>NC_054828.1:306866-9759009 GCF_018345385.1 Vulpes lagopus | reverse complement strand
TATTCTTGTAGAAGGAAAGAGAAAATCTCTTTTCCCAATCCTCCTGCCCATCCCATCCAGCTGTCCTGTTCCTTGTAGTTGTTGTGGATCTTTGGTTCTCCTGGCTGCAGGGTATTCCATCTAGGGAGCACACTGTTCTTCCTTTATCAACCCTGCTCTCATGGGCACTCACGACTGTGAGGTCTTTACTTTAGACTCTTTCCAAGGGAAATCTTGTCCACCTTTTTACCCCTCTTTATTTTTCTAAGATTTGACTCTACCAGTCTTCTATCAGCTTTCCTGCTAACTAATGATGTTTCATAGCCTCACTCTAAAAAATCTGCAAATCTTTATAAATACTGAATAACATAAGATAGAGATGAAAATGTCCCTCCCTCCCACCACAACAATTGAGGGAGAGAGATCTCGTTGTGTCATAAAATTAGTTCAAGGAATGAGTTCAATGAATCTCAATATACATTAAAATCTCACATTCTCAGAGCACCAATCTTGATTTTCTGTTCTATTGTGTGAACACCAGCAGCTATTACCCAATAGTATAGAGTACTGGTGGGAGGAAGGACTTTGGAACCAGTTGCCTGAGTTGCAATCCTGCCAGTATCATTTACTGGATTATGATGTCTGGCAAATTCTTTAGCCAGATTATAGGCATAAAAACGGGAGATAATAATGGAACTTTCACCTACTTGGTTGTGAGGCTTAAATGAACTTGTTTATATTTATATCTACATATATTATGAAGGGGGCCTGACTTATAGTAAACATGATGAAAAGATTTGCTATTACCTATTACTAGAAATCTGTCTCTGAAAACTGCACTAAAAATTATCTTGCAAAAGTGTCTAAGACCCATATAATGAGAACTACAAAACATTACTAAGAGAAAGCAAAGGAGATGTGAAAAACGGAGAGATAAACCATGTTCATGGATCAGAAGTCTCCATATTGTTAAAATGTCAATTCTGGAGATACCATGTAATCTCAAACAAGTTCTCAAGATTCTGCCCTCCTGAGGCAGATCTGATACAAGGATTTGGCCACGCTGACCCACATTTGCCCGAATAATTCCATTTACAGTAGTCTTAGATAGGGATGGGCCACAAGAGATGTTAGTATGGCCACTTGAGTGGGAAGCTGTGAGGAAGCCGTCTTTTATAACATGGTCCCCTGTTGAGGTACTGATTTGACTCACCTCCTTGGTGTGCAACCACAACTGCAAGAACCTCCTCCACATCCTCCTTGAGCTTCTCCCACCCTTGAGTGAGGTGTGTTTGCTAGCTCTTTGGTGAAGGGAATCTTAAGAAAGAAAAAACAAATACAAATTGAATCATTTGCTTCCCGTGACAGCAAGCCAAGACTTAATTACTGGTTCAATCAATCCTAAGAATGCGACTTTTTAAGTCAACCTGAAGTTTTGTAATCAAAACTCACCAGCACTGGTGAGGTCATCTGCTTGATAAAAACAGAACATCTGCTATTCCCTTCCCTCCACCACAAGAAAACATTCTGACCTCTGAAACAGCCCTCTTTTTTGTTTTGCTAACAAGTTCCTAGCTCCATCCCCTGCATATGAAAACCTTCATTGGTAAAACTGGCCTCAGAGCATCTCTACTTGCTAGGTGGAATGTTGCCCAATTCATAAAGCATTTAATGAAGCCAAATGGATCTTCAAATTTACTCAGTTGTGTTGGGGCCAGGCGGGAAGGGAAACTCCTCAAGATGGCGGATACCCCAAAATGGCTGAGGTTCCTGTCACCACCTCCACTTGGGATGTCAATGGACCAATGACCTGCTGACAGCTTGACGCAGACCCTTACACCTCTCCTTTGGACTTCCCCAACCGAACCCAATGTCCTTCAAACCCCAGAGGAGGAAGTCACCTTTGACTGGTCGAATTGCAATCCTTCCTTTGCATAGTAAGGGTCACTCTGACTGGTTGGATTGCAATCCTTCCTTTGCATATGAGCCAACCAATAGGAAACCGTTCTGCCTTACAACGTTATGTAAACCCCCTACCACCTTGTCTTGGCACGACTTCCCCGACTCACTCCCCCCCCCCGCGCCCCCCCCCCCCCAGTCGTGGAACCTCGCCGAGAGTGCCTGCAATAAAATCTGTTCTTGGACCCTCACTTGCCTTGGAGGTCTCATTTCCATTTAGTTACTAAAAAACCTAAGTTGAAGTTTGTTGTTGTTATTGTTTTTAAATATTTTATTTATTTATTCATGAGAGACACACAGAGAGAGAGAGGCAGAGGGAGAAGCAGGATCCATGCAGGGAGACCGACGTGGGACTTGATCCTGGGTCTCCAGGATCATACCCTGGGCTGAAGGCGGCTCTAAACTGCTGAGCCACCGGGGCTGCCTCGAAGTTTGTCTTTAACAGGACCTCACAGGACACCTAGAACTAAAGTCAGGGACAAGAACAAGACATGGATTTTTGCCCACCCTCACATGCTCTACAGCTCACTCTTGTAGGCTCCAGTTCATCCTCGGTTTCCCACACCCTACCTCTATCACCTCATCACACAACGCTTGTCCTATGAACTTCACGTCTGCTGCACAGCAAACATGAAGATGACAACTTACTGACATTGCTTAACCTTCTCCTAAAATGGCATAGAGTCAGAGTCCCATAAGAAGTCCTTATGCATCCCATATGATCCAGCAATTCTACCTCTGGGTGTGTAGAGCAAGATAGCTCTGTAGAGAGCAAGATAAAATCACTTGTGTCAAGCAGTGAGTGATTCATTCAGGTGGTAATGTGAGCAGCCAAGGGTGTTGCAAGTCAGACCACATATCCCCTAAATGGCACAGGCTGGCAATACCCAGAACGGATAACCAGCAGAACCAAAGTGCAAAGGCTCAAGGCTGATTAAACTCCAAAGGAGCTTCAAGAGGAGCTGCAGCAAACTGTCCGCCTCTCCAGATGCTGACCCGTTTACATCTGACTGCATTGAAAGGGCAACTGAGGCCAGAGGCTCTGCCCAATTTGTCTCCGAACATAATACAGATCCTCCACTGCTTGAATATAATAAGCAGCAAGTGCCAAGAGCTGACCTGGACTGGGTGGAAACCTCATCTCACCTGTGTGCCCACAGACTGACTTTGAGTGTGGTTCATTAATTTCTTGACTCTTGTATCTTGTTTGTTGTGTGATTTTGTTTTGTGCTTTGCTTAGTGTGACATATATGAAGCCAAGTTAAATGCATATGAAATGTCATCGAATTTGGAATCCTGACTCTGCTTTACAGTGTGATTAACCCTGCTTTATGACTCGATAAGGCTGGCATTTCGGAAAGACAACTCATGTGTGCACCTTCATACTGTGCTTGTACCAATATCCAAAGGAAACAAAATCAATATTTTGAAGAGCTAGTTGCACCTCTGTGTTCATTGCAGTATTATTCACAATAGCCAGGATATGGAAACAACTTATGTGTCCAACTGATTGATGAACAGATAAAGATGTGGGAGATTTTATATATATGTATGTGTGAAAAGGGAATAACAAAAGCATCAAAATCAAAACCTAGTACTGTTAGGTCCTCACTTTTCCTAGAGAACCAACGTCTCGGCGGACACCCCAGAGACTCAGATCCCCAGACAGGCAGATGCAATCAGCATGAGGAGTTTATTGAACGTTTGCGCAAACGGGCCCTCCCCCACTAGGGTGGAAGAGCCCCGAATAGTAGGTACAGGGGCCTTTTAAAAGCGAAAACCACAGAATCAGCATAGCACACGGGTTATTACATGATTGGTCTGTTTGAAGGTTAATACATGCATACTTTGGGACCTTCCGTCAGGGCGGGGAGGGTTTTTTTTTTTGCCTTATCTCGGAAAAACCATAGGTTGTTTTCCATTGCTTAAGTTCTCAATATAGCTGGGTGTGGGCCGTTCCTGGGTTAGGCCTGGTTCTTGTATTCTCACGAAGGGGGTGGGGGGGCTTCAGTACTTTGAAAAAAATAATTGAGAGAAAGCAAAAATAAATAAAATTATGAGTAAAAAATGGGATCATCTTTTTTTAAGATTTTATTTTTCATTTTTATTTATTTGAGATAGAGAGTGAGAGAGAACATGAGGGGGTGGAGGAGGGCAGAGAGAGAGGGAGAAGCAGGCTTCCTGCTGAGCAGAGAGTTTGATGTGGAGCTTGATCCCAGGACCCTGGGATCATGACCCAAGCCAAAGGCAGATGCTTAGCCAACTGAGCCATCCAAGGGCCCTCATCTTATGTTTAAGATTTTAAAGTAATTTATACTCAACATAGAGCTCAAACCCACAACCTGGAGACCAAGAGTCACATGCTCCACTGACTGAGGCAGCCAGGGACCCCTGGGGTTGTCTTTTATAGAGCTGTAGAAAGTCTGAAGAGAATACTATGAACACACACCAATCAGTTTGAAAAATGAGGCTGAATGGACAACTTCCAGAAAAAAATATGATAAAAATGATACCCAAAGAAATGCAACACTTGCGTTAACCATAAATCATTAAAGAAAGGAAATTTTTACTTAAAATGACCACATAAACAAATATCAGATTACCAGCTCCAGATATTTTATGGTAAGTTCAATCAACCATGTAAAGATTAGAATTGAACTTTCCTAAGAAATTAGAAAAAAAAGTTAAACTCCCTAGTTGATTTTGGGCAGATAAAATAATCTTGATTCAAAACTACATAAGAAGAAGAAGAAAAAAAAAAGACTACATAAGAAGAGGGTGCCTGGCTGGCTCAGTCAGTGGAGCATGTGACTCTTGGTCTCAGGGTTGTGGGTTTGAGCCCCATGTAGGAGAGATTACTTAAAAATAAAAAAAATAATAATAATAAAACTAAATAAGAAGATGAGTGAGAAAAATTATAGCCATACTTATTTATAAATATAGATGCAAAAATCATAATTAAACTGTTAGCAAACAAATATCAAGCTAAGAAAGATTTAAAGAATATAGGATTTCAACTATACTCAAAAGGATTATTAAAAAAAAGATAAAGAATATGGGACTTAAAATTTTCTATTTCCCTCTTAGAAGAATTTCTCTTAAAATGGAAGGACAGAAAAAAAAATGGAAGGACAGAAAAGTCTCCTTTATGAGTGCCATTGTTCAAGTGCTGTTGTTCAAGCCAGTGTCCCAGGAGCCTCAATAAAGGACAAGAGCTGTGGGAGTTGCAAAAGAACAGAAACTAAAAGAAATAGTAAGCAAGTTCTCAGTGAGGTTGGTAGATCCAACTTTAATTTAGGAAAATTAGTAGTGGGGCAGCCCCAGTGGCTCAGCGGTTTAGCGTCACCTTCAGTCCAGGCCTGATCCTGGACACCTGGGATGGAGTCCCACTTCGGGCTCCCTGCGTGGAGCCTGCTTCTCTCTCTGCCTGTGTCTCTGCCTCTCCCTCTCTCTCTCTGTGTCTCTCATGAATTAATAAATAAAATCTTGGGGAAAAAAAGGAAAATTAATAGTGTTCCCAGATACTAGCAACAAAAAGTGTAAAGGTAGTTGAAAGCTACAATAGCTCCCAAAAAGTTTACAAGAAGTGAATCTAGCAAAATGTGTGAGACCTTTATGAAAAAGTACAAGACTCATTAAAAACATAAAAAGAGGGATGCCTGGGTAGCTGCCTTTGGCCCAGGGTGTGATCCTGGGTTCCTGGGATCAAGTCCCACATCAGGCTTCCCTCCGGGAGCCTGCTTTTTCTCCCTCTGCCTGTGTCTCTGCCTCTCTCTGTGTGTCTCTCATGAAAAAATAAATAAAATCTTAATTAAAAAAAAAGAAAAAGAAGACTTATATAAATTCAGGTATATACCATGTTAATGAATAAAGACCCTCAGTGCCAGGAAGATGTCCATGCTTCCCAAAACTAATCTGCACATTGATAGTAGGATTTGTCATGGAACATGAAAAAGCCTGCCCATAAATTCATGTTGATCTAAAAGGGCCAATTTCAGACATTTTGGGGTTTATTCAGTGCTCTCTCTTTTTTGATTTACTGAGGTGAAACTCGCATAACACAAAAAAAGGCTGGGCAGGTGGACACGACACTGCACTCGTGACGGGATCTCCTGTTCTCTACTCCTGGATTCTGACTGATCAGCAGGGACCTGCCTCACCTGAGCCGACCCTCGGAGCTGACCTTGACCTAGAGGCCACACAGCCAGTGACAGGAGACAGGGATTGGGGGTTCCCCAGCTGTGGATCAAAACAGACACATGGGCTCTGCTTCTGCTCCTGACACCAGCAGCCCGCTGCACCGTCCCTGTGCCTCTTGTGGGTCCTTCCAGAGTCTTGCCTTTCCATTCAAGTTTCCTTGGCTCATGCAGGCACCAGTGCTCCTGAGAAGGGCCGGCAGTGCTCTGAGGGAACAGCTGAGTCTCTGGGAACCAGAGATTGACTGGAAATGCAGAAAAACACCCAGGGTGAAGGTGGGGAGACAGGCCAAGTGCAGCCAAGTTCTTCATGGGACCCTCAGAGAGCCACGTGTTGATTTTACCCTCAGTTCACCTGGATGGGGCATTGGCCTTCATCTCTCTCTCTCTCTCTCTCTCTCTCTCTCAAAGCTGAGACAGAGCCCAAGGGGATCTATCTCCATGATGATTTGGAAATGCACCTTGTCAAGGCTGGACCTTGTAACAAAGGGTAAAGAAGCAGCCAAGGGAAACTGCATAGCCAAAGAGCCCAGGTAGGGGAGGCAGGAGAAGGCAGCCAGTTCCCAACACCCCTTAGTCGGGATTACACACAGGGCAGAGGGTGAGGACTCCCTACAGTCTCCACCTGAGACACCAGCTTCAGAGACAATTCCTTGATTTGCCTTCGCTATGCATCTCCTTCCCAGCCAACACATCTTTGCTTCTTTTATTCCCACCAGGAAATCTCCACCACCCTGGGGACAGCACTGGCCCAGCTACCATCACTAATATTCTGGGTCTCCGGGGAGGTAGCAAGGAGCATGACCTCTGACCTCCAACCTCTGACCTCCATCCAGAAAGGCCACCACAGAGCCTGGAGACTCAGCTCTGTCTGTGTGAGGCAGCGCTCACCCTTGCTGAGGTCAGTCATCCTGTCCCTCAGCCAATGAAAGGAACCCTGTCAGTCACAAGTGTCATGGGCTGACTTCTGTGTCTCCTGAACTCATATGTTGAAGCCCTAACCCCCGGGACGCCTGGATGGCTCAGTGGTTGAGCATCTGCCTTTGGCCCAGGGTATGATCCGGGAGCCCCAGGATCGAGTCCCACGTCGGGCTCCCTGCGTGGAGCCTGCTTCTCCCTCTGCCTGTGTCTCTGCCTCTCTTTCTCTTTGTCTCTCATGAATAAAAAAATAAAATCTTAAAAAAAAAATGAAGCCCTAACCCCCAGTGTGATAGGGTTTGGGGTAGTGGTGGGGGTCTCTAAGGTGATTTGGTTTAGACCATAGCATGAGGTGGGCCCCATGAGGGGATTTGTGTCCTTCTAAGAAGATGAAGAGAAAGTAAAACTGTCCCTCCTTCTCCCTCCGTCTCCTTCTCCATTTGTCCCTCTATCTGCTCTGCCAAGTGAAGGCGGAGGGGGCCTTCAGCAGAGGACCAGCCACAGAATTAGGAACTCGAAGCCCGAAGCCCATCTGCTGTGGAGTCAGGAGAAAACACGGGGTAGGGGGCCTGACAAAGGATCTGCACTCCTTCTCCCCTGTTCACTCCAGAGGCATGAGGAGAGAGGCCCTCGGCCCGCCTGGGGAGCACAGAGGTGATGAGGACAGGGCTCCCCACTCCTCAGAGAGCCTTCGTCTCCCAGGAGCCAGCCCTGGTCCTGCTCTCTGCAGCCAGTCTGCCCCAGGCCCCGGGGGCATCCTACTTTCTCTTTCTCTTTCTCTTTGCAATAACTTGGGTCCTGCCGTCGCACAGCGGGGCCTGTCTCCATCTGAGGGGAGGGCAGCTGAGCCTGAGGAAGCGCCACCAGCGGAGGGCCCTCCCACCCCAGGCCAAAGCAGGAAGGAGGTGGGGCCTCCGCGGAGGCGGCCTGGGAGGTCTCAGATCGGGGGCTTTCCTAAAGCGAGGCCAATGAGAGGAATGGAGCCCTGGCGCCTCGGTGGCCACCGCCCAAGGTACAGCTGCTCACTCTGTCCCCCTCCCCACCCCACGCTGGGCCTCCTCTAGCAGCCCCTCCTTCCTGGTGGCCCACCCTGGGTCCCAATGAATGAATCTCGGCTTCCCTTCTCTCCCTCTCTGGCCTCCAAGTTCTCCACAGGGCCCACTCCTGCCTGGGTCCTGGCCCTATTCTGGGGATGCTCCCACTGTTGCCTCCGAACATGCCCCGTGTGCACCTCCACCCAGCCCTGCGGTCCTCCAGGCCAGCGCCTCTGGGTCTGAAAGTCTGTTGGGCATGTCGGTTCCTGCCTGGGCCCTGGTGATGCCACCCTTGGAGGCTTCCGGAAGTTCCTGTGCTCTGTTAACACTCAGAATTGAACTGGAGGATGGGCAAAGGGGTTGGTGGTTTGAGTTTAAAGCATTCTGGTCTATTTTCTCTTTGATATTGGAATCATTATAAACAGGGTGTGAGGCTAGCTTCTTCAGAGGTGAGAAAGACCTCGCCTGTTCCAGGGCTCGCCCAGCCGCGGGCAGACAGGTAGATGCAGCCTGTTCTCAATGTCACCCACAACCTAGGTCACTGAGCTTCATGCTTTCTTCATGTTTGTAACTACCCCAGAGTGCAAATGGGAGAAGGATGTCAAGATGAGGAGAAATGCACATATTTAAAATGAAGTAGGAAAAAAAGGCACTTCTAGGATTGCACTCTGAGGCCACGGCAGTCATGGGAGGACCTTGCTGGAAATGGCCCGCCTGGGGACAGGGACAGCAGCCCCATCACTTACTAGGCTAGGCTAGGCAGCTCCACTTCAGCTGGCCTGGCTTCCTTTCCTCTAGGGTGGGGGGTGGCTCCCAAGAGATCTGGTGAGGACTCTGAGTTCCGAAATTTAAAGCTCTTAGAACAGTAGCCTGAATCCCTGAATTTATGCATTAACCTGATACTTTTTAAAAAAAAGAATGTGTAGGTAAAAAATCAGGAATGAATTGAAGTATTAGAAAAGCTGCTCCCTGGGGAGGGAGGGTTCCTATTTCTCTTTGCTATTTTTCTAACAGGTTGTGGGATGAGTGTGCTGAAAGGAGCAGTCCTGCAGGGGCCCCTTGAAAGAAGCCCCCACCCCACCCCATCCTTGTCCCCCCTGGAAAAGCAGCAGGCAATGCTCCGGGGCAGGGAGTCCCCATGCCCCGAGGGAGGCCAGCAGCCAGGGACAATCCCAAGAAAACTCATCGAATTCTGTTTCCTGTCTTTCCCCCACTAGAAGCCCAATGGACAGGATAGATCCTGAAACCTTCTTCTTCCACTTTCCAAGCCTCCTCTATGCCTCTGGGCGGAATCTCTGCTACCTCTGCTTCCAAGTGGAAAGAAAGAGGTATCCCTGGCATGACTATGAGTACTGGGACTCGGGCGTCTTTCAAAACAAGGTAAGGCCTGTTAAGGCAGGAGCTGCGTCAGTTGAGAAGGTGGAAAAGGATGGAATAAGATGCCAGATGGGAAATCTCAGTGATGCATGCTCTTTCCCACTACATCGTCCCAAGACGTTGGCCCATGAACTCCTTGCTTGACAGTCCTGGAACTGGATACAGCATGGCATTTGATTATCCTATGAACCTTGTTCAGAGAGCTGACTGGTATTTGTCTCCAAGTCTTGTCATGGAGCTTGACCCCAGCAGTCTTTGATGAAAGAGTGCCTTTAGAAAGTCCAGGCCTATGGGACACTAGAACACCAGGCCCTGGTTATGGTCCTGCCTGCCAGTCAAGTCGTCCCCCTGCCACACCACTGACTCTTCTGTGCCCAGGACCTGTGATCCCTTCAGGGGAGAACCCACATCCCTCGTCCACCTGCCCCCGGCCTCCTCCCAGCCACAGTCCAGGTGTCCCTGGAAGGCTGCCATGGCACCAATGACCAGCTTCAGCAGTTGCTGGAGCCAGGCCACCCCCCTGCAGCCCTGCCCCCTAACCACGCACCACTGCTGAGAGATATCCCACCCCACGCCTGCCCTCTCCTCTCTCCTGACATTGCAGACTTTTCAGAGCCTGTTTGCAAGAGAGAGACATATGGGCTGGGTCGGGGTATGCACTAGTGGTACTAACCCATCGAAACATCCTCGGAGTCACATATGTCACTTAACTTTTCCTGGTAGCCAGTGTTCATGGGGTAAAAAAAGGGAGGGTGAAATTAGTATTGATAATGTATTGGATGATATATCTAAGAGATTATTTAAAGTTATAGTTAATATAAAAATTCTTCATGAGGTTACCTACATTCTTTTTTCCTATGCTATTGGAATGAGATGTGCATGTTACACTTGCCCCACATCTCAATTCAGATAAGCCACACATTAAGTGCTCTGGAGACACGTGCGGCTAGTGGTTTCCCTGCAGGGCAGCATGGCTGTGTGGCCCTCCCCAGAAGACAGCACCCACGAAACTAGCCTGGATTCAGAGGGCTTAGCCTGGGGCCAGTAGGATGCCTGTAGGATGGATGGATGGATGGATGGATGGACAGATGGATGGACGGATGGATGGATTGAGACTAGATGTTGGATAGATGGAGAGTGGAAGTTGGAACTGATGGATGGTTGAGGACTGTGGGAAGGGATGGCTCAGTGAAAAAAAGACAGAGTGGGGAGAGATGGAATGGGGGGATAAATCAATGGACAGCATGGCCCCGGGACTCCTGCGCCCTCGCCCGTCCTCCCATGGCACCCGGCCCTGCCATACTCCCTGCTCTGCCAGCCAAGAGTATCCCCTTCTCTTCTCCTCTCTCGCAGGTCTATCCTCAGACTCGCTGCCATGCAGAATCCTGCTTCCTTTCTTGGTTCCGTGACTTGAATCTGTCCCCTTACAAGCATAAGTACCATGTCACCTGGTACTTATCCTGGAGCCCCTGCCCCACCTGTGCAGAGGAGATACTTAGGTTCCTACAAGAATACAGGAACGTGACGTTGAGCATCTTCACCGCCCGCCTCTACTACTTCTGGCACTTAGATTTCCAGGATGGGCTTCAGAGGCTATGCCATGCAGGGGTCCAGATGGACATCATGTGCTTTGAAGGTAAGAGCAGAAGGAGCTGGGGACAGGACTGTGGGAGGGAGTAGGACCAGGGTGGGGATAGGGGAGGATCTAGAATGTCCCTAGGGAGAGTGAGTGGGAAGACAGCCTGGGAAACTGAGGCAGGACTGGTGGCATCTGGTAGGGAGGGTATGAGAGATTCAGGAGAAGATGGCCTCCCAGGGCCCACCTGACTGCTCTCTTCTGTCTTCACCTCAGATTATAAATACTGTTGGAAAAACTTCGTGGACCACCAGGGGATGCCCTTCCAGAGGCGGAATCTACTAAAACATTATCATCACCTGGCCACAGAGCTTGACAAAATTCTTGGGTGAGGGATTCCTCTCCCCGCTATTGTTGCTCCTCCTCCTGGGCTCCAGCCACCTTCACCTCCAGCCCTGGATGGATGGATGGATGGATGGATGGATGGATGGATGGATGGATGGATGGATGGATGGATGGATGGATGGATGGATGGATGGATGGATGGATGGATGGATGGATGGATGGATGGATGGATGGATGGATGGATGGATGGATGGATGGATGGATGGATGGATGGATGGATGGATGGATGGATGGATGGATGGATGGATGGATGGATGGATGGATGGATGGATGGATGGATGGATGGATGGATGGATGGATGGATGGATGGATGGATGGATGGATGGATGGATGGATGGATGGATGGATGGATGGATGGATGGATGGATGGATGGATGGATGGATGGATGGATGGATGGATGGATGGATGGATGGATGGATGGATGGATGGATGGATGGATGGATGGATGGATGGATGGATGGATGGATGGATGGATGGATGGATGGATGGATGGATGGATGGATGGATGGATGGATGGATGGATGGATGGATGGATGGATGGATGGATGGATGGATGGATGGATGGATGGATGGATGGATGGATGGATGGATGGATGGATGGATGGATGGATGGATGGATGGATGGATGGATGGATGGATGGATGGATGGATGGATGGATGGATGGATGGATGGATGGATGGATGGATGGATGGATGGATGGATGGATGGATGGATGGATGGATGGATGGATGGATGGATGGATGGATGGATGGATGGATGGATGGATGGATGGATGGATGGATGGATGGATGGATGGATGGATGGATGGATGGATGGATGGATGGATGGATGGATGGATGGATGGATGGATGGATGGATGGATGGATGGATGGATGGATGGATGGATGGATGGATGGATGGATGGATGGATGGATGGATGGATGGATGGATGGATGGATGGATGGATGGATGGATGGATGGATGGATGGATGGATGGATGGATGGATGGATGGATGGATGGATGGATGGATGGATGGATGGATGGATGGATGGATGGATGGATGGATGGACCCATGTGCACACAATGGGGGGAAAGCCGATGGAGTGGCCCCCTCCGGGGGGGGCCTGGCCCAGGGCGTGGCGAAAAGGGAGCCAGAGACCATCCTGAGCAGGTGGCCTTCTGGGCAGTGGCGGCTGAGGAAGGGACAGCAAGCGGGCAGGGTGTTCGTTTGGAACACATCCCTAAAATCATTGTGGAAAACGTCTTGGGTCCCATACAGACCGGACCAGCTGTTTCTCCCTCTGGTCTTGGCTGGCCAGGGTGGATTGTTGGTGGCTTCAGACACCTGCCCCTTCCCTCCCCCTCCGTCTATACTGCTGCCTGGGGGCTGAGAGCTGTGGCTGCCCAGCCTCCAAGTGGAGAGGTACATGCATGGACGACACCCCTCTGGACTGTCTGGGTCGTCAAAATGGGCCTATGGGGTCAGCTCAAACTATCTCCTCCTTCTAGAGGAGAAAGAAACAAAGCAGAAGGCCAGTCCTAGAGATCCCCTGATTGACCAGGGCCTTCTTGAGCTGAAGAAGTGGGCAAAAGCGGGATCCTTATTCTGCGTCTCTGTCTCCTGGGTTATGCCTGACTTGCCCCTGGCTCACCCTCGCACTGCCTCTTCAGGTCACCGCCACACCTGCTCTCACTCCCCCGTCCCTTATTCCCCTCCCCACGTTGCTGCCAAAGGGGAAGCTCTGGACAGGTTGCAGCCTGGGGATAGCAACAGGGAATGGGCAAGACAGTAATTATGTAGTTTACATGTAAATAAGGTGGGTTTTTTTTTTTTAATGTAGGATTGGATATGGGAGGACCGGGATCATCAGAACTTTTCCCAAAAAGCAGAATAAAATGTGGCAGGTGGCTGAGAATCAAGTCGGGGAGACAGGGAAGCGCAAGCAGAAGAGGTAAAACAGAGAGGGCCTGTGATTCCTGGACCACAGAACCCCATGTGCACACAATGGGGGGAAAGCCGATGGCAGGGCCCCCACCGGGGGGCCTGGCCCAGGGCGTGGCGAAAAGGAGCCAGAGACCATCCTGAGCCGGTGGCCTTCTGGGCAGGTGGCGGCTGAGGAAGGGACAGCAAGCGGGCAGGTGTTCGGTTTGGAACACATCCCTAAAATCATTGTGGAAAACGTCTTGGGTCCCATACAGACCGGACCAGCTGTTTCTCCCTCTGGTCTTGGCTGGCCAGGGTGGATTGTTGGTGGCTTCAGACACCTGCCCCTTCCCTCCCCCTCCGTCTATACTGCTGCCTGGGGGCTGAGAGCTGTGGCTGCCCAGCCTCCAAGTGGAGAGGTACATGCATGGACGACACCCCTCTGGACTGTCTGGGTCGTCAAAATGGGCCTATGGGGTCAGCTCAAACTATCTCCTCCTTCTAGAGGAGAAAGAACAAAGCAGAAGGCCAGTCCTAGAGATCCCTGGACGCTTCTGGAACTTCTCCTCCACAACAGTCCCCTTCCCGCTCTTGCACATCCCTGCTCTCAGCCCAGAGTCTCAGCCAGCTAGCAGGAATTCCCCAGGCCGAGCAGCGGGAGTGCTGTCATTAGGGAAAGGCCAGTGGAAGGTGTCAGCCGTCCTGTCCACCCTTCCTGCTTCTCAGGCCAGAGGCACCTTAGCTGTCAATTTGACCAACACCTGAATATGCAGATCTGATCACTCTCTTGGAAGAGCCTGGGCCCAGCTCATTCTGGAATCTTCTTCCATTGGCTGGGGCCTCTGGACATTAGAACAGATGGCAGTGGAAGGGACGCCATTCCCTTGGATCCTCCAACTCTTGCCCATGCTCTTGTTACCCCCTTGAGGGCATCCCAGGGCCTGTAGGGCAAAATGATGTGGGTTGGGGGGGTGCCCACCAACTGGGAGAAGCTCTCTGGGGACTCACGTGTGTATGTGGTCTGGACTGGGGGTGATAGGTGGCTGCTCTAAGACTCTCTAGGATTTGAGTTCTCCAGTTGCTCTTTCTTTTTCCATCTGGGGATCTTGGCAGACATGTGACAAGACAAGCAGATAGCTTTCAGGAAATACACTTCAGGTCCAGGTCCCTGATTCCTGACCTGGGAAGCCTCTGGGGGCAACAAGGCCCCTGCTCTTGTGCCCCACTCCCCAACTCCTATTCACAGAATAATGAGGAAGTGGGAGAAGCCAGGCCTCACCCCCTGGGCAGGCATTCCAGCTCCACCATTTGTTTGCTGGGTGGCTCCAGAGAGTATCTTAGCCTCTCCGTGCTGGGACCTCATCTGAGATGTCAGGATCATGACAGGCCCTTACTGAAGCTATCAGAGGCTGTGGTAGAGGATGGAGTACAGGATCTGCTCAGCACACTTGCCTTCTCCAAGGTTGGAGTTGAAGATCTGACCCACAGACCTCAGTTTCCAGATTCCCAGAGTCATGACAGATATTGAATGACTCTTAAGGGCAACACAGAGGTGATGAGGATAGGGCTCCCCACTCCTCAGAGAGCCTGCCTCTCCTGGGAGCCAGCCCCGGTCCTGCTCTCTGCAGCCAGTCTGCCCCAGGCCCCCAGGGGCATCCTACTTTCTCTTTCTCTTTGCAATAACTTGGGTTCTGCCCTGGGGCACACAGTGGGGCCTGTCTCCATCTGAGGGGAGGGCAGCTGAGCCTGAGGAAGTGCCACCATCTGAGGGCCCTCCCCACCCTGAGGCCAAAGCAGGAAGGAGGTGGGGCTTCCGTGGAGGCCTGGGAGGTTACTCCAGATTGGGACTTTCTGAAAACAAGACTGGTAAGAAAGGGCTGGTGCCCAACAAAGGGCAGAGCTGGGACAAGCCCGCTGAGGAGAGGCAGCTGGGTAGGGACTCCCAGGGTCAGATAAGTCGGGAGGGAAGAAGGCAGGATGGAAGCCAAATGAAGCAAGATCAGACCAGGGGCCTCTCACCCCAGGTTTTGTCTGGCAGGAAGGGAAGGGAGGACACTCACAGATGAAGGGCTTTCCCAAGGCCAAGAACAGCCTTGGGAGAGGCAAGTGGGCTGCAGAGCCCAGGGCCCAGGCTGGGGTGGGATGAGCCTGCTAAGGAGCCCGGGATGGGGCTGCGAGGACCAGGTACCACTGCTTGCTGTGCTCTGTGCCTCCTTCCTGCTCCCAGTGCGACTTGTCTCCCTCTCTAACACCCTGTCAGCAGGGTCTGCTCCTGCCTCTGGCCTGTGGGCACTGCCTGGGCAGGTGCCCATCGCCCCATGCCCCCACCCCCACCCCCTTGGCCTCCAGCTGCTGGTCTCTGCCTCCCTGGCCACATCCTATAGGTGTGGCCACCGGGTCTTCCTCAAGTGGCTTGTTTAAGCTTGGCTATTATAGACTTTAGATTCAAGGATGATTGAGACATTGGGGTTGGCTATAAAAGCATATTTGTAAGTTTTATTTTAAAGACGTGCACAATTTTGCAAAGAATGTTCTAATTTCTATAACTGCCTCAAACAACGGTTCATTTGGCTGACGCTCAGGAAGTCAATAAAAAACCGACGCTGGGTTTCCGTGGTGAAGAGACCGACTAGTTATGGATACGGTGCCACCCAGGAGAGCGGGGAGCTGATGCTGGAACTCCCTGATGGTGTTTAAGGGCAAAAATGAAGGATAAGGGGTCCAGGGTCGTGGATTCTTCTGATGGAGCGGAGATTAGGTAAACTTCAAGATTGATTAATTTGTCTTTCTGGTATCAAACGGTCTGGCTTCATCCAGATTGTGGTCAGTGGTCATACTTGCTTCCCTGGTCCAGGTCTGCAAACCACCTCAGCAACGTCCCATCAGTGATGCTGGCTTTGTTAGCAGAGGCAGAACCCAAGCGCTTTGTGGCTATGAGGACTGTGTAGACTATATTCCCTGGGTAATGTCCATCCTTTTAAGCAAAGCATCCTCTGAGTTCCCTCCCAGCTTTTTCCCCAGCAATCTTGAAACTGTGGGTGGCATGCCTTTCTGCAGACTTAATTCTGTGGATGGTCTCATTTCTGTTCTGTGGAGGGAAAACCCATCTCCAAGACAAGAAGATAAATCATTTCCCATGAAGACACTACCAAGTGTGGAAAATTAAATTCGCCTTTAAATACTTGTGGTTTTTTTTTTTTTTTGCCTTTAAATACTTCTTATGAGTTGTTTCTGTCATGCCTAAATTTTAGCGATTCAAGTTTTGTGCTAATAAAATAGTGCATTTATCTAAAATTTGAAATATTTCAGCCCTGAGTGTCTGGGTTTGCCAGGGTCTGGGGAGTTTCCCAGAACGTGGGAACTTCAGTGCTAAAATCAGGATGCCGCAGGGCCCTTGGTTGTGCTATGAATCGAAGTTTTCATTCTAATCCTTGGGCTGAGGGCAGCCAGTTGCCCTGAGAGTAGCAGCTTCGGATGAGGTCACTGGCAGGTAATCCAAGGCCACGATCCAGAGATGGCATTTTCAGTGACAGTCATCCAAATGCACCCGAAGTTTTAGTAAGGCATAAGGGGTATCAGAGATGGGTTTCCGTTGATGAAATTAGTGGCTTTGTTAATTAGCATAACAGATGACTGACATGGTTTTTTGTTGGTGGAATCAGTGGTGTTTCGAGGAGTTGGCTGGAAATATGGGGAAGGCATTTCTGGTCTTGCAGGAGCATGGTATGGAAATCACCTGCACCCCATAGTCTGTGCCCTGAGGAATGGCACCTTTGGCTTGATTCCTGTGTTGGTTTCCAAGTGTCTGTGGTCCCCTAAGCCAGACTCAGTGGCCAGCCAGGTCACATCAGCTTTGGGTGGAGTGTCCAGAAGGAGAATGGCCTGGGGCTCCATCAGGCTTCCCCAGTTCATTCAGACTGTTTGGCATCTGCTCAGTCAGCAATATCTACACACAGTGGGGCTTTGCCAGACGGAGCTTTCTTTTTATTTTTGTGGTTTTGAAAAGATTTTATTTATTTGAGACAGAGTGAGAAAGAGCACGAGCAGGATGAGGGATAGAGGGAGAAGCAGACTTCCCTGCTGAGGAGGGAGCCAGACATGGGGCTTGACCCTGGGGCTCCAAGATCATGACTTGAGCTGAAGGCAGACGCTGAACAGACTGGATGACCCAGGCGCCCCCAGATGGGGCTTTCATGCCCCTCTCTGGGCGCCGGCAGGAAGGTTCCTAGTTCTGTTCACCTACTTGTATGTTTGCGGAGCCAACAGCATTTATCAGAAAGAACCTGTGCACGCATACCCGCATGAGCCAGGTCACTCTGGAACTGAAAAAAAAAGCTGTAGATTATACTGTAGAGTATAATCACAACCAGGGGTGGAAAAGCTATGTGAGTCCTTTAGCCAAAGTCTGTCACAACAATCCCTGGTGACAGCAGATTTTCCTGTTCACCAGCCTATCTGCACTTTGAACAGACAAAATTGTGATACCCATACCTAAGCAAAAGAGCACAGAGTTAAAAGAAGTACCAGAGTTAAAAGAAGTCCCCTCCCTCCCCAAAGAGAAGGGTTCTGGAATGGGACATGTCAGAGTTGAGATGCCTGTGAGGACCTGAACAGAGGGGTCTTGGGGCACAGGACAAAGATGGGTGAGCCAAAGGACACATGACGTCTAGTTTTCCCCACCCAACCCAAGGCATCCTGCCTGCGGTGGCCTAGAGCTGGGGGTGGTGAGTGCTCCACCAGACTGGCGATGGGGCTGTGTGCAGGTGGGAGAGTTCCCCCTTTTCCTTCTCCTGCCCCAGCCCTCCTGGCCGACAAAGAAAGAGGAGAATGTCCTTTCCCTCCTCACCCCAAGGGCCCAAATGTACTTAAGGAGTTGGGTTCAGACAGAGCCTGGGGTGACACCAGAAGGTGCCCTCTGCATCTTTGGTTTTCTTCCTCTTGCCCAGAACCATGATGAATCCACTACAAGAAGAAACATTCTACCAGCAGTTCAGCAACCAACGGGTCCCAAAGCCAGGCTACCAGAGGAGGACCTACCTGTGCTACCAGCTGAAGCCACATGAAGGCTCCGTCATTGCCAAAGTCTGCCTTCAAAATCAGGTGCCACGCGGGCCGTCTGGACACGAGGCCGGCGGGAGAAATCCCGAGGCTTACATAAGTCTCAGCCCTGCTTCCCGGGAGCTCTGCGCCTCCACAGAAGCGGGTCCCTCCAGCAGAATGCTCTTCCCGCCCCTCTTAGAGAATATGTTACTTGTCCTCCAGACGTCAGCTCTGTCGCTGCTTCTGAGAAGCTAAGCTGTCTTCCAAGGACCAAACACTCAACTCCACCTGCACCAACTCCCTCATACACCTGCCCTCTGCTTTTCTGCCTGCCTTCCCACCTGCCCTGCCCCGCCTCCCTCTCATTCTGACCTGCTCCTGGGGAACCCCATGTTCGAACATCTCCAGATATCCAATAGGCGGGGTCTGCAGAGCATCTGGAACGGTGCCGTGGGGGTGTCTGTTTGCCAACACGTCTCCTCTCGGGGACCTGGTCTGATTCTGACCAAGTTGCCGATGCTTTGGGGTGCTGAACTAATGGATGAGTGAGAGAATGCAGGGAGGGAGGTTCTTTCCCCGTCCTAGGCAAGTTCACAGGGCGGAGCCCCTTCTCCCCAGTGGTGCCCATAGCATGGGACCTCTGGCCTCTGCCTGGTAACCAAGCCTTTCTTCTCTCCGTCTGGGACCCTCCCTAGGAAAAGCGCCATGCAGAAATTTGCTTTATTGACGATATAAAGTCACGACAACTAGACCCATCCCAGAAATTCGAAATCACCTGCTATGTCACATGGAGCCCCTGCCCCACCTGTGCCAAGAAACTGGTTGCGTTTGTCAAAGATCACCCCCACATCAGCCTGAGGCTCTTTGCCTCCCGCCTGTACTTCCACTGGCGCCAGAAGCATAAGCAGGGGCTGAGGCGCCTGCAGGAATCTGGGATCCCCCTGGCCGTCATGAGCTACCTGGGTAGGGAGACAGCAGAGCTGCCAGGGGATGGGAAGGTTTGCAACTCCAAGAGAGAAGAGCTCCTCGGGGAAGGGAGGGGGGTGGCTGGATGGAAGGGTGGTGGCCCAGCTAAGGCCCAGGCTGTGATACCCCCAGGAAGGGCAAAGGAAGGAGGAGTCCCTGGGCCCACAGAGGGCAGGCTTGCTGCTGTCCCGCACCCCCGGAACCTGACTGCCTTCTCTCTTTCATCTCAGAGTTTAAGGACTGCTGGGAGATGTTTGTGGACCACAAGGGCAGGCCTTTCCAGCCCTGGTACAAGCTGAAGCAGTACAGTGAAAGCATAGGCCGTCGGCTCCAGAGGATCCTCCAGGTGAGAAGCTGTTCTCGCTGCAGATGCGGGACCCCACTGTCCCCAATACCTTTCTCTCCCCGCCTACACGCTTCCCCTCACCCCACCCAGGGCTCCCTTTTCTTAGGATTCTTATCCTTAGATCCTTTATCTCCCTTTTCTTAGAATCTTGTCAGTTTTCTGTTTCCCTTGAGACCTCCCCACCTCTTCTCATCCCCTCTCCTTGGCTTGCACTCCACACCCCTGGCTGCCAGTGACACTTCTAATTTTTCTCTTTCTCAACAGCCCCTGAACAATTTAGAGAATGACTTCAGGAATTTGAGACTTTAATGAGCATCGGGCCCCCCAACCCCATTCCTGAAGCATCTCAGCGGTTCATAAACTGCTGCCTCTGAGGAGCAGGTTGTGAGCTCTGCAGGCACATCTAACCCTCTCCTTTCCTCCTTCATTCTTTTGTTTCCTTTTATAAGTGGGTATATATTTTTATAATTGAGAAAATAAAGAGAATGTGTAAGTCTGTAGAAGTTGGATTACTTTCTAAAAGGGAAATCGGGATTTTCCCTCAATTAAAAAAAAATGAGTATAAGGAAAGGCCTTTTTATTCTACTGCACCAAGAAAAAAAATGTATCTGAGAATTCCCTCTCAAGTCTGGAATAGTTGGATCATTTTGTCTTCCCCTCTATCCTCTGTTCCTTCCCAGTATCTCCTAGCCATCTAAATAAATAAGGTGAAACAGTTGGGCGCACGCAGTGGCTCATAGAATTGCCTGGAGGGATAAATAAAACCACTTGGAGCAGTGTTATTGGGTGCTCTTAGTTGGAGTAATAAGAGCCAACTCCGGCTGATGAAAACAGGAAAAGAAAAAAAAAAAAGATTTGTTAAAAAGATGTTGGGAGTCTCCTTGAAGCTCTAGGAAAGAGGGAAAGCTAGATTTGGAGGCTTCCAAGCAGGAAGGAGCCCCCCCGCCCCAACTATGCTATAGAGCTGGTTTCATGAAGGTGGTGCTGCCAGTGGCAGCACGCTCCACCTGCATAAGCCGCACCTAGAAGCCAGGCGCTGACCCAGGGCCTCTGCTTGGCTGCCTCCACTGCCAACACCCACCCCACCCCCAGAATGGAGAAAAGGAAAGGAGAAGAAATGGGTGACAATAAATAATGAACACAGCAGGGGTGCCTGGGTGGCTCATGGGTTAAGTGTCAGACTCCTGATTTCCACTCAAGTCATGATCTCAGGGTAGCAAGATCGAATACTGTGTCAGGCAGTGCACTGGGCATTGAACATGCTTGAGATTCTCTCTCTCCCTCTCCTTCTGCCCCTCCTGTCCACCCCCATTCCATCTGCCCCCCCTCTCACACATATGCACACTCTCAAAAAAATGAACACAACCTAAGATGAAAGAGTAAAATCAAATGTATAACACTAAATATGAACAGAATAAATTCTTCCATGCTGCTTCCAAGAAGCACTCTGAAAAAAAAAAAAAAGGAAGGAAACAGATTGAAAATGAAAGGGATGGGGAAGCCTCGGTGGCTTAGTGGTTGAGCATCTGCCTTCGGCTCAGGTCATGATCCCTGGGCCCTGGGATCGAGTCCCACATCGGGCTCCCCACAGGGAACCTGCTTCTCCCTCTGCCTGTGTCTCTGCCTCTCTCTCTCTGTGTCTCTCCCATGCATAAATAAATAAAATCTTAAAAAAAAAAGGAAAATGAAAGAAATGAACAAAGAAACCAGGCAAACTAAAATTTAAGAAGAAAGCGATAGCAGCACGATCACATAAGGTACACTGAATGAATCAAACAGGTTGAGGACAGGCTTAGCCTAACGGCACAGGGGAACAATGAAAGAACAAAATAATCATAGACTTGTACGTGCCAAACAACATAGCCGCCAAATATATACGTAAAGGAAAAATGATTAGAAACTATGTTTGGTTGGTGTGGCAATGCTTATAGCCCAGGGAAAGCATCAGGGTTGGCCCGAGTCTGTCATGTAATTCTATTCCTCTTTGCCACTTTTTAGCCTCTCTTAAAGCTAGGAGTAGCCATGTGATCCAGTTAGGACCCGTCACATGTATGAAAATAGCTACTGGGTTTGTTGTTGCTTTTTTTTTTAGATTTTATTTATTTATTCATGAGAGACACATAGATAGAGGCAGAGACACAGGCAGAGGGAGAAGCAGGCTTCCTATGGGGAGCCCTATGTGGGACTCAATCCCAGGACCCCGGGATCATGCCCTGAGCTGAAGGCAGATGCTCAACCACTGAGCCACCGAGGTACCCCTCCAAAATCCCTTTTAAATAAGATAATAAATGTCTGCATTATTCACATCACAGTTAGGTATTTTGTTATTTATAACTAAATGTGCCCTAACTAATGTAACTTCAAATCCAAATCTAGAGAATACAGCAAAACCTATACTCAGAGGGGCACCTAGCTGGCTCAGTCAGTATGTAAAGCATGAAGTCTTAATCATGGGGTTATGAGTTCAAGTCCATGTCAAGGGTAGAGTTTACTTAAATAGACTTAAGGGCTGTTTACTAAAAGTGGCTTTGGGGCACCAGGGCTCTATGCTCAGCAGGGAGTTTGCTTGAAGATTCTCCCTCTGCCCCTCCCCTGCTGCATTTTTTTTTTTTAAGATTTTATTTATTTATTTATGAGAGACACACACACACACACAGAGGCAGAGACACAGGCAGAGGGAGAAGCAGGCTCCATGCAGGGAGCCGGATGTGGGACTCAATCTCGGGTCTCCAGGAGCAGGCCCTGGGCTGAAGGTGGCACTAAACTGCTGAGCCACCCGGGCTGCCCTCCCCTGCTGCTTTAAAATATATAAACATATCTTAAGAAAAATTTTAAAGTGGGTTAAAAAAAAAGCTATAGTCAGAAAAAAATGAATAGACTACATTTCTTCATTACCAAAAAAAAGATAAATATAGCAATTTACTACCCATTCTAAGAAATTAAAAAAAGCAATGAAAGAAATCAGAGATAAGAAATTAATAAAGCTCAAAACTGAAGTTAATTAGAAAATTTTAAATGGTAAGAAGGACAAATAAATGCAAAAATTTGTTCCTTGAAAAGATCAATGAAGTAAATTAATCCAGAAAGAATCTAATAAAAGAAAAAAGACAGCAAAAATATACAAGATAAAGTATTAGAAAAAATATAACTCTGATATAGAAAAGACTGGGAAAAACTGTAAGAGGATATTTCATTTGAATTTATAGAAACAAATTTGACCCAAAAAGTCAAAAACTGGGATAGACTTATTCTCATGGAGGAAATGGGAAAGATAAAGACCTACCACTAAAAAAAAAAAAAAAAGCAAAACAAAAACAAAAACACCAGGACCAATTGTATTCACAAATCTTTTTATCATACCTCTAAAGAATATATAATTTTAGTGTTAATAAGAGATTACAAGTTATGGGAAAATATGGAAAATTTCTCCCAACTCACTCATGTTGTAAAGAAACAGCCTTGGAACGCCTAGGTGGCTCATTGGTTGAGCATCTGCCTTTGGCTCAGGTGTGATCCTGGAATGCCTGGATTGAGTCCCACATCAGGCTCTCTGCATTGGAGCCTGCTTCTCCCACTGTCTATGTCTCTGCCTCTCTCTCTCTCTCTGTATCTCATGAATAAGTAAATAAAATCTTAAAAAAAAAAAAACAGCCTTACTACAAAAAACTGATAAATACCAGAAATAAAGAACATTAGATTCCCTAAGTTGATATCACTTATGAATATCGATGCAAAAATTATAAATAAAATATTTACAAATAGGGGCACCCGATCGGCTCAGTCGGTGGAGCATGCAACTCTTGACCTCAGGGTTGTGAGTTCAAGCCCCCACTGGTGGAGAGATTACTTAAAAAGTAAAATATTGGGATCCCTGGGTGGTGCAGCGGTTTAGCGCCTGTCTTTGGCCCAGGGCGCGATCCTGGAGACCCGGGATCGAATCCCACATCGGGCTCCCGGTGCATGGAGCCTGTTTCTCCCTCTGCCTGTGTCTCTGCCTCTCTCTCTCTCTCTCTGTGTGACTATCATAAAAAAAAAAAAAAAAAAAAAAAAAGTGGCATGGAGCCTGCTTCCCTTTGCCTTTGTCTCTGCCTCTCTCTCTCTGTGTGTCTCTCATGAATAAATAAATAAAACCTTAAAAAAAATTTATTTATCTATTTGAGAGAGAGAAAGAGCACGAGCAGGGGAGGGGCAGAGAGAGAGGGAGAAGCAGACTCCCTGTTGAGCAGGGAGCCTGATACAGGATTTAATCCCAGGACCCCAGGATCATGACCTGAGCTGAAGGAGACACTTTACCAACTGAGTCACCCAGGCACCCCAAAAATAAAATATGTTTTTTAAAATTACAAATAGAATTAATAACATATTAAGAGAATAATAATATATTATGACCAAATAAGGTGACTCTAAAAATGCAAGTATAGTTATATCAGGAAATAGATCAACATGATCCATTACATGACCAATTAAAGAAGAAAAACTATGTGATGTCATTTCAATAAATGCTGAACAGAAGTTCATAAGATTTGGCCATCATTAAAGTATTAAGCAAAAATAAAAATAATACTTACTCAAGTGTAGGAAAAGATTTTTATCAAAAGACAGCAATAAATATTATCATAAACGGTAAAACATTCAAACCATTTCAATTAAATTGGGACACGACAGGGAGGGCACCTAGACCATTTACTCCAAATTGTCTTGGAGTTCTAATGAATACAATTAGAGGAAGAAATTCCATAATTAGTGTGAACATTGGAAAAAAGATAAACTGTCTTCAGTTGTGGATGTTTTGGCACCCTCCAAACTGAAGAGACTCTGGTTTGTAGGGGGAAAAAAAGAGAGTAAATAAGAAGGCTAAATACAACATAAATATATAAAACCCTTTTCTCTAAAATAACAACAATCATCAAAAAATGGAAAAGGAAAATATTACACTTAAAACAGCAATAAAAAGTATTAAATCTGAAAGAAACTAAAGACACAAATGCCTGGAAATATGTCTTATGTTCATAGCTTTGAAAACAATATTTTTTATGTTTATTTTTGCTTACTATCATTTTTTGCAGAGACAGGAAAAACCATCCTAAAATTCCTATGAAATCTTCAGAGACCCCAAATTGCCATGCTAACTTAGAAAATAGAGAAGTTTGGAGAAAGATGCAAAGTTTCAAAAATTAAAATCTGTATGCCTAAGGGAAAATTAAAAGTCCCGAGGCCACAAATAAAGTTTATGAATAAAGAAAAAAAGAGACCAAGCCCAATGATGGAAGATTTCAGTACAAATCTCCTCCATGTGTGCATCTCAGTAAAGGAAATCCGTCTAGATGACTCGGATCCTGCAATCTCAATGGGCCTTCTATAAGTGTTTGGCCTGTTATTTAAGATGTCTGGAGGGTTCAAAAGAATCAGTCATGTTAGATTTGTAATTGCCATTTAAGTTTTAAGGAACTAAAATTAATCACATTAATAATAATGTTTAAATGTTCAAAGAAATTGATTTCCAGAGTTCTATTACTTTCATAAATTGTTCAACACATTAAGTGCCAATACAATTGAGCGCTCCCCTCCAGAAGCAGAAACCTCCTGGATGTTAAAGAATTATCAAAAATGTTAGACTGAGACTGCCTGAAAGTAACTAAAAGCCCCCAAACCAGGAGCTGAAACTAGCCATGAGCAGGGGTCTCTGAGGATGGTCTATTCGCCTCAAAGCCCCTAGGTCTCCTTTTGTGTTCTCTGCCGTGTGAAGGTGTCCCCTGGGTTTGTACAGTTAGTGGCCCTGGATGGATACTTATCTTAAACAGAAAAGTCCAGATATAAGCTGCAGAGCTAGGACAACCCGCTGCTTCCAGGTTTCTACTAGCGTTCTCAGGATGTGTGGGGTCTTTGTCCTCGTGGCCCCCAAATATAGCCCAGTTGTAGCATCTATGTTCTGTCAGCTAGGTTGGGGAAGCAGGGAATAACAGGGTCATGGACCAAGGTAGATGTCTCCCAGGAAGGGTTCCAGAAACTTCCATTTGGCCTTTATTGTCACATCTCATTGACCAAGGTTAGTCAGTCATTTGGCCACATCTAGCAGCAAAGGAGTCTGGGAAATGTAGCCTTTATTTGGGATGGCCATATAACCTGGGAAAAGTCAGGGGTTATACACTGATAAAAAAAAAGACGACAAATAAAGTGGGACAATTAGTCTCTGCCACATAGGGGAGAAAGTACTTAATAACAAATGTGAAATGTGGGGAACCCTGGGTGGCGCAGCGGTTTAGCGCCTGCCTTTGGCCCAGGGGGCGATCCTGGAGTCCCGGGATGGAGTCTCACGTCAGGCTCCCGGCATGGAGCCTGCTTCTCCCTCTGCCTGTGTCTCTGCCTCTCTCTCTCTCTCTCTCTCTCTCTCTCTCTCTCTCTCTCTGTGTGTGTGACTGTCATAAATAAATAAAAAATTTAAAAAAAAATGTGAAATGTGTATGTGCTGAATGGGGTAGCATTCCCTCCAAAATGCGTGTCCTTTCCAGAACCTCAGAATGTGACCTTATCTGGAAATAGGGTCGTGGCAGATGTAATTATCTGAGATGAGATCAGGTTCAAGTAGGGTGGCCCTTTAAAATCGAATAAGAAGAGGGGAGACCCAGGCCCAGACTTTCAGGAAGAAGCGCCTGTGAAGACCAAAGGAGAGGTTGGATCTACAAGCCAAGGAACGCCAAGGATTGCCAGCAACACCAGAAGGGGAACGGTGCCAGAAAGATCCTCCCCTAGAACCTTCAGGGAAAGCACAACCTGCGGGCATCTTGATGTCAGACGTCAGGCCTCCAGAACTACAAGAGAATAAATTTTTGCTGCTGAAAGCCGCCCAGCTTGTGGTACTTTGTCATGGCGCCCTGGAAACCAACGCAATGTATATATAAATAGCAGTCCTGGGGCAGCCCCAGTGGCCCAGCAGTTTAGTGCTGCCTTCAGCCCAGGGTGTGATCCTGGAGATCCAGGATCGAGTCCCTACCCTGCATGGAGCCTGCTTCTCCCTCTGCCTGTGTCTTTGTCTCTCTCTCTCTGTATGTCTCTCATGAATAAATAAATGAAATCTTCAAAAAAAAAAAAAAAGCCCTGAGAAGAAAGATGTATACTTTATGAATGTAATTTAAGATTTGGAATAAAGGACATAAAAATAGAAGCTACATGAAGTGAGGAAAAATGTGATACTCTTGCAGAGAATATTTTACTTTTTTCCTTCTCCTTCTATGAACTCAAAGCAATCTTAACCAAAATTTCCTTTGGATTTTTTCCCATAATCTGGTATATCAATTTTAATTTCAATATGAAAAGAGAAAATCTGCAAGAATAGCCAAGCGAATTCTGAAAAAGAGTAACACTGTTGGGAGAGAAGAGGGATCGCCCTGCGAAGTATTTCAAAACTTTAAGAATATTGAATATTGGATATTAAATGTACCCTAAAGTTAGAGTAGCTAAACTGGCTTACAAAGGCTTCATACCAGCCAAATCTGAGAAATTTTGAGCATTCAAGTAAATAATGATGTGATGAATTATATAGCCCATTGAATGAAATAGGAGATCATGAATCTGTACTAATATAAACACATAACTACAATGAAAATGTGATGAAGCATGGGATAGTTATATAATTTCAAATGACCTCCTCCAGAAAATAGTTATTCATTTCAACAGGAAAAGGAGTAACTAGTAGATACCACCTTAATCAAATGGTCCAAGTGGACATGGTGAGCAACGGGACAGATGGACATCGTGTGCTATGTCCTGGGGTCCCGTGAGAACACCACATCACCTTGGTGATGTCCCTGCTAAGATGCATGACCTGAATCTAATCATAAGGAAGCATTGGGTGAGCCTCAATTCAGGGGCAGACAGCAATTGTTCCCTTGCCTATCACTGATCATATAGCACCCCTAGCGGTGGGGAGAGGCTGGGAAAATGAGCATTTCGTTGGGCTAGTTGTTGCTTCCTCTCCCCCCAAGTGAATGAAGATTCTGTTAGCAGGAAGATGAGTTGGGTTGGTGGGCAAGTGTTACAGGCTGAACTGTGTCCCCTGCAAGATTCTTTTGGGGTGTGTGTGTGTGTGTGTGTGTGTGTGTGTGTTTAAGTAGGTTTCACACCCAATGTGGGGCTTGAACTCGCAACTCTGAGATCAAGTTCAAGAGTCGCAGGCTCTACTCACTAAGTCAGGCAGGCACACCTCCCCACACCTACCCCCCCGCCTTACAAAATTCCTGTGCTGAAGTCCCAATTGCCAGGACCTCAGAATGTGACTACATTAGGAGACAGAGCTTTTAAAGAGGGGATGAAGTTAAATGATGTCATAGGGGTGAACCCCAGTCCAGTAGTATTAGTGTCCTTATAAAAAGAGGAGAGTCCCGGGGCACCTGGGTAACTCAGTCGGTTAAATGTCTGCCTTAGGCTCAGTTCATGATCCCAGGATCCTGGGATCAAGCCTCAGGTCGGGCTCCCTGCTCAGTGGGGAGTCTGGTTCTCCCTGTGATCCTCCCTTCTGCTCGGTGCTAGCTTGCTCTCTCTCTCAAATAAATAAATAAATAAAATCTTTAAAAAAAAAAGAAGAAGAGGAGATTAGGACACAGACACACACAGAAGGAAGGCCATGTGAGGACACAAGCTGAAGGTAGCCATCAGCAAGCCAAGAAGTGAGACCTCAGAAGAAACAACCCCACCGACACCCTGATCTCAGACTTCCAGCCTCTAGGACCGCTGGAGAATTTGTTGTTGAAGCACATCAATCAGTTCTGGTGGCGTTTGCACGCTGCTACAGTAAGTACCAGTGTCCGTCGTGGGGAGGTGATGGCTAGGGGAAGGCAGGACTTCGGAGAGTCCACCCACCCAGGCCTTTCTTCGAAAGAAATAGATACAGAGCAGAGGTTGGAGTGGAGGGGGGTTTCACAGCTGTTGGAACCGCTGTCTTCCCTCCTCCCTGCTGTGTTCCCTGACCCTGATGTCCCCATCAGAAGCACACTTGGGATGCGCCCCACCATAGGAGCCCACCTGGCCAGTTGTTTCTGGGGAGCTGCTGGTTCAGCTGACTACTCCATTCACACGTCATAAGGCCCTAGAACAGGTCACAACATCCAGAACCAGGGAATGTTCTCAAGATCTGTTGGAGAAACGGGACTCTGTCGCTGGGAGGCCAGCCACCTCTCCTTCACCTGTCCTTCTGGATGGATGTGCTCTTTACCTTCTACCTGTTTGCTCTCATGTGGCCTCTGCAACTCTGCGCTCGGCCACCTTTATACCTTCTGGAAATGCCTCGACCTTTGTCGTGTGTTGAATGGCACCCCCCTTCCCAGATTTCCAGTCCTGCTAATCCACACATCTCTTGTGTTAGTTTTCATTTTGTTGGTTGGTTGCTTGGTTGTCATTTTACTGGGATTTTAGGAGGAAGGAGAGGTAAAGGCTCAGCTCAGCTTTGCCATCTTCTTTTTTATTAAGATTCTATTTATTTATTCATGAGACACACAGAGAAAGAGAGAGAGAAAGAAAGAGAGAGAGGCAGAGGGAGAAGCAGGCTCCATGCAGGGAGCCCAATGCGGGACTCGATCCCAGGATCACGATCTGAGCCAAAGGCAGAAGCTCAACCACTAACCCAGGTGCCCCAGCTTTGCCATCTTGAACCAGAAGTACAGGCAGCTTTGGCTGGATGGTTGGATAGATGGAAGGATAAGGGGGAAAGTGGATGAATAACTGAACAGATGAGGAACATTCACTCTTCCTCGTGGGCAAAGCACAGTGCACTCCAGTGATTGAGGGCTGGCAGGTGGATGGCTCCAGGGTCAGCCTGACCGCCAGGCTTGCACTGCCCAGAGACCCCCTGGGCCACACGGCTTCCTTCCAGTCTGGGGTGGGCTGGGCATCCTACCCACACCCTCCCAAGGTCTGAATATACCCAGTGGGGAGAAAGGCTGATGAAATCCCTAGAAGCCTCTGGCTGAGGGTGGGAGAGAACAGACTTCCAGGCAAAAGCACCAGAGTGCTCTGTTAGGATCACACCAGGCTCAGGCACCATCTGATTCCATCTAAGAAGGAGGTGGGGGAGTCCAGGAGCAAACCGAAGGCCCTGTTGTGCAGTGTAGGGGGGGTGTGGGGCCTGCAGCCCCCAGTCCTGGGGGCCAGCTACTTCTTCCCCTTTCCCCTCAGATTTGCAAGGACAGTTGGGAGACTTTGGAAAGACAGGACGTCTCCCTGGGGCAGAGTGGAGCAAGGGCAGCCTCCTCTCTTTTCCCCACTGTCCACAGAGGTGCTCCTCCTCTCCCTTCCCCACCTGAGCGGGTTATCCATGCAGCCTCTCCCACTCTCCCATGCTGGACCCTCCTCCCCTCCCAACCAGGGTCCAGCATCGGCCCTCTCCGACTCCCCAGCTCCACCTCTGGAAAGGGCTTTCCTCCCACGGGCCTTAAACCCTCCTCCTAGCTTTCCTCTCCTGCCTCTTTCTCCCTCCCTCCCTCCAAACCTCTTCCTTCCACCTTGCTTTCTTTCTAGTTCTGCAGCTTTCCCTTCCAGGAGGCTGCCCAAGTGAAGACAGGGAGCACTGACAGCTGGAAGCCACTTGCAAGGAGCTCTTGAAAGGCCCGGAGCAGGAGAAGCCAGCAAGGGCCGCACAGCAGACCCAGATCCCCGCCAGCCAGCCAACCAGCCTACTCTCAAAGGGAAAAGGGAGGCTCTCAAGGCTGGTCTGAGACCCCCAGGTGAGGGGTAGGGGACCCTCTCAGGGGTCTTTGAGGTCCAAAGGTTTTTATCACAATGCTTAGGATCAAGTCTGGGTGAGGGGTGCATGGGGGTTCTTTACACTGTGGCTTCTACTTTGGGATAGGTTTGAACCTTTTCATCATAAAAAGTGTAAAAACAGGACACCTGGGTGGCTCGGTGTTTGAGCATCTGCCTTTGGCTCAGGTTGTGAGATCTGAGATCAAGTCCTGGGATCTCAGTCCTACATCAGGCTCCCTGGAGGGAGCCTGCTTCTCCCTCTGCTTATGTCTCTGCCTCTCTCTCTGTCTCTATGTCTCTCATGAATAAATAAATAAGATCTTTAAAAAAAAAAAAAGGCTTAAAAACTAAGAGCATCAAACGTGTTTTTCTCCCCAAGCTCCAGAGCAGAACATGGACCACGGTGGGACCTCTCTATCTGAATCGCACAGACACCCTTCAACTCAACAAAAAACTGGCCGTGTGGTCTTCCTTCCTTTACTGCACACCTTTCTCTGCTCAACATGGTCCTCTCACCCTCACATCAGCCCTGGCTGGGGTGGACAGCCCCACCTCACCCCTGCCTGGGGTAGGGAGGTGCTCCTCTGGCCCCGGGTGGGAGCTTCCTTGCCCTCGGCAGAGACACAGCTCCTAAGTACAAGAGAGTCGAGACCAGACATCCTTGGCACAGGGATTGGAGCCTGTGGGTAAGCAGGCCTGTCTTGGTCCATCTCAGGGAAGCTTTTTTTCTTTTTTAATTAAATTCAATTAGGCAACATATAGTACATCATCAGCTTCAGATGCCGTTCTCAATAATTCACCCGCGATGTATAACACACCGTGCTTATCAGATGGAGGAAGTTTGTGAATGTTTCTCAGAAAGTCCATGTGGAATGAAGCCCCTGTTGCCCACAGCATCAACCCCAACAGCCCCCAGGCCTGACTCTTGCTTCCTAGGACCACCTCCCACATAACGGGCCTGTGGACCCCAGCAAGCCTAGTCTCAGACTCCACTCTCTAGGACACAGTAGTGGTTCACTGGGGCCACCGTAACAAAGGGGGACCAGGAGGCTAAAAAAAAGAAATATATTTGCTCATGGTTCCAGAGGCTGAAGTCCGAGGTCAAAGTGTTGGCACGGTTGGTTCCTTGAGGCTGTGAGGGAAGGATCTGTTCCAGGCAGGCCTCTCCCATCGGCTTGGAGACAGCCGTCCCCTCCCCGTGTCCTTCACATTGTCTTCCCTCTATGTCTGCCTCTGGAGCCCAGATTTCCCCTTTTATAAAGACATCAAGTCATATTGGATCAGGGCCTGTGCTCTGACCTTATTCTCACTTTATTACCTCTGTAAAGAGCCTGTGTCCAAATAAAGTTGTATTCTGAAGGACTGGAGGTTAGGGTTCCAGCATATGAGTTTAAGGAGGCAGGGGGAGGTGGGGCCACAACCAGACCCATAACACATGGAGCATTAGGATGGTGACAGCTCTAGCCCTAAGCCCTAACCCTTGCCGGTGGCGTGGGCTCGGTGGGAAAGCCTGGAGAAACAAAATGGCAGTCAGCCCAGCCAATGTCAACTCGGGCAAGGCTGTGGACACCAGAAAGCCTAAGTGTTTGTTTGGGAGAATATCGTTATTGTGAATATATATATATATTTTTCATATATATATATATTCACATATATATCATATATATAAATATAAATAAATATATAATTTTTATATCATATATTTTTATATTTTTTCACATTTTACATATGACAAAGTTTCAAGAGCCCCTGACCTCCTACAGCCATGGGGCACAACTTGTGAACCACTGGGCCCAATATTTAGCCATGAGAGGTGCAGAGGAGGCTACGCGCTGCCTCGGGAGGCCTCTTAGGCCAACTCGGGGAACCTGACCGGGAAGGAACAGAACCCTAAGCCCTGGGATGAGAACATTTGGAGTAAAAGTCTGAGTACTGACCACCAGAGTCTTCTGACCCCTGAGGCTGGCATGGGAAGCCCATCACTCTGACTAGGTAAGAGGAGACGTCTCCCGCGGTGACCATGTGACGGTGTCACCTGAGGCAGATACCCCTCCAGATTACACTTTTCCTTCTCAAGATTCACCTTCGCCTCTTCTTCTTATCCCAGCATGGACCAAGTAGGGAAGCACACTCCCTCCCCAGGAGGACATCATTAACTCGCCCCAAGAATTGAGAGAGCCGCTGACACACCCGAGCAGGAATGAGGGGTGCACGTGTGGGGCTGGGCTGAAGGCTTGCAGACTAATAGGGGCAGGGGGGCAATAAACAGCACGGGAGGCAGTGTCGATGTGAGAGCACTCACCATGACACAGGGGTTACCCAACTGATGAGGTCACCTGCTGCCAGCCCTGGTGCACTGGCAAGGGGGCTCCTTGAGGCCGGGCCTGACCACAGCCCCCAATGGGATGGAGACACTGTGACAAGGGGTCTGAAGCTCCCCCACCCCCCTTTTTAAAAGATCTTATCTATTTATTTATTTGAGCAAGAGAGAGAGAGAGAGAGCACAAATGGGGGGAAGGGCAGAGGGAGAGGGAGAAGCAGGCTCTCAGCTGACCAGGAGCCTGAGGCAGGGCTCCATCCCAGGACCCTGAGATTATGACCTGAGCTCAAGGCGGACTCTTAACCCAATGAGCCACCCAGGTGCCCCTTGAACCCTCTTTTTGATGTTTAACTCCTGACAGCTTTTCAGCCTCACTCCCCCCTTCTCTCTTTGCACCCACATCTGGGAAAACTGATAAAAAAGCCTGATGTGCCTTCTTTTGGTATCAGCAGAAGACTCAAACCCCATCAGTGGAGGGGTGCTTGGCCCAGCCTGCCCTCTAACAGCAAGAAAACCCAGCCCAGCCTCCCCTCCTAGTTCTCTCAGGCCATTCTGGACCCGCTTGAGAGCCCGCTTACTCTCCCCATTCTCCTTAATTATGCATGTAATCCATATTTTCACACCTTCTGATGTGTGTACTGCACACGTCTCAACATCTGAAACAAATTTTGGGGGTCCAGAGGGCTCATCTGCCTCTGCAGGTGACCACAACAGATGCTGAAACAGTCTCAGCATAGTTCTGAGGAAAGGGCCAGAAGGCTCAGGTTGATGGAAATGTAGGGATGGATTTATTACCTCTGACCATGCTCTCCTGAAGGGGGCACACTGTATCTCAGATTCACACCCTTTGGGGAGCACTCACCGTGGAGATCTCATATCTGTCAGTGCCAGCCGTCGTCCTTGTCACCAGGTGCCTGCACAATGAAACCACCAGTGGAATGACCATGGAGGTTTGACATGGAGGTTTCTCATGGCCTAACAGTATGAGCTTCCTTTCACAAAGCGGGTCCCAAGGCTCGGTCCCATAGCTGAGGAATGGCCAATGTGTCAGAGCCAGGGGCTGAGGTTCGCCCTCCATACAGCATCAGCCCCAGGGAGATCAACTGGACCTTTCATGGCAAGTTGATTGCACCAGATTCTTCTGCTGGAGAAGCCGGCAGTTCACACTAGATTGGACACCAACTTGCGATCAGGTTTGTCTTCTCTGCCCACATCACCTGTCCCATCACTGCCATCGTCACCCCCATGGAGTCAGGCCATTGTCCTCCAGGATCTCATGGAGGTGCTGCTTCCAGGAAGAGGCTGCCCTGGCCCTCCTCAGCCCTGCAATTTAGATCCTGGCCAATCAGAGGTCCTAGTTTCCAGCAGAGGGAACGCTTCCACCAGGGGACAGTGCCACAGCTGCCACCCAGTCACTTTGACAGAAACAGTGGTCACTTAATTGATGGGGATAAATGGCTTGAGGACCCGAGATGCCAGGGTTGCTGCTTACTGCACGCAGAGGTGTCACCGAGGTCCCTCTAGGTGCCCAGTGGCAATTTATGAACAGGCATTTGCAGCAGACTCAACTGAGATGACAAAGATGAGTTGACAAGGGCTCAGACTTTTCATGGGCGAGAGGCTGGGTCACCCCACCAGGCACACAGCCTGGACCAGAGGGCACTCGGGCTGAGTGAGGGGCAGAGGAGGGAGGTGAGGAACGTCAGTAACAGGCTTGGGGCTGGCTGCAGCACTGAGGACTCTCACCATCAAGTCTTTATTTAGAGGTTGTAACCGGCCATCTCTTTGGAGACTCTGAAAGAGTGAGTCTACACAGAGAAGACAGCTTCAGTGGCCCCCTGGACACTCAGGTCTTGGCCTCAGCTGTTTGGGCTGTGCATGGGGTGCACAGTTGCATGTCTCCACCTCCTGCTCCAGGCTCTTTCAGTACAACAGACAGGGGTAAAGGACAGTGGAAGCTGGCACATGCAAAGCTTGGAAGTTGAGGGCTAGGGTTGGTGCACCCCAGGGCAACCCTCGACCAGCAGTGGATGGCACTCAGTGAATAATGCTCCCATTCCTCATCCTTTGGGAATGGACAACTCTGGGAGACATGTGAGTACTTCCTGGGTCATTTCAGGTGGAATGACACACAGTTGCCATAATGGTGACCTCGGCAAAGCAGCTTCCCGTGGCCTTTCTTCCTTCCCTGACTCATTCTACCCCTCCACTCCCACTCCATGGATACTTCCCAAATAATAATCCCTGCCTTAGGCTCTGCCTCTAGGGATGACTGAGGTCCCTCCAAACCTGCTTCTCCTCCTTCAGTCTCCATCCAGGTGAAGAACCACTATCTACCCAGTTGTCCAAACTAGAAACCCAGGCACAATCGTGACACCTCCCTGACCCTTACATCAAAATCATTTCCCAGGTCTTGACAACTCTACCACCTAAGCCAACCTCCAGATTATCCATCCTCCCTTTTTCACAGACATGTGCATGGCTGCCACCACTCCCCACCTACATGGCCATTGGGAGGGTTGGGACGTGAGTTGATTCTTACCTGTTCTGTCATCAACCCTGTATGTTCCTGTCCAGTCTCTATCCTGAGCCCAGGGTGAACCTAAATGCAGAGAAGCTTAGAGGACTCTCCCAGCTGTCATTCATTTCTGCCCTGACTGCCATTCTCTGGGCTCAGACAGGAGTGCCGAGCTTGGTTGAACAGCAGATAAGCATTAGCTCGAGACAATCCCAGGTTCCAGAACCTGCAATTCCAGAGACCTGGGACACTGACCACCCCAGGGTTCTAGAAGAGAACACACTTGGCAGGAAGGAGAGAAAAGGTGAAGATGAGATGTACCACTCAACTTCTGATGACACCTTGCAAGGACCCCAGCGGTGGGCACTCACCCATCTACATTCCAGCTTCCAGTTCCCGAGCACTTTCTCACCCCTCACCATCCCACCACATGTGCGGGGGCCTCAGAAAACAGGCTGACCTAAGATCATGGTCGGTAACTGGCAGGCCTGGGGCTCCCAGGGGCTGGAGCTCCTTCTTCATCACTGCTGTGATGCCACCAAAGTGAAGGCTCGAGTGCAAGAGATTTTTTTCAAAATCATCTTTAATGTATTTTTAATAATTTTTTGCCTCATTTACCAGATAAATCATCTAAATAAATAGATGCTATACAGTCTCTTACCAACATCAGTACAAAAATAAACCGCGCTCTGCATCCACTCTAGCCCTCCCAGCACACACTCACTCAGAAAAGGCATGTGCTTGGAATCAACCCGCACTCCCATCCCTCCCAAATACATTCACGTTGTCTGAACAAAGCTCGACGCTCATTCCGTGCAAAGGCAGCGTTCTTGTGCTGAGACGTGGAGGCCAGGCTGGCCACTTACAAAGCAAAGCTAAGCCACCTTACACGGGCATAGCACCTCCCCCCGCAGGAGGGGAGTCAGCAATGGGATCGTCACCCTGAAGGGATGACAGGGCTCGGCTGGGCATTACAAGTGGCCGTGCCAGGGGTGGGGGAATCCTGTCCTCGCCCCATCCCACAGCAAGAGGAAAGTACCGACCGGGCTCTCTACATTCAAAATGAGAAGGGGCTGGGGAAGGAAAGACAGGCAGTCCAACTCTTTCTAAGCCCCCACCACCCCTGTGAGTACTGGCCTTCTGGGGTGGGGTGGGGTGGGGCGGGGTAGGTGGGAGCTCAGTGTCCCAGGCCCCCCCGGGATGCTCAGGGCTGGGAAAAGGCCTGCGAGGCCACATCCAGCCCCTCATAGAGGTCTCCACCCTGGGGAGCCGTGGGGAGCCCCAGCTCACAGGCTTCTGCCCTGAGACGCAGGGTGCCCTGCGTGCCCAAAGGGCCGAAGAAGAGGCAAGAAGCATTCTGCCATGCAGACAGAACATGAGCCGTCTCACTCCACAAACAGCCCCCAGCCTCCCTCCCAGCCTGCAAATTGCACAAACAGCTCTTTGAAAGTGCCCATGAGGCAGGAAGAAGTCCCATGTCCCCTGGGGGATGGGGTGTGTGCCTTCTACTGCAAGCTGCCAGCCCGGTCCCAAACCCAAGGCCAACAGCATTCGATTAGAGGCCCGCTCCACCCCCACCAACTCCAAGCTGCCCTTCCCAGACCCAGGGTCTCACAGCAGGGTGGGGCGGGTGGGGGGCTCTGCTGCCCCTCCTACCCCCACGAGCTCCTCTAGAGTCAACTTCCCAAGCTGGGAGGAACCACCAGAGCGGACCACGCGCCCCCCCCCCCCCCCCCCCCCCCCCGCCGCCCCCATTGGAAGCACTGAATTGACCCTGGACAACAAAGGATTAAGGAGGAAGGAAAGAGACTCAGGGATTTAGGAATCTTGCCAGCAGGGCACCCCAAACAAAAATGGGGTCCAGGCTGTCTTTGGTTCGGGAACTCGGGAAGAAGGGGTCTGGGGGAAGAATCGCCCTATCCTTGCCTCAGCAGGATTCTGCTGACTTCTTCAGGACAAAGCAGAGTGGAGAGAGAGCCCTGGGAGATGGTGGGCAGGGCCTCCCCCTACAGGACCCCAACGCTGATGATGGGGGAAGGTGGAGGGAGCCGGCCTCTTACCTTTGCTCCCCTGGCTCCTCTTATCTACCCCCATCTGGCTTTTTCTCCCTTCCAGGGCTGGAGCAGGAGAGAAGCCCCTCCTCACACTTGGGAAGCTACTTGGCCACAGGACACATTTGTGCAAAGTAGGAGATGAGCGTCCCTCCTCCCAGCATCCCTCCTCCCAGCAGCAAAAGCCTTCTGCCCAGCAGGCCCAGCAGCTCCAGTGCTTAAGCACAGCCTGACCGGAGGACGCGCAGAGCCCCCCCCCCAACACACACAGGAAAACCGGGGCACTCTCAGCTGTGGCATCTGGGATGGATGGGCAGGGGAAGCAGGATGGAAGGAGGAAGGGTTTCAGGAGTTGAAGGCTGCCCTGAGAAGGTGGTGGGACACTCCCTCCCTCTCTGGGAGGGCAGAAAAAGAGAGGAGGGGGTAGGGTTGAAAAGTCACCTGAGTCAGAGAAAACAAGAGCCCCTCAGGGGAGGAAGGACAGGATCGAGTGCCTCAGAGCCTGTGCTGACCCTGGCACGCCTGCAGCCTGCCAGGTAAGCCACAGAACCATACTGTGTGCCGGGAGCCTCGAGGCCATCCGGCCCTCACTGACAGCTGTGAGCGGACCGAGTCAGGATAGATCCTGTCCGGTGCCGTGCCGTGCAAGGGTGGGAAGTGTGGGGTGCCTGTGACAAGTTCTCAGGTGCTGTGAACCACCCCACAATTTGCCAGGTCAGGGTTTCGAAACAGGTTTGCAAGACCCGCTGTGTGCATCTGCAGACACACACCTGCAGTCACAAGGTCACAGGGCAGTGTGTGTGCACCCATGTGGCTGCGTGTGCATGTGAGTGTCTCTCACAGGCCAGGTGATGGGGGGCAGGGGCTCCCAATGGGAGGGGCTCAGCTGGCAGCCACCCCAGGGAAGGGTATGGAACATACCCCAACAACCTCAAAGCCTTCCTCTTGCGCCCTCATTTTGACCCAGTCATTTTTGGTCAAAGCCAAACTCCATATCCCACCGCAAAGCTGGAGTGGAAAGTTAAAAAGAAAGAACCCCACCCCCCACCCCAAAAAGGAAAAGGGAAACCAGCCAGAAAGGTGGGAGTGGGTGGCTCAAGGGAGAGGGTCTGGGCCCTCCCATCCTCCTTTGGTTCCTGGGACCAGCTGCTGCATCTCTAGAGCCGTACAGTGATGGAGATGGATGGAGATGCAGGCGGCCAGGGGTGTGGCCCTCCTGGCCTGGAGGCGGCCCCCTGACTGGCAGGGCAATGCCAGGCCGCCCCAGCCCCAGCCCCCTACGCAGACCACCAAGCCTTTCTGTAAACATCACGCGCAGAGAAAGGGGCGAGGTGGCGGGAGAATGTCAGGATCTTCCCCCTGCTCCTGTTCCATGTTTTTTAAATAAAATAATTACCCCGCCCCCAACCCCTCCCCATCTCTGGAAGTCCCCACCCCAAGCCCAAAAGCAAACAGTTTACGAAGAGTAAAAATGGTGACTCAGAACTTCCCGCTGCGGTCCCGGAAGAAACCTTCAGCCGCCTGGGCCTCCCGGAAGGTGACGGTGACGGAGTTGGCGGTGATATCGGTCACTGTCACTTCACTTGCGGGGAGCACGGGTGTCCAAGGAGGTGGCCCCTCGGCCAGGTCTGCATCTGCGACAGACACAGGAGATGGACTGAGCTAAGGACAGCACTGGCAACACTGCTGCCTTTGGATCCCTGCCCGCCCAGCACCAGGTCCCCCTCTGGAGCTGCAGCCAGCTCTGGGTCTAGCTTAAGGCCGGACGCCCGGGAGGAGGTCACTACCTTCGTCTTCCCAGCCTGGATAGGCTGACCCCCAGTGGGACCCCAGGAAGAGCTCGGGGCTGTGCCAGGGCCCCTGCAGGCTGTGCAGCCTCGGAAGCACCTCGGGCCCCCTCTGGGCATTGCAGCACTTGGACCCAATGGCTCGAGGGAACCCCCCCCCCAGCACTCTGGGGCTTGGGCATGGGATGCCTTACCCTCCTCCTCGGGGGGCTGCTCAGCAGGCTCCCACTCGCTGGCCGCCTGCAGGACGTCCGGGGCCGCTGGCTCCTGCAGGAAGAGCTCCCGTGGATGGCTGTGACTCTCCAGGTCAGGCCCGCGGGGCGGGAACTTCTTGCGTGAGAGCCGCAGGTACTTGTGGGCCTTCCGCGGCTTGCGGAGCGGGAAGGGCAGGGCGGGCACCATGGGGCCCTTGTCCACCATGGGTGCCCCTGCCTTGACCACCCCCTCAGGGCTCCCGCTGCCGAGTGGGCGCGTCAGAGAGAAGCACAGCTTCTCCTTGCCCTTGGCCTTGTGCGAGCTCCGCAGGTCCATGCTGTACAGCCGCTGCGGGGGCAAGCCAGGGCACGGCGGGTCAGCCCTGCCCTCCCAGCCGCTGCCGCGCCTTTGCTCATGCTGTTCCTCCCACCTGGAGTGCCCTTCCCTGTGTTTCACGGCCTGGAGCCAGCCATTCCTCCAACCCCTAGCCCAGCCCAGAAAGCCACCCTCTGAGCAGCCGCAGCCTGCATCACCCACCCCCACTGCCCCAGCCTGGCCTGGTGCAGCTGCTCATCTTGGCCCCACAGGGCAGCCACCTCTCCCCAGGGGGTTGTGTACAGCTCAGGGCCGGGCCAGCGCAGCAGAGGAGCCCACAGGAGCACAGACTGAAAACTGACCAAGAAAAAGCAAATCTGGATTTCTTCTGGTCCCAACTAAGGAGTTCTTCACCACGGGGAAGGAATCTTTGCCTCCTAAAGGACCCCCAAGGCTGAAACAGCCAGCTGGCCAAGGAGACGGTGTGAGGTGGATGCCCTCGGGTTCTGGGGGCAAGTACCTAAGGGGTGCACATGGCACTGGGTGCCCCAGGTCACGCAGCCACTGGGATGGTGTTCTGCTCGCAGCCCACAGGGTGCTCCTCTGCTCTGCAGGCCCTTCCCCCTGCAGGTGCCACATCGCACACTAGGGATTTGTCTTATTGACTTTGGCTGAAATGGATACAAATCCAAGAAAGATGCTAAGTGCTAAGTGTTGAGAGGGCCTGGATAGGTCCAGGACAGTACCTTCTGCTGCCACCTATCACCAGAGGCCAGGGAAGACAGTGAGGCTTCAGATGGGACGGTGGCTCAAACCTCCCCAGCTGGGAGCAGAGATCACAGGCATAAGCTCCATTCTCCCACCCTGCCCACTAACTCCCAACACTTGGCACAGGGTACAGGTTGTTCTGGGACAGAAGGAGGGCCAGCCAGGGAGAGGTAGGGACAAGACTGTAATGCCAGCAGCGCTTATCCTACTGCAGCTTCATCAAAATCCACTCCTTCATCCTGGCTCGGTGGCCATCACAAGCCTAGTAAACTCCTCTAACGCTGCAAGGCAATCTGTCTTTGCCCTTCTCCACCTCACCAAGAGAGAACCGCAGCTACTAATAGGCATCCAGGAGCCCCCGGACTCAGACCTAGGTTTGAATCCAGCTGTGTTACCCTGGGTAAACTCCTGGCCTCCCTGAGCCTCAGTTTCTCTGTCAGTGAGACGATGAAAAAGCCGGCCTCCAAGACTGCCCCCCGCCAATTCCTGCCTCAAGGAATTCACATCCATGTGTGGTCCCCTCAACCCCTACCTATTATAGGACTTCTTCCAAGGCTAGTTCATTAAAGACACTGTGCCCCCCGCTTGCTCTCTTGGATCCTCTGCTCTGGGGGAAGATAGGGGCCACACTGTGAAACCACCCGGGAGCCCTCAGAGAGGCCCACATGCAAAGTTCCAGGCCTCCTGTCAACAACCAATGCTGACCTGCCGCCACACGAGGAGCTACCTTGGAAGCAGGTCACCCAGCCCCGGTCCAACCTCCAGATGAGTGCACACTGGTTGACATTACAACTGTAGCCTGAACTAGAGTCGCTAAAGAACCAGCTATGGGACTCCTGCATTCCTGACCCACCAAGACTGTGTGATATGCTAAGTGTTCATTGCTCTAAGTTGCTAAGTTTGGGACTAGCTTGTCACATGGCGGTCGATACCAAGCACAGCCTCCTGGAGGCTTTGTGGGCGGGTGATGCACATTCACTTGTGAGCAGCAGCACTGAGCACAGAGCTTAGCATGGAGAAGACGTCTGACAAACAGATGCCACCCTCCTTTTTGGGACCCAATTCACACCAGACCCCGTGGAAAATGCCCACTGCGTGAAGGGAAACCCATCCTTTCCGGCAAAAGCCTCAGATGATCTATAATCAAGAGTGGGCAGGAGACAGGACATGGCTCACACTCTGTGTAGACCAAGAAGCCATATTGTTTGGCTTCAAATACCTAGGTGAACGTTAGTCGATTAAGGAGAGCAGGTATGCTTTTTATCCCAATTTTATAGATCAGAAAATTCATGCTCAGAGAGGCAGAGACATGCCTCAAATCACATCACTTCAAACTCTACCCACTTTCCAAGCACAACAGTGAAGTCAGCAAAGTGGTCCCAAGACCTGGGCAACGTGAGGCATCCTGGAGTTTAGAAGCCTGCGTGTGGCAGAGGATTGGAACAGGAGGCCCCACAGGCTCCTTCTCACTCAAAAATGCCCCATTTCTAGGGCATCCCAAGACAACAGTTCCAGAATTCTGAGTGTCCTTTTATTGGATTCTAAAATTCCAGGTGCCCATGTTGCCTCAATTCTAAAGCTTATGTTTCCTGAAGTCCTCAAATATTACAATTTTGCATTTGGGGACTTTGAACATCATAAAGGCTCACTTACAAGATCCTAGGCTTTCAAAATTCTAGGCTCCCTTCAGCCATATACCCACGTTGCCCCGAGCCCCACAGCACCTCCCGCCCAGGCTGTCTTCCTTCCCCACCCCCCCAATGGAGACTTACCCCCTGAGTGCACCACCCCCCAGGGCCCTGGGCAGAGCAAGGAGGGTAAGTGGTTCAGCTCAACTAGCTGGTGCAAATGCATGGGCTGGGGCAGACTGATGAGAGGGCCAGGGGGACCTCAGGGTGGGCACCAGGGCTGGCGGGGTTACCTGCAGCAGAAGCCGCTTGGGTTTCGGACCTCTCTTCCTATACCCCGACGCTCGGTCTCTCTCCTCCCTGGGGTGCAAAGCAGATGGCAGAAGAAAAGCAAACACTGGTGACATTTATGGGAAAGTAAAGCATCCGCTCCACCTCATACTCTCCTGTGTATGGGGAAAGGGGCACCCGCCATAGGCCACCCCCAATCCTCAGGTAGGGACTCCTCTCCATTGCTTTCTCTACACCCTAACAGTGGGGCCCCATGTTCATATCCCAGGGCCTTGGTCTTCCCGTCTGGCAAAAGGGGTGCAGGGGCAGAGCCACTGGTCCTAACCACTGAGGTGGGACTTGCGTGACATCTCCCAAAGTATGTGGGTCTCTACTGGGCTCCAGGGTCACGTCAGAGCTCTGCTCTCCATGCCACTGGGTACACCCTCCAAAACAATGCAGTTCTTCCAGTTTCCACTCTCAGAAGAGTTGTACAGAAACCTGTCAATCAAATTTGCCTCGAATGTCCCAGGGGAGCTGATGAGAATGGAAATGGTCCTCTCGTGAGACGCCTGAGTGCCTCAGCGGTTGAACTCAGGGCATGATCCAGGGATCCGGGATCGAGTCCTGCATCGGGCTCCCTGTGGGGAGCCTGCTTCTCCCTCTGCTTGTGTCTCTGTTTCTCATGAATAAATAAATAAAATCTTTAAAATTTTTTAAAAAAATTAATAAAAATTTAAAATTTAAAAAAAGGAAATGGTCCTCTCGTGAGTAAAGCTCTACCCAGATTCTTCCCCTTTGGGGATCTGGATGACCTTGGTGGAGAGGACAGGCTCTTGCTTCTATCATCTGGTTCAGAAAAGGGAGAACAACTTGCCTATATTGAGTCTCCAGTAGATGCCAGACTCTCTGCTGGGTGCCCTCCCCACACCACAAACACACAGGCACGACCCGAGGATGCATACAAAGCCACACAAGACACACACAAGACAACACAACAGAGACTCCAACAACAGTGCCGGTGGAGAACTTCAAAGCCATTTGTATTCTATTTCGTTTCATTCCTACTTTCTGTGGCCCCAGTTACAGAGGCCATGTGGGCAGTGGAGAGACTGTGGAGGCTGGGAGTGTGCTCCCTTCCCCCTACTGGCTGTGTGACCCCAGACAGTCTCTCCATCTGAGCTCAGGGCTGCCCATCCCAGGTGGCTGTTTCCACCACTAGCCCTCCTCCCTCCTCAGGGCAGCACTGCCCACGGGCTCCAGGGACACTGGGGGAAATGCATCTGTGTAGGGCCCTTCCTCCCTCCCTCCCTGTGGGGTTGGCTGCAGCAGGTCTGCCCTGAGGCCCTGGAGTCAGCATTTGACCACACCGTGATACTAGCCACTTGGCTTGCCAGGACAGACCTGCCGGCCTTTGAGGGTGAGTCTTCTCTCAAGGTCTCAAGGTGGTCTCACCCTATGACCAGTGCTGGGCACCAAGACACCCTGTTCCAGGCCCAGCTCTACCCTGACTCCAGGGAGACCTTGACTGATCACTTCCCCTCTGGACCTCACAGTCCTCGTCTGGAGCAAGACGGTCCCTTCTCAGCTGGCCATCAGGGCGTTTGGGAGGAGCAAGAGAAGTCCCTGGGATTTATCAAAATGGAGGGTAGAAAAGCTAAAATAATAAAGTGAGGTAGGGGTGAGAGGAAAGAGAAAGAAAAGAGGGAGAGGACGAGGAAGTAGAGGGAGAAGGAAGGGTTGTGGGAGAAAAGAACAATGATGATAGTGTGTTTCTGGCATTTACATGTGAGAGAGCCACTATCACTATCCTTGCGTTATAGTCGTGGAAACTGAGGCACAGAGAGCTTAAGTCACTTGCCGAGTGCCAAAATTCTGACAGCTTCTGCCACTAAGAGCTGAGCTCCAGGCCTAGCGAGGGTCAGGCCCAGGGTCCAGTCAGGGCCAGCAGGGCAGGCCTGCCAGGCCATACGATCCTGGTTTCCAATCCAATGCAGTGTGTGCGTGTGCGTGCATGCGTAAAGGGGGAGGGGTGCATTCTATCCAGTCCTTATCACCCAGGGCCTGGTTTCTGTCAGCCTTGGATCCTGACATCAATGTCCAGGGCCCTAGGGTGGTGGCACCCTAGGAGTTGCAACCTCTCCGCCTCTCCCTGTTGGCGGGACTCCACAGAAGAGCCCCTTTGCCAGACTCTTTCTGAGTCTCTTTAAAACCCTGCAAGGCTAGTGTTAAATGGGCATCATCCCTCTTTTACCCCCTCTTCACCAAGACTGAGAGAAGAAGGCGAAAAGTCACACAGTGGATCTGTCTGTAAAGGTTTCCAAGCTCTTCATTTGTTCCTTAACTATTTTCTGACTCATTCAAAATAACATCCAAATCCTCCACTGGGACTCAGTGGCACTCCCTGAGCTGTGCACCCCCTTCCTTCAACTTCCCCACTCCTGCCTCATCTCCCACACGTCACCCAGCTCACACCACTCCAGCCAGCCGCATTCAGAGCCACACTTGCCTCCATACTGTTCCTTAAACATTGGCTCTCACCCCAGGGCCTTTGCATTGACTGTTCTCTTTACTTGGGATGTCCTTCCCTAAAATACTTGCTAGACTCATTTTCTCAAGTAATCCGGGTCTCTGGTCAAACACCCTCACCTAACTGACCCTTGAACTCCTACCCATCCCCTCCCCCTGCCCCCAACCCTGTCCTTGCAGTAGTTATGACCATCTGATAGCATATACATTTCTTGGTGTTGTTTTTATTATCTGTCTCTGCACTGGAATTCGAGCCCCATAAGAACAGGGATTTGGTTTTGTTCCTTGCTGTGTCCCTAGCACCTAGAACAGTGTCTGGCACATGGCACAACCTCAAGCCATGAACAAGCAAACAAATGACCCTTCATTACCATCACGGAGATCATTCACACACGTGTGCCCACACTTACTGGTTTACAAAGTGCTTTCATACACCTTGCTCCCCGTGAGAGCCCTGTAAGGTCAACAGCACTATTGCCACTTTGCAGATGGGGAGCATGAGGCCCCGAGGGGGAGGAGGCCTTGCCCACCACCACACAGCTGGTGAGCATCAGAACCAGGATTCTAATTCGGGACTTGGACACCTGCCTGATGCTCTCCTCACTGCTGTCTAGGACATTCCACAGAATTCTCCCCAGCACCACAATCCAAGGCCCCACCAAGCACAAGGAGCCAGAAAAACGTTGTGGGATAGGGACTCCCTGATTTTTAAAGGAGAACAGGGGAGAGTTTTCCTCAGAATGGGCAGGATGCTTCCTGGGGAGAAGCAATGGAAGAGGGCAAGGAAGGGCAGGGGAGGGGCATCTAACTGGGAGTCAGGAGGCCTGGATTAAGCCCTGGTTGGGTGGTTTCCCAGCGGTAATGTCCCCCAAAAAGCTCTTTAGATCCTCAGAGCTTCAGCTTCCCCATCCATCAGAGGAGATTCTCATCCCCATCTCAGGAGATCACCATAAAGGGCCAAATGGAAATAAATTATTTTGTGCAAAGATCCCACTCTGTACAGGTGGGCAAGGTGAGAAGATACAGAAGGATTTGGGCTGCCTGCTGGTGGGGAGATCGGTGAAGCAACAGATTCAAAAAGCTCCTACATCAGGAGAAACGACATTTTGTCAAAGGCTCCCCACTGAGATGCAACCTCACTGCCCATCAGCGGAGCTGCCAATCACTAACATTCAGAATCAGAGCAGAGTACTGGCAGATAAGGGAGATGGGGGGGGGCGGGGGGCTTTGCCCATGGCCACTGAGCGGGGAGGTGGCCAGTGGGACGGACCAGAACTCAGACATCCTTGCTCTGAAGCCACAGTCCATCCCCTGGCCTTTCTCAAGCTTCACTGGATTCTCCTTTTCTTGGTGAGACAGTCTCTAGGGAGAATCTCTCTCTGATCTGTTATCAAGGCCACCACTGTCCATTACTGACATTGCTGGCCCTACACAGGGCATCTCCGTAAAGCATTCTTATACTTTTCACAGCAGTTAGAAGTCCTACCTTTGGGAAAATCAGGACCAGTGTTATTAGGGGATGGCCCATTTTACAGCAGAGAGACCGAGGCCTGGGAAGGTTAGAAAAGTGGCCGACATCACTCAGCAATAGGAAAGGGCCCTTGGCTGTGCTGGTATCTGATGCCCACCCCCTTCTTTCAGCTGCATATGAGATCGGGCTGTCCCTGCCTAACCCCCTCCCCATCATGCCCATGCCCCATGTTTGGAGCCAAGCCAGCAGCAGGCTTCTTATGAAACCTCAAAGCCTGCCTTATGCCCAGCCCCAGTCAGGCTGAGGCCCCCTTACTTCTCCTCATAGGCCATGACCAGGCGGGGGTCCAGGATGTGCTCTTCCGGCTCCCATGTGCTGTACCTGGGGAGAGAAACCGCAGGTCAGAAGCTGCCCTGCCCCCCACTGGCATTCACCAAGGGTATAGCTGTTCCACCAGGGCCTGCCATCTGCAGGCTTTTGCTCCCTTTCTGGCCCAACATAACTGTCACCTACTCCTCGCAGCTATCTCTGGCTGCCCAGGCTAGGTCAGGGGGCTCCTGAACTCCAGACACCAGAACTCCCCTCATTCTGAGCAGTGATCACACCACCCTATAAATAACTGCATCCAACTCCCAGTTAGGCCTCATGCTCACCCCAGAAGCACAGGGTACCCTGCCCAGGATTCCCTTCCTGTGGGAGGCATGAGCCTGTGGTCAAGAGCTCAAGTCTGGCTCTGGAGCCAGACTACCTGGGTTCAAATCCCAGCTCAGCCCTTGCTAGCTGTCCAACCTTGAAGGATTTACTCAACATCCCTGTGCCTCCATTTCCCCATCTGTAAAGAACTCTTGTGCTGCTTAATACGTTCATCTAAGTACATAGTGCAGTGCTTACTGTTGCTGTCCCCGCCCACAACCTGCAAGCCCTGGCCCCAGCATCTCCTCTGCCCAGGCGGAGCCACTCCCTCCCTCCTCGGCACACATCTGTACCTTCACTGCCAGGTGTGAAGTTCCCCTGCCGCCCTGGCATGCAGCAGGAATCTGGTAGATGGTTCAGCGATCCTAGGATCCCATGGCAGGTCCCTTTAGTATTTCAGGTGGGGACCTTCCACCACCCCCAGACTGGGGAGCATCCCCTGGTGGGACAGCCTGGGGAGCATCAGCTTAGCAGCTCCACAGCTGAAGCCATCCTTGTGCTACCTGCACTGCTATTTACTTAACACTTGCCTTTAAAGCAGCTCATTTTTTTCATTTAATAATTTTAAAAACAAATGTTAGGAGCACCCAGGTGGCTCAGTGGTTGGCATCTGCCTTTGGCTCAAGGTGTGATCCCAGGATCCTGGAATCGAGCCCCACATTGGAATCCTCGCACCAGGGCTTCACACCTGGTGGTGAAGGTAAAGATCTCTGCCCTCATGAATGAATAAATAAAACCTTAAAAAAAAATCTCAAAAAAAACAAAAACAAAAAAACAAATTTTTAGGGGGCGCCTGGCTGGTTCAGTCGGAGGAGTATGTGACTCTTAGTCTCAGGGTCCTGAGTTTAAGTCCACATTAGGTATAGAGATTACTAAAAACATAAATAAATAAACTTAAAAAAAAAACTTATGACTTCCATAAACGGAAGAACTAGTATCACTCACCATAAACAGATGCTAATGCATAAAGAAACTAATCTTTAAAACACATACCTGAATGTGTATATATACACAATATTCAAATACACAATATATACACAAGCATATAAACACACACATAAGTTCACACGTATACACGTATATGTAAAAACAACAGCAAAGCAATGCACCATGATTCTGGCCCAGGCTGTATGCCCAGCTCTGCTGGACAGGAAGGGAGGCGAGCAGGTATTAGGCAGGCGTTAGGAGGCAGCAAGAGGCTGGCTGGTGGAAGCCCTGTTCCTACTCCTCCTAACCAGCTGAGCTAAAACTTTCATCTTAAACCATCCTGGTTTAAGAAGTCGAATCTAGATTCGAACAAGCTACCTGAGGACAGAACCCTTTCCTCCTTCCTGCCACTGACACTTCTGCACACCTAGTTTATGTTGGGCCCCGTGCCAGGTTCTGTGGACTCAGCAACAAAGGTCCGAGCCCTGAAGGCCTTACAGTCCCTACCCAAGTGCTACGTGCCCAGCCCGATCAGGCACCATCACAGCCCCCCTCATACGTGCTATGCTCTCCGCCTGAGGGACAGTCCCTCCATGACCTCATCCTTCCAGAGCCAGCCCTTGTAGCTTCCCCTGACATCCTTTTCCTCAAACTGTCCCACTCCCAGCAGAACGAACCCTCCCCTCTGCTGCTCTCCACAGCCTGGCGCACTTGGCATCTGCCAAAATTATTGATGAATCCAGTGGCACCCTGGCTGGCAGACTATAAACCCTCCCCAGGGTGCCCAGCCCAGCCTCCGACCCTAGGTGCTCTAGGAATGCCTATGGAAGCCACTGCAGAGTTCTGCTCACCCTGAAGAAATGCTAACAGTGAAACTGGGTTTTTTTGATAGTTTGCATAGAGCCCAAAGTATAAGCAACCGGAGACTGGCAGAGATCCAAAACTTCCTCTTCCATAACAAAGGTTAAATTTCTTCAACTGTAACTAGTTACAAGAAACGAGGAATTTTGTGGTCCTCTGTGTCCACCTTCGCCCTCTCCCCTTCTCTAGCTGTTAAGATGATTCTACACTGTTCTGGTCCTCTCTGTCTCTCTCACTTGCCCACTGCCCTGCCCATTTTTTGGTTGTTGATGTAGGTGCTATGTGGTTCCTGGCAAGTCCCTAACCTTCTCTGGACCTCAATTTCCTCATCTTAAGACTCACCACCACCACCATCACCGTAATAGCACCGCTCACTGCCAGGGGCTCACCTATTCCTCATAAAACCCCCATAAGGTAGGTTACCCTATTTAAAGATGAAGAAACAGGCACAGAATGTAAGCATCTTGCCAAGATCACGAAGACAGTAAGTGGCCAGTCTGTGGTTGGAACTGTTGAATCTTGGCCACCCTCTACCTTTGGGTCTCTCACCCGGCACTGCGCCTGGCTCCACACTGGGCTGTGATGTCCCTGGGCGAAAGGCAGTACTGACTGACCTTGTCCTGTATCTGACTGAGGCTTTGCACACAGTGGGTGCACAGAAAGGCTCAGCGGATTCAGGCCCGGCCTTTACTTGGCTGGGGTGGCAGCACGTGAAACAATGGGACAGGGTCAGACTCAGTAAGCAGCAGGGGGTCCTGCTCCAGACTACGGCAGAGGAAGGGCAGGGGGACGCAGCGCCTCAGTCTTTCGGGCACCCCCGCCCCCTAAAGTGGAGGCCAGCGGCCCGGGTCCGCAACGCGGGGAGCCAGAGGCCGCGGTGAGAGGAGCGGGGCGCACGGCCCAGCCGCCGCGGACCTGGGACCTGGGACTGCCGGAGGGCGGGGCGGGGCGAGCGGAGGGGCCGGCGCGGGCAGGGCGGGAACACCGCGCTCCGTGGGGGGCGGAGAGCCCCGCTCGGCCCGCCCCGCCCCGCCCCGCCCCGCCCCGCCCCAGCAGCGGGGCCGCCGTGCGCGCGCACGCACGGAGGGGGCGCGCCCGGATTACCAGCCCAGCCAATGGCGGGCGGGGGCGGGGGCGGCGCGCGCCGGCCGCGAGGTAAACACGGCCACGTGACCGGCGCCCCGCCCCCGAGCCCGGGTAAACAGGCTCGCGGCCGCCCCGCCTGAGCCGCGCTGCGCAGGCTCCCGCCGTGCGGGGGGCGGGGCCCCCCGGGGCCAGGCCCGCCCTAGTTCCCCCCAACAGTTCAATTTAAAGCCCTCCAAAATGAGCCGCCGCTCGGGGCGCTCAGGTCTAAGGGAGACGGGTGCGGCGGTGCTCAAGTCAGGCCGCTGCTGGGGCCTCATCCGTGAGGTGGGAATGCCAAAGGTCCCTGTACTGGGGGCTTAATGTGATGATTAGATGTGCTAAGCCACGTGAAGCACTTACATCCGTGTGATACGTAATAAAAGCAAAGACGCGTTAATTAAATCAATCAAAATACAGGGCGAAAACCTGCCAGGCTGGAACGCTGGCCTCTGCTGTTGCCACCCAAACCCAGCGTTGGAGGAGGAAGATGCACGGCCACCTCCTCTGTCCCCGGCACTGTGTTATCAACTTGTGTTATCAACCCTTCAACAGAGTCCTGTGAGGCTAGGGCCTCATTTTACATGTGGAGAGATGAGAGGTGCAGAGATTGAGGGCTTTGCCATGGGTCACACAGCTTGTAAATCTACAAAACTAGGCTCCAAAGACAGCCTGGTCTGGCCCCAAAGCCCAAGCCCTTGCTCCTGAATAGCCAAGTCACCTTTGGCAGAGCTGATGGTGTATCACAGGTGCTAGGCTCCTATGCCCCGGGATCAGGGAAACCACAGTTCAGATTATCCCAGCTATATTTGACCCTGGGGCACAGACTCCTCTGCTATGGATTTCTGTGTCCCCATCTGTAAAATGGGTTGCATAGAGGCAGTTAAAAATGGGCCAATGCGGGATTCCCAGGTGGCTCAGCGGTTTAGCACCTGCCTTTGGCCCAGGGCGTGATCCTGGAGACCCAGGATCCAGTCCCACGTCGGGCTCCCTGCATGGAGCCTGCTTCTCCCTCTGCCTGTGTCTCTGCCTCTCTCTCTCTCTGTGTCTCATGAATAAATAAATAAAATATTTTTTTTAAAAAATGGGCCAATGCCTGACTCATGCAAGGTGCTTACTGATTAGCAGCCTGGTTATTGCTTTGGCCACTGACAATATCATTACCAAAGCTCCCCTGAGGTAGTCCTCCCTAAAAGATGGAGTAGTGTTCACAAGTGGGAAAAGAAGGAAGGAATGCATTCCCAAAGGGGGGAACAGCAGTCCTGGGCAGGCTGAAATCAGTGGAGTATCTGAGGGTCTGTGTGGGGCACAGAGATGGAACTGATGATTTAATAATATCTTCTGCCCTGTGCCCCCAGACCCTCCCTATGCAATTTTCTGTACCTTCCAGAACAAACAAGATAGCTCCTCTGCCCCATCTGCTGGGGATGAAGGGCAGTCATTTGTCTGCAGTTGGGGAGAAAATGGACAAAGCATGTGATGGCCTATCAGAGGCCTGGCACGGAGTGTGTGTCTATAGACACACAGATTAATAACAGAAATCATAGTTTCTGTTATTAATATAAGCCTCCTTGACTAGGGCGAGGAAGGTGCTGCCGAAAGTGCTGACTCTCCTCCCCACCAATGAACGCTGGCACTACCCTCACCAAGTCTCCCAGGCCTGTAGGCAACAGCCTAACCAGCTACCCACTCCCCACCCTCTTTCTCAGTCTCTTCTCCAAGCAAGGAACCCCAAGGAGGGGAGACTAAAGCCCACACGGATTACAAAGGACCCCAGGTCCTCCTGCCTCACCCCCTGCCAACCTGTTTTCCTCCAAGCGAAGTGGGGTGATGCAGTGGGTGGCATGAAGTAGGTGCCACATGGCAAGGGAGCTGTAAGTTATATTCTTGTCATGATCTCCCCTCTTTGGGCCTCAGTTTCCCCATCTGAGGACTGATCTAAACCATTTCTAAGACTACTTTGAGCCCCTTTGAGGAATGGAATCTCCTAGATTCCTTTCTTGTCTGTGGGGAGACCTAGAAGCTGAGCTAACTTTGTATTAAGAACCAACATTTCGTAAGTACCTGGTCATCTGAGACTTCTGTCCCGTCACAACAACGTTATTCCAGTTGGAAGATGAAAAAGCAGAGGCTCCACCACGCTGGGGATCTAGACAGCTGTGAGCCAGGCCAGGAACCCAGGACCAAAGTGCAGGGGAGCCAGGGGTGCTCCGGGTCATCTGGTCAAACAAGACTCCCAGAACCCCTTTGAGGAGTCACAAAAGGTAGTCATTCGGGCCCACCTGGTGGTTTCAGCATGTTAAGAAACAAGTGGCAGGGGGCTCAGGCCAGCAGGAACATGAGCAGCTGCTCTTGGAGTGCTAGGCCCTTCTCTCCTGGCTGAAGCTCTGATAAGCAGACATATCCATTTGGGATTAAAAACGTGGAAGAAGGAATTTTTCATTGAAACCTCTGTTTCAAGAAGGAAATCTTTCAAAAGATGGAGTCTAGCGAGGAGGAAAAATAGCCAACGGTGCCTTGAAGGCCAACCGGCTGACTACACTCCCATGCAGCTCCTTCTGGTGCCGAAGCTAAGGGGGCACATGTACCAGGGAGTTGGTGCCCTGCTGCCCACCCCAGGCCTTCTCCTTTTCTAGCTCCCCCTCAACTCTTACTGTCCCTTCACACAGGCTGGAAGGCTACCTCTCATCTGCGGTGAGGAGGAGGGGATCCTCCCCCAGGTCCAGGGTATTGGGCAATGGGCGGTGGGTGGCAGGAGCAGCAGCAGTGGACCAGGGCAGGACTTGGTTGGCCAGTCCCCAACCCCAACCTCAGGATGCCTGCAGGTCGCCCTGAAAACTTGCGACCAGGCCTTGCACCGGCAAGGTGAAGGAACATGAAAGACGAGCGCAGGGCGTGCGCTATACAACCTCTTTTGCAGAGCGGGAAACTGAGACAACACAGGCTGTATTTCCCTCTGCTGTGTCTCCCCACCAGGCCCTCATGACGCTCCCAGAATCCAATACCAGGTCAGAAACAGAAACATAGCAGAAAGCCCCTGGCACAAGCAACAGCAGCTCTGGGCAAAGGGGGTTTCCAGGAGTCACTCCCAAGGAGGCAGGGCCCCCACAGACCAATGAAGAGGCCCCACGAATTGTTCATTCCCTCCCACTCCCACCCCCCTGTTGGCAGGTGATTGGTTAGTAGGAAGGTTCTTGATTGGATCTTAGCAGGAGAGGTGGAGCCGTGGGAAGAGGACCTACAGCCAGCAACCTGTAGTCCAACTCTGAGACAGAGGCCCAGAGGCCATATGTGAAAGTGGGGAGGCCCAGTTCAAGTCCCACCTCTGCCTCCACTTGCTGTGTGACCTAAGTTAAGATGCTTACCTTCTCTGAGCATGTTTTCTCATCTTTAGAGATCACCACCATCCCTGCTTCACAAGGCTATCTGGAAAACCTGCTTGGTAGACTGGAGAATGCTATCCAAAGGCAAAGTGAGCTCAGGCTCTGTCCCTAGCTCTATGGCACTGAGGACTCCTGCCCCACTGGCTAGACTTGTCTTATCCAGCCCCACAACCCCCCCTACTCAGCACTACCCTACTATTTGCTCTATCTCTATCTTCAGCCATCTCTGAAGCCAAGATGCTGGGCCTTCACCTCCCAGATGCCAGGAAAAGCCAGAAATGGGGCTTTTCCAACCAAAAGATGGAGCTCAACCCAGAGCAGAGCAGGAGAGAAGAGAAGCCAGGGCCCACCTTGACCCTCATGTCCTTCCAGCCCCTCAGCGAGCAGAGGGGAAACCGAGGCTTAATCAAGGTTCAACTGCCAATTACTAAAGCAGCTGGAGCTAAAAGCTAGTCAGGAGAGAGGCAAAAGGCGGATGGAAGGATGAACAGGTAGGCAGACACATACACACAAAGGAGCCTTACTTTGGAGGCCATCCTTTCCATTTCACCAGATATTCGACTTTACCCTGGAAAGAAAGAGAAGCAGACAAAGTGAGATACACAGGTGCCCCGACAACCATCATGGGACAATAAGGTCTAATAATTTCTGCAGACTGATGTCCCCATAACACATACACAGTCCAGGGACACTCCCCCCTCCCCCACACACACACCAGAGCTCCACCAACCCAAAGACACCCAAACTTTGGCTGCTGGGTGACTACCCCACCCAGACTGTCCTTCCTGCGAAAGCACAGGAGTGCATCTGGCCCCAAACGTTTCTGGGGCTCCTATGGCAGAAGCTCAGAGCCCATGTCACACATGGGGAAATGACCACATGGGGCATGGATTGCCAAAGATCCGGTGCCCAGAGTCCCAGTATTATGACCATAGCTTTTTAACTTTTAACAAACAGAAGACTCTCCAAATTCTAGAAAATTCCTCACTGTGGCAGGTTTCCCATGGCTCTAGCCCCACCAGTCCCTTTCCCTAGGAGAGGCTACCTCTGGCCTGGGGGGTGCCAGGCCAGTGACTTTAGGACTCTTAACTCAAAAGACCCTGGCAGGACTCCAGAAAACGCTGACAAAGGCTCCACCTTCAGAAGTGGTGGTCACCACCCCTCCAGTAGTTAGGAAATAGAGCCTGACCCCTTCCTTCCTCACTGATGGGGGCCTGGCTTCCCAGCCCTACCCAATCCACACCAGAACTTTAGGACCACGATAAGTCATCCCCTCAAAGAGGCCTGCCCTGACCACCCTTTCTAATGCCATCCCTCCCACGTTCCAGTTCTCTTTCTGCATCGCACACAGCCCCACTGGAAGGCATCTGTATTTATTTTCTTGTTCGTTGCGTGTCTCCTCTGCTGGACTGCCAGCTCCATGAGGGAAGGGATATATGCTTCCCTGGGGCTTAGACGGGTGCCTGGTACATAACAGACTCTCTATAAATACATTTTGAATGAATGGCTGAAGGAATGCTGTCCCTCACTCTCTGGCACTACCGTGTAGGAGGGTAACCACTGGATCTGCTTAGGCTACTGTGCGTGGAAAGCACTGGGCTTTGTAAAATAAATGAAAATTGAGGAAACCCTGGAGGAAGGGAGGAGGAAGGGTGGCCCCAAGAGTTCAACTCCATCAGTGCTGGGGGAAGAAAAGCCCATGGCCCTCCTCCACCTTCACCCTTGGCCCAAGACCCCAGCACTGAGTTTTCTCTCTCCAAAGACCACGAGCTAGCAATTAACCAACTTGAGCTCCTGCTCTATCTCCATCTCTACCTCGGGGTGTGACCTTCACCAGGTCACTTCCTCTGCGGGGGGGTCTCAGTCTCTGCCCATGTCAACTGGGGGAGGGGAGGTGACCTCTAAGACCCCTCCCAGCCCTGCCCCTGGAGCCTCCCAAGGGGCTGCAGAGAGGAGATAAGGGGCAAGGATGGTGGAGAGTGCCAGAAGAACTTTCCCCGAGGGCTTCCATCCCTCACCTCCAGTGTGAGGCGACCACTCTGCAAACAGGTGCACAGGAAATGTGGTCCGCCGGAGTCCGGCCCCGAGGCGCGGGTGCCCGAACCCAGTGAAACTGGTGCCTCCTTAAATTGCAGGGTGAATGCTTTGGAGGCGAAGGGAAGGGGGAGGAGCTTAGAGGATGCCCCAGCGCTGTAGGCGGCCTCGCGGAGCGCGGCCGGGCGGGGCCGGAGTTGGGGTGGGGAAGAGGGAGAGGTGTGCGCTGGAAGACGGGGAGAAAGCCGGAGGTGGGGGTAGAGGGCTCCGAAAAGGTCGAAGTCCAGAGTGAGACCTCAGAAGCAGGAGGCTCAAGCTCCGCCTCCAACTTCCAAGGTCTCGGTACCGAGTCCGGGGTCCTGAGTTCGGGACCCAGCTCCGACGCTAACACGCCAGGCAAGCCTTCTCCTCAGCTCGGGCCTCCATCTCCCCTTACTTAGAATGAGGGAAGGCTGAGGGAGGATGGCGTTCAGGATCCCCACAGTCTGATCCTAATCTCCAGCTCTGGCGGGCTCAGCTGCCCCCAGGATGCCGGGCCGACAACTTTTTTATTCTACTCATCCTACGAGGCGGCAGGGGAAACTGAGGCACGGGCTGGGGAGACGAGCCCAGCAGCACGGAGCTGCCCGGCCCCCCCCCCGCCCCACTCTCCGCCTCGCCGCCAGCGTGGAGGGGACGGTGCTGGGGCCAACAGGGGACCCCACAGGGGTCCTGGGAGCCGCCCCCAGGCAGCCTCACCTTCCGCACGCGCTTCTTCCGGATGCTCTCCACCGCGAACACCTGCTCGCCGATGGCTGACAGCTCCATGCGGGGCGGCGGGCGAGCGGGCCCGGGGCCGGGCCGAGCCGGGCCGGGGGCGGAGCTGCGGGGCCGCGGCTGAGGCGCGCGATGCTCGGGCCGGCGGGGACCCCGTCACCCTCGCCCGGGCGCGCACGCGCACGCGCACGCGCGCACACCCCCTCGCGCTCCCTCACGCCGCCGACGTTCCATTTTTGAACCTGCGCAACGTTTTCCTCTGCGCGAGCGAGCGGGCGGGCGCGCGGGGAGGGGGCGGGGCGGGCGCGCGGGGAGGGGGCGGGGCGGGGGCTCGGCTCGCGCCCGGCAGGTCACGCCCCCCTCCCCCTGCCCGCCGGCCCGCCCCGCCCCGCCCCGCCGGAGCCCCGCCCCCGCCCCCGCCGCCGAGCGAGCGCCGCCGGCCCGCGGGACTTATTTGGCGCGGGCATCGCTCGCCACCGGGGCGGGACGGGATCGTGGCCCCGAGACGCGTTTCTGAGGACGCCCCCGGTGACTGCGGGAGGCCGGAAACGACACGCCGCCGTGGGGCAGACCAGAAGCGGGCAGGGCGCGGAGGCCCCGTGTCCCACCTCCCACCGAGGAGAGGGCGGGGCCCGGGCGCGGACCACCGGGCGGGCGGAGATTTGCATCTCCGGACCGAGGCGCCTAGATCCCGGGTCTGCAGCGGGCGCCTGCTCCGCGGTCCGTCCGGCGGTCCGTCCGGCGGTCCGTCCGGCGGCTGCGCGGAGCGCCGGGGCTAGGCAATAATTGGCGGCAGGTGTGGCCGGGGCGCGCGGCCCCTAGTAGTCGTTCTAGCTTGTGACATGAATGGACCCCGAGACCGCCCAGCCCGCTCCTGTTTTCGCTGCGGCGCCCGCACTCCTTCCCGCCGCCCCCGCCGCCTACCTGCATGGATCCCGCGTCCTGCCTCCCTGACCCGCTCCTCCTCCCGCCTGCCTGCAGCTACCACCTCCGCGCGAGCTGCCGCCCCCCCCCCCCCGCCCATCCGGGGCCACACTGTGCCCGAGAGCGCTTTCTCCAATGCAGATCTGGCTGGGTCACCCCAGTGCTTAAAATCCTCCCATGGCTCCTTATTCCCCCTCAGCAGAAGGTCCAAACGCCTGTGTCTGGAGCGGAGAGAAAGGAAATAGATTTACCCTTGACTTTTGATCAGCCGCAACGGAAGCCATCCAGAAGGCGCTGGAATGATTAATGTCCAGGAAGAAAATAACCATCATCTTAGAATTAAGTACCCAGTGCAAATTTCTTTCAAGAATTATGTGCTTTCTTTCAAGAATGATTATGAAAATATCTTTCCGGGAGGGGGAGAAAATAATAACATTTGCAAATACTAAGACTAAACCTTTGCCACTAGCAGACCCTCCCTCAAGGAAATTCCAGAGGAAGAATTTCAGACGGGAGGAAGATGACCACAGTTAGGTCTGATGCAACGGGGAATAAAGAACAATGAACATTGACTATATAAAACAATAACAATGTCTTCTGGATAAAAATAGAATTAAAATGCACAAGAACAATAGCATATAACTCGAATGAGTGGAGTAAAAGGGTTCTAAGATCCTTATATTCTAAAGGAGGCAAATGGAGATACCAAATACACTCAGAGGGACGGCTGGGTAGCTCAGCGTCTTCCTTCAGCTCAGGGTGTGATTCTGTGATTCAGAATCCAGTCCCCGCATGGGGGTCCCTGCAGGGAGCCTGCTTCGCCCTCTACTTCTCTGCCTCTCTCTCTCTCTCTCTGTAGCTCATGAATAAATAAATAAATCTTAAAAAAAAAAAAACCACACCAAACAAATGCACTTAGACTTAGGCGAGTTAAGAATGTAAGTTGTCGTTACCAGGGTAAACTAAAAGAATGGAAGTGCAGCGTATAATATTTATCCAAAATATTAGAGGAGGAAGATAGAATGAGAAAAATCAACCTAATCAATCCTAAACCAAGCAAGAACAGAGAGAAAAATAAATACAAGAACGATGGGACAAAGATATGACAGATATAGATGAAAATGTGCTACAATTCAATAAATGCAAGTGGACTTGCATCAAACTGGATAAAAACCCAACTACATGAAATTTAGAAAGGACATCCACAAGAGACACTCCCAAAACGTAAGGCTACTGAAAGGATGAAAGTGAATGCACAGGGAACTACATCATGCCAAGGCTAACAAGAAAAAAGCTCATCTAGTTAGTTCTTTTAATACTAGGGAGAAAAAAAAACCAAAAACATTCTCTGGAGACAAAGAAAGTCACTTCATAATGAAAATGATCCAATTCACCAGAAAGATAGAACAATTTCAAATTTGTGTGCAAATTCTATAATCTTAAAATAGAAGAAACATGAAGAGAACTATACAGAAAAATAGACATCCAAAATTATGGTGAGAGACCTAAAAACACAATCTTCTGTAATTAGTAGAACAAATATATTCAATAAGGGTCTAAGAAATTCGACTACTGGACTTACACAGAACATTGTGGCAACAACTGCAGAATTATATATGGAATATTTACAAAACAGTAAATCTCAAGGAATTTCTGAAGTTTGAAATCATACAGAGTAGATCCTCTGACTATAACACAAATAAGCCAGAAGTTGACAACAAAAAGATAACTTCAAAAGCCCCATGTGTTTGGAAAATAAGTATATTTCTAAATAACTGATGGATCACAGAAGAAATCATAATGGAAATTACACTGAATGAGAATGGAAATATTGCATATTAAAAATGAAGGGGCGCCTGGCCGACTGGGTCAGAAGAGTGTGCAACTCTTGATCGCCAAGTTTGAGCTCACACTGGGTATAGAGATTACTTAAAAATAAAATCCTTAAAAAAAAAAAAATTGTGAGATACAGCTAAAGCATGACTCAAAGGGAAGTCATGACTTTTAATGCATCTATTAGAAAAGCGAAAAGGCGGAAAGTAGCAAGTGCCCATCTCAAGAAGCTGGAAAAAGAACAGTAAAGTAGAATAAAACAGAAGGAAGGAGAGAGTGCAGTAAGAGCAGAAGGTAATGAAAGAGATCAGCAAAAACAAAAACAAAAATTGCTTCTATGAAAATACTAATTATACTGACAAACTCTGGTGAAATTAATCAAGAGAAAAGAGAGAAGGCACAATTAACCAATATCGCAAACGAAAAGTCAGTGAGTCTGCCGATATGGAGAAAAAGAGATAAAAGATAATTATGAATAACTTCATGGCGATAGCTTAAAAATCTTTTTTGGGGGGATCCCTGGGTGGCTCAGCAGTTTGGCGCCTGCCTTCAGCTCAGGGCGTGATCCGAGTCCCACATCAGGTTCCCTGCATGGAGCCTGCTTCTCCCTCTGCCTGTGTCTCTGCCTTTCTGTGTTTCTCATGAATATATAATAATAATGATAAATAAATAAAGGCACCCCAGGCGTCCCAGTAGCTTAAAAAACTTAATGAACTTGGAAAATTCCTAGAAAAAGCATAACTTACCAAAACTGACTTGAGAAAACCTGAATGAGCATCCCTGGTCATAGTACCAAAGTATCTAACAATGGGACACTGGGCATTCATAACAGGTGCCAGCCTTAGCATTGAGCAGAGTCCAAGAGACCTCTGGCTCCCCCCCCCCTCCCCCCCGCCCCGCATTAACTCTTTGATCTATATGTCATCAAAATATCTGGGGAGGGGCAGCCCCGGTGGCACAGCGGTTTAGCGCCGCCTGCAGCCCAGGGTGTGATCCTGGATCCTCGGGATCGAGTCCCACATTGGGCTCTCTGCATGGAGCCCACTTCTCTCTCTGACTGTCTCTCTCTCTCTGAATGAATGAATAAATAAATAAATAAATCTTTAAAAAAAGAAAAAAGAATATCTGGGGAATCTGGGGCAGCCATGGAGTGGTTGTGGCACTTGGGGTTGAGAGTGGTTGCTCTGTACCAACTGGTATGAAACATAACCGTTAAAAGAATTGAATCAATCATCACTAGCGTTCCCACAAAGAAAATTCAGGTCCAGAGAGCTTCACTTATGAGTTATTTAAAGAAGAAGTAATTCCAGTCTTACCCCTACTTTTCCACATACCAGAAAAAGAGGGACTACTTCCCGATTCTTTAGATGACAAGTACAGTGCAAAAAAAAAAAAAAAAAAAAATTATAGACCAATGTCTCTCATGAATATACATACAAAAATCTTATAGCAAACCAAATCTGGCAGTATGGCAAAATGATACAACTTCATGACAAAATTGGGTCTCATCCAAAAATGCAAGGTTGGCTTAACATTTGAAAATCAGTTGATGTAATTCACCACATTAAAAGTTAAAAGAGAAAGACATATGGGCATCTCCATAGATGCAGGAAAAGTTCAACATCTGTTTGTTTTAAAATGTGTAGCAAACTAGGAATTCAAGGGAATGTCTTTATCTTGGTAAAGGTATCTACAAAAAACCTATGGCAGATATTCTAATTAATGGGGAAATTTTGAAAGCATTACCCTTGAGATTGGTAACAAAGCAAGGATGGTCACAATCCTCATTTCCATTAAACGCTGGATATCCTAAACCTGTGTTTCCCAACATGGTAGCCACCAGCCATCTGCGACTAATGAGAACTAGTCCCAACTGACATGTAAGAGTAAAATGCAATACATATCGGATTTAAAGACTTAGTGTAAAAACAAAAACAAGCAAATCTCCACACTGCAAAATGTTTCATTAATAGTTGTATATTGATTACATATTGAAACAATATTTTTATACATTGGGTTGTATGAAATTTATTATAAAAATTAAGTTTACCTACTTTTGATATTTTTTAATGTGGCTACTAGAAGATTTCACATTTTATGCATGTGGCCTGTATATATGAATCACATTAGCTTTATTTATTTATTTATTTTTTTCACATTAGGTTTCTCTTGGACAGGGCTATCCTAGACAGCAAGACAACAAAATGAAAACAAAAATAACAGGACTACAGATAAATAAAACTGTCATTATTTTCGGGTTCTATCTAGAAAATCCAAAAAAATAAAAATCTTCAGATTATTTTTCAAATTAATAAAAGAATTTAGTAAAACTGTTGGATTGAAAAAAAAGAAAAAACCAGCATACAGAGGCGCCTGGGTGGCTCAGTTGTTCAAGCATCCAACTCGATGTCAGCTCAGGTCTTGATCCCAGGGTTGTGAGTTTGAGCCCCCAACTGGGCTCCATATTCGGCATGGAACCTACTTAAAAACAAAAACCCCAACATACAAAAATTTGTTGTTTTGTGCTTCTCTATGCTAGTAATAAATGATTAGAAGATGAAGTACAGGAAGGTATCATTTATAGCATAATAAAAATATGTAGGAGCACCTGGGTAACTTAGTTAAATGTCTGACTCTTGATTTCGGCTCAGGTCATGATCTCAGGGTTGTGAGATGGAGCCCTATGTCTGGCTCCACGCTCAGAGTGGAGTCTGCTTGACATTCTCCTTCCCTCTCCTTCTATTCCTCTTCCTACCCACTTTTTTCCTCTCTCTCTCTCTCTCTCTCTTAAATAAATAAATAAATAAATAAATAAATAAATAAATAAAATCTTTTAAAAATTATGTAAATCAAAGGAATAAATCAAATGAAAATACACAAAGTCCTATGGAATACAATTTTATGCAGAGATATATTAAAGACTGGATAAAGGGGTGTTTGGGTGGGTCAACGATTGAGCCTCTGCTTTCAGCTCAGGACGTGATCCCGGGGTCCTGGGATCAAGTCCTGCATCAGGCTCCCAGCATGGAACCTGCTTCTCCCTCTGTCTATGTCTCTGCCTCTCTCTGTGTCTCTCATGAATAAATAAATAAAATCTTTTAAAAAATTAAAAAGACTAGATAAAAATGGAAGGTTAACATAGAAAACAATCAAGTAGAAGTGCCTGGCTGGCTTAGTTGGTGGAGCACACAACTCTTGATCTCAGGGTTGTGAGTTTGAGCTCCATGTTGGGTGTAGAAATTACTTAAAACTAAAATCTTTAATAAACAAGCAAACAGGTGGTTATCAGAGTGGAGGTGGGTGGGGGAAGGGAGGATGGGGAAATAAGTGAAGGGGATGAAGAGTACACTTACCAAGATGAGCACTGAGAAATGTATAGAGTTGTTGAATCATTCTTGTACACCCAAAACTAATCTAACACTATATGTTCACTAAACTGGAATTAAGACTTTTTTTAAAAATGGAGAATATGCCGTGTTCATAGACTGAAAAACTCAGTACTGGAGCTGTGTCAAGACTCTCCAAATTGACCTGTAGAGTCAAGGCAATCCTAAACAAAATCATCCAATTTTTTGAACTGCATAGGGGGTAAGTAACATTTTTATGGAAGTGCAGAGGACTGACTAGTGAGGGCACTCTTTAGGAGGAAGGAAAGAGAATGAGAAGAAATTGCCCCTAGCAGATAGATAGGAGGGCGGGAGGGTGGAAGAGATACTGAGACCACACTGGTCAATGGATATGAACTTTTCAGTAAATGGTGCTGCGGTTATTAGTTATTCATATGGGAAAAACCGCAATCAGGTCTCCTACATCACAAAAACTTATTCCATAGGACACTCAAGCTCACTGTGAAAAGCAAAACCCTGAAACTTTTAGAAGATGATATTTTGCAATATCTTTCTTCACGTGAGGTAGAGAATAATTCTTAAACCAGAAACAAAGAACATAATCCCATGGGAAACAATTGATAACTCTGAGCATATTAACATTATAAACTCTACCAAAGACTACCTAAATAGTTAAAAGAGGAAGAAAGTATTTTAAATACTCATTAATTGACAAAGGAAAGTATGTGAGGAATTCCAATGAATTGATTAGGAGGAGAGACAAGCAATTGGAACAGGAATACAGGAGTGGAGAAGGATGGCAAAAGAATCGGAACTCTAACTTCATAAAGAGGAACCACTTAGAGTGCTTGGGTGGCTCGGTTGGTTAAGCGTCTGCCTTTGGCTCAGATCATGATCCTGAGGTCCTGAGATGCAACCCCGTGTGTGGGTCCCTGCTCAGCGGGGAGTCTGCTTCTCCCTCTGCCCTGCTCATGCTCTCTCTCTCTAAAAGAAATAAATAAAATCTTAAAAAAAAAAAAAAAAAAGGCAGCCCTGGTTGCTCAGCGGTTGGGCAGCCCTGGTGGCTCAGCGGTTGGGCAGCCCTGGTGGCTCAGCAGTTTAGCGACGCCTTGGGTCCAGGGCATGATCCTGGAAACCCGGATCGAGTCCCACGTCGGGCTCCCCGCATAGAGACTACTTCTCCCTCTGCCTGTGTCTCTGCCTCTGCCTCTCTCTCTCTCTGTCTCTCGTGAATAAATAAATAAAATCTTAAAAAAAAAAAAAAAAAGAAAAGGAACCACAAAATGACCAATATAATGAGAAGTTGCTCGTGAGGTTGTGCAAACACAACCCCCCCCCATGAGATCTACAATTTCACCCCCACTTGATAAGCAAAAATTTAAGTCTGACCGTGGCAAGTCCTGACAGGAGTATGGAACAATGTGGATTCTTACACATCGTGGGTGAGAATGACAGTGGATTCACCCATTTTGGAAAATCATTTTGGCACTATAGCGTAGCTTTAAACCTGCACAGAATCTGTGAGCCAGCAGTCTGTCTCCTAGGGACACACCTCAGAACACTGCTTGTATGGGTACACCCAAAAATCTGTTTTTAAATGTTCATAGCAACAGTGTTTGTGGAAACCTGAAACTGGAACCAGCCTCCAAATCCAGTAGCCTGAGCAAGTAAAGCCTGAAATATTCACACACGAGGTTATTATTCAGCATTGAGATAGAAGGAACTGCAGCCATACACAGCAACTTGGATGGATCTCTCAAAATAAGGCTTAGCAAAAAGAATTAAGAATACAAACCATATGGTACCACTTATATATGGTTTAAAAGCAGGCAAAGCTAACACTATTTTGGGTAAGGATGTATGCACTGATTGTAAAACCAAATGAGAAACAAGGAAATTATTATTATGGAGATCAAAGTAACGATTCCCCCTTGGGGAGCGAGGTGAGTGTGAATGCAGAGGAACACATAATCCTGGGGATGTGCCTTTTAATTTGGAAGTTGTTTATGTGAGTGTCTGCTTTATTATTATTCTTTGAATGTCCGTATGTTTTCTGCGCTCTTACATATATTATGTGTCACAATCCAAAAATTAAATTAAGTTTAAAGATTTAATTAATTTAAAATTAAATTAAAAGAAATATTTCTGAAATTGTAGTTAGAGGTCCACACTATTTAGGGCATTTTAGGCTATGTTGAGGATTTTTGACTTTATCCTAAAAGTACCAGATAGTTCAGGGGGAAATTACAGTTGAAAGAGAAATACTAAAAGTAAAAACTCACTCTAAAGAAAATAAGAATAACTCAGGATATTCAGGGTGAGAGCTCCTCAGAGATATTTTAGGAGATACCCCATGAGCAAAACAAGAAGGGAGGGAAAGGAGCAATCGGAATGTAAGAATGAATTCTTGAACGTTAACAACATTGCTGTAATTTTCAAAATTAACAAAGAGTTAGTGGATCCTAGAACATAGCACAGAGATGTAAAATATGAAAGAAAAAAACCAAGAAGTATAAAGGATCTATTCAGGTCTAACATCTACCATCAAGAGTTTCTTTTTCTTTCTCTTTTTTTTTTTAAGATTTTATTTATTTATTCATGAGAAACACACAGAGACACAGGCAGAGGCAGAAGCAGGCTCCATGCAGGGAGCCCAATGTGGGACTCAATCCTGAAGCTCTAAGATCATGCCCTGGGTGGAAGGCGGGTGCCAAACTGCTGAGCCACCCAAGCGTCCCTATCAAGAGTTTCAGAAAGAGAAAATAGGAGGCTAAGAGGAGGGAAATGGCCAAATAGAAAATAACTTTCCAGCACCAAGCAGAGATAGCATCACAAAATTGAAAATCTTGTCAGCTGATGAGCAGGATGGATGTTTGTTTTGTCTTGTTTTTTTTTTTTTTAAATTTATGATAGTCACACAGAGAGAGAGAGAGAGAGAGAGAGGCAGAGACACAGGCAAAGGGAGAAGCAGGCTCCATGCACCGGGAGCCCGATGTGGGATTCGATCCCGGGTCTCCAGGATCGCGCCCTGGGCCAAAGGCAGGTGCCAAACCACTGCGCCACCCTGTTTTGTCTTGTTTTTAAGTAAATTCCATCCCCAGACTGGAACCCAAAGTGGGACTTGAACTTACCACCCTGAGATCAAGACTTGAGCAAAGATCAAGAGTCAGACGCTTAACTAAGCCACCCAGGTGGCCCATAATTTTTAAAAGGCTAACACCTATACAGGCTAAGAAATATCTCAACATCAAGGATTTAAAATATTTAAAACTATCTGTTTGAAACAAAATCACAGGGGCGCCTGGGTGGCTCAGTTGGTTGAGCATCCAACTCTTGATTTCAGCTCAGGTCATGAACTCAAAGTTATGAGATCAAACCCCATGTTGGGCTCCGTGCTGGGTGTGGAGCCTGCTCGGGATTCTCTCCCTCTCCCTTTGTTCCTCCTCCCCCCACCACTCTGCTTGCTCTCTCTCTTATTTTTTTTTTTTAATTTTTATTTATTTATTTGAAAGAGAGAACGGGCACTCATGAGCAGGGAGAGAGGCAGAGGAGAAGCAGACTCCCAGGAGACTGAGCCACCCAGGTGCCCTGCTCTCTCTCTAAAAAAAAAAAAAAAAAAAAAAAAGTAAAATTTTAAAAATAAAACAAAATCACAAAGAAAGGAATATGAATCAGTCTGACATCATCAATAACAGGCCAGAAGACAACAGAGAAACTAATTCAAATACTAAGGGAAAATTACTTTGGACCAAAAATCAATTATGCACCTTCTGGGCCAGTTAAGAAGTAACTTCTTACTGTGAACAGTAACAGAATCTGTGTTCAGAAAATGTGTAACAGAAAATGTGATTGACAGCACCCCCAAAAGAATAGAAGGCCACTTTTCTTTATTTTTTCAAATTTAAATTCAATTAATTAGCCTATGATGTGTTACTAGTTTCAGAAGTAGAGGTCAGTGATTCATTAGTCTTGTTTTGTTTCTTAAATTCCACATATGAGTGAAATCATATAATTGTCTTTCTCTGATTAACTTATTTTGCTTAGCATAATACCCTCTAATTCCATCCACATCATTGCAAAGGGCAAGATTTATTTTTTTATTTTGATGATGATGACTGAGAAGTATTCTATTGTATATATATATCCCACATCTTCTTTTTTTTTTTTTTAAAGATTTTATTTATTTATTCATGAGACACACACACACACAGAGAGAGAGAGAGGGGGGGGGGCAGAGACACAGGCAGAGGGAGAAGCAGGCTCCTCGCAGGGAGCCTGATGTGGGACTCGATCCGGGGTCTCGAGGATCACACCCTGGGCCAAAGGCAGGTGCTAAACTACTGGGCCACCCAGGGATCCCCCCCACATCTTCTTTAATCCACTCATCTATGGATGGACATCCGTGCTCTTTCCATAGTTTGGCTATTGTGGACACTGCTGCTATAAACATTGGGGTACAAGTGCCCCCTTTGGATCACTATATTTGTATCTTTGAGGTAAATGCCTAAGAGTGCAATTGTTGGGTTGTGGAGTAGCTCTATTTTCAATTTTTTGAGGAACCTCCATACTGTTTTCCAGAGCGACTGTACCAGCTTGCATTCCCACCAACAGTGTGAGAGGGTTCCCCTTTTCTCCACATCCTCACCAATATCTGTCATTTCCTGGCTTGTTAATTTTAGCCATTCTGACCAGTGTGAGATGGTATCTCATTGTGGTTTTGATTTGCATTTCCCTGATACTGAGTGATGTTGAGCATATTTTCATGACTGTTAGGCGGCCACTTTTCTCATCTAACAAGACATATGTGGGAAGTATTGCTTGCCTGTCCCATAGATCAGAGACATTAGGGCAAGCGTCTCTACCTTGTATTTATTGCCACATGGTCACAAGATATCTGCTACAGCTCCAGACATCACACTCATGTTTCTTTCAAGGAGGAGAAAAGTTGGTGCCACATGCTTATGTTCCTTCTACCTTGATTTTATCAGGAAAACAAAGCTTGCCCAAGAAACCTAAGGAAACTTCTGCTTATGGTTCGGTTGCCAGAAATGTGTCTCATAAAGCTCCTCCTGGCTGCCAAAGAGCCTGAGACAGCAAGCAGTTAGCCAGATTATATTGCTGCCTTATACTTGGAAAAGGGGTTCAGTGAGCAAGAAATAAGTTGGGGAATGGATATCAGGTAGGCAACTAGCAGATTAGCCTCATTAGCCAAATTCAACTATGAGGGCTAAATAAAGACATTTTTCAGACATGCAAGAGCTCTGAAAACTTACCTCCTGAACATCCTTCATTAAGAAGTTATTTCAGAATCGACTTCAGCAAGAATGTATTAGAGTAAATAATGCTAGCTTGCAGACCAAATACACACACACACACATGAGTCTCAGTAGTTAAATGCATGAAGAGTTCATTTTTTTAAAGATTTTTTTTTATTTATTTGAGAGAGAGTGAGCACGAGAGAGAGAATGAGCAAGAGGAGAGGGAGAAGCAGACCTCCCACCGGGCAGGGAGCCTGATGCGGGGCTCGATTCCAGGACCCAGGGACCAAGACCTGAGCTGAAGGCAACCACCTAACCAACTGAGCCACCCAGGTGCCCCAAGAGTTCATTTCTTGACCACCTTAGAATCCAGTGTGGGCTAGTGGGGACTAGGGTGGGGGAGGGGAGTCTGCTCCACATAATTATTCAGGACTCTGACTTCTTCTGTCTACTTGTTCCACTATCTCCTGGAGCCTCAGAGTCCTCCACAGGACCATCCAGCTGGTGAACAAGGGGAGAGAGAAAGCAAAGAAGGCATGTCACTTCCACGGAAATACCACACCTTTTAGTCACTGGCAAGAACTAGTCATGGTGCCAAGAATAGATGCAAGGGGTTGAGTCATCTGCCATGACATCCAGGGACCAGAGGAGCTCATGGACTTTGGTGAACACCTTTAAGTCCAAGAGGTAGAAATCCACTAAGAAAAAGGAGTAGGAAAGAAGAAACAAAGGGATTTATCCAGGATTCTGGTGGAAATGTACCTGTGGCAGCATGCCTAGGAAGCAATTTTCATGTCTCCTAGATAGCATCCCAGGAGCAGAATGACTGGGTCATAGATGGCAACGTTCAGAGAAACTGTCAAACTATTTTCTACATGGGCTGGACTATTTTACATTTCATTGACACTGTTCAAGAGTTCACATTGCTCCACAGCCTTGCCAACACTTGATATTGTATTTCCATTTTAACTATTTATTATATGTGTACTGATAGAGTGTAGAGAACTTGCATTTCTTTTTTTTTAAGATATTATTTATTTATTCCTGAGAGTCACAGACAGAGAGAAGCAGAGACATAGGCAGAGGGAGAAGCAGGCTCCCTGCAGGGAGCTGGATGTGGGACCCAATCCTGGATCCTGGGATCATGACCTGAGCCGAAGGCAAACGCTCAACCAATGAGCCACCCAGGCATCCCTGAGAACTTGCATTTCTTTAAGGACTAATGATATTGAGCATCTTTTCATTTGCTTATTTGCCATTCTAAATCTTCTTTGGTAAAGTGTGTTTTCAAATCTTATGCCCATTGAAAAAATCAGGTTGTTTGTCTTATTTCTGAGTTATAAGAATTTATACATTAGAGGAGCCTGGGTGGCTGAGTCGGTTAAGCATTTGCCTGCGGCTCAGGTCATGGTTTCAGGGTCCTGGGATCAAGGTCTGCATCAGGCTCCCTGCTCAGCAAGGAGACTGCTTCTCCCTCTGCCCCTGCTCATGTTCTCTTGCTCGGTCACTCAACTAAATAAGAATTTATACATTTGTTTATACATTTCAAGTTCTTTATCAGATAAATGTTTTACAAATATTTTCTTCCAGATGGTGGCTTGCCTTTTAATTTTCTTAATGGTGTCTTTCAAAGAATGAAAGCTCTTACATTTAGGTATATAATCCATTATGAGTTAATTCTTGTATATGAAGTGAGGTGAGGATCAACGTTTTTTTCTTTTTTTCATATGGTTACCATCTTGTCGATTTCTAACCCCCCCCAAAAAAGACTGATCGAATATTTATTGAGATTATGTTGAACCTGTAGCTCAATTTTGACATGACACCTTAACAATATTGAATTTTCCAATCCTTGAAAGTATTATAACTCTCCATTTACAACAGTTAATATTTAGTTCTTGTTTAATTTCTGTCGACAATGTTGAAACTTTCAGCAATGTTCTGTAGTTTTAGGGGTATTGTTGCTACATGTTTTTGTTAGAGTTATCCCTAAGTGTTTCATTGCTATGTTAAGTGGCATTTTTAAATGTCAATTTCTAATTGTTCATGACTAGTATACAGAATTAAATTTGATTTTTTATATTGGCCTTGTATCCTACAACATTTCCATGTTCACTTATTAGTTCTATTAGCTTTTTTTGTAAATTTCACTCAGTTTTCTAAATAGACGATCATGTCTGATATTAAAGGCAGTTTTCCTTCATTTCCAGTCTGAATGCCATTGTTTTTCTTGCCTTATTGCACTGGTTAAGACCTCAAGTATGATGTTGACTGGAAGTTTTTTTTTTTTTTTTTTTTTTTTGACTGGAAGTATTAAGAGTGAACGTCTTTGCCTTTTTCCTGATCTTAGGAAGCAAGACTCAGAGTTTTACCAGTATTGATGATATCAGCTACGGGTTTTTTTCCATAGGCACCCTTTATTAGATTGAGAGAGTTTCCTTCTATTCCTAGTTTGGTGAGAATTTTCATTATAACACTATTAAATTTTATCAGATTTTTTTATGCATCTATTTAGATTAGATGACCATATGGTTTTTCTTATCTAAGGTAACTAATATGGTGAATTAACATTTGATTTTTAAAAAAGATTTTATTTATTTATTCACGAGAGAGAGAGGGAGAGGCAGAGGGAGAAGCAGGCTCCATGCAGGGACCCCGATGTAGGACTTGATCCCAGGTCTCCAGGATCACACCCTGGGCTGAAGGCGGCGCTAAATCATTGGACCACCCGGGATGCCCTAACATCTGATATTTAAAATCAATAATAAAGTTAAATATATGGTCTACAGTTTGCATTTTAAATATAAAAATGGAGATTTTCAGGTCCTGAAGGGTGTCCCAGACCCTCCATCTGGCTCACCTCCCACTCACCTCTCAATTCCATCTTCTTCCAACCACTATGGTCACTACCATGCCGCCACCTTCCCTCCTAAATGAAGCCACCATCACCCCTCACCTTGGTCCCTGCCACCTCTTCCATCTAGCACTTGCAGCCAGAATGACTACATCATTTCCTACTAACCACTTATGATATTCTGATTCCAATAATAAATATGTATTTGGTCATCTTCTCATTTCTAGCACAGCACTTCTAAGACACTTGGAATTCCCTAAATGATAAGAGTGATAAAGACGTCTTGATATTTATAACAAGCCCCTTTCAACTACATCTGAGTTTACGTTAATGAAATGACTTTTTTTTTAGATTTTATTTATTTTTTTAATTTTTTTATTAATTTATGATAGTCACACAGAGAGAGAGAGAGAGAGGCAGAGACACAGGCCAGAGGGAGAAGCAGGCTCCGTGCAGGGAGCCTGATGCAGGACTCGATCTGGGGACCCCAGGATCACACACCTAGCTGAAGGCAGATGCCCAACCGCTGAGCCACCCAAACATCCCAATGAAATAACTTTTGGAAAGCAACTAAGGATGGATGCTGGTTGCCAGGGGAACTAACCAGGTGATTACAGGGTTCTAACTTTCAGCCCCACCCTCATGACTTCTAGGGAGAGGAGCAGGGCTGCAGGTTGAATTGGTGGCCAAGGGCCAATGATTTAATCAATTGTACCTATGTAATAAAGCGTCCATAAAAATCCCAAAAAGATGGGGTTCAGAGACCTTCCAGATATGTCTGGAGGTCTCAAGAGAGTAGTGTGTTTGGAGAGCATGAAATCTCCACACCTCTTTTCCCAAACCTTGCTCTGTGCACCTCTTCCATTTGGCTGTTGCTCAGGTATATCCTTTTATAATAAATCAGTAAACTAGTAAATAAACTGTTTTCTTTAGTTCTGAGAGCTGCTCTAGCAAATTAACTGAACCCAAGGAAGATGTCATGTGACCATCTGAAGTGGGGTATAGTGGAGGGAAGACTTGTGAGACTAAGGAGCCCTTAACCCGCAGCATCCAACACTATCTCCAGGTCAATAGGATCAGAATTGAGTTGCTTAATAGTGTAGGAAAAAACACACTGGACCACCCTTCAGTGGCTCTCAGCTCAGGACCTCCATACTTTGCCTATGCAGTTCCCTTCATTGGCATTCCTGCCACCCCTCCTGTGATTACTAAGGATTACCAGTCGCAGTTGTGTCCATCTTTCAAAATAAAGTTCAACCATCTCCCCCTCCATGAAGCATCCCAGCTACCCTTCTCCCTAACCTCCAGCAGGATCTCCCCCAGTCACACCCCTGATCCTGCCGTCTATGCATGTCTCCCCATCTGCCTGGGAGCTGCTCCAGGACAGGTAACACATGTGATTCATCTTGCCACGCCGTGCTCTGCCTGGAGCAGGGCATACAATAGGGGTTTAGTGTTTGTTGAGTGAATAAATAAATACATGCTCAGTGAAAAACTAGCCTTCCGCAATGCATGGGGAAGAGGGCAGAAGTTGGCCGGGGTGGTGGTGGTGGGGGGGGGCTACACAAGAGAGGGCCTGCTCCAGTGGAAAAACTAATTGCAGAGAGATGGCTACAGGAAAGGGAGTTCAGGAGGACAGTGGGACTCATCATGACCACCAGGTGGCGCCAGGCTCCCAGGCGTCTGTCGCCCAACTCTTATCTCCAAATTCCCTTAAGGGATGAAGCAGAATCGACAGCAGCAGCAGTGAAAGAGAGTCCCCCTAGGCAGGTCCTTGGTATCACTTCAGATCCTCCGCTGGGTCTTACCCCGTTTGCTTTTCTTCACCTGACAGTCCACCCCTCGGGGTTGAGAGGCCTGCTCTTTGCTGCACAGCCCCTCAGGGAGGATGGGGTGATGGCTGTGCCACAAGGGGAATGAAAGAGAGCAGGACTTGGATCCAGGAGACCTGAGCTCCTGTCCCCACTCTGAAACTTGCTGGCTGTGTGACTTGGGTACTCCGAGGCTCGGTCTTACTATATGCGGGAACTTTCTGAGTGCTTTATGCTTATTACTCAGTTAATCCCTCTATTTCCCTAGGTTGTAGAAACCAGTGAGTCCCATTTGACAGGTGAGGAAGCACAGAGGCACAGAGAAAGTAAGCAGCTGACAACTAAAGATTACACAGCTAGGCGGTGGGCCCACTTAGCCCCTGCTGGGAAGGGGTTAGACGGGGATGGCTGGGCTGGGAGGAGAGAAGAGGGTGAGGCTGAGGCCCCAGGAAGGCCCCAGAGGGTCCAGGCTGGCAGGGGAAGCCAAGAAGACTGAAGAGGAGCCAGTATAGATGGGCTCTTTGAGCCAAGCTGGAGGGAGACACAGAAGGCACTGAGGGCCCAGGAGAGATGTGGTCATTTCCGGAGCGCTGGCCAGAGCATGGGGCAGGCAGTATGACAAGAGGGAAGGGAGAGAAGGATGGGGGAGCTGGGTCAAGGGCCTCGTGGGTTTGTTTTAGGGCAGACACTGAGGCTGGACTGCTGGGGGAGAACCAATAGAGAGGCAGAGGCTGGCGGAAGAGCGGCTAATGATTCTGGAAGGAGAAGGCAGGAGAGAGGGACCCCTGGAGCCTCCACGGCCGTGATGTCCTCAGGTCCTCAGGCTTCAGCTCTCATTGTACAGAGGCGCATCCGGAAGCCTGGAGACGTTAGGGACTTGCTCTCTCCTCTGGGGCCCAGGGCTTCCCTGGGAGCTCCTGCTGTGTGCCGAGCCCCGCCCCGTCCAGGGAGGGAGACAGCAAAGCTGGACCCAGTGGCTGAGCCCCAGGACCAAGATCACTGTCAGGAGACACAGGCCAAGGGAGGCGGTCCCAACCTCTGGGGCTGTGAGTTCCCTACTTTCTCTCCCTCCACCTCCGCCCCTTTCCACCTCTGTCCTGAGGGCAAGGGTGTTACCCAGGGGCCAGAAGTGGAGCTGTCCCGGGATCTCCAGTTAGAAGGCATCTCAGGATGGCTCTCTGGCCACTTACAACCTTGCTTGGCACTATCCTGCCCTTATGTGTGTATGAACAACCTGGGTTCCCCAGCACCCCAGAAGGTGGGTGCTCTTACAATCTTCTTACAGGTGCGGAGACAGAGCAGCTTGCCCCAGTTACACAGCTAGCGACTGTGGTGGCCAGACCGTTTCCACACCGCAGAGCATAGCATGTCCCATGTCGTGAACACACCTCACCATCGGGCCGTCTGAAGTGCTGCAGAGCCAGGCCTGAGCCCTGACGGTCCAGACTTTGAAGCACGAGGCCAGCCTGCGGCTCCTTCTGATAGAGCCCTTCATTCCACGGGTGAGGACGCTGGGTCTCAGAGGGCAGATAACTCAGCAGAGCCCCCATCCCTGGTATGGAGCAGAACCAAAACAGGACTCTGACTTGGTGGCTCCAAGGCCACTGTCCCTTCCCCAGCCACTTGTGATGCCCCTTTGTCCCTTCCTGTCCTGGAAGGCCAGCCCGGTTCCCACATGGCCTCCTGGGGACCCTCCCTGTGCGGCCCAGCTCCCGCACCCTCACCTGCTGCAGACACACACCACCTACGGGGCTCTGTCCCTTTCCTGCATCCCATTTCGACAGCCCCCACGAGGCTCTCCACCAGCAGTGGGAAGAGATCCTTGCCCTGCCCAACCCCGTGGCAGGTGGGCGAGGGGCACCGGATGAGGAGGCAGGAGGACAGGTGTGGGCAGGCATGTCCTTTCCCGGGTAACACCTGGACCCCTCAGGTGAAGCCAGAACCCCAGCCCCAGGGCAGGGAACCCGGCTTCCAGCTGAGAAGGCCCAAGACCCAAGCAATGCCAGGACCTGGGGCCTATATGCACATCCTCCTGGCCTCTGAGCACACCCTCTCCTGTCCTCAAAGAGCTCAGGTCTCCGCTCCTTTTCCCGAGGGACAGCCGATGGTTATCTGATCTCTTCTCAGCTTTCCTTGCCTTTCCTTGCCTCCTCTGCCTCAGCCTTCCACACCCCCAGCTGGCCCCAGACAACCTCTCTGCTCTCCAAGGCCTCCTCACTGAGGCTGGCCATGCAGGAGCTCGGGGGGACCTCGGGCCTCCACCACCCCTCCATCTATGACTGGGAAGAGCGAGGCCACTCACCCACAGGTTCCTCAGAGGCCCAGCTGGGGCCTGACCATCTGTGTGTCCCCAGGGCCTGGCATAGAGCCAGCACAGGATAAATACTGCGGTGTGACATGCTTGATGTGGCAAGTGGGATCAGCTGAGCTGGAGTCCAGCTCCACCACTACATGCTATGCAGCTTAGGGCAAGTCCCTCAACCTCTCTGAGCCTCTGTGTTTTGTTTGTAAAAACTGGACAAGGGATGTTGGGGTGGCTCAGTGGTTAAGCAACTGCCTTCAGCTCAGGGCACGATCCTGGAGTCCCGGGATCGAGTCCTGCATCAGGGTCCCCACAGGGAGCCAGCATCTCCCTCTGCCTGTGTCTCTGTCTCTCTCTCATGAATAAATAAATAAAATCTTAAAAAAAAAAAAAAACTGGGACGAATGAGACCTACTCCATAGGTTGTAGTAAGACCATGTGTGCAAACTAAATCTCGCAGTTTAAGGTGGTTATCGCTCATTTATTCAGTAAGTACTGATGGAACACCTATTCTATGTCACTGATTCTGAGTTCAAAAGGAAAGAAACCAAGTCAGCAGACCCCAGATTCCCCGATCTCCCATTCTCTGCTCTTTCCTGGTGTGTCCCTACCCCGCATTCCTCCTCTGTCCAGATTCCCTAAATCATCCAGTTGCACATTTCACAGCCCTGCTCAGAGGAACCAGTGGGCCCCGGTGCCTGATACTCCAGGGTGTGGCACTCAAGACCCTCTGTGATCTGGCTCCAGCGTCTCTTTCCCATCCGGTCTCCCCTCATTTTGTGACACCAAATTCCAATGCAGTCACATGGGCCCCGTTCCGTGCCCAGAACACGTTGGGCTTTCTCAGCAGCATACCTTTGTGCGAGCTGTGACCTGAGTAGAACAGCTGCCCACTTCATCACTGCCTGACAAACTCCTACCAGCTTCTCCCTCTCCTCCGCATGGCCTCCCTGGTGGCCGGGGCCAGCCCCGAGCCTTCATCGGTCCCTGCCAAGCGTCCTGCCTCTTACGCCCCAGCTCAGACCCTGCACTGCCTCTTCTATCACTGACTGGGCAGGAACTGCGGAGCCAACACTGCAGGATGGCCATGTTCTACGTCTGCCCTGCCCTTGTCATTCACAGTCCAATGTGTTCCTAAGGACTTGAATGGTAGTCTCTGCTGCTCCAGAGCCTGTCTAGCTTTGTCTGAGGTCCTGGTCCCTGATTAGATGGAACGATCCAGATAGAATTCCTGGGCCAGGCCCTCAGCCTGTAGGAGGGAAATCTGAGGCTCTACTGCTGTCCCCTCCCCCTCCCAGGGCAGGGGCCCCTCTACAAGGTCCCAAGTCTTCCCAGCCTGTCTTTGCCCACCTCTACTGACAGGGAGCTCTGTCCCTTAGGGAGCATCTTGTCCATCTCTGATTGTTCATACTGAGCTGAAAACTGCCTCCGTGGAACTTCCACCTGGTTCACTCGTCCTTGCACTTGTTCATTCAAAGTGCATGGAGCACCTACTGTGTGTGAGCCAATACACCAAGTCACTTAAGCTTCACAACACCTCGGTGAAGCGGCCAGGATGATGCTGTCGGTGATGACGGTGGGCTGGTCAAGTGCAAGAGAGATCTCTCTGCACAGAATCCCACAGCTGAGCTGCCGGGGATGAGTTTCCTTCTGAGGGTTGGAGGGCCTGTGCTCTGTCTTCCACTAAACTGGATGCCTCTCCTTGCAGGGCCTGGGGAGACATGGGGATGACACCAGCCCATCTGGTCCCCCAAAGCCTTCTGTAGAAGTTACAGAGCTGGGCCTTGGTCAAGTCTAGAGAGGGGACCCAGGGGAGCCAGGCCTACCTTGAAGAGGAGGGACCTCTGAAGTTGGGGGACTCAGCAGAGGAGCCATTGGGAAGGACCCCTCTTCTTCCCCAGGAGCCTTCTGAGAAGGAAGTATTATTTAACTGACATTGTGTTGGGAGGGGAAACACGGGGTCCTTGGAGCTCAGCCAGCCTCCTGCCTTCAGGCTGTTTGGCTTTGTTTGTTTTTTTGGTCTTTTTTTTTTTTTCCTTTTTCTTCGGGCTAATTGTTCTCATTAAATCTTTTTGTCCTGTTTTGTTTTTTACGAGGCTGACAATGCTGCGCAGTGCTCAGCGCTGCTTCCTGTGTTTCTGCCCCAGCACAGGCCTCCATGGGGCCTTGCTTCCTGTTGTGAGCTGTCACCATGACGACTTAAGGCCCGGTGGGCTCCATGGGGTGGTGGTGGGGGGAGTAGGGGGGCTAACATGGTTGACATCACCGGGTGAGGAGGCAAGGGTCCCGTCCAGAGGGGGTTGAATGGGGGCCGGGCAGGCAGTGGCGGGAGCCTGGTGCATTGCTGAGGGGTGAGTCACAGCCTGGGAAGGGGAAGAATGCCCTCACATTCTTTTGGGAGGTAAACAAGGTCAGGGAGTGCGGCTGGGATCCTGTTTACCTGACCCTGGCCCCCCGGGGGACCAGGAACCAGTGCAGGACAACACACTGGAACAGAACCAGCCAGACCTCAGGGGCTAAGGGACCAGGAGGGAAGGCCAGGAGAAGGTGAGGGGCCAGTGGCTAGAACCCAGAAACCCTTCGAGAGGGCTGGTGGGTACAAGACTGGGATTCAAGTTACAACTCTGCTATGTGACAGTTCTGTGACTCTGAGCAGGTCACCTGGCCCCCTGGGCCTCAGTCTCCCCTATTTCTAATGGGCTAACCCCCCTGCGTAGATGGCTCTATGCCCCAGCCACGTGGGGGGTGGTTTGGGGGTGGGCCTGGGGCTGAGTACAGCCCAATGCCCTGCAGACCTCTTTATGCCCCACCTGCCAACAGAGCTCAGTCCAGGGCTAGGCACTCCAGATTCTTGGGCCAGGGCAGGATGGCTGCACCTGACCTTCTGGGTCGTGCCCCAGAGGAACAGCCCAGCTGAAGGGCCAAGGATGAGCCCCGAAGGAGGAGGTGGGTACACAGCTGCCTAAGGAGGAGACACTTGTAGAATCACAGGGCTGGAGTCCGTGCAGCTCATGCTCTGCCTCTAACCATCTTCAGCCTTCCCAGAGCCCCGTGTCCTATCCATCCTATCCGTGAACCCCCCCCTCCCTCCACTGAAGGACAGCCTCCCCTCCCCATCACAACAACAGGTCCAGAGGAGCCCCTCTGAGCCAATGGCCATCACAATGGTCAAGCTCTGGGATTCACTGGTGCTGGGATCCTGCAAGAACAGCCAGAGAGAGGCCTAGAGCTGACCTTCCAGCCCCTGTATCTCAGAGACAGACCTCCAGACGGACCCTTTGCCAACTGCAAAATGGAACAGCTGCCAACAGGAAGGGGCTGCCTTTAAGCAGCACGCCCCCAACCTCTGCAGGTGCCAGGGCGGGTGGGCACCAGGAGACGGCCCCCAGCAGCCCCAGTGGCATTGAGGCCACCTGGTCTCCTGGCTGAGAGCAAGGACGTCAGTGTCAGACTGGCCTGGATCAAGTCTGGCTTTGCCACTTGCCAGCTGGTGCACTCAGGCAAGTTCCTTAGCCCCTCTGAGCCTCAGCTTCTTGATCTGGAAAACAGGATCTCCCAGGGTTGCTGTGAGATGAAGGGAGTTAATACACACGAAACACTTAGTACATAGTAGGTCCTCAGCACATGCTGAACCCACGCAGACCCACCGTGTCCTCCCCTGCATGCCAGGTCCCTAGGATCCCCCGGACCTGATGCCCATCCCAGGGCAGGACCTGGTGCCCATTCCAGGGCAGGAGCGCTGCCCACCACATGCCCTGAGGTTTTCCCATAAGGGGGCTGGGCTTGGGCTTCCCTGGACAGGGAATATCCTGTTCTAGGAGTGGGGGGAGGAAGAGGAGCGGGAAGGACACAGCCGCTCCACATTCCTGGCATTCTTGGCGGCGGCTGCGTCCAGCTGCCTTGAGCTGCCACTGCTGGGGCATTGGCCTAGTTCCAGGCTGTCTCGTCCTGGCAGGACAGCATCCCACTTGGGGTGTCCCTTGGACTTGAGGTGCTGGGGGGACCCCTCTGGTCCTAGTCCCACCCACAGAAACAAACAAACCCCCAACCTGAAAGGAAAGGTTTGGGAGGTCTGGGGAGAGTCAACAGGGAAGGGGTTTGGGCTTTGGGTTTTACCTTTTGGGGTTCCCCAGCCTGCTCCCCTACCGCCAGGGAAGCCCTTGAGAGTGGCCAGAGGGCAGAGGTGGATGGGTGGAGAGAGGAGAGGCAGAGGGCTCCTGGGTTCTAGCCTCTAGTGGCTGGCACAGTTGTTTTCATTCTCTGAGACTCAGTTTCTCCATCTACAAAAGGAGAGGGCTGCTTCCCTCCTTTAGCAAGCTCAGCCTTGCTACACTGTGGTGCTGTGACCTAGTCGTCCCTTCTTCACAGAGCCTCTTTCCCCGACCAAGGAGGGAACCTTGGCCTGGCCCTGCACTGAGCCTGGTCCTAGTGCAAGTTAAGCTGTTCTCAGGGTTTCCCCGGACCACCTCCACCTCCACCCAGCAATGGCCTGCAGGCTTCTGAGACTCCGAGAACTGGTAACAACACAGTCCCGGGCTGCTCTCGCTCTGGAGCCTCCTCCCTGGGTGTTTCTCGGGGGTCCTGGGAGGGAAATGACTTGTCCAAGATCCCACAGTTAGCTGGGTCGAGCTGACTCTGGACGTCACGCATTGGAGGCTCCTCCCTAAAGCCACCCAGAGCTGAGTTCATTCTTTTCCATGTTTCCCTGCAAACAGCCTCTGGTTTCAGACCGTGAGAGCCAGAGCAGTCTGGGAAGGAGCCCAACGGGGCAGCTCCCCAGGGGTCCACATCAGAAGCCTCCTCTCCTCGGGAGACCAAGCCTGTGAGCAGGTGACCCCAGACACCAGCACCTCCTCCTGTCCCTGCGCTGCCTTCTGCAGTTGGGGAGCATGGAGGAGTCAAACAGGGCCCAGCAGGGAAGGCACAAAGGCTGCCCCGGGGGTTGGGCACATCTGAGCTCAAGCCTGGGTGCCAGTCTCCCTCTGTCCCCTCCTGCGGCTCTAGGACCACTGCAAGCCCCTCTGCCTGGTCCTAGAGACCCTCCACAGCTCTCAGGGCCCATTGCAGAGTTCAAGAGCTCACTCTGGCTCTGGGGACGGAGGCCAGGGGACCTGGCCCAGGCCACATGGGGAGGCAGAAAGAGCTCTTTGCCCTAGTCAGGAGTCCCAAGAGGTCCCTTCACTTGGACCTGAGCACCTGTATTGACCGTTGGAGAGGTGGACAAGGTGGTCCCTCTGGGCCAGTCCCTCGCCGACCCTCTGTGGTTCCAGGATTCTGAGGTTTGGGTTTCTGGTTCTGTGAACACCCACCGCCCTCTGCATTCCCTTGACAGCATTAAGCAGAGGAAGCCCCGTTCTGTCACCTGCCTTTGTCTGGTACTTGCCTCTCTGAGGGCAGCCAAGGTCCTGCTCTCGACAACCTCACCTTCCCCATTGCCCGATCCCCCTGAAAGCCCAGACACCCCCAAAAGCCATTGCCTCCACATTGCCTGGCCCTGGTCTGCTTCCTGCCTGCTTATCCTGTGTGTGTCTGTCCTGACATCTGTCTGTCTGAGGGACCACAGAAGGAAAAGGCTGGAACACACCCTGCTGGGTCCACGTGACCAGTGCCCTCTTAACCCTCCGCTGGGAAATCACCTCGATTGTGGAGATTGCCATGGGAGTGTGCGCCAGCGTGTCTGCGGGCCTGGAGCGTGTGTGTGCGTGTGTGTGTGCATGTCACATGGGGCGCGTGTCAGGATTTTCTGTGTGTTGAATACTTGGTGAAATGGATTATGAGAAAATGAATGGAATGGGTGGAATATTATGCAACCATTAAATATGATATCTTTGAAGAACTGTGATGACATAAAAACCAGTACAATATAAAATTTAGTAAAAAAAGAAAAAAAGTGCACCCAAAAGAAAAAGTTGAAGAAAAAAGAAAAAGAAAAAAGAAAAAGTTGAAGCGAATACCCCAAATGCTAATAATCGTTATTTCTGGACTGCTAAGTTGTGAGTAATCCTGCCTTTCCTGTATGCTCTTGGATGTTTACAACATTTTCTGCAATGTGACTTGTTTTAGAATCAGAAAAAGGAAAGAGAAGTAATAAAAAACAAACTAAAGATGAAGCTGAAAACAAACGTAATTTAAGATCAAAGAAACAAAGGCCTAATGAAAAATACTAAGGATAAAACTAAGCCAAATGTTCAGCTCAAGGTAGCAAACACTGAGTGAGCACCTATTGTGTACTAAGGCTCTGCTGAGTGTGGGGTTACGGAAATGCTCAAGATGTAGCCCTCCCTGGTGAGTGCACTGTCCATCAGGAGGGTGGGACAGTCACACATCATAGGTAACACAGACACAGATGTACTGTGGGTTCCCCTCCACCGCCCACCGAGAGGGCACCAGAGAAAGAAAGTGATGAGTGAATCAGGAGGGCTTCAGGGAGGAGGTGACTCCTCATATGAGGTGTTGGTGTTTTTTTTTTTTTTAAGATTTATTAATTTCAGCGAGGAGAAGCAAAGGGAGAGAGAGAGAGAGAGAATCCTCAGACTCCTCTCTGAGCATGGTGCCAGACACAGGACTTGATCCCAGGACCCTGAGATCATGAGCCGAGCAGAAATCAAGAGTCGGTTTGAGCCCCCCAGGCGCTCCACAGGAGGACTTCAGGGAGGGCATGCAGTAATGGAGAGAAGCATGGCAGGTGGCTAGGGGACCACCCTTTGTCTGGAACAGGAGTGACACACAGGCTGCAGCTCATCGGAAGTCTGTGGTGCTGATATTCTGAGAGATATTCTGGAGCTAAGCCAGCACTCACGAGGAAAGAATGCAAGGATTGATTAGCAATTCATTCATTCATTCAAGAAATATTTCGTGAGGACTTACTATGTGCCATGCACTGTCTGGGGATCCTGCAGTGCAGCTTCCATCTCAATGGAGGGAAATGGGCGATTGAACAATTAGAGTTAAATATACGGTATGGCACATGGTAAGAAGCGCTGTGAGGAAAGACGAGGCCGTGGCAGGTGGGGGTTCAGTGTATGCGAGGCAGTCTGGGAAGGCTCCCCCACTGTGGCATTTTTAAAAAAGATTATTTATTTATTTATTTATTTATTTATTTATTTATTTATTCATTCATTCATTCATGAGAGACAAATACAGAGAGAGGCAGAGACACAGGCAGAGGGAAAAGCAGTCTCCCTATGGGGAACCCAATGCGGGACTCAATCCTAGGACCCCAGGATCATGACCTGAGCCAAAGGCAAACGCTCAACCACTGAGTCACCCAGAGGTCCCCCCAGTGTGGCATGTGATCAGAGACAAAAGGAAGTCAAGTGTGGAGTCCAGAGGAGGAGGGCTTCAGGTGCATGTGTGGGGAGCACCTGCAGCGCCCCAGGGGAACACCGGCAACACGAGGTCAGCATGGGGCCTGTAGGCCCTTGTGGGGCTGCAATGAGGACCTGGGCTTTTACTCTGAGCAACAGCAGGGGCCGTGGAGAGGTGTGAACAAAGAAGTGCACCACCTGACTTGGGCTGTATAGTAAGCCTGCCCTGTGGCAGCCTGGGGTGGGGGGGTGCAGAGAGGGGCAGAGGGAGGTGGGGCATGAGGCTGGGCTGCCAGTGTGGGGGTGTCGAGAAGGAGTGGGAATCTCAGCATATTCTGAAGCGGAGGGGACAGTGCTCACAGATTCCAAGACGTGGGCCCCAGGGCTCCGGAGGACAAAGGATGACTCTGAGACATCCACAGGGCACAATGAGGCAGGCAGCCAGACCCGGGAGTCTGAAGTCCAGGTCCCAGCTGGGGACACACATTTGGCTGTCTCATTGGCTTGTGGACCCATGAGCTACGATGAGATCACTCTGGGAAAGAGTGTCGACAAACAGTAAGTCCAAGGATTGAGCCCTGGGCTCCCCCAACCATTTATTGTTTGGGGAGATGAAAGGGGACCAGCGGGGTGGGGGTGGGGAGCTCAAGAGAGCAGTGGAACAAATAGAATTCCTGCAGAGAGGTGGGTGCAAGTCTGGTGGGAGAGGCTTAGGCTAGCAACAGGGGAGAGAAACTCAAAAGGGGAGGGCAAGACGCTTCCCAGGAGCTTGGCTGCACACGGGAGCTGCAGTGGTGTCCTGAGACCCAAGTAAGAGGCTCACAGGGCCCAAGTCATCCTGCTCTCCCCGCTGGTGGCCCAGGAGGAGCTGTTTACCCCCAGAGGTGGTGGGGACAATGGACAGAGCTCGGTCTAGACCGGGTGTCCACACACGTTGCTCAGGGCCCCTCAAAGTGTGGGTGGAGCCAAGGGTGAGAAAAGAAGGGGACGGTCCCGAGACCAGGGCCAGGGCCACATGCCAGGGCCACGGCCAAGGCTGGCTCCCGCAGGCCGCCGTGTTCCAGGAGTCGGAGAATTCCGAATCCCAACTCTTCATTAAGAAGATAGACTTCTAAAAAAAAAAAAGAAGAAGAAGATCGACTTCTCTGTCTCTGTCTTCTCTGCACTGGGAGCAGCTCTCGTGCCACAGCCCCTCATCCGCTGAAGTGGATGCCAGTGCAAAGCGTGTCTCCACCCCCTTCTTGGGCAGGTGTGCCTCTCAGCTGTTGAGCCCATCACTGTCTGCAGCGGAGCTAAAACCACCAGAGTCACCGACAGATGAGAGCCTAGCCGCTTGGCAGCCCCACGTCCCCTGACCTCACTTATTCCCAGTGCAGCTTCCCACCCAGAGCTATTTCAAGGGACACGGACACAGCAGCCAAGTTCACTGGGGCTGGGCTGCCGCAGGAGGGTCGGCTGGTTCTGGGGCTGCATCGCGACTGGATTTGGGGGCTTCATCACTGGTGATGCCAGGAGCCCCTCTCTGAAGCCACAGCTCTCCTCCTACCCCTGGGCTTTGCCCTCTCGGAGGCCATGGGGCTCTTGTGCCTGATGCTGGCTGTTCCCCTCCTTGTTGCCGTGGGAAGGAGCCGTGTCCACTTCCCACAGGTCTCGACTGCCCTGTATGTTCTTTCTCCTACACCTCTCCGGGCAGCCTGGGGAAAGTGTTTGGCTCAAGGTTTGGCAGAGGGAAGACAAATAAATACTGGATTGAAAAGGAAAAGACAAAAGATCTACTTCTCAAGTAGAAAGAGCTTGTATTTGATTTCACACATATTTAACGTGGTTATGCCCCTAGTGTATGCAGACTTCCATCTGGACCCTTGCCCCAAGCCCTGCCAATGCAAGGGTTGACCTGGGAGCAGACACCATGAGTGACGGGGTGAAGATAGGGCTGTTTTTTTGGTTTGATGCAGGTTCTTTTGGCTTTTAAGATGGGAGAACTAGCATTCTCTCCCAAAGAGTGAAGCCAGAGAGGGGAAACTGGTGTGGCGGTACAGATTGAGCGAGGACTGCAAGAGGGATGGGGCCCAGCGCACGCGTGAAGGGCCGTCCCTGGGGAGACTCGCAGGTACTCCACCCACGAGACCCACAGGGAAGGCAGCCCGAGCAGGTGCAGGGCCCAGCAGGAGGGTGGGTGGAGCACATGGATGTTCTCCCATGATTCCTTCTCTTATTTCGCTGCAAAAGGAGCACCACCACGGGCTACAAATAAAGGCCCCGGAGGTTTGAGGTGGGAGGAGAAGGTGTAAAAGAATCCTCTTATATGGAAGGGAAGCAAGGGGACCAGAGCAATGTAGCAGCGCTGCCCAACAGCACGCTGGCAGATGCACTTTCCCAAGACAGCCACCACAACACCTCCCATCCCACAGGCACTTCTAGAACCTTCCACCCTCCCACTAAGGAGTGGAGTCTAATTCCCCTCCCCTTGAACCTGGGCAGGTTGGTGACTCACTCCTCAGCAACAGAATGTAGTGGAAGCGACACTGCGACACTCCAGAAGTAACATGGGAAATGCTCCCATCTTGTAGGAGACTCCCGCTGGGGCCCTGAGCTGCCATGCTGCGAGGAAGCCCAAAGGAGCCCACGCAGAGAGATCCTGTGGAACAGCTCTGAGGTCATGGAGAGGGAGAGTCCTGCCAGTGCCCAGATGCTTCAGTTCCAGCTGCCATGTGACTCCAACTCTCTGAAACTCTGAACAACCCAGCTGAGCCCCTCCCAATCCATGAGAGATGATAAAATTATAGTTGTCTTAAGCCTTTACTTTATGACCCAGAAATAGCTCATTGGAACAAACACCAACGGCCAACTTGAGACTTATGGTCGTGAAATTAAGGTGGCACCCCCTTGGCCAGGTGACACCCATTTCTGCAGGGACAGAAGGCTGCACAGTCACCACAAGCTCCTCTTCCTATATCGAGGGAGGAGTAGAGGATGAGGAGGAAATGTTGAGAGTACTGGGTCCTGGGTCCCAATGAGAGCTATTTCTCTTCCACTCACATGCCAAGTCCTCTCTGATTTTAGCAATACGGAACTCAGCCGCCATCCTCAGATGAATTAGGGTCGAGGGAGACAGGAGTCTTCCCAGAGAGAGGCCTGGGGACTCGGCAGGCTGGGTGCTCAACCCTTCCCACCTGCCTGAGGCCTTTGGCACCCAGCCAGTGGAGTGGGGAAAGGCTGGAGAATTGGTGAGCCTCGGTGCTCCCATCTGAAAAACCCACCTAAGACCTCTCAGTGTCTTCTGCTTCTGAGACTAAGGCTGCTACAGGGACATGTTTCCACACAAGCCCTGCCTGCACCGCCCGGGGCTCCATCCTGTAAGCCTGAGATGCAGGAGGAGGACAGGAGGCCTGGCCCTCTTTATGCTATAAGCCTTGTTCAGGATTTTTAGGTTCCAAGTAACAAGAGACCCAACTCAAGGTGACTTTAAAAACTAAAATCTGTGCTCTGTGTACTAAGTGAAAAAAGCACATGGGTATTTGAGGTTTCAAGCAAATTTGGATCTGGACTGGTCCTATAAATAAGCGGTCAGGACCTGGTTTCTCTGCCTCCATCTCTTGGCTCCATGTTCTGGCATTTGCTCTGGTCTCAGGATGGCCTCCACTCGGCTCTGGGTCTACCTTCTTCTCTTCACCTTCTTCTCTTCGCATGCAGTGGAGAGAAAGTCTACATGCTGGAGAGCTTAAGCAGAGGTCTTTGCTCTGGTTGGACAACCTGAGTCACATGTCCATCCCTGAACCAATCACAGTAGCCATACGATGAGCTATAGTAATTGCTTTGAACACATCAGGGCCCACCACGGGCTGGAAGCCTCAGGGTCTGGTCGGGGGGAGGGAAGGGAATGGATGCCAAAGAGGGAACCGTAGGGTGTCTGCTACTGTAGCACACACCCAAGAACAGCAGACAAGGACCTGAGGCATGTCCCTTAGTCTGCCCCGCAGAACCTCCTGGAGACTTCGTGCTCTGTCAGAGAGGAAGTGGTTGAGCCCCGGAAGGGGGGAATCTCCCATCAGGGCTATTTCTAGTACCATCTGCCCATCTGGCCAGCCCCGAGCCCTGGGATGGGGGCAGCCACCGTTGGCCAGAACCCAGGGCGTGCCTGGGACACTTGGGCAGCTGGGGACTGAGTAAGCTGGAGAGGGCTGGGGCAGGGGAGCCATCTGACTCTTCTCTAACACCAAAAAAGGGAACAGGAAAGGTCAGCTTAGGCTCCAGGAAGGATCCAAACAAGGAGCATGACAAAAGCAGATAGCCTGGTCCATCTGGGCTTCGCTCAGCTGGATCCTTCCATACCTTGCTCACCCAAGAAGCCAGGGAGCAAGGCTTGGTGGGGTTTACCCCATTGCTCAGATGGGGAGGCCGAGGCCCCGAGACATGTAACTGACTCAAGGTCACCCAGAGGGGTGGGGACAAAGCCAGAATATGAACCTGACTCTCTCGGGCCAGCCCTCCCCTTCCAGGAGCACAGCTCAGAGGCAGGCCCATCCCACACACAGAGTAATGTGAGAGTGAGGCCACTGGTTGGGGGGACATCCCATCCCCCCATGCTCCCTACTGTCCTGCAGGCTGGGAAGGAGAGAAAGGAGGGCTGCCCAAGGATCCAACTGGCCCAAGTTCAAATCCTGCCTCTGCCACGCTGCCTGTGTGAACGTGGGCAAGTCCGTACCCTCATTTAGGAAATGAAGAAATGAACACTTCCCTTAGAGGTCATGGGGAGGATGATTGACATCACTTATGTAAAGCAGCCAGCACAGTGCAGCCCACGGCGCGTGCTATATTCCTCCCGTCACGGAAGGAGTTTGTAGGGTTTAATTACAGTATCGTAGCAGAAATGCTGTGATCTGCCGAGCCCAATGCTGCAAGATGGGGCCCAGGGAAGTCTTCCAAGTAACACTGAGAAACAGAATGGGGGTGGGACTCTGGTGAGGAATTAACCTGCGGTACAGACGCGGGGGACCTCACTTTCGGGGAGGGAGTCAGGCCCATTTCCAGCATTGTCCTCACTGCTCAGCCATAAGTCCAGACACTGCAGAATCGGCTTGCATCCTTTCCCTGGGGGCGAGGACCAGAGGCTCATTCCCCGAGCCTGGATTCACAGGGGCAAGGAGGCTGCAGACAGGGGGCCATTGTCCACCCTGGCTGGGCCCAGTCCCCCCGCTGCCAGCCCATCTGGGGCTCAGGGTCTTCGCGGCTCGGCCCGGCCATGTGTGTGTATTGGCAGCGGGGAGTTTGTCCCTCGGTCGCCACTGGAGACCCAGATTCTACCACTGGGTACTCTGTCCAGTGTCCCGACGGTGACCCTGGAGCATCTCCGACCGGCAGGCCTGGGTGGGGCCTGGGAGGACAAAGCCGCCTTTCGCTGCTGGCAGCTGGGTGGGCAGAGTGCGTCAGCTCGTCGGCCAGCCAGCAGGACTGGAAGTCAGCCTTGTGGCCGCACCCCGCCCCCAACGCTCCATCACCACGCACATCTTGTCTTTGTCGTGATGTGGTGTGACAGATGTCGCTTGTCCATTGTGCTGCTGAAGCATCCCTAGACCCCGACCCCTGCCGTCCAGCCGCACAGCCGCTGCCCTGGTCAGCTCCTCCCCGGCACCCCTGCCTCCTGGGCTCACAGTCTGTCCTGCCCGTGCAGCCAGAGGTGGTCGTGGGGGGTGGGGGGAGCTTTTACAAATGCGGTTCAACCCCATCAGTCCCTGGTGTCAAATCCGGTGACTATTTGCAAAACGTACACCTGACAAAGAATTCATTTCCCAAGTATATAAAGAACTCCTACAGATCAAGAAGGAAAAAGAGAGGCAACAAGTGAGAAAGGAGGAAGAGACTCTGAGCAGGCCTTACACCAAAGAGCTTCTGCATGTGGCCTATAAATCCACGGAAACATCATTAGTCATCAGGGGAATGCAAACTAAAACCACAATGAGGTATCACCACACACCCACCAAAGTTGCTAAAATGAAAATTATAGGAAATAGCAAGTGTGGGTAAGGACATGGAACTGGGACTCCGAGGACACGGGGGCTGTAGGGAGCATATCTGGTACAACCACTTGGGAAGACACTTTGGCATCGTCTGCCCTCTCTCCAGCACCCCCACCCCTGGGTTTATGTCCAAGACAACTGCATGCATATGCCCACCGACCGAAAGACATAGACAAGATCCTTTGTTGCAGCTTAACTCACAGTGGCCAAAGCCCAGCAATAACCCGAATATCCATCAACAGTACAATGGAGTAAGAATAGTGCTTGAGGTACAAGCACCGCAGCCACGTGGACGCATCTCACACAGTGTTGAGGGGCAGAGGCGGAACACAAAGGTGTAGCTGCTGCGTGGTTCCATTTATGTGAACTTCAGAAACAGAACTGCAAAAAAAAAAAAAAAAAAGAAAGAAAGAAAGAAAAGAAAAAAGAAAAGAAAGAACAGCACAAATCAGAACGGGGACTATCTTTGTGGGGAAAGGAGGCACAGTGCCTGTAGGGGGCGCCACAGGGGGCTTTCTTGGCTGCTGATAGTGTCCCGTGTCTTTTTTTTTTTTTAATTAATTAATTTATTTATGATAGTCACACACACAGAGAGAGAGAGAGAGGCTGAGACACAGGCAGAGGGAGAAGCAGACTCCATGCACCGGGAGCCCGACGTGGGATTCGATCCCGGGCCTCCAGGATCACGCCCTGGGCCAAAGGCAGGCGCTAAACCGCTGCACCACCCAGGGATACCCATGTCCTGTGTCTTGACCTAGGTACTGGTTACACTGGTGTGTTTCCCTTGTGAAAATCCATCCAGCTGGACATTTAAGGATACAGGTGTTTTCTTTACATATTTTGTTCTTCAATAAAAAGATCAAAAAGAAAAAGAGAAAGAATCCTTTGCCTACATTGCCCCAAATCCTCCTGGTGGTTCCCAGCAGTTTATTGCCCAACGTCTGGACATGCCATGTAGTTCTCTCTGCCTGGAACTACATTATCCAGTTGGCAAACACTCTGCTCTGGGGTCGCCACCTCCACCAGGAAGCCCTCCCTCCTGGCCCCAGACAGAGGCGGTTTCTCTGTCCTCAAGGAGCCACAGGCACCTTCATTTCAGCCCTTAGTCTTCTGACAGTCACGCCACAGCATTTACTGAACACTTGTTATGTGCCAGGCGCATACACTTGTGGATAAACATCATAAATAATAGGTTACAGTTAAAAAAATTAAATAATTGTAGAAATAGACGCTGACAAATTGCAGTGAATGCCCTGAAGGGAAGTCCAGGAAGTCAGTGGAGAATAGTGCCGAGGAAGGGGGGCTGGTTTACGAGGCGCTGAGCGCAGAGACCCAGAGAACACATGGGAGCCGGGCCAGGAGAGACTGCAGGGGGAATCTCCAGGCTGAGGGCACCCTGCCGACTGTGGCTGAGGGTGGGGGTCGGCATGCCTCTTCCACCCTGATTTCTCAATCCCGGGAGTATAGCACAAGGCAGGACCCCTTGAGGTATCTAGGGGGATTTTAGGGATGAATGAGTGACTGAATGAATGTTGAGAGGCTGGAAGAGACAGACCCAGGAGATCACAGGCAGGGTGTGGGGGCCTTGAGGACACTGGTTGCCCCTTCACAAATGCCCACCTCCAGCTGGCAGAGCCAATGCAAGAAATAAAGTTTGGGGTTCCCGGAAACACAGACCCTACCAGCAGCAGCAGCAGCAGCAGCAGCAGCAGCAGCAGCAGCAGCGAGTGAGCAGAGGCACAGGCCAACGATTCCTTCCTTTGTTTGTTCTCACACTTGGTAAACATTAATTGAGTATGAGCCGTGTGCCAGGCTCTATAGTAGGGGCTGTTCCCTTTGCCTCTCATTCATTTAACTCCCAGCAGCTATTTCAACTTCTGGGATCTCTGGGGCTTTAAGGTCTCCCTACTTCTGGATGTTTGCTCATCCTAGACCTAGTCCCCAGTCCACCGGACCAGGCAGGACTCTCCCGTGATCACCAGGGAAAATCCCAGGGAACCTTGGGTTATATTGCCTGGTTGTTGACAAGCCTAAACATGATTTAGAAGGCAGTTGTTCACCTTGCCAAAATAATGTCTGCTTTACCAGAGAATTCCCAGTGCTGTTTTAGTCTTCCCAATAGGATTTCCCAGACACTGCTATTGGGGGCATGAGCAGGTACTGTCCTTCCAGAACCAATAAGCCAGGCCTGGAGCAATTATGACAGTATATGCCCCACACCTCAGTGGTAACCCCGGAGCACGTTACACCCATCACCAGGAAGCATGCTCAAGATATTCCTGGCGGCACTGCTTGCAGCTGCTGTGAAGTACAGGCAACCAGGTGTCCCTCTCTAGGGAAATTGTTAAGGAATGAGGTGGATGCACATGGAAAGTAGAGAAGTAGCCCATCTGTAAAACAACATGGATCAAACCAAAAGACCTGGTTTTGAGTAAAAAAGGAGATTAAATAAAATGGGACATCAGACATGATGTCATTTGTGTAAACTTAAAATGGATACACATACTCCTAAAAAGCTACATGCTTGTAGACAGTTTACATTTATTTTTTTTAAATCTTTTTAACGATTTTATTTATTTATTTATTTATTTATTTATTTATTTATTTATTTATTTATTTATTTATTTATGAGAGACCCAGAGAGAGAGGCAGAGACATAGGCAGAGGGAGAAGCAGGCTCCATGCAGGGAGCCTGATGTGGGCCTTGGATCCTGCGACTCCAGGATCACGCCCTGGGTTGAAGGCAGGCACTCAACCACTGAGCCACCCAGGTGTCCCTATACATTTATTTAAGGGCATATCCTGAGTATGTTAGAAGAGGAGTCTTTGGACGGAGAGGAATAGGGGCTGGGTCAGGGATGAGGGGAGATACACACACACACACACACACACACACACACACACACACACACACTTTATATAAAATAAGAGAGGGCCTTGCATGGACAGTGAAAGTATATGAAGAACAAAAGTGTTTTTTTTTTTTTAAGAACAAAAGATTTTAATTTTTTTTTCAAAAGATTTTAATTAACTGAACAATCTCCACTTGAAATAAAAAGTAAAATTTAAATTTAAATCGTACTGTTTCTGAGAAGTAATAGATGTACTTTTTCTTATTCCTCCCACTAAGCACAACTAAAACCCTGATCATAATATATAAAATAAGCCCAAGGAGGCTCTGAAAGAAGGGGAGAAGAAGGCAGATTAGCTAGAGATCACAGGACCCAAAGAACAACAACAGGATGAGTTTCTTGGTGGTCAGTTTTTTTTTTTTTTTTTTTGCCTAATATCTCAGACTTGAAGCTAAAGAAGCCAGCAATCTGCAAATGCCATGGGGTTTGGATATCAACCCCGCCCCCCAAAAACAACAAAAGCCTACTCTATCTAGCCAAGGAGCCAGGAAAGAGGCAGCCAACAAGACAGAAACATTTTAGACAATAATTAGTGTACTCCAGCCAAACCCTTCAGAAAAATCTGTGGCCCCCACCATGTCAGCAAGACCACATGGGAAACCTAAACTGCCCCCTTCAGCAGTATATAAGGTGCTCCAATCTCTCTGCCAGAATGCTTTCAGGGACTTGCAACAATAGAGAGCCATACTAACTGTTGCATCAACAGAGGTCAAGTGGGGAATTTGGACTTCTAACCCTATTTGGCAGCAATGAGGCACTTCCCCAAGTCCCCACTTAAGCAGCATCCCAGGAAACTAAAGCAGAAGGCTAAATAAGATACAGAGCCTCATTGCATAATGCCCAAAATATCTAGGTCTCACTGGAAAAATCACTCACTGTGCCAAAAGCCAGGAAGATCTTAAGCAGAATGAGCAAAGATGCCCACACCAAGATAAGAGAAGTGTTACAAAACACATCTGAAATAAATGAAAACAATTAAAAGTCTCAGCCAAGAAACAAAAGATATAAACATTTAAAATATCACTTACAATTGCTTGAAAATAAAATAAAATGCTTCGGTGTAAATCTAGCAAAACATGTGCACAGGACTTGAGGGCTGAAAACTCACAGACAGCTGATGAAAAAAATAAAAAAAGACAAAGAAATGGAAAGATATACTATGTTCATGAAGACAATTCAACATAGTGAAGATGTCAATTTTCCTCAAATTGGCTTAAGAACTCAATGCAGTTCTTATAAAAACTCCAGCAAAATGTTTTGTTGATATAGAAAACATTATTCTAAAACTGATATGGAGGGGAAGTATTTTCCATTCCAGTGGAGGTTGGGGAGAAGAGAGAGGGAGAAGGGTGAAAGGGGTGGGGGCTGGGTGGAGGCTTTGTCCAGAGGAAGTGAGATTGCACTCTATCAGACTTCCCACTCTAACCAGACTTCGGGAACATTATCAGGACAGGACTGTCCACTTGGCCGCAGGTGCCCCTGGATGAGGCTGAGCCCCAACAAATCTTATATGTTTGAGATTATTACTAAACTGCGATGAGCAATTTTGGATGGCAACACCTCGCTCCTTTTTGGAAACTCTCACAGCTGAATTGCTTAAGTGCAATTTATAGAATTTCAGGGCAGTTAATTTCTAATGGCAACTCTGAAACCCTAATTGCAGATTTAAGAGGTACTATACAACCACTGTATCTGTAAATAACTTCACTTAGCACATCTTTGTCACTTAGAATAGTATGCGCTACTATTGGAGTGAGCTGTTTGGGAAGTAATACCAAGTTCTAGCATTTGCTTTTTTACAGCTCTGTCCTGGATATTTTGCACTAGTCAACTCCATTCTTTTTTTTTTTTATTAAGATTTATTTATTTATTCATGAGAGACACAGAGACATAGGCAGAGGAAGAAGCAGGTGCCTGTGGGGAGCCCAGTGGAGGACTTGGTCTGGGGTCCCAGATCCCAGGTTCATGCCCTGACCCTAAGGCAGACACCCAACCGCTGAGCCACTCAGGCATCCCAGTTGAATCCATTCCTGTGTCTTATTGTTACTGTGGTCTGTACCACTGGTGAACGCTCCTTGGTTTCCCTACCAGCTCCTACAGAAAGTTCTTGCACATCCCAAAGGCTATTGCCAAGACTATAAAAAAGAAAAGTTGTATTGGTGTGCAACACCAACCCTTTGACTGCTAATGTATGTTTCTGCTTGCTGTGCCTGATTACAGCTGCTTTTTTGTGCTAACGAAGTATGTTTTGTGTAAAAAATGAATAAATAAATAAATTTAATTAAATTAAACTGATACCTGGAAAAGCAAAGGAACCAGAATCATTGAAACAGTTTTGAAAACGAGCAAGAGGAGGGGAACCAGTCCACATGATTTATCAAAAACCTGATATATAAAGCATGTAAGACTTCTTACATTCCTACAGTAAGTAAGGCTGTGTAATATTGGCAGAGCAAGTGACACACAGATCAATGGAAGGAATTAGAGCACCCAGAGACAGACCGCACAAATATTTGCGTTACAATAATGCAAACACAGTTAAATGAAGGAAAGACAGACTTTTAAGCAAATAGTGTTGGAGCAATTAAACATCTGTAGGTGGGCAGCCCGGGTGGCTGGGCAGTTTAGCGCTGCTTTCAGCCCAGGGTGTGATCCTGGAGCCCCAGGGTCGAGTCCCACATCGGGCTTCCTGCATGGAGCCTGCTTATCCCTCTGTCTGTGTTTGTGCCTCTCTCTCTGTGTGTGTGTCTCTCATGAATAAATAAATAAAATCTTAAAAAAAATAAAAAATAAACATCTATAGGTAAGAAAAAGAAAAACCCATAGAAATAAAGACATCTCAATCTAAGTCTCACATCTTACACAAAAATTAATTCAAAATGGATTATAAAGTTAAGTGTAAAACTAGAAAACTTTTAGAAAAAAACACAGGAGAAAAAGTTGGGGATCGAGGGCTAAGCAACCAGTGCTCATACCGAGCACCAAAAGCATAAGCTGTAAAAGACTGATAAATCGGACTTACATCAAAATTCAAAATTTTCCCTTGGTGGAAGAGTCTCTTTAAACAACAAAAAAAGATTATTTATTTGGGGGGAGGGTGCAGAGGGGGAGAGGGAGAAAGAGAGAGAATCTCAAGCAGATTCCTCCCTGAGGGCAGAGCCCACCCCAGGGCTTGATCTCATGACCTTGAGATCATAAACTGAGTTGAAATTAAGAGTCAGATACTTAACTGACTGAAGCACCCAGGCACCCTCATGGAAGAGTCTCTGAAAAAGCTGAAGAGCCAAAAGCTCTTGATTTCAGTTTGGGTCTAGATCTCAGGGTCGTGGGATTGAGCACTGTGATGATTCGGCACTCTGTGGGCAGTCTGCTTGGGATTCTCTTCCTCTGTCCTTTCCCCTGCACTCTTTCCCTCTCTCTCTCTCTCTCTCTCTCAAATAAGTAAATAAATCTTTTTTAAAATATGGCTGAAGAGAAATTACAGACTGGGAGGAAATATTTGCAAACCACCTCTCAGACCAAGGACCAGTGTCTAGAACCTACAAAGAACCTTCAAAATTCGACATCAAAAAGAAAAAAAAAAAAGAAAGAAAAAATCCAGTTAGAAAATGAGCAAAACACAAGAAGAGACATTTCAACCAAAGAGGGTATGCAGATGGCAGATAAGCACATGCAAATATGTTCAACATCATTAACCAGGAGTGAAATGCAAATTAAACCCCAATGAGCTATCATTGTACACCGATCAGAATGGCTAAAATTAAAAAATGGTGACAAGACCAAATGTTGGCGAGGGTGCAGAGAAACCGAATCACTCACACACTGCTGGTGGGAACATGAAAAGGTACAGCTACTCTGGAAAATGGTTTGGCAGTTTCTTTAAAAATTAAACATGCAAGTGCCATTCAACCCAGCAATTGCACTCCTGGGCATTTGTCCCAGAGAAATGAAGACTTATGTTCACACCAAAACCTGTACGGGGATGCTTATAGCAACTTTATTCATCATAGCCCAAATCTGGAAACAACCCAGATGTCCTTCGACAAATGAATGGCTAAGCAAACTTCGTGTATCTATATTATGGGAAACGACTCAGTAACTGAAAGGAATGAACCAGTGACCCACACAGCAACCTGGCTGGCTGGCTCCCCAGGAGTTACGCTGAGTCAGAAAAGCCAATCCCAAAAGGTTACATACAGTATGACTCCATTTATTTTTTTATTTTTTTTAAAGATTTATTTATTTATGATAGAGAGAGAGAGAGGCAGAGACACAGGAGGAGGGAGAAGCAGGCTTCATGCTGGGAGCCTGACATGGGACTTGATCCCGGACTCCAGGATCACACCCTGGGCCAAAGGCAGGTGCTAAACTGCTGAGCCACCCAGGGATCCCCCGTATGACTCCATTTATATAATATTCTTGAAACGACAAAAATTACAAAAATGGAAAACAGTGGGGATCCCTGGGTGGCTCAGTGGTTTAGCACCTGCCTTTGGCCCAGGGCATGATCCTGGGGTCCCGGGATTGAGTCCCGCATCAGGCTCCCTGCATGGAGCCTGCTTCTCCCTCTGCCTGTGTCTCTGCCTCTCTGTGTCTCTCATGAATAAATAAATAAAATCTTTAATTTAAAAAAAAAATGGAAAACAGCTTAGTGCTTGCTGGGAGTTCAGGTGGGGGCGAGGATTGAGGGGAGTGGGCGTGGCCATAAAGGGGCAACAGGAGGATCCCTGTGGCCTTGGAGACCTGTGGTACCTTGACTTCATCCTGGTTTTGACATTGTCCTACGATATAGTTTTTGTAGGATGCTGTCATCGGGGGAATCCAGGAAAAGGCTGCAGGGGGACTCTGCATTATTTCTTTAAACTGCATGTGAATCTACAGTTATCTCAAAATTAAAAAGTTAAATTCGCCAAAGACGTTAGCCAGGATCACCTCCCTGCTCGCCTCCCCAAGTGCCCACTGCATGAGAGGTGGTGGCTGGTGCTCGGTTTCCGGGGACCGAGCTGCCATCAAGAGTCCAGCTGCGGCTGAGAAGCTGGGGCACCAGCACCACAGCCACTGCCACCCAGGGAACTCAGAGAGCAGAGCTGGAGCCAGATGCAGGCAAATGTTTCACACGTTGACACGAAGGGAAGTGTGGCTGCCATAATCCCTGGCAGCCCTCCAGGGTGGCCGAGGACAGAGATGGTGTGCGAGGGAGGCCTAAAGAGGAACAGCAAGCTCACAGCAGCCAATGCGGGTGCCCCGAGGAATAGTCGTGTTGGTTGGCCAAGTGTCTGGGTTTGTCCAGGCCCCAGCTGACTGGGGGGGACTCCTGGGGAAAGCCAGGGACCCAACATGTGGAGATGGCATGCAGTGAACGTCCCGCAGAGACATCCTTGTGCTCAGTGGGGCTGGGCCGGGCTGGGCCTCACTGCTGGGGTGGGGGAGTCGGTTCCTAGGTGGTAGGTAGCAGTGCACAGGTGTGGTGGTCTGCGCGGACCGCACACCTGCTTCGGCCGTGGATCGTCACTATGCTTCGTCTGGTCATGTTTTCTTTTTAAGATTTTTAAGGATTTATTTATTCATGAGAGACACAGAAAGAGAGGCAGAGATACAGGCAAAGAGGGACGATGTGGGACTTGATCCTAGGACCCTGGGATCACACCCTGAGCTGAAGACAGACGCTTAACCACTGAGCCACCCAGGTGCCCGGGATGCTTTGTATTTTTGTATCTCTCTAGCCCTTCGGAATCTGTGCCTCCACATCCCCCTCTCCAACTATTTCCAGAATTTTCCTTTCCCAAACCTTTCCAAAGGAAGAAGGGACATCAAAGGGTTGTCTGATGCTGCCTTGAGACCCTGCAGGCGTCACGTGGTGAACCCCTATTCTACAGTCCCAGGTGCTGTCACTTCAAGATGGGAGCTGGTTGTCCTACCACAGAGGAGGCCGGGATCAGACCTCAGGCATCCGGCTCTCTGCCCAGCTTCACTTGGTCAGGGCTGGGGAAAAAGAAAGCCCCCCCATGCACCTGCAGAAATGATGCCTCAGCGCCTCTCTCCACCCCCACGGCCACGCCACGGCTCCGTCGCAGTCATGCAGCAGTCCACGGTGACAGTCTGCTGTATGTCAGGCACTCCTACAGACTCCGAGAGTGCCGGTGAACAAAACAGACACAGATATCCTTGCCCCCTGAGCTCACATTCACACCTCCACTTCTAGTCCCTCCATCCATCCTCCATCCTTTATCCACAGCCACCTGGAGGCACTCAGGGGATATTGTCACCGGTGGGAGCCTGGAGGCTTTTGAGCTTTGGCTCCATATGCAGGTAAGACCTATATTGACTTTTGAGGTTATTTCCAAATAGATCAGCATACAGTCATTGAATGGTATGTTGTGTTATGTTAATTTGATCAATGTAAGATATCTAAAATAGCACAAATTTAACTAACCCTATTTAGATCTTTCTTCCTGCTTTCAAGATAACCAAAACCCTCAACAAAATGGTAGTTTCTGGGCCTTTCTGGGCATGCATGAGGTTCAGGGACACCAGCCCCCTCCCAATCGGTCCCACAACCTCCCCTGACATAGGCCCCTTTTCCTCCCATATGGTCCTTTCTGGAATAGGGAGCATAAGAATCCTGCCCCAAAAGTAAGATGGTAAGGGTTCGAGTCCTGATCCCACCAGTTACTCATAAGACTTTGAGTCAGTTCCCTCTCCCTTTGTGGCTTCAGTTTCCCCATCTGTGAAATGGGAGCAGAGGGATGACCTTCAGGGTCCCTTTCAGCACCAATGGCACGATCTCTCCTACTCGACTTCTGCTCCCCAACATCTGTGTCTCTCCCCAACTCACGTTCCTGGTGTGCACACGGTAAGTCTTCAGATACAGGACACAGTTTCCAGGTTACCCACGCTGTGGCCATCGGGACCTGGCCATAGAACAAGCTGGTTGTCTCCAGGAAGTCTGGCCACCTTCACGGCTGCTGGGCCAGGACCCCTGAACTACAGGCATGGGCTGGGTGACCCCATCACACAGCTCTGGTCCAGGGCCTTCCCAGAAGTTTCACAACTGGCTCAGGACCAGGACCTTTCCTGAGCCAACCCAGAGCTTTTCCTTCCAAACACTCTTCTATTAGCCTAGAGCTTGTTAAAACACAGAGAACCCGCGTTGGCTTTGACAATTTAAGTATTCCTCCTTTAGTCCTCACTGAAGGACACTGTCTGTGTCCTTGTCCACCCTGGAGCTCTGCCAGGGTTTATGTCCAGCTGTCCAGTTTATATTTTCTGGTAGCCACTTTTCCCTTCTTACTAATACACGAAACATTTGCCTGCCATTCGCATCTGGCTCCAATTTCCTAGGAGGTGAGGTCTGTGGTTCTGATGCCCTGGATGAGCCAGAATAGGTTTTTTTGTTTTTAGACCTCATTTATTTATTCACAAGAAACCCAGAGAGAGTGGCAGAGATACAGGAAGAGGGAAAAGCAGGCTCCCTGTGGGAAGCGTGATGCGAGACTCGATCCCAGGACCACAAGATCATGACCTGAGTCAAAGGCAGATACTCAACCACTGAGCCACCCAGGCAGCCCCAGAATCGGCATTCTCACAAGATCCCTAGGGTATTTTGCACATTAAGGTTTGAGAAGATCTCATAGCCAAGAATCCCAAATTCCCCTACCCAGCCAGATATGCTTGTTCAGTCACTTAATTCATCCATCAGTGATATGTTTGCTAACTAAATTCCAGTACCTTTCACTACAGGGGTGTCCTACTAGGGAGGAATTTCCTATTCCCAGGTAAGCATCCAAGTAGCCACTGAGCTCCCACGTTCGCAGGGTCAGCCCTCACATGGTCAGCACCTAGAACCCAGGCCTTACCCATCTGCTCCAGGTGACTGTCCCAACCTGGCTGCGACCAAGGGGTCCCATCAGTTGGGGTCTGGCTGCAATGAGCTCAAATTATTATTTTATATTTTTAAATTAAATTTTATTATTATTATTATTATTTAAAGATTTTATTTATCCACAAGAAACACACAGAGAGGGAGAGAGAGAGAGAGAGGCAGAGACACGGGCAGAGGGAAAAGCAGGCTCCATGCAGGGAGCCCGATGTGGGACTCGATCCAGGGTCCCCAGGATCAAACCCTGGGCTGCAGGCGGCGCTAAACCGCTGCGCCACCGGGGCTGCCCGATTTTATACTTTTTAAAGATTGTATGTATTTATTTGAGAGAGAAGGGAGAGAGAGAGCAGGAGCAGGAGCAGAGGGAGAAGTAGGCTCCCCACTGAGCAGGGAGCCCAAGGCAGGGCCCGATCCCAGGACCCTGGGATCATGACCTGAGCTGAAGGCAGATGCTTAATGGATTGAGCCACCCAGGCGCCCTGAGCTCAAACTTTTAAAGGCCAGAAAGCCAAGGCCCATCTCCCCACCTCAGCTCAGGCTCTTCTCCCTAACATAGGAACACACACGTGCACACATTCACACACCAGGCCCTGGCTCTGTCTCCTGTGAGTCATGGGGTGACTCACAGGCATGTCCCTCCTCCCCTGATCGTCAAGGAGGAGATGGGGAAAGTGGGAGGGGGAAAGAGATGTGTCAGAGCCAAACCTGAGAAAAGTGGCTTCAGACCCAGCTTGGCTGAGGAACCGCCAGGGCCAGGGTTGGGGGCCTGGGCGCCCTGCCTGTGCGGGTTTGGGAAACAAGGCAAGTCATGGAGTCAGCACATCCTTCCTGGCCCACGAGCTCCACAGGATTGTGTTGGGGAAGTCACTGCAGTGCAGGGCGGGGGGGGGGGGGGGGGGTGGGGGATGACATCGCCCCAGCTTCACAGGGAATTCTTAGGGTGGGAGCCATTCTGACCGGCAGCCAACCCCCTCCAATAAACCCCTGGGCACCCCCAACCCTGACCTCAGTTACAGAGTCCTCACATAAGGGCCCATATCCACGCAGGTGGATGTTTACAGACAGGGCAGGGAGTCTCTGGATCTCATGAGATGAGTGGATGAAGCTTAGACCAGGCCAAGTCCAGACCACACTGGTTTGGATGTCATGCTATCTGCCACTTGTCCCTGCCCTACCTCTCCCAGGATGTGGGCTTCCTATGGGACCAGAGCAGGTGAGCAATGCGCTGGGGGAATGTGGGGCCGGGGGATGGGACCCATAGGGTTGGGACAGCCAAGCCACCCACACCCTTGAGACATGGGGCCCACCTCGGTTTTCCAATTTGGGTTATTTCCTGCCATCACTGGTGCTTCTGGGGGTATTAAACTGTGACTCAGAAAAGAAAAGTGGGGGGAGTTACCCTGGGACGGCCCCTGGCAGGGCTAGCTGGAGACAAGGGTCGGGAGGAGGAACCTTGGAGAAATGGACCCTTCCTCTTCCTGCCCACCCCCCCATCTGCTGGGACAGATGCCCAAAGTCCCACTCCTCCACTCCAAATCCCCTCTGGGTTGAACCCTGGACCCCATTCTCACACCTCCCTTGGGTGTATTTGGGGAGCAGGTGAGCTGTGCCTGGCCAGAGACTCCCGGAGAGGCAGAGGTGGACAGTGGGGCCGCCTGGGTCTGGGAGCTTCTCCCTAGCATTGCCCAACTCTTTCCCAGGCCCCCGACAGGTGGCCATGGCGCAGGGCTGGGGGAGGCCTCAGGCGGCCCCCACGCCCCTGCTTTCCGCTTTGATTAGCAGAAACATTCCTACATCTGTCTCAGGAAGACAGCCTGCTCCCATCGTCAATCACCCAGGAAACGCAAACACATTCCGGCTGCGCCCTGACCTTCTTCCCACAAAGTCATGGGCACCCTCAGGGCTCCCCACCCCCAGCCCGGAGCCAAGGGGACAGGTGTGAGGGAGAAGCCCCCTCAGCTCCCGCCCCACCAGACCTCAGCTTCTGCTACTGCAGAGGAAGGTCTGGATCACAGCCCTCACTACCTCGCCTCCCTCCTTACACACACACACACACACACACACACACACTCAGGAAAACACAGAGCTGCCAGTAAAACACGGATACACTCATAACCACGCCCACAGACAGCTGTGCACACATGCACACAGACACAGGCCACTGGCCACGAACCAGAGAGCAGGGGACAAATGCACACACACGGTTTGGCCCCTACAAGGCTGAGCGACTAGAGGGCAGAGATCCCAGCTCTCAGCTCACAGTAGGTCTGCAGCACACGGCACTGGTCACCTTGGACCTTCCCTGTGTCACACCTATTTCTTCCATTGTCCTCTCTCCCTACTCAGATATGAGCTCTGCAAGGACAGGATCTTTCTTTCATTCACAGCTGCACCCCAGCACCCAGCACGGGGCTTGGCACACAGTAGGTGCTTGGTGAACGTTTGTGAATGCCTGGGCAGCCTCCCACCCTGACCCTGTCCTGCAGTCACCACGCTCATCCCCGCAGCCAGGCTCCCAGATAGTTGCCCGCTTCCCATGACCTTACCATGTTCCCGGGACCCAGGGCACCCCAGGTCCTTCTCCATCGCCTGACTCAGAAGTGCCATCATCTGACCCTATCTCCCCTGCCAGCTCCTGACCCTTGTCCTAGGACGTGATCCTGTCCAGCCCACCCCCGGCGCCTGGCCTTACTCACTTCCCTGATCCACCTGCCACAGGCTAGCCTCCCTCAAGGTCAGGTTCAGTCCTCCCTCCCTTTAAAGCATCCTCCAGAATCATCCGGGGCCATGCCAGTCTCTCCTGACCTGTGCGAGGAACAGGATGCCCTCAGTCCCTGTCTTGGGGGCCTAGGGTAAATGTGCAATGAAACCCAGGGGACAGATTAGTACTGTGATGGGGGGGCATGCAGGCGGCTGGGGTGGGGGGACCCAAGGAGGTGACAGCCAGCAGAGCCAGCTCCCTGCAGTTACCTTTGGCTCTTCCCGTGGACTGAGGCCCTGGCATGCCCAGCAGCGTCGCCGCGCCTCCCACCTTTTCGCCAGCCATGCGGAACTCTGTGTTCCCACGTTCAGGCCCGTGAGGGAGAAATCCGTGCTTGTTGTTCTATACCGCTGAGTTTGGAGTTTGCACCATAGGGTGACGGGGGCCGAGGCTGACTGAACATCCCTACCGTGTGCTAAGCTCCTCCATGCACTTTTTATATTTGATGCCCTATGATCATTGCCCCCTTTTTTCAAGTGAGGAAACTGAGGCACAGAGAGCCTATCACGTGTCTGAGGGAGAGACAGAGGCATCTGGGCTCCAGGGCTCAAGCGCTTAAGCACCCAGTCACGCTGCTCCTCTGTAATCACACTTCCTTCCCCAGAAATGGGGGCGAGGCCCATCCACCTGCTGGGGCTAGGGCTGGGGCTCTGCTTGCAGGCATGTCCTCTTGCTTTCTTCTCTCTGGCTGCAGTTAACTTGTTCCTCACCCGGGGAGCCCTGGTCTCCAGGAGAGAGGCTCACAACAGCCCCCTCCTTCCCAGCTGCAGCTCTCACAGTCCACAGAGCAATTGCACAGGCTTAGGCTGTCTTTCATTTAATCCTCCCAAGAGCCTGGGGAGACAGTTGTCTCTCCCTCCATCTTATCCATCATAGGACATTCAGAGAGTCCCACATCTTGCCCCCGGGTGGAAAAGCATATGAGGTCAGATAAAAGTTAATATTTATTGGGCTACGTGACATTGTATTCTATAGGAATGCATTCAGTTGCAAGGACAAGAAACAAAAATCTGACTGATATTGGCTGAGGGAAGAAAGATAGAGGTTTAATTTTCTTCCACCCCAAGATTTTAGGAACTATCCTAATTAGGAACAACCCTGGTGTTGTCAGGTGGCTTGACAACGTCAGGGCTGGGGTTTCTTTAGCATCCTTATCACCTCATGACTTCAAAGTGGCAGCTGATCCTCCAAGCATCATGTCTGCATCCAAAGCAGGAAGAAGGGACAAAAGGGAAGGGCTATGTTCCTGTAAGCATCTGTCTTTTTATTGAGGAGGGGTCTTCACTGTGACCGTCCTTCCATATGCAGCAGACCTCCTACATCCCATTAGTCAGAATTACTCAGAATAGGGTCACATGGCCCTACTTAGACCAACCACAGGACCAAGGCAATCAGAGGTCCACGAATGGGTTAGGCCAACCACAGCCCATCCTCTGATGCTAAGATCACAGCATTTCTGCTGGCCCCATGAGCAGAGCGGGGTTCTGTTCATCAGGAAAACAGAGGACAGCCACCGGCCAGGTGAGGCAACGGGCAAGGTGTGCTTCCCCAGATACCATGCCAAGTAGTTTAATACATCATCTTGCTTGGGCCTCACACAACCTTATAAAGTCAGGACTGGGGCAACCCCGGTGGCGCAGCAGTTTGGTGCCACCTGCAGCCTGGGGTATGATCCTGGAGACCCGGGACTGAGTCCCAGGTCAGGCTCCCTGCGTGGAGCCTGCTTCTCCCTCTGCCTGTGTCTCTGCCTCTCTCTGTGTGTTTATGAATAAATAAATAAAATAAAAAAAATAAAGTCAGGACTATTTTATGCCAACTTTGCAAATGAGGAGACAAAGCTAGTGAGCACGGAGCTGGTGTGCGTTCTTAACCATTATACCAGGCTGCCGGGTCATGAAGGACTCAGATACCCCAAAGCAGGAAACAGTCCAAAGGGACCACTGGCCAGGCCCTGCTCACTATCAACCTCGCCACGCACCTGCCGGCCATGGGCTATGAGGGTGCAGGGCCGGGGTACCTGACGGCGCCACTGTCTGGGGAGGGCAGGCGTGCATTCCCACGGTGCTCACTATGGCTGTTGTGCTCTCAGGGGGCTTTGGCCAGAGGCGAGGGCTGCGCCCCTACTTCTTTTTCCTTCATCCATCCAATGTCTTCCGATGCCAGGCACCCAGTCAGGCCTGGGAGGGAGAGGGTGGGTACAGATGGGTGGCTCAGGCACAGATCCTGCCCTCGAAGACAGATCTTGCCACCCAGTGTCTCCTAATTCAGGGAAATCTAGGGTGGGATGTTTGAAGGGGTTCAGAGGACAGAAAGCTCATTTCTGGCCAGGGGAGCTCCAAGGGCAGTTGTTTTTGGCTCCCCCTCTTTCATCATGGTAAAAAACACATAACATAAAATTTACCATCTTAACCATTTTCAAGTGTACGGTTCAGTAGTCTTAAGTACATTGATATCTTTGTGCAACCATCACCGCCATCCATTCCAGAACTCTTCATCTTGTGAAACTGAAACTACGCCCATTAAACACGAACTCCCCATTTTTCCCTCCTCCCCCAGCCTCCCGGTGACCATTCCACTTCCTGTATCTATGAACATGACTATTCCAGGGACCTCAGATAAATGACATCGGACAATACATGTCTTGTGTCTGGCTTATTTCACTGAGCACAATGTTTCCAAGGTTTACCCATGTTGTAACAGGTGTCAGATTTTCCTTCCCTTTTAAGGCTGAATAATATTCCATTATAAGAAAATGCTACATTTTGCTCATTCACTCATCTCTCAGTGCATACTTGGGGTGCTTCCACTTTTGGCTACTGCAAATAATGCTGCTATGAACGTGGATGTACAAATAAATCTCTGAGACGATGATTTCAATTATTTTGTGGATATACCCAGAAATGGAAGGGCTGGGTCATATGGTAATTCTGTTTAATTTTTTGAGGAACTGCTGAATTGTTGTTCATAGCAGCCACACCATTTTACATTCCTGCTGGGGTGGCTGTAAAGCGAATACGAGTTTGACTTTGAAGAGGGACAGAGACCTGGGAGGTCAACACACTCTGTGTTAGCCTAGAAGAGATGAAAGAAGCATGCTACAGGGATGCCTGGGTGGCTCTGTTGGTTAAGTGTCTGCCTTTGGCTCAGGTCATGATCTTAGGGTCCTGGGATAGAGCCCCGCATCAGGCTCCTGCTCAGCAAGGAGCCTGCTTCTCCCTCTCCCTCTGCCCTCTGCCCCTGCCCTCGCTTGTGCTCTCTCTCAAATGAATAAATAAAATCTAAAAAAAGTTAAAAATAAAAAATAATACAATCTTTTTTTAAAGCATGCTACAGAATGAGACAGGCATTTGGCTTTTGTTTGGGGTCATTATTTTGCCCACCCACTCTCTAAACCCACTTCATGGGTCTCAGACTCATGGATCACCCTCCTGTACAGCAACTAGAAGTGTCAGCCACCCATGTTCTCAGACTTCCTTGCAGATGGGGCCTTTGAAACTCACCAATCCAAGAATTGAAAACAAAACTCAAGCTGGAAGGAAGCAGAGTACTTCCCCGCTGAGCTGCTAGGATGGTGGTGCCCAGGGCTGGGTGTCGGGTGTGGGGCGTGCTGGCTGCAGGGTGGCAAGCGTCAGAGTGTTAACCTCACGGGGTGTCTGAGAGTATTGGTCCTGTTTGCAGACCACAAGCCCGGGTCTTCAGCTCTTAGGATTTATGAGTCACCCAACATCCTTTGAATATCTATTCTTTGAACATCCTTTCCTGCCTAAGTTAACCAGAGTTGGTTTCTGTTGCCCACAACGAAAAACAGTGCCTTATATAGAAACTGGTGCCCAGGGTGGTTGTAGGCAACAGATGTTGAAGAAATTCAGAGAAGCTGGGATTGGTTATCTGGACTGCTACTGCTTGGGACCAAAGACAGTAAAAATTCGCACATCAGAAGTGATCAGCCCTAGAATCCTGCGGCATGCCAAGGGAAATAGGAATTCAGAGTCACCACCAAGAATCACCTGGAATGAAGAGCCTGTAGAAAGCAAGGCTCACACTTAGGCTCTGTTGCCTTAGAAGAGTGAGGATAAGACTGTGGGTGGAGGCTGCTGCTACTCACAGGGCTGGACCGCTGAAGAACCAGAAGATAATCTCCTAAATCCTAGATTCACGGCTCAAGATCCAGATAAAAAACTGAGGACTTCTGTCCTAAGAGGAGCACTGGCTTCTTGCAGCCACCAGGCTGAGATAGCAAAAACCAAAACCTAAGGTCTTGAGCCTGCAGAAGGGTGAGCTACCTCAGTGGCTGCTGCCATGGCCTCACCAGCTGTGCTCTGTGGAGCTCAGACCCTTGCCTGGGAAAGAGTGAACTTGACGTTTGCATGGAGCCACGTGGGAGCGTTTGGGGTGATGCTGAACCCCTGGAGCCCCCGATCCCCATCGAGCCCCCTTGCAGGCTGAAGGAATCTGTCCTGTCTGATAACGCTGATCCTGCCTTCACGGGGTCCCTTCAATGACCCTCCCCCCAAGACCCCCGTGCCCTCATGTTTTCAGACCACAGTCGGGTCCCCAGACTAGGGCAGGACTGAATATCGTCTCCAAATCAAAATCTGAGCAGAACTTTGCTGTTTCATATGATCAAAAATCTGGAGACAATGTGTGAATGGGTCAGCTGAGCTGAGCTTATTAATCTGGCCTTATCGACCAGCAATTCTGGATTCAGGGTGTGGGTCTCAGCTGGAGGTGTTTCTAATTGTTTCCAGGGCTGGTTTGGGGATTGGCAGGTATGTTGCTGAAGGCTGACTCAGCGGTGGCCCATGGTCACTGAGATGGAGGTGACAGAAACAGCCAGGTATAACAGACAGAGTTGTGAATCAACCGTGGATGACCCACCACACCTAACACCTTCACCAAGACAGCACGAACCACCTTGATGATACAGCCCAACAGCTTTCAGAAGGCCTCAGTGTCCCAGTGGGGATCCTGCCAGTGGCCTGACTCCCGATTTCTGGGGTAGAAACCAAGACCCTTGGTCTGACCTTGGGGGACTCATGGGACAAATGGATCACAAGGTCCCTAGAGCAAGAATGGATCAGCGACCCACAAGGACACGTGGCTTTTATAACCAGAGAGACCTGGATCTGGCAAACAGAAGCCCGACTTGAGCCCCTCCTCCCAGCACCCCTTCCACTGCAGACATCCCTTCTCCAGCCTCAGACTGAGTCTGTCCACTGAGATCTCCTTACAGTGTCCCAAGGGGACTATAGCCATTTATAGGAGAACCAGGCTCTGGGGAGCAGGGGGAGGGAGTTGGAGCCTCTCTGAGTCCTTGTTTCCTCATCTGTGACATGAGGACAATAATATCTGCCTGAAAGGATTGTCGGGTTAATTGAGCAGAATAACGGGACAGTGGCTGGAATATAAACTCGCATTGCCTGCAGCTGAATTTTAATCCCTCTGTGATTTGTGTTCATTCTTTCATTGGTTTCCATCTTCACTCCACTGCACTATCATCAGTCCTATGCTGGGCACTGAGGGCTCAAAACTAACAGCTCCTACTATTGACTCCGGGTTAGGTATGTGTCAGGGGCAGTGTGCAGCCTCTGTGTCTCTAACCTGGGAAAAAGCTCTGCAAGGTCATGCAGCAGGAGGTATCAATGCTGGGCTGGGGATCTAGTTGTGTTGTGTTCTCTCCACTGTGGCACCAGCCTCCTCAGAAGTTAATTAAATGAGGCAGCAAATACAGAACTTGGGACATGGTGAGGGTGATAAATAGAGAAAGAGAGATATGGCTCAACGAGTGGGTGGATGGACAGATGGATAAATGGATGAATGGATGGATGCACAGGTGAGTGCATGGATGGAGGGGTAGGGGAGGGATGGATGAGTGGATAGACAAATGGATGGATGAGTGAGTGAGTGGATGGGCAGGGAACGGATGGGTGGCGGTAGGTTGATGGATGGCTGGGTGGTTAAGTGGGTGGATGGATGGATGGATGGATAAACATAGACACACAGAGAGATAATGACTAAATAGACTTAGAAGATGGGTTTGACATGACCTTTAACCCTCCAGGATCTTCCAATCAAGGAAGATGCAATGCTAAGCATGGACCTAGCTGAGAAATAGAAAAATCTTATCTGCAGTTAGTGACACTGCCAGAGTCTGCAATTTTCTAGCCCAACATAGTGTGTGATAAAGATCAGCCAGGCAAGCTGTGACTTGAGACAGACACACTTGGCCACCCCAATAACACACTTTTTTGTTCATTTGTTCAACAGGCATTGATTGAGCACCTAGTGCCAGGCAGTATCCTAGGCTCCAGGTATAGCGTCGTGCACAAAATACCTCCATGTGATGATTCCAATATGTGGTGGGAAGGGGGACAAGGATGATGTATGTGTAGAGTGAGCCAGATGAGGATAAGCATCATGAAGATGAACAAAGCAAGCAAGAAAGGGGGGCTCTGGAGGCTGGGGGCAATTCCGTCAGAAAGGTTGATACCTACAGGGAGGCCCAAAGGGAGGCCCAAGTGAGGCCCAGATCTGGAGGGAGCGTGGCTTTCCCAGGATCACACAGCTGAATGAGACTATAACCCAGGCGACGCATGGGTGTTGGGGTTCCTCTGATGCTACAGAATGGTGGAGACACACCAGATATGATGTCAGCAGAGGAGGGTGTTGTTGGGATCCAGCCAGTGAGGAGCTGCGAGATCTCAATGCCCTAAGCCCCTTCACCATAATGTCCCTGTTCATTTTCCCCTCTGCTCGTTAAAACAACCCTGTATTTTCACAGATATTTTACTTTATATGCTGTCAGTGTTCACTATTTTGTTATTTTCTGGAGGCAGTAAACGCTAACCCTTTAAAGAGGGCTCCAGTTTGGCTCTGGTTGAGGGAGGACAGCTGCCGGCTGGGGCAGGGAAGGCTCCTCAGGGGGAAATGAGATCTGAGCAGGCCTCAAATGGAGAAGAGGTCATAAGGTGATGCCAAATGCCCAGACCAGCCTGGTGGCCACATCTTCTCTTTCTCAGAAAGAAGGAGGCTATTATCAGGATTAGATCCATTTACAGAGGGCAGAAAACTCAAGATAAAAGTAGCTCAAACAGAAAGAAATTTCTTCCTTTTTTTTTTTTTTAATTTTTTCCTTTCTTATGTAAAAACTCCTGGGGTGCCTGGCTGGCCCAAGTTAGTATAGCATGTGACTCTTGATCTCAAGGTCATGCATTCAAGGCCCAAGTTGGGTATAGAGCTTACTTGAAAAAAAAAAAAAAAAAAAGGAATAAAAACTCCTAATCTAGGTAGTGAGGTGTGTCAGGGACCTAGCCCCTTCCGTCTTGCTCCACCAATCTCAGTATTTGGCTTTCACCTCCTGGCTCAACATGGCTGCTGAGTACCAGACGTCATGTCTATATCACAGTCACAGGACAGAGAAAGGGATGAAGAAGGGAATGCCTTCTCACGAGCAGCGGGGTATCTAGAAGAATGCCATTTTAGGTTGGCAGTTCTAAGACCCAGAGAGAGCCCCCCAGGTCCCCTAAAAGCACAAAGGGTTGGCACTGTTGCTACTGGAGATGGCATCGCGGAGGGGGTGGTGCAGGGAAGTTCCGTTCCACTTTCCCTGGAGAAGTTCCTGCAGCTGTAAGTGGAACAGCATAGCAGTTGGCCACTTTCAAGATGCCAGCCCTCCAGCGGCCCCCTAACTTCCACCTCCTACCGGATTTATTCCCCCGTCCTTCCAGCCAGAGATTTCTCTGGTGCCCTGGGAACCCAGGACACTGGGGGTTTGGGGGAGAGGGAGGGTCCTACAGAGCTGTGCAGGCAGGCTCAGTCTCCAGCTAAACCCCTCTGACCTGTGCCTCCCACCACCACAGATGGAGTCCAATTCCCCAAGTGTAGGACCAGGAGATTGCTAGAAAAGCCCTTGCTAGAGAAAGACACAAGACAGGGGCTCAAGAAGGTGAGTGAATGAATGAATGAGTCACTCAGTTAACCAATCACTCAATCAGGTGTCATTCAGTCTAAGCTCAGCCAAGTCATCACCCAGCTTCCATTTACATACTTCCAGTGACAGGGAGATCACTACTTATGGGGGCAAAATGGTTTCAGTTTTAGATCGTGCTTAGGATGAGTCAGACCCCCCACCTCCTGGGGCTCCCCATCAGCCCCAGTCTGCCCACAAGCGGGACCCAGAATACATTTAGATTCCTTTTCATGGGCTGGTGCCCAAGTCTCTGCAGGCAAGGGAAAGCACAGAATCTGGTCATCTTGTGTTTCAGAGGAAGCTTTGACCAGAGAGGGGCTATGACTCACCCAAGGCCACACAGTGGGGTAAGAGCTGAGCTCAGATCCACCTTTTCAGCTGTGCTTCCTCTGAAATCCACAGCTCCTCCAGCCTTCCCCACAGTGGGGACCCCCTCCCCACAGCCGGCCCCACTACCTGCCGAGGATCTGCTGCCCTTATGGGGATCCTCACACTGGAGAAAACCCATCTTTTGTCACTGCCAGTGACAGGCACAGGGCTGAGACCTGTGGTCTGGTGTGAGGAGCTGCTGCAGGACCAAGATTTATAGGACAGGCTGTATGGCTCTTACCCACCCCCCGACAGGGGCCCACATGTGTATGCACACACGTGTGAGCATGTACATGAGCATGTGCCTGAACTTCCCAGAGCTAGGGGAACACATAATAGGCTGTGGGTAAATCCTGCCAATACAGGAAGCGTAACTGTCACGCACGAGGCCAACAGACAGAACTCCGGTGGATTCACTTGGTTTTGTTTTGTGGTTATCTTTTTTTTTTTTACAACTTTAAATACGGAATATAAATAAATTTACATTTAAAAAATAAAAGGAAAGCCCCCAAAAATATAATCACCGACTTTACAAACTGAAGGAAGCAGATTTTGGACGTGGGGTAGGGAGGAAAGTGCAGTAGAAGGTGGGGGGGGGGGGGGAGGTGGGAGCTCAGACCCCACCCCAGGGAGCCCTGGGGATCATTTCTCTTTTCTCCTCCACTCCCAGACCTTGAGCTGTTTTCCTGGAAGAAGCCACCAGAAGTGGAAATCAAAAGAATCTAATATGGGGCGGGGGGGGGGGGGGGAGTGTGTAGGGGAAAGCAGGAACTACCCCCTCCCTTGGAGACTTTCTCCTGGGTTTTTCACACCTGCCTGGAAGGGGAACTGCTTGAGCTGGGGACCCAGGAACACGGAGGCCAGATGGACAATAGTGTTGCCTCCCCACCCAACATGGGCTCGCTCCCATCCGACCACTCCAAGCCACTGGCTAGGTCAGGGCGCAGCTGGTCCACATGGAGCCTTGCTGTCAGTTAGGAAAAGGATCCCTTTCTCCAGACAGGTTTTCTCCATCTGCCAGAAAACTGTCCTAATAAATACACAAATTGGCCACGTTCTATGGTGTGAACGATGATCCCTGTAGGCAGGGCCCTTGTGCAGTGTGCAGCCTGCACAAACCTACATGGCAGTCTTGGCTGGGTTGGGATAGGATGGGCAGCCCCCGTGCTGCCCTGACCCCGGGTCTTCTGCCTAACAGAGCATGAGTGGGGTTATTCATGGCCTCAGAATGGAGTCCAAGAGTCCCTCGGTGGAGCAGACTGAGGGCCAGGACAAGAGGAAGATACAGGGTGGAGGTAGAGAGAAAAAACAGGAAGTGAAGGTCGGGGTTGGGGGGAGTGAAAGGAGGCAGTGAATGCCCAGGTCACCATCCATGGCGGCTCCAGAGCAAACTTCATCTCTAACCCACCTGCGGGGGCACCTGGCTGCCTGGTGCTGGGGCCACGCCCACCCAGAGGAGTCCACGTCTTCAGAGATTTCATAAATGAAAGGAAGCCACTGTGAGCGGACGGGACCGGGGAGAAGTTTCTGGGCCTGGGCGCTGTGGGAGGGCTTCTCTCCAGTCTGCACTCCCCTCCCCGTGGTCTCAGCCACCTGGCCCATCTGCAGGTGTCCCTTCGGAGCTGGCCTGGGGTCCCGGGTCCAGGCAGGCCCTCCATGCCTCGAGGGCCTCGTGGCCACCTGCAAGGCTTCGGGCCAGCCCACGGTACTCAGGTGGGACCTGGGCCAGGAGCTGGGGAGCAGCGAGCCTGTGGGTCTTTCTTGAGCATCTATCCCAGATCCTCGGGGTCAGCGGAGGAAGCCAGCAGTGGAGTTCGGGTCCTCCGTTTCCTTCTCGAGCTTCTGGGCAAGGTGCTGGCGGCCAGTGAGGGGACCCGCTGGTGAGCGGATGGACGCGCGGAAGAGGGGAAGCACCATTGGCCGTCCGAATCAGGCATCGAGACAGACGGACGAGGGGAACAATATTATCACTCCAAGGACCCCATGGGGGCGATACAGCAAATACCATATTAAATAACCCTGTTGGGCAAGCAGAGGGGACACAGGGGGTCAGACACAGCCCAGGGGCTCCATCCCATGCTCACACGCCTCCCTTGCCAGGGTCAGGGAGCCGATTTCCATCATCGCTCAGGGCTGGGGAAGTTGAGGGTTTGATTTCCCATTCTCTTAGGGCATGCTGGGACACAACTGGACTGGGGTCCCCAAAGCCCCTCACACCTGCCCACTCCATGGGAAAATTCAGTTGAAACTGGGTGGGAGGGGATCCAGGCTTAGAGCTCGGATTCTGTGTGTGGGGGATCACCTGTCCCCAGCCCCTTCACGGCCCAGGCCACAGGCCAGGGAGAAGAAACACCAGGGACCTGGGCCTCAGGTTCCCCCCCAGGCCTCACCTGCCCTCAATCTCCTCCAGATGCCCCTAGGCTCCGAGGGTCTCCTTCAGTGCCTTCTTGTCATGTGTGTGCTTGAACTTCCGGTGCTTCCCCTTGGGGGGCCGGCGGACTCGCACTGTCCGAATGGTCACCCGAGTTTGGGGTGTCTTGGCTGCTTGAGAAAAAGAAAGGTCTTGTCAGCAGGTGGGCAGCCTCCAGAAAGGGTCTATCACTCTCCACCAACACCTGCCAGAGACCTCTCCAGATCTCCTGGGCTGAAAGAAGGGGTGGGAGTCTGAGCCAGCCCTCCTGGGGTGCAAATCCCAGCTCCACTGCTTACCAGCTGCATGTGCCTTAGGGACCATTATTGAACCACTCTGTGCCTCAGTTTCCCCATTTGTGAAATGCAGGGGATAAGACTGCCTACCCTGTAGGACTGGTAAGATGAACAAATGGCAGTCTACCAGCGTACACACAGGGGAGTTGATTCACTCTGGCTCTAAGTTCCTTGGCCTTACACCACCGACCCTCCTGATTTCCATGCCCCTTGAGCCTGGTGTGGACTCGGATCTGTTAACCAATAAAAGGAGGCAGAGTGGTGCTGTGCCAGTTCCCGACAAAACCCTTAAGAAGGGTTGGCAGCTCTTAGAGCGCCTGGGTGGCTCATTCAGTTGAGCGGCCGACTCTTGATTTCAGCTTAGGTCATGATCTTGGGGTCCTGGGATCAAGCCCTGCATTAGGCTCTGCATTCATCAGGGAGTCTGCTTGAGATTCTCTCTCCCTCTCCCTCTGCCCCTCCCCTTGCTGATGTTCTCTCTCTCTCTCTCTCTCTCAAGTAAATAAATAAATCTTCAAAGGGCACCTGGATGGCTCAGTGGTTGAGCATCAGCCTTTGGCTCAGGGCATGATCCCGGGGTCCACATCGGGCTCCCCACAGGGAGCCTGCTTCTCCCTCTGCCTGTGTCTCTGCCTCTCTGTGTCTCTCATGAATAAATAAAATCTTTTTTAAAATCGATTGATCAATCAATCTTTAAAAAAGAAGGTGGCGGCTTGGCAGCTCCTCCCACTTTGCTTTGGGGAGCCCCGTGCAGGAGAAGTCTAACTACTCCTCCAGGGAAGCCACGTGGGGAGGAGACGATGTGGATGGCAGGAGAGAGACCAGGACCCAGCGGCCCCCACAGCCCACGGACAGTGACCCCAGGAGACACGGGCAGAACCACCAGGCGGATCCCAGTCCCCCCATGGATCAGGAAAGAGGATAAAATCGCGTTGTCTTATGCCAAAGATCAGACTGAGAAGTGATCAGCAGACGGGAGCTTCTCTTACTCACTTTCATATTTCCTCCCTGGCCCTCCTGTCGAGGTTTCCTCCCACCAGCCTCTCAGCCCCCAGCCGTCCTGCGATGGAGGAGCACTGGGCAGGGGCCGGACCCACGGAACCACACGCTCTCACCGTGGGGCGAGGCCCCCTGTCCCCGTGCCTGTCGTCGCCTGACCCTTGCCACTCCAAGGAGCAGTTCAGTGGGACGGGCCAGAGCTCAGGCTGTGGGCCAGACCCCCTGGGGTTCAAAGTTGGGCTCTCCCAGGTGTTAGTGGGGTGCTTTGGGGCAAGTCATATAAACTCTCTGTGCCTCCATTTCTGTATCATTAAAACTGAGCCAGCAACAGCCCTGGGCCTCAGGTTAGATGATAACACATGGAAATAGCCAGAAACCCTTGGCTAGCGCTTCCGGTGCACCTGGAATTGTTCTAAGTTCCTTTATTCTCATAGCAGGTACAAGTATCTACATTTAACATATAAGGAAACTGAGACAGAGAGACTGGACCTTGAACCTAGGAGTTGGCCTCTGGAGTCCATACTTCCAACCACTGGCCTGTACACCAGAGTGCTCGTGAGCCTCAGTCAAGGTTACCACTTAGGTCTCTTCCTCCTGAGCCCCCAGGTGGACATCCTGGCCATGAAAGCTCTCTCTGCCAAGCTCAAGGCCCAGCTCGCCCTGGGAGCCTGCCCCGGCCCCCCCAGCTCTTTGGGGCCAACGCTGACTTCCCACCTTACAGACATAAGCTCCCATGGGGCAGTTAGCTCATCTCTGCAAACGGGCAGTGTAAGGACGCAGGCAAGTCTCAGATCTCCCTCAAGGGAGGACACCTAGAAGGGCCACTAAAGGGCCCGCAGTTTGGGCTCCAGAGAAGGGGTCATCAGCAGGACCCCAGGCTGCACAAAGCCTGGGAAAGCTCAAGGTCCTCATGCAGCTCATGAGTGACAGAGCAGAGTCTCGAGCCCAGGAGGTCTGACACTGGCATCACAGAGGCCACACGAGCAAGCCTTATTAGCTGGGCTGTGGATAGCTGCCCACGGGACTGTCATGCAGGGCCAAATGGCTGAGCTGATGTGGCAAGCCTTTATGTAATCTACATGTTAATCAGTTGACCATGCCTTCCAAAATCTGCTTGGAAAATCACATGAAGCAAAGGCACATAAAAGAACCCTGTCTTAAACATAAAGAAGAATATCTGTCCTGACTAGAAATCTCTCTGTGTTAATTATTATTACTATTCCATGCTATTTGATTATTCCATGCTGTTTCATGTTAACTTTTTTTATACAATTTTTTAAAGATTTTATTTTATTTATTCATGAGAGACACACAGAGAGAGGCAGAGACACAGGCAGAGGGAGAAACAGGCTCCCTGTGGGGAGCCCGATGTGGGACTCGATCCCGGGACTCCGGGATCATGACCTGAGTCAAAGGCAGACGCTCAACCACTGAGCCTCCCAGGCACCCATCATGTTAACTTATTAATAATTTACAACAGGTCAGTTTGGAGCTCTTGAATTGTCGACCTTCCCAGGGCATCCATGCTTCAGCTCGGCTCTCAGAACAGGATGAAGAGGCTGAGACAAGCCTGCTTCTAGGATGTTCTGTCCTCTACCACCAGAAAGTTACTGAAAATCAATACACGATTTTTTTTAATGCTCCTCTAATCATACTAACTTAATAAGTCTTGATCCTTGGGGCACCTGGCTGGCTCATTTGGCAGAACATGAGACTCTCGATCTCAGGGTTGTGAGTTCGAGCCCCATGTTGGGTGTAGAGATCACTTAAAAATAAAATCTTAAAAAAAATTTTTTTTTAAATTCTTGATCCTTACTATAAACATTTGAGGGAGAAAAGGCAGCAGGATGGCCTAAAGAACACAGAACTAGACAGTACAAGACCTGGCTTCTGGGCTAGACTTTGCCACTGTGCCACCTTCATTAAGTCCCTTAAGCTCTCTCTGCTGTAGCAGCTCTTCAATGACACTGAACCACTGACTTGTGAGGTCATCTCTCTGGACCATTCTAGCTCTAACAATGTGAAATTCTTTAAAAAAAAAAAAAAAGAAAAGAAGAAAAAGAAAGAAAGAAAGAAAGAAAGAAAGAAAGAAAGAAAGAAGAAAGAAAGAAAGAAAGAAGAAAGAAAGAGGAAAAAAGAAAAGAAAAAAGAGAAGAGAAAAGAAAAGAAAAGAAAAGAAAAGAAAAGAAAAGAAAAGAAAAGAAAAGAAAAGAAAAGAAAAGAAAAGAAAAGAAAAGAAAAGAAAAGAAAAGAAAAGAAAAGAAAAGAAAAGAAAAGAAAAGGCAGCCCGGGTGGCTCAGTGGATCCTGGAGGCCCGGATCAAGTCCCACATCGGGTTCCCGCATGGAGCCTGCTTCTCCCTTTACCTGTGTCTCTGCCTCTCTCTCTCTCTGTGTCTCTCATGAATAGATAAATAAAATCTTTTTAAAAAAAAGAAAAGAAAATGACAAGGCAGGTAAGAGCCAGTGACTGCCGTCTGGGTGAGAGAAGGGCCAGGAGCAGGACTTCAGGATACCGAGACTCTATGTGTGTGGGACTGGCTGGGACTGGCTGTGTGACCTTGGGCAAGACCTCAGCCTCTCTGAGCCTCATGCACCTCCTCTGTAAAAAAGTGGACCTGGCAATTGCATCAGATCATTTTTGGGGTCCCTTTTGACTCAGGTCAAACCACGCCCCAGAAATTGTGACTTCGTGAACTCTAAAAGAGAAGAACGGAACTCTGGTTCCAATCAGCCAACTGATGCTTGAACTCTGTCTGTCTATCACTGCTGCAGGGTTGCCCAGGCTCTACCTACACATCTTCAAGGACAGGAAGCTCACTACCGCACAAGGCATATAATTCCCTCTTGGCCCCCTGGCTGATGAACAGCTTTTGGTATATGGAGTTAAAATCTCCCTCCAGTGGCTTTTCCCCCCTGGTCCTAACCCCCCTGAAGACCACAGGGAATTAGTTTGATTTCTCATTCCCAGGACGAGTTGTCAAATATCTGAAGATAATATCCATGGAGTCTCCTCTTGTCTCACCATTTCATGTACTTGTTCGACAAAGTAGGGGGCTATGGTAGCAGATTGGGGATGGGAGTTGCACTGGACAAGGTAGTCAGGGCAGACCTCTAGGAGGAGGTGACTTCTGAGCTGAGACCCAAATGAAGACAAGTAGCCTTCTGAAGAGTTGAGAGAAGTGAATTTCAGATAGAAAGCAGCTTATGCAAAGGCCCTGAGGCAGACACATATTTGGACACTTGAGGAGGTCGGGCTGGTTGGGGTGGCATAAATGAGGGGGAATGGCTGGCAGCAAGGCTGGAAGACCAATCAGGGGCTAAAGCCTTTATGTAAAGCCTCGCAGGCAGGGGAGGAATCTGGATTATTCTCAGTGAGACAGAAAGCTTCAGATGAACTTAACCAAGGGCAAGCCTGATCCAATTTCCCCCACAGCTGCCACAAGGGAAGGGAGCTGCCCAGCTAAGCAATTCAGAGACAGACCCTGGACCAGCGGTTACCTCGCAGGTCTTGGGAACTCCCCGGGGTTCGGGTCACGGGTCGAGCAGCCACCACTGTCTCACACTTGCACGCCAGGTGGTCCTCCAGGGTCACCGTGGCCTTCTTAAAGGTTGGCTTCTTCCGTACAATCTCGATTTTTCTCACCTGGAGGACAGAACCATCCAAGTGCCTCTGTAAGACCACACAAGCAGAGGCTGAGGGAGCCCGCCCGCCTGCTCTTCCCACCCCAGTGTCCCCTGCAGGGCTCTTTCCTCGAAAGCCGGGAGTGGACAGCGACATTGGCCTAAACAATGGCAGGACCTTGCCCTCTGCCCTTCTCGTAGCTTTTCCATCAAAACAAGCCCTCCCGACCTGGCCTCCAGTTTGGCCGCAGCCCCCTCGGAGCTCCCAGAGAGGGAGAAAGGCATTTCCGGGTTGTGCGTAGGGCCTGTGGTGTCCTCATTCCCGGAGCGCCAGCCAAGGTCAGGGACTATGGCAGAGGCGGGAGATGGTTGTCTAGAAGGAAGTGGGGGAGGCTTTATCCAGGAGGGAGGCGGGAAGGGGGAGGTCAGCTGTCAGGTGTCCATCCACAGAGCTGGAAGCGCAGGGGACAGGAGATACCATGATAGTGGGTGGTGCAGGAGAGAGTGACACTTGTGATCTTGGGCACCGGGCCCAGGCCTGGGATGGAGGTGGTGGGCACGGGGCAAAGCCACAGCTGACCTCAGGGAGGGGAGTGTGGCGAAACAGGTGGAGCTGTTGGCAAGAGTGGGGCTCACCAGCCGGGGCTGAGCCCTAGGTGAGCTCGCTGCCCAGCAGCTCTGCCCCGCCTGAGTCAGTCTGGAGGCGAGGCTGACCCAAGGGGCTTTTCCACATGAATCAGAAGGCAGCTGAGGCTTTTCTGGCCCAGCCTGGCCCAGCATGAGACCCAGAGCTCCCCAGGGCCGCCTCTATTCTAGAATGTGCCTTGAGTCAGAGTGCATACCCGATGCTTTCAGAAAGCAGGCAGGATTCAGCTTTCTGACCCTCGCTGGGGGCTTCCCCAGCATTTGCTGTGCCTGTTGCCTGGAGGGTCTCTGCACCCTCCTCGTTAAGGACACAGAAAGGCTTCTGAACAGGTTTGGAGGAAATACAAGCAGCCCAGAACATTCTGAGTGTCTGATAAATGCTTGCAGACAGCTCTCTTCAAGGAATATTTGGGGATTTTATCCCTGAGAAAGGAGACAGCACCCTTCACATAATGTCCTACACCCCACCCTGCCAGGCATTGGGGGAGGGGGGTTGCCTGCGGCTTCTGGGTACAGCAGCCTGGGTGTTCTGGAGGGCTCACAGGTGGCCTCGGCACACCTGCCCCAAGAGCCGCCTGCCACGGCCCTACCTGGACAGAGCCCCCCCAAGGCATGCCCCTACGGAGGCTGGAGCCCCTCACCCCCAGACCCCTTCACCCCAGCCCCGAGCCGGGGCCAGCAGGCCAGCGGCGCCCTGCGCACCTGAACAGGCCGCAGCTGCACCTGCGTGGGCCGGCACTGCACGTTGCGGTTGTTGCAGCAGCCGGAGCAGCGCTGCACCTCCACACACGGCGGCCACACCAGGAAGTTGGCGTTGGTGCGGTCTATGAGGCGCCGTGAGATCTCAAACACCTCGGTGCGCGTCTTGCACTCAGCGATCATGGCCGGCTCGGCGACCGTCGGGGACTCTGAAGGGAGAGGGGGACCATGGTCGGGAGGGTCCGCCCAGCGGGACACCTCGGGGACTGCTCTCCCCCAGAAATGCCCAGCGGGGTCCCACTTCCTTCAACCCCCACCACTCCCCTCACCCCGGGTGGGGGGCGATGACGCACCCTGGCTGTTATCAGCTGTGGGACTGGGACGGCTTGCTGAGGTGCCCTCAGCCTCAGTTTCCTCATGAGATCTACACCCCAGAACTGCTGCAAGGATAGAGTGAGGTCATTCAGGGAGTGCTGGCCTGGCATGAATGTCCGTGTTCTTCGGCCAGCCCTCAAGTTCTGTGATCTCACACATCTGTGCCCTTGCCTGGCTCCTGGCTCCCGCTCGCTTATTATTTTGTAACCACTCTCATGTTGCCCTTTTACACTGTAATCTATTCTTACATCCTTGCTTCTTTCAAAGTCTGTCTCCCCATCTGTGGCACGGGGATGACAGCGCCCATACTGCACTTGGAGGTGGAAGGAGTGATGTGAGCAGCAAACAGTAAGTGTCCGGTCCAGGCTGGGGCTCTGTGGTCCTTCCCGTACAGAAACACTGAGGCTTGACTTGCTGCCCAAATTCGGAGTGAGGACCTGAACTCAGACCACCAACTCCTATCTGAATGTTCCCCTAGCCACTGTCGACAGTGTTTGGGGGACTACAGGTGGGCAGAGAGGTAGAGGAGGGGCTTAGGGCAGTCATAGAAGCCCTCCCCTGGGAGGGCTTCTATGGGACCTAGGCAGGTGCCAAGCCTTGCCTGCTGTCCCAGGCTGCAGCCCTAAGCCACAGAAGAGACACACAGCCCACGAGGATGGCACTGGGTTCAAGTGAGAAGTGCTGCCGGGATCCCAGCCCTATCCCTTGCTCGCTGTGTGACTCTGGCCATGGCTTTACCCTCTCTGGGCCCCAGTTTCCAACTCTATAAAATGGGGTCAGTAATATCTATCTCTAGGGTTGAAGGAATGAACAAATGAGTTTAAAAACACTGTATTTAGGAAACTGTTGGGGGATGGGGCATGATGACTCAACTCCTCAATATAGTGTATTGAAGGACAGTTCTGCTGTTCTACATGGTTCAACTCAGTCCTCGGGGTGTGATGAATGGGGCAGCCCAGAGCCTTGGGCTGGCTGCACACCCCAATTCTTCTTGTCCGGCTCCCACTGTGGAGGGGTCAACCATTCTCATCTGCAGCCTCACCTAGGCTCCTTCTCCCTCGGGATAAACTCTCCAGCTCGTCTCCAGAATGGGATCGGGTCAAATTCAGGTCCAACTCGGCCCCGTCTTCGTCTGCAGGAGAAGGCACAGTCAGATGCATTCTGATAACCACTGGCTGATTTGACTGTGGAGTGGGGGCTCCAAGGGGGATATGGGGCAGGCAGGAAGGTGGCCTCTCACCCCTCACTGGTACTCTACTCCAAAGAACAGCCTCCCTTTCCAGCTCCCAGTAAACCTGAGGGTCCTAGCTCCATCCCCAGGGTGGCCATGGGGCTCAGGGGGTGGTGGGGCACTGACTGCATCCCTGGCAAGGGGGCTTCAGCCACTCTCGGGGCTCTTCAGCCACATTTTTGGACAGAACCCATGTCAAAGGAGTTAAAAATAACCCTTCCCTTTTGCTACTGTAAGCGAACCCTCCTCAGCCTCCAGGGCAGGGCAAGGACCCAGAGCTCGGAAGGCCAGTTTCCAGTGCCCCTCCGCCCAGCGTTCCCATAGGAAGTGCTGAATGGAGAAATTCCCAGAATCCCCGGGGGGACCAGCATGCCCTGGACACAGCCCTTCTGGAGCCCCGGACAATGGCCCAGCTGAGGCAGAGGGAGGAGGGAAGGAGAGCAGTGGGGGTGGGGAGCCAGTCTGCTGGGATGGGGGTGCCAGTACCTCAAGGCCTTGCAGGCCCAGGTCTTGCTCTAGCTCCCAGTGTCTCATTGGGTTTGCCTCTCCCCTCTAATCTCTGACCCGGTGTCTGCCCTAAACTGTCCGTTTCTCCCTCAGGTCATAGACTACAGCTCCCTTCCGCAGCCTGGGAGGTCCTCATCTTGGTGGCATTGGTGCCCCTTGGAGCCATCCATCCCTCTCTCTGGTGGTGGCCACCACTGCCATGGGAGGTGTCTCCCCTTCCCCCTGGCCCTGCCAACCACAAAGCTCCCCCTCCTCTGTGTGGGCTCCCAGGGGTCCTATTTGGAGGAGCTGGTCCTACAACTGGTGCATTTCCATCCAGCCTACTGCTCCCGCGTCAGCCTGTCTGTCCCTCTCGCTCCCTTCCTTTCTCCCTGCCATCTCTGGAATGTCCCTGGTGGAGAGGAGATGGGGGAAAAGATGTGCTTTGTGGAAAGGTTAAGTTGATTAGGAAAAAATAGCCACATGGTTGCCTCGAAACAGGCCTGCTATTGAGAACCTCTGTCCCCAATCTCGACCCCCAGCCGGGGTGTGTAGGGGCTGTCCGAGGGTGGGGGCCTAGGGCCTTGGAAAGAAACTGCAGAAAGGCTAAATTTGGAAGTTGCCCCATTGTGTTGGCCAGGGCTGGCCAGTCGGGCATGGGGTGGGGGGTGTGGGAGACGTCGGGTGGGGGGCCCAGCGAACAATAGGTGGGCCCAGCTAGGGCCCCCTCCTGCCTGCCTCGCCAGCCCCCGGCACAGGCGGGTTTGAAAGGGCCCGGGAATGCTTTTGAGAGGGAGCCAGGGGCCCAACGGGGAGAGGAAACAAAGACAGGAAACGCTGTCCCCCGTAGATAGGAGTCTGGGCAAGGATTACAAAGTGACAAAGAGACAAAACCCTAGAGGGAAGGGGAGCTGGGGGTGCAGGGGAGGTGCTGACCAGGGCTCTAGGGAACAGGCCAGAGGTTAGAATAGAATGGAATTTGCTCTGAAGACAGCGTTTATAAATACATTCCCGACCCAGCCCGCCAGCCCTGCCACGTGTGTGCCACCAAGCACGTGCCTATTCGCTGAGTGCACTCTTGGGCTAGGGCAGGGCTGCCCGCTGGTTTGGGCCAGGTGTCCCCAGGAGACCTTACAGACTGGGCCCTCGGCCAGAGAGGCAGGGAGATGGCTCCTTCGGCACCACCCCCCTGGCTGAGTCCACACCTGGATCCACATGTGGCATATGCCCTGGGCACCTTTTCCCTGCCCTCCTCCTCCTGGCACCCCACCCTGTGCACCAAGCCAGAGCCACATGTGGGTGCTTCTCCTGCCACGCCCCACATCCCAGGTACCAACCCGTCCACCTTCTGGGCCCTGCCCCGCATAGGTGTGGCCGAGCCCTCCTGGGACAGTCACAGACCTCTTAGTTTTCTGAAAGTCGAGGAAGGGAGGATGCCCCTCGCCCTGCCCCTCCCAGCTCCCCAGGACTCAGTGGAGGCCTAGAGCAATGATGGAGGGTTCCATTTACCTACGGAGGCTCCGTGCAGCAGGCGCTGGAGGTCATCAAAGGAGCGGATGGAGTGGTCGCTCAGCATCTCGTAGAGCTCCTCGGGAATGGGGTCCCCCTGCCAGGCAGACACCATGGGGCCAGGTGAGCTGGGGTTGAGGGCTTTCCAGCCATGGCCCTCTTCATCACCACACACATACCCTCCCATGGAAAACCCCCCACAGGGGGGCCTCTCAGCTGTGGGCAAATGCATAGTCATGATGGGGGCACAGGCAAGGACCAGATTCCAGGCCAGACAACCAAAAGCACAAAGTTCTGGGAGCCAGAACCTGCTGGAGCCTCTAAGACCCAGCTCAGATGCCCATCCCCCACCCCCAATCAAGAGCCCTGCTCTGAGAAGGATTGGGTTATGTACCTCTGTCTCCTACATCACACCACAGGTTCCAGGAGACTCCAACCACCTTTCTGCTTTTCCTCCCCACCCGACAGCCAATGATAGCCAGCATTTGTCACTGGAGACTTATTGTCCCCATTTTACAGATTAGAAAACAGAGTCCTCCAGCCAATGATCAGCAGAACCTACATTCAATGCCAAGGCTTTCTGATGTTAGAGCCTGTGCTCCCAGCTCCCTGGATACATGAGGTGTTTCCTAAATGCTGGAGGTGCTGCACAGTCTCAGGGGCTCCAGGTACTAATGAATCTATTTAGTCTCTTGCTCAAAAGAGAAGGGAATCCTCAGATACAGACATGAAACCTGAAAGCTTACCCATGCCCCATACCCAACCAAATCCTATTTTTAGAGCCCCTCTGGCCTGTTACCAAAAACACTTGAAACTTAATAAGTGCTTTAACAGGCCCCACTCGGAGCCCGGCTTCCTCCAGGGAAACCACAGGCCTCACAATGACATGAGAGCAGCCCAATAGGAAGGTCACGGCCATGTCCCTCATGGTCTAAGGAGACCTGAGGGGCTGATGCCAGAAGTCTTGAGAAGGAGCGCCCAATCTGGACACCCAGTGCCTCAGGGCAAAGGAAATGCATGGGATGCTGCTTCATGTCCAAACTCACACCAATGCAAACACACACACATGTGCACATACAGACACAGGATGGCACGGTCCTGTGGAAGGAGCCCTGGGTGGGGAGCCCTGGCAGACTTGACTTATTTAACTCTGTGCCTCAGTTTCTCCATATTTGGGAGCAGGAGCTCCTGCTCTAGTCAGTTCACAGAACACTCCAAGGACCGGAGTTCTGACTGGCTTTGCAGAGGCTGAGGTCCTGGCCTGACTAGGGGTGGGAGTGGGGGATGGGGTGGGGATATCTGCCTTGTGGCCAGCCCCGGGGGACTCACCCCAAAAGCTCTGTTAGGAGCTTGGTGATGGACCAGTTTCTCGCTCCCCAAACAGTTATCAGGGTGTCTAGGAACACCTCCTCCAGGGGTTTCACCGTGTCCATCCGGCTCCAGCCACCCAGGCCGGCCTTGAAGCCAGGGTAGAGTGCAGGTAAGATTGCTTTTGAAACCCATTCCTGGGATCCCTGGGTGGCTCAGTGGTGTAGTGCCTGCCTTCGGCCCATGGCACAATCCTGGAGTCCCGGGATCTTGTCCCACATTGGGCTCCCGGTATGGAGCCTGCTTCTCCCTCTGTCTGTCTCTGCCTCTCTCTCTCTCTCTCTCTCTCTCTCTCTCTATGTCTATCATGAATAAATAAATAAATAAAATCTTAAAAAAAAAAAAGATAAAACCAATTCCTTGGGACCCCTGGGTAGCTCAGCGGTTGAGCAACCGCCTTCAGCTCAGGGCATGATCCTGGAGTCCCAGGATCGAGTCCCACACCGGGCTCCCTGCATGGAACCTGCTTCTCCCTCACCTGTCTGCCTCTCTCTCTCTGTATCTCTCATGAATAGATAATAAAATAAAATAAAATAAAATAAAATAAAATAAAATAAAATAAAATAAAATAAATAAATAATAAATAAATAAATAAATAAATAAATAAATAAATAAATAAATAAATAAATCGAATTCCTTGAAACCCCTGAGCTGAGTTCTTTCATTTGAATGTGGAGCTTATAATCCTGTGTGGGTCTAGGGCTGCCGGGAGGCTCCAGGCCGGGAAGGCTGTGGCCCTAGCAGTAAGCCTGGCTGGCAGCCGAGGGCTTTCCTTCAGGGTCCAGGGCTACAAAGCTGGGGAGCCAGGGCTGCATGAGAAGGCCATCAGCTCAGCTACCTCTCACTCCCCTACCTCTACCGCGCTCCGCCTCCTCCTACTCTAAGAGAGAGAGAGACCTGCCTTTGGTATCTCCAAATGTGGACACAGGGCTCTACCCACAGACCGGAAGGCAGGCGGCTGGTCCCCAGTTAAGACCAAGGCAGGCTACTTCCTCTGAGGGTTTTGCCAAGCCCAGAACTGGCAGTCCAGGGAACTAAATTCTACCCTTGTACTGCTACTAACCACCCTGTGACCCCCGGCTGGTCACTGCCCCTCTCTGGTCCTGGCTCTCATCTGTGAATCAAGGGGTCAAAGACATGTGATTCAATTCTAATTCTGCCTGTGGTGGCAGAAGAAGCAGTAGAGGAAAGCCAAGGGTGAGGGCTCCCAGGCTGTCTGTATAGTAATGATTCAATTAACCCCCTACCAAAAAAAAAAAAAAAAATTAACCCCCCAGGAGAGGGTCCAAAGGCCCAGTACCAAATGGCATATAGCGCTCATGCCAAGACCTCTTTGCCCATTGGAGAGGTGGCTGCAGCTGCCAGCCGGGGCAGAGTGGACAGACCCCAAGCAGGACTAGTGGATGCCCCAGACCCAGCCTACCACCCAAGAGAGGCGATTTTTATGGAAACAGATCCAGATCCTCCCAGGCTGAATGGTGAAGAGCCCAGGACAGACTGGAGAGGTGGGGAAGAGCCCAAGTACACAGTAGGTGCTCAAGAAGCACTCATAAAATGCAGGAAGGACTATCCCCTTCTCACTGGGGTTCTCTCCTGTATGATTCTACCTCCTCCACCAGGAAGAGCCTGGATTACCCCACCACCACCACCACCTATGCAAATTGCCTCCTAAAGAGTCCACTTCATTCCAAGCAGAGAGGCCATCCCCTGCCCATGTTTCTAGTAACTTGGCCACTGGATGTCCAGAACTAAGAGCCCCCTGGATTTGATAATAATACCACAGCTAACTTTTAGTAAGTGCTGACTATGAGCCATGCACTGAGCTCAATGCTGTACTAACTACCAATCCTAAGCAGCTGGCTCTATTTACCCATATCTTCCAGATGAGGAAGCTAAAGACTTAGAGAAGTAACGGGGCTACAGGTCTCCTCGACAATAGCAGAGCCACACCCCACCCCCTTCCAGCCCACTGTGGAGCTTTCTGGAAACAGGTGTCTCAGAGCATTGGTTCTCAACCAGGGGCTGAGGAGGTCCTCAGGGGACACTGGCCATGGCTGAGGCAGTCACAACTAGAGGAGCGCTACTGGCATCTAGTAGGCTGTGGCCAGTGATCCTGCTAAACATCGTACCATGCACAGGACAACTCTCCACACTAAAGAATCATCTGGCCCAAGATGTCAATGGTGCAGAGGCTGAGAAGCTCGAACACAGAAAAGCAGGGAGGGGCTTCAGCTGCCAAGGAAACCTGGCCTCTCGGATTAAGGCTGTAACAACCTTAGCTTCTTTATCTTTTCAATGGGGCTGGGAACACCTGACTGGTGTTACTGGGAGGCATAATTGCACCTCGCAGAGCAGCCAGCAAATAACGGGTACTTAATGAGCTGTCACTGTGGCCAATTCAGTCCTTCGGGTGGCTCCTTTGAGGGCAGCAGCGAGCAGCACACATGCCCACGGCCAGCAGTGCAGGGCATTTCTGAGGAAGACAATTGGTGGGCGGAGAGCTGCCTGCCCTGGGAGAGTATGCGGCTTTGCATTATCCCCTGTGCTGGGCCCCAGGAAATGGCACCCTAGCCCCCACTGGCACTGCCCGGGGCCATGTGGGCTGGTGGGTCCCTTCCGGGGCTGGGGGTGGGTGAGGGATGGGGAAATTCAGCCTGCGGTCAGCTCCAAGATGCAGTGCCCTAGGGGAGACTCACATAGGCACCTGCTCCTCGGGGTCAGAGGCCCCTCCTGGTGTGGGAGGGTGAGCAGCCCAGAGCCCGGGTTTCGTGGGCACATCTAGAACCCTCCTTAGGTGCGCAGGGAAAAAAAAGCCATGGCATCCTCATGCAGCTGCCCCAGATCTCAGGCCTGGGGTTCCTGACAGGGCAAGGGCGTGGTGAGAAGGCAGCTGGGGCACAGCCAGCCGTGGGAGCCAAGGCAAACAGCCGCCTCCCCACCCCGCCCCACCCCCAGCGCCAGCTGCAGAAGGTAGGAAGGGCACGAGCTAGCGTGAGGCCAGGTGAATTACCTGCTCCCAGCCAGGCTGGCAGATCAAAGGGGCTTGGACCCCACCCTCCCCCAGGGCCCCAGCTGCACACACACATATGCTCCCCAGCCGGCCTGCCGTTCCGCTGAGGGAGATGACACAGGCTCAGCCCAAGCAACCAGGGGCGTTGTCTGTGGCTGGCGGAGGGAGAAGCCGACAAGGCCTTGGAGCGCCTGCCTGCCTGACAGTCTCAGGCCTGATTTAGATTCGATGCCAAAGCCAAGCCCTTTGAAGAAGACTTCTCTGGGCAGACCACAGAAGCCATTTAGAATCAGACTTTCCCACCTAGCATTTCCCTTCACGGTTGCTCCTGGGCCCTCCCGCCCCGCCTGAATGTTAGCCCAGCCCCACACTGGGTTGGCCACCTCTCTCTGGAGCAGAAAAACTGTTAAGGCTGGAAGAGGGGCCAGGGCAGCCCATCACAGTCACTGTCCCCCACTACCGCCACCCCGATCCTACCCCCCCACACCCCCGGCCGGCCCAACTCCCAGCACTGGGGTGGGGTGCAGCAGGAATCTGCATTTTCCAGAGAGGCTGGGGAATTCTGCTGTTAGAGAACTCTGAGCTAATCTGATCGTCACATGGCGGGGGGGGGGGGGGGGGGGGGCAGAAACAGAGACCCAGCTCAATATACACAGAATCTTTGCAGTCTGATTTTCCTTCTGTTTCTTCCTCTGTCCTGTCCAATCTTGGCAGCCCAAGTCCCAAGATGTGGGAAAGAAAGACAGGCTTGTCTCTCAAGATGGGGGGGAAGGGCTCAAATGAGAATGCCTGCCCAACGGCAGAGGAGCCTGGCTGCATTGCCCTGAGGGTGAGGACTACTCGAGGACACGTTTATAAAGCACTTAGCAAGCGCTAGACGGATGTCTGGTCCTTCCTTGCCACCACCCACACCACCCAACCCCCATATCCACTGTCCTTTCCCAAATATTTATAGATTATCCACCTTGGACCAGACAATGCTCCAAGAGGGAGACAGTGATGACCAAGACAAACTCTCTAGTGGAGTTTAGACTAGTGAGGGAAACCGGACAATAAATAAACCAGAAAATGGAAGAGCTGTCCTAGACGAGACATGGGGGCAGGGGGAGGTGGGAGAAGAGACTGAGAGGGACGCAGGAAGCCCAGGGCAAACACCTCTCTACCACTCTTGCTGAATCAATCTCCCCCCAACTCTTCTAGGTTTTGTACCAGAGCCTGTAAATTCTGTTGGGTCCTAAACTTGCAGACGCTTCTAGGGCTGGGGGAACCCAGCAAGTCGGCCCCCCACCACCTAAGGCCATTAACAAACCAGAAAGAAGCTGGATGGTAAAGGGCTGCCAGGCCCCTTCACTCCTTCCCTGCAGAAGGGTGCTGAGGCAGGAGGCATCACATGACAGTGGGAGTCACCCTCCCCGGAAGCCAGCTCAGCTGATGGAGATGGGACCTCCTAGGCCTCCACTGCCAGGCTCCCCATCAGAGCTCTCACCCCTCCCTCCCAGCTGCTGAGGCCTCTACCTGAGGCTGGTGCCAGAGACAAGGCCAGCTCCAAGGCCATGACCAGCAGCAAGCTCTCCTGGAGTCTTCCTTCCTCGACTGACCCCCATGTGGATGAGTTTCCCCTTTATGTCTCCTCCCCCACCCTCCCCAGAGCCGCATGAGACAGACGTAGGCTTAGCATGAAAAGTGCTTCTTTCAGAAAGTGCAAAGCACCACACAATTGTGGGTTCCCGAGGGCCCTGTGTTCCAGGACCCTGTGATTACAGTAAGGAGAGAGGCACCGGCTTCTGCGCCATAGCGTGCCCCCAAACACACATACCCATGTTGTTGTGGGGAAGGAGGAGGAGGTGCTGGAGGAAGGTGGAAATGGGGAGGACAAGCCCCGGAGAGCCTCACCCAGCTGTCACCCAGCCTCTCCAGAACACGCTGGGAGCAGCAAGGAGGAGGCTGAACAGCCAGGTGGGAGCCCCCTCAGCGGCGTGGGTCCTCCAGTCTTGGAGGCTCAAAGAAGGGCCGATTGGAGGGAGAAAGGCTCTGGACACGCAGCGCCCCCCAGGCGCATCAACACTATTTTCCGCCTCCTGGGGGTGGGGGCGGGGAAGCAATTTCAGAGGGTTGGTTACAGTTGGAGGGGAGGCACGCTGACCCGAGCAAGCAAAAAACAGTGGGTGCTGCGACGCGGGGATCTGATGGGAGGGTCCCTGTTTGCCCTCCCTCCTAGGGCCCAGCAAGGAACCGCGGCCACCACGCGGGTGACGAGGCTCCAGGACCCACGGTGCGCCCACCTGTTGCGCGGGGGTGGGCCCCCGGGGCTCGGTGTAGAGGGTCCGTGCGTGCCTGTGTGCGTGCGTGGGTGTGCGCGCACGTGTGTTCAGGCCGCGTGTTCCGGGACCAGGCGTACGTGTGTGTGCGGTGCGCGCGCGTGTGCCCCGCGTGTGCACGGGCGTGGCGGCGGCGGGCGCGCGACCCGGCCGCGGTAGTGCGTGCCCGTCGCTCTGCGCGCCCGCCCGCCCGCCGGAGCGCAGCATCGCCTCCGGCCAAGAGTGTGCATGCGTGGGGTGAGTGAGCGAGTCCGGGGGCCGGGCGGGGTGGGCTGCGGAGAGCAGCGGCGGGGGCGCCGCCGTTCCCAGGACGCCCTGGCACCGGGCCCGGCCCCCAGGCCCCGCGGCGAGGCGAGGCGCGGCGAGGCGAGGCGGCAGCTGGGGCCGGCCGGCGCCCCCCTCCCCAACAGCTGGCCGCGGCCGGGGGCTGCAGACCGGAGAGGAGGGGGCGTCGGGAGGGGCCTGCAGGCTGCCGGGCCGAGCCCTGCGGCCTCCCTCCCGGGTGCGGACCGCGGGGGGTTGGCCGCGGAAGGGCGGGGCCCCAGGGCGGGCGGCCGGCGGCCCTCGAGGAGCCCCGAGAACAAAAGGAGACGGCGACGGCTCCTCCGTGGTCAAAACAACCTGCGCTGGCGGCGGCCCAAGGTCTGGCCGCGGCCGCGGAGCCCTTCACCTTAACCCCTTCGCCGCCGCCGCCTTCCTGCGCCTCGTTAGACGCCAGGAGGGGCCGGCCCTCCTCGGGCGCCGGCGAGGTGCGGGCTCCGGCCGCGGCCGAGCGGAGGCGGGACGGGACCCAGGCTCGCCGCGCTCCCCGCTGCCCTCCCTCCCCTCCACCTCGCGCTTCCTCCCTGCCCCGCCCCCTTTCCCACCTGGATTCCGGGTGGACTTGCCAACTCACTGCTACGTGTGGCTGGGAGGGGTGGGGGGACCGATCCGACCTGAGAGCTCCCGCAGACGTTTCTACACCCCACCTGCCTTGCAGCTACGCTTTTACAGGCGCGCTCCGCACCCTGCAAGCGGGGGAGAGAGGCGCTCCCTCTCGCAGGGCGCGGGCGCAGGTATGGCGGGGCCTGGGGCACACACCGCCCCGAGGGCTGGATTCCTTAAAAGCCGCACTCCTCCCCCATTCCCGAGTGCCCCAAACCTCTCCCCACCTCGATCGCTCGCCCGCCCGCGCTCTCGGCACCCACCGCCCTCAAGACGCAAGCTGCTGCCCGACTGCGCTCTAGGGCCGGGCTTGCCCTGCGCTGGCCCGAGGGCGCCCGTCCCGACCCGGAGCCCCAGCCGGGGTGGGGAGGCAACCCCCCGCGGAAGGGTGGCGTGGCTGCCACCGGTGCGCGAGCGCGCACTCCCGCGCAAGCCGGGTCCTGGACAGAACCTAAGCTGGAACCAAAGTGGGCTCGGAGAATGCGCAGCCTTTTGCGCCCTCGACACCACCCCCACCCTCTCTCCCTCGGGGCTCCTGAGGGGTCGGGGACGGTGCCACACACCCCCTCCCCCGACGCCGAAAGGGCCAGAGATCCAGGATCGGCCCTGGGAAAGAAAGCGACCCCCGCCCCCTCCCCGCACAGCCCGGCACCTCCCGGACCTCGCGTCCCAGCCCTCGGAGGTCACCTAGCGCCCGGCGCTAGGCCCGTGGGCTGCAAGGGTCCAAAGTTCACTGCAGGGAGGGGAGGGGGTGGCTGGGGGGGTAGGGGGAGGTAATGAATGAAGCCGACCAGCCCTGGCCGCCGTCGCAACTCACCTCGGCGCTGACCAGACGCAGGTAGCAGCAGAGAGACAGGAAGAGCGCCCAGCAGCGATTCATACCGACTCCGGGCCCGGCCCCGCGGGGCCCCGGACGCGTGGACCGAGCGCGCCGCCCCCGCGGCCAGGGTGGGGGGCGGGGGCTGGGGAGGGAGGTGGGCTCGGCTCGGGTCTGCGGCGCTCAGGCGCTCAGGCCGCTGCAGCCGCCGCCGCGGCTCACCCGCATGGCCCCCGGGCGCCGCCGCCCCCGGCCCCGGCTCCGTCGTTGAGGGGCTGGGGAGGGCCTGGGCGCGGGACCAGGGTCCGAGGCCGCTACCTGGGCGGATCCCGAGCCCGAGCGAGCATCCACGGCCAGGGGTCTGCGTCGCGAACCAGCCGAGGCGTCTAGCCGTGTGGGGGCGCCCAGGGGACTCCAACCTCCAAGAGGAAAAAGAACACGGCAGTCGATGGTTCGTCTTCACTCGCCGACTAGAGGCGTTTTCCTCTGCCCGCCGGCTTAGCTTTTTTGCAACATTTTCTGGAAAGGCCCCCGAAGTCGGAAAGTGCAGAGCTGGGCACCTCAAGGCCAAAGTCTCCCCAAAAAAACTTTTTCCAAAGTTGGCTTTGCAGCGGCGGCCCGAGTCCCCGGGCGGGGAGAGGTGCAAACTCCCGCCCGGGCCGGGTGGGGGGGGCCGGAGCGTGTGCGCCTTGGCGCGGGGCCCGGGCGGCGGGCACGGCTGCTCCGCGCTCGCGGCGTGCCCGCTGCGCGCAGTGCCGGGCGCGGCAGACAGGTGGACGCGGCGCGAGTCCGTCGGTCCGTCAGTCCGCGCGCTCGGCGCTCCGGACGTCCTCTGCGGGCTGTGAGCTGCGGCTGCTCCGGCTTCTCTTTGCAACGAGGCTGGAGGGTGGGCCTTTTTTTTTTTTTCTTTCCCTTTTTTGCGCGTGTGTGTCTGTGTGTGTGCGCAAAATATCTCTATCTCGGGAATGAAAGATGGGCGCTGGCGGCCGAGGGGAGCCCTCAGGGAGGCAGCGGGGGAGGCTGCGGGTGTGCGGGGAGACAGGCGGGCTGCTCCCGGCGGCAGGAGGAGAAGTTGCCACCCTTTCAGCTGTTCCGGCCTTTATAAAGGAGAAGGGAGAGCGCTAGAGGTGGGTGGAGACTGCCTTTCCTCTTCTGGCCGGGAGTCAGCACCGGGAAGGGGGGGGGAGCTCCGGGAGGGCCTGAGGCGGGGGCGGGGCGCGCAGGGGTCTCTAAGAGCTCGGCAGCACCCCCAGTCCAGGATCTGGCCCTGGGGAGGGGAGAACTAGGGGCGACCTAGCGCTCCGCCCCTTAGCACAGTGACCGTGGCCTGATTTCTAGCCCACGTGGTTGGGGAGTTGTCTCCAGGGCCACCGCCAGGAGTCCAAGCCCGCAGCCCCAGGACAGCGCTTGCACCCCGACAGGGGCATGGTCTAGCTGTGAAGGACTCAGGCTGGGCAGCTTGGATCCCATCCTGCCCTGGTGCTGGGGAGCTGGGTCACCTTGGCCAAGTCACTTCCTTTCTGTGTTCTTCCATCCAGCCTCAAAGCAGGATAGGGTTCTTGGGAGGACCTAAAAGGGCGGGAAAGGGCAGACAGCACCCAGCCACAAGGTGACCACACAGACCCCTGCCGCCAGTACCATTCAGCAGAAAAGCCGGGTTTATGTCTCCGCCTCCTAGCTGGTTGCCTGGCACACAACAGGCACTGCCAGCATTGGCTGAATTTGAATTTGTTGAACTGCAAAGTCACACAAACCCCCTCAACCCTGCAGCATCCTTGCAGGGCCGCCATCACAATCCTACAGTCATCCTGATGTTTACTACCTACCTCAGCCCCCGGGTTTGAGGCCCGGCCCCCCCACACACACCCACGCCAGCATTCACACAGTTAACACCTTCCACCCCCAGCTCCGACAGCGGCTGCGGCCCCTGCCTTCCGCAGCCAGTCACACGGTCACAGTCACAGAGTCACACGCACGCCCGCCCAGCACAGCACCCACCACGGGACCCGCAGGCTCACTGCATCACCTGGCTTCTGGCTGTAGGACACCTTTATCTGGTCCCCTTGCACTGTCTGTGTCGTCTGCCCTTGGTACCCAGACATCCCTCTGGGGTGCCAGCTTGCTCCTCACGCCTCAGTCACTGAGACAGGGACAGCAGCTGTCTCTTCATAAGCCATCTTCTTGGACCTGAGCAAAGGTGGCGCAGAGGAGGGGGGACTTCCCAGGTGGGCCTCTTCACAAGGAGCCTCGAGTACCCACCTGTACCCATTACTGCCCAGGCAGCATGGCACAGTGACCACAAGGCAGGCTGCGGGCAGGTCACCTTGGTTCGGATCCTGGTGTGGCCTCTTGCTAGTCAGGTGTCTCTGGGAAGCCTAACCTCTCCAGACCTTGGTTTCCTCCCCTATAAACTAGAAATAAGTCTATAACTGGAAGAAGGGAAGGATTTCAAAGAGGCCTGGGAATGTCTTAATGGTGATGGGAATGTTGGTCAGTGTGGCTGGTGATGAGTTCCTGGGTATGTACATATATCAAAACTGACCCATGTATTTTATTGTACCTCAATACGGTTGTAGAATTGGTAACTACCTCAGAGAGTGGTCTAGAGGCTCAGATGAGATAATCCATCTGGAAGGACTGCACAGGATGCCTGGCACATGGAGCACGTCATCCCTTCAACACAGGGTTTGAGTGTTCCCCAGCAGCTACGTGTTATTCCGGGCCCGAGTGGACAGCACAAGGCTAATACAGGCTCCTGCCCTGGAGGAGCCCCGATCCAGAAGGACAGATGCGTAAACAGATAAATTAGGAGACAGGGTGACAAGGGAGATTGGGGGTGGGAGGGTGGGAAGGTAATCCCAGAACACAAGATTTGAAATCTAAAGACTTAGAGATAAAACCGCAGGACACCAGGTGATGTTGACCTTGACCTTCTGTGTCCTTATCTATAAAAGAGATGAGATGACGACTATTGAGGCAACCCTGTATGTGTAATCAGCAGTGTTCTTCTTACTCCGCAGGTAGCCTCTCGGTGCTCCTGTGAAGTATGTTACTGCTATCTTACAAATGGGGACATTGAAGCACAGAGAGGTTAAGCAACTTGTTCAAGGTCACACAGCCGGTAAGTGGTAGAGACTGGACTGGAACCCAAGCCTTCCAGCTGTGGAGCCTGCACGCTTAAATTAACACCATGCTATGCTGCCTCTTGGCAGGTGCTGACTGATTGACAATGATAATTATGACACATTTTACACTTGTGAGCATCAAACACAACATATGTAAAAGTGCTTTGCCAACTGAAAGTGCTGTACGGACATGAGTTCTGACTTACGCACAAAGTGTTGTGGGAGCACAAAGGAGGGAACACACAGCTCAGCCTCCGGGGAGGGAGGCAAAGGGGAGGGAGGCTACTAGGAGCAGCATCATTGAGCACCCACCCATCCTTACTGCAGGCCCGAGGTGGAAATGTAATATAGGAGACCCAGAGCTGGGGTTCTGGGACCTACCAGGCTCTTAAGTGGGATAGACACAAATCATTACAGTCCAGACGTCTTTGTGCACTGCTTGGAAATGGCAAGACGGGGACAGAAGAGGCAGCTGGAACCACAGGGCTCCCAGCCTGAATGCCATGCTAAAGAGACACTCCCCCCCCATACCCTCTCCTTGCAGACACTATGCCAATGTGGGGGGTCTTTCTATACCAGCAGTTCTCTAAAGAACACCTCCTTCTTTTCTTCCTAAGACTTAGCACCTCTTCCAGGAAGCCTCCTGGGCTTGGTACTTGCTCTGGGTTTCCACAGCAAGTGGAAACTTGTGTTTCCCTCGTGTTGTCATTGCCCGTTTATCAGTCTAGCACTAGACTGAGATCCAGGTGAACAAGGGCCTGATTCTAGCTCCCAGCAGTTACTCAATAAATGTCTGCTAGAGGAATGAATAAATGAGTAAGTATCTTGCCTATTTCTTCCTCTGAGTCCCGTGGCCTTTCGATGCAAAGATGCCAGGCCCTGCCTCAGGGGTGAAACGGGTTGGGGAGGGGGCTTGTAACGGGAGCCTCTGAACCCAGATGCACAGAGGCACCTCACAGACTTGGAAAGACCCCGGCCCATCTTTGACCCTGGGACCCTGAGGAACCAGGCTTTCCAGTAGGTCTGGGAGCTGGTCCTATGGGCTGGGGGCCACACCCCATGACTCTCACTCCCCACCCCCTTGATAAAGTCTGAGCACAGCAGAAAGCCAAGTGGCCACAACCCTCAGCTAATTGCTGAGGGGCCTGCCCAAGGCCAGGGCTTTTTGGACTGTGTGTCTAGAGCAGTCTAAGCTGTCCTCCATCAAAAAGATCTCATACCCTGGGAGTGGGGGCTCAGGGCCAAGGAAGGAGTTGGCTTCCATCCCGGGGACAGACTTGGGCCCTCCAGTGCAGAGTGGGTATCCCCGCTCTCCTGAGAGAGCCCTAGCAGCACCCGTGCCAGGCAAGCCTGCTTTCCCCAGCTTGATGGCCAGAGGAAGTCAGGCTCCAAATTGGGGACAGTCCAAGGCCAAGCGACAAATGGCCTGGGGCCCCAGCCCCAGGCTGTAGGATGGCAAAGTACATATCTGCCCCCATACCGGGTAGCTTCGGTCAGCTGGCCCAGAGCCCCTCACTGCCCTGCCCCCACCGCCCTGGCCTCGAGGCCTGGGCCTGCCTCACCCTCACCCAGGAAGGGAGGTATTACAGCGTTGGTGCTCCTTTGGTGGTTGAGGAACTGGAGGTTTGCGGGGTGATGGGGTGGGGTGGGGGGTGGGTCAGGGGACAAGGCTTCCCAGCAAAGACTGCCTGGGGTTCAAGGCCTGCTCTACCATTTACTAGCTCGTGACCTTGAGCATCACCTTTCTGAGCCTCGGTTTTCTCATCTATAAAATGTGGATAACAAGAGTGATCGCCCCAGGGAGTTAACACATCCTCAGCCTCGAAAGCTTGGCTTGGTTGCAGGGCTGAGCAATATAATCGCTCCAGCTGCAGGAGTTTGCGCACGCGCACACACCCACCTGTGCGCAAAGGAGACAGGCCTCGGGGAGGAGCATCCCCAGGCTGGGAAGGCTACAGGCACATCACCTGGAAGGGGGCTGTGGTCGCCACACAGAGCCCCCACCGCTCCTGTTGGAGACGCCCACACACTGGTGAGGCTGTGCCGCTGTGGCTGTGAATACCGGGGAGTCAGGAGAGACCCCAGGAAGGCAGACAGACAGACAGACCCCCAGGCCTGCAGCAGGCAGCCTGGGGGAGCCTACTGCGCGGCCTCTGCAGCCTTGGGCCTCGTGTCCTGCGTACAAAGGCAAGGGAAGCTCAGTGTTTGTTTTCCTGGGGCTGAGCAATGCATTTTTAGCTTTTCTAGTCTCCAGACAAGGAAGAGGATGTTTGGACGGGACAGCTCAGATCTACCTGTCCTGGAAGCTGGCTGGAAATGGAGCAGAGCCCCCGCCCCCACCCCCAAACGGGCTGGGAGGTGATCCCTCCCCAGAGCTGGTGCTGGTCAGCTTTCCCTAGAGAGGTTTCATCCTTACTGCACCCTTGGCTGCTCCCAGGCTGGGCCCCTGGTAACCGGGACACCTCCCCTACAGAGCCTTCGTCGGGGGCCAAGCACTCTGCCTGAGGAAAGGGTAGCAATCTCACCATTCCACCACCAAAGGAGCAAGGCCACTTCCTGCGGGGCTCTGGGGCTCTTCCCTTGTTCATACCTGGGGGCGGGGCATTGAGACTCTGAGAAGGATATTTGCCCAGCATCACCCAGCGAGGAAGCGGGTGTGTCAAGATTTGAATCCAGAGCCTTGATGCCAAAGCCCCCACTTTTGCCATCTCCCCGTTACATGATGACTCCCTGTGTGGCCTGGATCGGAGCTGCCCAGTGTTTCATGTCACTTTCCATGCAGAAAATTAAAGTGAGCTGCATGGAGGAGGCTGGGCAGGGCTGGAGGCAGTGGGCCCCCAAGACCTGCCCACCTCCTCAGGGCGGTAGGGGGGCGGGTCATCTGCAGCCCTGTAGGTGGGAGCTTGTGTACTAGATCTGGGTTAGCGGGCCCTTTCCAAATCAGGGAGTCCTTGCCGCTGTGCTCTGAAGATTCACCTGGGATAGGGCAGGAGGGAGAAAGGGGTGGGCAGGCAGCCCCTCCTGCTGGGGGTACAGCAGCACCAGGACCTCACCAGCTCTCCGGAGGAGGATATTCGTGACTGCAGAAAACATGATTTGTCTGTCAGAAGAGTGGGAAGCTAACCACAGTGATAAAGCCACAGATTTGTCCTCAATGTTCCTGAGAGCACATGAGCCCAGGCCTTCAGGTATATTCACCCAGTTAGGCCTCACAACCGGCCTATGAGAGAGGAGCTATGTCACCTCCATTTTACAGATGGGAAAAGCGAGGCCTGGAGCGGCTTTGGCACTGTCAAGGATGAGTGAGGGCAGAGCTGGAGTTTGAAACTGGGCAGCCTGGTGCCGGCATCACTCTCTGGATGAAACATAGCTGCCCAGTCCTCCTGGGCCCCGCCCTCCCTCAGCCACTGGTTTTGGCCTCACTAGACCCCTGCCTGGTGAGGGCCCTCTGGTGAGCACTGGGCTGGACCCCTGGTGAAGGAGGCTCCTCCTCTGCCATGAGTGGCACCCCACCCTGGCCGGCTGACCCTGGACAGGGGAGGCTGCTAGAAAGGAGACTCAGATGGCAGGTTATGGACGGTCATTACCCCTCCCTTTGCTCAGCTTGCCACCAGGGTCCCCATCTCCTCCCCCAGCCGTTAGGAAGTCCTCCTTTGGGAGAAAGCCTGACACAGCATCGGTGTTCAAGACCCTGACCCTGCAATACAAGCCAATGGGGTTCGGAGGGGACCTCTGAGCCCAAGATCACACAGTAAGTCAGGGACAGAAATGAGCGACAGTTTTGCCAACTGCAGGGACCCCCAGCCCTCTCCTGCTGGGGGCGGGGACTCTGGGAGTGTGGGGGCGGGGGCGAGGGAGGCAGGTGGGTATGAGGAAAGGTTCTGGGCGAGGCTGTGGGTTCACAAGGAGTAGTGGATGACTGATTTCTACCCCAGACCACACTTCTACTTGTGGTGATCCCCCTCACACTGTGCCTTTCACTCTCCTCTCCAACCACATCTCTCCCACTTCCTCACCCTTCCCGCCTGCGCTCTGGGGAGCTTTCCCTGGAGTGAGTTCCCAGAAGTAGCAAGTTGTCCCTTCTCAGGCTGCCTAGAGGCCACTTGAGGATGCTTCCATGTCCTGGATGTATCCTAGGTCCCGCTGCCGCCGCTCCACCCCCCCCCACCCCCACCCCGCCCCAGGCCCATGAGCTTCTCGAAGGCAGGGACTGTAAGCCTGTGCAGGTTTGGGTTGAGACCCTGCTGTGCCGGTTACTGGCTGTGTGTCCTTGAGCAGGACACTGACCTCTCTGAGCCGCCCGTTTCTTCAGCTGTGAACCGGGATCAGTATGTTTGCCTCATGTGGCTACTGTGAGGACCAGATGTGAGAAGGGGTGTTGGGGCGCCCGCCCGGGGCCCGGCACAGTGCAGATGCTCAGCACACGGCACATCCACTACCTTTTCATCGTCGTCTGATGCACACCATGGCTCCTCGGAGCGAGGGCCACCGATTGGCCGCTGCCGCACCCGGGGGCCTGGAGGAAGCACGCAGGGCCAGGCCCACCTCGGACCTGCCAGGTCAGACTCGGCATTTTAAGAAGACTCCCAGTGACTCACTTGCACAGCAGTTTGAGAAGCACCGGTCGAAAATCGTCGAGCAGCGCGATTGCGCATGGACGGAACATTTACACCAAGTCCCTTGAGCCACCCAGCAGGCCAGGGAGAGCAAAGTATATTATCCCCATTTTACAGACGAGAAAACTGAGGCCTGGGGAGGTGCAGTGACTTCCCTGATTCGCACGATCAGGGGGTCGCCAAGCCAGATTGAACCAGTGCCCTGGGCTGCAGAGCTACAGCTCCTGGAGGGGACATCCCGGGCCTGTCCAGTGTTGAGCCTGGAGGAGGAGAGTCCAGGACCCCAGTTCCTCGTCTGTAGGATGGGGTCCCGACACAATCTGATCGTGGGGAGGATGTGCAGACATGCCCTGCCCAGTACCCCAGACTTGCCCTCACAAAGAAGTGCGTGTTGCATTGCCAGCTCACCTCTCTGGAGCCCCCTACCCTTGGGCATGCAGGCTGAGGCAGGCAGGTGGAAGACAGAAAGACCAAGAACGGTACAAACACCTTCAGGCAGTGCTTACATAAGTCAATAAGCAAACAGGGCAGCCCAGTGGGAGTGACTAATCGTCTGAATGGTAACAGCCACCACAGTGGGCATAATGCTCCTTGGGCACAGGTGCGTCCCCTGGCCACCAGGGCACGACGTCCCTGCTGATGGCACAGCGTTGTCAGTGGTCTCAGATGGGAACATGGAGCCAGAGAAGCTAGATCCTCCTCCTCCTCCTCCTCCTCCTCCTCCTCCTCCGGGCTCTACGGCACCTCCTCCATTCCTCCTTGGATGCCAACAGTGCAGAAGAGCCCAGAGTTCAAAACCAACCTCCACCACACCCCAGCCCTGTAAGCCTGGGGGCGTCCTCACCCTCTGGGCCGCAGATGAGGATAATTCTAGAATGAGCACATTTGGTGATGGGGTTAATCTAGCAACTGATTGTATATGCTTAGCACATAGAAAGCTCTCAGGAAACGGGAGCCCTGGTTCCAGTGCCACTCACTTGGAATGGGGCTGTTCCCTCCATTTGCCCCCCAGGGAAGCAGCGTGGGAATGAGGGAATGACCGTAGCTTTATCACAGACGAGAAACGAAGGCCCCAGAGAAGAAGTGACTTGCCTAAGGTCATCCTGCTGGTCATTGTTGGAGCAGAGTCAGAGGTGAACTTGAGTTTAGGACTCCCAGGACAGTGCTCAAGGGGAGGGAAAAACAAATAAGTCAGGAAGGCAGACCTCCCAAGTCCCGCCCACCCAGGGTGAGATCTTTTCTCTTGTGGGATCTGGTGGGGCATGTGGGGGTGAGCGAGTGTGTCTGTATGATGTGTGATGTGTGTATGAGAGGGATGGGCTGGGGAGGAGGAGGGAAACGGGTCTGTGTGCACGTGGGCATCTGTGTGTGTCCTACACACAGGCCTGGGAGGGAGGGGACAAAAGTGTCCCTGGGCAGCCAGGGATGGCCACACTGGGGGCACCCAGGGCCGGCCAGCAGAGCAGTGGGCCTCATGCGCTGGCGCCCCGGGCTTCCCCTCCCTGAAGACCACCGCAGGGTAGAGGATGCATCTCAGCCTCCACCCGTCATCTCCCCATCCACCCCCCACCTCCCCCAGCTCCTTCCTGTTTTGATGGAAGGAAAAAATTTCAGCTTTTTCCTTCTTTATTTTTCCAGACGGGTGACTCGCTCGGGAAAGGAATTCCCCCCTCCCCAAACCATCATAATACCTATATATCGATGCCATAGATCCAGGCCCATCCTGTTGTGCTGGGATAGTCACGGTTATTTTTGGGTGCTTTACGGGGGTGGTACCCCAGGGGAGGTGATGTGGGGGGGTGCTCAGCTGCCTTCTCCCAGTCCACATCCCCCCCTCCCGGATTCCTCCCCACCCCCTCCCAGTCCTCCCTGCCTGAGTTCTGGGAGGAGGGAAGGAAGCCTGCTAGGCCAGGGTATAAATAACTCAGGTGGTTACTCAGCTCCTGAGAACATGATAACATGAGTCATGATGTGAAATCAAGAGGAGCAGAGAACAGCCTTGGGCCACCGCCCGGGGCAGGGCAGTGGGCCTCAAGGGAGAGGGGTCTGGAACCCCGGGCGCTGGCAGTGGGCAGGGCCCAGGAGGACAGGGGAAGCCGCTGCCCCATGTGAGGCGTGAGACACACCCCACCCTGGCTCACACACCAGGTTCTTACCTGGAGCTGTGGGCCAGGGGAGGGGGCCTGGGCTTCCTTGCCAAGGCCCTCCCTGAGCTGGGAAGAGGAAAGAGGGCAGGACCCCGAGTGAACATCGTGGGTCCTCTCCCTGCGCCTGTCACAGGTCAGCAGGAAGATCAGGTCCATTGGAACCTGTCCCCTCCCCCATTTCCCAGGCAGATAGCCCAAGGAGTTCCCAGAGCCTCAGCACCACTTGCAGGAAGGACTTGCAGCACTCAAGGTGGGGGGAAAGCTTCCTTCTCCCTCCTGGGGTGGCCTGGAATCCAGGACAGTCCCCACCCCCTTTTGGCTGCCTGGCCACAGCGTGGGCATGAGGTGTGGGTGCAGAAACAGGACACCACCAGGGAGCCCTGGCCTAGCCCGAGTGAGGAGCCCAGGCTGCGAGGCCGGGCTGCTGGCCCCATCCTGGGCTCTGGCACTCGGGGTCAGAAGCCAGCCCCAGCCCCTGCCCACTCACCCGGGGAAGTCCTCCGCTTCAGGCTCGCCTCCAGGCCTCCAGAGCAGGCAGGCTCGGACCCTGGGTTGCCATGGCAACGGGTTCTGGAGCCTGCGTGAGCAGAGCCACCCTCTTCTCTGTACCCCCCTGCAGCCGCCCGGCCTCGCGGGGAGAGGGCCTTTGCCGGGGTGAGGGCACACGGCACCTGTCCTGGTGAGAGGGCCATGGGCTCGGGCCCAGCTGAGGGCTGCCCACCCAGGCCGGGAATCGGGACATACATAGGGCATCCAGGGGGCCTTGGGCAGCTCGTTGCCTGGGTCTGAGCCTCAGGCCCCTGGCCTGGAAAATGGTAGACTAGGGAGGGGGGCTAATGGCTTCTCTTGGCTGTCCTGAGACCCAGCTGAGCAGTTGCCACCCAAGAGCCCCCTTCCTCATCTACGAGGCATCTCCTTCCCACTTTGGGTCTTACTGCCCAGGGCAGCATCCCCAGAGTCTGCACCCACCCCACCTGACTCTGTCCCTAGGACCCTGGGCCTGGCTCACCCCACCCGCCCCCCACCCGCCACCTCTGCTTGCCCAGACAGCTTGGCATGGCTCAGACCCAGCCATTCAATGGACAGCCTGCCCTCTGGCCCCTCACAAACAATGGGGACTCCAGGAATATTGTCCCGCCTGAGCTGAATCAAACGCTCTAAATTTAGCCCATCTGATGCGTCCTCTGCTTCCTGCCCCTGCTGCCCTGCTTTCAAGGCGATGAGGTCACCCCGGAACTGCCTGCCCCAGCAGCCAGACCCAGGGGGTTTCCAGGTCCAAGGCTGCTCCCCTGCCCTTGGGGAACGGGCTGCCAGGGGACCAGGGGCCACGGGTCTTCCCTCCCTGCCTTCCCTGCCTCTCGGGCCTCTGGGCCCAGGGAAGAGTCCCTGTGAACTTTAGCCCCGATCTGGATGGGGAAAAGCCAGGGAGGCAGGGGCAGGTGAGCTTCTGGGGGAGAAGCACATGTTGAAGATCCAAGGGCCTGGGGCACGAGGAAGACCCACGAGGGCTCTAGTGGTTCGCTGAGTGCTGGCTGCATGCCGGGCCCAGCGCCGGGTGAAGAGTGGACCTGCCCTCCCGGAGTGGACAGTACAGAGGAGGAAGGACAATCAGCAAGTGAGCAGTAAATGGCCAGGATCGTTTTCGAAGATTCAAACATGACACATGTTAAAAGGGAAATAAATCAGAGAGATACGATCACAAAACCGGGGTGGAGTGGATGGCCCTGATTCAGAGGAAGGGTCAGGGGAGGCCTCTCGGAGAGGTGACATTTGAGCTGGGCCTTGGATGACCAGAAAGGACTATTCGAAGAGCTGGGTGGGGCTGAGGCCTCCAGGCCAGAGGAGGGGCAAGGGCGGACTCCTAGGAGAGAAGAGACTTGCTGAGTTTGGGGACGGAGTTTGGGGCCCGTCTGGAGACCAGGATCCCCCCCACCCCAGGAGGGAGAGTGGAGGGCAGAGGTCAGGAGGCAGAAGAAGCCAGGTAGCATTCCCCGAGCAGGAGATGCCCTCCCCAGGGCGACGAGCAGGGGAGCCGCTGCCTCACTCAGGTGGAACGGGGTCTGTGGGCTGCCACGTGGAGAGGGATCAGGGAGCCCGGGGAGGGGACTGAAGCCACAGCACCTTGGGATAATAAACACTGTTTGCTGGAGGGCGCTTCAAGATCCTCCTGATTTGGCCCTCTCCTGAGCTCCGAGGCCCAGAGAGAGCATGCTGTCTGCCCAAGGTCACACAGCAAGCGAATAATCTGCCTGGAAAACCTTTTATAGGAGGTAGGAAGGGGAGCTTGGCCAGCTGAGAAGGAAGTGTCTTTTCAAGAACCCGGTGTCTGAGCCCCTGCCCTCGGCCCAGGCTCCTGCTGGGGTGTGGGTGAGCAGGCCAGAGGGGCGGGCGGTGGGGCTCTGTCTCTGGCCTGCTTCCTTTCACATCCTGTGGACAGGTGTTCCGACTCTGGCCCCTCCCACCCACAATCCTCCCCAACCGCAGCCCTCCCCCTGTGCTGCCAAGAATCCAAGGTTGGCAGGGAGTCGCGGGGGGCCTCTGGAATGTCGCTTTCCGGTGCCAGCACCGGTGTGCCAGCCTCGGCAGAGGCCTCGGGGGGCGGACAGGGATCATCGGATCTTGTCTGGAATGGGGAGGCTGGCGGTCCTGAGCCACTGGGAAAGGGCAGGGCCCTGCCTATCGCATCCCAGGCGGTGGGGCGGGGGTGGGGGGGCGGGGGGGTGCATCCTGCAGTGGAACCCACTCGGGCTGCTCCAGCGACTTACCGTCTCTCCAGGAGTGGGGGAGTGGGGGAGCTGGTTCCCTAGCAACCGTGCCCCCCTCCATCACACTCTTCCCTCAAGCTACCCACACCCTCAGCGCCTCTGGGTTTATACTTGAACCCTGTTGGGGTGGGGGGAGGTGGTGCTCTATGGTGGAGATTCCGATTAACCCTTCAGACACTGAGTGCAAGGAAAAACGCTTTGGGCTGAGGCTGCTCTGGGTTCAAATCCCACCTCGACAGTGACTGTCTTTCTGGGCCTCAGTTTCCTAACTGACAAAATGGAGATGATCCCCCTGTGCAAGGCTTGGTGTAAGAATTTCTTTTTGTTTTTTTAAGATTTTATTTATTCGTGAGGGACACAGAGAGAGAGTCTGAGGGAGAAGCAGGTTCCCTGCGGGAAGCCCAATGCGGGACTCGATCCCAGGACCCTGGGATCATGCCCTGAGCCAAGGGCAGATGCTCAACCTCTGGGCCACTCAGGCTCCCCTGGTGTAAGAATTAAATAGAGTGACACCAAATCAGGCCCCACCCCAGGCCCCTGGCACACTCCAGTGCTCCTCATCTGTTCATTGCCTCCCTCCTGAACCCCCTGGGAGAAATAGACTGCTTCTTGCCTCTGCTGGCCAGAGGGAGAGCCTGGAAATGGAGCCTGGGAGGAGGTGGAGCACTGGAGTGGCAAGGGACAGTGGGGCACCTGGTTGGGATCCTGACTTGGGAGTCACACAGACCTGGGTTTGAGCCCTGGCTCCTCCACTGGCCAGCTATGTGGCCTTGGACAAGTTTTAACCCTCTTTGAGCCTCGATTTTGTCATTTGCTTAATGGTAACAATAGCATCTTCTCCACCAGGGCTGTTGGGACACAGGTATTACTGTCGGTATTATCAGCCGGTGGGGGAAAGAGGGTGCTGTGGGGAGACTTATGTCTCCCCACTGGCCCCAGGTTGTTGGAAGCTTCTGGCAAGGGCGATGGGCAGCCTTGAGTGGCTGGAGTGAGGGCAGGGCAGCCAGTACCCAGGTACCATCTGCCCACATCTCATTGCAGGAGCTGAGGTGCTGGTGATTCTCTGGGGCCCCCCCACACTCCCAACTATGCTGGTGGTGGTGCTGGGCGAGGCCTCCTTTTCCAGCCAGATGCCCTTGAGGCCTGGGGCAGGGCCACCCCCTCCTCCCTTCTGCCAGCAGGGCCCAGGCCAAGATGCCTTTATTTTTAAACCTGCGAACAATGCCTGGCCGGGCACAGCCTCCTACAGAGGACAGAGAGAGGGAGGATGGGCTAGGAGCTGTGCTTCCTGGGCCGACACTCCTCATCCCCAGACAGGTACCCTGCTTAGATTTCCCTCATCCCTGGCCTTGACCCTGCTCTCCCTGGGGTCGTGGAGGGAGCACCCAGATTCTAGGGTCCCGTCATCTGGTTGGGACAAACCAGCCCCATCAAACAGGATTGGATGCGGCACATCTGCAGGGCCCGGTGCCAAGAGTGGCTTCAGAAGCCAGGACCTTCTGGTCCCTCGGGCTCCCTCTCTGCCTCCATAACTCCCCCAAACCCAGGCTGGATCTTCTGTCTCCTTAGGAAGGTTCCCCATCCTGCCCAGTGATGCACTCCTGCCTTCTCACGACTCCTCTTGCTTGCTCACGGCTCTCCAGCAAATTCCTGAGTCTGTGTGGCAGGAGGGTGGTGCCCCTGGCATTCCTGGAGGGCAGGGCGAGATCGGGAGCCCAGGAGGCAGGGACATGGGGTCTGGTCCTGCTTCTGCCATCAACCCCTGTGTGACCTTGAGTAAGACCCATCACTGTCCCGTCTCAGGATGGGAGAGGGCTTGGTAGACTCTCAGGTGCTGTGCACACATGGGGCACAGGGTCTCCCGATGAGCAGGACACACTGAGAATGGGTGTCCCTGACATATGGGGGGTCTCTATGGAGAGCCGCAAACACCAGACCCCAGAGCCAGATGGCCTGGCTTCAGATCTGGCTCTCCACTGTCAGGTGCAGATTTGAGGCAAGATAACTACCCTCCCCCCCAGGACCTCTGTTTCCCCATCGGTAAATTCTGGTCATGAGCGACGCCTGGGTGGCTTAGTGGTTGAGCATCTGCGATGGGCTCAGAGTGTGATCCTGGGGTCCTGGGATCGAGTCCCACACCGGGCTCCCCGCAGGGAGTCTGCTTCTCCCTCTGCCTGTGTCTCTGCCTCTCTCATGAATAAATAAATACAATATTAATTAATTAATATAAGTGCGGTCATGATCGTACCTGCCTCTTAGGGCTGTCGGGTAGAGACAGGATACATACATGAAGAGTGAGCACTGAGCACCAACCCCTACCATACGTGCGGCAGAGCCAAGGTGTAGCACGTGGGTGTGTGCACCAATGCGTGTGTGCCCCACGAGCTTGCTCCCAAAGAATGTGGAAGCCACAGAATGTGATTGAAAGAGAACAGTCAGGGCAGCCCAGGTGGCTCAGCGGTTTAGCGCCGCCTTCAGCCCAGGGTGTGATCCTGGAGACCCGGGATTGAGTCCCACGTCAGGCTCCCTGCATGGGGCCTGCTTCTCCCTCTGCCTGTGTCTCTGCCTCCCTCTCTCTGTGTGTGTCTCTCATGAATAAATAAATAAAATCTTAAAAAAAAAATTCTGAGCATCTTTAAAAAAAAAAAAAAGAAAGAGAACAGGCAGCAAAGTCGGGCTGTGGGCTCCCACCCGCAGGCAAGCCCAGTGTTCGCGTGTGCTCACCGATGTCCGAGGGGAATGTGTGTGCCCAAGCCTGTGTGTGCCAAGGACGTGTTCACGAGGACCTGAAAGAGCTTAAGTCCCCTTGTCTGGCCGTTGAGGTGGCAGCACAGGGACACGTGTCTCGTCCTGCTGTTCTCTCCTGGTGAGATGGGAAGCACAGCCCATCAGGGTCCCCCCTTCTCCCAGAGCCTGGTCCCCACCAGGGCTGCTGGGGACCAGGCTCCAAGGGAGACCTTTGGGAGGGGTTGGTGGAGAGGGGACAGGTGGCTGATGGCCTGCAAATGAGCTCAGGCCCTCCTGGCTCCCAGGCTGCTCTGATTCTCCCCTGGCATCACTGCTGACAACATATCCCATAGTTATGACCCATGTCCCCCCCCCAGCCCCCTGTGAAGACAGGGATTTTGTCTGCTTTGCCCACAGTTTTGTGGCCCAGTGCCTAAAACAGTGCCAGGCACACAGCAGGGGCTCAACAAGCACTTGAATAGATGAGGAACCGGGAAGGTTTTGTTGTTGTTGTTGTTGTTGTCATTGTCAACTTAGCAAGGTATAAAAGTCAGCGGGAGTCAGACCTCAAACATACAGCCATGTAACCACCCCCTCAAGCAGGACAAAGGACATGTTCTTTGCCCTAAAAGTTCCTTGGTGCCCCTTGCGCTTGCCTTGGTGATCACCGACCCAACTTCTGGTTCTAGAACACTGCCCTTCCTAGAATTCCACACCTGCATCTGGAATGGCTCTGCTGTCCCGTGGATCCTGGAGAAGGAGGCCCAAGGAGGATCAGGGGACCCGGCAGGGTGGAGGTGACCATGACAGGCCTGGCCTGAGAGAGGTCAAGGGAGGCCATCCTGATCCCTGGCTTTGAGAGGAATTCTCAGCCCCGAGGAGCATCTGGCTGTGGCGGACAAGGTGAGGTGTCCTGTGGGAGCTGCTGGGCCAGAGGCCAAGATGCCCCTCACAGCTTGGTTGGGAGAAGGATGCGCTCACAGTCACCAAGCGCATGGGTGCGCACACACGAGCACACCTGTACAGACACACACACGAAGACGGCAGCCCGGGCCCAGGCGGGTGGCAGGTGGTTGACAGACCGCCACCTTCTCTGTGGAAGAGAACCCCCAGGGCTGCAGAGAGCGTAGCAAATGTGGGCAGGGGCAGCTCAGTTCCCCTGGCCCGTCCCTGGGAGATGCGTAGCTCATGTGGAATCCCAACCTTGGGATGTAGCCGGTATCTGCTCCCCCTTACAGATGAGGAAACGGAGGCGTGAAGGGGCTGAGCCATTTGTTCTCGTCACCCAGTGACAGCACTCAGATTCTGCTTTTTCAGTCTGTGACAGGTTGCATTTTCCAGAGAGAACCACAGCGTCTCCCATCCCACACACTCTTACGGTGGCGCAACGCCGATGCTCCTCTTCTTTTGGATCTGGATAGACTTGCATTTGCAGAAGCGATGCTCTGTGGCTTCCAAGCTAGGTCAAAAAATGCAACGTAGCTTCTGCTTGGTTCTCTTGGGACCCTCACCGCGGGAGCTCTGGGCCGCCATGCTCTGGGGAAGCCCAGTGAGCCCACAGCCCAAATGGAGAGGCTGTACTGAAGGAGGGGAAAGGCACCCAGCCAGCACACACCGCCCCCGCCTTGCCCTTCAGGCTCCCAGCACTGGCTGCAACCGCATGCGAGACCCCAAGCCAGACCGCGAGCCCAGCCCAAATTCCTGAGCTGCAGAAACCACGAGAAATAATGAAATGATTTGGATTGTTTTAAGGTGCTATGTTTGGGGTTTGTTTGTTACGCAGCAGCAGTAGCTCATTGGAACACAACCCATGGAGAATCCTGTTGGGTGGAGTTTCAAAATAATCCAGGGTCCAACGGCTTCTCACACCTCCACAAGCCACCCTAATCTGGGCCGCTGTGATCTCTTGCCTGGATGCAGTGGCCTCCTGACTGGTCTCCCTCCTTCTGCCCTCAAGCCTATGGTCTCTTCCCTGCAGCGCAGCCAGAGTGAGCCTGGGGAGCAGAGACACTTCTGCTCAAAGCCTTCCAGGGGCTCCCATCTCCCCCACGGCCTGACAGTGACCCACAGGCCCTATGTGATCTGCACCCTGACTTCTCTGACCTCAGTTTCCCCCACTCGCCCCTCACTCACTGCCTCTGGCTGCTCCCCAAACTCAGCTGGCACTTACTTAGGGCAGTTACCATTTCTGATGCTGTTCCTTCTGCCTCAGATTTCTTTTCCCTGCACATTTGCCTAGCTCACTCTTGCACCCCTTAGCTTTCAGCTCAAATGTCACCAATTCGGTGAGGCCTCCTCCCCCACATACCCTGCCCCCCAAGCTCCCCGTTCTCTCCCTGCTTTAATTTTCTCCATTGCTTCTCCCACCTCCTGATGGTGACATATTGTATCTCCATGTTCTGCTACGTTCTTCCATCCTCATGTGAGCTTCCTGCCAACAGAGACTTTGTTTCCACCTCTCTGTCCTCAAGGCCTGGCACAGGGCCTGACATGTCCTAGAGCTTCAGATGCCTCTTGACTGAATGAGTGAGCAAATGAATGAATGAATGAATGATTCCAGAATCCTTCCAATCAACTAAAACGCCTGATGGGTGAGAGAAGGGGCATTGGGTCTCTCAAAATGGGCTGCCCTCCTGGGCACCTGGGTGGCTCAGTGGTTGAGTGTCTGCCTTCGGTTCAGGACGTGATCCTGGGTTCCTGGGATGGAGTCCCGCATCGGGCCCCTCGCAGGGAGCCTGCTTCTCCCTCTACCTGTGTCTCTGCCTCTCTCTGTGTCTCTCATGGATAAATAATAAAATCTTAAAAAAGGGGGGGGCTGCCCTCCTGCCCATTCAGGGTACCTCCCCATGCTCTAAACGGGGGAAACTGAGGCCCAGAGAAGGTAAAGCATTTGTTGGAAGCTAACCATTCACATATTCAACAGATGTAAAAGCTTTGTAGCATCCAAGCTTTGCAGAGTCTTTTAACTTGAAGGCCCAACACCCCTCACGTGCATAGCCATTCCCAGGCACATGTAAGATCCATATTTTATATTCCTAATCATGTATGTTTTCCTTAAAGGTCCCAAGATGAATTCAGCTTCAGGACTCACCAACCTAGGAATGGCCCCTGCCCACAGGATTTTCAGAATTAAATAAACTACTGCCATAGAGTAGTGCCTAGTACCTAGTGAGTGCTCAGTGCCATGTTGTTGAGGCCCCATTGTGCCCCGGGCGCTATCCCCAGGAGCTGGGGATTCAGTGATGAGCCAGATCAACCAAGCCCCTGTCCTCTTCAGCTTATGTCCTGAGATGGGTAATAGATGGTGAACAGGTAAACAAGCGGGCATGAAATGGCACATAGCGATAAGGGCAATAATGAACAATCGAGTGGTGTTGGGGGAGGGAAGATGGATGGGGAGGGGGCAGTGTAGTTTAGAAGTGTCAGGAGACTTCTCTGAGGAGGTACCATTTGAAGAGGCAAATGATTAAAAGAAGAGAGTCATATCGGACAGAGGGAATAGCAGGTACAAAGGGCCTGTGGCAGGAAGGAGCTGGATACATTCGAGAAACAAAGCCAGTGAGGAAGTGAGTGAGGAAGAGAACAGGGAGATGAGGTCAGAGAACCAGAGGTGAGGTCTGCTTCCCTCTCCCCCTTCCTGTCTCTGAGTAAGGAGCACTTGCAGAGCTGCCCCCCAGGCCACCACAGGGGTGCTGCTCTGCCATTGTTACTCCTGCCTTGTGACCTCAGCCCCACCCAGCCCGGCCCCAACCCCCACTTCCCCTTCCAGTTGTGACCCAAGAAGTCAGGAACCACATCCTTTCCTAAACTGGGTCCCCGCTCCCTGCACCCCTTCTAGGGGGTGGGGCTCAGACTCCCAGTGTTGGACTCTCAGTCTCTGGCTGACTTCTTTGGGCTCCCTATTTGCCTTCCCCCTCCACCACCCACCCACTGGCCCCAGTATTGTCAGACCCTTGCAGCCTCCTCTCCTCCTTCACCAACCTCCCAGAAGCCATGGGGTTACCCCCCCCCCCGCCCGCCCCCGCCCCGCCACGAATGCATCAGCCGTTCCCTAAGCTCAGAACACCCTTTCTTCCCTCCTCCCTCTGACCAAATCTCAGCTGTTACCTCCTCCTGGAAGTCCCTGCGTTATGAGCAGCAGATGGGTCTTGCTCATCTCTATCCCCCAGGGCCAGGCAGAGGCCTTTGCACCCAGAAGGATCTCAGTAGATGGGCGAATGAATGAAGAATTAGTTGGATCCAATCAGCCCATTGTCCACTGGCCTGTGTGGCAAACACCCTGCTGGGCCCAGAAGCTGGGGATGACACAGCCACTCGCATCCCTGTGCAAAGAGCTCTTTCCCCAAGTCCAGGAGTCTGAAGCAGGTCTGGGCTCTGCACTAATTTGCTGTGTGAACTTGGGAAGCCACTGACCTGTGCTGAGCTTCTCATTTGGCAAAACAGCAGCTGGAAGAGGCTAAATGATCTCAGAGCATCATGGTCACAAGTGTGGACTCGGGCCAGATGGCCTGGGCTCAAATCCCGGGCCTGCCACCTTGCCAACTGTGTGACCTTGGGCGAGATTTTTAACCTCTCTGAACCTCTGATCCCCCATCTGTAAGTGCTGCAGAGCGTTAGGGCCCCGTCTCACAGAACAGTTGTGAAGATTCATGTTTGCAATGACTCCGTGGAAAGCCCAGCCTGGGGGACATAACCGTATGGCTAATTAGATCATGATTAGGTCTGAGGTCTGCGATGTGCGTCTTATGGGGACATGACAGGTTCATGTGAACACATCTACTATGCATCAGAGCAGAAGGCCAGGAATGTCCAGGCCTGAGGTTTGGAGGGTCCTTGAGGCACCAGCACAGGGCGGCTGTCACCCCCAGGCTGGGAGAGTGGTGTGCACTCCTCCAGGCTGCGTGCACACGGGGGCTCTTTCCGGTGTACACACTACCTGCCCTGAAGCAGCTCGCCCTTCCCCCAATGCCAGACCCTCTCAGGAGTCAAATGCAACAGAGGAGGCCGAGGGAAACTGAGGACAATCCCATCACGGCCGACTGAGCTTCCGGAGACCAGCCGGTAAATGTCCTTCCACCCCCCACTGTCCTGGGAAATGATGACAAGGAATGAGGTCAGAGGTCACCCATGGGATGTTCTGGGGACCCCAGGCTCTCAGGGGCTGCCTCTCAGACTACAGGGTCCCTGCTTCTAGGGCCTGGGTTCAAGAGAGAGTTCAAGGAATTTTAGCGCTGAGTCCAGAGCCCATGACAGAGGAAGCTGAGGCCAGGAGTGCTGAGCTGAGTGACTCGCCCAAGGTCACACAACGGGGGGGGGGGGGGGGGGGGGGGATGAAGGGCTGGGACCAGATCTCAGGCCTCTAACCGCCTCCCCCGCCCAACCTCCGCAGTGCTTCTCCCCCGCTTGGTGATACATTTCTGGAAATCACCCCAGTTCTACTTTCCAAAGTGAGTCAGGAACATCTGTACCTCTGGGGGCTGCAAAGACTCCCTGGGGCTCCCTGGCAAGAATGCTGACAACTTTCTGAGGGGTCTGAAAGCAGAACTGGCCTTCCCAGGAATTGAGAAGAAAGGTATCATTTCTGTTCATTTAGTGAGAATTCCAGAAAGCCTTACAGGGCCCCGATGTCCTGTTCTTGCCCCACTCATGTGATATAGGGGACCAGGCCCTATTTGACAGGGATGTCATTGAGGTGCCAAGGGATGGAGAGATTTGTCCAGGGTCACACAGGCGGCCCTGGTTCTGACACTCAGGCTGCCAACTCCAAGATCAGAAGCTTCACTGACACCCAGGAGGCAAGTCTGACCTTCCTTGTCAGAGGCCTGGGCGGATCTTAGACAACATCGACTCCCGCCCCTGAGCTCTGAATTCTTTCTCATTTTTAATGCCCTTACTATAAAAGCAACAATACATGTTCACTTACGAAAATCTGAAAAATGCAGAAAAGTCAAAATAAGGAAGAAAAATCACCACCCACAGCCCCGCCACCCAGAGACAATCATTGTTAAGGTTTGATGTATTTCCTTCTATAGTTTTTTGTTTGAGGACTTTTTTTAAACATGGCTGAGATCATACAGTATATTAAAAGAAAAAAAAGAAAAACGGTAGTATCCTGCCCTTTTGACTTGCCATTATAGCGTGGGCACTGCTCTGGCTAGTTGGCCCTCTCTCTCTCACCTCGTTTCTGTTTCCACATTTTTATTGGCCGCCTAATATTTTGTCCAGTGGAAGTTCCATAGTTTATTTAGCCATTCCCTTATTGTTGGACATCTCTGTGATTTCCAGTTTTTCAACATTATCAATCATGTATTTTGGGAGATCTTTGCACAGGAAGCTTTTCTTTTTCCGTATTTAGGGATCTCTCCTTGGCTGGAATGGAATTACTGGGTCAGTGAGTCACACACGTTTCTGGCACACTTGGTCAAAGTGCTTGCCAAAGGACCCGAGCTGTGCCCCCTCTCCAGGTGAGCAAAGAGAGGCCCCAAGAGCTGGGCCCAGTCACTGAGCCCCCCACTGAGACCCACCATCCTTCCTCTCTAAGTCATCTACCCCTCTAATCATGCCCTCGTTCATTCCACAGATAACGGGCACCCACTGTGTGCCAGGGGGCAGGCGAAGTTACTGGAGATGGATCCCTCAATGAATAAAACAGACAAAACCCCCTCCCCTCAAGACCACTCCATCCCAAAGAGCGAGAGAAGGAGCAAGCAGGAGGACACTGTGTTCTCCTATGCCTCTGCCCTGGGCTATATGCAAATCCAGGCACTTATTTGCATATCCTGGATTTGCATACCCGAGCAGGTAAGAAGGCAGAGAGGGGTGACATCTGGCAGCCCCACCAGCCCTGTTTTCCTTGATTCCCCCACCCCCAGTCATTTTCTAGAATTTGGCCTTCCCTTAAAATTTGGGAGATTTCACAAGTCTGGATTTCTGGCATCTCCTGAACCCTCTGCAGACCTCGCCAGTTCCCAGATGGTCCCCAGGGCCACGGCTCAGCCTAGGGACCCCCACTACCCAGCTCCCACCTGGCCACCCCACTCCGTACTAAGCTCAGTGCCTTGGCCATGCTTCCCGCACACACTCAGTCCATGAACCTTTTGTGATGTGAGTCTGGCCGGAAGGAGTCAGCAATAAGACCAACGACCGTGGTGACACTGAGACGAGTAACAAGAAGTGACTTGGGCCAGGTGACAGTGCCAAGTGACAAAGGCAGATCTGAGCGGGGCAGCCAGGCTCCCGAGTCGGGGGCCTTAACCACACGTGCCTGACAGTCCAGTGAGGTAGACAGGTACAAAAAAGCGCCCCCGCGGGTGAACAGACAGCCCTGCCAGAGGAAACTCAGGCCCCCCACTGCACCCCCACTCCCACCCCACCCCACCCGAGGAAAGCACCCCCAGGCTCAAGCAGCCCTGAGAAAATACAGCTGGGAGCTGGAAGTGAAAAGTCAAGCTAGAGATTTTCCATTCTTTGTGGGTTTTTTGTTTTGGGATTTTGTTGTTTTTTTAGATGTATTTTTTTAAGATTTTGTTTATTCACGAGAGACAGAGAGAGAGAGAGAGAGAGAGAGAGAGGCAGAGACACCAGCAGAGGGAGAAGCAGGCTCCATACAGGTTGCCGACGTGGGACTCGATCCCGGGACTCCAGGATCATGCTCCGGGCTGAAGGCAGGTGCTAAAACACTGAGCCACCCAGGGATCCGATTGTTTTAGATTTTATTTATTTATTCATGAGAGACACACAGAGAGAGGCAGAGACACAGGCAGAGGGAGAAGCAGGCTCCATGTGGGGAGCCTAATGCGGGACTTGATCCCAGGACCCCAGGATCACACCTGAGCCGAAAGCAGGTGCTCAACCACTGAGCCACCCAGGCTCCCCTGTTTGGGGACTTTTTGTTGTTTTTGTAAAGTAGGCTCCACGCCCAGCGTGAAGCTCAGTGCAAGCCTTGAATTCACAACCCTGAGATCCAGACCCAAGCTGAGATCAAGAGTCAGACACTTAACCGACTGAGCCACCCAGGCGCCCCTCCGTTTCTTTGGACCTGGGCTTCCCCCTGCCCAGAATGCCCTCTCCCCCTTCCTTTACCTGCTTATGCTCACTCTCGCTCCACTGAGATGCCACCCCTTTCCGAGAAGCCCTCCCTAACCCGGGGGACAGTCTGCAGCCCTGGTCCAGGCAGGAAGATGGGGAGACTAGAGCACCAGCAACACCCATGTTCTCAACTCCCACAGGAAGACCATCACTCCCCAAGCCCGATCCCTGATCCAGTCCCACCCGTCTGCTGCTGGGGGTCGGGAAGATGGGAAGGGCAGAAAGAGGGAGTGAGCCCTGATACAGGACAGTGGGTGTGGCTGCTGGTCTTGGGGGGCCCAGCAGTCTGATGCCTGGGCAGGTATCCCAGCTGGATGCTCACAGGCTGGGTGACCTTAGCCTCTCTCTGCCTCGTCTTCCTTGCCTCCAGAACATACAGGAGCAGACCCAGCCTGGATGCCCCAATAAGCATCGCTGTGGATGAACAGGGGAGCACCTGCCCATGGGGTCGTAGGCTCGCAGAACCCCGGGAGCCCAGGGGAGCCCCTGCCCACTCTCTCACATTACAGCAAAGAAAACCACTGAGCCCAGAGAGAGAGGAGGCCAGGCCTTAAGCCAGAACCCCTTACCCCCGCCCCAGTTGCTGACACCAGCTGCCCTGGGTCCAGGGTCCACCTCTACCCCTCCCAGAAAATGTTTCTCATAAGGAAAACTCGGTGCACAGCCCTCACCCCAGCTTCTTGTCAAAGGACCGGCTTGTGTCTTCTGTCCTGGGCCCGGCCAGAGCCTGCTCCCTGGGCCTTCATCTTTCTGGGAAGGAACTTCCCCCCAAGACCGCCTCCCCTGGCCATCAAGGGAGGGGGTGGCTTCCTGGCCCGAACAATGGGGCTGGGATGTCCCTTGGCTTCTGGCATGCGGGGGTGCTGGGACATCTGAAGATGCCATTCCCATTTGGGAGCATGGAGAATGTGGACCTGAGGGCAGGAGAAGGGCCCAGGCCCCAGTAGCAGCTTTGGGGAACACTCTCCAGCATTTTCCTTGTCCCCACCTCATTGGGTCTCAGTTTCCATGCCTGTAAGATGGAGAATGATGAGAACATCTAGCTTATAGGGTATGAAGTTAACCAAATCCTCTGTGCAAAGGGCTTATCACGGACAGCCTGGGGTCAGAATTTGCACACAATGTGAAGCTGGGTGGTGAGGGCATTGGCTAAACACACATGCAGTTGCCACTTGCCCAGCTGAGAGTCCCACTTCCAGCTGTGTGGCCTTGGGGAAGTTACTTAACCTCTCTGTGTCTTAGTTTCTTCATCTAAAATGGGAGTAGGGGATCCCTGGGTGGCGCAGTGGTTTGGCGCCTGCCTTTGGCCCAGGGCGCAATCCTGGAGACCCGGGATCAAATCCCACGTCGGGCTCCTGGTGCAAGGAGCCTGCTTCTCCCTCTGCCTATGTCTCTGCCTCTCTCTCTCTGTGACTATCATAAATTAAATAAATAAATAAATAAATAAATAAATAAATAATAAAAAAAATGCTAAAATGGGAGTAATAGGACACCTGAGTGGCTCAGTGGTTGAGTGTCTGTCTGGTTCAGGTCGTGATCCCGGGGTCCTAGGATCGAGTCCCGCATAGGGCTCCCTGCATGGAGCCTGCTTCTCCCTCTGCCTGTGTCTCTGCTTCTCTCTGTGTGTCTCTCATGAATAAATAAATAAAATCTTTTAAAAAATAAATAATAAAATGAGAGCAGTAATAGTCCTTCAGCAGAGGGGTTTCTGAAAATTAACTGAGTTACTGCATGTAAAGTGCTTAAAGAAGGCCGTCAGAGACGCCTGCGTGGCTCAGCGGTTGAGTATCCGTCTGCCTTTGGCTCAGGGTGTGATCCCGGGGACTTAACACAATTTTTTTTACCTTCCACTTTGGAGATCCAGATGGTGGCAGAGTTGTGTCCCTTCTGGAGGCTCTAGGAGACAGTCTGTTCCCCTGCCTCTTTCAGATCCTAGAGACCCCTGCATTCCTTGGCTTGTGGCCCCTTCCTCCATCTTCAGAGCTGGCAACGTGGCAGGTTCCGACCTCCTTCTGATCTCTGTTTCTGTTGTCACCTCTCTCTGACTTTGGTCCTCTTCCCTCCCTCCTATTTTTTTCTACCCTTTTATTTAGAACTCATTTTAGGGGGGAAAAAAAAAGAACTCATTTTAGGCTTATAGAAGTCATAAAGATGACTCAGCTCCCATGCGCTCTCCACCCAGATTCTCCTACTATTAACATCCAACACGACTGGGCTGCGTTTACCAGATTGAAGACATTCACAGGGATACAACCTTGCAAACCACAGTCTTTATTCCGATGTCACCAGCTCTGTCACCGATGTCCTTTCCCTGTTCCAGAAGCCATCTAGGCTCCCCCCGTGGCATCTGGCCTTCAGGTCACCTCAGTCTTTCCCAACCTTGACAGTTGAGGATGCTACTTGGCTGTTTTGTAGAATGTCTCTGTTTTGTTTTTTGGAACAGCTTTATTGAGATACCATACAGATACCGCTGTACAATTCCTCATGTTTAAAGTGTGCAAGTCACCAATGTGGGGTTTAAGGCATTGTTAATCTTCTCAAATTGTAATAAACTATATCTAACATAACATTTGTCATTTTTTTCTTTTTTTTTTTTTTTAACATTTTGTTTATTCATGAGAGAGACAGAGACACAGGCAGAGGGAGAAGCAGGCTTCGTGCAGGGAGCCCGACGCGGGACTCGATCCCAGGTCTCTAGGATCACACCCTGGGCCGAAGGCGGCGCTAAACTGCTGAGCCACCTGGGCCGCCCTTAACTTTTTTTTTAAGATTTTATTTAGTGGGGCACTTGGGTAGCTCAGCGGTTGAGCTTCTGCCTTTGGCTCAGGTCGTGATCCCAGGGTCCCAGGATCAAGTCCCATATCAGGCTCCCCGTGGGAGGTCTGCTTCTCTCTCTGCCTGTATCTCTGCCTCTCTCTCTCTCTGTGTCTCTCATGAATGAGAGACAATAAATAAAATCTTTTTTAATTCATTCATGAGAGACACATAGAGAGAGGGAGAAGCAGGTTCCCTACGGGGAGCCTGATGCGGGATTGGATCCCAGGACCCCAGGATCACTCCCTGAGCCAAAGGCAGATGCTCAACTACTAAGACACCCAGGTGCTCCTCATTTTAACTACTTTTAAGTGGACAGTTCAGTGTGTTTCCCCCTTATAAAGACGCTGTGATGACACGGGGCCCACATGGATTATGCAGGCTAACAGCTTGTCTCGAGATCCTCCACTTACACCTACAAAGTCCCTCTTGCCCTGTAAGGTGACAGTCACGAGTTCCAGGGCGCAGGACATGACCATCCTGGGGGGGGGGGGTGCTATTCCGTGTGCCACCCTTCGGTGGAGCCATCAGGTGCCACATGCCAGCAGTCCCCTGTCTTCCCACTGGGCCTAGTGCGGCGGCCAGCCACTCCCCCCCCCCCCCCCCGCCCCTGTACTGTTGGGTCCTCAGCACCTAGAGGGGCTTGGGAAACCGAATTCCTACATTCATCACACTCACTGCAGCTGAGAATGCTAAAAGGCCACTTTTGTCAAAGGCAAAGAGTCACATTTGCATTGGGTCACCCTAAGTTAGCAGGGCTGGGCTGTGTAGCCTGCAGCAGGAAGCACGAAGGACCTTGCTTCCACCTCAACAGTCTGTGCAGAACGAGCCCCTCCCAGACCCATTTTGCAGACAAGAGCTGCAGGTGCCTCTGCCCCCGGGGCTCCTCACCATGACTCCGCAGCCTGGGAGGCATCAGGACCTACAGGTTGCTAAAATCCTGAAATACACCCAAATCAACATATCCAACCTCTGCCCAGACCTCCCAAGGCCCCCCACCTGCCCGAACCCTCCCTGAGAACCCCCAGACCTCCTAGTAACTAGTGCACCCCATGTTCCAGAAGGGGATCCTTGCCCCTCAGTCACCTGATTGGCCAGTGCCTGGGCTACACTCTCCCCACTGCTCCGGCACATAGTAGGTGCTCAGCGAGTATAGAGAAGAGAGAGACTTGAAAACCCTCCAGGCCCCCTGCTCCCCGCCCGGTGCTCAGTCCCCCAGCCTCACATCTTCCCCTTGCCCCAGCCATGGCCCCAGTGCTGCCTTGGTGCCTCCCCACTTTCCCGGGCCGGTGGGTGTGGGGGGGGGGAACAAGAGGGCTTTGAGGCGGCCCTATCTCCGGAGGGAAGTGGAGGAGATAACACAGCTTCTCACTTTCCCAGCCTGGCCCGGACCAGAGATAACCCAGGGGAGACGGGGTGCCAGAGCCCTACTAGCAGCGGGGCCACCCACCTGCCCCCCGGGTCTCCCACCATCCCACTATCACAAACTCCAGGCTGAAATCTGAGGAGCCGCTCGGAAGAGCCGCCTGAGACAGGCAGATGATAAGCCGGCCAGAGCTGCTGGGGAGGGAGGACGAGTCTCCAGTGGGAAAATGACCCAAAGGTGGCAGCCACCCTTCCCCAAGCTCATTCTACCCAGACCTCACCAGGGAGCCCACCCTAACCCAGCCCAAGCTCTCCAGAGCTCCCCTAAGACATGGCCCCTCCAAAAGCACCCAGTCCATCCCTCTTGCTGACTGATGAAGAACCAGAGAAGCGGGGGGCCTTGCCCAAGTCACACTGAGGGCTTGACCCCAGACCCCCCAGCTGCTGCAAGTTTCTCTTCAGCACACAGGAAGGCTGTCCCAAACAATGGTCAGATCCTGTGAGGTAGGGGGCAGGGAGGGGGTGCAAAGCATCAGGTCTGAGTTCTAGGGGGTGGGGTGGGGAAGAGAGGAAAGGGCTTCAGGGTGGGGAGGGGACCTAGAGCTGGGAGCAGGATATCAGGTTCTACCCCTAGCTCTGCAACTAATTCACTGGGGCCCCGTGACCTACTCCCTGCGCCTCTCCTAGACTCAGTTTCCCCATCTATAAACAGAGATGATGATGTTTTTGGCCATGAAAGTGCCGCACAGTGAATTAAATGACTGCACTTGTCCGAGTGCCTTGGACACTGCTTGGCCCCTGGCAAACACCCAAAGGAACAGCTGCGATTCTGCATTTCTTCTCTTTCCATCTGTCCAGCTCCACCAGAGCTCTGGGGCATGTCCCCCTCACAGCACGGGTCGCAGGCTTGCGGGGTCCATCCCATCCGTGCGTCCCCGCGACGATGACCATCCGGTGCTCAGCATCTAGAAGGCCCAGGGCCGAGGAGGGCCGGCACCCAGGGCTGGATGAACAGCTGATGAGTGAGCGAGCCAGTGGCTGAGTCAAGCTACTCAGTTTCTTCCTCCCCAGCCTGACCCTCCTCTTCTCCCTTTGCAGCTTCCTGCCTCACCCCCCGCCCCCAGGTGGAAGCAGCAGGTGGACAGTGGGGAGGACCCTCAGCCAAGGGACAAATGTGCTGCTTCCCACAGACCAGCAGCCCAGGCACTGACCAGCTGCTCTCCGCTCACCACCAGCCCGAGCGAGGCCTTCCCTGTGGACCCCAACCTCCCAGCATGGGACGCCCAAGACCCAGAACAGAGGCCCCTGCACACAGCCAGCCTGGCAGGCCAGGAACAAGGGGAGCCGCCTGGGGCTTGGAACCACCAAGCCCCTCGTCTGTCAGTGAATTCACCTGTAGCAGCGAATCTGGTTCCCACAGCAGAGTAAATGTTAGATAGGGAAACTGAGACCCGGAGCAGGAGGTGTCTTGTCCAAAGTCACAGAATGAGGAGCACATGGGTGGCTCAGTGATTGAGCATCTGCCTTCGGCTCAGTGCATGATCCTGGGGTCCCAGGATTGAGTTCCACATCAGGCACCCGCAGGGAGCCTGCTTCTCCCTCTGCCTGTGTCTCTGCCTCTCTCTCTCTCTCTCTCTGTGTGTGTGTGTGTGTGTGTGTGTCTCTCATGAATAAATAAATAAAATCTAAAAAAAAAAAAAAAGTCACAGAATGACACAGAGGCAGACAGAAATAGAATAGGCCCAGGGTTGGGAGATGGGGGGTCCTAATACCGCCTTATCCCCACCACAGCAATGGCCTTCCCTCTGATGACTTTGTAATACATGAGATCCCACTTCCCCAGACTCGGTGCCCAGCATTGTGGCCCAGAGCTCGTTGGCCCTGTCCCCACCACCTCTCATGAGCTCCTCTGAATCTCAATTTTCTCCTTAGTCAGTGGAGCTGACAATAGTACAAATCTTGTGATGTCGCTGTGAGGGTTAAATGCGACCCTGCCATTTGGATAGACATTTCTCCAAAAACTACATATGAAAGACGATTGCCATGGTTCATTGGTTAGAGAAGCCAAAATCAAATTCAGGGGGCGCCTGGGTGGCTCAGTCCATTGAGCATCTGCCTCTTGATCTCGGCTCGGGTCTTGGTCTCAGCATCGTGGGTTCGGGTCCCATGTTGGGCTCTGCACTGGGTGTGGCACTTACTTGAAAAATAAATAAATAAATAAGATCAAACCCACACCGAGGTGCCTGTTCCCACCGACTAGGATGGCTGTAATCAGGAGGACAGACTAGATACCAGTGTTGGTGAGGATGCAGAGAAATGGGAGTCCTCGTGCATGGCTGGTGGGAACGTAAAATGATTCAGCGGCTTTGGAACATGATTTGACAGTTCCTCAAAATGTTAAACACAGTTGCCATCTGAGCCAGCAGCTCTCTGCCTAGGCATACACCCAAGAGAAACGAAAACATATGTCCACACAAAGACTCGTGCAGGGATGTTCATAGAAGCATTCTAGCCAAAAAAGAGAGAACAGCCCAAGAGTCCACCAGGGATGAATGGATAAATCAGATGTGGTAAATCCAAGCAATGAAATATTATTTAGCCATTAAAAAAAAAAGGAATGAAGTGCTGATTCATGCTACAACATGATGCTCTGTGAAAGAAGCCAGTCACAAAAGACCTTCTACTGTGTGTGGGTTTCATTGATCTGAAAAGTCCTGAAGAGCCACATCCATAGAGTATGCAGGTGACAATGGGCAGCTGGGAAGGGGAACGGGGTGTAGTGCAGATTGGGTTTCTTTAAGGAACAATCTAAAATTAGATGATGGTGATGCTTGTACAACTCCATAAACATACTAAAAACCATTGAATCACACACTTTTTAAAAAAGATTTTATTTATTTATTCTCGAGAGACACACACAGAGAGGCAGAGGGAGAAGCAGGCTCCCCACAGGGAGCCCCATGTGGGTCTAGATCCCAGGACCCCAGGATCACGCCCTGAGCTTGAAGGCAGACACTGAACCACTGAGCCACCCAGGTGTGCCCTGAATCACACACTTTAAATGAGTGAGTTTTTAGGGATGCAAGTTAGATCTTAATAAAGCTGTTTTAACAAATGAGAGGCAGCGTCTGGTTGGCGCTCAGGGAGGGGTAATGGCTGGGGTTAGTATTCGTGTTATTTGCATTCGTATCCCATTCACCGCTCACAACAACCCTGCGGGGTGGGCATTTTGCAGATGCCGCACAGGGGCTGTTGGAGAAATGGGGTGTCCGACATAGGAAGTGATAGAGCCCCAACACCTCCCTGGCCTTCTGGACTAATGAGAGAGCAAGGCTGGGGGACCCTCAGGGCAGCCTTCCCAGGGGAGTTGGGCTGGGGCACCACACACTGCATTTTCACGTGCCAGGCTCTGTTGTAGACTGGGGGTTTGGGTCCTGCATGGTCCCGGGGTCCGACCTTCCCACCCTTCCTCACCCCAGGCCCCTGTTTTCCATTTGTCAAAAGGGCTCCATCAGTGGTTTTCAAACTATGTCTCAAGGCACCCTGGAGCCAAGAAGAGAAAGGATGCCACTGAGGTCCCCCATGGGAGCCCACCCACGTCCTGTCTCCCCTTTAGGCCCTGCCCAACCTACAGGATGTGGCTGCCAAACGTAGGTGGGGAAGAGGAAGGCGTGGGGGTGGCGTACAGGAATCTGCATCCTGGGGACCAGGAGATGGGAACTCCAGGTGCCTGTAGCTTCGCTTCCGGCTCCAGACTAGGGAAGAAGACTTAGCCGCTGCCTCTTGGGACACAGCTGCCTGGCTCAGAGCCCGGAGCCCTTCCCAGACATGGTGCCAGCACTTCCTCTTCCCTTCTGGTAGAGGAGACGCTCTGGAGCCTCCTGCTTAGGGCCTGGGTCCCCAGGCCTACACGAGCCATGGCTCCAGCCACCCAACCCCAGACACTTTGGAGGGTGAAGCTGGACCTGTTAAGGATCCCCCGACTTTGGAGAGTTCACAAAGCCCCCATTATGCTTGCACAACTCTAACAGCAGCAGCCAAAGGCACACGCACACAGACAAGGCTGACAGGATCAGGCAAGAGAGAATGCAAGTGGCCAATGGGGCGTGGTGGGGCATGTGGCCAAGCGGAGCACCCTTGCCTCATCCAAAGGGCTCCAGCCGCCTACTGCCAGGCTTGAATTTCCAAAAGCCAGGATTTTATTTTTTATTTATTTATTTATTTTTAAAGCCAGGATTTTAATGTGGAATCTCCAGATTTTGGGAAACATGGGGGAGCAAAACACATTCATGAACAGGGTCCAGCCAGTGGGTCACCAATCAGCAAATTATCTCAGTATCTGATACAACCTCCATCTCTGCACGCAAGAGAACGGAGGCCAAGAGAGGAGAAGCAAGTCGCCAGCACCCCACCCAGTGTGATTTGTGGCGGAGTCCACACTCAAAGCCGGGGCCCCCGTGGCAGACACGAGGAAGGACACTTTCAGTAAGCCCTTCTCTTGTATTCCTAAATAAATAAATAAATGACACGTCCATCCGCAGTCTCATGAAAGAGACGATGGGCCCCCACACAGCCGGCGGTGGAGAGGGACAAGGGGGCCCCGTGTCTGTTGATGTGGGCCGCGCTCCAAGGTGCGAGGAAGAACCTGCCACTTACGGTTGTGGGCTTAAGGTGGAAAACAAAAAGATAATATATATTTGAGTCTATCTGCATAGGCCGTCTCTAGGAGAAGCCTCCAGAAGCCGACTGAAGGGGTGGGAGGGGGACGTTTCCACTCCACACCCTTTGATGTATTTTGATTGTTGGACATGCGTGAGCCTGTTAGCAAGTATATAGGGTGTTTGCTTTCATTGTCCCCTCTTCCCCTCTTTGTGTCATTCTCTGAGCCTGGGACTGAGCAAGGATTTGCAGGTGTCCTGGGGTCTGGGAGCCAGAGAGGATGGGGGAGGGGAGGTGCCCCAGATGAGGCCTACTGTTTACCAGGCCTCTGTGTGCATGAGCCACTCGGTCCCCCCAACAACTCTGTGATGTGAGGCAGTTATAACCACATTTTACAGATGAAGAAACTGAGTCATGCAACCAGAATGTGGGGAAGCTGGCTCAGAGCTCAGGAGCCAGGCCAAGGAGTCCTTGCTCCTCTTCTCATGCCTCCCCTTTCTCAGCTGAGGATCCACAGCCTGGGGTCTGTCATAACCCTACCCATGCCCCAGGCCAGGGGCCCCTTCCTTCCTGAGCTAGTGGGGCAGCTCCCGGTCCCTTAGCCATACCCTCACACTCCGGTCCATCCAGCTGGCGCAGCTGGATTCCTTCCGGGAATGGCTCAGCCCCAGGTCCAGAGACCATCTGGGTTCCAGCCAGAAGCTGGTTTCCACCCCTGAACCTCCGGTCCAGCTGGGGGCTGCACAGCCCCCCATAGAGCCTGTGTCAGGGGATCCCCGGGTACATCCTGCCCCAGGTGGGATTTGCAGGATGCCTCAAGAATTCCAGGTGTCCCCTTACAAAACACACAGCATCACCAGGAGATTAGTGCTCCCTCCATCCCTCTGAGAAGAAGACCAGAGAGGTTAGGCCAATAGCCTAAAGTCACACAATAAATGAGGACTTGGGGCCAGTCACATCCCTTGGCCTCCCCCCCTTAGAGGAGGACGGAATGACACCTCCTTCCAGGCTGTGATGGACAAGGACTGAAGGACCACAGTGCCAACACGGAGGTGAAAAAGACACGCTTCCCAGTGGAGAGTGAGGGGCTCTGGGGAGGGAGCTAGAAGCTCAGCAGGTGCCTGGGACAGCTGGGGAGGGGGGGGTGGTCAGGGAGGACTTGGGGGTTGTGTATGGAAGCCGCTGGGGCAGGGCAGCTGAGCCAGGAGGCGCCCTCTGTGGATGCCAAGGGGTATGAGCAGACGGGGCAGGAAGCCCACCAGGGGCCCGAGAGGGGCTTTCTGGGTGGAAGCGGAGGCGGTGTTCCTCAAGATGGAGAGTGAGGTCAAGGCTTGGCAGGTGATTCCTTGGCCAGTTCCTGCCGCGCTGGGGAGGAGAGCCCACCCCCGGGCCTCCTCTGCCGCCAGCCAGTGGTCAGGTCTGGGCTGCCCGATGCCCCCTGTGCTGACTCATGTCCGCCGGCTGGCCCTGGCGGGGAGCAAGGGGGCGGACCCCATCCACGCTTGACCTTATCAGGCCTTGCTTGGGTCCAGCGGCCCGGACAGGGGCAGGGCCTCGGCACCTCCCCACCTCCTCCCTGCCCTGGCTGAGCAGGCCCTGCGTGAGCTCATGGGAGCCTGCGGTGGGGACAGGCAAGGAGGACAGTGGCCTGAGAAGGGTGGAGGGCGACAACCTGGCTCGGGTGCCCTGTGGGGCTGCCCGTCGGCCCCCTGCCCGCTGGGGCAGAGCTGGACATGGCTATTTTTAGTTCTCAAATGAGGAACGGTGGGACCTGGGTGTAGCAGCTGCTACGGGGAGGCTTCTCATGGCAGCAGCCTGGCTCTGGAAGCACGCTCACACACACACACACACACACACACACGCACGATGCAAACACATGAACGCATGTGAATGAACACAGTCACCCACAGCAGCAGAGACGGGCCGACGTGCACACGCACGCATTCACGTGCACACGTGCACACACACACACCACGCGGGCCTGCCAAAACACACAGAGGCCTGCACCCAAGACCCATCCAAGCATACACCCCAGCTGCACTCAACTACACAAGCACCCCAGGGCCCCCACCTGTGCATACAGACCTTGCCCTTACTTTGGACACTTCACCCACTTGCTGGCCCTTCTAGTGAGGCCCTTGAGGAGCTTCCAGCCAGTAGCTATAAACAGGCCGTGGCCACACAGTGGGCCTCATGCTGTGGTGAGCATGGAACAGAGGGCTATAGCTGCACAGACGAGGCGGTGGCCCAACCTGGGGCGATCAGGGAAGGCTTCCTGGAGGGGGAGGTCCCTGCAGGAACAAGCAGTGAAGAACCTACCTGTTTTAATAAAGCCTGGAGTAGTTTTCTAGTGCCTACGAAAATAACCACAGCAGCCAATAGTCATAACAGCTCCCGTTCGCTCGCCCTATGCTCATGTCATGCCGGGCCCCTCCCTGCATCGTCCCATCTCACCCTCTCAGGGCCCTGTGGGGCAAGTACCAGTACGATCACTATCTGCAGAGAGAGCACATGGCTGCCGGGTGTGACTCCCAAGCCTATTCTGAGACACTGGCAGTGACTCTCTTGGCCATGGGGGCTTCCTTATGACCTAGTGGCTGAGTTCCAAGAGCAAGTGTCCCAAGAGGTGGGCCATGGAAGCTGCCATTTCTCACGGCCTGGGTCTAGGCTCTGACATAGCATTATTTCCTCCATATTGTGCAAGAATCCACAAGACTCAGATGCAAGGGAAGGAGGCATGGACCCCTACCTCTCAATAAAAGGAGGGTGAATAACCAGGGGGAGCCGGGACGGTGTGTTCTAAAACTGCCAGAGTGAGGATGGAGGGGGCCCAAGGCAGGCAGCCAGCCAGTCTAGACCAGAGCCCCCTGCCCTGCCCCAACCCCAGACCTCCAGCTGAGGCTAGCAGGTCAGCTTGAGACCAAGTGGCCCCACCTCCTCCACCCCCATCAGGCCCTTTCCATGTACGTGCTTTGAGTGGCACACAGAGGGGCCATTGTGTGTGGCTCCCGAAGCCCAACTGGCCTGGTACCTCAGCTAGAAAGGAGCAGCCTATGTGGGGCAGAGGAGCTGGGTGCCCAGGCTGGGGAGATACTTCACTCCATGCCAGTCTCCCCAGCTCCCCCCACCCAGGGTCCCAAGGCCCCAGTCCTATCTCCTCTGCCTTCTCCTGAGCACCCCAGAGGGACAGAGACCCACAGAGGGTTTGCAAGAGGTTACTCAAGGCTCCCCCTGAGTGAGACTCCAGCACAGATGTCCTTTCCAGGGCCCTTCACCCAATGCCTTTGAGTCTCCTGGCTCTGGGGTTGAAAGTCTCCAACACTATAAAATCCAGAAGTCCATTTCCACGCTTCTCTCTTTCTCAAGAGTCTACAGTTTCTCATACATATTGACTCCATCTGATGAAACCAATCAAATTGCAAACCAGCTCACGCTTTGACCCAGGAACTCCCCTTCTAAGGAAATTTCTATGCATCACCAACCACCAAGCAGGTGCCAAAGGACTGGAGCAAAGACGCTCGTCGTGGCATTGCGTCTGATGGCGAGGAGCAGGAAACAACCTTCATGCCCATCAGCCAGGGCTCCTTGAAGGAGGGACCACAGGTCACACAGGGACTAGTAGAAGGGATGAAGGCAGCTGTAGAGGGAGAACCTGGACCTTCTCCCAGACACACGTGGGTGGGTGGGTAGACGGGCGAGAGCCTTTGACAGAACATCCCGAGGGCTGTGCACAGATGTGAGCTTTTTAAGAGCACAGTCTCTGTACGATGTAGTCACGTGCAGAGAGCAAAAAGAAGCCCCTGGAGGGACAGAGGGCAGACTGTGAGGGGCGGGGGACCCGGGTGTGTACCCTGTGGCTGCTGTAACAAATCACCACAGACTTGGTGGCCAAAGACGACACATAAGGACTGATTCTCTTAGTCCCGGAGGCCGGGAGTCTGAAATGAAGGTGTCATGAGGGCCACGCTCCCTCCAAAGGCTCCAGGGGAGGATCCCTCCTGCCTCTTCCAGCTTCTGGTGGCTCCGGTCTATGGGGCTGGTGGCTGGTCCCCCCAGTCTCTGCCTGTGTCCCAGATGGGTCCTTCACTCCCGGGGCTTCATTTTCAAATATTCTTCTCCTGTCTCGTGCTGGGTTTAGGACCTACTCAATCCTGTTATGATCTTATTTTGAAATCCTTATTCTAATTACATCTGCAGAAGAACTTTATTCCAAATAAGGTCACGTTTAGAGGTTCTGGGTGGACATGAATTCTGCGGGGACTCGATTGAACCCTGACAGGGCAGGAAGGCCCGTATGCCTTCCTACAATGAGAGCATGCTTATGCATTTATGGATTACTTGTGTTATTTCCTTTTAACTTCCCAAACTTCTAAAACCCCAGAAGACCATGTGTCTTCAAAGACCCCTCCTCACCTCCTAGGGTCCAGGTCTCAGGCTCTCTAGGAGGCCAGGTCCTCAGAAATGAGGTAAAAATGGTCACCATGGGCAGGGCTGACATTCACAGCCCAGCACGTCCTGGGAGGGTGAGCTCATCCTGGGGACAGGGGAGAGGAAAGGAGAGTGGTGGGTGGGGGACTCTTCGTGGCATCAATGACCCATTCACCCACTAGGGATCCCCCCAATATCCTGGGCATTCACTGATCCCAGCCCCTCGTCCTCCAGATGAGAAAAGAAAGAATTTGGCCCAGGTCACTGCCTGAATTAGGAGTCCCGTGTCCCCTCCTTACTGCTTCTCAGCAAGAACCCTGCCCCCAAATCTCCTCCATGCCACCAGCTGCAGTGCCCAGCGTTCCCACTACAGAATCATTCTGCTGGGTTCACCCTGGGAGGCAAGCAGGACAGTCAGGCAAATGAGGGAAACTGAGGCTCAGGCTGGTGACAGAGTAGAAGGGTCAAAACCCACCCCGGGCCCATCCTGTCCAGTCAGCAGACATTTGCTGGGCTTAGACGGTCCTTGGTGCTGGACACCAGGGAAGCTTGCCATGGGCCCTGAGGAGCCCAGCAGAGCCCGTGTAACTGAGGCCGGGAGGAAGCCCCAGAGCCCTCCTTACCCCGCCTGGCCTCTCGGGCTCTGTCTCCCTTCCTCTGGTGGCCCTTGCCCTGCCTCTTGCCCTGTCACCTGCCATCCCCAGGCTGCACTATGGCCAGGGCCCAGGACAGAGCAGGGCTTGCCGACAGCAGTGACATAGCTGCCCTGTCTGCGTCTGTCTCGGTATGGCGGGCCTCACCTGTGGGTCTCTCTGCCCACACTGGTGGCTGGGGAACCGGGGGCTGGGGAGAGGGCACCCTGGTCTCAGACCCACTCTACCGAGCCCCCATGGGTCTTAGTAATTAATTAATCATCAGGCTGTTTAAAGATTAACAACAGTAGAATGGTGGGGGGAAAGTCTTAACCCGTGATGGGGGCACAGAGGAGGAGCTCACCCCCTCCCTGGCGACCCCTGGACCTTGTGACACACACGGGTGGGGATGAGAAGGGATCTGGCTCTGCACCGCCCCTGCCCCTCCCTGCCTCGCTTGGTCTCTAAGGAGTTAGGGCTGAACTCAGAGCGGGGGCTGGGGATATAAGGTGAGGCAAGAAAGTTCCTCCCAAAACAAAAGTCCCAAAAAAAAAAAAAAAGTCCCAAAAAAAAAAAAAAAGTCCCAGGCTTGGGTCAGATCCCCGTCCACAGGCATTCACCTGGGCGGCATGACCTCAAGTGAGTGACACCCCGCACTGAGCCCCCGTCTCCTTATCTGCTAATGGAGGGTATTACCTGACAGGGTGGCCTGAGGATTCTCTAAGATAGTGTCTGCCAAGTGGACGCCACGAGCCTGGCGTTTAGGAGGTGCTTGGCGTCTTCCTCCAGGGACCTGACACCCTAAGTCCGTGCGCTGTGTCTGCCCACCCCCGCCGCCGCCGCCACCGCCCCAAGTGTCAGAGTCACTCCCTTCTGCAAGTAACAGTCAAGTTCAAGTTTGATTCCAAACCCCAGGGAAGGGAAAGTGGCCCTTTCTCCAGGGCCAGGTGGGAAGGTGAGTCAGCTTCCTTACCTGGGCTGATTCACACCTGTGTTGGGGGCGGAGCGGGGAAGAACCAGACAGGGACACTTTCGTCCCTTCTTTGTGGGGCAGCCACATCCACAGGCCCAAGCCGGAACGGGGAGGGGGGTACTCAGATGCACCCCGCCCCAGGGGTGATTGTTGTCCCTGAGGCCCCGAGAGGGGCAGAGAGGCCCCACACAGCGCCCCGGAGGCAGGCAACACACCGCCCACCTCCCCCGCCTCCCCCTGCACCGTTAGGTAACAGCCCTGCCCTGCCCACCAGCCCAGCCGCCGACTCTCCTCCCTCAGGAGGTGCCCAAGGGGTCAGCGAGCGTGACTCAGGAGTGGGAAAGGCCCATGAAGTCATCCAGCAGCCACCTCCGGAGCTCAGGAGCTGTCTGGACCCCGGGCTCACCGGCCGGTCGGGGAGTTCCCCAGGGAGGGGCCATCTGCTCCCCTGGCTGAGGGACAGAGCTGGCCCCGGGACAGATGGACACCGTCAGGAGCCCGCAGCACTCGACTACAACTGCCCCAGGCGTCCCCTGGCCCACGCAGCCGCCCTTCCCTGCAGCCCTGCACTGGGGGGGGGGGGGGGGGGGGAGCGCCTCTGAGAGGCCGCTGGCCCGGAGCCCGGGGCCTGGCCAGACTGACTTAGAGAACAGGACCGATGGCTTCCATCGCCTGCTGGGCGCGCCACCTGAGCATCCCAAGCTTTTAATACCGTGACCGTCAGAAAAGCTGAAGATCAAGTGTTACGGAGACCCAAGGGCCCAGATAGCAGAGTAACAGACCCGGGTTCTGGCCGCAAGCTGTGGAGCCGATCCCAGCACCTCCTGGGCCTCAGTTTGCTCCTCTGTAAAGTGGGGATCATGAAAGCCACCGAGCCGCTGGTCCAGTGGCTGGGAGGATAACACGAGCCCATGGGGCAGCGTCCTGGCAGAAAGCAGACGGGAGGGGCTTTAGAACAAGCGATCTTGGACAAGGAGCCACTCTGAGCTGGACAGATGAGCTGTGCAGAGGTGCAGGGGAGGAGCCGGGAGCGTCCCCAGAGCTGAGGGGCAAGGAGGGGCTGAGGGCAGAGCCAGGGAGAGGGGCGGCAGGGAGGAAGGCCACACACACAGGAGCTCTGGGTTGGGGGGGAAGGCTGGCTGGATGGAGGAGAGCAAGGGAGAGACACCCCTCAGGTCCCGCACCCCCATCTGCTAGCGCCTCCCGTTGGCTGAACCTGCTAGAAGCTGCTGAGAGGGAAGCCCGCTGCCCTGAAAACCCCCTGAACAAGGCAACCAAGAGGCAGGATGAGAAGTGTAGCAAAGGGACCAGGGGGCAGCAAACAGAATGTGATCCGAAAGATACTGAAAACATCTTCATTCAGCAAAGGTTTACTGAGCAGAGCCTTGACCAGGCTTTGTTCTGGGCCCAGGGACAGTGGGTTGACCCAGACAGACCAAGTGCCCGATCCATGGACAGAGTGGCCCCAGCAAGAGGGAGGTGATGGGGCCTTGTGAGATATTTTAACCCAAAGAAGTCCCTACAGGACCATCAGAGACCATTTATACAGACAGGGAAACTGAGGTCAGGAAGGAGGCAGGGCCTCGCCCTAGGCCACCCAGCGAGCCAGAGGCACGGGGCAGCTCAGGGCGCCCGCCCCCATCATTCCTCCAAGGCCCGGGAGGTTGCTCAGGCTTGCAGGGAGCAGGGACCCAGGAATTCCCGGTGTGCCCGTGCCTCCCGAGGCCCTTCCAGGCTCCACCGAACCACGTGCGGCAGGGTGGGCGCGAGGCCACCGTCGGCGAGCAGGCCACGAGGGGAGTGATGTGCTCACATTCCCAGACAGGCCAGCGCATTCCTGCTGGGGTGCCACCGTGCCACCCACGCCGCCCCACCCCGCTCCCCCGCACACAGTGCCCATTGTCTGCCCCAGACACTTTGAGCTGCCGCTGCCCTGGCCTCCAACACCACCCCACACCCCCCTGTTGCCACGTGGGGCTCCACAAGCTGAAGCACCCCTGCGCCTGCCCCCAGCCCCAAAGTGCAGCGGTGCCAGCTATCTCAGAACCAAGCAGTGATCAATCAGAGAGGGAGGGTGCCTGCCCCAAGTCACCCAGACCAAAATCCAAATCCCTGGACACCACCTCCATCCCCCCCTATTCATTTCTCTTCCCTAAGAACTCGTCTTCCAAAGCCCTGGCCCCAGGGAGCCGCTGGATGCTCCTCCCAGCGGCCGGCCCGGGCTGGACCCCTGCGCCCTGTGGCGCACGTCACCCTGCCGGGCTGTGAATATCCCCATTTTACAGTCCAGGGGGCCAACTCAGGAAGGAGGGAGCTTGCCAAGGCCACCCAGCAAGGAGCAAGGGAGATGAGATCTAGCCCAGGTCGTGAGTCCCAGCCCACGCCCTCCACCTCCTGCGGGGAGCAGCTCGGATCAGAGCAGGCCCGGTGGGCGGTGCAAGGAGAACATCCAGGGGGAAACCGTGTCCAAACCACCCTCGCAGCCGGGTGTGTTCACTGTGCGCAAAGGCTGGGCCGTCTGGCAACGTCCGTTCACTCGTCCGTCGCCCCTAAAATGACAACAGCCCATCTCTGTTTCGTGCCTTCTGTTTCTCCTGAGCCCTCATGGTGGGTCCACGGTCCTCCATGACCTCATGGTGACCACGGTCCATATCTGTACACCTGTCCTCAGTTCCCTCCTGGGGACCCGTGCACGGCCGTCCCTCCCTGGGACACCTTCTCTCGCTGGCTGCAGGGCTCGCCTCTCTGGCCGCGTCCTTTTGCTTCCTTCCTACCTCCTCCTGCTCTCTGCTTTACAACAGGCTATTCTCCTGTTCCTCGGCGGCCCCCCACCCCTGCCCCTGCCCTGTGGACTGGAAGGTGTGGACCAGTGGGGATTTCGGTCTCCTGCTGTACAAGGTAGATGAGGGAAGAGAAGAATCGAGACTGATGATTAGATTTTTTTAACTCAATGTACCTGTAAAACAGGCTCCCGGATCGAGAGCCAGACCATTTCTGGCTTCCCTTCTTCTTCTTCTGGTCAGTACCCAGCCACCCACCTGACCACCAAGGGGGACCACCCTCCGGCTCTGATCCTTCTTGACCTGCGCGTACACACAGCCAGGACCCATTCGTCTGTGGGCTGTGACTTTCGTGGCCGACGGAGGATTTGCCAGTGTTGTTGTGTACAGCCAGGAGGACCTGTGGGCTTTTGGCTGAAGAAACTAGGTGAGCAGTGGTGCCATCTACTGAACTGGGGGTGGCCAGGGAGGAGCAGTTTCGGGGTGGGGGATCAGGTGTTCCATTTGGGGCCGTGGAAGAGGCAGCAGGACTGGGGTGGTGACCAAAGGCAACATCAGCTTCTTGGTGCCTTTAAAGCTTGGTGCTGTTAAAGGGAGTGTTGGAATTATCTGACCTACTGAGGGAGTTCTCTTCCTGCCGTAGGCTCAGGGCCACCTGCTCGGGGTCAGGCCCCCCCAACCTGCTCTCCACCGGAGGACCCTGCTCGGACCCTGACCTGTATTTCAGGACAGGAGTTGAGGCCCAGCAAGAGAGAGTGACTTGCCCAAGGTCACAACTGGTTAGGGTTGAGCCACAACTTGCTCTGCCGAGAAAAACCTCTGCCCTGGCCTCTGGGTGTGCCACTGTGGCTCAGAGGGACCCGACTCATGTCCAGATGAGGGCCTGGCCCCCGGTTGAGGGTCCAGGTTCAGAGTAGCACAGTAAGCCACGAAGGCTCCCCATGGGATACAGGCCTGGCGATGGGCCAGAGGAGCCTGGAGCGGGGTAACCCCCACCTGAGGTCACTGTCTCCCCCGCAGTGACATCACTGTTCTGGGCCGCACAGCCGGAGGACCACGCAAGCTGAGGCGGGCCAGGTAGGCAGCTGGAAGTACGTCACCAACCCCCGGGCAGCCCCCATCAGCCGCCAAAGCCCCCTGGAGGATGACTGGCCTCCGTGTGCCTTGGAAACCAGAAGGCGCCCATCACCTCTGGTCCGAGTGCCTCATCTCACAGAGAGGGACACTAAGCAGAGCCTCTCCCAAGGTTAGCAAGAGAACAGCAAAGCCTGGGAGGAGCCCAGCACAGGGCACTGTCCGCAGCCAAGGGCCATGGTCCCCAGCACCCCGCTGCATGAGGGTCCGGGGAGAAGCGTGAGCAGTGGAGGAGGGCTGTGCTCGAGAGAGAGATGACATCCAGGGCCCCCCAAAGGCCAGGTGGCGCCTGCCCCCAGGAACTCACAGGAACACAGCTCAGATGGTGTCTGTGTTTATCGCCTGTCCTCGCACAGAATGTAAGCAGCCTCTCCCCACTCGCAGCTGTGTCCCCAGCACCTAGCGCAATGCCTGGCATGTAGTAAGTGCTCATCAAAACTTTGAATCAACAAACGAATCTATAGAAGGGCAGAGAAGGATGCTAACACTGTCATCACCGGTGCACACGATGGGACCACAGACAAGATTGGAGGATGTGGTCAGAACTCACCCACATCCTGCCCTCTTGCCCCACCTGCCTGTCCTACCTTGGGTGTCCATAGACCAGGGCTACTTCCCAACCCCACTCCCCCACTCAGTCCTGACTTCCAGTATGTTCCCTGCCCCTTCCCACAGCTCCTCCTTCCCCGGGGGCTTGTTGGGAGCAAGCGGGAGGAATTCCTGGCCTCTAGTCAGGGGAGATGCCCCGGCAGGCGGGAGGCAGTGCACACACGCCAGGGACTGCTCCAAATTCCAGCTCCCACGGGCCGGCTGGGAACATGCCAGAGCGAGGCCAGGGAGGGGCAGGGAGCCCCTTCGCAGGAGCCAGGAGGGCACAGGGGGGCCTGGGGGGAGGGCTGGTGCATGGGTGGGGGCTGCTGAAGAAGCAGACCGTCAGAGTGGACGTGGTCAGGGCCCCAAGGGCAGAGAGCTCACCACCTCCAGTGCCCAGATGGGAAGACTGGGGCCCCCTGGTGTCAAACTCTGAGCTCCTGACTCTTGGCAGGTCAAAGATCTGGGACGGTGGGTGTTACAAGGGCATGAGGTGGGGGCTCCATCTGTGGCCAGACACCATACACCCACAGAAGAAGAGGGGCGTCTGAGAGGCTGGTTCGCATGAGACCCTGTAGAAAGAGCCCTGTACCGGCAGTGGGAGAGGGGGTGTCTTGGGCTGCCCCTGCCCTCGCTGGGGCCAGGTGAGCCCCTCCCTCCCCAGCTGTGTCTGGGACCTCCCCTCATTAATAAGGGGCTGTCCTGGGTGGGCTTGGCACCCTCAGCCCCTGTGAGTTCAGGGGACAACAGGTGGGGGACCCAGGGAGGGAAGGTAGCAGAGCCTGTGGAAGGCTCTTGGCCTGACCTCTTCTGGGTCCCCCTCCTGTCCCGTCCCCTGCTGGTCCTGGGTCAAGGACCTGAGCCATGAGCCCAGGCAGTGGCCCCTGCCAGGCTGTTAGTGCCGGGGCTGCTGCCAAGGCCCACAGCAGTGCACCAGGCCGGCCACTGCGCCCCCCACCACCCTCCAGCTCCCACAGCACTCTCAACCCACAGAGCGGTGTTGGGACTGTGGACAGCTGGATCCAGACTTCCGGAACCAGAGGCTTTGAGCTAGAAAATTCTAGCACCCCAGGTTCTTACAACCAGAAAATTCCACGACCATCGAATATTGGAACATTTTCCACTCCGGGCCCAAGGTTCTTATAACCAAATAATTTCAGAAATGCAGCATCTTGCAACCAAAGATCATAACCATGGAAATGGATTTAGGGAATAATGGGAGCGGGCTCTGAGTAGCAGCAAATTCCCAAACAAAAATCCCATTGTCCCAGAGGACACCAGCTTGCAGTCTTCCCATCGGCCAGACAGCCAGACAGCCAGACCGAAAGACATCCTGGAGCAGAAGGAGCCAGCCCTGGGTGGGGGGTCATTCCACAAGCCCCTGCCTTGGGGCTGTGTCTCTGGGCCTGAATAGCAAAGGCAGAAAGAGAGAGGGGAAGAGAGAGGGCGCTTCTGAGCAAACAAAAGGAGCTGAGGGCCTGTCCTCTGGGCCCTGGGCAGGTACCTTTGCCAAGAGAGGAGAAAAGAAAGAAAGCCGTTGATGCCACAGGTTTGGGTGGCGGGTATGTGGTCACGGGGGGTGGTGGCAGGATCTACCCCCTCCCTGGGTGCAGGAGCTCAGAATTTTCTCCTGGCAGGAAGGGCCCACCCTCCTAAGAATGGAAAACAATCCTTGGCATCTGGCCCCTGAGGCGTGCAAGGTCCTTGACAATCAAGCATTATTATCCTCTCTGCCTCACCCAGTGCAGAGGGGAAACCGAGGCAGGTGGGGTCTCTGTCTAAACCAAGAACCTGAATCGGCTCCTGGCAGATTCCAGCGGTCCTCGTGTCTAGTGCAGGAATGTCAGTGCAGCGACAGCCACCGGGGCGGAGCCTGGGTCAGCCCTGGCAGGGCAGGCGGGAGCGGAGACCAGGACCAGAGAGCGCAGTGGTTTGCCCAAAGCCACCCAGTGCGCCGCAGCAGAGCCTCTTTTTGCCTCTACAGACTCATCTCCAGGGCCCCCTCTTCTAGGAAGGCTTACGCCCCCCTGAGCCCCTGTGCCCCTTAAGACTTTACCACTCCATGCCAAGCTCTGTGCTCTAACTACTGTGTTTTTATGGGTTATGTTGTCTAAGTAATTTGTAGAGAAATGTCTCATCTTTCCAGCCTATGCTGGGGTGCTTTCCCCGTACTGACCTGGAACCAGAAGGCTTGGGTCGAAGCTTCCACGCCCCTGCTCAAACACCTACAATGGCTCCCCACTGCCCCAGGTAGATGCAGGCAGGCACTTCTGGGACGGGGTCCTGTGGCTGCACTTCAGTTCCTTGGTGCCCCTGGCCATAGGTCCCACCAGGATCCTGCAGCTGCCACCAGGCTGGCTCTCTCCCTCACTCCCTGCTCCCTGTAGCCCCTTGCCCTCCTCCCTCCTTCTGGGGCCAGAGCATCCTCATCCCCCAGGCCTCAGCTGAGGCCACCTGCTGGGGGCAGCTACCTCCTCCAGCCTCCTTGGATTTCCCTCTGCTACTCTTGCCCCTTGGCAGATGGTGGCTGCCACCTGGGTGCCTGGTACCTGAGGTTGGGCTGGGTCTCACCCAGGCTGGATCTGAGACCAGTAGCAATTGTGCCTCTTTACTGAGGTCCCACTGCTGGCTTCAGCCCCTCATGTGCTTTTGCTCATCAAATCCTGCAACAACAATAGGAGGTGGGTTGTTGTCCCATCATCCCCATTTTTCAGATTCCAAGGCTCAGGCAGTGTGGCTACATTGCTTCCTCAAGGTGACACCGTTAATCAGGGGCAGAGCTGAGGCCTGGACCCTGAAAGTCTGGTTCCAGAGCCCACATGCTCCTCCATCAGGTCACAGCGCCCAGGGAGGGGGACGACAGAGCATTGAGCCTCACAGTGCCAGGGAGCTGTGGGGCGTCTGGGACCAGGGACTGCTGAGCCAGGACCTCTCCGCTCAACCTCTGAGGCCCCAAGAGGGTGGGGCCCTTGTTCCTGGACCCCCACGGACACCTGCACACAGAGAGACACACCACCTCTCATCCTCTCTCTCACACCCACACACAAGCATGCAGACATGCACACACAGCTCACCTATGCACACACACACACACACATGCATGCATGTGTGTAGACATGCACAGAGAGCACATGTGCACACATCTGCAGGCACAGATTTGGACACATAGCTCATGCATGCAGACACGTGCTCATGGAACACACATGCGCACACGTATGCACACACAGCACACATATGCACCAGTGCACACATCCATGCGGACACCCATATGCAGTGCACACATGGAGACGCATGCACAGATGCACATGTGCATGTGGACATGCACACAGCTCACGCATGCAGACACCCGCAGAGAACACAATTGAACACACATGCGCTGACTCGCACACAGATGCACACATGTGTACAGATGCATGCACACGCACACACACGTATCCCGGGCCCCTGGAACCAGCTGCAGGAAGCCCTCAGCTGCTCAAGCCTTTTTCACTTCAGCTTTTCCTAAATTTGCTTTGAGGAAGTTGCGGCCGCCTCCGGGTTCTCCTCTCTCTCTCACGCGCTCCAGACCACATCCCTTCCCTCCCCAGCTTCTCTGGAACCTGGAGCACAACGACCAAAATAAGGGAACAGGGAAGACAGTCAACGTGTTGAGTAAGGCCATTCTACCTAAGGGTGGCAAGCGATAGGGCTGGAAAAGAGAAGAGGTGGGCCAGGGAACATCAGGAGAGTGGGTTGCGGTTTTCACCCGGGGTGGTCAGGAGAGGCCAGGCTGGGAAAGCAGCATTTCTGCAAACTTCTAGAGGAGAAGCATTCCAGGACACGGGGAGAGCTGGTGCAAAGGTCCTGAGGCAGCCATGCATCTGCCACAAGAGAGGAACAGAGAGGAGGCCATGCCACACGGATGAGTACAGGGAGGGAGGGAGGTGAGGTCAGGGACCGGGCACTGCGGTGACTGGGGCTGGTACTCTGCATTCGATGGTACTCTGCTAGCTGGGTTTGAGGCAGAGAAAGGAGGCACATTTTTTTTATTACTGTGGTAAAATCCACATAACATAAAATTTACCATCTTGAGGATGTTTAAGTGTACACTTTAGTGGAATTAAATTCATTCACAACGTGGAGCCAGCACCTCCAGCACCCCACAACTCTGTTCCTCTTCTGAAGGAAGAGACTGCACGGAGGGAGCACAGTTCGACTCAGGCTTTAACAGGAGCACTGTGGCTGCCGAGGGGAGAATAGACATGAGCCTCCAGCATGGAGCCTGGAAGCCAGACGGAGGGCAAGAGAAAGTAGGGCACCGACCAGAGGCAGGACCCCCGGGTTCCACCACGGTCATGCCTCCCTGACCATCTGGGGAACCCCGACAAAATCACCTCATTCTCCAATTCAGTACCTTCAGCCATCTGGCTCTTGGGCAGGTATTTACTGTATTGAACACCTACTATGTGCTCAGCACCTGCTGGGTGTGCAGCGTATAAGAATCGCAGGACAGACACAGACATGGCCCCTGACTTGAGGAGGTTGCCATCTGCCTGGGAAGTTGGACGCGGAGCCTAAATCAGCAAGAATAGATAACGTGATGGCTGATGGCCACCATGAGTGGTGAAAGAGAAGCTGAGACAGCAGGAAGAGCCGACATTAGGTCACTCTGATAGGGGGCGGGTGTCTCGGAAGGCTTCCAGGAGGAGGTGACATTGGAACCCAGCCTAGAAGGGCAAGCCGCCACTGCCCACAGCCGAAAAGAGAGGAAAGCATTCCCGGCAGGGGACAGCCTATGCAGAAGCCACCTGCTTCTATGAAAGCCTTCCTCCCCGTTCCCTCTTCCAGGTAAAGGGGTCCGGGGTGCCCGTGGGTCAAGTCCAAGTTCCTCTTCTGTGAAATGGGGGTCCTTTTAGTGCCCGTCTCCCCTAGATAGGAAGAGTAAATGAGCCAATGCTTGGCAAGTGCCAGATGCGGCGTCCGGCACACAGCGTGTGGACAGACCATGGGGGTCGACTTCCCTGCCCTCACCCACCCCACGGTGGTCTGGAGAACTGGGCCCCCCCTGGCTCTATGGAAGTTCTCAGGAAAGACCTTCCAAAACCCACCTCCAAATCTCTCCCCAGCTTGCTTCCTGCTGTGCCTGAAATTTCTCTATTAGAAATTCATTCCTTTGAATTGTGCTTCCCCACTCTTCCAGAACCACCCATCCCATTCAGGTTAGCCGTGGGCAAGGTATTGCTCACCCTTCCCAGCTCATGCCAAGCCTCCCTCTTTTAGAAACTCTTCCCCGATTGCCGCAGCCCATGGAGTCTCTCTCCTCGCTCTGTGCTGGCCTTTGGCCTTCAGAGTCCCAGCCTCAGAGCTGAAAGGGCCCCAAGAAATCGTCCAACCCAGCCCTCCCTGACACCCCATGCTTCGGATGAGGAGTGGAAGCCCATGCCAAGTCCTTGGAGGAGGAGCAGGGACGGGAGCCAGGCCATCCGCATAGCCAGCCTGGTCACTGTCCAGGACGCCGCGCACCAGTGCAGATCAGATTTACCATTTGCTTTTTTTAAACGGATTCTAAAATATCTCACACGGTCCCAAAAGAAATGCGAAAGCGCCTCCCGCATCACAGGACTCCTCCGGGGTGGCTCTTTTGCTGGGCGACCCATGTACACCTGGAGCTCCTTCACCTGCCTGCCGAATGGAACTCCCAGGGCCAGGGAGGCCACGATTCCCTCGAACACCTCTCGGGCCGCTGGACCTCTGGGTCACTTCCAGGTTTGTGCTATTGATCAGGACTTTAAAGATAAAAGCAAAGCTGTGAACTCCAGGCTCTGAAACCTCACGTGAAGCACGCTCACTCTGAGGGCCAAACCAAACAGCTGTGGGCCGAGTCGGCCCCTGGGCAGGGCTCAGCGGGCCTTGGGTCCCAGACCAGGCACGGAGCCGCGTGCTGGCTGTGTGAGCCCGGTGGGCCAGCTGCCCTCTCTGAGCCCTGGTTTTACCATCTGTGAAATGGGAGTAATATTGCCTATTCGCTGGGGTGTCCACACATTCAATATTTGCTGATGGGGAGTGGGGGCCAGACGTTGAGCTAGGACTCTACGCCAGGAGCCAAGCGGGCCACATCGTCCACCTGATCCTGTGGAACCTCCACTGTGGCCCTCAGAGGGCTGTCACCACCCTAGGAAGAAAGAGCCAGGATCTGGCCCCAGCCAGCTCTTTCCCAGGTCCCACACGGGGCCATCCCAGCTCAGCCAAGAGGCCTGGGTCTCACGACTCTGGAGGTCCTGCGTGGCCGAGACATAGCGGCCTGCGACAAGCTGGAAGGCAGACGGGGACCAAAGAGCGAGGAGTCCTGAATGCCACACCAAGGTGCCCGCCGCGTGGTGCTTGATGAACGATTTGGACATATGAATAAGTGAATGTGCCGTGTGGAGCCGTCGAAGGCTCTTGAGCAGGGGAGGGCCTGCCTTTGACTGAACATAAACGTTCAGGGCTTTAGCCAGTGCTGGTCCCAGGGAGCAAAGTGCTCGGCGCAGTGCCCGATCCCTGGGCTTGTCCCTCCAGAACCTCTGTCCACCCTCCACCCCTGCTCTGGGGTCAGACGGCCTCAATCCAGCTTCTTTGCTGGCTTCTGGGGTTCCGCCGGCAGGAGACCCACATGTTGAGGACGGTGGTGTGCTGGTGAATGTTTGTGTTGTCATGCCAGCGTGGTCACGGCCCCGGCCGTGATGGGAACGGTGCGGTTGTGTCAGTGTGGAGGTGTGTCTATGGTTCAAGTGGGGTAACGACAGCACTCATGCCTTCTTGAAGGGTATTGTGTGAGTGGCACGAGGCACATCCCTGCCTGGCCCGGCGCCCGTGCTCGGAGAGTCTTCCCATAGTGACCATTGCCTGAATCCCCATGTTGTGCCCCCAGCCTGGTGACCAGGCTCTGAAGAGTGCCCTGGCATGGGGCGGGGGCCTGCTGGGAGCCATCGGGGACGAGATGGTGGCCTGTGAGGATGGGGAAGTGGCGAGCCGGCTATCTTTAGCTCCTTCTCTCATAGCCCTTTCCTCTGCCTGTTGCTGGGGCCAGGCGGCAGCCAGCATGGAGGGCCACTTCTCCATAGTCATGTGAAGCCTGGTGGCCTGGAGGCCGGCTGTGGGGCCAGGGCCCCCACCTGTCTGCCGCAGCCCTGCGGACGGCATCCCCCACAGCACCCATCTGTCAAGGACCATGCTGGGAGCCTGTGAAGGTCGGGGGGCAAAGGGACTGGGTGCTGCCAGCGCTGCTGGAAAACGCTGCCCCTCCCCTGGCCCACCTGCAGCCTCCAGGCACCTACTCCTGGAGGGCAGCGCACTGCAGGGCTTGGCGCTCAGTTTCTGGCACCTGGATTTTTTTTTTTTTTAAGATTTATTTGTTCATGAGAGACACAGAGAGTGAGAGGCAGAGACACAAGCAGAGGGAGAAGCAGGCCCCATGCAGGGAGCCCGACGTGGGACTCCATCCCGGGTCTCCAGGATCACGCCCTGAGCTGAAGGCGGCACTAAACCGCTGAGCCACCCGGGCTGCCCTGGCATCTGGATTTGAATCCCTGCTTCAGCATCTGGAGAGTCCCGTGCAAGGGGCCACTACCCAACTTGTACATTTTCATTGTGAAGACAGGGGTGACAACAGGAACACCGGCTCCCGGGGCTGTGATGAGCCCTCAGGGAGACAGCATACAAGACACCTGGCAGGGGCGCCTGGGTGGCTCAGCAGTTGAGCGTCTGCCTTAGGCTCAGGGCGTGATTCCGGGGTCCTGGGATCGAGTCCCGCATGGGCTTCCCACAGGGAGCCTGCTTCTCCCTCTGCCTGTGTCTCTGCCTCTCGCTCTGTGTCTCATGAATAAATAAACAAAATCCTAAAAAAAAAAAAAAAAAGATGCCTGGCCTAACATAGTCCAGCTCTGTGCCCTCGCAGGATTCTCTGCATCTCTCTCTGGACCCCCAGTTTCCCATCTGTAAAATGGAAATCATGGTTGTGAGGATTGAAGTAACCTGAGGGGGTGTCTACCACCAACAAGCCTCGGCACAGAGAAGGTGCTCAACAAATGGGCACTCCATGCCTTCTCTGAAGCCAAAATGCTTGACAGGCTCCTAGTGGCCTAGGGGCAGGGCAAAGAGATGCCAGGCCTCAAGTCCCCCCACCCCCTCCACCACCCACCCCCAGTTATCCACTGTGTGCCCATGGACAGACTGCACATCCTCTCTGAGTCTCAGTTTCTCCTCTGCAAATTGGGGTAAGAAGAGGGGCCGCCGCAAGGGGATCCTGGAGCCTGGGACGGCGCATCAAGTACTCAGGACAGTGCCTGGAGAAGGAACGTACTCACAGCTCCTCCACCTGCCTGCCGGCCAGTGCCCTCTACAGGTGGCTTTACCAGGCCGAGGGCAGCGGGTTCGGGCCTGGGCAGCGTGGCGGGCAGACCCCGGGGACTGGCGGACGAGACATGTTCTTAGTTCCGATGTGTCAATTAGGCCCTGGAAGGTTCCAGAGAGGATGCCGCCTCCCCGACTTCCAAGCCCAGGGCTGTTATTTCCTGCCCCTCTGGAGTCTGAGGCCGGCCCCAGCCCGGGCTTCTGAGCCTGCTGCTGAAAGAGCAGGGAAAGCTCCCTGGGCTCCTGGGAACAGGCCAGGAGCCTGGCCCCGGGGAGAGGGGACGTGACGCTGGAGGGGTTGGCAGGCCCTGAGCACCAGCCTCTGCGGTGCGACACCGCATGGAGGGCGGCGGGGAGCTTCAGACAAGTAGCTGCGTGCTGAGAGCCGATGGGAGGAGGGCGAGGCCCTGGGAGTGCAGGGCTGGGCTCCCTGGGCTGGGGTCGGGGCTTGGGGACAAGAGGCCGCAGGGCCTGGCAGTGCGGGAGCCAGGGAGGGGGGCAGAGTCCACTGGGGGCGGGCGTGGGAGGTGCAGCCAGCTACCCCCCCCCCACTCCAAGGCCATCCCCAGGTGAGCTCAGCCAAGCCACTGGCTCTGTCATGCCTTTTAAGGCAATGGTGGCTCCCGCCACCTCCTTGTTCCCACTTGCTCAGAAATTCCCAGCAGGTATTTTTTCTTTTTCTTTTCTTTTTTTTTTTTCATGAGGATTGGAATGAGACTCCTTGTTCTGTCACCGCAGGATTCCAGGGAGGCCTGTCTGAGGGTTCTGGTGACAGGAAGCACACAGCGACAGGCAGTCAGAGAAGCACCCTCAGTGACATGTGCAGGCACAGATCACAGGAGGCAGAGATGGCTGCCCCACCCACCAGGGGCCCACAGCAATGCCTGGGGACCCCGAGACGCAGGGAACGTTTACTGAGCACCTACCATATCCCACGCCCCAGGCTTGGGCTGGATCCTTTATGCTCTCAGAGCAGCCTCCCCCATGCCCATCACTGTAGCCCATTGGCCTGTTTTAGTTCCTCACAGCCTCCATCACTTATTTTATTATTTTATTTTATTTTAATTTTATTTTATTATTTTATTTTTTATTTTATTTTATTTATTTTATTTTATTATTTTATTTGACAGAGAGAGAGCTAGCACCGAGCAGGGAGGAGGATCAGAAAGGGACAAGCAGACTCCCCACTGAGCAGGGAGCCTGACACGGGACTCGATCCCAGGATCCCGGGATCATTACCTGAGCCAGAGGCAGATTGAGCCACCCAGGCGCCCTGCACCCTCACTTCTGAAACTGTCTTATTTACTGGTGTTTGCTGTCTGCACACCCACCTCAATCAGCTTCTGGAGAGAAGGCTGTTGTGTCCCCCCTGCTCCCTCAGGGCCTGGAGGAGGGCTGTGTCCATAGCAGGTGCTCAGGATTTCAGTGAGTGCCTCTGACCCCACACATGGGTGGTTGGCCTTTCCCACTGGCCCCCAGGAAGCCCTATTATTTGTCCTAACAACCCCAGCTGTTCTGTGCAACCACTGGAGCGGTCTTGCTCACTTGGTCCCACTGTCATCACTGAGGAGGAGAGTCCCCAGCCGATGAGGCTGAGGCCTGGAACTGCTGTGGGATGTGTTCAAGGTCACTCACCAGCCAGGGGCAGGCAGAGATCAAGAGGATGGGAATGGGAGGGGATGGCCAACAGCCAAGGGCTCAGCACCTATCAGATAAGCCTGCCCCTGAAAAGGGCTTTCTGTGTGTCACATGTGTGGGGACACAGAGGGTGTGGTGACCCCCATCACCTGGAGGTGTATCTGTGATGCTGGATGCCTGTGTACATGTCCTCAGCCGCGGAGCACACAGAGTACTCTTTCCAGGCCTTACGGGCGAGCCTTTGCTCGCTGGACCCCACATCCCGTCATTCTGGCCATGCCCACAACTGAGCAGAGCCCTGGACAGGGAGCCAGGCCCAGACAGGCCGTCTCAGGCCAGCAAAACCCTTCCTAACGGGGCTGGGGGCAGCTGGGCTCCAGGGTTGGTCTAAGGGTAGTGGGGAGGCCCCCAGCTGAGAGGCCGAGGCTTGAGGGCGCGGCTCCTGCCCAGCACAGCGTCCTCTCCAGAATCTGAAAAGAATTCCCCAGAGACAGAGCCCAGGTCCCATGGCAGGCCCAGCTGAAAGGGGCCTGGTGGCCTTGGACCAGGTCCTGACCTTCTGTGGGCGTGACCCCCCAAGGCCATGGGGAACCCTGGAGAGGAGACCCCGGTAGGAAGAGGGAGAGGTGTCCCTGCCCTCAGAAGCTGAGGATGAAGCCCTGGGGGCATCCAGCAGGATGCGGCCCACTCACCCCCTGGCGGCCCAGGCCTGAAGTGCAGCTCCAGCCTCCCGGGAGCCAGGACCCGGAGAACCCCACGCCGGAAGGTGCTGGGCAGCCAACAGGGTCTTTGAGGCCCGCTCCCCCAGGGCTCAGATGGGGCTCCAGAAGTGCTTGGCAGACGCCACAGGAGGGCCCCAGGCTTGGAACTCATCTGTGCACCCCAAACCTCACTGTCAAGACTCTTGTAGAACTTCAGCCACCTGTTCTGGCCTCCCACCTGGGAATTTGGGGACCTCACCCCACTCATGTGGACACCATGCTAACTGGGAACCAGACAGAGGGGCATGGGCCACCTCAAACTCACTTGGCATAGCACCACACATGGCACCAGGCCGTCCCCAGCTAGCACTACCAGTTCCCAGAGGTCACTAGAACCCAGGTGGACAGCAGGGAGCACCCAGAGCTGCCGCAGCTGGGCTCCAGGGGCCTCAAGAAATCAGAGGCAAAAATCTACTTGGCCCAAGGCTGTGCAGCAGCTCTGGGAGAGAAGGAGCCTATCAGGGAGCCCAGGAGAGCACTGGCACACCCCGAACGCCAGGGTCAAGGCCTAGTCACTCAATCAGTGGGGTCAGTCAGAAACCAGAGGCCTGGAAGCTCAGAGCTTAAGAGTGGCCGAGCTGCTCAGCAGCGTTATAGGTGTCCAACCTGGTCAACAGCAGAGGGTGGAGGCTAAACCACACAACTCCAGAATAAAGGGGCCCAATGGCTTCACCACCTGAGCTCAGTGTGTGTTCATAGGAGTGATGAAGCAGCACCTTCCTCAGTGTAAATACTGTGTTCCACAGATCCAGGTGCTTCTGCATGGCACCCACCCCCTAATGTGTTGATGGTGGCTACGTGTTAGAAAAGAACATCAACAGGCCACAACTGGAACCCAATCCTATATGGATTAGTGACATTATTCTTACACTCAATACTGCCAAGGTAGGCCCTGCCATGCCCATCAGCAACTCCAAAGACAAGAGGGAACATCAAATCCTCACAGCCTCCTTCCCACTGTGCTACCACCCAAGCTGTGCAAACACAACTGATGACCTCTACAGCTGAGAGCCAGCTGCCTCACCTGGGTGACACAGCACAGCTGCCAAGCCTGTTGCCTCACCTGGGTGACACAGCTGCCAAACCTGCTGCCCTGGGGTGTACTGACAACCACGGGGGAGACCCCAGCTCAGTTTTTAGCTCCCAGTACACCCAATCTGCTCCAGGCACAGAACCAGACAAGTGCTATGGGAAAAAGGAAACCCTTAGCTAAGCCCAGAGGCCAAGGGCAATATCTCTACACACTCCTGTGGTCACAGTGAAAGCAAACAGAACTGGGAAGCAAATCAGAGGCAGAAGTCACTGGAAAATAATTTTTATTGAGATCCCACCAGCTGCACAATCTGGTCCTGACATTAAGCTCCTTCTTCCTTTGCAATTCGATCTTTCTTAAGTGGTCCCTGCAGAGAAAGCACAGTGGGCAAGGTCAGAGGGAGAGAGCACCTGGGCACAAATACCCCACCCCCAATTGGCTCCCCGGTGCAGACACAAGCTCAGGACCCCCCAGGAGCCAGCCCAGCTGTGCCTTCCACACTAGCAACCAGATGGGCAGGTGGCAAGCTGATGGGGCCCATCGCCCAGGAGTCATCCCAACCCCACGCCAAGGGTGGCAAGAGAGAGGTGCTTACCATGAAAGCTTTCTTCTCCTCCACAGTCTGGAATCGGCCATGGCCAAACTTGGAGGTGGTGTCAATGAATTTCAGGTCAATCTTCTCTAGGGCACGCCGTTTGGTCTGCACCAGCAAGGACTATGGGCCAAAAAAGCAAAGCTTAATTACGAAGTGCCAGGCCTTCCTTCCCTACACATCTTGGCCTGCAGGCCCCTCAACAGAGCTCAGAGAGGACCAACGGTCGGTCTCCATCGGGCCCTCCAAAGTCTAGAGCAACCCCCTTCCGCAACACCTCTAGGCCAGCTGCTTTGCCCAAGATGAGCCCTGCCTGACGACTGAGCAGGAAACACAAAAAAGCAGAGGCAGACAGCTATGCCAAGCCAGACTGGGAACTTCCTCCTCCCAGGACTTCAAAGCTGCTTTCCGAGGAATGGCAAATCCCCTTTTCCTTTGAACTCCCCTCCCGAGTGTGGTGCTATGCTCCATGTCTGGGAATGTTCCATGTCTGGGAACAGTCACTGCTCCCTCTTCAGGAGGGCTGAGCACCGCCTGCCTACACCCCATCCACCAGGAAGGGGCCCCAGCCTCACCTTGCGCAGAGTCAGCACTCGCTTCTTGGTGCCCACCACACAGCCTTTCAGCATCACAAAGTCATTGGTCACTTCACCGTAGTGGACAAAGCCACCCTGGAGAAACCAAGGCGTCAGGTCAGGTCATGCACGGGGGTAGATGTCAGTCTTGACACTACACATGCCGCCCCTGACGACCATGGGGCTGTTCTCAGAAGGAAGGCAGCAAGGAATGTTTCCGCAGTCTGACTCGGGCGCTGCGCCCAGCGCTCATTCCAGAGCCTCATCACCGAACAGCTGGGTCAGAGACCTCCCTCAACCAGTTGACCCAAGTCTTGCTGTTTACAAGGGACAAACAGCTGGAAGCAATCTGCGCACAGGACCAGGGACCAGTTAACACAGCCTCCATGCACTACCCAGGACCTGAGAGCACCAGGGTCGCACCTCACAGGTGAGACCCAGAGCAGATTAGTCCCTAGGAATGAGGGGGAATTCCCCCACAAGAGCCAGGGCTTTGGGGGCTCAGAAGACCATGCAGGCTACTCACCAGGGGGTTGATGCTCTTGTCAGACAGATCATAATCAGTGGAAGCGTTGTTCTTGATCAGCTTGCCATCCTTGATGAGATAGCCCTGGCCAATCTTGTATATCTAAATGAAAGGAACGTTTTCACACTGGAAGGGGGAGTACTCAGGTGTCCCTAGGCAGGCTAGCTGCAGGAAGGACAACCAATGCAGACAAGTGGCATCAAACCCAGCAGCAGACTAATCTGCCAAGGACTCTGGGAAAATAGCTACCAGTCCTAATGATGGGGTACCCCAGGCTTGGAGCAGAGAGCAAACCAGCTGGGCTGAGACACTACCATCTGATGGAAACAAGGCCCAGGGGCCTCCCCAAACCCTCTGAGGCAAAGGCTCTCAACCCAGGGCACTCCGGGGGTCAGCTACACCAGAGGTCAATAAACTGCACTTTACAGATCACACCCAGGAACCAAAAACCATGCCCATCAGAAAAGATGAGCAGCCCAAGTGCATATGCGTTCCAGAAGCACCCCTACCAACTGAGGAGTGCTACTCCCAACACCGGCCTAGTCTTTCCCTTCTCAGCGTCAAGGGGAACTCCCTCCTTGGCACCTCACCTTCTTGTTGATCTCAGTGCGGTGATGGTAGCCTTTCTGCCCAGCCCGAGCCACAGAGAAGGCCACTCGGGCAGGATGCCAGGCTCCAATACAGGCAACCTTGCGCAGGCCCCGGTGGGTTTTGCGGGGTAGCTTCTTGGTGTGCCAGCGGCTGGTGACCCCTGAAAGAAACACAAGCTTGTTTCAGGCTGTCTGGCTGGCACTTGTGCCATTGGCCTCTTTCCTGTCAAACACCCCATGTGAGTTCATGCATTTGTGGTGCTTGTATATGAACATTCAACACCTACTAACTAGATCAGTTTGAGGGACAGGTGGGTTTAACATACGTTACCCTCAAATACCCATGTCCTCCCCCTCTCACATTTCCTCATTTACGTCTGCCTAGACATAAACCTGTTCTCAAACCTGTAACAAAAGGTCTTGGGAGAATTAGCCCAGAACTAGAATGGGAACACGTGCACTTCACAGCATCCAAGTTCCTCACTGGCAGAAGCCAGTGAGGGGGATCCAATTTCCAGGTCCCCTCTGCCTTCTGCAGTGGGCTGCATGTGGCAAAAGCGTTCTTAAGTATGGCCAGAATCATCTCCCAGCCCTCCGTATTTCCCTCCCACCTGGCCACAAGGCTGTTCTCAGAAGGCAGGCAAGGAGACAAATCCCTGCACAATCTTATTCCAGAGCCTCATCACCAAAGCTCCAAACATGAAAGCCCTGAGTTTTATGGCAACCTGGGCCATCGCAAACTCACCTTTGTAGCCTTTGCCCTTGGTGACTCCGATGACGTCAATCATCTCATCTTGCCCAAACACCTGGTTCACAGGCACCTGCTGCTCCAGCCTCTCACGGGCCCAGTCGAGCTTCTCGGCCACTGTGCCTCCATTCACCTGGATCTCCATGAGGTGGGCCTTCTTCTGGCGCAGAGGAAGCAGGCGCATCTAGGAGGGAACCAATACAGCTCAGATCCCTGAGCTTCGAGATCTTCCATGGGAAGGAAGTCAGGGTCGGCAGAAGAGTTTGGCAACCTTGAACCTCATGTTTCCCCATTGGCAAAAATGAAGCTGCCTTCCCGTTATACTCGTTAACTCCCCATTGGGTACAAGTCCCCTTTCCAACTCATACACTGTGGGAAAGTGGAGTAACACCTCGGTCAGAATAGAAACTGCAAAGATTAAGGGAGAAATATTCAAGTCTAAAGCTTTTCATTAAAGGTGGCCCAGTGCTGTTCTATAGAATTTTCTTCAGAAATGGTCATATTACAAATCTGAGCTGATCCAGTCACTGCTAACCCCAGGGAAACTGAACCCTTGGGAAAAAGATGTAAACCTAGAATGACAGCTCAGATCAACTGTAGAGGAAGAAATAGTCATTCTAACCCCGTCAGGCAAAGACTTACTCAGTTCATAGCAAGTAAGATTTTCAGAGGAAATGACAAGAGTCCTCCTCCGGACTCCTCTCAGCTATGCATTTTACAGTTAAGGAGTTCTGCGTTCCTTCAGCCACTTTTCCTAAAATGGGGCTCGGCTTCAATAAAGACTAGAGACACACTGCCCTCTGCTGGCATCAGAAAAACCAACCCACAAGCCTGGAGGCACCACAGGCTTCCTTCTCAGACCAACTATCTTAACCTGGCCCCAGAAATCAGGGGCAGGGCAGGTGCTGCAGTGGAACTTTGAGCAACCCCCCAGGCTGCTTACTGGCCCACGCATTCAGACTTTAATTTTTTTTTTAATTTTATTTATTTATGATAGGCACACAGTGAGAGAGAGAGAAGCAGAGACATAGGCAGAGGGAGAAGCAGGCTCCATGCACCGGGAGCCCGACATGGGATTCGATCCGGGGTCTCCAGGATCGCGCCCCGGGCCAAAGGCAGGCGCCAAACCGCTGCGCCACCCAGGGATCCCGCATTCAGACTTTAAATCCCGAGACCACACAAGGTCAGTGTGAGAAAAGGGATCAATTCACAGCAGGTAACAAGGTGGCATCTGATACCCCAAGCTGTGGGGCAGTCACCTTCCTTTTGTGCACCTTGTGGAGTGCTCACCTGGGTGTGGGCGATGACACGGATCACCTGGCAATACTTCTTCATGCTGTTAAAGTCCTTCTCCAGCTGCTTCTTGCCATCGTCATCCTGCCACTTCTTGCAGTATTTGGTGAAGGCCTTCTTCTTAGACTTATGCCTTCAGGAGCAGAGCAGAGTTGGGGACAGGGCCGGGTGCAGGCCTTCATCACCCCTCCAAAGGGGCGAGCGGAAGGCACACTGGCACCACATGGGGATGGGGCTCATTGCCGGCTTCTAAGGAACCTTTTCCACCGGCAAGCGGAGCCTGGATGGAGCTCATCGGGCAGAGCCGAGCGGAGCTGAGCAGAGGTCCACAAAATTAATGCAAGTCACAAGCATTCAAATACACACTAATTCTTGCTCCAGCTTAGCCATTAACCCAACCAACACTCCTGGACAGAAGGACTGGGGAGTGTTACACTGCACCCCTCAGTTTCTAAACACCTCCCAGCAACTAGAAACACTGAATACCAAGAGTCCTCACCCAACACCTAACGCTAAGCTGAACGTGAAGGTCTAGAGGTTCTGCTCAAGGTCTGCCCTCACGATTTGTTCTGGCAACTAAACCAGACACCAGAGCAGCTCTTCCCCACCAGAGTGAAGCCCAGCACAGGGTACTCGCTCTCCTCATCCAGAGTGTACGGCCTCCTTGTCCCTTACCAGTTCTTATAGAAGCGCCTTTTGCATTCGTCACTGATGTGCTCAGCAAAGATGGTCTTAAAGGTACGGAGGCCTCGAGGGGTTTCCACATAGCCCACGATGCCCACAACCACCATCGGTGGGGTCTCCACAATGGTCACAGCCTCCACCACTTCTTTCTTGTTCACCTCTGCCAGAGAGAGTGGTCAGACTTGAGTGGGACGGCTAAATCCCCAACAAGGAATAAGCGTTTTGCAGAAGTGTGAAATCCCCATCTGGGTCAAGAGTGCAACCAGCTTCAGCTAGCAGGGGACTTTTCAGAAAATGGGGTCCTTACAGGCCGTCTAGACTCCCAGGCTTGTCCTTACTCCATACATTAGAATTCTAACTCAACAAAACTCTTTCGATGGCTCGTTTTAGTTCTCATCTATCACAAACCTCTGGGGCACCTGCGTCGCTCAGTTGGTTAAGCACCTGCCTTTACCTCAGGTCATGATCCCAGGGTCCGGGGATTGGGCTCCCTGGTCAGTGGGGAGTCTGCTTTATCTCTCCCCCTGCTCACTCTGAGCACTCTTTCAAAAAGTTAAACACTGATTTCAGTACATCCCCCCACCTAAAGCAACAACGCCAGCCACCTGCAGTCTTTAGTGTTAATCAAACCCCATGGGGATTCCCAATCCGTCAAGTCTGCCCTCTCCAGACTACCGTCCAGGCCACCCCCAACCAGCGTGAAGGATCCCGCTTGTACTCACTGGATCCTGGCCGGTCCACCTCCCGCACTATGTGAGTCATGCCGGCCTTGTAGCCCAGGAAGGCTGTGAGGTGGACAGGCTTGGAAGAGTCATCCTTGGGGAAGCTCTTCACCTTCCCACGGTGGCGGCTGCTGCGTTTCCGAGGCAAGAAGCCCAGGGACCCGTGCCTGGGAGCAGAGAACTTCCTGTGGGACTGGGAGAAAAGATAACATGAGCACTCCCAACCCCACTTATGTAGCTCACTGATGCCCGGCTTGCCTCAGTGGCGAAGGATTCTCCACAATGCCGAGCCCGCGCCAGAGGCCCTGCGCCCCAGCTAACAAGTGTGCCTACGGGCTAGACTGGGTTCACCTTGTACAAGGCCGTGTGGCCTAAACTGAACCTTTACCTCAAAACCTCATTTTGTAACTTTAAAATGGAACCTCCCCTTCTCCAAATGGGTCAAAAGCACACCAGGTGAGGTCATTAAATCACAGGTGCCTCTGCCGTCAAGCCAGCCCAGATCCTGACAAGGGGGCTGCGGGACCAAGAGGAGGGCAGCAGAGGGCACCACAGGCTCCCCGCCGGCCCCAGACACGAAGGCCACCACAACTCGACAGAGCCAAATCAGAACGTGACAATCAGCACAGAGGGTCTGTCCGCCCGTCAGAAAGTTCATCATCTGTGGCTCCTAGGACTCGAGGCCTCACGGGTGGTACCAGCCTCCCACGCAGGTCAGCGCGGGGCCGCGGCAACCCCAGCCCGGGCTCCCCTCCCACGTGCCGGCACAAGCCCAGCGCCCCGACTCAAGGTCCTCCCGGCCCACGTACCTACGAACTCCAGCTTACACTAGCACCAAGTCAGGGAGCTCGAGCCCCAGGTAGTATCCGGGACTCGAGGCCTCCATACCGGAGCCCGCCCCGCGGGCTTTCCCCAGCCGCCTGGCGGGCCACAAACCAACCACAAGCCTCACGCGTTTTCAGAAAATAGGCCTCACTGCGGATCGCGCTAAGCGCCCCGTGCTCCTGGAGCAGGCCCCGGGCCCCCGCCGAGGTGAGATGGCGGCGCTGCGCCGCGGATTGAGCCCCACCGCCGCGCCAACGAGGAGGAAACCGCCATGATACGTACCATCCTGCCGCCAAGTGCAGCCGGTAGAGGTCGGGCCACGAACGACCAGTCATTTATATAGCCCGGCATGGGCCCGCCCCTTCCGGCGTACGAGCGCGCGCCCGCGTGGGACGCTGGGTCGGGGGACGGGTGCAGGCCGCCATTTCCACGCTCGCTCGTCCTCGCCTAGCGTTTGTTTCAGAGCGGGACGCCGTCCGCGGGGGGCGGGGATTAGAAACTACGGCAAGCGGCTGGGTTCAAACTTCGCGAAGCGTCGCGGAAACGCTGGCAGAGCTTTGGAGCGCGAGGACTGTAGGGGTTTGGGTAGCTGCCAAATTTGGTCGAAGACGCCGTTACGCTGAAGCTACGCGGCTGCGTCTTTTTTTCTGTGAGATGCAGTCACCTCTAGGATTGGATAACCAACCCGGCTGCGGGTTTCAGTGCCAAAGCGCCCGCACACGCCTCTCGCGTTTCCGTCCCACGCAGATCTGCGGTGTTGCCGTTTGGCGGGCACGCTGAGCTGGGACGAGTTGCCCCGCTGCCACCTGCTCAAAGTTGGAAAGAAAAGAGCGAAAGCCCGGTTTCCTGGCTCCCAGCCCAAAGCTGCTTCCCCGACACCCAACCTGCCTTCAGTGCGTTCTGATTTCGGACGTGCGCCCCCGGAGCCCCGTCTCGGCCGCTGCTCCCGGTGTCCAGCTGCTGTGGTCCTGCTTCTGGGGTCGCTGTGGCGCCTGAACGACCTCAGGACCTGCGGTGACGGGTCCAGCTGCCCAGCCCGGAGCCTGGCCCTGCAGCCCCAGGGACCCTCGCAGATGTCGCTTGCGCACCCGCCCCCACGCTCTCCCACCCCCGTGGCCCAGGAGGCTCCTAAGCGTTCTCCCTGCCTCCAGGCTTGCCTTTCCAAATCTTTTTCAGAATCGAATGTCATCTTGTTACTTCGCATGGCTCCCTGTCGTTTCCTTGGGATGAGGCATTAACTCCTGAGGCTGCCACCCTGGGCTCTGTCCTTTTTTTTTTTTTTTTTTTTAAGATTTAATTATTTATTCATGAGAGAGAGCGAGAGAGGCAGAGACACAGGCAGAGGGAGAAGCAGGCTCCGTGCGGGGAGCCCGACGTGGGACTCGATCCGGGGTCTCCAGGATCACCTGGGCTCTGTCCTAACTGGCTACCCCTCCACCCTTTTTCATGTAGGAGAGCACGCGTGCACACACTCTTTCCCATCTATCACCTTGCACCTCCATCCCCCCCTTTTATTTGATTCTTGGGCCTGGCCATTGCTCACATCGTTCTTTTAAAAAAAAAATTCATTTAATCTTCACACCATCCCTTGAGGGGCAGCGCTGACAGGTCTTCAGTCCCTTATTGGAACTTTTTGGGGCCAGATGTGTTTCCAAACTCAGCATTTTTTCATGTTTTAAATAAATCACACAATATGGTGCACACTTATGTAATCCTCCCCAAACTCTTTAATGAAATACATTAATTCTGTTTTAAAAAAGAGAGAATATTCTCATGGAATGGTAAATATAAATGTCTTCACATCAGTTCAAGGCTGACTTTGCTGCCTAAAGAATTCAGATCAGTTTGGTTTTTGCTATCCAATGACTTAAGAAGTTTTTAACTTCAGAATTGCAAACAAGGGATTATGACCCATATTGTCTGTCCCCTCTCACAGAGAAAACTAAGTTTTAGGCCAAGAGGAAATAATCTGACAAAAGTCACACAATCAGTGAAGGACAGAGGAACAAGACAGCCACCATCACACGCCAAATTAGACTATTTAAAACCATAAGGAGAGTTTTTAAAAGGTTTGACAACATTGCTGAAGGTGCTAGACAGACTATTCTCCCTAAAAGAAACTCCCTCTTTACCATCAAGAGAAAAGAGAGGGCTGCCTGGGTGGCTTAGTGGGTTAAGCATCAGGTTATGATCTTAGGGTCCTGCAATCGAGCCCCACGTCAGGCTCCATGTTCAGCAGGAGCCTGGTTGAGATCCTCTCTTCCTCTCCCTCTGCCCCTCCCCAGCTTGTGTACACACGTGCTCTCTCTAAAATAAGATCTTTTAAAAAATGAAAAAAATAAAATAGAACTTCTAGTAAGGAGCAAAACAGGGTCCTGCAGGTTCTCTGCAGCCAGGTAAAACCCTAGGTGTGGAAGGTTAGGAGGACCTGAGGAGGAGCTGAATGGGGAATGACATGAGGACGTTTCAGCATTCATCTCTCTTACTAGACTGAAAGCTTCCTGTAGGCAGAGACCATGTCCTTTCCTACATGCTCAACACCCAGTACAGGGCCTAGCACAGAGGTCTGGGTCACATTTGTCATGAGGGCATGAACACAGGGGACCCAAACTGGAACATCACAGTTTTACTTTCAAAGGCTGCCTCCCTTTGTCCCTTTGAAGCAGTAATGCCCCCTCTTTGACATGAGCTCACATCTTGATCTTTTGTGCTGTCATTGATTGTTGCAAAACCACCTGGCCCAGATAACAGAGTATTTGGGCCAGAGGATCAGTTAATGTGAGCTTGTGGCATGAGTGCAGCCCAATGCCCCTGGGGCAGGAGCCTGGGCACAGAGCCTCTGGGTCATGAAGGCACCCCATCCCTGCTCCTCCACTACCAGCTACCAGGATGATGCCCCACAGAATGGGAGCCAACAGGCCAGGGGTGCACAGCAGCTCTTGCTCCTACTCCTGTGTGGCCCAGGCCTGGTGAAATTCTCTGCCCCTCTGTTGGGGTTACAGGCAACCATAGCAAATATGGCCTCCCATTGCCTCTCAGTCTACATGCTGGGCCTCTGTATCCTGTGGTGCAGCAGTCTGCAGGTAGGCAAGGGGCTCACCCTCATCCTGGCCAGGAAGCTGTGCATAGAGATGCTGCTGCCCATCCAACGGGTCTTGTGGCAGCCACTGACCATCGCATGGGGCTGGGGTCTTCAGCAGCTCGCCACCCTGATGCATGGAGCCCACTACTGCATCCTGCAGCTTCTGAGGCACATGAAGTGGGAGGCAAACCTATTCTTGCTCTCCATGGCCCAGTGGGCCTACTGCAGCCCATCCAGCTTCCACCACGAGAACAGCAAGACAGTGGAGCTGCTGCTGCGAGCCATACTGCAGCAGGTGGCAGTGTCCCTCCTGCTCTGCTGCCTGGATAAGCTGTGGATGGCCATGTGACAGGTAGCCCAGGCCATGCGGGGCAATGGCCTAAAACCCCTGGAGTGGGCCAAGCTGTGCTGGGCAGACTCCAAAGACCTAGATGCAGTCACCACCACCCTTCCAGCCACTGCTGTCCCTTTTAGCCAGTGCCTCCCTGGACCTGACTCAGCCACCCTGAGCAGGCTCACACCAGCCTCTATCAGCCTGTGCCTCGTAGTTAGGAATAAGGATGCCAGGAAGCAAGAAGGAGGCTGTGGCTTTGGGGCCACCAAGGTGGCCATTAGTGCCAGGTTCCAGAGCAGCAGGACAAGCAAGATGGCCTTCAGGTGTTCATCCAAGCAGGCCCTCACCCAGCAAGTCAAGGCCATCTGTGTTCTCATCATTCTTCTCTATATCTATGCCGTGTCTCTCTTCGTGCAGATCTTAAAATAAATGATCAAGTGGGAGCCAGCCTCTGGTATGTCCCCAGCTTTGCTTTGTCAGTGAGAGATCGAATGGTATCAGATCTGTCCACCTAGACCTTTGCTGGGCTGGGGGCAAGGGTGGGTGGTAAGCCACATGCATACTAGGGACTAGGCTGGGGGACCCGGTCTCAGCTCTGTCACCACTGTGTGTCCCTGGGGAGGTTACTTTAATCTTTCTTAGCCTCAGTTTCCTTTTTTGTAATTTGTAGATAATAGGACTTCAGGGAGAGGGGAAATATATAATCGTGCCATTTGTAAATGGTAGAGTGCTCTTCCTTCTGTAATTACCCTAAGAGAGTATATAAGACCTCCTTGGAGAGCCCATTCATATTCTATTAAAGGGTATAAAAAGAAGACCTGAATAAATGGAGGGACATAGTCAATTCATGGATTGACTGACCTTAATGTCTAAGAAATGTCAATTGTCTCCAAGTTAATCTATAAAGTCATTAGGATTCCAGCTACTATCCCAAGGGATTGTGGCAGGACATACTCAGAAACTGATTCTAAGATATATGTAGAAAATCAAGGTCCTTGAAAAATTAAGGTATTTTTGAAAAAAATGGAGTCAAGGTGGGGACTTACTCTACCAAATATTAAGACATATTACAAAAGCCCAGCAGTAAAAACAATGTGGTAGTGGCAAGAGAAACATGCAGATGAATAAATAGAATGCAGAACCCTGGACATAGGCTGGCTACAGATAGAAACAATACAGGAAAAAAGTGGCATCCCAAACCAGGGTGAGAGCATGGACTTATTAGCAGATGGGGTTGGAGAAATGGATTCACGACATGAGAAAATAAATACATATGGGTGCTGTAGTGGATTGAAGGTGTTCCCTAAAGATATGTCCACCTAGAACCTGTCAAAGTGGCCTTATCTGGGGGAAAAGACCTTTGCAAAGGATTCTTTGAACCAAGGATCTTGAGATTAGATCATCCTGAATTAGGATGAGCTCTAAAACCAGTGACAAATGCCTTTTTTTTTTTTTTTAAGATTTTATTTATTTATTTGAGAGAGAGAAAACGAGCTGGGTGAGGGACAGAGGGAGAAGCAGACTCCCCGCTGAGCAGGGAGCCCAATGTGGGGCTTGATCCTGGGACTCGATCCTGGGATTCCATCCCAGGACTCTGGGATCATGACTCGAGCTGAAGGCAGACACTTAACCGACTAAGCGACTCAGGCGCCCCCAATGACAAATGTCTTTCTAAGAGACACTTAGGGGAAGAGAAACACAGAGAAGGCCATGTGAAGAGGGACACAGATTAGCCAAGGATTGCTAGCAGCCACCAGAAGAAGATATTCCTTGGAGAGAAGCATGAACAGCTTTTCCCTCAGAGCCTCCGTAAGGAACCAACCCTGCCAACACCCTGATTTCATACTTCTGAACTGTGAGAGAGAAAAATCTCTGTTGTTTGAGGCCACCAAGCTTTTGGTAATTTGCTACAGCAGCCACAAGAAACGAATACAGATCTTACTTAATGTCTCAGCTCTATCCCTAAGGTCCAAAAACATTTGAAGTGCTATACCAATGCAGATTGGTGTTATTTATATTATTACAATGATCTGTATGTGCCCCATGCATTTATTATTCTTTGGGAAATAATCTTAGCTGCCCTTTATTGAGGGCAGACAATCTTTTATTTCATTCAATCGTCTAATCAACGCTTTGAGGAAAGCACTCTTTTATCAACTCCATTTTATAGCTGAAGAAACTCTCGAAAGAATTGAGTAACTTCCTGAGGTCACACCACAGAATTCACGCCTTCAACCACCAGCCCTCACGTCCCTGCTCAGAATGAGCTCTTTCCAGGATTTCTCTGGCACCTCCTTCACTGGCCCCACTAGCACGGAGGTGTCAGAAAGACAGGCCCTGCTGAATTCCCTGTTGTGTCCCCAGGCCAGAGCATATATAGATCCTATGAATGACATCAGATGTCAGTGTCCCCTTTTAGACTTTTGCCTGTGCTATCCCCATTTGTTTGCCGTTCATAGGGTCTTTTTGCCTCCTCAACCCACAAGCCAAGGCAACAGTCCCCTCCTGCCTGGATTGCTGAAGCAGCCTCCAAAAAAACCTCCATTCTTTTGTCCCTGTCCTGCCCTTGAGATCCATTCTCCACCTGGCGGCAGGGTAAGATCTCAAACCATGAATTAGACCCAAGTTATTCCACTGACTAAGACCTCCCTCCAATGGCTTCCTATAGTATGAGGCTCTGAGGGAACTGCAAGCAGGGTCCCAGCATATCCCTGGGTCCCCCAGGGGACCCTCCATGAAGACCCCTCTTCTTCCACGTGGAGCTATCCTTGTGGCAGAGCCTTTGCACCTGCTTCTCTCCCTGCCTAGACCACAAGCTGACTTCTACTTGTTCTTGTTAAAGCATAAATGTTGAGAGATGATAAAAATCACAACTCTTGTATAGATAACAAATGAACATATGTCAAAGATTTTATTTAGCTCATTAATTAATGGGGGAACCAGACAGTTGCCACAGCTGGTTCAAAAGAAAAGATACAGAGCCACACGTTTATATGGAGTAAAGAAACGTCAAAATGAATTTACAAATAGATATAAAACTGGCTTTTTCCTTTGTGGTGGAATGTGTCCTTCCACTAGACAGGGTTTATTTGCATATGTATAGATTAGGATTATTTGTGTAGCTACACTTTATCTATAATCCAGCAAGCTGTAAAACAATTTAAGGGCAAAGAAGAACCTTTTAAACTACATCAAACCAGATAATCCCCAAGGCTCCAGCATGTCAGCAAAAGGACAACCAGAGGGCTCTTTTCCTTCTTCCAAAATCTTTAAATTTTTCTTCCTTATACTTCCTTATTCTTCCGTCCCAAAACCTTATATATTACCTCTTGGAGAAGCCTTCCTCAATCACATAATAGTGCAAACTGGTCTCCCTCCCCTCCTCAGACCTTATCCCCCACTGGGATTTTATGTATGTATGTACATATATATGTATGTATGTATGTATGTATGTCAACATTATGTCCAAGGTGAGAACTCATAGCCCAGAAACCAAAAGTTGCATACTCTACTGGCTGAGCCAGCCAGGTGCCCCCTCTTCCCCACTATGGATTTGATTTTTAAAGATTTTATTTATTTATTCCTGAGAGACACAGAGAGAAGCAGAGACACAGAGGGAGAAGCAGACTCCTCACAGGGAGCCCAATGTGTGACTCCAGAACTCGATCCTGGGACTCCAGAATCACACCCTGTGCCACCCAGGCGTTCCCCCCATTGTGGATTTTAAATTGTCAATGTCAATTGCTTTAAAGAAGGGGCAACTCCATTTTGCATGGCACTAAGCACATAGGCAGGTTTCATAAATATTTGTGGATGAATATGAGGGTAAACCTGTTTATTTGGGGGATATGTAAAAGTTGTCAGTGGAGCCTCAGGGTTAGACCTCCTGGGTCTCTCTAACCAAAATGTGTTTCTCTTTCCTGAGGGAATATGAAGATGAAAAGCCCCTCCTCCCAGAACCAAAGGTGCAATTCGGTGTCTTGGACTTCATGTCCCTGGGAACCTTCTCCTCTTGCTGTCCCTGCAAACACCCTGCCCAGAACCCTCAGCATTTTCCTAGTTTGACCAGCTGACATAATAGCCACCTGAGCCTTTGTTTCCTTAGGTGTAAAGTAACAATCACATCTGAATCAAGGGGCCACTCATTCATTCACTCAGTGAATGTGTAGGATTGCCTGTCACACACAAGACTGTTACGTCAACACAAATCAAACAAACCTTTTAAAATCTCTAAAAGTAAGAATTTTATTTGAGCCCAAGTTAAGACAGCTGCCAAGGAAACAGGCTTCTCACAGGGAAGAGAATATTTCAGAGAATGAACAGTTTTTACAGGGTTACATACATCTTGTAAAAGCTCAAAAGATTATAGGTTAGCATACAGGCAGGAATCACGAATTTTATCAGAAAGGAATGCAGGGAGTAGGGGAACATTGATGGATATCTCAAGGGGAAGATGGTTTTCCTTCAGGCTATTCATTCACAATGCAGATGTATAATGCATATGTGGCGGACCATAAATCAGGCTTCTGGTCTGAACAAAGTTTATATACAGTCATGTTGGCTTAGAAGGAAAGTTAAAATAACTTGTCTCGTATTTCAGGCCTTCAGACAGTTTTTCTCTCATCAGTTATAGTCTTGACATATAATTCATTATGTAATTACATATGCTAATGAACTATAATATTATCTCAGTCGATTTTCAAACAAATCACCAGGCAGCTTATCAGAATGTGGGTCCAGATTCATGAAGACTGGATCTGCTGCTGGTCCACAGAGTACCCGTTAAACAGCAAGGCCCTAAACACATTTTTTTTTTTCCTAAACCATCTTATTAACCACCCATTTTATAGCCCAGATGACTGAGGCTCTGAGAGACTGAGGGTCCCAAAGCTGGCAGACTTTGAGAGGGGTTTCAGGGACAGAGTAAAGCAGAGGTTCTTCAGCATTGGCTGGGCATTCGAATCACCCTGGGGACGGTTTCAGAAATCCTGACTCCCAGGCTAAATCTCAGAACTGTTAAAAAAAAAAAAAAAACACCATAGTTCCAAAATGGTGTCCTTAGGCCAAGCCATCAAACTGGAGCTTAATAGCTAACCTCATGCAGTTTCAACCTCCCCCAGAAATGCAGTCTTCACTAGTCAGGGATTTTCTGATCAGCATCAAGGAAGTGACCTTGCCTGGAACAATCCTTCCATTTATTTTGCTAGTAACTTCCTTGCCTTCCCACCTTCCTATAAAACCCTTCCACTTTGTACAGCTCCTTGGAGTTCCCTTCTGCTTGCTGCCCATTTCATGAATTGTTTAATAAAACCAATTAGATCCTCAAATTTACTCAGTTGAATTTTTGTTTTTTAAAACAATAAATTGCAATTTCTGGGAGTGAAACCCAGACATCAAACATTTTGAAAAGTTCTCCAGATGACTCTAATGTAGCCAAAATTGAGAGCTACAGAACTAAAGAATTCTATATGAGAGTCGAGTTGGTAGGTTTCAATGCTCCCTCACCCAACCAATCTCTTCTAGGTTTGCAGTGTGTGCCAGGTTCTGCCCTAGGGGTTGGGAATTTGGAGATGAGTCCATTTGGTGTTCATTCAAGGTACCTGGAAAGGTGAGAGAGGGCTGGAGATGGAAGAGAAGGTGAGGCATGTCTTCTAGAAGGAGGCAGCTCTCCTCTGAAGTGAGAAGCTTTCTCTGGCCTGCCCTACAGGCTCCTGGGCTGGGGCACTTCTGTTGGGATAGGTCTCTTGGACCTAGGGTGACCCCCGTGTGTTTCTTGAGCACAGAATCTCCCGAAAAATAATAAATGCACATTAGTCATGACTCACTTTATCTGACATTAAAACATTCCAGAGTCATTCATTCACTACATATTTGTTGTGTATCTGTTGCTTGCTGGGCACTGTTCTAGGCATGTGGGATACATCAGTGAATAAAACAATGTTCCCTGCCCTCTGGAAGCTTACATTCCAGCCTTAGTGAGAAAAACAGCATGGAAAAGAGGCTGGCACAGACAAATAAACCAAAGAAACTAAAGAACACAGAAGCAGATTTCCATACACACCAGGACCTGATCCGTGATTGAAGAGCCACAAGGCCATGGGGCAGTTGGGTTGATGAGTGATGTGTATAGTGTGGGGAGAACCAACTTACTCTAGGGGGGAAAATTGCATCTCCTACACACACCAGATATGAAGGCAGATTCTAGGTAATTTAAGACTATAAAGATAATGTAAAAATATAGGAGAAAAATCTCTGACCTACCGATGCTGAAAATCTTAAAATAAGGCCGCAGAAACACAAAACAAGGTCATGTCAAAATTAAGGACCGCTTTTCAGTCGAGGATAGTATCACTAATTAACCCTCAGAGGGTACTCGCTAGGTGCCTGGCGCTGTTCTCTGTGTTTGCAAGGGAGAACAGAGCTACAGAAAAAGGTACACTTGAAAGTGGTAAGAATGATTCAAGCTCAAGCAGTCAGTGACCAAAGTCCAAGCTCTTAGCCAAGGGGCCACAGTTTCTGCCGTCTGTAAAGGGCCAGAAAGTACATATTTTGGCTCTGTGGACCATACAGTGATAGGGATCCAAAGTCCACTTCAATGGCATTGGGGCTGTTTTAAGCTAAAAACACCTAAGCAGACATCAGCCACAAAAAAGAAAAAAACTTGCCGGGCAGCCCAGATGGTTCAGCGGCTTAGCGCCACCTTCAGCCCAGGGTGTGATCCTGGAGACCCGGGATCAAGTCCCGCGTCAGGCTTCCTGCATGGGGCCTGCTTCTCTCTCTGCCTGTGTCTCTGCCTCTCTCTGTGTGTGTCTCTTGTGAATAAATAAATAAATAAATAAGCAAACAAACAAATAAATCTTAGAAAAAAAAGAAAGAAAGAAAAAACTTGGCTAAACCACTTTGCTGCCTTACAAAGGACTTCCTGAAAGATACAGCCACCATAAATCCCCAGTCTGGGTGACTCACAGCCAAAAAGGAGATAACCATTGTAATCTGAATAATTACTCAAACCAACTTTATCTGAAACTGTCACACCTTCTATTTGCTCTTCCCTAGGAGCCCTTTCTTCCTGCTCCTTATCCCCTTAACAGGTGGATATGGAAATACTTATCTTTTTTCCCTTTAATTTGGTGGTTCTTGAAGCAAATTAGAACAGTGGGAATGGAGCAGGAATTAGCTCATGTCCATCATCCTTGGGATGGGTAATAAGATGTGGGCATGTGTTCGATGGGCACCATTGGGCATGAACAAGCAAGATGTTCCTATCAACGTAAGTTTTAACACTGTAGTGTTGAGTTGAGAAAAGGAAGACACAGCAATGTTTATAGCCCAATGCCATTCATGCTATTTACAAACACAAATAGGGCACCTGGCTGGCTCAGTCAATAGAGCTTGTGACTCTTTATGTTGGGGTCATGAGTTTCAGCTCTATGTTGGGTAGAAAGGTTACTTAAATGTATTTTTTTTTTTTGAGAGAGAGAGAGAAAGAGAAAGAGAGTCTATGAACAAAGGAAGTGGGGCAGAGGGAGAGGGAGAAAATCTGAAGCAGACCGCTGCACTGAGCATGGAGCCTGGTGCTGGGTTTGATCTCACGATTCTGAGATCAGGACCTGAGCTGAAATCAAGAGTCAGACACTCAACTGACTGAGCCACTCAGGCAACCCCAGAGATTACTTAAATAAATAAATAAATCTTAAGAAGTAAATGTATTAAAAAATAACGCCAACACAAAGGCATACATAATTTACCAGGGTGTGTGTACATTCAGACAGACCTATGTATGCTATATTAGAGCAATGGGCAGTGGAATCAGGTGGGGAGCATGGCAGGAACACCAATGGGGCTTGCGGGGTCCCACCTGTTATCATACTGGGCCTCCATGTTCTTTCTGAGCTGTCTCTGGGAGGCTGATGAACACCAAGTGTGTGAACCTCTGCTTTCAAAACTGTCGTGAGGAGGGGCCTGGGAATGAGGGGCAAGGGAGAGGGAAGACAGAAAAGGAGACAAGAGAGGGCGTTTGACCCAGTCTGAAGATCATTAACGGGTTTCAAGCTGACGAGGCCGATAAACTCAGCCATTTGCACTTGTGCACAAAAACAATAATATTACCATGATAGGGGCACCTGGGTGGCTCAGTTGCTTAAATGCCTTCGACTCAGGTCATGATCCCAGGGTCCTGGGACTGAGCCCTGCATCAGACTCCCTGCTCAGTGGGGAGTCTGCTTCTTCCTCTGCCTTTCTCCTACTTATGCTCTCTCTCTCTCTCTCTCTGTCAAAAAAATAAGTAAAATATTTAAAAATAAATAAATAAAATTTAAATATATATAACCATAATAATTGTAGGGGAAAAGATCATTTTTCCTTCTATCTACACTTTTAAGTTCTCAGCTGGATCTCTGTAAGAAATGACAAATTAACCAGAGAAAAACAAACAGAAGTCTGTTAACACTGTATATCTCATATACACATGGGAGAAATCCAGGGATGAGTGGCTCAAAGGGGTGGCTAAAACTTGGGCTTATTTGGCATCTTCAGCAAAGAACAACACATTTGTAGAGAATGACAGGGCAAAGGAAACCGTTTGAGACTTCCAAGGGTGGCAAACTGTGGGAAAGTAAATATATGGAGGAAACTAACAAAATGCAGTTTGTTTTCAGATTCCTCTGCTGCTGCCACTGGGCTCATAAGAGTCTAGAGTGGTCTCCAGCAAAGGAAAATTTAAACCCTAGAAAAGGAGAAGGGAAAGAGAGCTTTTCCTGCATTTGCTATTTTAATTGCCTTTGGCTCGAAATAATTCTTATGTCAAAGAAGCATATTTTGGGGTGTCATATTCTGGTTTCCTTCAATGATATTTCTGTACAGTGAAATAGTTTGCAGTCTGTTAACCAGAATTAGGTAGGTTTATATATAGCAAGATGAAAAAACTTTCAAGACACGTCGTCAAGTAAAAAAAGCAAGTCATGGAACAACACAAATGCTTTAATCCTATTTATTTAAAAATTAGATACATGTCCGCACATGCAAAATGAGTAAATTCATAGACAGCCAACCAGAAGGTGGCTTAAACTGTGGATACTTTTGAGGAGTGTGGTGGGCCTAAGGGCTGGGTGTGCAGGAGGCTTTCCCAGATGGTTCAGTATAGCCTGCTGTGTTCTTCACAAGAATGTACTCATTGTTAATTACTTGGGCAATTTTTAAAAATAAAAAAGTGAACTTCTGAGAAGAAACAAAACAGGAATCATCTGGACTTTTTCAAAATATAGATACCACCCTGGGGCCTGCTGAATCAGAGGCTGGGGGAAGGGGAAGCACAGCCATTCCAGAAATGAACCCCAGATAATTCTGATGGGCACACCCCCTTAAGCACCAGTCAGCTGGGCTGAGTTCAGGCAAATCACTTAAACTTGAAATCCAAGTAATTGTAAAAATCTTTTCTGTGTGCCAAAAAGCTTCTCTGGGTCATTACAAAGCTCATGTTGGAAGGCTCTGAGCAAATCCCTTTCCATCTCTAGGTCTGAGTCTCTTCTTTTGGAAAATGAGGAGGTTGGACCAGAATCTCTTTAATGGATGGTCTCAGGTCCCCTCCACTTACCTTTTAGGATTCCAGGTGGGCTGTGTTTCTAATCCTACCAACCAAGATCTACTACTGTGCTGTTAAAAACAAAACACCAGATAACTGTCCTGCTACAGAATATAGAATAAAAGTAGAAAATCACCCCTTTGTCATCCCTAATTGAGCCAGGAAGGGATCTCCAAGAGATGTTAAAAGCATTGGGTGAAACAAAGAGAACAGTATAGTCATGCAAAGTAACACATACAGATTACTAACTAGTCCCAAAGAGAAAAGGTACTTCAACAATGGGGAGACTAAGCAAGCAGCAACACTCAGAGAGGGACACCCTGGCATGGTGTCCCTCCCGATGGGGCACACTCTGAAGTACACGACATCATCGTGAACTACTAAGGTCCCAATGTTCTGTGTAAGTACAATCATGAAAAAACAGATCAATCAGGTCTCTCTGGCCTCTACTTTCACCCTGTCCCTCCTCCAACTGTCCCTTTCAGCCCCTCTTGATTTATTGCAACTCCCACAGCTGGGGTTTCCAGGGTACACACAACTACAACATAAAGCAGGAGGGTGCAGGGAGATTTCGTTTTCCACTGTATGTCAGGGCTCTCCAGAGAAACAGAACCAGCAGACCCAGTGTGTGTGTGTGTGTGTGTGTGTGTGTGTGTGTGTGTGTGATATGATTTAAGAATTTAGTTCATGTAATTGTGGGGGTTGGCAAGTCTGAAATCCATAGGGCACGCCAGTAAGTCTGAAACTCAGGCAAGAGTTGATGTTGCAGGGATGCCTGGGTGGCTCAGTGGCTGAGCCACCTTTGGCTTAGGTCGTGACCCTGGAGTCCTGGGGTTGAATCCCCCATCGGGCTCCCAGTGGGGAGCCTGCTTCTCCTTCTGCCTATGTCTTTGCCTCTTTCTCTGAATTTCTCATGAATAAATAAATAAAATCTTTTTAAAAGGAAAAAAAAAAGAGTTGATGTTGGAGTCTTGGGTCCAAAATCTGCAAGGCACACTGACAGACTGGAAACTCAGAAAGGAGTTGATGTCATTGTAGTCTGGAATCCAAATTCTCTCCGTTCTGGGAAGACTCCATTTTCTGTCTTAAAGCCTTCAACTGGTCAGGTGAGGCCCACCCACATTCCTGCAAGTCATCTCCTTTATTTAGTAAATAGATTGTGCACATCGAACACTTCTACAAAGTGCTTTCACAGCAATATCTAAACCAGTGTTTGATGGAACAGCTGGGCACCATACCCATCAATAAACTGTACCAAGGCATTTACTCACTCTGACCATCCATCTAATTCATTTTTTAGCTATATCCCCACTTCTGTTTTCTCCACCTTTATTTCAACATTTATATTTTTCATTTCTAATACTTCTGCTTGATTCACTTTCCTTATTTCTCTTTCCTCTTTGATACTGTGAATATCGTCCCTTATCTCCATGTCATGCTTATTTCAAATTCTTGGTTTGTTTGTCCTAATATACCTTCATCAAATGGCATACGTCAGGCAGTTTATTGACTTTATTTTCAGGGAGATGTGGGCTCCTTTCACCTCTGCACAAGGATCTCAATTATTCAGTCTGGTGTGTGTATTGAGAGAGGAAAAAGGCCAGTTCCTGGTGTGTGTTAGTCCCAAGAAATTTGACTAGAGGGGAGGATGAAAGCTCTAGGGTCCACCAGACAGCTGCAAGTGCTCCCTCTGGCTGACACTGTCTCCAGCTAATCATGGTTTCACCTTGAACCAGCTTTAGCAGTCTCCTAGTTGGCATCCTGAGTCCTGCTACTTTGGAGGGGCAGGTGCGTGAATGAATCCTGAGTGCCACTGTCTTTGATTTCCAACCAGCACATGGAATTAATTTGCATGAATGGTGTGAGGTAGGAACCCAACCTCATTTCTTTCCCCATATGGATAGCCAATGTTCCTGGCACTGCTCACTTACTAAATGGCCCATCCTTCCGTTTGCAATGTCACTTCTATATATCACATTTCCAAATGTTCCCTTTCTAATTCTGGGCTCTGCATTCTGTTCCATTGTTCTTTTTGTCTATCATCTGATTTACTACAGCTTTATAATGAACCTTTACATCTGCTACGTCTATCTGGTAGAACTTGCTCTTCTTCCTCAAAATTGGGATTGGCAATTCTTGGCCCTTTCCTTTTCCATTATAATTTTAGAATCAGCTTCTAAGCGAAATCAGTCAGTCAGAGAAAGACAGATACCATATGATTTCACTCATATGTGGAACTTAAGAAATCAAACAAAAGAACATGGGAGGATAAAAGAGAGGAAAACCAAGAAATGGACTCCTAACTATAGAGAACAAACTGATAGTTACAGGAGGAGAGGTGGGTGAGGGATGGGGGTTATGGGTGATGGGGATTAAGGAGGCACTTGCCCAGATGAGCACTGGGTGTTGTATGGAAGTGTTGAATCACTGAAGACACCTGAAACTACTATTATGCTGTATGTTAACTAACTGGAATTTATTTATTTATTTTTTCTAACTGGAATTTAAATTAAAGCTTTAAATAATAATAATAGGGAATCCCTGGGTGGCTCAGTGGTGTAGCATCTACCTTCGGCCCAGGGTGTGATCCTGGAGTCCCGGGATCAAGTCCCACGTCAGGTTCCCTGCATGGAGCCTGCTTCTCCCTCTGCCTGTGTCTCTGCCTCTCTCTCTCTCTCTCTCTCTCTGTGTCTTTCATGAATAATTAAATAAAATCTTAAAAAGAAATAAATACATATTTGTTTAAAAAAAGAATTTTAAAAAATTAAAATAAAATAAAATAAGAATTTAGAAACAGATTATCAAATTCCATTGAAAATCTTAATTTAGATTGGAATGCACTGACTCTACAGATCAGTTTGGGAAGAATTGAGATCTTTACACACAGTTATCTCAGATTATCTCTCCCATTTCTTTAGGTCTTCCTTGTCTGTTTAAGATTTTATTTATTTATTTGAGAGAGAGTGAGAGCCAGAGCAATCACAGAGGAAGGGGTAGAGGGAGAAGCAGAATCACTGCTGAGCAGAGAGCCTGATGTGGGGCTCAATCCCAGGATGCTGAGACTGTGACTGAGCCGAAGGCAGATGCTTAATCCGCTGAGCCACCCAGGTGCCCTTCTTTGTTGCCTTGAATTTTAGAGTTTTCTTTTCTTTATTTTTTTTAAAAAAAATTTTATTTCTTTATTTTTGAGAGAAAGAGAGAAGCAGATTCCCCACCAAGCAGGGAGCTGGATGTGGGGCTCGACCCAGCACTCTGGGATCACCACCTGAGCTGAAAGCAGACTCTTAACCAACAGAGTCACCCAGGCACCCTAGAGTTTTCTTTCTAAAGATTTGCCCATCCTCTCCTTTTAAAGATTTATTTATTTATTTATTTATTTATTTATTTATTTATTTAAGTAATATCTACACCCAACCTGGGGCTAAAACTCACGACCCCAAGGTCAAAAGTGGCATGCACTTCCAACGAGTCAGCCAAGCACCCCTCCCTCCTTTTAAATTATTCCTAGTTGCTTTTTAAAAAATGTATTACAGACGGCACCCTTTTTATATTTACATTATCTAAGTACTGGCTGTGGGAATATAAAAGTACAGTGCTGGAATCCCTGGGTGGCTCAGTGGTGTAGCATCTACCTTCGGCCCAGGGTGTGATCCTGGAGTCCCGGGATCAAGTCCCACGTCAGGTTCCCTGCATGGAGCCTGCTTCTCCCTCTGCCTGTGTCTCTGCCTCTCTCTCTCTCTCTCTCTCTCTCTCTGTGTCTTTCATGAATAATTAAATAAAATCTTAAAAAGAAATAAATACATATTTGTTTAAAAAAAGAATTTTAAAAAATTAAAATAAAATAAAATAAGAATTTAGAAACAGATTATCAAATTCCATTGAAAATCTTAATTTAGATTGGAATGCACTGACTCTACAGATCAGTTTGGGAAGAATTGAGATCTTTACACACAGTTATCTCAGATTATCTCTCCCATTTCTTTAGGTCTTCCTTGTCTGTTTAAGATTTTATTTATTTATTTGAGAGAGAGTGAGAGCCAGAGCAATCACAGAGGAAGGGGCAGAGGGAGAAGCAGAATCACTGCTGAGCAGAGAGCCTGATGTGGGGCTCAATCCCAGGATGCTGAGACTGTGACTGAGCCGAAGGCAGATGCTTAATCCGCTGAGCCACCCAGGTGCCCTTCTTTGTTGCCTTGAATTTTAGAGTTTTCTTTATTTTTTTTAAAAAAAATTTTATTTCTTTATTTTTGAGAGAAAGAGAGAAGCAGATTCCCCACCAAGCAGGGAGCTGGATGTGGGGCTCGACCCAGCACTCTGGGATCACCACCTGAGCTGAAAGCAGACTCTTAACCAACAGAGTCACCCAGGCACCCTAGAGTTTTCTTTCTAAAGATTTGCCCATCCTCTCCTTTTAAAGATTTATTTATTTATTTATTTATTTATTTATTTATTTATTTAAGTAATATCTACACCCAACCTGGGGCTAAAACTCACGACCCCAAGGTCAAAAGTGGCATGCACTTCCAACGAGTCAGCCAAGCACCCCTCCCTCCTTTTAAATTATTCCTAGTTGCTTTTTAAAAAATGTATTACAGACGGCACCCTTTTTATATTTACATTATCTAAGTACTGGCTGTGGGAATATAAAAGTACAGTTGCTGGAATCCCTGGGTGGCGCAGCGGTTTGGCGCCTGCCTTTGGCCCAGGATGTGATCCTGGAGACCCGGGATTGAATCCCACGTTGGGCTCCCGGTGCATGGAGCCTGCTTCTCCCTCTGCCTGTGTCTCTGCCTCTCTCTCTCTCTCTCTGTGACTATCATAAATAAATTTAAAAAAATTAAGAGTCTGTTTAAAAAAAAAAACCTCTAAAGAGTACATAAATTATCAGAATTGATAAGTTTTGTAAGTTCGCTGATCAGAATATCAATATGCCAAAAGCAATTGTATTTTTTTTTTTCTTATTTATGATAGTCACACAGAGAGAGAGAGAGAGGCAGAGACACAGGCAGAGGGAGAAGCAGGCTCCATGCACCGGGAGCCCGACGTGGGATTCGATTCCGGGTCTCCAGGATCGCATCCTGGGCCAAAGGCAGGCGCCAAACCGCTGTGCCACCCAGGGATCCCTCTTTAGAGTTTCCTATGTAGAGCAATTATATCATATGAAAATAATAAATATTTGTTTTTTCCTTTCCAATCTTCATACGTTATATAACTTTTTTTCTTGTCTTACTATGCTGGCTGGGACCTCCAGAGCCATATTGAATGTAATGATTCCTGGCATTCTTGTTTATTCTCCAGTTTTTAAAAGGAATGCTTTTTTTTCTACATTTTTTTTTAAGTAGGCATTGTGCCCAACATGGGGCTTGAACTCATGACCCTGAGATCAAGAGTCGCATGCTCTATAGACTGAGCCAGCCACGCGCCTCTAAAATGAATGCTTTTAATGTTTCATCCATGAAATTTACCCATCCTGTAGGATTTTTGTAGATAATTTTTATTAAGTTAAGGACATTCTATTTTTAGGTTGGTAAGAGATTTTATATTGAATGGGTGTTGGTTTTATTGGCTGGTTTCACTGTATCTGTGAAGACGACCTTGTGGTTTTAATCTGCTAATATGAAAAACTCACATTCCTCGATTTTCTAATAATAAACCGAGTCTGCATTCCTAGGATAAACCCATCTTGTTTGTGTATTATCTTATGAATTGCAAGATTAAGTTTGCTAGCAGTTTTTCAATGTTGTTTGCAATGATATTCATGAGTGAAATTGGCCAAAACTTTTCCTTTCTTGTAATATCTTTGATTTTGATGTTTAATCCATCTTAGTAAGTTATATTTTTCTATAACTATGAGAGGAATTGCCCATGTGTGTTTATTTTCAAATTTACTGGTATAAAGTTGTTTACAATATTCTTTTGCTATCTTTTTATTATAATTATTTAAAATATCTGCTTCATCTGTAGATATGAGCTTCAATCCCTAATATTGTTATTCCAGTCTTCAATTTTATTGACCAGTGTTGCAAAAAATATGTTAGGTTTTTGGTCTTTTTAGAGAACCAATTTTTGGCTTCATGGATTATTTTTATCATAATGGTTTCTATTCATTAATTTCTGGGGTTTTTAAAAAATAATTTCTTTGGTTCCAAGGTGCAGGGCTCATCCTGTTGATCTTTATCTGATTTCCTAAGTTGGTTGCCTAGTTCATTAATTGTCAGACTTCTAAATTAAGCATTTAAAATTTTAAAACATTTCCTCTTGCACACTACTTTATCTGCAGCCCCCCAAATTGTCACTTTAGTTACTTTGCAGTCTTAAGTATTTCCTAATTTTCATTATAAATTTTTTCCTTGCTCCATGGGTTATTTAGTAGTATGTTTTAAAATTTTAATATATAATGTTTTAAGTAGTTTTTGTTGTTAATTATTTCTTGGGTTTTTTTAAGTTTTTTTTTAAGAGACAGAGAGAGCACATGTACAGGGGCAGAGGGAGGAGAGAGGATCCTAAGCAGGCTCCATGCCTAGCACAGAGCACCACATGGGGCTCAATCTCATGCTCCTGAGATTGTGACCTGAGCCAAAATCAAGAGTCAGATGCTTGACCAACTGAGCCACTAGCCACTCCTATTACTAATTATTTCTAACTCAATTGTATCGTCAGGAAAAATGATCTATATGTTACTGATTCTTAGAAATTGGACAAGATGAGGCACCTGGTCACTCAGTGGTTGAGCTTCTGCCTTCAGCTCAGGGTGTGATCCTGGAGACCCAGGATTGAGTCCTGCATCAGGCTCCCTGCATGGAGCCTGCTTCTCTCTCTGCTTGTGTCTCTGCCTTTCTCTCTGTGTCTCTCATGAATAAATAAATAAAATCTTAAAAAAAAGAAAAAAATTGGATGAAAAGTGTTTGAAGGTCACTTTGGTATAAAATAATTTAAACTACATCCAACGTGGGGCTCAAACTCACAACCCCGAGATCAAGAGTAACATGCTCTACTGACTGAGCCAGCCAGGTACCCTCCTTAGCCACCTTGTGGTTAATATTTGCCTGCTATATATTTTCCCTTCCTTTTGGCTTTGAAATTTTTATTTGGTTCCTTATTATATCTGTCTGATTGTTTTTTGATAATCCCCTATCTCTTTCTCATACATTTGATACTTTCTTTAGTTTTTTTAAGATTTTATTTATTCATAAGAGACACACAGAGAGAGGCAGAGACATAGGCAGAGAGAGAAGCAGCCTGACATGGAATTCAATCCTAGAACCCTGGGACCGCAACCTGAGCCAAGGACAGACGCTCAACCACTGAGCCACCCAGGTGCCACAGCCATTTTTTCTTAATATTTTATTTTTAAGTAAACTACATCCAACGTGGGGCTCAAACTCACAACCCCGAGATCAAGAGTAACATGCTCTACTGACTGAGCCAGCCAGGTACCCTCCTTAGCCACCTTGTGGTTAATATTTGCCTGCTATATATTTTCCCTTCCTTTTGGCTTTGAAATTTTTATTTGGTTCCTTATTATATCTGTCTGATTGTTTTTGATAATCCCCTATCTCTTTCTCATACATTTGATACTTTCTTTAGTTTTTTTTTTTTTAAGGATTTTATTTCTTTCTCTGAGAAAGAGAGCACGAGTGGGGAAAGAGGCAGAGGGAGAGGGAGAAGCAGGCTCACCACTGAATAGGGAGTCCAATTCAGGACCCTGGGATAATGATCCCAGCCAAAGGCAGATGCCTAACTGACTGAGCCGCCCAGGTGCCCCTCTTTTTTAGTTTTTAAATACATGAAATATTCCCATTTTATATCATGATCATTCAATGTTCCAAAGCTGAACCCTTAGCTGGTCTGATTCTGCTGTCTATTATTTCAGTTGACTTTATCTTGCTTTTTTAAAAAAATATTTTATTTGTTTATTCATGAGAGACACAGAGAGAGGAGGAGAGACATAGGCAGAGGGAGAAGCAGGCTCCCCATGGAGAGCCCAATGTGGCACTCGATCCCAGGACCTCAGGATAACGAACTGAGCCAAAGGCAGATGTTCAACCATGGAGCCACCCAAGCATCCTATCTTGCTATCTTATGTATTCATGTGCTTTGTGAGTCTTGCTTCTGAGTTCTTATTTAGTGGTATTTTACCTGCAGGAGTTCTCTGAGGCTTGGATTGAGAAGATGTGCATCTTCCTGGTGCCTGATGGTGCCACCGACCCAGCACCATTAGAAACTAAATGTTCAATTTGGGATTCTTCAGACAATGAGGAAAGAGTGAATTTGGGCAGGAGGACCAACTGGGTAATATCAGGGTCCTACTGGCAATCCCTCTCTGTCCTGTACCTGTGGGAAGCCCCCAACAGCCAGCCTACAACCCTCTGCCCTGTGGTTCACCCTTCCAGAGAGAGGACATCCCTCTGAGCATCAGAGCTTCATGTGGGATCCAAATCAATCTTCCACTCTCCTGGTCTCCTGTGCCCCCCTCAAGCCTGTTAAAACTTCAGGGTGCCAGAGCTGTGTTAGGGAAGCTCTGACTTCAGACCTGCTCATCACTCTGGGTTCAACCTTCCTTCTTTTTTGTGTTTTTAATGATCTATTCCTGTTGTTTATTGTTTGTTCATTTGTTTTTTTTCTTTCATTTTAAGTTTTTGACTGTCCAGACTTCCATATTGCTAGTCTTGCTCTTTTTAAAATTTTTCATTATTTATTTTTTTAATTTTTTATTATTTAAATAAAGATTCTTTCTTTGAGGATTCCAAGCACTCGTTTTATTTATTTATTTTTTAGGATTTTATTTATTCGAAAGTGACCAAGAGAGAGTACAAGCAAGGGGAGGAGTAGAGGGAGAGGGAGGAGCAGACTCCCCGAAGAACTGCAAGCCAGATAAGGGGCTCCATCCCAGGACCCTGGAATCATGATGATGTGAGCTGAAGGCAGATGCTTAACCAACTGAGCCACCCAGGTGCCCCCCAAACACTCATTTTAAAGATAAAGTCTTTCATCTTTCCATAAATCTTTCTCATCTTCAGTGACTTCATTTTCTGCCGGGGAGTGGTGAATTTGTTGCCTGCAGGATTTCAGCCAGGCTTCTGGATTTTTGGTTTGCAGCCTCATTTGGAGTGGGAGGGTTTTGTTTTTTTTATCCTGCCTTTTTTCTTTTCCTTTCTTACCCTCTGGGACCCAGAGAGTTGCTGTTGCCTCTACCAGGCTTCCGGATACACAATCCAGAAGCAGATCTCATGATATTTTAGGGCTCCTTCTATGGACATATTGGGGAGACACTGAAACCACAGTTGAGGCACCAGTGGGGAGCTTCCTTTGGCATATACGGGGGCAAACTAAATCTTCATCCTCCCTCTCTGGACTGTCCACTTTCTCTAAGTCAGAGTCCCATGCCAGGATCCTCCCAGTTAGAGATTTTGATTCCTTTCCTGGTGGCAGAGGGCACCCTGGTTGCTGGCTTCACGCAGGAGCCTGGCTCAGGTTCTGTCTCTTGCAGAGCATTTTAGATTCTATTCCCCTACAATAGCCAAAACTTCGGTAGCTACTTGGATCTAGAGTCCACGTGCCCTTGGCTTTGGCCCTGTCCCCATTTTGTATTTTTACTGCATGGGGTTGTTTATCTTTGAGCCTGGGGATTGGCCTATTTAATTTTACCTTCTTATGCTTTGTTAACCATTGCTCTATGTATGGTGCAGCAGTTTTTCTTGGCTTTTTATGGTCGTTATCTACTGCTGTACAGCAAATCAGCCCAAAACTTGGCAACCCCAAACAACAGCCATGTTATTATTATGTCGTGAAACTTTGCTTCAGGAATTTGGGCAGGGCTCAGCTGAGTGATTCTTTTTTCCCATGTGGCACTAAATGAGGTCATGTGGTGGTATTCAGTTGGTACCTGAGTCAGTCTAGAGGGTTTGGGACAGTGGGGGCAATGACTAGAAGGACGGGCTCAGCTGGGACTCTCACCCTGTGTAGATAGATACATGAGATCTTGGTGGTCTCAACATATCAGACTTCTTAATGTGACAGCTCAGGGCTGTGTTCCAGGAGATGGGGAAAGTGATCTTTTTTTAAGGCCTGGCCCACAAAAATGCCAGAATATCATTCTATTGATGAACCATCACAGGCCTGCCCATATTCAAGAGGAGGAGACATAGGCACCTACTACCTATGAGAGGAGGGTCAAAGAATTTGTGGCCCTAGTTCATCTGCCACCCTAATTTATTTTTGCTCCTCGGCAGTGAGATCCTTTAGGTGAGAGACCATGTGCTATTGGATCCCAAGGAGTTTTAGAGACCTGACACAGAGTGGTGTCACATGTGTGTTGAACGAACAGCTAGATGAATTCAGGACACAGGCTCAGAGCTAACTAGACCTGTGGGCACCTCCTTCATCCCTTCCTTGAGAAAAGAATGAGATTGCTGTGTACCTTCTTTAGACAGTTGAAACATACTGCTAAGCCTCCAGAAAGATCACAGTAGCAAATTTTTAAGATTATAATTCTGCTGGGATTCATACACTCAGATCCGATGAATGCATTGGATCTCTCTGCCCAGGCAACTCCATGCGGTCACAGGAAACAGACCTAACACGACCCCTACCAAAGCAGCCTCAAGGGGGCAGGAGAGAAGGAGGCAAGTCCCGGCTCAGCCTGGACTGAGGACTCGAATTACTGTGCAGCTCTAGGGTTGCAAAATCTTGACCTGCAAAGAACAGTCTGGCTTCCTCCTGTGGGCCTTCCATTAACAGGGAACACATAAACACAAATGGTAGGAGAGGAGGGTGTGTCTATAACCTGCTAGGTGGTTTTTGATGTGTTTTGTTTTGTTTTTGTTTGTTTGTTTTGCAATGCTAGGTGTTAAGTGCAGCTTCATGGGGGACCCTGGACACCTACCCATCATTTATAACTTTGTGCTTCTAAGAAAATGCCTACACAACCTGCTGTACATACCTCCCTAGAAAACCAATGGGGCCGGGAAGGCCAACAATGTTTACTAAACTCCTTCTTTGTATCAGGCACAATTCTAAGCACATTTTGTGCATTCTCTCATTTAATCCTGACAATAATCCTCAGGTTTGTTTTTTTTTTTTTTAAGATCTTATTTAGTTATTTGAGAGAGAGAGAGAGGGAGGGAAGAAGAGCATGAACAGAGGGGAAAAACAGAGGGAGAGGGATAAGCAGACTCCCTGCTGAGCAGGGAGCTTAACTGGCTGAGCCACCCAGGTGCCCCCTCAGGTTTACCTATAATAAAGTACTATTCGGGATGCCTGGGTGGCTCAGTGGTTGAGCCGTCTGCCTTTAGCTCAGAGAGTGATCCCGGGGTCCAGGGATCAAGTCCTGTGTTAGGCTCCCTGCAAGGAGCCTGCTTCTCCCTCTGCCTCTCATGAATAAATAAGTAAAATCTTAAAAAAGAAAAAGTACTATGCTTATTTCCATTTTTCATATGAGGAAACAGGCCCAGAGGGCTAAAGCCATTTGCCCCAACGTGACTCAATGACTATCAGAGGGAACCAGGACTTCCACCCAAGAATATCTCGTCTGCAGCTCAGGTTCCTAAATACCACCCTTTCTGAGATTTAAATCCATTGGTGTCATCAGATCTTAAAGCTGGAAGGGTTAGAAACGGTCTCTAAATTTTTCACTCCTTATGCTCCCATGCCTAGCACAAAGCCTTAGGTAAGGTGGGCTTCAAATAAAGATTTCTTGAGAGGTGCCTGGGTGGCTCAGCCCGTTGAGCATCTGCCTTTGGCTCTGGTCATGATCCCAGAGTCCCAGATGGAGCCCTACAAGGGGCTCCCTGCTCAGCAGAGAGTCTGCTTCTCCCTCTCCCCTGGCCCCTCCCTTGACCACATGTGCTCTTTCTCCATAAATAAAATCTTTTTAAAAAATTAAAAAATAAAAGATTTACTGAATAAGTGAATGAATATTACTTAGTCATTCCACCCATCACACCCAGATTTATTCCGCATTTAAAAAATGTGTGTAAATCATATACAGTGAAAGTCACCCTTTTTTATGGATAAACATATATTGTCAATCGTATGTATAACCATCATCACAAACAAGATATAAAATGATTCCATCATCCTCCAATTTTCCCATGCTCCTAACTAGTAAATCCTCAAACATGCCCTCCAGCCACACTTCTAGTCCCTAGCAACCATTGATCTGTTTTCTGTTCCTATAGTTTTGCTTTTGCAAAAAGGGCACATAAAAGGAACCATACGGTCTGTAGCCTTTTGAGCTTGGCCTCTTTTACTTAATATAACACATGTCATTGAGCATATCAATTGTTCATTCCTTTTTATTCCTGGGTAGGATCCCATTGCATGCAGTGTTCCGCAATTTGTTTATACATTCTCCAGTTGAGGGACATTTGAGTTGTTTCCAAATTTTAGCTATTACAGATAAAGCTGCTATAAGCATTCTTATGCAGAGTTTTTCTGTGTGAACATAACTTTAAATTTCTCTAGGATAAATACCTAGGAGGGGGGGTTACAGGGTCACATGGTAAATGTATAAACTACCTATAGAAGAAGCTGATAACCTAAGTGGCTATACCATTTCGTATTTTCACCAGCAAGGTACAAGAGTTCCAGTTGTTCCAAATCCTCTTTAGCACTTGATAGTGTCAAATTAAAATTTGTAACCATTTTAATAGGTATGTGGAAGTCCCTTATCCTGATTTCAATTTACATTTCCCTAATTCATGATGATGGGCATCTTTTCATGTGCTTAGTTGCCCTTTGTATATCTTTTTTGGTGAAATGTATCTGTTCAAGTCTTTCACCCATTTTCTAAAAAGCAGATTTTTCTTATTGTTGACTTTGTAGAGTTCTTTATATATTTGGGAGCAAAATCTTTTTTTTTTTTAAGATTTATTTATTTATTTTAGGGAGGGAGAGAGCACAAGCACAAGGAAGGGCAGAGGGAGAGGAAAACTTTAGCCAACTCCTCCCAGAGCTGGAAGCCCAATGCTGAACTTGATCTCAGGACCCTGAGGAGGTCATGACCTGAGCCCAAAACAAGAGTTGGATGCTTAACCGACTGTGCCACACAAGGGCCTTTGGGATTTAAATTATTTATCAGATGTATGCTTTGTAAAAATTTTCTTCCAGATTGTGGTTTGCCTTCATTCATTTCTGTAACAGTGACTTTTGAAGAGCAGTTCTTAATTTTTTAAAAAATATTTTATTTACTTATTCATGAGAGACAGAGAGAGAGAGGCGCAGACACACAGGCAGAGGTAGGAGCAGTCCCCATCCAGGGAGCAAGATGCGGGACTCGATCCTGGGACTCCAGGATCACACCCCCTGGGCTGAAGGCAGGAGCTAAACCACTGAGCCACCCAGGGATCCCCCAAGCAGTTCTTAATTTTGATGAAGCTCAATTGATTAATTGTTTTCTCTTATGGATCATGCTCCACATTATACCTAAGAACTCTGCCCAACCCCAAATCACACAAATTTCTCTCATGTTTTCTTCTAGAAGTTTTATACAATCATAGCAGCTACGTTATGAGGTTGCTGTATCAAATGGGAGCACAGGGCCTGGCCCAGAACTGACCCTCAGTAAACAGAGCCTAAGATGGACGTTTGCCTAGATGATACTTGGAAGAAGTGCCTCACACCCACCACACACTTCCTCTGCACAGACCTGTGTCCTTTCATCAGAGAATGACAAGACAGCAGCAAAACACATCCTTCTCCAACCTGATCCTGGAACCAAGGAAGGTCCCTGGACCACCGAGAGAGGCGGTTAGGACTACAGGTCATGGGAAGAGCCAGACCCAGAGGGTGTGACCAGCCCTCCTCTAGCCGGTCTGCTTCCATGACCCCTGGAGGCCTAGCCCAAATTGTGATGTGGTCCTGGGGACGAGGGTCTACTTCTTGAGAACCTGCTGTGTGCCAGACCGTTGGCTCCAACAGGGAACGAGACAGAACCCACCGAAGAGCAGAAGAAAACAATGAACAAATAAATACATAATTAGTGAATTAAGGAAAAGGATTGAGGGGGGGGGTCCATACGTCCAATAAAAAATCTGCTGCCCTTCCTCAGCCTCCGCCTCTGTGCCAGGTGTCTCGGGCCCTCCAGGCTGGGGATGGGGGTGCGCAGACACAGGTGCCCATGTGATCTCAGCCTAAAAGCCAGGTGGAAAGGTCCTGGGGAGGTGGGGGCTGCGCTTTGGGGGGTTATTCATTCTCGGGTCATTCATTCATTCGAGAAATCTGCATGCTGCTTGGGGAGACAAACGAGGCCCCTGCTGCTACGCTGGGGGGCACACAGCCGTAGGCACCGAGGGGCTGGGACGCCGCTATTTGGGGCGCGCCCCTCCCCACCCCGCCCCCGGCTTCGCGGAGGTCGCGGCGCTAGCGACGAGCGCGCCCCCCGCCCGGCCCGCAGCACGCGCGCCCCCGCGAACCAGCGCGCGCCCCCCGCCCGCGGCCCCGCGCCCCCCGCGCACGACGCCCCCTGGCGGGGGCCCTGGGCGACGCCGGCCGCGCGAGGCGGGGAGGGGGCGGGGGCGCCGCGCACGCGCAGGGCCGGCGGCGCGCCGAGCGGGGGGCACCGCGCGGGTGCAGCCACGATGGAAGGGGGTGCGTACGGAGCGGGCAAAGCCGGGGGCGCCTTCGACCCCCACACCCTGGTCCGCCAGCCGCACACCATCCTGCGCGTCGTGTCTTGGGTAAGGACGGTGGGTGGCCCGGCCGCGCGGGCGGTGGCGTGTGGCGCGCCCGGGCGGACCCCAGGCCAAGGTGCGGCAGCCGGCGGGGAGCCTTGCGGACGGGGTGCGGGCGGCCGCCGCGCCCTCCTGCCGGGGCCCGGGCGGGGGCCGGGGGCGGGGGCGGGGGCGGGCTCGGCGCCCGGGTTCGCGAGCGGCCCCCCATCGCGGTGACCTCCAGGCCGCGGCTCTGCAGCTCGCGGCTCGGGTTGCGCGCTGCCGCCGGGCGCATCGGCGGCCGTGGGGACTGAGCCCGGGGTCCAGGTGGCCCTTGGGGGGGGCGGATCGGGGCGTGGATCCTCACCGGGGCACGCCGCGCCCGCCGTGGACGCGCGAGGAGGAGACGGCCGGAAACCCGGTTTGGTGGCTTAGCCCGGAAGGTACGGAGCGATGCGGCGGGAGCCGGACACCTGGCTTCCACCCGGGAGCTCCGTGACCTTGGGCCGGGAACCACCCGAGAAACGTTCCTGGGGGAAGAAGAGTTACGTCCCGAGGTGGGGAGAGGCAGCTCCTCTCTCATGCCTCAGTTTCCCGATTTGTTGAGAGGTGGGAGGAGCTACCTTGGGCTCTGATATTTTCCCCCAAGCCATGACCGCGCCCCCCACCCAAGTATACCTGGATGCTTGTGGGGGGAAGATAGGGGAGAGGTTCTCTACCCACAGGGAAGAGCAGAGAGGCCTGGTGGGGGTCAGAATTCCCCCAGCAGTAGGGGGTCCCTGCTCAGAATTGGGGTTGTGGGGAAGGAAGCTGGGAGAGGACTGCCAGCAGAGAGGGAGGGGTTCAGATGGTCCGGACAGCACCCCAGGGGAAGAAGGCCTGCTGCGGGAGGGGGTGCCTGGGGCTCCCTCGGGTTTCCTAGCCATTACCCAGACACCCTCACTAGAGGGTCTCGGCTCTGCAGGCCTGGGGCCTGTTCCTGTGGGCCCACGCCAGAAGGGTTTGGACTGGGGACACTGGGCAGGGTCACTGTCAGCAACCCCAAAGGGCTACATCTGAGGCCAGCTGTAGCCTCAGGGTGCTCAAGGTCCCTCATTTCCTGGGTTTTTAGGGTAATATTAGGGTCTGATGGGTGGGACAGCTTGGGTGTTTATCTCTGGCCTCCCAGAGAAGCTAACTGTCCTTTGAAAACGTTAAAACCTCTTCCTGGTGCTACAAGAAGCATGGCCTCGTGTAAACCCCTTTCTTCTCACCTACCCATCAGATGGGGAGCTCATTAAGGGGGGAAGCCCCAGTGGCACCACAGGGCCTGGCAGCGGGCCTGCTACCCCAGGCACATCCATAAGGTTTTGTGGCACTGAATTCATTCACCTGTGCCAGTCTCCAGCTCCCCAGAGACCCCTACTGGCCCTTGGTAGAGCTGGAACTCTGGGGGGCACCTGTCTGGTTAGGTGGGCCAGCTGTGTGCTCTGCTTCCCTTTGCCAGCCCCTGGGCCACTGGCCCAGGAGGATGAAGCCACTGGCTTTGTGAGGAGGTGTGGGCAGTTTGCCTGCTTGGGTCGCTTCTGCCTGTGATGGCTTCATTTAGTAAAGCTTCATCAAGTCCACTGGGCCCCTAGGGAAGGCGGCATGACTCAGATCCAGCCGTTAGTGCTCAGGGATCCTATAGTCCCCACTGGGAAGGGAGCCAGGTTCACCCCCCGCGCCCCCGCCTCCCTCAGGCATGAGAGCCAGCCTAGGGGTCTCCCCAGGCCATGAGAACCAGCCTAGGGGTCTCCCTGCTGCAGGAATCAGAGAGGCATCGTGGAGGTGATAATCAAATTGGGCCTTGAAGCATGAGCAGGGTTTCTGCATGTGCATGTCAGGGTGTGGGGAGACATCCCAAGCAGAAGGAAGGAAAGTAACTGCTGGAGTACCCACCATGGGCAGGGGTGCACACACGGTTACCTAGCTAGGTCCCCCACTGCATCCCTTGAGGAAGCAGGCTCAGAGGGTCCTGAGGTTACAAGCATGGAGGCAACAGACAGAGGGTTCGAACCCAAATCTTGGAGTCTCCAAAAAGCACATCGATTGCTCCCAATCCTGAAATCCAGGATTGGAAAGGATAAAGGTCATCCGGGCCAACCACCATCTAACGCCCAAATCCCCCCACAGCCTTCTAGCTCTGCTGACTTTACCTTTGTGTGAGGAAAGCTTGATGAAGCTTTACTAAATCTGCTGATACAGGCTGATTGACACCTTCAAAACATAGTTGTTGTTGTTTTTTTTCTGGTCACAAAAGTAATGCGTGATGACTTTTGGAAAATATAAATATCACTTCTGATGGTCGCACAACAACATAAACATACCATACTTATACCACCGTACAGCTAAAAATGACTAAAATGGTACATTTTATGTCATATGATTTTTAACACAATAAAAACAGTCAGGAAAAAGAAACCATGTGTGATCCCACCACTTAGGGAGGCGCAGTGCTTCCTTCGAGTCTTTTTCGAAAATATGTAGTGAGCTAACATGTTTTAACACGCTGATGAGCATGTGGAAGATGCACTTGGTGACCCATCGTTTGCTCTGGTGCTCCCTGGGCACCCCACCTTGGGGTCAGGGAGGCATCAGGCTTCACCTTCAAGCTAACAAAGCCTGAGCTCCAGGGCTGGGGTGACCAGTTCATCCCGGTTTGCTGGAACTGTCTCAGCTTTAGCACCCAAAGTCCTGTGTCCTAAGAGCCCTTTGGTCTCACACAAACCTGGATGACTGGTCACTCTGTCCAGAACAACTCCTGTGTTTCTTTCTCCTGGAGTGGCTTGTGATTTCATGGGATTTGTGAAAGACAGATCTCATTTCTGAAAGAGGGACCCCCATCCTGTAAAGCTTCAGGGCCTCTCCAAACCTGGATCTTCCCTGGAACCTGAGCCAACCGGGGCAGAAGCAGGTCCCCCGGCACCTCCTCTTGGCTTCCTCTGCCCCTCTCTGCCCCTTCCCTGCCCACTGACCCCCAGACCTGGTAGGGTGGTTATTCACAGCAGGAATTGAGTGCTTTGGTTGGTTACGTGGGGAGGGAGCTGGCGAGCCCCCTCTGGCTCAACTGACTGGGACCTTTCCTGCCTGGAGCCAGGAGAGAATGGCCAAGTTGGGGCAGTGTCTGGGGTGAGCTCCGGAGCTGCTGCCTCTGACCCGGGTGATGCTGGCTGGGGGCCAGGAGCAGGCTGCCTCTGGGCTTCCCCATGCCCCAGCTGTGACCACCCCTTGCCTTGGTCCCCCCGGCGCAGTGAGGAGGCTGAGCCTGGTCAGAGGTATGCCAGGACTGCAGCCCATCGGTGGGCACCTTTGTTCTGGAGCCACGAGGGGGCATGGAGCTCCGGCAGGGATCTAACTGGTTTCATGTAAAGGACCACCCTGTCTGTGGACTTTGCACTCTTCTAGAGGGTCTTCAGTCTGACCTGTGGCAAAGGAATATTGGCGCTGGTAGAGCGGGTTGTTGCTGTTATAATGTTCAACTTGAGCAAAACAGAATGCTAAAATGTTTGAGTTTTTGGCGTTTTCAGGGGTGATTTCTGAAGGGCCTTGGCTGTAGCACCCCAGGATTCTGTGAGTAGGGTGGGTAAGGTAACAGAATGAGGCACAGGCTGGAGGTCTGTGGGGTCCACTTTCAGTGTACTCCCCGTGGTTTACTGTCTAGGTCGCTGTGGCCCCAAGGTGGGGGTTGGTGGGTCTCATTTTTATCAGCACCCTCAACCATCCCAGGGAATGCTGAGCGTAAAACCTGAGCTTGCTTTGGGAACAAAGCAGCTTCGAGATGAGACCCTTCGTCCCCTCTCCCATCCAGATCACTGTACCATAGCCATCCTGTATCAAAATTCCGGAGCTGTGGGCTGGGTGAAAGGGGTCCAGAGTGGAGAGAGAGCCTCTGGCCAGCGCCGGCATTCAGTCATTCATTCTGCAAATGTCAAGTCCGTGCCTGGTATCAGCTTGCATGTCCCATCAGAGACGCTCTTGGTCCGGTGACACACACTCTTTGGGAGGCTTGAGACACTACAAGAAGAAAATCCAGTAGAAATAGCTGCCTCTGCCAGGGGGGCATGGAGGGCTTCCAGGGGGAGGTGACTTCTGAGTTGGTTCTGATAAACAAGTGGGGAGGGGCATTCCAGGTGGAGAGAACAGCATGTGCAAATATCTGGAGACGTGAGGTCTGGTTGGGCTTTAGAAATGATGGTGAGCTCTTGGGGGTCCTTGGTGCATGAGTGAGAGTGACGTCACACTCTGTGAGTGTGCTCAAGAGTGTAAGGCAGGGAGCGGCTCACAAAAGGCCTTGGATGGCAGATGCACACACTGGACTTCATCTGTGGGCAGCCACAGTGACTGTCAGGTGGAGGTGTGGCTTGAGAGGGTTCGGGGGTTCGGGGTAGGTAGGCAGGAATGCGCGGCCTCATATAGCCTGTCCTCTCCCAGCATCTGGCATGGCCCGTCACTAACGTGGAGCCACGTCTGTGGAGGTAGATCACATGCTCCTTTGGCGTTTATCACTAACAGGCTTGGAATCTTCTTTATCTTTTCATCTGCCTGTGGCTGACCTTCGGCTGGTCTGTCTCTCTCAGGTCTAGGACAGAGTCAGTGGCAAGGAGGTCTTCAGGAGGCCCTGGCTGGTGGCTGAGGTCTTCAGGAGGAGTTGATTGATGGGATCCTGCCTTGGATCTTAGGCACTTCTTCATGCACAGTGCAGGAGTGTGGCAGCCTGGGGGAGCCTGGGGTTTGGTGTGGGGAGCAGGATCACCTGAGCAGGGCCTTGGATAATCCTGGCCTCTCCTCCTCTCATCTCTGACCTGTGATTAAAATGCTTAGATTTGGGGCTGACTGGAAGCTTTGCAAAGATGGAAGTTGAAAGGGCCTGCTGCACATCTGCTCCTCCCAGGCCTGTGTCATCCTGGTCGGGCAGATTTTGTTACCTCACTTTATTTTTTTATTTTTTTTTTTAAGATTTTTATCTGAGAGACAGAGAGAAAGACAGAGGGAGAAGCAGGCTTCATGCAGGGAGCCCGACGTGGGACTCGATCCCAGGTCTCCAGGATCAGGCCCTGGGCCGAAGGCAGCGCTAAACTACTGAGCCACCCAGGCTGCCCTGTTACCTCACTGTAGGTGAGAAGCTGAGGCCCAGAGAGGTTAACTGGAGTAGCTGGGATCACAGCCTGCAGCTTCCCACTTCTGGAAGTCCCCAGCCACACAGGGGCAGTGCCCCGTGACCTGCTCCTACGGGGACCACTGTGCCTGTCCACCTGTTCACGGGGAAGCCAGGAGGCAAGCCCCAGCCTGGGGAGAAAGAACAAAGGCTGGGGGTGGAGGGGCAGAGAGGAGGAAGAACCAGGAGGGAAGGAAGGGCAGATGGCAGAGCTGGCAAGGGAGCCACACTTGGCATCCAGACCAGGAGAGCCAGCTGTCTGGTAGGAGGAGAGGCAGGACAGGCCATTGGGAAGTGCCCACAGGCTGGACGCCTGAAGCCACATTCCGCAACCCCTCTGACCTGGATGGGTGGTATGACCTTAGCAAGGTGCCATGGGGTCCGGGCCTCACCTGTCAGATGGGAAAAAGATAGTCAGATTGGGCTGGTGCTTACCAGCCTTTATCCTCAAAGAAATCCCACTCTCACTCCTAGTGGACTCCAGGTTGAGGACTTTTGTACTGGTCAGTCTTTGGAGAAGTGATATAATGAACCACACCCCCACAGTGCTTTCGGGGCCCCTGCATCAGGGGGGGCCTGGGCCCCAGGTCCATATATGGGAGCAGAGCGTCGGTTGGATCCTGGCACGGCGGCTCATACTCCTGTGTTTCTGAAGGACACTTCCCCTCCAGGATGGAATCATGCTCAGCCCTCCTAGCCAAGGGGTGAAGGGGACTGGGGGGAAAGGGTGGCTGTTTGGCTCCCACCGCCCTTGGCTGCCAGGCCCGAACTATTTAGAACACAGTCATCCAGAAACCCCAACAAGCCGGGGCTCTCAGCTCACGGTCCAGGGGGCAAGAAGATGTGGCCTGTGTCCCCAAGTCTTTAGCCCCACGCTGAACACCCCTAATTGTAAATTGCTGTCACCCACTCCCCACGATCCTGCTCCCCTGCCAGCTTTCTTAAGGGGGCTCTTCTTTCTCTCATGCCTTCCCTCTGCTGAACCTGGAGGTGGGACAGGGTCCTCTTGGCTCCCAAGGCTGCTTCCAGACCATTCAGCTCTGACTCTCGTGCCCGCACTAGATCCCCTCATCTTGGGCCAGCCCCAGGTCACTCCCCAATTCCTTGAAGGCGCCTACACCTCAACATCACGCTCTCTACCACTGCCACTGCCTTCATTCCTGGTGATGGTAGCGCCCACTCTGTGATCCTGCTCCCACCCTGGCCTCGCCTCTTCCCGCAGTCCTCTCCTCCTGGCCTGAGCCCCTCTCGCCAGGTGTAGCCAGGTGTAGCCAGGTGCACAGGAGGCCCCAGGTGCAGGAGGCCCAGCCCACCTATCCAGCAGCTACATGCGCTCAAGTGGCCACCTCACCGGCTCTCTCTCATTCTCGATCCCAGCAGCCCTGGGCCTGGGACCCTTGGGCTGTGCCCTCGCCCCATCCTCCCTGTCCCCCTCCAGCTGGGCTTCCCCGCAGTCTCACCCACCCGCACCCCGCTCCAGCCTCCTGCGTGGGGCACTCACCCTCCCCTGGGCTCTCTCCCATTTGTGACCCTGCAGGCCTCACTGCGGCCACCAGCGCCCTCCCTCCCCCTCCTCCAGCCACTCTGGCTCTTGCCCTTGGGCTTCTGGATGCCCAACGCTCTCCTCACCCCCGGGGGCCTTTAGAAGACCTGTCTGGTCACAGTCTCCAAGGATTCTCCCTCAGTTTCTCACCTGCACCCCGCTCAGGCTTTCTCTCCACCATCTGTGACCTCCTCCTTGCCAAATCCACTGTCGCTTGTCATTACCAGCTCTCTGAGCCCGACCTGGCCGGCAGTGAGGGGTTTATCTGTCCTCCCCTTGGACCCAGCAGCCACAGGACACAGACATGCTGTCGTATTCCGTTTAAGGCACACGCTGGGGTGTGCTGGGGGCCTGCCCTTTGCCAAGGCCTCGTCTCATGGTAGAGAGAAATGTGGTGGTGAAACCAGTAAAAAAAAAAAAAAAAATACAGAAAGGAGCACACGGCCAGAGTGAGGGGACACCCACTCAGGTCAGACCTGGGAGGTGACAGACAGTTGAGATAAGAAGAATGGGGCCAGACAGGTGGAGAAGGGGGAGGAGGAGTTCCAGGCAGAAGGAGCATTGTGGGAAAGGCCGAGAGGTGCGCCAGAGCAGAGAAGAGGTGGCCACCCCCCTGGGGTAAGCTCTGGGGGGGCAGAGTCTGCGTCCATTACGTCACTGTGTCCCTAGTGCTAGGTGGTGCGCCGCGTCCTGTCAGGGCTCCATATGTGGGGAAACGAGGTGGGAAACTGCACCGCTCTGCCTTCCTCTTTCCACCCACCGTCCCTATTTACGGTTTCCCACCCAGCCTTCAAGGCCCAACTCAGATATCACCTCCTCCTTGAAGCCTTTCAGGATTCCACTCCCACCCCTCACCTCCCCCCTCCCCCCAGGCTTGCTGTCTCCTCCCTGCTTCCTTTGTGCCCCTTGTGAGCTGCCGAAAAGACTCTCAAAGCAGAAGGCATTTCCCTCTTTGTGTCTTTTCTTTTTCTCGAGAAACTGAGGTAGAGCCTGGGAGCAGATTATCAGCCAGAAGACATTCTGCCAAGGGAAAGAAATGCTGTCAGGCAGAGACCGCATAGAGCCTTGGTTTCCCCATCTGCAAAATGGGGAGAGCAATGCTTGCCTCATGGGGCCGTTGGGGCATAAGCGGGGTCCTGCCCAGGAAGGGCCCAGACGGCGCGTGGTCAGTGTTCACGGTGCTTCTCCACGGGTGGCACTGCCCCCCCCCCCACCTCAGAAAGTTCAGAGGTGACAGGGCCTGGGTGAGGAAGGATGTGGCCGTGGCAGGTTGTGGGAGGGGCCACGCGGGTACTCCTGCCACCGAGCAGCAGCCCAGGCCCAGGCCCCCTGCACTTCCACAGCCACAGGACGGTGGAGCCAGGGCCAGTGGGGACAGAGGGGAGCCCTCGGATCAGCGGCGAGTCAGTACCTCGGGGCCAACAGTCCGCTTGCTCAGGCCCCTGCCCAGCAGAGCCCCCTCCCCACCCCCTCGGCCGGCCGAGCCCTGAAGGATGGCTTGCAGGGAGATTACGGCCTAATCCTCTGCAGGTCACATCCGAGGCTTCAGAACAGGGTGCCGGGGAGGGGAGGAGAGGAGGGACCCCGGGAGTGCCCCCGCCTGACCCCACCTCAGCCCTGCGGCTCCACAGGAGGCTCTTCAGGAAACAGAGTGGCTGCCCAGTGCCTGTCATGTGCCCCTGCGTTGGCTCCAGCCATTTTCCTCACATGACCCTACGCAACGCAGGGCCCCAGTCCCCTGAAGGGGGGGCCCTTGGCAGCCTGACTCATCCCTCAAAAGCACAGCTACTTCTTTCCTCGCAGCCTTTCCCTGGGGCCCAGGAGGCAGGATCGAGGACTTTGGTAGGGACACTAGCGGGGAGGCACGTTCAGCTCCAGGTGAGGGAGAGGACCCAGCAGCGCCCCCTTCTTAGAGAGTGAGCTCCGCATGGTCAGAGGTGTGCAAGCCGAAGCCCAAACTGCGGATGTTGAGGAGGGAATACTCCTTTCTCCTGATTCCCATGCTGTCTGTGCCTCTGCCCACCTCAGGTTTGCTCTTTGCTCCCCTTGAGCCTTTCCTGACCCTCCCTCTAGGTCCAAGGATGGAGAGGTTCACCCAAAAATGAACCAGTAAAGTAGGGACACCTGTGTGTAATGGTGTTCTCAAGAAAACAAGGCGGAGTATTGGAGAATATTGTGGGTCTGGAAGTCAGGTCTGGGGGGCTTCTCTGAGTAGTTGTCTTGCCCTGAGATTTGGATGTTGAGAAAGAACCAGCAGAGCCAACCTGGGAGATCTAGGGACCTCTGAGTATTCCAGGCAGGGGGAACAGCCAAGTGCAAAGGCCCTGAGGCAGGAATGAGCTTGGGAGAGAGCTAAAGGAGAGTGTTGAAAAAGGAGTCTGAGGAAGGCAGGAGCCCTGGGGTTGCAGTGAGGCGGGGGAATTCACCGTGGGGGGGGGGGGGTGGGACGGACCAGGGGAGTGACATCTTTAAAGGGATCTCTCCAGCTGCTGTAAAGGGGACGGTGCAGGGGTGGCAGTGGACATAAAGAGACTGGGTAGCTGTTGTCATCACGACAACAGGCGGTAGTGGCCTGAGCCAGTGTGGGGAACATGGGGTAATTTGAGTTATTTGGGGGCAGGATGAAGCCAGAGGCCCAGCGCCATATTGGATGGCATTTAGAGGATGAGCCCAGTTTGGACTTCGAGCTCCTGAGTGGGAGCCAGTGTGTGGATGGATGAGGGGCGCTGAAGGTCACTGGGGCTGGAGATGTGAGACCAGCAGCCCACATAGGGGGACCTCAGAGCCCTCCAGGGGGCTGGACTTTACCTCAGCCTTGGGAGGGACTGGTAGGAGTTAGGATGGCTGAGCACCCGCGGGCTGCCACGGGAGGAGGCAAGGAGGCCCGAGAGGAGGCTGTCCTGGGTCAGGCAGTGTTGCAGCCTGGAGGTGGGCAACAGCTGAGACCATGGAGCACAGGGCTACTGAGCAGGTCAGCTGGCTGCCTGCAGGGTGCGGCAGGGCTTGGGGGCTCCTCCAGCTGCCCAGTGGGAACATGTCCCGGTAGGGGTGAGATGGACAGTGCAAGGAACTGGCAAGACCCAAGGGCTCCCCTCTCTACAGTTTAGCTGGGGGGAAACCCAGCATGTGCCTAATGATGTTTAGAGCCAGCCTCTGGGGAGCACCCAGCAAACAGCAGCGACCTCTGGCCCTCATGCCGGCTGGCACAGCTCCCCGTGGAGCCGGGTCAGCCTGATGCCCAGCGGGGGCACAGACGCAGCCTGCCAGCTCTGGGAGTGCATGTGGAGTCCGGTGGGCCCAGCCTTCCCTGCGTGGTGGTGCAGTGGCACCGTAGGTGTCTGTCCTGGGACTTAGCTTGTCCTGGAGTTTGGGATATAGAATCTACTCCTGGGGAGGCAGCTGAAGGTAGGGATTCTGGAATAGGTCTGGAGGGGGGTAGGCCTGGGCTAGAGCTTGGCACCCTGCTTACCTGCTATGTGCCAGCCTATATGGGCCGGCTGGAGTCCAGGGCTGTCTGAGCCTCAGCTTCCTTCTCTGTGAAATGGGCTAAGTGAGCCTGACTTGTGGGGATGCTTTTAGATTTATTTTTTCCTTAGAGGTTTTTTTTTTTTAATTTTTTTTTTGTTCTTGAGAGACACAGAGAGAGGCAGAGACATAGGCAGAAGGAGAAGCAGGCTCCCCACTGGGAGCCCGATGCAGGACTCGATTCCAGGACCCTGAGATCACACCCTGAGCCACAGGCGGATGCTCAACCACTGAACCACCCAGGTGCCCCTCCTTAAAGATTTTAAAGATACTTTATTTTTATTGGAGGGGGAAAGGGGCAGAGGAAGAACAAGAGAGAATCTTAAATAGCCTCCACTCCCAGCATGGAGCCTGACACACGGCTTGATCCCAAGACTGTGAGATCATGACCTGAGCAGAAGTCAAGAGTCAGCCACTTAACCGACTGAGCCGCCCAGGCGCCCTTCCTTAGAGGTTTTGGTGAGGATTAGGTGACATGATTTTTGTCAGGCACTCCCAGTCGATGCAGAGCCCCTGCAGAGGCTGTGGGTTAGCTCAGGGTCCCCTGGAGGAGACAGACCCAGAAGTGAGTCCCAAGCAGGAGTGTGTGCAGGATCGGGGTGGAGGAGAGTTTTGAAGGGTGAGAAGGAGTTCCATCCTATTTGAAAGATGAAAAATGTAGGGAAGGGTGTCCTGCGAGGTAGGAACAGCAGGTGCAGAATTATCAAACGGCCTGCGGCTGTGCGAGTCCTGGCCACCTGGGATGGCCAAGCCAGGCCGGGGAGGGGGAGAGGTGAGGCCAGGGTGGGGTCTGGCACTTCTGGGGTCTCTGTTTTTGTCTGTCTGAATCCAGTACCCCCAAGATTCTGAGATCCTGAGGCACCCCTGATTTGTTTTTTTGAGTTTGACATAGCTCTGTTCCAACGGCCATCTGGAATCCATTTTTAAAAAGACCCAGGACTGGATTATAAAGGCAGCAAAAAAACAGCTTTGGCCCGTTTACATTTGTGCCTTAAAAAAAAAAAATCTTTTTTTCTAGCATTTTCTTTAGTTCCAGGAAAAGGGGTTGTTTTTCCTGGGCCTTCCCAAGACCAGCGGCCTCTCCGGGACCACCCCCCGCCCCCAGGCCACCCTGTCCTGTGTCTAGGGCGCTGGTTCTGCCGCCACTGACCTGTGTCCCATCCCTCTGGCAGATCCCCTAGGCCCGGAGTTGGGCCACAGCCGCATAATCTCCTTCTGCGGCGGCTCCAAGTAAGTGCTCCCTGCTGCAGATGCAGCCTTAGCGAGTCCCCCTGGAGGCTGCCTGACTGGGAGCACTGGGAGCCCTGGAAGCACTGGCTCGGGGCTCAGAGAGACTTGGGTCTGAGTCTGCAGCCACCCTGACCACCTGCGGCCCTGGGCAGGCCCCCAGACATTGAGCCTCATGGAGTTAGGGGTTTGCATTTTGGTCACCCCACAGATCCTGAGGGAGCCCCCTGCCCTCCCACTGTGGATGGGGCTCCAGGGAACAGAAACCGGAGGCCCATCCCTGCTCCGGGCGCTCCTTCCCACATGGGTGGAGGGACAGCAGCTAAATGGCCAAGTTAAACTGGGCCTTCAGGAGCCTGGAGGGAGTCAGGGGACCACAGGGACCAGTTGTGTGTCCTTGGCAATGCTTCTCCTTGTGTAGACTCTCAGGCCGGGGCCAGGTGAGGCCCCCTTGCCCTGGCCCAGCCCTGCCCCAGCCCTGCAGCCTGCAGGGAATGTGGCAGGTGTTCCTCTGTCCCGGCCCCCGGCCCCGCTTTGCCCTTCCTCATCCTCCACGGCAGACCCATCAGTAGATGCTGGTGGCTTTACCTTCCACACAAATTCAGTATCCACCCTGTCCCACGGCCATGGCCACCACTGCCCATGCCAGCTCATCCCCTCCTCGCTCCCCTGGGCGCTGCTTAGCCCCCAGGGGGTCTCCCGGCTTTCACCCTGGCCCTACACACTTTTCTCCATCGCACCCAAACCTAAGTCCTATCAAGTCACCCACCTGCTCTTAGGCCCAAAGTGGCTCCTGAACTCACCCTGCCCCTGGAGGCCTTGGGGGTCAGGCCCTGCGGACCTGGGTGACAGCTGCCTCCACCTCCACAGAACATAACCTGTGCAGGTAGAAACCAGGTTCAGAGAGGGAATGGTGCCAGGGGTGGGGGGATGCAAGGGAGGCCTGGGCGTGGGGTGGGGGAGCACTGACTGGTGGGCAGTTGGAGGGAGGTGAGGCCCAGGAGAGGCGGGGGGGCCGTACACCCAGGGCCTTGACCGCCAGCCCTGGAAGCTCGGACTGTGTCTGTGGCCCACTGTGGTCCACCTGGCCTTGCCCACCCCTCCACCTCCCCCCCCCCACATACTCTCCCTCCTTCCCCGGTCATGCACCTCTCCAACCCCACTCCTTGGTCACCGGCTCCGGCCGGGCTCTTCCTCCCACCTTCGGCCTTGGCCTTTTCTGTTCTGCCCAAAACACGCTTCCCCTCATCTTGGCAAGGCTGGCTGCTTCTCATCTGTGCTCAAAAACTGCTGCTTTGCCTCCCTTCCCTGACCACTGCCTCCTCCCTCCCTGCATCACCACTGCTGGTGCTTTATTATCTGTTCCGCTTGTTCAGTGTCAGGCTGGCGTTTGGGGACGCTGACTCCCTGATGCATGCAGGCCCACACCATGTGTGACCTCATCCATTCCTCACAGCACGCCAGTGGTTTAGGTGCTCTGGTTGCCGTGCCTTATGGATGAGGGGACTGAGAAGGCGAGTCACTTGCCCAAGGTGACTGACCCGCAAGGAGTGCCTGACCACAGAGTGCCCTGTGTGCCCGAACCATGGGATGGGGAGGAGAACCAGAGCTGGCACGGATCGTCCTCTCTCTGTGCTGACCTTGGCACACACCTGCCCCTCTGATTCCTTGGAGGATGTTGCGATCTTGTTCCTCACCCTCCTGGGGACACACTGTCTCCAGCACGAGCCTCCTGGCCTCTCCAGGGACTCCCTGCTTCTCTCTCTCCCAAGAGGGCCCTGTCTTAATGGTTCCTCCTCTGTTGTCCCCAAAGCCCTGACTTCCGCCCTTCTGCTTCCTCCCCTCCCACCTCCTCTGGCCTGCAGGGGGGTCCATGCTTGTTCCCACCCTGATGGAGCAAGTCTGTCAGAAAGTGCTGCTCAGAGGGTCTCCCTGGTGCTCTTCCTTCTTTCCTGAGGCCTCCTGAGAAAGGAGTTAACCCTTGCGCTGCTCAGGGTACTTGCTTGTGTCCAGTGGCCCTGCAGGGAAGGTTAATTTTTGCAGAGGACCAATCTGAGGCTCAGAGAGGTTGTCACTTGCATGAGGCCTCACAGCATAAGCAGCAGGCCTAGGATTTGACTCCAGCAACCCTGTGTGACTCCTCCAGTGTCTGGAATGCCCTCTGATCAAGACGCTTTTCCATTCTGCTGGATTGGGGATGTCCGGTGACACCTGGAGCTGGTTCTCAGATTTCTGACCTAGCAGGTTCCTGGTAGGAACCTTGGACTTCTGTTGGTGCACAGGTCCAAGGGGCTGCGTGAGTGGCAGTCTGGGAGTTGTGCTGTGCACAGGTCGGGCAACTGGGCATCAGAGCCTGCCTTCCTCTCCTGGTGTCCAGCATCTGCCTTGCTCGTCCAGATTGTCAGGAGCCCAGGAATCCCGTAGACAATTGCTGTGAAGTCAGGGCCCCTCAGGTGGCTGGAAAGACTACCCTCCCTTCAGGGCCCACGTCCTAAGGCTGAGCGTCAGCAGGTCAGGTGGGAAAGAGCACAGGCCCAAGAGCGGGGCCGCTGGGGTTCAAGTTCAGCCTGTACAGCTGACAACAGTGCCACCTACTGTTTCCGAGAATCAGTTTTCCTACAGCCAGCAACTCCCAGCTGCACGACTTGCCCTCCGCACTTGCTGGGGTGACTGTGAGGACACAGAGTCTGTGACGGGGCCACGCTGAGAGCGAGCATGCCTGCATGGGGCTGGACTGTGGCTGTGCGTACACACTCAGGTCTGGATTGGCAGAAGTGTGGCTCGGGCCACCGTGGCCCACCTGCATGCTCGTGATTGAACTAGGACACAGCCCCACAATCTTAACCTTTTTTTTTTTAATCGCAGAAAAATTCACGCATTTGAGAGTGCACAGCTCAGTGGCATTTGTGTTGTGCAACTATCCCCTGGTCTAGTTTCAGAACTTTTCATCACCCAATAAAGGACACCCCATGCTCATTAAGTAATCACTCTCCATTCTCCCCTCCTGCAGCCCTGGAAACCTCTGGTCTGCTTTTTGTCTCTGTTTTGCTGATTAAGGTCACAGTACTTAAAAGAAGTCATGTCACATCCACCTTGTGTGTTTGACTCCTTTCGCCTCTTTTTTTTCACCTGTTTTAAGGTTCATCCAGTTGTAGCATGCATGTGTTTTGTTTGTTTTTTAATGACTGAAAACTATTCTATTATGTGGATATACCACAACTTGTTTCTCCATTCATCCATCAATGGGCATTTGGGTTAGAATTCTTCTTTGGAGGGTTACATTGAAAGCTGAGAGACCCACTGGGGGCTAAGCGGAACCCAGGGGAACAAGGAGGGGCTGGGTTGGCGTGGGCAGTGGTGGCCATGAGACAGCATGGGTGCTGAATTTGTGTTAGATTTCTTCTTAACATACAGTGTCATGAACCAGTGGTCTCCAAACTTTTGGTCATGCTCTACTTTAGGAAAAAACATTTCAATCAACCCTTGTGTTAAATGTAGACGTTTTTGTTTCATATACGTCACTACTATACCAGCAGCTCCAGTATGTTACAAAACCCACATGAAATACAGACATCTGGAAAAAAAAAAAAGAAAGACATCTTGGGAGGATGAGATTCAAAAAATAATAATGCTTCTCATTTTTTTCCCACACCTGCCACAGAGTTACTGCCTATCGTGAACATTAGCTGAGGATGAAAATGGGCCTGAAATGGTAGTTTCTTACTTTAGCAAAATTGGAAAATACAAAGAAGTAAAAACAGACAATAAAAATCCCCAGGACACACCCGAGGCTCCACTTGTTGAGTCTGGGCCTCGTCACCCTCAGTTTCAGGGGAGGCGAAAGGTAGGAGGAGAAAGCATGAACTTTTTTTTTTTAAGATTTTATTTATTTAGGGGCACCTGGGTGGCTCATCTGGTTAAATATCTGCCTTTGGGTCAGGTCGTGATCCTGGGTTCCTGGGATTTGGCCCCATGTCAGGCTCCCCCTTCAGTGGGGAGTCTGCTTCGCCCTCTGCCCCTCCACCCTGCTTGTGCACTCTCTCTCTCTCCCTCTCTCTTATGATCAGCGCACACAGCAGGGGGAGGTGTAGAGGGAAAGAGACAAGTAGACTCCCCACTGAGAAGGGAGCCCAACATGGGGCTCAATCCCAGGACCTTGAGATCATGAACTGAGCCAAAGTCAGAGGCTTAACCGACTGAGCTACCTAGGCACCCCAAAACCTGAAATTTAGGATCTGTGCCCTGGACTCCAAAAACTTACCAGTTTTTATGACTCTGGTAACATTAATCAATACTTGCACCTTAACTGTCTTATCTGCCAAATGTCGATGATACTGATGGATTAGGTAACTGTTGCTGTATATTGAAACATCCCAAAATGAAGTGGCTTAAAACAACAAACACTTGCCATTTCCTAGTTTCTGATGTCAGCACCTGCTCAGTCACTGCCACAGGGTCCCTCATGAGTTACAGGGTGTTGTCAGCCAGAGCTGTGGTCTTATCTGAAGGCTGAGCGTGGATCCGTTTTCAACTTCACTTATGTGGTGCTGGCAGGACTCAATCCCTTATGGGCTGAGGGGCTCCATTCCCTGCTGACTATTGGCTGGAGGCCTCCCTCAGTTCCATGCCACGTTCCATGCCTCTCCATAGGGCGGCTCAAAACATGGCCACTTCCTCCATTAGAGTGAGCAACCAGGGAGTGGCAAGATAGGGTAAGCAAAGTGGAAGCCAAAGTATTTGTAATCTCCTCACAGAGATGTTATCCATCACTTGTTTGCAATATTCTGTTGGTTAGGAGTGAATCACAAGGCCCAGCTCACACTCAAGGGGAAGGAGGTTGCACAAGGGTGTGAGTACCGGGTGGTGAAGTCTGGGAGCCGGAGCCATCTTGGCTGGCTGCCTACCCAGCTGCAATAGACCTGTCAGAGAGGGTTGTTGAGTTAACTGAGGTCCCACCTGCACCGCAGTGGGGATAGTGCACGTCGCTTTGTAATTGGCAGGATTGTGACTGGTGTTACTTTTTTAAAAACTTAGTGTATTTATTTGAGATAGAAGGAGAATGAGTGGTGGGAGGGGCAGAGGGAGAAAACTCCATGCATACTCTCTGCTGAGCACAGAGCTGGCCACAGGGCTTAATCCCAGGACCCAGAGATCATGACCCAAGCCAAAATCAAGAGTCCGAGGCTTAACCAACTGAGACACCCAGGCGCCCTTACTTTTTTTTTTTTAAAGATTTATTTATTTATTTATCTATTTATTTATTTATTTATAGAATGCACGTGCATGAGAGTGTGCGTGTGTGCACATGAGATTACATGAGCAAGGGAAGGGGCAGAGGAAGAAAATCTGAAGCAGACTCTCGGCTGAGCCCCCGGGAGCCCAGTGTGAGGCTCAATCTCCCAATGTGTGAGCCCAATGTGAGGCTCAATCTCATGACCAGAAGTGAAATCAAGAGTCAGATGCCCAACCAACCGAGCCACCAGGCATCCCTAGTGATACTTGTTCATTTATCACACCTTCCATTTGCAGGGCTTGGGCAACAGGCTGGGGCTGGGCAGGTCCATCTCCCAGAAGGGCATGACACCACTCAGGAGGCCAGGTCCAGGCCCGGAGGAATCTTGGTGTCAGGGTGCAGGAAGACCTCTCAGGACCTGGGTAGGGGAGCAGTAGGGCCGGACCTGTGGTCAGAGGGTCCTTAGTGCCCGAGGCTGAGGAAGGAGGTGATCGTCCCCTCCTGTGCTGTGCCACCCTAAACGAGTCGCCTGCCTTCTCTGAGCCTCCCCGCTGAAATGCCTGCTTAACTGCAGCCCTGGGGCCATGTGGGGTGAAGAGGGCTCACTGGGGCAAGGGTCAGGGCAGGCAGCAGGCTGCCCAACCGTATACCCTTCTCCAAGCCCAGCGCTGGCTCGAGTCCCGCCTGGACCTCACGCCCGGCCTGGCCTGTCCCCACCCTGACAGGTGTTCTCCATCGTGGTGTTCGGCTCCATCGTGAACGAGGGCTACCTCAACAGCAACTCGGGAGGCGAGACATTCTGCATCTACAACCGCAACCCCAGCGCCTGCAGCTACGGTGTGACCGTGGGCGTGCTCGCCTTCCTCACCTGCCTGCTCTACCTGGCCCTGGACGTGTACTTCCCGCAGATCAGCAGCGTCAAGGACCGTAAGAAGGCCGTCCTGTCTGACATTGGGGTCTCAGGTGAGTCCCCCGCCCCAGTGGGCGCCCCCTGGCTCCACAGAGCCTGCCGCGGGCCGTCCTCCCACCTGCCTTCTCCCGCTTTCCAGATGAGGAGGTGCAGGTGGGTGAGGGGACCGGCGGGGGTCACATGGCTGGCAGCAGGAAGTGGGGGGAGCGGGGGTGGTCCCGAGTCCCTGGAACAGCCCTCGGCTCCCCAGCAGGGAGGGGACATGGCTTCCTGCCCTTCAGAGGCCTCTTGGCCACCTCGGGGGAACCATGTGACAAGTGACGCAGGGCTGCTGGCCTTGCGCTGTCCAGGCCCAGGGAGGGTGGGGACCTAACATGACCTGCTGCCCCTGTCCTCCGGAAACAGCCTTTGGCAGAGATGACCCGATCTCTGTCCTTGCGAGTTCTGAGAGTCTGATTACTGGGTGCTTTGTTTGAGGGGCAGGGAGGTCTCGGGTCTCACGTCTCTGGCTGGGACCCCACACACACCCCCAGTACCGGGCCTGAGACTCTCAGGATGAGCCTGGCTGACTGTAAGCAGTGAGGCCAGTCCCTGAGACTGGAAAGCTAGAATGACACAAATGGTTCTCAAAGTGTATTCCACGGAGCCGCTGGGTTCCCCAGTGGTGCCCATGTGGGAGATGTTGGGCCCTAGACACTCCAGCCCTTTGGCACACACGTTATCTGAGCAGCTTTGGGGAGACTCTGGGTGCCCACAGAAGATCTCATTGCCACGAACCTCCCCCTGCTAAACTCCCCAGGCCTTGGCTCTAGAGGTCCCTCCCTAACCTCGGGCTTTGGGCTTTGGGAGGCTGCAGGCATAGAAGGCAGTGCTCAGACACCCGCCCCCTCCGCAGACTCCTTCTGCCCACTTCTCTGGGAGGCTGCAGTGGGTGGGTGGGCCGGGGCCTCAGATCTGTGCTCCTCCCAGACTGCTGCAGGGTGGTCTGCGGTCCCCAGGCAGGGATTCAGCTGGGAAATCTGTGTTTGGCTGAGATGACAGAAATGCCCGCCCAAGCTGACTGACTTTTTTTCTGTCTCTCCTGCCTTCCCTCCCCTCCCCGCCTCTGGCTCTCCCCGGGGCTGCTCCTGGCCTTGCTGTCTGCACTGCTGGGCGTCTCTCCCACTCTGTGTCTGACCCACCTTCCCTCTGCTCCCTTCTCTGCCCCATCCCTGCCCTTGCCTCTCCCTTTGGGGTTTGGGGAGCATGGGAGACGTGCTCCCGAACCTCTCCCTGTTCCTCCCCACTCACCGTTTCTCACACCTGGCCCCTTCTGCCTGGCCCCGGTGGACACCCCAGCCTTCTGGGCCTTCCTCTGGTTTGTGGGCTTCTGCTTCCTGGCCAACCAGTGGCAGGTGTCCAAGCCCAAGGACAACCCGATGAATGAAGGGACAGATGCGGCCCGAGCCGCCATCACCTTCTCCTTCTTCTCCATCTTCACATGGGTGAGTACACGGCCCACCCCACCATACACCCACACTCGCCCACCCCAGCCAGGGTCCCGAGCTGGTGGCCTGGTAGCTGAGCTGGGGACTCCATTCTGCTTCCTGGAGCCCACACGGCCCCCTGATTCTCTCGACACTCACATGAGCTGCTTCCTGAGGAAGGAGGCTGTTGCCAGTGCCAGCAAGGACAGTCATCTAGGGCCAGTAGACCCTCACTTTGGCACAGAGCACCCCTCCAGTGATCACGAACGTCCCTCCCAACCACTTTGGCCGTTGGATCATGGGCGTTTACTATAACCTGATACAGACACAAGCAGGGACCCAGACGGGAAGGTATGGCTTTGCAGTTCCGAGGCTGGGAAGAAGCCCAGGCCTAGGCGTCAGGAAACCTGGGCCACATCGTGGGGTGGCTTCCATCTTCCCATCTGTAAAATCAGGAGATTGAATTTGGGGAGGGAGAATGTCACAAACTCAGATGCCCATGGGGCAGGTGGGCAGCACATGAGGAATGATGAGTGGGCCAGGTGGCAGGTACCTACCCCAACAAAGGGCACCCTCGGCCCCTGTTCCAAAGCAGAAATGGGGATCCACACAGGCCAGGTCTTCTGTTTTCCAGAGAAGCCAGAAGTCTGAATTTCTGTGTGAAATCTGATCTTTATGTATCAGTAATTTATTCAAGTTAAAAAAAAAAATACTGTGTGGGTCAAAGAATGTCTCTGGGCCCAACTGGCCAGATGGCACCTCTTCCCCTCTGCAGGCTCCGGACCAGGCTGGGCCCCTTCCCCACTGGTTCCAGGCCGCCTTGATGTATTCTCTTCTCATCTCCCTCCTGCAGATATGTGGGGTCACCTTGGCCTCAGGCCCCCATCCCAAGGCTTCTCCCCCCACTGCGCAGCCCCTTCCTTGCAGGCCTTCCGGCAGTCCTGGGTGCCACCTATGGCGAGGAGCGCCTGGGGCCCATCCTGCAAAGCGAGCTACAGCCAGCCCTCCTGGTCCCCCTGCCCTCCAGGGCTTGCCCTGCAGTGACTTCATGCTCTTTTTTGTTTGTTTGTTAAAGATTTTATTTATTTATTCATGAGAGAGAGACAGAGAGAGGCAGAGACACAGGCAGAGGGAGAAGCAGGCTCCATGCAGGGAGCTCGATGTGGGACTCGATCCCAGGTCTCCAGGATCACACCCCGGGCTGAAGACGGTGCTAAACCACTGAACCACCCGGGCTGCCCAACTTCCTGCTCTTTCTGAGGGCCCCTGAAAATCCATTTTCTCTTGGGCCCCCCTACCCCATGCAATATTAGGAGCTAGAATCTGGAGAGTACCTGTGGTTCAGGCCCCAGCTCACCAGCTGTGGTCACACCAGCACCCCTCCTCCCCACCCCCCCACCCCCCCATCCCCCCGTGTCCTCAAGGCTGGGCTGGGGGAATCCAGTGACCCCAGGCCATCTCAGACCAGGGAAGGCGCCCTTGTGTGGGGACCACCCAGCCCACCCAGCCCTGCAGGGACGGGTTTGGAGCTATGAGCCCTGAGGTGGGGGTGGGTTCACACAGGAGGAGTGGGTGATTGGACATCACGACTTCCAGGGGCAGGTCCCAAAGCCCACCTGACAGGAGCCCACTGGCCACCGAAGCCGCTGGCACATCTGCCTCTCCCCAGCCCTTCCCCACTGGCCTCACCCCTGCTCTCTCCTGGCAGAGCCTGACCGCAGCCCTGGCCGTACGGAGATTCAAGGACCTTACCTTCCAGGAGGAGTACAGCACACTGTTTCCCGCCTCGGCACAGCCATAGGCCTGCCCGGCTTCCAGAGGCAGGGCCGCCCTGTATCATGCCCAGTGGCAGGGTGTGGGGGCGGCCTGCTGCCTGGAGCGGCCAGGATCAGGGCGTGCAGCGCAGGGGAAGGCTGGCCTGCGAAGCCAGTTCTGAGTCGCCACTTACTCATCTGTTGCCTCCTTTATGTTTCACCTGTCCATTCATTCAGTAAACATTTATTGAGCTGTTTTGTGCCTAGTGATGAATCAGACGGGGTCCTTGGCCCTAGGAGCCCACAGGCCAGAGAGGGGAAGACAAACAAAATTTCCCCCCAAACAGACTGCCGGGGGCTATTGGAGGGTTGGAGGTGGCTCATCTCTGGGCTGCCAGGGTGCTGACTGCAGACACAGTGTAAGTCCCTTGCTGCAGCGTGAAGGTTGACCTTACAGTCCCCATGGAGGCTGGCTGCTAAGGGAGGCCTGGCCGAGGACGTCAGAGGCTTCCTCACCTGGCTCTGCTCTCATATGCTGTGTGACCCTAGGCAAACCCCACATCCCTGAGCACAGTCCACTACCTGATGGACCAACCTCTCAGGGCTATTGCGTGGATGAAACAAAGGCTGGCACAGGGCTTGGCACAGAGATGCTCAATAAATGTAGTTCTTTCATGCATTCATTTATTCCCAGGAGTCAGACACATTCCCATAATCCCTACTCTGGGGGCAATTCTCATGCGGTGAGTCTTTGTTCTTCCAAAAGACTCTGGCCTCCCAATTCTACACAGCCTCCAGCTGCCTGGGCGGGAAGCTCCTATCCCTCCACTCTCTGCAGGAATTGAGGCGGTATGAGAGCAACAGGCCCCCAGGGTGACCTACAAAGAGAGTGAGCTTCCTAACACTAGAGGCATACAAGTGCAGACGGCTTGTTACATGGGGGAGTATGTCCTGCTCTGAAGAAGCGAGGCCAGGCGCACCACCAGGTCCCTGGGCTCTGAGCAGAACTCCCAGCCTCCCCTTTGCACCCCTGTCCAACAGGGTCCCCTGCCCCCCAGCCCCTACCAGGCTCTTGTGGCCTCTTGCACTGACTAGCCAAGGGAAGCCTGATTTCCTCAGCTGGACCCCTTTATGCCTGGTCTGCCTTTCTCGGGCTCCTACACTGCTTTACACGGCCACCATTCAGGAAGGGCTGCCTGAGCTCAGAGCTTTTACCAACAACACAAATCAAAAGCCAGTGCCTAGTCACTGGGCTTCTGGAACTTTCTAGAATTAAAATGCCAAGCCCACTTCTCCTGCCTCTCACCAGATGGCCTTTTTGGATTCCTCGTTGGTTTATTGCCTTCTCAGGGGTCTGATGAAAGGGTAGGAGATGAGGAGGGCTGTGGCCTGGAAAGAGGCAGGACCTCTGTGTTCAGGTCTGGGTTCTGGCACTAAGTCTGCCATGAGGCCTCCCTTAACTGAGCCTCAGTCCTCCGGTCCCAAGAGTGGGTATGTGGAGCATTAGCATCTTTCCATCTCGGATTACCCACTGAAAAGATCTTTGGAGAAGGCTTTCAATGTAAACCTAAAAACTATGCTTTAAAATTTATTCCCTAGCTTGGTGTGGTCATCATCATCCTTAATAACAATGTAGTAGCTGTTCCTCAAAAAGAATTTCTCACCTACGTACATACGCTGTAGACCAGTCTTTCCCCTACAGGTCAGATAAGGTTGGCAAATGCTGCTTGCCATAGTTTTCCCTTGGGGATCCCAGCATACATCAGTCAAGGCTCTGACAAGTCCTATGGTCTTAAAACTTATTTTACTCCCAAACTTGTTTGACCAAATGTTTTAGTTAGAATTAAGTTCAGCAGCAAATGAAATTTTAAGTAGCAGCGGTGTAAATGAAGCCCAGGTGTGAGAAGACAGCCCACGACTGGCCAAGTGGCTCCAGAAGTCTTTACAGTGACCCGGGCTTCTTCTGTCCCTACAGTTCAGCTCATGGACCTCGTGGTCCCTGGTGGCAGCTAGAGCTCTAGCTGCCACATCTGCATTCCAGGCGTCAGGCCAAAGGGTAGGGCGAGGGACTGGGGGCGATTTGCTGGCCAGAACTTAGTTACGTGGTTACACCCAACTGCAAGAGAGGCCGGCTTTGAGGAGATACCAACTGTTCTCTGTCCCACCAAGAAATTTTTTTCCCCGTGCCACATAACAGCCCTGAGAACACAGTTTGAGGAGGATGTGGTGGCCTTGGGCTACACTCCACAGCGAAGAACTTTTGGTGACGCGTAGTGACCGCTGGGGTTGGGGGACACGGGGCAGGTGACTTCTGAAGGTCCTTCTGGCTGGATGGACAGGGTGGCTCCAGGTGTGTGGAGGGCTGGCTGCAGGACAGACTGGCCCTGGGTCCCGCTGGGTTTCATCTTCGGTGCTTCGAGGATATTTAACCGCTATTGCCTGTGTCCTGTGAACTAACTGCCACTAACCCGCTCTTCTTGTCTCTCCTCTAACCATCCCCTCCCGTCTGTCCTTGTCTCCGCCGGCCCCCGTCCCCAGGCGGGCCAGGCTGTGCTGGCTTTCCAGCGGTACCAGATTGGCGCCGACTCGGCCCTCTTCTCCCAGGACTACATGGACCCCAGCCAGGACTCCAGCATGCCTTACGCCCCCTACGTGGAGCCCAGCGCCGGGCCAGACCCTGCTGGCATGGGCGGTACCTACCAGCAGCCGGCCAACGCCTTTGACACCGAGCCCCAGGGCTACCAGTCACAGGGCTACTGAGCTGCAGTGACCACCTACCCCTCGCCTGTCCCTGCCCCGGTCCCAGCCGCCCCCCGCCAGCCCCCCCTTTCCCCCTGCCCACACCCAGACCCTGCTCCCTCCCAGGCTGCCCTGCCCAATTCTTCAGCAGCCTCTGGGTTGTTCCACTGGGGTCAAGGGCAGCTCAGGACAGGGTGGGGCAGTAAGGTGTTGGGGGTGCATCTACATGTGTGTGCAAGTCTGTCCAGCAGGGGCTGGGGGTGTTTGCATTCATCGATTGTGTCATGGAGCATTCATCGAGTGCCTACTGTGTGTCAGGTATGTGCTTGACACCAGTGGTGAGAGACAGATGGTCCCAGGATGGGGAAGGCAAGGTACAGAGGAGCCCCACTGGTACCAGAGGTGGGAAAGATAGACCGGGTGTGAAAGATAGACCGGGACGATGCTGGGAAGGTCTGGCTCCAGGGTAGGTGTGAACAGGTACAGGACACTGGGGCTGTCGCCCAGCCCTACTACAAGTGCTGGGGCTGTCTCCATTTTATAGTTGAGGACACCAAGGCCCAGAGAGGTCAAGGCCCCTTGCCCAGGGTCACTCAGGCAGCCAGTAATAGAGTTGGGGCCAAGACTGCAGAGCACCTGCTGGCCCCTGTCCTCCCTGCCCTCCCCATCCTGAGCCCAGGGCTCCACTGTCAGTGCTTCTGTCACTCTGGGAGGGCTTGGGAACCTCAGCCCATGAGATACCCTGATTCTGCTGCAAGCCAGGGGCCTGTTCTGCTCTGCTGCTCCCCATGGTGGGACAGCCCTGCCTCCAGGCCCCCTCCCCACATCCCCCCAGCCTCTCCCTCAACCCCTCCAGGGTGGAAGGCCAAAGGGGCTTGCCTCACTCGCTCGTCCCCCCATGTCTTGCTCCGGGCTGTGCGTGCCCCACCGGGAGCTCAGCACCCTCTTTCTGGCCTCCCAAAGGACTGACCATCGTCCTTGCCCAGGGCTGGGTGGACGGGGAGGCCCAGAACAGGGAGCGACACAGTGGCAGAGCTGGGCTCACTGCCTGGGTTTCTTGGCTCCAGCCACCCAGCAGGTGGCCCAATTCCCTGCCCTGCTCTTGTGACCTCCTAGGAAACAGAACTGATCCGGGACACTGTGTCATCTTCCCCCCAGTCAGGGGTAGCCAGGGGGCTCAGGGCCTGGAACAGCCAAGGACGCAGAGGGGCTTTGGAGCCAGCAAGGCCAGCCTTCAAGCCGCTGCCGTGAGACAGACTGCTCCCAGGATGAATGCTGAGAGCCCCTGGCTCGTGGTAGGCTGCAGTGGAGACGATAGCAGGTGTCTCCAAAGGCACAAGGACAGTTGGGGGCAGGGAGGGACTCTTGCTCAGGTGGGCTCTTTCCTGAGCCTCAAGGGATGGGGAGACCTTAGAGAGAGAAGTGTGGGGAGACACGGGGCCCCGCGTCCACTGTCCAGCCCCAGGGGGTCACGGCTTGGCACCGTGCTGGATGTTCCCACCACCAGCGCCCCGTGCCCCGCCCCCGAGAACCCTCCGAGGCAAGGGATACTCACTTGCCTGTTGACTCAGCAGCTATCCTGTGCCAGGGACTCTGGAGACGTGCTCGCTGGCCATCCGGAGATGAGCCCCATGCCAGCCACTGTACCCAGGGTCCACCAGAGGGCAGAGGATGAGGCGCCCCGGGAGGGGCCAGGAGGATGGGTAGCAGTCAGCACAGCAGTGAGGGAAGGAGAAAGAATTTCCTAGGTAGAGAAGTAGCATCCCTCCCCTTAACAGAAGGGGAAACTGAGGCTCAGGAAGTGAGTGTTAAGGAGCTAGCAGTGGAGCATGGATCTGAATTTATGCCTGTTCCAGGCTTCCCAAGGGGCAGCAGCAGCAGGAGAGAACCCCAGACAACTGAGCAACAGCTGGTTGTTGACTTCAGTTTTCCACATCTGGGGAAGGGGCTCTGTGGTGTCTGGTGCCCCCCCCTCCCCCTGGTGGCCCAGGTGGAGATGGGATGGAACCTGTACCAGACCAGGTTTTGGAAGCAGGGAAGGGTGTGGGCGGTTGTGGGTGTGCTGCTGGCAAAATGAGTTCTGTACCCACGCAGGACACTGAGAGCGGTCCTTCCCCTCACCCACTCCCTACCAGACACCTCCCCTGCTGATGGACACCAGGAGACCCCAGGGTGCTGCCAGTCGGTTCTCCCTGGGAATGGACCAGCTGCCCGTGATACTGAGCTGGGGGGCAGGGTACCACTTACGCTTCCCCCAACCCCTGGGTGTTTCTTATAGACTCTCCCTGCCACCCCAGACTGGGAGACTTTATAGGACCCCTGCCAGGAGTGAGGGGCACGGAATCTTCTCACTTTGCGTTACTCACTCGACCTGGGGTACAGCCCAGACATGAACCCACCATCAGGCAGGGTGTTGGCAGGGGCCAGCCAGTGATGGAGTGAGAAACTGAGAGTGTGAGATGTGGGAGGGTGGGATTCGGCTGAGACCCAGGGCTCCTGACGCCCCTTCCGGGACGCCGGTAGGGATGTCCTGCTTCCACTGGCTGAGGACAGCCCCCCAGGGGCCCCAGACTTAGAGCCTGTGCTCCCGGGCCAATGGTGTCCTCTTTTCTCTACCTGCCTCCCTCTGCCTCTCCCTTGCTCCCAAGGCTTTTTTTGGAGAATCCCCCCCTCCCCCATGGCCTGACCTTGCTGAATTTGGGCTCCCTCCTTCCACCAAGCACAAGCGAGGGCCCAGGAAAACTGGGTTCCACACAAGTTCAGAGTGGCAAGGACCCTTAGAGATGGTAGAGTCGGCCGGGAAGACAGTCGCTTGTCCACAGTCGTGCACCAAGTTAGAGGTTGGAGATCTAGGTCTCCTGCCTCTGAGTTAACACTCATCCTACACAGTCACAGGCTGTCTGCCTGGATGTGACCTCTGGTACCTGGCAGTGTGACAATCGATGACTAATTCCCCGGGGACTGGCATCCGCTCCCCTACTCCAACCTTCCCTGGTGGTTTTTGATCTTCAAAGACTTGGGGGTCCCAGGCTTCCCCATGTAACCAAGAGCCCCCACTTGTTAGCCCTGGAGGGCCCCCCAACCTTGGCCCAACACCCCTTTGATTCTCTAAGGAGCAGGAAGGGGAAGCACCCCTCCCAAGAGTTTGTGGGAGGAGGGGCTAATCCGGCCATCTCCCAGAGCTGAACCCTTGGTGTGACTCTCCCCATCCCCTGGTGCCCACAGCCCTTGTCTGGGTGTCCCCGCCCTCCCGCAGCGTAACTGCCTGTGTATAGTATAAATACATATATTTTCTATATATAAGATGTATAATATAAGGCTCCATAATTATATCTATGTGTGTGTGCGTGCGTGCAGTGAATGGTGGTCCCCATCTTGGGCCCCTACTCTGGACTCCCTCACCACCTGGTTAAGTCTCAAGAGTGAATCCAGTGGCCCCGTGGCACCCTCCTTTATGACATCTGTCCATTTGTGGTGAACCAAGTGAAGGTGGTGACTTCTGGTGACATAGTAATAAAGTAAAGACAAACCCACCAGCTGATTGCGGTGTGTTGCAATGTTTTTGTTCATGCGTGTGGCTTGGGGTGGCCCATTCCCTCTCTCCCCTGATCTGTCACATGCTTTATTTGTTCATTATTGTTCAATACAAGTAAAATCACTACAGTTGAAGCCACTGAGACCCCCCCCCACCTTTAAGTGTGTGCACACAGGCATACAGATGTACACACATACCCTGTCACCATTCACTATCCCAGTCCTTCTCTCAATCCCCAGAGGCACCCAAGCCACCATCCAGATGTATGCATATGTTTGCAGGACACTTTTTTTTTTAAGATTTTTTTTTTTTTTTTTTTTTTTTTTAATTCATGAGAGGCAGAGATACAGGCAGAGAGAGAAGCAGATCCCTCGCAAGGAGCCCGAAGCAGGCCTTCATCCCAGGACCGGGATCACGTAGAGCGGAAGGTAGATGCTCAACAGCGAGCCACCCAGGCGTCCCTGCATGACACTATTTACAGTTAGTGGCCCTAAACTGGCACAATGTTTATCCAGACACTGCACTGAGCCCTAGGAGTCAGCACTGAGTAAGGTAGACAGCCCTTGTCCTCACAGACATGGTTTTCCAGCAGCCGCGTGGACATTAAACCAACATGCAAACAAAAACATCAGTTGCGACAAGTGCTGAGAACGTCAGAAGGTGCCATTTTGACCTGGGCTCAGATACAGACCCTCCGAGCAGGTGGCCCTTCACCTGAGCTCTCTCCAATGAACAGGTGTTCAGTGGCACGGGGGTGGGGTGCGGAGCCATCCAAAGAGAGGAGCTGAAATGCGGGGGTGTCTGGCCCGGGAAGACCTTGTGGAAGGCGGGAGGCAGGAGAGGAGGGTGGACAGGCCACGGGGACTTAGGGCTCTGCCACGCAGGGCCTCGAGGCTGCCGTAGGAGGTGTGGTTCCGACCCAGCGATGTGGAACCCACTGGAGGGCACATGACCTCCTGGTGTGTGTTTGAAAAAGACCACTCCTGGGGTCAGATGGCAACCAAGAAGCTGCTGCCCGTTGTTCAGACAGGAAGGTCCCATGGGCACAGGGAGAATGGAGGGAATCTAGATGTGTTTAAGGCAAGAGCAGATGGGTAAGCGACGGCTTGACTAAGGAGGGCGGAGCGGGGTGTGAGGTCCACTCCCCAGCAGAAGCGCGGGAGCCCGCGTGGCGTGGGTCGCGGAGGAGCTCAGGGGCCCCGGCCTCCGTATCGGCTTGTCAGTCACAGCGAGGCCACGCCCCCTCGCCCTGTCCAGCCGCAAGTCCCGCCTTAGTCCCCGCCGCGGGGCCTCCGACTGGACAGGGGTGAGCATCCGATCCACGAGGCGCCCCTTCATTGGCTGATGCGTCACAGGCCCCGGGTGCCGAGGTGGCGCTTAAAGGCACCACCCACCTCCGTGACTAAGCCAATCAGATTGCTTCCCTCCACGATGGAGCGAAAGGATTGGTCCATCGGAAGTGGGAGGAGCCTGGAGGAGACCCCGGAAGAGCCGAGATTCCGGGAGAAAGTGCAGAGCTGGAGTTGCAGTCCTCTTGGCTTCCGCCTCCCTCCTCGTGCTTTAAAGAGGGCCCGGGGGCTGCAACTGCTTGCAGTGATGAGCTCGGCTGCCGCTGGGAGGCTGCCTCACCCGTAACAGCCCTTCCCCGACGTTCCCCTTCCCCGCCAGTCTCCAAGAAGATCAGTGCAATTGCGAGCCAACCAGACAGCTGAGCACATGTGCAATCACTGTTAACAAGACTTATCACCTCATCACTATTATTAACAGTCACGCTGCCCTACATTTGCATTTTCTGTTTGTGTCATCATCATTCACCTATTTCCTCCACTTTGAAGTTACCAAAGTACTTGTCACATACCTTACCTGCCAAAGGACTTAAAAAACTAAAATCTGAATCCAAAGGACTCGGATCTGCCGTGGGGAGTGGTGGTTAGGAAGTGGGGACTACTCAGTAGAATGAGCCTTAGCTGGAGAAGATGACTCCCAGAGTGGGATGAGGACATCACAGTGGAGGGTGTGCGCCCTCAAAAATGACCAGCCCTCCATGCTGTGATGTGGGTTTGATTGATTTATTTTTAAGATTTTAAAAAATTTATTCATGAGAGACAGAGGGAGGCAGAGACATAGGCAGAGGGAAAAGTAGGCTCCCCGCAAGGAGCCTGATGCAGGACTCAATTCCAGGACCCCAGGATCATGCCCTGAGCCGAAGGTGTATGCTCAACCACCATAGGCTCAACCACCGAGCCACCCAGGCACCCTGTGATGTGGGTTTTTTTTTTTTTTTTTTTTTTTTTTTTTTTTTTTAATGATAGTTACACAGAGAAAGAGAGAGAGAGAGGCAGAGACATAGGCAGAGGGAGAAGCAGGCTCCATGCACCGGGAGCCCGACGTGGGATTCGATCCCAGGTCTCCAGGATCGCACCCTGGGCCAAAGGCAGGCGCTAAACCGCTGCGCCACCCAGGGATCCCTCTTTAGAGTTTCCTATGTAGAGCAATTATATCATATGAAAATAATAAATATTTGTTTTTTCCTTTCCAATCAAATCCTCTCAAAGAAATACTAGTTTTCAGAATCAGAGCCCCTACATAATTTTTGGGTCCTCTTATTCAAAAAGCAGAAAAAAGGGGCCCCTGAGTGGCTCAGTCAGGGAAACATCCAACTCTATCTCAGCTCAGGTCTTAATCTCAGGATCCTCAGTTCAACCCCTGAGTTAAACTCCACACTGGATGTGAAGCCTACTCACAGACAGCAATAAAGAAAAAAGAAAAAGTGATGTCAGAGTACTAAAATAATTTTTTTCCTTTCAAAATATTTGATTCCTTTTCAAATGAAATAGGGGTTACAGGAGTAACATCATAAACTTAAAGTTGCAAAGAAATATATTTTGTTATAATTAGTACATTTAGAGCTGATGATTCTTATGGAACAATTTGTCAAAAGATTTAAGTCTTTGAAAAATCTATTTCACATATGCCTGAATTAATTTTATAGTAAGTTTATACAGTGACATTTTAATATTTCCTCTCACATTTTCTGTATCTTGTGAGGTTGTTTTTTTCTTTTAAGATTTTATTTATTGGGGCAGCCCGGGTGGCTCAGCGGTTTAGCGCCGCCTTCTGCCCAGGGCCTGATCCTGGTGATCTGGGATCAAGTCCCACGTCGGGCTCCCTGCATGGAGCCTGCTTCTCCCTCTGCCTGTGTCTCTGCCTCTCTCTCTCTCTTTCTCTTATGAATAAACAAATAAAATATTAAAAAGGAAAAAAATTTTATTTATTTATTTGAGAGCAAGAGAGAGGGCACAGCAGGGTGAGGGACCAAAGGAGAAGCAGACTCCCAGCTGAGCAGGGACCCTATGTGGGACTCCATCCCAGGATGCTGGGATCATGACCTGAGCCACGAGGCACCCTTGTATCTTATGAAGTTGTACAAGAAACTGAAAGTGAGGGGTGCCTGTGGGGGGGGCTCAGCGAGTTAAGCATCTGCCTTCGACTCAGGTCATGCATGATTCCAGGTTCCTGGGATGGAGTCCCATGTTGTCGGGCTCCCTGCTCAGCAAGGAGCACACTTCTCCCTCTCTCTCTTTCTCTCAAATAAATAAATAAAATCTTAAAAAGAAAGAAAGAAACTGAAAGTGATACTTACCTAGCAAAGGAGATACTAAATGATCACCAAGGTGGTTCTTGCAGGATAAGGCTCACACATTGCACTTAGGAAATGTGGGAAACTCAAATGTACAATTTCTAATAATGGAGGCCTGCATTCGTGGTCTCCTCTGGGCAGGGGGGACTGAAAGCGACTTCATAATTTGTGTATAATTTTAATAATCTGTTTAAGCACCTATTGCCCTATATTTGATGACAAGAAAAATTACTTTTAAAATTGCCTTTCTCAATTAATAATCAAACTTCACATGAAAATAGAATTATTTTCAGGCACCTTGGTGGCTCATTCAGTTAAACATCTGCCTTCGGCTCAGGTCATGATCCCAGTGTACTGATGAGTCCTACAACTGGCTCCCTGCTCAGCAGGGAGTCTGCTTCTCCCTCAGCCCCCTTCCCTTCTACTCCTGATCTTTCTCTCACTCTCTCTCAAATAAATAAATAAATTTTGTTTAAAAAGCAAGAAAATATAATTATTTTCTATAAAATGTGACCTTTAACTTTGAGTTCTAGTCCTAAGCCTCTGAATACTTGCTTTGCAAAGTTGCAGAGGTTTTCAAAATCAGGGATTCTGGGGATCCCTGGGTGGCTCAGCAGTTTAGCGCCTGCCTTTGGCCCAGGGCACCATCCTGGAGTCCTGGGATTGAGTCCCACATCGGGCTCCCAGTATAGAGCCTGCTTTTCCCTCTGCCTGTGTCTCTGCCTCCCTCTCTCTCTCTAGGTCTATCACGAATAAACAAATAAAATCTTAAAAAAAAAAAAAAAAAACAGGGATTCTAAACTCTGAAGAACTGACAATTCCTTGATATGCTTTATTGCAATGTCCATGTGTAGGCTTTGGTTTTGTAGTAATTTACTGACAGTGTCCTGCCGGAGCGCTGGCAATTCCTGTCCCAGACTTAGGCTGCAGAGCTTACATTTGTGTAGATCTACTGGATGAGCTCTTCCATGTGGGGGGGGGGGGGGGTCCCTTCTCTGACCATGGTTTTGGTGGACTGCAGCCATATTCTGTGGCTGCCAATCTGGGCACAGATCCCAGACTGGCCAGCCATGTGGGTGCACACTGGGTGGCCAGGCCAACTGCTCGGCCCCATGCTACCCACCATCGCCATACTTGCTGGCCAGGGTCTGCTCCCTGCCACCTGGTGTATCTTCTCTGTTCACACACATGCTTCACTGTCCCATTGGACTTCCTTTACAAAGCACAGGTTCAAGGAGAAAATTATTACGGATTTCAAGATGGTGGGAGCAGAGCGTTAAACCAAGAACTCGGTCCATTCTGAGCTGGGAGGCCTCTAGAAATGCACAGGTCACCCGCCTAGGAGTTCAGCCCTGTCCCCGCTCCAGTGCCCCTTCATTCTATTCTGAATCGTTTGTTCTTTTAGTCTCCTTGTCAATGAGAAAGTGAACTTAACTGTGGGCCTGTCATATTGGCTATAATTATAATAAATCTGATCTTCATCCAGTTCTAGTTCCTGACCCAGAGCTGTTAAAATCCTTGAAATTTCTTTTTTTTTTTTTGCTTTTATTTATTTATTTATGATAGTCACAGAGAGAGAGAGAGAGAGAGAGGCAGAGACATAGGCAGAGGGAGAAGCAGGCTCCATGCACTGGGAGCCCGACGTGGGATTCGATCCCAGGTCTCCAGGATCGCGCCCTGGGCCAAAGGCAGGCGCTAAACCTCTGAGCCACCCAGGGATCCCCAAATCCTTGAAATTTCTGAATGATAGGGTTAAGAGGTACACCTTCTATTGTTCATAAGTCCCTTTCAGTCAGACCTGGGTGTATATTAATGAGGTAACTTTTGGAAAACCCCTAAGGATGGGGTGGGGTGGGTTGGGGGAGCAGTCAAGTGATTGGAAGGTTGGAAGTTTCAGCCTCACCCCCTGACCCTTAGGAAGAGGAGAGAGGGTGGAGATTAAATTTAATCACCAGGGGCCAATTGATTTAATCAAGCATGCCTCCATAATGGAGCCTCCATAAAAATCCTGACCAAAGGGATTCAGAGAGCTTCTAGATTGGCGATCGTTTCAAGGTGCTGGGAAGGTGGTGCAGCCAGAGAGAATATGGAAGCTGTGCTCTGCTCCCTACCTCCCTACCCCCTCCCCAAACCTTGCTGGATTCATCTTTTTCATCTGGCTGTTCCTGAATAAATAGGTAATAGAAAACAAAGCATTTTCCTGAGTCATGTGAGCCATTCTAGCAAATTATTGACTTGCTCAGGAGGGAGTCATGGGAACCCTGATTTATATAGCCAGCAGATCAGAAGTAGGAGAGGCTGGGACTTTCCATTAACATCTGAAGTGAGGGATCCCTGGGTGGCGCAGCGGTTTGGCGCCTGCCTTTGGCCCAGGGCGCGATCCTGGAGACCCGGGATCGAATCCCACGTCGGGCTCCCTGCATGGAGCCTGCTTCTCCCTCTGCCTGTGTCTCTGCCTCTCTCTCTCTCTCTCTCTCTCTGTGTGACTATCATAAATAAATAAAAATTAAAAAAAAAAAAATAACATCTGAAGTGAGGGCAGTCTTGAGACTGAGCCCTTAACTTATGGGATCTGACACCAACTCTAGGTAGATAATGTCAGGACTGAACTGGGGACACCTGGGTGGCTCAGCAGTTTGGTGCCTGCCTTCAGCCCAGGGCATGATGGCATGATCCAGGAGACCCCAGATCAAGTCCCATGTCGGGCTCCCTGCCTGGAGCCTGCTTTTCTCTCTCTGCCTGTGTCTCTGCCTCTCTCTGTGTGTCTCTTCTGAATGAACAAAATCTTTAAAAAGAAAAAAAAAGAACTGAACTGAACTGCAGGACACCCAGCTGGTGTCAGAGAATGGGTCAAAGTGAGAAGAAACCCACGTGTGGTGTCAGAAGTGTTGGTGCCAGTGGTAGTGGAGAAGGAATAGCATGTGGGTGTGTCTTTGTAGGGTCAGAGCTATGCTAAGCACGTTGTTAGCACTTTTATTTTACTTCTTTCAACACCTGTGATAGAGACATGAAGCTGAGTCCTTTGTACAGATGAGCTGGGCCAGAGAAGGGGCACGGCCAGGGTTATACTGGGCAGAGCCTAAAGAAATATAGTGCACTCACCTTTAAAATCCATGTTCTTGGGATGCCTGGGTGGCTCAGTCAGTTAAGCATCTGACTCCTGATTTTGGCTCCGGTCGTGATCTCAGAGTTGTGGGATGGAGCCCAGGGTCATGGGATTGAGGCCTGCATTAGGCTCCACGCTTAGCAGTGAGTCTGCTTGAGATTCTCTCTCTCTCTCTCTCTCTCCTTCTGCCTCCTTCCTACCCCTCCCCACTTGCACTCTCTAAAATCAATAAGTAAATCTTTTTTAAGAACCCATGTTCTAAGCCATTGCCTTTTGTTGAATTATTTTTATACCAGTATATGGTTGTATTGGTAATTCACATAAGCCTAAAGTCAGTTTTATGAAAAAACCGCCCCAGCTCAGAATGTTGTTGGATCTGCAAAGGCTTCGACTCTCGTCACCCTTCCATCCTCCTCTGTGCTGACCCATCTCTGGTGTCTTCCCACGCTTGTCCCGATTATGTGTCCTAGAAATGCTACTTCAAACATTTGCAAGCCCTCCAACAACACCAAAAACCTTTTCCTCTGGCTTTTTCAAAACTCTGAAGGCTTTTTAAAAATGACATCAGCTGGGTGGTGGCATCGGTCGAGCCCTTGCTGTCAATGTGGCAGACTCCCAGGCTCACCCTTGGCCTTCTTCTCCATCCACACTCGCTTCCTTGCTAAGCCCATCTGGTCCCATGGCTTGAAATATCCACTGAATGCTGATCATTCCCAAGCGCACACCCCCAGCATGGGCCACCTGTATGTCCAACTGCCTGCCTATACACTGAGATATCCTCCTGCTTATCATGTGGAAAGCCAGACTCCTGATGTTTCTCCCCATCTCAGTAAATGGCAACTTCAGATTCCATGTGCTCAGGGCAAAAATTCTTGGAACGCTGTGGTTCCCCTCTCGCTCATATCTCACGTCTGACCCACTGGCCGATGCTACTAATAACTCTTCCTCATTCTGACCACTTCTCTCCACTTCCACTGGGACCTCACCATTCTCCTGGGTCACTGGACCACTGCAGGAGCGCCCAGATGGTGTCCCTGCTTGCACCCTGGCCCCCTCCAGTCTGTTCTCAACACAGCAGCCTTGATGATAATTATCATAATTACTGCTCCCAGTCTACGGTGCTTAGAATGGGCCAGACACCGTTCTGAGTGCTTTCTTGATACTAACTTTATTTAATCCTCACAATAACCACACAAAGTGATTGGTTGTTATCCCCATTTTACAGATTATGAAACTGGCACAGAGAAATTAAAGAACTCGTCCAAGATCACCCAGGTAGAAAGTGGTGGAATTGGGATCTAAAGACCCAATTCCAATTCCAAGAAGGAATTCTTATTCACTAAGCCTTTAAAATACAAGCCATTCAGGGTCCTCGTCTACTCAAAACTCTCCAGAAAGCCTTCCTTGTTTTCTTAGCATAAAAACCAGTCTTTACAGTGGCCTACAAGGCCCCACAGGAACTGCCTCTGCTACCCCTCCTATCCCATCTTCTACTACTCCCCCCTTGCTCTACCACACTCTTCCTCCTTGCTCCAGCACACTGTCCTCATCACTGTCCCTAGAACATATCTAGCATGTTCCTGTCTCAGGGTCTTTGCATATGCTGTTTCCTCTGCCTGGAATGCTCTTCACCCTCCAAGTCTCTGCCCACATGATATTTTGTCAGTCAGACCATTCCTGGTCACGTCTTTAAAAAATTGTGGGCCAGGAGCTTCTGGTTGGCTCCATCGGTAGAGCGTGTGACTTGCTTTTGGGGTCATGAATTCCAGCCCCATGTTGGGTGTGGAGCTTACTTAAAAATAAAATTAAGAGGGATCCCTGGGTGGCGCAGCGGTTTGGCGCCTGCCTTTGGCCCAGGGCGCGATCCTGGAGACCCAGGATCGAATCCCACATCAGGCTCCCGGTGCATGGAGCCTGCTTCTCCCTCTGCCTGTGTCTCTGCCTCTCTCTCTCTCTCTCTCTGTATGACTATCATAAATAAAAAAAAAAAAAAAAAAAAAAAAATTTAAAAAAAATAAAAATAAAAATAAAATTAAGATATTTTTAAAAAATTGCAGACCCCATCTCTGTTTTACTTTCCTCCATAACACTTTTTACCACTTAATATATGTTTACTTGTTTCTTTCTTGCCTCGCTCTCTTCACTGAATTTACATCTCACTAGAGTAGAGATTTTGCCATCACTTAATCCTAGATAACAAATGCCTGGCATAGAGTGGATGCTTAATTGAGAATTGTTGAGTTAATAAACTCATCTTCCCACCAAACCTCCTCCTTTCCCCATGATCCCCATCTCAGGGACAGGCGCTTTCAGACCCTGGGTCCCCTCCCTGTAGGTAATATCCAGGGTCTGTCCCTCTCTAAAAAAGTCAATGCATCTGTCAGATCCTGTTGACCTGACTTCCTAAATATTTTTCAGACCATCCACTTCCCACCATCTCCTTTGCCATCTCCTTGGTTCTGCCCTTCTATGACAGGTGCCTGGAATGCATACAAGATTACACTGAGTTTTTTGTTGTTGTTGTTTTTGTTTTTTTTTAAAGAAAAAGATTACACTGAGTTTTGCACAGTTTGAATTTTTCTGTGTCCCCTTCCCATTGATCCTCTGGTCCTCCCCAACCCGGGCCCAAATGTGCTCTCCCTCGAGCGCTCCTGTCTCAGTAAATCCTCCACCATCAATACAGCTGCCCGAGACAGGAACCTGAGGGTCCTCCTTAACACCCCCCTCTTCCACTTCCAAACCACTGCCAGGCCTTCTCTTTTTATCCAATTGGATGTTTTTGAAAACTGCCCACTTCCTTTCATCCCCGTGGCCACCATCCCAAATCATCTGGGTTATTTCAACAGCCCCCTAGAGCAGGTCTCCCCGCCTGCCATCTGGTCTGGGCTAATCTTCCTAAAACACAAATGTGATCACAGGACTCTTCCACTTAAATTAATCTCTACCCTTTGCCAGGCATGGATACCCCTCCCTAACTTGTTGTCCCTCAGCCTCCTGCCACTCTTGACTTCCGCCATCACTCCCTCCCACTCCCCCACTTTGATCATGCTGTTCCCTTGGCCTAGGATGCCTCTCCTCTCTTCTCTGCCTACCCAATTCTTCTCCCCTCCTAGACCCAGCTCCAAGGTCACCTTTTCCTGTGAAGTCTCCCCTGACTGCCCCTCCGCCCCACCCCCCAACATCCTCAGCCACCTACCACCTTCCCCTGCCAGCTCACCCATCCAGCCTTCCTGAGCAAGGTCACCTCAGCTCAGGTGATAAGAGGCCAAAAAGATATTTGGGGGCCAAACAGTAAGGCCTGAATAAGCACCTTCTGTGTGGCTGGAACTGTTCCCAGAATCCCAAGGTCAAACAGTAGAAGCATATAGCAGGAGGAGGGAGTAATGGTCTGGAGGAGGGAAGAGAACCAACATGTTTGTACTGGATTCTGTGTTCCCATGCTAAAGACTTCAAAAAGGTTACTTCATTTCATCATTGCAACATTCCTGGAAGGTAGGGATTTCCAAAACAAAGAAACTGGTGCATAAGGTTTTCAAAACTTAACAAAGGCATCATTTCAAAGCAGTGGGGGGAAAGAAGAGATTAATCAATGAAAGGCTTTCATAGGAAATTGGCGATGTGTATGGCATGAAACTCCAAATGGAATGAATATGACCAGTAGTTAAGTGAATATTTACTTCAGTTTGGGGTAAGGTAGATCTTTCTCAGCATAACACAGAAGACAGAGACCATAAAGGAATATATTGAAGGAGCTGGATAGTCAAGATGTAAATGTTTAGTATGTCAAAGAATAAAGTTAAAATTAAAATGGAAAACTGGGGAAAGTATTTCCAACATGTTAATATAGACAGATATATCTTTTTTTTTTTTTTTAATTTTTATTTATTTATGATAGTCACACAGAGAGAGAGAGAGAGAGAGGCAGAGACACAGGCAGAGGGAGAAGCAGGCTCCATGCACCGGGAGCCCGACGTGGGATTCGATCCCGGGTCTCCAGGATCGCGCCCTGGGCCAAAGGCAGGCGCCAAACCGCTGCGCCACCCAGGGATCCCTAGACAGATATATCTAAACAGACAATTCACATATTAAGAAATATATGGGGGCACCTGGGTGGCTCAGTGGGTTAAGTGTCTGCCTTCGGCTCAGGTCATGATCCCAGAGTCCTGAGATAGAGCCCCACATCAGGCTCCCTGCTCCTTGGGGAGCCTGCTTCTCCCTCTCCCTCTGTCTGCTGCTCCCCCTGCTTGTGTGCTCTCTCTCTCTCTCTGAAATAAATAAATAAAATCTTGGGGGAAAAAAGAAATAAATATATGTATCCAAAAAAGTTCAATTTTCTGAGTAATCATAGAAACAATTTAAATTGAATTGAGGTGCCATGTTTAATTTACCAAATTATCAAATATTCACTTTAATAAGATTATTCTATCACGGGGTGCCATGGGAGAATGCATCTTAAAACTGCTGATGCTAGTGACGTGAGAAACAAAGACAGAGGAAATGTAGAGGGGCATCTGGGTGGCTCAGTGGTTGAGCTTCTGCCTTCAGCACAGGGCGTGATGCAGGGGTCCTGGGATGGAGTCCCATATGGGGCTCCCCGCAGGGAACCTGCTTCTCCCTCTGCCTGTGTCTCTGCCTCTCTCTGTGTGTCTCTCATGAATAAATAAAATCTTAAAAAAAAAGAAAAAGAAAAAAGAAATGTAGATAAAATTAAATGTCCTCATAACCTGCAGCCCATTGGCAAATACTTGAGATAGGCAGATTGTAACGTTCCTCCAGGATCCTGAATCTTCTTTAGCATATGTAAATCCTCTAGGAATGTCCCTTATCTTTACTTCTCTCAGCCCCAAGGTGGATAATCACCTGCTCCTCACAATCCCGGGGCAGCAGGGAGCAGCAGGCAGCAGCCACAGTCGCTCTTCCTGCCCACGGGTCCTGTCCACATGCTTTAATAAAACCATCATTTTACACCCAAGACATCTGAAGAGTTCTTTCTTGGCCATCTGCTCCAGACCCTGCCAACCTCATCAACACAACATTCAAAAAACTACACCACCAGAACTTGCCATTTTAAAGGTTATGGGGTGCCTGGGTGGCTCAGTTGGTTAAGCGTCTTACATTTGATTTCGCTCAGGTCGTGAGCTCAGGGTCCTAAGCTCAGCTTAGGATCAAGCCTAAGGCAGGGAGTCAGCTTGAGATTCTTTCCCTCTGCCCCTGCTCCGCTAAAATCAATCAATCAATCTTTAAAAATCAATAAATGTTATAAACAGGAGTGCCCTGCTGGCTCAGTTGGTGGAGCATGCGACTTTTGATCTTGGGGTCGTGAGTTCGAGCCCCATGTTGGGTGTAGAGATTACTTAAACCTTTCAAAAAGGATATGAACAGATTTTACATTCTAAGGCAGGAGAGAACACCTTTGTTTACAGAGAACACCTCCCCTTTGTCCTAGATTGTTCTGGAAAGATCACCTCTATGGACTCTCTTGGTCAGGTAGCTGTGAAGTAAGACCTGCTGCTGCTCTTTGGGAAGCTCTGAGCCAGCTGCTTCAGAGGAAGACGTTGAACATTCTGTTTGGTTATATAAACTGGGTCTGTCAGTTAAAGAATTTTTTTTTTAAACTGGATTTTCCACTCTGTGCAAGGGAGGGAAATTGTGTGTTTGTGTGTGTGTGTGTGTGTGTGCACGCACATGCTCGCTGACCATCTGCAAACAGGAGGATGGCTGAGCAAGCAGGTCAGACCTTTCCTGAATCACTGGTCTGGGCTGTCCAACTGCAGATGGTATATGACCAGCCTAACCTCAGGGTATGCAGCCATATGTTGTGCTGGTCTGGCCCCACCAGGCCACGTGATGAGGGTAGGAGTTGACCCCAAAGAGAATGAATATTCCCAGTATCAGAGTTGCAGGAGCAGAAGCTGAAGCTGGGTTTCTCCTCCCCCTAGAGTGGGAGGAGGCGCTGTGGAGGTCTATGCTCCAGGCCATAGGGACTCAGCCAAGGGCTTCCACCCTTGAGGTCAGCCAGTTCCTGTACCGAGATGGAGGAGAGTGAAGAAAAGAGCCAGGGTGGCCCCAGTGGAGAATCTGAGAATGCAGACTTTGGCAGCAGCAACCTCTAGTTTAAATCAACCTTCTGTCCCCAAACCTGCAGTAAGGGTCATCAGGCTGGTGGTAGCTGTGTTTTCAGGAGCTCTGGGAGGGTGCTGAGCCCAGGGTAGCCACCCTGGGAGCCGAAGACTGCAGATGTCACCAGATGGAAGGAGGCGACCCATTTCTGGGGAGCAGGGCAGTGATCCAGAGTAAGGGAGGTGGCGGAGGTGACAAGCAACAGCCAGGTCAGAGCATCGCTTGGAAGTTGCTGGGGAGTCAAACCTGTGAAAGCTTGGTCTCTTGAACAGCCCCTCAGGTTGTTTCCATTTGAGTGTTAAAGAGCAGAGTAGGGACGCCGGGGTGGCTCAGTCGGTTAAGCGTCTGCTTTCAGCTCAAGTCATGATCCTGGAGTCCTGGGTTCAAGTCCTGCATGGAGCTCCCTGCTCAGCGGAGGGCCTGCTTCTCCCTCTGCCCCCCCCCCCCCCCCCGCTTGGGCTTTGTCTCCCTCTCAAATAAATAAATAAAATCTTAAAAAAATAAATAAATGGGCAGCCCGGGTGGCTCAGCAGTTTAGCACTGCCTTCAGCCCAGGCTGTGATCCCATGTCGGGCTCCCTGCATGGAGCCTGCTTCTCCCTCTGCCTGTGTCCCTGCCTCTCTCTGTGTCTCTCATGAGTAAATAAATAAAATCTTTAAATAAATAAATAAATAAATAAATAAATAAAAAAAAATAGCAGAGTGGCTCTGGAGATAAAGAATTTGAGGACCCCTGGTAGGAGGCAGGAGAACAGGCCCTTTAAATGCTGGGTAACTGGAAATTGCATCTCCAACTGTCAGCCAAAGCTTACATGTGAACATACTTTGACCCAACGAAACCACTTCTAGGACTTTACCCTCAGGTCAAAGGAAGCTTACTGTACACAGGAATCTGTGAAGATGGATGGGGAACAAAACCATCGCACCTTTATTTTCAGAGACCTCTAGGTGAGATGGAGCCCTTCCTTCACTTACACATGCAGGCAGCAGCCCACGGTAGAACCAGCAGTACCTGTGGCTTTGCTGCCAGCAGAATTGCGTTCAAAGGTATGAAGTCTTTAATAATAAGAAGTATACCTCTATAGCTCATCTTTTGGGTACTTCATAACGGACTTTATTTTCTAGAGCAGTTTTAGGTTTACATAAAAATGGAGCAGGAACTAGAGTTCCCATATACTTCCTGTATATGAGTCCAGAGTGGACTCTACTATTAACATCCTGCGTTAATTGCTTACCGTTAATGAAGCAACACGTTATTGTTGACTAAAAACCATAGTTAATGATGTAGGGAAGATGTTGGGGTTCAGAGCCCACATACCAGTAAGAATACCTGAGAGATCTTTGGTGCAAAAATGTGGGTTTTTTTTTTTAAAGATGTTATTTATTTATTTGAGAGAGAGAGAACAAGCAGGGGGAGTGGCAGAGGGAGAGGGAGAAGCGGGCTCCCTGCTGAGCAGGGAGCCAGCCATGGGGTTCCACCCCAGGACCCTGACATCATGACCTGAGCTGAAGTCAGATGCTCAACTGAGCCACCCAGGGACCCCTAAAGGTGGTTTTATTAAAGCACAGGGACAGGACCCGTGGGCAGAAAGAGTTACACTGGGTAATGAGAAGTGGCCCATTACATACTTTCAATTTGGACCCGGGTTAGGTAGAGCGGAAGTCTCTAAGGAATTTTGGAAGCAAGGTTTCCAGGACCTTGAGGGAGCTAGCTATTGTTGGGATAAGGTCATTTCACTGTCTGATAAACCCTTAGTCATGAGACCCTTCAGATGTCTGTCAGTGGGTCATATGCTTACAGGATGATTGCCAACACATATCTTGGGGGGTTTAGAGATAAAGGAAGTTTCAAAGGAATTTTTTTAAAAGATTTTATTTATTTATTCATGAGAGACACACACACACACACACACAGAGAGAGAGAGAGAGAGAGGCAGAGACACAGGCAGAGGGAGAAGCAGGCTCCACGCAGGGAGCCCGACGAGGGACTCGATACCGGGCCGCCAGGATCACACCCTGGGCTGAAGGTGGCACTAAACCACTGGGCCACCAGGGCTGCCCAGGAATTTTTATATTAAAGGCAGACTCACAGGATCCTGGGGGTCAGGCTAGAATTGCCTTTTGCCCTTAGCCAAGTATTAACATCAAGGCAGCTGAGTTCTTAGAGGAAGGTCACTCTGCCTGTTTCAAGGTCTTGTCAGTGGGATGTAGGGAGTAAGGAAACTTAAGTTTTCTTTTGCCTTTGTTTCCCACATCAATTAACATGAGGGTGCATGCTTTATGTTGTGCATTGTATGGGTTTTGACAAATACAGTGTCGTGCACCCATCATTAGTGTATCATACAGACAATGTACTCTGTGCTACGCAGTCCCTGGGCTTCACCTATTCATCCCTCCCTTTGCCTTCCTGAACCCCTGGAACCACTGATTTGTTTTACTGTCTCTAGTTTTGCCTTTTGCAGAGTGTCGTATAGTTGGAATCACAGTGTGTAGCCTTTTCGACTGATTACTTAGCAGTAAGCATTTATGTTTCCTACGTAAATGGCTTGATAGCTCATTTCTTTTTACCTGTGATAATAGTCCGTTGTCTGCACGTACCACAGTTGTCTATCCACTTACCTGTCGGAGCACATCTCAGTTGCTTGAGTTTGGGCAATTATAAATAAAGCTTCCATAAATATCTGTGTGCAGGTTTTTGTGTGGATGTCATTTTCAACTCGTTTGGATAAATACTAAGGAGGGAACAACTGCTGGACCATACGGTAAGACTATGTTTAGCTTTGTAAGCCACCAAACTTGCAAAGCGTCTGTGCCATCTTGTATCTCCAGCAGCAATGAAGGAAAATTCTTGATGCCCAACATCCTCATCGGTATTTGGTGTTGTCAGTGTTTTGGATTTTAGGTCTTCTTTTTCCTTTTTTTAAAGATTTTATTTATTTGACAGAGAGAGAACACAAGCAGGGGGAGCCAGAGAGGGAGAAGCTCCGAAGGGAGCCCTATTGCAGGACCCTGGGATCCTGACCTGAGCCCAAGGCAGACGCTCAACTGACTGAGCCATCCAGGTTCCCTGGGATTTTAGCTCTTCTAATAAGCATGTAGTGGTATCTCATCTTTGTTCAATTTGCAATTCTCTAATGACACAGGATATGGAGCATCTTTTCATATGCTTATTTCCCATTTCTGCTCCAGGTTTCACTATAAGCTTAGGTGATGCCTTCTATAGGAAGGCTACTTTCCCCCATTATATCAGGTAACCTTGGTGTGCAAGGTATGATTCCCAAACTCAGTAGGTTAGAGCAATGATCACACATCCGTCAGTATTGTGGGCTGCAGCTGATTGCAGCTTGGTAGGACGAGGGCTGCTTTGCTTCCCGCTGTGGGCTTCCAGCTCTGCTGGGGTGGCTCTGTGCCACATGTCTCACATCTTTGGGTCACTGTAGCACAATTAAAAAATATATGTTGATAAATATGTTTTGATATAATTGGTTTCCTTTGTAAACATTGGTAGGTTATTCTTTGCATTTTTTTTTAAAATATTTTTTTCTTTATTTATTTATGATAGTCACAGAGAGAGAGAGAGAGAGGCAGAGACACAGGCAGAGGGAGAAGCAGGCTCCATGCACCGGGAGCCCGACGTGGGATTCGATCCTGGGTCTCCAGGATGGGAGCCCGACGTGGGATTCGATCCTGGGTCTCCAGGATCGCGCCCTGGGCCAAAGGCAGGCGCCAAACCACTGCGCCACCCAGGGATCCCTATTCTTTGCATTTTTAAAAAAGATTTTCTAGGATGCGTGGGTGGCTCAGAGGTTCAGCATCTGTCTTTGGCTCAGGGCATGATCCTGGGGTCTGGGATCGGGTCCCACACTGGGCTCCTTGCAAGGAGCCTGCTTCTCCCTCTGCCTGTGTCTCTACCTCTCTCTGTGTCACTCATGAATAAATAAATGAAATCTTTTAAAAAATAAATAATAAAAAAATAAATTAATAATAATCAATAAAATATTAATAAATTTTATTTCATTTCATTAATTAAAAATAATTAATGAAAATAAATAAGATTTTTCTTATTTATTTAAGAGAGAGCATGAGTGGGGAAGTAGGGGCAGAGGGAGAGGGAGAAGCAGGCTCCTCCCTGAACTGGGAGCCAGATGTGGGGCTCAATCCCAGGACCCCAAGATCATGACCTGAGCTGAAGGCAGAGAGGCTTAACCAGCTGAGCCACCCAGGCACCCTTCTATGCATTTTTAAATATTATTTTAAGAGGGGGCTTCTCCAGGCAGCCAGAGGCATTCTTACACAGAGAAGGTTAAGAAATTCTGGTCTACGGCAACATATGATGCAATCTTGAGTATAATCCTGAGAAACGGGAAAGAACAGACAGTTATCACACAAGGGGAACTGGTTAATTAAACTTGTCTGTATCTTGACAACAGGATACCACAAGGGAAATAAAACTTTATTGTAGAATAAAAATGAAATAAAACATTCAAATTATAATATTCAGTGGAAAAAGCAGGATATAAAATGTATGGTGTTATCTAATTTTTATTAAAAAAGCATGAAATATACAGGCATTTTTTTTTTAATTTTTATTTATCTATGATAGTCACAGAGAGAGAGAGAGAGATGCAGAGACACAGGCAGAGGGAGAAGCAGGCTCCATGCACCGGGAGCCTGACGTGGGACTCGATCCCGGGTCTCCAGGATCGCGCCCTGGGCCAAAGGCAGGCACTAAACCGCTGTGCCACCCAGGGGTCCCCCTATACAGGCATTAATATATATACAAAAGTCTCAGAGGATATTTATGAAATTGTTAATAGTAGTTATATCTGAGTGGTCTTGGGATTTGGGTGATTTAATACTTTTTCTCTGCTCTTGTTTTTTTATTTCCTGCATTAAATATGTATTATTTTTATAAGATATAAAACCACATTAAAATTGTTTTTTATTTTCTTAATCAGTTTTCTTGAAGTATAATTTACACACAGTAAAACTCACTGCTTTTAAGTGTACAATTTCATGAGTTTTGACAAAAATATACAGTTGTGTAACCACCACCATCATCAAGTCATAGAACATTCCCAACACCAAAAAATTTTTAAAAATTAAAAAAAAATTCCGCTGGGCCCTTTTGCCTCCTCTCCCCACCTCTGGGAACCACTGACCTGCTTTTGGTTACTCTAGTTTTGCCTTAGAGTTACTTATTAAAATAAACAATTGATCAAATGCTTAGAGAAGTTAGATAAATTGCCCAAGGTTGTTACCTCCTCCAAGAAGCCTTCTGTGGATTTCTGCCTCTCTATCCTCTTTCTTCCCCGTTCTCCCCACCTCATCCAGTGTGTCAGTCCTCCTGTGCTGAACCTATGATGTTCAGGATTGATTCACACTTATCTTTCTCACGTGTGCAAATGCTTAAGGGCAAGGACTCCACCTTGTTCACCTTTCAAACTCCTATAGCAGCAATAAGGCCATGCATGCTAAACCTTTTACTTACAGCAATTCTATCTTCCTCACAATCCTGCAAAGGCAAGTTAAGTGTCTGCTATTGGCTCAGGTCATGTTCTTGGGGGCCCTGGGATGGAGCCCCAAGTCAGGCTCCTTGCTCAGCAGGAGTCTGCTTCTCCCTCTTCTTCTGCCTCTCTCCATCATCACTTGTGTGTTCTCTCTCTCAAATCAATACATAGAATTTTTTAATAAAGATTTTTATTTATTTATTCGTGAGAGAGAGAGAGAGAGAGAGAGAGAGAGAGAGGCAGAGACACAGGCAGAGGGAGAAGCAGGCTCCATGCAGGGAGCCTGATGTGGGACTTGATCCCGGGTCTCCGGGATTGCACCCTGGACTGAAGGCAGCACTAAACTGCTGAGCCACCCGGGATGCCCAATAAATAGAATCTTAAAGATTAAAAAAAAAGAAAAGAAAAAGAAAAAGAAAAAGAAAAAGAAAAAGAAATCCTGCAAAGGTGCTGGTAAAATTACTTCCAATTAACCAATGAGGCAAAGGAAGCTCAGAGAGGTTAAGCAACTCATCTAAGGCCACACAGTAAGTGGCTGAGCTGGAACTTGAACCGGGTCCCTCTGTGTCCAGAGATTGTGTGCTCAATCACCTTGCATATACCACCCTCTGTAATGGTCAGACCACAGTAGGTAGTAGGTAAGAAGCATCCGCAGAATGCATGGATGGAGTGGCATACAGCTAGCAGGAAAGACATCTTTGGCCTTCTTTGTCAGCTCTTGACCATCTTCCGGCAAACTCCCCTTTCCTTGGACTCCTGAAGCCTAGGGTGGGCAGATGGGGCCCAGAGGAACCGAGGGTGAGGTCTGGAGTGCCTGGAAGGAAAGATCCTCGAGGAGCTGCTGAGTGGGGGAAACAGCCTGCCTGGCAGATGGCACCCGGCTGGCCTCCGAAGAACCTGCTTCCCTTGGATGGCTTGGAAGCCAGGGACCCTCACCAGCAGAACTGAGGGGCAGGTACGGGAGGGGGTGGCCGCACCTGGGCCCGGGGATGGCTGACCAGAGCAGTGCCCTGCACCGAAAACCTCCAGGGGCCTGAGGCACAGGAGGTCAGCTAGAATGGATTTTCGTAAGACAGAGAATCAGGCCGGAGCACAGCACCAAGGCTGGGAGCGGGAAGCAAATCTGGGAAGGATCTCATCCTTGTTCGTGCTGCTGGGGTGGAGGCGAGGACATCCCAGGAATCCATCTCACACGTCTCTGCATGGCTAGCTGCCACTAAGGATGCTCACACTGTGTGAGGTCATCTGGGTGGTAGCACTGCTGAACAAAGTACCACAAGCCGGGGCTGAAACAGCAGAAACGTGTCGTCTCCCATCCTGGAGGCCACAGGCCCAAGATTAAGGTGTGAGCAGGGTCAGTTCCTCCTGAGGGTGTGAGGGAGGACCTGCCCCAGGCCGTCTCCCTGCTCTGGCAGGCTGCTGGCCATCTTTGGCATTCCTAATCACACCTGCAGCGACCCTATTTCCCAATAAGGTCATGTTCTGAGGCCCTGGGGGTGAGGACCCCCAAATGTGAATTTGGGGGACACAGTCCAACACGTAACAACCCTGTTACAGAGTGGGGGGTCTCAAAAACGGCCCCTGTAGTGAGGGAGCCCAACTGCTTCCTATCTGTGCGACCGTGGGCAAATGGCCTTACCACTCAGGCCTCGGTTTTCAGGCCTGTAAAATGGGAACTGTGCTCGCCCTTGACACAGGCTCCAGCTGCTGCCCTTCTGGATCTGCTCTGGTGTTTCTGGCAAGGTTATAGGAACAGGCTGTCCCCAGCCAGGGCCTGAGTGGAGGGGAGCTGGGCAGCCCACTTCCCATGGGGAGCAGGACTCCCTTAACCAGTGGCTTTAGCTGGACCACTTTCCAGCTGCCCAAACACTTTCCTAGGAGCGCATTCCCTGCTGTCTGAGAATCTTCTTATCCAACCCTCCCCTGGGGGTCAGACCTGCCTACCTGGCTCCCCCTTCCTTCTCTAGTCCCCTCATGCTGTCTGCTTCTTCGAAGACCCCAATGAACCCCAGGGGTAAGACTAACACATCCCATGAGGGGTGGTCACGAAGACCCTGCATACAAAGCAATCTGTGTAAAGTCTGGAAAGTACTGCCTGGCATTTGGTAAATGCTCAATGGAAGTTCACTCGTTCACAAGCATTTAGTCAGTGCCTGCTGTGCGCTAAACACTGGGGCTGCAGAGATGAGTAAGACCTGCCTCTGCTTTCAAAGAGGTCACAGCCTCTTGGAAGAGATAAAACAAAAGTAGCCCAAAAATCGAGGGCACAGTGTGGGGGGTGAGCATTCTGGAAATGATCTCAGAGAGGTAATTCAGGAGAAGCAAAACGCTGCAAACCTGAGGGTGCTCCAGTCTCCATCATTCACAATCCGTCCTGCATCCTGGAGTCAGAGGAGCCATGGTCCTCAAATCCAGACCTGACTGCACCCTCCTCCAGCTGCCTGGCACCCTGGGGGGGCACCCAGACTCCTACTGAGGTTCACACACTGCCGCTGGGCTGGCCCCTGCTCCCTGCTCCAGCTTCGGCTCAACTTCACTTACGCTCAGGCCAGGTAGACCGTCATGCCAGGCTTTTTCTGGCGCACTTCCTTTCTCTACTGCCTCTTTGCTCCCAAAAGGACTTCTACCTGGAATACCCTTCCCTTTGGTGTCATGTGACCACGTCCTCCACATCTATCAGGCATTGGTGGTCACTTCTTCCAGGAAGTCCTCCCTGATTTCCTAAGTCAGAGGTAAGCAGCCCTCTTCTGGGTCCCCTAGCCCCATCCTGGCACTTGTCACACTGTTCTGCTAGAGCCCAGCCCTCATCTATTTCCCCACAGGACTGTGAGCTGAGGACAGAGACCATGTCTGCATTTTTAAAAAATATTTAATGTATTTATTCATGAGAGACACACACACACAGAGGCAGAGACACATGCAGAGGGAGAAGCAGGCTCCCTGTGGGGAGCCTGATGTGGGACTCGATCCCTGGACTCCAGGATCACATCCTGAGCCAAAGGCAGATGCTTAACGGCTAAGCCACCCAGGTGTCCCTATTTATTTATTTTTAAGATTTCATTTATTTGAGTGAGCGAGAGAACATGCACATGTGTGCACAAGCAGGAGAGACAGAGGGAGAACCAGACTCCCCACTGGGGACTCCGACATGGCGCTCGATTCCAGGCCCCCAAGATCATGACCTGAGTGGAAGGCAGAGGCTCAACTGATTGAGCCACTCAGGCACCCCTCATGTTTGCATTTTTAATTTTATATTATGAAAGATCTCAAACATACACAGAAAAGGGAGAGAAGAGCCTGGTGAAACCTGTGTGCCCATCAGCCCAGGTTACATAGATTCTGTTCCCCTGGCTCCAGCTCTCCTGTTTTCTTTCCTCTCTTGGCTATAATAAAGCAATTCATTCCCCTCCCCCTTATAGACTTCATTGTGCTTCTCGAAGAAATTCAATAAACGGTTTTTAACCCCATAAATGACGGTTTGTTGCAGAGCTTCGTGTAACAGTCCTCCATTGGACACAAGCTTCCTGGCGAACATTTGGGAACGAGAGTGTATTCAAAGGACTGTGACGCATCCATTAAGATGATCAATATGAAGACGGCACAGCCACATGGCACAATGCTTGCGCCAGGAAAAATCCAGAAAGGCAAAAAGCCCGGTGCCAGGTGGTCTCTGTGCTCTCCTTTGGCAGCCAAGGTGCACCTGCCTGGGTTCCCAGCCAGAAGGGAGAAGGTGAAAAGGAAGGTGGGCGTGCAGATGGTGGGATACCCTTCAAAACATTTTTCAGCATCCTTAATGCCATCTTCCCGAGCTGCGATCTGCAAAGCAGTGGCCGGGCAGCCACTGTGAAGCCACCTGAGGGACCGATGGAAGCCATCCGCCTGACAGAAAGCCTCACTGCAGACTTTATCATGAGGGGTCTCTCTGACCTTCTGTGTCTGGCCCTCCTGGCTCCCAGAATGGGGGCCACCGCACCGCATGGCTGTGTTTTCTTCCACTGCCTGGGGTCTGGGTTTGGAAAGGTCATGGTGCAGTGGCACAATGTGATCTGATATTCTGGGCCATGTGTGCACTTCAATGCACCCAGTGCCTTGGGACCCTGGTCCCTGCCAGACAGCTCTTCTATCCTGGGCTCTGGTGGTAGGGCCTGGAGCTCTCTCTGGCTGTTTTACTGGTGATCAAGGTCAGTAGTGGTGGTATCTCTGCTCCTCTGACTTGTCTGGGATTGACTGCAAACCCCAATGTGAACCATAGCGCTGTCCTGGGGAAAACAGGATCCACATCACAACCCGGTTTCCCGGCATGCTGTCCTTTGAGGAGGAGTTCTGTCCATAGCAGATTTCCTTGCCTCACTGATGGAGAGAACGAAGGCAAAAGGAATATAGAAAAAAAAAAACACACTAAATTTCCTTTGCAGTCCACTGACAAGTACTTGGGACAGGCAGGGTGACCTTCCTCCAGGGGCTTGGCTGCCTTGGTGTTAACTCTTTGCTACAGGCAAAAGGCCACCTTAGCTTGACATGAGTCCAACCTTCAGGGTCCTGTAAAAATCCCTTTGGAGGGACGTCTGGGGGCCTCAGTGGCTGAGTGTCTGCCTTCGGCTCAGGGCCTGATCCCAGAATCTCAGGATCAAGTCTCACATTAGGGTCCCCACAGGAAGCCTGCTTCTCCCCATGCCTATGTCTCTGCCTTTCTCTCTGTGTCTCTATCTAATAAAATAAATATTAATAACTTAAAAAAATAAAATCTAATAAAAGATTCTATTTATTTATGAATAAATAAAATCTTAAAAAACATTCCTTTGGAAGCTTCCTTTCTCTCTACCCCCTAAGACACACATTCGCAATCATCCCCCAAGCATGTGGCTTCCTGATATACGCCTGAAAAGTCTCATGACTAAGGGTTTACTAGACAGTAGTAAATGACTCTTTCCTAACAATAGCTAGCTCCCTCCAGGTCCTGGAAACCTTGCTTCCAAATTCCTTAGAGACTCACAGTCTCCCCAACCCCCTCCTAACCTGAGAGTACATAATGGGCCATTCCTCATGACCCCAGTGCAGCTCTTCCTGCCCACAGGTCCTGTCCCCATGCTTTAATAAAAAAAAACACCTTTTTTTTGCACCAAAGACATCTCAAGAATTCTCTCTTGGCCATCAGCTCTGGATCCCACCAATACACCAACATTCCAAAACTACATCACCTGGAAAACCAGACCAGAGGAATTTTGGAAGGAGGACCCACCATAGTGCATTATTTACGTGGTCAGGTGTGGAAGGAGGAGTTGGAGTGGAGAGCAGGAGCCTCAAGTCATGGTCCCAGCTTCCAGGTCACTTGGGGACCTTGGGACAGATGGCAAGTCAACTGTCCTCCAGTTGACTCATCTACCAACCTATCTGTTCAGCTCTGACTCTTCAACCAATTGGGTGCCACACACACTTGCTGAGCAGTTTCTCTGGAGCCTGTGAGGAGACCTGGAGCTGCACCGCCACAGTTCCTGCCCTCAGGAAGGTCTCTGCAAACAGTAACTATGATTTTAAATGACCAACACTGACTGAGGGAGTAACTCTTGGGGCATGAATAAACACACACACACACACACACACACACACACACACACACAGTTTCTGGGAAGGACTATCATTTTATAGGAGCCTTAAACAGGAGTAGTTCACCAGTCAAGTGGGAATAGCAGCTGCAAAGATGGAGGCAGGGAACCACGGGGTTTTCTGGGGGCCTTGGAGCAGTTACTCCAGCTGGGCTGTCAAGGGTGTCGGAGGGTCTGCTGACCTCACAGGGCTGCCAGCAAAGGCCTTGGAGTCTACCACTGGGGTATTTTTATCTGACAACAAATGTGTGTGCGTGGCAAGCAACTCTTCCATTCTTCATGGATACCAACCGGATGCCCTGTAATTCACTCCATTCTAACAATATGCACCCAGAGGTAGCACCAGACCCTACAGGTTCAGGGTTGAGTCCCATGAGACTGCTCCCTACTTCAGAAGCCTGTTGCAAAGTGGTGGGTCCCCAGGCCACCCGCACTTCTGTCCAGTTTGACTACAAAGTGGGGGTCCTCATTACCCTCTCCTCAGGTTCCATGATTTGTTGCTATAAGAGCTCACAGATCCCAGGGAAATAGTTACTTTGCTGATTTATTAAAAAGGATATTATAAAAGATGCAAATGAACTGCCAGATGAATAGGTCCATAGGGGGAGATCTGGAAGGGTCCAAAGAGTACAGGAGCTTCTGGGCCCAAGGAGTTTGGGGTGTGCCACCACCCAGCATGTAGATGCATTGGCCAACCCAGCTCTCCAAATCCCCTTGTTTAGGGTTTTGTGGAGGTTCCATTACACAGGCACAATAGGTTAAATCATTGGCCATTAAATCACAGTGATTGATTTAATCAATTAGAGGGGGTGGCTGAAAGTTCCAACCCTCTAATCCCATGATTGGATCCTCCGGCAAGCAGCCCCCACCTGAAGTTACCCAGGGCCTTCCAGCCACCACTCACCTCATGAACTCCAGGATGGCTGAAGGGGATTTTGTAAAAAGCAAAAGATGTTCCTATAGCTTCTGTAATTCAGAAAGTTCCAAAACCCTTTTAGGAGCTAGGAAGAAGACCAGATAGTATAACAAAAGATGCTGGTTGGAACCCCTATCACTCAAGGATCTGGAAGCCAAGAACCAGAGATGAAGACCAAATGTATATTTCTCATCATATCACAACAGAGTCAGGGATCTGGATTCGAATCCCAATAACTACCTGTTGTAGTAGTGACTCACTGAACTGGAGTTTCCTGCTTTTTAAAGTAAGAATGACTGTAAAGTAAGGGGGAGATACCAGGTGCAGAAAAAGCACCTGCCAAGTGTCTGGCATACAGTAGGTGCTCAGGGTGTGGTTATTATCTTTAAAAAAAGAAACTGTAAATTTGAATGTAACAAACATTAGTGCTTACAGGTCAGGTCACCACAGGTCAGGTCTTTCAGGGCATCTCCTTTAATCCTTGCAGTCATTCTGTCAGATAGATTGTCACCCCCATTTTACAGAGGACACTGAGGCTCAGGTGGCTTGTTCAAGGTCATACAGGTGATAGTTTATGGTCACACAGATGACAGGTAGGGACTAGAATAGAGTAGGTTGGGCTCCAAATCCTGAATCCTTCCAGACTCTTCAACAGACGGCCTGGTCCCTCCCACTCCCCTTTGTGGCAGGGACCGTCCACAGTGTCCTAATATCATACCTCAATTCTTCTGCAGTGACAGAAACTGTAGTTGGGCACACTGAGGTCAGTCCAAAGCCTGCATTTCCTTACTCCCTTCCACTGGCTGTGGCCATGGGGCTAGTTTATATCCAATGAAATGTAAGGAGAAACATTAGGTGGAACTTCTGGAAGTCTCCTTAAAAGGGAAGGTTGCTTGCAAGTAAATGTTTAATTAAAAAAATAAGTAGGAAGAGGAAGTGCCAACTTCCTCCCTTCCTCTTTCCTTCCTGCTGGCTGAACTCAGACAAAATAGGTGGAGTTTAAGCCGTCATCTTGGGCCACATGGAGCTAAGCTGGTAGGACGAGATGGTGAGTCACCATCCCAGACCTAAATGGCCTCCCCTTCCCTCCCCCCCCCTTTTTAAAAAAATTTTATTTATTTATTCATGAGAGACAGACAGAGACATAGGCAGAGGGAGAAGCAGCCTCCCTGCGGGGAGCCCGATGCAGGACTTGATCCCAGGACCCCAGGATCATGCCCTTCAGCTCAACCACTGAACCACCCAGGTGCCTCCCTTCCCTCTTCCAAATTGTCAGCTCTTCTCTGGCAAGCCTTTTCTTCAGCATTTAAACAGGCTCAAGTTCCTCCTAAGAGAAAACATACTCAATCTCATGTTGCCTTCTCTCTCTTCCTCTTCACAGCCTACCAGCTGGGAATAACGGCCGACTCTCAAGGTCTCCATGTCCCCCATATCCTAACCATTCCTCGATTCATTGCATCTGGGTTTCTTTCTTTCTTTTTTTTTTTAGATTTTATTTATTTGACAAGGAGAGCACGAATGAGCACAGGCAGGGGGAGAGGCAGAGAGAGAGGGAGAAGCTGACTCCCCGCTGAGCAGGAAGCCTGATGTGGATCCCAAGACCCTGATATCATGACCTGAGCTATAGACACGTTTAGCCCACTGAGCCACCCAGACACCCCTGCATCTGGTTTTCTGGGCTACCTTCCTACCTGAGCCTGGGCCAAGGGCCTCTGGATGGCTAAACCTAATGGAGTTTCTTCAGTAATCTAACTAGAGCTCTCAAAAGTATGTTACATTTTGCCCATGCCCTCCTCCCCCTGGGTTCTATGTAGCCTCTGCTTCCCCTGCCTCTCCAGGCCTTGCTCCTGCTCCTTCACTGTTGTCTTCTCTAGTCCTCTCCATTTCAGGATTGACTTCTTTTCCTACATGTCTTAACAGCACCTAAACTCAACACATCCAAACCGAACTCAAGGCCATTCATTCCCTTCTCCCACTCCCCAGGATTTTCTAGCTGTTCTTTCCAGAAATCTGGGGGGAATCTCTGACAAACCTCTTCCCATCATCAACCCCAACCAATCTATGAATCAAGCCCTAACAATTTCATCTCCTACATAAAATCCATCCACTTGGCCGTGGCAGCTGACTCAAACCACTATCATCTCTTATCTCTTGCCTTGAGAGGACACAAGGGTCCCTTAATTGGTCTTCACTTCAATACTCCTAAACATCTGTTTTGTCCAAAGTAGTCAAAGGGATCTTTCTACCAATGGGATCATGTCCCTGGCTTGCTCAGAAGTCAACAAGTTTCCTTTGTCCTCCGCATGAATAGCTCAACTCCCAGTCTGGGGCAGGCAAGGTCAGCCTTCATCTCATTCAACCTTTCATCTGTGTTCCAGCCACAGAGACCTTCTGTGACATGCATGTGTCTTGAACGCACACTCACACGCTCCCTTTTCTCGTGCCTTGTGCACTAGCTGTCTGCCCTCCATCCCATGCCACATCCATAAACTTCTCTTCCTAGCATTTAGCCCACCTCGAAAATGATTTATGTACGTAAACGGTGTCCTCCCCAATGAAAACAGTAGGTTTCGGAGGGTGTCTTTCTTGCAGCTTCATCCCTATAGGGCCAGACATGGCCACCCAATGAATATTGATGGAGTAAATGAATAATTCACTGGGCCCCAAACCCAAAGTGTCCATAAAGAACCCAAATCCTAGGATTCCCCGGGTGGATCAGAGGTTTAATGCCTGCCTTCAGCCCAGGGCGTGATCCTGGAGACCCTGGATCGAGTCCCACACCGGGTTCCCTGCATGGAGTCTGCTTCTCCCTCTGCCTGTGTGTCTCTGCCTCTCTTTCTCTCTGTGTCTCTAATAAATAAATAAAATCTTAAAAAAACAAAAAAAAAGAACCCAAATCCGGTGTCTGAAAAGCATCCTGGAGAAAATGCGCAAATAAAGTGGGCGAGAGGCAGTCACTTAGGCAAGCCCTCCCTCTTCCCTCTTCCTCCCGGAGAGAAAGGGCGGAAAACGGCGCCTGCGCACACTCCCCGACCGCCCCATCCCCCCTTCGGCCGCGCGGTGGCGCTGCGCGCGCGCTACCGGAGGCGCGATCCTCCCGGCCGGCTTCAGGCCGCTCTAGCCGCCCTTCTCGCTTGCTCTGCTGGGAGGCGGGCGCAGCCGCGGGGGGTCCCTCCAAGATGGCGGCGCAGAGGAGGAGCCTGCTGCAGAGTGTGAGGAACCGAGCGGCTCCCCGGGCTGGGGGTTGGGAGCCCGAGGGGGCCCTGTCGGGTGCAGGCGCCGCTCCCTTCGGCCTGGCGAGGGGTGGCCGCCGCCCTCCCCTCTCCCGGGCCGGCCCCCCTCACCTCCGAGGCCGGGGAGCGCGTGCAGCCGCGCGAGGCCCGCGCGTGCGCGCTGCCGCCGGCCGTCGGGGGCTGGGACTCGCGGTGCTGCGACCCCGAGCGTCGAGGGCGCGTCGAGGGCGCGTCGAGGGTGGGGAGCGCCGTGCGCGCGGCGGCGGGGTGCCGGGCGGGGAGGCTAACCTCCCGGGTTTCCTGCCAGTTGCTTTACGTTGTAAGCTTAATTTATGTAACAGCCCCGGGAGGTTCCCGGTTGACGGGTGAGGAGACTGAGGCACAGAGGCGCGGTCCCTTGCCCAAGGCCGCACAGCTAGTAAGTGGCAGAGTGACCCGAGTGGCAGCGGTTCTGGTCCCGGCTTGGACGCACTATGCCTCAGTTTCCTTCCCTGTCACTGAGACTCGCCCGCGCCCCACCCCCCGCCCCCGTCCGGACCCTCGCGGGTCTGCCGCCGCTGCGTCCTCCTCAGGTGCCCAGGGATGCACACACACCTGGGCGCCCGGCGCCTGCCCTGCCCTGCGCGCGGGGGTGCAGGTTCCCTGGACCCTCCCCAGGTGGGGGCCGGCTGTTGCGCCTGCCTGTGGACCGGTGCCTACGAGGAGTTCCACCAGCACTTATCACTAGGTGCCAGGCACTCAGTAAATAATTGTAAAAAAGCCTTTGTAGCCATGTCCAGTGCCTGGCCTTGGCCTCACAGAGGCGCAGCAGACATTGGCCCTCCTTACCCTTGAGGGTCTTAATTAAGGCATCAGAGTCGGAGGGAGGGGTGACCTCCCTCCCTAGTTCTCCCTCCCTCACTAGTTCTGCACACTAGTGACAGGCTTCGTGTAGGCTGTCTTTGAAATTGGTCTCCCGGTGAGGTGAGGATTGCTCCCCTCCTCTGTTAGCCGCCCCTTTATTGGGCTGGTGCTCTGCCTGTCACCTTGTCATGGAGTTAGATAGTCCTGGCCCTCTGCTTTGTAAGCTTCCAGAGGGCAGAGCCTCTGTGCCAATTTCCCATTGTGAAAATCCCAGGAATACAAGCAGGACTGTAGTGAATGCTGGAAGTGGGAACTACTGTGAGGAGAGTGGCTTCCAGCTCCTTCTCTTTTGGGTGCGATGGGGCCCAGAAGACTCAGGTTAGACAGAAGCTTTGCTAGTGCCAGCCCGTGTTCCTGGGTAGAAGTGGAAACTTTTAAAGACAGGATAATTAGCTTTAAGCGCATAGTATCATGCTGAAGGGTAAGGGGATGGTAGCAGTGTCCACATGAGGCCCCTCTCACCCTAATGATGATCAAGCTATCTCTGCTCACAGGGTGTCTGAGTGTCCAGCAGTGTGTGATTGTCCAGGCTCGCTGACCTCTCCACTGGCCTGAGTCTGGTAAGGGCAGCTCAGATAACATCATTGAACAGAGGGCTGTAAGGGCTACTAGGCTGTGGTTGCAGGGCCTGGGGACACAAAGATAGGTAAAGTGTGTGTGCACCCTCAGTGCGTTTGCAGCATAGGAGGAGGAGCCACTATGCTGCATAGTGGCTAACTAACATAAGGAGGAAGGCACTGGGTTGTCAGTGTTGAGGGGCTGTGGGTGGCCTGATTTGACTGGGTCAGTGGAGGCTTGCAGGGAGGCCTGGGGATTTGCTGCCAACATGGTGCTGGGAGGGTGTGCTGGGGCCAGATGGCAGAGCATTGAGGAGTTTCACCTTTGGTCCCCAGCCAGCATGGTACCTTAAAAATCTTTTTTTTTTTTTTTTTGGTACCTTAAAAGTCTTGAAGAAAAGAAGAACTTTTGAAGATAGCTTGATGTGTCCAAAGGAACTTGGGCCCTTCGCAACCAAACAAAAGTACAAGTCTCATATGGACTTGGGCAAGCCACTTAACATCCCTGAACTTTGGTTCCCAAGGGAAAGGACTCCCAGGAGCATTACTAGGATTCATTGAACTAACACATTACAGTCCTGGCCTCACATGGTCACAGACCAGCATGAAGTTTCACCTTTGGTTCTGAGCACTTACCATGTGGCAGGCACAGTGTAGGTACAGGGGACACTTTTCCTCATGAAGCTTCTGTTCTAATGAGGGAGACAGTAACGATGAGTAAATAAAGATTCTAAGCCACAATATCTGTAGCATCAGGTGTTGTGATTCAGAGAATGGTGGGGGGAGCCTTTTAGAGTGATAGGGGAAGACCCTTCAACATTTGATGGGATGAAGTAGGGAATTTGGGAGGGAGTATTCCTGCTTGAAGGAATAGGGCTGCAAAGGCGTATGTGTTTGGGGAGTGCCAAGGAGACCAGCGTGGCTGGAGTACGTGGTGGGGAGCGGTGGTAGCCAAGGTCCCAGGGACCTTACAGACACTGTGGACTTTGGATTCTATTCTAAGTGTGTTGTGAAACTGGGTGCTTTTTAGGAGGGCTGTATTTTGGAGGAAGAGCTGTTAGGATTTGCTGGTGGATCAGATGTGGGGGGGGCCTGACAGGGGAAGAAGATTCTAGAAGCACTGCAGGGCTCCAGTGCTCTTTACTGGGATAGGGAACCCTGGAAGAGGAGCGCATTTGAGGCTGGGAGAATCAAGAGTTTGGTTTTGCCTGTGCTACTCTGTACTTAATTATAAAAAGAAAAATCAACTTGAAATTAATGTTTTTACCTTAGAAATCTTAGTTTGAGCAGCTACATCTACAAAACCACAGGCGCTAGCTCTCTACTTTTTCTAATACACATAAGAAATATGCCCCCATTTTATTTTTTTTATTTTTTTTTATTATTTATTTATGATAGTCATATATATAGAGAGAGGCAGAGACAAGGCAGAGATAAAGGCAGAGGGAGAAGCAGGCTCCATGTACCGGGAGCCCGATATGGGATTCGATCCCGGGTCTCCAGGATCGCGCCCTGGGCCAAAGGCAGGCGCCAAACCGCTGCGCCACCCAGGGATCCCTATGCCCCCATTTTAAATGTCCATTAGGCCATCACCTACAGCCATCTCATCCGTGGTCAGAACGTGGCCCAGCTGCTCCAGCACACAGTGAGTGCACCACAACTATTTAGGAGTCCCTTTAAGAATGTGCTAGGACTATATTTGTGATGAAAACATAGAGAGCCTTTGATGCAAACCCTACTTAGAGAGGTGGGGGCCAGGAGCTGAGCTGGTCCCGGAGGAGTGGAAGGCAAAGGGCGTCATTCAGAAAGACAGAGATGGCAGGAGGCACAGGGCATTTTAAGCTATTTGGAGAGAAAGAACAGCTGCCTCCCTCCCCTCCCCTGAGCCATCTTCCTGGGGGCATTATTCTCTCATTCTGAGCTTCCTTTTTGCCTCCGAGGAATTCGGGTGCTTTCAGCACAAAAACACTCGGCCTTTTCATACTATAATTTGATATTCAAGCTGTAGCCTAGACTTGGAACCAGTCTTTGTCCGTTTCTGCTGCCCAGGAGTTGGAGATGAGTCTCTGCGGGGACTTTCATGGACTATTATTCTGTGACACGGTTGCGTAGGTGTGTGAGGTTGCTTGAAGTGAATGTGCACATGGAGTTTGTAACCCTTTTAACCAGTTATGGGCAGTTGGATCACCAGAGATACTTCTCATACCAAAATAGGAATTTTGGGAACTCCCTCACACAGGTCAAAATCAGGCTTTTGGAAGCAGCCTCCTTCCTCACCATATTTTGTGTTCAGCTTCTTTGGGAGACACCAGTTTGCAACCCATAAAAGAGTTAAAGTGTCGCACGCTCATGGTGGTCTGTATTTACGCAGCTCAGTGACAAGGCTATGTGAGCGCCAGGAGCCCCCTTCTCAGCTCGGTTCCTCGCCCGCTGGTGCTGGCAGGCCTGGCATTTGTGGGCGTGGGAGAAAGTATGCGTCAGCTTGTGCCGGGGTGGGGTAGGGGGTGGTTTTGTGACTAGGAAATACACGACCTTTCTGAAAATTGTTCAGAACTGTGGAGGAAGGAAGCAAGAGACTTGGCAGTGGGGTGCGATCCGCAGCGGAAGGTGGGACTGGCTAATCCCTGATGGAGGGAAGAGAGCCTGGACAGCAAGGTGGCAACTCGCCCGGCCACAGCAGCATCAGAGCACTTTCTGGGCCACTGCTCAAATTAGGGAGGACCGAGTACTCTCCCACTCCCGCATGGGCAGAACCTCCTGGAATTCTCTGGCCACTTGTCATTGAACGTCTGAGGTGCTCTGGGGCCTACCACGGAAAGAGCTCTCATAAGTAGATGAGAAACTGTCCATATATCATTGGATCCAAGACACCTTTAATTATAAGGACCTGTCATTATTTTATATACTACTAAGAAAGAAAACACACTGCTAATTAACTTGTAACACACCAATTTCAGGTATTAAAAGATTGAAAATATATGTCTTGGAATCAGTGAAATAAGTAGCTGATTAAAGATACTAGGCTAGGGATCCCTGGGTGGCTCAGTGGTTTAGCGCTTGCCTTTGGCCCAGGGCCCGATCCTAGATACCTAGGATCAAGTCCCACGTCGGGCTCCCTGCATGGAGCCTGCTTCTCTCTCTGCCTATGTCTCTGCCTCTCTCTCTATGTTTATCATGAATAAATAAATAAAATCTTAAAAAAAAAAAAGATACTAGGCTATAAAACAACAACAAAACAGAGGCATCTGGCTGGCTCCTCAGAAGAGCAAATGTGATTCTTGATCTCAGGGTCGAGTTCAAGCCCCACTTTGGGTGTAGAGATGATTTAAATTAAAAAAAAAAAAAAAACAGTACCACGCTGTAGCATGAGTTGCCAAAACACTAGACAGTGAGTGATCAGTATGCCTAGTAAGCCACTAGGATGGATTTCTCAGGGAAGAGGCCCTGTAGCCTTGGGCAGTTATTTTCCTGGAGTGTGGGACAGGTACAGTGAAGGGGGTTTGGTGTGTGCTGACATAAAACTCATTGTTACATATTGCACAGGTTATTTGTTTTTCAGTTCTTTTTCAGACTGATGATATCAAGAGGTAAAGACTTGATTTGGTCCTAGTGTGTCCTTAACACCTTTCTGATTCTTGTTAGTCCTCGCCCACGCTTTTTTTTTTTTAAAGATTTATTTATTTTATTCTTTTTTTAAGATAAAAAAAATTTATTTATGATACACACACACACACACACACAGAGAGAGAGAGAGAGAGAGAGAGGCAGGCAGAGACACAGGCAGAGGGAGAAGCAGGCTCCATGGCCGGGAGCCCGACGCAGGACTCAATCCCGCGACTCCAGGATCACGCCCTGGGCTGAAGGTAGGCACTAAACCACTGAGCCACCCAGGGATCCCCTAAAAAGATTTATTTATTCATAAGAGACACAGAGAGGCAGAAACATAGGAAAAGCAGGCTCCCTGCAGTGAGCCGGATGTGGGACTCAATCGCAGGACACCAGGATCACAACCTGAGCCGAAGGCAGATGCTCAACCACTGAGACACCTAGGTGTCCCCATATTTTATTTTTAAGTAATATGTACACCCAGGATGGGGCTTGAACTCACAACCTGGAGATGAAGAGTCACATGCTCCACTGACTGAGCCGGCTAGGTGTCCTACTCCCACATTAAAAAAAAAAAAAATTATTTTTAAAGACCACTTATTTTAATCAATGTCTATTTCAATTTTTTTTTTTTTTTTTTTTTTTTTTACAGTAGAATAAATATTTGTCTTGATGATTGTAGATACGAAAGGCTGTTTGGTAGCATTCAGAACCACCACAACAATGGTGGTCTTCCTGACTGGTGTGTAGTTACGGTAATTATAAGGGATTACTTGTCTGAAACTGCTGTTAAACCAGCAGGACTGCATTTATACATCCATCATCTTCAGGATTGTTGGTAACCTGGGCATATTTTCCCCAAATAACTTTGCCTCTTTGTGTCACAAGACCCAACTCACTCATGTGAGGTGATCAGTGACAGTACCTTTGTGGTAATAACACCCAAAGTTGTATATAGTGGGGATGAGGGATTCTTTTTTACACCGAGTATTGGCAGGCAAAAGGTGGCTTTCAATTCAGGATGTGTTACATGGGCCTTTTTGAAACGTAAGCCCATTGGCCTAATGAATCTTTCATATTTAGGTGGTTTCTAGTAAACCCGTCTCCAACAAAGCAGACTTTAGTGACCATCCTCTTCCACGCTTTCTTTTTTCTCTTTCCTGTTTGAATGACTTTTAGTACTTCTGTTTCTCCCTGAGCACGAACTTTGGGTAAAGGAACTTCCCACTTTTCTGCTCTCTCTTTTCATTTTTGTTTAATCATATTGGAAAGTACTTTAGCTTGGGACTGCCCCTCCCTGTCCAGTAGATATACAGGTACTACTCCTTGTGGAGTCTTTTCATCATTCTTTTGTTTGGTGTTTCTCTTTTCATGCATCTTGATAGTCTTTTTCATTTGTATTTTTTCAGCATGGTGCTGTTTATGATAGAGCTTAGCTTTCATACCAGTCATCTTTTTCACTTTCTTTGAACGTTCATGAGCCTCTCAACCTTCTTTCTCTTTTTCTCCTGGTAATCCAAATGATAGCCATAACGCTTCCCGTGTAACTCAATATATTCATTTTGTAGCATTGTGATGAGCTGCCAGGGGCAGCTGCTGGACTCAAAGAGGCTCTCAACCTTCTCTCAACCTTCAGGTCTCCCAGGCCCATGAGCTAACTCCACCCATTTTTAAAAAATTTTAACAGAACAGGGCTCTAGCTCAAAATCTATAGCAGGCAGCAGGCTCAGCTAGAATTTAATAATCTTGTTTTCATTTTTTTATTATCTTCAAGATATAGTATTACAGGTTTTCTCTTTAGCATACTAAAAAGGTTTATGTTCAAAATGAAATCATTTGAGTAAAAGAAAATGTGGCAGCATAAAGAAAAAATAGGTGGGTTAATTTCTTGAAGATAGTAAATGGATGGTTGAGGTGTGGGAAACATGGGCCTCTGGTGCTGGTTGGATTTGAGCAGGGCCTTTGGAGGTGGATGGGGCTCAGAAAGAGAAAAGGAGAGGCCTTCGAATGCCTGGGTGGTTCAGTGGTTGAGCATCTGCCTTTTGCTCAGGTCTTGATCCTGGGGTCCTGGGATCGAGTCTCTCATCAGGCTTCCTGTGGGGAGCCTGCTTTTCCCTCTGCCTATGTCTCTGCCTCTCTGTGTCTCTCATGAATAAATATATGAAATCTTAAAAAAAAAAGAAAAGAAAAGAAAAGGAGAGGTCTTGCCTCACACCATGGATACTTTTTAATATTCTTTTGGGTAATTTTTTTCTTCTCTTTTTTTTTTTTTAATTTTTATTTATTTATGATAGTCACACAGAGAGAGAGAGAGGCAGAGACATAGGCAGAGGGAGAAGCAGGCTCCATGCACCGGGAGCCTGACGTGGGATTCGATACCGGGTCTCCAGGATCGCGCCCCGGGCCAAAGGCAGGCGCTAAACCGCTGCGCCACCCAGGGATCCCTTCTCCTTTATTTTAGTAGCAACCCAAGTCCAATTGGCTAGGAACTTTATGTTTAAAGACTGTCAGTGTGAAATAACTAGGACTGTGCTCAGTCACTTTCATATGTATAAATAGTTGATTTGATTTAAAGTGTATGCCTGCTTCTGTGACTGTACCTGTAGGGTCAGTGGCCTCTTGGTTTGAGATCCCCAAAATACATTCGTCCTTTCAAGTAGAGCAAACCTTTGGTGATGGTGTTACTTTCCTCCTGAGTTGGTGCCGACACCTCCTGCTAGAAGTAGGTTAGCTTCACATGTTTTTTGTTCTGCTCACAGCTTTTCAGAAATCTTTTGGAACCCTGCATAGGCCTTATCTGTACAAGATAGACAGCTGGGTGAGATTGTTAATCTTCAAAGGTAAGATTCAAAATTATGTCAACAGACTGGAAAGCTGAGATGAAAGCATTAAGATAGGATCCAACTAATGTAAATTTAGGTTTAAAAAATCCTCTATAGGAGTGTGGTTGGGGGAGACCGACTGGAGAGGACCTCAGAGGAAAAAGACTTTGTTGTCTTAGTTGACAGCAAGTAGGCATTTTCACATGGAGGCTAGATGTCCATCTTTTCTTTAAGTGTATATAGGCTTTTGGTTTTTGTGTCTTGATTTTTTTATCCTACCACTCCATTGATTTCTTAATCAATTAATTTTGATTAGTCAGTTAATTTTAATATTAATTCTTTAGGTTTTCCAAGTACTATCCTATCAACTGCAGATGGAGATAATTGTACCTCTCCAGTTCTGAAGCTCTGCTTTTTTTTCTCTTATCTAATTGTATGGGCTGACACCTCTAGTTCAATGTTAGGTATGGAGAAGGTGGGCATCTTTGCTGTGTTTCTGATCTTAATAAGAATACCTCTTGTGTTTACCCACAAAGTAGAATTCTGGCATTGTTACCGACTGAAGTATACACGTAATGACATGTTAAGGAAGTATCCATTGGGGCGTCTAGGTGGCTTAGTAGGTTAAGTGTCTGTCTTTGGCTCAGGTTATGATCCCAGAGTCCTGGGATCAAGCTCCACACTGCTTCTCCCTCTTCCTCCCTCTCCCTGCCATTCCCCCTGCTTGTGCATGTGCTCTCTCTCTGTCAAATAAATAAATAAAATCTTAAAAAGAAAGAAAGAAAGAATCTGTTGATTACTGTTTTCTTGAGTGTTATTATTGGGAATGCACAGACAGTCCTAAAATAAACAATAGCACTGGAGTCCATACCCATTCACCTGAAAACCAATTGCTAGTTAATGAAATAATATATAGTTGACCCTTAACATGGGTTTGAACTGTGCAGATTTATTCCATAAATACAGTACTATAAGTGTATGTTCTTTTCCTTAAGATTTTCTTTTTTTTTCTTTTTCTTTTTTTTAAGATTATTTAGAGAGTGTGTGCATGTGCAAACGCATGGGGGAGGGACAGAGGGAGAGGGAAGAGAGAATTTTAAGCAGACTTCACACTGAGCTTGGAGCCTAATACAGAGCTTGATCCCAGGACCTTGAGATCAGACCTGAGCTGAAACCAAGAGTTGGATGCTTAACCAACTGCACCACCCAAGGGTCCCATTCCTTAGATTTTCTTTTTATAAAAATTTTTTTTGGGGAAAGATTTTATTATTTGAGACAGAGTATGAGAGAGAATGAGGTGGAGGGGAGCAGGAGAGGGAGAAGCCAACTCCCTGCTGAGCAGGAAGCCTGACACGGGGCTTGAACCCGGGACCCTGGAATCATGACCAGAGCCGAAGGCAGACCCTTAACTGACTGAGCCACCTGGGCACTCCTGATTTTCTTAATATTTTCTTTTTTCTAGCTTACTTTATATAAAACATATGACCTACAAAACGTGTTAATTGTTTATGTTATTGGTAAGACTTCCAGTCCCCTGTAGCCTATGTTAGTAGTTAAGGTTTTGGGGAGTCAGAAGTCACACGTGGACTTCCGACTGCAGGAGGTTGGTGTCCTTTAACACCTGCATTGTTCAAGAGTCAACTATATTTCCAAAATATTGCTAGCTCAACCTTATGAAAATCAGATTTCCAAAAGAGCACATAACATCATAGAGGTGTCCAGGTACTAGTCATAAATACTGTCTGAAGAAGAAAGTGCTTGTAAGTAGATTGACCACCATCATACAGTATTTTAGGTTTGGGAGAGCTTGTTTTTCCCCCACAAGCAGGTGTGGCCTCAGCAGTCTGGGGCAGCATCAGCCTGCTCCCCATAGCAGTGTCATGAGTGTCCATCGGGAAGTGCTTCAGAAGAGTGATCCCTGTGCCCTGAAACACTGGCGTGGGCAGTTGCTTGCTCATCTATTCCAGTTTGTTTCCTACCTTCCTTGTAAAAGACTCTTTCATTAGTGTTTTTCATAGTATATCTCACAATGTAAAGTGAGCCTATAAGTTGCTTGGGTAATATTTATTTTTTGCTGGAAAGTATTAGTTTGTTGGAAAGATTCAAGCCCATGGAAGCCTGTCTTGGTCCCTTGTGGGAGGTAGGGAATAGCAGAGGAAGCACCACAGTTGCAGCACCAATGACAGGTTTACATCGTGGGAGATAATTTGTATTGTCCATCTCCTATTCAAGGACACATTCAGTGCATCTTAATCTTATTTATTTGAGAGTGTGAGTGACAGCACCAAGCAGAGGGGGAGGGGCAGAGGGAGAAGGAGAAGCAGACTCCCCACTGAGCAGGGAGCCGGAAGTGGGACTGGATCACAGGACCCTGGAATCATAACCTAAGCTGAAGGCAGATACTCAGCCAGCTGAGCCACCCAGGCGCCCTCAGTGCATCTTAATTTCATCTTTAATCACAGACAAGATTCTAGAAAGTATAAATATCTTCTACTGTGCTTTAAAATAGCTGTGGCGCTTCGGAGTGCTGAATATTGGTCTCTTGACCCATCTTTTCAGGAGGAGGACATGGGACATGCCTAATTGGGGAGATGCTTTTTTGCTTAATCTCATGCTTAATTCCATTTGGATTGGAGGCAAGGGATAGACCCTAGAAAAAAGAGCTGCTTTTGGAGATTGATTTACTAGGTTGCCTGAGACCTTTGTGAGGTCCCTGACAATGGTGGTATACTAATCAGATCTAAGACCTAAGGGATGATTGGCAACAAAGCAGTTCATTGAAAAAATAATTATTTCTCTGACAGTGGACTCTTTCCAGTGGTGTGGAAGGGCTTAACCTTGTTCCCACCCAGGCACACATGTGCATGTATATACATGAACAGAGTACATGGACCCCTCTGGTCCACTGCAGAGGCCACACTGGCCTTTTTGAACTTCCTTAAACCTCACACACTTATAATTCTACCTCAAGGTCTTTCCACATGCTGTTTCCTCTGCCTAGAAGGTTCCTTTGCCATTTTCTGTAATGGCCACTGCTCTGTAATCATTTAGGTATGGCTTAGGGGTCGCCTCTTCTGATCATTTCATCTGAAAGACCCCTCACCATCCCTGGCTGTCTCCTTACTCTAATTATTTTCTCCATGGCAAATATCTTTGTCTCAAATAGCTTTATTTTTTTTTTTAAGGTATTTTTTATTTATTTATGGTAGTCACAGAGAGAGAGAGAGAGGCAGAGACATAGGCAGAGGGAGAAGCAGGCTCCATGCACCAGGAGCCCGATGTGGGATTCGATCCCGGGTCTCCAGGATCGTGCCCTGGGCCAAAGGCAGGCGCCAAACCGCTGCGCCACCCAGGGATCCCCTCAAATAGCTTTATTTATTGTATTGCATGTTTGCAGTTTCTTTTTCACTAGAAAGGAAACTTCAAACAAGGATCCTCAGTTCTTTTCTGCACGGTGGCTCCAGCACCTAGAATAATGCCAGCCTTTTGTAAATGCCCAGTAATTCTTACTGAATACATGTTTGTATTAATTGAACATACTGTAATTGCATAATGTCATGTGGGTTCAAAAGACTTAATTATATTCACATTTATATTAAGAAAGATATTTATGTTGCTTTCAAATGAGACAGGTCCAGATTACAGCTAGAAACAATTTGTGTCACTGTGGAGCAGTGTTTCTTTTGTTGTATGTAGCTTGACCTAAATGCCTGGTGTCCTCAGAAGCTGAGCAGAATTTCAGCTCTTGTTGCTGTTTCTTTTCTACGGCTAGATTTCGGTGACATCTTCTGTTTTCAAAGGCTACTAGTAGACATGAGTGGTTTTTTGTTGTTGTTGTTTTTAAGATTTTAGTTATTTATTCATGAGAGACAGGAGAAAGAGAGGCGGAGATACAGGCATAGGGAGAAGCAGGCATGGTGTGGGACTCGATCATGGGAGCCTGATGTGGGACTTGATCCCGGGTCTCCAGGATCATGCCCTGGGCCGAAGGTAGGTGCTAAACCGCTGAGCCACCCAGGGATCCCCAGACATGAGTGGTTTTTCAGCAATTGTGGTGACATAATGTGAATAAATCCTTTAAAGACGTAAGTAAATTTAAAGACATGCCATGTTGATGGATTGCAAGTTTTGGAATGGTGAAGATGTCACATCTCATTGATCTGTAAACAATTCCAGTCAAAATCCCAACAAGATTTTCTTGTAGATATAGACAGGCTGATTTTGAAATTTATATAGAAGGCAAAGGATCTAGGATTGCTGAAATAATTTTCAGAAAGAATGCAGCTAGAGGCAACCCACTACCCGATTGTAAAATATAGATTATAAGTAAAATATAGATTTGATAATAGAGGTTTAAAAACAGATTTATAAAGCTGTGGTAATCAAGAGCATGGACTTGGCAGAAGGATAGACACATGGATCTATGGAACAGAGTAGAGTCCAGAGATAGACTCACATAAGTCCAGCTACTTAATTTTTTTAAAGAGGTGAAGAGATAATTTAATGGAGAAAAGACAGTCTTTTCAACAAATGGTGTTGGAACAATTTGATATCCCTTTGTGAAACAAAACCCAAAAAGTTAGACCTAAACTTCTGCCTTATAACAGAGATTAACCCCAAATGGATCACAGGTCTAAATGTAAAACTGTGAAACTCTGAGAAGAAAAACCTAGAAGGTCTCTGTGGCTGGTGCCAGGCAGACCATTTTTAGACAGAACATTGAAAGCATATACCGTGAGAGAAAAAGCTGATAAAATGGATTTCAGCAAGATAAGAAACTCTTGCCCTGCAAAAGATACTAATAAGCAAACGAAATGACAAGCTACAGAGACGCCTGAGTGGCTTAGTCAGTTAAGTTTCTGACTCTTGGTTTCAGCTTAGGTCATGATCTCATGGGTTGTGGGATCCAGCCACATTGGGCTCCCCACTCAGTAGGGAGTCTGCTTGAAAGATTCTCTCCCTCTGCCCCTCCCCTCACTCGTTCTAAGTAAATAAATAAATCTTAAAAAAAAAAAAAAAAAAGAAATTACAAGGTACAGACTGGGAAAAAATATTTGCAAATCACATGTCCAACAAAGGACTTTATCCAAAAAACATAAAGAGCTCTCAGAACTCAACAAGTGAAAAAACAACCCAACTGAGAAATGGACATAAGGAAAAAAAAAGTAGGTATAAGACTTAAAACAGACACTTAACCAAAGATGTGGGGATGGCAAATAAGCACATGAAAAGATGCTTGACACCGTTATTAGCCATGAGAGAAATGCTGATCAAAGCCACAACAAGACAGCTCTACACACTTCTTGAAGTGTCTCCATGACTATGAGGTGGTGAGGATGTAGAGCCTCTGGAATTCTTGTGCATTATTGTTGGGAATGGAAATAGTACAGCACTTTGGGAAAGTTTGGCAGTGTCTTAGAAAACTAAATAACAATCTCATCCCTACTCTAGAGATGTGAAAAGTTATGTTCACACAAAAACCTGCCCATGACTTTATACTGGCTCTCTTTTATTTCCAGAAACTGGAAACAGCCCAGATGCACTTCAGTGGATGAGAGGATGGGCCTCTGCATCCATCCCATGGAAAACTCTGCGTGAAGGGACAGATTTGCTGCCCGTGGCACCTTGGCAGGGGGGTGGTATTATCTCTGAGGCATGGTGCTGAGTGAGAGGAGCCCTTCCCAAAAGGTTGTGCCCTTGAAGACCTGGAGCATACGTAGTGATGGGTGCCAAGGGCTGGGGAAGGGAACGGGGGTCAATGCTCAATGGGACAGAGTTTCTGTTTTACAAGATGGAAAAAGCTATGGGGAGGATGGTGGTGCTGGCTACACAACACTGAATATTTAATACCACTGAACTGTATGCTTAAAAACAGTTAAGATGGTGAATTGTGTTATGTGTGTTTCATCACAATAAAAAGAAAAAAGTTGTGTACTGCCTAATTTCACTTAAGACATTGTTTTTTAAAAACTAATTATTTATTTGACAGAGAGAGAACATGAGCAGGTGGAGTGGGAGAGGGAGAAGCAGACTCCCCATTGAGCAGGGAGCCAGACTTGGGGCTCAATCCCAGGAGTTTGGGATCATGACCTGAGCCGAAGGCAGACACTTAACCAACTGAGCCACCCAGATGCCCCTACTTAAGACATTCTTGAAAAGACAACATGATGATTTGAGTACAAGTTGGCTTGCCAGGGATTAGGGGAGGGTGTGGCTACAAAAGGGTGACACAAGGGTCTGTTTTGAGATGATGGGGCTGTTCCAGATTTTGGGGTGGCAATCACACAAAATGCCTCTTAAAATTCATAGACTGGCATGCCAAAAAAAGTCCATTTTACTATATGTTAATTTAAAAATAAAAATAAACTCCCACACCCTGCAGAAGTTGCTGCAGGGTGCAAAGCACAGAACTAACGTGCTAGAATAAATGCAGCATGAAAGCAATAAAAAAAAAAGTCATAAAGTCAGTCACTGTCAGTATGTAAATAAACAGAACATGAAAGAAGCTTTGCCACAAAAGCTATCTGATTGCAAAAGCCTGCTAAAGTGGTTTTCACAGGCTTTTTTGAAGATGGTTACTGCTACCTTGCAAGCAATGGCACACAGTATCCATGCCTGTTAATATGTCAGTACAGCGTCCCATCCAAACTAGCCTTCTTGCAGTTGACCTTTGACTCTCCCAGTTGTTTCGGTTTGCTGTAGTTCAATCTGGTGGTCCTGGAAATGCTCCTGTGAACTGGGCATGGTGCTCAGGTAGGGGCTGGGTGTGGGGAGGCTTTCAGTGAGAAGCTATGGATTGTACCTGGGCCTTGTGTCTGGGCCTCAAAAAATGCACATGCTCAGAGTGTACTCCAAGGAGATATAGGCAATTCTGAATCTGTGTTTGGGCTGGGCCTGGACAGCCGTGTGTGCGTGTGTAAGGTTCTAAGCTCCATGGTGATGATACTGAGCAGTCTGGTTTGAGATCCATTAGGTAGAATGGCAGTCAGAATCAGGCAGGCAGGAATGAGGGAGCCAGCTATAGTGGGAGTGCATGAGAAGGCTGTCAGCCAAACCCCGGTTGGGGTGGCGTGGTCTTCCTAAAGAAAGACTTCCTGGAGGTGGTGACTGTGAGCCAGAGTCCCAAAGGGCATGGAGAATTGCCAGACAGGATAAGGAGTTTTTTTATGCGGAGGGAGAGAGTGGGGTGCTGTGGTCTTGTATTGGTGGAGAAGCAGGTAGGAGAGGACACCAGAGCAGAGCGGGGCCCGGGGCAGAGGCCCCAGAGGCATGGAGCATGAATGAGGCTAGCTTGCAAAGGCAGTTTCTCCAGGTGCCATTGGGCCATTCGATCAGTCACCTGGGAGGAGCTGCCTGTATTGCTGCTATCCTGGGCCCCACCAGGATCAGTGGTTCTGGGGCCTGGGCCTGGAGATCGCCAGTTATAACTAGTACCTGAGGGATTGGAGTCAGAGCCACAGCAGGAAGAGGTGGGGAGCCCCCAAAGAGCTTTCTACCAAGAGTTTGCCTCATCTGTGTGTCTCACTCCTGTTTTGTAACATAGCTTATGCTTGGAAACCACTGCTGAGCCTTGAATTTGGGAGCTCTGCACTTCTCTAGATTTCCTGGAGGAAAACATTGTGAACTACCCATAAAAAATACGCAGACCCTTCTGTAGGTGCTCATTCATACAAGCATAGTTTTCCGGAAGGAGGTGGAACCCGCTGCATGGGCTCTGGGGCTGCTACGTTTTGTTGGGGAAGGAGGAGTTGAGGTGGGGTCTGTCCTGGGGAAGACGGTGAACTTCTTGGTTTCCTGGTGTCCTCCTCAGGAGCAGCAGCCGAGCTGGACAGATGACCTGCCTCTCTGCCACCTCTCTGGGGTTGGGTCAGCTTCCAACCGCTGCTACTCTGCTGACGGCAAGGGCACTGAGAGCCACCCCCCAGAGGACAGCTGGCTCAAGTTCAGGTGAGCATGCTGGCGTGGTTTGCGGGCAAGACCAAGTAACGGTTTTGCACCTGTCTCTAATGGGGCTCGTCTGAGGGAGGTGGCATCCCCTGCTGTCCTTTGCATACCTGGACCTCAGTCTAACTGAGGGCCTGCTACAGTGGGGGCGGAGAATGTCCCAGAAGGCCACATCCAGGTGGAATGATGGTCAAAGTGGGAGGATCCAGGTGGACACCTGAAGCCACCGCTGCTGTATCTGGTCTCACTCTTCTGTGAGCCCCTGGTCTCAAGCCACCCTCCTTCTCCCCCTCCGTCTCTCTCTGTCAGGAGTGAGAACAACTGCTTCCTGTATGGAGTCTTTAATGGCTACGATGGCAACCGAGTGACCAGCTTCGTGGCCCAGCGGCTGTCTGCGGAGCTCCTGCTGGGCCAGCTCAGTGCCGAGCATGCTGAGGCAGATGTGCGGCGTGTGCTGCTGCAGGTAGCAGGGCTCGGGCTGGTTGACCGCACCCCGGCGAGTCGGGTGCCCCAGGAGCTCAGCCCTATGACTGTAAAGTGCACGGTTAGCCAGGGTTGGTTTGAAAATGCTTCAGGTTCCTTCTTCTGCAGAGGAACCCGCCCTGGGAGCCTCTCCCAGCGGCAGGGTGTAAGGACAGTCTTGGCCATGGGGCCTGGAGTTTAAAGGGGGCAAGTGCCCCTGCCTGTGAGGCAGGTTAGGAGCCATTTGCTGCCCTGTAACTTAAAGAGCAAGGATGTTTATTTTATTTTATTTTATGTAAAGATTTTATTTTATTTTCTTATAGTAATCTCCAAATCCAGTATGGGGCATGGGGCTCAAACTTACAACCCCTAGATCAAGAGCCACGTGCCCTTCTGACTGAACCAGTCAGCCGCTCCAAGGCACAAGGGTTGTTTTTTTTTTTTTAAGATTTTATTTATTTATTCATGAGAGTCACAGAGAGAGAGGCAGAGACACAGGCAGAGGGAGAAGCAGGCTCCCTGTGGGGAGCCCAGTGAGGGACTCAATCCCAGGACCCCAGGATCACAACCTGAGCCAAAGGCAGACACTCAACCACTGAGCCAGCCAAGTGCCCCTGGAGCAAGGATTTTAAAAGTCCGTTGTGGCATTCGACAATGCCAGAGGCTTGTGGTCAAAGTGAAAGTTCTGTTGATGCCGTGTTGGAGAGCCCAGTGCTGTGTGATATGGGCAGTGAAATGAGATTGTGGATCTGAGTCATTGGTGTCAGGAGGCATTGTTGGGGGTGGATTGTACTTAGAAAGACTGCCACCCCCACAGAGGTGTTCTAGGCGGGTGTAGCAGACAGCAAGCCAGTAAAAGTACCACACTTGTAATAGTGAAGTGGGTGGTGCCCATTGATGGAGGAAGCAGCCCTATGAGTTCAGCCTGCCAGCAGCTAAGAGGTTTGTCCCCTCACAGAACCAAAGAATGGCCCTTGGTTTGGGAGCATAATTTGCAATTCAAAACAATGCCTTTTGTAAGGGCTGCAGGAGCTGAATGCCCCTGCAGGGTGCCCAGGCCCTTGTGGCCCTAACTCCCCCAAGATCTCCCCCAAGACTGGAAGAGATAAGGGACCCTAGGGAACCATTAGGCCAGGGAGTAAGGAGTATGGAAGTGGTGACCAAGAAAGGCTGGAACTGTGGAGCTGAGGATTGATTGCCAGCGCTGGCGGGTGGTTGTAGCTGGTGGAATAGAGGGCTGTGGTTGAGAGCCCCAAGTGGGTGGTGACTGGGATTCAGGCCAGGGAATCCACCCTGAGGTTAAAACCGCCTCTGGTGCGGTACTGCTGCTCCTGTGTGCTCAAATGCGGGTAACCCTCATCGCCTTGGTGCCCTTCAAATTGGAACACCCCAGATGGATCAGCCTTGAATGTGAAAATCCTCCCACTGCCATTGGCCTGACCTTACCGCTAGCCTGTGAGCAACTGCCCATGAGTCAGTAAAAATATGGACAAGAGCCTTGTCTTGGGCAGCAGTGCACCGCCCAGCCATTGGTATTGCTGCAAGCTCAAGCTGAGCTGACCCCACCTTGCCACGTTCGGTGGGGGCACTGCCATCCATGAAGCGTACAGACTCCCTTCTCTTTGTCAGTTCCTATCAGCGGCTGTCCCAGCTTGCTGGAGGCTCGGGCAGTGGGGCTTTGTCACCAGATCTCTGGGGCTCATGCGCAAGGGGCTGAGGAGCTTGGAAAGCTATATCCTCCTGCAGTTTAGAAAGACCTGCCCTGGTGGACTTCAGCTGTTTTGAAGGTACCCTGTCCAGTATAGCAAATTGGGCTTCGTGGCTGTGTTGAGCCACCATTGGGAGCCATCCCTTATCTATGATATGATTAGGAATGTGAGTATGGTAGCTCCACTATGTGAGGGCCTTTATTTCTCACAGAGCCCATTAAGGAGCCAGAATGCGATGTTCTAAGGGGCTTTGAAGTGGGTGGCTGGGGAGTGCAGTCCTCTGGCCTGAAAGCCCTCAGGCAGCCAGGAGGATCTCCAGGACCCTCAGTGGCTGGTGCCTCTACCTGGGAGAAGGAGCCAAGGGGAACAAAGGAGAGGGCTTGATGAGTTGACTTTTGTGCCAGCTAGCTGTAAAGCTCACTGTTGAGCTTCTCCCCAACAAAATGTGGAGGCGTTGCATGTGACTGCAGAGAATGGTAGGTAAGTGTGGTACGTGTTACCTCAAAAGTGTGAAGGGACCCAAGGAGTGGCAGGCTTGCTGTAGCGTGGTGGGAGGCCCAGTAGTTCACAGTTGGTGTTTAACCTCAACCGGAATTTCCCGGCCTTTAGAGGATCAATTAAGGCTCAGAAATTAAACACTTGTGGCAGGCCCTAGAATTTTATGTAGGGCAATAGCCCAACCTCTGTGTTGCAGGTGGATCACATCCAATGGAAGTTGAGCGCCTTCTATATCCTGCCTGTTACACCCTGTAATTTAAAGGGTGCCGCTTGCTGATGTTTGGAGGGGTTCCCAGGAGGCGTTAACAAGAGCCATAAAATGTCTCTTTTATGCGTCCCAATGGGTAATTAGAGAAGTATTTGGGTGATTGTCCCTTGGAGGAGGAACAGGCTCCAGGGGACTGCCGGTGCAGGGGCCTGGGCAGCTGCTCCTCTCAGAGGTCAGAGTACAGGAACCAGATTCTGCTGCGGGGGCTGGGGCATGCCAGGAGGTGATGACATCCACAGCACCTGAGCAGAGGCCTCTACCTTGTGTCCTGGCTGTCATTAGGGGTCCCTGATCTCTGGAGCTGCCCATACAGAAGGCCTGTGGGTTACCTCGAGAGAGAGAGGGAGGGAGGTTGCAGGCCACCCCTCCGTTGGGTTCCTGGCTGTCGGGGGCGGTGAGGCCCGCTTTAGTGGCAAGCGAGATTTGGACTTTAGGAAAAAAAAGAATTCTCTTTTTCATGTCTAGCTGCAGCATTGATACCATCTAATGCCCATTTTACTGTATCCGACTTCCCTGTAAATTGTAATGACATGGTATTATATTGTGGAGGGGCACAGCCTCTAAGGACTCCTAAGATTCTGGCCCAAGGGAGCTTCCTCTGGTTTGGATGTGGTCAGGGAGTGCAGAAGTGTAATAACACTGAGCAAAATGACCTACCCACTGAACCATCTCAGTTCTTTTTTTTTTTTTTTTTTTACCATCTCAGTTTCTACCTAAGACAAGATGTGCTTCATCTAGGGTCCATTCACCTATTCAGTGGGCTTGCACTGTAATTTTGATGGAGCGATGGGTCCAGCGCCGAGCCGTAAAAATCTGAGTCAGGCGAGGCAGAGCATCTTCCTCCTTAGCTCCGGCTCTGGAGGCTTTTGGGGAGCTCTTCTTCAGAGCCCACCACCTTTTTTATTTTGTCTGACTCCTGCCTTTATGGCTTGACACATTTGGGAGCCCCCTTGCTGTGGTGACAAGTCCAGGGATCGGCTAGGGTGTCTCTAATAAAATGGGTCCTCAGCACCTTGGGTGTTTCATTTTGTTTTTTAACAAATTAATTAACTTTAGAGTCTTTGGCCAGGCCAGCCAACTAACACATCTCAGCTGCTGCGAACAACAGTTCAGAACCAGTTCAAAGTCCCGTAAGAGTCAGTCAGCACCCTTCTCCCCACTTTGGACAAATTTTTCTAGAAAACCTTGCATTGCCAGTATGGTATAGTCACTTGTTTCCATTTCTGGTTCACGCTGGTCATCGTCGGGCATTTTGGTACGATGGATAGTAGGGAGTGGAGGTTTTCTCTTTCCTGACTCATGCCGCTGCCTCCTGCCCTAGGATGTCTGAGGAATCAGATCCACCTCCACCAGTGCAGCGTTGACCAGTGTATTTGGGAAAGCTCCCCAGTCCTGACAAGGTGGCAGCAGCAGGTTGGCATGTTACGCCACTGCGCTCCTAAGGCCTGAGCCATTTCAGTAGGGCTCTTACAAGAGTCCCCTCCTCTGGGCACCCAGGAGGAGCTGGTACCATGTGCTCAAGGACTCTGCTTTTAGTGAGGATTCATTGTGCTGTACCACACCAGGGCTGGGACTCCCAGGATCCCATGGGGTTGGAGACAATTTGCGAGAGTAGGGAGCGCAGCAGCAAAGGAGGTGCCAGCCCAGGCTGTGTTGACACCTCTGGTGGCATTGCCTTTGTCCGAGCTCAGCACCCACCCCAACCACCAGCACAGTAGCCCCAGCAGCCAGCCTCCCTTCCCAGCACCAAACTAGGGGAGCTGTCCTTGGCTCCCAGGGCCTTACAGCCTGTGCCCCTGGTGGGAAAGAGGTAGAGCCCTATGTTCTTGTTAGCGCCCTGTGGTTCAACCTTCACGTATGATGATAACCAGTCACTTCTAGACAGGACACCCAGTGGGGTCTCATTTGGAGACTGATGGGAAACACATTCACCTCAGAATGGGGCTTGCTGGTTGGTCTCTGCTGGGGAGTGTGACCTTTTACAGCACTAACAATTTAGGGTGGGCACTTGTGGCAACACCCAGCAGCAGTGCCAGGCAACACCACAGACTGGCAGCAAGCAGCCGTTCCTTCCCGGAGAACCTGATCAGTCTGGGAGAGGAAGGTAGCAAGCCCTTCACAGCAACAAGGCACCATATAGGAGGACAAACTGCTCCCACAATCCCATCCTTGTCACCAGTTATGCTGGTACAGGTATATTGAATTAGGATTACATATATGCTGACCTGATGTTATGGGGTTGGCAGGAAGCTCCCTCAGCATCCAGCCTCCACCCACCCCTCACCCCCCGCCCCCCGCCCCGAAGATGTGAGACCCACAGGACTGTTCTGATTGAAGGTACAGTCTCAGGACACCCCCACAGGAAGCAGTGTCACGGATTTTTTATTCCCAGATCCCAGAAGCAAGAGGACGCCATGGAGCTGGGGGGTGGGGAAGGACACGTCTCCACCCCAAGTCAAGAGCCAATCGGAGGAGATAAAGAGCAGGGTAGCAAGCACCTATTACTTACAAGGTGGTTGGGGTGGAGGTCGCTACTTTTCATAGCCTTAACTCCAAGTGGTTATCTTAGAAGGTGCCCCAGGAACTGCGAAGCCAGAATTTGCAGTGGGTCTGCTGAGCTCAGGCCCTTACCTGTGTCCAGACTCTGGTTATGAGCAGGATAATCCCACTGTCGGTCATTTTGGCAGCAGCTCAAAGACAAAGTTGTTTTTCTCATCACACAGGGACTCCCCACGTCCCCAGACTCCAGGCCCAGGCAGCCGGCTGCAGTCCTTCCCCACAACTGGCATGGTGGGCTCTGGAGGAGATCCTCCTGGGGAGAGGGGCGACAGGGGTGTGGTGGGAGGGGGCCAAGCTCTGGTAGAAGCAGGGTAATTTCGGATGATCCCTTGTTTCCTCACTTAGGGTTTGCTGGTACTCGCTGGCCAGTTCTGCTTTCTGCTTGCTGTTGTCCTGGAGGTTTTCCTGGCATCTCTTTTTGGAAGCACGTCCAGAGGCACTTAGTTTTAGATGAGAAGGATGGAGTCCTAATCCTCGAAAACAGTGTTCCTGGCTGTTTTCCAGCCTCAGCACCTGGGCCAGAAGGCCTCCTTGGCCTCAGGGCGCTGCGCCATTGATGCTCGGCTGGTCCCCTCCCTCCCACAGCCCCTAAAAGGCAGCAGGGTGACTGGCATCCGGGGACTGGCAGGATGTAGTGACAATACAAGGTGTCACTGCCCTAGGCTCATGCTGAGCTGGGTGCAGGGTAGATTATCTCAGTGCCCTCCGCCCAGAGCATTGCTTATCTCCTTCGTGGATGAGTTGGAGACTGCTGGGCAGGCAAGTGGCGGAGCTGGGATTCACCGCAGGCAGCCTGATTCCAAGCCTTGCTCGGAACCTCTCTGTGGGCTCCTGCCCCACTGGTGTCTGCAGTGTTGTTCCCTGGAAGGCTCCAGCCCCATGGGGCAGATGTCTCAGTCCAGCATTGCTCTATAGGAGCCACAGTCCTTGCAGTGCCTGTCATGTGATGACCTGCAGTTCCTACAGAATTTGTCACTATTAATAGACATTTCAGTATCCGGTGACAGTGGTATTTTGAACCAGCCTTTCCCCTGACACCCACCCTTCCCTGTCCTGTATGCCTCCAGGCCTTCGATGTGGTGGAGAGGAGCTTCCTGGAGTCCATTGATGACGCATTGGCCGAGAAGGCAAGCCTCCAGTCTCAGCTGCCAGAGGTAATCTCCCCAGCCATTGACATGACTGGGCCAGAGCAGCAGGAGTTAGGGGGACAGTGTGTTTGCAGGAGCCTCTCCTGGGGACCTTCCCTGCCCACTGTGGGCAGCTCCACTCAGGCTCAGTGTTGGGTGGGCAGATCAGTCCTTCACCTGGACCTGTCCATAGCCTCATCACCCACCCGCCCACATCAGCCACCAGCAATTCCAGAACCGACAGGACAAGTAAGGTCATGTCTGGCTCTCCTGCAAGAGGCCTGCCCTGGAGCTGCAGTGCGGCTCCATCCTGGCCAGGCCCTCGGATCCTTGCCCTTTAAGGGAGGGGACAGCTGGTGGGAGATGGTCTCCGAGGACTCAGCCCACTCTGACCCCCTGATGATGGCCTGTAGGGTGTCCCTCAGCACCAGCTGCCTCCTCAGTATCAGAAGATCCTCGAAAGACTCAAGGCTCTGGAGAGGGAGATTTCGGGAGGAGCCATGGCTGTCGTGGCGGTCCTTCTCAGCAACAAGCTCTACGTCGCCAATGTCGGTGAGCCAGCTACCTGTCCCTGTGCGGGGAGTGCTGGGCGAGAGAAGGTCTGTGCGTTCTTTGGGCATTCTGCTTCTCAAATGCGTTAGCCCTCTAGCCCCTGTCTCCTGAGGCTGTAGGGTACGTTTCCCTGTTTCTGCACAGGAATGCTCTGCTCCCGGCATGGGGAGTTGGGAGGTACCAGCTAGGAGGCAGGCTTTACTCCCCACTCTGCCCCATCTGGCTATGAGCAAGTTGCGTCCCCTCTCTAGGTCACCTCCATGGCTTCCTCTTCTGGAAGAAGTTTCTGAACTGTGGAAGACCCACTCAGCATCCCACGAGGGCGGCAAGATGGGCTGGCTGAGGGACCATAGGGATCTTTGGATTTGTGGGCAGAGAAGAGGCCGTCTGGGAACCCAAGAAGGCTGTACCCACTGGGTACAGATTACTGCAGGAGTGGTGTAGAGACCCCACTGATAATGTCCTCCTTAAGATTTCATTATGGACAGAATTCAGAAATATAAAAAGATAAGGGGAACAGCAGGGAGTGACTGCCTGTGTGCCCAGCCTCCAGCCCCAACAATCACCTCCTTGAGACCAGTCTCATTTCCTCTGTGGCCCTCTGTCCCCACAAACCCCAGACATCATGTCCTTTTATCATTTTGTAAATATTTCAGTATGTCTCCCTGAAGAAGAGGTCTCTTGCTAAAATCATAATTATCCGAGGATGACACTGGAAAAGTTTAACCTAATTCCTTAGTATCATTAGCACGCCCTGACTGGTGACTCACTCCAGTGGTCTAAGCCTATTATCTTTGCTCCTTTTCAAGGATTTCCACGCGTGAGATGCCTGCCTCTTCTCTCTCTCTCTCTGCTCAACATGCCCCGTTCCTCCTTGTACCCAGAGTTTGCTCAGCTGCTCAAATTCTCCTGCAGGTACAAATCGTGCCCTGTTATGCAAATCCACGGTGGACGGCCTGCAGGTGACACAGCTGAACGTGGACCACACCACGGAGAATGAGGACGAGCTCTTCCGCCTCTCTCAGCTGGGTACGTCTGAGTGGGGCCGACCCCCACAGCTCACTCTGTTCTCTTCTGGTAGCCGTGTAGGGAGAGGCATGAAGTGCTCGGGCTGTGACCTTGGGCTTGGGACCAGCCTTCCTGGGGTTGGATCCCAGCTCTGCCCCTTACTAGCAGGTGATGTTCAGAATTTCAGAAGGTTTTTGTGCCTCAGTTTCCCCATCTGTGTAACAAGGATTGTAGCAGTGCTTACCTTGTGAGGATTAAGAGTCCATGTGTCTAAAGTGTTTCCAAGAGTACCGAGTATGCACTAGGTCCCGTGATTGGTGGAGACTAGGAGGCCAGCAAGGTCCCGGTTGCAGCCACCACGGGCTAGCCTCCCTCCCCAGGTCCTCTGAGTGTGGTGGGCGTTCTGATGGGGCTGGCCACAGGGCACCAGGGAGCTTTGGGTGAGCCACTCCAGAGGGCACCCTGCTGTAACTTCATCCTCTGTTCCCTGGGTCCTCATTGCCTTACTTTGGGGACTGTGTCTGTATGCCCTTCCTTTCGTTCTTCATGATGAACAGGACCTGGGATTGTCCTATTGTTCTCCCTCTGGCAGGTTTGGATGCAGGAAAGATCAAGCAGGTGGGAATCATCTGTGGGCAGGAGAGCACCAGGCGCATAGGGGATTACAAGGTCAAGTATGGCTACACAGACATCGACCTACTGAGGTAGGTGGCCAGCCCAGCTGCTGCGTGCGTAAGGCCAGAGGGCCTGGGCAGAAGCAGATTTGGGGCTTTTGGGACAAAAGGTGCAATTGAGGTAGTTGAGAGCCCAAGAAGACTTCTTCCTCCTAAAGAGGTTGGTGTGTGGTCCTAGATCCAACAGGCCAGGAAGTGGGGTTCCATAGAGCTGGGCTGGCAAGGGGTCAGGTTGAGGAGCTGAGTCAGAGCCAGGGGCAGCAACCAGTGCCTGGGGCCCATTGGGAGTGTCCAGTGTTGGCATGAGCCACCTGGTATGAATGGGGACAGACGACAGGCCTCCTGGTCAGTGCTGTGCATGCCCGGCCCAGGGCAGAGGTCCAAGATGAAGTAGATGCTGCCCTCCGCGGACCCTTCCCTTTTGGCTGCCACCCAGCGCTGGCAGCAGCAGATGGGCAGTGGTGGTGATCGTGGGCCGTCATTGTAACGAGCCAGTGCCCAGCTCTTTACACACCATCTTACTCAACCCTCACTCAGACCCCTTGAGGGAGGTCCTGTTGTTGCCCGGAAGGTATGTTCACATGAAGAAACAGATGTGGCGACATCAGGGAGCCTGCCTGGTCGCAGGGCTAGCGGGGGCTGAGGCAGGACTTGAACCCGGATGCAGGTTCATCCTGAATCCAGAGCAACATCCCAACATTGACTGGGAAGATAGACATGTGTCTGTGGTGTGTGTATGTATGTGTGTGGGTTGGTGTGTGTTTGTGTGTGGTATGCAGGGGTGTGGTTTGGGGGTGTATGTGTGTAGGAGTGTGGTATGTGTGGGAGTGTGGTGTGTTTGTGTGTGGTATGTGTGTGGTATGCAGGGGTGTGGTTTGGGGGTATATGTGGTGTGTATATGTGTGTGTGTGGTATGTGTGTGGGAGTGTGGAATGTGTGGGGGTGTGGTGTGGGGGGGGGTGTAGTTGGGGGTTGTGGTTTGGGTTTCTGGGGTGTGTGTGTGGGGGGAGGGTATGGTGTCGGGGTGTGTGATCACACCCTGGGCAGAAGGAGGTGCCAAAAATTCACGTTGAGGGGCTGTGGCGTGGGAAGGAAGGGAGGGTGTGTGGGGTTGTGGTTTGGGTCTCTGGGGTGTGTGTGTGTTGGGGGAGGTGTGTGTGGCCTGTCACAGCATTTAATATCACAACCAGAGCCGTGAGGGACTCATACCAAAGACGCCAGCGTCAGAGCCAGACTCATCATAGCCTAGAAAGCATGAGTTACAACTTGTTACTCTCCCGAGATTTAAACAATTGAGCTTGGAAATTTTCGTCTCTAATTTGTGGGGTTCTGTTTGCTTAATTGGAAAGTACATTTGTGGCTTAAAACAATTCAAGTAGCACCAAGGATGTACGGTGAGAAGTAAGTTTCCCTCCCACCTGAGCCCGGACTCCCTCTCAGACGCTGCTGGTCCTTCTCGCTTGTGTCCTGCCCCAGAGCCCCTGTGCACGTGGATGTGGGGGTGTGTTTCTAAGACACCCGCAGGCGCTGGTGTACTGTCTCCCAGCACCTCCCTTGTTTCCTGATGGGTGCTGCCCTCCCCTGCTGCACAACACTGGGTGGGCTGGCGGCGGCGCTCTCCATAACAGCTGCCCAGGTCCCAGAGCTGGGCTGTGACCACGCTCCCCAGCCCCCTACTCATGGGCTGCCCGGATGTTCCAGGCATTGCTCTGCCAGGTGCCATTGCCAGGAACATCTTAGACTTGCCTCCATGTGTGTGCACACGTACTGGAGCTCTGTGACATCTTCTGGCTCTGCTGGCGCCTCAGTAAAGGGTCCCTGTGCACCCGGGGTACGCGTGGGGTCTGAGTTGGCGTGGATACTTGTTCTGGAGGAGCCCGGGAGAAGTGGGCTTTTAAAAGGGATCCCCACTCACCCTCTTGCTGTCCCGACTGTCACCGCATGGGCTCTGTGGACAGGAGCTGAGGACTGGGGCCAGGATCGGGCACCCGATGTCCACTGCCCTGACCCCAGCCGCCCCCTGGCTCTCCTGGGCCTCAGCTTTACGTTAGGCCCACCCTCAGAAGACAGTTCTGTTTTTCTGGTTTTCTCTTTCCTCTATTTCTTTTCCTCTTATTAGATGTGCATTTAACTTTACATCCTGGGCAGATTCTTGCCCTTAGCAGAAGAAATGTCCCCTGGCGCCCTCCCAACCATGGCTCTCCCTCACTTTCTTCCTATAGCGCCGCCAAGTCGAAGCCTATTATCGCAGAGCCCGAAATCCATGGCGCACAGCCCCTGGACGGGGTGACTGGCTTCCTGGTGCTGATGTCGGAGGGGCTCTACAAGGCTCTGGAGGCAGCCCACGGGCCTGGCCAGGCCAACCAGGTGAGCCGGGCCCGGGCACAGCACAGCCAGCCAGCCCTCCTCGGCTCCACGGTCCTCCCCTGAGAACCAGAGCCCTGGTTCTCAAAGGCCATCTCCAGACAACTTCTCAGTCTTCAAAGCTGGGAGAAGAAAAAACCCAGTGCTCTAAGAACACCCATCCCACCCCAAAGCTGTGCTTGTTCGGGGCTTGAAGCAGGGTCAGTCCTGGGGGCCTGAGCAAAGCCTGAGGGGTGAATTTGCATGGGCACATGGTTCTGGAGTATCCGAGAAGGGCCCTGGGCCGAGAAAGAATGCCCAGAGCTATAGCCTGAGCCTCAGGCTCCCTCCGCCACCTTCCCCTCCCTCCCCTTCCCTCCTAGCTGCCCTCACTTAAACAGCTTTCTCCTTGTCTCTGATGCCAGGTGATAACGTCTACCTTTTTGGGATTGTGGTGAGGGCTAGGTGTGATAAGCTTAGGTCCCCAGCCAGTGGGAGCTGCTTATTTTTCCTATTCTTGGAGCACACATGCCAGACTAGTTGTCACTAACTTGTGGCTTCGAGACAGTAACCTCCAGGATGAATTTTTTTTTTTTAAGATTTTATTTATTTATTCATGAGAGACACAGAGAGAGGCAGAGACACAGGCAGAGGGAGAAGCAGGCTCCATGCAGGGAGCCCGATGTGGGACTTGATTCCAGGACTCCAGGATCACACCCTGGGCAGAAGGAGGTGCGCCAAAAATTCACGTTGTGTTTCTCCTTCCATTTGTGCTTCCTATAGGACAGCAACCTTTTCTGCTTTCTTCTTTTTAATTAAAAATGATGAGGAAAGTGTCTCATGTGCCTGTCTCCTGATAACCCGTGTCTCAGCATTTTTCACCTATTTTATCTTATCGTTCCTGTCAGTAGCCTTGTGACACAGGTGGCGGGAGCTCACTGTCACTACGAGTGAGGGAACTTGGCACTCTCAGAGTTGAGAGGCCTCGCCTGAGGTGACATCTGGTCAGTAACAGAGCTGAGCCCACCCCAGGTGGGGCTTGGGTCATTTCCTGTGACCTGCCCCGGCCCTCCTACCTCCAAGAGACTCTGGCCAGCCATCACATTTGTGTTTGTTTATGAACTTATTCTTGGTGTGATTTCTTTTCTTTCTTTTCTTTTCTTTTCTTTTCTTTTCTTTTCTTTTCTTTTCTTTTCTTTTCTTTTCTTTTCTTTCTTTTCTTTTTTCTTTTCCTTTCCTTTCCTTTCCTTTCCTTTCCTTTCCTTTCCTTTCCCTTCCCTCTTCCCTCTTCCCCCTTCCCCCTTCCCCCTTCCCCCTTCCCCCTTCCCCCTTCCCTCTTCCCTCTTCCCTCTTCCCTTCCCTCTTTCCTTTCTTTTTTTGTCTTTGCCATAGAATTATCCAGTGGCTTTTCCTGGGTCCTAGAATGAACTAGATAGTGGACTTCTCTGAGGGCCTGTCTTCATTCTGTTTTCCCAATTTCTAACAAAAAGTTTGCTCCAGGAAACAATTCATACTGGGCGTTTTTATGGTCTCTAGAGTGCCCTCCCATCCATTGTGCAATTTAATCCTAATAACCCAGTGAGGCGGATATTATCCTCCATTTTATTGGTATGCAAGCCAACAATTGGAGAGATCACAAGGTCATACCTTTTCTACTGAGAAAGTTCCAGAAGAATTATCCTGAATACCTTGAAAAGCTCGGATTTCAGGCTTGGCTGATGCAGACTTCCTTCACCTGCTTGGCAGGTGCCCCTTGAGCATCCCACTTAGGCTCTGGAGTCATGGGCCGCAGCCCCGGGTGCCTCCTCCCTGGCCTTCATCGGGTTTTGCTCCCCATCCCTGCAGGAGATTGCTGCCATGATCGACACTGAGTTTGCCAAGCAGACTTCCCTGGATGCGGTGGCCCAGGCCGTGGTGGACCGGGTGAAGCGCATCCACAGTGACACCTTTGCCAGTGGTGGCGAACGTGCCAAGTTCTGCCCGAGGCATGAGGACATGACCCTGCTGGTGAGGAACTTTGGCTACCCTCTGGGAGAGATGAGTCAGCCCACACCATCCCCAGCACCAGGTATGTGTGCGACGTGGACAGGAGGCCACCTAAGGCAGCTGGCCAGGGCTGGGCTTGGGGGGCCTGCTGCCTGGAGCAGAGCTGGAGCCAGAGGCCTGGCTTGCAATCTTTTCTAATCTGGTCTCTCTGACTTTAAAGTTCTCTGAGCTGAGTTTGGTTTTTTTTTGTTTTGTTTTTTCCTTTTGCCTGTGGGATGAGGATTATCACACCTTCCTGGCCTACCTCCTAAAGACCTGAATTACTCCATCTGCCTGCATCTTTGCCTCTTTCTCTGTGTCTCTCATGAATAAGTAAAATCTTAAAAAAAAAAAAAAAAACCTGAGTGCATGAACAAACGCTTTGCCAAGCCACAAGGCCACATAAGAGGGATGAAGGCGGCCGCTGCCGGGGTGCCTACTGTGCGCCTGGTACTTTACCCAAGAGTTCCTTCAGGCTGCCTTAACACCCTAGAGGCAGGTGGCACCCCCTTTTACTGAGGAACTGATGCTTTAGAAGGAAGAGAGGGAGGCAAGGTTAGGCATGTGGACAGAGGGTCCCCCGAAGCCTGGCTCTGTCCCCGGACTGTGTGGGGGGGAGGCTGAGACGCTATATTTTCTGCTTTTGTAATTCTGTAATCAGGTTGCTTGGGAAGAGAGGTGCTGGTTCTTTTTTTGTTTCTCTCCCAGGGCTGCTCAGTGTCAAGCCCATCAATTCCTAGGAGCTGCGTTTCTTTTTCTTTTCTCAACCAAGCAAGGCTCAGTGCGCAAGCAGCGCAGAAGGATTTGTTCTCCCACAGACACCAGGGTTACTGCAGTTTCTCTAACTTGTTGTTATTGCAACCATATTTTTGTTGGGCCAACCTCAACTTACCCCTGGGCTGAAAGCGCCATGGGAAGCCAGGCAGTAACCCCTTCCTCGAGGCAGCTCAGCGCGTACTCCTGCTTTTGAGCACCAGTGGTGCTTTGTTGCCAAGAGAAACCCCCTGCCTGCCTGGAAGAGTTTGCTGTGAGACCGACGCCCCTTCACTGTCCCGAGGGGCAGAGGGCCAAGCTGCAGCTCTGGGAGCCAGACCTGGCCGCTGCTTACCTTCTCGGCCCCTCAGACACTGCCCCCATCGGGCCCTGTGGCAGCCCTGTTCCCAGCACCGCAGGGATCCCCCCTCAGCCACTCCCTGCAGCCCATACTCTCTTCCTCCCCACACTGCAGGAGGACGCGTGTACCCCGTATCCGTGCCGTACTCCAGCGCCCAGAGCACCAGCAAGACCAGTGTGACCCTCTCCCTCGTCATGCCCTCCCAGGGCCAGCTGGTCAATGGGGCCCACAGCGCTTCCACCCTGGATGAAGCCACTCCCACCCTCACCAAGTAAGCCCTCATCCTAGCCCCAGCCACCCTCAGGCCTGCCCCCAGGACAGCCCTCGGTACCTGGACAGGACAGGCCATGTCCCGGGGTCGAGTGGCATTGGGTGAGGTGCCCTGGGGTCTTGGACCTCTCCAGACCCCCACCTCCATCCCCTGGGGGGGGGTCCTCCCCAGACACGGAAGCAGGAGGAGGCCGCCCCGCAGTTTCCGGCAGCTCACAGAACCCGGAGCTGGGAGGGATGGAGGTTCAGGGCAGAGTGGGCGAGGCGGCCGTTGCGGACAGCCTGCTGCGGGTATTTTCCTGCGGGTCCCACATACTAGTTTTCATTTCGTGGGAAGGTTCTCCTGTTCTTTTCTCTCTTCCCACCTCCTCCCCATCTCAGAGCGTGTGATGCAGGTTTGCCTCCCCGGTGGCAGCAGTGCTGGGGGGACATTGTTTGGCCTGTGCTGGCTTGTCAGAGCCCTGCTCTGACTGAAATGTCCCATTTTAGCTTTAAAGTGAGTCGTCCGGTTTAAGGCGGGGGAGGGGTGGAGACAGCGGGAGGCCTGGAGCCCAGGGGTGAGCAGACTGGGCCCCTTCCTCACCACAGACCTGCAGGTCCTGTGTCCCTCCTCCTCTTCCCTTCTGTGGAATGTCCACCCGGTCCCCGCCCTCACCACCCCAGGGGACGGGATCTGGTTTCCACATTCCAGCCCTGCACAGAATAATAGGGATGCCACACCCGGCCCACTCAGAGGATGTAGCCAATCGGAAGGGCCATCCAGGAGGGAGTGGTGCCAGCAGCTTCTGTCTCCCGGGGTCTTCCCTTCTCCCTGCCCTCATGTCCCATCATAGCCATCATAGCTGTGGCTGCTGCTGCCACCACTGCTATGGGGCAGAAGGGCCTGCCCGGCAGCTGGGGTGCCCCACGTGCACAGGGGTGGCCTCCCTGCAGGGCCGCCCGGAGGAAGCCACCAAGCAGTGTCCACGGAGGCACAGTGTGATAGCTGTGGTCCCAGACCGGGCAGGAGAACCGGCCGTCCTTCCTCACCTCTGCTCCTTGGGCCCCTAAACCGTCCCTTCCCTTCGGCCTGCATCTGAGTGTTAGCTGGGCCCCATGGTGGGTGGGCTGGTGCTGGGTGCCCGGCAGCGCTAGGAGTCTGCTGGTCACACCCAGCTGTTCTGTGCTTGGTGATGGAGCCGGTGCCCAGGGAGCTCTGACAACGGGGCCCGTCCCCACCCAGGCAGTGAGAGGGGAACGAGGAGTGAGGAAGGTTTTTTGGGAGAAGAGCCTTTGCCTACGAGTGATCAGTGGGATTTGGCGAAGCTGGCGTGGACTGCCTCTACCTCAGCACTGCTCTCAGGGAGACGTTCTGTATCCGATACAGTGGCCACTAGGACGCGTGCTTATCCAGTGCTTGAACCGAGTGATTCATTTCATTAAATTCTAGTTAACTTAAAGAGCCACATACAGCTAGAGTTGGAAAATACATTTGATTTTTCATCTGCCCTTAAGACCATCTGACCCAGGGGTGCCTGGGGGGCTCAGTTGGTTAAGCGTCTGCCTTCAGCTCAGATCATGACCCCCAGGTCCTGGGTCCTGGGTCCTGGGATTGAGCCGGTCTCCCTGCTCAGCAGGGAATCTGCTTCTCTCCCTGCCCCTCCCTCTGCTTGTGCTTTTTTTTCTCTCTCTCAAATATATATACAAAATCCTAAAATTAAAAAAGAACATCTGACCTGGCTCTCGTGGCCTGAGGGGCCAGCTGAGGCAGGGGGTAAGCTCTGTCCCAAGGGTAGAAGCCAAGGTGTCTGACTGACTCCTCTGTCATCCCCACAGCCAGAGCCCGACCCTGACCCTGCAGTCCACCAACACGCACACCCAGAGCAGCAGCTCCAGCTCGGACGGGGGCCTCTTCCGCTCCCGGCCTGCGCACTCGCTCCCGCCTGGTGAGGATGGCCGTGTCGAGCCTTACGTGGACTTTGCTGAATTTTACCGCCTCTGGAGCGTGGACCATGGCGAGCAGAGTGTGATGACAGCCCCGTAGCCCCGGCTGGGAGATGTGGCCCGAGGACAAGGGGGCCTGGCTCTGGGGCTGGGTGGACCTTTCCTGCCATTTGCCTGTGCCGCAGGGACCAGGGAGGCCCAGCCCTCAGCCTGCAGCACACACTCGCCCCACCGGACTCAGTGCTGCAGAGAACATTCTGTCAGAGAGCACCAGTGCAGACTGGACCTTGTCCCTGCCCAGGAGCTGGAGGCCACTCCCTCAGGCAGACTCTGCCAGGACCGTTGGTGTTTCTCAACAAACAGCACAGGGCAGAAGCTGTGCTGGCCTGCAAGCCTGTCAAGTGGGGTGGAGTGTCAGGAGTTATGTGCTCTGCATGCCAGGGGTCCAGGGGCTGCTGTTTCCTCAAGGCCACCACCTCCCCCGGAACAGCCTGCAGCCACTGCTTATACCACTGCACCCGTGAGCAGTGGGTCCCCCCTTCTTTCTTTAGTAGCCCCGCTTGGCATTTGCACATTGGCAGCCTGCACCCCATCCCTGGGCCTGCCCAGCTCATTTCCAGTGTTAAATGCTCAGGAAGACCAAGGGAAGCGTCGGGAGCCTGGGATGGCTACACAGGGACAGGTCAAGTGAAAAGGAACAAAAGGGGATTGGTCCAAGAAGAGTCCACCAGAGTGGTGGTGGGGGTAGGCTGGGCGTGGCTGAGCTTCCCCCAGACACGGGGGTGCAGGAGAGGCAAGGATGTGCCTGGACGGAGCGGGGATAGTGGCCGCTGTTGTCAGGCCCCTCCAGGAACAAGGAGGCCCTGAGCCAGGGTGAGCCAGTCCTGCTTTGCTTTTCCCTTAACCGCCACTGAGGAAGGCCACAGGCTGGGGAGCCTCCTTACCCACCGCCAAGGAGTCCACCGGCTTTAAGGAACAAACCGGTCATAGTCGGGCCTGGGGGCTCGTTTGAAAGAACGGTGGGAAAGAGGTTCTTGGATACCGGGTGCCCTGGGCGACCGGGGGCTTCAGAGACCCACCCCACTTCCACAGACACTTAGGGACGGGATCAGACCAGCCCAGGCTATGCGACCACTTCACACGTTCTCCGCCTTTGGTGAGCAGAGGCTGTGACCAGGGCTGCTGGCAGGGAGTGCCCGTCCTGCTGGCAGGATGCAGGCAGGCCCAGGAGACTCCCAGCTTGCGGGGCACCCAGGGTGTGGGGGAGCAGAAGTCAGGCCTTGCTGTCAGTCTCTGAGGCCGCCCTGGAGCTCCCCACCCTCCCCAGCTCCAAGCTCCTGCCCGGCAACACCCCAGACGCAGCTGCCAAGCAGGAGGCACGTGGCCCCAGGGAGCCTGAACTCTGGACGGTGAGAAGCCAGTACCGAGGCCCTTGCCGTGAGGTGTGAGGTGCGGAACGCGTGACCGCGGCCCAGCAGGGCCCCTGTGGTGCATTTGGGGGCGGGAGGCTCTGACTCCCTCCACCACGAAGCCGTCTGTGTTCCGCAGGTGAGCAGATTTCAAGTCCGTCACAAGGGCTTGCGAACAAAGAGAATTCTCTTCCAAGAATGTCTCTGTGATGCTGTTTGGTCTCTAGAAATAGAATCACTTTTCTACCGCAATAAAGAAAGCATAATAGGTGGTCTTACACATCGTGTGTTAACGGTGCTGTTACTCAGGTCTCGCGTCCCTCGCAGCGGCCTGGCCGGCGGCTGCCTCCTGTCCTCCTCAGCAGCGGGCGGCCCCAGCCCCAAGATGCTGGGTCGTCCGGTGTCCCTCCCGGTCCCTGCACGTCTAGAGGGGGAGACCGTCCCCTCCTGCCGCAGGGCGGGCCCTCCAGGCCCTGTGGGCAGTGGCGGGCTGTGTGTAGCACTCCATTTTCCTGACAGGGAGGGAGCCCGGTTCTTGGCGTGTGAGGAGTGGTGTGGCCGACAGAGCTTCAGGTCCCCAGGATGGTGCCCTCCCCATCACCAGTTAGTGGATGTTCAGGGACTTCCTTTGTTTTATTTTGGTTTTGTTTGGGTGGAGGACTTTCTATAAATACCAGTCCACAAATACTAGCCTCTTCCTGCCTCATAGAACTTAACTCCCCCTCTAACAAGGGCATGGGCTTAGGAGCAAAAGCAAAGCTCGATGTTTGGGTGATGGCGTCTGGGGCTCCCAGATACCCCTGCCCCTCTGCTGGGAAGGGGCTCTAGGCCGAGGGCTCTGACTGCAGAGCTGCCTTTCAGGATCCATCCCCCCTCCTCGACTTCCCCACTGTCCCCCAGGAGCCCTGAGGAGCACTGTTGGCTCTAGAGCTTTTGGAGTCCTGGTGTCAGCCCGGTACACAGAGAGGGAGGTGGTGGGAGCGCCGTTTGTCAGGTGGGTGACAGGCGCAGACAAGTGGGCATGCTCCCCGTCACAGACAGCCCCGGCCAACCCCTAGCTCCCCCAGGCCTCCCCCAGCACCTGCTCTGCCCCAGGTTCGGGGGTGCGCAGGGCCTTGGCCAGCGGGCTGTGTGTTCTCTGCGTTCTGTCCTCAGTGTCTCTCAATCCGCTTGGGGGCCTGCTTCTTGGGGCCGAGAGGGCCACCGGTTTAGCTTCCTGGTTCCCTTTGCTGGATTCAGCTATGAAGCAGGTGGACTAGGTGACAAGTGTGTCTTAGGATCTCAGAAATGGCAAGAGTCAGGACAAGAGGAGAGCAGGCGGCTGGGCAAGACTGCGGAGCCGCAAGCCCGCCCTTCCGCACGGACTGGGACAGGCCAGCAGGAGCCCCCCTGGCCTTGACTACCTCCCCACCGCCTCACTGGGGAGAGCGCTCAGCTTCCCTGGGGCTGGATTCGGTGGAACCAGAGAAGGTCCCCCCACCCTCCGCCACTTGGGATCTCTTGTCCCTTGAAGACCTCCTGTCCCCTCACAGGATGGGATTCGGTCACATGCGCGATTGAGGACCTGGCCTGGATCAGACCGGATAGGCAGGCCTTCGTGAGCTGCTGGTAGCCCCAGGCCCAAGGCAGTGGGGCGGGCCACAGGGGGAGCTCCAGGGACGCTCTTGGGCCGCCTTCACGAGGATTTGTTCTCTTGTGTCCCCAGCGCTCATCGGGTCCTCCAGTTCTCACACACCGGCTCTGCAGCTGAGCTGCATGATGCGCCTGTTGGCGAGGTGTCCCCACTCCCCACCACTGGTGGCATTGACAGTGAGACCTGTCAGGGGCCACTTAGGCCACCAGAACGTCCCAGGGAAAGGCACCTGATTGGGCTCTTTCCACGGCTGGCTCCTGAGCAAGGCCTGCCCTGGTCCGTCCCAGCTACATTCACTGCATCTGCCTGTTGAATCTGCTTCACAAAAACTATCTGTGTTGTCTCTCTCACCTGCTAAGATGTCCCCTCGGTAAGAAGGGGGACTTTGCTTATTCCACTGGGTACTGGCCCCAAGGTCAGTACAGGTAAAATGAATGAGTGATGAGCTGCGTGACCTTAGTCAAGTTACTTGACCACACTGAGCCTTTATTTCTTCATCTATAAAACGAGGGAACAACCAACCTCTCAGTAAGATTGCCCAACAGTCGCCATGGCTATCAGAGTAAGACCTGGCTGCCCTGCAGACGTGGAAAGGAACAAGAGCATGAGCTCAGATTTTCCTCCTCCTTCTGTGGTTCCCACCCCCACACACTATAAAGTCCTGTATAGTGAAGGCTCCACCCGGGGCCCCCCGTGGAGCAGGTGTACTGGCAGTGTCCCCTAGGAACCCAGGGGAGTGGGTGTGTGCCTCTCGCCTCCTCTCACCCAAAGCCCAGAGGGAGGCTATCTGCTGGGCTCCTAACCATTTCCTCCAACAAGGGCATCTTTCATGATTTTTCCTTCTGGGCCCCCTATTTTGAAACCAAACAAGGACACAGATCGCTGCCAATCCAGACAGGCTCGGCATGAGCACACGCTTTGTTCCCACGCAGAGGTGATGTCAGCCCAGAGCAAAGACGGCCACTTGACATTTCCATGAGCCTGGGCGGCCTCCTCCAGGACAGACGCAGCGTCTGGCAGCCGGTGTTGAGGAATCTGGACACCAGTTCACAGGCTCCGCTCCTGCCTTCGAGACCCCCAGAAAGGTCAGAGGACCCCAGGCTATGTGGGTCATTGTCTAGTCCAGTGACTTCTTGCCTTTGTCCTCTCAGGTCACCCAATGGGCCAGGGCAGAGACAGGGTGGACCTCAGAGCCCCAGACTGTCTCCACACCTTCCATGATCAAGCTCCTATGGTTGTTACCTCAGCAAAGCCATCCTGTGGTCCAGACAGGGCTGAGCTCAAGAACCTTCCACAGCTCCAGTCCTGCTTCCCAACACCTGCTATGTTGGAGTCACTCATGTGCTTGTTCCTTCCTCTCCCTCAGCCCCGAGATATACCCCCCAAACTTCCTCCACCCTAGACTGCTCCAGGCATCTCAGTAGCCCCCCAGCTAGCCCCTGGGCTGTGTCTAAGAAGTGTCTGGTGAGGGATCCCTGGGTGGCACAGCGGTTTGGCGCCTGCCTTTGGCCCAGGATGCGATCCTGGAGACCCGGGATCGAATCCCACGTCAGGATCCCGGTGCATGGAGCCTGCTTCTCCCTCTGCCTATGTCTCTGCCTCTCTCTCTCTCTCTCTCTCTGTATGACTATCATAAAAAAAAAAAAAAAGAAGTGTCTGGTGAACAGGATGGATAGATGAAACGGGAAATATTACCTTCCAGAAAACTACTCCTACCCAGGCACTCCTAGAGTTCTGGGGTTTCTAAGAAATTAGATGTCTCAATGCATTTTGAATATCGAGGCAAATTCTGCAGTCAAATTCATAATATCAAATGGGTTTTTTTTAGTACAAAAGCAACATTTTTACCCCCAAGAAATAGCACTTAAAGTTACTTATCAAGTCAACTGATGCTTTAGGAAGCATACCACGTCGTCAGTCGGACAGATTGTTGAGCTTGGCACACCCCAGGGAACCCATCGGCAGCCCAGCTGAGGGGCTCACGTGGCCCCCCAAGACTCACCGATTGCCAGGTGTCAGGTGGGAACTTGCAAGGCAAGGCCTTCATTCCCCAGGGGGCCCTTGTGGGCTGTCACCCCCACACCCAGAGCCACCAGGCAGGATTTGTGTCCGAAGGCTTCCTGGGTCCTGGGATCGAGTCTCACATCAGGGTCCCTGCATGGAGCCTGCTTCTCCCTCTGCCTGTGTCCCTGCCTCTTTTTCTCTGTGTCTCTCATGGAAAAATAAATAACATCTTTAAAAAAAAAAAAAAAAAAGGAAGGACTCAGCAAAGAGTAGACCCCAGAGGCCCCATCAGGAAAAGAAGGAAACCCTGTCTTGGGACAAGCAGGCTGCCCGAGATCACACAGGAGCAGGGATTTGAACTCAGGACTCTTCTCTATGCACCACGATGCTTCCTCGTGATTTTCAGAGGCCCTTCCAGGGACTTGACAGGGGTGTCTCCGTGACATTTTAACCTGATGAAACATCCCGATGCTTCCCAGTGTGGGAGGGAAGCTTTCACACCACGGGCCCTCAGAGAGCTGAGATCGTGCTGGAGTGTTCTTGGCCTGGCTAGTCCCTAGGGACTGGGGACAGGGGAGGTACCAAGCCTGAATCCTCTGCAGGCCGGTCCTGAGGAGCTTGCAGCCTGGGGGTACCCCTGACCGAGATTCCAGAGCTCCTGCAAGGTTGCCTGGAGGAAGTGGGCTGCACCCTGGGGGAGCAGGCTGGGTGAGGAAGGAGGAGAAGCAGCCCGGGGACCACAAGAGGCAGAGGCGAGAGGCTAGAGGCGGAGTGCAGCCTGGGGTGTGGAGCGCCTGTGGGTGGCCGGCAGCAGCAGCGAGGCGAGGGTGGGGGTGGGGTTCAGGCCAGGCAGCGTGGGGGGGGGGTGAGGGGTGGAGAGGGTGCACACTTCAGCGGGGAGTGTCGGCCTGGGCTGCAGGGGCAGGTGGGAGGGGCCGGGGAGGGGACTGAGGAGGGGAGATGGTGGAGGCTGGTGGCCTGTCATTCCCGAGAGGACCGACCCCTGGGGCTGAGCCCTAGCAGGACCAGGGAAGTGATGCGCATGCCAGAAGCTTCTATGACTTTGGGGAAGGTGTATGAAGATGACAGGATTTCCAGGGTCAGAAAGAAGCGTTTGCAGACTGTGCGGCAGTCCCACCACCAGGTCCCACCACCAGGTCCCTCGGGGCCGTCTGCCCCCCGACCTGCCCCCTCCTGGAGCCGGGTCAGGCCTCCGCACCCTTGTGAGCAGGCCAGGCCCCTTGGTGCGTCTCCTTCTCACAGGACGAGGATGGTTCATTCTTCAGGACCTGCCCGGCTCCAGCTCCCTCTCCAGACCTGCCTGCCCTGCCCACCCTCCCCGGGCATCCCTGCCCTGGGGCCGCCGTCCGGAGGGACCGCGGGCCCTGGTCTCGGGGCCCCAGTGCCCTGCGCAGGGCTGACGTGGCACCGAAGGAGCTGGGCCCTTGCTGTCCTGTGGGAAGGAGCAGCACCCCCCTGATAGCGCCCTGAGCTCAGGCGGCGGGCGACCCCGGGCAGCGGCAGAGACGCGCTGCGACTTGTGGGGGTCTCTTCTCCTACAAAAAAAGTACTGGAAGTTGCACTTTAACGACTGCGTCGGTATACAGACAAATGGATTATTATCAAGTAAAACATTTTCTTTGAACCAAAAGTTCATCTTTCTTTGCCGATTGGAAATGACACAAACTATTTCTGTGAACTCCTAAAAGCGTGATAGGCCCAGGGCGCTGTGTGTCGTGAGATGAAATCGGTACAGCTGCGTGGGGCCGGCAGGGCTCAGCCACGTCCCCCCAGTGGCAAGGGTGGCCTGCCACCGAGTCCCAGTTCCTGGCTTGCTGGGCTTTCAAGCACCCCCAAGGGCTCAGGCCCGGGAGGAGGTCGGAGAGGGAAGGGCACCAAGGTGTGCTGGGCAGCGGCTGGGTGCGGGGAGGCGGGAGAGAGAGAAGGCCATCAGAGGTGACACAGCGACACTCCTGCCCTGGAGGGGCTCCCAGGCTCCGGGGAAGACCCACCAGGCCTGAGCTCTGGCCAGAGGGAATCCTGTGACCCGGGCTGCGGGGGGCACCCTCCTGGCGGCTGGGTTCTAGGGAACTTCCCCGATGTGGGGTGCTGGCATATTTCTAAAGGACACAGGCTTCGAGGGACTCCAGGCTAGTCTTGTCCTGACAGCTTGGCTCATATGACAAATTACATACATGCACCAAATACTCCCCCTCCTAAAACCCCGGGGAAGACTACAGAGAGGGTATTCTTCTCCTGTTCTAAGGAGTGGACACAGGATGGGGCAAGCAGGACAGAGATCACATCCGTGCAGCGCTGAGGCTGGGAAATCTAGGGAAGAGGTGGCCAAGTTAGGGCCCAGAGGAGCCACGTCCCGAGAGAGCTGGGGCAGGAGCTCTACAGCGCCAGGAACCCCACACAGTCAGCAAGGGCTCAGCCCCAGCTGGTGGAGATACTGGGTGGGGGCAAAATAAGGAGCAGTTAGACTCCCAGGTCCCCTTCCAGAAGGTGACAGCCAGGTGGTCACCCACCCCCAACCCCAGCAGAAAACTGGACTTATGTCTGGCGATGGGAAACCAGGTGTCTCTGGCCTGGGGATGGGGCATCGTTCTGGAAACAGGGAGCCAAATGCCAGGGACTTCTGGGTGCTGGGGTCCCTGTCCCTCGTCCCCTGCCCTACGCCCAGCAGCAGCCAAGCCTTGACCATCCAGGCAGAAACTGAGAGCGCTCCCTGGAGAGTCAGATGCTCTTGAGAATGAAATCCTAAGGGGCATCTGGGGGGCTCACTCGGTTAAGAGGCTGCCTTCGGCTCAGGTCCTGATCCCAGGGTCCTAGGATCAAGCCCCGCATCTGGCTTCCTGCCCCTCTCCCTTTGCTCCTCCCCACTGCTTGTGTTCTCTCTCTCTCTCTCTCACTCGTTCACCATCTCTCTCTCTCTAATAAACAAATAAAATCTTTTTTAAAAAAGAAAACAGAATCAAGTCCTAAAAATACTGATGCGCTGGGGCACCTCGGTGGCTCAGTGGATTGAGCATCAGGCTCTTGATTTCAGCTCAGCGTCCTGGGATCAAGCCCCACGTCAGGTTCTGCGCTCAGCGGGGAGCCTGCTTGTGCCTCTCTCCCTCTGCTCCTCCTGGTCCCCCCCAAATAAATTAATGAATAACATCTTTAAAAAGGTTCTGACACGGGAGAGTTCTCCAACAGTGCCCCCCACCCCCAAGCAACCGTCAGTGGCCCTGAGGTGTCTATCCTAACACACCCCGAGGAAGCAGGTGACTCAGTTAACAAGGTGCGTCCAGAACTCGGAGACATAAGTAAGGAGAGTATCAAAAAGACAAAAAGACCCAGCCATTGCCATGTGACTCAGCAATTTCAATGAAAACATGCAACCACATGGAAAGTACACACAAATGGTGGCGGCCTCACTCAGGTAGCCAAGGCGGAGACAGCCCAGCCGTCCACCAGCGGGTGAGGGGGTCAGCCAGGGCTGGTGTCTCCAGCCATACAGAGGAGGAGGCGCTGGCACCTGCTACACTATGAGCCTCGAGGACGTTGTGCTCAGTGAGAGAAGGCAGGCATAAAGGTCACAGTCACATATTGTATTATTCCTTTTAAATAAAACATCTGGAATAGGCAAATCCATAGAGACGGGAAGCAGATTAGTGGTTGCCAGGGGCAGGGACGGGGGTGAGGAGTGATTCCTTAATGGGTGCGTTTTCTCTGGGATGAGAGGCTCGGAATCTAGACAGAGGTGGTGGTTGCACAGCGCCGTGAGGGCACTCACAGTGGGCCTGCACCCTTGGAAATGGTTGATTGTATGTTATGTGAACTTCACCTGAATTAAAAATAAATAAGATGAAAAAAAATAAAATAAAATATAAATAAATAAATAAATAAATAAATAAATAAATAAATAAATAAATAAGATGGGCAGCCCGGGCATGATCCTGGAGACCCGGGAATGGATCCCAGGTCGGGCTCCCTGCATGGAGCCTGCTTCTCACTCCGCCTGTGTCTGTGCTTTTCTCTCTCTCTCTGTATCTCTTATGAATAAATAAGTAAAATCTTTAAAATAAATAAATAAATAAATAAATAAGAGAACCAGAACCATCTTCTGAGCTCTAGGCAGCTCCCTGAGGTTGGAAAGCACCTGGACTAACATGCTGGGTCAAGCATCCAGCGCAAGGACGATGGAGCGAGGAATGCCAGGTTAGATGCTCCTGCAGTCACATTTTAAAAAGGAAAAAGGAACAGGTGAAATTAATGTTAATGTTATAGCATCTTGAGCCTGGTGTAGCCCAAACGGTATCCTTTCAACATGTAATCATCATAAATACTACTAACTAGATGTTTCTTTTGTATTAGGTCTTCGGAATACACAGGTGTATTCCCACCCCACCCCGCCCAGGACGTGAGAATGCAGACAGCCCAGGGCCGGAGCCCCATAGCTGCTCAAGGTTCAAGGCACCCACTGCCTGGTGCCGCTCTGGTGGCTCACACTGGAGTCTCGGGACAGAAGCTGCAGAGTTGAGGGTTTAAGATTTCGTGGGTGTTGAACTGTGAATTAAAAATAAATTGGCTACAATCTTCTATAGGGTCATCTGAACATCACATTAGAAATTAGTCCTAAATTGGGGCACCTGGGTGGCTCGGTTGATTGAGCCTTTGGCTCAGGTCATGATCCTGGGGTCCTGGGCTTGAGTCCCGCCTCGGGCTCCCTGCTCAGCCGCTAGCCTGCTTCTCCCTCTCTTTCTACTGTTCCGCCTGCTTGCACTCGCTCTCCCTTTCTGTCAAATACATAAATAAAGTCTTTAAAAAAATAAAAGAAAGGAAGAAAAAGAAAGAAGTTCTAAATCAAACATGCAATTATAGTGTGACCCAGCGATTGCCTATCTGGGTGTCCACCCAAAAGAAATGGGAACAGGAAGTGAAACAAATAATCATATGCTGAAGTTCACAGCAGCCTTATTCATAATTGAGAAAAAGTGGAAGCAACCACTCGCTGACGCCCATGGAGGAATGAATGAATGGAAAAGCAGAGTTTGGTGTATTCCTCCACTAGGATATTATTCAGCATTAAAAAAGAAGGAAATTCAGGGGCACCTGGCTGGTTCAGTTGGCAGAGCATGCGAGTCTTGCTCTTGGAGGTGTGGATTGGAACCCCACATTAGGGGTAGAGTTTACTTAAAAACAAAACAAAACAAAACCCAGGAAACTCTGACACTTGCTACAACATGTGCAGCTTGAGAATATTACAGTAAGCGAAATAAGCCTGCCACGGAAGGATAAATGCTGTTTGGTTGACTCATATGTAGAACCCGGAGGAGTCAAGTTCACAGAGTCAGAAAGTAGAAGGGTGGTTGCCCGGGATGGGAGAGGGGCGTGGGAGTGGCCCCTGGGGACGGTGGTGGTGGTGCCGGGCACACAGAGACGTGAATGTACTTGATGCCCCTGGACTGTATACATTTAGCTCCAGAAATGGTTAAAATGGTAAATTTTTTTAAAATGGTAAATTTTATCTTGTGTATACTTCACCACAATTATTTTTTTAAAAAGATCTTATTTATCTATTGAAGGAAAGAGAAAGAGAGAAGGCACGAGCCAGAGGGAGGTAGAGGGAGAGGGAGAAGCAGGCTCCCCGTTGAGCAGGGAGGCCAACGTGGGCCTTGAACCCAGGACCCCGGGGTCATGACCTGAGTCGGAGGCAAAACCTTAACTGACTGAGCCACCCAGGAGGCCCACTTTACCACAATCAAGACAAATATATCCTGCCACGCGCCCGATGTGTTTGGGTTCATGTTGACCAGGGTGGTTGAGACTATAGTCACTGGGGGAGAGCAGGGGGGAGACGATGCCCGTCGGAGGGGATGGAGGGGACGGAGGGGCAGGGCAGGAGCTGCGCAGGCACTGACCCAGCCCCCAGCCAGGGCCCTGCAGGGTTGGGGACAGGAGGTGACCAGAGGAGGCTGGGGGAGGAGTGAGGACCCCCACCGCCTTGGGAACCAGCCCCACCGGTGCTGAGAGCCAGCAGGGCCCTTTCCTGTTGTCAATTTGAATTTGTATTGCCTCTGCCACTGTGTTCTTTATATTTGTTTCTGTAACTTCCCTTTGGTTTTATTGTCGGAGGCAAACATGAGCATGAGAGGTTTACACCTGGCTCTGTGTCTGTGCATAATGAAGAAACACTATAATAAAAGTGATTGAAGACAACCCCAGGATCCACGAGAAATACTTTCTTTAAAAGAGCAGTCATGCGTTGCCCGGTCTTGCGCAATGCTGTGATCTGGCTTCTGTGTCCCCTGAGGCACAGTCATCTCTGCATCCCCGTGGGGCCAGCACCAGGGCCAGTCTCAGAAGGGTTTCCTGAGTGAGGGAGCCATGAGTGTGTGCAAGCATAGGGGAAGGAGGAACCTGCAGGCAGGGAGGATGCGGGGAGCAGGAGGATGAAGGGAGGCTTGGGGGGTGGGGGGAGTAGAGTTTGAGGAGTGGAAGATGCGATGGGCAGCAGACCCTAGGGCTAAGCTCCAGCCCTGGCCCAGAGGATGTGGAGGGCGATGAGACATGGTCCCAGCCCCGCCCAGGAACGGTGTCCACCGAGGACCCAGCCGGAGCCCAACGGTCAGGGGCGGTGGGCCTGGGGCCTGTCTTCCCCATCCAACACCCCACCTGGACGAGATCCCTTCCTCCTTCAGCCCCACCACACCTGGCCCAGCTACCACCAGCACCTCTCTGACTGGCCTCCGGCGGCCCAGGGCCTCGGCTGCTCATTCACTCAGAAAATAGGCACCGGGGGGCCTGATTAGGACTGCACAGGTGAGGGACAGCTATGGCCCTGCCCAGGGAGACAGAGCACCAACAAGGAAATAGTGAGGGTATCGGATGACAGCAAGCAGCAGCAAGTGCAGGGAGGAATGCAAAAGAAATCTGGGGTCCTCGTGCCACCTTCTCTGGGATAAATCCACAATCCAGGCCCCCCCACCCTGGGCTGGCAGCTTGGGGGCCCGGCTTCATGGGACCTGGTCAGGCCTGCTGTGAGCTGCGCACCTCGCCCCCCCACCTGGAGGCCCCAGTGAGAAGAAAGCCGTGCTCCGAGAGACCAGAGGGAGAAGGAGCCTCAGAGAAGGCAACAGGCCCAAGGCTGCGGGCTTGGAGGTGCGCTCCAGGTCCCTGTCCCCATGTGGCCTGGCTTCTGAGCCTTGGCTTCTCCTCCTGCAGGATGGGCTCAAAGTTGTGGGTGAGAACGCTGCAGGGATCAGCGGGGGCCCAGATTCACCCCTGGGGAGGCTGGAACAGGCCACCGGGGGAGGAAGGAGTGACTGTCACCCTAGCCCAGTTTATTTTTTTTTTTTTAATTTTAAAAAAAGATTTTATTTATTTATTCAGGAGAGACACAGAGAGAGGCAGAGAAACAAGCAGGGTGAGAAGCAGGCTCCCTTCGGGGAGCCCGATGTGGAACTTGATCCCAGGACCCCGGGGTTAACAACCTGAGCCAAAGGCAGACATTCAACCACGGAGCCACCCAGGTGCCCCGGCCCAGTTTAGAAGCAGCTCTTATGGGGATCCCTGGGTGGCTCAGCAGTTCAGCGTCTGCCGTCGGCCTAGGGTGTGATCCTGGAGACCCGGGATCGAGTCTCCCGTCAGGCTCCCTGCATGGAGCCTGCTTCTCCCTCTGCCTGTGTCTCTGCCTCTCTCTCTCTCTCTCTCTCTCTCTCTCTCTCTCTCTCTCTCTCATGAATAAATAAATAAAATCTTAAAAAAAAAAAAAAAAAAAAGAAGAAGAAGCAGCTCTTATCCCAGCTCCAGGGCTGGAGACCCAAACCTCACAGGTGCTGGCAAACAAAAGGTAGGAGGCCTGGCCTGCGCCCGCCTCCCAGAACACCTCCCAGAGCACCCCCCTGCGGGCCAGGAGTCCAGGTAACATGTGCCCCTGCGCGGCCTCAGCATCTGCCACGAGCCCATCCGTGCCTCCTCCTGCCCCGGAGGCCGAGAGCCTGTAGGACGGAGGACGGAAGGGACAGACAAGCCTGGCTTCATGGCTCCCAGAAACTCCCTGCTCGGAGCTGGGCGCTGCAGGAAATGGGGCAGGGAAGCAGGAGATTTGAAGGTCAGGGCTGGCTCCACGTGCCAGGTCTTCCAAACCTCTCCATGCCTCAGTTTCCACACCCCTGAAAGAGGAGAGATGGTCCCTCCCAAGGTGGCAGGAGGAGCAGATCGTGGCGGGGAATCTGTCCTCTACTGGGCATGAGTGTTCTTTAAGTTGGTGATAATGTTGGTGGCAGAGGAGCAGGGGCCACCGGGGTTGGGTGTGGGGAGTCAGGGCTGTGTCATGTCCTCCTCAAGCTCCAGAGAAGCCGTTTCCTGTGAGCTGCTGAGATGCAATCAGGAAGCAGCTCTGGGGCGGGGAGTAGCTGGATGGGATTCTAGGCTCGGCTCCATGTCTTCCCTGCTGTGTGGCGTGGGCAGGTCACTCCCCATCTCTGGGCCTCTGCTTCCTCTTTGGGGTCTGGCTGCGAAGATAGCTCAGGAACTGGGCCCTCTAGGGGCTAGCCCCAGGACCCAGTTGCTTTGAACCACCCACCCACCCTGGGGTGAATGATATAATCTGCTCAGGCAGCCCTGGCACCCGTCCAGGCTCCTTCCTGTGCAGAGATGACCAACTAGATAAACTGGGGCCATTATGCAGGGAGGAGGCTCCCAGGAGAGGCAGGCAGCGAGCAGTGCATGTGTCCAGGCCAACAGGAAGGAGGGGGAGGAGGGGAGGGCAAAGCTGGGCACGCATGTTGATAAGGATCCCCCCCTGGGGACAGACCATCTGTGACAGCAGGTCATGGCGGCTCCAGGGTGGCCTTCGGGGAGACCTGGTAACCCCCCGGTTCCTCAGCCCCAAGTGGGCCTGCTCACTATTGAGAGCCGTTTAAGATACATCCCTTCCTGGTGGCACCTGGCCGGCTCGGTCAGTAGAGCATGGGACTCTTGATCTCAGGGTCCTGAGTTCAAGCCCCAAGTTGCGCACAGATCTTACTAAACGATATATGCATATCCCATCCTTAAGATACCCCACCCTGCACAAGCCATTCCTGTGTAAGTCCCATAGTCCCTTGGGTGTGGACTGCATTCCCCACTTTCTGGCAATTTCTCCAACAGGAGATCTAGAAATAGGCTGGTGGGAGAAGGTGGGAGGAGGAGGAGGAGGAGCCCAGTGAGAGGCGGAGAGCTGTGGGTTGGGTGGCACTCTGCTCTGGGCTGGTAGGCTCCCACTACCCTCAGTTCTGCGGACTTGCTGAACCCGTCCACAGCTTGCCCCACAAAGGTGACCCCGGTGGGGGACAGGTGGCAGCAGGGGTCTGGTGGCACTGGCAGAGGTATGGTAGCCGGTGAGCTTCTGCTACCCTCCAATGAGCCTCTTAGCCTCGGCTGGTGGCCACCATTGACTCGTCTGCATCTGTCCCAGAGCAGGAAGGGACCAAAGTGGGGTGGAAGGAGGACAGGTGTGAAGCCACCAGGTCCAAGATGAGTCACAAACTCTGATTGTGGGGGAAGTCGCTTTGTCCCTTGGCCCTGACCTTTTCTTCTGTCACTTGTGGCTACATCATCTGCCTCACTGGATGGCTGGAGGTTCAGAAATGATATCGGTCATGTGTAGACGTGGTGCAGCAATAGCCCCCGATAGCGTGCTGGTGTCTCCAAGTCCCTGGAGACTTTGGGCCAGCTGGGGAGGGGTCAGCTTGACTCAGCCCTGGAGCCGCACTCTTCAACTCAACGAACTCAAACTCCAGGAGCCTGATGACTTTCCTGAGCTGAGGGAGAAGAATGACTCTCTTTGCCTGCTGCACTCCCTCCACCTCTGCAGGGGGGTGGAAAGCAGTAGGACCAGCCATAGTACAGTCAGGAAGAGGCCATCATTCTGCAGGACAGGGCTGCTGGCCCAGGGGCCCTCCAAGAAGCCGGAGAGGCCAGGCCTCAATTCCTTGCTCACGTTCCTCAGGCATGACCTCTGGACCAGCTCAGGATCCGCTCGCCATACTCACGCCCTCTGCATCCTCACCCCATTCCATGCACAATGGTATCCTGTCTGCGGGGGTAGACCAAGTCCCAGAGAGGTGATGTTACTTGCCCAGACCACCAGTGGAAGCCAGACTTGACCCTGGTCTGCCATGAGATGATGACACTCATGTTGTGTGATTCAAAGATTTCGGAAGCAAGGTCTCCTGACGTGAAGTGTATCAGTTAACTATTGCTGGGTAACAAACAACCCCCAACCATAGTGCCTCACAGCAACCACCAGCCTGGATTTGCTCCTGATTCTGCAGTTTGGGCAGAGCTGGGCAGGGCCCCCTCTTCTCTGCTGCGTGCATTGTCTTATGGGGCACCCGACCAGTCTCCCTCACATGCCTGGGGCTGCAGCAGGAGTGGCCCAGCAGCCAGGGGCAGGCTGGGCCTTTCTCCTGTCTTCCTGCTTTCTAGGGGCCCTTCCATGTGGCCTCTCTCTAGTGGGGTCATCCTATTTCCTTATGTGGCTCTGGCTTCGAAGCTGGAAGAAACAGTTGCTGTAAAGTCTTTTAAGGCCTAGGCCTGAAATCTCTCAGTCGCTTCCAAGTCATCCTTTTGGTCAAAGCGCATCACACACCCAGCCTGCCCAGACCCCAGGGGAGGCAGACCGTGGACCGCGTGGCAGTTACAGGGACGGGAGCGACTGTCAGCAACCACTTTGGCAGCCGTTCTTCCAGCAAGGATCCTGCCCTTAGTGGGTCCCTGCCTCCTGTCAGACTCCTGTGCAGCAGGTGTGGGAGAGCTGATGATGACCCATAGGGGTGCAGGGGAGGGAGGGCCCAGGGAGCTCCAGGGCCTGGCTGCAGGGGGACGAGAAGACTAGGCTGGCCCTGGCCAAGCCCAGGGGGCCCACAGGCCTCAGAGCCCTCTCTCTTCAGGCCTCTGGGTCTTTCCCTCCCTGGCCCCAGCTGCCCTGCTCCCCAGCCCCGAGGGTAAGATGGCTGAGCTTCAGCGGGGAATGAGGCCGGGCCTGCTCATCCTGTTGGTGACAACACTCTACAGGCCCTGCCTGGGCTTTGCTGAGGAGCTGCGCTGGCAGGGAGCGATGCCCAGGCCCTCCACCTGCCCTGCCCTGCCACGGGACCTCCCTGATGGCAAGAAACTTCCTCCCAGCAGCTCCACCCTAGCCCCACCCCCCATGTCCCACATTCTGAAAATATGTTGGCTCCAGATAGAGATGTTCATCGGTTGGTGGGGAGGAGGCCATGCAAATCCTCCCGACACCTCCACCCCTTAAAGTCCTCAGGAACGGCAGAGTGGCCGCCCCAGGCTCTGGGGTCCAGTCTTGCCTGGCTACTCATTGGCTGTGTGATCTTGGGAAAGCTTCTTACATCTCTGGACCTCGGTTTGCTCATCTGAGAAATGGGAAAAGAGGGCAGCCCGGGTGGCCCACTGGTTTGGTGCCGCCTTCAGCCCAGGGTGTGATCCTGGAGACCCGGGATCGAGTCCCACGTCGGGCTCCCTGCATGGAGCCTGATTCTCCCTCTGCCTGTGTCTCTGCCTCTCTTTCACTCTGTGTCTCTCATGAATAAATAAAATAAAATCTTTAAAAAAAGAAAAGAAGAAGAAGAAATGGGAAAAGAGAAAGGCAGGCCTGACCACTCTGCTTGGGCCCTGCTCTGCACACTTGATGTCCAGCAGCTCCTACGACCCTCCTGACAACCCCGGGGGCCAGGGTGAGCACGCCTCTCCTATTTCATTTTATAGCAAAGGAGATAAAGGCACATAGAGAGGTCCAGGGACTTGCCTGGGGTCGCAGAGTTAGTCACCAGTCCGGAGCCCACGCTCTACCCATCCCCAGTGGGCTCCCCACCTCCTAATTCCTTTTGTCAATCACTATGGCAAAATCCACATCACATAAACTTGACCGTGTGCAGGTCAAGCCGTGTGGCATTCTGGGCCTTTGCCACCACCCCTCTCCAAAGCAATTCTTCTTCCCCAACTGCAATTATACCCTTTATTTTATTTAAGATTTTATTTATGCATTTTAGGAAGAGAGAAAAGAAGAGAGAGGAGCACGAGGGGGGAGGGCAGAGGGAGAAGGAGAGACAAGCCGACTCCCCGAAGGGCTCCATCCCACGACCCCGAGATCCTGGCCTGAGCCAAGATCGAGAGTCAGACACTCAACCAACTGAGCCACCCAGGTGCCCCTGAAACCATACCCTTTAAACAATAATTCCTCATTTCCCAGCGATCACGGCTCTTCCCGTCTCTATGAACTTGACTTCTCCAGGTGCCTTGTGTGAGTGGAGTCAGAACTTGTCCCCTGTGTTCTTCTGTGACGGGCTTATTTCACTTTGTATGATGTTTTTGACGTTTGCCTGAATGGTAGAGCACACGTCAGCATTTCCTTTCTCGTGAAGGCTGAATAATATCCCGATGCACGTACAGACCACTCGTCCATCCGCAGACCCTGGGTCGCTTCCACCATCTGGCTGTTGTGAATAAAGATGCTATGAACAGGGGCGCATAGATATTTGTTCAAGACGCTGCTTTCAATTTTGGGGTGTATGTACCCAGAAGTGGAATTGCTGAGTCACATGATAACTCTGTATCTTATTGTTTGAGGACCTGCCACGCTGTTTTGCACAGCGGCTGTCCCATCTCACCGTCCTCTGCAGTGCACGGGGATCCTGATTCTGTCTTGTACTGCAGTGTAACTCCAAGCCCCAGGAAACGCTGGCAGCCCTGGTGGGTGCCAGGCAGGGCCCAGTAAAGAGCTGGTGGGGGTGGTCCAGCAGCTCCCGAGGGGCGTGCGGGCGGGACAGGGGTGCTGGGAATCCTGGTGGGCACCGAGGGAGGCAGCCTGGTCCAAGGCATCCCCTCCCATGGACACTGAGCCCCGGGCTCAGGCCTTCCCCACCCCCACTCTGCCAGGACAGGCCATCCTGGGGCAGGAGGGTTGAAAGGGGCCAGTGTGGGGCACATGTCTACACTAGCAGGCTTAAGGCCACAGGACAGTCAGACCCTTGGGCAGGAGGCTCCCTGCTCAGCTGGGCCCCACCCTGACATCCATTTCCTACCTGAGTATCCCTCTTCCCTGGCCTGGGTTACCTCCTCCCCTGCCAGGAGTGGCATGCCTTGTGGGGACAAGTCCTGAGAATTGGCTTTGTGACCTGGGAGAGGTGCTAATCTCCTTTGAGGAATTCCCAAGACCAAGCCCCTCATTGTACAAGTGACTCTTAGTGAGTCAAGGGGTGTGGACTGTTCTAGAACCCTGGCTGCTGACTCCCACCCCAGCTTTCTCTACAGCCTGCCCATGCCACCGACATCCCCTCAGAAGGTCTGGACTTGTTGAAGATCCTGGTCCTGAGCTGAGGGTGGGTGCCTCCCAAGAAGGTACCAGAAGCAGGGTATCTCTTCTGCATAAGCCCTGGCCCTGGCAGGGCCTCTTCAGGTCATAGGGCCTCAACCTCTGAAGCCCTGGTCCTGGCTGGAGGCAGGGATCAAACATCCTGAAGAGTGGCAGTGTGAGCCTAGGCACATGGTCTGGGCCCAGGGCCTTGGGCCATGTGCACTGCCATGGGTTGAAGGCCATGGTCATGGGATGTGGTGCTAGCAGCTAGATTCTTATGGCCCTGGGCAGGATCCAGCCTCTTTCTGATCCCTGTTTTCTCACTGGTGCATTTGGCCTAGGACTGGAACTACACGGCCTTCAAAGACCCCTTCCAACTGGCAGATTCCAGAAGGAAGTCACTGAGGGGGGACTCTGAGCAGTAATTTCCTGAGCACTGACCACACATGAGTCGTCATGGCACTCACTATGTCCTAAGCGCTGAACACGTCTAAACTTACTCATTCCTGACAATGATCCTAAGCAGTAGATACAGTTCTCATTGCCAGGGTACAAAAGGAGAAACTGAGGCATGGAGAGATTGAAATGGCCCAAAGCTGCAACGATAGTGGAACTCAAGCCCTGCCTTCTTCACCCATGTTCTAATCCACAGTCTTATACCATAATGTGGCTGAGCTTTCTTTAAACCAGAGTTTTTTGAGCGCTGGAGCCTTTCCAAGCACCAAGTGTAGCAGCTCGCAGGAAGCATGCAACAGTGACCAGAAACCCCGCCACAAGAGCTGGTTGGGTAAACTGGGGACAGGCTGTTAGGGGACGCAAGAGGCCCTCTGTGTGTCCGTGCTACTCAGGCCATGTCCTGAGGCAGACGGTGGGGGCAAAGGGAGCGCAGCTGGCATGGAAGGATCTGGAATCTGTCACAGGAGGAGTCTCTAAAGAACCTGAGAGGAGAAGTGGTGGAGCGACTCTTGCCAAATTTCTGAAGGCCCACGGCACCCATGAAGAACCTGGCGGGTGCTGAGCAGTTCTGGGCGGTGGGACCCCGGATCTCCCCCAGCCAAAGCTGCCCCGGGGCCGGAGCCGAGTGAGTCCCGCTCCGCAGGAGGCGTGAGGGCGCCGGAGGAGACCCTGGCCAGGAGTCGGGCGTGAGGCTCAGTGGCCACATCTGGGCAGTTGCGACGGCCTCGGGCTCGACTATACCTCCGTGTCCCCCGCGGGGAGCTTCACTGTCCTTCCAGCTCCACGCGTCCCCTCGGCTCCAGCTGCGCAGCCCGGACCCCACCAGGACTCCAGCAGCACCCTGTTCTTCAGATTTCTGGCGGCCAGAAGGACAAGAGAACCTGCCGACCCAAGGCGCCTCCAAGACCCCGAGTGCAGCCAAGGGCTGGCTCGGCATCTGTGTGGAGGGCACCTCACTGGAGGGCCCCGGAGCCCAGAAGCCGTGCAATGGACAGGCCGTGACTCAGCACTGCCACGCTCGTGTCTCACGTCTGCTTATGGCGTTCCAAGGCCCCTTTGCCGAAGCAGGTGCTGATTGTGTGAAGCGGGGGCCCGGGAGGCGGGAGGGTGGCTCTGGGTGGGCCGTGCGCTGCCCTGCCCTCCCGCGGTGGCCCTGTGGGACTTTCCTGTGGGTTTGTGGGGAATGCCCGGCAGGGCTTGTGGGTGTAGGGGGGTGTTCTCTGTGTGTATGCACCTGGAGTGTGTCTGTGGGTCTGTGCACACAAGGCTCCGTGTGCATGTGTATGAGTCTGACACTAGGGTAGGGAGTCTCCCAGGGAGTGCTCCCACCTGCAGATGGGGGCCTGCTCTGTGCATTGCCGGGTGTGCGCACACACATTTGGGTGTGGGTGTGTCTGCGTCTCTGCCCTGGTGTGACCGCTGGTGCGACTCAGCCCGTTCACCTTGGAGATCCAGCCCCCAGACCTCACTCCAGCAAGCCACCCTCCTGCGCTGGCCAGGGGCTGCAGTGGGGGACACCTGCTGACCCCATCCCTCCCTCAGCACCTGCACTGTCCTTGGAGCTTGTGGGGGGTCGTTAGGCTCCCTACACACACACACACACACACACACACACACACACATACACACACCCTCACTTCTTAGCTATGACTAGGCCCTTCCCCATCCATCCTCAGCCTGGACACCCTTTCCTCTTTTTTGCTGTGTTTCTAAATCTGCCCCAACCTTTGAGGCCCGGCCGACATCACCTCCACCCTCCCAACCCCCCAGGTGGACTAGTCTGGCCACCTCCCTGCTGTCTTTCTGTCTCATCCGCTGGCCTGGGTTCTCCTGGGACAGAGGAGAGTCTGGTTTCTCTCTGCCTCCACTGCGACCTGGAGCCTAGAGCCTGGCACCCAGAGCCTGGGGCCCAGAGCCTAGCACACAGTAGGCTCTCAATCAATGAGTGGCTAGAACCCCACCCCACCATGTGCTCATCTTCCTCTCTCTCTGTGGGGTTGGCCGTCACTAGGGAGAAGCCCAGGAGGGGATCTGGTGCCTGATAGCCGGAACACTGGCTCTGGGGTCCAGGTCCTGGCTCTGCCTCTCAGCCATCGAATGGGCTCTGTCCATTTCCTCACATGCAGATCCAGCAGCATGAGGCTTAAGGGGGCTTCCCGGGGAGGGAGGAGGGCTTGGCGTTTCTAGGAGTGGTCGCCAGGACTTAGCTTAGTGTGCAGCTCCTTGTACCAGCGGCCACTGGAATCCTCGGTCATGTCCATATGCAATCATGCAGCAGCCCTGGCCCTAATAGGGGGACTGGAAGCCCCTGGAAGGTGGGTGCTTCTCTGTCTGGGTTCCCACCATCCCTCACGCACCCCCCCCCCCACAATGGACACTACATATGAGGGCCAGGGGAGGAGGTGGTCTGAGGCTTATGTGACAGGATTTGTCGAGCACCTACTATGTGCTGGGCTGTGCCCGGTGCTGGGGTGACAGCAGCCCTAGTAGGGGTTATGTTCTGGGAGGTGAGACAAGCAAAAGAACAAGAGGCATAGGAAGTTGCCTTGTATGTTAGATGGCCAAAAGTGCTGTGGAGAAAGGAGAGCAGACAAAGGGGTCAGGGAGCTGCACCCTAAGGGCCGTTTGAGGAGGCCCCACATTGCACTGAGATCGGAGAAAAGAGGGCACCCCGTGGGTACCTGGGTTGGGGGGGAAGAGAGGTCTGGATGGAGGAAACAGCCAGCACACAGTAGGCTGATGGGCACGGGGACAGCCTGGAGGGAGGGGCCAGGGAGGCACCAGCCTTGACCAGGCAGGGACTTGTGAACACCCCCCACCCACACTCTGACTTCACTTTGGGTGAGATGGGAGCCACAGCACGATTTGAGCAGAGGAGGGAGGTGATCTGACCTGTGCCATCCAGAGCCACACTGACTGCTCCGTGGGAAGGGAACAGAAGCAGGAATAGGCGTGGAGAAGGTACAGCAAGGACACAGGTGGGAGCCTTGGAAGAGTGACAGGAGTCCCCACAGTGGGAGGGGCCCCAAGGAATGGTCGGGGAGAGCCCGGCAGTCCCTCACCTGCGTCCTGAACCCTTTGGGAATCCAGTAACAACCATAGACCTTCTCCCAGAAAAACATGCATGTGCGTGGTGTGCACACACAGGTTCACACAAGCAAGTACATGATTGCATCCTCGCAAACATACATGAACACCCATGTTTATGCATGCGCATGCACACTCCACATGCTCACACACACACACACACACACACACACACATACATGCCACGCTGCAGAGAATTTTAGGAGAGTCCTGGCCTCCCATTGAGTCCATCCCCTCTGCTTAACACGTGTGGAAACTGAGGCTTGGACAAGAGAAGCCTTGTCCAAGGTCACCCAGGCAGACAGGCCTTGACCAGCAGGACCTGGCCCACATGGACCGAGAGCATCAGGGACCCCAGCCTCTAAGCCCTCCATCTTCCATACTGAGCCAGGCGCCAGGGTAAACCCCATCTCATCCTTGTGCCAGAGAGGCCGGGCTGGAGGCTGGGATCCTGAGCGCTTCCTGTCTGGTATCCTGGCCTCCCTGCAGGGCCTTTCTAGAAACATTTTTACACCGGATGAGATGGGGTTTGCCATAGAGGCTGGGATGGGTGCAATGAATACTTAGAGATGGGCTGATGGGCTGGGGAGGGCACTGCAGGCAGAGTCCAGGAACAGCAGAAGTGATGTGAGAACTCTCCAAACGGGGTGTGTGGCTCTGGGGGGAGAGCACACCTGGGTTGGGTCTTGAAGGGTGAGTAGAAGATTTGCCAGAAAGGCTTTCTGGGCAGAAAGACTGAGATGGGCCGAGGTGCAGGGCTGAGAAAGTTTGGAGAAGCGGCAAGCATTTCAGAGGGCTGCCTGCGGTGTGCTTCTGGGAAGGGCTCACTTATCAATGAGCAGAGGGAGGGCAGGACAGACTGTGGGGTCCAGCGACTTCAGCCGGCAGGTGACAGAGAAGGAGGGGAACCGAGCAATAATTGAACAGCCCTGCTGGTGCCTGCGAGGGGTCAAGCAGCCCCGCTCGAGCCCATTCTGCAGATGAAGACGTCAAAGGCTTGGAGCCAGCTCACGCTCCCTGCGTGCCAGGAGCCTTGGCAAGGCCGGTGCTTGGCCCTCGGCAGGGGTCAGGGACTCCTCACCTCGGGGACCCGGGGCCAAGAGTGAGAAGACCCGGGGAGGGAGGAATGTGGCTCCCATGGGCCAGGCAGCAGCTGCAGGAAGGGCTAACAGACCCACCGATTGTTCACAGAGCCAAATCGGCCCCAGGTGAAAGAGGGCTGCAGAGCTGTAAGGTGACACCCCCTGGGCTGGCTAATCTTGTATCTGGGCTTCTTTCAGCTCCAGGCTCCCACAGCTTCCTTGTCAGGCCCTGGAGGAGGGGGTGGGGAAGGAGGGCCACCTACCAAGCCTCCCCACCCCCTCCTGCCTCCTGCACATCCCCTATAGTGGCTTAGAGATAGGACAAGAAGTGAGTGAGGATGGAGAGGTTGGGGATATCCAGGTTCCAGTGACATCAGTGTGATGTTGGGCTGTGATTAGTCCCATTTTACAGAAGAGGAAACTGAGGCTTTGGACCTTGAAATGACTGGGACACAAAGCGAGGCTGGATTAATCCCGCTAGTGCTCAGCCCCTCCGCCTGCTGAGCACCTGCTGTGTGCCAGACCTCTCTCAATGCTGGAAAAGAAACAGGGTTGTCTCTCCTCCTGGCCAGCTCTCTCAGAAGTGGGCTCCCAGTGTTCAGAGGGTAGGGAGGCGGGGCCTGGGGTGCTGGCTCTGCCTGCGGCCAGTGGTATGTGACCGAGCAGGTCACTAGTCTTGTCTGTCGGGCTGGGAGGGCAGGCTGGCCACGCACAGCCCCCAACGCTCGCCGAGACTGCCAGAGTGCACTGGGCAGACGGAGGCTGGCTTCAGTCTGGCCCCACCAAGGCTGACTCCCTTGTGGCCTCACGAGAAGCTTGGAATCTAGAAAGGTCAGGAGAACGAAGACCCGAGTGTTGGGGGGAGGATGGAGCACAGCGAGCAGACCCCAGAGCCTGACCCAAGCCGGCTCTGGGCAGGGCAATCCCACACTTGTTCCTCTACACAGCTGTCCTGGTGGGGTGCCTTACCCCTGCACGGACTTAAGAGCACCCATGTGGGGATGGGGGTGCTCTCGTGAGGGGTTCAGGGTATAGCCCACTGAAGCAGGGCCTTGGGAGCACGGCTTTCCTCAAGTGGCCATTTTCAGACAGGTCAAAATGAGCAACCACTTTTTTTTGTTTTTTTGGTTTTTTTAAATGACGGGTAGTATGTACACAGTGGTATTAATCACTTTCTTTTCCTGGCAAATATTTGTTGAGTGTCTCCCATGGACCCAGCTAAGCGTGCTGTGGAAACAGTGGCCCTGCAGTCACCGCACCAGCTAAGACAGCCTGGCTGGCAGACCCTAAGGGGGTTACCTAAAGCACAGGGCCCCATTTCCCTCTCTGAGGAGCTTGAGGAGGGAGGCTTCCTTATCCCCATTTCACAGATGAGGAAACAGAGGTAAGCCACGTACATGAAGACCCAAGTACCTAGACCCAAGCCAGATCTCTCTGGTTTCTGAATCCAGTTACCCCAGAACACTGGGACCCTCCCCGCAGATCCTTACCGCTCAGCCTGGAGGCTCAAGGAACAGGAGAAAACATCTGTTTCACACCTCATATTAAAAAACCGAAAGGGAGACAAGCTATAAATGTAATGGATTGGTTTTTAGGTCACAACAAAATGGCTTCACATCAAATGAACCACATCCAAAAAAAAAAAAAAAATATCATGAGGGAAAATGGGTGGCCGGGGCTGGGGCTGGAAGCTTACTTTCCACTGGACATCTTTCAATAATTTTCAAATTTGTGCTGTGTGTAGCTATTATCTACTCACCCAAATCAATTACAAAATTTCAAGGGACAAGAAGGCATATTTGTGGCTCAGGCCTTGATCCGGACCTTCTTGGCTCATAGCCTTGGGAGCCAGAGCTTGTCCCAGGGAGAAAGAGTACACACTAGATGAGAGATGAATGCTACTGGTTGCTCACTACGAGCACTCCGCCCCCGGCAGGGAGAGTGAATGAGAGTCCCACAAATCTAGTTTTGAGTCCAGGCTCCAGGGCCTCCCAGTCTTGTTACCTCAGGCACCCCTCGATGGGAGCTGTGAAAAGTGAAGGATACAATATTTTGTTCCCAGCCTGGTGCTAATGGGCCAGCTGTGAGCTTTCCTGGATGCCCAGAGCAAGCCAGACCTGAAACCGTGATTTTCTCATGGGTCTCCCAAGTGGCTGTGGGAGACCAGGGGAGGAAGAGCAGATTCTCCTGGGGAAGTCACGGGCAAGCAAAGAGTCTCTGTTTCTGACAGTCCCCAGGCAGAGGCACAGGGAGAGGCACGCCTGAGTGAGCAGCAGTGAGGCTTCCATTGGGGATGGAAAGAGAAGGGCAGACAGTCGGCTGGAGGAGCAGGGGGTGCAAGAGGATGTTGGGGTTAGAATAGATGGGATTTGCAGGGAGTGACGGAACAGAATACCTGAAGCAATTGAGTCATAAGGATGACACGAAGGTACAGGGATGTGTTCAGAGTGGTGCGAAATGGGAATGACTTTTACATTTTCAAATGATTAGGAAAAAAAAAAAGAAAGAATAAGGTTTCACACACAGGAAAATTACATGAAATTCACACTTTAGTGTCCATAAATAAAGTTTTATTGGAACACAGCCATGCTCATTCCTTCCCATATTGTCTATGGTTGATTTTATACTACGGTGGCGGAGCTGAGTAGTTGAGACAGAAACTCTACGGGCAGCAATGCCTAAAATACCGACTAGCTGGCCCTTACGCAAAATAGTTTGCCTACTCTTGGCTTAGAGGGAGTCTCCAGGGAGAGGAGGGGTGGGGGTGTGGCCAGACAAGAGATGGAGCCAGGTCACCAGGGCCTCCTGCCCTGCCCAGGCGCTGAGCTCAAGCTGAGGGCAAGTGGGAGCCACTGAGGAGTCACAGGGGAGAGCCACCAGCTCAGACGAACGTTGAAGGGTCCCCGACTGCTTGGCAAAAGTAGATGAGGGTGGGCAGGGGCACGTGGACCGGGAAGCCCAGGCAGAGGCTGCTGCAAGGGCCTAGCAAGGGCAGGGGCACCTCGCGCGCCCGGAGGCGTCTCCCTGCCCTCCCCACACACCCCGGCCTCCGCTCAGAGACGTGCCCCCTGTATACCCAGGGTGCCCGGCACACGGGGCGGAAGTGGCCGCTTCACCCGGGAATCCCTGAGCGGAAGAAGGTGCCAGAAGCGCCCGGAGGCCGCCTCGAAGCCCCGAGCGACGTCATGAAGAGCCGTGGTCCGAAGTGGTGGGTGCTTGGAGAACCACCCGTGGCCCGATGGCAGGAGAGGAGGCTCAAGAGGTAGGCGGGGCGCGGACCCGGGGCCTTGGGTGCCCGCTGCGGGCGCGAGGAGGGGAGGTGCACGCGGAGCCAGGAGTCACTGGGCCGGGCCGGGAAGAGGGGCGCGGCGGCTCGGGCACGTGCCTATGCGGACACGGGCAGGAGGGCGCCGGAGGGTGCAGGCAGGCGGAGGCCCGTGGACCCCGGCCGGTATACACTGGCTACACTGGCCACCCACGCACACGCGCGCAGCTGCGTGGACTCGGTCCAGGCCTAGCGCTCCGCACGCGCCACAATAGAAGACCAGGCCTCTGCACGCGCTCCTGGATGGGTGTACACAGAAGCACAGCCGCCCGAGTCACGCACGCACACGAGCCCGAGAGGCCCCTCCACACGGTCACAGATTTGTGCACACTGGCACGGTCCAGGCACACGCAGGCACAGCCGCCGGCTCCACGCGCACACCACAGCGCAGCTGTGCACGCCCATGCGCTCCCCGGGACTGGAGGTCACACAGTCCCGTGCACACTGCACAACCCAGACGCACACATCCACGCACGTACAGAGCCGGACGCGCAGACCCGTGCACACGCCAGACAGACACACACTCTCTGACCCGCCCCGCCTCCCCTCGCACACAACCGCCCAGGACGCACCGGGCCGTGGGCCGGCGCACGCACGGTCACAGGCAGGGGCGCGCACACACACACATTTGATCGCACACGCGGGAGGCGCGGAGCGGCGGCGGCCCGAGACTGCGGCCCGAGGCGCCCCCGGCCCCGCGCGGCGAGCGGAGCGCGGCGGAGGGGAGGGGGCTCCGGTGGGGGCGGGGGCGGGGTGGGGGCGGGGCGGGGGCCGCAGCGGCGAGTCGGGCGGGAGCCGGCACCTCTGCGCGCCGCGCCCGGGCCTCGCCTCCGCACCCCCCGCCGCCGCGCGCCTCCAGGGGGGCCCTCCCCCGCGCCCGTCCGCTCGCCGGCCCCCAGCCGCGGCCCCGGGGTGCAGCCAGGCGGCCGCGCCGGGCCGGCGGGACAGGGTGGAGGTGGGGGCGGGGGCGGGGATCGGGGCCGGGCCGGGGCCGCGCCGCCCGCGATGCCGGGCGCCCGCCGCAGCCGCCGCCGGAGCCCGGGATGGGGCGAGAGGCTGCGGCGGACGCCAGCATCTCCCCGCCGGGGGCCCCGGGGGCCGCGGAGCCGCCGCCGCCGCTGCTGCCGCCGCCGCTGAGACCCAGCGGGCGATGGGTGAGTTGACCCCGGCGTCCCGGGGGCCCGCGCCGCAGCCCCGCCGTCCCCGCACCCCGGCCCGCCGCCTCCATCTCCGCGCCGCCGCCTCCGCGCTCGCGGCGCCCCCGTCACGGCTCCCACGGCCCCCTCCCGAACGTGACCCTGGGGCGGGGGCGGCCGCGCGGGGCCGGGGGCCGGGGCCGCGGCGGGGGGGGCGGGATGCCGGGGAGGCTCCTCGGCTCCGGCGCCCCCTCCCCCAACCGGGCTGCTCCGCGGAGCTTTCCCGGCCCCGGAGGGCAAAGCCTCATCCCTCCGCTCCCCTCCCCCGGCCTGGGCGGGGGGCGTCCCCGAGGCGCCGGGCTCGAGCGGCGCTTTGTGCGCTGGGCCGCCCCCCCTCGCCCCCCCAACCTCCGGCGCGGCGCGGGGCTGGGGGCGGGAGGCCTCGGCGCCCGCCTTCCCCACCCCCCGACCCCGGGCTGCGGCGGCGGAGGCCCAGGCGCGGTCCCGGAGCAGGGCGGGTGCGGGGGCTGGGACCGTGGCTGCTCGCGGCGACCAGGCAGAGGGAAGTGGGGAGAGCACCCCCAGTTCTTGGGGGGGGCTCCCGCTCTTTTCGCTGCACTGCCCAGGGCGGGGGAGGGAACCTGGCTGGGGGAGGGCGCTATAAATATCCGCAAATAGTGAGTTCTGGAACCGGGGGTGGGGAGGGGAGCGCGCTGGGGTGTAAGTGGGAACGGTGGTGCCTGAGCTGGGGTGCCGCGAGCAGCAGGAGGGGTCTCAGCCAGCCCTGGCGGCCTGAGGTCAGGTGACTCTCCCAGCTCTGGAAGCCCCCCTAGAAGGGCTGCGCGCAGGAATCCTACCCCAGAGACACCCCTCCGTGGCCCCCCAGAACCGGCACTGCCCCCATCCCGAAGGCGCTCCTTTCCGCTCCTGGGACAGCAGTCCAGATCTGGCCCACGGGGAGTTGTGGGCACTGGGGCGTCACCTCCTGGGGCAGTTACTAAAGATCCAGGCAGGGGGCCTCCAAGGGCTGAGGAGATGGGCCCAGGGTCCTCTGAAAGTTTGAAAGAGGTGCTGCTAGCCCAAGGAGGAGAGAGAACTTGCTGGAAGAGTTGGCTCGCTGGGGAGAGGAAGGAAGGGCACTCTAGGTGGAGGGAATGGCACGCCCAGAGGCTCCGGGCCGGGGCTGTGGGGTGCCTGGTGTGTGCGGAGAGGTGGAGGGGGTGCTGGTCAAGCACAGTGAGGGGAAGACACGAGTGCCAGAGCTGAGGAAGGACGGGCAGGTGGAGGTGAGGTGACAGGCCCTACCGGGGAGCTGGCACTAGCAGCTCCTGAGGACAGTGAGGTGCTGATGGGGCTGGGAGTGCTGCCATCTGGCTCGGCACCCCCTCCTTGTCTGCCCAGTGCCCCTGTTGTGGTCAGGGCTGCTTGACCCACATCTGGGATCCCTCTTCCTGTGGTGGCTGGACCGCCGCAGGCAAGTCAGCTTCCTGAGGCTCAGTTTCCACGCCTGTCTAATGGGGAGACTCCCCCACAGGGTTGTAGAGAGGTCTGAGAGAGATGATGAGTTTAGGGTACCCATCCAGCACCTGAGAAGGACTTGGGAAATCCTTGTCTGCTGCGTCAGTATGATGACCTGGAAAACAAGGACATTGATTTCAGCTGGTGGGCCAGGCTCACGCTCCGGGGGGTGATGAGGATCACGTGAGGGCTGGACCCAACTGGGGGAAGCCAAGGGCTGGGGGAATTGCGTGTACACGTCCTCACGTTATTCTGGGAGAAGAGAGAAGCAGTGGCCAGTGGCTGAGGTGGGGGTGGTCTGCACACAGCGCATTCTTGCCCTCACGGGCACCTTAGCTACGGCAATCAGTGACCCTGCTGTGTTCCCTGAAGCCCCTTTATTCTCCACGCTGCACCCCCTCCTGCTCGCTAGCTCTAGCCCTGCTCATGGGGACCAGGGCTCCCTTCCAGAAGGTTCTTCAGACATTGAGACCAACAAACACAACATCCTCCTGTGAGGGGCACTGTCGTGAGCAGCCAGGTGGAGAGGACACAGACCTTACCCCCAGGAGAACGGAATCTAGAATCTAGTTGGGCAGCAAATACCACTGGGCATCCATGGTCTGGCCGAGCCCTGTGCTGGCTGCTTAGGGGCAGGGGGAGAGTGACAATAATTGCACATTGGGGCAGTCATGTGCGGAAGTTAAAAGCAAGGATTCCGGATCCAGTGGCCCAGGTTTGAATCTTGAGTGTCCATTTTTGCTGTGCGACTGTGGACAACTGACTCTCCTCTCTCTGCCTCAGTTTTCTTGCCTCTGAAATGGGAATGATGCACACTATGGCTATTGGGGCAGCTTGGTGTGGTTTCTGGTGGGCATTTCAGATGAGTCTCCCGGTTCACCCCTGCCTCCCTGAAGACAGCCTGCTCCAGCGCATGAGGTATCTTCGTTGCTGCTGTCATCTTCTCTGTGAGCCTCTGTAGGCAGGGGCCTGACTTCTGTGTCCATTGCTTGGGCACGGGGCAAGGGCATGCTGGCAGTAGGCTCTCTGGGAGCAAAAAGGTCCCTGATGAACAGTCAGTAGGCTTCTATGGTGTAAACCTCCCAGCAAGGCCCCTTTCACGCTACCAACAGCTTATCCATCTCGCAGCGGGAGCTGGCGCATGCCAACTTCAGCCCCCAGGCATTCAGTAGGTGCTTCATAAATGGCAGTTGAAAAAGGAGAGAAGGCTCCAGAGACTGTTGGTTGGGTAGACCTGGGGAGCTGTGGGGCCATACTGTAGCCGAGTGGGGGGGGGGGGCGTTGGACAGGTTGAGGGCAGGGCCAGCGATCACTCCAAATAGGTACACACAGTGAGTTGCAGGGCAGGGGGGAGGAAGGGCGGTGTCCTGCCTTCCTGGGAACCTCCACACCCCTGACCCTGCCTCACTCCTGCTCTAGCTCCCCTTGACCTTGGCCTGGTTTGGGCTGCCTGCACAGAATGACCCAGCTGGAGCCCAAGCTTCTGGCTCACAGAGCTCTGAGATCGGGTCCTGATCAGCCTCAGAAATCAAATTCTGTTCCCTTGCTTATGCTGTTCCCTCCCCAAATGTTCCACCCACCTCTTCCTGTGTCCCTAAAACCCTGTCACCCTCCCAAAGCCTTCTCCATGGTGCCAGCCCTCCACCCCAAATCTCCCCTTCTGTCACCCCTAGCCTTTCAGCCCCCCCACCCCCCTTGCACACTGCCCGCCCATTAGAATATGAATAGCCAACATTTATTGCATCCCTACAGCTAACCACAACGGAGATACCATGATATCCCCTTTGCAGATGGGGAAATTGAGGCACAGTGTCTTGTTACTGGTGACCCATCCTTTCCATCTGGGCTGAGCAGCAGTTGTGCAGGGAAGCTCCTTGCTGTGGGCCGGCAGAGGACCACACGGGTTTCTGGAACGTGTTTGCTGTCGCATGTTCTGCTCGGCTGCGAGTTCCCCGTCCCATAGGAGCTCGAATGAATGAATGGAAGAATGAGTGAGTGATTATCAGCCCCAGGGAGTGGCCCTGTCCTTCTCCCCATTCTTCTCCCTTCTTTATCCCTATGGGCGGAGGCACCCTCGGGAGGGTGGCCCTGGACCACAGAGGGATGGTCACTGAGACCCTGCTTCTCCTCACCCCCTGGAAGGGGAAGTGAGGCTTGGAGTGAGGCGGAACCAGGCACTGTGGAAGGGATGGACCACCCTCCTGTGGTCTAGTATGAGGCCACATGGGCCCAGGCTCCTGTGGGGAATCCAGGAAGTGAAGAGGGTCCCAGAAAATTTTTTCTTGCACCAGCCTCAAGTAGAAAGTCCCCTGTGGGTTCCCATAGTTTCATCTTTTCTATGTGAATAAAATTGGAACAATAGGAAACATTCACATACCTAATTACTCCGTTGTTTTCTGAATTTAGAGCCTGTTTGGCTCAAGACTTTGGTTCCCACTGAAGTAAGAATCCCCTGGGAGGGGCAGGGTGAGAGCCAGAATAGGAGGCCGGAGCCCTGCTGACACTGGGGCCTCCTCCCGGCTCTGGGCTCCAGCTGCCCTCTCCAGGCAGGCTGGGAACTTCCCAGAAGGAGCAGCCCACATGGGGGTCTGAGCAGGGGAGGGCGGCCAGAGGCAGTCTCCAGGATTCTGGTTGACAGAGGCCCGTGATGGATGACTTCCCAGACCGTTCTACCCCACCTTGACCTCTGAGTCATAATCATTTGCTGCTATTTATCGAGCACTTACTATGTGCTGGGCGCTGGGCCAAGCACTTTGTCTGCATTATCCCAGCGATGCCTCCTAACTTCCCTCGAAGTAGGTGCTATTATTATTCCCATTTGGCAGTTTGAGGGTGCTTGGGGCCTGGGGCTCAGGGCCAGAAAGGGGCAGGGATGGCATCCAGCCTGGAGACCCCAGAGTCTGATGAGGCTCCTAGTCTGGGCCCCTCTGTCACTCAGAGGACAATGGTCCCTGAAGCTTGGACACCCAAGATGGCCACTTCACTGGTGTCCTGGCCTCCAAACCCTCCTTGTAGCCCTGGAGCCACTCCCTTCTTTCCCAGAGACCCGGGGCTCTTTATCTGGAAGCCCTGATCAGCCTCACCTGGGCCACTTGGGAAAAATACATATTTCCCAGGCCCCACCCCACCCTGCTGAGTCAGAATCCCACCGTGGGATTCTGAGGGTTGGAAACCCCATTTTTAAAATGCTGACCTGGAGCTACAGAGGCCTTTGGACTCCGAGAAGCACTGCCCAGCCCCGTGGAGTCCAAGCTGCCATGAGAGACGCCCTGCCCTCAACCCAGATCCCCACCTGTGTTCCCAGCCTCTGCTCCCTACTACCCTAACCTAGCTCTGCACACACCATAGTGACACCCACACCCTTTTATCTAGACACCTGCTGCTGCCCTTTCCTTCTGGAAACAGGTCCCAGTTGGCCATGGACCCCATATGAGTGATGGTGGCCAGGAAGGGGAAGCAGGGAGGCCTGGTGACGGCAGGGGAGGAGCTGGCCTTCCAGGCTGGGCACACAGGCACTCTCTGGGGGCTGGCACCTTGCCTGACATGGAAAAGGCATTTGGTAAATATTTCTTAAATATTTGTTGAATGGTCGTGAGCGTGGCAGGCCGTTTCTGGAAGCTGGGCAGAGTGGCGGGTTTAGGAGAAGGATTGAAGGGGCGCCTTCTTCACCATCTCCTAGGACTGTGATGATTAATGCTTGGAACTCGTTGATGGCTCAAATGAGAGCGAGATGCTGGTTCTTTCTTTTTTAAAGATTTTATTCATTCATGAGAGACAGAGACACAGGCAGAGAAGCAGGCTCCGTGCTGGGAGCCTGACGTGGGACTCGATCCCAGGATCACGATCTGAGCCAAAGGCAGATGCTCAACCGCTGAGCCACGCAGGTGTCCTGAGATGCTGGTGCTTTCTTACATGACTTCATTTCAGTATCACGGGAGCCCTGGGCAGTGTGCTTAAGTAATCCTCATGCATTCTATGGAAACTGAGTCCTAGACAGCAGACGACTTGCTAGGCCCACAGCCAGGAGAGCAATTTCCGGGCCAGAGTCCTGCCCGTTGGGCCAGAGAACCAAGGATTCTGTGCAGCCCTGCATTGTGTGGAAAGCACTGATTATCTCATCATCTCCCTTGGTTCTAGCAGTGACTGGGAGGTTTGGCTCTACGTTTGCAGCGATGCCCATATCCTGGAGTCAGAAAGCCTGCCCCCAAGGGGTCTTCTGCGTCTGTCCGGGGTAGTGGTGGGGAGAGAGGCCTCCTCCAGGCTGGTAGGCTGGTGGGAGAGAGAAACAAAGAGGCGTGTATTGGGGGCTCCGGCACACAGTAGCTGTTTGGGAGCCCCTTTGGTTAGTGGAGGCAGAGCCAGGCCTTTGGTCCCATCTGGTCCTTGGAACAACCCAGGACAGGCTTCAGTCTGTGAGTCGAGGCCCACAGAGGGTGAGTGACTGGTTCCAGGTCACCCCTGCCATCCCCAAGGTAAAGAGCAAAGGATGTCGAGGTTCCACCATGGCTGGGAGGAGGTCTGGGGAGTGGGGCCCCCAGGCAGACCCCCTCTCGGGTATCCAGGGCTGCCACTGGGGCTTGGCATGTCACTGCTGTCAGAGATGTTTGAGGCCTCATCTGGGTACAGACAGTGGGGGGATGTAACGGGCTCCGTGGTCCCTGCCTCCAGGCCCGGTACCCCCACCTAGACTGGAAGCCCAGGTGCCAGCTTTCCTGGCCTTTGCAGATGCTGTCCCTCTGTCTGGAACAGCCTTCCCCTTGTCTCCTGGCAGGTGCTTGCTCATCCTTTAAGACCCCCTCCCTGTCCCGGGAAGCCCTGATCCCCACCCCAAGGGCCGGGCTGATCCTCTCTGCCAGAATTTCCATTTGTCTGCTCCACAGGATGCTGAGAACCTTGAGGGCAGGGCAGGTCTGCCGAGGGGCCTCGAGATGCGAGATGCCACTGGAGGGGACAGGGGAAGCAACAGTAAGGGGCAGGTGACTGTCACCTCAGCCCACACAGGGGACCTTGTAGCCGGCCACACACACCCATTTCACAGAGGGAACGCTGGAGGCCCCAGGTGCTTGGGGCTGACCTAGACACAGAGAGCAGCTGATAGGCCCTCTGGGGCTGACCCGTCCCCCAAGCTGGAGCGTCTCCATAGGATCCAGGGGTGGGGGATGGGAAGAAGCCCAGGAGCAAAGTCCCCAGGGCTCAGGTCTGCACTTTGTCCTCATGCGCGTGGAAGACCAAGCTCCTTAGAGAAAACGCTTGCTGTCCAAAAGCTGGCAAGAAATCCATGTGGAGAGTTCATTCCAGCAAAAAGGTACACGGGGGTGGGGGTGGGGGGAAGAAGTCTAAGAACTTTGACTAAAAGGTTAGCTCAGGGGATGGTGGGTGTTGCTGTCCTGTTTCTTTTGCTGTGATTTTCCAGTTTTCTGGGATGTACGTGAAACCTTTGTGATCAGAAAAATGCAGTTTGTAATCGGAAGGAGAGAGGTCTAAGAAAAGGCGCACTGGGAACAGGCGGCTCCCCCATTTGCTTGGTTCTGGGGTCACCACTTGCGGGTGGCTTCCAGAGGGACCAGGGGAGCTGCCTGGCCGCAGGCACATCCGCCAGGACAGGTGCGCTGGTGGCAGACAGCTTGTGTTTCTCTCATCCTGGCAAAGTGGGTCAGTGAGCGTCCCAGCGTGCGGCTGCTGGGGGATGTGGCACCCCGAGAATTCCATTCGAACCTCTACCCGCCTTCCTGTGGCGCCGTTAGGCCTCAGGACCCTTGCCATCCCACCTCCGCCTGGAAAGCCCCCTCCCACCCCCGTTAGCTGCGGGCTTCACCTCCATCCCCGTGCCTGGTGGGTACGCATCACTGTTGGCTCCCTGCCTTACTGACTCCTGCCCCAAGCGCCTTTCCGGCGTCCTCCTGCCATGCGGTCAGGGAAACGGTATTCGTAATCCAGCTGAGCCCTGATCCTAGCTGAGGTGCCAGGGCCACAGATCTGCCGACTCCAGGGTGTGCTCATGTCTGCACGTCCCCTCTCCCTGCACACAGCACAAGCAGCTCCATCGTAAGTGGACTTTTGTCCTTCCTTCACGCTGCGCCAGCATATAATCTTGCCCATACCTCCAGCACACCGGCTAATTCATTCAGCAAACACCCACCAAGGAGCTACCAGGCCCTGACCCCAAAGAGACATGATACAAGGTCTCTGACCGCGGGAAGTGCCGTCCTGGGGGGTGTCGCAGTGCACACTGGTGAGGGCAGAGGCCAGCAGGGCCACGGCGGTCAGAAGCATCGCCCTGGAGAGTCGGGGGGACCCTGGGCCAGGGCGTTCCTGCCCAGCTGTGGGTATGCTCGCCCATCCCCTGCGGCCCTGGGACCCGGGGCCTGGGAACCTCGTGCTGGCCCTCCTTGCTGGTTCTGCGGCTCTCAAGCATCCCTGAGGGCCGATGGAGCTGGAACGGGCTCTTGGGCTGTGGGCCCTACTGCTAGGGGGCTGGAAGGGAATACAGGGTGCTGAAAAGGAAGTGGGTCAGCTGGAGCTCACAGTATGAAGCCCCCTGGCAGGCAGGAGGACCTGGGCCGCAGAACTTTCTGAAAGGGAACCTAGGGACCCAGACACCAGAACACAGCATCGATTCAGACCAGAGAAGCCGAGTCACGGGACTTATGGGAGGAAGATGGAGCGGGAAGCAGGAGAATCAGGTCTCCCGTGGTCAGTGGGGAAACTGAGGTGCTTCGGGGTGGGGGAGGTCTTGAGCATTGGTGAGCCTTGGTAGGCATGCTTGTGGTCTGTGCTGAGCTGGGCCCTCCCCACAGCTTGCTGCTCCCTGACCTCAGACAGGACTGGCCCCCCAAAGCTCAGTTTCGTGAGATGGCCCTGTGGTGGTGAGATGAGATGCAGCGCTTCACTCGGGAAGGGGCGCTGCCCTTGGTGGGCGGTTCGTAGCATTGCTGAGGCCTGGACCCCGGCTACCTGACTCCTGGAATGACCCTGTCACCCTATGGTGGCGGTCTGCTCACCGCTGTCTCTTCTTCCCCACACTCAGTGGGACGTTTGGGCACTTGCGGGCCTTTTCTGGAACGCTCTCTGGATCTAGCGAGTGGGAAGGACTGAGTAATTAAAGGAGCAAGAACAGATGGGTGGCTCTGTATTAAGGAGCAGGGGCCCAGTGCCTGCAGTCCTGTGTGGTATCCCCTGCCATTTGACGGGGGCTTCCTGAGTGTCCCCAGTGGAGATGGTCAGGGCCTGACCCACGGGGGCTGTCGCTGCTCGCAGGCAGGGGTGGGCCAAGATTAATTGGGGAGGAAAAAGAGAAAAGGCTCATTGTTCCAGCTTCACAGAGGCTCACCAGGTGCCCAGAGCGGCAGGGCCAACCAGCTGCGCACCTGCTGGGGTACCACCACTCCCGACCACTCCCGCAGGAGGTGCCTTGTGCTGGCTCAGGTTCCCAGAGCACTGGAGCTGCAGGCGCTGGGCCAGGAGCAGCCTCGGCAGCTCCCCAGATCCCTGTGAGGCCCCTTCAGGTGGGTGTTACCAGCCTCCCCTTTTTTTATGCCTCTGAGAGAGTAGGGTCCTAGAGCTGTGGGTGGCACAGCCAGGATTCCAGCCCATTCTTTGACTCAGCAGCAGCTCGCCGAGCACCTCCTGCGTGCCAGGCGTAGGGCCGGGCACCGAGCACCCCGGGGTTCTTCACCTTCCTTTCTACGCCTCCTCCCTACCATCAGCCATCATGTTGCTCAGGGTGCTCTAAAGTCCAGAGTCCTTCCCCTGTCTCCCCTCACCCCCACTGCCTTCCCATTATGATAGAGTTCGTTTAGATAAGCCACCTCATTGAAGTATGCCCTGCCCAGGCAGATCTAGACTTTTCCAAGCTCCAGCTCAGGCCTCAGAGCCCAGCAGCACTGACTGCAGGTGCAGGTGTGTGGATTTGGCGGGGGGGTCATTTATTCATTAAATAAGCGAAGGTCAACCCCTCCTTTGTATCAGATGGGGTGCTGGGGTCCCAGGGCAGCCGGGCAGCACCAGCCCAGTGTGGAGTGAGGAGCCCTGGGGGAAGGACAGTTCAGCTGAGCCTACCTGGGGACACCAAGTGAAAGATTATACAGGAACTTGGGGCCTTCTACAGGATCTGGACTTTATCCTGAGGACAGGAGTTCCAAGCCGGGAGGCTGTGGATGTGGCTGGCTTTGGCTTGGCTCATCGTGACCAGGGTGGGAGCCCCCTGGCAAGGCCGCTGCTCTTGTCCAGGTGAGCGTTGGTGGTGCAGCCGGCATGGGACAGTGGCGCAGAGGTACCGGCGGGATAAGTACCGGGGTATGGAATGGACGTGGTTGGTGATAGACATGTGAGGTCAGCATGAGGGAGGATTTAGGATGCCTCCTGGGCTCCTGGCCTGGGCAGCTGGGGGGGATGGTCACATGACATCAAGGTCCAGGAGGAGGAACATGGGGAAAGCCCGACATCAGAGCATCCCTGGGTGCCAGGCTCAGGTCACAGGTTATCAGCTCAGGTTGTTGGGACAGCTGTGTGAGCTCTTTGTGCCTGGTTTTGTAGTGGAGTCTCAGGCAGGATGGGAGCTGACTCTAACCCCTCTGCTGGGCCCAAATCCATATCCCCTGCCCCTTGTATGCTCTTCTCTCTCCCTTATAAGGGAGTGCTCTTGAGTGGTTAGTTGCACCCCGCACCTGGGCCCTGTACACTCTGGGAGGTGCCCATGGGAGCACCCCCCCACTCCTGCCTAGGTACACAGGACTGACCTCTGCACAGATATCCCCCCTCCCCGGCAAGGGCATTCCCCCGTCCCCCACCTCCCAGAGTGCAGCTCAAAGCCTCCCCAGGCCATGGCTTGAATCTATGGTCCTCCTGGCCCTGTGCTAGGGAAGGTTCACGAATGCCCCATGAAGATGGATGAGAGGTAGGCCGTCTCCTCCCTTCCCTTCCCCCACCCTCAGGCCTCCGGGCTAGAGATGGAGCTGAAGCTCCGCACTGAAGTGGCCCTTTGTACATTGTCCCCCTGGAGGATGGGGGAGCCTGGTGGGAGGGGCTGGCACCACTGGACACCCTGGGCTGATGTCAGCAGGGCTGAGGAGCGAGGTGGGGCCCGGGGGCGGTGTGCTTTCTCTGGGTCTGGGGGCAGGGCACAGATAGGCATGGATTGCACGGGCCAGGCCTGCCGCCCCAGGCCCACCAAACTAGCTGATACTTGTCACTCAGACTCTGCTGTCACTTCTCTTGAGAGTTGGGTGGTCACGCAACAGCTGTTTCTGGAGTGCCTGCTCTGGGCCAGGCTTTGTCCTGGGGGTGGGGAGCAGCGGTGACCAGTGACCGAGGTTCAGGATGACCCTGCTGTCCTGCTGTTGACATTCTGAGCCCCAGGGTGTGGGTGGGAGAGACAGACCACTAACTCGTAAACAAGGAGACAGCTAGCTTCCGCAGCGGTTGTGGGGGAGCCGATGACCTGGGGAGCAGACAGACTGGAGCTGGCCGGACAGGAGGGCCCCTCTGAGCAGCAGCCACATTCCAGACGGAGGAACCGCGGGGGGAGGACCCTGAGGATGAAAGGTGGGGACTGCAGCCCAGAGGAGCCCCGTGGAGGCGGGGACAGCAGAGTATCAGGGACCAGACTGGCAGGGCCTGTGGGCCCAGAGGAGTTTGGGTTTCATTCTGATCCAGACTGTGGGGAGCGACTGGGTGGCGTGGGGTCTTGGGAGGGGGTTGAGCTGGGGGGCGGGGCACATGGCCTGATGGGGACTTTGCAGTGACGGAATTTGCGGGGCCTGGTGCCAGATGAGAATGTAGCGCCTCTTGTTCAAAAAATTAAAGAGTTTCAAGACAGGAAGGAGAAAAAAAAAGGAGAGAGGCCAGTGAGGAGAAGGTGGTGGAGGAGGAGGAGTGGGGCTGGGGCCTGGGAGCATCTCGGAAGGAGGTGCCCACAGGCTCTGTAGTGCCGCTGCCGGGCACACCCGTGGCTGGACTTGGTCAGGAGCTCAGAGAGACTGGTCTATGTTGGGACTTTTTGGATGTGACCGTGTTCAGTCGTCATGGGCTGAGGGCTGGAGTGATCCCACAGTGCGATGACTCTGCAGCCCAGGGGTATTCAGAGACCTGCCCAGGGTCACACAGCGGGGTGGAGAGGGCAGGGGCAGGCTTCGAATCTGGCTTTGAGTCCAGATTCCAGGGAGTTGCCCCCGTCACGGCCCCCTGGCCGTCTCGCCGTGTCCCATGTGGGGGGCGGGGGGCTGATTGCACAGCACCCTCCTCCCTGGCTCACAAGGGAGTTGGCTTTCTCCAACTCCAGAGCAGGCAGAGAGCACTCAGCCCAGCCTCACCAGCCTCGCTTGTCTCAAGGTGATCTCCAGTCCATGGATGTGACCCCTGAGGCAGAGCCGCATCCTGCCCCGGCTCGTGGGCGCCCACGTCTCGCTGTCCTCCTGCTTCCTTGGGCTGCCCCGGCTGCACCCTGCCCTCCTCCTCCTCCTTCCTTCTGCGGAGATGGCAGGGCCCCCGTGCCCTGGGGAAGTCCCCTCAGCTCTGCTCACCCAGGCTCTCAGCGACCCTCCTGGGTGGGGTGTCCCCCACGACAGGTGCAGCACGGGGGCACAGAGGACACCCCGTTTGCCCCGCCCCCGCACTGATGGTCCCTGTGCAGCCCCAGGAGCAGGGCTTCGGCGCTCACAGCCCACGGGGTTTCTCTGCAGGCTGATAGGGGTCCAGGGCAGCGCCCCAGGGGAGGCACGGGCTAAGCTGGGTGTGAGGGAGGAGGAGCCCCCCAGAGACCCCACATGCACCCCCCCCCCCACTGGAAGCTCTGCCGTCTGCCCTCGGCTCTTCTCTGCCCGGGGCTGATTTATGTCTTCACCCTCTTAGGAAGGAGTCCTAGAGGGTCATTCCCACCACAAGGGATGAATGGCTTGCTCATGGTGGACTTGGGCATGCAGCCAGGCAGTACAATAGCTGTTTGGGGGGTCTCCTCTGGGCCCCCAGTTTCTCATCTGTGGCCAGCCACACAGAGTCCAGCCTCTGCTCCCACTCCCAGAGAACCCTGCACCCCCGGCTGTCCCCACCGCGGACCAGGGCTGTTGAGTACTGAGCCCACTTGCAGGTGAACAGTGCGGGGTCTCTGAGGGACAGTCAGGATTCAGGCTGTTCTTGCGGGGCCCGCCAACACCCTGCTTTCTTGGAGACCCAGGGTCCCACCAGGAGAGACTACTTCCAAGCTTTTCCCCCCATACCATGCTTCTCCATTTCTTGTCTGTGACCCTCTGACAATGCCCCACGGTCCTTTGGGAGTCTGGGAGCAGCTCAGGGTGACCTTCCACCCAGTGAGGGGGGGAGGCGAGGTTCCAAGAGGAGATGGGCACGTGGTTTACAAAGTGCCAGGCACTGACAGGCCCCTCACCTGGAAAGTGCGCTTGTGCCCGCGTCCCCAGCACCTGCCCTCACTGCCACTAGGCTACCTGTCTCTACCTGGGGCAGACGAGGAGGTTGCAATCCCAGGAAGTGAGGTGACCCGGCTAGGAAGAGGTGGGGCCAGGAAACGTGCCAAAGTAAAGGCCAGAGATGGCGCCAGGCTGAGGGTGCCTGTCCATGTAGCCACCTAACTGCCACCTGTGCTTGGCCCCGGGAGTGGGGGGTAGGAGACAGCCTCTGGGGAGGAAGCCATTGCCATCAAGCCATAAAGGCCAGACACAGGGTTGCAGCACCTGGGACGGGACACTGCATCACCTGTGGTGTGCCACCGTAGGGACCCGAGGCAGGTACTGGGTCAGGTGAGGGGAAGGTGGGCCTGCGGGGATCCAGGCATGGAGAGTCAAGGGGAGACTGAGGCAGAGTGGAGTGGTAGGGAGCAGGAGGCCCTAGGGCTGGGTCACTTTCAGGGTGAGCCAGGCTGGTCCCTTGGACCCCTTGAACCTCTTCTTTTATCTGTAAGGGATGGAGGTAGAAGGAAGCTGAGGCAGTTCACACCCTGCCAGAGGGCAGCTGGGGGATAGGCCTCAGGCACGCCCTCCTCTTTCCCCCATTTGGTGACAAGCCAAGGAAGGGCAGCAGTAGGCGGGGGCATTGGGCGTCCCCAGGCCACACAGCTGGGCCCGACTGGCCCTGGCCGGAGGCCAGGTCAGGGTAACAGCAAGTAAACAGAACCCCTCAGGGCGGTGAGCGCAGTTGGTGTGGGACCCTGCCTAGCCCATCTCGGAGTTCTGGGCCCGCGGGGCTGAGGAAGAGATCCGGCCGGCGGAGGGCGGGGTTGTGCAGTACAGGCTTGAGCCAGGCCTCCCCACAGACTACAGGCCTTCTGGAGCTTCCTGAAGTCCGGGCCTCACCAGGGAGGTTCCCTGATTTCTTAGAGCCCCAGGCCCTCTTCGGGGGACCAGAGATCCCAACAGCAGACCCCGTCCAGGGCAATCTGTCCCCGCTGGCATCAGGTGGGAAGGGACTCGGGCTCCTGTGGCCTGTCCGGAAACTCTGGGCTTTGTGAAATGTGGTGTTACCTCGCTGTAGGCTGGCCTCACAGAGTGCTGCCCTAGGGGACTCACCCCATCACAGGTGGAAGGGAGCCTCGGAGAGGGGGTTTGGACTGTGCAGCTGGACACAGGGCTCTCGTGACTGGTCCAGTCACCTGCTGGAACAGGCAGGTGCATGTGACCCACAAGTGGCAAGCCCTTGGGCTCCTGCTGGGGGCCAGGGTGGAGGTGGGAGGGCCCTTGCCCTGGGCGAGGCTGAAGGGGGCAGCCTAGGCCCTGCCGCCTGAATGAGGGCCCCTAGAGGTGGTGAGCGCGGGTGGGTCCTGCCTCCGCCAGCTGAGTCTCAGGCAGGTCCCTCATTCCCGGCCCCCGTGTCCTCACCACGCAGTGGCTGTGAGGATAAAGGGAGTAAGGCACACGGCGTCTGGCAGCTGGGCCGTTCAGTAAGTGCCAGCCGCCACAAAGGTGGCGACGATGGAGGAGGCATCTTCTGGGAGGAATATTCCAGATCCACTGCTCTGCAGACTGGCCCAGCCCTGCCCAGGTAGAGGGTTTAGCTGCATCTGTATTATTGACTCAAGAGGCAACAACTGAGACGGGCTGCCTAGGCTTCTGTCCACACAGCCCCCGGAGTGTGGGGTGTCCTCGCCAGCCCCGCTAGGCCCCACGTGCCCGCCACAGACTCAGACACCCCCCTGTCACCCTCCCACTTTGCTGTCACCGCACTGGGGGTTTTCTACTCTGTGGGGTGGCTCCTTCTCAGGTCGCAGCTGAAACGTCCTCTCTCCGGGAGGCCCGCGCTGACACCTGGCATCCTCTGTTGGTTTTCTCTTCTGTCCTCTTTCCCTCCACCTGGGAGAACCTCATCTGTGCATCTTGTTCCTGGCTGCACCCCCAGCTCCAAACCAGGACTGCTCTGCTCTCTCGACCCACCTCAGGCAGGGCAGAAGCACCAGAGACCTGCCATCCTCACATCCCACCCCCACCCCTGGGCGCCTTCCCTCCACCCAGGCCTGGCCCCAGCCCCCAGCGGGGCAGCTGAGCCTCTTGATTCTTCATCCCAGCAAGTCCATGACTATGTGGCCCTGTTGACAGGGACACAGCCAGATCCCTGTGCCTGCAGTTCCACCTTTGTGCTCATCCCTTTGGCTTGCCCCAGACACTGGCTGAATGTCTGGGCGGGGCCCCATGCTGGGTGCCGGGAACACAGGGTCAGCCTGACTTGGAGAAGTCACAGTGTGGGAATGGAATGAACAGGGCAGGGGACAAGGCCAATCACTGCTGAGTTTACTGTGACCGGGCAGAAACGGGCCGGAGGAGACATGATCTCCAGCTCTGTGGCTGTGCCGGTCATGCCATCACCCTGCTCCTCCCACCTCTGCCCCAGCAGCCCCTGCACCCCTGCACCCCTGCTGGGATGCATCCACACTCCCTCCCTGCTCACTTAGGGGACTCAGGCAAGAGCCCCCCTGCCCCCTTGCAGGGCTGTTACCCACCCCCCCAGGCCCAGTCTATGCCTCTGCTTTCCACTATGTGTGTGAGAGACCAGCAGAGCTCCTGGGGCCCCTCTGAAATGCGCATCTGCCTCTGCCCCACTGGGGTTTTTAGACCTCTTTTTAGTGTAGAAGACTTTCTGCAAACAAAATCCTAGGAGAAACTACAATGTATGAAATTGAAAAGCTGAGTGAGCATCTTTTTGATTATGTGTGTGTGTTTAGGGGGGCCGGAGGGGTTGTCCCAGGCTTTGTTGTCTCTCCCCGTCTCTCTCTGTCATCTGGTCCCGGGAGTGCCCTGGGGGTTCCATAGAACCTGGTTTGGGGACACATGTTCTCAGTGCTCACAGAACCCTTTCCGTGGGATGTCTGTGTCTGCATCTAGCCCCCTCTTCCCCTCCCCAAAGCCACCCACCAGGAGTCCTTGCTTCATCCTCAGATGCCTCAGTCTCTCTCCTGTGACAAACACTCATCACCGGCCCTCACCAGATACTGTTTCTTACCCACCTGGTGGTCGCTCAGTCAGGCAGTGTTCCAGACACTTTACATACACGAAATCCTCAGGGCAGCCCTGTGACTTGAACACCATAGCTCCACCTTACTGCCTCCAGCTGCCTCTGCACAATGAGGCCCAATCCTCCACCCAGAAGTGCCCTCCCCAGGGCTTGGGCTCAGCTCCTTGCCTTCGTCCTCCTCTGTCCTCCGCAGACTTTCCCCAGGTCCCACCCCCAGCCCACCTCTTGCCCCTGACGCTGTGACCCACTCCCTCCCTCTGTCACCCAGTGTTTAAGGAGTGTCCCCACAGCAGCTCACCACCACTCCCCGCCCTGACCCTGGGTCCCAGGCTGGATACCTCAGGCTGCCTCACCTCACCTCCAGCACAGCATCCTCCCATGTGCATCCTCCCCTCCAGCCCCACCATCCCTGCGGAGCTGGTACAATCAGCCCTGCTCCCTGCCCCTGCCCCTTCCCCTGCCCCATTCTCCCCAGTCCTATCTGAACCTGCGTGCTCCAATTCAGTAGCTGCTAGCACATGTGGCTATTAAACTAAAATTCAAATTAAGTGAAATTATAAATTAGTTCCTCAGTCTCCCAGTCAATTTCAAGTGCTCAGTAGCCACGCGGGGCTAGCGGCTGGTGTGTAGGATAGCGCGGCCTAGCTGTTTGCACCATCACAGATCGTGCTGTTCGATAGCTCTGGAAGCTGATACTGGCCATCACTCAGAGTCTTCAGTGTCTGGGGCTCAGGCCAACGGCACCTTCCCCTCCCCGCCAGCCGCGTGGGTCTCAGGCCCTGCAGAGCAGTGGGTGTGCACAGGTGAGCAGAGGAATGCTCTGCAAGTTGCTTTGCCCTCTGAGCTTCAATTTCCTCAATTTCCTCCTGTAAAGTGGGGATGATAAGTCCTACCTCTAAGGATGGCTGGGAGAGGCCAGTGTATGTAAAACCTATGCTGACAGCTGGTGATACCTCAGCGTGTGATAAGTGGTGACCATCATGTTAACGTGAATAAGGCAAGGTAGGGGCTGATCTTAAGAGGCAGGAGTCAGGGCAGCCCGGGTGGCTCAGCAGTTTAGCGCCACCTGCAGCCCAGGGTGTGATCCTGGAGACCTGGGATAGAGTCCCACATTGGGCTCCCTGCAGGGAGCCTGCTTCTCCCTCTGCCTGTGTCTCTCATACATAAATAAATAAAATCTTTTAAAAAAGTCAGGAGTCACAGCAGCCATGAGCCTCAATGCTGGACAGTGGGAGCCACAGCAGGCTTCTGAACACAGCCACCCCATTGGCTGATGTCTAAGGATGACTAATCTCTTTAGCCTCCAGTGCTGTCCAGTAGAACATTCTGGGCGGGTGGAAGTGCTCTATATCTTCACTACCCATGGGCCTCTGGGGACCAAACGCTGATGTCCTCGGTGGGCCAGTGACCAGTGGGGAAAGAGAAGGAGGCTCCAGGGAGATGAGGGCAGGTCCTAGCCTTGGGAACCAACTTTCTCAGGCACATGCTACCACTCTGTGGGAAAGTTCTTAGGCAGCTGGCAGGGGACTGGGAGCAGGCTGAGTGGGGAGGGCTTTGGAGGAAGGCGAGAGGGCCAGGGCACATGGGCTGGTTGTGGAGCAGGGGTAGTGGTAGGGTTCACCACAGGAAGGGCTCCCAGGCATGGGCATTGGGCTGAGGCTTCAGCCAGGCTCCTGCTCCGGAGCTAAGCCAGCAGAAAGAGTAGAGGCCCCAGATCCCTGTGCCCAGGGGGTGGCTGGGATGCCTCATCTGGCTGGTCCAAGAACTGGCTCCCATTGTAGCTGTGCCTCGCTTTGTGCCTTGGTTTCCTAATCTGTGGATGGGAGCAGCAGCAGCTCCCCCACCTGCACCATGGTAAACAGAGTCCGCCAGGACTTTTCAGTGACTGGGCTGCTGGGGCCCTTGACCAGGGCTGGTCCTTTAAGCCGACTTCTCTCTGAGGAGTGCTGGGGAGTAGAAGTCCTGAGGACTGGGGGGTTAGGGTACACCAGACCCTCCCTCACCCAGGCCACTCATGCTTCGCCTGGGGTAGAACCCCCAAATCTGCAGCCCCACTGGGTCCCAGGCCCACCTGTTGGCAGGTGCAGGATGCTTGGGGAATCTCATCTGTTTCATTCCCACAAGCATTGTGTGGCTGAGCGAGTAGCTTAACCTCGAAGCTATGAGGAATCTATCTCCTCATTTACAAAATGGAGACTCAACATACCTTCCTCCAGGGGGGGCCCAGGAATGAGCCCCTAATTTCTCCAGCCATTGCAGGGGCAGTACCTGGCACACTGCAGGTTCTTGGTAAATGTCCACCAGTAGCTTGGATGATGCGTCGGCTGTGGGGTGACATCCCTGTGTATAGGCTTGACCCTCATGGAGCGCTGTCTGATAGACAGGAGCTGAAGGGATGAATAAAATGATGAGAGATGAAGAAATAAACACAGCGTCAGTTGTTTCTTGCATCTTGCCAGAACTCTGGAATTTGTCAGACTCTGTAGCTGCCTCCCCTGCCTGTCTCTCCGTGGGGGATCGTGGAACCTCACATTGGAAGGAGAAGTGCCACAGAGTCTTCTGATTCCTGAGGTGCTGACTTGCTCTGCTTAACCCCCAAGGGAGGACCCGGAAGCAGTAGCAGAAGCTCCAAGGAGGCTGATTTAGGTCAACAGAAAGCATTTCTACCAGCCTGACGTGCTTGGAATGGGTGGTGCTAAGAATTGGACCAGCAGAGGCCAGATGGTTACTTGGCAGGGGCGCTGGCCTGGGGTGAAGGTTTGGACAATATTCTTACTCCAGGGCCCTTGAGACCCTGGGGGAGGAGCCTGGACCCTCTGTGGGGCTCCAGATTCCCTGGGCTCTGAAAGCCAGATGAGTCACTGAGAATGCCCAGGAGGATGATGGGTGCCAGTCAGTAGTAAGCAGCCTTCCAATTGGCTCAGTCCTTTAACAAAGTTGGCTAGGAGCAAGGCCTGGCATGTTCAGTCATGTCATCTGCATTTGGTTGTCTGGCAGGAAAGCCAAATGGAAGGAAAGAAGCAGGTATTTTTAGAGCATCTGCTAAGTGCTGGGCTCCATGCAGGATGTTTTGACACCACGGCTCATCCAGATCTCCCACAGGACTGCAAGGGAGGGGATATCTTCCTTCCCTATCTGAGACTGAGGTCCAGAGAAGCTAAGTAACTTGCCCAAGGGCACACAGTAAAATTACAGCACTGGGGCTTAAACCAGATCTTCCTGATTTCCAGTAACAATGAAAGCCGATGCTCACTGAGCACCCACTGTATGCTTAGGCACAGTTACTCTTCTTTTGCATGGATTGACTCATTTGTTATATGTCTATTTTATAGAGAAGGGAAACTGAGGCCAGCAGAGGTAGGATAATGAGAGGTAGGTCAGAGGCAATGTTCAGATCTGACATTGCAACCACTGTGCCCACCTTGTGTCTTAGGCAGACTTTGCTGCAAAGATACATCTCCTGCCTCCTCATGGAGATGGGCAGAGCCTTGGGGTCACATGGGATGGAGGCAAGCACTTCAGCTCAAAATCAAGATGTCCTTTCAAGCAGATGAACTAATTGATGGAGAAATGAGGGTGCATTCAAAGGTGCTCCCAGGCTGGGGTTGTAGAGGGGCCATTTCCTGCCCAAGAGTGGAGACGAGGTGGACTGTGTGACCTCCAGGAATTCCCCCATAGACATTTCCAGGGCGTCCTGAGCACCTAGTAGGTGTCGGACCCTTTTGCTGCTGGATGCAGGCCACAACTGGTCCCTTTTCCCAGTTGTAGGAGTTGAGGGCCCTGTGGCTGTTCCAGAACTGAGGACACCAGGTGTCCTGGTGTCATGAGGCAGGCAGGGAAGGGGGCCAGAGGATGGTGGGCAGGGGGAGTGGCCATTAGGACATGAGCCACTGAACCACAGAGGAGGTTGGCAGGGGCCGGTGAGAGGCTGGTGGAGGGCATTCCCAGGGCTGAGCTAGGACCCTGGTCAGCGCAGGCTAGCTCAGGACCATGGAGAGCGCCACGGGAGCTTCCTGTCACTCCGATGACAGCTGTCAGGGTGTGTCTGCATCTACTGCCAGCCCAGCCAGGCCCACACTCCTAGCCTGTGGTCTCCAGGGAACACCTGTCCTCTCTGACCAGGAGCCCCCCTGGACTGAGCCTGAGCCCTGACCCCGAGATCATGACTGGATTGTGGGGTTTGGGCTCATCTGCTTCCCTGCCTCACCCAATCAACCTTCTAAGCAGAGCCCAAAGAAGGAAGGAGGAGAAGGAAGAGGTAGGAGCAGGGAGAGAAGGAAGAAAACTTGCCCAGGGGCACCTTCTGGGGCATGGCCACAGACCTAAGTCAGCACAAGAAGAGGAGGCCCGGAGTGGGCTGATCCTGCCACTATCCTGGGTCAGGATCAGCCTTAGTCTCCCCCGTCCCTGATTATCTGGCTACCAGGAAGCACCCAGCCCACCCCACCACTTTCATGCAGGAAACATAGGCCCCTGGGGCTGGGTACCACTCACAGAGTGATATGTGTGTTGAGGGTTGGGGGGAACTCGGGGAGGCTCCTAGAGGGCCTGAAATTTCTTCCCTCATTTCCCCGGTGCCCCAGGAAGCAGGGTGCTGTTTCTCAGCCCCTCCACCGTCAGGCCCAGGTTCTTCCTAGGCTTCACTTGCAGAGCCCCTGCCCTGCCTCTTGCTCCTCTGAGATAGGACAGTGCCCACCAGGGCCCAGGCTTTGCCAGGGGCTCACCTCCAAGCCTTTGAGCTCGTGCCACATCCCCACCCAAAAGTTCTTTCTGCCAGGCTGGGATATAGCAATAGGAGTAAGAAGACTTAAGGTTTATTTCATACTTATTATGCGCCAGGCACTTTGCATGGATTATTGAACTCTTATTTCATAGATGGAAAAAAAAAATGAAAGTTGTGAAGTTGCCCAAGCCTACACAGATAGAAGATGGCAGAGCCAGAATTTGGAGTCTTGTTCCAGAGTCTGTGTGCATGGAAGTGATGGTGAGCACATTGAGGAGGCCCAGGACAATGCAGGGTGCTTTTGTTGAGCACCTGCTGTGTACAGCTCCCTGCCCCAGGGAGCTGGTAGTCCAGCTGAGGAGACAGATGTCAGGGAAGGTGAGCTCAGCATGGTGAGTGTTGGGAACAGGAGAGGACTATGGATTGATCTCCCTGATTTGGTGTCTCATTTGAAGTGGGCAGGACAGGAATGATTATATCCGTTTTATAGATGGGGGAGTTGAAGCTCAGAGAGGCCAAGCAATCTTGAGACTCAGATTCACAGTAGCTACATAAATCCAGAGACTGATGCAGGTTGTCAGGAAGAGGGTTGGGAGAGCTCAGTATGGTTCTTCCAAGTTCTAACCTGGGCAAAAGACACTTGGTTTCAGGAGATGCTGGCCCTGACACAAAGCAAACATCAAATAAATATTTGGTGAATTTTACTGAAACGAGTAAGGGTATAGGTATGACCTCTGAGCTGCCTAAGATCATCCTCAGCAATAGGAATGACTGGACAGGGATTTTGCCCTCAGGAAGCTGCCTGTGTCGGCCTTGGAAGGCAATGGGCCAGCCCATTAGAGACCCAAGTCCTCCCTCAGCTAAAATTGCTTCTCCAGGCAGGTCCTGACCACCTCACCCCTCCTGGGGTCCTGAGTTCCTGGAGGGGCTCAAGCTAATGCATGTCAGGAAGCAGGAGGAGGAGGTGGAGAATGGTGAACTGAACAATGTCCCCCAAACCAGTTCCTCCTCCCAGAGCCCACAAGGGGTCCTCAGATCCAAAGCATTGCTCACCACACCCCTCCATCCTGTGAAGTTTCTAGACCAAGCATACTCCTGGAAGGATGTGAGATTTGGATCCAGAGACCAAGGTCAACAGCTAGGCTCTGCCATTAGCCCTCAAGGTGGCTGGCCCTGCCCCTCATCAGCCTCTGTGTTCGCATCTGCTAGGGGGGAGGCCAGGTGAGGGTGAGGACCTGCAGAGACAGCCTGACTCAAAGCCAGCTCTGCAGCTGAGGGGCATCCCCCACCCCAGTCAAAGACTCCATCCTTCTAGGTCCTGACTCCTTGCTCACAGTTCACATCCAAGTCTTCAGCAAATCCAGCGGAATCTGAGCGCTTTCTGCACCCCATCCCCAACTGTGGTTCAAGCCGCCCCCTGTCACACCTGGACTATGCCGGGGTCTCCTTGCCGCGCTCCCTGCAGCAACAGTGTACTCTCAACAGAGCAGCTCGAGTGAGTCTGTTCAGACCAGGGTCGGGTCATGTTCCTCCTCTGCCCAGAATCCTCCCGTGAAAACCACATTTCCTGCTGAGGCTTCACGCTCTGCATGATCTGGACCCATCCCATGCATCTCCCTTCTGAGCACTGGCTGTTCCTTCTGCCCAGAATCTTCTTCCCCTGCCCCCTTGTCGTCTTCAAGTCTCTCTCTTCTCAGAGAGGCATGCACTGAGCACCTGCTTGTCACTGAACCCACTCCACCTATTCTTTACCCAGATTTTTCTCTGGAGCACAATTCTTTTTTTTTTTTTTTTTTTTTTTTAGATTTTATTTATTCTTAAGAGACAGAGAGAGAGAGAGGCAGAGACACAGGCAGAGGGAGAAGCAGGCTCCATGCAGGGAGCCTGATGTGGGACTCAATCCTGGGTCTCTAGGATCACCCCTGGGCTGAAGCCAGGCGCTAAACCGCTGAGTCACCCGGGCTGCCCAGCACAACTCTTTCTAATGTGCAGTATTACCTGACTCATTTATTTCTAGTTTATTGCATTTCCTTGCCCTGCTCACCCCTGCGTACGCTGCACGGAGGTGGGGGTCCTCGTCTGCCTCGTCTCCCAGGCTCCCAGGGCTTAGTACAGTGCCTGGCACACAGTGGGCTCTTGATAAGCAGTTGGTGTGTGAGTGGATGATCTGGATCGGGTGAGCACCCTGTGGGGGTGTTGTGTGGGTCAAAGGTAGTAGTAGTGGCTGTTCCATCTACTGGGTTGTTTTCACTGGTCACCAGTAGATTCTTGGTGTCACTCTACTTGGGTTGCACATGGCAGATGGAAGGGGCTCAGGACAGGTTTACCAGTGGGTGAAAGCCCACTGTCTACCCCTTACTAATTGTATGACACTGGGCAAGTTATATCATCTTTCTGCCCCAGTGTTCTCACCTATAAAATGGGAATGATAAAGGTACTTGCTTCGCATTGAGAGGATCCAACGATGTCTAGTGTGGAATGTGCTCGGGCCATTCACTGGCTTATAAGCATCAGTGACCATCAGTTTTGTTGTTGCACCTGATGGATTCTCAACAAAGCTTTTTTTTTTTTTTTTTTTTAAGATTTAATTTATTTATTCATGAGAGACAGAGAGAGGCAGAGGGAAAAGCAGGCTCCATGCAGGGAGCCTGACATGGGACTCGATCCCCAGTCTCCAGGATTGCACCCTAGGCTGAAGGCAGTGCTGAACCGCTGAGCCACCCAGGCTGCCCTCAACAAAGCTTTATAGTGGAGGGAGAAAGGCTGCCAGCTGGGGCCTAATTAGGTTCTGTGGATTTAGCCCACAGCTGGGCTGCCTGGAGGGATCCATCTCAGCTGTAAGGAGGAAGGGAGGGAGGGAGGGGTGCCAGGTCCTGACTCAGCCACCTTCCTAATGGCCTTTGGGAAAAGTTTCCCTATCTGTAAAATGGGTGGTTACAGTAACCTTCCAAAGTGGATGAGACTTGCATGAGACCTCAGGAGTCAATGCTTTATTTATTCCGTTTCCTATTTATATGCCACACAGTAAAAAAAAAAAAAAAAAAAAAGGTATTTCAAGTACTTATCAAAATACATGAAGATAAGATTAAAAAAGGGTCGGGCCCAGAAAAGTAAGAGTGAAGCTGAAAGTGAAAGTGTCCCAGAAAATATGGTCTGTGAGGCCCTAGCTTGCTACAGGCCGACTACCAGGTGCTTCTGTCTCCTAAGCAGCCCGAGCAATGAGGGAGCCACACACAGTTCCTTGATTCTCAGCAGCAGGCCTGGCTGGGGCCTTATCAAGTGGCCTCAGTCCAAAAGCCCCAGTGAAAGGGAGATCCCAGGTACCGGTGGGTCTGTCCTCCGAAGGGCACATCTGGCCAGGTGTAACCAGATCCTGAAAGCCAGCCTGCCCAGGGAGCCAAGGAGCAGCTGGGTCAGTGTGACTTGGGTGGGGCCATGGCGGCCCTTGGCACTCCTCAGGGCCACTGCTGCCAGGGGAGTTCATCTGAGTGGCAACCTGGCCCTGCCCTCCACAGCTCATGGGCCAGTCCGACAAGGGCCAGGGTCGGTGTGTGTTCCACAGAGGTAGGTTCCAAGTGGGAAAAAATAACCAGAAGGATCAGGACTGCCTTACCAGGTCCTCAGAGCCCCTGGCGGGTCATGCTGGACGCTTCTGCTATGCCCAGCTCAGTCTGCAGGTTTGCCTTATGCCTGGTCTTGGCCACAGCAAGAACGCCTCGACCCTCCTTTATCGGGCCTCACCCCTTGGCCCCTCCACTCACCCAGCTGGCCTCTACCTGGTCTCACTTGGCCAGGGTAGGGCTGGAATCCATTACAGAGAGAGGAGCCCAGAAGACCTACTTTAAAATGTTGCCAAGAAAAAAAAAAAAAAAAAATAAAAAAAATAAAAAATAAAAAAAATAAAATGTTGCCAAGGAGCAGCCCCTCCCTCCCGCCTTCTCAAAAGCCAGTGGAGACCAGCCCCCCACCCCCTGCCCTGGGACAGCTGACATTTAGCAGAGGTCCCCACCCCCGATTGTCCTGCCAGACTGTCTCCAGTCAGCTGGGGCAGGCTCCAGGAGAGCCAGGTATTCAAACTGGATGGACATGACAGCACCAAGTACCCTGGCCAGTCGCCATTGGTGGCGACTCCATGGCTCATTAGTTTGCTCAGGACTCCCCACCAAGGTGAGGCTGGGAACAGGGTGTAGCCCAGGAGTCAAGCCACCCAGGATCCTGCCCCAGCTTTGTAACATCAAGCAGCTTCCTGAAGTCCTCTAGGTCCTGGTTTCCTCCTCTATAAAATTAAAAGATTAGAGGAGGTGGTCTTAAAATTTGTTCTCGATCAAACATTTCATGAATCTGTGCCTTGTAACCACATAGCTTAGAGAAAATTATGTTGGAATCTTCCAGCCTTGAAACGACCGAAGTTTATTAAGCACCTGCTGCCCACCAGGAATGCTGTACCCATTTCACAGGTGTAGAAACTGAGGTTTAGAATGGCAAGGAGCCTTGCTTAAGGTCACAGAAGTTTTTTGTTTTGTTTTGTTCTTTAAGGTCACAGAAGTTTGAGGCCAGGTGTGCATCCTTCCACTCTCCCCTGCTGTATGCAGAGTTAGGAAGTGCAGGGGAGGGTATGGCAGCAAGGTGCCCAAATGACCCAGAGAAGTAAGGAGAAGCCAAAGAAAGGAACATCTGAAAGGAAAGAATGTTCTACATGGAAGGACAGTGCCTTACTCATGGGGGATGCATGGAAGGGGAAATGATTATACACCAGCGGCCAAAGGCCAGTTTCTATCCTAGCCCTTCCTGAAACTCAGTAGGTCATCCAGGTCCTACTTGGCCCAATGGGTGTAGCCTCCCAGCCTGCCTGCCCACCTCACTGGGCTCTAAGACAAAACAAGCTGGAGGATTATAGTCAGCAGTTCTCTCTTGCTCCACAGGTTCATTTGTGAAATAAGTAGCACACCTGAATAAAGTATAGACTTTAGTTAATCATAATGTGGCCGTTTCAATTTTCAAGGTATGACAAGCGTACCATGGTGATGTAAGACACTAGCCCTGGGGGGAGACCGAGCGAGGAGTCTAAGGAACCCTCTGTACTCTCTTTGCAACTTTTCTGATATGCTACGAATATTCCATAATAGAAAGTTCACTTCAATTGTAAAAAGCAATATACAAGGCTCTCCATTCCACAGCCACAAACTAATTGATAAATCGAACTGTTTAAGTGAATAGAGAGAATGGTTATACTCATGAGTCACTCATGAATAGAGAGTGATTCATTCAAAATAACCATGGAATATTGTGTGGGATTTAAAACGAAATGGTAGATCTATTACTACTGATACGAAAATCTCTTATCATTGATCGTGGAAAACAACTTGATTGTAGTTGGTGTCCATTAGGTAATATTTATGAAAAATAGGAAATCAAGGACAGAAATCTTGCATATCAAACCAGCAACACACCTTATGCCTGGAGATCGGTAACGGAGGGGAACTTTTACTTATTCTTTTAAGTGTTAGATGTGTTTCCTTGAAACCTGTGAATTCTTTCAGTGAAAAGGAATTAGAAAGATTTGTCAACATACTGACACACACACACACACACACAAAAAAAAAAAAAAAGAAAGAGAAGGAAAAAAAAGAAAAGCTCCGTGGGCAGGTCAGGGAGGGGACCCATGTTGGCAGCCTGCAGCCCACTCTCCCCCTCCCTTGGGGCAGGTTCTGCACTGCAGAGCTGAGCTTTTCCCAGACTGCACTGTTCCTGGAGCAAAGTCTAGCGATGCAGCTGGTCTGGTCAGAGTGGGCAGGCCAGGTGGAGGATCAGGCTGCAGAGGGGGTGAGTGTGATGACCTGGTAGTCTCTGGGGAAGGAGGGCTGTGGCAACGGGGAGGAGGTCCTGACCAGGAGGGGAATTTCGTCGATGCCTTGCCTTCCCGGGGTACTTGGTACAGTGAGTTGGACTCTCAGGCTGAACTCCGGGGGGGTGGGGTGGGGACAGGAGGTGACTTCCTGCAGGAGCGCCAGGCACCAGCTGGGAGGTGCACAGACTGGGTGGCAGCGAAGGCCTCCTCGGGTTCCCTTCCTTAGGAGAGGGGCCTCAGGCTCTCCTCACCCAGGTCTGCAGCCCCCTGACCTGTCTGCTCTCTCCCCCCTTACTGCAGGATGAAGATGAGACGCTACAAGCTCTTTCTCATGTTCTGTATGGCCGGCCTGTGCCTCATCTCCTTCCTGCACTTCTTTAAGACCCTGTCCTATGTCACTTTCCCCCGGGAACTGGCCTCCCTGAGCCCGAACCTCGTGTCCAGCTTCTTCTGGAACAATGCCCCCGTCACGCCCCAGGCCAGCCCGGAGCCGGGCAGCCCTGACCTGCTGCGAACGCCGCTCTATTCGCACTCGCCCCTGCTGCAGCCGCTGTCTCCGAGCAAGGCCACCGAGGAGCTCCACCGGGTGGACTTCGTGCTGCCCGAGGACACCACCGAGTACTTCGTGCGCACCAAGGCCGGGGGCGTCTGCTTCAAACCGGGCACCAAGATGCTGGAGAGGCCCCTCTCGGGGCGGCCCGAGGAGAAGGCCGAGGGCGCCGACGGCTCCCCGGCCCGCGGCCCGGCCCGGCACCTGCTGAGCACCCGCGAGCGCCCGGGGGCCCGCGGCGCGCGGCGCAAGTGGGTGGAGTGCGTGTGCCTGCCGGGCTGGCACGGGCCGAGCTGCGGCGTGCCCACCGTGGTGCAGTACTCCAACCTGCCCACCAAGGAGCGCCTGGTGCCCCGCGAGGTGCCGCGGCGCGTCATCAACGCCATCAACATCAACCACGAGTTCGACCTGCTGGACGTGCGCTTCCACGAGCTGGGCGACGTGGTGGACGCCTTCGTGGTGTGCGAGTCCAACTTCACGGCCTACGGGGAGCCGCGGCCGCTCAAGTTCCGGGAGATGCTGACCAACGGCACCTTCGAGTACATCCGGCACAAGGTGCTCTACGTCTTCCTGGACCACTTCCCGCTGGGCGGGCGGCAGGACGGCTGGATCGCCGACGACTACCTGCGCACCTTCCTGACCCAGGACGGCGTGTCGCGGCTGCGCAACCTGCGGCCCGACGACGTCTTCATCATCGACGACGCCGACGAGATCCCGGCCCGCGACGGCGTGCTCTTCCTCAAGCTGTACGACGGCTGGACCGAGCCCTTCGCCTTCCACATGCGCAAGTCGCTGTACGGCTTCTTCTGGAAGCAGCCGGGCACCCTGGAGGTGGTGTCGGGCTGCACGGTGGACATGCTGCAGACGGTGTACGGGCTGGATGGCATCCGCCTGCGCCGCCGCCAGTACTACACGATGCCCAACTTCCGGCAGTACGAGAACCGCACGGGCCACATCCTGGTGCAGTGGTCGCTCGGCAGCCCCCTGCACTTCGCCGGCTGGCACTGCTCCTGGTGCTTCACGCCCGAGGGCATCTACTTCAAGCTCGTGTCCGCCCAGAACGGCGACTTCCCCCGCTGGGGCGACTACGAGGACAAGCGGGACCTCAACTACATCCGCAGCTTGATCCGCACCGGGGGCTGGTTCGACGGCACGCAGCAGGAGTACCCGCCGGCCGACCCCAGCGAGCACATGTACGCCCCGAAGTACCTGCTCAACAACTACGCCCAGTTCCGCTACCTGCTGGACAACCCCTACCAGGAGCCCAAGAGCACCGCGGAAGGTGGGCGGCGGAACAGGGGTCCCGAGGGAAGGCCACCCGCCAGGGGCAAATTGGATGTGGTCGAAGGCTAAGGCTGCATGATCTTAGAGGGCCGGTGGCAGGTGGGGGGAGTGGCGGCGGCCCCCCTGATGCTTCCCTGCCTCCCTCTGCTGTCTGGCTGGTTCTTCAGAGGACCGGGAGTGGATGGGCGGAGGAGTCTTCCCTGCTCAGGCCCTTGGGAATCAAGCAAGGGTCAGGCCTGTGAGCTCACAAAACATCCTTCCTTCCTCATCGGGAGAGGGGAGTCGGGCCCCTCCGTCCACCAGGAGTGCTGTGGCTGGGAGGTGCCAGCAGAGAGTGCGTGATGGTTACTGGGTGGCAAGGGAGGGCGGGCAGGGTGGGGAAGGGAACCTGCAGGAACTCCCCAGGGCAGCCAAGCGGGAGCTGCAGCCCCTGCCAGGGAGAAACCTACCATGTGACCTCCTGGGGCTTTGGACCTGCAGCGGAAAAGTGGGCGTGCCAGGAGGTCCTGAGGCTCTGTAAATAGACACATTTGGGTCCAGGAGGGAGAGGGGACACCGAGGTGGGAGGGGAGGAGAAACAGCGGCAGGCTGGGAGGAAGCCCAGTGTCCTCAAGAGCTGAGCCGCAGGGAGCTGAGAACTCTGCCCCATGGGCCACCCCTGCATCGCCGGATAGCACCTGCGGGGTAGGCAGGGGGTCTGCGGAAGCCTGCGGAGTCTTCCTTTTGGTTCCAAACCTGGCCTCGACATTCCTTCTTTCTTTTTATATTTCTGTGTTACGGGCTACCCAGTCAGTCCCTGCAAGGCCAAGAGTCTAGTTCTCAGGGTGAGATGGGAGCCAGAGACTGGACCATCAGGCAGCCTAGTAGGTGGGGCCTGAGAGGGGGCGTGGGGGGGGAGGAGGTTCCCCATCACCCCTTCCCACTGGAACCCCAGCCCCAGCTCCGCACTGTCTCTGCTAGAGACACCCTTGCACCCCTCCTTGGGTCTGGCTAGAACCAGGAAGGGCCCGTGGGGCTGCCCTGGGCCCAGGAGGGACTTTAAGGCCAGCCGTGTGTCATCTCATTCCTCTTCGCCTCATGAGGGCAGGGGATGTATTGGTTAGATTCTCAGCTGCTCTAATTAAGACACCCTGAAATATAGTGGTTTTAAGCAAGACAAGCTTGTTTCTAGCTTAACCGTCTAGAGGGAGATGGTCCAGATACAGTCAGGCAGCAGTGCTCTCCTTCATGTGCACCTTCCAATTCTGGATAGAGTGGTTGCTTTAGCTCCCACCATCACATATGCATCCCAGCCCGGGAAGAGCAGAGAATGGCAGGAGAAGCACATGCCCTTTCCTCTCAAGGGCATGAGCTGGAAATGGCATGGTCACTTCTGGTTCCATCTTACTGGCCGAGCCTTAGTCATATGGCCACAGGTAGCTGCAAGGGAAGCTGAGACAGGTAGTCTTCGGCCACATGCCCAGCCTCAGCCCGAGAGTCCTGTTAGTAAAGGAAGGAGGAGAGAGGGGAGACAGGAGACAAGGAACGTCTTTGGCACAGAGGGAGGGGGATGGGGAGAGGGCGTAGGAGTGGCTAACGCAGTCCTAGGATCCTGCTCTTCCGTTCAGAGCTCCTAGAAGCACCTGCTCCTGCCCCCACTCACCGCCAGCCCCCCAGGGCTGGGGGGCAGTGAGAGCCTGTAGTTGTAGGAGGGGTGAGACACCCCACCCGAGGCCCCCGTAGATGTTCACCCAGTGATGCCAGGATGCAGAGCCTGCCAGTGGAATGGTACATGTTTGTGCGTGTGTGTGTATTTATGGGCATGTGTGCATGCTTGGTGTGTACTTGTACGTGTCTGTATTGGGGTGTCCCTGTAAATATATGCTTCTGTATGGATGTGGGGGCAGGGCCCAGGCCTCCCCTTCCCCAGGACCTGGAGCCTGTGGCCACACCTCCTTGCGGCTCCCCTAACGTGACTGAGGCAGAAAGCCCTTGGGGAGCCTAGAAAGCAAGGCTAAAGGGAATGCGAGGTCTGTCTGTCTGTCTGTCTTTCAGTCCAAGGAATGAGAATCCTCCTGACCTGAGGGCTGAACAGCTGAGAGCTCACTACCTCCCCAGCCCATCTTGGTCCCAACCATATCCTTCCACCCCGTCCCACCCAGCCTCCAGCCAGGACTTTCTCTGGGTGTCTTATTGGGGTTTCTGATGAGCGGGGAGAGAAGGGCATCTCCTTTGCCACACCTCTGTCCAGGGAGATGTCTGGTGTGGGCGTGGTCTGGGGAGCCGGCCCGCAGAGCAGCCTCTCGTGGGCAGGCATGAAGCAGGCAGAGGAGGCTCTCTGGCCTCCACTCTCCCTACCCAAGGGAGTCTGTGACGTGCCCCCAGGGAGCCCCTCCCTTGGAGTTATAGCAACCCCCCCTTCCTAGTCCGCCTTGAAGCTGAGAATTGGCAAAAGAGGTCAGAATGTCCCTGGGGCTCTAGCCCAACCCAGGCCAGGGCCTGCCTTCCCAGCCACCTCCACTCATCTGGACAGGCAATCTCTGGGGGCTCCTGAATCATGCCTGAGCCCCAGCCCAGGGCCTCCCTCCTGGCAGGCTTCCTCATCCCATACCCCTGGCACCCTCAGCTGCTGTGGGATGCCCCCTCCCCAGGCTGGCCTCCAGTTTACCAGCTCCAGGGCAGGGGAAGGAAAAGGGGGGAGCTCAGACCTGCCAGGCCCCACCTTCCCTCTCAGACTCAGAACACTGTTCACAGTCACTGCCAAGGGGAGACCGCGCCATTGGGTGCAGAGGGCGGTCATCAGAGGGGTGGGGGGCCACGGCGTGGGGTTGACGAGTTTCACTTATACTTACATCATACACTGGGAATTTCGGGGGGCAGGGGAGCCCGGAGCCACTCCCCCAGTATGAAAGGAAATCAAACTGTGAATGGGAGTGTCGGCACACTGCCGGCCCTGTCACCATCACCAGGTGTCTTTCCCTGGGAACCACTGGCCATATGACCTCTAGACTCAGGAGGCTCAGCCCACCCACGGGTCGTGTTGGTTCGCAGGAGCAGGCATGGGGGAGCTTTGAGGGCATAGGTGACAGTCGGGGAGGGGAGATGGGACTTCCCCAAGCAGAAGGCAGGGCCCCGGGAAATGTATAATTTAAGGACGCCAATGATAATAGTATTATTTTTTTTGTAAGGGAAAATCAATATGTACATTCTGAAATCATTTTCTCTGTAAATGGTTGGATTTCATTTCACCCTTAAAGGGATGCTTAAAGGAAAAGATAATATTAATAATAAAAACAGCTACAAAGTCTGAAAGGTGCGCGTGTGGGGCCAGTTTGGGGTTGCTCTGGGTCAGGATGGGGTGCCAGGGGGTGGCTCTGGTCTTCCTAAAGACCTCCTCCCCCTGGACAGGATGGCTGCTTGGGGGAAGGGGGGACACATGCGGAGCCCCTTCACTGAGGGGTGCAGTCTCTCACACACATGGCCAATGGAGCATCCTCCCTCACGCCACCCACACCTAGAAATGCCAGACAACGGAAAGTGCTGGAAGGAGGGCTGCAGAAAGAAGAAGTGGCCTGGGACTGGCGACACCCACCCTCCCAGGCAGCTGGTGTCCCTTTGGAGCTGCAGGTGAAGGCCCTGGTGTCTGCCCAGAGCGGGGACACCCTGTACTCCCTGTCCTGCTCTTGGGGCAAGCAGACAAACATTCCTGTCCCAGTGCTCTTCCCCTCTATGCCTGTCACAGGTTCCTTTTTTTTTTTTTTAAGATTTTATTTTTTTAATTAATCCCTACACCCAACACAGGGCTTGAACTTATACAACTCCAAGATCAGGAGTCACACATTCTCACTCCTGAGCCAGCCAGGTTCCCCCAATTCAGGTCCTAAGGTCACACAGCCACTTGCTGGCAGAAGAGGGACCACACCTGGAACTCCAGCACTGGTTCTGTCACCAGCCCTTTGGGGCAGGTGAGGATGGCAGTGTCTCTCCTGTGGACTTGTGCTCTGATGGTGCCTGGGGCTGTGGAAGGTGAGGGGCTTTCTGGAGGCTCCCTCTAGGTCCAAGGATAATGGTATTGTCCTGGGGAAGGAACCCCCTGGGGATTTTCTAAGGCAGGTCTCAGGGCTGGTGGAAGCAGGTGCACTTTGAACTCTGCCTCAGTCCCCTGTGGGGTGGCTGGGCAGCCACTGTGTTAGGTGGGGAGATCCGGGCTGGAGACAGGAGAGATAGAAGTATTGGTGGCTGGAGTAGGGGCTAATGTGCCCCTGAGCACCCACATGCATAACTCAGACACCTAGACTCCGGCCACATGCCCAAAGCTCAGGAAGGCACCTGCTGCAGGTGCTTGGGGTGGATGGGGTGGGGAGTGGAATTCCACAGGATTGTGGGACAGTGGAGGAGATGCAGACGTCCCACTGAGCCAAAAGAGGGTGATGGTGACCCCTCGCCATTTAAGATCAAGTTTACAACCCTTAGATCGTGTCCCAGAGTGAATCATCATCATAGACATGGACAGTATTTTTTAAGTGCCTATTCCGTGCCAGACTCTGGGCTGCAAGATTTCCCTCCCCATCATTCCCGTTTTATAGCTGTGGGGAGGGAGGCTGGGACACAAAGTGCTAAGCTGCCCTCCTGGCCTCAGCATCCACAGGGGAGGGAGAAGGGGAGGGGGGAAGAGGTGTGGACGTGGGGAAGGCGGAGAGGATGCCTGTGCTAATGTTCAAACACCAGCCAAGCTCCTAACCAAGGCCGGCATGGTGCCAGCCTGGGGGACACCGAGGGAAGACAGTCCCTGCTCTCAGGAGAATCGCAGTGGGGAGCAGCTGCACTCAGCACGGTCAGGTGAGGGCTGACGTGTGAAGTCATCAGAGCCTAGAAAGCTGGCCTTGTGCTGTCTGGGAGCGTCGGGCACAACTAACTCCCTCACCTCGCCATCCAGAAAGGCGGGGAGTACTCACAGGCCCCGTGGCCTCGGAGGTGAGGCATATTTTCCCCAGATTCAATCTCCTGTCCATAAAATTGGTCCATAGAAACCTTTAGTGCATCTGGAGGATAACATAAAATACAGGGAAATGCTTTGCAGCCTGTAAAGCTCCATCAGGATGGGGCAGACGAGAGCAGTAGTGGGGGCCATGGTCAAGAGCTACACTGAAGCACTCCCATGGATGCTTTCCAGGTTGAGGCTTGAACTGTAGGCAGTTAAAACCCCCAACTCCTGAAGGCCCGTCGTCCCAGAGCCCACCGGAAGTCCCCATCCAGGCACCCCAAATCATGGAACATCCACAAATCTCTGATTATAGTTCAAAGCAGTAAAAAGCCTTGTCCTGGGCCAGGCCTCTGGGCACATCCTTGACCCCTCATGTGAATTCCCAGACACAGCAGGACGCTTTTTTTTTTTTTTTTAAGATTTTATTTATTCGTGGAAGACACAGAGAGAATCAGAGACACAGGCAGAAGGAGAAGCAGGCTCCCTGCAGGGACCCCCTGGTGGGAGACTTGATCCAGGAACTCCGGGATCATGTCCTGAGCCGAAGGCAGACGCTCAACCCCTGAGCCACGCAGGCATCCCAGGACACTAAGTTTTCAATTAAAATAATTTTTAAGTTTTATGTTATAGTTTCCTCTATCAACTATGTATTGCTTCAACACAAACCACCCTGAAATTTAATAGATAAAACAACCACCATTTGTCAGCAGTTCCACAATCTGATCTGGGCTCAACTGAACGGTTCTTCTGCCAGCAGCACGTGGGCAGCCACTGAAGGGTGTGTCCACTTGCTCAGGCCTCACCTGGGTTGCTGGTGACAAAGGAAGGGATAAGGCACGGAAGAGTGAGCCTGTCAGCCAGTCAGTGGCTGCGCATCAGACGAGAGGGACGTTAACACAAACAGGCCCCTGACCTTACAGACCTACTGAGGGGAGACGCTGAGAAGGATCTCACGTCACCTCTGAGGTCTCCTGCCAAAAAAAAAAAAAAAAGTGTTTGGGCACCTGGGTGGCTCAGTCGGTGAAGCATCTGCCTTTGGCTCAGGTCATGATCCCGGGGCCCTGGGATTGAGCCCCACATCAGGCTCCCTGCTCAGCGGGGAGCCTGCTTCTCCCTCTCCTCCCTGCTGTGCTCTCTCTCACTATCTCTGTCTCTCTCAAATAAATAACATCTTAAACACACACACAAAACCATTGCTTGAATCTCATCTCAAGGGAGCATCACACAAACTGAAGGACTGTCTACCCCTGACCTCTTCCGTGCTCCTGATTTCCTGTGACCTTGTCCTGCAGAAAAAACCCCAACCCCACATCAATACCACAGACCACCCTCCAAACACCTCCTCCTAGACCGCAGAGAGTTTCTAGGGACAAACCGTCAGCAGTGGCACGAGTCCGTGTGGCCTGGCTATTCCCATCCTCCCAGCCAACCACCATGTGGTGTGAGCCCAGCCAAGACCGGAAGAGGTTCAGCCTCAACACTAATCCAGTTTCGTGAGCTCAACTGCTTTGGTCACTGGGGTGGTTTGTTACACAACCTAATTGTGGCTGTAAGACGACGGACACAGTTTTTTTTCAGTTAGTGACAGAAAAGCCACCCCAAAGGAGTAAAGCAGAGAAGAAATTTATCGGCTTGCTAAGAGATTAATTTAGTAACAGTAAAGGCCACAGGTACAGCTTGAGGGAAAGCTCACTGTCACATTGTCATCGTGCTCTCTCTCTCTGGCTCCACTCAACTCCACTTCCTATCTCATGCTGTCCCTATTCCCAGACAGCCTTCACCCTCATGCCTGCAAGATGGCTGCAGCAGCTCCAGGCCTCACATCTCGTTTTGTGTACTCAGCACAGAAGCAACAGAGCTCCTCTCCCTAAAAGTCCTGGGCCTGCATCTCAGTGACTTAGATAAAATTACACCATCATCCCTGGGCCAACTGGTGAGACCAGAGGGGGGATGGATGGAATATGCTGATTGGCTTAGATCTTCCAGAGGAAGGAGGGTGCCCCCAAAGAGAGTGGGATGCAGTGGTCAGCACCGGCACAACCTCAGCTGCCTCCATCAGGTCTTTCACCAGCCATTGGCCAAGTCCATCTTATGCATGCTCACCTATGAAATTAAGATCTTCATGGGACAGGCCTCCCGAGTGGCTGTGAGTGTGCCCAGAGCTTGGACCAGAGCCTGGAGTGTCGGGAGAGCCTTGAAAGTGTGAGCCATCATCATCATGACTACGGCCTCACCCTCCCTTCCCTCACAAACGTCTGATGGAGGGGTCATGCATCCCTTCCCCACACTCCATCCCTCAGCCTCTGTGACTTCCTCTTTCTCCTTCCTGATGTGCCTTCCTGGTTGCTTTCCTGGGATCCTTTTTACCCCATGAACCCCTTCAATAAAGGGGCTCCCCGGGGCTTACTCCTGGGCCCACTGCTCTGCCTACTTGACTCTCACTGAAGTGGCATTGGCTCAGTCTCTCCAGAGAGTCCTCCCTCCTGGGGATCCAGCCTGTGGATCCAACAGCTTGTTGATTAGTCCTCAAGGTGTCAGTCATCTCAAACACTGTGTGACCAAATGAATTCAGCCCTGCCCTCCTCCCTGTTCTATATTCTCCATCCCATTGCTGACACCTCATCTACCTATGCAATGGCTGGAAACCTGGGAGTCATTCTTGAATTCTCCCTAATATGAGCAACCATTTATTTAATGCCTACTGTGTGCTGGAGACTGTTATATGACCACCCAGGGTCCAAATCCCAGACTCCCACTTGCTAATCACCTGACCCTGGATGTGTTCCTTAGACTTAAGCCCTCATTTCAGCATTTGTAAAGTGAGGATGATGACTCCTACCTCAAAGCATTGGTTGCCATGGGGCCCAAATGGTGCATGAACAGAGCAGGGCACACAGCAGGCACTCAGTCAATGCTGGCTGTAGTGGACACTAGCAGTTCCTCAGGATCTCTTTCTACCAGAATTTCTTTCTTTTTTTTTTTTTTAAGATTTATTTATTTATTTATGATAGACACACAGAGAGAAAGAGAGAGAGAGAGAGAGAGGCAGAGACACAGGCAGAGGGAGAAGCAGGTTCCATGCAGGAAGACCGATGCGGGACTCGATCCCGGGACTCCAGGATTGCGCCCTGGGCCAAAGGCAAGCACCAAACCACTGAGCCACCCAGGGATCCCCTCTACCAGAATTTCTTAATCGTTCATTTTGGTGGAATGGACACACAGGCACAAATGTGACTCTCACACATACACACCCAGCTCCTGAGGTGGCCCTGCATGGCTTTGCTAGTTGACACACCCACTGCCGGGTGAGGGCGATTACTTTAGGGATGGGCAAGAGGTCCAATATGGGCTAGTGATACAGAAGAAAAATTGCTGAAAGCTCCTGGAAAACTTCTTTTCTTCAAGAATGATGGGAAAGGGGATCCCTGGGTGGCTCAGTGGTTTAGCGCCTGCCTTTGGCCCAGGGCACGATCCTGGAGACCAGGGATCGAGTCCTACGTTGGACTGCCAGCATGGAGCCTGCTTCTCCTTCTGCCTGTGTCTCTGTTTCTCTGTGTGTGTGTGTGTATCTCATGAATAAATAAATAAAATCTTTAAAAAAAAAAAAAAGAATGATGGGAAAAGAGCCCCCACCACTAGAAATGAGAAGGAGGAGCATATAGCCTGTAGCATTGGCTGCTGTGTGGAGCCGCACAAAACCCACGGTTAGGATTTCTCAGTTACGTGAGCTCATAAATTCCCTTTGTGAAAGACACTATGAGCTGGCTTTTCTGCTACTTACAACCAAAAGCCTTCTAACTCCTCTAAAGAAAGCCTTCCTCTCTGAGCTCATGCACACTATTCTCTTGGTCCAGAACCTTCTGCCGCCATTTTGTACCTAACTCCTGCTCACTCTTCAGGTTCCATTGACATGTCAGGTTTTCCGGGAGGTTGTGCTGGGAAGGCCCCCATTTCTGCCTCCCCACACCCAGGTTAGGGGCTGATCCTCTGGGCTCCTGTTATGCCTTGAACGTCTCCAGCACTGTTCTTTCCACATGGTTTTAGGATTATCTGCTTTTGTGTTTGTTTCCCACACTTGGGAGCAAACAGTTCCTGGCACAACTCAACAGCTATTTATGAAATGAATGACTAACAAGTGAATGCTGCTAATAAGGGAAGGCACTGGGATTTGAACCCAGGACTATCTCCTGTGCTAATACCTGCCACTTCGCAGGTTGTTCTAATCCCCTGCTCCCTGAATGCCCCGCTCTGCCTGGCCAAGTGCCGGGCTTCTGTCTCATACACCTTACCTGCCCACCTGAAGGGTATTCTATGACCCAAGCATCCTCCTCTGTAGATCCCTGCCCACAGGATTTGCTGCCGCCCCCACCTCAGTTACTGGCCCAGCCTGGCCAAGACTTGCCACTTTTTTTTTTTTTAATTAAAAAAAAAAAAAAGATTTTATTTGTTTACGTGAGAGAGAGAGAGCACAGAAGGAGAGGGAGTAGCAGACCCCTACTGAGAAGAGAGCCTGAGGCAGGGCTCTATCCCAGGACCCCAGGATCATGACCTGAGCAGAAAACAGATCCTCAACCGACTGGGCCACCCAGATGCCCTCAAGACTTGTCACTTCTGTTGAGTATCACACTGGATCAGTGCCCGTGGCATAATGAGAGCCTTTGGCATGTCCTGCCAGGCAGCCTTTCTAAAGGCCCAGCATGCCTCACGCCAGGCCCCAGTCTGGATGCTCTGCCTTCTAGAGGTTCACATGGGCCAAGGCTAGGCCCTGGTCCACTTGACTGTCCACCATATAGTCAAAAACAACTGTCTCCTTTCCCTAATCCACTCTGTCAATCAGTGCACTGCTGTCCAGTAATAGGACTTCTAGACTCTTCATCATTTGGTTCTACAAATATTGGCCAGGGTCTGGGGTGCAGATTGGAGGTGGGAAGGACACATAACAGTTTTGAGATTTTTAGGAGGCAGAGAACTTCCTGACTCAGTCGTTCTAGCCCATTGTGACAAGGTCCCGGGGCAGAGGTCCCAAAGGGGGACACTCAATTCTATAAAACTCTTGAAGGGTCCCTTTGATCACAAGCATTTAAAGCAATCTGGCTAAGATTCTTAGAATCAATTTTGTTTTTGCAAATTAAACTCATCCCTCAGGAAGCCCCCACACTAATGCAGTTAGGTGCATGACCCCACTCCATGACAATTAGCGTTTTGGGTCTGACACCCCCAGTCCCAACCACCACATCTGTGCCACTCTGTTGCCACTGGGTACGGAGGCCTACCGCTCTGCATCTTACCTTTCACCTCAACCCTGCACTCACTCACTGGGCACCGTGTGACAGGCCCCAGGGAGATACAGAAATGGAGAAGACACATTTTCTGCCCTCTAGGAGGTCAGAATCGATTGCAAGTAAGCCAAGGTTTCTTGACCTCGGCACTAGTGACCATATGGCCAGATAATTCTGTGTAGGGGTGCTGTCCTGTGCATTGCAGGGTGCTAGTAGCATTCCTGACCCCTACTCACTAGATGACCCCACTCGTCCAAGTGTGACAACCAAATATGTCCCCAGACACTGTTAAATGTCCAATGGGGTCGAAAGTCATTCTTGTGGTTAAGGACCGCTACAGTAGGAGTATACAACCATGGAGCGTCTACTGTGTACACTCCAGGCACTTTGCATACATTACTTCATGTATTCTAAATGGTATTTTGTGGGAGTATTTCTTTCCCCTTACCAGCCTGCAATACTGTGGGGGTGGGGAGGCTAGGATATGGGGAGATTAAGGATATAAATAAATTTCTCAAAGGCACTAAGCTCCCAGGGGGAATTAAGACCAGGTCATCTGCCACCCTTCTCACGGTGCTATGCTGCCTCCTAGTGGGAGATCCAGGAACATCCACAACCAGCACCACCCGCCTGCCTTCTCCTTTCTTTCTTCCAACTGGACACCAGGTGGGATTTGAGGCAGTGTATATACATGTCACAAAACAGAAAGATGCATAGATCTAATTGGAATCACAGAAAGTTTTAAAAAGAAGAAGAAAACCAAGACTAAGTAATACACACAATGATGAAGGCAATGCTAGAGGAATGAGCAAGTTGAAGGTGTGCAGAGCAAAGGGGTACGTGTTCTTCTCCCCCTGTGCAGCTGAGGAGATGAAGGTTCCAGAGCTTGCACAGGGGTGGTGGAGCTTGGAGGATGAACACCCTGGAGCATCTGCTGCCTACACAGCGGGGCTGGGCGTGTCTTCCTCACCTCTGTGTCCCCAGCACTCTTGCCCAGGCCCGGCAGCGCTCACCAAATGCTGCTGAACTGTCCTGACACGGTGTGTGTGTAACAACTCACCCTTCCTTGGGCAGCTGTCTCCCAGACCCCGCTTGTGTTAGTAGTAGATGTTGAGATCGGCTCCCCAGCACGTCCCTAGCCGGGGCCCAAGGACCCCTGCTCTCTGGCAGACCCAGGGCCACCACCTTCCTTAGTCAGGGTTCATCTGTTCCCCTCTGAGTCACCGGGCACGGAGGCCCACCGCTCTGCATCAACGGGAGGCTTTGCCAGCTGGTGTCACCAACACCCTTAGAAGTTACCGAGCATAGACCAGGATGGTTCCAGGTTTGGCCTCAGGCCTCTTGTTGCTGCTGGCTCTTCCGGCGAGGGAAACATTTCTTCCTCTTGCCCATCTGATGTGAGAAAGTTGTGAGAAGGCTTTCCCATTAGGGAGCCCGATTTAGAGAGGGTTCCTCCCATTGTCCAGCCTGTGCTGGGCGTGGGATGGCAGAGATGCCTGACGGAGGAAAGGTGCTGCTACCCATCAGCAGAGCATTCAAGGACTTTGGGGAGTCAAGTTCAAAGATTCAAAGAACCAGGAGCATGTACGAACATTACAATGCATCCTCTAAACCGCACTCGGGGTCATCCTAAGCTCTGTGCATCCTCTGGAATATATTTTAATTACTGTGCTGCCATATGCCCCAGGCTCTGACCTGGAAATGCAGAAATCATGCCTTGCTCTTCCTTCACCCTTTTCCAGTCTCCCCTGACCAATGGATCCTCCATGCATGGCCACTGCCTGCCCATGAAGGCTTTTGTGCAAATTGGGAAAGGCATCCCTTCCTCAAGACATCTTATTTCCACCTATTATTGGAAAATTGCCATAAGATATTGATTTCATTAGAACAAGACAATTCACTGCCTTCTGCCAAAGAAATGTCATAGGAAACATACAACTCCACAAGGTCTATGATGTAAAAGGTGTCCCTTGTATGTGGTGCCCTTGTGCAGTGTGTAACGTGAACAACCACACCCAGCAGCACCCCTGCCTCTACCTTATAGATCTGATCTTATACACCAGCACCACCTGCTCCCAACTTTAAAATAGTCTATGGCTCTCCATCACCTACAGTACTGGGTCAAAGTTCTTGATGTGGTCCCAGGGAGTCTTGCTATCTTATCATGCTTCCTTGTCCCACCTCCTTGGACTGGGCCAGAAACCTTACTCAAAGGCCTAGCCCAAACCACCTGCACACTCAGCAGCACATGGCATGGCTTCGTTTGAAAAGGTGACTTGGGCCAATCAGATGAAGCAGTTTGGGAAGGGGTCAAATGGCGCAGGTGCAGGAAGAAGCAGCCATGAGACCAGCCTCCAGTAACTGGCTCTGGTCATCCATACGACAAACTCAACTTGAGTGGGTTTCAGTGGAGCTCTGACCCATGAACTCAAAGACGCCCTGTCAGGGCTATGCCTCAGAGGAGGTCACACTGACCCAGGGGCCAGCAAATTTGAAGTAGTCATAATATTCTGATAGCCTGAAAATGGGGTCCTCTTTATATGATAAAGATGACACTGGGGGAGAGGCATTTGGGTAGCTTAGTGGTTGAGCGTCTGCCTTTGGCCCAGGTTGTGATCCCAGGGACCTGGGATCGAGTCCCCACAGGGAGCCTACTTCTCCCTCTACTTCTCTGCCTCTGCATGTGTCTCTCATAAATAAATAAAATCTTAAAAAAAAAAAAAAAAGATGACACTGGGGGAAAGAAAGATTATTTCAGAAATATCTTCCAGCCATTTATTTTTTTTAAATGCCTTTCCAATTTTTTTTATTTATTCTTTTTTTATTTATTTATGATAGTCACACACAGAGAGAGAGAGGCAGAGACTCAGGCAGAGGGAGAAGCAGGCTCCATGCACCAAGAACCCGACATGGGATTCAATCCCAGGTCTCCAGGATCACACCCTGGGCCAAAGGCAGGCACCAAACCGCTGCGCCACCCAGGGATCCCTCTTCCAGCCATTTAGAAGAAAGATTACAATCCCTACCTCATTCCTTATACCCCAGTGAATTCCAGATGAATACACCAAAGATATAAATTTTTTCAAAGTAGATTTGGCCAGTCTCTGTCTGTACAGGAGTGTGTGTGTGTGTGTGTGTGTGTGTGTGTGTGTGTGTGTATGCACGTGCACACCCATGCCTGCCGTGCATGTGCACATGCTGGGGCCAGCAGGGAGGGGCTGAATTGGATAAGCTCTCAGGTGACTAACAGCTGTGACCCTCACAAGGCCTCAGGTCTGGTCAGACTCAGCAGACCATAGGAGCCCAATGGGTAATATAACATAAACGAGGGGGCACCTGTGGATGAGACAATAGGGGTTGGTGGGGACTGGGGTGAACTGGGGAGCTCAAACTCTGTCCTAAGGTGGAGGCTGCTCCCTAGCACCCGTGGGAAACCCAGTGCCCCCAGATCATCTGGCATTTGAGCCAACCCGGAAAGCAGTCTTTGTTGGTTTTTGGGTCTTACAAAGCTCTTTGTGGAGTGAGGAGAACCATTCTTGGTCCCGTCCAGCACGCAGGGCTCCAGTTTGCCCCTGGAGGAGGTGGAGACCGCACAGGACTGTAGTCAGGATCAGCGGGAATAAATAAAGGATGTAAAGGGACACTGACTGGCATTCACTGAGCAACCGAGTGACTGCTCTGGGCTGGGCACTGTCCTCAGCCTTGCCACCCTTCTTCTATGTTCTGGAACTCACAGAGGTGGCCCACGTGGGAGAAGAGAAGCTAGGGTCTGGGCTCTAGGCTGGCACACCTACCAGACACCCCCCTCCCGCTGCTCCTGTGGCCTGTTCCAGGGAGGATTTTCGCTGAATGAGCTTACGTCCCCTGTGCCCCTTACTTACAGCACCACGTGGCACCACATGGGCAGCAAAGAGTTCATAGGCTAATGGGGGAACCTCGCTCCTGTGCGGAGATATCAGGTTTTAGTCTGCTGGATACAGGATCGATGACATCTGATGACAGCCAGCTCCATTAGGAGGGGCACAGCTCTCTCTGAGGGTCATTTCCAGGTCCCTGGCCAGCTCACACCCCCCGGGCTTCGCCAGCTGATTGGGTTACGACTCCTCCATGACTCCATCAGCCCAGGTAAAAGTGTCTCAATTTTATTTATTTATTTTTTAAAGATTTTATTTATTTATTCATGAGAGACAGAGAGAGAGAGGGGCAGAGACACAGGCAGAGGGAGAAGCAGGCTCCCTGCAAGGAGCTCGACATGGGACTTGATCCCAGGTCTCCAGGATCCCTCGCTGGGTTGAAGGCTGCGCTAAACCGCTGAGCCACCCAGGCTGCCCCAGGGTCTCAATTTTATAAGGGATCCTGCTGGGCAGAGTAAAGGGCACAAGATGGGGAAGACCCCAGTTGGCCGTGGGGACTCACCCTCTCTGCCTTCTGTAGGGAAGCCCTGGGGCTGCCCTGCATGGACCCCCCTTCCCTCCCCCTGCTCCCCAGGGTGAGTAGCATCTGTGACTTCACTCCAGGGAGGGTTCACTCTCTCTGACAATTTTGTTTCCACTCCTGGGCCTCCGGTGGCTCCTCCCCTCCTCTCCTCAGGCTCAAACAGGTACCAGCCCAGCCCCAAGTCAAGCCACCCACTTTTCCTCCCCTCTCACCCTTTCCCTCCAGGCAGTTACTGTCTCCCTTCCCCCAACCCATTGACTCTTTAGCCCCTGGGCTCTCACTGAACCAGATAGTCTGGGACCAGCCCCTAACTGGCCAAGCCTGGTCTGACTGGCTAAGGCACTGGCCTCTGTGGTCACACCCTCCTCTCCCCAAGCCTCCAGGACAACGCTGTCTTCTGCAGTGTCCTTTGCTTCCTCAGCCTTAGACCTCAGTGTCCCCAGGTCTCCCCCCTCCACGTCCTCTTCCTCTACCCTTGACCCAAATAATTTCATCTACCCCAGGGATGGTTTAAACCCCAGAGCTGAGTTCAGATCCTAGTCCTGCCACTTATGGCTCTTCAAGGTCATGTCCTTGGACGTAACCAGGGCAGTGACAGGTTTATCCGCACACGGTGGTGATGAGGGTTAGGGGATCGTGCGTGCAAGTGTCAGCACACAGAAGAGCTGTGCTCACTCCGACTGTCTGCTGAAGACTCTCGTGAGGGGTGCTGCAGGGGCCTGGGGCCCCATTTCCTGGAGGTCTCAGCCCCTTCAGTCTAGGCCCTGAAAACAGACTGGGGCAGCTCTTTCTAAGACGGAAGTCTGAGCAAGACAAGGACTTCCCCCTGCTGTTGGCTCAGGGTCAAATTCCTGGCTGCTGCCTGCTGGGCCCAGCCTTCTTCTCTATCCTCCCCATCCCCATCTAGGGCCTCTCTTTCCTGAGTTCTCCCGCTCGTCCTTTGCAATGGCTCATTCTCTGGCTGGACCATTCCCACTCCCATAACCATCACCTGAACTCCCTAAGGCCTCACCCATAGTTTTATTCCTCGTTCCAGATAGACCCTTAATATATACACAGATATACACTGCTTCACTCTCCCTCCATCTTAATTAGCAGGAGTCCATTTCTTTCTTCTTTTTAAAAATACTTTATTCATGAGAGACACAGAAAGAGAGGCAGAGACACAGGCAGAGGGAGAAGCAGGCTCCCTGCGGGGATCCTGATGTGGGACTCAATCCCAGGATCCCAAAATGAGCCAAAGGCAGATGCTCAACCACTGAGCCACCCAGGATCCCAGCAGGAGGCGATTTCAAGGTCAGATTGCTTAGGCACTTTAATTAATCTCCATTTAAACCAAGACTCAGAGAGGCTGAGAGTCTTGCTGAAGGTCCCCCAGCTGCCAGGTAGCAGAGCTGAGCTTCACCCCCATGACTGACTCCAGACTAATGGGTGCCAGAGCATCAGCCCGAAGCACACCTTCCTGGCTGTTACTACTTCCTTCCCGGGAAACTTTAGCATTCCCACTGTCCAGCTTTGGGGCTCACCCCTTTGCCTCCTTACCCAGTTGGTGTCCACCCATCCAGCTTCTGCACTGGCCCCCAGGATCTTCTGGCTCCCAGGGCACCTGGAAAGGCTCCTCTCCGAGCACCTGCGTGCGCACCTGCATGCCGACCCCCTCAACAGTGGCCCTTGTGAGGACAGGAACGGCATGTTTTACTTCTATATCTCCACCCCTGGTCCTGGCTCACGCTGGGTGCTCACTACATGCTGAATGACAGACTGCTTGGTCTGCTTGTCCATTCTCATGGATCCTTCAGCAAAGATGCTTTGCTCATTTCATTCCAGTATCCCGCAGCAGCCCTCTGGGGCAGACCCTTGACCACTGAGGCTTTCCGGGGCAGGAGGGCCACAGCCTGAGATGCCCTGAGTTCCTGCCTGAGTTCCTACCCTGGATGGAACTGATGTCCAGGGTTTCCAAATTCCGTTTGTGGGCCAGTATGCCCACATACCTATCCATGCACGCACATGCAAGAGAGACACCTCATAATAACACAAACCACTGCTTACTGTATGCTCACTGTCAGGCTCCCAGCGACACCTTGTGTGCCCTCTCACATTTAATACTCTAGCACCCAAGGAGACAGCTCTTTTATCTCCGTCTCCAGCTCATAGATGAAGAAACCAGGGCACGTGAAGCTTAAATCATTTGCCCCATGCCCACTACCACTTCACTGTCTCTTTCAAATTCAACTGGATTTGACTGGCCTGACTCGAGTAAGTGATCCCTCTCTCCCAGGCCCTCTGTCTTTCTGGAAAACGTTCGTTCATTCGTTCGTTCATTCCACAATTAAATATCTGCTCCCGGTGTGAGTCACTTGCTCTGGTGAACAAGGGCTTTCCTCTAATCCTCCATCCATGACCCCATAAGACACCAAATGTCAACATCCAGATGTGCGACTGGGGGCTATGTCCAAGCTGCGGTATCCAAGAGATTCCAGGGGGCCCCTTGTCCCATCAACCCGGCAGGACCCTGACATTTGGGTCAGTGCTCCTTGCCAAGGGTCTCGGGCTTACAAAGGCACCATGGATGCACGTGGGGGCCAGATGCCTGCCTCACTGCCTTCCCCCATTGTCATGGGAGCACTGGGAGCAGGAATAAGTGCTGTGAGTCTGGAAGTAAAGAGAAGACTCAGAAGAGTCTGAGGGAGCTGATCTGAAAGGCAGGCCCCCAGGGAGCCTCCCCCCCTTCCCTCCTAAAAATAATATTCTACACAGCAGGAGGGTCAGGAGGAATATGAAAGGTCACTTGGTCTTCCAGCTGGAAATATCACCAATTAGATTTATCTGGGTCACAAAATTATTTCTTTATTGAGAAAAGTAGGGCAACCGGGAAGGGTGTAAAGAACACACGTTTTGGGGTAAGACGGACATGAATTCCACTGTGAGCTTCTCAGCTGCCCAGCTCAGTGTCAGGGAAATCAGCGAACCTCTCTTAGGCTTGGATTTCCCATCTATAAAATGGGGATCAGGATGCCTACTGAACAGGACCGCGGGGATTAGACATAATACAAGATTTGTAGTGTTCAGTCCGGATGTCTGGAACACGAGAGGTGCTTCCCAAAGGCGGCTGTAAGTGCCAGGTGCCTCCACACCGTGAGTGTGAGGGGCGAGAATTGCAGAATTTCCTCCTTGTCTCCCCATGCCAAGCTGGCCCTGGGACATCAAGACCCTGGCCTCAGAGCCCAGATGCTATACCACCACCACTCCTAAATCTTAAGCTTCTCTCCTTTTTTATTCCTTAAAAGATTTTATTTTACTTGAGACAGTGAGAGAGAGAGAGAGCACGAGTGAGCGCAGGAGCAAGGGGGAGGGGCAAGGGGAGAGAGAGAGAAGCAGGCTCCCTGCTGAGCAGGGAGTCCCATGTGGGCCTCTATCCCAGGACCCTGGGATCATGACCTGAGCTGAAGGCAGTGCCTTAACTGACTGAGCCACCCAGGCTCCCTGAAGCCTCCCTCCTTGAGGTGCCCTCATCGAGCCCTCCTTTTCCCAGAAGCTCTAGGGGTTCGCCATCTGTCCAGTGCTGCCAGACTCCCTATGACACAGGGAAGTCAAGTCTTCCCTTATCTGAGTGGAGACCTGAGGCCCCTGCAAAACAGCCCTCTGCTTGCAATTTGGAACACCTGGAACAGGTTTCCTAACTCAGCTGGAGGGAGGCAGGCAGCAGGGCAGCTGCTGGCACAGAACCCCAAAGCCTCGGTGACCCTTCTCTCTCACGCCCCACGTGAGCAGTGGTCCTACCTCCAAAGACTTCCCAGATCTGACCACTTCTTCACTCCACTGCCGCCTCCCTGGTTTGAGCTCCTGTCCTGTCCCCCCTGGGGTTCTCTCACAACTCCCTGACCAATCTCCCTGCTTTAGCACTTAGTGCCCTCAGTTCTCCTCAAGCCACACTGACCTGTGACAATGGAATTCAGGGGGCCTTTGCACGAAGATGGTGCTGAAAGTGAAGAAGCAAGCTCCTGCTCCTCCTAAAGTGGGAGCCACAGCAAAGGCTTTGAAGGCCAAGAAGGCAGCACTGAATGGTGTCCACAGCCACCCCATCCTCTCACCCAGCCGCTGTGCTCCCCTCCCGTGTCAGCCCCCAACTGGAAGACAGGACTGGATCTTTCCTTGCCCTGCAACACCTGTGGCAGTGCCTGGCCCCTTAGAGACCCCTGACGAGGATTTGCTGCAGGAACCAAAGAATGGATGGATGGGCAACTGCTCCCTAAAGTGTCCACCTGCGCCTCTCCACACCTTTTAATCCTCGAGAGCCCCAGGCTGAGGTCAGGGAACTTAGCCAAAGGCAGCTGTCCTTTAAGTGGAGCTGGAACTGGGAGTCCCCCTGGCTGGACTCCAAACCCTCCTTGGCCTCCCTGGGCACCGGAGATGCTGGGGGAGGGGACCCTCGGATTCCCTAAGACGTGGGCCTGCCCTCGAATCTAGTGAGCGACAGAGAAGCAAACGGATAAATTAAATCACATTGCCTGGGAAAGAATTGGTGTCGATAAACATTTTGTTGGTCAAAGGGTTAGGAGCTCCAACAGTACTGTGCGGACATCTGTGCGCGGCCCTAGGGAGGCGTCTGTGTGGGTCACCTGATGGGGAAGGTGCTAGAAGAGACTTCCGGAGGGGACATCTGAGGTGAGCCTTCCAGGATAGGAGCTTGCCAGGAGCCAAAGGGCCTGGGGGGCAGGAAGAGCGCGGAGGGGCGAAAGCGCACGAGCTGGACTTGGAGGAGCTTTGAATGCCTTGAGGGAGGACATCGTTAGTGTCAGAGTCCCCCAGACTCCCGTGGCCCCCGCCCGAGACCCCGAGGCCCGCAGCGGGTGGAGGTCTAGCGGGCGCGGCCTCGCAGCACCGCGCGGCCCCCGGGGTCGTCCGACCCATCCCCGCCTCCCGCTCCGCGGCTCTCCGAGCGGGGGGGGGGGGGGGGGGGGGGGGCGGGGCCCCGAACGGCCCCCGCCGGCCTGTCCTTGGTGACGTCACGCGTAGGGGCGGGGCCGCCTAAGGGGGCGGGGCCCGACGAGGCTCCAGGCCCCGCCCCGAGAGAGGCTTCGGCGGGGAAGAACGGAAGTCCTCCCGCCTCCGCCCGCCCCCACGCTCCCTTCAGTCCCTCCCCTCAACTCCGTGCGCAAGGTCGTGTCCCGGAAGTGAAGGGGCCATGTTGGTGGGTGACCCCGGGAGAGGTACCGGGCGAGAGGCGAATCCCGAGGAGTGGTAGCGCGCGCAGTCCGCGGGTGAGTGAGGGAGGAGCGGGGCCAGGGGCCCGGGGCTCGCCGACCCTCCGCTCAGGGCTGCGGCCGGCGCCCCCCCAGCCTGGCCGCCGGGGGTCTCGCCCCACACCGCTCTGGTTTTCCCCTGGGAGGCCGCTCCGTGGCCCCGCCCCAGCCTCCCCGGAGGCCTCCCGGGGCCCCGAGCCCGCCTGCCCCAGCCCGGGGTCTCCCCATCCCGCCTCGGCCCGGCCCCCCAGGGTCGAGGCAGGAACTGGGAACCGGCCAGGGCTCAGTCGCCCAGTCGCGGAGCGACCCTGTACTAACAGCCTTCGCGTGACAGTCGCCTGCAATCTCATAAAATACTTTTCCTGTTGATTTTCTGGAGTCCTCTCCCACTCCGAGAGGCCCTTGGGGCCGAGGGTCGCTCTTCTCCATTTGATAAAAGGACAGGGACGGTGGCTTGTTCAGGCTCGCGCAGGAAGTCCGTGAGGCCGGACGCTGATGGCCAACTGCCTTTGGGCCCAAAGTTCAGATCTTTTTACCAAATACCTCCTCCATTCAGTCTCGTTTCTTCATATCTGAAATAGACGTAGTGATCATTTTTTCCACCTAGGGACGTTGATTGTTTCATCCAGCTTATTTTGAGGGGCCCTTTTATGTGCTGGGAAAGTTTGTAGCGCACTGCACGATAAGGGCCCAGCAAATGGTAACGACAGAGGCATGCGGAGGTGGAGTCGGGAAGGCAGCCCTCCTGTCCAGCGGTGTGCCTGTGGGCAAGTTATTTCTCCCTGGGAGCTTCACTGTCCTCCACTTAAAATGGGGATAATGACCCTGGGTTTGTTGATAGAATGAGATGCGACATTCTGTGGGATGTGCTTGGAACAGGCTTGGTTTATAGTAAACACTCAGTAGGCGTTCATTGTCATTGTTAGGAGCCCTGGCCACCTTCGAGGTTCCTGAATTTAAGTGTGGTAATGGATGATAACGCATTTTACAAATGCCACTCTGTACCTGTGTGAAGGGTTCATTGTTACTGAAAGAAGACGTTGGCAATGTATGTGTAACGAAATCTAATATTTATTGAGTACTTACAAACCAGGCCAGGCCCCACTAGAAGTAGCTATCCCTGATAGAGTGCTTAGTATGTGCCAAGCACTAATCTGAACACATTTATATACATTAACTCATTTAGTCCTCATACCAACCATATGCGCAGAATGCAGTCTTAATCCTCATTTTATAGATGGAGAACTGAGGTTGAGAAACTTGCCCAAGGTAATCATCTCCTGAGTGGTGGTGCTAGGATTCCAGTATGGCTGAGAGTCCTTGCCTTCAGCCACTCTAGACCACCCCTTGTGGCCAAGTTCTTGTATAGAGGCTCTACGTGCATTATCTCACGCAGTTCTCAAAATAACCCTAGGTGGTAGGTACTCTTTAACATAATATCTCCATTTTACAACTAAGGAAGCTGATGCTCAGAAGGGTTAAGTACTTTGCCTAAAGTCATGTGGCTGGTAAATGTCAGAGCCGGGATTCAACTCTTGGCCCTTCAGCATAACTGTGCTTAATCTAGGAGAGGGGATTGAGAGGCTGGGGTCTGCTCCTAGACCTGCCACTAAGTACAGTGTGACCTTGGGGGTCTCTGAGACCCAGATTAAGAACTCCTGAATTTTAGATCATCTCGATCATCCCTTCCATCATTAATTCTGATTCTAGGCTTCTATTTTTTCCCTTCTGCTTATAGCGTGACGCCCAGCCCCTGCCTGTCCCCCATGGCCCCATGGAGCCGAGAGGCGGTGCTCAGTCTGTACCGGGCCCTGCTGCGCCAGGGTCGTGGGCTTCGCTACACTGATCGAGACTTCTACCTTGCCTCCATCCGCCGTGAGTTCCGGAAAAATCAGAAGCTAGAGGATCCTGAGGCCCGGGAGAGGCAGCTGGAAAAGGGCCTAGTCTTCCTCCACAACAAATTGGGGGGGATTATTTAGGATCCTCTCTTTTCCCCTTTCATCCTAATTCCAAGGGAAAGAGGACAAAGGTGTCTTCCACAGACACTCCTGCTCTTTCCCATCCCTACCTCACAGATGCTGTAAGAAGCCTCAGGTAGGTAGACACTTAATCCTATAGGTTTCTTTTTTCCCTTTTCTTGTCTTTTCTTTCTCTTTTTTTTTTTTTTTTTTTTTGTGCAAGGGACCAGGAGAGAGGACCCTTTCTTTTCAGTGACTATAGTCTTTTATCATTAGAAGTCATTGGAGGAAATACAGACATTAACAGAAGTATGTTTCCTTATTGAGAAAAAATAGGCCCTGCATTTCAAGCCCCACCGGGCTTGAAATTATTAGCAAAATTATTAGCACCGTTTTATTTCATGGAACATTTTACCTATGACAATGTTAGAAAAGATTGGTTAAAACTATTAGAGTTCAGTTCTAGGCTGGATCATTCTCCAGTGGATTCAGTTACCTTGTGAGTGTGAGATCACACTCTCCACACATAACTAGATTCTGTTACAGCACAGTTGATAAAGCAAGCATAGTGTGTAGACTGTAAAGGACCATGTCTGGGTTCAAATCCTGGCACTGTTGCTAATAGCTGTGGGATTTAGGGCAAATCACTAGACTTTTCCAGGCCTCCATTTCCTCATTTGTAAAATGGAGAGAATAATACCTACTGTGTGCAGTTATTTATTTTTTTGTGTGTGTGTGTCCAGTTATTTTGAGAATTAAATGAGACTGTGCACACATGTGTCCAGTTATTTTGAGAATTAAATGAGACTGTGCACACATAGCACTTGGAATGGTGCTTAGTAAGTGGTATGTTAGCTCTGTTCACTCCTGATAGCAGTGTTATCAAGAAGTCCCACTATAACACAATGAGTATATTTAATTCAGCAACTTTTCCAGAGGGCCTTCTATGGCCCTGGCATTCTGGCAGGCTCTGGGATATAGATGAATGGATATGGTCCTTCAAGGGACTCAGTCAAATGTGGAGATCAACAGAAGTAATGCCAGTGGGAGCAGCTCTGCTAGAGGGTCATATTCAAGAGCTTGGGGACAGGGGTGGGGACAGGATTCTGTGTGAAGTAAGGTGGTGGGGGGGAATCAAAGGTCATAGGTGGCTGTGGAAAAGGGGGTGCTTAAGGACTACCTCAAATGAGAAAAGTATGCTGGGCAAATGGGCAAGAATAAGTAGATATGGCGGTGGAAACGGCATTTGGTGGTCGAAACATGTGTCTGCCTTGGCTAGAATGACACACCTGTAAGCCAGGGGGCCAGTGTTGAGCCTAGGCCATGTCTGCAAAGACACCGACTCTCCTATTGAAGAGACAGTGACATCTGAGAGGAGGGGGACTGTCCCCCTGCAGAAAGCAGGGGCAGGGCATGAAAGAGGGATTGTGGCAGTAGCAGTGTGGAGAAGTTAGGGAGAGTTGGGGAGAGGCAGCGGATCTGGCCAGGTGACATGGAGCCCTGGAGGCGGTGGGGTGGCTGCCCAGAAGTGCGATGTGCAGGGCAGCAGGGCTTGGAGACCTGTTGGCTGAGGCTGGAGGAGGAGAAAGGGAAATGAAGACTGAGGGGGAAGGCTTGCCAGCTGGGTGAGGGTGCTGTTTTCTTAATCGAGAGGGAGAGTGGGTGGGGGGTGCAGGGAGCCTTATGTAACGGCTTTTGGTTCTCTTCAGCCAGTTAGGTTGACTGGCTGGCTGGCCTTCAGCAGTGGCAAGCCCGAGGAGGGGTGATGCCCATGGGAACCTGCCTGCACAGGACGGGGTAGTGTTTCAGAAAGGGAACTAGTGAGTTACTGAGTCTTTGTGTTCTTAATCTAGTTTGACTGGGAATGGGGTTACAAATCACCATCATCACCTCCTAAAAACACCAAAAATAACCCCATGGTGTTAATAGCTCATTTGTGCAACATATATATACTATGTGTCAAACATTGCTGACCCTGGAGACATCACAGTGAGTGTGCCAAAATGCCTCCAAGAAGTTTCTGGTCTCCTGGTTAATAGGAGACACGAGCAGGCGGGGTTGCAAGCTACTTGGGACTCCTTTAAACTACTTCTCCCCAGCATCGTAAGTTCTAGGTTCCAGTCTTGGCTGCATAGCTTGCTTACCTGATAACCTTGGGCCAGTTACTTAACCTCTGCCTCAGTTTCGTCATGCATTAAGTTGGAGGTAACACTATGACGGACTTCATGGTGGTGGTGGTGTGAGGATATGTGTAAAATGCCCAGCACATAGTACAAACTCAGTGCATGGTAGCTAGTCTCATGTGTACTCAAGCCAGGCAGGTTTAAGTCCTACGACTTTTTCAAGTAAAGTAAGTTGGAACTTGTATAGTTCTGTACTGTCATCCAAGGAAGCTGCTGGGCCCCCCTTACTCCTCATCCCCACTACACTGGGGTAATGAGTATTTCTAGTCCCGTTTGTGTATCTGAGTAGACAGGTTAGAAACTTGCCTGAGACTCTCCATCTCCCGCCTCTTTCTCCTCCTCCTTTGTCATTTTTAAAAAAAATATTTTAACCATATTTTAGTGTACAGTTCAATCGTGTTAAGACTATTCACATTGTTCTGTCACAGAGCTCCAGAACTTTTTCATCTTGTGATACTGAAACTCTATACCCACTCAACAACAGTGCTCCTTCTTGACTGCACTGAGGAGCCAGCCCCCCCACACACACACACACCGGGTGGATTTCTGTCTCCCAGTAGGCAAGTAGCTCAGCTGAACCTGAGTAGATAATGTACAGTGGATAAGCAGTTTCAACTGGAATAAGATAGTTTATTTTATTTTATTTTTATATTTTATTTTTATTTTATTTTATTTTATTTTATTTTATTTTATTTTATTTTATTTTATTTTATTTTATTATTTTTAAAGATTTTATTTACTTATTCATGAGAGACACAGAGAGGCAGAGACAGGAGAAGCAAGCTCCGTGCAAGGAGCCCAATATGGGATTTGATCCCGGTACTCCGGGATCACGCCCTGAGCCGAAGGCAGACGCTCAACCGCTGAGCGACCGAGACGTCCCGAACAAGATAGTTTCATTCATTCATTCATTCATTCATTCATTCATTCATTCATTTATTTATTTTATGATAGTCACAGAGAGAGAAAGAGAGAGGCAGAGACACAGGCAGAGGGAGAAGCAGGCTCCATGCACCGGGAGCCCGACGTGGGATTCGATCCCGGGTCTCCAGGATCGCGCCCTGGGCCAAAGGCAGGCGCTAAACCGCTGCGCAACCCAGGGATCCCTCGAACAAGATAGTTTTAGAACAAGAACTTTTATCTCTCCTTTGAATCATGGAAGCAGTCTCCTCTCCCAGGTCACTTAGTTTTGACATAGGCTGGTCCTTGGATGGAGGGGAACACATTGCACTAGAGTAGGAAAAGCCTTCTCTCAGGTCTGCCCAACTTAATAGTTTTGGTCCCAAGCCCAGAATACAATCAATGTGCCTTTTATTTTTTTTTTATTTATTTATTTTTTTTTAATTTTTATTTATTTATGATAGTCACAGAGAGATAGAGAGAGAGGCAGAGACACAGGCAGAGGGAGAAGCAGGCTCCATGCACCGGGAGCCCGATGTGGGATTCGATCCTGGGTCTCCAGGATCGCGCCCTGGGCCAAAGGCAGGCGCCAAACCGCTGCGCCACCCAGGGATCCCTCAATGTGCCTTTTAGAGGTCATTCTTAGCTCTGTCTCAGAAGGAAGAATATAACTCAAAAGACAGTCTGGATTGCTGACTGCCTTCTGGAAGCTGACCTTTTGTTCTGTGGATGGAAATCGTAAAAGACTTAATGATAGTCAGTATTTTTGGAGTACTTTTACAGTTTATAAAGTGTTCACATATAGTGTTCTTTTTAAAATATTTTATTTATTTAAGAGAGACAGGAAGAGAGAGCACAAGCCGAGGGAAGGGCAGAGGGATAGAGAAGAGCAGACTCCCTGCTGAGTAGGGATCCCGACTTGGGACTTGATCCCAGGACCTTGGGATCATGACCTGAGCTGAGGGCAGATGCTAACCAACTGAGCCACCCAGACACCCTACATATAGTATTTTTGTAGATGTTTTTTCTTCGTTACAATCTCCTGATTCAGGCCATGCAATTATCCCCTTTTCATAGCTGGGTGATGAAGTAAACTTATGGACATCATCCAGCTAATAAGTCAGGCTCAAGGGCAAGTACTCATCCTCAGGATTTCCGGCTTGAAAACTTAGGGTCTTTTCTGTTATGCTGCATCACTGCCTTGTTCTTACCAGTCATCAGAGGGGCCCAGGACTAAACAGCTCAGGGAGGCTTCTTCTGGCTTTTGCTTGGGGGAAGGATGTCTCCTGGTCCTGCTGCATCACATTCAAGGAGGTGCCTACGTCCAGTGGTTCTCTCTCTCATAAGTACATCAGTAAAATTTCTTTGGTTGTTTAAACACACACACACACACACAGACACACAAACGGTTATTGTTATGTGTGGGGAGCTTTGTAAAGTTCTCCTTTGTCTTGATTGGATTGCTCTGCCTTGGCTCAGTTGGATCTGCTCCATCTCTGTCTCAGTGGCCGCTGCAGGGAGGATGAGTAGGGTTCTCGTCTGACTCCACCTGTAATATAGCTTAACTCTTCTCCTTAGCCTTGCTTGCTCTTTGCATATTATGAAGTGGAATGTTGGCCATGTAGACTTTCATTATGTCCCTAAACCTGAAGCTTCTACTGACTGTGGGAGGTAGAGAAAAATGCCACCATGGTTGTTGTGAACTAGAGTTAGGGAAGAATATTTTAGGACTTGACCGTGACTCTTCCTTAATAACTCAACTGCTGGCATAAGTAGAGTCAGAAATCTTTCTTTCTTTCTTGGGGAGGGGGAGGATAGAGGCAAGGGGCAGGATAGGTAAAGCCAGGAATACCCAGTTGCAATGCTATTAGAAGGAAGGTTACTTATGCTGAAAAAGGCATCCAGGTATCCTATCTGTCTCTCCTCCTTTTCTGTGTGTGTTGGGACCCTGAAAGGCTTGCAGTTGGTTTTCCCTGTGTAATTCCTCATGAACTGGACATGGGAGGTAGGGAAGAGTATAGTGGTGGTAAGAGCAGTACTCAGATCTGAACCATTTTATCTACGTGGGGCCTAGGGTTCTAACTTCCTGGAAAATGGGCTTATTTGGGGACTTGGGGAACTTAAGTTGGGATGACTCTATTGTTGCCAGGAAGCAAGTATGTGCTCACTTTAACTTGAACACCATATGAGAGGCCAGCCTCTTTGCTATTAAGCCCATGAGCTCCTTCTTAGGTAACCACATTTTTAGTTCATCTTCCAAGTGCATTTGGGCAGATGCTTTTTTTTGTTTCTTATTTCCTCCACTAACACCCAAGTCCAAAAAAAACACCCAAGTCCACAGTGTCCTTGGTGTATAGTATATTCTCAGTGTCACAGTACCAGCCTCACCTGAGCATCCTGTAGCCCCCTGAACACTTTTTCCAAGAAGGAAAGCATTTGTCAAGTGGGAGTGTCCACAGAGAGTTATTTTTCCCTTTGGACCTTTCTCATATATGGACCTGATATCTCTGCACAGGAGCGAGGTTCCCCCATGAGCCTGTGAACTCTTTGCTGCTCATGTGGTGCCATGTGGTACTGTAAGTAAGGGGCACAGGGGATGTAAGCTCATTCAGCGAAAACCCTCCCTCGGGCAGGCCACAGGAGCCGCGAGAGGGGGATGTCTGATAGGTGTGCCAGCCTACAGCCCAGACCCTAGCTTCTCTTCTCCCACGTGGGCCACCTCTGTGAGTTCCAGAACATAGAAGGGTGGCGACACCCTTCGGACAGTGCCCAGCCTAGAGCAGTCACTTGGTCGCTCAGTGAATGCCAGTCAGTGTCCCTTTACATCCTTTATTTATTCCCACTGATCCTGACTACAGTTTGGTCCATGTTATTTTGTAGGGTGTCCCGTCCCCATCCCCCCCCCCCGCCCCCGCAGAAAGTAGAATAGTAGTTTGCTGTGGGTAAGGGTAGACATGATGCAGTAGGAAAAGTGTCATCATACTAGGATCTGAGAGTCCTGAGTTCTGGAAATGGCTCTGCCATTCCTTGTCTCTGGGACCTCTGACAAGTCACCTCTCTGTGAAGTGATGGCATAGGACTGGATAAGCATATTATTTTCTAATCTATTAGGTTAGACCTTCTTAGGTTTCACCTTACAGGAAGTGGTAGCCAAAGGATCAAAACTCAGTCTATATTCTACTGATGGGAAGGCATAAGGAGAGGGTTGCATTGCATGGTTGGGTACTTCACGCTAATATAAGAAAGGATTGATGGTGGGCAGCCCCAGTGGCTCAGCGGTTTAGCGCCGCCTTTGGTCCAGGTCCTGATCCTGGAGACCGGGGATCGAGTCCCACGTCGAGTTCCCTACATGGAGCCTGCCTGTGTCTCTGCCTCTCTCTGTGTGTCTCTGCCTCTCTCTGTGTGTCTCTCATGAATAAATAAATAAAATCTTAAAAAAAAAAGAAAGGATTGATGGTGAGCTAAGGGTTTCTATTTTTGTAATCTCAGTATATTGGTGGAGAGGTTTTTTTCACAATTAGTGTGATCCCTTCTTCCCCCTTGCATGCAGATAAATCATGGGACGTGGTATCTCTCTCTTAACCTTAGTTAGAACTTGAAATGCTAAAAAAAAAAAAAAAAAAAAAAAAAAGAACTTGAAATGCTAGAGGCAGGAGAATTTGGATTGCTGGAATTCACAGAACACCCTGTACTTGTTGGGGGCTGGCCTGACGGGGGGAGTGGGGAGAGGGATGGCTCTTAAGCTCCCAGGTGGTGATGGCTGTGTTCTGCCTTTGTCCTTAGGTGAGCGATGGCAGGCTCTGGTGAGCGCAAAGGCAAGAAGGATGACAATGGCATTGGCACAGCCATCGATTTTGTGCTCTCCAATGCCCGGCTGGTGCTGGGGGTGGGTGGAGCAGCCATGTTGGGCATCGCTACACTGGCAGTTAAGCGGGTAAGTGTATGTGCAGCTGGGGCCAGGGGTGGGAGAGGTGGTGAGGCTGTCTCTGCAAAGTGGAGCTGACCTGGAACAAGACTCCCAATACTGCTAATGGGAGTGTAAGCTGGTAATGTGGCATCATAAGATGAGCCTTTAGGAGAATTCACTAAGTTCACTTCTAGGACTTTGCTCTCAAGAAATCATTGGAGATACAAATAAATAAATCTATGCCAGCGAGTTAAAAAAAAAAAAAAGGCAAATAACCAAAATATTTTTCCTTAATTACCTTATTTAAAATAGCAACAGTCCCACCACATATATATTTCCTACTTCCCTTTCCTACTTTGTTTTTCTTAATACTTATTCTTTCTGCATACTTCACATTTAACTTGTTTATTATGTATTAGCTTTATCCTTCCACTGGACTGGAAACTCCATGAGGGCAGGGGTTAGGTCTCTTTGGTTTATTTATTCTGTGTGCCTAGAACTGTGCCTGGCACACAGTAGCCATTCGGTATCTGTTAAGTAAGTGAATCCGTGTTCAACGTTAACAGTACATTAACGTTCATAAGGTATAATGTTATATAGTCAGAAAAGGTACCATAATGTTGAATACCAGTTCGTTTTTAGTGGCATGGGGAAATGATAAAAGTGATCAGTGAAAAAAATTCAGTTCCAAAAATATATATGGAGTTGGATCCTAATTATATAAATACATATTTCTGGAAAGAACTGGACCAAAATGTAGTTACATCTGTGTTGTGACATCATGGTAAAATTGGTTTGTTACTTGTATCATTTAGCATTTCCTGAGATTTTCCACATGCAGCAAAGTATTCCATAATCTAGAATAAAACAAAGTTATTGAAAAATAGTGGTTGAACTCCCGAGGGCAGAGCTGCTGGGAAGAAGGGAAACGGGAAGGAAGCTACCTATGCCGGTCCTCTGCTATTTCAGATGTACGATAGGGCAATCAGTGCCCCTACCAGCCCCACCCGCCTGAGCCATTCAGGGAAAAGGAGCTGGGAAGAACCGAACTGGATGGGCTCCCCCCGGTTGCTGAATAAAGACATGAAGACAGGCCTGAGCCGGTCCCTACAGACACTTCCCACAGACTCCTCAGCCTTTGACGCAGGTGAGGGAAAGGTTGTTCCCCATCTAGGACTTCTCTGGGCTCTCAGTACCACGCCTGCATTCAGCAAACATTTCTTGAGCACGTGTGTGCCAGGCACTGTGCTAGCACTTGCCTGTTGTGCCGGGCCCTTCTCCTTCCTGGGGCCGAGGCAGCTGTGGACTAAGCAAGCATGGGAAGAGCTCACATGCCTGTCTCTCTTGCCTTGGCAGATACATTCTGCCCACCCCGGCCCAAGCCATTGGCCAGGAAGGGCCAGGTAGACTTGAAGAAGTCACGACTCCGCATGTCCCTGCAGGAGAAACTTCTTACTTACTACCGGAACCGGGCGGCCATCCCTGCTGGCGAGCAGGCTCGGGCCAAGCAAGCTGCCGTGGACATATGTGCCGAGCTCCGGAGCTTCCTGCGGGCCAAATTGCCTGACATGCCACTTCGGGACATGTACCTGAGTGGCAGCCTCTATGATGACCTGCAGGTAACAAGGTGGTTCTCGCGAAGGGTAGGGTTGGGTGCCGACCAAGATACTTCTCAAGAGTGCTTTTGGTACAGAAGATCGGTGTCCCAGGCTTGCTGGAAAGACTGAGGTCTTACTGCTTCTGAATTTTGCCCACTGTGATAGCACTTGTTGGGTCGTCTTTAACCCATTCTTGTTCTGACAGTCGTAGGTTTAAATCTTCACTCTATTTGAATTGATAATGGTGACCTGAATGAATTTGTAGTTTCCTTTATTATTTGGGGAAAACAAGATGGTGGGACCTGTATTTGGGGATGCTTGTGTCTTGAGCAGTTTAAGTCCCTCAAAAGCTTTTTAAAAAATCCTGCCCCAACAGGTGGTGACGGCTGACCACATCCAACTCATCGTGCCCCTTGTGTTGGAGCAGAACTTGTGGTCATGTATCCCCGGTGAGGACACCATCATGAATGTCCCTGGCTTCTACCTGGTTCGTCGTGAGAACCCAGAGTATTTTCCTCGTGGTAGCAGTTACTGGGACCGCTGTGTAGTAGGGGGCTACCTTTCCCCAAAGACAGTGGCAGACACATTTGAGAAGGTAGTGGCTGGCTCCATCAATTGGCCAGCCATAGGGTCCCTCTTGGACTATGTGATCCGACCAGCACCACCCCCAGAAGCCCTGACTTTGGAAGTGCAGTATGAGCGTGACAGGCATCTTATCATTGACTTCCTGCCATCAGTGACCCTTGGCGACACCGTCTTGGTAGCCAGACCACACCGGCTGGCGCAGTATGACAACCTATGGCGGCTGAGCCTGCGTCCCGCAGAGACGGCACGCCTGCGGGCTTTGGACCAGGCCGACTCGGGCTGCCGATCGCTGTGCCTCAAGATCCTCAAGGCCATATGCAAGTCCACTCCAGCTCTGGGCCATCTCACTGCCAGCCAGCTCACCAACGTCATCCTCCACTTGGCCCAGGAGGAGGCTGACTGGTCTCCAGACATGTTGGCCGACCGATTCCTACAGGCCCTGAGGGGACTCATCAGCTATTTGGAGGCTGGAGTCCTGCCCAGTGCCCTAAACCCCAAGGTGAACTTATTTGCAGAGCTCACTCCTGAAGAAATAGATGAATTGGGATATACTCTCTATTGCTCATTGTCAGAGCCAGAGGTGCTGCTGCAGACGTAGGGCAGGTGGAGGCCTAAGTGGGTGTCAGGTGTCAGACCCTGGCTTCTCCCTTAGAATCACTTGGCTGCATAGTTGGTGCCTCACAGGGTCCCTAGGTGCCTCCTATCTTGCTGGTCATCACCCTGTCACTTCATGCTGATCAGAATGCCATCTCTTTCATCTCCTGTTTTCTCACCATCCCTTTCTTTTTGTTACCAAACACTGTGCTCCTTCTCCTCCCCTCCCCCTTGCTCCAGGCTAATTTTTCTGAAATGAATTGAGAAGGCAGAGCACCGGCCTGAGCTGGTGTTTTGCATTTTGGTCCAACTTTTCTGCTCCTGCCTGCCCTGTCCTTTGTCCTGTTTCTTTATAGTGTCTTCCCCGTCTTTTCCTCTTGGTTTTGCCTTCTGTTGTGCTCTTTCCCCTGGAGCATATCTGCCTCGTCAAGGTGTTGCCTTTTCATTGATCGGCACCGAAGAGTTACGGTTGCCTGTTTCCGAGCTGAGCTCCGCAGAGTGAGCCCTCAGACAGTATTTAGAGTTTCCGGGGGTAAAGGTGGCTGAAGAGCTGCCCTTTGACCCAGGTTCCCGGAGAAGCAGCCCATCTCCCCCGCCTCCCAACCAGCTCATATTCCTAAGTGCTGAGAAGCCCTCACGGGAACACTGTTATTGACCCACACAGGAGTGAGGCTCAATATAAACTGGATGCAAAGTTGCTTGGAGATTGTGTTTTTTAGTGGCCATCAGTGAGAGTGCAGTGGGGGAGCCAGCAGCAGGGAGGAGGGCCTAGGGAAGGGTGTGTTTGCCTCACTCTTGGCTGGCCCAGATCAGCACTGCCTTGTGGAGGAAGACAAGGGAGGGAGGGGGCTGTTGGGATGGCACCTCTGCCCAAATGCTGTTTGTCCACCCCTTCCTTGCCTTATTGCCAATTAGGATGAGACCCTCAGGGACACAGCCTCTGTGGTAGAGGCTGAAGGGAGGGTGACAGGTGGCAAACGGCTGAAAAACCCAGTCACCTGTTGAGGCTTGGCGACCATGTTTCTTCCCCACGAGGCCCTGCCTTCCCAGGCCCCCCGCCTGTTCATTCCCTAGTGTCTGCCACAGGAACATGAGGAGGGTGTGCTCCACTCTCCAGGCACCGCCAGAGGCCAGAGGGCAAGCAGACATGCGCTGACCTCTTCCCCGTCCTGTCTCACCCCACACCTGGGGAGACTGGTGCTACCCAGGAAGAGGGCACATGGGTAAAACACGGAGGGGAGGTGGCTTCCTGCGCTCCCTCTGCTTTCCTGCTGCTAAGTCAAAAGTTTCCTGAGGGTGAGGAGGAGCGTTTCATACACCACCTTGTTCTGTGCTTTTTTTTTTTTTTCCTGTTCGTGGCAAGAAGCCAATAATTCTGTTTTTGATCTGCCCATCCAGTATTTTGTTCTCCCATCAAGTTTTATTATTTTTTCTCTTTGTACTACCTCTCCATCAGCGAGATTCTGGTGAAGCTCTCTGCAGCTGTCTCATTCCTCCCCAGTGACAGCAGCAGGAAATGATTCTTTAAATAGCATTGAAACCTCAGCTACCCTTTGAATTTAGGGTAGAGATTCCTGTCCCCCTTTTGTCATGGATGAGGAGGTTGCAAACTAGGGTTAACCTTGGCTGTATTTGGAAAATTTTCCTCCTTGCAAGGTTCCTAAAGTGGTTCATTTGTCATTTGTATGAAACTATTGAGAGAATGAAAAACCTAAAGCCTGGAACTCTTCTCCATCCTTGGCTGTTCATCAGAATCAGTTTAAAGAAAATCTCTGTGCCTGAGTGCTACATGAAGTGACTGGCATAGAGGGTACAGGGCTGAACCTGGCATCCATTGGAGGGAAGGGAGAAGGGAGGTTGCAAAAGCATGGGTTAGTCTTCATTGAGAGAAAGGATCTCATTTTCCTAATGTATTACAGAACCTAGTTTTCCCAAGCTGCCATCTTTGACCAAATTCCATATAAAACATTGGAAGGAGAGCTGAAAGAACAGTTTTAAAGACTTAAGTCTCCAATTATCAAAGCCAGGTGTAATTGTGATTTGAAATTATCTCCGTTCTTAAACAGTATCTTCCTAAGGTCATCTCTGTCTCTTAATTAGGTTTCACAAAATCAAAAACCGTAACTTTCCCATTTCACAATCCAGAACTACCTGGAAGTCCTCAGAACTAGGAGCAGTGGGAGTTCTTGGCTCTGGTCCTGGCAGATTTGCTGACTGAGACTGGGCAAGCCTTGTAAAACATAGAAGATAGTGCAGTGCTTTGAGATTCTTGGATGGAAGAGGGTAACATTTTGCCCAACCTCTACCCTCCCTCCGTGCCCACCCCCCATCCAATTTTTTTAATCTTCAGGGAAGGATGTTGTGCCTTTCCCTGCAGTTCTGCCTTTCTAGTCAGTAACTCCCACCTTTGCCTGAAGTAATGGCATCTGCTTCTACTTCTCCATCTTGACATTTTCTTCACCATCTAGGTTAGCAAAATGTGAGTTAGCCGAATGCTTAAAAAATACATTGTCTTGAAAGCCTAATCAATTCCAAAGTGTATTTTGTTTTTTACCCTGTTGCCCCTTCCTAAAAAATGAGTTCAGGATAACAGTATTTTATATGCTTGGTTGTGACTTTTTTCCCCCTCAAATAAATAATCAAAAACTAATGTTTGGAAAAGCTGTGTTGAGGCCTGTAGTCTTTCCGCTTGGGTCTCAGCCCCTGGTGGTCTCCCTATTCATACTCCAGATTAGCTGATTTTGTTCCCTTGTACTCCATTCAAGTTGAGATTTTTTTTAAAAAAGACTTGAGCACAGCAGGGGGAAGAGCAGAAGCAGAGGGAGGGGGGTCAAGCAGATTCCCTGCTGAGCGGGGAACCTGACACAGGGCTCAGTCCCAGGACCCTGAGATCATGACCAAAAGTTGGTGTGTGGTGTTTTTTGTTTTGTTTTGTTTTTAAAGTAGGCTCCACACTCAGCATGGAGCTCAACACAAGGCTTGAACTCAGGACCCTGAGATCAAGAGCCAGATGCTTAACTTACTGAGTTAAGCCCCCCCCCGCCCCCCAGGCGCCCCTTGAAAACACATGGTTTTTGACAAGAAATCAGCTTCAGGATCACAAGGTCCTGGAGAGGCCCCAGGAGGGGCTTTGTAAGTAGAGAACCCTACATGTGTCTTAGTCCTCTGCCATGGCGTACCTTCCTTGATACTGTGACCCTGGCTGAAAACTTCTGCTCACAGGGTTGGTTAGCACAATGCCCTTCCTGCTAAAAGCTCAAGGCCAAAGAGAACCATAAGGACACTTAGAGCTGTCAGCTGTACCCCTTTCAAACACTGCTGATTCTTAAGTGGCCAAAACACCAGATGTGGGTTCTGAGGCTGTGTCTAATGTGTTTACTTTGTCATTCGGATCACCCTGTAGTCTTTAAATTCTTGGTCTCTGAGGCCGAGTCCACAACTTGCCTTCCAGTCACTTGCCTGCCCTTTTAGTAGCAGTGGATACATTCAGCTGGTAGATCTGGAATCCATCACTGGTCTTTCTGTCCCACCTTGGCTAGGTCTACACAGAAGCAGCGTAGCCCTGAGATCCCGACAACTGCTATCTTTTTTCTCCTTGAGGGAGGAAATAAAGCTGGGGAACTTGAAGTCCTTCCACAGCATGGAAAGAAAAAAAATAAAAGTCTCCTTTCCAACAGCTTTGGCTTCTGTGTGTGGCATGAAACATTTTCCTCTGGGACTGGTACTGCTTTTCCATTTTCAGCCAGGCAAACCTTTGAAGTGCTTGATCTGGGTCTCCATGATGGCATGGATAGGATAAGCTACCACTGGAATTATTCATCTGACCTCTGCAGTGTCAAAACCGGGGCAGTGTTACTTTCTCAACCTTCTGCATGGTCATCCGTAAGGAGGCACTGGCAGGTCTCCTGCTACAGCAAGAGAACATGCCCTATGGTCCTTAGTTACACCTTAGAAGACCTGTGTAATGGCTCAGGGATACTTCCTGTCTTTGCACGGAAAGACTAGACAGCTTCTTTATATCTTGACATTTGCGATTCTCCAAGGCAGTAGAAGAACCATACTTGGCCCAGCATATACCAGTCGTTGCTGGTTTCATCTCAGTAATAGGTGGCCCTTGAAGAAGCAGGATGATGTAAGAAAGATGTGGAGTGGGAAGGTCAGGATCAAAAGACTGGAGTTCTAATAATGATAGTAATAGGCAACCATTTATTAAGCACTTCTCTTAGCACTTCGCTTGGTGCTTTCTAAATATGATCTTCATTCTAAGGATGAGGAGACTCATAATTAGCCTCATTTTACAGATGAAGGAACTGGCTCAAGCAAGGATAAATTGCTTAACCAAAATGTCTCAGCTACTAAATAGAAGAGCCAGGATCCTTTGGGGTTTGCTTCTAAAATCTGAGAGGCCTGCCGCATGCCTCCACTGGCAGCTGTGTGGCTTTGGGCCACACACCTCCCATTAGTTCTGTTTGACCTTGTAAAGAAATCGTTGGGCTGGCTAGTGAGTGGTCTGTAGTTATCAAGGACAGTGTCCGCCCCCCCCCCCCCCCAATTTTTGACCTCACAGCCCTCCTACAGTTCTATGGCCCACTAAAACGGAGGCAGAAACTCCAAGGTTTCTGCCCTCCAGGGGCCTGAAGGAGACGGAGGATAGTGGAGACCTTTCCCGGCACTCTTCACAGCTCTCCGGTGGAGAGCAAGTTGCAGGCCTTGACCTGGACCGCCGCTTCCAAACACGAACCTCCAAACCTCCGTGAGTGGGCGTGGGTGCTCAAGATTCTCCCCCCACCAGGTTGCAGAATTGGGAGAGGGACAGATACCAGTTTAACTAAATCTCTTAGGGGACCTGCATCTGTATTAACCAAAAGATGTTCCCTGTGATAGACTGCATACTTTTAACAGAAACGTTTTGGCAGGCCGGTATGCGAGTCACTAACTGGGCTACAGATTGTGCACCTTCCCGACCGGACTGGAGAGTTCACGGGAAGGACGCGGCGTTGGCCCTTGATGGTGTGTGGGGAGCGTTTAGAACCCGACTGAGGCCCTCAGTCTCCCCTTTCAGCTACTTCGGTGCTTGCGTGTGATGAAAACGCACCCGAAATTCCACTTCCTTTTGCCTAGTTTCATCTCGGGCCTGAACTTGGGTCTCTAATTCGGAGCTGGACGGAGGGTGGCAGGAAGGGACCACAGGGGCCAGGGCCTGATGTCGCCTTTTGGGGCTCCTCGGGCTCCAGAAGCCCGGGGAAGGAGCCAGGGTCGTCTCGGACAGCCTCGCGTACGCCAGGCTCAAGAAGCCACTACAGAGCGGATTCACCGAGACGCAGCCACTGAGAACACAGCCCGGCGGCGGGAACCTCGCTGGCCGCTCCGCCCCTTCCCGCTCGGACCCGGCCTCCCGCTCGGAGCGGCCCGCCCATCCCGGGGTCTGAGCCAATAGGAAACCGAGATATATATGACTCACCATGTCTAACCAATCAGCTCGACGCTCGCTCTCCGCCAGCATCTCGCGCGATAACCAGGCGGCCTCTGACTTCACAATAAAAACCTTCCTTGAGGTGAAAGACTTCTCTCCCCGCCCCCCAGGCTGACGCCGGAAGCGAGGTGTGTCTGAGGAATCCCTCCGCGCTCCCCGGCGGCAGAGGGAGGAGTGGCTCTTTGATCTTAGTAGCCTTGTAAAGTAGCGCGCCTCTTTCCTTTCTCGAGACGTTGTTAGTAACAACTCTTCTCTTCACAGCTACCCCGTGGACCTAAAAGTCGCTGGTCGGACACGATAGGGCGTCGGATCGCGAAAACGGGTGGGTGGGAGGCGCGGGTCACGTGACCGCGGCGGAAGGATGTGCGGTGTGATGCGTCCTCATAGAGGCAAAGTCTATAAAGGACCCTCGGTCGGCGCGGCGCGGCCATTTCCCTTCCTCCCGCCTGTAAATGTAGATCCCTGTGGCAAGCGCGCGCCTTCCCTCCTCCAATCCCGCAGGGTCCGCGGCCGCCATGGCGTATTAGAGGCAGCAGTGCCTGCGGCAGCATTGGCCTTTGCAGCGGCGGCAGCAGCACCAGGCTCTGCAGCGGCACCCCCCAGCGGCTTAAGCCATGGCGTAAGTACGGGGCCGCCCGCGCCGTGCTCCCCCGGGTCGGCGAGGGCAGTCGGCCCGCCTGGGCGCGGCCTGTGGCGGGGCGGGGCGGTGCCGCGCAGGGGGAAGCGGCTTTACGAGCGCCCGGGACGCGTGGCCCCTGTTTGGGTGTCCTCGAGACGCCGACGCTTCTGGGTCAGGAGAGTGCGGCCCGGCGGGGAGAAGCGAGCCCTCGGCGACCCCGGCCGCGGCCCCCGACGGCTTCCCGCCCGGGCCCCCGCGAAACGTGGCAGGGGCCAAGATGGCGGCGGGGCAGGGCGGCGGCGGCGCAGCGTGAGTCACGGGCGGCCGTGGGCGGGGCCGGGCGGCCCGGGCCGTATTTGGACAGGAGCCGGGCGCGCCTCCTCCGGCGGCGGGGGGAGGGGCGGCCCGGCCCCGAGGGCGTCCATCTTGGGCGGCCTGACCGGGCCGCGGGGAAGGTGGAAGCCATGGCCCCGGGGCCACGTGTCCCCGAGCCTCTGCTCCCGAGTGGAGTTCCAGTCTGGCCGTCCTGGCCCCGGGAGGAAGGGATGAGCTTCCCGGACCGGCCGATGTCGAAGGGGTTTCGGTTTCTGGTTCCGTTTCAGGCTTTTCACGGCATCCAGCAGCAGCGTTGCTGTAACCGACAAAGACACCTTCGAATTAAGCACATTCCTCGATTCCAGTAAAGTCCCGCGACATGGCCGAGATGAGTTTCCTGAGCAGCGAGGTGTTGGTGGGGGACTTGATGTCCCCCTTCGACCAGTCGGGTTTGGGGGCTGAGGAAAGCCTAGGTCTCTTAGACGACTACCTGGAGGTGGCCAAGCACTTCAAACCTCATGGGTTCTCCAGCGACAAGGCTAAGGCGGGCTCCTCCGAATGGCTGGCTTTGGATGGGTTGGTCAGTGCCTCAGACAACGGCAAGGGTGAGTGGGGGTCCTTGGCCGCGGGGTCTGGTCTCCGGGCTGTTGCCGAAGTGTGCGTCTGACCTCACGGGTTCCGTCTTGACTCTTTTGCAGAGGATGCCTTCTCCGGGACAGATTGGATGGTGGAGAAAATGGATCTGAAGGAGTTTGATTTTGATACTCTGTTCAGTATAGATGACCTGGAAACCATGCCAGATGAGCTTTTGGCCACGTTGGATGACACGTGTGATCTCTTTGACCCCCTAGTCCAGGAGACTAATAAGGAGCCCCCTCAGATCGTGAACCCAATTGGCCATCTCCCAGAAAGTTTACCAAAAACAGACCAGATTGCCCCCTTTACCTTTCTGCAACCACTTCCACTCTCCCCAGGGGCCCTGTCCTCCACTCCAGATCATTCCTTTAGTTTAGAGCTAGGCAGTGAAGTGGATATCTCTGAAGGAGATAGAAAGTCAGATTCTACTGCTTACATTACAGTGATCCCTCAGTGCATAAAGGAGGAAGATGCCCCCTCAGATAATGACAGTGGCATCTGTATGAGTCCTGAGTCCTATCTTGGGTCCCCCCAGCATAGCCCTTCTACCTCCAGGGGCTCTCCAAATAGCTTGCTGTCTCCAGGTTCCCTCTGTGGTTCTGCCCGCCCCAAACCCTATGACCCCCCTGGAGAGAAGACCGCAAAAGTAAAGGTTGAGAAACTAGATAAGAAACTGAAAAAAATGGAGCAGAACAAGACAGCAGCCACTAGGTACCGCCAGAAGAAGAGGGCAGAGCAGGAAGCCCTCACTGGTGAGTGTAAAGAACTGGAAAAGAAGAACGAGGCTCTGAAGGAGAGGGCAGATTCTCTAGCCAAGGAGATCCAGTATCTGAAAGATTTGATAGAGGAGGTCAGAAAGGCCAGGGAGAAGAAAAGGGTCCCCTAGTTGGGGGTGTTAGGAATGTGTGCTTGTACATAGGCTTGCGCTGAAGCTGTGTTTTAATAAATTATTTTGTAGTGAAAGTACTTGAACTCCTGTGTACCTGGTTTCTTGTCTCAATTTCTACCCTGGTGATGGTGACCAAGTGGGGTTGGCTCAATCCTATTGGGCCCAGGGCCTCCACAGGAGACTCGGGGGGGGGGGGGGGGGTGAGGCGGAGTTCTGAAGAGATGAGATGCAGAAGTTCTTAGCCAGTGCTGGGCTCAAAGGCTGGCAATCTGACCAGAGGAAGCCTTGCTGCAATTGGTGTGCAGGCCTAGCTCTCCAGGAAGAGCCGGTCTTGACATTCATCTGAGTGGCGATGGGGACACCCAGTGTGGCACCAGGTAGTGTTGTGAGCGTTTTATGTGCTTTCTCCTAGTTCCTGGGGTAACCCTGTGGGGCATTTACTCTGGGGGAAGTAGGTATGTGAAGGAACCTATGGCTCTTCACCCATTTGGCCCCTTGAAGAGCTTGGAAACAAGTGGAATGTGAGGGTCTGTCTGCAAGGTGGGCCTGTGTTTCCCTGACCTGCTTCCCAATGCCTAGCATAGTAACTGGGAGAGCCAGCGCCCTGTTGGGATGCAAGCAGCGGTGACCCTGATGGGAACATTGCTCTGGGGCGCTGGAGGGGGTGGACATCTTCCCCTAAGATTGTAGGATTCCTCACAAGGCCAAGAGCTTCCCACATCTTACCAGGGTCTACCTACCAATCGGTATTAAAATATCACAAGATCGGGATCCCTGGGTGGCGCAGCGGTTTGGCGCCTGCCTTTGGCCCAGGGTGCGATCCTGGAGACCCGGGATCGAATCCCACATCAGGCTCCCGGAGCATGGAGCCTGCTTCTCCCTCTGCCTGTGTCTCTGCCTCTCTCTCTTTCTCTCTGTATGACTATCATAAATAAAATAAAGAAAAAAAAAAAACTTTAAAATATCACAAGATCCCCTGCCTTTAAGCTGAACCGCTAACCAGCCAAATACGGGGATTTACTGGTTAGAAAAACAGCATCCGGGCAGCCCGAGTGGCTCAGCAGTTTAGCACCTGCCTTCAGCCAGGGAGTGATCCTGGAGACCTGGGATCAAGTCCCATGTCGGGCTCCCTGCATGGAGCCTGCTTCTCCCTCTGCCTGTGTTTCTGCTTCTCTGTGTGTCTCTCATGAGTAAATAGAATCTTTAAGAAAAAAAAAAAAAAAAAAGCATCCACTCAGCTATACATGTTAATGTTAGGAAAACCAAGTTCTATTCAAAACTAAAGGTTTTAAGTAATCACAATGTGGGACTCAAAACTCAGGAGTCCAGCAGGTGGCCCCCAAGTACTTCTTTGTAAGAATCACGTTATCCGAGGGAGCTAAGGCCTGGAGTGGTTGAGTGACTGGCCCAGCTACCAGGTGGATTCAGACCCAGGCAGAAGGACTCCAGCGTGCACACTTCTAGTCTGTGTGGCCCCAGAATTCCTTATAGACAGGTTTATAGGGGAGCCCAGGACACTCGTCTTAAAGCTTAGGTGGGGTTTGTTGCAGGTCAATATGAATGTGGAGGCTTTCTTAAAATCACATTAATTTTCCACAGAATCCTACCTGGTGGTTTGGTGAGTTGCTGGAGGAGAGTGGGGAGCCCGCGGCCACTGCCAAGGGCCCCCACATGCACTGCCATATGTGGTTCTGCTCTGTGCCTCACCTCAGTGTTGTGACCTTACAGAGTTTTGGGGTTTTTTGGTTTTGTTTTTGTTTTGTTTTGTTTTTTATCCAAGATAGGAAATAAAAATCTACAACTACAAAAGCTGCTTCCTTGTCCACCCCCAACAGTTCATGCTTTGCACAATCATCCTGGGTCTGGGACATACGGGGTGAGGGCAGGAGGAGGACACGGAGACTTGAGAGGAAGTGAGACAGCCGCCCTGACACATCCAGTGCCAGTGGGACCCTCTCCCCTCAGAGACGGTGGCCCACTCCTCCATTTGACAGAAACCTTTCCCTGGGGTGCCCTGAGGGATAGTGCCTAAGGCCCGGACACTGAGCTATGCCTTTTCCCAGGCCCCTGCAGCTAAGGATTCCCCAAACCCAAAGGCAGGGATGGGATGGGCAGCAAAGGTCCCTGTGGAGCCTGTAGGCTCAGACCACAGACCATGCTCAGCCCTTGCCCTCCTTCACCCTTCCTCGCTGTGCTCTGGCCACGCGGGCTTCCTGCAGTTCTCTGCTAAGCTCATTCCTGCCTCAGGACCTTTGGAGCGCTCTGTGCATCCAGTAAGATAAGTCCTCAAAGGTTAGATACTATCTTCCTTATCACCAGCACTTGGTTCCTCTTTCAAGAAAAAAACTTCTTGCTGCTCCCACCACTCCCATGCCTTCGTCCTTGAGCTGCGCCCTCTTGCTTTCCCTCTGGGCACCCAGCCTCTCGCCTCTCCAGCCGTCCAGACCTGCCCACACATTAGTGCTCAGCCCCAGTCCCATTTCCTCAATAAATTCCTTGTGCTATAGTTGCTGGCAACATTGGAAAATAAATAAAAGCCATGCCTTACGTCAGAAGAAGCTTGGCACGGGATCCCTGGGTGGCGCAGCGGTTTGGCGCCTGCCTTTGGCCCAGGGCGCGATCCTGGAGACCCGGGATCGAATCCCACATCAGGCTCCCGGCGCATGGAGCCTGCTTCTCCCTCTGCCTGTGTCTCTGCCTCTCTCTCTTTCTCTCTGTATGACTATCATAAATAAATAAAATAAAATAAAAAAATTAAAAAAAAAAAAAAAAAAAAGAAGAAGCTTGGCAAAAACCATCGAAGCCGGTCAGGGACACTTATAAATGAGCTCTATTATCTCCTGTCCTCCACTTAGTGCTGGGGTGTGGCAATTCTCAAAAGCCCTCTTCTGCTCCTGAGACCGACAGCAGCGCCACCTAGGACACTGCTGAAAGCTAATTTCTCAGCTCCACCCCACCTTCCCTGAGTTAGCAGTTTGGGGGATTAAACCCATCACTCTGCATTCCAATGAGCTTTAATGACTCTCCAGGGCTCCTTTCCTTTTTTTTTTTTTTTAAGATTTTACAAAAAAAAAATATTTATTCATTCATGAGAGACCAGGGAGAGAGAGAGGCAGAGACACAAGCAGAGGGAGAAGCAGGCTCCATGCAGGGAGCCTGATGTGGGATTCAGTCCTAGGCCTCCAGGATCATGTCCTGGGCTGGAGGCGGCACTAAACCGCTGAGCCACCCGGGCTTCCAGGGCTCCTTTCCTCTCTTAAGCAGGTCTCCTACGTCCCCCCAAAGACCTTCCAAGATGACTCTTATGTCCCACCCCTCTGCTTTACCGTTTTATTTTTTACATACCCTATCTTTAGTTGAACCTATTTGCATGTGTGTTTATTTACTGTTTCCCACTCCCCAGTGACAATGTGAGTAAGCTCTTTGATGGCAGAGATCTTGCTGTCTTGTTCGTTCCCATATGTCCAGGACCTACAAGAGTGCATGGCAAATAATAGTAATTACTGGGCAGTCCAAGGGGCTCAGCGGTTTAGCACCGCCTTCAGTCCACGGTGTGATCCTGGAGACCCGGGATCGAGTCCCACGTCGGGCTCCCTGCATGGAGCCTGCTTCTCCCTCTGCCTGTGTCTCTGTCTCTCTCTCTCTCTCTGTCTCTATGAATAAATAAATAAATTTTAAACAACAACAACAAAAAATATATAATAGTAATTACTAAGAGCTACTTAGAGTTCAGAGGTAGGGCTCTGAGGGCTTTCAGGTTGTTGGCTCATAATCCGCATGAGGGGTGGTAAGGAGGACCTGATGATTGCAGCTGCTTTAATGACGCAAGTCTGTGGGTGGACGGTGGCCCAGTGCCAGGTGATCTAGACAGCGACAGAGGCCTTGCTCAGCACATGGGCTCTCCATGCTTGAGAGCCCCACACAGACAGAGGGATGGGGAAGGGGGTGGGAGAGTGAGGCCAGCCCCACCGCTGTGGGCCCTGCTAGGCCTTGGTCTGCCCCAGAGCTGGGCTCTACCCCTGCTGCGGTGGGGGTGGGTGCGTGGGGGGAACGGGGGCTCCCGGTTCAGCGCGAGTCCTCTGCTGCCCACCTAGGGGCTGAGCCACTGAGCTCTGGGCACTGCACGCCTGTTTTGCCCTGAGGACGAGGCCGCAGGGCCGGGAGATCAGGAGCAGACCTTCATGTTTCTCTCCGACTATTCATGAGCCACCCCTCCCCACCCCACCCCCGTGGACTTATCCTGGGTGCTGAGGATTCAGTAGTGAGGAGAACAGACCAAAATGTCTGCTCTTGTCCTGGCAAGGAGCCCGCCAACAGGGCCTCTACCGTGGCAGTGGGCGTGGAGCGGATCTGCCCATGTAAGATGGGTGTTTAGGGAGGCCCTCCCTGGGAGGGAGTAAGCCCTGAGTGCCCGGGGTGGGGGGGTACAGGTGGCCCAGGGCCTTGTAGCCATGATGGGACTTGAGTCTCCCTGTGACTCGGGGAGTCCCCAGAGCAGGAGTGGCCGCTATTTGAACAGGGTTCCTCTGACAGTCTGTGGGTGGCAGGTGGGCAGGGAAAGAGGACCTGGCCGGGGTCAGCACGGGGGACGAGGACAGCCTGGATGGACAGTAAAGGTCAAGCGAGTCAGGCCCTGGTGCAGGGCAGGAGGGGACACGACAGCGGCTGAGCACCTGGAAGGAGGGAGCTTCCATTTCTCGAGCTGGAGAAAATCAGGCGAGGAGCAGGGCTTTCATTTCAACTCTCAGATGCCGGCAGAGGGTGTGTCAGGTCTCGGTGTGCCCCTTCCACACGCAGGCGGGCCGGTGAGGCGGCCAGACACCAGGAGGACGACCAGGTGGAGACGCAAGCCCCCGGAGCGGCACCTGAGAGCCAGCACACCTGTGCCGGGCACCGCATGGCGAGGGAAGGCAGCTCAGAGGCCGGCGGATGCTCATGCCAAGTCGGAGGTGACAGTGCCAGGACTCAGACTGTGAGGCTGGGTGACCTCAGGGGAAGGAGCAGGGGCTCCTGGGTGGGAGGCCAGAGCAGGCTGCCTGGAGGGCACGTCCAGGCTTCAAAGGATTGGGAAATTGTGGATGGAGAGAAATGAGGGACCCGGAGAAAGCTGGCCCAGCAAACCCCGCAACGGGCACGTGCTGAATGCCACAGTCCACCCACCTGTCCCTGAGGGCCGCCGCCCAGCTCTGCTGCAGGAAGTCGAAGTCACCCAGTGGGGACACACCAGCTCCTGCAGGGGCCTAACCCTCTGTCCACACCAACTGGGCAAGCCTGCGGCTGCGCCCCAGCAAGGTCCCATGTGGCGGTCCTGCCCCCCTCCCGTCAGGCTAAGTCCTAACCAACCAGGAAGGGTGGCTGGCTCACACAGCCTGCCCCACTATGGAAACCCCAGGGCTGGGGTGGACCCTCACATCGGTCACCAGGAGTCCCTCCAGCTTTGCTCTGTATGGTCCATATCTGCCAGCGGCCCCAAAGCACAAGACGCAAATGCTTTGTATCCACTCAATGTCTCAATGGAGGAAGGCCTCCTCCTCCCTGGTCTCTTTAGAGCCCGAGCGAATGTGGCAACTCCGTGTCCTCTTATCTGGGCCCTGTCCCTCGTTCTCCAGCTGATTGGTCAGCCACCAGGTCTTGGAGCTCATGGTCAGCACCCCCATCCTTGACTTTTGCACACACACCCGTCCCCTAATGGTGGCACATCCTCCCTCCTCCGGGGCCTCTAGCAGGGTCTCCCAGGCCCTCAGCCACCTCCTAAGCACTTGCACCAGAATTGTCCAGAGTGATTGTTTTTCCTTTTAAATATATCTTTACTTATTCATTCATGAGAAGCACACACAGAGAGAGGGAGAGACATAGGCAGAGGGAGCAGCAGACTCCACACCTGAGCAGGGCTGGGTCCCAGGACCCGGAGATCACATCTGAGCCAAAGCCAGACCCTTACTGACAGAGCCACCCAGGAACCCCTGTCCAGGGTGATGGTTAAAAGCAGGTCCCAGAGTCCTACCTCCACCCACTGGACCAGGATCTCAGAAGTGAGCCGTAACTTTGGTCACCCGAGGGGAGCACGGACACCCACCTCACCAGTGCCAGGCGGCATAAATGGAACATGAGCACTACTGGAGAGCCCACAAGCAGAGAAGTGGCAGTAGCCCGGAGCCGGGCCTGTGACTCTACAGCTGGCGGGGACACCTGTTGGGGTGAGCACGAGGGCACCTGCGCAGCCAAGCCAGCTTCTTGCTGAGAGGCTGAGGCGGACGGGAGGAGACTCTGAGGATATCCAAGTTTGCCTCTCCCCCCAAGGCGGCTGTTAGAGCTCAGCAGGCAGGAGCCCTTCCATGGAACAGGCCCATGTGGGGCAGGCTGGTCCCTAAGGGCTGGCACCACAGCACCCTCCCCTCCCGGAGGCCCCTACACACAGGTCCCCTGTGGTCCTCGCTTCAGATGGAGAGCTGGTCAACCACCAGGAGCGGACCCCGGGCCGTGGGGGGTGGAGCCCGCTCCCTGCTGGCCAGAAGGACCCAGCGTGGGGCTGGCAGATGGTGGCTCCCAGCTGAGCGGCCACAGGGGCCCCTCAGCAGTCCTCCGCTAGGCAACGCCATGACCACACAGGGGAGCAGAGCTGGACGGAGCTGCCCAGAGCAGAAGGGGAAGGTTTCCTCCACACCGAAGACCCATCCGGCCAGCATATCCACACACTCATGCTCTCGCTCAACATGTGCCCATCCCTGGCACGTGCCTGCTATAAGGGGTCCAGCCTGCCCTCACAGGGGTGCAGCCCCAGCTTCCCGCTTGGGCAGAGTATGACGCCCTGCTTCTTGAGGTCACTTCCTGAGTTGACCCCTCCCCACCCCATCCCAGAGCACAAACCAGCCATGCCCCTGCTTCCTGAACCCCAAGCTGACTGCTCTGCAACGAAGTCCCCAGCGCCCGCAGATACTACGTCTGTCTCCAGGGCTGTCTTATCAGCTGGGGCCGCCACCTCCAGGGGAGGAGGGCTCCTCTCAGGCCCATCAGCAGATGCTGGGTGAGGTGTTCTCCAGGGCACCAGCTGCTCTGGGGCTGGACCAGAGGAAATCTGACTCAGAACAAAAGGATCATGGGAGATGGGGAAAGGCCCCCCGGTGCCGGAGGAGATGGGAGACACCCCATAAAGTAGATTAGCAGCACACACTGCTCTTGAGTCCACATTTATTAGGCCCTGGAAGCCTGCCCAGCAGCCCTCCTGCTCCTAGAGGTATGGCCCCGAGGGCTAGTATCCGGCCTCACTTGGGCCAAAGCAAACAAAACAGTCAGAAATATTTTCCAGAAGGTAGACGGCTCCTTCCAAGCCTGCAGATGTCAGCTCTGGTCTGAGTGCATATCCTCCCCAGGGCTTCCAGCTCACCAGCTCCATGCTAACCACCCTGCCCTGGCTCTGGCCCGAAGGCTTCCTTGTGCCAGGCCAGCAGCTTAGCAGGGGCCAGGGGCCAGGAGAGGCTGTGAGGCCAGAGGAGGAGATGGCCTGAGCACCTTCCCTGCTGTGTTCTCCTGGAAGCCTAGCTGCCGAAGTATTCCTGCTGGAATTTCTGGAAATCTTCCTCGGTGAACACGGTGCCTTCAGCCTCCTTCTTCTTTTTCTTCTTGGCTACAGGCCGGTCACAGGCCTTGCGGCCCCGGTTCTGGCGCACAATCTGGGGATGTGGGGTGGGAGGGGGGGAGGTGTTAGGATCCCTGGGTGGTATCTCTCTGCAAATGAGGAGACAGCCCCTTGGAGCTACACGACCACAGCTTACTAAGTGCTACCCTTTCACTAGCTACACCATTTCCACTTAGAGGAACAAACCAGGCCCACAGGCTCATAGGGAAGTTAGGCCAGGCCCAGCCTCCAACAGCCCTGCTCTGCTCTCCACCTTCCAGAGGGGTGGCCCGACCTCTGCTCTGTGATTAGGGCAGAGACTCCCACGGGTCTCAGAAACAGCCTTGGCTCTCCCCACCCAGGTTCTGGTTCCATAGCCCACCCCTCTAACAAACCTGCTGGGTGACTGACTCAGCCACTGTACTTCTTGCGCTGGTCATAAACTTCAGGTTGACTCCGAGGTAGCCTTGACACTCTTGCTTCTGGAACTCAGCTGTGGATGGCAGGCAGTGGGGCATCATTTCAGAGGTACTCCTGGGAAGCCTCTGAGTCCCCTCCTGACAGCTCTTCCCCACCCATGCCATGCCAAAGGCCCTGTGTCCCGCCCTGGGTTAACTCCAGCACCCCGGGCCCTCTTCTATCAAGTCTACTCTCCACATGATCCTACAGAAAGCACCCCCTCAGCCCCTGGCTCCCAGACCCTCAAGCGACTAATGCAACAAACAAGTCCTGAGCATTTACTGTCAGACACTGGTCTACATGCAGGGCATACAGCAGAAAACAGACAGAAACTCCAGCCCTCGTGGAGCTTACAGTCCAGAGCAAAGAAACACAATAAGCAAGGTAAATAGTATTTTAGAGAGTGATATGTTTTATGAAGAAATATGCCACAGTGAAGAGAAATGAGGAATGTCAGGGGTGGAGGGTTGCAATTCTAAATAGGTGGGTCTGAGCAGGCCTCAGTGAAATGACGTTTTAGCAAAAACTCAAGGGAGGGAGTGTGGGAAGAGTATTCTAAGCAGAGGAAATAGCCAGTGCAAAGAACCTGAAGAAGTGTGATCCTTGTGTTTGGAGAACAGAATATGGCTAGACCGGGGAGGGGAGAGCAGGAGGAGAGAAGACGGAGGGGGGCAGACCATGCGGGGCCTCATTAGGTACCAAGTCCGATGAAAGCCATTGGAGGGTGTGGGGGGACTTCACAGGATCACTGGCTGCTGTGGTGAGAACAGGATTACCAGGTGGGGGAGTGGCTTTTTTTTTTTTAAATATTTATTTATTTATTTATGATAGTCACACAAAGAGAGAGAGAGAGAGGCAGAGACACAGGAGGAGGGAGAAGCAGGCTCCATGCGGGGAGCCCGACGTGGGACTCGATCCCAGGACTCCAGGATTGCGCCCTGGGCCAAAGGCAGGCGCTAAACTGCTGAGCCACCCAGGGATCCCTGGGAGTGGCAGTTTTAAAAGGCTTTTAAAATAAGCCAGGTAAGGGATCCCTGGGTGGCGCAGCGGTTTAGCGCCTGCCTTGGGCCCAGGGCGCGATCCTGGAGACCTGGGATCGAATCCCACGTCGGGCTCCCGGTGCATGGAGCCTGCTTCTCCCTCTGCCTATGTCTCTGTGTGGCTATCATAAATAAATAAAAATTTAAAAAAGAGAGAGAGAAGTACAAAGCCTAAGCACCAGACTAGACTGTAAGAGAGAGAAGTTGCCAGAGAATGCAAATTCTGTTGATAAGGCAAATTCAACAATCAGACAAATTGTTCTTCCTTTAAAAAAAATAAAATAAAATAAAATAAAATAAAATAAGCCAGGTAAGAGATGATGCCGCCCACCGCGAGGTGGCAGCCACAGCGGTGGCTCGAGAGTCCCCTCATCACTTGCAATGCAGTGTGACAGGGTGGTGGGACAAGGGCTGCGATTAAGGTGACCCGTGGCACCCTATGCTCCCGTCTCACACCAGCATCGCTGCTGCTCAATCGCGTCTCACTTTCCTGCCTCCACACTTTGGCTCGTGCTGTTTCCTGCTTGGAATTCACAGTTCAACAAACCCCTGAACATCCTTTATGTACCAGGCCCCAGGCCATTCAAAGACACACCGGGAGCTCACCAGGCCCTGCCACATGTCCTAAGACCCCAGCATCCAGCCCGCACCTGTCCCTCCCATTAGGTGGCATCATATCTCCAAGGATGCTCTCCTGGAAACAGCTCTGTTCTGGGCTCTGTTCCCTCTTTATCCTCCATCCTCAGCCAATTCAGCACTGCCGCTCATCAGCGCTCCCCGTCTTCACCACATCCCCCCCCCCCCCCCCCCAGCAATCATCCCCGCATCATCGTGGCCGCGCAGTCTACAGTGTCTCGCAAGGCAGCCAGTGAGAGCGCATCTCTGCAGACAGCGCTCCCTGGTTTCTACCTGTACCACCTGGGCAGGTGCCCGTTTCTGCATCTGAGGAATGGGGGTAATGACAGCGCTGACCTCACAGGGTGATCGCTTCTTTTTTTTGGGGGGGGGGGGTGATCGCTTCTTTATGCAGGATTTGGAACAGCATCTTTTCCAGTCTTCTGTCTTGCCAGTGCTCAAAGCCACGAACTTCTCCCAACCCTGCCTCGCGATCTTCTCGGGAGCTCTTCCCGTGGCTCACTCTCACACCTCCCTCAGGTTCGGCCTTAACCGTCGCGCGCGCACAGAGGTCTGATTTGGCTTTTGATCCTCCGGCCCCGCCGCCGCCCCCCGCCTTACTGCGCAGCCTGACTCGGAAGCTCTTCGCGGCTCCTCTCCCCACTCGGGCGGCGGCGCGGGCGGCCGGGACGACGTGCTTCGTCCACCTCGTGCCCCCGGGACCCGGCTCCGCGCCCGGAGCACCCCAGGCAGTGCCCGGCGGCCTCTCGAGCTCAGCCTCCAGCGCCCCCTCCCCAGGGACCGCCCCCTCCCCAGCTCACCGAGCGCGGACTTGGGCACCTTCCCCTTGGCCGAGTTCCGCAGTTTCTGGGCTTGGGTCGCCTTCGCCTTCCGGCCCCGCTTGGCCCGGGCCCCGCTCGGCTTGGCCTGGCCCGGGGCGCCCTGGGGGGCTGCAGGAGAAGGGAGAGACGGGCGGACCCGGCTGACGGGGCGCGCAGGTCTTCCGTCCCGCCCGCGCCACGCCTGGCTTGGAGCGTCCCGCACCCTCGGGGGTCCTGCCCGCCGCCCCCGCTGCCCCTCCGCCCGCGCCGCGCGTCCCGGGCGAGGCCCGCCTCACCCTCCGGCGCCCCCAGCAGCTCCAGGCCCCGCCGCAGCAGGGCGGCCGACATGGCTACACCTAGCTCCGCCCACACACTCAGGGTACTTCCGCCTTGGCCGCCCTCTTGGTCTCCGCGGAAACCCGAGCGGGAACAGAAAGTTCCGGAGCGAGTGGCCGGAAGTGCCTGCCTGCCTTAGGACGCCTGCGCGTGGAGTCGCCGCTTCACTACGGAGAGGAAATAGGGGCGGGTCCGGGGGCGGGGCCAACCTGCCGAAGGACGCATTTGTTGTCCAATCCCAACCCAGCCGGCCCCTGGCGCACAAGGCCACGCCCACTCCCGGGAGCGGTCGGTTACCCTCCCTGGCGGGTGGGTCCAGCGGCTAGCGTCCCGCGGCTTCGTGGTGCCCGAGGGTTTTTCTGCATTACCAAGTTTTTCGATAAAGCGAAGTGTACAGCCGGATTCTTTTTTCTCCAAACATCAACCGAAGCAGCATATCGCACAGGTCGAGTATGGTTGAGAATCCAGCTGTCTTCCATTAAGTCGGACATGAGAAGAGGTTTGCAAAAATGCAAAACCCTATCAGTGGTTCGCCGCCCGTGTTTGGAAGATACAACTATTTCATTAGAAATATTTCACATAAGGCCGGAAAAAAAGAGTATGTCTGACAATAACGTCACCGGGCCACTGGGTCTCCCACAGCTCATTATTTATACCATACAATGAGTTTGCTATTGACTTTTATTTTTTTTTATTTATGTATGATAGTCACAGAGACAGAGAGAGAGGCAGAGACACAAGCAGGCTCCATGCACCGGGAGCCCAATGTGGGATTCGATCCCGAGTCTCCAGGATCGCGCCCTGGGCCAAAGGCAGGCGGTAAACCGCTGCACCACCCAGAGATCCCTGCTATTGACTTTTAAAAAATGAATTAATATTTTTAAAAAGATTTTATTTATTTATTTATTTATTTATTTATTTATTTATTTATTTATTCATGAGAGACACACACACACAGAGAGAGAGGCAGAGACACAGGCAGAGGGAGAAGCAGGCTCCCCTGATGTGAGACTGGATCCCAGGACCCCAGGATCACGACCTGAGCCCAAGGCAGACGCTTAACCACCGAGCCACCCAGGTGCCCCATGAATTAATACATTTTGTTAACTTATTAAATTTTAAAAATTAAAATTTTCTCAGTCTTAGTTTCTCATAGTGGTAAATATCAATAGGTATTTACACATGGAAAAACTCTCTGGGATCCTGAATTTTTTTTTTTTTTGAAAATTTTTTAAGAGTGTAAAGTCTCTTATTTTTTTTATTTATGATAGTCACAGAGAGAGAGAGAGAGAGAGAGAGAGAAGCAGGCTCCATGCACCAGGAGCCCAACGTGGGATTCGATCCCAGGTCTCCAGGATCGCACCCTGGGCCAAAGGCAGGCGCTAAACCACTGCGCCACCCAGGGATCCCTGTAGAGTCTCTTAGACCAAGAAATTTGAGCCCAGAAATGACTCTTCTTACAGTGGGGAAGAACCTTGCCTTGTTCACAGCTCCACCCGCAGCTCCTAGCCCAGTACCTGGCATGCAGAAGGCACTCAATAAATGAGTGGTGAATGATAAGAAGTATGATTTGAGGGCCTGCACTGTTGAGAGTGGGGCATAGAGATGACTCAGCTGGACCTGCTGGGCGGGCCTCACTGTCTGACCTCCATCAGCTAGTCCTCAGGGGAGAGAACACCAAAATAGATGTTAATAATAGCAAATAGTATGTCAAGGTGTCAAGGTACTGTTTACATTTTTTTTTTTTAAGATTCTACTTATTTATTCATGAGAGACACAGAGAGAGAGAGAGAGAGGCAGAGACACAGGCAGAGGGAGAAGCAGGCTCCCTGCAGGGAGGCCCATGTGGGACTCAATCCCAGAACTCTGGGATCACGGCCTGGGTCAAAGGCAGACGCTCAACCGCTGAGCCACCCAGGTGTCCCCTGTTTACATTTGTTAACTCATTTACCTCCCACCACCCAAAGGAACCTGTCCAGGTCTCTCTCTCTCTCTCTGTCCCACACACAGACACGTGTTGGTGTCTGAGCTGGAAATGAAGACATAGAGCCTGGCCTGAGTGTGTGTGTGCTGTAACCTGCACCAGTGTCGAGGAGAATAGTGCTGTGCTGGGGGGTGGGGCCTGACAAGCCCACAGGATCAAGACATCTCTGAAGAAGAGGAGATGTACCTTCAGTGAGGTTACATTACCTGGGACAGGATTGGCACCAGAGGAGTGACCAAGAAAAGGTGTTTTTTTTGTTTTGTTTTGTTTTGATGGAGAGAGAGCGAGCACAAGCAGGGGGAGTGGCAGGCAGAGGGAGAAGCAGACTCCCCCACTGAGCAGGGAGCCTGATGTGGGGCTCCATCCCAAGACCCCAGAATCATGACCTGAGCCAAAGGCAGACATTTAACCGACTGAGCTACCCAGACACTCCAAGGTAGGGTGATCTAATTGGCAAAGGACTCCGTGAACTTGCCTTAAGGACCCTGTGTGTGTGTGTGGGGGGGTGGTGGTGGTCATGGAACCGAGTTACGTTGTCAAAGATGCTCTTTTTATTTGTTTCTAAAAGAGTTAGATTGTTTTCTTATTATGTTTATAACTAATTGTCTTTTCCCCTTTCCCACCCATGCCCCACTGTAAACTCCACAAGGGCAGGAATCTTCGTTTTGTTCATAGTTCTCTCTCTAGCTCCTGGAACATGTAGTAAGCACTCCATAAATGTACAAATCAGACGGATGAAGGTTGAGTTTGGGATGCCAGTGGGAGGCTAGGTAGGCATGGACAGGTGACTGTAGGATGTGTGAGTCTCTCAGGAGGGCAAAGGACGCCCAGCCCCCCGCCCCCCCCCCCCATCTGGGATGGTCAGCACAGGATCCCCAGGTGGAGGAGGCTTCGTATTCCAACGTCCCAGCGGACAGGGACGCCAGTCACTGCCTTCCTGCGGCGTCCTCAGCTCAACCTCTGGAGGGGCCAGGCGGCCTCGTGGCCACTAGGTGGCGCCGCAGGACAGCTTTCTTGCACCGCGCGCCTCCGCGATCCGGGTTGGGGTTCGGGGTAGGAGTGTGGGGTCAGAGCACCTTGGGCCCCAGCTGGCTCTTTGCACGCAGCACCGCGTGGCCGCGGCTTCTTGCAGCCCTTGCCTTGGCGGCCTTCCGAGCTGGAGCTACACACCCCTCCTGGGCCCGCGGAGCTCGAGCCACCGGGCTGGGCCGGGCTGCCGGCAGGGGAGCAGGGAGGAGGAGGAGGAGGAGGAAGAGGAGGTCGAGGTCTCCCTCTGAAAAGCGGTGTAAATGGCAGCAGGCTGGCACTCACTGCTGGGAAGGCCCCAATGACACTAGGCAGTCCCTTCGCAGAGAGTGCCTCAGTTTCCTAATCTGTTAAATGGGGTTTAGCTCCCTAAAACAGTGAGAGTGAGGAGCAGGTAAATTAATCTTGGTGAAGCACCCAGGACGGGCTGGAGGGTAAGTGCCCACTGCCTGTTTGCAGCGAGTATTACAGAGGTGCACCCCATTCTGGGCAGGAGGGAGGCTCCTAGGAGGTTGCTGCCTTCCTGTCCCTGGTCACCCACTTGCTCCATCCCTGTCTCCTTCCTGGCCTTCCTGGAACCAGCTTAATCTCACCAGGCCTCAGAGGGATCAAAGGCTCAGAGGGAAGCTGGGTGTTCTGCAAGGTCACACAGCACTTCAAGAGTAGAGGCAGGACTAGAACCTGGGTCTCTGAGTCCTGAGCAAGAGTGTGTATGTGAGTACATGAGTGTGTGCGTGTGTGTGTGTGTATGTGCAAGGGTGAGTCTGTTTTTGGGGGGACACCTGGCATCCTGTGCTTTGCTTTTGCTTCCCTCTCCCCATCTCTCTTCTGTCTCTGTGGCTCTGTCTCCTTGTCCTTCTCTCTGTGCCTTCGTCCTCCCTTGTCTGTCCCTGAGTCCTCCCTCTTTCCATCTCTCCCTCAGTCGTCCCCCCAGCCCCCAAGCTCCTGGCCTCTCTCCACCTTCAAATTGAAAACCCAAATTGGAATTTCCAATTGCCTTTCCGAGTGGTGATTGCCAGTCCCCACGTGTCCAGCCCTCCCTTGTCTGCACCGTCTGCCCGGAGTTACTGCTGAGGCCTCTGCCTCTGCCTCTGCCTCCTGCCCTCTGTGGCTTTGAAGTGTGTTTACCTACGAGCTCCAGAAAGAATCCATTTCTGCCCTCTCTGGTTCTCAGTTGATGTGTGTGTGTATGGGGGGGGGGGGGGGGGCTCTGGTCTCCCCTGTCCGTCTCAGGGTCTCTTGGGTTTTATTTTCTAAAAGGTGATGCTTTTGTGTTTCGTGTCATTCCCTCCTGACCACACTGTCATGCCTTCGGTTCCCAGATCAAGGGCAGAGCTGGGGGCAGTAGTGTCCCCAGGGGTCTGAGGCTGACACAGATGCTCAAGGTTCCACAGACTGTCTCACACAGCCGTGTACCTACGAGCAAGCCACCTTCCTTCTCTGGGCCTGTTTCCTCCTCTTCATGCTAGGCTTTGAGAAGTATTGTCCAGCCCTCCTCACAGGGCTGAGGGCGGGGTGGGCCAGAGGTCCTGAGGTCTGGGGTGAGCTTGGATTCTGGAGCCAGGCTGTGCAGGTTCAAATTCTGGCTTTTTCACTCAGTACCTGTGTGACCTTGGGTAAGTCACACAACCTCTTTGTGCTTCAGTTTCCCCATCTGTGAGTTGAATATAATAATAGTTCTTACCTCCTACGTAGGGTTGCTGTGGGGATTAGGTGCAAAGAGCTTAGAAAGGAAAACTGGGGGGTACCTGGGTGGCTCAGTCAATTGGGGCATCTGTTTTCAGCTTAAGTCATGATCCCAGGATTCGGATCCCTGGGATCTAGGCCTGAGTTTAGATCCCTGCTCAGCTTCTCTCTCCCTCTGCCCCTCCTCTTTCTCAAATAAATAAAATCTTAAAAAAAAAAAAAAAAGGAAAACTGAGCATAGAGTGAGTGCCATATGTTTGTAAATAAATGATGGCCCTAAGTGCCAGCAGTGTTCTTGGGGAACCTGTGCCCACATCCACGTGTATGACCTGCATATGTTTGTAGCCACCAGAACTCTGTGCTCTTGTGGTCAGCACATGAGGAGGTTTGAGGCTTACAGAGAGTAATGCTTGAGAGCCTGGAGTTAGCAGGTGTGCATTCAAATGCAGCCTTTGCCACTTTCTGGTGTGTGGCCTGGGGATGCTACAACACCTCTCTGAGTGGGGTTTTGGGGGACTGGTGGTGTGTCCCTCCCAGGTCTTTTGGAGGGTGCAATGAGAGGCCGCGTGGAAAGTTCAGCAGTGGGTTGGACACTGGATCATCTGTTCACTCAACAAGCATCTGCAGAGCACAGACTAGGAGGCAGGTGGTGCTCAGGGAGGTGGTGCCGGGTGAATGCTGTGTAATGCTCACACATTTGTGTTACACTCCTAGCAAATGCTCCTTGAGGGGTTTGCAGGGTTCAGGGTCTTGGCCCACATATAGGCCCCAGGGACAGCAGCCTCATCTGGGGAGTCCAGACGGAGGGAGAATGGATTCTTTTCAATGATTTGAAAAGATAAAATTGTTGGCCCCATCACTTTTAAGAACATAGTAGATATACAGGAAGAAGCTGCTGGAAATTCTCCATGGAGATCTGGGGTCAGACCAGGAGTCTGGGTAGGGGTCAAAGGTCGGGTCTTTTTAATATTAGGCTTGATCCTGACCTGCCCAACACAGCTCTACCACTAAGCTGCTATGCAACTCTGGCACATTCTTACCTACTTGGGCCTCGGTTCCCTCTGGATTAAGGTAGGAGGGGACCGCCCTGGCCCTGCCAGGTCCCCAGGGTCACTGTGATGTCAAGAAGTTAGAGAGAGAGGAAGGGGCGAACTTGGAAGCCTCAGGGGAGGACTTCAGTGGCCCTCAGCCAGCCAATACCCCTCCGGGCCAACTTGTATCCTGAGAACGCCCCAGCAGGGAGGGAGTCAGATGGTGGGGGGTCCCAGAGGCAGAGTGGTTGGAGCCCAGACTCTGGGGACTTGGCCTCACTGTGAGACCTTGAATAAGTCCCTTCTCTGCTGGGAGGGTGGAGGCTTAGGGTCCCCAAGTGCACAGCAGGAACGGGCCCCAGGAGAGTGGTGGTAGCAAGGGGCAGGTCAGGTTTGGGCAGGGGGTGGTTTCTGGCTCCCAAAGGGAAGGGCAGGGTTCGGTCCCTTCCAGCCTCAGCTTTTTAATTCAAATTACATCTCTATTAAAATGCAAATTTCCCACAATCGCTGGAATGGAGGCCCCGTTGTCATGGCAACTAGAGTCTGGGGGTGGGGAGAGGGGAACCGGTCTCCATCTCCAGATCCTTCCTGACCAAGGCTGGGGGCCCCCCCCCCCCGTCTCAAACTCAGCATCTCACCCACAGCTTGGGGGGCTCCCACCCCGAGGCTGGGTCTTCAGGGAAGAGGAGCTGGTAACTACACAAATCCATTTCCCCTTCTTGGCCTCAGTTTCTCTATCTGTGAACTGGGTATAATATTATAGGCTTTTCTTGCAGGGTCATCCTGGGGATTCAGCAAGTTACTGTGTAGGAGGGGTGCCTGGGTAGCTCAGCTGGTTAAGCATCTGCCTTCAGCTCAGGTCATGATCCCAGGGTCCTGGGATGGAGCCCTGCATAGAGTCCTGCATCAGGCCCCCTGCTCAGTGGGGAGTCCACTTCTCCCTCTCCCTCTGCCTCTCCCCCCGCTTGTGCTCTCCTGCTTTCTCTCTTTGAAATAAATAAATACAACCTTTAAAAAAAAGTTACTGTGTAGGATCTCAGGGAAGGGGATCTGCCCTCCAGACGCAGTTCCAGGGCACGTGGTGGAGGTACTGTCCTTGTGTGACTCCAGGTGTGTCCTGCCCTGGAGTTCAAGCGCCTGCTCTGCTGGGGACTAGGAGCCGAAAGTTGGCATGGGCGTGTAGGCTCAGTTCTTCAGGCTGACGCTTCCCTGACATGAATCCTGGAGTCATTTGACTCTGCTGCTCTTTTCTTGCAAGAGCGGTAGGGATATCTAAAAACTGAGGGGTGTGTGTGCGGTCTTTCTGCCCTGATTGACTCAAAATAAGAGGATAAATAAGAGAAGGGAAAAGAGAGTTGGCAAAAGAAGCTGGAAGGGATGAATAGATGGAGGAAGAAGTGATTTCGCTTTTTGCCTCTGCAGCTGAGAAGCTCAGATTGAAATGATAAATGTTATTTGTTACATTATTGTCTTACATTATTATATTATTCAACTGTAATAGATGTTCGTTTTAACCTTCTAATACATTTTAGCTCCCTTCTGTTCCCTAAATTATTTCTGATCTCTTATTTTACTTTTTAAGAAATCCTCTTTAGAAATAGCTGCGAATATAAATTATGAATTAACAATGATGACACAGAGAAAGAATGAGCATGGGTTGTTCTGTGCAAACCTTTCAGTCCCTGAACCTCCGGGTGATTGTGGCCTTATGCTAATGCCAGGGCTGGGGTGGGGGTTGGGGGGTCAGCATGGCTGTGAACTGTGGCTGATGATTGATTTTGAATTCTTCACACCAGGCTGGGGAGAACCCATTCCTGCAAGAACAGGGGTGGGCTGAGGGGGATGGTCTTAGAGGGACCTGTTATAGAGCAAGATGGGGGCTCAGTTCCCAGAAGAGGCCAGAGAACGTGCAGTAATTTTCTCACCAATCAAGACCGGATAGTGCTCTGTGTTTACACCATCTCCCCTCCCACTACCGCAGCTTCCTTTGCTATTAGGCGGGGCCAGAACCCAGGTCTGGCTGATGGAATTTTGGTGGAGGGGATGATGCCATTCTGGGCCTGGCTTGGCCCTTGAAAGCATCCCTTGCAATCTCCAGCTCATTTTTCTTGCTACCATGACCTTGGTACAATATGCTGTGGATGGCAGGGCACTGTCCAGTTAGACTATGGCCCATCTGAGCAATAAACTATTGTTCTGTTAAAGCTCTGAGATTTTGTGATCTATTTGTTATGGCGGCAGAGTCTATGCTATCCTGACTAAAACATCCTCCCTCTCCAGTTCCCCTACTGAGAGTCCCCCAGGATCTCCCAGAGGTTGGACTGAGGCTCTGGGGTGACCTGTGTTGTGTGAGGGGCATTTACAGAGGCAGAACAAGGAAGAGTGGGCTTTGTCATGGCTCTGGGGCCCTGTGTCTGCTCCCTTGTTGATGTAGGAAAGATGTTAAGGTTTGAAGCCAATGGCCAAGAAAAAATTCTTGAGTTGTCTTTGGTGCAAAAAAGGGTGGTTTTATTAAAGTACGGGGACAGGACCCATGGGCAGAAAGAGCTGCACTGGGGTTGTGACAGGTGGCTGGGCCGTTATATACTTTCATGTGGGGAAGGGGTTAGGGAGAGCCTGAGTCTAAGGAATTTTGGAAGCAAGGTTTCCAGGACCTTGAGGGAGCTAGCTATTGTTGGGATAAGGTCATTTCACTGTCTGATAAACCCTTAATCATGAGACCCTTCAGATGTCTGTCGGTGGGTCATATGCTTGCAGGATGATTGCCAACACATATCTTGAGGGGTTTAGAGATAAAGGAAGTTTCCAAAGGAATGTTTATATGTTAAAGTAGACTCACAGGATCCTGGGGGTTGGGCTAGGATTGCCTTTTGCCCTTAGCTAAGTATTAACATCGAAGCAGCTGAGCTCCTAGAGGAAGGTCACTCTGCCTGTTTCAAGGACTTGTCAGTGGGCTGTAGGGAGTAAGGAAACTTGATTTGTCTTCTGCCTTTGTTTCCCACATCACTGTGAACACCCCAGTCTCCTGAGCGTTCAGGCTTAAAGATCACAGAGGACCATGGACCTCGGGCCTTGGCTCCTCTAATTTCCTTGCTGGGAACTTGAGGTCTACGGGTGTGCTGAGCCTCCAGCCAGGATCCTGGGGGCTTTCTCAATCACAGAGGACAAAACCTCAGGTCCCCAAATGGCTTGAGGGGCACAGAGAGGAACAAGAGCCAGAGGCTGGGGCTTTTATCCCCTCCCACATGTCCTTGTTGGCAATCCAAGGCAGCCAGTCCCCTTTGGGTCTCCTTTGCCAACCCAGAGAAAGCATGAGAAGGTCTGAATCCAGGATGCCTGGGTGGCTCAGCGGTTGAGCATCTGCCTTTGACTCCCGGCTCGAGCCCCACATCTGGCTCTTTGCATGGAGCCTGTTTCTCCTCCCTCTTCCTATGTCTCTGCCTCTCTGTGTGTCTGTCATAAATAAATACATACAATCCTTTAAAAAAGAAAGAAAGAAAGAAAGAAAGAAAGAAAGAAAGAAAGAAAGAAAGAAAGAAAGAAAAGGTCTGAATCTGTTCAGCCCACACGGGTGGAGTTGAGGGTCCAGGGGACAGGGATGGACAAGTGGTAGGAACTTCTCTGGACCTCAGAGCCCCTAACTGGGTATGCCCTAAGAGGCCACTCCGGGTGAAAAGCCCAGGACCAAGAGTCAGGAGGCAGCCAGAGGGGAATCACAGGACATTAGAGGTGCCAGCTCATTCCATCCCATGCCAGCTGGTCCAATCCAGCCAATAGGTCCTGAGTCTCTACGCTGTGTCTCCCTTATGCTGGTCTTTACAGACACAGAGGAGAATTGCTCTGCCTCTTATGGTCAAGGAGTCTGGTGGGAAGACCAGCCAACAGTGACCATTGAGCTGCTGTGATGAGGACTGGCAGGCAGGAGGAAGACAGGAGGGGAGCAGGGCGGGCATATGTTGGAGGCCTTGTTTCTCTGAGAGCAGGACTGGCTACATATCTGGAGAGCCCAGTGTAAAATAAAAATGAGAGGCCCCTTGTTCAGAAGTTATTAAGATAATGACAGCAGAGCATTAAACCAAGCATGCAGCTTTTTTGGGTCACACCCCACTGATGGTGTCCTGTCCCAGGGCATGGGGAGCTTTGGGGTTTCAGCTTGGTGGGACATCCCCCACACCAACCCAGTGAACATGTGGCTTCCAGCACAGCCTGTGAGGCCACATGGTCTGCTTCAGAGCTGGCTGGGACCAGGGGCCAGAGATTTATCCTGCCCATGCCTTAGTTTCCTCATCTGCAAAATGAAAACTGTAATGGCACCCACCTTGAAAGGGTTGTTGTGAGGATTCTGTGGGCTGATGCTTCTGTTAGGTCTGGAGTCTTGGGCCTGGGGCAGTAATCATGCCACAGGTGGCGGCTATTTTTTTTTTTTTAATTAATTTTTATTGGTGTTCAATTTACCAACATACAGAAAAACACCCAGTGCTCATCCCGTCAAGTGTGGTGGCGGCTATTTAAATTATTGTCCCCACCCCACCCCATCCCCCTCCTGCTGCCCCTCCATGCTGCTTTTCTCCACAGCACTTACTGCTAACTTCTTTCTTTCTCTCTCTCTTTCTTTCTTCCTTCCTTCCTTCCTTCCTTCCTTCCTTCCTTCCTTCCTTCCTTCCTTCCTTCCTTTTTCTTTTTCTTTCTTTCTTTTCTTTTTCTTTCAGATTTTGTTTATTTTACACACACAGAGAGAGAGAGAGAGAGAGAGAGAGAGAGAGCGCGCGAGAGAGAGCACAGACTGGGGGAGGGGCAGAGGAGAGGGAGAAACAGGCTCCCTGCTGAGCAGGTCCTGGATCCTAGGACCCTGAGATCATGACCTGAGCCCAAGGCAGATGCTTCACTGCTTAACCGACTGAGCCCCCAGGTGCCCCTCACTTACTCTTTTCTGACTACCAGATATTTTACTGTTTATTCCTATTTGTTGCCTGTCTTCTCAATCACAAAGGACCACAAATCTCTTGTATCTTGTTCTCACTGTAGCTGCAGAGCCTCCAGTCGTTTCGGGCACATAGTAGGTGCGAGACAGATGTTTGTTGAAGGAATGAATGAATGTCAAGCCATTTGTCTAGGCAAATCACAGTTATTGAGCACCTACGACATGCCAAGGACCTTTAGGGAACCCAGCCTGAGTGGCGTTTGAGGCACAGAGTGGGGGAGCAGGATGGCAGTGTTCCCGAGAGGTGGTGAAGCCTGGAGGGGTAGGTGGGGAAGCAGACTCAAGGTGGGCATGGATTCCAGGACAGGAAGAGGGGCAGAAAGACTTGGCTTGGTTGGGAGGTTGGTTGTGGTTGTAACCCATCACAGGGAGCTCACTCTTCAGTGGGAAGACTGTTCTCTGGCAGGACAGTCCTCAGTTTAGGGGAAGTTCTTGAAGCTGAGGTGAAGTGTGAAGTCCAACCCTGGTGCCCACAGAATCTACCAACTTCTGTGCTCAAATTCATGTCCCTGGAATTGCCTGGAGAGGAGGCACAACTTAATCTGAGGACAGTGCACCTTGGCAGCTTTGCTCCAAGAGGAGTTCTGTGGCCACCCCTTGTTGGGGCCCTGGCATGGTGGACACTGGCAGGAGATGTCCCAGAGGAACCTGGTAGCTGGACTCAACTCCCCTCCTGAGAAACAGGTACAAGGAGGGCTGGTGAATCTATCAGCTGTTGGGTAAGCCACCCAAGCCTGCATGAGCTCGGACCTCCCTAGGCTTTCCACAGCCTCCTGGGCATGTCCTCCTTCTCCTGTGGGTCCCACCAACCTCTCAGCCTCAACTTGTCCCAATGGAGTTTGCTCTCCTCCCCCAAACTGCTCCTTCTCTCCTTTCCTCTGTCTCACCCCAGCTAGAAATTGGGGTGCCATTCCCCCGTTTTTCTTCACTCCACATGAGAAGAGTCATCTGTCTTGTAGCTTCTAAACCACCCTCAGACTCTCCCATCTCTCCATCCTAGGACTGCGCTCCCAGCCGGATAAACAGACCTTCCCAACATCACCTCCCCCCTGCTACCAGGCTTTCCTCCTTGAGATATCTCCTTGGGGCAGGAGTTGCTAGGAGGCCCGTTTGGGCAGTGGCAGGTTGCTTTTCCTGCCTGAGGGTTAAATGAACACATCCTAAGTGCTTTATGAATGTAGCTATCATGTTTTTGGTACCCATCCATTTACAGAGCACTTTTTCAGTTAACATCTGGTCCTCACACTTAATTCGTGACGTGGGTGTCAGACCCATTTGAGAAACATGGAAATTGAGATCCCTACCTGCTCAGTGCAGTGGAGAGGCTGAGACTTGGGGTCAGACCTGGCTGTGAGTTCAAGCCTGGTCACTTCCTATGGGTCTTGGAGGGGGAGGCACTCTCTCCTTTTTGACCCTGTTTCCTGATCTTTAGAATCAAGGTTATAAGCCTTACTTTGCAGGATTTTGAGAACCCACCGCTTTTTAGCTGTGTGACTTTTAACCAGGTTATTTGCCTCTCAATGCTTCAGTTTTCCCATCTGAAAAATGGGTCTAAAGCTGTTGGGAGTTAAATGAGTTAATATGTGAAGTACTTAGAATGGCACTTAGCACATAACAAAGACTCTGGGTTTGCTACTATTATTGTGACTATTATTCATTGAGGAAATTTGCACAGGAGCACAAGATTTCACAAACATTTCCAGGAGGTTCATCCCTAGAGTGTCAGCATTCTTGGATTAGACACCCCCTGGGATTCCTTGTCAGAGATGTGTGTATGTGTGTGTGTGTGTGTGTGTGTGATAGAGACCCCTGTGGGGGTGGGGCTTGTGGGCAGGGGCTTCAAGCCCAGAAGAGCACTATTGAGTCCAGGTCATGCCTCTTACCTACCTTGTGGCCTTGGGCAAGTCACTTCCTCTCCTTTGAGCCTTTATTTTCTTTTTTGCAAAAAAAAGTAGATGGTAAAATTGTGGGGTTTAAGTTAAGTCAGATAAGAGAAGTGTCCGACAAGAGAGAAAAAAAAATGTCAGACAAGATCCTCAAGAAGTGATCACAATAATTACGATGCTTCAGTACATGGCAGTCTGCAACCAACTCCCTGGGTGTGTGTGTGAGGACTGTCTTTTAAAATTTCAGGTGGGGGGATCCCTGGGTGGCGCAGCGGTTTGGCGCCTGCCTTTGGCCCAGGGCGCGATCCTGGAGACCCGAGATCGAATCCCACATCAGGCTCCTGGTGCATGGAGCCTGCTTCTCCCTCCGCCTGTGTCTCTGCCTCTCTCTCTCTCTCTCTGTGACTATCATAAATAAATAAAAAATAAAAAAAAATAAATAAAATAAAATTTCAGGTGGGGACTTTCCCCTCCGCTCCTTGCTTCCTCGCCAACTGCCTCCCTGTCCTCTGCCCAGATCTTGCTTGTCCCAAAGCCCAAGTCTGATGGAGGGATTGCCTGCAAGGAAAGTAGGAAGCATATGCAGTCCCAAAGGAAAATGGGACCTGGTTTCTCCCTCTCTCTTATCTGAAACAGGAAAGGAAATCCTCTCTCCCTCTTGGGAACTACTGAGCGTTTCCTCAGACTCTAGCTCAGTGCTCCTCAGAGACTCAAATGAATTAAAAATGTAATTAAATTAGGAATCGTTCATTATTTGAAGGCTGGGATCTTCTGGCAGGTAGGGTGGTGGAGAAGGGGAGGTGGGGCCATCTTTCTGCCAGAACCCAAAGATGATCTCTTGAGGGGCGGGTGTGTGTGGCCAAGCTGGGGTCTGGGGGCCTGGGAGAGAGAGCTGGCCTCTTCCCCACTTGCTCCTCACAGTCTCAGGCAGCTTCCGGATGCTCATGATCTCTTTGGATAACCTAGCACAGATACCTTCCTCTCTCAGCCTCAATTTTTCTCATCTGCAAAATGAGGCAAAGTAGGGAGGGGGAAGATTGTATTAAATTGTCTTTAAGGTTGCTTTAGGCAGTAAATTTCTTTTTCTTTTTTTTTTTAAACCCTTGAAATTTCTTTTTTTTTTTTTCCAAGACTTTATTTATTTATTCATGAGAGACACACAGAGAGAGGCAGAGACACAGGCAGAGGGAGAAGCAGGTTCCATGCAGGGAACCCAATGCGGGACTCGATCCCAGGTCTCCAGGATCACGCCCTGGGCTGAAGGCGGCGCTAAACCACTGAGCCACCCGGGCTGCCCAGGTAGTAAATTTCTATCTAAAAAATTGGAGACCTTTTCCTTTGAACACCTGTGACACACTCTTTGCTCACAGAGTAAGCATGCAGGGATGGGGCAAGTGTTAAGTGGAGCATTGGGGGGCAGATGTGTGCCAGCGAGAGAGGCTTTTGAGCCTGGCATGTGATGGGAAAGAGAGGGTTACAGCTCTTCTACATTCCCAGAGGAAAACAAAGATTTCAAAATTGTCAGAAATGTGATGTAGCTGTGAGGAGTCCATGAAACAGCCACGCACCCTGGGAAACAAGTCCTGGCTGTTTGTTCTGACAGTGTGAAAACTCACAGCCTTTTCACCAAGATGGGTCATAAAAACACAGGAAAACTAGAAGTGCTTCGGTTCAACTCTGCTGAGGATGTTACTCCCAGCCTGCCCAGTTTCGCCCTCTGGCCTGGATTCATTTGTGCGTGTCAACACTTGCCCAGCTTTGCAGACATCTCACTCCACCTTGGTTCCTCGACTTGTCAGCCATCTTCACTTACGGTGTTCTTGGTCACTGCTATTATTTGAGAACGATGTCAAAGAAGAAACCACTCTCTCTCCCTGAAGACCTCTGGCTGGGGCCACCTCCACCATAATCCCCGTCCTTAGTCTCCCTGTTCCCCTTCCTACCCACCACCGCCTCCCCCTCCAACCCTGCTGGACTGCAGGGAGAGGTCTGGATGGGAGGCGAGCCGCTAGCCAGGCCGCGGAGAGGCGGCGGGAGGTTCAGCACCGCGGACAGCGACACCGGACCTGCCCAGTGGCGGTGACTCTTCAGGCTTCCGATGGGTTGGGTGGGTGGCCTCGTGTCACCCAAGAGGTCGAGAGCAGGGAGCCGGGTTGGGGTGCTGATGTTGTCAGAGTAGCTCTCCCCAGGCCCAGAGATTATCTTCCCAATGGAACTCTCTCCTTTGTTCCCAAGACTCTTGATGATCCCATTCCCCATCCTCTCCTAGCACACAGACCCAGTTCCCTTTCTTCCAAGCTCCACAAGCCTTGGCTGTGATCTCTCTCCCTCCGGGCCCCACTCTCCCTTCTCCAGCCCCTAGCCTGCCTGCCCCGGGGCACTCAGCCCCACCACCCCAGGCTCTCACAGCCCCCTGGCTCCCAGGGCGGAGTGTCTGGCCTGGCAGTCACAGGAGGATCTGGTGTGGCTCATCTACTTGCAGGCTGTGTGACCTTGGGCAGGCATTCCCGCCCCTCCCACCTGACCCCCTGGCTTCAGAAAGGGGCGGTTTAGACCATGTCATTTCTGAGCTTGGAGCCAAACCCCACGGTCAGCTCTTGGCAGCCACTACCCTGGTGGGGAGAGCTGTAGGCAAGGGCAGGGTGTGTGCAGGCTGCTGCAGGAGGACACAGACAGGGCCTGGCGGGCTTGAGAGAGGGAGAGGCGGGGGCTCCAAGGGTGTTTGTGTGTGTGCTGGGGAGGAGAGGCGAGGGCGGAGGGAGAACGCAGAGGAGCTGCTGGACTAGAACAGAAGAACCCCTTAGCCTGTATATTTAGCTCATCGAGGTATATAAACAGAAACCTGGAGCGGACTCAATGCTCCCCCCCAAGCGTGAGTCATCAGTGCTGCTGCAGCTAAAGTTAGGCTCTCCAATCACAGGCTCCCTCCCCTCTCCCCTCTCCCCCTTCCCCTCTTCTCTCCCACTCCCCTCTCCCTCCCCCTCCTCACACCATCCCCTTAATGCCTCCTTATCTCCTAATCTCTCCTCCCCATCTCTCCCCTCCCACCCTTCTCCCTAAATCTCTCCTGGCTGATGCTTTAAACTCCCTCCCTCCCAGATCTGCCCTTCCCCTTGCATGCTCTCGATCTTTTCCTTGATACTCCCTCCCCATTTTTATTCTTCTCTTTTTCTTTTTCCTCTCTCTCTCACACGTTTCAATACATCTTTCCCTCTCTCCAAGTGCATTTGGGAAAGGGTATTTTTACACTTGCATTTGTATTTGTTTGAACCTAGTAATAATAACATGCATGTGTCTGTGTGTACTTGAGAGGGGGTGTGCATGTGTCTGTGTGAATTTGTCTCTTGGTGTGAGGGTGTATTTAACGAAAATGATATCTGTTTGGGTGTACGTGTGAGGGTGTCTGCGGTGTTTGTGAGCCTGTGTGAATGTGTCAATGTGTGTGTCTGTGTGAGTGCACACATGGGAGTATGAGGATTGTGTGTGTGTCAGTGTCTCTGTGTGTTTCATCCCCTTTGGGGGAAGGGTAGCTCTGTGCCCCCAGAAGTAAATGCTCAGGGTTTAGTAGTAGAGAACTCCTTCCCCAGTTTCCAGTGGGGGTTTGCGGTGCAGAAGAATCTCTGGCCCTAATAGATTGCGGGCAAGGCAGCTATGGGTTCCAGGCTGTCTAGAGAATGGACCCAGGCATGACTTTTGGGCCCTGCCACTTGTTGCTGTGTGACCTTGGGCCAGTCTCTTGGCCTCTCTGGGTCTTGCTGAGGTGATGAACCTGATGACCCTGCTCACCTTGCCAGGCTGGGGGAAAGGTAGCAAGGGAATTCATGGGTGCGGAGGTGCAGGAGGAGGGTGAGGAGGACAGGCTGGGCACTGGGATATCCAAGGCCTCTGTGTTAGGTGTATGCTTTTCTGCCTCAGTGGGGCTCTTGCTGCTTCCCCCACTGTGTATTTATAATATTTGCCAATGTTCAGACAGAACTGGAGGCTGGATACCCTCACTGGAGGTGTGCCCCCTCTCTTCATCAGTGGATTCCACTCCCACCTTTGAGATACATCTTGAAAGCTGCTCTCTGCAGGAAACCTCCCAAATATCTGTCAAGGTGCACCCCTTCCTCCTCCATTGCTCCACGGGCCTCTCTAATACCTTCACCACGGTCCATGTCTCTGCCTTCAATATGGGGGAATCCTGGAAAGGATTTACCAAAGGGAATAGTGGGCATCTGTGTGAGTGGGTGTGCCCCGGGGACGGTGTAGGAGAGGAAAGGGGAGAGACTGACAGCAGGGGTGAGCCAGGCCGAGGGGCTGGGCAGGCCATTTTAGCTCAGGCTCTGCTCACCCAGAATGGAGAAGTGTCTGGGCCTTCAGCTGGGTGGCTTCGCTCAGACTTTACATCAGGGACCAAGGAATTGCCTGAGAAAGCATTACTCCTCTGGCCCCTGGGTGGGTGGGGACTGATGAACAGGGCGCCTTCTCTACCAGGCAGCCCGGGAGATCTGTTACCACTTCAAATGACCCCACCATCCTTATTCTCCACCAGTTTCCCTTGTTTTATTTTTCTTAACAGGTTGATCATCATCTGATGTCCTATATATTTCATGTATTTATCTTAAAAAAAAAAATTCTGGTTTTTTTCTTTCTTTTTTTTCAGGCTTTATTTATTTATTTGAGAGAGAGAGAGAGAGAGAGCACCAGCAGAGGGAGGGGCAGAGGGAGAGGGAGAATTGAGCAGGGAGCCTGATTTGGGGCTTGAACCCAGAACCCAGGGATCATGACCTGAGCCCAAGGTAGATGCTTAACTGACGGAGCCACACAGGTGCCTCTCATGTATTTATCTCACGTATTTTCTGACTCACCTACTCCAATATAAGCTCCATGCAGGCAAGGACTTCATTTTATTCACTGCTGTACCCCTAGGGCCTGAAACTGTGTCTGACATACACAGTTGGGGCTCAGAATGAGTTGCTGAAAGAGTGCCCGGCTGGCTCAGTTGGTTAAGTGTCTGACTCTTGATTTTGGCTCAGGTCATGATCTCCGGGTCATGAAATTGAACCCTGTGTTGGGCTCCCCGCACTCAGAGCAGAGTCTGCTTGAGATTCTCTCTCCCCCTGCTTGTACACACACTCTGTGTCAATAAATAAATACTCAAAAAAAAAAAAAGGAGCTGCTAAAGAGACAAAGATGCCCTGCCATATCCTCCTGTGTGATCATCATTCATTCACTTGACCTCTGGTACCTGCACTATGCCCATTCTTTGCAGGTCTCCCAGCCTAGCAAGAGCAGAGCAGAGAGGTAGGCCATCAAGACTGGACGGGGTGGGGGAGTGGAGTGAGGAACCCCTGACTTGGCCTGGTGTGATCCCAGAGGAGGAGATGTCTGAGCTGGGCTTGAGGATTCCAAGGCACTCTCTAGGTGGAGACATTTGATTATGGCTTTTTCTTTCTTTCTTTCTTTCTTTTTTTAAATATTTTTTTACTTATTTATTTATCCATAAAGACACACACACACACACACACACACACACACACACACACGGAGAGAGAGAGAGAGAGAATGAGAGAGAGAGAGAGAGAGAGAGAAGGCAGAGACACAGGCAGAGGGAGAAGCAGGTCCCATGCAGGGAGCCCGATGTGGTACTCCATCCTGGGTCTCTAGGACCACACCCTGGGCTGCAGGAGGCGCTAAACCACTGCACCACCGGGGATGCCCCGATTATGGCTTTTTCTATCCACCCCCCAACCCCAAGACATCACCAAAGAGAGGTCAGGGCTGGGGATTATTCTCTAAAACTCAGAGTTGGCATGGACACAGAGTAGGCCCTCTCAGCTGGGGAACTATCTCCGCGATCCTTAGCTCTGTGATCCTTCCTGGGGGGTACAGTGGGGTGGGGTTTTCCAGTTTTAAAAAAGATCAAAACCTTAAAAGGACCACAGCCCTGATGGTGGAATTTCAGGCCCTCTAGGAGGCTGAGGAGGTGCCCACCCTGCCTCTGGGCAAAGCCAGCCTGCTCCCTAAAATGCCCATCCTGAGCCATCCGGGGTCAGAAGGTTGCAGGGCAGGGGCCAAGGCCAACCTGGGCCAGCCTCTCCAGCCCCGAGCCAGCTCGCACCCGCACAAACCCACACTCATCTCTCCTTGATGGTGACATTGAAGGTGGCTTCCTGAGGCTGGACTGCCAGGGTGCCGGCCTTTGTCCAGCCAAGGATAAAAGGAAGAGTTGCCTGCTCTATAATTCTTTCTCCAAGCAGCAGGAGGAGCAGAGAGAGAGAGGGCGTGAGAGCACGCGCACATGCGTGAGAGACACATGCACGCACAGAGCATGGGGACAGGGAACGGGATAGACAGACAGGGAGCTATAGATGCCCAGGAGACAGGGTTGCAGAGAAGGAGAAGTGAGAGAGAGAAGGGAGATGGAGGAAGAAAGACAGAGTCAGAGGAAGAGGAAGGCAGAGAAACAGCCCAGAAGGAAGGGAGTGGCCTGGAGGAACAGAAGAAGGAGAAGGACACCCCCTGGGGCAGAGGGAATAAAGCTGAGGTCGGGCGGGGGTGCCCACAACTGTGCTGAATTCTCTCCCTCCTTCCCTCCCTCTCACCCCTTGGGCTCCACCGTGCCTGAGCTCGGCTCCTTTCACCTCTCTCGTCCCCTGAAACCAGGGTCCTCCTTGAGTTTCCGAGTCCTGTTCCTCTGCCCTCTGAAACTTTCCTCCAATTTGCCTCAGCCATCCTGCCAGCAGTGCAGCCCAGGCTAGTGCGGCCTCTCACCTAGCCTCTGCAATAAGCTCACTCAGCACCGGGGCAGGGCCCCTCCCCACTCACACTTCCCTCAGCCTGGCATTCAGACACTTGGCCTGACCACAGCGGGACTTCCTCTTGTTCCCACAGCAAGCCTTGCTCCTTCCTACCCCTGGGCCTTTGCACCTGCTGTAATGCCTGCCCAGAACCACCCTCCTCCAATGCTTTGGGGTAAAACTCTTATCTGCGCAGCCCCTGCCCTCCCTCCAAGCCTTTATGTGGTCACTGGTCACACTACTGTGGGAAGCCTTCTCCGACTCTCCCACACCAGAAACAATGGTTTTCTCTTCTACTCCACTTACCCTGGGTTGTCTAAACATGGCTGTTCCCCACTGGGCTGGGTTTTGTCATCACTGTATGTCCAACACCTTGCACATAGTAGGTGGTCAATAAATGTCACTGAGCACTCATCGGGCGTGACTGATGGATAGCATGCTGCATTACCTTGCATGACCTCAAGTTCTGCATCAGTAAAATAGACCTGGAAATGACTGCTCAGAGTACTGGCACTCAAGAAATGCACTCAGCAAATATTGAGCACTTACTGCATGCCAGGTAGTGCATGGTGGATATGGTGAGGCACCTAGGAGATGATGTGCCACTGGTCAAACAGCAGTCATATGTGCAGGGGGCAGTGGTGGAGGGTGGGGGGCTTCTGGTGTCTCTGCCTGGGGTGGGGGTTTGGACAGTCCCCTGCTGCAGTTCCTCTGTCTGACATTCACACTGGAATAAACCCACTGTTGCTCCGTCCCCACCCTTGCTGGTTGTAGACTGCTGGGGTACTGGCAGCCCTTTCCAGATGTGCCCAGACTGGATTCTTCAAGCTCCATCCAGAAGCTTCTAGGTCAGGGACGCCTGGGTGGCTCAGAGGTTAAGCGTCTACCTTCAGCTCAGGATGTGATCCTGAAGTCCCGGGATTAAGTCCCACATCGGGCTCCTTGCATGGAGCCTGCTTCTCCCTCTGCCTGTGTCTCTGCCGCCCTCTCTGTGTCTCTCATGAATAAATACATAAAATCTTAAAAAAAAAACAACAACAAACCAGAAGCTTCTAGGGCATCAATGGCCTTCTCTGGATGAGAGTCAGGGACCTCCCACCTGGCAACAACCTGAGGATCCTGTGATCTGTCCCCTTTCCCTCTCTCTGACTCCAGCTTCCTTCCTGGGCAGGTGGGAGAAGGATAGAAGGATCTGTCTCCATCTCTCTCTCTCTCTCTCTCTCTCTCTCTCTCTCTCTCTCTCTCTCACACACACACACACACACACACACACACACACACACACACACACACGCTGGCATGGCATTCTGCCTCTGCTCATTAGCTGAGTGACCCTGGATAATTTACTTAATTTCTCTGGATGCTGGTTCTCCCGTCTATAAAATGAGCTTCATGGTACCTCTCACCCAGAACTGCTGCCAGGATCAAATGGGCTAACAGTGTAAATTAGGTACCTGTGGGTGGGGAGGGAGGGTGCCCTTGCTCCATACTTGGGTAAGACATCACCTGTCCTGACTGGTTAGGATTTCTGTGGCCACAGCGCCCCTGGGGGGATGCTAACGTCCTCCTGGGCCTCTCTGACTTTGACCTTTGCTCCTGCCAGCTTAGTCCAGTTGGGGGGATGGATTGGCTGGTCCCAGGGCTGGTTGTCCCTGTCAGCAACTTTCTTGACATCCACACACAGGACACTCACTTGCACCAGGCACGTGTGTGTGTGTGTGTGTGTGTATGTGTGTGTGTGTGTGTGTATGTGTATGTGTGTGTGTGGTATGTGTGTCTAGTTGACTTTCCAGGGGCTTCCAGGGAGAGGGGAACCAGTGGTACAGCCATGCAAGCTACTCCAGAGTCCTTCACCCCTCTCTGGGGTGCTCCCCCAGGACTCCCCCTTCTTGTGACCCCCGCCTCCATCCATTTTGCAGTCTCTCCTCCCCTCTCCCTTCACTGTCCACACTTCCCCTCTGAAACTCCCATTCTTCTTCCTCGGCCCATCCAGCCACGACCCCTAGATTGGGCTCTTGGGCTCTTAGAACCCAATCCCCTCTGCAACCCCTCGGCCCACCCTCCAAGTCCCCTCCCTGTTTCACCCATAGTCAGCATTTCCAAAGCTTTCATCTCATAACATCCTCCAGCCCTGGCACAGGCCCAGTACCCAGTGGGTGCTTAATAAAGGCTTTCGGGATGTTGAGGTTCATTTTCTGCCATTGGTTTTCTCCTATCACGGTGGGCTGCTCCTGGCGCCTGGTCCTTAGGTGTCCAGGTTGCTGCTTGGCCTCTGAGAGCGGTCCCTTCCATGCCCTAGGGGTCGAACCATGCTCTAAAGGGGTACAGGGTGGCCTATGTGAGGGTACCACTGGTCGGATCCCTTTCTACTCTGATAGGTGAGGCCACTCTACCGGTTTGGAATCCTGGACACTTCCACTCTTAGAATTTTTGAATCTTAGAATTCAGAATCCTAGTTAAGAGCACAGATTCTGGAGGCAGATGCCCTGATTTCAAATACCAGCTCTCCTGTGTATCAGCTGTGTGATCTTGAGCAAGTTACCTGACTTCTCTGTGCTGATGCTCCTCATCTGTAAAACAGCAGTGACGATTAAAAAGATTGTGGAAAGGATTAAATTCGTCAAAATTTGTCAAGGCCTTAAACCAGGACCTGGTGCAGATCAATGCTTTGTGTTTGGGAAACAAATCAGTGTGGATTTTGAGGATTGGCATCTTTGTCTCTGTGTGTTTAGGATCTTTATCCTGGAAGGGACCTCATCTCGTGTCCTGCAGCAGGAATTCTGCACCAGTTTTCTTCTGCCCCAGCTTGCTTATCCCCCTTAATAGATTCGTCCTACCCTTCTAGCCACTCCAATTGCTGGAAAGTTCTCCCAGGGACGGAAGGGAGCCCGGGCTGCTCTGGGAGTAGCGAGTGAGGGCCTGGTTGTGTTTGGGTGCTTGCGAGAGGGGACAGGGAGCCTGGCCCAGCTGTCAGCTCAGGTGGGTGCACTAAGGACTCCAGGCCAGGGTCCAGCCCACTGTCCTCCTGGCAGGCCGCTGCTCCCAGGGCACAGCGGGACCTAATGAGTGAGTGAGGCTGCTGCAGCCTTCTGCAAATACCAGACACAATATAAATAGCAATAATGAATAAATGAAGCTCTCGCCGCCAGCGAGGGCCTCCGGGAGGGACTGCCACAGCCTGGCCTTTGGCCCGGGCCTGGAGTTGCAAGCCTATCTGCCAACAGGATTGAGGGTCGCCTCTTTGTCCCCACTTCTTCTATGACCTTTAATCTGTCTGCAGCCTCCCATGCATGGAACCCACCACCATGCTGAGGGCAGAAGGATGAAGGAATGGACAATGAAGGCAGAAAGTATTTAGGGTAGACATTAAGCAGAACTTCTCGCCAGTGTGTGGATGCTTGAGGGTGGCTGGAGAGGGGGTGTGAGTCCTCCAAGGACGAGCAGCGCACTAGAATCATGGAGGGAGTCAGTTTCTCCTTAAATATGAAAAAGAACTTTGAAGGATCAGAGGTGCTCGGAGAGCAAAGCAGCTGCCCAGGGAAGTGGTGAGATCAGTGTCACCCCAGGCATGCGAGCAGGGGCTGGGCGGCCGCTTTGGTAGGTGGAGCTGAAAAGATTCAGTCCTGGGAATTCACTATCTGGCGGCTTACTCAAGGTCCTGTCCAGTCTTTTGAACTTTAGGAAAATGCTGCCAGAGGACAATGGAGAGAAAGCGAGCACTGTTCGGGAGCTTCTCCCTGACCTGCTGTCTGATTGCTGTCACTGTCCCGGGCCTAGGACTTTCCAGCTGAGCACTCGGTGGGTCAGGGCCAGAGTGCCTGCCCCGGCCACCTGATTTCTCACCTCCGTGCCTTTGCTTGTGTCCTTTCCTCCTCCTTGAAGCCGTTTCTCTGCCCATCACCTCTCTTATCTCAGTCCCATGTGAGCACTCGAGGCACAGTGTGAGCCTCCTGCCTTTGGTGAGGTTGTTGCTTGAAGACTCCTGATCTGAAGGCCACTCCGTTCTGACATAAATCCACCTCACAAGGGGCCACCCTCTGGCCCGCTTACTCCATGCCTACAACACCTTTCATTGTGGTCCGGTGACAAAGTTTTATCTTGTCTCCCTGGATGGATGAAAGGGTAGGAAGGGATGAATGTTTGTGAAGCACCTACTAGATGCCAGGGATGGTGCTAAGCCCTTTAGGGACTGTTCACATTCTGCTAAGTGTGAACTTTTAGCTCCATTTCACAGATGAGGAACCTGAGGCTCAGAGATTTTAAGGGGCTTTCTCAGTCAGGAAGCCACAGAGCTGGGATCAAACCTGAGTGCCTCTTCGTCCACAGCTCTGCCCACCTGCCAGGCCAGGTGGCCCCAAGGCAGGCCTCAATATCCTCAGGATTAGCTTCCCCAACCGCAGCCACCCCCCCCCCCCCCAATTTTCGAAGGAGATGAGGTTGGGATGGAGAGGGCTGAGCTGAGTGCGTCTTATCCATCAGGCTCCTGTGGCCCAGGCTGCCCAGGGGAAGTGGAGAGCCTAGGGGCATTTGAAGCTGGAGAAAGAAGCATCAGTTTTACTTGGGAGGCCTCCTGGAAGCCTTCCTGGAGGAGGTGGCCTTTCAGTCAAGCCCTAAAGGTTGGGAAGCAGCACAGATGCGGGGCGGGGGTGGGGGGGTGGGGGGGAGAAGCGAGAGGAGAGGCGAGAAGCTGCCCGAAGCTGCCCGGGCCCAAGAGCCGCCTTTGGAGCCCAGCGGCAGCCTGCTCCACCATTTCCGAGCTGTGGCCTCAGCTGGGCAGCGCCTCTCCTGGGCAGTGGAGCCCCCCGCCCCCATCTCACAGTACCTGGGTGAGAATCCAAAGTGTTCCGCGCCGAGCAGGCACCTGGGACCCGAGGGTGGTCGGTCATGGGGTCCCTCCCTCCCTCCCTCCCTGCGCATGACGCAGCCCCTGGAGAGGACCCTCCCCCGGCGCGCCCCTGAACTGCGCGGGGAGGCGGCGGGGCCGGGGCTTCCTGCCCTCGGGGGCGGCGTGGGGGCTCGGCCGCCGCCGAGCCTGTCTGTCGCCTCCCGCCTCCCCCGGCGTCCCGCGCCTGCAGCTTTCCCCGAAGACATTTGGTGTCAGTATAAGGACGGCTTTGCCTCGCACGCGGCGCGGCTCGGTCTCGCCGCCGCCGCACGTCCCCGCACCGCCGGGCGCTCGGGCTCCTCCGCAGCCCCCGCCGCGCGCAGACCCCGCGCCTCGAGCCCGCGGCCGGAGGCGCGAGCCCAGCCGAGCCGGGACCGGCCGCGCCCCCGCCCCGCCCCGCCGGGTCCCGGCGCCCCCGCCCCCCCCGCCCGGCCCCGGCCCCCGAGCGCCGCGCTCCCGCCGCCCGCCGCCCGCCGCCCGCCGCCCGCCGCCCGCCGCGCTCCAACTCCCGCGCCGGCCGCCGCTCGTCCGCGCCGCCGGCTCCTCGCCGCTGCCCCAGGCTCGCCGCCCTCCCGCCATGGCCCGGGCCCCGGGGCCCGCCGCCCCCCGCCCGCCGCCCCGCGCGCCCCAGGGGCTCAGCTGATCCTGAACCGGCGGGGGGCGGCGGCTGGCGGGCCCGGGGTCCCCCGGATCTCCGGCTGCGGGGCACGCGGCGACCCGCGCCTCCACCCGGACGACCCCTGCTGCGCTGCCGGGTCCATGCGCAGGTAGGTGGGGGCGGGGGCTCCGCTCCGAGGCCAGTTTCCTAGCGCGTCGGGTCTGTGGTTCTGAGGCGTTTGTTTGCGTGTTTCTGGGGCCGATTCCCCACCCCCGCGCCCCGCGGCCCCGACACACGCGAGCCCAGCGGGTCGGCGCATCCCGCGCTGTCGGGCAGGTGCCTTGGGAGGAAGGACGGGAAACTTTGACCGGTCCCTCTCCAAGGCCACGAAAGTTCTCTCGGTGCCAACGCTGAAGCCGCGAGCCGGCGCCGCAGAAATTCATTCAACAAGTCAGGCTGGCGGCCGGGGGGCCCGGGCTGGGTCCGGCGTCCCGCTCCCGCGCCCGCGTCCCGCTCCCGCTCCCGCGCCCGCGCCCCGCGCCCCGCGCCCCGCCGCTGCTGCGGCTCTGCGGCCGCCGGCCCAGGGCTGGTGTCAGCGTCCAGAGGGCTGAGCCGGGCGGACTGGCGGAGGGACAGTAGCAGCAGGGGGATTGGACGGGGGAACCCCGGCGGCTCAACTTTCCTGGAGGCAGAGGTGGTGGTGGGCCGCGGTCAGCCCCTGGGGGGACTCAAGGCTTCGCTGCGTGAAGCCAGGCCGGGCTGGAGCGGGACTCTAGGGGGTAAAAGAAATCCTCGGCAGGTTGGGGCTGGTTATATAATGAGTGTCTATGATGATTGGGTTTTAATTGTCTGCTGGGTGGTGTGCAGGGGGATGTGGGGGGCAAGAGGCTTTGGCAGGGGGTGGGCAGGCCTCTTCGGGGGGAGCATATGCCTGGGGGAGGGGGCTTTTGGATGGGCCCAGGCTGAGGTATCAGTGAGCCGCTCTGCTTGTGTCTTTCTCCTCCTTTCGGGGTCCTGGGGGGCTCTAAGCCGGGCATGAGTCTGGCATGTGGGGAGACCTCTGAGCTATATCCTGGCTGAGTGAGTCTGTGTTCTGGGTCCAGGTGTGTGTGTGTGTGTGTGTGTGTGAGAGAGAGAGAGAGAGAGAGAGAGAGAGAGGATGAGAGGGACAGAGAGAAAGCTTGCTTGCGTCTGTGCCTGTATGGTGTGATGGGGTCTGACATGCCATGTGAGGAATGTCCTAGGGCTGGAGTGCTCAGGTTGGCCTGAGCAGGGAGCGGGGCTGTCTTGTCTGTCTGTCAGTCTCTCACCGTCCTGAGGATTCACCCAGCAGATACTGGCACCACCTGGGAGCCGGGATGCTGTGCAGATAGGGATGTGGGGCCATGGGCTGGGCCTGCGGGAAAGGGTCTGGCCCAGGAGTTCAGGCCTGCTTCCCGAGGCTGCAATCCTCAGGCCCTGCCCACACTGTCAAGTCACCTCTTGGATCAATATTTCCCCTCAGCCCCAAGGACTGGCTTTGGAAATTCATCCACCCTTCAGGATAAACTTTTTGTTCAGACTACAGGACCTGGGCTGGGCTGGGGACAGGGTGGGGAGTCTGGCTACCTTCCTGTCCCCTTCCTGCCTCCACCATCCAGGCTGAGCCAGAGGGAGGGGATGCCAGTGGGTGACAGGGTAGGGCGACACAGAGTAGGGACCAATTCTGAGGCTGCAGTCGGGGGAGGAAGAGGAAGAGGGAGGATCACATCCTGGGGGGGGTGGCGCTGAGCCGTCTGGCACCAAATTCATGAGGACCTGGGCACACATGCCCCAGAGAGCCTGAGTCCCTGCACTCTCTTCCTGGCTGCTCAGCGCCTGCCCCTGGGCACCCCAAGGGGCAGCTTTGGGGAGGGGCTAGAGGGTTGGCAGGAGGCCCCTCCTGGGTCCTTCCCACCCATTCTAGGTGCTTCTGAGAGGGCATCTTCTAGGCCCACCAGGGCGCACCAGGCAGCAGTTCCCCAGTCCCGGTGCCCTGACTTCCCTTGACCTTGGGTGGGGATGTGGGGGCAGAGGTGGCTGTGAGAACTGCTCCTCTCTCAGCCTCCATCATGGGCTCCAGACGGACTCCTCCAGGGAGCCCACAGCCAAGCGGGGAGCAGTTTGGGGACAGCTGTGACTGCAGCTCCTCTGCCTCCTGTACCGGATCCACACCCTGAGTGCAGGGCGTCACCACCTGTGACTCCCCCAGGCCCCTTCATCATGCCGCCTCCACTGCCATCTCTGCCACCCTCACCCCGTGCCCTGCACCCCAAGTGGGACTCCCCTGGGGCTCAGCTCTCCCGGGAAAGTCTGTTTCTGGACACCACTTGGGTTCTCCCCCACCCTGGAAGAGCTCCCGCCCCCAGGCAGCTTCTGAGTGCTTGCCAAGGTGACAAAGCAGGCTCTCGTGGGGCTCCTGGATTCCCGGCCGCCTCCCCCTCTGCCCGCTTGTTCTCCGAGTGCCCAGCCCCCAGCTCAGGGTGCTCAGACACTACGATGGCATCTGGAAGGAGGGGATGCCAGGCTGGGTGTGGGGGTCCAGGGAGCCGCCGGCAGGCTGTAGGGAGAGCAGGGTCCTCCTGCCCTCTTCTCCATCTCCTTTCCTCCTCCCTGCTTCCTTTCTTGTCCTTCCTTTGCCGCTGCTCCTTTCTGACCCCTCTCCTCCCTCCAGTTCTTTTCTGCAGAATGTTTTCTTCAAGCACATTCCCAGGATCTGCTTCTGCCTTGTTCCCTCAACCCTGTGTCCATCTTCCAGGGTGCCCTGGGTGTGCGGTCAGTGTGTTCGTGCCCCGGGATCCACCGTCTGTGGCTCTCGGTAGAGAGTGTGTGTGTGTGTGGGGGTGTGTGTGCATCTGTAGGTCCGTGGGTCCGAAGATCTGCGGATCTGTGGGTGTACATGTCTGTGCATCTGTGATGTGTGGAGCCTTGGATCCATGGGTCTGTAGGTCCGTGGGCCTGTGGATGCTGATATCCAGGAAGATGTGGGCTCAGTCTCTCCCCCTCATGGCTGCCAGTCTGAGGAAGGAAGAAAACAAAGCCGATTCCCTTTTCTCTCTCTCCTGTGTTTATGAAGCACCTACTATGTGCTGAGCCCTGTTCTGGTTGCTGGGGGACACAGCGGCAAACAACAGGGAGCAGATAACATCTGCCCCAGTGCCCCTAGGGTGGGGGGCCCAGGGCCTCCTCTGGGCCAGGTGCTGTGTGGGCACATGGCTGCAGGGCCTGGTTTTCTCTTGTGCCCTTGGCCGGGAGACCGGGACTCTGCTTGGTGTGTAGGCGGCGCAGCCTGGGGAGGGCTTGAAGGCACAAGGTGTTTGGATGTCCTTGAACGGGAGTGAGGGGCTTTGGGGGCTCGTTGAGCAGGACCGGATAACAGGGGGGTGGTTTCTCCAGGATGGAGGCCAGGGTCTTTCGGGGCTGGAAGTCAGCGCCGACCTAGCCCTGCCTCACAGACCTCTCCCTTCATGTCAGAGCCCTACCTCTGCCAGTTGCCCCCTTTTCTGTACTCTGGCCATGGTGGTCTCACTGGTGATGCATTTTGAGAAGAGTGTCAGGCTTTCCTCTCTCCTCATCATTGACTGCTGGTCCTGATGAGCAGGGCGGGCCACAGGCAGCTGTCGGTCCAGGGACGGAGGCCTTCTCCCCAGATCCCTCAGCTCTTGTCCTAGTGGGGAGGAGAGACAAGAGCAAGTTCACGATCATGGGCATGGCCCAGAGGGGCAAGGCCTGGGGGAGAGTCAGCTTCTTGTACAAGTGGGACCGTTCCTTTCACCTTAAAGGATTTCTGTGAGGCTTAGAAGCATCTCTGAAGGGCCTAGCATGGGGCCTGGTACAGAGAACTGAAACTGTTTTGCCTTCATGAAGGTACTTTCCAGTTCTCTCCCCCCCCCCGTTTGCTATCCCGTTAGTGAGGTAGACAAGGAATCCTCTTCTGCATTTTATACACGAGGATGTGAAACTTGGTGAGGCGGTGTGGTGCAGCGAGAGTGGCGCTGGGCCCCGAGCCCGGGCACTGAGACTCCTGATCCAGTGCTCTTCCTTCTAGAACGACCTCCCTCCCTCCAGGGACCCCATTCACTCTCATTTTTTAGCTGAAGTAAGACCCAAGGCCCTCATTACTGCAGAATGAGTAAAAATGATCAGCAGAGTCACCTGCTGGGAAATGTTCAAACACACTGATGGAGACTCTAATACAGTCTCGCTGGCTGGCACTAGTCATAAGGCTGAGAGCTGACAGTGACAATGTCTAGTGACAGACATGTGGACAGGTGCTGGGGGTGGGTGTGCTGCGGTGGCCTGTCTACCGCCCGGTCTAGATGACCCTTTAACTGGCAACAAGGATGTGGGTCTTCCAGATCCAACACTTAGCTCTTTCACTAAGTAGCTCTTGACCCTGGGAAAATCCCTTAACCTTTCTGGGCCTCAGTTTACCTACCTATAAAGTGGAGAGAGCAAAAACACTTTGCTGGATTGTTTTTTTTTTTAAGATTTTATTTATTAATTCATGAGAGGCACACAGAGAGGCAGAGATGCAGGCAGAGGGAGAAGCAGGCTCCCTGTGGGGAGCCCGATGTGGGACCCCAGGATCACGCCCTGAGCCAAATGCAGACACGCTTAACCGCTAGGCCACCCGGGCATCCCTGCTTCGCTGGATTGTAAAGAGTTGCCTGGCACGTAGTAAGTGCTCAACTAATAATAATGTTGTCTCTGACTCTTGTTACCCACCACGGGAGGGGGTTCCGAGCCAATTCATTGAACACTGTGAAGCTGGGAGGGGGGGTTGGCTGTTGATTTTGGTGACAGGCCTAAGATGACTGCAGTGTGTGCAGGCAGAGAGGGCAAGTTCTGTGTCAGGTCATGCATCCAGGGCCATCTTTGAGCCATTCATCTTTAGGCTACAGGAGCCTTTGAAGAGGATCTGAGGGGGCCAGTAGACCACATGCACTGTAGATGCTGCAGTCTGACTGGGTTGGCAGCCAGGCTCTGGGGCTCCCCGGCTGCAACAAAAGATGACTCCATTGCAGAATCAGGCAGGTGACCTCTCTGCTCTTCTCTGGGCTATTTGGTGCCAATCTGGTCCTGCCCTTGTGCAGGAAAGTAAGCAAACTTGAGTGTGACTGGGGACAGGTCCCAAGGAGTAGATGATCTGGAAATGTCGCCCAAGGAGTGGTTGAGGGAGCTGGTGACAAGAGGCCCTGGGGCAGATGAGGCTCCGGGGTGGGCGGGCTGTCGTCATGCATCTGCAGGGCTGTCATGCAGAAGAGGGAGCAGACAGAGGGTTCCAGGGGCTCTGGGATGCCGGCTGAAAGATTCTGGGAGGCGCATTTCCCACAGCCCCACAAAGACCTTTCTACAGGCCGCCAGATGCTGGCTCTGCACTGGCGAGCATGAGTGTGTGTGAGGTGCGTGTTTGGGTCTGTGTGAGTACACGCGGTGTGTGTGAGTGTGAGAGTACATGCCTGGTTTTGTACATCTGTGAGTGCACGAGTGGATGTATGTGTGTGAGTACGCGCGTGTGTGTGTGTGTGTGTGTGTGTGTGATCTTTGTGCTGATGAGCATGTGGTGACCAACTACGCCCCTTTGGGGATCCCATTCTTTTCAGAGACTCCTATGTGGAGCTCTGGGGTCGTAGGAGTCTAAAACCAGCCGCTGTGTTTCTGGGGCTTCTGAGTTCCGGGATTCTGGAATTCCACAGCTGACCCACTGACAAGCACAGGAGACCGTCACAGGGCCCACCGCGTGCTGGCTCAGTGTCTGGTGGTGCAGCCAGGTGCTCACAGTGTCACCCCAGCTCGTCCTCCCAGTGGTCCCGCCACGGAAGAGTTGTCACCATCACTTTGTAATCAGGATCACTGAGGGCCATTGCCGGGCTGAGTGGTGTGCCAAGGTGGATTGGTGTCAGAGCTGGGACTCTGGCACAGTCTTGGCTTCTGGCGTGTGCTCTGAAATACCATGCTATAGAATCTGAGGTTATTGTAGCTAATATTGTGAGCTTCTAAGGTTCTGGATGATTCTAAGATACTCTGATTCTGAGATTCCTAGAATCTGGTATTCCCAGAATGAATTTGTTGCTTATTGTCCTAGCTACGACATTAGCTGATGTGTTGATGTGTGGTCATTGATAAAGGAATAAACAAGTTGTCTGCCTGTGTGTGCCCGTGAACACACAAACACACACTCACACAAGTGCATGCATATGCGTGTATACACACGTGTGCACGCGTGTGCACGTGCACACATCGCCTGGGGTGACCAGGCTAAGCCTCCTGTCTTTCTCCACCAGCGCTCTGAGCTCTGCAGACAAAAGGCCTCTCCTCACCATACTCCAAGGGCTCTGGAAGATACTGGGAGGCAGATTTCCCCACAGACTTGGGAAGACTTGCAGGGTCTTCGTCCACACTGGGGCTCTTGGCTGCACATCAGCCACATGGGTACTGTCTGCCCACTTAGCTTGGGAAGGAAGGCCTGGTTCCAGGACACCTTTTCCTGTGCCAGAGTGGTGTCTGTTAACGTTCAGTGCTTAGGTTCGGGAGTGGGAGTTGACTCTGCTCTATACCAGCTGAGTGAGAATGGGCCTTGCTGAACTTCTCTGGGTCCCAGTTTCTTTCTTCATAAAGTAGAAATAAGGATGGTTTGTACCTTAGGGTTCTGGGGTAGAAATGGACATAAATGATGCATGGTGGTGAGGGTGGTGATGGTGGTGATGGTGGTGATGATGGTGATAAAGGTGATGGTAGTCATGATGGTGATGGTGGTGGTGATGGTGATGATGATGATGATGATGGTGGTGGTGGTGATGATGGTGATACGGGTGATGGTGATGGTGGTGATGATGGTGGTGGTGGTGATGATGGTGATAAGGGTGATGGTGGTGATGGTGGTGAGGGTGGTGAGGGTGGTGGTGGTGATGGTGATGGTGATGATGATGATGGTGGTGATGGTGGTGGTGTTGATGGTGATAATGGTGATAGTTATGATGATGAGGGTGATGGTGGTGATGATGGTGATAGTGGTGATGGTGGTGATGGTGATGATGGTGATAATGATGATGGTGATAATGGAGATGGTGATGGTGGTAGTTGTGATGGTAGTTATGGCAGAGAGAGGTCTGGGATGGCAGCCCCTGGGGATGTCACAGCTGGCCTCATGTATGCTTGGACATCTACCTTCGTGGGTCTTAGAGAGCCTTCCCATCCACATCATGTGGGACCTGCTGATGCAGCAGGAAGAGGGCTGAACTTTATGAAGAGAAAGGCTGAGGCTCCAAGAGGCTGGTGGAGTCAGGGGTGCAGAGCGTGTGTTCCAGTCACAGTGGGGTTCTGCTCCTGCCTCTGCACTTGCTCATGGAGACCAGTCCAGTTACCACACCGTAGCCTGGTGGCCCCACTCTTGGAATACTTACAAGGAGGAGGCTCAGGATGTGGAGGCTGCTCAGACTCTGGGGCCAGAGGGACCTGAGTTTGAGTCCATCAATGCTGTCACCTAAAGCCAGTCTTCTCATCCCCATGAGGCTCCATTTTCAGACAGGTTGGAGCCCCGGGGAGCCCAGCTGCCAACCTCTCAAGAGCTTCCTGCCATAGGCAACTGGGCAGCTGGGGACCGGAACAGGGCTTCAGGGCACAGGCCGGAGGGAATTGGGACTAAAGGAAGCAGAGAGAGTGGCACCCTGAGTGGGCCCTGGGGAGCAGGTCAGAGGGTGGAGGTTGGGTGGGCACTGGGGAACAGGTCAGAGGGTTGAGGCTGAGTGGGCACTGGGGGGCAGGTCAGAGGGTTGAGGCTGAGTGGGCACTGGGAAGCAGGTCAGAGAGTGGAGGCTGGGTGGGCACTGGGGGTCAGGTCAGAGGGTGGAGGTTGGGTGGGCATTGGGGAGCTGGTCAGAGGGTGGAGGCTGAGTGGGCACTGGGAGCAGGTCAGAGGGTGAAGGCTGGTGGGCACTGGGAGCAGGTCAGAGGGTGGAGGCTGAGTGAGAACTGGGAGCAGGTTGGAAGGTGAAGGCTGGTGGGCACTGGGAAGCAGGTCAGAGGGTGGAGGCTGAGTGGGCACTGGGAAGCAGGTCAGAGGGTGGAGACTGGTGGGCACTGGGGAATGGGTTGGGGTGGTGGCCTGGGCAGTAGTGGCCTCTAGGAGTCCTGCAGTGAGGCAGGAGAGGTGTGAGGACAGAAGACCACACAGTGTGACAGCCTTCCACAAGGCCAAGTGAGGCAAAAAGCAAGTTAGGACGGAGTGGACATGGCTGAGAGCAAGGGGGGTGGCATGTGCGGTTCTAGAGGCCGCGGTGCTCCTTGAACCGATGTGGCTGTGGAAAGGGGTTTGGAGGTGCCAGGTGGGGTGACATCGGGACCAACCCAGGGCCAGGCTTTTTTCCTCTAAAATATGTCTCCAATCCACCCCATTCTTCCCACCTCCTTTTGGCCCTCCCTGCCCTACCCCTGCCCCTCCACTCACTCTCCCTTCCGCCCCCGCAGGAGGGATGGCTTAAAGGCACAGACCAGAGCACACCCCTCCCTGCCTAAAACCCTCCTGTGGCTTCCCGTTGCTCTTGGGGAATACACTGCGAGCTCCTTCCGTGCACGGTGCACTCACCGCGGGCCCTGCCAGACACTCATTTCATCCCCTCCCAGGCTCTGGGCTTGGCACACTGGCCTCATTCCTCTCCCCTAAATGCACTGAGCTCATTCCAGCCTCCATCTCTGCACATGCTGTTCCTTCTACCTGGAGTGCTCGTCCTACAGATCACACGTGGCCGGTGCCTTCTGGTTCCTGTTTTGATCTTCGGTGTCTCTCTCCTTCCACGAGATGCTTTCCCCACTCCCACCTTTCTCCCTTGTTTGTTTACTTCCCAGCACGTTTTATTAACTTATTCAGTGAATATTGGTTGAGCACCTAGTGTGTTCCAGGCACTGTTCTAGGCACTGGGGGGGCTGCAACGGTGAACAAGGTGGCCCGCAGTCCCCCGGCTCTCTTACAGCCTTCTTTCAGATTGGGCAGGCAGCCGCTAAGTCATAAAGATATAAATACATAAATTAAACGGCATGTTTGGTGGTGATAAGGGCTCTGGAACCCAGAGGGAGAGAAATTAATTGACTCGTGTGTCTCTCTCCCTTGCTGGGGCGTCAGCTGAATGGGGGCTGCTGCCAAGCTGCTGTCTTATTCACTGGCGTAGCTGCAGAGCCGGTGCAGCGCATGCACGTAGTAGGTGCTCAGGAAATATTTCCTGGACAAATGAATCGTCAGGGCCTGGGGGAGCAGGGCGTGGGAGCTGGAGGAGAGAGTGTCCCAGGGAACGGGGTGAGCGGAGGTGGAGGAGGCGGCTGGTCCTCTGGGGCCCCAGGACATCCAGCGCAGCCGAAGCAAGGGCCCGGCAGAGGGACAGTGGGCTCCGAGGCGGGCACGGCGGCGGGCAGACCCAGAGCCACCCCGGGGAGGAGGTTTTGCAGCCCAGGGGTTGACACATGGCAGGCTGAGTCGCCTAAAAGCTTATGTAAGGCCCATGGCCATTTTTCTGGAACTGGATGGAGTTTGGGAGGAAAACTCTGCGTCCCTGACCAGCCGGGTAAAGTGGCAGGAGGTGCCAACTCCCGCCTGTCGCCCCCGGGAGCCAGAGAAATGTCCAAACGCATCAGCTCTGGGCAGCTCAGCAGCCGCGGGTGGCAGCCCTCCGGATGAGCACCAGGAGTGTAGTTTCCATCTCCAGCTCCCATCGCCCAGCCTGGCACGGTCGGGGTCCCAGGGCCCGGGCACCCTGGCACGTGACGATTCAGGGACCGGTGGCCTCTCGGATGAGGTGGTGAGGGGGCAGGCCCTGAGGAGCGGCTGTCTCCCTACCTGTCTGTGGGCCAGCTGTGTCGGGGCGCCAGGCTAGGCCATGGTCAGCTGTCGGTGAATCGGGGGTGCCAGCGCCGGGACTGTGGCATCTAAGCATGCCCTAGTTCTACGCTTGGGGCAGTGTGAGGCCACGAGGTGCCACTTCCTTCTCTGGGTCTGTTTCTCCATCTGTGCAGCAGCGTTCCTGGGGTTGTTGGAAGGCTCAAGCAAGACCAGGATGCGCAAGTAACCTCTGAGCTGAAGTCGGGAGCAGCTACGTGGTTTGCAGGGCTCACTGCCCAGTGAAACGGGGCGGCGGGGGGGGGGGGGCTGATCAAACAGTTATTAAGAATTTCAGGTTGGTGACAACAGGGCATTAAACCCAGAGCGGGGCCCTTCTGAGCATGGAGTCCTGGGTGGCCGCCCAAGTCACATCCCAGGAAGCCAGCCCTGGGGGCGCTGTTGTCCCTCTGCTGTGACCCGGCTGTGTGTCTGTGCCGTCCCTTCTCTGGGCCTCAGTTTCTCCAGGTGTAAGGCAAAGAGCTTGGTGCGCAAGGTCTCTGCGTTGTCACTTTTGTGAGGTGGTGGGTGGGATCCTTGGGCTCCACTGTAGGTCCCAGCTCAGGTGTCACTGCCTCAGGGAAGCCTGCCTTGGTTCCCTCCAGGCTTGCCCAGCTGCCTTGGTGTCTGGCTCCGCAGCATGCCAACCTCTCGGTTGTTAACGCGTGTCATCCTGGCAGTGACATCTGATGTACAGTAACTTCTCCTTTCTTCCTACAAATTTTCTTGTCTTCGGTGATGCAGTAAATTTACAACCGTAGCCTCATTTAAAACAACAACAACAACTCAACTAATGTCACAACTCCATTCTAAGCGGGTCTTATTCTCACTCTTCATCTCTGCAAACTGTGGCTGAGCAGAGTTGACCAGACTTGCCCCAGGACCACTCTCTGGAAGTGGATTCTGACCCAGGTGCATCCGGGCCCTCAGCTGTTTCCTAATCCTCTTGGCAGAGTGACCCTGGGACCTGAGGCCACACTGTCTGGGCTGCGTTCCCTTGTGGGAGAAGGCGGGTTGCCAAGCCCCCCCTGCCATGCGCCCCCATCTTCCCCCCCCAGGGCTCCCTGCTCAGCGCCGACATGGCTGAGAGCTCCCCGCCGCCCTCCTCCTCGTCTGCCACCGCCCCAGCAGCTGAGCCCGGAGTCACGGAGCAGCCGGGGCCCCAGAGCCCCCCTCCCTCCCCTCCAGGCCCGGAGGAGCCCCTGGATGGAGCCGATCCTGAAGTCCCTCACCCGGACCTGGCACCGGTTGCCTTCTTCTGTCTGCGACAGACCACCAGCCCCCGGAACTGGTGCATCAAGATGGTGTGTAACCCATATCCTTTGTGTGGTGGGGCCAAGCTCTTCCCTGTTGGAGACCTGCTTGTCACACCTGCCTTTGGTTGGGAGCGAGCTCAGGTTGGTGGGTCTCGGGGGACATTGGGGCATGGAGGGCGTCCTGCCGATGTGAACATTCTGGAAGTCTTGATGACTGCAGGGCTTGGTCCAGTGCCTGGCTGGCTCAGAAAGTCCTTGGGTGTGAGCCCCAGGTCTCTTCCCCAGGGACCAGGAATGCAGAGTGAAGTCAGACCCTGGCCCATGACTCAGCTCCCAGCTCCCGTTTGACTGACGGTGGCCTCTGGGTTGATGAGAGCCTGATGGGTCCCCGTGAGCGTGGTCCCAGAGGCAGCGGCAAGCAGCCTCCTCACAGATCTTGCAGCCTCCACTTGCTGCTCCTGGACAGCTCGTGCTGGCTCCTGCTAAAGTCCCTTTGCTGTTTCCCACTGTCCTGGAGGAGCAGAGCCAAGTCCTAACCCAGCCCCTCAGGCCACCTTACTTCTTACCCCTCTGCTTCCCCTGCCTTCTCCCGGGCCTCAGGGCCTTCTCACAGACTCTTCCTTTTGAAATGCTTTTCCTTTCCCTCTCCACCTGGCAAAATTCTTCACTACAACCTTCAGGTCACAGCGCATCACCTCCTCAGGGCTGCCTGCCGTGATTTCCCCCTCGGCCTCCCCACTTGTCACTCCCTAGCTGTGCCATTCTGAAGGTAACATTTGCCTCCTCCAGGGTCCTGTCAGGGGAGCAGGATGAGGACTGAGCCTGTCTCGTTCCCTGCTGGACCCCAGCACCCCAGCATGGTGCCTCGCACACCGCGGGTGCTCCTTCTGGGTCGCTGGGTGCACGTTGGCGAGGTCCGGGCCGAGTCTCCAGGAGTAAGCGGTGTTAGGTAGAGAGGGCAGTGGGGAGGAGGCTACATCGGGACCGAAGGCCTGGAGATGAGGGGAACCACGGCGGTTTGTTGTGCTCAGAGTGGAGGACTGAGGGACAGTGTGGAGGGAGGAGGGGCGAGGGGAAAGGGCCGCTTGCAGGGCTGAGTGAGGAGCTGGCCTGAGTTCTCTGAGCAGCGGGAGCGGGCGAAGGTCACAGCACAGTTGTATGTGGAGCCATCAGTGTTGTAGAAGGACTGACTCCTCCGTGCAGTGTAGAAATAGATTGAGGGGTGAGCTGGGGGTTGGGGGCGGGGAGGAGGAGGTTCTGGGACCCGGACATGGTGGCCTCTGGGTTTTGGGCTCCCTCCAAGCAGAACAGAGGCTCTACTGGTGCTTGAGGCCACGCAGGGTGGCGTCTGAGCCCAACTCTGGCCACCCGGGCCACCCGGGATGCAGGCCGGGGTAGGGAGGTGGCCCCCCAGGAAGGCTGCTGACCTTCCTGCTGTGGAGGGGGCTGGGTGATGACCTTGGAAACCGGAGGGTATCTGCTGGAGCAGGTGGAGTGTGGGTCCCGGTGCCCCTAGGTGGGTGGAGGGCCGCAAGCCAGATGTTCCTTCTGTAGGATGGCTCAGGAGGTTTCAGGTATGTTAGAGGGTCCGCTCAATAACTCTGCTTCCCCAGTGCTCACTGACGTCAGCCCTGGGATCATGGAGCTGACAGCTAGCTGGTCTCCCCTGGGGAGCTCCCAGGAGTGGGGGATGCAGGCACCATCCATGGGGATAGTTTTAGTACAGTATGTTGGGGAAACCTTAGGGGCCTGTAGCATGGGGGCTGGGGGGTGGTCAGGCCAGGAAAAGAGAGACCACAGGAGCTTTGGGCCTCTGAGGGAGAGAAAGGCTTACTGGAGGACCAGGGAGATGATAGGACCATGTCACAGACACCTTGCCTGGGTGGTACAAGGGCTGATTCTGGCTCTGCCATTTGGGTGCTGTGTGACCTTGGGAAAGTTACTTTACCTCTCTGAGCTGCATATGGATTTAGACAGTCAAGACCGGGACTGGGCTGGAGGTAGAGGCATGGCTCAGATGACCTTGATCCAGGAGTGTGACCCATCTCACCGTCTGACACATCTGGCACATCTGGCTGGGCCAAAGCAGCACAAAGCTGGCCCAAATATCTTAGAAGCCCCTGGATGGAAAACACATCTGAGTCCTGTCCGCCATAAACTAGATGTGTGACTTTGGGCAGTTCCTTCTCTCTGAGCCTCCGTGTCTCTACTGAAAAAGAAGGGTGTGGGTGAGATGGCCTCTTCTAACCTTGGGAGCCTGGGGTGCCAGCCACACTTGCCCTCACCCATGACCTCAGGCACTCTGGGCCCTGGGCACCGAGCAGCCCACGGAGACCCTTCCAGGTTGCCACATTTCTGGTGTGTTGGGTAAACAGAGTCCCCGGGGCCCTCTGGCATCTGTGTCCTCACCATCCCTCTGGGCTCCACCCTCAGTGCAGGTGGGAGCCTGGGCTTGGGAGCCGCAGTGAGGCTGGCCCCAGGAGGGGAGGGGAGGAGTCCTGCTCCTGGGCAGAGCTGGACTTGGTCCTGTGTCTCGGGGAGAGCCCTGGGTCCAAGTGTGTGGGAGCCGCCTGGGGGAGGAGTGCTGCCTCCTTCAGGAGGGACTCCCCAACACTGGGAGCCGCTCAGAGCATATTGGGCTCCCCAGGCCCTGTGGCAGAGGCTGCCAAGGCTGGGGTGAAGGACGCAGGTGGTTCAGGTCTCTGCCTCCTGGACCAAAGCTCTGATGACTCCAGAGTGGAGCAGCTTCAGAAGTGTCAACTTCTGGGAGCCTCAGACTTGAAGCTTCTGTGATTGAGTCGAAGGGTTTGGAGTGAGATTGAAGGCTCATTGACAATGAAATTCCAAGCCTCTGTGATTCAAAGCTTGTAAAGTTCTGTGTCTTTTTAATTTTTTTTTAGTTCTGTGTTTTAAAGAGGGCGTGAGTCTAAGATTTGGTGGCCGTGGTGGTATGTGTTTGGAAGTCCAAGGACCTGAGATTCTAGGCTTTGTGAATAGGATTGTTCAGCTGAGTCGGCTGATGGGAGAGAGGCCAAGGCAGGTTTCTGCAAATGCAGGCCCAGGAGACCTTGGCAACAGCAGGGAGGGGCCCTGGAACACAGACTTGACCGTGGGTATGTTCAGGATGGGCTTTAGGGTCTTGGTGTGTGTGTTGGGGAAGGTGTCTTTTTTTTTTTTTTAATATTTTATTTATTTATTCATCACACACACACACACACACACACACACACAGACACACACACACACACACAGAGGTGGAGACACAGGCAGAGGGAGAAGCAGGTTCCCTGCAAGGAGCCTGATAGGGACTCGATCCCAGGACTTCAGGATCATGGCCTCAGCCAAAAGCATATGCTCAACTGCTAAGACACCCAGGTGCCCCTGGGGGTGTCTTTGATCAGGCACTGAGGGCTCTAGGACTCGCTCCTGGCTGGAATCCTCCCTTCCTCCCCTCTTTCTTGGGGAGGAGCTCTGGGAAGGGGCCGTGCTTAACCAGGTGCTCCTTGGTGGGGGGCACTGTTGGCATATTGGCTGTGACAGTATTTTGTGATCCAGACTGTCTTGCATATTATAGGGTATTTGGTGTTCTTGGTCCCTAAATATTAGTAGGTAGTGGCCCCTAATCATTGTGACAACCACAAATGACCTTTCACATCTCCAGACTCTGCACCATTCTGCTTCCCAACAAGAACCCAAAGGAATGATGGACATGTAGGCGTCAGGGTCAGGCTAGCAGGAACAGCTATCAGGACCGGCAGGCCTGGGACTGGGGCAGGGCAGGGTGGCAGGGTCTGCTCAGAAAGACTGTCCCGAGCACTAGTGTTCCTGGTGCTTGAGGGGCGCTGGCTCAGAGCCACCGTCCTTTGAAACCTGGTGTTCCCTGACTCAGCTCCTCACCCAGCCCAGAGCCCGACCCTGAGTCGCCTCCTGACTCACTGGAGAGCCAGAAGAGGCCGCTCGGTCTGAGCCCGGCGGGAAGGGGCGCTCACCCACATGTCAGCACTGCTCCCTGCCAGGCTGGGCCTTGAGCATGCATCGTAGGCCAGGGTTTCAGCTGGGAAGTCTCCGCATCTGAAATGTCAAGGGGTTGGCTGTGCTGTTCAACTCATGGGTAGGTGGCATGTGGCGTGTGGAAACTGCTGGGGACCTGAGTCAGACAGACCCAGGGGCTCATTCTGCCTTTTATTTGCTCTGTGAAGATGGGCCAGCTTTTTTTTTTTTTTTTTTTAAGATTTTATTTGTCTGTTTATTTGAGAGAGTGAGAGAGAGCTGGCGAGCACAAGCAGGGCCAAAGGGCAGAGGGAGAGGGAGAGGGAGAAGCAGACTCCCCGTTGAGTGTGACACAGGGCTCATGCTTGATCCCAGGACTCCGGGATCATGGCCTGAGCTGAAGGCAAATACCCGGGCGCCCCCATGGGCCAGTTTTTTAAACCTTTCTAAGCTCCATTTTCCCTGCTGTCAAATGGGGGTGGTCGCACCTCCTTCCTAGAAGTGTGCTGAAGACCAAAGGAGTCCACAAGGCGTATGTGAAAATGGAGTTCTGGGGACTCCTGGGTGGCTCAGAGGTTGAGCATCTGCCTTCAGCTCAGGGCATGATCCCAGGGTCCTGTGATCGAGTCCTGCATCGGGCTCCCAACACAGGGAGCCTGCTTCTCCCTCCGCCTCTGCCTCTGCTTCTGGGTGTGTGTCTCTCATGAATAAATAAATAAAATCTTAGAAAAAAAAAAGAAAAAGAAAATAGAGTTCCGAAGACTAAGAACACCGCCGCGCATGTGGTCATCACTCCCGTTAACTGTGCTCAAAGGTGACTGGGGCCCTCATGTAGAAGGGAGCAAAGCCTTCGCTCGGGATAGAGCCAGTGAGATGTCAGGCATCAAGCCTTTAGATAGAACGTCACGCCTTCAGAGGATATTGTTTTCAGGGAAAATCAGACTCGATCTGTGTTACTTTGGGAAATCTGTGCCGGTTCCGCCGCTAGTACTCCCGGCCCCATCCGTGCAGGCACCGGTCACTGGTGGGCCACGCGGACTGCAGCCCGGCACCCCTGGTGGCGTGACCCGCCAGCCGGACACCTCCCTATTTAGGAGGCTGCCCGGCTGCATGTGGGAGGAGGGCCAGTGGTGGGTGTCCTGCTCTAGTTTGCCCTCCCAGCTCTGGGTTTCCCAGCCCTATCATGGATGGTTACAGATGATTCGAGAAGACTCTTTTTTTTTTTTTTTTTTTTTTTGAGAAGACTCCTTTGAAGCACCCAGTACTGTGCCCAGCACAGAGGAGGTGCTTGGGGTGAGGGTAAGGACTGGTGCTCCCGGTGCTCAACTGCATTCGCTTTGCTGCATTGACACCTGTGGCCACCCCCAGACGTGCCGTCACGGCCCCATTTCGCACACGGGGAAGGCGAGGCTCAGAGAGGTCGAGAAACTTATTGGGAGTCGCACAGCCAGGAGGTAGTAGAGCTGGGAGGAAAACCTCGATTTCTCTGAATCCCCAGCCTCAGCTTTTATCCAGGACACCGCGGCCACCTGCCGAGTCTGGAGGAGCGCCCCAGCTCTCCATGCTCCACCCAGGGCTCAGGGCGGGGAGATTTGCTATCGCAGTTGCAGGTGGCAGCGGGGAGGGTCCCCCCCCCTGTTTGGGCAGCCGCCTCTGTGGTGCCCTGGGGCCGTCCCCTGAGGGGTGTGCAGCCCCCCCCCCAGAGCTGCCTCCCCCGCACCTGCCAGCGCTGAGCTAGCGCCTGTGCTGCGCAGAGCAGCCATGCGTGGTGGGAAGCCAGTGGGCTGTGGAGGCGCCTGTGCTGGGCGGCGGGCCTGGGCGGGAGGAGGGGCCGCCCGTGACCTTGGATGCGTCACCGCCCCCGCCCTGCCCGGACCCTCAGTCTCCCTGTCTGCAGGATGGGAGAGCTGGACAGTGAGGCTGGGAAAGGGCTGGTGGGGGACCCGCCTCCTCGGGAAGCATCTCGGTGTCTGCAGGGAGCCCCTGGGCGCTGTGTTCCTTGTGGGTGGGCTCCCTCCCTCTGTGCTTGTGGCCGTGGTCCTGGCTCTCACCTGTCCCCCGGGGCCCCCTTCTGTCTGCTTCTGGTCCCCTGCCTGGCTCCCGCCCTCTGCTTGCTCTTGCTAAGTCCACCTGGCGGAGACCCTCGCTGTGCAGACCCTCACCCTTGCCTGTCACTGGGCGAGAGGAGGGCAGGGCCCATAGTCTCATCATAGCTCAGGCCTTGTGCTGTGCATTCTGGGGGTTCAGCATGTTTGTTGGAGGAACCCCTTCATTAGATCACTCGACAAGCCTCTACTGAGACGGTGCCACGCACCAGCCATGCACCGAGGACAGCTGTGACCATTTTGTGCAAGGGAAGGTGACTCTGGCTCCCTGGGACAGGCGTCAATCGGAAGCCCATCCAGAGAAGGCACCTGTGGGGTGGTGATGAGGAATGATGGTGACCCAGGGTGCTGGCGGAGCTTGAAGAGGGGGAGTCCAGGTGCCAGTGTCTCTGCCTTGGGGTTGGTGTTGGGAGAGGGCTCAGATGACCCCAGGGACTGTGGCTTGCGTGAGTGTGGATGAAGACCTGCTCTTGGCTTCTTGGCCAAGAGGCCTTTGCCTTTGCCAGGCCTCTGTTTGCTCATCTGTGAGGTGGGGCCACAGCAACTCCGGGTTGGGAATGTCAGGGAGTCAAGTGACAATTCCAGGGCAAGTGCTGGCTGGTCTCCTACGGTGGTTAGGAGCAGCAGCTGTGGGCACACTGGGGCCAGTTGGGGAGCTGTGGGGACCTTCCTGGGGTGGCTCAGGACAAGGGTCCTGAAGGTGGCGGCACCTGGACCCCAAGTCTTTGATGATGGTCTGAGAAGCTTGTGGGCCTGGCTGCCAGGCAGAGAGGCTGTCGATGGCTGGTGAGGGCTGGCTTCTGGGAGGGGGAGGGCAGGAAGGATGGGCAGTGGGAGGAGGAGAAAACCTGGGGAGCCCCAAATGTGAAGGAGAGAAGGGGGTGTCACCTGCAGGAAGACCCCCTCTCATCACCCTGCTACGCCCAATCCAATCATCTGGGCCACCCTCCCGTCTCTGGGCATGCTCCCTCTCAGTCTTGTGGCACCAGACGGGGCCTCTGGCCCCCCAGATAAAGGCCTCTAGGACCCTTCTGTGGGTTTTTAACTATCAGGAAGTTCTGCTTTAATCTAACCTCCATCCTCCTGCCCTGAGCCCTTTCCCTGTGGCTAGGCTGTTGGGAATGTGTGAGTTTTTCTGTCTCCTTCTATCTAAACAGACGGCTCCTGGGATCGCACCCCAAATGCCCACTGACAAGGCGGCATTCCCTCCCTCCCCTCCCCTGCCCAGCGAAGAGAGCACCAGCCGGGAGCCCGGAGTTGTGCGACGTGGGCAGTCACCTGTGCCCTGGACCCAGTCTCTCCTCCCCACCTGGCCTTCCTCCTCAGGGGCTCCTGGGGCTCCCTGTGTGGAAGGGGTCCGCCACCCACAGAGTGCCTCGTGCCCAGGAGGGGCTGTTGTCTCCCTCCTTGCCTCCTTTCATTTGTTTACTCATTCTTTCCTCATTCAGAAACCTTCTGGCTCCCTGTGGTCCCCAGAATAGTCTCACTTAGCCTGGTTGTGGGTCCTTCCATGGTCTGCCCGGCTGTCCTCCAGCCACCGTCCCGTTCTTTCTCTTCATGCTCTCTGTTCTTTTTTTTTTTTTCCCTAAAGATCTTATTTATTTATTCATAAGACACACTGAGAGAGGCAGAGACACAGGCAGAGGGAGAAGCAGGCGCCATGCAGGGAGCCCGATGCGGGACTCCATCCCAGGACCCTGGGATCACGCCCTGAGCGGAAGGCAGGCGCTCAACCACTGAGCCACCCAGGGCCCCCTGGGGAAGGGGTTCTTTAGGGGAGGGTGCCCCCCTCCTCAGCCCTGGGCTAATGAGAATGCCCAGATGGGTGGCCAGTGTTGCTGGAAGAAACAACACATGTCTTGGAAATTGTCCGCTTCCCTCCATCTGGTGTAGAGAAGGTTTGTTTTTCTCAGAAGTAAGGTCAGCATCGAGCTGTGCCCTCCGGGTGCTTCTGGTGGCCGGAGTGGATGTCGCAGTGTCCGTTGGTCAGCAGGGTGGGTTGGACAGCCAGGACTCTGGCTGGGCCAGTGGGAGCCTGAACCCCAGGCAACCTCTGGCACCATCGCTTGGAGATTTCTGTGCAAAGAGAGCTATAGGTGGAGAGGCTGCCCATGACCCAACCTGAGGGCATTGGTGAGGCCTGCTGGGAGGGGGGCATTTGGCCTGGGTCTTGCCGCATGAGGAGGAGTTTTCCAAAAGCACAGTTGAAGGACAGGGTTCCAGGCAGAGAGACTAGTAGGGAGAGCAGTGAGGAGTGTTGTGCAGCTGGCACAGGGTGAGGCGTGTGCTGGGTAGCAGGTGTCACGTGCCAGTCTAGAGCTTGTTCTTGATCTTGGGGGACACTGGGGAACCATTGATGGGTGTCCAGCAGGGATGGGATATGGTTAAATTCGTTTGGTAGAATGGTCACTCCCGGAGCAGAATGGAGGATGCTTGAGGGAAAGAGAGACCTGGAGACCAAACCGTAGACTCCTGAAACAAATATTGATTGATGGTTGATTGATTGAGCGAGCGTTTCCTGAAGCCCAGCTCTGTGTTGGCCCCTCTTCTACACTTGAGTGGAGGTACCCTCGGGCTGTTTAGCCATGTTGGGTGGAGCCTCGGAATTCCAGGCTGGGATCCTCTGTGGTGACCCTGAGGAGTCCCTAGCCTGATGGGCGAGGCAGAGCCAGCCCCACATCATACTCCTGTGAAGCCAAGAGGGGTGAAGGCTGGGCAGAGGGACCTGCAGGGTGGCTGTGACCACCAGGAGGATGGAGTGGTCCATCTTTCCTGACTGGGGATGCTTCTGGAACCTTCTGATGAAGAAGGAGGCCTCAAAGCCAGAGCAGGAGAGTCTCTGATCCGGGAGAGGTGGAGGGAGGTGGGGATGGCATGCCACTGAGGAAAATGCCTCGTCAAGGGCTCTGGGGTCACCCAGGATGCTGGTAACATCTGGTGTGTGGGCTGGGAGAGGAATGGGGTGGATGCTGAGCAGGGAAGGACATTTGGGGTCCAGATTTGGGGGACAAACAGGGAGGTTGCACCAGGAGGCCCACCTGCGTGGGGGAAGTGTCTCATCTTCTCAGCAGCTCAGGTGGCTCTCGAGGGGCCCAGAGTCTTGTTCAGGGCCGAGGTGGCCTGTGGAGGGGGGGGCCGGGGCAGGAGCCCAGGGCATGTGCCACCCCAGAGACCTGACTGCAAGGCTAGTTGTAATTGATAGTGAGCAGGAGAATTACAAAGAGTCCTGGCTGGCTAATGAAGTGTCAGCCCCCTCCTGGGGCATTTAAAACATGATTGGATTTTCATTCATTCATCCTGCCCGGGCTTCGGAGTCTGTGTCAGAAGCCAGCTTTGACCTGTCACCTCCCTCAGACCGCCTCGCCATCCTGTTGGGAGACAAACGGCCCCATTGGTTTCTCTACCAGAGAAATCGATCCGTCTTTTTAATCAGCCGGAATGTCTCCCTGCTAATCTCGCCCCAGCTCTCCTGTGGGGCTGCCTCCCGCATTTCTGGCATTTCTGGCCCCGTCTGCCCTGTGGAACTGTGCTCTGGTCTCCCTCTTGTCTCCCCAAGTTCAAATCCCGATGCTGGCGCTTCCTGCTGTGTGATACTGCACAGACAGCTCGACCTCTCTGGGTGACAGCTTCTATCTGAGAAAGCAGGAGGAGGCGGCTTGGCTGACCGTGAGGTGCTGTGGGTGCTGGCGGGGAAAGGGCCAGGGTGGAGGGGGGAAGAACAGGGTGCCCAAGGTCTGCACCTGGCTTCCCCTAGACAGTGGTGGGGGCGGCTGTCAGCTGCACCTCCACATCGAGTGAGGAGATGCTTGGGGATCGACTGTCCCCCAAGGTCTAGTCTGGGCTCCACCAATTGCAAGCTCTGTGACCTCAGGCAGGTCACTTCTCCCCTCTGTCAGTTTCTTCACCCATAAAATTGTGGGGTGGGGAGGTGAGGCTACATCAGTGATGTTCAGTTGGGGATCATTTTGCCCCCAGGGGACATCTGGTAATGTCTGGAGGCATTCTTGGTTGTCACAACTTGGGGAGGGTGTGCTGTTGGTTTCTAGCGGATAAAGACCAAATATTCTACAAGGCACAGGACAGCTTCTCATGGCAAAGAATTATCAGGTCCTAAATGTCTATGGTGCCAAGGCCAAGAAACCCTGGGATCTCCTGAAGCTCTGAAGGTATGGGCACAGTATGGAGCCTGGGGCTTTGGGTGAGGAGGGTGGAAACTGAGATGGGGAATCTCTGAAGGAGGAAGAGAGGACAGTGCGGAGTCCCAACCTGAAAGTTTCCTGTGATCGTATACACCTGGGTTTGGATCCTAGAGCTGCCATTTACTAGAGTGTCACATTTCCAACCGCCTTCCCGTACACCCACCCGTCCATCCCCCCACTCACCTGTCCATCTCCCTAATCCATCCATGCATCCATCCCTCTTTCCATCTCTCCATCCATCCATCTTTCCATCTCTCTCTCTCTCTCTCTCTGTTTTTAAAGATTTTAATTTGTTTATTCATGAGAGACACAGAGAGAAAGAGAGGCAGAGACACAAGCAGAGGGAGTAGCAGGCTCCCTGCAGGGAGCCCGACGTGGGACTCGATCCTGGGTCTCCAGGGTCACACCCTGGGCGGAAGGCAGCACTAAACCACTGAGCCACCCGGGCTGCCCCTTTCTTTTTTTTTCTTTTTTAAATAGGTGTCCTATATTTTATTTTATTTTTTTTTACAATTTCTTTTATAATTTTCATTTATTTATGATAGTCACAGAGAGATAGAGAGAGAGGCAGAGACACAGGCAGAGGGAGAAGCAGGCTCCATGCACCGGGAGCCCGACGTGGGATTCGATCCCGGGTCTCCAGGATCGCGCCCTGGGCCAAAGGCAGGCGCCAAACCGCTGCGCCACCCAGGGATCCCATGCCCCTTTCCATCTCTTCATCCATTCATCTGCTCATTGACCCATTTACCTGACTGTTGCATTCAAGCATTCATTCCCCTTCTTCTTGACCATTCACTCATTCAATCATCCATAGACCCAAGGCCCCATCCCCATGCTCCTATCTATCCATCTATCAACCGATCCGCTCATCCATCCTTTTGCTTGTTTGGCAGATACTTGTTGGTCAACACACCTGCCCCAATCTCTCATCCACCCTGCTGCATGTTCAATGCCCAGTTAAGCCCTCTTCTTGTACTATCTACAGGGCTTTTTGTACTTTACTTATTCTCCTCACCTAGACTGTGAGATCCTTGAGGACAGGCTCCATGTTCCATTAATGGAACTCTTCCAGGCCTTGGCCATCATCCCTGCACATAGTAGGTGTGCAGCAAAACTTTCAATGACATGCATCCTAGCAAGCAAGGTCGGAAGTGGAGGTTGTGTGGACAGAGATGAGGCTGACCAAGAGCGCTTACACAAAGGACCTTCAATGTCAAGCTGAGGAGTTTGGAAACTCTCTGGAAGGTAGTGAGGGGCCACGGAAGACTTTTGGTTCTGGAGGAACCCTCTGGCTGTGTGTGGAGAATTTATCAGAGTAAGCAAGGCTGGAGGAGGAGTCTGTTCAGAGTCAGGAGTTGAGGGAGTGCAGGCTGCCTGGGGCAGTGGAGGTGCAGATTTGTTGATGGAGGGGAGAGATTGAGGTTGTGAAAAGGATAGGTCTCTGCAAGGGACAGGGGGATGAAGGGGGAGGGAAACTCTGGAGGGTTCTTATCTGGACAACTTCCAGCATTGGTGGTGTATGGGGGACATCATTCACTGGGGATGGGAAATACAGAGAACTTGGTGGTCTGGGGAGAATGTGACCTACCCCATTATGATGAATTTGAGATTCCCAGAGACATCCTAGGGAGTGTCTGTGTTGCTCGGCAGTGAGTGGGCCTGGGGCTGGGATGGATTCTGGACCTGTTCAGCTTGGCAGAGCTGGGGCCGTGGGAATGGGTACAGGGTCAAGGAGAAGAGAGGGGAGACCAGAGGGTTGCGAGCCTGAGAAAGGCCAACATTTGAGGGACAGAGCCCAAGAAGGAGGAGGAGGAGGACCAGCCAGGGCCTGTGGTGTCCCTGGGACCCTGGGGGAAAGAGTTTCTAGAATAACGATCTTCATCTGGGGTTCTTGAACTTGGATGGGGACAAGTTGCGCATTTATTTTAACTAATGTCTGAGTGAAATTGAGCATTTCTCTCTATTGTGAACGGAGGGAACAAATCACGGTGTGATTATTGGCAGTGCCTGTGACTAGTAGCAATCACCTGTCACACCGTGGTGGTTGTGGACCTCATCACTGCTTTCCAGTTGCACAGTATCAGACCTGCTACTGGCTCTGGCTCTTCATCATGTTGATAATGAATCTCGTGTGGTTCTCTACCCCAAGTATGTTTTTTAAAAAAATGTTTTGGCAACTATTTTAATCTAACTGGCTTCTTTCCTTTCTAATTCTAAGCATTAAAAAAATGTATGCATTAAAAACATTATTCTGAGAAGGGGCTTATGAGCTTCCCCAGGGGGTCCAGAGATGCCTTAGAAACTGCTTTTGTAGGAGAGTGGCTGGCCGTGCCCAGGGCTGCTGGCCAGATGGGTGAGGAGGAGGGTGTGCATGCATGTTAGGGGGTGCAGGAGCCCGAAGGGCTGTGGAGCTCCATGGGAGTGCAGACATGGACGTGTCTGCGGGTTTGTGGTGGAGGACAGGCCTCCAGGAGGCCTAGGGACAATGTCATCACCCTCTGTCCGTGTCTCCACCAAGTGTCTGCTTGTGAGTTCTGGAGGGCAGAGCCTGTAGCCTCTTCATGCAGGGTTTCTAGAGCCACCGTGGGCCAGACAGAGGGAGTCTCAGCAGAAGGGTGCTGAATAAGAGGGTTCAGGGTGGAAAGAGAGGCTGCATATCCCTCCAGCACAGAAATCCCTTCTTAAGCTATTTGATGCCTCCAGGTGATGGGGACCTCGTTCTTTTCTGAGGCTGCTGTGCCTCTGAGCAGATGCTCTAGGTGGGGCTCCGGGCACAGAGAGGGATGGATACCCTGGTTGGTGGTGAGAAGCCAGGATAGACCACGTTCAGTTAGACAGCTGATATAAGCGGGGGGACATTAAGATATTGTGAGGGCTTGGGGGAGGCATCTGTATCCCCTGCCCAGGAGTCCAGGAGGCTTCCCCGCAGGTACACCTTCATAGTGGGTGGGCTCTGGAGACTGGTCATCCCAGAGACAGTGGGACCCTGGTCCCCAGCAGCCCTGCCCTCCCCTTTTCTTCGGCAGGGGCTGAAGCCTCCTTGGCTGGTGTTCCTATCCCATGGACCATCCGCCCTGGGTTTTCTTCCAAGCTGGCAGCCCCTGTTCCCTCACCTCCCCCACTCCGGCTGTCTGTACTGGGCACCGAGGCCTGCTGGGCATCTGGGAATCAGAGACTTTGGCCAAATTCAATGAGTTCTCAAATTATGGGGCAACTAAGAGGTGGCACTGGGGGCAGGGACAAGGAAAGAAGGGGGGCTCACTCCCTCATCTCATCCTTGTAAGGGTTCTCAGCCCCCCAAGACTCTGTAACATATAAGGAGAATCAGTCCAGCCCCGGCAGGGCTGTGTGTCATGTGGGGAGCTCCCCACTGCTTGAGGCATGTAAGCAGAGAGGTCTAGAACCATCTGCCCAGCAGCTCTGACCACTTTAGGGAGCCGCTTTCTATCCCAGCTCAACCACCGTGTGATCTTGGGTAAGTATCTGGACCTTCATTTTTGTATCTGAAAAGTGGGTGTAATAACATCTGCTGTGTCTACCTCCCGAGGCTGCTGTGGGCATGGGAGGAACGGATCCTTTTTTTTTTAGAGATGGGGAAAGAGAGGTGAGGGGAGGGGCAAAGGGAGAGAGAGAATCTTAAGGAGCTCCATGCCCAGTGTGGAGCCCAATGCGGGGCTCCATCTCACGGCCCTGAGATCACGACCTGAGCTGACATCGAGTTGGATGCTTAACTTCCAGAGCCCCCACAGGCGCCCTGGGAGGAATGACTCCTTAAACAAACAGGAGACAGGTTGGTGTGAGGTTCAAATCCCTCACTAGCTGTGGCCTCAGCAAATCAGTGACATCCTCCCTTGCAGGGCTGTGGTGAAGGTTGACAGGGGGTGGGAGGGTGGGGATCTATGACAGTGGCTATCCCAGCAGTTGCTTGTGTGGGTTTAACTGTTGCATTTTATTTTTCTTTATAGTAGTTTCCCTTTACCATTTTTTGTTGCCCCTCCCTTTTATAAAGTAGGCCCCACTCCAGTGTGGAGCCTAGTGTGAGCCTTGAACTCATGACCCTGAGATCAAGACCTGAGATGAGATCAAGAGTTGGGCACTTAACTGACTGAGCCACCCAGGGCCCCTTTGTATTGAGGTAAGAGGTACATGGAGTAGAGCTCACAAATCTTTTTGTCTGGCTCAAGGCATTTTTCCATATAAATATACAACAGTGACCTTACGCAGGCCAACAAGAACATCTCCAAAAGATGGAGAGAGTCCCAGAAACTCCCTCATCCCCCACCCCCAATGGGTGCTCTCCCAGTCACTGCTGTTCTGAGCTCCTTCCCTGTAGGGTTAGCTTTGCCTGATTTTTCACTTTATAAAATTGGATTCATGTGCTCTTTTGCTCTTAGGATGTCCAGCCTCTGTTACCTAGCGTTATGCCTGTGAGCTCTGTCTCTTTTGCTGTGTGCATCAGTAGTTTGCTCTTTTTCATTGCTGCGGAGTATTCCGTCGAATGGATGTGCCACCGGGTTTCTCAGCCTTGAGACATGTGGGGTGACATGTCATGTCATGTGTGCTGACATGTGGGGCCAGATAATTCTTCACAGTGGGGCCGTCCTGTGCATTGTAGGATGTTTAGCGGCATCCCTGGTCTCTATTAGATGCCAGTGCCCTGCCTCGCCATATTGTGGCAATCAAAAATGTCTCTAGACATGGCCACATGTCCCTTGGAGGTCAAAATCATCCCTAGTTGAAATCTGCTGCCTGACTCATTCTCCCGATGCTGCACACTTGAGTTGTTCCCAGGTTGGGGCCGTTATGAATAACACGGCTCTGAACGTTCTGGCACATGCCCTTTTGTGGACTTCTATCTGACTTTCTCTGGGATATGCACCCGGGGGTGTCCCTCCCCGATCCTAACAGGGGTCTCTGTTTCACTTTAATAGATGCCAAGCCGCTTTCCAGAGTGCGTTTTGCTCATAAAGAGAAGTCAAATGAATACATTGATGAATTAGTGGATGGGTGTCTTTTTGAAGCCCGAGTCTAGAGCATAGTTGATGTTTGAAATGGTAGCCACACATCACAGCTGGGTCCTAGAACAAGGACGTGCTCTAGGTAGCTCCAGGGCAGGAGTAAGTCTGGTTCATCTCAGAGCACTGATGCACAGGCCAGGTATTCAGTGGACCTGGCCTTGGAGAAGCCTTGTCCTAAGAACTGGGATGTGGAACATCAGGCCCCATCCAGCCTTTGGAGACTGGAGGCCTGAGCCTCCAGTCCTATCTTGGGACTCACTGAGGACCAGTAGGGGTTGGACCCCCACACAGGGCCTGGGTCACCCTCCCTGCCTCTCTGGTCCAGGAGGGCACAGCTGCCAGCCCTTTCCTCCTCTTGATTTATTCAGACAACTGAGGTGCACCCTGGGAGACGGATCAGATTTCAGATTTGACAAAAATAAAAACAAATGTGGCTGCCTCAGCCAAACCCAGCACTCCTGCACACACACCCCTACCCCCCAGAGCCCTCCGAATTACAGAAACTGTGACTGTCATCTGGGCCTACAGGATGGAGGGTGGTGGTCACCATGGTAACCATGCTGGCCTCTGGCTCCTGGAGAGGAGGCTGCCCCAAGGGGCCTGCTGGGGCGTCAGGCACTGTCCCTCCACCCGGTCACTCTTCTCTCTGGAAGTGGCAGGTTTGAGGAGGCCCTCGGCCTGGTGGCTTCCCCAATGACCCTGTCCCTCCAGTTTTCAAGACAGCAGCTGGGATGTGGGATGGAGTTACAACTCTGGTTCAGCTTGACTTCTTACTGACTGAGGGCCTTGAGACCAGCACCCTCCCCTTGATGGCTTTCCTTCCCTTCCCAGGGCCCAGTGTCGGAATGTTGTCCTTCCTGACTTCATGGCTGGCTGTAACCCAGGCCCAATTGGGAGGAGACAATGTGGGTGAGAAGGAAAAAGCAAATATTCCAGTGAGCACATGCCAGCGGAGGGCCTCTGGTGTTCCAGGCCCTGTGCCTGGGGTGGTGGAGCACGTGGCTGGGAACATGGGCTTGGGAGGCAGCAGGGGGCTGATTCAAATCCTGCTGCTGTCATATAACAGCTGTGTGACCTCGATGGCTGGGGCTGGAGCCCGTGCAGCCAAGTACCCCATGCTTCAGTGTCCTTATCTGTAAGATGGTGAGAACAACCGTACCTGCCAGTTTTAGGGAACTTTGCTATAGTTCTGGGGCAGCCCTACATTGCCAGGCCTGAACTGCTTGATTGTTTTTACAAAGGTTATTTCAGGGCACCTGGGTGGGTCAATGGTTGACCATCTGCCTTCAGCTCAGGTCGTGATCCTGGGGTCCTGAGATCGAGTCCCCCATCAGGCTCCCCACAAGGAGCCTGCTTCTCTATATATATCTCTGCCTCTCTCTGTGTGTCTCTCATGAATAAATAAATAAATAAAATGTTAAAAAAATTTTTTTTCTAAGTAAAAAGGCTTTTAGTGAAGATGCAGACATGGGTCCGAAAGGCTGTGTGATAGCATCCCTTCTTCTCTACTCGAGGTAATACTAGGTAGTCAGCAGGTAAAGCGAGCAGGGGGCTTCAGTCCTCTGCTGGTGAGGTGGCTTTTTGCCCCTCCAAAGCCAAAGAACGGGAGACCCTGGACCCAGTTACATGACCGGCTGTCAAAGAGAGGGCTTTCCCTGCTGCACACCACCTGACGGACCCTGGTCTCGAGTCGACAGCCCCACAGGCTCTGTTCTGCGGCTCTGGGCTCCCTGCCCTGTGTGCTTGCTGGAGGGTTTCAATGAGATTGTATGTGCCGTTTGGTTGGAAAGCTCCTTGGCAAACAGACATTCAGGAGCACTTGAGAAATGTTTGCCAGTGTTACCATTGTCACTGCAGCTTATTCGGGGCCCGGCACACAGCAGACACTCAGTATGTGCTCATGAATTTGCTGCTGGGCTGTGAGGTCCCAGTTCTGAGGACCGTGGGAGGCCCCGCCAGCAGAGCAGGGGAAGCAGGGTGGGGGCCGGCTGTAGGTGGGTCCGAGTCTCCGCAGGGGCCGGGGGTGGGCTGATGGGATGGTGGTGGGGGGCTCTTCTTTCTCCCCCAGCTGAGTGTGTGTCTGGGAAAGTTTTGTCTGCCAAGGAGGCTCTCTTGGGTCACCACTGATCTCTATCCCCATTCCTGTCCTCAGAGATACCTCAGAGACTGCCCATCTTGGGTCTAATCAGGTGCTACACATGCAGAGCCTGGACCTTTGGGGAAAATGAGTGTTTTTGTTTTTAAGATTTTAAATTATTTGAGAGAGAGCGAGAGAGAAAGAGAGCAGGGGGAGAGGGAGAAGCAGCCTCCCCTCTGGACGCAGGGCTCCATCCCAGGACGCTGGGATCATGACCTGAGCTGAAGGCAGATGCTTAACCGGCTGAGTCACCCAGGTGGCCCGAAACACGGGGTTTTGGTGTTTGTCTGAAATCCAGCCATGGCTCAGGGACCCCGTGGGTGGGGAGTCTCTTGTCAGAGGGTCCCTTCTGTCCCAGGCTGGCTGTGTGGCAAGGATGACTCTGTCCCTGTTTCCCATCTGTGCAGTGGGGGATTGGATAAGTTGCTCCGGGGGACCTCGGTGGGATTTCTCTGTGTCACAGATCACTCTGACAGGAGTGAGGGTCTGGGCAATGAAGCAGGCAAGATGACAGGGTCCCCACGGCAGTCTCAGGTGCCAGGCAGGTGGCTTTGAGCCACCTTCTGTGAAAGGCAGTGGGAACCACTGAAGACTCTTTGCCTTTGTCAAGCCAGCATTCAAGTCTCTGCCTGCCCCATTACCTAGAAATCCTTACCATCCCCTTGGGGCTCCGTCCTCCCTCAAACTGTCCCAGAACCCTGGAGTTACACCTGACTGTGCTCTCAGAGTTCCTCACTGCTTATGACTAATGGTGGAAGCATTAGGCCTTGGGCCAGGCATGGGCTCGCACAGCCTGGAGACCTTGACTCCCTCTGACGATCTCCTTCCCCACGTTGCGTGTCTGGTTCAGCTTCAAGGAGGGCTGGTGCCTTTGATCCCTGAGCCAGTGGGGAGCATGTCAGGAGCTGTGGGCAGCAATGCCAGCTCTGGCCTGACTTCTGAGCCTCACGGGCTCCTGGAAAGGGCCCAGGCTCTGCCATCTGGGATTTCCCTGAGTGCCTCGGGGCAGGGCTGAGACTGTCCACCTCTGAATGTCTGAAGCTGAGCGATCTAAAGGTGAAAGCCACTCCATCTGCCTCCTTGAGCGACTCAATGCAGCCAGTGACATCAGAAGCACCACCACACAGTGGCTCTGGGTACCACTGAGTCAGGTCTTTTGGGCTGCTTAACTGGCTGTGTGACCTTGGGGAAGTCACTCCAGCTCTCCAGGCCTGTTTCCGCATCTGCCCCCAGTGAGCTGTGTTGAGAGCCAGGGCTGTGTCCCCAGGGACTTGGCACACAGTAGTCATGGCTCCTGCCAAGTTCATTACTGTGGTAGCTAGACCAAGTGGATAGGGAGCCCTTCCAGAGAGGAGGCTGAGCCACCACCTTGTGAATGGGGAAAGGTGCTTCAAGGGAAGTTTCAAGAAGGGACAAATGAACTGAGCTGTGGAGGATGAGTTGGAGTTTGCCTGGTAGAGACAGCAGAAGGAATGCATGCAGCGGGTATGCTTGGGGCCAGCAAGAAATTCAGTGCATGCTGAGGCCGATGGGTGGGAGATAAGGCCAGAAGAATTCAATGAATTCAGAGAGTGTAGGCAGCCTTGGGTGTCAGGCTAAGGAGGGTGATGGAGCCAAGGAAAGTTTCTGAACAGGAGAAAAGCCTCAGCAGAGCTGCGCTTCCGGCAGATTAATCTGGTGGTGGCCAAATGGCTGGAGGTGGGGGGCAAGCAGAGCAGGCTCTGGTTTTGTATCTCAGCTCTGTCCTTTTCCAGCTGGTGACTTTGGGCAAATCATGTTCCTCTTTGTGTCTCAGTCTCCTCATTGCTCAGTGGGCTCTGAGAATTAACTGAGGTGATGCTTGCAAAGTGCTTGGATAGTACTGGGCACACGGCACTTGTCTGGTGATTGTGGGGGCAGAGACCAGTGCCAGAGCCTGGGGGTGCTGTGCAGAGTCCAGGTGAGAGACACTAGGGATGGTCGGAGGCCCCAGGGGAGGGGGAGGAGGTCACAGGCAGAGACAGGCCATGCATCACAGAGGAGAGCACTGGCTTTGGAGTCCAGCAGGCCTGCTGTGGATCTCAGCTCTGGTACTTCCCAGCTGTGTGACTTGGGTGAGGCCCCTAGTTTCTCTGAGCCTCATTTTCCTCATCTGTACAATGGGCCTGCTGGCCTCCATTACTCAGGGAAGGAAGAAGTGGGGGTTCTGGGCTCCTGGGAGATGGCTGCTTGAGTGCGCTTTGAATTTCATGTGGGCAAAGAGGGCAGAGGGAGCAGAGGAGGCTGCTGGGAGGAGAGAAGTGTGGCAGGCAAGGGGAAAGGCGAGTGGGGGGCGAGTTCACTGGTAATTAGAACGTTTGAACTTCAAAAAAGTTAATTAATGACGAAGCTGCTGCTTGGAGCAGTGCTCAGGCTAGAAGGGGGCCCTGGCAGGGACTGCAGGTAATTACAGGCTGTGGCGGGAGAGTGGTGGTGGGGTAGGAGGGGTAGGAAGGAGCAGGGCTGGGCGAGGAGGGTCTGAAGAGAGGGAGGAAGGAAGGCAGCATCCCAAGGTGAGCAAGGGGACCAGGGATGGGAGGGAGGCCATGGCCAGGGAAGCCAGGTCTGTCTCCCATCTGGCGAGAAGAGGTGTTCACCCCCACTGGGTAGGGTCTGGCCAGCGTGGCTGCGTCCCAGCTTAGCGCAAGGGGCCAGGGTTTACCATTGGAGACACTCAGGCATCACTGGATGTCAGAATGGGCAGGCCCATAGAGCTTTACTGATTCCTGCAGCAGACCGAGCTCCTACGAGATGCCCATCACTGTTAGAGGTGTGAATGCAGAAGCCCTGTCCCCTTAGAAAGAAAGTTCTAGCTGTGGATAAAGGCAATGAGCATGCCAACAAGGCTTGAGGACATGAAAGTGCCTCAGAGGCCCTCCTTGCCTAAAGCTGGTGGCTGCAGCAGACTTTCTACCTGGGCAGGCCTGTGGAGGCTGGATCATATCCCTCTTGTTGCAGAGGCTGGGGAGGGCCTAGGCTCAGATAGTCTGCAACCCGGTGATGAGTTCTAACCCCTGCCATGGGAGAGGAGGGAAGGACAGGGGTGTCCAGCGCACTTCAGCCACACCAGATGGACCCTCTGCAGGCTCCAGCTCCAGGCCTGGGGCAGATATGGAGGGGCAGAGGTCAGGGGATGGGAGAGGTGGTCAGAGAAGCGAGGCAATGACAGTCAGAGGGAGGTGGTCCGAGGTGGACAGGAAGGGATGATCCAGAGATGGCCTGCCAGCTGGACCTCTGTGGGCTTCTCCCTTCCTGGCACTGAAGAAAACACTTAGGCCGGGCAAGGAAATGGGGAGGAGTCCTCCCAAGCAGTGGCTTGTAGGGTTTGGGTTCTCTGGTGGGTTTGGCACCTACAGCCATGTCTATTGTGAGGTGGGTGGTAGGCTAGCTTTTGGTCTCCAAGGTCTTTGAAAACTTGGGCATTGGCCCACTCAGTGGGGCGTCTGGAGGGGAATGGGGTGTATGCCTGTGTCTGTGGAGGGTGGGGTGTTCTTATTCCAGCTGCATTCATCTCTCCCATGGCTACAGTCTTCCTGACTGTTTTGTCCTTGACTCTGTGTGTACATGGTTTGAATGTGTCAGCATGCTGGTGATCCTGCTGAACTGCGTGACACTTGGCATGTACCAGCCCTGCGACGACATGGACTGCCTCTCCGACCGCTGCAAGATCCTGCAGGTGAGGCGGCCAGCCCGGCCTGGCTTATAGGCCCCGCCCACCACGCCACACCCCGCCCACCACGCCACACCCCACCAGCCCCGCCCACTCCACACCCCGCCCACTAGCCCCGCCCACCCCCGCCACACCCCCACTAGCGCCGCCCACCCTACACCCCGCCCGCTGGCACCGCCCACCAGCCCCGCCCCCCACACGCCCCGCCCACAAAAGCACGCCCCGCCCATCCGCCCAGCCTTCGCTGCTCATGCCGGCCGCTTGGCCTGTCCTGGTTCCACTGGCTATCCTCTTCATCAGTCCTAGCTGGTCTTCCCCATTCGCTCCCCGCCCTCGCTCCCCGCCCCTGCCCCCCGCGCCCCCCGCGCCCCCCGCTTTTTTTTTTTTTTTAAGATTTTGTTTATTTATTCATGAGAGGCACAGAGAAAGAGAGAGAGAGAGAGAGAGAGAGAGAGAGAGGCAGAGGCACAGGCAGAGGGAGAAGCAGGCCCCATGCAGGGAGCCCGATGCCGGACTCTATCCTGGGTCTCCAGGATCACGCCCTGGGCTGAAGGCAGCGCTAACCCGCTGAGCCAGCCGGGCTGCCCCCCATTCTCTTTCTTGATCCTCTCCCCCCTCCATCCTCTCTGTATTTTGGAGCCTCTGTCCTGGTCTAGGCCCCGTTTTTCCCTCACCAGTTGCCTCCCCAAACCTTCTGCTCTCCCCAGCCCCAGACTAACCATACTGCCCCCATGTCAGCAGACTGTAAGTGACCCTGACACTCATTTGCCCAAAGCCTGCCCTTAGCTCCGGGTGCTCCTGGAATAAAGGCCAAGCTTGCTGACTTACTCTCAGTTCCCATCAGGAGCTGGCCTCCTGTATCTCTCCCGTTTTCATCTTGGAGGTCCAGATGGGGGCCTAACCTTGGGTACCTGCCATGACCCCATGCAGTACTTGTCTACCTGTAGTGCAGGCTGCTAGGGTTATACCCATTTCACAGATGTCTATAAACATCATGTCATGTCCTCTCTCTGGGAAAGCCAGGGAGGAGTTGCCTTCTGCCTTCTGTGTTTCCACAGGACTCAGCAGTTCTGAGCAGCCCCTGAGCAGCCCAGCGTCTCAGCATCCCCTGAGGCACTTGTTAAAGACCCAGACCTGGCCCATCTCAAACCTGTAGAATCAGAATCTCCGGGGTGGTGGGTCTTGGGTTCAGGAGGGTGAAAAGCTCCCCATCCAGCCTCAGGCCCCTGGGTGGAGTTAGCCTCAGTGGGTACCAGGCTGGCTTCCCATCCAGATGGTGGGTTCATCAAGGACTCCTTTCTATGTTGATGACACCCAGCTTCTGTCTCCAAACACAGGAAGTGGGTCTGTTTCTTGAACTAAATTGACTACAGCCCTCATTGATCCTGGAAAGAGGAATTCACCCAGGCCCTGTCCTCAGGAGCTATCTACTCGCCTGAGCCCATGCTTAGGGACACATTTGGGGCCTCCTTTCTGAACAGAGGAAGGCAGGGATGAAACCTGTGTGGTGAGGTTGCGGGGGGAGTATCAGGTCTGTTTTGAGAAAGATCCTTTCATGTGGGCTTTGGAATCAGATAGACCTGAATGTCAGTCCTGGTTCTGCCACTTACCTTCTGTGTGACCTGGGGCAAGTCACTTGACTTCTCTGAATCTGTTTCCTCACCTAAAATGGGGCTATCCAGGGGATTGTGGGGACAATTAGAAAAGAGAATGCAGGTCAAATATCTTGCCTAGTGCTTGGCACTTGTTATTAGTGAGAGCCCTTAGCCCTGCCCCCATCTGGGTCCCTTGTCAGTACGCCTGACTTTTGGGAACAAAAGCATGGGCTGTATGACCTTGGGCAGGTTCATTCTCTCTCTGGGCCTCTGTCTCCTCATTTGTGAAATGACTTCATTGGACCAGGATCTCAGAGGTTGTCTTCCTGACCAAGAGGAGACATTTCCAGGTCTTTCCCAGGCCATTTGTGTCCTTACCTGTGTCCCTACCTCACACTACAGCTCCAACCTGGTGGTCCTGTCCCCGAGCCTCATACTGTCCTTGCTTCTTGCCTTCTTCCCCTGCAGGTATTTGATGACTTCATCTTCGTCTTCTTTGCCATGGAGATGGTGCTCAAGATGGTGGCCCTGGGCATTTTTGGCAAGAAATGCTACCTTGGGGACACATGGAACCGACTGGATTTCTTCATCGTCATGGCAGGGTAGGTATTGTACACCTGACAGTGTACATCTGGTGCACACCAGACATAATTTAAATAATCTGTGGGGCTTCTGGGTGATAATGATGAGGCTGCATTGCATAGGACCTCCCTGGGCCCCTGGGGTGGGAGGAATGATGGCCCTTTGCTAAATGACCCGGACAGACAGATACTCCTTCCTCCCTTCTCTGGTAAGACACGTGTCCTTCTGTGCTGTAGCTGATACTGGGCCTGTTTCACACTAACTGTATAACCTTGAGAAAGCTACTTAACCGAAGCCTCAGTTTCTTCATCTGTAAAATGGGGATAAGTATGACTTTGTCAAAACAAGCACCCAATCAATGTTAGCTATCATTTTATTATCCTAGATTGCTCAGCAAGTCAGAGCTAGAGCACAGACTCAGGCACTCCGTGACTCCAAACTGGTTATTTCTTTCAAAACACAAGCTACGGCCAGAGAAGAGCCAAGTTACAACTTAGCCCATTTGGAGCATCTGGGGCCCTGCTTGGTGCCTTGTTCTTGCTTTTATGGGTCAGACCGGGCTGGTGGCTATTCATGCATTCATCTAACAGCCAGGGGTTGAATGGGTTCCTACTAAGTGTCAGCTGTGTATTAGGTATGGGGGACGAAGGACAGCAAACACAGAGCAGGCTTTGTCTTTCCCAACTCCTGCGTGGGGAGAGGCATCCAACAGCTGTGGAGGTGAAATGTGTGCCCCACACAGAGACAGGGACTCTGGGAAAAGCACTGTGGTTTTCTGAGAGCATCTCTGAGCCGGGGTGGTGGCTTGGAGGCTTGAGGATGTTCCCGAGGAGGTGACACACACAAGAGCTGAAGGACAAGCAGGTGCTAAGTGTGCCCACTAATGGGTCAATAGAGCAGAACTGACAACAGGGAGAGATGGAGGGAGAGAGGTAAAGGCTGGAGGCCTGCAGGTGCACGTGTCTGTGACAGGATGTGTCGTCATGTATGTGCGTGTGTCAGCATGCACGCATGTGTGCAAGATGCCACCGAGAAGGGGCAACGAGGGAGGACAGGCACATGGCCAAGATGGGGAGTCGGTACCACCAAGTATACACTGACCTCCGCAGGGATGTTCTAAAATGAAATGATTTGTCCACCAGTGTTTTTTTTTTAAAGATTTTATTTATTTTTTTAAAAAATATTTTATTTATTTATTTCCACAGTGTTTTAAAAAGATGTTACACTTCCTCTGAGCACCCTTCCCTAAGAGCAGGGTTCAATTTCACAGCCACCCTGTCTGTTATGTAGAGCTTGCTGGAAGTTATGCTGGGTGCGTAGGGTGTCTTATGCACCGTGCCATTCCCTTTGTCAAAGCCCTTCATTCTCCTTCTCATTTTGGTTTGGCTGGAGGCCATCCTTAAGTCATTTTTTCTTTTTTTTTAGAGACAAGGTGTTTGGATAGTGTCATTTCCAGTCTTGCCCGTCCAAACCTGTGTTCCTTTGATCTCCTTGTGTGAAGGACAGTTTTTGTCTGCAGCGCTCTGGAGTCATAATTTCCCTCCTCAGGGCCCTGCATGTGGTCCCATTCAGATCCACAAGCTAGAATTACGGGTGAGTCCAGGATAGGGCCGATGACTCTTCTTGGCTTTTTCCCTGTCAGAGGCTTCTAGGGTTTTCTCCTTACCTTCAGAATTCAAACAGTTCACTAGGGCAAATCTAGGTATAGGATTGCTCCCTGTGGGGCCTTTCAGAACTGGTATTTTCCTTACAGTCAGAAAAAAAAAAAAAAGTCTTTTATTGCTTTTTTGGTGATTGCCCATTCTTCTCTGCTCCCTTTTGGTAGTCCCGTGAAGTGGATATTTCCCTCCTGTATCTATTCTCTGCATTTCACATCTTTTCCCTCAAACGTTTCATCTGTACTAACAGAGAATTCTTTGACTTGTTTTGTGAATCACCAAATGATGTCCTTTCCTCCAATTACTGCCCCTTCTGGAATCATTCGTCTCCTCTGCGTCTTTTTAATTCCCAAGATCGTTTGCTGTTCCTGGGTTTCTTATTTTTCAGAGCCGCTTGGACCCGTTCTTGTTTTATGGATGCAATATTCACTCGACCCTCCTTATGGATACTAAGTAGGCTTCTTCACAGTCCTTTCTCGACCTTGACATCAAAGTATAATTGCCAAAAAAAAACCAAAAACAAAAACAAAAACAAAAACAAAAAACAAAGTATAATTGCCAAAGAGTTAAAAAAAAAAAAATGACCCTCTCGCAAATCTTAAAAGGCACGTGATTTATTCACCTCATTAATGAGGACCCAGCAGGATGGTAATCAGGAGAATTAGGAAAATAGGCACTGGAGAGAAAATGTGGGGATGAGAGAGTTAGGTGGGAATCAAAGCTGGTTAACGACCCACAGGGTCATAAAATCATAACTTTGGGGGTTATTTCTGTTGCGTAGAAATCACTTACAAAACTCTGCAGGTTAACATGTGATTTCACAGCAGCTAGACCTTTAATTAACAGTAAACAGTGAATGAAACAAAGGTATATTTCCCTAGATAGTGAAATGATCCTTGGCTGGGTCTGTTAAGTAATGCTCCACACTGACATTGTGAGGAAACCTGCTCTCTGCCTTAATCTCACGTTTTTAGGAGAATTTTTCTTGACTCCTGGTTGGAGGTCGGCGTTTGTTTTGCTGGTTTCACTCACTGCCTCCTATGAGCACCTCCGCCTTGCCCTTTGGACTTGAAGAGTCTCTGCTGCTTACTGATTCCCCTGTCTGCTCATATTTAGAAATTAAGACAATGGAGGGACGCCTGGGTGGCTCAGTGGTTGAGTGTCCACCTTCAGCTCAGGGTGTGATCCCGGGGTCCTGGGATCGAGTCTCACATCGGGCTCCCTGCATGGAGCCTGCTTCTCCCTCTGCCTGTGTTTCTCCTCTCTCTCTCTGTGTGTCTCATGATAAATAAATAAAATCTTAAAAAAAAAAAAAAGAAATTAAGACAATGAAGATTCAAGCTGAGCAGAGTAAGCAGTGAGTGGTGAGGTCTCTGGTATCTTCTATTGGTCCTTGGTGGGGTCCACCGGCCAGCATCCCCCTGGGGGTGAGGAAGGGCCGTGCGCATGTGCAGCCACATAGGGCCCCTGTGCCTGGTTTAATGCTCGGTTATCACCATTTTGAAATTTTAATAGGGGATCCCTGGGTGGCTCAGTGGTTTGGCGCCTGCCTTTGGCCCAGGGCATGATCCTGGAGTCCCAGCATCGAGTCCCACGTCGGGCTCCCGGCGTGGAGCCTGCTTCTCCCTCCTCCTGTGTCTCTGCCTCTCTCTCTCTCTATGTCTATTATAAATAAATAAATAAATCTTATAAAAAAAAAAAGAAATTCTTAATAAATTTTGAGGGAAGGCCGTGCATTTACATTTAGCACTGAGACCCACAAATGATGTAGCTGATTGTGGGGGCGAGTTCAATGGAGATTTTTTTGCTGGAGGGACTCAGACCTGTCTTATTCTCAAGGTCCTCCCTGTCCTCTCTGCCTAGGGATGTGTGGGTGTAGAGGGCAGGATGGAAAGCCACAACCCGAGGCGCCAGAGCCCAGCCCCCCAGTCCCAGCCCTGCTTGGTGCTATAAATGTTCTGTTTCCCGAGTAACGGGCCTGACATCCCAAGGACGATTTCTTCCTTTCTGCTCCTCCCCTTCCCCAAATTACTGGCTCCTTTTTCAAGCTGTGGAGGAGACAATCTCCACACTGAAAGGTTCCTTCGAGGTCAGAGCCTTCATCTCCACATCCAGCCAGCTCCTGCTTGCATGCTGCCGCTGTGGGGAACTTACGTGGCAGCTGATCCCAAAGGGGGACTGCCTGATGTGCTAGAAAATTCTTTCTTTCACTGAGCTGAATTTGTCTTCCCACAGCGCCCATCTGATGGGAATATTCATTCACTTATTCATTTACAAAATCAGCATTTATTGAGCACCTACTACATGCCAGGCCTTGTGCTGGATGGCGGCGGTGGTGGGGGGCAGGTTTGAACAAGACAGATGCCATTGAGATCTCACAGCTTAGAAAACATATAAAACAGAGGATACAATTCTCAGTAAATTCTAAATTAGGATCAGTGCAGTCTTGAAGTCTCCACACTTCGAGGAAGTGTAGAGGACCGTGGGGTTGTGGGACAGGGACCTGATTTACACAGGGGGTTGGTGGTGTAAAGTAGAGAGACCTGGGCAGTGAGTAAGGGCTGAACAGGAGAGGATGGGGGTAGGGTGTCTCCGGTAGAAGGGACAGCACGCGGAGGGCCTCAGGGGGGGTTTGGAGAAGGGGCATGAGGGGGATGTTAGAGCCTAGAGATCCCAGGGGTGGCCAGATGCTGAAAGATGAGGATGGAGGGGGGTGGTGCCTGACTGCAGAGGGGGCTCAGAGCCTGAGGTGTGGGCATCTCTGACAGATTCATGACAGTCCCTCACATTTTCTTTTTAAGTTTTTATTTATTTGAGAGAGAGAGAGAGAGAGAGAGAGAGAGTGCACACACATGAGTGAGAGGCTGGGGAGGGGCAGAGGGAAAAGCAGACTCCCCAGTGAGCAAGGAGGCCGATGCGGGGCTCCATCCCAGGACCCTGGGATCATGACCTGAGCCGAAGGCAGATGCTTAACCTACAGGGTCACCCAGACGCCCTTATTCCCTTATTCACTTGAGATGTCCCCAACACTCACCACCATTTGTCAAAGGGTCGGTGAGGCAGCCTCACCTTATGGACTCACTTTAGGTTGCCGTGGTGCCTGGGTGGGGGTACCACCCATTGATGTGATGACTCCCAGTGATGACTCACGGGGCAGAGAGAATGGGCTATCCGTATCCCAGTGCCACGTGGTGACCTGTTGAGTGGCTGTGCTCCCTGCTACCCCCTGGTTGTGTTCACTTTCCAGGCCCCATCTCTCCCACCCTGAAACTAAACACAGTTGACCTTTTTTTTTTTTTTTAATTTATAACCCAAGTATCAAACTGCATTTTTTGTTCTTAATTTTATCTTACAGCCACTTGGAGTCCTGCTTCAGTCACTCGTTATATTTACTTCCTGTGCTTGGTCAACTCAGGATGGCGAGTCCTTTGGCACTCCACTAGAGGCTCCCTTCCAGTGTGAGACAGACCTTCAGCAATCATTGGGTTATAGTTGAACCCGCCTCACCCTCTTATTTAAACTACACTTTTCTGCTTTTGTCCATTAGGAGGTCATGAAATATTCAATGGTGTTATTGTTGAACTTGAGATATTTTTTATTTATGTACCTCCCTTGGTGCATTATGCTGGTAATTTACCTCCTCCCCTAACCAAAGACATGAATGGCCATTGCCGTCTGTGGGGAGGGGACTGGGCACTTCTGTTAAAAGCTTCCCCAAGAATTCCGGTGATGATTCTCTTAGGTGAAGCAGAGCTGGAGGATCCTTGGGGAACTGTGGGGACTTCTCCAGAATGAGGCCAAGCCAGAGTCTTGCCAAGGGCATGGCTGGTGTGGGCTCTGCCTAGGCGCTGCCTTGAGTCAGAAAGCCCTTGAAAGCTCCCAGCCGTGATGCCATCCCGGGGGGGGGCCTCTGTGTAGGAAAGTGGAGCAGCTAAGGGATGAGCCTGAGCAGACCAGGAATGGGCCACCAATCTCTCCACTCCTCAAACACGTGCACCTCCTTGCACCCCTTCTCAGTGCTCCTCAAAATTTAAGGAGGAACAGGATCTCTGGGGCACACGTTAAAATGCAGGTTCCTGGGCCTCACCTCAAGGATCCAGACCCAGGGCATACTGAGGACCTAGGACTTTGCATTTTAACGAAATGCCCAGGTGGCCCTGAATCAGATGCTCTCATTCATTTGACCCTTGAGATGCCCTTGACTGGGAGCACTTCAAGCGGAGATGATGAATCCTGGTTCTGGGAACCCCGGGTAGGGCAAGAAGCACGAGGAGGGCCCCCTCTCTGATCTGGGGCCAGGATCTGAGTTAATTCTCATAACAGGTAGACGTACTTTGTCATTAAAAATATTAACACGAGTACCATTGATGTCAGTAATTCAGCTCCTCAGCCAAGGATCGAGAAGGAGAGGCTGGTGAGAGTCCATCAGACCCTGGGAACGTCTTCTCCCTAGTGAGCGCGTGCGCACAGGGAACAGCTTCCCCACCCCGACTTTTACAGGCTCTTGAGAAACAAAATGTCAATAAGAATTGTTCCTCAACCCGGGACTAGAGCTTTCTAAAAGGAACTCCTCTGCAGGCGCTTGCTGGGAGTACCTTTTGTCCGAAGTGCCTGTCAGTGGTTCTTTAGAAAGCAAAGGGAATTGAATCTTCCCAGGCTCCATCCAGGGAGGTGATAAAAAGTAAGAGCATCTACTGTTTGCTGAGTATTCACGGTGGGCCCAAGCTGTGCATTATCTGGTTTAATCTTCAGACTGGCTCTTTGAGGGATGGACCGTGGTCGTTTCCATTTCACAGATGAGGCACAGTAATGGGAAGAGAGCTGCCCAGGGTCACCAGCTGGTAGGGGGAAGGGCCAGGAGGGGAACCCAGGGAGCTTGGCTCCAGAGGCTGCGATTAAGTCCGGTTCTGTGAAACTTGCTGGGATGCCTTCGGCTGCAGGTAACTGGAAACACAACGAGTGGCGGCTCAAGCAAATCCTGGGGTGTTTTTTTTCAACTAACATGAAGTTTATCGGTGGATGCAGGTGATGGCTCTGTGACCTGGGGGCTAATGTCTGTGATTTTCCAGGCCTTTCTTTCATGGTCACAAAGTAGTTGCTGAAGCTGTTGGCCTCGTGTCTGCATCAAAAGAGGGAAGGATGAAGGAAAACAAGGCTATGCCGTTCACGCCTGTCCACTTGGGTCAGGAAGACATTTTCTTATCTAGATCCTTCCTCTGTGCTAGCACACTTGGCCAGAATTGGGTCTTATGGCCATCTTTAGCTGCAGGGGAAGCTAGGAAAATAGAAAAACATCCTTGAATTTGGTCCAGTCAACCAAGAATTGTTCCCTGGGGCCAGGCAGGATTGGAAGAAGAGGGAGTGCACCTTATGTGGGCAACTCTCAGAGTGTGCCACATTCCTCTCCTAGCGCTTGAGTTTGTCTGCCCTTGGCCAAAGCTGTGGCCCTACCACGTTAACAAGCCTAGTTGGAGCCTCCAGAGCTCTGCCTGGGCTGACTGGTGTGATGTGTTGAGAAGTCTAAAGTCAAACCCAACCCATGCAGGCTGTGCAGAGGCTTGTCCCTGCTCACAGACCGAGCTACGGTCATGGGTGTCAGTGTGTCATCACTGTGGCTGTTTCCAGAGCCTTTAGAGCTGGCCTCCCTCTGCCATGACTCTATGTGCATCATCTGTGAGTCAGGGAAGCACTCCAGGTGTCAGCAAGCCAGGGCACCCTCCTGGTCTTCACGTCTTTATATCCTGATTTATCCTGGGCTCTACACGTCTGTCTGCTCCAAGCACTGGGTGCTCTGAGGGCAGGGCTGAGGCTGACTCATCATCCCGGAGTCCCTAGAGCTTGGCTCTGGGCCAGCAAGGAGGGGGTGGCTCCGTGACATGTTTGTTTGGAATCTGTTGCCCAGGCACTGTGGAACTGGGGGAGGGGGTATCTGGGGCCATTTTCTTTCTTTCTTGAAATCTTTCTTTCTTCATTTTTAAAAAATATTTTATTTATTCATGAGAGAGAGAGAGAGAGAGAGAGACAGGCAGAGGGAGAAGCAGGCTCCAGGCAGGGAGCCCGCGTGGGACTCGATCCCAGGACTCCAAGATCACACCCTGGGCCGAAGGCAGGCGCCAAACTGCTGAGCCACCCAGGGATTCCCATCTTTTTTTTTTTTTTTTGTAAGATTTTTAATTTATTCATTTGAGAGAGAGAGTGCATGAGAGCACGAGCAGAGGGGAGCATCAGAGGCAGAGGGAGAAGCAGACTCCCCACTGATCAGGGAGCCCGGCTTGGGGCTCAGTTCCAGGACCCAAGGATCGTGACCTGAGCCAAAAAGGCAGACACTTAACCAACTGAGCCACCCAGGCATGGGGCCACTTTCTTTAAGTTCAACTGGCGCTGGGTGGGTGTGGACCTGGGAAGATTCCAGGGGGAACCTTGGGGTGGATGGTTTTCTCATCTGCTTGTGGAGTAGAGTGGATCAGAGGGATGGTAACCACTCAGGTTCGTTTCCATGGAAACAGGATGCTACAAGCTATGAGGGCTGAGGGGTAAGTCACCAGAGAGACTCAGGCCACAGGCTGACAAGCCAGACCCCAGCCAGGTATGAATCAGGAATGCCTCTCTCGGTTTCACGGGACTGGAACCCACCGATCCTGGTTTAGGGGAGCTTATCCGCATCAGTCGTGGTACCCAGACTACTCTGGTGTGACCATGCTAAATTTCACAGAGCAGACATCATGAGGCATATTTGGGACCTATACTTAAAAATGATGCATTATTGTTTATCTGAAGTTCAAACTTCACTGGGGATCCTGTATTTGTGTGGCAACCCTACCCAGAGATAAAGTCACTGGAGTATTGTCACCTGAGTGGAGCCTTGTCTAGAGGAGATCGGGGATTGCCTGCTGCTGCGGTGCCCAGAGCTTCCCTGTATCCCATCTGCTTGGGGTCCTTGGACTTTGTGGCATCATATCTTTCCTTGATTCTGAACTTGGCCAGAGTTAGTTTCACAGCATCAGTTTCTTTGGGCTTAAGAACCCCGTTCTAAAAAAAAAAAAAAAAAAGAACCCTGTTCTTCTGGTTTCATAGGATTTGTGTGAGGATGTAGGGGCAAAAGTGACCCATAAATCAGAAGGTGCTGGCCAAGGTCAGGGGTTAATGTTACTGCTCTCTAATTCCCACTTTCTATTATTTCCTCACTCTCACTCTCCCTGGACTGAACACCTACTATGTGCTAAGTGTCGGGGTAACGGTGTAGGCTGGTGGTCTAGTTATCCCCCAGAGCAAGCCTGAATCATCACAGAGCTGCCTCCTGACAGATGATCTGCCATTTCCAGCATCTCAGCTTCCTTCCATTAGCTAAATCTTAAATTACATTTTAAGAAAGCCCCCGTAGGCCCCTTGCAAAGATCGAGGAAACACCCTATTTTTATCAGCCACACACAGAAATCATCTGGGAAGGGTATTTCCTGGAAAGATATAATATCTCAGTCATTTTATGTTGCTTCTTGTCAGCTACAAGTTTTTTTTTTTTTTTTGATCGTGTGTCCTTCAAGTTCTGTGTTTGACAAGCTGGTGTGGAGAGCCCGCCTCTAAGCCAGACCCTGGGCTGGACTCTGGAGACCCAGCTGGGACTCTGAGCCAGCCCCTGCCCCGAGGAGCCAGGACACAACAGAACATACCTCAAGCCATAGGTGCCCTCGTAGAGGACAGTGGGACCCAAGGCAGGCGAGCTCAGTTCCGGAGTAGGATCTGGAAAGCACAGAGAGGCACGCCAGGTAGAAGGGCCGGCAGTTGCAAAGGCAGACAGTCTGGAAGAAGCACGGGGCATATGGGAACATGAGATGTTCGGGTGTTCTTGGGGGGCAGGGCCCGTGGCAGGCAGCGCTGGGGTCACATCAGAGGTTCCAGAAGCCTTTCCTGCCTGGGCTTTCTCAGGCACGAGATGGGACTCAGGGAGGGCTTGAGGCAGGCACGTGTGATTTGTGGGCAAGTGTGAGCTGAGGTTGGGAATGAGGCTGTGCCAGAGGAACTGCTGGCGCTTCTTTGGCTCCTACTTGGGCCAGGCTCTGTTCTTTTATTTATTTTTTAAAGATTTATTTATTTATTAGAGAGAGCGAGCAAGAGAGAGAATGCGTGTAAGCAGTGGGAGATGCAGTGGGGATGGACAAAACCTCAAATAGACTCCTTGGCTGAGTGCCGAGCCTGACTCGGGGCTCAGGGCTTGATCTTACAACCCTGAGATTATGACTTGAGCTAAAATCAAGAGCAAGATGCTTAGCCGACTGAGCCACCCAGGCGCTTGGGGGTCAGGCCCGGTTCTAAGCCCTGATTCCATATAGGAACACATTTCATTCTCCCCATATTCTGGGGAGGTCAGTTCAGTGACTTGCCCAGGGTCACACGGTGCCCTAGCAGCAGAGCTGGGGTTGGGATCTGGCCTCCACGCTCTAACCACTGGGTGAAACTGTCCCCAGGGGTGCAGCCCTATTCTATGCACCGCCATGTGTTTGTGCTTACCGGGTGCCTGAGCAGCTGAGGGGGTGCTTGGGAGCCAGAAGGCGACTGGCACGATGCCTGATGAGGTGGGGTGGGCTGTGCAGAGCTCCTGGAGCCCCCCTCTGTGGTCTGGGCTCTTTCTGAGCCTCAGCTTCCAAATTTGCAGCGAGGGCCATCACCCCACCATGGGAAGGTGTGCAAAGCGCTTGGCACAGAGTGAGCACTCAGAAAGCTCTTGTGAATCATCCAGGACTCTGGGTTGTCCGTGAGAGAAACCCAAGGCAAATGGGGCCCAAGCCCCCAAAGGGAATGCATTGGCTCACAGAACTGGAAGAAGCGGAGGGCAGATCTGGGATTGGGAGAGAGGGAATGCTCAAACCATATGGTCAGGATCCTGCCTCTCTCCAGCTCTGGCCTCGGCCTTCGTTTGAGTTGGCAGATGTCTTAGGCCACCATGGAGGCAAGATGGCCTTAGCGCCTTAGGGTTTCCAGGTGGTGGCTTAGCCAAGGAGAGCCCTCTTGCCTGTGGTCCGAGCTCGAGGGCTGGCCCATCCGGGGTCCCCTGCCTGTCCTGAACTAGTCACGGGGGCTGGGGGCTGGTGTCCACTGGTTGGCCGGGCTGGGTCTCTGGGCTTCTCTTAGGAGTGGGGGTGGGGGATCTGGGGGTGGGGAAGGAGGCTCCTCAGCAGAAACAGGTCAGGTTGTGCCCCAAAGAGCAGGTGTCTGCTCTCTCAGCTCTCTCTGGCATGGCCGCACCCGAGCCCCCCTCCTCAAGGATGCCCCCAAACTGGGTTCAGCCTCTCTCCTCCTGGGGTGATGTCAGGATGAAAGTGTTCGCTTTAAAGCAAAATTCCTTGCCTAATTAGGCACTTGGGAGCTGGCAGGAGGTAGTGGGGGTTTTTGTTGATTTTTCTTTTCTTTTTCTTTTTTTTAGACTTTTAGCACTGAAGCTGGGTGATAAAGTAACTGTGTAATTAGGAATTAATTTCTCACTCCCGTAAGCGAGGTCTTACTTGGGGCCGGAGGGAAGTCAGCCCAGTGGTTATTCACTCATACAGTGACCCCCTCTTCACCTTCTCTTTTTTGGAGCAGGCGGGGGGTGGTGAGAGGGTCTCCCACAGGTGTCATCCAGGGTAGGAGGAGGAGGAAGGAGGTAGCTTCTTCTGTCACAGGTTTCATTCATGCTAAGTGGATCCCTGAGTGCCTACTGTGTGCTGTGTGGGGCTGGTGTGTGTGTGTGTGTGGGGGGGGGGTGCATGGCCAGCCCTGCCCCCTCTCTTGCCCCATTCTGAGGCTCACTCCACACAGTCTCTCGGGGGTCCCCATTATGTCCCCATTGTTCACAGCTCATGAATAGCCCCTCATTGGCTTTTCTCTATCTCCCCTCCTCCTTCACCACACTCCCTGGGATCACCTCCCGAGTTCTTGGCTCAGGGTCCACTTGAGGGGAACCCATACTACATGGCAGGTGTGAACAGAGTGTGGAATCAGCCAGAGCAAGAGGGGTGGATTCAGCCTGTGGTGTACAGAGGGGATGAGCAGGGGCTTCATGGAGGAGATGGTCCTGAAGGAAGGCTGAGAGCATAGGGAAGGGGGCAAGACAGGTTGTGTTTGGGGAGCTTGACAGGCCTGGGGTGATGATGTCTCAGACATGTGGAATAGGAGCAAGGCTTGGGGGAGGGGATGGCCAGACTGGAGGGCCCTGTAGACCATGGTCAAGGGGCCTAGACTTTGTTCTGAGGGCAGTGGGGAGCCATGGAAGGTTTAGGTCAGGGAGTGATATAGCTAGATTTGAATTTTAGGAAGTTTTAGCTGACTGAGAAAGGGGTGTGGGGGGAGGAAGCAGGAGACAGGAGAATAGTCAGGAGGTTGCTGTGGCTGTCAGGAGAGAGGGATGGTGGTGACCAGTGACTGAACTAGGACAGACTAGGGAGCTGTGAGCAGACTCTGCCAAGTTGGTGCACAGAGTCACCATTAGGACAGTGGGGTTCCTAGGGGGTAGATTTAAACCCATAGTTCCACCCTCCTGGCTATGTGATCTGCCCATCTCTCTCCATCCCTGTCCAGTGTACCCCTTTCTATCCTCTTCCCCTCAGAGAAGAATGAGAGCTACTGGATTCTTCACTGTGCACTTACTATGTGTTCTTTATTACTGAATTCATTTACACCCTGTCTTGTTCCCACAGACAGGAGATGGAGGTGCAATATAACACCCCCAAGTAGAAATATAGAAGAGAGGGTTAGAACCTGGGAGAAACGTTTAGGCAAATAGATCTTCTGGAAATATCTTTCTTGCTGCTAAGAACTCAGTAACTCATCCCACCTTTCCCCTTTTGACTTGATTGCCAGGAAGCTCAGAGCTTCCAAGAAATTTCTCCAAGAAATTTCCAAGGAATTCTCCAAGAGATTTCTCACGGGAGCTTTTGAGTGGACACCATGAGGGCTGCAATTGATGAGGTCTTGGGGGCATTTTAAAAAAAGATTTTATCTATTCATGAGAGATGCAGAGAGAGAGAGAGAGAGAGAGAGAGAGAGAGGCAGAGACACAGGCAGAGGGAGAAGCAGGGAGCTTGACACGGGGACTCCATCTCGGGTCTCCAGGATCAGGCCCTGGGCTGAAGGTGGCTGAGCCACCTGGGCTGCCCTTGGGGGCATTTTTGCAGTAGACTGCAGAAGGTGTGTTCCCACACTGAAGACCTGGAGGGTCGGGTCAGGGGGAAGGGCAAGGGCTGGGTCAATGCATCTCTGAGTTTGCCAGGCATTGGCTGCTTCAGTTTACCTCAGAGATGGGCACGAGCCTGATCAGCCTCCCATGAACTGGTTGGGGTCTGAGTGGTGCTCAGATCCTAAAGCTTCCTAACTCTGGGTAGTCATGGGCCTCGGTGACATTCACTTACACCCTGGGTCTCCTTGTCTTAGGGGAACGCAAAGGGAAATCTTGAGCGTGATTTCTTTTTCTTTTTTTTTTTAAAGATTTATTTATTTATTCATGAGAGACAGAGAGAGAGAGAGAGAGAGAGAGAGGCAGAGACAGGCAGAGGGAGAAGCAGGCTCCCCGCAGGGACCGTGGTGTGGGACTTGATCCCGGATCCCGGGATCATGACCTGAGCCAAAGGCAGGTGCCCAACTGCTGAGCCACCCAGGCGTCCTTGAGCCTGATTTCTCACCACAAGGCCTGTCTGTAGATATTTTTCATTCTTGCTCCTGGCCAACCCCGGGGCAAGGTTGCAGTGGGCGGCTTCACTTAAGGACCAGTGGCTCCAGTCCCCCACAGGTTCTGCGTGGGGGGACATGGAGCCAGTGAGGTGGTGTGAAGTAGGGCCAGGGGCCAGGGCAGGGTGGGTCTGAGGGTGCCCAGAATGGGGAGCCCTGGTCCAGGGGAGTGTGGGGAAGGGTGCAGGGGGATCCAGGTAATGGGGGGCTCAAATGGGTTAACATAGGTAAGGCATGAGAACTGCCTGGCAGGCAGTAGGCCCTCAAAACCCATGTGCTTTTCTCTGTCTAGCCATCCGTCTGGAAAGCATCTATTTATTTTTATTGCGAGACTTTGTGGGGATGGGAACAAATCCTGGGCTGTCACCTGCCAGAGCTCAGCAGGTGTGCCCCGGGGCTCCTGAAACAAAGGATCTGAGTGGGTTCAGTCTGGCAGAGGCTGGGAACCTCCACCCCAGCACCCCCAGCAAAGCAAAAGTCAGCCTTGGGGCCCAGCTGTGCCCAGGGTGCGGCACTGCCCCTGTTGGCAGGATGGAGGGAGGCAGGGCGGAAGGAGGAGGGCGGGCGCGGGAGGGGCTGGCTGGAGCTGGGGTGGCTCCCCTAGGCCTGGGGTGCGTGTGTGCCCGCGCCAGAGAGCGTGCATGCCCGAGCCAGTGTGAGCGCCTGTTTGTGTGCCTGTGTGCCGCCCCCACAATGCCTTCATCACACACGTCTCCCTGGCTGCCTGGAGAGCTCTTTCTACAAAATATGAAAATGACAGTTGGCTCACCCACGCACGGAATCCTCATACAGCTCCGCTCCCTGGTCCCTTCACACACCGCCCTCTGCACACCCACTGCCCTGGGCCGGCCTCCACCTGCAGCCCCCGCCCCCACCCTGGGCTGCTCTCTTCTCCTCCTCCCCCTCTTCCTCCTCCCACTTCTGCTTCTTCCCCCTCCCTCCTTCCCCCTCCTTTCCTCCCCCTCCTCCCCTCCCACCCCTCCTCCTCCTCCTCTTGCCTCCTCAGGTCCCCCAGGTCTCCATCTCTGTCCCTTTTTTTGTCATGCCCCCTCGCTCTTCTGAATTTGGGCTCTGGTAGGAGTGTGTGTGGATGAGGGTGTCCAAGGAGTGAGTGTGTGTGTGCCCTGATGGCTGTGTGCAGGTGTGTGACTGAGAGAGAGAGCATGGGAACCGGAGCCTGTGCCCCAGAAAGCTGGGGGATGGATGGAGGCATTTCAGGCAAAGAAGCTTTCACTCAATTATTCTTCAAGCAGCGGGAGGAGGCGGTGGCTTCACAACACTTGGACAGGTTTGCATGGTGTGTAGGAAAAGCCTTCGTTTCCCTGCTGATGCTAGTGACAGGTGGAACTGGCAGTGGTGCTGGAGCCCTGGGGTGGAGGGTGGGGGAAGCGAGGAGGAAGGGTCTGGTGAGCAGCTCCCGGGGTCAGGCTGAGGCTTTAGGCCCTGGGGGGCCTGTCTTTCAGGGAGGGGAAGGCAGGGAGAGGTAGCAACTGAGCAGGGAGGATCTGGTGGGAAGCCAAGAAAGCACAGAGGGGACCCCAGAGATCTGCTTCCAGTGGAGACCTGGGAAGACTTCCTGGAGGAGGCAAACCACCTCCAAGGAGTTTCAGGGCTGGTTGAATGTGGAGAGGGAGAGTGGACGGTTTGATGAGAGGAGAGAACTCAGGCAGTGGTGAGGGCTCTAGTGTTATCTTTGCCTCTGGGTCTTTCCCTGGCTCAAGTGGGCACTCCTGAGCACTGGGGGCAGCTCTGGGTCATTCTTGTGTCTGGATTACCTAGACTGGCCTGTTCATCGTGGTCTCTGGTGTGGAAAAGCTTCCAGGACTCTAGGGGCATCTGCCCGGATCCTAAAACCTGAGTGAGGTTTCAGTGGACGGAGATGAGAGGTAGCATACGGGCAGCAGGGGCAGCGGGCGCAGAGGCCTGGCGTGGCAAGTGCCAGGAGCCCGTGGGGCCGGAGCCTGGATGCCTGCAGGGAGCATGCGGAGGACAGTGAGGACAGCGTGCATTTTCCCTGCAAGGAAAATACAGTGTGACTGTCACACTCCTGGAGATGTGGCCTGTGACACCCAGACTGGTGTGGTGTGAACCTGGCTGGGTGACCTGGGACATGTGATGTCACTTCTCTCCAGCTTCTCCCCTCACCTGTAAACCTGGCCAGCTCAGCCAGGCTTGTTGGGGGCTTGGGGGCTCCAGGAGACATAAGGCCTGGAGGCTCTAGCCCTCTGCCCACAGCGAGGACTTCACGCACGCAGCTGCACCTGTGGTTTTGCCGTCTGGTCACCCCCTGGGATCACCCAGGGGTCCCCCCCGTTCCTTGGTTCCCCCCACTAGCCTTCCCTGGTTCAGAGGCTGCTGGAAGCAAGGGCAAGAGCCACCTGGCCCAGTGCTGAGCACTCAGTGGAGACCCAAGGTCTCTGCTCCCGTGTTCCCTCTGGCCGCCTCACTGCATCTACTGGAATCCCCAGGACGGTGGGAGGCAGATGCCACCAGTTCCACTTATGGAGGTGGGGACAGCCCAGGCCACACCGCTGATGGGGCCGCAGCCGGGACTCTGACCCTGCTGCTCACTTCTCCCCTCCAGGCAGCCGGGGGCATGGAGGGGTGTGCATGGGTGACTAGGTGGCCGTGGCCTGGTCTGTGGCCTGAGTGTCCCTCCTGCCCTGTCCCTCACTCTCTGCCCTTTCTCTGCAGGATGGTCGAGTACTCCCTGGACCTTCAGAACATCAACCTGTCGGCCATCCGCACCGTGCGTGTCCTGAGGCCCCTCAAAGCCATCAACCGTGTGCCCAGTGAGTTGTCCCCCACCAGACCCTCCTTTGCTTAGACTGAGCAGCACCTTCTAGGGCCTGTGCTGGGCATGGTGATCCCCCCATGACCGGACAGATGGGGGTTCTGCTCCCACCAGGCTCACAGGCCTGAATGTGGGCCTGAAGATGCTGGAGGGTGGTCCTGGCACCTCTGAGTCCCGAAAGAACTTGAATGGCAGCATTCTGGCGAGTCTGGCTTTTCAGGGACACAGCTCCTCGTGGGGGTGGCTGGCAAGGGGGACACACGTGTGAAAAGAGACTGCTTAGTTTGAGGGAGAGCCTCATGCCGGTTTCACTGGGGAGGGGATCCCCAGGCCCCTCAGGGGTGCTGATTTAGAACTCAAGCTCCATAACCAGACCATGCGCCCACCCACCCACATAAGGACCCACCCATCCGTCTGTCTGTCCACATGCCTAGTGTTGAAAGGTTATAACAACAAGCTCTGACATCTGCCCAGATTCATAGTTTCTTTTTAAAGTTTTTTTTATTTATTCATGAGAGACAAAGAGAGAGAGGCAGACACAGGCAGAGGGAGAAGCAGCCTCCCTGCAGGGGAGCCTTATGCGGGACTCGATCTCAGGACCCTGGGATCACGCCCTGAGCCAAAGGCAGACACTCAACCGCGGAGCCACCCAGGTGCCCCAGATTCATAGCTTTCAAAGCTTTTCCATCCCCATGATTTCTCATGAGCCATATAATCCCTCCACGAGGGAGGTGGGCTGTTCTCATGGATAACCAAGGTGAAAAAACCGAGACTTGGAAATGGGAAGTAACTTGCTGGAGAGGCCTCCTGACTCCTGGGCAGTGTCCTTCTAGCACCGAGTTAGGAATAGGATGGGGTGAGGAGGGAGAGGAGGAAGGAGCGCTGCCTGCAGGGGTTTCAGCCCTGTTTGGGAGGGACAGGAACTTTGATGAGCACCTGCCCATCTCGTGTGTGGCGTTGGACATACTGACGGCTGACTTAACCCTCTCGACGACCTGTGTGAAGCTCAGAGAGGTGACGCGGTTGGCAGGATGTCACACAGCAATTCAGTGGCAGGACAGGGCTCTGTGTGGAGTTCCATCTGTCCTGAGCCCAGCTCTTTCCCTGGCTCTATCGGAACCCTTGCTTCTCTTCCTTGCCAGAGCCTCAGTTTCCCTGTCTGCAGAAGAGGGGAGGTCCCCTGGCTCGTCTTCCTCCTCCACAGTCAGAGTGGTCCTCACTCCCCCAATTCTTAGCCCTGGGGCTTTGGGGCTTTGTCACTGGTCCTTTCACCCAACCAGCCTCCCCACAGCCCATCCCCTGTGAGTGCCCCGTGGGGCTGGCCTGAATCCGGGTAGGCCTGGTGGGACCGGAGGCCATGCTGCAGGGTATTTGTGGAGTGAGAGGACCAGGTGGGTGGCCAGACTGTGGCTTCATTCTGAGATGGGCAGGCCGGGCAAAGGGCGGAGGGGGTCCTGGGGGCACAGGGGTCTCAAGGCCACACAGAAAAGGTCACCTCCCACACCAGAATGTTGACATGATGGGAACATGGCCCCCCCCCCTGCCCCGAGGGGCCCTGAGCGCTATCCTGAAGGTCCTGAGGGAAGCATTGGGAGGCTGGGGGGTCGGGGGGTGGGGTGAGTGATGAGAAGCAAAGCGGTGGGGGCAGTGGGGAGGAGCAGTTGAGCACTACCACCTTGGTCCCCTCCCACTGCTCTGGGGAGACTCCCTTGGGGGCAGGGTGGGAGGTGCCAGCTTCTGTCTATCCTTCCCACCCCCACCAATCCTACACGGCTCCTTCAAGTCCACCTAGTTCAAAACCATCCCATTGAACGGATGAAGACGTGAGGCCCAGGGAGGGCCATGACCTGTCCAAGGTCACACAGCAGGCGACCTGGAGCCCAGGTGTCTACCCAGCACACCTGCCATGGTGTGTGTTCCCCTCCCTCATGCCCCACCAACCTTTACTGGGAAACTGGTCACACAGTGGGCTTCCTTCACAGAGCGCCCACTGCTATGCCTGGTGCGTGAAAGTCGCTCGATGAATACGTGTTAAGTGGACATGCTGGGCTAGTGCATCGAGCAGCTGTCCCCTGATAGGGCCACAGTACTGTCCGCGCTCAGAAAGAGTGGCGCCCAGGGATCGTGGAGCGCGTGGGGCACGAGGTGGGGAGGGAGGGGGGCTGGTGGTCAAACACGCTGTCTGAACTGAGACCCAGTGTGGTCCGGGGATTAACCGGGCAAGAGAGTGTTCTGGAAATGCCGGGCAGGAGCACGGAGCATGGGTGGGGATGAGCTGGGCTCAGGGCTGTGGGTGAGTGGTGGTGGCTGGGACCAGGCGGGGCGGGACAGAGAGAGTGGATACATGGAAGACCCAGGCTTCACCTTGGGGAGTTATGGAGGAAGCCCAGCATCTGGCAGGAGCAACCTCAGGGGGAGGGCACGGGCAGGGCCACATGTCTCCAGCTGTCCCCACTGCCGTCCCAGGGCAAGCAGAGGTGGCTCTCAGGAGGCAGCCACCATATGGTCACTGTCACCCCACTGGCCACAGAGCCCACAGGCCGGTTCCCCTTCCCAGACGCATGTGTGCACCTGCTGGGGGTCACACACAGGCGTTTGTACATGATCCTAGGGGTGGGGTGGGGGGACAGGATGTGGGTCTCTCTCTATGGGGGGGTTCTGTACATCGATGTGTGGGGTGCCTGTGGGTATGAGGGTCCCTGTGACCACAGGAGACCACGTGTGTGTACATGTGTGTGCACATGAGGGCATGTGTGCACGTGTGGGATGCGTGGCACCCGTGTCTCCCCTGGTCCCCCTTCCTCCCTCTCCCGCAGCACTGAGTGAGGAGCTCATTAGGCAGCTCCTGGCTGTGGAGGTCACTTCCAGGTCCCCAGCACCAGCCTGCCCAGTTCCCTGGAGAAGGGTATCGATGGGCCCTGCGTTCCCGAAGGCTCCAATTTGGGAGGCTGCATGGCCCAGAGTGCCCAGAGAAGGGTTGGGGTCCTTCCTCAGGGGCCTCCCGCCTGGGAGGCCCAGGCAGCCAGGGTTGGGAATAGCCTCCTGCTTGGAGCTGCCTGCACCTCTCAGCTGACAGGAAGAACTTGGCCTGGGGGAGTGTTGGGAGCACAGACACCCCCTGGGAGCCAAAATATACCCAGTGTGTCCCCTCCCCCAACTCAGAAACCACCCTGCGCCCTCGCCTTGGAGAGAGACCTCAAGATCAATTCATATTCATGAGGAATTTAGTTACCAGGAGCCCCTGGTTAGAGCAGGTTGGTCGGTCCATCGCCTCCCTTACCGGAGGGGCAGCTTTGCTCCCCGGTGCCAAGTCCTCTGCCCAGAGTTGCCAGGGAATGGGTGGGATGTAGGGGAGATGCACAAGTTCCTAGAAATGCTTCTAGAGAGATTTGGTTGGTTGCTCCCTTTGTTTTCTAGATGTTTCCTTGAAACATTCCAAGTCCTCCGGTTGGTCTTTAGTTTCCTCTGCCCCTGGACTCATGCTTTTCAACAATAGCCTGTGGCTTTCAATGTTGCCACTAGATGGCAGGCTGGAGAGCTGGGAATTGTGAAATTATGGGTTATTAATTGTAAAACGGGGGAGCGCGGGTAGCTCCCCATGATTGGAAAAAGTATAGGAACAGCACGATCAGCCAGGAAGACTTAGTTGGGTTGTCAGGGAATGCAAGTTCTGGTTGTTGGCTCTGCCAGGAGCTTGCTGTGTGACCTGGGACGTCCCTTGGTGTCTCTGGACCTCAGTTTCTCTACTTGCACAAAGCAAGAGGAGGACTGGATTAGATGTGTGGTTCTCGACTTTGTCCGGAGTGGACGGGGCACCTGGGAGTCATGGAGCTGTTTGCAGACCTCCACCCTACCCCACAGGTCTCTGTCCTGGCCACTCAACCTCTGATGGGCAGTGGGAAGCAGAGCATGGAGAAGGTTGGGAAGGGAGGAAGGGAGGGGGAGGGAGGGAGGCAACACCAGATTGGGAGTCAGGAGGCTGGGTTCTGGCTCCTTGCTGTGGCCTTCAAAGTCACTGTCCCTTGCTGGGCCTCAGCGATAGGGGGCTGGACCATCCCTAAAAGCATCCCAGCTGGCCCCACTCAACTCCAGGCCTACACACCCTGTAAGCCTGTTGCAGTGCCTCCCAAAGCCCATTGGCCATACCATTGAAATATGAAAAGTGCCTTTTTTTCCTCCAGCTAGAAACCAGGGCAGGCCCAGCTAGGCCCTGAGCCAGCCGAGTCTGTGCTGCTGGCCCACATCTGTACCTGACTGACCATCTCAGAGAGACCCATCCAGCTCCCAGGCCCTGGTTTGGCTGTAACCCCCCTCTGCAAAGGGGCCTTGGGACTGGGCCGGGGTGGGGCTGATGCAGAGGGTGGAGGACATGCTCCCAGGTCAGGGCCCACGAATAGGGAGGCGAAGCTGACCATCAGGTCCCAGCGACTGAAGCTGTGCTCTACTCGGACAGGCTTAGGTTCTAGTCCCGGGGCCTCCACTTGCTGGGTGTGGGACCTTGGGCATCCACACTCCTCTCCCCACCCTCATTTCTCCAACAGTAAGACCAGGTTAATAATACCAATTTCCATACAGTTTGGCGAGAATGAAATGCCATAATGTGTGTCAAGAGCTTAGCACAGAGCTCAGTGTGCAGAGAGTGGTCAGTAGGTGTTTACTATTGTGAAGAAGGTGCTGGAACATTGAGGACAGAGGGCTGGGGCATCAGGGCATCTTTGCAGAGGCTGATTTGGGGGACAGTCACCAAGCACACAGAGGGTTGGGGATGGACCTGTGTGTGTAGAGGTGGAGGGGAAGAGCCGTCTGGAAGTGTTGGCTGGGGAGGGGACTGCACATCAGGGGCAGGTGGGAGGTGAACTTTCCATATCTCCTGGGGATTTACGAAGAAGATAAGTGGCTGAACTCCATCAAGTGCTTTATGTGGCTGCTTCGTTTTGTTTCATAACAACCCTAGGATGATGGTACCATTGTGATGCCCACTTTACAGATGGAGAAACTGAGGCACAGAGAGGTTGAGTAAACTGCCCAAGTCCTCACAGCTGGCTGGGGACAGAGGCAGGGTTTGAACCTGTGTTTGCACGACCCCGGGACTTTTTGCTCCTTTCCACAACCCCCTTCCTCTCCGTGTAACTTGGACGTGCCCTAGGCAGCCACTCCATCTGCAGGGCTTCAGGAAGTCCCTGCTCACATCCAGGGTCAAAGCAGAAGTGATGCCCTCAAGGACCCTTCCTGAACACCTTTCATTGTCAGAGCACGGAGCTGTGCGGCCTGATGAGGACCTGTCACGGCAGGAGGCAGGGATGCATGGTGGCTAGTACAGAGCATTGCTGCCAGTAGTCAAAGCTTGGCCCTGCATTAATCAGCTTAGGGGCCCTGGGAAAGGTTCCTCTCTTGCTTCCCTTTCCCATCTGCACAATGAGGATGGCACGTAGTGCCCTCCACAGGAGTCTGTCTGCATGCCAACTATAGAACAGGTGCCCAACGACCAGCCCCACCCCTGCTTCTCTCACGGAAGCATCCACAGCAGGTAGACCAGTGCCTCCACACCTCTCAGGCCTCAGTTTCCCCATCCCTAAAATGGAGTCCCAGCCCTCCCTGGCTAGACTGGGGGGGCAGCAAAATGTCTGCACAACACCTGCTCCTGCAAGGTGCCCGCACCATACATTGATTGCATGGGTTTCTTATACTCTTGGGATCTTGGAATTAGCGTTGCTGAAAGTCACGAAGACTCTTAGCCTCATCAAGCCTCAGAATCCTAGACTCTTGGTTTCAGAGATCCTCAGAGCCCTGGTTTCAGGATGAGAAGGCTTTGAATGATCTGGTCTTCGGTTGCCAGTCAGGCTAAGGGACTCTGGACTCGTGGCTGCCACCTTACCCCGCACCTCAGGCCTGCTCTGGCCCTTTCTGCCCAGGTTCGCGGGTAGCTGGCTCGTGGTTCGGCCTGCTGAGGACAGATGCAGAAGGCCCCAGGGTTCCTTCTGGGTTTCTGCCTTGTGGGCATCTGTTGGACAGGAAGCTGGAGACTCCCTCTGAAACAGAGTTTGCAGGAAAATCTTAGCAGTTTCACTTAAAGTGTGTGTTTACTTGGGCCTTGGGCACAGCTGAAGGAGTCCAGGCCATACCTTGGACTTCAGGGCTCTCCGTCCTTGGCACCCACAGGGCCTCCCGAGGCACCCTGCAGAGGAAGGACTGGCAGTCCCCAGGGGAAGGGAGGGAGGGGAGGAGAGTGGGGGCAGGGTGAGGAGGGAAGATGGGTGGAGGGGCCCGACTTCCCAGGGCTGCTGCCTCTGCAGAAGGGCTGGAGGTGGGTGGGCAAACATCTGGCCTGAACAGCTAGCGCTAGCCAGAACCTGACTTGGGAACAGGAAGAGGAAGCCGCTGTGTGAAGGGAGAAACAGAGAAATGCCTGCGGGTGGGGGCAGGACCAGAGCTATCCTCCCCCTCCCCCACCAGCCAGCTCTAGGTCTGCTCTACAGATTAGGAGGGGGCGATTCCTGGGTGGGATATCAGGTCAAGGGAGTGGGCCACTATGCATTCATTCATTCATTCATTCATTCATTCATTCATTCATTCATCCATCCGAAGTAGCATCCACTAAGGGGCCACAGCTCCTTCTCTGCGGGCAGATACTCAAGTCAGGATCTACGGGCAATGGGGACAGGTGCTCTAATGGAGGCAGCAGGGGGCCGAGGGGAAGGGTCACTACCGTGTACTTTGAGGGGGTTTAACAGAGGAGGGGGAACAGGGCATTTGAAGCATGAGTGGGCATTCTTTGGGCCACAGTGGGTTGGGACAGGGGCTAGGACCACCCCCCGCGGCCTGAGCACTCTCCCGGGATGGAGGGTGTAGGGGTGCACTCTCCTTGGCTAGCATTTGTTTCCAGCTCGGGGGTGGCACTGAGGCCCCCTCCCTGCTGGGCTGGGGCCAGCAGCTGTGTCCGCGGCAGCACGGCCTTATGCTGCCGGGCCGGGCCTCCCCGGCGCCCACCGTGCGCCTGATTAGTTGGCCTTGGCAGCGGCAGGGACAGCAGACGGCCTCTCCCGGCTGCTCAGCACCCTCCGCTGCCCCAGCCAGACCGAAGAGGGGGAGCCCCTGGGCCGGCACAGCCTGGGCCCTCTTGCCCTCTGCCCGGCATCCTTTCCGCTGGCTGCGGGCTGCGGGCTGCGCCCCCGGCAGAGGCTGGCGCGGGTCCGGCTCTTTCCGCTTGAGCTGGCCTGGCACAGTGGCTGCGCTAATCTGGGCTGACAGCTCCTGTCTGCAGAGCACCCCGGCCCTACGGGGGAGATGCCCATCAGGAGGTGCGCCCCCCTTCCTACCCCTTCAGCCGCCCCCCACAGTCACCAAGGGCCTCCTGCAGCAGGGGGTCTGGGCTAGGAGTGCCGGGGAAGAGGGGTGAAAAGGTTGAGTGGCTCCATCCATTTGCCCCCCTGCCACCTGTCTCCTTCCAGCTATGCCACCCGCCTGATAGTCCCAGGCCACACTCCTCTCCCCTGAATCCCAGACCCCACCGAGCTTATGAAATGACTTCACATCCATGTACACCAGGCACTCCCAACTCCACGTGTCCAAACACAGTCCCGTGTCCCTGTGATGGCTGCTCTGTGGCTCTGGCCTCAGGCCCCAGACCTTGGAGATGCTCTGACTGCTCTATTCCCCCACCCCCCATCTCCCATCACTAATCGCTTTGACCTTCAGAAAGCTCTAGAATTTAGCCACGTCCCCAGCCTCCACTGTCACTGTCATCTGGACCCTGCCAGATGTGGATTATCGTAATGGCAGGTGAGCGATGGCTGGGAGGGGCGAGGCAGGACAGAGAGGGACAGATGGACCGGAGACTCAGTCCCCCTGAGAGTTACACAGGAAGCCTGGCATCTGGCAGAGAGGATGTGTGGAGGGCACGAGCCGGGCCACATCTCTCTTGGGTGCCCCTCAGCGCTCCCCATTTCTGTCCCAGGGGAGGGCAGGACTGTGCCCAGGAGGCAGCCACCATATGGCCGCTGTCACCCTGGCCTTGGAGTCCACAGTCCTGGCCCCCCATCCCGAGATGTGTGTGCATGAGGGTCACAGCCAGGTGACTGTATGCTGTCCCGCAGGCTGTCTGCCTATAGGTGTCCTTCTACCCTGGCCCAGCAGAGTCCCTTCTGCCCCCACAGCTGGGGTGATCTCTCAGACCCTCCTCAGACCACGTCTCCCTTCGCCCATGACACTCAGTGGAACAGAGGCCAGAGTTCTCACACCTGCAGGGCAGCCCTGTTTCCACGCCCCCTTGCTCACTTCCCTCCAGCCACACTGGCCTCCTGGCTGTTCCCTGAGTGCCTGCCTCATCCCTGCCCCTGGGCCTTTGCTGGGGCTGCTCCACCGGCCTGGAGAGCTCTTCCCCAGATGCTTGCGCCGCTGATGCCCTCACCTCCTGTGGGTCTGTGCCCTGTATCGTCTTGCCAGTTTATATATACCCTATCCCTGGCCTGGCCTGGCCTCCCCATCCTCTCCCCCTCCACCTGCTGTTTTTATAACACCTGCCACCCAACAAATGAGGAAATGAACTTATTTATTATGTTTATGGTTTTCTCTCTCCCCCTACCCCTATGTGGAATGTCCACCTTCTGAAGGCAGGGGGCTTGGTCTGTTTATTCATTGTTTTAACTGATGCACCCTTGAGCCTAGAACAGTGCCTGGCACATAGTAGGTCTTCACTAAATATTAGTTGAATGGCTCCATCCATCCATCCATCCATCTATCCATCACTTCTTCATGGCCATCTTTGCAGGGAGTGGGGGAAGGCACTCTGTGCCAGGCCCTGGGCTGGATTGGAGGATGCAGAACCCTCCTCAGGGGCCTCACGTTCAGGACACTGTCAATTTGGGAGGCCAAGGTAGAGCCATGAACCGATGAGGGCCAAAAGCACAAGAAGTGCTGTGATGGAGGGAGGGCAGGGTGGGGGCAGCTCATTGTAGGGGTACCAGCCCAGCCCGGGGACCAGAAGAGACTGGCTGAGGGCTAAGAGAGGAGGAGAGATGGCTTTGTGAGTGTGTGAGGGCTTTCCAGGGCTGGCAGGGGAGCGGCCTGGCTGTGTCCCACTGGCATGGAGCCCTGCCGCCCTGGGGAGTGGACCCGGCACTACTGCCCAATAGGAACAGGAACCCGTGTGGCAGAGGTGGGGTAGGGCCATGTAGGTGGGGGCAGAATGTGTGTGAAGGTGAAGAGTAGGGCTGTGGGGGGCATGTGCCAGCCTGGCTGGAGAGCAGGTGCAGGTGTGGCACAGTGGATGGAGGGAGGTGTAGCTGGGGGGATAGGCTGGGTTGAGTAGGGGCTGTAGGGGCTGGCGGGTGGGATGAGTTTGTATTTTCCCCATGGGGGTAGATGGACTGCTGGAAGCTTCTGCCTTTGGGCAGATACCCCTCTGAGGTATCCTGACCCTGTGTTTTTCTTGAGAGGCTGGCTGGACAGGAACCCTTGTCTTCTGTACGTGAGGCTGCTGGGACCCAGAGAGGGCAGGCTCTGTCTCAAGGCCGCCCAGCCAGGACTGGCACCCACATTTCCTGCCCTGTGTTGTTGCTCCGGACACTCACCAAAGTAGAGACTGTACTAGATGTCCTGGAGACTCTGGGGTCCTCTTTCCCTTCTTGGCTTGGGAAGCACGGCCTTCAGCCACACTCGTTGGGTTGCCTGGAGCATATCCTTGGCCTCTGCCCCAGGCTGAAGGCCCAAAAATCACACTACAAAGGCAGAACCAGATAAGCTCATCCCGAGAGATGGGGAATGAGATCCTGGGGAAAGTAGAGGCAGGAAGGCTTCTTGGCTAACTGGGGGTGGAAATCAGAGAAGACTTCCTGTCAGAGGAGGGCCAGGCTGGGGATAGGTACAGAGGGACATGAGTAGGAAGGATGGTCTGAGGCAGATGTCTCTCTTGGTCTCTCTTTCTCTCCAACTCTGACCTCTATCTCCATTTCTCCTCCCTCACCTCTCTGCCTCCACCTCCTATGCCCGGTGCCAAGGGGAGCTGAGGGCAGAGAGGAACTGGCCAACTTGCCTTAGCTAATTACTTGACTGCAGGCATAAAAGGAGGATTAGCTGGGGTCTTACAGGGTCCTCCCTGACTCCCTAATCCTGTGGCCCCTTTTCCCTGGCATGGAAACGATGGATTGGTTTTGAGTCCCTAATTAGCTAATTATGCCTTGGCTCAGTGGCCCTGGGACTCCCCGGGCCCCAGGGAGGGCTGTGGAGTGAGCTGGGGCCTGGCTCTGCAGATGGGAGGAGGGGTGGGGGGAACAGGCTGCCATTCAGGGAAGCCAGCTGAGCAGGTTTCGAGGAGCCTTTCAGAATTTCAATATCCTGGAGAACAAGGGAAATGTAATTAATTGAGCAACAAAGGCTGGGCTCAGGGGAGCAGCCACAGAGCAGCCGGGCTGGGATTGTGCAGAGCCACCTGCCTCCTCCCACCCAGCCTCTTCAAATGTGGCTGCTGGCCGCCAGTGCTGGCATCCTGCCTCTGTCCCTGTCCCCTAGGACAGCCCCGTCCGGGGCTCGGCCTGCTCAGAATCTGCCCCTGGGCCTCCCTGACCAGGTACCTAGCATTGAAGCCCCACAAGCCCTGACTCCGATTTGCAGCCACCACCCCCCACCCCCCGCGTGCCCCCCGTGCCCTTTCTGAATGGTCATCCCCCTGTGCCTCTGCCACAAGCCCCCATCATCCTTCAGGATCCAGGTCAAGTCAGTCCCTCCAGGAAGGGGCCCAGAGCTGCCACCACTCCCCAGGCTTGGTTGTGTTTCCCAGCACTGTGGTCCCCTGTCCCCCTGCTGCTAGACTGCAAGCCCTTGAGGGGCTGTGATGCCGAATGGATGATGGCGCACCAGAAAGGCCTGCAACTGGCTAATGTCACATTTGGGTGGATTTGGATGCATGGCAAGGGTGCTTGCTTGGTCTGTTTCTTTGCTTCCTTCCCCCCAACCCTTGGCTACCCCATTGGGGGTGGGGGGTGGGGTACTGAGCCCTCACTCACCCTGGCCTGCTCTCAACCAGAGGCAGCAGCCTGCAAGGGAGCCCCACTGCTTTCTCAGGAGGAGGGTGACCTAGTTTTGTGTGTGGGGGGGAGGATGGGGTAGGCATTAATTATTGATCGGAAATCAAGCCACACAGAGCTCATGATGCAGATCTGCAATAATTACCCTCATTAACAACCACCTTAGCATCACCTCTGGAATGAATCAAAATCTGGATAGGACCCCTGTTCTCCTTGTTGCCATCTTTTCATCCTTCCCTCTCAAGTCTTCCATTCTTTCCTCATGACTTAGCATGTCATTCAACAAATGCTGGCCGAGCCTTTGTTCTGGGCTAGGACCCGCTGGGTTCTGAGAATACTGATGCAGACACAGGCCCTGCTCCCGGGAGCTTACAGCCCAATGGAAGAGGTAGGAGGGTAAACAGATAATTACACACTAGGGCTAGAAGACTATCTCGTAAATGGGGCCTCTAAGGTTGTGCAGTATGCAGCTTATACAACTGTACAAGGCAGTCTAGGCTAGGTCAGAATTGCTGAGGTTGCCCAGAGCAGAAGAGAGAGGGATGAACTCTACCTGGGGTGAACTAAGGAAGGGTAGGGGAAAGCTTTATAGAGAGAAAGTAGAGCTTCAACTGGGTTGTGGTGGCCGAATAGGGATTTGCCAGGTGTGAGAGATGGAAGGGTGTTCCAGAAAGAATAGCATGAGTAAAAGCATGGAGTTGTGAAATCCAGGGGTATATTGGTATATATACGGAACTTCAAATAATTTGGTATTGAGAGAAAAATAGGCGTAGAGGAGAGAGAGAGAGAGAGAGAGAGAGAGAGAGAGAGAGATATTGAGAGAGATGAACAGAGAGGTAGGTGGAGTCAGACCTCACAGGACCTTGGAAGTTATGCACTCAAGAGTGATCCACTAGCTCCTGACCCACTTTGGGGCCACAGACACTTGTGTGGACCTTCTCCCAAGAAAAACTGATGATGTCATACCTGCACATTTTATAGCAGTGTCGTAAGGTTCGCGGACCTCCTGCAGCACTTCTAGGCGGTTGTCCGGCATTGCCCTCGTTCTGTCCTGGGCTCTGTTTTCCCTGGGCTGGCTTCAATCGCAGGAAGCGCTGCCCTGCAAAGGCAAGACAGTCCCAGCAGCTCCAGGCGTTCACCCTCCCCGGCTCCCCAGCTCTGCAGAAGAGGGTTTCCCTCCCCCTACAGTTCCCACACAAGTCTCAGGGCTGACCCTCATTGGTCCTGGCTGGGGTCACATGCCCATTCCGGACCAATCCCTGGGGCTGGGGGAACAGAATGCATTGATTGGCCAGGCCCCCTCACGTGATCTCTAGGCAGCCCAGCCAAACCACGGGTCGGCAGCGGGGGAGTGGGGCTGTTTTCACAGGACTGTGAAGTGTGTTGGGGCCAAAGCACGGAGGTGGCCCGTCAGCGGGGGGTTTGTACTCCTGTGGATTCTCTAGTTACTGGGGTGGCTGGATCATCCTGCGTGGAGCCAAGCGGGATTGGGCGGCATACAGAGGGGTAATGAGGTCATGATGGTGGGTGACATCACCCAGGCTTGGGAGAGCAGGTGAGTGTCACAGGTGGGGGCCGGGATTGAGCCTGTGGAAAGGGAGAGGGGTGGATGGTGCGGATGGTGGTGTGGGTCAGCCCAGAGCAGGAGAGGCAGAAGGGAAGGATGGGGAGGTAGATATGAAGGGTGGTAAGTGTATGGGGGGGAAGGCCAGAAGCTGTAGGGTGGGAAGCCTTGGGGTTTGCTGAGATTGGGGTGTGGCCCAGAGGCTGGGGAGGTTTTGTAGGGTGGCTGCCGTCTAATCCCATCCCTTTGCTGAGAGACCTCGTTTTCCAAGAGGGGAAGGGACTGGCTCAGGGTCTCATGGCAAATAAGGCAGGATTTGAATCTGGATCTCTCTAAATCAGAGGCCGTATGGTTTCCCTACCTGCAGGGTTTTAGGATGTCAGGCCGCTGCAGGATGTAACTGGCACATTCTTCTCCCCTTTCCATACCCAGCTGGAAAGCCCCCTTGGTCACCCTGACCCCCCCCCCCCCCCCCCCCACCAAGGGACTCCTGTCTCCATTGCCATTTTCTCATTTCTTCTTTTCTTGCCTCTGGCGTGGCTGATTCTTTATAGCTATTCCTCAGGAAGGAAAGGCCTGTGCTGCCATCAGGCCAGATCGGAGTCCGCTGCTGGCAATGGCTCTTCTGTGTGCTGACCCAGAGCCGGGTCTGGTTCTATCATGCGGTGGGGTGGGTCAGGCCAGTAGCTCTGGCTGGCTGCACTGCTGTATCCTGACATGCTCGGGGAACCAGCGGCTGCCCCAGCAATGAAGGACATTTGGGACACATTCATTAGGCACCTACTGTGCTCATCTGGGTGGATTCTGGGCAGAGTGAGATGAGCCAGCCTCGGTCTCAGGCTGCCAGGTAACTGGGGGTTGTGGAGGGAATGCCAGACATGGTGTCAGGACACCTGTTTTAAATCCAGACCCTGCTGCTTCCCAGCTGTGTGACTTTGGGCAAGTTGTTTTAGTTCTATGAACTTCCAGTTACTTCTTCTATGAAATAGGGATAACATCACCACCCTTACAGAGTTGTGAATTCTGAAGGAGATCATCTTGGTGCATTACCCAGAAGAGAGTTTGGCATGTAAATGGTGTTCCATAAATATCTGCTAATTCATCCAGAAGCTGGTGGAAGTGTGGTAGGGCCCAGAGCCATTTCCATGGCCTCTGGATGGAGGGGCAGACACCAAGGAGAATGGCCGCTGATGGCCGCTGAGCAGGCTGGGAGCAGTTAGGAGCCTCTACCTGTGTGTCCCCCCCTCTCCTCCCAGTGCCTCTCCTTCTTTTCCTGAGCCTACTCTCCCTCTCTCCTCTTGGGACCTCTGCTCCCAAGTCCTACAATCTCTCCACTCTCCCCCACTCACAGGTATGCGGATCCTGGTGAACCTCCTCCTGGACACACTGCCCATGCTGGGGAATGTCCTCCTCCTCTGCTTCTTTGTCTTCTTCATCTTTGGCATCATCGGCGTCCAGCTCTGGGCGGGCCTGCTGCGTAACCGCTGCTTCCTGGAGGAGAACTTCACCATGTGAGTCTAGGCTTCGCCACCCAGGGGGCTGCCAACCAGCTTCCCCTGGGGTGGCAGTGGTGCCGGATGTTTTAGGGCTGGGTTTCCCTGTCAAACACCTGGTCCCAGTCCTTATTCCCACTGGTGCAGAGAAGTCAAGCAATGTGCACAGGTGAGTTGGTGATGGGTCTCCCGTGAATGGCTGGACGCGAAGAGGAGCACAGTAGGCCACTGAGGGTCTCAAAACGGGTATCACAGAGTCTCAGTCTAACATAGGCCCTTAGATGCTAATTCAGTTCCCAGTGACTCTTACTTAATACGCAGTTTTAACTTACTGGTAATTGGGAATGGGGCCAGCAGAGTGGAAGCAGCCAACTAGGAGGTCCCACAGGAGGGGAATGGACACTTAGGACCCAAGCAGACATGATGCCAACAGGGGAAAAGAAGACAGAAAACCTCAAAAGCAGACACAGAACCTGGCCCCATTACAGCACAGTCATTCCTCTCGGTGACTGAGTCATCAAGAAAAGGTCAGTGCTCAGTTGGCCCATTTGCGTGGATGAGCGGGAGGGCGGGCTACTCCTCAGGGAGGCGATTGGCAGAGCCGTCTAAACAAGTCAAGCTTTGGCTCTTGGAGGAGTTGGGTGGAGTCCTCTGAGAGATTTGACAACTGTGGAATCTCCACTGTCTTTGAGTGCGCAGACCTGCACAGATGCATTGGGACAGGAGCATACTACTATTTTACCGTGGGTTAGCACGCTCCTGCCCTGGGCCAGGCCCAGGGAGACAGAAATAGGGGAGTGTGTTCATTCAGCCTCTCACTCGACCAAAGCCCTCAAGTGGCTGCTCTTGCCAAGCCCGTGCTTAGTGCTGAGGACACAGCAGAGGATGGAGTTCCTGCCCTTGGGGAACTGGTCACAGATGCCTCCACGGAGTGGCTCCTGTGAACTGAGGACGACTGCAGGAGGCATGGGGACGCTGCAGGGGTTGGGCTGAGCTTTCTCCCCATTGGCCTGTCACTACCACAGAGCTGGGGTGAGGATGGGGGAGGGGCCTGGCTCACCTGCCCATCGCTGCGGGGACCCGTGGGGTACCTGGGTAGACCAGAGAAGGGGCAACATTGTGGGAAGGACCCTGTGGTGGTGGTGGTGGGGTCTACCCTTGGGTCAATCACTTGGAAGAGGTGGGCCGTGAGGCAGCAGGAGATGGGGGGGGCACCTGCTTCTCCTGGTCTAGTCTTAGCGGATGGAGATGCACAGGTGTGAACTCTCAGCTTTGAGGGTTCAGGACCCATCCAGAACCCTCTGTCCCACATAGATCTTTCCCTAGGTTGTTCCGTGGCCACCCCCTTCTCATTATCCCACCGCAGCTCTGTGTTACCACCCCCTCACCCCCTCCCACTGCCCCCCCCCCCCCCACTCCCAGACACTCTTGCATCATCCTGCTTGATTTCCTCTTGGCACCATCTCTGTCTGAAAGTACCTCACTTGGGAGTCTATTTAGTTCATTTTACTTGGTTGTTGAGTGTCTCTAGACTGGTTTATTTACTTGGTTAGCAGTGATGAAGGGCTCGGGGGTAACAGGTGTGATTGAAATAATCCTGCAATCTGGCTCCACGTGGAGGCCCGGTGACAGAGGCTCGAGCAGAGTATTGAGCTCCAGGGCAAGCATGTCCTCTGTCAAGTGTCTGGTCCCTTCTTCCCGATTCTGTCTAAGCATTCATGTGCACGCACACGACCGTTCACATCCCAGACAGGTTTTAAAGATGCGAATTGCTCTGACAGTGTGGCTTGAGGGTGTTTTCACACCAGTGTTTCTTGTTCCATGGATAAACAGCAGTTCTTCTAGCGGGCCCCTGCGGATGGGCCTCACATGGTGTCCAAGGTTCTGTTTTTGCATCATGCACGTGTGTGATCTGTGTAGACACCCATGATCGATGGGTAGACTCGTAACTGCTAGTCAAAGTGTATGTATATTTTTATCCCTTTTTTGGTTAAGATAACAAATTGTGCTCAGTAGCGGGCACAAGTGTTAAGTGTATGGCTTAATGAAGTTTTAGGTGGACTTAACGAAGCCTACGCCAGTGTTAGGCTACCCAGAGAAACTTATGGGGCCCAGGGAGGCTCCCCCCTGCGCCTGGCCAGTTCCTATCCCCCACACCCCAAAGTAGCCACCGTCCTGACCTCTATTTGTGTTGCCTGTTTTTGAGATTTCTTACACTGGAATCCTACAGGAAGCTATCTTTTGTGTCAGCTTTTTTGGCTCAGTGTAACGTGTCTTTGAGATTCACCCACATTCTTGCGGGTGGCAGTAGTTTTTTTGTTTTTCATTGCTGTGGGTAGATATTGAGCAAATATACAAGTACTTATTTTTTTCATTCCACTGTTGATTTGAGTTGTTTCTGGTTTTTTTTTTTTTTTAATTCTTTTTGGCTTTTATGACTCATGCATATTCTTGTACATGTCTTTGGTGGCTAGAGCCGTCCTTTCTTTTGGGTGAATACCCAGGAATGGAACTGTGAAGGGTGCAAGTGTGTTCAGCTTTAGGAGATTTTGTCGAATGGTTTTCCAAAATGGTTGCATTAAATGTCTATTCGCAAAGTCTGAGAATTCCAGGGGCCTGGCATCCTTATCAACGTTTGGTGTTGTCAGTCCTTTTAATTTTAACTATTCCAGTGAGAGGGCTGTGGTATCTTATTGTGGTTTTAATTTGTACTGCCCCGATGTCAAGTGATAATTAGCACTTTTCACGTTCATATGGCCCATCCGTCCATCATCTTATGAAGTGTCTGTTACAGTCTTTTGCCATTTTTAGATTGGGTTGTCCTTTTATTACACATTTGTAGTGGTTCTTTATATTCTGGATTTCTTCCCTTTGGTTGGAGATATACATGTATATGTATATGTAATTGCAGATGTTTTATATATGTAAATTATGTATTTGCATCCTTTGGTGGATATGTGTGTGTATATATATATATATATATATATATATATCTCAAATATTTTATTCCAGCCTGTTCCATTTTTACTCTCTTAATGGTGCTATTTGATGAACAGAAGCTCTTAGTTATAATGAAGTTCAAATTACCAATCATTTTTTTAGTATTGCTTTTTGTGTCCAGTTTAATCTTTTCTTAACCCAAGGCAATGAAAATATCCTCCAATGTTTTCTTTTAGAAGCTTTCCCAGTTTATCTTTCACATTTAGTCTTGTATTCCATCTCAAATAATTTTTAGTATGGTATGTGGTTGGGTTGAGATTCCCTTCCTATAGGTGAATTCCATTGTCCCATCACCATTGATTGAGAAGTCCATCCTTTCTCTGTGGAGCTGCAGTGGTGTCTTTGTGGCCGTCAGGTGGCCATTGTATTTGGGTTGGATGTGTACATGTTAATTGATGATGGATGTTGCCAAATTCCCTTGTTAAAAAGGTTGTATCAATATACACTCCTGCCAACAGCGTGTGCGCATGTCTGCTTGCACTCATTCTTTTCCGCACTCAGTACTATATCACCCTGAAACATTTCCATTTGGATGGGTGTAAAATGACCTTGATATTATTTTTGTTTGTATTTTCCTGTTGTTAGTTAATTGAGTATCTCTTCCTATATATGGTTATATTGGTCTCTTTTTTCTTTTTTTAAAGATTTTATTTATTTATTTATTTATAAGAGACACACAGAGAGAGAGAGACAGAGACAGAGACATAGGCAGAGGAGAAGCAGGCTCTACGCAGGGGAGCCTGATGTGGGACTCAGTCCGGGGACTCCAGGATCACTTGCTGAGCCGTAGGCAGATGCTTAATCACTGAGCCACCTAGGCATCCTGGCCTCTTTTTTTTCAAGTACATTGGCCATTTTTATTTCTTTCGTGAATTTATTTTCTTTGTTATGTTCTTTTCCCCCCTGTGGTTATTTTTCTTTTTCTTACTGAGTTACAGGTGATCTTAATATACTGTAGATGGTTATTGTTTTTTTTTTTTTTTTTTAAGTTTATTTATTTATTTTTTAGTAACTTCTACATCCAACGTGGGGCTTGAACTCACAATTCCGGAATTGAGAATCACATGCCCTTCTGATTAAGCCAGCCAGGCGCCCCTCTTTTATTTGTGTTATATGTTACCAGTACTCATCCCAGGGGAGTGGCAATCCCTGGCCCGGTTTTGTAAATAAAGTTTTATCGGAACACAGCCATGCCCACTTGGTTACCTGTTTTCTTTTTTTTTTTTATTATTATTTTTTTTTTTTTGGTTACCTGTTTTCTATGATTGTCTCACATTACAATGATGCAGATGAGCAACTGGCACAGAGACTATATGGTCTGCAAAAAACATTTTCTATCTGGCCCTTTACAGAGAAAGCTTGCCTACCTCTGCTTTCTATCAGTTTGTTCTTTTTTTTTTTTTAATTTTATTTATTTATTCATGAGAGACACACACAGGCAGAGACATAGGCAGAGAGAGAAGCAGGCTCCATGCAGGGAGCCTGATGTGGGACTCAATCCCAGGTCTCCAGGATCATGCCCTGGGCCAAAGGCAGGCGCTCAATCGCTGAGCCACCCAGGCATCCTTATCAGTTTGTTCTTATCTTAGTACTTAATATGCTCTCTTTTATCTTATAGAGATTTTACATTTGGGGTGCTTGGATGGCTTAGTTGGTTAAGTGACACTTGATTTTGGCTCAGATTATAATCTCAGGATTGTGAGATTGAGCCCCATGTCGGATTCCATGCTGGGCATGGAGCCTGCTTCAGATTCTCTCTCTCTCTCCCTCTGCCCACCACCCCACCTTCTAAACAAGAAAAGAAAAAGAAAGAAAGAAAATTTACATTTGTTTATAGTCAATCTTGACATTTTCCTTTGTAGAATTTGGATTTGGTGTATTTTATCCAGAACGCCTTATATATCTTGAGTTAACAAAAATATTCTCTGTTCTCTTATAATATTTTTTTGTAATGTTTGTTGCATTTATGATTTTTAATCCACCAGAAGTTTATTATTTTAAATTCTGTAATATATTTTACTTAACCTAATATAGCCAAAAGATTATTATTTTTTCTTTTTTTTTTAATTTTTAATTTTTTCTTTTTTTAAGGATTTATTTATTTATTTTAGAGAGAGAGTGAGAGAGAGCACGCACAAGTGGGAGGGGCAGAGGGAGAGGGAGAGAAAATCACAAGCAGACTCTGTGCTGAGTGCAGAGTCTGACATGGGGCTTGATTTCATAACCCCGAGATCATGAACTGAGCCAAAACCAAGAGTCAAACACTTAATGGACTGTGCCACCCAAGTGCCCCCAAAGATTATTTTCAATGAGCAATCAATATCAATTGATAATCAATATTATCAATTGAATTGTTATAACCAATATTACAACTAATGAGGTAACTTACATTCTATTTTTCTTTTGATACCAACTCTTCAAGAAGTTTATTTTTGTATAGAGTGTGAGGTAGGGATCTAGCTTTATTATTTTCCAAACAGATAGCTATTATCTCAATGCCATTTATTGTGTAGTTCTTCCATTCTCTATGGATCTGAAAAGGTTTTTTTTTTATAATAGACTATGTTCCATTTTATGAATGGGTTTGCCTTCTGTGCCCTGTGGTGTTCCACGAATCTTTCTGTTCCTGTTGCAATATCGCACTCTAGTAATAATTGTAGTTGTATTTTACTCTCTTGTAGGGTTGGACTCTACTCATCTTTCTCCTTTTAAAAAATTGTTTTGACTGTTCTCCCATCCAGATAAATCCTAGAACCATCTGGCCAGGTTCCACAGACAGAAACACTTTGGGATTTTGATTGGATTGCATTGAATCATTCTTTAACCCCACAGGATGGGTAGGGCAGTGATTGTCATCTCTGTTTTGCAGATGAGGAAATTGAGGTCTGGAGAGAGGAAGTGAACAGTCCAAGGTCACCTAGATGGGAAGGGGTGGGGCAGGCAGAGGATCAACTCCTCATCTGTTGGATCAGTAAAATTCAGTGTTTGTTGATTAAACATGTACTCTGGGCTGACCAAGCAGTGTGTGGGAACGGGGGAGGCTGAGACCCCCCATCCCTTGCCCTAGCAGAGCTTCAGCCTCCCAGGGAAGTTGGGTGCATATTCCCCAGGAGCCATATAGGGACCAAGGACTAGCCCTTAGGGAAGGCCCCTCAGTGGGGGGACCCTGGAACTGACCACAGTGAGTTGGTCAGCGGGAGATTTTTCGACCGCGGGGAAGGGTGTCCCCAGTGGGGGGACAACACAGACAAAGGCCCAAAGGCAATGACAAGACCTGTGGGACAGATTTGCCACACTGCATCGCCTCCCCCACTCTGCTCCTCCTGGTGATAACCTCTCCCCTTCTCTTTTACCCACTGTCATCACCTGTGGACAGACAAGGGGATGTAGCCCTGCCCCCCTACTACCAGCCAGAGGAGGACGATGAGATGCCTTTCATCTGCTCCCTTTCGGGGGACAATGGCATCATGGGTTGCCACGAGATCCCCCCACTCAAGGAGCAGGGCCGCGAGTGCTGCCTGTCCAAGGATGATGTCTACGACTTTGGGGCAGGGCGCCAGGACCTCAATGCCAGTGGGCTGTGTGTCAACTGGAACCGCTACTACAATGTGTGCCGCACAGGCAGTGCCAACCCCCACAAGGGTGCCATCAACTTTGACAATATTGGTTACGCCTGGATCGTCATCTTCCAGGTGAGGCCACTCAGGCCTGGCGCCAGCGCGCGTGCCAGGGCCTGGGAGACCAGAGCTGGCTGGGGTGAGGGGTGGAGTGAACAGCTTCTTCTGGCAGCTAGGGCTTTGTGCTAGGTGTTCCGCTGAAATCTGCCCAACTTGCCGGCATAGTGGGCGTTATCATGCCCCTGTGACAGGCAGAGTGCCTGAGGTTTGAAAGAAAGGAGGCAAGCTATTTGAGGATCACATGCTATTTAATGGAGAATCAGGATTTTAATCCAGGTCTGGGGGACCCCAAAGTTTGTGCTCTGTGGAATCTCAAGTTGCCTGGGGGCATATGGATCCCAGCAGGGAGGTCTGTTTATAGAGGAGAGAGCCCAGCCTCAGGCCTGGTTGGGGCCAGGGGCTTTCCTGGTGGCGGTGACCACTTGAGCAAAGGCCTGGGTGTAGGGAAGCCCCGGGGGTGTGCAGAGAGCACCAAGGAGCTGTTTGTTTGGGCAGGGTCTCTCGGATCGTGTTTTTGATCAGTCAGTAAGAAACATTTTATTCAGTGCCCATATTTATATACACTCACAAAGCACTGTTAACTTTACTGGGTGCAAAGGGCTTCATTGCCTTGCATGACCCCAGTGCTCTGCAGAGGACAGGGATGGGGTACGTTGAGGGAACCAGGGCTGTGGGACCTACTGCTCGATGTCTCCGCACCTCAGTTTTTCACCTTGAATGCTGGGTAATAACAGCTTTCTCTTACCATGAGTGGCTGAGGAGAAGAAACTGGATGATGCGAGTGGAGCTGTCAGCCCAGTGTGGAATGAGGGCTAGAGGCCACCTTCCTGCTGCCCTCGGAAGGAAGGATGGGGCTGGGGCGGAGAGTGGTGGCTGAGAAGCCCCAAGGAGATGGGAAGGCCTTACCCAGGTGGCTCTGTGCTCTCTGCCCTGGGGGGCAGTGAGATCGCAGAATTCAGAGCTGCAAGGTGTGATGTGATGTGGTCACAGCCCAGGGGCTCCTGCTCCAGAAGCATGCAAGAGGGTGGTGCTGGGGAGAGCCCGCCACTGGTTGTGCCTAAGGCTGCTCTGCCTCGCACCAGCCTGGGTGTGGGAGACTGGTGGGCGGGGACTCTGGAGCTGGAAGGGCAGGCTGAAGTCTGGGTCCCCACCTTCCTGGCTGTGTGACGGTGGGCAAGTACTCTAACCTCTCCAAACTTCAGTGTCCTCACCCGTGTGCTGAGGGTGAGGCTGGCCCGCCCGTGGAGCCTTGCGGAGTAGGAGAGAGAATGCGGGTAAAGCAGCCTGGCACACGGCAGGGCCTCTGGCTGGGGCTGCATCTGCTGCCTGCCCTGCCTCAGGGTCCTGCCTTCCCTGTCTCAGGCTCACTCCTCCTCTGCTCTGTTGCGGCTGCAGGTGATTACTCTGGAAGGCTGGGTGGAGATCATGTACTATGTGATGGATGCTCACTCCTTCTACAACTTCATCTATTTTATCCTGCTTATCATAGTAAGTGTCAGGGAAACTGGGGCTTTCTGGGCAAGCTCAAGGACCCAGGGACCAGGAAGAGGGTCGGGGGGGCTCCTCAAAGAACCCCGCAGAGCCAGGAGAGCTGAGTGGGAGGGAGCAGGGGGGAGAAGTTTTTTTAGATTTTATTTTTATGTAATCTCGACACCCAGGGTGGGGTTTAAACTCACAACCCAGAAATCAAGAGTCTAGTGCTCCACTGAGCCAGCCAGGCTCCCCAGGAGGGGCAATTTTTAAATGCCTCCGAGCAGCGGGTGATTGAAGGGACTCGTCAGGGCAGCGGTGGGAAGCATCCATCACTTTCTATTGCTTTCATTTCTCATTTCTGGGCATTTAAGTCCATCTCGTCACTCCCGCTCGTGTTTCTCTGCCTCGTGGTCTCTGGGAGTACGTTCTCCTGACCGCAGCCAGGTGCAGCCCCCAGGATGGAAGTTTCTCTAGGGCCCCAGCTTGCTCCTCTTTTCCGGGAATGGGAAGAGGAGATGCTCTGAGGCAGAAGTGGGGGACTGCTTCCCCACGGGGCTCCCTGAAATTCTCAGAGGGATTCGCACCTCTCAGGCAGCTCTGCCTTGTGGGGGTGGCTTGGGGGTGCAGGCAGGGTTCATCTGCCTCACGGAGTAGGGCCCTTCCCCCGCCCAGGCAGCCCTTCCTGCCTTCCCCCACAGTCTGCCCAGAGCGAGCTCATCCACCTTGTCATGCCTGACTGCAGCTTCAGCCACAGCACAATCCCCCAAATGTCAAGGTGATTCACTCCTGGGACAGTCGGTGCTGGCTGGCTCCCTACTGCTGTGAGGCTGGGTTCTCTGGCACCTCGGTGGTAGGAGAGGGCATGCTTGGCTCTCTGGGGCAGCACCCCATTCCGAGCTGGTGGGACCTTGGCCTGGGGGGTTCAGCACAGGCTGGCAGGTGGTGACCTGGGACATACTCGTTGTTGGCTTTGCTCTGATGGCCTTCCTGGGGAAGCTGGGGCCTTGGGCCCCTGAGGAGACACCCAGATGAAAGGAGAGGAGGTCCAGGCTTCGTTCAGCATTGACATTCACCCACTGGTTTGTTCATCTCCCCAGCACAGCCAGGGAAGCCCGCGCTGCATCGGGCCCTGAGCCAAGCATGGGGAACTGAGCAGTGAGGTGGGCCCGCCTCTGCTCTTCAGGAGTCAGTTGGGGGGTGGGGGTGGGAATGGGCTACAGCTGGCAGTGACCCGACAGCACCTTAGGAGCTGTGACAGAGGCTGAGGGAGTCCAAAGGAATTCTCTGATCTAGCCAGGAGGAGGGATGCGGGAGTGGGAGGCTTCCTGGAGGAGGTGATACCAGAATTGAGCTTTTAAAGGGCTCAGGGCAGGCAGCTGGGGGAGGGCCTCCTGGGCAGGGGCTGCTTGCAGAGATCTTGAAATGGACAGAATTCTGAGACAGGGGGCCTCAAACCACTGGGGTTGCTAGAGGACCCTCGAACTTCAGAGCGGGGCTGGAGAATGTGATCTCCTCCTGATAGAGTTGAGGTGGGAATGTGGGGTTGGTAACTCCCAGGGTGACCCAAGGCAGGCCCCTTAGCCCCCCGGATCCACAATAAAGTGGGGAATAGTGATGGCACCAAGGCTGATGGGCTCTCAGGAAGATTCGACGATACAGCCTAAGGCCTGCATGGCCCCTGGCACATAGGAAGTGCTCAATAAATGTGCCCTGCTACTGTTACTGCCGCTGTTATTGGGTCCTAGGTGGCCCCATCACAAGAGAAAGGGCACTGACAGGGGCTGAGGATGCTGAGTTTTTCCAGGCGCTGGGAAGGGTCCAGAGAGCAGAGCCTGAGTGATCATGCTGTCATTTTGCCCTCACGGCCCTGGCCCTGCAGGGCCACCTGCCCATTCTGTTCCTCAGGTGAGGCCCCTGAGCCCCAGTGAGGTGAGAGGTCCTCAGCCCCCAGACTCAGATCTCCAGTACTCAGTACTCCAGACTCAGATCTTCCCCTCCCCTGCACCCCTATAGGAAGAGCTTTAAGCTTGTCTTGCTTGAGCCTTCAGCTTTACAAGGAAGTGGAGTTCCAGAAGGGCTGGGGGAGCTGCTGCCTGGGCTCTGGGGAAGCAGCCGTGGAGGAGGCAGGCTGAGTGGAAGCCTGACAGGGGTGAGCGCCCAGAGGGAAGGGTCTGTGGCCTCTCCTTCCTGGTGACCCCTCACACAGGCCTGCATGGAGCAGGGCCCCAGGAGATGCTTGGGGGAAGACATGACCAAGAGAGCCAAGGAGGGGCATCTTCTTACCTGGGGATTTTTCCAGAGTCTTCCAGCCAGGAATTGCCCTCTGCCTGATAACTGCAGAAGCCTAGCTCTCTATTTGTGGCATGGGGGACGGGGCAGGGTTGGGGGGTTGGGGGGAGGGGTGAATCCGTGTCTGGGGCCTGGAGGAGGATGAAAAGCCACTCCCCTTGCTGGCAGGGCCTGCTGATCCCATTCAAAGGCTTGGCAAATGCCAGACCCCAGGAGAGGGGTCTGCCCTCTGGAAAGCAGGGCAGGAAGGGCTCTGCTCCCTGTGGTGGCCACTGGAACTGGGCCCCGAGTCCTGAGGTGGCAGGATTCCCAGTACTCACTGGGTAGCCTCTCCCACCTCCTCCCTCCAAGCACCGATACAGCCACACAAGGAAACACTTTCTGAAGGAAGCTTCTCTTGAGTCTGGATGCCCAACTGGATGCCCAAAGCCAAGCCAGAAAGAGGGCAGGGCTTGGGTGGGACTCAGGGCCTGGATGGCCTGAGTGGGGCTGGGCCTTCCTCCCCAGCCTCTGCGCTGGTGAGGCCCTGGCCTGAGGGCCCAGAGGGAGAAGGCTTGGAAGCAGGTGCCGGTGGGGCCCGGGGAGCTGCCTGGGCCCCCACCGTCCTGGGGCCCCGGCCTCCTGCCGGAGCAGGGCCTCAGCAATCTTTTCCTGTCCCTATCTGTGCCCCGTGCCTCTCCGTCTCTCTGGGCCCTCCACCCTCTGCTCCTCTCTCTCCCTGCCTCCTCGTGCCCTCCGCTCCTGTACTCTCTGAGCCTGTGTCACTCCCTCTCCGTGTTTCTCCTGTTGTCTCTCTGCGTTCCTGGCTGTCTGCCTCCTGCCTCTGTCCCGTCCCTCTTTGGTGTCTCGGATCTGTCCCTGCTTCTCCTCTGGTCTTCCTTTCTGCCTCTGTCCCTCTGCTTCTCGCCCCACCTCTGTCCCTCCGGCTCCATCTCTGTATCCCCCTCCCCCACCATTTCTCTTTCTCCTCGTTTCCCTCCCCCCACCAATCTGTCCCCTCTGTTCCTGTCCCTGTCCTCTCCTCCCGTTGGTCACAGGTGGGCTCCTTCTTCATGATCAACCTGTGCCTCGTTGTCATAGCGACCCAGTTCTCGGAGACCAAGCAGCGGGAGCACCGGCTGATGCTGGAGCAGCGGCAGCGCTACCTGTCCTCCAGCACGGTGGCCAGCTACGCGGAGCCCGGCGACTGTTACGAGGAGATCTTCCAGTACATCTGCCACATCCTGCGCAAGGCCAGGCGCCGCGCCCTGGGTCTCTACCAGGCCCTGCAGAGCCGCCGACAGGCCTCGGCCCCGGGGGCACCCACATCCACCAAACCCGGGCCCCACACCAAGGAGCCCAGGCACTACAGTAAGTGGCCGCAACCCCTCCAGGGTGCCCCCCTCCGGCCTCGTGCGTGCCTGTCTCCTCCTTGTGGGCAGAGCCGTCCAGCAGGTGGGGAACCCAGGTCTTCCCTCAGGGGCACTGCCCTGGTTCCTTCCCCACTTTCCTGACCAACTGCCAGTGAGTGTCTGGCCTGGACTGGCCTCCGGCTGGGGGGACTCGACACCCCGGCCCCTGCAGGAATTCCCTTCCCATCCCAGCGTGTGGTCTTGTGCACTCAGGCTCCACCCTGGGATTCACACTCGAGAGAAGTAAACGCATGTCCATCCCGTCTGGTAAAATCCTAAAACGTCCCCCCACTCAGCCTGCCTACCCCACTACCCACGTGGGCTCCTGCTGCCACCACATGCTTGCCAGCACACCAGAGCAGTGACCACCGGCCACCTGGAATAAAGGGGCTGCGGCCCCCACCCTGCGAAGACATGATGTGTCAGGGACACCTGTGCCATTTTGTGATCTTCTGTCTCCAGACACTCAGGCTCAGAAAGGGCTCTCTGTTCATTTTCTCATCTGTTCTAGAAAACAGTCCCGAGAAGGGGGCACGATCTCTTCGTAACATCCCGTTTTCAAATGGGAAAACTAAGGTCCAGAGAGATGAAGGGAGTCACTTAAGGTCACACAGTGTGTCAGTGACAAAAACAGTATCAGGGACGTCAGAGTTGGGTTTGCTGAGCCGCCTCCAGGGGGAAATGAAGGCTTGGCTCCCACCGGAGGCACAGCCCCAGCAGGCCCCGCCCCAGCCACTGGGGCTGCAGGCAGCGGGGACTGTACCTCGGACAGCCGGGCCCCTCGGTGGGCCTCGGGCTCCTGCCCTGTGAAGTTGAGGCTGAGGCTCACTTGCAGTGGGAGTCAGCCACCCCCAGGCCCTGCTCCTGCAGCTCTTGCGTCCTGGGAATCTGAGATTCTTGGGAGGCGAGCCGGGGAACTGGTGCTCGGAGCTGCCGCCTACCCATCCTTGGGTGCCAGCCGTCCAGGCGTGGTCTTGGAGGAGGCTCCAGGTGGCCCGTGGGCTGGCCCAGCACGTGGACGGGGGAGCCGGGGTCTGGGCAAGGCTGGCGTGCAGCGTTCCTGGATGACGCAGGGCGGAGCTGCCTGCTGCTGCCCCCAACCCTGTCCAGGGAACCTGTGTGGAGGGAAGCCCAGGGGGCCATCTGGAGGGAGAACTTACTCCCCACCCCCCCCCGCACCCTGGAGACTCCATGCCTTTCTTCTTCCCTGGGAAGCACATTTTAGGGAGCCCAACCCCATGAGTGGGTCTGAGCTGGGCTTTGCTGAGATGGGACTGACCCCTGGGCTTCTGGCTGCCTCACCCTGGCTCAGCTCCAGGGGATGAATGAGTCCGAGGGCCTTCTCCGAGGCATTGGGAGATAATTGGAGGCAAATCTGGAAAGGGATGTTAGGCATTACATATTTTTCTTTCCCTTTAATGTTTTTATTATTATAATTTTCTTGGCTCACACAAGCAAAACACGTTTATTCTAGGAAAATAAAGGCAAACATAAAGAAGAAACCAAACCACCCAGAAAGAATCTTCCTGACACCTCTTCGAAATGGTTCACAGATCACAGAACTCTGGTCCAAGACTGGCCCAAGCTTCTCAAACTCTCCCTGGGGCAGCAAAGGGAATGAAAGCTTCTGCCCCCCACTCCCTGCTATCCCTCCTGTCAGCACCTCCTGCCTGCTTCCCCAGGACCCAGCCCCAACTCCCAGCTTGTGAGGAGGGCACTCTCAGGGGGCTTCTAGAGCAAGGGTTTGCCCCTGCCCAGGGCTCTGGCCTCCCTCCCTCCCTGGGACACAAAGCCCACATACAGGTGGGAGAATTGGAGATGGAGAGGCCACCTTGGCTCCTTCTGGGGGAGACCATCCTCCCTACCAGCCTGGTTCTTTGAGAGGCTCTTCCTCCGCCATTGTCATCAGCAGGATCGTGGGAGGGCTGGGCCTTGGGCCAGGAAGTGATGGAGCAAGGGCAGATGACAGGCATGTGTGCCCCAGGCATGGCTCCAGGCACCCCACATGCATCCACAGTAGATCCCTCCCCACAGCCCTGCGGGGAGGTGCTCCCAGTCCTGACTTTACAGGGGCAGACAGAGCCCAGAGCCGTAAAGCCAATCCCCTGGGAACCACAGGCCACTGGGCCTCCTGGTGGGGCTGGCGAATCCCAGGCAGAGCCCGAGCCTAGGAGCCTGAAGCTCACACGGGCCTGGGTCTCAGGGTGAGGTGGGCAGGGACTGCCACCTCTGAGACCCCCGAGCCTGTGTAACTGGGGGCGTCACCCCTGCCTTGTGTTTGCTTTGCAGAGCTATGCCCTCAACACAGTCCCCTGGACCCGACGCCCCACACTCTGGTGCAGCCCATCTCTGCCATGCTGGCCTCCGACCCTGCCAGCTGCCCCCGCTGCCAGCATGAGGAGAGCCGGCGGCCCTCGGGCCCGGATAGCACCGACTCGGGCCAGGAGGGCTCGGGCTCTGGTGGCTCAGGTGGCGGCTCGGAGGAGGCTGATGGGGACGGGGCCCGGAGCAGCGAGGATGGGGCCTCCTCAGGGCTGGGGAAGGAGGACGAGGAGGAGAAGGCAGACGGGGCCACCCGGCTGTGTGGGGATGTGTGGCGGGAGACTCGAGCCAAGCTTCGAGGCATCGTGGACAGCAAATACTTCAACCGGGGCATCATGATGGCCATCCTGGTCAACACCGTCAGCATGGGCATCGAGCACCACGAGCAGGCCAGTGGGGGCCGGGCACGGGTGTGGAGGGGGAGGGCTGGGTGCCGAGGCCCAAGCTGGCCCATGCAGCCTGGGCTGTTGAACACTCAGTGTGTCCATCTCCCACCTGCTGGGGACTAGGTCCCATTCATCCCCGGGCCCAGCCCAGGGGAGCGAGGAGCTCTGCGGTCTGCCCGTGGGTGAACGAGTGGGCCAGGGAAGCCACACTAATCCTGGGGCTGCGGGGGTGCAGGTCCCACTCCTTTCTCCTGAGCAGCTCAGCCTGGACACAGGCACCCACAGCTCCTCCCTGTCAATCCCTGCCAGACCTCACTTCCAGGTGTCACTTGTCCCTTCTCCCCCAGACAGCTGGAGTGATCTTTCCTAAGGTGGGGCTCTCCCCTGCCCCAGCCTGCCCCAGCCTGCCCCAGCTCCCCATTGCCCTTGGCACAAAATGCAGAGCTTTCTTCTGACAGCCAAGGCTTCTTTGTGGGCAGTGCCTTCAGTGGTGTGTCCTCCTGTCCCCGAGGCCCTCCACACAGCACCGAGGCACTGAGAGTGGCCTCAGGGTTGCCCTGCAAAGACTGTCCCCTGTCTGCCTCCTCTGCCAACCCTGTAGTTTCTTCTGTCCTCAGTGCTGGGCATGTAGATGCAGAGTGGGTGTTGGCTGAGTTGAATGGTGTGTCCCAGGCCCCCTGGGCCATCCACAGAGATACTGCTAGGGCTTTGGGGGTGAGAGGAGTTCAGAGACAGAGTCCCAAGGGGATAGACACGTGGGTGAGGTGGCAGGAGCACAGGGAGGGTGCTATTTATAGGGACACAGGATGGAGGGCCACGGGGGGTTAGCACACACATCCCTAGTACACAGGTCATAGCCTGGGCTGCCAGCCTGCATGACAAGTCCAGTCCTGGCTCTAATTGAAGCAACACTGTTTTCTGGGTCCCCCAGCCCTGGGGTGGGTTCCCTCCCTTGACCTGTACCCCAGCCCTGTGAGGGCACCCCATTTGGCCCTTAGTGACCCTGAAGCCTAGGGAGGGTGTCCCACAGCCAGTGAGGGGTCAGATCTGCACCCACATCTCTCTGTGGCAAGACTGACCCCCCCCCCCCGTAGGGTTTATAACATGGCCCCCCTTTGCATCCCTGCCGCTGTCTCTCGGCACCCGTCCCTGCGCCCTGCGGTGGGCCACACTCTCATTTCCCTCTTCATTAGCTTGCCAAGCGCTGGCTCCATTCAATTTACTTAAATGCGGCCCCTGGGGCTGCGGCGACACTCTGTTCGGAGCTGCTGGTTTGCCAGCCATTCTGGCTTAATTAAAAAGGTCTCTGGGGAGGCCTGGGGGGGAGGGCTCTCTGCAGGGTAAAGCTGGGGAGACAGGCAGCCCAGGACCCCCTTACCCAGGGTTCAGACTTCGGGCCTTTCCTAGCCAGGCCAGCGGTCCTGGAGGGGGCCCCATAGGGGAAGCAGGTGATGTTGGGGTGCTGGCTCTGATTTCTGAGTGGGTGGCACCAAGGGGGCTTGTCACGGTGCTGCTGCAGTAGAGACTGGGCACCGTTCCTGCCAGGGCTTGTGGGAACCAGCTGGCGAGAGCCAATTTTCTAACACTCAGGAGTTTCGAAAGCCTGTTTTTAAACAGTTGGTAGCTTGAAATTGGCTGTGGTGGGAGTATTTACACCATGGAAATTGGCGTACGCTGCAGATCAGGGCTATTTTTCGGAGGCCTGTTTGTCGGGGTTCTCGGGGTCCCAGCCTCTCCCGCTGCCCTGCAGCCTGGCCTCCACCCCACACGCTTCTACCGCTCCTGCATGGGCTCCTTCCCTGGTTCTTCGATGGGCATGCAGGGGGCCTTGGCCTCCCTCAGCCAGCACCTCCATCTGTGAAAGGGGCACCCACACCCTGGGACCCCCAGACCTTTGTCACAGAGTGGCTGGGTGGGTTAATTAGGAAACCTGGAACTTAGTGGGTACTCACTAGTTTGCAACTCTTTATGAATTTTCTGTTTGAGCCTCACATCACCACCCTAGGACTGAGTTTACCCTCTGCTGTCGGGAGCCTCGAAAAATTAATTAATTAAAGAAAAAGTGAGGAGGAGGGAAAATTTTTTAAAATGTTCTTTTTAAAGCAGCCCCGAGTGGCAGCCATTGTTCTGTAGAGCTCCGTGCAGGGCCTGCTGTGGGCCTGCTGGCATGTTTGCGCCACTCCCCTCGGCTCCCAGACGTGGCTTGGCAGGGAAAGGATCCACCCCCGGGTTTATTCTGAGCAGCCCTGTCTGAGGTGGTGCCTGCAGAGGGAGGTGGCCCAGGGAGAGTGGGGGAAGAACAGGAGAGGAAGGTGGGTGAACATGCACAGCCCCTTTTCTGCAGGGGTGGTGACCATAGAGGGGAGGCATTGTAGGGGCTTGGCAGGGAGCCTGGCATGGCCCTGGGGGTTAGATGGTGCTGAAGTCTGCTCCTCTGAGTAGCCCCAGAGAGGAGGGGAGGCCCAGGATGGTCTGTGACTGAGGCTATGCGACAAGCAGGTGGGTGGGGTCGGCTTGGGGAGGGTACAGATTCCTTCATCATCACCTGCTGTCATGTGTTAGCACAGTTTTTTCTCTTGTGATCCCTATGGCGGCCCAATGGGGCAGGCAAGGCGAGTGTCTTAAAGCCACTGAGCAGGTGGGGAGACTGAGGCTTGCTCCAGTGACACGGTGAGCAATTGTCCAAGCAGGGCTCCAGGATGCTGAGGTGGAGGTTCCACAAAGCCGACAGGAGGCAGTGGGGAGGCCTGGGTGGGGAGGCATTGCTCCTGTGGCAGCCTTTCCATCTCTCGACACTCCCCTGTCTGGGAGCACGACTCCTCTCAAGCTGGGCAAGGCTGCTCTCAGCCCCAGCCTGTCCTGTAAATGGAGGATGGTCACTGGGTGGGATGACAAGAAACAGAGTTGGGCTGAATGGGCAGCAGGGTAGGGCTGCAGGCAGCCTCCTAGGGCAGGCTGGGGCATGTCCACAGGCCCCTGTTCCCCAGGGACTGCATTCAAGGCCTCCAGATCAGTGATTGACTCAAAGCAACTTTATTTTCCCTTCTGCAGCCAGTCTGGGATGACTCTGGGAAGAGGAGGATGGACTAGTGTAGTGCCCAACATTCCAGCTCTGGGGGGCTTAGCGGGGAGAGCCAACATGGGCTGCAGTCCCAGAAGGCTCCCCAGAGGCAGTGGCACTGGAGATGGATCCTGAAGGGTGACTAGGAGTTCCTCAGTGAGACAGAGGAGGGACAGGTACAGTGCCCAGGAGCAATCCCCCAAAGGAATGAGCCCTCAGGGAGGATGTGCACAGAGGGCAGAAGGTAGCCCAGGAGGCTGGGGGTGCTGTCCTTCCACAAAGTGTCTTAAGGCAGGCTTTGTCCTCAAGGCAGCAGGGGGCCACAGAACACTTGCAAGCAGGGCAGAGACAGGTCTGGATTGACCTGGAGCCTCAAGCTGAAGCTGTCAGGGGAGTGGAACAGGCCAGAGGGAGTATTCTTCTGATTCAGATTGAGATCTGATTCCACCACTGCCGGGCCTTGGCCTTGGGCAGTCATTTCCCTCTGAGCCTCAGTGTCCACATCTATAAAATGGGGATGCCATAGGGTGACGTTTGAGGTCTAAATGAGATAATTCATGGAAAGTGCTTGGCACTGACTGATGCAGGAGAGACACTTAACACCAGCTGCTTTCATTGCCATGGGGTAGTCCCAGGCTCCAGAGCTTCCCGCTGGGGACCCCTGCCCGGTGGGAACCTCATATCCCTGCAGAAATGGCCAGAGGCTGGGCAGCCTGGTGCCACCATGCCTGGCGGGCCAGGAGGAGCGGGCCTCTGTCTCCCTCCACTTGGGCCTCCAGATGGCAGCCCCTCCCTACCCACCCTCCACCCTCCTGCCTCTAGTGGTTTTCTGTCCCTTGTCACCCCCTCTTCCACCGGGTGGGTCTCTGCAGCCTCTGCCTGGTGGTCTGTCTGCCTGCTGCCTCTCACGTTCCTGGCTCCCTCACGCACTCCCACAAGGTCATGATCTTGGTCCTTCCTTACATTTTCACGTGTTTATCTTCTTCTGTCTCATCTCTCCACACCCTGTCTTTGCCTCTCATTCCCCGCGCCCATATTTGTCTGTCTGTCCATCTTCCTCATGGCCTCCCTGTGCATCTTCACATACCCTCCCACCTCCAGTCTCACGGTACAGAATAGTCCATGTTCTCCTGTCTCCCGCTCGCTGTCTCTCTCTCCCAGAAAATTGCTTGCAGGAGTGATGGATGGTCCATTAGAGAAAGATTAACAGGTGTGCGCTCGACTAGAGAAACAGCTGCTGGGAGTGGGGGGGCACCGGGGGCCAGCGGGTGACCTTTCCAGAGAGTGGTGGCTCTGCATCAGTTGCGGGCGGGAGCGTTGTGTGGCCCGGAGCGGGTGATCGTCATTAAGGACTGTCAGCAGCCACGTTTTCCATCTCTGCTGTCATCATTTTGGCGGGCTGGGAAATTGGTGGCTCCGAGCTGCATCTGGGCCCTGCCTCAGCCGGGGATGCAGGGCCCCGGCCGCTCCCCACCAAGGGCCCCTCTCAGGGTCCCACTCCTCTTTCGGCCCATTTTGTGAGTCAAATGTGATTACGATGGAAATGGGGCCTCCTCCTTTTATCTGGGCTTGAGAGGAGCTGGCAGTTTTATTAGGTTTCCCAGGCACTGGTCGGAAGTGGGCGGTTGGATTATTATTATGTTCCGCCCTTTTTTCCTTTTAACCCAAATGGAATCACACTCAGGCCCCTGCGGTGCCCTGTCACCTGGTGGAGGGGCTGGGCTGGGGTGGGGGCGAGGCCGATGGCTGGCATCTCTCCCCCCTCTCCACTCTTGCTCTGGCTGGTCCCTCTGCCTAGACATCTTCTTTTCTCCTCCCTGTCGCTGGGCTCCCCCTCTCAGCTTTGAGGTCTCTGCTGAGATGTCACTTCCTCCAGGCAGCTGCTCCTGACTGAAGGATCACTGTTCCTTAAAGCACCCTCAACTTTTCTCTGTGTTTAGCACGAACCGACTGTTGGTCAGCTTGGGTGTTGGGCTTTGCCAGCAGAGCCCGCGCTTCCTGGGGACAGGGGCAATGTCCTGATGCTTTCACCACCGGCCGCCCTGGGTACACACGCCCAGCCCATGGTGAACACTCTGCAGGCCGTGGAATGTGTGAACTGTGGGAACGGAGGGAGGTGCGGGTGGATGAATTCTGGTGGGCTTTCCATGTGTCGCCGCAGAGCAGTTAGGGGTCTGATTCTGTGGCTCTGTGGCATCCTGGCCGGGTGGCTCAGAGCAAGGCAGCTCACTTCTCTGAGCCTCAGGGTCCTTATCTGTGAAACAGAGACTCCAGCAGCGGCCTCGCAGATGGTGGGAGGTGTCGGCAATTGTGGGGTGTCGAGCTCAGCACGGGCATGTGGTCAGGCCTCCCCTTCTCCGTGACTCGGGTGGGAGCAACCTGGCTCCTTGGTGGGCAGAAACCAGACACCTCACAGTCCCCGAAGGCTCACAGAGGAGAGGAGCTGGAGCCCTCCCTGTATGGTGCTCAGTGGAGAAGTCCGGAATGAATATCATCTTATTGCACCTCCTTGTTTTATGAATGAAGACACTGCTGTGAGGAAGGGGTGGCCCTGGAACCCTGTCTCCTAGTCATGGCCCATAATGTGGCCTGTTTTATATACCAGTGTCACTCAGATGGTTCCATTTGTAGAGGTGTCACCTGCTGGCTAAAAACCAGGAGGTAATCAGTTCTGGGGTCAGAGTGTGGCTGTCTGGCCAGAGGTACCAGTCTCCATCTGACCAGCTGGTGACTTTAACCCTTGACCACTCTGGGCTCTAGTGTCTTCCACTGAGAAGTGTGTGAAGGAAGTCCCATTGACCACAGTGATCTCCAGCCACCCACAGTCCTGAGACAACCATTGCTGGGGAATGAGAGCGTGGGGAGGGCTCAGTAGGGGGGTCTGCATAGCCAGGGGTTAAGGGGAGAAGCCTTGGAGCCAGGCTGCCTGAGTTCAGATCCTGGCTCTGCCCCTTCCCTGCTCCACAGCCGAAGGCAGGGGCCTGGCTTTCCCTGAACCTGCTTCCTCATCTGCAAAATGGGCTCTTGTGTGGGATTAAGGGACATGCTGCTTGTAAAGTTCAGAGAACAGGTCCTGCATGTGGTAAGTGCAGGGGAAAACAGGAGGTTTCCCGCAACGACTAGCCTGTTTTCTTGCCTTGCTCTGCATCTAGCCATGTGACCATAAGTCAGCTTCTCACATTGTATCCTGATCTGTAAAGTGGGTGTCACGATAGCTCCCTCAGTGCATAGTACCAGCATCATTTCCAACTGTGTGGAAGGTCAGCCCAGTGGGTCCCACCAGCTCAGTGGACTCTTAGGACAGCAGAGATGCAGCAGAGCTATACGGTTCTTGTGCGCTGTTGTGTTCCAGCAAGGACTCTGACTGCCAGGTCACGCAGCCAGGGTGACAGAGCCAGGCCTCCCTGCCTCCCTGGGAGGCCTGGAGCCCATGGGCATCCAAAGAGGATCCATGGATGTGCTCTGGTCTGACAGGGTCCCTGTCCCCTGTCCCAATGCCTCCATAGCCCGAGGAGCTGACCAACATCCTAGAGATCTGCAACGTGGTCTTCACCAGCATGTTCGCCCTAGAGATGCTCCTGAAGCTGGCTGCCTTCGGGCTCTTCGACTACCTGCGCAACCCTTACAACATTTTTGACAGCATCATCGTTATCATCAGGTGCTGCCTCTGCCCCCAGCAGGCTGCGGGCCCAGAAGCTGAGTGGGGGAGGAGGGGAATCTAATGCACTGACCCCGGCAGTAAACAATGTGTGTAAAAGCACAAAGGAATTCAATTATATCCAAACACAGTTACCAAATATTTAAAAATTTGTCATTCGGTACTATACTGGCTTCTAGATTAATGCATTAAATAGCAAGACGTAACAGCAGGTCTTGTGACTACCATCACTCCAAAGAAAGGATGGGTATAAATAATATTTGGAAATATGTACATCGACGGTTATAGAAACACATTCGCAATTTTGACTGGTCAAAAAGTCATAGGGACTGCTAATTCTCTGTGGCTTGTTTGCGTTCCTAACCAAAAAAAATTTAAATCTCAAAAAGAGGTCAGTGGGTAGACCCTCCTGAATTTAAGTCATAGACTTCTTGTGGGGGGGGGGTGCCCGTGGACTCACAGCATGCCCTGCAGCAGCAACGCCCCGTGAAACATGTTATTCATGGGATGAATGAATGAAGCTCTCCGTCTCTCCATCCTCCCTGACCCCCCTTTGCTCCTCTCCTCCCCGCCCTCTGCTGAACTCTCCTGCCTCTCTCCTCCCTGCCCCCACTTGCCCCCTCCCAGCATCTGGGAGATCGTGGGGCAGGCGGACGGCGGCCTGTCGGTGCTGCGGACCTTCCGGCTGCTGCGGGTGCTGAAGCTGGTGCGCTTCATGCCCGCGCTGCGGCGCCAGCTGGTGGTGCTCATGAAGACCATGGACAACGTGGCCACCTTCTGCATGCTGCTCATGCTCTTCATTTTCATCTTCAGGTGAGCCCTGCTCACCCTGGGGACCACATGTGTGAGGGGGCCTGGGGGCGCATGGCTGGTCCAGCTTCTCCAGGCAACACTCTGGATGTGGGTGTGAATCCCTGATGGCTCCGGGCGAGTACTGCCCTCTGAGCCTCAGGGTTCGTTTCTGTAAAATGGAACCAGTGCGGCCCCTGCCATCTTACTGGGTGGTTCTGAGGATGAAACAAGGCGGGCAGGCCCCTTGAGCCACCTCCATTCCTCCCTCAGCATCCTTGGGATGCACATCTTTGGCTGCAAATTCAGCCTCCGTACGGACACAGGAGACACTGTCCCCGACAGGAAGAACTTTGACTCCTTGCTGTGGGCCATCGTCACGGTGTTCCAGGTGAGCGACAGCACATGTTCATGTGTGTCAGGAGAAGGGGTTTCTCCCAGGACCGCTGCTTGGATTGCCTTTCAGAGGTGGCCCCTTGGGGAGTCCAGAGAAGAGGGATGGCCTGCCAGGGAGGCCCCTCCACTCCAGCCTCCAGCAGACAGGTCCAGGTACAGGGTCAAGCTGACATTGCACTTGCTCTGGGAGCTGGAGTGACCGCATGGTGCCCATCCCTGCCCCTCCACTTCCACCCCAAGACTTGGGCACCTTGGGATTCTCCTCCAAGACTATTTATTCACATATAACCTAGACTTGGTTGAATGAGTGTGCACGCCAAGGGCTGTCACATGGTGCGGGGTTGGGGGGCAGGAGGAGGAAGGGTGGGCTCGAGGAAGGGTGGGGGCGAGGGGAGGGACAAGCAGAAAGTGTGTGGAGAGGTTGGGGCTGAGGGAACAGCCAGGAAGGAGCACCCAGCGGTGCAGAGAGAGTCAGAGCAGGAGTGTGGGTTGTGCCCGGGCCGGGACCAGCGGGCAGAGCCATGTGTGTGAGCGAGGGGCGGAGGCTGTGCCAGGTGGGTCAGTGTAGTACAAGGTCCCTGGGTGTCCCCAAACGTGTAAGGAGATGCTATAGGTGTGCATGGGCTGCAGCATGCCTGTAGCTCTGCCACTCAGTGGATTCCATCTGCCTTGGTCCGGGCTGGGGCCTAGGGATACTCCAGGATTGAACTCTGTTCCCCCTTCCCTCACAGATTCTCACCCAGGAGGACTGGAACGTTGTCCTCTACAATGGCATGGCCTCCACCTCCCCCTGGGCCTCCCTCTATTTTGTCGCCCTCATGACCTTCGGCAACTACGTGCTCTTCAACCTCTTGGTGGCCATCCTGGTGGAGGGCTTCCAGGCCGAGGTGACTGCAGCCCAGGCAGAGGAAGCACCCCCGTGGGGCCTGTACCAGACTGGGGGAGGGGACTGGGTGGAGGAGGATTTCAACTCAAACGTCTAGCAGGTCACAAGTTCCCAAGGAAGGGTTGCCAATTAGGTGGTGAGCTTCCTATCGCAGGAAGCATGCAAATAAAGACTGCGTCTCCAATCCCTGCCTCTCCCCCAGGAGTGTAGGACTAGATCTCTCCATTTCTGAAATTCTAAAGCCCCTAAGATCTAGATCCTGCATCCTCCATTCTCTGAGGCTTAGGGGATCCTTGCAGTCAGGCAGATGTGGGTTTATGGCCAAGGTCCTCGTTAGCTTCTCGCTTCCTTTTCTGAGCCTCAGTTTCCCTACCTGTAAAATGGGGGTGAAACACCCATTTAACAATTCGGGAGGGAGGGAAGGGCTGAGCCAACCTGCATTCCAACAAGAGGAATGGTCTCCCAGGGTGACGCCAATCGCTCCTACTCGGACGAGGACCAGAGCTCATCCAACATGGAAGATTTTGACAAGCTTCAGGAGGGCCTGGATGGCAGTGGAGGTAAAGAGGTCCCTACCGTCATCAGGACCAGGGCCAGGACCCTTCCCCAGAGATCCAGGTGGGCAGAGGGCACAGCATCGGGCTTCCCCTCGAGCCCAGGCTCCGTGACTGCTAACTCTCTGTGGTTGGTTTACAATGGAAGGAAATAGGCAAAGGCCCCAAAGAGGTCAGTGACTTTCCAGCCCTCTGAATTCTAGCCACAGAGGGAGCTGCAGTTCACACCCCTCCAACTGTGTGGCCTGTTGGGAAGAGCCTCGGACCTCAGGACACCTGGGTTCTGGTCCTATTGGCACCATGCGGCAGCTTGGAACAGGTCTGCCCTGCCCAGGGCCAGTGTCCACCTTGGTAACTGGGCCGGACCATCTTCGCCTTGCTTTCTGAAGTGGGCCCAGGAGTGAGGTTCCCATGCTGGGTGAAGCTAGGGGCTGGCTCTGAACGCAGCAGGCAGGGGATCCACTCATCCAAAGAGAAGTAACGATGTATAGGATTGTGGGGTCACCGTACTGTACACCTGAAACTAATACACGCTTGTATGTTAACTAAACTGAACTAAAGTAAAGAATTTAATAAAAAAAAAAAAAATAGGCAAGCTGAGAGCTCTCCAGGAAGGGTGGAGAGGCATGTGATGTGGGGTCTAATGGGAAGGTGGAGGAAGACCTATTTCTCCCAGAAAGACTATTTCTGTTCCCATCCTTGTTTCTTTGTCTTATGAATTCTTTTGCTCTAGTTGTTTTTGTTTGCCCCTCTTTCTGTCTCCATCTCACCCCTCCAGATCCCAAGCTCTGCCCAATCCCCATGACCCCCAATGGGCACCTGGACCCCAGTCTCCCGCTGGGTGGACATCTGGGCCCTGCCGGAGCTGCAGCACCTGCCCCCCGCCTCTCGCTGCAGCCGGACCCCGTCCTGGTGGCCCTGGGCTCCCGCAAGAGCAGTGTCATGTCACTGGGCAGGATGAGCTATGACCAGCGCTCCCTGGTGAGTCCTTGTGGGGTGCTCTGGATGGGTGCTCCCTGCTGGGATGTATGGTGAGGGCCCTTGGAGAGAAGTGCCTGGCAGTTCAGCCTCAGACTGATACCCTGGTTTGGGGGACCAGACTCTCTAGCTAGTACCGGGCAGGGACCATGTCTGTTATACTCCTGGGTTCCCAGTGCCAGAGTAGTACCTGGCAACAAAGAATGAATGAGTGTATGTATGTGTAGTGCAAGTAAGTCTGGTATGAAGAATTAAAAAATGTTTTTTTTAATTTATCTCTATGAGAGAGAGAGAGCACATGGGCCAGTGAAATCACAAGCAGGGGGAGGGGCAGAGGGAGAGGGAGAAGCAGACTCCCTCTTGAGCAGGGAGCCCAAGGTGGGGCTTGGAGAATTGGGTTTTTATCTTGGCCCCAATGCATAGGGTAAAGAGCCGTACTTTGGGGTCAGGCATACCAGAGCTCAAATCTGGCCTCTGCCACCTTCAAGCTGTGTGATCACGCGCAAGTGACAGTCCTCTCTGAACCGTTTTTGCTTACCTGTAAAATGGGAAGAGCACCCTAACGTGCTGCAGCTTCCGCAAGGGAAGTGAGGCGGCAGGAGGAGATGTAAGCACACCCTCGAGGCTGTGCATGGAGGAGAGCTGGGCGGGGAGAGGAGCCCTGGAGCCCAGCCTCCTGGGCACCCCCTAGGCAGGCGGGTGGCCGTGCAGCGGGTGTGCAGGCTAGGCTGCCTCCGTCACAGCAGCGGGCTGCGTGTGCGGTGGCTTCCTTCCAGTCCAGCTCCCGGAGCTCCTACTACGGACCGTGGGGCCGCAGCGGGGCCTGGGCCAGCCGCCGCTCCAGCTGGAACAGCCTCAAGCACAAGCCGCTGTCGGCCGAGCACGAGTCCCTGCTGTCGGCGGAGCGCGGTGGCGGCCCCCGGGCCTGCGAGGGCGCCAGGGACGAGGGGCCGCCGCGGGCCGCGCCGCCGCATGCGCCGCACGCCCACCACGTGCACCACGGCCCCCACGCGGCGCACCGGCACCGCCACCACCGCCGGACGCTGTCCCTCGACACCAGAGACTCGATGGACCTGGCCGAGCTGGTGCCCGCCGTGGGCGCCCACCCCCGGGCGGCCTGGAGGGCGGTGGGCCCGGCCCCCGGGCACGAGGACTGCAATGGCAGGATGCCCAGCATCGCCAAGGACGTCTTTACCAAGATGGATGACCGTCGGGATCGCGGGGAGGACGAGGAGGAGATCGACTACGTGAGTGGGGGCGGGCCGGGGGCCGGGGGGGGGGGGGGGGCGGGGGCGGGGCTAGCGCGGGACCGAGCAGGGGCGGGGCTGGCACAACCCGCCCAGGCCGACTTCCCCCCAGCCCTGGGTGAGGGTTCTGGTCTCGCTGGAGAGTTCACGGTCGTCCAGTGACCCCAGTCTGGTATACGGCTGGGGTGGGCGGCGATGGGCAGCCCTGCGCAGCGCTGACCCCGCCGCACTCCATCCTCACCCTGCCAGACCCTGTGCTTCCGCGTCCGCAAGATGATCGACGTCTACAAGCCTGACTGGTGCGAGGTCCGCGAGGACTGGTCTGTCTACCTCTTCTCCCCCGAGAACAGGTGGGCAAGGCCGGGCTTGGTGTGAGGTTAGAGCAGGGGGTTAGAGCAGGGGGTTGGCATGTCTGGGAGGGAGAGATTCCTGCCAAGCCAGGCAAGAGTATTGGTGGCAGCTCTGCAGGGGAGGGGGAGGATCTAGGTGTTCACTGGCCGGCCCTTGCTGGGCCCTTCCCTTCTCTAGTCTAGGCCATTCCTGTGCTGGCGCCAGGTTGGACAAATCCGCAAGTAGCCTGGGGTGCTCACAACTGGAGGGGGCTTCAGTTGGCCTCCTGGAGGAGGAGGTCTTTGTACTGGGTTTGGGAGGCAGATGGCATTCCAATAGGTGAGGCAGGGTTGTGAAGAGGTGGAGACTGGTCCAACCTGAGGGAAGGCCCCGGGGGGCAGAAGCTGAGGGTATTGGGCAGTGTGTCTGAGTGGCTGGAGGTTAGGGCTCAGAGATCTATCTGAACCAGTGTTTGGAAGGCCTTGAGTGCTAGGGCAAGGTCGATGTCCTTTATCCTGTGGTGCCAGTTTCTGCCGTGAGCTCAGGGGAGGCAGCTCCACAAGCAGATACGAAGCCACCACCTGTAGTGTGGCCAGAGAAGAGAGATGTCAGCTCCTTTAGGCCATCCTAGTCTCCATGTGTGCCTGGGCCCTGTGCCTTTTTCTTGGCCGGGGAACAGGGCAAACTGACACTCAGGTGGTGCCCTGCCCACCCCGCGCAGGTTCCGAGTCCTGTGTCAGACCATCATCGCCCACAAGCTCTTCGACTATGTGGTCCTGGCCTTCATCTTTCTCAACTGCATCACCATCGCCCTGGAGAGGCCCCAGATCGAGGCTGGCAGCACTGTGAGTGGCTGCAGCCTTTGGGCAGGGCAAGGGACGGGGCAGCAGGCAGGCCACCAGGGCCTGCACTGGGACATTTGTGCCGGGCTCCAGGGTTGAGAGAGCTCCGCCAGGCTCAACACCAAGCATCACGGAGGGAGGTGGGGTAGGAGCTTGCTTCTGGAAAGGGGGATGCCACCTGAGACTGTGCAGTAGCAGCAGGGTGCTCCTTGGCTGAAGGCAAGAGGCTGACCAGGTGGCAGGGCAGCTCTGGGAGCCCCTGGACCCATGGTAGCTCTCTTTTTTCAGGAACGCATCTTCCTCACTGTGTCGAACTACATCTTCACAGCCATCTTTGTAGGCGAGATGACGCTGAAGGTAGCTCCAGGCTTCACCTGGGACCCTCTCCCAACCCCCGCTTGGGGCTCCTGGCTCTGGGCCAGCCTCTCCAAAAAGTTTGTCACTCACCTGCCCATCAGCCACATTCCACAGGAGCCGGGAGGCCCACCCCTTCAGGTCCCAGCCCCCAGATTGGGCCGGAGGGACCCAGAGGGGCTCAGCCATGTCCTCACCCTCCAGGAGCTCAGGTCCCTCGAGAAAGGCTAATGCAGGGAAACATTTACAGTGTAACGGAAGCACCTGCAGGAGGTGTTGGGGGCCGGGGGAAGCATTCCTTCCCGGGTGCTTCCCAGAGTCCTTGGCTTTGAGTTGGGCTTGCCAGACGTGCGGGGAGCAGGGAACAGGGAGGCCTGCTGGGCCTGTGTTTCTGGGAGCGGTGGGGCACGTGTCCCCTGCCAGACCGCCCAGCCCTCTACCCGGCAGCTCCCCACCAGCCCCTCCAGGCCTTGCCCCGCCCCCTGGCTGAGGCTGCCCACACACCGCCCCGCCCACATCGCCGGCTGCGCGGCTGACTCCGCCCATCGCCCCGCCCCCAGGTGGTCTCGCTGGGCCTGTACTTCGGGGAGCAGGCCTACCTGCGCAGTAGCTGGAATGTGCTGGACGGCTTCCTCGTCTTCGTGTCCATCATCGACATCGTGGTTTCCGTGGCCTCAGCGGGGGGAGCCAAGATCCTAGGGGTCCTTCGGGTCCTGCGGCTCCTGCGCACCCTACGCCCCCTGCGGTGAGGACTCCTCCCCTTCATATGGGGGGACTCTGCTCAGTCTAGTGAAGCTCCCAGGGTCTACGTGGACCCCTCACTCTGGCTCTCCGTGTGCACTCAGTCCTCTGATAGCACATGTTAGATTAGTGGGGACAGGAACCAGGCTGTTGATGCTGCTTCTGGAGGAGGAGCCTGGAGACCCTGGGGGGAGACGGGGTGCTGGAAAGGTGAGGCTGAAGGTGGCCCCCAGGACTCTACCCACTTTCTGTGTGGCCTTGGCTGACTCACTGCCATCTCTGGCTCTCTGTCTTTAGATGATGGTGTGGTGTGGACCCCAAGGGAACAAGGTTAGGGCATAGTGCACTGCTGTGCATGTGGATCTGGGGTCTGGGGTTCTCTGCCCTGGTGACTCTAGGCAAAGTGGGTGCTATCTCCAGACATGGCTGTGGGCTCACGGTGCCTCTGGCCCTTGTCTGCCTCCAGTGTCATCAGCCGAGCTCCTGGTCTGAAGCTGGTGGTGGAGACACTTATCTCTTCCCTCAAGCCCATTGGCAACATCGTCCTCATCTGCTGTGCCTTCTTCATCATCTTCGGCATTCTGGGTGTGCAGGTGAGGGATGCTCAGGCTGGGCAGGCACTGGGGTGAGTTTCGTAGTCAGGAAAGAGGCTCCACATTTCTTTTCAATCTGGGGGCTCAGGTGACCCTGGCAGAGCATGCATGTCCCTGCCTGTGGTGAGCTCCAAGTCCAGGGAGAGGGGGACACAGACTTAAATGTCTGAGCACAAAGAAGGCTGGGTAAGTGGGACCCCAGGGGTCCAAGCTACACAGAAATGCAGGGCAGGGCTGGGGGCAAGAGGAAAGGCATCCTGAAGGACGTGAGTGGCCTTGGCACTGGCCTTGAAAGAGAAGCAATTCCACAGGTTGTGGTGGGTGGAAGGTGTTTCAGGGGAGGGTGGGCACAGGTGGGGAGGTGAGCTCAGGAGCTATGGCTGGCATAGAGCCATCAGCCAGATAGTGGGCTGGGCCAAGGTGGGAAAGGCCTGGAATGGCAGCTAAGAAGCTGGGGCCAGTTTCTCTGGAGTGGGGACAATGGAGAGTCTCTGACATAGACAGGGCCTTGAGCTAACTCGGAGTTTGGCTTGGAGCCCAGGAGTAGGATGGGGCCTGAGGGCTCCTGGGAGGAGAAGTGAGGCAGATCATAAAAGTGTGTGACAGGGGGATGGCCAGAATGACCCGGGCCCTCTGGGGTCTGAGCTGGTATGGAAACCTTCCTCTTTCTTGTCTGAGTCCTGAGCTGAGGCCCCCCCAGGCTCCTCACCTGGTCCTGTGTTTGAGGCTGGAGCTGCAGAGGAGTTCTGGGCACAGGTGTTCTTCGGGGCTCCTGAGAGATCCGTAACAGCCACCTGGGCAGGAGGGGCTTGGTGCGGACTCCATGTGGACAGTGGCCCTGCCCCTTCCAGGCAGAATGCTTGGGCCCCTGGAGAGGGTCCCTTTACTTCTCTTTCACCCTTGGGGCTATGTAGGCAACTTTGTCCTGTGGAGTCCCCACCCACATCCCCAGGACTGAGGTCTGAGGAAGAGCCCAGAAATCAGAGCAGCATGTGAACCTTGACTCTGGCCTTTCCTAAACCTCATATGACTTTGGGAAAATCACCTAACACCATTGGGCCTCAGTCTCCTCATCTGTGTGATAGGACTGGGTGAGGTGGTGTGGTCGAGTGCTTGGTCCAGGCTGTGCACAGAGGAAGTGCCCCCTGCGGGGCGGGGCCCTCTTCTGATTTGCATCCCCCACCCCCACCCCAGGAGCGTTGGCAGATGGTCACTAACCCTGTGGTCCTTTCCCCCCCGCCCAGCTCTTTAAGGGCAAGTTCTACCACTGTTTGGGCGTGGACACCCGCAACATCACCAACCGCTCTGACTGTGTGGCTGCCAACTACCGCTGGGTCCACCACAAGTACAACTTTGACAATCTGGGCCAGGTGAGCGTCCCCTGCCTACCCCTGCCTTGACCCACCCCCTTCAGTGCCAACAGCCCTGGATCACAGCTCAGGCTCTGGTCTTGCTCTGCCAGGACTGACCCTGTGACTTCTCCTTTCTAGGCCTCAGTTTTCTCTTCTGCAAAATGGGTAGGTAGGGGTGGACCGCACCTCACAGGTGTTGTGAGGCTGAGAGATCCTGAGTGCAGTGTCTCAGGAGTACAACGTGGTGCTTAGTAGGTGCTTCAGTGAACATTGGTTCTTGGCCTCCGCCCCCACCCCGGGGACCCTGACAGGAGTTTCAGAGACAGCCAGACCTGAGTGTGAATCCTGGCACTGTGCCACTTACTATAGGCGTGGGCTCTCTGAACCTCAGTTTCCTCATCTGTAAAATGGGAACGTGACAGCTTACTAGGTAGGCAGTGGTAACAAAGTATAGCAAGCCCCCGGTGCGAGGAGGGTTTCCTCTCCCAGCACCCATCTACTCTGCTCTCCACCTCAGTGGGTGGGCAGGCCCCCTGCCCAGTTCCTGCCTTGCCCTTGGTCCCTTCTCCTGGGGACCTGCCAGTCTTGACTCACTGGTGGTGCCCCAGATGAGAACCTCCAGTGTGGTTCTCTATAAGGCTTCATACTACCGCCCCCCCCCCACCCCCCACCGCCAACTACTATTTCTTGAGGGCGGCTAGGTATGATCAGATCGGGAGTGGCTTCCCCAGGTCACACAAGGATGGAAGAGGAGCCAGGTCTGTGTGGCCCAGGGCCTGTGCCCTATTCCTCTGCCAGGGACCCCCTGGCTGGATGCCATTGAAACTCTCACTTTGGGGCAGCCCGGGTGGCTCAGCAATTTAGCGCCGCCTTCAGTCCAGGGCCTGATCCTGGAGACCTGGGATCGAGTCCCACGTTGGGCTCCCTGTGTGGAGCCTGCCTCTCCCTCTGCCTGTGTCTCTGTCTCTCTCTGTCTCTCTGTGTCTCTCATGAATAAATAAATAAAATATTTTAAAAAAAGAAACTCTCACCTAACACGACCAGGGATCCCATTCCTCTTGCCCCCTGGAAGAGGAGCCATGGGCCCTAGAAAAGCAGTGAGTGGAGGAGGGAGAAGCAGCAGGAACTGGGACACAGGAGCTCCCCCAGCCCTTCCAGATTTTCCAGAAGCAGTACCTTTCAAGTTGTTAGCAACTCGATGGTTGATAAAACAGAGGTTTTAAAAAAGATATTCCAGGAAGCTGAGGGAAAGCCTGTGGGGGCATCTTATGAGTTTGTGCCCAACTCCCTGAACTCAGCGCCAGGCCCAGGGCCCTGCTCCCATGGAGCACCCCTAGCTCTTTCCCATTCTGGGCATGCTTGTTGCCAGGCCGATGGCCCTCTTCTCAGCATGCATATGGGGGAGCCCAGAGCCTTGGACTCCTTGGTGGGCTCCTTAGCTGCTGTGTGTCCTCAGGCAGGTGCCAGTGTCTGGTTCAGTGCCCTCATCTGTAAATGGGGAAGTGATAGCAGGTGTGTGCTTCCCAGACCCAGGCTGGGCATTTTGGGCCTCTGTCATCCGAGGGCTCATAGGAACATTTGCCCCTGGCCTGTGAGGGCTTCACCTGCCTCCCTGGCCACAAGGACTCACTGTGTGTCCCTTGCTCTGACCTCCTCCTGAGCCTGAGCCCTTTCCAGGCAGACCTCAGTGCTTTTCCCCTCTGGAAGGGAAGAGGAGGAGTCTGTGCCCTGGAAGATGGGAAGGAGGGGCGAGTGTGGGGCAGGAGACCCATCCTAGGACCCCGTTTCCCAGCTCAGGGCCCTGGCCACAACAAATGAACAAGTGTGGTGGAAGCACGGGGAAGCTTTCGGAGTAGGGTGTGTGACCTCTGGTCAACTGCTGGTGGTGTGGATATCTGCACACTTGGGCTCTGCAAGAACGGCACTGGTGCCGTCCAGCTCAGAAAACCTTTGTTGAGCACCTACTGCATGCGGGGCACTGTGCTTTTGCTGTAGGACCAGCCCGTAGCCCTGTTGAGGGGACACGAGCGTGCTCTGGCCTGTCATCTGCGTAGAAGCCTTGGCTGGTGTCTCCTGGGCAGTCCTTCCATTTAAAGTCTTGGATTAATGAGGGTGCTTATTGCCATTTACGGACAAGAAAGGTGGGGCCCAGAGAAGTTGAGGAAGTTGCCCCACGTCACCTAGCCAGCACGTGGCAGAGCTTGTGTGGTGCCCAGGGCTCCTGGCTTCTCTCACAAGCTCCTGCTTTCAGGTGCTAGAGGCAAGCTTGGGGTGGCAGGGCCCCTTATCATATTTGTCAGGGATCTAGTTTAAAGTCACAGCAGACCTGGCAGTTAGCATTAGCTACATTCTGTGGGCGAGGAGACAAGAGCCCATGAATTCTCTTGAATTAATTTCAGAGCTGAACCAGGACTCCTGGTCTAGTGCTCACTGACCTCCAGCAGTGTCTGTGGGGTATATGACAAGCACATAGTAGGTCCTCAGGAACCATTTGTTGTCATCCTCAGGGAAGGCCTCTTTGATGCTCTGCCTCCTGAAGGCAGAAAACTAGAGAGCTGAGGAGGGGACAGGAGCAGCCTGAGCTGTCTGCACCACCACCCCACACCCTCCCCTTCCTGTGTCTTCCAGGCCCTAATGTCCCTCTTTGTCCTGGCCTCCAAGGATGGCTGGGTGAACATCATGTACAACGGACTGGACGCTGTCGCTGTGGACCAGCAGGTGGGGGTGGGCTGGGGCCAGGGCAGAGGGCAGCAGGGGAGGGACACGGTATCTTTGGGGGCCCAGTTGTCTAAAATGGCATCAGCAGGACCTACAGCCCCAGTGTCTCCCGCCATCAGCCGTGGCCCACCCCTCATCATCCCAGCCTGAATCTTCCACCAGGGAGGGCACTCCAAGCGGGCTTCTGCATGGAGGGTCAGAGCCTCATGAGTACAGAAGCAAGAGGAGGAGGAGAGGGGCTGAGCCAGTTGGGACAGAGGGACAGCAGGGGCAGGCCTGTGGTGGGAGAGTGCTGTGCTCGGGGAGTTGTGAGTCGAGGGCAGGAGGTGGTGGAGGGGCTAGGCAGGGCTGGAGGGTCCGGAGGCCCCGTGTGGGCCGGGGCAAGGGCCGAGTTTAGCCAAGGGCAGTCGGAGCCCGTGAGGGTGTGGTTCCGGCGGGGCTTGCGGAGCTTCCCGAGGCTCAGCACGGCGGCCCCCGTCGGCCTGCCTCAGCCCCATCTGCTCCCCGCAGCCCGTGCCCAACCACAACCCCTGGATGCTGCTCTACTTCATCTCCTTCCTGCTCATCGTCAGCTTCTTTGTGCTTAACATGTTCGTGGGCGTCGTGGTGGAGAACTTCCACAAGTGCCGGCAGCACCAGGAGGCCGAGGAGGCGCGGCGGCGCGAGGAGAAGCGGCTGCGGCGTCTGGAGAAGAAGCGCCGGAGTGAGTGGGTGGCCTGCTCTGCGTGCGCCCCGATCCTCCGGGTGCGGTGGCTGAGGCCTGGGTGTCACCACAGCCTCTGGGCCTTGGGGGCTGGAAGGGAACACAGGGCAGACTCTGTGCCCTTGGCCCTGCCCCTTCCTGTGGCATCTGCCTGTTAGGTGACCTGACCCCCCCGTTGCTGGGCACCCAGAGTCCACTGGTGACCCCCTGGTGACTCAGTTCACCCAAGGGCAAAGGCCTAGACCCCCAGCCCTGAGCTGAGGGACCCCTATCTTCCTGAGCAGACCTAAAGCCCCCGCCATGGGTGTGTTTGGGGTCTCTGGGTCACAGTCATCGTCCTGTCCTCCCCACCTCTTATCCCTTTTCCTTGTGTCCCCCTGGCTGGGTGGAGGAGACTTGAGTCTGACTCTCAGGGCCTGGGGTGTGCTGACATCTCTCCCTTTGCTTCCTCCCTCTCCTGTGGTGGTCCCTCCATATGCTCTGTTCCCCCACCTGGCTCCAACTCTCTGTGGCCTGTGCCACCCCCCCACATCCTCCTGCAGAGGCCCAGCGGCTGCCCTACTATGCCACCTATTGTCCCACCCGGCTGCTCATCCATTCCATGTGTACCAGCCACTACCTGGACATCTTCATCACCTTTATTATCTGCCTCAATGTGGTCACCATGTCCCTGGAGCACTACAATCAGCCCACGGTGAGCCCCAGCCCCAGCCTCAACCTGAGGTCACATGGTAGGGTGGGGTCCTCAACAGGACCCAGGGACAGGGTCAGGCAGGAGGGTCTGAGTAGCACCCTCAGTTGGGGCCCTGTGCCCAGGAAGCTCATGGCCTGGTAGGACAAATGAGAGAAAGGGAAATGTCACTTGTTCCTGATGAGTGGGGAGGTGACATTTGGGCCCACTCTTGCAGATGAGTACCAGTGGCAGTGTTGTGTGCAGTGTGACTCTGCAAGACACACTACAGATATTAACTCTGATGCTCACAGCAACCAAAGGTGGGGGAGGAGCCTTTCTACAAATTTTGTAGAGGAATAAACAGGCTTAGAGAAAACATGTTGCCTAAATTACTCAGCCTATACATAGTGGCCAGTCAGGACTGGAACTCAGATATGCATTCAAGACCTACCACATGGCCTCCACTGCTGCCTGGGCATATGGAGCCTGGGGGAGGGACATTCCTGGTCACAGGATCTTTGGAGGTAAATACTGTCATGGGGGAGAATGACCAGTGTCCAACGAGTTGCTAGCAGTGGTCGTGAGGGCCATGTGAGGAGCATGTAGGGACAAGTGCATTCTAAAAGTCTCAACATATTGGAGCTGAGAGGATGAAGGGTGAAGCAGGCGAGGAATTGGTGTCTTATAGATAACTGGGAGAGGCATATTATAAATGCAGGGTAAAGGAAGGCAACCATTGGCAGAACAAACAGTAGTTCTTCCAAATGAACGTGAGGAAGTAGAATAACAATACCAAGTATTTCTTGTGTGCCCAGCACTGGATTATTACCTCACTTAATTTGTACAGCAGTTCTTTAACAGTAGGTACTGTTATCTATCTAACAGGTACTGTTATCATTCCCTGTTTATGGATTTGGGAACTAAATCCCAGAGAGATTAAGTGACTTGCCCAAGGTCATGTAGCAAATAGAAAGTATGTGCCAGGCCAGGATTCAGATCTAAGCAGTCTGGTTCTTTCTCCTCCTCCTCCTCCTCCTCCTCCTCCTCCTCCTCCTCCTTCTTCTTCTTCTTTTTTTTTAAAGATTTTATTTATTTATTCATGAGAGACACAGAAAAAGAGAGAGAGGCAGAGACACAGGCAGAGGGAGAAGCAGGCTCCATGCAGGGAGCCCGATGTGGGACTCGATCCCTGGACTCCAGGATCACACCCTGGGCTGAAGGCAGGTGCTAAACCACTGAGCCACCCAGGTATCCCCAGCAGTCTGGTTCTTAACCATGACCCTTAAACATTACATCATCTTGCCTCCAGAAAGAGGTAACTGGACCAAATCAACAGAAATAAGGAAGAAGAAACCGCAGTGTAAAACAAATAGTGCACAGTAATTTAAATGGAGGGAATGAAAGGAGATATATAAACCATTGCACTAAACATGAATGGACTAAATTTTCCCCTTAAAAGGCAAAGACTTTTTGAGTGGAGGAAGGTGGGGGCAGGTCATGGGGTCTGGATCATGCTTTTCTTTGTCCTCCATAGTCCCTGGAGACAGCCCTCAAATACTGCAACTACATGTTCACCACTGTGTTTGTGCTGGAGGCTGTGCTGAAGCTGGTGGCATTTGGGCTAAGGCGCTTCTTCAAGGACCGGTGAGCAGCTTGGCTGGGCTAGGGCAGCGTGGAGTGGTTTTCAGGATGGGGAAGCAGTGCTGACCCCTGGGGAAGCCTGGAGCAGCCAGAGGTGGGCACTGATGGCAGGGGCCCCCAAGTCTTGCCTACGACTCTGAACATCCAGCTGATGGATGCAGGACATTCTCTCACGTCTCTTCAGCTTCTCTCTTGTGGGTCCTCCATAACCCACAGGCAGAACAGGGCATACCTCATGCTAGTTCTTATTTTCAGAGGGAACAAGTGAGGTTCAGAGAAGTTGATGGACTAGCCCAGGGTCACACAGAGGGAGCAGAGGGCTCAAGATTCCAATCTAGAAGTCTTAGCTCATTTTTCCTTCCCTGCAGGTGGCCAGAGATGTTTATTTAGCCTGGTCAGGCTCTTGCTGGAGGGATTGGAGGCTGTGGGGGGCAGGGAGGGAGCCAGACCCAGTGGAGTCTGGTGGGGCTAGTAGGGAGGGGTGGCCACACATCACTGAGGGTCGTAGCAGGAGGGTGGAGAGCTGGTAATCTCCTCCTAACCTAGGCATTTCTAAATCAGAGTGCCCTTCACCCTACCTCCCACTCCTGCCCTCCTCTGCCCGGCTGAGCAGGTGGAACCAGCTGGACCTGGCCATTGTGCTGCTGTCGGTCATGGGCATCACGCTGGAGGAGATTGAGATCAACGCAGCACTGCCCATCAACCCCACCATCATCCGAATCATGCGGGTTTTGCGCATTGCCCGGGGTGAGGGGCAAAGGTGATGGGGTGGGGACAGGTAGGGGCAGGATGGGACTCCCAGGAGTGGGGTGGGACAGGCAGGGGGAGGGGCACATGGACATGATGGGCTTCCTGCTGAGCAGGGGAACAGCCAGGAGGAGCATACACCCAACACACACACTTACTCCCTGTGTGTACACACTCACGAGCCCTCGTCTACAGACCGCTCTGTACCCCACACTGCACCCCCACCTCTGTGGAACACCACGACCCATGTGGACCAGTCTCAGGTTGGGATAAAAGGAACCCAGGGCAGCTGGGAAGACACTGGGAAGTAACTCTAGTTCCTCACGGGCATGCGTCCAACGCTGGCTGGGACTCTCTGTCCTCAATGCTTCTTAAAACCTTTGCTTCCCCCAAAAGCTCCCCCCTTACCCCAAAGCTGTGCCTACACTATTTTAAAAAACCTCTTGCCTTAGTGCTGGCCAGGCCCCTCTTGCTCTTTTGCTCTCCACCTGCAACAGCTTGTCGACACCTCCGGGTTGTGATGTGGGGAGGGTGCAGAGCAATTCAGCACAGGACACTGGAGGGAAGGGAGAGATGTGGGCACTTGGTCACTTTTGCTCTATCTCGGGGAATTATGTGCTCACAGACACACTTTGCTCCCACTGTGTGTGCCTCCTTCTCTTGGACACGTTCACACCGACATCCACACCTTGTGCATGCGTGTCTTCATGCACACCCCCGTTGTGCAGCGGCACCGATGTTCTTATGGTGTGGCCTCACCAAGTTGCCTCCCTTTGCTCGTACACTCCTCCACCTTCTCCCTTGTGCTCACTTCTGCATGTACATGCATGCACACGGCCATCCCCAGGGGCCCGGGCTGAGTGGGCCGGGCTGGGTGTCACCCGCAGTGCTGAAGCTGTTGAAGATGGCCACGGGGATGCGGGCCCTGCTGGACACGGTGGTGCAAGCTCTGCCCCAGGTAAGAGCCCCTCTTCCCGGCAGCCTGCCTGGCTGTCACTGGTGTCTCACAGGTCCTGACTTCCCTTCTCCAACCTGCCCAGAGCCAGGACAAAATGCTGCCTCCTAAGAAGCAGCTTGAGCGGGGGGGCTGTGACAGCTGGAAAGGGCCCACTGTGCCTCCTGGGAATCCCACAGTCCAGTCCTCCCCTCCCCCACCATCCTGACTCCTTTGCAGGGGGGTGGGGCGCCCCTCCCTCCCCTCAGGATGGCCTTTGCTCTGAGGTGAGCCTCATGCACATTCATTTATTCATTATGACTCATCTAGTCTTCAGGAATTTTAGGTGTCTTAAAATAAAGGGGACGAATACAGCACGATAAAAATGAGGATAAAAGATGAACAGCCCTGGGAAGGTGGAAGCAAAGCTGATGCTCTCAGGGACATGGAACTCGGGGATGCTAGTGAGTTCCATTCTGTGAGTGTCCCAACAGCCCACTTACAAAGGGAAGGCCACGCGGCTCTCATCAGGTCTGGATGGAAAGCAAGTAGGTGTTCATTCACAAAGACTGGGTTTTCCCTAAAATGAAATCCCTTCAGAGGAATTTGTCACATGGGAGATGCCCAGGAGGTCCCAGCTTCGAGTAGGAAACACGACAGTAATTACAATGACATCAGCACTTTAAGAGATGTGCGTGCCAAGTATCATGTAGCATAGGGGACTTACCCTCAAAATCTATTAGCTGTCATGGGGACATTGGACATTTTCTCCGTTCTGTGTAAAGCGCTATGCAAATGACACTTCTGGGGCACCTGGGTGGCTCAGTTGGTTAAGCGTCTGCCTTTGGCTCAGGGCATGATCCTGGGTCCTGGAATCCAGCCCTGTATCTGGTCCCCTGCTCAGTAGGGGGTCTGCTCCCTTTCCCTCTCCCTTTGGGCATACTCTCTCTCTCTCTCAAATCTAAAAAAAGAAAGAAAGAAAGAAAGAAAGAAAGAAAGAGAGAGAGAGAGAAAGAAAGAAAGAAAGAAAGAAAGAAAGAAAGAAAGAAAGAAAGAAAGAAAGAAAAAAAAAAGAAAAAAGAAAAAGAAAATGATACTTCCCACCAGCCTCTGCTCCGTGCAGAGGGAGGAGGCAACGAGGAAGGCTTCTCAGAGGAGGTGATGCATGACTTGGGCTTTGAAGGGTAGGGCAGAGGTGTTTACCAGGCAAAGACAGAGAAAGGGTCTTCTTCCCTGCAGGGGGAACAGAATACGCAAATGGAGTCTGGTTTCTGTGTGGCCAGAGTTTGGGGTGGGATTAGGCAGGGAGGGAGTCCACGGGACTAGGTCACAAAGGGCTTCGATGCTGGGACAGTGAGCTCGGGCTTTGTCCTGGGGGCAGTAGGCATCATGAGAGGTTCTGGACAAGGCAGGCCTCAAGCAGAGAGCTGCTTTTTAGGAGAGGCTGGAGGTAGGGAGGCCAAAGTGAGGAGGCTGCTGCAGCCATGCAGGCTCTGGGAGATGCTGAGGGTGGAGGGAGGGACTGATAGGGACGGTGAGGCACCCCCCCCCCCCCCCCCCCCCCAGTTAAAGAGCCCTGCTCACCTGGGCCTGCAGAGGCTGGGAGGCTGACGTGAGGGCCTGGGCCACGCTTGCTGCCTTGCCTTGCGGGTGTTTGGTGAGCGCTTATACCGTTAACAAGCAGAGCATCTTTTAATTAGTCAGACGCTCTGGGTATGATTGTAGGACAGCTCAGAAGGAGAATCCTCCTCTGGAGCAGAGAAACACGGGGAGCTTGTGGTTAACATGGTTTACTTCTCAACAATTAATGCAAACCCTCTTCTGATTCTGTTCATGCAGGCCTTCTGAGGGTTCCAGAACATACTCCATTTCTAGGGCAAGAATATGTTTGAGCCTTATCTTGTCCACAGCATGAGTTACAGGCAGTCTCCAGTGAATGGATGGATTTGGAATAGGTTTATAATCTGGGACATTTTGTTCCCACAGGAGCTGTAGGACAGGGGTGGCTGGGTTTGCAGGAAGCTTCTGGGGCTCACAATCCTGCGTGATTCCTGTGCTCACCTGTCTCCATGGCCAGACCCCGGGGAGATCCTACTTAACCCGGCCATGTCCCTCCCTGCCCTCAAGGGCTCTCAGACCAGCAAGGCACAGTGACAGGGACACACTGTCTTACACAGTGTGCCTTACACTCACACTGCTTCCTGGAGAGATCCAGGCGGGCTTTGTGGAGGAGGCAGCACTATCGCTGAGACCGCCTCCCTCCCTCGCTGGGACATTACCTACCACACGTGTGTGGAGTAGTGACTGTGTGCGTGGAGTCAGGCTGCTGGGTTTGAATCCCAGTGCTACCACTTAAGTAGCTGTGTGACCTCGGGTAAGTCACTTCACCACTCAGTACACGTCTCTCTCATCTGAAGAATGGGGTAACATGTAGTTCAGAGATCATTGTGCCGAATGAGCGAGCTAATGAGTCTGAAGTGCTTGAAACTGGCGGCTCCCAGGGTAGGATCTCCACATATTTTGTCATTCTGTGTCCTGTGCTGGGCCTGCCTCCCCCACCACACACACCCTGGGGTCTGGGGAGGTCACTGCAAGGTGGCAGCCATGGGCACAGAGCTGCCCTTCAGGCTGCCCCACCCCCGCCCCCTGCTCTCCCTACAGGTGGGCAACCTGGGCCTTCTCTTCATGCTGCTCTTCTTTATCTACGCTGCCCTGGGCGTGGAGCTCTTTGGGAAACTAGGTGAGTGACTCCTGAAGCAGGCCTGGGCTTGGGGCAGGGTGGTGGGTGCTGGGGGAGGGCCTTGACGGAGTGGGGAGGCTTGACCCCAGCAGAGTGTCACATCAGGGTCTTTGTACTGGGGAGATGCCCCTGCTGCAGGCCCGTGAGGGGATAGGGGGTGACCCTCAGCCATCTACACCCTCCCCTGGGATGGGCAGTAGCTCTAGAGAGACACTCACCTGGAGCCACCTGCATACCCTAGGCCTGATCCCCAGCTGTCGGACCTCCCGAGATGGCCCCTGTGCTGGCGCCCGTCCCGAGGCAGCACCAGCCCAATGAGCAGAGGGGGCAGGGCACAGGCCGAGGGCAGCAGCCCAGGCTGAGCCAGCCCTGCACAGGGTTGGCTTCAGAAAGTGAGCGACCTTGAGGCCTGGCCCTCACCCCTGAGTCCTCTCTCTCAGAACCTGATACACCAGTGACTGATACACCAGCTCATGTGTCCCTCCCTGAGCCTCAGTTTCTCTATCTGTGGGCTGGGCGCCTCCAAGGATTGGAGATCCTAAGATGAGGCCTAGAGGCTCCGGGGCAGGGTGGGCGGGGCAGGGGGCTCTGCAGTGGGACAGGGCTGACCTCTTCTCTCCTCTTAGTCTGCAATGACGAGAACCCATGCGAAGGCATGAGCCGGCATGCCACCTTCGAGAACTTTGGCATGGCCTTCCTCACGCTCTTCCAGGTCTCCACTGGCGACAACTGGAATGGGATCATGAAGGTACCCGTGGGCAGGCTGGGGAGGGAGCAGTCGGTCTGGGTTCTGGGGGTGAGGGTCCTGACAGCTAGGGCTCTTGGGCCCCCTGCCTGCCCGGCGCCCTGCTGCACACGGGAGGGGACTGCAGGGCACCTGCCTGGGGCTCCGCAGCGCAGCGAGGCGGAGAGGAGCCGAGAAAGCGTTCTCTGCCAACCCCTGCCTGCTGCTCTGCAATTAGTGCTCGGATCTAGGGGACACGACTCGCCCGGGGCCAGAGGGAACTGGGGGCCCACAGCCCAGGGCGGGGGGCTGCAGGCGGCGCCCCTCCTCGCTGTGGCCCACGCCCTGGGCCTGGGCTGGGCAGGGCGGCGGGGCTCACAGAGGGTGGACATGAGCCCCCCACCGCGGCCCTCACGGACCCTCACCCCCGGGGCAGGACACGTTGCGGGACTGCACCCATGACGAGCGCAGCTGCCTGAGCAGCCTGCAGTTCGTGTCGCCGCTGTACTTCGTCAGCTTCGTGCTCACGGCCCAGTTTGTGCTCATCAACGTGGTGGTGGCCGTGCTCATGAAGCACCTGGACGACAGCAACAAGGAGGCCCAGGAGGACGCCGAGATGGATGCCGAGCTGGAGCTCGAGATGGCCCACGGCCTGGGGCCCAGCCCGCGGCCCCCCAGCAGCTCCCCGGGGGCACCTGGCCGAGGCCCGGGTGGGGCAGGCGGCGGTGGCGGTGGCGACCCCGAGGGCCGTCTGTGCCGGCGCTGCTACTCTCCGGCCCAGGTGGGCAGGGGTGCAGAGGGCGGCACCACGGGGCTGCAGGGGCGCTGGGCCTCCGAGGCCTTGGGCAGAGACCTCGGTGGTTTGGGGCCCTGCCCTGCTTAGCTCCGTTGAAGGGGTGACCCCTGTGCCAAGGGGGTTGGGCCCCGCCCACCCCGCAGTCCCCGGACCCGGCCGATAATCCCGCCTGTCCCCACCCCGTCCCCGTCCGCCTAGGAGAACCTGTGGCTGGACAGCGTCTCTTTAATCATCAAGGACTCCTTGGAGGGGGAGCTGACCATCATTGACAACCTCTCTGGCTCCATCTTCCATCACTACTCCTCGCCGGCTGGCTGTGAGAAGTGTCACCACGACAAGCAAGAGGTAGGGGCAGCCTCGGCGGGAGTTGGTACCTTGTTTGGGGTGGGGGGGCAGCCTGAGGGAAGAGCCTGGGCCGATGTGACCATCACTGTTCAGCTTCGAGGGGACTCTGCGTCTGGGGGCCAGTGGGCCAGCTTTGGAGCTCATAGCCCCCGGCCACCCAACACAGGCCTGGCACTGTGCCGACTGTGACACCCTCGTGTTGTCCTCTCCCCCTGCCCCCCCTGGGCCCCCTGTGCATGGTGGCATGGTGTCCGTACTGGCAGATCTCTGCACCTCTGACCACCAGTCTGTGTCTTTCTGGAGGACAAGGCTGGCCCCATCCCAGCCTCAGGGGTGACATGAAGTGGCCACCTCTCCCTGCAGGTGCAGCTGGCCGAGACAGAGGCCTTCTCCCTGAACTCAGACAAGTCCTCCTCCATCCTGCTCGGTGATGACCTGAGTCTCGAGGATCCCACAGCCTGCCCAGTCGGCCCCAAAGACAGCAGGGTGAGCGGTCCCAGTGGGCGGCTGGGGCTGTCCCTGCAAGCTGACACTGCTTCTTGCAAGTGCGCCGAAATCTGAGCGGCACTTGCTGTGTGGCAGGCCCTCATCTCTTGTTGGTTGGATGAGGGCAGTGGGGCTCAGAGAGGTGGAGTGATTTACCTGAAGTCAAACAGCAACAGGCCCAGCCAGGGCCCCCAGGCATGGCATTCTGTGGCCTCAGCCGCTCCCTGTTTCTTTGGATATTTTTTATTCATTTAATGGGGGTTGTCCCAGGCAGGACAAAGTCACCAGTGTTTGGGGTACGGGGGTCAGGTGTGAGGCTGAAGAGAACTGAGAAGAGTCGCACCAGATGCAAGCACCTATTGTGTGCCAGGCATTTGTACTCTGTCTCCCAGCCCTCCCACCCCCTTTTAAAGATTTTTAAAAAAATTATTTATGAAAGACACACAAAGAGAGGCAGAGATACAGGTAGAGGGAGAAGCAGGCCCCCTCTGGGGATCACGCCCTGAGCCGAAGGCAGACGCTCAACCACTGAGCCACCCAGGTGTCCCTCTCAACTCTTGGCATTAGGGATGATCTGGTCCCATTTAGCACTTGAGGAAATGGGGGAGCTCTGAGGAACGGAGCGGCTTCCCACCTCACACAGCTGGAATGGCAGAGCAGGGAGGCCAACCCTGGGGCTGGCCCCCAACCTCTACCCCTGAGGCAGGCTGTCTGGGGACGCCTGGAGGCCGGGAAGGTGCCACTGTGTTCATCTTGCAGACTCAGGCAGGAGACGTGTGCCGCTGGGCTCGTGAGCTCAAGGCCAAGCTGTAAGAGGAGCTGTGGAGGGGGTGGGCCCTGCCTGGCCTGAGGTAGGGATGTGGTGGCCCTGCGGAGGACAGCCTCTTTCCCCCAGACTCCCAGGACAGCCTGGGTTTGGCACCACTGTCTCCTGGAGCCATGCTCCATCTGCTCTATCTTCCAGTCCACTCCCTGCCCTCTCCAGCACCCCCCAACAGCTGGTAGCTCCTGTACACCCTCCCACCCTGCCCAGCCCCTTCCTGCATCTCCCTGCACCCTTGTGCTGCTCTTCGACACAGGATGTTGGAGTGAGCCAGCCACTCCTGGGCCTGGTTGGGCCTCAGCGAGTGTAGTGTGGTATTTATTCTAGACTCGTGGGGGGCGGAGGGGAGGTCCATCTGCCTTGGAAGGGGGCACTGAGGCAGCTTTAGAGGAGCTTGCTGGGTGTAGGGGTCACTGGGCAGCAGGGCTGAGGAAGGGCTGGGCCCAGGGAGTGCCAGAAGGACTGCCAGGCGGCTTCCGGGTGCTAGACCCAGGAAGGAGGGCTTGCTCTCTTCTTCATGGATGCGGAAGGTGGGGCTCGGCAAAGGGAAAGGGCCTTCCCATGCTCACAGGGAGGCCCCTGCAGCCGCTCCACCTGTCTTATGCCTTCACCAGCCTGGACTTGACTTCTGCACTGGGCCCGTGTCTGTACCAGGCACTTGGCTACAGAGACAAGGGAGACCCTTGGGATCTCAGGGCCATGTGAAGAATGAACAGGAAAACTGTAGCCTGCCTGGGACACCAGACCGGGCTTCCTGGAAGTGGGGCCCTTTCACCTGGGTTCTGGAAGATGACCATTGTTGGCCAGGTGGAAGAGGCCAGGAGAAGGCCATCTCGGGCAATGAGAGTGGCCTGAGCAAAGGGCTGTGGGTTAGGCTCACTTTATGGCAGGCTCGGTCTCTGTCCCCCTGTCACTACTCTAACCCATCCACCTCCCTTTCCTGCAGGGTGAGCCAGATACACCTGAGCCCATGCAGGTAGAAGAGGTGGGAGAATGCTTCTTCCCCTTGTCCAACACGGCTGTCTCGTCAGATCCTGAGAACTTCCTGTGGGAGAAGGAGACGGTCCCATCCAATCCCGTCCGGTCCTGGCTAAAACAGGAGAGCAGCCGAGGTGAGGGGGGGAGCCCCCCGCCAGCTCCCCATGGCCCCACTCTCTGGCGGCTGCTCCAGAGAGCCAGGCTGGCTGGCTGACTGGCTGTTTTCCTTAGTGTCTCTGCCCAAACAATTATATTGAGTCCAGAAAGAACCAGATGGTAACAGACAATAAAAGATGGGGCTCTCAGGTCTGATATAACAATGATGAAAGATCAAGAGCCAGATAATACAGAGAGGAGAGATGATAATCATCTAGCAACCTGGTCTAATGGGAGATTCATGCTGAGCTCCTGGGAGCTGTGGTGAAAAGGGAAACCCGTCACACAGAGCTCTCATTAAGCAGAAGGAAAGCTGCCAAATTATTGTGGTATTTTTCTAGAGCTGAATTTGAGAGGTGTTTAATCCCATAGATCTTCACACAAGGTGATGCTGAACAACAGAAAGCCAGTTGTAAAATGTCCTGAAGTTTATCCTTCGGGCCCATCCTCAGCATCTTGTGTTTGTGCTCTGGGCTTGGCTGGGCTGTGGGCACGAAGACAGAGGACCGAGTTCACTTGTTCCATCCCTCTGGCTCAGCTTCACCTCCAGGCCTCTGAGAGGGTGATGGGAATCCGGTTCCACAGTACTGGTTGGGGAAGAGGGCAGAGAGATGAGTTCAGCAGTAGAGAGATTCCCCCCCGCCCCAAGACCCTGAGCTCACCCCAGGTACTTCCTGGGAGGCCTGGCATCGAGCACCTTCCAGGAACTGGAGGTGGAGAGACTTTTCCAAGGACTCTTCCTAAAGCCAAGGGCTTGGTGGCTGAGGTGCCAAGACCCCGGACTTCCTGGACCAGAGTCAGGGTGCAGGACCCAAGAGCCATTCTGATGGAAAGCCATCCCCTTTAGCTAAGCATTCATCTGTGTATTCCTTAAGTAATAAGATGACATAGAATAGGAACCCGTCCTCCTCCCTACCTCCTCACCACCTGCTGGGGACATTCAAGCTATCCAGCCCCCTTGGCCCTGTCCCCTCTCTACCCCTAGCAGAGCAGACCAGACAGGTCCAGCAGCCTTCTATCTGCTCTGCCTGTCCAGTGCAGTGCCCACCCTGCCTGCCATCCCGGAGGGGCCCCCAGGTCTGGCTGCACCCTGTGAAGTGTCAGGCCCCGGGGTGGCTAATCATAGCAAGCATCTGCTGTGCCCCTTGTCCTGAGCTGGGAGCCCCACAGCTGCTGCCTGTTCTTATAACCTTCCCCCCCCCCCCTTGAGGTAGGCCTGGGTTCCCTGTTTTGCAGAGGAAGGAACCCAGGGGTCCTTGAGCCTGGGTCCACTGGCTCCAAAAACTTGTCTTTGCCCAGTGGCCAGGAAATCAGAGGGTCTGGCTCAGTATTTCTTTCTGGCTTTTGCAATGGAGACACCAACTCTCAGAGAGGGAGACTGACGCATGGTTTCACAGCCACCAGCCTGAGCCCGCTAGCTGCTCTCTTCTGCCTCCCCAGCTGCACCCCCGAGTCCCTTCTCCCCGGATGCCTCCAGCCCGCTTCTGCCCATGCCTGCGGAGTTCTTCCACCCTGCTGTGTCTGCCAGCCAGAAAGGGCAGGACAAGGGTCCTGGCGCTGGGACTCTCCCCAAGATCGCCCTGCAGGGCTCCTGGGCATCCCTGAGGTCGCCGAGTGTCAACTGCACCCTCCTCCGGCAGGTACGGGCACCTCCCCGTCTCCAGGAGCTTTCCTGGCGGGGGACATCTGAGTGGGGCCTTGAGGTCCAGGTGGAGATGGAGGGGCCAGTCTGGGGGATGGGAGGTCTGGCCTGCAGGGCCAGCTCTACTGCACTGGCCAGGGCTGCCTCCTGGGCATGCAGAAGGCACGGAGCACAGAGCAGAAAGGCCAGCAGAGCCAACAGCCCCACGCGTGGGTGGGGTTCCCTGGGCTCAGAGAGAAGCAGGAGCTGCCCTGGCTCCCACAGTATGGTGGAAGCAGAGCCGGGCCTAGAGCTAGTCCACCTGCTGACCCCAGCTATGTGCCAGGCTGTGTGCCAGGCTCGGAGGCCACAGCAGGCCACAGAATACGAAATCCCCCTCTCGTGGCTTATACGGTATTATTCAGTGTACGCCTTGCAGGGCTGCGAGAGGAGAGATGGTAAGCCAGAACACATGCGTGAAAAGCATAGTCTTTGAGAGCGACACGTGCTAGGGAGGACACTGCACCAGGAAGGGCTGTGGGGGAGCAGTTCGAGGCGCTGGGAAGGCCCTGAGGGGTGAGGTACAGGGGCGTCTGGCAGAGATTTCCAGGCAGCAGTGGCGGGTCTGAGGGGTGGGGAGAGTGAGGGGGAGCATGGTGGGAAGAAAGGTCCCGGAGGCTGGAATGGGGTCCTCAGGCCAGTGTGGGTGCGCTTGAGTTAGTTGCCCCGGGCTGCGGCGGGAGGCGGGAGGGCGAGGTGGGGGGGGAGCCCGCCGGCTGCCGGCAACCCCGGGGTGCGGTGCGGTGCGGTGCGGTGCGGTGGGCGAGGAGGGGCCGGGCAGCGCCCCCAGCAGCGGCCTGCAGCCCCCGCCTCCCCCCCCCCCGCCCCAGGCCACAGGGAGCGACACGTCGCTGGAGGCCAGCCGCAGCAGCTCGGCCGGCAGCCTGCAGACCACGCTGGAGGACAGCCTGACCCTGAGCGACAGCCCCCGGCGCGCCCTGGGGCCGCCCGCCGCCGCCCCCCCGGGCCCCCGGGCCGGCCCGTCGCCCGCCGCCCGCCGCCCCAGCCTGCGGGGCCGCGGCCCGTTCAGCCTGCGGGGCCTGCGCGCGCACCAGCGCAGCCACAGCAGCGGCGGCTCCACCAGCCCGGGCTGCACGCGGCGCGACTCCATGGACGCGTCGGACGAGGAGGGCGCGGGCGGCCGCGGCGGCGCGGGCGGGGAGCCCTCGGAGGCGCTCAGCAGCCTGTCGCTCACCGCCCTGTTCGCGCCGCCGCCGCCGGGGCCCCCGGGCGCGCGCCGCTCCAGCAGCACCAGCAGCCTGGCCGCCGCGCCCGCGCCCCGCGCCCCCGCCCCGCCCCGCGGCCCGGCCCCGAGCCCCTCCTCGTCCTGGGCGCCCGAGCGCAGCAAGGCGGCGGCGGCGGCGGCGGCGGCGGCGGCGGCCGCGGCCCCGACGGCCTCCCCCGAGCCGCAGCCCGGCCCGGAGCAGCGGGCGGGGGCCGCGGCGGGCAAGCGGAAGAGATGAAGGCCGCGGGGCGGGGCGGGGGCGCGCCCCGTCTCACCTAGTCTTACCTCAGGGGCCGGGGGCGCACCCCGGGGTCGCGCAGGGGCCGGGCCAGGCCGCCGAGAGGGGGGCCCTGGCGGGTCCCGGTGCGCCGAGCCCCCGCCGCGGCCCTGCCCGTGCACACGCGCGCACACACATATATATATATGCATATAGAGAGAGACAGACATATATATTTATTTATTTTTTTTACCGAGAGCTTATGATTTCCAGAAAGTGCTAAAGTTGGGGGCGGGGGTGCGGGCCGGCCGCCAGGCAGGGCTTTTGCCCGACGCTGAAGGACCGGCCGACCTACCCCAGGGCCGGTGGTCCCGCGGGGTGTCAGCAGCCGAGCTCTTTGGTACGTCCCCCGGGCTGGGAGGAGCGGAGGAGATGCTCTCAGGCCTCTGAAGTTCCTGTGGCTGGGGAGACAGGCTCCCAAGAGGTGAAATTCAGGGTGCGTTCTTTTCTTTTCCTTTAACGAAGAAACGCCGCTAAGATCCTACCCCCCCCCAAGTATCGGGGTGTCTGTCTTGTTCCTGACTGTCTAGTTGTTGTGAGCAGTCTTTTGTAGATGCCCCAGAGCACACTCTTAGTCAACCAGTTAGATGTCTTTCTTTAGAAAAATCAGAGGTGAATAGTCGTAATTTTTTAGGGCAGGGGTGGGGGGTGGAGGGCAGCTCAGAGAGGCTGGACAGGGGGCTCAGCCAGGGGGCAGGGCACCTCCAGGGGTGGGGGTCTGCTGTGGCTCTGCCCCCCCAGGAAGACCGAGGGTGGGCACGGAGGCAGCAGGAAAGAGGAGGGGTAGAGGGTACTGAGCAGGGCGGGAGATGCCTGGAAATCAGGAGGGCCAATGGTCTGTGCCGGCCGATGCCCTGTGGGCGCCCTGGGTGGCCATTTCTTACCACCTTTTATCCTCCAGGTGGACCCTGAGCCAGGAGGTCATGCCCCCCCACCCCCCGGGACCCCAGGCATCTCTGCCCCCTCCAGTGGAGTTCAGGGGAAGGAGTTCAGGGAAGGGGGACCTGACAGGATTGTAAGCAGGGGTGGGGGCACCTGCTAGCCCTGGGACCAGCCTCACTCCCCTGCCCCCCATCATTTTCACAGGCTGCAGATCAGGTTTCACTCTAGCTGTGCTTCCCAAGTGGGTGCACAGATGACTCTTTTTTATTTGAATAGTTATGCATCCCCTCCTCCCCCCCAGTATTTATTAGGAAATAAACAGTCCATTGAGCCCATGACTTCACAGACATTGCTTAGGTCAAGGGTAAGTTTTCAGAAGTGATTGGATTTAAGGTCACCTTAAAGAAGACGATTGGGAACGTGGTGGTACAGGTGGTCTGCAGACAGGCAGCGCCCTGGGGCAGGAAAGGCTTTGAGTTTGGGAGACGCTACACTTCCAGCAATAACCAGGCCCTTTGCCTTTGTGGGACCTCCTCGGAGATGGCTTCAGCTGGGCCCAGCTGCAGGGACCTGGTCCTCGTTCCCAAACCCTGACCTTACAGAACTTGCCTTCGGGTCAGGCTGGCAAGTGGAACCGGGGGGTTGGCTGCGTGGATGGGCTCCAGGTGTCTTCTGGGTGCTTGGGGCCTGGGCACTGCTGCAGAGGGAGGAGGCAGCGAGGGACGCAGGCTTGGTGGTCTGCTGAGCCCTGCCCTTAGGAGCTGGTGCGGAGGTGGGGAAGGGTGGGCAGGCCCACTTCCCACACGAGGAAATTGAGCCCTGGAGAGGTTAAGGTGGCCGGCGGCCCAGGATCCCTCAGTGCCCTGGCAGCAGAGTCTGCAGTCCAGCAGGGGGCCAGAACCTGATTATGTGGGATGTGGAAAAGTGCACCCAGCAGTCAAAAGGAGTGGGTTCAGAAGGCAAAACCTGCCCGGGGGTCTCTGCTGGCACCACAGCTGGGCCAGCATGGTGGCCAGACCCGCATCAGCCCTGAACTTCGGGAGCTTGGCTCTCCTCCCCTAGAAGTGGGGGTGGTGGGCCCCTGGGAGGATACCAGGTGATCCCCGAGCACTGAACCCCCTCCCAGGATGCAGCCTCGGTGGGGGGGCTGTTGGGGAGCAGGTAGGCCTGGGGTTGCATCCTCCTTGGCCCCAGCCCACCTTGTGCTGCTTCCCTTGCCATGTTGGGTTGTGACGGGGTGCTCATCCAGGGAAGAAGAGGGCGTAGGGAGCTCTGTCTCCCCCTCCCTCCCCGCACATGCACGTGAGGTGTGCACGTCAGCGCGTTCCTGGAGGGACATGAGTGCTGGAACTCCGGAGGGGAACGTGGGACCTGGAAAGACCAAGTAGAGGACGGATTGGGGCTCAAAGGGTTGGCCTCTGACACCTGTCAACAGCGTCCATTTTAATGCGTCGTCTTTAATCTGCGTGGCAGCCCTGAGCGGTGTGCCCTGCTGTTCCACGCACGGACCAGGGAAGTGACTTTCCTGGCGTCACCAGGTGATAAGTGGCTGGGCAGGGAACGCATCCTGGTGTGTCCCACATGAAGCCATCCCCTTACGCTGAACCTGTGTCCCTGGATGAGCAGACACATGGGGAGGACAGGCTAGGCAAAGGGACTGGCCCAAGCGGAGCCGACAGGCTAGAGCAGGGTATGTCTAGCGGTGGGAATAGCTGAAGGGAGAGGCTTGCTTGGGGGGTACGCTGGGGGCTGTGGTCGTGGGAGGTGGGGCGTATTCCTGGAGGGCTCCGGATGCTGTTCCCAGGCCCTTGGCTTTGTTTCTGGGAGCACAGGAGTTAGGGGGTCAGGGGAGCTGTGACTGGCTGGTTCGGACAAGCCAAAATGGATAAGGGTTGGGTGAGTGGCCCCTCCGCCCTCCTGATCCTGGGACCTGTTCATCACAAAAGCACAAACTTACCCTAACTCACACAGATCTGGCCCCAGCGAGAGTGGGGAACTTGGTGCCCGATACCCCAAGCCATCTGTTTGCGGGGCTGTACGGAGTGGTGGCTGCAGGCACCGTGGCATCTGCACAGATGGACTTGTAACCTGCCGGGGCCAAACCCTCTTCCTGTCCCCTGCCCGGCCTTCTTTGCACCTGGCAGCCCCCTGAAGAATGAAATGGGCACAGTATCAGCCTGTCGGCCCGTCTTCCCCCCCAGATCCTTCCTGTAGAGCCTTTTGTTTCCAGGGCCACCTCCGGCCCTCTTTGCTGCGCTGTGTAAGGGCTTGGGGTCTTAGAAGCCGCTCTTTAGCCCAGATACACATACTCTTTTTGTCCTCGTGCAATAATCAGTGTTCCTGGTGGAGCCTGGGCTTAGCTGGGGCCTGGGGCCTTCCTCCTCCAAGAAGCCCTCAGCCTGGCCCTGCCGCCGTGACAACCGCACTCCGAGTGGCTGTACAGTTTCTATGGTGTGAATGAACTTCCCTCCTAGTTGCTGACGGCACTGGTCCCTGCTGGCCCAGATGGCCCGGGCATAGAGAAACCAAGTGGCAGCTGCCACCATGTTGTTTTGAATAAAAACCCAGAAGCCTATTTCAGAGAATTTCCATGTGCCTGTGCTGTTCTTTCTTTTGCACGATGGGTGCCGAACTGGGGGCTTCCCCGGGGTGGGCTGGTGATAGTTTCTCTGTTATGTTCCAGCTGTTGGGCTTGGGTGTCTGGGACCTAGATTAAAGCCCCAGGGAAGAGTCCTCTCACAGCTGGGGTCTGCTGGGCTGGGGGAGGCAGAGCGTGGCTCTCATGCTCTGGTTCTGTAGCTAAGATGCTGGAACTGTGTGGGAGAGTCACACGGGAGTAATAGTCTATTTACCTTTTGCACTGTTAACAGAATTCCTATTATGAGTATTATTAGGATTCTATTGGCTGCAAAGGACAAAAACCCAACTTGAATGAGCTTAAGAATATAAGAAAAAAAGAGCCAGAGAGATGAGAGAGAGAAGGAAAAGAGAGGAAAGAAGAAAACAACTTAGTGTTTTTTTTTTTTTAAGATTTTATTTATTCATGAGAGAGAGAGAGAAGCAGAGACACAGTAAGAGGGAGAAGCAGGCTCCCCGCAGGGAGACCGATGTGGGACTCGATCCCAGGACCCCGGGATCATGACCTGAGCCAGAGGCAGATGCTCAGCCACTGAACTACCCAGGTGCCCAACTTAGTGGTTCAAGTAGCTAAAAACCCCAGAGGTGGTGTTGGCTTCAGGTGTAGTTGTATCAAGGGCTCCAGCTATGTTCCTAGGACACAGTTTCCACCTCCTGGATCTGCTTCCTTCTACATTTGCTCCCCTCCTCTCCTAGTGGCCACCAGCAGCCCAGGCCTGGGGCCTGTGTACCCATCCCCAGGTGAATGAAAGCTTCTCTCCCTGGCGGTCTGGCAAGGTCCATGGACTCTCATCAGTTGACTTGGGTGTGTGCCATGGAGATGCTCTGGCCAGGCCTGAACTCTGGGATCCAGGGATGGGGGTGACGCACCTGTCTAAGAGCAGGAAAGGGACAAACTGCCCGAGAATGATTGCTGTGCACTTGCTGGGAGGAGGGAATATGTCAGGCCTGGCGCTTTGTCCCTGGGGAGGGCAGCTGTCACTGCTGTCCTCCTAGGTGAGCCAAGAGGCCCAGAGAGGTCCAGACATCAACAGACTATGAGAGCAGAACAGCCAAGCTGATGGCCAGAGGGCCTCCCTGTCCCCACCAGCCTCGTCAGGTTGACTGAGTCCCAATCCTGCTTTCTTATATTCTTAAGTCTTGTCCCCCTTATGTGGCCTTTCTCTGTTCCTCAGGGACATGGCCAGACAGGGATGGGGGACACCAGGATGGGGTATGACCTCCAGTGCAGGACCTCCATCACCGAGGCCCCGCCCACTCTGGAGGACTGGGTGAGCTGAGGCCATGCTTTGTCCTCTCACCCCCATGCTCCCTGTTTTTGCCTTGTGACCCCCTTCTGGTGGCTGCTGCTGCAGTCCCCTCAGAGGGACCGGGACGCTGTGTTTCAGGCTGACTGCCAGCCCTCACAGAGCACTGGGCTTTCCTGCTCTGGGGGCCTCAGGGGACATCTCAGCGGCCTTTCTATCGGGCATCTGCCTCCTTGCAGACAAAGCAGTGGGGCGCAGGGAGCGAGGGCACACCATGAGGCTCATGCACGCATGCGGCCTGCACACCTGAGCACGGGCACCCACATCTGCTATGGTGCCTGAGTCTGTGAGAGCAGACCTGGCTCCAGCTCCTGGGCTGCCTGCCTTCATCCAGACGGGGATCTCACCCTCATTTTTACGTGAGAAAGCTGGGCCCGGCAGACCCCTACTGAGCAGGCCAGGGCTTGAGTCCAAGTGTGGCCCATGCCTCTGGACCGCAGGACCCTGGGCCAGCCAGCTCCCCACCCTGAGCCTCATTCCTCACCTGTGAGGCTTGGCTTAACCTCCCAGCTGGGGCTCTTGGGCCAAGAGGTCCCCCTGGAGCCCCAGCTCCTGGGGAGGCCCCTGGTTCCAGCCCCTGCTCTCCCAGCCCCTTGAGACAGTGCTCCTGGATTTCCCCACCTGGCACCTCAGGCTCCGTGTGTCCCAAATCCCAAGATGGCCTTCCCCAATCACCCAGGCCCCTGCCAATAACCAGGGCACCAGCCTGGACTCCTCGCTCTGCATTGGGCTGCCTTTCCACCTGCCATGACCTCTCTGGAGCGCCTTTCCTCCTCTCCCCACTCTGCTGCCTGCTAAGTCTCATCGTTGGGGGTGACCCTGCATGGTCACAGACCTCACAGGGCCAGGACCAGCTCCATAGCCCCCAGCAGCCAGCACCGTGTTCCCACCAGGCCCAGGGGACCCCTCACTTCTCCACGGCTCTGGGCCACCCAAGAGATCAAGTCCTGACCCCTCGGTGGACACACCCCCATCACCACAGCTCCCCTTCCAGTCTTCACTCCTATGGTCCCTGTCCTTCTCCCGCCACTGCTTCCCTGTTCTGGGATGCTTGCAGCCAGACCTGCCCTCGCCTGTCCTTTCCCAGGCCTTTCCCTCCCTCTGAGGGCCACACCCCTACCCACAGCCCAGGCCTCTCTGCCTGTCACCTTGCCCCTCTGCCTGCCAGAGGAAGGGCCCAGGTCTGGGTCAAGAGAGGCAGGTGTGCAGGGCCCCCTGCTCAGCGACAGACCAGAGGCCTCAGCATGCTCTGCTTCATTCCCTCCACTAATACTTGTGAGGATGAGGAGGTGACTAACAGTAGCTGGCGGGCCCTGAGCAGCTGGGTGCTGGGGCCATAGGGGAGAGCCCAGTGTGGCCCTGCCTGCGGTTCCTTCCATGTGGGCCCCATCCACTGTGCCCAGGCCCCACTGCTGGGGTGACCAGTGTCGGGGACACAGGTGGACCCTCGGCTGAGCGGTGTACTCTTTCTGTCCCAACTCTGTCTCAACACTGCCTTGGCCCTGAACACCTGAGCCTACACCCCATGTTCTATAGGACCAGGCCCACCTGCTAGCCTCACCTGTTCCCTTTCTCCCCCTCCCCCGGCTAACTCTTACTTTTCCCTTCAAGTCTCATCTCAAATGACACTTCTTCCAGGAAGCTTCCCCAGCTGCTCCATGGCTTTGTCTGTTTCCTGACTGAGTCCCAACCGTGAAGGTGGGGACCATAGCCCCTCCTGCCAGCCCAGAGCTTGGTGCCAGGCTGAGCCTCAGCAAATGTCAGCTACGTGCCTGAGTTTTAGAAACAGAAGAAATTCTGAGGACTAGTTAAACCCTTTCCTCATTTCTCTACAAGAGGAAACTGAGGCCCAGAGAGAAAGAACTGTGTGCTCTGGGTCACACAGGGAGGCCGTGCCAGGAATGACTGTCACCTGTAGGGCCCCCGTTCCCTCTAGAACTGCTGGGGCCACAGGGAGCAGAGCCCTGCTTTGTCTTCCTCTCCCTTACCCGTTAATAATGGGATTAAAGCAAATTGCTGCCAAGGAGACAGACTGACTTTAAAAAACAACAACCCAAAAACGCTGAAACAGAATGAGAAACTTCAGCCATCAGCACTTTTTACTTAGACCTGAATTCATGAATTTTAACCAAATAAGCACTGGCACGTGAGGTATTAATGTATGTCCCATTATGCAAAACCACTATTATGGCTGTAATGAAAATTAGATTCTGACTCGGTGGTGGCGTTCCAGGAGGTAGGCTTCCTCTGGTTTCCAGTGCTGTGACCTCGGATTGCCGTTGCCGTGGTAACGTGGCTGCCTCCGGGACTGTGTGGACAGGAGGCTGGTCCTGTGGGGAAGGGCAGCTGACAAGGCTGGGCTGGCCTGGTTCGGACCTGCGGACCCCATATGTGGGCCAGGCCATGGGCAGCTCTGTTTCCTGGCCCCGCTGCTGGGGGCCCTGAACACCTGCCTGCACACCTGCGCACAGAGGCAGCCCCGAGCCTTGGAGGACGGTGGACAAGTCTCCAGGGGGAGGTGGTGGGATAGGAAAAAAGAACAAACCCACAGTGCCCCCGGGCCACCCACATCCTTCTTGACTGTCCCTCCAGGGAGACATCCCTTCCATCCTTCAAAAAGTATTTGCTGAGCACCTAATACGTGCTAGGCCTGTGCCAGGTGCTGGGAAGTAATGACAGGTCCCGGCCCCCGTGAGCCTGCATCTCAGAGTGGGGACATAGAATCAAGGGCAAGCAGACGCACCAGGGAGGCTGTTTCACAGCCCTGCCAGTGCCAGGATAGCAATGGAGCAGGTGATGAGGGTGACAGGGAGTGACCGGGGGAGGGGGAGGGTCCTTCCCCTGGGGTGGTCAGGGACGGGCCTCTTGGGAAAGAGTCCAGTGAGCCATGGCCCAAAGGAGGAGGGGGAGACAGCCACGCAGAGGCATCAGGGACCCTTCGGACAGTAGGGTGGCCGGATAAAAGAGGACGCACAGTTAAATTTGAGTTTCACAGTTAAATTTTGAACTGCGAATAATATTTTAGTGAAAATGTGCAATACTAGGGACGTGCTTACACTAAAAAGTAATCTGTTGCTTATCTGAAATTTGAATTCTTATTTGCTAAATCTGGCAGGCTGATCAGAGAGGGGAAAGGACTCACGGGGGGCTACAGGCAGAAGAGGTGGGCTGCACGCTGGCCATACGCCTGTCCCGGTCACCCCGGAAGGCTGCTCACAGTCTCCCTGCTACTTTTGACCCTAGATCCCCTCTGACTCTGAGCCGGGAAATGCCCTGTGATCCCGTCTCTGTCTGCCCCACCCACGTGAGGACCCCTGGGTGCTCTGGGCCTCAGCCACCCATTCAGCTTCCTTTTTTTTTTTTTTTTTTTTTTTTTTTTTTTTTTTTTTTTTAAAGATTTTATTTATTTATTCATCAGAGACACAGAGAGAGAGAGAGGCAGAGACACAGGTGGGGGGAGGAGCAAGCTCCACGCAGGGAGCCCAATGCGGGACTCGATCCCAGGTCTCCAGGATCACACCCTGGGCCGAAGGCAGGTGCTAAACTGCTGAGCCACCCCGGCTGCCCCCCACTCAGCTTCCTATCGGGTCCCCCTCACTCCGGCCTCCCACCCTGGGCTCCGTGGGCCTCAGCCCGCAGGCCCCAACTCGGGCGTTGCCACGTCAGGAAACTTCCTGCCAGCCCGGGCTGTCCCCACGCTTGGCTGACTCTCCCTCAGCTCCTCACTGGGCTTCTAAATTTGCCATGTGTATTTTTGTATTGTGGCAAAATGCACATGAAACTTACCATTGTGACCATGTTTGAGTTGACACTGAGTGGCATTCCCACACACGATGCTGTGCCACTGTCACCACCACCCATCTCCAAAATGTTTCCTTTTCCCAGACCGAAGGTATCCCCTGCAAACAGCAGCTCCCCGGCCCTTCCCCCACCCCAGGTTCTGTCTCCATGACCCTGATGCCTCCGGGGACCTCATGTAAGTGAAATCACGGGGGTCAGGCCCAAAGTCCCTCCTTTTGCAACTGGCTTACCTCATGGAGCAGCACGTCCTCAAGGTTCACCCACGGGGAACCACGTGTCAGTTCCCTTCTGGGTCGGTGTCCTCCCGGTTTTTGGCTGAGGGATCACGGGATTGCTGCCCCACCAGGTTCTGGTTCTTTTTTTTTTTTTTTTTTTTAAGATTTATTTATTTATTTATTCATGATATATATATATATATATAGAGAGAGAGAGAGAGAGAGGCAGAGACACAGGCAGAGGGAGAAGCAGGCTCCATGCAGGGAGCCCGACGCGGGACTCAATCCCGGGACTCCAGGATCGCTCCCTGGGCCGAAGACAGGTGCCAAACCACTGAGCCACCCAGGGATCCCCTGGTTCTGGTTCTTTGTTGAGGGACACCTGGGGTGTTTCGGCTGCCAGGAGTTGGGCTGCGCTCTCACGGGGTGCGGACGTCTGTTCAAGTCCCCGCTGTCAGTGTCTGGCGCGGCCAGGAGCGGCTTTGCTGCACCGCGTGGTGGCCCCCGCCCGGTGTATGCGGAGCACCCTGCTCATCCTGCAGCCCCACACCGCTTTACACCCGCACAGCTCCTCGCCGGGTCGAGAGCCGGGTGAAGACTAAGAGAGCTCACGGGAACTCATCCATGGGCCTCCTTCCCCACTGGCCCTTCCCCTCCCTGTCCTTTTGGCACTCTCTTGCCTCTTGCCTCAGAGGGCCTGTGTGGCCTTCCCTGCTGGTGCTCAAGACGTCCTGGCTTTTATTTCCAAAAGCCCAAAGGGGAGCTTGGTAAGTTTTCCAGGAGGGAGGAAGACAGAGGGGGAAGGGTTAGGCCTGCCCGGCCCCTCCAGCAGCTGAGCCCCAAATCCACTTGGGTGGGGCCTGGGGCTGTGGTCTGACCCCAATAGGAGTGGCCATGGGGGGCATCTTTCTGGCCAAGAACCATGGGTCTGGACGACTTGAACCTGCAGGGCCTGCAGGCTCCAGGGGCAGAGGATCCGCCAGAGGCAAGCCCTGGGCGTGGGGGACAGCCCCAGAATGACTGAGCAGATTCTGGGAGAGCAGAGTATTTCAGGCCTCTGAGCTCCTGGGCCAAGGTGCCTCCCTCCACACCCATTGCACCCACGCGTCCATCCGGAGGTGGGAAGCTGTGCCCTCTTCCCAGGGCGTCAGGTCTGAGCTCCCCCTGTTCAGCTGCCTGGGGACCCCCAGCCAGCTTCTGCTGCCCGTGAGGTCTCCTTATCTTCTGGCCAAGATGTAAGCACCCAGAGGATGCGGCAGCAGGTGCTGGTGCTGGAGGGAGGTCTCCCCCAGGTGCTGCTGCTGGTGCTCTCTGTCCACTTCGTGTCAGCTTCTTCCTGCCCTTGGTCCCAGTCTTCTCTGCCGTTTGCTACACCCTCTCTGTCCATCTGTCCATCTGTCGCTCTAGCTGGTCCTCTGGTTCTCTGCTGCTTTCCCTGGCCATTTCCCACATATTCACAATAGCAGCAGGCACACCTTGGACCAGGGTCCCAGTCCAGGCTCTCCTCACCCTGGTGGTCCCGAGGAGGGAGCCTATTCTCTCTAGCGAGGCCAGGGGGCAAGTTACAGTCTGGACCTGGCTCTGCGTTCTTTGTCCTCACACCGTGCATTTGGGTTTTGCCTACTGTGTGTCCTGTGAAGGTAAGGGCACTCAGGACAAGAGTCCTCCTGCCATCAGCTCACTGAGTGACCATGGCCCAGAGTCACCCTCCCTGGGCAAATGAGGAGACAGCCTCCATGCTGGTGCTGAAAATGACTGGTAGTCTCCTGGACAAATAGAGCCCTCAGGACTTGCCAGCTAAAAGTAGAAGGAGGGGAGCTCCTCCTCCCAACCCCAGGCCACCCCAGGTCGGGATGTTCCCCATAAGCACTTCTTCCTGGGAGGATGGCAGAGGTTTGCCTCTGTCAGGACCTCAAGGCCCTGGTGAGCTTTGGCTGAGGGAGGAGCAGCTTCCTATGCAGGGTCATGGTGAGGGATGCAGACCCAGGTCCAGCACCGTGCTCATCTCCCAGAGCCAGGTGTACCTTTGGAGAAAGCTGCCAGGAAGGCCTGTCTGGCAACGGGCAGGCCGTGATGTCCCACCCGAGAGTGCTATAGGCAGCTCCCCGGGGTGGTTCACAATGATCCTGCCTCCTGGTCCCCAGGCCCTTGTGTAACGCCTTCCCCTTGCTGGGTGGCAGGGGTTGTGCCAGGGTTGTCACTTCCGAGAGTAGGCCACGAAGAGCATCTGGCTTTCATTAGCAGGTTCTCTCTTGTCCTATGATGAGACTGGCTGCTGTGTTGTGAACTGCCCTACAGAGAGGCCTCCTGACAAGGAATTAAAAGGTGCCTTCCTCTGGCTGACATCCAGGGGGAATGCGGCCCCCGGTCCAACAAGCCCCTGAGGACCTGAGCCTGCCAACACCCACTTGAGTGAGATTGGGAGCAGGTCTCCCTCAGTCGAGCCTGGAAGCGAGCCTGCAGCCACAGCCAACAAGCTGGTTGCAGCTGTAGGGACCAGAGGATCAAGTCAAGCCTTCAGAAACTGTGAAATCATAAATGTGTTGTTTTAAGCACTGAGCTTTGCAGTAATTCGTCGTGTAGCCACCGGTCACTGATCCAGGTACATGCTGTACTGCGTTATGCAGTCATGTCTTCTAGTATGTGAAATTCTACTACAGGCAAATTATGCTAATGTGGGAAAAATAAATCAGAACAACGGCTGCCTCCTGGGAGTGGAGGCAGGACTGACCTACTAGGGCCACGAGGAGTCTTTCTGGGATGATGGTAGCATCTTTTGTCCTGACGGGACAACATTTGTTTATGTGACAAAATTCAGCAGATGACTTTCAAGATTTGTGCATTTTGTTGTATGCAAATTTCACAACCAAAACAGTACATGCTAAAGTATTTAAGGGGGGAACTGGACTGATGTCTTCAATTCATTTTGAAATGCATTAAAAAAATTAGATGGATTGATGGGTAGATATTGATAAAACAAGGGTTATTCGATGTAAATGATAGAATTTTACCCTAAGAGTATATGAGTGTTCGCTAGAAATGCTTTCAGCTTTGCTGTGTGTTTGGAATTTTCAGAATAAAATGTTGGGGAAAAGGAATCACTTATTTAGCGAATACAGAGTGCTTCGTGGGAGAAAATTAGAATAATAGCATTGTGCCTGGATAGTAATTCTAATCAAGGTTGGTTTTGTGCGAGGCACCCGATGGGGCTCTTGCACGGGCATGGTTTCATTTTATTCTTCAAGCCAGTGCAACAAGAAAGCAATGATGCATCTGAATTTACAGATGGGAAAGCTGAGGCAAGGGGGAAGGGGGTCACTCCATCGGGGTCGTGCAGTGAGCAAGCGGCGGAGCTAGGATTTCCCTAGGTCTGAGTGCTCAGAAGGGTTGAGCTGTGTCAGCCTCTCTGTGCCTCAGTTTTCAGTCTCTGATGCAGAGATGCAAACCGGCTTGTGGGTGAAATCAGGTAGCAGTAGCTAAGTTTGTCGAGGTTCTATCGGCGCAGGCTCCGTGTTGTAGCAGCAGGAAGCTTGTGGACACTCAGGCACGTGGACTTCACCTCCGTGCCCTGCTTCCTCTGCCAGAGCAGGTGCACAGCAGGTGTGGCTGCCAGGCTGGGAGGTGCCATTGGGCTCAGCCTGCCCTCCCGGAGAGGCTGGACTCCTTTCTTCCCGGACAGTGGCTCGGATGCCTGCCTGGGTCTCCTGGGTGCCTCACTCACACGTGGTCGGATCCTGTGTGTGGAGGTGAAGATGTTTCAGCCCCCAGTGGGCTCCCCGGGGCCTCGTCTCCATCCTGCCTTTCTCAAGGACAAGGGTCCATCCATGCGCAGCCCTGGCCCGAGAGGAAGACCTCTGGGCCCCTGCTCCTGCAAGTACCAGTGAGGCACAGGTAATGCTCCTCTGAGTGCTCCCGGCCCCACACGTATGCATTTGAGCCCATGTTTCAGCCAGTTAGGAGAAGCAAGAGAGGATGATAGTATGGCCCCCGACCCCGGTGCCTCCCCCACCTGAAATTCCTCCCCACTGCTGGAGTCAGCACCCCACGCCCCCAGAATAACGTTCTTCATTACATGTCCCATGTCCCCACAAGCTTCTTCAGGTGGAGGCAGAGGGAGGGACAGAGGGCAGGACAAGAGGCCTACCAGGCAGAGCTGGACAAGGGACAGAATGCCAGTTGTGCACTTCAAGTGTCCCTGGGGCTTCTGGGCCCTTTGACCTCACGTCGGCCTGGAGAAGTGGGGGTCACTGATCCCACTTCTGTGGTCAAGGAAATGGAGGCTCAGAGAGGCCAAGTGACCTGCCCAGGGCCCACTGCCAGGACTCCCACCCCAATGAGCCATCCCTAAGGACTGGGTTCTTTCTGGTTCACTCCGTGGGTCATAAGGAGAATGTAAATGAAAATAAACTACCCTTCCCAGGTGTCCGTGGGCTTCTGAGTATGTTCTTAACAGCTAATCTGTGGGCTAACCCGTGCTCACAGCTTTCCCACGGCTCTTTAGTCCTAAAAACCCAGAGGCTCTGCTCTACCCCGGGGTAGCCAGAGGAGGAACAGCTTTTCTCTGGAGCACAGTGCAGTGCCCGAAGCAGGTCCCCCTCCAGGTCAGAGGGCTGGTCCAGCCGTAGGAAGTTAGGGTGAGGCAAGGACTCCATGGGCCCATGTGCTACTCTGCACCCAGTGTGCTCAGAGTTGCCATCGTATCGCTGTCGAAATCCCCTGAGAGAGTGACCAATGGACTAGAAAGACCGGGACTGCCCCTCAGAATATGGCGACAGAGCAGCTCTGGGGACCATGGTCTGGTGAAGGAGGCCGGGCAGCCAATGAGAGAGGAGAGCGAGCCTGTCAGTTCCCAGCAGGGCCCCTTCCTTTGTCCCTAGAGGTTGTGACCTGTCGAGGGCAGGGGTCCAGAGGCCTGTCCTTTGGCCAGCCGTGTCACAGTAGACCCTGACCTGGGGAGTGTTGCCAGTTGCCGGCTCTTGTTCCTGGGAGAAGACTCTGCGGTGAGTCGAGGTTCGTGGCCTCTTGAGGACATGTCTGCACAGTGGATGGCCCAAGGACTCCTCATCTGTGGACATGAGGTTTTCCAGCACAGGGTGGGCCTCGAAGCGCTGCCAGCTGGGCGCCCCACCCCCGCCAGGTGGGCTAGGCTGCGCCCAGAGTCCCACTTGTCTGCACCCAGCACAAGGCCCACCTTGCTCTCTGTCCCCAGTGAGCGTGTTGGTACAGCTGGTCCAGCCCAGCAGACCCTAGACCTCAGCCTGAACAGGCTGCTGCCTGAGTGGCCACTGCCCCTGCCATCATCCCCGCTGTACCTGTCATCTCCTTGTCCCAAGGTCCCTTGTGTCTGCCTCTACATCCTCAATATCCAGGGCTTCCTTGAAAGTGGGGCCACATCTAAGTGGACTCCAGGGCCAGTGCTGACAAGGCAGGGTAGGGAAGGAGCATCAGGCCACTCTCCCGTCTGCCATGCCAGTGAGCCCCTCCACCTCCCTGATAGGCAGTCCTGCCTCCCGGGAGCCAGGCCAGATGAGAACCCTTGATGTCCCTAAGCTCTGTAAAGATTATGTGTATAATGGTGAGCTGTGGAACAATAATGAGTGGGGCTTTAATTCTGGCACCACGGTGGAGTGGCGTTTAGTGAAGTAATGCCAGCTGCTGCACTGGGTAAGCCCCTCAGTTCCGCTCACGCAGCGTCTGCGGTGGTAGACGGTTCTTCCGGCAGTGATTCGGGCTGCAGGCACATCGATCGTGTGGCTCTGCCATCGTCACCCTGAGGATCGTGTGGGAGGTTCTCAGGGGCCTGATCTGAAACAGTCACAGTGGACAGAACACAGTCACGTGACCATGTTTAGTTGTAAGGTGCCCGGGGATAGGGTCTAGCTGTGAGCCCCAAAGGAAGAAGAAATGGTTTGGGGGAATAGTTCTGCTACAGACCGATCTACTGGCGGCAAAAATGGGGGGGGCGATGGGATATTCTCTGGCTACAAAACACTAAGAATGCAGGATCAGTTACCACATATGTTATTCAACGCATAGCTAAGTTTGCAAGGAGGGAAGGGAAGTTCCTGGGAGCCGGGAATGACTGATGGGCTGATACCGGAATCAGAAGCAAATGCTGACCTCTGGGGACCCCAAGCCATTTGCCTGTAACAGGAGCCTAGAACCTCATTTTGTTTTGTTTTGTTTAAGATTTTATTTATTTATTCATGAGAGACACAGAGAGGCAGAGACATAGGCAGAGGGAGAAGCAGGCTCCCTGCGGGGAGCCAGATGGGGGACTCGATCCCAGGACCCCGGGATCATGATCTGAGCTGAAGGCAGATGCTCAACCACTGAGTCACCCAGGTGTCCCAAACCTTGGGTTTTAACCACAACACAGGGAACCGAAAACACTATTTGGTGTTGAGTCCATAAAAGACTAAGAGTAGGAAGTGAGACCCTCCCCTCAAACTGGGCCCTTTAACATGGTATGCTCAGTGTAAGGGAAGCCTGTGGAAACCAAACTAGCAGCAGAGAAAGACAACAAGGACACTCACTTGTCCTATGTGCCAACTCAGGGTGACCTTCACTGGAGATCGGGCTTCAAACTTGTCAACGGAGTGGTCCAGAGAACCCCAAGCCAGTGAAGGAGCCTACAGTGGTGTTGGGTTGGCAGATGCCCCTGCACACAGCCGGGGCACACTCTGCTCTCCTGGGTCCTCCTGGGTCCCCCAATGCGCAGCCTCAGGCTTGTGGTCTCCAACCACAAAAACACAGGAGCAGACAATCCACGATGAGTCACAGTCAGCCCAAGCCACGCATGCGAAACTGGATCGAAAGATTTCAGATGTTCGAGTGATCAGGACTAGAATAAAAATAAAGTAAGTTAAAAATGTTTAAAGAAAGAAGGATTGAGAACATGGGCAGGATAAAAAAAAAAGAGAGACTATAAAAGTTGTCAGAGAGATGAGAAAGAGTCAAGTAGAACTTCTAGAGATGAAAAATGGAGTAACTGAGACACGAGAGCCGATGGACAGGTGGGTTGGACGGCGGCAAGTAGACCCAGCTCAGGAGAGTCAGGGACAAGATGAAGTGGAAGCAGTGACCAGAATGCACAAGGCGGGACAGAAGAAGATGACACAGGAAATATGAATCACAGGCCAGGAGGTGGGAGGTTAGAGCAAAATGAAAGGGGGCCCATCTATCTGGAGTTCTGGAAGGAGAAGAGAGTGGACGAGAGTCATGGTTCAGAGAGGTAATAGAATTTTCCAGAATTGAGAGGAAATGTGAATTTCAATCCAGGAAGGGATAATAAATCCCAAGCAAGGGATCAAGAAAAGATTCCAGGGATCCCTGGGTGGCGCAGCGGTTTAGCGCCTGCCTTTGGCCCAGGGCATGATCCTGGAGACCCGGGATTGAATCCCACATCGGGCTCCCGGTGCATGGAGCCTGCTTCTCCCTCTGCCTGTGTCTCTGCCTCTCTCTCTCTCTCTCTCTCTCTCTCTCTCTCTCTCTGTGTGTGTGTGTGACTATCATAAATAAATAAAAATAAAAATAAATAGTCTTTAAAAAAAGAAAAGAAAAGAAAAAAAAGAAAAGAAAAGAAAAGAAAAGGTTCCATACTTGGACCCATCACGGGGATGGAGAGCAGCAAGGAGCCTGATGAGAAGCTGGAGGGAACAGATGAAACGAACCACACCTGACGGTGGACGCCCGGGAGAACGGAGGCTGGGAGCCTGGACGGGAACATCGCCAAGGACGAAGCCAAACAGAACGGTTGGCCACCCAGATGCGCAGCAGGTAAAACATATCTTTCGAGAACGAGAGGAAGAGCCCTTCGGACAAAGGCAAGCGAGTGCAGCTCTCACGGCCCCTCTGGGGAGTGACGCCTGGAGGGTGGGGGGTCCCAGGGGCATGAACGGGGAGCAAAGGGGCAGCAGCTTTATAGAGCAATTCTAGTAACGTCCAAGCAGGGGTAGAATGGATAGGATGCTAACGAGATACTGGTATTTCCCATGATGATTGTTTTGATGCTTTTCGAAGAAATATTAAATATCGAATTCTTTCACAAAGTTTTCTGCTTTGCCTGCTCCCCGAAGGCACAGTCAGCCCACAGGAGGCTAGAGCAGCGGGACAGGAGGCTGGAAAGGGCTGCCAGGCCCCGAACTCATGGCCAAAGGAAAGAATTCCCAGGACATTGGCTCCCTCAGTGTGGGTCTCCCCACACCCCAGCCCGGTAGGTCTCACAAAATCATCTGGAGGGCTTGTCATCGGCGGGGTGGCCGAGGCCCCACCCCAGAGTGGCTGATGCGTTCAGAGAACCCGAATTTCCAACAAGTTCTCCGGTGCTGCTTGGCTCAGACCAAAGTTTGAGGAGCATTGCTCTGGCCCAGGGGTCTCCAAGTCTCGCTCCAGTCTGTTGCAGGGCTAACACGCCTCTTCCGGGAAGCCTTCCGGCATGCATACCTCATCAAGCAAGGACTGCGTTTTCACTGTTACCTGATCAGAACAGAGCAGATGCAAAATCAATTTGAGTTGAATTCCTAACTGACTTTATGAACCTTAAAGAACCCCCCCCCAAGAAGTCTGACATACACACTCCTTACACACACATGCACACACACCACATACCACACACCTTTTCTCTTTGCTAGAGTTACTGCATCTCCTCTTCCTCCTAGTAGGCCTTCCTGAGTGCTGCCTGTGTGTCTGGCCTGGCCCTGGACCTTAGTTGGTCCTGCTGCTCCTGGCGTGGGACAAGTGGGGCCCCCCAGGGGCTACAGCCCAGGGACTCTGTCTAAATATGGGGGCTTTGGCCCTGGAATGCTTCTAACTCCCCCCTCCGGCTCCAGAGTTGCCGTGCACCATGCTCCCATCTCCCTTAGGGGTTGGGATAGGGTCCTGAGAAAGCCCTCCTTGCTCCTCCTCGCCACTAAAGCTGTCAGTTACCTGGCAGGGGGATTAAGTGGAACGCCACGGGCAATTGATCCCAACAAGCTTAAGATGTCCCCGTTCCAGGAGAAGGCCCTGCTGACAGGAGCAGCAGCTGCCAGGCTGTTGGCCGGCGGGACTCCTGTAGGAGCAGCTGGGAGCCCCTCGCCTGCGGAGGAGGAGGAGGGAGGATGGTGCTGGGCACACTGGGAGAGCAGGACTCCCCACCCACCCACTGCCTGGAAAGGCTAGAGCTTCTGGCACTGCCCGAGAAGTACCCAGAGGACTCAGGGGTTGGGGAAGCAGTGGGCGTAGCCTGGGGGTGCCCAGGTGGCTCATTTATGAGGCCAGATTAAGGACACCGGTGGCCTGTCCTTAGCTAAGGAGTGAGTTCCTTTGCAGGGCTCTAAGGGCACAGCTGTGGAGAAGCTTTGCGGGCGCCGTTCAGGGGATAATGACGAGTAGTGGGTTGAAGCAGCGGAGTTTCAGGAAAGAGACCTTGGCTGTGAAATCTGTCAAGGCTGGAAGCCAGCTCTGGCAGGAGGAGCAGGACCTGCTTTCTCAGATGTGGGGTGTCTGGCCTGGGTGTGGGAGGCACACGAGGGAGAAGTGCTGCGCCCTGGGGAGGCTAATCGCATTCAGCCCGAGACCATTTCTCTGCAGCCCTAACGGGCTGTACTCGGCATTCTCTCTCTGGGGCACCTGATCCCCTTCGGAGCCGGGAAGGTGGAGCTTGGGCCCCAGTGGGCTGCCGGGGTAGGGTCGGGGGTGCCAGGAGCAGCCGGGAAGGTGGAGCCCCAAAGAGTGACACCTGTGGGAGGCAGAACTGCAGGCAGCCGGGCAACCTCTCCCCCGAGGGCAGGTGATGTTTGTTCTCCTTTGGTCCTTTGCCCCTGGGGAGCCCAGCAGGCACCGCAGCAGGTGCGCAGGAGGGTGGGCGTTCAAACACGGGGTAGGCTGATCCCAGAGCCCAGCTGACTAGGGTTCCCGACTGTGCGCAGAGCCTGGGAGGCCAACCTGGCCACCTTGCCACGTCCCTGATCCCTGAAAGAAATCTCTGAGATGCACCTCTGAGCCCGGGGATGTGCACAGCCCCCTGGGACTCATAGCTCTCCCGGCAGCAGTTGGAGCTTTCCTACCCGGATCACCAGGCTTCACGGTAACCCGGGTCCCTTGGCGGCAGATGCCGCCCCCACACAGGGTCGCCCGCTGAGTAGCTGGACGGCGTGTGCCAAGGAGAGCTTCCTCGCTGGCAGAAACAGCTCGTGACTCAGGCTCTGACTGGGTGCCCAGCGCGAGTGGGCACAGGCTGTGCGGGCTGGGGACGCCCGGAAGGAGGTGCGGGGGCCTGGGGAGCACGGTCAGCAGGGCCCAGGCGGGGCCTCCTCCACCTGCCAGCTTCCAGAACAGTTTCCTGGGCCTGTGCTGGTTCACTTGGTGTTCATGTAGCCCTGGGGGGCAGGAACAGGTTCTTCCCATTTTGCAGTGAGAAGGCCGAGCGTCCTGGGAGCTAAAGTTGCGTAAAACACTGGGACTAGTTTAGCCCTTAGCTCATATATGCCCCCCTGCCGCCTCCTGAGGACCAGCACGGACTGTTTCTCCGGATCCTGCTGACCCCACTGGGCTGAGACACAAATGACCCCCCTTGTGCAAAAACTGCTCTCCAGGGAAGGTCTCTATGGGCTCGTGGCACAGCCTACCTTGATGGCTGTCTCCCTGGGCAGTCTGGTCTGGCCTCCTGTCCTGCCAGCCTCCGGGCCCCTCCCAGACTGGCAGCCGGGCCTGCATCCTCTCCCCATCCAGCCCTCCCTCCCCAGCCCCTGCCCTCCTTATCCCCTCCTTGCCCTCCCTGACCTTCCCCATCCCTTCCCTACCCTTCCCCTCCTCCCTCCTGCCCTCCCCTCACCTTCCTGGCCTTCAGCTTCAGAACAGCCTTTGCAACCTTCTTGCTGGCTGACAGCAGCATTTGGAATGTGAACTATTATTTGTGGGATTTTTATTCACCTGTGAAAATTAGTGTTCAAGGGACGGGTATAATCGTCAACTCTGCCTCCCGAGCAGGTCCCCACAGAGCAGCACCTGGTCTCAGCCCTGGGTCCCTGGGGTGAACTCCGGCTCCCCAGAGTTCTGAGTGGATCTGGAGTTAAAGCACTCAGCTGCAGGCGTGCCAAGTGGGCCCCCACCTCCAGAGATTTGTATTCAGGCAAGGCTTTGGGGGAAAGTAATAAAAAATGTGGGTGGGGGAAGTCTAACCCGTCAAAACGAGATTTCTCATTAGTTTGAAAGATGGACCAGGAGCTAGGTCTGTAATGAAGAGAATGGATTGTGTCCTGATTAGGTTGTCTGGAACTTGGAAATAGCTCGGCAACTCCTGTCCTGACCGTCACACGGGTCCCCAAATACACCAGCCTTAAGCCTAAAGCGACTCTGCCCAGTATGGTGTGGCTTTAAGGTCCCCCATGAGCCTCAGCCAGCCAAGACCAGGCCCCTGGCCCTCCAGGCCTCCAGAAAGGAGGGGAGGGTGCCGGGTGGAGGGGCCCAGTCCACCACGCGGGCTGCAGGGGGGCTGGGTCCGGTTTCTCTCTTGGCCTCGGCATCCCCGCTCTGGGACATGGTCATCCTGCCCATGGAGTGAGGGGAGCTCGCCAGCCAGCACCCCTTCCTCTCCTGCCCCTCCTGGGGCTTCCTGCAGGCCGGGCTCAGAGGCCATCATCCCAGACCCGGGCGCCGGCGCTCATACTTGCCCTGCGGTACTAATTGGAGCTGAGAGCATCTCTACCTGGATCCTGTGGAGTTGGATCATGTTAAAGGAGGAGTCATTTCTCAGCCCAGATTCATCTTCTTCTTGGAGAAAGGTCTCGAAGTGCCTAACAAACAGTACAAAAGCAGCTCAGGTGGTTCCAAGTGCTGCATTGTCGGTGACACCAGCTACATAAAAATGATAAGGGCCATTTATCTTCTGTCTTTGGAACATGAAAGCAGATTTTTAGGACTGCAGGTCTATGTTCATGGAATTTCTGTTACCCGGAGCTGGCTAGCGGCACCCTACCTTCCAGAAGCAAGGCCTCCAGGGATAGCCTGTAGTCATCATTAGAGAAGGTTCGACCTGCTGTTCAATCAGTAACCAGGTTTAATAGCTGGGGGGGGGGGGCTCTCCCTCCCCCAGGCTCTGAGCAGGGTGGCCTGCCTGCCTGCCTCCCCAGGCCTCCTGCCCTTGACTTTCCATGCTGCTGTACCTGCAGGCTGAGGCCCACCTCTGCTCTGGGGCCTGCCCAGGCCTCTGCTCCTCTGTGCTCAGACTCTGAGCCGAGGGGAACTGAGCTTCCAGCCCCGAGAATTTTGCCTCCTGCCTCCTGAATGTCTCTGATGTCTTTCTTCCCTGACGTTGGCTGCCCTCGGCCCACTCTTCCAGCCTTCTCTCTGCTCCCTGAGTCAAAAATTCACACTAGCTACAGTACCCCACATGGCCTATGTTGTTCTCCTCTTTCGACCTTTGCTCATTATGGTTCCTCGACCTGGACACCATCTCCTCCCCAGCTCCCTGGGCTTTGCTAGATGAGTGCCTAGTTTGTTAGTTTTTTTAAACAAGAAGTGTCTGTGGCATTTCCTCCTCCGGGAAGCCCTCCTGAAGCTATAAAACCCCACCTGCTCTCAGCACACTGTGTTTTGTAATCGCTTGCTTTGGATCCGCCCTCAGTGTTGCATCTCCCCGGGAATGCTAGCGGTACCCAAATACTGGCCCCTGAGGCTCCCTGACTCTGTCACTCCCGGGAACCTTGCTGGCAGATAGACAGACTTCCATCCAGATGGAGCCTCCAAACCAGCGTGAAAGGTTTGTCTAGCAGCAGCTGGGACCTTGAAGGAAGGCGGACGGGCCAGAGGGCCCCCGGGGACCTGCTCTGCTGCCTTCCTCCTTGGAGACCAGCTGCCCTGAGGGAATGAGGGGGTGGTGCTGAGCTCTGTGCTCAAGGGAAAGGGGTCTGAAGCCCACCTCGGCTAGCAGCTCTCCTCCCAGATCCACTTGGTGGGATGCTCTCAGCTGGCATCTTCTTACCCTCTGGAGAGGACCACGAGGCTCCGAGAGCCCCTGTCCCTCAGCACAGCCGCCTGAGAGTCACATCATCTTGGTTCATCACATGTTCTCCTTGGGGGGCCTGGGAGAGGACCCAGGGGCACCAGGATGTAGGTCCATCGGGAACCCCCTTGGGCGAGTAGCCCCCAGATTCTCAAAGCCCATGAGTGGTGAAGACAAGGACCCAGATGGAGTCCCCGAGCACAAGGGTCCCCTATGTGCCTTGAATGTTGCCATCTTCCCTGGAAGTATCCCTGCACTTGTCGTGGTGATGGGCAGGGACGAGGTTGTGAAATATCACGTTGGGGGAAAACTTATTTTCTAACTGACATAAGCCTCAGCCACAATGCACCCATCTAAGACACACTGTTCCCTGTTCCCACACTGCAGAGCTGCAGAGGGATAATAAACCACATGCATTCCCGAGTGGGGCTGGGCTGTCGCCTCCTCTTCATTGCCCCGTGGCCTCAAGGTCCCAGCAAGGACTGCAGTGGAGCTGCAGAGATGCTCTCAGGAGTCAGGTGCCACCGGCCCAGAGGGACACGGTGCCAAGCAGCCCGGTCCTTCCTGTGTCCCTTCCTTTTCTCAGAAATGCTACAGGTGCAACCCAAACCTCCTCACTGCTGAGACACAGAGGAATCCAGGGGGCACACCCAGTTCAGGGGGTTGGGCTGGGGCTTGGAGGTAACTTGATCCCAGCGGAGGGGGCATGGGATTCAAGTCGGTAGCATCGGCGTTAGAAGCCTCAGGGTGGGCTCAGAATCTGGACCCAAGGTGAAACCTGACCCTCTCATTTCTTGGCAAGTGATAGACACTCTTGGGCTCAGTGTCCCGATTTCAAAGGGACAATAGGCTTGGTGCTTCCTCACGGGGTCTGGATGGTGCTCCTGTAGGGGCAGCTGTCAGCACTCGCCCGGGGAGCAGAAGGGGACCACTGGGTCCCTGCCCCGGAGCCCAGAGCCGGGTAAGGGAAGTGTTGTAGTCAGTGTGCTGCATTGGAAGGAGCAAACCTCTCTCCATCTGGTTTAAATCAAGCCAGTTTGTTGCCAGGATTGGGGGGTCGGGGGGGATGACTTGGGAGTTAATTGCAAGGAGAAAGGGCATTGCTCCTGGCCTCTCTCTGGGATATCTGTCCTCAGCCCCTGCCTCTCTCTGCACACCAGCTCCGCCTCCACAGCACAATGCTATTTCTGTTCTCCTGTGACTTAGCCTGGTGTGTGGCTTTGATTCTCAGCTCTACCTCTAGATCCCAGGACCATACCATCTGCCTGCCATCTCGTTGTCTCCGGATTCCTGGGACAGTTGTCTCCGTAGCCCTGGTGTGATTGGGGTGGACAGTGCCTGGTCTCCTGGAATGGAGGGAGGACTCCTTTGCCACCAAGGGCAGAACAAGATCTGTTGGGAAGGTGTGTACGTGCATCTCCAGGACAGACAAAGAGACGGGTGGACGGTTCATCTGTTATGGGAGCCCAGGAGCAGCAGAGGCCGTGTGTGTGTGTGTGTGTGTGTGTGTGTGTGTGTGTGTGTGTGTCCCAGGGGATGTCACAGAAGAAGAAGTTTTAACCTAAGGCCACAAGCTCCCGGAGGCTCGACTAGGCATTCTGTGGATCCCTAGACTGACACGAGGCCTGGCCAGAGGAGATAATGAATGGATGAGTGAGTGAACCACCATCGGCACATGGTTGGGCTTGGCGGCGAGGCCCACATCGGACCTAGTTGGAGGGGGCATGGACAGGCCAGGGGGGGCCACGTGGCACACCCAGCAGACCGCAGGTCCTGTGACCCAGGACCCAGCAAGTCCACTTCCAGGACTTTATTCCAAGGAATTACTTGCACAAATGCACAAAGGTATTTACTACTGCACCTAAATTTCCATCATAATGGGATTGAAGCGCTACACACCACGGTGCACTCCGAGGCCTGCCAGATGCTTCGTGAAGTGACAAACAGCTTGTGTAAGGAAGAGCAGGGATGGGACGGGCGTGACCTCACGTGGGCTAGAAAGGTTTGTGGGGAAGAGGCTGGGAAGCCGGGAAGGACTTCTTCCTTACTGTAAACCCTCTTGCTTCTCCTCTTTTTGTTTCTGTCTCTGTTACGAAGCAGTTATTAAAAATGGAATTGACAACTGGCCCTGCTACCTTTTGGGAGGGAAGGAACAGGCCATTGCCCTCGACCTCGGAGGCACCCAGACCAGCACAGGGGCACCAGGATCAGCACGGGGGCACCAGGATCAGCACAGCGGCACCTGGATCAGCACGGCAGCACCTGGATCAGCACAGTGGCACCCAGGGCACCTGGATCAGCACAGAAGCACCCAGGTCAGCACAGCGGCACCCAGATCAGCACGGGGGCACCCGGATCAGCACGGTGGCAGAAATAACTGCATGAAGGCGAGCATCACAGCTGCTGCGGGGCAGCCACCCATCCTGGGCCACCCGTCCTGGTGCCAGGCCATTTTCACAGACCAGCTCACTGACTCCTCTGAAGGTAGTGGGTTGCAAGCACTGTCAGGATCCCCATTGTACAGGTGAAGAAACTGAGGCTCCGGGGAGTGGAGCCTGGGGTCCACATGACACAGTAGGCAGGGGCAGAAGAGGGACCTTGGAACCTGGGACTGTCTGGGCCCAGTCTGCACTAGTTTTCGGAGATGCTGAGGGTCCTGGATGCACAGCAGACACCAGGGCCAGCAGGCGTGGACTGTGTCTCATTTCAGGTCACCCACCCGTGGAGACTGGAACCCACTGCTGTCCTGGTTCCAGCCCTGGGTGATGCAGGACCCCGGGGGTTGGCAGCACGGGGCCTGGGGGTGGCTGGGAGCTAGAGCTTGTATTTGCTTCACCCAGTGGAGGCCTCAGCCTACCCTGCCGTCTGTGACTCGGTGGCATGGATCACGCTGAAGCTATATGCTGGCCCTGGTTAGGGATGGCGGTGGTGACTCCTCACCAAGGCCTGCTTGGTGGCATCTGTGTCTGGGGGCCCGAGTCCTCAGGGAATGTCCTGACTACAAGCGGCCTGGGGGGGCGGGTGGCTTCACAGAAAAGGTTTGCCGTTTCCTCTATACGTGTCTTTACCAAGCAGAGGCAGGGGGCATTAGGAACCTGACTGTCAGGGGCCCTTGAGGGAGGATGGGTGCAAAGGAAGCAAGGGAAGGGGCTGGGAAGAAGGCCTGGGAGTTCTCTCCCTGACAAACGCTTACCTCCACGCCACCCTGGGCCACCGGCTGGCTGTGGGCATTTGCCTACGTGTCCCGCAGACATGATTGCAGAAGTGAGCTTGGGAACTGCACGCCTGAGCCGGGCATTTGCTAAGGAATAGGGTCAGAGCATGAGCTAGCAGGACTAGATTGATTTAGAAGAATTTGGTGAATTCGTGATTTTTAATAAAGGTAACTGCAAAGCAGGATAAACATGAGTACATTCCATTCTTCAGTGAGTTGAGCGAGATGCAGTGAGTTGCCCGTGCAAACCTGCAGGACCGTCTCCCTCCTCCCTGCCCATGGCCACCCCCATGGCCCTGAGATGCGTGGTTTAACAAGAATATGTAGTATTTATTTATTTTCGTTGGGTGGTTGGTTGGATTTACTACATTCAACTAATATTTCTTAATATATCTGTCATGTTTTCATACATCCTGAAACTCTGACAAATGTTTTACACACGTCACTTCTCATAACCCAGAGAAGAAGCTCGTGATCTCATTTCCCCATTTTGCAAATTCCTACCAAGGCTTGACTGCCTTCCCTCTTGTGAGTCCCGGGAGCTGATGCAGACATCACCGCAGCCTGGAAAGTCCTGTGGCTGGAGTCCTGCCACACCAGCCTCTCTAAGCTGCCCACCCCCCAACTCCCAGAGCCCATCAGGACCTCTGCTGTGCACCCCAGACCCGGCCGACCCAAGGGCATCCAGCTCTATGGGGGAAGAAAGGCGTTCAGATCCTGAGCCTGGAACTTCCCAGTGAGGTGAACCCCCAGCCTCAGTTTCCTCATCTGTCAACTGGGTAAGAAGAGCCGATCACTGGGTGACATCCTGGCCTTACAGAGCCGAGTGCCGTGCCCAGAGCCTGGAAGCGCTCAATAAACGCGAAGCCCTTGTCACTGTTCTGACTGGTGTGTGGGGAGCCGATGAGCCTGAGCCAAGGCTCCCAGAGGCAGCAGATAGACATGACAGTGGCCCCCACCCTGATTTCTGGCGGAGATGTGACCGCCTCCTGGTCCCCAGCTCTGGACCACCATCTAGTCCTCCCCCCTTGTCCTTCCTCATCCATCTGCCTGCCTCCATCACATCCCACCTTCCTTCTGGGCCCCATGCAATTGCTGTGACTTCCAGAAGCAGTGCCCCTCCCCCAGGGATTTTGGACAAACGAGTGCGAATGACTGGTGTGGGCTGGCCTGGCTCTCTGGGGGGCAGGTGTCCCCTCAGGGGTCTTAGGATCCAGAATCAGTCTGGGCAGCTTCCTGACTGAACACCCGTGTTCTAGAGTCAACTCATATTCTGTGCACACTAGATCCCATCCTCGAAGCCAGGGAGAGGAGAGCAGTGAGCAGAAAGGGGAGCCCAGTCTGGTGACTCTGGGATCCAGGAAATTGAACAAAATCCCCTACCCCTGGACAAGCAGAGCAGGACGGACTCTACTTTGGGCTGCACCCGCCTTGTGCTGACCTGCTTATTACTTAGGGCACTGCCCTGCCCTAGTCAATGACCAGGACACACCCTAATCAGAAATCCGGCTCAGTGGACCAGCATGTCGCAACTTTCTGCGATCCCATTGGCCACTGGCCCCTATAAAGTTGCTAAGCCTTTTAGTCTCAGGGTCCAAGTCCCTGCTCCGCTGGGTCGGGTATACTTGGTCCCAGGCTCGAGCTTGTAAATAAACCCTTGTGTGATTGCATCGGTGTCGGCTCCTTGGCGGTTTCTCAGATTCGCGATCTTGGGCATAACAGTGACCATGAGCAGAAAGGGGAGCCCAGCCTCGTGCAATGGGCAGGGAGGCTGTGGAGCAGGGCTTGGCACCCCCTGCAGCCTTGAAAGCTGAGGAAGGCAGGGCTGGCGTGGTGGACACTTGTCATTCACTTGGGCCACCCAAACCCAGTCCTGTGGCTACAGAATTCTGCACTCCTTTTTTTGTTTTGTTTTTAAGATTTTGATTTATTTATTTGAGAGAGAGTGAGCAAGTGAGAGAGAGGGAGCACGAGTTGGGGTGGGGGGAACAGAGGAACAAGCAGACTCCCCGCTGAACAGGGAGCCCAAAGTGGGACTCGATCCCAGGACCCCGGGATCATGACCGAAGGCAGACACTTATCCAACTGAGCCTCCCAGGCGCCCCGCATTCTGCACTCTTGAGTCTTGACGAGGTGGGAGTGAGAAGACCGTCTCCTGTAAAGGGGCTGAAAGAATTGGAAAGTCTGGTTCCCTTGCAGCTGGGGTGCAGAGTACACTTTGACTTGGGGGTCCTCTCTCTCTGGTGTCAGTAGTCTTCACTGCAGAAGTGGCTGTGGTGTGACTGCAGGGTCTCAGGGTCACTGAGAACAAGCTCCACGTTGGACCAACCCAATGGCACGGGGTGGGGGTGCAGGGTGGGCAGTGCTTCTGGAAGCTCTAGCCCTCCTAACCGTGTCCTTTTAACAAGACTATTCTCACTTACGAAAGCAGAGTCAGCTTCTGTGCTTAGAGCTAAGAGCCCCAGTTGGTATAGACACAGGTATTGGCTCATTCCTGTGCCCTGTCCCTACCTACCTGTCCCAACCTGACGTGGGGCCTTGTACCTTTCAGTCCTTGACAAATGTTTGGGCTTGGTTGGTTGGTTTTTAACAAACATTTATTGGGCACCTTACCAAGGCCCATAGAGCCCTTCTGCACACAGGGTCCCATTCGGACCTCACATTTTAGTAGCATAGCCTTTATTCCCACTAACAGGCTTCACCATGCATTCTGTGTCCACAGGTTGTTCCTCCTGTGTTGACAGAGCTACTGAGTTCTGTGCAATGAAGTCATGTCTTTTGGGGTAAAGGGCCAGGGAGAGCCTGTATCCCTGGAATGGAGAGGGTGTCTCTAAGGGCAAAGGATCTGGAGCAGAGAACCAGAACTCAAGAGGTAGACTTTCTTGAGTTGGCACTTTTAAAAAGGTGTGAGGTCCTAGGAGGTGGGCTGAGATGGACAGGAAGCCAGGAAGGAGGAGAGAACTTCCTAGTGCACGCACGCTAGGTGGGCTGAGATGGACAGGAAGCCAGGAAGGAGGAGAGAACTTCCTAGTGCACGCGCGCTATATATATTACATAAATAATATATACCGTAAGGGATGGGAAGTACAAAGCGTACAAGTCTTAAACACACAGCTTGATTTGTGTTTACATATGTAATCATCACCTATGTCAACAGATGGAACAGCTCCCCTACAAGAGCCGCTCATGTGCCTCCCCGTCAATCCCAGACACCCCCGCCCAGGGGACCACTCTTCTGACCTCTATCATATCATGCTACTCTAAGTTTTGCCTACTCTTAAACTTCATATAAATGGAATCATACAATGTAGTCTTTGGTCTGACCATGTTCACTCAACCTAAAGTCTTTGATAGTCAACCATGCTGGTGGGTGCCATCTGCTGGTTCTTCTTCAACTCTGAGGTGTATTTCATGGTCTAGGTAGAGCACAGTTTACCCTTTCTCCTGTCAATAGACAATGACCATTTCTACTCTTTGTCTATTATGGGTATGGCTTCCATGAGCCTTCTGGCAGTCCTCTTTTGGTGGATATGTGGACTCTTTCCTCTTAGGTATATATCCAGGAGAGGAGTCACTGGGTCATAGGGTAGGCATCTGACAGCAACCAGTGGTAGGCTGGTAAATGTCTAACCACCAGCTCTTTGAGGAGAAAAAAAGAATCATTATTTGCAGTGTTGGCCAATTTCCATGGCACAAACAGTTTTATGGCTGACTTTAAGCTACCAACACAGAGTCATTACATCCAGAATTGGAAAGAGATGCAGGCCACCAGATCCGGAAGTCCATATGAATTGACTCAAGAATGCCGGGCCTCTTTTCCTTAGGAACTTGTTCAAGCAGAACAGGGCCTATGACCCAGAGACGAGTCTGCATGGTGTAACCCGGTCCATGGGAGGCATGTCACACATTATACTTCATTACTTTGTAGTTGTCACACCTGCCCAGTTTTGGGGCACAAGAGTAAGCGTCTACCTCTCCCTGGAGCATTAAGAAGGGAGTTCATTGAGGTCAGTGTGACTGTGGTAGTAGGATCAGGGAACCATCCCCAAAGTGAAATGTGGTGAAGAGCCATCCCCCTCCCCCAGAAGGGTCCTTTGATGCCAACCTTGGAGAGTCTAGGTCTTATCATGATGAAGCAGAGTGGCAAATTCCTTATAAAAAACAAGACTCAGGAGGGCTTAAGGAGAACAAGAGGGGGCCGAGTTGAATGCCACCTCTAAAGCTTGGTGCTTGGGAAGGAAATATCTAATGTCAGAGGAATGAGTCTCTAATGATGACATTTCAGGCTCCCTGGCAGGCTGGTCAGGGAGAGAATGGCTCCACACCCCTCAAATGACACCCCGAAGGCTGGGCCCAACCAGCCAGGCCTTTCTGCTTCATTTGAAAGCCTCCCAATTCCCCACTGTGCAGCCCCAGATAGTATTTTACAGGCAATAAAAAGCCAGCCCTCAATCAGCTGGAGTGCGCGGAGCCTTTTCAGCCCAGGCTGTTAACAAACACGCCGCTCTGAGGGCCTGAAGCCATCACCGAGGACACATCTGTTCCCCAGAAGCATTCGGTGACAATCTTCCATCTCCTTGCCCGCCCTCTCTGCCTGTGATGGGGGTGGTGGTGGTGGTGGAGCTTGATGGAGTGTCCTTGTTCCTTCCCAGCTGCCGCCCCTAACGTCACCTCCTTCCCCATTCCCCTGTGGCTGCCCATCAGGTGCTCACATACCCGTTGACACCCCCTCATTACAGACATGTCCTGGCTCCCCATGGCCCACAAGAGGAAGTCCAAACTTCTGTGTCTGTTGTTCTTAAAGGGTCTCGTAGATGGTGCACATGCCTGCTTTCCAGAACATCTCCTGTCACTTGCCAGCTGGCCCTTTCCTGCAGACACACTGCTCATTGATGCGTCCCCGTGCCCTCTGTCATGTGCTGGCCCCATGTCTCACCTGCAGGAGCCCAGCCTGGGGACTCAGCTGCAACAACAGCTCTTCTGTGAAGCCTTCTGAGAGTCGTGTGTCATCTCCCTGTCCCTGGCAGAGTTTGTCCCCTCCACCCCAGCATGGCATGGCTGCCTATAGCCCGCTGTGTGCTAACAGGAAGAAGTGGTCTTTAGGGGTGCCTCAGGGTCGCAGACAGGTCACCCTCACTTTGGAGTGCTTAGTGTGTGGCCTTGAGCCTGGCATTTAGCAGAAGCACTCAGGAAATGCCCCTGGTTTCAGTTCAGTGAAGGAATAAATATCTCTGCTTGGGACACCGGTCAATATGTTCCTACCTGAAAGTGGTCCAGGAGAGGACATGGGATGGGGGTCCCATTCAGCATCTTGTCTCCCAGGAGGGTTCCCCAGGCTCTTCCATGGAGGTGGCAGGGAAAGGAGCTTTGTCACAGGCTCTGTTTTTTTTTTTTTTTTTAAGATTTTATCTATTTATTCATGACACACACACACACACACAGAGAGAGAGAGAGAGAGAGAGAGAGAGAGAGAGAGGCAGAGACACAGGCAGAGGGAGAAGCAGGCTCCATGCAGGAAGCCCGACGTGGGACTCGATCCCAGGACCCAAGGATCACGCCCTGAGCCAAAGGTAGATGCTCAACCACTGAGCCACCCAGGGATCCCCTTTGTCACAGGTTCTAGCTGCACTTGACCTCTACCCAGAAGCTGGACTTCTAAAATGGTCTCATTTTTCTTTCTCTGTCCCACATCCCTGGCTGCATGGTAGAGGGGCCATGTGTTTTTTTTTTTTTTTTTTTGGGGGGGGGCCATGTGTTTGAAGCAGGAAAATAGGAACTTCACAGCCATACTCATCTGTGTGGTTTCTTGCCTGTGTGACTGCCTTTAAGATGGGGCAAACATTGCCCTTCTGTGGGGACACTGGATGCGGAGGCCTTGGCAGAGGGCCTGGCTCACCGAGGTGTCAGGCCAACAAAAGCTATGGTCAGGTCACTTCATTGGCTTTCTGTGGTCCAGGTTTGATGCGCTTGTGCTCCAGCTTTGACACAGTTTCAGCTGAGGGTTTTATACGTCAATAAGGCATTTCCTTCCATCACGTTTCCCTCACGGTTTTTCTGATCTCCTATAGAACATAAAGCCAGAAGGAGTCAGACTTGGTGGTTCGCCCTGGGAAGAATGGGATTGGGGTGGGTTTTTTAGCTTACTCTGTTTCAAAGTGTGTTTTTTAAATATATATTTTATTTATTTATTCACGAGAGACACAGAGACGGAGAGAGAGGCAGAGACACAGGCAGAGGGAGAAGCAGGCTCCATGGAGGGAGCCCGACGTGGGACTCATCCCAGGACCCTGGGGTCACACTCTGGGCCGAAGGCAGACGTTCAATCCCTGAACCACCCAGGTGCCCCTCTAAGTGTGGGTTTTTTTTCTTTTTTTTGAAATGAGACTATATCGCTACCCTGATCTTCTCTGCACCCCGGCTGGAAGCTGATGGATGCATGTAGGCGGGGAGTGAAATAAAATGGGAAAGTGAGCATCAGCTTGAACAGAAGAGTAAGTTCTGCTTTTAGCATTTGAGACCAGAGTGTCATGGGGCGGAAGCAGGAGGAGGCTGGGGCTCTGGGGGCTCCTGCTCCTCCACTCGGGAGCATGGCCTAGAGCCGTCCCATGTGCCACGTGGGGTGTCTGTGCTTATTTCCAAATGTTGTTGGAGGAGCAAATGAAATCACGTGCAGAGAAAACACTTCCTAAACTGAAAAATGGCATATACCTACTAGACACTGAGGATCTTTTACTGTTTAAAAATGTGTGAACTATCCGTACAATAGCATATTGTTCAGCCTTAAAAAGAAGGAAACTCTGCCATGAGCTACAACATGAATGAAACTTGAGGACTCTATGCTCCGTGAAATAAGCCCGTCAGAAAAAAGAGAAATATTGGGGTGCCTGGGTGGCTCAGTGGTTGAGCATCTGCCTTTGGCCCAGGGTGTGATCCCGGCCGGGGTCCTGGGATTGAGTCCTGCATCAGGTCCCTGCAGGGAGCCTGCTTCTCCCTCTGCCTGTATCTCTGCCACCCTCTCTCTGGGCCTCTTGAGAATAAATAAAATCAAAAAAAAAAAAAAAAAAAAAAAGAGAGAGAGAGAGAGAAAGAGAAAAACGTATATCGCGTGATGTCACTGATAGGATGTCCCTGGAGTAACTGACCTCTCAGAGACACAGTAGAATAGTGGTGGCCAGGGCCTGGGGGAGGGAGGTGAGAGTTTGTGTCTAATGAGCACCGACCTTGAGTTTGGGAAGATGGAAAAGCTCTGCAGGTGGGCGGTGGTGATGGTCACACAACAATATTGAAACAGGGAATGTGAAGGGACCCCATGAAAGACCACATTTTTCAGGGCCTCTGCTTTTATAGGGACCTGCACCCCCTACCTCACACACGTCTTACAGAATAGGTCTGTCCTCCTCATAAAGGTCAAGGATTTAAGGATTTCCTTGGAGTCTTCCAGCACAGTAGATAATATCCAAGCAGTGACCATGTGGAGTCGTCATGCATGTTTTCCAAGACCACCGACTCACCAGGACCCCTGGCTCCGGCGTCAGTGACTTAGGGGGAACACCGCTCACCCTCCTTCCTGGGTGCCTGAGGGGACTGTGCACTGGACCATCGTCCTCAGTAAAAGCCTCAGGTCCCGTGCACAGACGAGACTCACTCTGCTTTCCTTTCTGGGTCTTGCAGACACTCTGTATCTGCTCTCTCTCTCTCTCTCTCTCTCTCTCTCTCTGTCCTCAGCAAACTCTGCTCTCACTTCCTCTCAGCACACATTTGATTTTTATCCCGTGCAAAGCCGAAGACCCTCTTGGCTCATCCTGCGGGACCCCCTCTCCAGGTCCTCGGACCCAGCCAGCCTGCATCATTATGAATCTACTTAATGCCACTAAACTATCCACTTAAAAATTGGCTAAAATGGTCATTTTTATGTTATGTATATTTTACCAAAATTAAAAAAAAAAAGTGTGACAGCTACTTTGGGAATAAAAAATGAAGGGATGGAAACACACACTTTATTTCCAGAGAAAAAAGGCTGTGTATGTCTGTGGGTTTCCTTTAAACAGATGACAAGTAAAATAAAGGGAAATGAGAAAACTTTAAAAGGAGGGTTGCTGGCTTATGGGGTTGTGGTTTTTATAGCCTCTGGGTCGGTGTCCTTCACTTCGGAGAAAAGCTGATATTGCTTGTAACATTTTTAAAGGTCAAAACCAAGCGGAACGTCAGCCCACTGCCTAAATGCATGATAATAGCAAATTTAAAAATTAATTACAGGGTCTCTCCTGCTGACACCTGGTGCTGGCTCTGTCGGCGCGGAGCCAAGAGGGGCCACTCAGAGGTGCCACTGCGCTCAGAGAGCCTTTCACCGTCTGCTTCTATTCTCAGGAGCAGCTCAGCTCTGCTTCATGACATTGTCCCTGGACAACAATACGTTTTGAAATGAAAAATGTTCTAATTGGACACAAAGGAGACACCTTCCAGATTCTGAGGCCAGACGGGAATAAAAACTCTACTTAGCTGAGGGCAGAAGGCAGAGCAATTCAGGGGGAGCATCCAGAGAAACCTGAATCATCTTCAAACTTCCCCAGAACTACCCGGACCCCGTGAAACAGCGTTGGCAAAGCAGGTGGCGCACAGGGCTGGGGCACCGAGGGTCGCCTGTGCTCTCCAATGTCACCAACTTAAGTTCTCCCAGTCACTTTGTGTGTAGTTATAACCTCCGTTTTCTGTTTTCTTCTTCTTCTTTTTTTTTTTTTAAATGTTATTTATTCATGAGAGATACAGAGAGAGAGAGGCAGAGACACAGGCAGAGGGAGAAGCAGGCTCCCTGTGGGGAGTCCCATGGGGGACTCGATCCCAGGACCCCGGGGTTATGACCTGAGCAGAAGGCAGATGCTCAGCCACTGAGACATCCAGGCGTCCCAATCTTAGTTTTCCAGACAAGCAACACCATGCTTACCAGGACTCGCAGAGCTTGCCCAAGGTCATCAGCTGTAACCTGCAAACCTGGCTGGATTCCATCCTTGCCTGGCCTGATGGGAAGGAACGGGAAGACCCAGGTTTCACTTCAAGTTTATATCTAGGGAGCCTCAGGTAGGTGTGTGTCTTCATTTGCTCATTTTGGAAACAAGGATCATTTCTGTATAAGTCAGTTCGGCTAGGCTCTCCTGCGCGGCTGTCATTGGCACACGCCAACCAACACAGGCTCATGCTCCACGTCTCCTTCCTCTGGGACCCAGGCCAGTCCATGGCAGGGAACACGGAACTTGTAGCATGTTTGTTTGTTTTTTAAGATTTTATTTATTTATTCATGAGAGACACACAGAGAGAGAGAAAGAGAGAGGCAGAGACACAGGCAGAGGGAGAAGCAGGCTCCACGCAGGAAGCCCGACGTGGGACTCGATTCCGACACTCCAGGATCATGCCCGGAGTTGAAGGCAGATGCTCAACTGCTGAGCCACCCAAGTGTCCCAACTTGTACCATGTTTTAAGTGACTTGGCCACATGTAACCTCCGGGGGTGGGTCGGAAGTGCAGTTTTGCTTTGTGCTGGGGAGATGGGGAGCCAGACATATTTGGTTACCATGCTTATCACAACCTTGCGTCACTAGGTTGTTACTGGGTGGGAGGGAAGGAATTGTATATGATGCACTTTGTCAGTCAAGTTCTGTACAGATAGATGCAAACCACACATGTAAAGCGCAAATGTAAATTGCAAATGTGTGATGATTGTCGTTCTTACTGATCTTAAAATCTTTTCTGTCTTTCGCACCATCCAAGAATCCGCCTTGAACACCAGCCCCAAATCGTGGGAGCCATTCTCTCCCCATCAGGGTAGGAGGCGCTGAGCAGCCCCGGGGGCTGGGACCGTGCTCCCTGCAGTTGACTTCTGCTGTGCCGACTGTCTGCCATTAGATTTTCTCTTCCTCTGCTAAAGTTTCTATCATTATCCAATCCCACAGCCACAGAAGCATCAGAATTTTAATAGACGTGGGCCCCAGAGCCTGAGAGCACAGCTACAGATGGAGAGTGCCGGGTCTCTACAGAGCAACATGAGCACTGTGGATTTTACACCATTCCCCTGGCCCTCTGCGGCCCCCGCAGGGCGAGTGAGAAGTTTCTGGGAAAACATCGATGGTGGGCTGCCCATTTAATTGGCTCCGTTTTGCTGTCCCTAGTCCTGTCCCCAAGCTATGCCATAGGTTGGATACCAGAGCTTTCGAGAAAAGCATCAAGAAAGATTCTGACCACCTCTCACAGTTTCCCAATGTCTGTCCTAGAGGTTTGTGCTTGTGACTGTGGTTCTTCTCTCCGTCTACAGGATCCCCTTCCCCCTTCTGGCGCGGAGCTTCCTCCACCTTCCCAGCAGGTGTCTTCTTACCTTTCTTGTGGCTCTCCCTGACCCACCCCTGCAAGATGCTTTCTCTTCGCAGCCCTGCTCTGAAAGGATGTGTAGTGTGATGTCGTTGCAAGCACGCCCCCTTGGCTTCAAGCTGACCCACCTGCCTCTGACCCCCACTGGCCTTGTGTCCTTGGGGAGTCCCTTAATCTCTCTGAGCCTAATTTCCTCACCACAGCGTGGGGGGAAGGCAACACTTAGCTCCCGGAGCTTGGCGTGCCAGCTTGGAACCCCTGCCTGGAGGCCCCGGCTCCCCCTCTCCCTCTCTGGCTGTTGCCCTATTCAAGGCCCACCCCACTGTCCTCCTCTGGGTTTTCCGTCCTGGTAACTTACCCTGCTCAGCCTGGTACTGGGAGGGCCTCACTCCCCAGAGTCCCATCTTCAGTGTCCCCGGGAGAGCCTTTCTCCATCCAGCCCCCAAGAGGGAGGAAGAAGGAATGAGCTAGAACCTGGCATTGGCGTGGAATGTGGGGAGTCTTGGGAGGGTGCTGGGGCGTCGGCAAAGGAGCAGCCAGGAGCATCCGCAGTACGAGGGCAAAAGGAGATCCAGAGTCCAGCTCAGGATACAAGCTGCATCAGCCTTAAGAATATGAAAGTAGGGGTGCCTGGGGGGCTCAGAGGTTGAGTGTCTGACTTTGGCTCAAGGTGGATTCCGGGGTGCTGGGATCGAGTTCCCCATGGGTCTCCCTGCAGGGAGCCTGCTTCTCCCTCTGCCTGTGTCTCTGTTTCTCTCTGTGTGTCTCTCAGGAATAAATAAATAAAATCTTAAAAAAAAAAAAAAAAGAATATGAAGGTAAATGAGAGTTCATTTCTGTGCCTTTGTCTCTCTGGATCGGGCTTCTTGCCCAGGACTCTATTCAGAGGCCTGACCGGGTGGGCCCACGACTCAGAGAATTACCCTCAAGTTGATGTTCGGTCCACTGTGTGCAGCCCCATCCCTGACACGGGTTCATAGGTGGGCCCCGCCTGTGCCGGGCACTCGGGAAGTCCTACTGCTGTCCCCGGTTCCCTACTGCTGTCCCCGGCTGGATTCTTGGTTGAGCTTATGGCTTGGACACAGCACCACACGGCCATCGCTCAGAAGTCTAGGGGGCTCACTTTCACCCCCAGGGGCTTCCAGCTTTCCTGACGTCTCCCTCCTGGGCCCGACCCCCTCCCAGCCTTCTCTGAATCATCGGGAATCTGGACTTGGGGTGCGGGCCTGCCTCTCCCTCGTCTCCCCCAGCCTGCTCCCAATACCCACTGTGCCTGGAGACCTCGGGTGGGAGGGGCCGTGCTCTGTGCCCAGCCTGCTCCCCACCGGGACCCCCGGGGAGGCCTCACTGAGACTCACGTCCTGGCTTGTAGCAGGTGTCCGGCCCCGCATCCTCCACGCCGGCATCAAGTGCTGTTTCTCCCCAGCAGCCGGGTGTCTTCAGGGCTCCCAGATCTTGAACACTGGGGTCTCACAGACCAGCGGCAGGAAAGGCGCTCGAGCCGCGAGAGGCACCAGGACCCAAAGGAACCACCGAGTCTGTCTCCCATTCCCGCTTGGCGGAGCCTGGAGTTCACCAGATACTTACTGGACTCTCTCACTCTCTTCTGCAAGCGGGAGTGGGTGAAGCATGCTGGTGGCGTTAGATGTGCGCGCTACGTGACCCCAGTTTGTGGGCAGTGAGATCCGGGTCCCCAAAGTGAAAGTCACCCTGGAACCCAGGCCCAGGTCAGCAGCTGCCACGGTTTGGAGGTCGAGGGGAACAGCGATCCGTGTTCGGTGGGTGGATTAGCTGTGGCCCACCCCACGCTGTGATCTTTATAAGAATGAAGTATGTCTCTAGGTCATCAGAAAGCAGCCGCCGTGAAACGTGGTATAAAATCAGCAGTGATTTTGGAAGTTGTAACATGTCACGGAGGGATGCTACGCTTTGAGAAGTTTCCAGGGACTGGTGAGGAAGGAAAAGGGAGGATTAAGAGAGAAGGAATGGGCAGAGCTTCTGGGCCCCTCCAGGAGAGAGGGAGCTCTATCTCTAGTGTGGCTCTTGTTCCATCCTGATGGTTACTCTTTCGTTCTGGATGTTTCCTGACCCCTCCTGTGCCAGGCTCTGGAGCCGCTGCCTCTTCTCTATCTTCCTTCCGTGCGGGTACACACTGTGCTCAGGACACCCTGGCCAGACTGGCCTTTCTGCTCCTTAATCAGTCCAACTCGTCCCTGCCCCAGGGCCTTTGAACATGCTATCCTCGTTCTATCCAGGATTCCTTTCATCGTTTCACCACTGGCTCCTTATCACATAGGTCCCCACTCAGGTTATCTTTTTAGAGGGGCCTTTCCTGATGAATCTCAATCACTCTGTATCCTGTTTTTATTTATTCTGATTTCTTTTTTTAAAATATTTTATTTATTTATTCATGAGAGACACAGAGACAGAGAGAGGCAGAGACACAGGCAGAGGGAGAAGCACGCTCCATGCAGGGAGCCTGACGTGGGACTTGATTCTGACACTCCAGGATCACCCCTGAGCTGAAGGTGGCACTAAACTGCTGAGCCCCCTCCCCGCCCCCCCGGGCTGCCCTGCTTTTTTTTTTTTCTTTCCAGCGCTTGACCACTCTCTGAAATTTTTATTTAGCTGATTATTGCCTATGCCTCACTAACTGGAACATAAGGTGAGGAATTTTGCTTGTCTTATTCTCCACTAGATCCTAAAAGCTATCCTGGAATAAAAGCTCCTGGCACACCGTGGGTGATCAGTAACTATTCATCGATGAATAAAGTACTGCCAGTATCTCTATGCCGGGCACTGTGTGAGGCTGAAAGGTAAGGAAAATGACAATATACTGTGCTGCCAGACATAGTGGATTTCATTTAATCTTCACAAGTGCCTTATTAAAAGGGAACTGATATCATTTCCACATTGCAAGCTAGAGAACAAAATCCGTAAATGTAGATAACCTGCCATAGTAGATTGTATGATTGTTGCCAATTATTTGCTGCCTTAACCTGAAAGAGTTCCTACTTCCCTGCCCCAGCCTCAGCAAGCTTGGCCAGGTGGCTTACAAGGGAAGTAACCCTTCCAGAAGTTTCAAAAATCATCGTGTTTCCACCATTGTCCTCTCCCTGTGCCACAAGAGCATGTCCCGCTCCTTCAGCCTGGATCTCAGGAAGAGGATGGCTTGCATCAGCCTCAGCAGACAGGCAGCTGATGTCTAACCCGAGTGAGAAATAACCAGTGGTGGCTGTAAGCTGCTGGGAACCGGGCTTGCTTGTTACCATGGCATAACTTAGCGCTGATTGATACACTGGCTGTAAAAGTTTTGAGAAGGGAGAGCTTTCTGGGGCGGGGTGCATCTCTGGTTAGCTAGAGGAGGCCTGAAGAGGAGATGGGAGTTGCTGGGCTACCGAGGGGTACTCATGCAGGCACTCTGGCCGCACACGATTTCCCCTTTCTGGGTTTATAACCACCAGGACATTAGTGTCTTATTTTCCTGTGCCCACCACGTAAGCAGGCATCTGGGAAAGTCACTTCATTTCCCCAAACCTCAATTTCTCTGTCTGTAAGAGGGAGGATGAGGAGACCGTTGGGATTATTTTAAGGCTCAAACGAGCTAACGTGGGAGAGTGCCCAGCCCTCCGTGGATGTTTGTTGGCTGAGTGAGCGAATGTACAAATGAATAAACACTTGCAGTCTGGTGCCGAAGATCTGGCTTATAAAACAGTCTCTTTTGATTTGGGTTATTACAAAGCAGCCTCCTCAGGGTTGAGCACCTCTGCAAAACCCGATAAAAGTGAGCATTTCTGAACCTGTACGATCGTGGCAGTGGTGACCCTGGCGAGCGGCAGCCCTCCCACGAGTGTCATTCTGCAGCAGGCTACGGTCTCTCCCACCTGAGGCAGGGATGGAGGAGCAGATGGCAGCCGGAGGCCCCGAAAGGCAAGAGGCATGCTCCAGTGCCCCTGTTCTCTTCTGAATGCTGCTCCTCGGGATGTGGGCTCCTAGGAACCGGGCAATTGATTTCTGTATGGCAGACACAAAGGCCCACGCGACATGGGAGCTGGAGAGGTGCTGTGACAGTCCGTCAATGCCAGGCGTGGTGTTCCACCTGCATCCTTTTCAAAGAAGACAGCCCACCGTCGGCCTGGTGCCCCTTGGTGAATTCTGAAAAGCCAGGCACTGAAAAATACTTCTTTTTGTCAATTAACTGAACCACAGATTCAGCTCAAGGAGCACATATGTGCTGCAGAATTGCCTCTTTAACAATGTCAGGTCAACTGAAACCCCTATGGGAAATGTGGAGATGGGCTAATATTTACTGAGCATCTACTATGTGCAAGGAGCTTGTAGACATATCTCCATTTATAGTAACTGAGTGAGGTGAGTGCTATCATGATACAGATGAAGGAACAGAGGCTCGGGAGGCTGAGCAGCAGGCCTAGGGCTAGAGCCCAGAAGGAGCAGAGCCTGGACTCAGATTAGCATTGTCTGATCCCCGGAGCTGCGTTTCCCATGCTGCGTAGCCGCTGAATGGTTACACGGATATACGAGGGGGCTGGCTTCAGGGTCCGCTGTGACATTCTCTTGGGATGGGACTGGATTGAGCCAGGTGGGTGCCTGGGGAAGGGGCTGCTTTTATCATGTTTGTTCACATGTGGGTAGATGAGCAGTTGTTATGGACTGAATTATATCCCCTAAACATATATGTTGGAGTCTTCGCCCCCTAGGACCTCAGAATGTGACCTTATTTGGAATTAGGGCCTTTGCAGTGAAGAGTGTGTGAAAATGAGGTCAGTATGGTGGGTGTCCTCGTACAAAGGGGAAACTGGGCCACTGACAAACATGCCAGAGGGAAGACATGAGAAGAGACACAGGGAGTTGGAGGCGGAGGACTGGATGGAGGCGTCTATAAGCTAAGGAATGCCAAGGACTGCCTGAGACCCCTCGAAGCTGGGAGAGAGGCCTGGGAGGAACAGCCTCAGAAGGAACCAGCGCTGCTGACACCCTGAGCTCAGACTTCTGGCTTCTGGAAACCCGAGAGGATACATTTCTGTTATTTTAAGACACCAAGTTCATGGAACTTCATTCTGGCTGCCCTGGGACGTGGTAGTGGCTTCGGCTTCCCCTTCTTGGTGGGTGATTCCACTTAGACGGGCCACTTCCTCAGCAAAACCAAAGCCCTGCTGCTAAACAGCTTGACCTTCATCACAGGGCTTTGATGACAGCCGGTGACACTGAAATTCCCCCTGGAATTCGCCCCCACCCTGAGGGAGCAGAACTGCCGGGTGGGGTGGGGGGAGGACCAACGCTCAGTCCTGAGCAGAGTGGGTGCTGGGCCCGCCAGGTCTACACAGGCTAGCCATAGGGACAGAAGAGCAAGCACACAGAAAGGCACATGGTCACTCCCATCCCTGTCCCCCAGATTATTTTTAAAATCTTCAACATTAGGAATTTTAATTAATGAATCAATTGCTCACTAATATTCAAGCATCTCCATTTACTTAAGATTTCTACGTGGTGAAGGCGATGGGCTGAGGGCTGGTGGGTCGGGATCATGTTCTAGTGTCAGACAGCAGAAGGGGACCGCTGTGGACCTCAGCAGATTAGTCATTGAAATTCATCTCTTAACAACTGTCATTTAGGTGTCTAGACAAAATCAGAGTGATAGCCACATTCTCCCCCTTCAGCTCGTCTCAGAAATGTGAGGTTTTCTGGTCATTGTGTAATATTGTTTCCAATAAACTTGGCTTTTTATTTTTTTTAAAGATTTTATTTATTTATTCATGAAAGACACACACACACACAAAGGCAGAGACATAGGCAGAGGGAGAAGCAGGCTCCATGCAGGGAGCTGGATGTGGAACTCGATCCCGGGACTCCAGGATCAAGCCCTGGGCTGAAGGCAGCACTAAACCGCTGTGCCACCTGGGCTGCCCTAAATTTGGCTTTTTAGGGGAAGAAGTGGAGATGAATGAGTCACATGAAAACACTTATTTCCTTATATTAGAGCCAGTGAAATACCTTAAATACGCTTAAATGACTTAAGTGAAGCCAACCTACAATATTAAGAATATAGTCTCTGCCTCTCTCTCTCTCTCTCTCTGTGTGACTATCATAAATAAATACAAATTAAAAAAAAATTTTAAAAAGGGATCCCTGGGTGGTGCAGCGGTTTGGCGCCTGCCTTTGGCCCAGGGCGCAATCCTGGAGACCCGGGATCGAATCCCACGTCGGGCTCCTGGTGCATGGAGCCTGCTTCTCCCTCTGCCTGTGTCTCTGCCCGTCTCTCTCTCTCTCTCTCTCTCTCTCTGTCTGTGACTATCATAAATAAATAAAAATTAAAAAAAATATTTAAGAATATAGAAGATGATTTTAGGAGGAGAGACCCCACACTGGGTTTTGGGCAGCCGGTTAGAATCCTGAAGCTTCCCTGTGTTTTAGGAAAGAGGCTGAAGGCCGTGTAGCTAGCAGGAGAGGATGCATCTGGCATCAGAAACCTGGGGGAGGGGCGCCGGGGGTTCAGTCTTTTGAGCATCTGCCTTTGGCTCAGGTCATGATCCCAGAGTCTGGGGATCAAGTCTCAAATTGGGTGCCCTGCTCAGCAGGGGGGCTGCTTCTCCCTCTGCCCCTCCCCGTGCTGGTGCGCACCCTCTCTCTCTTTTTCTCTCTCACAAATAAAATCTTAGAAATAAAGAAAGAAAGAAAGGAAGAAAGAAAGAAAGAAAGAAAGGAAGAAAGAAAGAAAGAAAGAAAGAAAAAAAGAAAGAAAGAAAGAAAAGAAAGAAGGAAAGAAAGAAAAGAAAGAAAGAAAGAAAGAAAGAAAGAAAAGAAAGAAAGAAGAAAGAAAGAAAGAAAGAGAAAAGAAAGAAGGAAAGAAAGAAGAAAGAAAGAAAAGAAAAGAAAAGAAAAGAAAAGAAAAGAAAAGAAAAGAAAAGAAGGAAAGAAAGAAAAGCAAGCAAGCAAGCAAGCAAGCCTGGGGTGGGGTACCAGCCCTGCTGCCCTGAGCTGTGTGGTCCTGCGCGCTGACTGGCCTCCCTGAGCTCCCTCCCCCCCCCCCCCCCCCCCCCCCGCCCCGCTCCCCGCGGCACACACTTGTCCCAGTGCTGGCCAACTGCAAAGCGCTCCACAAATGACAGGAAACGCGAGGCCAAGGGGACTTGAACAGACGAGCAGCGGAGACGTCAGAGGGACGAGGAAGCCCAGCGAACCTGGGTGTGGAGCGTCCCAGACCCTTTCCAAGGGGAGACCCACGGGCCCCCGCGGCAGGAGCGAGAGCCTCCGAAGCCGCCCGCCCTTAGCGTCCCGGTTAGGGACGTTCATAGCGCACCCCCCCCCCCCCCTTCGGAAGGACAGTGACAACCGAGAAGCCAGGCTGGACCCGGGGCGGCCGAGCTCAGGAAAGCCCGTCCTCCCCGCAGGCTCCCCTGGCCTCCGCAGGCTCCTGTTTCTTGGGGGGCGCCCACGGGGATTTGATGGGCGCAGGTGAGCTCGAGCATCTTCTGTAAGGGGCCCCTGCCTCATGATGGAGGAGGTTTGGGCTTCAGGTTTCCTGACCGCCCCTCTTTCGGGACCGTGCCCTGTGTCGTGCGGCCCCGCGGGCCGCCCCCCCCCCCCCCCGCTAGCGGGCAGCCAGGCCCCCCTTCCTGCAGCCCTCCCCACCCTACTCCTGCGGCCTCACTCTCATCGGCGCCTCAGTTCTGTGCCATCCACCTGACTCCAGAAGCTCTCAGCCGGCCTGCCGCTGTCTACGCGGGGCCTGGGGCGCCTTGCCCCTCCGCCCGGCTGCGGCTGGGCGCCCTGCTCTTGCTCCCGCAGCCCCCAGCTGGCTGCGCCCCGGGGCTATGTGCACCGACAAGGTTTTCCTCCCTTAATCCGCGGAGTTTGTGCTTTTCAAGCTGTGTATTTATTCTCACATTTGGCTTCATCTAGTGTGTTACTGTTTCTGGTTCAGTCCTTTCTCTGGTTTTTGTTGTCGTTGTTGTTGATTTTTGGAGAAATGGGCGTGGGGGACACAAGTGGAACAGGAGCTGTTTAGGGTTAACCAAAGCCAGCTCCTCTGGGGGTGGTGGGACCCTTGCACCATGATGTGGAAGAAAAGCAAATACTCCGTCATTAGTGCCAGGGGTGATGAAACTAATCACTAAGATACACTACTACGTGCCCTGCCCCCACATTTAAAAAAAAGAAGTATGAACATATTACTGTTATATGTAGCAAATTCAAAACAGGTTCTTTTGTTTAGTTCTTGTTGGCTGTTTTCTGGGTTGTTCTGCGTGGTTTCCAGGCACATATTATACACTCCAGAAGCAGAGACCCATGGTAGTGAGTGGAAGTTCTCTGCTGCTGGGGTGAACCAGGGAACAGTCCCCACTTAAAACAGTGGTGTGGCTACATGACAATTCCCAGGTTTAATCAGGTAAGGAAAAGAGAAATTGGGACAGTCTCTTCATCTCCAAACTGGCTCTTAACATGTTTAGCGCCGCCCCAGCCTCCAGATGTGAAAAGAAGGCAATGACCAGTTGGGGGCTGTGGGTGGAGGCAGATAGCTCTTCAGAAACAGGCAAGTCAACCAAAGGGGCTCCAGAGGGTCTGGGGTGGCAGCTTTGGCCAAGCAGTCTTGCAGGAGTGGGGTGACCAGCTGGAGAGCAGGATGTGAATGCGGAGGGCAAGTGTGGAAGGCAGGGGCTCCAGCTGCCCTTGAAACTGAGCAGCTGGACCTGCCATCTTCCCACTTTCTTGTCCCAACCAGCGGTGACACTGCCCACCTGGATACCCTCACTTTGGATGGAGAGGCAGTGTGGCCATGTGGTGACAAACACAAATTTGACACCAAGACACACCAGGGCCCATGGTGTGGCTTGGATGCTTACTGCTACCTGTGTGACCCTGGGCAAGTTCCTTAGCTTTTGTTAGCCTCTGTTTTCTCTTATGCAACATGACAATACTAGAATCTTCCTGGTAGGGCTATTGAGAGAACTAAAAAGTGCTTAGAACATTGTAAGCATTCAATGAATGTCAACCATTGTTAGTGTGGTGATTACATTACTATTAATAATAATAACAGATTAGAATTCTGGAGCTCATCCTTGATGTGTTGCCAACTCTAATGCCCTATTTTTAATCAATCAGCAAGTCCTAGAATGTCTACTTTCTGCATTTTGCTCCTGGTGTTCTGTGTCATAAGAATGGTGCAGTACAGCGTAGAGGGGACAAATTTTCAACTGCGGCGTAACTGAACACACAGATCATGATATTTTATAATGGAATTTTACTGTTTGAATGGCTGCGGATGCCTGAAGCCATAATTCTGCAATAATTACCATATCTTTGAGAACTTTCTGCACCATCAGTGAGAAAACAGGATTTGAAATTACCAAACAAAATCATCTTGAAAACCTAGTTTCTTCTGAGCCAATTTACTCTGTTCTAAGCCCGCCTGCTGATAAAAGGTAGCACATATATTCTGGCATAACAATAATATGCTTGGCCTCCTCAAATTACTTGTGCTGCAAGAAATAAAAATCTCTCAATTCCACATATCTAAATCCTTTTATCACATCTCAGAATCCACTCTATTAAAAATACAGTGAGACCTAGAGAAACAGTCCCCAGTATACGAGCACGTAACTGACTCACCACGCTGCTCTCAGGGTTCACCTTTTCTTCAGAAGGAAGGTGCACAAAGAAGCCACTCCTTGCACATCCAGAGCAAACCACTGTCATGACCATCCCATTTGTGGCGAAGATGAGTCACCAAGGTCTCCAAAAAAAAACCCCTATAAAGTCTATTTTTTATTAGTTTGTGAATGGATTTTGGAAACCCCCAAGTTTCTAGGACATTTTGTGTCCAGTATGGTCCATTTATTTGTCATTCAGTCTTTTTCTGCTACTCAGTCGGGTAATACTACTGAACCATCACCTGCAGTGTCTCCACATGAAGGGAAACCAAGGCACTCAAATCTCTGACCCACCAGCTTTATCTGATCCTGTCTCACCTAGATCCTGCCTGCTTCCAGCTTTTGTACTTGCTCTTCCCTCAGCCTCGAAATTTCTCTACCTCAACTCCCTTTGCTTGACAAACTCCTGCTTATCCTTTAGGATTCATGTTGGGCTTCATTCTCTCCAAGAAGCATTCCCTGATTCCCCCCACAAATCAGACCTGGTTGTCCCCTTTACCAGGCCCTCCCATACCATCCCCTGCTTCCTAAACTCCTAGGACTTACACATCACACTCTTCCCATGTCTCTACCTGTACCTCCATGAAACTGCGGCTCTGAAGACAGGACTGCCCTCATCTTGTTCACCACTGTGTCCCTAATGTCTAGCAAATTGCCTACTCATAATGAGTGCTTAATAAATATCTAAAGGATGAACACGTAAGTAATTTGACAAGAGGTAAACTGTAAAATATTTTCATAACTGCCTTATAATAAGATCCTCAAGTTTCAAATAAAATACTTAATAGCATTTAATGAAGTATTTTTAATCTGAGATAATTACGAAGTCAATCAGAATATACCCGCTCTTAATTTAAGCCAAGTTTGTTCTATTCACTTAATGGAGTTGGCTAAATAGAAACTCAAATAAGTGCTTGTTAATTATACTAATTAAAAAATGGTTGAATTAAAATATATGAGCTATGTAAAACCTAGCTAAAATCTGAAGTTACTATGTGCATGTAAGGTAGTTTCTCAAAGGGATAGCTTTTGCTGCCTTAGTTATTTGTGGGATTTCTCTGAGTGAATATCAAGATATCTGATGTGGCACCTTTTGGCAACGGGGTGGGGGAGGAGAGGAAGGTGCTATAGCTCTGGAGTTTTGTTTCTTCTCAACTCTTAGCAATGTACAACTAAGAAATTTAAGAGCCAGTAAAAAAAAGGAGATACTGTATCTGACTGAATCCATTTGTGGGTCTCCCAGATGTATGAAGAAAGCCAACAGAAAATGTCTTAAGATTTTATTCTTGTTTCATGCTCTATGTTATTTCATAAAGAAGTTGACTTGCCCCCGAAGTCATTAGTGGCATTTACTTCAATAATCCTAGAATTCGTATTTCAACTCAAGTGACTTCCTTACGTAAGATTTTCCTGAACCCCTCATCAGGTCAAATCCTACATTTCCTTTCCCAGAACCATTAGACTTTTACATTTTTTAAAAAAACAGTTTGATTAATCTATCAAATCTCTCCAGAACTCTAGAACGCAGTTCTCTGTGAGCACAGGAATACCTGGTTTTGCTCACCACAAATCCCCACGGCCCAGAACTGCCCAGAACGGAGTCTTGTGTAAAACAGGTACTCAAAAAGACAAAGACCTGATAAGTAAATGATTACAGATGCCACTTTTCCCTAAGGGCATTCGTTGGGTTTAACAAATTCCAATTTTAATTTTGGTGATTTAGGAAGAGAAATCACCTCACAAAGTGGAAAGTCTAACGAGACAGGCTCCTTTCAACAAAGTGGAACCCAATGGCTACACAAGGAGAGTGAATTAGAAATGAACTAGCCTTTATAAGGAACTTAAGTTTGAGATTAACCTGGGTATTCTAGAAAACTTCAAGCCATGATCTTCATTTACCTAACCAGTATGGTGCACCAGGCACTTGGCAGAAGCAAAAACAAATTCTTGTATTAATCATACAAATAAATTTTCAAAGGTCATGACCAGCACATAGTCAAATATAATCAGGTACACAAGGAAACATAACATCATGAGTACAAGTCAGCAGGGCCATAGATAACAAAAACAGACACATAAAAACTTTAGATGTTAGGGGGATCCCTGGGTGGCTCAGCGGTTTAGTTTAGTTTAGTTTAGCCTTTGGCCCAGAGTGTGATCCTGGAGTTTAGTTTAGTTTAGTTTAGTTTAGCCTTTGGCCCAGAGCATGATCCTGGAGTCTGGGGATCAAGTCCTACGTCGGGCTCCCTGCACGGAGCCTGCTTCTCTCTCTGCCTGTGTCTCTCTCTCTCTTTCTCTCTCATGAATAAATAAATAAAATCTTAAAAAAAACTTTAGATGTTAGAATTATTATAGTGCAAATACTTGGAAGTTAAGAAATATACTTCTACTCTTCTTCATGATAGGAATTAGAATATTTTTTTGAGCCAAAGGATGATGAAAATACCACATACCAATACTTGTGGTAAAATGGTCAAGCTACTTCAAAAAATAGCTTGGCAACTCCTCAAAAAGTTAAACATAAGAGTTACCATATGACCCAGAAATTCTACTCCTAGATATATATCCAAGAGAATGGAAAACATATGTTCACACAAATATTCATAGCAGCATTATTCATAGTAGCCAAAAAATGCAAACAATCCAAATGTCCCTCAACTGAACAGATAAACAAAATGTGGTATATCCATACAATGCAGTATTATTCAGACATAAAAAGGAATAAGAACTCATAGGTGTTAAAACATGGTTGAACTCCCAAAGCATTATGCTAAGTGAAAGAAATTAGACACAAAATCACATATGATTCCGTTTATATGAAATATCCAGAATAGACAAATTCAACAGTCAATTAGGGGTTGGCAGGAGCTTGAAGGATGGGAAAACGGGGAGAGGATGCTAATGAGTAGGGGATGTCTTTTTGTGGTGATGAAACTGTTCTAGAATGAGATAGTAGTGATGGTTGTTTAACTCTGTGAATATACTAAAACCACTGAACTTTATACCTTAAAAAGGTAAATTTTGTAGTATGTGAATTATATCTCAATTTTATTTTTTTTCAATTTTATAATTTTGTGGATTTCAATAAAGGTAAATTCATAGTCTTAAGTGCATATATTCTTGATAGCTTGCTGGTAAGAGTACTCTCTAGTTTCCTTATTATTCTTACTAGTAAGAATTCTATACTAGTTTGCTTAATGTTCTTACTAGTAAAGTTATGCTTGAAAATATCTGCAAGAAACATGGACCTATGAAGAGGCTTTTATTTTTTTTAAAGATTTTATTTATTCATGAGAGAGAGAGAGAGAAGGGCACAGAGACAGAGGCAAGAGGCAGAGGCAGAGGGAGAAGCAGGCTCCATGCAGGGAGCCTGATGTGGGACTCAATCCCGGCACTCCGGGATCACACCCTGGGCTGAAGGCAGGTGCTAAACCGCTGAGCCACCCAGGCATCCCTGAAAAGTTTTTTAGAAGAATATTTTAAAAGATTTTTAAAAGGACCAAGCAGAATTCTAGAAATGAAAAGAGGAAGAACTGAACTGAAAATATAATGGGAGGATTTAACCACAGATTAGACACAGCTGAAGAGAGAACTGGCTAATTGGAAGGTAGGCAGGCAAATTACCCTGATTCACATAGTATGTTGCAGTATTTAAAAACTGGCAAAAAGGTCCCATTTCCAATAGCAGAAAAATATCAAGCATGAAAGGATTAAGTCTTTGAAAAAGAAATAGAAGCCCTCTATGGGGGTGATTATGAGTTTACTGAAGAACATTAAGAGAACATATAAATGAACATAGAGATATACCACACCCATGGATTGGAAGACTAAACATAAAATTTATAAGAGAAGACTCATATACCATGCTCCTAGATTAGATTAAATTTGTAAAAAATTTCTTTAAATTGAAGAATAAATTTAATGCACACTGATCAAAATCTAATCGGGCTTTGAATCACTATCTTGTACACCTGAAACTAATATTACACTGCATTTTAACTAATTTAAATAAAAACTTAAAAAAATCTAATAGGATTTGGAAAGACTTGAAAATGTGCTTTCAAATGCATATGGAAAAGGAAAGGGCCAAGAAGAGAAAAACACTCTGGGCTTCCAAACACTACACACTATATTTATTGTTTTGTTCCTACCTTAGTGGTAGCTCCTTCTCACCTCATTCATTGATTCCTCAACTTCTTGATCTTCTTCTGTTAAGAATGCCCTGGGGTTCAGGCCTTCAACTTCTCTCCACTATCATACTCACTTCTTTGGCAATTTTATTCAGCCTCATAGCTTTAAATAACCACCAATTACTAACCCCTAGCCTCCATTCCAATCTCTCACTCTCTCAGACTCAACTCTCAGATCCAATTGTTTACTTGATATCTCCTCTTCAGTTATCTAACAGATATCTGAGATTTAACCTATTTAAAACTGAATGCCTCAAAATTTTCCCTATCTGCAATCTTCCTTATTTCAGTTGAGGGCAAGTTCATCTTGAATTTCAATTGCTCAATCCAAAACCTTGGGTTCAGCTGTGACTCTTCACTCTCATATATTTTATTCAGCCCATCATTTAGCAATTCTCTAAATGAATCATTTCTCATGTACCTTCATTATGTTTACCCTGGTTTGATCCACTATCAACTCTTATCTGGATGACTGCAATAGCCTTCTGATTGGCTTACCTGCCTCACCCCATGTCCCTGCATCCCTCTCTCCCCCAAAGCCAACATGATCATTTAGAACCCTAAGATCATTTTCCACCCTAAAACCTTTTCAGTTTTTATTTCATTGGGCAAAGGCCAAAATCTCTAACAATGGTTTTTTTTTAGAACCTATGTCATCTGGCACTACTCCTTGCTCTTTCCTCCATGACCTTAAATCTCCTACTATTTTCCCCTTTCCTAACTTCACAGCAGCCCCAGTGGCATCCTTGCCATTCCTCAAATGTGCCAAACCTTCTCCCATGTCACAGTCTTCACATGAACATTTCCACTAGCAGTCCCCTTTAGTTCTTAACCCAGTTCACACAGTGAAAATCAGTTTGGGTTTGGGAGTGCACCCAGCATTAGAATATTTTTGAAATGTCCCATATTTCTTCAAAATAATCAGGAATTATTTTAGCTTTTAGTCGGTAATTGTCAAAACTGAGTGATGGGTCATGGAGTCTTTTGCACTGTCCTTTAAAATTAATATAAAATAAAATAAAAGCATCTCGGTGATTTTAATGTGTAGTAGGATTGAGAAGTACTGGTCTGTGACCCCCAAACTAGATCATTTTCCCAGAGATATAATAAAATCGAGACATTTCTACTTGAATTTCTGTCTTAATGAATTAAAAAGATACATATAAGATGAAAAATACCAAATTTATTTCCCAAATACAAGAAAAAAGTATCCATTTGAATTCACTTTGCAATATACATTAACAATAAAAACTCCTGTTCCATGTGCCACTTGTCTCAACCCCCAACCAATGGCGGCAGCCACAAGAAGGGAAAGATTGCTGGTTGGCCCTTGGTTTGCAGAATCTGAAACTTGGCACAAGAGCATTGGAAACATCTACCCCAGGCTATGAAGGGCTTCTTATTGCCCTGCTTGTCCAAATGCTCTAGAATAGCCATTTGCAGTTGAAGGTCTTACCACAACTTCCACTAATGTTTAATATATTTTAAAGTAAAGTCCAGAGCATAGAAGAATGAAATTCTTTTCAGTTGCAAAGGAACATTAGTTCACATCTAAATGTGATAAGATTATCAAAGGTCGTTAAAAAATAAACCACCCAAATGAGTTTATTGGTTTGAAAGATATTTGTTAATAAGCCTGACAGGAAAAAATCAAACCACCACCCTGTTTTTGCCATCATAACGAGAATCTATAGAACGTTAATTTAGTCTTTGGGAAGTGGAACCACATGAGTTCTACCAAAAATGACTGCTGGGCTTCTTAGATGTGATCTAAGCTCCCCGCAGAAGACTGAGGAAGCTATGATTTGCTTAGTGACTGACTATTCCCACTCATGCTCATCAGATGGCTATTGATGACATGAAGTTCTCGTATCACCATGCTCAGATCTTCGTGTAGTTTGACTATGGCATTTTTCATCTCCCCCAGGATAACTTTAATGGAACTGTTGGCTTCAGGTTCCTTCAGCAGGCCTTCGGTTGTCTGAAAACTTGGACAGGACATAGAGGTGAAGTGGTCTACATTTAGGGTGGAAAACTCTTCCCAATTACTGCCAGAAGCAGGACTTGTCTGCTTCTTGGCAGACTCAGAGTTATTTGGAAGACATTCCAGTAAATTGAGATTGTCAACTTCCTCTTCATCAGAAGACACTAGTCCCCTAGGAGCTAAGGGGTAATGAGCCCTGGCTGTCTTATCTTCATCTTTATATAAACCAGAAGAAGACTGTGGATGGGACAGAGTCCAGAAGGAAGGTCCAGCCAAAATCGGGGGTAAGAGATGAATAGACTTCTCTGGAGAGGCTGAATTAGGAGGGGACACAGATAACGTAGAAAAGGAGGATGTTCCTTCAGAGATGGTTGAAACTAAAAGGTATAAAGGGGGAGAGAAAGATTATGTAATGTACAAGAGAGAGCCATAGCTAAAATATTTTTACAATGTAAAATCCCACTAGCAAAATCTCAATGTTAACATACTACTTGTAATTTTATTGGTTAAATATTCATAATAAGCCTAAAGACACCTGAAAGCAGGAAGTGGAGAAAAATCTAAAGATGTATTATATACCAATACTGCCATGGAAATGAAACTAACATAGAAGTATCAATATTCACCTTGACTCTGAACCGTGCCCAACATACTTTTACACTGCACTTACCAGAGAGAGCAGAAAAGTAAAGTATTACACCCTATTCTACTGGCTGGTGGCATTTTAAGTTGGCATTTAAAGTAGAAAGTGTGAGAAAGCTGTAACTTAGATTTCTTCATCTTTTTTTTCTTCTACAGAGAATATTATGGCAAAATGAACAACCAACTATACATACCCAAAAGCTGTGAAACTTTTTTCTTTAACTGCTCAAATACAGTTGAGACTGAACTCCAACCTTCCGGAGATCTGGAACATTTGGGTATACATATAGAATTTTTTTTTTCACCAAGAAACAAGAAGTAAAATAAAAAGCCTTCAAACCTGTTCTCCGTAATATTAAAAATTTGATAACATTTTAACTCCATTTCAGGCAAAATCATACTAAATCTCTTCTTTTGTACTTCATTCTAAATCATTATTTCCCAGCCCATGTTCTGAGGAATACTGTGTTCCTTAAGATGTAAAAAGATGTCTTGTGAAAACAGGATATTAAAGTCAGATAAGACTGGGCAATTGCATATCGTGTCTCTCTTTAGGAGATTAACAATGAACATTAGCACACTGAAAGTTCTGAGAAATCTATAGTAATTTATTCAAGTGGTTTCCAAACTTTCTTTGACACAGAACTGTTTCTTGTCTCAGAATATCTATTTACACTCGTGTATGTCTTGGGTGGTACGAATTGGCAAAATCTGGTTCTAACATCTTTGCAGCTAACTCTAGACTTGTTACTTTAAAATAAAAAAAGAAAGCTTCAGGCATCGAACAGGGAAATTAATGCTGACCTGTCAACACACATGACTTATATATATTATTTGCTTTACATCTGCATGTCCCTTTAAACCAAATTGAACCTCCTATAAAAAACATGGCTGGGGCAGGCGGCTTCTATTTTCTGCTTCAAAGCTCTCTGAAGCCCGACTCCAGCTTTTAGGAAAAATTCCAATCACAAGACATTTTGGGGGTGAAATGAGTATTCTCAGCCGATGCAGCAGCAGGACACGAGGAGGAAAACAGGAATTTCATCAGCACATGGTCAAGACAAGAAGAGCGCACAGAAGAATCTAGGTCAGCCTTATCCTGATGTCTGTCCAGGGCCTGCTGGTGATGGGTATGCTAATGATGAGAGCCTCAACACGTGTGCGTCCTGGGTCACACACCCACTGTGCTCTGGGTCACAGCTGTCACCTGACATGGCCCTGCACCATCCTCCTGTCGGATCTCCTGTTGTCTATATCCCTGGTCTTTATCCTTCTTGGTGTACCCCCTTTTGGGGTAGCACATTCTCTGGCAGTTCACTGAAAAAGGATAACATGGTTATGTTAGTCATGTGTATGTAATGTGATTAAGATAACCTGGTTAACTTTAACCTGGTTTAACTTCATGCTAGGGGTTCTCAAAATGTGGTCCCCGAACATGCAGCAGCAGCAGCAGCAGCAGCACTTGGGAATTTGTCACAAATGAAGTTCTTGGGCCCCATCCCTCAAAACTACGTCAGAGACTGGGGTTGTGCCCTGGAGGGAAAAGGAGTTTTAGCAAGGCTCCCGGTGTTTCTGATGCATGCCAAAGTCTGAGAATCACTGTTTTCTCCTCGAGGTCCACCTTTCTTTTGCTTTGTAGCTACAACTGCTGACTAACTGGCTTATCATTGTTTACAGTTTTGGAGCTTCGATTCACGGACTTTTGCTCATAAAAAGCCACTTCATCTCTAATTGCTGCACACCAATTTACTTTTGTTTCCAAACACACCACAGCTGTACCAGACACTTCAAGCTGCACTCCAGGGTGCCTCTCCTGCCCGTTAGTTAGCCTGCTCCGGCTCCACTCACCACCGGAGGGTATTTGACTACCTTGTTAACATTCATCCTCTTCATACAGTGTAGCCATCAGAGCTGAAATGCAGCAAATACGCAGCAAGAAATGAGGCATTGAAAAATTTCCCCATGTGATAGATGCCTGCCAATTAGTGCACTTGCTTAAAGACAGTACTGACGAAATGATCCCAAATGCTGACGGGTCGTCTCTAACTTTTTAAATTCAGGAAAAACATCAGACCAGTTAATTATTATATTGTAACTTTAAAATCAAAAAGCGTTTAGAAGAACTGCATTGCAAAAATATAACGACAAATACATTTCTAGGAATATTTTTAGACTCTTCAGAGTGTCTTCAGCTGTCAGTGTAAATTTTTCTGTTAGCAGCGGGTCCTTGGTCAACTTAACACTTCAAACTGTTCCCTGTAACACAGAGAAACTTTGTGTTCTTTGTCCAATTCTTCCCTCTCGGTGTCCCTGATGTATAATGACTGTCAAGGTCACTGTGCACATGAACTAAAATATTTTGATTTTGTTCTGTGATGTAAGAAGTAACATTTTACATAAATATCCACAGCAAAATTTTTCATAATACCTAAAAAGTGGAAACAACTCAAATATCCATCAACTGATGAATGGATACATAAAATGAGTTCATCTATACAGTGGAATATTACTCAGCCATAAGAAAGAGTGAAGTACTGATTCATGCGACTTGGATGAACTTTAAAAACACTGTGCCAGACACAAATGGCATATATTGTATGATTCCGTAACATTAAATGTTTAGGGGAGGCGAATCCAAGAGAAAGCAGATTCCTGGTTAGAAGGAAGTGCTAGGGGGAGGGAGGAATGGGGAGTGACTGCTAATGGATGCAGGACTTTTTGGGATGATGAAAATGTTCTGGGATTAGTGCTGATGACTGCACATCTCTAAAAATATACTAAAACCCACTCAATTGTATGCGTTAATAGGGTACATTTTCTGGTGCCATGAATCAGATCTCAATTTTTAAAAATGTAATATTTGGAAATTCATTTTAGTATCATTATTATAAATAAGCTACATGAAAGAAACAGATTTAGGAATAACATAGGATTAGAGAGAAATGCTAATGAGTCTGCCCCTCATCGGAATACTAAATTGTTATTGGGACAGTTGGATTACTGGATTAATGATGACTTTTCTCACTTACCTATGAACTATAAATTTGGTTCACTGAATTTAAAAAATCAAATCAGTGTGTCTTTTTGTCTGCAAGAAGGGAGGCAGGAGCTGTACAGCTGCAGCCGTGTCTGGGGGCAGCACAACTGGGTGCTGCCCTGACTTCCCTGACTGGTATGATTAGATTCCCTTCCACCCTCCACTCTGCATGCTGCTTCTGAACCGACCTGACCAGGAGCTCAGGGCTGGCTAAGACTGTACAGAGCTGTTTATTATCATTTTCCCCATTTCTTTTTGGGAAATGTTCATTATCCTGGCTCTGAAAATTTTACAGACAAAAAGTTAAAGGGTGTGTGTGTGTGTGTGTGTGTGTGATGTTTGGTTTCTTTCCTTAGCAAAGATGAGCTGAAAAACAGCTCTACAGAACAACCACTACTGAAATCCAGAATACAAAAATGGAATCAATGAGCTATAAACAAAGGATGGAGCCAGTGAGAATGCTCACCACTATCCCAGCATGAGAATGTATAGGTTTTTTTCCTCCCCCCAAAATTAGAAAGTAAGTCCAGAGTCGTCTAACACGCTTACTCAAACTGTGGATCTGTATATCTGGCTTCTGTGCACCTACTCTTTTTTTTCTTTTCAGTGTGCGTGACAAACGATCTAATGACTTAAAGGAATAGTTTGACCTACAGATAAATAACTTAAAATTTAAATGGAAGAGGAGTGAGAATGGGCTGGTCTAGGAACAGGGTTATTTAGTATCAAAAGGTCAAAGGAGGTCACTGCAGCAAATCTGTCATTTGATGAAAATATTAGAATGAAAATACTAATGTGCCGCCTTGGCCAGATCCCTGGTGGCTGAGATCTGGTACAATGTGAGTGCACAAGTTTTTGTTGTTGTTGTTTTTTTAAATTTTACTTATTTATTCATGAGAGACACAGAAAGAGAGGCAGAGACATAGGCAGAGGGAGAAGCAGGCTCCCTGCAGAGAGCCCGATTCAGGACTCTATCCCAGGACTCCCGGTTCACAACCTGAGCCAAAGGCAGATGCTCAACCACTGAGCCACCCAGGCATCCCAGTGTGCAAGTCTTTTTAAATTTACCCAGCTCATTATCTCCAAAGAGTTTATACCACCAACTGGCCCAGAGCCTTCATACACACAAATACTTCTTAAAACAATAAAAGATAAAAAACAGAAAATAGACACTGACTATTCTAGCCTCCACGCAGCGCCCATGGAGACTAGCCTTAAATCCTACCTCATCATTTCCTGAATTTCTCAACCAGGAGTCACCTTCAGCTGTTCCTCTGAGCCCTCCCTAGGACATGTCATCACGCAGAACCGCCCTACTCTGAAGTCTTGCTTTCCAAGGTTACTTTCCCACTTGATTACTTCTAGACCTCTCACTCCTTTTAATCCATCTGCACTTTGGACTCATTGAGACAGTAGATCCAATGATCCTTTTATTTTTTCTCACCTCATCAATGCCCACCTGACTCTCCTTTTTTGTCTAGTCTAGGATCCCATTATCCCTCACTGCAACCACTTTTTTGCTCCATTCCCCCCGTCACCTCCCCACCATGTTTTCTGCTCTGTTAATTCCTTTTTTTTTTTAATAAAAAAAAAAGATTTTACTTATTTATTTGATAGAGTGCACATGAGAGCGAGCAAGCACAAGCAGGGGGAGTGTCAGAGGCAGAGGGAGAGAAGCAGACTCCCCACTGAGCAGGGAGCCCATGTGGGCTGGATCCAGGACCTTGATATGATGACTTGAGCTGAAGTCAGCTGCTTAACCACCCAGGCACCCCTGTTATTCATTCCTAATCCAGGAATCAGCAAACGTCTCCTGTAAGGGACCAGATTGTAAATAGTTTAGGCTTTCTGGGACATATAGTCTCTACTGCAACTACTCAGCTCTGCTGTTGTAGCACAAAACCAAACAAAGATTATGTGTAAAACAATTACTCTGGTTGTGTTCCAATAAAACTTTATTTACAAAAACGGGGAGTGGCCTCCTTTGACCCCAAAGCTATGGTTTGCCAGTTCCTGTCCTAACCCTATTTCAGTTCAAATATCTGCCTTTTTCCTTCCTACCCCCAGGCTGCTCAGCACTATTGGAGAAAAGGATCCTGCAAATCAGAATCCCTACAAATTACGGCTCCTTCATCGAACCAGTGTCTTATCAGCTCTTTCTTCCATTTTCTGAAGTGGCTATTCGAAATCTTACTAGTCCTTTCACCACACTTACAGCACTCCAAACCCCTCAGTCTGGGTGGGTGACCTCGGACAATAAGATATAGAGGCCATGATATAATGAGTGGCACAGGAAAGCTCAATACGTCTTAATTATTAAGAGCCACCAAACCCTTCCCTCACATCTGATACATCCTTTTCCCTCCTTCCCTGCAGGCCCTGAGGATGAGGTGAGTGTATTTCTGTTCTGGATTCTAGCCCATCTCAGGGTTACCCCCCACCTTGTCCCACCGGGTTTCTTTCTAGGCAATAGCCCCTGCCGGGCTCCCTGCCCCAGCCTCTGCATCAATCCTCCACATTCCCCAACCTCAGTGATTTTTCTAAACCACATTTAAAAAGCTGCTCACCTGGCCTAACACCCTTAGTGATTTGCATTCTTTTCAAAATAAAGTCTAACCTCTCACACACATCTCCTCCTCATCTGTCCTGGCATAATTTTCCAGGGCTTTCTTCTGTTATTTCCTCATATTTCATTCCTGCTTTACTAGGCTGCTTTTAATTCACTTATTAAATATTGGGTACCTAACGTACAAGACACTGTGATTGGTGCTGGGGATACAATAATAAACAGGCAGACACGGTTCCTTCCCTGAGGAAGGGGACATTCTACTTGGGGGGTGGCGGGGACATTAAATAATTCAACGCATGTGTAATTATACTGAATTAGGATGATAATACATGCTAGAAGGATAATTATATGTGCTTAGACAACGTATAGTGGAAGGGGGATCTGAGATCATTGAGGGGGTCAGGAAATCTTACAGAAGTGATGTTTGAGCTGATGACCCCTGAAGGATAAGTAGGAGAGAACTGGGGAAAGGGTGGATCAGAAGTGTTCCAGTCGAGGGAACAACAGTACAAAGGTGGTGAAAGCAATTTGCTTTACCTGACAAATGGAAAGAACACCAGACTGTTTGGAGAGGCAGAAGCTAGCCATCGCAGGGCATGGAAGCCTATTTGATCTTTAGGAACACTCCAGAAGTCTGGGGCTTCCATGGGGAAATATCAGGCTCACATCCTCTGGCTGCTCTGTGGAGAATGAACTGGAGCTCCCTAGAAACCCTTCGGTTAGTACAATCACAACTGCACACTATTCCTCAGCCTGGAAGGCCCTTTCTGGAAGCACCGGAGTTTCCTCATTCCTGAGAATAATAAGCAAGGAACTCCTGGGTACTTTGGGGAAATAACCAGAGTGGGTCTGGAGGGTTAGCAAGGGGCTGCAGGCCTAGAACTGTAAAAGTGGAATCAAATATAGAGGCACTGGAGTAATAGCAAACTTTCCTGTGGTACTTGCTAGGTACCGGATTACTCAGATCTGCTTCATGTTTGTGAATTCATGGAGCCCCTCCATGTGTGTGGCAATGCCATCCCTGTGTCCACTCCACAGATGAATATACTGATGCCTGGAGGGCACGCCACCAGTGGCTAGGCTGAGATTATGAACCCAGGCAGTGTGACTCCAGAACCTGGGCTGCTAACAACTACACAATTCAGCCATTCTTTGTGCTCTGCTTCAATATATACTACATATCCATGTCTTAAAACCCAAAATACAGTAGGAAAATTTTGCCATAAAACATCATATTGCATTTAAAAATCATCATAATAAAGTATACAGCATTTTATATTTACCCACATATTTATTTATAATTTCCAGTGCTCATTTTTCCCCCTACTGAATACACTGGGGTCTTCCCCTCCATGTATAGTTTAACAGTCAGTCAAGGATTCAGGTTGAGTTTATAAACAGAATGTGGGGTGGGGTTCACCCCTTCTGAGTTTCCCTCCCTGTTGATTTCTTGAATAACTGTCCAGCACCTCTGCCAGTGAGGCTCTCTTTGATACCCCAGGCCATGACTGAGTAGTACTCTCAGGGGCTTAATGTTGGCTACTGTATTTTTCAGCTCTGGAACTTTCATTTCATTCTTTCTTTATAGATGTTAGTATCTGATGAAATTCTCCATCTTTCCCTCTGTGCTCTTGCTAATATTTATCACAGCTATTTTAAAGTATCTTGTAATGTCAGTTATCTAGCTCATTTGAGGGTCTGTTTTCATTACCTGTTTTTCTACTGTATTTTAAATGCCAAAATTTTTGCATGAAAAGTGATAGGAGCTCTTAAGGAAGGATTTTGTTGTCTTCTAGAAGACAGATGGGCTATAAAGCAATGACTTTGCTCTAGCTGGAGCTGGATTTCAGCATCTATGAGGGCTGTTCTGGTTCTGCTCTGCCCTTAACCCAGGCTGTAGTTCTGATGTTTTGGGTGTGGCCTGTGGAGGAACCAGCTGAGAACATGGAGTACTGACCAGAGCCACACAACTTGTTCAGATCCTTCAGATCCTAAACTCCTGTCTCCTAGCACCCTGAGATTATCAGAATCTCTGTGTAGCATGCTGGCCCCTTCGAAGCTGCTTCCTATTTAGTTTCTCGGCATCACATCCAGAATGTGTGCATCTTTAGCAGGAGGCAGATGTTTCAGTAAGAAATTACACAAAGATTTTTGGGCTTTCTCCTCTGTGAGTTCCTCTCCTCTGGAATATTGGCCCCTGGAGTCCCTTCTCCCTGGGAAGCCCCAAATTCCAATCCTGTCTCCCAAGCTCAGTGAGACAGTGGAGAGTCCAGGCCTGTGATTTTTCCCTCAGTTTCTGTCATCCTGCTCTGCTAACAGGCAAAAGATCCATGCTGGGAAAACAGGTGAATGTGGAACCAACTGAAAGTAAACTAGTTTCCTACTTCATTCACATCACTTGACACCAAATGTGTGGGTTTCACACACAAGGATTTCTCTGATTCTCTGTGGACATCAACTGAGTGTCCTATAATTTAATTCAATGCTGACACTACTCAGAGTTAGTGCAACTCCCAGAGATTAAGGGCTCAATCCCTTAATCTCAAGACTACCTACCACTTTAGAACCAATCAAAAGTCTAGGCCTCCCGTATTTCTGACCTGCCAGCTATAAATTGAGGGATCCCATGATCCCCTCTTTGGGTTTGATAAATCACTACAATGGCTCATGGAACTCAGGAATGTGCTTTACTTACCGTTACTGGTTTATTGTAAAGGATATAAGTCAGGAAGAGCCAAATGGAAAAGATGCACAGGGCAAGGTATGGGGAAAGGGCCCAGAGCTTCCAAGCCTTCTCTGGGTATGCCACTCTCCCAGAAACTTCATGTGTTCACCAACCTGGAAGCTCTCTAAACCCCACTGCCTAGGGCTTTTTATGAAGGTTCCATTACAGACATTATTGATCAAATCATTGGTCAAGAGTGATTAACTCAACATCCCTATAGATCAAGGGGTGGGACTGAAGTTCTAAACCTCTAATGACCTGATTGGTTACTCTGGCAACCAGCTCCCAACCTCCAACGGTCACCCTAGAATAAACAGGCATGCAAGCAAGGGGCTTATGACAAATAACAAAAAGACACTTTTCTCACCCCTATCACTCAGGAAATTCCAAGGGTTTTAGGAGCTCTGGGCCAGGAATCAGGGATGAAGACCAAATATATATTTCTTATTATATTACAGTATCACAGTCCTTTTCCTAGGATCTTGACCTCATTATGTATTTTCTATCTTGGTTGTTTTACAGGACTTCAAACCAGCTTTTAATAGTTTTCCAGCTTTAACCAGTTTTGGTGGGAGGGTTAGATAATACTATCTACTTCATTATAGAAGCAAAAATCTTCCTTGCTAACTGGCTTTTGAGACACTTCCAGCTGATGTTTATAAATTTATAACTAAGTGTGCTTGGTACACAGGCAGTAGCCAAAACCTATTTTCAATTATCCTTCTGTGGTATTTGTGAAAGAAATGAAGTCAGAGTAACAACTTCCCAGGCAACAGCTACACATATAAACCATCACAGTCACGGTGACCAGTACTGAGTGGTTTCCACATTGGTAGTCTCTGCAGGACAGTTTATTTGGTAACAAAACTCAGAATCAGTTTATTTTTAGGCTATTTGATACCCTGAAGTCCTGGGAAGGGCAGCAAGGAGAATCTATCATTCACTGACCTAACTAACACAGAAGTAACTTTCTTTATAGCCTCAATGCGCTGGCTTCTATTGTTGTACATATATGATGGTACTTCTGACCTGAGTTTGAGGCAGTTTAAAATATTTATAATAAAACATTGTATTTGTATAAGTTAGTAAGCATTATTATACAAAAAACCAGTAACACTACATCCATCTGAAAAATTAATGAGCAGGTGCGCTGGGTGGCTGAGTCAGTTAAGTGTCTGCCTTTGGCTCAGGTCATGATCCCACAGTCCTGGGATGAAGTCCCACATTGGGCTCCCTGCTTAGTGGGGAGCTGCTTGCTTCCCATTCAATTCTCCCTCCCCCTCTGTACCCCCCATGATGGTGCTCTCTCTCTAACAGATAAAAAATCTTAAAAAAAAAAAAAACAAACTGCATGAGCAAGTTATTCTTCTATTAATTAGGTTTAAAGGGGAAAGAATAATTATACAATGCAGGATTTGGTAACTGACAACCAACAGCCTGGATTCCCAATTGGCTTTATGCTTTAGCATCCAGGCTCAAGAATACTGAAATCCTTTTAATGTTTTATGGGACAGAAAAAGGAAAAGGTTCTCCACTGCTTTTTTGCAATCAGTATACAGCCCTTTAAAAAAAAAAAAAAAGGCCCCATGTGCACACAAACACACAGATATATATTATTTGTATGTGCCAATAAACATAATAACAAATTCTTTTTTATATCATCTCTTAATAAGTAACCTAAATGCCTAACAGGAAGCTCTTATTTAATGTGAGTTCTTTCTAGTTTGTTCAGCATTAGAACTGCTTAGGGACGCCTGGGTGGCTCAGTGGTTGAGCATCTGCCTTTGGCTCAGGGCACAATCCCGGAGTCTTGGGATGGAGTTCCGCATCAGGCTCCTCTCAGGCTCCCTGCTTCTCCCTCTCCCTGTGTCTCTGCTTCTCTCTGTGTGTCTCTCATGAATAAAGAAATTAAAAAAAATCTAAAAAAAAAAAAAAAAGAACTGCTCAGAACTTGTGCTTCAACCAAGCACTTGGAACCCCCTATGATGAATTGCCTCTCAGGTCTTTAATAAAAGGGATGCTTTCCTAACTGAGAAGTGCCTCTCTCTGGTGTGCATATTTTAGTAACACTGGATGAAGAGTGAAAGAAGGGAACCAAAAACAGAGGCAGAAAGCATAGAAAAGTAGCAGAAGAATGCTTCAAAAGAGGGTGTGTGGGGATCCCTGGGTGGCTAAGCGGTTTAGTGCCTGCCTTTGGCCCAGGGCGTGATCCTGGAGTCCTGGGATCTAGTTCCACATCGGGCTCCCTGCAATGGAGCCTGCTTCTCCTTCTGCCTGTGTCTCAACTCTCTCTCTCCATGTGTCTCTCATGAATAAAATCTTAAAAAAAAAAAAAGAGTGTGTGTGTGTGTACATGCGCGCATGTGTAGACTTACCCCATGTGGTCACAGGCTTGAGGTTTTCCTCATCCATCTGAAAAATGCTGGATTGTGCTGGCTTCTGAAAGTCCTTATTACTTATAATCTCCTTCACTGGGTCAAATGTTTTAAATGAGGGAGAGACATAGAGTGTCTCTACAGAGGCCTGGTTATAGAAAGTAGAATCTGATTTTGACATCCTTAAATTAGGGCCGATAAACTCTTCTTTATCTGATGACCAAAACGATGGTAAAGTTGTCAGTGTTTCAAAACTTTTTGCAGCTGACTGCTTCTCTAGACGTATGTGCAAAGGGTTTTTGGTTACAGTATTCGTAATGGTACTGTCTGATTTCTTGTCCAAACTCACATTTGTCTGCAGAGATGGGCTCTTTTCTGAGGGGGTAGGCACAGCATCTATAAAATACCACATAAGAACTTTGATCAAAAAATACAACTTAAAATATTCTATTTTGAATCCGTTGCAATTTTATTTAATTTTTTAAAGTAAACTCTGCACCACACATGGGGCTCGAACTCATGACCTTGAGATCAAGAGTGGCATGTTCTACTGACTAAGCCAGCCACGCACCCCCAAATCAGTCGCAATTTCAATAATCAGACTTTTTAAATGCCATAGCAGGATTCTCTATTTAGTTGTCTCTACTTTCTTACTACGTTTCTCTTCTGCCTATATAAAGTATACCTCAGCTATTACTGATGCATTAGTCATTTGGTGGCTGCTTCTCTATCTCTCTCCTCACTGAAGCACAAGGCAAGGAAGGCTTCAAATAACTTGTCTTTAAATATTTCTCTCTTCACCCACTTATCTGTCTCTGGAACCATTATATTTTTAGTACCTTCAAACATTCATCTTTCAAAAGATAAACTAGAGAAAATATGCCACATCAAACTGGTCTATCCCTATAGAACCGGCTACAAAAAAAGTCTTTTACCCCTGTAATAAAATATATATATATATCTTCTTGCCCCAGTGGCTATGCAAAGCCCATGAAAGAAAACCCTACTTTAGGTAGCAGTCTTGTTTTAATAAATCCTTTGGCTATGTGGGAGAAAAGAAGCAATCTTTCAGAGTGTTGTGATTACTGAAATATAAGTTGCATCAGGTCAGAATCTTTGTCTATTTCATTCATTTCTATCAACCACAGTACCTAGACTATAACAAAGTACCTGGAATGTAATGCACAAGTAATATTACAAATAGAAGGAGTTGAAAGGAACAGATATTTAAGGTGGGTCTGATACTGGAAGATCTTTTGAATCTATGAATTATGAACCTGATCTAAATTTCTAGATGTGAATTGTTATCAACAGTGCTGGGTTTTGGTCTCAAGTAGTTTTATCTGAAGTTGGGTATGGTAAGAAAGAGAATTATTTTAAAAGACAGAATTAATGGAATTAGAGGTATAATGAGACGAGAGTGGGCAAAAGGAAGATTATATCATTTGAAGCTCCCAGAAGAGAAGAGAATACAAGAATTATGTAATCCGCTATCAAGTGCTGATGTATCACAACGCACATCATGACCTCACAATGCACATTTAGAATGTGTCTAGGCTCTGAGTTATTAAAGAAAACAAAGCCTCTGAGTTTTTAAAGAAAAACAAGTTTTCTTTGACTCTAAAAACCTTCCCTCCCATTTTCATCCATAGCTGGAGGCCAGCCTGGGCAAAAGGGCTGCTGGGATGCCACAGCATTGGATCTCACTGCCTCCATCAGGAATTCCATTTCTTTCCAACCCTCTCAGCTACAAGTTTTCTCATCTTTTCAGACTCAATTCAAATATCACATCTCCTGTCCTGATCCTTTCCTTTTCTTGCCTTATCCTGTTTTTTTTTTTTTTTTAAAGATTTAATTTATTTATTCATGAGAGACAGAGAGGCAGAGATATAGGTAGAGGGAAGGCAGGCTCCCTCTGGGGATCCTGAGGCAGGACTCGATCCCAGGACCCCAGGATCATGACTTGAGCCAAAGGCAGACACTCAGCCACTGAGCCACCAGGTGCCTGGGCCTATCCTATTCTTGTCTTTCTTACCACACCCTGCTTGGAGCCCTGTGAGTCATCATTACACTTGGTCTCATTTCTCACCAGTCTGGCCCCTACCTGCAAACAGGACCCTGAAGAGACCTTAGTAGGAGTCCTGTTTGTACCCAAGCACTTGACAGCGTGGCCCCTACGATGTGCTCAGGAAATGCTTGTTGAGGAAAAGGACAAATTGAAGCACAACGATGAAGGAAAAGTTATGCTTTTGGTTTTTTTTTTTTTAAATCAAATACAATTTCATGGGGTGGCTGGGTGGCTCAGTCAGTTAAGTGTCTTTGGGTCAAGTCATGATTCCAGGATCCTGGGATCGAGCCCCACGTCCTGCTCCCTGCTCAGTGAGAAGTCGGCTTTCCCCTCTCCCTCTGCCCCCTGCTTGTGCTCTCTCTCTCTGTCAGATAAATAAATATTTAAAAACAGACAAACAACAAATATAGTTTACTGAATAATAATTAAAGGAAACACCAAATTAGTAGATGAAAATAACTTCTAAAATATTTCTAATTTGCATATGACCAAGCTATATCTAGCTGGTAAAAGGTTCTGCTAAAAATATTAATATTTTCCTGGTAGAATGCTAGATTTGTGGTATTCCCAGGTACATGTGTACATCACCATATTTACATAAAAGCATTCCTTAAAAGTGAATTTTAGTCAAAGATTTTTCCATTGGTTTCTATTTTACATCTGAGAAAAATGGGGGGAAAACATTTTTCTATAGTAGCAGAATCATCTTAAAATTTAGCAATATGTAAAGTAAGATAATTTGGAATGACAATGACTTTTTGATGGAAATACTCATAATAACAATCTAAACTTCAAAACTGGAATGTATAAACTCATCTGTATAGCCATCATTTTATTTTTTTATGTATTATTATTTTTAAAGTCATCTCTACACCCAACATGGGGCTTTAACTCATGATCCCGAGATCAAGAGTTGCATGCTCTACCAACTGAGCCAGCCAGGCACCCCTAACCATCACATTAATGTTTAATAGAAAAGCTTAAAATTACAAAAGAAAAAGTTATCTTAAAATTCAATGAGACAGAGGTACTTGGGTTGCTCAGTTGGTTAAGTGACTGGCTCTTGATTTTGGCTCAGGTTATGATCTCAGGGTTGTGAGACAGAGCCCCACATAGGACTGTGCATGGAGTCTGCTTGGGATTCTCTCTCTCCTTCTCTCCCTCCGCCCCAACCTCTCTGCTGGTTCTCTCTCTTTCTCTCCCTCTCAAAACTCAAAAATAAAAAATAAAAGAAATTTCAATGAAACCAGGCTAAAATCTATCCACCCTCTTTCCCAGTCTGGGAGGAAGAGAACGCAGTCTTCTAGTTGCTTAAACTTTGTTTTATAAACTGGTAATCTTTTTATTTATTTATTTTATTTTATTTATTTATGATAGGCACACAGTGAGGGAGAGAGAGAGGCAGAGACACAGGCAGAGGGAGAAGCAGGCTCCATGCACCGGGAGCCCAACGTGGGACTCGATCCTGGGTTCCAGGATCGTGCCCTGGGCCAAAGGCAGGCGCTAAACTGCTGGGTTCCAGGATCGTGCCCTGGGCCAAAGGCAGGCGCTAAACTGCTGCGCCACCCAGGGATCCCATAAACTGGTAATCTTTTTAATGAATAAAACACTATGATCTAAAAGAAGGAAGCATGACAATTCAAAAATAATAATTTTATCTTATTTTTTAAAGATTTTATTTATTTACTTGACAGAGAGAGAGAGAGCATGCACAAACAGGTGGAGCGGCAGAGGGAGAGGGAAAAGCAGACTCTCTACTGAGTAGGGAGCAAGATGCAGGACTTCAATCCCAAGACCCCAGGATCATGACCTTAGCCGAAGGCAGACACTCAACTGACTGAGCCACCCAGGTGCCCCCAAAATAATGATTTTAAATGCAGAGTAGATGACAGAGGAAAATGTTTACTTAACTAGAAGGTAGAAGAGACCTGAGGGGGATCCCTGGGTGGCGCAGCAGTTTGGCGCCTGTCTTTGGCCCAGGGCGCGATCCTGGAGACCCGGGATCGAATCCCACGTCAGGCTCCCGGTGCATGGAGCCTGCTTCTCCCTCTGCCTATGTCTCTGCCTCTCTCTCTCTCTGTATGACTATCATAAATAAATCAAAAAAAAAAAAAAAAAAAAAAGAAGAGACCTGAGGAGTCTAGGTAAAGTAAGCTGTACTTGGGGCCTTAGCCGCCCCCTTGCTCCACCCCTCTTCCTGTGCAACACGCCAACGAATCCTCTTCAGTCCAACCACTACTTTATTTACAGTTAATGTTCACAAATTCTTCAAAAAATCCTTCTTGTTTCAGTGACAAAGTCTAAATTCCTTGGGTTTTAAAAGCCCTCCGTTGCTTCTTCTTCTTTTTCTTCTTTTTAAATTTGTTTTTCCTTTTCTTTTCTTTTTGGTTATAGTCACCCTGGAAAACTGCTATACCTGCTAAGGCCTTTACCTAGTTAAGAAGTCTGACTCATGTAGGCATTTGGCCCTATATGATCTGGAGATATGTGTGGGGTATCAGTCATACCACAGAGTTTGGCTAGCTGCTAAATGCAAAGTGGAAGGTGGCCGAGTTGTATCTTATAAATGCTCTCAAAGGCAATCCTTCCAGTTTCTGGAGAGCGTGACCCTGATTCACAGCTGAACTCTTCATCAAAAGATCCACTGAAGACCCTTCAACTTGATTGCCATTTATTTACACATTCTCTAGAAACCTCTACTGCCTTCCAACTTCTAATAACTTCACTTTTTATTGTTTCTTTTTTTAAAATTGAGCTACAGTTGACATATAGCATTGTATTAGTTTTGGGCATACCACACAATGATTTGATATACATGTATGTTGTAAAATGATCATCACAGTGAGTGTCATTAACATCCACCACCGTTACACACAGTGTCATGTCTTGTGATGAGAACTTTTAAGATCCATTCTCTTAGCAACTTTCAAATATACAACACAGTATTATTAGTCACCAAGCTGTACATTATATCCCCAGGACTTATTTTATAACTGGAAGTTTGTACCTTATGATCACCCCCACCCATTTCTTCTTTTCCTATTATTATTATTATTATTATATTGCTTATTTTCTATGGCTACTCAACAGAAAACTAACCTCCAGTCAGGTCATCTCTTCCTCACTCATGTTCATTCAGGTCCCTTTAGCTTCATTCTCCGTGTTTTTTTATCTTTACTACCATCAATTTCTCACTCTGCACTCCAACACTGGAATGCTCTCCCCCTTCTCTATCTATTTCAACCCTACCAACTTCTCAAGGCCTATCTCAACTACTTCTCGAAACTATTTCCAATCATGTCTACCTAATCCATCCCTTTTCTTCATAATAAATATTAGTTTCAGGGATCCCTGGATGGCTCAGCGGTTTGGCGCCTGCCTTCGGCCCAGGGCGTGATCCTGGAGTCCCGGGATCAAGTCCCGCGTTGGGCTCCCTGCATGGAGCCTGTTTCTCCCTCTGCCTGTGTCTCTGCCTCTCTCTCTCTCTCTCTCTCTCTCCATCTTTCATGAATAAATAAGTAAAATATTAAAATAAATAAATAAATATTAGTTTCTATAAATTCATTTTTTTGGTAGATTCATTTTTTTTCAGTGATTATATGCTGTATAGAGCCTATAACACATCATATTAAGTTCCTTAATTCTGACTTTAGGGTTTCCACCATGCTTTTGCATATAGGAGGTATGAAATATTTGTTAAATTTAATAATGTATAAATTATCTAATATAAATATTGTTGATTTTGTGTATAATAATGTACACTCTATGTGAAGGCTAAAAATAAGAATGATCAATCAAGAAACACTTGCTGAGCACCTTCTGTTTGCATTGGGTTATATTAGATTCTAGAGCCATATACAAGTGGAAGTCATAGTTCCTACTGTCAATAAACATAAGGTCAAGTGTGGATTTTATATAGATAGAATATATATATACATACTTGCATATATATGTGTGTACATATATATATATACATACAAAAGTATATATATGATAAACATAGAAATAACTAATAATACAAGTTACCAGTTCAATTTCACAATGTCTGAGAGATTCACCTTCTCAATAAGTGAGTGAAAACAAAGAATATATTTGTATAACACAGTAAATTGAACAGGTTTCAGACTGGGTTCCCCCAGAAGCAGACTCTGAGGAACAGACTTGGATGCAGGTAGTTGATCTGGCCAGTGATCCCAAGAGCACGCGTGAAGGAGTGGGAAGGTAAAACTAAAAGGGATAAAGTCAACAGAGTGCACTAGTGGTCAGATGACCACTGTGAGCAAATGAGATTTGATCCTGCTGGGGGCTATAGGGCTGTCCTTTCAGGAACAGGGAGGAGTCTCTTACCTTCACTGGTTGAGTGGTGCCCCCATGAGTAATGAATCTGTCGCATTTCTAGGCTGTCCTATGCTTACGCTGAATGAGTCTATGGGCTCCAGAAGAGACACTGGTAGAGGATGAGGGAGACACAGGCACTCTCGGTGTATATGGAAACGGGTCCCTGGGACAGCAGTTGTCCTCAGAGGCAGGCTCAGAGAATATGGGCTGGGGCATTCACGGCATTGCTACAAGATATACTCATTTTCAGCTTTCCTTTCCCAAAACCTACTGAAGTGACAGAAGTGGAACAGAGATATGAACCTAGAAGGGCAAACAGAATAGGAGAGAAGAGAGGACAACAGAAGATGAGAGACATCAACAAATTGTTAGAAAAGGAACAGCTGATGGAGTGAGGAAGCAAACCCCCAGATACCGACAGCATGGAAGCCGACGTGAAAAAAATCAATTCCCACCTCAGAACTCTAGAAAGTTTCAGGAAGGGGAGGGTGAGGCACCTTTGTGCCTCATTATTTTAGGGAGAGCATCTTATTTGTACAATGAGAGATGTTTTTGTTGGCTGGTTGTTCATACATACGCAGAAGGGTGTGGATGAATGATGCTGAGTAGCCAGCGGATGGGCTACTGTCTCCTAGCTTTGTGATCCTGGGGCTGGGACATCACAAACCACGCCTCTGCTTTGCTGCCTCATTTTGTAGCACAGTTTTTCCTAAAATTGTATGATCCTACTACACTTAAATTCTTTCAGTTCTTCCAATTTAGCATGTTTCCTCTTTGTGCCAAGCTTTCACCCATGCTGTTGTTTATGCCTGAAATGCTCTTCCTCCTCTTTATATCTGATTTCCAACTTCCAAGGTGATGTCCGAGAGGCAGACATACATTTGCATATCTGTGTTTTTGCTCATGCTGCTCCCTCAGCCTAGCATATCCTTCATCCCTACCCTTCTCTTCTACCAAAAATTGTATCATTTGTTTAAACTCAATTGAAATGCTACCACCTCTTCTGTGAGATCTTTATCCTCCAAGTTAAAACGAATCCCTCCTTTGTTTTTGCATAATACAACGTGAATATTCATATTTTTCACTTATTTCCTATTTCAAATATTAGTCCTTCATTTGACAAATATTTATCAAGTACAAGGATGTAACAGGCACTATTCTGAGCTCTGTAACAGTGGTAAACAAATTTGTTTTTCCTGACTCATAGTTTCTTGTTTACAGAGGTGTCACCTCCAGCAGATTGCTAACTCCTTCAGGGTGCACATCTTTATCCAACTTGCTCAACCCTTAAGAGACTAGCAGAGTATGTGCAGTCATTTGATAAATGTTTGTTCAACGAGTCATTATGTGGATGGTCTCGTCATTAAAATAAATTCAATTGTTGAGGAAAAAGTCTTGGGGGACACCTAATTCAGTCCCTTTGCAATACACACGGGAACCTGGGACTTCCAGGAGCAGGCAGGATAGAACCTCAGATCCTTGAATTCTAGCTCAAAGCTCATTTTGCTAGGGGACTAGAAGATACAGAAAGTGTAGTAGAACTAGCTATGCCGCCTACTTCTTCACTGACAATTCTTCTGAAGGTTCACAACTGTCAAGTGACTGAAGTTTACCTTGAGGTCACTCCTTTTGCCCCTGGTGCCACTTTCAGAGCATAGGCCCAGGTGGAGGAGGACTGACTTAGGTACACAATGGACCCATGTATCTGTGCCCACGTGTCTCCTCCCAGGAAGCGCTTTGGGGTAGATGTTTTCTTGGTTCCATATAAAGAATGCGCAGCATTTATGGAAAATTTTCTGAAGCCCATGGAAACTCCTGGGGATTTGCCAGAGAAGAGCAATAAATATTGTTTCTATATGGTTGAACACAAAGCACATTAATATATATACTCTGTAAACACTAAAGCAATTGTTTCGTGAGGGCTTCCCAACTTTCTCCAGGAGAGAATTTCTCTGAAATCCACTAAAAAGCAGAGAAAACTACAGAGTGAATTAATTTGGTTGGCTTGCTTTATCTGGTTTCTCATTTTCTTTCAATTTAAACCTGAATGTCAAAGAGCTTTGTTCTCAAGTATCTCTCTGGCAGACTCCTGGATGAGAAGCTCGGTATTAAATTATGAGTCTGTCCCCAGTTTTCTTTATTGTACAGTGCTTTACACCTGCCAATATACTTGATTAATGCAAAATACGACCTTGAAACATCGGTCATTGTAAAGCTGGCTTCATTACTCTTGATAGTTATCTTTAGGAAGAAGCTTATTCCCTGTGTAAGACATCAGATTGCAAATTTAAATACAGACTATCACCAAAATGCCTGAAGTAAGGGAAAAAAAAAACAACAACACCTCTCCATGCTTTAAGCCTACGGACAAAAGAGAAGAGCTATGTTGTTGAAGGGACTGAAAATGTTTTTGCTCCTTTGGAGACGATGATGAAATCATTTTTGAAAGGGAACATTGGATTTAATTCTAAAAGTCTTTGCCTACAGATAGGAACATTCTATACTGGTAACTCTTTTTCATTTTTCAATAATTCCACTGCCTTATTTCAGGTACTATAATCATTGCATATTTTTTTATATTCCATTATATGGTGAATCTAATAATGGGTGTTAATTCCAGCAGAGCCACTGCCATGATCAATTCTCCTGTTAGTCTGATACATTGTATCCAATTACAGCTACAAAGCAGAGAGCTGGCAAGCCTGACAAAAGATGGATGCCAAAATATGTCTTTCTGTAGTTTAAAAACGTGTAACTGAAGGAGCTTCTACTTTTGCAATTATGTTAATCAAAGGAAATCGGATCTGATGATAATAAGTCCATTTTGCTAAGAGGCCACAGTTAGAAATTATTAATATAGAGGCGATTTGAATTGCTCATTAATATATTGGTTTCAAGTAGACAGACAAGCCACTAATTTAAAATGGATATGAACGTGAAACTTGAATAACATGTTTGATGTGAAAGTCTTAGTATGTTTTTCTTACAGGATATGCATGAAACCCCAAATAATCATAAATTAGAACAGCTAGACTCTCCCTCTGGTCTGTGTTAAGTGTGTGTGCGTACATAGTTGTATGTTTTGAAATTTTCACTTCATCATATTCATTATACTTAACTACAGAACATATTGTATCCAAGTTTTAAAAAGAGAAAATACTTTGGAAAATGTGGCTATGAAATATGGCAAGTATATTTACTGTTTTCAATATAAATTTGAGATAATGGTTTTACTTTTCATAAGAAAATAGAGATATGGACACATTTAAAGGGGCTTTTCTTTTAAAACCTCAGGTAGGACAGTTGAAGGCTTTCAGGCCCTGAAAATGGGTCAGAGTGAATGGATTATAAAATAGGTACAGCATGCTCATTATTAAATTTTATATCATAGTTATGGTTCCACCAACAATAAAAATCATAATTTCCCTTAATAGATTATCGTCATAAAAATTGAAACTGAACATGTCTTTGGGAAACTAGTGATCACTAGCTATTGCAACGTTTCCTGTTGTTGAGGCTAGGGTTTATTTACTTATTTATTTGAAAGATTTTATTTATTTTATTCTTGAGGGACACACAGAGAGAGAGGCAGAGAGGCAGAGAGTCAGAGACACAGGCAGAGGGAGAAGCAGCTCCCCGTGGGGATCCCAATGCAGGACTCCATCCCAGGACTCTGGGATCACGCCCTGAGCCAAAGGAAGCCGCTCAACCAGTGAGCCACCCAGGCGTCCAAGGCTAGGGTTTATTTATTTATTTATTTATTTTTTAAAGATTTTATTTATTTATTCATGATAGTGACACACACACAGAGAGAGGCAGAGACACAGGCAGAGGGAGAAGCAGGCTCCATGCAGGGAGCCCGACATGGGATTCGATCCCGGGTCTCCAGGATCGCTCCCTGGGCCAAAGGCAGGCGCCAAACCGCTGCGCCACCCAGGGATCCCCAAGGCTAGGGTTTAAATGGAAACTGATCTCTGGGACATGAAGGTCTCCTGCTTTACAGAGCATACTCCTGGCTGAAGGAAATGAGCAAGTGCTTGAAGGTACAAGTGTTTGTGATCATCAGACCAGACCTTAGAATGCCATTAAAACCCTACAAGGCATCCTAGGAGAATAAAGACTTTAGATAAATTGGCCAGAGTTTCAATTCTGACATGAATTAAATATATGAAATGCTTGAAGTTGCACCTGGCACACAGTAAACACAAAATAGGTCCTGGGTGTTGTTATTATGGAGCAGTCTGAAGAAGTGAAACTCCAGAGGAGTTCCTGCCATGGCCTTGACTGGAAACAGTGGGCATCTGAACGCACCAGGTATTCTCCTCTCCCCCTGGAAATTCCTGTATATATAGACCACAGGCATAATGTGCATCCTTTTTGCCCACTGTTTTCAGAAGGTGATGTTTGAGACCTGGAGAACTGATGTTCTATGGAAAGATGATGAGGAGATGAAGACCTATAATTCTCAAATATTTTCCTCATTAGATGTAGAGACCAATAATAAACTTTAACTTCAATATGGCATAAAAATCATGTCTAAGTCTGCAACAAAGCTAAGAATATCATTTAAATTGTGAATTCAGATGAAGAGTTAATTTCCCATGAAGTATGAATGCTCTATTTTACACAATAAGCTAAGAAGAAAATTCACTATTAAAATTTCATATGTTATATAATATACGTCCCTTTGGAAAATACCTTCCTGAATACCTAAGAGGAGTCATATCATTTTTCTTTCCCCAGGCAGTTAGTGTATGGTCCTTGTTCTTAGAGCTCTTTGCTTATATTTTTATAATATGATTTACAGTACCATACTGTAATTTACCTACTAATGTTTCCTCTTTTTTTAAAGATTTTATTTATTCATTCATGTGAGAGAGCGGCAGAGACACAGGCAGAGGGAGAAGCAGGCTCCATGCAGGGAGCCCGATGTGGGACTTGATTCTGGGTCTCCAGGATCACACCCTGGGCTGAAGGCGGCACTAAACCACTGAGCCACTGGGCTGCCCTCATTTCCTCTTTTTATTCCAGCACCTTCCACATATTTTCATTCATTCATCTATGCAACAAATAGATGAATGAATTTGAGGATGGACCATATACTTTGCACTGTGCCTGAAAGTACAAAAGCCACTGGAATTATACTGGCAAAGTTTTTCGACATTGTAATTCATTTCAATTACAAAACACAGAAGATAAAATAACCATAGATATACTTCATATGTTTAAAGACATACAAGCTTGAAAATATGAGCACAGAATAAGAGATTATAACACCAAAAACCAAGTAGAAGATTCAAGTAGAACTTCTAAAAATGAAAAACAAAATAACCAAAATTAAAAAAAAAATAACTGGTGATTAAAACAGCAGTAACTCTAGTTGAAAAGAAAATTGGGGAACTGAAAGGTAGTACAAAGAAATTATTAAAAAATACAGCACAAAAAAAAAAAATACAGCACAAGAGATCAAAGTGAAAGAAAATCTGGGCGTGAGTTGAGGCAATATGGCAGATGGAGGGTTCTCACACTAACGCCATGTCTAGTCAGAACACAACCTTCTTTTTGGTCTCTAGTGACTCACCCGATCACACATCAGCCATTCTTAATCACTGGAAAGAGTCCCCCTCATGCTAGCACACCTCTGGGCTTCTGCGCTAGCTGCTCTCCCTCCAGGGCCTGCTTTTACTTGTCTTTCCCTTCTCTCATCTGGAGGATGAATTTGACCTACTTATGGGACAAAGCTCCCTCCTCTGAGCTCAGCTCTATTCATGTCAGAGCAGAGGAAGGGGAGTAAGAGACAAATGTCTATCTCTTCCTCATCTGGCCATTGTTACAGTCATATATCTTTTGGTTGCTGCTACTGCTTTGGCTAACATGGCCATCCACAGCCTCTCAACAGCAGGCACCCAATCACTGGCTCTCTTGTGGAGTGGATAGGAGAGTTCTTCAGAGCACCCTGGGGACCCCCCCACAACCGCACCACTCCCTAATGTAGGACACATCCAGGTCTGCTTCAGCTTACTCCAACCACCTCCCTGCTGCATCCCCCCCCCCCCCCCACAGTGACTTCCAGTGTTTGCATCTAGCCTCTCAGGCCTGGCACATACTTGACTCCTCTCTTCTTCTCCTCTCCCAGGGTTAGGAGTGAGTTGGACAGTTAGGTAGTCATGGCCAGGGTCTCCAACAAGAAAATATGGAGTCAGAACAGCTAATATAAAATGGCATTAACATCTTGTTCTGGAGCTTAGACAGGACCAGACTGACATTCTGCTTTGCAGCCCTTGCAAAAATGACTTCTGCAAAATGTCCTAAAATAAGACAATTAACCACAAAGCATTTGTCATGGACAAAGGGGAAGTTAGGACATAAGCCCCCAGATGTCAGAAAAAAAAAAAAAAAGACCATCAGTGCATAGACATTAACCTAATAGGTAAAGAGATATGTAACCCTGTTGAGCACAGGGTGTCAGCACACCCTGGTTGCTTAAGAGAGTTCCACAAAAGCGCTCATAAAAAAACCAGAACTTAGAAATTCCAGGGGCAACCTTCTTGGGCCTCCCCCCCTCTCCGGCAGCTTTATACTTTTGCTCAGTAAACTTGGCCCTGCCGCCCATCACTCTTCGTCTGATCTAGCTCTTCATTCTTCAAAGCATTGTGACCAAGGGCTGAGGGCACTAAGGGGACACAAATCCTGTAGCACCAGGTGACTGCTGGCTACAGGGGAGAATTCACAGGTGGAAGTTCAGGCCTCCAAGCCCCATGGGTCCTCAGGAGTGTTCATGAATCCTTTTGCTTGTCCTTTGCCCTCTCATTTCTCTTAAAGATAATTCCAAACCTTCACTGGTCTCCTCAAGCACCCTTGTCAACCAGACCTTTCTTCTCTCATTTTTAGTAAATAACCTTCTCTCCTCTTCCTCAAGGAAAGAGAGGCTTTTCAACAGATTTGTTTTAGCTTTTCATCCTCCTGACAGCCAACTGAACTATGACCTATGACTACTCTTCGCTCTCTTCCCTTCGTCTTCCCTTCGTTTTGAGGGTCAGAAACCCTGCCTATGCCTGTCCAGGCCTGTCCTGCCATCTGTGTCACCGAAACACTCCCAGTTGCCTTTCCTCTCATCTTCAACTCCTTTTTTTTTTTTTTTTTTTTTGGTTAGCTTTCTCCTCTCAATCACAGAGAAGAGGTCTTTTTTTTATTTTAAATACTTCCATGGGCCTCTGTGTCAGTGTTTCTTTCTCCTGCTCCCCTCCTCACCCAAACACAATGGAAAGCAAATGTTTCCCCTTGAATTCATTTCCTTCTTTCCTGATCACCTTCTCAGAACACCACAGTGTGGCTTCCATTCCCACTTCTTAACTGATGCTTTCCTGAGGACCACTGACCTTTTCAGTGAACACAGGACAATCTCTGCGTTATTTCAGATTGACTCGTCTCTCCTCCCTCTGCACCCCTTCATCTCATACGTTCTCTCCCTCAGAAGATATTTATTAGGCAGTATGGCACACACTATTCCAGGAACTAAAAACGCAACAGTGAACAAAATCACGAAGTCTTTGCCCTGGAGCACAAGCTACAATGCATTACAGGGGGGAGGAAGTTGTTAATCACCAAATATTTGTGCACAGTACGTCAGACAATGCATTTTGTGGAGGATGATGGAGTGGTCGGAGGCATGGGGAGCTCAGGGGATGAGCAGGCCTGCAGGGAGGGTCGGGAGGGTGGGTGGTCTCGCTGTGAAGGTGGAGCTTGAGCAGAAAGCTGAAGAAGATGGGAGAGAAAGACATATGGAGTAGAGGAGGGCAGCGCTGTAGTTGGAGGGAACAGTCACTGCAGGACCCAGGGCCAGGAGGGTGCTGGGCTGTCCTGTCCCCGGGAACAGGAACAGCCAGGGGTCTAAGATGGACGCGGAGTGAGTGCGGGGGAGAAGCCACAGGAGAGGAAGTCAGGGAGGAAGCTGGGAGCCAGATCAGAGATATTCTTGTGTGAGATGACAAGTCCCTGGAGGGTTTTTAAGCAAAGGAATGATATGATATGACTTCCTCTCTCTCTCTCTCTTTTAAAGATTTTATTTATTTATTTGAGAGACAGAGAGGATAAGCAGGGGGAGTGGCAGAGGGAAAGGGAGAAGCAGACTCCCTGCAGAGCGGGAGCCCAATGTGGGGCTCGATCCAAGGACCCTGGTGGGATCATGACCTGAGCCGAAGGCAGACACTTAACCAACTGGGCCACCCAGGCACCCCGATATGACTTTTTAATAAAATCATGTTGGCTTTTATGTGAAGAAAGGCTAAGGGGGAATCGGGGAGAGCTGAGGTCCTAAGCAAGGACCTGTATGAGCAATACCAGTAGACAGGACCAGGATCAGCAGTGGAGATGACTGGTTTTTGTATATATTCTGAAGGTAGAGCTGCTAGGAGAGCAAGCTGGGGTGGCTTCAAGGTCTGCAGGGATGATGCATCCTCACAGACCTCCAGACTCTTCCTGCTGAGTTCTGCTCTTACGCAGCCCTACTGAACAAGACCCAAGATGACCACCATGGCTTTCTTCCCAGATAGTTCACATCAGCATAGCCCTTGCTGTTCAGAGATTTTAGAACCTGTAACTCTAACTTACCCTCCCTCAGTTGCATGATATTGTTACCTAGAAGTTTAGTTCTTTTTCTAACACCACAAATTAGATGTTATAATTAATTTTAAAAGACAACATTTATTTTTTTTTCAACATTTGTTTAGATTGATGTACATATTTACCAATTTCTTTTGGGGGCGGAGGAGCAGAGGGAGAGGGGGAGAGAAAGAGAGAGAATCCCAAGCAGGCTCCATGCCTAATGCCAAGCTGGACGCAGGACTTGATCCCATGACCCTGAGATCATGACCTGAGCTGAAATTAAGAGTCAGATGCTCAATGGACCAAGGCACCCAGGCGCTCCTGCCAATTTTTGTTCACCATTCCTTCTTGCACTTCAGACCTTCCTTCTGGAATATTCCCTTTTTCCTGAAATAAATGTTATGAGTTCCTTTACTGAGAATCTGTGATGATAAACTCAGTTTTTGTTTATCTGAACCATCTTTTCTTGGAAAATGTCTTCATTTCACTCTTGTTCTTAAATGACTACCCACTTTGGGTTGGCAGATATTTTCCCTGAGAAAGCAGATGATATTTCCAGTCTTCTGGCTTCTAATGTTGCTGATGAGAAGTCTGCCCTGTTATTCTTTCATGGATAATCCGCTTTTCTGTTTCTGGTGTTCTAGATGTTCATTATAACATGTGAGTTGGCAAATTTTTGTAGTTATTTATCATATCTGGTATATATTATGCTCCCTGATTTTTCTGAATGCATGCTTTTCATCAGTTCTGGAAAAATGATCTATTATGTCATCAAATATTACCTCCAATCAGCCATACTAAACTTCATTTATCATTTGTGTCTCAGCTTTTTAAAAAATATTTTCTACCTTCTTGGCCTCTGCTGCATTCTGGGGAATTTCTTCTGATACACATTCTGATCACTAATTCTCACCTTAGTTTTATCAAATCTAGTGTTTAGTCCATCCACATCCACTGAGTTTTTACTTTCAAATAATTATATTTTTCCGTTCTGAAAGTTTTACTTGGTTATTTTCCAAATTTGTCTAGTCATCCATCCCTTACTGATTCTATCCTTTTTTTTTTCTTTAAGCATTTCATAGTCCGCTAATATTGTGTAACTAATGGTTCACATCTGAAATCCTTGCAGACTGAATCGGTTATGTGCGTCTCTCTAGACTCTGGGGCATGGAGACTTATTCCCCGTGTTTTCGGCGACTGCTGACTGTGACATCATGCTTGGTTGAGGTTAATCTCTAAGAGTCTTGGGTCTCAGTAGGGCTTCCAAAAAGGATCTGTATTTTTGTCAGGAGCTAGGATACACACCTAAAGCCAGCGCAGCCTCCTTGAGTGCCCCCTGAATGCCAAGTCTGAGGCTCCACTTTCTCCCTGCCTGCTAGCTCCGCCTGAGTGGGGGAAGTGGTGGGGTGTGGGGGAGTGCTCTCTGATGCTGATGTCAGCATTTGCCTTTCTGGAAAATGTGCCTTTAGAAAGTCCTTTGCACTGACAGCTCCCTGCTCCAGCTGGGTTCCAGTGCTTGGGCTTACACGGCATGGTTTTTGTTCGACTTTGCCCTTTAAGATTTCCTTTAGTTCCCATGAACCCAACAATGTATTAAAAGGTATCTTTTATCCAGAATCTAGGTGTGTGTGTGTGTGTGTGTGTGTGTGTGTGTGTGTTTCCATAGCAGGAGGCTCTTCAGAGCATCTAGTCCACCACACTCCTGCAAATATAAGAAGTTAGGAATATAGTTTTTATCCTGTAGATAATAAAAAGCCATTAGAGGCTGTTTTGAAGATTTTTGTGTTAGATCTCTGTGGAGATTATGTGGCTGATAGGAGCGAGGCTCAGGCATAAAGATCACTGACAAAGGCATCCTAATAGTGCAGCCGACAGATGACAGGATCCCCCAAAGTAGGGACAGAGATGACAGTTAAGATATGATTGCCACAGAACTGTCACAATTTAGTGATCGAACATTTCTGAATAATTAAGCTTTTCCCACGTTTGTAGGTAGCAAAGTACTGGTAACTATCATTATCAAAGTATTAAGTACTCCTTTCTGGGTTTTTCTTTTTTCTTTTCTTTAAAGATTATTTATTCATGAGAGACACGGACTGAGAGAGAGGGGCAGAGACATAGGCAGAGGGAGAAGCGGGCTCCCTGCAGGGAGCCTGATGTGAGACTCGATCCTACATCCCAGGATCACGACCTGAGCCTAAGGCAGGTGCCCAACCGCTGAGCCACCCAGGCGTCCCTTTCTTTCCTAAATTAAATGAATCAAATACCTTCAAGGAAGTAAAACACCCTTTTAATAATCTATATTTATTCAAAGTATTTGACCTTGCCATGAGCCACAGGAAGCTATCAAGATTTTACTGCTGTAGTCCTTTGCTTATCTTGTCTCAAGGCCATACTGCATGCTGATCCAAAGTATAAAAGAAACAAACACCTGCTGCAAAACTCTGAGGCACTTCCAGAATACCTTTGTAGTAGATGCTGGTGCTACCATCTCTCTCTCTCTCTCTCACTCTCACACACACATTAAAATCTTTCAAGAGGGAAAAAGGACGAGTGCCTGGGTGGCTCAGTTGGTTAAGTGTCTGCTTTCAGCTCAGGTTATGATCCCAGGGTCCTGGGATCCAGCCTGTGTCTGGCTTCCTGCTCAGTGGGGAGCCTGCTTCTGCTTCTCCCTCTCCCTCTGGTGCTCACTCTGCTTGTGCTCTCTTGCTTTCTCTCTCTTTCTCTCTCTAAAATAAATAAATAAATAATATTTTTTTTAAAAGAGGAAAAACGTACATTTTCAGGAGTTTAATCAACCCATCAGAAACTAGGTCATTCATTGTCTACATCACCCAGTCCTCTAAAGCACTCATACTCTGTTGTATGGAGGACAGCAATATGAAGACGGAGAAAATCAAGTACCACTATTTACATTTTGTTAAAACTGCTAACTTCAGGGAAACTGAAGCTATGCTTTGAACATGTTGGGCACGCTGGACTGTAATCAATAATAAGGGCAAAGAGATGAACTGCTAGATCACTCTCAGAATTTTATTAAGGGATTGGGCATGTTTGGTGATAACCTACATTTGAGGTTTGTGGTGCCTAGTTTTTGTTTTGTTTTGTTTTGTTTTAAGAAGAGTGGAATGCTCAGATCTCTGAAATGCACAGCAGACATACAACCGGAACCCCAGAAGCACAGTTATCATCTAAGTTCAAATTTAATTATTTTAGTGTACTGATATTCAGTATTTCTAGAATATCAAGGATTTAGATGGATGCTCACAGGCACCTCCAACATAACACATCTAAAACATAGCCCTTAACATATCCCTCAGACCGGGTCTCCCCACCACCTTCCCCTTCTCAATAAGCAACACCATCACATACTTCCCAAAGGCAGAAAACTAGGGCTCATCCTCATTTCCACTCTTGTCCTCACTCCAACAACCAATCACCAGGAGTCCTGAGGGCTGAACTCCAAAACAAATCTCCCATGTGTACATTTCTCTCTGTAGACACTGCCTCTGCCCTCAGTCATGGTCACTGGATAGTCTACCTAGGTTCTTCATTCACCTTTCTGCTTCTTCTACCTAGGTTCTTCATTCACCTTTCTGCTTCTGTCTACCCTGGTAATGCATTCTCCCTCAGTTTATATTTAAGTAAATACAAATCAGATTATAGCATTCCTGTGCTTCAAATGTTCCCACTATGCTCAGAATTCAGTCTGAAACTCCTCCCTATGATTACACAGTACAGAGTGACATGGTTCCTGCCTACTGTTCTCTGATCTCCACGCAGACCACCGGTCCCTCATTTGCTTGCAACTCTAGGAGCAAGCTAACCTTTTATTCCTGCCCCTGGGCCTTTGAACTCGCTGTTGCCTCTGCTTGGAATGTTCCTTTCATGCCTCTTCATCCTTACCTCATAGCACACCATCTTGGTGGAGGGGATTTCTCTTACTATCCTAACTAAAGCATACCTCACTGAAGCTCCTCTTCATTTCCTTAATAACATGTGTTACAATCTGTAATTGTTTTCTTTGTTTAGGTTACTGGTTACCTTTACCAGAACAAAAGTTCTTTGGGGCAGATAGGGCCTGCCACACTCATGGCCATTATTTCCTGCCTACCACCAATGCTTGACACATGGTAGAAACTTGATTAAATACCTGTTGAACTAAAATAGAATTTATCAATCTTCCCTTCTAAAATTACTGTTTAGCAACTAATATCTAGTTGCTGATAGCTATTTTATGCTCATAAAAAGCTGGACAATTTCTGGGTTTGGGCTCAAATTGAGATAGTTTACTAAGTTGGGATCTAGGGAACACCTAGCATTACAATTAGTAAGAATTACAGCAACACTCTTTATAAGTATTAAAATGAACAAATCATGTGGTTTTGTTGAATAGAATTCTGTTTCAACAAAGAATTGGCAATACTGAGCATTCCTTCTAGATCTCATTCCATCTTTACCCTGAGGACCACCCCTGCCCCAAGCTTCCACTCTTCACCCTTTAATATCCCACCAATTTCTGATTCATCCAATATTCAATTCAGTGAAGATAAACTGAGAATCGACTTTGTGCCAGGTACTGTGTGAAGAACTGGGGCTATAAAGGTGAAAGGATGATGGATGAAGTACTAACAGGTAGAGTCTCCCTCCCCACAACTGAATCCCCAAGGCCCTTTGCCAACCACAGTCACCAAAATACAGAGCTCCTTTTGCCCAAGAAGGACTGTCTTGATGGGTCAGAGATGAAGATTTAGATTAAAAACAAAAGCCAGATTAATTTAACACAGAGGGAGTTTGGGGAGAATACTGATTCAGCCTGTCACTCCCTGCCCTACCCCTCTATGCATCTACCTTAGACTAAAGATCCTCTGAGGAAGGAGACAAACAGAAGAATCAAGAGTCAGATACTGGCAAGGAGGTCTTGTACTCTGAGTCTATCCAGGGCCTGGTGGTGGGAGTTGGGGAGACCAGGGAGAGGCCAGCCATCTCTCTTTCTACCAGGTATGTCTTGAGCCCTTATTGTTAGCTAGCCATACTTCTAGGTCCTGAGCATTCAGCAGGGAGCAGAATAGAAAAAAAATTCTTTCCCTCATGCTGCTTTCATTTGGAGAGTAAGAAGGATTTCTGCTTGTTCCCCAGGTGGAGCCTGGAAGAGCAAGTGACATTTGGAATTCCTCCCCCTGTCTTCATATCACACCAGCAGCACAGAATGGAAGCAGCCTCACAGAAATGCAGGGAGGTGGGTCTGGGAAGAGAGTATCTCAGGGCAGCCATTCAGAGCCCCCACTACGTGAGAGGTGTTGGGGAGCATCCAGCAGTGCCTGAAGGCTGCAGGATCAGCTGAGAGACAGAGTGGCAGAGGTGAGAGGGCCTCACTAGCGGGGCAGAGAGGATGCTAAAAGCCCAGCCTCACAACTTTGTGCCAGGGCAGTGCTATTAGGAAACCAGTGGATGCTGGCAGAAAGAGATGTGGACAATTAGAGAACGGTGGGCTAAGTTTCCTATTAGCAGAGGTCAGGATGAAGATGCCCATCCCCAAAGCCATGATGCTAATAAGCTGGTCCCTGAAAGTTCAAGGATGCCCATCCTTGAAAGGAGGAAGGAGAAAAGGAAATCCTTAATTGATTGTGTTTAAACCGGAAATGACTGAGAAAACAAAATAAGCAAAGTGATATTTTTTGGAAGTTTAAAATTAGGAAGGTTAAGACTATCTTGAATTGTAGAAAAATAGGGCTACCCCTTTTGGCGCACTGGAGGTCACAGCTTGAAAATATCTTGATGACACAAGGATGAATAAGACCCACCTCTGCCTCTGAGGGACTCTTTCATCTCCCAGAAGGCCCTTGGTGTTCCTTCCCCACAAAGAGCTGCTCAGCTCTTTTGCTGCCCTCCAGACTTCCCTCCCTCTAAAATGCCCTACCTTGAGTAACAAACATCATCCAGGAGCTGGGGAGAAATCATCCATGCTGGTCTCCGGGCTCCTGCCACACCAGAGACAGATCCTGGTTTCAGACCAGACTTGAAGTGACATGAAAAGAAAAACTAAATAAATAATTCCTGGGGAGATGCCTGGGTGGCTCAGTGGTTGAGTGCCTACCTTCAGCCCAGGGTGTGATCCTGGAGTCCCAGGATCGAGTCCCACATCAGGCTCCCTGCATGGAGCCTGCTTCTCTCTTTGCCTATGTCTCTATCTCTCTCTGTATCTCTCATGAATAAATAAATAAAATCTTTAGTTAATTAATTAATTCCTGGGCCACCACCCTCTCATGTGTGTTCCCTCTTTATATCCTTGAACATGATTTCCAATTGTATATGTTTTGGGTACTTCCTCCTCTTAAAAGACTCTCCTTTGGATAACAAGTGTCAACCAGGAATGAGGAAAATTTTATGAAATTTCAGAAGATGACTCTGCTGGTATTAAACTTCATCAGTGAACTTGGAGTACACCCAGGTGCTGCTCAAGCTGCTCTTCTTTTACAAAACTATGGTTAACTTTTCTCTGAAGACACTTTCAAAGTATATGCAAGAAATACAGAAAAAAACACTATGACTCTCTTCAATTTAGGGGCATTTCAAATGACACTTGTTTAGCCAACAAATATTTAGTATATACTTACTAGGTGCTAAGCACTGGTTTAGAGGCAGAGAATAAAATGATGAACAAGACACAGACCTTCTCTCAAAAAAGAAAAGTCATAGCCAAATCAATGGAACAGAATAGAAAACCCAGAAATAAACCCACACATGTAACAGTCAACTAATTTACTACAAAGTGACCAAGAATATACCACGAGGAAAGGACAGTCTTCTCAGTAAATGGTGCTGGGAGAACTGGATAGCCACATGCAAAAAAAAAAAAAAAAAAAAAAAAAAAAATTAAGTTGGCTCACTATCTTCCACCATACACAGAAACAAACTCAAAATGGCTCAAATATTTCAATGTAAGACTGGATGCCATGACACTCCTCAAAGGAAACATAGGCGGCAAGCTCTGTAACTTCAGTCTTGGTGAGGATTTTAAAAAATTTCACACTAAAAGCAAAGACAACAAAAGCAAAAAACAGGAAATAACACATGTTGGTGGAGATGTGGGAAAAAAAAAGCTTTGTGTACTGTGGGTGGGAATGTAAGTTGGTGATCGCACTGTGGAAAACAGTATGGAGGTTTCTCAAAAAATTAAAAACAGAAATACTGTATGATTCAACAATTCCACCTCTAGGTATTTATCTGAATAAAATGAAAACACTAACTTGAAAAGATATCTGCACCTCCATGTTCACTGCAGCATTATTTACAATAGCTAAGATGGGGAAGCAATCTAAATGTCCATTGATGGATGAATGGATACAGAAAATAGGACACACAAGCACACACAGAATTATTTAGCTATAAAAAAGAAAGAAATCTTGCCATTTGCAACATGGATGGAACTTGAGTGTATTACACTAGGTGAAGTAAGTTAAATAGAAAAAGACAAATTCCATTATGATCTCACGTATATGTAGAATTTTAAAAAACAAAACTAAACTAACCAGCCAAATAAACAAAACAGCCTCATGGATATAGAGAACAGACTGATGGTGGCCAGAGGTAGGCAGTAGGGGTGGGCAAGATGGATGAAGGGGGTTAAGAAGTACAAACTCTCAGCCATAAAATAAGCCAGTCAAGGGGATGTAATGTATGGCATGGGGACTGTTGGTTAATAACCCTGTACTGTATATTTGAAAGTTGCTAACAGAGTAAATCTTGAAGATCATCATTGTATTCTCTGCACAAGAAAAAATTTGTGATGATGTACTGTGATGAATGTTAACTGGACTTACCGTGATGATCATTTCGCAATATACACAAAACAGTGAATCATTTTGCTGTACACCTGAAACTAATATAATGTTATACATCAATTATATCTAAATTAAAAAATCATGGTCTAGCTGATTTGACAGTGGGGAGGCATAACGAGCAATTACAACACAGAATCGGCACTGGATCTGGAGCATCCAGGGTGCCATGAGAGCCCAGAGGAAGAGCAATAACCCCTGCCTTGGGTGTGTCAGGTAAGGCTTCCACGGAGAAACAGCATCTTAGCTGAATCTTAAGGATTCACACGAATGAATTCATATGTGAGGGGTGGGGCTTCCCACCTGAGGAAGTGGCATATGCACAGCACTAGGATTTAAGGCAGGCAGTTCAAGCATCCATAGCTAGGCCATCATCTGTGACAGGGGAACAGGCTGGGACAAGTAAAGCTGAAGAGAAAACCAGGGGCTTATCTGCCATGCTAAGGTGTTAGGACTTCATCCTAGGAGAGCTTCTCAGAGTTGTGACCTGATCAGAGCTGCATTTTAGAAATGTCTGAAGTCTCTAATTCTGTTTTGACCCAAGTGCTCTAACTTGTTTCCTCTGATCCTTTCTTTATGCTACCCCCACAGTCACCTTCCTAAAGCAAGGTTATATCATGTCCTTGCTTAAAACACTTCAGAGGCTCCCTATTGTTATTCAGACACACCCAAAACCCCTCAACACAGTTCATCAGGAGACAGGGCACATATGCTGGTCCATAGTCTGTTAGGGCTGCTATAACAAAATACCACAAGGGTGCCTGGGGGGCTCAGTTGATTAAGTGTCTGCCTTTGGCTCAGGTCATGATCCTGAGGTTCTGGGATCGAGCTCCACATCAGGCTCCCTGCTCAGCAGGAAGCCTGCTTCTCCCTCTCCCTCTGCCTGCTTGTGTGTTTGTGTGCACGCTCTCTCTCTCTCTCTCTCTCTCCCTGTCAGATGAATAAATAAGGCTTTAAAAAAACAAAAATTAGGGGATCCCTGGGTGGCTCAGCGGTTGAGTGCCTGCCTTCGGCCTAGGGCGTGATCCTGGAGATCCAGGATCGAGTCCCACATCAGGGTCCCTGCATGGAGCCTGCTTCTCCCTCTGCCTGTGTCTCTGTCTCTCATAAATAAATAATCTTAGAAAAAAAAACAAAAATTAGAAAACTAAAACAGAAAATCAAAATACCACAGACCGGGGAGCTTATAAACAGAAATGTCTTTCCCACAGTTCTGGAGGTTGAAGTCCAAGATCAGGGTGCCAGCATTGTCAGGTTCTGGTGAAGGCCCCCTTTTCAGTAGCAGACTGCCAGCTTCTCACTGCGTACCAGCTTCTCACTGTGTACTGAGCTCAGTGAGGTCTCTTATAAATCATTAATTCCATTCATGAGGGTTCCACCCTCACGACCTTATCACCTCCCAAAGGCCCCATCTCCGACTACCATCACCTTGGGCATTAAGTTTTCAGTGTATGGATTTGGAGAGGGGGGTACAAACATCCAGACCACACCAGTGCTACTCTGCCAAGGGAGCTCCAGGTTTACATCTGTTATCCTGGCATAGTTATTAATTGTGCTACCTTTCACATCAAAAGTATCTTGGTCTGGGGGCACCTGGGTGGCTCCGTCAGTTAAGCATCTGCCTTCCACTTGGGTCATGATCTCAGGGTTCTGGGATCGAGCCCTGCATGGGGCTCCCTGCTTAGCTGGGAGTCTACTTAAGGATTCTCTCTCCCTCTCCCTCTGCTTCTCCCCCTGGCTTGTGCCCTCTAATAAGTAAGTAAGTAAGTAAGTAAGTAAGTAAGTAAGTAAGTAAGTAAATAAAACCTTTTTTAAAAAGTGTCCTGGTCTGGACAATAAATTACATGGTCACCTTTATTGATACGACTTTGTTTACCTTTCTGGCTCCATCTGGTACCTCTCCTGCCATCCACTCAATCCTAAGCCCCTGTTACATTTCCATCAGTTGTTCAAACCTGCCAAGCTTCTTCTTCCCCCACATCCCTAGTCTCCTACACAGTGTTCACTCTGCCCCAGACATTCTTTTCTCCTCACTTGGTCTGGCTCCTTCTGGGTAGCAGGCAAAATAGTGTAGTAAACTCTTCTTCAAACTGTGGGCTGTGACCCATTAGTGGGATGTGAGATCAAATTGTGGGTCACAGCCAATATTTTTTTAAAAAGTAAAACTGTGGGGCACCTGGGTGGTCGGTTGTCTTTTCATCTCAGCTCAGGTCTTGTCTCAGGATGTGTTTGAGCCCCACACTGGGCTCCATGCTGGTTGTGGATCCTACTTAAAAACAACAACAAAAACCTGTCTAGAAAAAAAGAGAATACATCAGAGTACACTGCCAAAACTCTTGTTTTGTGAAACTACTGTTGCAGGTGTATGTGAGTCCATGTGTCCTGGGTCATGGCAGGAAAGGCATTTCTGACTTGAGCACAGTCAAAAGATTTGAAACACATTGGTATAGGCGCTGAGATCAGACTATTTTGTTCTAAATCCTGACTCTGTCACTTCCAACTCTGTGTTCTTGGGTAAGTTATTGAAACTCTCTGTGTGTGTTTTCTTCATCTATCTCACAGGACTGGTATGAAGATTAAATGAATTAAAATGCTTGAAAGTATACTCAGCACACAGAATATAAGAATTGGCCATTTTACCTATCCTTCATGTTCCAGTATGGGCAACGCTTTTCCTTAACACCTGAAGTCAGGGATAGGTGCCCTCCTGGGTGCTTCCCTGTCCTCTCTCTATCCTAACTCTTACCTCACTTATTGGATTATACTCGGTCCCTGTGTTGGGAGCTACATAAAGGCAGGAATCTTGTATATCATCGAAGATCAAGCAGTTAGCACCATGGCTGGCACAGAGTAGGTATTCGGAAAATTTTTGTAGTACAAATAATTTACCCATTTTTGGAAAAAGATATACATCCATTTGTTTCCTTCAGATACAGTCTACTTGGGACTTTTATATCTGAGATGTCAGTCATTTGGATGAAAAACCTGTCATCTTACCTCAGATTAAGTTTGGTTCTCCTAATTTGGAATGTTGGAGGGCTTATGAGACATTTTTATAATATACACACTCATTAGTAATAGAGAGAAGGATTTAGGCTGGATAGTTTCTTGACCTAAAACTCATAAATAATTCAAAAGTCAGAGATCTCTTCATATTTCTTTTAATCATCACAATGATGAAAAAATTGGGCCACTGTGTGACAAATAAAAGGTGGCATCTTTAAATGTAGTTACATCCTGCCAGCCTTTTAATTATTTAATTGACTTCTACTGCAAATGATTGTGGTTTTGTTCTATTCATTCATTTCAATGGAAGCCTTTAATAGTTTCATTTATGTCTTTTTTTTTCATGTTTGAATCATGTTTTCCTATATTTTTGAAGTAAAAAAGAGGGAACAATTAAGTTAAAAAAGGCTTTAATTGGATTTCTTAATATCAACCATATAATACACAGTTGCTATGTTGATAACCTCTCAAATTTCTATAGTCAGTTCTGTAATTCAAAGCATGCTTTGTAATGCTCTGATGATTGATATAAAGACTCTTTTGGAGAAATGTGAAAGCATAAAGCAACTGCCCTCAAAACGGAAGACACTAGTACAATGCACCCAATTCATGAGCAACATTTAAAAACAGCAAAACAGTGTGCAACTGCTTGAAAAGCTTTGTATATATCTAGAAGTGGCAAAGAGCAGAGCCCAGACTCAGTGCTCTGCTAATGGCAGATTCACTATGATACCTGTAGGTGGTCTGGGGAACTCCCGTTATCAGACTAGACTCTTATTAAATCAAATAGATGCATGCTTCAGATGATGATTTGTGCTACTAAAGAAACAGAGTGGGGACCAGCACAGGGAGGGCCAATGGTGGTGGTGGTGTGTCAGTTTTTAATAAAATGTTCAGGAAAACTGCCCTAGACTCTAACATGTCAACAGGACCAGAAAAAAAGGGAGAGAGAGAGAGTGCCAGAGAGTGAGACAGCACTGTGTACAGGACTCAGAAAAGGCCTTCAGAACAAAAGGCACTTCTTTGGCACCCTGGAAAGGAAGCTTCAAGTATCCACATGATGGACTGCTGGGAGGGATCTACTATGTACAACATGTTCAGCCACCTTCTAATTGTCCTGGAGAATACTTCCTTCACCAAGGCATTCAAAATGTACTGTGACAGGCACCAGCATCACTGAAGCACTTTTTCATGGTTGCCATCTGTAGGTTGGTGGTGACCCCAGGGATGACGCAGAGGTGACAAGACTGGTGACAAAGAAATACGCAGATGGATCTCTTAGGATGTACATGCAAAGTATTTATGTCCTATAGAAATGCCAGCCATGGGACATTCCCTGTGGAAGAGGCTCTCAAAAAGTGAGTGGGCAAGACATTCTGTTTACTGGCCACATCATCCTCTTTCCCTGGTCACTTCAGAGGCTGTCCAATAGGCTTTGGCCATGTGGCAGGGATGGAGGCTATGCATGGGCTCCCTGACATGAACTGCTCCTGCCCCAAGTGACCTGGCTATCCAACTGGTGAATGCCGCAGCTGTCAAGAGTAGAGGTTACTGCTACATCCCTAGCACGATACTATTTTCCAGGGAAAATAACCAGTTACATGGTGTCAGCTTCATTGTATTGGATCTCTCTATTACAAAGGGAGCAGTGCTTTGCCTTCATAGCGACACACATATTCTGGGTGCAGATTTGCCTTCTCTGCCTGCAGTCCTTCAGGCAGCACCATGAGTGAACTTAAAGAATGCCTTATCTATTTTGGCATCATCTCACAAACAATTCTATGCAAACTAGAATATTAAAAAAGAGCAAATGCTTTCCAACTCTTTTAACGAGTACAGCAAATTTTCAATACTGAAACATGACAAAAAGAATATTAGAAAAGATAATCCCAGTTAACTTCACTCATAGATGTAGAAGCAAAACTCCTAGACAAAGCATCAGCAAATCAAACCCAGCAACATATCCATAAGATAATATACCATGGCCAGATTGAGTATATTCCATGAATTCAAGGTTGTTTTAATATTTGGAAATCAACTACTTTATAAATTAATAGCTCAAAGGAGAAAAACCTATAACCATTCACACAGGTGCTAAAAATGGAGAAAATTCAACATATATTCATGAGAAAACTGTTAATAAATTAGGAATGGATATCTACAAAATACCTACAGCAAACCCATCCTAATGGCAAGATGTTGAAAGAATTCTCTTAAAATACAGAGCAAGTATAGGAAGCCCATGATCACACTCTCATTCAACAATGAATGGTTCTACCTAGCATGGTGAAGTAAGAAAACAATACAAAGGATACAGTTTATAAATGAAGAAACAAGTGTGCCATCATTCACAGATGATATGCTGTGAAAAACCCAGAAGAATCTATAAGTAAATTAGAAAAATGGGTGAGAGTTATTTAAGCAAGGTTGCTGGCTACAAAATCAATATACAAAAATTAATTTCACCATCAACAGTTAGAAAGTGCAACTTATAAAATATCTTTTACAGTAGCAACAGAATTACATAAAGTACCTAGTACATAACCCTGATAAAATATATAGGAGACCTGTATGGAAAAAAAACTATAAAATATATTAAAGGAGACTTAAATGAATGGAATGATGTGATGTTGTAAAGATACTACTGCTCCAAATTGATTTAAAGATGTGAGACAGTAGGGACCTGAGGGACCAAGTCCCTCAGGACCTGGGACACTCTATGCTGGCTACTATTCCTTTTTTGCCTAGCAAAGCACCAGCCAGGGTGTAAGCCTAGACTGGTTCAAATTAGTCCAAGATGCAATGGCCAACAAATTAGACTTTTCACCAACTTTCCCCCTCATTATAATGCTAAAAATCACACCCAGTGGTAGGGACTTAACATGCAACTAAAAACATACAGTGTACAAAGAAGCTTGTTCTGTCAACCAGGACTGAGTGCTCAATTCCCTGTACTGTCTCACCCTTACTAGATGTCATTCCTCGTCCTTCTGAGATCCTTTCAAACTTCTTAGCTATTGTTTGGGTCTGGCTCCTTTGTCATGGCTGTGTCTTCCATCAGCTGCAGCTGTTGCCCCAATTAAGCCTTGCCTGTCTGTGCCTTTAAATTTTGGGTTCAGCCTCTTTTCTACCGTTGCTGGATCCAAGGACCTGGTCTGGTAACAGATTGGAAGTGCCAATCAAAACTAATAGGTTTTTTTTTTCAAAGACCTTGACATGCTTTTATGTGGGAAAGCAAGGGACCAAAAAGAGACAAAAACACTCGTGATGAGGAAAAAGACATCAAGAATTATTACAAAGATAGGGTAATTAAAACTATTTGTTGGTGCGGGCATAGTCACATAACTTCTGGAACAGAAGAGAGTCCAGAAACAAATCCATACATATGGGTAAACTTGCTTTGGAATATAAATAGCATCACAGCTCAGCGGAGAAAAAAGCAGACTTTTCAATAAATGATGCTGGGGCAGCTGGTTATCCATTTAGCAGCAAAACTGGATTCCTGCTTCAACCACACATAAAAACCAGTTCCAGTGGTATTAAAATTTTAATTGTGGAAAGCAAAACTAGGAAAATTTTAGCCTTGATAGAAGTAGGCTATATGGTCTTGAGACAAGAAAAAAAAAATCTTAAAAAATAACAAGATACAAAAAGTACAACCCATAAAGAATAAAATCCTACCTCATTAAAATTGAGACTATCTCTTATTCAAAAGATTCCTTACAAAGTGAAAAGACAAATCCCAAACTGGGACTAAAAAAATGAAATGTTTAGCTTCCAGAATAGATGAAGAATTCCTACAAATCAATTAAGAAAACAACCAAATCAAAAAAAAAAAAAAAGAAAACAACCAAATCAAATAGAAAAATGGCCAAAAGACATGAACAGACATTTTACAAATGAGGTAACATGAAATAAACCATACAAATATGAAAATATGCTCCATTTCATAATTTTAAAAATCCCACTTTAGTACAAATATTGTACTAATTCTCACTCAACAGATTGGCAATTTCTCTTTTTCCAAAAACAACAATATGAAGGGTTGGTGAGGACATGAGGACAACTAAAACTCTGGAACACAATTCCGCATTATCTAGTAAATTTGAAGATGCTCATACTGAATGATCAGCAATTTCACTTCTAAATATATGTCCTAGAGTAACTCTTGTCCATGAGAAGCAGGAGGCTCATATAAGTATGTTCCCAAACTTTTCACAATACAAAAAACTTGACATGGTACTGATGATGGTAGAGCAGAATAGATACATTCTAATATACCACATCTATTTTATCTATTCATTTATCAATAGACCCTTTGGTTGCTTCCATATCTTGAACATTGCAGATAATACTGCAGTAAACATAGGGATGGAATTGTCTTTTTGAATTACTATTTTTGTTTTCTTTGGGTAGATACCAGTAGTGGAATTACTGGATCATATGGTATTTCTATTTTTAATTTTTTGAGGAACCTCCATATTGCTTTCCACAGTGGCTGCACCAATTTACATTCCCCCCCAACAGTGCACAGGGGTCCTTTTACTCCACATCCTTGCCAACACTTGTTATTTCGTGTTTTTTTTATTCTAGCCATTGTGACAGGTATGAAGTGATATCTCATTGTGAGTTTGATTTGCATTTCCCTGATGATTACCGATGTTGAGCATCTTTTCATGTGTCTGTTGGCCATCTGGATGTCTTCTTTTGAAAGTTAGACCCCCAAAAAGACAAATACCATATGATTTAACTCATATGTGTAATCTAAGAAATGAAACAAAGGAGCAAACAAAAAACAGAGAGACAAACAAAAAAACAGACTTTTAAATACAGAGAACTGGTGGTTGCCAGAGGGGAGGTGAGTAGGGGGATGGAACAGATAAAGGGGATTAAGAGGTACAAATCTCTAGTTATAAAATAAATGTCATGGAGTGGAAAAGTATAGCACAGGAAATACAGTCAATAATATTGTAATAATGCTTCCTGGTAACAGATGGGGACTATACTTATCCTGGTGAGCATTCCTGAGTAGTGTACAGAATTGTTGGATCATTATCTTATACACCTGAAACTTATATAACACTGTATATTAATTATACTTCAATATAAAATAAATTTACAAAAACAAAAGCTCTGAAGGGAAATAAAAATACATATAAACTACATAAAACTTCTATAAAAACAACAAAACAAAAATCTATAAAGAAATCTGACAGTTCATAGCCTAGAAGATGGTATTTGCAACATAAGTAACAGAAAAGGATTAGTAACTGTGAAAATTAGTAATGGGGACCTTCACTAAAATGAAGTCTGAAGGTTTCCTCAGGGGAGCTCTTGCCCTACCATTCTAGTCAATTGCAGATGCAACAGGAAGAGACCTTGACCTTGCATATGCATACTACACATACATTTTGGTGAAGGAAGAGACACTTTCTTGATTCTCTTTCCCTCCCAACAACAGCTCATTCAATGAGAAGCCACCATACTTGGAACTTTCAAATGACTTCAGTGGACTTTTAGCCTATAACAGCCTTCCCAACTATCCCTTTTTCTCCTTAAAAAAGTGTACCTTTCCTTTGTTCCTCGGACTCACCTAGGTTTTGCCACCACTTGTTTGTCCTGGATTGAAATTCTTTTATTCCCAAATAGCCCCATTTTTGCTGGTGAAATAACAGGCAGTTTTTATTCTTAAGGTTAACAACATATATAAAAATGTTACAAAATCATTTAATTTAAATAAACACAACACACAATCCAAAAGAAAAACAGACTAAGGATATAAGCAGGCAATGCACAGAAGAAGAAATAAAAATACCCAGTTAATACATGGAAATATGTAAATTATACCTACTATGCAATGCAACCTTTTCCAAAGTGATAAAAATATAAGACTTGAAAAATATCAAGTGCCAGTGAGGGTATGAGTGAATAAGTACTCATAAACTGCAAGATGATGTAAATTGGTATTGATATTTTGAAGGGCTATTTGGCAAAATGAAAATGGGCATATGTTATGACCCAGGGATTCTATTTCTAGGAATCCACCCTAAAGAAACACTCACATATATGCACAGAGCTATTCACTGAAGCACCATTTGTAATAGTGAAAAATATAAAAACACTGTCTATTAGCAGGGAAATAAACTATAATATCCAGGCAATATAGGAGTTAAAAAATATATGGTAAATCTCTAAATACTGACTGAATACACTGAAGGCTCACCAAGTGATATTGCTTTAAAAAGTTTCAGAAAAAGAAAAAAAGAAAAAAAAACAGAAAAAGTTTCAGAAAAATACAGAACAACATTCTAAAGCAAAATAAAGTCAGTTCTACATACTTTTAAAGATACACGTACATATGTATATGCACAGAGAAAGACCTGGAGAGTAATTAACAAATTGATAATAATAGTTAACTCTGGTGAGGGAACTGTGTTGGAGTAAGGGACAGTCAAGGAGGATTTTGACTCTATATTGTTTGAATTTTAAAAATAAAGAGTATATTGGGATCCCTGGGTGGCGCAGCGGTTTAGCGCCTGCCTTTGGCCCAGGGTGCGATCCTGGAGACCCTGGATCGAATCCCATGTTGGGCTCCCAGTGCATGGAGCCTGCTTCTCCCTCTGCCTATGTCTCTGCCTCTCTCTCTCTCCCTTTCCCTCTCTCTCTCTCTGTGACTATCATAAATAAACAAAAATTTTTAAAAAACTTAAAAAATTTAAGGGTATATTCACTTATTACTTATATAATTACAAGTAAATAAAACTTATAAAATGGTACACAACTATAAATTTGAATCTAAGGTTTTAGGCAAGGTCCGATGGGAACATAGTGAAAGGAAAAACTGGTATGTAGAAAAGATTTTATACCAGTTGTGACATTTGAGCCAGGCCTCCCTGTTTGAATAGGATTTTGTCAAGCATCCATAATTTGATGGAGGACTGTGGCAGATTGTATTTTCCAAAGATGCCTGTACACCATCCCTTATGCTTTTCTTTCAATATGACATTGACACTTGTCCATAGATGGGTGGAGGTCTACACTCCCTCCCCTTGAACTTGGGCAAGATTTTGTGATTGCTTTGATGAACTGAATGGGAAGGAAGTATCACAGCATGATTTTTGAGATCATTCAGCTTCTGCTTGGTCCTTTCTTTTACAGGATGCTCACCCTTGGAATTCAGCCACCATGCTGTAAGAAAGCCCAAACTAGCCCATGTGGAGAGACCACACTAAGAGGCTCATGTGGAGAGAAACTGAGGCCCCCAGCTGACAGTGGGCACCAACTACCAGACATATGAGTGAACGAACCTTCAGATGATTCCCGAGCCTTCAGATGATTCCCGTCCCCAGCCTTTGTGTCCTCGGGCTGAGGCCCAAACATACGTCATGGGGCAGAGATAAGTCATTCCCACTGTGCCCTGTCCTAATTCCTGACCCAGAGAATCCATGAACAGAATAAATGGTTATTTTATGCCACAAAGTTTTAGAGCAATGTGTTACACAGCCGAAGTAACTGGAACAAAGACTTTCTAAGGAGAAGAAATTATACAAGTAATAGAATGTTGTAGAGCATTGTGAACATTGGCAGTATTGGGTGATGAGGTCACAAAGGTTGGCTGGGATCAGGCCATGAAAAGTCTCATATGACAGTATAAAAAAATTAGACATACCATTGGCAGTAGAAAACTGTGGAAAATTTTTAAGCTGGGAAGTGAAATGCTTAGGGCTGCAATTTAGCAAGATATCTTTGAGATTGGTGTGAAGGAAAAATGGGGCAGGGGGCGGGAGGAAGACTCAAAAATAGGAAAAACTCCTCCAATTAAGATGAGTTCCAACCAAGTAACATGTTTTGTGACTTTTTTTCCTCATAAGGCCTGCCTCTTAGGCTCATTTATATTCCATTTCTCTTGTATTATAAAGTTGGCAGGGGAAACTTATTTCCACACAAAAACACACACATGGATGTTTGCAGCAACTTTATTTATAATTGCCAAAACTTAGACACAACCAAGATGTTCTTCAGCAGGTGAATGGATAAATACCCTAGTAGATCCTAGCAGATTCAGCACTACAAAGAAATGAGCTATCAAGCCATGAAAAGACATGGAGAAGCTTTAAATGCATGTTACTGAATAAAAGAAGTCAGTCAGAAAAGGCTATCTCCTGTATTATTCCAACAATATGACTTTCTGGAAAAGGCAAAACTATGGAGACAGTTAAAATATCAGTGGTTGCCAGGGGTTAGGAGGAAGGGAGGGATGGCAGGCAGAGTACAGAAGTTTTGCAGGCAGTGAAATACTCTGTATGATACTATAGTGGTAGATACATGTCTTTATGACACTTGTCAAAACCCACAGAACATACAACATCAAGAGTGAACGCTAATGTAAACTATGGTCTTTGGGTGATAATAAAGCGTTAATGTAGGTTTGCGAATGGCAACAAATATGAGGTGTTGGTAGGGGGGTAGGTTGTGCTTGTTTGGGGGCAGGGGCATATAGGGAAATCTCTGTACCTTCCACTCAATTTTACTCTGAACCTAAAACTGCTTTAAAAAGATGAATTCTATTTTTAAAATGTTGGAGGGGGTATATGAGGGGATATTAGATCACAAAAAAACGTTTTCCTTACCATTCTTCTTTCAAGCTTCTGGATCTGGATCAGTTTACATAAAGTGTATTCTAAGAATACAGAGCAAGCTGTCTTAAAAATGGTAACCACTTATAACTAATTATCCATGTGAGTAATACCATCCTTGTACTCCAAATATCACCATAACCCACAACTTCGTGTTCTGTGTTTATTGAAATATCCTCCTCATCATTCTCATGACTAGCTTTATAAGAAAAATTATATAAATGTGAACCTGTAAAATAAATCTATTCTAATCAACTACAGTTTTTATATTTTGGATATTGGGGATCTATATATGGAGAGAATCACAGCGCGTGGCCCAAAGATGAGGGAGAAGATGAAACTCAGAACATAAGGAGCCACCTCTGCAGTGAGGGAAAGGATGCTTGGATGAATATAAAAGCAAAGATAAATGAGGGGATGAACGATACTAATGAGAATGTTTCATTCTCATCTTGGCAGAGGGTCTTGAGTCCTATTTTTTGAGAAAAGCAAGAGGAAGAATGTATTAAAAATTGAGTTTCTGAAGAATAGAGACAGTATGAAGTGGCTACACCATGAATCAATCAGAAATTGAGTAGCAGCAGAGCCCAGTTTGAATTTGATAATGTAATTCATTTGGAGGCCAGTTTGTATCATTTTATACTGTACCTTCTCTAACACTAATTATTCAAGAGGTGATTAGCCAATTTGTGGGATGCTATGCATCTTGTTTTTCACATTTTCATCTAATGCTTGCTTATGAAAAATGTCATAATTTAAACTTTATCAAAGAGAAGTTAATAGAAATGAAAAAATGAACCCTAATTTTTCTGCATTTTAAACCATTCACAAGAGATTTGAGGTTTGCAGTTAATAATTTTCGAAACAATGAAAAAAAAAGCAAAATGAAGGGGAAAAAAAACATTGAAACAAATGGTAAAATAAGATTACAGGATCATGTGTGGGTTGAATTCATCCATGTTGGTCCCATCCCTAATTATCGAAGTAAATTAAAACCACTGCTGCCATATTTCACAAAATAAAATCTGATGAAAAGCAATTCCTGCCCAATGTTTCTTATTCATGTTTCTGAGTAACCTTCACAACTCCTAAATGTCATCAATGAAATTCTAAAGAATAGAATTTACCTGCATCCCAGAGGTTACAAACGTCTGCTGGCCCTTCTGATGATATAGTTGATGAGATAATGGAAGGAGGGACTGTCGGCAAAAGTGGCTTTGGGTCATCCTCATAAAATAACATCAGGTCCTTAAAGAAAACAGGAGAACACACGAAGTTTGAAAAAAAATAATTAATCCTACTGCTTCAATTTGTTAAAGTAGATGGACAATTTATGGAGATACAATGTGTCTATATATGTTAACATAAATACATTTTAACTGAAAGAACTCAAATGTAAGTTAGCTATACATTAGTACATGGTGGTTTTCTACCCTTGAAGATCTTCACTCCCTGATGAAGACAGCTGGTGCAGGTAAGCAATGATTCTGTTTGAGGCATTAACTGTCTCTATCACCCTTTGAGCATTCTTAGAGCATACGATCTCAGAAACCAATTTTTCTGTTTTACTGGTTATAATAAAGCTACCTGTGTATATCTTTTATTCATATTTTAAAACTTTAACTTTTTATCACGGAGTAAAAAAAAATAGATGATAATCCAATCATGTAGGCTAAACAACAAATCAATGCATGGCCAGTCTTGTTTCATTTATATCCTATTACTCTTCATCTGTTTTACTGTGAAGTAAATCCTAGCTATATCACTTATTTTGGTGTATCTCTCTACATGACAAAAATTCTTTAATATAATAATTATTATTTTACGCCTAGAAACTTTACAACTCCTTAATGTCATCAATTATAAATCTATCTTTCCAATTTCTCCTAAGTGCCATAAATAGGTTTTTCTGTAGCTTACAAGAGGATTCAAATAAAGTCTCCACAGTGGGATGGGTTGACATGTCTTATATCCCCCATGAAGAGGGATTTGTTCTGCAGTATTTATTTAAGGTGTAATTAACATAGAGTACATTAACCTCAATGCAGAGCTCAGTAAGTTTTAACATGATGATTATACCTATGTAGCCACTTTTCTGTCACTCCAGAAAGTTCCCTCAAGCTCTTTTCCAGTTGATACCATTCCTCCACCACCAGTACACAGTATTCTTCCTTCCACCATAAATCAATGAGATTGCCTGTTCTTGAGCTTCCTATGAATGCAAACATATACTATGTAGGCTTTTGTATCTGATTCCCATTGTTTAACATGTTTGTGAGATTCATTCATATTTTGAGTATAATCAGATACTTTTTTTTAATAAGAAGTATTCCATTGTATGAACATGCCACAATTTGTTTATCTATTCTCCTCCAATATGGACATTTGGATTGTTTCCAAATTTCAGCTACTATGATATGAATAAGGTTACTATGAATATTTTTATAGACATCTTTTCATGGACAAATGTACTCATTACTCCTGGATATTTATACAGAAGTAGATCGGCTAGGTCGTAGCATAGGTTAACTTTTAACTTTATTGAAATTGCCAAACCATTTTCCAAGCAATTTTCCACTTTTCATAATTCAACTTTTATTTTGAAACCATTGTAGATTCACAATCAGTTGTAAGAAATAATACATAGTGATCCTGTATATCCTTTACCCAGTTTTCCCTAAAGGTAACATCTTAAAAATTGTAGTACAGTATTATCCAGGATGTTGACATTGATAATGTCAAAATAGAGAACATTTCCATCATAATAAAGATCCTTTCTGATACTTTATTACCATAGCCTGCCCCCCACAACTACTAATCTGTTCTCCATTTCTATAATTCTGACATTTGAAGAATGTTACATAAATGGAATCATACAGGATGTAACCTTTTGGAATTGGCTTTTTTCACCTGGCATAATTCCCAGGGATTCATCCAAGTTATTTCATGTATTAATAATGGTTCCTTTTTATTGCTGATTGCTGCGTAGTATCCATGATATCACATTTTGTTTAATGTGTCAAAGGAAATTGGGATGGTTTCCAGATTTTGGTTATTATAAATAAAGCTGCTGTGAACACTGAATAAAAAATCTCACAGGTTTTTGTATGAAAATAAATTTTCATATCACTGGGATAGATGCCTAAGAATTCAATTTCTGGGTTGTATGGTAGTTGCATGTTTAGTTTTATAAAAGACACTGCCAAACTATTTTCCAGAGTAGCCCTACAATTTTACATTTCCACTAATAATATTTGAGTGATCCAATTTTTCCACACATTTGCCAGCATTTGGTGTTGTCATTTTTTTTATTTTAGTCATTTTGATATTTCATTACTTGTTTAAATTACATATTCATAATAGGTAATGATGTTGAACATCTTTTCATGTGCTTATTTGCCTTCTCTATTTGCTGAAGAGATTGTTCTTGTCATCTGTCCATTTTCTAATTGGGTGGCTTGGTTTTTAACTGTTAGGTTTTGAGTTTTTTTTTTTTAATTTTTAAAAGGAGGTTCCACACCCAATGTGGGGCTTAAACTCATGAATTTGAGATGAAGACTCACCTGTTCTACCAACTGAACCAGTTAGGAACACTGAGAGTTCTTTAGTTTTTTATTTTTTATGCTCTAGGTATTAGTTCTTTGCTGGATATGTGGGTTGCAAATATTTTCTCCTAGGCTGTAACTTGTTTTTATACCCTTGTGTGAGGATGTCTAACTTTTATTTTTCTTTTAGGGATCATGTTTTTGGCCAGCCCTAGATTACAAAGATTTTTATCCAGTATTTTTAAAAAGTTTTATAGTTTTACATTTAAGTCCATGATCCACTTAATTCCTACATGATATTTAAATTAAAGTTCATGGTTTTGCCTGTGAATGTCCAATTGTTCTAATATAATTTGTTGAAAAGATTATCCTTCCTCCATTGAATTCCTTTTGTTCCTCTGTTAAAAGCCAATTTGCCATATATGTGTGGGTCTATTTCTTGGTTCTCTATCCTGTTCTACTGACCTAAATATCTATCTCTCCACCAGTATCACACTCTCTTAAGTAAGTAGCTATGCAGTAGGCTTAATATCAAGCAGAGTTATTAGTTCCACTTTATTCTTTTTCAAGATGGTCTTAGCTATTTTAGGACCTGTGCCTTTCCATATAAACGTTATAAGCTTATTATCTCTGTATCAAAAAGAAAACTGCTAGAATTTTGATAGGAACTGCATTCAACATATAAGTAATTGGGAGCATCTTTACTATGACAAGTCTTTCAATCCATGAACATGGTATGTTTGGGTGGTCTTTAAGTTCTTTCATCAGTATTTTATCATTAATTTTATGTATTTTATAATTTTCAGCACACTGATTCTATACATATTTTGTTGCCTAAAGATTTCATTCTGGAGCAGTAACTGCAAATTGCATGTGTCTTAATTTCAGTTTCCACATGTTTACTACTAGTATATAAAAATGCAACTCATTTATGAATGTTGATCTTAATATCCTACAACTCTGCTGAATTCACTTGCTGGTTCTATGAGGTTTGTTTTTTCCTAAGATTTATTTATTTATTTTAGAGAGATAGAGCACACACATGCAGGGGAAGGAGTGGAGGGAGAGGGAGAGAGAATCTGAGGCAGACTGTGTGCTGAGTGCAGAGCTCTACATGGGACTCAATCCCATGACCACAAGATCATGACCTGAGCCAAAACCAAGAGTCAGATACTCAACTGACTCAGCCACACAGCTACTTGATGTTGGTTTGTTTTTGTCATCTCTTTGAGATTTTCTATGCAAACAATTTGTAAATAAGGACAATTTTATTTTCTTCTCTACATTTTACATACCTTTTCTTATTGCAGTGGCTAGAACTTCCAGTGCTATTCTGAATAAGTCCTGGCCTTGTTCCTGATCTTGAAAGTATTCACTGTGAAAAATGATGCTATTATAGTTTTGTGTAGATAAAATCTTTATCAGTTTAAGGAAATTCCATATGTCTAGTTGTTGAGTTTTTAACAGAAATAGGTTTGAATTTTGTTAATAAATGCTTTTCTGCATCAATTGACAAAATCCTATGATTTCTCTTAATTTATTGATATGATGAATTGCACTGATTGGCCCTCAAATGTTGAATTACACTTAAATTTTACTTGGACCTGGTATGTAACTTTTTAAATACATTGCTGGATTCAACTGGATAATTTTTTGAGGATTTTTGCATCTAATTTCATGAGAGCTAATGGTCTGTGGTTTTTATTTTGTACTGTCTTTTTTTTTTTTTTTTTTTTTTTGAGGTTGGTAGCAAATAATACTTGCTTCGTAAGATGAACTGGGAACTATTCCCTCCCATTTTTTGAAAGACATTTGTGTGAAAATAGTGTCAATTCTTATTTAAACATTTGATAGAATTCTTCAGTAAAACCATCTGGGCCTAGAGATTTCTTTTTCACATATTTATATTACAAATTCCTTTTAAAAAATGGTATAGAACTATTCAGGTTATTTTTCATCTTCTTTGAATTTTGGTAGTTTGTGCTGATAAATTGTTCTATTTCTTCTAAATTGTCAAATTATGAGCATAAAGTCATTGGCAGTAATTCTTTATTGTCCTTTTATATCTACAGGAACTGCAGTAATATCCCATTTCATCCTGATATTGGTGATTTGGGTCTTCTTTCTTTGTCAGTCATGCTAGAGGTTTGTAAGTTTTGTATTTTTCAAAGAATTAGCTTTTTGTGTCATTCATTTTCTCTGTTAATAGTTTTCTTGCTTTCAATTTCATTAATTTCTGTTCTTTATTATTTTCTTTCTTCTGTTTCATGTAGGTTTATTTTGCTTTTCTTAGTTTTTGTTAAAAGAAACTGAGATTATTGATTTTATACCTTTCCTCTTTCTAATTTAATCATTTAGTGCTATAAATTTCCCTCTCATCACTATTTCACCTGTGTCTCATATATTTTGATATGTTGTGCTCCCTTCTCATTCAGTTCTATGTATTGTATGTATTTTTCTCTGAGACTTCCCCTTTGACCTATGAATAATTTAGAAGTTTATTTTCCCCAAAAATTTCAAGTAAGATTTCTCATGAGTTTATACTGATATAATTTCAATCCAGTCCAGGTCTATTAGGTGATGACAATCTCTTCCATCTTACATTCATATCTCCTTTCCCCCATGTTGATAATCCTAGTTCTCAAGGATACCAAAGATGATACAAATAGGAGTATCACACAATTATTCATATGATTCATTCCACATTATACTCACAATAATCTCAGGTCAAAAATACCAATGTCTTAGAATAAAAATACCAACTGAATGTAGGAACATTTGTTTAATTTTATGTTACATTTTAAAGGATTGTTTTATTTAGTATAATCTTGTTTTATGATAATGCAAAAATATTTCCAGGATTCCAATGACAAATCTAAAAACATGGTATAATCAAAGAAGTCTAGCTTCTATTTCTCCTTTCCACCTTATTTTCCTCTCCCTTTATGAGTAACTTCTTCTTTCCTTTTTTTTAATATTACAGCTAACCTTTAAAATGGCACATCTTTAATATAAACAAATGGAAAATCCAGGAATAGACCTAAGCATAAATGGGAATTTATTATGTGATAGAAGCCACAATTTAAGTCAATGGAAAAAGATGGATTGTTCAACAAATGACATTGAGACAATTGATTATCATTTGTAAAAATACAAGTTAAAAGGTGGATCTTTACCACTCTCCATTCATCAAATAAATTCTTCATGGATAACACTTAAATATATTTTAAAAATTAAAGCATTAAAGAGGGAGGGTAGTTTTTTACAAAATTAAACATACATTTATCATAAAACCCGGTAATTACACTCCTTGGTATTTACATAAAGGAGCTGAAAATTTATGACCACACAGAAACCTGCACACAATTGTTCACAGTAACTTTATTCATAATTTCCATAAGTTGGAAGCAATAAGATGTCTTTCAGGATGTGAATGGGTTAATGAACTTTATATCCAGACAATTGCATATTATTCAACATTAAAAAGAAATGAGCTATCAAGCCTTAAAGAGACATAGAGGAATCTTAAAGGTATATTACTAAATGAAAGAAGCAGTTCAAAAAGGCTACATATTGTATGATTCCAACCATATGACTTTTTGGAAAAGGCAAAACTAAGGAGACAGTAAAAGGATCAGTGGTTGCCAGGGGTTAGCAGGAGAAACGAATAGATGGAGCACAGAGGATTTTAGTCCAATGAAACTATTCTCTGTGATGCTATAATGGTAGATATAGAACAGTATACATTTGTCAAAATCCATAAAATACACAACATCAAGAGTGAATCCTAATGTAAACTATGATCTTTGGATAGTAATGAGTGTTGATTTAGGTTTAATGATTATAACAAATGTATCACTCTGATGTGGTTGTTATTGTGAGGAAGGTCATATGGGGGCAGAGGCAGGTGGGGGTATTCATGGGGTATATGTAAAGTCTCCTACTTCCCACTCCTGCTTGAGTCTAAAACTGATCTAAAAAATAGCTTGTTAAGATTTAAAAAAAAACAAAAACAAAAACCAGGGCAGGGTGCCTGGGTGGTGCAGTCAGTTAAGCGTCCAACTCTTGGTGTTAAGCATTTGACTTTTGGTTTTGGTTCAGATTCTGACCTTGGGATCTTGAGATCGAGCCCCACCTCAGACTCCATGCTCAGCGCAGAGTCTTCCTGGGACTCCCTCACCTTCTCTCTGTGCCCCTTTCTCCCCCACTCTCTCTCTCCAAAATAAATAAATAAATATTTTTAAAAATAAATAAATACAAATCCAGGGTGATATTTATTAAAGTCTTAGACTACAGAGGTCTTTCTATTTTTTTTAGTATTTTAATTATTCATGAGAGATACACACAGAGAGGGAGAGACATAGGCAGAGACAGAAGCAGGCTCCTTGTGTGGAGCCTGATGTGGGACTCAATCCCAAGACCCTAGGATCATGACCTGAGCCAAAGGCAGGCGCTCAACCACTGAACCACCCAGGTGCCCTATGAAAGGTCTTTCTAAAAATGACTTAAAACCTAGAAGCCATAACAGAAAAGCAAATTTGACTACTTTTTAATAAAAACTGAAGACTTAAGACTGTGATATTGTGATTTATAATAAATATATATTTGGTCTTTGTCCATGGTTCCTGGCACAGAGCTCATAAACTCTTGTAATTTCCTCAGTGTAAGAGCACTAGGAGCATCTTTTATTCTAATATTTGGTCTTTGACCCCCATTCCTGACCAGAGCTCCTAAATCTGTTGGAATTTTCAGGGAGATCAGAGTGTCTTTTGTTCTGTGAAGTGACTCTTGATGAGTGCCTAGATAGCTTCAGGATGGGGACTAGTCACCAGAATGACCAAACCATGATTAGAAGCCTGGAACTTTCAACCTCATACCCTATCCTCCTGGAAGGACAGAAGATATTGGAGATGGAGTAAATGATCAATCATATCTACGTGATGAAGCCACCATAAAGATCCCAATGCTTGGGGTTCAATGAGCTTAGTTGGTGAATACATGTACTGAATGCCAGGAGGATAACACAGTTCAACTGCATGGGGACAGAAACTCTTGCACTTGGGAAACTTTTAGGCCTCAGACTGTATATTTCATCTGGCACTTCATCTGCATTCTTCATCATATCCTTTGTTATATAATAAACCAGTAACTTTAAGTAAATATTTCCAAGAGTTCTGTAAGCTGTTCTAGCAAATGATTAAACCCAAGGAAGGAGTGATGGGAACTCCAATTTATAGTGGTAGGTCAGAAGTACAGGCAGCAACTCCGGACTTGCAACTGGCACCTGATGTGGAAGGTGGGGGAAGGGGAAGCTTTGTGGACTGAGCATTTAGCCTGTGATATCTGATGCTATCTTCAGGTAGACAGTGTCAGAATTGAGTTAAATGGCAGGACACCCAGCTGGTGTAGCAGAGAATAGCTTGGTGTGTGGAAAGCCCACATCTCTGGTGTCAGAAGTGAAGTGTGACAGCAGAGTGTGAGATGAAAAAAAGAAACAAAGGAAGAGCGGTGTGTTTTCTCTTCACAAAAGGCAAAAAAAGAAAAGCCATAAATAAAGTCAAAAATCAAATGAAAAATTGAAAATGAAAGACAAGATAAAGAAACAGTCAATGGGCTAATCATTTAATAGCCAAATAGCTCTTAGAAACTGGTAAGAAAAAGATGAGAAACCAAGCAGAAAAAGTGAGCAAAGGACATGAATAGAGTTAATAATAAAAAAAGAAACACAAATTCCCAATAAATGCATGAAAAGCTATTCCAATCTTACCTATAATTACCATGGAACAAAGTAAAACAAACTTTTCCCACTTCTCAGACTAGCAAAAATGTACAAGTTTGATAATATTCAGTATTTGAGAAGATGAGGGGATATGCTTTTGGTGGACATAAATTTGTGTAACTTTTGGGAGGACAATTTCAGAGTATTTTTCAAAACTAAAAATAAATACAACCTTTTGGTGATTGCACTTCCAGGACAGCATCATATAAAATATGTATAAGAGCCATTATTACAATATTGCTTTTAAAAGATAAAAACATAAAAATATTCCTAAATGATTGCTAACAGGGGATGGCGAAATAAAGATTCATTTTATACATCTAGGGATCCCTGGGCGGCTCAGCAGTTTAGTGCCTGCCTTTGGCCCAGGGCATGATCCTAGAATCCTGAGATCAAGTCCCACATCAGGCTCCCTGCATGGAGCCTGCTTCTCCCTCTGCCTATATCTCTGCCTCTCTCTTTGTGTGTCTCTCATGAATAAATAAAGAAAATCTTTAAAAAAATTTTTTTTAAAGATTCATTTATGCATCAAGACTACAGCACAGCTATACGTACTGATAGAGAAAGATATCCATAATCTATAGTTTAGCGAAAAAAGATTTGGGACAATATACATTAAATAATTGTGTTTATTACATAAAAAGATTTACAAGACGTATTGCTTAGTTCAAAGCATGCTGCATAGCAGTATATACTGAACAAATCCATTTAGATAAAAGAAATGCATGGACACAGAAAATTTCACTCCCAAATTTCTAAGAACCTAGTTAGTAATGGATGCTTCCAAGGAAAGGAACAGAAGGTGTATAAGTAAGTAAGCAGAAACTTTGTTTTTTATTCTTTACCCTTTCATATTGTTTAAACTTTTTCTAGTAAGTATCTTCCAACTTAAAAAAGAATAAAAGTACAAACATGAAAATAAAAAAGAACTGTTAAGCATAAAGTAATGACACTGAAAAGAAGGGGATGATGGATTAGCATGATTAGAATAGGTATAATTTCCATTTCTCTAACAGCTTTGATGAGTTCAAATTTTTGCAAATATAATAAATGATATGCTAATAAGCCCGAGGATAAAAACTGTTTACTCTTCATTTAGCAAAATAATAAACAGAGGCAGTAAGAAATAAACACTTATCTTCTATCACTAGCAATTTAGCAACTCACAACTAGATTGAAGGCTTTGGTCAGCTTTAATTTTGTGTGAACCAATTCACAGCAACCCTATCTGTTGCTATAGAAACAACTGTGACCAAAAAAATCATAACCCTTATTGTTGAATCTCCTTAAACAGGAAAAGAGGAAGGTCTTTTGAGGTGGTCAAAGCTACATATAATTTTATTAATTAGCAAATTTAATAATAAAGATTTTGTACAGTACTCAGAGAGAAAACATATCCGTGTCTAAGTATCATACATTTACAGGCTTTCCTTGGTTTTGAAAGTACCACCAGCAAGCACTGTTCTGCTCTTGAAAGCCTATTCTGTTCAGAATTTTATTTACTGCTTTTAGATCATTCTTTCATTTGTAGAAAGAGAATAGTTAAAGAGGTTTCTATTTAAAGTTTTTAAAAGATATTTTTAAGCACCCCTCATCTGCCTAAGCAATCAACAGTATCACTTCTTTCTTTCTCATTCTGTATTAAGAACATGAGAATTTTAATGTAGATGTAATACATTTGGCAACAACAATTAGATTTTACTATTCAGCTTGGTAGGTGTTGTCTTCTGTCACAAAAGCAGATTTCTGAAGAGGACATATTGGGTTGCATCAAACGTTCCTGACAGTAATAAGAGGAGATGTTTGTCAATAGAATGATGGAATAGTGTCATGATATCATAATGTATTGAAAAAGGAAAATCCAGCTTTAAACTTGTTTTGAAAGAAGGGCATCATTTTTTTACTAACTGATATAAGATGTTGAGTGTAAATCAGTTACAGTGGGTTCCTCTCAAGTAAGAAAAAACAATAATAATGAGAATTTGAAGACTGATACAAAAAAGCTAGGTGGCATTTTATGCCTTTGTTAAGTTATAAAGCATGTAAGATGATTCAAGTCTATTTTCTTCCTTAGAAGCCAGCAGCAGCAAATAAAAATGATCTCAAATTTAAAAATAATTTTGACTTAATGTCATTATCTTTTAAATAATCTATATAATTTCAGTCTGTGGGCTACTATGCAATTAAGGAACAGTGACATTTTAATTTCATGTACTTTTCTAAGCTGCTAGAAAATCAGGTAAATCTATACCTAACTGGGTTGGAGGGTGTGGTGGAAAGTGTTGGGAACAGAAGGTCAATAAATAATTCCAGCCACTCTCATAGGAACAGTGGTGGTGGCAGGGAACATTAAACAAGCCCTCCGAGCAGGAGGCCAAACAAACCTTTTTTATAAGAAAGGAAGAGAAGGAAGTTAATGTCTACTATTCAATCATTTATTCATTAACAAAAATGTGGCAAATTAAGATTCAGTAGTGAATAAGACTAAAATGGTCTCTACTCTCAAGGAGCTTTCCTTCTAGAAGGAGAAACACATATAAGACAGAAAGCAAATGAACAAAAGAGAAAACTGCATATAGTTGAGTGGAACAGATTTCCAGTCAAGATGGGTCTATAAGTTCACAATTTGGGGATATCTTCCTTCCTTAAACACACAACCATGAAAGAGAAAATACAATTGTGAAAATTAAAGACACAGGTCATGCTCAGAAACAAGATGAAAGCATGAAGAATAGAAACATAATGGTATCCAGAACATACAAAGAACTCTCAGAACTCAATGGTAGAGGCACCTGGGTGGCTCAGCCAGTTAAGCGTCTGCCTTTGGTTCTGGTCATGATCTGGGGGTCCTGAGATCAAGCCTCATGCCAGGCTCCCTCCTCAGTGAGGAGCCTGCTTCTCCCTCTTCTGCTCCTCCCCCCAGCTCATGCTCTCTCTCAAATAAATAAATAATCTTAAAAACAAACAAACAAACCTTCAGTGGTAATACACAGTCCAATTAGAAAATAGGCAAAAGGTCTGAACATATAGTTCACCAAAGAGAGGTTATGATGCTACAAATGAATACATGAAAGGATGCTCATCATTAGCTATTTGGGAAACACAAATTAAAACCACAGTGAGAGACGCCTGGGTGGCTCAATGGCTGAGCATCTGCCTTGGGCTCAGGGTGTGATCCCAGGGTCCTGGGATCGAGTACTGCATCAGGCTCCCTACAGGGAGCCTGCTTCTCCCTCTGCCTGTGTCTCTCCCTCTCTCTGTATATCTCTCATGAATGAATGAATGAATGAATGAATAAATAAACAAATAATCTTAAAAAAAATAGAACCACAGTGAGATACTACTACAAACCTATTCGAATAGCTAAAATAAAAATGGTAATGCCAAAGTTAGTGAGGATGCAGAGAAACTGGATCTCTCATTACACTGCTGGTGGGAATGTGAAATGGTACAGGCCTAGAAAAGTTTGACAATCTCTTACCAAATTTAGTATGCACTTACCACACACCCCAGCAATCACACTCTTAGATAGACATTTATCCCAGAGATAGGAAAACTTCACAACCTGAATGGTTCTCAAGAGTATTATGCTGAGTGAAAAAAAAAAAAAAAAAAACAACCTCAAACTATCTCAAAAGGTTATGTATTATCTGAATCTATTCCTAGAAATACATTCTAGAAATAATAAAACTATAGAGATGGAGAAAAGATTAGTGGTTGTCAGGGGATGAGGCGGTTGAGGAAGAGACGGGGTGGATAACAGGACAGACCTCTTGTGTGTGGACGTAACAGTTTTGTATCTTGATTTTGGTGTGGTTACACAAACCTATACTTAGAATAAAACTGCACAGGAACCCTCCTCCACACACACACATAAATGCAGGTTATTTTTTTTTAAGATTTTATTTATTTATTCATGAGAGACACAGAGACAAGGCAGAAGGAAAAGCAGACACCTTGCAGGAGCCCGATGTGGGACTCAATGTGGGACTCCATTCCCGAACTCCAGGATCAAGCCCTGAACCAAAGGCAGATGCTCAACCACTGAGCCACCCAGACGTCCCTAAATGCAGGTTAAAAAACTGAATACTGAGTGGCAAAAAATTAAAGAGGAAGACAAACCATGAGAGACTTCTTACTCTGGGAAAAAAAACAGGGTTGCAGAAGGGGGAGTTTGGCAGGGGGTAACTGGGTGATGGGCATGATGGAGGGCCAATGATGAACACTGGGTGTTACACTGTATGTTGGCAAATTGAATTTAAATAAAATTTTAAAAAATAAAATAAGAGTAAGATTCTCAAAAAAAAAAACTGAATACTGAATTGAAAATTTAGAAGCTGAATAAGGTCTGTAGTGGGTCAGCAATAACATACTGACGGCCATCTCCTTGTTTCGATAGTGTATTATGATCACAGAAGATGCCAGCAGCTGGGAAGCTGGGTACTCCATACGTGGGACTCTGTACTGTTTACTGCAGCTTCCTCCATATCTATAATTATTTCACAATAAAAGGTTTTTTTAGATGAGGAGAGAAAGATGGACTGTTCAATAAATTAAATACTGTTTACTCAGAGGAGTACAAAGACCATAAGACCCCTATCTTATAGTAAAATTCTAGAGGGCACACGGATTTCATTTAGAAGAAAAAATAAGAGATCTTTATTATAGTAGGATAAAAAAAAATTTAAGTAAGATTTTTAAAAAGCAGCAGCTTTGTATAACAAACACTTTGATCATTTAGCCTTAATCTTACTTAAAACTGTGTATAACAAAGACAACAGAAACAAATTTGAAAGACAAACAAGCACTGTTTCTCTTAGAACACAGGAAAGCTGGAAAGGACAAGGAAACAAATTCTCCCCTCAGGGCCTCCAGAGAGAAATGCAGCCTGCAGACACCTTGATGTTAACCCAGTGAGACCTATGTCAGGACTTCCAACCTACAGAACTATAAAATAGCATACTTGTGCTGATTTAAGGCACTGGGCTGGTGGTAATTTGTTACAACGGCAACAGGAAACGGCTACAATGACTTACCTCTGTGGATTTCCAAGAATTAATCTTGACTGGTAGTGTTTCCTGGGACAACATGGTTCCACTAGGCAACTGAATGTCTTGGCACTGCTCTTGTTTCAATCCTGCCTTGGAAGCATTTTCTGTCAACAACATAAAGCTAAGATTTCACTTTGGCAAAAAAAGAGTAATGTTTTCATGTTAGCTCACAATTTTTAAGCTAATTACTTCTGAAAATCCATTTTGTCTGCCACATATACATCATCTGCCAACGGTCATTTTAATATTATCCCTTCATAATAATTGACAAATTCAGGCCAGTTTAAAAAATACAACTAATTCTAGCCTTTTCTCCCACCAACAATTTTATGCTTTATTATTTGAAACATATATTTTTTTAAATAAGGTCACACATAGTGTAGAAAATAGAGTTTGAAAATTATCCTTAGCAAAGCAGGAATGACTAGAATTATTCTAATTAATATTTAAAAGAATGTTATTACTGCACTGTACATTTCATGTGTTCACATACATGACACATAGGCTATATGATGAGAAAGCACTTTTAAACAAAATTTAAAGAATCTTGAATGAAAGAAATTGCCAGTGATATTAAACATATTTTTGCTTGTATGTTTTTACTGAATTTAATGGTTTTGTATCTGCCATTTTCCTTTCTTTTTTTCCCCCTGGGGCAGGCGCGGGTCAGAGGGAAAGGGAGAGAGAGAATTCCAAGCGGGCTCCAAACCCAGTGTGGAGCCCATGGTGGGGTTTGATCTCAGGACTCTGAGATCATGACCTGGGCAGAAATAAGTCAGACGCTGAACGGACTGAGCCACCCAGGCCCCCCTCCTTCCTTTTATCTGAATGATTGTGTAAACGAAGTATTATTGCCAACTACCTCTCAGCATATTGTTGGGAACAATAAGCGTAAGAGAGCTATCTTCAAACTGGTGTTTGTGCACCACTAGGGGTACTTAAAGACTTCCCAAGGGCTAGATGGGCATAGATAGTTTTAAAGGAATCAATGTCCAGACCCACCACTTACATATACATTCTTTCTAAAAAACTCATCTGTCTGGGAACGCGACTGTGTGGAAACATCAGACTAGTTCTTTCTTCCTCCCCTTTCATAATCTATTTCCTCCCACTTTACAAAGAAAGACCCATCCTCTACCCATCTTATTATGGTGCATCTTCCTTTATGCTATGAGCATAAGAACCTCTAAATGCCAAACAGTAGTAAAGACTGGTATAGGGAAGCCTCCTTCAATCAAGGCAGGAAAAACCCAAAGTTAAGCTCTAAAATTTGTCCTGTTTTATGCATATTTTTTTTAGTGGCAAAGTGTGGCATAAGTAACAGGGCATTTTGGTCCATACTGGGATGTCTGGTATCCAGATACACTACAGTATGGAGGAGCAGGACGGTTGACAAGTTTCATTTAATGTCCTGTGCTTTTCATCCTCCAACTTGTCAAAGAATGTATCATTTCTGAGGAAAGTCCCACAAGGGGAAAGAAAGCAAGCACAAACATGGGAGGCAGGGCACCCTGTCTCATCAATGCAACAGACTTACATGACAAGGCTCCATGTCTTAGCCATCTCCCTTAGGAAAAGAATTCAGGAATGTGAGCGCAACCACAATGATGCTAGTTTACATGTTTTTTGAATAAATAAAGTAATATGTTTTCTGAAAGAAAGTTTAAGTCTGATTTGGCTGACTGTTTCGACAATAAGGGCTGGCTCTGCCAACTAGGTAATATGGTCACTATTTTCCAAAAATGGAATGAACCAAATTCTGTACTTTTGAAGAGTTGCTGAATTATATTTAAGGCATATGAAACTATAAAGTAATTATCTCAAAAATATTATATTGACAGGTATACCTCAATATTTTTTCCCCTTTCTGAGTATATTGGGTTAAAGTGTAACTGGTATAATTAATAATCACCTGATAATTTTTAGTAAAGGTTTTTTTGATATTATTCCCAGAAGTTGAGAAAGTCCATCATTCCTAACGACTGTTTAACAAATCTTTTTCTAAGTGGGTTGTTTCCAAGTCTTGCTTTCAACAACACTGCAGACAGATCTAATCAACAGCTGACAAGAGATGAAAACAATTTTTATAATAAATTACTATATAATTCTGGAATACCTAAAAGGAATTCATAGAACTGACATTGCTATAATATAAAACCTTCTATTCCCACCTACGATTTTATGTGAACGAGTCTTCTCAGTATTTCCATCTATAAAAATGTAAAAAGAGAAACAGAATTTATGTTGAACCCTGCTTACTTCCAGCAATAAGTGATATTCATAGGTGGGTAAACAAACAGTTCCATGTATCTCATAGAAATCTGTATTTCCTATAAAATTATATTCTTTATGTTTACTGAGTATTTATGAAAATTTATAATACACTTATATAGTTTTGGTTTTGATCAATTGTGTGCTAAAATGATAAATCAATCTAGAAAGAATATTTTCTTTTACCACTTAAAAGCCTCTGGTCCTAGAAAATGTAAAAAAATAATTTCAATTTATATACAAAGTTGATGTAGAGAAGACTTTCAGGCATCAACATTCTATTAGGATGAAATCCTGCAAGGGATGTGGAATAGAAATACAACTTCAAGGAGAAAAGGGAATGACATAAAGCTTCCAATAGTTAAAGACTTCATGTTCGTTTTTTCCAAATGAATGGCTGAAGGTACCCATCACACAGTGTTGAGATTCCTTTAGATATGTTGAGAAGTCTCATGGAACTGTTTCATTTTGTTTTCTTTTGTCTTTAATGTCAATATTTTCTATTTTGTCCTTTGTAGTTACTTATGGTACAATTTCACATGTCAACTTAAAAATGCATTAGGAGGTATGTAATTTTTCAAAATCATTTTAGGGGCTATGCAAGAAAAATCGCTTGAAAACCAGTGGTTTCAGACATGGTGGTCCTCACCTTCAGAAAGTTTACAGCCTGACTCAGGAGATAAGTCTGACATACAGAATTACAGGAAACAATTTGAGGAAAACAATACCATGCCAAACTTTCTTAAATTAATTAACTTTAGGAATAGACATTTTAAGGAGGAAAAAAAAATCAGTGTGCATCAGAGTAATCAGAAAGTGTCTCAGATATGAAGTAAAATTTGAATGAGGCTTTGAAGGATGACTAGGATTCCTGATAAACATATAATGAGAAACTATCCCAAGCAGAAAGAACTAGGTGGGCAAGAGGAGTATGATACTTGCCAAATTTACTGAAGAAAGAATAAGAACTTTGCAATTGTGGCTCTGAATTTTCATCTTCTTGTAACTTCACATGAAAATGAATAATTAAAAAAAAAGAAAATGAATAATTAAAATGAGCTTATTCGGACCTGGAGATTTTATAATGAATACTGGCAAACAGTAGTGGTTTGAAGCTTAGATTATCTATGTACTTTCATGTGATTCATCAGAAACTATATGATCACTCTCTGAGTATTCAGAAACAAAATTATCCTTGAAGCGATACGGACTTAGGTTTAGACATCATAAAGGTAGATTAATAACAATTGCAGGAAGTCAACATTGAAGTAAAGTGTGAGGAGAACTGAAGGATAACAAGAACTGTGAAAGAAAAAAATACCTTAAATATTTAGACGCACATTTTAGGTTAGAATAGCTACACTGTTCTAAACCTATATTAAATAATCTTCTAGGGGCAAGAAGGAAGGCAGTTAGAACATAGTGAGACTCTGGAAATTGATAATTTTTTTTAGCACCAGCTCCAGCACTCTTAGTGAGGTGTGCTTAATTAAATTAGGCGATTACACAAGATTTATTTCTGGAGTTTCACAAGCAAATGAAAGGAGAGAATACACATTTAGTTCCTTAGTGGAAATGAAGTCCCTTTGGTATCATAAGCTATTTATCAGTTGAGATGGTGAAGTCACAAGCCTGGAGGACTCGCGTGCGAATGTGAAACCCCAAAGGGAAAAAGTGAAGGCGCTGAGGCAGTGATGCTATCAGGTCATTTGAAGATGAGAGGTTAGATACCAAAGCTTGGAGGTGCTGGGAGGAAACCATCCAGAGAGGCTGTAGATTTCTTTGAGCCTGTATCACTCAGATAATACTGCAGAGCAGAACTGACAGACCCTGTAATAATTCTTAGATGAGATATCAAACTGACATTCAAGCCATCAGATATTAACAAGGCAAGAACACACTTTGGAATTGAAATGCTGCACAAACTTAGTAAATTCCCAAATTGCTCCACTTATTATTTAGTATCTAATAAACATTGTTGTTATGTATCGACTGTGTCCTTTCAGGTGTAATGTAAGTAAATCAAGTCATTTACTTAACAGAAGCAGCTTTTTAAAAACAAAGAAAGAAAACAAATGCATCCACCAAAGGAAATACTCAGTGGGCTAATGAATTGATAAGATATAGAAGTCTCAGTGATTATCTTTAGATCTCAGTTTTGCAGAATCATGAGTTTGGAACCTTAACAACTTCTCTGTCTTGGAGCATAATTGCACCTAAGCACCTTCGAGCATCTTGTCCTAATTTCTTAAACTTCCATCTTCCAGTAATTTCAAACTTACAGAAAAATTGCTGCAAGAATCATACAAAGAACTAGTTCACCAATTCACTCTTCATCCAGGTTCACCAATTGTTAATGTTTTGCTCCATTTGCTTTATAATTCTCTTTCTTCATGGACATACATATATTGTGATACTCCTATATTTTAAACCTGAAGAAAAGCCATTGTCATAAGTTGGGCTCCCCAGGAAACAGATCCCAAGGCTCAAATTTGTTTTTTTTTTTTTTAAGATTTATTTATTTATTCATGAGAGACACACACGCAGAGAGAGAGAGAGGCAGAGACACAGACAGAGGGAGAAGCAGACTCCATGCAGGGAGCCTGATGTGGGACTCGATCCCGGGACTCCAGAATCACACCCCGGGCCGAAGGCAGGTGCTTAGCCACTGAGCCACCCAGGGATCCCCCAAGGCTCAAATTTGTGAGGGAGATTCATTAGGGGGTACTCTTCGTACCAGGACCCGTGAGGTGCTTAGAAGTCAGTTCTGGGCCAAGGGAGAAACCCATCTGTAATGTGGCCATGATCCTGCTAGGAGCTGTGGAGCTGGGATGGCTCTTCACAGTTGTCCTGCTTTGAAGCAAGAGAGCAGCCCAGCCACAACCATAGGTCACTGGATGTTGTATCCCTCAACATGGGGCTGTGACACTGGGCAAAGAGGTTCTGGTCAACTGTTAGGAATTCCCAGAAAAAAAAAAAAAAATTCCCAGAAAAGGAGGGGGCTAGGTGGCTCAGAGGTTGAGCACCTCCTTTCAGCCTGGGTCATGATGCTGGGGTCCTGGAATGGAGTCCCACATCATGCTCCCTGCAGGGAGCCTGCTTCTTCCTCTGCCTATGTCTCTGCCTCTCTCTCTGTGACTTTCATGAATAAATAAATACCTAAAAAAAAAAAAAAAAAGGAATTCCCAGAGAAGGACTGAGCTGAGACCCTCAACCTCCAACCCTCCCAGCAGCCGAGGGAATGGTGTCTTGATCTTGAAAAGGAGACTTGGGGGGCACCACAACATGCACTACGGATGTCACCCCTGTACTCCCATTTACTTGAGAAATGCTGTTGGAGGTAGAGTGTGAGTACTGTAAATCTTTTTTGAACGGTGAATTTTGAGATGAGTGGAGAAGAAAAGGTTTTTTTCAACAAAAACAGAAAAAGAGAATAAGAAAGCAGTGCTGTTTAAGCAATTTTAAAAATTAAATTTTAAATAGGTAGAGAAGAAAAAATGAGAAAGGACAAACTTCTATTGCAGGAGATCTTTTTTTTATTTTTTATTTTATTTTATTTTATTTTTATTGCAGGAGATCTTAGGGAGTTAAGCAATTTTATTTCCGTGTTTTGCTAACAATAGCACACAAAGTTTGAGGCACTGCCAGTAGTTCTTACTTTAGAATAACAGAGAACAGGAAAATGCACAGACTGTGTTAAGTGCTCTGCCACAGAAACGAGGAGCATACAGCCACTACACAGGCAGGATTAAGTATTCAGGGGTTGGCTCCTAGGTTAAGACAGTACACTGAAATTGCAACACAGAATTTCCATCACCCAAAATTTGTTTGAAAAAAGTCAAAACTAATAAGATTACAACAGCAATCTAACATGGAAACAGAACTTAAAAATTTTAAAAGGAAAAGGAAAATAACTGGTGGCCAAGGCAAGCATCCCCTGTTTCCCAAACATGATAGTGATGCATTGATAAGATTCTGAGATTTCTCATAACTATCCACATGTCTGAAAGAAGGGGAACAGAGTAGACAATGCTTTTCTCACTCCTTATGACCAAGAAGAGGTAGAAATAGACTAAGGGGGGGAAAAAAAAAGAGGTGTACCAGAGTGAGTAAATACAGGTGCTGACACTAACGGAAGTGAAAGCTACAGTTTCACACTGAATCGAGTGGATTATCTGAAGTTCAAGAGCATCTCCCTGCCCCACGGTGGCTGGACACATTTCCCAGCTAGAAAGAACGAGCAGGATCCTGTACAAAAGGCTCAGAGGACAGAGCAGAGTCCAGGTATTCTAAACAAGATCACATAATGGCCTAATGAAGGCTCCCGTTTCTCACCGCTGCAGAAAAATGGATAAAATAACAAACAGCACACAAAGTCAACTTGGTGGCGCAAACTGGTCTCAGACATGGTGGGAAGAGTGGAGAAATCACTAAGTATGTGAGCCAGTAACTGCCAAAATTGATGCTGCTGTACCTACATCACCTTCTCTACTTCTTATGACAACTCTGTAATAGAAACCATATTATCCCCATCTTAGAGAAGATGAAATTGTGGCAAAAGCTTGCATGTCCAAGGGCACACAGTCCACACAGTCCGAGTCAAGATTCAAATCCAGTCAGAAAGGTGCCAGGACCTAAGCGCTTAACCCTTATTCCTTACTGCCTTCAAAATACACTGTCTAGTGAGAGCCGCTTAGGCATCAAGTAAGATGGAAAGAGACCTGGCAACTAAACAAACATATTCCAGGGGGAAAAGAGGAAAAGAGGAGGAGGAAGGGTGGGAGAAGCAAGAGAGAGACGAAGATGGCATGCAAAAAATAGACTCCAAATGTACAAGAGAATGTATCTGTACTTCAAGGAACAGAAGGACATTCCTCACAATATGGCATTAGATGGTTTTGGAAGTTATTGTAAATTGTGTATTTTCATATATTTCATTTTAGAATTGTTGCTACTGTATAACAATACAAGGTTGAGCATTTTTAAAAAATGTTTCTTGGCCTTACATGTTTCCTTCTCTTTTTTAAGGAAATACTTTCCATATCTCCTTCCTATTTTTCCGTTGGGCTTTCTCACTGGTTAGCAGAAATTCTTTATATATTCTGGATAATCCTTTGTCACTTACATATGTTAGAAATGTAACATATTTCTATGTTTTGTGACCGTCTTCTTCACTTATATGGTGTTTTTCAATGAAGAGATAATTCTTAAATTCTTAAATTTAATATAGTTTTAGAAGTTTTCTATTGCTACCAAAAATTACAAGATACTTAGTGGCTTAAAACAACGCCCGTTTATTATATTACAGTTTTATAGCTCAGCAGTCCAAGCAGGCTTGATTGGGTTCTCTGCTTTGGGTCTCACAAGGCCAAAATCAAGGTGTCAGCCAAGCTGGACTCTTCTCTGGAGACTCTGAGGAAAAATCCACTTCCAAGATCATTCAGGTTGTTGACAGAATTTGGCTTTCCTATGATTGTAGGACTGAAGTCCCCATTTCCTTGCTGGCTGGCAACCAGGGACCTCTCTCAGCTTCTAGAAGTCACTTGCGGGATCCCTGGGTGGTGCAGCGGTTTGGCGCCTGCCTTTGGCCCAGGGCGCGATCCTGGAGACCTGGGATCGAATCCCACATCGGGCTCCCCGTGCATGGAGCCTGCTTCTCCCTCTGCCTGTGTCTCTGCCTCTCTCTCTCTCTCTCTCTCTCTCTCTCTCTCTGTGACTATCATAAATAAAAATAAAAAAATTAAAAAAAAAAAAAGAAGTCACTTGTGTTCCTTATCACTCCATTTTCAAGCCAGTAAGGGTACAACAAATCCTTCTCACACTTGGTATCTGTGACTTCCTCTTCTGCCACCAGCTGTGGAAAATTCTGCTTTTAAAGGGTGTGTGTGATTGGATTAAGCCCACCTGGATACTCCCTTTTAAAAAATTTTTGAATATTGAGTTCATTAAAACATTTAATTGAAAATGACTACAAAATGGTAGCATTTTATATCAGTAATCAAAGGATATCCATTATTTTATCATTTATGTATTTATTATTTATTTAAAATCAATTAATTAACGTATAGTGTATTATTAGTTTCAGAGGCAGAATTTAGTGATTCATCAGTTGCATATAATACCCAGTGCTCATTACATCAAGTGCTGTCCTTAATGCCCATCACCCAGTTACTCTGTCCCCTACCCACAGCCCCTCCAGTAACCCTATTTGTTTCCCATAGTTAGGAGTCTCTTATGGTTTGTCTCCCTCTCTGTTTCATCTTATTTTATTTTTCCTTTCCTTCCCCTATGTTCATCTATTTGTTTCTTAAGTTCCACATACGAGTGAAATCATATTTGTCTTTGTCTCACTGATTTATTTCACTTAGCAGAATACCCTCTAGTTCCATCCACATCATTGCAAATGGCAAGATTTCATTCTTTTTTGATGGCTGTTTTGACATACAACATAACATAATAATGGGAATCATAACTCTTCCCACTCACAGGTTATGCTCACCTCTCAAAGGGGGGATTACATAAAGACAACGGTCTTTGGGGCTTATTCTCAGAATTCTGCCTCCCACAGGAGTCAAACTTAGAAAAGCTTTTTTAATAATTTGCATTTTGTTTAAGAAATCCTTCCCTATCCCAATGTAAGAAAGATATTCTTTATTTTCTTTTAAACATTTTAAAGTCTTTTTTTCTCCTTTAAATCCTTAATTCCTCTAGAATTTGTTTTTGTGCATGATAGGAGGTAGAGACCTAATTTCACTTTTTTCAACATGAATAAATAATTGCCCCTGCATTATTTATGAAGTAGTTCATCCTCTTCCCACCAATGTGGACCACCACATCTGTCATACTCTAAGATAACCTAGCTGCACAGGTCTCTTTGCTGAGTTCTACGGTTTGTTCCATTGGCCCCACACACCTATTCCTGCATCCATACCATGCTGCCATAATTACGATTGCTTTAGTTATGTCATCCAGAAAAGAGAGCCCTCCACCACCTTATTCTTCTCCAGGAATGCTTTGGATATTCTTGACCTTTTGATTCTTCTAGATAAATTTGGGAACCAGCCCATCAAATTCAATTTTTAAAATCTGTTTTGGATTTTGATTATAATTGCACTCATCAGTGGTTCTCAACTGGGGGCAATTTTGGCCTTCGGGAAACATGTGACAATGTCTGCAGACATTTTTGGTTCTCACACCAGAAAGGAATGTGTGCTAACAGCAACTGGTGAGTAGAGGCCAGGGAATGCTAAACACCCTATGCTGCACAGGACATCCCCCGCCCACGACAAAGAATTATCTGGTTAAAATGTCAATAGGACCAAGCTTGAGGAAATCATCCATTAAATCTGTGCAATTTGGAGAGAATTGATACTTATATTTTTTAGTATTTCTACAAACATGAATATCTTTCCATTTATATAGATCTTTAATGTATTTAAGTGCTATAATTTTCAGAGTATAGATCTTATACATCCTCTTTTTAAGATTTATCTCTGTGTCATGATTTTTTGCTATTATAAATGGTATTTTTTAAAATTATGTTTATTGTTGGTGCTGATACATAAAAATATAACTTGACATATATTTTGATCTTTCAGTCAGCCATCTTGCTAAAAGCCTCTTTATTTCTAATATGTTTGTAGATCCTTTCAAGTTTTCTGTATGAAGATCCTATCATTTGCAAATACATTTTTCTTCCATTTTAATACTTATGCTTTTAATTTCTCTTATTTATTTTATTGTGATGGCTAGGGCCAGTGCAAAGCTGAACAGAAGCAAAAAGAATGGGAATATTTTTTTCTACCTGATTCTAAAGGAATACTTCCACATTTAAGTGTATGAAAAAATTTAATTTACATTTTTAAGATTCAAACTTAATTACTTTTTTGCTAGAAAAAGTGGTCTGTATAATACAAATTCTTTTAAATGTTAAGACTTTCTTTACAATATAATCCGTTATAAAATTCATATTTAAAAATGTTTTATTTGGGATCCCTGGGTGGTGCAGCGGTTTGGTGCCTGCCTTTGGCCCAGGGTGTGATCCTGGAGACCCGGGATCAAGTCCCACGTTGGGCTCCCGGTGCATGGAGGCTGCTTCTCCCTCTGCCTATGTCTCTGCCTCTCTCTCTCTGTGTGTGACTATCATAAATAAAATTTAAAAAAATGTTGTATTTACTTGATCTATCAATAATTGAGAGATTTTAAAATCATTACTATAATGGGATATGTTTCAATTACTTTCTGTAGTTCTACCATTTTTTGCTCTGTATTACTTTGGAGTTATTTTACTGGGTATACTCACATTTAGAAATGTTATATCTTCCTAGGGATTTAAGCCTGTTATCGTTGTCCTTAATAATGCTTTTGGCTTTAAATTGTACTTTGTCTGACATTAATATAATTATACCACCCTTCTTTAACTAGTATATGTCTGGTTTATCTTTTTCCATTCATTTGCTTTTAACCTTTATGTGGACTTATGTGGGCAGCATATATCCAGACTTCTTTTTCTCAAATTTGATAATCTCTGCCTTTTAACAGATGAGTTTAATCCATTGATATTTATCATGATTATTAATATATTTGGACTGATTTCTACCATTTTGCCTTTTTTATTTCCATCTCTCCCACTTTATCTATGCTTCTTCCTTTTTATAAACCTTTATTTTCTCATTCTATTATTTTCACTACTTTGGAATTTATTCACGCTACTTCTCTTCTTTTGGTGTTAACTCAAGTTTATCATGCATATTTACCTTTAACAGTTAAGGGTCAAATAATATCCTTACCCTTCTCTCAAAGTATCAAGGATCTTAGAACACTTAATTCTATAGACTCATTTCCAATTTACATACCATGGCCACCCACTATTTTAGTTGTCTGTTTTTCAAACTCAGAAGTTAGACATTAGGGCAGCCCAGGTGGCTCAGCGGTTTGGCGCCGCCTTCAGCCCAGAGCGTGATCCTGGAGACCCTGGATTGAGTCCCACATTGGGCTTCCTGCATGGAGCCTGCTTCTTCCTCTGCCTGTGTCTCTGCCTGCCTCTCTGTCTCTGTCGCTAATAAATAATAAATAAAATCTTTAAAAAAAAGTTAGACATTACTATTTTACACAGAGAGTGTTTATTTTATATACAAGTTTATTACTTGATAGTCACTCCCTCTTGCATTTCATTTTTTTTTAATTTTTTTAAAATTTTTATTTATTTATGATAGTCAAAGAGAGAGAGAGAGAGAGAGAGGCAGAGACACAGGCAGAGGGAGAAGCAGGCTCCATGCACCAGGAGCCCGATGTGGGATTCAATCCCGGGTCTCCAGGATCACGCTCTGGGCCAAAGGCAGGCGCCAAACCGCTGCGCCACCCAGGGATCCCCCCTCTTGCATTTCAAAGCATTCTTCTGGAATAATTTTCTTTTTGAAGTATATCCTTTAATGAAGATCTCTTGGTGGTAGGCTCTTGGGTTTTTTATTTATCTGTAAGTGACTCTTTCACCCTTATCTCTGAATGACAGTTTTGCTGGGTACATAATCACAGGCTGTTATTTTCTCTCAGCACTTTGAAAATGCTGTATCACTGTCATCTGGCCTCCACTGTAGCTGAAGAGGAGAGGTCACTGGCAGAGTAACTGTCATTCCCCTGCAGATGTGTCCTCTATGTCTTACACTGTTTCCGTGGTTTCCTTTTCCTTTGGACAGATCTTCTAGTTCACTAAATTAAGTTTTTTATTTCAATAGTTTTTCTCATTTCTGTAAGTTTCCATTTTTCAAATTCATACATGCATGCCTGATAATCTTTTTTTTTTTTAAGTAAAACAGTTTTAATTTTTAGAGTTTGGTTTGGCCCAATGAGCCAGGCTATGACAGATATAACTGACATTTGAATAACTGGATTAATTTAGAGAAGGATAAATCCAGTTTTGACGCTTTTGCTTGTGTGTATGTCTTTTTAATTTAAGACTTTATTTTTCAGAGCAGCTTTAGGTTTACAACAAAACTGAGAGGGACATACAGAGGTTTTCCATACACCTCGTCCTGACACATGCAGAGCCTCTCCATATCAACCTTTACTTATTTAGATATTTAAATGCATAGCTATTCTACATCAGGCATTCCTGCCATCTACTGTCTTTAGGGGGCTAAATATATTCTTTGCTAATCATTTTTTCCAGGGTTGGTGATATGGATTGTGAGCTCATTGCCTGATTTTAATTGGTGGGAAATCCTATGGACCTAACTTGTGAACTGAGCTTTATTCTTGCAGAGAAAATTCAGCCCCACATTGAATGTCTGGGTTCATCACAGCAAACCCAGGCTTTCTTTCCCAATGCTTACCTATTTTCTTACCCAAAACCATTTTCTTATCTATTGATGAGTGCCCTTAAACAACTCAGCTTCTACAGGCACCAGCTCCAAGTCACTCTGGCCCCAGCTCATATATCCTGTTATTTAATTTGATTAATTTATTTAAATTTTTGGAAGGCAAGATCTTTGGAGACTTCCCATAACCCTAGTGAAGCCAGAAATATTGCAATGGTTTGGTTACTATGCAATAAATGGGCTTCTTGGAGCTCCTAGTAAGTCTTATCACTAGAAGTAGACCTAAAATATTTTTTAGTGTAAAAAAAAATGCATGTAGTACAATTGTTTTTATAAAAATAAGTTCTCTCTAGTTACCCATTTTCTGCATGTGTGTGTGTGTGTGTGTGTGTGTGTATACACAGAAAGATGCCTAGAATCTATGCTCATCTGATATGAATTATGGCTATTTCTGAGTGACAGGATTGGAAGTGATTGATTCTCCAGGGTTTTTGGGCCTGTACTGTTTTTACCAGAATAGAGTGATTTTTTTTTTCTGAAACAAAAATAAAAGAAAGAAAACAGCGTGCCTGGCTGGCTCAGTTTGTAAAGTGTATGACTCTTGACCTCGGGGTTGTGAGTTTGAGCCCCACATTGGATGTAGAGATTACTTAAAAATAAAAAATAAAAAAAAAAAAAAAGGAAGGAAAAGACCAGACTGGAAGTGAATATTCTAAGATGTTAATGGCAGTTGGTTTAGGACAATAGAGATCAAAGTTACCGTTATTTTCTTTATTGTACTTTTAAGTTGAAAAAAAAAAAACCACTGCTTGATACTCACCAGTGCAAATGTTTTAGTAGGAACTGCCTTTGTACTATAAGCCCTGTCATCCAGACTGTGTGTGACACAGCAACCAAATATGACTCCACATCAACTGTTAGCACAAGGTTCACGGTAGAATTAACATTAACACTGGTGCTTGTGCTTATAAAAAGCATGACAAGTACTTTAAAGTTTTACTTTTAGTCCAACAGGAAACTTACATGATTTTTAGGAAAATATTTCCATGATACAGAGTGCTACTACAGTTAACACAGACCAGAGTAATCCTTCTCTAATATAAGTAAAGTTCTATTGCAAAGAATAATACCACTAAAGAGCTCTTTATGGAGGATCAGATGACCAACTGAGATAATGCTTTGTTGGTCTGGTTGCAAGCAATGTCTCTGGTGATAGCTTTTATAGAAAGGGTGTGATGCTGACGCTTACAGCTCGAAGAAGCTGAGTTGTAACTGTGTACATATAGTTTTCTGTATGTATTTCATATGTACTTCTGCTCTCTTGGAGGTTATATCTAGTGATGGCTTTCAGTCTGCTTTAAAAAAAGATGTTCAAAAAGAGTTTTGGTGAATGACAGCATCATTGAAATGAATTTGTAGTAAGAGTACATTAAGCAACAATGATCATTCAGTCCCTTTTGTCCTGCAAACAACAAAATTACCTCAACAAAAACCTTCCAAGCTATCTACCACAATTAAAACTTGGGGAAAACATCTAGGAATAGGGGGGAAAAAAGGAGTAGAGGTAGTAATATGTGTTGAACACCTTCTCCAAAGTACTTTGTTCCCTTTGCTAAATTACCACAAAGAAGCTAGGCACAGCTGTTTCAGCTCTAGATCCTAAAGCCTGGGAATCAGATTTTTAGCAATGCATTCAACTTTACATTTCAATATAACTAAATAATTTAGAGATGTCTTTAAACACCTCCTGATGGAAATGCACCTGTGTGTTACCATCACTAGCCTCTCTGAAATATTAGTTGCTTTCAATTTCTCTTTCTTCTCCAATATATCATCTACTTGGTCCATTTCCTCTTTATATCTTTACACATTACCTTTACCTCATTTCAATAATCCTAGAGCAAGATGCTGGATTGAAACTACTGTCTCTCACAGAGCTTCCTTCCAATTCGTATTGCCTTCATTTCTACACAAAAAAGTAAGAGTTATCTTCCACCAACAACTGTTTTCAGTAATAAGAAAACTAAGTTCTGTGACTAAGCTAAACATCCCTTCTGTTCTCTGAGGCCTATAGTGGTTCCTAGTTGCTAGTGGTATTGAAGTGAAATCTCCAAAGACTGTTTCATTACGTCTTTTATGAACTCTCAATGACCTGTCCACATTTTTCCACATATTCAAATTTATGTTCTCTGTGCCATTGAATCTGACCACCATGCACTAACATGATTAATTTGTTTCTTGTTTGTATTCTTTATCACTACAGTAGGAACTATCTACTCTCCCCTATATTTATTATCTCCTTCCTTAACAAAACATCTTCTGACTTTAATCTGGGCACACAGCTGTCCAGGGTAAAGACTACATTTTTCAGCCTCTCTCGCAGCTAGGAGTGTCAAGTGACTAAATGCTAAACAACAACATGTAAGCCAAAATATTATGAGCAACTTCAATAAGGGTCCTTAAGGGGAAGGAGTATTCATATTTTCTTTTTTAAAAATTTATTTAGTTGAGTGATGCCTGGGTGGCTCAGCAGTTGAGTGTCTGCCTTTGGCTCAGGGCATGATCCTGGGATCCTGGATCGGGTCCCACATCAGGCTCCCTGCATGGAGTCTGCTTCTCCCACTGCCTGTGTCTCTGCCTCTCTCTCTGTGTGTCTCTCATGAATAAATAAATAAATCTTTTTAAAAAAAAAAAGATTTATTTAGTTGAGAGAGAAGGGGAGAGAGCATACAAGTGGGAGGTGAGGTGTGTGCAGAGGGAGAGAGAGAAGCAAACATCCCACTAAACAGGGAGCCTGACTTAGGGCTCAATCCCAAGGTCCCAAGACCTGAGCTGAAGAAAGATGCTTAACTGACTGAGCCACCCAGTTGCCCCTAGAATATTCATATTTTCAAGCTCTCCTCCTTCCTACTGGCTAGAATGCAGATGTGATGGCTGGAGCTCAAACAGCTATCTTGGCTCATGAAGTGGAAGTTACATGCTGAGTCTGGTGATGAGACAGAAAGACCTCTGGGGTCCTTGACTTTATGAAGGGCCATATCAGTCTTAAAATATCTAGTTCTGGATTATTTTTAGAAGAGAGAAAAAAATCCTATTATGTTTAAGCTGTGAACATTTTTGTGGCCTCTTCTTCATCACTGGGAACACGTAATTCTAATTGATCCACCTATCTCCAAGTTTTAATTTGCTACTTCTGTCCTACTAAGAATGCTCCACCAATTTATTTTCCTATCTCGCTCAGTACCCTCCCACACAAAATTGTCAGGTTTCTTTCTTCCTTTAAAATATAGCTCCTGTGGTGTATTTCCTGGGGGGGTCAATTAAGCATCCAACTCTCGGTTTCAGCTCAGGTCATGATCTCAGGGGTCGTGTCCCATGTTGGGCTCTGCACTCAGCAGGAAGTGTACTTAAAGATCCTCTCCCTTTGCCCCTCCCCTTATGTGCATGCTCGCACTCTCTCTCTCTCTGAAATAAATAAATAGATAAATACAGCTTCAGATTCAAATGCCTATGTGGAAACAGTATTGCTAAGCTTAATCCAATTACTCTTTTTTGGTTTTTTGTTTTAAAGATTTTATTTACTTATTCATGAGAGAGACACACAGAGAGAGGCAGAGACACAGGAAGAGAGAGAAGCAGGCTCCATGCAGGGAGCCTGATATGGGACTCAATCCCAAGACTCCAGGATCACTCCCTGGGCCGAAGGCAGGCACTCAACTGCAGAGCCACCCAGCCATCCCCAATTACTCTTTTTTGAACGCAAACACACACATATATCTATCTACGATGTATATGTGTATATATACGTAGATGGATAAATGGAGTTTTTTTTTATTTGATAAATGGAGTTTTTAAATAATTTAACAGATTTTTAACAAATTTACTAAGTTTTTACATCCAAACATTCACTATTTGCCATCATTCACCAAAATTCTTTTTGAACATCTTTTTTTTTTTTTTTTAAACGGACTGAAAGTCATCACTAGATGTAACTTCCAAGACAGCACAAATACACCCAATTTGCTTACCAGTCCAAGAACAGTGTCTGGCATATCGTAAGTACTCAATACATGTTTATGATATGAATAAAAAAATTAACTGTAGCAAAACTTCATTTGAAGGTAGACTGACTTTTTAAAAATAGTCAAAAGTCATTCCAAGCTCAGTTTAGTGAATAAGATGTGTCATAAAGCTAGAGAATATCATTTGGGTTAAAAAAAAAAAGCAGTGACTATAAAGCAATAAACCTGATCTCCTTGTATGAATCATAAAAATGGCTCAGAGTTGAGCTTCTTTCTGTGGCAATTTAAAGATTCATTTCCTAAGCTTACAGTTAAGTACGCCAAGCTTGCTCCAGTTTCAGAATGTTTGCACCTGCTGTTCCCTTTGCCTGGATCACCCCCGATATACATGGATAGTCCCTTCACGTCATTTGGGTCTCTGTCTAAATAGCCACCTCTTCCAAAGGTCTTTCCTTACTCCCTGACCTAAGGTAAAGTCATCCTTGTCACTTTCTGTGCCCTAATACTGCTTTCCTTTCTTTTTTTTTTTTTTTTTTAAGATTTTATTTATTTATTCATGAGAGACACGGGGGAGGGGGCGGGCAGAGACACAGGCAGAGGGAGAAGCAGGCTCCACACAGGGAGCCCAACACGGGACTCGATCCCGGGACTCCAGGATCATGCCCTGGGCCAAAGGTGGGTGCTAAACTGCTGAGCCACCCAGGGATCCCCCTGCTTTCCTCTTCTTTATAGGACTTGTCACTGACATAACATTTTATATCTATTTTGTTTATGTGCGATTAGTATCTGTCTCTGTCACTAGAATACGTGCTCCATGATGAAAGGGACTATGTTTTACTCATTGCTATAGCTCCAAATTTCTGCTTGATATCTAAAGTTCAAAACAATCCATTAATAGATGTTTACAATGAAAGAGCAAGGAAGAGAAAAAAGGAATGGAGAGAGAACAAGAAAGGCAAGAGAGAAGTAGTGAAAGGGGTGAAGAAACTCTGGGCAAGTCGGTGATTTTACTCTGTAACTCCATTTTTGTATTAGTTTGAGTTGAAGGCTTCTGTGAGAAAATTTCAGACTGTGTCTCTTTTCTCTCCTGGAGATTTATTTCTAAATAAAATGGCTACCAGAAAGAAAGAGGTTCCACTCCACTTAGAAGCATGTGGATGGCATTTACTGTCTTTTACCATCTTTCCATCTTCCTAGTCCACACAAACACAAACTGAGTGAACATTCGAGAACTCCTGAGTCAGAGAAGTACTTTAGTGATTTTTAGCAAGATTCCTCTGTGTTGGTATTAACTATTAACATTCTTAATTTCTATACATAACTGACATTTGGAACATCTGTTCATTGAATACCTGCAGCTCTTTCAGGCTCTTGTTTAATAGAGTTACATGATAAAGCTAGGCGGCAAGCCTCTGAAAATACTTTTAACTCTGTCACTTCTGCTGTGTCTCTCACAGCATAAAGTTTAGCTCCTTTCAAGGCACAGTAATTCAAGTCACATTTCTTTAATGATTTTCCTTCCTCAGACCATTCCTTACACAAAACTTACCAACAGGGTTTGTACTGGAGAAGATAGAGCACAATGACATTCCTTCATGTTTTGGCAAATTTACTAGAAAAGGTAATTTGTTTCTTTTTTTTTTTTTTTTAAGATTTCATTTATTTATTCATGAGAGACACACACAGAGAGAGGCAGAGACACAGGCAGAAGGAGAAGCAGGCCCCCCGCCCCAATGCAGGGAGCCTGAAGTAGAACTCGATCCCAGGGCCCTGGGATCACACCTGAGCCAAAGGCAGACGCTAAACTGCTGAGCCACCCAAGTGTCCCAATTAATTGTGTTTTCTTGCTGATTTCTATAACATTACAGAGAAAACCTTTATTTTTTTAAAGATTTTTAAAAAATTTATTCATTCATGAGAGAGAGAGAGAGAGAGAGAAAAGAGAGAGAGAGAAAGGCAGAGACACAGGCAGAGGGAGAAGCAGGCTCCACACCCAGAGCCCCGACACAGGACTCAGTCCCAGAACTCCAGGACGGTGCCCCAGGCCAAAGGCAGGCGCCAAACCGCAAAGCCACCCAGGGATCCCCAAGAAAGCCTTTTTAAAAAAAGTTCATTCTGCATTTAAAATCTTTGGCGAAGGAAAAAGTTCTATGATAGAAGACACTGTTGTCCTGTAGGAGTCTGAGAGACTTTCAGAATTCTGAGGCACATTTAAGAAATGTGTAGGATCAAACAGCACAAAATGCATAGATGCCCAAACCCTGAGGCTCACATTCCAGTTATGATGAAAATCTTAACATGAATCACAATGCCAAATAAGTAGTCACTACTTTAATACCATTTGAGCTCAAAACTCTCATTTTATTTGAAACCCAAATAAATTGCATTCAGAAAATAGTCGTAATATTTTCTACTATTATTCATCTTTGTTTTGTACAGAATGAGGCCTAATATAGTACCAATAGCACTAATATAGCATTAATACTTCAGTATTAAAATCTAATGTTTTGAGGCACCTGGGTAGCTCAGCAGTTGAGTGTCTGTCTTTGGCTCAGGTTGTGATCCCGCGATCAAGTCCCTGCAAGGACCTGCAAGGACCCTTCTTCTCTCTCTGCCTATGTCTCTGCCTTTCTCTCTGTGTTCCTCATGAATAAATAAGTAAAATGTTAAAAAAAAAAAAAAAACCCCTAATGTTTATATTTTCTCATTGTTCTTAAATGATACCATTGTAGGCTGACGCTCATTATACGTACTTTTATTATGTAGCCTTGCAACCTTAAGAAGCTTACGTTTCTTCTCTGAAGCAGAAATTTCTGGTGTGTGGGCAGAAGCACATGCTGTTGGTGAGTTAGCTGTACCAGGTAATCTTTTAGGAAATGTCATAGAGTAGGAGGTACGCCGTCTTGTCCGACATGCTACTTCCCTCTCTCTATGCAACAACTGTTCATCCATCAGCAACGTTATGACTTGCTTAGACTTTTCCCGGATATAATAACCTGAAAAATACATTGGATTTGTGTAGGTAAGAAAATGTTCATTAAAGCTACAATTAACTTTTATTCTAAAGAAATTAGGAAAAAAAAACATAAGCAATGTAAGCAAAGAGAAAAAATAGGGAAACCGGTTTCATTAGAATTGTCAATAAACTCTCCTTTTCTTATACTTTGAGAAGTAAATAAATGTATGATGAAATCGTATCACATATTTCCTTTTAAAAGTAATACATACATTGCAATAAATCAAACAATATAGGCATAAAAGAAGAAAAATGAAATTAGATCTAGATGTACGACCATGACATATAACTAAAGATTTAAAATAATATGAATGGTATGATTTAAATCGGTAAAGCACAGAGGAAAATCAATCATTATATATGAATACAGGAGAGATAAGTAGATAGAGAAATACATGAGTGGATAGAAGGATGGATGGATGGATGGATGGATGATGGATGGGCAGGAAGATGGCCTGCTGTGCTCTCACAACATTGTTAATATCTCTTACCTTAAAGGGGTATGATTGGGGTGGGACAAGAATGGGGGGGGACTGGATTTTCTTTGACATAACATCTTATCAAAACAACTTGATGCCATTAATAGAGTGCCAGAGCACAGTCTAAGACCAGAATCCTAATGAAGATGCTCTCCTTAATCATCTGTGTGACTCTGATATGTTAGGTGATCTGTCTGGCCTTGAGTTTTCTATGTAAAAACCAGTAGAAGCATATCTGTTCAGTGTAATTCACAGATATAAAAATATACTCATTCAAATATATAGTATTATTACTATTCTCAATCCCCTCCCCATGAGAAATGATAAAGGAAACCCACTTCCCTCTCCATAGCTTGGGACCAACTCATATTATAACATCTCATGTCTTCCCAAGCCTTCTTCCAGAAGTAAACTGAAAAGTCCCGAAAAGATGCACTACAATGTTCACTCTGGGCTCTAAGCATGACGAATTAAAGTGGTAATATATCCAACTATAATTTACAAGTAGTAGAAGTAATGAGAAATGGTCAAATGTAGGGTGCATTTAGATGAAAGAAGCTAATATGTTCTCTGCAGTCATTTCATTAAGGACTGCTACGGATGGTGTCAGAAACCTTTGTTCAAGTTGCCATCTTTCCCAGGATTATTTTATCCACTCTTAATCTCATTTCTTAGTCACTTCCTCCTTCCAAACTTCTTTTATAACTGCTGTGAACCATATCATTCTTAACACCCTTAGTTTCCTATGAGTAATTTGTAGTCTGTAAACAAAAAATCCTGCAGTGTTTTGGGTTACCACTTTGTGTTGCCTGATAGAAGTCTGCTGTGACTGTCAGCCTTTGGGGACAACATGCCAGACACTCCTTTCCCCTGGAAAACTGCCATAGCTCAGTTTGGGAGAAAGGGTGAAAGACTTGTTTTTCCATTTCTAACTTCATAAAAACTCATCTCCTTCCACTTCCACTCTCTCCCTCTACCCTGGCGACCCTGACTGCCTTATTCTGCAATCACACCAGGCTATCTATCTCCTTCAAGCCGTGTGCTAGCTGTTGCTTCTGCCAGGGACTCTGCATGGATAGGTCCCTAATTCATTCAAGTCTCTACTCAAATGTCACCACCTCAGAGAAGCCTTCCTTCTGCCCACCCTCTCTAAAATAGCCCCATTCCCATCACTCTCTCTTTCATTACCTATTTTGTCACTACCCGATACTGTTATACACACACACAAACACACACACGTTTACTTGTTTACTGTTTCTTTTATCTATGATACAAACTCCATGGGGGCAGAGAACCTCATTCACCCAGTACCTTTAGTGTCTAGAAGAATGATTGTACATAGGAGATACTCAATAAATATTTACTGAGTAAATAAGTTGATAAAGGAGCAAATTACCAAAAAGTTTCAATTTCCTCCTTGACATAGTGCAAATGGAACCACATGTATAAGAAGATACTGAGTGCCAATTTACAATGCAGCTGCCTGAGAAAGTTGCTTGGCCTGAAAGTTTCTTGCAACACCCTTAATTACAAAAGGTCAGAACTAGAAGTTATGGGACAGATGTGGATTATTTTACTTGGAGTCTGCATGAATTGGTGGCACTTGAAAGCAGCTACAAAAGTTCAAAGGTCCATGCAGGTACATCAAGCAGAAAGCCAACCACAATGATGAAGCACTTCTCCCTGAAACATCAGGGCTCTTCCCTGAGGGAGCAGTTGATAGCATCCGGAATGTCAAGCCCAGTGGTTTACTTCTCCCTTGAGGCTGACCACTGCCCTGGCTACCTCCCCGCCACCCTCAAGATGCTGGAGAATAGAAACCTGGCTGTTCTAAAGCACTGAAGTTGAAAGTGAAAAAAAATCTATGAGTCCAATAAACCTGCTTCCAGGATGAGTTAAATAATAATAGTACTAACAAGATGGCATCTCCTCACTGCTAAGTAATATGTTTCTGAAAGGAAAGGAGGGATGCAGTACTAAAACAGAATTGTACTGGAATAGAACACATATAGGAACCAACCACTTTGTGTCTAAAAGAGAAAAGGAGGGGAGGGGAAGAATATGGGATGGAGGGAGAAAGAGAGACAAAGGGAGGGAGAAAACATGGATTCTCTGAAATGAGAAATCAAGCTACGAAACAGATCAATACCCAAAGGTACATCAAGATGTAAAGCTCATTATTAAGATGAAGAATAAAGTCAAAACAAAGCTATATTCTGTTTTGGGGGGCCTGGGTGGCTTGGTCAGTTAAATGTCTGTCTCCAGCTCAGGCTATGATCCCAGGACCCTGGGGCTGAGCCCTGAGTCAGACTCCCTCCTCACTGGAGAGTCTGCTTCTTCCTCTCCCTTTGCCCCTCCCCTTCATTCATTCTTTCTCTAATAAATAAATATATATTTTTAAAAAGCTATATTATTTTAATTAGGAATCTTTGGGTTCTAAGTGACAGAAACTCAAATTGAACTGGCCATGAAAAAACCAGGGGTTATGACTGGGCCTCAGGTAAAAAAGAGGAAGAGACTGGAGAACTACTAGGACTCTTCTTCCCTCTCCCATCCCTTCCTCCCTCTGGAAGAGGCATGTAATGCCTTCATTTTCTCAAACCCTTACATATTGGCTTTGTCCATCTGAATGTGGACATGGCCACAGATACCTCCAGGTTCATGCCTCACACTCTACCACCACCTGAGAAGCCTCCCTCTTCCTTCATTCAAACTGGAAAAATCCAAGAGAATGACTCAGTTTGGCCCAGCTTGAAAGTCACATGCCCATCCCCTTGGCCAGAGCAGGAGATACTCCCATTGGCAACACCCATCAGAAAGGCACAGTGAAGTGAGGGGAGAGTCAACAGGAGAGAAAAATGAACAAACAGAAAGCCAACTGGAGGAGGCTTCTCAAACTCAAGCAAAGAACATACAAATCACTAGAGCAACTATGCACCAGACCAATACCCAGAGATACTCACTTATGCACCTAGGCAATTATCTGATCATTTCTTAAACATTTAAGTTTCAGGAATTGTTCTAGAAGCACAAGTGAGAAAAAAAAATGACAAGATTCCTAAACAAGATAATTTCAGATAAAAATAAATGCTCTAAAGGAAATAAAGAACAGTGAGGTGCTAAACATCAAGTTGTGGTGCAGTGAAGTCAAGTCATATCTCTGCGCATTTTGAGCAGCCAGAAAAAACCAGCCCGGCAGACATTCAGGCAGAGGGAGCAGCTCTGACTTCACTTCTTTAGGAAGCCCTCTGTTGAGAGATAGCAAGACCCTCCCAGCTTGCTCTACATATCCTTGGTCAAGCCTGGTTTCCAGTCTCATGCACCTGCACTGGTCTCTTACTGCACTTCCACAGGTTGTAATTGCTTATTTATTTGATAAATGTCTTTTTCCCTCCATTACAGCCAGAAGTATGCCTGTGTGCTTAAGAGATACTTCAGAAATGTCTGTTCAATAAATGAAGGAACATTCTGAAGGAAAATGTCCCAAATGCAGGGGAGGAGTCTCTGTAAACACACAAATGAGCATCATGTAAAAGGATTTAGAAATATGATAAATTCAAAGATGTTGGGCAGTGAAATGCACCAGAAACAAAGACATACATCGGACTTCTAGAAAAACATGTATTAGGTTTCAGACAGTGGTCATAAAACATCTTAACACCGCTCCCCCCATACCTGACCCACTAACCAACCCAAATTTACTCTTCTTCCTATATTCCTTTCTCAGTGAATTTTATATCCATTCACCACCACCCCCAAAAATCAATAACCCAGGCCTCTTGTTAGTGTCAAATCCATCCTCTCGTCTCCATCTCCCAGTTCAGGCCCCACTCGTTTCTTGCCTGTGGTGTTCTGTTTATTTACTTATCTCAAGTCTCCCTTGCCTTCTATCCTCCACAATGTCTCCAGGGGTGGGTGATGGAAGTGGGGTAGGAAGGGAGGGGAGAAGTATCCCCAACAGTGTTATTTTCAAGTTAAAAAACCCTCAGTCAAGTTGGCACCGTAAGTTCATGCTTCAAAGTACCCCTCTGCTCTGCTCCAAATATACAGCAATAATAGACATCAGCAGTCTCAAAAACAGGATAAAAACCTCCACAAACCATAAATATAAGAGAAATGAAAACGCAAAGAGCCAGGCTGAAGCTACAGGGCTGCTGGGTTCTTGATCTGGCAGCCAGGAGTTCAGCTCCTCAGGTGTTAGGGAACCAGAGCTGATCTCACTCTTTGATGTTAGGGGGTATCTGTGTTTGAGAGAGGGCTGGGAAGAAAAGAAAAAGAAGAGGGGAAAAACCCAGCTGCTTCATGGGCTGTCACTTATTTGTAGCTGTGGGTCTAGAAGCTAGAAGACACATGTGCAGCCTTAAGGCTGGGAACTAAACCTAAGGCAGGCAAGGCTCCTGCCACCTCAGTGGCTGCATGTAAGACACCTTAGTTCTATCGCAGGGCATGGCTGCCTTTCTAAGGGCTGTACTGGAGGCTCTAAGGGAGCTGGGTGGCATGAACTGAAAACCAATATCAAGGGGTGAACATGGATAGTGGAGGAAGAACCTCCCAGTCAAAATAAGACAGAAAACTAAAATTCCAAAATAGTTTTTTAAAAAAATCTCATGCTTAAGAAAGATGGCTGATAAAAACAGCAATCAAAATGCAAATACACTGCAAGGGAAATCAGTGTTCTATAGGATTCTGTAAGATCTTCTATAAATCAATATTCTATATTGTTAGAGGATTTTAAAACGCTAAACAAAGATTTTTATTTTTATGTATGTATTTATGATTGATTGATTTGAGATAGAGTGAGAGCACGTGCACGTGTGAAGGGGGGGCAGAGGGAGAAGGAGAGACAGACTCCCAAGCAGTGCCAGGCCCAGCGTGAGCCAGGTGTGAGTCTTTATCTCATGACCCTGAGATCATGATGTGAGCTGAAATCAAGAGGTGGATGCTTAACCACATGAGCCACCCAGGCACCCCCTAAACAAAGATTTTTAAGTAATACAATTAAAAGAGATTAATACAGGAATCATAACCACAATAAGAAATTTGAGATTATGAAACAAAATAGGCAGAAATGAAACAAAAGCATTGGATATGAAAAGAGCTGATTAAAAATCCTAGAAATGAAAACTATACTCAGTAGAATTAAAAAGAAAAAAACCCTCAACATCCAAAAACTCCAGAATCTAACAGCTGAAGAGGTAATTGAAGAATAGTATTAAGGAATTCTTCCAAAATACAGCACAGAATGGCAGTAAGATTAAAAAGATTAATTAAAAGTCATAAACAACAGATTGTGCAAGGCCCAGTATTCACTTAGTTTCAAAAGAAGAAAATTATGGTAATCACAAAAAAGCAATATTCAGAGCAAAAGGGGCTGAGAATTTCACAGAAAATACATGAATCCTCACATCAAAAATGATCTTCAAAGACTAAGCAAGATAAATAAAAATAATCCTATATGTAGAAATCTTGTAGAAAGACAGAACATTTAGGATAATGGGAAACTCTTAGAAACCACCAATCAAAAAAAAAAAAAAAAAGCTACCAATCTTTTCTTTGAACCTCCAATAATAGCCCACTTGTCAGCATTTCAGTCAGCAGACATTTATTCAGCACCTCCACCAAATTGAGTAAAGAAATAGATATCTCAATAAAATAACCTCAGCCCTCCAAACTCGGAGTCCAGTGAAGGAGGTAACATGTCCTTGGGTCATACAGCAGTGTGCTTCAACAGATATGTGGGCAAGGTGCATTGGATGGGCAGAAACTGTAAAAACAGGATAGTGGAGAAGCCCTTCCTAGTGAATGGTTTGCACTGAGCATTATTTGGACATGAATATACACTGCAGGAAATAAAAGTAATAAAAGTAAAAATATGCCAAGGAGTAATAGTATAAGCTAATATTGATTGATGATCTAGAAGGTGCCTGGCCTTCAGACATTATCTCCAATCCTCAAAAAGTCCATTTTACAGATAAGAAAAGTAAGTTTAGGGGGAGTAAAAAACTTTTCCAAAGTCATAAAGTTAATAATAAGTTTGAAGGTAGAGACTGGCTCTATAGAAATACCACAATATAGACTTTAGTTTCCTCGACTGAATTTAGCATACAAATGTAAGCTTTTTTATTTGATGAGAACCTTGAGAAGAGAACAATTGTGTTGACACAGCACTGAAGTGCTAAACTGTTATTCTCTCTTGTTTGTTTACTGTACTCTGCTGTCCATGTGTGTATAATATGTAAAGAGGAACGTGGGAAGACTGGCTAGACTGGCATATTTAAGTTTAAATAGATTCATGGTTTGTTTCTTGCTGTCATGATTACCAATGATTATATTTGCTCGAAGGAGCAAAAGGTGATCCAAAATACTAAACTGTTGTAGGTATAAAGGTTTTATTTGAACTCACAGTAATACAACTTTCAAGTTACTTGTAACAATAACAAAGCACTAACAGAACAGGCTCATGATGACCGAAAGCCTGGATGTTTGTTTAAAGGAAATTCATTTGTTCATCAAAACTATAAAAATATGTGTTACGGGAAATCACATTTGTTCAGCAGCCTTGTGTTAATTATCCCACCTCTCTGCAAATGAGCACATCTACTTTGCACTAATGAATCCAGCCTCTACCACGTATCAGATGGGTTTGATGGTTAGAGAATTCTGACCACTGCTGTCTGACAGCTACAGAGAGACAATCAAGTCTGATGCACTTGGAAGCTAGATTCTTCCCACAGTGCTTAGGCACTACCCTCCTTCCCGCCCCCACCCCCTCCCACCTCCCTCCAGGAGCTGCCTGCCTCACACTATCCCATTTCTGTCCCTCCTGTAAAAGAAGGAAGACAGTCAGATTTCAGTTATTTTGCTTTTAGAGGCTAACCAACATCCAAAGCAATTCTACATTTTAAAATATTTTCTTTTTCTTGAACTCACTCTTTCCAGATATCTTGGCTCTGTTTGATTCATTATAGTCACCTTGAAAGTGAAATTCTAATCATTCTACTACTTGTTCTACTACTTGTCCATGTCCAGTCTTTCTCTAAATCCTATCAGGGTTTCTCTAAATCCTATCAGGGTCCAAATACCTGGTACTTTGTTTTCTTCCCTTCTGTGAGAACCTGAACTCAAAAAACCATCTCCTCAAAAAAAAATTTTTTTTTTAATTTTTTTTAAATTTTTTAAACTTCTAAACTAGCATAAATATATAAATGTATCACATCTTCCACAGTCTCTGCTTTTTACATTTCGGGTTGTGTCTCTTAACTCTGGCTTATAAGGTTTAGTTCCTACTCCAAGACTTTCAAACTTTAGTGAACAAATGGGTAGGTGATTGGTAAGGGCCAATCCTGGAGGCAGACAGGCAGCCTGTACAAAATCAGCCATGGGTCAAAGTGTGAAGCATCTAATTCCCAAATTAGATGACTGATAATGACAAGGGAAAACTAAAATGGCAGTAATGTCACCAGTGTATGCCAAGTTACTTCTAGTAAAACCGCTTAACATAACTTTTTAACAACACTGAAAATTTGTCTTTTTAGAATGTACCTTTAAAAAGAAATCCATCGAAAGATGAATGGATAAAGAAGATGTGGTTTATGTATACAATGGAATATTACTCAGCCATTAGAAACGACAAATACCCACCATTTGCATCGACGTAGATGGAACTGAGTGAAATAATATGCTGAATGAAATAAGTCAATTGGAGAAGGACAAACATTATATGGTCTCATTCATTTGGGGAATATAAAAAATAGTGAAAGGGAATAAAGGAGAAAGGAGAAAAAATAAGTGGGAAATATCAGAAAGGGAGACATAACATGAAAGACTCCTAACTCTGGGAAACGAACTAGGGGTGGTGGAAGGTGGGTGGGGGTGGGGGTGACTGGGTGGCGGGCACTGAGGTGGGCACTTGACTGGATGAGCACTGGGTGTTATTCTGTATGTTGACAAATTGAACACCAATAAAAAATAAGTTTATTAAAAAAATAAATAAAAATAAAAAATAAAAAGAAATCTACCTTTAATTTAAATAAATGTACACATATAATGGCCCATTTAAACAAAATTAACTACAATCTCATGACTTACCTAATTGAGAATAAAGTAGTACATACATCTATAATGCACACATTTCCAAGAATACTATAAATTTGATTTTATAAAAAGAATACCATAATCTGTATAAATAAATAATTCGATGGTATGAAACATTCAATTAGGTATTTTTCAGACAATTTTAATTAAGTTCACTCTGGTAGTTTGATGAAACTTTGTTAGGATATTTTTTAAAACTCAATTAGGAGAGGCTGTGTAGCACAATAATAGAATAGCACTAAGCAGTATTAGGATATATGAGCTTTAATCATGTTCAGTCATTAATTAGCTGTGCAACCTTACCTAAATAACTTAATCTGTCTGGGCGCTAGCTCCTCATCTCTTTAAGAGGGATAACATGTATCTTTTATTCCTCTAAGATATTGTAAGGGTCAAATAAGATACCAAACACAAAAATGCTCTATTACTAAAATCTAGTAACTCAAACAACTAGATACCTTATGGAAAAGACTGAACTTTACTTCCACCTCATAATATACATAAAAGTTAATTCTACATCAATCACAGACCTAGCTAAAACTGTAAGATGTCTGAAAGAAAACAAGAGAACTCCTTCACAGCTTTGGTGTAGGCAAGTTTCTCAGACAAGACACAAAAGGCATCAGCCATAAAGAAAAACATACTGCACTCCATCAAAAGACATTAAGAAAGTGGAAAGACAAGTCACAAACTTGGAGAAAATATTTGTAATCCATATATCTATCTGACAAAGGACTCATCTCCAGAATGTATAAAGAACCACTACAAATGAAATTTGAAAATAGGCAAAAAAATTTAAAATTGAAATAGGCAAAACACTCGAATAGGCAAAGATGTTCACATGCTCACAAATCATATTAAAAGATGCTCAACAACTTTTCAGGGAAATGGAGATTGAAACAATACTATATACTCATCAAATTGGTTAAAAAGAATAACAGTACTTAAGTAGTGACAAGTATGTGGAGCAACAAACTCTCAAACACTGCTGGTGGGAATACAAAGTGGTAGAAACCACTTTAGAAGACTAGTTGAATATACACCTGCTCTATGACCCAGAAATGCCACTCTTGAGCATATGCCCAAGAGAACTGAATATGTATAGCCATAAAAAGGCTTACATAATAACATTCACAAAAGCTTTATTCATAATAGCCAAGAACTATACACATATCAAATGCTCATCAACAGAAGATGGGCAAAAAAACTGAGATGTTCATATAATGGAACAGGACTCACCAATAAACAGGAATGATACTACTAATGTATGCAACAACATGCATGAGTCTTAAAATCATTAGTGGAGATAAAGAAGCCAGAGGCAGAAGAATACATATGTTTCCATCTGTATGAGTTTCAAGAAAAAACACAACTAATTTACGCAGTAGGAGAAATTAGAATAGCAGCTGCCGCTGGGAAGGAGGAAGAACTAAGTGGAAAGGGGGATAAATGGAAAGGGGGATTGGAAATGTTCTTTATCTTCATATGGGTGATTGGTTATACTTACTAACATTCATCAAACTGTATACTTAGGATCTGTGCATGTTATAGTATATAAATTATATCTCAATAAAGCAGTGTTAGCATTAAAAACCTATTTTAAAAAATAATTTAGAGGGCAGCCCGGGTGGCTCAGCGATTTAGCACCACCTTCGGCCCAGGGTGTGGTCCTGGAGACCCGGGACTGAGTCTCATGTCGGGCTCCCTGCATGGAGCCTGCTTCTCCCTCTGCCTGTGTCTCTGCCTCTCTCTCTGTGTCTCTCATGAATAAATAAAATATTTAAATAATAATAATAATTTAGAGTAAAGAGGTGGAAATTTTATGGTTAAAGGAGTCAACTTTGACATATTTTTTATATTCCTAAAAGAAAGTTAATTGCTATAAATCTGCTGAAGGTATAAAAGTATTACAGTATTAGTCATCCATTCATCTAATATCTATTGAGTGATCCTACTCCCAGGCAATGTAGTAAGTGCCAGAGATAATGTTATCGCCCTTTAGAAATTCACAGTTTTCCAAAAGATACAGGCATGTATATAAATGTGCTCTGACAGAGGTATAGGGATGTTGTGCACATAAGGGAAAGAACATTGCACTTGACCTGAAAATATCAAGGAGATTGAGGACTATCATCAGTTGGAGAACCTGAATCACCTGCAGGAACATGGCACTCTTTCTGATAAGTTTGAGCCTAATGTATAATGGGCCCTAAACCTGCGATAAAAAACAGGCCCAGCCATGCCAACTGCATCTAGCTATTTGTCCAAGACCGTAAAATTAGATTTGAGTGAATGATTTTTTAGGCCATGACTGCTGCAAGTCAAGAGTATATGTACATTTCTTGTATAATCTTTGACATAAAATAACTCTGAAATAGATGAAAAAAAGAATAAACCTCTTGGTTCCTGTCCCAGATTAATGAACACAATTAATTCAGTTCTCAGATCCTTCCTATGTGCTCCATCCTGCTATATGCTGCTAGTCAAGTGCCTGGTCAAGTCTGGAGATGTGACATGTGGTGACAGCATAGAGTAGAAGAGCAAAGAGCATGAGCAGGATATGGATAACATCATGCATTCAACAACATATTGTTGAGAACATGGATTCTAGAGTCAAAACGTCTAGATTATAATCTTGACTTTAACACTAACTAGCCATGTGAGCTAGCTACTCAACTTCTTTGTACCTTCCTTTCCTCATCAGTAAAAAGGGGCCAACCTATCCAAAGGGTTATTATGAATATTAAACAAGTTAATACAGGTAAAATGTTTAGAAGAGCCTTTGTCACACAGTTAAATGATATAAACTTGTTTGCTAATATAGGGGTCTAAAAAATTGCAGAATACAGAATAAACTTATTTTTAAGCAGTATGTTGGTTACATTTTAAATTGATATGTTCAATGTTTTTCTATAGATTCTAGACACTGTTTCAGGTAAAGTATCTCTGTATTTAAAACAATGTGTTCTAGCTTGGATTGCATTTCATTTAATTGTTTTTTAATTTCTGCCTGATTAGATCTAAATTCTGCAGTCATGAAGTCTCTTGAGTCCTTTATGCTTTTTTCTGAGCCACCAGTAGCTTTATAATAGTGCTTCTGAATTGGCTTTCTGACATTGAATTGTAATCCAAATTTTGTAACTCTGTGGGAGAGAGGACTGTTTCTGATTCTTTCTTTTGAAGTGAGGTTTTCCTTCTAGTCATTTTGCTCAGTGCAGAGTGGCCAAAAACAAGTTGTACTGGGAAAAGGAGAAAAAGGAGAAGAGAAGAGAAGAGAAGAGAAGAGAAGAGAAGAGAAGAGAAGAGAAGAGAAGAGAAGAGAAGAGAAGAGAAGAGAAGAAGAAAGAAGAAAGAAAGAAGAAAGAAAGAAAGAAAGAAAGAAAGAAGAAAGAAAGAAAAGAAAAGAAAAGAAAAGAAAAGAAAAGAAAAGAAAAGAAAAGAAAAGAAAGAAAGAAAGAGAAAGAAAGAAGAGAGAAGAAAAGAAAAAAGAAAAAAGGAGGGGGAAGTAAACAGAAATCAAAGAACAAAAAAACAAGGGGGGGTATCCTCTGATTGTGTATACTGTAAATCCCTCGACTTCCCCTGGAACTTTCCAGTGCTGCTTGGTCAAAAATTTGTTTTTCCCCTGTTGGTCTAGCTGGTCTTCTGGGGGAGGGGCCTGCTGTGCTGATTTTCAGGTGTTAGCACTTGGGGGGTGGAAGGGGAGATGGGCGGGGAGTGGGGGGTGACTGGGTGACGGGCACTGAGGTGGGCACTTGACAGGATGAGCACTGGGTGTTATTCTATATGTTGGCAAATTGAACACCAATAAAAAATAAATTTACAAATAAAATAAAATAAAATAAAACAATGTGTTCAACTGCCAACCTAAAACCCCCCAAAACTATAATACAAAACAGTGTCCCCAAAGTCTGAAAACAGTGAAATTTATCATAAAATTTACTATAAATCTTTTCAGATGAATAATTAGACTCATTGTTTTAAATTTACTTCATCTGAAAAGCCGTCTGGAGGTTGAAAAAAAGCATATGGAGAACCTTGTTTGAAACGTTAACCAATGAACTATTTGAAAATAAGTTTCTCTTGTTCCCCAAGTTTTCCGAATTGTTTTCTCATCTTTTCCCCTCTACAGTACAGTTGCCTTCCCTTAGCCATGAGGAATACTTTCCAAGACCCCTAGTTAGATGCCAGAAACTGTACAGACCGTAAAAACTGTGAAGACAATCCTATATATGTCTTTTTTCTACACGTGCATACCTACAATGAAGTTTAATTTGTAAATTAAGCACAGTAACAGATTAACAACAATAATAAAATAGAACAATTATACCAATATACCATAATAAAAGCTATTATATGAATGGGTTATCTCTCTCAAAATATCTTATTGTATTCTACTCACCTTTTTTTATGTGATGTGAGATAATACAACACCTATGTGATAATATGGAAGTGAAGTGAGTGACATAAGCATTGTGATATAGCACTAGGCTACTACCAACCTTCTGAACAATATGTCAGAAGGAGGATCATCTTCCAGACCACAGTTGACCACGGGTAACTGAAACTATGGAAATTGAAACCACAGATAAGGGGAGATTACTGTAATACTATTATTAATTACTGGGCAGGCACTGTGTGATAGGCACTGTTGTAATGTTATAGAGCATGGACAAAGATGTTAAGCATCTGACCCTTGATTTTAGCTCAGGTCATTATCTCAAGGTCATGAGATTGAGCCCCACATTGGGCTCTGTGCTCAGTGCAGAATCTGCTTGTGATTTTCTGCCTTTCCCTCTGCCCCCTTCCTGCTCATGCTCTCTCTCTCCCTCTCTCTAAAAATATATATATATAAATCTTTAAACCTCAAACAGACATAAAATATCCCTGTCTTCATGAAACTTATGCTCTTGTAGGAGGAGAAAGAAAACAAATAATAGGGAGTAAGAAGAGATAAAAAAAATAATAAAATATGACCTATGTCAGGTAAGAAAAGCTATGAAGAAAAATAAAACAGAAGGTGGCTAGGGCGTATCAGTACAAAGAATGGGGTGGGGCTGATTTTAAATAAATAGGGTAGATATAAGAGATCTCACTAATAAAATGACTTTCTCAGATTCTCAGCAGAGATCTGAAGTGAGGAAGCAATGCAGGTATCTGGAGACGTGCACTCCAGGTAAAGGGTAAAAACTAATCAAGGAAACCAACATGAAGGTCTTTTTTTCTATAGTTTCTTCTGCTTTTACCTTTTTTCTTTGTCTCTTCTTAATACCAGTATCTCAGGTAGGATCCAGTTATAGATTCTTGGATCACTGCAATTTCTCTCTCATTAATTTCTCGGTATAAACTTCATTGCTGGGATCCCTGGGTGGCGCAGCGGTTTGGCGCCTGCCTTTGGCCCAGGGCGCGATCCTGCAGACCCAGGATCGAACCCCCACATCGGGCTCCTGGTGCATGAAGCCTACTTCTCCCACTGCCTTTGTCTCTGCCTCTCTCTCTCTCTGTGTGACTATCATAAATAAATAAAAATAAAAAATAAAAATATAAACTTCATTGCTTTTTTTCTTTTCTGATCCAACAAAATCATTCTTATTGAGTAGTTTTTCAATGATCAAATTTCTTACCTCAATTCCCTCAGTTTCTTTTTTTATAACTTCTACTAAATAAAAATTTACTGATGTCCAGTATGTACCAAGGCCTGATGGTAAAAAGATGATTATCATATGACATATACCCTAAGAATCTAGTCAAGGACAAATCTGTACATATACATGTACATGTATACATACATGCACACATATACATATATATATCAAATGGATATACTATAAAAAAAAACCCACACTGATATTATTAATAAAGTTCTACAGCAATTAATTCTGCCTAGTGAGAAAAAGAAATAGTTGGAGATATGGAGGAAAAGACCTCTGAGCTAGAATTTGACAACTAAGTAGGAATTCAACAAACACACAGCAAGAAACTACTATTACAGGGAAGAAGAAACATCTTAAGTATCAGCACATAGAAGTGAAGAATATATTAGGAATGCCAAATGCAATGTGTTAGATTGAAGACTAAGAAATTAATAGTAAAAGGTCGATTTGGAACATGCTAAGGGGCCTGACTTTATCCTGAGAACAAGTAATTCCCAAACTATTTTAACTGCACACCCAATCAGTAACAATTTTTTTGTCCATGCATTGACCCCCAATATATATATACATTTGTTTATATATAAATTATGCCAAGAGCTATTATTCTAATAATTACATTCACTAAGAAACAAACACAAAAAGATAAATGCATAAAAGATAAAAATGAAATATTTTTCTTGCCCTTTTGGTGCTACCAAATAATCAGGAGTATTTACAAAGTCCAAGATAGTATACTTGTGCTTCCTTCTTTGATCCTAAGCTCAACTGTTAGGAAATCTGAAAGACCTTTATGATAGTGAATTTAAACATATCCAAATATACCATACTTTGTACATATAAAAGGTATAAATACATAACTAAGCATGTCTGCTTAAAATTTCATGCTTATCTATCTTATCTCTCAAAATAGCTCATAAACCCTTTAGAGCATGGGCTGATCCTCTCTTTCCACTTAAGAAAAAAAAATCAAGTGCTTAGTACAGTAATAAAATATCTGCTCTATAAAGAAAAAAATGATTATATTCCATTCACGATCATACAAAATACTGACTTTTTTTAAACCTAATTCTTGGGGATGCAAAATTTTGATCACTATTTTAATTTTTAAAAATAAATTCAAACCTCATGAAAGTTAATGTCTTTACAATTTCTAGATTAAAAAGCACAGCATGATCAAAACCCAGGAAGATTTTCTCCAATTTCATCACTAAACCTCAAACCACCCAGGGGTACCTGGATGGCTCAGTCGGTTTAAGCATCTGGCCTTTGATTTTAGCTCAGGTCATGATCTCAAGGTCATGATTGAGCCCCACATCAGGCTTTGCACTCAGTGCAGAATCTGCTTGTGATTCTCTGCCTCTCTCTCTCCCCCTCTTCCTGCTCATGCTCGCTCTGCCTCTCTCTAAAATATATATATATATAAATTTTTAAACCTCAAACCTGGGGGTCCCTGGATGGCTCAGCGGTTTAGCGCCTGCTTTTGGCCCAGGGCGCAATCCTGGAGTCCTGGGATCAAGTCCCACGTCAGGCTCCCAGCATGGAGCCTGCTTCTCCCTCCTCCTGTGCCTCTGCCTCTCTCTCTCTCTCTCTGTCTATGATAAATAAATAAATCTTAAAAAAAAAAAGTTAAAAAATAAACCTCAAACCTGACCTTAAGTAAACAGTTCAAAAATAAAAACGATATACATCATGACCAAGTGTGATTTACACTAGGGATGCAGCTTGGTACCCGTATGAAAATCAAGGTAATACACCATATTAGAATAAAGGGGGAAAACACATAATCATTTCAACAGATGCAGAAAAAGCACTTGACAAAAGTCAACAGCCTTTCCTCATAAAAACACTCAACAAACTAGAACTCTAACAACTTTATGATGAAAAGCATCTATGAAAACCTAACATCATACCTAATGGTAAAAGACTGAACGTTTTCCTCTTAAGATCAGAAACAAGACAAGGATGTCTGCTCTCACCAGTTCTATTCAATCCTGTACAGGAGGTTTTAGCCAGGGAAATTAAGCAAAAAAAAGAAATAAAAGGCATCCAGATTGGAAAGGAAGAGTAAAACTATTTCCATTTGCAGATGACATGATCTTGCATGCAGAAAATCCTAAGGAATCTGAAGAAAAAAACAACAAACTATTACAGCTAATAAATGAGCTCAGCAAGTAGCAGGACACAAGAGCAATATGCAAAAATAACTCAGTCAGTTGTATTTCTATACACTCGCAAAGAATAATCTGAAAATGGAATTAAGAAAACAATTCCATTTAAAATAGCACCAAACAATTAAAAAAAACAGTAAAAAATGAACAAGGGATTTTTAAAAAAAAGATTTTATTTATTTATTCATGAGAGACACAGAGAGACGCGGAAATATAGGCAGAGAGAGAAACAGGCTCCATGCAAGGAGCCCGATGTGGGATTCCATCCTGGAACTCCAAGATCACAGCCTGAGCCAAGGGCAGACATTCAACTGCTGAGCCACCCAGGCATCCTGGACATAGGATTTCTATAGACATTTCTCCAAAGAAGATCTATAAATGACCAACAAGGGCATAAAAAGATGTTCAACATCATTAGTCTTTAGGGAAATGTGAATTGAAATCACAATGAGATACTACTTTTCACATTCAGTAGAATGGCTATAATCAAAAAGATGGACAGTAAAAAGTGTTGACAAGGATGTGAAAAAACAGGGACCCTCTTACGTTATTGGTAAGAATGTAAAATGGCATAGCTGCTAAGGAAAACAGGTTATTGGTTCCTCAAAAAAACTAAACATAGAATTGCCATATGATGGAGCAATTCCATTCTTAAGTATACACCCAAAGGAATTGAAAGCAGAGACTCAAACTGACACTTGGATGCTTTCGTTCATTGCAGCACTATTCACAATAGCCAGGAGGTGAAAACAGCTCAAGAATCTCCCAACTGATGAATAGATCAACAAAATGCGATATATTTATACCACAGAATGTCATTCAGCTATAAGAGGAATGAAGTCTTGAGACGTCCCACAGCACAGATGAACTGGAAAACACTGTGGTATGTGAAATAAGCCAGACAGAAAAGGGCAAATGCTCTATGATTTCACTTATATGAGATACCCAGCATAGGACATTTATAGAGACATAAAGTAGATGAGTGGTTAGCAGGACAGTCATCGCTTAATGGCTATGGAGTTTCTGTCTGGGGTGATGAAAAGTTTTGGAAGTAGACAGTGGTGATGGTACAACTTTATGAATAGAATTAATGCCACTGAACTGCATACTTAAATGACAAATTTTGTTATTTACATTTTATCACAATATTTAAAAATTAATAATATACCTAAAGCCACAGGATTGTATACTTGAAATGAGTGAACTGTATGGTAAGTGAATTATATTGCAACAAAGCTGATTTTTAAAACATGAAGAAAAAAAAAGAAATGAGCTCTGAGGCTATAAAAGGACATGAGAGAATCTTAAATGCCTACTGTCAAGGAAAGAAACAAGTCTGAAAAAACTACATATTGTATGATTCCAGCTATATGACATTCTGGAAAAGGCAAAACTATAAAGACAAGAAAAAAAATCAGTGGTTGCCAAGGGTTCTAGCTTAAAAAGAACCAACAAGTGGAACATGGGGCATTATCAAGGCAGCACAACTATTCTGTAGGATATCAGAATGGTACATACATGACACGCATTTTTCAAAACCCACAGAACTGTAGAACACAAAGAGTCAACCTTAGGGTAAACAAGGGACTTTAGCTAACGTATTAATACTGGTTTGTCAACTTAACAAACGCACCACCCTACTGCAAGTTGTTAATAGGAGAAACAGCGTGTGGATGGGGAAGGGTCTATGAGAACTCTGTACTCCCTGTGTAATTCTTCTATAAACCTAAAAGTGCTCTTTAAAAAGTCTATTCTAAAAATGTATACTTAACACAAAGACTGCACTGAATTTTATCCTCTTCTCATGATTCATAAGCCTATTCCCTTTAAGCAAAAATTATAATTTTACATTAGATAGGGAGGAAGTGCTGATTCTTTTAGCACTGTAGATACCAGACACTACCAAATCATCTCAGTTCAGTATTCCACGCACCCTTTCCCTATTTCACCTCCTCCTCCACCCCCAACAAAATTATTTTATGACCTAAATTTTTGTATTCATGTAAGTACTTCCACCTAGATAGTCTTTGAAGATTCTGTAGTCTTTGGAAACACTTCTTTACATTTGTGACTAAATTTCAGTCTAATTATAATTATGAATTACAGTGACATTATTATAGCAAGCGGCCATGCCTCCCGCTTTATTCACTTTGTTCATTTTCTATGAGGTATCGTTTTATCAGGAACCTAAGTGTGTTGGTTTTACCCATCTTCTTGGGGGAAAAAAATGTCCTCTAAGGCCCTCAGGAGTCAACACAAAGGATTAAACTGGAAACTATAACTGTCCCAGGAGAAAGGGGGCTGATACATTTAAGAACAACTTTTCCCCAGCTCCTGCTTTAAAAGGATCCCCTCCCAAACCTCTCTTTTTTTTTTAAAGATTTTATTTATTTATTCATTCATGACAGACACAGAAAGAGAGGCAGAGACATAGAGGGAGAAACAGGCTCCCTGATGGGAGCCTGATGATGTAGGACTCAATCCCAGGACTTCGGGATCATGACCTGAGTCAAAGGCAGATGCTCAACCACTAAGCCACCCAGGTGTCCCCCAAACCTCTCATCTTTATTGGCACACTGTATGCATTTCTTTTACCTTGGTCTTTTCCAGCTTCATCTATGTGTTGAAAATCCTTTAGGGTTTGAATGTTACAGAACCCTTCTCTGCAATGCTGAATAACTTTCTTTGATCCATTCTTGATGAGATAATCCATGAGTGTCAGGGATTTATACACATGGCGCCAGTTCTTCCCATGATCATTGAGTCTCTGCCATAGCATATTCATAATCTCTGACAGAGAAATTGTGTTGAAAGTCAGGCCACTGATATCTAACATCAGAGAACTAGAAGGACCCCAAGGGTCATTAGAAGTTGCTTCTCTGACTTTTATTTCAGCATCTGAATAATTTTTCACAAAGTTTTTCACTTGTCTCCTGAATGCCATAGGTAAGACAAGTTTGAAGGTGAGATGGGGAGGAGAGCAGTGGAATCAGAGCTTATATAATTGGTTTATAAAACACTTGACAGGTAAGTGGTCCCCAGTTCTGCTGCTCCCAAACACAAATGATTAATCTTCATTTTGATGAGGCATCGGTTTCCTGCAAAGCACAAAAAAGATGTAAGTTAAATACTTTTTGAAATATCTACAGAAGACCAAGTCAGTCTGAAAAAATCTAGGATTACTTAGAAATCAGCCCTTCATTTAATCAGCCAGAATTGGGGGCACCACCTAAATTCTCCTAGGATCAGTATGGAAAGATCTCTCATAAGGAATTGACCTGTATTATTTAAAGAAATCTAGATGGTCTTTCTAATCTTAAAAGTTTCTGTAGAAAATATCGTTCAACCTCTTTAGCCAGAAATAAATTATTTTAAAGCATTCCATGGACAATCTTTAAAAAAAAAGGTGGGGGGGCAGCCCGGGTGGCTCAGTGGTTTAGCACCTGCCTTTGGCCCAGGGTGTGATCCTGGAGACCCAGGATGGAGTCCCAGGTCAGGCTCCCTGCATGGAGCCTGCTTCTCCCTCTGCCTGTGTCTCTGTCTCTCATGAATAAATAAAATCTTAATAAAATAAAATAAATAAAATAAAATAAAATAAAGCATTCCATGGACAATGGGCAAGTTAGTATAAGAAAATGGGACTTGTACTCTGACATCTCATTCTTAAAATTTGTCGTCACATATAAAAATAGTGGGTCCTGAAGGTAATTAAGATGGTAGCATCCAAGCCTTAGAATTATCAGATGCCCCTGTGGTTGTATTCTTAGAACTACAGGCCACTAGAATCAGATCTAAATATGTTCTGCATTCTTGTTAATCTGAAAGTAGAGAGGGTTGTCAGCTATTAACATAAGTAGTTGTACCTCAGTGGACTCGACATCTAACTCGTGGTACCCTTAACCAGTATTTTAGTCCTGGTAAGGTTAGCAAGTTCAAGAAAAAGGTTAAATTACTTTCTTCACTGGGCTTTAGAAAAGGAAATATGCACTTAGGAGTAAACAATGTCAATACTATGATACAAATCAGGTAACAATTTCCCTAAAACCTGGAGTGATCAGCATCTGTATTTCTCACATCCCAAAACAAGTACACACAAAAAGAGGCCCATTTAGGTTGATACAAAATACATTAAAACCTAAAGGAGGTCTGTAGCCCCAGAACCGTAAATGATGCTTATGAATGATCAACTCGCAGTTCATATGAAACCATTCCCTTCCTTCTTTTTCATTGCTTCACATTAAGGTGGGCCAGTTAGTTTGCAATTTCCGTGGTGATTCATCCCTGATGGCCACCAAGATAGTGTACTAAATTGATTTCAAGCCCTGACAAGCATCCAGACCCAATGAAGCCTCAACGATCTATAATCAGATTTTACTAGAGAAACTGCACACACACACAAAAGGAAAACATTAAAATCCATAACAAATTTGTCTTGTTTTCAGTTTTGCTTCTCTTCCTTGACCTTCACAATTCCTAGCTCAGGTTTGATTAATTTCTGGGTATTTAAGGAAGACATAAATTTTCAGAAGCAAACTAAATGAGTTATCCTTTTTTTTTTTTTTTTCAAAAAAGGAGAAGGGGAAAAAAAAGAAGGGGATAATTAACCTTTTTTTTGTAAAAGTACAACACACTCTCAAATAAGCAAGATGGAAAATGTATCAGTTTAATTAGCATTTCTCAGAAAGAGACTATCATCAACCCTAGGAAGAAAAAGAGAAGTTGTGTGTTTTTACAATTTTCTGATTTTCTCCCTTGCTTGCACTTCAAACACAGGCATTTTTATCTGACTTATTCCTGCAGTGAAAACCAGATTTATAATGTTTCAATAAGCCATTAAAATTTTCAATCATGAAGGTTTTCTTTTTCTATTGTCTTTTTCCCCCCTTCTACCAAGCTCATGCCATGTAGAGATGCACTGTGACACTGGCTGAGAGCAACAAGTATTGATCTGTTTCCTCACAAGTCTATTTAAACAAACAAACAAACAAACAAAAAAACCCTGTTAGAATCATACCCTTCTGGAATTGAACAACAGTCATCAAAATATTATTTTTTTCTTTTTTGGCAAGCTACCTGTCTATATTTTGGAGAGACAAAAATCCTAATTTTTAGGTTCTCCTATATTTTCTACTTTGTATTCAAAGAATGTTTTCTTGAATGCATTTTCTGCCTGGGGAAAGTATCTAAATAATAGGCTTCAATCCAATGGGACTGGATGTGCCTGACATCATACCTAAATTAAATACATTCCCAATCATTAAAAAAAACATGAAGCAAAAAGTCTGGATGAGTGAATTAATACTATTTACTAACGAATGGTACTTTGTGACATGATCATAGAATAGGTAAGACACTATTCTACAATTGTTATCTTTTCAGATAAGCAAGGAGCTCAATTGGTGTTAGTTGTAAATTATATGTTGACTTGATGTGTTTTAGATGCCTGACTACATGCAAATGTTCAGTTTACTCATACTATCAGAAACTTGGGATTGTAATTACAGTGATGTGACAAAAGTGGTGCCCAACAGGTAAATTTTCACACCCAAATTTTGGTTGGCTATCCAAGTCCCTAGAATATTTAGAAATGTTAAGATAGGGCAGCCCCTGTGGCCCAGCAGTTTAGCGCCGCCTGCAGCCCAGGGTGTGATCCTGGAGACCTGGGATCGAGTTCCATGTCAGGCTCCCTGCGTGGAATCTGCTTCTCCCTCTGCCTATGTCTCTGCCTCTCTCTCTCTCTCTCTCTCTCTGTCTCTCATGAATAAATAAATAAATAAATAAATAAATAAATAAATAAATAAAATCTTAAAAAAAAAAAAAAGAAATGTTAAGATATTCCATGTCACAAATCTAGGTCACCTCTTCTGAGAGGCTAGCACAGTAACTACTTAGATCTTCCCAACATATTCTTTCTGCACCTGGTTTATTTCCTTCATGTGACTTACCATACTCTGTACTTTTGTATTTGTCATTTGCTTTCTTCCTCACCAGACCAGGAATTCCATGACAGTAGGACCATGACCATTCTATTTACAAGGCAATATAATCCTATTGCCTAATCAGTACCTAGAACATAATAGGTACTCAAGAAACAGGTATTGACAATCAATATCAACAAATATTTCTTGAGTATCTACCATTTGTATCACTTTCAACAAATATTTCTTGAGTATGTACCATTTGTACCACTTTGCGGATGACATAAGAAATATAAAACACGATCCTGACATTCAAAAACCAGCGTTTGATTAAGGAGCTTTTGCCCTTAAATAATTCCAAAGTAAACACACGATGAGGTAGAAAAGGTCTCTTGGTTTCCATTTTAGACTTGCCCACTTCCACAATGCTTTGGCAAAGGCTATTTCCTCCCTCAACTTTACCTTAATCATAACAGGAAATCATTTATCAAGTGACATTGTGGAATTCAAACTCAAAGGGGTTTTTTCCAGACTTTTGAAGGGTAATGCAGTGCCTATACCATATGTTACATGATACCCACAGCAAGGTGTGGGGCCGCTCTGAACAAGCAAACACATTAACATGACTGCAACAAAAACGTGTAAATATCTGGAATAAATACAGATAAGTGGCTCCTTTCAATGCAGGTGTTGCTGCCACGACTTGGGGGGAAAAAAACTGATCTTCAAAATACTTTGGATATCAGAACTGAGAATAAGGAATCGAGGAACTGAACTGACTTCACCCAAAGACCTAAGACAATACCAAGAGCAGCATCTAAGAGGCTGAGTGAGAGGCATCTGGAAAGACGCATTCAGGGCAGAGAACAGCTTTCCTTTTTGTACAGGTTCTGCCTATAGACTTAAGTTAACCCGGGAGAAAATAAGCTCTGGCCAAGATTGTGATGGGAGAATGATCGCAGACGATGCCATGGCATTAGGAGGTGTTACTGCTCGGATGGGAAGAACACTGCAAGAGGCTGAGAAACCCACTTTGTGGAGCCCCTCCCTCCTGTGTGTGCTCATCAATTCATTCAACTATTAGTTCTCCAGAATTCACCGTGCGGCAGACTCCATTCTAGGAAACGGAGAAACAAGGGCACAAGGACGCAGTCCCCATACTCTAGGGTTAATGTCCACTCTTTTTTGAGCGCTCACAGTGCGCTCACACCTAGGCGTTCACACACCTCACCTCATTACTTTAATAATGAGGATTCCAAAGGCAGGGACTTGAGGTCCTGCTCTGCCACTTCCTAACTAAGGTTCCACAACTTCTCTGGGCCTCAGTTCCCTCATCTGCGGCACAAGGGGACAACCACCACATAGAACCACGTACAGGAAGAAGGGAGATGCTTGGGAAAGAATTCTGAACACGAAGCGCGAAGGCTAAGAGAACCAACTTCCTGTAGACGGGGTCTTTCCTCGGCATCCCTTTCTTCAGAACGACCGCTGTGTACAAGGCAGACCCTGTGCCAGGCCCGGGGTCACACAGGTGAGCCGGACCACCGACTCCCCTCAGAGGAGTCGGACAGCACGCAGTTTACTTGGAGCAGAAGGCAGGGCCGCACAGATGTTTCTAGAAGGAGGGAGTGACACGATGGCGTCACACAACGGGGACCTTCCCTCACGCAGGCCATGGTAGCCTCAGCCCCTGCTCGCCCGCGCCCGGCCAGCGACGGCACGGCCCCGGGACAAGAGGTGGGGAGCAGGCCCCTCCACGCCCGCCTGCACCCCCAAACCATCTACTACCTGCGGAGAAAGTCTAGCCACCGGCGTCGGGACCTTTCCCCGCTCAACTTCAAGCCCCTGGCTCCCCGCCTGGTTGCCTCCCGCGGCCAGGCCCAAGCGCCCACGCCTGGCCCCACTTCCGCTTCGTCACTTCCGGCCTCTCACTTCTGGCCTCTCGGAGGTCTCGTTCACAGCGTATCGCGCGAGCAGAACGCGAGGCGTCAAAAGGACTTGGTTTGCCAGGCCACCCAGTGAATTGAGGGCAGATGGCCTCGTGTAAGGATCCGGCGGGCCGTGGTGCTGCCCTCATCCTCCTTTCGAGGAGATATTTTACAATTTCTGTTACTAATGTATTGAAGCTGCCTGGAAACAGCAGCTGCAGCTGATGTCCACCTCAAAGGACAAAGAATGTAATGGTTGTTTGCTAGGAATGAAAAGAGTAGGGACGCCTGGGTGGTTCAGCGGTTGAGCGTCTGCCTCCGGCTCAGGACCTGATCCCGGGGTCTTGGGATCGAGTCCCACATGGGCCCCCCCCCGCCCCCCGTAGGGAGCCTGCCTCTCCCTCTGCCTGTGTCTCTGCCTCTCTCTGTCTCATGAATAAATAAATATTTTTAAAAGATTTTTTCAAAAGAGTAATGAAAAGATTAGGTGTGTGGTGGGCAGGGATGGAATGGCTCCAGGGAGGGCCCGGGGTCATCGTTGAAATAGTCAGCGTATCTTCAGTGAGCCCGGCACCCCACCAAGCTGTGCGGATGCAGAGACAAAGCAGGAGTCCGATGCTGCAGGAGTTCACAGGCTAGTGGAGGTGACAGGCACCGTCACAGAAGATTGTCACAAGATAGGTATCTTGTAATAAGAGAGAAGAGAGCATCTAATTCTGCCAAGGAGTATTCGAGGGCAGGCTTCAGGGAAGACTTTACATCTGTATCTTAAAGGATGACAGAGTTCACTGGATAGACAAAGTGGAGGAGGCCATTAGAGGCAGAGGACACATCGTGTGTAAAGGCTTGAAAGCTGAGAGAGCCTATTATCTTGGTAAAACTACAAGTCCTGTAGTTCCGATGGCTGTCTCAAAGGCTATTAGTGGAACAGCAGAGGACGAAGTGGCAGAGGAAGTCAGATCATGAAAGACCGAGTCTGGGCTGCTAGGTGATTTTTATCTGGCACACATTGAAAATATAATCAAACCCATGTTTTAAAAGCACATGGCTGGCTGCGTGGACTATGGCAATATTCCATCAGGGTGGAGGGAAAAGACAGACCATAGAAAAAGTCTTCAGAGATGAAAGTAACATTTGCTTTTAGCTCCTGCTACTTCAATCATAACAATTATTATAACAGACCTCACGACAGGTGCTGACGTGTAGTTAGGTAATTATAATGTAAAATGGTAGAAGATATGAAAGAAGTCAGTGTGTTTGGAATACTGCTTAGCTGGCTATCAAATAGACTAGTGGGCATAGTAGCCAGAGAGAAATGTAAAAGGTGGCCTGGAAACAGACTGAACAGGGCCTCGAATGCCATGCTAAGGTGTTATTCTATAAAATAGTGAGGGACAAACAAGTATTTTATTTATATAGTGAGCTATAGTTTAGGAAGATATTTTTTTTCAAGTCATGGATTATATAAATTTCAAAGGAACTCTGAAAAGTAGATATAATTATTCCATTTTACAAATGAGGAAGCTGAGTTTGGGGAACATGCATTCATTCTACATTATTGAGCACCTGCTAAGTGCCAGGCACTATGCTGAGCTACGGGAATACAAAGAAGTAATAGTCTAATTAAAAAGACAAAAATAAATTAGCAATTATAATTAGTTGCTGTGATAAAAGTGCTTTGGGAGTAAAAGAGGATTTGTCTAAATCTACATAATTAGAGAAGTCTTCCTGGAAGAGGTGAACTTGAGCTGAGTTTGAGAGAACAAATAGGTTACACAAATTGCCCAGAAATATTCAACCTAGCAAGTGATTTAGCTAGAACTTGACCCAAATTTGCAGTGTCCTTTCCTACACCCTTTCCTCTACCCTAAGGGCCAATTTTTGGTTCTTGATGTTGCACTCCATCTTGATGTTGCACATTCTTCTTCTTTTATTTTTTTAAGATTTTATTTTTAAGTAATTTCTACACCCAACATGGGGCTCGAACTCACAACCTCAAGATCAAGAGCCACACGCTCCACCAACTGAGCCAGCCAGGCTCTCCTCCATTGACATTCTCAGTCACAAGTCTACCTATTGTATTTGGAAAACGTTGGAGATCCCAGTTTTTTCTTTTTAGACCCATTCATTTCCTCCTTTAAAAAAAAAAAAAAAAAGAAAGATGTTATTTATTTATTCATGAGAGACACACGGAGAGAGGGAAGCAGAGACACAGGCAGAGGGAGAAGCAGGCTCCATGCAGGGAGCCCGATGTGGGACTCAATCCTGGGACTCCAGGATCACACCCTGAGCGGAAGGCAGGCACTAAACTGCTGAGCCACCCAGGGATCCCCCTCATTTCCTCCTTTTAGAATGAATCTATGGGTGTATTTGAAAGGATGTTGGTCAGGCTCAGCAAAACTGTAAAGTGTTACCTACCTAGTGGAATTAAGTTCGTTAAACTAACATGTGAGAGTCCTTCATCTCTGCTTTCTTCCATTTGGGGGCACCATAATTTAGTTGCACTCACCAAATACGGACAATAATAACTTGGTGTGTTTTTCCCCTGAACTCAGAATTTAATAAAAGTGAACAAAGTTTTCTTCACTTGGTTTCCAGGAAGCCATTGTTCCTTCTCATCTCCTTGGCTGTTTTCTTCTCATTTCTCTGACCTCTCAATTTTGAAGGGGTCTGTTCTCTATCAATATTCATTCCCTGCATGGTTTTATCCAGTGTCATAACTTTAAATAACCTTTTCTCTATCTCTCAACAACTTTCAAGTTTTTATCTCCAGCCCTAACCTCTTCTGACCACCAGACTCATATCTATCTTGGCATCCCCACTTGTATTTCTCATAGACATCTCAAACTTAATATGCCCCCAACCAAACTTCTGATCTTCCAAGCTTGTTCCCCCCATCTCAATAATGACATGTCTTTGCTTCTAGTTTCTCAGGCCATGAACCCTGGAGTCATTGTAGGTGCTCTTCTTTGTCTCTCAGACTTCACATCATATCATCAGCTTGCCTTTAATGCAGGACAGCCACCAAGTCTAGGTAATATGCAGTTGGTAGGTAATAAATGGTTTATCAATGCCACATTCTAATTCACAGTAAAATAATATTTATGTTTCCAGGCTTTATGGTCACCCCGTATATTCAGAATTCGGTCATTTCCCACCACCTCCACTTTCCACCAGGTGTCCTAAGGTGCTGCCTTCTTTTGCTGGAACCATTGTAATAGCCTTCTAACTGGTCTTCCTGCTTCTTCTCTTGCTCCCTTACAATTTAATCTAAGCCCAACAATCAGAGTGATTTTTCTAAAACTCAAAACCCAAATTAGATGATGTAACTCCCCAGTTCAAAATCTTCCATTGGCCCCATCTTACTCAGCATGAAATCAAAGACCTTGCCAAGGCCAACAAGGCCCTAACATGTTTCAGCTCCTGCTTCCTCTCTGACCTCTATCATGACTCCTCTCCTCCTCATTCATTGCATCAAGCTTGCTCCCACCATAAGGCTTTGCATTTGCTAGCCCCTCTACTTGCAAAACTATTTCCCCAGAGAGCCATCAGGCTGGCTGCCTCACTTTGTTCTGGACTTAGCTCAGGTGTCCTTTGATCTCCCAATAAAATCACAACACCCCCCGCCCCCCGGGCTACACTTCCTCTAACTCTTGCCCCATTTTATGATTCTCTTTAATAGTCCAACCATCTGATATACGTAATTATTTCTCTGTCTGCCAGAAGGTAAGATCCAGTAAGAGTAAAGACTATGTTTTGTTCGTGGCTATATTCCCAGCACTTAGAATAGGCCTAACATAGAGTAGATATTCAAACATTATTTACTGAGTGAATCAAACAAGAATGTCTGAATCTGCATTATTGAATGAGAAGTACGCGTTCTACTATAAAGGTAAATTAAACGTAATTATGTACAAGAGATTCTGATATTAACATCGACCCTTCAAAAGGAACTGCTGAGGGATGCCTGGGTGGCTCAGTGGTTGAGCATCTGCCTTCGGCTCATGGCATGATCCAGGGTCCTGGGATCGAGTCCCTCCCTGTGAGGAGCCTTCTTCTCCCTCTGCCTGTGTCTCTGCCTCTCTCTGTGTGTCTCTCATAAATATATAAAATCTTAAAAAAAAAAAAAAAAAAGGAACTGCTGAAAAATTTTAAATGAGTATGGTTTCAAAAGGAACTTCTCTGTTATGAGTAAGTCCAAATTTCATAGATTCTTGAATCCTCACAATTTTGCCTATATTTTCTGAGTGCCCCATGATTGTGAGGGCTGAAATGATGGCATTCTCATATTAGAGTCTTTATTCTTTGGTTCTGCCTTTGTACTTGTTCAATTATGGAGCATCCATGAAATAAACCACTAGAGTGGCCTTGCTCTCCTGTCAATATGCTCTATAACACATCTGTTGATCATTACATGCTGCTGAAATAACTTCTCTTTGAGATTTTCCTGTTCTGCATTCTGTCCCACACTTGTAAAGGGAGGAGTTCTATTCTGCTCCCTGGGGAGATAGTACCCTGTGGAAAAGTAGCTTCCTCATTAGGGTGCAAGCCAAAAACTCCATAATACCTCCTATAGAACACTATTTATCTTTTCTCCTTTCTTCTCACTCTCCAGCCATGGGAGTTTAGGGCCTCATTGTTCAATACCACTGACTTGGGATAAGGACTGTGGCCAGAGGATTTCAGTGTCTGACAACTGGCTATGAAGCTGCTGGATATAATGATGGGATCCCAGAAGGTCCTTAGACCATGAAGACTGAAGAACACTGAGGCCCACAGTGAGAATTTATTGTTTTAGGGTTTTTTTTGTGTGTGTTTTTTTAAAGGTTTTATTTATTTATTTGAGAAAGAGAGCACAGAGGGAGAGGAAGAGGGAGAGGGAGAAGAGGAGAAGCAGACTCCCCACTGAGCAGAGCCGAATGTGGCTGGATCCCAGGACCCCCAAGATTATGACCTGAGCGGAGGGCAGATGCTTAACTGACTAAGCCACCCAGGTGCCCCAAGATATTTATTGTTCTGAAGTCAGTGACCTCTGTTAACTTTAAAATTCTATCTTTGCAACATGTGAAAATAGTGGGGACCATGTTCAGACACAACTTGGATTTAAGAAAATGTAACGAACTTGTATTAACAAAAAGAAAAACCTTCATTAAGGAATCAGGAGTAGTAAATTCCTTCCTTTAACTCATTCCATAAATATTTATTGAGCACCTCCTGTGACCAAAGTACTCTGATGATTCCAAACCAGATTCTTCTTTTGTATTTCAATAAAAGTGTTGAGCAATTATCACCAAGGAGTGACACCCCCTCACCACCACCCCAAAAAAGGACATTTTGAAGATTTAGGTATAAAGGGGGTGAAAAGATTTTTTAGAAAGGATATCATCTTATGATGTAGAATGAGTTTATATTTTAGAACTCCAAACTGAGTTTTATATGATATCCTCCTTCTGAGCCTTCGAGGGATAAATACTGGGAACATCCTGTCAACCAGCATTTCCCTCTTTCTCTTGGGCCCAAACTCTGACTGGTGCCACTAAGCAAGCAGCAATGTCTCTTACTTTGTGCAAAAGATGCATCGTTGGCAATCCATTGCTAGTGAGAGCAAAGAGAGGAAGAGGCCTTCACAAGTTGCACTTGGTATGGGAACCTAAAGGGGAGGAGGGTTTTTCACAAATTTGAAGGTAAAAACTAAAGAAGTTGATGGTGACAAGAACTTTGAGTCAGTGAAAACTCTTTAAATTCCAGAAATCCTTTAGCCCAACCAACTTAGGAGAAAGAGAAATCCCCCAAATCTAAGGAACCCGTCCCAGTTCATGCCTGATTGGCAAAACTGGTGTTAGAACTCCTCCTGGCTCAGAGCTTTTCTTCTTGTGTTTTTCGTTAAGGGTAATGTTATGGACTAAGAGTAATATTATGGGCTGAAGTTACTGAGAAAGCATATCCTCTGGGATTTTAGCTTTGTGAGTGATTCCAGGGTGGTTTTATATAAATTCCCCGAAGTGAAGAAGCCCTATTTTTTTTCCTCTGGATTCTTGGATGTAATAAGGGAAAATCAGAGTTTTCCTTCAGAGCAGCAACAGCTTGTTGATGGATCACCTCTAGGATTAGAAATTTTCTTATGGGAACATAATCATTCAGAGGGGGGGAATTGTTAAAATTGAAACCAAGCATCAAGAAGCAAAAGTGTTTCAGAGAACCTCCTGCATTTTAGTTCAACTCTGGCAGCAAGAAAACAAAACCACATAATCTAAGGCTCACGCCCAACTCTCTGAAGCCCTGTATCTGCTAGTTCCTGTGTGGTTTGCCTACAGACTGCAGGGCTGACTGGGGGTAGTTTGGAGGAGGGAGTAAGAAGTAAGGCAGGAGGAGGCATTATTAATGGATCTGTGAACTTGAACCCTGTTTTAGTATGATCCTTGGAAGATAACACAAGGTGGATCTGTACTCTGAAATGCAATAATTTTGATATTTGACTTCATCTTCCTTCTTGCAAGAGAAGATACTATTAATTTGGTGTCAAAGCCAAGACATAGACTCAACCTCCTCTCTTCAAAAAGGTATGTCATTACACAACGTCGGGCCATATACTCTAGAGATCTTGAATAGTTTTATAACTTGCAGGATGTTCTCTATAAGTCAAATCTAATTAAAATGAATCCGATGGGTTCTCTAAATATTGTTTTTTTATATTTTGGTCCATCCACAAAGGTCTGTATGTCTTTTGCTGTAACAATGCTTGGTGTGATGGGATTCAACTTCCAGCAGAAGAACTTGTTCCTTATCCAGTCTAGCACATAAAATTCTCCACTAATTGGCCTCTGAGCCATCTCAGGGAGACTTTAGACCCATTACAGAGGTGAAATCCCACCTCTCCATTGTCGGCACTGAAATCCAATTGAAGGCGGGAATGAAGGTCTGGGCAGCAATGAATGAACATTGGCACTGTAGGGTCAGGATGGCTCTTTTACGTACATTTCTAGTTCTGTCAGTATTTATCATACCTTTACAGAGAATACCACTTTGGATCTCTTTACAAAAAGAAAATTTTATGTTGAAATAGGTTTTGAGAGAGTATTGTCTATCTTTATCTCTTTATTGATAATTAGTGCCAGGTCCCTAAGATGGTGCCCAATTCAGGCATTGAGCTGAAGACAGCTCCTTTGTGCTCTTTGCCCCAACTACTCCTGAATATGGGGGTTGAGTATACCCATGAAGGATTTCACTAAATTAAAAATACCATGTTTACATACGTGGAATGGGTCCTTGTTAATAAGGCATGAGTAACTTAATCTGCACATTACTGAAAATATTCAGCCCCATATAAATTAAGAGGGAAATGTTTAGGATCTAAAATTCTGATTCTGAAGGGGTTGCATGTGCTCATGTTATGTCATCTAAGGGTGGAAACCTCAGGTTGAAGCATCTTTTGTTCTATACAACTGCATTTATCATAGACTGAGCGGTTCTTCAGTGGGGGTCCTCCTTTTATTCTTATTTTTGGTTTCAAAAAGAACGTTTAGTGTAAGTAGACTCTGCTTTAACAACCCAGTATTGTTTATAAAACTTCATGTTTATAATGTAATTTTAAGGAAAACCTCTACAAAACCCACTGTTAAATGAAGAACACTGTAAATACAGAACCATCAAAGTACATTTAAATTTCAAGTTTTAAAAACTATGATTTGTACTCTTTTTGAGAACTTTGTTTTTTGTAAAGAGAGAAGGCCTGTATTGTTGAATAAGATCGGACTTGGAGTGTCTCCCATAAATTATAGGCTTATTTTCCCTAATATATTATTTATTTTATTTTTTAAATGACTTTACTGAAGCAGAAGGGAGGAACATTATCTATTTGTTCAGTATCGATTTAAGTAATAATTCTATTGCTACTAAGATATCCTTCTGAATATCTCCCACATCTTATGTCCTGATGAAAATCCCTTTTGTTCTGTTAGTTCAGTTGTTCTATGTCTACTTCACAGAGATACTATGAGAATAAATGAGCTCACTCAGATACGAAGTGCCTTAGGAAAAAAAGCACTCTAAAAATGCAAACTTGTATCATTAATTATTGCTTTGAATTGATCATTTTCTTTCCACTTTTATACAAAATATACCTCATCTCTCTTAGAACCATTGCCTTCTGGAAGAGTTGAAAATGATCCCCGATTCCCACAAATGTATTGATTCTCAGAGTATAATAACACCTGCTGATGCTGGTGCCTTACAGCACTCACGCCTGAACTTGAGCAGGACTTGCCTCTTTTCCTGGATCAAGAAAAATCTACAGTTGTTCAAAATGTGTCATCAAGTGTGATTCCATGAGGAATTCTTAAATAAGTAACAGTTGCTGCTGGATTAGTCTTAGGGCCGGATTCTTCATTTTCATCCTGTCCTAAAAATTCAAAATGTGGTTAAGAATCTTTGTGACCTAAGTTATTTGAATCACAAGATGGGGTTACTTCACTCCCATTTTGTCCATCTCAAGTATTTGCTAAAGCATATCTTCTTGATCTGCAAAGGAAGAACAGTCTTCTTTCTTTCTTTCTTCCTTCCTTCCTTCTTTCTTTCTTTCTTTCTTTCTTTCTTTCTTTCTTTCTTTCTTTCTTTCTCTTTCTTTCTGCCTGCAACTTTAAAATCCTCAGGAACAAAATAAATTTAACACATAAACATTTACAAACATTTATTGGGCGTTCACTATGTATCAGGCCCTATATTAACATGGAGCACTCTTCAATGTTACTATCAGGTTTCAGTAAGGTTGAGCAAATAGAAATTCAGTAAGTGATTTTTAAAAATTTCTTTTTAAATATGCATTCACAAACATTATAGAGAATTAAAAGAAACTGTTACTAAGTACATGATGATAAAAGTCTCACATGCTCTCCAAAGAAGATATAAGATATTTTATGAAGAAAGTGAAGAAAAAGTCCAAACGAAAAAAGTTTGAAGTATTAGTACAACGAATACCTCTACCTTACCTGCTAGACTCACCAACTGCTATCTTTCTGCCATATTTGTTTCATCTTTGTGCATTTCTTTCAGAACTACTTGTAATTTGCAGACAAAGCAACACTCCACTCCTAAATAATTGGGTACACATTTAAGAATAGGGGCATTCTCCTATAGAACCACAACGCCATCATTATACTTAAGAAGACGGACAGTTAAAAAAAAAAAAAAAGACGGACAGTAATTCCGTAATTTCATCTAATACTTAGACCATATCTAACCTTCACCATCTGACCCCCAATTGTCTATACCTTTTAAAAAAATAGTAGGATCTAATTTTTATAAAGAAAAGCACATTTTTGCACTTGGGCTTTATCTTTTTATTTGGTAACCAGATTTTTTTGGAGGGTTAGACCAGTTATCTTGTAGGATATCCCACGTTCTGGATTTGTTGTTGCCTCATGGTGTCATTGAATTTGCTCCTCTACCCCCTGTATTTCCTGTAAACTCCCAGGTTCAGCCTGAGCATCGATTAGATTTCAATTGAACATTTTTTACAAGTCACTCCATATTGCATCTCATCAGGAGGCACATAATGCCAGGTTGTCCCTCTATTTGTGACTCTCGGTTTGATCATGGCTTGAGGTAGTGATCTCACTCCAGGGAGCTCTCATCGTAAAGGTACTTTTTCTGCCTTTCCAATTAACAAGTTCCCTGAGGGAGTGACACTTTGGCACTGTGGTAATCTCTTATTTCCCATCAAATGTTACCTAATGGCTGTAGGTGATAATCCTTGCCGAAATTGACTGATCCATTGGGGACCATATACATTTTTTTGTATAATTTGAAGAAGGTTTGGAAGTACAATTCATCATTTTTAGCAGCAATAGCAGATATGATTGAGTGTGTAAATTCAGATAATAACTCCAACAACAATAAGAAGTAACACTTACTGAGTGCCCGCTATGGGTTTGAGGCCAATCCTCCAGTTACTAACTGGGCCAGATGAGACAAATTAGTCTTTCTTTCTGTGCCTAGTTTCTTAAGGTGCAAAAGGAGAGTAATAGTGGTACCTATCTCATCATATCATTTTATTTTTATTTTTTTTAAAGATTTTATTTATTATTCATGAGAGACAGAGAGAGACAGAGAGAGAGAGAGAGGCAGAGACAGGGGCAGAGGGAGAAACAGGCTCCATGCAGAGAGCCTGATGTGGGACTCAATCCGGGGTCTCCAGGATCATGCCCTGGGCTAAAGGTGGCATTAAACCGCTGAGCCACCCGGGCTGCCCCATCATATCATTTTAGAGCCTCAGTATAGTTGACCCTTGAACAACATGGGTTTGACTATGCGAGTCCACTTACACTTGGATTTTTTTTCTAGAAACATATTTTTCTCATGATTTTCTTTTTTCTAGCTTACATCATTGTAAGAAGACAGTGTATAATAGAACATGCAAAATAGGTGTTAATTGAGTGTTCAAGTTATTGGTAAGGCTTCTGATCAACAACTGTCTTTAGTAGTTAGGTTTGGGGAGAGTCAAAGGTTATTCAAATATTTTTGACCCTGGAGGGTGGTGCCCCAACCCGCACCTTATTCAAGGGGCAACTGTAATTTATACATGTAAAGTCACTAAAATGATGTCTGTATCATTTGCCAAGCACTGGTCTATTCCTTTATAGATATGAACTCATTTGCTTTTCATAAGGGTGCGATGAAGGATAATGATATTATCCTTCTTTTGCAAGTGAGGAACCACAACTGCAGAGAGGATAAGAAACCTGCACAAAGTCACTTAACTAGTATGTGGTAGAGTCTGGATTTGAACCCAAGCAGTCTGACTCTAGAGCGTTCTCTCCGAAGACTGGCACATGTAATGAGAAATGACACAAGTGGAACTGAATGGTAAGCAGTAACAGAACCTCGCACCACCACCACTCAGATTTTAAGTTACTCCACGTTATTGAAAATCTGGTACCATTGCTACCAAAATACATATTAGGTTTTGTTCTTCTGAATGATAATACTACAGATGAGTGTACTTACTGCATTTATATAGCTTAAGGCTCTGTATGGGAAACTTTAAACAAAAGATATCACTAAGAACTGAAAAATATAGAACTATGAAGGAATAGGAAAGAGGCACACAGAAAGGAATAATACAAGAGGGGAATTATGAGTCCTCAGAGCCGTGGGGCAGGAGATGATATTTTGATATAGTCAAGAGGGAAAAAAATCCCTCTCATTTTTCACATTCCTGTACTGTATTAAGATGTTACCACTAAAATGCAGGAGTATAGCCATTGTCAGATTTATAAAGGACCCCACTGGATTTCTTTATGGGACGATGGATGAGTCTTATAAGTAGGTAGCTTTCCTGGTTGGTTATCTCATACGCTCAGATATCGCAGAAGCCAGTCTCTGCTTCTGAAACATATAACTGTATACAGAAAAGGCCTTACAAACCAGTATCCATCCCTACCCCTTCATTAGCATTACAAAAGGGCTGTAGTGCCGTCTTATCCACTTCCTCAAACGCTGTTGCAGAAAGCTCTCAAGTGTAATTTTCTAAACAGAACTAAGAATAAATGAGAAAAAATCCAACATTAATAACGTTTTTATGCACTTCGAACACAAGTCATGGCTAAATTGGTCCTGCCTTTTTATGTTTTTTAATGAAAAGCAGCCTAATTGATCATTGGTCATGAATAATACTTTTTCATTTGTTTTTCTCCATACCGCTCAGCCTTGTAGAACCATGGGCATAATGTGGCAGCCTCCAAATGGTTTATGATTTGTGTCTTTTGTCTAGTGCTTTATGGGAAAATACTGGAAACAAAGTGCTGAGAACTCAGTAGGAACTCAGTAAATAAAAAGTAGATACTTCTCTTGTTAAATACGACCTTAAAGAAATCTCTTTCAGATAACTAGGAAATATTATTAGGGAAGTAGGAAAACAAAAACCCTGGTTGGTTTGGAATTTGAAATTTCTGTTCATCATTTTATAGGCCATATATATTTAGTCCTCTATGGAACAAAATGTGAGGTCAGATTAGCTTCCCTCCCCCAAGTAGATTTATGTTCTAAAAACATGGATTATTGAATCAGTAAGGGCAGCGGGAAAATCTCAGCCATGACCTTTTAAGTTGATTATAAATATGTTGATACCCATAGCACACAGATTGTCAGCTACACAGTTAGGAAGCTGAGGGAAGCTATAGAAACTCCCCAGGGAGAAAAAGAAAATGTGCTTAGCACTCAGCCACATGCACCTTTATGCAGACTTTCTAGTGATCCATGAATCCCCCACCTGTCGGTGACAGGAAAAATTTCCTTTATCTGAAGTTATTTTACCCTGAGCCTTATAAAGTCTTTCAAAAGAGTTTTCACACGTTATCTCATTTGATCTTTGAGGTAGACGCACTACATATTTTACCTCTAGTGCTGCATTGTGGGAAAAACAAAGCTTGAGAATTTAAGTGGCTTTCTCAAGGTCATTTTGCTAACATTCACCAAGACTTAAAACCAAGGCTTTGAAGTTGATACTCAGGGCTCCTTCTATCACACCGTGTTCTGGAGATGCAGGAACCCTTGATGAGCTTCTGGAAATCTGAAATTTGGCTCTACTGGAAACTACCTGCATGACTCTTAACATTGTAACTTCTTACAAGACATTGTAACTTCTCTGGGCCTCAGTCTACCTCTCGGTCAAGTGAGAGATTAGACTCTATGTACTCTGAAGCCCTTTGGATTTTGTTCAAACTACTTAATCCCACTGGGCCTGAGAACAAATGACCTTTTCTGCAATAGATGACAAGACCTTTTACCCTTCCCTGTAGGTCGTAAAAGCTGGTGTCCAGTTTGCCATGGGTTCCTTTGCAATGTCCAAATCCTGTTAGAAGCTATAAACATAATAGTGCTTTTGTGGGCTGCTTGCGTGTCGTTCTGCTGGTTGCTCATTTTCCTGCAGGGCTGAATGCCTCACAGTGAATTTGCTTTCTGTGCTCTGCATCAGACAGACTTACCATGATTATTTATTATCCCTCTTGGGTAGTTCAGAGTATAATATGGAAATAAATAATGATGATGGACTTATTTGGGGCTGATAAACCTTATCCTTCTATAAAGGTTATTTCTCTTGAAGGACCTAAACCTTCCATCTGATTTTTCATTATTAAGAGTTATTTCTTTTAATGTCCCTGAAATGTGCTTGGAAATTGGAGACTCATAAGAGGGCCTGTGGTACTGAGCACAGAAGCCTTGAAAGAAGGAAGGACATGACCAAGCCCTTCACTTTGGGGGCTAGCTGGAGTCTTTGGGTCAGTCTAATTAGGACAAGTTTAGTATTAGCATTTGTTTCAGATTTATAAAAAGTGTCCATAGCATAAGCTGCCAAGTACACAAAATCCATGATATAGTCCCAGCTTAATTCTGAGTCTCTCTGGAAAGCTAAAACAAGCAGAAAATTCTCATGCTTTGTGTGTCAGTTGCTAGATAGAACCCCAGAACCGAAGGTCTGCTCCACATGGTAGGAGCCACCCTGTTCTTGGCCATTGGACTAGTCTGGGCCAAGGACTATTTATTGGCAGGGAGAGGCTGGCGACCTCAGTAATCAGGAAGGTTGCCACAGAGATTTATTTGTGATTCATAGCCAGAGATATGAAATTGGGGGTCCTGGTTCCTCAGTCCTTTTGCTTTTTCAATTTTCCAAGTGAACTTCAGGCTGGCGAATGGAGCTATAGCAACTTCTCATAGAGAAGGGCATAATTTGCTCAGTACAGTGTCAGGTCACTGACTGTGGGAAGAAATACGGTCCAGTGATGAGAATAACAGAGAATGCAATTAGCTCCTATGTTCTGTGCTCTTTCCTCAGCCTTATGGATGATGCAGTATGCTTCATTCCCTCCTCCGTCCTTGAGTGAAACGATACCATTCTCTAACCTGCTACGCGGGACACTTGGGAAGAGACATACATTGTAACCCCAAAAGCACTTTTGTACCTTTGATATAATAGAAGTATGCAATATTTCATTTATAAAACGCATAACGTGGTGCTTTCTTATTTAGCCAAACCCATTTTGTGGCATATCTCTCTCTCAGACCAATATTGTTAAGCAGACTACTAATTCACTTTATCCACTAGATACTGTAGGATGTTGTGACTTGGCACTGGTACCCTGTAAATACCCAAATAAACAAAGAAGGGGTAAGTGTGAAGCCAAAAAAAATCCCCTTGCTGGAGAGCGATTCTCAAGGCAGATGGAGCTCTTCCATAGTAAACTTTGTGTTTTGGTTCTTTGTTTTTTTGTGTGTGTTTTTTTCCAGCATGGATATACAGTTTTTATTTTAAAACGTAAGATGTAGGGAAAAATAAGATTTATTACACAGACAACCTAACTGTGTCAGCTCAAATTATTTCATAAAATGAAGGGTCAGTTAGGTGCTATTATCATCAAGAGAGCATGCTAGAAGGCTCTGTCATGTAGATGCCATAAAAAATTACCTGTTTGGTCACTTTAATTCGTCTTTGGGCTCCTGTCAGCAGACACCCCTTCAATCCCCAAATCACAGTACCCAGATATACTGAGAACACTTAGGATAATAATAAAAAAAAATAATGGGTTCTTTCCCCTAAGGAACATACAAGCCATTAGGGAAATTGAGTAAATGAGCACTATAGTGCATTGCTTATGCGGAGAAGAACAGAGCAGGTGGGGCAAGGAGGGCTTTGTAAAGAGGGCTTCCCGAGGGAGGCGCACCTGCAGGGGAGAGATGTGGCTTGACAAAGAGATGTAAGTGCAACTACAAATTTGTATCGTTCACAGAAATCATAGGAGGAACAGAGTCTTCTTTGCTGGTGATCCGTTTATTTTGCAAATGATAAGAGTTGAGAAGGCTCCTGTGACATTTTTTTCCTTGAGGAGCCAGAAATTAAATTTCTGTCCCTGGACACTGTTCCTCAAGCTCTTTTCCCACCTAGCTGGCTCTTCTCTCACTTCCAGTTATGTCTCTCTCTAAGTCTTCTTCTTTAAGCATCAATATCTTTGGTTCTTTTAACTACTCTTCTAAGATGGGGTTTTGCATGCTGTCATCATTTTAAGGTGCTCACCTCTGAAGGACTCCAGTTTATGGATCATGGTGCCAGAATGGGATAGAGCTCTCCAGGGGGCCATCTAACAAATGCAGAATACAGCGAAGTTGTTGCCTCCCTTCCTCTATGCCTTATATTTCTATTAATATGGCCCAAGATTGCATTAGCCTTTTTGGCATTCATGTCACAAGGCTGACTTATACCGAAATTGTGGTCCACTAAAACTCATGAGTTCTTATGCATTACTATTAAGCCAACTCTTCCTTATTCTGTACTTATGCTATTGATTTAAAAACAAACAAGCAAACAAAAAACCCTAGGCACAGAGGTTTAAATGTAGAGAAATTTATCCCTCTCGTACTAAGTCATATTGATAACAACCTATTAAAATATTTCTAAGCTAGTGAATTAGTTCTCTCTCCTAGCAGGGAGTATTTGAAAGCATAGCTAGTCTCACACTGGATCCCCCCTGGAAGAGGTCTCCATAGAGTCAGGACTTTATTTTCTCCTTCCTATCAAAAAATCCTCTGCAACCGTGGACAAATCTACATCTTTAGACAAACAGGTGAGCCTCCATCTTTCTGGCTATAAAATCAGAACAAACATGAATGGCCATTTCTTTCCCAAGGATATACGACAATGAGTCAGATGTCTACAAAACTCTAAGTAAAAGTTACTCAGAGGCTCTATTATGTGACAGGAGGAAATTTTATTTCAGGCTCTCAGCAGCTTTGGGAAGATTTGATTATGCTTACCGCCATACATTATAGTAAATAACATTCATTTTTACAACTGTTTTAAACCTGGAGCTGAGTGATCTGATTTTGGGTTAGAGTAACATCATGTGATGTCAGTACAACTTCAGTGCACAATTATCTGTAATTTCAGTAAACATGATCACATACCTGTTTCATGGCAAGGCCTCATCGAAAGTGACTCTTCTCTCTCCTTCCCCTCCCCCCCAGCCGCATCCTCAGCCCTAACCCCTTCCGTTAGTAAAATAAGGACTACCAAAACCTTGAAGCTTAGGTTTCTGTCAGACCTTTGGAAACTCCTAAAAGTCTTGCCAAAAGAACTTAGCTGTTCATAGGTTTTCTTTCATGCACCAAAGAGGAGAACTCACAGCTAACTTGTATAACTTTTATAATTTCAAGCTAATAGAAATGTTGCATTTCAAAACCCATTCCTGTGAGAGGTTTTGTTCTTAAATAATGGTTCTGGGAACACGCACATTTTTCTAATCTGTCATTCTGATGCAAATTTTAAGGTTGCTCCCATGACCTTGTAATCATCAAGATTCAAAGATTCCTCACCCTTCCCTCTCCCCAGTGTTTTTGATCTGGGGTCTTGCTGCTTAGCTATTCAACCACCAGTCAGTCCAGTTGATACCACCTGGCAGCCTGTTACAAATGGGGATCTCAGACCCTGCTTCCAGCCTACTGAATTAGAATTCAAATTTTTGAAAGACTCCCCTGGTGATTATTATGCACACTAAAATATGAGAAGAACTGACCTAGGGTGCAAGGTTTTCACCCCACATTACCCAGCATCCATCTTGTGTCGTAATACAGTTCTAAAATTCCATTTGGTATTAAGAGTTTAGAGTTATTCTTTACAATTTTACCAGATTTAAATACTTTATGCACACCCAGCTATTTCTCAAAGTATATATAACTGGCTTTAAAATACTCGTGATTTTCTAAGTTCTTATAGAACAGAAGTCCTCAGTAGGGAGAGGTTTGACATCCCCTCATTGCCAGGGGCATTTGGCAATGCCTAGAGACATTTTTAGTTGTCACAATTTGGGGTGGTAGTGGGGGGTGCTACTAGGATCTGGTGGGTGGAGGCCAGCGATGCTGCTCGGGATCCTACAATGCACAAGACGGTCCCCACAGCAGAGACTTAACCAGCCCCAAATGTCAATAGTAAGAACCATGGAGAAACCCTATTACAGAGGTATATAGTTGTAGAGAAAGATTCAGATGTGCAACCATACATTATAAGAACGCCATAGGAAAGTGGAGCCTCGTGGCCCATCGTGATATAACCAAAGAACAGATGGGCTGTCAGTGGCCTTAGTGATAATGTAAGGAAGGGAGTGGGGGATCCAGCCACAAGTGAGAGGAGACACCTAGGACAGAGGGTCACCAGTGCTCTGTGCACAAAGACAGTCAGGTTTAGGGAACAGGGATGGGATTCAGAGACTAGACACCAGAGATGAACTGAGGGGAGGGGTGGGCTGGAGAGACACAAAGCTTGAGTCCTAGAGTAGATACTAGATATGATCCCAAAATCATGTTAGGCCTGGAAAACAAGAATGGATTTCAGGTGTTAGCTTGGGAGTACATGGTGGATTTCAGGTAAATCCAGTAAAACAAGGACTTAGGAGCAAGACAAAATCCCATTCGCTAGAATTGGGACACCTCTGAGCCAGGGCAGCAGCAGGGGGTGACCTGATCTAGAGTTAGCCAGTTATTCAGCCACAGTGAACTTCTTAAATCCCTCCCAACCCAGAAAAGGTTTAGTGCTGAGCCTACGGTATGGTTGACTTGCAGGAAGGGGTCAAGTACTTCCAGTTATAGAGAAAGGTAGGCAAGAATCAAACCAGGTCCTGACAGTGGCTGGTAAAAAAATCATGGGATAAGAACTGGAATAGAATCTATGACGTTCTTGGGTCATTTCCCTGCTGTACCACACCTAAATCACTTCACAAAGATTATCTACTTTTCAACTGTAAAATTTCTGGGGAAAGATTTCTTAAAGATTGTGTTGATGCCTTATAATCCATCTAAGTAAAGCTTTCTTCCCCATTCCTAATCCCAAATCCTCTTCCTGGGATGTATATTGGCTTTCTTTTCATCCCACCAGAGAGGCTTTGTGCTGAACAACTACGTCTGGAATGGCCACAGGCAGCCTTCCCCTTTCTAGGGTAGAGAATCTCCTGATTGCGTTAGCACGGGCCCCCTAAGATCCTCTCCCCAACCTCTTCATCCCTTTGATATTCTCTGGACCCTCTCTAGGTCCTGCCTGCTTGTGATAGTCACCACCAGAATGTATTTATTAAACATACACTGTGTGCTGACTACCCTTTTGACAATGGAAGGCAAAGAAGAGAGAATCTAAAAGAATACACATGGTTTTGTGTTGGTTTTTATTAGTCTCTCTTTTCTCTCTCTAAGAAGTTGTTGATCTTTGCTGAATTCATAGTTCAGTTGGAGAGACACTCCATAGGCTAAGTTCCATTGCCACATTTTGGTTGACCTGCAAATGTTTTCACTGTGACCCTCACCTAAGGACAATAGAGTGTGCTATCATATGAAATAGCTCTGATGTGAATTTAGCTGTAAATAAAACTGAGATAAATGCATTTGTTCAGTTCCAGAGAAGGCATTATACTGCCATGTGGATTTTGTTTCAAATGAGCTGCAAAACAAAATTCTTTTCCATGGAAAGGGATTTATTCAACTGAATCCACTCACTTTGCTGCAACTGGATTAATTTCATTTCACATCATGTCTCTAAGTAGAAAAGTAAACTGATTTGCTTCCGGCTAAATGGATATGTTGATGTATCCAAAGTCAGTAAGGCTTATTCCAACTAGATTACAACAATCATAGTATCCTGGTTGTTTTAGCTTCTATCAAGTAGTTACAAAAGCGCACCAATTCCGTATGTGAAAAGCAGTTTATAAAGTTACCATAGAAGGAGATGTTGCAGAATGAGAGAGAACATAGATGTGACAAATGAGATGATTGTTCCTCCCTTCCTCCAGAATGAACCACTCTTTTGCTCCTCGGTGTTATAAAAAATATTCATTTTATTCTATACCCATGTTCTAAAACCCATCATTTTATATTTTTGAATTGTGCTGCTGGCATTGCTCAAGATACATATCCCACTTGCGACTAAATAGGTTTTGACTATGGGCTTGCTGAGTGCTCAGTACTGTGCTAAGTACCACCAACCACCCCATAATGGACCACCATCCCACACTCACTCCATCTTCTACCTTCTTCATCACTCTCATTTCCAAAACCACAATCCCGTCGTCCCCTGTGACTCTCAATCGCTATCTATCTCGAGACCCTTTCTTTCATTTCTCCCAAATTGCTGACTTTATCCTGGTGTGCACTTCTAACACAATAAGGCTGCTAGTGGAAATTTTTCTGATTTCTATAGCTAGTAGTTTCTATAAGTAGTAGTTACTTTCAAAGGAAATAGCTTGCAGAGATGAGCCTGTGGTGTCACAGGGATGTTATATGGATCAAATGTAATCATGTGTATAAAAAAGCCATTTAAAAATTGTAATATGCTCTCTAAAGGTAAATTATGACTGTATTACATAATTTTAGGGTTTAAAAAGCAGCTGGATGACATATAAAAATTCAGTAAGACTCAGTAGCAACTTGCTAATTGGAAACAGAAACGAGAGAATTTAGGGCATCGACCCCTCCATCAATAAGCTAGAAGCCGTCAACATTTTTTACAGGTAGAGCACAACCATTTCGTTGAGAACATCCACTCAGTTCCAAGGACCATTTCTGTTCACCTTTCTGGAACAAGGCCTCCCTCTTGCTTGAGATACCCCATCTTCCATATGGCTATCTTCTCAAATCCAAGCCAATCTTGAAGGGCTAGCCACAAACCTACCCCCTGTCTCTAGCCCTTCCCCAGACAGAATTAATCTCTTTCTCCCCAGCACTCATGTTACCCTTATGTTAGAATTATTTATGTGGGCATCGATCCCCTCGAATGGAGCGTGATGTGCTGCAGGGCAGGCGTCATGTCTGTATCTGCCAGGCTCTCCCCTCCTCCACCAGTAACAGCTCAAAGACTGTGGCCCAGGGATAAAAGGGGATTCCACATACCAAAACTGGCCTCCAGAAAGGTTTTATCTCAAAGGGTGGTCTCAGATATGGAAATGCTTTTACTTGAGCAATTAGAGTCTGTAACAAAGACAAGAACTCTAGTAGGAGTGGTGGGTACATCCAGATGTCTTCTTGTCTCTACTTTTCTGTACACTTGAAAATCCTATTTAAAGGTTACCGAGTTGAGTAACTTTGATTGTCACTTGATTTTCAGCCCTAAAGTTTTCCTGTAATTTCAATTATAAAAATGATCCCAACTTAGTTGTATTTTATCTTCTGAATGTGGTCCCCCCTGAAATTGTTACTTCTTAGACTGTGCTTCACACAGTGCCATACTGCATCACACCCTTATTGAAAGGACCTCCTTGCGCAGAGTGAGGGGCCCTTGGAGAATGCAATGCACCACTTTTTAGCACATTAAAAAAAAAGAAAAAGAAAAAGAAAAATCCTGGAGCTGTTTTGTTATTTTAATTCTTTATCTTTGGCAGAGCACAAAGTCGTTTTAGGAATCCTCTCTAAAACGATTAGCCATATGACTATTGGCTAAGTCCATAATTGGTGTGCAATAAATATTTTAAAAATAGATTAAAATACTATGCACTTCAAAGTGAAAGATAACTTCAGCTATTTAAAACAGAGAGCTATAGGTATAGTTTCCAATTGTTCCTCTTTTGTGTTCATTAGAAATCACAGAAAAATGGGAAGATGGGGAAAAGTTCTGACACTGTTATGGAAACTGCATTGATGAGAGCAGATTGTAATTTTGCATATAGTGATTTTGATGCACAATTATTTGAGGGATTTATTGTCATCACAGCTTAAAGCCGTGTTGTTACTGAATAGGAGCTTGGCCCAGGGCCCTCATCTGATACCAAACTCTCTAGCATCACTTCTGCTTTTTCATCAGCAGTCCACGCCTCCTCCCCTCTCAAACTCTGCACTGCAGTCCTGGCACAGACCCTAACCTAAAACTCCAGCCAATTCCTTAACAACATACTTTCTCCCCTTCACCTGCCAGATGCTTCTTGTTCTCAGACACAGCTCCCTGAAATCAGGGGCTTTCGATGAGTTAAAAAGGGAAATATAGAATTACCTAGCTCTACCAGTATTTTAAGTGTTCTTGTAGACTTAATGAGAGCTCTTGTACAAAACCACTTGAACTCTTTCTTAAGATATGCTCATTTTTTTTTCTCTCTTTGATTGAACTGTTGACCTTCTGGATATAGGACTAGTTATTACCTCAAGTATGTTTGGAACTATTCTTGCCCTAACCATTCTAAAATGTAATTAGCATTAAGACATTATTGTAGGAGCACATCCCCTCAGTCTGGGATCTCATTAGATAGCACGAACCGAACAGAATATTGTGTATGCTCCACACTCAGAGAAAAAAAATCTCTAAGAAAAATCTGTGGCATTGGGGGAAAAGTTAAAACTGGTGATTTCATGAACCCTCTTTTGCTCATTTATTTGATTTGTCTAAGGATCCAAACAGAGCGAGGATTGTGGTTCTTCTGTTTGAAAAATGAAAGCAACTCTTTTCTCAGAACTCTGCTTATGCAATGTGGCTGTTCTCACAGCTCCGGGACAACCCAAACCTAAATAATCCATTTTAGAGCTTTAGCTCTTCCCTCTAAGAAATGAATCTCATTTTAAGGCATGATCCCATTTACCCTTGTAGCAACAGATGTTATAGAGAATGAATATTCTCCAGGAGGTAGTTAACCAAGATGCAAAAACTGAGGCCCAAGCAGGTGTAATAGAACTAATGGGTTATTTGCATTCCTCCTTGAACATGCCCATCTCTTCCAGTAGAAGATGCTTTTTATTTTCTGAGTTGAAAACCGTTTCATGCTTCCTGTTGGTTTATTTCCTAACTCTTGGATCAATCCCAACTGTCACGAAAGCTTATATGAATAATAACAAAGCTCTTCATTTCTGGGGGTCTTAAAGGTTATCTTTTCTAGTTCATTGCAGGGCACTTTTGATGCCCTCACTGAGCCCTGAATGCCTGGAATCTTCAGGAGAAAGCTTGCCTGATCCTGCCATTCACCTCCTTTATTAGTCTGTAATGTGTTTTAGTGTGCAGAGATATGTCATATGAACAGTAATTTCTCATTATCATAACAACATTTTTCCTTAATTGCAAAACTATATCTGACCTGAATTTATTCTTGTCCGTGGCTTGTGTGCACAAGCAGAGTCTTGTCTGCCTCTACAATCTATTAATAATGTATTAATTAGCTTCCCAGTGCTGCCCCAAACAAGGAACAGAAAGGATTTATCTAAATCATGAAACATGAAATGAAGCTAACACTTTGTTAATTACATTTTAAGGGCAGTCTTGCCATCAGGCAGGAGAATGAAGTTTATGCCTAATTTTTGAGAGAAAATAGTGGAAAACAGCACTCAATTAAGAAAACATTTGTTTAGCACCTACTGTGCGCAAATTCTGAGTGGCAAAAGGGGCCAAGACAAATATAATTGGCCAATTTAGTTCTAGAGTCATAGTTAAAAGGCAATAAAGGGCAAAGTAATATAAGTGTTTTGATTAGTGCCCAGTTAGCTTAAATATATTAGACTGAACTGTATGAAACTGACAATGTCTGACCATTTTTCACCAAAAGAAGTGGCAATTTCATATGATTCAACCTACTATCAATATCAACTTTTAAACTGTACCAGCTCCTAAAACATTATACTGTTCATTTTCTTTCCATTTTCTTAAATTATTCATTTCAACTTAAAGCTGTCATTATTGGAAAATCAATACAAAGTAAATACAGGTCAGAGATTTGACTCCTGTTTTTTATATTTATTTATTTTTGTGGGTTCAAAATTAACATGTACTTTGCAGCTCTAAAGTGTCTGGTTATATTAAATGTTTTTCTTTATTTGGTTGAAAGTCATGGACCCTGCTACCTGCCCTTCCATTACCAACTGTTTTTCATGACATTCCCATTGTGATCTTCATGCAAAACCACCATCTTCATTCCCTACTTTTCTGCAGAGATAGATGTTTGATTGCAGAACACTGCACTTTTTTTTGAAATATTTCTCTATAGGAGATTAAATCTAATGCCTGGTCTGCCCCCAAATTACAGGTTACTGAGAAGTCAGAATAGGTTGCCATCCATGTATTCCACTAAATCAATTCTTTTAATTCCTTCAACATTTAACAAATAGGTACCAAACCCTTATTTTGCATAAGCACTGGAGTTGGACCTCTGCCAAGTATGAAGTCTTATGAACAAAGATGTATGCAATAATATAAATACAAATTTAATGCTACCTAAATAGCTGGCACCGCTCCAAGCACTTGCCTGTATTCCTCTATCTAACCCTACCCAAGGGGGTGGGTACCATTGTCCTATCCATTGTAAAGACGAAGAAACGGAGACCAGAAAGGTTCAATGAGCTTCTGGAACCCAAGCGTTTGTTTAATCAAGGCACCGATACTTTGTATGTAGTCATTGTCAGGACCCAATGTTAAAAAGGAAGTGCTTCTCCCAGACTATGGATTCAAAGTCTGACAAATTTGCAGTGTCTGCTGATGCCCTAAAATGGTTAAGAACCAACCCCAGCCGATTTGTGTATACTCTCAGAAAACATTGCCCCCCTGGGTCTCCTTCCAGCTCAGGACCCTTCGCCCTCCTTGGTCTCCTGCCAGCTCGGGACACTAGCACATCCCCCCCTCCCCTCCCCCCCCCCCCCCCCCCCCCCCCCCCTGGCCCTCGGCACACACCGGGACACACGTGCTGACCAACACATTCTTGCAGAGTCACATCTTAACCCAAATCTTATCACAACCCTGCCCGAAGGCCAGGCACTATCGAGAAAACGTTCACTCATCTTCTTCCCGTTAGGCCCCATGTGTGAACACTGATAACAGATCTAAATTCGAAGAAAATCAACAGAAGTCATCTCAGTCAACCTGAAAAGTGTAGTGACTCATTCACACCCTTTCACAGAGCTCCTACTGGGCTGCCCTGGTTCCCCAGAACCAGCCCCAGGCCTCCCGCACACGGCGGGGAGCGCAGCGCACAGCGCGGGCCTTGAGCGCGCTCCCCTCCGCGGACCAGAGGAGCCCCGACTCCTGCCGCTCCAGCTCCGCATCCCAGCTGCTGGCCCGCTGCCCCGCTCGGCGGGCCGCCCTCCCCGCTGCTTCTGTCCCCCGGGCAGGCGAACCGCGGTTGCCTTGGAACCGATCGCAGGGAACAAGATGCTGACTTTTCAGCCACGAGAGTAAATTCCATCCCTCTGGAGCGACAATCATAACATCTCAATCTGACTCGACTTACGTCTGCTCCTATAAACCGCGTGTGCAGACTGCAGAAAACAAAGCAAAACGACTCAACATCTCATTAGAAAGGAGCTGGTAGGCCAACTCACTAGAACAAAGCAAAGCAAAGCAGCATTCGAATTTCACTACACACACATACACACACACACACACACGCACGTGCACATGCATGGTGTAGTGAAGCCCCTGAGACAGCAAGTTGCACTGACAATGAAGGACGGTTTATGTAGTGAAGGATTTTCTTGTTCAAATTTAAATGAGCCCCAGGAACTTAACTGAGATAACCTTGGGGTCTCCATCCGGAGACGAAGGTCTGGCTTCTAGTTCTGCCTCCCAGTAAAGCAGTGAGCAGAGTAGGTGAGAGCAAGGGGCTCAGGGGTCAGACAGCCCTGCGGGAGATCTCAGCACCACCAATTTTCCAGCTGTGCGGCCCCTCTCACCCCCCGGGGGGTTGGAGGGGACTTGCTTAACAATCGGTAATGGTGCCTCCACTTCCTCACCTGCAAAATGAGAGTAACACAAGCTAAACTAACCTGCATGGGTTTGTCCTGAGCATCGGGTGAAAGAACACATGGGGAAAGGTTTAGAACAATGCCTGGCTCTGAGTAAGCCCTCCACACATGCCAGTTATTTGTAATAGTAACTTGAAATGAGTTCTGTCACCCACTTGAAATTGAGTTCTTTTCTGTTTTTAACTTAAATTTTGTAGCACTGTGATCTCATTTTTTTCTTCTTTTGTGTGCATGCAGAAGGAGGATGTTTAGCCGTCCTTGGAATACAATCCCTTCCTTTCATTAAGAACCATTATTAAGTCTCTTCAAGTCTCTCTCCTGCAGTAAATGATCCACATTACTTAATTGTTCTGCTTTACATGCTTAATCATTTATTTGAATTTCTCAGCCATCCAGATTTGGTACACACAGAAATATCATCTAGGAAACTTTGATTTTGAAATTCCTTATCATCTGCAGCCTGTGAGCTTAAATATTTAAAATCCATTGTTCAGAGTTCTTTACCATATTGTTCAGCTGGCTCTCCTCTGCCTTCTGCCACAGTCCCCTCGTTCTCAACTGCATAGCTCAGCACAACCCAAAACAGAAGAGACCATAGGTCATTCATTCATTCATCCAGTATTTGTCAAGGGCCTACTACAATGCCAGGCACTGTGCTGTGTGATAAAATCACAAACAAGACTGTCTCTACTTGGAGGAGTTTACAGCTTGGGAAGGAAGACCCAGAAGTAAACAAACCATTGCGAAAATCTTCCATTAGAATCTGTCCTTGACAGGAGAAGGTGCCAGGATACTCTTAGGGCAGGAGGGAGAGGAACTCAGCTCTACTTGGTGGGCCTGGGAAGGTTACACAGAGAGGGTGATTTTGGAGCCATATTAATGGGTGGCAAGGCTTGAGAAGAAGGAGGAGGATAGTTTTCAAAGTAGAAGAAACACCTAGGAACAATCTGTGCCACATCACCAGGGAACCTTCCATGGTGCTGTTAGGACTGGGGCCTGGGGTCCAGGGAACATGTAGAGACATAAGGCTGCCCATTATTTTGAAAGTCAGCAGGGAATGTCAACGTCACATGGAAAAACAATATATGTCTTCCTTACTAGTTGTGTTTTTTTTTTTTTTAAGATTTTGTCTATTTACTATGAGATACACAGAGAAAGGGAGAGACATAGGCAGAAGGAGAAGCAGGTTCCCTGCAGGGAGCCCTATATGGGACTCAATCCCAGGACCTCAGGACCATGCCCTGAGCCAAAGGTAGACACTCAACCACGAGCCACCTAGGAGTCCCACTAGTTATTTTTAAAAATATCCCTTCATATATTTGACATATATTAGCTAAGATAATATTCATAGGGGAGTCTTCATTTTTAATTTTCTAGAAATTAATTTTTTAAGTACAATAAGATGTTAGCATCATTTCCATATTTATGCCTGACATGGTATCTATCTACCTACTTGTTTACTTATTTATTATCTGCCTTCCCTCGGAGATAATCCTCGAGGTTAGGGACTTTTGCCTTTTTTGTTCCAATCTGCATTCCCCAGCACCTAAAACAGTGTTTGACCATGATAACTACTCAATAAATATTTGTGGAGAAAATGGATGAATTCCCATATGGGTAAAAAGAAACAATCACATCCTTTACTAATGAGAGAGGAGGAAAAAAGAAAGAAAGAAAGAAAGAAAGAAAGAAAGAAAGAAAGAAAGAAAGAAAGAAAGAAAGAAAGAAAGAAACCCGGACTTAAAACAGTTTTTCATGAACAGATCCAATTTGCAAAAATGGAACTGAAGTTTAAAAGCTATTTTTCTTCCTGAAGCTCTGCTTCTGGGAAAATCACAGCTGCCAGCTTAGATGGTGGTTTTAACTGCCCAGTTACAAATTCTGCACAGTTGTACATATTGGCAGAGCTCAGCTTCTTTAAATGCTCTTGGATCGGTAAGGAAATGGTGATTTTCCTTATTGATTTAACGCCAGTTTTCCTTTTGTGAAAAATCCCGTGTGCTGCTCAATGGAACATATACAATAAAAACCGAACACTGGGGTGCCAAAAATTAAGTAAGTCACTCATGTTCCTCTTCAGTCGTGTGATGTTAAACCATTTCTGCTTTTGAGCAGGAATGTTCAATCATTTTCCCCTTTAAATTTAGCAGAGTGATTATTCCTCCTGGTGGATTGCACATATGCTCCTTTTGATCCATGCAATAAATAGCTCATTCCTGGATGAACTTTAAGCTCTGAAGGAATGCCTCTAAAATATTGTTTATGAATCGTAGGAGAAATGTTTCACATTCTTTTTATTCCCAAATGGTTACAGCAAACCACTCTCTCCAAGGTTCCTATTTTCTAAGAAGGCAGAAAAAGAACCTGGGGCCACGGCCGCTATGATAACACAATAATAATCAAGCTTCCCATGGATTTTACTCAATGGTCTCCTAGAGGCTATAGTGGAGGAAAGCCACGGTCAGCAATTATTTTCCGTGAGCAAGATGCTGAGCTAGGTCCATAGACTACAAAGAGTGGGGGGTGAGGCTTGGCTCCTATCCTCTGGAACTTACAAATTAGCCAGTGAACTAAGACACAGGCCACAAAGTGAAATTAATAGTCACTAATGAACAACATAGTAAGTGCCACACGGGATGCCGTGGAGGGCGGGGAAGCCAGACAGCATTTCTAGGAGAGATGGTCTTGAATTTGAGTTGGATCTTTAGTAGGAGGGCTGGAGGGAGAAAAGGCAAAGAAGTAGGAATATTCATGGGTGCCATTGCCAGGGTGTCCCCTGGCTGAGGGGAAAGATGGGGCACATAGGGCAGGGGGTTAGATTAAAGATGGCCTCGAATGTCACTCCGAGAACTTAGTGCTTGATTCTATAAGGAAAGGGGAATCAGTAAGAGTTTTTGAGCAGAAAGGCTATAAGCTAAGCGGTGCTTTAGAGAAAAGTAATCAAGCAGGGATCCGTGCTATGAATTTAATTGGGGGTGGGCAGCCCGGTGGCTCAGCGGTTTAGCGCCGCCTGCAGCCCAGGGCGTGATCCTGGAGACCCTGGATGGAGTCCCGCATCGGGCTCTCTGAATGGAGCCTGCTTCTCCCTCTGCCCTATTGGGGCAAAGGGGTGTCTTTTTTATCGGGGAAAGAGGGGGTGTCTCTGCCTCTCATTCTCTCTCTGTGTCTCTATGAATAAATAAATAAATAAATAAATAAATAAATAAATAATGTTTTAAAAAAAAAAAGAATTTAATTGGGGGTGCTTCAGAATTGAGATAATGAGACCCTGACCCAGGCTGGCAACGGTAGGATGTCTTTATCATACAGTACATTCTCATGAGGACTTTTGAAGGGTTTCTGCGGAATCGCACCTGCCAGTCTCTGCCCTGTAAGCTGGTGATGCTACCGGTGATACCATGTGCTGCTTGGACGTGGCCTCCTTCCTGCAGAGCCCCCACGGGTGGCACAGGGAACAGGCCCAGGTGTGGTCTATACACACGCCTCAGAGACCCGAGGCAACTTATTATATACAAGCTGGGAGGAGTCCTAGAGCCCACAGAGTCCGTGTCCTCAGTTTACTCCTACAGAAGGCAGCCCTTGCTCGGGTTCACGTAGCTCATCAGTGACGGGTGTGGGACGTGACAGACTGCATGTCGGCAAAGCTTCCAAAGCAGGTTCAAATTCTGCTTTGAGGTGTGTGTGTCTACAAATTCTGGCATGATCCAGAAGATGTTTAGTCCCGACTGAGGTGACTGAAGCTCCTTTTCTTTACTCCCTGCCCCCAGGTTCTCAGGGCCAGATCCAGTCCCCTGTCTGAGCCCCTACTTCATTTTTGTCAACTCCTGGCCTCAGGACTTTCCCAAACACCCTCAGGGGGCTTCTAGCTCTCTGCTCCCTGCTGTTTCTTGGGTCCTGCCACCAGTTATGCTACCCCTTTGGAATACTTCATAGCCGCAGCCAGGCCTCCCCATGTTCAGGAAACCCCTCTACACACATCATGGCCTCAGCTCCTTCCCTAGGTAAACTGAGGTCTCCCTCCTCAGCCCTCCAGGCCACCTTGCACAGGGCTCTCTCGCTGTGTCTCCATATCTTATAATTGCCTGTTTATGTTCCTGCCTCCCACCCTACTACTGTGAGCATCCTGAGGGCAGGGACTGTGGGTGTGCATCACTGAACCTCCAACATCTAGCACATTCTAAGCCACACACTGGCACACACCAGGCATTCGGATGTCTGATGAATGAGTGAATGAATGAATGACATTTGCCTTCCTGGTGCATTCATGTATTTAATAAACATTTATTAAGCAATTCCTTATGATCAGCACTGTGGTAGTCACATTTAAATGTCAAAATATACCAAAGCACTCAAGTTCCAAATTATGTGTGCATAAATTATGCACACGGAATGTTAACACGCACACGTAGCAGAGACGGCACACGCATCTACAAATACCAGAGCAAGCAAATGCAGTAAACTGCGTGCCAGATGTCCCTGAAATTTACAAAGAACCAAGAACCAAAAATGACAGTTAGCTCCATAAGGCCTGCAAAAGAAAAAAAGAAAAAAATGTAAAAGAACAAAAGAACCTCCAGCAGAAGGAAGTGGCTATGGGTTTTTTTCTATGCACTAGAGCTGGGGGGTTGGGAAGATGTACAAAAGCATTTGATGCTGGGCAGGTTCATGTAAGTCTGAGTTCCTCAAGGGTTGGCTCTTAGGAGCTGTTAGGAAAATTCATTGCCATGCACGAGGTGGGGGGGGGGGGGTTTTGATTCCACCGGAAACTGTTAATGGGGACTGCCCTAGTGGCCCCTCGTTGCTTTGCCTGATAGAGAGACAGCAGGTTCACCCAAGCAATTCTGGTGCTCTGATCACTGCCAATTAGGGGAGCATTGTCTGGCTGCCATAATCAAGTGAGTATAAATATATTTATTGTGATTGGAAGGGGGAAGGGAGACAGCAGAAAGATTGAGGCAGAAGCTGTCATCACCCCTTTTCTGGCTCCAGCCTGGATCAGACTGAGCATTTCTGTCACCTGGTGCGTGGGGGGGAAGTGGTCACTGGCTTGGGAGGTGGGCAGGGTTGAGAATTCAAGACTAGAATTGTTTTTCCCAGAAGGGGCCCTGCCTCTCCTTGCTTCCCCCCCCCTCGCTTCTCCCCCCTTTCCACGTTTGCTTCAGTGGAAGCTGAAGAGAGAAGAGAAACCAGATGCCACGTGGGTCACGTTTTCTCTCTGCCCCACCTACCCTGCTACCTCCACTGAGCTTCCCCGCCCTTCCCTCCCCCGGCCTGCGGGCACCAGTTTGTCTGGCACGGGGTTTATTTCTTTGTGGGCTGGAACTTTTGCAGGAATATCTGCGATGTGTCTCGGAGCTGGGGTTGAAAGACCCTGATAAAAATAGTTTCCTGCCGCGGACTGCTAGGGGAGGGTTTTAGGGGAGGGATTTCTCACGTTTAAATGGCTCCAAAGGGAGGCACGTTTAGTCACATCTGGTGGCATTCTTGTCTGACTGGAGAGCGGGGTCTGTTCAAGCATCTGCAAGGATTTAAAAATGCAGCCTGCATCTATTCAGCCCCAAACAAATGGCTGGGTCGGATACAATCGGCCAAACCACACTGTCAAGGGAAAGGTCTATGAAGGAACTGACGCTGAATTTCAACTCCAGTCAATGCAGGCCCAGTCCATCAAGCACATGACTTTGGTTTTCTCACCCTTGACCTTGATAACAGCACTTGTAGAGCTGAGTTGATTTCAGCTACTTCCCTCCACCCTTGTCCTGTGAGTGCTGTTCTGGCTCAGCACCTGGGGGGCAGGAGACCCTTTCCAAGGGCTATGATGGAGGAAGGACCCTCCTTCCCCTACCTCTTCCCCCTGTCCTGTTCCCTTCAGCCTATAGTTGGACTTCACGACTGTGAATTGCCCTCAGCATGTCTTCTCAAATTTGACATGAACTATTGTATTACTGGTAGCACAGATATGGTACGTGACAATGTAAGGGGAGGTGTAGATGCACAAAATAAATTTGTGGAGATCACTCAGCCTGAAGGCATCTGACCATCCTGATCCAGCCTGTTCTTGCTAAATTTTTCCTTCTTCAGCTTCTCAGAAGTTGTCAAGGCCAATTGTCAAATTCTTTTCACCCAGCTACCAGAAATGAGCGTTTTGCTGAATTTTCAGATCTTAATGGACAAAACATTTCATTTTTCTACGTTCTACCTCTTGCCAGATATATTGTTTTTTGAGAACTAGAACTCATTTATCCCCAAGGGAGGAAAAAAGTCATTCCATATTTACTGATTAACAAATCACCACTTAGAGAAAAAATACAGAGGAGCTCTCACCTCTGTTAATAAATGGATTATTTGCCTTGGCTGAAGCCTGGCTGATGGACAGCCACTGTTCCCTTCAAGTTGGCTTAATTTTCTCTTGCTGGTTTTTATTTCCTTGAAGCGAAGAGGTTTCTTGATTCTTTCTTTGTTTGCTTCTGCTTTTGAGGAATGTGCCTGTATCCTTTGGGTTTGTTTTTTTCATAAGCTGGTTCGATGAAACCCCTCACATTTATTGAGGGGCCTATCGTATTGGATACTGTGAGTTCCTCTGAAATCATCCCAGCTCGAAAGTTGGATAGACTCACTCATCTGAATGCTAACTCCCTCCTAATCCATTGGTTTTCTGCTGTGTAGACGGCGGGGGGGTGGGGGGGGGGTGGGGGGCATGAAATAGCCATCTAATGAGACTGCCTGTCAGAAACTGAGCCTGGGTTCGGTAGTCAGTGAGACCTGGGTTGTACAGCAACCTCCCTTTCTCTTCAGAGTCATACAGTCCTCATTACAGATCCTGATGGGGACAGCAGAGCAGTTCTTTTCTTCTGTTCTTCATCCTTTTCCATAACAAGAAGCCAAACAGATAGTGAAGAGTCTGGTCTGACCACATAATGTTGGTACAAGTTACAGATCACTCTAAGAACGAATTTTTTACCTGAGCATTGAGGTGGCATTTAGGTGTTATATTTGATACATGTCATTTAGTTACAGGCATAAAACCTCTTGAACACACATAAAGCTCTGGACCTGGTTGGACATTACATCTTGCCTCATTTTGATTCTTTTTAGTCAGGGTGCTTCCCGCTAGGAAGTGGTAAAAAAAAAAAATAGAATTCCAGTTAATAGAATTGTACCAATGTCAGTTTCCCAGTATTGATGCTGTACCATGGTGATGTCAGATGTCAATCTTGGGAAGAGGATGAAGAGGACAGGGGATCTCTCTGTAATATTCCTGCAATTTCCTGTGGCTCTATCATTATTCCAAAATAGAAAGTTTAAGGAGAGAGACAGTATGGGATAGCAATTGGGAGAAATGGGTCTTCATCTTGGTTTTACTTCTTGGCTGAACAAATATTTACATTTTGTTTGCTTCTTCTTCTTTGTTTGCTTTGTTTGCTTCCCTTTTTCCAGATAGATTTTTGTGAGCAGTCAGCTATAAAAGTGCTCGTTTTTCTGTAGAAGAGAAAAAATGTAGAAAAGCCAAGAGAACTCCTGCCAACATTGGGTTAGAAGGCCTACTTCCTGTCTCTCTTCACCCTCTTTACCTACACAAACTTACCTCTGCATTCACACTTTATCTTTCTTTCCCATTCAAGAGGAGATACCTACAAATGAATTCCTTTACCTACACAAGGCATCCATCCCTTCCGTGTGTTTCCAGAGCTTAGTCTAAGTACATAATCGCCCCCATGTTGACTTCCTTCTAAGTCTGGGTTTTAATAATCATCTATATGGGAATAGCTTCTGCATTTATATGTCTGCTCAGACTTCTATGTTGAGAGCCACACCTATGCATCCAACCCCTGATTAGGAATCTCTACCTGGATGTTTTTCAAGCATTTCAAAGTCCTCCCAAATCATCTTTTCTTCCCATAGTGCCTTACCTCTGAAAATGTTACCACCATCTACCATATTGGCACATTCTACAACAGCAGAGATATGAGAGCCATTCATTCCAGACCCATGCTGGTCAATATGGTAGCTGCTAGACATGTGTACTATTAAGTACTTCAAATATGCTTGCTCCAAGTCAAGATGTACTATAATTATAAAATAGACACCAGACTTAGTTCAGAAAAAAGAATACAAAATATTTCAGTAATATTTTATATTGATTTCATGTTGAAATGATAGCATTTGGGATATGTCGTGTAAAATAAATTATTAAAAATAATTTTCCTTTTTTAAAAATATGTTACTGAAATATTTAAAGTTATATGTGTCGCTCACAGTTGTGGCTTGCATATTTCTGTCGGAGAGTGCTGCTCTTGACTCTTTTCTGCCTTTTAGCCATTGCCAGATGGTCAAAGTAATAGACAAGGCACAAAATTAGTTAAATACACCTGGTGAATTTGAATCCTGGCTCCACCACTTTTTGACACATGTGACCTTGAACAATTTTTTAACCTCTTTGCACCTCACTTTTCTCATACATCAGATGGATAGAACAACAGGTTTTATTCCTCAGGATCCTGCAGACTAAATGAGAAAACATGTAAAGCACTTACTATTGAGACATAAGCCCAAGCTCGAGGGAAGGAGCATAGTCTCTCGCTGTCATATTTCAGGCCCTCGTGGTTTCTGGCCAAGACCACTGCAGTGGTTTCTTCGTTTATAGTTTCACCCTGCCCCCCAATCCTTCATACTGCCACCAGATTAAACATTTCCTAATGCAGACGTTATCAACATTTTCATAGATTCCCCCTCACCTGCGGCATAAAGTCCAATGTTCTTGTCATGCTGTGCAAGGTCATCCATGACCTGCCTCCACCCAAATCACCAAGCCCACCTCCTGCCAATCCCCGGTGGTTATAATGAACCCAATGGACTCCACAGCAACTATTTACAGGTATCATTCCCTCCGTTGATGATGTACATGCCCTCTACTTGTCCATAAGACTCATCTCCCTTGGAAAGGGCCCCCTGGCCCCTCTTGCACCTGTACCCATCCCAGTCTGGATTAGGAGCCACTCCTCTGGGCTCTTCAACCACTGAGGTTTGGCTCTGTTACCACACTGATCTCATTTGTTTGGTCAACTTCTCTGTCTTTCCTTCAAAACTGGGACTCAGCTACGGTCTAGGACCACCTCTCTAATCTACTCTGGATCTCCATGTGGAGCACAATGCTTGACACATAGTGGGGCCCAGGAGATGTCTGCTGAGCACATGCATGAAGCATAGGAGATACTCCTGAGAGAGAGAAGGAAAGTGAAAGCCCCGTGAGGTCAAGCAGCAGCAAATGTGAAGACCAGACCAAGGAGAAATTGCCACTGCTTGGCCATGCAGACAGAGTTGGGAGAGAAAAGAATCTGGACAAGGAGTCAGTAATGGAGGATTTGAAATGAAAGAGAATAAGAAAGAGAAGATCACAAAGGGAACAGAACCACATTAGGTGCTGCTGGGGGTTCAGTAGCTTCCTCCACAGTGGTTCCAGGAAGAGGCCAGGCTCTAGAAAAGCACAAATAATAGTTAAAAATAAAAAAAAGATGAGCTATCAGCAACCAAGTCAAGGATTATTTGTCATCAGGACTAGAGACATGGATAATACAAGTAAATGTCAAGCTGGTGACTACGTGATGGGACTACTAATAATTCACTGGGGCCGGTGCCCAGTAGTTTTTTTACTGTGGTGCAAATGCCAAGCATGGAAAAATTTGACAAGTTATAGATATGAGAAAGCAGAAGGTGAATTTGAGAATAACAATGTGAAATGCCAGAATAATTATAAGAGAAACATCTGAATACGTAAGAAGGCTTAGAGGATTCCTGTTTTATCACAAATACAGATTACAAGAAAATTCACTTACAGAAACAGAAATTCCAATCTATCAGACCCACTTACCAAACACATAGTATTCCAGAATGCTGAACAGGAAGAGCGTGCCTTTTGGTCCACACAACATGGAAAGTAGCAAATAACACACGAAAAGCAGAGAAGGTGGGAAGTATGACATTTTGTGGCTCATTCCATACATGAATGAGAGAATATGCACTTCTACATGCAAACCATAATCTTCTTAGGAACACCTAAGGCTTCATTCCAAGATCTGGAGTCTCATGACACAAGTTGGCCCACTCCCCAGTCTTTATGTCAGAGATCTTGTAGAGCAAGCATTGTGTGAGATGGCAGGCAGTGGGCAGAACAGAGAGGACAGGGTGGAAAGGTCAAATGATTCCTTGCCATTATTCTTAACAATGCACCATTTACCCCTATGAGATTTATGTGGACAGGGTAAGCATTTGGGGATATACTTATGCTAGAAAACTTATAGTAGAACATTTGTCTGAAATTCAAATTAAACTGGGCATTCTGTACTTTATCTAGCAATCCTTCCTAGTGAGGGATACATTTTCTCACTGATTTTTCCAGAGAGGCACCGCATCTCTCAGCCATCGGTAGCTATCATGGAATATGCATAAAGTAGCAGGAGCTAGCAGGCATGAAGTGCTTGCTATTTGCCAGGCACCATACTAAGTGTTTTAGATGGATGTCTCAAATATTCAAATATCTTCACGAGAATACTAAGGCAGGTACTATTATTATTATTATTCCTGTTTTAAAGATGAGAAAAATGAGACTCAGAGAGATTCAATGACTTGGTCAGGATCACCCAGGTAGCTACTGGTGCAGCTAGGATTTGAACTCTGGTGGCTGGACTCTAAAAGGCCAGGTGCTTGCCCATGTAACTGGATGTGGCAGCAGCACCAAGCAAGGGGTAGATATGCTGAGTCCCCCAGAAGAAAAAGAGAGAATGAGAGTTTAGGGTATGACAAGGGCAGACCCCAAGTAAGGTTTAGGAGGGGCAGTTGAAGTCAGATCCTATGCCTTCGTTTAAATTAGAAAAGTATGTCCCTAACTTTAGATGCAGCCCCACATCAGGACTCAAAGCTTAAGAGAAGAGCACTGGCTGTCCCCACTGCAACCTCAGCCACAGGCCCTTGTGCAGTAAACAACCTGCACAACTGTACATAGCAGCCTGAGTTCGGTGGTGGAAGGAGGACCAGTGCAGAGGTGAGGATGCAGAAGGAGTGCTTAGAGAATAATGCGAAAGCATCCTGAGGCATGTTTGCATTGCATGGGTGTGTGGTATTCTGAAGTCTATTTAGAGAGATGTCATGAAAAAGAGATTGCTAAGGCCCAAAGTGGCAACAGGAAAGTCTTGAGTGGATCTAGGAGGTAGCATGACAACATGGCATCAATGAGTTCTGAATGGGAAAATGACTCTCAGATAAGGTGACAGCAGCCTATTTAAAAGACATAGAAGGAAACACAACAGACAGGAAAGGTGGACAAGGAATGGGGAACAGAAGACACAAAAGAGGCAAAGTGAGTGAAAAGGTGAATTTCTTCCACGTGGCATTTCCCCAAGTATGACCCTGGAACCCTGTTCTTATAAGGTTATCAGACGGCCATGTAAGGAAAGGGCCACAGGCACGGCCCAGTTTGATCTCAGCCAGGCATTTGGTTGCATTTTTCACGAGACCCTAGAGAACAAAACGCAAGAAAACGTGAAGAATGATGACTACTTAATCTGGTGGGTTCAGAGCTGATGCTCAGAGGGTGCTGATGAGTTCATGTCAATCTGGAGGGAGTCATTCAGTAAAAAACCCAGTTCAGAGGTAACCAGTGAGCTTCTGATCTCACAGGGGGTGAATGAAGGAGCCAGGACACAAGCTCAGCTCCATCTGACTCCAAGCCCATGTTCCATTTATTATGGATAAAGATCAAAAAGACATTAAGGTTGCTTGTGAGACAAGAGTCGGGAGAGAGACCAGAGGGGAGGAATACCAATCTGTGCTCCAGCTGAATCATGGACCGCAGAGCTGGCTGACGGCCAGGACCAAAACAAGATCAAAATCAAAAAGATTAAGTTTGAACCTCCCATCTGGGCTCCCAAAAGCCTCTCGCAAAAATGAAGTGGAGAAGACTGGAGTGACCCCTCTTCACGCCAAGGAACCCTTGTGCTTTTGTCCCAAGGCTTGGCTGCCGAACCCCGAATGGCCAACAGAGTCAAGTGTTGTTAAAAGCTCTGCTGCACAGAGAAAGTGATTTAACAGTGTCTTCCACTCAGCCCAGCTCAGACCATTTCTTGAACATTGGGCTTACTTCTAGGTAACACTTTTTTAAGAAGAACATTGACAAACGGTGACGTGTGTGAAGGAAATGACCAGGAGAGCAAGGAGTCTGAGCCTCGTCCCACAGAAGGTGGTGGAGGACCCAGGGATAGTCAAGCTCAGAAACAAGAATTGGGATATTGTGAGATTCGTCTTCATACACTCAACTCTTTTATTTCTCCTTAGGGTAGAATTTGGACTGAAAATTATAGTGAGATGTTTGGTTCGATGTAGCCACCAAGCTGCTTCCACTTCCACCTTCCCTGTGCCCAGTCTCCATCATCTCAATAAATTAAGGAAAGACTGGGTCAACTTTCTGGGTCATCTTCAACTTGGACAATCTAAGAGTTTTGGGGATCAAAACTGGCAGTTAGAAAGAAAGAGACTACAGTAAGCAAAACAAATACAGGTGTTCCTCAGTTCAAGCAAACTCTAATTATGACCTTAATTTCCAAAAAAAAAAAAAAGATAGAGAGAGAGAGATAAGAATATGATAACTGGGATCCCTGGGTGGCGCAGCGGTTTGGCGCCTGCCTTTGGCCCAGGGCGCGATCCTGGAGACCCGGGATCGAATCCCACGTCGGGCTCCCGGTGCATGGAGCCTGCTTCTCCCTCTGCCTGTGTCTCTGCCTCTCTCTCTCTCTCTCTGTGTGACTATCATAAATAAATAAAAAATTTAAAAAAAAAATATGATAACTATTCATCTGATGAAAGTAATGGGCAACATCTCTTCCCTTGGCAACTTTTTAGTACCTCTATGGGGTGACTTGATATCTAAAAACGTATTTACCTCTCCCTTTCGAGGGGTAGATTTATCAAATGAAGCCAGGTAAACTGTTGCAGGGGTTAAGGTCCACTTCTGCAAGGTTCGAGACCAGCGAACTAAAAAATGACCTGCATTCCACTAATAAGTGGAGGCCTGGAAATATAAGTAAAAGTGACAAGCAGGTGTGGTCACAAAGTCATTTGCTTTTGTCCTCTGCCCAAATAAGAATTAAGATAGCACTGAGTGCAGACAGTGAGGGAGGGAAGAGGGTGCTGAGCTGACTCGGTAACGTTTGGGAGTGATATTACAGCCCTGGTGACCACAGAGCAAGAAGATGGAGGCTTTCAAATATATATATGATAAATGAGCCAAGTGTTCAGAGACCAAATCAATAAACAGTGAACAGACGGGAAGAGGAGGAAAAGAGATCATGAAGGCACCATAAAACCCTGGTGATATATTTGAAGAGAAATCATGATGTGAATAGAGATTAGAAAGTGAATGGGGGGTGGGGTGTGGAGGGGAGGAGAAGCCAGGAGATTTGTAAAATGTCTGTCTGTACGTCTCCATCCTGCCTCCACTCATATCCACCACCAACCCTCCTGCCCTTCTTGTAGGGTTCCCTGAATCATTTCTGATTGGGGGGTGCGTGTTATCTTTAATGCCTCATTCTTGTTTGGATTTCACCAACAGGATTCATGGTGTTTCATTGCTTTAGGGAACAATCAGGGTAACACAAGAAAATGGCAAGATATCTCAGTCTGGCGCCAGAGTGGGGCTGGAAGGAACAGCTCCGGCGGGCTTGGTGGGCTCTTCCTGTTTCATTTCTGTTGCTGTTGTTTTCATGGTGTCATTTCAATAAGAAAAGTGTAGGAGACGTGAAAACAAAAGACCTGAGGTACACTTGCTCTCGCTAGATTCACGGTAAGTCACTGGCATTCAGAGGAGAAAGGAGACAGAGCTCAGAACAGAAGCAGACTAGCTGGTGAGGAATGTTGATGGTGGGAGAGGTTAGAGACCCGTGACCTTGAAAGACAGCAAGAGAGAGAGAGAAAGCAACGGAAGGGAAAGGCAATGAGAAGAACAGCCGCGCGCGTAGGTTTATTAACTGAGATTGCTTCCATTATCAGCAGCGGCCTCAAAGCACACGATGGCTTGGTCGGAGGTCAGCTGGGTTTATTGCAGGCTTTGCCTCTTTGACCGAGGAATGATGGCCTTGAATTTTGTGGGTACGTGAGAATTGTGCCCATCAATTTCTTGGCTGATGAAGGACAGCCACCCAGGAAGGTTCAGGGGGCCCCGAGCTCGTTAGTAATTATCCTGAACTAGTGCAGGACTTTTCGTTTTTGCTGGTACCAGCAGGGGCATCATGCAGAAGGAAAGAACAGCCTCAGGGGCCAGGGGGCATGGACGGTAATCGCTCCCCTGTTCCCCAGCTATAAAATGTGCGTGGCGGTCGTGGTCGTAGGAGTAATAATGATCAGAGTCATAATCATGTTGCAAAGTGCATGGGAAGCCCTTGGCCCGTGATAGATCGCATTGATACATGGAACTTAGTCCCAGCTGGTTCTTGACTCTGGATTTAGGTGAGGAGTGGGCCCTGCGGGCCCCCCAGGTGGCTGTCCTGGGGTTTCTTTTACAGAAAGCCACGCGGTCACTGAGCTCCAGGCAGATGGCAAAGTCTAGAAGCTAGAATAGTTTTCTGTTGCTCAGCCTTCCATCACCCCACTGCCCTTTGGTTCGTGCTGTCTTTTCTCTCTACTTAGGAGACTGTCTTGATTACAATATGTTGTGTGTCTCATCTTCTGAAATCACTGCAGCCAGAACTTTATAGTGAGTAGAGAGAACTCAGTGTTTCTGCTCCCCCCACCCCTCCCAGGGCAAGTGAAGAAAACTTGAGCCTTAAAAAGCTGGAAAGAAGCATACGCTTGGTGGATTTTTTTAAAAGATTTTATTTATTTATTTATTTATTCATGAAAGACACAGAGAGAGAGGCAGAGACATAAGCAGAGGGAGAAGCAGGCTCCCTGCAGGGAGCCCGATACGGGACTCGATCCCAGGACCCTGAGCCAAAGGTAGTCGCTCAGCCACTGAGCCACCCAGGCGTTCCTAGGCTTGGTGGGTTTTTGAAAAATGGTTTTGAAACTGTTTTCTCTACAAGTAGCTAGATGAGAAATTATTGGAGAGACACTGAACTGTCAGACTCCATAGATGGGCCGGGAGGTCACACCCTGTCCCCGGACAAACTGGAAATGAGGATTATTATCTGAATCCTTGATTGCAGAGCCTGAGGCACAGAGGACCTAAGGTACACACACACACACACACACACACACACACACACACACACACTCCCCCTCCACTGGCAAGGAAGCAGCTGAACTGAGATCTGAAACCAGCCAGGCCCCTGCACCTCTGCGATGGCTGGCAGCCTCACCTTGCAGAGAATGGCAAGTTAGGGGAAAAAAGAATAGAAGTTGCTTGAGTTTGTCCACTGAAAGAAAAGGTTATTCTTCTTACAAAAAGTTTGAGGACAGGTGAAATTTTATGTGACGTGCTTTGACCTCGAAAAAAAAAAGAGGGGCACCTGGCTGGCTCAGTTGGTGAAGCATGCAACTCTTAATCTTGGGGTTGGAAGTTTGAGCCTCATTTTAGGTGTAGAGATTGCTTTTTTTAAGACCTTATGGGGGCACCTGGGTGGCTTAGTGGTTGAGCGTCTACCTTTGGCTCAGATTGTGATCCCAGGGTCCTGGGATTGAGTCCTGCATTAGGCTCCCTGTGCCTGCCTCTCCCTCTGCCTGTGTTTTTCTCTTTTTTTCTTTTCTTTCCTTTCCTTTCCTTTCCTTTCCTTTCCTTTCCTTTCCTTTCCTTTCTTTCCTTTTCTTTCCTTTCCTTTCCTTTCCTTGAGTCCTGCATTAGGCTCCCTGTGCCTGCCTCTCCCTCTGCCTGTGTTTTTCTCTTTTTTTCTTTCCTTTCCTTTCCTTTCCTTTCCTTTCCTTTCCTTTCCTTTCCTTTCTTTCCTTTCCTTTCCTTTTCTTTTCTTCTTTTTTTACGATTTTATTTATTTATTCATGAGAGACACACAGAGAGAGAGAGGCAGAGACACAGGCAGAGGGAGAAGCAGGCTCCATGCAGGGAGCCTGATGTGGGACTAGATTCCGGGTCTTCAGGATCAGGCCCTCAGCTGAAGGTGGCGCTAAATCGCTTAGCCACCCGGGCTGCCCTCTGCCTGTTTCTGCCTCTCTGGGTCTCTCATAAATAAAGAAAATCTTAAAAAAAAAACAAAAAACAAAAAACAAAAATTGTACAAAAAAAGAAAGAAAGAAAGTTTCATTTAATGTGCCAGACTGGTGTTGATTATCAAAGAGTAGGATGAAAAAAAAACAGAAGGAGGAAGAGCAAATGACTCTCATTTGCAGGGGAGGGGACCCACACAGGGACAATCCCCCCCTCGTTTGTCTCCACCATCTTCTACTCCCTTCTCCTTGCCCTCCCTTCCCAACCCAAAACAAACAAACAAACAAAAAACCTTCAGCAGGAAAAGAGGAGCTAATTTAAAAAGAGGAAAACATCCCTGAGACCTGTGAGAGCTCCCGAATCCACAGCAACAAGTAGGGATCTACAGAACAGCAATTTGATTAAATGAAGATATAAGGGATTTAGAGGGACTCTCCAGTTGCATCAAGTTTGTCTATATGTCTTTGAAATATATTGGGATCCCTGGGTGGCGCAGCGGTTTGGCGCCTGCCTTTGGCCCAGGGCGCAATCCTGGAGACCCGGTATCGAATCCCACGTCGGGCTCCCGGTGCATGGAGCCTGCTTCTCTCTCTGCCTGTGTCTCTGCCCCCCCCTCTCTCTGTGTGTGTGACTATCATAAATAAATAAAAATTAAAAAAAAAGAAATATATTTATTTGGCTTCCAAACCTAAAGACAAGTGCCTCCTAACTGAGGAGATAGTACTCACTCAGAAAATAGGAAGACATCAAGGCAAGGCCAACGAGTAGATTGAAACTCTAAGCGGTCAGGAGAGGGTTGGCAGGAGGTGCAGTGGTAGAGAGTGCCCCCAGGTCTCAACTCTCGCCCCGGGACCCTCTGCCCCTTAGTTACCTGTCATCAGAGACAGCTCTGTTGCTGTTTTCTGTTGAAGCGAAGCAGCCAGAGGATGATTGATACGTGGGCAAGACACCTGCAGGCGCAATGGAGCACACCCCGCAGGCTTCTTCCTAAGCCACTTCCTTGCATCCCCAAGACTGACACCAAGAGGTCAGCCACTGAGGAATCGCCATTCTGGGATGGGGTGCAGACAGCCCCTCTAGTTGCCTGAGTTTGCCCCGCCGGTACTGCCAGGAGAGTTTATGCCTCCTAGGGGACTTTAGAGGGGGAAATAACGAGTCACCTAGGGACAAGAGGAAAATAAGAATGTCTCATGTGTGCAAAACCATTTAAAATGGAGGCTTTTAGAGGGTACTAAAATCTCAGCCAACCACCCAGAAATGGTTTGGGGAGTATATTCTACTTGTCTTTGCATACTTTGGTTGCAATAAAGTCAGAAATGCTTATATGCCATGGAGAGAACACCTGTGGACACAGGCCAGGTCCTCCTGAGAAGGCTGTTTATTCCCCCCCTGGGGTCCAGCACCTAAAAAGAAATGGTCCTGCAGCTCTGACTGGGGAGGTCTAGATGAGCGTGGGAGCTGCTGGTTGTCAATCTTTGAAAGCAGAGGCCCCTGATCGCCATTGCCAAGTACATGGCTATCTGCAAGCTTGGTGCTGCCATCATTCAACTGCCACTTTACCCTCTACTTGCCGGCGCAGATCCGAGTCTCCAGAGAAACCAGAAGGAGGATCTTACTAGAATAGGATTTGGGTTTTTATTTTTATTTTTTTTTAAGATTTTATTTATTTATTCATGAGAGACGAGAGAGAGAGAGAGAGAGATAGAGAGAGAGAGAGAGAGAAAGAGAAAGAAAAAGAGAAAGAGAGAGAGAGAGAGAGAGAGAGAAGCATGCTCCATGCAGAGAGCCTGATGTGAGACTCCATCCCCGGACCCCAGGATCATGCCCTGGGCTGAAGGTGGCGCTAAACCACTGAGCCACCTGGGCTGCCCTGGGTTTCTATTTTAAAGGCTCCAGGAATGAGTTAGAAGTAATTCAAGAGCAGGCACAGTAAAGAAATGTGTACACCGTGTTAGACATTCAGCAAGAAGTTTAACATTTCCAACATGGCCAGCTGATTAAGAGCTATTCTGTAAGCAGGGATTCCACTGGTTTAGAATAGAGCAAAAATCTTGCCATCTGAAAACCCAAAATGAAGAAAGGCCAGCCCTTGATCTCTTGACCATGCTCAGCCTTTTTCTTTCCTTTTTTTTTTCTACTGCCTTTTCCGGAATAGATTGATTTGGGTCTCTGGGAGAATATTTAAGCAATAGCCAACAGGTAAATTATAGGTAGTTGTCCAACCTAAGCTTACAAATTTTCAAGGAGGGCCATCTATGACCTCTCTCAGTGTCCTGTTCCTATGTTCAACACTCAGGAAAAGGTGATAAACTAAGGCAAAAAGTCTCCAACCACAGATGTAGGGTTCAGATAAAAAAGAAAAACATGCAGTAGGGGTTTCAGGAGAAATCAATCATTAACCTAGAATGGAAGCCAGGAGTGAGGACTAGTCACTTTGAGATGAACAGGACCACCTCTACTCAGGGAATTCAAGCAGCAGGATACGGAGTAGGAGCCGATGATTTCCAATTCTTGCCCAGCAGAGCCATTCTGTATTGTATGGGCTTTTGACTCCTTGAAATGATCAAGTATACATGCCTTAAAACACACAAAAGAAAGGAGGACAATCACCAAACCTGTCTAGATAAAGGTTGTAGGGACTCAAGAAGCAAAAAAAAAAATGAGTTACAGGACAGAACCAATGGTTTGGGGTGCACCATTGCCCTCTGTTGGATTAAATAAATCAGACCTTTAGTGCGGGTGTGTGTTTTATTATCCGGCTGAGTTTGCTGAAAAGTCAGGGCACTTTTGAGTGGGAAATTAATTTGTCCTTGTTAATGGGTCCTCTGTCTGCTGTCCCTGCCCTGAGGAAACCCATTACAGTTGTAACTCTCTGATGGCAGGTTGCTCATCATGTTTTCATTCACTTAGTATTTACTAAGTGCCTACTAAGCACTGGTCGAATATTGTAGAGAATCTAAGAATAAATAACACCAACACCTGTTACCATTTGTGGAATGCCTACTGTGAGCCAGTGTCTTTACACACATGAATATACAACATCTCCATGAAGTCAACGTGGTCACTCCTGTCTAATGGATAAAGAAACAGGACCCTTGGAAAGTGAATGGCACATCCTAGACTTAAATCCAGGCCCATCTACTCCTAAACCCACACTTAGTTCACTAAGCCACAGCTCTTCCCCTCAGGAAGTTTGCAGACTAGACTACTAGGGCAGGCAAGATACAGATAAAAGCTTCTGTATCAGAGATTCACACACCATGGCCAGCAGGCCAAATTCCACCCATCACCTATTTTTGCCCATGAGCTAAGATGGTTTTTATATTTTTAAGTGTGGTTAGGGGAAAAAATCAGAACAGTAAAACTTCGTGACATGTAAAAATTGTGTGAAATTCAAATCTCAGTGTCCACAAATAAAGTTTTATTGGAACCCAGCTACACCCATTCAATTCTCTTCTTTCAGGCTGCCTTCCTGGCTATAGCAGCACAGTTGAGTGGCTGTTTGATGATTCCTATTCTACACTCCAAGGTGGAATGTTCTATATCAATAGGAGAGGCTTTTAAAAAGCTTTCTGGGAGTTAAAAAGAGAGGAGACTAACATTTATTTAACCCATGGTGAGAGGTGCTAGAAGGATATACAGGTGTGCTCTGCTTTAAGACTTGATGTGTGAAAACCCAGATAAATTAAAAGGTAGTTATTTGTATAACAAATTTTCCTTTTCATTTTGTAAAGGGATTCGCCATGGGGTTCCTTTATAGAACAAGCCTCTAAAATGCATGCAAATATGAAGCCACTTACAAATACTCTAGTCCTAATAACTTTTCAAGAACGTATCTATTGTGTACAGTGAGGCTTAGCTAGAATCTTTTTTTTTTTTCCTGGCAGGGTAAGGTTTCCTACTTCTGAAAAGTAATGGAGCTGACCTTGTCAATTTAGGAGGAGAGTAAGCACTCTGCCTTCCCATTGACTCCAGGAGGGGCTTTGCCTGACAAGTAGAAAGCCTGTAGGTTCCAAAGATCTGCATTATGTGGGTCAAACTGCCAGAAGAATTTTGCAGTTTTAGCCAAGCTCCTCTTAGTAGCTGCAAAGTCCTAACATGAAAATTCCTTACTGTTCTATCATTGCATTTCACACACAAGATAAATTAATAAAAATTATGTTTGTTGTTACCATCCTGATAAATCTGCTACAACCAATACTTAGAAGGAGCAGTGTTTCTCTCTTTTAAAAAAAATTAGCTCAACAGAATTACAACATAAACTGGTACAAGTCACATAATATTTAAATTAGAGTTCTCTCCAGCAAAATAGGAAGTGGTGTTGCTGACTTGATTTAGGACCCAGCTCCTTCTTTCTTTGGGTCCTGAGCCTGAATCTTCCAACAGCTTTGTGGTGTTATGCAATTGCTCTTTTAAAGAGATGCATAAAACGGAAGCTTTGGCTATTCATAGCCAACTTAGGAGGAGCTGAAATCTTTCAAGAAGTTTCTTGCCGGGTACCATTTTTGAGGGTAACTACATGCTTCTGAACACATCCAATTAATCTGGATTTTCCATGGGGGCTCTTTTAAAAAGCTATCTTGTGGTTTTTATTTTCATCCTCTGTGGTGACTGTATTTTAGAAGTAGACAAACATTCCTGGTATATAAGGCTGAATATTTTTCAGGTTTTTTTGGAGGTAAAAGAAGCTTAAATGGAAATGCAGGGGCAGAGAAAATCGTGCCTGGGGAAGTCCTGTGCAGTGCTGCCAAGTGGCGCAGCAGATCTGTGTCATGGGGCTGCTAATGGATATTGCACGCAATTCATAAAGGGGCAAAGTGAGAGAGACGCAGAGGGGTGACGAGAAGCAGTGCTAGCATTAAGGGCAGGAGCCCTGCATGGTTCTGAGTTAGGATTTCTGGATAAATGTCATCATTGACAGGGTCGGGGTGGGTGGGGGAGGCTCCAGGAGGTGGCTTGACTGCCCTTGGACATTGTCACCTGTCATTCACGTTCTCGTTCTGTAGCAGGCAGCATTTCAGCCATTTCTGAAGCTGAAGGAAACGCACATTTAATCCATGCATGAGGTTCTTTAAAGAGATGTCTTCCTCCTCATCTCTCCTCTCAGGTCAGAAGCACTGTAACTGCACACAGCAGCTAGAAGGCTCCACCACATTCTTGAACACTTGAGCTCTTGAGCTGGCTGCACTTTCTCCCCTGTCCCTCCTTTTTTCTCTTCTGTCTTAAAATTGTTGCTACCATGTTTTTAATATATATATATTTATGTATATTTTTATATATTTTATATATTTTTAATATATTTTTAAAATATATATAAAATATATTAAAAAGTATATATTCCTATATATATATAGGAAGGTACAGACTATACAACAAATGGATAAATACTGAACCAAATATGTTAGTTCAGTTTTCTTTTGCCCTGGTGGTAATTTAAAAGTTTTCAAAATAAAGACTAATGGATATAGAAAAATAGGATAGAAATTTCCATGCGTTTTTATGATCAAATAGAAGACCGACCCCTGGAGGTGGCACTGCTATTAGGGAAGCAGGGAATGGTAAATTCAAGGGGACAAATTGCAAACCCTGCGTTTTGAACGAAAATAGAACACACCCCTCTCTCCACTGAACGTCTCCCTCCTACCAAACAGCATCTGAGCAGATTTCATTTCACAAATGGAAATGGGACGCACACAATTTTTTTCAAAGTGATTTCATGAAGAGTGGGCCTGTTTAATTGGGTTTTCGGAGTCAGGATTAATATTATAAGCTAGGGAGTTCTGCGATGCGCCATACCACCTGCCTCCTGGGGAAAGGCAGGACAAAGAGCTGCTTCTCAGAAGCAATGCTACTTCTGCCTCAGTCTTCTCACTGAAGCAGCACACAGCCAGCCTGGACCAAGTACCCAGGCTGGGTCCAAGTTACATGTAACGTAGGAAAGATATTCCCAAGCTCAAGGTCATATCTAGAGCATGCCTTGGATATTTTTTCATCCCTAATTTATGTGATTTTCTAATATGTTTAGCATTTGCCCTCCTCTTGTCTCCATCATGCTTATTAAGGTAAATTTGCATAGAAATGGGATCTTAGTTTTCAGGACCATTCACCTGACACTTGCTCTCCTGAGGTGACCAGTATCCCCTGTTGATACCATGATGGTGACCTGCAGACACCACGTCTTCCCGCAAACTCAAGGCAAGGCCTTAATTAGGGGAGGCCTTTCATGTTAAAGCCACGGGGTGAAGCAAATCAGCAAAAGCATTTAGTGCTCACTAAAGAGAGCATAATACTCCTTTCTGTTGAGTGGGTCACCCGAGGTCACAATTTTAATTTGCCTTAGCTGGACAGATCCTGAAGAAAGGGTACAAAATATATATATATATTTTTGAAGTAAATTTTGGCTGGTGATAAAACTCAGACAATTAACTATGACATTTTACTTTGGCTCCTGAAGTATTTTTTGCTTAATATCTACCTTTGGGATGGGTAATTGTCATCTCTACAAATTGCCTTTGGAAGACTGAGTAAATGTGGAAAATCAGAGAAACTAGCCACTTGCTGTCACCACCATGGCAGTTGGCTTTGATCCCCTGATCTTTGCATGTTGTACCCTCCCACTGGCAGCCACCTTCCTCATTTACCCAAATCTTGTCACTTGGGTGGAAATTCCCACTGAGAGTGTGATTGTGGTCCTGGTTTACTGGTTACTGAAAGCCATTAGGTGTGAGGTTACTAACCTAAAGGGTTTCAGACTTAGCCAAATTCTGATAAATGCAAATGCCACGCAACAACTTCCAAGACTGTCAGAACAGCAAACTGTCTTAGCAAAGAACCAAAGGATTTAAGGGTCGTGGAGAATTAGCATCAAATTGCAAAGAAGAAAGTTTATAGAAGATGGGAGAAATCAGAAGAAAACGGGCTGCTTTTGGCCAGACTACATTTGCTGGGGATAAATTCATTCCATACAATTTCTTTTAATATTATTTGGGTGTTTTTTGTTTATTTATTTATTTATTGAGAGAGAAAGAGTGCACAGAGGGAGGGGCAGAGGGAGAGGGAGAGAGAGAATCTTAACCAGACTCCATGCCCAGTGTGGAGCCTGCCATGGGGCGTGATCTCACGACCCTGAAATCATGACCTGAGCTGAAATCAAGAGTCAGACACTCAACTGACTAAGCCACCCAGGCACCCCTATTATTAGTTGAATATTATGATCCCTACTTTACAGATGAGGAAACTGAGACCTCAAGAGGTTTAGTTGCTGTACAAGATCATCAGCTAGTCAGCCACCAACAAAACCAGGATGCTACTCTTTCTATTATAGCCCCAATGTCTTTTTCTTTTTTTAAGATTTTATTTATTTATTTGACAAAGATAGAGAGATAGAGCAAGTGAGCACCAGAGACCACACACAGGGGCCGCAGCAGAGGGAGAGGGAGAAGCAAACTCTCTGCTGAGCAGGAAGCTCAATGTGGGGCTGATCCCAGGACCTCAGGATCATGACCTGAAGTCAAAGGCAGATACTTAACTCATTGAGCCACCTAGGTGCCCCCTGCAATGTCTCCTTAAAAACAAACAAACAAAAAAAAACACAACTAACTATATTTAATTTGTAGGCTTTTTATTTTACATAGGCCTGGTGTATTCTGGGGGGAGGGGGTAATAATATTTTAACTCAATTGAGAAGTATTAGAATGAAATTTTTCAAAGTGTACTTGGCTTACACTCTTGTAATGAAATAAGGAGTCTAATTGAGTCCCCTGCTTCTCGAACCAGAATGCTTTCCACTCTCAGGCCATGTGGAAGGATGCTAAGTTCCCCACTGGCCGATGCTGCCTAATTCTCTTAAATGATTCAGATGTAAAAGAGAAAATGGCATCTGTCTAATTAACACTGCCTGGTTAAATATAGCTGCCAAGGGACAGCCTCAGGACGATGTTTACAGAACAGTCTTTCCAGCCCCTCGGGCCCGAGTTAGAAGTGATAGCGAGTCTTCCGTCCTTATCAGCCAGAAACAGGGACGCCCACAGAAAGGGTGACCAGCCAGACAGGCCAAGTGAGATGAAAGGAAGGGGAAAGGCGCTGCTGGCCTCGGTTCCCTGCTCCTGGCATGTGGGGATTGGGGGAAGAACGGGAAGCACATCCTGCAGGCTCCCTCCCCGTGCGGCCCGCCTGTCTCCGGCCTGAAGGCCTCGGAGGCCTGGGACCCGGCGCCGACCTCCTGCTCGGACTGCCAGGCCGCCGCCGCTCTGCTGCTTCTCCGGACAGAAGGGCATAATGAGAACATTACTTCTCTTCCAGCTCCACGTCACGACATGGAAGCCATCGCCAAGTTTGACTTCACCGCCTCAGGTGAGGATGAACTGAGCTTTCACACCGGAGATGTTCTGAAGGTAGGTGACGTGGGGCCCCGAGGGGGGGGCCCTGGGGAGTTTGGGGTTACTCTGGTCTAGTCCCCGACTTCACCCAACAACCCATGCCTTTGTTTCTTAAGAACTACACACAGTTCCTTTCAAAAAGAAAAGTGCACCTCAATCGAAAGGGCTCCTTCTGAGCACCGGGGTGCCAGTTAGCAGGTGGGGTGATGAAAAGAAGCCACCATCCTTGTCCTCAGGTGCTCATGGTCTGGAGGAGAGGGGGCAGAGAGCCGTCCAAAGGGCTCTTCCAGATATTCTTGTCTAAGCGCTCAGGAGCCCAGGTGAGGGAACAAGGGATCCCGCCCTGAGAGACGGGGTTGCAGGAGCGAGGGGCAACATCGGTTGCTCGGGAATGCCGCGAAGGTGAGCTGGACTTTACCCGAAGCTCAGAGGTGAGCGAGCCTGGGTGGTGCTCAGTGAGCATCGTGAGGAACCTAACAGGAGGGTGCTGGTGGAGACAGCCTGGGAAAGACAGCTGGAGGGGACGTGAGCCAACGGAGGCCACGCACACCCGGCCCCTCAGGGGCACCTGAAAACTGGCCTAACACCCACACCTGAGTTGTAGTGGCTCCTTGCAGGGCTGAAGAGGCCTTGAATTTCCACAGTCCATGCACCACACTCAGAGGCTTAAGTCCTGCATCTCAGCCCCTGTTTGGAGCAAAAGCACAAGCCCTTAGGCCATCTGGGGAGTCTGTGAGGCGAATGCCCCCTGCCTGGCCTCAGAGCGGTGGCAGAAACCTGATCCCTGGTCCGCAGCAGCCCACCCGTGCTCTTCTCAGACCCCAAGGCAGCACTGAGGCCAATCTCACTACCGAGAAGTATGCTTGCTGTAGAGAGAATCGTGTCAGTACGTGACAAGTGCACAGACCGGGAAGGATGACTTGGTTTGGAACTTGAACACCCTCAGGGCTCATCCTTCTCACTGTCGTCACTTTGCAAGATCTAGTAATATAGCTGCCAAGAGTGTGCCTTCCATGCTGGAGCTTCTCAAGGTCCCAGTGTTGTCTGGGCTGCTGACCCAAGGAAAGGTGACCTTCACTTCTGTGGGATCTTACCAAGGTCACAGAGGGATCTGCCACGCGGTGAGCAGTCCCTCCCTTCTCTGTGGGTATTGTGACCTTGTGATCATCAACCCCTACAGAGTGTCCTCACTCCAAAGAGGCCAGGAGCCAACTCCCACTCCTCAGCTCCCATTGCAAACAGAACCTAGTATCTGGCTTGAGTGCTTATTTCTCAGAAAAGGAAAAGGAAAAAAAAAAACCCACAAACTTTCCTCGATTCTGCTTCTGAATCTACCTCCTGGTGTCTTTTCTCTTCCTCACTACCAACACTGGGAGAGGTTCTCTGTACTGATGCCTGACTCCCTCACTTCTCATTTATTCCAATGGAACCTACTGGAATCTGTCTTTTACCCTCAACACTCCTTTTCAGTCCACCAGTGATCTCTTTAATGTGGAATATAATGGCCTTTCTAGGGCACCCCCGGTGGCGCAGCGCAGCAGTTTAGCGCTGCCTGCAGCCCGGGGTCTGATCCTGGAGACCCAGGATCGAGTCCCGCATCGGGCTCCCTGCATGGAGCCCGCTTCTCCCTCTGCCTGTGTCTCTGCCTCTCAGTCTCTCTCTCTCTCTCTCTGAATAAATAAAATTTAAAAAAGTATTAAAAAAAATAATGGCCTTTCTAAAGTGCCTGTGGAATTTGACATTGTTAACTGTCCCTCCTCTGGGTCTGGAGTTCTGTTTCACCCTAAACATGTACTCTGTCCATTGGTCTCTCTTGAGATCTCTTAAGCATTCTCCTTTTGACAAGAGAAGTTTGATGCAGTAAAAAGGAGCAGGAGTTTAGAGCCAGATATATCTGAGCTTGAATCTCACCTTACTAGCTGTGTGTCCTTGGCTCAGTCATTTGCCCTCTCTGAGCCTCAATGTCTTCATCTGTTAAGTGGAGACTATATCTATTTTGCAGGGTTCTGGAGAGGATTAGAGGTAATGGTCCCCGCTCACAAATGGTTGCTTCATAAATGATTGCCATATTTCAGTATCACCCATTCCTGCTGTCAGTCAGACTATTGCCACAGCCCCTTGGCTGACTTCAAGGGGCTCCTGTCTCTTACTCCTTCAATCATTCTACATACTAGTCTCAGGAGGATCTTTCTGGAAGACAGATCAGATCAGATCACTTCCTTCTCAAAGGCATTCAGTGGCTCCCCATTATCAACTGATTGAAATTTAAGCCAGCTGCTCCCAACCCACTTCCTAACCTCATCAAGCTCTCATCCAGGAACATGCACATGTATGTACCCACATGCACATGCCCTTGTGTATGTAATGCCCAGATTACGCTGCAATACACACACCGTGCTGTCAGGCTCTCCCCATACTCTGAATGCCTCTCTCCTGCACACACATATTTGACCATCTCTGCCTGGAAACCCTCACAAATCCTTCACACTCCCGATGGCCTCAGCAAAATTAATCAGTCCCTCTTCAGCTCTTCCACAGCATTGCACACACACTTCGTTCAAGGCACTGATGATCTCACCTCCAGTGGCAGTTATTCATGAGCAGCCAAGCCTCTATGCTCTTCTGCGCCCTGTACATCCATCTCTCATCACTGCCCCTACCCTGTAGGATCCTGATTGCCTGTTTATGTGTTAGCTACTGCACTCGCCAAAGCTCTGATGGCAGGGGCCAGGTCTGCCTCAGTGTCCAAAACAGCAGAGAGTTGACTCTCCCTAATATTTGATGAATAATTGACCAGTTGATTCTTCCTCTGGTCCAGAGCAGAGCCATGCCTGGTTCATCTTTGTGTCTTCCCAGCAGCACCCCACACAAGTCACGACCCCAAACAGGTGCTCAGTACAAATTGCTTGAGTTATTAAATTGCATTTCTGCATGCTCATGTAGAATTCCACCAGAAGGCCAACCTCTCCTTCTTTTCAAATTATTTCCCTTGCAGCTTAATGGTGGGATGAAAAGTGGAGAGGGGCTTGTTGGCTGAGCCCCACAGTACATCTGTATCATGGGGGTTAGTAGCCCTGCCTGTGGGTCTCTATGTACAACTGCAACTCTGCCTCTTGAGTCCCAGAGATGGGTAACAAGCCCCAAAAATCTTGCAAGTGCTTTCAAAGGCAGCTTGTGACTGCCCCAGTAATTTACTCCTGCGGTGTTCTTTCATCCTAGGCTTTTCATGCTAAAAGACTAAACAGACTTTTTCACTAGAAGGTACAAACGATGTCTGACTAGCTCACCGCCAACCCACCCACTCCAGACTGTGAGTTCCCCAGGACAGAGTTCTCAGTTTATTCATCTCTGTATTCCCAGCACCTGAGTGCAAACAGCAAGTGCTCACTAGATGCTGATCACAGGATGATGAACAAGATGGTGGTTGGGGAACTCCAGCCAAATGACTCCATTCTGCTTCTCCTGGGAGAGAAACATTTGAAGTCAGGAGTCGGATGTTTCATGTTTGTGCCTCAACCCCCTGGATCTGCAGTTATACACAACACCAGACTTACATTTGTCTCTTAAATTTGACAGTTGTTTAAAAAAAAAAAAGGTCTCTTGACCCAGTCCATTTCTACCCACTTCTGTAACATGTCTAACTCAATCCCATTGCTCCCTACTAAAACAGTGACCTCCTTAGTGCTTTCAAGCACTAAGACTTAATCCTGTGTCAATTAACTTCTTCAATACTTCAGATTTCTACTAGGCCGCTAAGAGCTATAATTCCAACCAATTTTAAAATTCTCCCAATGGTACATTTTGTCCTCTTCCCACATCTTATTCTCAGGCCACGTAACACAGAAAATTATGCTCGTAGACAACATTATAAGAATTAAGATATGGTAAAGTGAAGTATAAAACCTCATGTGCTCAGCCTGAACCCCTTGCTTGGGTTTTCATGATGGGGACAAGAGATATGGGGAACCGAATAGACAGAAAGATGAGAAGAACAGGAAGTATGGGGCCCTGAGCCAACAGCGGCAGGAGGAAACCACCTCCCCCCAAACACTCTTCTTTGCAGAAAATGAGATTCTTTTAAAACCTTGCCTTCTATACACCATAAAAAGCCTGTAAATTCACCTCTCTGGGAACACAATCTCAGGCAGACGGAGCACCAGGTGGTGGGTAGAAATGGCCGGCATTGCAGGATAATCTTTCAGTTGCTACAGGAGGTAAATGGGTATGCGCCACAATTACTAAAATTACAGCTGGTTTCAGGTCAGAGAACTAAGTACAAAGTTGGTTCTTACCGTGATGAGTCAATTTCCAATTGGCCTCTTTTACCCTATTATCCCTGTTCACCTTCGTATTTGACATTTGCTACCCAGCAGAAACATCACACTCCGGGTGATGGGAGAAAGGAATCCCAAAGCCACAAATTGGGGGGGGGGGGGGGGGAGGCGTGGCGTGAAATGTCCTTGTGTTCTTTGTGTGAAGACCAGGCACCGGTGTGAGTTTCCTAGTTCTTTTTCTGACCTAGATTTTCTGCTCTCCCCCCTTAGCATACCAGTACCCACGTGTCCTCAGTGATACCAGCAGTCATATTTGATGTTAGAAACTATAAAGTTTTCTGTCCTCAGCAATTCTAGAACTTAAATATGGGACACACTTTTATTTCTTCAGAACAAGTGATCAAATTCAAAACGTACACATATAATACTTGAAAGAATTTATAAGCCCTACCATGTCCTTCAGAGCTGGAGTCCTCCTTTCTAAGAATACCACATTTTGCAGAATTGTATTTAAAAAAAAAAAAAAAAAAACAGCACACACTTCCTGAAGGATTTCGAGGTACCAGGGCTCATCGGATCCTCACATCCTCTCTGTGAGGGGCTGGCTAGTGGTTACTGTCACCACTTCCTGACGGCTGGTTGACCTGCCAAGGGTCATACAGCTGGTGACAGGGCCAGCCTAGAAACTGGGTCTTCTCATACCACATTCAGAGAGTTGGCCCTTTCTTCCACCTTGGGGGTGATAGAAGTACCAGTTTCCCAGCTCTTCTCTCTCTTCGTGTCTGGAAGAAAGGAGCCCGTGGGACCCAGGCTTCCACCCCACATGCGCTGATGCCTCTGGAGTCACCGCCGCCAGCCCCAACTTCTCCTCCAGCTGCTCGCTAGGCTTTCCTTCCCAGACGGTCCCGGGGCCACGTGGATTCACCCACACGAGATCTTCACACCTGCTCCTCCTCCTGTACTTGTCCGTTTGAGCAAAGGCATCACCACCCACTCGGTCTCCCAAGGCCAAGGACATCCAGCGCCTTCCCAGAATCCCCTTCTCCCTCGGGTCGGGAAGGTCACGACGTGCACACGGGGCTTCCGGGGGCCTCCAAGCAGGCCCTCGCCCCTCGCAGGGGTGGCTGCGCTTCGTGCCTCCAAGCCCCCTTCAGGCTCTCGTACAGGACTCCGTCCTGGCTCTAATTCTTCCCATGTTATTTCCCGGCTCACAATCCTTTAGTGGCTCCCCATATATTTCAAGAGGAAAGGCCTTGTGTCTCTACCTTTCCTCCGCTCTGGGCCCCTAGGGCGACAACCGGAAGTCCCGCCGGACAGAGGCCTTTTGTTCCCAGAATGCACCCCACTTCCTCCCATCCCGGAAGTTCCTGCGCCCGCCCTTTGCCTGGGGAACTTTCATGGCCTGGGCAACCCCAGGGCTTCTGCTCCCAGTGGTCTCCCTGAGCCGTCCCCGGCTTCCCCCTTCGGCGTGGTGGTTTCCACCAGTTCAGGCGTTTTCAGCTGCAAAAGAAGCAGAAACGTGAATGCGGCTTCGACAATAATGCCCATTGATTACTTCTCACGCAACGTCCAGACGTAGGAGGGCTCCCAGGTGGCTCGTTCAGGGGCTCGATGACATCGTCAAGCCGTCTTCACTTTGTTCTTTTTAAGAGTCTATTTATTCATGAAAGACACAGGCAGAGGGAGAAGCAGGCTCCCTGCGGGGAGCCGGATGCAGGACTCGATCCTGGGACCCTGTGATCTCGCCCTGGGCCCAAGGCAGATGCTCAACCGCTGAGCCCCCCACGTGCCCCAGCTCTGACACCTTCATTGCTGTTCAAGTCCACGCCACATACTTTAGAACCGTTCTCAGTGGGGGATGGGGGAAAATATTTGTCTTTTAATAGTGAAACATTTTCTGAAATAACCGGAAGCCGCATACAGCCAAGTCTGATGAGTCATACGAGTAATCAAGGGAAGTGATAACAGTTGGGGTCACAGTCAATGAAGGACCATATAGTAAGGAGACAGAACTTCTGGTTTGCTTGTGATCTGGTGCTAAAAGCAAATTTAGAAAAGGCATCCCAGATATCTTGAGTCACGTCCAAATTGTTTGTGAAACACATGGAGTGTGAACACAAAGAGTTACTGTTTTCAAAGCTGGCCCCACTGGATGTTTAAGTTTTAATTTGCTTGTTTAAAGAAATAGGAACACATTAAATTTCTAACAGGTTCCTGGCTACCTGGCAGAGAAGAAGAAATCATGGAGTGGCCACTCTTGTCTTCCCAGCACCTGCTCAAATGAGGAGCTTTTTTTTTTTTTTTTTTTTTTTTAAATTTTTTTTAAATTTTTTATTTATTTATGATAGTCAGAGAGAGAGAGAGAGAGAGGCAGAGACACAGGCGGAGGGAGAAGCAGGCTCCATGCACCGGGAGCCTGATGTGGGATTCGATCCCGGGTCTCCAGGATCGCGCCCTGGGCCAAAGGCAGGCGCCAAACCGCTGCGCCACCCAGGGATCCCTCAAATGAGGAGCTTAAGGTGCTGAGACCTGGGACACATGAATTTCCAAAATATAAAGAGAAGGGGCTTCAGAGAATCCTCCAAGTGCCAAGCCTGGAAGGCCACGCCATGATGGGGTCCCATGTGTGGCTGGCACTAGTGGACAGATATAGCTCCGGGTCACAGAAGCCAAACTGCAGAGATAAACCTGTTGCCCCGCCACTGGAGCACCTGTGTGGTTTCTATGGCTTATTTCCCTCTAAATCCAAAAAGATGTTCTTTGTCCTGTACCCCTCTCTTATGTTTCTTGACATCCTTCCTCCAGTCTTTGTCCTTGCTTCTCTTCCATGTAGATCTTAAGTAACCAAGAGGAGTGGTTCAAGGCGGAGCTTGGAAGCCAAGAAGGATATGTGCCCAAGAATTTTATAGACATCCAGTTTCCTGAGTAAGTATTTCCAGCCTGCTGACATGGGCCTACCCACACACACTCCCCTTACTTTTTCAGCAGTCACTAAAATTATCTATGCATACCCAAGATACTGTCAAAACTGGTTGCCTCTGGAGAGGGAACCACACAGCTGAAGGCCAGGGTGGGAGGGAGATTTGCATTTCACTGCATTCCCTTTTGAATTTTATACCATGGGCATGGATCGCCTATTTTAGGTTTATAAGCTAAAGGCATCTATAATTGCAATCACAGGGCTTCCACGAATTCCATCGGTGGCGCTGTTGGCCACCCCCACATCAAGAGCGGCTTCTTCAGGGCACCTCTCCATTACCTCCTAACCATCTTCCGTCCTCACCAGGGATCACAAACAGCTGCCTTCCCTAAGCCATGTTCATACCCATGAAAACCATTAGTGGGGGGAAAAGAGGAATTCCTTTCATAAAGAGGAAAAAGAAAAATTGAGATTTTGTCTCATTTGTCTCAAGAATGGACCACAAGGGTTAGATACAAATCTAATTTCTGAGAGTCTCGGTCTAGCTCAAAGAGCACAAAGGTCTGTTAGAAACCCGAAGTGGTATTGGTGACTCTGGTGAACCAGGACTGACCACCGAACCAACAGAACGACCACCGACCTCAACCCTTGATGCTGCCCTGTAATCTTCTAGATGACCACTTGATGCCTTCTTGCTCCTCAGACCTCCAGCCCCTCCCCCACGGCCCTAGTGGCTCAGGGCCTTGCTTCCAGGGACACTGGGATGATGGAAGCCACCAGAAAAGCCCCTCTACCCTGCCCCCCCCCCCCCCCCCCCCCCCCCCCCCGCTGACTCATTGCATCCACCCACCTCTTGCAACTGCACTCAGACAAGGCTGCCTTTCCTGCAGCTGTTTGGAAAGAATTGTCTGTGCTTCTAGCAGAAACTCTCCCCCCCCCCATATCAATTCTCTCCCTCTCTGCTGGGTCATTCCCATCTGCAAAGATGCTGCAACTTCTCCCATCTTACCGAAAAGCAAAACAAAAGCAAAACCTCTTGGTCCCAAGTCCCCCTCCAGCTATCACTCCACTACTCTACTTCTTCAAGAGAATTTTCTGTACTCTCATCTCTAACTTCTCCCCTCCCCCTTGAAACCTTTTTATCACTGTCGCAGTGAACTACCGGGTCTGCCAGTGGGTTCTACGGTCTCTGCGTGATAGAATGTAAGTTCCATGAGGACAGGGCTTCTCGTCTGCTCTGCTCACCACTCTATCTATCCCCAACGTCTAGCAGAAGGCCAGCACGTAGTAGATACTTGATTAAAAACTGCTGAATGGGCAGCCCGGGTGGCACAGTGGTTTAGCGTCGCCTTCAGCCCAGGGCGTGATCCTGGAGACCTGGGATCGAGTCCCACGTCGGGCTCCCTGCATGGAGCCTGCTTCTCCCTCTGCCTGTGTCTCTGCCTCTCTCTCTCTCTCTCTCTCTCTCTGTCTGTCATGAATAAATAAATAAAATCTTAAAAAAAAAAAAAAAAAACACCTGTTGAATGAACGAATGAATGGCTTTGGAAGGATATGTAAAAACATAACCCTGCCTGCTCGCTTAATATGCAGTGTGTGGACATTTTTGCAAGTCTTGAAGTCATCTATCCAACTCCAATTAGAGGACAAATGTGTATCTTCTAAACAATCCCCTAACCACTTGCTGCCTCTTCCAAAATTATTTCCTTTGAGATAGGGCTGCTGAGGAGCATGTCCCATTCTCTTACCCGGCCCCATTACATTTCCTACACAAGGCAATGCTGTGGTGGTCACTTGTTCGGCCCTGTAGCGAAGTGTGGCAGCTACTCTGGCAGGATTTCCAGGTAGACGGCCACCAGAAACCCTCTGCTTCTGGCCCCTCGGAGCCCAACCAACCTTCCCCTGCAGTTCCAGGTCTAGAATTAGGACATCCCTCCTGCCACTCCTGTCCAGGTTCCTAAATTCTAGAGAGCACAGGATATTGCTCACAAAGGAATCCAAAGTGAATCAGACATTCACCTTCAAGGGATTGGACATACTAGCCTTCCTGTGGCAGCAATAGGGCAGCCACCTTGGAGAAATGGGACCCATCCCACTTAGGGCTGCTGAGTGATCGCAAACACTCATTTTGCTCTTCTGTGGTTGAGAGGTTTCTGGCCTCCTGCCCTGAGGCTGTAACCACTGTTTGCCTTGCTCCTGTGATTGTACTTGGCTTTTGCATGTATGCTATGCTACCTGCCACAACACTTCCAGACACTGCCACCCTGACGGCTCCCCTGAAAGAAGAATCTCTCCTCTGTTTCTTCTTTTCCACAGTAAGGATTATTTGCCTGGATATTGAGGGGGGTCCTGGGAGCTGGCTGTGTTGACGCTGCTCTCTGCTGCTGCTAGCCTGGCTCCACATCAGCCAGATCACAAGTAACCCTGGGCATTAAGGGGGCCCACCGATCTCCCAGCCTGGGTGTGAGCCCAAGGCTTCCCAGCTCTGGTCCCCCAGTGCCTGAAGGGGTTCCTGTCTTCCTGGCACATCATCTGTCCCTGCAGTTCTTTCCTAGTGACATCCCTCACATAGCTGCCAGCAGGCGGCCACTTCCCGCAGTGAGTCACTCCCACACTGTCCCATTTTGGTGCAGTGGCACATTTCCATGATTCAGGTTTTCCAAGTGCAAGAAAGACTTCTCCTGGAGCGAAGGAACAAAGTGGGTGCATCAGGGGAACGCTCACTTGCCTTGTCTGAAAACTGCCTAGAGCATGTTTGGTTCAGAGGCCCCAGCCCCCTCCTTTGTCTCTTCCTGTTCTCTACTGACCAAAGTCCCTCTTTCCCTTTGGGTCGTTTCTTCTCCCCTTCCCCTTCCCCTTCCCATCACTCTGGCATCTCACCAAGACTCTCTGATTTTATCTCATCCAATAGATGGTTTCATGAAGGCCTCTCACGACACCAGGCTGAGAACTTACTTATGGGCAAGGAGGTTGGTTTCTTCATCATCCGGGCCAGCCAGAGCTCTCCAGGGGATTTCTCCATCTCCGTCAGGTACGATCATTCCCGGCTCAGACTGCTAAAGCCATGAGGTGACCCCTTGAATGTGACCTATTGCTCAGAAGCATGGCGGCCAAGGGGCCCAGGCATCTTATCAGCTGGAAGCCATTCATCTCCTTCCTGTGACCCATGTATATACCTCCTCAGTACGCTGGCTTGTGGCCAAGTTATGTATATGTCCACCTGCCTCCCCTTCTAGCCTAAGTGCTTCTGGAAGGACAGGATCTTTTTTTTTTTTTAAGATACTATTTATTTATTAATGAGAGACAGAGAGGCAGAGACACAGGCAGAGGGAGAAGCAGGCTCCCTGTGGGGAGCCCCATGTGGGACTTGATCCCAGGACCCCGGGATCATGCCTTGAGCAGAAGGCAGATGCTCAACCACTGAGCCACCCAGGTGCCCCTGGAAGGACAGGATCTTAATCTATTTCATCTTTGTGCCTTTAACAGCACCTTATACCCAGTGGGCATTCGATGAGTATTTGTGCAAAGAAGTAGGACAAGAGAAGGAATGGATAATCCTCAATTGTCCACATCTGCCTTAGGGTTTAAATCTGAACTTCTTCTTCTACTACTGATACATATCTGAAGAAGGCTCAGAGGAAAATTAAAATCTCAAGTCATTGCTGTAGGTGGTTGCACAAAAAGAAGGGCCAGCTCCGTGCACTGTAATGCAGCAAACTGACAGCAACAGATCAGAGCCGAGGGGGTTGAGGTGAGGGACCGTAGCAGCAAAATCTCATTAATGTGAAGCACCCAGGAGGAAGTGAGTCAGTCCAGACACAAGCATGACACAGCCCCACGCTCAGAAACCCCAAGTCTGAGTGCACTGCATGTGGTCAGCACGTCTGGGATTGCAAGTCACATACCAGGCATGGTGACCACATGTGAAAGTGTGCAAATTAACGCTGATACCTGCACATGAGGAGCCGTGGAAACCTGTACAGTGGAGCCTACTGTCGGTTCATTGACAGGAAATATTGGTCTGGATCATTCAATACATTTTGAAAGGCATGCAGCTTTAGTGCTTTAAGTTCATAAATCCAATCTTGGGTAATAACTGAGAGGCCACTTTACTATTTAGAAAGAATGGGTATTTTTGCATTGGGCTCCCTGCATGGAGTCTGCTTCTCCCTCTGCCTAGGTCTTTGCCTCTTTCTCTCTGTGTCTAACATGAATAAATAAATAAATAAAGAATGAGTACTTTTTTTAAAAGATTTTGTTTATTTATTTATTCATGAGAAACACAGAGAGAGAGGCAGAGAACAGGCAGAGGGAAAAGAAGCAGGCTCCATGCAGGGAGCCTAACATAGGACTTGATGCCAGGTCTCCAGGATCACACCCTGGGCTGAAGGTGGCGCTAAACCATTGAGCCACCTGGGCTGCCTGGAAGAATGGGTATTTTAAGGAATAGGTAGGAAGGACTTACAAATCGGGGTCAACCATTTGTATGCACCTGCGCCTCTAAAGCGCTCAAAAGTAGCTTGGTCTCATTAGCACTGTCCTTGTAATCTTGCTTAAAATCTTAATTTTCCTTAACTAAAGCTTGTTTTTTTTCATAGGTTAGGCAATAGGAAATTTTAGGTCAGGCCAATAGTGATGGATCACAAATTCTAAATTTGTTAGGTCTTAATGCAACTTTGCTCTATTTAATAAATTTTATAGTCAAACCTCTTTCTTAAGGGCCCTGGTTACAGATTGGACCAGGTAAATGGCTACATTGAAGGGCATTCCTTGGTGCCTTTGGTTTGCATGAAGTGCACTCTGGCTTTTCAACTAGGAATTATGGTTTATATTTCCTCCATGATGGTGAATTCTCCAAAAGGGTCAGCCTTGACTTCTGCCACAGTCTCTCCCTGCTGTTGAGGCATTGCAACTTCTTGTGATTATTACCATAATCATTACTAAGTCTCTTACAGAAACGTAGACTAATATATTCCAAAGCAAATAATTTTAATTTATTTATACATCTGCTTTCTGTCATGCAAAGATAATTAAGAGCTAATTGTAGTTCTAACATTTAGCATTTGTTAAGGGTCAGAAACACTAGACTTTAGAGTCTGAAGCCCTGAGTTATATCCTTTTCTCTGCTCCTCTTGGAACTTGAGACAGTGGTGCAGCCCGGATGAGAGAGCCCAGCTCTTTCCACAGGCCCAGGTGACTGGCTGCAAGCCTGACATCCAGCCTCTCAGTTCATGAGACAGAGAGAGAGTTAATGTTTCTCACTCTGAGTTCTTTGACTAAGAGGTGGTGGATGAATAATTATATCACAAGAATATTTCCTCCTCCACACACAGATGTGAGGAGTAATGACTAGGAATTAAACCATGTGTTGTTAGAATGAAGAAAGCATCTGTTAGTGGCCAACACCCAGGGGAAGACCGTGCAGTGATTGCAGAGTGTCGGTTCCTAGCTCGGAGCAGTCAAGCAGAGGTCACTGCTGGCTATGAGCAGAGCCCAGCACATAAGACGAGCCTGAAGATCAATCAAAATTCCTGTCCCCTCGAAACATAGTCCACTGAATCCATCCTTAAGAAACCTGCACTAACCTTCAGAGGTATCTTTACTCCCCAACTCTCCTTAAATTCTTGACCTTTCTCTTGGATCAGGCAATTGATATCATTAGTTTATTTTTAGATATAAGTGTATGTCTGTTTGACAAATAAACTTGACATCGAAAAGAGAATGCCTTGTTGATGGAGAAAGACTGGAGCTAATAGTAAAGGCCAAACTCCTCCTTTCCAGATGAATAAAATCCAATTTCTCCTACCCTGATACAAATATTTCCCATCATTGCAATTCTAGCTGGTGTCAAAAGGTGCCGATCTAAAAGAAGTTAGCAGGTGTACATGGTATGACAGGCTCAATTCATTAGACTGGAATCAGAAAACCAAGGTTCTTGCCTCAGCTCTGCCACTCACTTACCATGACCTTGGCTGAGCCCCTCACCTTTCTGAGCCTCAGCATCCTCACCTCACGTAACATGGAGACAAAGCTAAACAATCTCAGAGGTCCTTGCCAATTAAAACACTACATTTCTATGTAACACTTTTCTCCCCAAAAGTTAAAAATACTTTGTAACCTTATTTTTGCAAAACGTAAACCAAGGCCAAGAGATCTCCATTATATAGAGAACCAAGTGTGACAAATTTCCCAAGGTAGCCTCTTACTGTCCAGAGCTAGTTTATGGGCTTAAAAGAGCTGGTTCAAAGTATTTCTGATAATGGAAAGATAGCAGGGGTGAAAAATCTCTCCCCTCTGAGTCTTGGCAGAGTCCTTAGCATCATACAGAACTAGGGATTACCATGTTTCAAACAAACATTGTAAAAAGTCCTTGACCTGATAGTTCTTAAAGCACTTGGACATTTTCTTCTTATAAAAGCTTGGTTCCAGTGTCAGAAGACTGATTATCTTCTGCTGATGTAAAAATCCCTTCTAACGCAGCCTGTGTCCTGAGTGGTCCCTGCCACAAATCTCCTCCTAGAATTTGAGTGAGCCAGCCCACCTGCTTTGTGATGGGCAAGCACTCAAATCCCCTTTCCTGCCCAAAAAGAACTCCAGCACCCCTGGATGCAGTCAGCTCTGGGTGTGGGGACATCATCACCATATAACATACAATTTTGATTTACCTTGATCTCTAGGCATGAAGATGATGTTCAGCACTTCAAGGTCATGAGAGACAACAAGGGTAATTACTTCCTGTGGACAGAGAAGTTTCCATCTCTAAATAAGCTGGTAGACTACTACAGGACGACTTCCATCTCCAAACAGAAGCAGATCTTTCTGAGGGATAGAACCCGAGAGGACCAGGTATGTCTCAGGCCCTGATCAGCCCCGGTCTGCAGATTTTAGGCAGCATGAGTCCTACTCGACCCATCAAGACAATGCATTTGATGGGCATGTCCTCTGAGTATTCTGGAAGACAGAATAACTCCGAGGTCAGACCTCAGTTTAAATCATCTCTTAATACTTCCCAGCCATGTGATTTGGGAAATTTATCTGATCTTCAGTTTCCTGATCCATAAAACTGGAATGATAGTGATACCTAACTCATAGATGGTGGTGAAGATTTGAGAAGATAATGTATTGCCTTCCCTATATCACTCCTAACAGTGCTACCAGCACTCAACAAACATTAGCTCTTAACCATGGATGCTTTATTTGTTATTATAGATATTACTACATCACAGTTTCAGCCCAACTTAGGAGTTGGCCAAAGATGAAGGCCAGGGGGGCACACATGGGAATGATGGAGAGCATCTTAGAGTCCAGGACTAAGGGAGTGGGTAGAGCTTTGTCACAGAAGGGTGGGATAGGGTTGTTGGAAGAAATAATTGGACCTGAAATTCTTGCTCTGGGAACAGTCTGGAATATGGAGTATTATTTTACTAGAAAATGTATCAGATAAACCTACCTTTAAAAAAAAAAAGATTGGGGATTCCCGGGTGGCTCAGCGGTTTGGCACCTGCCTTCGGCCCAGGGCGTGATCCTGGAGTCCTGGGATCGAGTCCCACGTCCTGGGATCGAGTCCCACGTCGGGCTCCCTGCATGGAGCCTGCCTCTCTCTCTCTCTGTCTCTCATGAATAAATAAATACAAAACCTTTTTAAAAAAAATTTTTAAAAGATTGATTGATTGGTTGGTTGGTTGATTGAAGAGAGTGAGGGCTCACAAAGCAGGGGGAGGAGCAGAGGGAGAAGGAGAGAGAAAATCTCAAGCAGACTCCCCGCTAAGCATAGAGCTGGATGTGGGGCTCGACCCCATGACCCTGAGGTCATGACCTGAGCTGAAACCAAGAGCGAGACACCTTACCAATGGAGCCACCCAGGTACTCCCAGACAAACCAGCTTTAAATCTTAATTTCATCACTAACTATCCTTATTACTTAGCCAAGTTAAGAAACCTTTCTGAGTATCAGATTTCTCATCTGGAGATGGAGAGAGTATAATACTTCCCTTGTTGGCCTATCACAAGGATTAAATGAGATAATATAGAGATAGCACTCACCATAGAGTCTGGACAGTAGCAGGCACCAAGGAAGTGTTAACTTGCCTCCCATAAATTCACACACGCACAATTTATAAAATATCTTTCAAAGGAAGCAAGTCGTTATAAGAAAGAGATGGGGGGATCCCTGGGTGGCGCAGCGGTTTAGCACCTGCCTTTGGCCCAGGGCGTGATCCTGGAGACCTGGTATCAAATCCCACGTCGGGCTCCCGGTGCATGGAGCCTGCTTCTCTCTCTGCCTGTGTTCCTGCAGCTCTCTCTCTCTGTGCGACTATCATAAATAAATAAAAATTTTAAAAAAAATTAAAAAAAAAAAAAAAAAAAGAGGTGGGAGGGCAGCCCGGGTGGCTCAGCAGTTTAGCGCCACCTTCAGCCCAGGGCCTGATCCTGAAGACCCGGGATGGAGTCCTACGTCGGGCTTCCTGTATGGAGCCTGCTTCTCCCTCTGCCTGTGTCTCTGCCTCTCTCTCTCTCTGTATGTATGTATCTCTCATGAATATATAGTAAAATCTAAAAAAAAGAAAGAGAGAAAGAAAGAAAAAGAAGAAAGAAAGAAAGAAAGAAAGAAAGAAAGAAAGAAAGAAAGAAAGAAAGAAAGAAAGAAAGAAAGAAGAGATGGGTATAGGAAGAAGCATTCTCTGGAATAGTTGAAATCCCAGGAACAAGTTATTTGAAAAGGCATTGTGGCTGTCAAAGCAACACGTGCTCTGGGGAAGTAGAGAAAACCATCTCAGGTAGTTGGCTGATTGTAAGCCTGAGAAGTGATGACAGTCCTAGGAGAAAAACAGTGTTCCTAGCAAGTGCACGTAGAAGTCCAGCAAGAAAAACAAAGGTTAACTAAGACTTTGTGAATTATTTTAACCACATTATAAGTGATGGAAAGATCCAAGTGGCCGGGATCCAATTCATTCATTGGACTTGGTATTAATTTATCAGGACATGCATGCAAGAGAGAAAAGAGGTAGCATAAAAGTGCATTAAACTGGATTAAATGCATTCATATTTGTAAAGCTCTTAGAACAGCGCCTGGCATGTACAAAGCCCAGGGCCCTATGTGATTGTGAAATAAAAATAACAAGAGAGGACCTCCGAGTCACAGGGCTGTGGTCCCATTAAGCAGAAAGGCCGTGCTCCTTCCCAGCGTGCCCAGCGGCAAGCCTGGTTTCCATGGCGCCGCAAGAGGGCTGCTGTTTGGGTCTCTATCACCAGGCTATGAATGACAGTTCAAAATCAGGCAAAGTCAATAGCACAGCTCATCGGGAGGGTAGGATGTCCGGCGGTGTGTGGCCACATGCGATAAGGAGGGGTGGCATTGTGTCAGTAAAATAGAATATTCAAGCTTGATTACACAGAGGAAAACAAGCCTACTAGGAAGGGAGATGGAAAGGAAACAGAGACCTGAAATTCCCAACCCTGGAGAATCTGAGAACGTGGAGCCATTTGAAGCTGTGAGGGTCTGAACTGTGGGCTGTCTCTGGGCTGCCCACATGCCCTCAGCTGTCTCCTGGGACTGTCCTGAGCAAGGTCTGGAAACAGCTGCCAGAAGGGGCAGGGTGGGGCCCAGAGATGCAGGAAGGAGGAGGATGGATCTGCTTCATCCTCATCATTCTCTCTCAGAGTCACCGGGGCAACATCCTGGACCGGAGGCCCCAGGGAGGCCTGCTCCTCAGTGGGGCTGTGGGAGAAGAAATCCGGCCTCCGATGACCAGGAAGCTGTCAGACCACCCGATGCCCCCTCCCTCGCAGTACCCCCCGGCACCACCAGCTCAGCAGCACCGCTATCTGCAGCACCCTCATTTCCATCAGGTACCCCAGAAGAATGCAGTGGGCACTGTGAGGTAGGGAAGAGGACCTGCTCTCCCCCATGGGGCTCAGGCCACCTGTCCCCACCGCCACTGAGCCTGTGAAAATTTCCCGTGATAGCAGATACAACCAGAGCAAATAAATGCTGGGGGGGGAGTGGAGGGGGGTAGGGTGTGTGGTCCTGGGACTGTGGGCCCGGGAGGAGCATCTCAGGCCCAGCCCAGCCTCGTGAGGGTCCACAGATTTCATAAAGAAGACCAGGGACCTCCCAACCGGCAGAAATATGATAATATGATATGGGAACTGCTCTTGGCAAAGAAGTCCCTGTGAATTCATTGGCTCCCTGCCTGAACACACACCCGCACACGCACACACACACTCCTACCCTGAGGATTCAGTGAACCGTGGCTTCATTTTCCTGTCAGCACAATTCCAAATCTATCCATGCCCCTTAACCCATCTGGCTGTGGAGATCCACAAGAAAAATGGATTAACGCCCACAATAGAGCCTTGCTTATTTATTTATTTATCCCCTGCCTTGTTCCAGATGGGATTTGGGGCCGCTTACCGAGATGGACAATACAGCCAGATAACATCGTTCCTAAATTCCTTAGTAGGGCACACGAAGCTCTTTGTGAGCTGCCCATATCTGTTTCCCCAGCCTCATCTCCTGCTGGCTCCTCCTAAACCACCCCTTTGCCCCCCACCCTCCTCACTCCCCGAGCAAACACACATTCCAGCAACACTGCACTATCTTTAGTTACCAGAATGGTCTGTTGTGTTTTCTTTCATAACTTGGGGGGCTTTTTATATGTTATTTCCCCTGCCTAAAATGCCCTTTCCTGGCTGATCCTTCTCCTCCTCTAAGCTAGAGTTCAAGTATCACCTCCCCTAGGAAGCCTTCTCCGATTACCCTGGCTGATTTAGATGCTCTCTCAGCTGACTTATCACTTAAATGTAGATGGTTCCCCCTCTAAACTGATGATCCACGAAGACAAGGGCCTTTTCCTTCCAGCTACACATCCCCAGTGATTAGGACAGTACTAGATACATGGCAGGTGCCTGATATTCTTTGAATGAATGAAATCTGGCATCGTCTTCACAATCGAAGGTCCCTTTGCCATCCTTCCCCCTCTCTCCAACACCTGGGGTTTCTTGTCATTGGCAGCAAGTATTCTTGGAACACTGGCTGTGTCCCTAGCATCTGAGCAAGGCACTGGAGGGCCTGGGAGGGACGTGGTGTGGTGACAGGTCTTCCGTTACATGTGTTTCTAGGAACGCCGAGGAGGCAGCCTTGACATAAACGATGGGCACTGTGGCGTGGGCGTGGGCAGCGAAATGAATGCGGCCCTCATGCACCGGAGACACACAGACCCAGTGCAGCTCCAAGTGGCCGGGGTACGTGAACGTTCCCTCCCTGGGCTCAATGAAGGCGGCCAGAGGGGCACTTAGAGAAAAGGCTGGTCCTGCAGGAGGGAGCCAGGGTGCTCAGAGCTCCGAATGGAGGCAGGGGAAGCCCAGTGGTGGGGGCGGGGGAGTTCCCAGGCAGAGCCTATCCCTGTCTGTTACCCTGGCCTCTCTGCCTTGCCCTGTCCTCTTCCTTCTCGGCTCTGCCTCTAGCGGAGGGAGATCTGTTGGCTTTTTCCTTGCAATCCACCTGCCTCGGTTGTGCTAGCACCAGGGGCTGTCAGTGTAGGTACGCTGCCATCCTTTCTGTCGTCTGAAGAGAATAAGAAGATCACCTATTGATGTAGGGAGGGTAGTTGTCAAGGATTCTCTGGGGGGGCCTTGGAGGGTAACCTCTCTGCAGGAAAAGTCCTGACTCTCAAGAGCGGCTCAGATAAGTTCTGGTAACTTTGTACTCAGGGCTGTGCAGTGGGGTCTGCTCTCCACTGCAGGGCTAATCTGGGAGGGTCTGGGAAGCCAGAAGTCAGCCTTCGGGGCAGGCCACTCATCTAGGACTTTATCTTGGTGCGGGAGCCTTGGGACCTCCCCTGCGTGACAATGGTTCTGCAAGCCAGCCCCCCCCCCCACCCCCCCCCCACCCCCCCCCGCCCTGGCTCAGCAGGACCCCTCTGCGCTTCCCCCAACAGCGAGTGCGGTGGGCCCGGGCACTGTACGACTTTGAGGCCCTGGAGGACGATGAGCTGGGATTTCGCAGTGGAGAGGTGGTCGAGGTCCTGGACAGCTCCAACCCGTCCTGGTGGACCGGCCGCCTGCACAACAAACTGGGCCTCTTCCCTGCCAACTACGTGGCACCCATGATCCGATGAGGCCCTTCCAGTGGGGTCAGAAGCTTTTGCCTGAAGCTGCCTGCAAGAGAGAGGGCAAGGAAGAAAAGCCGAAACTATATAGACACGTATATGTGTGTACACACACACACACACATATGCCTATGTGTGTACACATTTTATAATAGTAATTTATTGGTGATTTAGTTGGTTAATTAGTTAATATGAAAGGAAGTCAGGTAGGGAATTATATTCATACTTGTTTTTCTGCTCCCCTCAGCGGAGTGTGGAAGGCAGCGGGTAAGCTGGCGAGGGGGCAGGGACATGAAACTCAAATTCTTCCTGTCCTTAGGATGGCACTGCTTCTTCCTGGCCTTGGGAATTCTCACTGAGAGAAGCTAAGCGGAGATCCACACCCTAGCGTTGGGCGCAGAATAACAGGGTGGAGCTGGACTCGGTGGGGCATGTTTCAGCTTACCGCCAAGGCCGGCTTACCTTGAGGATTCGCGGGGCAGCTTCCCTCCTGTTCTCCAAGGGTGGGTACTGCTGGGTCCAGAATAAAGGTACAGCCACACAGGGCTGAGCCGGGAGCGGGAAGGACCATGAAGGCAGGACTGGAGCAGCAGGTGTCCCGAAGCCTGGGCCAGCCCGACCTCCTGCTCCACGCTCGGTGGAGACCTTCACCTCCCTCCAGTGACTGTTCCCTGGCTAATCCTCTTCCTCGTGGCTGACATGGAGAAACAGACCACGAGGAGCCAGGCACTGGGAGATGGAGGGATTTTTACAAATCCCCAGGGGCTTACTTGTAACCTCTGTTTCCCCGGATACCAAAGAAGCGGCATCTGAGATTCTGTGAAGTGCTTAGAGAAGCCCTGGCTGAGAAAGCTGGATTTTAGAGCCATTGTTTCATGGTTACAAGGATGTCTCTTTGGGTCTCTGTTTGTTTTCCTGTGTTTTGAGGAGGCTTTGCCCAGTGGCACAGAGAGACGCCGGCTCCACAAGAGTGTTGACTAGCAATTGTTGATGGATTGATTGATTGATTGATTGATTGGCCAAGCATGACCCTGGGTGGCTTTGCGATGTGCTTCCTGTTGGATCTGGCGGTTGAGCCACTGCTGGCAGCACCCCCCTCCAACACACACACACACCCAAGAGCTGTACTTGGGACAAGGGACCCCATTACCACCTTCTCTCCTGCCACCTCCAAATAGGATTGTGTTTCTCCCAGGAGGTGTGAAGCACAGACTGACTTCGCTGGGAAGAAGGGACAGTGGAGAAGGAAATTTAGTGTTTTGGTGGAGCCTGGGAGCAGATATGTCTGCACCGCTGAGGGTCCTGAGAAGAGGAGGGGTGTGTGCAGTGACACCTAAATGAAAGGATGGGGTACATGTTGGAGATGGAGCACGGGGGGTGAGGTGGGCCCGTTCCTTTGTCTTCTTCCCCAGCTCTCCTTGCTCTCAGGAGTGATGGGGGCAGCCATTCTGGAGTGTGATAGAAGAAGAAAGAGTTTCTGACTCAGAAGTAACTGTCAGTGTAACGTAGGCTGTGTCCCCTTGACTCTGAATTCTATGATTTTGTGATCCCTGCGCTGCCTTTACAGGGGAAGGGAAAAAGAAGGCACTCTGTGGTGAGTCTTGGGAGAGAAGAGAAAATAGCCTGAGAGGCGGAGGGAGTGGAGCAGAGTGAGGAGCGTCTGGCACGCAGCCTTTAGAAATGAAAGCACAGAAAGGGAAAGGTAGCAGAGACATTTCAAAAGATCAAGGAGCAGCGTGAGAGGCAGAAAGGGAGGGAAAGCAAGCGAGATGTTAAGTGGGACAGGCGAGGGAGACATGGGAGTAGGAGTCAGCGGGCAGGCAAGCCCGGGAAGGAGGGTGGGAGCAGGTGGGAGAGGAGGAGCGGAAGGTAGGGGCGCAGGTACCACAAGGATGAAGGCGACAGAACAGGGAGAAGGAGAAGCAAGGCAGAGAAGACCTAAGAGCTATTTTGGTGCTAGGTGATGTGAACATGTTACAGTAAATAAAAGCCAAAAGTGATGTTTGATTTTACAGTATTTACAAACCATATGCTTTACACAGCCCACAAACCTCATCCATTTGTCTGATTATGTGGGAGGACCAGCCCCAGTGAAGAGAGAGGGAAATGATTTGGCTCTGGCCTGGATTTTGCACCTTGAAACACTTCTCAGGAAATCAGGGATAATGACAAGGGCCCTGTTTTGCTGGGCAGTGTCTGGGTCACACGTCCGCTCAAGTGGGAACCGGGGTCACTGGCCTGGAGAGGCCCATCGCACAGCGTGGGCAGAGCTTTCAAAACCCCTGGAGCTGGATGTTCTATTCCACCCCAGACTGTTGGAGGAGTCTTAAACTGAGGTCCTAACCCAGCCTTATCCCTGCACATCACTCATGTTGCTCAATTCAGAACAAAGCAAGAGTCACCCTAACCACCCTAACCACTTAACTGGGGCCCTTAGGGACCAGGCAAAGAGGACAAGGAACAAACTGTCCACACTTGGGGGGTTTTGGGGAAGTGACTCTGCTGCCTAGGGGAGCGCATGGAGAGTTGCTTTCCACCTGACAGCATTTCAGCACCAGGGGTGCATCCCCTTGCCCTCAGCGCTCCTCCCAGCCACACAATGGGGAAATGCACCCAACATCTCTGACTTCAGCTGAAACGCTGTGCATGACCCGGGGGCAGGGAACTTCCAGAGAAAGTCTGGTTCCTGTTGAACCAGTTCAATTTTTCTAACCACTTGCTGAGCCTCACTGCAATATCAAATCTCCGGTACCTGTCACCGCCCACCCACTTTTAGATGGTCTCAGGCTGATCCCAGGCAGGGCTTCCCAAAATGAACTTGCCTATGGTTGGCCTGGGGAACCTGTTAAGATGCAGATTCTGATTCACTCCTGCAAGTCTACTGAGCTCTGAGGTGATGTTAACTCACGGACCATGCTTTGAGTAGCAAGGGCAAAGAACAGAGAGCTAGAGAGCCACAAAAATCAAATTAGATCCCTTCGCTCTGGATATTCAGGCACTCTCCTCTGTTATTTACAAATGAGACATGCTTCAGAACTGCCATTATGACGTCATCCACGTTTGAAGGCCCAGCTGACTGATTTCAGCATCTCCATCAAGAATCAAGAAACTTCAGGACATCCAGAAGGCATCCAGGTAAAATACAAACAGGGGTTTCCCAATAGTGATTCTTTTAAAGACAAGCAGAGGTTATCTTTGAAAGAAGTTGTGAAAGCTTTCTCAGGAAACCCTCAGACATGAAACGCACTTGCCTCAGGTGTGGTCCTGCTTGGAGGTGAGGGTATGGCCCACATGACCTCAGCACCGTTAGAGCAACTAACCCAGAGCAAAACAGGCCACGTACGGAACAGATTGACCTGGGCGAGTACTTGCTCTTCACCTTGTTTAAAGTCAACGCTTCGGCCTGTTTATACCAAAACAAGGACACTGCAAAAACATGTTGTCTCAGTTCTTTTAAATACTTCTCAGATTCCTCCACGTCTCTCCATCACCACGACCACGCCACCAGGTCTCTTCCTGGGTGACTGAATGAGCCTTGACACGCTTCTCCCAGCAGACCCTCTTGTCCCTAGTGCGTTTTCCAGAGAGATGCCAGAACGATCCTTGTCAAACATGAGCCTGATCACGTCACTCCCCCACCAGCCACCACGCTTGGACTTGCATCCAAGTCCCGATGTGGCCGTGTGGGGTCTGGCCCCAGCCTCCCACTGCAGCCTCCCCTGTGTCTCCTTGCTGTCTTCTCTCAGCCTCCAGACTGGTTCCCAAAGCCTCCGTTTCTATTGTTCCCTCTACCTGGCTAACTCCTATGCATCTTCAGGTCTCAGTTTAAGTGTCACTTTCTCAAATTATCCTTTCCTGACCCTCACCTAAAAGAACCCTTCCCATTGGACTATGGTGGTTCCAGGTGCTTTTCCTGAATAGTGCATACACTGGTGTGTTGGACTAGACCATAAGCTCCCCAGGGCAGGGATCATCTCTGTTTTGTAAACCATTGTCTGCCCAGCATGCAGCACTATGTTTGGTACACAGAGGCTCAACAAATATTTACTTAATGAATGAGCAAGTGAAACCTGCCTCATGTCACCTATCATTCATTCTGTAACCCAAAGGTCCCAGTCCTTAGGGACCCGTAGGTGCAAACAAGGTAATATTAACATTGATGCTCAAGTTACAGTAGCTTTCAGCCACCTGCCCTCAAGATCTTCAGTTACTTCCAAGAGTCCAAGAGAAGGAGGCTGGTATCTCTCATGTGTCTAAGCACCAGTCCACTAATGTCTCCTACTCTGGCCATGTTCCATTGTTCCTGAACATGCTCTGCTGACACCGTCTTCCCTGATGCTGCCAGTCCATTGTGCATCACATCTCTATCTTGATGAAATGTCCCAATCCTTCAGGAAACCAGGTCTGTCCTGTAGTTCCCATGGTCAAGGGGTTAGGGAAGAGGATGGGGAGAGAATGGCCTATACCTAGTTCTGAGTAGCCCTTGTCCCTGGGCCCCAGAGAGGCACTCCCTAGGTCAAGGGTCCCCCACAGTTCATGCCCTCCTCACTGGAGCCCTCTTTCCATCACACAGGACAGAGGAAGTCCCTTTCCCCTCATCTCTCTTGTTTGTCTCTCTCCCTGTCAGCCCTTCCTCCTTCAGATGAAAAGATATGCTCTTGTACCTCTTTGTTTGTGCAATAGATACCACCCACAGCACCAGGGGGATACGCACCCTGTTGTACAATCTGGGCTCAGCTGTAATTCATTCATTAAATCAACAACTATTTACAAAGCACTTCACAGAGGCCAGATGCAATGAGCCAGTGGGTCATCCACATTTCTCTACTCTCTCTGCATCTGTGCCACAGTTGCCCCCTCATTTCAAACCTCTCTTCACTCACCCCCAACCTCCCCCCACACACACCGCCTGGAAACTGCAATGCTCTCAGAATCATATCCCAGCCTCCAGGCTGGCCCCTCTTATCCAGTCCACTGACTACCAGAGAGATCTTATTAACATGCAAAGCTGACGACATCAGGCTTCTGTTCAAAAGCCTCCGGGGGCTCCCACTAGCTTTCAGGCTAGAGTTTAAACTCCCAGTCTTGGCACTAATGTCATTTTGCGATCTGACTGCTGCCTGTTTGTTCAGCCGCAATGCCCATCTCCCCCCAGCATGAGTCATGTTGTTTCAGAGCTCTGAGTCCTTCCACTAGGTTCTTTCTGCCTGGAATGCCTTTCCTCCACTTTTTTGTCTAGATCAGTGCTGTCCAATAGCACATTCTGGGACAGTGATAGGGAAGTTCTCAATCTGCTCTGTCCAATATAGGAGCCTCCAGCCACTCATAGCCACAACTTGCAATGTGGCTAGTGTGAGTGAGTTAAATAGCGGGATGGGGCAAGTGGCTAACCTTATTGGGCAGTATTGATCCAGACAACAACTAATCACTTTGAAATACTTAGCTCAGGGCTCAAGTTCTCCACTGGGAAAGCCATTCCAACTTCCTGGCTACCGTAGATGCCCCTTCTTCATGTTCCTGTTGCATCCTTGTTTTGCTTCCATCCCTATATTCAGAACTCTGTATTATGGTCAGTGATTCATTGAGCCTGTCTCTGCCATGGGACTGAACATTTTTGAGTGCATAGTTCACACAATAAATGGCTGATGCATGTATGCATCAGTGTACTGGTAAATATTTAAATGCCCTCTGAAGGAAAGCCCTGATTCGTTACATTTGCCAATTCTGTGGTATAAATATTCCTACCATGCATCAAGAGAATGAGAAGATAAGCCACAGAAGGGGAAAAGATATTTGCAAAAAGCCTATCTGATAAAGAACTGTTGTCCAAAATAAAGCAAAGAATTCTTAAAACCCAATAATAAGAAAACGAGCAACCCAACTGAAAAATGAGCAAAAGGCCTGCCTATTGAACAAGCCCCAAAAGACACCTCATTGAACAAGATAGAAGATCACAAGTAAGCACATGAAAAGATCCTCAACATTACATGTCATTAGGGAAATGCAAATTAAAACAATGAGATACCATTACACAGCTCTTAGAAAATCCAAGGTCCAAAACACTGACAACACCAAATGTTGGCAAGGATGTGGAGTAGCAGGAATTCTTCACTGCTGGTGGGAATGCAAAATGGTACAGCCCCTTCGGAAGACAGTTTGGCAGTTTCTTACAAAACTAAACATAGTCTTAACATATGATCCAGCAATCATGCTCCTTGGTATTTACCCAAAGGAGCTGAAAACTTCTGTCCACACAAAAACCTGTACATGAATGTTTATGGGTGTTCTATTCATAATTGCCAACACTTGGAAGCAACCAAGGTGTCCTTTAGTAAGTGAGTGGAAAAATAAGCTGTGGTCCAGCCAAACAATGGAATATTCTTCAGTCCTAAAAAGAAATGAGCTCTCAAGCCATGCGAAGACCCATAGAAACCTTTAATGCCTATCACCAAGTGAAAGAAGCCAACCTGCAAAGGCTATATACTGTATGAATCCAACTATATGACATTCTGGAAATAGCAAAACTATTGAGGTGGTAAAAAGACCAGCTGCTGCCAAGGGTGAGGTGGGAGGGAGAGAGGAAGGGGTGGAACACAGTAGATTTTTAGAGCAGTGAAACTATTCTCTGTGATACTATAATGGTGGTCACATGTCATTACACATTTGTCAAAACCCACAGAGTGTACAAAACCAAGAGTGAACCCTGAGGTAAGCTATAGGCATTGGGCGATAATGACATGTTGATGTAGGTTCACCAAGTGTAACAAAGGCACTGCTCAGATGGGGGATATTGATAATGGCGGAGGCTGTGCATGCATGGGAACAAGGAGTATAAGTTTTGCAACCCTCCCCCAAAAAAATTAAGTTTATTAAAAAAAAAACACCCTCCCACCATGGCTGATTTCAAGCCACCAACATGACATCAGTGAACTGATGTGGGGAAGAGATGTGTGTACAATCGACTCTCACAAGCAGGGAGGAACCAGCCTTGGCACAAATACATGAATGAATAAGTGAAGGAAGAAAGGAAGGAAGGATAGAAGGAAGGGAGAGAGGGAAGGAGGGAAGTCTACAGTCTGCAAGAAGCTGGTCCTACAGCTACAAATCCAATTTCGGTTCCAACCTAGGAGACAAAGGACCAAAGAGTCATATCTTTGACTTATTCAGGAAGAGGGACACTTGTCTCCTTTTGGTCTTTTACTTCTAATACCAAGCCTTGTCCAGGCATCTACTGAGAGCCCTGCTCAGACTAGTGGAAAGTGAGTGAGCCTGAGGCCATTAAAGTAAGAGTATCCATCAGGAGGATGAAACCCTGACCCAAAGTATCTTGAGCAACAAGAGGTTTATGATATTGCATATAAGAGGGCCAGAGATAGAGCAGTTCCTGGGCTTGCTGAGTTCAGTGATTCAACAACACAATCCTCTGAACATCAGTGGTGTCTCTTAGTGGCCATTGCAGTACCAGACATCCAGTGCAGACTAACAATGTCCAGTAAAGAAGAGGCACATTCTGAGGCACCTGGGTGGCTCAGTCAGTTGAGCGTCTGACTTGGATTCAGGACATGATCTCGGGATTCTGGGATAGAGCCCGGTCTGCTTTTCCTTCTCCCTCTGTCCTTCCCCCCTTACTCATGCTCGCTTGCTCTCTCTCTCTCTCAAATGAATAAATAAAGCCTTTAAAAAGAAAAAAAAAAAAGAGGCACATTATCTGCCAATTTTTTTTGTAACAGAGGAGCCTGAGTGGCTCAGTGGGTTATGTGTCTGACTCTTGGTTTTGGCTAACATCATGATTTTAGGGGTTATGGGACTGAACCCCACATTGGGCTCCACTGGGGAGTCTGCCTGTCCCTCTCCCTCTGCTCCTTCCCCCACTTGTGCTCTCTCTCTCTCTCTCAAATAAATAAATAAAATAATTTAAATATACAAATAAATAAATTGGTGAGAAAAACCTTTCCCAGAAGCCATACAGTAGTAGCCATTCCCTTGGATCCCATTGACATGACTAGATCACACGCCATTCCTAAACTAGCCATTTCCAAGAGAATGAGACCACCATGACTGGCTTAAACCAATTGATGGGACTCTATAGGAGGCAGAACCTGAGAACCCAGGCAGAGCCCTGCCCTAAAGGAGGAATTAGGTGGGGTAGGGTGACAGTGGGCAATGGCTATCAAGACCCAATCTACAGGAAATGTTAGAAGAAGATGCACACATTTTATGATCAGGCCATTCCATAAACATTTCTTGAGAAAGGTAAGGAACAAGAAGGCAGTGTGAGGCAGCATAGCTCCCTAGCTTTTCCCTCAGACTCACATGCACACACACACACACACACACACACACATACACACACACATTCTCTCTTCCATCAGGCCTCTATGGTGGATTCCCACATGCAAATTAAGACAGCGTGTCAGTGGGGACAGTTTCCATGCTATGCACAGAAACCAGAACTGTACATAGTGAGGCCTTGTGTCTACTGTGAAGACCGAGGCCCCAGCCAGCCAGCTCTGCACCATAGTCCCGCAATAGCACTGATCCTGGCATGAGACTCTCCTACACGGGTGCTTCCGGGTATGGCTCTATCCAGGGTCATTTGTGGCCATGTTCTGACGTGGGCAATCCCATTTCAACAGGACTGAATCCCCAGGGTGGGCAGCACATGGTGCCTCCCTCCCCCTGCTCTGACCTGGTTATGGGGAGTTGCTAGGTAACTGCTACGCAGCCTCTGCTTCCCACTCTGGAGGAGGCTTGGTTACCATAGCAAGTCCAGATGAGGTGGGGGATGCAGGGGAAAGGGAGCACTGGCTGGGGGCTCCATAGCCTGGACTCCGTCCTCGTTTGCTCAGGGCCACTGGAGCTTCAGGAAGTCTCTTCGCCCTTCTGTGCCTCATTTTCCTTGTCAGTAAAATAAAGTGCACTAAACCACTGATGCATGCAGATGGCATATACTAAATAAACACAGATCATCAGACTCCTCTTAGGTAAGAATGACTCAAGATGAGTGTAGGAAAGGAATGGATTGAGTTGTGTTTAAAATAAAATGGAGAAACTAGCAAGCCAGCGTCTCTGGCAGGACACATAAAAGTTACAGATTCTCCCTACCGTTGACAGAAATTTAGCTTCTGGAATTGATACTCATGAATCCCTGGGGACTCCCTGGGTCCTTTACTGAACCTAGACTTCCTAAGGAAGTCTCCTTAGGGGTGTGCTGCCTTAGGGTACCCGGTTTGCTAAAGGGATTACCCATTTCTGGGCTCTGCGGCCCTTCTGTCCTCACTGGATCCATGTCACAGGCCCAGCTTGCTGGGGCCAACTCCTGACTTGTGGGGCTCTGTACAAGTTTCTAGGATTGGCTCCTTGATCCTACCCTTGATCTTAGCCAGTCTCTTCCTTCATTCCTGCAGTGAGATGCCTCGCCAGGCCTGTCTGCCCCAGCCAGCTCCTCCCTTCCCCTTCTCATCCTGGCTAGTCCCCTTCCAGAATCCAGACCCCTGCTGCTGGGATCTCCTAGCACTTGTTGCCATCCTGCCTGTCTACCTGCCCGAACCTCCCAATACTGGGCTGCTGCTCCCTTCCCCCACTCCGCTCACCAACACTCCATTGGCCTCATGCCGGGGTCCCTGATGCTGCTGGCTCATAGCACCAGCACCATCTGATGCCCACTGTCACCGGGGGCCCCTGTAATCCCAGAAGAGAAGCTGGACCCCACTCATCTGCCTTCCCCAACTTCCTCCTTGGATGCTGCCTTCAGTTTTAAGTCTTGGCTGCTCCTTATTCTTCCTCTGCCATATACACGTGGCCAACAGGGTTATATCTGAGTGTGGCTCAGGACACTGGAGCCATATCCACTCCTACTCCACAGTTGAGTTTCCCCATTCCTGGTCAAGAGCAGAAAGGGGAATTCACACCTTGTACAGAGGGTATGAGAACCAGTAGGAGGTGTTACACGGCCAGCGGCTTTTCAGTTGCCAGCTGTGATCTGGGGCACTCTAGAAACTCCTAGTCCTGTAGAGAAAGCCCATCTTTGAATTATGCGCCCCAGAGCCCCCTCCTTTCTAGCTGTCCCCTGCTTCCTCTGCAAGCAATGTGGAAAGAGTGGAGGAAGCACTCTGCCACTGACTCTGTGAGCCTGGACAAGTTACTTGACCTCTCTGAGCTACTCTAGAGAACCAGAGACAATAACACAAAGTGGTCGTGAGAAGTAAACAGAATCATAGGAATTGTTTGGTGAGCCCCAGCAAAGAGAGGGCGGTCCCACTACACCTTCCACTGTAGCAGAAACAGCCTTCTGCACCCCACCTCACCCTCCTCGACGTGTTGTTGCAAAGGTCTCCTCTTCTTAGAAACCTGCCTGTCCTGTACTCAGCCCTCGGCAGGGTAAGTCTCTCTGCACCTATCACACTGATAAACCTGCTGAGGTAGTAAATCCCCTCCCTGGGCCTCACCCACCCCCTTCCAGAGGACAGCTGCCCTGTAACAGTGGCCTGCAAGGGACAAAGTGCTGAGGGTGTTGGCCAAATAAAGGAGTGATTCTTCTTCTTTTAATATTTTACTTATTGATGAGAGACACAGAGAGAGAGCCAGAGACACAGGCAGAGGGAGAGGAAGGCTCCCCGAGGGGAGCCTGATGTGGAACTCGATCCCAGGACCCCAGGATCACACCCTGAGCCAAAGGCAGACGCTCAACCACTGAGCCACCCAGGTGCCCCTAAAGGAGTGATTCTTGAGGGAGAATGACAGGCTGGTCCTGGAGCTGCCATTACTTCCTCTGGCTGGCCTGCCTACCTCCAGGCTCTCCGCTACTTTTTATATCACTCCACCCAGATAGGGCATTATCTCTACTAAAAACATTCCCCCCACTATCCCGGGCTTGAGATTTACGCTGCCTTCCAGAGCTGGGGGGTGAGGGAGAGGCAGGACCTCTGGGCTACTCTCTGCCCTGAACTGCACCCTACATATTCCTCCTCTGGTGACTGGGCATATCAGTCCTCCACCTGCAGTGCCCCTTCCTCTCTATTGCCCTCTGTCTACATCCTAGCCAGCCTGCAAGGCTGGGGGAAATGCCACCTCCTTCACGAAGTCCTCCTTGATCCCACCCTCAGAGAGCACTTCTCCCTCTGTGGGACTGTCTCCTGCCACTGCTCTTCTGACCTCGCCCTAGAGGGATCGGTGGGCAAAGGGCCTAGTCCCTAAAGACAGAGATGAACAAATACTAAATATTCCAACCCAGGTCCCTTGGTTGGGGTCAGAGCTGTTTTAAAATTTGCCTAAAAATGTTTCAGACACACCCCAGTTCGCAGCACTGCTAGCTCTTGGGAGGAGGAGGCGGTTCTCTTTGCCCTGGGGGGATGAAGATTGCTCAAGCTGCACACACTGCCTGCATACCAGGGCACACGGCTCCCGGAACTCTGTGCAAGAAAGAAGTGAGAGATAACCCCATCCCTTCCCGTGACTTCCTTCTCAACACCTCCCCAGTCCCAGAACTGGAGCAGCCGGCTTTCTCAAACACTGCATGTTGTCAGAGCACACCAGCACACCAGCCTCTGGCCGTCCCTGCTGGGACATCCTGCCATTTCCCAGCTCACACACCATCCGTGGCTCCCAACTGCCAACAGTACTAAGTTCAAACTCACCCTGGAATTCAGAGATTCAAGAACTTTCATGCAGCAACGTCTATTTCTGGCCTATTCCCTCTCCCTGTCCTTCCCCTCACCCCTGAAACATCCACATGTATATACTCACATATGTGTAGTCACCTACGCATGTGACTGTACACACATATATACCTGTACACGTGTATACACATACCCACATGTACACACAAACACAAGACAAAAATACACTTACACACACACACACTTACACAACAAATCTAACATGTCAGTTTAGCCTGTATTTGCCTTGATCATTACATTCATTCGTTCATTCACCGGTTCCACATTCCCTCGGAGCCAGGTCCCCACCAGAGCTGGCATGCAAATGTGAAGGGCACAATTTCCCTCTTTCCCCCAGGAGTGGTTTCTGCCTCCAATGCTCCCTTACCACCCCAGCTCGAGGTCCACCTCTCTGGAAAAGCCTTCTTAAGTTCTCAGCCCCAGAGTAACTATCTCCGCATGTGAGTTCTTATAGCAGCACCATGTAAAAGAACTCTCTGTGACATTAGAAATGTTCTGTATCTGCACCATCCAGTGTGTAGCCATTGGCCCCATTGGTTATTGAGCACTTTGAATGCAGTCACTGTGACTGAGGAACCGCATTTCATACTTTTAATTTATTTTTTATAAGATTTTTTTAAAGTAGGCTCCACGCCCAATGTGTGGCTTGAACCCATGACCCCGAGACCAAGAGTCACATGCTCTACCAACTGAGCCAACCAGGCACCCTGAATTGCTTACTTTTATTTAATTTTGGCTAATTTGCACTTATTTATTTATTTTTAAAGATTTTATTTATTTATTCATGAGAGACAGAGAGAGAGGCAGAGACACAGGCAGAGGGAGAAACAGGCTCCATGCAGGGAGCCCAATGTGGGACTTGATCCCAAGACCCCGGGATCACACCCTGAGCCAAAGGCAGATGCTCAACCACTGAGCCACCCAGGTGCCTCAAGTCCCCAAAATTTTACAACAGGCGTTCCTGACACAAATTCCTACAGAGGAGAAAAAGTCAGCCCTGGGAATCGTAGCTGATATATCATGAGGTCGGCTATTTTGGGACTCGAACTACACAGGAGGGCCTGGGAAATAGATGTGCAGGGAGATGAACACAGCTGCAATTAGCATTAACTACAAGGTGTCGCATCTTTACTGCACACACAGCAGGCAGCACGCCACGGGGTGGGGAAGGTGAACAGGAGCCAAGGTCCCAGGTGGCAGGGGGCAGCAACTGCCAGAGGAGGAGACACCATTTCTTAGGAAAGCACAGTCACCTTGGGCAAAGTGGCTTCTGAAGTTGGAAATGCAAGCACAGTAGGCTCCACCTAGCTCAGGGAAACTCCAAACCAGGACTGGAGGGACTGGTCTGGGGCCAAAGGCTTCCAATCCTAGGGTGTCACCACCTCATGGAATGTCCCCAGATGCAAAGTCGATAGAGCCTGTGCCCAAAAGGAATAGATTTCCCGGTGGGTAAGCCTTTTTTAAAAAACTCAGTGATAATGCACAGTGTTTAGCTGTGTGGGAGGGTGGAAGCCCAGGTGGGGGGTCAGGATGCATGGACAGGTGCCCCAGCATTTCTACTTGCCAGCTGATAACCTGGAGCTGGTCCTCCCCGTCCCCTGCAGTCTCAGTTTATTCATCTTTTTTTTTTTTTTTTAAGATTTTATTTATTTATTCATGAGAGACACGGAGAGAGAGAGACAGAGAGAGAGAGGCAGAGACACAGGCAGAGGGAGAAGCAGGTTCCATGCAGGGAGCCCGACGTGGGACTCGATCCCAGGTTTCCAGGATCAGGCCCTGGGCCAAAGGCAGCGCTAAACCACTGAGCCACCGGGCTGCCCAAGTTTATTCATCTTTAACCCCTCCCTGTAATCCCCTTTAGAGTCTACTTCACCAGATTAGGGGCAGATCAAATTGGATAATTTTATGTTAAAATGCCTCCGTAGCCTGCAACCTCTCTGAGAACGCTAATGCCATCACTTACCCCTGCTTTGTAGAGACAGCTGTGGGTATCTGACTCCCAGCTAAACTGAGGCAGCCACCAGGGCAGCTAGCTATCATGTCGGATTCCTCTTTTTTATTCGCAGTGGCAAGCATGTTATCTAGTACACATTAACTGCTCAAAAATGTTAGCTGAGGGATCCCTGGGTGGCGCAGCGGTTTGGCGCCTGCCTTTGGCCCAGGGCGCGATCCTGGAGACCCGGGATCGAATCCCACATCAGGCTCCCGGTGCATGGAGCCTGCTTCTTCCTCCGCCTGTGTCTCTGCCTCTCTCTCTCTCTCTGTGACTGACTATCATAAATAAAATAAAATAAAATAAAATAAAATCTTTAAAAAAAAAAATGTTAGCTGAATAAATAAGTCCTTGGTACCCAAAGGGGAATATTACAAAAACACCACAGTGTGTTTCCTATCGGTTACATCTAGGAGGGATCTTTTCCAATGTCAACTGTTACTAAAATACTCTACTCTGATTCTAACCTTCTGTCCAATTCCAACTTATGTCACACAACATTTGTGCTTCTTTGAGAGCAAAAACCATGTCTTAATCACTGCACTTCAGTGTGAGCTCCACATGAGCAAGGACTGGTTTTGTTCAGAGCTGAACTGCTGCACCTAGAGTAGAGCCTTGTGCTTTAGTAAAGCTCAATAAGGATTTGTAACGGAATGGTGTCTAACCCAGAACACCATGCTAGGCATTCAGCGAATGAATTCAGCTGAATAAAGAAATTAGTAAGCAAGGGGAGCACTGTCTCTTACTAATGTCACTTCCTAACATTCTCAACTGAGGCAGTATAGCGAGGTGGGTGGGTAGGCAAGCTCTGGAGTCAGATGATCTGGGTTTAAATCCTGACTCTCCTAATCATTAGCTGGGTGATCTAGAATAAACTACTGAACCTCTCTGTGCTTCGGTTTTCTTACCTATAAAATGGGGATGATAATAATTTTTAAAATAGGATTACACGAATTCATTTGAAGGATCCATAAAATAATTAGCACAGTGCCAGGCACATAGTAATTACTGTTATTTTTTTAATGAACATATCAGCCTCTTAATAACCTTCTGTGCCTCCCCTTTAGCTACAGGATAAGATCTAAAATCAAGGTCCTGTGATGGCTGGGTGGCTCAGCGGTTGAGCATCTGCCTTTGGCTCAGGGCGTGATCCTGGGGTCCCAGGATCGAGTCCCACAAGTCCCACATTGGGCTCCCTGAGGAGTGCCTGCTTCTCCCTCTGCCTATGTCTCTGCCTCTCTCTCTCTCTCTGTGTTTCTCATGAATAAATAAATAAGATCTTTAAAAATAAGTAAATAAAATCAAGGTCCCCACAATTTGGCCCCAATGTCCCTCTCTTCCAGTCTCATCTTCCTACGCTTTAACACTGATGACCCTTTACTGGCTTTTCCGCTAGGCCAGACACTCCACTAAGCAGTATATATCTATTCACTTACTTACCTTTTCACAAGCCCTGTAAGGTAGGACTTTTTACTGCACACATTTCACTGAAGATGCGACCAAGGCCCAGAAAAGGGAAGTAACTTTCCCAGGGATACACAGCTTATCCCTAGAAAGTGAGATTCATCCCAGGACTCCCTGACATGAAAATTCACTCTCTTATTCACTGGCCTCTTGAAATCCTTGCTAGGCAAAGTGCGGTCTATAGGCCAGTGCTACCAGCCGTTTCCGGCCTCACCTCAGACCTACTGAAACAGAATCCGCATTTTCACAAGATCCTCCAGGCGATTTCTATGCACAGGAAAGTGTTGGAAGCAATGTTGTAAGCCACTTTCTACCAGTCAGACACAAAACTGATTAAATCAAATACCACATCTCAGCTAATCCCCACAACAATCTGGGAGGTATTAGGAAATCACCATTGTTATCCCGTTTTGCAGATGAGGACACTAAGGCTCTGAGAGCTAATGATCTTGACCTGAAGCCACATGTGCCCGATCCCAGCATGACGCTCTGGCTATCTCCCTCTGCCCGGAGGGTCTTCATTTGCTCTTTCCCCTTGAAATCTTCTCATCCTTTAGGCTCCACTCAAAATCCCCTCCTGCTGGGTAAGCCTCTCTTATCCACATCGCATTGGACAGATTCTTCCCTCACAATCCCCACAGCTCCCTGCGCATACTTTTCTCTTGGCCCTATTTCATTTTGTTTTAAAGAACTATGTACTAAGTGCCTACTGCATGCCAGGCACATAGTAGGCATTGAGTAAATGTTTGCTTCCAAAGCACTGCTGCTTGAGTTTATCAGAGCACTTTTGTTACACCTGTGTTATCCCTCCACCTCCTGGAGTTCCTCTACGCTCCCAGGGCATAGTCTAGCATCTCTTAGGGCCTCAAAATCTTTAGGAAGTGAACTAAGTGGTCTTCATTGTAAAGATGAAATTTGCCTAAAGATGAGTAAAATGTTTGCCAGAAGTGAGGCCTTGCAATTCCTAAGGGTGCCAAGGTGATAGGCATTTCTCTGCCCACCACCACTGATCTTTGGGCTGCTGACACTGGTGCCAGAAGCAACTGCTGTCACAAGAGTCACAGATATTTGAAAATCTAACCCTCTTTTTTTCCCCCCCACACTGTCAAAGGAAGGCCCAGAAACAGGCAACTTCTTCAAATTCCCTGCAGTTTAGAATCAGGTCCCCAGTAACCTTCTGCCATTTCACAAGGTAAAAGGGCAAAGGTGACTGAGATGTACAGCAAAGATCACGGAGACAACAGAGAAGCTAATAGAGCCCATGCCCTGCCTCTCCTTTTGCAGGAGGCCTGGTTAGACCACGTGTTTCAAGGCCTCAATTTCCTCAGCTGTAAAATGAGGGGGTTGGACTAGTTTCTAATGCTCCTTCCAGCTCTGAGATGCTGTGCTATAAAATGGGAGAAATGTGAACCTTTGGTTGCTATGATCTGAAAATATTTTGAATGTGGAGAATCAAATTGTAAAGCAGTGCATGAACAAAATAATATGTTAATGACTAAGAAGATTGTATTTAATCCAATGGGAAACAGCAGAGCAGCCGCTGCTGGTGAGATGTGTGTGTGTGTGGCTTCTTTCCTTGAGCTCAAACATGTACTTTGAATCACTAATATAGTAATCAGGCCTCTGGCAGCCTGTCTTGCCCAAACACACACACACACACACACACACACACACACACGTGTTACTTCAAATTAAAATGGGGCGGGGGTGGGGGCGGCGCGGAAACCCACCACTGCAGCTGACATCTTTGCTGTATTTGGATTTGTTTTACTTTTTTTAGGAAATTTTTATCGTGGTGAAGGTCCTGTATTAGCTTCTGGAGCCCTCTGATCTCAAAACTGGGACACGTGGGCCGGGAGCTGGGGGTGTTGCAGGCCAACCGCCCCCCACCCTGGGCCGTCACAATCCTGTCGGGCAGCGGGGGCCCCCAGACCCCCCTGGCGGGGAGCGGTCAGATGCACCGGCCCCGAGGCACCGCGGCCAAGCACGTGCTCGCGGCCGTAACTGCGCAGAAGATGAGCGCGCACCTGCTGCGGGTCGCGCCCCGCCAGGCGGCGGCGGGGGTTAGGTGGCCTCAGGTGCCCCCCCCGCCGCGAGTTCCTGCCCGCCCGAGGGCGCCCGCCCCCCGCCCGCCCCGCAGGCCCGGAGCCCCCGCCCCCGGACCGACGGCGCGGCTGCCCCTCCCCGCCCGACGGCCGCGCCCGCGCCCGCGCCCCGGCCCGCGCGGATTGGCCGGCCTCGCGGCCAGGTGAGGCGCCCCGCCCCTCGGCTCCAGGTGCGGCGGGGCGGCCGGGGCGGGGGCCGGGGCCGGGGCCGGGGCCGGGACGGGCGGCCGCAGCGCCATGGCCGAGTCCCAGCTGAGCTGCCTGGACGAGGCGCACGTGAACGAGAGGGTGACCGAGGCGCAGGCCGCCTTCTACTACTGCGAGCGGCGGCGGGCCGCGCTGGAGGCGCTGCTGGGCGGCGGCGAGCAGGCCTACCGCGAGCTGGTCCAGAAGGAGCAGCTGCGGGGCTTCCTCTCCAGCCAGGAGCAGCAGGCCCTCCGCGCCGCCTGGAGCCCCTACGAGGCCGCCGCCGCCGCCGCCGCCGCCGCCGCCGCCGCCCGGGGCAAGGCCAAGGCCAAGGCCAAAGCGTCGGCGCAGGCCGAGCCCGAGCCCGAGCACGAGCCCTGCGAGTCCCTGGCCTACTGGCCCGACCGCTCCGACACCGAGGTGCCCCCGCTGGACCTGGGCTGGACCGACACGGGCGTCTACCGCGGCGTGAGCCGCATCACCGTCTTCACCCACCCCCCCAAGGAGGAGAAGGCGCCCCACCTCAAGCAGGTGGTCAGGCAGATGATCCAGGAGGCCCAGAAGGTAGGCCCCGCCCCCCCAGACCTGTGCGACCCCCACCGGCAGCGCCTGGGACCCGGCCCCACCTCCCAGGCAGGGCCTGGGGCAGGACTGCCCCGGGCCGCTCTGGAAAATGGGCCCAGAACCCTGCCTCGGGTCGAGGGGCTGGTGAGGCCTCTACAGAGGATGGATGGGAATGTGTTTGGCGAATTACAAGGTGCTGGACAGTTTGTCATTATTACAGTGTCCGGAGGGCTGGCTTTCCTCCACTCTGGGCTTCTATTTCCTTGACAAGTTACTCTCTTGTAGGGAGAAGGGGGCTGTGGGGCCTTGTGGCAAAATGGGCCACTCAGAGGTCTTGATGACAACCCATGGGCGGCCCAGGGATTTACACAACAGATCCCAAGCGATATTCTCATTTGGTTCTCAATCAGCCCCAAGAACTGGGTGCTGGGACTTCCCTACCCCAGCCGAGCTTTTCGTTAGGAGGCCCCCAGAGTCAAGACTGGGCTGGCATTCACACCCCCTTGGGGGCCAGTACTAGAAGTCAAGCAGCCTAGAGTGAATGAAGAACTGTATTTTGAGCACCCGCTATGGGCCTGGCTCTGTGCTGGCCACTTTGACAAGGCACATAACTGGAATCAACAGCTGGGGCAGGGAACCCTGGGTGACGCAGTGGTTTAGCGCCTGCCTTTGGCCCAGGGCACGATCCTGGAGACCAGGGATCGAGTCCTACGTTGGACTCCCTGCATGGAGCCTGCTTCTCCCTCTGCCTGTGTCTCTGCCTCTCTCTCTCTCTCTCTCTCTCTCATGAATAAATAAATAAAACTTAAAAAAAAAAAAAAACAGCTGGGGCAGGGGGTGGGTGCAGTGTGAGAAAGCTCGCACTGTGTCTACTCTGCTTGGGGGCTGACCTCAAGAGGGGATGTTTCCACAGTAGCTGGTTGGAATACTGATGGGCCAGTAGGTTGTGGGGCAGGGGGAAGAGTTTAATCTTTTACTCTCTGTCCTTGGGTAGGGGCACCTGGGTAGAGTTGTCAGATAAAATATGGGACATTCCATTAAATTTGAATTTCAGATGAACAACACACATCTTAGTATCAGTATGCCCCATGCAATATTTGAGGCATACAGATACTAAAAATTATTTGTTGTCTGAAATTCAAATTTAATGGAGCATTCTCTATTTCTGTTAGTTAAATCTGGCTTCCGTGCACAGAGATTTGAGAAACACCAGCAATCTTTTGTGCCCAGTTCAGAGTATACAACAGGAGTGGCTTGGACCCACCCTTCTAATTTAACTGGATGGATGTGGTTGAGTCCTGTTACCCCTTGAGGCTGAAGTGGCCTGGGAGGAAAGACTAATCTAGAAAGACCAGTGGTGACGCTCCTCTTCCTGGAAGGGATGATGCAGGTTGTTGGCTAGATTGGCTGCCAGAAGGAAGAATGAACTTTTCACTATCCAAATGCCCCCTCTCCCCCCGTAAGAAGTTCCTCCTAATTTGCCTGAGCTTTCTTTGTATATTGCATCCTGCAAAAGAGAAAGGCAAGTGTGAGAAGAGGAGGAGAAAGGACAAAGGATAATAGTACTGTAAATGCTGTTCAGCTGGAGTAAGAGGTCAGGTCTCATGATGCAATCCTCAAAGCCTTGGTTCATTAGTGCTTCCTGGGTGCCAGGCCCTATGCTAGTAATATGCTTTCATTTTCTCTCTTGCTTTTCACAACAACTAGGTGAGATAGAGATTTGCCTTATTTTTTATTCTGAACAGTTACTTGCCAAAAGTCACACAACTAGTAAGTGGCTGTGCCAAGATTCGAAAGCCAAAGTCCTTGCCCTTAACTACTGTGCTGTCCTGCCCTGCTCTCTGATGGTAGTGCCCCAGGACTAAACCGAGGGGGGTGAAGGGAGCTAGCTTGGTCACAACCTGGGATACAGATTTTGTGTCCCTGTTAAAAGAAAAGAAGAGACAGGACCCCTGCCCACAGGGGCTGCCAGTCCCATGTGGGATGTCAGGAGTCTCCTGTGAAATGTAACGTTCTTCACTCTTTAAATGTTTAACAATAGAAACTTTAACAATTGTGAACAAATCCAATGTGTACATATTGAGCTAGTAGTTATTTCCTGAGTGCCCACTTTGTGCCAGGCGCCGGCCATAGAAGTACATAAGTTGTGGGTTTTGCCCTCCAAGAGTTAATTAACTCAGATACTGGGGGAGACACTGGAAGGAAAAACAAGGAAAAGCGTTTTTTTTTTTTTTTTAACCTAATCTGGGAGGGCTTCCTGGGGGAGGTGAATTGCAGAGTTGAAAGGGGAAAGAGAAGGAAACTGGAATGGGTGGTTTTTCCATTAAGAGACCTGGGAGCAGGAGCAAGAGATTTTTTTTTCCTTCAGAATAGCAAGCGCTATGGGGGTCTCTGGGTGCACCTGGGTGGCTCAGTCAGTTAAGCAGGCAGGCTGCCTTTGGTCCAGGTCATGATCTCAGGTCCTGGGATCAAGCCCCTCAGCAGGGAGTCTGCTTCTCCCTCTCCCTCTGTCTCCCCACCCCCACTTCTGCTCTCTCAAAATAAATAAATAAAATATTTAAAAAAACAAAACAGCAAGCAGCTTTGGCAGGAGGAAAGAGCTATGGTGGTGGAAGCTAAGTACTAGGTGGGGCATGGTGCGAGCATCCTAACACTGAGTCTAGAGCAGGTGAGCACACCCTATCAGAGGCAGCTTCTGAACCTATCTATGGCCCCTCAACTCCCAGGCCTCTGGGGGCCCCACTGTCACTCAAGTCTCTATAGCACCTTCTTCTCAGAGACCCCATGAAGTAGGCAGGACAGAAAGGTTGACCTGTTTCACAGGTCACAACTGAGGGACAGAGGAGGAAGGGAGTTTGCCTGAAGATCACATGGTTGGTGATGGAAAGACCCAGACCCCTCGCTTCTGCTCTAGAGGCTACACCCTTTCACCTCCATCTGCTCCTGACTCCCCCAGCTTGTTCAGCTGGTAAGCAACCTTCCAGGGCTGTTCCTCTAGACTTTCCCCCTTCCTTTTCACCCTGATGCCTTGAGGGAGTTTCCTTTGTCTGCAGGGGAAGTAGTCAGCCTGCTGCGAGGCCAGGTAAGGCAGGCTGAGATGGTTTCTGTGCTGAGATGAGGGGCTGTGGTAGGAGGCAAAAGGACATGCACCTATCCAGCTGTGTCCCGGAGAGTTCGTAGTTTATCTCATTTCATCTTCAGAAGACCTTCATGAGGCTCTATTGTCTTTATTCCTGAATGACAAACAGAAAACTGAGACACAGGGGAGTAGGCAGGACTTTACCCACTGCCACAGACCTGTGAGGGCTTCCCACCTGGCCTCGGATTGAGAGAAGGGAGCCTAACTAGGAGACAGTTTGAAAATCTAGGGGCACCTGGGTGGCTCAGTGGCTGAGCATCTGCCTTTGGCTCAGGATGTGATCCCGGGGTCCTAGGATTGAGTTCTGCATCAGGCTCCCTGCAGGGAGCTTGCTTCTCCCTCTGCCTGTGTCTCTGCCTCTCTCTCTGTCTGTCATGAATAAATAAAAAAAATCTAAAAGAAAATCTGATTGAGGGTGAGGGGAGGCAGAGGGCACTGAGGAGATAGGCCAGCAGGTGTAGAGGTGGGACCTGGTGGACTGGGAGGAAGGCCTCCAAAGCGGCCAGTTGTGTGTGTTTTCTAGGCCTCTGGATGGCGGAAGGCCCTTGTGGCTGCACTGGCTCTGCTGGCTGTGCTGGCTAGCTGGCATTTAGACACTTGGCCATGTTTACTTGTGGGGTGCAGTTTTTTCCTGCTGCCTTTTCCCCCTTGAATGATCTGCTTATTTTAGTGTCACTGAATGATGGACTTTGTGTAAGCTGCAGGCAGAAAAGGTGTCTTCAGGGACCAAGAAATGAGTTCCTGGCCTGTCTCATGCTGACAGAGATGACCAGGGGAGGTGGCTAGTGCGGCTCAGGTCACTGTGGCTGCAGAGGGCCAGGAGAGACCTCAAGCCAGACCATGTGTAGACTGGGAAATTTTGGGTTCTTATGTACAAGAGCAGAGGGAGAGGACCAAACGGCTGCAGTTTGGGTGGGCTGGTGATTTGGAAGGAGCATGTTCATCTGGTCACTGGACAGATATTTCAGCGTTACTGTGTGCTAACCACATTAGCAGAAAACAGGCATATAAAACACACCCCTGCTCTTGAGTAGCCAGCTAATCTACTAAAGCATCATTAGAATATGCTAAGTGCCTGACAGAGGGCATGGCAGCAGGGGCATTAACGCAGACCCAGGTTAGGGAAGGCCCTTTGACACCGAGGATCTGGCCACAAGCATGTCCAAACGCAACAGGAAGGCTGAGATTGCACCAAGACTCCACCCATCTTTGCATCTCCACCTTGTGCCTGGTGGCATCTGTTTTTGAGGCTCCTGCGTGAGTTTAGAGAGGTCGCCTACCTCATTGACCCTTGACCTCGCACTCCTGGGCCTCACACCCAAATGCACTTCACTGCCAACCACACAGTGAGTGCCTTGTGTCCTTTGAGCCTCAATCATCACATGAGGCAGAGTATTATCTTCATTTCTGCAGGGAGTCATCTGAGGTCCTAAAGGGTGAAATGGCTTGTCTTTAGACCAAAGACAAAGAGATTTTATAGCCTCTCCAGGTATGTGGTCAGAATTACCAATGACTAGATAGACAGAAGATTACAGACAGAACCCAAGAGAGGGAGGCTGGTGGACCAGGCAGTTTTGATGAGCCAGGAGCTCTTCATTCCTGTTGCAGCAGAGGGCCAGACCCACCTGGCTAATGGGAGACAGACAAGCATGTAACAGGCCTGGCCCTACCCCTGCCTGCCTGCTGATGGCTTTGTCTCCTTTCTTTCAGGACCCAGCTCAGGTGCTGTCTCTTCCTTGGCACTTTATCAAATTTTCAATTCAAAAGTGACCATTTTGGGAGGCACCTGGGAGCCAGTTAAGCATCTGACTCTTAAAAAAAAAAAAAAAAAAAAAGCAAGCATCTGACTCTTGATTTCAGCTTGGATCATCATCTCAGGCTCGTGAGATCGAGCCCCATGTGAGGCTCTGCACTGGGCATGGAACCTGCTTAAGATTCTCTCCCTCCCTCTGCCCTCTCCCCGAAACTCCACACCTCCCCCATCCCTGAGCTTATTCTAAAAAAAAAAAAAAAAAAGCCACCTTTTTGTTGTCAGACATGGCCCCTTGTTTGTTCCAGGTTTGTGCCTGGCACACAGCTCACTTTGGGAAGAGTTCGTTTTATCCTCAGGGACTAGCAGCTTTGGAGGAGTGAGACCCCACCATATCCTCTGAGTCTCCTTTACAGGGCCCCAGTGGTCACAGGCAGTCAGTATTTGTATAAAGGGTTGGAAACTGTCTCCGATTGGCCATCCATCTCTTTCCATCCCTGTAGAGAAGCAAGTGTCTGGAGAAGTCCCCTGTTGAACTGCGTGTTACCCAGGAGATTCCTTTCATCCCCATTGTAACAAACTGCAGAAGGGTTTGGGGAAAAGCAGCAGAGCAGGAGGCATGGTTAGAGGTCTGGAGAGTTGATGGGGGTGAACACCTGGGGAACATGTGCCCAGGGGGTAAGGCAAAGTCTTGGGGTCTCTGGCTCACCATGCCAGGAGACACACCTTGCAGGTGGCTGTTTGCCACTAAGTAAAGCTACTGTCTTCCTCTATTAGCCTCGATCAGCGCTTCCCTCATTCAAGGACATCCAGCAAATAGTGCCAAGCCCTGTCTCTGTACTGGGCCCCATGCTGGGCACTGGGATATTGGCATGAGGTAGATAAAAAAACAAAAAGAAGTCTGATCCACCTAACCCTTCTTCTCTACACGAGTAACCATCCCACACAGACTTTGTTACAGAGGCACAGGGCAGTTCCAGAGTCCTTGTCCCACTGAGGCTGGTGGATTATCGTGCAGCTGCAGCTCCAAGGACTGAGCACAGCCCTTCTGGGATCTTGCCCCAGCCTGTCCCGGCACCCCTGCCAAGCCCCGAGCTCTTTGGCTGTTGGATTCTAAGCGTCTCTCCTTTATGCTCAATCACTGATCCCAGGAGCCAGAATTTCAGAGCAATGGAGACCCAGCTTCATGTCAAGGTCAAGCACAGGCCTTGAAAGACCTTTAAATCGAAAGATCTTGGTTTCTGTCTAGATCTGGCCACTCAATAGCTGTGTTCCTTTGGGTAAAGCACTTCCTTCTCTGAGGCTCCTGATCTGCAAAATGGGAGGATGATCCCTAGCTTTCTGGATGGTTTTAAAAAACAAGGATGAGGAGGGGCACCTGGGTGGCTTAGTTGGTTAAGTGTCTGCCTTCAGCTCAGGTCATGATCCCAGGGTCCTGGGATCGAGCTCTGCATCAGGCTCCCTGCTCAGTGAGGAGCCTTCTTCTCCTTCTCCCTCTGCTTACTGCTCCCCCTGTTTAATTCTCTCTCTCTCTCTGTCAAATAAATAAATAAAATCTTTAAAAACAAAACAAGGAGGAAACTATGTATGAAAACTAAGGATACCAAGAATGTAGCCCACAAATGTCAATTGTTCTGGAAAGCACCTGCTGCCTTCTCAGCCTTCTTTCAGAGCAGGGGAGGGAATGTGGCCGAATTTCCTGCCAGGAAGTAGGGATGCCACGTCCAGGAAATGAATTAGGAGAGTTAGGAGTCACTTCCCATTGTTGGGGCTGGGGACCCTGTGCAGGTGTATTTCCTTTTTCCTCCTTGTGAGAGAAGACCAGCTGCCCACTACCCTCCACCCCTCCCACCAACCCCACTGCATTTACCTGTTGGCCTTGCTTTGGTGGTAGCTGTTTGTCAGAGCAGCTGTCTGCCTGTCTCCACTATCTGCAGGGCTATGGGATCTGAATCGGCAGCCACAGATCTTCTCTAAGATCTGCCATGGGCAGAGAAAAAACAGGAAGGCATAGAGGTGTCCCAGTTCCTAAAGTGGGCATCCTCAAGGGTGTTCCCCTCGCACTGTCATTCAGAAGGGCCTGACTGGCTGCAAAGCCCAGCCCAAAGAGCCTGAGGGCAGTCTGGAAATATCCTCAGGATATTTCCTTTCAGAGTTGGGCAGTGGGGCATAGGAAGACCAACCGTGCTTCTCTCTGGAGGAGAAAGAGGCCTGGCTTAGTTCCTCTAAAATCTGACACTGAGTCCCTGAAACTCTGAGGATGGGTGTTTCCCAGGGAGCTCAAACATCAGTGATGGGTGGGCCTCAATAAAGGGGTACCTTCTTCATGACCTTCTCTTGGTTTCATGGGGAGCAGATCCAGGTTTGTTGGGTTGTGGTCTCCCGACCAGGCTACTGCCGAAGGAAGGAAGAGTACACAGTTGGGAGCTGGGAGCCTAGGTGTCCTCATTCTTGCTCAGATTGTCTCTGTCCTCACCCACTTGGTGACCCTGCCTCAGGCGTCATCTCTGCATCAGTAAATAGGGATAATTCTTGCTTTCTTGCTTTCATTCACGAGACTGCTGAGGCTCTAAAGCAAGACTGGGAGACAGCTCTTTGAAAAAGATGAGTAATATATGCAGATAAAACGGATTTCTATGAAGAGGGGCTAACGTGGTTGAAAGATGGGCGCTATGCTGTTTCCTTTAATTAATCCAATCCTCAGCCCCTCACAAGGGATGCACTGTTTTCCCAGAGGCTCAGAGAAAGCACAAGGTCATAGAATTCATAAGAAGCTAGCTGGGTCGGAGTTCAAGGCTTGTGTGCTTCTGCTACAAATGCCATTACCCTTGGGGATTGTCCTCTGGGGCCACCTCTTCCTTCTGAAACTTAGAGAAAAAAGGTGTATTTGTTGCCAGCCAGACTCTGGGAAGGTCACAGACTAGTTTGGAGACAGACAAGTACAGGGCTGCTAGCTACTCTGATCTGTGCCGACTAGGTGAGAAGATTCTACTTGGAGACATTGGGACAGGTGTCACCTGGAAACTGAGTGCAGGTAGCTTCCAGGGACCTACGCTGTCCTCTTAATGGCCACGCTCTGGCCCCCCTGGGGCTTGTGACCTCACTGAGCAGCTGAGGCCTTGCCGGGATTCCCAGCCACCACCCCTAGTCCTTCCATACTCTCAGCCCCTAGGATGCTGCCTCACCTTGGCTGGTGGCCAGATCCACCTCCCTTTTCTCAGAGTGTATAAGGCAGAGCCTGTTCTTGGACAGGATTCCAGTCTGGGGGATGGGGGGAGGTGGGGAGCAGGGCCGAGTCCTGGCTGCCTGCCTGCCTGCCTGCCTGTGCTCCTGGCACCGGCCTGAGCAGCCCCCACCGGCCTGAGTCACTCCAGTGACCCCTGCTAGATCCTTCCCCCACCGCACCTCACCACCCCGGGTGCTATGACCAGTCAGCTTCAGCTGGAGCTGCTGCTGCCTTGTCTGGTTTTGTTTTTCCTTCTCTGAAATCTGTGGAGTCTGTGGACTTGCTAGTGATCGCATAATCTTAGCCCTGGGTTAGAGCCTATGCTTTACTAATTATTAGTCTCCCTGGACCAAGTTTCCAATAATCTGTAAGCTCCGCCCTGCACAGCTTGTGTGGTGGTCATCTTTCTGTTTGGCCCCTCGAAGTACTGCCTGGGCATGTGGCAGGCTCTGGATAAGTATTCCTTTTGTTCTCTCTTCTAGCAGTGAGTCAGCAAATGCTTGGGGCAGTGGCAGGGCCCAGGGTTCTTTAACCTTTTGGTGGGTCCCAGAGGATAGACTCTGAGAGTTCTTTATTTCCCCCTCCTCTTCCCTGGAGATGCCACATATGTGTTCATTCATTTAACGTGGTGTTGGGGACCTACTATGCGCCCAGTTCAAGAAATATACAGCGGAATGAAATATGGAGCCTGACCTTGAGTCTAATAGAGGTAAAAAGAAGGCCTTAAGTCTGAAGGAGGCAGGGCATTTGGGGGAGGGAGTCAATGGCTGTTCTTAGCACTTCAGTGCCCTTTTAGAATATATTATTTCATTTCATTTCCACAACAAATCAGCAACCTTCCGTTTCACAGACAAGGAAACAGGTTCAGAGGGGACAGGGTCACACGTCTGGTTACTAGTGGAGCTGCATGGAACTGAGTCTGATTCCCACGGAGTTCCAGGAGAGCAGAGGCCTCCCAGGAATTGACAGCTGAAGCAGCCAGTGTGGGAAGGAGGGCGAGGGGGCCATGTAAGGCCAGAGGCCACAGAGGATGAGGATTTACTTTATTCACTTTATTTGCTGCACCCCAGTGCTCTCCAGACCACCTTCCCCAACCACACGCCTCCCTGCACTCTCCTCTCTGGGGAAACCCTGCCAGGTAGCATCACTTGGCAGTTATCCTTTCTGAGGATCTAAGAGTTATCCTTTCTGCTTCTTAGAACCTCCCGGGTCACTGCCAACCCCAGTTGTCTTGCCCTGGTGAATCAATCAAGAAATACCTCAGTAGGGATCCCTGGGTGGCACAGTGGTTTAGCGCCTGCCTTTGGCCCAGGGCGCGATCCTGGAGACCCGGGATCGAATCCCATGTCGGGCTCCCGGTGCATGGAGCCTGCTTCTCCCTCTGCCTATGTCTCTGCCTCTCTCTCTCTCTGTGTGTGTGACTATCATAAATAAATAAAAATTTAAAAAAGAAAAAAAAGAAATACCTCAGTAGGTACTTTCCGAGTCTTGCCTTGCTCTGCCCGTGTACTGTATAGTGCTCCCAACACCAGGCCAGTAACCCAGACCAGTAGCTGATCCTAAAAATCATCTGTGTATCATTTAATTTTTTTTTAGCAGCTGATTTATCTTCCTAATTATGTTTAGCTTTAAGCTAATGTTAAAATGAGCTTGCATTAGATAATTTTCACTAATTAACACCAACTTAGTGCAGGGAAATCATCCCAGAAGCCCTCCGTGGGGCAAGGAAAAGCTGGCCTAGGATCTTAAAAAGAATTGCTATGCTTACTCCCTAGCGGGTCACATATGGTTCTTCGCGGCTAAATTAGTTGACCTTGCTCACGTGGGTACGATCTGCTTTCCTTCTCTGGAGAACTAGCCTGGGTTTCTTACATATTGTCCCCTTCATCAGCCTATTTTGGGGTATGAGTGTCAAGAGGGTGACAGCCTCACAGGATCAGATCAACAGAGAGTGAGTCCCAGTGGCACACGGGAGGGAAACATGACCTTGCAGGATCAGGAACAGAGACCAAGTGGTCTGGGAGAGGAAGCAGCCTGGCTGGGGTGGGATTAGGCTCCTGTGGCTACCCCTGCATCATGGGCATCCCAGGATCCTAGTGTTTAATGATGTCTAATTAGCTTGAAACAATGTAACATGGCCATAGACAGCTGGGGAGCCTCAGCTGACAAAGCACAGATGCCCTGCTAGTGGAATGGGGGCAACCTGGCCTCTGAGCAGAGAGCAGGACTCCACTGGTCTTGGCTCTGCCTTCTTGGTGGGCCAGGGCTCTGGACCAAACTGTGTCCTTAGCATCCCAAGAGAAGCCCCCTACTGCAGAGGTGTTTTTAGAACATTTATAGCAGGTCAAGCTCTGGATAGAAGGGAATGACAGGTCCCTGCTCTCCCCCTGCCCCACTCCAGTGCTCAGGACAGACACAGGCCTGAGCAGTTGAGCATCCTGGGAAGGGCACAGACTGCCCTAAGGGCAGGGGACAGAGAAGGATCCTGGGATACCCTCTGGGAAGAGTGAAATAAAGCCCTCTACAGAGAAAGGGCATCCATCACCCCAAGGATAGAGTGGTCGAAGCATGATTTAGGGCATGAGGTCAAGGCTGGGGGGCTGCTGGTGTGTTTGGAGAACACAGAGTGATTCCTGTGATCCGAGTCTATTGTCAGGAGAGAGAATGGGTTGGAAGCACAGGGAGGGTCTTCAGCTGGGCTAAAGGCTGGATTCTGTAGGCAGCCTGGGGTCAGTGTGTTTGAGCAGGGGAATGACATGTTTGGGATTGTGTTGCTGGGTCTGCCTGCCAAGAGGGAGAGGGATTGTGTTGCAGGATTTCTCTGCCTTTAGTGCCCGCAGCTCTTGGTCATCCCACTTAGAAAAATGAAGAGCTAGAGCAGATGAAGAGTAGTGGGTAGCAGGGCCAAGTTTACTGAGCAAAAGTACAAAGCGTCCAGACAGGGGACCCCTGGGTGGTTCAGTCAGTTGAGTGTCTGCCTTCAGATGCTAAACTATATTCCTGCTTAGCAGAGAGTCTGCTTCTCCTTTTCCCTCTCCCTCTTGTGCTGTTCCCCCTAATTGTGCTCTCTCGCTCTCGCTCTCTCTCAAATAAATAAAATCTAAAAAATAAAAAAAACAAAAAGCAAAAACGAAACTCTCAGAGAGGGAGGGGGGCCCGAGAGGGTTGCCCTCAGAGTTCCTATGTTTAGGGGGTTTTATGAACTCTTTTGTGGAACTCTCTTAAGCAACCAGAGTGTGCTGAGTCATGCCCAACAGGGTCACATATCTGTCTACCTTTTAGGTTAATGTCTATGCACTGAAAGGTCTGTTTTTGCTGACATCTGGGGGCTTATGTCCTAACTGCCCCTTGCCCATGATGGTGACAAATGCTATGTAGTTGTCTTATCTTAGGACGTTTTGCAGAAGTCACTTCTGCAAGGGCTGCAAAGCAGTGCAGTCGTGTCTAAGCTGCAACGCAGGATGTTAGTGCTGTTTTATCTTAGCTGACCTGACTCTGTATTTTCTTGTCGGGGACCCTGGCCCTGACCACCTAACTGTCCAACTTGCTCCTAACAATTGGGACTGCGTGAGCTGGTATCCCATCAAGCTAATGCTGAGCATCAGAGGGCAGCCACCGAACCAGGTTCCTAGCAGACTCTACTGCATTTCTGTGCTTCCTCATGGGACCGTGAGGCAGCTTCAGTTTACAGGTAGAATCCAGAGGTCTTCCCGCCAGCGTGGGATCCCTGACTCCAAAGTCAGCTTTCCCCACTGCAATACACTCTTGGACGAGGGGTCTAGCAGAATGAATCTGGAGCCCAGGGTGGGACGTCTCAAAGGGGGTGGGGGCAGGGCCAGGCAGTGTTCCACGGGTGTCCTCCCCAGGGGGGCTGTGCCGACCTCCCCTGTTGGCTCTCCACTCCCTTTTACCCCAGGGAGCAGAATCAGAAAGCATAGCATAAAGGTTTCTCATCCAGATGTTCCCACCCTACCTGTGCAGAATTGGTGATAATTCAGATGGAGCCCGCGGCAGCCTTGATGACGAAAGTGAGTCTGGTGTGCCCAGGGTGCTGAGAGTCCCCACCTCCCTCCCCCCAGATGAGTTGTTTCCATCCTCTGGCAGCAGCTTGCTGGGCTCCACTAACAGCTGTGCCCGTGAGGTTCCCAGGGCCACTTTGGGGTCCTCTCTACTCAGGCAGCTGTTTGCTCACTGCCATCCAGCTGCCCATGTGCAACTACAGACACCCAGCATCGCTCGAGGAACAGTGCATCGTACAGACTCTCCACTTAATTGAGCTGCCCTTCCCTTTAATTAGTTCAAGTTCTGACCTTTCTGTAAGTGTAGTGTTGTCTAGGCTTTAATCACCACCCCAGGCTGGGCCTGCCAGGCACGATACTGAACAAAGGAGAAACATCTCCACCTTGATGTCTGAGCCTGCGGGCGGTCCCAGCAGCTGGCTCCCTGGGAGCTTGGCGCCCCCTCACTGGCTGTCTCCGTCTCCATCTCTGTCGCCCCTCCCCTGAAGTGCTGGCCCTTTCGTCCTGCGTTCAGTCTCTAGGAGAGAAGATGGGCACTGCTCACACCAGGCCAAACCCCGTGCTCCTGCGCCGCCTGCATCATCTCACTTCAAACCCAGAACTTCTCTGTGAAGGCATCACCTCCCCATTTGAGGAAACTGGGCCTTAGATTAAGTGACTCACTCTAGAGGTGCCTGGGGGGCTCAGTCAGTTGAGTGTCTACCTTTAGCTCAGGTCATGATCTTGGGGCCCTGGGATTCAGCCCCACATTGGGGTCCCTGCTCATCAGGGAGCCTGCTTCTCCCTCTCCCTCTGCCCCTCCCCCTGCTTGTACTCTCTTACTCTCAAATAAATAAATAAAATATTTAATAAAAAAGTAATTAAATGACTCACTCAAGGCCATACAGCCAGTAAGACTGTCTGCTTCCAGAGAGTGTATTCTCTTGCAACTACCAGTCAGGACTCGAAGCATGACCCATCCACCACCTGCATTCAGATCACCTGGGGGAAAGGGTATTGCTGAAATGCATTATTTAAGGACTTGCTAGATCAGAATCTCTGCAGATGGGGCTCTTGAATCTGCACGTTCAATAAGCACACCCCCCCATCCCCAACCCACGCTGAATGATTCTTTATACGCTGAAGTTTGACAGCCACTGCCCTATAGACCTTGATCTCTCTCTGGGTAGATAAGAGGAGACTCCTGGCTGGCTGACCCAGCACTACCGTCCAAGGGAAAGGAAAAGGCTGCTCTCTGGTCCCAGGCACACTGACTGTCCTGGGCTGCCAGATAGGTGGCCAGCTGCTGCCCTCCCTACCCTGAGGAACTTTAGGGCTCACAGTGTGGGTTGTTAGCCCCATTTACCTATGAAGGGGCCCTGTTAATGGCCCCTTATAACCATACAGCTTTTTTGTGGGATTCCATGAGCATGACCTCATCTGAACCTCCCAACAGCCCTGGGAAGTAAATGTCAGGGCTCCAAGCTCACATACGTCATTACCAGGAAGCAGGGACTGGAACCTTGGTGGGCTTTCTTCCCTTCCTCTCCAGAAAGATGTGACTATCAGCCAGCACCCTTGCAGTGAACAGGCTTGGCCTGTGGCCCCTTCCTGCTCCCATGGAGCAGAGGGAGGAAGGGGTGGATCTTTGCCAGCAAGGACAGCCACACCTGCCCCAGTGCACACAGCTCCACGTCAGCAGAGCCAGGGAAACCCTGAAGGAGAAAGTGGTTTTGTCCTGCTCTACTGAAGCATCCTGGTTTTGTGTGACCAGAAGTAGGCTGGGGTCCTCACCAGAGGAGATCCCTGCCCAGAGCTGCCCTGTCCCCATCACTGGTTGGTGGGTGATGATGGGTTGGTGATGCTATAGGGAAGCTCAGGACTGGGGTCAGAAGGCCAAGCTTTAGTCTCACCTGTGCCCAACAGAGTAAATTAACCTTGGGGCTGGACTCCAGCTGTGAAGCCTTCTACTTCTGAGATTTCGGGAGTCTGGAATGTCCTTCAGTGCAGGGGCTAAGTGCTCAGGTGCAGCCTATGCCCTGCACGTAGCAGGCACAGCCGGGAGGCTTTGTGGGGCTGACATGCAGCCCAGTCACAGGGAGGACGGGCTCCCTTTTGCAATTTGCACAAAGGTGCTTGCCCTATGTGCTGCTAGCAGCCCTGCCTCCTGGCCTGATGTACTTTGGTTAAGTACTGTCCTCATGTACAAGCCGGCTGCTCCTTTAAGATATTAGGTGGGTAAAACAGAGACAGACCAGACCTTTGAGCTGTCACTCAGGTGGCAGTCTTAAAAAGGCACCCACTTCTTTTCCCTTCTGTGCACCCTTGAGGAAGAACATTAACTCTGCCTTCCAGCAAGAGGATCTTACCAGGAATCTTGCTGTATTATTTTTTTTCCTCCACCCTAGTGCCTTGTCATTAATGAAATAAAAGAGATGACTACAAAAGCTCCATCTGCACCCCACAAATGCAACATGTAGACATTCGTTCCGCAAACACAGAGAATTGACTTGTTGTAGAGATGTCCCCTGAGGGTGGAGACCATGATAGAAATCACGTGGTCCCTGCCATCTAGGAGCCCACAGCCCAGTGAGGGACAGAGCTGTTCAGCAAATGTTACTTGCACTAAGATGTCAAGGACTCTCGCTTGCCTGGAATACAACGTGGGCAGGAAGCAGGGAGTGGCAAGCACTGCTGGGGAGGGAGAAGTTCAGGAAATTCTTGGCTGAGCTTGAAAGCTGCATAGGAATTTCATAAGGTATAGAAAGAATAGGAACAAAAGGACTCAAAACCACCCAATGTGTGTAAAGGTGCTCAAAAGGGAGTGGCAGGGTGATGCAATTTTGCCCCAGGAGACATTTACCAATCATACCTACAGATATTTTTGGTTGTCACCACTCAGAGTGATGCTACTGCCATGCTGCTAAACAGCCTGCAATGCAAAGGACAGCCCTCCCCCTACCCTCCCCTCCAGCAAAGTAGTACTCACCCCAAGAGGTCAATAGTGCCATAGTTCCCCTTGTTAGGGAAATGGTAGGTCATTCTGCATAGCTGAATGCAAGGGACTAAGGTGATCTGGCCCAAGATGAAGCTGGAGACGCAGAAAGAGGCCAATCATAAGGCCCTTCAAATACCAAGCTAAGGAGTTTGGACCTCTCTCAAGGGCCCTGGGGCCCCCCAGTTCATGAGGCTGTTGTCTGGGGGGATCGCTGCTGTGGAGAATGAGAACACAGAGACTAGTAGGAGAGACTAGTTGAGTCTTCTATTCTAGAAGTTCAGTAAGCGATGAGGGAGCCTGAGTGAGAGCAGCAGTGCAGTGGGAACAGAATGGAGTTGACCCAGAGAAGGTGAATGGAGCACGGAGGACCCGTTGGACTCTGCGACCAATTGGTTGTGGTCAGTGGGGAGGAGGAGGAGGCCAGCAGACTCGGGCTTCTGGCCAGGGTGGCCAAGAGGATGTTGATTTTGGAAGTGCCTGTGGGGCAGGCTGGTGAGATCCACACTACACTCCTTTAGTCTGGGTCATCCAGACACACCAGGGGTGCTGGTCCCTGGCAGGCAGTCTTGGGCAGAGCTGCCTTGGAGTGCATGGGGAAGGTGGAGTCCTTTGGTTATTTTACTATCTAATGGTAATTAAGGAATCCAGACAGAGAATCTGAAAAGCTGGCAGTGTAATTAAAGGTAAATGACAGAGGAGAGTTCTGAGGCTTCCTAACCCTCCCCTGCCCCCCTGCCCTTATGCTGAGGGAGGATATCAGAGGAGGAGATGTTAAGCTAACCAAACACCTGATGAGAAGTATTGCAGCATGATACCTGCGACAGCTTCTAAAAACTCCTGCTGCCTCGAATTAACCTCTCCCCACCTGGGGCACTGCACATCAGTGGGTAACCAGGTGAAGGACACTGGGAACCTGCTGGGTGGGCCGGGAGGGGGGGGGGGCCGGGATTGACTTTTCTCTCCTGACAAAATCTATCTCCCCAGGTTCTAAGCCTGTGACGTCCTTCTTTTCAAACCCCATTTTCCATTTGCACCAGGAATTTCAAAGTTGGGTTTGGGGTGGAGGATTACGTGGCATATTAAACACCACAGCAGAGGGAGCGGGGAGCTGGTTTGCTTGGGCCTGGAGCTGTGGAGCTGAATGTCAAGCAGTGCCCTCCAGAGACCAAAGCGGAGGGTAATTATCACTTCTCCTCCACAATGAGATTGCAGAAGTCAGAGAGCAATTGATTTCTCTTCCTACTACAGATATTTCACTGTTTAATTGGTAGTGACACAGATGGCTGGCTCTCACCGGGGTGCCGCAGACCAAACCTCCCAAAAGGGAGGCCCTCGAGACTCATCTCTCCCTCTGGCTCATGATCTGTTCACATCACCATCCTCCACCAGGTGGGATTGGGTAGGGGTGAGGGCGGCCCACTGCCTGCTTGCTTTTGCAATTGTGAAAGGAAAGCAAGGGTGTGAATCCAGAAGCGTCTCAAGAGCCAGTCATCTGTGTCATTGAGAGTTGACTCTGAGCTGGACACTGTAGAGAGTTTGGAAATGAGCAATGGCCTGTGGCCTCAGACAGCACTTGGGAGGTAAGATATCAGAAACTGTGCAAGATGGGGGAAGTATGTGCTGATGCAGTGGAGCCCAGTTAAAACCCTCCACGATCCAGCCCAACCCTGCTGAACCCTCACTACCCTGAACTGCTCTGAGCCTCCCGCTTTGTGTTTGTCTGTTTTGGACCTCAAGTGCAGAGCTGATCGTGACTGTCGGGTCATGGGCGCTGCAATCATCAATCCACAGAAGGCCCAGCCCTCTTATTTTATTTTCTCCTTCCATTCCTCTCTCCCTCCACAGGCAGCCACCCTAATGTGTTCATGTCCCTGCACGTGTCTGGACCCTTGACATTTTATGTCGTGCATTTTTATTTACGTAAATGTTATTAGGCTATATAGATCTCATTCTCTGACACTTTAAATCAAACTATCCGTTTTCAAAAGAACTGTCCCGGTTCTGCACCAGAACTTGTACACTGATTGCTCCTGTCGGCTACCAAGGACTCTGCAATGTGCATTCCTCACATTTTCCTTACCAATATTTTTTTTTTTAGAGATGGGCAACTCCTTGCTATGCCAAAGAAAGCTGCAGTGAATGTCTTTGTTCCTGCCCGCTTACAGACTGTTGCAAAGATCCAAGAGGTTCCCTGGGTGGCATGGCTGGGAGTGGCATTGCTGGCTTGAGTTATTCACCATCCTTAAATCCACCAAGCTCTGCCCACTGCTGTAGGGAATAGTTTGTAGCAGTGTTCCCTCCCACCAGCAGTGCATGAGGGTTCCCCTTCCCTCACATTCCAACATTTGGAATTAGCCAGCTTTCTCATTTTTAGTGAATTTTACAGTTGTAAAGCAGTATCTCTCTCTCTCATCTCTTTGCTTTAATTTGAATTTTTCTGATTGCTAATGAGGTCTGCGTCTCTTTATATACTTATTAACCATTCAGGTATCTCCTCTAGGAATCGCCTATTCATATCCTTTGCCCATTTTTTTAATTAGTTTCCTGTCTTTTTCTTGCTGATTTGCAGGGAACCCTTGTATATTATTAATTCTTTTTGGTTGTAGACATTGCAGGTATCTTTTCCCTGTCACCAATCAGTTGGCTTCATCTAAGCATCTTCCTTTAAACAGAAAATTCTTAATTTGTCAAATGTATTATATTTTTTTATTTCATTTGTCTTATGACATATGTTTTTAGACTCTTAAGAAATCCACTTACCTATCTTATCAATTTTTATCTTTCACATTTAGGTTTATCTTCCACATTTAGGTAGTTAGCCTACCTGAAATTCACCTTTTTTTTTTTTTTTTTAAGATTTTATTTATTTATTCATGAGAGACACAGAGAGAGAGAGGCAGAGACACAGGCAGAGGGAGAAGCAGGCTCCATGCAGGAAGGCTGATGTGACTCAATCCCAGGACTCCAGGATCACACCCTGAGCCGAAGACAGACGCTCAAGGCTGAGCCACCCAGGTGTCCCAAAATTCACCTTTATGTATAGCGTAAGGCAGGGATACACTTTTTCTCTTTATAGTAAGCCAATTTCCCAATAACATCTGCTAAGCAACATTTTTTCTCCACTGAGTTGTGATTCTACCTCTATTAGATTTAAAGTTCTATGTTTCTGACACACAGTTGTTTCCATTGGTTTTTTTAATTCCTTCCTACCTTAGTACCACAATGCTTATTACTATGTGTTGTCAGTATATCTTACTATCTGGTAGGAAAAGTGTCCCCTTTCAGCTTTTCTTTTTCAAAATGGACTTGTCTTTATTCTTCCTTGCATCTTGGAAGTATTTGAAATCCTCAGAAAAATTTACCGGACTTCCATTGGAATTGCATTGAATTTTATTAATATGAGGAGAATTTGATTTTTCAAATATTGAATCATATTATCCATATTTATCCACAATTTATCTCTTCATTTATTCATGTATTTTAAAATATCCTTCAATAGAGCTTTCTAAATTTCTCCATAAGGTATTAATTCTTAAATCTTATGTGCTTAAATTGCAATTTTGATCTTAGTTTTTTCTCCCCCTTCCCCCTTTTTTATTTGATTGTTACTGTAGTAGAAGAATGCTATTGGCCTTTGTTAGTTTTTCTTGTATCTGGCAATCTTGCTAAATTCTCCTGTTAATTCTAATAACGTTATTCTGCATTTTACTGGGTTTTCTATAAAAATATCATCTCCAAGGGTGCCTGGGTGGCTCATGTGTTAAGTGTCTGACTGTTGATCTCAGTTCAGGCCTTGATCTCAGGGTCATAAGTTCAAGCTCCATGCTCCACTTTGGACTCCACACTGGGCATGGACCTACCTTAAAAAAAAATGTCATCTCCAATATTGGTAGTTTTAGCTCTTTTAATCCTTCTCTCTCTCTCTCTCTCTCTCTCTCTCTCTTTCTCTCTCTCTCTCTCTCTGTCATATTGCTGCATTGGTCCAATACTTTTTTCACAACACATGGTGAAAGTATTATTGACATTCTTGAGACTTAAAGGGAATGCATCTAATGTTTTTCTGTTCAATATGTTTCATGTGGGTTTTTTGTAGATAGCCTTTATCAATTTAAGGAAGGTCACTTCTGTTGCTATTTTTTTGAGAATTTTAAACACAAATAGAGATCTCATGTTATTAAATACTTTTTAAAAACCTATAAAGATAATATATGGGTAGCCCGGGTGGCTCAGCAGTTTGGCGCTGCCTTCAGCCCAGGTTATGATCCTGGAAACCCAGGATCGAGTCCCATGTCAGGCTCCATGCATGGAGCCTGCTTCTCCCTCTGCCTATGTCTCTGCCTCTCTCTCTCTCTCTCTCTCTCTCTGTTTCTCATGAATAAATAAATAAAAACTTAAAAAAAAACTCAGAGGCAGTTTAAAAACAAAACAAAAAAAGGAAATATATGATTTCCCTACCTTGACCCCAAAGATGTTATAAATTAAAACAACAGATTTTCTGATGTTGAATTTCCTAACATTTCCAGGATAAACCTGGTTATGCTATATTATGTTTAATTTGCTTTTAATGACTTAACCATGTCATTCTCATTTTCAAATTCATCAGTGTGTAAATAGTCCTAATATTCCTTTTGCCATTTTACTATTTCTTAAGTAGTACAATTTCTTAAAAAGTAAATATATGTGTGGCTATTTCTCTGTTTTTACTCAGCATTTTATTTGCATTTCCTGTTTTTGTCAAACTGGCCAGAAGTTTGTCTATCTTGTTTGGTCTTTTTAAAGAACCAGCTATTTTTAAAAAATATTTTATTTATTCATTCATGAGAGAGAGGCAGAGACATAGGCTGAGGGAAAAACAGATTCCCCACAGGGAGCCCGATGCAGGACTTGATCCCAGAACGTTGGGATCATCCCTGAGCTGAAGGCAGACACTCAACCGCTAAGCCACCCAGATGTCCCAAAGAACCAGCTTTTGATGTGATGTTTCTAAAATACCTTATAGTGTCAGCGACTTGAGTTCAAATCCCTGCTCTGCTATATGCTAACTGTAATAGACCATCATTTGACCCCTTTTCATTTATCTCCTCATCTGTAAAATGAGAACAGTCCTCCTTATTGTGAGGATCAAATTAGAAAATTTACCTAAAGCATCTGGAACAGTGTGGAGCACATGGAAAATGTGCAGTTCATGTTAGTCCCTGACCTCAGTGCCGTTATGATGTGTTCTTTGCCTGAAACACCCACCTTGTAGGCTTCTGCTAGCCCAGGTGGAAGCTGCGTACAGATTAGGAAAAGGTGTCCCTTCCTCAGGCAGGCACAGCTTCCACTCACTGTCTCAGCCCAGAGCCCATGTGCAGTGCACAGCCTGTATATCCATGCACGACAGCCCTGCCCACTTGCCTGCTGGGTTTTCCATCCAGTTCATTTCTCATGGTCCCTGAGGCTGCCCATTCTTCAGGTTTCAGCTTCCCTGATGAAGGCTTTCTTGTTCTCCTTTGGCTGTAAGTAATCATTCAGTCTCCCTCCCTCCTGCTGTCCCTCTTCCCACCCACCCCCCTTCCAACTTTGAACTCACATCACATGTCACTTGTGCATCTCTTAAAGCATTTTATCTCATTTTGCCTCATGTCTTAGTTATTTTGTGCAAATGTCTTATCATTCCAATGGGATTAACCCCTTGAAGTTAGGGATTATAGTTTAGATCCTCCCTCCACCTATGGGGCTCAATAAATGTTAACTTGTATGGATGATTATGAAATAGTCTTAAATAATATTGTGTGAATGGGAGGGTAATGGTAAAGCACATGTGTAAGGGTGATAGGGATGGAGGATACCACTTGTTGAGCTTACCATGTGCCAGGCACTGTGCTAAGTGCTCTCATAGTTTACCTCCCTAAACCCTCACAACAACACTTTGAGATAGTTGCTATTATTCACTGGGCACTGATGAATCAATGGTGGAGCTGGTATACCAGGCCCAGTCTGTCTCACTTCAGAGTTTAGGCTTTCAGTTACAACTAACAGAAATCAAGAGTCCTGGGCAGTGACCTTTACTTGAGGGTGGTGTGGAATGACCTGGCCAGTTGGAGGCCAGAGGAGTTTGAGCTAACTGGAGCTCTCTACCTGATTCTGCAACCAAGGTGAGTGTGGAACTTTGCACAGCTCTAGGGAGATCAGAGCACCAAGGCCTGCAGAGAAGGGGTTTGAGCAGATCTGTAGGTGGTGGAAAGGAGTCCATCCCATGCTTCTCAGTGATCTCATCTTCTTCAGCCTACTTATTTCCCTAGGGCCACTAGGACCAACTTTCTTCAGCCTACTAGATCTCCCTGATATGACTTCTGAAGAGCTGCTGAAGAATGCCCAGGGTGAGGTAGTGTCAAGGATGAAGTACAAGTAGCACAGCCTGGACCCACAGGCATTTCTCAGAGCAGAGAGCCTATCTCTGGGCTCAGATGTGCTCAGAGGTGGGTGGGGATGTGGAGATCCCAGGAGTGGTGCAGATGGGGTGTTTGACTCTTGGCCTCCAGTTACCTAGGCCCAGCTGGTCCTCTCTGGGACACAGTGTATCACTGTAAATATGGCACCACCACATGCCTCACCAGTGCCCTTCCCCATCCAGGTCATTGCTGTGGTCATGGACCTCTTCACCGATGGCGATATCTTCCAAGACATTGTGGATGCTGCCTTTAAGCGCCGGGTCCCGGTGTATATCATCCTGGATGAGGCAGGCGTGAAGTTTTTCTTGGAGATGTGTCAGGGCCTGGGACTCACTGACTTCCGTATTCGGGTAAGTTGTACCACTGGGGTAGAGGTGGAGGGTGGGGAGGAAGGGCAGGAGATGAGATGGAGGCTGCCTCTGCCCCATTCTCTGCCTCCTCCCCAGTTCAGGGGCACAGGTGAACGTCAAGAGCTCAACCCTTCTTTCTGTCTAAAACCATGCCTTGTGAATTGATAACTCTAAATTATATGCCCAGCTTAAATTTTATCTCAAGACTATTGAGGCTAAGGAGTCTGCTCTGGCCCAGTCCTGGGGTGCTCACCTTACAAAGTCACTGTCATGATCAAAGGTCAGGCTATGGTTCTCTTCTGGGGAGCTTTGGGAACCATCCTGGGCTCATCCATGCTCTAAGCAAGATTTGCTAACTTCCTCTCCAAATGGAGTTCCACCTCTATGGGTGTAGGAAGCAGAGTGTAGTATAGACAGGAGCCAACAAGCAGGATTTCATGGACAAGAGGGTTCCTTCTTTGCCCACACAAAACTTAGCTCAGAGCCTTATAAGCCCTCTGCTTGAGTGACAATGCCTTTCTCCTCTTCTGAACAGAACATCCGTGTCCGCTCTGTGACAGGTGTTGGCTTCTACATGCCCATGGGGAAAATCAAGGGGACCCTGTCATCAAAGTTCCTAATGGTAGATGGCGAAAAAGTAGCCACTGGATCTTACAGGTGAGTTGGGCCAGGTCAGAGAACCACCCAGGAGGCCTTTATTTATAGTAACAAACGTACATGGTCAGGAAGACTCTGGCCCCCAGAGCTATGGGTTTAAGAGATATTGTGTGATCTAATGGCAAGAAGAGCCTCCTGGCCAGTCCTTGCCCTCAACATTTCTGGCTACTGGATTATTCCAGAAAGGGTCAACTATTACTGGCCATTAAGTGTGGCTTGCCTTTCATGGTCCACAGCAACTGGTTGCATTTTGAGGCCAGTCATCGGGTGGGACAATCAGGAAGCAGAGTGGACCAGATATAGGAAAATGTGAGGGTGTGGTCTCTTTTGCTCAGGCCTGTAGCACTGGCAGAGTGGGCAAATGTCACAGTTATCATACTGCCAGGAAGATCAGAAGTGGCGTGATAAACAGTATCAGAAAGCCCCCTTTGGGCACAGCCCCGAAGGCCAACCTTTTTGGAGGCACTTCCCACGCAAAGGGAATTGTGCTGGGCAAAGCAGGGATTGAAGAACAGCCACATTCTGCCATTGGGAAATGTGTCAGGGTTCTGCTGATCAAGAATGGCAAAAAAGCCACAGCCTTTGTACCCAGTGATGGTTGTTTGAATTTTATTGAGGAAAATGATGAGGTTCTGGTTGCCGGATTTGATGGCCAAGGTCAAGCTGTCAGTGGAGTTGGCTTTAAGGTAAAGCAGCCAATGTCTCTCTCTTGACCTCAAAAGGCAAGAAGGAAAGACCAAGATCATTGTTTTGATGGTGAAAACATGACAATAATAAATTTTCATATGCTGACAAAAAAAAGAGAGAGGAAAGGAGAAGAGAGAAGAAAAAAAGAAACATGAGGATGTGGTGTGGAGAGAATGTGTGCCAAATTCCAATTCAGAAGTAAATTGCCAGTAACATGAGACTGTATCCATGCGGTCTCTGCCCTCCAAGTACACTGAAATCTAGGTGAGGAAAGAGACTTGGAGCCATGAAACAACAAGTGGCAGAAGGCCTCTGACGGGCCTGAAGTGTGGGGGTTTGCAGACACCGCGCGCCCTAAAGACTCTAAGAAGAGCTACATTAACAATAGCAGCAGCTGCTTTACCAATTGTTCAGTGTGTGTTTGTGCCAGGAACTGAGCTAAATGTTTTCTTTGTGGTACCACACGTGAGCCTCACAACACCTTTGTGACCATACTCCCCACGTGCCCCACTTTACAAGGCTGGAATCCAGGCCTGACTTCTCATGCCCTTGCCCTCTTTGTGCACTTGAGGTCAAGGTCTGGCAAAGAGGGAAGATGTGGGTCCTGGAGGCGCCTTCCCCAGGGCAGCCAGGCATCGCCCTCAGTGATAGATGAGGTGGGGTGTGCGGGGTTGAGACGGACCGCCACGGGGCTGCTGGCAGGGCGAGGCCATAGGCTGGGCCTACGTGTCACACTTTCTTGTCCTCCCATTCCCAGGTTCACATGGAGTTCCTCCTACGTGGACAGGAACCTGCTCCTCCTCCTGACAGGCCAGAACGTGGAGCCCTTCGACGTGGAGTTCCGGGAGCTGTATGCCATCTCAGAGGAGGTGAACTTGTACCAGCAGCTGAACCTGGCAGGGGGTGCCAGGAGGCTGGGCCCCGAGTATTCCTCCACCGTGGCTCGCAAGCTCATCAACCCCAAGTACGCCCTGGTGTCAGGCAGCCGCCACCCACCCGGGGAGCTGATGCGCTGGGCCGCTCGGCAGCGGCGGGAGGCCAGCGGCGACCCAGAGGGGCAGGAGGAGGGTGGCAGAGGCGGCGAGGCCGCCCGGCGGCTGGAGAGCTTCCTGAATGACCTGGTCACGCTGGAGCAGATGCTGCCCCCCGTGGAGCCCATTCCCCCCAGAGAGCTGATTCAGAAGGACAGCAGGTTGGTCTCTCACCTGCGTGTGGACCTGAAGCCCAGACCTCCAGAGATGCTTGTCCGAAACGGCAAGGGAGAGGCTGCCAACGGGGAGGCCACCCCAGCCAACGAGGGCAAACGCTTTAGCAAGAGGTTCTTCAGTCGGCGGGCCAAGAGTCCCACGGCGCCCAACGGCATGACCAGCACCGTCTCCACCGAGACCTTTGCAGAAGTGGAGTTTGTGACAGGGAAGAGGCCCAAAGATGGTTCCAGTGCTGACATCTCAGGTGAGCCCTCCCTCCTGGCCTGGTGCTTGCTGGGCCTCCTGTCCTCATCCAGGAGCGTTGCCTCCTATATGCTGGCACACAGGGAGCGGGGGCTCTGAGATCAGACGGTCCTTAGTTCCCATCCTGTGCTGGCTTTTCTCTACCTCATGGTCATGAGCCAGCCACTGGAGGGCCGAGTTCACTTCCTCTCCTCTGAAAGGGGAGAAGAGTGAGGCACCTGGCTGGCTCAGTTGGCTAAAAGGGCTGACTCTGATTCAGCTCAGGTCATGATCTCAGCGTCGTGAGATCAAGCCCCTTGTGTGGGGCTCTGCACAGAGTGTGGAGCCTTGCTTAAGATTCTCTCTTTCTCTCCCTCTGCCCCTCCCTACTCGTGCTCTTTCTCCCTCTAATACTAAGCAGATCTTTAAAAATAATAAAATAAAAGGGGAGAAGGGTACCTGCCTTGCTCAGCTGTTCTGAGGCTATGAAGTGCTTCAAATAGTGCTGGACATGAAGTAGCTTAAGAGCTATTGTTCTTGCCTCTAGAGGCTTGGACACTTTCTCCTTTGTGCCTGAAGAAACAGGCACTGGGCAGCGGAGTGGCCTGACGTAGGCTTGACCTCCGCCTCTGAGCCTAGGGCTCATTCTAGAAAACTTGTTCCTGGCCACATCACCGTTTCTCATCACGATCCAGTGTGATCAAACAGGCCCCACCCTCACCTGGGCCCCACCAATGCCCTGACCCATTTTCCTCCTCTCTCTTGTAAATAGTTTGACTTGTTTCTTCCCTGTGTTTATTTGCTAAGCACTGTTTGCCATGCTGCTTATATTTGGGAGAGACTGTTCCTGGTGGCGCTCTCCTCCTGGCTGTCTCTCTGGGGTCCCCTAGAGGTCTGGGCCTCTCCTTCTCTGGAGCCGGCCCCAGACTGGTGGTGAGAGCCAGGCTGCTCACTGCTGGTGCCTTTCCTCATGGCAGCACCTCTGAGTGCAAGGGGTCTGTCTCCAGGTTGGGATTTCTCCCGTGGCTATGGCGCCCTAAGGCAGTGAGACTGGCCTCCACCTGGCCAGGCAGGTGATGGTGGGGCTTTGCCCTGGGCAGCCTGAGTGCTTCCAGGTCTCTTGTGTCCCCCACAGCCCCAGCTTTGAGCCAATAGTGGCTTGAGTGCAAGGATCATAACCACCTTCCTCTCCGCTGATTCACCAGCTCGCCACAGAACCTGACACACTCGGTCAGGGTGTCTTACAGTTAGGACAGGCCCTGGGAGTCTCTGAATTCAGGATGCAGGCGTGCCAGTGCCGTACCTCCCTTTGGCTGGGAAGCATTTATTGGGCATCTCCATGTGCCAGGTCCTTCACTAGATGCTTCCTCTCTCACTTGGCCTTCACAACAACCACAGAGGTAGCTGGCTGAAGCTCAGAGAAGTGAATTAAGTGGTCCCAGGGCCCAGTAAGTGGTAGCAGGGTCAGGACTCAAACACAGGCCAGGGCCCGTGTCCTGTGAGGGAGGGGTGGTGGCCCCCAGTCCCACTCCTCCTGGGCTCCCTGGCTCCCCCAACACCAGATGCTTTGCCACTTTGCACCTCTTGTTTGGAGGAAGGGTTGCCATGGTGAACACCTGGCAGGGAAGGGAGGGGGAGGGGCCAGCCCAACCACACAAAGGGCCATTTCCCTTGTCCTGACTGCAGGTGAAGTGGAAGCTCTCTCTCCCTTCAGCCCCCCACCCTGAGATGTGGTTTCCATAGAAACAAAAGGCCCCATTGTCTTGTCCCTTTCTGCCGCCTTTCCTAAGTCTCTCAGCAGTGAGTTCCCCTGCTTGGAGAACTTGGCTGGTCACTGCCACTGCCGCTGCCCTCTGAGTGTGTGCACACGGTGCCCAGGAGCCAGCCAAGCATGTGGGGCTGCACCCTGGGGAAGCTGCTCCCCTGAGGGCCCAACACACCAGCACATAAAGCTCAAGAGGCCCCAGGGGTGCCCAGTAGGGTCATTCTATTGCTTCTCCATCCTTAGAAGAAACAGAGTGGCCTCATCCAGCACAGCCTCTGCCTACCTGCTGGGCATCCATTTTCCGAGGGCCTGATACTCAGGTTGCTAATGAGCTCTTTACTGTCCCTGCCACTTACTTCCTTCCAAGGCAGGGGCAAGAAAGAGGACTCTCCTCTGCCCACAGGCTGATAAAGCCTCCAGCTTCCTAAATGTTTAACTGCCAGCTGGGGTGTCCTGGTGCCTCGTCTTGGGCAGAAGCGAAGTCACTAGGACTCTGTGTGCCAGAGGGTCATGTTCCCAACTGCTTGGGGCCACCAAGGTTGGAACTAGTAATTCCAGTACTCCTAGAACTGTCATTTGGGAGGAAATCACTTTACTACCTTACAGTCCTCATCTAGGGAAAGGATCCTTTTCCTACAGCGACCATTCAGAACAGACATCATGTGGGATCTCAGCTCCCAGCACTTTGCTCCCCATACCCTGGACACATCCCTCCCCCTCCCCAGGGCTGTTTCCTGTTCAAGAAGAGGAGGAACTGAGCCAGGGAGGGTTTCTGAGGTCCCTCTGAGTTCCTGATTCTGACTCTGTCCTCTTTCTCCCTGCTGCCCTCTTGTCAAGGGAGACCCTGGGCTGATAGATAGGGTAGGTAGAAGAGAAAAATAGAAAAGGTAAATGCTGGCAGCCTGTAAAATTGCTCGATAAGAAGTATATAGTTGTCAAGCAGTATGCAAATTTTTGCAGGTCCAAGTGTGGCCCTTGGGAGAACCTTTGGAAATCCCTTTCTTCTTTTAGGTCTTGGGATGGGAGGGTGGTGTCTTGTCAGGTTTGGAGGTGGGAGGGTGTTGCCTGGTGGTTTGAAGGCTCACTGCCCCCTCTACTGGTGGAAGCTGAGCTCCTTTTCCTTTCGGTTTTTCTCAACTGAGACCTTGCTTCTGCACTGGTGCACTTAACACCTTTCCCAAGCCTGCCACCTTATGTCCACCCAGGAGCTTGGGACAGGCCCTCTGGGACAGAGATCCCAATCTCAGGGAGCACATTCACTGGACAGGCTTGTTAAAATACAGTGAGAAGAGGGATCCCTGGGTGGCTCAGTGGTTTAGCGCCTGCCTTTGGCCCAGGGCGCTATTCTGGAGTCCTGGGATCAGGTCCCACGTCAGGCTCCCTGCATGGAGCCTGCTTCTCCCTCTGCCTGTATCTCTGCCTCTCTCTCCCCCTATGTCTATCATGAATAAATAAATAAAATCTTTTTAAAAATCTTTTTAAAAAATAAAAATAATAAAATAAAATACAGTGAGGAATCTGTATCGTTGGGCTAGGCTCAGGAATCTGTATTTTAAACAAGTGTCCTGAGTGTTTTCCATATAAGGGGTCCCCAGAGCAGCGGATTATGATGACACTCAGATAAGGCTCTCACGGGGCTGCTGGGCTTGGGGAGGATGTTCCCAATAATGTTGTGGAGCCTCTCCTGTCCCTCCAGGAAGATCATTGGGAAATGCCAACACAATAGACATTCCCTGACCCTGACCAAGTGCTGGGTACACATGCTACATGCTGTCACACAGAACTCACAACCACACTTCCTGGTGCCATCGTTTCACAGATAGGAGATGCAGAGGAGCAAGCCTCTGATCCATGGTCACGCAGTGAGATAGGGCAGCAGGGTCTCTTGTGTCCCAGGGCCCTGCACCAAGTTTTGTGGCTATCTCCAGAAGATTAGGGTTAGTGCCACTTCCCTATATCTTTAAAGACTGTTTGGAAGGGCCACAGGCTTCTTACCAATGGATTTCCCCCCACCCCGCCCCCCATATCCCATTAGTGGTGAGTGCCATTAACACTCCAGAGTGCCTCTGGGTCACCACCTTCCAAGGTCCCCCAAGCCCATGCTTTTCTTCCCAGAGTTCTCTGTTCTGCAGTGACAGTTGCATTTCCAGAACTCTCCTCTCCTGGGTTCCCTGATTCATGCATGGGGGACCACCCTAACTGGCAATGTGGTGTGGGTCCTCATGCTATGGCCACCAAGCTCTTGAACTTGGGACTTCAGGCTCACCTGTGTCATCTCTGGGGACTGGAAGTCTCAGATCTCTCTCAGAAATCTGGGGCCATATGGATGGAAGGTTGGGAACGTGCCTCTGCGGTTCAGAGCTCCAGAGGGGACCCGTGGGTCTCCAGTTCCAGGATAAGTCTACTCAAGAGCTGTCTTGTCAAGATAGAGTTTCAAAATCCAGGGTCACTCCTGACCATCATGGGTCATGCCCCAGCCAGTGTTTGGAGGTCTGATTTGATAAACTCAAGCACTATTACCAGTCAGGGTCCCAATCACACAGCAAGGTGAGGGGAGTCAAGTGAGCATCCTTTGAGGAACTGATGCCACTTGGTTCTAGAAAAGAGGCAAGCATCCTCATTCTCACTGGCATCTGTCATAATCCCTCCACCCTTCTGGTTTCGCTTGGGCCTAGCCAAGGCGCCTGTCCATCACCATCTAGGTGAGTGAGGGCTTGTGTATCACCCAGTCAAGATCTACTCATGCTGCTATTGCTAGTATTGGTATGAACCTCTAAGTAGCTTGTCCCTGCCTGGTCACCCATTTTACTCAACAAATATATATCTATGTAGTGTCTGCTCTGTGCCAGGCGCTGTTCTAAGTTCCTGGTACAGCAGTGAACAAAGCAAGCAAAGTCCCTGCTCTTATGGAATGAACACCATACTGGAAACAGAAGAGCAAGAGAGGGCAATGACCCTTTTTATAACGCATGAACGAGAAGGCCTCTCTGACGAAGGGACAAAGGGGCATTGAAACAGAGACTTGAATGAAGGGCGGGAGAAAGCTGTGTGGTCATCCAGAGGAAGAATCTTCCAGAAAGGGGGAATATGAAGTCCTGAAACCCCTTGGTAGGTAGACCCCGTGGTCCCTGTCTGGGCCAGCCAGATCAGCATCCTTGTCCTGATGCCCCAGGCGCCTCCACCAGCTCCCACCCTAGGTTTAGTCTCTGCAGTGTTAGCTCCCTTTGCAGTTTGGCCTTCCCTCAAATCACCTTTGGGCTGCCCCTGCCACACAGACCTTGTCCTGTTAACCTGAGCAGGTCTGATTCTCCTCGGTTCTGCCAAACAGCTGCATGAGGTAGACTCTAAGTGCGCCGAAGGAATGACAGCACACAAAGAATTTGTCTTCAAACCATCTCTCTGTCAGAGGCATGGAGTTGAATCCTGAGTCTAAAGAAGCTCTGCAGGCTTTCAGGATCCTTATGGAACAAGTGGGAAGCACATGCTGGCAAACTCAGGCTCCCCCATCCTCACCCCTCCGCCTCTCCCAGCTTCCCCCTACCCCAGGGCAGGAGAGCAGGAGCCCTGGAAAGCAGGCCTGCCCTTCCCACCCCCGAGCCACACTCCCCTGCTTCTGGAGGCAGAAATCGATCTGCTTTCCTGTCTCCAAAATGCTGCTGCCTCCAGGGAGAGACTCAGCATCTGCTCTGTAGGCAAAGCAAAGGAAGGAAGCCACTAAGGAGAGGAAGTGAGGACTGCCGTGTCCATTGCAGCATAGAGGGGACTGTGGGACAACAGAAGTAGTCCCCAGCAGAGCTGCATCAGAGGCAGCCTGGCACCACCATGGAGGATGACCCAAGCACCTTGACCCTTGGAGTCCCCAGGGAGTGGGTGGTACAGTCGTCCAGCTGCCCTCCCACCTTCTTTAAGCCTGATACGCCCCAAGGAGGCCCAGCTGGACTTGTAGCAAGTCCCGAGGAGTGGGTTCAGTCTGCCCAGACAAGGTGGTGGTGAGCTGAGCTTGGAGGGTGGGGGGAGTCTGGAAGGGCTCCACTAAAGCCTCTTCAGTGTCTCCCTTCCTAATGGCTCAAGATAGGAGGCAGCCGCCACATTAATTAAATTCACAGCTGGAGTGATAGTGGAAGGTGGTGTGAGCGGTGGGAAGGGACCCTTGGAGTTGTAGGGAGGGACGGGCAGGAAGCCGCTTGCACCTAGGAGAGAGGCAGCAGGCGCCCAGGAGGACAGAGGCCCAGCAGCCCAACACCTGGAGGGCCAGGAGGTGTCAGCATCTGCCTCGCAGCTCCCTGCCACCCTCTCTTCCCTCTGCAGCTATGAAAACAGAAATCCCGCCAGAGAAGCCACCATGGCTTCGGCTTTGGATTGAAAGGAAGTGGAAATGGATAGAAGGGGCCTGGGAAGAGGAGAAGCATGCTTCTCTGGCTGGCCTGGAGAAGAACAGCTTTCTCTTCCTTTTCTTTTTCTTTCTTTCTTTCTTTCTTTCTTTCTTTCTTTCTTTCTTTCTTTCTTTCTTTCTTTCTTTCTTTCTTTCTTTCTTTTTTTTAGATCTTATTTATTTGAGAGAGAGTGAGCAAGAAAGATAGCAAGAGCAGGGGAGGGAGAGAGAGAAGCAGATTCCCGGCTAAGCAGGGAGCCCAAGGTGGGGCTCAATCTCAGGACCCTGGGAATCACGACCCGAGCCAAAGGCAGATGCTCAACCAACTGAGCCACCTGGGTTGGAGAAAGGGTGCCCCTTTCTCCCTCTTCTTTCCCCCTCAATGAAGTGTGCTCCCTCCATCCTCTGTGTTAAAACTACCCCCCTGAGCCACGCTGCCTAGCTCTCCACCAGCCTGCTGACCCTGGTGACCCCTTCCTGGAGTGCCCGCACAGTGGAAGGAGCTGCAGCTGGATTTGGAGGCCAGGTGCTGCTGGTGGCCTGCTGCCCTCAGCTGTGAGGCAGGGCTAATGGCACCCTCTCACAGCGCGGCTGCCCTGGGGGGCTGCCTGAGAGCATGACTGGTGGCGATTTGTAAGCTGTGAGGGAGGCTGTGTACAGTATTAGCCACTGGTAAGCCACCTCTTGGCAAGCCTTTTTAAGTCATTGATTATCGTAGTAGATTGGTGTTCTGCATCCTCCCCCCCCACACACACGCTGCTGAGATCCGGAGATCCCTTGATACCCCCAAACAGTGACAGTCTTGCTGAGAGTACCAGACAGGGAGAACCTTTCCTTTGATTTCCTGGGGGGCCTACTGGTTCTAGATCAGCAGCTTGAGAGGGGGACAATGAGCCCCACCCCTCAATTTGGGGTGCGGGCAGTACCCAGGAGAGTAGTGGGAGGCGAGTCCACCAACACTTATGTCTTCCTTGCCTGTGTCACTTGTCTCTGCAGGTAAAACAAGTCCCAGTCCTGCCAAGGCCAGCAATTGTGTGATTTCCTGAGCCATGGGCCGGCGGTGGGTAGGACCTGTGGATGCCCCCGGCCCTGTCCTAAGGAGAACACAGGTCAAACCCTGTACCAGTTTGCACTTTGGACCCTTGTTCGCTTCCTGCCCATCAGCCTCCATCCTGGCCTTAGGGACCCTCAACCCCAGATGTGAGAGTCTGCAGCATCTCAAGATGATCACATGCCCCTACAAGACTGTCGGTGGCTGGGCAGGGGTCACTCCTTCTTGTTTACATGAAGTGGAAGCTTGACTCATGTCTGCTCTCCTTTATGCCGGACCCCCTCCCTCCACTGAGTCAGCCTTGCCCTGCAGGTCCCCAAGATGGGATGAGCCCATGTCTTCATGCCCGATGTGATGGGGTCTCCAGGGCAGCCCCAGCTCCCTGATTTCTCCTTCCCTGGGCTTCCCGGTGCTTCTGCTCCCCCAAGAGGTTTGGTGGGATATAAGGGAAGAGGACGAATGGGGCTCTGAGCCAGGGAGCCAGCCTTGACCTGGGCTCTGAACTCAAGGTGGAAGATACAGCTGGGGCACTGGCTGCTGCGGCCTTCCTGGCCTGCTTCCTGCAGGCTCCTGTACTAGACCCAGAGTGAAATGAGGGGAAGGCCTCCCCTCAGCCAGTGGCAGGATCTGACCCTGCCATTCTGAGAGCCCTCCGATTAAGGTCTCCTTTCCTTCTCTCCACACTGTTGTAGCAGTCTCTACCCAGTGGTCCAGACCCCCTTGGCTTGTTGCCTGCTGCAAACACATATGGGGGTTCTTCTTGTGCCTTTCTCTGGGGCCCCTTCCTCCTGTTAATGTGCCTTGATTTGCAGCCCAGGGCAGGGAGAGAGAGCTGGCCGAGGGTGGGAGGTTCAAGTGGTATGAGAGGTTGAGCCCTGCAGACAAGGGCGTTTGTCCTTTCCCCTGCCCCCAAGATGGCCCTCAGCCCCCTCAATAGCCAGGACTTTTGTGCCTTCTCCAGGTCCATTTCAGCCAAAGACCAGCCTTTGCCTTCTGCCAAAAGTCAGGCTGCATCTAGAATCCTTGTCCTCTGCAAAGAGGCCTGGCCTCATTGCCACAACACCAAGCCAGGGAGAGCAGCCTAAAGTCACATGCTGCCCTCTCCACACTTATGTAACCAGAGGGGTCTGAGGAGAGATTTCTGGAATGGACAACAGAGAAACCGCCAAACTGCAGGCTCTGTGAGCCTACTGTTGGGGGATCATAGCCGCAGCAGAGCCGAAGGGCTGCGGTGCCCAGTGGAAGCACCACCAGGCAGCCTTTTTCAGCCTCTTACTTTTGAACCAAACTCCTCTCTGTCTTTCTGCAAAAACCCTTAGGCACCAGCACCTTGGGGAGGGGCACAGGTGCAGGGTTGGGGGAGGGCACTGGGGCACGGAAGTGAACCAGCAGGTGGGATGGTGTGGTGCACTTGGAGGAGAACCTGGCCTCCAGCGGTGGGGAGGAAAGGAAGGGTGAGCCTGGTTCCCAGGGGCTCTTCCCCTCATCCTGAGGCTAGCTTCTGAGGGGAGGGGCCTGGAGGGCAGGGGACCCTGACCCACCTCCTTGAGCTTTCATGAGGATTAAACACTTCCTGGGAAGTGCTGACAATGTGGCACGTGCTTGTTCTGCAGGGGAAGGAAGGGGGAGATGGAAACTGGGCCAAGGAGGGTGTCCCCTCTGCTCAAGGCCATCACCTTGATGGTATGAGACACACGTGGGCAAATGGCAGTGGGGGGGGGGGGGCAGTGAAGAGATCACCTTTGGTGAGGGCAAGGGAGGAGGCCTGAAGAAGGGACCAGCTCCTCAGGGTTCTTCCCAAAGGCTTCGTTCCTCTGCCCACAAGAGAAGCTGGCCTCCTGTCTCTCTCCCCTCTGACCCAGAGCGGGCCCAGGTCCTCCCCAGCCCTAACCTGTCAGAGGATCCAGACTGGAAGCACCAAGTCACTGAAGCCTTGAGCCACGCCTGCCTTTCTGCCCGTTTCCCGGGCGCCAAGATGGGGTTCTCCCACTTTCTTCCTAGAAGCTGGGGGGTGGGAGGCCATGGGAAGCGGTGCTGTGTGGCAGGAGGAGTGCCGGCTCCTGAGGCAGGCACCTCCCCCAGCGCTGAGGCAGGCTCAGGACAGGGACATGGACAAGGCCGCAGTCCAAAGATTGCTGAGGACCCTGCCGCACCAAGCTTAGCGTCTACCCGAGCTCCAGCACGCTCCGTTCTGCCGTGGGGCTTCGCAGTTTTTAGTACATCCGCCCTCTGCTGCAGCACTTGCACACACTTTGTGAAGTATTCACTCTCTCGTCAAATCTCAAGGGTACATCTGGCATTCTCAGACGGATGGCACGTTTGAGGGTGGATCATGCCCTTGATCCCCTCGCAACAGCTTCCACAGGCTGGGAACGTCAGAACGGCTCCCGGAGGAGCACGATGAAACAGCACTCTCCATACCTGCCACCTCCACCAACTTGCCTGCTCTGGGTCCAGCTTCTGTAGGCTGAGTGCCAACAACTGGCACAGCTCTTTGGGCGGGCTGACCCCCCTGAGCGGAGGCAGCTGAGGACCGAGACCCTGGGGCAGCTGCCACCTGGATCTTGCCCCATAGGAATGAGAAGTATAGGATTCCTGGGACTGGAGTCTCTCCCTGGATTTGGCAAAACTTCCCGGTCTCCTGTGTCTTCTGTCCTTGGGGTATACGATCAGTCCTATCCCTGATCATTCAAAGGTGCTTTCAACATAGCCTCTGCTAACATCACTACCCTCTGCCTGTACAGAACTTAATAGAATGGACAGGCAAGGAAAAAAAAAAAAAAGGTGGCTTGAGATACAGAGCACACAGGACAGAAAGGGGACATGGGCCTTTTTTGTTTTTACTATGATGATTTTCTCTTTAATTTGCTGAGCACCTATTATATGCCAGTGACTGTGCTAGATGCTTCCATCACCTGCAGGTTTCAAACTAAGAAAAGCTCAGAAAAGAAGCCTTTACAGTGTTATAAAAAGTTTTCCTGGACATTTGGGTATTGACCCTCCCAAAGTTGTGTAATGTGCAGCTCAGGTCTTACAGATGAAGAGGTACACAGCTCTCCCAAGGTCCCACCCTGCATAAAATGCAGATCTAAGCCTGCTCCTCTAGCTTGGGCTTCTCGCCTTCAACACTGGTGACACTTGGGAGCCATAAATTCTCTGTTGGGGGAGATGCTGTCCTATACAATTGTAGGATGTTAGGAAGCATCCCGACTTCTACCTACTAAATGCCAGTAGCATTTATCCTGGTGAGACAACCAAAGATGTCTCTGGGTGTCACCAAGTGTCCATAGGGGGTGAAGTCACCCCTACTGAGCGAGACAGCTCATTGCGGCCTTAAAGCAGGCTGCTTCTCTGAGGTGCTTTCACGTGCATGCTCCTATGAAGCTGGTATCTTTGATGGAACGCTTTGGCCCATAGAGGGTGGCTGATTTGCCAAAGATTTTGCTTTCTGTAACTGACATAATAGCATCTTCTGTCTCGTTCTAGTTACCTTGGTTAGCTCTTCACTGCCTTGTACTCCCCAGAACAGGTGTGTTTATGTGCACACATCTGCCTTACTCCACAGAGCGCCCTGTTACATTTCCTCCCAATCTGTTCGCCTTCCTTTAGTTTCAGTCAAGCCCTCCACAAAACGCACCCTTGGCCAGACCTGTGTGTGCCCAACAGCATCCTCACCCCAAAAGGCAGACAGGGCTGATAGCAGAGAAACTTCCGCGCTCAAGTCAGGCCAAGTGGGAACTGCTACCTGGAGTGTCACAAGTCAACATCAGCAGAGCCCCCCTTAGCAGCAGATGAGTCCTACCACACACTGGGGCTGTAGTTGATCATCTGGCTGTGTGCCACAGTCACGGCGCCCTGCCTGCAGGACCCAGCGGCTGTCACTGTAATCGTCTGCATTGCTGCCCCAGGGGCAGAAGGTCTGGTGCAGAACAGGCACCCCGGACTTAGAAGGCTGAGCCAGACCAAGGTTGAGAGGATGGGTGCCTTCAAGAAAGCTGGAAGGTGGCATGTGCACCTGTGAGTGTGTTCTTGGGCTGAGTAATTGCTAGATCAACCAGAGGCTGAGAGATACCCATTCTGTCCTTGGGGTTCCCATCCAGAGGTTGTAGGTACCCATTCTGTCCTTGGGTTTCCCATCCAGGGGTTGTAGGTACCCATTCTGTCCATCATTTATCTGGGTTACTCTTCTATCCACAGTATCCAGTTAATGCCTGTTTGTTAGATGATTGAAAACTTGACAACCACTTGATAGAGTAAGCCAGGCTAATCAACGTGGGTGGTGTCAGAGGCTTCAGAATTGATCATGACCCTTTCAGTCTTGTTCCTGACTTCTGAGACATGGACACCAAATAGGAGTCTGCTCTCTGCTACTTAATTTCCTGAGAACAGAGTTATGAAAAGTCCTTCCTGACCGAATCCTTTCTTCAAGGAGGACTTCTTTCAGTACGTGTCCTCGGTGGACAGTCTTCTTCAGGTACTCCAGACTGGGTGGGCCTGGGTCTCCAGGCCTCTCTGGCTGCGCAGGAACTTTGTATGCTTCTGTTCAAATTGCTAACACAAAAATGGGACGAGGAGGTGAGGGCTTTGATGTGAGGAAATATGTCCAGTCATCCAACAAGTCATGGGAAGGGCAGGAATCTAATTATCTGGACCCATCTGGAGCACTGCACTGGCCTCTCCAAGCAATAGGCAGCTAGAGACACGTTTTCAGTCAGTAAAGTGACTAGAAGTTAGGCATTGTCTGCAGCCACAAAAAAGCAGTTCCAGGAGCAGATGTCCACGTCTCATAGGAGACCAGCTCAGACCTGACACAGAAGCAGTGAGAGTATGAGGAGTCTGGCAGAGAGAGGAGGAAGCCAAGAACAGGCAGTCTGTCTGCAGTGGCCACTGTCCTCGGCACAAGCAAAGGGGAAGCACATGCCATCCTATGCTAAGAACCAAGAACCATGCCTGGTGATTATTTCCAGAGTGCAGCTTGGACCTTTCTGGAAGGCTTTGGGAGTTGGCTGATTGGACAAGGAAAGGCACTTCACTGGAGTATTTGGAAGGCTTTATTCATTTTGTTCCTTCAGTGCATATTGACTGTGAGTTAGGCTTATTTTAGTTAGGATGAATGATGAGCCCTGGAGGCCCTGGTGGAGCTCGTGTTTTTAGGGGGTGCTGGGGCATGCCGTTTGCTTTGACCTTAGCTGAGGCACATGGTGCCACACACGGGATGGGCAGTGTGGGGGTAGATTCCCCACTCGGCTACATATTAGCTAAGTGACCCAGCAAGTCGCCTCCCACCTGGAACTTCAGTTTCCTTATGTGTAATATGGGGATAATCTTGGTGCCACTTTCCAGAGGCTGTGGGGAGTAAAGCACTCAGCACAGTGGTGAATATTTGAAGAAACTTAGTTACCAGCCAGTGATACTTCCGTTGGTGTGTTAAAGTGAAAGAGCTTTATCATTTCCTTCTTGGGACATTCTCTCCTGAATTCTCCCTGCCCCTCCCTATATGATTGTCACTTTCAGGTTGAGTAGTTGGCACACAGAGCTAAATACCCACCCACCTGAAAGGAGTTTCAAGGTCCAGGGTTTGAAAGAAAGGTGGAATACATCCTGCCAGGGTGCCACTTGTGGGCTGCTTTGCTGGGCAGGGCCCTATGTTCCCCGGTGCACACCCCTCCTCAACCTTAGCTCTGTGGGCTTGTTGGTTCCAGGCATGAAAGAGGGCTACACTCTTATCTGATTGTGAAAAAGGCCCACAGCTTTTCTTCATGGATAGTTTTAGATAAAATAAAGAATTTTAGTTTGTTTGGAAAACCCTTCATATATAAAATGCAAATTAAACCCAAAACAAAACAAAAACCCAGTGCACCCAGAAAAGCCTGCCTACCTGCACCAGGCCCCTGGACTTCCCAAACCAGTCCTATCCCCTTCCTGTGAGCTCTAGACCCTCCCCAACTTTCTTCTTCTTTCTTTCTTCTTCCTTCTTCTCTCTTCTTCTTTCTTTCTTCTTCTTTTCTTCTTTTCTTCTTCTTTTCTTCTTTCTTTCTTCTTCTTTTCTTCTTTCTTCTTTCTTCTTCTTCTTCTTCTTCTTCTTCTTTTCTTCTTCTTCTTCTTTTCTTCTTCTTCTTTTCTTCTTCTTCTTCTTCTTCTTCTTCTTCTTCTTCTTCTTCTTCTTTTTCTCTTCTCTTCTTTTTCTTCTTCTTTCTCTTTTTCTTCTTCTCTTCTTCTTTTTCTTCTTCTTCTTCCTCTTTTTCTTCTTTTTCTTCTTCTTCTTCTTCTTCTTCTTCTTCTTCTTCTTCTTCTTCTTCAAGATTTTATTTATTTATTTGAGAGAGTGAGAGAGTGAGAGAATGGCAGGGTGTCGGGCAGACAGAGAGAGAGAGGGGGACAAGCTGGGAGTCTGATGCGGGGCTCCATCCCAGGTGCTTGATCCCAGGACCCTGAGATCGGGACCCAAGCCAAAGTCAGACACTTAACCCATCGAGTCACCCAGGCTCCCCTCTTCTACCTTCTAAGCTCCGTCGTTCTCCACAACTACAGCCCTGGTGGTACTGGGAGTTGCTCAAGGGCAGGCAAGGGCCTGGGGCCATACTCCTGGCTGTGGTTCCTTAGAGGAGCCCATTCAGCTGAAAGCACCATGGTGAGATGCTGACACCTTGTGGCCAGCTGGCAACATGTTTCTTTTCCTTCTCTGGGTAAGAGTAAGATGGCAGAGGCCAGGGGTGGGCAAACTTTTTTTTGTAAGAGGTCAGACAGTAAATATTCTAGGCTTTGTGGACATGTGGATCCTTCACTGCTGTAACACTAAATCAGCTGCAGGTGGTATGTAAATGAGTGGGTGTGGCTGTCTCCCAATGAAACTGCCTGGACCCTGAAATTGGGATTGCATATAATTTTCATGTGCTATAAAATATTATTCTTTTAATTTTTCCAACCACTTAAAAAATGTAAAAATCATTCTTAGCTTGTGGGCTATGCAAAAACAGGTAGTGGCTGGCTGTGGCCGGCAAGCCCCAGCACACTTTTCTTCTGTGTTCTCAACGCTAACTCTTCATTGTCACACCTGGGATCCTTCTTTGACATTATTCTGTCAAGAGGAACCAACCAGATTGCTGCTTTAACCAGATTGTTGCCACTAAACTTTCTTCTTTACAGAAATTCCAGAGTTGTTGGTTTTCACCCATTTGATAAGTTTACATAAGTATCTATCAGGTGCCCAGTCCTGTGTTGAAAGCCATTAAAGAACCTGGAGTTTAATGACATGTATTTAATATTTACTTTTATTGATTCATTTGTTCAAGCAAACTTATTGAGGACTTAGTGTGACCTAGGCAATGCAATAAGACAGACCTGGTCTCTGCCCTCAATGTGTTTATAACCTTGTTGGGAAGATGGACACAGGAAGGCAAGCATTATGATGGGGAAGTACAGGGGGTGTGGAAGCCCAGAGGAGGCACTTAACCCACAAGTTGAGATCAGGGAAGGCTTCCTAGAGGAGGAGGTGGTCTCTAAGCCAATACCTGAGGAGTGAATAGGAGAGGGAAGAATGAGGCAAGGCATTCCAGGGAAAGGTCCAGAGCCTAGAAAGAATTCTTTCAAGAGAATTATAAGCATCAAAGATGTAGTGAAGATTCAGATATAGTATTTGCCCTCAAGGCCTCCCAGTCTGGTGGGTAAGACAGACTACCCCATGAGGTTGTGGAGAGAGGTTTAAAGAAGTTTTCCCTGTAGCCTTGTAGAATTGGTTATTAGTGAACCTCAAGAGGTCAAGCAATGGGCAAGTGAGTGCTCTGAAGGCTACAAAGAGCCCCATGACCAGGCTCTGACTCTACACGGGGTACTGACTCTGGGGGAGTAGAGAAGTGGGCCCAACTTCTCTGCTCCAGAAGCCCCTGCAAGGAAAGAGGGGACTCAAACTGAGCTTTGAAGGAAATGTGGACCTTGGTTCAGAAGAAAGAGGGAAGCCATGGAGGGAGGGCTGCAAACTCACTGAGGAAGGGATGGGCGTGGCCCAGCTGAGGGGCCACCAGAAGTTCTCTCAAGGGGTCACCGGGGACCATCCTTCACCGTGTGAATCTCACAACAGCCCTGACCAACAGGTATTTTTCTCAGTTCTACCAACTAAAAAACGTGACCTTGGATAGTCATTTAACCTCTGTTTGCCTCAGTTTCCTCATCTGATTCTACTTTTTAAGGTTGTTATAAGGACTGAGGAAATTAATACATATAAAATTCTGAAGACAGTGCCTGGCACTAGGGCTGGTTTCATGGGCAGCCAACCTTCTTCACAGTCCCACAGGTCCCCACACTCGGAAGGTGAGGGTCCCACATTTGGTTTAATGTTCTGTTGTTACTGTCTTGAAATTTTCAATGATTTTGGAACAGGGAGCCCCATGCTTTCATTCTGCATGGCCGCAAATTACGTAGCTGGTCCTGCAGGGGTGTGGTATGTATTTAAAAACTTCAGGGTTGGGCAGCCCAGTGGCGCAGCGGTTTAGCGCCGCCTGCAGCCCAGGGTTTGATCCTGGGGACCCTGGATCGAGTCCCACATCAGGCTCCCTACGTGGAGCCTGCTTCTCCCTCTGCCCCTTTCTCTCTCTGTCTCTGAATAAATAAGTAAAATCTTTATTTTTTTTTTAAAGATTTTATTTATTTATTCATAGAGAGAGGGAGAGAGAGAGAGAGAGAGAGGCAGAGACACAGGCAGAGGGAGAAGCAGGCATCATACAGAGCCTGACGTGGGACTCGATCCAGGGTCTCCAGGATCATGCCCTGGGCTGCAGGCGGCGCTAAACCACTGCGCCACCGGGGCTGCCCGAGTAAAATCTTTAAAAAAATAAAAAATAAATAAAAACTTCAGGGTTTTGGGGTTTTTAAAAAGATTTTATTTATTTATTCATGAGAGATATAGGGAGAGGCAGAGACACGGCAGAGGGAGAAGCAGGCTCCATGCAGGGAGCCTGATGTGGGACTCGATTCTGGGACCCCGGGATCATGCCCTGAGCCAAAGGCAGACGCTCAACCACTGAACCACCCAGGCATCCCAAAACTTCAGGTTTTATCATTATTTTAGAATCTAGAAGAGTAAATCTGATTTAATATATTCACTTTAGAAGGGAGGAAGAGGACACTCTGTATGTGACTTGCTCAAGGTGAACAGCAACTGAGCTGCAGAATGAAGGCTGAAGACAGAGGGATGAAAGTCGCAGTCCTAGAGGTGAAGGCAGGACAATGACCCAGCTCCTCGCCCCCACCCTCATGCCCCCAGAAGGCAACAGAAGGAGAGAAGAGCAGACAGACTCCTTTGAAGGAGCTTAGAGAAAGAGGTGGTATGAAAAAGAGCATGAACAGTTGTAGAGGTAGGAGGGAAGCTGGCTATTTTGGGAAGCCAAGATTCTCGGAGTAAAACGTAGTGATGAAGCCATGGAAACGAGAATTGAGACAAGCTCTTGGATCTTGGCCACAAGAGGTCATAGATGAGCTTGGAGAAATGAGTGTTGGCAGAGCCTTAGGGCCAGGAGCCGGGTTTAAAGAAGGAAGGGGCACCAGTGGAGACAGCTTCAGGTCCTTACTTAAGAAGCTGAGTAAAGGAAATGGAGGGGAAAGGGCAGGAAGAATGGAGGCTGCTTTGGAGTGGGTGGGAGGAGAGCCAGTTCCCAACTGGGATGCGGAGGAAGGACCACCGGCGGCAATAAGTTAGCCAGGAAGAGGCCACCTCTTTCCCTGAGTCTGTAGGAGAAACGAGCCCAGCCCGGAGTGGAGCGAAGGAAGGCTCTGAGGGCAACTGCTCCTTTGGAGGCCAGGTGTCTCCCCAGCTGCCCTATGGCATTCTCGATGTGGACGTCTCGGGCAACACAGCAGTGAAGAGAACTTACTCATTGGAGTCAGACTGTCTGGGTTCAGCTCTGAGGTTATTACCTTTGGTGACCTGGGCAAATTTGTTAGTAACCAGTGCCTCAGTTTCCCTCTCTGGAAACTGGGGTTAACCAGGGTTGTGAAGATGAGCTGCCTTGATCCAGGTAGAGCCCTCAGTGTAGTGTCTGACATATAGTAAGCAGGTGTGTGTGAGAGGGTAGTTATTATTAACAGCCACTTCTGGTTCTCCTGCGAGCCTCCTGTGGGTCTAACGTTGGCCAGCAAACAGGAGGAGTCTGGTGTTCGTTGCTTCACAGGGAGCTTTTCAGGAAGTGTGGTCATAAGAAGAAAGATGATTTAGAAGTGGCATAGCGCCGGTCACAAGAGCTTTGTTCCACAATAAATGCTACCTGACATGTAATAAATACTTATAAGCATGTCCTCTATAATCAGCACCCTTTAGAAAGTTCCCCTACCCCACTGCTCTTGGCCTTGGCTCTGGCCATACCCACTACTCCAGTGAGCAGTATCAGCTGTCAGCAGGCTTCTTGTTTTTTTGGATTAGGTTCCTTTACAGGGATCTTCCCATGGTTGTACGATTAGAGAATTGCAGAATGCTTTACAAACACTTCCAAATGTCTCATAGCAATGAGAGGCCAGTGCAAAGGGTGGACAGAGTTCTTCTGTGTCACAGAAATCAGAGTTGGAGCATATCCAGCTGGCTATGTCACCCCAAGCTTGTGGGTCATTGCAGAATCGTTCACAGAAATTCCCGTTGCATTGGATTTTGTCCAGGCCCATGCAATATGTTCAGGGATCACAGAGCAATCTCTCAAGGGAAAAGAGGAAGGCCTGTTGCTTGGAATGGCTTAGAGCACTTTTGGTAGCCATCCAAGGCAGCTATCACTCATTAAATCTGCCTTCTCTTCCAGCAAAAAGCCAACTGTATAGAACCCTACATATAGAGCTCTAAGAATAGTAGAGCACTCCAAGAACATACTGCACTTGGCCTAAATACAATTGTGCAGGGCTTAACGAGCTTTTTTACTCTCAAAGCTGGGTGAGTTGGAACAAACAAAAAATATTTTCCCCAAGTAGCATGCAGAGAAAGAATGAGAAACAGCAAAGAAGAGCACATTAGCACATTCTTCTTTGACCTGGGCTGCCTTTTCAGGGTACAGATTGACTCTGCAACCACCAAAGCATACCCATAAGCCCTAAGGCAGTGGGCACAGCAGATCCCCCGCCCCCATTCATTGACTTTACACTAGCCTGAGCAAGCCCCAGAGTCCTGTAACGGTGGTAATTTGTCATTTGCTGTAACAGGAATTTGAAGCCATCATCTACAATAAACATTTGGTTGATTTATTGGCCTCCTTCCCATAAGTATAGAAAGTAAGGACAGGTTCCACCCAAAGCTGCAGTTTTGAGCAATGAGAGCTCTCAGAGTGCACATGTTAAACCACACCCCACTATTTGTGGGAAGAAGAAATCCACATGTGGGTCTATTCATGAGTCTGGGAAGATACTCTCTTTAACAGGAGTTGGCTCTAGTACGGATTTAGGAGAGCTTATATTCTCTAAAACTTTCTATACTGTCTGAAATCTTTACTCAGTGTTACTTTTATTATTGGAAAAACAGTAATCTTATTTGAAAATTACTTTCCTATTCTCAAGTGGGCAAACACGACAGGGTTTCCAGCTTCCTGTTTTCTCCTGGAGAGGGAAAATACAATGAAATGAAGGCCCTCACAAACAAAGATTATAGGAAAAACAGGCTTTGGCCATTCCTGGATAGTCCTCTGTTGCTCCCTGCCCACAGAGAACAAATATTACAGGTCACCACATGTCATCAGCCTCTTGGCCAGCTAACTGCATTTCACCCCTTAGTTCTCCTTGTAGATGTCACTTCTTCTGGGAAGCCATTTCTGTCCTGCCAAGCTTGAGTCCTGTGTTCTTCCCGTGTTCTTCCAAGCCATCTGCACTGTGATGATCTTTACCTTTTGGCCAACCCTACCAGACTTGAGGTCCCTGAAGTCAGAGGTTTTATTCATCTGTGTAGCCCTTGTACCTTAGGAAAGTGCTGACAGACTCAATAAACATTTACTGAATAATTATTTGTTTGGGGACCTTTATAATCAGAACAATATAAAGATGAAAAAGAAACCATTTCTTTTTTTTTTTTTATGATAGTCACACACAGAGAGAGAGAGAGAGAGAGAGAGAGAGAGGCAGAGACACAGGCAGAGGAAGAAGCAGGCTCCATGCACCGAGAGCCCGATGTGGGATTCGATCCCGGGTCTCCAGGATCACGCCCTGGGCCAAAGGCAGGCGCCAAACCGCTGCGCCACCCAGGGATCCCGAAACCATTTCTTTTTTTAAAAAATATTTTATTTATTCATTCATGACAGAGAGAGAGAGAGGGAGGCAGAGACATAGGTAGAGGGAGAAACAGGCTCCCTGCAGGGACCCCAATGTGGGTTTCGATCTCTGGACCAAGGATCAAGCCCTGAACCAAAGACAGATAACCACTGAGAAACCCAGGTATCCCAGAAACCATTTGTTTTCAAGGAACATACAACTAAGTTGGGGCAGACAGATGTGTCCAACAATTAACTATAAAACCAAGCACTGATTTATGGGTTAAAAGAGTTACAAAGAACCAATGTGAAGATAAGGAAGGTCTTGAATCCTGAACAGTCCTCATTCATTGTGTCTTCTGGTTCAGAAGCCCCATATTGGAATGCTGGTACGGGGTATGTGCCGGTAGTTATAAGGATTCAGGTTCTTTAGGACATTTAATTAGAATTTAACTCATGATCTTTCTTTTCTGTCCTTCTGCTGGCAGTTACCCTAGGAATACCTGCCATTTAATCTTTATTGATGTTTGTGAAATGCCTTGTCTTTCTCTGCCGAAAGTCTGTTCAGTGTTGAGCATTACAGTGTTACAGTGGTTGTTTTATTACTAAAGCAGTGCCAACGAGGTTACACAACAGCTTGAATCAGGAAGTAAAACAAGGGCGGTGATCCTACTGAAGCTACAGGGGATGGGGATTTGGGATGGTAAAATGTTAATTACCCGAGACGGAATGTGGGCTGGAGTCCAGAGCTGTGCTCCTGGAGATCATTTCTGTCCCAGAGGCTGGGGCTGGCTCTTTGGCAGTGGGTCCTTAGCATCCTGCCCTCCCCTGGCTGGAATGTTGGATTCACTTCTCTGAAAGCTGCCACAGAGAATCTAGTGGCGAGGAGCCAGAAGCACACGTCTTGCACTGCATCAGGGGCCACTCTGGAAGCTTCCCAGGAGCTGAAGGGCTGTTCCATTTGCATGTGATAAATTATTTATCTCTAAAGCAATTTATTCTTTATCTCTCTTTAGACTCTCATTCTCCTTGTTTCTGGCTCTCGAGGTCTCTCTCTCTCTCTCTCACCAAAGAGGGAGCTGGAAGATAGATGAGGGAGGGTTGAGGAGGTAGGCTTGGCACACAAGGATGGTAGAAATGTTCATTTATAAAGCTGAGAAAATAAACACAGAAGTAGATGGGCTTCTGGTCGGGAAACACCAAGATGGTTTGCTTTAGGGTGGGGAGGAACGGGTGCCAGGGAGAAGGCGGTGGCGGCAGTAACAACCTCTCCGTAACTTTAGTCTCCCACAATGTCACCTCCAGAGACCGACGGGGGAACTTGCATTCGGAATGAAACGTTTTTAAGACGTTGTGTTGGCAGGCAGGTAAGATGCGGGACGAAGGGAGAGGCGCCAGTGAAAAAGCGAAGGCTCTGGAACCAGCCTCCTAAGACCAATGCCAGGTTCACCAATTGCTTTCTATCTAGGTGACCTTGGGCAAGTGTCCTAATTCTCTTTAGAGCCTTCGTTTCTATCTGTAAAATTCAGAGACTGTAAAACCCACAGGTTCAAACAGATAATCCCTGTAAAGGACTGAGGAGACAGTCGCTGGCACAAAGGAGGCACAAAATAAACGACAGTCAGTATCATCGTCAGCTGCGGGCCAAACGACCAGAGTCCCCCAAACTCCCAAGCAAACAATTACCCGGAGCACGGAGCATCCAGGTCTGACTGACGCGCCTCCCGGCCCAATAAGGTACCGGGAAAGAACTCTGTGGAGTCGAACCAATGGCACCAGTCCTTGTTGTTGGACGGGGCTTCTGGCCGTTCCGCCAATAGCTTGAAGATGTGACTAAGGACTGACATTCTGACGGTCCAATGACGCACAACCAGCCCACACTCAGCACTTCGAAGGGGATAAATCAAGGAGCCGGCGCGTATAGATTCCGTTATTAGGCAATACTGGATGGAGAGAGGAGCTCAGGGGAGACAGCGCGAGGGCGAGGCACCCATGAGCTAAAAAAAGAAAAAAGACGATGGTTGCGCCAAGTGAGCTCGGCCGCCATCATGCTCTAGTTTCCCCTTCGCCTCTCCGGGTCCGCGACCAAGGAAGCGGCCTCTGGGATGCTGAGGGGGTGTGTCCCCGAATGATTGGCGCAGGCGGCTCAGCCAATCCTAGCTCGTCAAACGGGAAGCGCTTGGCCAATGAGGGGCGACGGCAGCGGCGAGGACTCGGAGGGGCGGAACAGCAGCTTGATGGGCACAAGCGCCAGCCAGTGAGAGCCGGAAGCATCCTCCCTGCGGCCAATGGAGTGGGGCTCTGGGCGGGCTCCCGAGTGTTTGTGTTGTGGTTTTGGGGGAGGGAGGCGGAGGGGAAAGTTTGTTTATTTTGTTTTTAGTTTCTGGGGTCCCCGTGTTTCTGGGAGGTGAAGAGGGAGGGAGTGACCCCCCCGCGCCCCCTCAGTCCCCCTACTACGTCGCCTCCATAGCCTGCGGAGAAGCGGGGACCGCGCGCATCGCAGCGCATCGCAGCCTCACAGCGGAACGCCGCGCACTCGGAGCCGGCGCGGCTCGGCGGTGAGTGAGGACCGACGGCCACTGCCGCCCTTCCCCTCCCCCGCGCACCGCCCAGTCCGAGCGGAGCGGCCGGGTGGGCGAGGACGCCCGCGGGAGCGCGCGGCGCGGGCCGGCCTGTCAAGCTGAGGCGCAGCGTGTGCGTGTCCTCGCGAGTGAGCGCGCGCGGCGGGGACAGGGCTGGAGGGGGGGCGGGAGCGCGCGCGGGCCCCGGCGGGGGCGGCGGCGGCGGCGTGGAGCTCGCGCTCCGTGGGGGCGGGCGTGCGGTGGGTTTGACCCCGGGTCGGGGAGGGACGCGGGCGACGTCCCGCGCGCAGGGCAGGGGCGCCCCGAATGGCGGGGCCGGCGGGCGGGCGCGCGCGGCTCTGGGCGTCACGCGCCGGCAGGTGTGAGCTGGGGGAGGGCTTCCGGGTGGGCTGGTCGAGTCGGGTTCGCTTCCCGTCGCTGGGCGGGGGGGCGCCTCCAGGGCGGGGAGGGGCTCCCCGTGGCGGCGGAGAGCGGGGGGCCCTCGGAGGCGCGTCGGGCCCCCTGCCTGGCTGGGGGGCAGGTAGACGGAGGCGGCAGGCCCCCGAGCGCCCCGGTGGCTGCCTGCGCGGCACCGCGGGACCTGCGTGGCAGCGTGGACGCGTTCTCCTGATTAATCCGGGCCGGGGGAGTGGGTGTCGCGCCCCTCATCCCAGAGCCCTGCGGCGTGGCCACCTTCGAGAGGCTGTCCAGGCTTTCCACGAGGAAATGGGACGAGCCGGCGCCAGGGGGAGACGAGCCTGTCTCCCCCTGAGTTGGCATCCCTTGGGTCCAAACCAGTGGGTTTGTCAGCCCACGGAGGGCCAGATACCCCAAAGTGGCCGAGGTCGCCCCGTAACCGTAGCTGCTTGTTGGGCATCTTAAGTAAGGACCAGCCCATCCTCAGTTCTCTAGGCAGAGTGTGCCGACCTCGGTCTCAAGATTCCTTGCTTCTTCGTGGGTCCTTTGGCTGTTTTATTACTCTTTAGCATCTATGCTAGAAATTGTGCGAGGAATAAGACGAATTTCAAGTTGGTCATTTGTATTACAGTGTACGCGAAATTATGCAACAAAATTGGCGAGAGGTATTTCTCCATAGTGAATAAAACGTCATTGGTTGCCTCCCCCCACCCCAGGAGTTAAGCGTATAGAAAGAAGGTGTATAAAAATCTCGCATCTTAGCATTTTGTGAAAGTTTAACAATAGAGGCTATTTCCTTCATAGTTGTGGGGACTTTCAGTGGACCATAGCTTCCTGTTGATTTGGAGAAGCATTAATGATCCTGGCTTTGAGAATATATTTATTGTTTTGGTAATGTTATGTAAATGCCTCTCTAAAGGCAGAACTTTTAGCACGTTGGTTTGCACCTCTACAGCGTGCTGTATCGCTGTGGGTAGGTAGTGAGAGGGATATGAATGTAGTAGGTCCCTACATTAAGGAATCCAGAACACAAATCAGACTGGCTTGGCCCGCTTGGGACAGACACAGCAATGATGATAATGCTGCCTTTATATTTTCTTGGTTCTTGGCCTTCTCTGAGTGCTTGTCCCAAACATTAGCATTTGAGCAGAGTAGTTTGTGATAGGATTTAAGAAGAAGAAATTACCAAGCTGCATTTCTGAGGTAGCATATAAATGCCATGCCTTTGAAAAAATATTTTTTTCTTCATTCAGATAGAAGCACTTAAAAGTGTTTTAAGTCAGAGCAATACCATTTGTTGAAACGATAGTAATAATGTTAACTGACATTTACTGCATGCATCTCACATGCCAGCCTCTCTGTATTTTTTCCTAATCCTTACCTGAAGCCTGTCACATAGGTGTCATTACTGTTTTCTGGATAAGAAAAAGACCCTCTAAGAGCCTCATGGCCAGTAATTTTAAGGGATAGGTTTAGTTTTAAGTGTGTCGGTTTTCAAAGCCTGTGCTTATTCCATTTTGCCTCCTAAATTATCCAGAGGAAGAAAGGTAGAAAGGACACTGAAAAGTAGAAAGGAAAAGAAATAGGAAGTGCCACTGGTGATGATGAGGTTGTCCATACCTGTTAAAAATTTAATGTTGGGCAGCCTGGGTGGCTCAGCGGTTTAGCGCCTGCCTTCAGCTCAGGGCCTGATCCTGGTGACCTGGGATCCAGTCCCACGTCGGGCTCCCTGCATGGAGCCTGCTTCTCCCTCTGCCTGTGTCTTTGCCTCTCTCTCTCTCTCTCTCTCTCTCTCTCTCTGTGTGTGTGTGTCTCTCATGAATAGGTGAATAAAATCTTAAAAAAAAAAAAAAAAAGTAGTTCATGTGCAAAATGCATGCTCTAGAAGAATACTGAAATGGAGCAACTTGTGGTGTGGAAGGTTGGATCTGCCAGTTTGCTAGATCTCCCAGTTCTCCTTATCTGTTTGAGCTGTGTGCCATTCTGTTCTTCTTTTCACCTCCGGGAATTCTAAAAGAGGAGGCTGTACTGACTGCTTCCCTTCACTGCTCAAGTTATTCTTTGAACCTTTGCAGCTTGGCTCCCAACCTTAACACTCACTGAGGTTTTTTCCAAGGTTGCCAATTACCTAATGGTTAAAATTCCCAGAGCACCTTTTCGGGATTTATCCTGTTATGTCTCCCTGCAGTAGTCCTTTTGACTACCTCCACTCCTTAAAAAAAAAAAAAAAAAAACCTATTTAAAAAATAGCAGTAACATTAGCTCTTGGTATGTATACATGAATGTTAGTTAACTTGTGCATAGATTCATGTAACCACCACTATCAGGATACAGACCAGTTCCATAATCCCCCCAAAATTTCCTCAGACCATATTCCTTTTGATTCTCCTTCATCCTAACTTCTATCCCAGAGATAGATAAACACTAAAGGTCAGAATTAGGCCTCTTTTGTTGTTTTACTTTTCTCTGTCTACTGGAAAATGTTAGTTTGGGGACTTCAAATTATCACCTTGTATCTGCTAACCTGCATATCCACGTCTGACCTTTCTTCCATACTCTAAAATGACATCAATATTTACCTGCTGGAATTCTTCACTATTGCTTCATAATCAATGTGTTTAAAGTTTTGTTCAACTTTGCCTCCTAAACCAGCTCTTCCATCAGATTTTTCTGTATTTTTTGGTGATGCCGTCCTCCTTCCCTGCAACCCTGAAACACTCGGAGGGCCTTATAATAAGCTCTTATCCCAGACCTGGAATCCTGCTGCTCAGCTATAGATATTGGCTCCTGCCCTTTGCTACTGAGCTGGCTCCCATTCAGTAGTCTGAGCAGAGCACAGGTAATTGGAGTATTTAGAACGCCATCGGGATTGGACTGCTGCTCTGGTCTGAACCTCTTGTGGCTTCCCATTGCCCTGAAGTCCGTCTAGGATTTTATATATATACGTAAAAAAAAATGAATTTTTTTTTATTTACTTATTCATGAGAGACACAGAAAGAGGCAGAGACATAGGCAGAAAGAGAGAAGCAGGCTCCATGCAGGGAGCCTGATGTGGGACTTGATCCTGGGACTCTGGGATCACACCCTGAGGCAAAGGCAGATGCTCAACCTGAGCCACCCAGGCGTCCCCCGTCTGGGATTTTATTTTTCATCCTTTGAGGCTCTGTAAGATCTGGCCTGTGCTTGCCTCTCTAACCTTCTCTCATCTCTTTTATGGCCCACCCCACCCCCCTTTCTGATGTCCCAATTACTTGGTCTTACTTTCCATTTTTTCAACCAAGCCTTTTGCAGGCTCAAGGTTTTTGTACAGACCACTCTCCTGGCTTGGGCTGGTCCTCCCCAGCTTCCTAATTTTCACCTACATAACATCAGGGTTCAGATTAAATTGCCAATTCATCAGAGATGCTTTCCTTTATGACCGCCCACTACCCTCATCTACCCTCAGTCAGGTCTTTCAGAGCTCCTCTTCCTTTTTCATAGCTCTCACCACAGTTTGTGATTCAGGACCATGTCTGTTTTGTTTCCCGTGTCTCTAGAGCTGAGCCAAGTATCAGGCGTACAATAAACTCCCAGCAAATATTTGTTGCCTGTGTTGTGAGTCTGGATTTTTGCTTTTATAATTTACTGTTTTCTTGCAGTTTCTGGTAGCCTTGCTTTCTACTTCCTACCTTCTCTGGGACTTGATCTCACTGTTGGTAGTCTATTTCAGAAATAGATCTGAAATTGCTGAAGAGGACACTGATCCTGTTCTCCTTCTGAATTGTACCTCTGCCTGGGAGCTCCTACCACTGAGCCACAGTAGATCTAAACTGTGGCTGACTTGCTAAGTCCACTGAGCAGTGCACCTTGGTTGTTCAGGCTGGGGCTAGTGCTTGTAGCTGTTTTTCTTTGCTCATCAACCCCTGCTCTTTATTTCTTCTTCCTCCCTCTACCCAGCCTGCAACTTCTAAAGACCTTGTATATTTTCCAGCTGAGCCTGCTTACCCTTTGACATTTGCCAGCCTTTTGACATTGACAACTGCCTCTAGTGTCTTGACCCTACAGATTGCCCCCACACTAATCGTCCTGAAACAGTGCTTGTTTATGTTTCCTGCCCCCTCCCCAAGTCTACCACAGGCACTTAAGTTTGAAAACCTTCAGTGGTGTTTCATTGCCTAGAGGGTTTAAACTCTTTAGCTTGTTATTTCAAGCACTTTGGACTAACACTGTCCAATGGAAGTAGAATGCAAGCCACAAATGTGAGCCACGTGTGTAATTGTAAATATTCTAGTAGCCACATTTAAAACGTTAGAAAGGGTAAAATAGATTTTCAAAAAATTTTATTTACTTCAATATATCGAAGATATTTCATGTAAACATGTAATCAGTAAAATTATTGAGACGCTTTACATTCCTTTTTTTTCATATTAGGTCTTTGAAATCTGGAATGTATTTTTCACTTCATCTCCATTCAGACTACATTTCTTTTTTTTTTTTTTTGACTACTTTTCAAGTACTCAGTAGCCACCTGTGGCTAGTGGCTACCCTGTTGGATAACACAGCTCTAAACCACATCCTTGACATAGATATACCTAGGTAATTCCAGGCACTAGCCTTTTGATTATTGTATTCCTCTGTCTACAACCAGATCCTCATCCAAATATGCTAACCTTCCTTGCTTGGGAATCCCAGGGTATCTTATCCCTAAACTTTACTTCTCACCATTTCCTCTGACCCCTTAACCTTATTTTTGTGTGTGTCACTGTTTTTCCATATAGCAATTACTTATAATATTTACCAGTTTGCATTATTATCCAAAGTAAAGTTAAAATATGTTTTTTAAAGATTTTATTTATTCATTCATGAGAGACACACAGAGAGAGAGAGAGAGAGAGAGAGAGAGGCAGAGACATAGAGGGAGAAGCAGGCTCCATGGAGGGAGCCCAATGTGGGACTCGATCCCGGTACTCGGATCACGCCCTGGGCTGAAGGCGGCGCTAAACCACTGAGCCACCTGGGCTGCCCCAAGTTAAAATATTTTAATAACTGATATTTAACAAGGCATGGGCACTGACCAATGGAAATAAGTGCCTACTAAATTAGAATCGATGGCAACTGTGTATAGCTTCTGTGTTCTTATCTGTGTGTACCTACTGAATTACAGCTCTTACTGTCCTGGGTTTTGCATTGTTGGCTTCCCCCATAAGACTATGAGTTCCTTGATGGCAGGCATTTGTCCTACTCATCTTTACATTCCTTACAGCTCCTGTCCTGGCCTATAGTAGGCAGTCTACAAATATTTTAAATAAGTGAACAAATGCAACCTTAATATCTATTTTTATTCTATGTTCTATATTTTATCTTTCCAAATAGAAACTAAAATATAAGTCCTTTCAGGACAGAGATCATGGATTATGAAGGAGTATATGGAATATTGTCTTGATTGTCTTCATAGGAGCATTTCTTCTGAATGAAGATTTGCTTTAAAAAAATAACTCTTGGGGGGAATCAGTGGTTAAGCATCTGCCTTTGGCTCAGGGTGTGATCCTGGGGTCCTGCGATTGAGTCCTGCATTGGGCTCCCTCTGGGGAGACTGCTTCTTCCTCTGCCTATGTCTCTGCCTCTCTCTCTCTGTGTCTCTCATGAATAAACAAAATCTTAAAAAAAAAAACCTCTTGGGGTGCCTGACTGGCTCAGTTGGTAGAGCATGTGACTTGATCTCTGAGTTGTAAGTTCAAGCCCCACTTTGGTGTAGAGCTTCCTTAAAAAATAAAATCTTTTTAAAAAAATTAAAAAAAAAACTGTTTGGGGGCACCTGACTGGCTCGGTCTGTAGAGCATGCAACTCTTGATCTTGCAGTCCTGACTTTGAGCCCTATGTTGGGGGCATAGAGATTACTTAAAATGTTTGTTAGTGCCCATTGGTGATGGTTTAAAAGTTGAATAAAGATTAAAATAATAATAACTATTTAGATATTATTATGGGTTTTCAGGCTGGGTCAGAAATGAGGTTGGGCTTTCATTTAAGGAGACGTAGTTTCTTTGTGGTTTGTAAACTGGCTCAGAAAACAACTTCAAAGAGCTCCTTGGAATTAATGCACGCTCTTCCAGAGTTAGGAGCACAGTTGGTTTTGGAAAGGCACTGTGCTAGGAGTTAAAAGTCCTGAGTTGATTTGTATTGCAGACATCTGCTTGAGTACATACCATGTTCCAAGCACGGGAATGAATGAGAATTCAAAAACTATAATAGTATGGAAAAAATGTCCCTTTAACACCGAGGTGAAATGATTAATTCTTCGTAGGAAGAATTATATTTTACTCCATTATATTTTACCCATTTCTAGCATGGACTACAGTACTTTATCATGTTTCTAGGTCTCTCTCTCACGCTGGATTATAAATTTCTTTAGTGCAAGACTGTTGTATTCATCTCTGCATCCTTAAACACATACTTGTACTGTGCCTGCCATACTGTACCCACTCAAATGTATATTGAATAGATCACCTCAAATTACTTAGCTTTGTAAGACCTCAGTTTTTCTTATGTAAGTAGGAAATTCTCTCCCCCAGAGAATTGTTGAAGCTGCAACAATAATAATCTTTTAAAACTATGTAACTATTCTATATATGTTATACCTCAAATGTAAAACTTTACCCAGAAAACAAGTGTAAATCTGATATCTGTCCCCTACTTTAAACTGTTCCTGAAGTGCAGGTGCCTGGGTTGCTCAGTGGGTTAAGTATCTGCCTTCAGCTCAGGTAATGATCCCAAAGGTCCTGGGGTCGAGCCCCACATTGGGTTCCCTGCTCATTGGGGAGTCTGCTTCTCCCTCTCCCTTTGCTGCTTCCCCTGCTTGTGCTCTCTCTCTCTCAGTCATTCTTTCTCTCAAATAAATATATAAAATCTTAAAAAAAAACAAAAACAAAAACAAACAAAACCAAAACTGTTAATGAGTCCCCAAAGCCTCATTTGGAATATAAACTTCATGAAAAGAAATAACTGGTCTCTCTTGTTCAGTGAATACCCAATGAAGACCCTACCTCATTTCCTGCCAGTCTCCCTTTTGCTGCCTGAACTCTTACCACAATGACCCTATTCTGGTTCCTGAAATGCATATTCCTGTCCACTCACGGTCTCTTCCTAGCACTTGGTGTTCCCATACCCTGGAAGGCCCCCCACCTTGACCTTAGTTGATGCCTCTTCAGTCCTCCAAACTCAGTTTATATGTCACTCCTTTAGTGACTTCCTAATCATCCCCACCCCAGAGAAGATGTGCTCCTTTTATTTTTAAAAAATACTTATTTTAAAATAATTTCTGCACCCAACATGGGGTTCAGACTCAGCCCTGAAATCAAGAGTCACATACTTAACCAACTGAGACAGCCAGGCACCCTTAGATGTGCTCCTTTTATTTTTTTTTTATTTAAATTTTTTTAGATGTGCTCCTTTTAAACACAACACTTAACAGAATTGTAATTAAATAATGACTTAATTTGTGTAGTATCTTTGCTACAACATAGCTATCTGAATAAAAATACCTTATCTGATGTGTTCACATTTTGTATAACCAGTATCTAGCACTGTAAGTTGCACATAGTAGGTCCTCATAAATATTTTTCAAATGAAGGTAGGAAAGAGAACTAAAAATAGAACATAAAAAAGTCATTCAAAAAAAAAAGTAGGGTGTCTGGGTGGCTCAGTGGTTGAGCATCTATCTGCCTTTGGCTCAGGGTGTTATCCTGGTGTCTGGGGATCAAGTCTGGCATCAGGCTACCTGTGAGGAGCTTGCTTCTCCCTCTGCCTGTGTCTCTGTGTCTCTCATGAATTAAAAAAATAAAGAAAGAAAGAAAGAAAGAAAGTCATTTTAACAGTTTAAATAAATATATGGGAGCAGGGAGGGGCTTGCCTTTTTAAATTGTCTCTTTTAAAATTGTCTTCTTTAAAAAAATTTCTAGTTGTAATCAGTAAACATTTTAAGATTACAGAAAGAATATTTGTTTTGTTGTTTCTTAAAAGATTTTATTTATTTATTTGACAGAGCATAAGAAGGGGGAGTGGTAGGCAAAGGAAGAGGGAGAGGCAGGTTCCCCACAGAGCAGGGAGCCTAATGCAGGCTGGATCCCAGGACCCTGGGGTCATGACCTGAGCCAAAGGCAGACACTTAACTGAGCCACCCAGGCAACCCTAGAAAGAATATTGTTATTAAATTTGTATTTGTCTGAAAACCTTACTTATTGTAGAGTTAGTTTTAATCCTTATTAGTAGAAATGATCAGAATTGTTATTCCTTTTAAAATCTTATGGGGTACCTGGATAGCTCAGTTGGTGCAGCACGTGACTCTTGATCCCTGGATAGTAGGTTTGAGTGCCACACTGGGTGTAGAGATTACTTTTTTCAAAATCTTATGGGGGGGGTCCCTGGGTGGCGCAGCGGTTTGGCGCCTGCCTTTGGCCCAGGGCGCGATCCTGGAGACCTGGGATCGAATCCCACATCAGGCTCCCGGTGCATGGAGCCTGCTTCTTCCTCCGCCTGTGTCTCTGCCTCTCTCTCTCTCTCTCTCTGTGACTATCATAAAAAAATTTTAAAAAATAAAAAATAAAAAGTAAAAGTTTAAAAAAATAATAATAAAATAAAAAATCTTATGGGAACCCTGGGTGGCTGAGTAGTTTGGTGCCTGTCTTTGGCCCAGGGCATGATCCTGGAGCCCTGGGATTGAGTCCCACATCGGGCTCCCTGCTGGGGCCTGCTTCTCCCTCTGCCTGTGTCTCTGCCTCTCTCTCTCTCTGTGTCTCTCATGAATAAGTAAATAAAATCTTTAAAAAAAATCTTAAAAAATAAAAATAAAATCTTTTTATATGCTTGTGACTAGGATGACTACAGTTTCACTGAACGTTTGTGTGTGTACCATGTGCTGAATGCTGTTAAAAGCTGGGACTACAGGATGGGGCGCCTGGGTGGCTCAATTGATTGGTATCCTTCTCTTGGTTTCTGCTTAGTTCCTGATCTCAGGGTTGTGGGATTGAGCCCTGCAGGGCGGGTTTAGCGCTTAGCTGGGAGTTGACTTCTCTCCCTCTCCCTCTGCCTGGCCCGCTGCTTGTGTATGTGTGCTTTCTCTCCCTCTCCCTCCCCTCTTAAAATAAATAAGCCTTTAAAGAAAGAATGGAATAAAGAAAGTAAAGGAAGAAGGAAGCTAGGACTAGAAGAATGAGATGAGAAGAGATCTTTGCTCCCAAGGAGTGTACAGCTGCAGGAGTGAGGCAGACTTGGACACAGATGAGTGCTATTTGGTGTAATAAGAGCTGTGATAGACATATAGGGGATGGGGCAGAGGGGAAGGAAAGTCCTCAATACAATACAAGGTCAGAAAGCCTTTCCAGGGAACACTTCCAGTAAGTCATGGTAGAAAAGGGTACTTCAGGCAGAGGGAGCAGCATGTGCAGGCTCAAAGGAGTTCATTTAGTATATGGAGAAGATAGCTAGCACAGTGGTATGCTTCATACAGCTGGTCTGGGGTACAGGGCCAAGGGCTGACTGTGACCTATCAGACTCTTAGATTACATCGTATTTCAATTTTTTTTTTTAATTATTTATTTATGATAGTCACAGAGAGAGAGAGAGAGAGAGGCAGAGACATAGGCAGAGGGAGAAGCAGGCTCCATGCGCCGGGAGCCCGATGTGGGATTCAATCCCGGGTCTCCAGGATCGCGCCCTGGGCCAAAGGCAGGCGCCGAACCGCTGCGCCACCCAGGGATCCCTACATCGTATTTCAGTACTGGAAATGGTCTTAGGAATAATGATGTGAGTCTGTATATTTGAATTCATAAAGGTGTTGTACCATTCAGTGTCAACTATACTTAAAAAAAAAGAAAAGTAGCATTCAAAGATTAGTCATAAACCAGAATGATGCTTGTCAACTGTACCTATAGCCATGCAAATGATATATCAGAGCTAGAAAGTGGTGACTCATTTAAGATTATCTGTGGGAGCAGAGAATAAAGGAAGTGACCTCTTGCTTGACTGCCTGAGGGGACTGCTGATCTATCTCATGAGGCCCAGATTCTAAACCAGTGAAAAGGATAAGATCAGAAAGGAGTACCCAGAAGAGCCTCTGGATATGTATACATTTCTACAGCTTGAAGGTTGTTACATATCTCTAAATATCCAATTGGCTTACTGAACTAGCATTTGTTTAATTTGATTCTTGACCAGAATTCAAGAAAGGAAAATTCACTGACTGGAAATCTAGCATTTCTTCATTTTACTTCTCTTTAGTTCAGCAGTTCTTTGCTTTCTTGTCCCCTTCCACAGCTTTTTTCTCAGTACTATTACTCTGAAGTAGCATGTCCTTTTCCCCAAACCACCCCATCTCTTGCCATCTTTCTTTCTATTATCACTAAGTTGTTTGCAGTTGTAGGATGTCTGTACTTTGTTGGCTAACCAGTGTTTTCTCAGTTTTGCATGTTCAGAGTTTGATATTTTTCAGAATGAGAGGTGGTTAAGCTCTGGAAGTGCTGGTGACACTCAGAAGATGCTAATTGACCCATTGCTACAAATTCTGTGTGTTCATTTATTGACCTAGATTACAAGGGGTGAAAGAGACAATGGATGGTAGGGAGAATAACAGCAGTGAGTATAGGTTATTTTCAAGATGTTTGGAAAGGGGCACCTGAATGGCTCTGTCTGACTCTCGATTTTGGCTCAAGTCATGATCTTGGGGGTTGTGGGATTGAGCCCTGTGTTGGGCTCCATGCTCAGCGAGAAGTTTGAGATTCTCTCTCCCTCTCCCTCTGCTCCCCCACCTCGTCTCCTTCTCTCTCTAAAATAATAAATAAATCTTTTTAAAAAAGGTGTTTGGAAAAGAAAGGAAGGAGACAATGAGAGCAAGGCAAGGTTGAGAAGACAACATGTTAAGGTGAGATAGAAAATCTGCTTAAGTATGTGTAGCAAGGACCCAGGAAGGAAAGAAAAATGGAAACTGCTTGAATGGGGACGGTAGCAGGTAATCCATAGCCCAAGGCCACCAGATTCCTCTCAAGCGTATAGGTGGAGTGATAATCCTTAGAAATTCCTTGTAGTTCCTCAGCTAGAGAAAAGGGAAAAGTCAGGGTTCTTTCTTGGTACCTTGAGCTCAAAACAAGCTTATACTGTTCTGGCACCCAGCAGAATGGTTTGTACATAATAGGTATAGACATTCTAAGAGATAAATTCACAGAATGGAAAGAAGATATTGATTATAACTTTGAACTTGTTCTAGTTACTGGATCACACTGTGTTTTATGATGAACACCTTTATTAATCTTTTATTTAGTGAGTAGGACAGACTACATTGTATTCTTTTCCTAAAAGTGTTAATTTATTAAATGTATATATTTAAAATATACTACAATTAAAAAAAATATTTTATTTATTTATTTATGAGAGATGCAGACAGAGAGGTAGAGACATAGGCAGAGGGAGAAGCAGTCTCGCTCCATGCAAGGAGTCTGATGTGGGACTTGATCCCAGGACTCCAAGATCATGCCCTGAGCCGAAGGCAGATGCTCAACCGCTGAGCCACCCAGGCATCCCACCACAATTTTTATAATGCTGTTTTGGTATGTCTTTTAAAAACCATACTGAGAACCTCAAAATGTGGAAGTGGACCAGGCGTCCTAACTTAGGCCCAGGTCAGTATATCAAGAGAAATGTTTTGAGCGTCTGCAGGATTCTGATATGGAAGGAAGGAGATATAAAGTAAAAAGATGAAAACTGAAGCCCTCCAAGGAGCTAATATTTTTCCTCCTGTGAAAATCTTGCAGATGGTGTATCATGTTCAGTAGTATCCTCTTCGTGAGATCTTTTACCCAGATGTATATCTCTGTGGAACTTCTGAATATAGAATCTCTGCACTTAGATGTACCAACAGATTTTAAAATAAATCTCTTCTTAACTACTCTTTTGTCAACCTTTTCACTATAAACGTTTTATATTTTTATACTGAAGTATTTAAAATTTATGATGTTTTTATTTTGCAGTTTGGCTCTGTCCCCTTAAACCAAAGACTATACTATACTGCCGATTCCCACTTATACCATGCAGGTGGATCTGTGGATTGGTATAGAGAGAGGAGGGCTTTTTATGCCCTCACATTCCCACTCCTGAAACACAGACCCAGAGGGGAAAACATTACTTTTAAAACACCAAGAGAATTAGTGAAAAGGCTCTTTGTAGAAATAACAAAAACAAAACAATAGAATGAAAATGCAAAACGCATCACATTTCAAGCCAGTAAGGGCTGTTTGAAAACTTTAAAAAGGGGACCCTGTGCCCCACACACAGCTTGTGAGTCCGCCTCAGCACATTGTGACACCGCCCTACGCTTCCTGAACCTGCCAGAGCCCGGCTCAACACTGATGTTTTGTGTTTGCTTTGGAAGCGGATGCTCTCTAGACTTTTATTTACTGTACTTAAAAATGCGTGTTTAATGTCATTTTCTTGTTTTCCTTTATCTCCCGAAGACTTGGGAATTGTCACTCAGGATGCTTTTCTGGCAGGTCAGCCTGGATAGGTACCTCTGCTTTACCTCCCTTAAAATTTGTTGACCCTATAGAGTCCATCACTGGTTAACCCACCCTCCCAATTCCTAAATCTTGAAGTCCTGAAAGGTTGAATCTTGGAACATTTGCCATATCCTTTCGCTCCTTTCTCTGTGGCTTTGGACCTTGAGTCTTTCCTTTTTTGTTGCTGTGCTACCATCCTGATTCTAAGTCATCCTCAGGCTATGGCTGGATTATTAAAATAGCTTCCTGTCAGTTGTTCTGTTCCTAGTTTCTCCCCAGAAAACATTTCCTACATGTTACTTTCTTTTGTCAACCTGTGCATTCTTTTTTTTTTTTTTTTAAGATTTTATTTATTTATTTGTGAGAGACACACGGGGAGAGGCAGAGACATAGGCAGAGGGAGAAGCAGGCTCCTTGCAGGAAGCCGGTTGTGGGACTCCATCCCCAGACCTCAGGATCACACCCTAAGCCGAAGGCAGACTCCCAACCGCTGAGCCACCCAGGTGTCCTAACCTGTGCCTTCTTATTCTATGAAATCCAAACACCTGTGTCTGAGCCCAGCTGCTTTACTGCTTCCATCCATCAACTCTCGCTCCCTACTTTTGAATCTTTGCTTTTTCCCCATATAATCTTTTATTTTCCATACTTTCCTCCCTTTTTGTTCTCATACTTTTTGAAAGGCTATTCCTTACATAAATAAAATATTCTCCCAGCTTCTGGCTTCCAAACCATTTTGCGTCTCACTCTCAGAAAACCTTCTCCAGATTGTTTTCCTGGAAGCCTTTTTTTTTTTTAATTAAAGTCCTCTTTTGGGACACCTGGGTGCCTCAGTGGTTGAGCATCTGCCTTTGGCTCAGGGTGTGATCCCAGGGTCCTGGGATCGAGTCCTATATCAGGATCCCCAAAGGGCACCTGCTGCTCCCTCTGCCTGTATCTCTGCCTCTCTCACTTGTGTCTCATGAATAAATAAAATCTTAAAGAAAAAAAAGCCCTCTTTCATTTGGACACAGTTTGCTTTCATCAATATGATTGAACGAACTGAATAAATACACTTTGTTAGTTTCATTCATCACCTTTAGTGGTATTTTTTTTTTTTTTAAGATTCATTTATTCATGAGAGACACAGAGAGAGAGAGAGAGAGAGAGAGAGAGAGAGAGAGAGAGAGGCAGAGACATTGGCAGAGAGAGAAGCAGGATCCCTGTGGGGAGCCCGATGTGGGACTTGATTCCGGATCAAGGGATCACGCCCTGAGCCGAAGGCAGACACTTACTCTCTGAGCCACCCAGGGGTCCCTTTGGTGGTATTTTTGTTAATTCTTTTGGTTGGTTGGTTGGTTGGTTGGTTTTACATATACAACTATATCATTTACAAAGAAAGTCAGTTTTGCTTTCTAACCTTCAAATTCTAATTCTTGCCTTATTGTGCTGGCTAGGACCCCAAGTACCATGCTAAATAGAAGTATGAATGGCTTCCTCGCTTTTTTCCCTGACTTAGTGGGAAACCATCCTACCATTAAGTGTGGTTAGCTGTATTATCCCTGGTTACTTTGTTACTACTCAGCTGAATACTAGAGGGGTCCCCTTGCAGATCTGAGTTGTCTTCATAGCCCTTTCCTCTCTAGTACTGTACACTGTAAACTCTCACTGCCTTGGCTTTCCCAGAATCTCAGCTGCATCTCCTCAATTATGGAAGTCTCTGAATTCCACTTAGGTTTCCCCTGCCTGCTTGGTGGCCTGGAATCTTTCCCTAGGCAGCTTGCTGCAGGGCTTACCTTGTTTGTTTACCATCTCTTAGGGATCACTGTCCTCCTTTGCCTGATGTTCAGTGTTTTGAAAACTGTTGTTTATATATTTCATCCAGTTTTTTAAATTTCAAGGGTACATCTGACCACTGTTACTCCATCTTCCCTGAAAGTGGAAGTCCTGCCTTTTCTTAAAACATCTGAGGAATTATTTAGGAGTCGCTTCCAGAGTATGAGATACTCTTTGGAATTTCCGTAGAGGAAAACCTTCATTCTTTCAAGGTGGATTTGATTTTAGGGAGCAACCAAGAACCATTTTTCAGGTCTGGTTAAATTATTTGTCTGGGCAGTACTGTTTGGGGACCAAAATGAGTTCAAAATAGGGAGGCAGATTTCCTTGTGTGATTTGTAAACTGGTTTGGAAGCAAAATAGGAGTTACAAAATATTTTCAGTGGTGGCAACCTGATTAAGATAAATACCTATAAAACTTCTTAGAAGTACATATCTTGAAAGATAACTTACTTTTGACTGTTTCTATATGTTGATTGGTATATTTTTAGTATCAGTTTATATTTACAACTTGGACTTAACTGCTTCTTAGTAAGCTTTCTTAAATTGTTTTTATGTGATACTCTCTCCAACTTGACTATAAACTCACTGACCTCTGGATACTTGTGAACGTTGTCTCACTTATGGTGTACTCAACTGTGGAAGCTCCTTAACTCAGAATAGTTAACTAACTTGTAGTTAACTACAGTTAACTAATAGTTAACTAATTTGTAAGGAAACTATAATCACCTTGTTAAAATGCATTGCATGGTATAAAGGATGTAGAATTGGGTTTTGATACCTGTATGGCATTATTAATACTTTCATAATTTAAATTTGAAGTTATTCATATAAGATACTGAATCCCAGTAGCATGAGCACACACCTATATCTGTCTGAGGTGGTAGGAATTATGTGAATGACCTAGTTGAGAGAGGTGCCTTGAATCTGGATCTGTTATGTAATTAACCGAAGACTATCCTTAAAACCTACTTGGGATCCCTGGGTGGCGCAGCGGTTTGGCGCCTGCCTTTGGCCCAGGGCGCGATCCTGGAAACCCGGGATCGAATCCCACGTCGGGCTCCCGGTGCATGGAGCCTGCTTCTCCCTCTGCCTGTGTCTCTGCCTCTCTCTCTCTCTCTCTCTCTGTGACTATCATAAATAAATAAATTAATTAAAAAAAAAAAAGAAAAAAAAAAACCTACTAGACTGGTATATATGCTACATTGTGTGCACGGTTCAGTGCTGAAAATTCTTTTCCCATGGCGGGTGTTCGCTAGCACCTGAAGGGCCCATTAGTTCCACCCTCAACTCCTATTAGAAAATATGGGTTTTAAAAAATATTCTTAATGGATTGAATTCTTAGATTTTTTTTATCTTTGAAATTGACTTTTTAAAATTTCCTGTTTTTAGTTAACTGACTTTATAGCTTTACAGTTCTTTTATAGTAAATCTTATAGCAGAGAGTTTGGTTATTCTTACTTGGTGTCCTCTTGGCTTGCTCTTTATCCTTGATATTCTCACATTTAAATTCTTATATATGACGTAGAATTTTTATATCCTAACTTACCCTCAAATTTTTAATTTTTAGTTTTAATTATTGTAGAATTCCACATTCTATGTTAGTGGTTTTCACATCAGTGATGTTTTTGTATGTACTATTTCTGAGGCCCATATGTATTTCATCGGTAGTGAAAACTGCAATTTAGTAAATAATAGTGGTAAAGATGGCCTTATCCTTCCTCTCTAGGCTATAGAACACCCAGTTTTGCTACTAATGTTGCTTTAAGGAGTGTTTTCAGTTGTTTTTCAGTCTTTAGGGGTTTTTTAAAATAAAACTTTATGAGAGCTTCCTTTAGACAGAAATAATTTGGGGTTCTTCTGGATCCCACACATTTATTAAGAAGTTTTCATTGCCTTCATATCTACCAGTTGTGAAATGAGGTTCCTGTTTGGTGGCATTGTTTCCAGCATTTGTTAGTTCTGCGAGATTGGAGAGGGAGGGAGAATTGGTGTATAGTTAAAAAAAATTTAACCAATTTTGTTTTATGTAGATACAATGGTTTAAAATATGTTTATTAAAATGTTGATTCTGTCCCTATTTTTATGTGAAATCTTTTAAATTACACTGCATTGTAATTAATTATAGGTTCTTAGTAGTCTTATGTCTTAGTTCTTGCTTTAACTTGGCCTTTCAGTTTTCTTTCCATAATAGAGACCTTTGAGTTTTGTAAGCTTTGTTATCATTTATCATTTAGTGAGATATTATAATTGAATTGATACATAACTGAGCAAAAATATACTTTTCCTTACTTGTATGTGTTCTATTTTTTGACTTTTATTTTGTGTTCTTTTCCTTGATAACTACTTGGATTATGTGACTTCATTTTGATTTTGATTCTTTTAATAATTTAAATTGGTACTTGTTTGCTTTTAGAATTTGTACTTCTTTTTGATACATAAAAAAAAATCTCATGCCATTTGTTTTGTTTTTTTAAACAGAAAAAAGCATATTGACAGAGATATGCTTTTTTTAAAAGATTTTATTTATTTATTTGATAGAGGAGCACAAGCAAGGGGAGCGGCAGACAGAGGGAGAGGGAGAAGCAGACTCCCCACTGAGCAAGGAGTCTGATGCAGGGTTAGATCCCAGGACTCTGGGATCATGACCTGAGCTGCAGGCAGATGCTTAACTGACTGAGCCACCCAAGCACCCCAGAGATATGCTTTTTTTTTTTTTTTTTTTTTTTTAATTTTTATTTATTTATGATAGTCACAGAGAGAGAGAGAGAGAGAGAGAGAGAGAGAGAGAGGGAGAGAGAGGCAGAGGGAGAAGCAGGCTCCATGCACCGGGAGCCCGACGTGGGATTCGATCCCGGGTCTCCAGGATCGCGCCCTGGGCCAAAGGCAGGCGCTAAACCGCTGCGCCACCCAGGGATCCCAGAGATATGCTTTTTTACCTTTACTGTCTTTACCCCATTCTGATACTACCCTCGTGCCAAAGGTGATACCACCCTTCTGATTTTAATGTTGCCTTCAGACAGAGATTGAATTAAAGTAATGTTGAAGTAGTATAAAATGTCCTAACTGGAGTGCCTGGCTGGCACAGTTGGTTGAGTATTCAAATCTTGGTTTTGGCTCAGGTGGTGAGATGGAGCCCCGTTTTGGGCTCCATGCTAAGCGCTATTTGGCTTGAGATTCTCTCTCTCCATCTCTCTCTGCACCTAATCCTCTTTGCTTGTGTGTTGCTCTCTTCCTCTTTCTCAAACAAATTTTTTAAAATGTTCTAACTAATAATGCAGTTATAGACTTACAGATATTCAAAGAGTAAGTTTTTAGAAAAATTAATTAGTTCAAATTATAAGAATGTTTTCAGGAAAAAATTAACATATTTCAGTGGAGGTTGACAGGACCATTTTAATAAAAAGCCATTTTTAGGTTCATAGTCCTTTATTGGAAACTATAAGGACCATCAGTATTTTAGAGTTCAGAGATTTTTCTTTTATTTTTAGAAAGCTAATAAGATGCTTTTACCATATATTATGTAATGCCCCTGCAGAGTCAGATAGTCAAATACGTTAATATTTCGGCAGCCAAAGCTATGACTATTCTTACTTTAATGGGTAGACTATAAATAGTCTCATGTCAGTTCAGGTCAGATATTGCTGCCAATTAAGTTCAGATCAAGTTTTTCTTCTAGATGAATTACAGAAAACGGGTGGTTTTTCAGAAGTTTTTGGACTTGGGAATTGTGGCTAAGGGATTATGGACCAGTATTTACGTTCTTAGCTCTAATGTTTGTTACTTTTGTTACCTTCAGAAAGTGAAACCTGCTTTCCTTTTTTTCTCCTACAGGATATGAGATTAAATCTGTTTTCTACAGGCCAGTTAATAGAAATTAGGACACCTCTTCACAAAGCTTGATCCCTTAGGCGGCTGTCACAGTCACGTGGCACCTCTACACTTCTCTGGCTTTATGTTAAGAATCTCTTGGTTCCTTTCCCCATTCTTCTTTCAGAAGTGCTTTGTGGTAATAAATAGTAAGGGAAAAGGATTTAAAATGTGCTGTACTTCACGTAAAATATATCCTGTCTCATATAATAAGGTTTCAGAAGGAGCAGCAAGCTTTCTCTGGACTGACCTTTCCTACTATCAGCTAGTGTGGTAGCTTTAAAAATAAATCTTTCTGAAAGGAATCCATGCTTATGGTAAAACAAAAATCCAGTGGTACAAAGTGTAGGTAAAAAGTAGTTTTCTTCTGCCCTATGATATCCCTTACCCAGTCAGTTTTTGACCACTTGTTTTATAGCTTTTCTAGGGGTTTAGATACTTTTTGGTTTGTTTGTTTTATTTTGTTTTGTTCAGACATTCCAGGGGACAGTTTGGGAAATTCCAATTAGGCATTATAACCCCATTTGGACTAAGTTTGTGTTCATTATGTGTTAAACTATGGAGATGGTCTTGTCTGTTCTAGCTAGCATGTATAAATTTTATTTCTAGAACTATTTATTCAAACTGCATCATTATGAAATGTTAAACACATTTTTAATATTAATTGTTCCAAATCCAGAGTATCTGAGTATGACCTATATGCAGAAGTAGAAGTAACAACTTATTGATTTATTTAGCAAAAAATGATTTTCAAAAAAGATTTTATTTATTTATTCATGAGAGACAGAGAGAGAGGCAGAGACACAGGCAGAGGGAGAAGCAGGCTCCATGCAGGGAGCCCCATGTGGGACTCGATCCTGGGTGTCCAGGATCGTGCCCTGGGCTGCTAAACTGCTGCGCCACCAGGGCTGCCCTGGATGTACCTTTTTAAATGAGGGTGTGCCTAATAAGTATTGGCTGAAATGTATTCAACTAAAAGTCTCAAGTTGCTTGGTTCTGATTCTCTAACTTACACCTCCCTCATAGTACCCACTCTCACTCCTGCTGCCCCCACATGCATAGGGTCTGGTTTTGTGTGTGTGTGTGTGTGTGTGTGTGTGTGTTTTCACAGTCCTTGTACCTAGCACCATATACGTGGAACAGAAGAAATAAGTAGTCATCAGTGTTCCATGCTGCCTCTTTGCCAGGTTGGAGCTTTCAGATTTCTTGTTTTTGTGGAATGCAAACAACTATATAGACTGTGTTTTGTTGTTGTTCAGTGAAGGTCAAGGACACTGTCTTTGTCCTCTCCTCCTGGAGCCTTGTTAGGATTCAACACAATGTTGAACAGGAGCTTCTCTGACAGCAGCTTCTCTGACGGAGCTGAGAACTGTGGGAGCTAGAGATTTCTAAAGACTTTATGGCAAAGCTTTGGCTGATGAAATGTAAGAATCTAGGTAGGGCCTCTTTCCTTTCAGTGGTGTTTTGGAGGTGCTGGAAACACATACACACATGCCTTTGAAATTACAAAGAGCCTCTGGTCATTAAATGAAGGAAAAAATGCTGGTTGATGAAAGGAAACTTGACTATAAAATGTAATAGAAAGAAAACTACTATTAAGTGGGACTAACATAAAATAATAAGCAAAAGTTTGCCATAAAGTCAGGCAAAGAAAATAATCTCAAGTAGTAAAAAGCCAATTAGCAAATTGAAGAATAAAAAATATCAAATTTAAAAATAGAGCTGATTATCCTAGGCAGCTATGTGGTAACTTAGAAGAGTAATATAATTTTCTTCTATGATAGGAAATGGTAAGTAATTCAAGCTAATAATTTAAGAGTAAATAAAGGTATTTAATATGGAGAAACTTTATCTTGACAGTATTTGAAACCAGTACATTTAAAGATGGTAAAATATTTGTTATGAATTTCAAAAAAAAGATGTTGACATATTAAGCATATGTTTGTAGTTAATGCAGATTTAAAATTTTATGTGCATCATAAAGCTATTCAGATTTTTCTATTTTGTCTTATATTAATTTTGGTAATTTATGTCTTTCAAGGAATTTTCCTATTTCATCAGACTTGTGTAGTGTTTTGCCATAAAGGTGCTTATGACTTTTTTTATTATATTAATGCCCATAGGATTTGGAGTGGAATGTTCTTTCCTTCATTTCTGATACTGGTAATTTGTGCTTTCTTTCTTTTATTCTTTAGCTACAAGTTTATCAATTTTATTGATCTTTTTCAAAGAATCAGCTTTAAGTTTTATAGATGTTCTCTATTGTCTTGCTGTTTGTTTTCTGTTGTTGATTTCCAGTCTTTATTGTTTCATATTATTTGCTTTGGATTTAACTGGCTCTTCTTTTTCTAGCTTCTTAGAGATAGAAACTTTGGTCATCAATTTCTTTTTTTTTTAAATTTTTAAAATTTATTTTATTTATTTTTTTAGGTCATCAATTTCAAACCTTTTTTTAACTAAAGATTTATTTAATTATTTGTTTATTTTAGAGAGAGAGCATGCACGTGCACGTACACACAGGTAGGAGGGGCAGAGGGAGAGGGAGAGAGAATCTGAAGCGGACTCCGTGCTGAATGCAAAGCCCAATACCAGGCTGGATCCCAGGACCCTCAGATCATGACCTGAGCTGAAACCAAGAGTAGGCTGCTTAATTGACTGTGCCACCCAGGTGTCCCAAGCCTTTTTTGTTTTGTAATAGAAGCATTGTATGCTATAAATTTCTCTCTCTGCCTCACTCATTTTAATACATCATTTTCAAAATATTTTCTAATTTGGTTTGTGATATCTTCTTTGAACCATATGTGACATATAAATTTATTTCTTGGGATCCCTGGGTGGCGCAGCAGTTTAGCGCTTGCCTTTGGCCTAGGCGCGATCCTGGAGACCTGGGATCGAATCCCACGTCGGGCTCCTGGTGCATGGAGCCTGCTTCTCCCTCTGCCTGTGTCTCTGCGTCTCTCTCTCTGTGTATGACTATCATAAATAAATAAAAATTTATAAAAAAAATAAATAGATAAATAAATTTATTTCTTGGGGCAGCCCTGGTGGCTCAGCAGTTTAGCGCTGCCTTCCGCCCAGTGCCTGATCCTGGAGACCTGAGATCAGGTCCCACGTTGGGCTCCCTGCATGGATCCTACTTCTCCCTCTGCCTGTCTCTCTCCCTTTCTCTGTGTCTCTCACGAATAAATAAATAAAATCTTAAAAAAAAAAAATTTAGGGCAGCCTCTGTGGCCAAGTGGTTTAGTGCCGCCTTCATCTTGGGGTGTGATCCTGGAGACCTGGGATGGAGTCCCATGTCAAGCTCCCTGCACAGAGCCTGCTTCTCCCTCTGCCTGTCTCTCTCTCTCTCCCTCTCTCTCTCTGTCATGAATAAATAAATAAAATCTTTAAAAAAATAAAAATAAGTTTACTTCTTAATGTCCAAATTTCTGAATTTTCCAGATTTTTTTGTTACTAATTTCTGATGAAACATTCTCTTATGTTCATAGGACACATATTATGTGGTTTCAGTCTTTTAACATCTATTGAGACTTGTTATGGTTGTTTTATGTGTGTCGGAAAAGGATGTGTGTTCTATTTATTATCCTTTGGTATAGTATGCTATTAATGCCAATTAAGTAAAGTTAGTTAATAGTGTAGTTCAAGGGCAGCCTGGGTGGCTCAGCGGTTTAGCTCCGCCTTCTGCCCATGGTGTGGTCCTGGGGACCCGGGGTCAAGTCCCATGTCGGGCTCCCTGCGTGGAGCCTGCTTCTCCCTCTGCCTATGTCTCTACCTCTTTCTCTCTCTCTCTGTTTCTCATGAATAAATAAAATATTTTTTAAAAAATAGTGTAGTTCAAGTCTTATGTGTCTTTACTGGTTTTATTTCTCCTTATTAATTTCTGGGAGGAGTGTTGGCATTTCCAGCTATAATTGTGGATTTTTCTATTTTCCCTTTCAATTTGGTTCTTTTCTACTACGTGTATTTTGAACCTCTTCATGGTGAATTGAGCCCTTTATAATTATAAAATGCCTCTGCCTCCTTTTCTCTGTGGTAATATTCTTTGTCTTGAAATATGCATTATAAGAGTCTGTTTCCATTTAACATGGTCACTTCAGCTTTCTTATGGTTAGTGTTTGCATGGTATATCTTTTTCCATCCTTTAATTTTTTAAAAAGAGATTTTATTATATTTATTATTTATTTGAGAGAGAGAGTGAGCGCGCACACAAGAGGGGGGGGGCGGTTTGCGGGAGGGGCAGTGAGAGAGGGACAAGCAGGCTACCTGCTCAGCAGGGATCATGACCTGAGTTGAAGGCGGCTGCTTAGTGGACTGAGCCACCCAGGTGCCCCCCCATCCTTTAATTTTTAACCTATGTATGCCTTTTTTTTTTTTTAATTTTTTAAGTACGCTCCACACCCAATGTGGAGCTGAACTCGGGGCTTCATTTCATGACTCTGAGATCAAGACCTGAACTGAGATCAAGAGTTAGATTCTTAACCAACTGAGCCACCCAGGCACCCCAAAGTTTTTTCTTTTAGATAGCAGATAGGTCATGGTTGTTTTTTTTTTTTTTTTGTAATCCAGTCTTACTGCTTTTGCTTTTTAATTGAAGCATTTAGACCTTTTACATTTATTTTTATTTTATTTACTTATTTTTTACATTTTATTTATTTGACAGAGAGAGAGAGAGCATAAGCAGGGAGAGTGGGAAAGGGAGGAGCAGACTCCCCACTGAGCAGGGAGCCCAAGGCAAGGACTTAATCCCAGGACCCTGGGATCATGACCTCATCTGAAGGCAGATGCTTAACTGACTGAGCCACCCAGGTACCCCTACATTTATTTTTAATATGGTTGGGTTTAAGTCTGCCATTTTGCTATTAGTTTTCTATTTATCCCATCTGTTTTATATTCTTTCCTTTTTTCTTGGCTTATTTTTTATTACTTTTTCACTATTCTGTTTCCTCTCTTAGCCTATTAGCTATTTTATATCTTTGTTTTATTTTTATAGTAGTGGCTCTAGGGTTTAAAATATGTATCTTTAGGGATCCCTGGGTGGCGCAGCGGTTTGGTGCCTGCCTTTGGCCCAGGGCGCGATCCTGGAGACCTGGGATCGAGTCCCACGTCGGGCTCCCGGTGCATGGAGCCTGCTTCTCCCTCTGCCTATGTCTCTGCCTCTCTCTCTCTCTGTGTGACTATCATTAAAAAAAAAAAAATGTATCTTTAACTGCCCTAAAATAATATGCTGCTTTATTTACAGTGTAAAAACTTTATACTTTCATTTTCCTCAATCTTTGGGCTATTGTCATACCTTTTACTTCTGCGTATATAATAAACATCACAATTCATGTTACTATTATTGCTTTTAATGAAAAAAAGTCTTTTACATTTACCCACATATTTGCCAGTTCTGCTGCCCTTACTGATTCTTTTGTTTAGATCTAAGTTCCCATCTGTATCATTTTTTCTTTAGCCTGGAAACCTCAGTATTTATTGTAGAAAAGATCTGCCGGCAATGAATTCTCTCATGTTTTTTTGTTGAAAAATCTCAATTTATCCTTCATTTTTAAGTGGCATTTTTGTTGGCTGTCAAGTTTTAGATGGACAATTTCTGTTTTTCTGCATTTTAAGATGCCTTTCTATTGTCATCTGTCTTGTGTTGTTACTCATGGAAAGTCAGACGTTCTTCTTAGCATTGTTCACTTCTGTCTAGTTTGCCTTTTTTTCTCTGACTGCTTTATATGATTTTCTTTCACTGGTTTTTAGCAATTGGATGATAACAATTTGCTTTAGATAGTTTTCTTGGAGTTCTTCAATCTGTGGGCTTAGACATTTCAACAAATTTGGGAAAGTTTTAGCCTTTAATTCTTACATATCCCCCTCTCCACCAACATACACACACACACAAACAGCATACATTTTTGGGTTCTGAAATTACACATAAGTAAAATTACTTGATAGTATCTTATAGGTTGCTGAGACTTTCCTTTTTTTTTTTTTTTTTTAAGTTAATAGGTTAATAGGTCTTCTTTCCTGTATAGTGTCTCTTCTGCTCTTAGGTTTAGCCAGTAAAGTTTTCATTTCAGTTATTGTGTTATTCTTCTCTAGAACTTGTGTTTGATTATTATTGTATCTTTTACTTTTCCCCCCTTGTTTTATTGCTTTTCTTTAAATTTTAAGCATATTTATAATGTTTTAAAATCCTCATCTCTATCACTTTCGCCATTTTTGAGTTTGTTTCTATTGACTGATTTTTTATTTTTTTATTTATTTTATTTTATTTTTTAATCTAATCTAATACCTTGTGTCTTTTTATTGACTGATTTTTTAAAAAATATTTATTCACTCATGAGAGACACAGAGAAAGAGGGAGAGACATAGGTAGAAGAAGAAGCAGGCTCCTTGCAGGGAGTCTGATGTGGGACTCGATCCCAGGGTCTTGGGATCACGCCCTGAGCCAAAGGCAGATTCTCAACCGCTGAGCTACCCAGGTGTCCCTGATTTTTTTTCTTTTAATTGTGGATTACATTTTTCTGCCTCTTTTGCATATAGTAATTTTTTATTGAATGCTGTGTATTGTGAATGTTGCAACATTAGGTATCTCAAGCTTGTCTTTCTTTAAAGAGAGTTGAGTTTTGTTTTGGCAAGCAGTTAGGTCACTTGTGGGTTAGATTGATTTTTTCCTAGGCTAATTTTGAACTCTTAGGGTGGATCTAGAATTGCCTTTATTTAAAGCTTCCGCATTTAGCGCTCTAATAAGACCTGACCCATCTAGGGTCTCTTCTGAATGCCTGGAGTACTCATTGAAGTCTCTACTCTGGCTGGTAGGAGCTCAAATGTCTCCCATCAGGTTATCAGCTCTGGAACTGTTCAGTTTCAAGTCCCCTAGTTATTTTTTTCCCCCCAATGGTTTGGCTTTGCCTAGCCTTGTAGAATTCCACCTGACAGGTTGATAGAGCCAAAGACTCAAAGAGACTCCTACACAGAATTTTGGAGCTGTTTCTATATGCACTCTGCCCTGGCAGATTCCAGCCTTCTCGGCCTCCCTAAACCCTGAATTCTGTCATCTAACCTGTTAGCTTATGATCTTTTTCCCAATGCCACAGTATAGAAAATACCTCCAAGCAGAGAGCCGGGGCCTTCAAAGGACTCACCTTTGGTTCCCTTCCCTCAGGGATTATAGTACTAACTGTTGTTCAGTGCCTAAAGCAGTTTTTCATATATTTTCCACAATTTTCTAGTTATTTATAATGGGAGGGCAAGTCTGGTACTAATTGCTTCATCATGGCCTGAGCAGAAGTTGAGAGGTACTGTTTTTATCTTCAATTTACAGGTAAGAAACTCAAAGTTAGAGATGTTTAAGGAATTCTTCCTCCTGTACTCCTTTCACCAGATGGATAGTCTTTATGTTTGTCTCCTTAAAGTCATATAACTCACCACCAGCTACATTGAGCCCTGTCTGCTCTAGACCTGGATTAGCTAACTTTTTCTGCAGAGGTCCAGATAGTTAGTATGTTAGGCTTTTTTGGGTCCCCTAAATTCTATGTCACATATTATTCTTTGTTTTCTTTACAACTTTTTTTTAAAGATTTTATTTAAAAAAAAAAGATTTTATTTATTTATTCTGTAATAATAGCACTTATGAGAGACACAGACACAGACACAGACAGAGGGAGAAGCAGGCTCCATGCAGGGAGTCCGACGTGGGACTCGATCCTGGGTCTCCAGGATCATGCCCCGAGCTGAAGGTGGCACAAAACCATTGAGCCACCCTGGCTGCCCCATTTATAATCTTTTAAATATGTGAAAACTGTCCTTGGCTAGTGGGCCACACAAAACCAGGCCATGATCAGATTTAGCCTGTGGGTCTTAGTTTATCACCTCTGTTCTAGACAGTGCCTTAGCATCTTGGGCATTACCAGGTCCCCACTTACTCAAAACTCATAGATTCCCTATTTTATTCTCTAGGGTCTTGCTAACAACAAGATTTAAGTTTTTGGTTTGGGGCAAGCATATCCACCATTATGGGAATTTTCAAATGAAGAAATTTTGGCATAGAGAGTTAAGTCCTGGACACACAGTAAGTGGGAGAATAGAGACTTACTTAGACTTCGAACTGTCTGATTTTAAAGAACTTCTCTCCTCACCATCCCAAAATATTTGAAGTTATATGCTATACTAGCTCTGGGACTGATAGAATAGCTAATTTGGTTTATTAATTTTAAAATTTTATTTATTTATTTGTGCAAGATACACACAGAGAGAGGCAGGGACACAAGCAGAGAGAGAAGCAGGCTCCATGCAGGGAGCCCGATGTGGGACTCCATCCTGGGACTCCAGGATCATGCCCTGGGCGTGAAAGGCTGGCACTCAACCGCTCAGTCACCCAGGTGTCCTGCTAATTTGGTTTAAAAAAAAAATTCATGCTAAGATTTTAGTGGTTAATAATGGCGTGATGTTCTCATTCATGAGAATTACAGAATCCTCGCTCTTCAGGGTTGGGAGAAACTAACTATATCAAGTCCAGACTCTTGCTGAAGTTGGAGTCCCTTCAACAACATCTTTGTCAGCCATGCTACTTCCATTTAAATACCTCAGCTGTCTCTGTGGGCAGCCATTAGTTTTGGTCAAGCCTGTTCTCCACATTAAAGGTCTTCAAATGTACTTCTTTCAGTGTTAACCAGATTTTTTTCAGTGATTTCTCATAGAACGAACGTAGCTTCTATTCATCTCATGACCTAGTCCCTTTTCTCTTTAATTACAGTTTATCCACAATCTTATTAATACAACACTCAGATAATAGAAAGGAACAGACTCCTTATACACACACCAACGTGGCTCTCAAAATCATCCTGGGTTGGAAGAAGCCAGAAGCTAAGAAAGTATAGTCTATATGCTTCCATTTATATGAAACTGTAAAAAAGACAAGTCTGTAATGACAGAAAGCCAATCAGTGGTTGCTTGGCTTAGAGGTTGGGTGAAGGGGATTGATTGGTATGAAGAACAAAGAAGTGGAGGATGATGGAAGTATTCTGTATCTTGATGGTGGTGGTGGTTACATGGGTGTGTAAATTCATCAAACTTTGTCTTAAAAGTCTTAAAAAGAGTTTTCAGAAATGAACATGGTATTCTAGCCCTGGTTTTACCAGTATAGAATATAATAAAAAAAAAATTACTTCTCTCCATCTGAATACTTTGCATCCCTATTAATAATTTATCTGTCTTAGGAACTCCTTCATATTGTTGATATATATTAAAATCATACTTCACTAAAACCTCTCTCATATGTGTTATTATCAACTTTGATATAACTCCTTCCTCTACTCTTATGTTGATTTTTAAAAAATATTCTCTATGCTCCCAGACCACTTTATTCCTACACAGCATTGTAATAATAGCACTTATCTTGTTGTGTTTTTTCTATTCAAGTGTCTGCCTCTCTGATTAGACAGTGAACTTCCCTTGCAGAGCCTTAGTCCCTTTTATATCTCTGGATACCAGTATAGTAATTGGGTATAACTGGCACTCCATAAATGTTGTTTGGTTGAATACTAATAAATGAAGGAATACATTTATTCTTCAGAGCCCATCTCAGGTATGTGTCCAACAAGTGTTTCTGATTTTCTGTTCCTCAAAGCTAGGTTAGGTGTTTCTGCTGGCTGCATCACTAATATTCTGTGTTTATCCATCACATTATATGTTACAGTGTTTTCATATTCAAGGATATTCACTGCATTGTTATTAATAGCAGTATAAAATGGGAAGCAACTGGGATGCCTGGGTGGCTCAGCGGTTGAGCATTTGCCTTTGACTCAGGGCTGATCCCAGAGTGTAGGGATCAAATCCTACATACAGGCTCCCTGCATGGAGCCTGCTTCTCCCTCTGCCTGTGCCTCTCTCTCTCTCTCTCTCTCTCTCTCTCTCAAGATTCATCACACACACACACACACACACACACAAGCAGGTAGGCAGAGGCAGAGGAGGGAGAAGCAGGCTCCATGCAGGGAGCCCGACGTGGGACATGGGACTCTCCCGGCACTCTGGGATCACGCCCTAGGCTGAAGGCGGCGCTAAACCGCTGAGTCACCTGGGCTGCCCAAATAAATAAAATCTTAAAAAAAAAATGAGAAGCAACTTACCTATACAGTAACAAGGAAATGGTTAAATTTGATTTATTGTAACAATGGAATCTAAGCTATCATTAAAATGATATTTTAAAATAATTTTTAAAGATGTGGAAAATGTTTTAAAAACAATAATAAGGGATCCCTGGGTGGCGCAGCGGTTTGGCGTCTGCCTTTGGCCCAGGGCGCGATCTTGGAGACCCGGAATCGAATCCCATGTCCGGCTCCCGGTGCATGGAGCCTGCTTCTCCCTCTGCCTATATTTCTGCCTCTCTCTCTCTCTCTCTCTGTGACTATCATAAATAAATAAAAATTAAAAAAAAACAATAATAGAAAAAAGACAAAAGACTAGATTTTTTAAAGAAAAGTAAAATGTGTATATACATGTATACATGGAAAAAAAGACCAGTAGATTGTAGATGGTAGGAGTGCTCATTTCTTCATAGTGCATTATCAGAGATTTATTCTTTTTCTTCCTTCTACTTTTTTCACTTGCAGAAAACAAGTTACTATAAACAAGGAAAAAGTAGTTATTAAAAATGTAATTGAGAGGAGACAGATGTGACAACTAAGTGTAATGAGTGGTTGTAGAACAGAAAAAGGACAAAACTTGTAAAAAGTGACAAAGTCAGAGTAAAGCCTGTAGTTAATGTAGCAATATTAATTTCCTAGTTTCACTGATTATACTATGGTTATATAAAGTGTTAGTATTAGGGAAGGCTGGAGGAAGGTGATATGAGAACTCTCTCCACTATCTTTGCAACTCTTCTGTAATTCCGAGATTATATCAAAATAAAAAATACAATTGAATGTTAATAGAATTCTAAACCCCTTAAGGATAGGGACTGGGTCTTATTCATCATGGTACACCTTGGGCTGTATCAGGCATATAGTAGATGCTTATAAAAGATACATGGACTGAAGTGGAATTGTATATTTTCTCAGTTTTGGCCATCTTAGTTATTTTGACTCAGGCTTCAACCTCCTAAGGTGATACTGAACTTCTAGTGTTCATCCGTTCATATGCTGAATTTTTTAAAAAAGATTTATTGATTTGACAAAGAGCGAGAGAAGCAGACTTCCCACTGACCACAGAGCCCCATGTGGGACTTAATCTCATAACCCTGAGATTATGACCTGAGCTGAAACCAAGAGTCAGATGCCTAACTGACTGAGCCACCCAGGTGCCCCATTTACTCTGAATTTTTTGAGTGTCATGTCATGCTCAGCCCCACAAGCACTGAAAGACAGTTTGCTGGCACTTTTAAGGCCATATGGAGTTAAGACATATACAGACGTTTATAACAAAGGGTGACTGTGATAAGTGTTCCATAAAATATGGAGGTGGAGAGTCTATAGCAAGCATATCTGCTTGGAAGATTAAAGGTTGCTTATCAAAGGAATGCTTATTCAGAGAAGTGAAAATTTGAATTTATGGTAGTAAAAGTCGACCACCATGTTTCAAGAAGAAAGGTAAATACCTTTATATTTAAAATGTGGCCTTTAGGGAGCCTGGCTGGCTCAGTTGGAGGAGTGTGTGACTCTTAATCTTGGGGGCTGAGAGTTCAAGTCTCATGTTGGGTGTAGAGATTACTTAAACTAAAAAAAAAAAAAAAAAGAGATTACTTAAACTGTTTCAGGTCATCTCTGGAGGAGGCTTCTGGCCCTTTCTCCTCCTCGGAGTTCTCTTCTTTAAACTTTAAAATAAAATGTGGCCTTTAATTGAGATATTTGTAAAGAGGAGACTCTTTCATTGATTTGAGTCATGCAGAGAAAACCAGCTCTTTGCTTTCTACTTATTCCTGAAGGCAAGGACAAGGAGAGGAAAGGGGTAGAAAGGAGGAGAGGAGGAAAGTGAAAGTAGTAGGATAGCTTTTCCCTGGGACTTTCTCCATCTTGATGTGTGTTTTAGAAGCCTAGAGGGTGTGGACTACGGGCTTCTAGGTAGAAATCTATATCATGAAGTTCCAGTGGTTATTATAACTAAGAGTCGGTGGTTTTTTTTTTTTTGTAGTGTTCATATATATTTATAGATGTGTGAAACACTTACTGTATGTGGTATATTCATTCAGTCATCCCACAAATATTTATTGAGTGGTTTATGGAGGAAGATGATCTCATTCAGTTCCCACTGCAGGCTCTCTGTGGGAGAGGAGTCTAGGTTATCATTTTCAGTCTACAGGTGATCAGGTTGCATTTCAGATAAGTTAAGTGGCTCAGTGAGTAGCTTAGCACCACACAGCTAACTACCAAGTGGTGGTAGTTTCTCAAACCCCTGTCTTCTGCCTCCTATTTAAGTGCTCTTCCCAGTCTGCCTAGTGGTTAGTTGCTCAGATATTGTACTCAACATACATGTCTTTGAGTGCTAAATGAAATATTAAAGAGTTTTAATTCCTGGCCTGACCCAATCAGGTTAGAGCAAGGAAATAAGTCCTTTCCAACAATTAATTACTATTGAAAATCAGTGGGTTTTATTTGTTCTGTTTTGTTTTAGTGAAAACTTTTATTAAAAGAAATTCTCAAAAAAAAAAAAAAAAAGAAATTCTCCCTTTTAAGCCTTTCCCTTAGCCTTGAAGCTCTGGTATGCTTCAGGTAGTTCTGACTAGCAGAAAGGTATGGGGGAGGCACCTGGGTGGCACAGTTGGTTAAGTACCCAGTCTTGTTTTCGGCTCCAATGGTCTCGGGGTCATGGGATCAAGCTCCACATCAAGCTCAGTGCTTGGCTTGGAGTCTGCTTGGGATTCTCTCCCTACACCCTGCCCCTCCTGCTTGTGCTTGGTCTCTGTCTCTCCCTCTCTTTCTCAAATAAATAAATAAATAAATATTTTTTTAAAAAAAGGAAAAAAATATTTTCCAACAAAATGAACTTGGTAACTTTCATGTTGGTAAGCCAGTCACATTAGTCTGCCATTAGAACAAAATTTCTTTAAAGTCTCCTATTTTAACTGAAAACATTCTCTTTTTTTTAAGATTTTATTTATTTATTCATGAGAGACACACAGAGAGAGGCAGAGACACAGGCAGAGGGAGAAGCAGGCTCCTCACAAGGAGCCCAATGCAGGACTTGATCCCAGACCCCGGGATCACGACCTGTGCTGAAGGCAGATGCTCAACCGCTGAGCCACCCAGGCATCCCTAACTGAAAAATTCTTATAGAATTTATATTCTATTTCATTAAATACTATTTTGTTATAAAAAGAATTTTATGGTTATGTTATTTATATTTAATCTCAAATCTCAATGAATTTTATTCTCTTACATATGAAAGAGGGAGTCCAACTTGATTTTTTTTCCCAACTGGATAGCCAGTTTTCCCTTCTTATAGAATTTATATTCTATTTCATTAAATACTATTTTGTTATAAAAAGAATTTTATGGTTATGTTATTTATATTTAATCTCAAATCTCAATGAATTTTATTCTCTTACATATGAAAGAGGGAGTCCAACTTGATTTTTTTTTCCAACTGGATAGCCAGTTTTCCCTGTGACATTTATTAAATCATATGTCCTTTCTTTACTTATCTGAAATGCCACCTTTATTCTCTACCAGATCCCAGTTTTCATATGCATAGATCTGTTTCTGGGTTATATTTTCCTGTATGAGGACCATGCTGTTTAAATAACTGTGGCTTTGAGGCATTTTTTGTTTTCTAATCTTATAATAATCAGCATTGACATTGAAGATCACAGCTGTGCCTAACTACCAGCCTCATCTCTTGCTACTGATGCATAATCCACTCCCTCCAAATCTGACCATATCCAATTCTCATGGTTCCTCAGGTGTTCCTTGCCTCATCAAGTGGCCATGGCTTGTGCAAGTCCCTCTCTTTGCCTGCCCTTTTCTCCAAATATGATTAATTTGTCCTCAAGATCCAGTATAGGTTCTTCTTCTGTGAAGCCTTCCAGATTCCCCATAGGCTGCGAGAAACCTCCTTCCTTTATGTGTTCATAGTGCCTTATGCATAACTTTCTCATAGTATTATCATCTTTTGTCTCGTATCCAAAGCTCCTTAGCACAATGATACTCATTACGCTCAGCTGTAAAAAACAAAACAAAGGAATCCTTGGAAGCATCCTAGGTACACAATGCTCCTTCAAGTGCCTGCATACACTTTTTTTTTTTTTTTTTTTGCACGTACTGCTTCCTTGGATAAGATTGCCTAGCAGTTTCCTCTTTCAATTTTCAGACTGTTTCAGGTCATCTCTGGAGGAGCCTTCTGGCCCTTTCTCCTCCTCAGAGTTCTCTTCTTCCTCCCATTGCGCTTTGTGCATGCCTCTTTTGGAGCGTTTCTCAGGGTGCCATAGAGGGGAGTGCACATCTGGAAACATAGTGCTATTTAGTGGCTTGACTTTACAACTGAATGGCCTAAGTTCTAAACCTGACTTTATCATTTGCCCAGGCCCTATCCTGCTACCAGTTATTTAACTTCTATAAACCTGTTTCCTTCTGTGCAAGATGGAATAATAATAATCCCTTCCTCATGGGGTTGTTGTAGGACTAAATGGGACAATACCTCTGAAATGCTTCACCTTATATCCAGGTCATACGTGGCCCTAAATAAATACTACTTGTTATTATATCTGTCTCTGCTAGACTTTATATGAGACTTTCTCTTATTTATCTCTGAAACCCAACACCTACCCTAGAGCCTGGCAGGGAATAGACTGGTGAATAAATTACCAGCTGTCCTCAAAACTCTCCCCTCCTTGTTTTGCTTTTCTCAGTGGTGCCATCCGTGTCTTCAGTGTCATCTTCAACTTTCCTTCTCATTCAAAACAAAAAAATGAGCTGGGTGTTCATCATGAGCCAGGCACCATGCAAGGCTTTGGATGAAAAAGAGAAAAAGATACCACCTATCCTTTGGAACTTATAGTATAGTAAGGGAAGTAGTGAAAAAATAAAAATACTAGAATCTGTGGGCTCAGCACTGTTGCTCTACTTTGGTTTATGTTTGTACATTTTCAAGATAAATCTTTGAATAATTAAATGAATAATTATAAAATGTTATGTACTGTAAAGAAAATGAATAAAGGCTGAATTTTGGGAAGGATTGTTGTAGATGGTCTGGGGAGTTTACATTTCAGCTGAGACTAGAGATAGAGAAGGAGCCAGCCAGAGACGAGGGTATTCCCAAGGGAGGGACTAGCATGTAGCATGCCATAGGAGAACAAGTCTTAGCATAGTCAAGACACTGAAAGGTTAGTACAGCTGTATTCGAGCGAGAGAATTGGAGAGAGACGTTGGAGGGCAGATAAGCGGAGACCATATCACTTATGCTTTTGAAGACCAAGAGAAGGTGTCCAGATTGTATTCCTGTTACAGTGCAGTGCTATTAAAGTAGTGCTCTACTTCCAGGGAGGGAATAGGCTTATTTCATTTTCTGTTTTTTATGTTTTTAAGCTTCTGATAGTCCATTTATTTAGTGTACTCGTGCACGTACTCATGTTCACACACTCATGCGTACACCCCACACACACGTACACACATTCGTGGCCTTGGAAAATACTAAGCTTTCTTCTTCCTTCATTTTCCAGCAGAGGGAGAGTTTCTATATCTGTCAGAAACATGGTAGGACTATTGTATATATATACACGCACATACACACATATGTGTGTGTTTATACATGCATTTTCTGTTTTTTAAAGGTGTATAACAGAAAAATTGGAGGGAGACAAAGATGGGAGCAGAGAGACCAGTTGGGAAGCAGTTTGCAGTAGTTTAAGCAAGTGATGATAATAGCAAGAGAAGTGAAGAAAAATGAACACATTTAAGATATATTTTGGAGACAGGCTTGGGAACTTGCTAGTGGATTAGGTGTGGGTGAGGAGAGAGAGAGAGAGGAATCCAGATCAATGGCTTGAGACCTGTATCTTGTGTTATTTACTGAGATTTACTAAGGCAAAAATGTGTTGGAAGGAAAGTCAAGAGTTAAAACTTTGATTACATTAAGTTTGAGGCGCTTTGAGGCGTCCAAGTGGAAATGTCAATTAAGTCATTGAACAAAAGAGAACCAGAGTTCCAGGCTACAGATAAAATTTTGGATGTTTTCACAGGATAATAATTAAAACCATGGAAATGGTTGATATTATTTAAGGAGAGTGTAAAGAAAAGGAGGATTGGTATTATGTTCTGAAGTTAATATTCAGAGACTAGGTCAGAGGAGGATGAAAATGAGAAGTAAGAGGAGTGAAAAACATAGAAAAGAAATCAAGAGAGTGAGGTACCGCAGAAGCTCTGCATCTGCAGCCTGTGCCTAGAGCCATATCTGACCATGGCTAGAGTTCAGTAATCACTGATTGAATGAAATCAAGAGATTATTCCAAAGAAGGAGGGAATGATGAAGAGAATTGAGAGCTGCTGGGAGCCCAGTAGGATGAGAGCATAAACTAGTCATTGGGTTGGCAGAATGAATGCATGTGGCTGGTGATGGAGGCTTCCAGAAGTCGTGTTAGAATGGATTGAACAGAGCATGCATAGGAGGTAAGAAAGTGCAGATAGCATTTTTTTTTTAAAAGCACTTTAACAAAATTTGGCTGTGAAGTGAATAGAGAAATGGAGTAATGCCCAAAGGGGGCTATAGGGGTCAAAGAAGAATTTTTGTTTCTTAAGAGAGGCCACACTAGAGCTTAAATATACACAGATGGGAATGATTCAGGAAAAAGTGTGTAATGGTTGATGGAGAAAAAAGAGAGGATAATTACAAGATTGGAGTTCATAAGTAGGGAAGAAGGGATGGGATTGGCACATAAGTGGAGGGATTGTTCCTCAAGAGGAGACAGTTGGCTTCTGTTGAAATAAGGGAAAGAAGTGAGATTGGATGCAGATTCAGGTAGATTATACAACTAGTCACAAGAAGACAGATTTCTAGTCTTTTTATTTTTCTTAAAGATTTTATTTATCTATTCATGAGCCACACAGTGAGAGGGGAGGGGTGCAGAGACACAAGCAGAGGGAGAAGCAGGCTCCATGCAGGGAGCCTGACGCGGGACTCAAACCCAGGACTGCAGGATCAGGCCCTGGGCTGAAGGTGGTGCTAAACTGCTGAGCCCCCCGGGCTGCCCCTCTAGTCTTGATTTTAGATTTTGTAGTTCTCAATGAAGAATCAAGGACACTAGCTAAAAAAGATGAGAGTCATAGAGAAGGGAAAAATGAGTAAGAGAGAGCCTTCTTGGGGAGGGGAAGAATTAGGAAGCATTTACCAGTGAAATCTTGTGGATTATGAGTTAAAACTGCCTGTTTAGTGACTTTGAATTTATAGTGAAAGTAATCTGCCTACTTGAATGCTTTTTCATCAGTATTTTTGGTTTGTAGAGGATAGTTTCTTGAGCTCTGGCATTACGGAGTTTCAGAGAAAGACACCTTGGAGGAAAGTTGAGGGTTCTAGCAAGGAAGTAATTATAACTTTATGAAATCTAAGAGAAAAAGATAGGGGAATCTGGAGAGGGAGAATGGGGTCAAGGGATTGAAGGTCTTGTGGCAATTGAAAATTTGTTTTTCATAGGTCACTCGAATAAGTGACCTAGAAGGATCAAACAGTGGATTGAGTATGGAGGAGATGCAAGAGGGATTGAGTTTGGTGTGACAGTGGGAGTGTGTGGCTGAGGTACAGTGAAGGAAAGTATCCTTGGAGCTGAGCAGTGTACAGAACAGAGAGGCCAGCAGTTTGACTAGGTCACCCATTTGGATTTTGAAGTTATGTTGAGTGTGATGACTAATTGTGCTGAAGAGTTTAACACTGAGCCAGATGTGCTAAAATATCAGATAGTGGTAAGTGATGTGCAAAGAATTAAAATTGGGTTTTGGGACAGAAGGGATAGACAGCTCCTCCTGACGGGGTGGGCAGAGCAGCGCTCTCTAAGGAGGTGTGACACTATGGTTAGATCTGAATGGTATAATGGTTAGTGGAGGAAATAATCCAGGCCAAGGGAGCAGTTAATACAGACGAACCTCTCACCTTTGTAAAACAGAAAGGAGGCCTGTGAAGTGGAGCTTATTGGACCAATTAAGAAGAAAATGAAATGAGGTTGAAATGCATTAGGAGCCAGAGGATAAAGGGTTTTAAAAGTCATGGTCAGAAGCTTAAGTGCCATGATGTGGTAGGCGGTCTCCAAGATGGCCCTGATCATCCTCACCTCCAGCTGTTCATGCCTTTGTGCACTCCTCTCTCATGTGGAATAAATAGGGTTGACCTGGGTAACCAGTAGGATATTGAGGCAATGATGGTACTTGATTTCTGGTGCTAGGTTGTAGCTTCTGCCTTGCTCTCTTAGGCCACTCACTCTGTGAGAAGGTGGCCTGCTGGACTGTGAGGATATTGAAGTAGGCTGTGGAAGTTTTATATGGAAAGGAGCGAAGACCTCCAGCTTAACACTCACCATAGGAGGGAGCCCCTGTGAAAGGAGATCCTTCAGCCCTAGAGGGACCTGTAGATGACTGCAGCCTTTCACGCATACTTCATAAATATTCTGGTGTGTATCTCTAAAAGATAATGATTCTTTAAAAAACAAACATAATACAGTTACCACATCTAAAAACTTAATACACCAAAAAAATCAATATTCAGATTTCCCCTGATTTTATAAAGTTGATTTGTTTGTATCAGGGTTCAAACAAGCACCAGTTTACCATTTGGTTAGTATGTCTCCCAAGTCTCTTTTATCTCTAGGGTCCCCTTTCTTTTTTTCCTTCTTGAGTTATCTTAAAAATAAATTTGGCCATCTGTCTTACAGTTTCTCACCTTCTAGATTTTGCTGATTGCATCTCTGTGGTATGTTTAATGTATTCTTCTATTTTGTATTTTGTGTAAACTGGTAGTTGTATCTAGAGGCTTGATCTAGTTCATGTTCTTTTATTTGGCAAGAATACTTAATAGGATATTAAGTTTACTTCCATCAGTACGCACGTAATAGCAGTTGTCTCATCTTACTGTGATGTTAATGGGTATTGAAGATCAATGCATAGCTATGTTAATTTATGTTATAAAATGGTAGTATTCTAATTTTGTCATTTGTCTCTATTAATTAGCTAGAGAAACTTTCCCATATCAATTCTGTGGTTAATCTGAGGTAAACCTCATTCAGGAAAAGCAAGTTAAATGCTTGATTCTTTCCCTTTACTTACCAGTTTTCATAATAATAACATGGTTCCTAGCATTAATGGTCCAAAGGAGAACAATCATATTTAAAAATATATATATCATTATAAACTTAAGGGTTTTTAAGGTACTTAATAGATATGAGTCCATTGCAGTGATTTTTTTAATTGATGCTTCACATTGTCCTCCTATTCTTGACTAATAGGAGGAGCCTCTTCAAGTTGACCTCTGAAGACTTTTTATACTCTCCTTGCTTTTTGATTTGGCAGGGTGTCTAGACTTATGTACATTTTCTGTCCCAGTCCTGATTCAGCCATTTCTTTAAGGAGCTCTGGTTTCTTTCAGTGGAAAAGGCCATATGGGAGTTTAGGATGCTTGCTCATGTACAGCAGTCTTTTTAGTAGTTGCTTATCAAAATCTATAGAGTTAAAAAAGGTGTTCTAATGGATAGAAATTTTATCCTTTTTCTTGATGTATGAAAACCACAGAGTGGTTTTGTTCATTTGTTTATAAGAAAATTGGAAAGTGAAGGCTTGAGTAGAAAAATAAATGAAGTTTTAACTTCCCTTTTAAATTATGTATCCTCTGTCTGCCATACTTTGTTCACTATGTGCACTGAAGAGAATTACTAATAAGCTTTTCCTATTCATGGCTACATAAAAACCAGGTAGTGTTTAAAGATTATTATTATAGCATTTGGTTGTTATATTTCTTAAGTCTTTTGTATCTCTAGATTCCACCTCCCTGTGGGCCTTCTTCATAGCATTTTTAGGAGACTGTGGTATTGTATTTTGGAAATTTTTGCTTTGTCATAATACCCTCAGCTTATGCTGCATCACAAGTGAAAAATCTTAGTTTTTTGTGACAGGCATAAGGAAGCCTGGTTTCTGGATATTTTGATCACTGAAACTCACTTTATTACATATAGAGAGGGGAATAGATAATACAAGTTGAATGTATATTTAAAATATAAATCAAGTTAGAGGGGAATGAAATAATGGAATAATTATAAGATGTCTCTGGAATGTAGATTTTCCCCCCAGTGTTTAACAGCTTGATCCTTCCCTCTTTCCAGTATTCAGGATCTAGTTCAGCAGTTGTTGTTGTTGTTGTTTTTTTTTTAAGATTTTATTTATTTATTCATGAGAGAGAGAGAGAGAGAGAGAGAGAGAGGCAGAGACACAGGCAGAGGGAGAAGCAGGCTCCATGCAGGGAGCCCAACGTGGGACTCCATCCCGGGTCTCCAGGATCATGCTCTGGGCTGAAAGTGGTGCTAAACTGCTGAGCCACCCGGGCTGCCCATAGTTCAACAGTTTTATATATGATGCATTATGCTTTTCATTCACTCAACAAATATATTTTTTAAAGATTTTATTTATTTATTCAAGAGAGACAAGAGAGAGAGAGAGAGAGAGAGAGAGACACAAGCAGAGGGAGAAGCAGGCTCCATGAAGGGAGCCCAACGTGGGACTCGATCCCAGGTCTTCAGGATCACGCCCTGGGCCGAAGGCGGTGCTAAACTGCTGAGCCACGTGGGCTGCCCCTCAACAAATATTTTTTGAGCACTTGCTCTATACTATATATGGCACTAGGAACTGGGAGTAAAGAAATAAGCAAAACATATGCTCATCTTCACAGAACTCTATCTACTGGAAAAAGACAATTAAACAATTACATTACTGCATATGTAAGGCCAAACACTGATACATACATTTTAGGAGAAATACAGGGTACTGAAAGAGTAAGTGATCAGGGTATTTGACTTAGTCTGGAAGGTGAGGGAAGGCCTCTCTGAGAAAGTAACATTTAAGCAAAGATGGGAAGGAAAAGTAGGAATTGACCAGATGATCGTTTGTTCATTTGGAGCAAGACCCTTTGGCAAAGGGACTAATGTGTGTGAAGGTGCTGAGGGAGGAAAAGAGCTTGAAGCCTTGGAGGAACTGAGGAAAGCTGATTTACTGGAGACAGAAGAAGGCAGAGGGATAGGAGAAAGACTACAGATGCTGGCAGGGCTGCGTCTGCAGGGCACTATTGGCCACAATCTCCCTTAGAGATTCAGAGGTACGACCACTTAACTGTTAGTGTCCCAAACTCCAAGGACCAGATTTCCACATGTCACTTTCCAGGACCCCTTGGTCCTTCTCCTGGGGAGAGCTTAGCCTGCTGGGAACTTTGACTACAGCTTCTCTCCCCCTACTTCTTGAAGGTTCTTTCTTAATAAAGGAATACATGATACCTGCTTATTTGGTACCTAAGAGGAAAGAGATTTTTTATTATAAACAATTATTTTTGGCTAATCTTCAGAAGCCATTACTCCAAGAATGTACTCTGTATAATTTTCCTTTTAAAAGATTTTCTTATCTGATCCTCATATAGCAACTATATAAGGTAGATATCTGTTGCTTTCTTCACAATATAGAAAAGGATGTGAAGCTCTAAAAAATTAGATAATTCCCCTAGGTCCACTAATAAATAGTAAGACAGTAACTGGACACTGCGTCTACTAACTACAAACCAGTGGTCTTTCTGCTCCATTCCTCCATTCACTCTGCGAGGATTTCTAGCACATTTTGATGTCAATATTTGCAGTCTATGTTTTTTTTAAATGGAAGAATAAATCATAAAAGCTTAAAAAGAGATTATGAGAGATGAAGGAAGGGAAATAGGGTAGAGGAGACAGGAACTAGACTGCTTTGACTATAGCTTATTTGTAGATTTGACTTGATGCAATGATTTAAATGATTATAAGGCAAAGTTAACTTAAAAAAAAAATGAGTCCTTACAAATTGAAAATAATAAGCAAAGAACCTAAAATTTAAAACTCAGTCATTTGAGCTTTATATCCTTAGTGGTAACTACTGTAAGGACTTAAAAAAAAGAATTTCAAAAAACGATGATGACCACAAAACCTATATATTATTTGTGATGGTGTCAGTATTATTATTCTTTATTTTGAGACTGTTGTATGTGTATTGTCAGATAATACATATGAATAATTATGTGACATTTTATCATTTCCTGTGTTGTTGAGACCCAGAATCTCTCTTTTTTTTTTTTTCTAAAGATTTTATTTATAAAATCTTTAGGAAAAAAAAAAAAAGGGCAGCCCCGGTGGCGCAGCGGTTTAGCACCGCCTGCAGCCCAGGGTGTGATCATGGAGACCCGGGATCGAGTCCCACATCAGGCTCCCTGCATGGTGCCTACTTCTCCCTCTGCCTGTGTCTCTGCTTCTCTCTCTCTAGCTGTGTCTCTATGAATAAATAAATAAAATCTTTTTTAAAAATAAAGATTTTATTTATTTATTCATGAGAGACACAGAGAGGCAGAGACACAGGCAGAGGAAGGAGAGTAGGCTCCATGCAAAGGAGCCTGATGTGGGTGGGACGCAATCCCGGGAACTCAGGATCACACCCTGGGCCAAAGGCAGACGCCCAACAGCTGAGCCACCCAGGCGTTCTGAGACCCAGAATCTCAACATGGGTGAAAGGAGTTACAGATGTAAAATAAAAGAGGTTAATGCTGTTAACTTGATTTTTTTAATAGAGTATTTTTTAGAACAGTTTTTAGGTTCACAGTAAAATTAAGCAGAAAGTACAGTGTTCTTACATACCTCCTTCCCTCCCCAGCTGCCCTGGTGGTTAGCATCCTGCACCAGAGTGGATCATTTGCTCTAATTGATGATTCTACAATGACATCTCATTATCATACAAAGTCCATGGTTTACATTAGGGTTCACTCTTGGTGGTGTACAATCTGTATGTTTTGACAAATGTGTAATGATATATACTCACTATTACAGTATAGAGAATAGTTTCATTGTCCTAAAAATCCTCTGTGTTCCCCCTATTCATTCTTCCCTCTTCAAGAGCCCCTGATAACCTCTAATATTTTTACTACCTTCTAGTTTTGCCTTTTCCAGATGTCATATAATTGGACTCATATAGTATGTAGCCTTTTTAGATTGGCTTCTTTTACCTGGCAATATAGTTTTAAGTTTCTTTCATGTCTTTTCATAGCTTGATAGCTCATTTCTTTTTTGCACTGAATAATATTCCAGTGTCTGGCCATAGCACAATTCATTTATCCATTTACCTACTGAGGGATGTCTTGGTTACTTCCAAGTATAAACAGTTATGAATAAAGCTGCTGTAGGTATCAGTGTACAGGCTTTTGTGTGGATGTACAGTTCCTTTGAGTAAATATCAAGGAATGTAATTGCTGGATTGTAAGACTGTTTAGTTTTGTAAGAAATCATAAGCCATCTTCCAAGGTGGCTATACAATATTATATTCTTTTTAGCCATGAATGAGTATTCCTGTTGTTCCGCCATCCTCTCCAGCATTTGGTATTGTCAGTGTTTCAGTTTTTGGCTGTTCTAATAGGTGGCTAGTGGTATCTTATATTTAATTTTTAAAAAAGATTTTATCTATTTATTCATGAGAGACACACACACACAGAGAGAGAGAGAGAGAGAGAGAGGCAGAGACACAGGCAGAGGGAGAAGCAAGCTCCACACAGGGAGCCTGACGTGGGACTCAATCCTGGGACTCCAGGATCACACCTTGGGCTGAAGGCAGGAGCTAAACCACTGAGCCACCTAGGCATCCCTTATAGTTTAATTTGTGATTCCCTAATGACATGCAAGGTCAAGCATCTTTTCATATACTTATTTGCCATCTGTATGTCTTCTTTGGTGAGGTGTCTCATCCAGCTCTCTCTTTCTCTCTCTCTCTCTCTCTCTCTCTCTTTTTTTTTTTTTTTTTTTTGAGCAAGAGGAGGATCAGAGGGAAAGGGAGAAGCAGACTCTTCGATGAGTAGGGATCCCAACACAGGGCTTGATCCCAGGACCCTGAAATCATGACCCAAGTCAAAGGCAGATGCCTAACCAATTGAGGAACCCAGGTACCCCCCCCCCTTTTTAAAGAATTTATTTATTGTTGGAAAGAGAGAGAGAGCAGAGGCAGAGGGAGAGGGAATCCCAAGCAGACTCCACGCCTGAGGAGTCCAATGCAGGGCTTGATCTCATGACCCCGAGATCATGACCTGAGCTGAAATTAAGAGTCAGATGCTCGATGAGACTGATCCACCCAGGTGCCCCCTTTTGTTCATTTTTTTAACTGAGTTGTTCATTCTCTGATTGTTGAGTTTTAACAGTTTTTCATATATTTTGGATAATAGTCTTATCAGATAAATTTTTTATATTTATATATAAATATATAATTTATATATATATATTTTCTTATTCTGTGGCTTGTCTTCTCATTCTCTTGATTAACTGCATTTTGAATTGGAAGTTTTAGTATGAACTCTTGATAGATTTTATCTTTAAAAATACTGCCTAACACATTGCACTGAAAAGGCCTAGAAATAATGACCAACCGAATAGGTAGTATGTAACCCTAATGCCTGAATTATGATTTTGAAATGCCAATTCTCACTAAAAGGAAACAGGATTCCTTGGATACCTGTTCCTGGCCTGCAGCAGGAATTGTACAAGATAAATGTAGAGATTCCTGTTATACCATATAGCAAGGAAGTCATCAAAGACTATGACAAGGGTCACATCAAAAGGACACAAGAGCACACACACAAATTGACTCCCTTTGGTCAATGATGAGACATTTAGAATTACCAATAAAAACATTAACTGAAACATTTTTTTAGTTCATAAAGATACTTTAAAGAACCTCTTGTTTAAAAAAACGAAAGCTTATTAGTTTCCATTAGCTAGTGCTGCATAAAATGTATGCCTTCCTTTTCATATACAAATTGATCTAGTTTCTAGATCTAAGTACTAATTTATAAGAATTACAGAGGACAGAACAACATATTTTACTTTCATTTCTTCGAAATGAATGTGAACTACAACTGAACTGCCCTTGAGAGGGATTAAAATTTCCCGATGGTGGTTATTTAAACAAGAAGTATTCTTTAATGTTCAGTTGGTCGGCACTAGCTGTGGAAAGGCCAGATAGATGTTGAGTGTAGAATGTATCTGATAAAGGAGGCTTAACATGTAGCTAGAATAGTAGCATTCTTCTGCAGGTGTTTTTTTTGAAATGTTTTCAATTTCCTTTTCCACTCGGGTTATGATTGCCACTTCCATGTAGTTGAGAGGAGATTATTGTTAATTTCATGTGATCTTGGAGTTCATCTGTTCTAGTTGATCTTAGTGCTGACAACACTGCAATGTGTGTTAGTGCAGTATAAGCATTACCACTCTTTCCAAACATTTTGATTTGGTTGGATAATCTCAAATCACTGTTGAGCTGCTAGCTAGATTGCTGTCATTTAATGATATCATGCACTGTAGAATTATTTACAATTATCACAAAGAAGAAGACTATACTTAGTTATTAGGATAAAATTGTTGTTCTTTGGATTACTACAATAACCTCATAATTCTTCCTTCTCTATATAGCTACTTTTATCAATTAGGGATGAATTAGACTACATGTAATGGAAAACCTGGTTGCTTTAACCAAATAGATATTTATTTTCTCTTACATGGTATAAAATTGAGAAGTAATTAGTCCAAGGCTGTTGCAGTCATTCCACAGTGATGTTAATGTCTCAGATTCCTTCTATCCATTCTTAGATGTGTCTCTTCTGATAGTGGTGAGTGCACTTCTCTGCTTGCCTACCCCCCAGCCCCTACAAGAAGGGGGGAAGGGTGAAGTACAAAATCTGTACCTCATCTAGTGAAAGATATTTCATTGACCAGAGCTGTGACACCTGGCCACCTCTATTCATAAGAAAGTTTGGGAAATCTGAGTACGGGGTTACCCCAACCAAATCTGGATTGCTTTAGGAAATGTAGGCAACTACCAGCTTTTTCCATGTGCCCCTTTATTGTGTAATGTATATTTTCTTAAAGCATATGCTTCATTAATTTAGCAAACATTTACTGAGTACCTGCTCTGTGTCAAGTACTATGAATACATATATGAGTAAAGTACCCCCATTCTATCCATAGTTGGTAGGTAAGATAGACATCAAAACAAACACTGTACCTATATATGCATTATAACCTATAACCTTCATGTTCAAGGGAAATGTCATTGACAGTTTATCCATGTCCTTATCAGCTCACTGACCTAGTGACTTTAGCCTAGGCCTTCCATGTACTCTAGCTCCTCTGAACACCTCTCATCCCTTACCCAAGTATTTGTATTTTATCAAGCTGATTGTCTTATAAACACAAATACAACTATCATATTGATTTTAAAAAGTATTGTCTGTTGTATTGAACACATTGGCATCCATAATAAGTAGTCAGCCACTAAGTGCCCCCCAATTCTGGCTCAAAATTTTATAAGACTTCAGATTCCAGATCTTTAGACACAGGGTACTACTGAAATGGTCAATTATTTCTCAGGAGGTCTGCAAGGACAATTGTCAGCCATAAGTAGTGAGTTAGAATAAAGCTGATATTACCCAGTGAAGTCTAAGAAACCGTTGCTGTTATAGATGAGCAGAGAAGAGGTTCTGTTAATCACAGTGTTACATTTTTGGGAAGCATCCAGATTTCCTGCAAAGACATGATGTTTCTGTTAACGAACTCTGAGTCAAACTTGTGCTGGCATATAGGTGGTGTGACATCACTATACCTCAACAACAGAGTAAGTTGGGCTTGCAGGATGAACAGTGGGACTGGGTTAGGGTGTTGTCTGAGTACTTGGTGGTCCCTCCACACTGCACCCCAGCCCAAACTGACTCTACCTCTTGTGTCTTCTAAGAAATCTTGTTTCAATATTTTGCTCCAGAACAATTTTAAATATCATATCCATGTGTTACATAGGATGGGAAACATACGCCAACAAATGGCTATGAAAACCAAACTTTATTTCTTAATATTTATTAGCCAAAAAACATGTTACATTTTGGTTTTCAGCGATGGGATTGTATTGGCCAGCCCATACATTGGCATGTGAACTTATTTTCTTACAAAAGCAATTGAAGGAATCTATTAATTTATTTGAGCAGCTCTGTCAACATTTTTCTGAAAAGAACAAAGTAGAATGCCATTCCAGTGTGCCTATCACAATAAAAGCTTTGATAATGGCAGTAAAGGTTATCAACAGTGGCACTGGACTTCCACAGGGATACAGTGAAGGAGGGAGAACAGACACCCCTGCCTAACCTACCCTATTCAGTAGAGGAGTTTATGCTGGTGATACATAGGGGTGACATAGCCATCCTGACATCTGACTGAGGAGTCTGGACTATATTCTCTATGGGCGGGAGGCTTTAGAACTTTTGGACAAAGGAATGACATCACATTTACTTTTTATTGTAAGAGCAATTCATGTTCCTTAAGGGAACTTGAAGTTTATGAAGAAGAAAATGGACAATTCCCCCATCTCACTCCTCAAGGTACCTGTGGTTTGTTGTATGTCTTGCCAGACTTTTCCCCATATGCTTTCAAACTGGCTTATAATATATATATTATACTATATACATTATACATTATAAATGTGTGTATGTATATATGTACACACACATATATATAATCTGTGTAGTATATAATATGTGTTATATGTATACAGTTGGCCCTTGAACAACACAAGGTTCGGGGGACCAGTCCCCCATGCAGTCAAATACCCATGTATAACTTTTGACCTCCCCAAATATATAAATTTTGTTATGTATATGTTACCTATTATAATTATATATATTTACCAATAAGGGATTAAACTACATATGTTTTATGATGGCTCTTTTTTTAATGTAATAAGGTATTGTGAACATCTGTGTTACACTGCCTCCTTCTTGGTAATGGCTGCAGCATATTTTATTATTTCTGTTACCAATCTCCAAAGCGGTTGACTTTAAGACATTAAGGTTGCTCAGGATTAAGGTCGGGATTGCAAATAGTCCAAAAGAAGCAATGAACATCTGTATACAAATATATTTGTACACTTGTATTTTTGGTAAAATTCATTCTTAGAAGTGGAATTGCTGTATGAAAGAAATGTGTATTTTAAATTTTGGTAGATGTCATTTTATGCTGTGGAAAGGCAGTTTATATCCTCCCAGCAATATGTGACAGCACTGCTGTCCCCACACCTGGCCTTGTTGGTCTTCTTAATCTTTGCCGATTTGCTAAATAAAAAAAATTTTAAGTATTATTTTTTTTACATCCTTTGTGTTTTTTCTTTTGTGAATTGTGTATTTTTTTCCTTTGTGCAATTATCTAATTAGATTTGTTCTTTTTTTTCTCTAATTTTTACTAATTTAAGCAATCTCTATACCCATCATGGGGCTTGAACTCATGACCGACCCCAAGATCAAGGTTGCACATCCCACTTCCTGAGCCAGCCAGGTGCCCTGGGTTCATTTTTTTCCTTAAGAATATGAGAGAATTTTTTTAAAGATCTTATTTATTCATGAGAGACACAGAGAGAGGCAGACACAGGCAGAGGGAGAAGCAGGCTCCATGCAGGGAGCCTGATGTGGGACTCCATCCCAGACCTCCAGGATCACACCCTGGGCTGAAGGCGGTGCTAAACTGCTGAGCCACCCGGGCTGCCCTGTGAGAGAATTCTTTACCTGTTGTGCACTACAAATGTTTAATTAGTATGTCTTTTTATTTTATGATCTTTTTTTAGCCATAGAAAGGTTTTCAGATTTTTATGTAATATAATTTATTAGAAATTTCTTTTAAGTCTTCTGGGTGAAATTATCATGCTTTTAGGAAGACCTATTGAAGATGATAAAAATATTTTTATGATGATTTAATCCACTATTTTCATGTTCCTTTGCTTGTTTTAATTAAAGTGTTTGATTTACCTGGAATTTTATTTTGGTGCATGGAGTAAGATGTACAAAGTGAGGAATATGGCTTTCCATTCTCCATTCCCACAACAACTAGCCAGTTCCTCCAAAGCCATTTATTGAATAATAATTCATCTTTTCTCTTTTTTTCTAAAGATTTTATTTTATTTGAGAGAGAAAAACAGTGCGGGGGGGGGGCGCGTGTGTGTGTGTGTACAACAGGGGTAGGGGAGAGAGAGGGGCAGCAGGAGAGAGAGAAGCAGGATCCCCACTGAGCAGGAAGCCTGGCACTGCCCAGTCCCAGGATCCCGGGTCCCAGGACCCCGGGATCGTGACCTGACCCAAAGGCAGACATGTAACTGTCTGAGCCATCCCGGCGCCCCTCATCTTTTCATCACCAATTTCAAGGGCTCCTTTTTATTTTTTTTTATTTTTTTTTTAAATATTCATCTTATTCTTTTATTTTTTAAGATTTTATTCATTTATTCATGAGAGACACAGAGTCAGAAACATAGACAGAGGGAGCCCGTTTCAGGACTCGATCCCAGGATCCTGGGATCACAACCTGAGCCAAAGGCAGACGCTCAACCACTGAGCCACCCAGGTGTCCTCAGCTTATTCTTATAAATGTAATGATCCTATCTCTTAGCACCAAACTGGACCCACATTTAACAAGCTCTTCAGCTAATTATACTAAAACTGTATTTTGAGAAATGCTGCTGTACACTCTACTAATTCAAATTACAGGATGTTAATAAACAAAGAAACAAAATTCAAAACCTTACTGCATCCCAGGCTGGGAATGGAAAATTGGAACACCCGTAGGCTTATTTGGTTGTGATCTTGTTTTTCAGGGACTGAAAATTTACTTTGTAAAAACATATATTTTTTTTATTTTTTTTTAATTAATTTTTATTGGTGTGCTCATCCCGTCAAGTGTCCACCTCAGTGTCAAGGGCTCCTTTTTAATCATAATTTCCCATATGTGGTGCATTTCCTCTCTTCTTGACTGCCTAGAGCCCCAACTGAATCAACCAGATTAATATATTAGATGAGGACTGATAGAAGGGAGATTGAATGTAAGCAGTATAGAAGGTTGTGATAGCATAAATGAATAGTACTTGAAAGAGCAGTTTAGGGATCCCTGGGTGGCTCAGTGGTTTGGCAGCTGCCTTTGGGCCGGGGCATGATCCTGGAGTCTCGGGATCGGGTCCCGCGTCGGGCTCTTTGTGTGGAGCCTGCTTCTCCCTCTGCCTGTGTCTCTGCCTCTCTCTGTGTGTCTCTCATGAATAAATAAATAAAATCTTTAAAAAAAAGAAAGAAAGAAAGAGCAGTTTGGAGAACAGTTCTTTTGGGGTAGGTTGGGTTGGAGATTGGAGGGACATTGCTATAGAAGTTCTTAGCAGGTTCAGAAATTCTCTCATTCCTTCCTCTTCTGCTCTTTCTGTACCACTAACAATCAAACTTTAGCCTGCATCAGAATCACCTGGACAGCTCATTAAAGCAGGTTCTGCCCGCAGAGTTTCTGATTTGATCCATTTAGATAAAGCCTGAGAATTTATAGTTGCATTTAGTTCCCAGGTAATGCCAATGCTGCTGGTCCGGGACCACACTTTGAACACCACTGCTCGATACCAAGTCCCCTTCATTTCCATCTTAGGTATCCTAATGATTTCTAGTTTGACAGCTTTTCCTAGTTTTCTTGTCCTTTACTGCCTCCCAATACCAATCAGAATTGTAGTGGTGAGAGTAGAAGTGGAGAATAAACCTGAAAGACGTTCCAAAAGAAAGGTTAATGGTCTTTGGAGACTGAGTGGATGTGAGGGACAAAGGAGCAGGAAGCAAAATAGGCACTTTCTAAACCCTGCAACCAGATTTACTCTTTCAGAAACACTTCTTTCATCTTTTTTCCCTGTTCAAGAATCTGCAGTGAGATAAATCTAAAATGAGATTTATCTGAATAAAACTGACAGTTGACACCCCAACTAGTGTGGTTTCTTCTACGTTGTCTAAGTCAAATCTCATTATGACAAATGACGTTGCAAGTAGATCTCTGCATTACCAAATACTTTCAAGCCTGAGCCAGTGACCTACTTTAAGCAATATCCAATTTAACAATTCCAGTTCAGCAAAATAATTTGGATAGGATTTTAGGACTTCTTGTAGAATTTAATCTGAAGTACATTTGTATAAAGAACTGCCAATTTCTGAGGGTTAAACTCTGTTTAGAAATCCTGTTTATCACGTGTAACATTTTAAAAAATCTCATTATATACTATGCTTTCTGTATTTACCTTTTTCTTATGATTGCCATTTGACTATAAGGGGTGAGAGGCATTGTGCCAAATATTCCTGTTTGCAATTATAAATGCAGATGAGGCCAGAATGTGTGTTTGTACAGGTGGGGTGAAATAAACAAACGACAGTGAAAGCCTGTTTATCAAGATCATTGTTTTGTAGCTGCTGAATTAGAAAATAAGTAAGGAGGTGGCACTTTGGGTTTTTTAAGATATTCAGTATGTGACATTTAAATTTTTTTTTTGTTTTTAAAAGCTAACTTTTCTTGTTATGCTGTATGCTTGTGTTCTTTGGTCCGATGTGTGGGTGAGATTTTAAAGATATGAAAATTATATATAGCTGTAAAAGAGTGCTGAACATTTGTTTTTAAAAAACACCTTTACTGGGGCACCTGGGTGGCTCAGTGTTTGAGCATCTGCCTTTGGCTCAAGGTGTGATCCCAGGGTCCTAGGATCAAGTCCCACATCTGGCTCCCTGCAGGGAGCCTGCTTCTCCCTCTGCCTGTGTCTCTGCCTCTCTCTGTGTGTCTCTCATGAATAAGTAAATAAGTAATCTTTAAAAAAAAAAAAAAAACACCTTTCTTGAGGTATACTTTACACACCATAAAATTCATCTATTTTAGGTGAAAACATTTTTAGTAAATTTACCCCATTGTGTAATCATAACCACAACGTCATTTTAGAACATTTCCATCAGCCCAGAGAGACCCTTTATCCCCATTTGTTGTCCATTGTTCCCACTCCCAGCCTCTGGCAACCACACATTTACTCTCTGTCTCTAGATTTGACTTTTCTGGACGTTTCATGTGAGTGGAATCATACAACATGAGATCTGTTGTGAATGGCTTCTCTCACTGGGCCTCATGTTTTCGAGGTTCACTGCACCGTAGTTGGTATCAGTAGCCTGTACCTTTTTGCTGCTGAGTAGTTTTCCACTGGGTGGATATACCACAGTGTTGATCCATTTGCCAACTGATGGATATTTTTGTTGTTTCTACCTTTTGGCTATTATGAATAATGTTGCTCTGAACATTCACATAGGCAAATGTTTGTTTCAATATTACCTAAATCATTAATAACCAATTGAGAAAATTGGGGGAAATTTTATTATAAAATATATTAATCATTACTACAATATGTGCAGGTTATTATTAAAAATAAATATTTAATATTTATTTTAAAAATACAGATCTTATCTCAGGCTGTTTGAGATTGCATTTTTACATTACATTAATTCCTTATTACTCCCTAAAGCCCTTTCCAGACTTGCAACTCAACAACAATCCTGTTGTTTTATTAAGGCAATTAAACTTCATATAACAGAGCACCACACTTAAAAAATATATATTTTCATAGCTATCATTTGCTACTCACAGAAGGTAGGTAGGGCAAGTATCATTATTTGCCCCTCATGTATTGCTACCAGGGGGAGTGTACACCCATATTCTGAGGTGATTGCTGTAGGAATCTGTCAAGACTGCTTCCAGTTTGTGGCATCATACACAAGGGTAGGGTTCCTTTCAGCATGAAAGAACTACTTTTTATGTGTGGTATAAATACCAGATTGAGGGCAGCCCGGGTGGCTCAGCGGTTTGGCGCCACCTTCAGCCCAGGGCATGATCCTGGAGACCTGGGATCGAGTCCCATATTTGGCTCCCTGCATGGAGCCTGCTTCTCCCTCTGCCTGTATCTGTGCCTCTCTCTCTGTGTCTCTCATGAATGAATGAATAAAATCTTAAAAAAAAAAAAAAAGCTACCAGATTGAAGTCTTGCTGGTTTAGTCATTCCACAGATATTCACTGAGCATCTACTACATTGCAAGGCACTATGCTAGATGTTAGGGATTGAGGAGTAAAAGATTTAGTCCATGCTCTTAAGGAATTAACTGTCCATAGGGGGCCATCTACAATAAAATAAACTAATACTGAGCCACGGGAGCTGAAAGGAAGAGTATATAATGTGGAGGGGCTTCAGGGTATAGGGAGGAGAATACCAGAAATATTGATGATAATCGTAGTAGCTTATACCTCATTAATGTTAAGTAATAATATCTAGTACTTAGTGCTTACTCTGTACCAGGCATGTTCCAAGCATTTGCAAATATTTACTCATTTAATCCTCAAGCTACGCAGTGAGACAGATAATATTTTTATTCTATTTTGCAGATTGGAAACCATAAAACTGAAGTTTGGTAACTTGACCAAGGTCACAGAACTTATAAATGGCAGATCTAGAATTTGAACCAGGCAGTAGAATCTGTGTCTCTTAAAAATGTTTCTCACGGGAGATGATACCCAGGCTGTGTCTTGATTGACAGTTTGTACTTAGTCTGGCAGAGGGGTGATTGGGGTGTGTCTACATGGTTTTCCAGAAAGAGAAATATCATGAGTAGATGTAAAGGACGCACCTGGTTGAGAGTGAGTGCGGCAGACTGCCTGTAAACAAAAGGTGGGTGGCAAGAGATGAGGTTAGGAAGACAGGGCTTTGGTAATGAAGGGCTGGGGTGCCTTCCAAGGAACTTGGGTCTATAATCTAATTTTTAAGTGTATACGAAAGATACCACTTTTCTCTTTGTATTAGTTCTGTTTGCATTCATTCTTGTTTATTGTGAAATATATCACACAGCCAGAAAAGTGCATAGTATACAAATGTAAAACTTAATGAATTATTCATTTTTAAATAATACTTCATTCTGAGGTCAAGAAGTAAGACATTACAGGGATGCAACAGCTCTATCATAGTGACTTTTGCCAATCACAGTCCTTATTTCCCACCTACGGTAACCGTTCTTCTGATTTCTTCCCTTTCTTTTTTCCTTTTACCATCTGTGTACCTCTAAATATTATAGTTTTGACTTATTTTGAACAGAGTCACATGCCACATATCCTTTTGTATCTGGTCATTATGTTTGCAAGATTCATCCATGTTATTGTGTGTGGCTGTTGTTCTTCATTTTCATTGCTGTATGGTATTCCGTTGCATGAATATGCTAGAAGATACTTATCCATCCTACTACTGAGGTTATTTGGATTGTTCCCAGTGGAGGGCTATTATGGATAGTGCTGGTCTGAAGATTTTTGTATTTTTTGGGTACACATGCAAATGAATTCCACTGGGTATATACCTGGGAATAGAGTTACTGGATCATAGAGAAGAATAATGATGAATTGTATTCCAAAGTAGATATAACAATTTATATTCACACAATCAGTGTATGGGAGTTCCTGTTGTTCCATATCCTTGGCAACACTTGTTATTATGAGACTTTGAAATTTTTAGCCAGTCATGGGGTGCCTGGCTGGCTCTGTTGGTGGACCATGTGACTCTTGATCTCGGGGTTGTGAGTTTTGAGCCCCACCTTGTGTATAGAGATTACTTAAAAATAAAATCTTTAAAAATAATAATAAATAAATAAGTAAATGTTTAGCCATTCTGGTACATAATGACACATCATCATGATTTTCCTTTGTATTTTTTATTATGGTACTATTTTGTATTTCTCGTACTTCCTATCGAGGCTATATACGTGTTCGTATGTTTTGTTGGGCATTTAGATAATGTAGTTTTTTGTTTTTATTTGTTTGGTGACATTCCTTATCTAGTCTTCTACCCATTTTCTTTTTCTTTTTTTTTTTTAAGATTTTATTTATTTATTCATGAGAGACACAGAGAAAGAGGCAGAGATACAGGCAGAGGGAGAAGCAGGCTCCATGAAGAGAGCCTGACGTGGGACTCGATCCAGGGTCTCCAGGATATGCCCTGGGCTGCAGGTGGCGCTAAACCGCTGCGCCACCAGGGCTGCCCTATCTGTTTTTTTAATAATAGATGCTTTTCTTGTGTGATGTTTCAGAAATCCTTCCACACCCTTAGGTCATGAAAACATTATCCTGTATAACTTCTAACAACTTTATTATTTATTTTTTGTATTGAGTTATAGAGTTGTCCTGGAATTGATTTTTGTGACTACTCTTAATTAACTTCTTAATGTCCCTGCCTCCAAGATATTTTTTTATGTTTTGTTCAGATTTTCTGGCTGTCCTCCTCAGCAGGATGTTTAGTCTGAATTACCTCGTTTGCCATTCTCAGAAGCAGAAATCTTTTAAAGTTTTAGTTTCACTTTGACTTAAAAATGATCTATTCTGGTCTGTACGGGGCCTTAAGAAATATGTTTGCTAAAAAAAGTAATAATAAAAAAGACTGAAAAACTACATTGATTCGTGTTTGTTTTCTCTTTTTTTTTTCGTGATTGTTTTCATGTTATTTTTTCTGAGAGATCAAAACTTCTGTTTCATCTGTGCTTCTCTCAGGTATAAAATACTTTGAGATAACTTAAAGCTTGCTACATAAAATGAACATTAATCATAGCAAAAATTTAAATTAAAAAATATATACTATCAAACATTGACTTTGATGATAAAACAGTTTTACCATGGTAATGACCACCCCCCCTTTTCTCTCTCTGTCCATATATTTAAACCTCGTTTTTGGCCAGAGATGGACTGTATGCAAACCGCATCCAGAATGCTTTTAGTTTGTGCCACAAAATATGAAGAAAATGTTTTCAGTTTATGGCAACTAGATCCATGACATATGATGCTCCAGGAACTGTTTTTACAGTGCACAAGATGCACAGGAACAGAATCGCAAACGCACATGATTATTGGCAGGGAAAAAACTGGCTACGTGGCTGATGTTAAATTTGCTTTTTAAGACAGCCAGATCAAGAAATGTCTGAAGAATTTGCGACTGTAGCAGTGAGATGATTTTGCAGTTAGTAAACACAGCCTCGGGAAGCCATGGCAAGGCAGTTTCTTACAAGCCATTTACAGCTTCCAGGAGGAGAGCACAGTGTGGGCGCTAGAGAGGAAAACCTGACGTGGCCTCCAGGGAATGTTGGTGGGGGAAGTAGAGCCTCTCTCGCTCGTGCGCGTGTGCACACACGCGCACACACACACACACACACACACACCCCGGAGAGTGAGGGATAAGCTCCTTGTCCCTCTCATGCAGAACCCCACCTGCCTGTTTCTGTCTCTGAGATTCACAGTGAAGGAGGTGAGCTTGGTTGTAGTCAAGATGTTAGGAGTGAGCATTGCGTATGTGGAAGTTACGGCTCCGGAGCCGCACTCTTCCTTCCTGCTTACACCCTTATACCATTTTCTTTCTCTTTTAAAATTGGTACTTACTCAAAGTGTGATTGAAGGATCCTTCCCACTCCCCATCCAGACCCTTTCAGGTGTCCATGAGGTCACAACTATTTTAATAATACTGACATATACATGCCTTTTAAACTCATTCTCTCACGAGTGTGCTGTGGAGTTTTCCAGAGGCTTCATGACATATGATACTGCAAAAGACTGAATGCAAAAGCAGATACGAGAACATAGCTGCTGTCTCATATAAGCCAGACATTAAATATATTTGCAGAAATGTAAAATGGCACATTTCTCAAAATTTTTATTCTTTAAGTATTGTTTTTAATTTAAAAATGTTAACATGTAAAATAAAATAAAAATGTAACATAAAATAAAAATGTAATGGTGTATTGATATTTTTAAATGGATATTTATGAATAAATCACTTAAATTTTTCATAGCTTTAATTTTTAGTGTGGTTAAATATTGATCATTATAACCCACATAAACAAAAGCTCGTTGTGATCCTTAATAATTTTTAAGAATTGTAAAGAGGGCCTGACTAAAACATTTGAGAATCACTGGTTTAAGTCCTGTGAATTCTATTGGAATCCTAGTTTCCCTCTGAAGGCCACCTGCTTGTCTAGCCTAGCCCAGTGTTTTCTCTGCACTGTCCAGACTTCTGTGCCACAAAGCTTAGTGTTTTTTAGTTTTTGGGGAATTGCTTGTTGTGCTGATTTTCTTCTCCTTATCAATGGTTAAAGACCTCTGAGGACAGGGATCATCTGTTAAATGAGAGTTTTTTGAGGTATCCATGAGGTACATTGCTGAGTATAGCATAAATACTGGTTATTGGTTAATGATTATTCAATTAATATTATCTTCAATATAAATATTAAAATTTCCCTAACTTGCTGGTTTTACTGGCAAACAAATATGCACTTAAAATTTTGCAACTTAAATGGAAATAGCTATTTTTTAAAAAAGACTTTGTTTATTCATGAGAGACAGAGGGAGAGACAGAGACATAGGCAGAGGGAGAAGCAGGCTCCCTGTAGGGAAGCCTGATGCAGGACTCAGTCCCAGGACTCTGGGATCACAACCTGAGCTGAAGGCAGACACTCAACCATTGAGCCCTCAGGTGCCTCTGGAAATAGCTATTTGATTTTAAAAAGCCTACATAAAACTATATACAACATGGAAAAAATAAAAGCTCTTTGGAAAAAAAATTAAAAAAAAAAGCTTTTTGGTCATGGGTCATCAATAAATTGGGTACAAAAGCTGAATATGTTAATCTGTTTCATTCTTACGCGACCAACAATGGCAGTAAAACCTGGCCATAGGCCCTTGTTCTGAAAATGCGAGCATCATGCTGGGTGCTTAGTAAGCATTCAGTAAAGCTGTCCCAGTTGACTCTGCGGTTTCAGTAGCCAGCAGTCATCATTCCCTACCATCCCCACCCCCACCTCCAAGTGGTTTGTGCTTGTGTTTGGGTCTTCAGAAGGTACTTTCTGAAGCCCTTCCTGTTAAAGAATTGACAGGTTATCCTGGACTAAGCCAGAAGGCATGTGTTAGTTGACCAAACTGAATAGGTAGCTAAAAATTAGTACATACTTATCTTAATCCCTGCTTCAGACTGAGTTTGTTTTTCTTAGGCAACAGTCCCTGCCTTAGAAGATACATGAATAAATGTAACATCTTTTTGCGGGGACCTGCTATCAGTCCCAAAGTTTGTTTCACAGCTTCTCCCTGGAAGTTTGTGTGTCCCACTCACATAGCACTCTGCCCTGAGAGGCTAGCATTACTTTACCATGGTGTTCCTTAGAACGGAGCAGGATACCTGGCAGGTGGCTCAGTTGCTCAATGAATGAATACATGCATGCATAGAGTCTATACTGCCTGGATATACTATCATAACTGATACAGCATCCTTTGAATAAGCTAAGGACGTTGTACTGAATTTACTATTTTTTTCCCAGAAATGTCTGTTCATTCCGTAAGAGTTTATCAAAATGTCCTTTGCACTAGCGTTGTTCTAAATGATGATGATACAGGGGCTCCTGGGTAGCTCAGTTGGTTAAGCATCTGCTTTTGGCTCAGGTCATGATTGAGCCCCATGTTGGGCTCCCTGCTCAGTGGGGAGTCTGCTTCTCCCTCTCTCTCTCTCTCTGCCCCTTCTCCTGCTTGTGTGCATTCTCTCTCTCTCTTTCAAGTAAATAAGTAAAATCTTATAAATAAATAAGCAAACAATAGTAAATAAGACTTAGACCCTACCATCAGTGTATATATAAAATGTACCAAGTATAGTCACAAACTCAGAGGAAGAACCCCACCTGAAGCAAGAGAGAGGCATCAAGAAAGACTTCATAGAAAAGGTTTCCCTATACCTGCATCTTGAAGGTGGGGAAGAAATTTGCCCTATGAGTAGAAAGCCAGCCCAAGTAGAAACAGCATATACAAAGTCCCTGGCGCATGAAGCCATGTGATGTTCAAGGAAAACTGAAAGCAATGTGATTTTGTGACATGAAGCTGAGAGGTGAACAGGTACCGGACCTTGTATACCATGTAGTGAAAAATGGATTTTATCTTGAAGATAGGTGAGAGATATTGCAGAGGCTGTGTGGGATTGTACTTTATAAAGGCAATTCTGATGGCAATGGGGGTGGGAGGGGCTTGAGGGTAAGAAAACCAGTGGAAAAAAAAAACAATAGGAAGGTACCTGGGTGGCTCAGTGGTTGAGTGTCTGCCTTTGGTTCAGGTCGTGGAGCCTGCTTCTTCCTCTGCCTGTGTCTCTGCCTCTTACTCTGTGTCTCTCATGAATAAAAAGTAAAATCTTAAAAAAAAAAAAAAAAAACAGTTGGAATAAATTTAGTGAGAAACTGCCAGAACTAAAGCAGTGGCAGTAGGAATGGGGAAGAAAGTACATGCTGAAATATTTGGGGATTAGAATGGACAGAGTTTGATGAGAGGAAGATGTTGATGATGGTGCCAGATTTTTTATTTGAGTGGATGATAGTATTCCCAAGTGAGGCAGAAGGAGGGAAGATTATTTAGTTTTAGATGCGTTACATCTTAGGGACCTGTGGAACAGGAGGTGAAGCACATTGACTTTAGGCAGTTTACAGAAGGCTTTGAAGATTGTAAGAAAGGTCAGTACTAGAGAGATTTGAGAGTCATTAAGACATAGATGGTAGTTGAATCTATGGGAAAAGATAAAGACGTGTGTATAATAAAAAGAGGAAAGGAAGGATGTAACTCCCAAGGAACATACCAGTGATGAATTAAGGATAAGCAGAGAAAGATTCTCCAGTAAGAGTCTGCAAAGAAATGGTCTAAGGTATCACACGTAATGAACTTGGCCCCTTCTGTGGGATAAAGGGACTAGACATGATCCATGACAGTTTGGGCATCAGAACTAGGCTCAATCCTTGAAGCCAGGAGTTGAGTTTGGTTTCCTTACCACAACCCATGTCCCCTGGTCCCCCATGTACAGAAGCAGCAGCTCCTTACCCAGCACCATCCTGCTCATTTGTGAATCTGAAAATCAACAGTGTTGATAAAGGCCTTGGCTGGCTCAAACCCAGGGAGATAGGAGAACCCAGACACAGCTCAGAGACCAGCAACTAAAACAAGGTACCCTTGGCTCAATGACTGGATCTGCAGTGTCTTTTTTTTTTAATTTTATTTTTTAAGATTTTACGTGTCAGTAATCTCTACATCCAACGTGGGGCCTAAACTCACAACCCTGAGATCAAGAGTCTCATGATCCATAGACTTGAGCCAGCCAGGTGCCCCTGGATCTATAGTATCCTTGATATCAAGATAGGAAAAGAGCACCCAAATGATAAGACTTTCAGGTTATTCTAATTTTTAAATACAAAAGAGAGGTTAAAACAAAACAATTGAATAATACCCATCGTATTTGATAACAGGATTGAGAAGGAAAGATCTCAAATTGCAATGGTTAAAAAGTGAATGAGAGAGGTAAGGGCGTTGTGACCACAAATATAAGTTTCCTTTTGAAGAAACTTGACTAGGAGAGGAAAGGGGAGGGAGGGCACAAAAGCTGGAGGAGATTTTAGGATTAAAGGGGATGGTTTTAGGAATGTGCAGACTGGGACATTTTACAGAACTTCCAAAGCACTGAACTTAAGTAGAGATGACCTGAAACTGCACAGGTAACATTTCCAGATCTTGGAACAATCATAACGCTTGTGTATTGGCAGTTAAATAAACCCATCTGCCTGTAGCAAAGTTACCTCCACCTGTTCTGCTTGAACTTTCGATATCATTTGTGTTAATTAAATAGGTTCCTTCTTGGCTACTTGGACTGGGTGCCCTGTTTACAGAGCTAGTTGTGTAGTACCCTCTGCTCTGCCCTGATTGTTCTGGCATCCATGCTCGTCTCCTGAAAAGGCCTTCCCAACTCCCTTGCTGGTGTTTTGCTCCACCCTCATATATCTGCTGCTTCACTTAAGATGCCTCTTCTGGACATCTTGCTTGAAGTTAGGCCAGTTGCCAATGACATAGGCAATCAGGGCTTTCAATATTATGTGTGACTCATTTAAAAGTTTAAAGTTAGGAGTACCTGACCCTCTGTGCTGTCTAAAATCTGTGTATAACTTTGGATTCCCTCAAACTTAACTACTAATAGACTGTTTTTGACTGGAAGCCTTAACGATAATACAAGCAGTTAATTAACACATATTTTGTATTTTACATGTATTATATACTGTATTCTTTTTTTAAATATTTTATTTATTTATTCATGAGAGACACACACAGAGAGAGAGTGAGAGGGTGAGAGACAGAGAGAGAGGCAGAGACACAGGCAGAGGGAGAAGCAGGCTCCATGCAGGGAGTCCGATGTGGGACTCGATCCCGGGTCTCCAGGATCACGCCCTGGGCTGAAGACGGCGCTAAACCGCTGAGCCACCCAGGCTGCCCTATATACTGTATTCTTAAAAGAAAGTAAGCTAGAGAAAAGAAAAGAAAATGTTTTTAAGAAATCATAAGGAAAAAATACATTTATAGAACTGTCCTGTGAAAAATCTACATAGAAATGAGCCCACACAGTTCAAACCCATGTTGTTCAAGGATGAACTGGTTTTTTTTTTTTTCTTTTTTCTTTTTTTAAGATTTATTATTTTAGAGAGCATGCATGAGCAAGGTGGGAAGTACGGCAGGGGGTGGGGGAGAGAGAGAGAGAGAGAGAGAGAGAGACCGAGACCCAAGCAGATTCCCCACTTAGTGTGGAGCCTGACACACAGGGCTTGATCCACAACCCCGAGATTGTGACCTAAACCAAAACCGAGAGTCAGACACTCAACCAACTAAGCTACCCAAGTGCCCCTGAACTGTGTATTCTTAATAGTCTCCATCCCAGAATTATACCTGGAAATTAAACTGATAACAATGGTGAGTCCTGGGTGAGCGTAGGGGGAGAGCGGACCACGATCAAGGGCCTTATCTGTATCACTTGAATTTTTTAAAATGAGAATTAAAATTAAACCTAAAAGAATTAGGCTGAATAATCAAGTTTGAAAATTAAAACTATTCCATATTAGAGGTGATACTAGTAAAGTGAGTATAATTTATTGGATATGTCATTCTTTCAACTTGCCATATTCCCTAGGAAAGAGGTAGGTCTGATTATATACCATAAGTTAGGTTAGGTACTGGTTTGGAGGAGCTCTGGAGGTCTACTTGCAATTTTTTAGCAGGGTGTAGTAGTGATTTAGTCCAAGACCCATGAAACCTTCCCAACTGTGTGTGAATCTCAAGCCCAAGAGAACAGAGAAAACTGGAATGCTGTCAATTCAGAAAGCTGGAATGCTAGTTTACTGCCATGGCTATATACAATCAGATGGTAGGATTATAGTGTAGTTCAGAACATTTCAAAATGATGTTTTGAAGGAATTTGCCATTACTCATACCTTAGAAGGCAAATAGTGCTGTAGATAACTTCAACTAGATAATTCCAAATGTTGATTTTAGAATCAAATACTAGGTTTATCTTGAGTACAAGTGCATCTGATAACAGAGGTTCACAGCGCTGCAGAGAAAGTAGGGAAGCTGTTCTGTAAAAACTGGTTTCCAGAGTGCTTGGAAATTGCTCAGTTTCCCTCGCCTGCCCCTCCTCTGCTTCGACTGCTTTTCTTCTCACTGAACACAGGCAAGCATCTGAGCTCTGCCAAGTAGGCAAAGGACTGAGCTGGGCACTGTGTCCTTCTAAGCTTGTCTGTTAACAAGATATGTGATGATGGGCTACTTTATGAAGTTGGTACAGAATTTAGACAACTGGTAAGTCTAGAGAAGTCATGTTTAACCTGGGCAGAAACTAATCAGAATAGAGAACTGAAAATTAGTCAGGATTGTTCTCTTGATAATCTGCAGGTGACATAAAATAAAAGAATTGACTCCTTCTCTCAGGTACTGAGGGTCACACATAACTACATAGCTCACATCCTGCATGAGGGCCAGACCCATCTGGGAAGTCCCAGCCAGCTTCTTTAGGTTTCCCTGGTGCCATTTAATGGGGAAGGCTCCATACTGAAGTACTGAGTTATCGGGAATATGTCAGGGTTTGGTTCAGCTTATGGTTATTTAACTCCTGCTTGATACAAATTCTAAGATCTGTAAGACATAGAGAGCCCTTGTTGTCAAGAAGCTCCTGTCATGTGTAGAAAGTATTATATGGTATATCTCAGAGGAGGGACACTTAGTGCAGCCAAGGAAGGTACAGAAAACTTTCAGAAGCTAATTCCTGAGGCAGATCTTACAAGAGCAGTAGACAAAATGGGCAAAGGGCCCTCAAGACAGCAGTGCATGTATTATGGGCAAGGAAACCACACACAATCCCCGTGAGAAGGATATGAAGTGATGATGGGGCTAGAGAGATCTTGAATTTTTACCCTAAAGGTAATGGATAGTTATTGACTGAATCTTGGCAGCGATCTACTCAGAGGTCACATTTGCTTTTTAGAAAGAAAGATTGCTGGGACAATGGTGTGTCTAGTGGGAGGATAGGGATAATAATTAAAGTATTACTAATTATCATCGTGGTACAATTCAATCTGAGACTTATATATTCCAGCACTGTTAAAAAATAAGCAAAGGGAGAGGGGTTGATAGGTAAGAGGGCAGCAAGGGGCTTTCAAGATTCCTTGAAGCACCCTCTCAAATACTAAGACATGATATAGAACAAAAGCTATAACTCATAATCTGCAGCCATGGGGAACGAAATGTGCTTTCTTAGAAACATTAAGTTGATTGTGATGGCATTCCGGGGTGGCTCAGAGGTTAGGTGCTGCATGATCCTGGAAACCTGGGATCGAGTCCCACGTTGGGCTCCCTACGTGGAGCCTGCCTCTGCCTGTGTCTCTGCCTCTTTCTGTGTGTGTATGTGTGTGTGTGTGTGTGTGTGTGTGTGTGTGTCTCATGAGTAAATAAATAAAATATTAAAAAAAAAGAAACATTAAGTTGATTGTGAAACTAAGGGCCTGACTTCCAAGTAGTGACAGGCTTTCTGACAGCAGTGCATACGCTAATCACAGGTGAGTTGTTGTAGGGCTTGTCCAGCATTGTTTTGACCACTTTTGCATACACACACAGAAGCCCAACCTTGAGCAGAATCTCCTTCTGGCATTTGTTTTTGCCATTGTAAAATGAAAGAACTGGCTTAGGACCTCTAAATGTCTAATATTAAGTGGCTTTTACTTCATATATTTTTGTATATCTGTACGTTGACATATGTAAGTATGTATTTCATATATATAAAGAGAGAGACATTCCATCATGAAATAAATACAATTTTCACTGCATCTGTTAACACCTTGCTGTGATCTGATTTGATTTTGAAGAGGCCATTCCAGCCATTATTTGGGAACAGACTATGGAGGAGCGAGAGTAGAGGCAGGAGACTAGTTAAGAGACCTCCATAAGCGAGGAATGATAATGGCAGTAGAAATGAAGAATTTACATGCTGTGAATCAGAAATGAAGGATTACTGATGGGGCAATGAGAGGCCTGGGGTAGGTTGAGAAATCCAGGATGAACTCGAGGTTCAGACCCAAGCAACTGGGCAGAGGATGGTGCCTTTTATAAGACAGTGGAGTCAGGAGAATGAGGCTTGGGCAGGAGATAGAGTCCTGATTGGTATGCATTGAATTTGAAGTGATTATGAGACATTCTCGTGTGAAATGGAGAAGTCAACTTGGCATTTTTCTGGTAGAACAAATAAGGCAAAACCAATAATAAATGTTTAATATGGGTTTTAGTGATTCTTTAGAAGATATTTCAGTTCACATTATTTGGTTTTTTTAAAAAGATTTTATTTTGAAGCAATCTCTACACCCAACGTGGGGCTTAAATCCGCAACCCTGAGATTAAGAGTTGTACACTCCACCCACTGAACCAGCAAGCCAGGTGCCCCCAAAGACTGCTCTCTCTCTCCCCCCACTTCTTTAAAGATTTTATTTATTTATTTATTTATTTATTCATTCATTCATTCATTCATTCATTCTGAGAGAGAGAGAGAGAAAGAGAAAAAGATTGAGACCTTGGGAAGGGAGAGGGAGAGAATGAGACTCTTAAGCAGACCTGACACTGAGCATGGAGCCTGACATGGGACTGGATCTCACAACCCTGAGATCATGACCTGAGCTGAAATTAAGAGGCAGACACTCAACTGACTCAGTCCCCAGACGTCCCTTAGTTCACATTCTTAATGACCACTCACCTTTATTGAGCATGTGGTTGGTGCCCTGCCGTATACTGTTTTATACATATTCTATTTTAACTTCCAAAGAACCTTATGAAGAAGGTGCTGTTGTTGTTCTCAATGTTGAATGAGGAGGCTGAGGCTCGGGAGGCTGGCCACTGGCCCAAGCATCAATAGCTGGTAGATGGAAGAGCCTGGCTTTGTACCAGGCTGCCCAATTCAGACCTGTACCCCGCCCCTCCCCATGGCATCTTGCTATGAGCATGTAGCTCACTGTGATTTTTCTTTCTTTCAGGATTTTGGGTTTTTTGCACTGAATGTAGTCTAGACTCATCTTCACGGGCTTGTGTTGCCCCAGGATACTGTCAAAGGTAAGTTTTAAAAATTTGAATCCAGTGTGTATTGGCAATGAAATGGGAGAGTCTTCATCTTAAAAAGAAGAAAAGGAGATTTTGATATTACTCCTCCTTTTCCTGAGTTCTTCCACAGTGTATTTAAGCTGGCCATCATATTAGCTCTTTGCATTTCTACTTCAGTGGGTCCCTTTAAAATGCACATCAATCCAGATGATCAAGTGACATTTGGTGCCTCATCCTTTTATAAAGCTAGAATTTGTTATTAGGATTTAGCAATTCCACAGTTTTCTGTGAGCGTGTTCCCAGCTTCTCTGCCTCTAGTCTGTCCTTACTCCACTCTGTAGTCCATGTTACTGCCAGGACTAACTTTCGAAATGATGCATTTACTTATTGTCACTCCTTTGCTCAAATAGCTCTCACGGCTCTCAGTTGCTGCAGATGCCATCCTACAAATTGCTTGAGAACCTAATTCCAATCAGTGTTTCTGACTGCTTTTCTAGTGTGCCCTATCTGTTGTAAAAAGCCCTACCAGGCCATTTTCTATTTCCCAAATGTGTAGTTCTTTATTGTGGCTGTGTGGCATGGTTGATGCTTTTTTCTCCACTTGGAGTTTGGAAGAGGGGAGAAGAATGTAGCTATCCACTCCTCTTTCTCATATCTTTCCTGTGGTCCCCTCTCCCAGGCCACTTTGGCAGAATTTTTTTTTAAAGATTTTATTTATTTATTCATGAGAGACAGAGAGAGAGAGAGAGAGAGAGAGAGAGAGAGAGAGGCAGAGACACAGGCAGAGGGAGAAGCAGACTCCATGCAGGGACCCCGACGTGGGACTCGATTCCTGGTCTCCAAGATCACATCCTGGGCTGAAGGCGGCGCTAAACCACTGAGCCACCCAGGCTGCGGGACAGAATTTCTTTCTCATCTGTATTCTAGGTGCACCTGTTACTATAACTGTAATAAAGCATTTGGTATTTTGCATTAGAGTTATTTATTTGTCTCTGTCTCCTTTACTAGTCTGTAAACCCTTATAGACTTCTTGGAAAGGAACTAACTGGGTTTTTTAGTGCCTATTGTCTGCTCCTGGACACCTTCCTGGGTGCTATGCATATGTTATTTCATCTAATCCTTGTAACACCTCCTCCTGACCAGTTTTATGGATGAAAATAATGAAGATTAGAACATTAAGTGCCCAAGATTACAACAGCTAATAACTGACAAAGAATTATGAATGACTCTGCTCCTTTTTCAAAGCCAAAGCTCTTTGTACTACAGCACTCTGGCTGAAAACTGTCTGGTGTGTGGGAGGGACCCAGGAAATACCTATTAACTTGATATCTATTGCAATTTAAATAAAAAAGGACTTTAGTTGATTAACTCGGTCATTCCTATGTAGAAATATTGACTTTCTATTAAATCCCTGGTATACAGTTTTAAGTAAACTGTGAAGAAAGAAATTAATGAGATATAGTGTCTGGTGTCAAAGAGTTGACAGTGTCATAAGGGAGGCATCTGTGTAAGCAAGTAAAGCCAGTAGAGTGTTATAATCGAATTCAGACTAGACCCACTGGAGACACTGAGGAAGGAATCACCAGTTCTGCCTGGAGATGGATTAGGACAGACTTTTTATTTTATTTTTTTTATGATTTTTTATTTATTTATTCATAGAGACACAGAGAGGCAGAGACACAGGCAGAGGGAGAAGCAGGCCTCATGCAGAGAGCCCGATGTGGGACTCGATCCAGGGTCTCCAGGATCATGCCCTAGGCTGCAGGCAGCGCTAAACCGCTGCGCCACTGGGGCTGCCCACAGATTTTTTAAAAGCTGAGTCTTAAAAAAAATAAAAATAAAATAAAAATAAAAATAAATAAAATAAAATAAAATAAAATAATAAAAGCTGAGTCTTGAATGATGAGAGTAGGGTGTTCTCTGGTGGTACCAGGGGAGGAGTAGTATGAACAAAAACGTGGAAACCTGAAATAATCTGGCATATTTGTGAAGCTGTAATGAAGCTGTTCATTATGACTGGAACAAAGAGAAAAAGAGGTCTGGCTGGTGACACCAGAGAGACACCTTAGGGTTAGGTCCTGGAGAGCTTTGAGAATATTAAATATATTTGAAAATATTAATATATTTGCCAACTTTAGAGAAGACCTAGCATGGATACTGTACAATGTATGGTTTTATTCCTGTTTGTCATTAACATTTGTTGAGTCTTGTCCCCTGTGCTGAAGCACTGCCACGTCAAGACTGTCGGTCACTTACTACATATGGCAAGCTGGTGACAGCTCTGAGGTGAAATCATGTGTTGAAGCAGAAATCAAATGCTTGTGTTGTCACGTCATCTTTGACAGCTTTATTACCACTTGTTCACCCCCTCCGGGGAATTTCCACATAAGTGGACTTTGCCTTGACTTTTTCATCACTCTCTTAGCACCGATACACTGGCCCCTTTGTCACTTCCCAAGCGGAACCCCTAGCTCAACCATATACTTTTGCATTACCTACTTTGTTCTCCTCTCATTTTGTCAGAGGGCAGTAAAATTCACTTAGACCCTTAGACACGACTATAAGCCAGGGTTTCATAAGAATGTCGTTAAGGTTTTTTCAAGAAACACCTAAAAAAGGTATCAATAATTCCAAAGCCACACAAAAAAAATGAGGACAAATTAAAGAAAGGACAAATAGAAAAATAGGTACGATATGACATATATATAGTAAGTAGGCAGACTATATGGTGTTAATCAGGAAAGATTTTTAGAAATAAAAATTGACTAGATATCAAAAGGATGGAGATGTGGATTGGTGGTGAGGGGAAGGGCTTTCAAATGGGGTATGGACTGCATTGATAGAAATTAAATTTGAAACTAATAATACAGTATCAGTTTCCCCTTCCAAATTCACTGACTGGACAGTCACTTCACCCTGACAGCATGCGTAGGGATATAAGGCCAATAACAGCAAAGGGATATCACCCCACATGGAGGGAAGCATTGAGATGGCAAGTTTTCCTCCATTAACACAATGGCTCTTTTCTCCTAGTATCTGGTCTTAGATAGTAAGCCAGGTCATGTCCGGTGTGTCCCTCCCTTCTAGGGCAGAGGGGGTCCTGCTCCACTTTCAAAAAGACAACCCTCCACTGCTACCCACTCTTCTCTCAGGTATTCTCTTGGGCAGAATTGATGGGCAAAATAGATTTCGCCCCAGGAAATCCTAAAATGGATTAGAACAGTATATAAATTCTATGAACTCCAAAGCTAAACAAAATTGTTTTGGCTCAGCACTGTTCCCACAGCCACCAGATTCAGAAGCAACCAGATTCAGAAATAAGTCTATCTCCTGCCCATGAGCAGTAATTTTTGATAAAATTATGTTCTCAGAATGCTGAACTTGGTCTTGCCACGTTGCTGTCTGAGAAAGTAAGATGCGTGAGGTCCTCTTGGTTTGAACCTCTCCAAGATACCCAGTTAGCCATGCCAGTGTACAGAATCTGTGACTTGGGCACTTCACCCAATTTGGAAAAATCTGCCAGCAGGAGGTTAAATTAGGAACTGGGCCTTTACTATACCTGGGAAAAGCCCGACCAATGTCCACTGTCTTCTGCTTTGAAGATTAATACTTGAAGTTCTTTTTGCAATATTGAGGAATTTATAGTAATGGTCACCCCAGTTACCAAGTTCTGTACCTTTCTCTAGAAGTTCCCTGCCTTCTGAGTATAATGAAAAACCTCTTTAATTTCTATTTCCCCTTTGGATTGCCTGTGTAAGCCGAGCACAAACAATTTAAACATAGAACTTCACTGGTTTTGTAGCACATGGGCTGTTTGAAATTCCGCTGCCATGCAGCTTATGTGCAGCAAATAATTGTTCTGCTCATTAATATCTGAAAGGCCTGTATGAAGAAAGTCTCTTTTCCCTAAAGTCTAATCTTTGCCTCAGCCATGCCTGCTTAGGAAAAGCTGGGCCTGCATAATTCAAGGTCAGGCAGCAGCCTTCTGTACTTTGAAGCCAACCAAGCCTGCTAATGCCCTATTCCCTTTGCTGAGGCCAGCATAGCTGGCATTTGCTTGCTAGGCCAGAGTGGCCGATGTATGATGAGGCCACTTACACAGCTGACATTTAGATGAGCTTTCAATACCATCACCACGACTGCTGCCACCACCACCACCACAACTGACTGTGGCTTCTTTCTTTGCCTATCACCAGCAAAGCCCCTTTGCTAAGGCTTGTGTGCCTGGTGTATTTAGTCTTTATAGAAACAGCCACTTATCTGAAGACAAAGTTACCATAACTACAGTCATCACTAATGTCAAAATACAGTGTGGCCTGTGGTTTTTAAACTTCTAAATTTGGCCTCAGGGGATCCTTGGGTGGTTCAGCATTTTAGTGCCTGCCTTTGGCCCAGGGCGGGATCCTGGAGTCCCGGGATCGAGTCCCACGTTGGGCTCCCAGCATGGAGCCTGCTTCTCCCTCCTCCTGTGTCTCTGCCTCTCTATCATAAATAAATAAATCAATAAAAATAAATAATAAATAAATAAACAAACAAACAAATAAATAAATAAATTTGGCCTCAATAGTGTAAAGCTGATGTATGACATGTGGCCTAATGTAAACTTTTACAACATTGAAACATGTTGCTCCTTCACTAAAAGCCTAAAGTCCTGCCCCAATAGAAGCCTTAAGGAATTCCACATGCATTTTACTCCCCAATTTGGGAGTTGTACCAGATTTTAAGGTCTTTGAGAGACCAAATAAATAGCACTCTTCTTCCCTTAGCTGAGTTCCATACCAATTGAGAAATAAGATAAAAGAGTAGAGGAACTCCTGAGTAGTTCAGTGATTGAATGTTTGCCTTCAACTCAGGTTGTGATCCTGGGGTCCTGAGATCAAGTCCCACATTGGGCTCCCCGCAGGGAGCCTACTTCTTCCTCTGCCTGTGTCTCTGCCTCTCTCTCTGTCTCTCATGAAAAAATAAATAAAATCTTAAAAAAAAATAAAAGAGTAGAGCATTTGAGAGACCAAAATATCATCTCTGTTACTTATAAAGCTATGGTGGAGAATGTGGCTTATATCTATAGGCAAGTGAACTTCCTAGTACTGAACTCGGTATTCAACAGTCTTACCTAGTTCCAGGTAATTGTGAGGGGCCAGCATTTAGGGGAACAAGAGCAGAGGAAACCTCATGCTCCCTGGGGACTTCTGGCTTCCAAAAGGAAGAGAGAAGGACTGACCTCATGTGCCTTGTTTCTCCTTCTGAGCTCATCATTCAGAAAGGATTCTCTGAGGTGGAATTTGTGCAAGTGGAGAAGAACCAGGAGGGAAACCTCAGGACAGGTGAAGGAGAGTTCCTCTATCCCAGCACATTCACACAGAAATGGCACATAAATCATTGGGGTGTCTTTTTTTGTCAGCTGTGCCTATGATGCATCATTTATGAAATACAGTCTCTATTTTTGTAAAGTCAAATGAGAACTTACGGACATTTATGAAGTGATTTGCATACGACATCCTTCTAGGTAGCATACTGAGTTTTTCTAGTGCTTTCCATGTAATTTTCATAGAAAGAGCAAGTTTATTTTTGCACAACTGTCATAAACAGATGAGGGGTAAAACCAACTAGAGAAAACCTGTTTCACTTGCTGTGAGCATCTGTTTCACACTAGGAATGGGCAGTGTCAGTTTATCTGGAGCGAGTGAATGGGGCTTGATTAACAGAGCTTCCACTGTACTAATTTTATATTTCATGTCACATAAATACACATTGGTTCCCCAAAAACCTCATTAGGTGAGCACAGTAGATATTTTGATACTCCTTTCCCACCCAGCAGATGAGGAAACAAATTCCGGTACCAGATCCCCAGGCTGTTGCATTTATAGAGAGTCCCTGCACACACACATACTGGGAGCAAGCATCTTTTTAGCTTTTATAATTTTGTAGGTATGAACCCTTTAAAGTGTTAGAAATGTTTTAAAATATTGGTTACCTGTAATAGGATGGAGATTTGTTTTGTGTCAGTTTGAGTAATTATCCTTCAGCAATTATATATTGGATGAAAATTTGAAGGTTACATATACTTTTAGTAGCTTCCTGTTGATACATTTTAATTCATGAAGTTTTAACTAACTTGACTCACTTTATTCTTAGAGGAAAAATTACCACTTTTTTTGTCTTGTCCTGGGATAGCCTATTCTTATGTAAAAAATTATCTGATATTTAGTTTATTAAGCAAAACCTCTTAAAGAAGTGGGATCAACCATTAGCATGTACCCCAATTTCAGTTATAAAATATATCACAAATATTAAATATAAATGATAAACCCAGGGAACCTAGCCAGTGTCAGTAGCCTGTTGTAATATGCAGGCAGTATGACCTGCTACAGCCTAACAACTGGCCCCCTGCTTTACATAGGTGGGCATCCTTTCCAATAGGTCACTGTATTGTATGAATTACTGAAGATTTTCACTGTCACCTCTGCTAAAAATCAAGATAAAAGAGGAAAGAAATCTAGAACTGTTTAATATTCCAATGTCTTCCTCCCCTAAGGTGGGGAAAATCCTCTCTTAACCTCTCTCCTCTTTTTCTTAACAAAGATGCATGTACACACACACACACACACACACACACACACACACACACGGTCATTGCCTTAGTGATAGGGTTTCAGTCTAATCTTTGAAAAACTGATTTTTGCACTAACTTCCTTTTTTTCCCTCTCCTTACCTCTTCTAGGCAGTATTTGTGTGTTTCTGCAGAGTTTTGCACAGAGTCTGTTCCCATGCAAACCAATGAGGGAGAAGTGTCGGAAGAAAGCAGTTCCAAGGTCAGTGAATTACTAAGATGCAAACAGTTTGGGTAGAAATTTAAAACAGGCACTGGATGAGTAGAGTGGGTGTTTTGTTTTAGGTAAATTTAGAAATTAGCTTGATTTAAATTAAAACCTAACCTAAAGGTGAGAAGATTTTTTCTTCTTGATATCCATTTTTTGTTATGCTCCATGACCAACTTAAAACAAATTTTACTGAACTCAAAGAGAACTTTATGTTTCATTTATGCAATGATAGCACTTTATCTTTTAATGTTTTATTGTGTAAGTTATATATTCTTATTTTAAGAAATTAAAATGAGTCAGAAGTGTATAAGGTAAAAAGTAAAAGTCTGTCTTATTCCTGCTGCACAGGAAATTATCAATAATTTCTACACATTTTTTATTATAAATTTTTAAACAGTAATTGTTAGATTTGGGTTTTCAAGCTAAGGCTTGAATGAATATTAACCATTGTCAAACCCTGTATATCAATTATTATCTATGTGTTTATGTGTATCTCTGTATCTGGCTCCATGTCCTGACTTTCCTCAGCTCTTTCTCTGCTTGGTCATATGGGACCTCAGTATCACCGTCATGTCTGTCTCCTTTCAGAGGTGTTCCTAGTCCTTCCTGGGCACTCCAAGGAAGGACTCCAAGGGTATCTCAGGCTATGTCCTGGACAAGGCCCAGTCTGCTGCCCTGGACTTTCCCAAGGGGAGTCTTTTGGCTGTTGCCCGTGCTACTGGTATTCTCTGTGGGAGGGCTTTTTTCCCCTGGTCACTAGAATGCAATTTTGTATGACCTAATCACTTTCTCTCAGAGAGTTCTGCTGTTTTACTGAAAGCCGCTATTGTAAATACTGAAGGAAGACAAGTTGACAGAGTTAGTATTAATGTAAAACTTCAGAAGCCCTTGAATCCTTTGGAGACAAAGTGACTATTCCTTATATTTTTCCCAAAGACCACTTCAGGGCTTATTTAATTTCCCTGCTGTGTATGTAAGAGAAAAAATTGAATAGCACTAACACAGTTACCCATGAATCTGTTTCATTGTTCCACACTTTAAAAGTTAAATATTAAAATTATGTTCTGTAAAAAGTCTTTGATGACATATCAGGAAATCCAAAGGCGAGGGTATGGACTTTGTTGGCCTGACTCCTTTAGAAAGAGACTCGAGTGATCCGATTTATGTAGTATTTATGTGCCTATGTTGTCTCACTGATCTGAAAACAGATACTGTTTTGTCTTTTATATGCGGCTTTGACTCATTGAATGCAGTGATTGGTTTTCTTAGTGCCTGGTCTAGCTATTACACAGTGGAACTGTGCATTACTATGGAGGCTCCAGTTCTGGTGTGGATTTACTGACACATCCTGGACTACAGCTATTTACTTATGCTGTGTCTTTTACACTTTTAAATTGAGGTATTATAAAAAATAATACACCTTTGTAGTCATTCAGTTAATTATTCAGTTAATTATTTAATTAACTAATTATTTAATTAGTTAATTAATAAATATTCTAAACATTTAGAGGGAACCTAGTATGTGCTGGTGGTCCCAGGTATGGTGTGCAGAGTTATATAAGGCAGTCTCTGCCTGTTGGGAACTTATAGTCTAGTTGAGGGAGATAACCAAACCATAAGGGCAGTGATAGTGGCATTAACTGTGTGGAATTAGGAGCTAGACCAAAGCAAAGAATTCCTTCTGGAAGGAAGCTTCAGAAAAGAGGAGGTAATTAACACTTGAGTTTGGTTAGAAAAAAATAAGGAGTTTTTGTTCATTTTTATTTGGTGGTTGGTGAATGGGTGGGTGGAGGTGGGAAGGGCATTATAAGCAAAATGAACCATATGTCACGTGTATAACTGGTGAAGTCTAACAGGAGATGGTGGAAATGTTTGAGTTGAATAGCACTAACACAGTTACCCAAGATATATTTCAGATATCTTGCTATGCATTAAACCATGCCAAAAATTAGTGGTTTAAAACCACTTTCACAATCTCTTGGACAGAAGAATTCCAAATAATTTATGTAGATACTTCACCCTCAAGGATATGGAGCATAACTCCTTATTCCATAAGTGTGGCTTCACACAGTGAGGAAACTTGACAAAGAGCCAGGTGGTCAAAATCTACATCGACAGGATAAGTCATGTTTATAACACATACCCTTGTTGTGATGGGCTGACATGGCACCTTAGTGATCTTCTTCTCCAAAACCCATTGTCCCACTCTAATCATGAGAAAAACATCAGACAGATTCTGATAGAGGGATGTCCTACAAAATACCTGACCAAGACTATCCTCGAAACTGTCCAGGGAAAGCAAGATATGTCTGAGAAACTTTCCTAGCCAAAAGGAAGCTAAGGTGACGTCATGACTAAATGTAATAGAATATCCTGGATGAAGTCTTAGAATAGAGTAAGACTGTTAGGTAAGAACTAAGAACATCTGAATCAAGCATGGATTTTAGCTAATAATAATGTGTAACTATTGGTTCATTAATTGTGACAAAGGTACTGAGATAAGATATTAATAATAGGGAAATTTGTACATATATGTATATAAAATCACTCCAACTTTTTATTATGTCTCATAATATGGAATTCACTGAGCTCTATAGGGCTCCAAAGTGGTATTGGCAGGATCTGCAGTCATCTGGAGGCCCAACTAGCCAGAAACATCCAAAATGGCTCACTTACATGGCTGGCAGCTGGCAGTTTTAGTTTGAGGCTGTTGACCTGAGCATCAAGGATCTCCTCCGTATGACCTCTGTACATGGCTTGGGTTTTTAACAGCATGGTCACCCGGATCCAAGAAGGAGTACTGTAAACATGCAGAAGCGGCAGCCTTAGAAGTCACACAGCTTTCCTTTCCCCACCTTCTGGTGAAATAAAGCCAGTCCCAGGGCTACCCCAGATTCAAGGGGAGGAGAAACAGATTCCACTTCTCAGTGGGAGGATTAGGAGAAAATTTGAAGTCATCCTTAATAGTGATTAGAGTGTTAGGTGCCAGCCAAAGAGAAGGGAATGACAGAGACCATTATCTAAGACTATCTTAGGCTAAGGAGTTTCAAGAACAGGCAACAGATTTCTAAAGTGTGGAGGTGAAATGTGCATTTTACTTTATGATTTGCTCTCCTAACAACTAGTGTTGATGTAGAGGATAGACTAGAATATCTGTGAATTCTCTAAAGAAAGAGAATTTTATTGGCCCAACCCAGCTTGTGGCCTGATTTCCATTAGGTCTTGAGTTCTTTGAGTCAGGTGGCAGGGACCACAGACAAGGAAGTAGATCTCATGAAAGGACATGTGAAGCAAGAGGCAACAGCCAGCACTCCTGGGACAGTCTCCAATCAATACTGATACAATCTTTTACTATGTTTCTTACCAAGGATAGATCAGAATTTTTAATTACTACTCCACAGCTATTTCTCACTTTACATTTAGTATAATTTAGGTTGATATTCTAAACGAGTTGGTGTTGGCTTACTAGTTGTAGAGATTCTGCAGCTATAGGCTTGGAATGTTTATTTTTTAAGTGAAATCTGGCAAGCATAGTAAAAATTAACATAAAACCGAGCAGTTGAGTGCTTGTGATCTTATTCTCTGTACTTCTTTGTATAGTTAAGCATTTTATAATAAAACAAAACAAACAAGCTTTAGAGTTTAAGAATTATAGCTATGGATTTAAGTGCTGATGTGTCTTTCTTAACTACCATAAATAAAAAACACTTAATCAGGAAGTAAACATTTTATAGTGTTCTCTTTGTTGTTATCAGAGGTAATAAATGAATAAATGTAGTCTTTGTCTACAAAGAATAAAGTGATCTATTGATTGCTTTACATCAAAGAGTTAAATGAGATGATTTAAACTAGTCTTTTGCTTTTCAATTTTTTTAAATTATTTTTTTTTAGAAAGACCGTGAGCAAGCAGGGAAGAAGGGGAAAAGGGTTAAAGGAAGGAGGAGAGAGAGAATCTTAATTAGGCACCAAGCCCATCGCAGAACCCAACATGGGCTCGATCTCACACCCCTGAGATCATGACCTGAACCAAAATCAAGAGTCAGATGCGTAACTGATTAAGCCACCCAGGTGCTCCAAATCTTTTGCCTCTTTAAGTTTAGGATATCTCTGAGACTGACTCTGATCTTGCAAATGGTAACAAGATTTTATGGCTTTTGGTATTTTAAGAGCAGACTGGGAAAGAAACCATGCAGGATAGGTATTTTTCCATTTGTTTTCATAGCTGGCAAACAGCATCAATTGGATTGGATTCCGAGTCTGACTCCAAAGTCCATGCTAAGTTCAGTCCTCCATCCTTAAGAAGTTATATGCAGAGTAATCAATTCTGTTTACTTATATCAAAGAAACTTCTTAGAAAGGTCACCTGGTGTAGAAGAATGCATACAAGGAGAGTGGGTGCTCTTTGCATATGAACAATGCTGCTATGAACCTTCCTTACATAGTTTTGTGCATGCCTTCATTTCTCTTGGGTGAATAGCCAGAAGTAGAATTGGGGGTCATATGCTAACTTTGTGTTTTATTTTTTGAAGAACTGCCAAACTGTTTTCTAAATGGCTGCACCATTTTATCTTCCCACTAGAAGTGCATGAGGGTTCTAATTTGTCCATATCCTCACCAATTTTTTATAGTATGTATTTTTTATTGTAGTATGTATTTTCATACATACTACATATGAAATACTATCTCATTGTGGTTTTGATTTGTACCTGGCATGCTTTTTAAAATGTAAGTGAAAAAATAATAATAAAGTAATAATAAAGGTGACCAGGTCCCACTCTGGACTTACTGAAATAGGATTTCAGGAGTTGGGAACCTGTGATCTCTGTTTTTCACAAGTGCCCCAGGTGATCCCTAAACCAGTAATGCGCAGACCGCAGCTGAACTAAGGGGCACTCAGAGGAGGCAGAATCAGTGAATTCTTAAAGTTGTCTCTGAAAGGTAAGACATACACACACTTCAGAGTAGGGTTGCATCTGAGGAGGGAGGAAAAAGATTGAGTTTGGAAAGGGCTAGCTACACAGGGGACGGACCTCACTTCTTCACCATATCTGTATTTTTATTTCTTTAAAAAAGAGAGAAATCTAAAAAAAAAAAAAAAAAAAAGAGAGAGAGAGAAATCTGAAGCAAATATGATAAAGCAAATAGGTTAAATCTGAGTGGTCATTACATGGGTGCGTTTGTTATTTTATTCTCTGTACTTTTTTCTATATCTTAAAAAGTTTCTCTAATTCATAAAAATAGAAAATTCCATTTTCTTTCTAGCCCCAACTGTCACATTTGTATTCCATCTAGCAAAAAAAGAGAGAACTTACTACTTCCCTTGAAAGACTTTATGAAAGTTGCACATTATACTGTGCTTTTATATTTCTTTGACCAGAATTTAATGACGTGGACACAATAAACTTCAAATGATGTTAGAATATGTGTTAGCTAAAATTTATAGGTTCTGTTGCTAAGGGGGGGAAGTGCTTCTGTTTCTCAAAGTCAACCACATTATCCAGTACGCTGCTATTATACTTGCCTTGCTCATCCTGTAGTTGTACAATTGATCTTTTAAACCTAGAATTTTAAAAAGGGGTTTTCAAAAGACTAATAATTCTTAGAGAGAAAGCAAGATCTTTCAGTAAATGGTGCTGGAGCAACCAGATAACCACATGGAAATACATGAACCATGATTGCTCTGCCACACACCATACATAAAACCTAATTTGAGATGGATCATAGACCTTAATGTGAGGGCTAAAATTGTAAAGCTTTTGGAGGACAGCATAGGAGACGTATCTATGAAAAAAAAAAGGAGAGAGAGAGAGAGATGTCTCTATGACTTTAGATAGATTGCAAAAAGCATGAACCATAAAAAAGAACAGTTGCTCAGTTGAATTTCATTTAAAATACTTAAACATCTGCTAATATGCTCACAGCATTAAGAATGTGGAAAAACTACAGACTGGGATAAAACACTTGCAATACATTTATCTAATAAAGGTCTTATATCTTTAGGAATATATATAAATATATACATTAACTGCATATGTTCACAAAAAGACTTATGTGAGAACATTCATGGTAGCTTTATTTGTAACAGCCCCAAACCAGATATAGTTTAACTATCCATTGACAGGTAAATGAATAAACAAATTATAGTATATTTGTTCTATAAAATAGTAATAACTAAGTTTAAAAAAAAATTTTTTTTTTTTAAGAGTAGGCTCCATGCACAGTGTGGAGCCCCGTATGGGGCTCAAACTCATGACTCTGAGATCAAGACTGAAGCTGAGATCAAGAGTTGGATGCCTAGCCAACTGAGCCACCCAGGCACCCCTAAAAATTAAACTTTTTTAAATAAACTTTTGATTTACATAAAAACACTGATGAATCTCAGAAACAGTATGTTGAATGAAAAAAGGCAAACAAACATGTACATTCTGCCACAATCTAATTATGTGAAGTTTATGAACTTCTAAAACTCACCTATGGTGATAGAATCATTACCTGGGGCATGTGTGACAATATCCATGGGAAAGGGCATATGGGAGTTTTTTGGGTGATGGAAACATGCTATCTTAATTTGTGGGGTAGTTACATGGGTGCAATCATATCTAAAATCCACTGAGTGCTTACAGTTAAGGTTTATGTATTTTTCTATGAATTATACTTTGATTTAAAAAAAGACCCAATTTTAGGAGCTTCTACCCTTCTTTATTGTCTGCTAAGACCATTTTTAATATTTTTTTCTGTCATCATATATATTAGCTGTCCTTAACTTTATATTTCAGGAAATATGTATGCTTTTTTTTAAAAAAGGATATTTTTAAGTAATGTCTACACCAAATTTGGGGCCTAAACTCACAACCCTATCAAGAGTCGCATACTCCGCTGATTGAGCCAGCCAGGCACTCCTGTATGGTTTCTTTTAAAACCACCTATAGTACCTGGAATGGAGGGGATGGTTAGAAAGGTATAACATTTATAAAATGGATAGGATTTAACAATTAATTTGATGTGGAGGAAAAGGAGAAATCAAGGATGACATCAAGATTTTCCGCTGAGTGGGAGAAAGGGGAGGCTGTTGTCAGATATAGGAAACATGAGAGAAGAAACAACTTTGAGGGAGTGGGTATGATGAGTTCTGTGTCAGAGTTTGAGATATTATCCTCATGACAGTGTCTCTCAGCCAGGTGAAAATACAGGGCTGGAGACAGGATAATTCAGGGCTGGAAATACAGAATTGGAAATCACTCACACTGAATAGTTGAAACTGTGAGGTTACGTGAAATTTTGGTGGCTGAATGTGAAGAGATGAGTTCAAGGACAGACCTGGGGGAATAGATGTTTGGAGAGTAGAAGGAAGAAAAGCAGAGATTAGCAAATTAGAGAGTCAGGAAATAATTATCAAACAACTTTTTGTGCCAGGTTTATAATGAATAAGGCATTCAGTCTCTCTGCATCAAGAAGTTTGCATTCTTGGTAAGGGGAGATAGACAACAAAACACGTAAATAAGTGTTCTTTTCAGGTAGTGATATGTGTTATGCTAGAGTGACTGAGTGTGGAGCTCTTTTAGCTGGGGTGGTCAGAGAGTTCTGTTCAAAAGAAATGTACTTGAACTAATGCCTAAATGATGTGAAGGAAGCTTTCATGTAACAGTGTGAGAGAAAAGCTTTGTAAGTCAAAGACATAATTCCAAGGCTCTAAGACTAGGGGAAAGAGAAGAAAAGAAATGGAGAGGGTGTTTAGCATAAGGCAGAGGAGATTTTCAAAATGATGACTTTTTGAAAAATGGCTACTATGCCAACTGTTACTTAGAGGATGAGGAGAAATAGGGATGGTGAGTAGAAAGGATATTCCATAATAAAAAATCATTAAGAGTTGAAAGCAGGGGAGCACCTGGGTGGCTCAGTGGTTGAGCATCTGCCTTCAGCTCAGGTTGTGATCTCGGGGTCTTGGATTGAGTCCTGCATCGGGCTCCCCACAGGAAGCATGCTTCTCCCTCTGCCTATGTCTCTGCCTCTCTCTCTGTGTCTCTCATGAATAAATAAATAAAACCTTTAAAAAAATTGAAAGAAGGTTGAACACTGAGTAATTATAGAATTGTTGAATCACAGTATGGTACACCTAAAACTAGTATAACTGCATGTTAACCATACTGGAGTTAAAATTAAAAACTTAATTAAAACAGAAAAAGAAATAATTGAAAACAGGGACTCTATCAGATATCTGCATACCTGTGTTCATAGCTGCCTTAGTCACAGTGGTCAAGAAATAGTACCAACCCAATGTTCATTGACAGATGAATGGATAAACAGAAAGTGGTGTATCCCAACAATGGAATATGATTCAACCTTAAAAAGGAAGAAAATTCTGACACCTGCTACAACATGCATGAACTTTGACATTATGCTTAGTGAAATAAGCCAGTCACAACAGGACAAATACTATATGATTCTTATTTATATGAGGTGCCTGGAGTGGTTATATTCATAGAAACAGAGAGCAGTGTGGTGGTTGCCAGGGACTGAAGGGAGAGTGGAGTGGAAAGTGTAGGGCTTGAGTTTGTGAAGATGGAAAAAATTCTGGAGATGTATGGTGGTGATGGTTGCACAACAATGTGAGCATACTTAATACTGCTGAACTCTACACTTAAAAATGGTTTTAAAATACTACAGTATTTTTTAAGATTTTATTTTTTATTTTTTTTAAATTTTTTTATTATTATTATTTATTTATGATAGTCACAGAGAGAGAGAGAGAGGCAGAGACACAGGCAGAGGGAGAAGCAGGCTCCATGCACCGGGAGCCCGATGTGGGATTCGATCCCGGGTCTCCAGGATCGCGCCCTGGGCCAAAGGCAGGCACCGAACCGCTGTGCCACCCAGGGATCCCAAGATTTTATTTTTAAGTAATCTCTATACTCACCATGGGGCTTGAATTTATGAGCCCAAGATCAAGAGTTGCATACTGAGCCAGCCAGGTGCTCCTAAAATAACACAATTTTTAAAAGTTATTGGGACTTCTCATACTGGGCAAGATGGAGTATCAGGGACAGAATTTACCTTTAACCACTTAAACATAGACAAAAAATATGATATATCTATACATCTGAAACAATGGTTTAAAAAACATTGGACATTAGGTAACGAACAGCAGTGATCTCTGAGAAATGGAAAACAAATAAGGTGAGTTCTCTGGACTACCCCAGCATACTGGCTTGAGATAGTTTCCAGGCTGCAGAGCAGGGAAGAGGAGCCCAGACAAAGCCCAATGGACCGTCTCAGTTGAGGCAGCCTTGCTGAGGGTCTGGGGAGACTAAGGAACCTAGAGATCTGGCCAGAATACTGGAGAGGGAAGAGTTACAGAGAGAACTCTAGAGATCTATGGAGGATTCACCCTGAGTATTCAGCAGATTACTTTTGGGCACATGCATATGAGACTATTCATGGCTGGGACAGGATGGGGAGACCCATCCAAGAGGATTAAAAGAAACAGTGCCCATAATATTGCCTCTTTCCACACCCTGGAAAACCTCATAATTCATGGAGCATTTGGTAGAACCCTCAGTAGTGGTACTAACAGAGGCGTCACCTCATTGGTAGGGAATGACTAGCCCTGGACTAAACACTACTTTGGTCCAGCCATGCACATCCTAAATGCAAGATACAAAAGGAATAGACTATTTCAAAGTAATCTGTGTCCCAGAACAAAGCTCAAAAATACAAGAATCCAGTAAAGTTCACAATATCTGATATCTAAGCAAAGATTATCAGACATGTAGAAACAGGAAATATAGACCATAGTGAAGGGGGAAAAAATCAATTAATTAAAGTCAATCTACAACTGACACGGATTAAAATTAGCAGACAAGAATATTAAAATACTTATTTTTAAAAAGATTTTATTTATTTATTTGACAGAGCACAAATAGATGGAACAGCAAGCAGAAAGAGAAGGAGAAGCAGGCTCTCTGTTGAGCAGAGAGCCCAACATGGGGCTCCATCCCAGGATCCTGGCATTATGACCTGAGCCAAAGGCAGACACTTAACCTACTGAGCCACCCAGGTGCCTCTAAGATACTTATTTTAATTGTATTTCAGATATTCAGAATGTTGGGGCACCTGGGTGGCTCCGTGGTTGGGCTTCTGCCTTTGGCTCAGGTCGTGATCCCAGGGTTCTGGGATCAGGTCCCACATCAGGCTCCCCATGGGGGAGCCTGCTCTCCCTCTGCCTATATCTCTGCCTTTCTCTGTGTCTCTCCTGAATAAATAAATAAAATCTTTTAAAAGATATTCAAAATATTACATAGAAAAATGAAAGATATTTTTTTTAAAGATTTTATTTATTTATTCATAGAGACACAGTTAGAGAGAGAGAGGCAGAGACACAGGCAGAAGGAGAAGCAGGCACCATGCAGGGAGCCCGATGTGGGACTCGATCCCAGGTCCCCAGGATCTCGCCCCAGGCTGCAGGCAGCGCTAAACCTCTGCGCCACTGGGGCTGCCCATGATATTTTTAAAGAGGACTCAAATATCTAGAGTTGAAAACTATATCTGAGATGAAAAATATACTGTATAAGATTAGTGGCAGATTAGACATCAGAATAAAAAATTAGAGAATTTAAAGTTACTCAATAGAAAATATCCAGCATAAAACACAGAAAAAGAGTGTAAAGAGCAAAATATGGAAAGATGATCAGTGTGCTATAGACAACTTCAGGGAACCTGATATACATGTATTTGTAGTTTCTGAAGAAGAGGGACGGGAGAAATAATGGCCTCAAATTTGATAAAAACTGTAAACCCACAGACCAAAGAAGTTAGATGTTCTTGAAACATGAAGAAAACCACACCAAAGCATATCATAATCAAATTACTCAAAACCAGTGATAGAGAAATTCTTAAAACCAGAGAACAAGACACTGTTAACAGAGGAACAAAGATAAGAATTTGTCTTTGGAAACAATGCAAACAAGAAGACAGTGGTCTTTAAAGTACTGCAAGAAAAGCTTAACCTTGAATATTGTAATCAGTGAAATTTCTTTCAAGAATGAAGGCTAAATAAAGTCTGTTTCAGACACACAAAAACTGAAATAATTCATCAGCAGCATACCCTTCCTTACTATAGGAAATGTGGAAGGGAGAAGGAAGGGGATGCCAGATGGAAGTACGAATCTATGCAAAGAAATGAAGAACTCAGGAAATGGAAAGGACAGGGGTAGACACAGAAGACTTTTCTGTTACTTAAATTTCTTTAAAAGAGAATTGATTGTTTGAACAAAAGTTACACAAATGTATTGTGGGCTTATATCTGTATGATGTACACTAATAGCAGCCTCAAGGCCAAGAGGGGGAAGATGGAAGGGTACTATTTTAAGGTTCCTATATTATATGTAAATTAGTATAATCTCACTTAAAGTGAAGGAGATGCTTCTGAGCTCCTCCTGTGAGGTCAGCATTGCTTTGATATCAAAACCAAAGACATTGCAGGAAAAGAATATTACAGAATTGGATCACTCATGAAGTAGATCCAACAATTCTAAACAAAATTTGAGCATATGATATAATACATGACCAGGTGGGATTTTTTCCCAGGAATGCAGGGTTGGTTGAAATCCATCAATGTGTAATTAATCACATTAACAATTGTTTTAAAAAGTATGATCAACTCAACAGATTCAGAAAAAGCATTTGACAAATGCCACATCTGTTCCTGGTAGAAACTGTCAGCAAACTAGGAATAGAAAGGAAGTATTTGACTTGATAAAGAGCTTTTATGAAGTCCCTACAGGTAATGGTGAAAGACTGAATGATTTACTTCTAAGATGAAGAACAACAGGATGTCTGCTGTCCTCCCTTCTCCTTAGCATTGTACATATGCTGAAAACCACAAAACATTGCTGAGAGAAAGTCAACCTAAATATATGGAGAGATATAGCTGTTTATAGGTCAGAAGATTCAATATTGTTTAGATGTTCCTTCTCCCCAAATTGATCTATAGAGTCAATTCAATTGCTATCAAAATTTTAGCAGACGTTTTTTTGTGGAAGTGAAAAAGCTGGCTTATAAATGGAAATTCACAGGACGTAGAACAGCTGTATTAGTTTGTTAGGGCTGCTCTAACAATGTACCACAAACTGAATGGCTTAAACAACAGAAATGTATTGTTTCACCGTATTGAGAACCAGAAGTCCAAGATCAAAGTGTTGGCAGGGCCTTGTTCCATGTGAAGGGACTAGGGGAAGGTCTTTTCCAGGCCTCTCTCCTAGCTTCTGGCTTCTAGTTTCTTGGCTTGTTGCAGCATGACATTCTTCCTGCAATCATGTCTGTCTTTGTGTCCAGATTTCCCCCTTTTTATGAAAGGTCACCAGTCATATTGAATTAGAGCCCTCTCTAATAACTTCATGATTACCTCTATAAAGACCCCATGGTTTTTTTTTTTTTTAAGATTTTATTTATTTATTCATGAGAGACACACACACAGAGAAAGAGAGAGAGAGAGAGACAGACAGACAGGCACAGGGAGAAGCAGCCTCCATGCAGGGAACCTGACGTGGGACTTGATCCTGGGTCTCCAGGATCATGCCCTGGGCTGAAGGCAGCGCTAAGCCGCTGAGCCACTTGGGCTGCCCAAGACCCCATCTTTAAATAAGGTCACATTCTGAAGAATTAGAGGTTAGGATTCCAACGTATCTTTTTTTGTGGGAGGTGGGACACTATTCAACTTACAACAATAATCAAAACAGCTTTTGAGTAGAACAGAGTTGAAGTGCAAATACTACCTGATTTAAGAATTTTTATTAAAAAAGGAATTTTTAAAAAAATATTTTATTTATTTACTCATGAGAGATACAGAGAGAGAGAGAGAGGCAGGGACACAGGCAGAGGGAGAAGCAGGCTCCATGCGGGGAGCCTGATGCGGGACTCGATCCTGGGGCTCCAGGATCACACTCTGGACTGAAGGCGGCACTAAACCACTGAGCCACCCAGGGATCCTCCCCAAAAAAGAATTTTTATAAAGCTATGATAATCAAGACCCCGTGGTATTGGAGAACAAGACAAATAGATTAGACCAATGGAACGGAGAAGAGGTTCTGACATAGACCCATACATATATGGACAAATGAGCTTTGACAAAGACAATTTTGTGGAAGCAAATCAGTGGAGAAAGGATATTTTTTTCAACAAATGGTGTTAGAGCAACTGGATATCCATATGCAAAAAATGAATAAATAAATCTAGATCTTATAGCATATATTAAAACAAAATTTTTAAAGATTTTATTTATCTATTCATGAGAGACACAGAGAAGTAGAGACATAGGCAGAGACAGAAGCAGGCTTCCAGTAGGGAGCCTGATGTGGGACTTGATCCCAGGACCCTGGGACCATGACCTGAGCTGAAGGCAGATGCTCAACCACTGAGCCACCCAGGTGCCCAGCATATAAAAAAACTAACTCAAAATGGGTATTAGATCTAAATGTAAAATCTAGAACTATAATGCTTCAGTAGAAAATATGAGAGAAAATCTGTGGTTAGGCAAAAATTTCTTAGGTATCTTAGCAAAAGCACAACCATTAAATTTTAAAAATTGATAAATTGTCTGGGGTGCCTGTCTGGCTCAGTCATAGAGTATGTGATTCTTGATCTCAGGTTGTAGGTTCAAGCCCCGCATTGGGTGTAGAGATTACTTAAAAGTAAAATTTGGCAGGGGGGGCCTGGGTGACACAGTCAGTTGACCATCTGACTCTTAATTTTGTCTCAAGTCATGCTCTCAAGATCATGGGATTGAGGGCAGCCTGGGATGGCTCAGCGATTTAGTGCTGCCTTTAGCCCAGGTCATGATCCTGGAGTCCCGGGATCGAGTCCCACATCAGGCTCCCTGCATGGAGCCTGCTTTTCCCTCTGCCTGTGTCTCTGCCTCTGTGTGTGTGTGTGTCTCTCTCATGAATAAATAAATAAAAACTTAAAAAAAAAAAAGATCATGGGATTAAGCCCTGTATTGGGCTCTGCACTTGGCATGGAGTCTGCTGAAGTTTCTCTCTCTCTCCCTCTACCCTTCCCCAAACTCTCATATTGGTGTGCTCTCTCTTTCTCTCAAATAAGTAAATCTTAAAAAGGAAATAAAATCTTAAAAATAAATAAAAATTGATAAATTATACTACATCAAAATTAAGAACTTCTGCTTTTTGAAAGATGCTGTTAATGAGACCAAAAAATAAGCCACAGATTTAGAGAAAATACATAAAAAGCATCTGCCTGAATAATGACTTGTATATAGAATCTATTAAAAACTCTCAAACCTCCATAATAGGAAAAGAACCCAGTTTTAAAAATGAGCAGAGAATTGGAAGACAGTTATCCAAAGAATGGCCAGTAAGACAATGAAAAGATGCTCAACATCATTACTCATTAGGGAACTACAAATCAAAATGACAGTGACATACCACTTCATACCTGCTGGGTTGGCTGTTATCAAAGGGACAGAAAATAACAAGTGTGGGTGAAGATATGGAGAAACTAGAACCTCTAGACACTGCTAATGGGAATGGAAAATGGTGCTGCTGCTTTGAGAAACAGTTCAGTAGTCCTTCAAAAAGTTAAACATAGTTATCATATGACCCAGCAATCCCACTTCTGGGTACCCAAAGGAAATGAAAGCATGTGTCCATCCAGAAACTTGTACATGCGTGTTTATAACAGCAATATTCATAATAGCAAAAAAGTGGAAATAATCCAAATGTCCATTAGTGATAGTGTAGAGAAGCAAAATGGTATATCCATATAATGGGATAGTATTCAGCAATAAAACAGAATGAAGTACTGATACATGCTCCAACTAGGATGAAACTTGAAAGTATTATGCTCAGGGAAAGACAGACACAAATTAGCACATACTGTATGATGTCATTTATACATGAAATGTTCAAAATAGGCAAGTCTGGAGAGACAGAAGTAGATTAGTGGTTATATGGGGCCAGAAAGGAAGGTGAAGGGAGGGCAGAATTGGGAGTGACTGTCAGTAGGTTTCATTTTGGGGATGATAGAAATGTTCTAAAATTGGATTGTGGTAATAATTGCACGACTCTGTAAATATATTAAAAGCCATTGAATTGTATACTTTAAACAGGTGAACTTTATGGTATATAAATTATATCTCAGTAAAGATACTTAGGGGGTACCTAGCTGGCTTAGTTGGTAGAGCATGCAACTCTTGATCTCAAGGTCATGAGTTGAAGCCCCACCTTGGGCATAGAGCCTACTTTAAAAAGAGAGAGAGAGAGATGGGGTGCCTGGGTGACTCAGTCAAGTGTCCACCTTTGGATCAGGTCATGATTCTGGGGTCCTAGGATTGAGCCCCACATCTGCTCCCTGCTCAGTAGGGATTCTGTTTCTCCCTATGTCCCTTCCTGCCACTTGTGATTTCTCTCTCTCTCTCTCTCCCTTTGTCTTTCAAATAAATGGAAAAAATCTTTTTAAAAATAGGGGAAGTTAGATGTAGAGATACAAACACAGGGAGAATGCCATGTGAACACGAAGACAGCCATCTGCAAGCCAGCGGGAGAGGCCCGGAACAGATTATTCCCTCACAGCTCTCTGAAGGAACCAATGCTTTTCTTCATTTTCCACTTCTAGCTTTCAGGTCTGTGTGAGACAGTAAATTGCTGTTACTGAAAGCACAGGAGTTCTGGTACTTTGTCATGGCATCCCTTGCAAACTAAATATATATACTGCTAAGTACTAAGTATTTACCCAATAAAAAAGAAAGTATACATCCATGCAAAAACTTCTAAGTGAGGGCAGCCCCGGTGGCGCAGCAGTTTAGTGCCTCCTGCAGCTCAGGGCGTGATCTTGGAGACCCTGGACCAAGTCCCGCGTCAGGCTCTCTGCATGGAGCCTGCTTCTCCCTCTGCCTGTGTCTCTGCCTCTCATTCTCTCTCTGTGTCTCTATGAATAAATAAATAAAAAATCTTAAAAAAAAAAACTTCTAAGTGAATATTCGTAGCAGCTTTTTGCAATAGCCAAATCTGAAAACAGCCCAGCCACTTATCAACAGATGACTGGAAAATAAATTGTGGTAGATTCTATGCAATGGAATAATACTCAGCTATAAAAGGGAAATGAACTACTGATGCATGAAACTATGGATGAATTTCAAAGTAATTATGCTAATCAAAAGTAGCTAGACCAGGGATGCCTGGGTGGCTCAGTGGTTGAGCATCTGCCTTCAGCTTAGGGCATGATCCTGGGGTTCTGGAATTAAGTCCCACATCGGGCTCCCTGCAGGAAGCCTGCTTCTCTCTCTACCTATCTCTCTGCCTCTCTCTCTGTGTGTCTCTCATAGATAGATAAATAGATAGATAGATAGATAGATAGATAGATAGATAGATAAACTAGACCCCCCCACAAAAAGAGTATGTTCTGTGTGATTCCATGTATATATATGTATATATATATATATATATACTCTCAAAAATGCAAACAAATCTTTAATGACAGGAACAATATTAGTGGTTGCCCAGGGAGGGAGAGCATGAGGGGAAAATTGCTCATTTTTTAAATTTAAGAAAGTACATAATGAAACTTTTAGGAGTGGCAAAAATAGTCATTTTTTTAAATAGTCATTTTTTTTATTGTGATGACAGTTTCATGGGTATATACATACGTCAAAATTTATCAAATTGTATACTCTAAATATATGTAGTTTCATATACATCAGTTATACCTCATAAAACTGTTAAATTTTCAAATAATTTTTTTAAAGAAGAAGGCAACCAATATTTATTGGTGATTATTAAATAGAACAGTTTTTTTTTTTTTTTTTTTTTTTTTTTTTTTTTTTTTTTTTGGTTTTTTAGAGTGACCACACGGGCATGAGTGAGTAGGTTGGGGGAGGAGTAGAGGAAGAAAGAATCCTAAGCAGGCTCCACGCCCAACAAAGGGTTCAGTCTCAGGACCCTGAGATCATGACCTGAGCTGAAATCAAGAGTCAGACACTTAAGAGACTGAGCCACCGAGGCACCCCACATAGAGCAGTTTTGATAAAAGGAAAAAGAAGAGGCAAACAAGTTTTAAGAGTAGACCTGGATATGGTAGATTAAGCCTAGTTATTAGTCCCTACTCCTTTCTAAAACTCCACTGAAATTATTTTAGCAAATATAAATTATTTCACCCAGCATAAATTTACCAGGGAAAAAGAAAAGAGCAAATGGAAGTGGAGATAAAATAGACAAGAAATGCCAACAAAATTTTGGAAGACAGGAAGTTTTTGGAGTGACACAACAGCAGCACGGTTGAAGAATTTACAAGGAGCAAAGCCCCAAGTGTCCTGCCCTGAATACCCACAGATGGGTAGCTGTCCCTCTTGTAACATGGCAAGGCTGAGGGTGGAGAGAGGTACCTAACTAAAGCAGAAGGGTTCAATCTAAGTCATAATGATGATTGACTGATGTGAGACTGTGCCAGCCAGCTGTCTTCCAATATTCGGTCCCAGAACACTGGAAGCCAGACTTCTACCAGTTGGGCTGAGGATTAAAGTGTATCTCTCTGGGTAACTGAACAGCCCAAAGAGGGAAAAAAGGAATATAAAGATGCAGACACTTGAGCATTGTCCCTGAAATGGCCAGATCCCCTTCTCATATCCAAGAAGCCAACCACAGGGTAAGCAACCTTCCCTCCCTTTTCTATGTACAGAAAGCCCTCCCAAGTTCTTTTTAGCTATGTCTTATATATCAGTAGATAACCAAAGATGACCAGACATCTGATAAAAAAAACCTGTGACTGGAAGATAGCGACCAAAGCAAATATGAAAGAGGAACTTGAAGGAAACAAGTAGTATAGGGAGCCGAAGAAAATTCAAAACAAAACAGAAACACTCGCTAATATTTTCAGAGATAAGAGATGGCATTACAATCATGGAATAAGGGGATCCCTGGGTGGCGCAGCGGTTTAGCGCCTGCCTTTGGCCCAGGGCGCGATCCTGGAGACCCGGGATCGAATGCCACGTCGGGCTCCCAGTGCATGGAGCCTGCTTCTCCCTCTGCCTGTGTCTCTGCCTCTCTCTCTCTCTCTGTGTGTGACTATCATAAATAAATAAATAAATAAATAAATAAATAAATAAATAAATAAAACAATCATGGAATAAGAACAGGGCTATATAAAAGGAATATTCAGAGAACAAGGAAGAGCTTTCAAAAATTAAGTTACAATAACAAATTCTTTTAAAAATTAGAAGTATTGAAAGATAAAGTTGAGAGAATCTACAGAAAGTAGAAGAAAAATTCAGAGAGATAGATACAAGTGGTGAGAAAAGAAGAAAATTCCCGGATCAACCTCGAAAATTCAATACTGAATAAGGAATTCCTAGAGGGGATAAAGTTATCAAATAAATTAGTCAAAAACATGTCTTAAACTGGAAGAACCTGCATTTCTAGATTGCAAGAACCTACCCAGAAGCTCAATAAATAAAAAAACTACCATACATAGTGGTTTGCATTTGTGGAACACTGAGGAGAAATAAAAGACTCTAGAAGTTTCTGGAGAATAAATAGATTCTATCCAAAACATTAGGATTTAGAATACTGTCAAATTTCTACATCACACCTCTGGGAACTAGAAGTCAATGCAGCATCACTTCAAAATTGTGGAGGGAGGGATCCCTGGGTGGCGCAGCGGTTTGGCGCCTGCCTTTGGCCCAGGGCGCGATCCTGGAGACCCGGGATCGAATCCCACATCAGGCTCCCAGTGCATGGAGCCTGCTTCTCCCTCTGCCTGTGTCTCTGCCTCTCTCTCTCTCTCTCTGTGACTATCATAAATAAATAAAAATTAAAAAAAAAAATAAATGTTTAAAAAAAAAAAAAATTGTGGAGGGAAATAGGTTTTCTAATAGGTAACTTTAATTTATTAAGAATTCTAATTTGAAGATGTGTTTGGGTAAAAAAAACAGTTTTGTATGTCAATTATATATATGGATAAAATAAGGACAGTTTAGTCATCAAGAACTCAAAAAATTTATTTCCTATATACCTTTTATCAGGAGATCACTGGAATATATGTGCCACCTTAACCAGAGAGTAAACCATAAAAGAAGACAAAGGATTTGGGGGAACAGATGCTCCAGGGTAGGAGAGAAAGCCAGGAATTTCAGAGATGAAGGGGAAAAGACATGCCTGGCAAAGTGTCAGCTCTTTAGTGGCCTAGAGAGCAAACAATCTAGACTGGAACAGGAGAAAACCCCTGAGGAATGTCTCCAAGACTGGAATGAAATTGATAGATTACCTGAAGTATTTGAATTTATTAAGAGGAGATTTACAGCTCTGTTGGAGAGTTTGAGGATGAATTAGTGAAATATGCATAATAAATACTAAACCCCCCTACCCGCAAATTGAAAGAAAGTATAAGAAGAGAAAGTAGTAATTGTTAGTTCCAGGGGGAAAAAAAATTGTACACGAAAAGCAAATTTAATTATGCTATTCCGTATGATTCAGCTGTATCTATTATTTACTTAGTAACAGCACTATTAGCACTGAATATTGATTTAAACAAATATGGTGACTTACATTGGGTGGATGGGGAGAGGTTCCTGGTGGGGGGTGGGGTATGGTGGCAGCAGAGAGAGTGCTATTTTTGTTTATAAGCCTGGTATTATTTGACTTTTAAAATCATATCGGGTGCTGGGGTGGCTCAGTTGGTTAAGCATCTGCCTTCAGCTCAGGTCACGATCTCAGGGTCCTGGGATCAAGCCCTGCATTGGGCTCCCTGCTCAGTGGAGAGTCTGCTTCTCCCTCTCCTGGGAAAGAAAGAGCACAAGCCAGGGGAAGGGGCAGAGGAAGAGGGAGAAGCAGGCTCTCCATGGAGCAGGGAGCTGATGGAGGCCTCTTGATCCCAGGACCCGGAGATCGAGGCCTGAGCCAAAGGTAGACACTCAATTGACTGAACCACCCAGCCCCACAGAAGAGATTATAAAGTATTTGTCGGTTGAGAGGATGGATTTACTGGAAAGGAAGAAAGATTTCCTTAGACAGTAATGCCCCAGAGGAGGTGATGTGGTATATAGGTCATGCATTTAGAATACAAGTGGCAAGAGGAGCCTGGCAGAACAGTAGAGTGGAGAAAATGGGTGAAGATGCAGATTCTCTACATAATCCAGACAGAAAACCAGGGGCATTGTGTGGGATAGGCTTTCAGGATAATCTTCAGAAAGAACAGGCTAGGGAGGATGCCTCACGCGTGGGCTTGTAATCTCAGAGGAGAGGGAGAAAAGTATAGAATGAATGAGTGAAGAATGTGGTGTAGGTCAGACATTCATTCAGTTACTCAACCCTGTGCTTAGCACACAAAAGGCATTCAGAAGGTATGTGGAATGAATGGCCAACAAGAAGGGTTGTGTTAGATTCTGGGATGCACAAGGATTACATTGTTTCTCTCCAAGGCTCACCAGCAGAGGGGAAATGGATGAACAAAGGATCACAGCTGCTTGCTGGGCCTTGCAGGATAAGTGGGAAGGAGCACCTTGGGAGGTTCCCAGGAGGAAGTGCTAGTAGTCAAAAATGCCTCCTAGAAAAAGTAACTATTGAACTTGTGTTTGAAGGCTGAGTAGAAGTTCACCAGACAGGATGAAGAAGGGCCTTCCAGTCCAGGTGCTAGCTTGTGAGCATTGAATGGATGTTAATTGGCAGATGGTTGAAAAGGAACCAGTTTTGTAACTCTCTCCAGCTATGCTCTGTATTCCCTGAGCAGAAGAGAAAGAGGTAAGAGATTGGTAGGACAGAAGAATCTTTAAAACAAGTTTGTTTTGTGGATCCCTGGGTGGCTCAGCGGTTTAGTGCCTGTCTTTGGCCCAGGGCGTTGTCCAGGAGTCCCAGGATCGAGTCCCATGTCGGACTCCCTGCATGGAGCCTGCTTCTCCCTCTGCCTGTGTCTCTGCCTCTCTCTTTTTTTTTTTTTTTCTGCCTCTCTCTTTGTGTCTCATGAATAAATAAATAAAATAAAATAAAATAAAATAAAACAACCAAGTTGGTGTTGAGCAAATTGTATTTCAGAATGGAAGGACCTTGGTGTAGAGCAGCTTGGGTCCTGCTCGGTGCCTCATTGAAATAGGAAAAAGGAGAGTCACCCTGCCTGGCGTTGGTCTGACTGGGTCAAGCGCCCTTCCTGTGTCCTTGCATTGCTTTCTCCCAGTGTATGATCATATTTTTTTAATTGGAGTATAATTGACAGACAGTGTTAGTTTCAGGTGTTTCCACAAGTCTGGGCTTTATGCTACTATACTCACCACAAGTGTAGCTACCATCTGTCACCATACGGTGCTGGTAATTGACTGGTTTTTGTTTGTCTTTCTCACTAAGCTGCAAGCTTTTTGAGGGCAGTGACTATCTGCACCTAGCGCGTAATACGTGCTAAGTAAATGTTTGTTGAATGAATGAATGGTAATGGAGGCAGGCACCTGGGTGGCTCAGTGGGTTAAGCTTCTAGCTCTTGATGTCAGCTTAGGTCTTGATCTCAGGGTTGTGAGTTCAAGCCCCGTGTGAGCTCCATGCTGGGCATGGGGCCTGCTTAAAAAAAAAAAAAAAAAAAATCTTGAAACTCCTGCAGATGAGGTCGAGGAGGAGAAGTAGCAGAGATCATCAAGTTAAGTCCAAAAATGTTCGTGAAATTTGTAGGAAAAAAAAGGATGTGAAGGGACCAGAAGTGGGATGTGAGAAAAACAGGAGGAGAAAAACAGATCTACAACAAGGAGTAGTGATCTTTCTGGACCATTTTTATTGCCTTCTGAAGTGATGGAGACTGAGAAAAGTTGTGAACCCTCCTGCAGGGAATGGTGTCTTTTGGGAAAAGGCATTTGAATTGACACTTACAGGAATGAGTAGGAATTTGAACTGTATGTGGGCAGAAGACCAGAGCTTCTAGGCAATGCGAACAGTATATGTAAGTGCATGGGGGAGAGGGGCTGTTAAGGAGTTTTCTGCTCTACCAGGAGTTCAGAGTGGGTGAGGCAGAGGCAGATGAAAAGATTGCTTAGACAAATGAACTGAACTTTTATCCCCCAGAGTAGGTGATGGAGTGCCACTGAAGAATTTACAAAGGCCACTTGATGGAAGTGGTTTTGAGGATGAGGATATATTAAAATGAGACAGAGGGCAGCCCCAGTGGCCCAGCGGTTTAGCGCTGCCTTCAGCCCAGGGTGTGATCCTGGAGATCCGGGATCAAGTCCCACATCAGGCTCCCTGCATGGAGCCTGCTTCTCCCTCTGCCTGTGTCTCTGCCTCTCACTCTCTCTGTGTCTGTCATGAATAAATAAATAAAATCTTAAAAAAATAATAAATAAAATAAAATGAGATGGGACCTGGAAGCACAAAGACCAAAGAGAAGGCTTTTGTAGTAGTGAGATTTAGAGAAGCTGGCTTTTAACTATGGCAGTTAAAGAGAAAAGAAAGGGTGCTGGATGTGAGAGCTATTTAAGAGGTAAAAGCCACAGTACTTGGTGATTAATAGGATGTGGGGTTAAGAAGGGAACCTTGGATTCTTGTGTGATGACAGGTTCTCCCCACTATCTGAAAGCAGAGCTTTCCTATGAAATCTTTCATAAGTCCAAATGTTGCATAAAACCAAGAAACAATGACCATTTTTTTATATGGAAAAATCTTGGAGCATTCCCAAACCCAGAAAATAACCTCTCTTAGGTTTTTCCGATACTTTAAGACACATCCTGTTAACGGATGCACAAAATGACTCAAGATAAAGCACAGACGCTTACAGAGTTCAAAAATGGAGACTGGATGCTGAGATGTTAAGTGTAGTACCAAGGAAGAAGATGAGTGGTGACGCTCTTGCTGCTTAGGATGCTTGCTGCCTCTATAATGGCTGGCTGCAAAACCAATGTGGAGAGGTGTTTTGCTTTTTGCCTTTTTTTTTTTTTTTTGTAAAAGTGAAAATTCAGATGTTTTCTTTTTCATTAGCAAAAATAGGTATTAATGTAGGTCTTTTGTAAAAGCAAAATGATGGAACACAAACTTTTGAAAAGTGGGGCATATCTGTATACGTTTCCTCTTTGGGGATTTAATGAACGATGGTGCCATTTGCAGAGGCAGGGGATAAAAAAAGGAGAGGAAATTTGAGGATAAAGATGTTTCATCTTGGAACTTATTGGGCCATCCAAGTGGAGAAGACTCATATGGATAACATGGGGGCTGGAGTTAAAGATAGGAAACCCATGTAGAGGAGATTGTCAAAGGTGTGGGTTCTTCAATCTTTTTGTTATTATTATTATTATTTTTAAAGATTTTATTTATTTATTCATGAGAATACACAGAGAGGAGAGAGGGGCAGAGACACAGGCAGAGGGAGAAGCAGACTCCATGCAGGGAGCCTGATGTGGGACTCGATCCGGGGTCTCCAGGATCACAACATGGGCTGCAGGCGGCGCTAAACCGCTGAGCCACGGGGGCTGCCCTCTTTTCCTTATTATTGTACTTACTAAGAAATTGATTATAGATAAGCTTTTTTCAAAAAAAACTACAAAGTAGAGGTCAAGGTGCATAATTTCGAGCTCATTTTGTTTTTTAGAGCTCTTTAATTGGAGACAATTTTTAAAAGATGAAGAATCAAGAAATTTACATATTAAATGAGAGAATAGTCATTCTCTTCTTTAAGAAAATGATTGACAGGGATCCCTGGGTGGCGCAGCGGTTTGGCGCCTCCCTTTGGCCCAGGGTGCGATCCTGGAGACTGAGGATCGAATCCCATGTCGGGGCTCCCGGTGCATGGAGCCTGCTTCTCCCTCTGCCTGTGTCTCTGCCTCTCTCTCTCTCTGCGTGTGACTATCATAAATTAAAAAAAAAGAAAAGAAAGAAAGAAAATGATTGACAAAAAAAGAAAAGAAAATAATTGACGCTTGAGCTTCCAAAAAGCTTGACAAACTTAAATAATTTGTCACGTGTTTTTCCTAATTAAGGTATAACATTTATATAGTTAAGTGCATAAAGCGGACAACACTGATTTTTTTACAAACATATGTATTCACTCTTGTAATACAACCAGGTCATCTCTAGGTCCTCCTAAGTTTCCCTCTACAATCCTAATTTTCTTCTAGAGTTTTTACGTCTAAGTATAATTTAGGATGAGAGAATCCTCTCTCTCCTTGGCCAAGTCCCATAGGCTGCAGAGACAGGAAGTTCCTAAGAATAAAGTCAAAACCTGGTTTGAATTTTACAGTATGCACAGTGTGTGTCTTTAATTATTCTTGAGTATGCTTCCTTCATTTTCTCTTTTTAATGGAAATGACAAACACCTCCTACTTTTTCTGTCCTTTTTGAAACTTAGCCTCTTAAGATTGTCCCATCTTCTCTGGCATTCTTGAGAAATGAAGGCTGTGGAGAAGACAGAATTGGAAAGCCTTTTGTTTACTTTGGGTTTCATTGTGGTTTATGTGTCTGTGTTACTATTGTCTGTCTTCCAGATTATTAGTCCCTATAACTATTTTTCTAACCTGAGAATAGTCCTATCTATTTCCTTGAATACATCTGCTTGATTTTTTTTAAAGTTAGGCCTTTTGGGAGAGTTTTCATAGAATTGACAGACAATCCCCATTTGTGGAGTATCTCTATCTCTGTCACTGATTTTCTAGATCAAACCATTTGGAATAGTAAAATGCTTTTTTTTCCCTTCTTGATATTTATACTGAGAAATAAACCATACATATAGAAAATAAATACATAGTTAAAAGAATAGTTTTAACTATTCTTCACTGCTCAGTGAGGAGTCTGCTTCTCCCCTCTCTTTCTGCCCCTTCCTGCAACCTGTGTGCATGCTCTCTCTCTCTCAAATAAATATAATCTTTTTTTTAAAGAATAATTATAAAACAAACACCCATATACCTACTACATAGGCCAAGAAATAGACCACCAGCATACCCCCGGACCCAGCATGTGCCCCTTCCTGATTAGAATCCCCTTCCTCCCTTCCTAAGACAATCTCTAGCCTAAATTTTTTGTCATTTCTTTTATAAATACATTTTTTAAAAACTGTATGTATACACATATACCTCTATATACACATGCATATATGTAGTTTTAAAATGTATATATTTGAACTTTGTGTCATGGAATTATACCATGTGTGTATTGTTTTGTGATTTGTTTTTCACCCAATATTGTGTTTTTGTAACTGATCTAGGTTGCAGTGTGTAGCTAGAGTTCATTCACTTTCTAAGAGTATTCTGTTGTCTGAAAACACCATAGTATATTTCTTTTACTGCTTATATTTGCTGTTTTTTTGTTACAAACCTATGAAAAAATATTTTTAATATGTGTGGAAGTTTCTCTAGAGTATTCATCTAGAGGTGCAACCACTAGTTTGTACAATAAACACATAGTCCAATGTATCAGATAGTGGCAAACTTTTGAAAAGTAGTTGTGCCAATTTTTCTTCCCACCAGGAATAGATGAACATCGCTATTCCTCTGTGTCCTTGGCAACACTTGGTATTGCCCAACTTTTTCATTTTAGCCAACCCGATAGTTGTGAAATGGCATCTCTTTGTGGTTTTGATTGGCATTTTCCTGGTTGACATAAGATTGAACATCTTTTCATTTGTGTATTCTCAGTAAAATTCCTACTTAGTTATTTTGTAAAAATTTCTGGTACATTGTCATTTTCTTACTGAGTCATAGCAATTCTTTATTATAGTCTGGATTTTAATTTTTTGTTACAATTATGTGAGTTGCAAGTCAACATGCTTCCTTTTCTGTTCCACAAATCTAGTCATACAGGGAGAGATGCCTTGAGCAAACCTGGAGATTGAAAGCCACTGGCCCAGGCTTCTGTACCAGGCAATATAGTGTGGTGACCGTGTGGTTCTGTACAGGGCAGGCCCTGGAACTTTGAGTAAGTTGCATCTTAGTTACTGACTACTGCTGCTGACCTGTGGTACTTACCTTTGCAGGTGGAACAGGAGGATTTTGTAATGGAAGGGCATGGCAAGACTCCACCTCCTGGTGAAGAAAGCAAACAGTGAGTCACAGTTTATTTAAAAAGGGTCCTATTACAGATCTTCAGAAGCACTTTGGTTAAACATGCTGAGAGCATGTTTGCAGAGGATGTATACGTTGTGGAACTCACCAGTTGCTTTGGTGGCTGTTAATGCATTGCTTCTATTTATAGACAGACTAACTGGAGGGACAAGAAAGTTGGCTTTGTAGTTTTTCACACTTGGCTAATCAAAATTTATGTTACACTTTAGCAAAGGCTTTAAGGCTCAGGATGTTCCAAATTGAACTAATTCAGTCTGGTTGATATCCAAAGAAAGTTTAAAATGGTATATTCTTTTCTTACCTTTGTCTTTATGAAATGCACTAAATTAATAGACTGTTTCCCTAGATTCCAAGTGTGAATTTATTTGAATAGTACTTCCTGAAATTCTATTCCATTTATTTATTTATACTTCTGTTCCCTGTTTAAATAACAAATTGTTTCCCTAAAGGAATGGGAATTATAAATAATATAACTTAGCCACCATTCTAAATAATTAAAGATGTCTCCCCCTAACTTCTTAAAGAGTGATCAGTTTTAAATCTGAAAGTGGGAGTCCTCAGTAGCTTTTTAGCGGCAATGAGCAGATTTTATCCATCCTTTTGCCACAGAACTTGAAAAATTGTGTTGCAGAGAAGACTGGTTAAAGAAGACTTTTAAAAGAAGCACTGTTTAAGGCTGGCCTGAAGTATTGACATAACTACTATCTTTTATTCATACAGTAGTCTCCTAAGCTAAATGGGACAGCAATTTGTGGAATTTACTGAAAATCTGTAGAAAGAAACTCCTCTTTCTCATCTTTTTTTTCCTTTTTTTCCTAGAAAATAGTATAGTTTTGGTCTGTCTTATGAAAATGATGTCTCCAAAACCCTTAGGAATGAATTATGCAGAATATGCTGTGCTACCATGAGGCCAGGTTCATTAAAGGAGAATGTTTGTCTTGTATTTGTTGTGAATGGAAACCAGGATATTTTCACAGCTGGTTTAATTTGCTAACCAGGCAGTTTTAAAAATAGCTTACAATATAAATCCTAACTTTGCTGTATTCTGTCAGATGCACTTATATTCAACATGGGCTTATGAAATCAGTTCATCTTTAGCAAAGTAGAATGCCAAACATCTAGTCCTGGTGGAATTAAAGGAACAGTTGATATTTTTCTCCCTCTTGCCCACTCCCCCAGCCCCACACTCTGGTGAAAGGTCTTATAATATAAAAATTATAGCTTCCATTTGATGAGGGTTTTCTGTGCACAAAGTACTTTGCTTAGATGCTGTGTCTGTTACTTCTAATTTTTGACAGTGTACCATTTTACTCAGAGATCATGGTAGGTAACTTGTCCATGGGAATGCAATTTGAAATGGAAGTTAAGATTTGAACCTGTATGTTTCTGACATTAAAGTGTTTTCTAATATCCCCTGAACCCAAATCTTTTGCCAGCCTTGGTAGCTGTGTTCCTGAAAAGTACTATGGTTAACAAAACCGTGCCGGTATTAAGATCAAAGTCTCATGGATAAGAGGGAGTTGGGGGAAGCAATGATAATGGCATTAAGCCTATTTTTAAAGCACAGATGAAAGTTCTGTTCTCCAGAGGGTATCCATTTCCCAAACAAACCAGTCTTTATCTTTAAAAACCTGCTCCAGTAACCCCTATCCTGGATCAGCCTCTTTAGGTATTCAGAAAGCATCACTGGGGCAGATTCTCCCACAAGTTTTATGTTATACAAATGGTACTTCTGTTAGAGAGCTTCAGACAGCCAGTGGTGCATTATGTCCCTACCTTGTTTTGTTTTCATGAGTCTCATACCGCCTTTTCATAGCAGAGTCCTGTTTTGTTGTGTTTCTGGTTTTGTTTTTGTTTTTGTCTTCCTGGGCCTTGTCTGCTGTCATATATTGAAATGATAAAGCAGAAGTGACTCTTCTCACTAGATGCTCCTCCCATAGACCTGTCTACCTGTTCTGTGGGAGTGGAAGCAAAGGCAATATGTTCTTTTGTTTGAGGCAACAAAAATAAAAAGATTATTATTATTTATTTTTATTTTTATTTTTTTTTGATATCTTAGAATTGCAGTTGGCAGAGGATGATTGAATCCTGGATAGTAGCACCTAGAAACTGAATACTACATTCTAGGTCCTGGAAGTGTACACATTGCCAAATGACTTATGAAATGCCCACTCATTCTTTTTTTTTTTTCTTTAAGATTTATTTATTCATGAAAGACACAGAGGAGAGAGAGGCAGAGCACAGGCAGAGGGAGAAGCAGGCTCCACGCAGGGAGCCTGATGTGGGACTTGATCCCAGGACTCTAGGATCATGCCCTGGGCCAAAGGCAGGCGCTAAACCCCTGAGCCACCCAGGGATTCCCTCTTTTGTTTTTTTTGATTATAAAAATAATACAATTGGCTCTTAAACAACATGGGTTTGAAATATGCAAGTCCATTTATACACAGAATTTTTTTTAAAGGTTTTATTTATTTATTCATGAGAGACACAGAGGGAGAGAGGCAGAGACATAAGCAGAGAGAGAAGCTGGTTCCATGCAGGAAGCCCGATGTGGGACTCCATCCTGGAACTCCAGGATCACACCCTGGCAGAAGGCAGGTGCTCAACTGCTGAGCCACACAAGCGTCCCACACAGAATGTTTTTTTAAGTTTATTTGTTTTTAGTAATCTCTACACCCAACATGAGGCTCAAACTTACAACCCCAAGATTAAGAGTCAGACACTTTTCTGATTGAGCCAGACAAATATGATAGTGTCGTAAATATACTTTCTTTTCCTTATGATTTTAAAACATTTTCTTCACAAAATTCTACTCTTGAAACCAATATTACACTATGGTTTTTGTTTTTTTGCTTGTTTGTTTGTTTGTTTGTTTGTTTGTTTGTTTGTTTTAAATGGGATCCACACCAGCATGGAGCCCAACATGGGTCTTGAACTCACAATCCTGAGATCAGGAATTGGAAACAACTGATTGAGCCACCCAGGCTCCCCTTCGCTATATATGTTAACTAACTGAAATTTAAATAAAAACTCAAAACAAAACAAAAAATAAAACATTTTCTTTTCTCTAGCATACTTTATTATAAGAATACAGTATAGAATACATATAACATACAAAATAGGTGTTTATTGACTGTTTATGTTATCAGTAAGGTTTCCAATCAACAGCGGGCTATTTATAGTTAGGTTGTGGGGGAGTCAGAAATAATTTTCAGATTTTCAACTGTGCTGGGGAGTCAGTGCCCCAACCCTCATGTTGTTCAAAGGGCAAGTGTACTTGCTTTTCATAAAACATTCAAGTGGTAAATACAGATATAGAAATAAAAGTGAGACTCTTCTTTTACCCTTTCCCCCCCCTAATCTTTGTAAACACTTTCTGTATATTTTATTTTATTTTTTATATTTATTTATTTTTCATTAGGTAGGCTTCATACCCAATGTAGGGCTGAACTTACAACCCTTAGATCAAGAGTTACACTCTCTACCAGCTGAGCCAGCAAGGCACCTCATTTTCTGTCTGTCTTAAAACAACTAAATAGGGTTCTTTTTTTTCCCCAGTGTAATTCTTCTGTGACTTGTTTTTTTTTTTCTTCCCAAGCCAAACTGTATCCAGCTTTATTAAAGATACTTTTCATAAACAATCATGGTGGGGATCCCTGGGTGGCTCAGCGGTTTAGCGCCTGCCTTTGGCCCAGGGCGCAATCCTGGAGTCCCGGGATCGAGTCCCACGTCGGGCTCCTGGCATGGAGCCTGCTTCTCCCTCCTCCTGTGTCTCTGCCTCTCTCTCTCTCTCTCTCTCTCTCTCTCTCTCTCATAAATAAATAAATAAATAAATCTTTAAAAAAAAATAAACAATCATGGTATTTCAGGCAGGACATGAGCGGACGATCGTTAACAGTATACAGCAACTTTCAAACTCCCTTCTTCAATGGACTACCAAAATCAGAAAGCCACTATAAAACCCGATGAAGTGTTCATGTGATGCTCTGAACAGGGAAAGTTTAGAGTGAGGGTTGACAGTTCACATTTAGCATGTTGTTTAACAACTTTTCACAAGCTGACCCTGACTTTCAGGAAATGAAATGAAAATGGCAGAATTATCAATTTGAAGATCCACAAGCTAAAAAAAGGAACTCTTGAGGGACGCCATCTGAGTGGTGACACCGTAAAGTCCAGATTGCCTGACATACTGGGAACCATTTCATGGGATCAGGTTCCAACAGGTCTCTGGGTTTAAGGGAGTCAAGTCTATATTGGAGGTAGAGAGGGAGAAGAGGACATAAAAAAATGAATTTTAGTTTTTCCACACCACCAAGGTGGCTCATGTGTGTCAACATCAAGGAATCCCTCCTCCTGGGAGCCAAGAGGAAGTTTCTCAAAACTAGAAGGGGAAGGTGTTTTTCCCTCTTGTTATCAATCTAGCTTCCAAGATATTCTATTAGTGACATATGCCCTTCCCCCAAAACAACAATGAAGTGTTCCGTGTGCTAACAACATAGCTTAAAAAAAAAAGTAAAACAAAATTCTGCATTTTTATAAAACTTGATAAAAAATAGTATTTCAAACTGTACAGTCACCAGAAGTACACAGTTATCAAAAATGCACACACTTCACTTGGCATCTCCAGCACCTTCAGCTTTCTGTGCCTGGTCTGTTTTGGCATCTCCATTTTCTGCAGATCTTCTCTGTGGCTCATCCTTCACCTTGGCTTTATCTCCTTTAGCATCCCCTTCAGCCTTTCTCTTGGGCATGGTGGCAACGGCGGCGGGACGTAAGCGCTGAATGCGGGGATGCGGCGGCACGCAGGCTTTGGCCGGTCCGGGGGTCGTTCTCGCCTCTTCTTCACACTGCTCCCTGACTTGCTTTTTTAATTTGGCATCTTTCAGAGTCTATTTCATTCTCTTAAATATCTGCAGAACATTTTGTTGAATGGATGGACTATAATCATTCTTCTCCAGTAGATATTTTGGTGGTCTCTACTTCTTTGATTATTACAAATAATATTTCATTGAGCATCCTTATTCTTGTATCTTTATTTACAGGTATATTTCTATAGAATAAATTTCTAGAGATGGAACTGTTGGTTTGGGCTGTATATTTTATTTTTGTACATGGAGGTAGCTGCTAGCAAATTGCCTTCTAAAGAAGCTATACCCATGATCCTTTCTATCAATAGCATATGAGAATCCCCATTTCTCCTCACCTTTGATGACAATAAAATTATCCTTAAATTTTTGCCACTCTCATAGTATTGTATGTGCATTGTTGTTTTAAAATAATCTCTCTACCCAGTGTGGGGCTTAAACTCAAAACCCCAAGATCAAAAGTCATATGTTCCATTGACTGAGCCAACCAGGCACCCCTACTATTTTATTGTTTTAATTTGCACTTTTCTGCTTACTAATGAGATGGAATATTTTTGGTTTATTGGCCATAGATTTTAAAATTTTATGTATCACTTATTTGCATATATTTCCATTTTTCTATTGGATTGTTTGTTTTGATAGCTTTGTAGAAGCCCTTTATAAAATATAGACACTAACCTCTGTCTTTTGAGTTGTTTTATTTTTTATTTTATTTTTTTTTTTTTTGAGTTGTTTTAAATACTTTCTCCCAATCTTTATCTTCTAACATTAGGGTATCTTTTATACTAATAAAACGTTTTTATGTGGTAAAATCCATCAGCCTTTATAGCTTCTATATTTTGTGCTTGCTGAGAGAAGTTGTCCCTACCCTAATGTAATAAAATACCTTAGTTGTCCTGGTTTTTTTTTTTTTTTTTTTTTTACATTTACATCTTATTGAACTGATACTTATTTTTGTTTATGATGTGAGGCAGAGATCTAACTTAACTTTTTTCATTTTGATTTTCAAAATGACTCTCATTCTTTGGTCTCAGTTTGTATGAATAGCCTATTTCATTTATGGAGGCAGATGGAGCACAAGGATAATGGAATGTCAAGGTCATAGGGCAAAATCTTGTAAGGATTGGGACTAAAATTATTTTTATTAGCTGATCTATGCCACTTTCCTTGGTTTCATCATTTAGCATTTTTACCATAAGCACTAGAAGTTTTTAAAAAATTGTTTTATTTCTGTGATGTTTATTTCAATGGAACTAAGTTCTATTAACAGGCAGATTAGGGTAGTTACGCATGTAGAAAGCCTTCTTAAAAAATAATTGACTTTTGATATTGAGAAATATCTATGCAAAACTGTTAATATTTAGATCAGTTGTGCTGAATTCTGATGTATGTATGAATAAGATTTAGTAGAGTATATAGCTTTAAACACTTTGTGTATATATATTGTTCCAATATTGTTGCTTTTTAATGAGGTTTATTAACTATTAGTATATCTAATATAATCATTTTTCTGAGGATATTTACTTTACGAGCTACTGTAACAAATCAGACAAGCTAAGTTTATTGCCATATAATTACTACATTAAACTCACACTGCATTAATCACATAATGTGTTTAACACAAGAGTAAATATAAAACTATAACCGCTTTTCAAAAAGTAGCATAAGTGGATACTTGCTCATAGATTGTGTTTGACTATGCTTTTTGAAAGCTCATTTTATATAAAATATTTCCATCCAAGACAGACTCTTGATTTGGTTTTATTTATGAGACCAGTGATGGTCTAGATGTCTGTAGGCAGATTATTTGTTGTAAATTATTTGCAGTTAAATACTGGTTTTGGTGTGTAGTTGACCTTTGAACAAGAGGCGCTGACTCTAACATAGTCAGAAATCCACATATAACTCTCGACTCCCCAAAAACTCAACTACTAATAGCCAACGGTTGAATGGAAGCCTTACTGATAATATAAACAGTCAATTGATACCTATTTTGTATGTTTATATATTCTATACTATATTCTTAAAAAAAAAGTTAGAGAAAAAATGCTTTAAAATCATAAAGAAGAGAAAGTACATTTACAGCACTGTATTGTTCTTATTGAAAAAAAATCTGCATTTAACTGGACCTGCACAGTTCAAATATGTGTTATTCAAGGGTCAACTGTATTAATCAGTTTAGCTTCTTTTTAATTTCTTTTTTAAAATCTAATTTACAAACAAGTCTAAGCTTAAATTGACTCATATTCTCAAGAGGTATTTGCCTTTAACATACTACAGTGATTCCGTTTTTCTAGTAAGTCTTTGTTGATTGAATTTTTTGAATCTTTTGTTCATTTTATGAAAGTTCAGTATTTTTTTTTTTTAAGATTTTATTTATTTATTCATGACAGAGAGAGAGAGAGAGAGAGAGAGAGAGAGGCAGAGACACAGGCAGAGGGAGAAGCAGGCTCCATGCACCGGGAGCCTAACGTGGGATTCGATCCCGGGTCTTCAGGATCGCGCCCTGGGCCAAAGGCAGGCGCCAAACCGCTGCGCCACCCAGGGATCCCGAAAGTTCAGTATTAAAAACATATTTCTCAAAGCAGGATCTCAAAGACATATTTGCACATCCATGTTCATTGCAGCAGTACTCATAACAGCAATCTGAATGTCCATTGGCAGATGAGTGGATAAAGAATATGTGGTATATACATAACAAAGAAATATTATGAAGCCTTAAAAAAGAAGGAAATCCTGTCACATGCTATAATATTGATGAATCTGAACGGCATTATGTTAAGCAAAATAAGCCAATGACAAAGGACAAATACTGAAGGATTCTACTCACATAAAGTATCTACTGTTAAAAATCATAAAAGCAGAAAGTAGAAAAGTGAAGACTGCCAAAGACTGGGGGGAGGGAGGAGAGGGAATCAGTGTTCAATGTGTATAGAGTTTTAGTCTTACAAAATGAAAAAGTTCTAGAAATCTGTTGTAAAACAATGAGAAAGTACTAAACAGTACTGAGATTTTAATTATTTATTCATGAGAGACACAGAGAGAGAGAGAGAGAGAGAGAGAGAGAGAGAGAGAGGCAGAGACACAGGGAGAGGGAGAAGCAGGCTCCATGCAGGGAGCCCGACGTGGGACTCGGTCCTGGGAATCCAGGATGACGCCCTGGGCCGAAGACAGGTGCCAAACCACCGAGCCACCCAGGGATCCATCCCCTAAATGTACTTTAAATGCAAAATGCAGCCTGGATTTCAAAGACTTAGTACCCCCCCAAAAGTAAAATTAATCACTTGCATTAATTTTATGTTGAAATGACAATCTCTTATATATGTTGTATTAAAGGATACATATTAAATTTTTTTTTTAAATTTTATTTATTTATTTATTTTATGATAGTTACAGAGAGAGAGAAAGAGAGGCAGAGACACAGGCAGAGGGAGAAGCAGGCTCCATGCACTGGGAGCCTGATGTGGGATTCGATCCAGGGTCTCCCGGATCGCGCCCTGGGCCAAAGGCGGGCGCCAAACCGCTGCGCCACCCAGGGACCCCGGATACATATTAAAATTTTTTAAATCTCACTTTATAACATATCACATAGTATCCCCCCCCCTTTTTTTTTTTAAGATTTTTATTTATTTATTCATGAAAGGCACAGAGAGAGAGAGAGAGGCAGAGACACAGGCAGAGGGAGAAGCAGGCTCCAAGCAGGGAGCCCAATGTAGGACTCCATCCCGGGACTCCAGGATTATGCCCTGGGCCGAAGGCGGCGCTAAACCGCTGAGCCCAGGGATCCCTTTTTAGGGATTGTTGGTAGAATTAATTATGTCAATTCCTGTATTTCAACTCCCTGGGGGTGCCATATTTTTTTATTTCCCTTTTTTAAGGGAGAATCTGTTCAGAGCTTACATGGGAGACCTATATGGAAATCAAAGTGTTGAAGATGGTTTTATATTGATTCGGAGAGAAGAATGTAATTTATGGAGTCAACATTGCTCTTTTACTCTAGTGTGCTGTAATATGGCTTTGTGCTTGAGGTGCTATTTTTTAAATGTCTTAACTCTGGTATCTTGATTAAATTCTCTTCTTACTAATTACATTCTTCCCAACTTAAAATACCTAGTTATAAAATGCCCTTTTAATTTTTCTGAATTATTAATTATACAGACCTTTCATTAATTCTAGCAGCTTGTCTTTACCTTATTTTCATTTCTGTTCCTACTCTAATTCATTAACTTACAACTCTGTCTTCCTAAGATTCATCTTATACTGCAGTGCAACTTTTTAAAGTTTATTTTTCCCTAGCCTCTACACTGAGAATTCCTTTTTTTTTTTTTTTAAGATTTTATTTTTTTCATGAAAACGCAGAGAGAGAGAAAGGCAGAGACATAGGCAGAGGGAAAAGCAGGCTCCAGGCAGGAGCCTGATGTGGGACTCAATCCTGAGACCTTGGATCATAGCCTGAGCCAGGGACAAGCTGAGCCACCCAGGCATCCCTACACTGAGAATTCCTTTTGTTAGCATATTCCTTGTTTCGTGTTTAACCACCAAATTTAACACTAAGTTCTTTCGCAATCATTCTTTTGGGTCCTTGTTTTTAAAAAATGGGAGCAGCGCTTGTAGTATTTCCTAAATAGATGCATACATGAACAAAGGGAAAAAAAAGAAAGTATTTCCAAATCACTTGTTTTATAGATGATTATCTTCAAAACACAAACCTTGATATTTTGGCCATTGGAAAAAGGTGTTTTTATTTTAACATTTTCTGTATTCTACCATCAGTTTTTCACCATTTTTTCTTTAAAACATTGAAATATGTGTATGTTGAAATAAACTTATTAAGAAGTACCAAAACGAACTCTGTGTAAACTCAATCATTATTACACAGCAGTAAGCTGGACATCAGAATAATAGTTGGATTTCTATGTAATCTTCTTAGATTGTTTTTAAGAGAAAGGAAATGAGTTTTATTTTCAAGTTAATTGGTATTTTGAAAATGCCACAAAGAGGTTCAATAGATGATAGTTATGCTCATGGAATTTTTGCTGCTAGGAATTTTAGTATAACCATAAACATTTTGTACTAGGTCTTTGGGAAACTGCCTATTGCTAATAAATTTTATAATTTGCATTGAAGTTACTGAAAAAAATTCTCTGAACATCTTATTTTCCCCCAAGAGTCTCAGAATCATACATAATAAGTTCTGAATTCTGTTTTATGAGGTTTTTCTTGGATGTCCAGGCTCTGGATTAATTACAATAAGAGTAACTTCAGGAGCTTTGTATTTCATAGTTGAAAATGAAACAAACTGTGTGGGTTGCTACTACTTACAGGTTCGGTGGTTAATTATTTAGCTTATCTATTACTTATGGACAAAATAGCTGCCTTTATGGAAAAACATTATTTGAAAGGCAAGATGTATTTGTCCAGTTCCTTGAAATTAGTGTTTTAAGAATTCTTTCTTGGAGATGTTATTATTGTCATGTAGTTGTAAAATGTTTTGAAATGTTTGAAATACTGATTATAGTCAAAGAAATATAAGTTCAGCCTCAAGGATCTCCAGGGGTATCATGAAGAGAAGCTAGTGCTTATTTCTCTAAAATGTTATGATCACTAGGTGGTGTGGAGACAAGTTCTGTCCTAAGCACTCTGCCTAGGTTCCTTGTTCTGCTGGGAATGTCTGTGCACTGAAGTTTAGGCTGAAGGAAAAGTGAAGAGTGTGGTAGAGAGGAGGCACACACGGTAGGCAGGTTAAGGCTTTTTGATAGATCTTCAGCTCTGCAAGGATAGAGACCTTTGTCAGCTTGGTCACTGCCAATGGGGCATAAAAAATATCAATAAATATATTATACTGTGAATGAAGATGTCTAACTGCTAAGAATCCTGTTCTACACATCCACTTTGAAAATCTGAGGTGGAGTTACTAAAAATCCTAACCCCAGAATATTTTATTTTTTATTAGCAGAAGGAAAATGAATTGATAACATATCATGTTTGACTTTACATTCAATGCTTTCTTATGTATATTCCAACAGACTTGATTTTGTCACTATTCTCCAAGCACCTTTACCTATAAGCCAGTTGATTATTGTTTATTTAGCAAAAGATGCTAAATAGATATATCCAAGTCTGAACTTTTTCTTTGCTTCTGAGGGCCTCCATTAAGTTGCCTTTAGCCTACCTATGCATATTTCTTCTATTGTTTAAAGGATCTTGAGGCACCTGGCTGGCTTAGTTGGTAGAGCATGTCACTCTTGATCTTGGGGTTATGAATTCAAGCCCCATGTTGTGTATAGAGCTTACTTTTTAAAAAGCCTAATTAATTATTTAGTTAATTAATTAAAGGATCTTTCTGCATCCATCCAGTAGCTCTCCATAAAGTGTTCCATGTGTGTTTCACTTCCTTCTCCACTATATGCCTTTGTGCAGGCAAAGGGACCCTCCTTCTTTCTGACCAGGAGTGAATCTAGGTTTTGTGAGAATGCTCTTTAAGAGCATTAATTTCAAATACAAGTTGTACAGAAGTGAACATTTATTTATAATGAGGAAAGAAATAACAAAAATGGTAACTTTTAAGAAATTGACAGATATAAAATTCAGAAAAATAGCAATAATATTTTTATTTGGTACTTAACACATCACTGTGAGACTTTTTCTCTACATTTTTTGGCTGTATAGTCTTTTTTAAAAAATATTTTATTAACTTATTCATGAGAGATAGAGAGAGGCAGAGACATAGGCAGAGGGAGAAGCAGGCTCCCTGCAGGAAGCCCAACGTGGGATTCGATCCCAGGATCTTGGGATCATTCCCTGAACCGAAGGTAGATGATCAACCACTGAGCCACCCAGGTGCCCCTTGGCTGTATAGTCTTTGTTGCCCTTTCATATTATAACAATTCTGTGATATTTTCTAAAAAGAGAATAGAAAGATTATTCATTGTTTGTTACAATGTTACAACATGGGTGACCAGAATATGGTTTTTCATATTGACAGATTAGCAAAGTTCCTTTCAGCCTCACAACTTGTTATTAGTAACATTATATAAATTTTAAAGATTGTTATCAACTTTGGGGAAAATCTCTATCAAGTATCCTTTATATTGCAAGCTTGATTTTTTTCTTTTTTTTTTTTTTTTTTTTGATTTTTTTTCTTGTACATTGACTACCGTTAAATACTCTTTGAATTGACACATTTATATCATGGTATGATCTGGCCCTGCACACTTCTATCATGATTCAGAGGAAGTTGGCCCAGTAACATCTTTATATACAAGGGTGGTTAACAATAACTCGGCCATACACAGAAATGACTGAGAACCATGTGAATATATTCTACTAAGCCCAAAATGAATATATCACCAATTTAAATTTCTTTTTACAGATCCCTAAAGTGCCTGCAGCCACTCTAACTCTACTGACTGGGAATCATGATGGGGAAAAGTTGAGATGGAAAGAGGCTGTGGTTTTTACCATATGGGTTAAGAGTGATGAAAATATCTTGTCTTTGCACACATTATAAAAATAATTGCTCATTTAGAACAAAGTTGGAGTAGTCACACTTCCTAATTTCAAAATATATTACAAGGCTACAGTAATCAAAACAGTGCAATACTGGCATAAAGACAGGCAAAAAGATCAATGGAATAAAATAGAAAGGCAGAAGTAAATACTTACATATATGGTTAAGTCATCTTTGACAAGGGTGTGAAGACCACTGAATGAGGAATGAAGGAGAATCTTTTCAACAAGTGGTGTTGGAATACTGGCTATCCAGTTGGAAAAGAATAAAGATAGCCCCTTGTCTCACACCGTATATAAAAATAAATTCAAAATGAATTAAAGACCTAAGCTTTAAGACCTAAAACTATAAAACTCTTTGAAGAAAACACAGGAGGAAAGCTTCCTGACATTGGACTTGGCAGGGATTTCTTGGGTATGACACTGAAAGTACAGGGAAAAATAGAACAGTTAGACTACATCAAATTTTTAAAACTTTGTCCATCAAAGATACAATCCATAGAATGAAAAAGCAACCTGCAGAATGGGAGAAAGTATCTGCAAGTCATATATCTGATAGAAGTTAGTATCCAGAATATGTAGAAAACTGCAACTCAACAATAAAAAATCAGATAACCTGATTAAAAAATGGGCAAAGGGCTTGAATAGACATTTTTCTCCGAGGATAAATAAATGGCAAGTAAGCATATGAAAAGACACTTACCATCACTAATCATCAAAGAAATGCAAATCAAAACCAGAATAAGATGCCACTTCACATACATGAGGATGTCTACTATAAAAAAAACCCCCACAAAACAAAACTCTTAAAACATCAAAAACAGAAAGTATCAAGTGTTGACAAAGATGTGGAGAAATTGAAACCTTTGCATGCTGTTGGTGGGATTATAAACTGATGTAACTGCTATGGAAGACAGTATTGAGATTTCTCAAAAAATTAAAAATAGAACTACCACATGATCTAGCAATCCCCCTTCTGGATACGTATCCAAAAAGAATTTAAATGTTTGCATACACGTCTTCATAGAAGCACTCATCACAGTAGCCAGGAGGCAGAAGCAACCCAAGTGTCTATCAGCGGATGAATGGATAAACAAAAGGTGGTATATACATACAGTGGAATATTGGCCATGAAAAAGAAGGAAATCCTGTCACATACTACAACATGGACGAACTTCAAGAATATTATGTTAAGTGAAATGTCAGTCACAGAAAGACAAATACTAGATGATCCCACTTAAATGAGGTATCTAAAGTAGTCAAATCTATATGAATAGAAAATAAAATGGTGATTACCAGGGATGGGAAGGGGGAGAGGAAAAAGGGAAGTTGTTTAATGGGTATAGAATTTCAGAGTGGCAAGATAAAATAGCTCTAGAGATCTGGAGATCTGTTTCACAACAATGTGAGTACACTTAACACTACTGGACTGTACAACTGGTTAAGATGATAAATTTTATGTTATGTGTATTTTACCAGAAGAAGAGGAGGAGGAGGAGGAAGGGGAAGGGGAAGGAAAAGGAAAAGGAGAAGAAGGAGAAGAAGGAGAAACACATTGCAAAAATATATATATATATATACAAAAACCAGAAAGGGAGATCATTTGGGCACAGTGCCAGGATCCCCTCCTAGGGCTTTGGGAGAGCCCCATGAAAGTGAGGGCTCCTAAAGCTTCAGCTTCCTTAGCTTCATACTAAAGCATCTGTTTTGACCATTCCAGTCCTTTCCTTCCTTTGAAGTCCAGCTCCACTGATCTGTAGTGTCTCTTTTCTAACTCCTCTACCTCTTAGGCTGGAACCATACAGTTAATAATGTATCTTATACTTTTTTGTTGATTATCCTGTGTACATGTTTTATATTCTTCCAATTAGAGGTTTTTAAGTGTTGTCTTCTTTTGCATCCTTTAAATACTTATGTTCGTGCTATTCATCCATTTATTCCTTTGCTTATTTGTTTGGTCCTTCATCCAGCAAACATTAATTGAATTCCTCCTATGTACTAGATCCAGAAGTAAAAGCCACATAATCTGCCATTAAAAAGCTCATAAGATTAGAAGGGAAGTTATGAAGTAAATGGGTGATAACAGTAATAGGGCATGAAGGTGCTACCAAAGAGGTCTGTACGGGAAGCCAGACTCAAACTGGAGTATCGAGACATATTTCCTCTAAATGCAAATTAGATTTTTGAGGTTTGGTTCTAAGGAATTTGAGAATTTTTTTAACGTTCCCTAAAATTAGATTTGCTAGCATTCTAATTTCTAAATGTAAATAAGAGTATAAATGCAAACATTCTCTTTTCCAGCTAGAATCCAAATATTGGGATTCTAGTTGTGTTGGAGACTCCAATGTAGCTTTGGCTATTATTTCCAATGTAGCTTTGGGTACTATTTCCACCTTCTCATTTTGTTGGGGTTAAGAATCCTGAAAAACTTAGCTTCTACATTTATATTGTTTCTAGTCAGCCTTCATCTTTGCCAGCATTTAATGGTACTGGAAGTTGTTAAGCTTAGAAGAGTCTTTACCTTTCTCATGTTCTCTCCATGGTAAACTCCTACTCATTCTTTAGACTGTTCAAAATCTCATCCCCTGTAAAATATTTTGTGACTCTCCCAGCAGTTAGGCATAACTGTCTTCTATTTCTGTTATTTAATTATGGCACTTACCATGCTATTTTCTATGGGGAGCGTGGAGGTGGGTAGAGGGGAAGGAGAGAAAGATTCTTAAGCTGGCTCCATGCCTGATGTGGAGTCCAACATGGTGCTCGAACTCATGACCCTGAGATCATGACCTGAGCTGAAATCATGAGTTGGACGCTTAACCAACTGAGCCATCCAGGCACCTCTACCATGCTATATTTTAATTATGGATTTGCACGACTCTGTCCTTGAGGGTGTTAAAAATCATCTTTGTGTCCCCGAGGGCCTGGTTCTAGCACAGTATGTAATACATGGTGGATGCTTTAAATTTTTTACAAAAATAAAAAAGGTTCCTGACAGTATGAATAAATGGTGAGTCTAAAATTTGGAGTCCTGGGGATCCCTGGGTGGCTCAGTGGTTTGGCGCCTGCCTTTGGCCCAGGGTGTGATCCTGGAGTCCCAGGATCGAGTCCCGCATCGGGCTCCCGGCATGGAGCCTGCTTCTCCCTCTCCTTGTGTCTCTGCCTCTCTCTCTCTCTTTCTGTGTCTATCATAAATAAATAAATAAATCTTTAAAAAAAATAAAATTTGGAGTCCTATTTTGGAAAGAGTTGATTGGCCTTACTATATTTCACGGTCACAGATTTCATTCTTAACAACAACCATTTGCCTTATAACAGAATCTCTTGTACCTTCTAAATCTCTTCTGTACTTTTCTCCACCTCTCTTAACTCCACCTGGTCCCTTCTTCACCTACACGGCCACAACTGCCTTCTAATTTGTCTCTCTGCTTCTGCTCTTAGTCCTCTATAGTGTATTCTCCATGTATGAACTAGGATGAACTTTTGAAAATACAAATCTGATCCTGTCTCTCCTAAAGTGGTGATAAGACCTCTGTGGGTCCTTGAAATGCATCCTTCAGGAGGTCTGGGGGACTTTGCCCCACTTTACAGGAAACTTATTTTTTTTTTTAAATTTATTTATTTATGATAGTCACACACAGAGAGAGAGAGAGAGAGAGAGAGAGAGAGAGAGAGGCAGAGACACAGGCAGAGGGAGAATCAGGCAGAGGGAGAAGCAGGCTCCGTGCACCGGGAGCCTGACGTGGGATTCGATCCCGGGTCTCCAGGATCGCGCCCTGGGCCAAAGGCAGGCGCCAAACCGCTGCGCCACCCAGGGATCCCCTACAGGAAACTTATTAAGAGGCACCCACATCTCATATTAAACATGTGGTTTCATTTATTTTTGCTATCCCATGTTTAAAGAATATTAATAATTTTGCTACTGAAGTTCTCCTACTACAAATAACTGACCTAATTTATAATTACCTAAAGTTTTTTAGCAGCATTTTTAGAAATTTTTGTAAAGAGAGAATTGTTTTCAAATGTAACAAAAATTGTATAAATCTTAAATTTAACAGTGAATGAAATTCCTGGACTTACAGCACCTGGGTGGCTCAGTTAGTTAAGCTTCAGACTCGATTTTGGCTTAGGTCTTAATCTCAGGATCGTGAGATTGGCCCCGGGGTTGGGCTCCATGCTGGGCGTGGAGACTTCTTAAAAAGGAAAAAAAAGAAATTCCTAGGTGGTTATATTTTGAGGACATTTAAGCATTTATTTTTATGATTATAATTTTTTGTAGTTTTGACTTGTAAATATATTTTTTCAGGTCCTAAATATTTTTCTAGGGCCCTGACAAGCTGGTAGACCCTAGTCATTAAGTGGAGTATGAGTAATGGATAAAATAGTGCCACTCAGTCTTCTTTAAAATTCTGTGACTTTCCACTATTCTTGAAAGAAAATCTTTACTGTGGCCTGCAAGACCCAGTGTGATCTATTCCCTTAAGACCGGTGTGATCTAACCCCTCCTAACTCCTGAGGATCATACGTCTGTCCCCTGCTCACATGCCCTAGGCTTCTGATCTTTCCTCTTGTTCTTTTAAAAACTCAAATAAGTTGCTTTTCAACTCAGCTTTAATGCCCTGTCTGAGATAAGCCTTCACTAACTACCTTACCTAAAGTGAGCCTTCCTCAGTTATTCTCTATCCCATCAAACACTTTATTTCCTTATCAGTGATTTCTTTCTCCCATAAGGATGTTGGCTCCACATGGACAAGAAACCTTGTGGTATGGCTTACTGACTCAACTAGTGGAGTCAGGCACATATAGAAAGCATTTAGCAAATACTCGTTGAACAAATGAAGTTATATTCATAGATTTTATTTTATTTTTTTTTCATTAGTATTTTTTTTTAATTTATTTATTCAGAGAGAGAGAGAGAGACTGAGAAGCAGAGACACAGGCAGAGGGAGAAGCAGGCTCCATGCAGGGAGCCTGATCTCCAGGATCAGACCCCGGGCCGCAGGCGGTGCTAAACCGCTGTGCCACCGGGGGTGCCCATATTCATAGATTTTATAATTTAACCATCTTTTTTTTTTTTTTTTAATTTTTTTATTTATTTATGATAGTCATACAGAGAGAAAGAGAGAGAGGCAGAGACACAGGCAGAGGGAGAAGCAGGCTCCATGCACCGGGAGCCCGACGTGGGACTCGATCCCGGGTCTCCAGGATCGCGCCCTGGGCCAAAGGCAGGCGCCAAACCGCTGCGCCACCCAGGGATCCCCTAACCATCTTTATATTGTTAGTATAAACCCTACATGGCCTTAGTGAACTGTTCTCTTAAAACTTCTGTCTATTTGTTGATATTTTACTTAGGATTGTTATATTTGCCTTCACAAGTAAAGATTGGTTTATATATATATATTTTTTTAAAGATTTTATTTATTTATTTATTTATTTATTTAAGAGAGAGACAGAGAGAGAGAGAGAGGCAGAGACACAGGCAGAGGGAAAAACAGGCTCCATGCAGGGAGCCCGATGTAGGACTCGATCCCGGACTCCGGGATCAGGCCCCGGGCCAAAGGCAGGTGCTAAATCGCTGAGCCACCCAGGGATCCCCCTGGTTTATAGTTTTATTTTTTGTACCATCTCAATCCAGACAGATATCAGGAATATATTAGTCACATAGAAGAAATTAAGAAGCTTTCCCTTTTGTTTCTGTAAGTTTGGGAACAGTAGGGATAACATGGAAATTATCTGTTTGATAGAAGTTTGGTAGATTTCACCCAGAATACCATTTGTGCCTGATGTAGTTTTAGTGGCTACTTCTCTAAATAGCTTACAGATATCTGCTATGGGTTTTTATTAGTATTTTCATAATTTTTCTTGAGCAGAGTTTTAATAATTTCTATTTTCCTTGCGCATTCTCCATTTCATGTAATCTTCAACTTTATTGACATGAAGTTGTGTGTAATTCTCTCACAATTTAAAGAATACTCTCAGGGGCACCTGGGTCTGTTAAGCGTCAGACTCTTCATTTCAGCTCAGGTCATGATCTCAGGGTCATGAGGTTGAGCCCCTTCCCCGCATCCCCTCCATACTCAGCAGGTAGTCTGCTTCTCTTTCTCTTCCTCAGCTCCTCCCTCTGCCCTCCCACCTGCTTATGCACACATGCTCTCTGTCTCTCAAATAAAACTCTTTTGGGACTCCTGGGTGGCTCAGCGGTTGAACGTCTGTCTTTGGCTCAGGGCGTGATCCCAGAGTCCTGCATCAAGCTCCCTTTGAACTGTATCTGACTCTCTCATGAATAAATAAATAAAATCTTTAGAAAAAAAAAATAAAGAAATCTTAAAAAAAAAAAAACTCTCCAAATCTATAGTATAATGCCCTTTTTCTGAGCCCTAATGCTATTTTATTGCTTCTCTCTCTTTTAAAAAAAAAATTTGATCAGATTTTCCAAAGGATTATCTTCCTATATTTTTTAAAGCAAAAAAAGTGTTGGTTTTATTGATTCAGTCTATTCTTTTTTGACTATTGCTTTATGTTTATGCTTTTATCACTGTAAATTCCCTTTTGGTTTATGACTTACTTTCTAGATTGTTGAGTTAAATATTCAGTGCATTATTTTGTTTGTAAGAGAGGCAGGGGGAGGGAGTAGAGAGACAGAGAATATTTTTTTTTATAAATTTTTATTTATTTATGATAGTCACACAGAGGGAGAGAGAGTGAGAGGCAGAGACACAGGCAGAGGGAGAAGCAGGCTCCATGCACTGGGAGTCCGACGTGGGATTCGATCCCGGGTCTCCAGGATCACGCCCTGGGCCAAAGACAGGCGCCAAACCGCTGCGCCACCCAGGGATCCAGAGACAGAGAATCTTAAACAGGCTTCACGCTTGATCTCACAACATTCACAAGCCCAAGATCGTGAACTGAGCTAAAACCAAAAGATGGATGCTTAACCAACTGAGCTGTCCAGGCGCCCCAGTTCATTATTTTTAATCTTGTTTTCTAATAAAAATTTTTTGGTATATTGTCACCAAAGGTGCCAACTTTGAAAGATAATACACATTTGACTGTATAAGTTCTGGTTTATTTGTATATAAAAGTAAACTTTTTTGTTACTTTGCATCCTTCCCTTGTAATAGTACAATTTAAAAACACTGTTTAATGGCTAATATAAAAAAGAACAGCAAATATATCACGGAGTACAAAATGTCTGGAAATACAGTGAAAATAATGTGTTTATTCCAGCTTTTTCTTCAGATGAGCAAGTAGACTAATTGCTTTAAAATTAGAGGTATCTCACAAAACAAAGTTGTCTAGAGGTTGAAAACATTGATCATAATATTTGAAAATAGAATATTTTGTTTCATAAATGTGTTTGTTTATGACTGACACAGTTTGTTTATGTCTGACTTTTCAGCAGCTTGTTCAACACAAAGAAACACACACATATATGTATATATATTTATACAGTAATATTCTGCATTGGGGAATGGAGACTTAGCAAAATTATAAAGAAACCATGTCCATCACAAATTAAAACAAGGCAGCTATACAGTCTCCATGCATTTTAACATGTTGAGCATGCTCCACGTAAGTAAGCTTTCCGTAACTCATCTGGAAGGTATTGGAAGGATAAAAATAGACTAAATATTCAAAATTTCCATCCATTGAGTTTCCTGCTTTTGCCTACATCTCAGTTGTCAGTCTAGGTCTTGGCTCTTGCTCCACTCAGGGCTTCAAGAAGACCTGGAAGTGGTGGAAGCCTTTTACACCATAAATATTCAAGCCGCCAGGTCATTGAGGCATAGGCTCCCCCTGCCCTGAAACAGCTCCTCTCCTGTTCTTCTGTTGGAGTGGAAAAAGCAAAGGAGGGAGGCTGTATGAAGACCCAGAAGCCAGGATGACAAACCTGTGGGATTTAGGAGGGGGTCATAGGTTCCTTTTCGAGGAATGTCAGGTTTACAGAATCCATGGGGTCTCTGCTGGATTGCATGTCAGATTATACTTGGTCAGCCTTGTTCATTTGGGAGACTCACTGTGGATCCCACTTTTTTTGGGTTATAGAAATAGATGGAGTCTTGACAGTCACCAGGCACTTTTGTCTGCTTTCTATCATTTTAGTTACTTTATTTCCAAAGCAATCCTTAGAAGAAATAGATGGAAGTGAGTTTCTAGAAACAATATGACTTCTGTTCTTTATATTTGGATGGCAGATTTCCTCCTGCCTAGCACTTCTGAGTGGAAGTCTGAGGAATTCATTCATTTGTTTATTCACTTATGTTGGTCCTCAGATGGCAGTGAAGGAAGATGTGGTGTTTGTTGTTATAGACACTGGGGAAGATCAACAATAGGCAAATTCTTATGCAGATAATAAATTGTGATTATGACCAACGCTATAAAGAAGTAGTAAAGGATGTTATGGGAGTGTTGAATAGGAAGACCTGGTCTCCACTGGAAGGGTCAAGAAAGCCTTCCTGGGGTAATGACTTACTTTTGAGATGGTAAGGATAAGATGAACAGAGCTGCTAAAAGAAAGAAGCTAAGTGCAGAGCGGAAAGGAACCCAAGATACCATCTAGTGATGTCCAATCTTTACATTCCAGTCAGAAAACTGAGCCTTGGGAGGTAAAGGGATTTGCCTAACTAAGCTTGCACAGCCTGATGGCCCCAGGGCTAGAGATACAAACTCAGCATGTCTTTCTTAGGTGGGTATAAATAGAGAATGCCAGGCTCCCTGCATGGAGCCTGCTTCTCCCTCGGCCTGTGTCTCTGCCTCTCTCTCTCTGTGTCTCTCATTAATAGATAAATAAAAAGGTGGAGAGGCACCTGGGTGGCTTAGTGGTTGAGTGTCTGCCTTTGGCTCAGGTCGTGATCCTGGGGTCCCCAGATTGAGTCCTGCATCAGGCTCCCGAGAGGGAGCCTGCTTCTTCCTCTGCCTATGCCTCTGCCTCTCTTTGTGTCTCTTATGAATAAGTAAAATCTTTAAAAAAATAATAATAATAAATTAAATAAATCAAGAATGCATATAGCCAGAAGAAGGGACTTAGAGATGGGAAAAGCAGGTAGGTCTTAAATTCCGTGCTTACTCTTGTCAGCTGCAGAACTACTTCCTCAGGTGGGAGAGGAATTTAAAGAGGGTTGGAATCTGCCCTATCCTAGAGAAAGTCAGCTTGCTAATGCCGCAGCATGGCTTTTATTTGGAGTCAGGGAAGGACGTATTGAACATATATACACCTGAAACAATAAATGTGGGCTTCATCTGGGAAACCAGTCCCTATTCTGCTTCTGTCTAGCTGTGTGATTTAAGTCACTTAACGTCTCTGAATTGCCAGTTTCAGTTTATACCTGGGTATATCTCCTTTTAGTCTTCTCCTATGCATTTTAGGAGCTTGTCAGAGATCAGTTGTGCCCTGTATTTCACCTTAATCTTTAAAAACTAGTCTCTTCTTTGGCTAAAACATTGTTTAAGCCCCCTTTTAAAGAGCAGTTTGCCAGCCCATGCTTGCCCAAACATCTAGAGAATAACTGTAGCAAGCAATCCAAGCTCCAGGATCTGCAAGAATCGTTAGCAACTGAGCATATTTCTATAAACCAATAAAGGTTTTTATATTTTGTTCATCTGTTACCCTTATGCTGTTGCCACTTTCACATTCACTGTGTGTAGGCGGAGAGTATGAGATAACAGCCTTTCACAAATGAAAGTGAGTGGAAAAGGGCTGCTTTCCCTTTAAGGCAGTTTCAACCCCAGCTCCCTCCCCTTTCCTGATTGACAAACCTACCCGAAGTCACATGATCCGCCTCTATTTGAAGGTCACAAAAAGCTGCTTCCTTTAGAGACAGAGGGGGAGAGAGAGAGCAAGAGGGAGAGTGAGTGAGAGAGAGTTAGTTCAAGCCAAAATGGCCGACAGAGTCTCTGCTGGTTTCTGAATATTTAAAATACAAAAAAACAGATAGACAAAAAGAAATCATTTTTTGGACCTTTTTTCATTTCCATTTCTACCTTGTATGCCTCAATTTGCTGGATTTAAGCACTGCTGCACTTTATGAGGTTGGTAAATATTTTCAATTTTTTTAAACCAATTGATTTATATGGATCTTGTCTAACCGTTTTCACTAGTGCTGTTGCAAATGGACATTTGTGTAGCATGGAGACTGGCTTCAGACATTTCGTGAATCTGTGTAAATCAGACCCGTGATGTACTTTTGGTTCGGCATTTTAGAAATGGAAAAGCCTTGCTAGAATATTTAAAATTTGAAGTGATTTAATTGCACTTTTAATTTATATACAGATTTTCATCATCATTTCTGTCTTGCAAATAAATGAAACTACGAGTAACTGGAAAATTGATATTTAGAAAGGTTTTTTTAAAAAAAAAAACACAGACCTCTCCCTGCCCCCTTAAATCTGCTGCAAAAATTTGCATAAATATAAATGGGTTTGCATTCTTTCGGCTGCTAAGGCCGACAAAGGATCTGGGAGGGCAAGCAGTACCACGGGAAAGCGCTTTTTTTTTCTCCCCCTTAAAGCTAGGCCATCCTTCCTAGAGAGATGTAGAACCTAAAATAAGACCTGATACATTTTAAACATCAGGCTGGGGGCGAGTGAACACCAGGAGGTTTGGGGTTTGTAGATTCCCCTGCTTGAAAACCTCCCAAGCAATGTGTGGATCACCCCTCTCTTTCCTGCGCGCGCTCATTTGCACTGGGTCTCTGTGTGTGTTCTCAAATGTGCAGCCAGATGCGCTTTTATTTTGATCGTGGTTTGAACCAAATGGCAGGACTGTCTTGTAAACATGGTGTTTTAAAGATCGAAACAGCTATTCACCCCATTAGGAATGAGTTCTTTATCAGCTTCTCCCTGTAGACTGGCCTTCTCTGTTTCTCACAGATTACAGTTTTTGTTTAATTTCACACAGATGACCTGGGCTTTTCAGCACAAATTCAGCATCTCTGTGTGTGTGTGTGTGTGTCTGCCTGTTTGGGTCGTATATCCATTGTTGAAGTGGTCATTTAGGGTCACATAAATAGGTAGCTGTATGTATGTGTATGTTAGTTACCTCTGAAACCGTGCGGTGCCCTCAAGTTAAATTCCATTACTCCCAGTCCAGGATTCTAGGAAGCCTGGGAGCAGGGAGGGAAGAAAGCTGAAAACTTGCTTTCTCAGAGCCACCTCCCCCTATCATTGTAAGAGTGTGATGTAATGCTTCTCGTCTGGTGGGCTGAAAGGATCGTAGTTTGTGATGTGGCGGGGAAATTGCCCCCACCTCTGAGTAAATTACCCCACCCCCTCTGCACATCTCTGGCTCTAAGAGGCCTTGTTTTCTTTTCTTTTTTCTTTTCTTCTTCTTCTTTTTTTTTTTTCCTAATTTGTATCCTCCTGATTTATGCGTGGCATACTGGCATGAGAAAGAGACTGTTCTTCTAAATCTGTTACAAAGTATAGTTTAGAAAGGCATTTAAAAGATGCAAATAGGTGGAATTGTCATATCCCCATCATTAAATATGTAGACTTGGATTAAAGCTAATTAAGCATAAATGGAATAATTTTAATCAGAAGGGAGCAGTGTTTTTGTTTCCTTTTTAATTAATCTAATTATAAGATGCTTGCTGGGCCTGCAAGTGTTAAAAAAAAAAAATGGAAGAAATGCTGGCCCGTTTTGAAAATTTGACAGTCTGGAAGAGGGTGTGTAGTGCTTTCAAAAGCTTATTCACTGTTCAAATGGATTGGCCCCTTGTGCTGAAAATGGCCTGTTTCTTTGGGTCAATTGTGTGTAGATGAAGGGACTTTCACGCTAATTTAACAAAAAGACTCTACATTTGAATACATAAAGATAATTAAAGTTCTCTGTCTCTAAAGAGCAAGTATTTTATTATTTTTCTAAAATTAATGTTATTATATTAGTAATAGAAATAAGTAGAAAAGGGACAATTTAAATTCAGTGTACATTTTTTGGTGATACAGGTTCAGCTTTTGTGTAAGAGGGATTGGAAACATTACATTAAAGAGGTAGTCTGGAACAAATTTGTCTCTTGAAAAATTTTTTTTACAGCTTGAATGTAAAGGAAAGACAGAAATTATCATAGTGATAGGGAGTGTTGCTTTGTGGTGGACCTAAGGAAAAATAGCTCTCATTATTGTTTTTTTTTTTTTCTGAAAATGAAAGCGCTCATTTGGGGCTTTACTTGTTAGATGATTCATTTTACACCCATTTCCTAAGTTGGCCTTATAGAAGAAGAGTGAGAAAAACCTAAGCTTTCCATGTTATGCCATTAACTTGTTTTTGTGGACTGTGTAAACATGTGAACGGCAGGTTAATTCAGTGTGTGGAGCGGAGGAACCAAAAGCAGGATGCCTGTTCTCTCGCAAGAAGGAGAATGCTGTAATGAACATGAACAGAATGCCATCTGAATCTTTGAAATGTTTTTATAAATATTCTTTTTTCTTAGACAGGTTGAAAAGTGAGATAAATAAGACCTGGTTTCACGTATGTTAAGCGTTATGGCTCTGGTGAGTTTCAGAAGCTCAGCTGCCATTTTGGATCTAAGTTCCTGCAGAGCCAATCCTGATGGCACACCAAAACTATGGTAATTCAGACACAAATAAAAATGAGTAGTATATCAAGTGTGCAGATGGATAGTATTTAATTTGTGCCTTTTGTTGAAGTTTTCTTTCTGTTGATAGTGTGAAACGAAGCTTTAAAAACTTTAGAGATGTGGCTGATACCATGAAGCGCAGACCCAGGGATCTTAGAACTTGCATGTTATGGTTTTTCAAAATGAGACGGCGTATGCAGAGGAAGTTTCTTACTGGAGAAAACGAATATGATTCTTACTTAAAATGCCCCCCGCCAATCCATATTTCCTTTTGCTGGGTCTACTTGTGATTCTGTAATAATGTCATTATTCACAACACTGCTCTGTCTCAGAAAAAATTGTTACAGATTCACTATTAAGATTTTACTGAAACCCCAGAGAAATTGATAGCGCTGATCTATCAGAAGTGGTATCTTATTTTTAAACTGTTTCTCAGTCCTTCTATCCGGGTGCCAGAAAGGAAGCATAGGCATCTTTGATATTTAGCGCAGACTCCATTCTTGTTCAGTTTTGAATGGCCGTTTGTTCTTCTCTGCCACCTCTAGGACCGTCCTTTAAAAATAAACTTCTAAAAATCGAAGCAGAAACTTCTAAGGCTTTTCCAGTTCTTCACCTCTGCAAGAGACACTGAAAGAGTGATGTGAGATGATGAGGGCTTCAGGTTCTACAGAGCCGCCTCAGCAGATAACAATAGTAGGGGGGTGGTCCTCACTCTACCCATCTGCCCCATGACTGAAACATTTTGGGGAAATTTAATTTTTCTAACTTAGCATGATCACTGTTCTTCTGCAGTATAAACTGGACAAGGCCGCAAGGCAATACAGATAAATGTGCTTTGCTCCTGCCCTCAGGAACTACCAGACTAGCAAAGGAAGATACTCAGATAAAGAGGCCAACACAACTTGGTGCTGTGTGCAATAGTTAGAACTAGGTACCTGATACAGGAGTATCCTGAGGACCTGCATTAGGAGAGCCCTTATTTAAAGCAGCTAAATAATTACTCGTTTTTAGTCATCATTTGGTTATTAGATTTTCATTAAACGTAACTTGTGATTTAGAGATACGGTTTTTCTGGCTTCTTTGGTTGGGGAGGGGGCAGCATATGCTATTTTTTTCCTAGGATAGTGTTGTTCATGGATTTACGCTAACCACCTTCTTTCACCCCTCTTTCTATGGTTGGGGCTGGTGGTGGGGTGGGCTGGGGTGAATTGGAGCCACTTGGCCTAAAAAGGGGGTTTATCCCACAACAGTGACATTTCAACATTTTCCTTTTTCCCCTTCCTTCCTGTATCCATTCAGCAGTCATTTATTATGTCCTGGCGTGTGTTGGGTGCTGTTGTAGGTGCTGGGGGAATCTAAGAATTAATTTGGTCAGCCCATTGCCCTGAACAGCCACTTGGTTGTTCATAAGGAAATATTCACCATCTGGTGAATATCTAACCAATCACTTTGGATTAGGACCAGGATAACACTGTAGCTCCTTCTACCTCATACATAGTCTCTTTGCTGAGAATCAGAAAATGAATGGTAATTTTTGCTTCTGGTAGTTCCAGAGATTTCCATTTAAGGTTGGATAGGATAGTCCCCTTATTACCCATTTTCTTTAGCCATGCAAAAGTATCTCCTCAAAATTATCTTTTAAGTGATGCCTGTGAACCTTGCAACCTAAATTACCTCCCTGGTTTCTCTACCACATCCCTCAGTTTTACCATTTTAATATCCCTTATAATTCTGTCACTATCTGAAGTTACATTATTTGTCACTCCTCACAAAACCATATGCTTCCTGAGAGCAGATTTTGTTTTGCTCATTGCCCAGTCCGCAATATCTAGAACTGGGCTTTAACAGGAGTGAATGTTTGATAAAAATGTATTTGAGTTAGATCTGAGTATAAGGTCACTAGGTCACTATGTGACCTATGTCACCTATGACCACTAAGGTCATAGTCACTATGTGACCATGAGTCCCTGTTTGTTCATCAGTAAAATGGGGATAATACACTGTTGTGAACCATAAAGGAAATGTATGTAAGAGCTGGCACCTCATTGCCTTGCTTAGTAAGTATTTCCTTCCCCTTTGCTCTATCTCCCTTTGTTAAATAAACCAGAAACACTTTTACGGCCTCATAGATGCCTCCATTCTTTCTCCTGGCTTGCAGCATCATGAAACGTGTGTGGTGATTGCACTGAGCTTCAATCTGGATAAAGACAAGGAGTGCTGAGCCTTTTCTTTTTGTTAAAAAGTCCCTACCTACATTCCTAGGGTCTGAGGTCGTCTCTTCATGCTCTCTAGTTTCCTGCAGGCTCTGCCTCTGTGATGTATCCACATTTGCTTGACTGCTTTTCATACATTCTGTGTTTTGCATCAAAAATTTCTCAACAATTTCAGATGAGTTGGTTCCAAGTTTATAAGACAAAGGAGAACATAAATACAGTGTCTTTTCCTTCATTGTGATTATTCTGAGTCTATACCTGTACATTCTGTTTACTTAACCGAACTATTAATAGTTTCCATTCAAAAGACAGGTAAAATAAAAACTTAGATCAGTTACCCACTTTACACAATGCTCTCAAATAAATAATAGATGTCCTGGAAATGGCTTTCATTCATTGACTTTGGAATTTTTTTTTTTAACTCCGAAAACTATCATCTGTTTACTCATTCATTCAGCAAATAATTACTGAGTACCTATTACATGCTGGATATTGGGATAAATTGCTAGCCTAGCAGAAGTGTGAAGGTTTCCCCATTGCTGAAGTTAGAATATAAATGCAAAGAAACTCGCCAGTGCTGAGTGTTGGATGATTGCAAGGGAGGGACATCCAACCCAAATAGAGGTACCAGCTTGTGCAAGGGCCCTAGACAAGAGAGTACATTAGCATACCTGGAGAACCGTATGTATAGTACTTGGACGTAGTTGAAGCGTGATGTACATAGGGAAAGAGATGATCTGGGAAATGAGAAGTGAAGCTGTAAAGATAAACACTGGCCAGATGCAGAGGGTCTGTAAGCCATGTTTGGAAGTCTTGATCTTAAGAAAAATTAAAGAGTCTTCAGCAGGAATGTCACCTGTTCAGATTGGATTTTGGAAAGATGACTCTGGTTGCACTGTAGGAAATGGTTGGAGAGTTGAGTATAATACCAGATAGCATTACAGGCATTCCGGGTAATGGTGGCCTGAACTAGCAGTAGAATTGGGAAGAAGTAGGTAAATCCAGAGACATTTAGGAAGATTTCACAGAACCTGAGTGCTGAATATGGGGAAATTAAAGGTGATGCCTCTTTTATCTGGCCTGGGCTACTGATGGGATGGTGGTATCATTTGCTGAGTAGGGGTCCATTCAGGAGACAGGTATGGTATTGAGATTATGAATTCATTTGGAGTTACTGAATTATGAGACATCAGATGAAGGTCTGGAGCAATTCAGTATCTGGAGATAAAGATTTGAGAATCATAGGTAGTCCCAAGTCCTCCAGCATTTTTCTTTTTAAGTTGATTTCTTTGGTAAGCTGTCCAAAGATGGCAACAAGCAGTACAAGGTACTGTTGGTGCTATTAAGGGGACACTATTCTATAAATAAGATAAGCCCATGTACTCCCATTATCATGATGGTTGCCATTAAAAATACCAAAAGAGGGGATCCCTGGGTGGCGCAGCGGTTTGGCGCCTGCCTTTGGCCCAGGGCACGATCCTGGAGACCCGGGATTGAATCCCACGTCGGGCTCCCGGTGCATGGAGCCTGCTTCTCCCTCTGCCTATGTCTCTGCCTCTTTCTCTCTCACTGTGTGCCTATCATAAATAAATAAAATAAAAAAGAATTAAAAAAAATAAAAATACCAAAAGAGTTTGAGGGAAGAGAAAGACTAATTTTAGTCAGGTTGATTATCAAAGGCTTTATGAGGACCATGTATTTGAGCTAAGCCTAAAAGTTTGGTCAGAACTGTATAGAGTGCAGAGCAGTCCAGCTGGAGGATTAGTTATGTCCAGGGAGAATTGTGATGGGAGTGCAGAGGTGTATAGGGGAGCTGAGACACCTGCTCAGTAGTTTGGATTGCTAGTAGTTTGGACAGGAGACAGAGGGGACTTGTTGAAAATGTGTTAGCAGTGCGATCAAAGTGATTTTTGAGAATGTTAAATGGAAATGAGCCAGAGGACTAGGGGATAATTTAGAGTCATGCAGGCTAGTTGTGGTAAAAAGGGACTGATGAGAAAGGGTCTATTATAAGATTGCTATGGTATGGCTAGAAGAGGGACCAGGGACCCTGGGTTTTCAAGATGAATGACAAGAGTCTTCAGGAGGAGTGAAGATGTACTCCAGGTCAGACATCCTGAGTTTAAGTCGGTGGGACTCCCAGAGGCAGCTGTTTAGCAGGCAGCTGGTAGTGTGAATGAAGCTGAAGCTTGAGAAAGAGGTCAGAAATGGAGATAAAGGATTGGAAGTCATCCACATAGACGCGATAGCTGACGCTGTGAGTGGATGAGCTCACCATGAAAGTGTAGAATGAAAAAGAGAACTGAGAATAGGTCCTTGGGGACAGGAAGAGAAAGAGGACCTGGGAAAGGATTAAAAGGAAGGTGATTGTATAGGATAGTTTGGAATTGTTGCTGAAGAGGAGGGAAGGCCTTTTCAATCTCAGAAGTGGTTAGCAGGTAGAACAAGTATATGGTTACGTTAGCATTCCCGAACCTAGTGTTGGGAGGTGTTCCAATGGGACAGGTTTGGGACTCATGAGCATCAACCAGTAGGAGTGGAATGTGAGGGGTACCTAGCTGGCCCAGCCAGTAGAGCATGCGGCTCTTGACCTTGGGGTCCTGAGTTCTAGCCCCATGTTGGATATAGAGATTGCTTAAATAAAATAAACTTTAAAAAAGAAGGAATGTGAGTCATGTGTTAGTTTACATTTTCCAGGAGTCACATTAAAAAAGTAAAAGCAAAAAAAAAAAAAGTAAAAGCAACAGGTGAAAATAATTTTAATAATGTGTACTTTATTTAACTTAATATGTGCAATATATTATCAATTTAACATGAAATCAATTTTAAAATACCTAAAAATTAAATGTTTGACATTCTTTTTTGTCATACTGTCTTTGAAATCTGGTACGTATTTTATGCTTACAACACATTTCAGTTTGAACATGAAATTTTCATTGGAAATACTTGATCTGTATTTAGATTTTATAGAATTTACAGTTAAAAAAGTACACCCACATGCCCAAATTTTTCCAAAGATACAGAAGTTTTCCAGTAATGGAAACGAGTATCAACTTTAAATTTTAAATTAATTGAACAAAAATACAATTGAAAATTCCATCTGCAAGTCACACCAGTCTCATTACAGGTGCACACTAGCCATATGTGGTTACCATATTGGACAGAGCGGGGTTATGCAAAGTAAATGGGTTACCTTACAGCTAATGTGCATTTTGAAAATAGCCACAGCATCACAAAGCATTTTTATCATCACAAAGCATTTCATAGGACTGGTGTTTCTTTTTTTTTTTTTTTTAAATTTTATTTATTTATGATAGGCACACAGTGAGAGAGAGAGAGAAGCAGAGACATAGGCAGAGGGAGAAACAGGCTCCATGCACCGGGAGCCCAACGTGGGATTCGATCCCGGGTCTCCAGGATCGCGCCCCGGGCCAAAGGCAGGCGCCAAACCGCTGCGCCACCCAGGGATCCCAGGACTGGTGTTTCTTAAAACACATGTTGGATTCTGCTGGTGTTTTTAGAATTCGATCAGATCCTAACTTTGCATGTGAAGAGATGAACTTTTTATTTTTCTGCAAGTGCACAGATTCCAAAATTTTTTTTTCTTAGATTTTATTTATTTATTCATGAGAGAGACAGAGAGAGAGGCAGAGACATAGACAGAGGGAGAAGCAGGCTCCTTGCATTGAGCCCGATACGGGACTTGATTCCAGGACTCCGGGATCACGCCCTGAGCCAAAGGCAGATGCTTAACCGCTGAGCCACCCAGGTGTCCCTTAGATTCCAAAATTTGAAACGGAAATTTAAAACATTGTTTTGGCTAGAGTCAAAGGATGGCACATTGGTAGAAGTTCTTAAACATGATTTGTGTCATCTTTCAGAATTGCCAGATGCAGAGACTTACATTGAAAAGTACATTAAGTTGGAGAGTTGGGAGCACTCCTGCCCCCTTTATTACCTTGTTCAATTCTGGAGTCAGTGAGCTGGTGGTGGCTCCAGGCAGGGAGGTATGAAATTAGGATTTGAGTGTCCTTGGAAGCCTTCAGTCAGTGGTCCCAGCTACCTGGCGTAGGTGGAGGTGTTTACCAGGGAGAAAAGGAGTGCCAAAGGGCTTATTATTTTGTGCACGTATTTCACTTCTCTTTGGTGATTTGCAGGCTGTTTGACCTTATACTGTTACACTTATTTTGTATTTCTTGCCATCCTAGACTAGTGTAATACTTACTAAATATGAGTAGTTCATAAAAATAGGTTCAAAGATTTTTATTTAATCCTCTCATTGATTTAGATTGCTTTGTAGTTACTAATTAGACCTTTTAAGGAATAACCAGTAAAAATAGAAATTATCTTGAATTGTAGTTGGAATCAAACCTTGCTTGCACTGGAGAATAAGCAGTGGTTTTTGGTTGCTGCACAGTTTCATTTCAGTGGACATAGGAGAGCTTATTTTTCTGTGAAGTGCCCTGTAAGAGTTTGAAATGTCAACTCTTCTGCAAAGTCCTGTGTTTTGTTTTGCTTTTAATCAATATGGAAATTAATCCCTTACATTTTTGTTTTCCTTTAGAAGGGCACTTTGGTTATCCATTTATGCCTTTGTAAAAACCAGACTGTATAGTGGTAGGTTTAAGTAATAAATGCTGTAATAAGGCCAGAGACCTAGCAGAAGAACCCTCTTTCCTCTCTCCCAGGAGCCCAGAGCAGCATCTTGTATCTCTTGATGCCATTGTTTCTTTTGCTCCTTTGCTTATAGAAAATAATTGCTGTTCTTTTTATGCCAAGAAATCCCTATTTATAAGCTGAAATTAGATAGATAATTTAGTAACTTCAAACAGTGGCTTTCAAACTTCTTGTTTGGCTCTACACTAGGAAATGCCATTTGTGTTGAGGCTTTGTACATATGTGACTGTATACATATGTGCAAAAGTATTGACTTTCTGCTACTATGTGTAATGTATTCTGATATATTCTATTCAAGTCTGTTTTGTTAAAAAAAAAAACAAAAAAAAAAACCACCAGCCCAGGGGTGCCTGGTTGACTCAGTTGGTTAAATGTCCAACTCTTGATTTTGGCTCAGGTCATGATCTCTGACCTGTGCTCTGTGGCTCTGTGCTTAGCTGGGAGTCTGCTTGAGGTTTTTGCCCTCTCTCTCTGTCCCCCCTCCCCCACTTGTGTACACTCTCTCAAAAAAAAAAACCAAAAAAACAAAAAACCCACACACACATATACACGCTTAAAAAAACAAATAACACCCCAAACCACAAAAACTGATCCCAACCCACTAATTTAATTTAATGATCCACTAAGAATTGTCTCACTGAGATTGGAAGAAGTTTTAGGGAACCACGCATGAGACATCATATTCTAGTTTTCCTGGTCAAATATATCAGTCCACTCAGTTATCACACCAGCCACATTCATAAGGGATTTTAAAAAATGTTAATTTGTTACTTCAGTGGGTGGGAGATGGATATTTTTGATGACCAAAATGTTCTCCTTCCTGTCCAGAGCATTCCATTCAGATCAAAAAGGAGTTGACCATCCATAGTGAAGAATGGAGATACAGTTTTCCTCTAGATTTTAGAGAAACTTAAGTAGGAAACATCCTTTTATCAGATTATATATTATTTCTTGATAAGCCCCATAGAACACACTATCATATGATCTTTGGAAGGGGCAGGGGACACTTCCTGTCCCCTCTCTGGGTTTCATAAAGATGTATTTCTGCTGTTAACACATTCTGTTTTCACACACACCTCAATACATTTCAGGATTTCCCCCTGTTTTTGGGGGGGGGGGTACTAAAAAGTTTGCCTATAAACAAAACAAAACAAAAACCTTCCCTGATTCTGAATTAAACTGGTTTTTGCCCACTACAGGACTTAGAGTCTTTAAGATGCTAATGTGCGTTGGAAATCTTAAGTGATGTGTATATATAAAATCTTAAGGCACCAGGTTTTTTGTTTTTGTTTTTTTAGACGCAGTTTGAGGAAATGCATCGTTAGGTTTCCATTTTGGTTATTCCTTTCTAAAACTATGTCCTAGTCACACAAGCTTTTATTTGGCCCAAGTCCCTTTAGACACTCTCACATGGTGGTTCCCAGACTTGAGTTCCAGGGAACTGTGACATTGTAAAAGCACTATTGGGATCCAACACAAGTTACCAGTTTAAAATTTCCCAGGTAAAGGCATTTTTAAAAAACTCACCATTTGTTACCATTGTTTCAAAGAAAAAACATTTTAACAAACAGTTGAATGGAATAAGAGACATCTCATTAAGTTGAAGATAGGTTTATGAAAACCATTACATAAGGAAATATAGATCAGCACAGGTACTAAAGTTCAGCGTTTGGGAACCACATCCTAATTATAGACCATCTCCTATCATGTTTTACAATTAACTGTGTACTTCCTGGTTTTTATTAGCCTCACTCATAGGAATAAACCTTACTTCAAGTTCTGGGACTACCTTCCTTCATTCTTATTTATGGGCTACAGTGGTGATGATTTCATTGACTCATACTTTTTAAAAAATTACTTTGTTCCCTCTGCATATACTGTAAGCAAGTAACCATTCTACTTTACTGCAAGAAAAAAAAAAAAACCCAACAAGCTAATTCCATTAAGTGCTGAGCAGTTGTAGAATCTAAAGTAATTAAAACCTATAGCAAATTTTATTTTATTTAATAAAGTTTATAGTGATGATGATTAAGTAGAAGTGGCAGGTAGATCACAGAAATAAATAATGAGACTTATGTTTTTGTCAGGCTGTTGGCCCTTTATGAGTAATGAAGAATGGTCATGGCACATTTTGTCCTAGTATGCACATTTTTATGTCCACCATCCCATTTGCACATTTTAAATGACCAAGACCTTATATCTGGCGGTCCCACATCAAACGTCCCCTCTGTCTTCTTCAGCCAGAGAAAGCGCTTCTTAGGTGCACTGTAATCAAGGATTGCATGGCCAGCAACTCGCTGGCCTGCTTGGCGGTGATAATGCTATCAGCTGGTTGTGGGAGTGGCAGCTCCAGGGAGGGCTTTGCCTCTTCAGCATGGAGGAGGCCTGGGGTAGGTGAGGATAAGGGGAGAACTGGGGGTTAGCAGTGGAGAGTATTTGGGAGCAGTAACATGTAGGGTAGACTTGAGTTTGAGCAGAGCATACTGCAGGTTCTGTGCACTTGGAAGAGTTTATTACCTAAGTGTTTTTATGTCAGAGGCTGTATAGTGCTGGGAATTACAAAGATAAAAAAACAACTTGACTTATCTTTGGGACTCAACCAGTGAGGCTGCCTGTAATAAAGATAAAAACATGATGCCCGGAGACCCTCGAGGATGGGAAGACAGGCCTAGGGCACTGAGGAAGTCTCACCAAAGAGGGAACATTTAAGCTGTGTCTTAAAGGGAATTAGGACCCACTTGGTGGAAGGGATGGTGAGGGAATGAAGGGCGCTATAGTGTTGGGGTTAAGAACTCAGGTTCTGGAGTCCGGATAGCCATGTAGTTAGGTCAGCCCAGTGTTAGGCAAGTATTATCTGTATGCCTCAGCTTTTCTCACTGGTAAAATAAGGTATAATAATAGCACCTACCTCAAAGAATAGTTATGAAGATTAAATGAGAACACATTTGAAGTGTTTAGCATATTGCTTGAAGTCAGTGTTAGCTACCATTTTCATTAGTTTTTGTTTTTGTTTTTGTTTTTTGTCAGCATTTTAGGCAGAGGAGAGAGCATAAAACAGAGGAGGAGTTAGGGACTGGGCGAGGGTGGGAGTTGCTAACGTACTAGCAGAACACAAGGTCACACTGAGCAAAAGTGGAAGGTTTGGTTGGCCTTTGAGTATTCTAAGAAATTTGGATTTCATCTTGTAGAAAACAGTTTAAAAAACTTACTTCACTTGATTTCCATGTTGAGGATCTGATGGAGGGGGGAGAGATTGTTCCCAGTCAAGGCAAGAGGGGTGACTAGAAAATGTAAATTAAGATAGTGATAATAAAGATGGAAAAACCAGATTTTGGAGACACTTCTGAAGTGTAATCCATTAGATAAGATCAGAAAGGAAGGAGTTGTAGGTAAGCCCCAGGCTGGGTGAATGAGTGATGCTATGAGTCAGCATGGGTGTTCAGTGGGTAGAGGAGAGATGTTGAGTACGTAGTATGATGAGGATGGGATCTGAGAGGCTGTACTTTTGCTTTGGACACATTTTATGTGTTTACTGGGCATTTAATATAGCTGGGCAGGTAGAGATAAGGGTCTGGAGCTCAAGAGAGAAGTTTCCCAGATATCAGTTTACCTCCAGATATGGTCATCTAGGCGATGAGAGTGACAGTGTTTCCTTAGCAGATGTTCAGAAGAGTGGGATGAAAACAGGAAAAAGGGTGCTGCAGGAGAAACCCAGACAGGAAAGAGTTTAGGGAAGTAAAGGATAATCATCAGGGAGTCAGCAGAGATAAGACCTGAATTTGGGTAGTTAGATTGGCCTGGAGGAGCTCAGTGCATCAGATTCAGGGTTCTCTTGAGTCCAGCAGCCTCAGCACATTGTCATCCTCTTTGCCCCTGTTGTAACATTGGGAGGTATCCCCATGTGTTTGGGGGTCTTTTTTTCTGTCAATACAGTGAACAGCTGTGGGCCAGAAACTAGTTGTACTAGTTCTGTAACCCCAGCACTGTGAGAGACAGCAAATGCTCAGTGGACTTTTTTTTTTAATTGAAATGTGATTGACATGGGACACCCGGGTGGCTCAGTGGTTGAGCATCTGCCTTTGGCTCAGGACATGATCCTGGAGTCTAGGATTGAGTCTCACATCAGGATCCTTGTGGGGATCCTGCTTCTCTCTCTTCCTGTGTGTCTCTGCCTCTCTTGTGTGTTTCGTGAAAAAATAAATCTTAAAAAAAAAGAAATATGGTTGACATACAATGTGTTTTAGGTGTACAACATATTGATTTGACAATTCTGTACATTATGCTATGTTCACCATGATTTGTGTAGCTGCCATCTATCACCATACATTATCACCATGCATTATTTTAATGTTATTGACTATATTCCCTATGCTGTACATTATATCCCCATGACTTACTTATTTTACAACTGAAAGTTTGTGCCTCTTAATCTCCTTCACCTACTTTGGGAACCCCCAACCCCCTCCCCTACAACCAATTTGTTCACCATATTTATGATTCTGGTTTTGTTTTGTCTTGTTTTGGATTCCACATATAGGTAAAATCATGGGTATTTGTTTTTCTCTGTCTCATACACTTAGTATAAGACCCTCTAGACCCATCCACCAATGGCAAGAACTCATTCTTTTTTTTTTTTTTTTTTTAAGATTTTACTTTTAAGTAATCTCTGTACCCAGCACAAGACTCAAACTTAGAACACTGAGATCAGGAATCACATGTGTTACTGACTGAGCTAGCCAGATGCCCAAGATCTCATTCTTTTTTTATAGCTGAGTAATATTCTACGTTTGTGTATATACCACATCTTCTTTACCCATTCATGTGTCAATGGACACTTAGGTGGCTTCCATATCTTACTTATAGTAAATAATATAATAAATGTAGGGGTGCATGTATATGTTTTCGTATTAGTGTTTTGTTTTCTTTGGGTAAAATACCCAGTAGTGGAATTGCTGGATTGTAGAGTATTTCTATTTTTACTTTTTTGAGGAACTTCCATACTGTTTTCCACAGTGGTTGCACCAGTTTACATTCCCAGCAGTGCCCCAGGGTTCCCTGTTCTCCATATCCTCGCCAACACTTGTCATTTCTTGTCTTTTTGATACTAGCTATTCTAACTAATGTAAGGTGATACCTCATTGTGGTTTTGATTTGCATTTTTGTGATGGTGAGATATGTTGAGCATCTTGTGTCTGTTTGCCATTTGTGTGTTTTCTATGGAAAAATGTCTATTCAAGTCCTCTGCCCATTTTTAATCCGATATTTAGGTGGGTTTTTTTTTTTTTTTTTTTTTGCTTTTCAATGAGCATTTGTTGAATGAATAAATGAATCAAGGATGACTTGGATTAACTCAACAAATACCTATTGAGTGTGAGTGTCCCAAGTGTTTTAATAGCTATACTAGTCTCTAGGGATAAAACAGTAAGCAAAATAGATAAAAATCTCTCCCCATCTAGGCATTACATTCTAAAGGATGATTCAGGTTCAGGGGAAGGAGCAAGTAGAGAGGTAGCGATAGAAAGTATAGAATGAGCTCTGTGTCCTTATCCACAGACTGAGCTTGGCACCCATAGGCATTTGGTACGGTTAGTTGACTTGAATGTGGGAGGGAGAGTCCAAGAAGAGAACTGAGGTGTGGGAAGAGATTTGCCACATATATGACAGGTTAGCGTTGGAGAGGGAAAAGTAAATTTGGAAATAGAAGGATATTGAGGGAGTTCCCTTGAGAGACATTTACCTCTGAATGGGAATCACTCCTTTCTCTAAATTAAAAGATGAAGTCTGAGCAGATAAAGGGGAGCCTAAAGAGAGAAAACATTTGCAAAAGCCTTCCCACCTCCACCACCAAAGAAAAGGAAGAAAATCACAAAAAGAAACATCTCCCAGCTTTCAGGGCTCAGCTGAGAGAGAAGATCCTTCATTTGTGATTGCAGTGTTGGCCTTGCAGGCTTTTTCCAGTAAGTCAAGGTGAAGAATGCAGTTGGTTAGGGTTCATCTGAGGCTGAGTGAGGATTGGCCTAGAAAGGTAGTGTGGGATAACCAGGGGTGAAGTCTTCAGGGGATTGCTAGTTGATGTTGGTGAATGTTTGGGAGTCCAGGCCCCATTGGGAGTAGGATAAAAACGGGTGCGGCAAATGACCAGAGGGTCATGATTAGAGGAGGTGAGAACTTCCATATTACAAGGGAAAGAGGAGTGTGAGGCTGGCATATTCGGTGGAGCACAATGACTCTTGATCTCAGGGTTGTAAGTTCAAGCTCCATGTTGAATGTAGAGATTACTTAAGAAAAAAAAAATTAAAGAAACAAAGGGGAAACAAAACTATTTGCTGTGTGCTTCCTGTAAGGAATATCAGGCACACTGTTCTAAAAGCCTTGCATACGTTCACTCGTTGAATCTTCATGAAGACCCTTCGAGTTAACTACTGAGAGGATGACTGTCCTGCCCAAGGTTACACAGGTAGGACAGTGGCCTGGGCATCCTTGGCTGCTGCATTTGTGTGTGCTTGAGCACTGTGTTCCACTGCCTTAGGGGGTAGCCAGGCATGAAAACTTCTCCGAGGCCATGTTGCTTTGCTATTGCTGGGCCACTCTTCTTCCTGGAAGAAATATTTGGGGTAGCATGGAAGGGTGTAGTCAACTGTTGCCTCCCTTTGTAAAAAAAAGGTTCTGTATTCTAGGGAACAGTATATTTATGTAGAACTCTCAGTTTTGGGATCCCTGGGTGGTGCAGCGGTTTAGCACCTGCCTTTGGCCCAGGGCGCGATCTTGGAGACCCGGGATCGAATCCCACGTCGCGCTCCCGGTGCATGGAGCCTGCTTCTCCCTCTGCCTATGTCTCTGCCTGTCTCTCTCTGTGTGTGACTATCATAAATAAATAAAGAAAAATTAAAAAAAAAAAAAAAGAACTCTCAGTTTTTTCCACCTGCCTTGCTCAGGCCCAAACATCCTTTAATAGGAAACAAAGATGATTTCACAATTAGAGAAGACTTTATTTTTTTATTTTTTTTTAAGATTTATTTATTTATGATAGACCTAGAGAGAGAAAGAGAGAGAGAGAGAGAGAGGCAGAGAGGCAGAGACACAGGAGGAGGGAGAAGCAGGCTCCATGCCAGGAGCCCGACATGGGACTCAATCCCGGGGCCTCCAGGATCGCGCCCTGGGCCAAAGGCAGGCGCTAAAGCACTGAGCCACCCAGGGATCCCCTAGAGAAGACTTTAAATGCCTATTGGTTTATGAGTTCTCCGAGCTGCAGCACATTTATGCATCTGTACTCTTCCCCCGACTAAACTGAGGAGAGCCAGACCAGATTGAGGGATGGAGAAAGACTGAAGAAAAGCTTGGCTGATGTGTAGTGCTTACAAAGTGGGAAATTTGGCCATGTTGCCTGTTGCAGAAATAGTGGTAGTGTCAGCAGGGGTGTAGCAGCAGGTAAGGAGTTTACAGTTCTCAGTTTGACAAACAGAACTGTGTTCTCTTATCAGGGAGAGTCCCTCGTGTTTTAGGTTACATAGGCCCTTCTGGGTAACTAGTTGGACCTCTGTTGGGTGAGGAGTTTAGTCCCTGGCCCTGAGTCCTCCACCTGTGTCTGAGGGTCTGAGGTCTGTGACGTATCACTCAGAGCTTGGGCTCTTTGACCTTTGCTTGGAGGCTGTTAGGAAGCAAAAAGGCTTTGCAAATGAAATGTGTAGACCACTATATCCTTCTCTATGAAGAAGGAATTGCTTGTGGAAGCAACAGGGTATTGGTAGTACCTCAGCATTTTATTTGCATTCTTTTAATATCTGGCTTTGCTCTTGAGGCAGTTTGAAAGAAATGCCCTTATATCTTCCATCTCTTCCATATAACAAATCTTCATGATTTTAAAAGAAATGACACACCAAAACCACATAATTTTACATGCCAAAAGCTTAGATATCTCAAACATTGAACGTACAGAGAAATAGATCATGTGATATTATTTGCTGGCAATTTTTAGAATCACTCCTGATTCTAGTGTTTTATGTTGAAGCCATGTGTTTGAAATGTTTTACATATTGGGACCTTTGTGGTTCTGTTTGGTTCACTTCTGGGGACTGGCATATTTTTGTCTTTGTCATTTTGGTTTTTTTAAAACACATTGCTAGGCTAGTCATAGTTGTATCACATTATTGACACCTGTGGTTGTTTTGTTTTGTTTTGTTTTCTAAGATTTTATTTATTTATTTAAGAGTGAGAGAGCATGAGTGGAGGGACTGCTAGAGGGGGAGAGACAAGCAGACTGCCCCACTGAGCGGGAAGTCTGACACAGGGCTCGATCCCAGGACCCTGAGATCATGACCTAAGCCAAAATCAAGAGTCATATGCTTAACGGACTGAGTCACCCAGGTGCCCCAACATCTAAGGTTTTGAAAATTGCTTATTACCTCTAGTGGATTTTTAATAACATGATCTTTTTTTGTCAGATATTAAATCTTAATATTTAGCCACTGGTATTGACAGAGCTGGTTAGGAAGAAACCAGAGATAACCCTTAGGCTGGGATCAACTGGGGTCTTCAGGACTAGTTGGCATCTTTATTTGGAAGTCAAAACAAAAAATATAGCCTATTTATTTCTCATTCTCCCTGTCCCCCATGAATATCAGTACTATTCTTCTGGGTAAGGGTTAAGTTGGTTGCTCATTTTTAGGTCATGGAACTCTTCTTGCTGTTATTTTTTTCATGTTTCCCTTATTTTGGTCAGGGGCAGTGATAGGGCAGGTAAAATTTAAGAAGGCAGTTAATGATCCATGTTCTTCTATAAGTTCTCTGTAAGGTTCTTTGTGACCAAATTGGAAAACGCTGTTCTCTGAATGATACCAAATTTTTCTGTGAGGCTGCGGATGGGATTGGGGATGGGGGTCATGAACTCATACTCCTTAAGTACCTGCTATATAGCAAGTACTTCCCATTACCTAATTTAGTTCTCATGACAACCTGATGTGGAGAATGATTTGCTCTTAAGAAAGATGGCATGCCCAAAGCTTGGTAACTGGTCTGAGGCCACATCAAGAACATAGAGGCACTAGGTGCTGTAACTCCAGAACATGTTCTCTTCTTGAGCCTTTGGAAATGCAGTACAGGCTAATTTGTTATCTGGGTGAATCCCTGTTTTGTAAAGCAGAATGTTCAAAGTATGGACTCAAATGATGGGAACTGATGGCTTTATGGGGGAGCCCTCAGCAGTGCATCCATAATAAATAATGAGGGACAGTGGGGCAAGAACTGATGACACACAGAGCATGAAATTTGGGGGGCAGTCCTGGGTGGTCAGTGAAAGGCACTTTCTTTTTGATCAGCATGATAGGTTAACTAAAAAAGAGAAATCACTGAATGATCAAAAACCTGATTTTAGATGATTGATTTAAAAGCCAAACTGATTAATAAAGAGACATTTTAAAAAGCAGTTTAATTTTATCAAGTTTAAGTAGTACTACTTAAACTGTAGTCAAATAGAGGAGTTATCAAAGCCATAATGAAGAAAATAGAAATCATTTGTAATTAGACAATAATTAAAGGCAAGTACATGCCCAGTGATTTTAAAGTGCTTGAAAACAATTAGTTTTCTTAAGTAGGTTAAACATCTGGGTTACAAGCTTGTTTACACTATTAATTTACTTAACAAACCTGTTCTTCAGAGGTGATGCAAAAGTGAACTTCAGCTTGGCTGTCTGGTTTATAACAAGTTCCAGTTTAATGGATACTATTGTTAAAAAATATATTTTTAAACATTTAATTTTTAAAAATATTTTTCTCTTCCTCATCTCCTTCCTGAACAATTCAGTCATGAGGAGTATAGGTAGACCGAGAAGGTAGGTGCCCTGGCCAAAGGTGTCACAGCCCAAGTAGGATGAGAAGCCTTCACACAAAGGACTGGTGTGTTGTATTAGAGCCAAAGAGAGGTGAGAAGGGTATCCACGTAGAGCTGGAGTGGCAGCAGCATTGGGAGATTGGTTAAATACAGAAGGATTGATCAGATAAGTGTGTTAAGGATAATGGGAACCAACAATTCTCACAGTTGGAGAAGAGAGTTATAGATGTTAAAAAGGGGAAAACTATAATAAACTTTGTGATAATAGATTAGAGTCAGAATGTTAGTGTGAACTCATGGATTTTAATAAGTATTAATAAATATAGAAATACTACAGATGTAAAATGCATGTATGTATATTTACTTTTAAGATTTATTTTTTTATTTTGAGAGAGAGCGAGAGAGCACATGTATGAGCAAGCATGGGGCTGGCAGAGGGAATGGGAGAAAAAGAATCCCAAGCAAACTCCCCACTGAGTGTGGAGCCCTGCGTGGGACTTGATTTCACAACCCTGAGATCATGACTTGAGCCGAAATCAAGAGTCAGGTGCTTAACCGACTGAGCCACCTAGGTGCCCCTATATGTGTGTATTTATATGTAGTACATGCATACATACATTTCTTAGGTCTTTCCATAGAGAGGAAGAGAGTACCTGGGAGCAGCAATACCCCAATAGCAATGAGCAAATCACATGCCCAGACTTGGCCTCAAAATACCATTTTCTAGTAAAAGGGGCCTTAGCTTATTGAAGAATGGCTGATAATAGGATTAGAGCAGGAAAGTTTACATTGAACTTGGAATATTTTATGCTAGAAAAGGAGACATTTTTATTTTTATTTTTTTAAAGATTTTATTTATTTATTCATGAGAGAGAGAGAGAGAGCAGCAGAGACACAAGCAGAGGGAGAAGCAGGCTCCATGCAGGGAGCCCGACGTGGGACTCCATCCGGGGTCTCCAGGATCACGCCCTGAGCCGAAGGCAGGCGCTAAACCACTGAGCCACCCAGGGATCCCCGCAAAGGAGACATTTTTATAGAATGATGGAGACACTTCAGAAGGATCTAGAAGCCAGTTTGAAGGGGCTCCTACTGGGCCAAATCTGGGATAATTTGATTATCAAAATTTAAGATGTCAAAGTCATTGACTAAAAGAATAAGGGTTCTCATACAATTTCACCTACTTTGCAATGAAACCTATGTATGGACTTATAAATAAATTCAGAGTTCAATGAATAAGTTATTTAAATTTCAAAGTACCTTCCCACAAAACACCTACTGAATACAAAGAAGAGAAAGAATACAGTGGAGAAGTCTGACAGGCACCACCCTAACCAAGTGATCTGAATCAATCTCACTAGAATGGGACAAATTGAAATTGTGTCACATGTTAGGACACAGTGAGAAATAAGCATCACTTCCGTGATACTCGTGCCAAGGTACATGACCTGAATCTAATTATGAGATACATCAGACATACCCAATTTGAGGGACATTCTACAAATTAAATGGCCTGTGATCACCTTCACAAGTGCCAAGTCCAAGCAAAACTGAGGAACCATTTCAAACTGAAAGACACTGAAGGGAAGGTCAACTAAATGCCATGTGTTTCTTAACTGATCCTTTTGCTGTAAAGACTACTGCTGGGGCAGGTGGCAAAACTTGACTGGGGCCTGAAGATTAAATGGCAGTAATGTATCAGTGCTAATTTTCTGTTTTTGATAGTTGTATTGTAGTTACTTAGAAGAATTTAAAAAATATATTAAGGTATTTGGGAGGATGAAGCATGAGACTGATAACTTATTCTGGGAGATAGAGTTCTTTCTTTGTATCATATTTGCAACTTTTCTTTAAGTTTGAAATCATTTCAGAATTTAAAAATAATTTAGAAAGTAATATTTTTGCCCAAACATTGAAATCATGAGGACTGGGACAGCCCCGGTGGCTCAGCGGTTTAGCACTGCCTTCGGCCCAGGGCATGATCCTGGAGTCCCGGGATCAAGATCGAGTCCTACGTCAGGCTCCCTGCATGGAGCCTGCTTCTCCCTCTGCCTGTGTCTCTGCCTCTCTCTCTCTCTCTTTCTGTGTCTCTCATGAATAAATGGATAAAATCTTAAAAAAAAAAAGAAAGAAAGAAAGAAAGAAAGAAATCATGAGGAATATATAAAATTATAATTCCCTCATTTCTCATTTTAAAATCCCTCCCCACTCCCCCTCAGTTCTACTTCCTGTTAAAAACTAATGCATATTCTTCTAGGCATTCTACTTACGTATATATGGGTGTGTATATAATATATATTGTAGATTATATTGAGTATGATGTGCCGGGCATTCCTCAAAACTACAGTGGTCATCCATCAGAAGGCACAGTCCTTGCCCCCCACTCCCCACCCCCACATTATAACTGCATGATGTGTTATTTGAAGGTATTGTTTTTTTAAACTCCCTGTCCTGAGAGTCAGTGCAGTGTTGCGGGGTGGGGGCTTCTGCTCTAAATTTGTGTCCCTCTGGCAACTGAGCAATCTTACTCAACTTTATTGTACCGCAGTTTGTTTGTTTTTCTCTTCTCTTCTCTTCTCTTCTCTTCTCTTCTCTTCTCTTCTCTTCTCTTCTCTCTTCCTCTCTTCTCCTCTCCTCTCCTCTCCTCTCCTCTCCTCTCCTCTCCTCTCCTCTCTCCTCTCCTCTCTTTTCTTTTCTCTTTTCTTTTCTTTTCTTTTCTTTTCTTTCTTTTCTTTTCTTTTCTTTTCTTTTCTTTTCTTTTCTTTTCTTTTGTTTCTTTCTTTTCTTTTTTTTTGTACCACAGTCTCTTATCTGCAGATTGGAGAGGTTACTAGTCCCCATCTAAGAGTATTCTCATTTTGAGAACGACAGAACATGAAACATGCAGGGTACCCACAACTTCTGTGTGGTACATAGCAAGCACTCAGCGAACGTTAGCTATTCTGAATATTTAGGTTATTGGTTTTTATTTTTATAAATACTGTAGGCTTAAAATTGCCTTTAAACATATTCTTGCGTACTTAGCTTTGGAAACTTCTAAAAACCTTTGGTGACCTTTCTGCCATGAAGTTTTGCTTTTAGTGGATTTGTTAGAATGATGTAAAAACCCAAATAGAGTGTGGGGAACACTTGTTTGCAGTTCCTTCCTGCATACAGCTGGACCTTAAGCAATGTGAAATATAAAATTTTGGCTTAATTCCAGATTTCTCTCTGCTCGAGTGTTGGTCTATTAACATTGTTTTTTTATGGAAATTTGTTTCTGTTCAAATAATTTTGGAATAGTTAGATGAGTTTTGTCTAAGTTTGAAGAACTCATTTAATGCAGATCACTAAGAAACGTCCAGTTACTTTTGTCTCAAATAGTATAAGCCTAGGAAACATCGTATGTGGTGTTTTGAAAAGTTTGCCTGATTGATTTTGAAAGTCACAGAATTCGTACTTGTTTTAGTTAAGCTAAAGTCACCTAATTTGATGTTTATGTTCCTATATACCCTGCTACAGATGCTGCTTTAAAAACCAAAGTAGGGGGGATCCCTGGGTGGCGCAGCGGTTTGGCGCCTGCCTTTGGCCCAGGGCGCGATCCTGGAGACCCGGGATCGAATCCCACGTCAGGCTCCCGGTGCATGGAGCCTGCTTCTCCCTCTGCCTGTATCTCTGACTCTCTCTCTCTGTGTGACTATCATAAATAAAAAAAAAAATTAAAAAAAAATTTTAAAAACCAAAGTAGGCTTTTAAAACCTCCAAATGACTTTTTTTTTTTTTTTTTGCCTCTGGGAGACCTATTTTACAAATGACCAACTTTCTATTATGAGTTTTTTTTTTTAAATGAGTTTTAACAAGAGTATTTCCACTTGTTACCTTTCACATTTTTTCACATTTGAAAGAATCAAAGGTCTTCTTTTTAGGACATTTTACTTACAGATAGATTGTGCTTTTCCTGCACTCAGTGAAGGAATGAAAATGAACCATTGCTACCTTTGAGTATGTATAAATTCATGCAGGATGAGAGATATGCTTGAAAACTGTGAAGTGGAGGGAGTCTATTTTCCAAAAGGAGACAGTCATTTTTTTAAAGATTAATCTGATACATGTATTGCTTCAAGGTTGTGAACAACCTCTTTCTCAATTTAGGCATAGGTGGCCACACTGTTGGATAATCACCCTCATAGCTTTGTGAAGACCAAAATGTTTCCTCTATATCTCTGGCCCATCTGGATCTCAAGTTCTTGCACATGTATTGATGGAGTCCATACATAGAATACCTGCTAGATTAGAAACAAGAGTAGACTGGGCGGGGGGTGGGGAGAGGGTGGGTTAAGTGCAGTCTGCCCTTTTGATCCTTCATCCAGGAGTTGTTACTGCTTCGTATATCAAAAGTTACAGTCTGTCAACATTACTTCTTTCCATCCTGTCTTTCCTCCACACTCCTGATGTCTTTTCTTGCTAGCCTTTCTTGCCCAGATTTTCACTACCATTTTGACTTAAAGTACTTTTGAATTTAATGAGGAGGACTTCAAGGCCCATTTGTTCATTGCCTTAGACTCTGATGAGGACACAATGTGTTGAATGGCCTTCAGTTTTGCAGGTTGGCATTTGCTTACTATCAGGTTTTTAAAAATGCTGGCTGCTGATATCAGCCTATCTTAGTAAGTGTAGTAGAGAGGACTAATTATCGGTGTGACAAGATTGTTCAGCAAGCTTCACCAGTAGCACAAAACAAAGCACATTTTTAGTCCTGAGCTATTGGTGCTTCCCAGCCAGGTGTCAGGGCACTCTAGTGCATCACAAAGACTTCACATGTCACAACATGCCAGGTTTTCCCCCACTGCCCAGGGTCTGCCTTACCCGCCTTAATGGACTCCCAACAGGATTGCTTCTCGCTCTATGACCCACCTTCCTCTTTCCATCGATCCATGTCCCACTATTTTCCATTCCATAACAGAAGTCAGCTTCATGAGAATACTCTTTGCTTCTACTTTAATCTCTTCCAGGTATGTCATAAGAATGCAAAAATATGTAACTGTGCAGTAAATAGACAAAATTGGGACGATAGCCCAATAAACTCTTTAATGATTACTTTGATCAGTGCCACTATGGAAAATCTTTACAGTTAAAATAAGTTCAGTATTTGAGATGAAATTTTGAGATCCGGTGTCTTCTTTCTTTATATAGCCTTAGGTTCAGCCATCAGAACATTCTCATGTGGTAAGGCCTTCTGCTTCTGAGATTTTTATGTTTTGTTTTCATTTCCTGCCACATGGCAGGTGCAGCTCAGAAGTACCTCCAGAAAATGCTGAAAATGCTGGCCCCTCTCTTTCTGCAGGGTGCAGTGATCCAGAATCCAGAAGGGCTGTTAGTTGAGGGGTAGGAGGCTGGCTAGCCCTGACTTGGCCCCTATCTTGTCTTTGTTGCCCGTTAGGATGGAACTCCCTCCTTTCCTTCCTCAGTTTTCCTTTTTGCCCTCTTTCCACCCATATAGCACTGCCTTCTTTAGCCCTCTACTTCTCACTCTTAGCCTAAACAAAAGGGAAGGAAAGAAAAAGAGAGGAAACATTATAATGCAAAAATTTTGAGCAAAATACTTAACTGTCTTTACCTGTTGCCACATCTCTTTAAGTTTTTAGAGGATGTGAATATTTTAGTCTTTTGTGTTTTGTATTTCATAAACCACTGGTACTCTGCTGTCTGTGGGTTATTGGTGATTTAATTATAAGAGGAGGAGGTATGGGGGAGGATCTTTTAATGCAAATCTTGGTTAGTCCTATGAAACTTGAGAGTCTACTGTTTATTCACAGACCATTAGGATGATATGGGAGCACAAGTCCAGTTCTTTTCCTCCTGGTGGAGGATCCTGTGGTTAGTGTCCAGGGCCAGTCATTCCAGAATCCCCTACTGCCAGTTTGGTTCCTAGGGACTGGTAGAACACAGGCAGTGTATATCCTCCCCGCTGTTGACCTGCCCTTTTGCTTCCTCCATTCTACCATATTCAGAAAAACCTTCTAAGTGATTAGCTGGAGTAAAAATATGTGTTGCAAAGCAGTTTGTGGAACTTGGGTCTCAAATGCTTGCACCACTATTTGTAAGCATGAGGTATCTCTGAATAATAACGTGTAACTGACCCAGGGGCTACCTGGCCTCATTGATGCTCTTTTGTGAGAGTAATTGGCTGCAGAGCAACTGCAGAGCTGCCTGCGGCTATCTCAAAGCTCTGCTATACTTACACCAACCTGCTATTGTTCTCCCTCTGCTACTGCTGCTGCTTTTTAAATTTTTAATAATTTTCCAATTACTGGGGTTTTGTAGGGATACCAACAGTTCACTGAAATGGGCATAGGGAAAATGCCATTGCTTTTTAATCTTCATTTTTCCCTCATCCAATGAAATTATTGATAATAAGACTCTAGTGGTGGTTATATTGAAAATATGGATGCGTTTTTATCTTACCAAACAACACTGTTTAATTTATCCATTTTGAAAACCACATGCAGGCATATGTAGCAAAGGGCACTTTGCCTAGCATACATTAATTTTGATGATGGTGTTAATTTCAGGTGTATTGCACACATGGGATCTAATAGGCTGATCAGCTGTTTCCAAGCACTCCCAACCACACCTGGAGGGTACTGAACCCTGTTTTGTTTTGTTTCAGTTGGTTGTCTTGTTCTCATAGGGAAAATTGTCAGTGTGTTTTGTTTTGTTCAATGATGTACCCCAAGTGCTTGGAAGAAGTTTAATACATATTTGTAGATTGTAGAACACAAACAGATGTAATTAAGTAGATGTTATTCACGGATTATTTGTTAACATAAGGTGAGATCATGTTTTTACGCATTAAAACTAAGAATTCTTTGGTATTGACTGGAAGTCAAAGATTATTGGCACTCTGATATGCTGATTCTGTGACTAATACATTAAGAAAGAATTTATACATAAAACAGTACTATAATCACCCAAATCACAAGTTAAGTCAGATGTTGGCTGGCTTGTCCACAGAAGCAGTAATAACCATCAACCTGGAAGCTTTTTTTTTTTTTTTTAAGATTTTATTTATTTATTCATGAGAGAGATAGAGAAAGAGAGGCAGAGACATAGGCAGAGAGAAGCAGGCTCCATGCAGGGAGCCTGATGTGGTGGGACTCAATCCTGGGACTCCAGGATCATGTCCTGAGCGAAAGGCAGGTGCTCAACTGCTGAGCCACCCAGGCGTCCCAACCTGGAAACTTTAGGGTCTGAGTGAGGTCCATTACTGAATCTTAAACGTGAGTCAGTAATTTGAAAATTAACATTAAAACATTGAGAATTTCTTTTAAGTAATTGAATAATCTGAAAATTGCCATCATAACAAACAAATAAATATTAGCTCTTGTGACGTTCTCGTTTTACTATATTATTTAGTTGTTATTTATTTATTTATTTGTTTGTTTGTTTATTTATTTATTTAAAAGGTTTTATTTATTTATTCATGAAATTCACACAGTGAGAGAGGTAGAGACACAGGCACCTGGAGAAGCAGGCTCCATGCAGGGAGCCTGATGTGAAACTGGATCCTGGGACTCCGGGATCACTCCCTGGGGCTGAAGGCAGATGCTCAACTGCTGAGCCACCAGGGGTCTCTTAGTTCTTTTTTAAATGTAATTATTGAAAGTGTTGAATGTTATCATTTCTAGAGTATTTTCTTCTAAATTAATCAGAACAGTTTTGAAACCCTGAATGCAGTGTCAGTGCTATTTTGATTTGGAGAAGCCATCAAGTGAATTTGGATGGCCTAAGGGGATTTTGATTATTAGGAGATAATTCTTCTTGGATTCTAAGGCTAAGGTGGATTTTATTTTTTTATTTTATTTATTTTAATTTTTAAAATTTATTTATGATAGTCACAGAGAGCGAGAGAGAGAGAGAGAGAGAGAGAGAGAGAGGCAGAGACATAGGCAGAGGGAGAAGCAGGCTCCATGCACCGGGAGCCCGACGTGGGACTTGATCCTGGGTCTCCCGGATCGCGCCCTGGGCCAAAGGCAGGCACCAAATCGCTGCGCCACCCAGGGATCCCCATAACGTGGATTTTATTCTCATCTACCACAATATGGGGACAATACAATGGTATTTAAGAAATTATGCAATGGAACCAAATACTGATTATTATTCCCAGAGCTACCTCATTGGGTCCTTACCGCTTTAAGCCAGTTTCCTCACCTGTAGAATGAGGCTAATAGAATTTACCTCAGAGGTTTAAGGATTACATAATTTAGGGCAGTATCCAACATATAATGAGCACTGAAATAGTATTATTTCAGTTCAGATATTAATATGATTATTAAAATGTCTGATTTCTGCATGTGATGCCCAGTTAAGAGGTTACTGGGCATAATTATATGATTAGGAGCTGTTTCTAAAGATCAGTGTTTCATCTTTTTAATTTAAATGAGTCCCGATTTAAGAATACAGTTTTTTGAAGTATCGTTAGAGTAGCAATAGAAAATAACTTTGGGTCTAAATCTAACAAGGCCTCCATGGAAGAAAATGTTAGGAGACATTAAAATAAGATCTAAATAAGCATAGAGTTCTGTCATGATCATGGTAAAAAGGCTCAGTAATTTAAAGGTGTCATTTCTCTTCAGATAGGCATTTAAATTCAAAGGAATTCCAATAAAAATCCTAGTAATTTTTTTCTGAAACTTAATAAGCTGATTTTAAAAATGTATATGAAAGAGAGAAAAACAGAAATACCCAGAGGACTTACCCTACCCATGAATTAACACAAAGCTGTAGAATTAAGGCAGTGTGGTATAACTGTAAGGATAGAGATCCTTGCAGTACATCAAGAGTAAAAAGCCTAGATTCAGACCACTGCATGTACATAGAATCTGTGATAGAACTGGCCTTACCAGTCAGTGGGGAAAGATGATGTTTGACACTGCAGATTAGCAGAGAGGATGAGCTCTTCAACAAGAGGTGTTGGGATGCTCTATATGATTATATTAGTCTCTGGGGGCTGCCATAACAAAGTATCACAAACTGGGTGACTTGTAACAACAGAAATTTACACTCTCACAGTTCTGGAGGCTGGAAGTCCAAAATGAAGGTATTGGCAGGGTCGGGCTCTCTCTAGAAGGCACTAGGGTGGAGTCTTTCCTTGTCTCTTCCTAGCTTCTGGTGTTTGCTGGCAATACTTGAGGTTTCTTGGCTTGTCGCCATAACACTGTAGTTTCTGTCTCCATTTTCCTTTTTCTTCTTTCTTTCTTTCTTTCTTTCTTTCTTTCTTTCTTTCTTTCTTTCTTTCTTCTTTCTTTCTTTCTTTTTCTTTTTAGATTTTATTTATTTATTCATGAGAGACACAGAGAGAGAAAGAGAGAGAGAGGCAGAGACAGAGGCAGAGGGAGAAGCAGGCTTCATGCAGGGAGCCTGACACGGGACTCAATCCCGGGTCTCCAGGATCACACCCTGGGCAGAAGGTGGCACTAAACCCCTGAGCCACGTGAGCTGCCCTCTGCCTCCATTTTCATATGATCATTTTCCCCCTGTGTGTAAGGATCAAATCAGACACACTATATACAAAAATGAATACCAGATGGTGCATATGAATATGAAAAGATTTAATACTTATAGAAAAATATAGGAGGATATTTGTGATCTTGGGATGGGGATGTTTACACATGGTACAAAAACACAAATCAAGAATGAAAAAAGTTGTTGCATTTATGTTTTTTGTAATTAGGAACCTATAACATTAAATAACACTGTAATGAAATTATCTAAGGGAAAATATTTTCAGCACATATTATCAAGAAAGATTTTGTATCCAGAATTCATAAAGAACTATTACAAATTGATAAGAAAAAGACCTAGCAGAAAAATAAAAAAATGAATTTCACGGTAGAAAAAACCTAAATGGCCAATAAATGTAGGGGGGAATCCAACTTAATTAGTAATCAAGGAAATGCAAGTTAAACCACAATGAGATACCATTTTGTACTCCTCAAATTAGCAAAAACTAAAAGATTGGAAACTACTGTACCAAGAATTGGTAAGGATATTGGGGCAACAATATCTCACTCTTCTAGGGGGAGTGTAAATTATAGTAATCAGTTTGGAAAACAATGTAACAGTATGCAGTGAAGTTGGAAAATACGGACATTGGGTGACCCAGCAGTTTGAGTTATCTGCATCACTGAAGAACTCTTGTGTATATGCTTGTATAGGAGGCAAGTACCTGGATGTTTACAGCAACAACGTGTGTAATAGTACAAATTGGAGACATAAATGTCCATCAAAAGGAGAATGAATAAATACGTTGTGGTTCATTAACAATGAAACTCTGTACAGCCTTTACATGAATGAACAGTAATAAAACAAATTAATTTCAGGAACACAGTATTAAGTGAGAAAGGCAAGTCATAGAAGAATAAAGCAGTCCAAATCCATTTATAAAAGTATATAAAACAAAAAAAAAATATGTTGTTCAGGCTACAAAGCATCATGTGGTAAAGCAAGGGCATGACAGGCATTTAGTTGAGGGTGGTTAACTCAGGGTAGGAAGGTGTGGGATCATAGAGGTATATAGGGATCTCTGAGTACTGGGAATGTTCTTTTCTTTAACTGAGTGGTGGGTACATGGGTATCCTTCTATATGCTGTATGCACTAAATAGTTAACAATAAAAACTTTTTAAAAACTACCCCCAGAAGTTTTATTGTTTTTAAGAACGGAAAAATAACAGAAATGTCAAGTCTTCATCCAAAAAGTAACTCAAGTTACTTCAAGCTGAATACTTATTTTTACATGTGTTTTGAATTCTTTGTAGATGAGAGATGCTTGAAACAGAGAGAAGGGAAGGCAGGCCCAGTGATTTTTGTTTGTCCCATGACTTTGGCATTAGGAAAGCTTGTGCTGCTGCCGACGTGACATTTTGTCCCAAGAGCTGGTGGAAGGGGGTTTTGGAGGCATGTGAGAGCATATTCACACGTTTAGCAAAGCAACAATATGCCCATCTCCTTTTCGTTTTCTTTTTTCCTGGCATCTAAGTAATTGAGCCAGATGGAAAAATGTTTCTTTCCCACATTAGGTTCTCTTTCAGCGCGTCAGCCATTAAATTTTACTGTCCCTAATCTCCTGTTGATAAGACTTCAAAATGTGAGGAGCTAAGAGGGCCCCAGTTTATTCTAGTCAAAGCTGATCGAAGCCTTCCTTTAGAATGTCCACTTTCCCCCTAAGTTCTCCAGCATGGAAGCTATAAATATAAAGATAGCTTGCATTGACCCCTTTCTATTCAAATCATATACTTAATAGAGAGTAAGAAGAAAATAAATGAATCCAACTTTCCTTTCTTCCAGCCTGTTTGGGCATGTAGTCATCTGGCGAGAGAAAAAAGCCCAAACCCTAATCTTACCAGAACAGTAGGGAAAATTTAGTATTAAGCAAAAGAAAAGAAATAACTTAGGAACTTGGGCTTGGGTGGCACCTGGGTGGCTCAGTGGTTAAGCATCTGCCTTTGGCTCAGGTCGTGATCCGGGGTCCTGGGATCAAGTCCCGCATTGGGCTCCCCACAGGGACCCTGCTTCTCCCTCTGCCTGTGTCTCTGCCTCTCTCCAGGTGTCTCTCATGAATAAACAAATAAGTAACACTTAAAAAAAAAAAGAACTTGGGCTTGGGCATCAGACAGACGTAGGTTTTAAGGCTCAGCTCTGCCACTTACTATGTGTAGATCTTTGTAATTTACTTGAAGTCTCTCACTGTAAAATGGGAATCATCATAGTCCCACAGGCATTAAGGATTGAAGGACTAATATATCTAAAGCACCTGATCGTCATTCTTGTTCTAGGACTGGCCCTAATTTTCATGTAAAAAGCAGGGACCAGATATTCCTCCTGCCTTCCTGGCTGCCCCTCGGGTTTCACAGGGCATGTCATCTTTTCCTGCCATTCAAGTGGTTATATGAACATGGGCAGATCACAGAAAATCTTTGAAATGGTTTCTTCAGCTATAACGGAGATGGCAATATCTGTGTGACAATTTCACTATGCAGATCAAACAGTCAAGTGAGATGAGACAGCAGACATGGAGATGCCCTGTCCTCTGTGACATACTGTGGGGACATAGGCACTGATAATTGTTCTCCCTACCTAACACCTAGCACTGTTCCCTGTCCCCCACCCCAGCAAGCCTGTTGTCTGTGGAACTCACAGAGTTTGATCTTTATGAGTTAGCTTTGAAGGTGTGTGTGCTTGTACAGTCGTTACTTAAAATTGGTAAGGGAGTTTGTGGGTCCATTTCTTCTTCCAAATATATTGAGAACTGCTAGCACTTTGGTCAAAATTATTTTCTCTAGCATATTTGTCTGGCAATGGCTGGTTTAGGGGTTAAAGTGGGCAGTGGTTAAAAAGGGTAAATGAGTCAGACACTCCCTAAGTATCCCTCTTTGCTGCAGTAGAGGCAGTGTTCAAGTTGTAAATAGGAGGATTGGGAACTGTTAACATATGTTGGTAACAAATGTCCTTTCATAGGCATCTTTCTTAGACCTTAACTCAATTAATTATAAGGACGATATAATAATTTTATGTGCTGTGATTTGCTAAGATTTATATCATCCTTGGCTTTGTCCTTTGCCATCCCTCTCTTCATGTTCCCTGGATAAGCTCATTACTCCTGGGACTCAGGCTTCCATCTTGGCACTTTACGGCTCCTGACTCCTGTTACATCTTGACCTCTCCTGTGATATGTTTCCAAGCTCTTACTCAACAGGTCAGTCTGGGCGCCCCATGGGCACACAGGTTTTACCACATCTCAGCCTGAACTCGGGCTCTCCTTTTTACCTCCCTCCGCCCCAGACCTCTGCCCTAGTCTAGGAACCTGGAAACCATCCTAGACCACGATCCCTAAACCTCAGAACTGACACTCGAGGCCAGATAATACTTTGCTGCAGGGGCCAGTCTCATGCGTTGTAGGATGTTGAACAGCATTCTTGGCCCCCACCCACCAGATGCCAGTAGCTCCCTGTCCCTTCAGTTTGACAATCAAATATGGTTCCACACATTTCACAGATGTCCCCTGGTGGGGAAAACTACCTCCTTTGAAAATGACTGTCTTAGACATTTCTTTTTCTCTTCTCTTTTTCGTTTGGTCAGTCACTAAGCCTTTTTGATTATTGCTCCCTGAATATCTTTCTGAGATTTCCTCTTTACTCTTTATTCTCATCGTGCCTGCCTTAGATCAGGTGCTTTTCTCTTGCCTGAACTATTTTAGTAGTCCTAATAACACCACCTGCATCAAGTACCTGACATGCATAAGATGGCCTGGTTGGTGCTTTCATGTGTGCTATGGAATCCTTACCACAAACTTTTTGTGGGTCTCTTGAGTTGCTGGCAACCTCAGCCTAGTGCAAACCTTTAACCAATAGAGGAACTTACTGGCTGTGTTACTGGGAAGCCCGGGGCTCCACCCTTTACTGTATCTATGTTGTGCTTTGCTTCAGCCCAACAGGCTCTCCCCACAGGGCAGCCGGAGGCCCTGGCAACTCTGAGCCTGCCTTGTCCTTGTAGCCCTCCTTCCTGGAGAGGACAGCAGGAGTTGTTGTCAGGAGCGCTCTGGCAGCTGTCCTCAAGAGAGACCAGTCCCTCCCCACCAACAAAATGTGTAAAGAGAGACCCCCTTTCACATGAAGGAAACAGAGAGGGGGACCTGTGTCCAGGGTTGTGTGCTTGGTGGAGCTTGCAGGGCTCTGATTCGAGAGCCTCAGGTCTTTCCCGTACTGTATGCTGCCTCCTGACTCACCTGTCCTTCTTTCTGTCTCTTCTCCTGCCAGGTAGCCTTCCTCCACATGGAAAGCTAGCTTTCTGAAATGGAAATGTGGTTGTTTAATTACTTCGCTTACCAGATTGCTTCAACAGTCCCTCACCAAGATAAAGTCCAAATTTAGCCTAAGAGACAAAGCCCTTTGTACTAGCCCTGCTTATCTCAGCCTTATCTCCTGTCATTTCCCTCTTTGTACTTAAGGCAACAGCGGCCCACCGTCTCAGATTGTCATGCTTCTGCAGTTTCCTCAGTCTAGTGGAGTGGTCAAGATCACTGGGGAAACAGACCTGTGTTTGAATCTTGGTTCTCCCACCTACTAGCCCTGTGACCTTGGACCCTGCCTGGAACACCCAGATCACCTTGTCCCCCTAACTGAAGTCTGTTCTCTAAGACTCTGAGCATTGAGCATGGTCCTTGCTGAAGAGGCTTTTTTGGCTTCTTAATGCCTTCCCCAATGTCACTGTCCCATTCTTAGTCTCTGCACATACTACTGTTGGCACTTTCATTAGTATCCTTATTGCCAGCATTGGTGATTTTTTTAAAAGCATACCTCTGGGTACAGATTAGCTTGGGGTTTTTATGGCCTTTGGGTATGGACATAGGCCAAGGTTGTGGTCTCTGTGTGTACTGGGTTTCTACATGCTTCCAGCATGTATCAGCTTCCCTTGTGGCTGTGGCTTTGCTCCTGCCTGTGTGCCTTGCCTTTCACCCGCTGGGTATTTCTCATTTCTTTTAAAAATAGTCATTAGCAGTGCTATCCAGTAGAACTTTCTGCAGTGATAGAAATACTCTGTACCTACACTGTCCTGTGTGGTGCCCAGTAGCCACATGTGGCTCTTGAACATTTGAAATGTGTCTGAGAAATTAATTTTTACATTTTATTTAATTTTAGTCAATGTAAATTGCCACATGTAGCTAGTGGCCACCATATTAGACAGCTTGGTTCTTAACTGTTGTTAATTATAGCTTAACCCTTCCTATTAAATGAGATTATATCTTCTCTCATTTGTACTTTCTGATATTTTCCTTCTGCTCTATGGAAAACTGTTATATACTTCAAGCCTGCTGTATCTAGAATAATAAACCTGTGTTAAAATTGAAGAAAGAAAAATAAATAAATAAAATTGAAGAAAGTATTTAATGCCATTGAACCTAAAAATAGTTAAAATGGTGAATTCTATGTCACGTATAATTTTGCACAATAAAAAAAGAGGCCAAATAAATAAAATCTTAAAAAAGAGAGAGAGAGTGCCGGCATGGTCAAGGGACACAAAGCCTACAGTGAAGAGCATCAAGGAGGTTTTGCTGAGGAGGCAGCACCCTGAGTCTGAAAGGTATGAGCAGTGGTCCAGGGGAAGGAGATGAAGAGTAGCTTCCTGCACTGGACCCGGAGAGGCTAGAGAGCAAGCAGGTGCTTGCTTGAAGAGCTTTGAATGGTAGGCTCCGGAAATGAGGCTGGGTCTGGAAAGTCATGGAGTGATTTTAAGCAAGCAAAGGCACGTTTGGATTTTATTTTCATAAAAAATCACTCTGGCTGATCTGTGAAAAACCTATCAGAGGGTGGCAAAGTTGGATCATGGGAGACATAATCAGGCTAATACCAATCACAGGGATAATAATAGCAGCTAACATTCAGTGTTGCAGTGATTCAAGAGGAGAAGATGAGAGAGCCTGGGAGTGCAGGGATCATATGACTAGTATATGGTGGAGTTATGGTGCCATTTCTTCCTTGAAAATGAGATTTCCTTATCTGGAGAGGTCTTTTTTACGCACTTTGCGGTGCATTACTGTATAGGAATAGCTAACCCAAAGCCAACTGAGATACCACATTCTTTAATTGCTCTTTAAATGTGGAAGAAAATTCAATTCATATGACAGATAATGATAGAGTAATATATAAGCTCTTTACGTTAAAAATAACACAGTGAAGGATTGGTAGGGGAGAGATGGTTTGTGGCTGTGATAGGGTAGCATGAGGATTCTCGTAGTGGAACTGTTCTGTACCTTGACTGTGGTTTGGTGGTTGTACGAATCCACATATGGCAAATGACAGAACTAAAGATGCACACACACAAATGAGTACATATAAAATGGTAAAATCTGAGTAAGATAGGTGGATTACATCAGTGCCAGTTTCCTCTTTGTGATACAGTACCGTAATCGTGTAAGATTTGCCACTGGAAGAAACTGAGTGAGTAGTATACAGGATCTCTGTGTGTGAATCTATAGTTCTTGAAATAAAAAGTTAAAACAAATTTAAAAAATGGAGTAAAGCAAGTCCCTCTTAGAGCTCTTGGTTTTCAGTATTTCCCTTTCATCTGGTGTCTGCAGTAATAATTTTCTACAGAAATGACTTGTTTTGATTAAATTTCACATATTGGTAAATTTGACATATTAGCTGTTTTGTCAATTCTGAGATATACATACTTTTCTTCACTCTCTAACACCTTTGAAATATGGATGCATCTTAGAATTCATGGACACTTAGCACTGAGTGCGTCTAGTTGGTGCCAGTTTTTCTTAGCACCTAGAATACCAGTGTGTCTTAAGGATTGCTGGTATCCGAGATTTAATACCTTTGGTGAGTCATCCAGCTGTGTTGGAAAAGACCAGTGGCTGGTGCAGAGTTATGTTAGGCACTTTTTTTGGGTGGTCTATCAGTTATTAAGTGTGTGTTTCTCAGCTCCAAGCTCACCCTTCTCTGCTCTTGGCTTTCTCCCACCCACTTCTGGCTCTGTTAGGCATTGTCAGTAGGGGTGTGTGAGGGCCACTGTGGGGCCAGAGGAGGAAGGAAGAACTGGCTTCTTCCTGTCTGTTTCCTCTTCCCAAGAGGGTTACTTGAGCAATACTGCTTTGCTCCAGCAGCAACAGCTCCTTTCCTGTGGTGGCAGCTGAATTCACTTCCCAGTTTTTCTGATACTGCAGGGCTGGCTACCTTGCACCTCCCGGGGCACAGGCACCCCACCAAAGCCCCCCTACTAAGAGGTCCCTGGCAGAACTTTTTCCCTTTGTTCCCCAACCTATGGCAGCTGCTTTCTGTGTCTCTTTCTTTTTGATTTTGAAGTGACTAGTCAATAATTTTATACCTAGTTAACCATTCTTTATATTAAAACCTCTCTGTTAAAATGGTGAGTGTGGTCTTTCTTCTGCGTAGACCTGGACTGTGCTAGTAAAGTTAAAAGACCCAGCAGTATGTGCGTGGACTACACCCAAGCTTTGCTCGTGCACGTTCCATTCTCTGCTTCCATTTGACCTTTTTGAAATAGAAATCTCATATTTCCACTTAAACCCAGCAATAGATTCCAATGCTCTGCGGAAAAAGAAACTTGTTCACAGGGCCTGCAGGGCCAAGGCTGGGCAGGCTCATCTGCTACTCCATCCCCTCTCACACTCCACTTCCTCTGTCACACTGGTCTCATTTCAGTTCCTCAACAGCCAGGTTTTTCCTGCTTCAGAGCCTTTGCCAATGCTGTTCCCCCTGCTTAGACCGTTTCCTCCTCCTACCCCCTGTGTCCTTAGCACCTCCTTCCTTTAGTCTCAGTTGAATTAGAACTTCCACAGGGGTGCTCTCGCTCCCTAACAGGTCTGCACCCCCAGTACATGCACACACAGTGCTACGTGCCCCTTCCAGCACCTACCACAGCCTTATGGATGTTTCTGAATTTCTCTAATGAAGGTCTCTTTCCCCAACTACGCCTGGCTTCCTGAGGGTAGGACTAAGTCCATGTTAGGTTTTTTTCTTTTCTTTTTTTACTGCGTGTCCTCAGTGCCTAGCACATTGCGTATGCTCAGTGAATAGTTGCTGAATGAACAGGGATATTGTAAGATAGATATTTGTTGAGTATAGAAAGAGACCACTTGTTGGTAACTTAATGGTGAATCAATTTTTATTATAAGGTAAAAATGTTTAAGAAAGTGAGTTAGGGGGATCCCTGGGTGGCTCAGCTGTTTAGCACCTGCCTTTGGCCCAGGGCGCGATCCTGGAGTCCCGGGATCGAGTCCCACATCAGGCTCCCGGCATGGAGCCTGCTTCTCTCTCTCTCTCTCTATCATAAATAAATAAATAAATCTTTAAAAAAAAAAAAAAAAAAGAAAGAGAGTTAGGTTTCTATGAGTCTTGTTGTGAGTTAGGTTACTTCAGTAAAAATACTAACAAGGAACCAAACTATGAGAAAAGATTTACCTTTTTTTTTTTTTTTTTTTTTGAGAGAGAGAGAGAGAGAGAGGGAGAGAAAGCATGTGTGAGCAGTGGGGGGAGAGGGAAAGGGGGGGTCTTTTTTTTTTTTTAAGATTTTATTTATTTTATTTTTTTTTTTTTTTAATTTTTATTTATTTATGATAGTCACACAGAGAGAGAGAGAGGCAGAGACACAGGCAGAGGGAGAAGCAGGCTCCATGCACCAGGAGCCCGACGTGGGATTCGATCCTGGGTCTCCAGGATCGCGCCCTGGGCCAAAGGCAGGCGCTAAACTGCTGCGCCACCCAGGGATCCCAAGATTTTATTTATTTGAGAGAGAATGGGGTGGAGAGGGAAGGGCAGAGGAAGAGGGGGAGAGAGTCTTGAGATCATGACCTGAGCTGAAATCAGGAGTTGGACGCTCAACCAACTGAACCACTGAGGCACCTCAAGATTCACTTATTAAGCTGGAAGTTATGATATGTTAGATTGCTCCGTTCTGTAATATTTGGAAGAAGAGGATGTGAAAACCCCTTTGAAGCCTAATTCCTATTGCGGTTTCTGTATGGCCACCCCTTCCTTAAAAGACAAACATGAAATTATCCCACTTTCTTTCTTTGAGTTGCCATCAGTCTCAAATTGAAGATTTTACCACAACATGAACATTCTAAAACTTTCTCCTAATTCACTACAGTGCCTTTGCCTGCCTTTCTGCCAGGTCGTTCCAAGCTCACATTTGCACGGGTGAATCCTTGTCCCTTAGCGAGGTATGCCCCACACACGTCCGTTCTGGGAGCCAAGGTATACCCCACACACGTCCATTCTGGGAGCCCATTAGCATATACTGTGAAAATTCCTTTGGACTGTGGAAGCATTTTCTTGACTGCTTCTTGTCTTCTGTAACTGCATTATTGGCATCTACCTTTTTGTAGTTAACAATAAAAAGTAGCGCCTTTTTCTTGATACTTGTGCCACATAGTACTTTCCAAATTATTCTTTTATTGAAATTAGATTTTGCCAGTGCTCTAAATTCACCATAAAATGTTAGGGCCGAAGGGAACTTGACATCACCTAGCCCAGTTCCCTCTCAGAGGTATGACCCAGAGCCAGGTGAGTGGCCTCCTCAGGGCCCTAGACACCCTGCCTCATATGTCAGTGCCAGTGAGGGCTGTGAACCTACTGTGCACAAGGCAGTGTCAGGAAAGAATGCACAGTGTGACTACATCGTTTTTTTCTAAGCCAGTCCTCTGGAACTTAACACATCCAAATCATTGTTGCTATAAGAAAGCAGACCACACCTGGGTTCCTGGGTGGCTCAGGGTGGCTCAGTGAGTTAAGTGTCCAGCTCTTGATTTTGGCTCAGATCACAATCTGAGTCCTGAGATGGAGCCCCGCGTCAGGCTCCATGCTTATCGGGGAATCTGCTTGAAGATTCTCTCCCCTCACTTGTGCATTCTCCCTGTTTTTCTCTCTCTCAAATAAATAAATCTTTTTAAAAATCCTATTACAGGGATCCCTGGGTGGCGCAGCGGTTTGGCGCCTGCCTTTGGCCCAGGGCGCGATCCTGGAGACCCGGGATCGAATCCCATGTCGGGCTCCTGGTGCATGGAGCCTGCTTCTCCCTCTGCCTGTGTCTCTGCCTCTCTCTCTCTCTCTGTGACTGTCATAAATAAATAAATAAATAAATAAAATTAAAAAAAAAAACTTATAAAAAAGAATCCTATTACATAGTATCTTATTGATTACTAAGTGATAGTGAAGAGTAGAATGCTGAGCAGGAGGGGAGGTGCTGCCAGGAAAGTCTTTGCAGGCCAGAGACAAGTTAGCTACAGGTGCAGGTGGATGGACATCCACTTTATTTCTTTGTTTCAACAAGCATTCTTTGAATGCCATTCCTGGATCAAGCATGGCTGGCACAGGGGGGCCGGAGGGAAGGCATGCTGTGTCAGAGGTGGCAGTGGGTTGTGGTAACTAGAAGTGAGGGTTTGTACAAGGACCCTGTTGTAGAGGAGACAGGGATGTAAGTTCAAGCCACATGAACAGCAGGCTTTAGGATCCAGGCTCAGGAGTGGAGGCTTGATCCTGATGGGTAGGGCAAGTTCATTGTCCAAACTGGGACACTTTTAAAGAACAACAGCCTTAAACTCAACCTCCTAAAACTTCCGGGAAACAGGTTTGCCTAGCTCTTGAGTTTTCAGGCTGATCTGGGCAGGTGACATCATCTATACCCACAGAAGAGTTAAAGTTGCTGTCAGAGGCAAAAATCTGATTAAAAGTCAAATGAACTTTGTTCCAGTTACCCCACTGTGTAGAAAGTATGTGTTTACCACTTCCTCTCCCTGGAAGACTAGGCGGAAGCCATTGAAAGTAGAGCCTGTGTCTAGATCCCCTCCATATCCCCAGGGTGAGGATAATGCCTGGTGCTTAGTAGAAAAGTCAGTATTTGCTCAAAAAGATGACTAAGTGCTCTGGGCCTTCAGGAGTCCTTCCATTGAATCTAATGGGAAGGGTGAGGGGAGGGGCCGTGAAGGAGCAAGAACAGCATTTCTGGGGGCTGGGGGGTTAACCTAAGCAGAGGACCAGGCCTGGGAATGTGGACAGAAGGCTGGAGGTGCTTTTGGGCACTCCCCTGCCCCCAGGAGACCCTCTTCTAAACGCCCTTCACCCTGCAGACTGGGGCTGAGTACATTGGTGTCAGGAGTAGCCACATAGACCTTCTCACCTTGCCTTTTGGACTGGTTCTTCCCTGTCCCTGGCTCGCTCCCCCCACACTCCACACCCTCCATGGCTTTTTTTCACCATTCAGGCCCCAGATGTCCCTTCTTCAGAAGCCTGCCTTCTTGTTTTCCAAAAGAACCCATTCTCTGCCCTGTCCCATTACTCTGTCTACTTAATTTTCTTCACGGTGTTGATAATTGCTAAAATCCTCTTACTTGTCCGTCTGCTGGTGTACTGTTGTTTCCCTCACTGGAGTATAAGTTCCATTTCTGTCTTTTTCTCCTGTATGCTGAGGGCCCAGAACCAGGCATATCCTAGGGGGGACACAACGTGAATACGGGGGCGGGGGGCTACATTACAGAGAGAGACCTTTTGTTTTTAAAAAATCAACTGTTAACTTAGGTACTTGTTTAGCAACAAATTGTGATACAGCTTACAACGGACATCACTGAGAAGCTGCCACCATAGGGCATCCAGCTTGCCTGAGCCTGAATGCTGTGACCTCCTGACCTCTGCCTCTCTCTACTGGTTTCTTGTGGGTGATGGAATGTATAGTAGGGAATCCTTGTTGAAGGGTGCCCAAAATCTTGATAGCCATCGACAGACCACAGGGGTCCTGGAACCAAAGCCAAAATCCTGAGTATGAGCAGGAGCTAAGATTTAGAGTATGCCAGTGGGTATGTGTTCAGCTGTGATTTCTCTACCTTCGAGGGAGGGGTGGAGGTTTGCACCCCCTTCCCTCCTTACCCCCTCCCACCTACTGGGGAGCCTTTGTCATTCTATCAGCTTTAGAGTGACTTAGAAGAGGGAGGAAGAGACACTTTGAATCTACCCTGCTGGAGGCAGTGAATAGTTTTGTGAGCATGTGTGCATACAACTTCTTGTTCAAGTGTTTGCTTAAATCATTTTATCTTCTTGGAAATATTTTTTACCTTTTGGTTAGCACCTTTAAGGCTTGGTTGTGGTGTTCACTGTTTCATGTCCCTTTTCCTTTCATCTTTTTTTTCTTTTTTTAAACAAAAGATGCACATACAACAGTGCAAAGCTTAATTGCGGAAACCTCAAGTTGGCCAAAAGGATTGGCAGGCATTGTGAACACGCTCTCTTTCTTCACTTTCTCTTCCCTTCTAAAGGCTTTGTTTTAGGAAAAGGGAAATTGGTGTGTGTTTGGAGAGCAGTTGTTAGCTTTTCAAGACTGGACTCGTTGGTCTAATTTGGTAAAGGCCCAGAGCATGTCAAATAAAATGAATGAAAAAGGTAAAGCTAAGGCAGGCATGTAGGGGAAAGCGAACTGTAAATTTTAACTCAAAAGCCCCACCTAATATGCTTTTAGCACAAAGGTCTGGCTGTTTCTGGGAAGTTTTAGGTTTCCCGATGATGGTGGCATCCCTCTAAGGTGTCCCTTTTCCTGCCCTTCTTGCCTCATGCACCACCACTCCCAGGTCTGTTGACACTTATGTCCTGTGTTCCAGAAGATTTCTAGGTCTTCCTGTGACACACTATAGCACGTAGTTTCCTTCTCTTAGGTGTGTGAACTATTTGACAGTAGTTTTTACCTCTATTCCACGTCAAGTCTCCAGTGTCCAGACAATGTTTCAGGAGGCATGTTCCTATTCCATTTGCGTGCTCAGAAAATCGATAAATACAAACTTGTTTTAGTTGCTAGTTTTCTCTTGCAGGTAGTACGCTTAAGTGAAGATTTTGGCTAACTTCTTACCCTGTTTATTGACTCCTGTCTACTTTCCCGCTGCCCCTTTCTCTAAGGTTCCCACTGGACATTCTGCCCAAAACTGTCCTCACTCTAGGTTGTTTGGCAAATGTGGAGTCCATATAAGGGGTGATTTAGGGAGGATTTCAGTGACTAGTGTCCTAAAGTTAAGGTATCCTGCCCTGTCCATCTCTTTTCCCATTTTAAGGTGTAGCCAGGAGGTGGGATGACTCATACCTCATAATCCAGGCACTCTCAGCCCCAGGAGAAGTGGAGGAAAAAAACTGTTACTCTTTGGAGTTTCCCCTGACCCCCTCTTATATTCTGTGTTCATGCCCTCATAGCCCTCTCGTAGAGGTAAAATTAGGGAGTCCCTGAAACCTCTTAGTTGTCCATTTGCAGCTTGTTGCTAAGGATTTTGTTCTACTCTATGCTTGATCTGGGCAGCCTGCATGCCCATGTGTGGTGGGCGGTACACTTCCCTGTCTGCCACCACACAGAATGCAGAGGTGTCAGCAATAAGAAAGAGGTTTACAGGGAATGGGGAGCCGACCCAGGGGAAATTCTTGGCTATTTGAAAGCCTTGATGAGAACCAAAAGAAAGAGTGGGGATTTGCATTCCATGTGTGGGAGCACTTGAGCCAGGGAAGCGGAGAGGAATGAGGCTTGTTTGGGAGAAGAGGGTTCTCACAAAAGAATCAGAGCTCCTGTGGCGACTCCTAACAGTGTGATCTTCTAAACTCAGGATAGCATCATTGCGTTGACTATGTATTTGACTCCCAGATCCATTTCATATTGTTTATTCAAATAAAATAGATTATTGGATTTTTTTTAAGATTTTATTTTTAAGTAATCTCTGTACCTAATGTGGGGCTCAAACTCACAACCCTGAGATTAAAAGTCACATACTCCACCGGCCAAGCCAGCCAGGTGCCTTGTTTCTTGGGTTTTATGCAGTTGTAAAAATAACATGCTTAAAAAAAAAAAGGGAAAGGAGGTGTTTGGGCGACTCAGTCAGTTGAGCATCCAACTTGTTTCAGCTCAGGGCATGATCTCAGGGTCCTGGGATGGAGCCTTTTGTAGGGCTCTGCACTCAGCAGAGAGTCTTCTTTAGGATTTCTCTCCCTCTGCCCCCCCTCCTCTCTTGCTCTCTCTCCCTCTCTGAAATAAATAAATAAACCTTAAAAAAAAAAAAAAAAGGAAAAAGGCAAACCAGAAAACAGATTTTGAACTATAGAGAATGAACTGATGGTCACCAGAAGGGGGAGGGGAGGGAGGGTAGGTAAAATAGGTGTTGGGGATTAAAGGAGGGCACTTGTCCCAGTGATTATCCGGTGATATATGGAAGTGTTGAGTCACTGTGTTGTACAGGTGAAACTAATAGTAAACTGAACTAACTGGAATTAAATAAAAACTTTTTTAAAAAAGAAAAAAGGTTATAAGAAATAATCTTGGGATGCCCAGGTGGCTCAGCAGTTTAGCGCCTGCCTTTGGCCCGGGCCGTGGTCCTAGAGTCCTGGGATCAAGTCCTGCACCAGGGTACCTGTGTGGAGCCTGCTTCTCCCTCTCCCTGTGTCTCTGCCTCTCTCTGTGTCTCTCATGAATAAATAAATAAAAGCTTAAAAAAAAAAGAAATAATCTTGTATATCCTTTACCATCTACCCTGTTGATAACATCTTTCTGTAGTATCATTTTTTTTAAATTGAATATCTGGTCAAAAAGAGTATATGATTATCCTATAACCACCCAGCTTTTCCATCTCAGACAGAGCAGTATTATTCATTTTATATGTTTCTTTCCAGGGAGTCTCTAGTAGAGATAAAGAACTACATATAAGCCCCTCTTTTTCTTACACATACGGTAGCATAACATACAAATCTTTGCATCTTGCTTTTTAAATTTAACAGTATATCTTGAAGATCTATTTTCATTAGTACATAAAAAATTTCCTTTTATGTATGCAATTATATAAGCTTGTGTGGATAAGCTGTAATTTATTTAACCAATCTCCTAATTGGTGGACTGTGTCCAATCTTTTGCCATTATAAACATGTTACAACACATATCCTTTATGTACATAAATTCCCTCATGTGTAATTATTTTCCTGTGATCTGTTCCTAGAAGTAAGATCGCTGGATCAAAAACTATGTACACTTTAATCTTGATAGGTTACTGTCAAATGGTTCTCTATACAATTGTACCAGCTTATATTCTCACCAGCAATATATGTGAATGTCTTTTTCCCTGACCCCTCTGACAGCACCATATTTTTTCCAGATTTTGGCTTTAACAGTTTGGTAAGTGAAAAATGGTGTATCAGTGTAGTTTTATTTTATTTTGCTTATTTTTTTAAAGATTTTATTTATTTATTCATGATAGACATAGAGAAAGAGGCAGAGACACAGGCAGAGGGAGAAGCAGGCTGCATTCCAGGAGCCTGAAGTGGGATTCGATCCCAGGACTCTAGGATTGCGCCCTCGGCCAAAGGCAGGTGCCAAACCACTGAGCCACCCAGGGATCCCTCAGTGTAGTTTTAATATGCTATTCACTTGTAGGGAATGCTATAGATCTTTTCATATATTTAGAACTTCTTATCTTTTCCTCTGCAAACTGTTCATATTCTTCAGCCGCTTTTCTATTGTATTGTTGGTCTTTTCCAAATTGATTTGTAGGAGCTCTTTATATATTATGGAACCTAGTTTTTTGTGATATAAGTTGCTAATCTCTTTTGCTCAACAAATACTGATTTGTTTCTGGTAGATTTATCATAATAGTCGTTTCAAAGCTTTTATATATATATATCTGTATCTTGCACAGATACAGCAATCTGCTCTTAAAATCTACATTTTATATAAATATAGCAATTGTTTGTGGATTTTGAGTATGTATCCTAGTTAGAAAGTCTTTAGGGGCACCTGGCTGGCTCAGTTGGTAGAGCATGTGATTCTTGAGTTGTGAGTTTGAGCCCCGCATTGGGTATGCAGATTACTTAAAAATAAAATTAAAAAAAAAGAAAGTCTTTGTTCAGTCTAATTATGAAAAGAAAAATTAGCCACAGTTTCTTCAAGTGCTTTAGTTATTTCCTTCCTTCCTTCCTTCCTTCCTTCCTTCCTTCCTTCCTTTCTACCTACCTTCCTACCTTCCTACCTTCCTACCTTCCTACTTCCTTTACATTTAAATCTTTTCTCTATCTGGACTTTATTTTCATTTAACATCTGAGATACAGATCTAATTTTTTAGAGAGAGTCATGTTGGCTCCTGAGCATCTTCTCAGAAATTATTTGTGTCTCATACCTCTTTGTATTACCCATAGCCCTTCTCTGGTGCTTTATGTACCATAGCTGCTTGATGTGCAGGAGAAAGAAGAGGACACCAGTGTAGAAGCAGCCCATAGGCAGGTATTGTTAGGTGCTTTCCATCCATGTTCTCTAATTAGCTCTTCCAGATAGGTAGCATACCCCCATTTTATAGATAAGAAAACTGACTTAAAGGCCAAATAATTTGCCCATTTCCCCCATTAGTGTCTGAAACCCAAGATACATAGAATTGATCTTAAAAGTACCAGACTTCTGGGCAGCCCCAGTGGCTCAGCGGTTTAGCGCCACCTTCAGTCCAGGATGTGATCCTGGAGACCTGGGATCGAGTCCCACATCAGGCTCCTTGAACGGAGCCTGCTTCTCCCTCTGCCTGCCTCACTCTCTCTCTCTCTCTCTCTCTCTCTGTCTCTCATGAATAAATAAATAAAATATTATAAAAAAATTACCAGACTTCTAAATCTGTGTTTTTTTTTGTTTTGTTTTTAACTAGACAACCTTGGTAGAAGGTTTTGCTTGTTGTAATTTACCATACTTGTTAGGGAATTTGTGGGAGGTAGAATCAAAAGAACTTGGAAGAAGTTATTGGAAACTGAAGGTCTTAAAACACAGAAGAATACAGAAATACTGCATGCATTAGTTCAGAAACTCTAAACTCAAATTATATAAAGTGTAGTTTTTAACTACAAGGGGAAGAAAGTTCTTTTTTTTTTTTTTTTTGAAGAAAGTTCTTGATACCATAAGAGAAATTTAAGTATTCGCTCAGAAAAACATCATATTTACACATAGCTGTTACTGAAATTACCTATTGAAGATGGCAATGGTAGATCATTCTCTAAAAATTTCCTTAAGGTTACTTAAGTAGAAATTCGATACAAAACTGTATACAGATACTTGAATATCATCTTGAATGGAATTAGGCATCCTGTATTTGACCCTGAAAAGTTAAACACAGGCCAGTGTTGACTTAGTTGTTATCAAAATGCTGTATATAAGTCATATATTAAATTTTGAATCATTTTTGCACTCTTGTGTAATTTTAGTTGAAAAATTGGGTCATGTAAGTTCATGAGTTAGCTTTACTCTGTAGTTACTTATTAACATTAAACATACTTATCTTTCAGAAATATACATTTTCCTCAAGGTAATTCTTTATTATCTTTCAGCTTGCTAAATTTAAATGACAACTACTGGCACCCAAGAACATGACTTTCCCTTTTTACTATTCTGAAAATAGAGCACAAATTAAGAGCATTGAGAAGTAGGGTACAACTGTCACCTGTGGAATCCTGAATTCAGAGTTGATTTCCTTCTCTGCTAATTTTTTCAATACCAAGATAAGTGTCACAAATAGCACCGTTTCTCAGAGGATTTCCAGAATTAGAGTAACAGGCACAAACTTAATAAAATGGTAGTAATGTGGCATAATCAGGAAGCTTGTGTGCTGCCTGTCTCCCTCACTGTTTGGAGTATATACTGTGTAATCTCTGAGGAAAGTCTGCATCTCTCCCATTTAATTCCTGACATAAAATGCTTGGTTTTTCCTGAAGGCAGAGAATTAGAAATGTGTGCATTTTCCTCATAGGGCCTACATTATGACGACACCCTTAACACCCCTCAGACCTTGTGAATGCCATATATACATCAGTCCTTTGGTCAGAGGAGAGCCAAACAAATGTCTTATCGTTTGGATTCTCTTTTTATTGCTTAAATTTGAGGAATGTCTTTAAAGGTTTTCATTTAGCCACATTTCTTTTAAGTACAGTGTATAGCTGTGAGAGAGAAAGTGGCTTGATCAGTGAGAAAGAAGGCTCCAAAGCCTGAGGATAATGGCTCCCAGTTGAGGGCACACACTATGCAACTCCCTTCTCCTGTTTTGGTGGAACTTTCCAGAACCTGCTGTACTATCTCCGTTTGGAGTGAGGACACAGGGATCTGAGCCTCAGACTTCCACATCAACATCTTCAAAGAGGAGGTCCAAATGTGAATGGACATCTTTAGAGCACATCAGGCATTTTGATGTCCTAGCCGTTGAGTCCTTAATGCTACTGGATACCACATACTCTTAGTCATATGTCACACTTTAATTCCTTTAAAACTGCCTTTTATTTTTTTTTAATTTTTTAAAGATTTATTTGATAGACATAGAGAGAGGCAGAGACACAGGCAGAGGAAGAAGCAGGCTCCATGCCAGGAGCCCGACGTGGGACTTGATCTCAGGACCTCAGGATTGCGCCCTGGGCCAAAGGCAGGTGCAAAACTGCTAAGCAACCCAGGGATCCCCTAAAACTGCCTTTTAATGGAGTGTCAACTTACTATAATTTTGGTTGAATTGCTAATAATCTTAGTGATTTCAAAGGTCAGTTATTATTTATTCTTTTAATATAATAATTGTGTTAGACCATGCATGGAGGCAAGCAGAGAACGGGGAAAAAAAACCATAAAAACAAAAGCACCTAAATGTTTGTGAACGCAACTCCTATCATACTGTTAATAAGTCGTCAGTTCTGAGGATCCCTGGGTGGTTCAGCGGTTTGGAGCCTGCCTTTAGCCCAGGGTGTGATCCTGGAGTCCCGGGATCAAGTCCCATGTCAGGCTCCCTGCATGGATCCTGCTTCTCCTTCTGCCTGTCTCTCTCTCTCTCTCTCTGTCTCTCATGAATAAATAAATAAAAATCTTTTTAAAAAAATAAGTCATCAGTTCTTTTAAAAACATGTGCCTCACGGCTGTGGATTCTGATTGAGAAATTTCTTTTCTGTTGAGGAGCTCTATATCATCACTATTCTGTAGTGAATAGTTCTTTGCAAAGCTCTGGCTTAGACTTTCCATTTCTTTTTTGCTTTCTTTGTTGTTGAATGCCAAGGGTAGAGTGCCTGTCTGGCTTTTGTGGGTTTGTCTGGCCCTTAAGGTTTAAACATGGTTTTTAGTGGTTCCAGGATATAAATGTTAGAGTATGTGGTGTTGCCCCTTCGCCTGTTGGGAAATTAGCAAACTGCTAATTTCAGACTGTCTTTAGGAGCCTGGTGTACTAATTGGAGTGTATGGGAAAGTACTTTCAGGAGTCAAATGTTGCTAATAAGGATTTATTCACCAAATTAGTACATTAAAACCTAAGGGGTCCTTTGAGCTTGAAGAAGTTAAGTTTAAGGCAAACAAAACCACAAGAACAGCTGAAAAAAATTAGCAGATTTGACTCATACTTAGAACATGAACAGACCATCAGGTGTTACCGATTGAATGGAACTTCAGGAGAAGATACAGTGAAGATGCTGGTAGTTTATAGTGATCCAGAATGTTAAATGTAAAGGTAAAGGTCTGAAAATTCTGATGTTGACTTATTAAGACTTCTTTCACAGGGGTTTCATTGCATTTAAAAATGAAACTTTATACCCATCTTAGTAATGTTATCCATGCATAAGCTCCCAATTTAAAGATTTACAAAATCTTAAAAATAAAGGGGTGGTGGTGGGCAGCCTGGGTGGCTCAGCGGTTTAGCACCGCCTTCAGCCCCGGGCATGACCCTGGAGATCCGGAATCGAGTCCCATGTCGGGCTCCCTGCGTGGAGCCTGCTTCTCCCTCTGCCTGTGTCTCTGCCTCTCTCTCTCTCTGTCTCTCATGAATAAATAAATAAAATCTTTTAAAAAAAGGGGGGGGGATCCCTGGGTGGCGCAGCGGTTTGGCGCCTGCCTTTGGCCCAGGGCGTGATCCTGGAGACCTGGGATCAAATCCCACGTCGGGCCCCCGGTGCATGGAGCCTGCTTCTCCCTCTGCCTATGTCTCTGCCTCTCTCTCTCTCTCTCTCTCTCTCTGTGTGTGTGTGTGTGTGACTATCATAAATAAATAAAAATTTAAAAAAAAAGATTTACTGTTTTAGGGAATAGTGTTCATAACCTGGGTGAAATTTCAACCGATAAAGAGATCTTACTTATACTAGTATATCAGGCAGGGCTCTGTCAGGAAAACAGGCCACTCAAGGTATTCCATGCAGGAAAGATCTTTTTCTTCCCTTTCTTTTCTTTTTTCTTTAAAAAAAAATTTTTTTAAGATTTTATTTATTTTCTTGAGAGTACTAGGGGAGGAGCAGAGGAAGAGGGGGAGAGAGAGAATCTTTAGTAGACTTCCTACTAAGTGAGGAGTTCAATAAGGAGCCCAGTGCAGGGCTGGATCCCAGGACCCCAAGATCATGACCTGAGCCGAAATCAAGAGTTGGCCACTCAATGAACTGTGCCACCCAGATGCCCCTCTTTTTAATTTTTACTGTAGCCTCTTATTGAGGTATAATTGACATATAATAAACTCATATTCGAAGTGTGCAATATACATTAAATTTTGAACTATGTATACAAAAGATAATGAATGTGTCCTTTATTCCCTAAGGTCTCTTTATGCCCATTTGTCAGTACTCCTTCCTAGCCTTTTCTGCCACTCCCCAACATCTAAGTAACCACTGATCTGCTCTCTGTCACTATAGATTAGTTTGCAGGGTTTTGTTTTGTTTTGTTTTTTAAGCATTTTCTACAAATGGAACATACAGTACTTCTCGTTTGGTTTCTTTCACTGATAGGAATTTTGAGGTTTATCCATGTTGTGGTATCAGTAGTTCATTCTTTTTACTGCTGAGTAGTCTTTTCATGGTATTCTCTATCATAGTTTGTTTATCCATTCGCCTACTGATGCACAGTTGAGTAGTTTATGGTTTTCAACTATTACAAAATATTCATTTACAAAATCTGTGTTAGACGTATGCTTTCTTTTCTCTAGGTGTCGAATGTCTGAGATATTCGTGTATATTTAACATTGTAGAAAACTGCCAAACTGTTTTCCAAAGTGATCGTGCCATTTTACATTCTCACCATGCGAGAGTTCCAGTTGCCAAAACTTGATAAGATCAATCTTTTTAATTTTGGATGTTCTAATAGGTATGCATGTAGTAGCATCTCACCATGGTTTTAGTTTGTTGGGTTGTTTTGGTTTTTTTCTAATGACTGATGATGTTGAGCATCTTCTCATGTGCTTATTTGCCATCTGTATATTTTCTTTGGTAAAGTATCTCTTCAAATCTATTGCCTTTTTAAAAAATTGGGTTGTTTCTTATTGAGTTGTGAGAGTTTTTCATATATGTGGAATATATGTGGACATCAGTTCTTTATTAGGTGGGTGGTTTGCAAATAATTTCTCCCAGTCTCAGCACTTTTCATTTCCTAACAGCATCTTCTGAAGAGAAAGTTCTTAATTTTGAGTCAGATTTATCAATTTTTTTCTTTTGTGGATTTTGCTTTTGATGTTGTACCTAAGAAATAATTTGCCTAACCCAAGGTTGCAAAAGTTTTCTATCCTATATTTTCTTGTAGTTTAAGGTTCTATATTTAGGTCTATTATTCATTTTGAGTTAATTTTTATATGTAGTACAAGGTATGGGTTGAATTTGATTTGTTTGTTTGTTTACCTATGTTCAGTTGTTCCACCATGGTTGGTTAGAAAGTCTCTCCTCTCTTCATCAAATTGCTCTTGCACTTATTTTTTTTAAAAAATTGTTCATATCTGCCCATTTTATTTTTGGAATCTGTCCTATTCGGGTGAACTTTTTGTCTATATTGATGCCAATACACCAGTGTCTTGATTACTTTTTTTTTTTTTTAAGATTCTATTTTTAAGTAATCTTTACACCCAGTGTGGGGCTCAAACTTATAACCCCAAGATCAAGAGTCGCATGCTCCACCAACAGAGCCAGCCAGGCATCCCAATTACTCTTTTTATAACAAGTCTGGGTGTCGGGTTGTTTAAGTCCTCCAGCTTTGCTTTTTTTTAAAAGTTTTTGAGTATTCTGGATCCTTAGGAAATTTTAAGAGGAGCTTATAATTTCTATAAAAAAAACAACAAAACACTTGCTGGGCTTTTTTTTTTTTTTTTTTTTTTTTTTTTTATGATAGTCACACAGAGAGAGGGAGGAAGAGGCAGAGACATGGGCAGAGGGAGAAGCAGGCTCCATGCACCAGGAGCCTGACGTGGGATTTGATCCCGGGTCTCCAGGATCATGCCCTGGGCCAAAGGCAGGCGCCAAACCACTGCGCCACCCAGGGATCCCCTTGCTGGGCTTTTGATAGGGATTGTGTCAAATCCATAAATTAATTTTGGGAGAATCAATATCTTAAAAGTATTGAGTCTTCTAATCCATGAATATGGTATACCTCTTTATTTATTTAGGCTTTTAAATTTTTCTCTCATCAACATTGTATAGTTTTAAATATGTGGGGATTACACACTTTTGTCAGATTTAACCCTAAGTATTTCGTAAGTTTTGGTGTTACTGTAAATAGGATTGTTTTGGTAGAATCCACTGTATTTTCCAAGAAGGAAAGACTTTAATGTAGGGAGTTAAAGACTTTCACAACCATTTGACTGGGAGGAAAAATTCAGGAGGAACTGCTGTTATTGTTGATGAAATTAAAGTGCCGTGTTCTCAGCTGCCTGCTGCTTCAGTATGGCTTTAACTCATCTGGAAGCTGCTGTAAAGATGGAAAGTCCTGTCTGCTTGCCTATGTCTCTGCTTGCAACAGTTTTCAGAGCATATTGAGTTCTGTCTTCCAAATCTCACATGAGTGTGCCTCACTTCAGCCCATCTAACCTAGAACACATGGAGAATGGGCTTCTGAGAAATGTAGTTCCAGACCCTTTCCTACAGTGCAGGGAAGACCAGGGGCCAGCAATGCTAGGCCAACAATCTGGCACAGAGGGCATTAATAGAGGTACACATAAGATGCCACACTGGTTGTAGAGAAGTGACTTAGCAATACTGGGAAAAATAGGGGTGTTAGATGGTTGTAATTTAGTAAGATGTGATATCTGAGAAGGCACACAGGCTCTTTGACAGTGCTGGCAGTGATATATTTTCTGGGATGAGGAGGTGGCAAGGCCTGTTGTCGTGCCGCCTTGCCCAATGACAGGATGAGTGTAGACAAACTGGAATATGTTTTAGGGGATAATGACCCCAGTGTGAGGGTATAGAAAGCCAGACCACACAGTGTTGGAAGAAACTGAGAATGCCTTAGGGATGCATTATGAGAGACTACAACGCCTAGAAGACTTGCTCTGTGCAGTTTGGGAAGGAAGGCTTAGGATCAGTGGGCAGAAAGCTACAAGGAGACCATTTCCAAGGCAATGCAAAGCACTTCTTACACAGTTGGACTGAGATGGAACTGAAGGTCAGGAGGGAACACCTGGGTGGCTCAATGGGTTAAGCATCTGATTTCAGCTCAGGTCATGATCTCAGGGTCCTGAGATCAAGCCCTGTGTGGGGTTCTGTGCTCAGTGAGGAGTCTGCTTGTCTCTCTCCCTCTTCCTTCTGCTCCTCCCCCCACCCCCACCCCCGCTTGTATACATGCTCTCTCTCTTTAGTAAATAAATAAAATCTTGGACAGCCTGGTCGCTCAGTGGTTTGGCGCCGCCTTCAGCCCAGGGCGAGATCCTGGAGATCCAGAATCGTGTCCCACGTCTGGCTCCCTGCATGGAGCCCGCTTCTCCCTCTGCCTATGTCTCTTTCTCTTTCTGTGTCTCTCATGAATAAATAAATAAAATCTTTAAATAAGTAAGTAAATAATAAATAAATAAATAAATAAATAAATAAATAAATAAATAAATAAATCTTAAGGAAAAAAAAGGACAGTCAAGAGTTTCTTTTGTTCCAAATTGCTGGGCTGCCTAGCAAGAGTGTATATAAGGTGTAAGAAGAGTGGTTTCAAAGTAGATGTTCCTTAAGCTCATTGGTTACAACTCTTGCCACATGGAACTTCCAAAAGTGAAAACAAACCCTTTTAAATATGTTGTCTTTAGTTTGAGTAATTCTAAATAAGTCTATTCCTTGTAGGTGTCTCAAAATACAGAAAGTGAGAAATTTGTGAGAAGCTTAGAGTCAAAGCCTAGGTGTGCAAAAATCTTACTGGTGTATTTCATTGATTCTGAAACTCACATTCTTTTACACATGTTTGCCATCTCTGAAACCTGCATGCCCTTGATGGTACTCTTCAATTATTGATGCTTAGATTTGCTCTCATCCAATTTTTCTTTTTTTTGCATGTACAGTTTTGACCCTAGCGATTCCTAATGTCATTTCAGTGGAGTTTCATACATAGTTGGTATTCTGTGAGTTGTTTAATTGCATTTTAATGTAACTTTGTAAAGATTATGCTATAATTTGGCACTGAAACACAGATGGGAATAACAAGGCATAGGTTTGATAGTAATGAGGTTAGTATTTATTCTTGGAGAAATGATTACAATTCCGTATTTTCTTGGAAAGAAACAACCACATGCATTATACCTGTGCTATTCAAAGTTAAGTCCAGGGACCCGCAGCTTGTTGGAAATGCAGAACTGTAGTTTATAACCCACAACTATTGAATAAAAATCTGCATATTAACAGGATTCCCATTAAAGTTGGAGAAGCATTGCTTTATATAGCTTCATATAGGAAGATAACCCATATATAGAAGGAGCTGTGTTGGATTTTGTTGCTGAGATACAGAAGAATTGCCAATCCTGTGTCACCCGATGCATCTGAAGGCAGGAGACATCTCTATATCCCTCTAAATGAAAAATGCGTTTACCTTAATTTTTCCAGGTTTATGTTACCATTTTACCATTTTTTCCCCATGAGCCACTCAGTTTTAGAATGATTTTTATGCCTCAGTGCTGTTTGGTTTTGTCTACTCATTTAATATCATGTGCAAATTACATTAGCATCCCATTAAATTCTCTCAGTCAGAACTAGCAAATGAAAAAAAATGTTAAGAACAGATCCAATACAGATATTTGTGGAGTACCCTAGTAGGTAATTTCCTCTGCCTGATTGGATATATTCCACTATGCTTTCTTTCTGTGTGCATTTTTAATTAAAACACTCTAAGTGGATACTTTGAGCACTTTGCTTGACTCTTTTCATGGCACTTTTAAGTTTTTTCATCCCAGATACACATGTGGCATCACTAATCTTTAATTGGTTATAGTTCTCAACGGTTTGAGGTCTAGTTATTTTCTTAGTGTTTTATAAATTGCCAAGATAACCACTTGTCTTTTAAGGAAATGAATGTACAAGCCACATATATTAGATGTGCTTTGGAAAAGCTCCATATAAATCTTTGTTAGAGCTCTTAATGTGCAGAATTCACTGTCACAGGTGCCAGGGGCTTTATTTTCCGTGGTGACACTATCTCACTGATCTTTGGGAACCACATGTCGGAACTGGGGAGGACCCCGTGGGGGCATCTTCCTCTTCCTGGACATTGAGGAAACTGTTAAGACAGGTGTGGGTCCTGTTTCTGGAGATCTGTGCCTTCTACCCTATTGGTTTCCTTCTTCTTTTTTTATTTTTATTTATTTGTTCATGAGAGATACACAGAGGCAGAGACATAGGCAGAGGGAGAAGCAGGCTCCCAGTGGGGAGCCCGATGACAAGACTGGATCCCAGGACCCCAGGATCACAACCTGAGCCAAAGGCAGATGCTCAACCACTGAGCCACCCAAGTGCCCCTATTGGTTTCCTTCTAAAGTCTCACACAGGCGCACCTTGTTGGCAGGACATAAAACACATCGCAGTCTCTAGTTCTGAGGGAAATAGGCCTGAGGGAGCTTGGAATTGGTGTTGTCTGAGCTGTTGCATATATCTACCACAGAGTCAATCAGTAACTAAACTAAAATTCTAAGTCAGAGAATCGTATGATGAATTACATGGTAGAAGAAGATTTTAAATACCCCTGTGTTGCCATATTTATCATGTATCTAATGTACTTTAGACAAGGAACCTTGATTGATAAAACTGTAATAATTTGAACATATTAGGGTGAATTGTAGATTCTAGAATATTTTGGGGAATGCATTTCTGGGAATGTCAGGAGTAAACAATTTCTAAAATTCCTTTTGACTCTTACATGACTTTCAGAAAGAACTATTTAAAAATGGTTTAAAATAGAAATCCTTGCAAAAAATTTTAAACAGACTAGTCCATGTTGAAGCTTTTTTAAATGAAAATTTTAATTGAAATAATTATAGGCTCACATGCAGTTGTAAGAAATAACAGAGATTTCACATGCCCTCTACTCAGTTTCCCCTGATCAGTAGTGTTTTGCAGATCAGTACTACAGTATCACAACCAAGATACTAACATTGATAGGACTCACTGATCTCAGTGAGATGCCCCAGTTTCACTTGTACTGATTTGTGTATATTGTGTTTAGTTGTCTGTAATTTTACCACATGTAGGTTCATGTACTCACCACCATTGTGGAGATACAGAACGGTTCCATTACCACAGGGATCACTGATGTAACCACAGCCATGTTACTCTGCCTCACCTCCCTCGCAGCCCTTGACAACCACTGTAATTCCAGAAATATTATATTATATTATATTACAGTATGTAACCTTTGGGGTTGGCTTTTGTCACTTAGCATAATTCCCTGGAGACTCATCCAAGTTGTTGATGTATTAAGAGTTTGTTTTTTTTATAGTCTTGGTTTGCTTCTGGCATGTTTCACATGTTGGGTGGATCTGTTGTATCTGTTCACATCTGTCTGCCTCAGTTGTGTTGAGTTGGTTATGAACTGCTACCACACTACTGACCACAGAGCATCAGGTATAGGTTTGGGGGGGGTTTGTCTTGTTTTAGATTTATTTATCTTTTTTAGGGAGAGAATGTACGCATGCGTGCATGCAGGAGGGGAGAGGCAGCAAGAGAGAGGGAGAGAGAGTCCCAAGCAGACTCTGTGCCTTGTGTAGACCCCAACCCTGGGGCTCAATCCCACAACCCTGACATTATGAGCTGAGCTAAAACCAAGAGTTGGACCCTTAACTGACTGAACCACCCAGGAATAGATGCTGGTACTATTTGATGGGGAGTTGACCAGACTGTAAAGAAAAAGAAGATGCTCTTTATTTCTAGAGACATTTTCCTGTCAAGATGAGCCCTGGCTGTTTATCTGAATTGAGGTTCTTAATTTATTTTTACTCCTGTCAGCATATTGGTGGTTACTGCTTTCAAGTATGAAATTGTCAGCTCTGCCTCTACTTGGTGTCTGAAGCATGATGGGCTTGGGCATATAAATTCAGGAACCATTGGTCATGATTCTAGTTGTGGGAAAAAGATGATAAGGTAGGAGATTTTAGTTGGTGGAAAGAAGTTATTAGTCTGTAACCTGGATTATCAGAGGCCATGAATTTACATGCCCAAGGTTCTGGTACTTTCAGAACACCAAAGAAGCTGTAAGTTTTCTTCAGAGTACCCCCAAAGTGCTGGTAAACATGGAAAGCAGAGTATGAGGAACACAGGTATCACAATGTTGTCTGGGTTGTGAGGGAAGGGATTTACAGCTATTTGAAAGAGTTTAAAAGGCCTAGGAAGGCAAGCAGCACTGATTTTGTTTGCTGCTGAATCCTCAGCCTCTAACACGGTGTGTGGCATCAAGTAGGCACAGAAAGAAAGAAAGAGAGAGAGAGAGAGAGAGAGAGAAAGAAAGAAAGAAAGAAAGAAAGAAAGGAAGGAAGGAAAGAAAGAAGGAATGAATAAGGAATGAAGGAATGAATAGGGTAGAAGGGAAGCTTTTAAGAAATAGGTGCCTCGTTCTTTTGGTGTGTTTGAAGGCTATTCCTTATAAGCCCAGAAGATTCTAATGGGGTTGGGGGGGGGGGGCTGTTTGCTTTGAAGGAGAGTGGAGGAGAGGAAGGAGAGGGATTTGCCCCCACTCCCCAAAATGAATAAAACCCCAAACTCAGACTTTTCACAATCCCATCTCAGGGCCCCTCTGCTTACTCTGCCTGGCCAGTCAGTCCCCTCCAGATAGTTTTCTTCCTTTAGGTCTCTCACCACCTCACAGAGACCTTCTGTGAACATTTTGCATAAAGTAGTCCAATCTTCCTTTCTCTCTTGGTCTTCTCTAGCCCCTTTCCCAGGTTTATGTTCTCCCCGACATCTATAATGAATCCCTGGCATTGTGTGTGTTTGTGTCTCCGATATGGAAAGTCAGCTTCCTGAGGGCAGGGCCTGTGTCTCATCCACTGTTGTACCCCAGTGCCTGGCACATAATAGCAACTCAGTGTTGGTAAATGATTGAATTTAGTTGTTTGGAGGCTTTTCTTTAGAACATGTTCCTTGAAGGGAGGTTTTTCTTTAGAACACATGTTCCTTGGATTGGAAAGCATCTTTCACTCTGTAATCATGTATTTTGGTGACATTTGCATGGAGGGCCTGATGTGTCCCTGGTATTTTGCTGGGTGCGTAAGAAGAGTAAGGTCAACTCACCTGCATTCAGAGACTTCATAGGTAGCAAATGCAAATGTATTCAGCTCACTTTTCTACAGAGGGATGGGTGCTTTGAGGGAGGCACGGCAGCCACCTCAGAGACCAGAAGCCGCAGCTCTCAGAATGTTGACACCTGAGAAGAGAGGTAGACTCTGATTGAAGGTGAGAATAAGAGATTTTGGAAGTGGTGGTCATTATTCAGTTGTAAGAAGATAGGTCCCAGTTAATCTGAAAAATGCAGTCATTCTAAGAGCCCTACTATCTCCCTGACCTCACCCACCACTTCCTCCCTTCCTCCCTCTGCTCTAGTCTCCTTGCTGTTCCTCAGTTGTACCATCTCATAATGCTGTGTCCCAGATACTCATGTCATCCCTTGCTTCAGTGGAATTCTTAGGCCACCTTGTCAGAGAGGCCTTTTTTTTTTTTTTTTTTTTTTTATTTATTTGTGATAGTCACAGAGAGATAGAGAGAGAGGCAGAGACACAGGCAGAGGGAGAAGCAGGCTCCATGCACCGGGAGCCCGACATGGGATTCGATCCCGGGTCTCGGGTCTCCAGGATCGCGCCCTGGACCAAAGGCAGGCGCCAAACCACTGCGCCACCCAGGGATCCCAGAGAGGCCTTTTCTAACCATCATATGTGAGAAACTGTCTTCCCTGTCTGCCGTCTCCATCAGCTCACCCCACCTTGTTCTCTCCAGGGCACTTGCTGCCACTTGAAGTGTATATTTTATACATATAGTTGGGTTACATATCTTGTTGCTTTCTCCCCCACTGGAATATAAGCCCCCTGAGAGCTGGGTCTTGGTTTTCTTTCTGCTGTATCCCCAAGTGCTTAGAAAAGTGGCAGTTTGTGTTAGGCACTCGTCAGTGTCTGCTAAAGGAATGGATCTGTTCCTGGGCATCCTGGTAGAGGAGAGGTGAAACATAGATGAGCCCCAAACCAATCTGTTTCCCAGAGCTCTGTTCAAAGCCACTGTGTTGCGGAGAAGTCCTTCTGTGGGTCTGATACTGCCAGTGACTGATAGCAGCCGATTCCCTGGGGGCCAAACGACCACCATGGCCATGGTGGTGGGATGTCTAGAGGAAGGCATATTTCCTAGGAATTGGCATTGAAGTAGATGAGTATTGAGCCAGGACTTGACAGTAGGGTAAGGTGTGATGGGACTGCAAAAAGGAGGAAGATTTTTTTTGTCAGATATATAGACTGGATGAGGAAAAGTATGGAAGTTAGAACTGTACTGAGAATGACTGTGAATGTGAGCTCTAGGGAGGTGTCCAGATGGCACAGCTCTTAACTTGGCCTATGTGGTCTTAGACACTTGGAGCCTTTGAATATGTGATGTGGCAGGTTTTTACGAATGTTAGCACAATTGCTCTTCAGTGTTCTGAACTTGTGAGCAGGGCAGGAGTCCTGCTCTGACTTAGCTCAGGTGAGTATTGAATATTTTTCTCTTTATTCAAGTAACTGCCTTTCAAAAAAAAAAGTTACTTCTCCTTTCAATTCATGATTACTATTATTTTTTTTAAAGGAAACACTGTTGTATTTTCTTCACCTTAGACATTCTTAAAAGTAGTTTTGGCTTTTTACTATTCTAGATTTATTCTGGATTATGATGTTTGTACTTGTATCTGTGTGGTTTGAGATGGGGGAGAATGTGAATTATTTTTTCTGCTTTCAGACTTAGAAGCAGTTGATGGTTAAGTGGGACCCATCTTGTCACCTGGCACTTGTATTTGCTGGATGGAAGATTTGATTTTTGAGGTATAAATACCTTTTAAAGTATAGGCTTATACACAAGCATTTAGAGCAGTGATTCTCTCCCCACAGATTCCTCTGTAGTTGATTTGAGGAGCTAACCCAATAATGGTTTTGATTTTTTTAAATTTTGTTTTATTTTGCAACAATCTTGAACTTAACAGAAAAGTTGCAAGTATGATGAAAACAGCAACACATTTCCTGAATCACTTACCTGCTTCCCTTTCCCCTAGACTTTAGTGTATTTCTAAAAACCAAGAACATTCTCCCATATAAACACAATACAACAATCAAAATAAAAACATTGATACATTGCTTCAATTGAATCTTCAGCCCCTACTCAGCTTTGAAGCTTAGCCGGGTAATGGCCTTTACAGCAAAAGAATCACACTTTGCATTTAGTTATTATGTCTCGATAGTCTCCTTCTGTTTCCTCGAGGTTCAGTGATCCTGAAACTTCTGAAGATTGCAGACCCATTATTTGGTAAAATGCCTCTCAGTTTGAGGTTCTCCGATATTTCCTCATGATAATATTCAGGTTATACATATTTGAAAGGAATATCATAGAAGAGATTCTGTATTCTCAGAGCATCTAATCAAGTAACTCACAATTTCAATTTATCCCATTAGAATGATGTTTGTGTGTTTTACTTAATTAAGGTAAAGCCTGTCTGCCAGGCTTCTCCTTCATGTAATTATTCTCTTCTCCTTTCTAATAAGTATTTTTATGGGGAGGTACTTTAAAGCTATGTGAATATTCCATTTCTTTTACTTTTAACATTCATTTACTTATTTCTATCTAGATGGACTCCTGTTTTCCTATTTTATACAATGGCTTATGTATAAAAGTGATTTCTTACCATCACTATTTTTATGCGCATACTGCCCCAGGTATAGCTTGTAGGAACCCCTTCAAATTGGTCCCTGCAATCATTTGACACACCCCATCCATCATTTGTTGAATATTTCCTTGTTTTTTGGCAACAAGCATTCCACACTGATTTTGTACTTTATTTGCCTTAGCTCCAAATGAGCTCTTTTTAAAAAGAACCTAGTTCTTTTTAAGAATGGTATTTAGAAGCCACACTCTGGGTACTAGGTGTGTTCATTGATTTTGGGCATTTCTTATTCCCAAGCCCTCTCAGTAACAGAACTAGATGAGTGAGTGAGAGTGTGTGTGTTTGTGCGCGCGCGTGCACATGTATTTGCATACACGAAGGAATATACACACATAGGGCCTCACAAAAATTACATCTGTGTTTATTGTTAAGCCTGTCTGTATATATTAAGACCATAAGTTGATGCCAATAACTAATTCTGATCCAACTCCACAGGAGTCTTTTGAGCTTTTTCCCTTTCCATTTTGGTAACTACTTTTTCAACAGTGAGACACCTGGTTGTCATCATCATTAACATATTTATTGATGGACCACTCACCCTGTATGTAACATCACCTTCCCTGTGTGGATGTCCTCTTCACCCTCTTGGGCTCTGGGCTCAGCATGGGAATATTTTAAAGCCCCCCAGTGTTGCTAATGTGCAGCCGAGACAGAGCACAGCTAAATTAAAAGGAAGGTGAACTCTACTTTTTCATTCATTATTAAGTAAATAGCAGGCTTTTAAATCAAGTTTGGTTTGGGAAAATAAATTCTTCCTAAGGAAGTGAAATCTAAAGAGAAAACTCAATTCTACCAATATAAGCAGTAAAAGATCAGGGTGAAAGCACAGCTTGTCTCCTGGAAAGCTTTGAAAAATATTTATTTTGGAAATAAATCCACTTGTAGTGAACATGAATTTCAGTCCCTTTCCCTGAATTACCTGTTTATAGGAAAAAATACTTGAAAAGGTTAGTTGTTTTTAAGAATGTGTTTCATTAAAGTCTAACTTTGCTTTTTTTTTTACATTGCATTTTTAAAATAAACTTTTTAGAATAGATACAGAAAGAAATTGCAACTCACTGCTTTTTAAGGCATTGAATATTTAAACAGATTTTTAGACTGGTTGCTCTTTTTTTGTAGTCCATTGGACTTTAAAATACAGGAACCATGTTACAGTAACTGGGTCATGAGGAATCCCATCTTCTTCCACTTGAAGCCAGAGGAAGCAAGAGGCTCTGGGAGCCAAATGCAACAGGATCTCTGGCCAGCCTACCTTAGATGGTCAACATCCATCTTGCCAATTTTCATAAAGCCATGTCCTTAAAGTAGTGCACTGCTACAAGTGGATTTTCACCAAGAGCTTCACACTGAGACGGAGGTATACATAATCTGACTCCAAAGAAATCCAGCATTCAACATCAGGGAATTACAATAAAATCTCTTTCTTGATCATATTTGTAAAGTTTTCATTGAAGTTACCTTTGGGGTGTGAATTGTGCACAGTAGGCTTTTGTGTATTTATGCTAGAGGCACAAAAGAAGAAAGGCCAATTTTCATGAGTATGGAAAGAACCGCAGAAAGCTTGGCATGTATGTAAAATACCTATTTTTTTGTATAGTTCTTGTTTTCTGTAAATAAAGCATTTATTACCTAGGCGTGAGAGCCAGACTCAGTGTTGTTCCTCAGTTCTTTGTATAAGTTGAGTAGTTACCACTACCCAGATTTGAGCCCTTTAGAAACTCTCTTTTTTATTTTTGCCACGTTGGCAAACATTTACATTTTTCTTTAATTTGTCTGACTTTTACCTTAGCATTTTTCTAGATGGTATTTGTGAAGCCATTAGTGTAATGTGTTGAATCACCTAAAATCACAAGTATTTGTCCAGTATTTTGGGAAACTGAGAACTAAGTCTCTAAATCTGCTAGCTCTTAATTTTAAATTCAGTTAGTGTGGCATCTGGGTTGCCCATCTTGAACTTTGAGCAACAGCAGTAGTTTTGCAATACATTTTTCCCATTTGATACATAGTGAAAGTTGCCAGCTTTCAGGGCACCTGAGTGGCTCAGTCAGTGAAGCGTCTGCCTTTGGCTTATGTCATGATCCCAAGGTCCTGGGATTGAGCCCTGGGTTTGGCACCCTGCTCAGTGGGGTGTCTCCTTTTCCCTCTCCCTCTGTCCAGTTCCGCTGCTTGTGCTTTTTTTTTCTTTCTCTCTCTCAGATAAATAAAATCTTTAGGGAAAAAAAAAAAGAAAGTTGGCAGCTTTCTAGCTACATTTTATTTGAATATGTATTATAATATGTTATACAATGTATTAGAATAAATCTTACATTCTCAGGTTACTTTTCAGATGTGAGGCATCATTACATTATCTTAATTTCTTAAGATTCAGCACATTTCTTCAAGTAGAATGTTCAGTATTGTGTATCATTTTTGCTATAATTGAGGGGAGCAAAACCTGTTGTCTTAATTGCAGGAAGATGCAACTGTGAACTCACTCAGTGAGGAATAATATATGGATTTATAGGACGCTTGGGACCTACCTTAAAAACACAAGTAGAAAACATGTAAAACATAGAGTATTAATAATGTAGAAGAAAAATAAGGAATATAGAACATAGAGTTTTCTGTTAACCACACTGGAGATATCATGGGAAAATACCTAATTTGTGATAAATATCTGTGTATCATAATCGATTTAATATATCTTATATTGTTTGTGAGGAATATTGCCTATCAGAAAATTCACTCCTTATTTTTTTCTTTGATGTATTAATGCTGTATGTTTTATATGTTTTCTACATGTGTTTTTAAGACCAGGTACTGAGTGTTCTATAAATCCATGGAATCCAGGAATACCCCCAGAAGCCAACCAGATATTGTCATATATTCAAATCAGGATTTTTGCTGAGTACATTTGTGTGTGTTCTTTTAGGAAGATATTATAAAGCTCACATTAATGGGCTTCTTTGAAACCAAACTGTCAAATTTTGCAAAAGGCATAATAAGCCAAAATGTGTGGATAACTAAATGTGCTGAGTTTTATGCATCCTCTTAGTTTAAGTAAAATACCATGTTCTGCTCAGTTACAGAGATGGAATGTTTGCACACCATCTACAAGCATTTCATTTGCTATACAAATAGACTGTGAATATAGATGTTAACCTTTTGGTGTGACATTACTTTAACAGAGAGAAGGAGCAAGAAAGGGAAGAACAGTTAATGGAAGACAAGAAAAGGAAGAAAGAGGATAAAAAGAAAAAAGAAGCCACTCAGAAGGTGAGTTTAATCACTTAAGTCTGCTTTTATATCCACCAAACATCTAGAATAACTAACTGCCTTGGGTTGGATACCTGACAGTTCAGTAATACTGCTTATGTAGTTTACTTGCAAATTTTAAGATCTGAAAGTGGGAGAAAGTTGAAGACCTATGTTTGTTTCCCAAAAGTAGATATTCAGAAATGCTGTAGCTGGTTTAATGAGAACAAAGTAAACATTATCAAGAAAGGCAGGAGAGTCACCAACACTTTAGTTCTTGTCCAATTTCTGTATTTGTATCATAATTAACCTCCATTTTTAATAGGTCAGCTTATAAAACAACTTCAAGGCTTGTTAAGTTCACCCCCACATTCTCCTTTTGGTCGCCCTACAGCACTATCATTTATTTGTAAGAATCTGCTTAGAGTTTTGGGGGAAATAACATGGCTTTGAGGCACTTGCTTAGGGGAGAAGAAATGCTAAAAGAAAAAAGACTCACCACTATCAACTGACAAGTCTTAATTGATGCATTTGACCTCAGCGCTGTCTGAGCAGACTGGTAGCCCCACCCCTTTCCCTTCAGTGTGTGTCCCTCGCCCTTTCCCTGGTGTGAACTTATTCTCCACCCCCACCCTCACCCCATTCTTCAGCATTGCCTGACTTGGACTCTGGCTCAGCAGGGGTGTTTTGGTGCTTTGGGGGGAGGTAAAGTGATTTGCCTCCAGTTCTGTTACCATTGCCTAGCAGACTGGGGAAACAGTACCTTGCTGTGAGGCAGGTTTGAGGGTCGCTGCTATAGTGCCAGGTTGTTGAAGCTGAGTTTAGGGAGATAGAAACTGTTACATGGTTCAGAGGGAACTCAAGACTTAGAACAGACTCAAGGCAGGCAATCAGACACAAACCAGTGCAAGATATAAGGGACACCACAAGTTTTCCCAGCATTATTGGATATAACATATATTCCCATATGTCAGTTTTCTGAATTTTTGAAATAGATCATTTATGAGTGCCTGGAGAAAAAAACAATACTGGAAATAGTTTTCTGAATTGGATTGCATATGACCCTGACACATTAAGCATGTAAAATTTTATCTTTTCTTCAAGACTTAATTAAAAGAAATACTCATTTTTGTTTGGTAAAGTAATAAAATAGACTGCTGTGCATGCTCATTAAGATGTTGTCTGCTTTTAACTGAGTTTCTGTTTCTTTTAATAGTGGTATGCTCACCATCATATCCTCATGCTATCAGGGTACCTGCTTCTAATGTGTTGCTTCTAATCTGAGCTTGTTAGAATTGTCTAAAATGTCAGTAAAGAGTCTGAATAAAGATGCCAGATAACAATCCAGAGGCTTTTTTCATACCTGCCTTTGGAGACACAGCCTCATTCCACATAAGCAGGTCCACCAGCAATAAGGTGTCAGGGCATTGCCCCTCTGCATACTGATCTTCCAGCAGGAGTGACAGAGAGTGAACCGCAGTGAAGGCTTTCTTGCCTTTAGGGCATTCACATGTCATCAACTAAATTGGTATAAAAATTGGATTTTGCAGTCTGTGGGAATGAATGGTTAATAGACAAGACACTGGTGAGCTTGAGCAAAGGCTGGTAACAAGAAGATACCAAATCAAGTGGTTATTTTAGCCAATATATGATCTGTCTTCATTCTTCAACTGGAAAATATCTGTATCTGGAAGGAAGTAATAAATTACGCATCTGTAAGCTTTTGTTGTGGATCCCACTATAATAGAAAAATGATTTAAAATGCAAGATAGTGCAGGTTTATTCAGGAGTGAATTTGGATGATTTATGCAGAGAATGTCATTCGTACAGCTGGACAATCTCCCCCATGTATTTGCATCTACATTAAGAAATGGTTTAGAAGTTATGACAAAGAGGAAAATCCCCATAAATAAAATTTCAAATAGTTAATTATGAACAATACAATTCAATCATTTTTGTTTAAAAAGGTTCTAGATTGGCTGACACAGGATCTAGGACAACACATGGCCTTGGATATTGTTGTATCATACTGAACCGTTGTGTAATTCTAGAATTAAATTCTGATTTAGCAGTTTTAAGGAAGGGCACAAAGCTTACCACGTGATTGTCTTAGTGGCTACCAAGCTTATTGTAAAGACAGCGCCTCAACTAGGAGGCATAAAATGTGCTATGATGCAAAGAACTGTAGAGAATGTGCCAGAGGTTCTATTATGTGGTCATTCATTCATTCATTCGATCAGCACCATTTATACAGTGCTTCCCCATCCTTCTCACTGTTTACCCTGTTGCTTTACAATCATCTGTTCGTGTCTGTCTTCCCGTTAGACCATAAGTTTCTCAAGGTTTTACTCATATTTGTATTTTTAGGAAGTTAGGGCATTGCCTGGTACATAAGAGTCATTCAAAAACTGTTTGTTTAATAAATCAGTGGTTAAGATAAGTGCTGGCAATGTAATTTCTTGAAGAATGGACTTTTATTTAAAAGTAAATTATTTCAACATAGACATTAAACTTGAGCTTTTCTTATGAACAGTTTGCTCTTTCTAGAACCATCACTGAGTAAACTGTATTAGATTTCCATTCATAAGAAAGGTGTCAAGGAAGGATTCCATTCACATTCATTAAGCTGATGCTGCTAAAGGATCATTGTTCAGTGTTGGCAGAACACATGCTTTGATCATCCAGCTTTTCACCGTCTGGAGGACAGCTCTTTTAACAGAACCCACATTGTAAGACACATTTGACATTATTTGGGTTTGTCGCCTTACAGCTGGGGAAGGCATGGACTTCCTGTATAGCTGATCTTCAAAATGGCATTCTAAGAAATACTTATAATATCATAACATTTAAATTGCTTTAAGGAATTGATATGTGGATACAAATCAAATCAGTTCGTTCTTGGTTAAATGGAGTTTTAGAAAAATTGCACAGTAGACTTGAGCTCGCTAACAGTACATAGAAACACATTCATTTTAAAGTGCTGTCTACTACAAATCCAATAGAGTAAAACTAGCTTGTTTTTTAATGCAAGAATGTAAGGAACACTCCAGGAGGTCATAAAAGTAGGGCATCGAATTCAGATTTCATGTCTGGCATTAGTGTGCTGGAATCCACCGTGAAGCAGGTTGATTAACTATAAGACATATCTTCCAAAGATGAGCATGTTTTCATGAGCACCCATAGTGGTAACTTGGTATCATTATCAGCCACAAATAACCAAACATCTTTTCTATTACAAAAATCAGAGAACCATTAAAAAATACCTTATAAGATTAACATTTGGGAAAAGGGAGTCAAAATCACTCATGATCTCAGTAATAGTAATAATGAAAATAATACAAGCCTATTAGAATTCTGGCACGTTTCCTTTTGGATGTTTTTCTTATACATGGCGTCTTGTCATTTTTTAATATTATAGGGCATGTATAATTAGGTGCCCTCCTTTATTTTCCTCTCTTAATAGCAAAAGCAGTTTTCCATGTGGCTCCTAATGATCATTTCTAAACTCTCTAAAAACCCATTATTATATTCAGCCTATCCAACCTTTTAGGTTAATCACTTCTATAGCTGTTTTAGTTACTGTATAAAATATTTTCAACAAAGCAATCTTTATTTGTCTAGAATTTACCTGTTTCACTCATTGCTGTATTTCATACTGTTTTACATGAACTTTGATTAAAAACAACAAACTTTTTTTTTGAACATTGGCATAAGATATCCAGTGTAATCCTTATAACAACCCTTTGTACCAAGATACTATTATTACTAATCTCCATTCAACAGATAAATAGAAAACTGAGATCACACAGCCAGGAAGTGGCATGGCTTGGTTTTCTTTTTTTTTAATGTTTATTTATTTATTTATTTATTTATTTATTTATTTATTATAGTCAGAGAGAGAGAGAGAGGCAGAGACACAGGCAGAGGGAGAAGCAGGCTCCATGCACTGGGAGCCCGACCTGGGATTCGATCCCGGGTCTCCAGGATCGCGCCCTGGGCCAAAGGCAGGTGCCAAACCGCTGCACCATCCAGGGATCCCATGGCTTGGTTTTCAATCCTGCCTTTCTGCCATGGCCTCTGATACCTCTGGTGATGGGTCCCTGAACTTTGCTTTCTAGATTTGAGATTGAGTGTTTGAGTCCATACTCAGAGGGTTATCTTTTTTGTCTCTGGCTAATTTAGTTTCGAGGTTCCATCCATTTGCCTTTCTCTAGTCATAGCATCAAAATGATAAACAGCATTCCTGATACAAGTACTTTATCATTTAATGAGAGTGAAATGCTTTTTGTTTTAATTTTTAATATCCTTCATAATGGTGGTCATGTTAGACATATGGCCATTATCTTTATAGAAGGATGTCTGAATGGACTCTCAGCTTTTTTTCTGGATCTGAACTATGCCTGTGTCTGACAGCTTGAATTACTTAACGTCATTAGAATTAAAGTAGGCTTATAATACCAAACTAGAAAGCAAATCTCATTTATGTCTCTTATTTTTCAGGTCACGGAACAAAAAACCAAAGGTAAGGTTTTTTGTTTTTTTTTTTTTCTTTAAGTCGTTGGAACCTTCTGTGTTTAGATTTTACACTTTTGCTGACTCAGCCTCCAATCCACTTGATTAGTGAGATTGAGTGCAAAGTAATTAAGATGGTGGTTTGCAGCCACTAAAGAGCAATAATGACAAATTAAAAGTACTTCTAGTAGTGTTTCTAGTTGGCCTTAAATTTTTTAGGAGGCAAAAGAGATTAGGAAAAGTAATACCTTGTTTTGAAAGTATGTGGGTCATGATTTTGAACTGAACCTTTTCAAAATAATAACAAAAAACACTAGCACCTAATTTACAAATGGGAACTTGGAGGATTGTTAACTATCTTGATCCATGACATATGTTGAGTCTGAAAGGGAGTGTTATGTCTAGGATGGTCTCGTGGTCTTCTGAGCTAGAGCTTGGAATATGCTTTTTCAAAAAATAATATATTTTAACTCTGTTACGAAAAAGTAATGTGCTGTAAACAGGTGTCCTTCGGGTAATCCCCAACCTAATGGTCTTTGTGTTTTTCAGATCTCTCTCTCTCATTTTGTTTTTTATTTTTGTTTTAAGATTTTATTTATTCTTTCATGAGAGACAGAAAGAGAGAGGCAGGCACATAGAGGGAGAAGCAGGCTCCCCATGGGAAGCCTGATGTGGGCCTCAATCCCAGGACCACAAGATCACGACCTGAGCCAAAGGCAAATGCTCAGCCATTGAGCCACCCAGGTGCCCCAGAGATCTCTCTCTCTTCTGTTCAGATTTTGATTATGAAGTCTTGTCTGGTGATGGCCACACTTTTGGTTGGTTCCCCTTCAGAATGGTAGGCTTCATTCCTTGAGACCAATATTCTAGCTCCTATCCTTGCCCACTTAAATACGTGGTTCACAATGAGGGTATATGTTAAAATTATTTGCATAGACTTATCAGAATATACAAGCATGGGCCTCTTCCTAAACATTCATGGTCTCAGGCCACAGTCCTGGCACGTGTATTTTGAGAACATCTACAGGTAACCCCAGGACATGTCCCAGGTTGAGTACCACTGCCCCTGATGAAAGGAGTCACAGGACTGCGATAACTTGGAGGAAGGTCTGGGCAGATGAATGGATAGGCCAAGATGTGATGGGAGGTCCTCTAATGATTGGTTTTTTTCTTGTTTTTGTTTTCTTTTGTTGGACCACCAGGCCAAAGTGTGCCATACAGTAATGGAAAACTAATAAAGACAGTGCTAGTTTTTAAGGAAACTTAGTTCTGGAAAGCAAATTCTCAGATGACCAGACATTACTGTAATATATTACTAATCAAAAGGCATTTCAAGGGAGAATGTAGTCTGGGACCTTGTAGTGATTTATAAAAAACTGATAAAAACTATTTTTAGTGATAATTATCTTAATTAGTTAGAAAGAATAGTGTTCTCCCCTTGTACATTCAGCTAGTACCAACCCAGAAGTGGGCTTTATTTGGAAGTATCTTTATAAATTACATGTTTGAAATAGAAGTCATACTTATCATAAAAATAGAGTTATTGATAGTAGTACAGTGTCCATATTTTCTAAACCAACATACTATCTAGGAAAGGATTTGGGCACATAGTATTTATATTTATAGGACTTTTTTGATTTATCAGGACAGCAGATGAGAAAATAGGCATTTTCCTGGAAAATCTAGGCTCTGGGTTGTTGAAACATGGTGGTTAGGTTCTTGGGCCTGGCCACAACTCTAATGTTCATGAGGCCAAGTATCAACTGAGCTATGGAAACAAGCTGTTTTGTATGGTAAGTGGTGTTTCTATTGGAAGATCAAAAATCCATTAAGGCATTCTTTCTTAGATTGTGTGTGTGTGTGTGTGTGTGTGTGTGTGTTAGATCTTTTCTCAGAAATGCTTTCCTCTGCCAAAATCTTAAAAATCAAACTTTCTTTTCTACTTATTATTTTCTTTCCAAATAGGATTTTTCTCTCACCTACCATAAAATGAAATATACCCTACAGTTTCCAAACTGTTCCCACCCCACCTCCCCATCAAAAATTAAAGTAAAATAATCCTAAAGTGAGCTAAGAGCTTGTTTCAGGTCTCCTAAGGAATTTACTTGGTAGAACCAGGGAGAAAATAGAAGTAAAAATAAAAATTATCTGGAGGGATGCCTGGGTGGCTTAGTGGTTGAGTGGCTGCCTTCAACTCAGAGTGTGATCCCAGGGTCCTGGGATCGAGTTCTACATCAGGCTCCTTGCGGGGAGCCTGCTTCTCCCTCCTCCTGTGTCTCTGCCTCTCTCTCTCTCTCTCTCTCTCTCTCTCTGTGTGTATCATAAATAAATAAATCTTTAAAAAAAAGCTGTTAGGGTCATGGTTGGCTTAGCGTGTAGTTATCAGTATGAAATGACTGATTTATAAAAACTAACATGACTTGGGGCATCTGGGTGGCTCAGTCAGTTAAGCATCTGTCTCTTGGTTTGGCTCAGGTCATAACCTGCTTAGGGTCATGAGATTGAGCCGTGTTGGGCTCTATGCTCAGCACAGAGTCTGCTTGAGATTCTCTCTCTCCCTCTTCCTCTGTCCCTCTCCCACTTGTGTGCACACTCTCTCTCCTTTCGTTCTCTAAAATGAATAAATAAAATCTTTAAAAACAAAACAAAACAAACCACTGACATGACCTTAAGCACCTTTAGTAGAAATAGAGTGTCTAGGAAGGGATTTGCAGTTCCTATAACAGGCACCGCACTGAGGAAAGAGAGATCTACTTCTGTGGAGCCTGTGGGGTTTGGGCCTGATTGGCCAATGAATTTGGACCTGCATCATATTTGGAAGGGTTAAACATGTGGAGCTGCTTAACCCCTAGTGGAACAATTGCCACCTGAGGAAGCTCAGGTAACTAACACTTAACAGTCTCTTGGTAAATGTCTGTCAGGTGTTTTGTTCAGTGAGACTTATTCTGATAGTGAAAGTACTGATGCTGAGAGTCAAAGCCAACAGGGAAAAGCTTCCAGCTTAGTAGATTGAAATTTTTAGATACTGTCATTCACAGCAGCAATTCATGACCTTTACCACACATGGGACACAGCTGAAGGACAGCACCTTCCCATCAGCATACCTGGGGTGATGGACTGTTATGGTACATTGACCACAACTCTGTCTTCTGAGTCTACTCCAGAAGGCATATTTAGTAAGTGTGTGTCTTGGTGGTTGGGATAGTCTCGAGTCTACTCTGAAAGACTTGAGGTGGGTTCTCCCCACCCCAAGTAAGTAATTTACAAAGTAAACTACTTACAGTATGTCACACCATGTAGAAATACGTGAATATTCTAACATTGATGGGAGCCATTTGTTCAGAGTTGGAGCTGGCTACGTCTAGAGAGTGAATGAATGTGAGGTATAAGGCATATGGTTCAGATAGATGGGCACAGAATAGTCCAGGTGGGAGGTAATGAGGACTTGAACCTGGTTAGGAACAGTGGTGGTAGAGAGGAGGAAGGAAGGCATCAGAGAGATGCTTTGGCTCAGTGGAATGTAACGATGATCAGATAATGATGTGCAAGGAGAGAACAAAGTCTAAGACACCTTCCAGATTTCCTACTTGAGAATCTGGTTGGGTGATGACTCTGTTCCTTGAGCTAGGAGATAATGGGGAGATGGGGAACAAGTTTGAGGGTAAAGGGAAGAAGAGAGAAAGAGATCTGAGGTGGAGGTAGGGATTTGGGAAATGCACATAATTGTTAAATTCTCAATATGGGGGAATTTGTACTCAAGTACCTTAAATGTGAGAATAGTATAGGCCTCACCTTCTCTTTCTTTCTTTCTTTCTTTCTTTCTTTCTTTCTTTCTTTCTTTCTTTCTTTTCTTTCTTTCTTTTCTCTTTCTTTTCTTTTTTTTTTAAAGACACAACTTATGACCGAATTCAGCTGGCCATCTTACAAACCTGATTAGGGAATTGCCAGCTACAACCTTCTGGGCAAATCTGATTCCCCTCCTGTTTTCATATTGCCCGCGAGCTAGGAATATTTTTTTTACATTTTTTTCAATGGTTAGAAAAAATATAAAAGAACAATAATTTCAGTCAGTGAAAATAATATGAAATTTATATTTTAGTGCAGTAAGTGAAGTTGTATGTAACACAGCCACACTTACTCATTTATACATTGTCTGTGGCTGCTTTTGCCTACATGTGAACAGTTGAGTCATCACAGCAAAGACCATATGGCCGGCAAAGCCTAAAATATTTACTGTCTGGCCCATTACAGAAAAGTTTGCTGACCCCTGACCAAGAAGAGGATGAGAACCCACAACAGAAGAAAGAGGTAGAGAGCTGGCTGGTGTGGGTCTCAGCAGCTCTCACAAACACAGAGGGAGGAAACGGCCAATAGTGTCAGAAGTTGCAGACAAGCCAAAGAAGTTGTTCGTCGAATGTTCATTAGATTGGCAATAATGGGGCAGCCCAGGTGGCTCAGCAGTTTATCGCCGCCTGCAGCCCAGGGTGTGATCCTGGAGACCTGGGATCGAGTCCCACATCGGGTTCTCCCCATGGTGCCTGCTTCTCCCTCCGCCTGTGTCTCTGCGCCTCTCTCTCTCTTTCTGAATAAAAAAAAATAGATTGGCAATAATGATCACTAGTTGTTGAATGAGGAGAGAGGTTTCCAGGGAGATGTTCAGGGCAGATGCCAGGGTGCATTGAGTTTGAGGAGTGAGTAGAAGGTAAAGAAATGGAGACAGTGCTTAAAGGGTACTGAGAGTTCTTAAGTGTGTGGGGTCCACTCTCTGTGTGTCAGTCCTTGAGAGTTTTTGTATTGCATTGTAACTGATAATCATTCACCCAGAGATTTTCAGTTGAAAATAATGTCTTTTTAGGGCTTGTATGTATTTTATTGAAATTTTTCAGGAATAGAGGCAATTCAGAAGTTCAGTTAGTGATGAGAATAAACAGTAATAATAGGGAAAGGAAAAAAAATCAATTATTATTAGTTCCTGGAAGTCAATGAAAGGCAATTAGAAAATTGGATACACAGCATTTTTCACAATGTCTTTATTTTCCTTTGATACAGAGTTCATGTTTAAGCCACAGACCTTTTCTGTGGAAAATAAGCATGCCCTTATTTTGAGCATCTTTAGAAAGGTCACATTAAAACCTACGAATCAAAAAAAAAAAAAAAAAAAAAACAAAAACCTACGAATCATTAAGGTGCAGAAGAGAAATGAGAGGGTCTGAAAAGTAATTCCTACTCTGTTAATTTCCATTTCTTCTCTTAGCACCTGACATTCTGAAGCATGCTGTGAACCACACACTGATTCTGGGATGTCTTAAGTTTGGACTTCAAGAAGGAGGTTGGAGTGGGCCTCCTGCCTAACAGCCACATTGCTCTCTAGATTTCTGATTGACCTTTAAATGCTTAAAATTCTTGAAGTCACAGAAAGGTGTAAGAAAAAAATTGAATAAGATTTCATTCAAGTTCTGAAACACAGTTTTTCCTAACATGTACCTCACGCTTTTTCTGTGTCCTAGAGTTTTGAATGACTGATCTCCCAGAATAGAGTCCCATATTAGAAGGAAAGTGGTTGAAAAGTGGTCCAATTTCATAATGACTTTATTATTTACAATCCCTTCTACCTCTGATGTAGTGGGAAAATGCTCTGAGGCACTTTTGTAAGAAATCTTACACAATATAGGATACCCTCCAAGTTTCTTTGGTTGTGCTGTGAATGTTGTCAAGTTAGTCAAACTAAGGTTCAGACCTCAGTGCTGTAGGCTGCTCTTACTATGTCTTATTTTATTTTAGGGAAATGAGTCAAGGCATGTAACAGGCATGGTTAACTCAGAGTGAAGATTCTAGCCCTTTTATAGAAGGGCAGCCTCAGAAGCATAGCTCCTTCCATCCTAAAAAACATTTGGGAAGAATCCTCCCAGCCCTTGCCAGCTTCTTGTTTATTCTCATGAGAGGAAAGGGGATTGGGAATGCCATCTGCTATGGGAATCTTGCAGGCATAGATCATCTTCATTTATCAGTTATTTTTATCTATCAGCTCTTATAGGTCATGCAGAGCCTACTATATTGATAATATCAGGCAATAACCAACTTATTTTTCTGAAGAAACAAGTTTATTCTGCTCATCAGGTTGTGGATCCTCAGACCTCCCTTCCTTACTGGGAGACCCACTACTGCCTCAGGGTTGGTTAAGATTAGACCAGAGGGCCTTGAAGTTACTTCAGGCTCCTACTCTTTGGTCTTACTGCTCACAGTGCTCACTAGTGTTCAATAGGAGTAGATCGGGCCCCCTGATTTCTGATGATGTCTCTCTGTCCATAAAGGAACCAGCCAGTTCAGCGAGCAACATGCTGGCCCAGTATCATGTCAGCAGTCAACGCAATACTGCCACCAGAGCTGGCCCAAACATTACTCTGGATGTCAGGGATTTGGGTTTCAGTATCATCCAAATTATCAGGCTCAGTGATTGTTTCTATTTGCCAGGTAGATTTTCTTGGAAAGGGTGGCAATTGTTTGGTAGGATGAGGCAAAAGGAGAGTAGGACATTCCCTGTAGAGTTGAGAGGAAAGCCAGAGAGTCCTGCAGAGTATATTATCTTCACGTTCATCCTGCACATGCCATACCTCCTGTCCACCATTTAAAAAAGTAAGGTAAAACATTAAATTCTTTAAAATAAGTAGGAAAAATACCTACATTTTAAAATTTTTATTTGAAATATTTATTTTATGTTTCCTTTTTAGAGAGGGTGGAGGAGAGAGAAAGTAATCTTAGACAGGCTCCATGCCCAGTGCAGAGCCCGATGTGGGGCTTATCTTACAGCCCTGAGATCATGATCTGAGCTGAAATCAAGAGTCGGACACTTAACTGATTGAGCCACTCAGGCGCCCCTGAAATTTTTATTTTAAATATTTGGAACAAATATACAAGATACCCTTAAAAATTTTGACAAAAGCAAAAAAATGTATAACATTTTTAATTATTTACATATGGATGTGAAGCAAGAGTAAGTTCAGGTAGCTATAGAAGCCAAACCCAAGTTGATTTCTCCAGGGCTGAGATTTTCTGTGGGGGTCTACTCTGTGCTAGACCCTAAGAAAAAAAAAGATGAAAGCTGGGTCCTTACCCTTGAGAGACTCTTGGGCCTGGTGAGGGTGAGAAGCCTGTAAATGAGAATTTCAATGTAATATGGTAAATTCAAGGTAAAGAAAGATGGGCATCATGCTTCTAGAGCACAGATGAAGGTGCTTTGCCTACCTAGTCCAGGGACTTCAAGAAAAGTTTCTCAGGGGCAGCCCCGGTGGCGCAGCGGTTTAGCCCCGCCTGCAGCCGGGGTGTGATCCTGGAGACCCAGGATCGAGTCCCACGTCGGGCTCCCTGCATGGAGCCTACTTCTCCCTCTGCCTGTGTCTCTGCCTCTCTCTCGTGTCTCTATGAATAAATAAATAAAATCCTAAAAAAAAAAAAAAGTGTTTCTCAGAGGTAGGTCTTTAAGAATGGGGATAAAGGGCAAGGCCATTCCAACCTAGAGCCTTGAACTTTTACCAAGGGCTTTACCTGGGGCCCATATGCACCCTCAGACTTGCTGGGCAGCCCTTCATGGATTTAGGGGAGTGAATGGTGATTGCTTCCCTTTCCCCCTTAATTAATGGAAATAGAATTCTGTGGCATTGTTGTCTTTGAGTCATTGTCACCATTACTCCCCACCTCTGCCATACCTCCAATAAACCGAAGATGTAGGAGAATTTAGAACGACCACCACCATTCACAGTAGGATGGTAGAAGAGTTGTCTTATTGGAATTGATCTCATGTAAGCTTTATTAAAAACCATTTTTAGAAAAATGTATTTTATTTCAAAGACTGTTTCTCAATCTTTCTCTTTCAGTGCCCGAAGTGACGAAACCAAGTTTAAGCCAACCAACGGCCGCCAGCCCAATTGGCAGCTCTCCATCGCCACCAGTCAATGGTGGCAACAATGCCAAAAGGGTGGCAGTGCCGAACGGACAACCGCCAAGCGCCGCCCGCTACATGCCTCGGGAGGTGCCGCCGCGATTCCGTTGCCAGCAGGACCACAAAGTGTTACTAAAACGTGGGCAGCCCCCTCCGCCGTCCTGCATGCTCCTCGGGGGCGGAGCAGGGCCTCCTCCCTCCACAGCACCTGGAGCAAACTCAAACAACGCACAAGTGACAGGAACGCTGCTGCAGAGTGACAGTGGGACTGCACCAGGTGAGGAAGAGGTGTTGTGAATTGATTTCATGGCAGCTTGAAAGAGAGTGATCACTTCTTTTGTATTGCCTGGTATAAAGTCCACAAAAACCCTTCATTAGATAGACTCTTGGGATTACTCAAAAGACGGGAGAAGATCCCAGTGTGAAATGTGTACCAGCACTTCTCTTCTGAAACTGGGTTTTAGCGTCCAGTATGTGCTCTTGGCATGAGAAACTAATGTGGCTGTTGTTTGTCATCACCATGTGGGACTTTTCTTCTTTTTTACACAAGTGCATTATAAATTTGAGCCTCCATAGTTCCAGCTGTCACCACAAGTGTGTGCTCAGAGGATAATTAGAGGTGGGGCTAGTGCAAAGACTTGTTCTGAATCTTACTTGCCTATGTTTATGTTCTCAGAATGCTGGAAGTATAGAGAGAATCGTCTCTTAGATTACTGTGTAGAATCTTGGGGTGGGGAGGAGATACCAAATAATACCATTCTGTAGTTTTTTATTAGATTTTTTTTTTTGACTCATTGTTTCTTTAGAGGATTTTGGGCTTTGTTAAAAACTGGGCTCCTGGCTGGCTCAGTCAATAGAGCACACAACTCTTGATCTTGGGGTTGTAAGTTCAAACCCCACATTGGATGTAGAGCTTACTTTAAAACAAAACAAAACAAAACAAAACAAAAAAACCCTAGATGTAGATATATCTACAAGGGGGGGCTATAAATTTTGATAGTTTTTAATAGATAAATGTTAAATCAGCTAATAGCTAAGAACCTCCAGACATCACCTCTTCCCCTTCTCTTTTTTTTAAAGCTTATTAACAGATTTTCGCTTAGCTCTTAAAATATCTTTTGAAGCTATACTAAAATTCAAAGCTTAAACATAATCAAGCCTTGGCAAGAACAATGAGTTGGTTATTGTTAACTGTAGCACACTTTATTCTGAGTTTAAACATGGAATTGCCTTAGAAAATTCTATCACCATCTCATGTGCAGAGTAAGGATGTAGAGAAACCTCATGGTTATGGCTTTATGCAGACTTTTCTGTGGTGGCTGGCAGGCCAAGCCCAAAGCAGGCAGGGAAAAGCCTCATGGCCCTTCCCTTCCTGGCCCCTTAAAAGCAGTTGCAAGGGGATCCCTGGGTGGCTCAGCGGTTTAGCGCCTTCCTTTGGCCCAGGGCGCAATCCTGGAGTCCCGGGATCGAGTCCTGCGTCAGGCTCCCTGCATGGAGCCTGCTTCTCCCTCCTCCTGTGTCTCTGCCTCTCTCTCTATATATATATATCTAAAATAAAATAAATAAATAAATAAATGAATCTTTTAAAAAAAAAAAAAAGGCAGTTGCAAGAGGAAGTACGTGAGGGGTGGTCACATCAGGTGGTTCTGCAGTCAAATCTACCCAGGCCTGGATGTAGACATGAGTCCAGTGTGAGTCAGACTCTCTCGTTTGCATTCTTAAAACCAAGGAGACCCCGGAGTCTTAAGATTTTGAGATTCTCTGCTTTCGTACTCTTATATGGCTCTATGTAATATTTTTTCAACCTTATATTGATTTAAGGCTTCTTGGTTAAAGTAACTAAAACAAATTTAGAAGAAATTACTGGGTTAAAAACATGTCATTTTTCTTCCCACCAAATATGATAAATTCCACCAAAATATGTGCTGAGCCAGACTAATTTATCAGATTAAGTTCCTTGGGCACTTAGAGACTGATTCATGCTTGTCTGTCCCAGCAATCTAGCTGGGTGGGCATTCATCATTCATCAGATGCTTACTGAGTAGCAGTGCACTGGCCACTATGTAGAATTCAAACGTTAGCAAGAAGGGTCTCTGCCTAAGAGGAGGAGCTTTGGGGGGAGTCTCTGTGCTAATGTGGGAGAAAGTAGATGTGAACACAGTACCACAGCACTAAGCAAAACAGCTCCAGACAGGGAAAGGTTATTTTTCAGGTGATGAACTAAAAACAAAACAAAACCCTCATAGAAGAAACGGCACTTGAACTAGGCCCAGAAAGATGGGTATATTTCAGTATATGAATCCAAGAGGAGAAGCCAGTAGCTGCCAATGTGGAACAGTGCCAGGGTGAGAGGGCATAAGTTGTGCACTGTCAAGTAGTGTGGACATAGAAAGTAGTGGAAGATAAGACTAGAAAAGTCTGTTGGTCCCAGGTTGTGCAGCATCTTTATGTGTGCTAAGAAACCATTGGGAGCTTCCCCTATGGCAGTGATCTAATTGAAGGTGTGCTTCAGAACAATGACTCTAGCCAGGAGTGTTCAGAGTACATTGGAGATAGAAAGCAAGTTGAGGGTGTTACTACATTATCTCAAGATCTAAGAAGGCCCTTCTCTGTCAATAGGAATGACAAGGGGACAGCTTTGAGAAATGTGGTGGAGTTACACTTAGCAATATAGCAACCTGGCAAAATGAAAGAGAAGAGATGACTAGCCGAAGAGTGACGCAGTTAACCAAGACAGGCAACTGGGTAGAGAATTGAGTTTGTGGGGAACTGTATGAGCTCTCTTAGGGGCAGTTTGAGCTTGAGGTGTTAATAGAGCATGCATGTGTAGCTGTGATTGATAAGATAATCTCTTTCCCAGAGTCAACCCTTGGAGGTGCTGCTGCTTCAAATTATGCAAATTCCACTTGGGGCCCGGGAGCCTCCTCCAACAACGGCGCCTCCCCCAACCCAATTCACACCTGGGACAAGGTGATTGTAGACGGGTCTGACGTGGAAGAGTGGCCTTGTATTGCCAGCAAAGACACTGAGTCTTCTTCCGAAAACACCACCGATAACAACAGTGCCTCGAACCCTGGCTCTGAGAAGAGCACTCTGCCAGGAAGCACCACTAGTAACAAAGGAAAAGGGAGCCAGTGCCAGTCTGCAAGTTCTGGGAACGAATGTAATCTTGGGGTCTGGAAATCTGACCCTAAGACTAAATCTGTTCAATCTTCCAACTCTACAACAGAGAGCAACAATGGACTAGGAAATTGGAGGAATGTGAGTGGTCAGGATAGAATTGGACCTGGCTCTGGCTTCAGCAACTTTAACCCAAATAGCAACCCATCTGCCTGGCCAGCGCTGGTCCAAGAAGGAAATTCTAGGAAAGGGGCATTGGAAACGGATACTAGTAATTCCAGTGCACAGGTTAGCACAGTAGGTCAGGCATCCAGGGAACAGCAGTCAAAGATGGAAAATGCGGGTGTTAATTTTGTTGTCTCTGGCAGAGAACAGGCTCAAATTCATAACACTGATGGACCAAAAAATGGAAACACTAACTCCTTGAACTTAAGTTCACCAAACCCCATGGAGAATAAGGGAATGCCCTTTGGAATGGGCTTGGGGAACGCCTCCAGGAGCACTGATGCCCCTTCACAAAGCACTGGAGATCGAAAGACTGGGAGTGTTGGATCTTGGGGTGCAGCTAGGGGGCCTTCTGGAACTGACACAGCCTCTGGACAAAGCAATTCTGGAAACAATGGGAACAATGGAAAAGATAGAGAGGACTCCTGGAAAGGAGCTTCTGTTCAGAAATCATCTGGGTCAAAAAATGACTCTTGGGACAATAACAGGTCTACGGGTGGGTCCTGGAACTTTGGCCCTCAGGACTCTAATGACAACAAATGGGGTGAAGGGAACAAAATGACATCTGGGGTCTCTCAGGGAGAATGGAAACAGCCGACTGGGTCTGATGAGTTGAAAATTGGAGAATGGAGTGGTCCAAACCAACCAAATTCTAGCACTGGAGCATGGGACAATCAAAAGGGCCACCCCCTCCCTGAAAACCAAGGCAATGCCCAGGCTCCCTGTTGGGGAAGATCTTCCAGCTCCACAGGAAGTGAAGTTGGAGGTCAAAGCACTGGAAGTAACCACAAAGCAGGAAGTAGTGACAGTCATAATTCTGGCCGTCGGTCATACCGGCCCACACATCCTGATTGTCAGGCTGTCTTACAGACTCTTTTGAGCCGAACTGATTTGGACCCCAGGGTGCTCTCAAACACTGGCTGGGGCCAAACTCAAATTAAGCAGGACACTGTGTGGGATATTGAAGAGGTGCCAAGGCCTGAGGGGAAATCGGACAAAGGAACTGAGGGGTGGGAGAGCGCTGCCACACAGACCAAGAACTCAGGGGGCTGGGGAGATGCACCCAGCCAAAGCAATCAAATGAAGTCTGGATGGGGGGAGCTCTCAGCCTCTACAGAGTGGAAAGACCCCAAGAACACAGGAGGCTGGAATGACTATAAGAACAACAACTCTTCCAACTGGGGAGGCGGACGACCAGATGAAAAGACATCTTCTTGGAATGAGAACTCCAGCAAGGATCAGGGGTGGGGAGGGGGACGCCAGCCCAATCAAGGATGGACTTCTGGGAAGAATGGTTGGGGAGAGGAAGTTGATCAGGCGAAAAACAGCAGTTGGGAAAGTTCTGCAAGCAAACCTGTGTCTGGGTGGGGAGAAGGAGGGCAGAATGAAATTGGAACTTGGGGGAACAGCGGGAATGCAAGCCTAGCTTCCAAAGGTGGGTGGGAAGATTGCAAAAGGTCTCCAGCGTGGACTGAGACTGGCAGACAGCCCAATTCCTGGCATAAACAGCACCAACAGCAGCAGCAGCCACAGCAGCCACCGCCACCACAACCAGAGGCTTCTGGTTCATGGGGAGGCCCCCCACCACCACCTCCAGGCAACGGACGACCTTCCAATTCCAACTGGAGCAGTGGGCCACAGCCAGTAACCCCTAAGGACGAGGAACCCAGTGGTTGGGAAGAGCCATCCCCACAGTCAATTAGTCGGAAAATGGACATCGATGATGGCACTTCAGCATGGGGAGACCCTAACAGCTATAACTACAAGAATGTGAATCTGTGGGATAAGAATTCCCAAGGGGGCCCAGCACCTCGAGAACCAAACCTGCCTACCCCGATGACCAGTAAATCAGCATCAGGTAGGCAATGGCTGCTTCTTGCGGGTTTGATAAACAAAAATCCTAAATTTTTATTAAGCTGCATTTATTCCTTGGCTGTATTCTAGAAATCTTTCTACATTAACCATACTCTACTGTGAACAGAAGCTTTCTTTTTATAAAATTATAGTGAAAACAGATGCTGGTGGTACCTTTCAATGTTCTTTCTTGGCAAAAGGGAAAAAAGATGGCATCCCTGTGGTAGTCTCCCAAAGTTGGTACGGTTTTTTTTTTTGTTGTTTGTTTGTTTGTTTTTTTAATTGTATTGGTCTTGCAGAATCCAAAAAAACGTATCTTGGGCGCTAAACAAACCATGCTCCAGATTTAAAAATGAAGAATTAAAATAGCAGATATGGACCTGATTTCCATTCAGTTTCTACTCAGGAACATATCCTCTGTGTTTCTCCTTCCCTGGTGAAGGGAGGTATTTTGTGTTGTTCTCGAAGGGGCCATCAGAATGCTGTAGCATGGCTGGGATCTGGAAGATTTCAGTCGTTTTCCAGATGATTTTTAATGATCACCTCTGGTAGTGGAGTACTTCGTATAAGAAATTATTTTCTCATGATCATTAGTTGCCCAGAATTAAACTTTCTTCTTCCTCTATTTGGATAGAAATACCATACCTGGTAAATTGAAAGTAGTGCTAGTAATACCATCGTTGGCATTGTCGACTTGAATGTCCCCATAAAGCATATAATTCAACAAATTAAGGGGATGCACTGTTCAGGTGGTTTTTTGTTTTTTTCTTTCAGTTAGAATTAATACTTCGTTTTCCACTCCTCAGATAAACCTAGTGTTCGGTGAATGCAGTTATGGCCACTTAGAAAATGATTGCTTTTAACTAGTTCTTTTTTTTCCCCTCAAATATTGAAAAGAATGAGGAAGGAAATAAAGATTGTTCATTAATTCCCTATCTAGCACAAAACCTGCTAAGATGTGAAAGAAATTTATTAGCCATATAATGAAAACCTTCAACTGTAGGGAAAATCAAAATGTAATAAATAAAAGAATCTTAGCCCCTAGGGTCTCTTCCCACACATAATGAATCTCGTAGCATTTTGTATCTCATTCAAAAGTTTTCTTCATACCTATAGCAAAATATATCTTATCTTTTACAGATTTTACACAGAAGAGATTATACTATATACACTGTTCTTCGCCTTGCTTTTTCCATCATACTTTAAAACTTTCCATGTTAGCACATACATTTTTGTCTTTTATTTGCTTTGTGTACAGTATTTATTTCATGGGTGACGTAATTGGTCTAACCAGTGACTTTATGATAGATATTTAGATTGCTTCCAAATGGTTTCCCACAGTGTTAAAGTAAGCATTGTTGTACCTATAATTTTATGTACTCTACAAGTATATCTATGGTATAATTTCGGCAGTGGAGTTACTGGGCCAAAAGTTAAAGTGACAATGCTCCCTGAGGGTGGAACCCATTCATATTTCTGCAGACAGAGCATAGGAGAGCCTGTTCCTCCCACCTTCACTCCCCACTCCCTGGATATTAGGATGTTTCATTTAACAGATCATTCTTAGAGACCCATTTTCTTTCTTTACAGTCTGGAGCAAAAGCACACCACCTGCTCCAGATAATGGTACTTCAGCTTGGGGTGAGCCAAACGAAAGCAGTCCTGGGTGGGGCGAAATGGATGACACGGGAGCATCGACCACGGGCTGGGGGAATGCACCCTCCAACGCTCCAAATGCCATGAAACCTAGTAAGTGTACAGCATTATTTGGGAGGGAGCCTCCATTAATTTGGGGGCCAGACATTTTGGTGAGGGCTGTTCTAATGTTTCAACTACTGTTTGAAGAGATTCAGGACCATGACCCTTTAATAAATGATTAGTACCAAATGGTAGCGACTTAGCTTTTCATATGTTAACATGCTTAGAGTGAACTAGAAGTCCTAAGTTAATTTTGTTGATTTTAAGTTAGGTTTAGTATCTGGCCAGAATTGAAATGTTGACGTGGTGCTTTTTTTGCCAGTAACTTAAATATTGCTCACCATTCCTATTTTGCATTTCTGCTCCTTTGTTAGTATAATTTAAAAAGACTTTCCTGGCTTTTCATGTGGGACACAGTCTCTGCTGCTCACTGACTTCATCGTTCTGTTTCTTCCTCATCCCTTTGTCTCTCCTCTCATACTTCCACCCACGTAGAAGCATTTAAGGTTTCTTGAACCCAACAAAGATTTGTTCGTTTGAGTTTTTAATACAAAGCATGTCACTCTTATTCATAAATCATTGAAAGTCTAAGCTATACTTGATCCAGCTGGCAATGTGTAGTCACAGTAATTTGCAAAACTTTGTAAACCAATGCTATGGAATGTCTCATTGGATGTTCCTTGGTTGAAAAATTCAATTTCGAGTGCCCATTTTCACTTGTTTGTCGTTTTCTTAAAAAGTATTCCAGCATCTCTTTTCTGCCATATTGCAGACTTAAAAAATTATCTTTTGATTTAAAAATGTGGTCATAGTGAATGCTCAAAATTTGAGCAAAAATAATAAATTCTGTTGTCAATTTTATTGTATGATATTTATGACTCTTATAGTGCCACATGAAGAAGTACAATCTTAGCTATATTCTAGAAATTCATTCTTGTGTCTGTGCATTTAAAAAATTATGAATCCACTTCATAGAAATAGTTTTACAAAGACATGATTTCATCATGATTTTCACTGTAAAATTGGTTGTATCATCATGGGAAATACCACGCTGTAGACTTGAAATAGATCCAAAATGGCTGTTGGAAGACATTAGCCAGACCCTTGGCATAAGGAGATACTTCAGCAGTATTGTCGGGATTTTTTTGTGTCTTTCCAACCTTAGAATCACTCTTCCATCACAAAACCTTCACAGTTTAAAAAAGTCTTCTCTCCTTCAAGATCGTATAGTTAAAGCTATAGGTATACTTACCCTTTGTCTGGGTAATACGAATGTGGAAGGGGCTAGAATATTGGCCTCGCCACAGAGGTGGATTAGATAAGATCACAAATACCCTAAAATGCTGCATTCATAAGGACTGATCATTGTGATTATTGTAATATGTAGCTATTGCATACGATTCGTTCATTTTTTTCTTAAAGATTCCAAATCTATGCAAGACGGCTGGGGGGAGAGTGACGGTCCAGTGACGGGAACTCGCCATCCCAGCTGGGAGGAGGAGGATGATGGAGGAGTCTGGAACACCGCCGGCTCTCAGGGAAGTGCTTCCTCCCACAACTCAGCAAGCTGGGGACAAGGAGGAAAGAAGCAAATGAAGGTAGCCCACTTTAGAAATGATCGAGCTTGTTTCTTTGTTCTTAGAAGGCAGAACTGAGAATTTTCTCATGGAAGGAGTCCCTGAAGTCCTAAGTAAGGGTGAAAATATTTTCTTAAGAGCAAATAATTACTTCCTCTTTACTCCTCATCTTCCTTCCCCATGACTTTGAAACCTCAAACTACAGAGCTGTTGCTGTGAGTAAAATGGAATTTTCAAAGACAGGAGATTTTTTTTTTTACTTTTAGTTTCCATATGATAATAATTCTTTGGAAGCTTTCAAGGCACATTTTATAAATGTTTTATGCTTTTGCATTCTAAAGCCAAGGAAGTCCTTAGGGTAAGTCCCCATGATATATAGAAGAGAAACCAAAGAATGACAGCTTTTCCAGTGGCAATCAGCATGACTGGTTTTTATCCGATTCGGGAGATTCCAAAACCCAGAATCATTCTTCCAACAAAGTGAAGTGCCAGTACATAACCCTACTGTAGCAACCAAATGATTTATCTATATCCTGAACCAGGTTGTGTTGTAAAGTCACTTTCCAGGGCTCCTGAGTGGCTCAGTTGGTTAAGCATCCGACTCTTAATCTAAGAGTTGTGAGTTCAAGCCCCATGTTGGGATCCACGCTGGGTATGGAGCCTACTTAATTAAAAAAAAAAGAAAAAAAAAGAAATTAAGTTGTCATTTTCCATGTCTTAGAGCAACGCCGTTTCTCCTTTGATTTGCATAATTTGATGAGGACTTTGGTTTCAGTCTAGAACAAGTCTTTGAACCTGAACCGTTCTCCCAGCAGAGGCATTCTTTCCCTTCTGCAGAGAAACTGATGAAAATTAGAAATAGGCAGTCACATATTTAATTTCAACATGGGAGCCTTGCTGCCCCATGAAACACTTCACAGTGAATATTGTCCTGGTTTCAAATACCAAGTACTGTCCTGGAAGGTCTTCAGTCAGCTAAAGGGGCTATGCCTTTATCCCCTTTGCTGTAGGATATTAATGTTGTTCTGCATACAGTAACTTGATAGCCTAAAAACATAGGTTGTTTATGTTGGAGGCATCCTGTTTAAGCAGCTAGTTACAATTTCCCTTCTAAGGATTGCTTTGCCTCCCCCTAGTCACAGATGGAATTAATCCATAAAATTCTCAGTATCTTTGTACTCGTCTGTTATCTGGCTTGTTGTGGCTTTTTTTGTCATTTACAAATTCCCAACAAGACAGAAAAAAAGACAGTTGAGGAATACTGCTGATTGACAGAAGTGAGTGAAGGAAAGGTGCTGGCCCACTCAGGTGGCCCTGAGGCATAACTGATTCAGCTCAGTTGAAATTTGGCGTTTCTGCTCCACAACTGACAATTCTGACCTTTTGTGTCCTAGGGCCTTTTTTTTTAAACTGATTGTGATCAAAGACAGATAATGTAAAATTTACCATTGTAACCATTTTTAAGTGCACAGGCAGTTCAGTAGTGGTGAGTATATTCACGCTGTTGTGCAACCATCACCACATCTAGCCACAAAACTTTTCATCTGCAAAACTGAAACTGTATTAAACAAAAACTATCAATTCTACTCTCCCTCCAGTGAGGGCTTTTTTGACCTTAAAACCTGTGACTGAACTTAAGTGAACTTACTCACTTTGAGGAATAGTAAAATCAACATAACAAATATCAAAACAGAAGTTTTTATTTGTAGAATGTACAAGTAAGCAAAGCCCCATCACCCCATCCCCACCAACTCCTCATCATTGTTCCACCTACCTTCTCCATAGAAGTAAAAGTGGAGCTGGTGTTGGATGTCCTATTCTGGGGAGAAACTAGTTTGTCCCTTAAGAAACAAAAACTCAAGGGCTCCTGGCTGGCTCAGTTGGTTAAGCATCTGCCTTTGGTTCAGGTCATGATCTTGGGATCCTGGGATTGAGCCTCGTGTAGTACTCCCTGCTCAGCAAGGAGTCTGCTTCTCCCTCTCTCTCTCCCCTACTTGTACGTGTGTGCGCTCTCTCGCTCTCGCTCAAATTAATAAATAAAATCTTAAAATAAAACAAAACACCAGCTAACCAAGTATATTTCCAGTTCTAACTCAGTGTGACGAATCAAATAAGAATGAAAATATAGATAGAACTAAAGCTTATTACTCTTTCAGACTAATGGATAAAATATCAAAATAACCACAGTTAAAGAGGGAAATTTGGGCTCAGAAAGGTAAACTGTTGGTTCTGCATTTTCAATCAGTACTTAAATCTAACTGATAAGAAGTGAGATAAAATAATTTGGATCTGAGGTTATGTATTTCATTTCTGTAGTGCTCACTGAAAGGAGGAAACAATGATTCATGGATGAATCCTCTTGCCAAACAGTTTTCAAATATGGGATTGCTGGTAAGTTTCATTTTCTTTTATGTGTAATACAGCCCAGCTTTTACTTTTAGTACAAATGTGAAGACCGCTGCCATTAGAGTACAACATTACAGATTTAGAAACTGGTTAAACAGTGTTTCTGATTTGGATTTAGCAGTATTTGTCCTCTGTTCTTTTTTTTTTTTTTTTTTTTGTTCTTTTATTCTTAATGAAATACTCCAATATTTAAAGGCTATGGCTTTTGAATTTGTAGTCCTTGTGTCCTTTTCCTTAAGCGGTTAGGGGCAGAAAGAGCCAGGCCTTAAAACTTACGTAACGTACCCTAATACTGTACCAGTTTTCGTATTACAGTTTTGAAAACGGCAGCAACAATAAAATAAGGAGGGGAACTATTTGTAATTAATTATATAGGGAATTCTTGTAGGATTTCTCTCAATCTCTCTCTCTCTCTCTCTCTCTTTCTCCCTCTCTCTCTCTCTCTCTCTCTCTCTTTAAATCTCTTGGGAACATTGTGGGACACCCCGTCCCTAGTTGCCAAAAGACAGATAGCTTGACTTGGCTGCACATTTCCAGATTTGATGACTGGACAAGTCACGAGAAGAGGTTGTCATCATTTGGCTGACACTCGTGGAATTTGATCCTGAGCCGACTGGAACTTATTTCTCTAAGCAGCTATTTAGCTATTGCTCTGTCCATAGAGTTACTGAAGCTAATTCTATGTGAAAATTGAATGTGGGAATATAGACACCATAGGCAATCAAATTAGTCACATCATCAGTGATCTTGTCTTCATTCCAGTATAAGGTTTATATCAAAGGACCATGTAGAGTACCAATAGTATGCCACAACTCTCATGTAAATAATGCCATTTTTTTTTTTATCTCTCTCATACAGATGTTGCTAATTCAAACCTTTAATCCTCCCTCCCTGTTGCTTCTTTTTCAGAGTCAAACTGAAGATAATCCAGGCAGCAAAATGGATTTGTCTGTAGGTGTGTATCACTCTACTAATATGAATGGGTATATTGTGATTAATGATGTCATATTGGATCCCTGCTCAGCTTGAGTTGGGATGGGTGCCATTCAGCAGACATAAAGGACCATCCTGGACACTAGGTAGGGGTTGAAAACTCAAATAGTTGCAGGATCCAGGAAAGTAACGAAATGAGTGTCATGTACCAGGTATAAGAAATTGGGAGTTGGAGGCCACTGGTTAGCTGTCGGGGGAATATGTACCATCTCCAGGATAAAGGAATCAGCCTTGCTCTGGCCTTAACAGTTGTTGCCATGGAGAGTAAGGGTTCAGCTTTGTCAGAGCTTCCAGTTGGCGAGCGAGGCCAGAAATTCAGACATAAATTGACATCCTGATTCTTAAATATTGGAAACTAATTCAGATTTTAAAAACTAGTGTGTGGCCAAAGTATGTCTGTGGCCCTGCCAGACTCTGTTCTCAGGTTGGTAGTCCTGTCTGCACTGGAATGTTTCATTTTTGACGAGTTCTCCCACCCTAAGTGGAGCAGTTGCCATGTCAGCCCTTAGTCTGTGGGATCGTCACCATGATGCTATTACTCACCTTGAGGTGATAAAAGAATCAAACCAAGGAAAAAGGAAAATAGTCCTAGGTCATAAGGGAGATAGTCTGATCTATGATATTTTAAAATCTAAGAGTGACGAAAAAATGAGTTTCCAGGGGCACTGATCATGTCAGTGTATAATAGCAAATTTCCAGAGCTGTGAAGAAAAGGAGTAGTAGTCATGGTACTTGGGAAATCTGTTGTTCACTTAATGTGCCCAACTCTAAGTTTTAAATTCTAGGGCAACAGCTATGCCTCTTAGGCCTTTTTATTCTCAATAACTGTGTCACAGCCCCACCCATTTATCTAGCAGAAGCTAAAACAGCAGCAGGAGACAAACTCTCACGAAGTGCATTTGATTTTATGAGTGAGTTATAGTCATCAAACATGTCAATAACCAGTGGAACTATTTTTTTAGTCAGATTTTTACCAGGTTGGCCCTAAATCTCTCTTTCAATCTTCCATTGAAAACAAGCTACAACCGACACAAGTTTTTTAAGAAGGAACAAAAGGATCCACACGTGCCCCTGGGGGCCTGAACCAAGAAGATCCCTCATGGTCTTATGCCCAGCACCTCAGGGAGAAGAATGGGACCGGTACCCCCCCACCCCCCATCATAAGGGAGATATTTGTTCTTGAAACTTTCATTTCTGTGTTACTTTTCAGGGAGCCTTCCAGATAAAAAATTTGACGTGGACAAGCGAGCGATGAATCTCGGGGATTTTAATGATATCATGAGGAAGGATCGATCTGGGTTCCGTCCACCTAATTCCAAAGACATGGGAACCACAGATAGTGGGCCTTATTTCGAGAAGGTGAGTCAAATCCTTTAAGATAATTCATGCGAACCACTTTGGTTCCCATTTGTTCTTTTGATAATTGATTCCAGGAGGAAGCACAGAGTCACTGAATTAATTAATGAGCAAAAACATAAACATCACCTGCATTTAAGTGTTGGCATGAAAACAGTTGATGTCAACAGGTGACTAGGCAGAAGCTAGAACCATCTGTCTTTAGTATGTGAGTATTATGAAGAAGGTCTGAGTTTTTAGAAATTTTATGAAGTTTGGAAAGGGGAAATAAATGGTCTGACTTTTTATAGTGGGAATGCGAAATGTGTGGAAGAAATTTTAGAGACCAATTTATTCTGCTGCTATACAGTGAGAAATTAAATTTGGGATATTGTGCAGATAATTCGTATCTCCCAAGGCCTTCCCTTCTAGCTTTGTTAAGATGTTCCAGAACTTTCTCTTTTGATATTTCTAAGAGAGTTCCTTTGTTCTTTCTCCATTTCTCTAGTGACCTATTTTGAGTTATAATGGTATACTGTTCAAATTCTCAACCTGATTTATGGAAGTCATGAATACCTATTTGTTTTTGATTCTTGTCTTTCCAATTGGAGGAAATAATTCCTTGATTCAGAATACTGATTTGTCATGGCCCTGGTCTTCAGAAAGCAATAAAAACCAAAAGTTTGGGCAGCCTGGGTGGCTCAGCGGTTTAGCTCCGCCTTCAGCCCAGGGCGTGATCTTGGAGTCCCAGGATTGAGTCCTACGTCAGGCTCCCTGCATGGAGCCTGCTTCTCCCTCTGCCTGTGTCTCCCATGAATAAATAAATAAAATCTAAAAAAAAAAAAAAAATTTAAAAAAAAGTTTTAGATCTGGCAAATTTTTGACGTTACTGATAATGCTGTTTCAGGCAGCAACAGATTCATAAGATTACTCTGGCTTTTGTTTCAGCAGCCACATAGAGTAATCAATATTAGATACATAAAAATTCAGAGTCTGGCAATTTTTATCTTAGTGCAATGGACAGAATGTGTTACTTAGAGGATAAGAAAAAATCCATATCAGAGATGACAGATGGTGTCTGTTGGGCCAAGTGTGATGACTCTGATCAGATCCAAATTCCATCCTCGTTTATTGCTAATACACTCTAACTCTGTTTGTTCCTAGTGTTTCTCTCTTGTCCCTTCTTGCATTCTGTTGCTTCACTAACCAACACTCATTGTGATTGGCTAACTCCTACTACTTTTCAGCTGACTTTGCCTTTCTCCAATCAAGATGGGTGCCTTGGGGATGAGGCTCCCTGCTCTCCCTTCTCCCCTTCTCCCAGCTACAAGCTGTCTCCCTCTGGTTCCACACTACCCAACGTCAGCCTTGGAGCAATCGGCACAGGGCTCAACCCCCAAAACTTCGCTGCTAGACAAGTAAGGAGGCCTCTCAAATTTATAACTGCTTGACTGTGGCCTTGCCTTGGCCCTGGTCTGCAGTTCATTGCATCATTTGTCTGTCTTGGGAAATTTGTTGATTACTGAATGCACAGAATGATACTAAGTATAGGCTTTAGATCTCTCAGCCCGTAGAACCCATCTCTCTTCATATTTTCTCAACATGGATTTTATTTTAAATTTGTTTCTTTCGTCTTCTCATTTTTGGTCCTAAGTTCACATTTAAGAAGTTAACTAATAAACTGGCTTAGGAAAATGTTAAGGAGGCTACATAGGTACTTTACGTCATCTAACTTAGCAACGAATTTGCCATTCTTGACATTAGATTGAATGGCAAGTGATACTTTTGAAGTCCTTTTGATTTAGTAAAACTTCTAATTAGAAAATAGCAGCAAAACTAGTAAGAGTAAATACTTGAGTTTTACAGCATCTTAAAATCTAGTGTCTTTAAGTTAAAATACAATCATTACCCAGGCAGAGGTAATTTGATAGAAGAGCTTTGGGAAGCCTGGATGTTGCTCAGACATGGCGGTTCCATCTAGCCTGGAGCTGCCCGTTTCATAGGGGTGGCCTCAGTCCTCCTGGGAGGGGCTCTGCACCAAGAGCCAAACTGGCAGGGCTGGCCCCTGAGGCCCCCTCACCTTCATAGGCCTGATGCAGCACTGCTGGCCTCTGTCGCCCCACAGCAGCTCCAGGGTGGTTGCCGGGGAGAAAACCAGGAATTTGGAGACAATTCCCTTGTGAATGGTGACTGATGATATATTCCTAGCCACAGTACTGTGACCACTGACCTGTCACTGTGACTCTCACCTTAGGATGTCATGGAAGGACATTTAATTATTATATCTATTTTGTTTCCACATGCTGACTTTCACATTACAAGTGAAAAGATATATAAAACACCTTTAGTCCTCCACACCATAGTCCTCCAGGTGCACACAGGTCTTTCATATGCTTTCTGATTATTGCTTTAGCACATTTTAAAAATGGATCATATAATGTCCATGTGTTCAGTTGGTTTTTCTAGTTTGGGCGTTACGGGTAATTTCTTGTTTTCTTTTTTTATATTTCATTCTTTTTCTTAATGTTTCCACAGAGGACATAGACATGTATTGCTTATATAAACAGAGAAGAAATAATTATATCCATGGTTTTGGGCAGCTCATTTGTTTCGGACTGAGGTATAGAAAATATAAAACAGTCCTACCTCTCTTGATTAATGATGATTACAGATGCCTACAGGATTGCACATTTATCAAAAGCCTTTAGTATATAATTTTTAGTATAATAGACCAGCCATAGTAGCCAGCACTGGACTCTAAGAAAAGATCATTCCTCTTTGGGTGTTTTTAATCCTAAAAATGGATTGCTACAAAGTCCATTGTGAATCTAATGGGTACACGTTTTATGTAAATATGGTCATGGTTCTTTTATGCCATTTTCATGCAGACTTAATATACTTCATAATTAAAAATTAAAATGTAAGATTTTTATTTTCAAGTGACAGATTTTCAGTCAGTTTGGAAATAGTTGAGGCAGATATCACCAATAAATACTAGGATTCAGGTCACTGTAAAAGGGTTTTTATTTAGGGGCTTTATATACAACAGTGGAGCTCTAGAAATAACCATATTTTAAAAAATGGAAATAACCAGATAAACATTAACATATGTAGAAGCCATAAACTTATATAGAAGCATTTGATGACCATTTTCCTAATTTCTAAATACAGTTTTTTAAAAAATTGTGTGTGATTGCCACTAAATGTATTACTGTGCAGAATAGTCAAAAAAATGAGTAGCAGTGCCAACATTCCATATTTAAAAAGAGAGAAGGTGTTTTTTGATAGACTCCTGTTGACTCATCTGTACTATTATCCATATCAGACATATCTATCATTGGGCTTGATATGACTTTAGAGACACTTGATAAAGATAACCTAAAATCTCTGGGCGATGGGGCAGCATGACATCTGTCCACTGAGAATGTGCAGTAGGGCCTAATTTTTAAAAAACTAAAAAAAGGCAAATTCCTTCTAATATTTCTTTCCAAAAGAGAGGTTAGAATTTAATATGGTCCTCACAGAGCAGTTTTGGACTTTTTAAAACATGAATTCTGGCAAGGACTTCAGCTACCAGAAATCCCACCATCCAAGGACCCTACCATGAATCATTAGCATCTGATAACTAGGTCATTACTTTGATAGTAAAGTGTGAGAATGATTTTAGCAGAACATTCTCAGCGAAACAGACATTCCTGTGTTCTTGAGAATGATCAGTAGGGAAGCTGCCAACTATCAAGATCTCAGAAAAGTTAGAGCCAAACCATGTCACCTTAGAGTTACAGTTTGATGATTATTAGTAAGACGGGGGAAGTGGAGACATTATAGCTTGTAGAATTAAAGGTCTTTTCATGTTTAAACAGTCTTTTGGGAGATTTAAAATTCATGGTGGATCTTTGATTTTGTTATATGAGATATACAGATTTTGATTGCCTTTTCTACTTTACGTTCATAGCCATTTTTATTTTCAGTGCTTTTAAGTTCATTAATTTCCCAGTAGCAATCCCTTAATCTATTTTGAATCATTAAACCATTGGGGTATCTTCAGTGTTCTAGAACTTAATGGTGCTGTTATAGAATTCTTTAAAATTACCTTAATCCACACCATGTCAGGGAGAAGATGGTGACTTCAGTTCAGAATACATATACTTGGTATAAGCAGTGGTGCAGCTGTCTTCACTAAGTGAGATGTTGTCAAGTATATAGAATTGGTGGGTCATGATGTTTTGCATCCTACAGACTAGGATTTTACTAAGTTCTAGGACTACAAAGAAGGAAAGTATTAAGCTGATGGTGGAAAGACAGAATGGAAAATGAATATGACTTGCTGATGGTTGCTATCAAAGAGTGTTGAAAGCGTTTTGAGAACATACAGGTGGGCTCAGTTAATTTGAATATGAAATGAGGAAGAAGGTTTGGGGAAGACTTCCTCTATAAGGATGACCTCTGAGCTGGGCCTCAAAGAGGCCCAGTGAAGATGGTGGAGAATCTTTCCTCAGACAGAGGGAACAGTATCAACTTGTCAAATACAAATTCTTTGCTGAAAGGGTTTTTCTTGGCTTAAAACAAGTCCGAACAGAAGGGCCATAAAGCCCAGTTTTCTATAGCTCTTTGATTAGAATAGTCTAGAAGTGCTCCAGTGAGTTGGTCCTCCAGAAATCAGGGAATTAAGCTTATTTTTAACCAGACTAATATTCATACATTGGAATGAGAAGTTACAGGTGAGTAATGGGTTTTTTGGTGTCCCTGTAATGGTTTTTCACTTTTTGCCTTTTCTGCTTTTTAATTTTATTTTTATTTTTTAAATCTCACTCTTGATTTAGATTTTATCACCTAGCAAAGAAGGGGTCAAGCAGACCCAGACAAGAAAGGGTATTCGGATCTGGAGTAATGTTCCCATGGACGTAGGCTACAATTTGGTGGCACTGATTCTGTGATTGAACTAATCAATCAGTTCGGAGATATTAATGTCCTAGTGTTTAGCTGATATTACTTAGAAGCCTGCATTTATACTCAGGTGCCTTTCAAGATGGAGCTCAGATTATTGGACTTGAGAATAAATTTGGTGAATTTATTGTTAGAGAGAGAAAGAGAAGTTGAAATAAACATTATATTGCCTATACCTTTCAGTTACAAAAAGAAAAAATAGTACTTTTTTAAAACATTTGACCAGATTTTACCCTTTCAGTTATAGAGTACATCAGACTGCAGGGGTGGTGGTGCTATGTGCATGATTTCATTTGAATAATTTTCCCAAGTATTCCAAGACCAGGAACTTTTCAGTTATAAAATTCTGAGATTCCATGGAACACAGGGTATACTTCTGAAGGATAGAAAACCAACTGTTTCTTTTTTGCATTTTCTTACATTAACAAAAAGCCTTACTGTTGCTGTTATATTTACAGGGTGGCAATCATGGTTTGTTTGGAAATAGCACAGCACAATCGAGAGGTATGCACACACCAGTGCAGCCACTAAATTCTTCTCCTAATCTCCGGGCGCAAGTGCCTCCCCAGTTTATTTCCCCCCAGGTAAGCAATTTTATGTTTCCACAATTCAGCAATAAAGCCCATCCAGGTAGTTACCAGTTGCCAACTGGAAGATTTTGTGGGCCTAAAAGGAATAATAGTTACCTAAATGTCTAAAGTGTAAAGAATCCAGATCAAGATTTTTATTTATTTAGGGGCACCTGGGTGGCTCAGTTAAGCATCTGCCTTTGGCTTGGGTCGTGATCCAAGGGTCCTGGGATTGAGTCCCATATTGGGCTCCCTGCTCAGTGAGAAGCTTGTTTCTCCCTCTTGCTCTGCTGCTCCCTGTGCTTGTGCAGTCTCTTTTTCTCTCAAGTAAGTAAATAAAATTTGTTAAAAACCAAAGATTTTTATTTATTTATTCATTTTTAAAGATTTTATTCACTTATTTGAGTTCCTAGGTCTCCCCCACTCTATGGAGACAAAATCCTGGGAGTTGGGAACTAGTCACCCCATGGCGATTTTTATCAGCACCCTAAAGTTTAGCTACTGTTGCCATAGATAATGTGGTGTTGGGCAAGAGTTTTCAGCTGAGTGGCAATGTAGGAAAACCTATGTTTTAGAAAAATAACAGTGACAGTAATGTAGAGATATGTTTGAATGGCAGACTTACTGGAGCAAAGGAGCCGATTACAAAGCTAGCACAAGAGTCCAGGTAAGGTGGTGGCAGTGAGAATTAAGACGCTATGACAGGCACAGGTGGCCTTTGTGTTGTGGAATATTGTGGTCTGGTCACCAGTCTCCAGTCTCTTCTACCTCGGCATATCAGCAGCATCTGACGTAGTTGATCACGCCCTCCCGTCTGAAGGAGGCTTTCATTCATTTGGCTTTTGGACACCTTGTATAGTCATTCCCCACCCACCTTTCCTTGTCCCTCTCCTTTACAAGCTCCTCCTTACCTCCCCAACATTCAACATCAGAGAGCTCCAGTCTGAGCCCTGGACCCTCTTCTCAACATCCTACAGCCACTGGCTGGGTGATTTCACCCAGTGAATGACTCTAAATACTGACAGTTCCAAGATGATGTCTTTAGCCCAGATCTCTCCTCTTAATTCCACAGACTTCTGGCCATCTCTATTAGGATGCCTTATAGGCACTTCAATTTGGCATATCCAAAACAGAACTTGTGATTTCCTCCCATACTTCCCTCTAAAACATCATCTTTCTCCAAGTAAATGGCACTCCCGCCCTGCAGGTGCTCAGGCCACAGATCTTAGTTAGAGCTAGTGGGGAGTCCCCTCAGCTCACATCCAGTCCATCAACAAATCCCCCTTCAGAACTCTGTCCCGAATCTGGCGATTTTCTACTGCCTCCTCTAACATGACCCAAGGCAGGCAACCACTGTTTCTTTCTCAGAAATGGCCTCCGGACTGGTCTGGCTTCATCCAGCACCTGCCTGCCTCCAGTCTATTCTCCACTCAGCATTCTGACCGAGCCTCTCAAACCACACAGTCCAGGGTAGCCCTCAGCCACCTGAGCACTTGAAATGCAACCAGTGGAACTGGAGAACGGAAGTTTTAACTGATTTAAAGTTAAATAGCCACACCTGGTTGGTGGCTACTGAATGAATAGTCCAGATAGGAAGCTTTTGTAGCATCACAGAAAGCTAAAGGTCAATCATGTTACTACTTTGTCCTCTCATGACTCCCTCTCTCACTAAGAACACAAAGCCAGCTCTTTACTGTGGCTCTCGATGCTCCTGGTGTCCCACACACACACACCTGCCACCCTCCCTACCGTTAGATCTGGCCTCTCCAGTCAGCTCGCTCTAGGGCACCAAGCACTACTGCTCTTCTCGCAGGTCTCCATGGGGCGCCATCTGCACCTCCTTCAGATCTGCTGCAGTGGCACCTTGTCAGAGTGGCTCTCCCCAGCCAGGCTGTGTACAGTACGGCACCAGCACTCTTGGGCTTCCCAGTGGCAGAGTCTGTGTCTGCTTTGTTCACTGCTGGATCCTGAATATCTACAAACTGTGCAGGGCACGTATTTTGAGTAAATAGATGTCAAGTCATGGGAAGATGCATTTCAGAATGGTTTAAAAAGTAGAATTGTTAGGAAAAGCACAGTTAACTTAGTTTGAGACTTAAGGGCTGCCAGTCTCTTTATGGCCAAAGTATCTGCTCTGTGTAAAAAAGTATTTGTGTTCTATGTTTTTGAGATTTGTATATTTAGCATAATGTGGTTAATGTTTATTTGATGCATAGTGGGGGCAGAATATTAAACAATGGAAACTTTGGTTCCCCCCCCCTCACATTTCCATATTTTAAAAAACAAGGCAGTTGAGTTAGCTCAAATTTTTTTTTTTCTTTACGTAAAGGCAATATAATAACCACACTAAAGTTTGGATAATGGAAAAATTTCTTCCAAGAACCCCTGACCCCGATGCAATGACAGGGATTATTTTTACAAAATCCACTATTCAGACTGTTCATGTACAGGCATGCTTTTCACATAATGACATTCATGATCACTGTATCCTGCTGTTTCTGTTACCTTTCTATCATACTTAGTATTTTCCCTGTTACAATGTAGTTTTCCTGTTGATCATTTTTTTTCAATATATATATATTTTTTTTACTTATTAATGTGAAAGAGAGAAAAACAGAGTGAGAGCAGGAGCTGGGTGAGGAGCAGAGGGAGAAGCAGACTCCCCACTGAGCAGGGAGCCTGATATGGGGTTTGATCCTGGGAGTCCGAGATCATGAGTCCAAGATCATGATGTGAGCCAAAGAAAGGCAGACGCTTAACCAGCTGAGCCACCCAGGTGCCCTTGTGGATTATTCTTAATGAAGAAGGTATAATGTTCTATCAGGTAGACTTATTTTGACCTCCTGAAACATTCTCTTCCCCATTATTGGATATTAAGTTGTTTCTAATTTTTCAGTTATAAATAATGTAATAGAGAAACCTTTATCCAAGATCTTTTTTTAAAAATGTTTTATTTATTTATTCAACAGAGCATGCATATGAGCAGAGGGGAGAGACAGTGAGAGGGGGAGAAGCAGACTCCCCGCTGAGCACAGGGAGCCCAACACGGGGCTCAATCTCAGACCCCAAGATCATGACCTGAGCTGAAGGCAAACACTTAACCAACTAAGCCACCTAAGCGCCCCATCAGTAGATCATACATGCAATCTTGTACATAGATCTGTGCCCACATTATTTCCAAACTTAGTTGCCCAGAATGAAATTTATAGGTCAAGGGACATGAACACTTCAAATTTTTTGATAAATAATATCAAATTTTACATCTATTTTAACTGCCTTATTAAAGGCAGTCAGGGATGCCCGGGTGGCTCAGCGGTTGAGCGATTGAGCGTCTGCCTTTGGTTCAGGGTGTGATCCTGGAGACCTGGGATCAAGTCCCAGGTCGGGCTCCCTGCATGGAGTCTGCTTCTCCCTCTGCCTGTGTCTCTGCCTTTCTCTGTGTGTCTCACGAATAAATAAACAAATCTTAAAAAAAATAATAATAATAAAGGCAGTCAGATTTAATGTGAACATAGAAAGAGGATATTGGAACACATCTTTAAGATTTGTTACAAAGAAAAAAAAAAAAGATTTGTTACAGATGTTCCAGGTCTTGGGTTTCTACCTTGCCTTTTTCCTCCTGTTGCTCAAATATTCAGAAAGTAACATATTCTATCAGGCTTTTGTCTTGCTTTAAAATTGCTGTCATTTTGCACCTGCAGTGCTTCGTTAAATGCCATATTGACTCCAACTAGATCTTCCCTTTATCCAACCCAGCTGGAGATTGAAGGGCTTTTAAGCCAGAATAATTAACTCCCTGCTATGGGAATGTGCAAACCTGCACTTTAATTACTCTGCAGCCCAGGCATGAGTAGCCATTTGCCAGAAGCCGTGGTGCTTCTCTCTGGTCCTTTTGTATTCATTGGAGAAGGACAGTGCATGTGTAGTCTGGGGAAGTGAAAAGTTGGGTAAAGCTAAACAGGAAGTCCTCAAAGATAACCTTTATAGTCTTTATGACTGTCAATTTATGGCACATGTGAGATGCTAGCATTCAAATTAAATTTAAAGATTCAAAACGCCTTGTGTTAACATTTCTTTCTAGTCTTTTCTGTATTTGTCTGTCTTGAAACAGTATAGTTTGGTTTTGCCTTTTATGTAACAAAAACATGCAATATATAGCCTTCTCTGACTTTTTTTGCTTAATAGCGTTTCTAAGATTTCCCCCTGTTGATTTGGGCAGTTGTGGTTCATATAGTACTCGGTTCGGTTACATGAATACACCATCATTTATCTCTTCCACTACCAGTAGACATTTGGGTAGTTTCCAGATTTCTGCTATTACGGAGCAGCGCTGCTATGAATATTCCTATATTTGTCTCCTAGGATGAATTTGTTTCCTAGGGTACTGATGGATCATACGCATGTTTTACTTTGAGTGGTGGTTTCTTTAGCTAATTTCAAGGGAGAGGAATATTGGAGGTGGGCGGGAAGAACAGGCTCTTGGCAAAGGACAGCATACATTCTCAAGACTCAAGAGAAATGGATTGATCAAGAGACTAGTTGATTTGTTCAGTAGAGTTTTTAAAACTGAACTTAGAAGTGGGAAGAAAGGAAAGCTCAGACAATGGCTATTTATTTTGGAGGCCAGCAGGTTGGAAAACAAAATAAGCAGAGTAGATTTCCCATGAATCATAGAGTCTTTTCCCTTTAGAAAGGAAATTAGAAACAATGCTGATGGCCTAGGAATAGCACTATTCCATAGAAATATAACACAAACCACATAATGGAGTATAAAGTTTTTGGTAGCCACATTTCAAAAGATAAAAGAAACAGGTAAATTTTTTTTTTATTTTATATATGTATATATAATTTTTTTTTAAGATTTTATTTATTTGACAGGCAGAGGGAGAGGGAGAAGTAGGCTTCCCCTTGAGCAGGTAGTCGAATCTATCTGTCTATGGGAGCTGAAGGCAGATAGATACTCAAGGCTTCGCAATTTAAAAAATTTTTTAAGAGAGAGAGTGTGTGAGTGCAGGAGGGAGAAAGAATCTTAAGCAGGCTCTACACCCAATACAGATCATTATCTGAGCAGAAATCAAGAGTTGGATGCTTAAATGACTGAGCCACCCAGGTGCCCCAGATTGAAATATTTTTAAAAGAAATCTCTACACCCAATGTGGGGCTCAAAGTCACAACCCTGAGATCAAGAGTTGCATGCCTCACCAATATGAGCCAGCCAGGCACCCCATGAATATTATATTTTAACTTATTAATAAGTCACTCCACCAGATTCTTTTCTGATCTATTATTCAACTTGTTCCCAGTTTGTGTTTCCCTATCTGGTCATTGATGGGAATTGGAGTTGATAGAGCTGAGGATAATCCAGTAGTATGTCAGTAAAAATTTCTTTCTGACTTGAAAGTGATTGGGCTGGGAATAGTCATTTACTAATCCACACAACTGTTTTAGCATTTAGCCTATATTTATACATCTTGTCTAAAACAAAGACAGCTTGTCAAATAGCTTGTCAAAATAGAGATTTTGACAACTGTATCTTCTTATAATCCAAGATTTTTTAACTAATTGATAAAATGAGTTAAGACTTTTGAGCAAATTTATGGTTCTTGATTTCTTAGGTGCTCAAAAAGCCATCTTTTTGATATCTAGTCTAGAATCTAGCCTAGAATTGGTACCAAGTTCATCAGTGTTTAAGCCACTTTCTTTATTGTTTCAAAAATTATTTTAAAAACTTCCCCATTCTCCCCACTTCTTGTTGGGGAGAGGTGCCCACCTTGCTCATAATACTCTGGGCCTCCTGCCCTTTCTTCCTGGCAGCAAACCTATAGAGAGGATTGCCCCATTCTAGTTACTGCTGGCTAAGTTTGTAATTCGGTATCAGGAAGCTTGCATTCTCCAAGATCAGCTTTCTCAGTAGTAAAGGGGATATTTTGGCCCCACATGCCTTCATCTTGTCTTAAAAATTCATGATTTCTGCAAGAAAGAGGAGGGGTTATTATTAAACTCCCCTTGAAGATCCCCAGACTTCCTCAAAGATCACAGAAGGTCTTGGCGATTCCTTTCACAAATTCTTTGTCTGTTGTAGGATTTAATTTGTCTTAACCCTTTTGGTTGAACGTCTTTGTTCTTAACGGAGAAGACAAAAGCTGTAAAAATTTTATTTTCACTTAATTTAACTTAATTTCCATTTAATCATTTAATACAAATTTAAGTAGTCTAAAGCAGTGATTCTTTTCCTAGTCACCAGAACCACACTAAGCCAAACTCTGAAGGCTCTTTTAATCTGCCTGTTGTTTTGCAAGTCTCCATTTATTTTATGTTGCAATCCCCCAACATGACTTACACATACTCATCCTCGCTTGCTACCCTTACTTTCCATCTTTTGAAAATACCCCTTTAAAATTTGAGTCATCAGAAAGCTTTCATCAGAAGACCCACTGGGTCTTCCCACTGTATCTTTCTTTAGCATAACAGAGTTAAATTAATGCTTCTGAGTCACCATCTCTGCCACATTCTCAAGAATACTTGCCTACCTTTCCTTTGATACTTTCTAGTCTAGAAACATCTAGGTTTAAATTTCCTGTCCAGGGCTTACCAACTCATTTTATTCCAAGATTTCAGCCACTTTCACTTAACCTATCAATGCCATCATTTGGGGAAGTATTTTGGGTTAAAGTAACAGTTCTCCCAGCTGTTTCCTCTCTACTCTCTAAGAGATGCTGAGGGTTGCCAACCAGTGAGAACACTTGTTTGATTTTCTGTTTTAACAGTTGGACGCTTAGCAGATGTGAGCTCAGAGCAAGCACACCACCCCTGTGCATTGTGCCTTTGCACCAGTTTTATGGCCAGCACGAGGGACTTGGTATTTAAGAGGAAAAAAAAAGTAAAAATTTTAATAATAGTCTTTAAGCACTGATTATAGGTTGAAACGATAATTTAGATATATTGGGTTAAATATATATATATGTTATTGGGGAGCCTGGGTGTCTCAGTCAGTTAAGTATCTGCCTTCAGCTCAGGTTATGATCCCAGAATCCTGGGATCAAATCCCATGTCAGGCTCCCTGGGGAAGCCTGCTTCTCCCTCTGCATATGTCTCTGCCTCTCTCTTTGTGTCTCTCATGAAAAAATAAAATATTTTTTAAAAATTAAATCGTTTTAAAAACTAAATCTTAAAAAAAAATAAGGTAAGTTCTAAGATCATAAAATATATTACAATTCAGCCCAGCTGCTTAAATATAACATAGGAGAGCAAAACCTATTTTAAAATATGATAGATAAAAAATAAAATAAAATATGATAGATTTTAATTGACAGTAAGCTAGTGTGAGAGTTGGGAGTTAGTATGCAAGCATCAAAAAAACTGAGATCTCAGTCATTGTTAATAAAAGTCTGGCTTTTAATAGTAATGCTAAGTTAGTGATGGTCAGGTCTACTTGTTATTTGACTACTCTAGAAAATGACTTTCTGAGCTCTCCATTGAGAAATTGGATGAGATATGCATGAAAGAACTGATCGTGTTTAGTCTGAAGATGAGGCATAAGGAACTGTAATTGTCTCTAGACATTTGAAGAGCCACCCCTGTGGAATAATATGAGCATTTATGGAGTGTATTTCTAAGCCTTTGTTGTGGATTAACTCATAAAATCCTTAATCACTAAAGTTAATATTATTTTAATTTTGGAGATAAGGAAAATGGAGGGGCAGCCCCGGTAGCGCAGCGGTTCAGCGCCGCCTGCAGCCCAGGGTGTGATCCTGAAGACCCGGGATCGAGTCCCACGTCGGGCTCCTTGCATGGAGCCTGCTTCTCCCTCTACCTGTGTCTCTGCCTCTCTCTCTCTCTCTCTCTCTCTCTCTCTCTGTCTCTCTGTCTCTCTGTCTCTCATGAATAAATAAATAAAATCTAAAAAAAAAAAAAAAAGGAAAATTGAGGCCCAGAAGGGCTAAGTAACTTGTCCTGAGTCGCTCACCTTAGAAATGGCAGCCGGTGCAATCAGCTTCCAGAACTAAACTCGACCAGTGTGTGACGTGCCACCCAAAGATTCTGTTTTCCATGGTCCCAGCTGATTCACTGTGTTCAGAGGATGAAAGTGCAGGGAAACTCATTTCAGCTCAGTGAAAACATCTTAGATGAGCAGTCCAACAGTGGGAGGGGGTCTTTTCTCTGTCCCTGAAGGTTCTGTAGCCTAGCCTAGCTCACTCCTGAAAACCATGAGAAAGAGCCAGTTGAGTCATTTGGCCTTTTAGACTCCTTTACTCTGCAACTCTGGTATGAGAAGTCATGAACTGAAACTCCAGTGTCACTTACAGGTTAATATATTTTCTTATTTGTATAACAAAAATTCTTTTTTTTTCTAAGATTTTATTTACTTATTCATGAGAGACACAAAGAGAAAGAGAGGCAGAGGGAGAAGCAGGCTCCATGCAGGGAGCCTGATATGGGACTCGATCCCAGGCCTTCAGGATCAGGCCCTGGACTGAAGGCGACACTAAACCTCTGAGCCAGCCGGGCTGCCCCCAAAATACTTTCTTTTAGGCCTTTATTTATTAGCTTGATGAAGTTTAATGTATTTTGTTTCCATTTCCAGTAACAATTTCTCAGGCAAAAATCATATTGTCAATAAAACTTTTTGTCTTCCAGAAGTCTTCCTGATTACAAATTCATAACTTTTATTGTAGAAAAATTGGAAAGCCTAAGAAGAGAATTTAAAAACTCTTTTTTTTTAAGGTTTTATCTTTAAGTAATCTCTGCCCCTTACATGGGGCTCAAACTTATAACTCTCAAATCAAGAGTTGCACATTCCACTGACTGACCCAGCCAGGCGCCCCTAAAAGCTCTTACAATCTCAGTGCTCAGAGATTAACCACTATTAACACGTTAGTGTATTTCTCCTGATCATTTAATATTTTTCACAAATAGTTTTCAAGGAAAACTGTTGATGCTTGCTTTAGATCTAATAAGACCTTTTTACAGAAAAAAAAAGTTTTATTTTGGTAAGTTCTGAAAGATGCATCTTCTTTTTTTTTTTTCCTTGCTAGGTTTCTGCCTCCATGCTCAAGCAGTTTCCCAACAGTGGCCTGAATCCAGGTCTTTTCAATGTGGGGCCCCAGTTATCTCCTCAACAGATTGCCATGCTGAGCCAGCTTCCACAAATTCCCCAGTTTCAGTTGGTAAGTGGCAGATTTTCCTCCTATAGCTAAAAAACGATAATATGCTTTTTTTCCCATTTAACTTTGATTTGCTTCGTTTTATGCATGCTTAAGTGTTAATATATCAGCTCAGCTAGAAGGAAATGCCACCAGTGGACCAGGAACTTGGTGGGACTTCCCCTTTAGACACTTGATTCAGCCACTGCACTTTGGTGCAGTACCCCATCGAGTGTCTCAGTAAGCACAGCTTAGGAAACTTTGTTCCTGTATCTCCTCCCTGTTTTGTAGGCATGTCAGCTTCTCCTGCAGCAGCAGCAACAGCAGCAGTTGCTACAGAACCAGAGGAAGCTTTCTCAAGCTGTGCGCCAGCAGCAAGAGCAGCAGGTATGCAGAACTGAAAGGGTCCCTCTAGTGCTCTGTGTGAGGACTGCAGGTCCACTTCACCTCTGAGAACAAAACACAAGCCACATGCAGTCTTTTCCTGGAAGGTGCAGGATATTGGCTTATCTTGTGTCCATTTTCCCTCCAATTCCCCCTTGCCCCGGACTCCTGGCTTCCAGCTGGCTCGAATGGTGAGCGCTCTCCAGCAACAGCAGCAACAGCAGCAGCAGCAGCAGCAGAGGCAGCCTGGCATGAAGCACTCACCCTCTCATCCTGTTGGGCCCAAGCCACATCTGGACAACATGGTACCCAATGCTCTGAATGTGGGGCTCCCAGACCTTCAAACCAAAGGGCCAATACCTGGATATGGTTCTGGTAAGTTGTCAGTAGTGAAAATCACCTTAAAAAAAAAAAAAAAAAAAAAAAAACACCAGTTGTATACAGAGCCTCTGGTAGAGATCGGTCCTACATTACTTGCTCTCAGCAGCCACACGAAAGAGAGAAATATTCTTATCCCTGTCTTACAGCTGATATCCTAGAGTTTTGATGGTTTTCCAAACTCACCACACAATTAGTAAATTGTATAGCTACACCTCCAACTTCTTTGGGTCTGAAGCAGTCTTTTACATTTGAGGAATGGCAACCTGCTCTTCTACCACCAGAAATTTTTAAAAGCCAGTTAAAATGTTTGTACGCGCTGTGAGTGCCACATGAATCTGAAGTTATAATCTCTTAAAATATGTACAAACTGAAGTATTTAGCCCTACTGATGAAGTTTCTTCTTGTGGAAAAATGGGGAACTAAAATGAAGCTTATAAGGCAAACTGATAAATTCTTCTGATATTAGTATTTCATTTGAGTTAAATAGAATTAGCGCAAGTAAGGTTATACCTTTGACATTCATCAAGAATTTGTTGGCAGGCAAGTCGTAGCTCTTTCAGACCAGGGAACATGTTGTAAGCACAATCCAATCAGTGAGGCAACAGTGACTTAAAAATAAAATGTAAACATTTCAAAGATACCACACACCACAGCAGGTTCTCCTCAGAATGACAAAATTTAGGGTTTATTTTGGTAAAAAAAGATACCGTTCTTGCAAACTCAAAAATAAGAGTGGAAGAGACCTGAAATCCATGCTCCTATGAAGCAGAGTGACCCTGGACACATGGCCCTGCTCTCTGCTCTAGTTTTGTGGGGTGTCCACATGCAGAGAGGAGCAAAGACTTCAAGGATGCTGTAAGTTTTAAGGTAATTAATTTCCAGATTCACCAACAGCACTGTTTCTTTAAAATGATCTACCTGAGAACTGACTTAAATTCAAAATAACCTTTCTTCCACTTGACATAAAAGAAGAGTGAAATCTCCACCATCTCCTGTCTTTCTAAGGCACACCCATCTTGGGTATAGAAATCTAGGGTGCCAGGACGTCTGGGTGGCTCAGCGGTTTAGCGCCTGCCTTTGGCCCAGGACATGATCCTGGAGTCCCTGGATAGAATCCCACATCGGGCTCCCTGCTTCTCCCTCTGCTTCTCTCTCTCCATCTCTCTCTCTCTCTCTCTCTCATGAATAAACAAAATATTAAAAAAAGTAAGAAAGAAAGAAATCCAGGGTGCCAAGCAAGGCAATAGCCTCCTATAATGACTAATGAAGGTGTCATTAATTCTGTATTTCCAGGCTTCACCTTCTTAATCATGTTTTTTGTTACAGATAAAGCTTGATATAAGATCCTGGATATTTTTATATGTGTTGAGTTGTGAATTTAGACCCTGTATATAATAATAAAGCAGGGCAACTTTGCTGCTTCTGTCCCTTTTGTCAAAGAGTACATAGCTCTCAAAGTAGAGTCCAGTCATACAAAGCAAAGTGAACATCTGGAGCCCTGGGTGGCTTTTCCACGTGTTTAAATGCATACAGTTCTTTTCAGGTCTTCTCAGTACTCATCCCCTAGGGCATATCCAAGGTGGAAAGAAAAGTATCTTTGACCAGCTTGAGCAACAGGAGTTAGTGACACAGAGTCTCTTAAATACGTGTTTCTTACAATTTATCAGGTAACACCTGTGAATAAACCTTTTATGTGCTTTGCTTTAGATTGGGTGTGCATTAGTTAGTTAGTTAAAAACCTAACATCATAATGTATTTATTCCAATGACAGTTCTTATAACATGTTTAATAATTATTGCCTTTTATTAAAATAAAATTCTAGGAGGTTGGGGGGGGTTACATGTTAGCTGTGAATCTTAGTTTTCAGCAGCATAGCTTCTCATCAAATAAACAGAAAATTTTTATCATAATGTCTTATTAATGATGTTATTTGTGGTTATTGTACTGGAGGCATAACTTTCCCTGACGGCTGAAGGATCAGAGTTCAATCTGCATACATACATTTACTGAAGAAAGGGCATGTTTTTTATCATACTCTTGTTTCAAAGTAACTTACAAATTTAACTATGTATTATAAACCAAATTAAATAAGCAGAAAAAACATACTGACTTACTAATTTATTTCTATTTGGTAACTTATGAAACAGTAGATAAATTTTATTAGGTCTTTATCATATTAATTGTGATCTGACCACTTATGATCTGCCTTATAAGATGCATTTTACAATTTATTTCATAGTTTAAAATTTCCTTAATTCCTTAATATTATGACATTTATTTGAATTGAAAAATACATTTTGGAACTGAAAATAAATCTGATTTGGCTGCCTATTTTGAATAAACTAAATCTATAGCTAGAAGATTTTTTTTTTTTTTTTTGTAGGTTCAAGAGTGCTTTAATGGGGAGCGCTCCCGGGCGAGGTTCCATGACTCGGAGAGGTGGCCCGAGTCAGGAAAGTTGCCTATAGCTATAAGATTTTGATGAAAATTCAAAGCATACAGAGAAGTTAATTTTTTTCAAAAATTATATAGCAAAGATGTAATAAAATGAATAATATTTCAGTTTTGCTGCTGCTAAATATTAAACTAAAAGAGACAAGTAGGCGGAAGAGAAGCAAGAATAATTAAAAATCTCTTAGTCCTAATAAAGCCTCTCTTGCTATATTTTCTCAGAATTAAAAAGTTGAATGACTTTAATGACTGCTTAACTGATCCTTGACTGATTGTTTTTATAAAATAAATGGTTTATAATTCTCTGCTTTTAACAGAATTGAAAATATACCTAACTGAATTGTCCGGGGATAATGACCTATCTAAATAGGATGTTTTAGTATCTGTGTTATTGAGCCGGGGGCGGGGAGGGAATATAGCCGAAAGGAATTCAAGAAGTAAGTGATGTTATAACAAGACTCACTCTTTTCCTAATTACTTATATAAGATGCCTTGGTGCTTTTTTTGTCTGTAGGAATTTTAAAAATAGGAATAGTGTGAACTCCGTCTCATATCTCTCATTCATGGGTATCTGAACCAATCAAGAAATAAAGTCCCTCCTCTTATTAGAAAATGTATTCCCAGGGTGCCTCGGTGGCTCAGTCAGTTGGGTGTCTAACTCTTGATCTCAGCTCAGGTCTTGATCTCAGGGTCATGAGTTCAAGCCCCGTGTTGGGCTTCATGTGAAGTGTGGAGCATACTTTTTAAAAAAAAAAAGAGAGAGAGAAGTAAAAGAGGAGCACCTGAGTGGCTTAGTCAGTTAAGCATCTGCCTTTGGTTCAGATCATGATCCCAGGGTCCTGGGATCCAGCTCTACATCAAGCTCAGTGAGGAGCCTCCTTCTCCCTCTCTCCCTCTGTCTCCTGCTCGTGCTCTCTCTCTCAAATAAATAAGTAAAATCTTAAGAAAAAGAAAATGTGCTTCCAATAAAATTTTACTTTTCATGTTTAAAATTTATAAAAATTTGGGGGTTTAGTCGGTAGAACAGGCAACTCTTGATCTCAGGGTTGTAAGTTTGAGCCCCACGTTGGGTAGAGGTTACTTTAAAGGGGGGGGCAACTATGGGTGATTTGTTTCTTTTATCATGTTTTTTATTGGAATTATTATAAAAGCACTAATTCATTTTTTAATTTATAATAAAAGGAATAGTGGGAAAGAAAGAACTAATAGAGACAAAAGAATATGAAAGAGGAAATCCCAGTTTCCTCAAGGAGGTAACACTAAGCCAAAAGGTAATGATGAATAGACAGTGAAATGAAGTGTGTGGCAGAGAAAGTAATTCTGGCCAGGGACAGATAAGGCAGGCCCAGGGTTGGATTTGTAGGAGTGATGAGATAGGTAAAAGGGGATGTACTTCGGAAATGACTCCCTGGGAGAGCAAGGGCCCTGTCTAATTTTGCTTTGTCCCCCAGCTCCTCACAGAGTCTGGCACAAAATTAGGCTTTCCAAGAGTGTGCAATTGAACTGAACTAAAGTATTTTTTTTTTTTATTCAAGTTCAAGTTCTGTTTTGGTGAGCTGGAGAATTACAGGGAGTCCACTTGGTGGACCGAGGAGGTTTGGTTTGATGAAATAGCAGGTACAGAAAGGTCAGTACTTCGCTGGGCTTTGAGGTGTGGCAGCTCACAAATAATGTAGAGTTTGTAAGTTGTGCCAGTTACTAGGGGACATGGAAGAAATGCACAGAACCATGTATAACTTTGCACTGATTCTTCTCTTCTACTTTTGGGGATTGAACCTTCCAAGGCAGTAAGTACTATCTCCTGTTCTCCTCACACCACTCTAGGTATTTCCTTACCAGACTTTGTTACTTAGTTATGATACTGCCATGCTTTGATACCCAAGTTTCTAACAAGAAAGAAGCCCACTTCTGATTCAGATGAAACTGCTCAAACTGTCCCCTCTCCTAAGATGTCTAACTCTTAACTGATTTTCTACACATACGTGTCACAAAAGGACTCTAAGCAGGTGAAATTAAATAACTAATCCACTTTGAGTTCTAAAGACATTTCAGAGCAACTATAAAGAGATGTATAAGGAATGGCTCTTTGTCTTCTTAGTAATCCTCACATTCTTCTTTCTGATCTTCACTAGAATCCTGGGTTATTTTCAAAAGGTCTTCCTCCATTGATTGGAACCAAGCTTTCAGATAGCCTGGAGTCCAAGTACCTTGGGCTGGTTTTCTCTGTCAAGGGTAGATAGAGAAGGAACAACTACTTAGGCCATTAAAGCTTCTGTCAGAGAAAGCCCTTATTCCTCTCAACTCCCCTGTCCTCCAGCCTCATTTCATTTCAGCTACACAAGAAAAATGAAAATACCTTAAACTCTTCTTAGGAAAAAAAAAATCATTGAATTTGAAATATTTCCAGCTTATTCCAGGAATTTCTGATCCCCATCCCCACCTTCCCAGTAATCACACGGACTAGTAAAGTCGCTTACAAACAGTGTGAAAGGCAGTGTTCTTTATGTTAATAGCAACATTTTAAACATAGGTCAAGCTGTTGGGAATGATTGGAACTTGATTTATTATGCATTTATAAAACTCTTTTTGACAATTCAAAGAAGCACAGGGAGAAAATGTGACCTGGGCCCTCATGGGATTTGGATAAGTGGAACCTCAGAGCCATTGAGGCACCACCAGATGGTTGGAGAGTCAAGTGGGTACAGTGAGGAATCTGGCCTGGCTAGACTGGTGCATCTTCTTGAGTAACAGTAGGTGGGCTTTTGGCACCTACAGCTGCCTGAGTTTTTGCATGGTGGGATCCCCGTTCATCTCCCTGGGATGGCTGTTCTATACTTACTGTGGTCCATCTTCATTTTTACTCGGACTAGTCATTGATCTTCTCCGTTTCATTCATTTATTTTAGTGCTTTATGTTACTTTTTATGTTAAGTACATTCTGACACACAATGGATGGTGGGACCTGTGAGACTCTGCATCAGCACACCTCTCACACTGGATCTCACCTGTCCAGCCCTGTGCCATTGGAAGACATTACCCACCTACACTCCTGCTAAAAGCCTGACACCCGAGGCTTACATGAGAATCATGGCAAAGTAAACTCAACCTCCCTGTCATTGCCTATTTGAGCTTTAGGGTCTTTATCTTTGCATAAAGATTTCTTTCAAATTGATCTCTTACATTATTTTGGCTTGACCTCCATGTACCCCATTCTTATACTGCCAGTTCTTTTTCTAAAATACAAACTTCTTAAAAGTGTGTTTTTAGTAATCTCTACATCCAATATGGGGCTCAAGCTCCCGACCCTGAAATCAAGAGTTGCTTGCTCTTCTGACTGAACCAGCCAGGCATTCCCTAAAATACAAACCTTTATCTCTTTCTCTCACTTGTTAAAAAACTTCTTTATCTCCTCTCTTAGAGAAAAAAGGCCCAAAGTCCTTGGCCTGATATATAAAGACTCCTACACGACATGACTCCTCCTTTCTCCCTCATCTCCTATCGCTCTGCCTCAATTCATCCATAGTTCACCAAGCACTGGAATGTACCAGTCCATAAATGTACCTGATTGTCCTCAAACAGAGCTTTGTACTTGGCATCCTTGACTTATTCACATACCTGCCATAGGCCCTAAACCAAATGTCTCTTCTGCAAAGCATTTCTTTCCCCAGACACCATTGCCACACCTTATGGTTGTTGTTATACCATTTTAGTTTGATGTGTGGAGTTTGCTGAGTTGGCGAATTCCTGGCCCCAGCTTTCTGTCTGGCACAGTTGTTAGGTAAATAAATCAATGAAGGCACAGGTGCACTGAGATGTTCTCAATTAGATGGCAGTCATATACATTTTCATGCCTTAACAAAGAGTCATTGCTGCTTTAGCAAGCAAAAGCCAAGATAAGCATTTTGAATCAGAATCTCTGTTTCTGAGTGAAGAAACTTCTTGTGAATTAGTCTTTAAATGACAAGTGAAGCTATCAGTTGGTTTTATCTTAGAACTCTTGGTTGTTGATACTAGAAATATATAGGAAGATGTAAAACGTGGTTCTCTATTTTAGGCTTCAGCTCTGGCGGCATGGACTATGGCATGGTTGGTGGGAAGGAGGCTGGAACAGAGTCTCGCTTTAAACAGTGGACCTCCATGATGGAGGGACTGCCCTCTGTAGCCACACAGGAAGCCAATATGCACAAAAATGGTAAGAGCAAGCAAAGCCTTATGAATTGGAGCTATATAACCCTCACAGGCCTTGATGATATATCCTGTAAAATTATTTTGAAGCACAAATTTTTAGCTTTGTCTTAATCTCTTGATTTTTTTTTTCCCTCCAAATCCTATGATCGCCTATGAGAGGAAGATCAAGGTTGTATATATTTCAAATTATAAGAAACTTAAAATGCTAGTTGTAATTAAGGGGAGCAAAATTTCCCACCTGCAGTGGGATTGAGCATAGTAGCAGTGAACTTGAGTACCCATAAGGATGAAACCCTAACATACTGGCTGAGAGAACAGAACCCATTTTTTAGGGTGTAAGAGATTACAACTAGTATATATCATGTTGATTATTCAAACTATTTAATCTCCAAAAGATAGGTGACTAATAGTCCATGAGATTTGAACTTTCCCACAAAGTTTTCTTGTTTGGTTGGTTGGTGGTTTTTTAGCTTTCTTGTTCTTAATGAATTATACTGTCTGCGAAGGGGCATTGCAGGCTTTGGTTGTGAACTGCGGGCCCTTCATTTCCATCATTCTGTAAATGCTTCTCTGTGTCCCTGTAAAAAACAGATAAAAGGTCTTTGAATTTTCCTTCAGCCTTTGTTTCAATGTTTATTTCATCTGACAGGAATTCACCTGGATTCAGGCTACAGTCATGAGAACTGAGTATAAATGGGTGTTGTGCTGGTCCTGCTGCAGTTCCCTGGCAGACCTCAGCCTCACGAATCTGAAAACTTTCAGGGTTCCTTTATAAACTACTGTTTAGTGCGCCTCTCTGAGAGACTGTAAAATGGCCGCATGGAGCTTTTCCCTGTTATCCCTAAGCGCTATCATTTGATTTCATGCCACAAAATCAAGAATGATTTATTGAAACTATAAAATCTGTCTCTAGACTGAATAATTCAAGCCCAGCATTTGTAGCTTTGGGCACTTACCCTGCTTCTTTAGGCTGATGATTCATCAGGTCGCCTTGTCCCCAAAGACATGATAGGTGCATGATAATAAATACAGAGTGTCATGTGAGAGGATATCTTAAAGCTAAAATACCCAGTTGCCTTTTCAGAGCTCAGAGATACTGTGTTCCCCATTTCCTTACCAATACCCAAGGTAATCGAGCTCTTCATTTCCTAGACTTCACTGTAATATGCCCTTGAGTCAAATTTCTGTCAGTGGCTCCAGAAACACAAGTGACTTCTTAGCTGAGGGTGAAGGTGGTTTTGATAATACTCCTGCTGAGCCAAACCAAGCAGATTATTTTAATCAATACTTACACGAATATTTTAATACATCATCCTGGAAATAATTCTCCCTGTTTATAAACAGCATCCTAAGGGTAGATCAAGTGACACAATGCAGCATGTAAAATTCATCTGAGAAATAAATAGAGGGGTATCTCACAGAGGCCAAAAATTTTATTTAAAGGAAAGATCAAAAAAAAGAGGGGGGAGATCACTTTTTGTTAGGTTAAGAGAATTTTAAGCTTTTAATGTTTTTCCTGCCTCATAGCATCTAAAATGCATAAAAGGGTCACAGACAGAACCACTGAAATGCTCTTAGGAAGACAGTTACAAAGGATTGGCTGTTCTTCGTGTGTGGGGCCACGGGTTTCAGAGCGGCAGCGTTCCCTGCTGATCTTGTGCTGGCAGAGACCCTAGGCAGGAATTCCATCTCATTGCTTTGGAATTCAAAGGAATAGCAGATGCTTTTCTCTCCAGTAGACTCTATTTACAGTGCTTCTTCCAGCTAACCTAGGTCTGATCAGCCCTGAAAACTTTGGGTGGGTGGTGTCAGCACCAGTGTAGTGAGAACGCTTCCTATGCACTGCAGATTGGGTAGTGTTTTTCCTATTTCTCATTCTTGAGTCATTAGTATCAAAACTAGGGATGATGGTATGATTCGTAGTTGATGAAAGCTTCATTAATTTAAGACCATGGAATTTTAAAACTGAAAGACAGATTCAAGAATGAGAACAGTGCTGTATGCCTAAGTAAGAACCTGAAAGGCTCAGGAAAGTGAAATGAATCGTTCGTAGTCATTCTGCTTATGAATTATATACTGGCTCTCCAGGGCAACGTCACGTTCCAGCACTTTTTTTTTTCTTTTTACTGCATAAACATCAGAATACTGTTATTGCTGAATAATTGATTTGACAAGTTCTGTTGATAGGAATCCTTTCTGGGTATGAATTGATTTCCCCTCTCTCCGCAGGCGCTATTGTGGCCCCTGGTAAGACTCGAGGAGGGTCACCGTACAACCAGTTTGATATCATCCCGAGTGACACACTGGGTGGCCATACGGGTCCTGCTGGTGATAGCTGGTTACCTGCCAAATCTCCACCAACAAATAAAATCGGAAGTAAATCCAGCAATGCCAGTTGGCCTCCAGGTATTTTCCAGGAAATGTTTTTTCTGGTATATCATTTGTTTTTAATTCTTAATTTTGGGTTCTGAACAGATTGCTTTTACCAGTTATTAAGGCACTTTATTTTTTTCATTTAGTCAGTATTGTCTGATAAAAGCAAGGCATGTGCTGTGCTGTGGGAAGATAGGAAATTCACATTAGATCAGGTGTCTGCTCTATAGACTTCAGTCAGGAAGATAAGGTGTGGACACTGATCACCTGCGAGGCAGGTAACTGATGAACACTGCATAGGCATAGACAAGCTGAAGGAAGTCAGAGGAGTGGAATCTGGAGGTGAAAGAAGGTGATAATGGGAGCCTTGTAACATGGATTCTTCTGAAATGTCCATTTAATTGGCTTGTTTATTCATGAAGCAAGTGTTTATCATCAGTTAGGTTCCAGGTATGCAGTAGTGATGCAATGAAACTATTTGTTATTTTTTCCCTCTCTTTTTATTTTGATATAAGTCATCTATTTTCATTATAGAAAAATTTTTAATTTAGTTTAGCAAGAATTAAAAATCAGTATGTCTTTCTAAACTTCTTCCTAGATAGATATATTTATAATATGTGTATAGTTTCCTTCCTTTTTAAGGCTCATAACACATGTTTGTGTATAATACTATATTGCTTTCCACATTTGGGAAAACAAAAGTTTGTTAATCCTATCCCACAGTTTTAAATAGGATTTCAATTGACCAGTAAAAAAAATTTTTTTTAAACAGTTATCCCGTATTCTAGGCTTTCTCATGATAAGCCAGATTATTCCTGCTCTTTGTCTCTGGATGTTGTATGTGCTAGTGGTCATCTGTATTGTTTTCTTTTGTGCATCTGAGCCAATTTCCAGTGAAATAAATGAGAGAAGTCTAATCTCCAACCCAGATTTTCTCTCAGTTTTTATCCTGGATGCCTGGACAGTTCTCTTGAACATCAGGTTACTTACTCCTGCCTTCACTGCTCTCAGCCCAAATGTTCCTGGAAGCAGGAAGAGCAGTGGCCAGGGCCAATTGCTGATGAGCCCTGGCTCAGAGTCACAGAGAGATAGAGAAAGCGTGCTTAATAACACAGAGGTGCTGGTATAGTATACGTTCAGGCTGAGTTTTTTATTTTTAATTTTATGATAAAAGTGAGATAAAATAGATTGAGTATTCTACTTTTCATGGATCTATTTCTTGTATCAAAAACTAACTTGAGGGGTGGCTGGCTGTCTCATTCAGAAGAATGGGAGACTCTTGATCTCAGGGTTGTGAGTTTGAGCCCCACATTGGGCACTGAGTTTGCTTTAAAAAGAAAAAGAAAAAAAAAAAACCTGACTTGATTTTATCTTTTTTTTTTTAACAACCTCCTACCTCCAATATTGTCTTCTTGTTTTAGAATTCCAACCAGGAGTGCCATGGAAAGGTATCCAAAACATTGACCCTGAATCTGACCCCTATGTCACCCCAGGAAGTGTACTGGGGGGTACAGCTACATCTCCCATTGTAGATACTGACCACCAACTTCTGCGGGATAACACCACAGGTAAATGAATGAGGCATCCTTTGTGTTTATTCAACACTCCACATTTTTGTATCTGTCAATCTGTGGCTTCATTTGTACTTGCTAATAATCTAATAATTTTAACTAGAAAACAAAAAATATGTCGCTTTTCAGGTTGTTTGGGATACGTTTTTAGATATACTTTAATCTTGCACTGAAGGTTAAATAAAATACTTCAGGTTTCACTGGTTATACTGATATCTGTCTGCAATATTTTCATCTTGTTTTCCCTTTGTCACCCAAAGGGTCTAATTCTTCCCTCAACACCTCGCTGCCTTCACCTGGTGCCTGGCCCTACAGTGCCTCTGACAACTCCTTTACCAACGTTCATAGCACTTCAGGTACAAGTATGACCTACATGTTTCCCTTTGGCTAGCACTTTTTCCATCAGGATCCCTTTTACAAAAGAAACGGGCATTTATTTCTTAAGGAGTGCTTCAACAGAAGTTGAATAGCTAGGTCAGCACAGATGGATGCACACCTCTTACACTGGCCATGTTCTCAAGGAGCTTCTAGTTGCACAGAGACAGAATGAGACATAGAGCTTTAGGACAGGGCAGGTGGTGATATACCTGCAGGGAGCCTTGTGGATATTGACAGGGCAGAGGTGAAATCTTTGTGCCACAAGTGCTTTTCTTGAGCCAGTCTGCTGAAGGAATCATGGGCCAGGGGAGGAACCAGGGAAGTCCAGGTTATTATTCCTAAAGCAACAAATTATAGTTTGCTTATCTTGAAAAAAAAATCTTTCCATTTACAGACAAAGGCTCAGATGGCCAAGAGGGAAAAAAAAGAGGCCCTTAATTAATTCTACCTTAATTGTTGAATTGTGTGTGTGTGTGTGTTTTAAGATGATAGGGAATAAAAACATAATGGATAGAATAAAGCCTTTGAAGTCACTCACTCAGCACACTGCCTCATAGATTGGTAGAGAGACTATCTGTAATTGGCACCGTGGTCTTGCAAAAGTTAGACCTCAAGCCATTAAAGTCATTATGGCTTCTGTTCTATATCCATGCAAAAGCAAATGGAGCAAATCCTCAGCTACTTCCTAAGATACTATAGGTGAATGGCCTTACAAATTGTCTTTAATTCACCTCCATGTCGTATCAACAGGATCACAATAACTGTCATTTACTTGAATGCTCCTGCAGACCAGGCAGCATGCTGAGCCTTCAGCATGAATTCTTACTTTACCTTCACCAAAGTCTGGGAGGAGGTCCTGGCCTTCTCCCCATTTTGTTGATGAAGAAACTCAGACTCAGTTTGCTAATATTTGCCTCAGGTCTAAGTGAGTATGTAAAGGCGCCAACTCAATAATCCATGCTTCTAATGACCACCCCACATTATACTTTTATGAGACTTCTTCCTTTACATGTAAAAACTCATTTTTCAACCCAACACTTTTATTCTGGTAATTGACCATATCTTCAGTTGAACTATTTTATCTTTTTTCTGCAATTGAACATTCACCTGAGAGATGACCCAAGAATCTTACCCCAGACATGTCTAAACTGAATGTATACTTTTCTGAACTGCGCCCCCACCTCCCCAATATTGTTTTTCCTTCTTAACTAAGTCTTTGTTTTTCTTTATGATGCCTCTTGCATCACTGAGTCACAAAGTCTCCAGATTTTTCTTGCTTGCTCCATGGATCCAGGCAGTAAGGATGTCTCCCAGAGGATGTATTCTGCAGCCACATCTCCCATCCATTTCTTCTGCTCCATTCTACTCGCTGTCACCCAGGTTGAGAGCCACATGTAAATGCTACATGTTCAGTCTACTGCAAGAACTCCTAGTAGCATCCTCATCAGCCCCCAGCTTACCTTTCTGGCCTTCTTTATCTCTACCCCTGTGAAATACTGTTTGGCCAAAACTGGGAGAAAACATATTTGGTACATATAGAGTTTAAATTTGACATTGGTCTATATTCTCCTATCTTTCTGAGCCTATCCATTTATGTAAATCCTCCCAGACCTGTCTTTGCAAAGCCTTTGGCAATGGCTGAGCAGTATCTTCTCTGTGTATTGAACATATGTGATGATGCCTGGAGTTACCAGTTCTCTTATTCTTCTATTCTATCTTCCCATGTGAACTTGAAATTCTTGAGAATAACTGTTTATATTACCCACAGCATTGATTTAGTGCCTTAAAGCATAGTAAGCTCTTAGCTGTTGATTGTTTTTTAAAAATCTGTTTGAATGTTGGGGCACCTGGATGGCTCAGGCAGTAGAACATGTGACTCTTGATTTTTGGGTAAGTTTAAGTTCCACATTGGGTGTAGAGATTAAAAAATCTTTTTAAAAAAATCTGCTTGAATGTTGATAGCTAATAATCTGGATCAAGAAAAGTATACATTTCTGATGCACTTCCCATTCCATAAAAGAGTATTTATAGAATAGTTCTATTAGGATTCACATTTGTGTAAGACTCATGGTTTTAGGAATACTTCCCTTGAATTAATCTTCCTTTTCAGGTTCTATTTGGCTAATAAAGTACGAGAGAATTAGTTATCATATTAAATCTTTAGTAAGCTCAGAGGGCAATGTTACTTTTGTATTGCTACTCTCAAAATGTGTACTTAACTATTTTTAGAATATTATTTATATGTAAACACAAATTTATGTATATTGACAAAAGCGACCTCTCTAACCATATTCCTTCCTTAATTTTCTCTTCTTTATAGCAAAGTTCCCTGATTACAAATCAACATGGTCCCCAGATCCCATAGGACACAACCCCACTCATCTCTCCAACAAGATGTGGAAAAACCATATTTCCTCAAGGAACACTACACCGCTGCCCCGCCCACCTCCTGGTCTGACCAACCCCAAACCATCATCTCCCTGGAGCAGCACAGCACCCCGATCAGTCAGGGGGTGGGGGACACAGGACTCACGGCTTGCCTCGGGTGAGAAGGATCTGCCTAAAGGAACATTGTTGTTCAAACACAAGGGACTTAACATTAACACTTAAAGAGACACAAAGCCTTCACAAGAGAGGAAGTCTGGTAGAGGAAAGAGTATCTCTTGAGTGGAAAATTGCAGTCAGTCTAGGGCAGAGGGATCCAAGAACTCACAGAGTAAAAATGACCAGTAGAGGGAGAACATTAGGAGAAAAATGTATTACAAGTGCAATATGAGAGTGTACAGGGTTTAAGGTCTAGGAGAAGAGAGCTGGCCATTCAGTAGCAGGATGAAGGGGGTCAGAGGGAGGTATAAAAGAGAAGACCCTTTATAACAAAAGAGAAGAAACACATGGGCTATGTGAAAATGTTTGTCACTAGTGGCTTTCCGTATTTTTTTTATTGCTCTTCCTAATTGTTTTTCTGGTTGCTTCAGCCTCTACCTGGAGTGATGGTGGTTCAGTTCGTCCCAGTTACTGGCTGGTTCTTCACAATCTCACTCCACAGGTAATCATGCTTCCTCGTGATTTTTGAGACAGGACTTGATTGCATTAAGAGAGGGAAGCTCAGGTGCGGGATGTGGGCAAATAAGAAAGCTCATTAATTTCCTGCTTGCTATAGAGAGGTCCAGCGTACAGGGGTGGGTCTCCCCACCCAAAGGCTCAGAGCCTACTCCTAAATGGGGATTGTTGGCCCAACAAGGCTTAAGACTCAATATCCACCATTTTTATGCTTCATAAATAATTAACCATCCATCTCAGGAGTAGAGGGAATCTGTCAATTTCATAGCTTAAATGCCACATGGGTGCTTTCAATTTTCCATCTGTTATGCTCTTCTTTGTAGATGGCATTAGTAATTTGCTATCTTCAGAACATGCCCTCTGGGTTGTTTTCACAGTGATGAGTTTCATTTGCCCCAAGCCACTCTGTCTGTCACCTTGTTTGCTTGATAACTGACATACTAAAAAAAAAAAAAAAAAACTGACATACTTGCAGCAGTATTATGTTGAACACTCAAATGAGATTAAATGAATCCCCTGAAACTGAGCCCATGACCTTCATCTGGACTTGACAGCACAACCTTTACAACACCTTGTTAAAAGGAGTCAATTATGCCTCCCTCCCTTTGACACATAAAATGAATTGTCTAGCCTTTAATTCATAAATGGATTCGTGCACACTTTAGTAAGCCAGCATTTTCTAGAATGTTCCCATGGGATATTAATAGGTCTCTGGCCTAATATGTTTGGAATATATACTTGATTAAATAAAATTAAGCAGGATTCTTCATGATGAGACTTCTTTCACCCTTTAATATGCTAACATGTATTATGATCCTCTGTGGGGAAATACAGCTTCTCCTAAATTTACTTGCCCAGTGAATCTGGTGGTAGGGAGTGTACCCAGGGCTTGTATTTCAGGGTACATGTTGACAAAGGCAGTTTCATAAATAGAGTTAACATGAGGAAAAGTCTGGGTTGGCTCTTAATATCCATATCAACTCAGCAAAAAGCCCCAGTTGTTCTTTTTTAGCTAATAAATGACCGAAGTATGAAGATTTTATATGACCATTTTCTTTTTTTTTTTTTTTTTTAATTTTTATTTATTTATGATAGTCACAGAGAGATAGAGAGAGAGGCAGAGACATAGGCAGAGGGAGAAGCAGGCTCCATGCACCGGGAGCCCGACGTGGAATTCGATCCCGGGTCTCCAGGATCGCGCCCTGGGCCAAAGGCAGGCGCCAAACCGCTGCGCCACCCAGGGATCCCTATATGACCATTTTCATAACTGTTTATGCCTCATTAGAATATGACAACATTCTTTTTTTTTTTTTTTTTAAGATTTTATTTATTTAGTTGACAAAGCACAAGTAGGAGCAGAGGGCAAAGGGAGAGGGAGAAGCAGACTTCCCCACTGAGTAGGGAGCCCAACACGGGGCCAGATCCCAGGACCCTGAGATCATGACCTGAGCCAGAGGCAGACATTTAACCAACTAAGCCACCCAGGTGCCCCAGAATATGACATTTCAAAAGTTGTTACATAGTACGGTGAATACAAAGTTGGGATGAGAGAGACAGTAAGGGATACTGTGTTGAAAGAAACCTGGACAAGCTAACCAGCTGTTCACTTCTGTTTTATCCTATGAAAAATAATGAGTACATGTGTATATATGTGTAGAATGAATCAAGGGGTTGGCTGCATTTGTATTAGAAATAACTGATTAATTTTGAAGCTCAAAACTACCTAACAGACTAATCTCAGTCATAACTTCAGAGAAGGTTATAGGGCAAATCTTTGGAACCTGGTTAAATTTACTTTCATCACCTAAAATCTGTTTAGAGGGCATCTATGCTGAAAGGTCACGTGTGGTGTACTCGGCCATGCTCATATAGTTGATTATCATTTTCTGTAAAAAAATTATGTGAACCTCCTGGTTTCCATTTTGCAGAGTTTCCATGGTGAAACAACACAATATGTCTACTGCCTCCGCCAGTAGCACAATTTTTGAAGGCTGTTCCAATAGCAAAGAAATGAATCAGATGTTGGACTGAGCAGCCTATTTTCAACCTAGTTAAGATCTCAATACAAACAAATTGATCAGAGTGAATAAGCAGATTTGTTCATCCAAGTCTGGGCAATTCCTCAAATCACTGAACATGGGAGTCTGACTAAGATGAGGCTGAGAGCAGCGGAGTTCTCAGAGAAGTAGGCAGAAAGTCTTACCCTGAGATGGCCAATGTGGGAGGTCATTGAGGACACCAGTGTCTTGAGGACACCAGTGTAGTCTATGAACTAGGTCAGCCAGCAGCATCCTGAACCATCAGGTGTGGTTAGCAGTGCTTTTCTTGTGTGTGTCTTCCTCTTTAGCTGTCTATGAAATTATTAACTGGGGGAGTAGAGATACTATATTAGTAATGATGCTGAGAATTTGGCATGTTCTCTTAAGTTCTTATTCAGGTGCCATACTATTTCTGCTTTCTAAAGTCTCTAACAAATCAACACATATTCACTAGTTTACCTCTTAAGGAAAGGAGACCACAGGTTGAATCATTTATGTCTTGAGCTGTGTTTTTACAGACTGTTTTATTTTTTATTTTTTTTTAAAGATTTTATTTATTTATTCACAGGAGACACACAGAGAAAGAGAGGTAGAGACACAGGCAGAGGGAGAAGCAGGCCCCATGCAGGGAGCCCGACACAGGACTCAGTCCTGGGTCATCAGAATCACGCCCTGAGCCGAAGGCGGCGCTGAACCCGCTGAGCTACCTAGGCTGCCCCAGACTGTTTTATTTGCACATTAGATCTCAGCCCAGTACTTTGAATATCTTAAAATTTGCTTTTAAGACCCCCTGCTCATTGCACTCTATCCTGCTTTGAGTTCTCCCTTCCTTTCTCCAAACCTCATTTAGTGCAGATACTGTTGTTTACAAACCATAAGTCCTTCTCCTCATTTATAAGAAAGGCCGCTTGAATTCCTCTCACACCCCACCTCCAGGTTTTAATCTCATGAATGTCATTTCTCCTTAGATTGATGGGTCAACGTTGAGAACCATCTGCATGCAGCATGGCCCACTGCTGACATTCCATCTGAACCTAACCCAGGGCACCGCCCTGATCCGATACAGCACCAAACAGGAGGCGGCCAAGGCCCAAACTGCACTGCACATGTGAGTACCCATCCTACGCTCACTGAGACAAACAGGTGAGTATTCTGCTACATGCTCCATTAAACAGAGATGCACAAGAACATGCTCAAAAATAGCATCGTGGCATAAGCAGTTGCTTGTACTGAGGTGACCAGTCTTTTCTCCTTATCTAAGTATGGATTGTCCTGTGTATCTCATAGGCCAATAATCAGAGTTCCAAAAAGTAAGAATTTATGAAGTAGTGAAGCAGTGAGTTAAATTTTTAAGTACCATAAAAGAAAGCCAGTATTTATGAGAATGTGAAACATTGCAAGCGCTGTCACTTTTTGTAATAGAATCTAGCAACTTACTTCGGCTTCTTTGTTGGTAAAGGTGGAACACTGTGGTCTTGGTGGGTAGCAGTGGTTTTGTCTAACGTAGGTGGGACTGGATCACACTTTGACCATCCCCTCCCTCTCCCAGCTGCTGTTAAACTGGGAGCCAGCAGATGCAACAGGAGAAAGCTACAAACAGAGCGAGCAAGCAGTAGGGAGGCTCAGGCAATAAGCCCGGCCCTGAGACAGAGCCATGGCACCTCCAGATGTCAAAAGCTGGGTCACTTTGATGCTTGCGGTGTTACCTTTCACCTCCCGTGGGGGAAAAGAGAGGTGACATTTTTTTCAACATAGAAATTCCATATACCAAAAGGTTAATCCATACACGGTACCCTCTAGTAGTCTTTGGATATCTTGAGATTTGGTGATAGCTTATTGCTTTATTTTATTTATTTATTTTTCTTTTTTTTCTTTAATTTTTATTTATTTATTATAGTCACACACACAGAGAGAGAGAGAGAGAGAGAGGCAGAGACACAGGCAGAGGGAGAAGCAGACTCCATGCACCGGGAGCCCGACGTGGAATTCGATCCCGGGTCTCCAGGATCGCACCCTGGGCCAAAAGCAGGCGCTAAACCGCTGCACCACCCAGGGATCCCTACCTTATTGCTTTAAAACAGTACTCCTCAATCACCTGGTCCAGTTAAATGGAGGTTTTGATCCTGTAGGCCTGGGGTGGGACCTGTGATTCTGCATTCTGCAAAGCTTCCAGGAGATGTGGAAGCTGCTAGTCAAAGGAACATATATTGAATATCAAGGACTCAAAATCCTCAGTCCTACTGGGTGCTTTAGGATTTCTCTCAAATCCATAGCTCTTTCCCTCCCCTTTTTTCTAGGTGTGTGTTGGGAAACACTACCATCCTGGCTGAGTTTGCCACCGATGATGAAGTTAGCCGCTTTCTGGCACAAGCTCAGCCCCCTACACCTGCAGCAACCCCAAGTGCACCCGCCGCAGGTTGGCAGTCGCTGGAGACCGGCCAGACCCAGTCAGATCCCGTCGGACCTGCTTTGAATCTTTTTGGTGGGTCCACAGGGCTCGGGCAATGGAGCAGCAGTGCTGGTGGCAGCAGCGGGGCCGATCTTGCTGGCGCTTCGTTGTGGGGGCCCCCAAACTATTCTTCTAGCTTGTGGGGAGTCCCAGCTGTGGAAGATCCCCATAGGATGGGCAGCCCTGCTCCCTTACTACCTGGTGACCTTCTGGGAGGAGGGTCGGATTCAATCTGAACTTAGAACTTTCAACTCTGACCTCGTGACCTTTTTTGGAACAGCAGCAGCACTAACTTGACCTTTTCGTTTTTTTTTTCAACTTGCAATAAATACATTTTTAAAAGGAAAAAAGAAAACGGAGAGAGAAAAAAAAGGTGGGTCATTGACAGACTGTCTGAGCACATAGTTGCCTCCCTTATAACTTCAGTTTTTTCGTTTGGAATATGAATCCAAAAAGAGAACATATCACTCTTGAAATACTTGAATCATGAACGCCAACCTAGAAAGACAATGTGAAGCAAGTACACATACCATTTAAATTTAAACACAAAAAAATTAAAAAAATTAGTTTCTAGTTTTTCACTTTTTTCATGTTATATGGAAGTTGTTGCTAAGAAACATATATACTGAAAAAAAATAGCTTTTTAACTTTGTTTGCACTGGGTGTGTTTCCGTCCTTAGGTCTACCACGTTTGGGAGGGAGGGGAATTCAAAAGAATTGTTGGGGTGGGGGGGGGGAGACTTGACGGAGCCTCACTTTAAAAACAAAAACACAAAAAACCTAAAAAAAAAAAAAGGTAAAAATTTGTGATTGGCTGGTTGATAAATACCAGTGTGTTCTGGCACATGTAACTGCCCAGGCATGCTCGTTCTGGTATGTGTGTGCACGTGTGTTCATGTGCATTCGCGTGCATCCTTCTCTCTGTCTCTGTGTGTGCGTGCCCATGTCTTCTTCCTCCTCCTCCTCCTCTTCCTCCTCCTCCCCCCCCCCCCCCCCACACTTGATCTCTCAGAAAGCTGCATTGCTGACAGTCTGCAGGCTGGCTGGCCGGCCATCTGCTTTTTATTTTTTTATTTTTATTTTTTTTTAACTATGAGAACACACAAGCACAGGGAGCCACTGCTTATGAAAGCAACTCCGTTGGACTGCATTAAGGTGAACAGAGTGCTTTTTAATGATTTAAGCAGGGAGCTCCTTTACATTTGCAAATTAGCCTGAGTGAGTTTTCTCTTGCTTTTCTTTTGACCTAGCAGTAGAGCAGAGCACTGCCAAGTCCAAAAAAGTAGGAGAGCAGGAGGTACCTCTCGGGGCAACTGTGTGTTTATTTATTTCTGTTTTTTAAAGTAAGTGGCCACCAGGCACATCTGAATATCTGTTAAGTTTTCAGCAGGCCTTTTCTTTCGTTAGTTTGAATGGGAACAGATGACATAAGAGAGTGTTTACTGACATGATGTCTCAAAAGCAGAAAAACCATGTTCCCCCTTTCTTGTGTAATCAGGTATAAGGAATTCATCAGAAAGTCAGGTGATGCTGAATTAAATATTTCCATTGGTTCTCTTTTTTCATTTTATGAAAACGGAAACAAATATGTTGTGAGCAGCCTCCTGAAAGCACCTGCAGCTACTCCCTCTCTGCTCCTCTCTTGCTGAGCGTTACCTGTGCCAGGCCGTGGCGTGTTACAGCACCAGGCCATCACTGACAGAAACGTTTACTTAACGAATGTTCTTAAACCAGTGTGTACTTCAAGCGTTTCCTTTTGTTTCTCTGTGTTGTGTATTTCCTGTGTATGTGGTTTTGCTTAGGCAGGTATAACTTAGCAAAGACTTTTTAAGTATTGCACCTTTTTTTGGTTTTGACCTCTTTTTTTTTTTTTCCTTGTAATGTTGCTTTTTTTATTTCGGTATTTAAAGACTTTTTTTTTTTTTTTTAAAGCATCAATGTAGTAGTACTCTGGGCTGAATAGGGGGCAACTTTTAATCCACAGTTATCACCAACATGTATGTACTTATGTTGGAAATCAACATGTATCAAACTGCTTTTTGTGAAGAGTTCTAGCAGACCCGAAGGGGGTACACCTTTATACAAAGCAGATGGCTGGTGGGGCGGGCGGGGTGGGGGGGGAGGGGAACGTATGCCGGTAATGTGCTAGCACTTGTGTGGACATCCCAGTCTGCATTATACTGTTTAACATAAAGTGCCGACATTCTGTACCAGCAAATACCTGCCCATTCCAACCCTTGGTGGGAGCAGACCTCTACTGTCCTCTGTAACTTGCTGCTAGTGAGGACAAGGGAGTTTTTCTTTCTTTAGCATCTTCAGTGAAGGATACAACAATGCCTAATGTATTTGACTTGTAGCTTGTGTCTGTGCGTAGGTGGGTGGGTGGGTGTGTCTAGGAAAAGGCAAAAACGAATTATTTGCATTTAAGTGGTTTTATGAGACAAAGAATGGGAATTCTGTAGTCCTCCGGCTTACCTTGTTGATTATAAACCTAGCCTCAAAAGAGATTGACATGCATAATTCAAGTGAGCATTTGCTCATGGAAGTCTTTATGTACCCTATGTGGGGAGGTGGTCAAACTGGAGTCTCCAGCGTGGTTCGGTCCCATTGGATGCCTTGTAGAAAACTAAGTGTGCCCTCTTCCTGCTCTCCAGTTTTCATCACTACCACCATGCCCCTTCCACCTCTGCCCACATACAAAACGTCGCCTTCCAGCCCCCTTCCGTCTGCTTTCTGTGTGCGGAGCAAAACCGTGTGGTGTGTGGTGACGTCCAGGTGGAGAGCAGCTGTGTTCAGCCATCTACAGAAGGCGAAATCTTAGTGGCCCTGGGCCAGGAGCAAGTCCCGAGGCTCCCACGAGCCCGTGGTGACCCTGTCCACTGCCATGGTTCCCTGCCGAGTCCTGTCCCCCTCCCCTCCTCCTGCCTGCTGGTTCCTTGGCCTGCACTATGGGTTAGTTGAGTTCCTTACGATACTACGGTGAAAGCCGGGTGCTAGAGCCCCTCTTGTTTACAAGACATAATGAGGGATTTGAAATATGTAAAAATAAACATGAGAAGCTCAAATGTTCTTCCATCTTAAGCTTAAAGGGAAAAAAATTAAAAACTTAAAAAAAAAAAGACCAAAAAGTGCGTATATATATACATATAAATATATATTTTAGATGAAGACTAACTCTGGGAGCATTTAACAGTGTTTTTTGTTTTTGTTTTTAACATTTATTTTCCTGCTTTAAAATTTGCAAGCATTCTCAGGAATTCTAGGGTAGGAAGCCAGTTTTTTGAAGATGGTTTATTTAACCGTATCTTATCCTAGATAGACGGCTGTTTCTTTCCTGTTAATAAACTTTTACAAGTTCCTGAAACTTCAAAAAGTTTAAACAATTTTTACTTAAAAAAAAATGTAAAAAGAAAAGTCTCCAAACATTGTCATACTGGGGATCACACATTTTAAAAACACATAGAAAGAAATATTTTTTAAAAATTATCAATTTAGCAGCAACAGGTCAATTCGTTATCTTAAAAAATATGGGAGAAGGATTAGCTTTCTAAGAGCTTTATCACGGATTTATTTGAAATTGTGTGTCATTTAGTGGGAGTGTTTGGTTTGTATAAATGGGAATGCCATCACTTTGTTCCTTTCCATTTAAGATTGAACTGACATCTCCCCTAACGATTGTTTTTTTTTTTTTAAGGGAACCCTTCTCCCTGTCCCTTGAACCCCAGCAACAAAAGAAAGAACAACTTAGGGAAAAAAAACTCTAATCTGTAAAGTAGTACGGTTGGATTGCTGAGAATCTATGTAAAGAGCTAGGAAATATAGGTTAATTTTTGGAACAAATTTTAAATATAGGCATTACTAGAGGAAAATATCTATGGACTGTTCTATTAATGAAGAATGTGTGTCTTACCTCCCCGCTTGTTATGGGAGGAGGAGAAAATAAGAATCTAATAAGGAACAAGTGATTTTACTTTTTTAGCTCCCAGCTACTGTTGTGCTCATTTTAATTGCTGTTTTGAAGATCTGCTGCTTAATTATCCCCATCCCTCAGCTGGAGATGTGGAGTATTTCCTCTCAGTTTTTCGTGATGTGATGTCAAATTCTCCTTTTGTATTCCCTCCTGGGGCCAGGGGTCAGAATTCCCAAGCATGACCATAGTTTCTTTTAAACATCTAAGCTTCCCAGTGGGAAAGAAACTCCAGCTTGACAGGTAAAGGGAGTGGGTGGGGTTGCTGCCTGCAATTTCTCTAAAACCGCTTTAGTGCCTTCGTACATACACCCAGACATCCTAAGCACGGAGAGCTTGTGTGTATGCGCATGTGGTCCAGTCACTCCACAGACATTCAGACGCTTGCCCATTAAGGAAATCGGAGTGGTTTTGGACAAGGCCCCAAAGGCAGTGGGCTAAATTTAAAATAAACAGAAATCAAGGAAGTTAAATATGCTTTCATGTCTCGATAATGTGGAATGCCAAGATCTTTCCTAGTGTTCCTGCCCTCATTACTGTGCACTGACTTCTCCAGGTGTGTCATTGTGACAACTACATGCAGTGATTTGGAAAGTCTATTTGTGTTGGGCCAGTAGAAAGGGGTTCCTATTTTTCTTGTCCTTTATCTCCTCTCTTTCCCCCCCAACCCCCCCCCCCCCATTTTTTTCATCAACTTGCTGGAAGCTTTGCTTATTGGTTGGCAGTGACCTAAGAACAGGATATAGTGAGGATATAATGGAAAAGAAAAACCCTTCTCTTTCCATGGTATTCTTTGGCAAGAGCCATGTCTGCTGAGAGGTTAGGTGGCTTCCATAACACTTAGAAAATTCAGTGGGAGTGGCTTCTCTTCCACCACATTCTGGCATGTGTATAGAGGTTTGCTGGTCACCTCTCATTATGTAGATTTATTTTGTAAACGTTTTGATCATGTAAATTTGAGCTTTCCAATTTTTACTAGTTTTCTTTATTTTTTTAAACACTTTACTAGTGGCTGGAGGTGCCCATCTTTCAAACATCACAAACTTGGTTTCAGTCTACCACATGAGTAGCTAAAAGGAAAAAGCACTCGTGGGGGAAGAGAGGTCTTCCATCAGACTGGAGACCTCTACTGGCAATTGAAATCCAGTGCCATGCCCTAATTTTAGGTGTTCAAAAAAAACAAAAAAAAACAAAAAAACAAAAAAAAAAAACAATACACACACACAAAAAGCAAAAAACAAAAACAAAAGCAAAATTCAGATCTCCGAAGACACTGTGAAGACATGGATGGCCCATATGGCATCTCTGATCCCTCCATACCTAGCCCTTTATCTTTTGATCCATTTATGACATGCACAAAAGTTAATTTAGCAGTGCTGCATGTTAAGCTTCCAAACCGAAATCTTTCATCATTGTCCTTCAGTAAATCAACATTATCCATTGATTGCCATTCAATCAGTTTTATTTATAGCAGCTTAATTTTCTAATCATATTGCTCCTGTTCTAAGAACTTTCCACCTCTTCTGATATGAATGTAGCATACATTAGCAGTTGGTTCTTCCAAGTTCCTGCGGCTTGAATGTGGTATCTAAGATATGCAAAAAAAGAAAAAGGAGGAAAAGAAATTCTACCTAAGAATTTGGAAGAGCTTTTATTAATATATTTAGCAGAAACTAACATTTCATGGGCTATTGACTTGTTGCAAATATTCACTTGAATTTTTGCCATTTTGGGGGGGCAGTTTTTATAAAGTTAACAGCCAGATTCCCTATCGACCTAAGATGCTGTGTACTTTTTATTTTATTTTTTTTTTTTTGTATTATGCCATCTCTTCTCTTAAACAAAATGAAGATGTCTCTGTGCTGAGCAAAATGCTTAGGCCAAGCCTATTTTCCTCTGCAGTGTAAAACAAGATGTTTTCAGCAGACTTGGCTGTAATAGCCATCTCTAAGATTAGGGAACAATTGAGTCTTTATGTAGAAAAGGTCTTCTTATACCCCATCCTCAGAGTCCAAATTGAATATATAACACTTTGTAGGTTATTGTTAAGATTTTGGGTTTTTTTCTTTTGTTTTAGCTATCTATAAGCTCTTTTACTAGGAGTAGAGATACATTTTTTTAGCTGGTTAAAAAAAAAAAAAAACTTTCTTCTCCAGTGTTTTGCCAAGTTTTGTCACACTTCATGCCTATGCATTAACTATGTTTCTTAGTGTTACTGCAAAAAGAAATTTTATTCTTGAGTTTTCTTTCCTGTGAGTGTACAGCTCGGGCTGCATGTGATGGTGCAGATTAAAATATTCCAGCTTGTGTGTCTACAGTGAATTAGCAATCTGTAGACCTCAGAACCCATTCAGAAAATAGGATGCCCTCACCCTCTGCTGCACGTTGCACCACACCCTCTTAGCTTTCTTATCTACAAGTACAGGGTGTCCACACATTCTAGAAACGGGCAATATACATAATGTTGTCAAGAACATCATCAATCTATTAAAAAAAAAAAAACCCACATAGAATGTCCTCTGTATTTCCAGAGTAAGTGCATACCCTGTAATAAACTCTGTAGGTTTATGGCCAGTGCCAAAAGTGTGTGTATTTTCAGAGATGGTCCCTATTTGTTAATGATGTTCCCTGGACCTTGAATTTGACAAAGGAGGTACTGGCATCACATTCTGTAGATTTAAAATAGTTATCAACTTTAAGAACCTATGAACATAGTAATAACTTAATAAAAATAGAACACTGACCCTCCCTACCCTGCCCACAATACCTCCCTGCTGCCTGCACCGCCAAAGAAACAAGGCCATGAACATTGACAGGATGGCAGGGGATACACTGGTCAGGAAACAGAGCTACTCCCCACTGGCTGGGCATTCCTGCTATCCTTAGGTGTGTGGTCACTCGGACTAGAATCAGAAGGAATTACCAAGTATTTCTAACATGTGAGTGGTTTTTAAACTGTCAGTCTCTTGTAGTAACCTCCTACCACCACCACTTAAAAAAAAAAAAAGAAAATTACAGAAGCTGCCAGTGTTTGCCGCACAGAATTTAAATAGTTCTTTTAGGTTAGCTACACACCTTAATCTGTTTTTAAGGAGAAACTATGCACACCAGGAAGAATGGTACCACACTGACTGAGGGGGGTCTCTGCCAGACTCTGTCATGGGGTCTTCGTTGTGACAAATGCTTGCTTGTTTTGTCCATGGGAGAGGGAAGGTCAGATAAAGGCAAGAAGTGTACTGTTTTTAAATAGAAAAGAATTAGCGTGTCTCCCCACAGCACTTTGTGCCTCAGTTCGGTTTTCACTATCAGTCCCCCCTTCCCAATCGCCACGGGGCCGTCTCGAGCCAAGGTCAATACATTGAGACCGTCTTTACAAAAAAAGAGTAATTCCTCTTTACCACTGACGAGGAATGGCAAAAGAAAAATTGCAAAAGTAGTTTACAGTATCGTTGTAGCAAAGATTGTGAAACGAAGTGCTTTTCTTCCCCTTCTCCCCTGCTTTCCCGGACCTCCCTGGAATCTGGCACGCCTTCCCCTAGGCTCCTGACAGGTGTGCATGGTTCTGAGGGCTGAGTTGTAGGGGGTCACTGGAGGTGAGCTGGAGCAGCCTTACTGCAGGACTAGCCTTACGGCAGAGCTTTATGGAAAGGAAGAGAGTATATCCTAAATAACGTGTTCGCCAAAAATGAACAAGGGGGGGCGGGTCTTTATATAAAACAAAGCAAAAACCTTTGGAATCCTTCAAGAAGTTACATACCTTTTAAAGGTACATAGTTTCTCACCAAGTGACGCATTCAGCATGACACTTCTTTCCAGAAATTTCGGGATAAGTTGGGATAAGTGTGTTTAAAACACCACCCCTACCCCACTCCCACCTTTTAATTTTGTCCAAGGAATTAATTACTTAAGTGTAGTATTTCTGAATGTGCCTTTGTGAGTACAGAGACCGTCTGTTTTATGAAGAAGCTCTCCTATCAGTGGGGTTTAAACCCAAAGGCGGTCAGTGTAGTCTTTAGGGAAGTCAGCGAGTCTCCTGGCAGTCCCCAGGGACAGCCGTGGAATTTTCATTAGCATCAATATTGCACAGTGTAGAGTTGTGTGGAAGAGATTCTGGGGCTCTGGAGGGAGGAAGAGGTGATGGCGCACAATGACAGAGACCCAGGTTCATCCAAGGGTGCAGGTTGAATTTATCTATCTGCAGTACCTAATTTCCTTCGTGTGTGTATCTCTCTCTCTCTCTCTCTCTCTCTCTCTCTGTGTGTGTGTGTGTGTGTGTGTGTGTGTGTGAGGCTGTGGCTGTTTTAGTTTTTGTTTTTCTGTAAGCACTGGAGAACTGAAATATGGTGGTGTCTGTGACACATTCATGCATGTCAAGAAGGCATTTTCGAGCTCCTGCCGTGTGCGGGGGCGTGGGGGGGACACCGCATTTCCACCCTCTTGAGTCTGTGTCCTGAGAAGGCAGTTACTTCCCTCACATCACGTTGCTGTTTATGTGAACAGGGTATTACATGCAAGGAAAAAGCTTTGGAAAGAATAAGATGGAAGTGTTTGAGAAAGAAAGAAAAATCTGAAATCATATTTTATTTCTTCAGAATGATTATAGTTAAGCATAGAAATCTGCAGTGTCTCTTCATTTGTTTTTGTGTTTGTTTTAAACAATTCCACCTCTTCTCCCCCTGCCCTATCTTCTAAAGAAACCGCAAGTGAATGCTAAGGGCCGTTTCCATAATTCCTCAGAACTCCCGAAAGAGGAAAACAATCCCTCCCGCAAGATTCCTTCAGCTTCATTCAGGAGACAAAGGGAGGAGAGATGCAGCTTTCTGTGCTTCTCTCATTCCTCTCTAATGGCCTTGAAATGTATTATTATGCAAATGTGAATTTTGATACTGAATTTAAGAAGAGGTTGTGGATTTTTTTTCTTTTTTCAAAAACATAAAGGTCCCATATGTGGTCATCATTGCTTCTTTATTTTGTAACGTGAATTGTAACTATGCATTCTGCAAAAAAGGGGAGGGTGGGCAGAAAGGGGGAAGGAAGTAGCTTTGCATCCTTGTTCTACAGTTTCTGTGTCCATGGTATCCCTATGTCCTGGCGGGGAAGGGGAGTGACTGTGAGAAGCAGTGAAGTCGGCACAGTGAGTTTGAAAGGGACCCGGAGTCCTCCCGCAGTCCTGGGGGGACCTGAGTTTCCTGCCAACTGGTGTGGTACAGGATTCTCCACCCTAGCCATGCAGTGTTAGCCCAGGGCCACAGGGGGGCCCCCAAAGGCCCTAATGTTCTCTGGGAAAAAGTACTCGTCCTTTCCTGAATTCAGAACCCTTTCAAGCTCAGGAAACCATGCCTCATTCGTGCTGACCATAAAGGTAATCTTTCTGTCCATTTCCAGAACACCTCCTCCTCCTTGCTCCTTTTAATTTCTCCTTTTTCTCCCTTAATCCTTTTTAAGTGAACTTCTTATAAGGAAACTGTCTTGTTCTGTGGGGAAGAGGACTGTTGCTTGGCAGGCAAAAAAGGATTCTCTTCCTCATCCACTACCCCTCAGCCAAACGCAGAGATTTCTCTGCGTCCTTGAGTTTATTCCGCTAGAGAGCTAGTGAGCAGTGAGGTGCTGGACACAGGAACCGCCTGCAGCCTCCTTGTCCTCATAGAATTCCTATGTTGATTTTGCCTCTGGTGAATCCTGGCACCCGCATTGCTCTGGTCTAGGCATTATTTGCAACATACAGTATCATAAGCCAGAGATTGTCGTGCCCATATTCAGTGTTTCCACACAAGCAGTTCTTGTTGATGTTCACAGTACTGTAACGAGTAACAGACTTGATCACAGTCTCCTCGTGCCCGTGCACGGCTGTACAGGCACGATCTTATCAGGGTTCCAATCTGTTAGATTGCCTTTAGACAAAAAAACAAAAAACAAAAAAACAAAAAACAAAAAAAAAAAAACACACAAAAAAAACCAAAACAAAAAAAAATAAAATCCTGACGTTTCAGCTGTCTAACACAAAACAATACCTCGAGGTACATTTCCCCTGCAATGTTGACCCTTTACTCCCCTCTCCTTTTCTGACATCAGTGGGTTATCCTTTTTAAAATATGAATGTGTAAATAGTAGGATAACTTTTACAATTTTTTCTTTGCTGTGAAAGTAGCCCTAAAATATGATACCCCCCCTTTTTTTTATTAAAGCCATCTTACGTTTCAGATCTTTCATGCTTGAGAAGAGAAGGAACAGGTTAGGGGAGCGGATTAGGCATTTGCAGGGTGATGGTCTCTGCCTCCCATACACGGTGACAGCCGACCAGTGTCTAAACTCTTTCAAATAGATGCCATCTATTCCAGATCTAGTTCCAGGGTGGGGAGTGTCTGAATTTCTCTCTTCCAGAAGATCCATCCCCTCCAGGCACTCCAGAATATGGTTTTTGTTGCTGTTTTTTGTTTTGTTTTGTTTTGTTTTGTTTTGTTTTGTTTTGTTTACCTGAAACCTTGAGCTCTCAATCTTTCTTGCTTCACACCCAGGGTCACTTTTTGAGTAACTGAGTAGCATTCTGTAGTTCCCAAAGGGAATTAGTCCCTGGCATTTCAGTTTGGCTCCGTAAACTCATCGGCTTGTCACTTTACTGTGCTCTAGAAATGTATTGACTTCTTACTTAGAAGGACATTCATCTGAGATGTGCAGACAACCCTTCCTGAAAGGAGTGGGCACCCTCAGGCATTCCTCTCTACGTGAGGCTTGAAGCTGATATTAGGTAGAGGGAAATCACGTTTAACAAATGCTGCTTGTAGAGATCTGTCAGCTACTGCCTGCCCATATTTGGCTACCCACCAGGCAGGGTCAGAATGGATCATTTTGAATAGCTTCTTCACAAACTCCTCTTTCCCCCACCCCCATCCCCTGCCTCCATCTTAAAGATAAACCCTCTCTGTCCTTTTAGTCTGAGCTCACCGATCTTGTCTAGTGACGACTTCCTTTAAAGGGAAGAAGCTTGAGAACCAATGCACACCTATTCACCACTCACCTTGTGATTTGGGGCGCTGTCCACCTTTGGATTGTATTTCTCTTGTTTGGAGGCCCCTTTTCTGGCCACTCCTTCCTCTGGTCCCCTGGTAAGTTCTTCCTGCCTTTAGATGCACCCACTATGCTCCCAAAGGGCTTTTTGCTGATCTCTGCACTTCTTTCCTGGGACTCTACCCCACCACCACCCTTTGCACACACCAGTGACCAAAGCGTGTCCAGTGATCTCACAGAAGTCATCAAAAATGGTGCCTGCGCCACGAATGTGCTCACAGAGACACGTGCACAAGATTCTGCACCCTTGGCCTTAACCTCTGTATGATTTCAGGTGCAGGAGCATTTTTAACAGGTTATTTTAAAAAATCCTTCTGGGAGGAAAAAAAAAAGCAGACAAAACAGCTCAATTGTGCCCACTCCTAACTCTACTATTTGCCTACAACTTAATTCTGTGCCCACCCCCCACCCCCACCTTCATCCCTGTTTTAAGTAACCAAAAACAGACAACAAGAGCAACCTGAGGAGAGGTTTCTGGACTATTTTATCTGTCTCCATTTAGCTGGAGATATAAATGCTGCTTTGGGTTCCATAATCCTAGGGGCTATGTTTACATAGTAAAATATATCCTACCAAATCAGGAAACAAGCATGGGAATCTCTGCAGTGAGAGCGAGCTGATTAGGTCACCAATGGTGAACAAGAGAAGTGAGGGGACCTGGGGGTGGGGCTCGGGAGGGAAGATGGAGAAGTGCCATTTTAAGGACTGGCGTCGCCCCCCCCCTTCACTTTTCTCTTCCCCCCCTTTCGACAGAAGGCGCAGAGAAGGGCATCAGAAAGAGGCTGGAGTTTTAAAAGGCAGCTTTCCAACTTTGCACACAAACAGGTAACAGGAAGGTACAGCAAAAATCCTCTCACCTGAAACACTCAGCAGAAACAGAACCTATCAACCTGACTACATAGCTGCACATAGTGATGCTCTCTGCAAGTTACCTAGAAGTGTTTTGTTTTTCTTATACTTGAAATAGCTTTTACAATGTTACTTTGGTGGCTTTCTTTTCTCTCTTCGGGTGGGCAACAGAGGGAGTGGATGCTGGGATCCAAGGAAGTTTGAGGGGAGAAAAGGGAGGATATGGCATTGTCTTTTTTGTGTGTGTTTCCTTAACCATAGAGGTTTAATCAAACTCCCATGTGTTGAAATTGCTCTTCATATTACTGGTTTTACATGGACACAGAAACTAGGCACTTTAGAGGTGCACTTGCATGGCAGGCTGGGCCCCCCTTTTCTCTTTTATTTTACTTTTTTTTTTTTTTTTTTAGTATAGTGGTACTTAAAATCACTGGTTCACTTAAAGAAAAAACAAACAATAAAATGTTAAACTCTACTAATGTACAAATAAGCTGAAAAGTTGCATTTTATGTGTATTTTTCGCCATAGCAGGTACTGTATTTCTCATGCTGGATTTAAGAAAAAAAAAAAAAAAAACTCAAAAACCAACAAAAAAAAAAAATAAAGGGTGGTGTTTATTGGATTGTGACAGGTTGCGTACTGAGGAACTAAGTCGCCGTCATTTCATTAAAACTGAGAGATAATGTAATGCATATATAAGAGTTTCTGAAGGGTTTTTTTGGGCTTTTAAACAGCTTATTTTTGTTTTGTTTAGTTTTTTATTTTATTTTATTTTGGAAAGATATGATTGTATTATGTGCAACTCAGTTGCTTACATTATAACTACAAAATATTTTTGGGTTCCTGGAAAAAAAAAACAAAAAAGAAAAAAGACTAATAAATGTGTTTGGCTGCTAAGCATCGATTGTGGTTTCCTGTTTTACTCTGCTGATTCCATTTGTTGTTTGTTGGAGGTTTACACTTTGTTTCTCCTTTTCTCTCCCTCCCTGCTCCACACACGGAAGCTCCCCGAAATTCAGCCCCTGAACTTGGGCCTCCGTCCTGTCTTGCCCTGTGAGGTTTTTGCTGTTGGGGTGGCCAGGTTGGCTGGTCGGCGGTGGGTGCGTACTCCTGGCTCCTGCCCACAGCAAGGGCCACAGTCTCTAGAAGAAACTGATCTTCTCCTACTTCTTGTCTTAATTCCTACCTGCCTGTGGAGTGAGAACCAGGAGAGCGGAGAAAAGTGCCTGGCGGAGGCTGTGCTGCACCCAGGGCCGAGAACCAGCCAGTTTCCGGAAACCTGCTGTTTCCGAAAACCCCCGCACACTGCACCCCACCATGTTCACCTGGCTGCCACCCGGCTGAGGAGGTTCCCCCGTCCCAGCAGCCTCGTATATATGCTTAGCTGCCAACACAGAGACTTGTTAGATGTGGCCGTGAAGCACCTCTAGAATGGCAAAGGGGAGGAACAGAAAGAAACGAACATTTCCTAATTCTCCGGTACCGTTGTCTGAATTCTCAGAAATGCTGGGCCAGGTGGCAGCGAACCCATTTCATGAGGAAACCAGCTCAGGAGAATTTAATTAGCTAATCATAGGGACCACGGGTTGATTGCTTACTATAAGCCAGGCGCCACTCTATGCGTGCTGCTTACATTCACTCTTGAAATTAAACTTGTCTCCATCGCTGGTGAAACCATAATAGGGAACCAAGGTAGGATCCAAAAGTTACCGTGCCAGCACGCCCTTTGCTGAAAAGCACCTGGGTTTCTGAGAAAACATTCTTAAGCAAAATCTGTTGTAGAGAATGGTTGGCCATATGCCATCTGATTCTTGTATCCTAAAATACAGCAATGCTGGGAGTGTGAGAAGAGGTGAACTAGATACTCGAGATCACCTCGAGGGCCTGCCTGTTTCAAGCAAGTGCTATTTCTGAGGAATAGAGACCCTTGCAGAAACTCTGAAAACCTGTATCACCAAGGACTTTATTTTAAATTGGGGGTATTTTAGAAATACATAGATGGCTAAGGGAGGGCGAAGGAAGTTGTAGTTGAAAGGCAGTGGTTAAGAAAGACTTCAGCATCTGACTCAGCCTTCCTCACGCCTGCGTGCCCTGCCATCACCTTACGTGACTCCAAGCAAGTGTCCATATGGAAAATCTGCCTTAACACCCAGGCTTCTACATTCCTTCCTCCAGGCCACCCCAGCCACACACTCCTATAGTCACCGCAAATTGCTCCCCTCCGGAATCACCAATTTCAGCATCTTTGACCTTACCCTCCTGTCCTCCCAACTGATTCCCTCTCCACTTGTGTTTTAAAACTCAACAGCCACTCCAGGACACTGGCCTCTTGGCTTTATTCTGACCCATTGAGTCTCTTCTTCTTTCCCCCTTCCTAATCCAGGTTAGATTTTATAGCACATAATTTCATTAACATGGTTGCTAACACTTCTAAATTCCTTTGCTGCTCCTGTTTTGACAACCCCGTGACAAAATCCCCACTTTGGAAACCCTACTCTGTCTTTTCTGCCAGTACCCAAGAGCAGCATTGCCCAGAAAAAAGTCACAATGGGACAAATGAGGACTCCTGTCCATCTATACCCAACCAGCAATGACACCTTGATGCTATGCAGCCAGCATCCTAATGCACGGAGGAAGAAAATGAGAAGTGTCAGAAAAATCCCCTAAATTCTTGCCTCCTCCAGCATTTGGGACACTTTCCCTTCCAACCCCCTTGGGTACATTTAACCCTCCATCATCTATTCTCTCTTCACATGTTCAGCTGGGAGCCCTGGCCATTCGGCATGCTCAGTCAAGTCCACACCATTGTAGGCACCCTCCTGGGCAAACCCCCTCCCCCTCCCTCCAGCCCCTACCCCACCGGCTGCCATCCCATTTTTCTTCTTCTCAAGAAACTTTCTCTCCTCCCCTTCCTGGGTCTCTGTCTCTATCATTCCCCGAAGGCTACTAACAACCTCCCTATTGGTAGACATGGCCACTTATCTCTTGACGCCACAGCTTCTGGAATTCCTTCTGTGCTCTAACGTGTTCTTTTTATTCCTCCATCTCTCTCAGCCTCTTTCGCCTTGGCCAGGAAATGTTGGATTTCATCAGTACTCAACCCCAGGCCCCGCCTTTTTCTCTGTGCCAAAACCCTAGGTGGTTTCCTCCTCACTGGCTGCCTCTCTAGGTTTCCTTTTTTTCTGACTGAGCTCCAAATTTTAAATTTTGGAGTGCTACTGGGCTCAGGCCCAGTCCTAAACTTTGCTTTCTAGTCACATTACTTCTCCTAGAGGAGTTCAACCAGCCCTGTGTTTTAAAATACAACACCTGGGGGATCCCTGGGTGGCGCAGCGGTTTAGCGCCTGCCTTTGGCCCAGGGCGCGATCCTGGAGACCTGGGATCGAATCCCACGTCGGGCTCCCGGTGCATGGAGCCTGCTTCTCCCTCTGCCTGTGTCTCTGCCTCTCTCTCTCTCTCTCTCTCTCTCCCTCTGTGACCATCATAAATAAATAAAAATTTAAAAAATAAAATAAAATACAACACCTGGGCAGCCCGGGTGGCTCAGTGGTTTAGTGCCACCTTCAGCCCAGGCATGATCTTGGGGACCAGAATCGAGTCCCATGTTAGGCTCCCTGAATGGAGCCTGCTTCTCCCTCTGCCTGTATCTCTGCCCACCCCCTCTCTCTGTGTCTCTCATGAATAAATAAATAAATCTTTATTTAAAAAAATAATAATAAAATACAACACCCATCCCCATCCTGCCCAAATTCTATTTCTAATCCTGGCCCTTCTGATGTCCTGTCTATCCAACTGATTCACTGCCTGTCTACTTCCAAGTCTGATTGCACCTCCCTCATCAAATCCGCTTCCCCCAGTCTCAGCCATCTCAGTAAATGGCACCACCATTCACCTAATGGTTCAAACCCACAGCTTCTTCACTAATTTAGCCATCAGGAAGCCCTTCAGCTGTGTGTTAAACATATGTCCCCACACGGTCCACATGTCCCCACAGGCAGCTTGGGTCAAGCCACCACTGCAGGAGGCTCCTGGCCATCCGCCATCCTCCTCTCAAGGCTACCCCCGACTTCTCTGTTTGTTCATGTCACTATCCTCCAGGGCTTTCTCCTTAAAATTAAAATTCAAGCTCTATACCATGGTCCACAAACCCAGTAGTCCATCTTGTTCCCTATGATTCTCTCAATCTCAACCTTACACGACCCATTACCTTTCCTTTCTCTCGATCACACCAAACTCATGCCCACCTCAAGGCATCGTATTTATTTTTCCATTGCCTGGAATGTGCTTGTCCCTGCATCATTGTGTGGCCTCTGGTCAAATGTGAGGTCTTAATCTGCTTATCCTATCAAAAATATCTGTCGGGACACCTGGGTAGTACAGTGGTTGAATGTCTGCCTTCGGCTCAGGGGCGTGATCCTGGGGACCTCGGATGAAGTCCCACATCGGGCTCCCTAAGGGGAGCCTGCTTCTCCCTCTGCCTATATCACGGTCTCTCTCTGTGTCTCTCATGAATAAATAAGATCTTTAAAAGAAAAATAGCTGTCCCTGGGGGATGCCCAGCTGGCTCAGTCAGAGGAGCAGGCAACTCTTGATCTTGGTGTCATAAGTTTGAGCCTCACATTGGGTGTCGAGATTACCTAAATAAATAAACGTTTTAAAAAAAATAGCTGTCACTACCCCTCATCCCCACCCTTAGTTACTCTATGATCTTGTCCTGCTGTATTTTCTTCCAAGAACTTATCACTTTCTAAAATTATCTTGTTTATTCCTTATCATTCATCTCCCTCACTGGAATTGTAAGCACCACGCAAAAGGCAGAATTCTGTTTTTTTTTCTTTTCTTTTTTAAATTAAGTAGGCTCCGCACCCAACCTGTGGCTTGACTCATGACCCTAAGACCCTAAGATGGAGTCCTATGCCAGCCAGGTGCCCCACAGCAGAATTCTTTTTTTTAATTTATTTTTTAAAAGATTATATTTATTTATTAGACTGAGAGAGAGAGTCAAAGAGCACAAGCAGGCGAAATTGCAGAGGGGGCTGGAGAAGCAGATTCCCCACTGAGCAGGGAGCCCAATGTGGGGCTTGATTCCCGGACTCCACCATCATGACCTGAGATGAAGGCAGATGCTTAACCGACCAAGCCACCCAGGTGCCCACCAAGACAGAATTCTTTTTTTGTTTGTTTCCAAGACAGAATTATTTTCTGTGTTGTTCATCGGCTCCAGGATCTAGAACTCCTATGGCTTTAATGATCATCTATATGCTAATGACTGCTAAATTTATATTTCCAGCTCTTACCATTGGGCTCCAGACCTGCATGTATAATTGTCGACTCAACATTTCAAAACACCTAGATATTTTAGCAGCACTGCAAACTCAACACATCCAGAAGAGTAGTTTCTCCTGCCTGCTAGCCCCTCCTCCCACCCATGGTATATGGCATTATCATCCATTCAATAATAAAACCTAGAGACCTAGGAGCATCCTTGACTCCGCCCTGTCCCTCATTCCCCAGAACTAATCTGTGACTAAGACGTATTACGCGTACCTCTTAATCTCTTCCTTTTCTTTGATTCCTCTGCACTTTGTTATCCAAGCTAGATCACCTACACCCTTAGGTCTTATCTAGTCCATGGCATTAGCCCAACTGGCTTCTCACAAGTTACTCACCTCAGTTTCCTTGCTCCCAATCCATTCCATACATTACAATGGGATATTTTCAAAACATAAATCTGATTAAGTCACCCTCCATCACTCAAGCCTTTTAGTGATTTTCCATTGCTTAGAATAAAACACCCAAATATCCTTGTTTCCAACAAGGGTCTCCTGTTCTGGCTTCCATCTTTCCAAATTTACCTCCCTCTCTTTTCACCTTTGTCCCCTCCACTGCAGCCTCATCAGCTGACCACTCTATCCCAGTGCTGAGTACAATGCCTGGCACACAGTATACACCATTGCAGAATAAATGATCCTAATGGGTAATACATTACATCAAGAATTCGTTTAAGAAAGGGGCAGCTCAGGTGGCTCAGTGGTTTAGCGTTGGCTTCAGCCCAGGGTGTGATCCTGGAGACCTGGGATCAGGTCCCGCGTCAGGCTTCCTGCATGGAGCCTGTTTCTCCCTCTGCCTGTGTCTCTCATGATTAAATAAATAAAATCTTTAAAAAAAAAATTTTGTTTCAGAAAGGACAGAGGGGCACCTGGCTGGCTCAGTCGGTAGAGCATGCAACTTGATCTCAGAGTTGTGAGTTCAAGCCCTATGTTGGGTGTGGAGCCAACTTAGATTTTTTTTTTTTTAAAGTAAGACTCCTGACCTAGGGATGTTAATCTAGGTAACAGTGACAACCAGTTGGAAGTGTCTAGGTTTCTTTTGAAGATCAAGAGCCAAAACTTTAGAGAACCTGAAGACTCAGAAGGCAAGCCTTACAGATGTGCAAGTAGTTTCCAAGGGGAGGAAAGGTGGATTAAATCTTGAGGAAACTCCCACTGCTTCCTTTTCCAGCAATGAGAAGGGAAAATGTTAGCAAAGAAAGAGCCGTCAGAAAGAGAGGGGAATCAGTACAGTTTTGTTTTCAAAGCAAGGGGGAGGGCTTGTCAAAATTGATAAGCACCAGAATCAACCAAGGAGGGGGGGATCTAGTATAGGAAAAAAAGAAAAATTGTTGGGCTCAAAAATGAAAATGACAGAAAGATGTACACTAAGAAGCTGGGTCCCAGTTATTTCCCTGCCTATTTCATTCCCTGCATGTTCCCCCAGCACACAGACTTTATTAATGATTCTTTTTTTAAAATATTGAAGTATAAAAAAAAATAAAAAAATAAAAAAAAAAAATAAAATAAAATATTGAAGTATAGTTCACACACAATATTACATACTAGTGGTTCTTCATGCATATATAGTATATATGTATAGTATATATGTATAGTGTATATAGTATATATGTATATATATATAGTATATATGTATATAGTATATATGTATAGTATATATATATATATAGTATAGGCAAACGAATCTATTATCTCCCTATATAAGGGCCTTTTGATTTGTTCATTACAGGAAGTTACTGGGGGATCAATGAGTGTAGTTTGGAGGAAACCAGGGGACAGAGGTTGTGTCACAGTGCTAAGAAATAAAGCAGAGGAAAAAAAAAAGAAAGAAAGAAAGCAGGAAAGGGAGTGTGGTTTTTTTGTTGTTGTTGTTTGTTTTGTTTTGTTTTGTTTTGTTTTGTTTTGTTTTGTTTACTACAGGAGTCCCAGACAGTGAACTAGGGAGTCAGCTTCTGTTCTTGCCTTTGCTCGTCACTGTACACCTGGGGATCATCAGCCACATCCTGCAGGTGAGAAGACCCAGGTGCTGAAAGATAAGTAATTGCAAATCACATGGTGCCAGGAACAGTTGGTGACAACACAGCCAGAAAGAGAGGTTTCCATGTTAAGGAGGTAACAGAGCAAGTGGAGATGTTTCTATAGTGGGAGAGACCTGTGCACTTTATTTTTTAAAATCACAAGAAGGGAGGCAGAACTAGAGAGATTAAAGATTTGACATAAAATAACTGAAAGAGCAAGATCCTAAATGAACATCTAGAAAACTGGAGGCAGAAACTCCTTGTTGAGGGGTGAAAGTGACAGCAGAGTGAAGCAGAGGCAGGAAGACTGAGGAGACAGTTGAGTTTGCAACAGTTGCAGTGGAAAGTGAGAACAGTAAACTCATCACTGCACATCAAAGCAGTGACAGTGACGACACACTCTGTAAAGAGTGGGAAGCTCCAGGGAGTATATTCTTCATCCTCCCAGAATTGCCCTCACCTCCCAACACTGAGCCCCTGCGGCTCAAGAAGGGATGTAGACCTGAGTGATGAACCCAGGTAACTAACTGATGGGCTTCTCTGATGGCCCAAGGTATTCTGGAATTAGTGCTGCTGTCAATTCTGGCTGTTAATTCTGGAGTTCAGGTGGAGGCATGAAGGATGCGTGGAATAAGGACACTGAAGAAATGTGAGAGGTAGGGAAAGAGGAAGTGTAGTCAAATCTTGGCTACTGTGGGCCTTATTTCTCTCTGTGCTAGATTCCTTTGGGGAGCATTCACTTATCCAGCAGACATTTACCGAGCACCTCTACTATGCTAGATCCTGTGCTAGGGGCCAGGTACACAGTGACCAAGATGTAATGATCTCTGATCATGATGAGATGACATAATTTCTGCCCCCACCAAGAGTGCCATCAGTTGGAAAGGCAAAAAAACTGAACTCTGGTGTGAGTTACCAGAGTCCTGTAAGAAGCCAGGAGTTCACTCATTATCTAGGAGATCCCAGAGGCCCATAGGGTTTTGAGTGAATCCATGAATAAATGAAAGCAGAGATGGAAAGGTGACAGAAAAAGAAACTGTTGTCAAAAGCAATAAGATCTTGAAGCCTTGAGCTCTAATCAGCAACCTTTTTTTCCCCCCCAAAGTAAGCTCTACACCCAAGCTGGGGCTTGAATTCATGACCCTGAGATCAAGGGTCGCACACTGACTGGGCCAGCAAGGCACCCCTAATAGGCAACTTTTAATATCCCTGAAGTATCATGGGTCTTCTCCCTACTGAGGAACTCAGAAATAGGTTATTTCAAAGCAGCACAGTGCCTGCCACTGTAGCAAAGAAGGGGTACATTTGGAACTGCTAAGAACCGAGTGTCTGGAGCCTGTCTGTCTGCATTCAACTCCTAGCTTTCCCCCGCCCACCAGAACAATCTCAGGACACACAAGCTGCCTGTGCCTTTGTTTTGCTACCTGCAAAATGGGGACCGTAAGATAAGATAGGCTAGCATTTATTGAGCACTAACTCTGTGCATTGCACCAAAGGCAGGCCTTTTTTCAGATGGGGACACTGAGGCACAGAGTGGCTACTTAACTTATGAAACGTTAAACATATTTCTTGCACACGAAGAGAAACTCGTCAAAACTCAGCAGCAAGCAGGAGAAGCGCCACAGACAGCTCTGAGCGCTCAGGTCTCCCGAAACCGCCGGGGCGGGGCCAAGGGAGGAAGTCCCGCCTCCAAATGGAGGAAGTCCCGCCCCGCACTTCCGCTCCACGCCCCCGCTGGTCCTACCTCCTGGAGCAGGGTAGCGTGTTGGGGATGGCGGAGGCTGGGGACCGCGGTGGGCAGCAGGCGGCCTGCGGGCACGACAGCTACTGCTCGCCGTTGGCCTCCCGTTACGCCAGCCCGGAGATGTGCTTCATGTTTAGCGACAGGTGCAAGTTCCGGACCTGGCGGCAGCTCTGGCTGTGGCTGGCGGAGGCTGAGCAGGTAACGCGCGGCGGGGAGGGGAGCGCGGGGAGGGGAGCGGGGGAGAGGGGAGAGGCGGGACGGACGGGGAGGGCACGCCCCAGCACGTGCGGGGCTCGGGGCCGAGCGGGGGCGGGAGCCCGGGCCTTGGGGGCAGCTGCGCTGCTATTTTCAGCCGAGTGTCCCTTTCCTGAGGAGGTGTGGCCGCAGGAAGGTCAGGGCAGAGGCCCGGGAATCGACACCTGTTGCCTCCCCTGTGTTGACTCAGGGAGGTTAGAGACCCGGGGGCGGCGGGAAATGCACGCTGCGGTTCTAAGGATCTATCTCGGCCCTTCCTGCAGGAATACTACGCCGGCCAAGGACACCGAGCGCTCGCTACGTGCTGTTGTGCTGCGCTAATTTCTTCCCTCGTCTCTTCCCGTTTAACCCATAAAGACTTGGCACGCCTGGTGGTGCTCGCCCCACGTTCTGTGGGAGAGGGCAAGCCTCAGTGATAGCTGAGCGCGTAACTTGACCCTGACCAGGGTGTGAACCTGCCTCGGTGCAGAGCCTGAGCGCTTGGCCACTTCGTCTTCCCCACTTGCCTCAGAGTAGTTGGTGACAGGACTGCCCGCTCCACTCGGCTGCGTTCCGCTTTCCCGAGGCGGGAGAATCAGGGTCGGGGATTATTAGATTGGGTTTCTGGGGTCTCTCATGAGAGCTGCACATAGAGTTATGTAGCCCAAGGCTTTCAGAAATAACTCCAGAGGGGCCTTCCTGGAGGAGTCGAAGGAAACTGAAGGTGATCCAGAGAGCTATAAAGTTTCAGGGCAAAGTGCCACAACAGGCGAGATGGCAGTGTCCTCTGGAAGGACATCAGTAAACATGGAAACAATGTGAGTAGTGCCTGGGACCGAGGTACAGCGCAACTCCCCAAACGGGAGACTCTTCCTGGATTCTCCCCCTCGCCTCACTGTGCTCCAGAAAATTAAGTGACCTAAGAATAGTGGACACTTTTTATCATGCCTACTATGTGCCCGGCACTGTCTTAAGACCTTGTGTGTTAATGGCTCATTAATCCTCAAAACAACGTTGTATGATAAGTCCTGTTTTACAGATGTTTGACAGATGGTGGAATGGAGGCACAGAAAGCCTTCATAAACTATTGGCTCTGATAACGATAATGGGTAGAGGAGGACATTGATAGTGTGTTGTGATTTATCATGTACTGGCTTGTACTCTTTTCTCTTTCACATGATACTCCATGATATAGATGAGGATAGTGGTGCCCGAAGCCTTCGCAGGATCACCATAGCTAGTAAATGTCTTCTGGCTGGAATTGAAATGTAGGGTCCTCTAAATATGTGTTCTTTCCTCTGCCCAGTTTACACATTGCCTGAAATGCATACAATTTTGGTATAATCTCCTGCGTTTGGATTATCTGTTAGGGTGTCAAAATGAGCATGAATTGCATAATAATTTAGTAGGTAAGAAAAAAGTTGAGTAAGAAATTAGGAGAAATGCAGAAAAGCTGGAGTAGGGGATGAATTTTAACAAGATGCCTTGCGTCGGGGTAGGAAGCAGTTTGGCCACACCGCCCCCTGCTGCTTTGCTTTGGGAGGAGCCCTGAGATACCCTACCCACTGGCTAACAATCCAAGGCTGCTCTGCCCATGTGGTGTCTGAGCTCTTAAAATATGACTAGTGTGACTGAAGAACTGAATTTTTACTTTTTAATTTCAATCACTTTAAATGTAAACAGCCACATCTGGCAAGTAGCTACCATCCTGAACAAGATAGGCCTAACATGCAAGATCCTCCCCAGGGCCAATGCTTTAGAGTTTCAAGTGACGTTTGTTTGTTTGTTTTTAAAGATTTTATTTATTTATTCATAAGGAACACAGAGAAAGAGAAGGAGGCAGAGACACAGGCAGACGGAGAAGCAGGCTCCATGCCGGGAGCCTGACTCAGGACTTGATCCCGGAACCCCAAGATCACATCCTGGGTGGGAGGCAGGCGCTCAACCGCTGAGCCACCCAGGCATCCCTCCAGTGAGGTTTGAATGAATTTCACCAGTCTGTATATTAACTATTAACTTGAATCCTGGGTTTTGAGCGGCCTGTGGGTTGCAAGCTGTTTTTTGCTAGCCCAATTTTTCCAGTGATGGAAGAATGTAAGATGTTGATGTGTTTATTTTCTCAGTGACATTCTGTAAAAGTTTTTGGCTTTACTATATTTGCTGTATATAATTTGTTGGCAAAACCGCTTGCAACTTTTTTTTTTTTTTAATTTTTTAATTTATTTATGATAGTCACACACACAGAGAGAGAGAGAGGCAGAGAGACACAGGCAGAGGGAGAAGCAGGCTCCATGCACCGGGAGCCTGACGTGGGATTCGATCCGGGGTCTCCAGGATCGCGCCCTGGGCCAAAGGCAGGCGCCAAACCGCTGCGCCACCCAGGGATCCCTACTTGCAACTTTCTTAATTTTCATTTCTCTAAGTAAATCCACTTGGCTAAAATATAAAGCTGTGGCCTAGATCCCACACGTAGGGCACTTACAGGCCAAGCACTAAGAGGTATGCAATAAATACAAGCTCTCTTTAGGGGAGCATACATTCTACGGGGAGGGACAGGCTAATAGATTTATAAAAATGTCATTTGGTTATAACTGCTGTAAATAAATTTAGGCTAAAGGGATAGATGAATGAGATAAGGATGTTTCACAGTGGAGTCAGGAAAGACCTCTTTGAGGAGATGATATTTGAGACCAGAGACCAAAGCATGTGAGCCATGAGCCAGGCAGTGATATATGGGCAGAGTGAACAAAGATCAGAATTATATTGTTTATTTTGATGTTTACTTAGAATGTAATTTGCCATGATTCATTAAGAAAATCATGCCCTCCAGGGCATCTGGGTGGCTCAGTCGGTTGAGCATCTGACTCTTGGTTTCTGCTCTGGTTGTGATCTCAGGGTTGTGGTATTGAACCCCACATGGGGCTCCACAGTCTGTGGAGTCTGCTTGAGATTCTCTTTTCCTATGTCCCTCCCCATGTGTGTGCTTGCTCTCTCCCTCTCTCTCTTCCTCTCTGGAGTAAATAAAATCTTTTTTTAAAAAGGAAAAAGAATATTGTGCCCTCCTCCGTGTGCTTTTAGCTACTTCAAGTTTTATTTTAATTTTTTCTAAAGATTTATTTATTTTAGGGTGTGTGTGTGTGTGAGGGAGGTGGCAAGAGGGCGTAGCAAAGAGAGAGGGAGAAGCAGACTCCCCACTGAGCAGGGAGCCTGTTGCAGGGCTCAATCCCAAGTCCCTGAGATCATGACCTGAGCTGAAATCAAAAGCTGGTGACACTGGGATCCCTGGGTGGCGCAGTGGTTTGGTGCCTGCCTTTGGCCCGGGGCACGATCATGGAGACCCGGGATCGAATCCCACGTCGGGCTCCCTGCATGGAGCCTGCTTCTCCCTCTGCCTGTGTCTCTGCCTCTCTCTCTCTCTCTCTGTGTGTGTGACTATCATAACAAACAAACAAACAAACAAACAAACAAAAAAGCTGGTGACACTTAACCAACTGAGCCACCCAGAGCCCCGCCCCAAATTTTAATTTGAGAATTGGGAGGTGGAGGGCCCCTGGGTGACTCAGTTAGTTGAGTGCTTTTGGCTCTGTATTGAGTCCTGCATCGGGCTCCCTGCTCAGTGGGGAGTCTGCTTCTCCCTCTCCCTCTGCCCCTCCCCTCTGCTTATTCTCTCTCCCAACCATATAAATAAATAAAATCTTAAAAAAAAAAAATAAAGAAGGGCATGACTCAGAGCTCCAGGTAGGTCCTCCTCAACCCCTGGATTCTCATCTCCATTCACCTCTGAACTCGTCCTTTTAAAAAAAAAAAAGAAAAAAAAAAAAAAGAAGCATTAGGAGGTGGAGCATAAATGCTAATATAAACCAGTTTTTTTCTTGGTGTCACTTCAAGTCATTGTGACACTTGAGGTTATTTATTTTGTTTTGCTTGTTCTGCAGGCATTGGGTTTGCCTATCACAGATGAACAAATCCAGGAGATGAAATCAAATCTGGACAACATCGACTTCAAGATGGCAGCTGAGAAAGAGAAACAGTTGCGACATGATGTGATGGCTCATGTGCATACGTTTGGCCACTGCTGCCAGAAAGCTGCTGCCATAATTCATCTTGGTGCCACCTCCTGCTATGTTGGAGACAATACAGTAGGAGCCTCTGTTGTTTTGTTTCCACTTAGGATTTATACATTTTATTTGATTTTGTCTAGTTTGAGGAAGTGACTCCATAGATCTTTAGTTTTAGGAAGTATCCTAAATTCAGGAATTTTCTGCTTTTGTTATCTTTCCAATCTAAACTATAAGCCCCTAATGATCTCCATAAAATAAGGCCAGCAGAGCATAAACCACATATCTGTTTATGCCTTGGTTGGCTGGACATAAGTCGAGGTTGTAGTGTTTTAGTGGCAAGGTAACTGTCCAAAGGGATTTTCTTTCCAAAGTCCTTTATAACTCTTTGCTGTACTTCTGAAAAAAAGAAAGGATTGCATAATTATTCTTTTTTTATTCGTTATGGTTCTTTCACAAAACAATTAGTAGAAGCAGCTTATCGTCAAACATGAAAAAGTAATAATCACATTTTCCTAGAGTTTACTGGTGCTTGGCAGTATTCTGAGCACTTTGTATGTGTTGCTTCATTTATTCACAACAAACATAAGAGAGTTGCTTTTGTCTCTATTCTTTTTTTTAAAGATTTTAAGTAGACCCAGCACCCAACATTTGGTTCGAGCTCACAACCCTGCAATCCAGAGCCACACGATCTTACTAACTGAGCTAGCTCAGTGCCCCCTTTTAGCTCTGTTTTTCAATAGCTTCTTGAGGTGTTGTTTACATACCATGAATTTACCCATCTTAAGTGTATAATTCAATGAATTTAGTAAATTTATGCAGTACATTCTTCACTCCAGTTTTGTGACACATCCCTCACTCAGAAGTTCTCATGCTTGTTTGCAGTCAGTTCTCACTCCTGCTTTCCAGCCCAAGCGACCATTGAGCTGTTCTCTTCCTCTGTAGTTTTGCCTTTTCTGATAATAACATATAAATGAAATCAGAGTATGTAGTCTTTTGGATCTGGGTTTATGAACCCTGTCTCTACAACTGAGGACACTTAAAGAGAGGCTGAAGAACGTGCCTAATGCCACACAGCTAGGAGGATACAAGTCCAGGGAGAATGACTTCAAAGCTGTGCTTTACACTGTGCTGTAGGACCAGAAGTTCGATCCCAGATATGCTTCCAATTCAGAAAGAAGCCACTGATTTTTTTAAGATTTTATTTATTTATTCATGAGAGACAGAGAGAGATGCAGAGACACAGGCAGAGGGAAAAGCAGGCTCCACGCAGGGAGCCCAATGTGAGACCTGATCCCGGGACCCTAGGATCACGCACTGGGCCAAAGGCAGGTGCTAAATTGCTGAGCCACCCAGGGATCCCCAGAAGCCACTAATTTTTAAGTTGCCCCAAATACTTGTAGTCTCAAATGGTACATAATTAAGGACAGCTAAAGAAAGAACAACAGTCATCTTACTTGGAATATAGTTGTTTTACGTGTGAGGTCAGACCCAGCAATTATTATCTCACTGACTGGCCTGAAATAAATCTCTTATTTCCCTCCAGAATGGCTTCAGATTTCCTAAACCTTGATGTTCCGATTCATGTCTTTTTGTTGTTAGCGGTTATAGATGTGAACAACGGAGGTGAAACTAATGAAATGTGCCCCCTGGAAGCTTCTCAGAGACTCAGACGCTCCTCTTTGGGAAGATCTAGAGCTTGTTGACCTGGACATCATCACAGTATCTTGGATGAGGGTTGCCCTGTAACTGTTTTCCAGTTCCTGTCTAGGTTGCTGTGCTTTTAAAACCGTAAACTGTTGTCGTTTTAGATACCACATATATAGGCCTTTACTAGCATAAGGGTTTTGTTCCTCAGAGATCCCAGAAGCACGACTGTCTAGGTTGTGTGCTTTTAAAACCACAATCTGAAAAGAACAACTTCTGTTAACATCTTCTGGCTTGCACAGAGGGTTGCAATAGTGAGGTAGGCAGCTAGCTGAGAAGCCCAGTTGTGATGGCCTAAAAGTGTTATGTAATAATATTGTTTGGGCAAAGCTGTCTAATATGAGACCACTACATTTTCCTTTGCAGGACCTGATTATTCTTAGAAATGCGATTGACCTGCTCTTGCCAAAGGTAAGGTTTGCCAGCCCTGGGTTCCCCATGATAGGAGATGGGCATCACTTCCTAATAAATCAGTGCAATGTGAATATTAAATAGATTCTCCTTTACTCAGATGAATGATCCTGTATCTCCTCTGTAGAACTAATTGTCTCTCTTTGGGTTAAAATGTGCTAAGTGAATGCTTTTTAAAACACAGCTTTTTAAATGAAGGAAGTTAGCCAGCAGCTTATTGTTGAAATAGGTGGTCAGATTTATGATTTTGTCCTGTTTTTCTGCATGAGTATATAAGTCGTCTTAAAATTGTGCACAAAAAGTTCATGACTCTTTTGGTAGTTGTTCCTCAGAGATCCCAGAAGTATGGCTGTCTAGGTTGCTGTGCTTTTAAAACCGTAATCTGAAAAGAACAACTTCTGTTAACATCTTCTGGCTTGCACAGAGGGTTGCTAATAGTGAGGTAGGCAACTAGTTCAACATTGGTTGAACACTGGTTACTTTGAACTCTTCAAGGCACTTTTTTTCTTTTTAAGATTTATTTATTTATTCAGAGAGAGAGAGAGGCAGAGACACAGGCAGAGGGAGAAGCAGGCTCCATGCAGGGAGCCTGATGTGGGACTCGATCCTGGGTTTCCAGGATCACATCCCAGGCTGCAGGCGGCACTAAACCGCTGAGCCACCAGGGCTGCCCTCTTCAAGGCACTTTGAGATACAGAGATGAAAAGATAATGCCTCTGCCTTTCACAGCCTAGAGATTTAATTTTTTATTAAATTGTCTAAAAGTTTAGTTCCTGATTATGTAACGAGCTCACCCTAAACTTACTCTTTACTATGTGGTCTCTCTTATAGCTTGCTAGAGTGATCTCTCGGCTTGCTGACTTTGCTAAGGAACGAGCTGATCTTCCTACCTTAGGTTTCACACATTTCCAGTAAGTGATATGGTTACTTCATGGGTTGTGGGCTTGTTTGTGTGCATTTGACTTTCATTTCCTCTTTCAGTTTACCTTCTCCATGGAAGCCTGGAGGTGAAGACTCTCAAAACATAATTTAAGCAAATAACTTGGGATGCTTATGAAGAATGAACCTTGTCCCTATCTGAGAAGCTATACTCATAAGAGTTCATTTGGGGAACATTGGGAGACATGAATCAAGAGCCTTAGAAAGCATTCATGCTCCTTTTTTTTTTTTTAATTTTTATTTATTTATGATAGTCAGAGATAGAGAGAGAGGCAGAGACACAGGTAGAGGGAGAAGCAGGCTCCATGCACTGGGAGCCCGACGTGGGATTCGATCCCGGGTCTCCAGGATCGCGCCCTGGGCCAAAGGCAGGCGCCGAACCGCTGCGCCACCCAGGGATCCCGCATTCATGCTCCTTGATTTAGTCTTCCATTTTTGAGACTCTTGCCCAAGAAAGTAATCTAAATTTTGCAAAAAGCCTATATACAAAGATGTTTGTTAAAATACTAGTTTTTTTGTTTTTTAAAGATTTTATTCATTCATTCATGAAAGGCACACAGAGAGAGAGAGAGAGGCAGAGACACAGGCAGAGGGAGAAAGCAGGCTCCATGCAGGGAACCTGACATGGGACTTGATCCCGGGTCTCCAGGATCAGGCCCTGGGCTGAAGGTGGCGCTAAACCGCTGAGCCACCTGGGCTGCCCAAAATACTAATTTTGATAATAAGCATTGGAAACAATCTAAATGGCCACAATGATAGAGTAATTCAAGAAGGTAAAGTATATAGTATGGTTATAGACTGGAATAATATGCAGCCATTAAATGATGCATGTAAGACTAATATTGTGGAAATATGCTCAGGTTAACATTATGGGAAAAAATTACACATGGTAGATTGTACAAAGATTGGAAGAAATTACACCAAGATGTAAATATTGATTTCTCTAGTTTATGGGATAATAGGATAATTAAAATTTTCCCTATATTTTATATTTCTGATTTTTTAAAATGTGCAAGCATTTTTATGATAAATCCTTTTCAAAACAGAGAATGTCATTTTTGGAATATTAGTAGCAGATTTCTAATGATGGTATTTCAGTAGTGGTGTGTTAACATCTGCCTTAGGTTTTGATGGGGTATTGCTATTGCAACAAGGATATTATTTTCTATAATTTAGGAAAGTCTGCTGAGTTTAATCTTCATCAAAGTTAGGGCATGCATTTACTGGTAGCAGAAACCTGAAGAAATTGTTCATGAGGAGTCATTGTGCAGTGTGTAGGGGTTGGCCGTGACACATATTGCCTTCTGCTGGCTTCTTGGCATTACTAGAGTTGTAACTTCTCTTCCTCTCCTGTGACTATTGGAGAGTGATCAGAGAATGCACGCATCCCAGTATTCCTCTGGGTATAGTGTGATGAGAGGTACCTGCTGCCACAGTTAGCAGGCCTTAAACACTTAGAAAATGTATTGATGAAGGGTGCCTGGGTGGCTCAGCGGTTGAGCATCTGTCTTTGGCTCAGGGTGTGATCCTGGGGGAGAGAGAATCTCGAGTCCCACATCAGGCTCCCTTTGAGGAGCCTGCTTCTCCCCTGCCTCTGTCTCTGCCTCTCTCTCTCTCTCATGAATAAATAAATAAAATCTTAAAAAAAAAAAAAAAAAACTATCGATGCATAGGTATCATCTCATTATAGGTCAGTCCCTGTAATTAAAAAGCAGCTTTGGGGCACCTGGCTGGCTCAGTTTGTAGAATATACAACTCTCAACCTCAGGGTTGTGAGTTTAAGCCCCATGTTGAGCATGGAGCACACTTTAAAAAAGGTTGGGGGTGCCTGAGTGGCTTAGTATAGCGGCTGACTTTTGATTTTGGCTCAGGTCATGATCTCAGGGTCCTGGGATTGAGCCCTCTGTCAGACTCCCTGTGTGGTGGGAGTCTGCTTCAGAGTTCCCGTTCTCCCTCTGCACCTCCCCCTGCTCTTTCTCTTTCTCTCTTTTTATTTTATTTATTTATTTATTTATTTTATGCATTTATTCATTCATTCATTCATTCATTCATTCATTCATTCATTCATGAGAGACACACAGATTGAGAGAGAGGCAGAGACACAGGCAGAGGGAGAAGCAGGCTCCACACAGGGAGCCCGATGTGGGACTCGATCCGGGGTCCCCAGGGTCACACCCCAGGCTCCAGGCGGCGGTAAACCGCTGCGCCACCGGAGCTGCCCTATTTATTTGTTTTTTAAAAAGATTTTATTTATTTATTCATGAGAAACACAGAGAGAGAGAGAGGCAGAGACACAGACAGAGGGAGAAGCAGGCTTCCATGCAGGGAGCCTGACATGGGACTCGATCCCGGGTCTCCAGGATCACACCCCGGTCCAAAGGTGGCGCTAAACCGCTGAGCCACCAGGGCTGCCCTCTCTCTTTCTTTTTAAAGATTTTATTTATTCATGAGAGACACAGAGAGAGAGTCAGAGATACAGGTAGAGGGAGAACCAGGCTTCCTGCAGGGAGCCTAATGTGGGACTTGATCCCAGGACTCCAGGATCACACCCTGAGCTGAAAGCAGATGCTCAACCACTGAGCCACCCAGATGTCCCTCTTTCCCTCTCTCAGATAAATAAACCTTTTTTTTTTTTTTTTTAATAAACCTTTTTTAAAAGAGGAAGCAGGGGCAGCCCGGGTGACTCAGCGGTTTAGCGCTGCCTTCAGGCCAGGGCCTGATCCTGGAGACCCAGGATTGAGTCCCACATCAGGCTGCATAGAACCTGCTTCTGTCTCTGCCTGTGTCTCTGCCTGCCATCTCTTTCTCTCTCTCTCTCTCTCTCATGAATAAATAAATAAAATATTTTAAAAAATAATAAAAGGGAAGCAACTTTATTGAGATATAATTCACATGCTAAAAAATTCACCCTTTTTAAGTGCACAATTAGTGGTGCTGTTATTAAGATTTATTTCAGGGGTGCTTAGGTGGCTCAGTGGGTAAAGCGTCTGCCTTCGGCTCTGGGTTATGATCCCAGAGTCCTAGGATCAAGCCCGCAGCATTGCGCTCCCTGCTCAGTGGGGAGTTTGCTTCTACCTCTACCTCTTCTTTCTGCCTGCCACTTCCCCTTCTTGTGAGCGTGCACTCTCCCTCCCTTCTCCTCCTCCCCTCCCCCCTTCTCTCTCCCTCTTCCCTCCTTCTATCAAAGAAATAAAATCTTAAAAAAAAAAAAAAGATTTATTAGAGAGCAAGTGGGGAGAAGTGCAGGGGGAGAGGGGGAGAGAATCTCAAGCTGACTCTCCACTTGAGATTGACATGGGGCTCAATCCTACTGCCCTGAGATCACCACCTGAGCCAAAATCAAGAGTCGGATGCCCAACTGACTGAGCCAACTATGTGCCCGTAATTAGTGACTTTTTAATATATTTACAGAGTTACAAAGTCACTAGTACATAATTTCAGAATATTTCCATCACCCCTCAAAAAAAAAAAACCTATGCCCATTAGCAATCACTCCCATTCCCTCCTGGCAATCAATGTCTCCTCCTGGCAATCACAATCTATTTTCTGTCTATGGATTTGCCTCTTCTGGACATTTTATTTAAATAGAGTCATACAATATTCATCTTGGTATAACTGGCTTTATTCACTTAATATAATGTTTTCAGTGTTCATCCATATTGTAGCATGTAGGTTTTTTGTTTTTTTTTTTGTTTTTTTTTATAGCCAGAATGGTGGATATACCAGATTTTGTTTGTCCATTCTTCAGTTAATAGACATTTGGGTTGTTTCTACTTTGTGGTTGTTATGTACAGTGCTGCTGTGAACAGATCCAGGCAAAGCCATTCACTTATACTAGTAATCTATTAGCAAGAGTTCGATAGAAAACTACTATGATATTTGGGGATATATTGTGCTTGTGGTGTGCCTTCATGTTGCCAGCTGTTTGTGTCATTAGCCTAGTGGGAGAGAAAATGCATCAGGGATGAGCTAGGTCATGTATTAGAACTCCAGCTTTATTGCAGTGTATTCGTAATTAAGTTTTGTGTTCAGAAACAGACCTACAAGGGATTGATTTAGACTTGGAACAGGGAGCAAAGCCACCAGGTGTACATTAGACCCTTGGTTGTGTGTGTTCTGGGGTTCTCCACAGCATGGCTAACCTCTTATCAGATCTGGTCTCATAGAGGCTTTCCTTCACTGGCAGTCTAGAGTAGCATTCTCCAGTGTCCTCATTTTATGTTTTCATATTTCTGACAAAAAAATCAATAGTTACTTTGTTTACTTGTTTACATCACAATATGAACTCCATTGGATAGGAGCCTTGTCTGTTTTATTTGTTGTATTTTCATATTTTTTTTAAAGATTTTATTTATTTATTCATGAGAGACAAGCGGAAAGAGAGGTACAGACACAGGCAGAGAGAGGGAGAAGCAGACTTCACGCAGGAAGCCCGACATGGGACTTGATCCCAGGTCTCCAAGATCACGACCTGGACTGAAGGCGGTGCTAAACCGCTGAGCCACCCGGGTACCCTATTTGTTGTATTTTCGAAACCAGAACACATTGGATACTTGATAAATATTTGTTACCTGAGTGTATTTAACTTGCCAGAGTCTGGGAACAAACAAGACAGACATTGTCCCTGCCCTTACATTGCCTCTTGATGATAAAGAAGTATATTAGGAGACCTTTAGTTTTATAATCATTGAAATTTTATGAAGGATCCTTATTTGCTGAAACTTCTTAGCTCTGGTTTTGTTTACCCTGGTTTCTCTATCTCTTTAATTCTTCCCCTTTCCAGAGGTAGCAGTTTATTTGAAGAAGCAGTGAAGCTTTTATGAAGTAAGTTCTTGGTTTGAGACTTCCATGTGTCCTTTTTGGGTCTTTTTCAGGCCTGCTCAGCTGACCACAGTTGGGAAACGTTGCTGTCTTTGGATTCAGGATCTTTGCATGGATCTCCAGAACCTAAAGCGTGTCCAAGATGACCTGCGCTTCCGAGGAGTAAAGGGCACGACTGGCACTCAGGCCAGCTTCCTGCAGCTCTTCGAGGGAGATGAACAGAAGGTATTCTGAGAGCAGCCAGGGGACATGGAAACTCAGTGGTGAGAGCATCAGAGATAAAGCTGACCTTCAGGATAGGAGGAGAGATTGATTTTGGGACAAGTGGAGTCTTTGGACTGGAACGGGTACCAAGGGTTGAAACCTGGGCAGGATATTGAGATGCTCTCATACAGGTCATACTTGGACTTCTACAGAAATGTCTTTTTCTTCCAAGGTAGAGCAGCTTGACAAGATGGTAACAGAAAAGGCCGGATTTAATAGGTAGGTAAATGGGGGAAAAGCGTTGGCTTCCCCTCCTGAGTGATGGAAGGCTTGTGTTCAGTGTACTGATAGATTTGACCCTAACTTTTTCTTCCTTTGTCCTCTACCCGTTTCCTTTTATCTGTGGCTTGGGTTTTATTTTCTTATAGTCTAGATTCTATCTTTTTGCAGTCTACAAGGAGAAGGCAAGTGTTTACTTCTGAGATTTTTAGGATAATCTCACCCATGTCGAGGTTCTCCAGTGGGTTCATCTAAATCTGATCATTTCCACTGAGGGCCACAAGGTTTCACCATGGCTCCTCCTTCCAGTCATTTCCATCAGGCTGTGTGACAGGACTTGGGTACACAGGCCCATGCTTCCTTCTTAGGTCTGGGGGTTAGTAAAAAGGGTGGAAGAACAGTTTGTCCCAGGAACATATCATTGAGTTCATCTGGGCTCAGTGTGACTAAGTATATATCAGTGAGACCAAGCTTTTGCTTAAGATCTGTTTTTGCTCATTTATTTGACACAGTCACATTTTGAAGAAAAAAAATTGTTTTTTCAGATTTTAAGTAATTTCTACACTAATAGAGGGCTCAGACTTAACCCTGAGATCAAGAGTTGCATGCTCTCAGCCAAGCACTGAAATATTTTCACTTACAGTTCTTTTCAATTGATTTCTAGGGCTTTCATCATCACAGGACAGACTTACACACGAAAAGTAGATATTGAGGTGCTGTCTGTGCTGGCTAGCTTGGGGGCATCTGTGCACAAGGTGAGTGGTGGTAGCAGTTTGTTGGGAGTGGAGCTGAGAGCTTTGCACACCTCAGAGAGATGGTATTGGCCTCGGACTTTTTTTTTTTTTTTTAAGATTTTATTTATTTATTCGTGAGAATACACAGGGAGGAGAGAGAGAGGCAGAGACACAGGCAGAGGGAGAAGCAGGCTCCAGGCAGGGAGCCTGACGTGGGACTTGATCCTGGGTCTCCAGGATCACGCCCTGAGCTGTAGGCGGCGCTAAACCGCTGAGCCACAGAGGCTGCCCGACCTTGGACCTTTATTTAGTCACATCTTTCAAGAGATGTCAAACTTCATTTTTACCATCTGGGGTCTGTAGGTAATACCTTTTAAATTAAGGTACATTAAAGGGCAAGACTAGCTCCAGTGTTTACACTAAAGCTCATCTTGCATTATCTTTCCTTGCTCTATCTTCAGCAGTGTTTCACAGAAGTGTTTCCATGCTCCCTTACTTGTTATCCCTGCTCTTCAGGAGCCGGAAGTCTGAGTGAGCTATTACTCTCCGGGAACTCTTGGAGAGGACGTGCTCACCTCCTCCATCAGGCTAGCCTGCTCCCAGAGTCCTGTGCACCAGCAGTGTGGGACGATGCCTGTGGCCCTTTCCTCCTAGATTTGTACTGACATACGACTCCTGGCAAACCTCAAGGAGATGGAGGAACCCTTTGAAAAACAGCAGATTGGTGAGTGTTCTGTGAAGATATGGGAGCACTACAGAGATGCTAGGAGGCCTGTGAGTGGTGTGTTAATAGTTCACCCAGCAGCATACTTGGGCACTCACTGTTCTCTGAAGTCTCTCTGCCTTTGCTTCTCCTCCTTGTATGTGGCAGGCTCAAGTGCGATGCCTTACAAGCGGAATCCTATGCGCTCAGAGAGGTGCTGCAGTCTTGCCCGGCACCTGATGACCCTTATCATGGACCCACTGCAGACGGCATCTGTGCAGTGGTTTGAGCGCACACTGGATGATAGTGCCAATCGGTCAGTAGAAGGGGGATGCCATGTACATGTACAGCAAGATGGGGGGAGGACCAGAAGAGGAGAAGCAAGTGGATATTTTGAGCATCTGTGCCCACTGAGCCTGGAGTATAGCAGGGAGGCAGGAACGTAGAACAGTGGGATGAGTGTTAGGATGAGTGGGTACAAGATAATCTCTGTGGTAGTGGTAGTGGTGGTAGAGGAGTCAGGGAAGGCTTCACAGAGGAGGTGATGCTTTAAGACCAAGAAATACAAGCATTTTAAAAAGACCTTTAGGATAAGATAAGAAGCACCTGGGTGGCTCAGTTGGTTAAGGTCTGATTTTGGCTCAGGTCATGATTTCAGGGTTGTGAGATCAAACCCTGTGTCAGGCTCTGCACTGGGTGTGGAGCCTGCTTAAGATTCTCTCCCTCCCCTGCTGCCCTTCCCAGCTCCCTCTCTATAAATAAATAAAGATAATAGGTCTTTTAAAAAAAAAAAAAAAAAAAACCAAGATTGGAAGCATATATGAAAGCATAAGGGCAGGAGAAAGAATAGTTAGGGAGTTATTAGTAGTCAGGTAGTACTAGGGAATAAAGTGTCTGTGGCAAGAGATGAGATGGGACACGATTACAGATCACAATTAATTTATGAACAGCCCTGTAAGCCTTGAAAAGGAATTTAGTTACTGTGCTAAAGGCAGGTGAGGTATCAACTGGTGTCTTGTCATGATTATGTGGTGGTTGGTTATGAGATGGGTCAGAAGTAATTTGTAGCTATGAATACAGTACCAACATACACATAGTTTTCTGCTTTATGTTTATACTTAAAGATTTTAGTTTTTAAGTAATTCTTATACACAATGTGGAGCTCGAACTTACAACCCTGAGATTGAGTCACATGCTCCACCCACTGAGCCAGCTAGACACCCCTATGTGTATACTTTTTTTTTTTAAGGTTTTATTTATTTGAGAGAGAGCAGAAGCAGGGAGGGGGGTGGAGGTACAGGGAGAAGCAGACTCCCCACTGAGCAGGGAGTCCAGTACAGGGACTGATCCATGACCCTGAGATCATAACCTGAGCCCAAGGCGGCGGCTTAGCCAACTAAGCCAGCCAGGCACCCCTATACTTTTTTAAAGCAGTTTCATGTTACTATGGTTTGCTTGCATTGTACTGGGATCTGAAAAGGATATATAGTTAAAGCTAGCTATCTTGGGATCTGTGTGTAACCCAGGGAATAAAACACTTATGGAAATAAGTCAGCTGTTGAATACTTTTCAGCAGGGTGTGACCTAATCAGATGTACCAGCGAAAACACCCTGCAACAATTTGGAGAATCAGTTGTAAGGGGACATAGATCTCATTAGAATGAGTTAGGAGGCTACTTAAAAAAAAAAAATCCAAGTCCACACTGGCAGTGATCAGAGAGGAAGGATATGGGTAAAATCAGGGACACATTGGCTGGCCTTGGTGGTGGACTAGAGTGAGTATTAAGATCAGGGATGGGGTGCTAGTGCCATTTACTGAGACAGGAGCAGCCACAGGGAGAAAAAGAGTGGGTTTGACCTGGTGAGCAGGAAGTAGTGAAAAAGTGGCTGAATCCAGTTTGGGGTTTGAGGTACCCAGAGATCAAACAGGTGGAGCTCTCCAGTGGAGTATATGATCTGGCTTGTAAGCAGGTGATCTGGACACCCCTTGTGGGGTGATCAGGATATTGGAGGTCATCAGGATATGGGGGTAGCTGAAGTCATGAGATTAAAGGAAATTGTCCACGTAGTACATGTGGCATGACAAGTCACACAGCTTCTGGGGACACACCCTACTTTTCACTAAAATTGATATTTGTTTAAAGAGATAACTGAATTGGCTGTTTGCTTTCCAGACGTATCTGTTTGGCTGAGGCATTTCTCACTGCAGATGCCATATTGAATACGTTGCAGAACATTTCTGAAGGATTGGTGGTATACCCTAAAGTAAGAAGCCTCAGTTAAAAAGTAAAATCTTAAGGAGAAGGATTGGAATGTGGGAGGGGCAGTGAAATATTTTCCTGCTTTATAGTGAGTGTGTTTGGGGAGCTGCATTCTGGTCTAACAGTTCTTCCCAACCAGAGCTCATTCCTAAGGTGGTGACGTAAGCTCTAGAGAACTAACTCTGAAATCCATAATAGACACATTTACAGAAAAAAGTAAATACTTTGAATTGGCTTACACTGTTTATGAGCATGAATCCTCAGCTCTGGTGTGACTGGCAGGGCAGACTATTTCCTTTGCCTGTTTTTAAGTACCTGAGGCAAATGGGTTCATTTCCATTGTGTACTTGGCTCTTGAGGTTGGGCACTGAAATTTAGCAAAGTTCAGGTTTTAGAAATCTTTCAAATGAAGCAACTTTCAAAAGTTTGTTTAAATCAATATTCCTTTTTTTTTTTTTATTTTTATTTATTTATTTATGATAGTCACAGAGAGAGAGAGAGAGAGAGAGAGAGAAAGGCAGAGACACAGGCAGAGAGAGAAGCAGGCTCCATGCACCGGGAGCCCGATATGGGATTCGATCCCGGGTCTCCAGGATTGCACCCTGGGCCAAAGGCAGGCGCTAAACCACTGCGCCACCCAGGGATCCCCTCAATATTCCTTTTTTAAATCAAAGTAATACTTTGGATTAGAAAGAAAACCGAAAAATACAGTGTGGATGAAAATGATCCATTCTACTCTCTGTCTTCATAAATAAGGCAGTTCATGTCCTTGTGTGTATTGTCGCACTAGATCTTTTACTGTGTGTATGACTTTATAACCTTGAACCACCTTAGCCCTCCGTTCATTCTTCTAGGTAATTGAGCGGCGCATTCGGCAAGAGCTACCTTTCATGGCCACAGAGAACATCATCATGGCCATGGTGAAATCTGGGGGTAACCGCCAGGTTTGTTTACCCCTCATGCGTGGATGAGTGGAAGTTTGCACCTTTAGTCCTGTTCTTCCTTTTTTTTTTTTTTTTTAAGATTTAGAGAGAGAGAGGCAGAGACACAGGCAGAGGGAGAAGCAGACTCCATGCAGGGAGCCCAACATGGGACTCGATCCTGGGACTCCAGGATCACACCCTGGGCTGCAGGCGGCGCTAAACCACTGCGCCACCGGGGCTGCCCTAGTTACAGGATTTAAAGTTGGAAGACAAACTGGAGGTAGGAGACCAGCAAGGAAGCTGCTGTAGGCGGCCACGTAGTAGATGACAAGGTTGTTGAGCCGAGGTGGTGGTAGTTGCAGATGAGGAGACTGCAGGGCCATTTAGAGAGTTAACCACTTGGCAGCTTGTTGAATGAAGAGGAGGGAAGAAGCAGTGAGGAGTTTAGCTTGGAGAACAGGGTAGACAATGGGAAGACCAACTAAAAGAACAGACAGGGCTGGTTTGTGGGGAAGCACATGTGGGCATGGTGGGTTGAACTGCCAGATATCTAGGGACAGATTTCTGAAAGGCAGTTGAGGAAAATAGAAGTTCAGTGGTGAAGTAAGAGTTTTATCAAATTATTTCTCAGTAATATAAACTGATACTGAAAAAGTTATCAAAGTTTGTCTTTACAACTTCTCTTGTCTGACATTTGCTTTCCTCTTTGGCAGGTGCAGAGATTCTTAGAAGAGGAGGTATATCCCCTGCTAAAACCATATGAAAGTGTAATGAAGGTGAAAGCAGAATTATCTCTGTAGAGTTGGAAAGAATTAAACAAGAAGTTGTTGGCTTCGTTAACTTTTATTGCTGGGTCATGGAAAATTTTTCTCTAATGCCTTATTTTATCTCAAGACCTGTTACCTTAAATTGGATACACTTTTTTTTTTCTTTTGCGTGGTGCTTCCACATTTTTCAGAGTTTATAGTGCAGAAATAAATTACATTGGGATGCCTGGGTGGCTCAGTGGGTTAAGCATCTAACTCGGTTTTGCTCAGGTCATGATCTCAGGGTTGTGAGATTGAACCCCATGTCAGGCTCTGTGCTCGATGTGAAGCCAACTTAAGATTCTCTCTCTCTCCCTCAGCCATTCTTACTGCCTGCCCTGCCGTTCCCTCTCTCTAAAAAAGACAAAAACAAAAAGGAAAGAAAAATGATGCCGTGTTGGACTCCGTTTTCTTTTCTTTTTTTTTAAGATTTTATTTGTTTATTCATGAGAGACACAGAAAGCCAGAGACATAGGCAGAGGGAGAAGTAGGCTCCCTGTGGGGATGCAACTCCAGGAGCCTATGATCACAACCTGAGCCAGAGGCAGACGCTCAACCACTGAGCCACCCAGGCGCCCCTGGACTCTTTTTGTAACAACACAACTTGTAGTTCATAGCTTGCTCAGTTCTTTCAGTCATGTTGTCCAACTAGCCTGGTCTATTTCATATGCTCACTTGATTGAGGAAGTAACTAACTCCTGGTCCTCTCTTCTGAAGGTAATTTTTTTTTTTAAGATTTTATTTATTTGAAAGAGAGAGATCATGAGGAGGGAGAAGGGCAGAGGGGGAAGATGACTCCCTGCTGAACATGGAGCCGGATATGAGACTCAATCCCAGGATCCAGGATCATGACCTGAGTTGAAGGCAGATGCTTAATTGACAGAGCTACCCAGGTGCCCCTATTGAAGGTAAATTTGGTCTGTATCTAGCAAAATAACTTGGACTCTGATTCAGTATGGTTGGATACCTTTGGTATCCAGTTATGTTTTGCCAGAATATATAATGAAATTCAGGCTCCTGGGTGGCTTCGTCAGTTAAGCGGCTGCCCTCAGCTCAGGTCATGATCTCAGGGTCCTGGAATCAAGCCCCATGTTGGGCTCCTTGCTTGCTTCTCTCTCTGCCCCTCCCCCAGCTTGGGCCCTCTCTTACTTGTGTTCTCTCTTGCTCTCCCAAGTAAATAAATCTTCAAAAAGAAAAAAATAATATATAATGAAATTCAGAGCCACAGTAAATTCTCAGTCTTATTCAGCTCAAGTTGTACTCAAGCTCACTTCATCTTTCTTAAAGCTTTGTATATCAGAAATTCTAGTTGGGTCTATTGATTTCATCAGGGCATTTGACAATTAATCCTGGTACTTAGATTAATAGGTGATTAAGCCAGCTGTAGCCAGAGAAGATCATTAAGAACTATCCCCCACCTGGAAGGAGAGTACTGGTATTAGTCCACAGACCTCTTATTCTCAGCCCCATCCAATTCTACATACTGTTTCAGCATAGATGAAAATGAAGAAATGTATTTTTTTAAGAGATTTTTATTTTATTTATTTATGAGAGAGAGAGAGAGAGAGGCAGAGACAGGCAGAGGGAGAAGCAGGCTCCATGCAGGGAGCCTGACGTGGGACTCTATCCTGGGTCCTGAGGATCAGGCCCTGGGCTGAAGGCGGCGCTAAACCACTGAACCACCCGGGCTGCCCGAAGAAATGTATTTATCAGATTTGCAGATAACACAAAACTAGAATAATTAACCAATACATGTTTTTGGTAAGATAACTAAAATTTTATCTAACCTGAAATAGATTGAAATGTGGCCAAAACTAAGAAGAAAAAATTAAGATAAATGTAAATTAGGCTTGAATTCCACTATAGTCTTACTGTTCCACACTCATGGCATTATGTTCCATTTTGGACACCCAGTCTGAGAAACAGAGAGCCAACCTCCTGAGAAAATGTTGTCCTATGAGGAGTGGTAAGGGAATATTAGGGCCCTTGATCCTAGAGGAGATAACTTGTCAGTGTTTCACATATCACCTTGAGGAGGAATAGTGGCTGAGGTAGCTATTGCTACAGTTGAGACCCATACCCATTGTTGAGGATCAGGCTGGCTTGGGCCCAGACATTGAAGCTACTGTGAGTTAGTGATTCTCCCTCTGCCCCACCCCATCCTTCCCCTTCAGCTCAATCAGAAGCCAGACAACCTAGTTGTCAGAAATGGGAATGTTAAAAGGGATAAGAGGCTGAGTTGACTCCAACCATATACAATCAAAGGTAGTCTGGGATTGGACACCTGGGTGGCTCAGTCAATTAAGTGTCTGCCTTTAGCTCAGGTCATGATCTCAGGGTCCTGGGATCGAGCCTCTCATCAGGCTCCCTGCTTGGTGGGGAATCTGCTTCTCCCTCTCCCCCTGTGTGCTTCTCTTGCTCCCACTTTTACTCCCAAAAAGAAATACATAAAATCTTAAAAAAAAAAAAAAAAAAAGTCAAAGGTAGTCCAGGGTAAAGAGCTCAACCTATTGGAAAGAAGAATAGGAGACAGCCCTTGAAACCAAATTCTAAATATAGGTCAATGTAGCAGGTAAGCTTAGAGAGCATGGAGCTGTAGAAGGTCTCAACTCTTTCAAAAGCAGTTTACTATTCTTTTCGTGTGAATCTTGAGGGGGTTTTTAAAACTGCTAGTTCTGGTGTAAGGAATTAACTCATTGGGCTCTGATCAGGTATTGTCTACTTCTCAGTGTGGGCCACATTAAGAGGAAGTAGCTGGGATCCCTGGGTGGCGCAGCAGTTTGACGCCTTCCTTTGGCCCAGGGCGCGATCCTGGAGACCCGGGATCGAATCCCACGTCGGGCTCCTGGTGCATGGAGCGTGCTTCTCCTCCCTCTGCCTGTGTCTCTGCCTCTCTCTCTCTCTCTGTGACTATCATAAATAAAATAAAATAAAATAAAATTCTTTAAGAGGAAGTAGCTACTATCAATGTATCTATAATCTGAGAAGTTACGTTATATACCAGACACACTGGGGATACCAGATACCATGGATTTTACTTCAATTTCCTCACAGAAAATAAGGAAATAATGTGATGTGATGTGATGATTGTTAGACTTCTGTTCTCTAGCAATTGGTAGTTTGGCTGGTTTTTCTTCTTTGGCAATTTGATTTGGTTTATTGTGCTTTTTTTCCTCTTCTAGTCTTTTTTGTTTTTATATTAATATACTTAAGTTATACTATTAACATACACAATTTTTTATTTTTTTTCATTTAGATTTTTTTTTAAAGATTTTTTTTTATTTATTCATGAGAGACATAGAGACAGAGAGAGAGAGAGAGGCAGAGGGAGAAGCAGGCTCCATGCAGGGAACCTGACATGGGACTCGATCCTGGGTCTCCAGGATCAGGCCCTGGGCTGAAGGCGGCGCTAAACCACTGAGCCACCCGGGCTGCCCCAATTTTTTTTTTTTTTTTTTTTTAAGTAATTGATACATCCAGTGTGGAGCTTGAACTCACAACCCCAAGAACGAGATTGTATGCTCCACCAGTTGAGCTAGCCAGGTGCCCTTCCCATTTAACTTTTTTTTTTTTAATATTTTAGTCTTTATTTTTTTTTTATTTTTTATTTTTTTAATTTTTATTTATTTATGATAGTCACAGAGAGAGAGGCAGAGACACAGGCAGAGGGAGAAGCAGGCTCCATGCACCGGGAGCCTGATGTGGGATTCGATCCCGGGTCTCCAGGATCGCGCCCTGGGCCAAAGGCAGGCGCCAAACCGCTGCGCCACCCAGGGATCCCTTTTAGTTTATTTTTTTAAGGTGATCTCTAGGGATGCTTAGGTGGCTCAGCGTTTGAGTGTCTGCCTTTGGCTCAGGGTGTAATCCTGGAGTCCTGGGATTGAGTCCCATATCGGGCTCCTTGTATGGAGCCTACTTCCCCTGTCTCTGCCTCTCTCTGTGTCTCTCATGAATAAGTAAATAAAATCTTAAAATTAAAAAAAATAAAAATAATAAATAAGGTTATCTCTACACCCAACATGGGGCTCAAACTTACGACTCCAACATGAAGAGTCACATGCTCCACCAACTAAGCCAGCCATTTAACATTTTAGTTAAGGGCACTTGGGTGGGCTGTATGTTGGCTAAGAAGAGAACACTCAGGCCTTCTCAAAAATTAGATTGAATTCAGTTTACCAGTTACCTGAACTCCAGGATCTGAATCATCCAGAAATCAGGATCTGGGCAGACCATGGGGTAACCAGATTCTGTTCAGCTGCAGTTAGACACCTAGGTGTTTACTGCTGGCTTCCCCTGGCTGATGGTAGATATCATTTGATAACCAGGAGAGTCTCATGTCCTTACGCGGAAGCACAGTGCTTAAGTGCTTCCAGATGGGTGATACAAATCCTAGATGAATGTGAGGACTAGCTGGCTGAAATTGCATAGCGTAGGGTCTGACATGAAGAAGGACTCAGGAAATGTCATTTTCCTTTCCGAGCCTGGGGGAGTTTACCAACCAGTCAGGGAGCAGGCTAAAATTTGAAGAGGAGACTGTTTTAGTTTACCTATCATGGAAGAGAGTACATGCTGAACTTGAACCAACCAAAGAATGGAGAATGAGTCAGCATAAAAAATAAATAGGAAAAGTTGGGACACCTGGCTGGTTCAGTTGGTGGAGCATGGCACTCTTAACCCCGGGGTCATGAATTCAAGCCCCCAGTTGGGCATAGAGCTTACTTCGAGAAAGTAAAAAAAAAAAAAAAAAAAAAAAAAACCTGGAAAGTTACATAATGAAATACTGTGTGGTTTCTTGCTTGATGAATTTGAGGTGGCTTTTCTTTTAGCTTTTTGTGTATTTTTTGTGTATTTTTCCCTGCTGAGCAGGGAGCCTGATGTGGGGTTTGATCCCAGGGTTCTGGGATCATGACCTGAACTGAAGGCAGATGCTTAATGAACTGAGCCATCCAGGCATCCCTTTTTTCAAGTTTTTAATGCAATTTTTATTTAAACTAAATTGTAGAATATTTTTATATTGCAAGGATAGTACAAGTTCCCATACACCCCATACTTGATGTCCCTTATTAACATCTTACATTACTATGATGTAGTCATCACAATTAATGAACCATTATTGATACATTATCAAAGTCCTCAGTTTTTAGCTAGTGTCCTCTTTTTTTATTGTAGGATCCTATCTAGAATAAATTATATTTAGTCATAGTAGTATTTTTAAGTACTGGGATTCATATATATTCCTTTCAAGGTATGTTCTCTATCAGAGGTGTGGTCTAATGGATACAAAATTTAACTCAAATTTAGCTAATCTGGAACATAACTAGAAGTCCAGACAGATTTGGGTTTTCCATTCTGAATCTGGTATGATTTTGTTCTCATGACCTCATTAAGTCCTGTGTACAGAAAAATTCTTAGAGGCTAGGTTTCTGGAAGAAAATGTGTAAGTGGTGAATCTGGGTGATTTGCCTTCATGATAAATCCAAACTCAGGAAGAAAATGAGCTGGGTTCTGGCCCAGATTTCAGGATGAGCACTTAAGAGGACATGATGATCTATCAGGGCCTACTTAGATAAAAGGTCAAATAAGAAGTGGGTTTTTGGGTGAATGAAAACAAGAAGCCCACTCTATCTTCTCATTTAACAAGACCTTTTGGCCTTACAAAAACCGTATTGGAGGGGCACCTGACTGGCTCAGTTGGGAGAGAGCATGTAACTCTCTTCATCTGGGGTGTGGGGGGGTTGTGAGTTTGAGTTCCCCACATTGGGTGTGGAGATTACTTCAAAATGAAACCTTTAAACAAAATGCATATTTGATCTGCTCTTTTAGATTCTTTTAGATTCTGATGCCTTTCTTGGTACTGCATATTCTAGTATATATATTTATGTATATATAATATTTCTCTATATATATACATATCCCTCTTGTATAGTAAACCAGAAATTCTGGTTAGGTAACATCCCAGGCCAGGCTGGGGTGGAAGGAGTTTGAGGGGATTCTTGGAAACTACTGTAGACCTGTAGACCTCCTTGTCCTTAATCCCCACAACAAGTTGCTTAGGAAATAAGGTCCAGTTGAATAGCGGTTTTAAGTAGCTACATGTGAGATTAGGAGGGAGATGGGGACCATGAATGCCTCCAGTTTGTTTCCCCCCATGAGTGATCTAGCCTTTTGTTGCTGTGGCTATAGGGTCCTGAGAAATTTAAAACCATGGGAAAATGTTATATCTCTCCCATGATTTTAAACACTAGTTGTTTAGTAGTTTGGCCTTAAAATTTAAAAAGTTGTAATTAGGATAGTGCTGGTTATAAGAGCACAGACCAAATGTATTTAAAGTATATAAAGCAGGGGCACCTGGCTGGCTCTGTCAGTGACTCTTGTGATCTTAGGGTTGTGAGTTCAAGCCCATGTTGGAGGTAGAGATTACTTAAAAATCTTTAAAAAAAAAAAAAATGTAAAGCAGAAAAGCAAACATAAAAAATTCATTCCATAGTTTCTTTTTCTTTTTCCTTATTTTTTTTTTTTTAAAGATTTTATTTATTCATGAGAGACCCAGAGAGAGGGGCAGAGATGCAAGCAGAGGAAGAAGCAGGCTCCATGCAGGGAGCCCGATGCGAGACTCGATCCTGGGACTCCAGGATCACGCCCTGGGCCAAAGGCAGGCACTAAACCGCTGAGCCACGCAGGCATCCCTCCATAGTTTCTTCTTTTTTAAAAAAATATTTATTTATTCATGAGAGACACACAGAGAGAAAGAGGCAGAGACACAGGCAGAGGGAGAAGCAGGTTCCCTGCGGGGAGCCCGAAATGGGACTTGATCCTGGGACTCCAGGATCATGCCCTGGGCCAAAGGCAGTGCCAAACCGCTGAGCCACCCAGGCATCCCCCTCCATAGTTTCTTAAATAACTAAGTTACTCTTTTTTTTTTTTTTTTTTTCAAGAAAGGAGTTAAATCATACTTTACAATTAGAAAGCTTTTCTTTAGTTTTTATAAAATATATTGTGGGGTTTTTTTAAAGATATTTATTTATTTAAGATTTTTATTTATTTGAGGTAGAATGCAAGAGAGAGCACGAACAGGAGAGGGAAAGGGCAGCCCCGGTGGCTCAGCAGCTTAGCGCCACCTTCAGCCCAGGGTGTGATCCTGGGGTCCCGGGATCAAGTGCTGCGTCAGGCTCCCTGCATGGAGCCTGCTTCTTCCTCTGCCTGTGTCTATGCCTCTCTCTGTCTCTGTGTCTCTCATGAATAAATAAAATCTTAAAAAAAAAAAAAAAAAAAAGAGGGAAAAGGAGAAGCAGGTTCCTTGTTGAGCAGGGAGCCCAATACAGGACTTGATCCCAGGACCCCAAAATCATAACCCTAGCTGAAGGCAGTGGCTTAACTGAGCCACACAGGTACCCCTAAGATATTTTGTTTCTGATCCAGATGTCATACTTTTTTAAAGATTTATTTGAGAAAGTGAGTTGGGAGGGGCAGAGGGAGAGAGAATCTTCAAGCAGACTTCCTGCTGAGGGTAGAGCCCAACACAGGGCTTGATCCCAGGACCCTATGATCATGACCTGAACTGAAATCAAGACTTGGCTGTTTAACCAACTGAGCCACCCAGGAGCCCCCAGATTTCATAGTTTAGCACTTTTTTTTTCTCAGCACCCTACTGTGTACTAAGAATACAATGGTGAACAAGTCAGTCTGTCTTCCTGGAGCTTATGGAGCAATGTGCTGAATGGCTCCTCAATAATGGGACATACACCGTTTATTTATTTTTTTTTAAGATTTTTATTTATTTATTCATAAGAGACACAGAGAGAAAGAGAGGCAGAGACACAGGCAGAGGGAGAAGCAGGCTCCATGCAGGGAGCCCAACGTGGGACTCGATCCCAGGACTCCAGGATCATGCCTTTGGCTGAAGGCAGGCATTAAACCCACTGAGCCACTCAGGGATCCCCACATACACCGTTTATCGTCTGAACACATTACAGTTCATTAAGCACCACTGAGAAAAGGTGCTCTTGCGATGTAACTTCAACAAATCCACACTGCTCCCCTTGGTTTTATCATCTTATAATCCACCCTTTGTCATGATGCAGATGCTCCTTTTCCTACCAGCTTGGTGCTTGGTTGAATTTCTTCAATGTACCTGGCTCCATCCACCCTTCCTGTGGCAAAAATGGAGAAGGGCTTTGCCTTGAGTAGCATCCTATGAAGCTTTTAAGAATGTGCCATTTTTCTTTTTTCGCTTTTGTCCTCTAATGGAGATGAAATATGTATGTTGAATTCTCACATGGCACTTAGAAAGTTTCATAGAATTGCTAGCTAGTCTGCCATTTCTTAGAAGTACTGGTTTTCTATCTCCTGTGGCTGTTGGACCTGCCCAGCTTTGTTTTTTTGTTTTGTTGGTTTTTAAATCATCTCTATACCCAGTGTGGGACTCACATTCACCAGCCTGAGATTAAGAGTTGCATGTTCCACAGAATGAGCCAGCCAGGTACCCCTGGCCTACCCAGTATTGATCTCTGATAGATATTCCACTGGAAAGCTAGAGGAGGGCTGGAAGCTTTATTTGGCAAGTATTGACAAGTCCTTAGTTCCCTTTTAAGTGTGTAGGGAAAGTTAGCAAAAATGAAATGCTAATGGTTCATTGCAAAAACCTAAGGGGCCCATGCTGAAGCTAGCATTACTTAACCATTGAGTTTTGACACCTCAGCTGACGTGACAACTGTCTCAAGAAATTGTGTTCCCCCATAAAGATAAACTTAGGAAATACAGCCCCTGCAAGTTGTGAGATGACAGAAAAGGATGTTACCACACTAAAAAGAATGGAATTTGTTGCTCTAAGGCAATGGGGTGGGGGTTGGGGGGCGGTGCGTTGGTTTTGTTTAAGAAAGCAGAATTTGGGGACACCTGGGTGGCTCAGTGGTTTAACATCTGCCTTCGGCCCAGGGCATGATCCTGGAGTCCTGGGATCGAGTCCCACATCGGGTTCTCTGCATGGAGCCTGCTTGCTTCTCCCTCTGCCTGTGTCTCTGCCTCTCTCTCTCTCTCATGAATAAATAAATAAAATCTTAAAAAAAAAAAAAAAAAGAATTTGGAAAGGAAACTGAACTTGGCCTCAGAAACTGGGTTCAGATCTCTGTTCTGCCACTTACTAGTTTTCCCAGGTCCTCTAAAATTCAAATGATAAAATTCACCCAGCTTTCATAGGGATGTTGTAAATAACATGACTTTGCAAAGTGAGCCTAATACAGTGAGGTTACAACTGAGATTGCCTTGTATGTGTAGACTTTGCATATGGTTCCATTCATTGACCCAGGCATCACCCCCTTGGAACACCAATGGGAACCCATGCTTAGATTAATAAGCAGCTTTAAAACTAAGTTTATCTCTTCTAAGTAGGGAGACATGTCTAGGAGAACACTCCTGAAATACTATGCTTTTAAAAAGGTGACCTTCCTAAATGGTGATAAACTCGTTTTCTTTTCTTTTCTTTTTTTTTTTTTAAGATTTTATTTTTTTTAAATAATCTCTACACTGAATGTGGGACTCAAACTCCAACCCCAAGACTCAGTCACATGCTCTAGAGATTGAGCCTGCTAGGCCCCCAACACACTTTTTTTCAGGACAGAATCTGATGTCTACTAGGACCTGCGTATCCTATGGAGATGGGCCTTTTACATCCCTGGACTGTTCATTTGTACTGTGCCTTATTTAACATTTTCTCAAACAGCATCTAGTTCTCACGACCATAAGTTCACATTCTCATTTTATGGATGAGCTAAGTGTTAGTGTGGTTGAGTGACCCAAACGCAGGCTTCTGACACCCCCCACTCCCACCCCCGGGTTATACATGCCTGGAGAGTGAATTTCTTTGGCATGCCCTCAACCAAATTTGTTCCAATTTGTGGCTCCTTACAGGGCTTGTGAGTTCTGTAAGAGTGGTTCGGACTGGTCTAGGCCTGGTTCTGTACACCTGTGAAGAAAGCACTTAAATATTTAGAAAATGTAAGGGCCGAGAATGGGGAAAATTAAGGCAGGAAAACAAAAATGTTGGAGAGGATGCGGAGAAAAGGGAACCCTCTTACACTCTTGGTGGGAATGTGAACTGGTGCAGCCACTCTGGAAAACTATGTGGAGGTTCCTCAAAGAGTTAAAAATAGACCTGCCCTACAACCCAGCAATTGCACTGCTGGGGATTTACCCCAAAGATACAGATGCAATGAAACGCCAGGACGCCTGCACCCGGATGTTTCTAGCAGCAATGTCCACAATAGCCAAACTGTGGAAGGAGCCTCGGTGTCCATCGAAAGATGCATGGATAAAGATGTGGTTTATGTATACAATGGAATATTACTCAGCCATTAGAAACGACAAATACCCACCATTTGCTTCGGCGTGAATGGACCTGGAGGGTATTATGCTGAGTGAAGTAAGTCGGTCTGAGAAGGACAAACATCATATGGTCTCATTCATTTGGGGGAATTTAACAGTAAAAGGGAATAGAAGGGAAGGGAGAAGAAATGGGTAGGAAATATCAGAAAGGGAGACAGAACATAAAGACTCCTAACTCTGGGAAACGAACTAGGGGTGGTGGAAGGGGAGGAGGGCGGGGGTGGGGGTGAATGGGTGACGGGCACTGAGGGGGGCACTTCACGGAATGAGCATTGGGTGTTATTCTGTATGTTGGCAAATTGAACACCAATAGAAAATTTATTATTAAAAACAAAAACAAAAAAAAGGGCCGCTCCTTTCCAGAGTCCTGCCGCATCTGTCCTGCATCCCAACCGCCGGTCCACCCCATATTGCCCTGAGCTGCTCGGGCTGCAGTGCACATGAAAGTCCAGTGGATATTGCTGGGCTAAAATTGGGCTTCAGAGGGCCGGGTCTGGGCTAGGAAGGCGGTTCGTGTGTGGGGACCCGGAGGACTACAGCCCCCAGCATGCTCCGCGGCATTACCCCCCCCTTCCCCGCCCGGCCCGGCCCGCGTGCGCAGTGGCGCCGCCGAGCGCTGACTGGGTCCGAGCGGTGGAGCCGCGAGACAGACCCAGGTTGGCACTGAGGTGGCAGGGACTGGCGGCCGCCAGGTAGACATCGCGCGCCAGGCAGGTGAGTGCGGAAGGAGCGGTCTGCGGAGCCTGGCGCCCACACCCGCCTCTCCGCTGGGGTCGCGGGGGCGGCTGTGGACCGACCGACCGCCTGACGGACGGGCTGACGGGGCAGACGAGGGGAGAAGCGCCGCCCGCGGCCGGGAGAGCGGCGGGGTCGGTCCTTGCACGTGCCCGCGTGGGATGGGGCGCCGGCGGGGGGCGCCGGGCTCGGGCTGTCGCGGGGCGGGGGCGGGGCCTGCGGGGCGGCGGCGGCGGGGCTCGGACCCGCGTGTCGCTGCGCCCCCGCGTCCCCGCCCGGGCCGGGGGCGGCCTCGCAGCGCGGCGGGCGGGAGCGGGGAGCCTGGGGGCTCGAGCCGGAACGCAGACCTCCCCCTCCACAGCTGCGAGCGGTTTCACAGAAGCCGCACCTCAGGCGGGGGGACCTCTTTCTTTTTCTTTTCTTTTTGTTTTTTTTTTAAAGCTGCCTCGGGCACCTTTGAGCTGCGGGCTCTTCCTCAGGTTTAACTTGTGACTTGACGTTGAAGATTCAGGTTCGGGGTCAGAACACAGGCTCAGATTCAGGCCGAGACTCGTTACACCTGGGGAAACTGAGGCGTGTATTAGCCGGGGTCACTCAGCGTGGTTGGGATTGGAATTCCGAAAATTATTCTTACACTCAGTTTAATGATCCACGATGCTTTTTACATGGAGGAAGAAGAGATGTTTTGAAGTTTGTTTTCTGTGATGGATGACTGTCGTATTTTCCAGTCTTGAAATGTGTGGTGGGTTGCTGGCTTTTTTTGGGGTTTGGTGGGTTATTAAAGATGTCCTGGAATATCCTTAACCCTTCTTTCTTATTCTTTCTTGGTAAATTCAAGTTCCTAATAAGACCTTGATTCACAAAAATTGAATTTCCAACTTTTACTTGTTTGCTTGTAGCTTTTATTTTTTAAGAAAGATTTTATTTGTTTTAGAGTAAGCAGAGGGAAAGGTTAAGAATCTGAAGCAGACTCTGTCCTCAGCAGGGAGCAGTACTTGGAGCTGGATCCCCAGACCCCAGGATCACCACCTGAGCAGAAATCGAGTCAGATGCTTAACTGACTCAGGCGCCCCTACTTGTAGCTTTTAGTGATTGTTTGTAATTAAGTTCGTAGATACACATACATTTCTTACTTCTGTTCCTCCTCATCTTCTTCCTTATCTTCCAGCTTTCTCTGAACTCTAATCAATAATTATATCATCTTTGTTTTACGTATTTATTTCTCTTCTCCGTGATTAATCTGTAATTGATTCTAAATGGAGGTCGTTATCTTTCCTGTCTTCCAATAATCCTAGATATATGTAGGCTTTTCATCTTTAATTGTCACAGTAGCCTGGAGATGTGTGATACGGTTAGGAGGAAGGTGTGAGGTGTATCTGTTGATCATGTATGGGTAACAGGTGAACATGACCCATGACCAGAGTATTAACTTTAGTATATGTGCTGCTGAGGTGAGCACAAGAGCATTAATTTTAAAAGGCTGTGAACAAAAATTATTTAAAATTTATAAAAAGCATACTAATCTTGTGAATTTGGAAACTTGTCAGATGGCGGAAAAGTTGGTTGAACCCGAGTAGCACCTCACAGAAATGAACCAGACATTAGGGTGAAATATTGAGACAGGAACTCAAGAGAGAACCTTTTCTTTCTTTCTTTCTTTCTCTTCTTTCTTTTCTTTCTTCCTTGATTTTTAAAATTTATTTGAGAGAGAATCTGAGGCCGACTCTGCACTGAGTGCAGAACTGCATTCAGGGCTTGATCCCATGACTGTGAGGTCACAACCTGAGCAAAAACCAAGAGCTGGACGCTCAACCTACTTACTGAGCCACCCAGGAGCCCCGAGAACTGTCTCTTTTATCATACAGCCATCTTTCTGTGCCTGGGGTGGATGCTGGGAACACCTTGTTGGCTTAGGAAGTTAAACAACGTTCTGTGTGTTTGTGTTTTCAGTTTCTCTCTTCCGAGTTCTCAATGAATTTTGGCAGGAGCCCAGAATCTTGTACATTTTGATGATTTAACATCAGTTTCATCTGCTTGTTCTCCAGGTTGTCTACTTCCTCAGCTGATGACATCAGTAATTTTCCACAGTAGCCATTCATGCGCTCATGCAGACTGTCACAAAGAAGTGGAATAGCACAGAGGATGGTACACACAGAAGAAATAAGGATCCTGTTTCTTTGCTATCACATATTACACATAGACTAGGATAGGAAATCCATGTTGAAGCACAAGCTACGTAGGAGGGGTTAGAACACCAGAGTCCAGGCTTCCACACATACAGTAATAATCAATACCATTTATTGGATTTTCTCTGTTTGCCAAGTGCTGTCATTGTCACAGCGAGGTATAGGTTCTTTCATTCTCTTTTTATTTATGTGTAAGTTGAAGTACAGAGGTTAAGTGATTTGCCTGCCGACATAGTAAGTGACAGAAGGCCAGAATAGTGAGGCCAGAATCAAATTCAAGCCTGACTCTGCCGGCCCTGCTCTTTCTACTGTGCTGTATTACCTTACCAACAAATATGTTCAAATCTTTCTCATTCTTAGAAAAGTATAAAACTTTCCTGTGATCACATTTCTCCTTCAGACGACTTCCACTTCCCTCTTTTTCCTTTCCAGACTTGTTCTTGAAGAGCAGACACCGTTGCCCTCTCTTTTACTCCTTAGTTCATTGCAGCCTGGCTTCCACTCTCTACTCTGTTGAAATGTTCTCATGAATTCCATTCAGCTGTTATCTCCTGTACTATCATCTAGACCTATAAAGAGGCTAAGACGTGGCTCTTGCCCTGAGGGAGTTTAGGGACTAATGAGGGAGAAAAAGAAATTCATACATGTCAGTATGAGGTGTTAAACTACTGACCAAGCAATCTTTTTGCTCTTGGGAGTTGGGGTAAGAACGCTGAGAAAGTGACACTGGACTGCCAACAGAGAGGAACCCTAAATTGTTGCAGACAAGGCTGTCAGGACTATGTGGTTAGGTGTGGACTTTAGGAGAAGCTGTGTCTTTCCAGTGAGACACAATATAGTCAAAATACATAGTGTAGGTTTTAGAGTCAGACCTGGGAACTGAGCCTCAATTTCTTTTTTATAATATCTACTTATAATGTAAGCTCTGTGAGAGTAGAGCCTTTATCTTTTTCACCAGCTTACCTCTGTCTTCTAGAACAGTGGTAGGTGATCAATAAATATTTGATGAATGAATACTTCATAGGATATTGTATTCAGAACATGGTAGTACTCTCAGTACCATATGACTGAGTGAAGCTTTACTTCATGAACTGATTTTGAAGACACCATTGTTTGACTAGTGTACATAAAATCACCTCACCTTTTTGAACATTTAGGTTCCTTGATGGTCATACTTCTTTTTTTTTTTAATAAATTAATTTTTTTTTAATTTTTTTTATTTATTTATGATAGGCACACAGTGAGAGAGAGAGAGAGGCAGAGACACAGGCAGAGGGAGAAGCAGGCTCCATGCACCGGGAGCCCGACATGGGATTCGATCCCGGGTCTCCAGGATCGCGCCCTGGGCCAAAGGCAGGCGCTAAACCACTGCGCCACCCAGGGATCCCCAATAAATTAATTTTTTATTGGTGTTCAATTTACCAACATACAGAATAACACCCAGTGCTCATCCCGTCAAGTGTCCCCCTCAGTGCCCATCACCCATTCACCCCCACCCCCTGCCCTCCTCCCCTTCCACCACCCCTAGTTCATTTCCCAGAGTTAGGAGTCTTTATGTTCTGTCTCCCTTTCTGATATTTCCCACACATTTCTTCTCCCTTCCCTTATATTCCCTTTCACTATTATTTATATTCCCCAAATGAATGAGAACATACACTGTCCTTCTCCGATTGACTTACTTCACTCAGCATAATACCCTCTAGTTCCATCCACGTTGAAACAAATGGTGGGTATTTGTCGTTTCTAATGGCTGAGTAATATTCCATTGTATACATAAACCACATCTTCTTTATCCATTCATCTTTCGATGGACACCGAGGCTCCTTCCACAGTTTGGCTATTGTGGACATTGCTGCTAGAAACATACAGGTGCAGGTGTCCCAGCGTTTCATTGCATTTGTATCTTTGGGGTAAATCCCCAGCAGTGCAATTGCTGGGTCGTAGGGCAGGTCTATTTTTAACTCTTTGAGGAACCTCCACACAGTTTTCCAGAGTGGCTGCACCAGTTCACATTCCCACCAAGAGTGTAAGAGGGTTCCCTTTTCTCCGCATCCTCTCCAACATTTGTTGTTTCCTGCCTTGTTAATTTTCCCCATTCTCACTGGTGTGAGGTGGTATCTCATTGTGGTTTTGATTTGTATTTCCCTGATGGCAGGTGATGCAGAGCATTTTCTCATGTGCATGTTGGCCATGTCTATGTTTTCCTCTGTGAGATTTCTCTTCATGTCTTTTGCCCATTTCATGATTGGATTGTTTGTTTCTTTGGTGTTGAGTTTAATAAGTTCTTTATAGATTTTGGAAACTAGCCCTTTATCTGATATGTCATTTGCAAATATCTTCTCCCATTCTGTAGGTTGTCTTTTAGTTTTGTTGACTGTATCCTTTGCTGTGCAAAAGCTTCTTATCTTGATGAAGTCCCAGTAGTTCATTATTGCTTTTGTTTCTTTTGCCTTCATGGATGTATCTTGCAAGAAGTTACTGTGGCCGAATTCAAAAAGGGTGTTGCCTGTGTTCTCCTCTAGGATTTTGATGGAATCTTGTCTCACATTTAGATCTTTCATGATGGCCATACTTCATAAACAAGAGGCATTTACCTTTTTTGGTAGGCAGAGTTTTTGTTTTGTTTTTTTTAAATAAAGATTTTATTTATTTATTCATGAAGACAGGGAGAGAGAGAGGCAGAGACACAGGCAGAGGAAGAAGCAGGCTCCATGCAGGGAGCCCGATGCAGGATTTGATCCTGGGTCTCCAGGATCAAGCCCTGGGCCAAAGGCAGGCGCTAAACCCCTGAGCCACCCAGGGATCCCTGATAGGCAAAGTTAACTGTGTCTTCTACCATTATGCCTTGCTCACGGTTTTCTCAGTATGATGCAGGTATTTATTGTGTGTGTGTGTGTGTCTTTTTTTCTCTGCTACTGTGAATTGTTTGGGGAAGTTAACTTCTTTGGAATCATTAAATAACTTTGTCAATAAGAATAACGTTAGGGCAGCCCTGGTGGCCCAGCGGTTTAGCGCCACCTTCAGCCCGGAGTGTGATCCTGGAGACCTGGGATCGAGTCCCACGTTGGGCTCCCTGCATGGAGCCTGCTTCTCCCTCTGCCTATGTCGCTGCCTCTCTCTCTCTCTCTCTCTCTGTGTGTGTGTGTGTGTGTGTGTGTGTGTGTGTGTCTCATGAATAAATAAAATCTTTAAAAAATAAGAGTAACATTAGAAAAGAGATTAAGGGGTTCCTGGCTGGCTCAGTGGTGGGACATATGAGCTTGATCTTGGGTTTGTAAATTCCAGCCCCGTGTTGGGTGTAGAGATTACTTAAAAATAAATTCTTTTAAAAAAAATAATAAAAATAAAATCTTTTAAAAAATGAGATTGAAGGGATTAATCAGAAGGCTTACCCTTGGGAAGGGCCTGATTTCCAGTAGGGCTAAGAGAAAACTTATTCTTAACAAAATGATAGGAGTATTCCTGGTTTTCTCTAGATACCTGCTTCGGCTCTTAGCTGATATTCTAAAGATACGTATCAGCAGTTCATTTCCCTCTTCTTTTGTTTGAGTTTCATTTGTAAATATCCTTAATTTGTGTGACTTGAGTTTAGGGTTAAAGTCCAAATACTGCTTCCCCCCCCACCCCAACTTTCAAAGTCTGTGGAGTACAGTAGGTAGGAGTACCTAAAATGAGTTTCAAATTCTGTTCTACCACTTGAAACTTTGAACACTTAAGTGCTATAACATCCCAGTGCCTCATTTTGCTTATCTATAAAATTGGGATAACTACTACTACTACCACCAGTCATAGTAATAGCTAATATTTATTGGATGTTTATTATATACTAGGCATAGCTCTAAGAATTTTACTTGTATTACTTCAGTCTTCACAATCACCCTCTATGTTATTAGAATTACCCCTACTTAAGGTGAGGAAACAGACACAACAAGTAACTTGTTCAAGGTCACACAAATCAGTGATGGAGTCATGATTTGAATCTGGATAGTCAGACTCCGGTAACCTTCTACTTCATAGGGTTGTTTTGAAGATTACATTAAAATAATCTATGTCAGAGACAGGTGGTCAATGAGCATTGGCTACTATAATTAGCTTTGGACTCATGAAATGTATCACATACATTTTCTTACTTGATTGCTACAAGTACAACAAAGTTGTGACCATCACTGTCTTACAGATAGGAACTGAGGCAGAGTGTGGTAACTTGCCCAAGGTCGTACAACAAGTGTGGGGGGCTTTGCTCCTCCTCCACACCTAAATCTTATGTTAGATTTGAGGCATCAGGGATCCCTGGGTGGCGCAGCGGTTTGGCGCCTGCCTTTGGCCCAGGGCGCGATCCTAGAGACCCGGGATCGAATCCCATATCAGGCTCCTGGTGCATGGAACCTGCTTCTCCCTCCGCCTGTGTCTCTGCCTCTCTCTCTCTCTGTGACTATCATAAATAAATAAATAAATATTAAAAAAAAAAAAAAAAAGATTTGAGGCATCACATTTTGAGAGAAGTTAGTGTATATAAGTTGTTGGGATCTACTCAGCATCCAGTCTAGGGTTTTCTGGGAATAGCAACTTAGTTTTGCTTTGAGGAAACAATCCATCCCAGACCTAGTAAGTGGTGGGCACATGACCCAGGTTAGGCCAATAGGTGTTAAACAAATAGATGTGCTCCTCCTTTAATTTGAATCTTAGGGGGCAGCCCAGGTGGCTCAGCGGTTTAGCATGGCCTACGGCCCAGGGCGTGATCCTGGAGACCCGGGGTCGAGTTGAGTCCCACGTCGGGCTCCCTGCATGGAGCCTGCTTCTCCCTCTGCCTATGTCTCTGCCTCTCTCTCTCTCTCTCTCTCTCTCTCTCTCTCTCTCTCTCTCTCGATTAAATAAATAAAACCTTTAAAAAAATAATTTGAATCTTAGGTTGAATGACGCAGTGACAAACCTCCTTCATCACAACCATGGATTAATTCCTAATATGTGGATACTGGAGCTGCTCTGTATTTGTTCCCAAAGACCTGATTCTTTAGCTTTTCCTCAGTTCTGTGCCCTACTTCATATCTTTCTAATAAATCCTATATTATGTAATATAAGTTAAAGTCAGTTTTTTGGGCTTGCATTTGAGACTCCCTTAATTTACTGTTAAATGACATATGACCATGTCACTTAGAAAAGAGTTAAAACAACTGGTGGTTGACTTTAACCTGAAAAGAGAAATGGGAGAGAAGACTTGAAAGTTATCTTCAAACATCTGAAGCATGTGGTACACACAGAGTGTCCCTAAAAAGAATAAAGAGTAGATGTTACTAGGAAACAGATTTCTGCACTAATTAAGGTCTGAAAGCTGGGCTGTGCAAGGATGGACAGGCTATCTTGGGCTGTGGAGGTAGATACATATACACTAAAATTGTTCAGGCCCCGGTGTGGCTGGCTTGGTAGAACATGTGACTCTTGATCTCGGGATGGTGAGTTTAAGCCGCAGTTGGACATAGAGCTTACTTTAAATAAACGAATAAGTAAAATAAATAAATAAATAAACATAAAATCGTTCAAGCCAAGACAACATGGTTGCTTGGGAAGGGCAATATGGGTTTAATAATCTAATGGGTAGTTGTACTAAGTGACCTATAAAGTTCTCTCCAATTCTGAAGTCTATGTCTCCAGACTCTGAGACCTAGAGATCAGTCTAGAACAAACCATTCTTGCCTTTCCCTACTTTACCACCTTGGTCTACTCTATTCCTGCCTCACTACTCAGCCCCAGACCTCTACTTCACTCAGCCTGTCACTTCCTTCAGGTCTTGGCTCAGATTTCACCTTCTCACTGAGCCTTCCCTGAACCCCTCATTTGAAATAACTGCACCGGGCAGCCCCAGTGGCTCAGCAGTTTAGCGCTACCTTCGGCCCAGGGCCTGATCCTGGAGACCCTGGGATCGAGTCCCACGTCGGGCTCCCTGCATGGAGCCTGCTTCTCCCTCTGCCTGTGTCTCTGCCTCTCTCTCTGTGTCTCTCATGAATAAATAAATAAAATCTTTAAAAATAAAAATAAAAAAATAAAATAACTGCACCTGCCTATCCCTTTTCCTGCTTCATTTTACTCTGTAGCACTAATCATCACCTGGCATGCAATATAGCTTTTTATTTATTTTTTTTAATTACTTGTTTCCGGGCAGCCCTGGTGGCTCAGCGGTTTAGCGCCGCCTTCAGCCCAGGGCCTAATCCTCGGGACCCGGGATCAAGTCCCACGTCAGGCCCCCTGCATGGATCCTGCTTCTCCCTCTGCCTGTGTCTCTGCCTCTCTCTCTGTCTCTGAGTCTCTCATGAATAAATAAAAATAAAATCTTAAAAAAAAAATTACTTGTCTCCCCTTCTAGAATGCCAGATTCTAGAAAAAAGGGATTTTTAATCTGTTTGAGCACTGTTGTATCCTTATCACTTTAGAACAGTGCCTGGCTTGTAGTAGGCACTCAATAAATGATGTTGAAGAAGTGAACATTTCTTCAACACAAAATCACCGTTGGGTCTGCTTTATGTTCTGGGAACCCAGCTCATTCTGTCAACTTCAGATTTTTTTCACTTGGCTTCCTTACTCTCTGGTGCCTTTTTCTTTTCTTCTCTTTGGATCACAGCACTTTAGGACTAGAAGTCTGAAATCATCACCTTCATAAGGACTGGAGATACTGATATCATGTAGTTCATTCATTAATGATAGGAAAGGGGGGGGACGGTGGTGATTGACAGTCTCCTTTTCAGACTGTAGCCTTTAAATCTTGCTTGGGTGCCTAGTGCAATGTATATATATCCCTCCATGAATTAAGTCAATAAATATCTGTCTCCCTTATTTTTTTAAAGATTTTATTTATTCATGAGAGATACAGAAAGAGAGGCAGAGACATAGGCAGAGGGAGAAGCAGGCTCCCGGCAGGGAGCCCTATGCAGAACTTGTTCTTGGAACCTCACGATCACACCCTGAGCCAAAGGCAGACCCTTGACCACTGAGCCACCCAGGCGTGCCTATCTGTCCTCCTTTATGATTTTCCATATCAACCTCTATTTCTTTGAACTTTGGTTAAATATTTGTGTTTTTTTCTCTTATTTTTAACTGGCCTTCTGTTTGTCATTTCATGTGTGTATATTTGCCTGGTCAATGGAATTGTAATCCCATGGATAGAGACCAAAATGTATCCATTACAAAACCCAGTCCTGGGAGGCAGTATAATAGTGAAACACTATGCGATAGAATTTTCTGTGATGGTGGAAATATTTTTGTGCAATTGTTAACATTTTCTTTATGTAGTGTGTGTGTGAGAGAGAGTAAAAGATTAAGTAATCATATTCCAACTACTCAGAAATAATCAGTAAACATTTGGACATTCATTTCTTTTTTTTAAAAGCTTATTTATTTTTTTAAAGATATATTTATTTATTTGAGAGAGAGAGAACATGAGTGGGAGGGGCAGAGGAAGAGGAAGAGAGAATCTCAGGCAGATTCCACACTCAGTGCAGTTTAGTTTGGGACTCAATCTCACGACCCCAAAATCACGACATGAGCCAAAACCAAGAGTCAGACACTCAACCAGCTGTATCACTGGGGCATCCCTATTTATTTTTATATAATCTCCACACCTAACATGGAGCTGAAATTCATGACCCCAAGATCACACATCGTGTGTGCGTCCCAACTGAGCCAGCTAGATGTCCCTGGGCATTCATTTCTTTATTCATTTGTTAATTGTAAATTTTCCAGCTTTTCCACAGTGAGTATCTATGACTTTTTTTTTTTTTTTTTTTAAGATTTTATTTATTTATTAGAGAGAGGGAGAAGCAGCCTCCATGCCGGGAGGCTGATGTGGGACTCGATTCTGGATCTCCAGGATCACGCCCTGGGCCGAAGGCAGCGCTAAACTGCTAAGCTACCAGGGCTGCCCTATCTATGACACATAACCAGAAAAAATATTAGTGGATTTGATTTTTTTTTTTTTTTTTTTTTGGTGTTTGGTTTATTTTTGTTTTGAGATTCAAGAATAGGTAGAAAATGGTTTAGGCAAATTAACAGGATGGTAAACTTTGGTAGTGAGTTAAAGTTCATTTTTTAAAATAAATGTATATTGCAGAATGCAAATGTTTTTAATTTTATGAAGTTTGTATATTCTTTAAAAGTTGCAACTTTTATTTTTGTAAATTATATATTTTATTCATATTGATTCACATAATACAAGCATATTATATTTATACATATTGAAAAGAACCAAATACTTGAGGGAAAGTTATAGGAAAATTTTGCTAAGGTATATAAGCCATTAGGAAAAGCACATTTTAACAACACAAGATATGTCATTTAGGAACTCGAAAGTACAAACTAAAATATTTATTATACAAAATTTAAGAAGTAAATCTGGAAGCTTACCGATACAACAAGAAATTCTAAATTATTTTGATAAAATGAACAGTTCTGACCTAGTGAGGGGACCTTGAGTTTATAGATTTACTTGGCCACTGTGGCCAGAAAGACACAACAAATGCATGAGGAATTGTTCAGAAATGTTTTGGAAATAAAACAGAAAATATTCTGTCCTTTATTTTAAATAAATACTTGGAAATGGCTCTAAGTACTTTGTGCTTTTCTGGTAGAATATAGATTCTTTTAGTTTCTAGAAAAGGACAAGTAATAAGCATGAGAGCCCTTATCATTACCTAACATTATTTATAAATTACTGTGTAATTTATTAAATTACATTAATAATTGTTATTTGACATGGATTCATTTGGACATTTCTCTGAGCTACCCAGGTGCCACTAAAGATTTAATTTTTAAGTAATTTAAAACTGGCTCAGTCGGTACAGCATGTGACTCTCCATCTCAGAGTCATGAGTTCGAGCCCCACATTGAGCATAGAGCTTCCTTTAAAAAAAAAAAAAGCACGTGGGATAGGTTATATTGTTGCCCATCTTTGGAAAATATTGTCTCTACATTAAATATGTGTAACTGTGCTGGGGTGCTAAATACTTTCTCAGTACTTTATTGTAAATTACTGAGCAGGAAACTGAGGCTATGAGAGATTAAATATTTTACCCAAAGACCACACAGCTAAGTGCCAGAACAGGGTGTCAAACCCAGGACTTCTTGCTCCCATTGTACCATGTATATATAAGGTGAACATAGATTTCTTCTCCAAATCCAAAAATACTAAAGAAGGTGTATTCATGTCACTTGGCAAATATGTATTGAATATCTATTACATATTAAATCCTGAAGAGGATTCAGGCTTTAAGGAGCTTCCAGTTTAGTAGAGTTAATGTAGACACAACTAGTTAAAAATGAGAGAAAAATGTAAGTGTGCGGCATTAGATAGGTACGAGGAAATGTTGAGAGAAAGGACTATAGAAAGCATCACAGATGTGGTATTTGAGCTAAGGACTGAAAAATGGATAGAAAGAATCAGGACATTGGTAAATGGGAGGTGGCCTTTGAAGCAGGAAACAATATGAATACAGATCTGGAAACATGTTGAGGTAGCAGTGAGTGGTGCAGGTGGCTGAAGCATAGGATATGTGCAGAGAAAATATGAGCTGACTCAGAAGGTAGATTGCGGGCCACTGAAGAAGGTGAGGGAACCCTGTAATTAGAACTATGCTTCAGTGGAGATTAATCCAGTGTTTATTTAACATAAATAGAGAGTCTAAAGACATAGAAAACTCCAGGAGATTTACAGTAGCCCAGAAAAGGGTTAGTGAGGGTCTGGATTAAGGCAGTGGAGATAGAGATACTTAGAGATTCTTTTAAACATAAAATCATGGGGCACCTGGGTGGCTCAGTGGTTGAGTATCTGCCTTTGGCTCAGGTCGTGATCCCAGGGTTTTGGGATTGAGTCCTGCATGGGCTCCCTGCATGAAGCCTGCTTCTCCCTCTGCCTGTGTCTCTACCTTTCTCTCTGTGTGTCTCTCATGAATAAATAAATAAAATCTTAAAAAAATAAAATCAGGGGATCCCTGGGTGGCTTAGCGGTTTAGCGCCTGCCTTCAGCCCAGGGCCTGATCCTGGAGACCTGGGATCGAGTCCCTGCACGGAGCCTGCTTCTCCCTCTGCCTGTGTCTCTGCCTCTCTCTCTGTGTCTCTCATGAATAAATAAAATCTTTTTAAAAATAATAATAAAATAAAATAAATAGACTTTGTAACTGATTCAGTATGAAAGTAAGACAAAGGAGCCAGAAATTACTAAAAGCTTAGACTCTGAGAGTCTTAGAAGAAGATACAGGAAAATCAAAAAAGAATCATCTGGGATAGAATAAAAATAGATTCGTTTGAGAAGAACATATTTAGATGTGATTAAGTCAGCTAAAGCCATCCAGCAGGAAGTTGGAAATCTCCAGTGTTGCCATGGCTAGAGGTAGAGGTTTGTGGCATATCTGTACAGCAGTGATAGCTAAATCCCCCTAGGAACAGGAACGGAGGGGATCCCTGGGTGGCGCAGCGGTTTGGCGCCTGCCTTTGGCCCAGGGCGTGATCCTGGAGACCTGGGATCGAATCCCACATCGGGCTCCCGGTGCATGGAGCCTGCTTCTCCCTCTGCCTATGTCTCTGCCTCTCTCTCTCTCTCTCTCTCTCTCTCTCTCTGTGACTATCAAATAAATAAATAAATAAAACAAACAAACAAACAGGAACGGATTCCCCAGTAGGAAACCATTAGGAGTGGATTGAAAAAAGAGAAGCCTGATTTGAGGAATGTCTTTTTTGGGGGCCTGGGAGAAGAAGAGTCAGCAAAGAAACAGTTAAGTAGAGAAAGAAAACCAGTGTGGTCAGTGCCCTCAGAGTCATAGAACAATTTCAAGAAACCAGGTAAGTCAGCAGAGTCAAATGCTGCAGGGAGTTTAAGGAAATGAAGCCAAAGGAAGAGGATTCCATATGGTGACAAGGAAACCACTGGAGACCTCAGAAAGTCTGGGTGCAAAGAGAGGAAGCTAGGGGGAAAAAGCCTAAGGAGCAAGCTGGCTGAAGAGGTGTGGTTGCAGGATTCAACTCTGCCTTTGAAAATGTGCCACAGAGAGGAAGAAGAGCTGGAAAGGTAGGAGGGTTGAGTGGATCCAAGTTGCTTTTGTTTGGGTGTGTTGTAATTAAGGATGCAGATGATCCGAGCATGTGCAGTGCACTTGAAGCCAGCAGAGGGGAGCTGGAGATGTGGTAAGGGAAATGGTGCGTGGAGGACTTAGCCTGCAAAGGAAGGAAGGCTACTTCTTCCTCTGAGAGAAAGGTGGAAAGAGAAAAGTGAAAAGATGGGGCAATTTTATAGGAGGAAGAGGAAGTTAAGGAAGCCTAAGCCAAATGACATCAGCTTCATTAAGGTGGAAACCAGCTGGGAGGGAGTGAGTAGCAGCAGATAACAGTTGGGGCTCTGAAGAAATGGGGGAAAAGCTTGAATGTTTAAAAACATTAAAGGTAGGTAATATGATAGAAAGTCATTTAGAGAAGAATGAAAGTCACTGAGCAACAGTGAAGATAAATAGCATGGAGCTTGTTTCCTAACTTTGTCCTGGAGTCACGTGGGCAAAGAGGGCAGTGAAAACTTAGGTGGGGCTTGGCGAGGCAAGAATTTCAGTGGCTAGTTGAAAGTGATAGTGTAATTCCTACAGTGTAGAAGTTTAAAGTGTGTGGGCCTGATTGTTTAAACCAGCAGTATTAAGTATGAGATATAAAGAGCTAACCAGGGACACCTGGGTGGCTCAGCGGTTGAGTGCCTTCGAGTCAGGGTGTGATCCCGGAGTCCTGGGATCGAGTCCCACATTGGGCTCCCTATGGGGAGCCTGCTTCTCCCTCTGCCTATGTCTCTGCCTCTCTCTCTGTGTGTGTCTCTCATGAATAAATACATAAAATCTTAAAAAAAAAAAACAAAAACAACCAACCAAAACCAGTAGATTATCTAATGGAAGGTAGGCCCACCAAAAAACACACAAAAAAGATATGGTCCTCCCTAACCCCAGTGTTTACGACAGCAGGAGGACAACTCCCCATAACATCTCTGCTGGTATTTCTCTTGGTAATGATGTTGGTCTGAGTGTGATCCAGTTTGCTTGTTCCCATGTTTTCCCCAAGTTTTTGATTCAATTTTAGGTTGGAATAGTGGAAATAGGAGACTTAGCTTCTGCTCTGGATGTGCCACATGTTTATGGTATGACTATAAATAAGTCTTTTGACCTCTTTGGCCTCAGTTTCTTTTTTCTGAAAATAAATGAGCGGGACATAACTCAAAAGATTCTTCTAGGGATGCCTGGATGGCTCAGTGGTTGAGCATCTGCCTTTGGCTCAGGTTGTGGTGCTGGGGTCCTGGGATTGAGTCCTGCATCAGGCTCCCTCAGAGAGCCTGCTTCTCCCTCTGCCTATGTCTCTGCTTTTCTCTATCTGTCTCTCATGAATAAATAAAGAAAATCTTTAAAAAAAAAAAAAGATCCTTTTAACTGTCATTCATGATTCTGTCATTTATGGCTGTGCTTAGTGCATTTGCACTGTACCTGGTATTGAAGAAGCTAATCTCTAAATACAGGTGCATGTCTGTTAAAGAAACTCATTTGTTTGTATAATACGAGAATTTTCTCCTGATTTATCTGCTTAATTTGTCTGCAAAAATTGGTGTTTCTTAATCCAGCTGCTTATATTATGTTTTAACCTGGTCTCCACTGGCTCCATACCCCAAGCCAAGGAGTTTTGTTCCTACAAGTAGGTTCATGGTCTTCCCTGGAGATTGTGCTGCACAATTGCCAATGACTGCTGTACTGGTCAGTGTGGGATAGAGGGTCAGCTTGTGACACAGGTGAGGTGCTTAACTCTGAGCTCTGGTTACTTGGCAGAATGATAAACAATAAATACAGTATTTCTTCTTTCATTGGTACCTCCATCCACTCACTGCCATAAGTAAGCAGGAACAGATTGCCATACTTTAGAGTAATTATGTAGGTATATTCTTATCTGCAAATGAGAAATTCCCAGTAATTATTTAAATAGTCTGGCTGAATAAGTAACTTAAAGTAGTTTGTTGATCTCTGTAGTTTACCTATATGAGGAATAGGGACTTTGTTAACTGTCTTGTTCCTTTTAAGTGCCATAAGCTCCTAAGTTAATATAACACTTTAAATATACATTTCTCAGGGGGCACTTATTGACAGTCCTCAAGGAGCTTTATTTCCTCAAAAACTTGTGTCGCTATTTTTCAAAGCTACTCAAGTTGCAATTGCAGCTAGCTAACCATTATTCGTTTTATTCCTGAAGAGGTTGTTGCCCCCCCACCCCTGGTACTGGTACTGACAGAAGGTCCGTGTAGTACCTTGCTTGTGCTTTCCTTATCATCATCTGGGTATTGCCAGGCTGTAAATCTTAGGTGAATGCTCCTGGCTCAGGGAATTGGTCAGACTGCCTCAGCTGATGAATTGTTTTATGGAAAGACCTAGAGTGGCTGAGCATGGGTCAGAAGTCTGTATAGGAGAGCTGCATTTAACTGGAACTGCTGGGTGAGGTTTCTGTTTCCCTGCTCTGTGTTTCCACGGTCTGTGCTCTGCCTTGCACAGTCACTCCTGTTGCCTAAAGGAGCACCCTGTCTCTGTGGTCACAAAACATTGACTCAGGGATGGGAGAGAGCAGTCTAAGCTATAAGCCTGCAGCGCAGGAGTGGATAATTAATTACTAGAGTCACCACTCTTCTGCTGATGCCAGTTTGGGGGAAGATAGTTGAGAAATGTAGTTGATATATAGTGGGTTTTCACTTGTCTTTGGCACTAAGGGAGATAATGGGAAAAATGAATTTTAAAAAAGATTTATTTGAGAGAGAGAGAGTCCCAAGTAGACTCCCCACTGAGCATAGAGCCTGATATGAGGCTCAATCTCACGACCCATGAGATCATGACCTGAGCCGAAATCACAAGTTTGAGGCTCAACCAAGCCACCCAGGTGCCCCTGATCAGTTGCATATTAAAAGGATTTCTCTAGCCGCAGAATAGAGAATAGATGGGGCGTGGGGCACAGGGGCAAGACTGGAGGCAGAGATCACAGTTGAAAGACTTGTAAGAACCATGATGGTAAGAAATGACAGCCCCAACTGGGAAGTAGCAAAGGTTAAAGAGAAAAGGGAAGATTCAAAAAACAGTAGGAAAGGCTTTATGAATTGAAGTGTGGAGTTGGGAAGATAAAGGAGAAGCCATTTAACCATGAGGCCCAATTCTGGCTGGAGAAAGATGTGGATAGGTTATAAGGTCAGTCGCCTGAGATAGGGACCACCAGAGAAGGGCAGGGTTCACAATGACTTTAATTTGAGAGCATGGTATTTCGAGGAATGTGGAGGAGTGTCCCAGTGGGCAGTTGGATATGTCAGCCTGAAATTTGGAGAGAAATGTGTTGTGGAAATGGAAATTGGATCATCTGCCTGTAGGTGTAAATTGAAGCCACAAGAGTCTGTGAGAGTGCAGGGAAGTGGAGAAGGATCTAGGACAGAACAGTAAGGCCTTTTAAGAACTGGCAGGGGAAGAACTGGGAAAAGAGACTCAGGAGGAGCAGCCAGCAAGGCAGGAGGAGAACCAAAGGATCACGACCCTTGCACATTCCATATTGTAAGAACTGGAGTGTTGTCACTGGAACTGATGAATATCTGCTGTGGATTGACCTTAGTAAACCAGGCATGTGCTGAGGGCTCTAATACAGCAGAGACATGACAGACAAAGAGGAAATGGAAAGAACTAGGCATTAGATATTCATGGCAAAAGTCATCTTAGAAAAAAAATCTAAATGTTAGACTTCCTCATATTCATTTTTCTATTTATATTGATTAAATAGGGGGAACAGCTAATCTTTCTTATTTGGCTTTCTGAAGGTCTTTAAATTTTTTCCATGCTTAACTTCGTTTGAATAGGTAATGCATTCAAATACTTCAAAATTCAAAAGGTACAAAAGGAGGGGATCCCTGGGTGGCGCAGCGGTTTGGCGCCTGCCTTTGGCCCAGGGCGCGATCCTGGAGACCCGGGATCGAATCCCACATCAGGCTCCCGGTGCATGGAGCCTGCTTCTCCCTCCGCCTTTGTCTCTGCCTCTCTCTCTCTGTCTCTCTGTGACTATCATAAATAAATAAAAAATTAAAAAAAAAAAAAAAAAAAACAAAAGGTACAAAAGGGTATTAGGTAAAAAGTCCCTCTGCCACCCAATTACTCTTACATGCAGCCTTCTAAATTTTATGTGAAAACTTCCCCATCTTTAGACAGATGTTTACTATTCTCACTGTTTTGCCTCTTGCTTTTTTCACTTAGCAGTGTATCTTGTGCGTTCCCCATCAGTGCATAAATAAGTGACCCCTTCTTTTTAGACAGCTGCACACTGTTCCATTATGTTATGTAACTTATTTAACTAGTCCCCTACCAGTGGATATTGAGGTTTTCTAATATTTTGCCATCATAAACAATGCCGTATGGAGTGTCTTTCTATAGGAGTCATTTTTGTTGAAGTGTAGGATAAATTTCCAGAAGTGGGAATGGCTTGACAAACGAACGGACTTCTAAAAATTTTTATTCGGCTCTGCTTATTAAAGTTCCTGATGCTTAGAAAGCCTGCAGTGAATGGTAGCTATTATTAAGATAAATATGTTATAGATAGTATATTAAATATGTTGTATGATGTGTTATAGATAGAGGAAGAGGGGCACCTGACAAACCTGAGGCAGGGGGTGTGTCGAAGAAGGCTTCCTTGAGGAAGAAATGCCTGGGCTGAGCCTGGAGAATGAGAAGTCAGATAAAGTGGAAGGCCTTACAAGCAGAAGGAGCTCAGCATAGGAACTTACAAGGAGCATGTTGTACATAGGGATCTTCAAGGAGTTTAGTATCCCCTCTTCATACAGTCAACACCTGGCATGGGTCAGGCCTAGGTACAGATATAGGGCAAATATATACATATGTAAATTACAGCATAGTATGAAATGAGAAACAGTAGGAGCACATACAACAATTAGTTTTATCAGAGAAGGGAGGTAGGGGGCATGGACCATGGAAGAGGAAGGTGTTCTAGGAGGTCACATCTGAACTAGAATTCGAAAGAATGGTCAAAGGGTAGTTTAGCCCAGTGGTTCTGAAAGTGTGTTCCCTGGACCACAGCATCAACATCACCTGGGACCTTGTAAGAAAGGAACAGTCTCAGATTCTACTCAGACCTTCAGATTAAAAAATCCAGCCTTTTAGGGGGTGTCTGGCTGGCTTAATCAGTAGAGCATGTGGCTCTTGATCTTGGGGTTGTAGGTTTGAGCCCCACATTGGGTACAGAGATTACTTAAAAATCTTTTTCTTAAAACAGATTTATTTATTCAAGAGTGAGAGACTAGGAGAGAGAACATGAGCAGGGTGAAGGGCAGAGGGAGGAGCATACTCCCAGCTGAGCAGGGAGCCAGAGGGCTTGATCCCAGGACCCCAAGATCATGACCTGAGCGGAAGACAGATGCTTAACCAACTAAGCCACCCAGGCACCTCCAAAATAAAATCTTAAAAAAAAAAATTCAGCTTTTTTGGGTTTTTAAAAGTCCTCCAGATGATGATTCTGATGCACAACACAGTTTGAGAACCACGGGTTGAGATTATTTAAGGGAAAGCAAAAGGGAACAACATTGTAAAGTTAGGAAGCCGTAAACTCCGCGATATTGCTGAAATGTAGCATGTAATTTTTTTTTTTTAAGATTTTATTTATTTGAGGGATGCCTGGGTGGCTCAGCGGTTCAAGCATCTGCCTTTGGCTCAGGGCATGATCTTGGAGTCCCAGGATCAAGTCGCACATTGGGCTTCCTGCAGGGAGCCTGCTTCTCCCTCTGCCTATGTCTCTGCCTCTCTCTGTGTGTGTCTCTCATCAGTAAATAAATAAAATCTTAAAAAAAAAAAAGATTGTATGTATTTGAAAGAGAGAGTGAGAGAGAACGAGCTGGAGGCAAGTGCAGAGAGGAAGAAGCAAACTGTCCCGGGACTCCAGGATCATGACCTGAGCCAAAGGAAGATGCTTAACCTGCTTAACCAACTGAGCCACCTGGGCACCCCTGTATTTTTAAAAAGTGGTTATTTTATATACAAATCTAAGGAAATGAGATAAAACTTTTGCGTTACATAATCAGCTGAAATCTCTTATCTTGAAATTTTAGTAAAACGGATGCAAGCCCTGTAAGCCCACATTATGTGAGAATGCCAACGCCCTCCCCCAGATTTTTCAAATTTAACTCATTTAGACCTCATAACAACTCTATAAAGTATGAATTATTATCCCTGTGTTTAGATCTTTTATTTGATTTTCCTCAAACCACCTTCATGGCTCTTACAAGTAGGGCCGGCCTTATTGAAGATAGGGAATGGCGAAGATGTTACCCTGCAACAACACAACTTCAGTTGGGTTTTGGGTTGTCCTTTCCTGAAGAGGCATCCTGTCTTCACCCTCCAGGCCTCTCCACCCCCAGGCACTCTGAGTGTTAATTCTCATAGGTTGTGGGTCGCTTTGTTCCCAGGGATGTAGCTCCTCACCTTGGTTTTGGACTTCTCTCTTCCCCTTCTCTTTATGGTTCAGGTGACTTCTAGTTCTGTTCTCTCCTGCCTCCAAATTTCTATTCATTTCTTTTACTAGGCAATTGATAGATCTCTCCTTTCTTCTATGCCTCAGGGTTTACCTTTTACCTTGAAGGAGCTTATCAAAGTATTTTCCAAAACAAAGATAAACCCCCTCTCTAAGAAGTATTCTGGAGCCAACTATTAAAATAGTAATTCCTCACTGTACTATAATTATATTGTAAAATTTTAAGTGTAGGGTCATTGGGTTAATTACCTTTCTCAGATGGCATCATATTAAACTCTAATATTAATAATCTGTTATTAACCTAATCTCATACTTTGATTTCTGTTTACAAAGCTGCCACTTTAAAGTAGAAAAAGCAGATTTTTAAAAAAATCCAAATCCTCTCCCAAATGATACAGATTAATTAATTTCATTTTAAAAATTTTCAGAGAGAAGGTCCCTCACAGCATTGTTTTTAATGCAGATGTTGCTCCTAGGTGCTTACATGTATCAACAGATGATTAGATTAGTCAGTTACAGAATATATGGCTGTAAAAACTGCATGGTTACTGGGGAAAATGCTAATCATTTAGTGTTCAGTGGAGAAAAATGTTTTAGAATCTGTAATGTTAGAACTGTGCATGTAGGGGATCCCTGGGTGGCTCAGCGGTTTGGTGCCTGCCTTTGGCCCAGGGCGTGATCCTGGAGACCCGGGATCGAATCCCACGTCGGGCTCCCGGTGCATGGAGCCTGCTTCTCCCTCTGCCTATGTCTCTGCCTCTCTCTCTCTCTCTCTGTGACTATCATAAATAAATAAAAATTAAAAAAAAAAAAAAAAAGGAAGGAAAAAGCATTTTCCCCTTATAGTCTGTCTTTCAAATTGCTCTACTTTTAAAGTGTCCTGGTTCATAAGCATCTTTTCTAATCCAGGTTGTCCCAAAGTCACTTTCTTAAAAAAGATTTTCGTTTTTAAGTAAGTTCTCCATGCGTCATGGAGCTCAAACTCACAACCCTGAGATCGAGTCACCTGCTCCACCTACTGAGCCAGCTGGGAGCTCCAAAAGTCATCCTTATAAATTTTCCAATTCAGAGGTTTTTAGTACATTCACTGTGACGTGCAGCCATCACTGTTGTCTAATTCCAGAATATTTTCATCATCCCCAAAAGAAAACCCATAGCCATTAGCAGTCATTCCTTATTTCCCCCTCCCTCCAGCCCCTAGCAACCACTAATCTACTTCCTATCTCAGGGATTTGCCTATTTTGGGCATTTCGTATAAATGGAATGATAAAGTACATGGTCTTTTGTAACTGGTGACTAGATTCTTTCACTGAGCATGTTTTCAAGTTTCATGTTGTAGCCTGTGTCAGTACTTCATTTCTTTTTGTGGCTGAACAATATTCCATTCCATGGAGATGTACATTTTGTTTATCCATGCATCCATTGTTGGGCATTTGGATTATTTCCACTTTGGGCTGTTATAAATAATGCTGCTCTGATTGCTCAGGTGCAAGTTTTGATGTGATATAATTGTTTTTAAGCAGTACCTCTGTATTTAAAAAAAACAACAACAACAACATTAAAAATAGAGACCAATAAGCCCATACTCCTACCACCTAACTCAGCCATATTCATTTTTTAAAAATTTTTATTTATTTATGATAGTCACACACACAGAGAGAGAGAGAGGCAGAGACACAGGCAGAGGGAGAAGCAGGCTCCATGCACCGGTAGCCCAACGTGGGACTCGATCCCGGGTCTCCAGGATCGCGCCCTGGGCCAAAGGCAGGCGCTAAACCACTGCGCCACCCAGGGTTCCCAGCCATATTCATTTTTATAATACCTTCAACATGTAGGTATTTTATTTTATTTTATTTTATTTTATTTTATTTTATTTTATTTATTTTATTTTTTTTTTTTATTTTATTTATTTTATTTTATTTTTAATTTTTTTATTTATGATAGTCACACACAGAGAGAATGAGAGACAGAGACATAGGCAGAGGGAGAAGCAGGCTCCATGCACCGGGAGCCCGACATGGGATTCAATCCCGGGTCTCCAGGATCGTGCCCTGGGCCAAAGGCAGGCGCTAAACCGCTGCGCCACCCAGGGATCCCAACATGTAGGTATTTTAAATGGGTGAAATCATATACTATCTTGATGCTGATGACTCCACTTTTGTTCTTTCTTCAGCTCACTCCAATTGGACTTTCACCTTCACCATTAAAACTTACAAGTCTTGTCAAGATCACCAAAAACCTCCAGCTTGCAGAACAGCAACCCATCCTCTGTCCTCATACCACTTGACCTCTAGATGGTAATAGCACTGATGATCACCTCCTCCTCCTCTTGATTTCTACAGCACTACACACTATTAGTGTTCCTTCTACTACATTGGCCACCCCTCAAATTTTATTTCCTGTTCCTTTTCCTGCCTAACCTCTAAGTGTTGGAATGTTTCCAGATTTGCTTCTGGGCCCCCTATTCACCATTCTTTCCTTGGCCATGACATCTAGTCCTCATGATTCCCAGATTCACATATATAGTTCTGACTTCTGTGAACTTTATACTCATACATACAATTGTCTACTTGACATGTCCACTTAGAGGTCTAATAGGCACCCCAACTTAGCATGACCAAAGCAGATCTATTGATTCCTAACCCTGAAACTTTATCTTCCCTGAGTCTTCCTTCATCTTTGTAATAGGACCTACACAAAACCCAGGAGTCATCATTGATTTCTTTATTCCTTATTTCTGTTATCTATCTCCACATCTCCAGATATCCTCTAGAATCTAGTTACTTGCCACCACTTCAACTACTTTAGTCCAAGATACTTTCTCTCACCTGGACAACTGTAATAGCTTCCATCCTTAACCCATCTGAAGTTCATTCTTTTTTTTTTTTTTTTTTTTAAGATTTTATTTATTTATTCATGAGAGAGAGAGAGGGAGAGAGAAAGGGAGAGAGAGGGGCAGAGACACAGGCAGAGGGAGAAGCAGACTCCATGCAGGGAACCCGATGTGGGACTTGATCCCGGATCTCCAGGATCAGGCCCTGGACTGAAGGGGGCAATAAACCGCTGAGCCACCCAGGGATTCCCCTGAAATTCATTCTTCACACAGTACCATTGTGATTTCTTTAAGACCAAAGTCAGACCATGTCATGTCCCTGCTCACAGCTCTCCAGTTGCTTCCCATTAAAATAAAATCCAGCATCTTTGTCATGAGTAGAAGGCCATCTGTAAGCTGTTTCCTGCCTGCCTCGCCAGTGCTATCTGCTACTTTCCCCTCATCACTCTACCTCCGACACACTGGCCTGTTATTTCTCCAGTGCAATGAATTCTTGTTCTTTTAAGACCCTTGTGTGAGCCATTTCTTATGCTTGGGCTGCTCTACCAGATCTCTGCAGAGCTGGTTCCTAGTCATCTCTGTGGTTTCAGCTGTAATGTCATTTCCTCAGACCTTCTCAGACCACCCATCAAAAGTAGCTCTTCTGCCCCTATGTGGTACTCTGAAACCTATTAGTCTGTGTTATTTTCTTCATAGTATATATTATTACTCTGAAATTATCTCATTCATTTACTTATCTGTTTTCTATCACTAATATTAATAGTCACATTTAGTAAGCACATACTGTGTGCCATGTATTGTGATAAGTACTTACAGTTTCTCATTTGTCATCCCCTTTTACAGATAAGGAAACTGCAGGTTCACAGAGCAAGAATTTTGTTTATCTTATTTTACTGCTCTACCCCTAGCACATGGAACAGTGTCTAGTGCATAGTAATTGCTCAAAAATTTGTTGGTTGGATAGATAAATGAGACTCCCAGATGTATCTCTTTAGTTCTGACCATTCCCTGAAGAAGTACACTTGTATATCCAGTCACCTGTTTACCATTTCCAGTTGGATATCTAAGAAACATTAACATTATCCCTCACTTCATAATCCCTTCTTCCCTCAAATCTGTTTTCCACTCTCCTCCATATAAGTAAATGGCATCCTAATAATCCCAGAATTCAGACCAGAAACTTAGGCCTCACTTTCACTTGCTCCCTTTCTTTGTTCATCATATCCCACCCAGTAGGAAGGCCTGTTGGTTCTTCCTTCAATTTCTATCCTGAATCCATTCACTTCTCTTCATCTCTACTTCTATTGTCACCACTCCCATCATGTTTCCTAAATCTTGCCCTTCCACACTTGTCTCTCTACAAGCCATTTGCCACACAACAGCCACATTTAGGGCCCTTTGTGGATTCCTATTGTCCTTAAAATCTAAATCCTTCACCATGACCTACAGTCCCTTGGTGATCTGGGTACCTCTACCTCTCCCGTTTTCTCTTACCATTTCACCTCTTGTTCATTGTGTTTCAGTTCCACTGGGCTCCCTTCTGGTCCTTCAAGGTCTTACCCATGTCAGCGTAGAGCATTTGGATTTGGCATTCCTTCTGCCCATAACTCTCCAGTCTTAGATCTTTGCAAGGCTGGATTCCTGTCCTTCAGGTATCTACCCAAATAGTGTTTCAGAGATTCCTTCTGTAGATTTTATATCACATCAGCTTTTTGTTTATTTGATTTATTTTTTAAATATTTTATTTATTCATGAGAGAGGGAGAGTCGCAGAGACACAGGCGGAGTGAGAGGCAGGCTCCATGCAGGGAGCCTGATGTGGGACTCAATCCCAGGACTCCAGGATCATGCCCTGGCCTGAAGGCAGTTGCTCAACCACTGAGCCACCCAGGTGTCCCAGCCTTTTGTTTAATTCAGAGTACCTCCCACATTCTGGAATTCTCATTTATTTGTCCATCTGTTTGTTTCCTGTTGGATTTTCTCCTCTAGGTTGTATATCATTGTTGCCCTAGCACATAAAATGTGTTGGAGAAATATTTGGGGCATGAATGACTGAACGATTTATACATTTCTGGGTGTGCATGCATGCAGATTATAATGTTTTCACTTAATTTTAGATCATAAATAGTATTCATATTTCTTTAGTCCCCATAATTGGAATTTTTATACTATTGTGTCTGGCTTCTTTCACTAAGTAAGCATAATTTTTTTTTCTAAATTAAGGTATAATTTACATATGATAAAATTCACTGCTTTTAGTGTGCAGTTCTACAAGCTCTGACAAATACATAGTCCTGTGATTATCAACAATCAAGATAAAACAGTTCTCTCACCTCCCAAAATTACCCTATATAGCTGTGTAGTTAACTCTTCCTCCTACCCTCATTCTATAGGAACTACTGGTCTGTTTTCTGTACCTATAGTTTGCTTTTTCCAGGATGTCCTAATGATGGAATTCTGCGGTATGTATCTTTTCCAATCTGACTTCTTTCCTTTAGTATTATCAGTTATCATGCTTTCAGTGTGAAGTCTAAGTAATCTTTGCCTAACCAAGATCACAATCATTTTCTCCTATGTTTTCTTCTAGAAGTTTTAATGTTTAGGGCACCCGGCTGGCTCAGTCAGTAGAGCATGCAACTTTTTTCTTTTTTTTTTTTTTAAAGATTTTATTTATTTAGTCATAGACACAGAGAGAGAGAGAGGCAGAGACACAGGCAGAGGGAGAAGCAGGCTCCATGCAGGGAGCCTGATGCGGGACTCCATCCCGGGTCTCCAGGATCACACTCCAGGCTGCAGGTGGCGCCAAACCGCTGCGCCACCGGGGCTGCCCAGAGCATGCAACTTGTGATCTCAGGGTCATGAGTTTGAGCCCAATGGAGGGCTTAGAGCTTACTTTATAAAAAGGTAGAGGGCACCTGGTTGGCACAGTTGATTGAGCATCCAACTCTTGGTTTCAGCTCAGGGCCCCACATCAGGCTCCATGCTCAGCACGGAGTCTGCTTGAGACTCTGCCCCTCCCCCTGTGCATTCTCTCTCTGTCTCTCTCTAAAATAAATAAATCTTTAAGAAAATAGAAGTTTTGGGACACCTGGGTGGCTCAGCGGTTGAGCATCTGCCTTTGGCTCAGGGCATGATCCTGGAGTCCCGGGATCAAGTCCCACATCAGGATCCCTGTGTGGAGCCTGCTTCTCCCTCTGCCTGTGTCTCTGCCTCTCTTTCTCTCTGTGTCTCTCATGAATAAATAAAACCTAAAAAAAAAAAAAAAGGAGAACAAGAACAAGACAATCTGAATCACCTTATCTCTGTTAAATAAATTATACTTGGACAGCGCTGGTGGTGCAGTGGTTTAGTGCTGCCTGCAGCCTGGGGTGTGATCCTGGAGACCTGGGATCAAGTCCCACGTTGGGCTCCCTGCATGGAGCCTGCTTCTCCCTCTGCCTGTGTCTCTGCCTCTCTCTGTGTGTGTGTGTGTCTCATGAATAAATAAAATATTTTTTAAAAATTTTAAATAAATAAATAAATAAATAAATAAATAATATTTGGAAACCTTTCCACAAAGAAAACTCCAGACATAGAAGGCTTAATTGGTGATTTTTACTTAACATTTAAGAAAGAAGTAATAACCAGCATCTATACAAACTCTTCCTGAAAATTGAAGGGGAGGATTACTTCCCATATCATTCTTTTTTTTTCATATATCATTCTATAAAGCAAACATTGTCCTAATACCAAAACCAAAAGAAGGGCATTACTCAGAAAGAAAACTATAGAGCATATGTCCTTCATGAATATAGATGCAGACATTCTTTTTTTTTTAATATTTTATTTATTTGAGAGAGAGTGAGCATGAACAGGGATGAGAGGGAAAGGGAGAGATAGAAGCAGGGTCCCTGTTATACAGCAAGCTCAACATGAGGCTCGACCCCAAGGACCCCGGGATCATGACCTGAGCCAAAAGCAGACACTTAACTGAGTGAGCTACCCACGCGTCCCAAAAAATTTTAACATAATTTTAGCAAATTGCATTCCACAATATATAAAAGGGAGAATGCATCACAATGACCCAGTGGGGTGAGCTTCAGGTATTCCTCATGTTTCTTTTAAGTGTTTCTTTCCCCAGCCTTGGTTACATTCCTCACACACATGCTCTGACCAGTAGTCAGATGAAGACTAGGGATATACCCTCTGTAGATTTCTGAAGTTCTCAGTCGGTGCAAGCCTCCGTTCATTTCTCTTCTACTCTGGCCTCCTCTGGCTCTCCACACTGTCTCCTGGGCCAGTCTGCAAACTCTCCAGGTGGGAACTGGGGTGATCATAGGTTCACCTCATTTGTTTTCTCTCTCTGAGGAGTCACTGTCCTGTGCTGCCTGTCTAGTAGTGTCTGAAAACCATTGTTTCATGTATTTTTCTGTTTTAACTGTTGAAGTTGAGAAAGTAATTGCAATCCTTGTAACTCCATTTTGGCCAGGTGTGTCCATAGTAGGAATATGAAATTATTGACTCACATTTTATTGTGTTATTATCCCAAAATGTGATTAATTCCCCTATATTTGACATTTATTTTCATATTTACTTCATGCTGAAGTAAACATTTTCATGCACATACCTTTTTGATTCTATTGAATTATTTCCTTAAGTTTCCAGGAGAATAAGCAATTCATGAATGAACTAATTTTGCATCACAAAACTACTTTTTTCCAGCAGTGAGTATTTTATTATTTTTTTATTTTGTTTGTTTGTTTGTTTACTAAGATTTTATTTATTTATTCATGAGAGAAACAGAAATAGAGAGTGGCAGAGACACAGGCAGAGGGAGAAGCAGGCTCCATGCAGGGAGCCGACGTGGGACTCGATCCCAAGTCTCCAGGATCACGCCCTGGGCCGAAGGCGGCGCTAAACCACTGAGCTACCTGGGCTGCCCTTACTATCTTATTATTATTTTTTTTTTCCCTTATTATTTTTTTAAATAGGCTCCATGCCCAATGTGGGGCTTGAGCTTACAACCCCAAGACCAAAAGCCACATGCTCTACCAACTAAGCCAGTCAGGCATCTCAAAAATTGTATTTTAAAAAAGTTTTATGTATGTTTATATATGTATACCTATGTAAATATATGTATCTGTATCTATATATACATTCATGTATGTATATATATGAATGCTTCCATTACCCAAGGGGCTGACCTCCTTGGCTTTCTGGGTCTCAAATTGAAGAAGGGACTCCCTCCAAGAAGGGACTCATTGGGCTATTTTGGGAAAACCGGTGATGTCTAGTCTCATCATGTTTGCCAGTGGCTATTGAGTGTTAATGATTGGTCCAGTTCAGATCTGTGTTCACCCAGAACCAACTGACTAACTCAGAGAGATGAAGTGATGTAGATGTAAAGAGCTTCCCAGAATTGTGTAGTCAGAAAGAGTGAGTAAAGAAAGCAGTCTTAAAAAGTGTGGAGTCAGAATGGTAGGGAGATTGCTATATTCCAGACACCCAGAAGAAGGGAGAGTAAGGTGTAAATAAAACACCAGTTATTACTGTAGTGTGAAGTGTGACTTCTATTTACTTTGTTTTTCATTTGCTGGTGTTCATTCATTTATCTAATTTATCTAACAAATACTTTTTGAGAGACTTCTGAGTGCCAGGGATACAGAGGGAAACAAGATGCAGTCTAAGGGAGAAAAAAGAAAAAGTTAAAAAGGCTGAGGTAAGTTCTGTGATGGATTTATTCACAAAGCTTTATAGGAGCATAGGGAGAGAACCTCAGCTCAAGGCAGAGGAATCACAAAGGTATATTAGTTATCTTTGATGCATAACAAACCACCCTAAAACTTAGTGGCTTAATACAGAAATAATCATTTGTTATCTCTTCTAGTTTTTATGGGTCAGGAATTCAGGAGCATCTCAATAGGGAGAGTCTGGCTCATGAGAGGGGAGCGTCTCTCATGACATTGCTTAGATACTGGAACTAGGGGATCTACTTCCAGGATGGTTCACTGAAGTGGCTTACAAAGTTGATGCCTCTCCATGGGGCTCCCTTGGTGTCCTTATGGCATGGCAGTTGACTTCCCCCAGACCAAGTGATTCAGGAGACCAAAGTGGAAGCTGTGCTGTGTGTGGCCTGTCCTTGGAAGTTACACATGATCACTGCCACCATAATTGGTCACAGGGTTACCTGTGGCTTAGTGTAGAGAAGGCCTACACAAGGGTGTGAATACCAGGAGGTAGAAACATTTGGGACCATCTTGGAGGCTGGCAATAAATATAGGGGTATGTATATTTTTTCCAATGAGATTTTTTGTTTCTTATGGATAAATACCCAGTAGTGTGATTAGTGGATCATATAGTATTTCTTTTTTAGATTTTTATTTAATTTATTCATGAGAGACAGAGAAGCAGAGGGATAATCAGGCTCCCTTTGGGGAGCCTGATGTGGGGTGGGGCTCAATCCCAATACCCCAGGATCACAGCCTGAGCTGAAGGTAGACACTCAACCACTGAGCCACCCAGGTGCCCCAGTATTTCCATTTTTAACTTTTTGAGGAACTTCCATATTGTTTTTCATGGTGGCCACACCAGTTTGCATTCATATCAATATTGTACAAGGATTCTTTTTTCTCCACATCCTCACCAACACTTGTTTTTCTTGTCTTTTTGATTCTACCCATTCTGACAGATGTAAGGTGATACCTCATTGTGGGTTTTTTTGTTTTGTTTTGTTTTTAAAGATTTTGTTTATTTATTCATGACAGACACATAGAGAGGCAGAGATACAGGCAGAGGGAGAAGCAGGCCCCATGCAGGGAGCCTGATGTGGGACTTGATCCCGGGTCTCCAGGATCATGCCTTGGGCTGAATGCAGGTGCTAAACTGCTGAGCCACCTGGGGATCCCTCTCATTGTGGTTTTGATTTGCATTTCTTTGATGAGTGATTTGTCTATTGGCCATCTCTCTGTCATTTTTGGAAAAATGTCTATTTAGGTCATTGGTTCCCCCACCCCCCCCCCTTTTTTTTAAGAGTTTATTTATTCATGAGAGACACAGAGAGAAAGAGGCAGAGACACAGGCAGAGAGAGAAGCAGGCTCCATGCAGGGAGCCAGATGCAGGACTCCATCCCGGGACTCCAGGATCACGCCCTGGGCCGAAGGCAGGCGCCAAACCACTGAGCCACCCAGGGATCTCCCGGCCCATTTTTAAATCAAATTATTTGGGAGGTTTTTTTGGTGTTGAGTTTGTGTAAGTACTTTAATATATTTTTTATACTAACTCTCTATCAGATATATCATTTGCGGATGTCTGCTCCCATTCGATAGGTTGTCTTTTCATTTTTTATAAAACGATTGTATTCATTTGAGAGAGAGAGAACACGTACCTGAGCATCAGCAGTGGGGAGGGATGGGGAGAGGGAGAAGCAGGCAGAGAAGGGCTGCTTGCCCATTGCAGGGCTCCATCCCAGGACCCCAAGATCATGACCTGAGCTGAAGGCAGACACACTCACCTGACTAAGCCACCCAGGCGCTCCCTCCTGTCTTTTCATTTTGTTGATGGTTTTCTTCCGTGTGCAGAAGCTTTTTATTTTGTATAGTCCCAGTAGTTTATTTTTGCTTTGTTTGCCTTGCCTTGGAGGACTGATCTACAAAAATGTTGCTGAGGCCAGTTTCAAAAAAATCACTGCCTGTATTTTCTTCTAGGAGTTTTAAGGTTTCCGATCTCACATTTAGGTCTTTAAAGCTTTTTTTTTTTTTTTTTTAAGATTTTATTTATTCATTCATGAGAGACACAGAGAAAGGCAGAGACATAGAGAGCAGGTTCCCTATGGGGAGCCTGATGTGGGACTTGATCCCAGGACTCCAGGATCATGACCTAAGCAAAGGCAGATGCTCAACCACTGAGCCACCCAGGTGCCCTGGTCTTTAAGATTTTAATTTTTTTTTTTTTAAGTAGGTTCCACACCTAGCATGGAGCCTGACACAGGGCTTGAACTCAAAACCCTGAGATCAAGAGTCAGACACTTAACCAACAGAGCCACCTATGTGCCCTAAGATTTTAATTTTTAAAGCATTTATAGTAGCTACATTATCATCCCCTGGCTTTGCACTTCTCTCTCCCAGTTACTTACTATCAGTGGTTTTCTGTGTCCTGTCATTTTCTCACAGAGAAAAAGAGTCTTCAGGATCTCAGCCCTTTTAGAATACTTGTGGCAACCCTCCAGTATTGTCAGAAAATTAGAATAGTAGGTCAAGAGTGGGTGAAGGATAAAATCTTGATCTATATCAAGAGCGAGCCCTTCCCAACACACACAGATCTACAGTGACATCTGACAATCTTTGCTTTGTGAACGTTTGTCTTAAATCCTAAGATTGGCAGACTAGGGAGAAATTTACTGGTGGCCGAGTAAAAAGATGCCTGTAAACATGTACATTTAATTTTTAAAATTCCTTCAGTAGCACCTCAGAGTTACTTGTGTCGATCCTGGTTTTCAAAAGTTAGCCTCTCAGTACCCCTGTGACAACAGCAGGGCAGCTGATGACGTGGTTTACTCCTTAGCTGCTTTCACCAGCTTCCAGATGGCTGCTTTCAGGAAGGTTTCCATAGCGACCAAGGGCAGGAAAAACCTGCCCGCCCAGTTTAGCGATATTATATCCGGCTCGTTCTGAGAACTCAGAGACTCAGGGCAGTCTGTGGGAGATGTGGCATATATGGATTATTGCAGAGACCTTGAAATATATATCCAGAATCTGACCATTTCTTGTTGGTTCTGTAACAAAGTCAGTATCATTCCCACCAGCGTCACCTCTGTCTGCTGCATTCAGCCTTCTCTGCACAGCAGCCAGAGAGCTTTTATTTTTATTTATTTTTATTTTTATTTTTTTTAAGGATTTTATTTATTTATTCATGAGAGACACAGGCAGAGGGAGAAGCAGGCTCCATGCAGGGAGCCTGACATGGGACTCGATGACATGGGACTCGATCCCGGGTCTCCAGGATTAGGTCCTGGGCTGAAGGCAGCATTAAACTGCTGAGCCACCTGGGCTGCCCCAACCAGAGAGCTTTTAAAAACCTAAGTCAGGGGATCCCTGGGTGGCGCAGCGGTTTGGCGCCTGCCTTTGGCCCAGGGCGCGATCCTGGAGACCTGGGATCGAATCCCACATCGGGCTCCCGGTGCATGGAGCCTGCTTCTCCCTCTGCCTGTGTCTCTGCCTCTCTCTCTCTCTCTCTCTCTCTCTCTCTCTCTCTCTCTCTCTCTCTCTCTGTGACTATCATATATAAAAATTAAAAAAAAAAACAAAAAAAACCTAAGTCAGATTCAGGTTCACCTCTGCTAAGAACTCTGTTGTGATGCCCACCTACCAGGGGAGAAGATCCAAAGTCTGCTCACACAGTCAGGCCCTCCATGACTCCTGCTGGAGTTTGCTCTCCTCTCCTCATTCCCAAGCCCCTGGCCACCTTGCTGCTGCTGTTCCTTCCTCAAAGGCTTTGTACTTGCTATTCCTTCTGCCTGGATCCCTTTTCCTTCAGATAGCCAAATAACTTGATCCCTCACTTCCATTTTTGTCTTTGCTCAGATGCCACCATATCCTCAGAGGGCTTTTCCTGACCATGTTATTATACATAATAACATAATAAGAGGGGTTACCCTCTCTTCTGTACTCCCTATACTTTTATCCTGCTTAATTTTTCTTATAGTACTGTAGTTATCACGATCTGACTCAGCTATTTTTATGTTTATTGTCTGATTCTGTAATGTAACGGCTGGAACTTCTGATTTTCACCGTTGCATCTCAGTCCTTAGAACCATGCCTGGATTGTGGTGGCACTTAGTAAATGTTTGTTGAGTGGATGAATGAGTGGGAGGCAAACTAATATCAGAATTGTCTTCCTGGCTCCCTCAGTTCTCCAAAGCCAGAGACAGCTCATTTCCTTCACTGTCAGCAACGCCTGCTTTTGTCACACTCTCTCTGTCCCTTCTGGAGAAGAAACAACCAAATCACTACCTCTGTGGCGTCAGTGATGAGGATGCTCCTGATGATCTAGCTGGTGGCTGTGTGGTATCAGTTCACCAGGCAGGATGGGGAGATAGCATGGTTTTGTAGGAAGGTACATTATTGGAGTCTATTTGGAAAACTGTATATGGGTCTCTTCTAGGCTTATTTTCTTCTGCATAATGAATAGAGGTATCTTCTTCAACATGTGTTATAAGGATTGAATGATGATGTGATTTTAAAACTTGTAGTTCATTCCCTTTAATGTAAAAGTATATATTGCTCTATCTAGCATGTAATTCTGATTCAAACCTGACCCTGTATAAGCTGTTATACTAAAGGAAGACATTCGTTTTTTGTTTTTTTTTAAGATGTATTTATTAGAGAACAAGTGGGGGGAGGGACAGAGGGAGAGAAATCCTCAAGCAGACTCCCCTCTGAGCGTGGAGCCCCACACAGGGCTCATCCCACAACCCTTACTTAGATCATAACCTGAGCCAAAATCAAGAGTCAGACGCTCAACCCCGCATGCCAGGAAGACATTCAGCTTTATTATCCTTACGCAGAAGAGACAACCCTACGATGGCCAACCTATGCTGATTCTGCAGTCTGGCTCTCAGTGGCGCTTGTCTGGAAGCAGGAGGGAGCAGCTCTCCCAGTTGGGCAGCAGGTCCTCCCTGACAGGCATTTAGGCCGAATGTGGCATGGTCAGGGTGTGTCTGAGGCGGGAGTGGAGGTTGGTGACCAGCTGAGCTGCCCTTATGAGCTACAAGATGACTTTTTTGCCCCAGAAAGAGAACGGGGATTTTTTCACATGCCCACTATGAACATATGCTTAAGTTAAGGGCTCATAGGGTGATGTCTCCCCAAAGCTCCCTTTGATTTTCCTTTTCTGCTTTTTCAGTCACCTGACCCTTCTGGGTCAGAATTCTGTGGCAGAGGGAGTGAGAAGGTGAGGTGCTGGTGTGGGCCAGAACAGCAGGAACCACTTGAAAAATGGCAAGAGAAGACGTTTCTTTAGGTCTGGGTCTGGGGGGACATGATTTCAAAAACTGGAAGGCAGCTTGTCCTAAAATATTTCAGCCACATCTCCTTATTGCTGCCTCTAATTTTTTTTTTTCACAGAGTCCAAGCCTTTCATTCCATAGTTGGAAGTAAAAAACTTAATAATCAGAAAAGGCTGAGGAAACTGCTACAGAAATTGCATTTCTGTTGAAGCTCGAGTAATAACAGATTCTTTCTGGATCTACAAAGAGCAAATTAGAAATGAGAAGGTAGAGAGTTAGAGGACACCCCAATTGATGGCTTTTTCTTTCTTAAAATTGAGATACAGGACGCCTTGGTGGCTCAGTCAGTTAAGTGTCTTCCTTCTGCTCGGGTCATGATGCCTGAGGGTCCTGGGATCAAGCCCCATATCGGGCTCCCTGCTCCACACAGAGTCTGCTCCTCCCTCTCCCTCTACTCCCTGTTTGTGCTCTCCTTCTCTCTGTCAAATAAATAAAATCCTTTTTAAAATTTAAAAATAAAATCAGATATAATTTAGATGCTATAAAATTCATTTTTAAAGTGTGCAATTCAGTAGTTTTAGTATTTAATACTGTTGTGCAACTATCACCACCATCCCATCCTAGAATCGTTTTCATCTCCCCAAATTGAACCTTGTTAGTGGTCACTCTGAAGTCCCACCTCCCCCATCCTTTGGCAGTCACTAACCTATTTTCTACCTATCGATTTGCCTCTTCTGGACATTTCACTTAAATAGAATCATACAGTATTTATCCTCTTGTGAGTAGCCTCTTTCACTGAGCATAGTGTTCATCGATAGAGTCACATGTATCAGTAGTTTGCTTCTTTTATATGGCTGAATAATTTTCCACTGTATGGATGGATGGTCCAAACATTTTTTTTAATAGTTTTAAAAAAGATTTTATTTATTTATTTATTTATTTATTTATTTATTTATTTATTTATTTATGAGACAGGGAGCACAAGTGGGGGGCAGAGGAAGGGGGAGAAGAAGCAGGCCCCACAGAGCAGGGAGCCTGATATGGAGCCCGATCCCAGAACCATAAGATCGCAACCTAAGCCAAAAACAGACACTTATAAATGACTGAGCCACCCAGGTGCCCCAATTGGTCCAAACATTTGTATATCCATTCATTAGTTGGCTTTTTTCTCCTTTTTGGCTATGATGAATAATGCTGCCATGAACATCTGTGTACAAGTGTCTGGGTGGATGGACATGTTTTCATTTCTCCTAGGTGATTAACTGCAGGAGTGGAATTACCAGGTCATATGGAAATTCCATGTTTACCTTTTTGATAAATTGCCAAACTGTTCTCAACATCAGCTGCTCCATTTCACACACCACCAGCAATGTAAGGGTTCCACTTTCTCTACATCCTTGTCCACACCTACAATCCTTTTGATTAGAGCCATCTTAGTAGGTGTGGAATGGTACCACACTGAGGTCTTGGTTTGCATTTCCCTGATGAATAATCTTTTTTTTTTTAAGACTATTTATTTATTCATGAGAGACACACAGAGAGAGGCAGAGACACAGGCAGAGGGAGAAGCAGGCTCCCAGTGGGGAGCCCGATGTGAGATTCGATCCCAGGACCCTGGGATCACGACCTGAGCCCAAGGCAGATCCTTTACCACTGAGCCACCCAGGTGCCCCGATGAATAATCTTTTTACCTGCTTTTTGGCCATTTAATTCTTCTTTGGAGAAATGTATATGCAGATCTCTTGCTCATTTTGTCTTTTTTATTGTTGAGTCCTCATTTTTTGAGAGGACAAAAAAAGAGAGGGAGGCAGGAGTTTCAGCAGCAACAGGAGAGATCTAGATTAGATTGCGACCTCCTGGTTTCCTAGCCATAAGGCTAGTGGAGAAAGTGGTCGAGTGGATGGTTTGGTGAAGGGGAAAATGTCAGTGTTGAGGTGAATTCGAGGTATTGGCTTAGAAGCCTGAGTTGTATTCTGCTAAGTGGTTCCTTAAAAATTCTGGCTCAGGGAAACCTAATCATGGAGGTTTGGCTGTTTTTTTCCCCCCTTTTGAAGAACCATTGGCTTGAGCCTAGGGCACCAGGAAACCTGTGTGTATGATTCTCTCCTTTACCAATGGAACTGAGTGGACACTCCACTTGGCTCACAGAGCTGTTAATAGTTTTGTCGCTTCTTCAGAGTGTTTCATATATCCTCTCCCAGATGAAATGTTCAGAATAGGAGGCATTTCTTTGAAGGGTGACTTTTCCTTTTCACTCAGAGTAGTGGGTGGAAATGACTCCTAGGAGAGAGGCTGCATTATAATGACTTTCCCCTCTGCTCTCCTGCCAGGGCAGATGTTTCTGGACCAGATGAAGCCTGAGGAGCCTTCCAGCTATAAGATAATAGGCCAGGAAGCCTTCTGAGTGTAGATTTGCAGAAGACCTGCCCTGCCTCTCTACACAATGTCAGGTGAGAGGCTGTCCAGAAGGAGAAAAGGGTCTTGCCCTGAGGGCCCATCCAGTGGAGTGGAAGCAAGACAGACCTCTGAGGATAACAGTGCGAGAAAGGAGGAGGCCCTACAGGGCACCCAGGGTCACCACAGCTTTTCACGGCTCAGATCTCCAGCTTCCCTCAATCTCTTATGCTCTCCCCTCCCTCTAGGCTACAACTCCTCACACTTGGGTGGAGGAAGATGTAAGGAGATGAAATTTGGTTATGTTTTGTAACATGTTGCTTTTTTTTCTTTTGCTCATTTTTAGGTCTTTCCCCCACACCCACCCATCCCACTTCAAAGGGTGCAGTCCTCCCTTTTCTGCTGGTGCCCTTGGTGGGGGAGCATGGGGGATGTCCCAACTTGAATTTTCCCCCTCAATGCTCGGCATTCTCTTCATCTCCTATTCCTGATCCTCCTTGATTTTAGGAAACCACATACCTTCTGCCAGTGGCCCCTTCTCAGCCCTGACCCCGAGCATGTGGCCCCAGGAGATCTTGGCCAAGTACACACAGGTATAGCTGGGTGCCCAGGCTGTGGCGCCAAAGGGAACCTACTGCTTTAGACTTCCTGGGGGTGGGTAGCCACCCTACTGTGTTCACTTCAGCTCAGAAGCCATCATCAGAGATGGCATCTTAGCTCCACGTCCTCTGGGAATCAGTCATTAGGTTGGAGAAAAAGTATTATGGCACCATGTGCTCAGTACTGTCAGGATATAGAAATGCATCAAATTTATTTCTACCTTGATCTTACTGTATTTGACCTCTGAAGAGAACGAGGAAAATGCTGGGTCAGATGGAGAAGGTGGTGGCTCCTGTAGCTGAGTGATGACCACAGAGGCTTCAAGCAGGGGCGGCCTTTGATCTGAGTCTTGGCGGCGGGTGGAATTTCAGCAGGCAGTTGTGTGGGTGGCATCTTCCAGAATCTGTGGTCCCAAACTGGTGGCCACACAATTGGCTCTTCCTCATCCTGGTTCTAGAAGGAAGAGTCTGTAGAACAAGCAGAGTTCTGCTACGATGAGTTTGGTTTCCGCGTGGACAAGGAAGGTAAGAATGGGCCCTTGGTGCATAATCTTGCTGGTGTCCATGCGGAGGACTCCAGCTCTGGTGACACTCCATCATGACACCATGAACTGGGCTCTGGGGTTTCACCTGCTCCTGTACTGACAACAGTATCACCCTCAGAGGCAGCTCTGAGTATATGGAAACTTCTGATATTTTTAAGTTTAGGTTAATTTTATTGATCTTCATATGATAATAAAAGCAGTGATTTTACTGTAGTGAAGTTGAAAAACACAGAAAAGTATAAAGATTAAAACAAATTAACACATGATCCCACAACCTAAAGATAACTGTTGACACTTCAGTTTCTCTCTTTCCTGGCCATGTGTGTCTGTACTTTTCATAAGTGACGTTATGATATCTACACATTTTTATATTGCTGTTATCTCTTAACATTATTTACCACAAGCATTTCTTCTGTCAGCTAAGATCTCTTTAAAAGCATGTTTTCCATAATATTCCATTATAATGGATTTATCCACAATATTTTATAACCACTCTTCTGTAAGTGGGCTTCCAGGCCATTTCCATTGTTTTCTTCTGTAAATATACCTTCTGGTTTCCAAATGGGCTGTCGGGAAAGCTGTCTGCCAGAACTCAGGACAGCCTGTCACCAGGATATAACTAGGACTAGAAGATTTTAATGGGCTGAAACCAGTCTTCGGGTCACTCATATTCCAATTCTGATGTAAGTTTTCCTTGCTCTCTGGTTTGCAGGCAGATACTTGGAAGTTAGAAGCTGGGCCTGTGAGGAATACAGGGAATTCTCTAGCATAATGGAAATATTATCTATCTTGATGGGGATGACATTTAGACATTTACTTACAGATACTCACCAAAGTGTACACTTAAAGTTTGTGCATTTGACTGCATGTAATTCACTAAAGGTGAAGTTTTGCAAAGCTGAGGCTGAGAGTATGGTTCTCAGATGAGTAAGGATGAGGAGCTGTGTGAGGCTACATGCCCTGATGTGTCCTGGTGGTGCTCATGCCAGCATTTTAGTGGCTGTCTGCAGGTTGTATGAGCTCCACCACCACATCCCCAGTGCCTTGAACAAAGCTGAAGGTGGCCCTGGCCCTTGTGGAATTCCTAGGCAATGAACAAATAACATGCCTGTTACTATTCATGGGGGCAAGAAGAGCTATGAAAAAATTTGGAGCTGTGGAAAAGAGAGGAGGTGGGATGTGTGCAAGGTGATGAAGGAAGGCCTCTCGAAGGGAAGACATTTGGATAGAGACTAGGAATAGTAAGTTCAGAGGCCCTGAGGTGGGAGTGGATTAGGTGAGGAATAGCTGGAGCCAAGAGACCAAGAGCGGTAGGTGATGAGGATGGAGGAGCCAGGCTGAGAGGATGTGGTCACCGAGCCTTGCAAGGCCTCTGGTCTGAGTGAGCCAAATGACGTGGTCTGATTTGTGTGAGAAGGGGCACTCTGACTACTGGGTGAATGCCTTTAGGGAGGCAGGAGTGGAAACCAGTGAGTGAGAGGGCTGTACGGACCCAGATGGAAGTTGATGGCTTGGTCAAAGGCCACATAGTTGGAGGTGATAAGAGCAGTGAGAGTCCACCAAGACGATTTGCCTTGGGGTTGAATGGGGGAGTAAGTGGAGAGGAGCCAGAGGGGCTTCTGAGGTCCAAGCCTGAGCATCTGGAGAGTGGAGGTGGGTCTGTGGATCTGGGAGGGACCAGGCAGGTTTGGGAGAGAAATGAAAGCGCTTGCATTTGCTCATTGGTACGTCTATGGGACATGCAGATGGAGCCTTGGGAAGCTGTTGGAAACGTGGGTCTGGATTTCAGGGGTGAGATCTGGGTGCTGGACGTAAAGGCCACGGCCTGGCCCTGCTCACCGCTGCACCTCCTGGCTCTCTCCTGGCAGACAGTGCCAACCCCAGTTCTAGCAGGCTTCCGGGTGTGTCTCTGTTGGAGGACCCTCCACAGAGGCTGCGGTGGCAGGCCCACCTGGAGTTCACCCATAATCACGATGTGGGGGACCTCACCTGGGACAAGATTGCTGTCTCTCTGCCCCGCTCTGAGAAGCTCCGCTCCCTAGTGCTAGCTGGCATCCCACACAGCATGAGGCCACAGGTGAAGCTGCGAGGAACCTGCAGAGGGCCCATGGGGTGGGGGGTTCAGGGGTCCCACCGAAGCCTCATGCCGGCCCCCTCCCCCCCCACCCCGCAGCTGTGGATGCGGCTCTCCGGGGCTCTGCAGAAGAAGAAGAATTCTGAGCTGTCCTACCGAGAGATGGTGAAGAACAGCTCCAATGATGACACCATTGCTGCCAAACAGGTGAGGGTGGGCCGGCGCCAGGGGCCCTTCGGAAGCACTTTCAGGTCAGAAACTGTGTGTGGCCTGCAAGGGGGCAGTGAGTTGCCTGAGGTCACAGGAACCTGCTCTTGTCAGTCTCTCCTTGGCAGGGGTGGCCCCGGGGAGCAGGCAGCCATGTGGCAGCCCTTCCACTCAGACATGTGTCTGGAATAAGCCTGCACCTCTGGGTCTTCTGTAGGCAGCAGGGACAGTTGTCAAAAGACCACCGAACCTGGATGTGCAATGGGATCGCCTGGAGATTTTACTTTTTTTTTTTTTTTTAATTTTTATTTATTTATGATAGAGAGAGAGAGAGAGAGGCAGAGACATAGGCAGAGGGAGAAGAAGCAGGCTCCATGCACCGGGAGCCCGACGTGGGATTCGATCCTGGGTCTCCAGGATCGCGCCCTGGGCCAAAGGCAGGCGTTAAACCGCTGTGCCACCCAGGGATCCCCTGGAGATTTTAAATACAGATTTCCAGGCCTCATTCCGAAGAGTCTGAATTCTGGAGTTCTGCCTTGAGGCCTAGGGATCTGTAATTTTATTTTCTAAGTTCCCCTGGTGAATGTGGTAGAACCAACTCCACACTAGCTGAGCTATAATCCTGAAGGCAGGTGGGTGCACTCTGACCAGAGCGTTAAGAATCCTCAGTCCTGAATGGAAAGCCTGCCTGGGCTTTGTCCCACACAGGGGCCTCCCAGCCTCCCTCGCAGGGCTGCCTTGGGTGTGACCATGTGGAGGGCAGTGTGGGCCTCCAGGCCTGCAGCTGCATCTCACGGGGACTTGTTGTGGGTGGGCTGCCGGCAGATTGAGAAGGACCTGCTCCGCACCATGCCCAGCAACGCCTGCTTCGCCAATGTGAGCAGCATTGGAGTGCCCCGCCTGCGCAGGGTCCTCCGAGCACTGGCCTGGCTCTACCCGGAGATCGGCTACTGCCAGGGCACAGGCATGGTGAGCACAGCCCAGGAGAGACAGGGGGGGTGTCTCCAAGGGCATTCTCCAGGCCTCCACTGGAGAACAGAACCATCCAGGGCCGTGGGATGGGTGGCAGGGCTAGGAGTAGGAATCCCCATGGGGGGCTGGGGCTGCCGAATATGTGGGTTCCAGCCTGAGGGGAGCATGTGGTCTATGATGTAACCCCCAGAGGGGGTACCTCTTCTAATTCACATGGAGACCTGGGTAGAGGCCCCTTGTTCCCTTGCCCTGGCCAGGTGGCTGCCTGCCTCCTGCTGTTCCTGGAGGAGGAGGATGCTTTCTGGATGATGTGTGCCATCATTGAGGACCTGCTCCCTGCCTCCTACTTCAGCACCACTCTGCTAGGCGTCCAGACGGACCAACGGGTCCTGCGCCACCTCATCGTCCAGTACCTGCCTCGCTTGGACAAGCTGCTCCAGGAACACGACATTGGTAAGGGGGTCGGCACCCACCGTCTTCTTGGGGGCCTGGGGGTCCTGCAACTCTAGCTCAGATGCGCAGGTCTGAGGCCTTCAGACACAGCTGGTGGGGGACCGGGCAGCTGGCCGTGTGGGAGAAAGAACATCTGACAAGAGCCAGGCCCCGAACACAGTAGCACGCATGGTCTTTATTGTACTCTTGTTCTCTGATGTGCCTGACGGCCTGTTTCCTCCCTTCTCTTGGAGCAGGCAAGGCCACTTACTGCTCTTTGGGGGCAGCCCTCCCACTTCTTCCCAGCATGTGTCTCTGGGGAACACCGCCCCCCCCTTCCAGGCTGTCCCATGCTGGCTGCCCCTGGTTCTGGCCACAGAGGCTCTGGTCTGTGTCCACAGAGTTGTCCCTGATCACGCTGCACTGGTTCCTCACGGCCTTTGCCAGTGTGGTGCACGTCAGGCTGCTGCTGCGCCTCTGGGACCTGTTTTTCTACGAGGGCTCCCTGGTGCTGTTCCAGACCACGCTGGGCATGCTGCGGCTCAAGGTGCGGCCGGAGCCCTGGCCCACCTGGGGCCCCTCCTCTGGGGGCTGCAGTGGGGGTTCAGCTCTTAACATTGTGTGATGTGACCGCTGGCCCCTCCTGAGAGGCCCACAGTGCAGTGGGTCCCCTGGGGCCCGGGACTCCTGGTACTGAGCTTGATCATCCAGGGAGTTTACCTGTTCCCGGGGACCCTGATTGGGGTCAGCCTGCAGGCCTGGCGTTCAGCAGTGACGTGCCCTCCCCTCTACTCCTTCCCTGCTTGGCCCAGGAGGAGGAGCTGATCCAGTCCGAGAACTCGGCCTCTATCTTCAATACGCTGTCAGACATCCCTTCACAGATTGAGGATGCGGAGCTGCTGCTGGGGGAGGCCATGCGGCTGGCTGGCTCCCTCACGGACGTGGCTGTGGAGACACAGCGCCGCAAGCACCTGGCCTACCTCATTGCAGACCAGGGCCAGCTCCTGGGGACCAGCGCCACCACCAACCTCTCGCAGGTGGGCCCATAAGGGAGGAATCCCCGCCTCACCCACACTGGGGGGTCCCCGAGGAAGCCCGAAGTGAGTGAGAGAGGCCGCAGGAACCCACCCGCCCATCCTTGCTCTGCTGCCCCCTCCCTAGCCCGGCACCGGGGGCCCGGCCCAGTCAGACCACAGCTGTGGAATGACCTGCTGCCTTGGCCTTGTGTGCATCTCTGCTGTGACCTGCCCCATGTGGGTGTAGGACAGACCTGGCTTTGAACCAATTGCATTTCTGATGCTCAGAGCCACCGCAGAGGCCATTCCAGATGAGGTGGTGTGAGATGCTGGCAGGAGCTCTGTCAGCTTCCTCCAGTGCTGGGGCGCCTGCCACCCCGCCTGGCTGCCACCAACCCGCTCCCTGCCTGCAGGTTGTGCGTCGCAGGACCCAGCGGAGGAAGTCTGGCATCACCTCCCTGCTCTTTGGTGAGAACTGCCATGGCAGCTGGTGCTGGGCTGGGTTTCCTTCCCTGCCAGTGAGTCCCAGCTCACAACCCCCCCTACTCCCCCCCCCGCCCAGAACAGGCAGGCAGGGTGCGGATAGAGACCAGGGGGTATTCGTCCTCAGGCCCATTGCAGACCCTGAGCTTCCCTGGGGTTGGAGGGGAAGGCTGCCCTGGGGCTGTGGCTGCCATAGCTCTCTGGGGCTCCCAGGGGAGGACGACCTGGAAGCGCTCAAGGCCAAGAACATCAAGCAGACGGAACTGGTAGCTGACCTCCGGGAAGCCATCTTGCGCGTGGCACGCCATTTCCAGTGCACAGACCCCAAAAACTGTAGTGTGGTGAGTTGTGGGTTCAACTTGGGGACTCTGGCTCCCCAGCCTCATTCTGAGGCACCAAGGCCCTGGTGAGAGGCACCTCCCCGTCAGCAGGCCCTTCTGCCCCTCGGGCAGGAGCTGAGCCCGGACTATAGCATGGAGAGCCACCAGCGGGATCACGAGAACTATGTGGCGTGCTCACGCAGCCACCGGCGCCGGGCCAAGGCCCTGCTGGACTTCGAGCGACATGACGATGACGAGCTGGGCTTCCGCAAGAACGACATCATCACAGTAAGTGGGGTGTGGGGAGCCTGGCAGCGGGAGCAGACACCCACCCCTGGGCTGCCAGGGCCCCATTCCTGTCCTACCCGCCCAACCGAGGGTGCAGCCACACGGCTGTAGGCACGGGGCCTGGGCAACCAAAGCTTTGCTTCCTCCTGCTCTCTGCCGGCCAACCGTGCAGATCATCTCTCAGAAGGACGAGCACTGCTGGGTCGGGGAGCTGAACGGCCTGAGAGGTGAGGCCTCCGTCTGAAAAGGGGTGGGCTGGGCAGTGAACCTGGGAGCCCTGGCCACCCTCCCCCGACCCTCACAGGGTGGGAGGTGTGGGGACACCCCATCTGCTCCTCACAGGGCCCTGCTTCTCCCCCAGGCTGGTTTCCAGCCAAGTTTGTAGAAGTTCTGGATGAACGGAGCAAAGAGGTAAGAAGTGCACAAGGCACAGCTACCCCTGGAGCTGCCACCACCTGACCTTGGCGCATGCTGGGTCACCCCCTTGTGGGGGTGACTGGCGCCTCTCAGACCCTGTCCCCCACCGTCAGTACTCCATTGCGGGGGACGACGCCGTGACAGAGGGGGTCACAGACCTCGTTCGAGGGACCCTCTGTCCAGCTCTCAAGGCCCTATTTGAGCATGGGCTGAAGAAGCCGTCGCTGCTTGGGGGTGCCTGCCACCCATGGCTGTTTATCGAGGAGGTAAGTCAATGGCTGGACCCACTTCCCCCACTGTCCTTTTCTTTGAGCCCCTGGCCCTGTAGAGCTGGCACAGGGGCTCATGGGGAGGAAGCATGCCTCTGTTGGACCCTGTTGTCCCTTACACTCCCCTTGACCCCCAGGCAGCAGGCCGGGAGGTGGAGAGAGACTTTGACTCAGTGTACTCGCGCCTGGTGCTGTGTAAGACGTACAGGTAACGGGCCCCAACCCCCTGCCCCGTGTCGTCCTGGCAGCCCCGTGGGGGCCACAGCCTGAGCCCCCAGTACTGGGCAGCATGGCAGCTCTGGTCCCTCCTTTAGGCTGGATGAAGATGGCAAAGTCCTGACCCCAGAGGAGCTGCTCTACCGGGTAAGTGGGGTGGTGGGTGGAGCAGGCCTCCCGGGTCGGCAGCTGGAGTGACCTGACAGCCGGGCCCTCCCAGGCTGTGCAGTCTGTGAACGTGACCCATGACGCTGCACATGCACAGATGGACGTCAAGCTCCGGTCCCTCATCTGTGTGGGGCTCAAGTGAGTATCCCTGCCTGCTGTGGGCCAGTGGCCGTCCAGTCGGATGAGTGCTAGCCTGCGCTGTGGCCCTGCGGGGCGGTGGGTGCCTGTGAGCGGGCCTTTGGGGCCCAGGACCTGGACAGACAAGGCAGCCAGGCCAGCTTCCAGGAGCCTTCCTCCAGCGTTCTGCGGGCTGGCCAGGCGCTCGCGGGTTTCAGGAGGCACAGACTGTAGCAGCAGGCCCGGTGAGGGGCTCACCGGAACTGGCCATCCTGGCCAGCTAGGGAGGGGGCGCCTGCCTGAAGGGAGCTTGGGCATCTGTGCAGCCGACCCGGGCCAGCCTGAGTGTGGTTTCTGCATTGGCCACCTGGAGAGGGGACAGCCTCCAGGCTCAGAGCAGGGCTACGGGCACCGCTCCTGGGCCAAGCAGCAGAGCTCAGGCCCGGTCTCAAGACACCAATGGAAGAGCTGGGAGGGGACTGAGGGAAAGGGGAAGGGGGGCCAGGGGCCTGAGCGTCTCCCAGTGGAGTGGAGCCAGAGCTGGCTGAGAGCAAAGGGGCAGTCACCTGAGGCAGTCCCCAAGTGGAGGGAAGGGGCTGGGGTGCCCACCTTTCCCTGCCTGTCCCCAGCGAGCAGGTTTTGCACCTGTGGCTGGAGGTGCTGTGCTCCAGCCTGCCTACTGTGGAGAAGTGGTACCATCCCTGGTCCTTCCTGCGCAGCCCTGGCTGGGTCCAGATCAAGTGCGAACTCCGGTGAGAACCCCGCCTAGTGGCCTGGGGTGGGGCCGGTGGGGGTGCAGAGCGGACCTGAGAGCCACTGACCACCTCCCCGTCCCCTCCTCACCTCTAGCGTCCTCTGCTGCTTCGCCTTCAGCCTGTCCCAGGACTGGGAACTTCCTGTGAAGAGAGAGGTGGGTGGGTGGGGTTGGTTCTCGGCCCTGCACCCACGTTCCCCGTGAGGGCTGCCTGGGGTGGGGAGGCCAGGTGTCTGTGCTGGCAGGTGGCCCCAGACACTTCCTGGGTGGCTGAGGTGGGGCCTGTGGGGAGCCTGAGTGCTGTATCACATGATACACGAGCCGCACCCCAGGCCATGCTGCCTGCGACAGAGGCTGTCCCTGTGTGCAGGAGGAGAAGAAGCCACTGAAGGAGGGTGTTCAGGACATGCTCGTGAAGCACCACCTCTTCAGCTGGGACATCGACGGGTGATGCTCTGCACCAGTGGCCCCGCAAGCCCAGGCCTCCCCCACCTGTTGGCTACCAAGCAGCCCCTTCCTCAAGCAAGACGACAGCTCAGTCCTGGCCAGTCTTGGGTCTGCTTTGGGATGGGGTCTGAGGTGGCCCGGGCCCACTCCACACTGTGGGGTCAGGGGGAGAGGTGCTGGAGCTCTGGCCTGCACCACGGCACGGTGAACAGGGATGCCACCAGGAATGCCCAGGATGGTCACCAGAGGACAGTGGGTGGCAGGAGCGGGAGGTGGGGCTGAGCCGGTTTCTCCCAGTGCCTAGGGGAGTGCTCTGCCTGGGTCTTCACGGACGCCCCAGGCCCCAATTTGTTTGTACCAACCAAAAATCTCTTGAGGTGGAGAGCCACCTCTGTTCTGTCCGTTTTTGCTCAGGAAGGGGGCTCTTTGGTTTGTCAATAAATCGTGTCCTTGGGAACCTCCAGTCTTCTGTCCAGCCAGGGAGTAGAGCTGTATGTCCAAGGTTCTGTGCTTCCTGGAGTGGTCTAGAAAGTCTAGGACCCAGCCAGATCACCCGCCTCTTCCACAGATTGAACAAAAAGGAACCAAAGTCAGTGTTTTTGTTTTTATTTTAAAAAGACCACACAGCTTCTTCCCGACCTCTGTCCCAGCACTGGTTTAGTGACTCCATCCCTAATCCCTGTTAAGATAGTGACAGGCCAGAGGGAGGCTGAGCCCCTGGGCAAGAGGTGGCTGTAGCTTAGGGGAGGACACCCCTCCTGTCCCAGGGCCATGGTGGCCGCAGTGAGGCAGCGGGACGGAATGTGGGTGGGTGGCCAGGAAGCACCTCTGCCCTTGTGGCACTAGTACGGAGCAGGACGCAGGTGGGGCACAGGCGGTGGCAGGGTGTCTACATGTCAAACACGCGTGACGGGGCTGAGGTAAGCTGCTCCAACCCCAGGAGCGGTGGTCTCCAGGCCCTTCTGTATTGTGCACAGGACGGGAGGGAGCTCCCATCTGCCTCCCAGCCCCCAAAATAGATGTATACATATGCATGGCGATATAGAATATAGAGCTATATACACCTGTACAGAAACCGTTTGCCATCAGCCACTAAATGGTTACACTACACGAAGACGCTAAAATGGCAAGGGGCTCCCCTCCCAGGAAGCCTGGGACCCTGGGATTGGCATCACGGGGAGTGGGGAGGTAGAGGCCCAGCTAGTTTCTTCCCTCCCAGGGAAGAGCAGGAAGGAGATTCACCCCAGGCCTCATCTGAGCAAACTGCAGCCAGACTGCACCTCTGACCTCGCAAAAGGAGGTCAATAGAATGGCCCTGGCCCGTCCCGGCGGGCCTGCTCCAGCCTCCGGGGGTGGGGGTGGGGGGGAGCAGGGCCCGTGATTGTCAGGACTCACGACCACAGAGAGGTGAGCTCCCAGGAGTTCCCCAGCTTCCAGCCCCTGAGCTACAAGCAGGAATCCCAGTGGAGCTGCAAGTCATGCCCGTCGAGGAAGTCCGTGGAGAAGAGGCTGGGTGCGGTGGTGCTGAGCGGGGCCAGGCTGAGCACGGGGCCGCCGGACGACAGCTCCAGCCAGTCCATGCTGTCCAGGTGGCTGTCAGCCAGGTCCAGGCCCACACCGCTGGGCTCAGGGGCAAAGTGCAATTCCGAGGTGTCCATGGGTGAGGGGGGGTGGTCCAGGATGGCAGAGCTGCTCAGCATCTGGCTGTGGAGGTCGTCAATGAGGGACAGGGGCTCTGGCCCCTCATGCCCTCCGGTCAGCAGGGGCAGCCCCGTACTGCTCTCCAGGAAGTCCTCCAGGCGCCCAGGGAGGGCGGGTGAGCCTGAGGGAGGCGGTGCAGCCTGGGGGAGCTCGGCAGAGGGCGGGGATGGCGTGGCCAGCGGTGACCCGCAGCTTGCCGTCGAGGAGGGCTTCTCTTTCCCTGGTACGGAGGGTGGTGGCTCCTTGAAATCCGCTGAGATTTCTGGCAAACAAGGTGAGTGGATGTCAGAAACCAGACCTGAATAGGACCTGAGGCCAGCCCCTCTTTACACCACATACAAAAAAGTTAACTCCAAATAGGTCAGAGATCTTCACTGGATTCGGTAATTTCTTGGTTGTGACACCAGAAACACGGGCAACAGCCAAAAAAATACATTAACTGATTAAAAAAAGCGTGCACAAAAGGACGCCATCAAGTGCAGAGACAACCCACAGGGTGGGAGGGAATAGCACGCACCATGACTCTACTGGCTCCCATCCAGACTAGAGCCATAACTCAGCCACAAAACCCAACGGGGAAAAGGAGCAAAGGACTCCACCATTTCTCCAAGAAAAGATCTGCGAATGACCCGTACGGACAGGAGAGGATGCTCCACTCCCCTCAGTCCTTGTTAGGGAAATGCAAGTCAAACTCACAAGGAGACCCCTTCACACCCAGTAAGGCGGCTAGTGGTTTTGGTTTTTTAAAACTGGAAATACGTGTTGGCGAGGACGTAGAGAGACACTGAGCCCGTGGGCACGGCTGGTGTGCACACAGTGCAGCCGCTTGGAAGATGTGCAGGGGCTCCCAGCAGATGCTAGCGTGCCAGTGTTCATAGCACTGTTTGGTACAACAGCCCGGGTGGAAACCACTCGAGTGTCCCTCGTGGGTGAGCGGTCAGCACGAGGTGCTCCGGCTCTGCAGTGGGAGCTCACGCGGCCGTGACAAGGAAGGAGACTGCCACTCGCTACGTGGATGAACCCTGAGGGCGCTGTGCTAGGGAAGCGGGCCGGAGACAGGGACTGTCGGATTCCACGGACAGGAGTCCCGGGGAGCCGGAGAATTCTGAGCACAGATAAAACAGGTTATCTGGGGCTGGGGGGTGAGGGTGGGGAGCGCCTTCCGAACAGGACATAAGGGTCAGTACAGACGGAGACGTTCTAAGAACAGATGGTGGTGATGGCTGCACAACACTGACTGTATTTATAATACCGAATTCTACATTTAAAAATTAGAATGGCAAATTTTATGTGTATTTGACCACAATAAAAAAATATGCAGAATCCAACCAGGCTTACTCCCTGGCCCTCTTGGGCCTGTCTTCCCTCCCTCTCGCAGCCCATCCCAGTCAGACACGGGATCTCACCAGGTCTCACCAAGCTCGGTCTCCCCAGCTGCCACCATGGGACCGCTGCAGGCCCCGCCCACCCCATTCAAATGCCTCCTGGGGCCAGTTCTGGCTGGCCGAACCCCCAGCTCCCTTTCTCTGCCTTCTTCACTGCTAACGGCTCAAGGCCTGGCCTGCTCCCCCTCTGCTTCTGGCACAATCTCTTTCCAGGTAGCCTGAGCTTTCCCAGTTTGGGTTCCTGCCTGGACACCAGGAACTGCCCAGGCCCCTCTCCAGGCTCTGGCCAGCCTCTCCCACTGCCTGCCAGCACCACCCAGCCCAGCAGCGTCACAGTGCACCTGTGCTTGCTAGAAATGTGCCTCAGGCCCCATTGCACACTCTGGAGTCCACGGAGCCTCCCTAAGGTTAGAATCTGTGGCCTTGAGGGTAACATTAGCTCTTAAGCTCCTACTTTTTTTTTTTTTTAAAAGATTTTATTTATTCATTCCTGAGAGACACAGAGAGAGAGACACACACACACACACACACACACACACACACACAGAGAGAGAGAGAGAGAGAAGCAGGCTCCACGCAGGAGCCCAACGTGGGACTCGATCCTGGGACTCCAGGATCACAACCTGGGCTGAAGGCAGCGCTAAACCGCTGCGCCACCGGGGCTGCCCACTCCTACTCTTTTTTGAGGCAAAACTCATCACTTTATTTCTTAAAATCTTAAAAAAAGATTGGCGCAGGGTGGCGCAGCGGTTTGGCGCCTGCCTTTGGCCCAGGGCGCGATCCTGGAGACCCGGAATCGAATCCCACATCAGGCTCCCGGTGCATGGAGCCTGCTTCTCCCTCCACCTGTGTCTCTGCCTCTCTCTCTCTCTCTGTGACTATCATAAATTAAAAAAAAAAAAAAAGATCCCTACACATTAACTGGGATTCAAACTCACAACCCCAGGATTGAAAGTCGTATGTTCCATAGACTGAGCCACACAGGTGTCTATAAAATTCACCGTTTTAAAGTGTACAGATTCAGCGCTGAGCTCTGGCTTAACCGGTTCCATGTTGCCAGCCCTCCCCCTACCGCCATCATCCCAGCACTCAGAGATCTTCCGCACACTCTGCCTCCCTGGCTGCCGCCGCCAGTGAGCTGCCCCAGCCCCTACGCTGAGCCCTCCTCCCCTCCCTGCACCCTCCCTGCACTCGGGATCTCCTCTATCAGTGTGCAAGTGGCTGGCTCTTTGCTCCCTTGGCAGACTCGTGGGCTCCTGCACCCCAGTCCGGCTCACCACCGGCCACCACACTGCTAACCCCGTGACCGCCCAATGACAGTCCTGAACTCCAGGACCTCATGGTCTCTGCCTGCTCTGAGCGTCATCTGCTCGTGCCCCTGGACACACTCCCACTTCATCCTCTCTGCTCACCCGATCTCATGGCTCCGAATGCCATCTAGATGCCAACAACTCCCCTGCTTGGCTGTCTCGGGACAAGCAGCTGTACTGAGGCATCCCCAGCGTGGCTCAGGGCTCCCCCTGGCAGTGTTGGGCACCTCAGGCTGAACCTTTAGTTAACACCAGGGCTGCTGCCCTCCTGTCACCTCGCTAGACATGCCTAGTCCATGGCTCTCTAAAGCACACCCCGGCTCAGCTTCTCCCCCTGCTGTGGGCTGGCCCAGGCCCACTGGGTCCACAGCTGCCTCCCAGCTCCTGCCCTTCCAGCTGGAACCACCCTTCGCTCAACTTCATCCAGAGTCTCAGCCCTTCCCCCTGCACCCACGAGGCCTCATGATCTGCCCTGACCTGTAACTTCTCTGACTCCTGAGCCCACACCCCAACTCCAGCACACCTGGTCCCACAGGTGCCCCCCCAAGGAGCTCAACGAGGTCAACCCAAATGCCCCCCTTGCCAGCTTTCTGTAGTACTTACTCCTCACATGTGGTATAGCTTACTTGTCTACTATTCATCTCCTCACACTAGACTGTGCAAAGGCAAACATCTGTTTTGCTCATCGCTATACTCCAAGCTGGGGGGACAGTGCCCACCACGCAGTGGGTGCTGGGTGAAGCAACCACTGCTGGAGGGCTGCACCCCTGCCCCCTCTGGAGATGGTGTGTGTCTCAACTGTTGCTACATCGCAACTACAAGGCCTGTCGGCCCCCCTTCGGTGTTCCGTAACGAGACTGAAACCGATGAACAAAGCACCCCAGGGTTGAACGCAGCCTATGGAGCAAGGAAGAGCTTGGCTGGAGAGGCAGCTCAGGAATCTTGGCTTTACCTCCACTCTGAATAAGAATGTCAAACAGGTCATCCATCTGTTGGCTGGAGGAACCATTCTCCTGAGGGACATACAGAAGGAGAAAAAAAAAAAAAAAAAGGATGAAAATCTAGAACAGGAGGCCTGCAGCCTTGCTTGCACCCCTGAACAGGCAGTCAGACCTGCAGAACCCATGGGCCTGGGCACGGGCTCCCAGAGTTCACTCCTGTCAGGCCAAGCTCTGGCCAGTCTGCCCATAATGCCCCCTCCCCTCCATCCCCGGCCCTACAAGTCTTCTTCTGCCCCTATCTGCCGGCCGGCTTGGTGGCGGGGGGACACGGTGACAACTGCGGGAACCCAGCCCAGCTGCTGAGGCAGACGCCCACCCTGGCCAGGCCCCAGTCTACCTTCTTCACCTGCTGTCTGGGCTGCTGGCTCACGGCTTCCTCATAGCCAGGCGGCTCCTTCTTCAACAGAGGAGTAGGGGTCCCAAAGAGGGGCTGTGATGGGTGCTCTAGGTCCATCTGGGCTGGTGGGCCAGGGGCTGGAGAACCAGGCTGGGACAAGGGCTGGACAGGAGAACAGGGAGAGAGCCGGTGGTTGGGAGGAGCGAAGCAGCCCCGGGGCCCTGCACAGTCCAGGGGGGGCAGGCAGGAGGTGCCCAGGCCAGGACAACCTGCTGCCACACTGGGTTTTCAGAAGCTTGCATGGAAGCCACTGGGGAAGAAGGGACAGGGGACAGGGGAGGCCCTGCCTGACCTGTGACCCTGCAGAGGGTGGGGAGGCATGAGGCGACTGGCTGCCTGGGTTCGGTACAAGCCACGTGGGACAGGGAGGGGCCCTGGTCTCCCATCCTGAGACACCTGGTTCCTATCACTGTCCCCTCCTCCACTCCCGAGCTCTGCAGGGCCCAGAGGCCACACAAAGCCTAAAGCAGCCTCACCTGTGGACCAGGCTGGGTGGAGGGTATAGGCTGTGAGTGTGGCAGTAACAGGGAGCCAGCTGCCAAGGACGGCTTGGCGGGGGGGGCAGTAGGCCTCTCTGAGGAGTGGAAGGGGCTCAGCCTGGCGGCCCCTGGCCTCTCCCACCCCCAGGGAGCAGAGGTGGGCATGGGCCCTGGCCTGGACTGGGGGGCTGCTCAGGGCCCTCTGCCCAGCTACAGGGACAGGCAGTCCCCAATGGCTCTACCCTCATGGCTGTGGGGTCCTGGGCAGCTCCCTAATCTTTCCAAGTCTTATACCTTGCCTTGGTGACAAGGGGATGACAATCCTTCACTTCAGAGGACTGAGTGGAGGTTTAAAGGAAGCGAGCACAACCTGCCTAGCCACGGGGGTGCCTGGTAAATGGGCTGTCACCCCCACCCCCCGACACCCAGGTACCTGCTGGGGGCTCCCGCCGGCCAGGCTGGAGCTGTCTGCATTCTTATTGGTCACGGTGAGGACAAGGTGGGTCCCTGTGGAGTCAGTGATGAGGGTGGGAGGTGTGACTCCCTTGATGAGGCCGGGACCCTGTGGGCCCAGAAGCAGCTGGGGAGTGGGGGCTGGCTCAGGCTCCGGCAGCACAGCCTCCTGCTTCACCACCACGGCCGGGGGCACCAGGGGACAAGTGTCTGCGTGGTGGGCAGTAGGGGCCCCCAGGCTGGGGCTGAAGGGGTGCCCAGGACCCGGGGGCTGCCGGCTTAGCTGGCAGCTGGAGAAGCTGTTCTCCTGCTTTACTGGGGTGCCAAGGGGGGCGGGGGCCGGGGCGGGGGCCGGCTGCTGGGCCCGCTTCTCTTGCTCCAGCTGCAACCTCAGCCACTCCACAAGCTGCTGTTTCTGGCGCAGCATGCGGGTCAGCTCTTCGATTTGCTTGTCCTTCTCCTGCAGCATCTGGTCCTTGTCGCGCCCCTCTAGCTCGGCCCGCACCTCAGGGCTCAGGCAGCAGGACCCGGCCCGGGGGCCCTCCTCCTTTACAAGGATCTGTAGTGGCGAGGCCTGCAGGGTGAGCTGGGTCAGTGGTGAAGTCACCATCTCACCAAAGGTGTCCCCGGGCGTGGAGTTCTCATCGCCCGTGCTGAGCAGTGAACGCTCCGAGGGGGTGGGAGACACGGGGGGCGTGGAGCCCGTGCTGCCGAATTTTACCACCCCGTTACTGGTCACTGTGGCTACCACCACCTCGGCGGGGGCCAGGCCTGCTGCCACCAGGGCAGGCCCCGTGCTTAGCCGGGCAGCCGGGAAGGCGACCACCACCTCACCAGCCTTGGGCAGGATGGAGGGGGCAGCAGGGCCCTTGGGGGCTCCTGGGGCAGGGCTGACTTGTTCTTGATATGCACGCAGACGCTCGATCAGGTCTGTCTTGGTGCCTGAGACGGGCAGTGACCGCAGCTTTAGCTCCTGCTTCAGCTCAGCCACCTGCAAGGGGACCGAGAGTCAGGGGGGGCAGGGCGGCAAGGAGGGCAGGCGGGGAGGTAGGGAGGATGAGCTCTGCACGTTAGGCTTCATCCATCTGGGTCCCAGTGGTGCTTCAGATCCACGAGCCCCTGACTCTCCCACAGCCCTGGAGGGTGAGATGTGTGTGCCTGAGCCCGGCCTCTTCCCTGTTCCCATCCTCGCCACACAAGTGACCTGGTTAAAATGCTCCTTACCCCGTCTGGGCATGACATGCCCTCAACTGTCCCCACCCCCAGCATGGTACCTAGTGTTTAGTTACTTAAATACTTAATTGAATCAACTGGATTTTACAGATGAGAAAACTGAGCTCACAAAAGTAAAATAACTTTAAGATCACCGCTAGTGAGCAGCAGAGTTAGACGTTAAATCCAGGTCTGATGGACTCTGAAGCCTGTGCTCAGCTACCCACACAAGGGCTGCATCTTGCTGGGGTCTGATCATGACTCAGGAAGGGCCGGTCTGCTTCTGAGAACAAACTCCAGGGAGAGGGAGAATTTGGTCTGTTCCATCTTCTGATTGAAGCAGAAGAAACAGGCCATGCCCCAGACATGATGCACCCTCCAAGGCCCCAGGACACGAGCAGGGTCTGTGTCCCAAGCATGGGCCACTCTTTTCCCCAACAGACGCAGCAAATTCAGTGGGGCGTTAACAGACAAAGTGGAAGCAGCTGGGAAGGTGAAGGGGACAGCCCCAAGTCTGGATTCTGACTCTACCAGCAGCCAGGTCTCGCCCCTCTGCCCTCAACAACCCCGCTTGCTCATCCTTTTTTTTTTTTTTTTTTATGAGAGAGAGAGAGAGGGGCAGAGACACAGGCAGAGGGAGAAGCAGGCTCCCTGCAGGGAGCCTGACATGGGACTCGATCCCAGGACTCCAGGATCACGTCCTGGGCTGAAGGTGGTGCTAAACTACTGAGCCACCTGGGCTGCCCTCCACTTGCTCATCCTTAAGCAGGGGTGATACTCCCTATTTCTCATGCTACACAGCAAAGGCTCAAGGGAGAAGTTGTATGAAGGGGCTGGCAGGCTCCAAGGCCATGGAGTTCACCGGAATGACCACGATGACGCAGATGTCACAGATGAGCGGGACCAGGCCAGCCTTGGAGCAGGTTCCAGGGGCCTCTGCTGGAGGAGACCAGCGTCTGGAGCTCTGCTCTGCCTTCCATGGCCGTGCATCTTGCTCTCACTGCTTTCCCTACATCCAAACACTAGGCCAGTCCCCATGGGAGGTCAGGTTGGCAGTGGCCCCAGTGCTCCAATGGGAAGGGGCACCCACCCACCTTCATGTCATCCAGGTTGGCAGGCAGGGCTCCTGGCTTGCCAGTCAGTGAGGTGCTGTTCTGACGTGCCAGCCCACTGGGCCCAGGAGCACTCGAGCTGGAGCCACTACTGGGAGCCGAGAGGCTGCGTATTGGGGGGGCCCCACTGCTTCCTGGGGCCTCACCTGATGGCCTAAAAAGAAAAGGTAGACATGAGCACCCTGCCAGTATCACCCTCAGGGCAGAGATGGGGGTGGGGGTGGGGCAGGAGGATCCAGACCAAAGGGTCCTTAAAGATCTGGGCTTCAGCCACAGCAGGCCTGGCATGGGCTGGACAGGGTGCCTGCGGGGGGACGGGCAGGGTGGTGCCGAGGCTCCTACTTTGGCGGAGCGGGCAGGATGGTCTGGTAGTTATAGTGCTGCTGCTGCTGCTGGTTGAGGATCTGGAGCTGGAGGAAGAGCTGCTGCTGCTGCAGGATCTTGGCATAGGAGGAGTCCATGGGAGGTGCCCCCTTGTCCTGCTTTTGGTCCGGGGGGATGTACTGGTGATACTTGAGCTTCTTCACCTTTGGCTTCAGCTCCTTGGCTTTCTTGCTGCGCTGCGACTTCTCACTGGCAGACTTGGGTTGGCTTTGCTGAGGGCACAGGATACACAGGGCGCCATCAGGGGGCAGTGCTGGGCTCCTCAGAAAACCCCGTCCTCCACCCTGCCCAGTTCCACGCTCCCACTGCTGCTTGCTGGGGACGGACCGCACTCCTCTACAAGAGCGGCCTCAACATTGCCCACAGGCTGCCCCACAGGGGTGGGGGCATGGGCTGTGGGGGGCTGTACACAGCCCCTCTTACTTAAAGGAGTCTCTGGCCTGGAGAGAAAATCAACTAAATGCAGATGTTACCATGACCTCCAGTAAAGAGTGAATACGCCAAAGTAAAAACAGCTGGATGATGGAGCTCACACCCTCCACACCAGCGACTTTACAAAGATCGGGTCATACAGACCCACAGCTCAGTGCGCTGGGGGACTGGGGAGCCAGCCCACAAGGGCTGAGGCATTACCCGGAAAAGAGGAAGGGTACACGGATATATTTATACTATTCTTTCAAATTTGTAGTGGTCAAAAGGTAGCACCAGCTGTGCTACCCAGGAGCAGATCTGAGGAAGGATTTTTTTTGGGAAAACTGTGATATCTGTGGCCAACCAGGAACAGACCACAGAAGGGCACTGGGACCCCAGGAGGAGGGGCTCACTGCTTCCCATGGGATGAGGAAGCCACAAAACCTGAAATTTCCTGCCAGCAGCAGGGCCTCAGGGCCTCGCAGAGATGGTGCAAACGGGGAACCCTGGGGGCAGGGGAGCCCCACGGGGAGGTAGCAGCCAGAGGCAGAGCAAGGGAAGGGGAACCTGGAGAGCTCCCAGGCTGTGAGCAGCAGCAGGACGGGGTCCCAGTCAGGGCAGGGTCTGTGTCAGGGGCAGAGGGTCAGACAACAGGAGGAGACAGAGGAGCAGCTGGGGCAGGAAGGAAGGGAATCCGCCCAGCAGGTGCAGGGGCACTGGCGAGGAGAGGCGGCAAGTGGGCAGTCGGGAGCTGAGTCCCAGAGACCCTGGTGGCAGCTCTGTGGGGCAGGGAGGACAGGGCCCTGGCTCTTGGGCCCTGCACTTAATTAACCTCAGTGCCCCGCACAGTGTCTGCACACGGTGGTCCCCAGTGGGCATCTCACAGGTGGTGAGCCTTGCCCCTCAGACAGGTTAGGTCAGGGCCTGCAGGAGGAGAGTAAAACCTGCCCAGGGGCACCTGGCTGGCTCAGCCTTGGTCCTGGAGTTGTAAGTTCAAGCTCCATGTTGGGTGTAGAGATTACTTACAACCTTAAAAAAAGAAAATACCCAAGGTGGCCCCTGTGTGACCTTGGGCCCATCACTTCATTTCTGTTTCATCACTCATGGAACAGGCTACCATGGCCTCAAGGAGTGCCAGTGGACCGGGGGCTGTGCTGGGTGTGCTTTCAGGGGGGACAGTGGACCAGGGGCTATGCTGGCTGTGCTTTCAGGGGGGATGGTGGAAGAAGAGCCAGGAAGACCCAGTCCAGACCCTGGCCCATGGTGCCCCATAAGTGGCAGCTGCGAGCGTGACAGCCAGTGTCCACAGAGAGCACAGGGGGAACTCCCATGTTACCTCAGTGACCTCTGCTGGTCCCTGAGCAGAGGAAGGAGATATGCACCCCACTCCCTGTAGCTGTCCCTCACCAAGAACAAGAACAAAATCACACAGGGTTCAGAGGGCTCCAGGTCAGGGGAGGGAGGGCAGTCTCTGGGGTCTGTACCTTAATGAGTGTCGGGGTGGGCTTGGCTGGGGGGGGTGTGGTTCCATTGGTGAGGCTGGGAGGCAGAGGAGGCGGCTCTGCCAGGAAAAGTGTTTCTCCGGAATCCGAGCCCAATGGGAGTTGAGACACAACCTGAGAGAGAAGGAGGGGGTGAGGACAGCCTCCCTGTCTGGCTGCCCCAGGAGGTGCAGACACACCAGGTGGAGGTGCATCCCAGCCCCACCCTCCCCAGAGGCCGCTGCCGACATCTCCTCCAGCCCCGGCACCGTCGGGGGGGCAAATGGTGGGCAAAGATGAGGGGGGGTGATAAGAGCAGTCCCCGGGGTGCCAGGCAGAGGGAACTGGAATACAGAGACACAAAGGGCAGGAAACAAGCCACTGAACTCAATGCAGAAGAAGTGGCTGGTTCCAAGTGGATGCGGACAGGCCAGGGAGCCCCAGGGATCTCACTGTGAGGCTGAAACGGGTCCATGGCTGACCTCTCCACCCTCCCCACCACTGGGACTCAAGCAGCCAGCTCCGGAGCTGCTAGGGCAACCCCTACCTCCAATCCTCCAGCTTCCCAGTCCCACCTGGCCCATGAGACCCCACTCTGGGTAGCTCCAGCAAGTCTGGTGCCCTGGGGGAGTGGGAAAACATCCAGAGGGGTAGGCTCACCTGAGTAGGGGATACAGAAGTGGCACTGGGTAGTGGCTCGCTGACTCGGGCTTCCAAGGGTGATGGCACGGAGCCCTGGGATTCATGGCTAGCAGGCTGCTCAGGGGATAAGGCATCACTGCTGTCCTCATCGAAGGAAGAGCTGTCTGCTACTTTCGGATAATTCACCTGGCCCACTGAAAGTCAAAGCCGGTGTGAGACTCTGCCTCCAAGCCCCCACAAATGGGAAGAGGTGCTGTGCTCCCCAGCCTAGGGCTGTGCCAGCAGGTGCCTGCCCCCCCCCCCACCCCCCAGTGAGGTGAGAAAGACCAGCTGCTGACCTCCAAAAGAGCTCCAGGAAAAATCATCACGACCCCAAGACAACAGCAGGAAGAGCACAGCTACTACGTTGTCAAAGCGCCCTCTTGCCTGTGACTCTACACCATGTCCAATACTGAGACTCAAGTTCCACTCCCTCCCTGCAGCCTGCAGCCTCCTCCATCTCATCTGGATGTTTCTCTGCTGTTAAAGGCACTTCATGTCCATCCTGTGGTAGCAAAAAACTCTCCTCTTCCCCCAGAGGCCTTGTGGAGCCTGCAATGAAGGCTCAAAGGGACCAACAGCCCAAGAACGCGGCTCCTCCCCTGGGCTGCCTTGACCCTCTGAAGGCAGGGTCAGGCTCAGGGCCTCTGGAAAAGGTGCGCCTGCTCGGACAGGTGAACAAGATTACTGGAAGTATGGTGACTTTCCTTTTAGCGGCCTGCGACCCCCAGAGACCCAAGACCTGGCAGCATCAGCCCCTCAAAGAAAATCCATCCTGCCTGCTCCAAGTGGCCTGCCCAGCCACATGGCCAGGGTCCTGGAGGCCTGACCACTTGCGCTCCCAGGGCTGCTGGGGCCAGGCTGGGAGGGAGGAGCAGGAGGGGCACAGCCCTAGGGTGCAAATCCCAGGACACAAAGGGAAGCAAAGACAAGTAGGATATTTCAAAAAAATTTACATCACAACCACCTGCCCTGCACTGCTAGGGGAAGAGGTTCGGCCCCGGTCTGCTGGTCTCACGGGAGGAACCCAGGCAGGGGTCACAGCACAGCGGTGAGCTGTGGGGCGAGCTTGGGGGAATTTGCTGTGCTGGGAAGACCTCGGATAGGGAACAAGAACAAACTAGGAACCCTCTCAGCAGACTCTTCCTCTCCAAGGCCACGACCTGAGGCTCTCTCTCCTCCCCTGGGGCCAGGGAAGGACAAACCTGAGCTCGAACCTCTGTCAGCCAGCAGTGCTGATGGGGCCAGTAATGCCCATGGCTGGGCTGCCTCCTGTCCCCCAGCAGGGCTGGCTCATACACTGCCTCTCATCTGTTCTGGCAGCGGCCATGCATGTGGCGCATGCGAGACATGGAGCTCGATTACTGCTGGGTACTTCGGGCCACGGACACATCTAGATTTCTCCCAGCATCTCTTCCTCCCAGCAAGGAGATGTGCCATGGAAGGCAATCACAAGGCACCTGGCACAGGACGGTGGAATCCACGATGGAGGAGCTCTGGATCCACCCGAGAGGGCAGTCCAACCAGAGCAAGTGGCTGGCCACACTAGAGAAGCCCAAGACCAGGGTAGGCCAGGGTCCCTGCAGAGTCCACTTCTCTCCCCATTGTGGCCAGGTTCGGGTCAGGTTCAGGCTGTGGAGAGACAGGGTCCCTGCCCTCTAATTTTGGTCCAGTTACCTCTGCTCAAGGGAAACACAGACTCTGAGGAGACGCTCAGGGAAAACTTCTTGGAGGACAGATCTTGACATGAATCTTACAGATCAACTTAGGGTGGCCTGGAGGAGGGGGCTGTGGGTGAGCACAGAGGTGGCAGTGGTGTGCTGAGTGGCCGTGGGGAAGTCAGCGGGAAGTCAGCCTATGTAAGGTCCATCTTTATCAGGGCTCAGGACCACCTCGTCTCCCTCCCCATACTCCCCACACCCAGGGTCAACTCCTTCTCCTCCTCCTCCTCAGAGCTGGCCTGAGTCTCTCCCCATGCCATCCCCCCATCTCCTCCTCTCCTTCCTCTCAGCCACAGACCTGCAGTACACTACCTCCCTCTCTCTTTCTTCTCCACTCACTTCTTGAACAAATGGGCCTGCACTTGCTGTCAATACTTCCTTCCCACCTACTCGTTCCCCAACCCGCATGATCTGGCTTTTGCTGGCAAATGCTCCTTTCTCTCAGGTCACTAATGGTCATTACCTGCTTACCAAACTAGGCTTCTCCCTGTCCCGAAACAAGCTTTGCTCTGCCACACCTCCAAGCCACTGCCCAAGTGGTCCCCTCTGCCTGGAATGTCCTTGGGGAGGCAGACAGCATGACACATTTGGGGACCACCTTTGTCAAATGGGGAAGGTACAGAAGGACATGTCCTTCTCACTGTACAGCACTGGCATCTGATCAGGAGCCAGACTCAGAAATTGCCTGTTCATAGTCAGTCTTCTCTCATTCTTCAGCCATTCCTTGGGGACAGTGTCATATTTTGTTCATCTTTGTAAGCTGCAGGACTTCACAAAGGGCCTAGCACAAGGCTGACTCTTGCATTTTGGCTGGCAGGAGAGTCCAGAACTGTCCCTGGCCTAAACATAGGCCTGAAATCAGGGGCTACTGTGGAACCTGGTGAGGATTGGGCCACAGAACACTGAGCTGAGGGGGGCTGAATGCCAGGGCAGCATAGTGAACTAAGAGGGCTGCTGGACCAAACGGCAAAGGGGCTGTTAAGAGCACGCTGGCTGCCTCTTACGCTGTCAAACCACTGTCCACAGCGCAGAGGCCTTGGAAAGCCAAAGTCTCCTGGACCCAGGCCTCATGGCCCAACTTGGCCTGCTCTGAGTCCGTGGTTCGCCCTGGTGACCGGCCCAGAAGATCTAACTCCTTCTAATAGAGGGAGCAGTTGAGCCTCCTCCCCCTGATAGAATGGCTATCTTCCAGGGGCAGGAAGGCACAGCCTTGTACAGAACCAGGTCTTAGGCCCACTGTAGCCAAGAAGACACATCCTCTTGCTGCCAATTACCAAAGTCTAAAGGAATCATGTCCAAACATCTGCCTATGGAACACAAGGTCCTGGCACATCTAGGACTCTCCCCACCTCCAACCTCCTGTCCCAACATCCCCTCTTCTAGCTCCACGCCCAGGCTGCTGTTCTCTCCCTCCAGGAGCCTGCAGTGCCTATCTCCCCATGAGTACTTTAATTCTTACTCCTCCTGCAGCCCCAACATCATCTCTCCCAACAACACGCCCCATCAGGACTGGGCTGGGGACTCTCCTCCATGTGCCCAGAGCAGTTGGTGCTCCCTCTGGCACAATTTTTGCCTTTGCCTTGCTGCTGTTTACCTGCCTGTATCTGTTCCGAGGTGTGAGCTCGATAAGGGCGAGGGGCTTGCTCTGCTTTGTAGGGCTATGGTCCTAGCACCTAGCACACCTCTGATCAATCAATATTTGTTAAGTGAAGTATCTGTGCAAAGTGCCAGGCTCCAAGAAGAGATTTCACTAATAAACAGTAAGGAAGAGACTTCTAATTCTTGGCACCTCGATAGGTTCACATACACTAATCCCAACATCTAGCTACCCCGTGAGAGAGGAACAAGCCTCTGAGTGTACAGAGGAGACAGTGGACAGAGGCCCTTCTGTTATATAGTCAGTTATTCTGGCATGATCCCGGAGGCCACTGGCACGGTCCCAAGCTAACACAACCTGTTTCTCAAGCTCTCACCCTCTGCACCTCAGTTCCCCAAGTCAAAGCAGGAAGTTAAGCAGCAAGAAGACCAGAGCCCCTTCCTTCTGCATTTGGCCTGCTGTGGCCACACAGGGTGCCTGGCCCTCCTCACCAATGATGGCTTCTTTCAAGCTGGACTCCACAGGTAGAATGTTCTTCTCAACCAGCTCCATGGGGCCTGGCCTCTGTGCAATCTTCTCATTGAGGTCATCGGCCAGTCTGGCTCTCTTCAGCTTCAGCTGCTTGGCCTGCAGGGAAGGCTCGGCCGAGGTCTCTGCCCATGGGAGAGAATGGAGTGCAGGAGGATGTAGGAATGGACCTGGCTCTACCCTGGGAACTACAGTGCAGCTCTCCTTCCCTCTGAGGAAGGAGAAGCCATCAGGATGCAGAGAGTGTCCCAGGCAGAGAAGAGTGGCCCAGCCTTAAGTTCTACAGGACATAAGAAGGAGCCCCTGACTGTAGAGTGTGAGCCCGCCGAACAAAGGTCACCAAACAGGGGGCTACAGAGTGGAAAGTGTAGTAGACAATGGAGCATGCCCTGCCCTCCCTCAAGCTTTCTGGGTTATGAAGATAATTCAGCCCCTGCTCTGGGTCTCGGTGTCTCTGTCTACATGATGTGGGGCTCAGACTGAGGAAGTTCTCTTCCTGGCTCAAAGGTGACTCAAAACTAAAAACAACAACAAAATGTGGAGAGATTCACACTGCTTTCAGCAGCCAAAACCATCCCTTCGGTAGAATGTGGACAGAAGGGTGTGCGGGGGTCAGGTGGAGCACACCTATGATGAGCTTACTTGTGTGTCACAGTTGCTCATGTGAATGCTGAATGAATATGGGAATGAACAGTGAATGAAAACAGAAAATAACTGCACTTTTAGAAAATTCTGGAAAAAGGACTTTCATACCAAGGGATGACAAGATCTGGGGCCACCACATGGCCAGAGGAGAAGAGGACAAGCCAACCCGAGAGAATGGGGTTGTGCTGCTTTGGGAATTCCCAAACCAAGGTGGCTATCACAGGGCTGCTGTTTTGCTGTGCTAAGGCTTGACTTACCCACTGTCAACAGAAATGGGAGTGATAAGAAAGAGGGAAGAAGAAATGTGGGTGATGCACAGTGGAAACAGTGAGGGCAAGGAAAGGAACCATTTCCAAACTATAACACACCTTCCAAAATATGCATCCTGACCAGTTCCGATCTCTCCGGCCGGGAACGAATTTTCCGTTTCAGATAGTCCTCTGTCTACAGAAAAAAACACACCAAGAGGATCTCAAATCCAGGACACAAGTTATGGAATCTTTGTAGCCCCCACCCCGACATCTCAGCCTGAAGCCTGCACGGTTCTGAGGCTAGTGGAGGTCTGGGGGGGCTGCATCTACTTCCAACGCACCTGCCTAAGGCAACTCCCCCACCATCAGTCAAGATTATTTGTCTCTCTGAGGCTGAACTACTAATATATTTCTTAAAAATCTATTACTTGTACTATCATAAAAGTAATACATGTTCATCAAAGAAAACTTAGAAAAATCACAAAGTAAAATAATAATAAAAAATTTTAATCACCCACTGTATTTTGGGATATTTATTTGTAATCATTCTTCCACACAGAAGAGTCTAATTTTGCAGAGTTGTAATCATAGTGAATATAATTTTATATCTTGTTCAAAAACTGGAGCACTGTATGATCTCATGAGCATTTTCCATTCAGTATGAATGGCTGCCAAGAGGAATACTAATTCTGATACATGGTGTCATAGCTGTAGTTCCTTCAGGTCCAATGCCCTCGTTTCTGCATTTCTGAGACTCCAGGTGAACTAAACCACTCACTTACCAGTTTCAACGCCAGCCCCCTGCCTGGCTCTTGTCTTATAAATGCCCAGGTGGCCCCAGAGTCTGTGCTCTTAACCCATGCACCAGAACTTTTCAAACAACAGGTTGAGACCATTGGTAGGTCAAAACCAGCACAGGACAGGATAGGACAAGGAAGACCAGAGTAGAGTAGAAAACTCTAGAAGAAAACTCTAGTAGAAAAAACCAGAGCACACCGCATGTGGGAAAGGAAAGCCCTGGTGCTCGCCAACTGCCTCGGTGCTGACTGGGTAGCTCTGCACCAGCCCTGGGGTAGCACGGAGCTCTCCAGGAGACGGCTCAATCACTCTGCCCCATCTACAGAGGGCAAGGGTCCTGCCGTGGCTGCTGTAGAAGATGGTAGAACAGGTGTGTCAGACACCACAAGACTTCATGGGCAACAGAGCGAAGCATATTTTCTAAGCCACCTGCCATTCTGAACAGTGGTGAAGGACAAGCTAGAATGCAGTGCTACTTAAGGAAATACAACCAAGGTCTGTGTCCTAGCTTTGCCACTTACTAGCTGGACATCTTAATTAACCTCTCTTGGCTGTATCTAAGAAATGAAGAGAAGAACACCTATCTCACAAAAGTTGAGGTGAGGATAAACAAGAGAATGTCACTCTGCATATGGAAGTACTGGTAACCACAGTTCTAATTAGCTACAATTAGCTCCTTGCCTACTTGAGAAGCAGTCCAGGTAATAGCACCAAGTCTTACAACTGGGTTGGGCACCTGGGCAACGCCACCCCTGCCCCGTTGTCTTCCCCACTCTTCCCAGGAACTACAACAGCGTACTTTGTTACTGCTTTGGGTTCTGGTGTCCATGATCTCATTCTTCCCACTGACTCTAAGAACTGATCATAATTTTCCTTAGAAATTTTTTAAAAATAAAATAAGAAAGATGGTAAGAAGGTCTTAGAGGTAAATATTTCAGTCTCTGAAAGAGCTGTGTGTGTCTTAAGGAGCCCCGCCCTATATGGTCCTCCACTGGGGAGGTTCCCTTTCCTTGTCTTTTATGTGAAAGAAAAAAGTAAAGGGGGCGGAGGGGAAGCATGTTCTGGAGACTTCCTCATATCTGCCCACACTGGGCAGCAGAATATCCCCCTGAGGCCGCTGAGGGAACTGAAACCAAGGGGGGACGAGGCAGCAGGCCAGGTGCTGTAGCATGAACTGAGGGCCCAGCTTCTGCATCCATAGCCTCGAGTGGACACTGGCCACTCACGGCACATGGAGACTGGTGAGGCTTCCTGCCCCTCGGAATGCTCATCCTGGAGAAACCTGGGCAGTGCAGCCATGGACTTAGAAAACCAGTCCTCAGCAAGCTTTTCCATGGCTGGTGTCTGTGTCCTAACATCTACCAAAGGTTAAATGGAATCAAAGATGAGAAAATACCAGCGATCTCCAAAGCAACAGAGGAGAGGACTGCTGATCATCACATACTCTTAAATGCAGTAAAGGAGAAACTCTGATTACATTTCACATCATGCTGCAAGACGGCTAGGGTAGGGACGGAACAGAAAAAGGCAGCGCTTTGTTTCTGGAACCAAGGTGTGGGTTGGCCCCAGGGCTAGCCCCTTCCACTACCCTGGAAGGAATACACCACCAATACACTGGGCTCTGGAGGCCCTCGGGGAAGAAAAGCCTTACCCTGGCCCGCTCCAAGCTCCTTCTCTGTTCATGAAATGCAGCTGGACTTTTCAAAGCTGTTGGGGAAAAAAAAAAAATCACAAAAGAATTACTTTTATGAAGCATCATGTGTACAACTACAATTTACAGTGGAGAAGGCATTTTTATTCAAGTTAATTTTAGCAATATTAATCAGTGGAAGTGAAGAACACGGCACCTGAGTAAGCACGTATCTTTATGGTTCAGCTATCCCATTAAAATAGTTTTGGTTACTTTTTTCCTAATGTGAACAGTCACTGTCTAAGCTTGGCTCTATAAAGTGCACAAACAATAGAACTTTTTAAAAAAAGATTTTATTTATTCATTTGAGAGAGATAGAGCAAGAGAGGGCATGAGCAGGGAGGAGTGGGAGCCCAAAGCGGGGCTCAGTCCCAGGACCCCAGGATCATCACTGAAGGCAGACGCCTAACCTACTAAGCCACTGGAATGGAATGTAACTTAAAGACATATGTCTGCATAGGTGCCATTTCCTTCTTCACTTGAGCTGATATAGCACTGCTAAAACCACCTTGAATTTCATCTCTGAGGACTAAAAGAACTTCATGATGACTGTATGGCTGGCCGGGGGCACACCACCAGCAGCTGACAGAAGGGCTCATTGCTGCCCCTGAAATCCACTACACAGACCACAGATCTCCACTCAGCAGATGACCAAACCAGAACCAAATCTCCTCAAATGTGGCACAATGAAGACAGTTTTTTGTCAAACACTTGTCTATAAAGACAAAGGAGGAGTTGGGAAACCATGAGGGTAAGAGGGGGAAAGGCCTGACTCCCAACAAGTAAGGAACAACAGCAATAAGAGATTACAAGACAAGGTCAGTTTCACTTCTGCTGCTCTGAATTTCAGAACAGCTGTGAAACTGTGTGTGGAGATAACTTTTGCTAGGCTGCTGGCTGTGGTAGGAGCACAGGGCAGAAGCTAAAAGTAGCGAGAGCACAGATATGACCCTATCCTGCCTGGGCTTTTTTGCTTCCTCCCCCATCCCGCTCCTGGGGGCTGGGCCTCAGCAACAACAGTCCCAGAAGAAAGATCTAAATGTCCCAGCAGTACTTATTTAAAAAACAAACATTTCATAAAAATGGATCATTTAAAAAGATCCTTTGAGAGCCCACCCCATCTTCTAACAGCAGGGGGAGCCCTAGATTTAACAAATAATCTCTAAGAAGAACCAGCACAGACAGCCTTCCTCCCCACCTACCAGAGCAATCCTGGCACTGTGCAGGCTAGCCCAGCTCTCAGCTGGGAAGGTCTCGGGCAATTTAGTGGTAAGTGGACAGCTCCTGCATCTGCCTCTCCTGGGTAAAGCTGGTTCAACTCCAGAACCAGTCTCCCAAAGCCCTGATATCCCAGAATCTGGGAATACACGGCTGTGATGGATCACTCTGAGAGCCTATCACACGGATGAGACAGTGAGTACAAAGAATCAAAGCAAAAACTTACAGTGTCTGCCCCACCCCCCGCCCAGCTTCCTTTCTGCCTCACTCCTAGGCCTAGCACTCACCACCAGCAGACAAGGTTTCCAACTGGCTGTCAGCCTCCCACCATTAGGACATGCTCCAGCAGGGCATGACTTTCCTTTGTTTCTGAGCATCCCTACTGCCTACAGTACCCAGCACGTAATTCATTCAATGAATCAATGAATATGCTGTAAGAAATGGACACACAAGGTGTACACTAGTGACAGGAAAGTGGAGGGTTCTGTGGTAGAACTCTAAACTTTCTAAACTTTCACCTGAATGGCCAGAATTTTGGTTCTCATCTGGGTTCAAAACTTCACAGAAGTCCTGGATAGAAAAATCAAAGCATTTGTGGTCTTTTCCTGGGTTCAACCGATCACTACTAGTGTGACACAGGGGATTGCTTTCTGGGTTTCATTTTCTTCTTCTGTAGAGTGAGAATGTGCCTGTCTCTCAGGACTCTTGTGAGAGTCAAATGGAAGTGGAAGGCTCTGAAGCAAGTGGTGCACACACAGACGACCTTGAAGTGCTGTTGTCACCAAATGCAGTGGCGTAGCTGAATCATGGGTTCGATTCCCACACATGTCTGCTAGTTTTGGTACCACAGTCACAGATGATCTATCTAAAACCTGGGCTCGTTGGCTGCCTCAACAATCTTTATCGGCTATCCTAAGGGGTAATGCACAAATCCAATTTTTGGAAAAACAACTTGCAAAGCACAAAATTCCTAGATGGAAGGGGAGTCTATCAAGGATGATGCAGCACTAATGGGTGAAGAGGAAAGAGAACTGACTGTCGCATAGATGACTTCCTGTTTGGTAAGGAAGAGATTAATATTTATGGAGTGCCTACTTATGTGACTGGCACTGTTCCAGATATTTTAAACATATTATCTGATTTATTATTTCTAATGATCCCATGTGGTAGGTAATACTCCAATTTACAGATAAGGACAGGCTCAAGAGGGCAGGAAAGGCCAGCAAGTGGCAGATTTAAGATTACAACCTCACTCTATCTCACCCTCAAGTCAGACCTTCTTCCCATTCCTCTGGGTTGATTTCTTAACTTCTTCAAAAAGCAGAGAGGGATGTCCCTAGTGAATGGGGAGGCAATGCAATTACATATACTGCTTGGACGGAGGGCTGGGTGCCGGCAACTGGAAAGGTCAGCTCAACCACAGCACTGAGCTCGAGACGTGTGAGGAGGGGTTCAAAGTGACCGCAGGCACAGAAAGCTGTGGTTTGAAATCCGGGGCTCACCGTGGGGCGCAGCTTTAGCACCGACACTAGGAAACAAGCAGGAGGGGAATAAGAGACCGGAGGAACCCATCAGATCTCAAGGCCTGATCAAGAGAACCAGAAATGAGGACCAAGAAAAGAATTTAAGACAGTAATTACCAATTCCCAAGACGATTTCATTTTATAACAACATTACAATTGCACTGAATCCTCTTACCAACCCACCACATGGAGACCCTTCTTCTAATTTAATATGTGGTGAAGCTAACACCGCAGTAACCTGAAAACTCACTATCATCGAATGGCAGGCCTCAGTCTAGGGCAAGTTCTGTCTCCCCTCTCTGCTCTCAACCTTCTAACAAAGGGGATGGTTTCTCCCAGACAGTGAGTAGCCCCCTCGCTGTGCTACTGTCCCACTGCTAACCAAGCTCTCCAAGCACAAGTTCAGCAACTTCTATAGCTATTTCCAATGGCCCTCCTGTTAGGTGCTCCTTGGGCTTCTGTGGGGAGAAACTGGAGTTGGGGCAGCCAGGACCGTCGGCACACTGGGGCTTGGGGTGCAGACAGCATTCCCATGTACAGCCAGCCAGCTGTGCTGTAAGCCATAGCAGTGGAGGGGAACCTACTGAAAGAGATGCAGGAGCGATAAAGGTAAAGCCCTGGGCTTCCTTGTTGAGCGAGATGCAGTGTGTAGTCCAAATCACCTCAGGCTTCACAAGCAAATGCAACAAAGCATAAAATAGTTTTTAAAGTTTAGGCTGCTGCTGTGGAAAAACCCTAAAAGACTCAAAGCTAACCCATAAATGTGTGTCCGGTGAGGAGGGCTACATTCGACCTCCATTGCCCTGCTCCTTACTATCTTTTTTTTTTTTTTTTTTTTTGCTCCTTACTATCTTAATGGCTTTCCCACAAAAGCCATGATGTTACTCAGAAATTTCATTTCCCTAGGAACTCCTAGAAGGCAGTCTTTGAGAGAGAGAAGCCCCTAATACCGATGCACACCCAAGATCTGTGCATGCTGTTTGTAAGCATATCCATGTTTAGGATGGGAGGGCAGCTCTTGACCCTTTACTCTCGCCCTCTGGAAGCTGATTCCACTGGAACACTTGGACTGCTTTGTGTGCACAAAGGGAAGTGTGCAGCACACCGAAAGGAAAAATAACCAAGCTCCTCACGGAAATCAAATGAACAGAAGTGGCTAAGAGGTGTGACGTTCTTAATCACAGTTTCAGTTCTAGATGTGGGTCTCGCCCCTCGTTGGCTGTAACCACCAATTTATATTCTGTTCGCTCTCTCCAATACCCATTTTCTTTCTTCCCTTACATGTTTGCTGCCTTAATTAAATGAGTTCCTTGTGAACTAAAAAGAGAAAAATGGTTTTAATTCTTAAAAAATATATACTGCGGGATCCCTGGGTGGCGCAGCGGTTTGGCGCCTGCCTTTGGCCCAGGGCGCGATCCTGGAGATCTGGGATCGAATCCCACGTCAGGCTCCCGGTGCATGGAGCCTGCTTCTCCCTCTGCCTGTGTCTCTGCCTCTCTCTCTCTCTCACTGTGTTCCTATCACAAATAAATAAAAATTAAAAAAAAAAAAAAAATACTGCCATCAGCTTCCAAAGGAGAGTTCAATGCTATGTTCAGTGTGTCTACTGAGCTTTGTGGCCAACAATGTAGGAACACAGGGATCAAGAGGTCATGATTTCATTTAGCACTAGAGAGTAACTGTAAGGACCCTTAAAAACTAACCTATAGCATTAATTTGGGATGTTAAACCAGCCCCAGATTTACTTAAATATGTAGGCAAGTGGAAGTCTTTCGGGATTCACAAAATACTTCTGGAAAGGCATCTCAGCAAGGAATGAATGACAGCAATTAGCCATCAAAACTCATTTCCTCATATCGTTAGGAGTATTTATTAAGTGTCTGGGTCGGAATGTTGCTTTATTAGGTGCGGACATAATAAAAATGATGGTTCCCATCTTCAATAAGATACTTTGCCAGAAGCTCACCACCAAGTCTATACTCAGAGGAACTCAAAGGCTATGAACACACAGTACAGCTAACAGGAGTCAATGGGGTGCCCACAGTCGGAGGAGAGCTGCTTTCAGGCAAGCCTGCTGGGTTTCTTTTTCCACTGCAGAAGCAGCAGGCATACATGCAGTGGATACATAGGTGGGGGTTTGAGGGAGGAGGGGATAAACACACTTAATAACGCAGGTGGGAAATTAGAAATATAGCCAGCCAGCCATCTATCCAATAAACAATTCTTAAGTAACTATTATGATAGTCACTGAGGAAAAGAATATACAGAATAGAGTCCCAGGCCTCAAAGTCCGTTCATGGTCTGGTTAGAGAAAAAGACAAATAATTACAATAGAAGATGGAAGTACAATTATAGAGGTAATTTAAAGTATGACATAGGACAGAAGAGGCAAAATTCAGCCCCAGGAAACAGTATATCAACTATCCAGGTAGATTTCACAAAGAAAACCCAAATGGACAAAACAGAAACATCACAGACAAGAAAAGCAGCGGGGAGGTCATCTGAGGCTAAGGAAGAGCAGGAGCAAGAAGGTATGAAGGAGTACAACAAGTTCAGGGGGCTATAAGTAGTTTGATATGGTAGGTCCAAGGAGGAGGTCATGCAGGGACAATGAGGCTAGAGGGGAGGCGGAGGCCAGCCCATGAAGACCCTTCATGTACTACTAGGACTTCTGCATCTGAGAAGATGAAGCAGATACACTGTTCTCTATTCCTCCATGAAGTACACTAAAAGTTCTGGATGTTATATATATAAAACAAACATAACAGGCATGCCTGGCTGGCTCAGTTGAAGGAGCATGCGACTCTTGATCTCAGGGTTGTGAGTTCAAGCCCCACATTGGGGGTAGAGTTTACTTAATAAAAATAATAATAAACAAACAAACAAACAAACAAACATAAGTAGCTTCTGAAAGATGAAGAGAAAAAAGGCAAACTGGCTAGGAGCCCTGAGACCTGAAGTACTCACAGTGGTGAGTTCCCTGAGTTTCCTCTTTATCTCATATATTCCACACTTGGAGCTGAAGACGCCAACAATCTGGAAATGCCAATGCAGGCAGACAAAAGAATCCCCAACAAAATCTACCCTCACAAGCCAAAGGACCAGAAAAAGGGCAACCTAGCCAAACAGAAGACTTTTAGACAATAATCGTTCTATTCCAGACAGACACTACAACAAACAGTGGCCCACTCCCCCCAACCCCGGGGGGGGCCTAGACTCCCCATCCTTGCAAAGCTATTATAATACAGCTCTCCAATACCCCTGCCCAGAGGTGTCAAAGAAGGCCATGTAGGGCTTTCAAGTCAGTAATAAATACCCTCCCCCACAACCCAACGAATAAGTGGAGACCACACAGGGAACCTGGACTTACACCTCCACCTAGGAGAAGTAAGACACCCCTCCCTGCCCTGCTGATGTCAGGGGAGGGCTGGTGAAGAGTCAGGACTTCCACATTGGCCCAGTGATAACAAGGTCACCCCTACCCACAAAAAAATCTAACATCATGTCATCTAAGCCCTGGATGAAGAAGAAAAGAGGTGAGTTGAAAAGGTACTTAAAAAGTAAGTGGCTGAAAACTTCCCAAATTTGACAAGAGACCTAAGTCTACAGATTCGAAAGCTAAGCAAATCCCAAACAAGATAAACCCAAAGAAATTCATAACAGGATACATCACAATTAAACTTTTGAAAATGAAAGAAAAAACATGAAAGCAGCCAGAAGGAAAACAAAATGACAGCAAATCTCTCATCAGAAACCAAGGGTGCCAGCAGAAAGTGGCACAATATTTTTCAAGTGCTATTAAGAATTATATCTGGAGGGATCCCTGGGTGGCGCAGCAGTTTGGCGCCTGCCTTTGGCCCAGGGCACGATCCTGGAGACCCGGGATCGAATCCCACATCGGGCTCCCGGTGCATGGAGCCTGCTTCTCCCTCTGACTGTGTCTCTGCCTCTCTCTCTCTCTCTCTCTCTCTCTGTGTGACTATCATAAAATAAAAATAAAAAAAAATAAAAAATAAAAGAATTATATCTGGAGATCCATGTGAAGCCACCACATTAACCAAGTGAGTGACATAAACAGACTGCATGGAGGGGAAGTGGGGTACTTCTAACTTGATGTTTTATATGAAAAAATAAAATGAGCTGAAACAAAGCTGGTAATTGGCACATATTTCACGTATTCACGTCTCTACGTACATGCTCCCTCTTCCCTGCATCCCCTTTTAATTCTGAATCTATTAAACCTACAGATACACTGAAAGAACAAATAATGTACGGTCCTATAACCCTGACCTAGATCCACCAGTTATCTTTTACTCATATTTGTTTTCTTTCACACATACACGAACGTGTGCACACACACGATTTTTATTTACAGAATCAGTTGAAAGTTGCAGATATCAATCAAGACATTTCATCTTCAAATTCTTTAGTGCATGTTTCCTGAGAATAAGGACATTCTCCTACAGAACAAAAATACCTTTATCACGCCTAAGAAAATTAACTTTGATTCAATAATATAATTTACAGTCATATTTGAATTTCCTCAGTTACCTCCCAAAATGTCCTTTATAGTCTTTTAGATTTTCTCCCTCAATCCAAGATTTAATTGAGAACCATGCGCCACATTTGGTTGCTGTACCTTCAGTCACAATCTAGAACAGTACCTCTTGCCTTTTTTGTTTTTTTGTGACACTGACCTAAGTATCTAAGCCATCTGTCTTGCAGAAAGAATGTCCTATATTCTGAATTTGTTTCCTCATGATTAGATTTAGGTTAAATACTTTTAGCAAGGAGACTACATTGGTGATGTGTGCCTCTTAATATCAAGAGATACATAATACCATGTTGCTCAACCACTGGTGGTGCTAAAAGTTTAAAAGGTGACAGGAGGGCAGCCCAGGTGGCTCAGTGGTTTAGCACCAGCTTCAGCCCAGGGTGTGATCCTGGGGACCCAGAATCAAGTCCCCCGTCGGGCTCCCTGCGTGAAGCCTGCTTCTCCCTCTGCCTGTGTCTCTACCTCTCTCTCTCTGTGTGTCTCTCATGAATAAATAAATAAAATCTTTTTAAAAAATAAATAAATAAAATAAAAGGTGACACGAGATGTCTCCATCTTAAAAGCAGCACTTCCTCCTTTGTAACTATGTAATAAGTGGGGTAACATTTTGAGGCCATGTGAAAACCCTGTTCCCTAAGCACCACTTACCTCACTGCCTTACCATCTATGGATGATCCCTGCTTGAAATCAATTATGACACTGAGAATGTCAAAATAGTAAGACCTTCATCTTTATAAGAGCATGTAGTAGTGATCAAGAGACCATTTAGAAGAATGAAGTGGAATGGTTAGACGAAGGGTTGTGCCATTAACCTCTCAGACTGGGGATACAGAAGGAGTAAGCTTGGGACATGGTGGGAGACTGTGTTCAGTTTTAGGCATGCTGAGTACTAGTTGATCATAAGACATCCTATTAAGAGATATGCAAGTGTGTACATGTGTGTACGTGTGTCTGTATGTGTGTGTGTGTGTGTGTGATGTCATCTAAAGATAATGTGGGGGGGGGGGGCAGCCCAGGTGGCGCAGTGGTTTAGCGCCGCCTGCAGCCCAGGGTGTGATCCTGGAGTCCCGGGATTGAGTCCCACATCAGGCTCCCTGCATGGTGCCTGCTTCTCCCTCTGCCTGTCTCTGCCTGTGTGTGTGTGTGTGTGTGTCTCTATGAATAAATAAATAAAATCTTTAAAAAAAATAAAAAAATAAAAAAAATAAAGATAATGTGGGGGATCCCTGGGTGGCTCAGCGGTTTAGCGCCTGCCTTTGGCCCAGGGCGTGATCCTGGAGACCCAGAATCGAGTCCCACATCGGGATCCCGGCATGGAGCCTGCTTCTCCCTCTGCCTGTGTCTTTGCCTCTTTCTCTCTCTGTCTGTCATAAATAAATAAGTAAATAAATCTTTAAAAAATATAAATAAAGATAATGTGATAGGTTATGTAGAGACAGAAGAGAATACTTCCCAGACCAAATCTTCAGAGAATCCCAGAATTTAAGTGATTAAATTAATCACTATTGATGAAGAGAGCCCAGCAAAGGAACCTGAGAAGCTCTCAGAGGCAGGAGAGGGCGAGGCAAAGCTGACATCAGGAGTAAGCCTCGGGGCACCTGAGTGGTTCAGTGGGTGAGCATCTGCCTTTGGCTCAGGTCATGATCCCAGGGTCCTGGGATTAAGTCACATCAGGCTCTCTGCAGGGAGCCTGCTTCTCCCTCTGCCTATGTCTCTGCCTCTATCTCTCATGAATAAACAAAATCCTAAAAATCCTAAAAAAAAAAAAAAAAAAAAAAGGAAAAAAAGGAGTAAGCCTCAAGAACAAGACAGTAGGTATTAGAAGAGAGAGGTCAGTAGTGGGTAGGTTAGACAAAGTAAGGCCTGCACAGTTTCCATAGGATTACTGATATTTAGGAAGCAGCCGCTGGTCTTGGAGCTGTGCCAGCAGGCCAGTGGGGCATGCTAACTGCAATAGGTGGAGAAGTGAGAGGGGAAGAAGTGGAGTCCAGAGCTTTATGTCCTCTTAGAGGTTGAGATGTGCTAACAGTTAATTACTCATTCTCCACTAAATATTTACTGAGAGCCCACATGTCAGATTCCATTTTGGTGCTGGGATATCCATTTCTCTGCAGCTTACACTATGGAAGAATGACACACTGAACAAACGAACATGTAACACTGTAGGAGGTGATATACACCATTAAGAAATATAAAAGCCGGAGGTGAAAGACAGAGTGGTGGAGGCAGGAGCATTTCACTCTCTGGAAGGTCAACAGACTTTCTAGTGTGCCATCTGAACAGAGACCTTCTGAGGAAGCGAGTGAGCCCTGTAGCCATCTGTGGAAGAACCTTCCAGGCAAGGAGAGCAGCAGGAGCTGTAGGTGGGAACCTGCCTGAGTGACAGAGGGCGTCAAGGAGGCCAGAGTGGCAGAGCAGAGTGAACAAGGAGTGGCAGGACATACAGAGAGAGGGGTAACCACAGGAGCCTTGTAGGACTTCGGGCTTCACTCTGTTTTCACGTGGTACAAGAGGAAATGACATGGGGAGAAGAAATAAGAGGAGGAGAGTGTCTGTCAACCTAGCTACTGACAAAAAGGCTCCCGAGAGTAATGCAAATAGAGTTGCTGCATATGGCTTCCCTGTTGTTCCCTGATGTTAGTACAGTGTGCTGGAATTAACTTCCTCGAGCTTCTTGGGGCTGATTATTTTCCACAATTTATATTGAAGAACTGACTTGCCTGAGATCACATCCTAATCCACTGCAGAATGGGGACTAGACTTTGGTTCTTCTGATTCCAAAATTCAGATCTCTTTGTGTATATTTCAGCATAACAGAGGTAGGAGGAGGGAAGGGGGACACAAAAGATAATCTCTTCTTTTCCCCCAAAATGTGACAGTTACAAAACCAAAACCAAAAACAAACAAAAACCTCAGAGGTTTTAATCTGATCTTTCACATTTTTGCTTTCTTCTCCCAGCTATTCTTCCGGAGAGAGCTGCTGCCTTGTCCTTTTCTCTAATATTGGCAAATGGGACAGAAGGGGGTACTTTCAGATATAGCCTCAAAAAATGTAAAGGAGACACACATTCTCCCTTTCCTTTTCCCTCCAGCCCTCTCTTGAAGGGGCCAACACAGCAGAAAAGGGAGTCACTATATAGCCAAACTCCTTCCAAAGCTAATGGGGCCTTTGGCCACATCCCTTGGCGCTAGCACAGAAGTCTGTCAGGCAGCTCCAGGCAGTTCATTAACTTGGCCAAATGGACCGATGACAAGGTATGGGGCCCCCAGCACTGGAGACAGGGGCTCATAAGCTGTCCATACCCGGCCATTCCATAAGCATCTGCCTCAACTATCTTAGAAATTTATCATCATCTCCTGAATCATGCAGACAGGCTGTCTTCTGCCTCAGAACTCCTGAGAGAAGACAGTAACAATGACCAGCACTGAAAATGAAAAGGGAAAAGATACCAGCAGCCCTTGGTTCAGTGTTCCTCCGAGCACAGTTGGAGAGTCATTTGCATTGGCGTATCACTGGAGTGCAAGATTCTTCTCTGGGATGGAGATTCCTGTGCTTCAAGACTTTAATTCTTTATTAACCTTTTTGAGGATTCAGGTGCCACTAAATTTCAAAACTCATGGTTTCCCTAAGTCCAAAATATAGAGGAAAGTGTCATTGCAGGTGAGAGGATTTTTATTTGTTCATTCTCCACCACCAGGGGCTAAGTGATTACAAAGTATACCTAGTAAAGACTTAATAACTTTTCTCAGCAGCTTAGTTCAAAATTTCAACTCTGCTAGCTATGTAGGTGCCCAGAAATTAGTAGAGCTTAATCTCCTGAGCCCCTTTAAGGATCATTGCTTTGGGTTGCAAAGCACGCATTCCTGAAAGTCAAAGGATCAGGTCTTTTTGCCATTCCCCTCAAACCCCAGTGAGTGCTCAGTTCAACTGAGCTGGATTCCACATCTTACTGTCTGTATCTAGAGCCTGGTAATCACACTCAACAAAAGGCAGCTACAAAAAAAAGTGGCCCGAGGAACCCAGAGGATTGCCAGAATCAGGGTCAGGGTCACACACCTGGGTGATGAAAGTGCAGGGGTCAGCTGTGTCATTGGTGAGTAAGGGTTTATACTACCTTCAGGTAGATGATTTCTCTTAGGATTCTGTATCTAGGGAGAGCATGAGCTTTTAACCTGGAGCACACTGTATGGCTGTAAAGTGTCTATGAATCCCTGTAACTCTGTGCTGAATCCCAGGAACCCGCCTGGGCAGCTGGGGACGAAGGGACAACATAAGATTTTCTAAGGAGTATGAAGGGCACAAGAGAAATCAAGAGGCTCTGATATAACTAAGGGTTATTATGACAGAAGTGGAAAGATGCCCCTGACCTTCAAACCTCACAGCCAGGAGACAGGAGCAGCCACTTGGAAGCAATTTTACTGGGGGGCTCAAAAATGAAGGGTTTACTCTCATCCCCACTACCAACTTTCACCTTACTTCACTAACTATAGGTCCTGATCTGATGTTATTTTAACTTTCAATACTAAAACTACGGGGCGGGTGGGGGAGGTGGGGAGTACAGCAGGCTATCGTCATAAAATTCCTGTCATTAAGAACCATTAGACTGTGACCTTCAGGAATTAGTATGGGCTTTGGAGCGAGGAAACTGAATTGGCTCTCTTTCAGTGGTGGTGTGACAGTGGGCAAGTCACATGACCCCTCGGAGCCTCAGTGTCCTCATCTACAAAACGGCAATTACACAAACCACTACACTGATGACTGTTAGCACTAAATAAAGTGAAAGTGCTTTGCCAGCTGCTAGAGGCTCTGTTTAGTCTGAGGCATTGTTACTGTTTTAACTTTTTTTCTGTACCATCCTCCTGCAGGAAACAACATGCATGTGGAATCAAATGGTGACAGCTAACTGGGCTTGACTTTTTTTTCTTACTTGATTTTTTGACTTGATTTTTTGTCTTACTGTTTTTAGCTGTCATACCAAAATGTCTACAATAGCCTGCAACAAAGACATTAACTAAAGAGTTGTGACGACAGTTCCAGGAACTGGCCATGACAATGAAAACCAGAACTAAGTCCATATGAATCAAAGAAAGAGGTGGGGTGGTGGAGTATGGGGAAGGGAGCACACATTCTAGTGCAAGCAAGAATCCAAACTAAACTAACAATCAGAAAACGTGCTTCATCCACATCCTGTTTTGGTACTCAGGCTTGCCACCACCCCTGTTTTGGCACCTGGGTTGTCACCCCCACCCAAACCAGCAGGAAAGCCAATAACCAAGAATAAATGTAAAAGTGGAGACTCAGGATGATGAATCTTTTCCTTCCCAGAAGTGCAAGCTGCTCCAGAGTCTTACAACCTTGACAGTGAAAGAGACTTAAGACTGGGGAAAAAAAGGTCAGTATGCAATCTAATATAGCATGAATATCAGAAGGTACACTTAATTCTAAAAGGTTAAAATAGGGGTCAAAGATTGTGAGCTCGGCCTTCTGAGCTTCCCTTTGACATATATGCCAACCGTGTTTGACATAAATGCCAGCCATCATAGTCCAGCCGAATGCTCTGGATCAGTCAATTACCATTCCACTGTATGCTCCCTGGTGAGGCACACACACACCCAAAAGCTACTGCCTCTTACTGAAACCCCATAATCAACAGGCTTAAGTCATCTGTGTAGTTATTTTTTTTTTTTTTAATTTATGATAGTCACAGAGAGAGAGAGAGAGGCAGAGACACAGGCAGAGGGAGAAGCAGGCTCCATGCACCGGGAGCCCGACATGGGATTCGATCCCGGGTCTCCAGGATCACGCCCTGAGCCAAAGGCAGGCGCTAAGCCGCTGCGCCACTCAGGGATCCCTCATCTGTGTAGTTAAAAGCTCCATATCACCTTTGGACCTAGTGGATCGCATACCACTAGGCTGAGAATGTAAAATCACATCATCAGACATTATCACCATATCATCAGATCCTTGAGTCTGATTCTTTATGTCTGTAATTGTGCAGGTAAAATATGTGAGCAGCTTCAACAAGTGACTTTTATAAATTCCTTCACTCCATTTATTATCTTGAAAAGGAGTGGGCTTTGGCTATCTCAGGTACTTCAAGAATTATTATTATTATTTTTTTTTTTTTAAGAATTATTATTTTTAAAGACTTTATTAATTAATTTATTTGAAAGAGAGAGAGAGAACAAGTAGGGGAGGAAGGAGCAGAAGGAGAGGGACAAGCAGACTCTGTGCTGAGCCTGGAGCCTGACACAGAGCTCGATCCCATGACCTTAAGATCATGACCTGAGCCAAAATCAAGAGTAAGATGCCCAACCAAGCCACCCAGATGCCCCCACTTCAAGAATTACTACATAAAACCGAATATCTACTATATTTTTTAGATATTAAATTGTAAGAACTCGTAGCAAGAAGCCTACTTCAAAAAGTAGGCCTATTCAAAAGAGCTTCCTGTTGGATTCAACAATGAATATGCTCAGAACATGAACACACAACTCACTCTAGAGTCCTATTTTGGGATTTGTTACCAACTGGCCAAGGAAGAGGTTTGGTGCTAGTCACTGACCATTGAGTGAATACATTCTACGACAGCAGGAAGAAAGAAAAGGTCACTGATACCTATCAGAAATATATAACACACAGGAGTGACATGCTCAGCTGGTCTTCTCCTGAGATAAAAAAGAAGATTCCTAAGGCCACATGCTTGACACAATTTTTTCTGGGCTTCAGATCTAGGATCAGGTTAGCTCCAATCCCAGGACATATATTTTACAATGGTATTTCTCAAATGCCAAGTCGACCTGGTATTCAACTACAGTGAAAGGGTCACATTTCTGGGCTAAAGAAACATCATCTCAATTAGGCAGGGTTTTCTGCATCTTTTTTTTTTTTTAATATTTTTTAAATTTTTATTTATTTATGGTAGTCACAGAGAGAGAGAGAAAGAGAGGCAGAGACATAGGCAGAGGGAGAAGCAGGCTCCATGCACCGGGAGCCTGATGTGGGATTCGATCCCAGGTCTCCAGGATCGCGCCCTGGGCCAAAGGCAAGCGCCAAACCACTGCGCCACCCAGGGATCCCGGGTTTTCTGCATCTTAAAAAAAAGAAAAAGCTATATTGTACACCTGAATTATAATGTTATATGTTGATTATATCTCAATTTTATTTTAGTTTTAAAATATTTGTTTTTTAAGTAATTACCACACCCACCATGGGGCTCCAACTCACAACCCCGAGATCAAGAGTCATATGCTCTTCTGAGAGCCAGCTAGGTGTCCCAATTATATCTCAATTTTAAAAAAGAAAAAGGCAACTAGCTCTTTCATGCAAAGATATGCATGTATCTAAAAGAGCCAAATGGGGATCCCTGGGTGGCTCAGCGGTTTAGCGCCTGCCTTCAGCATGATCCTGGAGTCCTGGGATCAAGTCCCACATAGGGCTCCCTGCATGGAGCCTGCTTCTGTCTCTACCTGTGTCTCTGCGTCATGCCCCCTCCCCTCAGTCTCATGAGTAAATAAATAAAATCTTAAAAAAAAAAAAAAAAGAGCCAAATGGCACAGGAAAATTTGTGATGGTCAGCATCTAAAAGAAGTATGAGCCTGAGGGCAGAGACTGGACCAGAGGCAGTGGGCAAACTGAGGAGTTTGGGGGATGCCTTTTCTGGGCTCCTAATGGAAAGAGCTCCAGGCCACAGAAACTACCACAGAGCTTCTAGCAACTCTCAAGTGGACCAGAGCAAATGGGAAATGATGGAAGCCTGAGTGAGGATCTGCTCTCATCTCAGTACCTACCAGCCTACAAAGTAGCCACTGGGACATTAGTCTTGAACACTGTAGCACTTCACTTAAAAGAAGACAAATGAGGGATCCCTGGGTGGCGCAGCGGTTTGGCGCCTGCCTTTGGCCCGGGGCGCGATCCTGGAGACCCGGGATCGAATCCCACATCGGGCTCCCAGTGCATGGAGCCTGCTTCTCCCTCTGCCTGTGTCTCTGCCTCTCTCTCTCTCTCTCTGTGACTATCATAAATAAATAAAAAAATAAATAAATAAATAAATAAAATAAAAGAGAAGAAGACAAATGACATTTCCTGGAAGCCTATAATCTTGTCATCTTAAATCTAAGTTTTAAAAGAAAAGGGCAACGCAGCCTCAAACCAGACCCTCATCTGCCCCGGAATCACCACTGTGTCCCCACTGATGAACATTTCTGTCTCTTGACAAGTTGCCCAGAAATTTAAAACAACAACAACAAAAAAAAAAACCAAAACATTATTTCCAATCCAGACACTTGTTTTAAGAGAAGTTAAAGAAGAAATATCCACTGCCATGGAGAGAGCAAGCTAATAAAATTATAGCCCCATTAATATATAACCAAAATAGGAACAATCTTAACAAAACGAGAACAGTCTTAACACCATGTTGTCCAGTGGTTCTTTGACTCTTAACAATTTTCAGCAACTGTTTTTTATGTGGATAGGGAAGAAAATGGAAGAATGATTTTACTTATTGAAAAATAGTTCCTGGGACACGGGTGGCTCAGTGGTTGAGCATCTGCCTTCGGCTCAGAGCATGATGCCGGGATTCTGGGATCAAGTGCTGCATCAGGCTCCTCTTGAGGAGCCAGCTTCTCCCTCTACCAACGTCCATGTCTATGTCTCTGCTTCTCTTACTGTGTCTCTCATGAATAAATAAATAAAATCTTTAAAAAAACAAAAAAGAAAATAGTTCCTGTTCCCAAACACTGGTTTTGATAGAAATTAATGAGATATGGGGGGGGTGTGTGGCAGATCCAAGCTAATGCTCCTCTCAATCTTAATTGAGAATAACACTGCTTATATTTCAAAGGCATTAACAATAATATCAACCTCATTTATTTCCAAACTAATTCTGTAGGGGTAGGTAAGAAAGATTATTATTTCCTTTTTATAAGAGCAGAAGTTGAGTTCAGAAAATTAACAGAGGTGCTCAAAGCCCCATTGTTCCTAAGTGGCACAATAGGTCTAAAATTTCACTAATGCAACAGCCATCAAGCCACACGTGATTATTTAATTAAAGTTAAATTAAACTATAAATTCTGTTCTTCACTCAAGCAAGGCATATTTCAAGTACTCAAACAGCCCATATGGCAAGTAGTTAGTATTAAAGAATATTTCTATCACTGCTGAAAGTACTATTGGACAATGCTGGTCTTATGGATAGTTCTATTGTTTGCTGTTTTTATCTTATTTTTTTAGGGAGGGGGCAGGGACAGAGGGAGAGGCAGAGAATCTCAAGCAGGCTCCATGCCCAGCACAGAGCCTGGAACCTGATGTGGGCCTTGATTTCACAACCCTGAGATCGTGACCTCAGACGAAATCAAGAGTCAGACACTTGGGGTGCCTGGGTGGCTCAGTTGATTAAATGTCTTCTTTCAGCTCAGGTCATGATCCCAGGGCCCTGAGATTGAGCCCCACATCGAGTTCCCTGCTCAGTGGGGGGTCTGTTTCTCCCTCTCTGTCTGCCCTTCTCCCTACTCATGCTCTCCTCTTGCTTGCTCACTCTCTCAAATAAATAAATAAATACAATCTTGAATCTTGGGACACCTGGATGGCTCAGCGATTGGGCACCTGCCTTTGGGTCAGGTCATGATCCCAGGATCTGGGATCGAGTCCCACATCAGGCTCCCTGCAAGGAGCCTGCTTCTCCCTCTGCCTTTCTCTCTCAGTCTGTGTCTCTCATGAATAAATAAATAAATCTTTAAATAAATACATACATACATACACTCTTAAAAAAAAGTCAGATGCTTAACCATCTGAACTACCCAGGTGCTGTTTTTAGTTTTTACAGATTGTTAAGTAATCTCTACACCCAACATGGGGCTTGAACTCACAACTCAGAGATCTGTATACTCTACCAACTGAGCCAGCTAGATGGCCCCGTGGCTAGTTCTTTGGAATTCTAGCAACCTGGGGGAAAGACCCCATGCCATTCCCAAATTACTAGATGACAAAGTTAAATTACAGTCTCTTTCTCATTACAAGAAACTCTGAGGCTTCAGTAGGTTGGTTTCACTTCTTAGGCGTTACAAAAACAAAAATTAGTTTTAAAAGAGCTTTACCAAAATGGATTTGATCCATATATACTAAGGAAAGAGAATATGGAAACTCAGGTTGTACATCTGGTGAAGAATAATATAAGCATTAATTCCCAAGTTACAAATAAAAATATCATTAAGAAATTTAGCTTCAGAAAATAAGGGATCATAGTAATCAATCCTGACACTTCAACTCACTGAATAACCTCTTGCTAGAGTTTAAAAGAAACTTCTTGGTGCAGAGATTGCTATAATCAGATGAACATGAGGTTTTTAGCTAACACTGGGGCCCTGTAAAATGACAGATGAACTCTGAGTGCTACAACAGGGCCACATGGTCTCTAACTCAGCTAACACGGACAGCTGAAACACAAAAAAGGGATCAAACAACTGCAGAACTAAGGGTTTGGAGCCAAGATACAGCCAAGTTTATTAAGAATAAAGAGTAGTGGGGACTCATTACATAAAGCCATTATTTACAGTTTTCATGTGAGATACGCAGGACCCATTTATAGACTATAAGCCAGTAAAAACTAGCTAACCAACCTGTTCACTTTTTAGCAACCTGCTTCAGCCACTCTCAGGGGCTGTGCAGTTTGCAAGTCTTCTGGATTGACAGCAACGGGATGCCCTCTCTGAACTGTGCTGCCCTCACACTCTTTGGATTCTTTTAACCATTTGGTGGTTAAGTGTTGTCAATGGCACGAGTTGGGTGCACAGAAATGCCATTTAAAGTGAAAAGACAGGCTCACTCAAGCTGTGGAGCAAGGTCCTTAGAGAATCTACAGGACAAAACTAATGATTTCTTCATGTACTTGCCAAGGTACCAAGGTTTTTCCACCGCAGGCACATGAGAAAACAGCGGACTGAGGGTTAACTGTAGCGCAGAAACATGCTACTCTAGGCTTTTCTCAATAACAAATAGTCTGAGAAGGCAGAGACAGAAAAGGTTCTTCTTTCAGGTCCAGAAAGGGTACAGAGACTTCTTTTTCATTTGTCTGGGTCAGAAGAACTTCCATGTTTTCCTTTAAAAGGTTATTCTTCTCCAGCAGCTCTCACTGCCAGAACATTTTCTTAATTTTCACCTAAACCTTATGACCTAGTACACCTTTAAATGTCAAAGAGAAAGGCTGTGGGGAAAGCTCTGTTTGAGAACAAAGTGTACCACACATGACCCATGTCTTCTATGAGTCTTCATTCTGAATACAGCAGCATTTCTGGTCTTAATCTTTGGACTTAACCAGCTTCCTACCTGTGCCATCTTTCTTCTCCCTCAAGATGTGCAGAGCTTCAGATATTATTAAAGAAAGCTCAGGGGGACACCTGGGTGGCTCAGCAGTTGAGGGACTGCCTTCAGCTTAGGGCATGATCCCAGAGTTCTGGGATCGAGTCCCACAACAGGCTCCCTTAGGGGAGCCTGCCTCTCCCTCTGCCTGTATCTCTTCCTCTCTCTGTGTGTCTCTCATGAATAAATAAATAAAATCTTTACAAAGAAAAGCAAGCTCAGGGCCTGGAATATATAATCCTTTGCTATCCAGCACATTGTATTTGGTAGGGTTTATATAGTGTTAAATTTGAGACACATGTTTACATGAGGAGAATGACAGACACTGGGAAATGACCTTGTTTATTTATTTTTTTTAATTTTTATTTATTTATGATAGTCACAGAGAGAGAGAGAGAGAGAGAGAGAGGCAGAGACATAGGCAGATGGAGAAGCAGGCTCCATGCACCGGGAACCTGACGTGGGATTCGACCCCGGGTCTCCAGGATGGCGCCATGGGCCGAAGGCAGGCGCTAAACCGCTGCGCCACCCAGGGATCCCAAATGACCTTGTTTAAAAACACATCGGGAACCAGCTTCCATACCCCATAGTTTATTTTTTTTTAAAGATTTTATTTATTTATTCATAGAGACACAGAGAGAGAGAGGCAGAGACACAGGCAGAAGGAGAAGCAGGCTCTATGCAGGGAGCCCGACGTGGGACTCGATCCCAGGTCTCCAGGATCACACCCTGGATTGAAGGCGGTGCTAAACCACTGAGCCACCTGGGCTGCCCATACCCCATAGTTTAGATGCCATGAAAAGAGAATATCAAGCGGCAGGGAGGGGTGTGTAGGATTGAAAGAGTCTTTAATCTCCTGCAAGCTATGAAAGTCCCAAATCCCAACTCTGAATGATATGCAGAATATGAACAAGCCTGAAGGCAAGGGAGTCACCAAAGACATGGTGTCCTACAGATATTTTGTCAGAACTGAAAGCCAGTCCTACATGGGAACTGTGTAGGAGTATTCTGGGAGATGAGGTGGGTGGGTTTTCTTCCCAGAGCTATAAATAAGATTGGAATGAGAAGAATTTGATAAAAGATATAAACACAGAAATGATGAGGCAGGATACAGCCATGACCCCTCTAGTCCTGCCCCCTGGTCCCCCTCCTGCTAGCTACTTCCTCAGTTGTACAACCATCTTACATATAAACACACTTTAGAGAAACTTCTCCTCAGGCAAGATGGGAATAGAAGGGCTTTCAAATCAGATGTTACTTTTTCAGGCCTCCAAATCTCCAATAATCAACAACTTGCTGGTCACTTTACAAGCTGCTTCCAATGCTGCTCTATTTTCTTTGGAAGCTGTGGCATGAAGGGTGAGAGGTGGGGGCTGGTGGAGGATGGCAGGTAGTGGGGAGGTCAGGGAGGCTGAGAGTATTGGAGCCTACAACAGGATAAGCGTAGAGAGCATGAGGCTGTGATGAGGAAGAAGAATTTACTCACAGGGTGCAGGGTGTGTGTGTGGGGGGAGAAATGCAGGACCCTATCTGTGTATCACCTGGCATGTGGATGAACAGGGAATTTCACACCTGAAACTATTCCCAGGCATCAACATTCTCTCTCAGAATCTTCAAGATTGTTATCGACTTCCTTCACTAGAAAAGCTGAAAACCAAGACTGTGTCCCTAGCTGAATGTGGCTCTCAGTAGGAGGAAGATGTAGTATTCTCACAGAAGTAGATCATTTCTATTCCTCTAAGAAGGGCAATTATTCTCACTTCACAGATACGGAGAACAGGGCAGAGTATACAAATAGGTAGGTATTCAGAACCTTTTAGAACCTGGTCTCCTGACAGAACAGAAGCATTGTTCCAAATTCCATGCCCAGAATTCCAACAAGTTCACAAGAGAGTTGTGTTTCTGTCTGTCTGTCATTCATATACACGCACACATATCACACACTTTACAACTTGGCAGCCTTGACTCATTCATTCAGTGCCAGGCACTGGATAAGATACTTTCTCAAGGAGCTCATAATATGGTTGGAGGAAAATGTATAAGCAGATAACTCCAATAACGGAAACATCACCTGTCTTTTTAACAACATACAACACTACAATAAATGTTAAGCAGGGAGACCATACTCAATGGTATGAAGCAGTGAGCTCTAGTAGTCCCTGGTACCAACTAAGAAACAGGCACGAGAATGCAGGGCACTCACCCTCCCTGCAAGGCTTTTAGACCTTGAACATCTCACAGATCTTGAGAGGTAGCATACTCTCAGAACTACTACTGTAATTAGCACTCCACAGGATGTTGGATTGCTCTTTATTTTGTGTATGGGTAAATTTTAGCTACTCAAATAAACTGTTAAATGTCCTGAGGGCAGGTACCTTGCTTGGTATTTCTTTAATCTTTCCAGAACTAACTCCCCTGGGCACAAAGTAGACATTAAACACATGACATCCTTGGCGAAAGGGACAAGGAGATGAGACTCTGGGTGATGTGTCTCTCCACAAGAGTTTATAGAGAGGCAGATGTGGAGTGTTCTGTGAAGCACAAGTGTGCCTTACCCGACCACATCACTGATCCACTGCACAAGGAGCCTGCTCTGGCTCTTTAGGGTTGGTGGTGGGAAGTCCTTCACTGGAAAGCCAGAGAAGATTGCAGCATAAAGTGGATAAATGGTTTGGTAGTTAGTTAAATAAATTATTACTTATTAAATAAATAAATAAAAAGCTGAATTTGAGACTTAAATTTTTGGCTGATACTTAGGATAGAAACAGACCTCAGATTCCTCCCATCTGCTATTTGGTTCTAGCTCTTAGAAATGGATCTGCCATTACCATGACATGAATCAAACTCCATCCTCACTTGCTTAAAAGGCTTCCAATGACTTCCTGTTGTACCTACAATAAAGTCCACCTCTTCTGTGTAGTTGACAGGCCCTCATTATAGCCCAACCTTCAGTCACCAGGTCCCGGCCACACTAGCTTCCTCGATGTTTTCAAACATCGTCAGGCTCTGACCTGCACTAGGCCCTTACACTTACTCTCCCTTCTCCCTTGCCCTCTGCCTGCTTCTGCATGGCTGGCTCCACCTCATCCTTCAGACCTCAGCTCAAATATTTCCTCCTCAGGGAGGCCTTTCTTTCCTGATGATCTTATCCAAAATGACCCCATCATTCCTATCACCTGTTAACACACTAACTGGTTAATTTACTTTGTAACACTGACCATACTCTGAAGTTATCTTGTTTACGTATTTGTCTCCTTGTTGATTATCACTATTCTCCTTTCAAGGGCACATACCAGGTTCTGGAATAATCTGAATGAGTAAATGGATGAGGATGAAGAAAATACAGTGGCAGTAGGTCAGCACTGAGTTAAGGTAAAAAACATCAGTTCTCTCACTATAAAGCTAGAAGTTGTTGTGTGACTATTTTTTTCCTCATAGGGTGTGTCCAAGTATCAATAACACACGAGAAAAGAAAGGAAAGGAGAGCTTAAGCTCTTTGCTGATGACTTAAAAAGAAATGTCAAAAAGAGCAAAATCTTGCTGGCTCCAGCTTTCACTCAGTTTATAATGCTGTTGATATTAAAAACAAATGTTCTGACTTCTAATAGATTCCAATGTTGGTTTCATTTCTCCCCTAGTGATTTCGTTGTGCACCCACTAAGCCCAGCTCTGCAATAACCCCATCCAGCACACTCACACCCATGCCAGCTATAGGGTATCTGAGACTCTCACTCTAAATAAAACTGCAGTTTGATTCAAAATACCAGGTAGGAAAGGGTTTTCTCTTCCCAAGAACCTGAACAAGAAGGCAAAACACATGCAAGAAGTGGGTGCTTTCTCAAAATACCCCAGCTCAAGGTCTGCTCCTTCTATAAAGGGAAGTGAGTGTCACAGGGAGTAGAAAGCCCTGAAAGGTGCCATTCAAAAGTGCAGGATGGTTCAACAGCACTGTTCAAACCAACACTGTTTGTTTCACTGAACTTAATAGGAGCAGTTATCTTAGCCATTAGTGATCAAAAGTCCTTGAACTTGGAGAAGTACAAGAGAGAGAGTGATAAATGAAATCTGTCGCCCTGATTTTCTGTTAGATGCTTCCCACGGCATACTAGACACACACGCCATGCTGAAAACGCAGCTCTAGCAAATGCTGAGAGAGAAAGGCACTTACGCGGCATGATCCCTTGGCTCACCAATTCTTCTCGAGTCCGGCGCTGCTGGAGCTTCAACTGCAGCACTGCAGGGTGGCAAAGAGAGAGGAGAGACGGAGACTCAGTTGGGCATTCCACCACAAAAGACACATTTTCAAATGCAAAGAAAGTCTCAGAACAGAAGGGTGTAGTGTGAAAGAAGGATCCCTTTAATTGTGACTGTGTGTAATTGCAGAAGTGGCCTGATACAGCAGGGTTTCCGTATTCTGCTGTGGGCGGCGAGAGGAAGTTGCGAAGGGTCTTGCAGGGCGATAACAATCCACAAAGTACCAAAGTCTTGCCTCTTGCTCAAAACCTCCTACAACACTGTATCCTCCTCCTAAGACTAAAAAAACATAATAAATTCTTAACTCAGAGGAAATATAATAAGGACCAACACCCAGTAGGAAAAGCTTTCTAGATATTCTACACTGTCTTCCTGGCAGCAAGTGTTTACCATCATGAGTGCTGAATGATAGAGTGTTCACATTAATCAGGAAGTACTGGTTATTTGTAAAATCTTTTCTTTTGTATCTAAAAATTACACCTATTTTCACCACACAATGTATTTCTCTAGACCAGAAAACATTTTACCATCAACAGAACTCTTTTCTTCCTCTTACTGTTCAGTTAGAGCTTTTTACTGTTGAGGCGAAACCACCAAGCTACCCGAGTCAAAGTGCATCTGGGATAGGAGAGGGCGACGAGGATTTCTCCCATTTCCACTCTGCCAATACTGCCTAATGAAACACTCAACAGAAATTTTTGTGAAGTTAAAAGTCAATTATCTCTATTTCAAATGCCAATGAAACGTAAAGGGCATCACCATGGCCCACCATGCAGAATGGCCTGCATTCAGAAACTAGGTGAGAAAAAGCTCAGAGAAAGAGAGGAGCCAAGGAAAGTCCCCTCGCCTGATAAGCCTTCAATCAAGTCACATCTGAGAGAGAGAGAGAGAGAGAGAGAGAGAGAGAGAGAGAGAGACCTGCATCTATTAAGAATCATATTACCGTAAGTATCTGCCTTTTCCCTTTATAGAGCAGTTTTTAAGAAGGTCTCCGAGAGGGCAGCCCAGGTGGCTTAGAGGTTTAGCGCCACCTTCGGCCAGAGGCGTGATCCTGGAGTCCCACATCGGGCTCCCTGCATGGAGCCTGCTTCTCCCTCTGCCTGTGTCTCTGACTCTCTCTCTCTCTGTGTCTCTCATAAATAAATAAATGAAAATATTAAAAAAAAAAAGAAAGAAAGAAAGTCTCCAAGAAGAATGGCAGAACCATAACTAGGCTCCTGGCTACATCTCGAATTCAGCAGGTCCAAAGCAGAACCAGTCTTTCTCCCAAAAACCTAACCTACTTTCCATCCTTATCTCTTTAAAAAAATAGAATCATGATCTGCAATCCACCCCCCAACCCAGTATTAAAGTTGTTGAGCCAACCTCAACGTTCCTCCACTTACCAAGTTCCTGGCGCCACAGTTTTGCCACGTTCCATAGGCAGCTCCCTGTCTTGCACCTTACTTATAGCGTACCTCTCCCATAGTAAATGCCCCAATTAAGGCTATCCAATTACTCTCCCTCAAGTACCATGTGCTGGCCCAACCGTTCATTCACTTCACTTGGAAATGCCTACCCTTTTCAACTGACCTTCCGGGCTCCTAAGCATGAAGAATCACTCTAGATCTCCTGTGAGCTACCTGTTATTTGTTATAAAAAGTATAGTAATATTTTGCCCTGTGTAATAGTTACCCCTTGAATATAACACATCTCTCTTACCAATTTATAAACTCCTGAAAGGCAGAGAATGTATCTTATTAATATGTGCCCTGCATAGCACTCAATACACAGTAAGCATTTAATAATTGTTTCTTGAGGGGATCCCTGGGTGGCTCAGCGGTTTAGTGCCTGCCTTCTGCCTGGGGTATGATCCTGGAGTCCCAGGATCGAGTCCCGCATCAGGCTCCCTGCATGGAGCCTGCTTCTCCCTCTGCCTGTGTCTCTGTCTCTGTCTCTCTCTCTCTCTGTGTCCCTCATGAATAAATAAATAAAATCTTTAAAAAAAATAATTGTTTCTTGAATTGAACTGTATCTTAAAATGATAATACATACAGTCTGAGAGATCTTATCAGGAGATCATAACTATTACTATTATTTTTTACAAATTAACACTTAAAAGTAAAGCCTTACAGAATAAATGGATAAAACAACAGCCACACTAGTGGCTAACATTTATTGATGTGCTTGGTGCCAGACATTGTTCTATGTACGTTCACGTTTTAACTCATTTCATCTTTTTTTTTTTTTTTAAGATTTTATTTGTTTATTCATGAGAGACATAGAGAGAGAGGCAGAGACACAGGCAGAGGGAGAAGTAGGTTCCCTGCAGGGAGCCTGATGTGGGACTCGATCCCAGGACTCTGAGATCATGACCTGAGCCAAAGGCAGATGCTCAACCACTGAGCCACCCAGGTGCCACTAATTAATCTATCTAACACTCCTATGTAAAGACATGGGCCTTACTATTTCCATTTTACAGGTAGAAAAATAAGGCCCAGAGTGATTCAGTAATTTTCCTAAGATTATCCCACTAATAAGAGGCACAACAGAATTTGAACCCAAACATTCTGATTCTAGAACGTGGGTTCCTTACTTCTCTGCTTCTTCAGGGTCTTCTGGAGCCTATGCTGCTAAGACAAGAAGCTTGGAATGTGACCACCTGGGCTGGTTCTCTGGTGAAAAGGGATATAGTTTAGGCCAGGGTCAAAAGAGTTTGAATGATACATCAGTAAAATAAATTTAAACTAATCTAGGAATCTGATTTCAGGTAAATTAGAACCACAGATTATAATATTAAAATGCAAATAATTAACAGCTAGGAGTCACTGAGCATTGCTGTGTGTCAGGCCTAGTTTAAGTGACTGACATGCTTTTAACTTTAAAAAAAAAGGGAGGGGGGCTAAGAGGATGGTACAATTATTATCTCCATTTTACAGATAAGGAAACTAAGGAGTAGACCTTTAAAATTTTGCCTTGGGTCACACAGTTCAAAAGTGCTGGCATGAGACTTCATACCCAGATCTTTGTGATTCTAGACTGTAGGGCACTAAATACTATGCCATACGTCTCCTTGGAGGAAAGAAAGAGGAAAAAGAGAAAATATTTGTCATCTTTTATAGTGTTTCTAAAGCCCAGCCATTCTCTAATGGCTCATCTAAGATGAGCCATTAGAGAATGATTAAATATAACACATTGATTTGATTTCTAAGAACAGAGAAATCTAAATATGATTCAGTAAGTCTGAACACTTCAAAGAAACAATAACTAATGAAAACTCTGGCCATTATCCAAAAATAATTTTGAAATACCAATCAGCAGCACTCCTAAAAAAAAAAACCCCATCTACAGATAGGGCCATAAGGGATATAATGCAAACTTCTTGACTAAAAAACTTATTGCCTCATGAGAGCAAACATTTAAGTCTAGGATTCAAGGTTTTTTATGGAGAACACAGGAAAGGCTGATTTAGCTTTTGTTTTCAACAGATCTAACTCAAAGAGAAAGGTTTATCTAATAAATCTTTCCATCTGTAAAACTAAATGAAATTAAAGTTCAGTTATCTAAAAATTCCATCCTGTTCCCTCTCAGCAGTGAACTCCAGGCTCCGTGCTTATCTGAAATCTGACCAACTTCCCTATTCACATAATAGAATTCACCCTTTATCAGTAGTATCTCAGGTATTGCTACAACCTGACTACAGATATGTTACTGTTTTTTATACACTGCAAAGGCCTCTCCTGCTAACTCAAACAATGTTTATAAAGAGGAAAAGAAAAAAGACCAGTAAACTCCAAATTATAGTTGTCAGCCTCTACATCATTTTACTTTAGTATTGATCTGTTTGGCTGTGTACAGATACAAGGGTCCTTCTTCTAAAACTTCCAACTACAAAGATAAAGGTATTTACATGAATTTCCCCTTTCTTAGTCTATCTTAATTCCTCTAAATTCTGACTAAGCACACTAAATAAAATGCCTTTATGTTTCCAGACTTCAGGGATTCTTTATTTTATTTTATTTAAGTAGGCTCCATGTCCAGCATGGAGCCCAACTCGGGGCCTGAATTCATATCTCTGAGATCAAGACCTGGGTTGAGATCAAGTTCAAATGCTTAACCGATTGAGCCACCCAAGCACCCCAAGGATTATTCATTTTAGAAGCAGCCATTTAATAACTCACTTGCAGTAAATAGCATAAGGGCCATATGTGCTGCACTCACTGCAGAAGGTACCCAAATCAGAAGTACGTTTCAAAGGCCATACATTTAATGCACATCCACCCTCACCAAGAAATACCTGACATGAGTTCAAATGGTTATACTTACAGACGGTGCTAGACCAAGGAGATTCAAAAGAGTAGAAATTTGACAAAATCTCTCTATTCATTATACATCGCCATTTAGATTTCCTCTCCACTCCCCAAGTGGATAAAAACTAAACAAAAATACCTATTTGTGTACATGCACAAGTCTTTATGCTTTCACTGTTATTAATTCCACAAATTTAATATATCATCTGTTTCTAAATGGGTCTGTGTAAGCAGCCTATATATAGATGAACAGATGTCTTTAAAGCTGATGGATGGTGAATCTACTGAGTTGCCTGCCAGAAAAGGATTGGAATAAAAAGAAACCAAATCATAAAGTAGGGAACCCTAGGTTCTCCACTCCCCACAGAATTAATCAAGTTTTCCACCTGTTTCAAACAAAGGTCTGAATAACTGGCTTCTTGGGAAATCAAAGCAAAAGATATTTCTGCCCTGTAAAGACCAGGGAAGTATGTTGATGACACTCAAGGGGTAATGCTGAAGAAATGGACACATCAAACAAACATCAATCAGAATCAGAAAGAAAAGCAAAAAATAAGTGATGTGTCCTCAAGCCCAGCTCTGTGGCTTCCACTGGTCAAGGGACCTGGATTTCACTGGGGAGGGAGATGTGCAGCTTGACAGGCTGTTCTCACCTTATTCATATTTATCCATTACTGATTCCACAAAGGCTTCTAGAGTGGGGAGATGAAGTATTTATGAGGGAAGTAAAAAAGAATGGGAAGGAAATTAGTAGGGGAATGATAGCAAAAGAACAAAAACCCTCCCTTGACATCATCCTTTGTTCACTAAGACCTCTTTCAAGGAAGATTCTAATGGCAAGGGCATTTCTTAAGCCTGATCTCCTAATAACTGGTTCATTGTTTTCTCCTCAATAACCTTTAGGTACCAGTCCAAGAATAAATAAGCAAATACAATTTTATTCAGCAACAGACACCATTACATCTACTTTCAAACTGGAAAATCTGTTTCACTGGGAAGATGAGAGAAGGAACAGAGTAGGTGAAGCTTAAGCATGCTAATAATTCAAATACTCATCTTTGTAGCAGTGAATTAGACCTATTTTATTTTATTGATGTATTTTATACTTCAGTTTATCCTATATGCTTAAAAAATCATTTAGTGACACCCAAATTATAAAACCACAACACCTATTATTTAAAACCAAAGGCTTGGGTGTGTCTCTACCTCTCTCTCTCTCTCATGAATAAGTAAATAAAATCTATTTTAAAAATAAATAAATAAATAAAACCAAAGGCTAGTCCCTGAATACTGACTAGTTTCGTCCTTAACACATATGGTTAAAAGTAGGTGAAGGGTGTTCCCAAAAGAGGGTATTACCCTACATGCTCTGCTGCCTGGGTTAGTCTACAGCATCACCACCAAAATACAGATTGAGAGTTGGGATAGGGGGATGGTTTTCTATTCAATCTAACAAATGTTTACTATACAACTAACATGTGTCGAGCCCTGTGCTAGGTGTTGGATATACCTGTGGTCTCTGCTCCCTTAAAGTTTTTGATCCAGTGGGCAAACAGCAAATTACATATAAATAAGTATAAGTTGTGATTAATGTTTTACAAGAAAACAATGAAGGGTATGAGAGGTCAGACCTTGGAATTCATAGTTTCTCCTTTATATGTTCTGTAATAACTAACTTTTCATACTTCTTCCTTACTACTATATATAGTCACTTGTTTAAGCTACTAAAAGTCCTTAAAAAAACAGACCTTGGAGTAAACTATATTTAAATAGGTAAGCTAAGGCACACAGTTTCATTTATTCACTTTATGCTTATTTGCTTAGTTGCTCTACAGTTCACATACTAGTTGGTAAGCATATCAATTCATCTCAATATTCATGCCTTCCTCAGTTCTTCTCTAGTTTCTTGTCAAAACTCTCCTTAGGCATTCATTCAAGAAATATGAGGCTCTACTATATATGCCAGATCTTTGCCTGCTACTGGGGATAAAGCAATGACCAAAGTTACTGCCTCCGGTGGAGTTTACACTTTCATGGAGGAAAACAAACATCAAATAAATACTTGTAATAGTGAAGAGTATTTTCAAAGAAATACTCAGACACCACATCTCAACTAAGGAGTTAAACTATTCCCATTATTCAATTCATCCAAGTCAAGGTTTGGTACTAGAGTACTAGGTACTACATATGTGAATAAGACATGGTTCTCATTCTCATGGAATTTTTTTTCTTTTTTTAAAGATTTTATTTATTCAGGAGAGACAGAGAGAGAGAGAGAGAGAGAGAGAGAGAGAGAGAGAGAGAGAGAAAGGCAGAGACACAGGCAGAGGGAGAAGCAGGCTCCATGCAGGGAACCCGACATGGGACTCCATCCCAGGTCTCCAGGATCAGGCCCTGGGCTGAAGGCGGCACTAAACCGCTGAGCCACCCGGGCTGCCCTCTCATGGAATTCTTATATCTAATGAGAAAGAAATACTGAAAATGAGTAATTATAATGCTATAAGGAAGACTTGATGTCTATAATGCAGACTTTTAGTTAAAAAGTCATAGGAAAATGCAACTTAGCTAATACACATTAGCTATATATATATACATATATATTTATATATATGTATATATATATATATCCTACTGTATTAAGGGTCTCTGCCAATATGTGTGATATACATATGTCTGCATAAATAATAAAAAGAAATGCTGATTTCCTAAAAATAATAAAAATCCAAATAGATATACATAGATACAGATATTTTCAGGTGCTATGACAGTGAGAAGGTGTTAGTATCCAACACTGGAAGTCACAGAAAAACAAGATCTTTCCTACATGGGGTAAGAACAGTGAACACACAAACAGGGCCTTAAAATTTTTTATCCTCTTGATAAGTTTGTACTAAAGTTTCAAGTAATTTCTTGACGTTACTCCCAAAAAGTAGTATGTTCTTTTGGGTCCCTATCTATTATAATTTTCCACAAGTCTTTCCTGATAGAGACCAGATAGATATAAAAAGGAAGTGAGGCGTCTGCACTCCCTTACACCTTCCCAACACCTCTTCTGCATTCTGGTTCTCAGTCCCTATTCTATCCTACAGCATCCCTGGGACTATTTTCTTCTCCTGCACTTTATGTAGATTTCCTCCAACTTTCTAAACTCCAAGTTTCTCTAGACTCTTTCATGATTAATTTTCTTCCCTCAACTTGGGAAACCAGCCTGAATGGGTTAGCACAGTATACACCACCCCAAAACCGTGTTTCTGGCTTGTGCTTTTAATATAAACAGCAGCAGTTTTAAGGCCCAAGTGTATTCTATAATTAGCTCTACCCTTAACTAGAAAGGGTTTACTGTCAACCTAACTATAATTTCTGGGGAATGAGGCAAGTGATGCATATTGGGTTCGTTATATGAATATTTTGTAAGTTCCTAGTGAATTCAATACACTTGTAGAACTGACCTCTTAAAGGACAGAGAAAGAATTGGAAAATACAAATTCTAGTCCTGGCTCTGCTGCTTCCTAATCAAGTCACTTAACTTCTTTTAGCCTCAATTTTCCCACTATTATACAATTGGTAAAAATAATTCCTGCACTTTGAGCTAAAAACAAAAACAACCCACAACGTATGTGAAAAGTGCTTTGTAAAACTGTAACATGGAAAATACATGTTTCACTAGAATATGAATCTTTATCTCAGGTAGCTTTTCTCTAGGACAGGACTAGGTACTGCTAATAAACTGGTACCATACCTCCAATGACATGTTTTATTTTGCAAAATAAAAGGGCCTTATATCAAAACATCCTTTCTTAAAATCATATTCCATGTTGTTCTGGGGCAGAGGGAATCAGAAGGGAGCAGCAGGGAGGGGGAAGAAGAAGGAAGGGTAGGAAAGGAGGAAGGGAGGAGGGGAAAGGAGGGGAGGGAAGTGTCTCCTTTCCGAAGGCAGTTCTGGCAGTGAAAAAGTACCCTCTATTTCCAGACTCTATTCAATCTGGTATGTCTAAAGGGGTAAGACCCTGAGAAAGGCAGAGAGATCAGTACCTATTCATTAATAAAATTAAATATATGATGAGTGTTCGAAGCATGCTCCTGAAATTCTAAGCTACCCTTAGATTTATAAATCAATTACTAAAACATATTAAGGGTCAGGTTTTTCAAACTGAAATGTTACCATCTAGTGGACAGGATTACTGATTAATTCTTATAAATGAATAATTAATTATGAAGAATATTGGGCTTTCTGATAAATTCAAAATATAAAATGATTTGTGGTATAAACAAAATACAATGAACCACAATGTAATGCTGAAGAAGAGAGAAGTCCCCAACTCTGTTTAAAATCACACATCACACATGCGAGGAGCACCTGGGTGGCTCAGTTGGTTAAGTGTCTGACTTCGGCTCAGGTCATGATCTCAGGGTTGTGAGAGAGAACCCTGCTTTGGGCTCCCTGCTCAGTGGAGAGTCTGCTTCCCCTCTCCCTCTGCTCTTCCCCCCACTTGCACACTTGCTTATACTAACTCTGAAATAAATCTTAAAAAAATAAAATAAAATAAAATAACACAAGTACCTATAATGAGATTTCAAATTTGACTGCTTTTATCAATATACTCAATCTCAATCATTCAACCTTTTCACAATCCTATAAAATTCTCTCTCTGTATATATTGTATAAACATGAGTTAAATTATTTCTGTTTTAGATATCAGAGGTAATAATCAAAAAAAAAAAAAAGATCAATATTATCTATTTAACCTGAATACTCTCAGAGATTCTGAGGTATCTTCCTGGAGTGGCAAATCTGGGTTACTCATATATCTACCCTAACACGTATCTACAAAGGATAAGCTTACAAAAATCTAACTTGAGTCACTGAAACATGTAAAATAAAAGGTCTTTGCATTGTGAAATAATAAAATGGTGAAAACATGCATGTGCCATCTTATTAAATCCTTTCTTCTTAAGAGAGGGATTGGAGGAGGGGCAGAGGAAGAGGGAGAAAGAGACTCTTAAGCAGGCCCCGTGCCCAGCTAGGAGCCTGACTCAGGCTCAATCTCACAACCCTAAGATCGTGACCTGAGCTGAAATCAAGGTCATTTACCTGAGCCACCCAAGCACCCCATCTTATTCAATTCTTAAAACAAAGCTATATGGAAGGCTCTATTATGATACTATTTTGTAGCTCAGGAAATTGAGCATAAAACATATTAAGCAACTTGCTTAAGGTCACCCAGCTCGATTTTGATCTACAGCCAGAGCCCTTAGCCACTATTAAATGTTGTGTTTCTCTTCCTTCATAAAACAGATCAGTTCCTCGTGTTCAAAAATGGCACTATTAATAGTGCTTTCTGCATGATGTGTCTGGAAAAAAAAATGATCTATCTACTTACTAATAGGGAAAATCCAGGTGATTTCAGTGAATAGTACAGGGCATTTCAGAACTCTAGAATCTAAAAGCCTTCTTATGTTAAAATTCTAAAAGGAATAGAGACTAACAGGATTAACAGTGGCCACATGTAAAGGTGATTCAAAGGGGCTCCTCCCAGAGACAGGAGGCTAAGGATACAGAAGAACTTCACCAGCCTACTTCCCAATTGGCTCTCAATGTAGAAACATCCACACTGAAAAGCAGAGGGCACCTGCTTCCTGCTACAACTTCATTCCTGCATTCTGCCAGGGGTTTTCCCCTGGTATTAGAGAGATTCTGAGTTCATTCATTCACAGAATATTTATTATGCCTACTATATGCTAGGCACTATTCTAAATGATACAGCAGTAAAATGGAGAGATGAGGTCCTTGTCTTCACAGAGCATATGTTCTGGTGGGAGAAACATATTGAGTTATTTATGTTGTAATTTCCAATGGTACATTATGTGAAGAAAAATACAGCAGAATAAAAGAACAGAGAGTGACTGAGGGTGGTAATTTTACACAGAGTACTTAGGGAAGGCCCTTCTGAAAAGACAGATGACTCTTTTCTTTTTTTTTTTTAAAGATTTAAGTTATTTTATTTTTTTTAATTTTTATTTATTTATGATAGTCACACACAGAGAAAGAGAGGCAGAGACATAGGCAGAGGGAGAGGGAGAAGCAGGCTCCATGCACCTGGAGCCCGACGTGGGATTCGATCCCCCGTCTCCAGGATCGCGCCCTGGGCCAAAGGCAGGCGCTAAACTGCTGCACCACCCAGGGATCCCAAGACAGATGACTTTTATACAGAAACCTAAATAATAAGATAAACCATGAAAAGATCTGTAGAAAGAATGTTTCAGGCAGCAGAAATAAAGAGCAAGCACAAAGGCAACTGAGGTGAGAAAAGGCCTGTCTTGAGAAGGAAACTAAGATACAAAAGATGAGGAATCTAATATGTTGAACTCCTACCTTAGCAGTCACTTGGCTAGATGTACCACTACAGTGACTCATTTCATCTCAACAGTTATTTGAAGTATATATTACCTCCATTTTATAGATGAAGAAACAACAGTTCAAAGAGGTTAAGTAACTGGCTGCACAATTAGTAAGAGGTAGAGCCAGAGTTCACATACAGGTCGGCCTGATACCAAAGCCTATGCTTTTTCTGCTACATCACATTTAATGCCAGTCGTAACAAAAATATTAATAATTATGCATAAATAAATCAAACTTTTTCCCATATCCTCAAAATCTGGGGCTCACCCATTTCATTTTGGGTAGCTGTTCATCTCCCCCTTGAAGTAATGTCCTTCTTTAATTGCAGCGGGCAGATCTCAATTGACAGCTATGTCAATGTCATCAGTCTCTTTCCTGAGCACCTACAAGGCAATGCTCTAACAACTAACTCCATCATATAAGATCTGAGCATAGCATGTACTTGTACCAGGCATCTGAATGGGGTGGAGATACACTGGGAATGTGCTTTAGACTGGCAGGACCATCTGAACAAACACTTCCAAAGTTAAAGGCACCCGGAACAGTGTTTTCCCTGCCGCATTAGTTCTGCACGTTCACCCAGGAAATGTGGGCAGCCTTGAATCTCACTTGATATTCCCTGCTGGTATTACTGGTGCTGACATTTTGCACTCAACTTTGTTGAGCGTAGGTGACAGGTGAACAGATTCAAAACCTGGAACGGGGTATTCTACAGCAAGCCAGAAGTGACAAAAATTCTTTCCCTTAAAACTGTATTAGAGTACTTACTCTTTCTAAATCTTTAATAATAATGTGGACTTGAAAAATATAGCATGTAGAATACTCATGACTGAAATAACGAGGGAGGCCTATAAGTAAATACTTAGAAAGTTAGTTTTTTTCTATCTCTTCCCATAGGCTTATCCTATTTAGCCTCTTCATATTTTTGAAATTAACTTTCAGTGTTTGTAGTAATTAATTTTGAGACAAAAATGTGTGGTTGGTTTTTAAGGAGGCTGCACATCCAGTGTGGATACTAATGCAAGGCTTGAACTCACAACCCTGAGACTGTGATCTGATATGAGATCAAGAATCAGACACTTAACCAGTTGACTGAGCCACTCAGGTGCCTCTAAAATAATTTTTAAAATGAAAACAATTCTTCTCTAGGACAAGGATTAGGAAACAGAGAAGTGATTAGAAATGAGAAAATTGATCAAATGTGCTAAAAATACACACATACAAAATCTGCAAGTTCTTCAAATATTTATGTGTAAACTTTCTCTGGGTATTTAAAGGAAAAAACAATAGTTTCTCCCCTTTAACCCCAAGGGATGTAAAATTGTATGTTTGTCTCAAAAAAATTAAAGGAATATTTTGAAAATTAATTTTGGCGCCTGGGTGACTCATTTGGTTAGGTGGCTACCTTTGGTTCAGGTCATGATCCCAGGCTGGGATCAAGCCTCAGGGTAGACTCCCTGCCTGCTCAGGGGGGAGCCAGCCTCTCCCTCTCCCTGCTTGTGCGTGCACGCTCTCTCTCTCTCTCTCTCTCTCTCTCTCTAATAAAGTCTTTTTAAAAACTTTTTATTTTTTTGTAAAAGCTACAGCAAAATTTTTCTTCGCTGTAGAAGATGGAAAGGCAAAAAAGGGGAAAATTAAATTTCATGCAGCATGAAATATGAAAACTCTAAGTCTATCAGCTAAAATTGCTGTAAGAGTTACAATTCTCAAGATCAAATACATAAAGGAAAAGTCAGTCTGTTAAAATACAGTAGCCAATTTAACTAGGAAGGCCCTACTCTCCATTCTCCAGGTTTAGCAGAGACATCTCAGAAGTAAATGTACATGTAACTGTAAGGGAGTCCATGTTGTTTGAAGAACTGCAACTCTGTATTTCCTGAAGTTTGTGTGGTCAAATTTGCAAGTGGAACATTTCATTACTGCAGGTTTTTGCACAGAATTTTACAAAACAAACCTGCATTAAGTTAAAGCATAACTGAAATCAATGCCTTTTTGGCAGGAATGACTTCGATATTTTCCTATCACATATTCCTCCTTTTCATGTAGATGTTTGGCTCCTTCAACACACATCATGGGTGAAGGGGACATTACAGCTCCAAAGCTAAAATGGAGGCTGAATGCAGAGCAATGAAACAGTTTACCTAGTTACCACATACCACATTTTTCTAGCATAATTTTGAGGGATGCAGAAGGTGCCACACCTATCAGCAGAACACTTATTTTTAAAATGTCCCAGATACTAGCATGTAGTTTCCCTCCTCCTGCATTTTCAAATTATCCCAGTATCAACATCCGTCTTTAAGAAGCTTTCCCTTAGTTTTGAAAAAAATGCATTACGTTTGTCTGACACTCTGTGTAATACACAAGCAAGACCCCTCTTTCTCTGGCTCTTATGCCTCATCAAGGCATGAAAACAGCCAGAACTACAGCAACAGCTGGGGATCATTAAACCGACAGAAATAGCTTAGGAGACTCCATTGGTGTGAGTGGGGGGAGGAGAGGCTCAGTATCAGATTAAAAAAAACAAAAGGGCAACAGGAAAGGGAGGGGGTTAAGGTGAAGTATATCATACCCAAATTTCCTTTACACAACCAAAGGGAGGCACTGAAGCCAAAGAAGGGACAGGTGACTGGCTTAAATTGCCTAGCCTCTACCTATTCTCATATGGAAGGCTTCGTCAAACCTATAAATGTGAATCAATGAAGACAGGTGGGGGTGGGAAATAGATGGGTGGGGGTGGGAAAAAGAGGAATCGTGGCATCTCAAAGGCTAACCCTGGGTCATCCCCAGTCTGGAGGAATCTCTTAGGATATGAGTCACTTCTGAGGCTGTGCTCACAGTAAAAATCAACTCCAAGAGGGGCAGGGGTATGAAAATGTATGCCAGTACCTAAGTGGACTCCCTTAGTCCAAGTCATCCCTTCAACTGGGAGGACCAAATGCTAGACGAAATGCAGGCTGTCGGGGCTGTTCGTGCCAGAGCACAACCACGCCTCCAATGCTAGCTTTGTAATCTGCCAGGCCTCCGAAGGTCAGTACAGGAATGTGCCATCTGCCTGGCTCACTGCCCGAGTGTGTTCAGCACATATCTGAATGCCCTACAGGAGCTTTATTCAGATCACTCCATGGAGTGGGCTTGCATATACTGATCTCTATACCTTAGTCTGGTTAGTTGTAGGTTCCTGGGGTATCCTCTCCAACTTCACACTTGCTAGGCTGTCATTTACTATCAAAGCCTCTCCCACCAAGGCATCTTCTTCATAACTAATCTCACAGGACTGACTGCAGTTTCAGAAAGTTCCCCACCTGCAAGCCCAAACAGGAAATGATTCGATTGCAGATATTATGATTGCAACTCTCTTTGGCAAGAGTGTTTGGTAACTGTGGGATTGCATGAACTTCAGCCGAACATTTTATTTGATGCATCTAATGATTTACTAGAGAAGGCTCCAGGCTGATGGCTGTTCTCAATGAAAGAAACCACTACATTACCCTCTTCTAGAATGGCTTCTTTTCTAACCCACAAACCTGGCAGGAAAATATGCCTCTGCATATTTCCAAACTACACCAGTTTTGGCTAGCTAACTGTATTTGAACATGATTTTCAAAAAAACACAATGGCTTATTCTGAATATTTTAAGTTAATATTAGGAAGGGTAGGAAACCTACAAAAATAAACCCACTAGAGAGGAGACTAAAAAAGAGTTTAAATAGATATTTAGTTTACACACACACATTTACCCACATATCTCACATACAGTTCATTTTAAGGCTGCATAACACCAAAGAACAGGATATGTATCAACCAAACTGTGTTGACTATTATCACTTTTCAGTGTGCACAGCCTTGATGGGAACAATTGTACTAACATATCTCTCATCAACCTTTAACAGAGTATATTAAATATAAAATATAAAAGGGATGTCATAAATATTTATAACCACTTACTACATAACATCATAGGACATAAGAAGAAAAATAAATATAATAAAAAATTACTAATAAAAATAATATGTAATACTTTACAAAGCTTTCACACATATGATCTTATTTGACTCTATGAGTAGGATGGTAGACATTATACTCATGATACTATGAAAGAAATTGGTTTGCCAAGCTTAGAGCAATTTAGCCAAACTCACATTTGCAAGATCAAACCAAGAACTTCAGGTCTTGACTATCAGCTCAAGGCTGGAGCACTAGCTGCCTACCACAAAAAGGCTTTCAGCCCTCAAGGAATTAATCTCTGACACGTAACGCCTTGGCCAGTATTTCTCAGATGTACCAAGTTTCTTCCCAGTAAGAATCTCACCAATCTCCTGGACCAGTGTCATATTCTGAAGCTAATTCAAGACAATTGTGAGGAAAGGTTAATTATTAATACCACTGATAAGGGATCCCTGGGTGGCCCAGCGGTTTAGCACCTGCCTTTGGCCCAGGGCTCGATCCTGGAGACCCGGGATCAAATCCCACATTGGGCTCCCGGTGCATGGAGCCTGCTTCTCCCTCTGCCTGTGTTTCCGCCTCTCTCTCTCTCTCTCTCCCTCTCTCTCTCTGTGACTATCATAAATAATAAGTAAAAATTTAAAAAAATACCACTGATAATTAAAAGATGTGAGCTTCTTCTAAAGGCTAGAATTATTAATATGAGATACTGAATAAAACTGAATTAGGACAGAGTGCTCAAAATATATCTGTCATTTAGGATGAACATATTTTGCTTATGGGCACGGCATTGCCCTCTAGTGCCAGGAAGCACAATACCCTCAGCAGACTAACTCAGCTAATGCATTATTAACCACCTACTATGCATAAACACATTTCACTAATACTCACTTTAAAGGGGGGAGGGGGAGAAATGGTTACGTCTATCATGCACATGCAACCATAAAAACTATATCAGCCCCTCAAGGAATTTATAAATATAATAGAGAAGATAAGAAACGTAAAACAAATCACTGTAATGAAAGACAGTGTTCTAAGTGCTTTTAGTTTGCAGAGAATAAATCACTAGAGTACAAAAAGAATCAGGCAAGCTTTGCAGCAGCAGTAGCATATAAACTATCTCTGGAGGGCTTCAAAAACTAGATATGACCAAAAAACAAAAACTAGATAGGAGCCAAAACCTAGAGGTAGGAAATACTGTAAGGATAAGAACATAACTAATACACTTCAATTCAGATGAAGAATTAAATTTGTGAAAGGGAGTAGAAGGCAGCTGGAAAGGCTGGCAAAGGTCAGACTGTGAAAGGTCTAAAAACTGTGCTATCCAATATGGTGGCCACTTGCCACATATGCTATTCAAATTTAGTTAAAATTAAATACAATTAAAAATTCAGTTTCTTAGTCACTCCAGTCACAGTTCAAGTCTCAACAGCCACATGTGGCTAGTAGCTAGTGTACTGGACAGTGTAGATACAGTATTGGGCAGTGCTGTACAGAAAGTTGTATTAAATCACAAAACATCGGGATCCCTGGGTGGCCAGTGGCTGAGCGTCTGCCTTTGGTCCGGGGCGTGATCCTGGGGTCCTGGGATCGAGTCCCGCATCAGGCTTCCTGCATGGAGCCTGCTTCTCCCTCTGCCTGTGTATCTGCCTCTCTCACTGTGTCTCTCATGAATAAATAAATAAAATCTTTTAAAAAAAATAAATCACAAAACATCAATCTTTCAAAGCTCCTTCTAAAAAAAATGCAGATCTGATCCTTGCCAAAATCTAATAATAAAGAAAACCACAGGTCCTAATGCCATAATGGGTAAATAAAAGTGTGGTCCCTATCCTCCTAGGCATTTCCAACTGCCAACTAAAACAAGAAAAAGATCACAGATGGCGTCCTATAATCCTAATCAATTATCTTTAAAAATATGTGCCAGTTTTTAGAATCTTTTTTTAACTTAGGAAAAAGAAAAGACAGAGCTAAGAAAACTATGAAAGAAGGAAAAGATTAGGCATTTACATATAATAATAAAACAGAAGACTGAGAAGAGTCACTTTCATTGAGTAATTTCGAGTATTTGAAGGAAGAACTGTATCCCTCAAATATCTGCTTCAGCCCAATAGGAGCAATACTGGACATCCTTTATATTTTCACTATCTAATGCACAATCTATTTCTTCTGTTACAAAATGACAATCATTAAAAAAAATGTGTACTGGGGATCCCTGGGTGGCTCAGCGGTTTAGCACCTGCTTTTGGCCCAGGGCGTGGTCCTGGGGTCCTGGGATCAGGTCCCACGTCAGGCTCCCTGCATGAGCCTGCTTCTCCCTCTGCCTGTGTCTCTGCCTCTCTCTCTCTCTTTCTGTCTCTCATGAATGGGTGAAATGAAATCTTTAAAAAGAAAAAAAAAAATGTGTACTGATAGAAAACATAAAATGAGTCCTCTCAAGATCCAACAGACAAAAAGAATTCTACGTATACAAAGTTCCAAGTACAGTATAAAATCAGAAAAACATATAGTCAATTGGTTAGGCTAGTTGTCTAAAATTACCATTCTGATCCTACTTAGACAAGTCTGCATCTCTATTTCCTATTCACTGCTACACTCGAAACAAAGATATTCTTAATGTTCACACTGGGAATCTGAAACACTATAAATCCTCTGGTTACAAAAACAGTAGCAGCCCAAAGCTTTAGGTCCTAAGCCATACTCTCTCCCTGCCTTTCAAATAATCTTCCCTGAAATGTTACTGTCGTGTTTGACTTTATAATCCTAGATATTCAAAGAAATCAACTGCCTTTCGATCCATTTTTTAAAATACTCTTTTTGCAAACTGGACACTGATAATCATTCATCTCCTCATCGGTGGATTCATTCATTGCCACAAGTTCAAATCATCCTGTTAAATGTTAGTAAAGTTCCAAAGAGATCTCAAGAATTCAAAAGAAACATCTGAGTTTTAGAAAAGTAGCAGTTATGTAATCAATAGTGAAAGTTGTATGTAAATTCTGCTAATGGACAACAGGTTTTCCAAGCTAGGAGAGGGAAAATGTTGAAAATTCTTTTCCATTCATACTGTTAGAATTTGAATGAAGTCCCTACCCACCCCCACTTTTTTCATAACTCAGAGTTCTTCTGAAAGAATTACCAAACTTGGGCAGCCCGGGTGGCTCAGTGGTTTAGTGCCGCCTTCCACCCAGGGCCTGATCCTGGAGACCTGGGATCAAGTCCCACCTTGGGCTTCCTGCATGGAGCCTGCTTCTCCCTCTGCCTGTGTCTCTGCCTCTCTTTCTCTCTCTGTGTCTCTCATAAATAAATAAAATCTTTAAAAAAACTTTTTTTTTTTTAATTACCAAACTTTTCTGCAGAACTCAAGAGAACATTTCTTCTAGCAACTTCAAAATACAAAAGATGGATGTTCACAAAGGAAACATCCTTTGTGGATGTTAACCTAATAAACACTTTCCCGCTATCGTTCATACACGTGGATGTAATTCTATTGTGACTCTACAATTACTAAAAAGATTGGTAAGGCCAGCCCAAACTGTTTACCCTAACCCCAACTAACATGCAGTATAAGTAAAAAGCCTTCCAAGTATTACTTTAAATTATGATATCTTAGTGTTATAAGATCTCACAGGTTATCTATACACTTTCAGTATTTAACAGAGAGAAGAACTGAAGTCATCATCACTGGCTCCCTATTTATTTGTATAGTACCCATGGCCAGAGTATGTTTCATTGACAAAGCACTGCATTTGACCCACGTAAAGAGGTAGAACCCCACTTTGTAAAGTTTTTTCTTTCTTCTTCCATAATCTAGGTTCAGTACATGAGCTGTGCATGGGTGGGAGGAAGGAAGCAAGAAAAACATCCTAAATACTGTCTCCATCAGGTCATGAAGTACACCCTATGGTACTATGCTCAGCTGTCTACCTCTCGAGGGCTCAACAAGCTAAAAACCCAGGGAGAGTAAATCGCCCAAAGTCAAAGCCTGGATGGCTACAGAGGAATAGGGAGAGGAGATAAAAAGACTGTAATAAATTAAGAAGGAAACAAAAGCATGCAAATCCCAACAGGAGAAATATGCCAACCTTCCCGCAAACTGTGATAAGGGGCCAGGCACACTGCGGGGTAGCTGTCCTTTCCCGGCTCCAGGACAATCCATGAGAGAGGCAGAATCCTGCAGGTGGGCTGGTGAATCTTGGTCTTCTCCTCCAGCATGCTGGGGGAGATGTGAGGCTCCAAAGGCCAGTGTTGCAATACACTTGTCTTCCTTACCTCACTCCTTAAAGAGGCCATTTATTATTCGCTGAAAATCTGATTACCATTGCTCTTTAGGTTAAAGTGGGTACTTCATTTCTGTAGTGCTAAGGGTTGTAAGAACAGCTAGATCCCGACTTTACTTAGGGAGTGGGGCATTAAAAGCAGTGACAGCAGAAGGTCAGAATCAGTAAGTCTCCTGGAAAACATTTCTTCCTGTCAGCACTGGGCCTCGACACAGACACCTCCCTCCTCTACCCAAATGCCAAAAAGCAGGACTGGGATGATTTCAATGTGTAGGGCTGGAAGAGAGGAGGGTTCCCTTAGAGAAAATGTTCGTAGCAACCAACCAACCTCATTCACCCAAAATAGTAAACAGTTGGTTTCTCTGCTCAGAACCAAAAGGCTTCTGCCAGACAAGCAGTATCACATGACCAGGTTCCGTCTTCTCTCCTCTGCCTCCCTCCCTTCCTGTGCAAAGTCTATACACCAAAGTGGAACAAGGACCTATAACACTGTACTATTTTATTTAACTTGACATTTGTTTTTAAAATGTCTACAGATGAAAGATACCAAATTGGGAGGAAAGGCAGTACCAAGAGAAAAAGTCAGATGAATTTACTTTGAAATAAGCCACATCACAGCATCAAAAAGGGGTACCATTAACAAGGCTTAATTGGTAAAGGTGCTCAATGAATGAATAAATGAGTGAATAGACAATTAAGCAATTTGCAGATATTTTGGTGATAAAGTCTCTAAAAAAAGATATAGCTCAGTACATATTTTTTCATTTAGAAGGAAAATAAAGGCTCTTAAGGTGCTAGCTAGTGTCACAGACAATATACTGCAACAATAGTAGCAGCCCATCAAAAGTTTGAGATTCAAATCCTTATTGACTTCAATTTACCTCATCATTTGATTCTACTCCTTAGAGGTCTGGAGGTGCATAGAAAATCCGGGTAACTATACCAACAGACTAAATAAAAAAACCTACGCAGCTAATTATGGAAAGAGCTGCCATCATGACACTCACTGGTATTTTCACCTAAGGTGGTCAATAAGGATAGCACCACAGCTAGAGTGAGATGTGCCACCATATTTTTCTCCTCACAAGGTCTCCCAGCACTTAAAGCTGAGCAAGGCATAAAGTGTAGAGGCATGGAAGCAAAAACCCCTAGTGGAGCAATTTGTTCTACAGGTGAAGCGTAAGAATCTACTGTGTCACCATCATCTGCTGTGGTCTCTACTCAAAAGGCCAACCAGGGGACTTTAAGGTAAGAGTTGCTCATACTCATCCATCCCCTCACACTGTAAGATGTTCAATAATATTTTTAATATGGAAAAGAAAGAAAAAAATGAAAAAGAAAAAATACATACCAGAAATCCTTAACTTAAGCAACACCTTTTCCCTCAACAAGACCATGTGAAGATAATTTGGCCAATGTCAAAATACAAATACTACCAATAAAGAATTTGCTGGTGAGGATGAGGAGCAATTGAAACTCTCAGATATTACTGGGAGAATACAAAATGATTTGGGAAACTTAAACTTGGATTTATCATACAACTCAATAACCCCATCCCTTTGAAACAAAGGGAAATGAAAATATATGTCCACATAAAGAGCTGTACATGAATATTCATAGCAGCTTTATTTAAATTGCCAAAAACTAGAAACAACTGAAATGTCCTTCAACCTGGAACAGAAAATGGTGGTACATCCATACAACGGAATACTAGACAGTGATAAAACACATGAACTACTACCATAGGCAACAGCATGTACAAACCTCAAAAGCATTAAGCTAAGCAAAAGAAGGCAAATGCAAAAAGCTACAATACTGAACGACCGCATTTATGCGTAATTCAGGAAAAAACAAAACCAGAAGGGCAGATCCAGGAATGGGGGAGGAAAATGTCTACGAAGAAGCATGACAGAACTTCTTGATGGAAATATTCCATGTATCTTGATTATGGTGGTGGTTTACTTTTCATCAAAACTCACTGAACTGTATCTGTAAAAGGGATGACTATTACTGTCTATAAACTGATCCCAACTTTTAAAAGAAAAGCAGATTACAAAATACCATCCAAAGAGACAGAATAGAATAGTAACTAAGAATACAGGCTCTGGAGCTATCTAGATAGCCAGGTTTTAAATCCTGGCTCTACCACTTACTAGCTGAGTGACCTGAGAGCCTTAACATGCCTGTGCCTCCCTTTCCTCATCTGTAAAGTGGGGATAATAGCATTTACCTCACAGCATTACTGTAGTAAATGAGTCAACACATGGAAAGCACTTAGAACGGTGCCATTCCTGCAACCATTCAGGAAGTGTAAGCTGCTGTCATCACCCAGTTATGTAACACATATATAAACACATCACTGTGCACAGAAGCGATTGGAAGGCTGCTTCTCATCTGGGTGGTGGGAATAAGGCTGATGGTATTTTCTCTTTTTCTCCCTTCTGTTTATCTGCATCTTCCAAATATTCTACCTTAAATAACTATTGTTTTTGTAACAAATAAAAAAATTTTTTCCTCAAAAAACCATATTCTGAAAACGAAAGAAAAGAACACTGGGCTGGGACTAAGGAGTTCTGCTTTTCAGCTGTGCTGCTAATTACTTAGTTGTATGACCTCAAGGTGTCACTTTCGTCTCTAAAAAGGAGGGGCTAGAGCAGATAGGGTGTCCTCCATCCCCAAAATGGAATAGTTCTCTAAGATTTATGGTGGAACTGGGCAAGCTACACCCTTTATTTTGTTTCATTTTTCTTTCCATATTTACTGTCTGCCTACCATGTGCCAGACTGTGATACATATGAAACACCCAAGTCCTCTGCCTTCATGGAGTTTACAAGAGAGGCTTGTAAACAGACTTGTACCCAATCATACAATCTGCCAGCATGGTAAGTGCTCTGATGGAACTCAAAAAGAAGACCTAGCTGGGTTTGGAGGAGTTAGAAGGCACCTGACCTGAGACCTGGATGGTTTAAAGGGGGAAAAAAGTCAAACTAAAGATGGGGAAGGGACCTGCAACCAAAGGGAGAGGAATATACAAAAGCAAAAGGTATGAAAATAAAAACTTCTTGGGGAACAGAGGATGGAGAGAAAAGAAACAGAGAAAGAGCATTTTGACAGCAGTATGGAAACAAAGAGGGCCAACCCCAGCAGTGGGGAGGTTAGTCAGGAAGAGAGAAATGGGCACTCAGACTGTTGATAATCTCCAGAATTCATATGGGACTGTAAATGGTTTATTCTTCTTCAAATGTCTATATAAGCAACAAAGAAATCTAGTAAATATTAGTCTAACATGTACTTTACTATACTTACAAATATAGCATATACTTAAAAAATTTTACAAACAAAAAAGGTCACTTCCATATTCCATGGTTAAGTGTACATCCTTGTTTATTCAGTAAATAGTTATTGTGTGTTATACATACACTAGGTGCTGGGGAAAAACGGAGACACAGACAGAAAACAAATGAACAACCAAAGCATGCAAGAGAACAAGATTCACTTTTTATTCTGTCCAAGACCTACTGAGATCTTCTATTTCTCAGAAGCAGGACAGAGGAAATGTCACTCAGTGGCTGAGAACTCTGACTTGGAACCAGAAAGATCTTTGTGTAAATTCTTGCTCTTACCACCTACCACCAGACTGACTTTGGCTAAGTCATGTTCATCTTGCCTGAAAATGGGAAAAACATCACCATATTCATATGGTTTAGGATTAATTTAATGAAATAAGTAATAATCGGTATGTCAGCCATTCAGAAAAAGTTCCAGAAATGGTTCCTTTTACTAATTTTAATTTTCCATCTTAGAACAGCCCAACATCTCCAATTATATAGACATAGGTATACTCAAAGGGTAGGAAACAAGGGGATTAAGGTATAAAGGTCTATTTAACATTACTGAATTTACATTTTAGTAAATTTACAACTGTTTTCTCATAAAGGTATCATGCTTGGAACTAACATTCCTGAAGGATTTCTCAAACTGTTAATACCTGCCTATATTACATGACCCAAGAAATTAAATAAAAGCCATCACCCAAAATAGGGAGCCAGTCACAATCTCTTTTGGGATTCCTCGTTCTGACTCTGACTAACACTGAGTCATTTAGAGAACTGAGACAACGCAGAGTACTGATAAGCAGTCTGAACACAAATGTGGAGCAGAGGTGCCAGAGTACACTGCAGACCAAAGGTTTACTGCAAGTAGACTTTCTGAAACAGAAAAACCAAGATGGAAGGAGAGTTTTCTAACTGGCTGCACATTTTAGTAATGTCTTTCAGGAAAAAAAGCAGCACAACAATTAGTATGTTTCTCAACTGCGCCTCCCTATAATTACACATACTCAAAAATACTTTAACCATCTTTTTAAAATGTTTATTTCTTATAAATGACTTACAAAATACTTTAACCATCTTTTTAAAATGTTTATTCTTACAAATGATTTCCACTGTAGTGGTCATTTAAAGATTTTAAAAGCAGAACATACCATGCAAAAAGAAAATGTCTTTGTGACCCTAGAGCTTAAGAGCCAAAATGATCCTATTTAAACATCCCCCATAAAGTTTCTTTTGCAATGAAACCAAGTAGGGATACTTCAGTCCAAACAGAAGAATTTATTAAGAAGCAGAGCAGAACTTGGACAGGATTTTCAAGTACTATTTTTCAAGTCTACAATTTGTTATATGTAGGTAAAGTCTATGCCTATAAGCATAAGAAGACCATACTTTTATATCTCTTTCTCTTATTAGTGGTTTACAATCTCCTTTATAAAGATCAGTCTCTGTAGAGAATTTTCATGCTACCAGTGAACCTCTCTGCCTACCTAATCCTACAGAGGACATCTTGCTACTCCCCACTCCACTCTCCTTCCTGTCTTCAGTCCACAAGAGAAGCTGGCAGCTAGTGAAGCTTCTGAACCATCTGAACATCCCTGCTATGCTCCACTCTGCTTAAAGGTCTCCAGTACTGTGTATTGCCAAGAAGAGCCTAAAGAAATTAAAAAAAAAAAAAAAGGTTCTTCCTTTTAGGTACAGGAAAGCTGAGCTTATGAAGAAACCTGTTCATAACTGCTTGTGATATATTGGCCCAGAACATACTACCATTTGCTCTTTTTCAGTGATCCAGGTGTCTCCAGCCAAACAAGCTCTCCACATAATGAACTGGCAACAAAATTAGAAGTGCACAGTTCAGAGAGGAAAAAACTATCAGATGGTGTCAAGCTACATTTCTGCTGGTTCTTTCTCATTACTTCATAGTCTTTGATTCCTTACATCTCTCAAAGTTGAAAGCTGCCAGAACTCCTCTAGCATAAGGCCGTCACCCCCACTCATCTCTGAAGCAAGAGTACTTGCAGGCTAATTTTTCTGCTAACCCAGACATTCTCTAGAAATCAGGCTGCCCAGCAGTCACTTGATCATCAGGATTACACATTTTGCTTCATAGACATCAATCCTCTAGTTTACATAATACACAGAAGCTCCAATCTGAAAATAGTACAAACAGGAGAGCCACTTTCCTACAGTGTTTGCAATCTGGGAATCTAAAAGTTTTGGCCCTTTAAGATAATGAGTTTATTGAGCTCCCTAAAAGGTACTATACTCAGAGAGTCAGTTCCTTTGGAATGCTTCATAATTTTAAAAAGAATGGTGTCCTTCATCACAATTTTGAGACTCTGATACTATTCAACAACAATAAATTAATTTTAAAAAAAATTAAGTAGGCTCCATGCCCAGCATGGAGCCCAATATAGGGTTTGAACTCCACCCTCCTGAGATCAAGACCTAAGCCGACATCAAGAGCTGGTTGCCTGGGGAACCTGGGTGGCTCAGTTGGTTAAGCATCTGACTCTTGGTTTTGGCTCAGGTCATAATCTCAGGGTCCTGGGATTGAGCCCCATGTTAGGCTCCATGTTCAACAGGAAGTCTGCTTGAGATTCTCATTCCCTCTCCCCTCCCACTCACATACTCCCTCTCTCAAATAAATAAATGAATCTTTAAAAAGAAGAGTCAGATGCTCAACGGACTAAACCACCCAGATACCTCCTCCAAATTTTTTTGATCAAGATTGTAATACTAGGTGCCTAGGTGGCTCAGTCAGTTAAGCATCTGCCTTCAGCTCGGGTCATGATCTCAGAGTCCTAGGATGGAGTCCCACATTGGGCTCCTTGTTCAGCAGGGAGCCTGCTTCTCCCTCCTACCTGCCACTCCCCCTGCTTGTGCTCTATCAAATAAATAAATAAAATCTAAAAAACAAAACAAAGAAAAGATTGTACTACAAAGAAGGTACCAACATTCCCAGGATACTTTTTAAAAATAAACTATCTAAGGCTGCATAAGCCCACTGTAAAGACTCAGTGAAATTTAGATGAAAATAATTTCATAAAATGTAAATAGTAAAGAACTCAAAGTTGGACTGGGGATAATGAGCCTTCTTTGTAAAAGTTTATTATTTTAAGAAAACAAATATATTGTTTTATAGTTGAAAATAGATTTTAAAAAATTTTTAAATGAACACAACTCGCTTTGTAATTTAAAAAAATTAACTCAGATTTCTCAAATTTCTTAGGTCTCAAATTCTCAGATAATCTCAAGATAAATACTACCTCTGTTCAGAATTCAGGCCATGGTTCTGAACATATCAATGTATCAGCCTTTCTGTTACAGAACAGTAACTTTTCTGATTAATAAAGCTAGGTGAATGATGAGGAACAATTAAAATGATCTTTAGCTCTTATATTTTTGTGAAAAGCAACAGAGAACCAAAAATTACTTTATGAATCCAGATCTTGTATTTAAAATTCATCCCTGGGCAGCCGTTTAGCACCACCTTCAGCCCAAGGCGTGATCCTGGGGACCCAGGACTGAGTCCCACGTCGGGCTCCCTGCATGGAGCCTGCTTCTCCTTCTGCCTGTGTCTCTGCCCCTCTCTCTCTCTCTCTCTCTCTCTCTCTCTCTCTGTGTGTCTCTCATGAATACATGAATAAAATCTTTTTAAAAAATTAAAATTCATCCCCACAAATTTAAGCAATTAAAATGACAAGGGGAAAGCAGAGCAAAGCAGTTACTTAAATAAGTAAATACCTAGAAAAGAGTTTGGTCAAACAGAATCTTCAAGTTACAATCTCAAGATGTGTGATAAGGGATACTCTACTCTTTTTAAAATTGTGAAACATTCCAACTTGGAATTGACTCTCTGAGTATACTATCTTTTAAGAAACAAAGAACTGCCACCTGTTCATGTCCATCATCTTAAAACCCTGGCTCAAAACTTACCTTTTCCAAGAAACTTTCCCAAATTAACTTCAAAAAAACTCTGGTCACTCTAACTGCTATACTTTCAGCATACAATTTTCTCCTATTCTGTAGCATGACTACATCTATCTCCAAATGAATGCTAAGCTCTTTGAAGAAAAGGATTAGTATCTTCTTATTTTATAAAATAAGGCTCTACTCACTGATACTGAATAAACATTATCAAATACCCATAGCTTCCAGTCCACTATCTGTCAACCAATGCTCACCAATTATCAAACATTTAGTAATATTATTTCATTGTCAGATTCTAGGGAAAGAGAAGTGGAAAAAGATCATACACAAATTAGTCCCTGGGTACTGATAACATCTAGATTGTATATATTTGTGTTAAAATAAAGCTTAAAAATTATCCATGAGCCTTATCCAAGCTCGTCCATACTAATCAAGGAACTGCATGGTATTAACAGGCAGGTGCTTAGAAGTCACAGGTGTGACCCCTACCTCCAGCACTCATCACTAGGTTCCAGTTTCTCTCAAAGTAAAATTTTACTTAACTTGAAGGACTGCTATGAAATGACTGCTATGATAACTATTTAAAGTACTTAACTACAAGGCGGGGGGTGAGTCAATATGGCATATCTCTCATACTGTTAAAATTATGACTAATTATAAGGCTAAGAAAAATTATTCATAATATAAGTTATATTACATTAAAGTGCACTATGGCATCAATTCTCTGGTTAAATATGGTACATAAAATATAATCCCTTCTTAAATGTGATCTGCTTAACACGGTAATAAACTTTCCCAGAAAAGTGATCTCTGCTACATGGTAATTTGCCAAGGATCTCGGGAAGAAAGTTTTGCACAGATGCAAAGACCTATCTCCCAGCAAAACTCAGCTTTATGCAACATTTTCATACTAATAGATGCCTTAAAATCTGAATGCCAGCTTTTCACTGTTAACAAACTATTCCATTTGTCCCCTGATCCCTTACAATCCATGTCTCTCCAGCATTTCAAGATGCGGCTACAGTGTCCAAAGGGGCTAGGCTTTCATATGGCTTATTCAGCAAATGTGTTAAGAATCCTAATAAAGCCCTGATTGTAGAGAGATTAAAGTTAACGATACGCTATTACTTCCCACTCATTACACCAGTCAAAAATTTTAAAGAGTTGTTAACACCTGTATATAGCAGGTGGGGGAAAATGGTAGTCTCAAACATGGCTGGTGAAAATATGAGGTGTCACAGTCTTTTTAAAAAGCAATTTGGGGACACCTGGGTGGCTCAGTGGTTGAGAGTCTGCCTTCGGCTCAGGGCGTGATCCTGGGTCAGGGATCAAGTCCTTCATCGGGCTCTCTGCAGGGAGCCTGCTTCTCTCTCTGCCTCTCTCTCTTTTTCTCATGAATGAATGAATGAATTAAATCCTTAAAAAATAAAATAAAAAGCAATTTGGTTACAGCATCAACTAAATTTGAAAATATATATTTTGGGGTGCCTAGGTGGCTCAGTTGTTGGGCATCTGCCTTTGGCTCAGGTCATGATCCCAGGACTCTGGGATTGAGCCCTGAGTCAGACTCCATGCTAAAGAGGAGCCAGCTTCTCTGTCTCCTCCCCACTTGTGTGTGCTCTCTCTAATAAGTAAAATCATTTATATATATATAAATATATATTTATATATATTTATATATGTATTTATATATATATAAATATATATATAGTTTTTATATATATATATAAAAACTATGGGATGCCTGGGTGGCTCAGCAGTTGAGCATCTGCCTTTGGCTCAGGGCGTGATCCCGGAGTTCCAGGATTGAGTCCCACATCGGGCTTCCTGCATGGAGCCTGCTTCTCCCTCTGCCTGTGTCTCTGCCTCTCTCTCTATGTGTCTCTATGTCTCTCATGATGAATAAATAAAATCTTTAAAAAAAAAATTTAAAAACACAGAATTTTCCCTAACTCATCAGTCCCATGTCTAAGAATATGCACCATGGAACTAAATACAGAAAACATACCTAAAAAAGATGCTTACTGCAGCATTTTTCATAATGGCTAAAAAGGAAAGAAGTAAAATGAATATAATATCCATAACTAATATATAGTCATTAAATAGAACTAATGTGAGCTATCTCACATGATGTATGATTCCACTAAGGATTATTGAGTGAGAATAACAAAAGGCAAAAAAAAAAAAAAAAAATGTATGTAGTGGGATCCCTGGGTGGCTCAGCGGTTTAGCGCCTGCCTTTGGCCCAGGGCATGATCCTGGAGTCCCGGGATCAAGTCCCACGTCAAGCTCCCGGCATGGAGCCTGCTTCTCCCTCCTCCTGTGTCTCCGCGCCCCCCCCTCTATCATAAATAAATAGATAGATAGATAGATAGATAGATAGATAGATAGATAGATAGATAAATAGATAAATAGATAAATCTTTTTAAAAATGTATGTAGTTACATTTAAAAACAAGTCAATAGCAAAAAAGAAAAAAACACATTGTGTATTTGTATGTGCATACGGATCTGTAATCGGATTATATGTGTGCAGAGAAAAATATGAAAGGATATACACTAGGTTGGTTATATGGTTTGGGAGTAAAGACTCACCAGTGTGGTGGGAATGATGAAAAAGGGAAGGGAGGGAATACTAAGCAAAAAAAGTCTGTACTTAAAGAATAAGGATGCAAATTTTCAGACTTATGTATCTGTAGTAAAATTACGTTTACATGTAGATCGAGGTATGAAGACTTAAGTAAGTTTTACAAATAATAATCTCCTAAATAGGGAGTGATGAATGATTTTTAAAAATTTATCCAATTATCTCATTCTGATTGCTGCATTTGTCAGCTGATTTTTTTACACCATGTCTCTAAAAATAATGACCTCTCTTTTATCACCACCTTTACAGCTTCCACAGCAGTAAGCACCATAAGCAAACAGCTAACTCACTGTACTAGCTACCAGCATGCACAACTGATGCAAAACAAAAATTTACTTTATAAAATACAACCATGGGCAGCCTGGGTGGCTCAGCTGTTTAGCACCACCTTCAGCCCAAGGCATGATCCTGAAGACTCAGGATCGAGTCCCACGTCGGGCTCCCTGTGTGGAGCCTGCGAGCCTGATTCTCCCTCTGCCTGTGTCTCTGCTTCTGTGTGTGTGTGTCTCTCATGAATATATAAAATCTTTAAAAATAAAATAAAATATAATCATGAAACACTGTTGAAAACACTATTATTTTAATTCTTTAGGGCCAAGTAATACAATAAATGCTGATCATGCTTATTATGGTTGGGGAGTTCTGATTAGGACAGATGTTGGCCTCCATTAGCAACTTTTTAAAACCTACCGTGCACCCAAAGACAAGCATACTCTAATCTTAGGAACGAAATTCTTACATTACAAAAATGTGTCTGCAAACCCCAGTTAGTACAGAAAAAAACATTACTAATGTTCCTCCACCTAAAGAAACTTCCAGTTGAGAGACATCAGAAGGTATTCCACCCATAGAAATAAGCCGAGTGCAGAAATAATCTTAATGGGAACAGATAAAACCTTTTTTTTCACTCTGCCTTATTTTTAAGTTTCTGTGATTTATTTTTAAGTTTGTCTTATTTCCTTAATCAAATGGAAAACTAAATTCTCCTCAGCTGCTGCTAGGAGAAACACTTTTCCCTAGAAGCCACTATGCTAAACTTAACAATAGTACATGTGCCAGGTATTGTTCTGTGTGCTTTACACATATCAACTCCTTTAATCCTCACAAAAACCCAGTGGTTCTTAACCCAGGGCAATTTTGCCCCCAAGGGGACATATGGCAATATGTGGAGTCATTTCTGCTTGTTACAAGTGGAGTGTGGCATCTAGTAGGCAGCAGCCAGGTAATTTTGCTAAATACCCTACAACACACAAGACAGCCCCAGACAACACAACCCCAAATGTCAACAGTGCTCAGGCTGAGAAACCCTGCAGTAACCCTGTGAGGTAGACTATTGTTGTCCCCATTTTTCAGATAAAGAAACTAAGGCATGGAGAAGATTAGTAACTTGCCCAACATCCCAGATCTAGCAGATGGCAAAGCCAGAATCTGAACCTAATCGTGTAGCTCCAGAGTTTTTCCTCTTACCGTTTCACAAGAAAGACACTAGTTAGGAAGCTCATCCACAACTTTCTTTCCCCTTGCTAGATTCCAGACTTGTTTGGAAGACTGAATTATTTATTTGTACATTCATTCTAAATTCCATCTATCTGACCATCTATCCATTCAACAAGTATTCACTGAGCAACCACTACGTGCCAGATACTGCTCAAAGCAATTCTAGGTAACTAAGATCTCTGTCCTTGTGGTACATATGTTCCTCGCTCATACTCATTCCCCCACCATCCTTATTAGTCCTTGAACATGGCTAAGCACGATCATACCTGTGCCTACAAAAGTCCTTCCTCCACAAAAATTTTTGAGCATGGGTCACTCCTTCCACATCATTCAGGTCTCTGCTCAAATTTCCCTTTCTCAAAAAAAAAAAAAAAAAATTTCCCTTTCTCAGAAAGGCACTCCCTGACCATCCTTTCTTAAATTAGCTAGACTCTCACCATCCATTTCTCTTCCCTGCTTTCTTTTTCTTTAAGATTTTATTTCACTTATTTTTTATTAACATACACTGTATTATTAGTTCAGAGATAGACTTTAGTGACTCACCAGCTGCATACAATACCCAGTGGTCATTACTTAAAGTGCTCTCCTTAATGCCTGCCCATCACCCAGTTACCTCATTCCCCTGCCACCTCCCCTCACCTCAGTTTGTTTCCTAGAGTTAAGAGCCTCTTATGGTTTGTCTCCCTCTCTGTTTAAGATTTTATTTTTAGGTAATCTCTACACCCAACATGAGGCTTGAACCTACCACCCTGAGATCAAGAGTTTCATGTTCCACTGACTGAGCCAGCCAGGCACCCCTCTGGCTTTATTTTTCTTAATAACACTTATCATTCCTTTTCTTAAAGATTTTATCTATTTATTCATGAGAGACACAGAAAGAGAGGCAGAGACATAGACATAGGGAGAGGCAGGCTCCTCGCAGGGAGCCTAATGTGGGACTCTATCCCAGGACCGGGATCACACCCTAAGCCAAAGGCAGACACACAACCCCTGAGCCACCCAGGCATCCCAACACTTATCATTCCTAATACTATATTACACATTTGCTTGTTGTTACTGACGTCTCTCATGAATAGAACTCCACGAGAGCTCAATGTGCAGAATTGAGAAGTTCATCGGGCACACAATAAGCATTTGATAACTAGGTATTGAACGAGTAGATGAACGAATGTCTTTTCAATCTATTTCCTAATGACTGCCACCTCTCACCTGGATTTCTGCAACTGCCTTATTTGGTCTCTCTGCCACCTTTCTTAGTTCTCTTCAATTTATCCTCTACACTAAAATCAGAATCATCTTTCTAAAATGCAAGTCTAATGCCACACCTCTACTCAAAACCCTTTAATGACCCCCTGCCGCTCTTAGGATAAAGTCAGAACTCCTGACATGGCTTTTTTTTTTTTTTTTTTTTTTTTTTATTGATTTGAGATGGAGAAAGTGCAAGGGAACAGGGAGCTGGAGGAGCAGAGTGAGAGGGAGAAGCAGACTCCCCGCTTATCTGAGAAGCCAACGGTACTCCACACGGGGCTCAATCCTGACCCCGAGATGATGACCTGAGCCAAAGGCAGATGTTTAACTGACTGAGACACCCCAGCGCCCCCCTAACATGGCTTCTAAGGCTCTCTTGAATCTCAGAGTTATGTTCTTATCACTCATTTTCTCAAATTTGATTGCTATAGTCACGAAGTAGCAGTAATAGCTAATATGCATTGAGCACTTGCTGTGCACCAGGCACAAATCAAAGGGCATTATATGTCTTAAATCACTTACTCCTAAATTGAGATAAGAGTTTATGTCTATTTTCAGATGGGGAAACTGAGGCACAGAGAAGTAACTGTCCAAGGGCAACTAGTAAGTGGTAAGGCCAGGACGTAAACCCAGGCGGTCAGGCTCCAAAACCCTCACTCACATCCATGATACTATGCTCTCTATACCAACTGTACCAAAAGTCCTTCAGTTCCTCGAACGCACTATTTCACTTCACACCTCCAGACCTTCACATGTCTCTCTCTCTCTCTCTCTCTCTCTCTCTCTCTCTCTCTCTGCTGGAACATCCTTCAGATCACAGCTTAAACACCCCTTTCTTTGCAAGGCCTTTCTGTGATGTTCTGGAGCATTATTTGGATCCCCTTGCCTTGTTCTCCCATGGCATTCTGAATTTCCCATTATAACCCCCATTTCTATTTTATACTGTTTTCACCAGTAAGTTCCAGGCTGCACAAGGACACAGAGCATGTATATCTTGTCCAGCACTGAATCCCCAGCACCTGGCCCAGGAACATATGAAGGGCTGAGTGGCTAATTCCACATGGCATCAGCACCACGAAGCCTCTCTTAACCCCTTTTCTAAAGTCATATGGCACATGTTTTATGCTTCATATTTTGTTATTTTAGTAGATATTAAAAAGGATGTATATACATATTATTTTTCTGTATGCTTGCGAAAAGCAGGTTATCTTATATATTGATGAGACCTTATGAAGTGACTTTCCTGAACTTAGCACTTAATAAAATATTGTGTACAAATAAAATAAAATAAAATAAAATAAAATAAAATAAAATATTGTGTACAAAGGATGATTGTATTATTTCTTACAACTGCCTGTAAATCAACTATATCTCAATAAAAATTCCAATCTAAAAAGTAATTATGGAAAGAAACAGACTGATAATTATTCAGGAGCTTAAAATGACCCCCCACTATCTAGTAAAGGACAAACTCCCCGATTTAACATTCAGGGTCCTCAATAATCCAGCTCCTTGTTACATATTCAATCTAATCTTTTCTTGCAACTACCCTACACCTCCTCTTCTAATCAAGTGAAAACTTTACTCTTCCTCATATACCATGCCTAGTCTAGTTTCCAGATCCTGTCTTAGGAGATACTCTTCCTATCTGAATACCATCTGATTCGCCGTTCTGTCCTCTCAACTCCTCTTGCCTATCCAAACTGCACTTTTCCCCTAAGGTCAAGCTCTAATCTTACCTCCACTGTGAAGTTTTCTTGACTTCATTTACCTCTTTTTTCTTAGGATTTTATAATCCTTTGTAACCCCCATACCTCCAATAAGCATATAAATTTCCTGAATTTCAGAATCATTCCTTCTACTTCTTGGGAATCCCCCAGAGTACCTATCAGAGTGTTAAGTATATGATCAATAATTAATAGATACTCACTGATTAAAGGAAAAGTCTCATAGTTTACTAGCCATGCATATTATCAACCCTCAACCATCCATCCTAACAGCAGAGCCACTGCACAGAAAGACAACCTACTGAAGAGTCCAACTATCTTTCAGGGTGGGAGGAATGCTTGTATTTGAATTAAGTACTATGTAGTTGTTTCCAATTTTCCAGGAAGTCACAAAGCTGCCACAAATGGTCTAACTGCACAGTTCTTCTCTTGTCAGGGCCCAGAGCCTGCTCAGCTTATCATTCCATACCGGCAAACAACTGTATAACTTTTCCTCATCTGTGACACAAAGATAAAAATAAGCAGAGGTAGTCATATTCTAAACATTTGCTGGTTCACACCTTCTCCTAATAGGGAGATCATTGTTTGGGCACAAAAGATCAACTATTCTAACTCTTATTGGGCAAAGTATCTTGTTTGTATCAACAAAATGTTTTTTAAATAGAATATAGTGACAATATCAGTAAGAATTTGAAAGAGAGGTTTGCCAAAGAAAACCCCTGTGATGATCTACTCTTAGGATAATTCAGAATTGATAAAAAGCCAAATTCTTCCCATAGTCCATAGAGATTTGCCTCGGCCTACAGCTATTTTCCCTAAGTGAGAGTTTCTGAACTCCTAAAATTCTTTCTGGTTTGCTTCTCTTTCACATCCAACTGGTCAAACTTTCTTATAACAACACATCCACAACTGAAAAGCTAAGTTTCTCAGCCTGAATTTTTGTTTATACCTGGTAGAAGCTACAGTTTTCTCCCAGAGGGATTTCAAAATGCTTGAGCTTATCTTCAGAAAACTCTTCAAATACTTTCAATGAACTAATGGCAACAGCTTTGCTACCAAAAAAAATTTCCCAACGTCTTCCTCTTTTGGCAGGCCCTGCAGAAACCCCCCTCCCCATAAGGGGGAATCTGAGTAAAAACACTGCCAGCTTCAAGTTCCCTTAGGCAAATTTCCAGCCTCAGTCAAGGCCATGAGGTTAAACATTTCTCAATGACGCAGGCTCCCTTGGAGGGAGGAACAAGAAAAAAATCAGAACTTACTCTTCCCAGTGCAGTAAATCAAGAGATAGGGGCTAAGTCCTGAAAAAAAATTAAACTACATACTGTTTGCTCTGCAAAGGTCCCCAGTAGAGATGAGAGCTGTGGGATGGGAGAAAAGGCAACTGGGGAGCCAACAGTTCAACCAGATGGACAGATAAACCTTTAGGTTCTCAGAGAATCTCTACAATATTAACAATGTGTATGTTTCCGGTCATGGTATAATTTATGGGAACTATAGCAGCTAAAGCAAAGTGACTGAATTGGTGGTGTGGGGTAAGAAAATGGAGTCCTACATGAAACAAGTTGTTATTTAGGATTCAAATGTGTATTAGATAGAAGGCAGGAAAAACTAAAGAACACTTAATTGACTTCTTGGGGAAAGACTATAGGGCTGATCACAAAGAAAGCAAGCTTATCTGAGGGGCTAGTAGGGCTCTTGGACCTCTGAGTGCTTGCAGAGATAAAAGAATGAAATAAAATCAGAACTATTCCCCCAAAACTGATTTATAGATCATAAAATTTAGAGTTAAAGAGAGTCTAATCTTGGGCGCCTGGGTAGCTCAGTTGTTTAAGTCCAACTCTTGATTTCAGTTCAGGTCTTAATCTTGGGGTCATGAGTTCAAGTCCTCTGGGCTTTGCACTGGGTGTGGAGCCTACTTTAAATAAAAGGGGGGGGTGGGTCAAATCCTTAAAAGAAAATGCCAGTGATGAAAATACTGTTAACGTCTGTACAGTGCTTTACTTCTTAAAGAGCTTTCACTCGTTTAGTTCTTAAAAACTATTTTATACCTGCTGTGTGACAGGAACTGGGGATACAGAATTAAGACACCACCCCTGCATTCAAGGAACTTATTTCTAATGACGAGACCCACTAGGGATAATATGTAATAAAATAATCATTCTGATGATTTGTACCAAGTACAGGGAGAGCATGGGAGAACGAACACCTAAGTCTGCCTGTAATGAAAGACCACATGCATCTCAGAAGAGGGAGCCCTTGCTGGGATTTGAAAGATGAGTAGTTAGTAGCTGGCAAGCAGCAAGAGTATGATCAAGGCGGAGGGAAGGTTATATGCAAAGGAATAGAAAATTAAAAGAGGACAGAATGTTCTAGAAACTAAAAGCAGTTCAGCATTGCTGGAGACTCTGAAGTTGGAAGTGATAGATGACTGAATAATTAGAGGCAAAGAGACAAATGTAATAGTTTAATTTTTTACTCCATAAGAAATGGAAGAAGGGGTGCCTGGGTGGCTCAGTTAGTTAAGAGTCTGACTCTTGATTTCAACTCCAGTCTTGGTCTCAGAGTCAGGAGTTCAAGCCCTGCATTGGGCTCCACACTGCGTATGGAACCTATTAAAAAAAAGGAAAGAAAAGAAGAAAAAGAAAAAGAAAAGAAAAAAGAGGAAAGGAAAGGAAAGGAAAGGAAAGGAAAGGAAAGGAAAGGAAAGGAAAGGAAAGGAAAGGAAAGGAAAGGAAGAAAGAAAATGAAAGCAAGAAAGAAAAAGAAAGAAAGAAAGAAAGAAAGAGAAATGGAAGAAGCCTAAGAAGAACAAAATGATTAGAAATGATTGTTAGAAAAAAAAAAAAAAAAAGAAATGATTGTTAGAAAAAGCATGTTGCCAGCTGTATGCAGGACAGACTAAAGACGAGTCACGCTATAGATAGGCAGGGAGACCAATCAGAAGGCTCCTGAAACCACAGTGAAAAACAAGGAGAATCTAACAGAGGAGAGTGAGACCAAATAAGAGAAGTCAAAGCAGAACTAGCATCTACAGAACTCAGAGACCAAACAATTAAGAGGAATATCAGAAAAGAGAAATTGAGAGTGATTCCTAATTTGCTGCTTAGGTAACTGGTACCAAGTTAGGAGATGCAGGGGAATGGTGACATCATCTTTAAATACGTAAAAGTCTGAAGTGTATGTGAGTCACCCAGAAGTTCAGGTGGGAAGAATGAGTGGATTAAATGAACCCAGAGTTCAGGAAGTAAGTTGGGGATAGACATATAGATGCAGACATCCTGAGTAAGTGGTAGCTGAAAACCACACATTGGGATGGGACTGCTGTGGAGAATGAGTAGACTGAGGAGAAAAAAGGGTCAAAGACTAATCCTGGGAAATACATTTAAGGGACAGGAAGAAGAGTACAAAGAGACTGCATAGTGTACAGAGAAACAGAAGGCAAGCTGAAGAGAGGATAGTATCTATAGTTTGGCTGCCCAGGATCTGAATACCATTCCTATTTGGGGGAAATTCCAAGATAGGGGAAAGGCAGGCCCCTCTTCCTAGTACAGAAGCTAAAGAGGAACAGATAGTCCCTCTCAGCATCTTGGCCTCTAGCTCATAAATATTACCCAAGTCTGGCCAAAAAGATCATCCCATCAAGAACTTTGAAAATTGGGAGAATGACACAAAGATCAAAAATACAACCAGAAATTATTCATGGCACTGTGGCAAGTGTCTACTGGTGGCAGTGTCAATAGCACCAACTGTCTGTGGGAGATCATGACAGTAGTAGTAGCAGAGAAAGTCCAGTGAGCAGTGCGCCAGTGAGAGTCCTAAGAAGACTGGTCCCATGACATCTTCTTCCCTATGTGCTGCCTCCCTCAATTTCTGCTCATTTTCTGGCCTTTGTTTTTAAGCATTCTTAAGGTTGTGTGCTATACAATACTCTTCCCAAAAATGTATTTTACACTTAGGTTAATCAAGATTACACAAAGAACCCTGAATATAGAATGAGGAGAGAGCACCAAACAGGGTCAAACGGTAAAGAAAGGTTGAATAAGAGGAGGCCAGCCTACAATGAGCCCACTGTGTAGGGTGACTAGCAAATCAGCTGCTGATCCTGGTGAAGTTGTTCACATGTTATTTTATTCCAACCTTATGATACCTTCTGAGAAAGATAAAGCAGGTATATCTTTATTGTAATGATTTAAAAAAAGGGGGGCTAAAAGACACTAAGAGTATTGTTTAAGTCCTATAGCTCTTTTTACTACCCAAGGTTGCCCTCAAGAAAGTTATTTATTTTTTTTTTTTAAGAAAGTTATTTTACGAATGTTCGTGAAAGGAGATGTTAAATGTTTATACTAATTCTTTATACCATGTGTCAACAACTATCATAGATGATGACCACATATAGTTCTCAATCCTGGACTTCCAGCTTCTTTAATTTTGGTAATACAAAAGGATCTTCATGCACTTAGGATCCTTGTAGACAACCACCAGAAACATCCCTCAAGGAACGTGAGGCTCCTTGCCATCATCCTTCCACATCTCATTCAAGGTGCTGTGGTCACTACTTAAAGAACACATCGTCAGCTAGAAGGAGTCCTCAAGTGGAAGAAGGGATCTTCTATCCCTGACCATGAGAACCACTGTGGGAATGAGAGGTTGAAAGCTTTCAAAAGAAGATGATTATTTCTCAACTTCATTCCTTTGGGATATGTCACAGCCAGGAAGGGAGAAATTGGAAAAAGCAGCTTTCACAAGCTGCCAAATCCATGTCCTAGTCCCAGGGGATAATTAGCCAATGAGGTTTTGTGGAGTTGATGTAATGTTGGCAGAGGCTAATGTTTTATGGTTGAACATGTAGCCTCTTGATATTTAGCTACAGGGCTAAAAGGATGACATCCTGAAAGGCCAAGAAACTCAAATCCATAACACCACCACTTAGCAATTTGCATTTTAAAAGTAATTTGTAAGCTTTAACTGACCCATCTTTTTCATGAATAGTTTCCAAGAACATTTGTTAAACTGTAAATTTTCTAAATCTAAATTTCTAAGTCTAACTCTTTTACTAGGAGAAGAAATTTCTAACACCTCCAAAGAACAAAGATAATTTAGAAAGCTTAAAGTAACAAAAGAAAGAAATTAGAAGAAAGGCAAGTTTTCCAAGAAATAAAGTTTGTTTGTGGTACTTTAATCCCACTACCAGCATACCAAGTTTAAAGCTGTCTGACGTCCTTATGAAAACAATTTTTGAAACTGAGATACTAAGCCAAGAGCTTTCAGGAGCACCACATATCTCACAAAACATTGTCAATCTTCACTTAAAAAGTATTCTGAGATGCAAGAGGTAAGAAATCAGTGGGCAGGGAACAGAGCATACAGACACTAACACTCTTGGTTTGAGCTTGAGCTATTAAATTTCAAAATGAACATTTGCCATTTTAAAGAAAATTGGTAGGTCCTTTGACTTAAATATACCACAATGATCTTCCAAAGCCTGAGACAAAACTAATACATTAAAAAAGAAAACATTTAAATCTCTAACTAATTAGCTGAAACATATAGTGCTCCCAAATATGTACTAGCTCCTTACTTAAAACAGGAAACAATTTTTGGTTCAACCCTGGGCAGATGTATATCTGGTAATAGGGATATAAATACTCCATAGTTTATATAACTACATTTCACAAAAATTGAGAATGACTTTTCTCAAAATGAATGAGGGAGAGGGAAAGCTGGTACAAAAAAAAACCCACGTGCTCTATATTTTATAAAGGAATCAGAAGGCTGTCCTTAGCAGGATGGTTTGTATTTATTCTTCAAGAAACAGGGTTGGAGCACCTGAATACTGAAATGTTCCAGGAGTGGTTTTCTTCTTCCCAATCTCTCCAATATTTCATGTTCACATCATTCATTCATTCATTAACATACATTTATTCAGCACCTATTATATATCAAGCTAAACAGATGCTGGATATAAAACACTAAAACAAAATTAACAGTGACAGACAGGGGCACCAGGCTGGCTTAGTCAGAGGAGCATGCGACACCTGATCTTGGAGTCATGAGTTTGAGCCCCAGTGAAGTATAGAGATCATTTCAATGAATAAAAAAATTAAAAACAAAACCAAAACAGGCAGAAACATGCCTTCATAGAGTTTATAATCTAGTGAGGGAAATACACATTGAACAAATGTAAACATATAATCTCCAAGTATAAGTGCATGAAGAAAGAATGAGAAAGAATGAAAATAACCTGGGGGGGGGAGGCAGTGGGCAGGACATTCTCTGAGACCTGTGGATGATAGGATAATAAAGCAGGTGGGAAAAAGGAGGGAGAGTAGGAAGCAAAGGTAGATAAAACACAGGAAAGCCAAAAGGAAAAGACTGGTGGTGGTAGGAGAGGGTATTAAGGAGGTAGGCAGGTAGAACTACACACACTGGTAAACTTTATTATTATTCCAGGAGCACAAATGTTGACTGCAGGACTAAATATTACCTACATCAAAAATATACTTTTTTTTTCAAATTTATCAAGAATTTTCTAAAAATATTCATACTGCCACCTTAGTTGGGATTAAACATAAATTTAGAGACACAGTCAGTTGACCAAAAGCCTAACTGCAAGGGGGGATCTTCAGAATAAAGCTAATAGATTATTTGCAAACATCTCATGAACTGACTTCAGCAGATATAAAACTCATCTTTTAAGAAGTTTCTAAAAGCTCTGTACTACAGAGCTCAGCAGGAAAGGGAGGAGGAGGCAAGGGATCTTTTTCTTAACAGAGCCAGCAAGGACCTTCACATGGAAAATGTTCCTACTCTAAAGATATACAGGTTTAAATTTACTTCCTACCCACAGAAACTATTTGCTACATCGGAAAAAATTTCTAATGCACATTTATGGCAAGACACTCCAGAGGTTTTGCTTAGTTTCAAACATATGACACTCATTTTTTGGCCATGAATGTAGAAGTCAGAAATCTCACTACATTGTAATTCAAAATGGCATCCTTTCTAATTTTCATGAACAGGTAGAAGACTAAACTGTTAAAAGCACAGAAACTTTCTAAATAGGGTTAAGTATAGAGAAAAGGTTGTCCCTATGCAGAAAGGACATCAGAATTTAATACAAGTATTACAGGGGCACCTGGCTGGCTCAGTCAGTTAAGTATCTGCCTTTAGCACCTGGCTGGCTCAGTCAGTTAAGTATCTGCCTTTAGCTCAGGTCATGATCTCAGAGTCCTGAGATGGAGCTCCATATTCTGGCTCACTGCTGAGTGGGGAATCTGCTGCTCCCTCTCCTCCCCCTGCTTGTGTGCTCTCTCAAATAAATAAATAAAAATCTTTAAAAATAATAAGTATTATAAAAGACAAAGAGGTTAAAGGCCTTTTTTAAAAAGATTTTATTTATTCATGAGAGATACAGACAGAGAGAGAGAGAGAGGGGCAGAGACACAGGCAGAGGGAGAAGCAGGATCCATTCAGGGAGCCCGACATGGGACTCAATCCCTGGTCTCCAGGATCACGCCCTGGGTGGAAGGCGGCACTAAACCACTGAGCCACCTGGGCTGCCCTGTGGTTGTTTTTTTTTTTTTTTTTTAAGATTTTATTTATTCATGAGACACACACACTGAGAGAGAGAGAGGGGGGGGGGCAGAGACACAGGCAGAGGGAGAAGCAGGCTCCAAGCAGTGAGCCCAACGTGAGACTCAATCCTGGGTCTCCAGGATCGCACCTTGGGCTGAAGGCAGCGCTAAACGGCTAAATGGCTGAGCCACAGGGGGCTGCCCCCTGTTGTTTTTAATGGTTATGTCACAGTATTCTGGGGAGAGGGATAAGGCAGGAAAATAAGGGGGAAAAAATATTGATAGGCAATGTACTGAATGAACAGGACAAAAGAACTTAGACAAGTTGAGTAGGCTGTCAGGAGGTACTATATACATTTGGAGGATAAAAGGATTTGAAATTCACATGGAAAGCAATACAATGTAGTGGTAAAGAGCACACTTTATGAAGCCAGACTACCTAGGTACAATCTAAGCTCTACCACTTACCAGGTGTGTGGCACTGACCATGTTTCTTAATCCACTTTGCCCCTCAATTTCAACATCTGTAAAATGGGATAGTAAGAGCATCCATCTCATATAGTTGTTGCAAACATTAAAAGAATTCGTGTATATATATAAGGAAGCTGGAACACCGTGGCACATGGTAAATCCTATTTGAGTGCTGGCTACAGTATGTTATTTTAAATATATTTTTATATTTTTGTTGGAATTCTCACAAAATCCACTTAGAATTCCATACTCTAGAAATACGTTTCTTATGTTTTGAGCTTTGTTTATCTTTGAATTTTCCTGTTTGGTCTCTACTAGTTTTTAATGGTTTGTTTTTAACATATAAGGCTGTCTCACAGTAATCAGACAAGAAAAAGAAATAAAAGGCATCCAAATTGGTTAAGAAAAAAGTAAAACTTTCACTGTTTACAGATGACATGTTACTACATAGAGAAACCCTAAAGACTCCATCAAAAAACTATTAGAATTGATAAATGAATTCAATAAGACTGCAAACTATAAAATCAATATACGGAAATCTGTTGCATTTCTAGACACTGATAATGATGTAGCAGAAAGAGAAACTAAGGAAACAATCTCATTTATAGCTACATCAAAAATAGCAAAATACGTTGGAATAAACTTGATCAAGGAGGTTAAAGATCTCGACTCTGAAAATTACAAAATACTGATGAAAGAAACTAAAGATGACACAAATGCAAAGATATTCTATGCTCATGGATTAGGGAAAAAATATTAAAATGCCCATTCTACTCAAAGCAATCTACAGATCTAATGCAATCCTTATCAAAATACCAACATTTTTCATAGAACTAGAATAATCCTAAAATTTGTATGGAACTACAAAAGACCCTGAATAGCCAAAGACATCTTGAAAAAGAAAAATAAAACTGGAGGTATCACAATCTCAGATTTTTTTTTCTAATTTCAGATTTTCTTTTTCCTTTTTTCTTTTTATTTTAAAATAAATTTTATTTATTTATTCATAAAAGACACAGACAGAGGGGCAGAGGCAGAGGGAGAAAAATGCTCCATGCAGGGAGCCCAACGCAGGACTCAATCCCGGGACCCTGGAATCATGGGATTACACCCTGAGCAAAAGGCAGATGCTCAACCACTGAGCCACCCAGACATCCCACAATGTTTTAAGATAGGCTACAGAGCTGCAGTAACTAAAATAGTATGGTAGTGGCACAAAAATAGAGATATAGATCAATGGAATAGAATACAGAGCCCAGAAATAAATCTACAACTACATCATCAATTAATCTTTGACAAAGGAGGCAAGCATATGCAATGGGAGTGGTATCGAATAAAGCCTCGACAGGGCCCTGGGCCACTGTTGGTTTGAGGGAGAAAAAAAGAAAAGAATATGCAATAGGGAAAAGATGGTCTCTTCCACAAATAGTGTTGGGAAAACTGGACAGCTACATGCAAAAAGATCAAACTGGACTACTTTCTAAAACCACACACACACACACACACACACACACACACACAAATAATAATAAAAATAAAACCACACACAAAAATAAACCCAAATGGATTAAAAATCTAATTGTGAGACCTGAAACTACAAAAATCCTAGAAGAGAGCACAGGTAGTAATTTCTCTGACACCAGCCGTAGCAACATTTTTGTAGACATGTTTCCTTAGGCAAGAGAAACAAAAGGAGAAATAAACTATTGGGACTACATCAAAATAAAAAGCTTCTGCATAAAAAAATAAACAACAAATCTAAAAGACAACCTGCTGAGTGGGAGAAGATATTTGCAAATGACATCTCCAATGAGAAATTAGGTGTCTTAAATATGTAAAAAACTTATAATAGTCAGTACCCAACTAATCCTATTAAAAATGGGCAAAAAGAATGAGCAAACATTTCTCCAAAGACAACATACAGATGGCCAATAGCTGCATGAAAAGATGCTCAATATCACTAATCATCAGGAAAATGCAAATCAAAACCACAAGAAGATCTCACACCTGTCAGAATGGTTAAAATCAAAAGAAAAGAAGTAACAAATGTTGGCGAGGATGTGGAGGAAAAGGAACCCTCATGCACTGTTGGTGGGACTACAAATTGGTGCGTCCAATTTGGACTACAAATTGGTGCGTCCATTTCCACTATGGAAAATAGTATGGAGGGTCCTCAAAAAATTAAAAATAGGATTACACTATGATCCAGTATTCACACTACTGGGTATATACCCAAAGAATACAAAAACACTAATTCTAAAAAATTTATGAACCCCTATATTTGTTGCAGTATTTAAAAATAGCCAAATTATGGAAGCAACCCATGCCCACTGATAGATGAATGGATAAAGAAGATGTGATATACGGGATCCCTGGGTGGCGCAGCGGTTTAGCGCCTGCCTTTGGCCCAGGGCGCGATCCTGGAGACCCGGGATCGAATCCCACATCGGGCTCCCGGTACATATACAACAGACTATTAGCTGTAAAAAAAAGAACAAAACCTTGCCATTTGCAACATCATGATTAGATCTAGAGGGCATAATGCTAAGTGAAATATATCAGTCAGAGAAAGACAAATACCATATGATTTCACTCCTATATGGAATTTAATAAACAAAGGAAAAAAGAGACACCCCCCCCCCCCAAAAAAAAAACAGACTCTTAAAAATAGAGAGCTGGTAGTTACCAAAGGGGAGGCTGGCAGGGAGATGGTGAAATAGGTGAAGAAGATGAAGAATATACTTTTTTGTGATGAGCACTGATTAATGTACAGAATTGCTGAATCACTATGACATACACCTGAAGCTAATATAACACTGTATGTTAACTGTACTGGAATTTAAATATATATATATTTATATATATATAGCTATCTTAGCTATGCTTAAGGGAAATAACAGAAGACTTTTCCACCTATAGGGCAGAGTTTAAAATGGGAAACACTCTACCTGGGGTTAGGTATTGCCAGTCCCAAGAACTGAGTGAGGACAGGGGAAGGAAACCTCAGAGAGAAAATTCAGAACCCACCTACAAAGCTGGTTTTCCTAACTTAGAAATGATCTCCCAGGGCAGCCCGGGTGGCTCAGCAGTTTAGCGCCGCCTTCAGCCCAGGGCCTGATCGTGGAGACCGGGGATTGAGTCCCCACCGGGCTCCCTGCATGGAGCCTGATTCTCCCTCTGCCTGTGTTTCTGCCTGCCCCCCTCTCGCCCTCTCTCTGTGTGTCTCTCATGAATAAATAAAAATCTTAAAAAAAAAAAAAAGAAAAAGAGAGAAGAAAAGAAAAAGAAAAAGAAAAAGAAAAAGAAAAAGAAAAAGAAAAAGAAAAGAAAAGAAAAGAAAAGAAAAAAGAAGGAAATTATCTCCCAGAATTGTTCCTTTTAAGGGTTTTGTGTATGTAATACAGCACATTTCCTAGCAAGAGATCAGGGGCTGGGGAACAGAGATAGTATAGGTAGGAAGAAGTTCACACAGTTGTTTTTGTTTTTAGCATTATCTAGCAGCGCTACCATCTTTTCTCCTTTTGCGTACTTCCTTCAAGAGTGATTTTTTTTTTAAAAGATTTTATTTATTTATTCATGGGAGACACAGATAGAGAGGCAGAGACATAGGCAGAGAGAGAAGCAGGCTCCCTGCAGGGAACTCAATCCCAGGACCCTGGGATCATGACCTGAGTCAAAGGCAGATGCTCAACCACTGAGCCACCCAGCTGCCCCCCTTCCCTTCAAAAGTGATTTTAACTCCAGTCTCCTGGTGCCCAAATTAGCTCTGGGTACTCCAGAGTAGAGGTGAAAGGCAATCAACCTGCTATGTTATACCCAATGGAACATTCTTCTGTTGCACATAAAAGGAAAATAGCAGTACGAACCAAAAGAATGTTCCATAAACTTAACAAAAATTAGAACAATTACACCCACTCGTAGTTCTGAAAAGAAGAACAACAGAATCATGCTAGTTCAAAAGCACAAGAACAGAGTCTGAAACTAATCAATCTAATTTTACTCTGTAAATTAGATGGAAAAACGTGAGAGAAATTAGCAATAGAAGTCAGTCCTTGGATTAATTTTTGTAGCAGTTGTTAGCCTTATATTAATAAGAGATAAGCTATAGATCACTTTAAGCTTACAATAATTAGAGATAATTTTCTAAGTTTTAAAAATCAATTTTAGTTTTAGATATAATAAACTTCATCCATTTTAAGCATGCAGTTCAATGCATTTTGACAAATGCATATGCTTGCATAACTACTATGACAATAAAGATCTACATCATTTTCATTCCCTAAAGTTCTCTTATACACCCCTTTGTGGTTAACTTCTCTACTTTCGTTCCCAGGCAACAACTAATTTGCTGTTACTCCAGAGAAACCTACATTTTTTTTCTTAAACAATTTTTTTATTGAGATATAATTCACATACCATTCAATTCACTCATTCAAAGTGCATAATCCAGTTTTTAGTACATTCTCAAAAGTGTGCAACTGTCACTATCTAATTCTAGAACATTTTCATTACCCTCCTCCTCAAAATCCCATATCCATGAGCAGTCAAATTCCATCCCCATCTCATCCTCACAACACCAGGCCCTGACAACAAATGGTCTATTTTCTGTTTCTAGATTTGCTTATTCTGGATATTTCATATAAGTGCAATTTTACAATATGTGGCCTTCTGTATCTACCTTCTTTCACTTTGCATAATGTTTTCAGGGTTCATACATTTTATAGACTTTATCTGTACTTCATTTTTTCTTTTTTAAGATTTTATTTATTCATGATAGTCACACAGAGAGACAGAGAGGCAGAGACACAGGCAGAGGGAGAAGCAGGCTCCATGCAGGGAGCCCGACGTGGGAGTCGATCCCGGGTCTCCAGGATCGGGCCCCAGGCCAAAGGCAGGCGCCAAACCGCTGCGCCGTAGCATTCTATTGGAAAGATCTAGCACGTTCTGTTTATCCATTTATCGACTGATGGACATTTGTGTTGTTTCCATATTTGGCTAACACTGCTATGAGTATCTGTGTACAAGTTTTTGTGTGGATAAATGTTTTTGATTTTTTTTTAAGATTCATTCATTCATTCATTCATTCATTCATTCATTTATGATAGACACACAGAGAGAGAGAGAGAGAGAGAGGGGCACAGACACAGGCAGAGGGAGAAGCAAGCTCCATGCCGGGAGCCCGGCGCAGGACTCGATTCCGGGACTCCAGGCACCAAACCGTTGAGTCACCCAGGGATCCCCTATTTTTTATTTTCTTGAGTAGGAATAGAAGGAATAGAAGTGCCGGGTCACAGGGTAACTCTATATTTAATTTTTTGAAAAGCTATCAAACTGTCTATATTTCTCAGGTAAGTTTATGTTGAGGTAATTTAGATTCATATGCAGTCACAGAAAATACAGAAAGATCCCATGTATTCTTTACCCAGTTTCCCCCAATGATAACATCTTGCAAAACTATACTGGAACATTACAACCAGGATACTGACACTGACAGAGTCAAGATACAGAACATTTCCATCACTACAAGGATTCCTCATGTTGACCTTTATAAACCACATCTACTTTCCTCCCAGCGTTACCTGGTCTTTAGCCCCTGACAACCATCAATCTGTCCTCTATACCCATAATTCTATCATCTCAAAAATGTCTTATAAATGGAATCATATAGTATGTAACCTTTCGTGATTGCTTTTTGCACTTAGCATAACTCTCTGTAGAGTCATCCAGTGTGTTTTATGTATGTATGTATGTATGTATGTATGAATGATTATTACTGAATAGTATTCAACAGCCTGCATTTTTAAGAATATTATATAAATGGTATAGTTCAGTATGTACTCATTTGAGTCTAGCTTCTTACATTCAGCATGTTTTTGAAATTCGTCCATGTTTTTAAATATATCAGTTTATTTTTATTGCTAGTAATTTTCCAGTGTATGGATATACCACAATTTATCCATTCACCTGTTGATGGACATCTATGCTCTTTCCAGTTTGGAATCATTAAGCATAAATCTGCTATCAATGTTCATGGGTAAATAGGAGTATGTTTCCATTTCTCGAGTAAAGACTTAGAATTAGGACTGCTGGGTCACGTAGTAAATATGTTTAACTTTGTAAGAAATGCCATTTTACATTTCACCAGCAGTGTATGAATTTCCATTGCTCTGTAGCCTTTTCAGGACCTGGTATTGTAAGTCTTTTTAATTTTAATTATTATAGTGGGTGGGTAGTGGTGTCTTGTGGGTTTTAATTTGCATTTCTCTCATGACCAATGATGTAGAGCATCTTTCCATGTGCTTATTGGCCTTTTGCATATTTTTTTAAGTGTCTGACCAAGTCTTTTCCCATTTTTTTTATTGGCTTGTCTTATTATCTGAGTTCTAAGAGTTCTTTATATATTTTAGATACAAGTCTTTTGTCAGACATACATATTATAAACATTTTTTCCCATTCTACAGCTTGTCTTTTAATTTTCAACAATATACAAAGTGGACAAAGAAGTATTTAAACTTGATGAAATCAATTCACAATTTTTTCTTTTATAGTTCATACTTTTTGTGTCTTTTAGCTTTCACATTAAGGCCTATGACCCATTTCAAGTAAATTTTGTATATGCCATGAAATAAGGGCCAATTTGTGGGGAAGGGGTTAACACAGATTGCCAGTCCTTTCAGTATTCCTTTGCTGAAAGGTTTCTTTTCCTGATTTATACACTTTTATGTAAATGAGGGATATAAAGAAAAATGACACTGCTTCAAACACTCAAAACCACTCCCATCCCAGCAGAAGGGAAGATTCCCACACCTTCCCCCTCACCCTTGCGCCTTCCCACTTCAGTGAGCACAGGCCTATGCAGCAAGGTGCCCTGGTTCAGAGAAGAAGCAGTTTAACTTTCAGACAGTAAGTAACATCTGTTTCTGAAGCTACTCATGATTTCACACAGAAAGAAAAAGAGAGAGTAAGCCCCCACCATTTTCCCACAATGCTGTGAGGCTACTGTATATATTCTCTTAACTGTTCAGTATGGTTTCAACATCAACAGAAACAACTAACAATATAACATTCAGCAAAATAGAGGGATAGCACAGGAGGTATAAAGAGAAGTGCTTTGAGAGTCAGAACATGGGGAGTCCAAGCTATGTGATCTTGGGAAAGTCACTTAACACTCCTAGCTCCCAGTTCGCTCATCTGTAAAATGAAGGATCATCTCCAAGATCCCTTTTCAGGTAAACATTCTGAATGCCAAGAAGAAACCTTTGTTCTTTCTCCCCAAAGTCAAGAAAAATGGCCAAGAAGGTATCAAATTGCGAACATTTCTCAAATGTACAAGGAAAAAATACTGTACAAGGAAAAATACTGTACAAGGAGCAAGTTTTCTTCTCTCTCTCTCTCTCTCTTTTTTTTTTTTTTTGGTTTCCTATTTTATCCAATGCTTCCACACTAATTAGACATCATATAATTCCAACCAGTGCATTCTTATCTTCCCATTTTTATCACTTTGAGCAGTGCTTCCCATCCAGGAAATACCCCAACAAGTCATCTTTATTTCACCTGTTCACCTCAAAAACAAAGTGAATAAAAATGTCTGTTGGAACAATATTCTCAACTTTAACATGTACCTGAAGACCCTGTTCAAATGAAAATTTGGACTCTGTGAGAGGGGGACCTGAGACGTGCATTCCTTTTTTTTTTTTTTTTTTTAAGATTTTATTTATTTACTCATGAGAAACAGAGAGACAGAGAGGCAGAGACACAGGAGGAGGGAGAAGCAGGCTCCATGCAGGGAGCCCGACATGAGACTTGACCCTGGGTCTCCAGGGTCAGGCCCTGGGCTGAAGGCAGGGCTAAACCGCTGAGCCACCCGGGGTACCTGAGACGTGCATTCCTAACAAGCTCCCAGATGATGCAGATGTTGATGGTCCTTGGAACATACTTCGAGTAACAAGGTGTTGGAAGACTGAGGTCACAGTTTCTGTTTGGGCAGCCTAAGTAATGTTAACATCAAAAGTTTTCAATACTTTCTACACAACCAAATATTTTATAAATAAGTCTTACAGCACTGATTTGAGAAATATAATCTGATTATCAAGAGAATATACTAAGATAACAGTTCACAAAATCAAGGTTAATGTAATTAACATTTTAATTCTTCAGCATAAGGGCTCAAGGTCCTATATTTACAAGATAAAGATAAGGCAATATGAGTTTTACCTTTCTGATAAAGAGCAGATATTGTCAAGAAGATTTTACTCATACCCCAAGGTCAAAGAACAAAATCCATAAGGAAAATGTACTTTCAAATAATTAAAATATTTTATGCCTACGCCATTATTTTATGCCTAAGAGAACTCTATCAAAAACAAAAAAATAACTTAGTGTGTTTTTGGTTTATAAAAACTTCTGAAAGGTTCCGCAAATTGAGAGTAGTTAAGTGTGCAAAGGAAGGATCTATAGCTCTGCCAAGAACATGGCCTAATACAAACACTGCAAAGATAAATTTCAATAAATCTTACAAAATAGAAACAAAGGCAAAAAATGTAAAAGGGATTTATACAAACTAGACTGGTCAGAAAGAACAGCTTAATGGGATGGAGTGCCTCCTTATCATGCATTGTTTGGTCGGTCAGTGAAGTTTTCTGACTGGTCCCAAATCAACAGTTCTAGCTCTGAATCCAAGACTACACTTCCAGCCATTTTCTCCCTCTTATAACTAACTGTACTTACAGGTACACACACAGACAAAATTAAATATGGCTTTTATCTGAATACAACAGAAATGTATGTTTACGATAGAAAATCAGAGACATACAGAAAAACTTAAAGAAAAAAAAACCCTTGCAAAATCCTGCTACCCAGCAACAGCTATTAATATTCAGCTACGAATATATATTCAGATATATATTCTTACATCCTTTTTAAAAAATATGTATTTTTTATTCATTTGAGAGAGAGAGAAAGAGAGAGCACAAGCAGGGGAAGTGGCAGGAAGAGGGAGAGGGAGAAGCAGGTAATCAGCTGAACAGGGAGCCCAATGCAGGGACTGACCCCAAGACCCTGGGAGCATGACCTGAGCCAAAGGCAGATGCTTATTAAGCAACTGAGCCACCCAGATGCCCCTTACCATCCATTTTTTAAGGATTAAAGGGATAAATAGTAAACAGTTTCCCACATCTTCAAATAATCTCATGACTACATTAGTATCCAACCAGATGAATGCACTGTAAGTTATTTCACCAATCTACTGTTAAAATTTAGGTTTCTGTTTGTTTTACTACAACTACTATAAATAATACTGCTATAAGCATCCTTATATATAAATCTTGTATTTCGTTTATAATTTCCTTAGAACAAATTCTCAGAAGTATTTCAAGGTTAGAGAAGAAACATATTTTTAAAAAAGTTTATGGGATGCCTGGGTGGCTCAGTGGTGGCTTAAACACTATATCTACTCTCCTCAAACCCCAATGTCACAATTCCTGTATCTCTTATAGTTACTGAGAACCTCAAATGCTTTTGCTTATGTGGGTTATACCCATCAAGATATTTCAGATAAGAAATTAAAACTGTGAGAATCTTAAATATTTATTATTTCTTCACAACTTTTTAAAGATTTTAATTATTTATTTATTCAAGAGGCACACAGAGATAGGCAGAGACATAGGCAGAGGGAGAAGCAGGCTCCCTGAAGGACTCGATCCCAGGACCCTGGGATCATGACCTCCAGGTGTCCCTCTTCACAAATGTTTTGAAAGAATTTATGTACTTATTTGTTTGTTTATTTATGAGACACACAGTGGGGGAAGAGCAAAGAGAGAAGGACAAGCAGACTCCATGCTGAGCACAGAGCTCAACACAAAGTTTGATCCCAGGATCCTGAGATCATGACCTGAGCCAAATCAAAAGTTGGATGTTTAATGGACGGAGCCGGCCAGGCACCCCAAAATATCCAGTATTTCTTTAAAAATTAACAATAAACTTACTACATGTTAATACATTTCTATGAAAAATATGGTTATTTTCCAAGACAAAAGAAAGTAGTAAAAACAGTACTATACTATGGTTTTACCATTTTTACAAATCTCTCTAAGATATAATTTACTAAAAGACAGCTGAATTGTCATATATACTGCATTCAATCTGTTGAGATACCATACATCACACAGCTCTGGTAAACGCCAGTGCACACTCATGAAAGGATAACAGTAGAAAAGGTAAGTAGTATTTTAGTATAAATATATAAGAAGTCTTCATCTTGTACCTACTTTTCAGGTCTCCAGGACACCTAGGGGTTTCCCATACCACCCTTTGAAAACCACTGCACTAGTTAGCACAACGCATACCATACAAAATAGCTGAAAGACATGGTCTTAACATATTTGCCAAAAACATCTTCCAATTTTTCTGGTTGAAAAACCAGAAACTTTATTTAAGAATTATTTTTAAAAAAAGAATTATTTTAAGTGCTTATTATGTGTCAGGTGCTCTTACAGGCATTGGAAACACAACAGAACACAAAAGAAATATCCCCCATTTTGAGGAATTTACATTCTAGTGGGGAGAAACAGAGGCAAACAATAATGAACCTACAAACAAAGCATGTATTCTGTCAGATGATAAATAGTATGAAGAAAAATAAAAGCAAGATCTTAAAGGGTAGTCAGGGAAGAAGGCCCAAATAAGTGACATCCCAACAAAAGACCTGAAGGAAGTGAGGAAGTAAGCCATGACGCTACCCACAAAAAGTGCCCCAAGGAGAAGGGATATCATCAAGTACAGAAGCCCTGAAACAGGAGCGTTCCCTAAGGTATGCAAGCACAGCAAAGAGAGTGTTAAGGCGGGGACAGATCAAGCCAGGGAAGAGGAGGACATGCAAGCTGAGAGTTACAGAGCTGGGGCAGATCATGTAGGACTCTGTAGGTAGTACAAGGACTTGGGCTTTTCCCATGAATGAGAACTATTAGAAGGTTCTAAGTGAGAAGGGACTTTCATTTGACTTTCAATTTAAATGGAAAATATCATAACTAGTGCTAAGGAAAAAACCTGAATGTGAACATCGGTTCCATCTCTACTGTGTGTCCCACAGCCTCTCTGAGCCTCAGTCTCTTCCTTTGTAAAATGTGAAGATACAGATACCTCAAAGAGTTGTAAAGATTAGATAATATACATAAACCACTTTTATGTGGTTTTAAATTTAAAATTTAAAATTTTAACACACTATAAACATTTCACAGCTAAGTTTATTTTTGCTATGTAACTGCCATGTATTCCTCTTTGCTAGGCCCTCTATACGCACTCAAGTGCTATAGCCACCACACCATCATATGACTGTCAGGAAATTAAGAGTGCTGCAGATCCCTGTCACTGGGAGTTCTGATAATGCCCTTTTAGCTTGTTGAGAGAAAGGCAGAGAAAGTTATTTTTGTTGTTGATGGCAAAGCAAGGGTTTTTGGTATTTTTCTTTGTTATTATAAAGAAAACCCTTTCAAAAACAATGAATGTGGTAATCATAAAAATAAAGTTCCAAAAAAAACAAGAATGTATGAAACTCATCTTTATTTCATTTGGCACCATTTTAATAAAGCTAAAACTATGGCTCATGGTCTTGACAGCTTGCCTCATGCAAAAGGAAACAAAAGGGAGAAAAAAAGGATAGAGACAGACAGATAAATTCAAATTCCTTTCATCTGGGTCCTAACTCTAAGGGGATCCCAGATAAATCAATGAGTCAGAGAAAAGGCAGTAAGATGTAATCCAGAATACTGATGACAACAGCCGTCTGTCTGCCTACCTGTCTTCTGAGATCACCATCAAGGTATGAGATCATTAACCAGGCCAGAGAAGGCAAGGCACGATGGAGACAACCATTAGGGCCTGTAGTATCTAACTCCACTCCTCAAGGGCAGGGGCTAGACACTCAGGCACTAGTTCTTATCCTCACCTCTTAAAATGGTGAGTCAACCTGAGTAGTGATAGAAACCCGCAATGGAAAAACCCAAGGAAAACCAAGATCTCCGGGGAAAATTATAAACAATCTCATACATCAGAGGTCTCCAATGGTTTTTTTGTAAGTGTGTTACAGCAGAAAGAGCACTATCATGGGAGTAAGGAAATGAATTCTCCTTCTATCTCTGCTACTAATAAATTATGTGACTTCAGGAAATAAATTATCCTCAATGAATCAATTTCCTCATCTTAAATAAAGGAGAAGACAAGAAAACACCTAAGGTTTCCTCAAACTCTAAAATTCTTTAAATATAAACAAAAGATGTTTTTTAAAAGCCCACACTAATAGATAATTAGGAGATCCAAAAGGTAGATATTGCTGAAAGTTCTGAGTTTTTTCACTGTTCTATAGATCCGAGTGACATGAACCCAAACAAGAGGCCCTTCCTTGTTAATAGGAGTTAACCTATTACCAAAAAGGGCAAAAGTTATCTGCCCACCATCTTCCTTCAACCTTATTTTTATGAATTCTTAATCCCCTCTCTCTAACCTGCACTATTATAAAATATACAATTCAGAGGCAAATTGTAATGATCAGAAACTGTTACCAGTTTCTTTCTTTTTTTTTTTTTTTAATTTTTTAATTTATTTATGATAGTCACAGAGAGAGAGAGAGAGAGAGAGAGAGAGGCAGAGACACAGGCAGAGGGAGAAGCAGGCTCCATGCACCGGGAGCCCGACGTGGGATTCAATCCCGGGTCTCCAGGATCGCGCCCTGGGCCAAAGGCAGGCGCTAAACCGCTGCGCCACCCAGGGATCCCCTGTTACCAGTTTCTTATGATCCTTCCAGAGATAACCTATCCACAGATGAGCATTGGGATTTATCCAGGTGCAATGTATGGGGGAGGCACAGGAGGTATGCACACATATGTGCACAAAAGAGACAGAAAAAACAGACTCCCTCATTATACCTCATCAAGATCAGGTGTATGTCAAAGGACCAACAAAAACCTAGGAACTGCTTCAAACCCTTTCTCTACAAGGGAACTCTGTCCCACTGTTGTAGAGCTAAAACTAAGAAGACTGCACTGGCTGGATATAGGCAGAGACAAGGCTCTGATCAAAGTGTTACAAACTAGCTGGCAAGAGTTGAGCCCCAGCATTCCTCTGTTCTAAAATACACCAGTCGGTGCCATGCCCCAACACTCTTAACTTTAGAAATCCCAAATATCCATCTCAGATCATTAGTTTTCTAATTACTGTCTAGATAGTCTTCCACAGTGGTGATAGATGTTTTAATCTTCTCATTGTGGCTTCATCGGAACACTTAATTTAACAATACATAGGGCACACTGCACATCCTGAGATGTGGAATAATTTCAATTTTGAAACCCAGGCTTTCAACAGCACCTGCTTCCGGCATGGATTGGCTACGTTGGAGGATTCTTTTCTTCTCTAAGATTTTATTTTTTTTTAAGTAATCTCCACACCCAATGTGGGGCTCGAGCCCTGAGATCAAGAGTTGCCTGCTACATCAACTGAGCCAGCCAGGTACCCTGAAGGATTCACTTCTTAATGCAACACAGATTTCAAAAAATTTTCGATAAAATCATGATTTAAAGCCTTATGTCTATTTATTGGGGGAAGTATTATGCCAAGCCAATTTTTTTCATTTACTAAAAAAAAAAGTTACTGAGCTGAGTGTCTACAATGTGCCAGTGTCAGGAGCCAATATACAGATGAATATATTCCCTTTGAGAAGCTAATCATCTAATTAAAGAGATACGTAAAAATGATAGTCTACATTGTAAAGGTGGTGCTGTAGGAATGAACAGAGAAGGAAGAGCTGACTCTATTCAGAGAAGGTTCATAGAAAGGCAGCATCTGAACTGGATTTCAAAGGGTCAGTAAGTCACCATCAGCAGTGAGGAGGATGAAGGTCTTTATATGCAAGTATGTCTCGAAAAAAATCTCCAAGTTTTGAATATTAAATGAAAACTGTTAATAAATACACAATGTACCCTGGAACTTTGCTATAATATTCAGTATCCTGATGTTTAATATAGGGTAAAGACTTTGCATCTTGAATCTTGTCTAAAAAAGTTTATTTTTAAAATCTCATGAAACAGTAGTTTTACCTATAAATATATATTCATGGAAATCCAAATATTGTACTGCTAGAATAATCTATCACTCACATAGTCTAAAATGTCTTGACTTTTTAGAAATAATGATTGGCTTCTAATTTATCAAGGTTTCTTAATGATACCTTTTCACTTATCATAAATATAGCTGTCATATTACTGTTGCAATCCAGCATAATGGCTACGGCTTCAGAAGAGAACGGTAATAACTTTACAAAAATTTTGAGCATTTAGGAACCATAAGTACTAGAAAAATCAGTTTGCTATACCCGGTTTCTCTTTTATGAGCATAGGCAAAAGAAAGAGGTACACATACATGCTACTTATTCTCTGCAGGCCTTTCATTCTACCTCTACCCCAACACCTTTGTCAATTTTATCCATACTTGCTTACATACTATTATCCTTTGAAAGTTTTATGAAGTAGTTGGTCCAACAGATGGGGTAGCTAGACCTGCCCAACATATGTCATAGGAAAAACAGCTCTTAGGCAAGACAAGTAAGTCTCTTTCCCTTATCCAGCTGGGAACCAGTGAGACCCCCCCGTTAGGGGAAAGCAAATAATCTTTTAACCTTTATTAAGAGAAGTTACAAAAAAAAAAGAGAGAGAGAGAGAGAGAAGTTACTGGACTGAGATAATCTGTATGTAATAAAGCAATCAAAGAAGGGAGAGAGAAAAAAAAAAAAAAAAAGAAGGAAAAAAAAAAAGAAGGGAGAGAGAGTTCAAATGCTAACTTACACTCCCTAAGATAAAATATGCACTTGCCACACACAACAGGCAACTAGAGCACAGAGAAGAGAAAGGAAATAAAACAAACTCCCGAGTCAGTTTAACTGGGAGCTATTTCATCAAAGACAGGTAGGAAACTGTAAGATAAGCATACTATCTTGTTTGAACACAGAGTTCAACAGACCTGGGGGAAGGAAAAGGAAAGGCAACAACCTAAAAAGTATAGCATATATGAACAGAAGAACTCAACTAATAAATGACTCATCATGGTCTTATTTGTAAAACCAGAAAGAACAAAATGGTAGCAGTATCTTTCCTCTTTGCCCTTCCCTGTCCATAAAGCTTAAGCTGATAGCATCTGATTCTGTCTTCAGATGGATATCTGTGTCTTTCAACATACTATCTAAGTGTTCCCCAAGGAGAACAGTAAAACCAATTCTGCCAGACACAGTATCTGCCAAAACCAAGGAGCCTATGTCATTCTAATGAGTAAAAGCCAGTGGATGGGAAGAGGTCTGCAAATGCCACTTGTATGAATCTCTCAAGATATGCTCTGAAACAGGAAAATACAGACTACATTTTAGCAGAAGTCTAAAAATAACAAAAGAACATTCCCTATTTTTAGATATCTAACTTACAAGTTTCAAAACACTAAAAGTAAAGGAAACCATTAAAAACAAACTGGAACTTTAAACTTTTAAAAGACACTTTTGGGTTGAAAAAAACTGTTTTTAGAGACAGAATTTTTAAAATCCTACATTCTTTCTGTTGACTACTTTCTTGCTCAAATGTCCCCATCTTCAAAACTCAGAGTCTCAATCTTCCGTGTTATCATGACCATTTCCAAGAACCAAAAGATGATTCAGAAAGGTTATACCACAAACGAGAAAGATGTAAGGAAAATTTTAAAACATGCTTTCATAGACATAATAATAGAGTGTGTATTAGTGATTAAAGACAGTAATATAAAACAGTAAACTGAATTATCCTACATTAAAAGCACTGCTACAGAAAAGAATAAAATTCTTAACTAAAGGGAAATGTTTTGTCCCCTCACTCAACAGTCTTAAGTCAGTAAACATCTAAAGCAAAGCTCTATGTCTGAATAACTAGATAACTAGAGTTTGCAACTACAAAAAAAAAAAAACAACCTACTAATTTTTTTTTTTACAATAAAAACCTGAACATGCAGTACATTCACTGGACAATTTATGTTTACCCCCATCTACCTTCATCCCATCTCTATCCAATCCTAGGACAGATATACCCAACCTTATTAAAGAAACCTGTAGCAAATAGGATCTGCAAGAAATACAGAATTACCGGACTGCACAGCCATCATTAACATCTCAGGTTCCAGTAGAGTCATGATGGATTCTTCTCAGAAACAGCAGCCCACAAATACAATGAAAAAATTCAAAGTCACAGAAGATGTTGTCTTCAGAGGCTACCGAAGCTTTCATAAATTCAATCTGGTGCCTATGCTCAAATCAGACTGTGAGAACTCACTCCTCTTCTCAGCGCAGTTACCAATTTATCCACCCTTCAGGCAAGTCAAGATGGCACAGAGTTGAGTTACTGCCGACAGGAAACCAAAAGGCGCTCAAGTTAAGACCTATGAAGTGTGGTTAGAACAGTGAGTGAGCTCCTCCTCCTTGCTGGGGGGGGGGGGGGGGGAGAGACACACAGTAAGAGACCTTCAGAACACAGATCAACTGCTTTTTTCCCCCTCTTTTCAGGAAGAGAAGATGAGGTTTTGTTCCAAACCTGTGGTATAAGGGACTTTGCTGCTAATGCAGCTTAGAGCAACAGATTAAATACAATTCAAACAACTCAATCTTTTGAAACAAACAGCCCTATTACTGACCCATTACTGGGAGGTGGGGTTGGGAATTAGGCACATATACAAACAGACATGAATACAGATGAACATGTATGGTGAGTTAGTTTTCTGACGAAGAGTTCTAAGGGCTTTTTCATCTGTGGTATTTATAGAGAACAGGCTAAGGAAGTTGAATATTTAACTACAGAAGCACAACTATTTCTGCACCCCGACTCCAATTAAAATATGTTTCAAAAAGTCATCTGAATATATTCCAAAGCTGTAATCTGTCTTTCAGATCTGCCAATCCCCTACAAGAATCCCGTAACTTGTTCCTATGTGAGACATGTGGGCTGTCAACCGGCAGTTTACTGATGCTATTCGACTTTTCTAAAATGCACTATGATCTTGCTAGATGTACGGAACAACATGAGACAACAGTTCAAATATATAAGAATTTCCCTTTCCTGATAAAGAAACGTCAATTCTTTTTCCACTAGGACAGAGCAGGCTCTTCTGAATAAGAACAAACACGGGCATTTTTTACCTTCCACTGCAAAAACAAAAACTAAAATCCTTTCAAATCACAGCAATTTCATTTAAAGTGAAAAACTCATTCACTCCCTTTATCATCCTTTTTACTAACTGATCATAAGATATTAAAATGCCTTTTAGCATACCTGATTGACTTTTAAACAGCCGAAAACTAGAAATCCATGTTTGGTATCATTAGCTAGAATTCCTCAGTCTTTCTGGTTAAGTAGCAGCCTCTATCTTGAAAGCCTACTGCTACAAACGCAGCCCAGCGAATGCCAAAATGCTTACAGAGTCAACCCAATGATAAATAAAAGCACTAAGAGACCTTACAAGAGAAAACAATCTCAAAATGATTGAGGGCAATATTCTGCTATTAGAAAAAAGAAAGCAATGCAGATTTGGGGTGGGGGAGATTTTGTGGAGGAGAGAAAAACTTCCTTTCTTTCTCACTCCAAGAACATCATGTTTAAAAGAAAAGCCAGAAAAGCTCTATATAGAACTGTGGGAATGACTCAACAGGCAACTGAGTGGCAGCCAGTGTGGGCTAACTGCTGCTCTGGGAAGACAGAAGCATTCTCACTGGCCCCTTCTGGCAACCAAAGTCTCAACTCTTTTATGGAAAAATGGGTAAATTTCAATTCTCAGACTACAGAGTACTCTGGTCAGAGGTTAGCAACTAAAGAAAAGCATCCTGAGAAGGGTGAATCATTCCTTTGTCCCCATGTGGGCTGTACAGTTTTGCTGTGTGAGGGTTTTTTTAATGAAACAAGTTCTCACAGTCCTGTACTAACAGGAAAATAAATACAAATTATATGATCCCTGCACAGAGGATGGCAGGAAGGGCAGAGGGCTGTGTCCCTCCTGCCAAAATGTCTCTCTTTGCCGAAATAGAGTGCCAGAGGCCACCACTCTCAATACTGCAGCCCTACAGAGATATGACCATCATGTGGTGGTGGCAAGAAAACATCACAGTGCATCTGATGGCTTTTTCATGGCAATTCTACTCCTATGATCTCCTCTGCAACTTGGGATAAAAAGAGCTAAAGAAAGGGAAAACAAATTTTAAGATAGAAATCTTAAAAATTAATTTTTAAAAAAAGTAAACAAGCAACATAATCTTTGTCTACTGCTAAGATTTTGCATTTACCCAGAAGAGTATCAGCACAGCAACAGGTTCACTGTGAAACTGTATTTAAGACAGGTTCCACAATTCAAAAGTCTGAGCTCCTACGACAGCCTCAGTACCACTATTTTTTGTGCCACTTAGCAAAAGTTCATAGAGACCTAAGTAAACTCTGATAAGCTCTTTGTACAAGTGAACATGATTTTCAAGTTAATGGCACCAAGGGAATGAAAGGTAATGATCTTAACTTCCAATTAAATAAAAGCTCTTTGGTTTTTAATCATAACTCTCTAGCTAATCAATACAAATATGCTATAGGCTTTACTAATCCACACCAAAGGGACTTGATAACTGCAGAATATCAATATAGTACATTCACAAAGCTTCCCCCCCACCCCCAGGTTCCCCAAAGGCCTTTAATGTTCTTAATCAAGAGGAACTAGACAAGTTCTTATCCTACTTGACCTTCCTACTAGATTTGTCATAGTTTCTATACTCTTCTCAAAACTTCCTATTTCCTTGATTTTCTTAAAAACCGTACTTTCCCCCACTGACCTCTCCTCTCAGAATCCTAATTAGCTCTTTCTCTTTTTCTGCTCTTATCAGGGGCATCCCTTCTATCTTTTACATATTCTCCCCTGGGCAATCTCATCCTTTCTTAGGGTTAACTACTACCCACATTCTGACCCACTTCTAGCTCTGACTTTACCTATAAGCTACCAACTGTGCATCTCTACTTGGCCATCCGAAACTCAGTATGTCCCCAAAACAAACACCCAATACCAGCCTGCACCAACCCCTCAAGATACATTGCTTCCATTTTCCCTATCTTAGGTAACAGTACTCAGGTCCCAAACCACAAACTTACATACTCCCCCCTCCCACCCCAGACATCTTATAATTTATTACTCAAATCCATCCTTTTTTCATCCCTATAGCCAGTCCTTCAAATTCCTTGCCCAGTGTATAGCAACATCTTTTTTTTAAAAAAAAATTATAGAAACATTCGAACACAGGAGTAGAAAGTATGGAATAAGCTGCTTATGTATGCTCATCCCTTAGCTTCAAAATTGTCAATACATGGCCCTTCACCCTTCCCACCCAACTCCCACCACACACAGCACCCAGCTCACACTGGATCACTCACTAGAGCAAATTCTAGTCATCATCTTATTTCATCTTTATTCTATACATCTAAAAGAACTATTTTTCGGGGGTGCCTGGTTGGCTCAGTTGGTTAAGTGTCTTCCTTCAGCTCAGGTCATGATCCCAGTGTCCTGGGATCAAGGACCGAGTCATCAGGCTTCCTGACCAACAGGGAGTCTGCTTCTCCCTCTCCCTCTGTTGCTCCCCCACCTTGTGCTCTCAGTCTCTCTCAAATAATATCTTTAAAAAAAAAGAATTTTTAACATATCCCAATATATTACCACCCCAAATTTTAAAAATCTCTTAGTATCATCAACTATCTAATCAATAGTCAAATTTTCCCAACTCATAAATTTTTTAGTGTTGATTTATTCAAATTAGAGCCCAACAGGGATAATACATAGCATTTCACTGATGTCCCTTAGGTCTCTTTTATTTATTTTTTAAAATATTTTATTTATTTATTTGAGAGACAGAATGCAAAAGAGAGCAGGGCGGGGGTGGAGGGGTGGGGGTGGGGCGGGGAGAAGGGACACAGAGCAGCAGACTCCCCACTGAGCAGGGATCCCTACTAGGGGCTCCATCCCACTGGGATCATGACCTGAGCCAGGAGAAGATATTTAAAGACTGAGCCCCACAGGCACTTGTTATGCTTCTTTTAATCCAGAATCCCTCCCTTCTTTTTTTTTTTTTTTTTTTTTTGTAGTTTATATGTTGAAAACCCAGGCTGTTTTCCCACATTTTGGACTTTGCTAACTCTACCCCCATGGTGTCACTTAACATGCTGCTATATTCTATCTCCTGTATTTCCAGTAAACTAGTACAAGTTAGATACAGAGGCTTGATCTAATTCAGGTCAAAGTTTTTCACAAGAATATTGCAAAGGTGGTAGTGTGGACTTGAGCAACTTCTAACCTGTGCTCCTTTCTTTCCACCCTTGCCTTAATTAAAAACAATCCTTGTTACCCGGTAATTCTTACTCATCCTTCAAAACTTAGTTTAACTGCTGCCTGGCAATGATCTTGGCACTCTCCCACCCTCCTCACACTCTCCATGGATATGCTAACTACCTCTCATTTATGTTCCCCCAGAACCTGTGCCCACCTCTATTATTACTCTTTACCACATGGCCTAATGCCACTGCATCAACAGATGGAGCAGTGTCTGACATGTGACAGCATTTGTAAATGTATGCCAAATGGAATGAAAAGTCCTGCTTAGGGCAGAAAATCCTAACAGTATGGGAAAAGTTCATAACAACAAAAGAATCCCCACCCACCCAGAAAAGGCAGGTAGCCTGTTACCAATTTCATTAAAGCAACACTAAAGGTGCTATTATTTGGAAAACTATGCGAGGAAAACTAAAATTATCCACAGCATTGAATTATAGAGTTAACATAAATAAGGCCAACCAAAATAATGCCTTTAGGGATATTAAGTGCTAATGACAATGAAAATGCCTAAAGTGTAGGGAATGAGTGGGAGAAACCAGAAAAAGAGAGAGCCTAGCTCACTACAAAATAAGCAATTCTTCGGGATCCCTGGGTGGCGCAGCAGTCTGGTGCCTGCCTTTGACCCAGGGCGCGATCCTGGAGACCCGGGATCGAATCCCACGTCGGGCTCCCAGTGCATGGAGCCTGCTTCTCCCTCTGCCTATGTCTCTGCCTCTCTCTCTCTCTCTCTCATAAATAAATAAAAATTAAAAAAAAAAGAAAATAAGCAATTCTTCAACCATCAAAAGCTGTCAACTTCACCAACAACTGACATCAATCTCTATAATGTAGTATAGAAGGGCACTACACACAAAGTAACAAATGCTTTTTTATGAGCTCTGTGGGATTTCAGAATACTAAAATGTAATCTTATTCCAATGTCCATATCTGATTTAGGTTCTCACCCAGTGTATGGTGTTCACTGGGGTTCAGGCTCTACAAAAATCTAATCATCATAATGAAATTTTACAAGTCCCAACCAGTTAAATCTCTCCCCCAGATATCTGGTTTGGGGCAAAGGGAAAACACTCAAAGATAACATAACCCAACACCCAAGCAAGCCACTGCAGGTCCTGGGCAGCTTCCATTTCCTGTGACCAAAACCTACTACTGATGAAAAACTCAGTCAAGACCTGCAAACCTAGGAGGATCACATATCACCATAGGTATGCTATTCTTTGGCCTTAGGATACATGAAGGTAGTATTCTCAGGTAACTTTTCAAAGTATAGTAAATATTAAGGGCTATGATAGCTGTAAACAGCCAGGTCATTCATACTGTATGTCTGACATACTGTCATCAGGCACAGTGTCAATGCCAGTGGGGGCACAAAGACAAGGGTAAACCAGACTGACACTGCCTCTGCCCTCAAGGGCCTTCCTTATAAAGAATTAAGATAGAAAATCTCTAACCAACAATTTAAAAAAGAAAAATGAAAAAATGAAGTACCAAATAAGAGAACAAACAAGGGGCTAACCAAACATAAAAGAGGCATCAATTTGTTCTGGTTACAAGAGACTTGGATTGCTTCTTAGGGGAAAAATGATGTGAGCTGGGTCTTAAAAAAAAAAAAGAGGACCAGAGTTTTTCAGCTTCTTTTTGAATTCCCAACTCACAGACTTGTATACCCTCGAATCACAAAATTACAAAACCAAAAGAAACCCTGTCTTGACCTGACCCAGCCCCATATCCTGAGTATATACTATGTGAGACACATGTAAGAAACTCTTCTACAAGTTCCCAACAAGTTGTTCCCAGTCTGTTACAATAGTACTTTTTTTTAAAAAATATTTTATTTATTTATTCCTGACAGACACAGAGAGAGAGGCAGAGACACAGGCAGAGGGAAAAGCAGGCTCCATGCAGGGAGCCAGATGTGGAACTCGATTCCGGGACTGTGGGATCATGCCCTGAGCCAAAGGCAGACGCTCAATTGCTGAGCCACCCAGGTGTCCATACAACAGTACTTTTGGAAAATATTTAAAAATTATGTTTTAATGGACAAGGAAATAAATTGAATGGTCAAAAACGAAACAGTCACTGGCTACAAACATTTGGGGAAAGGTTCTTCTTCACTAATAATCAAAGAAATACCAAATGAAATGAAAATATTTCACTTATCACATTAGCAAAGTCTTTTACAAATGAGATAATCAATATTAAGAAACGAGCCAGGTATTCATGCAGGGCTGACAGAAGGATAAATTGAGAGGCCACTTGGAATGGAATGGGACAAGGTATTTCTCGAGAAACTGAAATCTTCACAAGGCCTACAAAGGCCTGTGTGATCTGACTCCTATCTATCTTATTTCACATCACTTTCTCCTTTCTGCAGTGACATACTGATATTCTTTTAGTTGTTTTGTGCCAAGTATTCCCCAACAACCCTTGCCTATGCCCAGTCCCTTTTACCCACTCCCCCATTTTCCCCTGCCTTAATATACATGCTTTTCCTTCTTTCCTTTGTTTGGCCAACCACTACTTACTTGTTCTCTGGCTGTTAGCTTCAGTATCTTTTCCTCAAAGAGCCCTTTCCCGACCAACACTCCTCTCTTCCCCCACCTAAATTAGAACCATCTCTGTGAGATTTGCTATTGTTATATCTTGTGTTCCCCCCACCAAAGCACTTACCAAAGTCTAACTATAAATCGGTTTGTATAACTAATCTTTCTTTCATTAAATATAAATTATAGGACAATGTGAACTTTATCTGTCTTACCAATACTTAACATACAGATCGTGCACAATAGACACTGAATACATTTTTCAACATTGAAATGGTGAAATTATTTAAGACAGTATTTCCACTTCTAAGGAAGTAGTCCAAAATGCAGAAAAAGCTCTTAGAAGATTTTCATCTGAATGCTAGTATATGTATGAAAAATAAAAAAGGATTCAAATGTCCAATGAGAGGAAAAATTAAATAACTGATGGCACAGAATGGAATGTTATACACCCATTATAAAGGCTAACTATAAAAACATTTCTTTAAAAAAAAAAGATTTTATTCATGACAGACACAGAGAGAAGAGACAAAAGCAGAGGCAGAAGCAGGCTCCCTCTGGGGAGCCCAATGCAGGACTCGATCCCAGGACCCTAGGATTCCACCCCGAGCCAAAGGCAGACACTCAATCGCTGAGTCACCCAGGCATCCTCTGAGCCACCCAGGCGTCCCTGTAAAAACATTTCAAGGACATCTGAAAAATCTTAAGCTGTAATGCTAAATGAAAAAGGTATAGTATTAGTTATTTTTAAAATGTACGTTTAGAAGAAGATGAGGTAAATAAGCCTTACACTAACAGCCATTTACTCTGGGAGAAGAGAACCATTCATTTTTGTTTCTGTTTCAGGGGCGGGGGGTGGTGGGGTATTTTGTTGTTGTTTTTTAAAGATTTACTTATTTATTTGAGAGAGACAGTGTGCATGTGCAAGCAGGGAGAAGGTAAGAGAGGGCAAATCTCAAGCAGATTCCACCCTGAGCAAGGAGCCTGACTTGGGCTCCATCTCAGGACCCTGAGGTCACGGCCTGAGCTGAAACCAAGATTGGGACACTTAACTGAGCCAACCCAGGTGCCCTGTGTTTCACTGTTTTAAGAGGGGATTTCTATCTGGTATCTGTTTTTCTCCAGGAACCGAGAAAAACATTTGATGAATACCTGAGAATGAGAAATTGATTATTTCTAAGTGGTTAGATAAAGTGGGCTAAGAAATTCTCTAAATCACGTTGTAAACAGAATCACTTAATGAATTGACATACTTAAGATTTGGGCATTTTCTCACTAGCTGGGAAAGACCTAATCTAGAAAATCCTTGACAACTAGGCTTCCTGAGGAAGATAAGTAACAAGTATCTCCTTTCCTCAAGAAAATATTGTAATTTAGATCAGAAACAGCCCACTCAAAATTTTTACTTGGCTCAGCAGTTATTTTGGTACTTCCTGTTCAAAACTAAACACTGAAAGGATACAATGTGTATCTTTACAGAGAAAGTATACATGACCTGCCTTTCTTCCAAAGGCTATCCACTTGTGGGGAACAAACAAGTACTTTCTAAGCTTTACACAAAGGAGGAGAAAAGCCTATGAAAGAGGACCTACTATGTCCTTTTCACTGCCATTCTCTCCTGCTTCCTGTTTCACCCAGCATGGCAGGTAGCAAATACAAACTCTTGTTATTCCTTTAAAACAAATTGGAGATTAGCAACAGTGAGAAAATAAAAATGTTTTCAAGGATAACACAATAGCGTTAAAATATATGAAACCTCTAAAAATATATATAACAAAAAATGTGTAAGACCAACACAAAGAAAATTATAAAACCTCATCAGGAGACCTCATAGAAAATCTAAATAAATGGAAAAAATATATCATGTTCACAGTACAATTCTCTGAAGATATTAATTCTTTTCAAATTGGTTTATAGAGTTAATGTAATAAATCCTAATCAAAATTCCACAGTAATTTTATAATTCATATGGAAATGCAGAGGAAAAAGAAAAAACCCAGAAAGACACTGTTGGAAAAAGAGTAAGGTGTCAGGACTTACTTTTCCTACATAACAGGGCTTATTACATAGTTTCGATAGTAAAGACAGTGAGGTCCTGGTGCAGGCATCAACAAACAAACCAATGGAAACAGTGAGCTCAGAAACACATCAACACATGAGGCAGGTCCTTGATATATTCAAGGGTAGCTTTGCTGATCAGTGGGAGAGGGAATATTTTCAATTAATAAGAGTCCATTTAGAAAAAAAATTTAAGGGGCACCTGGGTGGCTCAGTCAGTTAAACGCATGACTCTTGGTTTTGGCCCAGGTCATGATCTCAGGGCCCTGGGATGAGCCCCACATCAGCTCCACACTCAGGGTGGAGTTGGGTTGAGATTCTTTCTCCTTCCCTCTCTGCTCCACCCCTCACTTGCACTCTCTCTTAAATAAATAACATCTTCAAAAAAAATTTAAGTTGGGCTTTACCTTAAATCATCAAAAAAAATTTTTTTACAGATGTTATTTATTCATGAGAAACAGAGAGAGAGAGGGAGAAATAGGCTCTCTGCAGGGAACCTGCTTGTTGTGGGACTCAATCCCTAGACCAGGGGATCATGACCTGAGCACCCAACCACTGAGCCACCCAGGCTTCCCACCCCCATCAAAAAATTAAAACACAAAACTCATTATAAGAAACTCAAAAATCAATTACATTAAATTTAGAAACTCTTCATACCATAAAGAGAATGATAAAGACAAATCACAGAGTGGGAGAAGATATCCATAACACATTTAAGCAGCAACAAACTAGTATTCATAGTATTTAGAATATATAAAGAACATCTATTAGTCAACAAGAAAACACTGATGAAAAGATTTCACCAGACACTTCACAAAAGAAGAAATCCAAATGGCTAAAAAATACCAGAAGAGATATTTAACCTTATTAGAAAACAATAAAAAGGGGATCCCTGGGTGGCGCAGTGGTTTAGCGCCTGCCTTTGGCCCAGGGCGCGATCCTGGAGACCCGGGATCGAATCCCACGTCGGGCTCCCGGTGCATGGAGCCTGCTTCTCCCTCTGCCTATGCCTCTGCCTCTCTCTCCCTCCCTCTCTCTCTCTCTCTCTCTCTCTCTCTCTCTGTGACTGTCATAAATAAATAAAAATTAAAAAAAAAAAAAAAGAAAACAATAAAATGAAAATTAAGAACATTTTGATATATTTACATAAACAGCAGAGCAGTGAACATTAAAAATCTAATAAATCAAGTGTTTGAAGGATATGAAGCATAAGAACTTTCACGTACTGCTGGAGGATATATAAACGGGGTACAATCACTTTGGAAAACAGTTTAGCATTACCTAGTAATTTTATAATACTACACATATTATAGGAAATTCCATTCCTGTGTATGTATGCACATATTCATGTACCAGGATACATGAAGAACATTCAGGGCAACATTGTAATAGCCTATACCTGGAAACAACCCAAATGTTTATCAGTGGAATACATTTCTTAAAAATTATGTCATACTGGGGCACCTGGGTGGCTCAGAGGTTGAGCATCTGCCTTTCGCCTCAGGGCATCTCCCAGGGCATCGGGCTCCCCACAGGGAGCCTGCTTCTTCCTCTACCTATGTCTCTGCCTCTCTCTGTCTCTCGTGAATAAATAAATAAAATCTTTTAAAAAAAAATCTTTAAAAAAATTATGGAGTACTTTTGGTGTATCTACTATATAGGATGCAGTAAGGAGAGCCCAGGTGGCTCAGCAGTTTAGCGCCACCTTTCAGCCTAGGGTGTGATCCTGGAGACCCAGGATCATGTCACACTCCCTGCAGGGAGCCTGCTTCTCCCTCTGCCTGTGCCTGTTCCTACCTCCCTCCTTCCCTCCTCCCTCTCCCTCCCTCTCTCTCTCTCTCATGAATAAATAAATAAAATCTTTTTAAAAAATGGACGAACTAGGATCCCTGGGTGGCGCAGCGGTTTGGCGCCTGCCTTTGGCCCAGGGCACGATCCTGGAGACCCAGGATCGAATCCCACGTCGGGCTCCCGGTGCATGGAGCCTGCTTCTCCCTCTGCCTATGTCTCTGCCTCTCTCTCTCTCTCTCTCTCTCTGTGTGACTATCATAAATAATAAATTAAAAAAAAGAAAAAAAATTTTTAAAAATGGATGAATTAAAGCTATATACGCAAATGAATACCACATATCTTAAGCAAAAGGAAAATACAGAATTTCATTCATATAAGCTTCAACTAAACTATATTGTTTAGAACTATATAACTGGTAAAACAAATTTTCAAGAAGTCAAAACAGTACTTACTCCTCAAAAGAAAAGATGGAAAAAAAAAAGAAAAGAAAAGATGGGGTTGTGTTCAGAGAACATATAGGAGGCTTCCCTGGGGCTCACAATGAGCTGTTGCTGAGTAGTGGTTACACAACTCTTTGCTTTACGGTTATTCTATAAACTGTCCTATGATTTCTTTTTAAGATTTTATTTATTTATTCATGAGAGACACAGAGAAAGAGGCAGAGACAAAGGCAGAGGGAGAAGCAGGCTCCATGCAGGAAGCCTGATGTGGGACTTGATCCCAGGACTCCAGGATCATGCCCTAAGCCGAAGGCAGGCGCTCAACCACTGAACCACCCAGGGATCTCCCCCATCCTATGATTTATGCACTTTTCTCTATATATGTTATCTTTCCCCCCATAAAAGAAAATATATGTTGCCTGGTATTCAATTTCTGTCCATGTCTCAAAGAAATTATCGCCCATAAACAGATCATTAACCCCAAACTTAGTCTGTAGCACCTAAAATGGGGAGGGGGGAAAAAGAGATTTCACGTTGATTAGTTCCGATAAAAGGGTAACTAGTGTATTCATGAAAGGAACAGGGTGGCTCAGTTGGTTAAGCATCAAGCCCTTGATTTCAGCTCAGGTCATGACCTCAGGGTCATGAGATCAAGCCCCATGTCAGGCTCCTCAGCTCAGAGTCTGCTAGAGATATTTTCTCTGCCTCTGCCCCTCCCTCTGTTTGCATGTACTCTCACTCTCAAATAAATAAATCTTTAGAAAAAGAAAATTTCAAATTTATAGAGATCAACTTTTTTTATAAGATTATTTATTTATTTATTTATTCATAGAGACACAGAGAGAGAGAGAGAGAGAGAGAGAGAGAGAGGCAGAGACACAGGCAGAGGGAGAAGCAGGCACCATGCAGAGAGCCTGACATGGGACTCGATCCAGGGTCTCCAGGATCACGCCCTAGGCTGCAGGCAGCACTAAACCGCTGCGCCACTGGGGCTGCCCCCTAGAGAGATCAACTTTAAAAAATAATTAAAACCTGTAATCTAAGTGTTTTATCACTAAGTAGGAGAATAAAATAATTAATTCCACACAAAAATAAAATTATGCCACAACATATTTCACCTATACAGGAATGGACTCAGAAAGTCTTTTTTCCAAATAATCTAAACCCTTAATTAAACTGGGTTTCTTCCCCTCTGTCCAGCAACAGAATCAACAATCACCTTCTTAATTGCTTAAAGAAGGTGACTTCTAGAAGTCAATGTTTCAGGGAGTTAAGAGTTACAGTTTCACCATTTATTTATTCATTTGCTCATACATTCAATAAACATTCATCAAACACCAAATTTTAAGACTTTGCTACTCAGAGCGTGGTCCTCCAGATCAACAGTACTGGCATCATCTGCACACTGGTTAGAGATGTGGAACATCAGGCCTCTCTCTGATCTACATCGGAGTCTGTATTTAACAGGCACTCTAGTTGATTCATCAGCACACTAAAATTTTGGTTAGGCACTAACGATACCACAATAAGTAAAAGAGACATAATTCATGCATCCACAAAGTTTCTCTTCTAGCTAAATATAATAACAAATAAAAAGATATTACACACTGGGTACTTTGGAAGAACACTGAAAGAACAAACCCCTAGCCCAAGCTGGCAGGCATGCAGAAGTACTGAAGGAAGCAGCATCTTCATCTGATTCTTCACTAGATGGAAAACAAAAACAAAACAAAACAAAATAACAGGACATGAAGTGAAACTGAGATGCGAAACTGTATCTCTTTGGGAAATCCCAAATCTTTTAGTGTGAGTGGGAAGAGATGAGGGGTAGGGAGGAATCTGGCTCTGAAGGACCTGGTTTACCATCCTGAGGAACATAATAAGCTTTATCCTGGAGGAAAGTAACTTCAACCAGAAGAACAGGAACTTCATTTACATTTAGAAAAATCATCTAGTGGCAACAAGGACAAGATTACAAACAAGGCAAGACCAGTTAAAAGGCCATCATTGCAGTCATCTGAGAAGATATTATTGAGAGTCTCCACTAAGTGGTAGTTGTAAAGATGGCAAGAAAAGAATGAATTCACTGGATATGAACACGAATCTGTAAAAGGTGGGGACTGGTAACTGGAAAGGAAGACAGAGGAAGCAGGTAGAAGGGAAATACAATAAAAAAATTACTTCCCAAATAAGCACACTATCATCTTTCTGGAGAACAATTTCGAAACAGTGACTTAAAAAAGTAAAAATTTCACACTCAAACACGTTACTTTTGCAACAGGAAAGGAAAAATGTTCTTTTTTTAATTATTATTATTTTTTTGGGGGAATGTTCTTTATGTACTTATCTTGTCATCTACTTTTGAGAGTTTGTCCTACAGTTACTTACACCAAGATTTATATACCAAGATGTTTACTGCAGTATTATTTAAAACAGAAAAAAATAAAAACAATTAAGGGTCTCATAATAGGAGACTGGCTAACTATTGTATACACACAATTCAATACACAATTCAAATATGAAGCAAAGGAATAACTGTTTCTTAGAATCACTGAGTGACAAAGGAAAATTTCATGAAATAAAATTACATGAAAATAAGTACACAGAGTATATGTGTGTAAAAATAAATAAATAAACACACAAAAACTGACAAAGATATATTAACTGCTGCCACTGGCTATCACTGAACTATGTAACTATGAAGGAATTTTTTACTTTCTTTTTCCTACACTTTATCTGATTAGAAAACTCTTAAAGTCTCCATTTAGGAAGAAAACAAAATAAAACAATCCTTTATTTGAACGTCTAGGTGGAAGGAGGTGCCAATTCCTATAACAGAGAATTCAGCAGGAACTGAAGGTGGATGAGGAGTTGGACTCCAAGCATATGGTGACTGCAGCACTTCCTACGGAGGTGCTGGACAGCTGAGCATGGGAGTCTGGAGTGAGGGAGAGACTCAACCTGGAGATAGAACACAGGAATCAATCAACAGCATATGATGGTGGTTAGAGCCAAAGTTCTAAGAGAAATCATTCAAGATAAAAAATACAGAGTAAGAAGTAAACTGGGCAGAGCTCAACTGGGCAGTAACAAAATTTAAGAGGTGGGCAGAGAAAGTTGACAAAAGGTCTGAGCAAAAAAGAGAGTGGCTATAAAGGCAGACTAAAAAGCCAAAAGGAAAAAGTTGCAGGTTGGAGGGAGTGGCCAATCACATCAAATGCCACAAAGAAGTCAAGTAGGATGAAGAGTGCCTATTTGATCTACAAGAACACTAATGACTTTGGTGATGGCAGTTTCTGAAGAGAGATAGGGACAGAAGCCAGAACACAGTAAAGTCCCTAGAATAGGGGAAGGTAAAGAGAGATCTAAACTGCTCTTTCAGGATCTTGGGAAGGTTAGAAAGTTGTTGTTGTTCAAAATGGGGGGGAAAACCCGATTTATATGCCAAAAGTTGAGAGAGAAAAGCTGAGGATGCACCAACACCTCTGCCCCAACAGCAGCAGCTGCTCTGGACCCCCGGGAGACCATCACAGCTGTCAGCATCAATTTCCTCCACTTCCTGCCCAAGATATTAGCAGTTTGCTGTTTGCTGTCTGTCATCACCTTCACTGCCACTCCTTCTACCCCAGAGGAATCATGGCCCTTACCCTGCTCAAAGCAGAGCCAATACCTTTAAATCCCATCCTCTCACATCTCCTCGGTTACCCTTTCCCCTTTCTGTCTTCAGCTTTTCCCTCTGGACTAACTCTTTCCCCTTAGCATATAAATAAGCTGAAGTCTCTGCCATCTTGGGGAAGAAAAATAGAAAACAGAAATGAAAGAACGAACACACATACACATACACACACAAAGCCAGACTGTCTATTATCTCCCAAAATAAAAACTGCTTGAGTTTCCATTACATTTCCCACTATGGATATAAAAACAGAGTTCCTGCCTCTAGTGAAACAAATAAGTACACCATTCATCTATTCATTCGACTAATATTTATTGGCTGCCCACTGGCCACATGAAACATACTATCAAAGGTGGGGAGAGAAATATAGACAATAAACATATACACACATATTCAAACACACACATACACACACATCATAATAATAAGTGCCTAGAAAAAAAACAAAGGAGGATGGAGAGTAATGAGAAGTGCTATTTTCAATAAGACAGGGAAGGCTTCCCTGAGGAAATGACATTGTACAGGAACTTCAGTAAAGGCACAGCAAGTACAAAGGTTCTGGGACAGGAGCACACTTGATATGTCCGAAAAACAGTAAGAAAGTCAGTGTGGCTAAAGCAGAGTAGAGTGAGCAACGGAACAAAGCTAAGAAAAAATCAGGCCAGAGAGAATACCAGACCCACATCATTAAAACGATGATACTGGAGGGCCTGGGGGACTCAGTTGTTTAAGCAGCCAGCTCTTGATTTCAGCTCCAATCACAATGTCAAGGTTGTGAGATCAAGCCCTGTGCCAGGCTTCACACTCAGCTGGGAAGTCTGCTCAAGGATTCTCTCTCTCTGCCTCTTTCTCTATTCACTTTCTCACTCTCTTAAATCAATCAATCAATCAATCTTAAAAAAAAAAAAAAAACAACTATGATTTCATTATAACCCTCACAAGAAGATATTGAAGGGTTCTGAGAGAAGTCTAACAGGTCTGATTTCAGTTTCCAAAGGCTCACTCGTGTTGCTGACAGGAAAATTCCAATCACAGTATAGTGAAGTATCCCGATAAAGGGTAATTGGTCAAATAGAAAGGACACCTAATACTGAGTCAAAACAGGCTTCTTCTCAGAGAGTGATGCCTGAATAGAATACTGAAGAACAAGTAAGAGTTGGCAAGAAGATTGGGGGTAGAGTGGTATCTCAAGTAGAGATGCAGAAAAGCCACAGGAGTTTTTTTTAAGTTTGGATTTAAAAAAAAAAAAAAAAAGTTTGGTATTTCTTTTCCCTAGCATCAGTCAAAAAATATTTCATAAAAATATACCACTAATAATGTCTACCCCCAAAAAAGATACCTAGGAATAAAACTAATAAAATATTTGCATGATCTTCAGAGAAAATATATAGAAAGTTGTAAAATGCTGTGGAAAGACATCAAAGAAGACCTATTTTACTGGAGAGGTAAAACCAAGTAGTGGACAGATAAAACTAACTAGTACCTAATATGTAAAATGTGTGTTCTCCCCATTAACCAACAAATGATATATTTCAAATCAAAACCCCAAATACACAAAAAATACATATACAAGAATTTCATAGCAGCATGATTCATAATAGCCCCAAACTAAAACAACCTGAATACCTACCAAAAGTAAAACAAATTCCAGTATATTCATAAAATGGACTAATTATATAGCAATGAAAATAAACAACAGCTACACACAATTCAACACAAATGAATTTTAAAACAAAACAAACCAACAACAGATTACATACAGCATAATTCATTTTACCTAAAGTTTAGAAACCAGCAAAACTAACTCATGGTGTTAGAAGTCAGGATGGTAGTTTCCTTTGAGCAAAAAAGAGGAAGTACTCCATTGGCAAGAAGCACATAAGGTAGTTCTGGGGTGCTGGGAATATTTCCTCACAAAGTAGTAATTACACACAGGTGTATTCAGTCTGTGAGAATTCAACAACCAGGACACTTAAAATTTGTGTGTTATTCTAGATTAATGTTACACTTCAATAAAATGAAAGTGTGTTAGTGTCTGCAATTTCCTTGGAAATACATCTAAAAGATACGATGGATTGATAGAGGGATGGATAGATATGTTACAAAGCAAGTAAAAGAAAATGTCAATGGTAGCATTTAAGAGGTGAACATAAAGGTATTCATTGTAAACTCTTATTTTATCGTATGTTTGAAATTTTTCATAATAAAATGTTGGAGAAAAAAACAATGTTTTTTGGTTTTGTTTTGTTTTGTTTTGTTGTTATTAACTCCACAAGCTGATTCTAAAATTATGGAAAATTAAAAAGGACAAGTACAGCTGAAACAACTCTGGAAACAGAAAAGGCAAGGAGAGACTGTCCTAACAGGTTAACAAGAATGATTGTTAAACAACAATAACTAAGATGATGTAGCATGACACAAAGATGAACAGAGACCAGTGACACAGAACAGAGGGCATGAAAACTAATTCATGCACACTGTGAAACAGATAAGGCTGACACTAAAGATCAGTACAGAAAAGTAGGCCTATTTGATAAGTAATGAATTACAGATTAGATGAGATGAATTTACAGAATACCTTTAATAACTCTTAGGAAAATAAATATTGAACAATAAACACAAGCTGCAGAAGAATACATATAATCCTCTCCAATAAATATATACATAATATAAAAATGAGAAATAAGATTTTAAATTGATTAGGAATATATTCGTATGTTAAAAAAAATACAGAAATACTTGGCAATAAAATATCAAATTCAGGGCAGTAGTTACCCCAGGGACAGATGAAGTTCCATGGAGAACAGTACATAAGTCAGATGGCATGTGAGTACATAAGTATTTGCTATATTATTATTTACACCTTTGTTGAAATCTTAAGTTTTTATAACAAATTATAATTTTTTAAAAGATGTTATTTATTTGACAGTAGAGAAAGCAAAAGTAGGCAGAGTGGCAGGCAGAGGGAGAAGCAGGCTCCCCGCCAAGCAGAGAACCCAACACAGAGCTTGATCCAAGGACCCTGGGATAATGACCTGAGCCAAAGGCAGACGCTTAACCAACTGAGTCACCCAGGTTCCCTATAATTTTTTTATTTAACAAAAGTTGAAGCAAGAGTGTATGGTTTGTAATTGGAACAAAAGAGCAATAACTGGGGATATCCAGGTGGCGAAGTTGGTTAAGCATCCAACTCTTGGTTTCAGCTCAAGTCATGATCTCAGGTTAGTGGGATCAAGCCCCACACAGGGCTCTGCACGCTCAGCACAGTCTGCCTGAGATTCTCTCTCTCCCTCTCCCCCACCTTCCCTCCATGCTCTCTCTCTCTCAAAATAAATAAATAAATCTTTAAAAATAAAATAAAAAGCAAAAACTAGTGGTGCCTTTGTGGCTCAGTCCATTAAGCATCTGACTTGATTTCAGCTCAGGTCATGATCTCAGGGTCATGAGGTAGAGCCCTGCATCATGAGGCTCTGTGTTCAGTGAGAAGAGTGCTTGAGATTCTCTCACTCCCCTTGCTCATGCATATGCATATGCACATGCACGCATGCATGCGCTCTCTTTCTCTCTCTAAAATAAATAAGAAAAATATTTTTTAAAAAATTTAAAAAGCAAAGAGTAGGAATGGAGGAATGATAAGAGAAGCAGTTAACAAAAACACAAAGAGATCAGATCTGGCAAGCCTTATAAAAAAACATGGCTTTTGTTTTTATCCTATAGTGGTCACTGAACAGTATGAAGCTAGGGAAGTCTAAAAGATTACTCTGACAAGGTATAGGATAGGTTTCCTAATGACAAAGGCTTATTTATTTTTTAATCTGTAATCTTAGCACAGTTTATGATAGTGATGCTCAATAAATATTTACTGAATTAATGAATTTATGGAAGGGGTTGGGAGGGAAAAGCAGAGAAACAGAAAGATGAATCAGAAAGCAGTTCTATTAACCCAGGCAGGAAATGTTGCGTTTATAATGATCACCTAAACTTAACTATTTCTCAATTTAAAACTTTCAAGAGATAGGAAATAAAGCAATAATCTATAACATAAACATGAAGACCTTGGTCCAATTTAGGCAATATAAAAATTCCATATGTACTCACCATTCTTCCGCTCACTAAGTGGAGGCAAATTGGGATTCCTGCCAGGGTGGAGGCCTAGGGTCAGCTCGGGCTGCAAGGAGAGCTCCTGCAGTTCATTAGCAACAGCTTCGCTCTGAGGGCTGGGGGCCGCAGACAGAGACACCAACACTGGTTCATCATCATTTTCGCCAGCCCCTCCTCCGTCCAGCCCATTCACAGCAATGACGGAAGGGGGCAGGCACACTACACTGGAGAAATCCACTTTGGCTTTCGTGATGGCAACCTGGAAATGGAAGGGTAGACAAGGGTTTAGATGTAACTGTGAAGAGACAAACTATTCCACTGAACACATGCTGAATACTATTCTAAATTATGTGACTGGCAAGCTACCATTAATCTTAAGCATTTTCTCTAAAGTAAGCCAGCATCGTTTTTAAGTTAATGGTTTACTGGGATGCCTGAGTGGCACAGTTGGTTAAGGGTCCAACAATTGGTTTTGGCTCAGGTCATGAAATCAAGGTCCGAGATGGGCTCCACACTCAGCAGGGAGCCTGCCTGAGATTCTCTCTCCCTCTCCCTCAGCCCCTCCTGCTTATGCTGTCTCTCCCTAAAACAAATAAAATCTTTTTAAAATTAAGTAATTAATATTTACTATGCTCACAGTGTGCGTGTGATTTCAAGTCTAATACTGTCCTCAACTACATCACTCAGGAGGACAACATACAATTGAAATAAAAGCAGCACACATAACATATAATGGAATAAAAAGAAATAGTGGCTAAGGAGAAATAGTTACACAATAAATGTGATCTTCCACATATCAAGGGGAACTACCTTGAGAAAAAAAATACTTTAATGAGTATCCAAAAAGTACTAAACTATTATATTATACCAACATTATCTGGGGGAGAAAATTTAAGAGAACAATTTCCATAGTGCCTGGCTGGCCCAGTTAGTAGAGCCTGCGACTGTTGATCTTCAGGTTGTGAGTTCAAGCCTCACGATGAGTATACAGCTTACATGAAGAAGAAAAAACCCCAATTCCCAAGCCATTAGATTTCATTAAAAATAATAATAATAATAAAAATTAAAAAAAAAAAAGGGATCCCTGGGTGGCACAGCGGTTTGGCGCCTGCCTTTGGCCCAGGGCGCGATCCTGGAGACCCGGGATCGAATCCCACGTCGGGCTCCCAGTGCATGGAGCCTGCTTCTCCCTCTGCCTGTGTCTCTGCCTCTCTCTCTCTCTCTCTCTGTATGACTATCATAAATAAATAAAAAATTTAAAAAAAATAGAGAAAGATATACATTTGATGATAGATATTTGCAAAATATTTTAACTTATATGAATATTTAATCATAATACCCAGAAATGGGATACTAAAAATAAAACACCTGACAACATAAGAACAAGATCTTTAAAAATGATAAAGAATACATTTTAACATGAAAATATATTTTTTAAATTTTTTATTTATTTATTCATGAAAGACACAGAGAGAGAGACAGAGATATAGGCAGAGGGAGAGGCAGGCTCCCTGCGGAAAGCCTGATGCAGGACTCGACCCCAGGGCCCCAGGATCATGCCCTGAGCCAAAGGCAGATGCTCAACCACTGAGGCACCCAGGCGTCCCTAAACCACCTATTCTTTAAAATATTCTTTAATTTAGGTTTCACTAATTCAGAACAACCTTCCTCCTATTACTTTAAATAGATTGTTGTTGCTGTTGTTGTTGTTATTATTATTATTGCGGAGATTCAGAGATTTGATATTTATGCATGTTACTACTCAAGGGACAATAAAGATCCATCACAGAATACCAAGCTTTTTCTAATGAAGCTTGAATTTAAACTGCATGAGTCTGTAATTCTGGCATGCACTTAACTGCATAACCAGTCCTTCCAGAAAGTATTTTCAAAAATTAAAGTATGGAAAATGGCCCCCATAAGAAAGTCAACCCAGGTCTACTACTACGCATAAAGGGAAAAACTAAGTTTAAAAAACTATTTTCTTAAAACATATACATTTTTAATAGATTAAAGAAAGGAGTGTCATATTCTGTAGTGACACAGTTATGACTGTGCCTGTCAATATCTAGAATGAAAGAAAAATAATGTGAAAAACTGCTTTCTTGAGTGTTCCATTCAGAATTTTAGTAGCTTAGGAACTGATAAGTCCCATATTTATGGGCTCATTAAGGGCTTGGAGATCACTTAAAACTTTTATATATATACTTTACTACATATTTTTATTGGGTAAATTACATGCTATGATGGTATCTATTAATGTTTTCAATGATTACTGATTTCAATGATTAATGATTTCCAGAGTTTCAGGATATATTCTTTTAAAATGCTATTATTAAACTATATTAGAACACGTGATGCTTGGGTGGCTCAGCAGTTGAGCACGCCTGCCTTCGACCCAGAGCATGATCCTGGAGTCCTGGGATCGAGTCCCATATTGGGCTCCCTGCGTGGAGCCTGCTTCTCTCTCTGCCTGTGTCTCTGCCTCTCTCTCTCTCTCTCTCTCTCTCTCGTTGTGTCTTTCAAGAATAAATAAATAAAATATCTTTAAAAATTTTTTAATAAACCATATTAGAACAATGGGAATCCCTGCATGGCTCAGTGGTTTAGCACCTGCCTTCAGCCCAGGGCGTGATCCTGGAGTCTCTGAATCAAGTCCCGCATCGGGCTCCCTACATGGAGCCTGCTTCTCCCTCTACCTGTGTCTCTGCCTCTCTCTCTCTCATGAATAAATAAATAAGATCTTAAAAAAAAAAAAAAAACTCTTTCATAAAATCATGGGCCAGGGGCTAGGGAGGGTTAGACGAAACAAGAGTGACAGAATGTTGGTAACTGTTGAAGCTGGGTATTGGGTACATGGAGATTCATTATACTATTATTCTCTCTACATGTGTGTATACTGGATAACATTCTCACAATGCTTTCTAAAAAATAAGATTATTCCATAGAACAAAGTGAAGACTTGGTAAGATGTAAAGCAAGGTGTACTCAATCTTGACCTTAGAAAATAAGCCAAACAAAAGTCAAAATCAAGCACTGACAAAAGACTATTTAGCACAAAAAATATATATTGGGAATATTTCTTTCTCTAGCAAACATACTACTTTTCTACTTATTTTTAAATAGCCCACAGAAGAAAGTCCTAGCAAACTGTGACAATATAGAGACAAGATCCAAAAACATGGAGGTAGAGTTATCACCATGGATTAAAATGTCTCCTCTACCAATTCCTAAGTGCTATCAAAGTTTTATTTACTGTATAACCTGCATGAAAAAGAAAATCTGAAAGTATATTTATCTCAGATTATATGTATATTATTTAGAAAAATGTAAAAATTGTATCTCATACAAAATACTTTCTGAAATGTCTCAAAGGAAAAATAATTAAAATAAGCAAAAGAAAATAATCTGTGTCACGTTTTAGTGTTGTAAATTTATAACTCCACTCAGTTGGAGATTAAACTTTCTTTTTCATCATAAGATCACCAACTCCAATTTCTTGGCTGCTGATTCGCATATGATCGGTAGCAGCCAGAACAAAAACAACATGGGGGCAGGGTCATCTCCCACAACCCATCTGTTTCACTCTCTAGTTGGCTTGATTCCATCTCATCTTTTCTTCACCCCACCCCCTTTTGGGCTGCATGCCTTCTGCTGGTGCAGAGTGGCATATGTAACTAGAAGCAACAGCACAAAATGCGTTAGAAAAATGGAAGCACTCAGGCAGACAGCTGATAACTCTAAAAAAAGTATATACTAGCAGGATTTTTTATTATGACCCATGACAGAGTTCGTTTCACAAAAACAAATGATATGGTTCTCCTGAAAAAAACCTTTTCTCTATAAAAATTTTTAATCAATTAATGAACTTTTAGATGGGCAGGTTCTTATTTTAATTTATCTTCAACAGTAGATAAACCAGAATCTTACTCTTACTGTCTAAGCAGATATATATACACAAAATCCGATACTAATGAATTCAAGACAAATATTTTCTGAGAGTATGTACTAGGCACTGCCCTGGGTCCTACATGAAGTGAGGAAGACATCAAGTCTTGCCTTTATCTCTGTCACTATCACCCCCCATCATCTTCAGATGTCTTAAAAACTACTCAGATGTCTAGGGACAGCATATAAAAGGCCTTTCTGTTCCCTCTTCATCATAGAAATAATCTAAAACCAAGGAATTCAAGAAACAGAAAAATATAACATCTACCTAAAACTAGTGGAAGGCACATGGAAGAGTGGTGTGGCTGAAACTTCTCTGGCACTTGTCCCATTGATAGGTAAGGTCTATTTCCCCTCCAATTAATCCAAGCTGGCCTGATTGCCTTCACCAACAGAGTACAGTGAAAGTGACTCTATGCCAATTCCAGGTATAGACTTTTAAGAAACTGGTAGCTTTTACCTTAGTCTCTTGGAGCCCTGTGTCCTAAAATACAGAAGTCTAACTACTGTACTGGAGAGATCATAAAAAGAAGTCTAGGGGCACCCACCTGGCTCAGTCAGTAAAACATGCAAGTCTTGATCTTAGGAACAAGAGTTTGAGCCCCATATGTTGGGTGTAGATAATACTTAAAAATAACAATTTTTAAAAAAATTTTTTCAAGGAAGGAAGGAAGGAAGGGAGGGAGGGAGGGAGGGAGGAAGGAAGGAAGGAAGGAAGGAAGGAAGGAAGGAAGAAAAGTCGTCATCTAAAGACTATCCTGAAAGGAATAGCGATCCAGTTGAGACTAGCCTTCTGGACATACGCACCAAAGCGTCAAGCATGTACAATCTTGGTCCCTCCAGACAAGCCCACTCATTTGCTGAATGCTATCATGTGGACCCAAGTTAATACCATGTGGAGCAGAACAATCTCCAAGCTAAGCCCTGCCCAAATTCCTTACCCAAAAAACTGAGATATAATAAATGACATCAACACTGGAAACTGAGATAGTATAGTATGCTATGCCTTCAAATCCTGAAAAGAACTTTTTTTTTAATATTTAATTTTTTTAAAGATTTTTATTTATTTATTCATAGAGACACACAGAGAGCGAGAGAGAGGCTCAGAGACACAGGCAGAAGGAGAAGCAGGCTCCATGCAGAGAGCCCGACGTCGGACTTGATCCAGGGTCTCCAGGATCACACCCTGGGCTGCAGGAGGCGCTAAACTGCTGCACCACCGGGGCTGCCCAAATCCTGAAAAGAACTTTTATTGTCAAATGAGAATTGGTTATATAGCCTATCAATCACTGTGTAAAGACATTCCAAGTAACAGAAGTTTTATCTCCCAAGTAAATTTTTTTTTTTTTTCAGGAAGCTCCATGAAGCTATGGCCTTTGCTCACTTCAGGTTTTCAACTCCACCTGATCATTCAACAGGGAGTCTGTCATCCAAGTTTTCCCTTTTCTCCCAACAAAATGGATAATGTTAACAATATAACACTGCCTCTTCAATTAAAACAGTACAACAAGGCTCTTCAAAGTAGTTGCTTCCCTTCTCACCATTTCTCTCAAGCACCTTCTGCTCTAACCATATGCACCTGTTACGCTGCTCTCTACATGTGACCACCTAAAACTGCCTCTTCTTCCCCAACCTACTCCCATCTTCCTATTATCCATTCCCTTCTTTTTAAAAAAATATTTTATTTATTTGACAGAGATAAAGAACACAAACAGAGGGAGGAGTAGGCTCCCCACCAAGCAGGGAGCCTGATGTGGGGACACTGGCTGGGATCATGATCTGGGCCTAAAGAGACACTGAACCGACGACAGAGCCACCCAGGTACCCTATCCATCCCCTTCTTTAGATCAGCTTCCATAAGATCCCAGGCTTGCTACTACTACTACTGCTTACTTTTACTATTATTATAATGGATTGATCCTCCACTAGATGCCAAGTTTTTCGAGCAAAGGAATTTGGTTTCATTGTCTTTTTAACTCAAGTACTCAGATATAATACTTGACACAGAAAAGGAGCTCAATAAATATTTAATTTACTGACTGTATTATTCTCACAGCAACCACATGACATATACAATCAAAGTCAGCACTGATACTGAAAAAAAGAGGGATAAAAGTTCTGTTACAGATAGGTATTTATATTTAAATAGAAATATACAGAAGATTAGAAAAGGCTTCCTGAGAGGTAATATTAATATTTGAGAATAGCCATAAAAAATGAATAGGATTGACAAGTTTCACTTAATTTTCATTTATTCTTTCAACAAATATCTACTCTGAGTACCTATTACATGCCAGGTATTGTTCTGGGTTGTAGAGATACTACAATGAATAAAACAAAGTTCTTGCCCTCAGGAAGCTTATGTTATCCCAGGAGACAAAACAGCATGAACAGGAATGGATGTGAGAACATGTGGATTTATGTTCTAAAAGGGCAGTCCAGTTTGGTAGATCATATGGATCAATTGCGACTTATATGAGTTGTCACCCAGACCAGCAAGCTTGAGTTTAGCTCTCGGAAGTAAAGAATGAGATCAGTAAACCTGCTTTAGAGAATTAATCTGGCATTATTAACCTGCTTTACAGAAATACTGGTTTGAAAAAAAGGAACACGAGACTGGGAAGCCACTTCATTAGGCAAAGTATAACGTGTTGAGATCCTGAATTTGGGTAGTCCTCGTAGAAGGGAAATGCCACACAACACAGAACTGTATCTAACACAGAGCAGGAACTCAGATCTTTGTTGAATTAATGTGGGACGAACGAGACAATTTATATGTAGCAGGATATGTTTGCATTTGATTGCAGAGGGTGAAGGAAACAGAGATGTCAAATATGACTTCATAGTTTTGAGCCAGAGTGACTGCTAACAGGGAAGAAAGGAGAAGGAATTTTATCTGAGGGGGATGATGAATTTGATTTTGGATGTTGGGTGCAGAAGCCAAACCCAAATAAAGATATCTCCCAGATTTTAAAACTTTGCATTATGATACCTACTTTTATGAAAAACCTAAATTAATACCTGTTTTTGCTGACCAAAAGAAATCTGAAGAGGATTTTTGCTCTTAGGAAAAAGGCAAAAACCGAAAATAGCACTCAGCGTTTGTTTTACAGCCAGCCCATACTCAAGCAGCAACAGCAGCCCCACAAAGCTCCTTCGCTGGGACTACACTGGGCATCTCAGCATCCAGCCACGAGAACTTCAAACTGTGTCTGTGCACTTCTGTACTTTATCTCAATTTAGTTTGTGCATCCTTGGCAAAATGTGTCCTAAGGTACCAGAAAAGCCTAAGCAAGGTTATTTTTTGGGTTTGGGAATGCTAAAACATTTTCTTATATAAATTAATTGCTTCTTCATTATATGCCATTTTAGCTTACAAAAAGTTTCATAGGAACACTCTACTTCCAGAGATCGGGGGAATCCTGTAATGGAACATATTTGAGGTTCTATTAGGTATGTGAGAAGGAAAACATGGAAATGAAGGTAGAACGAGAGAAACAGAAAAGAATTCAAGAATAGGAAGAGAACAAAAGAAAAAAAAAAGGAAGGGAGAGTAACAGAAAGAGGCAGAGGTACAAATATAAGGGAAGGATAAACTGCTATCACATCTGACACCCTTGGTAACTCAGGAATTCCTAGTCTCAGATTGCCTACTTTGGGTCTTAGACCATCCCTCTGACTACTAAAATATCGTATACAGCTGAGTATCTAATTATGTGTCAGTACTTTCTACTCATACTATTTTAGAAGAAGCTCAATAAAGCTGTAACTTTATAATGCTGAGGGACAACCAGCTGTCCCCAAACTTAAAGATACAAGTAGGCTCAAGGGCTTATATGAAGGGACACGAACTTACCAGCTGAAGCAGCAGAAATAAATAAAAACAGAAGACAAATAGAATACATATTTTATCCCCAGGTTCAACCCACTCCCTTTCTCTCTTTCTCTCTCTCTCTCTCTCTAAAAGATTTTATTTATTTATTTGAGAGAGAAAGAGAACGAGAGAGAGAGCATGAGCTGGGGGAGGGGCAGAAGGAACAAGCAGACTCCCCCACTGAGCCGCAGGGCTTGATCCCAGGACCCTGAGATCATGATCTGAGCCGAAGTCAGATCCTCAACTGACAGAACCACCCAGACACCCCCAACTCTTTTTCTGTTAATGACCTTTACACCATTCTTGACAAGCCCCTGCCAGATATCTGTAGCTAAAACATGATCTAATGATGCTAGGTACACATGGGAACATCTTCCCTCAACTGAGTAGCCCAAATGGCCTTTCAGTCTTAAATCACCTAAGACGACTTTCTGGGATGGACTGGACTTCAATGAATTCACTCAATAAATATATATTGTTCTAGGCACTGGGAGTGCAACAGACAGAAAACATCCCTGCTTTCATGGAGCTAACATTATAGTGGGAGAGACATAAAAATAAAAGTAAATAAATATACAACAGAATAATTTCAAATAACTATTATATATATAGGGGGCAGGGTAGATAATTTTTATGAAATGGTCAAGAAAGGTCTCACTGAGGGGGTGATATCTAAGGTGAGACTTATTGAATAATAGCCAACACTACACTTCATGTGTATATATTCAATCTTTACAACACAAAGGTATTTACTTTTGTTACCCAATTCTTTACAGTTGAAGAAATGAAGGCACTGATAAGTCACATAACTTCAAAGTAGGCAACTAGGTTTCAGAACTGTGCCCTTAACCACTACACAATCTGGCACTCCCGGAATTTGGTAAGAAGCAGCTAGCTACGCAGAGGAAACAGCATGTAAAAGTTCAAAGCCAGGAGGTAAGAATGAACTTGGCATCTTCAAGGAAAGACCAGAATGGCCAGAGAGCAAAGTGGGAGGGGAGAACTATATTCTTCAAAAAACTGGATGACATTGGAGGCTTAAGTAGTAAAGTGATAGGATATGAACTATATGTTTAAAAGATCACTTTGGTAACTGTAGAAAACCTTAGCCTGGGGGTACCTAGGTATACAGTAGGTTAAGTGTCCAACTCTTGGTTTCAGCTCAGGTCATGATCTCAGGGTCCTGAAATCAAGCCCCACATCTGGCTCCACACTCAGCTTGGGATTCTCTCTCTCTCTCTCTCTCTCTCTTTGTCCCTCCCTTGCCACAGGCACACATGCACACACACTCTCAAATAAATAAATATATTTAAGGGGGGGGAGAAAATCTTAGCCTGCTGCCTTACTTTGAGTTTGATATGTAATTTACCATGCTGCTGGGCCCTCTAGTAATTATTGCAATAATGTTGTTTTGGGAAAAAGTTATGACATGCCATCTGTATCTTAATATATCATATTACTGAGTTTGGTGATATGATCTTGAACAAAACACTCTGAATAAAAATTAAATTGTCATCCTGCCCTATTATCTTAAAGGGTCTTATGGGAAGTTATTATGAAAAGTATGAAGAGTTTAATTACAAGGTACTATTTTATTGGAAACATTTAACAGAAATTTGACAATTTGCCTTAATGCCTAACCCAAATTCCCCTTCACCACAAAAAGGCTGCTTGAAATTGAAAGCACTATTTTGACAAGGTGACTTGTTACATTCCTTGAACTATATTCATGCCCACAAACACTACAGGTTTCTTTACAATTCCTAATCCTACCTCTATGGTGTTCAAATGCACTCCAAACTTTAAATGTAGAATCATATTAGAGATTCCTTCTCTAGGGGAAGGAATGATGGATGTTTAGAAGTCTACATGGTTATATATCAAAGACCAGAATACCACAATCACCTCCAACATCATATAATTCATGAGACAGGCCAGGAATTTTTTTTTCAAGTTAGGAATTCTTTGGTCACTTCCACTCTCACAACAAAAACATACTCCAATAAGCCAGGACAACCTAAAACACTGCCAGACCATAATACAGAAAACTGCCATAGTTATCCTGTTCAGGTATGAATGATATGAAAAAAGCTACAGCTAACTGTTGAACAATACAGAGGGTTGGGTGCCCTCTGCCACACAGTTGAAAATCTGCATAAAATTTCTGACTTTCCAAAAACTCAACAAAATAGCCTACTTTTACCAGAAGCCCTCCTGATAACACACACAGTTAACACATATTTTGTATACTATATTTTAGATACTGTATTCTTACAATAAAGTAAGCTTCAGAAAATATTATGAAAACTATAAAAGAAAAATACATTTACAGTACTGTATTGTATTTATCAAAAAAATCCACATGTAAGTGGACTTGTGTAGTTCAAACTTGTACTGTTCAAGGGTCAACTATAGTTATTTTTGAACATACTAACTTTGGAATGAAAAACTTGTTGAGACAAACCTCACCTAAGATGAAGACAGGCAGCAGTTGGGGGAAAGGGAAGACATTTACAGTATTGTGCTTTGTTTCCACATGACAATAGAGCGTTTGAAGAGAAATCCTATTTTCCAGTGCCAGAGCCTCATATCCTTAGGTTTCCCAATGTGCTCTCTTCCCATATATTAATATGCTCCCTCCTTATAAGAGGAGCCATAAATATTTTCCTGAACTCTTTATCAAATATTTTTAAAAGATTTTATTCATTTATTGAGAGCAAGTGAGAGTGCAAGTGGGGGAGGGGCAGAAGGAGAGGGAGAGAGCAGACTCTGAGCTGAGCGCAGAACCCAATACAGGGCTCAGTCTCATGACCCCTAAGATGATGACCTGAACCAAAACCAAGAGTGGGATGCTTAACCAACTAAGCCACCCATGAGCCTCTAAATATTCTTTAACACTGGAATTAAAATATCTTGCCACAGAAAAGGAAAAAACCCAGAAACTATTGCAGTTTTTAGGAATTTCCAAACAGAGCAACCCTCACTCAGAGAAAATGTATACTTAAGACTAGCATGTCTGTGGGTCAAGCATAAAAGGCCAGGCTACAGCTCCTAGGCACATACTGGTTCCACAATGAGGGACTCTCCAGACAATGCACGTACCTATGAGAGCACTGCAGCTTAGAACTCAAACTCAAACACACACACACACACACACACACACACACAAAAAAAAGAACTCAAACACCAAGGTATATCACCAGCATACTCATCAATTATTCTTCTAAATAATTATAAAAGCAACTTTTTAATTAAATGAATCTACTCTGGCAAGATCTATTATCATACAAAGTCACAGCCTCATTACATTATACTCATGGTACATGGTGAAGAGCTTGTGTTTAAAAATGCATTTTTAGGGGCACCTGGGTGGCATAGTTAGTTAAGCATCTAACTCTTGATCTCAACTCAGGTCTTTATCTCAGGGTCATGAGCTCAAGCCCTGCACTGGGCTCCATGCTGAGTGTGAAACCTACTTAAAAATATAAATAAATAAATAAATAAATAAATAAATAAATAAATAAATAAATAAAATAAAAAATAAAAAAATAAAAATGCATTTTTGTATTCTCATAGTCAATAAAAGATTTCAGTCAAGGTTAACTCTCTGGAAACATAATGAAGCTCAGCAAAATTTAAATAAAAACAGTCCTAAGTTATAACTCATTATTCTTCCCTTCTGATAGCCTCCTCCTTCAAATAGTGTTATGTTACTCTCAGCCAACTGTTATTTCTAAAAAGGTGCTAAGAATTTCTGATGGAGTAAAATGTAAAACATAACTAAATATAATTTTAACTTCAGTATAATTAGATTTAAAACTTTAAAATAAAGGAGAGAGAGCAGACACAAAGAGATTCATTCCAGAAACAAAGCAAATAATAATAAAAGTTTTCTTCAAAGCACTGCAGGAGTTTCCACATTACAACTACACATAAGAGCAATTATTGGAGAATTTATAAAATGCTAAGACACATAGCAGCAGCAGTCAGTGCAGCACATTTTGAAGGCATCTGTGCAGGCAACATGCACGATGTGGGTAGCAAAAAAAGAAAAGGTAAATGAACACCAGCATGAAAACCTTCAAATATCTTGTTGGCAGCATATCTTAAAATAGCAAGGTTCTAAATCAATCAAGGAGAAAGAAAGCACACAGGTGATTTATATCTCAAAGAGCAGAAAACATCTGAATGTAGTAACTCCGAAGCCTTAGATAGTATGAAAAAAAGAATACAATGGGAAAAATTATGGAGCATTTTTAAATATTAGAGACTACCAATGAGCAGGAAGCAAAAGAACCTCACCTGGATGCTTGTGGCAGGCACTGGAGGTTGTTGCCCAATAACAACTTTCCCCTTCTTCCAAGTAACAGAACACCTGAGTTTAGCTAAGTGCACACCAGAATAAAACCTGCATTTCCCAGCCTCTCCTGTAGCTAGGCCATGTGACTGAGTTTAAACCAATGGGACAAGAGTAAAAGTATTAAGTGTGATTTCCAGGAAATGTCCTTAAAGAAACTGGGTACATTATTCTTTGGACCCTTCTCTTTCCTGATGGCTGGAACATGGATGAGGTACTGCAATGCAAGCAGCCATGTTAGATTATGAGAAAAAAGCCACATGCTGAGAATGGCAAGACAACAAAAATAGAAAGAAAATGGTTCCCTGACATTATATAGCACTGCACCAGTCCTGGGCTACCCATCTCTGGACTTCTTTTCGAGAGGAAAAAATAAACTTATATCATGTTTAAAACTACTATTATTTCACTCTTGGGGGGTCACAAATGGTTGGATATAATCCTAATACAGAATCTGGTGCCCTGAGTAAGATGCTTCATAAGAAACAATGTAACATATGTGGCATCGCTCAATAAAATGGTAAGTAGTTAAAATAAATAAATAAATAAATAAATAAATAAATAAAACGGTAAGTAGTTAAGTACTCAGAATTGAAGACTGAAAAGCTAGTGATCATTGTTATGCAATGGCAAAACACCTGGTTATACCATCGCCTGATTATACTGGATTGCTACTATTTTAAGGGAAACAGGAAAAATTCAGAATGTCGAAAGTGTTGCCTGCTTCTAGTAACCTGCAACAAAATTATACCAGAGAGGTAAAACTCAGACTAGAGCTAATCTCATATAAACAATTTAACCTTACACCTAAAGGAGCTAGAAAAAGAAGAACAAAACCCAAACCCAGCAAAAGGAAGGAAATAAAAATTAGAATAGAAACAAGTGATATAGAAACTAAAAAAAATAGAACAGATCAATGAAACCAAGAACTAGTTCTTTGAAAAGATCAACAAAATTGATAAACACTAACAAGATTGATCAAGAAATAGAGAGGACTCAAAGAAAATCACTTAATGAAAGAGGAGAAATAACAGCCAACACCACAGAAACACAAACAAATGCAACAAATATTACGAAAACCTATATACCAACAAATTGGACAACTTAGAAGAAATGGATAAACTCCTACAAATATATCAACTACCAAAAAAATAAAGGACAAAGAAATAGGAAATGTAAACAGGCTGATTACCAGCAATGAAACTGAATTAGTATTCAAGAACTCCCAAAAAACAGAAGTCCAGGACGAGATGGCTTCCTAGATTAATTCTACCAAATATTTAAAGAATAGTTAATACCTATTCTTTTCAAACTATTCCAAAAAACTAGAAGAGGAAGGAAAACACCCAAATTCATACTGAGGCCAGTATCACCCTGATACCAAAACCAGATAAAGACACCACAAAAATAGAACTACAGGCCAACACCTCTCACGAATATAGATGCAAAAATCTTCACCAAGGTATCAGCAAAGCAAATCCAATAATACTTTTAAAAAAAATCATACACCAGGGATCCCTGGGTGGCGCAGCGGTTTGGCGCCTGCCTTTGGCCCAGGGCGCGATCCTGGAGACCCGGGATCGAATCCCACATCAGGCTCCCGGTGCATGGAGCCTGCTTCTCCCTCCGCCTGTGTCTCTGCCTCTCTCTCTCTCTCTGTGACTATCATAAATAAATAAATAAAAAAAAAAAAATTTAAAAAAAAAAAAATCATACACCATGATCAAGTAGGTTCATAGCCTTTAAATGGCAGAGTTCCAGTCTCATTTCCATTTGGCAGCCACTGTACTTTGGAGTGCAGTGGTTCACTTTTTCTACTCTATACGGCTTCGAAGTAAGAGGCTTTTAGTCCACTTGGGTTGCAGGCCACAGGAAAGAAATATATTAGCAAAGATCTATTCCTTTATACCTCTGCTTACTGACTGCTTAGCTCTGGTCAAAGTTTTACTACTCTGGTATAATTTTGTTAAGAGTTACTAACAGGCAACACGTATAACATTCTGAATTCTTCCTACTTCCCTTAAAATAGTAGCATTCCAGTATAATCAGGCAATGGCTTAACCAGGTGTTGTGCCACTGCAGAACTATGATCACTAGCTTTTCAGTCGTCAATTTTGAGCGCTTACTATTTACCATTTTATTAAGCAATGAGACATACGGATGGGGGGATGGGTGATATAGCTGATGAGGACAAAAAAGAAAAATAGATAAAGGCTATAAAACTAATTGCCAAAACAAAAAAAAGGGGGGTTCCTTAGGGTTGCCTTCTCACACAAGCCAACTACTTCAGATAGCTTCACTATAAATGCCATTAAGCTAGAGTGGGGTAGAGACGAGTGAGGCACAGAGGTAAATAAATACCAGTCATCAGGCTTAAAAACAATGCTTAATGCAGAAATTTATTCCTCTGCCAGAACAGTAAGTCTTCAAATTTCCTATACAGTAACATTTAGTAATTGCTATGACTTTTATATGTTATTATCTCCCCTTTTCTGCATAGTAATTTTTTATTGCTCTTATCCTATTTCTATTACACCTATTGTACACTAATTGCTTTGGGAATAGTATCTTGTCAGAGGACTGCACATTACTCAGACATCCTAGGCTTTGAGCTGAATGCAATAACTAAATGAAATACTGGAGAAGTCCCTCTTGGGATGAGGTGAATGTGTCATATGTGTATTAAAAAAGGTAGGCATGTATATTAGAGCAACCAAAGAGATGGACTATAATAAAAAAATAAAATGCTAACTATATCCCCAAACCCATTCTTTTCTTTTTATTAATAAAAACTCAGACAAAAGGCAATCCAAATTGATGATCACAATTCCCAGACTCCCTTGAAACTAGGAGTAATGATATGATAGCATTCTGGTCAATGGTTTATAAGGGAAAGTATCATACAACCTCTAGGAAGTATATTTAAAGGAAGTAAGCATGTTTGCAGCCCTTCTTCCTTCATGCTACCTGGAACACAGACTATTATGGCTGAAGCTTGAGTGGCCATTTAAGATTATAAAGTAGAAAATGCACACTGGAAAAAAAAAATCACATGCTAATAATGATAGCAAAAGAAATTATCCCTGAGGAAGTCCAAACTTTGGATTTGCCACTATTACAAAGGTCTTAATTATTTCAAATATGCTTAAAGAGCTAAAGAGGGATGGCTCAGCAGTTTAGTGCCTGCCTTTGGCCCAGGGCGTGATCCTGGAGTCCCGGGATCGAGTTCCGCATTAGGCTCCCTACATGGAGCCTGCTTCTCCCTCTGCCTATGTCTCTGCCTCTCTCTCTGTGTGTTTCTCATGAATAAATAAATAAATAAAATCTTTAAAAAAAAAAAAAAGGAGCTAAAGAAAATCATGCCTAAAAGAACTAAAGGAAAGCAAGGGAATGATGTCTTATCAAAAAGAAAATATCAATAAAAAACATAGAAATTATTAAAAAAGAACCAAGTAGAAATTCTGAGGAAGTAGAATAACTGAAATGAAATATTCACTAGAGAGGTTCAAGCAGAGTTGAGCACACATATTAAAAAAGCAAAACAAAAAACAGTGAACTTCAAATCAATCAGTTGAGGTTACTCAACTGAAATAAAGAATGAAATCTGAAAACAGCAAGAAAAAAGTGAATCATCATGTACAAGGGATCCTAAATACAATTAACAGCTTATTTCTTATCAGAAACCAGAAAAGCCAGAAGGCAGTGGGTTGACATATTTAAAAATCCTGAAACAAAAACAGCCTGTCAATGAAGGATTCTATATCAAGCAAAACTATCCTTCAAAAATGAAGGAAAAATGAAGACATTCTGAGAAAAACAAAATTGAGACAATTTGTAGCTTGCAGACTTGCCTTATAATAAATACTAAAAATGTTTAATATACTAAAGAGTAACTCAAATCCACAGGAGGAAATAAAGAGCACTGATAAAGGCAACTACATAAACAGAAAGACTATATAAATTATATTTTTCTTTCTCCTGTCTGAAAAGACATCTGCATAAAGACTTATAAATCTAAGTTGACAAGCACATAATATATAAAAATGTAATTTGTGTCAATAACAGCAAAAGGAAAGAGGAGAACAGAGCTATGTTAAGCGCAAAGCTGTTGTTTTATATCACTGAAATTAAATTGGTATTAATCCCAACCAGAGTGTTACATTGTGTAAATAACAGAGTTCTACTTCTGGGATCTTAGCATAAGGGGTTCCCTGGACACACTACCCTGGAAAACAAGCAAAGCTGTTGAAAACTATTTTAAAAAAAAAGTTAAGTCTCAGAAATGTAGTCATATAGTAAATAAGAAAGTAGATTCAAAGGAATCTATTAAAACTCAATAACAGGGATCCCTGGGTGGCTCAGCGATTTAGTGCCTACCTTCAGCCCAGGGCGTGATCCTGAGGTCCCAGGATCAAGTCCCACGTCGGGCTCCCTGCATGGAGCCTGCTTACCCTCTGCCTGCTTCTCCCTCTGCCTGTGTCTCTGCCTCTCTCTGTGTGTCTCTCATGAATAAATAAATAAAATCTTTAAAAAATTAAAAAATAAAACTTAGTAACAGTGAACATCTGTGGCATATGAGCCATCATGATCCACTCCACAGCCCAGCTTGATGGAAGCTTCACTCTAGGTGGGTATGGCTAAGAAAGCATTCCTTCTGTCCCTGGCTCCCAATCAATCACCAGAACGAGTAGGCTGCCAGCATTTCTCATCTCCTACAACCCAAGGTGAAGAGGCTAAATTCTTGGTAAGTGGGACCAGAAGATCATGGGCTCCTCCTCTACCCCGCCCCCATCCATTAACAGAGGCTCTATCCAAGGTGCAGCAGTCTGAGAATACTGGGTCCTTGATCGTATATCCTCCACAGCTCATAAAGCAAAGACTCAATGCCAGGAGATACAAGCCAAGGAGACCAAAAGCTACCACCCTAGCCAAGAACGATACTAATAACTGAGAGGTTCTGTCCAGGGGAGAGAGAGGGTCCGTAAGAAAAGACAGCTCCTAAGGTGCCTGGCTGGCTCAATCAACTGAGCATGTTGATCTTGAGGTTGTGAGATCAAGCCCCACACTGGTGTAGAGATTACTTAAAAATGAAATCTTGAAAGAAAGGGAAAAGGGAAGGAAAGTGAATGGAATGGGAGGGGAAGGGGATCCCTGGGTGGCGCAGCGGTTTGGCGCCTGCCTTTGGCCCAGGGCGCGATCCTGGAGACCTGGGATCGAATCCCACGTCGGGCTCCCGGTGCATGGAGCCTGCCTCTCTCTCTCTCTGTGACTATCATAAATAAATAAAAAAATAAAAAAAATAAAATAAAATAAAAAAAAAAAAGGAATGGGAGGGGAAGATAGGGGAGGGAAGGGAAGTTCCAATGCTCTCCACAAAGGAACTAACTTTATTTGAGACAGACTGTGAAGAAATTCAGGCCTAAAGAGATTCTCAAAAAATAGCTCCTCTTAATCAGGAGGAACAAGCTAAACCGCAGGCCAGGTATCTAGTTCAACTAGTAAAAACTAGGGAAAGAGACAGCTGAGAGCCTCTTCTGAGGTCAGAACAAACCTTTGGCCTAAAAAATTACTCCAGCCCAATGAAAACAGACTGATGAACAAATAATGTCTAGACAATTCAAAGGGAGAAAGAATAACCTTTTCAACAAATGGTGCGGGGGCAATCAGATATTCACATAAAAAAAAAAAAAGTTGAACCTTTACCTCACACTATATAAAATGTTAAGTCAAAATGGATCAAAGATTTATTTTTTTTTAAATTTTTTTTTCTAATTTTTATTTATTTATGATAGTCACACACAGAGAGAGAGAGAGAGGCAGAGACACAGGCAGAGGGAGAAGCAGGCTCCATGCACTGGGAGCCTGATGTGGGATTCGATCCCGGTCTCCAGGATCGCGCCCTGGGCCAAAGGCAGGCGCTAAACCGCTGCACCACCCAGGGATCCCTGGATCAAAGATTTAAAAATGAGTTAAAAATAACTCTTACAAGATAACATAGGTGTAAATCTTCATGACCTTCAATTAGACAATAGTTTCTTAGCTGTACCTAAAATAAAGTAAAACCAAAGAAAAAAATTGATAAACTGAAGCATCAAAATTTTTAAATTTTCTGTATCAAATGATACCATCAAGAAGTGAAAATGAAAACCTACCAGAATGGGAGAAAAACTTTACAAAATATATATCTGATAAGGTATTAATACCCTGAATATATAAAGAATGCATAACTCAACAATAAAAGATTGAGCAAACAATTTGATTATATACTTCTCCACAGAAAGTATATAAATAGCCAATAAGCACATAAAAAGATGTTCAACATCATTAGTCATTAGGGAATATGAAATAAAACTACCATGAGATACCACTTTACACCCACTAGGAGAACTAGAACCAAAAAGTTGTTTCTTTTTTTTTTTAGAACCAAAAAGATTATAAGGATATGGAGAAAGAGAAAACATGAAATCGTATTCTAGGATTCCACTCATATGTAAGTGCAGAATAAAACCTATCAAAAGTAAATTAGTGGTTCTTTATTAGGAAAAGGGGAAGTAGGAGAAAGACTTGGGAGATTGTGGTAACTAAATGGTTACCAGGTAACACAGGTTTCTTTTGAGGTGATGGAAATGCTCTAAAATTGACTGTGGTAAGGGTTGCATATAGCTGTGAATATACCCACGGAATTATACATGTATGGCTTGTATGGCACTTGAATTATGTATCTCAATAGAGCTTTATTTTTTTAAAAAGGCGGAGGGGACGCCTGGGTAGCTCAGCGGTTGAGCATCTGCCTTCAGCTCAGGGCGTGATCCCAGGAGTGGGGACTGAGTTGCACATTGGGCTCCCTATGAGGAGTCTGCTTCCCTCGCTATCTCTGCCCTCTCTATGTCTCTCATGAATAAATAAATAAAATCTTTTAAAAATAGTAATAATTTTTTATTTATTTTTTTAAAGATTTTATTTACTTATTCATGAGACACAGAGAGAAAGAGAGAGAGAGAGAGAGAGAGGCAGAGACATAGGCAGAGGGAGAAGCAGGCTCCATGCAGGGAGCCTGATGCAGGACTTGATCCCAAGACTCCAGGATCACACCCTAGGCTGAAGGCAGGCACTAAACCACTGAGCCACCCAGGGATCCCCTAAAATTTTTTTTAAAAAGGAATAAAGTAGCTGTTACAACATGCATAAACCTTGAAAACATTATTCTAAGTGAAATAAGCCAGATACAAAAGATTTACATATTGTATTATTCCATTTAAATGGTGAAACTTTTTAAAGTAATCTCTACACCCAATGTGGGGCTCAAACTTACAACCTCAAGATCAAGAGTTGCATGCTCCACTGACTGAGCCAGGCAGGTGAACCTAAGCAGTGAAAAAAAAAAATTTTTTTTTTAAATTTCTACATCTTGGAGCGCCTGGATGGCTCACTCAGTTAAACATCGGACTCTTGATTTTGGCTCAGGTCATGATCTCAGTGTTGTGAGATGGAGCACTGAGTTAGACTCTGCACTGAGCTTGGAACCTGCTTAAAATTCTCACATTCCCCCCACCCTGGCTCTCTCCCTCCACCCTACTCTGTACTTTCTCTCTCTTTTTCTCAAAACAAACAAAAAAACTACATCTCCATGTGGCCCTAAAGGCATACAGCAAACCAAGAAGTATTTATTCAAAAGAACGTACTAAAATTCATTTATCTGGAATAACACAGAATAGGAAAATCCAAAGACATAAAGTAGATTAGTCTTTGCCTAGTGCCAGAGAAAGGGGAAATGGGTAATAACTGCCCAAAAGTATGGGGCTTTTTTCTGGGGTGATGAATGTTCTGGAACTGGATGGATAGTAGTAACAGCCAACACAACCTCGTACTATGATAAAAACCACTGAATTGTACACTTTTAAAAGTGTACCAGGGTACGTACCTGGCTGGCTCAGTCAGTAAAGCATGTGACTTTCTTTTTTTTAAGATTTTATTTATTTATTTGACAGAGAGAGAGAAAGCACAAGCAGGAGGAGCTGCAGGCAAAGCACAACGTGTGATTTATGTGTATGTAGGATTTATATCTCAATTTTTAATAAAACATACACAAAGGACGTCTGGGTGGGTCATCAGTTGAGCGGCTCCCTTCGACTCAGGGTGTGATCCTTGAGTCCCAGGATCCAGTCCCACATCGGGCTCCCTGTGGGGAATCTGCTCCATCGTCTGCCTATGTCTATGCCTCTCTCTCTCGGTCTCTCATGAATAAATAAATACAACCTTAAAAAAAAAAAAAACGCATATACACTAGAGTGTCCATTCATAAAAGTTTTTACTGCTGCATCAAAGACATCTGTAAGTGAAACTACTTTTTTTTGCACTGTAAGTGTATAGCAGAAAAAAAAAAGCCATGACTCAAGTGCAGTTTTATGCCACTCCATTAATTCATGCTAAGGTGCCAATAATCTTTCCCACCATTGCTTCTGCATCATCAGTGTATATATGAATGCAGTAAAATGAGCAATAACATCTTAATATCATTACAAAAATAGTTTTGAACTTTGGACTCTCTGAAGTGAATGATGGACCTCCACCAATCCATTGCAGAATCCACTTTGTGAAGTCCTGAACTAGATTATACTCCTAGAAACAGGGAACACATCTTAAATTTAGACACAAGGAAGTACAGATGAGTCAGAAATGGGGAATGGGCCTTTTTTGTCAGGCAGACTCAGGTTCAAATTCTATAATTGCTGTTTGGGTTACAAGAGCTTAATTCTCCATGCCTAACTTTGAGAATACCTATCTAGTAGAATTACTGTATGGATCAATGAGCTGAAGAAATAAAGTAATCTAAGACCATCTGAAATATAACAACTGTTCAATAAATGTTAGTTCCCAACCAGCTAGTACAGTTCCTTGTACGTAAAAGATGCTCCGTCGCTCAGTAAATATTGGTAGAGTCTAACTCATATAGATCTATATAAGTTCTAAGACGCCCGTTAAATGCTTGATTTAGATACTTTGAGATATATTCAGATATTTTTCACAAAAACATATTCACCTTATGGTAGACAGGAAAAGTCCAATTTTTTTTAATTATTTGCTTTACAGGTGATATAAATAATCTATGGTAACTTTATTAAACCACTACGGTGAAGAACATAAATACTTTAGTCCAAGAACCTGATTTTTTTTTTTAACATGCCTCCACTATTTACCAGGTGATGTGACCTTGGTTTATTTACTAATCCTCATGGAGATAATAACTCTCATAGAGTTACTGTGAAGATTAGATGAGCTAATACACGAGAAGTATTCATAACAATGCGGACACATGGGATCTCTGGGTGGCGCAGCGGTTTGGCGCCTGCCTTTGGCCCGGGGCGCGATCCTGGAGACCCGGGATCGAATCCCACATCGGGCTCCTGGTGCATGGAGCCTGCTTCTCCCTCCGCCTGTGTCTCTGCCTCTCTCTCTCTCTCTCTGTGACTATCATAAATAAATAAATAAAACAAAAAAAAAAACTTCCTGTTGCTTTAAAAAAAAAAAATGCGGACACAGAGTAAGAACTCAACATATTATTTTTAAGCAATTTTTTCTAATTTAAATATGATCCAGTGATATTCTTTTGTAGAATTCTTATAGAACATCCTGGGAACACGTATAATTGTAATTTTAAAAAAAAAAGGAAAAAAAAAAAAGAAAAAAGGGACACCTGGGTGGCTCAGTGGTTGAGCGTCTGCCTTCAGCTCAGGTCATGATCCCAGGATCTTGGGATCAAGTTCCACATTGGGCTCCCCAGAGGGAGCCTACTTATCCTTCTGCCTATGTCACTCCCTCTCTCTCTCTCTCTCTGTGTCTCATGAATGAATGGATAGATGATAGATAGATAGATAGATAGATAGATAGATAGATAGATAGATAGATGATAGATAGATAGATAGATAGATAGATAGATAGAAAAGAAAGAAAAGAAAAGAAAGAAAGGAAGAGAAAAGAAAAGAAAAAAAAGAAAAGAAAAAAGAAAAGAAAAGAGAAAAGAAAGAAAAGAAAAAAGAGGGGCACCTAGGTCGCTCAGTGACTGAGTGTCTGCCTTTGACTCAGGTTATGATGCTGGGGTCCTGGGATCAAGTCACACATTGGGCTCCCTGCAGGAAGCCTGCTTCTCTCCCTCTGTTTGCGTTTCTGCCACTCTCTGTATCTCTCATGAATAAATTAATAAAATCTTTTTTAAAATAATGTTATGTACATAGTAGGTATTAGCCATTTTAGTTGACAATGACTAAATGCAGCAAAATAAATACATAAATAAAATAGCACCTTGGCTTCAAACATGGCATGTTTATGGAAACACTAGACATCTCCAGAGTACTACCCATTTCTGACATGCCTTCAAAAGCTAGATAGAGGGATCCCTGGGTGGCGCAGCGGTTTGGCGCCTGCCTTTGGCCCAGGGCGTGATCCTGGAGACCCGGGATCGAATCCCACATCAGGCTCCCGGTGCATGGAGCCTGCTTCTCCGTCTGCCTGTGTCTCTGCCTCTCTCTTTCTCTCTGTGTGACTATCATATAAATAAAAAAATAAATAAATAAATAAAGTGTAGAATTCTTATTAGAACATCTGGGAACACGTATAATTGTAATTTTAAAAAAAAAAGGAAAAAAAAAAAAAGAAAAAAGGGACACCTGGGTGGCTCAGTGGTTGAGCGTCTGCCTTCAGCTCAGGTCATGATCCCAGGATCTTGGGATCAAGTTCCACATTGGGCTCCCCAGAGGGAGCCTACTTATCCTTCTGCCTATGTCACTCCCTCTCTCTCTCTCTCTCTGTGTCTCATGAATGAATGGATAGATGATAGATAGATAGATAGATAGATGATAGATAGATAGATAGATAGATAGATAGAAAAGAAAGAAAAGAAAGAAAGGAAGAGAAAAGAAAAGAAAAGAAAAGAAAAGAAAAGAAAAGAAAAGAAAAGAAAAGAAAAAAAAGAAAAGAAAAAAGAAAAGAAAAGAGAAAAGAAAGAAAAGAAAAAAGAGGGGCACCTAGGTCGCTCAGTGACTGAGTGTCTGCCTTTGACTCAGGTTATGATGCTGGGGTCCTGGGATCAAGTCACACATTGGGCTCCCTGCAGGAAGCCTGCTTCTCTCCCTCTGTTTGCGTTTCTGCCACTCTCTGTATCTCTCATGAATAAATTAATAAAATCTTTTTTAAAATAATGTTATGTACATAGTAGGTATTAGCCATTTTAGTTGACAATGACTAAATGCAGCAAAATAAATACATAAATAAAATAGCACCTTGGCTTCAAACATGGCATGTTTATGGAAACACTAGACATCTCCAGAGTACTACCCATTTCTGACATGCCTTCAAAAGCTAGATAGAGGGATCCCTGGGTGGCGCAGCGGTTTGGCGCCTGCCTTTGGCCCAGGGCGTGATCCTGGAGACCCGGGATCGAATCCCCACATCAGGCTCCCGGTGCATGGAGCCTGCTTCTCCGTCTGCCTGTGTCTCTGCCTCTCTCTTTCTCTCTGTGTGACTATCATAAATAAAAATAAAAAAATAAATAAAAAATAAATTAAAAAAAAAAAAAAAGCTAGATAGAAAAGGAAAGAGCACAAACAGAGAAAATAATCTGTTCAACCTACAACTGATTTAGGTTACAGCCCTGAAAAACTCCTCAGAGTTCATGATCTTTTTTTTTTATTTAAAGATTTTTTTTTCTATTTATTCATGAGAGACAGAGAGAGGCAGAGACACAGGCAGAGGAAGAAGCAGACTCCATGCAAGGGAGCCAGACACGGGACCCAATCCCGGGTCCCCAGGATCCCATGCCAGGCTGAAGGCAGAGCCAAACTGCTAAGCCACCCAGGCTGCTCTCATGATCTTTTCAATAGCACTACCTATCCCCACCCACATACTCCAGCTCAAAAACACTGCTCTAAAGAAGCCAAGAATATACAGTCAAGGAAAGAACAGTCTCTTCAATAAATGGTACTGGGAAAACTGGACAGCCACATGCAAACAAATGAAATCGACCACTATTTTACACTATTTTAAATTCCTGGTAAATTTACTCAAAATTGAATCAACACTTAAATGTAAGACCTGAAACCATAAAACTCCTAGAAGAAAACCTTGACATCAGTCTTGACAATGATTTTTGGATTTGACAGCAAAAGCAAAGGCAATAAGAGCAAAAAACAAATGAGTAGAACTACATCAAATGAAAAAGCTTAAAAAAAAATGAAAAAGCTTCTACACAGCAACGGACACCATCAACAAAATGAAAAGGCAACCTATTGAAAGGGAGAAAATCATTGCAAATCATATATTTTACAAGGGGTTAATATCCAAAATATATAAAGAACTCAATTAGCTCAAAAAAACTGGACTAAAAAATGGGCAGAGAGGGGGAGCTTAGGTGTTGCAGTCAGTTGGGCATCTAACTCTTGGTTTCAGCTCAGGTCATGATCTCATTCATTGTGGACTGATCCCCTTGTAGGCTCTGTGCTCAGTGTGGAGGAGTCAGCTTCAGATTCCCTCTCCCTCCTGCTCACAGTCTCATTCTCTCTCTCTCTCTCTCTCTCTCAAATGAATAAATAAAATCTTTTTTTAAAATGGGTAGAGGGGTAGCCCCAGTGGTGCAGTGGTTTAGCGCCGCCTGCAGCCCAGGGTGTGATCCTGGAGACCTGGGATCAAGTCCCATGTTGGGCTCCCTGCATGGAGCCTGCTTCTCCCTCTGCCTGTGTCTCTGCCTCTCTCTGAATTTTAAAAATTAATTAATTAATTAAAATAAAATGGGTAGAGGATCTGAATAGACATTTTTCCAAACACATATAGAGAGCCAACAGGTAAATTTAAAAAAATGCTCAACATCACTTATCATCAGGAAAATGCCATTCAAAACCACAATGAGATATAACTTCACACTGTTAGAATAACTATTATCAAAAAGATAAGAAAAAACAAGTGTTGGCAAGGATATAGAGAAATCCTTGGGCACTGCTGGTGCAAATGTAAACTGGTGCAAATGTAAACTGGTGCAGTCACTAGAGAAAACAGTATGGAGGTTCCTTAAAAAATTTTAAATAGAACTACCATATGATCCAACAATTCTACTTCTGGGTATTTATCCAAAGAAAATGAAAACACTAACTCAAAAAGTAATACTTTTGAGTATTACTCAAAAAGCACACTCAAAAAAGCATGTCTGTATTCACGGCAGTATTATCTACAATAGCCAAGACTCAGAAATACTTAACTGTTCATCAATGGATAAATAAAGAACATATGATACACACACACACACACACACACACACACAAATACTACTGAGCCATAAAAAAAGAGTGAAATCTTACCATTTGCAACAACTTGGATGGACCTTAAGGACATTATGCTAAGTGAAATAAGACAGAGAAAGACAAATGCCATATGATCTCACTTATAAGTAGAATTAAAATTTTTTAAATTTTTTTAAAGATTTTATTTATTTGAAGGGGAGGGATCTAAATTTTTTTTTTACTTTTTTTTTTTTTTTTTTTTTTTATGATAGTCATACAGAGAGAGAGAGAGAGGCAGAGACACAGGCAGAGGGAGAGGCAGGCTCCATGCACCAGGAGCCTGATGTGGGATTCGATCCCGGGTCTCCAGGATTGCACCCTGGGCCAAAGGCAGGCGCCAAACCGCTGCGCCACCCAGGGATCCCCTTTTTTTTTTTTAACATTTTTTAAAAGGAGAAAGGTGCCTAGCTGGCTCAGCTGGTTGAGTATCCACCCTGCATCAGCTTAGTTTTGATCTCAGTGTCATGAGTTCAAAACCTGCATTGGGGGATCCCAGCCAGGGTGGTGCAGCGGTTTAGCACCTGCCTTTGGCCCAGGGTGCGATCCTGGAGACCCGGGATCGAATCCCACGTCGGGCTCCCGGTGCATGGAGCCTGCTTCTCCCTCTGCCTATGTCTCTGTCTCTCTCTCTCTCTCTCTCTCTCTCTCTCTGTGACTATCATAAATAAATAAAAATTAAAAAAAAAAAAAGAATCAAAGCCTGTAAAAGAATCTGAAGGGAATACTTGCTGGCAACATTCTCACACTACCACTACACAGGTGTTTGCACAGAGGAAAAGCCAAGTCCTAATTATAAAACATAAAAACCTGTGTATGTTTGGGGTTTTTTTATTTTTTTATTTTATTTTTATTTTTTTTGTTTTTTTTTTAATTTAACTTTGTTTTTTTTAAATCTGTATATGTTTAATTAAGTACTAAATCATGCCAAGAACACAATAATGTGTTCTTGCATTGATCAAGCAGTTTCCAATCAAGAAAAAAAACTATCAAAATATGGATGAGAGGATTTTAAAATTAAAATATGATATAATCCACATCACTTACATTGCACTTCTTAAAAAACTAATGTTCATGACCTTTAGGATGAATTATTTCTATGACAGTTAATACGAAAACATCTGAGGAAAAATGTACAAGCCAGCTGGTTATTTAAAAACCAATGTCATATAATGTTTTAATTTTTCTTTTTTTCATTTTCAGTTATGAAAGAATTTACAATACAGAAAAGTGAAATAACATAATAATATAACCCAAATATAGCAATTATTAATACCATTTTTGCTTCAGATTTTTTTATGAAATAGAAACCTGTTAGTTGGTTTTCTGCTCATACCACTGTCCTCTCTGCCCCCCCCCCACAGAAATAAAAATCCTAGTGAAATTAATTTATCTCCTTCTAACCCAGGGTTTTTTTTTAAAATAATTTTGCAGGGGGGTCTGGGTGGCACATTTGTTGAGCATCCGATTCTTGGTTTCAGCTCAGGTCTCAATCTCAGGGTCCTGGGATCAAGCTCCACTTCGAGCTCAGAGCTCAGGTTGGCTTGGAATTCTCTTTCCCTCCCTCCCTCTCTCTGCTCCTCCACTCAGGCATGCTCATGTGCATGTGCACACATTCTCTCTCTCTCTCTCAAATACATCTTTCAGAATAATAATAATTTTGTAGCATTCATGTGTGGATTCATAGACAACACAGCATTGTTCTATTTTAACATTCTTAAGTTGTATCACTTTCAACCTTTTGTAACTTGCTTTTTCTCCCCTCAACATAATGTTTCTAGGATTTATCTATGTTGACACACAGAAATCTGGTTAGTCCATTCTCTGTTATGTAATAAACTGCATTAAAATACTGCTGCTTGCTTATTCATTCCTCTACTGTTGGAACATTCCCAAGTGTTTCCTATTACAAATATAACTAAAATAAAAATGCTAATACATGTTTCCTTTTGTATAAACCCAAGGCTCCTTGGATCCCTTTTATAGGATATATGTACTTCAAAAAATCTTGCCAAAAATTACACTTCCTTCAACAGTGTATTACGGTTTCACTTACCGAAGGCCTTAACAATTTCTACTATTAAACTTTATGAAGTTTGCACAAATCGAAGTATTTGAAATAGTATCTTATTTATGAATGACCCAATTTTTAGTTTTATTAGACAAATAGGCTTTCTCTTTGTAATATTTCTATTTCTAGATTACAGTTATGCAATATACAACTTATTCCTTTCCTGTGTTCACCCATAAAGTCATATACTACCAAACATAAAATTTCACATTCAATCTCAACAAAACTGAGACTTTTCTTCATAATCATGATCTTCAAGTTAGCATAAGCCTTTAGGAAAATGATTATATAGAGTATCCTTAATAAAGGCACCTGAGAGACGCCTGGGTGGCTCAGTAGGTTAAACCTCTGTCCTTCTGGCTTTCAGGTCTTAGATCAAGCCTCCATGCTGGGCTGGCTCCCTGCTCAGTGGAAGTCTGCTTATGCCCTCTCTCTCTGCCCCTTTACCTGTTCAAGCCCTCCTTTGCTGCTCACTCTCTCAAATTAACAAATAAATAAATACATACATACATACATACAATCAACTTAAACAGAAAAAGGACATCCAGTGACTGAGTGTCTGCCTTTGACTCAGGTTATGATGCTGGGGTCCTGGGATCAAGTCACACATTGGGCTCCCTGCAGGAAGCCTGCTTCTCTCCCTCTGTTTGCGTTTCTGCCACTCTCTGTATCTCTCATGAATAAATTAATAAAATCTTTTTTAAAATAATGTTATGTACATAGTAGGTATTAGCCATTTTAGTTGACAATGACTAAATGCAGCAAAATAAATACATAAATAAAATAGCACCTTGGCTTCAAACATGGCATGTTTATGGAAACACTAGACATCTCCAGAGTACTACCCATTTCTGACATGCCTTCAAAAGCTAGATAGAGGGATCCCTGGGTGGCGCAGCGGTTTGGCGCCTGCCTTTGGCCCAGGGCGTGATCCTGGAGACCCGGGATCGAATCCCACATCAGGCTCCCGGTGCATGGAGCCTGCTTCTCCGTCTGCCTGTGTCTCTGCCTCTCTCTTTCTCTCTGTGTGACTATCATAAATAAAAATAAAAAAAAATAAAAAAAAAATAAAAAAAAAAAAAAAGCTAGATAGAAAAGGAAAGAGCACAAACAGAGAAAATAATCTGTTCAACCTACAACTGATTTAGGTTACAGCCCTGAAAAACTCCTCAGAGTTCATGATCTTTTTTTTTTATTTAAAGATTTTTTTTTCTATTTATTCATGAGAGACAGAGAGAGGCAGAGACACAGGCAGAGGAAGAAGCAGACTCCATGCAAGGGAGCCGGACACGGGACCCAATCCCGGGTCCCCAGGATCCCATGCCAGGCTGAAGGCAGAGCCAAACTGCTAAGCCACCCAGGCTGCTCTCATGATCTTTTCAATAGCACTACCTATCCCCACCCACATACTCCAGCTCAAAAACACTGCTCTAAAGAAGCCAAGAATATACAGTCAAGGAAAGAACAGTCTCTTCAATAAATGGTACTGGGAAAACTGGACAGCCACATGCAAACAAATGAAATCGACCACTATTTTACACTATTTTAAATTCCTGGTAAATTTACTCAAAATTGAATCAACACTTAAATGTAAGACCTGAAACCATAAAACTCCTAGAAGAAAACCTTGACATCAGTCTTGACAATGATTTTTGGATTTGACAGCAAAAGCAAAGGCAATAAGAGCAAAAAACAAATGAGTAGAACTACATCAAATGAAAAAGCTTAAAAAAAAATGAAAAAGCTTCTACACAGCAACGGACACCATCAACAAAATGAAAAGGCAACCTATTGAAAGGGAGAAAATCATTGCAAATCATATATTTTACAAGGGGTTAATATCCAAAATATATAAAGAACTCAATTAGCTCAAAAAAACTGGACTAAAAAATGGGCAGAGAGGGGGAGCTTAGGTGTTGCAGTCAGTTGGGCATCTAACTCTTGGTTTCAGCTCAGGTCATGATCTCATTCATTGTGGACTGATCCCCTTGTAGGCTCTGTGCTCAGTGTGGAGGAGTCAGCTTCAGATTCCCTCTCCCTCCTGCTCACAGTCTCATTCTCTCTCTCTCTCTCTCTCTCTCAAATGAATAAATAAAATCTTTTTTTAAAATGGGTAGAGGGGTAGCCCCAGTGGTGCAGTGGTTTAGCGCCGCCTGCAGCCCAGGGTGTGATCCTGGAGACCTGGGATCAAGTCCCATGTTGGGCTCCCTGCATGGAGCCTGCTTCTCCCTCTGCCTGTGTCTCTGCCTCTCTCTGAATTTTAAAAATTAATTAATTAATTAAAATAAAATGGGTAGAGGATCTGAATAGACATTTTTCCAAACACATATAGAGAGCCAACAGGTAAATTTAAAAAAATGCTCAACATCACTTATCATCAGGAAAATGCCATTCAAAACCACAATGAGATATAACTTCACACTGTTAGAATAACTATTATCAAAAAGATAAGAAAAAACAAGTGTTGGCAAGGATATAGAGAAATCCTTGGGCACTGCTGGTGCAAATGTAAACTGGTGCAAATGTAAACTGGTGCAGTCACTAGAGAAAACAGTATGGAGGTTCCTTAAAAAATTTTAAATAGAACTACCATATGATCCAACAATTCTACTTCTGGGTATTTATCCAAAGAAAATGAAAACACTAACTCAAAAAGTAATACTTTTGAGTATTACTCAAAAAGCACACTCAAAAAAGCATGTCTGTATTCACGGCAGTATTATCTACAATAGCCAAGACTCAGAAATACTTAACTGTTCATCAATGGATAAATAAAGAACATATGATACACACACACACACACACACACACACACACACAAATACTACTGAGCCATAAAAAAAGAGTGAAATCTTACCATTTGCAACAACTTGGATGGACCTTAAGGACATTATGCTAAGTGAAATAAGACAGAGAAAGACAAATGCCATATGATCTCACTTATAAGTAGAATTAAAATTTTTTAAATTTTTTTAAAGATTTTATTTATTTGAAGGGGAGGGATCTAAATTTTTTTTTTACTTTTTTTTTTTTTTTTTTTTTATGATAGTCATACAGAGAGAGAGAGAGAGGCAGAGACACAGGCAGAGGGAGAGGCAGGCTCCATGCACCAGGAGCCTGATGTGGGATTCGATCCCGGGTCTCCAGGATTGCACCCTGGGCCAAAGGCAGGCGCCAAACCGCTGCGCCACCCAGGGATCCCCTTTTTTTTTTTTAACATTTTTTAAAAGGAGAAAGGTGCCTAGCTGGCTCAGCTGGTTGAGTATCCACCCTGCATCAGCTTAGTTTTGATCTCAGTGTCATGAGTTCAAAACCTGCATTGGGGGATCCCAGCCAGGGTGGTGCAGCGGTTTAGCACCTGCCTTTGGCCCAGGGTGCGATCCTGGAGACCCGGGATCGAATCCCACGTCGGGCTCCCGGTGCATGGAGCCTGCTTCTCCCTCTGCCTATGTCTCTGTCTCTCTCTCTCTCTCTCTCTCTCTCTCTCTCTGTGACTATCATAAATAAATAAAAATTAAAAAAAAAAAAAGAATCAAAGCCTGTAAAAGAATCTGAAGGGAATACTTGCTGGCAACATTCTCACACTACCACTACACAGGTGTTTGCACAGAGGAAAAGCCAAGTCCTAATTATAAAACATAAAAACCTGTGTATGTTTGGGGTTTTTTTATTTTTTTATTTTATTTTTATTTTTTTTGTTTTTTTTTTAATTTAACTTTGTTTTTTTTTAAATCTGTATATGTTTAATTAAGTACTAAATCATGCCAAGAACACAATAATGTGTTCTTGCATTGATCAAGCAGTTTCCAATCAAGAAAAAAAACTATCAAAATATGGATGAGAGGATTTTAAAATTAAAATATGATATAATCCACATCACTTACATTGCACTTCTTAAAAAACTAATGTTCATGACCTTTAGGATGAATTATTTCTATGACAGTTAATACGAAAACATCTGAGGAAAAATGTACAAGCCAGCTGGTTATTTAAAAACCAATGTCATATAATGTTTTAATTTTTCTTTTTTTCATTTTCAGTTATGAAAGAATTTACAATACAGAAAAGTGAAATAACATAATAATATAACCCAAATATAGCAATTATTAATACCATTTTTGCTTCAGATTTTTTTATGAAATAGAAACCTGTTAGTTGGTTTTCTGCTCATACCACTGTCCTCTCTGCCCCCCCCCCCACAGAAATAAAAATCCTAGTGAAATTAATTTATCTCCTTCTAACCCAGGGTTTTTTTTTTTGTTTGTTTGTTTTTTTTGTTTTTTTTTTTAACCCAGGGTTTTTTTTTTTTTTTTTTTTTTTTTTTTTTTTTTTTTTTTTTTTTTTTTTTTTTAAATTTTTTTTTTTTATTTATTTATGATAGTCACAGAGAGAGAGAGAGGCAGAGACACAGGTGGAGGGAGAAGCAGGCTCCATGCACCGGGAGCCTGATGTGGGATTCGATCCCGGGTCTCCAGGATCGCGCCCTGGGCCAAAGGCAGGCGCCAAACCGCTGCGCCACCCAGGGATCCCTAACCCAGGGGTTTTTTTAAAATAATTTTGCAGGGGGGTCTGGGTGGCACATTTGTTGAGCATCCGATTCTTGGTTTCAGCTCAGGTCTCAATCTCAGGGTCCTGGGATCAAGCTCCACTTCGAGCTCAGAGCTCAGGTTGGCTTGGAATTCTCTTTCCCTCCCTCCCTCTCTCTGCTCCTCCACTCAGGCATGCTCATGTGCATGTGCACACATTCTCTCTCTCTCTCTCAAATACATCTTTCAGAATAATAATAATTTTGTAGCATTCATGTGTGGATTCATAGACAACACAGCATTGTTCTATTTTAACATTCTTAAGTTGTATCACTTTCAACCTTTTGTAACTTGCTTTTTCTCCCCTCAACATAATGTTTCTAGGATTTATCTATGTTGACACACAGAAATCTGGTTAGTCCATTCTCTGTTATGTAATAAACTGCATTAAAATACTGCTGCTTGCTTATTCATTCCTCTACTGTTGGAACATTCCCAAGTGTTTCCTATTACAAATATAACTAAAATAAAAATGCTAATACATGTTTCCTTTTGTATAAACCCAAGGCTCCTTGGATCCCTTTTATAGGATATATGTACTTCAAAAAATCTTGCCAAAAATTACACTTCCTTCAACAGTGTATTACGGTTTCACTTACCGAAGGCCTTAACAATTTCTACTATTAAACTTTATGAAGTTTGCACAAATCGAAGTATTTGAAATAGTATCTTATTTATGAATGACCCAATTTTTAGTTTTATTAGACAAATAGGCTTTCTCTTTGTAATATTTCTATTTCTAGATTACAGTTATGCAATATACAACTTATTCCTTTCCTGTGTTCACCCATAAAGTCATATACTACCAAACATAAAATTTCACATTCAATCTCAACAAAACTGAGACTTTTCTTCATAATCATGATCTTCAAGTTAGCATAAGCCTTTAGGAAAATGATTATATAGAGTATCCTTAATAAAGGCACCTGAGAGACGCCTGGGTGGCTCAGTAGGTTAAACATCTGTCTTCGGCTCAGGTCTTAGATCAAGCCTCATGCTGGGCTGGCTCCCTGCTCAGTGGGAAGTCTGCTTATCCCTCTCCCTCTGCCCCTTACCTGTTCATGCCCTCCTTTGCTTGCTCACTCTCTCAAATAAACAAATAAATAAATACATACATACATACATACCAATCAATCTTAAACAGAAAAAGGCATCCCATGTTTCAGATTTTCATATTGTTCTGGGGCTCCTGGCTTAGTCAGTAGAGCATACACTTCTTGATCTTGGGGTTGTAAGTTCAAGTCCCATGTTGGATGCAGAGGTTACTTAAAAATTAAAATCTTTTAATTTTTAATTTTTTATATTGTTCTATCCAATAAAGGAGGTAAATATCACTCAGATGAATAATTTGGTCCTTTTTTAAATAACAGTTTGGGGGGATAGAAATCATATACCATTAATTCAACCTTTTAAAGCATACAATTCAGTCATTTTTGGTATATTAACAAAGTTCCACAAACATTTTCATCACCCTAAAAAGAAACTCCATACTTGTTAGTAATCACTCTCCATTACCTCCCTCCTCCAACCCCCAACCACCATTTTTCTACTTTCTGCAGAGAAATTCATCAATGTATTCTTATTCACAGTCTAAAAAACTTCTTTAGGTCTTTTTCCTCAATTTAGCTACTTAATAAAACTTTTAACTGTCACAAACACACACGCACAAACACACACACACACACACACACCTTTACTACAGAAGGCAGTCTAACTCCCTTCAGAAGGCACAACTTGTTCACAAACCAGGGGTAAAATCGACGTAACAATATATGAATGCCATAAGCTCCTTTGATATTACAACTATACTTGCCCAAAACTCAGTTCATTAGTTAGATAGCCACACAGTATGCACATCACTGTTATTTCTTTTGAAAAAGGCTGATGGTAATAAAGCTGAACACAACGCCCTTAGTTAGATACTGCAATGCCAAGTGCCCCACTGGACTGAAGCAGCTCACAGAGTTTAGGGCACATATTTGATCTCTTTTACCAAATGAGATAAAAAGCCTTTTATATATAGCACTGTGAAAGAGCCTGAAGAGTCTAAGGGCCACTGAACAACTCTACCTGATTAAAACATCAGGATCTTAAATAAATAAAAATATTTTTTTTAAGATTTTATTTATTCATTCATGACAGACAGAGAGAGAGGCAGAGACACAGGCAAAGGAAGAAGCAGGGACCACGCAAAGAGCCCAATGTGGGACTCGATCCTGAAACTCTAGGATCATGCCCTGAGCCAAAGGCAGACGCTCAACCGCTCAGCCACCAGGTGTCCCAAATACATAAAAATCTTTTTAAAAAAAGGGGGCGGGGAACGCCTAGGTGGCTCAGCAATTGAGCCTCTGCCTTTCACTTGGGGTGGCGGGATGGAGTTCCACATCGGGCTCCTTGCAGGGAGCCTGCTTCTCCCTCTGCCTGTGTCTCTCTGCCTCTGTGTGTCTCTCACAAATAAATAAAAATCTTTTAAAAAACAACCAAACACCAGGATCATGTTTTGCCTATTTTCACAGGACTTTAACAGATGTCTACCAGTGCTCCCCAAAACCTGAATGCAAATATAATCACAAGATACCTCACCAGCATCTTAGAAAAAGAGCTACAATGTCTAGTGAAGAACAAAATGTGTAATGAGGAAACCATAGCTTCCCCCATGACACCAGGGGCCCAGTTCACGAATAAAACTTTGGTAACCTTATCTTTTCTGGTGCTAAATTTTCCTGCAAAACTGCCCTGGGATGAAAGAGGAAGGTTTCCAACCCTCAAAGCAATGAATTCCTCAGCTTTACTACCTCTGGCTGAATTATACACACTCAAGGCACAAAACATAATACAAAGAGAATACTACAAGAAACTAGTCTTGCAACTTAAGGAAAGCATAGTAAAGGACAGATCCAAAAGCTCTCTAAAGTAGATCATATAATCATGACCACAGAGCAGTTCATAGAAAGTACACAGGCAGGGACCACTTAACTACATTTTTCATCCCTGTGGTGGTATATAATAATTTGTCATTTGTATAGTACTTAGATGCCCAAACTATTTTATAATCACAATTCTGGAATTATCACAATAACTGAGTATAACAGATTAAAATTTATTTTCCTTTCAGATCGCAACAGATGGGCAAAAATTAGCATGGCAAAATAGGAAAAAGAAGACTTTGTTTCAAAACTCCGTCAAAAAAAAACAAAAAACAAAAAACAAAAACAAAAAAAACAAAAAAAAACTCGTCAAAAAGATGGCAGAATTGCTTAATTTTAGGATTTGAGAAAACCTAGAGTATCCAATGATTTCAGATGATAAAGAAAGTAAAAGCTCAGAAGAGTTATAAGCAATTTCCTCAATGTCACCAAATTAGTGGCAAAGGCAAGAGGAGAACCTCCTGACTTCCAATTCAGCATTTTCATATTATCATATTATTTTTCTGTAAATAATTAAAATAGATGAGGAAGATTCTGGACTGTTTGGTTCAGCATACTATCTTGTCTTTTGATGCCTTTTTTTCCCCCTAAGTTTTATTTAAGTAATATCTACACCCAGTGTGGGGCTGGAACTCATGACCCAGAGACCAAGAGTTGAATGTTCTTCTGACTTAGCCAACCAGGTACTCTAGTCTTTTAAAATGACAAATCTTTCCTCATATTGGTTTACCAAAAAAAAAAAAAAATATATATATATATATATATATATATAACAAAATCTAGACCAGCTATCATTTCTGCCAATCTGAAAGGAAGAATAGCACAACAGGCCAGGCAATGCACTGGAATCACAATGAACATAGCAGGATTATAAAGATGGCAAATGAAACAGAGATGAGAGATTCTGTTTAGGCCTCAATACTCCTGAGCAACAGAGTTCCATGGTACAACTTGTTCTAGATATCTGAGGTCAATGATAACCACTTTAACTTTGGATTTTTAAATTTTTATTAAAATAGAAACTTTTTATTTTTTTTTAATTTTTTATTTATTTATGATAGTCACACATAGAGAGAGAGAGGCAGAGACATAGGCAGAGGGAGAAGCAGGCTCCATGCACCGGGAGCCCGACGTGGGATTCGATCCCGGGTCTCCAGGATCGCGCCCTGGGCCAAAGGCAGGCGCCAAACCGCTGCGCCACCCAGGGATCCCAAAATAGAAACTTTTTAAAATCACATAAGCTAAATTTTGTAACAATAAAAACAATAGCCATAGAACTTTTTAAACCATTATTCAGGGATGCCTGGGTGGCTCAGTGGTTGAGCATCTGCCTTTGGCTCAGGGCATGATCCCAGGGTTCTGGAATCAAGTCTCACATCGGGCTTCCTGAGGGGAGCCTACTTCTCCCTCGGCCTATGTCTCTGTGTCTCTGATGAATAAAGCCTTTAGAAAATAAAATAAAATAAATAAAATAAAAATAAAATAAAACAAAACAAAACAAAACAAAACAAAACAAAATAAAATAAAATAAAATAAAATAAAGCATCATTCAGACAGCAAGAATGAGGACAGAGCTGGGTGGGAACAAAGCATGAGAGGAAATGGAGAGTGCAATTAGGGTGCTACTGGAGAAGTCCAAGAAAGAGGTAAGAGTGGAGCAGACAGACAGTCAAACTTGGTTATCCCTGCGATGCAAAGATGGTTCAACATAAACTACTTAATATGATGGACCACATTTAAAAAATGAAGGGTAAAAACCATATGATCATTTTGGGTTGCCTGGGTGGCTCAATTAAAGCATCTGACTCTTGATTTCAGCTCAGGTCATGATCTTAGGGTCCTGGGACCCAGCCCTATGTCAGGCTCCCCGATCAGCAGGGAGTCTGCTTGTTTCCCTTTCGCTGGGCCCTTTCCCCTGCTCACATACAGGCTCTAAAAATAAATAAATAAACCTTAAAAAAAAATCACATCATCTCAATAGATTCAGAAAACGCAGCTGATAAAATACAACACTATTTCATAATAAAAACTCTCCACCAAAAAAAAAAAAAAAAAAACCTCTCCACAAACTAAGAATAAAAGGAAATGACCGGGATCCCTGGGTGGCGCAGCGGTTTGGCGCCTGCCTTTGGCCCAGGGCGCGATCCTGGAGACCCGGGATCGAATCCCACATCGGGCTCCCGGTGCATGGAGCCCGCTTCTCCCTCTGCCTGTGTCTCTGCCTCTCTCTCTCTCTGTGACTATCATAAATAAATAAAAAATTAAAAAAAAAATTTTAAAAAAAAAAAAAAGGAAATGACCTCAACATAATAAATGCCATACACAAAAAAGTCCATCATACTCTATGGTAAAATACTGAAACTTTTCTACTAAGATCAAGAACAGGTTAATGATGCCTACTCTCACCACTTCTACTTAACATACTGGAAGTCCTAACCAGAGCAATGCAGCAAGGATAAGTAAACAAACAACCAAATAAATAAATGGCATCCAAATCAGAAAGGAAGAAGTAAAATTGTCCCTATTTTCAGACACAACTGATCTTATACACAGGAAATCCCAAAAACTACAAAAAAAAGAAAAATACTGTTACAACTCGTAAACGAATCCAGTAAAGTTGCAGGATATAAAATCAACATATACTAATAAATGATCTAAAACAAAAATTAGTTAAAGAATCCCATTTACAACAACATCAGAAAGAATAAAATACTAAGGAATAAATTTAAGGAAGTAAAAGACTTATTCGCTAAAAACTATAACACCATGATGAAAGAAATTAAAGAGACAAATGAATGGAAAGCCATCCCATGTTTGTGGATTTGTGTTTGTGTATTATTAAAATGTCCATACTACCCAAATCAATTAACAGATTCAATGAAATCCCTATCAAAATCCCAATGGTGGGGACGCCTAAGTGGCTCAGTGATTGGGCGTCTACCTTTGGCTCAGGGTGTGATCCGAGGGTCCTGGGATGGAGTCCCATAACCGGCTCCCTGTGTGGAGCCTGATTCTCTCTCCACCTGTGTCTCTCTGCCTCTCTCTCTCTCTCTCTCTGTGTCTCTCATGAATAAATAAATAAAATCTTTTTTTTTTTTTAAATCCCAATGGTGGGCAGCCCGGGTGGCTCAGCGGTTTAGCGCCGCCTTCAGCCCAGGGTGTGATCCTGGAGACCAGGGATCGAGTCCCACATCAGGCTCCCTTGTGTGGAGCCGGCTTCTCCCTCTGCCTGTGTCTCTGCCTCTCTTTCTCTCTGTGTCTCTCATGAATATATAAATAAAATCTTTAAAAATGAAAGAGAGAGAGAGAGAGAGAGAGAGAGAGAGAGAAAGAAAGAAAGAAAGAAAGAAAGAAAGAAAGAAAGAAAGAAGAGAAAGAAAGAAAGAAAAGAAAAGAAAAAAGAAAAAAGAAAAAAGAAAAGAAAAGAAAAGAAAGAAAGAAAAAAAATCCCAATGGTGTTTCTCACAGAGAAAAAAACAAGCCTAAAATCCATATAAAATAACAAAAAACTCCATATAGCCAAAACAATCTTGAAAAAGAACAAAGCTGGAAGCATTACATTTCCCGATTTCAAGAAAGCTAAATATCCACATGCAAAAGAATGATTATGGGGGTGCCTGGGTGGCTCAGTTGGTTAAGCATCTGCACTGGGCTCAGGTCATGACCCAGGGTCCTGGGATAGGCCCTACATCAGATTCCCCACTGGCATGCTTTATCTCTCTGTCAAATAAATAAAATCTTTAAAAAAAAAAAAAGGATCACCTTTAAAAAAATGATTTTGGACACCCATCTTACACCATACATCAAATCAAATCAAAATGGATTAAAGACTTAAATGTAAGACTTCAAATTATAAAAGTCCCAGAAGAAAACATAGGGGAAAAGCTTCGTGACATTAGTCATGACAGTGACTTCACAGAAATAGTACCAAAAGCACAGGTATCAAAAGCAAATAGACCAATGGGACTGTATCAAACTAAAAAAGCTTTTGCACAGCAAAAGAAACAATTAATAGAGGGGAAAAGGCAAACTATATAATGAGAATAATGTATCTGTAAACCACATATCTGAAAAGGGGTTAATTTCCAAAATATATTAGGAACTCCTACAACTCAATAGCAAAAAAACTAATAATCCAATTTCAAGAACTTGAATAGACATTCCCCAAAGAATAGCACAAAACCACAATGAGTTACCACCACATACCTGTAAGGATGTCTACTATCAAGAAAACAAAAGACAACAAGGATGTAGAGAAAACTAGAACACTTGTACACTGTTGGTGGGAATGCAAAATGGTAGCCATTTTGAAAACAGCACGGAATTTCCTCAAAAAAATTAAAAATAAAAACATCATAATATCTAACAATCCTACTTCAGGGTATTTTTCGAAAATAATTGAAGTCAGGATTTTGAAGAGGAAGTACCACTATCGTGTCAATGCATCACTGTTCACAACAGGCAAGATGTGGAAACAACCTAATAGACTAATGGATTTTTTTTTAATGTGGTATATACATACAATGGAATTATTTGTCAGCCTTAAAAAAAGAAGGAATTCCTCTAATATGCAACAACACAAGTGAATCTTGAAGACTTTATGCTAGGGAAAATAAGCCAGTCAGTTACAGGACAAATACCATCACAAATACCATGGTTTCACTTATACCAGGTACTGAAAAGAGCACCTGCCTTTGGCTCCAGTCGTGATCCCAGGTTCCTGGGATTGAGTCCCGCATCAGGCTCTCTGCAGAGAGCCTGCTTCTTCCTCTGCCTATGTCTCTCTGTCTCTCATGAATAAATAAAAATATATTTTAAAAATTGTCAGACTCATATAAGAAAAGGATAAAATGGTGTTTGTCAGGGACGAGGGAGAAGATTAAAGAGGAAGCTGCTAATCAATGGGTATAAAATTTCAGTTATGCAAGACGAGTAAGTTCTGGAGATCTGCTATACAACATCGTGCATATGGATAACATTACTATATTGTACACTTAAAAATCTGTTAACAGGACAGATCTCATCTTAACTGTTCTTATAAGTTTTAAGAAAAAAAAGTCACAATTGGGACATTATTTTAAAGCTTGCGTTATATATCCTACAACAGAATTGTTCAAATTGCAATTTGTAATACACTGGTCACAAAATCATAGAGCAAGATCAAGGGGCACCTGGATGGCTCAGTTGTTCAGGTCATGATCCCAGGATCCCCACATCTCCTTCTCCCTCTGCCATCCCCCCTTCACCAGCTTGTGCTCTCTGGCTCTATCTAATAAGTAAATAAAATCTTAAAAAAAGAAAAAGAAAAAGACCAAGATCAACATTTTGCGATTAATTAAAATAAAAACTATCAGTTTGTACCACGTGTAGTAAGGGTATCATTTCATAAAACTTTTGTTTCAAGTATCCATATGCTTATGCATACAATTGGGTGCCAATATAAAATATGTCTCTTAATTATGAGTCATAGCCAAAAAAACTTGAGAATCCTTGCCTGGAAGCTAGGAATACCTACTACCTTCCCTAAAATCTTTGTCAAAGTCCTTCATTAGGCTCAAGTGAAACAAGCCACAATAAGTTTAATTACATTCTTAATATAATCTTATTGATCTACCAAAAAAATACATCATTTGGTCACTGGAGAAAAAAAAAGGAACAGTACAAGCAATATTCAAGCACTGCTAGAATGCCAGGCATAAATTATGTTATTTCTACCAATCATGGAGATACAAAGATTACTAAAGAAATGTAACATCAATTTTCTTTTACCACCACCCAATTTTAACCATTTAACTACTCCAAATTTTAGGGATTAAACACCAATCGATGCATATTTACAATGCATAACAATACTTTCTGAATTTCCAGTAAAATACCTTACTCTCCCCCAAGTGAGAAAATATGGCCTAATTCTCCTTGAAGAATAGAGAGTATATATATTACAGCTCTGAAATATTTTTTTCAGAAAACTTCCTGCCTGGGGACACCTGGGTGGCTCAGCAGTTGAGCATCTGCCTTTGGCTCAGGGTGTGATCCTGGAGTTCTGGGACTGAGTCCCACATTGGGCTCCCTGCATGGAGCCTGCTTCTCCCTCTGCCTATGTCTCTGCCTCTCTCTCTGTGTCTCTCGTGAATAAATAAATAAAATCTTTAAAGAAAAAAAAGAAAACGCCCCGCCTTAAGCAACAATCCTTTTTTAATAACTGAGATAAAATAAAATTGTATCTATCAATTCACCAAGCCTTTAGGTTTAAGTAGCTCAGTGTCTGAACAATGCTAATGGCATTTGTGGTGGATAATTCTTGTTTTGGACTGTTATCCTTGGTCCCTGACCACTAAATGCTAGTGGTATATCCTCCCTCCTCCATAGACATTGCAACAACCAAAAATGGTCCCATAATTTTCCAATTACCCTCTGGAGATACGGTACCTCTGCCATTAAGAAACACTAAAAAATTTAGCTGATACTCTCCTTAGATCAACTAATTGTCACATAATGAATTGTAGCCTCCAATTCAGGGCAGAGATGTCAGCCAGCTACCAGTGCCTTGAATTTAACTATTTCCAAGGTAGCATTAAGATCATATAGCCCGAAATAAAGAGAATATTTACCATTTTTTTCCTACCACAGGCAGTCCTTGGCTGTTATTTTTAAAAATGGTATGCAGCAAATGTAAACATCCAAGAAAAAAAAAAAAGATTAACGTATGGATTCTACAAGCCTTCTAAGTTTTTTTTTTTTTAATTTTTTTTTAAAGATTTATTTATTTATTTATGATAGACATAGAGAGAGAGAGAGGCAGAGACACAGGCAGAGGGAGAAGCAGGCTCCATGCACCGGGAGCCCGACGTGGGACTCGATCCCGGGTCTCCAGGATCGCACCCTGGGCCAAAGGCAGGCGCCAAACCGCTGCGCCACCCAGGGATCCCCCAAGCCTTCTAAGTTAAATCTTTATCTCCATTTCCCCCAAATTTCACAAAGAAAGGAGAGAATTAGAGAAGCAATATCTAAGATTATTTCCTTGAACAAAGTCTACAAGTATATTTTATATGTTTATGTATACATGTCTAGTGCACAGATTTAAGGGACAGTCACTGAATTATACGTGACCAGTTTTATCAGATTGAAAAGAATATGTAACACTTACTAAATACTTGTGACCAGAAAGTAGCAAATGCTCATTCAATTCTTGCAGCAATCTTATGAGGGCATTATTATTTCCCCCATTACAGAAAGGAGAATATTGAGGTACAGAGAAGTTGAACAACCTGTTCAAGATCTCCTAGTGATTAAGTGGCTGAGCCAGGGTTCAAATTCAGATTAATGCCAGAGTTCTCACTAAAGGCTGTATTGTTTCAAGGCACACATAAGATGGGAGGAAGAGATTTTAAAAGCAAAAAAAGAGGGGTGCTTGGGTAGCTCAGTAGGTTGAGTGTCCAATTCTTTTTTCTTTTTTAAGATTTTTTTTTTAATGTATTAATTCATGAGAGACACAGAGAGATAGGCAGAGACATAAGCCGAGGGAGAAGCAGGCTCCATGCAGGGAGCCTGATGTGGGACTTGATCCTGGGTCTCCAGGATCAGGCCCTAGGCTGAAGGCAGCGCTAAACCACTGAGCCACCTGGGTTGCCCCAAGGATTCGATTCTTGAGTTCAGCTCAGGTCATGATCTCAGGGTCTGGGGATCAAGCCTTGGGCTCTGCACTGAGTGTGGAGTCCACTTAAGATTCTCTCCCTCTTCCTTTGCCCCTACCCCATCTAAAAAAATAATAAATAAAAATAATAAGTGGGAAAAAATAAAATTAATAAAAGCAGGAAAGAATTTGTCTGAAAACTATGAAAAATGTTAATACTCCACTAAAGTACAATTAGGAAAAAGTTCTCAGCAAAAATTCCTACGACCAAAAAAAACTAGATTTTCAACCCAAGGCTCTTCAGCAATCAAATTTAAACTCTGTACTTAAAAAACAAAACAAAACAAAAAACCCTGTACTTAAAAGTTCACATTACAAAGAAGCTCAAATTAAATGACCTGTGAACTCCATTTTGTACATATAACCTTGGACATAATATTCAACTTTTTTTTTTAAGATTTTATTTACTTATTCATGAGAAATAGAGGCAGAGACACAGGCAGAGGGAGAAGCAGGCTCCATTCAGCGAGCCCAATGTGGGACTCAATCCCAGGACCACGGGATCACACCCTGAGTCAAAGACAGGCACTCAACCACTGAGCCACCCAGATGTCCCAATACTCAACTTTATTTTTTTTAAAGATTTTATTTATTTATTTATTCATGAGAGGGGGGGGCACAGACACAGGCAGAGGGAGAAGCAGGCTCCATGCAGGCAGCCCGACGTGGGACTTGATCCTGGGTCTCCAGGATCACACCCTGGGCTGAAGGCGGCACTAAACCGCTAAGCCACGGGGGCTGCCCCCCAATACTCAACTTTAAAACACTGTTAGCCCGTTTAGTTTGTTGCCTAGGTGGCATTTAATTGTGACAACCACATGTTACTTATGTACAAAAGATATTTTTATTTTTATTTTTTTTTAATTTTTTATTTATTTATGATAGTCACAGAGAGAGAGAGAGAGGCAGAGACACAGGCAGAGGGAGAAGCAGGCTCCATGCACCGGGAGCCCGATGTGGGATTCGATCCCGGGTCTCCAGGATCGCGCCCTGGGCCAAAGGCAGGCGCCAAACCGCTGCGCCACCCAGGGATCCCCAAAAGATATTTTTAAAAAATAATTTTTACTCAAATCAATTATATATTACAAAGGAGAAAAGGCACCTACCCAATGGGTAAATCTGGTAGACAGAAACTTAACCCAAAGTGAGATTTAACATGAGATTTAATGAAACTACCATTGTGGCCCTCCTGATGTGCAGCACTAAAAAAGACAAAACATCTTGCCTACAATATTTATCCTGAAGCAACTCAGGAGGAGAAAGATAAATTCAAATTGAAGAATAGTCTACAAAACAGCTCATCTCTCAAAATGTCAATGTCATGAAAGACACCTCTCCCTTCTTAAAACCAGGCTTTAGGAACTGTTTTAGGCTAAGAGACAGGACAACTAAATGCAATGTAATCCTTGACTGAATTCTAGATCTCAAAGCTTTAACATAAAGTAAACAACATTATTAAAACCAGGGAAACATACAATATAGACTGTACATTAGATGATAATATATCAATACTAAATAAAGTTCCTGAGTATAGTAACTGTACTGCAAGTGGATAAGAGAAATCTCTTTATTCTCTGGAAATCAATGCCAAAATATTTAAGAGCAAAGTATCATGTCTGCAAGTAACCCTAAAATGTTTCAGCAAAATATAAATATGTGTGCATGTATGCATGTACATGTATGCATGCATGTATGTGTGTGTGTGGAGAGAACACAAAAATGTGGCAACATGTTCAAAATTGATAAATTTAGTCAAAAGGGTATATTGCTGACCACTCTACCATTCTTAACACTTTTCTGAAGGTTTAAATGTCATCAAAATAAAAGACTGGGGCAGAAAATAATCCAAGACACAAAATTCAGGAATCTTAATGTAAGTATTACCTAAGGAATTAAGGCAGAATAACAGAATTATTCTCTTTGGTGAGGCTCCTGGATGGTGCTGTCAGTTGAGCACCTAACTCTTGATTTCAGCCCAGGTCATGATCTCAGGGTCTTGAGATCAAGCCCTGCATTGGGCTCCACTCTCAGCGAGGAGTCTGCTTCAGATTCTCGCTCTCTCCTTCTCTCCTCTGCCTTGCACTGGAGCACATGTTCTCTCTCCCTCTCTCTCTCTCTCTCTCTCTCTCTCTATCTCTCTCTCTCAAATAAATAAATTTTAGAAAAAAAGAATCATTCTCGGGCAGCCCCTGTGGCGCAGTGGTTTAGCGCCACCTGCAGCCTAGGGCATGATCCTGGAGACCCAAGATCGAGTCCCACGTTGGGCTCCCTGCATGGAGCCTGCTTCTCCCTCTGCCTGTGTCTCTGCCTCTCTCTGTGTGTCTCTCATGAATAAATAAAATCTTAAAAAAAAAATCATTCTCTTTAGTAAAAGTAGGAAAAGAAAAGAAATGAATCAAGAAGCAGAAGTCATGGGGCAGGACAGGAATTCAGACCACTGTGATTCAAACCTCTATCTTTCTGTCATTATAACCCCAAGTACAAACATAGTATTGGCAGGAACCAAGTAAGCAAAGTTCTGCATGCAGAAACAATGAGTGTTCATTCACCTACCAATATTTATTAAATATCTATGTGCCAGACTCTATGGCAGCAGTACAAATAAGAACAAAGGCCCTGGAATCAGAGAGTGCAGGTTCAAATCCCAGCACTACCAAATGCCAGGTCTACCATTTGCTATTTGTGTAACTTTTAGCAAATTACTCAATCTCTCTGTGCTTTGATATTTTCATTTTTAAAGGGAAAATAATAGGGGCACCTGGGTGGCTCAGTCAGTTGAGAGTCTGCCTTCAGCTCAGGTCATGATCCTGGGGTCCTGGGATCAAGCTCACTGCTTGATCAGGCTCACTGCTCAGTGGGGAGCCTGCTTCTCCTTCTCCTCCCCACTCATGCTCTCTGTTGCTCTGTCACTCTCTCTCTCTCAAATAAATAAACAAAAATCTCTAAAAAAAATTAAAAATTAAAAAATAAAGGGAAGGCAATAATAGTACCTAATTTAAAGGATTGTAGTGAAGATTAGGTAACACAACAAATGTAAAATGCTATAATATTGCCTGGCATCTATATACTAAACAACCCAATAGATACTAGCTACTTTTGTGTGTTACTATTAGGCCTAGAGATACTAAGTCAAAGAAGATATGGCTTCATCCCTCAGGGTTTTTGCAGTCTATCTAGAGAAGCAAACAGGAATCAATGTCCAGAGAATAGTGTGATAAGCAGTATGGTAAAGGTACTGTAAGAGCACAGGGAAGGTGTATTTAAATTAAACAAAGAAAATAAAGTTTACCACAAATGGGACCAGAGATGATTTCTAAAGAACAATAGTTATTTCCTATTCAAAGAGAGTAATTAACCATTTGAGACAATGGTAGAAACATGAAAACATTAATAGGAAAAAGCATGTCATCAGCTGAGGTTAAGTGAACAAGAATGAAAAGTACGGCAGGAAAAACTTAAAGGAAAGCAGGAGCCAGATCATAAATGGCTTGTGTGATAAGGTGAGTTTGGACTTTTTCCTGAAAGCTACAAGGAGCCACTGAAAACACAGAAATAGAGATATGATGTGATTAAATCTCCATGTCAGCAAAATCACCTGGATAGCCAAGTGAAAGGCAATTTAAAGAGGTGACAAGTCCAGTTAGAATTCTACTACAGTAACACAGAGGGATAAAAATATATAGGCTTCAACTCTTAGGTATGTTACCTAAGAGATGAGAAAACATGCATTCACATGAAAACCTGTACACAAATAGTCATAGTAGCATTATTCTTAAGAGCCAAAGGCTAGAAACAACCCAAATGTCCATTAACTGATACATGGATTTTTAAAATATGGTATATCATACAATGAAGTATTATTCATCCTTAAAAAGGAATGAAGTTCAGGGGCACCCAGGTGGCTCAGTGGTTGAGCATCTGTCTTCAGCTCAGGCCGTGATCCCAGGGTCCTGGGATCGAGTCCCACATTGGACTCCCCACAGAGAACCTGCTTCTCCCTCTGCCTGTGTCTCTGCCTCTCTGTGTGTGTGTGTCTCTCATGAATAAATAAATAAAATCTTAAAAAAAAAAAAAAAAGGAATGAAGTTCTGACATCTGCTACAACATAGAAGAGACTTGAAAACATGAGGCTAAGTGAAAGAAGCCAGTCTACAAAAAAGCATATGTTGTATGAATCTATTTCTATGAAACACCTAGAACAACCAAATCCATAGAGAGAGCTGTAGAAGGAAGCCAGCTGCTCTGTCATGGTAACACTCAAGCAATCCTACATAGAGGTCTATCTGCAAAGGAAATGAAGCCTCTAGCCAATAGCCAGTGAGAAACCATGGTCTCCTGCCACAGCCATGTGAGTAAGCTTAGAAATGGATCCTCCAGCCCCAGTCAAGTCTTCAGATGACCAGAGCACCAGCAAACATTATGAATGCAACCTCAAAGCCAGAATCACTCAGTTAAGCTGCTCCTAAATTCCTGAGCCACAGAAACAATATGACACAATGTTGTTCTGTGTTTTTGGTTTCTTGGTTTTTTAATATTTTATTTTATTCATGAGAGACATACAAAGAGAGACAGAGACACAGGCAGAGGGAGAAGCAGGCTCCCTCTAGGGAGCCTGATTTGAGACTCAATTCCAGGACCCTGGGATCACAACCTGAACCAAAGGCAGATGCTCTGAGCCACCCAGGTGCCCTGAGATAACGCTTATTATTGTTGTAAGCTGCTGAGTTTTAGAATAATTTGCTATGCTGAAACAGATAATTTATTGAATTAATTAATTCTCCAATAAAACTTTTAAAAGTTTTCAGGGTACCTGGCTGGCTCAGTCAGTAGAGCATTCCACTTTTGATCTCAGGGTTATAAGTTCAAGCCCAACACTGGATGTAGAGTTTACTTAAAAATAAAATCTTTGGGGGATCCCTGGGTGGCTCAGCAGTTTAGTGCCTGTCTTTGGCCCAGGGCATGATCTTGGGTCCCGGGATTGAGTCTGCGTCAGGCTCCCTGCATGGAGCCTGCTTCTCCCTCTGCCTGTGTCTCTGCCTCTCTCCCTCTCTCTCTCCCTCCCTCTCTCTCTCTCTCTCTCTCATGAATAAATAAAATCTTTTAAAAAAATAAAATAAAATCTTTAAAAATAAAAAACTTTTAAAAGTCCGTGTGTATTAGTATATTCATTTACCTTATTTACTAAGCAACTGAACATTCATGTACAGAGCAAAATTCTCCAATTAGCAAATAGCTAATCTACATATATGAAGAAAAATAACCAGATAAATGATTCCCTTAATTCTTTTTATTTTTTTAAATGATTCCCTTTAAAAACAAATAAGTAAACAGGAAACCAAGAATACAAGAACTTCTTTTTAAAGATTTATTGAGAGCACAAAGCCCAATGCAGGGCTCGATCTCACAACTCAGATGATGACCTGAGCTGATATCAAAAGTTAAGCGCTTAACCAACTGAGCCACCCAGGTGCCCAAATACTAGAGCTTTTACTGAAAGGCCTGAAGTAGGGGATCCCTGGGTGGCGCAGCGGTTTGGCGCCTGCCTTTGGCCCAGGGCGCGATCCTGGAGACCCGGGATCGAATCCCACATCGGGCTCCCGGTGCATGGAGCCTGCTTCTTCCTCCGCCTGTGTCTCTGCCTCTCTCTCTCTCTCTGTGACTATCATAAATAAATAAAAATTTTAAAAAAAAATTTAAAAAAAAAAAAATAAAAGAAAGGCCTGAAGTATTATAGAATAGTCTTTCAAGGAAAAAAAAAAAAAAAAACTTCAAACAAAAGCTAAAGCCACTATTCAAGAAAGGTTACACTTTTGGGACCCCTGGGTGGCTCAGCGGTTGAGCATTTGCCTTCAGCTCAGGGCATGATCCCAGGGTCCAGGGATCAAGTCCCACATTGGGCTCCCTGTAGGGAGCTTGCATCTCTCTCTGCCTGTCTCATGAATTTAAAAAAAAAAAAAGATTAATAACTAAAAAGATTTAGTTATTTACTTATGAGAGATAGAGAGACAGAGAGAAAGAGACAGGCAGAGAGAGACAGTTGACCTGCAGTAAGCAACTAATACAAAAATAAGGAGGTAAATAAGCAATGGGAAAACTTTGTCAGAAGAAGATTAAATCTGATACAGAACTTAGCAAAATTTGTATAGGATATAAAGTTAGAAAGTCATGTTTACGAGGGATCTTTTTTATTATTCAATTAATTACCATACACTGTATTTTTAGTTTTGGAGGTAGAGTTTAGTGATTCATCAGTCTTATATAATACCCAGTACTCATTACATCACGTGCCTCCCTTAATATCCATCACCTAGCTATCCCATCGCCCCATCCTCTCCAGCAACTCTGTTTGTTTCCTATGGTTAAGAGTCTTACAGGGGATCTTTTTGGGGAGCTGGGAATATAACACCAGAGTGTAGTAACAGTTACACAACTCTACAAATTTACTAAAATTATTAACTTGTACACTTTAAAGAGGTAAATTTTGCAGTATATAAATTACACATCAATAAAGCTATTACTTAAAAAGTGGTATTTGAAAAAAAAAAAGTGGTATTTGTGGGACACCTGGGTGGCTCAGTGGTTGAGCACCTGCCTTTGGCCCACGGTGTGATCCTGGAGTCCCGGGATGGAGTTCCACGTCGGGCTCCCTGCATGGAGCTTACTTCTCTCTCTGCCTACGCCTCTGCCTCTCTCTGTGTCTCTCATGAATAAATAAAATCTTTTTTTTTTAAGATTTATTTATTTATTTATTTATTATTTATTTATTTATTTATGATAGAGAGAGAGAGTCAGAGAGGCAGAGACACAGGAGGAAGGAGAAGCAGGCTCCATGCCAGGAGCCCGACGTGGGACTCAATCCAGGGACTCCAGGATCGCGCCCTGGGCCAAAGGCAGGCGCCAAACCGCTGAGCCTAAATAAAATCTTAAAAAAAAAAGTGGTATTTGTCTGCTGAAGCAAGAAGGGAGAATTTTGTTATTACAGTTCCTGACCGAAGAAAGAAGTAGCCAAGAGAAAAAGTACAATAATTCATTCTATAGACAGGAAAATAAAAATGAAAATTGTCACATATTAAGAAATATTAATGTTTCCATTTCAGCCCAATAAAGGACAGTATTGTGTCACTAGGTAACTCTATATAAATCTTGCTAAGACCACAAAAGCTTACTATTTTAAGAGTAAAAAGACAATAGATTTGGAGACATTAAATGTGGAATCAGGGAAAGAAATACTCCACCTTAATTTCCTATCACCTGGGAGAGAGGTAACAATTTATTCTAATCCCATATGTCTGAGATGTAGAGATGGTATCTCCTATCAGAGAAGAATTTCAAGAGGAAATTTTAAAGCAGAAAATCAAATCTAGAATCATTCCAAAAGAATGTATGACAATTTCTTTACCAGCAAGCTGACAACAGTCAATTCCCTCAGCCAGCAAAAGCTCCAAATGGGGAATTTTTTGGTATTTTTGGAGAAGTTTAATTTGCATTGGTTCAGGGGCTTTTGCAGAAGTTGCCCAACACAGCAGCACTGTATTTTACTCACCCATGTGCAACTACAGAGACCAAGCAAAACTGCACCTATAAACAACCACAATTCACATTTGCTTTGAGCTATGAAAATATTAACCTACTCTGACTTCAGCAAAGCCTGGCTCAAGAGTCTCAACTTCCCAAAACAGCTAAGGTGTCTCTAATTTCAGATCTGCTAGTCTCCTTTCTGCCTTTGGCTAAATCAGTAGCAAGTCTGTTTTTATTTTCCAGATAAAAACAAAAACAAAAAAATTCCACTAACTCATGTAGGTATTTTTTTTTCCTTCATAAAAGAAGGTTCTAGCAAACATATATGAAGTAACATGTATCAATATCTAAACCTCTTCCTTCTAAGTGGCTACAAAAAAGATCAGAATAGTTCAAGGAAGTGATATCCATGATGTCATCCACTTAGACTTGAAAAAGTACATATCAATGAACTTTGTATGTTTCAGTAAAAGAACACATTGTGAAAATTTCCAGTAGCATGCCTAATCCTTAGGCATTCAATAAATTTTAGTTTCCTTCCTTTCCATTAATCCTTACAGTATTTCCATGAAATAGTTCTTATTTATACTATCCCCAATAAAAAGCAGGAAAACAGAAAGAAGATAATTTCCTGAGTGACCATCCAGACCAGACATGACATTCAGGCCTCCAGATGATAATGAAGGAAATTAAACTTTCATCAACTCTTCTACCTCTCTTCCTAGGCAGCAGTGTCAATTCCAAGGACCATGTTCCTTTTGCTACAGAAAGTAGCTCAATGGGGCACCTGGCTGGCTCAGTTGCTGGAGCATGCAACTGTTGATCTCAGCGTTGTAAGTTCAAGCCCTACATCAGACATAAAGTTTACTTAAAAAAAAAAAAAAAGTAACTCAACTGTTTCCTTGTAGCAACGTATTTATGATTACTGTTCTTTGTGACTGAGAGCAAGAATCTCAAGAATTTTTGCTGTTCTACCTGCAGGTACAAGAGTCCAAGATTGTCAGCAACCTCTGGACCCTCTACAAAGTTCATAGGATTCCTGGTTGGAGGGATTGTAGGGAGTAGTGTCACCATCTTTTTGGCTATCAAGTTCACTCTCTGAGTGATCCAAGTTTCCTGCAATCATGAGCAATGGGATCTCCACATACCTAAGAACACAGAAAACTAGAACTACGTGAACCAGCACTACCTTACTTTGACAGGAAATGTTATGACAGAAATAGGTTTGCAGAGCTGTGTGAAACTGCCATCTATAGCTTTCTGCAGGCATCTGACAGAAGACAGATACAGGAGCCAAAGCCATATCTGCTGTATTTTTGTTTAGCCCAGAGCTTAAGATAGGAACACAAGCATGTTACCGTCAAATCAAACTCTAGTGGTTGCAGATAGACAGATTCTGTCACCAGTAACAAAATTTATAATTGCCATGATGGCCTGGCTACTGTCAAAACAGGCCCTCTGTTGCATTTAGTCTACTATTCACATAAGCTACAGAACATTAAAGTGACCAGAAGAATTACCTAGCCCATTACCCCAAGTCAGTTTACACAATGGCTCTAATACAAGAGCTTCTGCCCTCCAAGGACTGGATCACGGTTTGTATACACATGTGTAAATTCATGGTTCTGCAATACAACCACCAAAATGCATAACTGGTTATTTTGTTTCTCGGCGTTCAATAAATTTTAACAAGATACCGTATGTAGTCCACAACATTAGTCCACAACAATAAATTTTAACAAGATACTGTATGTAGACCATCACGGGGCTATGAGAGTGCATCCTTAAACAATAATCAAATCTGATCTATTCTATAGTTCAGAACTGTAAATATTAACAGAACAGCTTAGGAAAGGAGCAGGGAAATGTAAATAAACCTGGAACCTACCTTGTTTACAACTCCCACAGACAGATGAAATTCAATTCCATGCCAACCATACCCCTCGATCACTAAAACACAAACAGAAAAATAAAAGTTCATGCAATATAAGCAGTTCTTCCAGTTCCTAAAGGGCATTTGGTTTCAAAGGTATGAAGCTGTTTATCTCCTTTCTATCCTCTTCATGCCTACAACAGTCGTTGAGTTCTGTCACTGGCAAAAACGCCCAGATAGGTGGAGCTAAGTGATAGGTAACACTTGACTGAGCACTTACTATATATGCTAGGCACTGTTCTAAGCATTTAAATGTTCTAATTTAATCTTCAACAACCCTGTGAGTTGATTACTCTTAAGTCATTTTACATCCAAATCACAACTGACCTATACCTCTGAAAATTGCTCTTACTGGTGTTAAGAAATGCCTTTTAAATAAATGTAGGTGATCTCGACCACTGTAGCTGGGCTGTCTCAATAGCTGATATATCTACAAATGTTCCATATTCATCCATTCATTATGTATTTCTTGAGTTCTCACAATGTGCTGAGCACTATACCAGGTGCTAAAGAGGATTTATCCTGTCTTTTAAGAGAAACTAGTTGGGGAGATCAGACTATACTACAAGAAATGGTTCAAGAAATGGAATGCCCTTGGGCAGCCCGGTGTCTCAGCGGTTTAGCGCCACCTTCAGCCCAGGGCCTGATCCTGGAGATCTGGGATCGAGTCCCACATCAGGCTCCCTGCACGGAGCCTGCTTCTCCCTCTGCCAGTCTCTCTCTCTCTCTCTCTCTCTCTCTCTCTCTCTCTCTCTCTGTCTCTCTCATGAATAAATAAAATCTTTAAAAAAAATGGAATGCCCTTTTATGAGGTATACTCTCTTGTACAACTATTCAGTAAAAACAATAAACTTTGACAAAAGGGGAGGAAAGCTTCACATAAAAGCTAGACCTTTAAAAAAAAGGTACATCAGCAAAGAGAGGAGAAAGGCTTTTCAGGCAAGGAAATGTGACCAAAAACAGGGTGGCAGGGACACATTGTGTATCTGAGGTCCTTCATAATCTGAAGCACCCAGCCACTGATCTCCCTCCTCTTTCCATTAGCTGTACCAAACTTCTTACTTCTGGGATATACAATCTTTAATAGTTCCACAGTTTTCTTACTGCATAAAATGCCCCCCCTACCCCTTTCCCTGGTAGGTAGCATTAACTAATCCTAGTAAACAGTAGGCACTCAATAAACTACAGCTAGTTAGAAGTCATTTTTATTATTAAAGGTTCAGTTGAAACATTTTTCTAAAGCCTTTCCCAACTCCCCAGAGTTAATTTACTTGCCTCTCCACCACACTCACATGGCATTTGTCCATTTTTCCATTAGAGCGATAAAACATTTTATTGTCCCCACGTTTCCTCTTTCTTTTTCTCTTACTTGTCTGAACAGGAATCATCTTTCATACAACTCAATGTGCCCTAAGACCTAACACAGTGTCTGGCACATAACAGGTGCCCGTTATAGTATTGTTGACTGAAATACCATTGACCCAAATTTACAAAATAAATAATAAAAGGATTCCTCTAAAACGTCAGTTCCTTTAGTACATTTAAATGATCGTTTGTCAAAATCTAATGCACTTATACATTTTCATGAATACATCTGCTATATAACTATGCCAACAATTCATGTACAAAAAGTCAAAGTGAAAAAAAAAAAAAGTCAAAGTGGATTCACTAAAAACTACCAGGCTCACTACTTTTTGCTTAACAACAAAATGAGGTCTTCATTCATGCCAACTGAGACAGAAAAAATTAACTGAATTGATAATTTAGATATTGTGGCTGGAGACCATTCTCAGGGAAATAGTGCCACAGCTTTGTATGCAGTCTGCATGTTTAAATAGGTATTTATATTGGCTTTAGCCATGGATCGTGGAGGTTACAAATTTAGAAGTCCAATCATAAATCCAAGATTTATTTATAGAAACTTTCCATATGGTAGGAGTTTAAGAAGTAAAACAGCAGCCTTTTTGCCTGCCGAAAGCAAAGAGTAGCAGAGCGCCAAAGGAATAAACCCTCTCCTGACTCTGCTCCTGGCACTGTTCAAAGCAGAGGAAGAAATGTGCAGGGCAAGCAAGAGCCTTGCTGAAAACCAGTCACCCAGGGCAACGGGCGTTTTGAATGTCTGTGCTATTCAAGGCTTAAATATTAATTGTATACATGCCCATGTTCATTTAAAGCACAACTTGTGGCTTGGAACTTAAAAAATATTCTAATGTGCTAGTTTGTCCACATATTAATGGAGTCAGCCAGGTTTTAACATGCCAAGCTTAAAATACTCTCTAAATCATTATGCAAAGGTATGAACTCAATCCTTTATTCTCAGGAAAAGGCACTTAAGGGAGAAAGACTAAAGCAGTAGTATTTCTAGGGAAGCCATAACAGAAAAAGTCAACTCCTACACAGTGATGAGTTATCTTTTAAAAATAGATGAATAGAAAGAAGATATAAGATAATGACAAATTACTTACAATTATTAACATCAAAATGAGATCCAGGATTTTTAGTTCAATGTTGTCAGAGAATGCATTTTGAAACTGACTTCTAAACGAGACCTTCTTATAAAAAAGTTGTTTTAGTCATCCACTGACTAAGCCCCTTTAGAATCCAGTCTTATGCTACACTGAAATGAATTATATTTTTATGTGAACGGTATTATAAACAAAGTTCTTCTAATCTTTTATATTACTAGCTTTAGAAAAATTCCAATAAAATGACTAAAACTTTATAACTAAACCCTGGAAGTTTACAAATCCAATCCCTTCATTCTCAGTTGGGAAACCAGAGTAGAAGAGGTTCAGTGACTTGATAACATAAAAACTTGGGCCAGAATCTGATTACCTGTCCAGTGTATTTATCCTACTACATATTACAGAACACACAGCTTTATTAAGACAGAAAATGCTTTGGGAATTATAGCAGAAGAAAAATTTAAATACCTACAAGCTTTCCCTAACTGAAAATAATTTAAAAATTAAATGTGTGTGCCCTGAAGTTTTATAAAGGCTGTTTCTTTAAAAATTAGGCATTAGGGACGCCTGGGTGCCTCAGCAGTTAAACAGCTGCCTTCGGCTCAGGACGTGGTCCTGGAGTTCTGGGATGAAGTCTCGTGTCAGGCTCCTACATGGAGCCTGCTTCTCCTCCCTCTGTGCCTCTGTCTCTGTGTTTTTATTTATTCATGAGAAACAGAGGGAGAGAGAGAGGCAGGGACATAGGCAGAGGAAGAAGCAGGTTCCATGCAGGGAGACTGATGCGGGACTCGATCCCAGGACTCCAGGATCATGCCCTGGGCCAAAGGCAGGCACTAAACCGCTGAACCACCCAGGAAATCCCCCTAAAATATAACGTTTTTTTAATGACTGAATGACTCTCCTATGCTTACAAATGTGACTGCAGGAGAAGGAGCTGAATGACCTAGCTGGTTATTGTATCACCCACCAGAAAGCACATCTCCACCATCACTGAAGTCTGAGCATCCGTGTGGGGAACACCTGCCTTCATTGTGGAACAGCATATCTGTGCCCTCCCTACACATATTCCCACTCTCATGCATGTACAGCTACACCTAAAGGAGAGGGGTTCGGGGGTGGGGGTTAAAGTATATGTTAAAATATATTTCACATAAAATTTAGCATTTTAACCATTCTTTTTTTTTTTTTTTTTAATTTATGATAGTCACACAGAGAGAGAGAGAGAGAGGCAGAGACACAGGCAGAGGGAGAAGCAGGCTCCATGCACCAGAAGCCCGACGTGGGATTCGATCCCGGGTCTCCAGGATTGCGCCCTGGGCCAAAGGCAGGTGCCAAACCACTGCGCCACCCAGGGATCCCGTATTAACCATTCTTAACGTGTACAATTCAGTGGCAACAAGTGCATTCACAATGTTGTGCAACCATCACCACTATCCATCTCCAGAATTTTTCATCATCCGAAATAGAAACGCTACCCGTTTGACAGTAACTCCCCATTTCTCCTCCCTCTGGTCCCTGATAACATCTACTCTACTTTCTCTATCTCTAGGTATTTGCCTATTCTATAAGCCTCATGTAAGTGAAATCATACAATATGTCTCTTTGTATCCAGGAATCTTTCACTTAGCATAATGTCTTCAAGGTTCATTCACCTTGTAGCATGTATCAGAATTTCCTTTTTAACGCTAAATAACATTCTATTGTATGTACATTATCACATTTTGTTTATCCATTCATCAGTGGAGGGACACTTAGATTGTTTCCACCTTTTGGCTACTGTAAATAATGCTGCTGTAAACATTGATGTAGGAGTATCTGTTTAAGTCCCCACTTTCAATTCTTTTGAGTGTCACTCAGGAGTAGAATTGCTGAATTGTATGGAAATTTTATGTTTAACATTCTGAGGAACCAAAATTGCTTTTCACGGTGGCTGTACCAGTGTATATTCTCACCAATGATGCACGAGGGTTCCAGTTTCTCCTCAGTTTTTTTTTGTTGTTGTTGTTGTTATTGTTTTGTTTTGTTTTTGATAATAGCTATCCTAACAAGTCTCAAGTGGTATCTCATTGTGGTTTTAATTTACATTCAAAGGCAAGGGTCCTTCTGTCTATGGCTTTAATATATTTTGTATCTGAAAGTGTTCCTATGGCACTTGCCCATCTCCACTCCACAAAGATGTGTCTTATCTTCTGGCTCTCCGTGATGGTTCTCAAGAATCTACCACTCATTCCCTGCACTAGTCACTTCAAATCTTGTCCACTATGACTACCACCATACTCTGCTTTCTCTGCCTTTCTTGCACATCCTTTCACCTATGCTTCTCAAAAAACGCTCATCTATTTATAACCAGACATTGCCAGTTTAATCAACACACTCCTTCAACTTCTGAAAGAACCAACTACTCCCAGAACTTTTGGCACTTTAAGTCTTCTCAGGAATTGTCAACAATGCTCAAAAATTCTTTCTTGACTATCTAAGGCACTTGCTTTTCTTTTTCTTGGTTTTAGGTTCTGCATTCTTTTGGATGCTTGAAAATGACAGAAAGTTAGTTTAGAGATAACCAAAGTTCTAAGTCTACCTGCATTTAAGCAGAGCTTATAGATATATAAAATGAATCCATTAAACTCACTTTCAAGGAATAATTATGAGAGAGAAATTATATAGATCTTAAAATATAATGAATGTTTTAGGGGGAAAAGGGCAGATCACAATAAAGGGAATCAGAAGTGTTTTTGCAAAGGAGTTATGTTTACATAAGGTGATTAGGGTAGGCCTCACTGAGAAAGTGACATTGAAGCAAGATTTGACAGTGATGAAGGTTAGCCATATAGGTATCTAGAGGAAGAGCACAGGAAACAGTCACTACAAAAGCCCTAAGGCAGAAGCAGGACTGTCTCCTTCAAGGAATAGCAAGAAAGCTAATGTGGCTGCAGCAGAGTGAACAAGGGGGATTCAGTAGGTAAGGTCAGAGAGGTTAATAGAAGACCAGAGAAGATAAGGCCTTATGGGTATTTACTCAAGAGTGTAATGGGGAGCCACAGCAGGGTTTCTGAACAGAGGAGTGACATGATCTCACGTAGGTATAATGAGAATGATTCAGGCAGCTGTGCCAAAAGTAAAGAGTAGAAGCTGGGAGATCAGTTAAGAAATGCTACAATAATCCAGGCAAGAGAGGACAGTGGCTTTAGACCACTGGCTAAGTAGTAGCAAGAGAGATGGTGAGTTGTTGATTTGGATATATTTTGAACACAGGTCCAGTGAGTTTTCCTGGCAGACTGCACATGGGGTATAAGAGAAATATAAGGTCCAAAGTTTTGACCAGAACTAAAAGAACAGAGTTGCCATAAAATAAGACAGGGAAAACTGCTGGTGGGGAAAAAGTTTAGAGGAGGAAAATGCTTAGAGGAGTTTAGAGGAGGAAAATCGTTTTAGTTCTGTGTATGTTGAGTTTGAGACAGCTTCCAACTTTGCAACAAATAAACAGGCTGATGAAATAATGTTTTTTTTTTTTTAAATAATGGTTTTTGACATTTCTCTTTTACTATCCTGTATTAGATAATAAACCATAGGTTTAATTTGGTGTAGATTCTACAGTTTTACAACAAATTAATTTCAGCAGTTACCACATACATGAAAAAAGACATGTTCATAATTTGGTGCTGGTTAATTCCCAATCACTGACTACATCTTTTAAAGCCTGATGATCAAGACTGAAATCCACCTCAGTCATAGATATGGAGCCAAATCTCAGTAAATGAGGAAGAGTAACAAAAGAGAACAAGCCCCTGGCATCTATTATCAACACTAAATTCTTCATCCTGACTGCAACTGGAGGATTCCAGTGATCCCAACATATCAACTTCAGTCTGACATAAGTCTTCTTGTTCTAAACACAACTTTTTTTTTTTTCTCCTTCTATTTCCTGGAAGGTCCCAAAAGAAGAGAATGGTTCAGAGTGTGAGACTAAACACCATTTAGGAAGAAAAAGAATTCAGAGAGGAGCCTATATCAGAATAGCACTATTCCCATATTCTTCTGGTCCAGGCCACTGGAGAAATCACAAAATCATACCATCTCAAGGCTGGAAAGGGATCATCATGTGTCAACAAATATTTTCCAAGTGACCATGTGCTAGATGTTAAGGATACACAGATGATTATGACAAAATCCCTATTCAAGGCACTGTGTACTAAGTATTTTAATAGAGGAATTACCTAAGGGTTATGGGAGTATAAAGGCAAAAATAAGAGTGTATTTTCAAAATAAATTGCCAAGAATTAACTTGGGATGATCATCATATCTCCTATCATCATATCTCCTATCAAAATCATATGGTGATTCAGGCTAAGGAAAAAGCAGAGCTGTAGTCCTAACAGGGCTGGGACTTACACCGCAGCCTCTCAGAATCAGTCTTATTCTTCTATGTGACTAAATAGTTAAAGGTGCTTATGATCATTTCCATCCTCGTTTCATTGCTTTTCCACAAAAAACTGGGATCATGAGAAAACACTGTTCTAGTCCAACCATTTACTAGGTGCCAATCTTCAAATTTTACAAGATAGTACTTAATCCTTTAAAATATTTGCTGAAAGAAAAGAGTGCCTCTCTTCCCTTCCCAAAGGAAATGTTATTTAACCTAGGCTATTTACAGAGGTCTAGGCCACAAGTTTAACTTCTAGAATAAAACTAACCATAACCACTACCGATGCCATGTGACTTTTCCTCTGGCCCAAGTTCTAAACCTTCAACCTTCCAAGGTTTAGGAATCTAACTCTGGGCCTTCTGACACCATTACTCTTCATTTTACTGCTAATTGTGACTCTCAGGAATTCACTCACAAAGAACTACAGGAATTTACTCTAATAATCCACAAACCATATTTCATTTTCATTTTCCAGGCAAAATCTCAAAGGCCTGTAATGCACAATGTCAGAAAGTATCATCCGTCTTTATACATCTCCCAAATTATTTCTGACATATGAGTTTTTACTTATTGGTAACCTCTCTCTACCCAAATAGAAACAACCATGATAATATATTCTAGCAAACTGCTGCTATCTCAGCAATTACAATGGAGTATATGCTTTCAATAGTGAGTCAAGCCTTGGGAGTGGTTTAGCACATGGAAATTCACCAGCTGGCATCTACAATTAGATTCAAGGAGACAAATGGAATTTTTGTATCAGGTTTTTCCAAGAGTTAACTAGTTCTTAAATTGATTATACTCTTCTGAAGTATTTACAGATGAAATGATATCATGTCTGGGATTTGTTTTAAAATATTGAGGAAGAAGGGGGAGCAAGGTTAAACAAGAATGGTCATGTGTTGACAACTGTTGAAGCTGAATGATAGGCACACAGTGGTGGTTCATTTTATTATTCTCTTTATTTTTGTATGTGCTTGAAATTTTCCATAATTAAGATTTTTTTTAAACTTATGTCATGATACTTAACTTGAAAACAAAGAACAAAGTAATTCTTGGGACCAATAAGCTCCATAACCTACCAGTGTAAAAACTGTTCTTAATACCTCAATTTTAACACTTCTTTCTCACTGAACCAGTATTTATTGAACACAACTACCATGTCTCAGGCACCAATCTGAGGGCTGAGGATACAATGATAAACTAAATTCTCTCTGTCTCAGGGAATCTAAGCAGGGAGTGTATGGCTATAAAAGGCAAGTACATGGTGTTATAGACCAAACAACAAGGAGATCTAATCCAACCCTGGCCAATCAGGGAAAGTTTTTCCAGCACCATCTAAGTTAATTCTGAAAGATCCAACCCACAGAAACAAATTATTTGGGGCACCTGACTGGTTGAGTCAGTGGAACATGCAACTCTTAATCTCGGCATTATGAGTTCAAGCCCTAAACTGGATATAGACATTACTTAAACAAACAAAACCCCACCAACATTTAAAAAAAAAAATCTTGAAAAAAAAAAAAGAGAACCAAATCATTTTTTTTGCCCACGTTGACCTTTATCATTTTACAGGCACCTGTGTGGCTCACTGATTGAACGTCTGCCTTTGGCTCAGGTTGTGATCCCGGGGTCCTAGGATCGAGTTCCGCATTGGGCTCCCCACAGGGAGCCTGCTTCTCCCTCTGCCTATGTCTCTGCCTCTCTCTCTGTGCTCTGTGTCTCTCATGAATAAATAAATAAAATCTTAAAAAAAAAAAAAAAAAAAAAGATTCTCTTTTCCACAAAGCTATGTAAGGAGGAGGGTGCCTGAGGCACCACCAAGCCAAGCAGGCCAGGTGGCAGTCTGTGTGGGCCAGTTGCTGGGCTCTTTCAGGTGCTAGAGAGCCTATGAGGTGAAGATGAATGAAGTCCGTCCTCATGTTTTCCAGAAACCACTTAGAGGATGGCTGTGATAAAATCACTAGGGGTATATAGGTAGCTGCAGATGAATATTCAAGTCCATAACTATCGTGGTTAAAATTCTTCAGACTCAAAGGCAAAATGGAAAAAAAAAGAATTGGTCAAGAAGATATGAACTGAGGGCAGCCTGGGTGGCTCAGCCGTTTAGCGCCTCATTGAGCCCAGGGCCTGATCCTGGAGACCTGGGATCGAGTCCCACATCAGGCTCCCTGCATGGAGCCTGTTTCTCCCTTCCCTGTGTCTCTGCCTCTCTCTCTCTCTCTCTCTCTCTCTGTCTCTCATGAATAAATAAAATCTTTAAAAAATATATGCATTGAAACAGATGATGAAAATATTTTGTTTAACATTGATCACCTCACAGTAGGTTATGTAGAAAATACATATTTTAATACTTGTAATTGCTGGGCAATAAAGTCTGTTATCTTTAAGATTTAAAAAATGAACTAAAGAATGTATCTCTCTATAATGCAGAAGTTATCAAATGATCATTCACTCAATACTTATTAAAGACCAGCATATGTCAGTCAGCATGTGCTAGATAAAAAGAATAAAACATTGTCTCTACCCTCCTGGGGTTTATAAACTTGGAGCATAGGAAGACAAAAACAAGTAAGCAAGCAAGCCATCAAACTACAGATGACACTTGAACATGGGTCCCTTCTCTTCCTTATGATTTTCTTCATAACATTTTCTTCTAATTTACTTTATTGTATAAATATAGCAGTTAAAACATAGAACATACAAAATATGTGTTACCAGTAAAGCTATTTGTTATCAGGCTATTTGTTATCGGTGGTAAGGCTTATGGTCAGCAGGCTTTTATGTCTGGGGAGAGACAAAATTTATATATGGGTTTCAGCTGTGTGGGGTTCAGTGCCCCAACCCACCCATTGTTCAAGGGTCAACTGTAATTATAAATTTGTCTGAGTTATAAAGGAAACAAAGGAGAGGCTTTGTGGGCAGAAAGTACTTTTTAGATATGGTGGTAAGGAAAGTTGAAAACACTAAAATAAAACCAGCTGTTAATAATGGAACGACTGAAGGGGAAAAGAATACCAAAGAGGTGAAAGCAGTACAGATAAAGAAATCTACATTTTATTCTTTTTTTTTTTAAGATTTTATTTATTTATTTATTAGAGACAGAGAGAGAGAGAGAGAGAGAGAGAGAGAGGCAGAGACACAAGCAGAGGGAGAAACAGGCTCCATGCAGGGAGCCTGACATGGGACTCAATCCCGGGTCTCCAGGATCACACCCTGGACTGAAGGCAGCACTAAACCACTAAGCCACCGGGACTGCCCTCTAGATTTTATTCTAAAATCTAGAAAAGTGACTTGATTCAGTTTAAGTTTTTAAGTTCATTCCTGCCACCTTGGGGAGAAGGGACTGAAGAAGAATAATAATTTTTACCAAGAAGAATTGTAGATGAGTAAAACCAAAACCCCAAAATTCTGGCCAGTGGAAATTATCTCTGCAATTCTATTACCAACCTAAAATCTTTTAAATTGCTACTCAGTCCAGGCTTCACCTACAGTTTTTTGTTTGTTTTTTGGTTTGAGGTTTTTTTAAAAAAAATGCTTACAACTAATGGGTCATGACCGTTGAGATCTTTGGAAAACAGAAACAAGCCCAGATGCCTGGGGGTTAAGCATTCTTCTCATTCTCTAATTGCCAAAGTCAGATTAATTTTCATTTACTCATCTCCTATTCCACAATCAGCTTCTTGACTGAAAGGAAGGGAGTAGGGGACTTCCTCCAACGTTTCAGACAAAAATACGCTTTAGCTTTACGAAACCTCAGATAAGGAATGTATGTAATTGCATAACCTTCCTCCTCACTGCCAACTATGTTCCAGGTAGGAACTCCACTATGAAAGCAATTCTAATTTTCCTGTCCAAATTTGCCAGATCTTAGAAAGCCGCCTGAACAAATCCACTTAATTCTGCTTTAAAAAAAAGTTTTCTCATTCCAAAGTCTGAACAAGAATACATTGCTAATAGCATTTGCTATTGATAAAGAAAGAAAAATAAATTCCACTATCAATCCTCAGGGCATGTGGCTAACAATAAAAGCACTAACAAACTAAGTCATGCAACCAAGATATTTTACTCAGTTATTTAAACGTCAGAATGGAAGAAGTGAGAGTACCAACATCTGTGGAATACCCATAAGATTTTGTCACATTATTTCACTCAATCCTGATAATATCCCTACAAGATAAGTACATCCCATTTTACTGATGAGGACACAGGCCCCGAGAAGTTGACACTAGTGCCAGCTCACCCCATGATAAGTGGCTTCCAATGGCCCATACTCTTTCCACTAAACAAATGTTTAAATAAAGATCTAAATTACAAAAATCCCACATGACCAATGTACTAATAGATAAATAAGTTTATATATATAGACGTGTATGCACGTGTGTTTCGTTTAGAGGCCTAAACATCAACTGCAATACCTATCTTTCAGTGGGGAAAGAATTTAGGATTCCTACTTGGAGACAGACCACAAGAAAGCACCTCCAAAGAGATAAGGGAGTTTGTGCCAGCTATCATGGTTATTTGCCTTTTTTTTTTTTTTAAGATTTTATTCTTTTTTTTTTAGGAAACTGAGACACAGAGTAGATACATGACTCAAGGTTGAACACCCCTAGGTGGAGAGTGATGGAGCCAAATTTTTTTTTTTTATATTTTATTTATTTATTCATGATAGTCACAGAGAGAGAGAGAGAGGCAGAGACACAGGCAGAGGGAGAAGCAGGCTCCATGCAGGGAGCCCGACGTGGGATTCGATCCCGGGTCTCCAGGATCGCACCCTGGGCCAAAGGCAGGTGCCAAACCGCTGGGCCACCCAGGGATCCCAAGATTTTATTCTTAAGTAATCTCTATGCCCAACATGGGGCTTGACCTCACAACGCTGAGATCAAGAGTCCCATGCTCTTCCAACTAAGCCAGCCAGGCACCCCAAGTTATTTGCTCTTAATGAAGCCAAAGGAGCTCCTCCTTAAAAGCAGTATGTACTTTCTTAGGGCTGCAGTGACTGCAATGAGTCCCTAACAAAAGCTACAGGGAGCCTCATACACAAGGACCATTCCTAAATTCAGGTAAGTCTGTAAGTGACTGAGTTAGTGACAATGGGCAGCTCCAGTGGCTCAGGGGGTTTAGCTCTGCCTTCAGCCCAAAGCGTGATCCTGAAGACCCAGAATCGAGTCCCACATCAGGCTCCTTGCATGGAGCCTGCTTCTCCCTCTGTGTCTCTGTCTCTCTCTCATTCTGTGTCTCTCATGAATAAATAAATTAAATCCTTAAAAAAAAAAAAAGGTTAGTGACAATGAGTAACAAGTATATACAAAAACAACCATTTTGTCAACAAAATCAAAGACAGCATACATGAAAGCACATAACAGTGGCCAGCATAAAACAGATACTTAATAAAAACTAGTTTCTTCTACTCTCTGCTCCAAGTTCTTTGTATAAAAAATATTAATACTGGGCAGCCCCGGTAGCTCAGCAGTTTACCACCGCCTTCAGCCCAGGGTGTGATCCCGGGATGGAGTCCCACATCGGCTCCCTGCATGGAGCCTGCTTCTCCCTCTACCTGTGTCTGTGCCTCTCTCTCTTTCTCTCTCTCTCTCTCTTCTCCCTCTACCTGTGTCTGTGCCTCTCTGTGTGTGTCTCTCATGAATAAATAAAATCTTTTTTTAAACAATATATATTAATACTAAGTGTGCTGGATGGAGCCATAACCTCTTACTTAGATGGGCAAATTGGTGAAATGTTCTCTCAAACCTAGACAGACGAAGTCTATCTGGTCCCACGTTTGCTAAGAGCAGGGACACAACCAGCCACACCTCAGAAGTCAGAAGTCTTGGGATCCCTGGGTGGCGCAGCGGTTTGGCGCCTGCCTTTGGCCCAGGGCGCGATCCTGGAGACCTGGGATCGAATCCCACATCGGGCTCCCGGTGCATGGAGCCTGCTTCTTCCTCCGCCTGTGTCTCTGCCTCTCTCTCTCTCTCTGTGACTACCATAAATAAATAAAAAAATTAAAAAAAAAAAAAAAAAGAAGTCAGAAGTCTTAAGGATTATTTCATTTCCTCTAATCAGCAGCACAGCAAATGGACAGAAAAGTATCTTCAAAGCAAGTCTCCCCAAGTGAGTATAACACAGCTAGCTAAGCAAAACCAACAAACTACCATTGCAATCTACAGTAGAATCTGCATTTCTCCACTTCTATGACCATTGGGTGGTCAAATGCAACCTAGTATATTAAATCCTTACTAAACACCTTTCACTAAGGTGAAAAGGCAAGAATAAGGCAACTTATTCTTCAATTATCCCAATGATTTAACTTTTGAAATGAAATTATCTTTTCTTAAAAAAAAAAAACATTTTTTTTTTTTTTTTAGATTTTATTTATTTATTCATAGAGAGAGAGAGAAATAGAGAGGCAGAAACACAGGCAGAGGGAGCCTGACATGGAACTCGATCCCAGGACTCCAGGATCACGCCCTGTGCCAAAGGCAGGCACTAAACCGCTGAGCCACCCGGAGAACCCGAAATTATCTTTTCTTAAAAAAAAATTATTTAAGGGGATCCTGGATGGGCTCAGTCAGTTAAACATCTGACTCTTGATTTCAGCTCAGGTCATGATCACTGCATGATCATGAGACTGAGCCCCACATTGGGCTCTGCGCTGGGTGTGGAGTTTGCTTAGGATTCTCTGCTTCTCCCTCTGCCCCTCTCCCTCTCTAAAAAAATAAAAATAAAAAATTATTTTAAGTCAATTCTATCATTTAGATGCTTCTGAGATTCAGACTCTGGGATTAACAATCTACTGTAATTAAAGTTGAGATACTGTAAAGTGGTAGTGATTGCAGGAGTACATACAGTCATAACAATAGGGATCAAATGAAAATTGCAAGAGGGCCCTTAAGGTTCACCTAACTTAATGCTCTTATTTTACAGAGGAAAAAACCTCAGGCCAAAGACATCAGACAACTTGTTCCAATATTATATTCCTTATTAGTGACAGAATGAGGATCTTTAAACCCCAAGCCCAATGATGCCCTGTTGGCCAGATGACCTTTCTCTAATAATATTAGTCACCCCTCATCAGATAATTAGAATGTGCCAGGTGCTATACTAAGGGTTTTACATGTGCAATCTCATTTAATCTCACCAAAATCCTAGGAGGAAGGCATTATCAAACCTATTTTACATATGAGGAAATCAGAATTCAAACTCAAGTCTGGGGATCCCTGGGTGGCGCAGCGGTTTGGCGCCTGCCTTTGGCCCAGGGTGCGATCCTGGAGACCCGGGATCGAATCCCACGTCGGGCTCCCTGCATGGAGCCTGCTTCTCCCTCTGCCTGTGTCTCTGCCTCTCTCTCTCTCAGTCTGTGACTATGATGAATAAATAAATGAAATTTAAAAAAAAAAAAAAAAACTCAAGTCTGTCTGATGCTAAGTCTTTGGTTTTAACCATTACACTATGTCTACATTCCATTCATTCACTCATTCATTCATTCACCAAATACTCACTAAAGAAGTGTAACATGTCAGGTACTATCTCAGCCCTAGGGATACTAGTGATGAGACTGGACAAGGTCCCTGCCATTATGGAGTTTACAGTAATAAGTAAAAATAATAATAGTAATAAGCACTTCAGGCATGACTGATAATTGCTGGGGGGGGGAAGTCACGTGGTAACAGCTACAGAGACAACACTATGCTACTCGTCATACATAAAATTGCTAAATATGTAAGACTATCACCTCACACCCATTAGGATGGCTACTATCCAAAAAACAAAACAACCCACAGAAAATAACAAGGGTTGACAAGGATGTGGAGAATTTGGAAACTCTGTGCACTGCTGGTAGGAATGTAAAATAAAAGTATATTTAATCTTGGGATAGTGAAAATGACTAAACAAGATTCTGAGCCCACTAAAGAGGTATTTGAAATATTATATTCTGAACGGCAGATAAACAAATGTCCTTCTTTAGTCTGATGTTAATTCTAGCTTGGGCTTAAAAAGAAACAGTTCATAAGAGAAATCTGTCAATGAGGATAACAGATTGTTTCAAATTAAAATAAACTACCAAGATTACACACATATGCAATTCCAATACCCACTTCGTATTTCCTCATTCCTACATTCCTCAGTCCCTCTGATGTCTCAACACAGAGACATACTCTGACTACTGCTCCAGGTAAAGGCAGTTCATTAAGCCCTCCTACTGGACTCAGACTGCTTCTATGAGAACTGCCTCCTCTTAAGTTTCTGAGCTATTATCAGATAAAAGCAACTCTTAATCTCCTAGGCTTCCTTTTCAGGGTAATGTGCCAAGGAAAAATGAAGGAGAAAAGACGGAGTCCACAGTTTTCTCGAGTACTATACTTTCATCCATTTTGGACTCCATACTGCATGTTATTCAGCTTCATGCTAGGATTTATCAGCAATCTTCTTTATTTACTAAACTCACTTGGTACAGCTCTTACATTAGCTACATGGAGAAGAAAACAGCTATCAGGTGCAGCTACTATGCCACAATGAACTATGCTATTAACTATGCTATTAAAAGGTCTTAATGAAAAAAAAAAAAAGAAAGACATGTGACATTGAAAAAAGAAAAACTGGAAAAGAGTATTATAGGGAAAGGAAAGTCTGAAAACAAGTTTGAGGTCAGATGACTCATTAATCAAGGAGAGTTGTTTTGTAAAGGAGTTAAGCCTCAGGCTAACTTTAAAAATGGTCAAGGATAGGGGCTCCTGGCTGGCTTAGAGATTACAGAACTCTTCATCTCATGGTTGTGAGTTTGAGGCCCATGTTGGGTGTAGAGATTACTTAAATAGATAAATAAACTTTAAAAAAAATTCCAATTACCATTTAAAAAAAAATGGGCAAGAACATAGTTTGGAGAATTAGGAGGAAGGCAGCTGTTCAGAGAATTCAGGGCAGCCTGATTACACACAAAGTAACAATTATCAGTACAGAATGACCAGTGCTTTTTAAAGTTCTGATTGAAGGGACACCTGGGTGGCTCAGTGGTTGAGCATCTGCCTTCAGCTTCAGGTGTGGTCCCAGAGTCCTGAGATTGAGTCCTGCATCGGGCTCCCCACAGGGAGTCTGCTTCTCCCTCTGCCTGTGTCTCTGCCTGTGTGTCTCTCATGAATAAATAAAATATTTTTAAAAATAAAGTTCTGATTGAAAAAACATGTAATAATTCTCCTTTGTGACCTATAAAAGTCTACATGATCAAGTTTGATGAAGATAGCATACAACTACAGACTACAAGACCAAGAAACAATTTGGTTCTAGTCAGGCCTCTCATCTCTCATAGACTCGAAATCAGAAAGGAAGAAATCTGCATTTCTACAGCTATACCAGAATAATATTCTGGAATGTTTTCCTTCCTCTCATTTGAGAAGTTATAATGAACAGAGTCTACTGGGATCCCTGGATGGCACAGTGGTTTAGCGCCTGCCTTTAGCCCAGGGCGCGATCCTGGAGACCCGGGATCGAATCCCACGTCGGGCTCCCGGTACATGGGGCCTGCTTCTCCCTCTGCCTATGTCTCTGCCTCTCTCTCTCTCTCTCTGTGTGTGACTATCATAAATAAATAAAAATTAAAAAAAAAAAAAGAACAGAGTCTATTATTAAACCCATGCTATTTTCCACAGATAGCAGTGTAAATGCATAAGACAAAGAAATGGTAGCTAAAACAGATTCTAAGCAAGAGCAGCTTACCCAGCCTTTGTTTTTAAACTGAATGTTAATTTCACATATATATAATCAACAGACATTTGTGTAATTCTTCAGAGTTAGCAATTACTTTATTTTCATTTTATTTATTTATTTATTTTTTAGCAATTACTTTATTTTAGGCAGGGTTTTACATATGGTAGGTCTTCATCAACTGTTGGAACAAATGAATAACTTCATTTGTACTCAATGTACTACTGACAGAAGAAGCAAAACAAATTAAGTCCATAAAGTGACTGAAGCTGAAAAGCTGCAGAAGGATGAAGAATGCGGGCATTTTCTTGCAATGGTGTTGAAATTATTCAGCCATCCACTCATTCAACAGAAATCTGAAGACCTATTATGGGCCAGGCATTTTTGTAGTGTGCACATGTGTTGGGGTGTGTATAGATCAGCTGTTAGATACTAGCTAACTTCAACCAAATTTGACATACAAACACCTTGTGTTTAGTCCACAGAATGTTGACCAACAATATTTTTTTAATCAACTCTGATGTTTAACTTGCTTACAACAAAATTCACCCACTTTAAGTGAACGGTTCTAATGAGTTCTGACAAATGCACATTCTTGTGTAAATCACTCCCAATCAAGAAGAAAACATTCCCATCACTCCTCATGTCTTTTTGCAGTCAATCTTTCCCCCCTCTCAACAACTGATCTAATACTATAAATTACTCTTGCCAATTCTAGAACTTCAACTTAAATGAAACTAATATGGAGCGCCTGGGTAGTGCAGTCAGTTGATAATCGACCCCTCGTTTCAGCTCCAGTTGTGGTCTCAAGGTCATGGGATCAAGCCGCACTTCCAGCTCTGAGCTCAGCATGGAGTCTGCTTGGGATTCTCTCTCCATCTCCCCCTGTTCTTCCTGCTTGTGCTCTTGCACTCTTGCTCTCTGTCTCTCGAATAAATCCACAGTTTACCTATTCACCTGTTGATAATCTTTGAATGGTTTCCAACTTTGGCCATTATGAATGAAACTGCTATGGAGAGTCACATGGTCTTTCTGGGAATATATGTTTTCATTTCTCTTAGGTAATAAACACCAAGGTGCAGAACTGCAAGGCTGCATGATTAACTATGTATTTAATTTTACAAAAACCTAACCAGTGGCTGTACTATTTCACACTCAAACCAACAATACACATGAATTACAGTTGTTTCACTTCCTCACCAATACTTGGAATTGTCAGTATTTTTTCATTTTTATCTATTCTAATAGGTTTATCTATTCTAATGGGTATGAATTAGTATGTCACATAGTTTTCATTTATATTTCCCTGGCGACTAATGATGTTGAGCATCTTTTCACATGCTTTTGGACATTCGAATATATTCTACGAAGGGTCTATTCAAATCTTTTGCTCATTTTTAATTGGTCATTTGCCATATTTTGAATTTTAAAGTTTTTTACAGGGCAGCCCGGGTGGCTCAGCGGTTTAGCACCACCTTCAGCCCAGGGCGTGATCCTAGAGACCTGGGATTGAGTCCCACATCTGGCTCCCTGAATGGAGCCTGCTTCTCCCCCTACCTGTCTCTGCCTCTCTTTCTCCCTGTGTCTCTCATGAATAAATAAAATCTTTAAAAAAAATAAAATAAAGTTTTTTACATATTCTAAATATATAAGTTCCTTAATAAATGTATCTATAAATGTCTATATATAATATGAAATTATATACGTGTATGTATATATATATAAATAGTGTGTGTGTATATACAAATATTTCCTCCCAGTCTGTGGCTTACCTTTTCATTTTCTTATAGTGTCTTCTAAAGAAGAGGAAGTTTTACTTTTGACACGTCACATCAATTTTTTTCTTCTATAGTTAGTGCTTTTGTTTCTTAAAAAATCTTTGCCTACCTCAAGATGACATACATTTTCTTATAGTTTTTTCTTTTTCTTATAGTTTTTTCTATACATTTTATGGTTTTAGTTTACATGTTTAGGTCTATAAGCCATTTCAAGTTAATTTGTGTGTTTAGTGTGAGACAGGTACTGATATTCATTTCTTTTCCTGCAAATATCCAATTGTTCCAGCAACATTTGCTACCCCTCGACATTTAACCCTGTGTGGAAAAATTAACTGACCATGTGTGTCTATTTTAGCATTCCCTGTGCTCGAATGATCCACATGCCTATTTTCACACTAATACCACACTGTTGTTATAAATCTAGCTTTATAATGTTGAAATCATGTAATTCCTCCAAGTTCTTCTAAGTTATTTTGGCTATTCCAGATCCTTTACATTTCCATGTGAATTTTAGATTCAGCCTATCAATTTCTACAAAAAGGTCTGTTGAGATTTTGATTGTGAACACACTGGATATTGGGAAGACTGGACAGCTTTACATTACTGGGTCTTTCAAACCATGAATGTGACATATCTCCACATATTTATGTCTTCTTTAACTTTTCTCATCAATGTTTTGTGATTTTTCAGTCTAAAGACTGAATTATATATAACTAAATTTATTCCTAAGAAACTTTTTTTTTTTTTAGAAACTTTTTTTTTTTAAGATTTATTTGTCGGGATCCCTGGGTGGCGCAGCTGTTTAGCGCCTGCCTTTGGCCCAGGGCGCGATCCTGGAGACCCGGAATCGAATCCCATGTCAGGCTCCCGGTGCATGGAGCCTGCTTCTCCCTCTGCCTATGTCTCTGCCTCTCTCTCTCTCTCTCTCTCTGTGTGTGACTATCATAAATAAATAAATAAATTTTTAAAAATTAAAAAAATATATATTTATTTGTCAATTTTAGAGAGAGAGGCAGAAAACGAGTGTGAGGCGCAGTGGGAAAGAGAATCTCAAATCAGACTCTGCCCTGAGCACGGACCTGGATGCAGGACTCGATCTCATGACCTGAGATCATGACCTCAGCCGAAATCAAGAGTGGTATGCTTAACCAACTGCACCACCCAGGCACCCCAAGAACATTTTTAAATTTTAAATGGGGGGCACCTGGCTGGCCCAGTAGGTGTAGCATCTGCTTTCAGCTCAGGTCATGATCCCAGGGTTCTGGGATTGAGCCCCCTGCTTCTCCCTCTTCCCTCTGCTTATGCTTTCTCTCTCTCCTATCTCTGCCTCAAATAAATAAATAAAAATCCTCAAAAAAATTGTTAATTCATTGCTAGTACTGTGTAATAGGAAATTTACAATTTTAAAAAAATTCAGATTTTTGGCTTCCCTTGAAAAATATCAAAAGATCAGCAATTGTGGGCCTACAATCCCACATGTCAAGAATATCCTCAAACTAAACTGGCAACCCTCTTTAGATAGGGCATGTCCTCTCCAATTTGCCACAGTTCTTACCACTCCTTATTAAAAATCCCTAATCTATCCAACTCCATGTATTTAAGTTACCTGCTTGGTGCATATAACCAGTGAAATGCTTAGGGCTTGAAGAGGCAAAAGTATAATTATATTTGCATTTTAAAACTCTGGCTTCAGTGTAGAGAATTGATTAGTTAGAGTCAAAAAGAAGAATGGAAGCAGTATAACTAGGTAAGAATTTTTGACATGGTCCTGGAAAGAACATGGCTTGGCCTAGCTAGAATGAGTTTAGTAGAAATGGGAAGTTAACAAATAAGATTTATCAGTATTTCTGGAGTGATTACCAACAGAAATTGATGATAGGATGGATGTGAGTAGAGAGAGGCAGACGTCAAAGATATCTTGTCAGATTGCTGGCTTGTGTAACCAGGTGGACAGAAATACCATTAACAGAAATGGGGAACACTAGAACAGGAAAACCTTTGGCAGTACAAAAAGAACGCTAAGAGGAAAAGAAGAAATGAACAAAATATCAGATGAAGAACTAGGAGAAAAACGTCATACCAAGAACATAAAATGGCTTTAAAAAGGTGATCAACTATGTTAAACAGCACATGAGAGGTAAAATAAGAATGAAAATGGCTGCCCCTTCATTCATTAATCTTTTCAAAAATATTTATTAAGAACTTATGATATGGGATGCCTGGGTGGCCCAGCGGTTTAGCGCTTGCCTTTGGCCCAGGGCGCGATCCTGGAGTCCTGGAATCGAGTCCCACATCAGGCTCCCTGCATGGAGCCTGCTTCTCCCTCTGCCTGTCTCTACCTCTGTGTCTCTCATGAATAAATAAATAAAATCTTAAAAAAAACAAACTATGATATGCCAAGTACTGTTGGTGCTGAGGATACAGCAATAGACAAAATACCTGCCCTAATAGAGACTATGATCTAGTGGGAGGAGACAAACCAAATACATGTTGGGGCACCTGGGTGGCTCAGTCAGTTAATTGTCTGCCTTTGACTCAGGTCACGATCTGAGTCCTGGGATCGAGCTCCATATGAAACCCCACATCGAACCCCACTTAAGGCTCTGTACTCAGCAGGGAGTCTACTTGTCTCTCCCTCTCGCTCTGCCCCTCCCTCCCACTTGTGATTTCTCTCTCCCTCTCAAATAAATAAATAAAATCTTAAAAAAAAAAATGAATTCATGTCAAGTCCTGTAGAGCAAGTGACACAGGGTAAAGGAAACAGAAGCTGCCTCAGATAAAGGAGTAAGATGGCTTTTTAATATGTGGTGGTCTCTATAATAAGGAAATAACTGAGCAAAAATCTGAAAAAAAATGAGGAAGTAAACTATGTGGAGATTTAGGGAAAGAATATTTCAAGCGGAGAAAACAGTAGGCACAAAGACCTGGTATACCCAGGAACAGCAAGGAAGCCAGTGGGATTACAGTAGAGTAAGCAAGGGGGAAGAGTCATAGATCATGAAACTGACTCTGGAAAACAGACCTTAAGATCTATAATCTATATGGAGAGAAGAATAAAAAAAAAAAAAAAAGTCAAAAAAGGAACAGGGAATTCAGTGCAGAGGAAGCTATTACAGTAATTCAAACAAGAAATAATGATTATGTGATGGGTCAGTTGTATGGGTCACTTGATTACACTACTGCCCCCAGTTATCAAAACACTGTTTTTGTGAAGATATTTTGTGAAGATTTTATTTTGTGAAGATGTGATTTTTTTAAATATTTTTATTTATTTATTCATGAGAGACACACAGAAACGCAGAGACACAGGCTGAGGGAGAAGCAGGCTCCGTGCAGGGAGCCCGACGTGGGACTCAATCCTGGGTCTCCAGGATCAGGCCCTGGGCTGAAGGCGGCACTAAACCGCTGGGCCACCCAGGCTGTCCTGTGAATGTGATTAATATTCATAATTAGTTGCCTTTAAGCAAAGGTCATTGTTCTAGATAACCTAACTGGGCCTGATTCAATCAGCTAATAATCCTTAAGAGCAGAACTGACATTTCCCAGAATAAATTCTACCTGTGGATAGTAACCTCAGCTCAAGACAACCTAGCCTGTGTATATCATACCTGCTTAGCCAGCCCCTACATCATGTAAGGAATAAATCCTTAACATGAATCTCTTAATGTATATCTCCTACTGATTCTGTTTCTCTGGCTGAACCCTGGTATAGATTTTGATATCTGGAAGTGAAGTGTTCTGTTTAAATACTTAAAAATGTGGAAGTGGCTTTGAAATTGGATAATGCATAGAGGTTGAAAGAATTTTGAGAAGCATAATAGAAAAAGCCTAGGTTGCCTTCAAAAGACGTTGGTAGAAATATGGACATTTCCTGGTGAGAGCTCAGAAGAAAGTAAGAAGTACAGTAGAGAAAGTCTTATTGTTTTAGAGAATACATATGTCATCATAAACATACTGGGGAAAAGATGAACATTAAAGGTGCTTCTAGTAAAGACTCAGAAACAAATGAGGAACTTTATTGGAAACTAGAAGACAACCCTTTTTATATAGTGGCAATAAAATTTGGCTGAATTGTGTCCTACAGTTGTGTGAAAAGCAGAATTTCTAAGTGATGAACTTGAATATTTAGCTTAGGCAATTTCCAAGCAACATGTTGAAAGTGCAGCCTAGTTTCTTCTTGCTGTATACAGTAAAATGCAAGAGGAAAGATAAATTGATGGGTGAGATGTTAAACAAAAGAAGCCAGGACTTTAAAAAAAAAAAAAAAAGAAACAAACAAACAAATCAGGACTTGATGATTTAGGAAATCTTTAGCTTCTCTAGACCACAAAAAAAAAAAAAAAACAAACAAACACTAAAATAGAGATGCATGATTAAGAAAGCACTACTGTGGAGAGAAAGCCAAGGATGTGTGGCTGGACAATCTTTTTACTAGTGTTGATGATATTACACATGTAACTCGGGGATCTCTTCAACCAATCATCTAAAGAGAAGCTAGGAACAGAATGAGATAACCAGGAAACATCTCTGGAGGATCCTCTTGTCTAGTGATAAGAATCCCCAAAACATACAAATGAGACCCAAAAGGTTTCTAAAAATGTTTTGTCAGCAGAAACACTGCCAACTTGGCCTGACACAGAAAGAAAGAGAATGAAATAAAAGAAGGCTATCAAAATTCTACAGGCAAGAAATAGGCTACTAAACTATTCAGTTGCAAAACATGCACTAACCTTCGAGAAAAGTTAGGCTAGACACCAAAAGCAAAGACAACAAAAGTAAAAATAAATGAGTGGAACTACAGTAAACTAAAAAGCTTCTGCACAACAAAGGAACCCATCAACAAAATGAAAAGGCAACCTACTGAAAGGGGAAAATATCTGCAAATCATATATCTAATAAGGGGCTAATATCCAAAAAATATTTTTAAAACTCTACATCTCAGGGCACCTGGGTGGCTCAGTGGTTGAGTGTCTACCTTTGGTTCAGCTTATGATCCCAAGGTCCTAAAATCGAGTCCTGTATCAGGCTCCCTGTGGGAAGCCTGCTTCTCCCTCTGACGGTCTCTGCCTCTCTTTGCGTCTCTCACAAATAAATAAATAAAATCTTTAAAAAACAAAAACAAGGGGGGAATCTTTGCAGATGTGATTAAATTAAGGATCTTGAGATGGGGAGATTATCCTGGATTATCTGGGTGAGCTCTAAATGCAATCACATATCTTTATAAAAGGGAGGTAGAGAGAGATTTGACACAGAGCTAAAAGAGATGTGCATAGAGATCTGAAGATGCTGCTCTTGCAGACTAAAGTGATATTGCCACAAACCAAGGAATGCTGGCAGCCACCAGAAACTGGAAGAGGTGAGGAACTTACCCTCCCCTAAAGCCTCCAGGAGTGCAGCTCTGCTGCTGACACTTTGATTTTGGCCCAGTAAAACTGATTTCAGACATCTGACCTTCAGAACTCTAAAAGAATAAATATAGGTGTTTTAAGCCACCAAGATTGTGGTGCTTTGTTACAGTAGCTAGCCACAGGAAACTAATCTGATGGCTTGGACAAGGATGATTACAATGGAGGTGGTGAGAAGCAATCAGATATGGATATATTTAGCAAACAGAACTAGCAGGATTCACTGGTGGATTGGATATGAAATGGGAAAGGAAGAGAAGATGATGCCAAGGTTCTTGCCTGAATAATTTTAATACTAACCATTTTACTAAGCTAGGGACAACCCACGGCTCACGAACATGCAAGTCAGTGGTGGCCTCAACGATAACTGTTTTGGTAGAATTTGGGGCTGACAACCCTCAGATGACAGAGGGTTAGAAAAATCCAGAGTACTGCTATTTTATAGTATTATTATTTATTTTGAATATTGTCATGTTGTCTTTCTGGTTGTTATTCATCTGTTCATTGTCTTGCCCTTTACCTAGCTCTAGTCATTAATGGACCAAATATCCAGTAAAAAGTTGATTAATTCTCAAGTGGGCCAAAGGAACTCAGTTCAGAATGTTGTCCTTTAAGGCAAGAGAGGATAGGATGAGAAGGGGTGGGTCACTTTCATTCATTCAACATGTATTTATTGAGTATCTATTATTATTTGCCATGCCAAGCACTATGCCAAATGTTGAAAAAAATAGCAATGAAGAGGCAGATATGGTCCATGGCCTCACAAAGCTTATAAGAAAAACATAAAAACAATTATTTAGCTGTAACCATAGCTACTGCTACAAAAGAAAAATTCTGGATGTTAAGAAAATTAACATGCACAGAATGCCTATCATGTGCAAAATGTTTTATATGTAATTTATTTACCTCTCACAACTAAACTATGAGGAAATAGGAATTTGGAAAGATTAATTCCCTTGCCCAGGATCACACAGCCAGTGAGAAGTAGAGCCAGATTGAAAACAGGTGCATTCAACTTCAAACTAACTCATCATTTCTATCTCTAAAGAGTATGAAAATCTACTGTGCTTTTTCAAAAGAAAACAAGGAAGTGGCCAGAAGAGGTAGAGAGTCATGCAGGTAAAGTTTTGAGGATCCTTGCTCTAGAAAGAGCTTTCTAAGCTTACTTGATGAAGGTGAATTTTGGAGGGTATTCAAAAATCCCTTAACACTCTCCAAATAGAACAAAAGGTTACACTATAATTAACTCAGTTTTATTTAGGCACCCAACAGGTTATTAAACATGTTGAAAATAAAATGTCATGAATACCTTGTCCAAACTGTACAGGTCATGCCCAGTTTTCATCAAATTGTTTCTACTAGGCTCACCTTCAGAATCAGCATTCAGGTACAAAAAAAAAAAAAAAAAGTCAACTATGTTAAGTAACTGATTCAGGAAAATGACTAAATAATCATTACACTCAATGTATAAAAGATTCATGACAAGACAAATGAGCCATAACACCCTATGATGTTCTACTGCATAAAGGAAAGCTTTGAATTTATTTAATTTCAAGCCAAATCAGTAATCTATGATCTCACTGTATTCTTGGTTTCCTATTCTCACCATTCCAGGACTCCTCAATCCTCCCTTGCAAAAAGAAAAAAAATGTATATATACATATACATATAACATATGTGTGTGTGTGTGTGTGTGTGTGTGTGTGTGTGTGTGTGTATATATATATATACACACAGAGAGAAAAGAAACGTCAACAAGAATGTAAAATGAGGGAACCCTGGGTGGCGCAGCAGTTTAGCGCCTGCCTTTGGCCCAGGGCGCGATCCTGGAGACCCGGGATCGAATCCCACGTCGGGCTCCCAGTGCATGGAGCCTGCTTCTCCCTCTGCCTCTCTCTCTCTCTCTCTCTCTGATGACTATCATAAATAAATAAAAATTTGGGGATCCCTGGGTGGCGCAGCGGTTTGGCGCCTGCCTTTGGCCCAGGGCACGATCCTGGAGACCCGGGATCGAATCCCACGTCGGGCTCCCGGTGCATGGAGCCTGCTTCTCCCTCCGCCTGTGTCTCTGCCTCTCTCTCTCTCTCTCTCTCTGTGACTATCATAAATTAAAAAAAAAAAAAAAAAAAAAAGAATGTAAAATGATCCACTGAATCTACAAAATGGAGAATTTATTTTTTTTCTTTTTTTTTTTAAATGGAGAATTTAAAATACCACTACATCTTTGCTTTTCATGCCACCTTAGGGCATTAACCTGGAATATTAAAAGCTCCTGAATGGAATCTTTAACTGAAGTAAAAGAGATAAGAAAATGGCCCTTACCTTTCATTTCTAAATTGTTCTGAAAGGCAAGATGATAAATACAAGGCAAATTTTAAAAGACTATTTTTTAAGATTTTATTTATTTAAAAGAGAGAGAGAGAGACTATAAGCAGAGAGAGGGGCAGAGAAAAGCAGACTGCTGCTGAGCAGGGTGCTGGACCCCAGGATCCTAGGATCATGACCAGAGTCAAAGGCAGAGCAGATGCTTAACCGACTGAGCCACCCAGGCGCCCCTAAAAAGCCTACTTTATTTTTTTAAGATTTTATTCATTCATTCATTCATTCATTCAAAGAGACACAGAGAGAGAGGGGCAGAGACACAGGCAGAGGGAGAAGCAGGCTCCACACAGGGAGCCCGATGCGAACTCGATCCAGGGTCCGCCGCGCCACCGGGGCTGCCCTAAAAACACTACTTTAAATATACCATCACACAGAGGCACCTGGCTGGCTCAGTCAGTTAAGCATGTGTGTGACTCTTTGATCTCAGGGTCATGAGTTCAAGCCCCATGTTGGGTGTAGAGCTTACTTAACAAAATAAACGAAAATAATCATACCAAAAAATACATCAATCATATAACAAAAATATAAAGTCAGCAAAAAGCCAGTTTCACCATGAAATCGTTAACACCACTCTCATACCAAAATGCAACATAGTGTGTCCTAAAATTGAGAGGAGGACAACTTTCCAAGTTCCTGTAAATTTTGTGGTAGTGAAAATATGTACAAATTAACCACGATTAGGAGACTTTGGCATTGCTTATGCCATTTACTGTTACAAGGATAACTGAAACATTGACAAAATATGTTTAAAATTTGGACACTATAGTATGTCCTTATTTAGTATTTACTGAGCAATTTAGGATGCGAAATCACTATTATAGCTTTCTATTTCAAGAATGGCAACAAGATACATATAAGGAATACTGCAAAGAATACTCTGAAAGCTACAACACCTTGATTACTACTATAAAGAATCCTCAGCATACTAACATTTTCACAAACTATGCAAAAGAAAGTGAACAGGCACAGACATTTACTTCAGGCAAAGTCAGGCACTTCATACATATTATCATAGAGAGTCAGTATCTTTTACTTCAAAGACAGACCTGGGGGAAGCGTGGCTGGTTCAGTTGGTAGAGCATGCAACTCTTGATCTGAGGGTTGAGAGTTCAACCCCCACACTGGGCGTGTAGCCTACTTAAAAGAAAAAAGGGGGGATCCCTGGGTGGCGCAGCGGTTTAGCGCCTGCCTTTGGCCCAGGGCGCGATCCTGGAGACCCGGGATCGAATCCCACATCGGGCTCCCAGTGCATGGAGCCTGCTTCTCCCTCTGCCTGTGTCTCTGCCTCTCTCTCTCTCTCTCTCTCTGTGTGTGTGTGTGTGTGACTAATAAATAAATAAAAATTTAAAAAAATAAAATAAAATAAAATAAAATAAAAAAGGGGGGAAAAAAAAGACAACTTGGTTCAAATACCGATTGCAATCTTCTTAAATTAGTGAATCTCTCCAAGCTTCTCTTTCCTCATTTACAAAATGGAGCTAATACTTACTTCACAGAGCTGGTGTGAAAATTAATGAGGTAGCACAATAATGAGTCCACTGTTACTCCATGATCCTTGTAACACTCATGTTGTAAGACTCATTAACCCCATTTTTCAGATGCAAAACTAGTCACAAGAAAGTTAAGTAGTGGGACGCCTGGATGGCTCAGCAGTTGAATGTCTGCCTTCGGCTCAGGTCCTGATCCCATGATCCAGGTTCAAGTCCCACATTAGGCTCCCTGCAGGGAGCCTGCTTCTCCCTCTGCCTATGTCTCTGCCTCTGTCTCTTGTGTTTCTCATGAATAAATAAATAAAATCTTAAAAAAAAAAAAAAAGAAAGAAAGTTAAGTAGTGAGCCTATGGTTACACAGCTGATAACTGTCAGTACCTAGTTCTCCTCATGCCCTTAAACTTGACATGTTACTTGAATGGTTATTTTACTCTCTCTCATACTACAGAGTTTATGATTTTTTTTCAAGTTATACCCATTATATGTTAAGTTTTGATACCAGAACAAAAATGTTTCAAAAAACAAAAATTGGGCGCCTGTGTGACTCAGCGGTTGAGCGTCTGCCTTCAGCTCAGGGTGTGATCCCGAAGTCCCCGGACCGAGTCCCACAGCAGGCTCCCTGCATGGCGCCTGCTTCTCCCTCTGCCTGTGTCTCTGCCTCTGTGCGTCTCTCATGAATAAATAAATAATCTTTAAAAAAAAATCACCCATAATTCCCATTTATAATTTAGAGGTCAAAGACCCATAAGTAGCCAACTTATCCTCAAATTCAGTAAGAGTATACATTTCAGATTTCAAAATGAGCTATCCAAATTACTTGTTACTAGCACTCATATAAACAGGAAATGATTTTCAAAAGCAAATGAATAAAAGTGACTAGGGAAGCAAATAAATCAGATATACCACAAAAGTAAAAATATGGTATATGAATGCTCAATCTTCCAAAGATTCTGCAGATCTTCTACCACGACTATGTGAGCCAGCCTTAAACACAGGGTGAAGAACTGACCCAGGCTCAGCCACTAGATTATTGTGGAACCTCAAAGCACTTAATTTCTCAGTGCCTCTGTTCAACTAACAATGAGAGTTGGACTGAAGTCCCCGAACCGCAAAACTGAAGGCAATTTAGGCCATTAGAGCCACCCAAGGTACCCTAACAGATCACCCAATTCCTGTTTTAACACCTGCAGAGACATGGAGTTCAATGATCTCTGTTCCCAAAAGTGACATAGTATTAAGAATCTCTGAGGAGGGACGTCTAGGTGGCTCAGCAGTTGAGTGCCTGCCTTCGACTCAGGATGTGATCCCAGATCTGGGGATCAAGTTCCGCATCGGCTTCCCACAAGGAGCCTGCTTCTCCCTCTGCCTGTGCCTCTTCTCTCTCTCTCTCTGCATCTCTCATGAATAAATAAAATATTTAAAAAACAAAAAGAATCTCTGAGGATTCTTTTGTCACTGAGCACAAAAGTGCCCACTCTGGTATTTTTACTCTGGGTCCTGGTTCCACCACTAAGATCTTCTGAAGATGTACCTTTGAGTGCTGCTTCTGGCTAAACCCATTAGGTAATTTAAAGAGGGAAGAGAGAAGAATACAAGATACCTTTCACAAACAACTGTGAATCTCCTGAGGAATTGTTGCAACTGTGGAGTTCAGCTAAATAAAATCACTGGTTTACTCTATTTGTGAAATAAAAATTATCTTAACATAAGTAGTCGAACGGGGAAAACTGATGCTGAAGCAGCAAATGATTACATTTAAATGGCTGACATTTAAAAGCTTCTGAATACTCACATTATTCCACATTCATTCATCTCTGACTTCAACCTCATTCACCCACAGTCAGTTCTATGCTATGGCCCAAAATGAACAATGACGACAACGATGATGATTTATGTGAACCTGTTCCAAGGACTTGGTATATTTTTAACTCAGTTAATCTTTATAGCAGCAATATAAAGCAACCACCATTATTAACCCCATTTTATAGTTAGTGAGTTACCAAGATGTGGTAAGAGTATACAGTCACACACCCAAGGTCACACAGCTAGCATGTGGTGACTTCCAACCCAGGAAGTCTGGCTCTAGTATTTATGCTTTTAACTACTTTGTTTTGATAAGTTACTGTTCTCAATATCAGAAAAATTACTCCACCCTCACCTTACACGCAGAATTTAATGTTTGTGTTTCATATCAATGCTGGCCTAAACTACTTACAACATTTCATAGAGCCCTAATTCAGCGTCCACTTCCCCATATTAGCCTATCATGTTGAAGGCACACAGTAAGCACCCAATAAATACCTGTAAATATCTGTTAAGGGCAGCCCGGGTGGCTCAGCGGTTTAGTGCCGCCTTCGGCCCAGGGCCCGATCCTAGAGACCCGGAATCAAATCCCATGTCGGGCCCCCTGAGTAGAGCTTGCTTCTCCCTCTGCCTGTGTCTCTGCCTCTCTCTCTCTCCCTCTCTGTGTGTCATGAATAAATAAATAAAATCTTTTAATAAATAAATATATGTGTATATATATATATATATATATATATATATATATCTGTTAAAAGAATTAAATCTTTCCCAATTCCCTCATTTTCCCAAAAGTAACCTTTCCCACCTCTGAATCCTTCCTTCCCCTCTCCCAGCACTTTGCACCTTCTTCCAACACTTTTTCTGTTCTATGCTACCACTATGGTAGCCAGCCTCCAAGATGGCCCCTAAGGATCCTCACCTCCTCTATTCATACCCCTGTATAATCCCTTCCCACGATGTGTGACCAATAGTATAATGGAGAAATGATGGTATGTGACTTCTGAAGCTAGATCAAAAACAACAACAACAACAACACAACTTGGTCTCTTGGATTATTTGCTCTGGGAAAAGTCAGCTGCCATGCACTGAGGGCATTCAAGTAGTTCTACGGAACAGAGACCTCCCACCAATAGCCTACAGCAACTTGTCAGCAATCTGAGTAGCCACCTTAAGAGGATCCACCAGCCTGTCTTCAGATGACTGCAACTCTAGATGACCTATCACTGCAATCCGTTGAGAGGTCCTGAGCCTGAACCACTGCTCAAGCTGCTCCCAAATTCTGGGCTCACAGAAACTGTGAGAGATGATGTTTACTGTTATCTTAAGCACTAACTTTTGGAGTAACATGTTATACAATAATAGGCAACACACCTAACAGTCTCTAAAACTCTAAGTTCCAAAAAATAAAAAAATAAAAATAAATAAATAAATAAAACTCTAAGTTCCTTAAGAGCAGAAATTTGATTCACAAAATTTGTTAAAGCCTTAGAATTAAACAGTACCTATATATAATGGTGCAGTGGGCCATTCCCTTTGTTCAATGTTCCTTTTCTTCCAATGTATAAGCATTTATTAATACCTATATGGTATATGCCTGTACCACTTCATCTATAACCTGTCAGTGTACTCCCTCTTTTCTTTCAAGACCTTCTGAAATATAACCTCCCGACCAAAGATTTTTTTTCAGCAGACGAAAATGTTCTTAAATCAATCCTATCAACCTTAGTATTTACATAAACATAAACTCACTGTAAATATGTATTTATTCATATTCACCTTTTAGTCAACAAATATTTACTGAGTATCTGCTATGTCCCAAGAATTGCTCTTGAGCTAACTGAATAAAAGAAACAAATTGCCTTTGTGGAGTTTACCATCCATAGTGGGTTCTCTAAATATAAAAACCTCTGTTATTAGGACTTCAAAATTCTAATTGCCCTTTCAAAAAAATTCATTATTCACAACCATTTTACCTCTTTCCTTTTCTATTTCATTGGCCATCCTTTTCTTTATACACTTAAATAATTTAAGCTATGGCCTCAAGAAAAGTCCATATCTGTTTAATAGCTTTGTTAAGTGCCCCATATAGAATCTGTATATGTCAATGTCTTCCATTAAATGTTTCCATGAACCACTTCTTAGCAAATATCACCACACTTATAAACATAAATACCACTTGATAGCCTTTATTATACACGTTTTAGCAACTCTAAATCAAATATGAACATTTATTTCACAGAAAGTAATTTGTAATTTATGTAGTAAAATGACATATATATGTCATATATATATAGCTGGAACAGTCTCACCTCGTTTATTTCTGTAGAGTGTTAAAAGGAAATGAGCATACATACTTTTAAATCAGAAATTCAAGTCCTGGCTCTATCACTAACTGTGCAACCCTTAAACAAATTATTTAACTATGCTGAGCCTCAGTCTTCCTATCCTAAAGTGGAGGTAATATCTGCCTCATAGGGCCGTTGTGAGAATTAAGTGGTAATATTAAAAGCCTAACTTAATGCCTATTATATAATGGGCATCAAGAAATGTCAGTTTCCTTCCACTTCCCTAGGGCTTATACCTGCAGTCAGAAGATCTATCAAGAAATCTTTCCAAGCTCAGTTACTTTTGTTTGGAATGATCTTCCTCTCCTTCATCTAATGAGTTAAGGATCAGCTCAAATGCCATCTTCTCTTTGAAGTGAAAAGGAAAAGCTCCCTTGACCCTCCCATACAGTTCTAGAGTTTATTTCAGTGTGTTACAATTATCTGTCACTTTCTGCCTCTCCCACTAGATAGACTGTGAGCTCATATGAGCAGAGACTATACCTCACCCTGATAAACTCGGCTTTTAGAAAAACACCTGGTGGAGGACCTGGGTAGCTCTATCAGTTAAGTGTCTGCCTTTGACTTAGGTCATGATCTCAGGTCCTGGAATCAAATCCAGCCCAGTATTGGGCTCTCTGCTCAGCAGGAAGTCGGCTTCGCCCTCTCCCTCTGTGCTCTTTCTCACTCTCAAAAAAATCTTTTTTTTTTTTTTAAGATTTTATTCATTTATTCATGAGAGACACACAGAAAGAGGCAGAGACACAGGCAGAGGGAGAAGCAGGCTTCATGCAGGGAGCCCAATGCCGGACTCGATGCAGGATCACGCCCTGAGCCAAAGGCAGACACTTAACCAATGAGCCACCCAGGCGTCCTTCAAATAAATAAATCTTAAAAAAAAAAAGAAAAGAAAAATACCTGGCATGTTATAGGCAAGGAACAAGTTTACTGAATGAATAAATGAATGAAGTCATTACTTAAATAGTACCCAAATGTACTGAGTGATCCAAACTTTACGGTTTTGCCCTTTATGGGCTGAGATGCTGTTTCATACTTCTTTTGAATCCCTTCCTCATAGCAGTCAGTAGAGGACTAAAGGATGTGGAAAGTCTGCAATAAATACTTTTGGATTATGGGATACATCTTACTCTTCCATCTCATGATTTTATACCAAATAAAAAACTTAACCAAAGAGATGTGACTTGTGGAAGCCTTTCTAAACAGGGTCTTTTCCTAACAGTTACTGGCAAAGAACTGAAGCCAATACTAGTACAGACTATAGTCAGTTTTTCTTTGCACGGGCTTTTGAAAAAAGCAGTAATGGTCTGCCTCTTTTAAAATCATTTCACTAAGAAACTATCATAAAACTCTTTGATTCACTATGAAAAATGCAAATGACATTAAGCAAAACTTAATTTAATAACTTTTAGCCAAGGGTTCCCCACCCTGCAGTCCCAGGGCCATGTGCCAGCTGGCTGTACCACCTCACTCCTGGGAGGTGGCTGCTTTTCAACAGTAAAACTGCTTAAGTGAAATTTGTGGAGTTTTCGGGGTCCTCTAATATGAAATACAAGAATTTCACTTTTTACTAAAAATAGTATGTCACGAGTTTTGGCTTCAGGTAGAAAAGATCTTGAGAAGATCTCAAAAGTTGGCAAGCTGGGAACATTTCAGACTTCTTACAAACTTCAAAGTATGTGAAAACACAAGAAGCTAGGTGTAATCTCATTATTATTTTTAAGTGACATCTTTCATATTCCTGTATACACATACCTCATGCCCAGTACAGCTGAGTGTCCACCAAACTGCCTTTTTGTTACGCTATATAATAGTGAGAAAACAGATCCTGACAAAGCCCATTTGGGCTGGTGCTTGAATACAAACCGATCTACCCGTCGTTCTCAACTCACAATGATCCCATGTAGTAGGTCTTATGCCCATTTTCCTGATGAGGAAACCGAAGCCCAAGATTACAAAGCCGGCAAAGGGCAGCTTGGCGAACCTGATCTGAAAGCTCCAGCCCAAGCTACTACAGAGTATCAGTGCTTTCCTACGGCACCGGCCAGAGTGGGAGGTGGAATCAAAGCGTCCTGACACTTTCTTAGAGGGTCAAGTTCTTGGCCGTCAAGTTTCAAATTGGCCAGAGCCCTTACACCTGGCGGCATTCAGGTGGCCGACACAGGCATCAACAAGTCCAGGTGAGGCTCCCTCGCCAGGGAATCCTAGGATTGCACATGGATCCGAAGGGTCTGCACAAGACCCCGGGACCCTGCGGTCAAAACACACCCGGGCGCAATGGGTGCAGGACCGCCCTCATCCCCTCACCGGCGCTGCCAGGCCAGGCGGTTCACAGGTGCACGGCCGCGCCCCGCGCCGCCCGCCGCGGCTGGGGGACCCGGCCCGGAGGCGAGGGGCGGGCGAGCTGAGCGGCGACGGGGTAAGGGCCGAGCGGCGACGCCCGCGCGGACACACCCCGAGGGCGCGCGGCGGGGTCGCGAGGAGAAAGGATGCTCGGGGCGGGGCCGCGGTGGGGGAGGGGCTCCCTGCCCGGACTCTCACTCACCGCCTCGCGCTCCTCCCGGCCGGAGCTCCGCGGCGGTCCCCCTCCGGCTCTCGCCGCGCGTCTCCCCTCCCGAGGCTCAACGTCTCGCCAGTGCGCACGGAGCTGAGGAGAAGTCTGCACGAGAGGAGGGTGTGTGGCGAGCGGAGCCGAGGGGGTGGGGAGGATGGAACGGTCGCTCTCGCCGCCGCCTCGGACACCACAGACACGGCCGCCGCCGGCTCCTCTCAGCCACGGAAGCTGCGGCCCCTCCCACCACACCCGCCTCCCGCCTCCCACACCGCCTGCTGGAAGAGTGACGGCGGCGCTGGCCAATCAGAGGCCTTGCGGAGGCTGGGACGGTAGAACTAAAGGGAGGGCGGGAAGGGAGGGGTACGGAGGCGGTGAGGACGGCGGCGGGACTTCCTGTGACTGACGGCCAGGCGCAGCCAATGGGCAGCGAGAAGATGACCTCATCGCCAAGGGAAGTCTGGAACTGGCGGAGCAGCGGCTGGGAGGTGGGAGGAGGTCGGCGACGAGCCGGAGGCGGGGCGCCGGGGGCCTTAAAGAGACCGAAGCCCATTGGTCACCCGGCCGAGGGAAGGGCGGCGGACCGGCTAGACTTCGCCAAGTTGCCAAGGGGTCAATGCCGCGAGCCCTTAACTGCATTAATCCTTCTGACCCAACCCGATCCTTCTAGGGGCTAAAGGGTCCTCGCCTGGGGCTCGTAAGTTGATTACTTCACTTTCACGCTTCCCCAGAGGAGGCACAGTAAATTCCACATTGGCCCGGAGCCCTGAATTCCCGTTACAGCCCCCGCCCCACCGAGGCCCGTCGCCTCGTTTCTCTGAGTCAGTTTCCCCTAGGGGAAAAGGGAGGATATTAACACCTACCCAATTCTCCCTACCTGCCTAGAAGGTTGAGATCATCAACAGCAAAAGTGCTTTGGGCCTCGGGAAGAAAAGGCGCTGAATGAACCCAAAAGCTTCTCCCAGGGGACTCCAGGAAGCACATCTGTAAAAGGGAAGGTGTCACTAGGTGACTCCCGACGACTCTTGCCATTGCAAAATTCTAAAATGCTGATGTCCTACTCTTTCTGGCATCCTCTCCTGTAGCAAAGGGGGCGGGGGGTATGCACGCATGTGCACGCGTGGGTCTCCTGCATTAGGCGCGGAGGCCACACACGGACCCGGTTGGCTTCAACAAGGAGAAAGCAGACTTAAGGGAGAGAGAAACAAGCAAAGCGAGATCTGCGGTGGGAAGTGCTTTGGTGCAGGCAGGCCATTTGCTCCCTCTCCTCCCGCAATGGGAGGGAGTCCAGAAAAGGAGAAATAACTCCAACTTGGCGGGTGGAAAAGAGGGGGAAGTGCTTTCCCGAAAGCTTCCTGGGGATGGTGTAGCCTGGCAGGGTTGGAGGGAGGAGTAACAGTAGCTAGAGGAAGAAGGGAGCTAAGTAAGACGTTCTTCCAGGTTCCGGGAGGAGCAGCCAGGCCAAGGCCCAAAGATTGAGAAGGGCAACTCAATGTTCCAGAGTGAATTCTTACTATGATCCCCTGCTCTCCCCCAGATCTCCCATGATGGCCTGTTGGTCTGTCAGAGAGAATGCCTCCTTTTCCTCTCCGGCCGACAGCTGCAAAAGCCAAAGTGGCCCTGGATATCCCCAATTATTTATCCGTAAGTCAGCTTCAAGTTTAGCGCAAGGTGCTGCTGGGCACAGAATCTTGAAGTTCAGCGGGATCCCAGTGGCCCCTTAGTCACACACCTTCCCTCCAAGGCAAGAATCGGTCCACAAAAGACGGGATAAAATGATTTATTCAGCAGATATTTCTTGAGTAAGACACTGAGCGGGTGTGTTCAACAAACTGGGGAGAATGAAGGCAAATGGTGAGGTGATTGCAATGCCAGGCAGCATATCCCGAGTGTCAGGATTAACAAGAAGACACAAAGGTGAACCTTAAAGGAGAAAGTACTCTGGTTTGAAATTGGTGGGGTGGGGCAGGTTTCTGCAAGACAAGACTGGGGCGGGGCATTCCAGATAATATCTACCTAGACACAGCCTTTATGAAAAAAACAAAGCGAGAAGGAAGCACAAGCATATTTTATGAGTCATGGTAAGAGTGATAAGCCTGTTCCCAGTCTGAGGCATGGCAAGCTTACCACCTCTCAAATAGGTCTGTTCCTTTTCTGGACAATTTAAATTGCAATTATTTTGTATCCATATGCGTGTACAAGCTACTTATTTATTTACATGTCTATATTTTATGGATAATCTACATCCATCCCTCTAACCTCTGAGTCTAGGTCCTAATTATCTCCTAAACCTTCAGAGAACATGTCTAATCCCTATTCATCAGGACAACATCCCAAATATTTGAAGATGACAACTATGCCCCCCTTTCCACACCTTCTGCCCATCCCCAAAACAATAAAGATGAAGTCGCCTTTTATTTTGCCAAATTATGGTTTCCATCCTGAGGACTTCATGTAGACATCTTTCAGATCGTCAAGATCTGTTGGGAACATGTGTTATTTTTGTCCTTCCAGCACACATTCCCTTTCTTCTAGTAAGAGGACCCTAATTTCTTCTAGGGAACCAGTCCTCCCCACTGTCTGTCAGTATGGTAGCCATGGGGCTGACTTCACTACTTTCCAGGGGCAGCACTTTGACAGTCCTGACCCATCAGAGCACTGTTTTCCTCCTCTTTGGGCTTCCACCACCACCACCACCATTTGCAATGATTGATTTAGGGAAAGATGTGTGGCCCAAGACAGTCCAAGCAGAATGGCGGCATTCAGGTGGCCGACACAGGCATCAACAAGTTACTATAGTTGGAACTCACTATATGGAGAAGTTTCCTTTGCAAGAAGGCTGCTGAACTACCTGGCTCATCCCCTGCAGTTGATCAGGAGGACCACGAAAGAACTTGCTCAAGAATACATAAAACCAATATGAAAACTGATAGTTTTATCAGAGCTGAGGCACGGATGAAAGCTACAACAGGCAATGACTCTCAGAACCTGGATCCAGCTATTTTCTGGCTGTTTGCTTTTGTAGGTGTCTTTCATCAGAATCCTTAGAAACAGCCTGCAAGGAAAATCTGGGAATGGGATTTATTAAGGGGAGAATAACCCATAAGGAAGGAAGTTGAGCAGGACAAGCAAAAAGAAAGAGCTAGGCAAGAGGCAGCTTGATTTTGCCTTGGCCTGATCAACAACGGAGAGCTCTGGCATAAAACCACACCACGGAGTTATCCCCCCAGGAGGCATTGGGCAGCTTTGTGTACCCAAGCATCAGTCAGCCACTGGCTGTAAGCCATCGAGGAGTGAAGGTCTCCAAAGCTGCTCCCTTCTGCTGAAGGCAATTCTCTGGAATTTCGGGCATCTGGGAACCCTTAGCTGCCAACACTCACAGCAGCTGGGGGATGGGTGCCCTGGCCTGTGAAAGAGATCTACGAGGCCCGTCATTTGTGCCTACTCTGTAGGCCAGTACATTCTCTTCCCAGTTGGGTTTCTGTTCCTTGCAACCAAAATGTGACCACAGTGTGATCTGATCACTAAAGTACAGTGAGACTTTACCCTTCCTTAGTCTGTCTCTCTACATCCATGAGCACCGGATGCCTCAGCAAATTTAGAGACTGCCCTGACCCTTTGACTCAAATTGACTTTATAACCATTTCTTCCTTTTCCTTTAAAGCTTCCCCTCCCCCTACAAACTGATGCTAAGAAAAATTCACCCTTTCTTGTACTTCTATAATTAATTCTTGGCCACAACATAGGATTTCAGGCTTAACCCTGCTAATAATGAGCAGCTAGTGGTTGTTTCATCCATTTCCATCCTTTGCTGCACCTTGCTATAAATACATGCTGATTTAGCTCTGTCATTCCTCAAACTAGCTACCACTTCTCATATTGTCGCTATTGCTGATAGTCAGGGCAAACCCAAAGACAGCAAACCCCTAGGGACTGATTTTCCCCTCCTTCCAACCTGTGAATTCATACTTCTGGAAAATTTACACTTCTAGGCTCTTCTTTCTCTTCCTGGAGAATCTCTCCAAAGGTGTTTCCCGGGACATGACCAGCCCCATCCTCGACACATCCTGCTAGTTTCTGTTTCTTCTTAAGTCTTTATTCAGGTTGGTCCCTCTGCCTAAAAGTCTTTCCTTGTCTCTCATCTAATCAAATCTTGGCTCACCTTCCTCCCCAACACCCCCAGGCCCTCTCCACTATTCCTCCAGCCGAAATGGATCTTTTCTTTCTTGACAATCCATAGATTGTCTGCTGTGCCAAGCCCAACACTAAATATCCTAAATGCATTTTCTTGTTTCATCCTTGTTGTAACCCTGAGGTGGGTGCTGTTACGATCCTCATTTTTTGATGAGGAAACTGAGACTTAAAGACATAATTAAGAAAATAACACACAGGGGCACCTGGCTGGCTCAGTAGGTAGAGCATGTGACTCTTGGTCTCTGGGTTGTGAGTGCAACACCCACATTGGGCCTAGAGCCTACTTAAAACACACACATACACACACACACACACACACACATCACACAATCACATAGCTACAAACTAGCAGAGCCATGGTACGGATCCTAAAATTAGTATATTAGAATTCTAGGTGTAATACAATAAACATTTGTTGGCTACACACAAGGAACTAGAAGAAACATAAAAAAGTGAAATAGACAACCCTTGCCCACAATCAAGAACAGGGTTCACAAATAACACCAATGTGAACAATGCTATAAAGTCAGTAAAAATGAAGTAAGAGAGAGTTCATGTCTTACAGAAAACCCAGTAACTTCATTTGAAGGAGTGTATGTTTGACAGGAAGCAATGAGGTAGGGCATTCCAACTGTGAGTAATAGAATGGAGGGAGGAAAACACCGGACATGTTTAAACAAAGGAGTTGTCTGGTTTGTTCAAGAGATAAGGCTTGAACGTTTGGTTGAGGCCTTATTGTAAAAAAAGTAAAAAAATGCCAAGGTAAGGTTGGTACTGGGCTTCTGAAAACAGGATCCAAAATGTGTTTTAAGATTTACATGGGAGTTAACTGATTAGATTGGAAGGAGACTGAAAGGGGGTTGGGCAAGTAAATTAGAAGACCACTACTGTTTTCTACCCCAGAGGAAATTAGGACCTACGAGGGTCAATGCAGTGGGCTTGGATTACTTTCCCCCCCTATATTCTGTAAACACTTTCTGTATCTCTTTGTCCCCTAAAGATCATACAATCCTTGAGAAGTGTCAATCTTTATTTTTTTAAGATTTTATTTATTTACTCATGAAAGACACAGAGAGAGGCAGAGACATAGGCAGAGAGAGAAGCAGGCTCCCGGCCTGATGCAGAACTCCATCCCAGGACCCCAGGAACATGCCCTGAGCCCAAGGCACTCAACCGCTGAGCCACCCAGGTGCCCCTTAAGCCTATTCTTATATTGAATTTGGCTCATGTGTTTAGGGCCTACTTGGGACTGGAGCTACAGAGAGGCAGAGAATCACAAAATGGATGGGCTTTTGTCAGAGAAAAGGAATCCAGGCTGGGCTATGTCTTTCCTGGAGGACGGCCTTAATTAGTAAAGAATTCAGCTTTATAAGCTGTTCTTTGGCGTCCTCTAGTGGTTGAGGGTTGGAACTCCTTTACTCCCTAGATAGATTGGCAACTTTGGTAACAGCGTGAGGGGTGGAACCCAATGGCAAGTTCTTACTGCTTGGAGAGCATAAAGATATTGTTTTAGAATAAAAACTAGCAGAGCCTTTTTTTGTTTTCCTTAAATGAAAACTGACCATGCTGTCATAATCGAGGTTGAGGACAATCAGACACGAAATTTAAATGGACACCAAAACCAAGCTCAATGATCAAGATAATATTTCAATGCCATATTTCCAAAAAAAATAAATGAAAATTAATGCCCTCCAAACTCTATTAATATTTAAAATACAGAACAGACGTGACCTGACCTTGCGCTTGCCTTACCATGCCTCACTAGTCTCACCCAAACCTAACCACAAGAGCACAGGCACAGGATCCTATAACTTGGCCCTATCACAGGGCTTCCAGGTGGAGGTGGCACCTCAAAACCTCACCAAGGGAAACTAGAAGTGGTGCTTTTCACCAAAGAGCCTTCATAGAAGGGAGAAATCCCCTGCTAGCCTATTCAGAAGGCCTGCATCTTTAAGGCTCTTGTGTAGGCCTATTTTGAATGTGACTTCATAATATATCCATTCTTGGTTTTGTTCTGTCACCCTTTATTGGGGTATATATATTCAGAAGCATACAGAAAAGTGCATACATCATAGCTGCAGGATTTGAAGACTTTTCACAAACAGAACACATATGTTTAACCAGCACCCAGATCAAAAAAGAGAAATCCCTCTCGTGCCCCCTTCCATCCATTAGCACCCTTAGTTAGGTATCTCTCTATTGATGTCTTACAGCATAGATTGGTTTTGCCTATTTTTGTTCTTTCTATAATTCTACAAATGGAATGATAGAATCTAAAGTAATGGGGGCAGAGGGCTGGCTGGTTCAGTGGGTGGAGTGTGGGAGTTTTGATCTCTACATTGGGCATAGAGATTACATAAAAATAAATATATATATATATATAATAAAAGTATTTAGAGTTTGGCTTATTTTGCTCAACACTCTGTAAGATTAGGCCATATATTTGTGTGTGATTATAGTTTGCTTATTTTCATTGCAGTGTATGAGTATATTACAATAAACTTATCCATTCTGCTAACGTGGTTGTTTTCAGTGTGGGCTATTACACATAGGACTGGTATAAATATTCTAATGCATGTCTTTTGGCTCACATACATGCATTTTGGGAGGGCATTTGCTGGGTCGTAGGAGAGGCATATTTTCAGCTTTATTGTGTACTGCCAGCTAACTTTCTAAAGTAATCATAGCTGTTTACATTCAATGAGAGTTCCTATTGCTTCACATCTTCCTTTAAACTTGATATTTTTGATCCTTTTAATTTTATCCAGTCAAGTTGGAAGGACATCACATTGCAGTTTATTTGCATTTTACTGACGAGTAACAAAGTTAAAAATCTTTCAATTTTTAAAAAGATTTTATTTATTTATTCATAAGACACACACACACACACACACACACACACACACACACACAGAGGCAGAGAGAGAAGCAGGCTCCATCCAGGGAGCCTGATGCGGGACTCGATCCCAGGTTTCCAGGATCACGCCCTGGGCCACAGGCAGACACTCAATCGCTAAGCCACCCAGGCATCCCTCCATTTGTTTATTTAGCATTTAGAGAGCTTCTTTTGTGAAGTGCCTGTTCAAGTCTCTTGCCCATTTTTCTGTTGGATTGTCTATCTTTTCCTTATTGATTTATACAAGTTCTTTATAAATTCTGAATTTGAGAGCTTTATCAAATATATGTATTGAGAATATCTTACCCTATATTGTGGGTTGTCTTTTTATTCCCTTAATGGTGTCTTTTGATAAACAGCAGTTCTTAGTTTTAATATCATTCATTTAATAAATTGTTTTCATTTATGATTAGCACTTTTTGTTTCCTGTTGGTGAAAGATCTGCCTATTCCAATGTCATAAAAATGTTCTAAATTTTTTTCTTTGAAGTATAGTATAGTATACTAGAGAAGAATGCACATATGATAGGTATAGAGTTACTTTTATTTTTATTGTTTATTTTTTTAAAGATTTATTTGAGAAACAGAGCATGTGTTCAGTGTGGCGGAGGGATAGAGGAGGAGAGAGAGACTCCATTGAGGAGCCTGATGCAGGGCTCTGTCTCATGACCCTGAGACCATGACCTGAGCAGAAACCAAGAGTCGGTCGCTCAACTGACTCTGCCACCCAGGCACCCCCAGAGTTACTTTTTTTTTTTTAATATTTTTTTTTTAAATTTTTATTTATTTATGATAGGCACACAGTGAGAGAGAGAGAGAGGCAGAGACACAGGCAGAGGGAGAAGCAGGCTCCATGCACCGGGAGCCCGATGTGGGATTCGATCCCGGGTCTCCAGGATCGCGCCCTGGGCCAAAGGCAGGCGCCAAACCGCTGCGCCACCCAGGGATCCCCCCAGAGTTACTTTTAATGAAAAAAACAAAGCCATATTTTTAAATTAGGTAATTTATGTATCCTTTTCACCTACTCCTGTTCTACAAGTCTCAATTCTACAGGACGCGTGGGTGGCTCAGCAGTTGAGCATCTGCCTTTGGCCCAGGGCATGATCCTGAAGACCCAAGATTGAGTCCTGATTGGGCTCCCTGCATGGAGCCGGCTTCTCCCTCTGCCTGTGTCTCTGTCTCTCTCTGTGTCTCTCATGAATAAATAAAATCTTTTAAAAAAACCTCTCAATACCATATCATGGAACAATGTGACCAGGTGACAAAAAAATACAGAGCCAGGGAGCTAGTCTAAGAAGGACACACTGAATGCTGAGGGGCACACACTTGGGAAGATGCTCCCATTTCTCTCACTGACACTATAGCACAAGGAGGCAGAGAGGAACATTTCCCTGTTGCTAATCTTCATGCAACCAGCTCCTTGGGTTCAATCCTGGCCTCCTGGGTGTTGGGCCTCTCTTTTGGCTGCCCCAGGCGGGGTCTCACTTCCTGTGGCCTCTGTCCTGACAGCACAGCCTGTTTTGCATTCTCTTCCCCTCTCAACTCAGGGCAGACCAAATCTGCAAGAGCCTGTGAGCCTTGATTAAGAACTTAGACTTTGTCTAAGCCACTGAAGGATTTTAAGCAGAGTGGGTGACCTGACCAGATGTACAGTGTTTACTTTTTTTTTTTTAACCCTTTCTGATTATAACGTGCAGATACAAAAAAAATCGCACCCAATAAACACTGAGCACAATGAATTATTATAAGGCAAATATCCTGGAAACCACCTTCCAGGTCAAGAAATGGTGCTTTGTCAAGCTCCTCAGTGGCCCTTCTATGTTCCATATTCCAAGAAAGTCTTCCTGACTCCCTCCAAAGTCACCTTTTATCAAAATCACTTCCTTTAAAAAAAAAAAAAATCACTTCCTTCTGTTTATAGTTTTATCACTCAGATGTGTATATCTAAGCACCAGAGTTTCATCTTGTTCATTTTTTAAAGTCTTTTCTTTTTAAATATTTTATTTATTTATTCATGAGAGACCCAGAAAGAGAGGGAGAGACACAGGCAGAGGGAGAAGCAGGCTCCATGCAGGGAGCCCGACGTGGGACTCGATTCTGGGTCTCCAGGATCACGCCCTGGGCCAAAGGCAGATGCTCAACTGCTGAGCCACCCAGGCATCTCCCCCCACATACACACAAATTTTTTTTATGTAAGCTTTGCACCTAGCATGGAGCTTGAACTCATGACCCCAAGACCGAGGGTTATACCCTCCACTGCCCTGACTGAGCCAGCCAGGCGTCCCCAGAATTTTTATTCATCTTATAACTGGAAGTTTGTACGCTTTGACCACTTTCATCCATTCCCTGCACCTCGCCCCAACTCCTGCTGCCCTCTGAAACCTCCAATGTGCTTTCTGTTTATGAGTTCAGATATTTTTAGATTCCACATGGAAGTGAGACTATACAGTATTTGTCATTCTTTGACTTATTTCACTTAGCATAATACCCTCACGTTCATCCATGTTGTCAAAATTGGCAGGATTCCCTTCCTTTTTATGGCTGAATAACATTCCATTGTGGAATATCCCATTTCTTTATTTCCTACATTTTCTTCATCCATTATCTGTCAACACTTAGGTTGTTTCCCTGTCTCAGCTATTGTAAATAATGCTGCAATAAACACGGGTGGTTCAAGGACCTCTTTGAGATAGTGACTTCATTTCCTTTGGATATATACCCAGAAGTGGGATTGCTGGAACCTGGGGCAGTTCTATTTTCCATTTTTTGAGTGATTTCCATACTGTTTTCCATTGTGCTCGTACCAATTTATATTCCTGACAATGCACGAGGGTCCCCTTTTCTCCACATCCCCACAGACACTCACTTTCCTCTTAGGGCTGTTTTTACTGCATCCCATAAGTTTTAGTATGTTGTGCTTTCATTTTTCCTTGTCTTAATATATCTTTTAATTTCCCTTTTGGTTTCTTTTTTGATCCACTGGTTGTTCAGGGAAGTGCTGTTTAATTTCTGCTTTATTTGTGAATTTTCCAGCTTTCTTCCTGTTAACTGATTTCTAGTTTCATATCATTGTGGTCAGAAAAGATACTTAGGGGTGCCTAGCTGGCTCAGTGGAGCCTGTGACTCTTGATCTTGGGGTTGTAAGTTCAAGCTCCACATTAGGTGTAAAGATTACTTTAAAAAAAAAAGATACTTCATATAACTTCTATCTTCTTGACTTTACTGAGACATGTTTTGTGACCTAACATATGAACCTTCCCAGAAGATGTTCTATATGTGCTTGAGAAGAACGTGTATTCTGCTGTTGTGGGATAGAATGATCATACATGTCTGTCAGGTCCGTTTGGTCCATTTGGTCATAGAGTTGTTCAAATCCACAGTTTCCTTATTGATTCTCTGGATGGTCTAGCCTTGTTGAGAGTCTGGGTAGGATTAAAGTCCCCAGCTATTAATGTGTGGCTGCTTATTTCTTCTTTTTGCTCTATTAGTCTTTGCTTTACATATTTAGGTGCTCTGATGTTGGACGTATAAATATTTACAACTGTTATATTTTCATGATGAATTGATCCCTTTATCATTACATTAATATTTTTTGTCTCTTGTGATCATTTTAGCTTAAAGTCTATTTGTCTGACACGAATTTAGCTACCCCTGCTTTCTTCTGGTTACCATTTACTTGGAAATGTCTTTTCTTATCTCTTCACTCTCACTTTACTTGCATACTTTTTTTTTTAAAGATTCTATTTATTTGTTCATGAGAGACACACAGAGAGAGGCAGAGACATAGGCAGAGGGAGAAACAGGCTCCCTATGGGGAGCCCAATGTGAGACTCCATCCCAGGACCCTGGGAACATGACCTGAGCCAAAGGCAGATGCTCAACCACTATGACGGCTCCCCTATTTTTAAAGATTTTTTTAAAATTTTTTATTTATTTATGATAGTCACACACAGAGAGAGAGAGGCAGAGACGCAGGCAGAGGGAGAAGCAGGCTCCATGCACCGGGAGCCCGACGTGGGATTTGATCCCGGGTCTCCAGGATCACGCCCTGGGCCAAAGGCAGGCGCCAAACCGCTGCGCCACCCAGGGATCCCTCCCCTCTTTTTAAGTAGGCTCCACAACCAGTGTGAAGCCCAACACAGCGCATGAGCTCTCAACCCTGAGATCAAGACCTGAGATCACAATTGGATGCTTAACTGACTGATCTACCCAGGCGACCCTACATCCTTAAACCTGAGTCTCTTATAGGCAGCATATCATTGTGTGAACCTTAAAAATAAAAACTACCACAACACCTGGGTGGCTCAGTGGGTATGGGATACTTCGGTCAGAATTTTATTGTGTGACCTCACTGCAGTATATATTAGAGGAGGGCTCCAACTCACTGAAGGATTTCTGAAGGATAGGTGTGGATTATTTTCCAGAAGGTTCACTAAGCTGACAAAATACACCCACCTGACATTATGTGTGCCACCCTCTTGGCAACATGGATACTGGGGTCGATCTGTTTCGGTTAGACTGCTTCTGGCTTCAAATAACAAGAAAAACTTCAAATAATCTTAAGCAATGAGGAATGTATTGTGCCACCCAGCAGTGGATCAGGCTCCAGTAGTGCAAATCAGATGCTCAATAATGCCATAGAAGTGCCGGAATTTTCGCATCTCTCTCCTCTGCCTTTCTTTGTGTCAGATCCATTTTTTTAAAAAAAGATTTTATTTATTTATTCATGAGAGACACAGAGAGAGTCTGAGGATAAAGAGACTGAGGATATTATTTGGATGTGATGTCCACAACTGCTGCAACCATGTTGTGGCCAGGAAGAAAACTAGATTGAAAATGGATCTGACATGGGATGCCTGGGTGGTTCAGTGGTTGAGCGACTGCCTTTGGCTCAGGGCGTGATCCCGGGGTCCCAGGATCGAGTCCCCCATCGGGCTCTCTGTACCCTGGAACAGAGATGTAACCTAACTGGGCCAGACAGAGGGCTCCCTGGGACTTTTGCTGCAGTTCTTGGGAAAAGATGCTCTTTCTTTCTTCTCTAACTTCATAAACTATAAAGACAATGTAGGCTTACTGTTAGGCAACAAGCGAAGAGTTGGAGATAAAGCCCAGGAATGACAAGCAGGAGTAAAAGATGAAGAAAGACAGGAACAGGATCTTCATGCCACATTCACATCTCTGTATGGAGCCATGCTTGAAGCCCTCAACACTTGGAGGCAAATCACAAAGTAGAGAGAGATAAGGACTCCAGCAATTAGCTGTAGTTCTTTTGAGCTCTGCGTTGGTGGAACAGGTTATACTGGTTTCTCTCCCTACCAAAGTTCCACCTCACTAGAGCAATGCTCGGAAGTAATTTTTCACATGCCTGTATGTGCTGCCATCCTACAGACTTTTTTAAAGTAGACACTATGCTATGGGGCTTGAACTCATGACCCTGAGATCAAGACCTGAGATGCGATCGAGAGTCAGACGCTTAACCAACTGAGCAACCCGGTGCCCCTACCAATTCATTCATATTTTTTTAAGATTTATTTATTTATTCAGTAGACACACAGAGAGAGAGGCAGAGACATAAGGGGAGGGAGAAGCAGGCTCCCTACGGAGACCCTGATGTGAGACTCAATCCCAGGATCCAGGGATCACGACCTGAGCCAAAGGCAGATATTCAACCACTAAGCCACCCAGGCGTCCTCTGATTCATTCTTAAGTTGGTTATTTTTTTTCTTGTCTGAATAGACGGGGATACTCAATACCCCACTGCCCCTGACTCCTAGAAAAGTATAGAGTGTGGTAAAAACTGTGGCAGCAAAAATACTGATTAGAGTCAAACTAAATGATTACATCCCACTAATCGTACCAGCTCCCTGCAGGTGAACAACATGTACCTTGTGATAGCAGTAATAAAGCAGGCACTCACAGTAGAGAAAGGCAGGGCAACTTGGTGGAAAGATAAGCCTGGTTTCACAGCTTGGCTCTGCCCTTCTAGCAGGTGACCTTAGGTGATTTCCTGGGTGTCCCTGAATTCTGAATCTTGTCATGTGCAAATTAGGCAAAACATTCCTGTTGTAACAATCTGGGGCCCCAGCCTTGCTATGAGGCCCAGCTTTCTGAGACATACCAAGGGAGAGTGGAAGTTCTTTCTCAGGTGTCCCTTCACTCCCAGATCTGTTGGGGGCTTCAGGTATGGCTGGATTCAGGACTCCAGAAAATAATCAGAACTCAGTTATCTCACCATTTCTCTCTCTTTTACAAAAATGGTTTCCCTCTCGGGGGGGCAGGGGGCCGGGGGTTAGAAGGTCTTAGACTCTGGTATGGGTCAGGATCTGGATTCTTGGGCCTGGTCCCCACCCAGGGGCCCAAGCCAGAGGTGTTTCTCTTTGTCACCTGTTGTCTTTTTCCCCACACTACAGAGACTAAGGAGAATTACAATAAAGAATTTAAAGCTGTGGCCTAAATCTGATGGTAACCAGTATGTGACCTTGAGCCAGTGACTTTAACAGAACTTTTGCAAGCAGGGAGTGATAATGTATTCCAGTGGTTAAAAGATGTACCAAGAAAGAAACCACACCAACTGTGTTATGACAACACATCCCACCCATAGTCTTGGGACAAGCCGTAAGCCAGTCACAGTGACTTGTTGCTTTGAAATTCCTCTAATCACTTCTGTGAGATTCACAATCTCTCCTGTCACTTGATGTATGACAGCCAATCTTTTCACCCATATCTTAGGAACAAAATGTAGCACAACTTCCGCTCATGGTTTGCCTTCCTGTCTCAGGTTCTGTGAAGCACTTGCTGTTGCTTTGTAAGAAAAGAGCCATCATTCCTTCAAAGAGAAAACTTGGTTTCACTAATATCAGTTTCACTCCTTGCTCCCACATCCCTGCCTTTCTCATCACATAATCCCTTTTTTATCTGAATGCTAAATCACAACATGATTTTTTCTGAAGATATTTGAAACAGCATTAAATTCAGTACATGCAGTACCAGCACAGCATTTAACTCAGTTGGGGTGAAAACACTATGAACAGCTGTGCTCAGTCTCTCAAATTTGCAAACAATGATGGCTCTATTAGGACTACACTCCTAACATCAGAGATGTTAAAATGTGTGTATGCGGGGGTGGGGGGTGGGGTGTAGGTCTTAGAATTAGTTACATGTGGTAATAAATATTAGTATTGTTTAGTGACAAGTGGCAAAAAAATTCAATCCTCTACAAAGGGGTATATTGATCCACAGAAGTTCAAAAGTGCATTGTTCTAGCTTCAGGTATGGCTGGATTCAGCGCTCCAGGAAATAATCAGAACTCAGTTTTCTCACCATTTCTCTCTCTTCTACACGGATGGTTTCCCTCTCAGGTTTCACATGGTATCAAGCTGGAGCCAGCAGCTCTAACCCCCCACATCTTCTTGAATTTAGAGTTCAGTAAAAACGCTTGAGTGTCTTCGTCGCAGAATTTTTATTTTTTCATTTTTTAAAAAGTAAACTCTACACCTGAGGCTTTAACTAATCACCGGAAGATCAAGGGTCCCATGCTAGACGAATGAATCAGCCAGGTGACCCCTCCATCCCAGGCTTTTTTTTTTTTTTAAGATTTATTTATTAATAAGAGACACAGAGAGAGAGAGACACAGAGACACAGGCAGAGGGAGAACGGGCTCCATGCAGGGAGCCTGACGTGGGACTCGACTCCAGGTCTCCAAGGTCATGCCCTGGGCTGAAGACTGCGCTAAACAGCTGAGCCAGACTTTTAAAGCGGAGTCTCAAGCCTCTCATTGGCTCTGACCGGTCACGTGCCCAGCCCTGGACCAATGAGCGTGGTTACCCTATGCCCCTGCTCTGAGGTGCCTCTTTGGCACCTCCAGGGGTTGCTGGGTCTCCAAAGGGGAGGGGAACGAGGAGAATGGACTTGGGGCCCCCCAAACAGTAGGCGTGCTTCATAGGTGGGCTGCGGGGAGTGAGGCGAGCCTAGCCCTGAGCCGTAGCCCACTTAGCCGGGGCTAAGCCCCTCCGCAGAGCGGCAGGGCCGGGCCCTGTGACCCGGCGCGCGGCTGGAGAGGACCTCGGCTAGGCCCCACCGGCTGCATCTGAGTCAGCCCCGCGCAGACTCCCTCCCGCGCCAGCCCAGATGCACTGACTCAGCTCGGACGTGAGCTGGATGCTGCCTGGAAAGTTAATAAGCCTTGGAAGAAGACGTTCCTCCGGTGACGTGGGTTGGTGCCACGAGTGGGTGGGAATGAATGAGAAAGAGTGGGAACACCGAGGCTCCTGGAGCATTTATGAAGACAGACAGAAAGAGAGAGAGAGAGAGAGAGAGAAAGAAAGAAAGAAAGAAAGAAAGAAAGAAAGAAAGAAAGAAAGAAAGAAAGAAAGAAAGAAAAGAGGAAAAGTCACGAGCAGTGATCAGGAAAGCGCCCACCCCCAGGCTGGAGGTGCTTTCTTGTGATGGGTCCCCTGGGGGCTGAGCTCAGAGCTGCCTGGGCCCCTAACTGCCTGACCTCTGCCAGGGTCCAGCTCTGCCAGTCTCTTTCTTTCAAACCCAAGTTGCAAGAAACAGCGCAGGGGGAGTCTATCTCTTTGTCACGTGGGGGAGGTAAGGGAAGAATGGGGGGGGGGAGGCAGGAGGAGATCCCAGGGGGGTAAGAAATGAGAGAGAGAGAAAGGCAAGAAGGCAGGGCCGGTGCCCAATCTCCTGCTGTGCTATTTACAACCTCTTAGAAGCTGGATGGAGTTCAACATGGAGCACCTGCTCTCTGCCTGGTCCCCCAAAATAAATAGGGACACTATCCCGGCCTTCAGGAAGCGCAGAGTCTAGTATGGGAGACACTGAGAAAATCCTTAATTACAATGGAATGTGAGGGCCTGGATGTGGGCCCCGGGGTTTGGGGAAGGAAAGTAGCCTTGAGAGAGGAGTGAAGCCGGTCAGTGAGGGAGGAGCTGCGAGAAGGAAGTGTCAGGTCACTCCAGCCTTGGCCTGCTCCGGAGGGCTGGGGGTGGGCTCTGGGCATAGCCGTGGATGGAGCGGTTCCCCTTCCCTTTCCTGCTCCAGGCTTTGGCTGCCTGCTGGCTGACAGGAGTGGTAACCACCTTGGCAAAGAGGTTCCTGTCAGCCAAGAATGGTTCACCCAAGGGGACAGCTGGGGTAGCAGTGAGTCCTTGAAGCCAGCCCTCATAACAGCTGAGGGGTGGGTGCACTGGCCTGTGAAGCCACCGTGGAGAGTAGCAGCAGCATTTGCTGCAATGTGTGCCAGGCTGGATGTTGGGTGGAGGAGTGTAGGGAGTGGAAGGGAGGGAAGGGGCCAAAGATCCAAGGGGTCAACATGTGCAAAAGTTGTAGAGTCATGCAGTTCTTTCTGGAACCACGAAGATACTTGAATAAGACACTGGGCATACAGTGAAAAGAGGAGTGGTTGGAGAAGAGGCCTGATAGGTGGGCAGAGGCCAGATCATGAAGGGTCCTGTGTGCCATAAGAAAAAATTAAGGATTAAAATTCTTCTAAAAAGAAATGGATTCTCAGGGTGCCTGTGTGGCTAAGTCAGTTAAATGTATGTCTTTGACTCAGATCATGGTCTGGGAGTGCCAGGATCCAGCACATGGTGAGCTGCCTGCTGGGGGGGTGAGGGGATCCTGCTTCTCCCTCTGACCCTCCCCATCTCATGCTCGCTCTCTCACTCTAAATCTCTAAAATAAAATAAAATAGGGCAGCCCCAGTGGCCCAGTGGCCCAGCGGTTTGGCGCCGCCTTCAGCCCGGAGTGTGATCCTGGGGCCCCAGGATGGAGTCCCACATCAGGCTCCCTGCATGGAGCCTGCTTCTCCCTCTGCTTGCCTGTCTCTCTCTGTGTGTCATGAATAAATAAATAAAATCTTTTTAAAAATAAAATAAAATAGAAAAAAAAAAGAACTGAATTCTCATTCCACGCCATCTCTGTCCTTTCTGCACACATTTCCTCAGTGTCATGGGGCAGTCAGCCCAGCCCCCTTCAGTTGGGTGAAATCAGGACCCAGATGCTGTACATCTGAGTGGGGAGGGTGACCAGGGAGGGGCCATCTTCAAGGAGTTGAGACCAGTTGAAAGTTAAGTTGTTTTCTCAAATGGCATTCTGGAAGTAGAAAGAATGTGTCATCACATGGGGGCCCCATGGAGAGGAATGAGTGGAGAATTTGGAGTCAGAGATGCAGGGAGCCTAGGCTTAGGGCCCAGCTCTACCCTGCCAGCTGGATGGCTCACATCTGCCACTGGGGACCACATCTGTTCCACTGGGTTACCTAAGATAAGGCACGTGGGTTTAAAAAAAAAATTAAAAAGCTGTTTAAATGTTCCTATAATTTTGCTTCAAAATATATATATATATATATAAAATCTACAGCAAGGAGAATCCCAAGGCAGGCCCATTTTACTCTAGTTACCATTTGGCACTGAGCAGGTCGGGGACTTACTGGATGACACAGCAAGTCTGCAGCAGAGCCAAAGTGAAAACTCACCCAAATCAATGACTCTAGCATCGTCAGCAGATCCAGCCACGACCCAACTTCACACTGCAGTTCAGATGTCAGAGGCGTTCCCAGAAAGTCCCTTTCAGCAAAGAGCATTCAAGGTGGTTGCCAATGGTTCCCCTCCTCTAAAAGGTTGGCAAGATGCAGCTGTAGGTTCCCAGGAGACAGGGCATGAAGACAGAGAATAGAGATTTTTCCTGAGGACAGGAGAGGGCACTGTGTATTTCTCGGCGCTTCCCCCACCCAATGCCCCAACACTTTTAAAAACAAATATGTTAAGATATAATTCACATACCATAAAATACATCCTTTTCAAATGTACAAATCAATATTTATTTAGTTTTTGGGGTTGTTTTGTTTTGTTTAGTAGGCTACATGCCTAGCGTGGAAACCAACAGGGGGTCTAAACTCATGACCTACAAACCAAGACCAGAGCAGAGATAAAGAGTTGGATGCTGGGACGCCTGGGTAGTTTAGCAGTTGAGCGTCTGCCTTTGGCTCAGGGTGTGATCCTGGTCCGAGAATTGAGCCCCGCATCAGGCTCCCTAAGAGGAGCCTGCTTCTCCCCGTCTTTGTCTCTGCCTCTCTCTGTCTTTCATGAATAAGTAAATAAAATCTTTAAAAAAAAAAAAAAAGAGTTGGATGCTTAACCAACTGAATCACCCAGGCACCCCCTTAGTCAGTTATTTTTAAAGTAAGCTCTATGCCCAACATGTTGTCTGAACTCACTACCCTGAGATCAAGTGTCACATGCTATACCGGCTGAGCCAGCCAGGTCCCCCTCAGTAATTTTTAGAATTTTTACAATATTCAGTGTTGCAAATATCACCACAACTAATTTTAGAATATTTTCATCACCTCATAAAAGGACTCTTACCCATTAGTTGTCACTCTCTTTCCCCTACCTCCTCCTCAGGAAATCACTAATCTACTTTGTATCTCTATAGATTTGACTATTCTGGGCATTTCACATAGAGTCATAAGATGTGTAGTCTTTATGATTGCCTTCTTTCATTTTTTCATTTCATTTTCAATAACAATTTCAAGGTTTATTCATGTTGTAGCATAAATCAGTACTTCATCTTTTTTAATTAATTAATTAATTAATTAATTAATTTATTTATTGGTGAGAGTATGCCAGTAGGGAGAGGGACACAGGGAGAGGGAGAGGAACAAGCAGACTCCACACTGAGCATGGAGCCAAATGAGGAGCTCCATGAACTCCTATGACCCGAGATCACGACCTGAGCCAAAATCAAGAGTGGGACACCTAACCAACTGAGCCACCCAGGTGCCCCATTACTTCATTCGTTTTTATGGCTGAAAATAATCTATTGTATGGATACACCACATTTTATTTATCTGATTAATTTATGGACATTTGGATTGTTTCCCAGTTTTTGGCTATTATGAATAATGCTGCCATGAACATTTGTGGACAGGTTTTTCTATGAACATGTTTTCATTTTCTTTTGGGTATAGACCCAGAAGAAGAACTGCTGGGTCACATGGTAACTCTATGTTTAACATTTTAAGGGAATGCTAAACTGTTTTCCAAGGTGGCTGAGCTATTTCATATTTCTACCAACAATGTATGAGGATTTCAATTTCTCCACAGCCTTGCCAATGCTTATTATCTGTCATTTCTTATTTATTTGTTAATCTATTTAGAGAGCACAGGGGGCAGGGGCAGAGGGAGAAGGAGAGAGAGTCCCAAGCAGACTCCCTGCCAAGTGTGGAGCTTGATGCGGGGCTCCATCTCATGACACTGAGATCACAACTGGAACCAAAACTAAGAATCAGTAGCTCAATTGACTGAGCCACCCAGGCACCCCTTATCTGTCATTTCTATTATAACTATCCTAGTGGGTAAAAAGCTGTATCTTACTGTGTTTTTTTAAATTGTGGCAATATAAAAAACATATATATATATACATATATATATTATATATAACCTTTATCATTTTAACTATTTGTAAGTATACAATTCAGTGGCATTAAATACATCCTCATTGTGGTTTCTATTTGCATTTCCCTAATAGCTAGTAGTGTTGAGCATCTTTTCATGTGCTTATTGACTACTTGTTTATCTAGAGAAATGTATATTCAGATTCATGCTTACTCTTTAATTGAATTATTTGTCTTTTTTTCATTGAGTTGTAAGAGTTCTTATATTCTAAATTCAATTTTCCTATCAGATAGATGATTTGCAAAATTTTTTCTCCCGTGCCATGGGTTGCCTTTTTACATTCTTGATGGCACCTTTGAAGCACCTTGAAGAAGTTTTAAGTTCTGGTGAAGTCCAATTTATCTATTTTTTCTTCTGTATTGCTTTTGGTGTCATATCTAAGAAGGCTTTGTCTAACTCTAGGTCATTAAGATTTACCCCTATATTTTCTCCTAAGGGCTTTATATTTTTAGTTCTTTCTATTAGGTCTATGATCCATTTTGAGTTAATTTTTGTATAGGTAGGCATTCAACTTCATTTTTGTGTGTGTATATCCAATTGTCCCAGTGTCACTTATTGAAAGGCCTGTGCTTTCCCTCACTGAATTGTCTTGGCACCCATGGCAAATATTAAATAGCCCCCTTTTTAAGGAAAGTAGGCCTTAAACATTCTTTGTAATGCAGCTATACAACTTTTATGACTCCGGGAGGTAAAGCAGCTTTTTGTCCCTAGTCACAGGCAACTCAGATCAGTGCCTGTGTTCTTTTTTTTTAAGATTTTATTTATTTATTTATTTATTTATTTATTTATTTATTTATTTATTTATGAGAGACACAGAGACAGAGAGAGAGGCAGAGACACAGGGAGAGGGAGAAGCAGGCTCCATGCCGGAAGCCCGACGCCCGACGTGGGATTCGATCCCAGAGCTCCAGGACCACACCCTGGGCTGAAGGCAGCACTAAACCGCTGAGCCATCCGGGCTGCCCAGTGCTTGTGTTCTAAGAGGTGACTTGGTGTCTTAATACTTGATAGAGGAAAAAAGAAATTAGACTCTCTCTTGGAGGGGCACCTGAGTGGCACAGTGGTTGAGTGTCTGCCTTTGGCCCAGGGCGTGATCCTGGGGTCCCAGATCAAGTTCTGTATCAGGCTCCCCACAGGCAGCCTGCTTCTCCCTCTGCCTATGTCTCTGCCACTCTTTGTGTCTCTCATGAATAAATAAATAAAATCTTTAAAAAGAAAAAAAAATTCTCTCTTGGATAACACAAGGGCTGGGTGCCCAACAAGAAGGCAGGTGATCTACCTTAAGGTGTTCTTCCAAAGATGTTACATTGCTGCCCCAGGCCTCCAAATGGCCTGATGTCTTGGAATCTCTGGGTCCCAAAGCAGTGGTGTTTTTTTTTTTAGTTTTTCCATGTTTTTTTTTTTTAAAGAACCTAGGCACCCCTTATCTGTCATTTCTATTATAACTATCCTAGTGGGTATAAAGTGGTATCTCATTGTGTTTTGTCTCAACCACTGACCCACCCATGCATCCCAAGTTTTTCCATGTTTTATTAAGGAAAAATATTTAGGATCACCTGGGTGGCACAGTTGGTTAAGTGCCTGACTCTTGATTTCAGCTCAGGTCATGATCTTGGGGTCAAGAGATTGAGCCTCATGTTAGGCTACTGTTCAGTGGGGAGTTTGCTTGGGATTCTTTCTCTCTCTCCCTCTGGCACTCTGCCCTGCACTCATGCTCTCTCTCTCCCTTTCTCTCTCTCTCTCTCTCCCTCAAATAAATAAATAAATCTTAAAAAAAAAACCCTAATTGAATATGCAACAGGCGCTGCAACTTAATAAGACTATGATCTATAGCAGGTTTTTGAAATCCTATAAAAGCTCTCAAACTGATTTATTGCATGGAACACCCTTTTCGTCTTTTAACTGTTTGGCATATTTTTAAGTTGTGGTAAAACATATGTAATGTACATTTTACTTGAATTGTTTTTAAGTGTTCAGTGGCATTAAATACAGTTACATGGTTATGCAACCATCGCCACCATCCATCTACAGGTTTTTTTTCATTTATCCCAAACTGGAGCCCTGTCCCCAGTGAATAGCAACTCCCCATTCTCCACCCACCCCCCCAGCCTCTGGCAAATTCCATTCTACTTTCTGTCTCTATGAATTTAACTCCTCTGGGCACCTCACAGAAGTGGGATCATATGTTATTTGTCCTATAATGTCAAGACATTACTTACTATAATGTTTTCAAGGTTCATCTATGATGTAGACATGTCAGGATTTCATGCAAAGTATTTCTACTTTCAGCTGCTCTTGCCCTCTTGCAATTTTCATGAATCCTTCCAATGAATCTCTATCCCTGAAGGTGATCTTTGTCTTTCTCACAATCAGGAAAAGCCTGACTGTGGCCTCAGGGTCAGCTCGCAGCTGAGAGATGCCCACTGCCTGCTTGCAGACATCGTGGCCACTGCTGCTAGGCTGACCATGATGCGCTGGGGCTGAATGGTGCCTCAGGGAGGGGGAGCAGGGCCAGTAGTGGTTGTGCTGGCCTCCCTTCCCTCCACCCATATCTGTTCTCAAGGATTCCACATATATTCCTCTATTAGTCATTTATTCATCCAACTCTTTTTTAAAGATTTTATTTACTTATTAGAGAGAGAGAGGACACAAGCAAAGGGGGGGCAGAGGTGGAGGGAGAAGCAGACTCCCTGGGGCTCAATCCCAGGACCCTGGGATCATGACCCAAGCTGAAGGCAGACACTTAACCAACTGAGCCACTCTGGCGTCCCTATTCATCCAACCTTTATTGAGTATCTATTATGTGCCTGGCACGGTCTCTGCCTTCATGGAATTTATAATCTAAATTATATGTGATTTATATGTGAGTGGATTACATATAATTAAATTATATGTAATTATATGTGAGTGGATGACATTAAATAACTACGCAAATAAATAATGTATGTTTTTATACATGTATAGATGTATGATTACAATTGTGGAGACTAGATATGAAGGAAAAGTGCAGGATGCAATGTCAACATCTAAATGGGAAGCATCAGCCTGCAGCAGGAGACCTGGGATGTACTCAGAATCCACTGACTGACATGGCAGCTGTGTCTGACACTAGGGTAAGAATCACAGTCCCTGTGCTCAAGGCACACCAGTCCAATAGAGGTCCAACCAAAGAGACTTAGTTTTATGATCCTAGGACCACTCTGCTCCCTCCCCGTTGGGGAATCACTGTTCCTTCTCCAGCTGTGTGCCTCTGAGGGCCCCTCTTTTATGGTAACGGATGTCAGGTAAACTGTTCTTTCCTTTGGAGGGAAAATCATGATGTGTTCAGAACACTGGACACAAAACCTTTTACTGAGATGTCAGGCCTTTCTCTTTTCATGGGATTTATATCATAGCCACCTAGGGCACCCGATCCTTTCTGCTCACTAGACCTCAGGAGCATGGTGTCATTAACATACTGGAATAGCATGATGTCCTGTGTAATGAAGTGTTCAAAGTCTGAGAACTGGAGTGGTCAAAAGATACAACAAAGGGCTTAGCTCAGTCAGTGAAACATGTGACTCCTGATCTCGGGGTTGTAAGTTTGAGCCCCACATTGATTGGGTTTACGTAAAAATTACTTAAGAATAAAACCTTAGGGGCATCTGGGTGGCTCAGTCGGTTAAGCATCTAACTTCAGTTCAGGTCCTGATCTCAGGGTCCTAGGGTGGAACTGGCTTCCTGCCCAGTGTGAAGTCTGTTTCTCCTTCTCCCTCTCTGCCCCTCTCCCCATTTGTGCTCTCTCTCTCTCTCTTCCTCTCTCTCTCCCTCAAATAAATAAATAAAATCTTTAAAAAATAAAACCTTTAAAAAAGAGGACAATGAAGTTTTGTGGCAGAATGGCGAAGGTACACTGATAACTCTATCAAATAAATGCAGGATTCTGATCTTTCTGGTTTTTGGAATAGAGGAAAAAGCATTTGCCAGATCACTCACTGCACACCAGGTGTCAGGACTGTATTTATTTTCTCCAGCAATGATACCACATCTGAAATAGCAGCTGCAATTGGAGTCACCATGTATTAAGTATCCAAGGCCCATCTGCTTCTTCACTGGCCAAACTGAGAGTAGAGTGGGAGTGTGATAAAATCACCACCCCTGCATCTTTAAAGGCCTTGATGACATTATTAATCTCTTCAATTCCCCAAGTGGTGCGATATTGCTTTTGGCTTATCACTTGGTAAGAAGAGATTTCCATTGACTTTTCTCATCCTCAAATCCCTTACTCTGCCAGTCCAAGAGCCAATACTGTAATTCTGCCAAATGGGTGGGGATATCTATTCCAGCTATATAATTAAGGGCAGGGAGATCCACACAGCCTATTGAGAAGTCTTACTAGTCAAACTCCACCTATTACTTGATCCACTTCAACTTCTACTCTGGCCAGTAGAACCTCCTGGAGTTCTGGGTCCCCAGGAATTAAGTTAGCTCAGAGCCTGATAATCACTGAGTATTAAATTTTTCATTGTTCACAGTTACCCTAGTAGATGGCTTTAGGTCCCTCTGGGGAAGGCTGGAGTCAGACTCACAGCACATACTTGTCATGTTACTTGTCATGTTATTGCAGCATCGCTTCTTGGGAGTATCTATCCAGCTTCCACTTCTAAGGGCATGGGTCAGTGACTGACTCAGGTTTGGGAATTGGGTCAGAGACTGTGCTGTCAATCCGGGTAGCCAAAGTCAGACTTCAGTTTACCAAACCAACCAGTAGTTTTTTGTTTTGTTTTGTTTTTTTCAGATAGACAAATCAAATAGAGACTTAGTGAATAAGCTACTCATATGTTTTGGTTTTAGAGAGTCCATGATTGATTTGCCACATCAGTCTCTGCAGGGCCAGACATCCCAGTAACTCCACTGGCCCTGCCCATTATAGTAACCAGGCCCACTTCCCTCTGGGAATTAAGTGTTGCTACTTGATTTCTATAGCCCCAGGGCCTACATCCCCACTGAAATAAGGAAGCCCACTTCAACTGCCCGTTTTCCTGCCCTGCCAGCATCTGTTTAGAGATGCTGGTACTTCTCCTTCCAAAGAATTTCTTAAGGTCTGGATTTTCTGGGGGATCAACTTCTGGGTAACCTCCCCCCACCCCACCAAATGCCATGTCCATTACTTTCTGTTAGGAGTTTAACTTTATTTTGAAAGCAGTTCAGAGCCATTGAAGTGTTTTCAACAGTGGAGTAGGGTAATGAAATTTATATCTGAACAAGAATACTCCTGCTGTTTGGTGGAGAGGGTAGAGGAAGAGGCAAGGCAGAAATTAGGGAAACAAGTGGAATCCTATGCAGTGGCCCCAGCAAGCCTTCAAAATATGCAGATGGCACCCAAGCCCTTAAAGTACAGGACAAGGGATATAAGCAGTGGGGGAGTCAGGGAGGGACACCAAAACCTGGGGTATCCTGGGTAGGGCATGGTGAGTGGGGACACATAGATGAGAGAAAAAAGGGTTTATCATTGTATGTAGACTTGGTCTTCTTCATGACTATGCTTGGGCAGGGCTGAGCAACCATTCAGAACCAGATGGCTGAGAGGAGAGTAAATAAAAAAATCTGTTCAGCATGGCCTTGTCAGGGTGTTCTGGTGATATTGACTGTAAAGCTCTGAGTCTCAGCACCTGGGGTAAGCTGTGTCCTATGGAATCAGCCTGGACTCTCTTGCTTGCACCATGCCCAAACGAACAGGCGGATGAGGAGAGGAGTGTGGTGCAGCTGACAGTGCTTGGCCCCTTCAGGGTCAGCCACAGCTTTCCAGCGGGGTTCACATTCTTCTTTGAGTGGGTCCTGGCCACGCAACTGGACAGGGTGGTAGACCAAGGCCCTGCCATGTTCACTCAACACGGGACAGCTGTACCTGGAGCTTCCCACAGGGCTGTAGAGCCCTTGTCGGGCCTGCCTTACAATCTCTGTCTCCTCTTCCCAATGTACAACCCTTTCCCCTTTCCGAGGAAAGTAAACACTTTGCACCCCATCTCCATCCCAGAGTCTGGTTCCAGAAAACCCAACCTGTAGAGTTCCACTTCCTCATCTATCTAAGGAGGAGAATTAAATACCTATCTATTTCAAGGATTAATAACAAAATGATGTATATTAAATAACTTGTCTCCGCTCTAATGCCTCTCTCTGGGTCAGGAGGCTGACTTTCTATCTGCCCCTTCAAATCCACTTTCTACTCTTATCCACCCCAGTCTGGATACCAACAGGCAGAGATCAGTGAGGTCAGGTTGTTTCTTCCTCTGGATCCTTCTTAGCTAAGTTGCTCTGGGTTGGTGGCCTCCTTGACCAAAGGCCACAGCTCCTGAGACAACTCTCTCTGAAAACTGCTCCCTGCCTCTGGGCCTTCAGGCTGAAGAGTGGTCATGGCTTCCTGCTGCTGCTTCCCCAGGGCACTCCTCCACCATCACTTCTCATTTCCCTTAACTGTGTTCAAACCTTGGTAAATAGTCCCTTTATTAAATGCTCCTCCACTTCCCTATGTGAGTTTATTCTGTATTTTCCTGACACCCTCATTGATTCAATCAATGAGGATACTTTCAACTGCTGCAAGTACTAGAAACAGCTGCAAGTGATCCAGATGTCATGTCCAGGCACCGCGAAGGTCAGATGACACAGTGGACCATCTCTTTCTGTGTCCTCTTTGTAAGAAAAAGAAACACTTTGCCAAATGCCTCCCATCTTGATACTCCTCCCTTTTAATTTTGGTAACAATGGGCCACAAGTCTTAGTCCTGGGTTCCCAGAAAACAGAGCCAGAGACAAAGTAGGAGTCTGGGTGTTTGACTGGAAAGTATATTTCTAGGAATCAGAAGTGAGGACAGAGGAGCAAAGCAGAGGAGCAGGGAGCACCATGTAGGGATGTCAAGTTGACCACCACTATAAGAGACCAGATGTTCTATCCCATGGGATTGCTGAGAAGCATTATGAAATGTGTCTCAGGACCGTTGTGTGTGTGTGTGTGGGGGGTGGTAGAAAAGGATCTTTTTACGGCTTCCATCCTCCCATTGGTTAGTTCCCACTAAGGATTGCTAACTCCCTGCATTTCTGGGTTGCTCACACACAGGCCCTTTCCTGGGTCCCCATATTCTAAGTTGTGAAAGCAGCAGAGAGGATCCAGGACAGAGGGTAAAAGGCACACAGTGCAGGCCTGAGACACAGCCCCAACAGGTCACACCTGTACCTGTACCTGTACCTGAAGATGGTCAGGGATCATGCAGAATGGGTCACTGCAACAATGAAAGGAATATAAACGAAGTGTGACCGAGAGGATTTGAAGAGGTGCACACGGGCAACCAGTAGACATGCTCATTCCTAACAGGGTCACTGCCAAGGGGAATGAGACTGCTGTGGCTGGTTTAAATTAATCATTTGTGATGAATGGATGCTGAAGATCCCACCCAAATGCCTCCTCTAAGAAGTCATCCTTAACTCTCCTCCCTAAAGGATCTTGTCACCAAAGGAGCCCAGTCACTGAAGAACCCATCACTCCCAGCACCCCATTCATTCCCTTGGTGACACCTACCACAATGAGTAATCAGCCTGTATAGCTGCCACTGTGGACACCCCCACCCCACCCCAGTGTGCAAAAGCTAGAATGATGCAAACCTGCCCTTGCTGCTTGGTCATGGTTTAAATTCCTCCAGTCAGGCAGAGTCATTTTGCTAGTGCAGATGGTGGAAGGGGAGGCATAATTTTGGAGCCGTGTCTTTTTATAAACACTTAAATCCCTTCCTGATGAAGTTACCTGTACTCGTCTGGATCTCAACCATGAAAAGGACATCTTGTTTACTTATTAGCTTGCTCATTATTATCTGCCTCACCCCACTTAAGTTGAAGCTCACTGATACCAGGCACTTGTTTGTTTTTCTTTACTGTATGGACAGTGCCTGGTACATAGCAGGGGCTCAAGAATGATTTATTGGATGGATGAATAGATGGATGGATGAGTGGGTGGATGGATAAATAGATGGAGGTGGGAAGACCATGGCAGGTGGAAGAAGAGGAAATAGTGGGTCACGATGCTCATTTTCCCCACCCAGGGCCAAGTCCTCACAACTCTTCCATATTCACCTGCACTCCCTGGGTGAGCTCATCCAGTGTCATCAGTCCAACGTTATATCTCCAGGCATGACCCCTCCCTTGAACTTCCAACTCAGACCTGTCTACCATCCAGCTTTTCCACTCTGATGTTAATAGGCATCTCCAATGTAACAGATGCAAAAGAGAACTCTTAATTTCTCCTCCAAATCTTCTCCTCCCACAGACATCCTTATCTCAGTAAGTGACAGCTGCATTCTTCTAGTTGTTTGGGCCCCAAAGCTGGGCAGCACCCTGATCCCTCTTTTGCTCACATGTCTCATCCAACCCTTCAGCAACCCCTCTGTGCTCTGTATAATGTATAGAAGCCCACCATTTCTCCCCACCTTTTCCTTCCTGATCTGAGACACCATCCTCTTTCAATTGGATTATTGCAGTAGCCTTTTTATTTTGGATGCTTTTTGATGTGGACCCACATCACATTTCCCCCACCACCTCTGACTTCAGCTCCAGCTGCAGCAGACAGTTGTATGTGAGCTCAGCTGATCCTGTGCCTATAGTGTCTTGCCTCTTGTGCACACCTCGTACCTGCTTGCCTTCTGCCCTGGATCTCAATGCTGTTGGAGTCTTTTTGGTTCCAGCACAAGATTTACTTGCTTCTTGCCTCAAGTGTGAGCTGCACACCTCTTTGCTCTCTGCACCATCAATACTTAATGCTATAGGAGCCTGCTTTACCCATGAACCCAGAAATGCAGACTTAATAGCCAAGGGGCAATCTTCAATAAATAGGGGAAAGAGTAACCAGATAAACGTTCCTGCTTTCCATCCTTCAGATACATAATTCTGGATAACGGTCTGTGCACTTTTCAAGGATCCTGGTGAATTCAAGCTCCTGCTGCCCACAGCAGTGACATTAATAATGTATCCTTGGGTTGGCTTTTTCTCCTTTTCTGTCTCATTGTCCCTACTCCCTCATGCCTGCCTCTTGGGTCATGTCTCAGAAAAGCTCATGTGCTCAGGCTCTGCTTTCAAGGGAACACAGGCTAAAATAACTTTTCAATTGCTATCCAGCAGCATACTGATTTTTTTTTAAGATTTATTTGTTTGTTTTAGGGGCGCCTGGGTGGCTCAGTAGTTAAGCATCTGCCTTGGGCTCACATCATGATCTCAAGGTCCTGGGGTCAAGCCCCACATGGGGTTCCCTGCTCATTGAGGAGTCCGCTTCTTCCCCCTCTGACTCTCCCCCCCACCCCCACCACTCGTGCTCTCTCTCTTTCTTTAAAAAAAGGATGTATGGGGATGCCTGGGTAGCTCAGTGGTTGAGCATCTTCCTTCAACTCAGGGTGTGATCCTGGGTCTGAGGATCGAGTCCCACATCGGGCTCCCTGCATGGAGCCTGCCTCTCCCTCTGCCTATGTCTCTGCCTCTCTCTGTGTCTCTCATGAATAAATAAATAAAATATTTTAAAAAATAAAATAAAAATTTAAAAAGATGCTTTTATTTATTTATTTATTTATTTGAGAGAGAGAACAGGAGTGAGCAGGGCAGAAGGAGGGAAAATCTCAAGCAGATGCCACACTGAGTGCAGAACTCAACGAGGGGCTTGATCTCATGACCCTAAGATCATGACCTGAGCCTAAAGCAAGAGCTGGACGTTCAATGGACTGTGCCATCTAGGTGCTCCCAGACTGATCCTTTTACAACATGTTTGATCATGTCCCTCCTGAACTGAAAACTCTCTGGTGACTCCCATTCCACCTAAAAGAAAAATCAAAGTCTTTACAATGGCTGGCAAGGCCTAACAGAATCTGCCCTTACTGCTGTTTCCTCTCTGATGTCACCTGCTAATCTTCCTTTGCTCTGTAATAGCCAGTACTATCATTCTTTGCTCTAATAAAATTCTTCAAAGCTGCTCAGCACACTCCTGCCTCAGGGCCTTTGCACTCACTATTCCTACTGCCTGGAATGTTCTTCTTTCAGATATTTCCAAGCATGCTTCTTCACCTCCTTCAGGACTCTTCCTAAAACACTTCCTAGAGAGGCCTTCCTGTGTAAAAAGCAACCTCCACCTCCCCTGGGTATTCCCTGGCCTCCTTACCTTGCTTCAAGTTTCCCATAGCACTGGTCACCAACCTCTTTTTAATTTTTTGTATATTTTCTATCCCCCCTCCACCTCACCCCAATTTGAATGTAATCTCCATGAGGCTAAGGACTCAGAGACTTTATCTTTTATTCATTTATCTATTTTTAAGTTGGCTCCATGCCCAGCATGGAGCCCAACATGGAGCTTGAACTCAGAACCCTGAGATCAAGACCTGAGCTGAGATCAAGAGTTAGACACTTCACCCGACTGAGCACCCAGGCACCCCTTATTGTTTTTTTCACTACAGAACCTAAAACAGTGCTTGGCAAGTAGTAAGTGTTCAATAAATATTTGCTGGATGAAACCCACTAATAAATAAGACTGAAGAAGTGTGTAGGGATCAGGCTGTGGTTATTTTGAAGCCCCTGCTCTGGGCGTCAGGTGGTAGGTGTGATGGCAGTTCTTGGCTGTGAGGGCACTGGAGGCCGGCAGCAGGACACCTCGGCCAAGAATTCACTCAGTGCTTTGCCCTCTAAGGCTGTTCCTGGTTGACAACTTTAGGTGGGGGCCTATCCTCTGAAATTTGTCTTGAGGAGTCCCAGGTAAAATCTCGAGGACCGCAGAGCAATTAGAAAAATAGAATCTCTGCAAGCTTGGTCCTCGGTTCTGCGCAAAGGGCAGTTTGTCCCCTTCTGGTCCCTAAGACCCTGGCCATCCCCAGCACAAAGTGACCTGCGTCACTTCTGAGTGCTGGTCAGCAGCTCAGCTGCAGACAAGTCCAAGTCCGCTTCTGGAGACGCCGGCGGTCTAGCCAGGGGGATGGTTGGAATCCTTCGGGGCACTGGGAAGGAGCCCAGGGTGGCCTGGGGGACGCGCCTGCTGTGGTCTGAGCTTTCCATCTGGGAAGCGTCAGCCCCGGCGCCTGGCCCAGGGCCCAGCCCCGCATAGCCGGGTTTGGGGACTAGGCCAGGCTCATTCCTCCGGAGGAGCTCGCTCCCCTCGTTTGCCTCCGCAGAGTGCTGGATGCTCCCGGGAAGCGGGAAGCACGCTCCCGGGAGCCCGTGGGAGGGAAGCTCCCCCCCCCCCCCCCCCGCTGGGCCGCCGGGGCCGGGCCCTGCCCGCGGGCAGACGCGGGAGCTGCCGCTCGGGACTGAAGAGGTTAATGTGCATCTGCTTCCGAATGTTAATGTGTCTAGGTGATGTCAGTGGGAGCCGGGGAAGGAGGGGGTGAGTGGGGAGCGGCGCGGGGCTCGGAGGCGGCCGAAGCTGCCAGACCGCCGAGGACCCCCTGGCGGCCGCGGGGCTCGGGGCGCGCGCTCCGGGACGGGGACGGGGGGCGCTGCCGCAGCCTGCGTGGGCGCTGGGCGAGCCGGCACCGGCCGCGGCAGGATGGACCTGCAAGCCTCGCTGCTGCCCCCCGGCCCCAACGCCAGCAACACCTCGGAGGGCCCGGACAACCTCACCTCGGCCGGTGAGTCGTGCCGGAGGCGAGTCCTCCCTCCCCTGCGCTGGGGGTGGGAAACGCGAAGGTGTCACCTCGGAGCCAAAGTGCTCCGGAAACTTTATTCCAGTTCTCGGGGACGGGATCTGCAGTGTGCTGTGCCCGGAGGGGAAGAAGGGGAGCAGGGGGCGGGGCAGGCAGGGGCCGAGGGACTGGAGCGGAGAGCAGGGCAGAGGCACGTTGGCAAGTGGCCTCGGATGGATGGATGGTGGCCCGCCGGGCGGGGAGACTGGGGAGGACTCACCCATGAGTTCCATATGCTTTGCAGAAAAAAAATCAGGCTGGAGAAGCAAGCAAGAGAAGCCAGAGGGTAGTCCGTGAGGAGACAGCTGGAAGCTCACTCAGTTACTGATCCCCTTGTCTTTTTACTGAAACTGCGGTAATGGGATCTTAAACATCCTTACTGACCCCTGGGAAGGCCCCGGGGAAGGGCTAACTCACGGAGGGGGGGGGGGGAGATTAACTTTCCTGGTGAATGAAGCCCCCTGATATTTCCAGAGCTGAGATGCTTTGAAATTCTAGCTCTGAAGGAAAGGAAGGAAAAAGAGGAAAGGCTTGTGTGTGGGGAAATTCTCAGGCAGCTAGGCTGCAACACACGGCTTCTTCGGTCTCTGCTCACTTGGGAAGCCCAGGCTCAGAGATACAGACTAAGGAATTCCCTGATAGGAACCCAGGAGAAGGGAGGGCTGCGGGCCTGATGGGCAAATGCTGCCCCCCCCACACACACACAAGACGGTAGCCCATAGACATGCCCAGGAATCAGTGCACAGCTTCCAACCAGCGATTTCCAAAATGAGATGATCAGAGCTGCAAATAAGAAAAGAGAAAACACATGCATGCGCCCATGCATGCGCTTGCTCACCCGCATGCCGGCGCACGCGCCTGTGTGTGCACGCACACACACACTTTCATATCCTTCTGGCTATGTTGATGAGGTTTCCTGATGAAGCCCAGAGGTCCACAAAATAATTCTCTGCAGATAGCTGTGGTTCTTGATTCTGAGCCTTCTGAGATAATGCAGGGAGTAAAGGACAGGGTCCTTCAACTAACAGGTGGTGCAGGAGAATCTGGTGGGATTAGCCAGGGAACTGGTGGAGGAGGGCAAGGGGACAGGAGTAGCAACAGTGCAGCGAGGGAGAGTGGTAGGAAAGGATTCCAGATGAATGGGGAGCCCTGGGCTGAAATGAAAAGAAGATAAAGAGGTAGGCAAGCACATCATCACTGGAAGCTGAGCACGCTGGTAGGATGTTAGCCCTTAGAGAGCAGTCCATGTCAATGGTCAACATCTGCTCCTTTTGTCCCCAGGGCCACCTCGTCGCACAGGGAATGTCTCCTACATCAACATCATCATGCCTTCCGTGTTCGGCACCATCTGCCTCCTGGGTATCATCGGGAACTCCACAGTCATCTTCGCGGTGGTGAAGAAGTCCAAACTGCACTGGTGCAGCAATGTCCCCGACATCTTTATCATCAACCTCTCGGTGGTGGACCTCCTCTTTCTCCTGGGCATGCCCTTCATGATCCACCAGCTCATGGGCAATGGTGTCTGGCACTTTGGAGAGACCATGTGCACACTCATCACGGCCATGGACGCCAACAGTCAATTCACCAGCACCTACATCCTGACCGCCATGGCCATTGACCGCTACCTGGCCACTGTCCACCCTATCTCCTCCACCAAGTTCCGGAAGCCCTCTGTGGCCACCCTGGTGATCTGCCTCCTATGGGCCCTCTCATTCATCAGCATCACCCCCGTGTGGCTCTATGCTAGGCTTATCCCCTTCCCAGGGGGCACAGTGGGCTGTGGCATCCGCCTGCCCAACCCAGACACTGACCTTTACTGGTTCACCCTGTACCAGTTCTTCCTGGCCTTTGCCTTGCCCTTCGTGGTCATCACAGCTGCGTATGTGAGGATCCTGCAGCGCATGATGTCCTCGGTAGCCCCCGCCTCTCAACGCAGCATCCGGCTGCGGACAAAGAGGGTGACTCGCACGGCCATTGCCATCTGCCTGGTCTTCTTCGTGTGCTGGGCTCCCTACTATGTGCTACAGTTGACCCAGTTGTCCATCAGCCGCCCGACACTCACCTTTGTCTACCTGTACAACGCAGCCATCAGCTTGGGCTATGCCAACAGCTGCCTCAACCCCTTTGTGTACATCGTGCTCTGTGAGACATTCCGCAAGCGCTTGGTCCTGTCGGTGAAGCCTGCCGCCCAGGGGCAGCTTCGAGCCGTCAGCAATGCCCAGACGGCCGATGAGGAGAGGACAGAAAGCAAGGGCACCTGACACTTCCCCTGCCACCTTGGGCACCTCCAAGTCAGGACAGCACAGCAGACCATGGGGAGAGATGCTGAGAAAAACCCAAGACCCCTCTGGGAGAATGCAGAGGGGCCAGGTGGTGAGGGGTTGTTACAAATCAGAACATACCACGGTGTCCACAAATTGCTGGGGAGGTTGGGAGCCAGATTTGGGGGCTTCAAGCATCAGAAATCCCCTTGGGAGAACAGGAAGAGAACTTGCGTTGAATAAAAACTGGGCAAGAAGAAAGTTTTGGTTTAAATGTTCAGTGGAGCCCTGCATCTATTAGCTCCCAAAAGTCTTTTCCTCAATTGCTGGTTGATTTGAAATCTGGGCAGGCCGGGGTGTGAGTGATGGGGTCCTACTACAGGGCCCTGGGGAGATGGGAAATTGGTGTGGCCTCAACCCTCTTTCCCATCTTTCACTGGTAGGATGGAGGGCGGCCTTTCTCCCAAGCTGGAGGATGATGAAAAATGAAGCATGCCATCTCTCCATGTGCCAGCATCCTGTCAATTTGCCTGTATCTCTAGGGGATGCATGCTTATTTTGGGGGTGGGGTGGGGTGGGGCTCTGAGCCCAGAGGAGTAAAAATCCAATTTGTAGGAGATTCACTGATTGCGAATGACAAGGCTACCTGGGTGGGTATGAGTAGAAGTCTTAAAATTAAGAAAAAACAAGGAGGGGCTAGGGGGCTTTTGCAGCTGTGGGACATTGTCGTCATGAGGCACATTTGTGAATCACCAGATCCAGAGTGAGTGCCCATCAGTGTCCTGCATGTACAAGGGTCATTCTGATGCCTGGTGTGTTGGCATCATTTTTTGCTCCAGCCTTTCCTTTCCAAAATAAAAACGAATAAAGGAAAATCTCCACCTACATCTCTTTGGATGCTCCTGTATAATTGCTTGGGCTTGGAGGTGGGAGTGGGTGGCAGAAAAGGGAAAGAAGGGTCCCTTGGCTGTGGAATCTAGACTTTGGTCAAATTGCATTTTAGGAAGCCAGAAGCAGGGGATCTAAACCCACAGCGGGGATTCAGCAACACAAATGGGATTACTGTGGATTCATTAGATTGCACTGCTGCTGCTGGGCCGGTTCTCAGCACTCAGCTTCCCGTCTTCTGCTCTAAAGCACTTGGATGTCATCAGTACTGGCCCCCAGGCCCCCAGTCCTGCCCGCCACCTCCCCCGCTGAGTCACCCGTTGCAGGGCTGGCCTCTAGGGCAGCCTGAGCCTGCCTCCTGCCACTGCCAAGATCTGGTGTTGAGCTGGAAGGTTACAGATGGGCCGCTGGGCGGCAGCCAAGGCTGCTGCTTCTCAGCTTCTTCGTGCTAGGAGCTGGAAACCAGGAGTCCGGGGCAGACTGCTCAGCAGATGCTGAGACAGTGGCAACATATCACGAGCTCACAACTTGTTCAGATGCATCCGTAAAGCAGGTGCACCAGCCCAGCCTTTTCCTTGCGGGTTATTTTCACTGCGGGGTTGCAGCAAGTAGCTGGCTTAGCAAACTTCAGGTCCTGGTCAGCTCTTTTTTTCTTTTTTTTTCAATTTAAGATTTTATTTATTTGAGAGAGAAAGAGAGAGAGTTGGGAGGGGCAGAGCAACAAGGAGAAAGAGCCTTAAGCAGACTCTGCACTGAGCGTGGAGCCCAATGCGGGGCTCAACCCCATGACCCCAAGATTATGACCTGAGCTGAAATAGAGTCAGCAGCCCAACGGACTGCACCACCCAAGGGCCCCTGGGCAGCTCTTTTCATCATCATCATTAGCTGTGGTATTTTCGGGCTTGTGTTCCCCTCTACCTCAGTAGTGGGGAAAGCCAAGAAGTGGACAGTTAGTTTTCTTTACTCACTAACAGTGGGGTCTCTAGCTGCCACAGGTAAGCTTCCAATCTGCTTCAGATGCCCATCCAACAGCAACAGTAAAAAGATTCTTGGGGGAGCCTTGAGGTGACTCCTGCTCACCTGGTTCCTGAAAAGGAGGTTTCCCTGCATCTGGTTTGCCCTTGAAAGGCTTCCTGGGAGTCTATCCAGCCCCCTTCCCCTCCAAGGAGGATGAAATAGGCCAGGGGCCTCTCCCAGGACATGCAGGTAAGGGAATCCACAGCTCACTGGGGTGGGAGGGCTAAGGAGGACCCCAGCAACCCCTAAGGAGGGGGACACCCCTTCCTTCTGCTCTGAACCCATACGGAAAACTGACACGGAAGCAAAGTAGGTTGAGACAGAAAGTGAGTGGGTTGAAATGTAAACAGAAGGGAGGGGGGAATGGGGGAGAATTGGAGAAGTCAGGAGGAACTTGGGGATGCAGAGGGAAGGAGGGCAGGGAGATTACAATGGGGACTGGGGAACTGTGCCAACACAGCCTTCCCCACTCGACCCTGCAGATGCCATTGGATAAGAAAAGGTATAAATGGGGTACCTGGGTGGCTCTGTCAGTGAAGCACCTGCCTTAGGCTCAGGTCATGATCCTGGGACCCTGGGATGGAGTCCCTCATCACATCCAGCTTCCTGCTCATCGGGGAGCCTGCTTCTGCTTCTCCCTCTGTCACTCCCCCTGCTTGTGCTCTCTCTCTCTCCCTGTCAAATAAACAATTAAAATCTTAAAAAAAAAAAAAAAAAAGAATAAGTATAAGCATGTGCAGAGGGATGGGTGGTTTGCTGGCAGGACCATCGTCATGACATCGTTGGTGGCAATGAGTGGGCTGAGGGTGGGGGTGGTGGCTGGTCTGAAGAATGAGTGGATTTTCCTTTCGTCTCCATTCAGCCTGGGACTATGAATAGCCCCAACTTCAGGAAAGTGTGGAGGCCACTGAGAGGTCCAGAGAGAGTCCAAGAAAAGGGTGAAGAGCAGGAAATTGATTTCTTTGCTCCTTTTCCCGTTTCCATACCTAATAAACACTGTCTCTCTCATTGGGCCCCATAGCCTCAACTCCCCAAACCCGATGAGTGCTTCCCACACTGCTCCCTCATCTACTCCCCAGAAAACATTTTCTCTCCAGCTGTGAAGATTAAGTCTCTAAAATTCCCTATGATGTAAGGATTCCAGAACTGACTGAGAATGTCACAGGTTAGTCAAACCAAAGTTGCAAGTGACTGTAGGGAAACTCTTCTGCATATTGATATTCACTAAAGAAATACCAGTAAGAACACTAAATAAAAGGACTAGCCATGATATCTTTGTTTATTTCCTGCATTATCAGTTTTTTTGTTTTTTTGTTTTTTTTTAAGGAGGCTCCACTTCCAGCGTGGAGCCCAGCGTAAAGTTTGAACTCAGGACACTGAGATCAAGAGTTGGACACTTAACTGGCTGAACCACCCAGGTGCCCCATCAGCTTTTTTTTTTTCCCATCAGCTTTTTAAAAAGATTTTATTTATGTATTTGAGAGAGACAGAAAAAGTGACAGAGCATGAGCAGGGAGGAGAGGGAGAAAGCAGGTTCCCCGCTGAGCAAGGAGCCTGATGTGGGGCTCTATCCCAGGATAGTTGAGATGGCAATATTATCTGTATTTTACCACAACGAAAGATGTACAGATATAACCATTTTAACCATTTTTAATGTACAATTCAGTGGCATTAAGTTCACATCATTGTGCAACTATCACCACTCCCATCCCCAGAATTTCTTGGTCTTCCTACACTAAAACTCCATGCCCATTAAACCAACTCCCCATTCTCCTTCCCCACAGCTCCTGGCAACCACCATTCTGCTTTCTGTTTATGACTTCAACTACTCTACATCATATAAGTGGAATCATACAGCATTTGCTCATTTCAATTATTATAATGCTGGGGATCCCTGGGTGGCTCAGCGGTTTAGCACCTGCCTTTGGCACAGGGCGTGATCCTGGAGTCCTGAGATCGAGTCCCACGTCAGGCTCCTGGCATGGAGCCTGCTTCTCCCTCTGCCTGTGTCTCTGCCTCTCTCTCTCTATGTCTATCATGAATAAATAAATAGAATCTTTAAAAAATATTATAATATCTTCAAGGTTCTCCATGTAATAGCATGTATCAAAATATCATTCCTTTTCAAAGTTGAGTAATATACCATTGTACATATATACCACCTGTTGTTTATCCCATTCACCTGTCAGTGGACATTTAGGCTGGTTCTACCTTTTGGCTATTGTGCATAACGCTGCTATGAATATGGGTGTACAAATAGCTGTTTGAAGTCCTGCTTTCAGTTCTTTTGTGTTTATAGCCTAAAGTGAAATTGCTGAATCATATGGTAATTCTATGTTTAACTTTTTTTTAAGTTTGCAATTTTCTTTTCTTTCTTTCTTTCTTTCTTTCTTTTTTTTTTTTTTTAGGTTTTATTTATTTATTCATGAGAGACAGAGAGAGAAAGAGAGAAAGGCAGAGACACAGGCAGAGGGAGAATCAGGCTCCATGCAGGGAGCCTGATGTGGGACTCGATCCCAGGTCTCCAGGATCAGGCCCTGGGCTGAAGGGGACGCTAAAATGCTGGGCCACCAGGGCTGCCCTATGTTTAACTTTTTGAGGAACTGCCATACTGTTTTCCACAGCGGCTGTATCATTTTACCTTCCCTCCAGCAGTGCACAGGGGTTCTCCAATTTCTCCACGTTTCCCAACAATAGTTCTTTCCTTCCTTCCTTCCTTCCTTCCTTCCTTCCTTCCTTCCTTCCTTCCTTCCTCTTTCGTTCTTTCTCTCAATAATAGCCATCCTAATGAGTGTAAAGTGGTCTTATTGTGATTTTGATTTGCATTTCCCTGATGATAAGGGATGTTGAACATCTTTTCATGTGCTTATTGGCCACTTGTATGTCTTCTTTGGAGTAATGTCTGTTCAAACCCTTTACCCATTTTAAAAATTGGGTTCTTTTTTATTGTTAGCAATAATATTTACTCAAATTAATACTAATTGATTATGCCTTATTACTAAGAAAAATACATTTTTTTTAAAGCTAGGCTTTTTCTCCCTGCTATTCAACAGGATACTTGTCTTTTTCTTTTTTTCCATTGAGCATTTGGGTGGAAAACCACAAATTCCCCAAAACCCCCTCCTTCTCCTAGCCCTAGGATTTGCAATGAGTCAAACTGATCCAGCAGCTTGAGTTGAGGAGGTCAGACAAAGGAAGGCAGCAACCCATCTTGGAGGATGGTTGATGAAACCAGGCTTAACCTTATTTTACAATTAGCAATAACTTACTAATTATATCTAAATTCTGAGATAGTGGAAATGAGGGGGTGGTCATGGTGCTAGAGGAGGGGAGGGGATTCCTCTTTGAGGTGAGGTTTCTGTTTGAATCGTGATGGACAATCTACCCTGAGCACCCAGCCTCGTATCTAAATCTCAGTGGACAACCAGGGAAAGAACTTTCTAGAAGGTCAGAGATGGTATGGAAAAGTCATTCAGTTAATTATCTACAAAGCTATCTCCTCGATTACTGATGAATAGTAGAGATTTCAGGCTACACAGAAGGGCAACAGCTTTTGTTAAAAGAAAAAAAGAGTAGCTTCTATCTTTTTTTTTTAATTTTTATTTATTATTTATGGTAGTCACACACACACACACACAGAGAGGCAGAGACACAGGCAGAAGGAGAAGCAGGCTCCATGCACCGGGAGCCCAACGTGGGATTCGATCCCGGGTCTCCAGGATCGTGCCCTGGGCCAAAGGCAGGTGCCAAACCGCTGTGCCACCCAGGGATCCCACTTCTATCTTTTTAAAGATCATTCTTGTGCTAAGCATGATGCTTAGTACTATATTTGTTTAGTAACTTATTTAACCTCCCCACCAGCATTTTATGGTAGACAGAGCTTTATGCCCATTTTAAAGATGGGTCAGTTGTGATTTCGGCTAAATGACTCGCCCAAGATCACACAGCTAGTGGCAGTGCCAAGCTTCAAATTCAGGTATGCTTGATTCCATAGTCAATATACCATATTATCTCGCCTCAAATTGCATGCTTTTACTCAAATTGGCTGCAGCCATATCCCACCCCACCCCCAATAATTGCACTCTGGATCTCACACCTGCCTGCCTTTGCCCATCCCTAGCCTGAAGATGCCCTTCTCCTCTTCCAGGTGAGAATCTTGCTTGCCCTCTGTTATGAGTTGAATTGCATTCCCCCAAAAGTGGTATGTTGAAGTCCTAACTCCAATGCCTCAGAATACAACCTTATATGAAAAAGGAATCTTATGGATTTACCCAAGTCCAGATGAGGTCATCAGCATAGGTTCTAATCCAATATGACTGGTGTCCTTATTAAAAATGGGAATTTGGACACAAACAAACCTGCACTCAGGGGAGATGATGTGAAGACATGGGGAGAACACCATGGGGAGACAGCAGATTGGAGCGATCCATCTACAAGCTAAGGAATGCCTGAGGCCACCAGCAGCTAAGAGAGTCATGCAACAGACCCTTCCCTGGCATCTTCAGAGATGATGCCCACCCCATGATTTCACATCTCCAGCTTCCAGAACTGTGAGACCGTAAAATTCCAGTTGTTTGAAGCCACCCAGTTTGTGGTGCTTTGTTATGTATGGAAACTAATATGCCCACCCCCTACAAGGCTCACCTCTGCCGTGTTCTCATCTGAGAGGACATGTGCCTCCCCCTGAGGATTAATTACTTCTTCTGGATTCCCAGATCTCTGTATAAGCCCCTAATCACTCACTTATCACTTTACCAAAGGGCTCTTAATGTTTTTACCTCCTCCACTGAGCGAGCTGCCCAGGCAGGGACTGTTTACCTTTTTCAGTCTCTCTTCATGGGATCCCTACCCGCTACCCCCCAACACCCAGCATGAAAGCTCAAGTAGATGCATCGTTCACATCAAATGTCATAGAACCACAGGGTTGGGAGGCCAGTAGTAGTCTTCTAGTCCAGCCCAACATGAACACACTTGTCCAGGAGAAGGTCCAATATCTATACTGACTCATGAATTAGCCAAAACAAATCAAGTTTTCACCTCCCTGCCATCTCTACTCCCATTAGCCTCCTCTCAGATCTCTCTCTCCAGAAATATCGTGCCTCCCTCCCTCCCTGCAAGGGCAATGCAGGTAAATTCCTCAACTTGCTGGCACTAGCACTTAGTAGCCCTGTGGCCTTGACAAGTGACTTTCTGTCTTGGGCCTGTTTCCTAAACTGTAAAATAAAGAAAATGACACATGGGCCATGCGCCATTAGGATGATTAAATGAGATGTCACATGTGACCTGAGGGATTCTCAGGGTCGCCTTAAACTTAAATAGCCATATAAACCAACTTAACGGGGCACCTGGGTGGCCCAGTGGTTGAGCATCTGTCTTTGGCTCAGGTTGTGATCCTAGGGTCCTGGGATCGAGTCCTGCATCAGGCTCCCTGAAGGGAGCCTGCTTCTTCCTCTGCCTATGTCTCTGCCTCTCTCTGTGTCTCTCATGAAAAAATAAATAAAATCTTAAAAAAAAAAAAGAAACAAAAATCTACTTAACATCCCCATCCTGGGGGTACGGGGCGACAGGCAGGCAGGTGCCTCCTCAAATGTCTCTGGGGGGGTTGTGGGCAGTTCCTTCCTGTGGGCAGGAACTTCCTGTGGCAGTTCCCCCCAGCCCAGCCTCTGGCTCAGATACCCTGTGCCTGGCTCTCTGCAGGTGGCTTCACCCCAAGGCAGCCAGGGCTAGCTCAAACTTCTGATAGTAGGGCTCAGAGATTGCCAAAGCAGGAAGGACAGGAAGGGAGAACCCAGAATTGGAAAGGACTGAGTTGCCTAGCAGACCTCAGGATTCCTGCAGTCTGTCTGTCACACCAGGTCACAGGGAAGCCTTTCTGGCCTCTCCTCATGGGCTTGGCCTGCTGCCCTGTTTCTGAGCCATGGACACTGGACCATCTCTTTTTTCCTCCTTGTTCTAGGGCCTCCCAATCTCCTCTCCCCTTGCGGGTCTAAAGAAAACCCACAGGGCAGCCCAGGTGGCTCAGCGATTTAGCACCAGGGTGTGATCCTGGAGACCGGGGATGGAGTCCCACATCAGGCTCCCTGCATGGAGCCTGCTTCTCCCTCTGCCTGTGTCTCTGCCTTTCTCTCTCCCTCTCTCTCTACGTCTCTCATGAATAAATAAATAAAATCTCTAAAAAAAAAAAAAAGAAAAGAAAAAGGAAAAAAGTAAAGAAAACACACAATCCAATGTAAAACACAATATTGTTCCTGCCAAAGAAGAAATCCTTTTACTGTATTATGCAGAGTGATATATTTCTCTGTGTCTCAATCTATCTCATTGTAGCAAAGGGAAGAAGAGACACTTCATCTTTGCAAAACCCCACCTCTTAACCTCATTAAGTGCTTCTCAAACTAAACTATTAGTAATTTTTCTTTTTCTTTTTAAAAAGATTTTATTTGTTTATTTGAGAGAGTGAGTGAGAGAGAGAGAGAGCACAAGCAGGGAGAGGAGCAGAGAGAGGAAAGCAGACTCTCCACTGAGCAGGGACCAGATGCGGGGTTCGATCCCAAGATCCCTGGATTATGACCTGAGCCCAAGGCAGACACTTAACCAACTGAGCCAACCCAGGTGCCCCAGTAATTTTTCTAAGAAAAGTTTTCTGTTTATGATCTTTGGAGAACTCACCATTTGGCTGCTTGAGGAGCTACATCTGACCAAAAATGTGCTTTTCTGTTTTGTGTTAAGATAAAAAAAAGTTTGTGAATTAGTTGCCAACTTTTAAATTCCTAGATTTAAGTAAAAATCTGAATGACTGGGATGCCTGTGTGGCTCAGCAGTTGAACATCTGCCTTCGGCTCAAAATGTGATCCCAGGATCCAGAATCGAGTCCCGCATCAGGCTTCTGCATGGAGCCAGCTTTTCTTCCCTCTGCCTGTGTCTCTGCCTCTCTGTGTGTCTCTCATTAATAAATAAATTAATCTTAAAAAAATTTGGAATGACTCAGCTTCTCTTGAACTATCAGAAGGTCCTGCCACAGGGTCTACCTTCTTATTGGCCAACAGTCTATTGAATTTGAGAGACGATACCCTTCCACAGGCATGCACTCTACAGTTTGCCTGTAAGAGTAGAAGAAGTGCCCACTCACTGTTTTCCTGACTCAGCTAGTTTCATTTATTTAACTCAATTGCCTGTACCCTATAGACATTTGATTTTACTGCCCCGGGCCAGCTCTCACTGGGGATTGTGAACCATACCAATGACTTTGCTTTTTTAATTTTAACTTGTATTTGTTTGTTTGTTTGTTTGTTTGTAGGCTCTTTGCCCAAAGTAGGGGTTGAGTTCATGACCCCAAGATCAAGAGTCTCATGCTCCAACGACTGAGCCAGCCAGGTGCCCCATTGATTTTGGATTTTATACCAAATCGAAGAGAACCCATCAAAAGGCTTTACACATGGGAATAGGGGCACCTGGGTGGCTCAGTGGTTGAGCATCTGCCTTTGGCCCATGGCATGATCCCAGGGTCCTGGGATCGAGACCCACATCGGGCTCCCTGCAGGGAACCTGTTTCTCCCTCTGCCTGTGTCTGCCTCTCTCTGTGTGTCTCTCATGAATCAATAAATAAAATCTTTAAAAAAAAACATGTGAATGATATGCTTACATTTCTATCTGAAAGTCATCATCCTGAGTTCTGTAGAGAATGGATTAGAATGGGATAGAGAATAAAAGCAAAGGAAAAATCTGCAGTAGTTATTCGGGCCAGCCATAGTAATGGCCTGCATTGGGGTGGTGGTGGTGGAGATGGAGAAGAGTGGACACATGCAAGATACAGTTGTGGAGCAGACGCCACAGGGCCTGGAATGAGCTGGATGTGGACGCTGGAGAATGAGTTGATGGTGTGTATAACTGGGGGGATGGGTGTTTATTTATTGAAACAGGGGACTTGGAGGGTGTACAGATTTATGGGAGGAAATCATAAGTCCAGTATGTGGTTTGTTTATATGTGGGATGCTCAAGCATGCCACTGATTTCAGAAGAGCCAGCCTGGAAATATACAGTTGAGGGCCACCACCCTACAGATAGGCAGGGAGTAAGAGTAGAGTCAGATGAGAAGAGTCTTGGGCCTCAGTCCTGGGAAATTCCTATGCACAGATTGAACAGATGAGGAACAGAGAAGCCAGCTAAGGAATCTATAAAGGAACGGCCAGAGAGGTGACAGGAAAAGTGAGTAAGTGTGGCATCACAGAAGCAAGAAAAGAGAGTATAGTTAAAGGAGGAGTGGTTGGCTGTCTGGGAGGTCAGGTCAGTGAGGCATGAAAGGGTCCATTGGAATTAAGATCATGGTGGTCACTGAAGACCACAGCTCACCGGGGCTGACTGATGGCTCCTTTTAGAGGGAGTGAGTGCTCCCTAGTTTGCCACAATCCTCACTACTCCCTCCCATCCCCATCTAATACTTGGCCTGAGTCACATTTTTGTCCAGTTCCTGGAAGTATTTATACATCTGACCCTTTTCCCGGAGCAATAAGTACTACTTTGCAGCATCATTTTAAAACGGTGATTTGTCTCTCCTAACACAAAAAGCACTTAACACTATGCCTAGCACTTAATAAATGTTAGTTGTTAATTATATCACTTTTTCCTGTTCTGTACTCCATTAACCTCCACAGGATGCTTCAGACTCTTTCTCTTCTTCTCTGGTTGATTGCAAATAACCTAAAAGCTCTGTACCTGCCTTCTGGTTTCCTCCATCGGATTTGACCTCTCCTCTCCTGTGCCTACTTGAGCCCTACCCACCCTTCTGCTCCAGCTAAGTTTCCTGCTCCTCCAGGAAACCCTCTCACTGGCCTCCGGTGAATTCATCATTCTGGACTCTGATAAAACTTCCTAGCTATGCTATTTATTCTATGATTAATCTTGCTCTATCACGTGACTTGGATGGTTATTTACTTGAATTATTGCCTTTTTTCTCCAACTTAATTGTAAACTTGTGGTTAAGGAGGCATATTTAATCTCAGCAATTTTTACACAATGCCTTGCCGCAATAGGTCAATACATAATAGTTGATTGATAACTTAATTACTCCTTCTAGAAGTGGACACCTATTGATTTGTCTGCCAAGTCCATCTTCCTTTTCTGGAAGATGTCTACTCTGCCTCTACCTCCCTGCTCCATCCTCGTGGTGACAATGCAAAGGTTATGTCTTTGCTGTGAAACCTGCCACCTTGACCCCCCCTGACCTGCCCATTCACTCCTCTCTGAGGCCCAGACTGGAACATACAAAGATGTCTCATCAGGTTCCTGGCAGACAGCAGCAGTGAAGGCCAATATTCATCGAGCATGTGTCAGAGACGGCTTCAAATGGTGTACAAATCTTTTGTTCAGGCTCATTAAACCCATACAAGAACCCTACAAGGTAGATATTATTATCATTATCCCCATTTTACAGATAAGGAGACTGAGGCAGACCTCCTGTCTGTTCTGTTTCACCTGTGTGGAAGCTGGACTTCTCACACTCAGAGCTCCCTGTTGTTTCCTCACCACTGAATCTCTACTTTACTCTCCTGCCACCTCCACAGCACAGTCCAGGTGTCTCCTATCACCATACCTTTTATTGTGCCAATCTCTTTGCTTGGGAACATTATCCCCTGCTTTTTTGCCCAAGTAACTCCTACTTAATCTTTAAGACAGAGGTCAGGTGGTGCCTCTTTCATGAAGCCTTCCTTGAACAGCCTCCTCCCTCCTAGATAGGAGAACTACTGTCATCTCTCACCCATGCCTGGGCTGCCCCCTCAAGATTGTATTCATGACATTGCAATCCCAGAGTCAGCTGAGTTATCTGTGTCTACATAGACTCTGGGCTCTAAGAAAACATAGACCCCACAGTCTGGCACTGGGCCCAACACAAAGTAAGCAGAGAGTGAAGGCAGAAATAGCAGTTCTTCCCCAGATCCACAGTGTCACAGTTAATGCCACCAGTGGATAAACTATGACCCCTATGCCAACCTCACAGAACTCTGTAGGAGGGAGAGCCCCAGAGAGATTCGGTTCAACAAGTTGGCCATCTGGGATTAAAGTAGCAGAGTAAGACAGACAATAACAAGTTTTGACAAGAATGTGGAGAAATTGGAACCTCAAATACTACCCATGGGAACATAAAATGGTGCAGCCACTGTGGAAAACAGTGTGGGAGTTCTATAAAAGGTTAAACAGAGAGTTACTGCATGACCCAGCAATTCTACTCCTAGGTGGATACCCAAGAGAAATAAAAACATATGTCTACAGAAAAATCTGTACAAAAATATTCAAAGTAGCATTCTTCATAATAGCCAAAGGTAAAAATAATCCAAATGTCCATTAACTGACTTTTGGATAAACAAAATGTGGTAAATCCATGCAACAATAATATGAAACCACAGAAAAGAATGAAATATTTTCTTTTAATTTTTATTTATTTATGATAGTCACACAGAGAGAGAGAGAGAGAGAGAGGGGGGCGCAGAGACATAGGCAGAGGGAGAAGCAGGCTCCATGCACCAGGAGCCCGACGTGGGATTCAATCCTGGGTCTCCAGGATCGCGCCCTGGGCCAAAGGCAGGCGCCAAACTGCTGAGCCACCCAGGGATCCCCAAAGAATGAAATATTGACACATACTACATCACGGGTCAACTTGAAAACATTATGCTAAATACAACAGGCCAGTCACAAAAGACTGAAATGTCCCTGTCCAAGAATTGCCAAATCCATAGAGCTAGAAAATAGATTAGTGGTTGCCATCTTTTGAAGGTAATAAAAATGTTCTGGAATTAAACAGCAGCAACAATTGCACAGCCTTGTGAGTATACTCAAACCACTGAACTGTATACTATAAAAGGGTACATTTTATGGTATGTGAATTATATCTTAAATTTAAGAAAAGGGCGGAGTATGCAAAGCTGAGAAACATGGAGACCAAGGGAGGTGACAGGGAGAATAGGACAATAAAAATAATAAAATAATGGGTAGCAGTTATCAAGTGTTGGCTACAGGAGAGGCACTAGGTGACATATTTAACATGAATAAATTATCCTATTTAATCCTCACAGCAACTCTGTGAGGCAAGTTCTGTTATCACTCTCATTTTATAGATGATAAAATGAAAGTCCTGAAGAGGTTAAGCCACCTATCAAGGGCACATGTGGAAAGTGGCTGAACTAAGCCCTAGCTGTAAAGCTTTGCTACAATGAAATATTGCTTTGTGCACGTGACCATCCACAGGACAGAATTAAGTCCCAGAATAAAGGTAGATGGTGCTAGGGGAGGCTGAAGAGGTCTTCACATCTCATTGGGTGTTTGAAGCATTTGAAAAAGATTCTGAAGTGCAGACTGGACTTTGACAAGCAGAGATGGAGAAAAATACATTTTAGGCAGGTGGAAAAAAACTTGAGCAAATATGTAGAGTTGAGAATATATGGGTGTATTAAGAGGGCTCTGCTAACATTATCAGTGACCCCCCCCCCCCTTCAATATCCATGGCCTCTTCTTCCTCAGTGGACAGAATGCCCAGGTGATGGATCATGATTAGCCTAAGGCCACTGAACAACACTATCTCCTGCTTTCCCTGCATCCCTTACAGCTAAGGGTGCACATGTGATCCAGTTTGGGCCAACAGCTCCTACCCAGACGTCTGCTGGGAAGTTTTGCTTTCCTAATTAAAGGAAAGTGATGAGCTTCATACCCTCTGAGCTCTTCCTCCTTTCTCCCTACCTTGAATGCAGATGCATTATCTGGAGCTGCAGCCACTATCTTGGGATCATGAGGTGCCAAGTATGAGAATGCAAACCAATGCATTGAGGTTGATGGAGCAGAAAAACGGAAAGAGCAAGGGTCCCTGAGGGTATCACTGAGTTGCTGAGCCAGCAACATCCTCCAGACTCCTTGTGCAAGAAAAATAAATCCCTATTTGCTTAATAACGGTTCTCTTAACCCTCCTGATAATATCCTGAACTTCTAACCTCATGGTTTAGAAAGGACTAACTCCACCCTGAGCTCCAGCGATGGGCCCCAGCCAACCAATCACTATATCCCATCTCCCTGGCCAGAGTAGTTCATTCAGGGATGTAGCACTTTGATCTTAGACTTTTAGCTTCCAAACTGCAAGAAATCTGCCTGTTGTTTGAGCCAGTCAGTTTATGGTGTTTTTACAATTTTATTTATTTATTTGAGAGAGAGAGAGAGAGAGAGAGAGAGAGAGAGCGCAAGCATGAGCCGGGGGAGGGGCAGAGGGAGAAAGAGAGCGGGACTTGTGGGACATGTGGGACTTGATCCCAGGAACCCAAGATCACAACCCGAGCCAAAGGCAGATGCTTATCCAACTGAGCCACCCAGGTGCCCCATAGTCTATGGTATTTTGTTATAGCAGCTTGAGTTGATTGAGACAGATGGTAAGAATTTTTTGGTTGTAAATGACAGAACTCTAACTCCAACTGATTTGAGCAAAAGAGGAGATATTAGCCTAGCAAGTAAAAAGTTCAGGGCTAGCTAAGGCTTTAAGTCATCACTGGGTCCAAGGGCTCAAGTTCTGCCATTAGGACACACTCTTCCTTTTTTCTTCTTCACATCCCCCTCTCTCCTTGCTTTGCTCAGTTTTGCTTTCTGCCAATTTCTTTCTCAAGGGATGTCCTCCCCTGTGGTAGCAAAGAGGCCACCAGCAGGTGTGTATGCTTGCATTGTCTTTACAGGCAGCAGCTCCAGGCTTAGTCAGCACTGCTGCTCATCACCCCATATGACCTTGACCCCCAACTTCTGTTTCAAAACTGAAAAAGACTCTGACTGGGCCTTGTTTACACACCTTCCCACTTCCACCCAACCAAGCTTGAGAACCAGAGAAATGGGACACTCCTATTGACTACTACAGGTCAAATGTCAACCCTAGTGGGGCCATTTCATTGGAAATCCCAGGGAGTGTGTGCAGCCTGCGGGTTGCATTTCTTTTAAGAGAAAAAAAGTACCTCAAGTAGAAAGAAAGATAAGAGGAAGACAAAAACAACCCAGCCAGGTAGGATCTCAATAGAGAGGAGGGCATGGAAATTCAAATGGGCTAAGGAGGCAGATTCAGAGGACAGCAAGGAAGGTAGTTGATTGCTGTTGAGGAGTTTGCACAGGAGGGAATCTTTAACCTCAAATCTCATGAAAATCTGGATTCTCCCAAATCCCAAATGCACATTTGCACGTGCACATAAAATACTGCACATAAGGGGCGCCTGGCTGGCTCAGTTGGTAGAGCATGGGACTCTTGACCTTAAGGTCGTGAGTTCGAGTTCCATACCAGGCATAGAGATTACTTTTAAAAAATACTGCAAATAAGTTGGGAAGGTTTATAACCTCCTCCCCAGATACCAGAGAAAGAACTCCTGGTAATGGAGCAATACCTAAAGGTGGAATTTAGATATCTGAGAGGAAAGTTAAATACAAAGTCTGAGATGTCTTGTGGCCAAGCAAGCAGGCACAATGCCTGCGGTCAGAGCAAAAGTGGGCAGGCTCCCTGCCCTGGTGGAGCTTCCAGCCCCAGTGGGGAAAGAAACATTAATCAGATAGTCCCACAAATAAATGTAAAAATTATAATTGGGATTCTACAACAGAGAGGTATGAGAGGGAATGAGTGCCATGGACAAGGATAAAGATGAAGGAGTGACATTTCACCCACCAAGCTGTAAAGGATAAGGAGGGGAGGGGGCCTTCCTGATAAAGTGAATTATCTGTGCAAGAACCCCGTGTTTGGAAGGAGTTGAAGGCAGGGATGATGGATTCCCTGATGTGATGAACCGACAGGGTGTCTCAGCTGGATACATACTGGGTTCTCAGGTCCTCCTCGGGTCTACTTTACAACGTGTAACATTGATTATAACTGGTTGTAACTGTGGTTCTAACAGCAGTCTGGGGGCAAACCATTCATTGCAAAAGAAAAAAACAAGAGAGTTTGGTTCATAGAGGTTCTGTTGTCTTTCCATCCTGATCTCTCCTGAATCTCACTGGGAAAAAAAATAAAAGACTGAAATTCCAAATGCCAGCTCCACCAACACTTGATAAAGCTCTGGCTTGTCAGACAAATGGATCTTGAACACAAACCACCCTGTTGCCACTCCATTGCTTGGTGTTCCTTAGGTTAGCACCCCCTCCCCCACCGTGAGGGTAGTAGCAAGTAGCGCTCTGCCGCTCTGCCGTGGGGCGAGGTGAGCTGGGGTTGCTCACTGTTGGCTTCTGCCTCCACTCACCTGGCTGCATGCCAGAAGTTTTCTGGGGAGCTTCATTATTTCTGGTGGCCTCCCCAACTTGCCTTCCTTCTTTAGGAAATGGAGTTAACAGGAAGGAATCAGAAATTAGGCAACTATCTTCTTGAAGGGAGTGGGGGAGGAAATTTTAAATGCCACAGCAGCTTTTAGATAAAGCAGGTAGAAAGCATACCCACAAGTCGCCAGTTGCAGCTTCTGTCCTCATCTCCATCTCCTTAACCTGTTGACCACTCCCCCATTTTTACTGATGTTCCTCAAATCCCCATCTCCCTTCCTGACCCCCAGTCCAGAACTCCCATCAGTCGATATGGCATCTCTACTATCCCAGACTCAATATGATGGGAGCCACATTTTTATTATTCTCCTCCTGCTGCTTACCATCACACCAACTCACTCTCCAAATGCCCCATTTTTCTCCAGGGCATTATATCCTTTGCTCTTTTTCATCCACTATATCTGTTCCATCATGACATCCCAGCATGAAATTATTCACAGATTTATTTTTTCCATCTAACTTCTAGACTCAGAGACACATGGGTTTATACCCCACAAGGCCATTACCTTGCTGTGTGTGATCTTGAGTAAATTACTTACCTCTCTAAGCTTTCCTTAACCTCTCGGAGCTTTCAATTTGTAAAATGGAGGAAGAATATATTCCTTGCAGGGTCATTGGTGAGACTTGAAGCATATATATAGTGGCACATGGCAGATGCGCCATAAGACGCAAGTTCTGGCGGGCAGGCCCCATGTGCGCAGCAGTTTAGCGCTGCCTTCACCCCGGGGTGTGATCCTGGAGACCTGGGATTGTATCCCCATGTCAGGGCTCACTGCATGGAGCCGGCCTTCCTCCCTCTGCCTCTCTCTACTCTTTGTGTGTCTTCTATGAATAAATAAATAAAATCTTAAAAAAAAAAAAAGAAACAAAAATCTACTTAACATCCCCATCCTGGGGGTACGGGGCGACAGGCAGGCAGGTGCCTCCTCAAATGTCTCTGGGGGGGTTGTGGGCAGTTCCTTCCTGTGGGCAGGAACTTCCTGTGGCAGTTCCCCCCAGCCCAGCCTCTGGCTCAGATACCCTGTGCCTGGCTCTCTGCAGGTGGCTTCACCCCAAGGCAGCCAGGGCTAGCTCAAACTTCTGATAGTAGGGCTCAGAGATTGCCAAAGCAGGAAGGACAGGAAGGGAGAACCCAGAATTGGAAAGGACTGAGTTGCCTAGCAGACCTCAGGATTCCTGCAGTCTGTCTGTCACACCAGGTCACAGGGAAGCCTTTCTGGCCTCTCCTCATGGGCTTGGCCTGCTGCCCTGTTTCTGAGCCATGGACACTGGACCATCTCTTTTTTCCTCCTTGTTCTAGGGCCTCCCAATCTCCTCTCCCCTTGCGGGTCTAAAGAAAACCCACAGGGCAGCCCAGGTGGCTCAGCGATTTAGCACCAGGGTGTGATCCTGGAGACCGGGGATGGAGTCCCACATCAGGCTCCCTGCATGGAGCCTGCTTCTCCCTCTGCCTGTGTCTCTGCCTTTCTCTCTCCCTCTCTCTCTACGTCTCTCATGAATAAATAAATAAAATCTCTAAAAAAAAAAAAAAGAAAAGAAAAAGGAAAAAAGTAAAGAAAACACACAATCCAATGTAAAACACAATATTGTTCCTGCCAAAGAAGAAATCCTTTTACTGTATTATGCAGAGTGATATATTTCTCTGTGTCTCAATCTATCTCATTGTAGCAAAGGGAAGAAGAGACACTTCATCTTTGCAAAACCCCACCTCTTAACCTCATTAAGTGCTTCTCAAACTAAACTATTAGTAATTTTTCTTTTTCTTTTTAAAAAGATTTTATTTGTTTATTTGAGAGAGTGAGTGAGAGAGAGAGAGAGCACAAGCAGGGAGAGGAGCAGAGAGAGGAAAGCAGACTCTCCACTGAGCAGGGACCAGATGCGGGGTTCGATCCCAAGATCCCTGGATTATGACCTGAGCCCAAGGCAGACACTTAACCAACTGAGCCAACCCAGGTGCCCCAGTAATTTTTCTAAGAAAAGTTTTCTGTTTATGATCTTTGGAGAACTCACCATTTGGCTGCTTGAGGAGCTACATCTGACCAAAAATGTGCTTTTCTGTTTTGTGTTAAGATAAAAAAAAGTTTGTGAATTAGTTGCCAACTTTTAAATTCCTAGATTTAAGTAAAAATCTGAATGACTGGGATGCCTGTGTGGCTCAGCAGTTGAACATCTGCCTTCGGCTCAAAATGTGATCCCAGGATCCAGAATCGAGTCCCGCATCAGGCTTCTGCATGGAGCCAGCTTTTCTTCCCTCTGCCTGTGTCTCTGCCTCTCTGTGTGTCTCTCATTAATAAATAAATTAATCTTAAAAAAATTTGGAATGACTCAGCTTCTCTTGAACTATCAGAAGGTCCTGCCACAGGGTCTACCTTCTTATTGGCCAACAGTCTATTGAATTTGAGAGACGATACCCTTCCACAGGCATGCACTCTACAGTTTGCCTGTAAGAGTAGAAGAAGTGCCCACTCACTGTTTTCCTGACTCAGCTAGTTTCATTTATTTAACTCAATTGCCTGTACCCTATAGACATTTGATTTTACTGCCCCGGGCCAGCTCTCACTGGGGATTGTGAACCATACCAATGACTTTGCTTTTTTAATTTTAACTTGTATTTGTTTGTTTGTTTGTTTGTTTGTAGGCTCTTTGCCCAAAGTAGGGGTTGAGTTCATGACCCCAAGATCAAGAGTCTCATGCTCCAACGACTGAGCCAGCCAGGTGCCCCATTGATTTTGGATTTTATACCAAATCGAAGAGAACCCATCAAAAGGCTTTACACATGGGAATAGGGGCACCTGGGTGGCTCAGTGGTTGAGCATCTGCCTTTGGCCCATGGCATGATCCCAGGGTCCTGGGATCGAGACCCACATCGGGCTCCCTGCAGGGAACCTGTTTCTCCCTCTGCCTGTGTCTGCCTCTCTCTGTGTGTCTCTCATGAATCAATAAATAAAATCTTTAAAAAAAAACATGTGAATGATATGCTTACATTTCTATCTGAAAGTCATCATCCTGAGTTCTGTAGAGAATGGATTAGAATGGGATAGAGAATAAAAGCAAAGGAAAAATCTGCAGTAGTTATTCGGGCCAGCCATAGTAATGGCCTGCATTGGGGTGGTGGTGGTGGAGATGGAGAAGAGTGGACACATGCAAGATACAGTTGTGGAGCAGACGCCACAGGGCCTGGAATGAGCTGGATGTGGACGCTGGAGAATGAGTTGATGGTGTGTATAACTGGGGGGATGGGTGTTTATTTATTGAAACAGGGGACTTGGAGGGTGTACAGATTTATGGGAGGAAATCATAAGTCCAGTATGTGGTTTGTTTATATGTGGGATGCTCAAGCATGCCACTGATTTCAGAAGAGCCAGCCTGGAAATATACAGTTGAGGGCCACCACCCTACAGATAGGCAGGGAGTAAGAGTAGAGTCAGATGAGAAGAGTCTTGGGCCTCAGTCCTGGGAAATTCCTATGCACAGATTGAACAGATGAGGAACAGAGAAGCCAGCTAAGGAATCTATAAAGGAACGGCCAGAGAGGTGACAGGAAAAGTGAGTAAGTGTGGCATCACAGAAGCAAGAAAAGAGAGTATAGTTAAAGGAGGAGTGGTTGGCTGTCTGGGAGGTCAGGTCAGTGAGGCATGAAAGGGTCCATTGGAATTAAGATCATGGTGGTCACTGAAGACCACAGCTCACCGGGGCTGACTGATGGCTCCTTTTAGAGGGAGTGAGTGCTCCCTAGTTTGCCACAATCCTCACTACTCCCTCCCATCCCCATCTAATACTTGGCCTGAGTCACATTTTTGTCCAGTTCCTGGAAGTATTTATACATCTGACCCTTTTCCCGGAGCAATAAGTACTACTTTGCAGCATCATTTTAAAACGGTGATTTGTCTCTCCTAACACAAAAAGCACTTAACACTATGCCTAGCACTTAATAAATGTTAGTTGTTAATTATATCACTTTTTCCTGTTCTGTACTCCATTAACCTCCACAGGATGCTTCAGACTCTTTCTCTTCTTCTCTGGTTGATTGCAAATAACCTAAAAGCTCTGTACCTGCCTTCTGGTTTCCTCCATCGGATTTGACCTCTCCTCTCCTGTGCCTACTTGAGCCCTACCCACCCTTCTGCTCCAGCTAAGTTTCCTGCTCCTCCAGGAAACCCTCTCACTGGCCTCCGGTGAATTCATCATTCTGGACTCTGATAAAACTTCCTAGCTATGCTATTTATTCTATGATTAATCTTGCTCTATCACGTGACTTGGATGGTTATTTACTTGAATTATTGCCTTTTTTCTCCAACTTAATTGTAAACTTGTGGTTAAGGAGGCATATTTAATCTCAGCAATTTTTACACAATGCCTTGCCGCAATAGGTCAATACATAATAGTTGATTGATAACTTAATTACTCCTTCTAGAAGTGGACACCTATTGATTTGTCTGCCAAGTCCATCTTCCTTTTCTGGAAGATGTCTACTCTGCCTCTACCTCCCTGCTCCATCCTCGTGGTGACAATGCAAAGGTTATGTCTTTGCTGTGAAACCTGCCACCTTGACCCCCCCTGACCTGCCCATTCACTCCTCTCTGAGGCCCAGACTGGAACATACAAAGATGTCTCATCAGGTTCCTGGCAGACAGCAGCAGTGAAGGCCAATATTCATCGAGCATGTGTCAGAGACGGCTTCAAATGGTGTACAAATCTTTTGTTCAGGCTCATTAAACCCATACAAGAACCCTACAAGGTAGATATTATTATCATTATCCCCATTTTACAGATAAGGAGACTGAGGCAGACCTCCTGTCTGTTCTGTTTCACCTGTGTGGAAGCTGGACTTCTCACACTCAGAGCTCCCTGTTGTTTCCTCACCACTGAATCTCTACTTTACTCTCCTGCCACCTCCACAGCACAGTCCAGGTGTCTCCTATCACCATACCTTTTATTGTGCCAATCTCTTTGCTTGGGAACATTATCCCCTGCTTTTTTGCCCAAGTAACTCCTACTTAATCTTTAAGACAGAGGTCAGGTGGTGCCTCTTTCATGAAGCCTTCCTTGAACAGCCTCCTCCCTCCTAGATAGGAGAACTACTGTCATCTCTCACCCATGCCTGGGCTGCCCCCTCAAGATTGTATTCATGACATTGCAATCCCAGAGTCAGCTGAGTTATCTGTGTCTACATAGACTCTGGGCTCTAAGAAAACATAGACCCCACAGTCTGGCACTGGGCCCAACACAAAGTAAGCAGAGAGTGAAGGCAGAAATAGCAGTTCTTCCCCAGATCCACAGTGTCACAGTTAATGCCACCAGTGGATAAACTATGACCCCTATGCCAACCTCACAGAACTCTGTAGGAGGGAGAGCCCCAGAGAGATTCGGTTCAACAAGTTGGCCATCTGGGATTAAAGTAGCAGAGTAAGACAGACAATAACAAGTTTTGACAAGAATGTGGAGAAATTGGAACCTCAAATACTACCCATGGGAACATAAAATGGTGCAGCCACTGTGGAAAACAGTGTGGGAGTTCTATAAAAGGTTAAACAGAGAGTTACTGCATGACCCAGCAATTCTACTCCTAGGTGGATACCCAAGAGAAATAAAAACATATGTCTACAGAAAAATCTGTACAAAAATATTCAAAGTAGCATTCTTCATAATAGCCAAAGGTAAAAATAATCCAAATGTCCATTAACTGACTTTTGGATAAACAAAATGTGGTAAATCCATGCAACAATAATATGAAACCACAGAAAAGAATGAAATATTTTCTTTTAATTTTTATTTATTTATGATAGTCACACAGAGAGAGAGAGAGAGAGAGAGGGGGGCGCAGAGACATAGGCAGAGGGAGAAGCAGGCTCCATGCACCAGGAGCCCGACGTGGGATTCAATCCTGGGTCTCCAGGATCGCGCCCTGGGCCAAAGGCAGGCGCCAAACTGCTGAGCCACCCAGGGATCCCCAAAGAATGAAATATTGACACATACTACATCACGGGTCAACTTGAAAACATTATGCTAAATACAACAGGCCAGTCACAAAAGACTGAAATGTCCCTGTCCAAGAATTGCCAAATCCATAGAGCTAGAAAATAGATTAGTGGTTGCCATCTTTTGAAGGTAATAAAAATGTTCTGGAATTAAACAGCAGCAACAATTGCACAGCCTTGTGAGTATACTCAAACCACTGAACTGTATACTATAAAAGGGTACATTTTATGGTATGTGAATTATATCTTAAATTTAAGAAAAGGGCGGAGTATGCAAAGCTGAGAAACATGGAGACCAAGGGAGGTGACAGGGAGAATAGGACAATAAAAATAATAAAATAATGGGTAGCAGTTATCAAGTGTTGGCTACAGGAGAGGCACTAGGTGACATATTTAACATGAATAAATTATCCTATTTAATCCTCACAGCAACTCTGTGAGGCAAGTTCTGTTATCACTCTCATTTTATAGATGATAAAATGAAAGTCCTGAAGAGGTTAAGCCACCTATCAAGGGCACATGTGGAAAGTGGCTGAACTAAGCCCTAGCTGTAAAGCTTTGCTACAATGAAATATTGCTTTGTGCACGTGACCATCCACAGGACAGAATTAAGTCCCAGAATAAAGGTAGATGGTGCTAGGGGAGGCTGAAGAGGTCTTCACATCTCATTGGGTGTTTGAAGCATTTGAAAAAGATTCTGAAGTGCAGACTGGACTTTGACAAGCAGAGATGGAGAAAAATACATTTTAGGCAGGTGGAAAAAAACTTGAGCAAATATGTAGAGTTGAGAATATATGGGTGTATTAAGAGGGCTCTGCTAACATTATCAGTGACCCCCCCCCCCCTTCAATATCCATGGCCTCTTCTTCCTCAGTGGACAGAATGCCCAGGTGATGGATCATGATTAGCCTAAGGCCACTGAACAACACTATCTCCTGCTTTCCCTGCATCCCTTACAGCTAAGGGTGCACATGTGATCCAGTTTGGGCCAACAGCTCCTACCCAGACGTCTGCTGGGAAGTTTTGCTTTCCTAATTAAAGGAAAGTGATGAGCTTCATACCCTCTGAGCTCTTCCTCCTTTCTCCCTACCTTGAATGCAGATGCATTATCTGGAGCTGCAGCCACTATCTTGGGATCATGAGGTGCCAAGTATGAGAATGCAAACCAATGCATTGAGGTTGATGGAGCAGAAAAACGGAAAGAGCAAGGGTCCCTGAGGGTATCACTGAGTTGCTGAGCCAGCAACATCCTCCAGACTCCTTGTGCAAGAAAAATAAATCCCTATTTGCTTAATAACGGTTCTCTTAACCCTCCTGATAATATCCTGAACTTCTAACCTCATGGTTTAGAAAGGACTAACTCCACCCTGAGCTCCAGCGATGGGCCCCAGCCAACCAATCACTATATCCCATCTCCCTGGCCAGAGTAGTTCATTCAGGGATGTAGCACTTTGATCTTAGACTTTTAGCTTCCAAACTGCAAGAAATCTGCCTGTTGTTTGAGCCAGTCAGTTTATGGTGTTTTTACAATTTTATTTATTTATTTGAGAGAGAGAGAGAGAGAGAGAGAGAGAGAGAGAGAGAGAGAGAGCGCAAGCATGAGCCGGGGGAGGGGCAGAGGGAGAAAGAGAGCGGGACTTGTGGGACATGTGGGACTTGATCCCAGGAACCCAAGATCACAACCCGAGCCAAAGGCAGATGCTTATCCAACTGAGCCACCCAGGTGCCCCATAGTCTATGGTATTTTGTTATAGCAGCTTGAGTTGATTGAGACAGATGGTAAGAATTTTTTGGTTGTAAATGACAGAACTCTAACTCCAACTGATTTGAGCAAAAGAGGAGATATTAGCCTAGCAAGTAAAAAGTTCAGGGCTAGCTAAGGCTTTAAGTCATCACTGGGTCCAAGGGCTCAAGTTCTGCCATTAGGACACACTCTTCCTTTTTTCTTCTTCACATCCCCCTCTCTCCTTGCTTTGCTCAGTTTTGCTTTCTGCCAATTTCTTTCTCAAGGGATGTCCTCCCCTGTGGTAGCAAAGAGGCCACCAGCAGGTGTGTATGCTTGCATTGTCTTTACAGGCAGCAGCTCCAGGCTTAGTCAGCACTGCTGCTCATCACCCCATATGACCTTGACCCCCAACTTCTGTTTCAAAACTGAAAAAGACTCTGACTGGGCCTTGTTTACACACCTTCCCACTTCCACCCAACCAAGCTTGAGAACCAGAGAAATGGGACACTCCTATTGACTACTACAGGTCAAATGTCAACCCTAGTGGGGCCATTTCATTGGAAATCCCAGGGAGTGTGTGCAGCCTGCGGGTTGCATTTCTTTTAAGAGAAAAAAAGTACCTCAAGTAGAAAGAAAGATAAGAGGAAGACAAAAACAACCCAGCCAGGTAGGATCTCAATAGAGAGGAGGGCATGGAAATTCAAATGGGCTAAGGAGGCAGATTCAGAGGACAGCAAGGAAGGTAGTTGATTGCTGTTGAGGAGTTTGCACAGGAGGGAATCTTTAACCTCAAATCTCATGAAAATCTGGATTCTCCCAAATCCCAAATGCACATTTGCACGTGCACATAAAATACTGCACATAAGGGGCGCCTGGCTGGCTCAGTTGGTAGAGCATGGGACTCTTGACCTTAAGGTCGTGAGTTCGAGTTCCATACCAGGCATAGAGATTACTTTTAAAAAATACTGCAAATAAGTTGGGAAGGTTTATAACCTCCTCCCCAGATACCAGAGAAAGAACTCCTGGTAATGGAGCAATACCTAAAGGTGGAATTTAGATATCTGAGAGGAAAGTTAAATACAAAGTCTGAGATGTCTGTGGCCAAGCAAGCAGGCACAATGCCTGCGGTCAGAGCAAAAGTGGGCAGGCTCCCTGCCCTGGTGGAGCTTCCAGCCCCAGTGGGGAAAGAAACATTAATCAGATAGTCCCACAAATAAATGTAAAAATTATAATTGGGATTCTACAACAGAGAGGTATGAGAGGGAATGAGTGCCATGGACAAGGATAAAGATGAAGGAGTGACATTTCACCCACCAAGCTGTAAAGGATAAGGAGGGGAGGGGGCCTTCCTGATAAAGTGAATTATCTGTGCAAGAACCCCGTGTTTGGAAGGAGTTGAAGGCAGGGATGATGGATTCCCTGATGTGATGAACCGACAGGGTGTCTCAGCTGGATACATACTGGGTTCTCAGGTCCTCCTCGGGTCTACTTTACAACGTGTAACATTGATTATAACTGGTTGTAACTGTGGTTCTAACAGCAGTCTGGGGGCAAACCATTCATTGCAAAAGAAAAAAACAAGAGAGTTTGGTTCATAGAGGTTCTGTTGTCTTTCCATCCTGATCTCTCCTGAATCTCACTGGGAAAAAAAATAAAAGACTGAAATTCCAAATGCCAGCTCCACCAACACTTGATAAAGCTCTGGCTTGTCAGACAAATGGATCTTGAACACAAACCACCCTGTTGCCACTCCATTGCTTGGTGTTCCTTAGGTTAGCACCCCCTCCCCCACCGTGAGGGTAGTAGCAAGTAGCGCTCTGCCGCTCTGCCGTGGGGCGAGGTGAGCTGGGGTTGCTCACTGTTGGCTTCTGCCTCCACTCACCTGGCTGCATGCCAGAAGTTTTCTGGGGAGCTTCATTATTTCTGGTGGCCTCCCCAACTTGCCTTCCTTCTTTAGGAAATGGAGTTAACAGGAAGGAATCAGAAATTAGGCAACTATCTTCTTGAAGGGAGTGGGGGAGGAAATTTTAAATGCCACAGCAGCTTTTAGATAAAGCAGGTAGAAAGCATACCCACAAGTCGCCAGTTGCAGCTTCTGTCCTCATCTCCATCTCCTTAACCTGTTGACCACTCCCCCATTTTTACTGATGTTCCTCAAATCCCCATCTCCCTTCCTGACCCCCAGTCCAGAACTCCCATCAGTCGATATGGCATCTCTACTATCCCAGACTCAATATGATGGGAGCCACATTTTTATTATTCTCCTCCTGCTGCTTACCATCACACCAACTCACTCTCCCAAATGCCCCATTTTTCTCCAGGGCATTATATCCTTTGCTCTTTTTCATCCACTATATCTGTTCCATCATGACATCCCAGCATGAAATTATTTCACAGATTTATTTTTTCCATCTAACTTCTAGACTCAGAGACACATGGGTTTATACCCCACATGGCCATTACCTTGCTGTGTGATCTTGAGTAAATTACTTTACCTCTCTAAGCTTTTCACTTAACCTCTCGGAGCTTTTCAATTTGTAAAATGGAGGTAAGAATATATTCCTTGCAGGGTCATTGTGAGACTTGAAGCATATATAAAGTGGCACATGGCAGATGCGCCATAAGACGCAAGTTCTCGGGCAGCCCCAGTGGCGCAGCAGTTTAGCGCTGCCTTCACCCCGGGGTGTGATCCTGGAGACCTGGGATTGATTCCCATGTCAGGCTCCCTGCATGGAGCCGGCTTCTCCCTCTGCCTCTCTCTCTCTTTGTGTGTCTCTATGAATAAATAAATAAAATCTTAAAAAAAAAAAAAAGACACAAGTTCTCCTCTGCCTTCTCTGTGTGTCTCTGGGTAGCATCCTAATCTGGGCCTTCCTCTTTACATACTTGGATTATAGCAGGAATACCCAAAAGTCCTCAGTTTTCTAATCTCCTCCCATCCAATTCATCCAAACACCAAGACTAGAGAAATTTCAAGATATTGTGTTCCTTTGTGCCACTCTTCTGACCCTGTAATATTCCTTTCCCATTGCCATCAGGTAAAGTCAAAGATCTAGTCCTAAAATTTGCAATGCCATGGCCTCATACATCCCAGGATGACTCCCTTGTATCTTGTGGAGGACCTTGGGAATGACTGTGATTGCCTGTGGGAGCCTGAGAGAGGAGGAGACCTAAGAACAGGACAGAATCATAAGGACATTAGTGTTCAGGGCTGGGAAGAAGAGAAGCCAGTAGAGGAGCTCATGGAGGACAAGATTAGCATCCAGGAAATGATGGAAAAGATAGTTTCCAAGAGAAAGTGACCACAAGTGTCAAATGCTGCAGAAAGGTCAGGTTGAGAACTGAAAAGGGTATGTCATGAGTTTGGATGGTGTCCTCCACAAAGATAAGACCAAATGTTAAACCCCAACACTTGTGAATATGACCTTATTTGGAAATAGGGTCTCTGCAGATGTAATTAAGGGTCTCAAGATAAGAGCCTCCATTTAGGGTGGTTGTAAATCCAATGACCCACGTCCTTGGCTGTTTAGTAAAGGAGAGGGACACAGGGACACAGCAGGCAAGGTCCGTGAAGACTGAGGCAGAGGCTGGCATAAGGTATCCCTTGAGCCAAGGACCACCGGAAGCTGGAAGAAAGGTGTGGATTTTTGGATTGGGTTTTCTGGCTTCAGAGAGAGAATACATTTTTGTATTCTAAAATCATACTTTGTATTCTAAGTTTTTTTTGTTCCAAGCTGCCAAATTTGTGGTGTTTTGTTCCAGCAGTCCTCTATTAGGAAACTAATAGAGGGTACCTTGCATTTAGAAATAAAGTGGTTGGGGATCTCTGGGTGGCTCAGCGGTTTAGTGCCTGCCTTCAGCCCAGGGCGTGGTCCTGGAGTCCCGGGATCGAGTCCCACGTCAGGCTCCTTGCATGGAGCCTGCTTCTTCTTCTACCTGTGTCTCTGCCTCTCTCTCTCTCTCTCTCTGCATCTCTCATGAATAAATAAAGAAAATTTAAAAAAGAAGAGAAATAAAGTGGTTGCTGCTTTGCCTTGGTGGAGTCTGAAGCAGTAAGAGCATCTTTTTCAGGAGGCGTTCCTACAGGGGTGAGGAGAGCCAGGACAGTAACTAAAATTGTGTTGCCCAAAGAAAAGGTCTTTTTTTTTTTTTTTTTCAAAATACTGCTCATAGGAGCTCCTATGTCTGACAATGTGGAAAGGAAAGAATTCAGAGTCATGGCTGGAAGGACCCCTAAAATGCCCATCCATAAGAGAACTGGGGGGAATATCTGTGGAACGACATGAATGTGCTTTTCTCTTGTATACTCTGTTTTTGTGCAATGTCTCTCCTCTGCCAGGGACATTGTCCCTCCTCTGTTTGCCTTGGAGAGGATTAGGAATGCAAAGAGAAAGAGGAAACTGGTGCTTAGCTTTGGACATCCAAAAAAATATTCCAGAGCATAAACCAAGGGAATAGCCTTGAAAGCCAATCTTTGCCAAGAGAGAAAGGATGTTCTAAATCATTTAAACACACATTAATATATCAAGAACCAGGCCTGGTAGACAAGGCTGCCAAGTTTTGTTAATGAGCCTGGAGTGGAAGGAAATCAAGATATGACACCTGGGTGTGGCCCCAGGATAACCTGAAGGAAGGCAAAGGCTGGGGACACATGTGGTCTTCAGCTCCTCTTCCAGGTCAAAGCTGGGGCAGAGGGAGGAGCATGTGAGAGGGTTGAGGGGATAGCTAAAAGCACGGGTTCTTGGCCCTCTTCCCTATTTGGATCCCTAGGAGGAGACCCATACTGGACTAGACATCGTGTCCAGGAGTCAGAGGGGCAATTGTGCAACACTGAGGTGGGGAAATGACTAGCCAAATGACCCTGCTCCCATGGCTGCAGGGGATCCTGAAATTTCTCTGGGATCCTCTAAGGGAACTGGGGTGCTGGTGCTGGAGTGCCTCAGAGACCAGTCTTTGTAGGACCCTCATATCCTGGAGCATGATTCCAGCAGGACACTCCAGAAAGCCCATGGGTGACCAGTCGCTCACTCGGTGGCCTTGGCTGCCACCACCAGGGATGGTGGTGATAGAAAGGAGAGGATATTTGAAGGACTGAGCATTTACCTTACAGAAACTGAGTCATCCAGAAGAGACTATTTAGGGATCCCTGGGTGGCGCAGTGGTTTAGCGCCTGCCTTTGGCCCAGGGCGCGATCCTGGAGACCCGGAATCGAATCCCACGTCAGGCTCCCGGTGCATGGAGCCTGCTTCTCCCTCTGCCTGTGTCTCTGCCTCTCTCTCTCTCTCTGTGTGTGTGTGACTATCATAAATAAATAAAAATTATTAAAAAAAAAAGAGACTATTTAAACTGGAAGATGCTGTAGCACCATGACCTGGCAAATTAGGTTTCCTTTCTACTTCCCTGGGGGGGGGGGGGTCATCAGATGAGGTAAGGAACTACAAAAGCAACATCGTCCTTGCATTTTTCTTTGACTGTGTACAGGCTCCTCATGCCACTGTCACCCAGTTAGTGCTCTGGAAGCCCAGTGCGCCTGGGGCAACATTCCTGAGACCTGCAGGAGGGGGTGAGCTGGTGAGAAAGGGTAGCCTTGCCAGCCTGGAATGCCTAGACTAAGTGTGTGTGTGTGTGTGTGTGTGTGTGTGTGTGTGTGTGTGTGTGAGTGGGACAAGACTCTCCCAGGAAGGGCTCCAGGGATGGTTGCCGCTGGGCTAGGATGTAGAAAAATCAAAGTCAAGGATACAAATCAATACTGTCACATACCCTGGAGGCTAAGGAAGCACCTTCCCACAGGAGAGGCTGTGTAAGAGAAAGTAGAAAAGGCTCCCAACCGCTGGGTGCAGAATCGGGCTATTTGAATTTAACAGGAGACTCACGTCCCAGGATCCTTCCTTCTCGGTTCACTTAATCCTCTCTACGGCACTAAGTATTCTTGCGAAAAACAGACAAGACGAAGTCCAGAGAGCCGGTTTCCCATATTTCTGTTCTGAGGCTGGGGTTCATACAAGGTCAGGATCCACAGCTGTGGATTCGAACCTCCACACCCCCATGCTCTCCTGGCCAGAGCTCACTGCCCGACCAGGGAGGGAGGTGGGGGCCAGGGGGAGGGGAATGTCAGGGAGGGGAGCAGCTAAAGCTGGTGGATTAAGTCCCCACAGAGCCCTCTTGGCCCTCTCCAAATGATCTGTTGGTTGGGGGTGTGGAACGTGATCTTGAGATTTCTAAGACCCTCATAGGGCCAGGTTCCTATTTCTGCATCCAGATCTTGGGCAAATAATTTAAGCGCTGGAGCCTCAGATTTCATTCTTAGAACAATGGAGATAATAATTCCCACCTTACTGAGAGTTTAAGGGTTAGACAGGGCATGTCCAGTGTGCCTAGATAGAGCCTGATAGGGGGGAAACAGCTCAAAATAATTTAATTTAATTCTACTCTGGGGCACCTGGGTGGCTCAGTCGGTTAAGCATCTGGGCTAACCCATCAGTGGGTTAAGTATGTGTCTTCAGCTCAGTTCCTGATCTCTGGATCCTGGGATCGAACCCTATATTGGCCTTCCTGCCCAGCAGGGAGCCTGCTTCTCTCTCTCTCTCTCTCTCTCTCTCCTTTTGCTCCTCACCACTGCTTGTTCTCTCTCTCTCTCTCAAATAAATAAAATCTTTTTTTAAAATTCTGCTCTGTTTCAATCAGCACTTTCAAGGTAAAATGCCCTGGCAAAAGCAGAGCAAAGCAATTTAAACCAGGGACTGGTTTGAGAGGAATTCTCAAGCAGCTTCCCTGACCTTGACCTTTGGTGTTCTTAAAAAACAAAATCTAGAAAGCCTCTTCTTGTGGGGGGAACAGAGCTGTCTCCTCATGAGGTTGGCCCACCTGCCATGGCCGGGGGTGTCAGTGAAGACAGTGCAGGAAGGTGGGGTCCACGCCTGACTTCAGCGTGAGGCCAGGGACCCAGGTATGCACCACGTGGATGGGGCTCAGGCAGCGACTCGCCTCCGGACGACATCTGAGAATCACATTTTGTCAGCAACAGGGTGGTCACTGTCTGAAAATGTGCACTGACCTCAATAAAAGAATGCCAAACTCTGTCTTTCTTTCTCGAGTAATCTTGAGAGGAGAGGAGCTCCTGCCAGGTGCAGAAGAAAGAAGAAAACCCGCTTTTGGCAGCAGGGGAATCAGGTTGCCACAGCAACGAGCTCCTTCCCAGGTCCACTCATTATATGGCTTTTGAATTAGACTTCCTCCTGTGGACAGTCTAGCAGCTGGATTCCCATCTCCCCAGCAGTCCCTCCCCCACCCGGGCTTCTCCCCAGGGAAACCAGTGCAGAAGGGAGCCACTGCCCCTTCTTTCAAAGCCAGCCCCTGCTGTCTCTGGGATGGGACAGCACTTACTTGGTTGACATTGGGAAGCACAGGAAACAGCCCTCTCATCTTCTGTGGATGGGAGGGTGGCTGGTACAACTTCTCTGAGCAGCATTTTGGCAAAAATGGAAAGATACACTCTCTGACCCCGCAGTGCTGGGCTTTAGCCCTGGCACCACAGCATTTCCGTGATAGCAAAACCCTGGGAGCAACCTTCATGTCACTGAGAGGGGACTGGCTGAACGTCAGATGTGGCTCCTGTGGCCTACTATGCGGCTGCAGGAATAGCAGGCTGGATCCCACGAGCCCACGGGGGAAGGCGAATTAAGTTCAAAAAGCAAGTTGTTCAAACTCATAGAACCAGAAAATAGAATGGTGGCTGTGAGACTAGAGGGAGGGGGAGATGGGGAAATGGCTAACAGGTGCACGGCTTCAGGGGTGCCTGGCGGGCTCAGTCGGTGGAGTGTGTGACTCTTGATCTCGGGGTCGTGAGTTCAAGCTCCACATAGGGTGTAGAGGTTACTTAAAAATAAAATCTAAAAAAAAATAGGGGATCCCTGGGTGGCGCAGCGGTTTGGCGCCTGCCTTTGGCCCAGGGCGCGATCCTGGAGACCAGGGATCGAATCCCACATCAGGCTCCCGGTGCATGGAGCCTGCTTCTCCCTCCGCCTGTGTCTCTGCCTCTCTCTCTCTCTCTCTGTGACTATCATAAATAAATAAAAATTAAAAAAAAATAGGTGTACAGTTTCAATTTTGTAAGATGAAAAATTCTGGAGATCAATTGTACAGCCACGTACATTTGGTTAGCACTACTGAATTGTAAACTTAAAAACGGTTAAGATGGTAAATTTTATGTTTGTGTATTTTACCACAATATATTTATATATTTTTTAAAGATTCTACCTATTTATTTATTTATTTATTTTTTTATTTATTGAGAGAGAGACAGAGCACATGCACAAGAGCACGGGGAGGGGCAGAGGGAGAGAAAGAATTCCAAGCAGACTCCTTGCTGAGTGGAGAGCCAAATTTGAAGTTTGATCTCATAACCTTGAGATCATGATCTGAATCGAAATCAAGAGTTAGATGCTCCACCAACTGAGCCATCCAGGCACCCTCGTATTTTACAATATTAAAGAAAAGCAAATTGCAGGGCACCTGGGTGGCTCAGTGGTTGAGCATCTGCCTTTCACCTCAGGGCGTGATCCCAGGGTCCTAGGATTGAGGCCCACATTGGGCTCCCTGCAGGGAGCCTGCTTCTCCCTTTGCCTATGTCTCTGTCTCTCTGTGTCTCTCATGGATAAATAAATAAAATCTCCTAAAAACATTTTAAAAAAGAAAGAAAAGAACATTGCAGAATAGAATCAATATTGATAGCACAATCTTTGTGTATGTGTGTGTTTAAAGGCAATGCAATTTGGAAAGGAGACAAAATAAACTGTTATCAGTGGTTACTTTTGCAGTGAGAAGGAATCGAGAGAAAAGAGGATGTTACTTTTCATTTTAGTCCTTCCTGCAGAGTTTTAAAACATATATAAATAGCATCTATTATCTTTGTAACTTCAACAAACTTGTAAACAAAGCGTGATGATATTAATATACCTGACCTTCAGGAAATGGCTCCAGGTCAACAGCTATTTATTGAGTATTAGCCTACTGTATACAGGCGCTGTGGGAAGTTTGAGGGAGAGCCAGCAGGAGCGCAACAAGACGGCCCCTGACCTCCTGGGGTTTAGGTTCCCCTGGGAGACCGCAAAGCTGGGGACAGACACAGAGGATACTGGAAGGTATGAGGTGCTTGCCTCATTTCCTCTCATACCTCTGAGGTGATATTTAAGCTGAGACCTTAAAGCTTGAAAAGGACCCAGGCAGGGGAAGAAGAAAGGGCATCTGGGCACAGGAGCAGAGACTGCAAAGACCTGGAATCAGAGGAGAGAGGCCAGTGTGTCAGGATGGAGGGTGGAAGGGAGGGTGAAGGTGGAGGTGGGGAGGAAGGAGGGAGGAGGTGGAGAGGGAGGACGAGGCGTGTAAAAGGGGGTAGGGGTGGAGGGGCAGGTGCTGGTGGTGAGAAGGCTGCGGGGCGTTCCCAATTGGCAGGGCAATGGAAAGGCACCCTGGGATTCTAAGCAGAGGAATAACATGATCCAATTTATGTTTTAAAAAGATCATCATGGTTGGGGGTGGAGGGTTAGGGGAAGGGGTTGAAGAAGGGGCGAGAGTGGAAGCAGACAGACTAGATAATGAGGTCTTTATTAGCTTCCTGCTGAACAACTGATGAGCGTTTTGGTTTTGAGGAGGTTAAAAATTGCAGGTAATTGCTGAGACGTTAGAAGAGTGTGCTTTTTAAAAGGCTCTCCTGCACACAAACCTGGTGACACTGTTGTCTTAGCCGGGGTCACTGAGAAGAAGGGTTGCCGCCAGTTTTTCCGACTTTCAGGTGGCTCAGAGTCAGTGGGATCCTGTTAAACCTGACTGGGCAGGTCAGGGTGGGAGCAGCCTGAGACTCTGCAGGTGAGGCCAAGGGGCTCACTTTCATTTTCAAAATTCCTGTAATGTTCACATTCCTTTTTTAAAGGCCTAATTTGCTTTTGTGCTAGAGAACAACAACAGTTATAAAGATAATTTTAAAAGACCCTTGACACAGCCTGCTTGAGCCAGCAGCAGGCAAAGCAGAAGGGATGTCTCTGACGCAGGCCTTCAAGAGGACCAGGTTACCCAGTGGTGGGCGCACCGTCTCCCAGGGAAATCTCAGGGGCCCAGGGCAAAGCAAAGAAACAATGTATTTTATTTTATTAAATTTTTATTTATTTATGATAGCTACAGAGAGAGAGAGGGGCAGAGACACCGGCAGAGGGAGCCCGATGTGGGATTCGATCCCGGGTCTCCAGGATCGCGCCCTGGGCCAAAGGCAGGCGCCAAACTGCTGTGCCACCCAGGGATCCCCGAAACAATGTATTTTAAACACCAATTATCAAGAACTGTGGTTCGTGCTGCGATATGGGAAGGAAGAGTTGCTGGCAGAGGAGCAGGGAAGACAGAGCTGTAAACAGAGAATTTTTTTTTTTTTTTTAAACAGAGAATCTTAACCCAAGCCCAAGGTGCTAAGTACATTGATGGAGTTATATACTCGGCATGCCCATGTGGTGCGCAAGGGCGGCCAACCTGGGGAAGTGGTAGGAGGGGCTGCCAGAGAATCACCTAGATCACCTCTGCTAGAGCTCACCTCCCAGGTCAGCCAGGGAATAGGCTCAGAGGCTCAGACACCAGAACAATGATCTACAGTTGAAAAAAAAAATAAAAAAAAAAGAATGATCTACAGTTGAATGAGTGACTTCCTCAGGTGCCAGGCACTGCCCCAGGACCTTTGCAGACTAGTCTCAGAGCCCTAGTGCTGAAGGGCACAGACTCTGGGGCTTGATTTACTTGGGTTCACATCTCAGCTCCGTCACTAGCTGTGTGAACTTGGGCAAATCACTTAAGTGCTCTTACCCTCAGTTTCCTCCCTGAAAAACGGAGATAATAATAACCAAGAGTGTTTTTTTTTTTAATTTTTATTTATTTATGATAGTCACAGAGATAGAGAGAGGCAGAGACATAAGCAGGCTCCATGCACTGGGAGCCCGATGTGGGATTCGATGCCGAGTCTCCAGGATCGTGCCCTGGGCCAAAGGCAGGCGCCAATCCCTGGGTGGCGCAGGGATCCCTAACCAAGAGTATTGTAAGGATTAAGGGAGTTCACATCAACGACGGTTGGTATGTAGTAAGGGCTATTAAAGCACTAGCTGTTATGACTTCATCCTCAACAACTCTGTGGGCCCAATAGTATTAAATGCCCACTTTGTGGATAAAGATGCTGAGGATTGCAAAGGTCAAACTCCTCTCTGGAAAAGGCCCATGCGGAGTGGCCCTGGGAGAGCAGCCCCCAGCTGCATCTCCGAGTCCCGGATCCTGGTTCCCATTGCTCAGGTGCCCCACGCCCACCTCAGGCATTGCAAATGGCCCTGGTTCTCCCTTCCGCTGACTTAAAACAGCAGTCCTGTGCAGGAGCTGGAGCCCCCGGGAAGGGTGGGGAAGGGCCCACCATGTGTCACCCTGGACTCCGATGCTCCCAGCTGTTCCCTCACCCAGCTTCTCTCAGGCCGATCAACCATAAATCCGAAAATCAGCCTGTAGGGGAACCAAACCGCTCTATCTGCACAGAGGCCTCTGCAAGATGAAAGGGGCTTCTGAGATGAGAAAGCCAATTGCTTTCTCACGGTAAAGCCAAAGAACGCTGGTGGGTGGGATGAAGTAATTGCGGTGTGCAGCTGTGAGATACACGAGGAAGAGGGAGACCCACAGTAGCAGGACCCCAGAGCGCCCCGGATGCAGGGTGTCAGGTTTTCTCCTCAGGCTTTGCCGGGGACAGCAGGCCCTGGAAGCATATTGATGGACGAGCATAAATCCTGGAATAAGGCTCCTGGGCCACAGAAGCAGGCAGGAAGAGGACAGCTGGGGGACCCCCCCCTCAGAGGCTCGGAGAGAGGAGGCCTGTGTATCATGCTGGCTAGGACAGTTGAGGGAGGTCAAGTCTGCTTCTAGGTACTCGACCCAAACTCTCATTTCATTTACATATGAAAGGTATATTTATTTCTGTTTAGGTTCATGTAAACCTGCTTCGTATCGTAATGAACTTCAGATGGTTTACAAAAATGTGCGGAATGTCAAGGAATAAAACAAATAACTTTGGGAATTGAAGTGAAACGAAAATAAAGGGAGGGGAAATAATGGAAGTAATGGAATAAGATTAGTATCTGCAGGGGCACCTGGGTGGGTCAGTGGTTGAGCATTTGCCTTTGACTCAGGGCATGATCCCGGAATCATGGAATTGAGTCCTGCATCGGGCTCCCTGCAAGGAGTCTGCTTCTCCCTCTGCCTATGTCCTGCCTCTCTCTCTCTGTGTCTCTCATGAATAAATAAATAAAATCTTAAAAAAAAAAAAAAGGATTAGTATCTGCAAATGGTTAATAAGTAGTTCTGTACAGTTGCTAACAAGGCCCAGACACTCAGTTCTGAGAACCTTGGTGACCAAAGCTAAGAGTGACCAACAATCCAATCCATGAACCAGAGTCTACAAGATGGAAAAAAAAATCCAGAACTCAGAAGCATCACTTTAACCCCGGTACAGAAACTTGGGAGGATTTCCTCCACTGTCCACCTAAAGATAACCCTGTGATGCGGAGGGCAGTGGATACTCTTCAGGGGCACCTTGACAACAGAGATAGTAGACATTTCTCCAAATGTTCCCCAGTGTGAGCTGTGGCACTGGAATGCCATTCCAGAGTAATCCTCATAATCGTTCTGTGCCATTTGTAATACCAGAAATCAGAGACAGCCTCAATGTCCACCTAGCCCATCAAGGAATGAACATCTGATGGTGTACTACACAGCTATTAAAAAGATAGAGGAGCAACTTAGATACTCATATGAAATAATCACCAACATATATTGGTAAGGGGAAAAAAGCAAGGGGAAGATCAATGCTTATAAGTGGGGAGGGGGGGAGGGAGAAAAGGAAAAAAAAAAAGAAAAGAAAAGAGTGTGAGTGTCTTTTCTTAAATGCTTGTGTCTACCCCAGGTCATTTCTGGAAGAACTCTCAAGAAGCTGCTGATTCTGGGGAGGAGAACTGGGTGGAGGGTGATGAAGGTAAGAGGTTGACTTTCCATTATACAGCCTTTCGTCCCTTCTGAATGTTGTATCATGGGAGTTTATTACACATTCAACCCAATTAAATAATGCATTATAGTCATGCAAGCAAAAATAATCAAAGAGTGCCTACATATGAGGGGCTCCACACAGACCCTTCCTTAGGGTCAGGCATTTTTTTTTTTTTTTTTTTTTTTTTAGGGTCAGGCTTAAGGACAACATATAGATTACCCAGGAGAATGAAAGCCCACGCATCCCTCAGCTCAGTCCTCCATGAAAGTAATTTACTCAGCGTGTTCCTGCTGAGACTCCAATGGGTAGAAAATTTACATTACTGTTTAAAATCCACCGCTTTCCCTCTTCAACTGGAAAATTAAAAAACCTTCCCTTTCCACAAAAAACTAAAACAAAAAAACAAAAAACAAAAACTTGTTAGAACTAATATATTTAGCAAAGTTGATGGATGCAGAATCAACACAAAAATTGGCTTTGTTTCTATACTGAACAATCGTAAAAAGAAATTAAGAAAAAAAGAAATTAAGAGAATTTACAATAGCATCAAAAGAATACAAAAGAAGAAAACACTTTAACCAAGAAGGTGAAAAATTTTTATACGTTGAAAACTGCAAAATGGAGGCACTTGTGTGCCTCAATGAGTTAAGTATCTGCCTTCGGCTCAGGTCATGACCTCAGGGTCCCGGGATCAAGCCCCAGAGCCCCACATCGGGCTCCCTGCTCATCAGGACGCCTGCTTCTCCCTCTGCTTGACGCTCCCCCTGCTTGTGCTCTCTCTCTTTCTGTCAAATAAATAAAATCTTTTTTTAAAGATTTTATTTATTTATTTATTTATTTATTTATTTATTTATTTATTTATGAGAGAGAGAGAGAGAGAGGGAGAAGCAGGCTCCACGCCGGGAGCCAGATGCGGGACTCGATCCGGGGACTCCAGGATTGCACCCTGGGCCAAAGGCAGGCGCTAAACCACTGAGCCACCTGGGGATCCCCTAAATAAATTAAATCTTAAAAAAAAACCCCATACTATAAGATAATATGGTCCTGGCATAAAGACAGATATATGGACCAATGGAATAGAATAGAGAGCCCAGAAATAAACGTCTGTATGTATGTCAAATGATTTTCAACAAGGTGACAAAGACGATTCAATGAGGAAATGAGAGCCTTTTCAACATATGGTGTTGGGAAAACCGGATGTCCACATGTAAAAGAATGAAGTTGGATCTTGACCTAAAAGCCATATACAAAATTAATGTAAAAGTAAACATCTTTGGGCAGCCCTGGTGGGGGTTCAATAAATATGTGCTGAGAGACTTAGTGTCCTCTCTTGTCCCAATCCTTCCAACTGCTGCTTGGGAAGGTACAGATGGAGCTATATCAGGTACCTGGGGTATAGACAAAAGTTGAGTATCCCATGCCAGCCAGAGTGCCGTGGAAGGTTCTGCTTTACACACACACACACATCATGCACATACAAACACAACATGCCTCCCATACCACACACTCTGTGCATATAATACATACATCACAGGCACCACACAGCCCACCCATACATCATATCACATACACAACACTGCACATCCCCCAACACATACCACTCATCTCTCTCTCTGTCTTTCTCTCTGACACACACACATACCACCACCACCACCACCACCAGGAGGGGTCTTTTTTTTTTTTTTTAAGATTTTATTTATTTATTCATGAGAGACACAGAGAGAGAGAGAGAGAAAGAGAGAGGGGGGCAGAGACACAGGCAGAGGGAGAAACAGGCTCCATGCAGGGAGCCGGATGTGGTACTTGATCCCGGGACTCTAGGATCACGCCCTGGGCTGAAGGCAGCGCTAAACTACTGAGCCACCCTGGCTGCCCAACCAGGAGGGGTCTAATTCAGGCCCAGAGAACAGGATTCAGATTGAGAACAGGAGGGGTCCTGTCAGATTCATTTAGAACATAAAATTTTGCTGATTCTCTCCTTACACATTTCCCCCCAACCCGCCTTGGCTCAATAAATATTGTGAAATGAGTTAGTAATCAATACATGGTTCTAGGGACTCCAGGAAAGCCTGCTCTTCCCTCCTGCCACCTTCCATCTCTGAGGCTCACTGCCTGCCCCTGCAGTTCTTCCCCGGGAGCTTCATTTGTCAGCTTAGTACTCTGATGGATATAAGTGACACCTCCTCCCTCTGGCCCGAGGGAGAGTGAGACTTCTGGTAGCCATATGCACCTTAGTCTGAACAAGAGACAGGAGAGAGAGAGACAGGAGAGCGCGGAGGGGAGTATGACTTCCAGTTCAGGCTGGATACCAATCAGGTAATTGGGTGATAGGAGGCAGAGGCGTGGGGTTGGGCAAGCAGCGAGAATGCACGAAGCTCTGCAGGGTGAGCAGAGGGGGAGAGCTCAGAGGGACATCTGTAGGGAGGCGTGGGCGGGTGGCACCCTGAGGGAGTGGTGGGGGACTGTACCAGCATCTCATGGTTGGCCTCTGGCCAGCCCCGTCTTTACTTCCATTCCCGGTGAGATGAGAACAGAAACTGGCTGGCTCCCCCGATCACGGAGGCAGCAGATGAAGTAGGTGAGAACAGATGAATAAGTGGGGACAAGGAGCCCCAGGCCAGCCCTGCAGGGGCCCCACAGAGGGACTCTGCACAGGCCCCCAAATCAGCCGCCCCAAGGGACTGCCCTATGCTGTGGGCAGAACGCCTCTCCTCCCCGGTTCTCCCAGGGCGCCTCATTTTGCTGGTTTCCAGTGGAGGAAAGTCTTCAGCCCTCCACCTTAACCCTGATGCTAGAACCCAAGGAGGCCATGCTTTGTTTGGTTTTATTTTTGAGGCATGAAGATGGGAAAGGAGCAGAGCTCCCGGGGAGCCGAGGATGTGCTCTAGGCACCCCTGGGTCCTCGTGACTTAGTAAGAAAATTTGCACTCGTTAATTGATCCACATCTTCTCCTAAAGGTATTTTGATTTTCAGTCAAATTTCTATTTAAATAAGGAGTTTCAAAGGAGGCAGAAGTCAAGGCTGTGTTCTCGGAACACTGATCCTTAAACAATGAGGGATTTTGCCGACAGGACCTCCCCCTGCCCAGAGCACCCCCCCACCCCCTGAGTCACAGGGGAAAGGACCTTAATTAATCTAGTTAGTTCCTTCTTCCCTCTCCGACCAACTCATCTCTCTCCATCACTAAGTGAACACACACCGTGCATACACACCCGCACACACATGCACACACACAGCCTCATCCCCACCAGTGGGTGGAGCCAGGATTCCTTTGTGACCACATCCCTTACCTTTTGGGGGAAACCACCTCTGAGGGGCCATGAGGCTCCAAGCTCCCCGAAGGCTCAGGCTGAGGCTGGTCTTCTCCTGGAACCCATCTTCCCTCAGCATCTTCCTCTTGCAGGTTTCTCCTGGGGCCTGACCCTGAACACTCTCATCTGCTTTCTTTCTTCATAAAAGAGTGGGGTGTCAAGGGTCCCTCCAGGCAGGATTTAGGCCCTTCCTGACTTAGCTGTCAACATCATCCTTCGAAGCCCTCCAGGCAGGGGTGACTCCTCCACCCTGGCCACCATCTCACATGTGCCCGGGAAAGCTCTGGGGTGGCCATGTGAGTGGGGATGCTATCAATCTGAGCGCCCTGAATGGCTCCCTCAAGATCCTGTCAGCAGGGTGACATCAATGACAAAACTATGCTCCCAGGTGCACTGCTCTCCCGGGGCTCCCGTATGTAATGAGGTACCACAGCAGTGGCTTAAAACAATGAACTCTATTGCCTCACCTGTGGATGCTGGAAGTCCAAAATCAAGGTGTCAATGGGGGTACACTCCCATCGAGACCTGTAGGGAAGAATCCTTCCTTGCCACATCTAGCTTCGTGTTTTCCAGAGGTGCTGTTCCTCAGCTGGTAGCTCCATCAGTCCTGTCACTGCCCCCTGCTGTCACATCCGCCTTCTCCCTCCTGTAAGGACACCGGTCATATTTGATTTAGGGCCCATTCTAGTACAGTTATCACCTCCTCTTAACCAAACACCTCTGCAATGAACCTGTTTCCAAATGAGCTCATGTTCTGGAATATTAGTGGTTAGGACTTCAATGTATCTTTTTTTTTTGGGGGGGGGTATAACAATTCAACCCATAATACCATCTCTAATACCAATGCCAACCCACATACCAATGCCATTTGTTAGCTGTGGGATGCCTCCAGTCAGCTCATGTCTCTTGGCTTCAGCTTTTTCAGCTCTAGGGATGAGAATACCAGGGTGACACAGCCAGAGAGGGGACTGAGTGTGGTCACGTATGTCCATTTGCCACCACGGTGCCTGGTGTATGGAGGTAGATGGCTACCAGACGGCTAGAGCCCCTGCCCTGCCCCAGACCCCACCAAGCAGCTTCCACATAGGGCAGCTTGGATCTGCCCTGGAGATCTATTTTGTATCAAAGAAAGATTACTGGAGCCTTTCAGGAAGTGAGGCTTCAGGGCCAATTACTTAAGTGCCACTCCTGTGACTGCTTGATGAGCAATAGGAGTGCTAAGAATATATTGGGTGGGACAACCTGGGTGAGTGGAACACGCAAGAAAGGCTCAGCACACAGTCCTTTCTGTCTAACAATGACTTCGCACTATGTGCAAATCAATCTTCCTAAGGCAATTTCCTGTTGCCAGGACAGAGCCAGTCTCCCTTCTCACCCTCCTGCTGCACTCCCCTTCATGCTGGGCTCCAACGAAAGGGTGAGTGTTCAGCAGTTCTCTTAATTGATGCTATGACAGGTCCTTTTGCTGACATATCCTGGCATCTGTCTGCCTCATTCAGGGCAGCACAGCATTAACTTGAAATTGTCAGCTGTTTCCAGAATAATCAGTTCTCTTCCTGATCTGAGGCTCCAAGCTTGCATTGATTTTATTCAGTGTAGGATGTGTGTAGGTCATTTCAATAGGCTGTCTCCACCCTCCACCCCCACCCCAAGCTCAACAAAAGACAAAGGAAATGAAAAGACCAACTTGAACTTCAGATTCTTTTGCCCTCTCCCCTTGCAGAAGCTTCTCATCAGTCATTAGTGCTTCTCAAATTTTAAGGTGCAAATGAATCATCTGGGATCTTATTAAATGCAAATTAAGATTCTGTAGATTTGGTTGAGGCCTGAGATTCTGCAGTCCCAAGGAGCCCCCATGTGATGCCGAAGATGCTAGACCACAAACCACACTTAGAACAGTGACAACTATGTGGTCCCCAGATGTGCCAGGGACATGACAGGTAATATGACTGAGGTTTGCTCTGGGTGCTAGAGAAGTGGGAGAGACAGAGCCCCTAACTGACTGGGGGGTTAATGAAGACCTCCAAGGAAATGTAAGGCAGAATAAAGAGAGGTCACATGATCTGTGCTTCTAGAAAGCTGTCTCTGGGAATGACCAGACCAGAATGACCTGCTGTGGAAAATGAAGAGAAGCCACACTAAAGGCAGAGAGGCCATGAGGAGGCTCTTGAAATAATCAGGACAAGCCTGATGCAGCCTGACATAGGACAGAGGTAGTGGGCTGGAGAGGAAGGGAAGGGTTGTAGGCGTGTGACTGGCTGTGGGGGGTGGTGGAGAAAGAGGCTGCAAACCCCATCCCTGGACCTCTAGGTCTGATAGGTGTGAGGGAATGAGGGTTGGCTTCCCAGCTGGCTGCCAGGGGGTAGTGAGTCAGCAGGGGACAGGATGTGCAGGGAGAAGAAAAAGAAGGGGATGGTTTGCCACTGAACAGGCCCCAATGAGGAGCCTTTGTGCAAGTGGCTTTCGGTTGGAGACGGATAGAAAAAGAAGCAGGGGGCAGCATGGGAAGCCCCTGGGGCATGGCAGCAGCTGGGCCTCTTGGCAAGGAGTCAGTGTGGCCTGGCCTGCTGGTCCATTGTGGGGAGCCCCACACCCCCAAGACAGCAGCCTCTGACCGGACAGCCAGTGTCCAGGACCCCCATCACATGGTAAAAACCAATGGCCTCTGATGGGTGACCCAGGCCTCTACTCAGATCCATGGTTTAGTTACAGATTTTATGTCTACCATTACCTTCTTTCTCTTGTCCTTGAGTTTGTTGGGTTGAATGTTTATCCTATGACTTTTATCTGCCTACTCTTCTAATAGAAGCATTTAAGGCCATCAATTTCCCTGGAAGTATGGCTCCAATGGCATCTCCCAAGTTTTAAGATGAGGCATTCTCATTATCATTCTTTTCTTTTTTTTTAAGATTTTATTTATTTATTCATGAGAGACATAGAGAGAGAGAGAGAGAGGCAGAGACACAGGTAGAGGGAGAAGCATGCTCCATGCAAGGAGCCAGACCTGTGACTCAATCCCAGGTCTACAGGATCACGCCCTGGGCTGAAGGCAGAGGCGTCCCTCTCATTATCATTCAATGCTAAATAATTTTTTTAAAAGATTTTATTTATTTAATCATGACAGACAGAGAGAGAGAGACAGAGACACAGGCAGAGGGAGAAGCAGGCTCCATGCAGGGAGCCCGATGTGGGACTCCATCCCGGGTCTCCAGGATCACACCCCAGGCTGAAGGTGGCGCCAAACCGCTGGGCCATCAGGGGTGCCCAATGCTAGATAATTTAAACATCCATTAAGGCTTCTTCTTTGACACATGAGTTATTACGAGAGAGGTATTTTTAAAGTTTCAAACATATGTTTTTAAAATTTATCTCTCATTTCTAACTTAATTGAGTGATGGACAGATAATATGGTCTGTATAACACTGATTGAAATTTACTGAGACGTACATGATGGCCTTGTATGTAGTTAATTTTTGAGGATGTTCCATATGTATTTGAAAGAATATATATTCTCCAATTTTGGTACAGAGTTCTGCGTATTCATTCACGTGCTCAACACATTACTGAGTGCTTGCTTTGTACCAAGCACTGTTACAGGTAAAGGACATAGGGCAGTGCAAGATAGATAAATATCTCTGCTCCCTAGGCTTTCATTCTAGGAAAGTAAGGCAGGCAATAAACAAAAAAGTAAAGCATGATAATAATAATAATAGTGTAAAAGCTTATATGGTTTTACTGTGTGTTAGGCATTGTTCTATTTTTTTTTAAAGATTTTATTTATTCATGAGAGACACACAGAGAGAGGCAGAGACACAGGCAGAGGGAGAAGTAGACTCCAATGCAAGGAGCCTGATGTGGGACTCGATCCCAGGACTCCAGGATCACGCCCTGAGTTGAAGGCAGGCGCTTTAGCCACCAAGCACCCTGGGATCCCAAGGCATTGTTCTAAATGCCACATTGATACGGACTCATTATTTCTCATAACAACTACATGAGATAGGGACCATTATTTTATTTTTTTTTAACATTTTATTTACTTATTCATGAGAGCAACACACACACACACAGAGGCAGAGACACAGGCAGAGGGAGAAGCAAGTTCCATGCAGGCAGCCTGACGTGGGACTCAATCTCGGGACTCCAGGATCAGGCCCTGGGCTGAAGGCGGCGCTAAACCACTGAGCCACCCGGGCTGCCCAGGGACCATTATTATTTCCATTTTAGGGTTGATGATAATATGGTACAGAGAAATTAAATAGTTTGACTAAGGGATCCCTGGGTAGTGCAGCAGTTTAGTGCCTACCTTTGGCCCAGGGCGCGATCCTGGAGACCTGGGATCGAATCCTGCGTCGGGCTCCTGGTGCATGGAGCCTGCTTCTCCCTCTGCCTATGTCTCTGCCTCTCTCTCTCTCTGTGTGACTATCATAAATAAATAAAAATTAAAAAAAAATAGTATGACTAAGAGTATACAGCTAATAAATGGCAACCCCAAGTTTATTTAGGGTAGCAGCTACCCTAAATACCCTAAACTGTGACTCAGTTTGGGACAATGAGATAAAGCCTTAGGGAAAAGAAATAAACTCAGTTGACATGTGTCTTTTACCTTTTGCCCTTAACCATCCTGCCTGGAACTTGAAGGCAATACTCAGAGGCTCGGCAACTATGTTATGACCATGTGGAGGGAAGCTTATACTAAAGATGGTCAAATGGAAGTTAGGAAGCCCAAATGCTATTTGAGGACTGACTACTTCAGACTTGGTGTATAGGGACAATCATAACTCCTTTTTGGTAAGGCCACCATGATTAGGTTTCTACTAAACACAATCTTTACTGCCTTCTATTTACCAACAGCACCAGACAGTCCCCAGGCCAGGGAGAGAGGTAGAAAGTAACAGATCAGTAAATATTTCTATTCACTTTAGACTTTAGCCTTTTAAGAAACAGTGACTGTTTCTTGTTCCATGACACATTCTCGGCCCGCAGAAAAAGCAAGAATAGTGAGAAAACCATTTTAAGCAGGAGCTTTCTCTCTGCTATCATAAACCTTTTTTTAGAATGATATTCTTTTAGGAAAATGTTCTCTTGCCATCTTGGACTCCTTCTGTTCCTCTAACAGCACCCAAACCACAAAGTGCAGACTGAGATACAATGCTGGGAGATGGTAAAGGCTTGTGCTTTCTTCTCCCTAATGTCTGATCTGTTTGGTTTTTTACCTTCCTCCTCCCACCCCTCGTTTTCATTCTTGTTTTCCCCCTCGCCTTTCCCTCTTCCTTCCCTGAGCCCCAGCATCTAGATGCTGCTCCATCCAGGTGATGGTATGGCTGGTCTCTGGCTCTGAGGCTTTCTGTGAGATTGAGGCAAGGAATCATCTTAAAGCCTCTCACTGCTGCATTTGGAAACTTACTCAGTGGGGCCACCCAGCTCAAGGAGACAAGTCAGAACTTATCTAGAGCACAGAGCCATGCAAATGTCTTTTTCAAAATGAGTAATTTACCTACCATACTGAGTAAGAGCCTGCAGATGTCATAATATCACGGTGCAAACAATGAGCTCTCATTTTCAAACGTAGCATTGAAATGATGGTACCAGTCTTTTTCTTTTTCCTCCTCCTCCTCCTCCTCTTTCTTCTGGTGTGCAACGGTAACAATCATTTTATTCTTATTTGCTCCAAGAATTACCCATGAAGATATATATATATATATTTTTTAAAGATTTTATTTATTTATTCAGGAGACACAGAGAGAGAGAGGCAGAGACACAGGCAGAGGGAGAAGCAGGCTCCATGCAGGGAGCCTGACGCGGAACTCGATCCCAGGACTCCAGGATTACTTACGCCCTGGGCTGAAGGCAGGCACTCAACGGCTGAGCCACTAAGGGATCCCTGCCCGTGAAGATATTAGGTGAGAGCCTAATATAGGCTCTCCATCTTTTAGGATGGAGGTCTCCATATAGGAGGCTTCTAGACATGCCAACATATGCCATGAAAGACTCTTGAGTTTACAAATACAGCAAAGGAATCTGCTTGGGAAGCAGATATATCTGTCCTCCTATCCTTTCCCATTTATTTCAAGGAAAGACAATGAAAAGAAATGATCATAGTCCAGTTTTAAGATGAGCAGGCCCCATAGATGAGCAGGGAGTTAGGGACTTCCAGTTACTAATGCAACATGGAAGGAGCACTCTGGAGGGGCAGCTGTCCTAGGAAATTAAACACTTTCAAAAAATTGGCAGTATCTGGACTAGAAACAGTCATAACAGCTGCTGTGCCATTTTGAACTAAGTGGTTTATAAGTGAAGGCCTACTTTTATTTTTTTTTTAAAAGATTTTATTTATTTACTTATTCATGAGACACGCACACACACACACACACACACACACACACACAGAGAAGCAGAAACACAGGCAGAGGGACAAGCAGGCTCCATGCAAGGAGCCCGGATCTCTAGATCACACCCTGGGCCAAAGGCAGGCGCTAGACGGCTGAGCCACCCAGGGATCCCTGAAGGCCTACTTTTAAATTCCTTTAAATAAAGGGAAACAATGACTATTTGAAAAACAAATGTTGTCTTTAAAATTTGGAAAGTAGGGGGGCACCTGAGTGGCTCACTCAGTTAAGCATCTGACTCTTGATCTCAGCTCAGGTCTTGGGCTCATGAGTTCAAACCCTGTGTTAGGCTCCATGCTGGGTATGGAAGCTGCTTAACATTTGGAAAGTAGGATAGTCAGGGAGAACCTTAAATCTAGTAATCCTTCCTTCTCCCAGGACCTACCCCCAGCACAAAGCAGAGAAACCTAGAAACACCTGCCAAAAACAAGTTCATTATTCTGAAAATCAATTAAATTATTTATATCCTTTGAAATAAGCATTTCAAAGGGAAACCTAGGGAAAGTCAATTAGAAGCCATGGTACTGAACAGCTTATTAGTTAAATCAGGCTCTTTATCTTTCTGTTTTGCTAATGGTGTGGACTTTTGACTTTCCTAATCATTAACTTTGACTATCTAGGGAGATCCCACTGGACTTGGTTTGTTCATGTTTTTTTGAGTGACATTTCACCCAGCTTAATGGCCTCAAAGCATAATGAGGTGAATGAATCACAATAATAATTTTAAAAATCTAGTCAGGAACAAACCTGGACTCATTACCATGAAGAAGTAGCATTCTGATGAGGAAAGGAAATCACCTAAGAACAGAGGAGAATCCTAATGACTACTATGTACATGTACTGGTTACAACATGCCAGGCACTGTCCTAAGCATTTACATGTATTCATTCAACTAGTCCTACAAAAACATTTTACAGACGAAGAAACTGAGGCACAGAGAGGTTAAGTAATTTGGTTTAAGTCACACAGCTACATTGGTATGTAAACAAGGCAGCCTGGCTTGAGGGTGAACTTGAGCCCTTTTAAGGAAGGAGAATGGGAAAGTCATGGAAAGAAGTTAAATGTACATAAGGAAAAGGAAATTAATATTTCTAAATAATGCACATTGATCAGTGTATTAAATAACCAGAGACTAGGTGTTAAAACAATGGACATTTCTTCTCTTATGGTTTTAGAGGCCAGAGCCCAAGATCAAGGTGTCAGTAGGACTATACTCTTCCTGGTGGCTCTAAGGGAGGACACTTCCTTGACTCTCCCAGCTCCTGGTGGCTCCAGGTGTGCCTTGGCTTGTGGTGGCAGGACTCCAATCTCTGTGTCCACCTCTGTAGGGCCCGTGTCTCCCCGGGGTATGTCTATTACCCCTGGTCATTGGTTTAGGGCCCACCTGGATAATCGGGTGATCTCACCTCAAGATCTTTCCTTTTTTTTCAGTAAAGATTTTATTTATTTATTCATGAGAGACACAGAATGAGGCAGAGACACAGGCAGAGGGAGAAGCAGGCTCCCCACAGGACTCAGTCCCAGGACCCCGGGATTATGACCTGAGCCAAAGCCAGACGCTCAACCACTGAGGCACCAAAGTGTCCCAGAAGTTGTGATTTCTATAAAACTTATTATTATAGAAATAGCTTTAAAGGCTTTCCAGTTCATTCCTTTATGTAATATAGGGATCCCCTGTACTTCAAGGCATGACACTATGAATGTATATAATACCACTGAACTCTGCGCTTAAAAATGGCAATGATGGTAAATTATTATGTGAATTTTACCACAATTAAAAAAACCAGAAAATATTTTCTTGTGTAAGTTTTCTTTCTGGGCCAAGCCAGGACTAGAACATTGCCTATGCCCTAAGGCACAGCAAGACGGATATCATAGGATCCGTTAAGAGGGTTTAAACCAAAACAAGTGTCTGTTTTTCTTCTGTTATCCTGGATTGCAGAAGTCACAATTACCTAAAAACAAAAAAATAAATAAAATAAAATAAAATAAAATAAAATAAAATAAAATAAAATAAAATAAAGGGAGATGGGTATAGCAGGTCTCACGTCTTTTTTCCTTTTTTTTTTTTTAAGATTTTATTTAGGGATCCCTGGGTGGCGCAGCGGTTTAGCGCCTGCCTTTGGCCCAGGGCGCGATCCTGGAGACCTGGGATCGAGTCCCACGTCGGGCTCCCGGTGCAAGGAGCCTGCTTCTCCCTCTGCCTATGTCTCTGCCTCTCTCTCTCTCACTGTATGCCTATCATAAATAAATAAAAATTTAAAAAAAGATTTTATTTATTCATGAGAGACACAGACAGAGACAGAGGCAGAGGGAGAAGCAAGCTCCCTGTGGGGAACTGGATGTGGGACTCGATCTCAGGACCCCAGGATCACGACCTGAGCCAAAGGCAGATACTCAACCACTGAGCCACCCAGGTGCCCCAGTAGGTCCCTTTTCCAATGTCAAGTTACCAGAGGGCTGGGTGAGCTGACAATCCCTGGCTCCTGGGCAGCTCTAGCTCCCTGCTCCAGGCACTTAGAATAGTGAGCTCTAGTGATCTGTATATTGCTGTCTCCCCACCAGAATGGGAAAGTGTGGGGGGGGGGTGCGGCGTAGAGCCCTCAACCCTCAGGGCTTGGTACACAGTAAGGACACAATATGTGTTTGTTGAATGAATGCATGAGTGAATATCCCTGGACCAAGGCAGAACTTCCTGCTCCAGCGACCACGGATGTGGCATCTCCGCTCCCTTGGCTACAGCATTGGGCATCTGGTTGCTGTCCTTTTCCTCCAGTGCAAGGAGAGGTGTGCTTTCGGGGCGCACAGTCCTTCCTCTGCTCGCCAGTATCATTTATTAGACCCTAGCTTGCTTTTTTCACATTCTGTTTAGTCTGATAGAGACGACACTCCCAAAGCCAATGATTAATTCCAGCAAAGCTCTGCTCTGATTTAGAAGACACTCTTCCCTGAAGGGGCGAGTCTGATCTCCTCCCATTAGTTAATGCTTTCACTAGTTTAAATCCTCTCTGGGGGGCAGCCCGGGTGGCTCAGCAGTTGAGCAGCTGCCCTCGGCCCAGGGCCTGATCCTGGAGCCCCGGGATAGAGTCCCACATCTGCCTCCTACATGGAGCCTGCTTCTCCCTCTGCCTGTGTCTCTGCCTCTCTCTGTGTGTGTCTCATGAATAAATAAATAAAATATTAATAAAAATAAATCCTCCCTGGGAACCTGGATCTTTCTGTTCTGAGGTGCCTCCAGCCCAGGAGGAGGAGGAGCTGAAAGCCTCTGAGAGGAACTGGCAGGAGGGAAAGCGTGTGTGAGGTGAAGGATGAGATTGTTGCCACCTTTCTCCCCTTTGTCTCTAACGCAAACTCTGGCCAGCACAGGTGTCATGTTGCCATCTCTGTCCCTCTCAAGAAGCCAGCGAGACAAATGTATTCGTACTTCAGTGATAGTGTGTTATAGTCCCTTAAAGAGAGGCATTGGCATTTTGCAAAATGTAACAAATTAATAAGTCTCGGCAATTATCATCAGTGGCTGCTATCGCAGAAAGGGAGACAATCAAGCGTGAAAGAACAGCACCATCTAATCTTGACAGAAGAATCAAACCCAATGTGATCAGCCGTCTATAGCCAAGTAACATTTTACAGAAAATAAAAGGGACCAAAGTGCACATTCAAGTGCCACCACAGGATGCAATCAACACAATCTTGAACCATGGGAAACGCTATGGGACTAAGGAGCCAATTTCTTAAATAACAGAGAGAGAATCAGACATGCCACCCTCTCAGTGTATGGGGTTTACTGGTTCTGATTCAAGTAGTTTTGTTTTGTCTTTAATTTAGGAGCTAACATTGATGGAAACTGAACACCAACTAGATAGATACTTGATAATATTAAAGCATAAGGGTTCATTGAGAGGGGTGAAAATAGTATTGTGGTTATTTTTCTAAAAAGAATCCTTATCTTTTAGACAGATATCCTGAAATATCTGCAGATGAAATGAGGTGAAGATCTGAGATTCGCTTCCAAATAACCTGGGGCAGGGGGTGGGGTGGGGGGAAATGTCTATAATCCTGGACATTTTATCCTCCTACATTTTCCTCAAAGTCTTTTCATTTCTCCTTGAGGACCCTTCTAACTGGGCTTCCTACTTCTAATCTCAAATCCCTTGACCCCCCTTCCTTTGGCAACTAGATCCATCTATGTGAAATGACCATTCCACTCTCCTCCTTAGAACCTTCCAGTGGAGGTGCTCGGATGGCTCAGTCAGTTTAATGTGGACTCTTGGTTTTGGCTCAGGTCATGATCTCATGGGTCCTGAGATGGAGCAACGCCCTTCCCCCAACTTCTCTGCAGGCATCTGCTTGAGATTGACTCCCTCTGCCCCTCCCCTGATTCGTGAGCACTAGCACACTCTAAGAAAAAACAAAAACAAAAACTTAAAATCCTTCAGTGGTTCCCACTGCCTGCTCTTGTCCTCCGTGCAGTCTCATCTGCTGTCCTCCACGTTACACGCACAACCTGGAACTGCTTGCAGTTTCTCTCTACAACATACCTCCTGCAGCACCACCCCTGTTCGCCTTGCCTGGCTGATGCCTTCTCCTGCCTCTTCCAGGCTCAGCGTAGGCGTTCCCTCCTTCAGGGAACATTCTTTGTCTCCTTTCTTTACCTTCACCTTCCACCCTAGGTTGTCTTGGGAGCTCATCCTGTGTATATCTCCACACTTGACTTCCTACATGGTACTATATTATTGTTATACACTGTGAGCTCCTTGAGGTTAAGGACCATGTCTTACTCATCTATTCATCTCTCTGTTCTCAATAAGTAGCATAGAGCCAGGTGTACAGTAGGTGCTCAATAAATATCTGGGACAGGATGATACTTATTCAAAACAGATGATTTTAAGCTTCTGATGGATGACTTTCAGACAGTAGCAAGAATAAGGGATAGTGGATGTCTTCCTGGTGTCCTTCAAAATCCACAGGCTGTCACCAACCATGCCTAAGTGTAGAGCCTGCCTGGCAGGCAAGTGTTAAACAGCAGAGGAGTCACTGGGATCCAGAGGCTCAGGACCTTCCCCAGTTTTAGGAAGATGCTTCTCTTAGAATTAGTTGGGGAAACAAACTCACCAACTAGGGGAGCTTGAGTATTTCCTTAAGCAGGTATCGCCAGGTATCAAATGGAGTTTTTAACTCCTTTTATGAACCTGCTACTTAACCTATATCCCAGCTCTTATAATTCCCCCTCCCCACATTCTATTCCTCATAATAGAACCAGAGTGACTTTTACATGTAAGTCAGATTCTGAAAGGATATTTTTTACTTACACCATCATAAAAATTAAGGTATGGTGTAAACACATTATATATTTTATCATTTCACTGATGTTTTGTTTGTTTGTTTGTTTGTTTGTTTTTTATGATAGTCACAGAGAGAGAGAGAGAGAGAGAGAGAGAGAGGCAGAGACACAGGCAGAGGCAGAAGCAGGCTCCATGCACCAGGAGCCCGACGTGGGATTCGATCCCGGGTCTCCAGGATCAGGCCCCGGGCCAAAGGCAGGCGCCAAACCGCTGCGCCACCCAGGGATCCCTCATTGATGTTTTTTCAATATATAAAAAGTGGTGTAAGTCAGAAGACCAGGTATCAGCCTCACCCATTATAATTACTTTTTGCTGGGTGACCTTGGATAGGAAACTTGGCTTCTCTAGGTCTTAGTTTTCTCCATAATAAAATGAAGCCGTAATTTTTAAAATTTTAATTAATTTAGAGTAGAAGCAGGGGAAGGGGCAGAGGGAGAGAGAGAATCTTTTTTTTTTTTTTTTAAGATTTTATTTATTTATTCATGAGAGAAACAGAGAGAGGCAGAGACACAGGCAGAGGGAGAAGTAGGCTCCATGCAGGAAGCCCAATGTGGGACTTGAGCCCGGGTCTCCAGGATCACACCCTGGGCTGAAAGGGGCACTAAACCACTGAGCCACCCAGGCTACCTGAGAGAGAGAATCTTTTTTTTTTTTTTTTTTGAGAGAGAGAATCTTAAGCAGACTCCACACCCAGCATGGAGCCTGACATGGGGCTTGATCTTAAAAACCTGAGATCATGACCTGAGCCAAAATCAAGAGTCAGATGCTTAACCTATTGAACCACCCCAGAGCCCCTGTAATCTTTTTAGTGCAAATTCTAGGACTAACATGGGGCTTGAACTCACAACCCTAAGATCTACTAACTGAGCCAGCCAGGCATCCCTAACATGAAACTGTAACTTTAATTTTGATAACTTTTTAGAGTGACTCCAAGTCTAAAAATCTGATTTGATGCCTTTGATTAAAAGCCAAAAACTTTAAGAGTACTAATTCTTGTCATCTTGTGTTACAAATCTCCATGTGGTACCAATTGTATTAGTTGAAGTTCTCCAGAGAAACAGAACCGATAGCAATGGGTTCATGCAATTATTGGGGTTGGCAAGTTTGAGAGCTAGAGGTAAGGTGGGCAGGCTGGAAGTCAGTGTTGCATTTTGAGTCCTAAGACAGTCAGATGGCAAAATTCCTTCCTCCTCTGGGGACCTCAGTCTTTGCTCTCAAGGCTTTCAACTGACTGGATGAGGGTCATCTGCTTTACTCAAAGTCTACTGACTGAAATGCTAAGCACATCTAAAAAGGTATCTTCACGGCAACATCACGACTGGAGTTTGATCAAATGGCTGGGCCTCCTCACCTAGCCATGTTGATGTAAGGTTGGCTACTGCAGCGATACAGCCTTCAGGTAGGATCTTTGTCCTCTTCTTTTCATCCTCAAGAAGATCCTGTCCTTGTCTCTCAGGATCTCCCAGCCCAGCTGGGATCCCATAGCTCCTGCCACTGAATGGAGGTGTGCGTTGGACCACAGGAGCCCAGACAAGGCGCCTTGGAAAGGTGTAGTCTTCTTCTGTGCTCTCCCTTTTGGGTCCTGCACACCCCCAGGAAATGAGAAAAAGGACTCTTTGGATAAACCATTATTCTCTTGTGAGTTTGGTTTGTGTGAATCAGATGAGCCAATCCTCAAAAGGGCCAAATTAAATTTGTGTTAAGCATATTGCTAAATATAAGTATGTAGTCAAAAAATATGGAACTGGGTGAGCAAACCAACTATTTTTTTTTAAGATTTTATTTATTTATTTGAGAGAGAGAAAGACAGAAAGCATGCACAGAGGGAGAGGGAGAAGCAGATCCCCCGCTGAGCTTGGAGCCCCACGCAGGGCTCCATCCATGACCCTGAGATCATGACCTGAGCTAAAGGCAGATGCTTAATCGACTGAGCCCCCCAGGCATCCTGCAAACTAACAATTTAATCCAGGGTTCTGAGGAAACAGGTTTATGGGAGAATATCAAGAAAGCTCTCTAGAGAAGGCAACCTTTGAACTAAATTTGAGAAGTCAGAGGAAGGGTTGTCCAAGTGAAAAGGTTTGGAGAGGCATCTGTCTTCCCCACTGAATCACGAGCATATTGACAGAGGCCATTTATTCTGTATTCCTGGCACTTAGCGTATGCCTGGCATGTAGTTAGGATATCTGCTAAATACTGATCAAAGGACACTGGGTCCTTGTTCAGATTTGGTCATCATGTGGGCTCACCTCTAACCCCTGCAAGTCCTTGCCATCCAGCGAGAGGACCGAGAGAGAAGGAGGGAGACCTCCCTCCTTACTGTGAAAAACAGCGTGTGCTCCACCGTTGATGCAAAAGTAATACCAATAAGAAACAGAACCCGAAAACAGTTTTTGCAAATATGGATGTTATAAATGTGTTCACACTCGATAAACTTAAAATAAGAAGGGGGGGCACCTGTCTGGCTTAGTTGGAAGAGCATGTGACTCGATCTTGGGATTGTGGGTTTGAGCCCCACACTGGGTATAGAGATTACTAAAAAAAAAAAAAAAACAAAAAAAAAACAAACCTTTTTTTTTTTAAAAAAATAGGCTCTACACCCAGCATGAAGCCCAGTGCAGCACTTGAACTCATGACCTGAGATCCAGACCTGAGCTGAGACCAAGAGTCAGACACTCAACCAACTGAGGCGTCCCCAAAAAATAAACTTAAAAAAATTAAAAAACAAAACATGTCCACACTCACCTGAAAGCCATCCATTCAATAAGTATTTTTTGAACAAATAAATAAGCATTTCCTGATGACTGCAAGGTGTAGGCACTATGCTCAGTGCCATAGATCATTCTGGCACCAGGGTATTAAACTATGCAGTCCTCTCTGTGCTCTCTTCTTTAGTTTTACATCTAATGCCTTAAGAGGAAAAAAGACACTGTTGGGGGTCTGGGGAACCAGCTCTCAATAATCCTACCAATGTCCCAGGGGATTCGGAACCACAGTGAGAGAGAGAGAGAGAAACCAACAGTCAGCACTGCCCCAGCCTTCTCCACGCCATGGGCCTGGAGGAGATTTCAGTTACTATAGCTACAAGCCTGTCTCTTAGTGCAGCATGCGACGCGGTAGGCTCCCTAAAAAGGCCATGCTGGTCATATGAGCTGTAGATCTCTGCCTAAATAGAGATGCTTTCTCTTGGAACTTATAATTAACGAAGTGACACTCAGTAATGTGCACGTGACAGAACAAGATACAGTAAAAATAATGGGTCTGCTTCCCTCAGATGGAAATAAACAGGCTAGTTTAGTTCATTATGAGAGCCGAGAGGAAACACAATGCTGGACCCTATAATTATTTGTTCATTGTGAAATATCTTCGGCTGTTGGACGTGGCCTGCTTCCAGAAGGCACATGCAGGAGACATGCTGGGGGAATAAAAAAAAACCCAAACCCCTTTCAGATGAAGAATCAGAGCAAGTTTATGGTACTCCATCTAATAAACAAGAATGACACTTCTATACAATGCCTTTGAATTTCTACAACACTTTCTTGCAAAACTGAATTTATGGTAATCCTCTAACATCTTTCTGGGGCTGTTAAGTACAACGCCCACTTCCATTCACAGCAGATGTCCCTTTAAACACGAGCAAAAACACGAGCGTCGAAGATGCCATGTGATTTGCCCAAAGTCACCCAGACAATCCGTGCAGGGACTCAGGAAGCAGCTAGGACAAGTCCTCACATCTCCCAACCCTCCATCCAGCAAGCTTGCTCCTGCATCCAGGGATGCTTAAAAAAAAAAAAAATCACTTTCCTCTCTGAATCCTTGAGGAAACAACTTAGATGAAATGATTTTCTAGAAGCAAATATCATGGCAGTGATCACAGAACGCACAAAGAAGGCCACATGAGAGGCTTTTATAAACTGGCATCTCAGAGCTCTGTGGCAGATTTATCAAGAGGAATCAGCCTTTTGGTATTTTTGAGGGAAAAAAAATTGATCATAGCTAAGTTTGTAGAAGGAGTTTTTCCCTGAATCTATTTCCTTTCCTTCTGAATTAAATTCTAATATTCATACTGAAGCAACACATTTGTTCCTGAGTAAAATAAAGGATCATCTAAAGGCATAAAAACTGTTAAATCAGAGCAGAGGCATACAAAATAAAAATATTACAGTCCCCTAACCTCCCTGTAGGACCTCTGGCCAGAGCTAAGGAAAATAAGCCCACATTTACATAACACTTAGCACATACCAGGCACTGTTCTAGACACTTTACATATTAACTCATTTAATCCTCCCCCAGGTCCCAGAACAAAGCAACTGTTACCATCTCGGTTTTGTGGATGAGAAAACCAAGGTGAAGTAGCTTGTCTGAGATCATACAGCCAATCCATGGTGAAGGTGAGATTGGAGCCTGAGCCATCCTGGGGCCAGTCCGGGTCTTCACCACAAGATTGAGTCTGAGACATATTTGACTCTTCTTCCTGAGGGGAGCAGTTTGGACAGAAAAATTCTGGGTTTTCTCCCCACCCTGTCACTGGTTCTTAATTTGTGAGATGTGGAGATCCCCAGCACTCACTGGCTACGCTAACAATGCAGTGGACCGTTAAAAAATCATGCTTACGGAATCATAACGTGGGAACTGGGGGCAACTGGATGTAGAGTAACAAATAGAAGATGCAAAATTGCCCATTACACTCTGATTTAAAACTGTACTTACATGCACCTCAACCTTAGCTTTACTCATACACCCACATGGATACGAAGACAAATAAATGAGAAATAGACCAACTATGAACATTGGCTGTTTTGTGAGGAGGGTAGAACCCTGGGGTGATTCCCCCGCCCCCCTTACCCATTGATCTAATTGGTCCAAGTTTTCTTCAGTGAGGAAACCTATATAATGAAGGTATGAAATTTTAAATCATGTCACAATTGGGAGTAATATAAGGTAAAACTTGCCAGGGAATAAGGAGTGTCCACTGGAAACAGTTTCAAAGTTCAGGATGCCATAACTGGATTTTTAAAAAAGATTTTATTTATTTATTCATGAGAGACACACAGAGAGGCAGAGACATAGTCAGAGAGAGAAGCAGGCTCACTGCAGGGAGCCCAATGTGAGACTGTATCCAGGACCCTGGGATCACGCCCCGAGTCAAAGACAGACACTCAACCACCCAGATGCCCCTAGGATTGGTTCTTGAACCTGGCATTAGATGGTGGGCTAGCCTGGGGAGAAAGCATAATGAGATTCAGGGGCTACACACAACCCTGCTTGCCATTCATAGTAGATGACACAGGTACCACAGTGAAAGCTGTTGCCAGGTGTCATATTGACCTCAACCCTGGCTGAGCCCGAGAACCCAGTCTTCTTTTCTGCTGCTTGGTCACACATGCTGAGACAGGATGGTTTCACAGGCACCGAAAGGGCACATCTCTGACTCTCGCAGCTGAATCTAAGTATTCCTTGTCACCTTCCTGCCTATTTGGCTGCACCCAGAGGGAAGGGGAGAGGAACATATCTATGCTCTGCAACTGGTACTGTTCTGTTCTGTTAGTAAGTAACACCTCCTGATAGTGCACAGAAGTCCTCCCATCAAATCTCTGGCAACTGATGCTCTATTTCTTTTTCAGATAAGCTCGACTGTTCATTGGAGAGACAGGCTTAAACTCAGGAACAGGGCAGCCCAGGTGGCTCAGCGGTTTAGCACTGCCTTTAGCTCAGGGCCTGATCCTAGAGACCCAGGATCGAGTCCCACATCGGGCTCCCTGCATGGAGCCTGCTTTTCCCTCTGCCTGTTTCTCTGCCTCTCTCTCTCTCTCTATGTCTATCATGAATAAAAACAAAAAACAAAAAAACAAAAAAACAAAAAAAACACCTCAGGAACATTATCATCTGTACAACTTGGTAGCATCTTAATCTGAACAGAGAACTTCTATGTTGGAATATGCAGTGAAACATAGGGTACAGTCTTTGTTCTCGTGGAGCTTATAGTTCAGCTGTGTGAAGAAATGGCAATACAGGAAGATTTATAGATACTAATTTTTTTTTTTTTTTTATAGATACTAATTTTAAAGTACATTAAAGTAAACAAGCTTGGGTTGCTGTTTGTCTTCCACAATAACTGTATGCTTCTTGGGCGCTGGGATTGTTTTGTTTCTTCACACACCCTGCAATGTCTCCAGAGTGCCTTGAATATAGTAAGGCTCTATATTTGATAAATGTTTTGGATTAGAAATTATATGTCACTCCTAAATGTTTAGCCCTGTTGTCTCCTTAGCCAGCAGGTGCCTCTATCCTAAGGAAGATAAAGTACTTCTTCTCTGAAGATGACACAATCGAGATGACCTAATTTTAACCTGGCTACTGGAGGACTAAGGGAGAAAAGTAGATTTTCATCACTCTTTGGAAAACAAGAAGTCCATGCCAGGAGAGTCCTGAATGAAGTTAAAAGAGCAGTGCCTTCCTCAAGGCTCTTCTAACTTTCCTTTTCTTAGAAAGGGATCTTTTTTTTTTTTTTTTTTAATGTGCCTTGAGGGCAGCCCGGGTGGCTCAGTGGTTTAGGTCGGCCTTCAACCGAGGGCCTGATCCTGGAGACCTGAGATGGAGTCCCACATTGGGCTCCCTGCATGGAGCCTGCTTCTCCCTCTGCCTGTGTCTCTGCCTCTTTCTCTGTGTCTCATGTGTCTCTCATGAATAAATAAATAAATTCTTTAAAAAATAAAATAAAATAGCCTTGAAATTACTCAATAAAAAGGCTAGATGAACATTATTTAGGAAATAAGGAATCAAAAACATTGGATGACTATGAAGACAATAAGTAGATTTAAGTTCATGGAAGGGAATTGTTAGGTCATACAGTAACTCATTGATGGTAGTTATTTTTGGGAGGAAGGCAGGTGAAAGGCACACATTTGTATTATGTGAAGCCTGTACAACCAGAATGCATTCAAGTACAACTTCTGCCAACAAAGGAGGAGGGAGAAGAGTGAAGAGGAGGACGGGGAGGAGGAGAGGCTGTTATTATCAGTAAGGAAGGTCAGGAAATTTTTTTTTTTTTAGGATTTTATTTATTCATGAGAAACAGAGAGACAGAGAGGTACAGACACAGGCAGAGGGAGACGCAGGCTCCATGCAGGGAGCCCGACATAGGACTCTATCCCGGGCCTCCAGGATCATGCCCCGGGCCGAAGGCGGCGCTAAACTGCTGAGCTACCCAGGCTGCCCAGGAAATGTGTTATTTAACTGGTGCATGGTCATGATTCAACAATACAAGGGTTTCTATTGCTAATGATGGAAAAGGAAATGCTCTTAGTAAGCCACTGAGCAATCTCTGCTTTAGGGAGGAAATCACATATGGAGAATTGGAGTCATAGGTAGCATGTTGTAGCTGGAGGCTTAATTGACATAAAGAAGCAAGATGATAATCAAGCCAGCAAGTCCCCTGTACCTGTTGACCAGTCACTTTCAATCTAAGCCTATGAGATCCTGAATCTATTGGCCTCTGCTAAGTCTCGGGATTTGCTTTTTCTTTAAGCTTTCCAGGTGAATCTGGTTTAGAATGACTTGCTCTTGATCAGTGGTTCTCAACTGGATGGTTTGTACTCTTCAGTGGGCATTTGGTAACACATGGCTACATTTTTGACGCCACTAAGGGTGGGTACCACTGACATGCAGTGTGTAGAAGGTAGAAATACTGCTAAATACCCTACAACGTACTGGACAGTCTCTACAACATGTCAACAGCGCCACTGCTGACAAACCTTGCTCCAGGCTTTAAACAGTGAAATAATACCCAGTCAGTTAAATACCTATAAAGTGGTTTCTATGAGACAGAACTGTTCTAGGCACTAGGAATACAGTGGTGAACTAAACAAAGTCTTGCCCTGCAGAAGCTAAAACTAGAGGAAATAGACCGTGAACAGATAAATAAATACATAATAAAATATCAAGTAGCTCTAAGTGCTATGCAGAAAAATAAAGCAAGCTAATGGAATAAGAAGTAGCTGATGCTATTTCATTTGTATGATTTTTAAAAAGATTATTTCACAGAGTGAGCAAGCAAGCATGCATGTTGGGGGAGGGGCAGAGGGAGAGGGAGACAAGCAGACTCCTTGCTGAGTAGGGAGTCCAACAGAGGGCTAGACCCCAGGACTCTGAGATCACAACCTGAGTTGAAATCATAAGTTGGAGTCTCAACCGACTGAGCCACCCAGGCACCCCAATGGTGTTATTTTTAATTTTTTTTTATTTTTTTTATTTTTAATTTTTAATTTGTTTTTATTGAAGTTTGATTTGCCAACATATAGTACAACACCCAGTGCTCATCCCATTAAGTGCCCTCCTCAGTGCCCAACACCGTTACCCCAACCCCTTGCCCACCTCCCCTTCCGCAACCCTTTGTTCATTTCCCAGAGTTAGCAGTCTCTCATGGTTTGTCTCCCGTTCTAATTTTTCCCACTCAGTTCCCCTGCTTTCCTTTATAATCCCTTTCACTATTTCTTATATTCCCCGTATGAGTAAAACCATATGATGATTGTCCTCCAATTGACTTACTTCACTCAGCATAATACCCTCCAGTTCCATCCATGTCAAGGTAAATGGTGGGTATTCATCTTTTCTGATGGCTGAGTAATATTCTGTTGTGTGGATATATATATATATATATATATATATATATATATATATACACACATATATCACATCTTCTTTATCCCAATGGTGGTGCTATTTTATTTAGATAGAGTGGTCAGGAAAGGCCTCTGAAGATGACACCTGAGCAGTACTGAGTGAAGTGACAATGTAAGAAAGTGACAGAAGGAATGGCAAGTCAAAGACCCCAAGTCAGTAAGTTGTTTGAGTCTGGTGAACATGGCCAACGTGGCCGAAGTTTTGTGTGTGTGTGTGTGTGTATGCCTGCAAGTGTGCATGCACACACAGATAGGATGAGGTTAGAGAGGTAGCCAGAGGTGAGATTATGAAGGGCCTTGGGGGACATGCAAAGGACTCTGCACTATTCTTTTTTTTTTTTTTTTAAGATTTTATTTATTTATTCATGAGAGACACGGAGAGAGAGAGAGAAAGAGGCAGAGACACAGGCAGAGGGAGAAGCAGGCTCCATGCAGGGAGCCCGACGTGAGACTCGATCCTGGGTCTCCAGGATCACACCCTGGGCCAAAGGCAGCGCTAAACTGCCGAGCCACCAGGGCACTCTGCACTATTCTAAGTTTGTTGGAAGTCACTATAGGGATGAGAGAAAAAAACAGGGTCCAACTTACATGTAAAAGGATCTTTCTGGTTCCAATATGGAGAAGAGAATGTATGGGGGAACTGTAGAAACGGGGGGATCAGTTAAGAAGCTATTGTTGTGGTCTGGGTAGCTCAATTGGTTGGGAGTCAGACTCTTGGTTTCAGCTTGGGTCATGATCTCAGGCTTGTGAGATCTGGCCCAAGTTCTGCATGGAGTCTGCTTGAGATTTGCGCCCTCTTCCTTTGCTCCTCTTCACTCTTTCCACATGTGCACATGCACTCCCCCTCTCTCAAATTAAAAAAAAAAAAACAAAAAAAAAACTATTGTTATGGTCTAGACAAGAGCAATGGAAACTTGGACTCAGTGGTAGAGGTAAATGGGAAAAATGATAGGATTGCAATATATCCTGGAAGGATTTGTTATAGTGGCACGAGGAGTAAGAAGGATCCGGAGATTTTTTGGCCTGAACACCTGAGTCAATGGTGATGCTGCTCATGGAGGTAAGGAACACTGGCAGAGTAGCAGATTTTTACATAAGAATAGAGACCAATTTTGGACATGTTAAGTTTTAGAAGACCACTAGACATCCAAGGGGAGATCTTTGTTGCCTGTTTCACCAGGCTCACTAGTGTTTTCTATTCCAATAAGTGGCACATCCACCCAGATGTGATGGTCATCTTTCAATCACTCTTGTTTGGTTAAACCAGATACATGACTCAATGGACACATGGCAGCTGTCTTTAAAAATTAGAAGGGTTGTTACTGAAAGAGTAACATGTCTTTATGGTTCCAATAGACAGAACTAGGACCAGAAGATAAAAACCTTAGTAAAACAGATTTCAGCTCAATATGGGATAGTGAACTGTTTTAAGTGTTCTAAGCATGCTTGAAAATGTATTTCCTAATTTAGGAGTGAATAATTATCAGATATTGCTCAAAATGTCTTCAGCCTACTGAACTTTCACAAAGGAGATGTTAAGATCTCCATGTGCTCATAGGATGTCAGTTTCTTTTTGTTAATTCTGCCCATCTTATGCATTTGAGTCTATGTTATTAGGTGCATCTAGTTTTAGGACTTTTACCTCTTCCTGGTGACCTCCTTACTTTCTACCTTTCTGCCTTATTTTAGTCTTGTCTTACTGTCCCTACCTTCCTCCCTTAAAGGTAACAGCTATCTTGACTTCAAACACTGTTTTTGAGATTTATATGTAATCATGTATTAGGTAAAAATTTTACATCTGGCCTTTGATCCAACATTGTGTGATTCATCCGTGTTGCTGAATATAGCTATAATTTGTTCAACTGCTACAAAATATTCTATTGTACTAATTAATGTGACAATTCCTGTTTATTTGACTTTACGTTGTTTTGATTTTATGGCGATTATGAATAAGGCTACTATGAACATTCATGTCCTGGAGGAGTAAGAGAAATAGGGAAGAGTTCAACTCATGAAAACTGACTAGGAATGGGGATGAGGTTGTGGGAACTAGTACAAGCCTCTGAGAAATAATTTTATTTATGATATAGTGAGTACCTCACACTCAACAGTGATTCATTTCAGAACAGAACCAAGTACCTACGAAATTTAACCAAACAAGATATAGGAAAGTACATGCACTTAATTCACAAAAGAATTTATTCCTCAGTTCATTTACTCTTATTTTACAAAATCTTCTAACAATTTTGGTTCTCTCGCAGCCTGGTCCTCAGGAGATTAGATATCACCTATTAAAAGAGAATGTTCTCAGAGGCAAGCATAGTAAGGTCAGAAAAAGTGCCAATTAACAACTAGGGACAGGACAATCTGTATTTGTAAAAAGCAGACACAGATGCGCAAAACGTAGAGCAGCTTGAAAGGACTCTTTGTAGGGCCAGACTATCCAATAATCTCCCAAAGGCATCACCACATTATTAGCTAGCATAGTAATACATCACAATTAGGTCCAAGTTTAAAAGCAACAGTTGAATTATATGTATTCTGTTTAAAGTAGCCAGGAATGTTTACCACTTTGGAAAGATTTCTATACAAATGGTTAAGATGAAACAAAGCAATAAATGAAAACATTTTAGTGCATAAAGAAGTAGCATTGATGGGACGCCTGGGTGGCTCAGTGGTCGAGCATCTGCCTTTGGGCATGATCCTGGGGTTGGGATCGAGTCCCGCATCAGGCTCTTTGCTAGGAGTCTGCTTCTCCCTCTGTGTCTCTGCCTCTCCATGTGTGTCTATCATGAATAAATAAAATCTTTAAAAAAAAGGTAGCATTGCAAATGATGCTAGAAATATTGGTTAGTATACTATCACATGTTGCTGAGAATGGCTAAAAGTGTTGAGTGTTGCAAGCAAGGTAACCGAATGATTGCAAGCAAAGAAACAATGGAGGAAATCTACAAAAAATGCATAGTTAACATCACGCTCAGTGGCAAATGACTGAATACTTTCTAAGATGAGGAACAAGACAAGGATGTTTGCTTTCACCATTTTTATTCGACATTGTACTGGAAGTTCTGGCCAAGCAATTAGGCAAGAGAAATAAATAAAAGGCATTTAGATTAGAAGGGAAAAACTAAAAAGTCCCATATGCTTAGATGACACACTCTTGTATATAGAAAGTACAGGAATCCACTAAAAAATTATTAGAACTAGTAAGTTCAGCAAAGTCATTAGGTACAAGATCAATATACAAAAGTTAATTGCGTCCATTTTGTATGACTACTCTTTTTCTCTTTTGTGGATGCTAGTAACTAGAATGTCTGCTAAAGTATGTTAGATGAATATGCTCCCTGCATTATGTCCTTCACAGCACTTAACTGTACCAAAAATCAGCTTACTGGTTTATGTGCTCATCATCTGTCTCCCTCCATCACAATTCAAATCTCACAAAAATAGGGACCTCAATTGGTCTTGTTCACAGTTCACAATATATCCTTGCTGTTTAGCAAAGTGGTTGGCACATGGCAGACGCTCGAAAATTATTTGCTGACTTGTTAATTAGCAGAGCATCCTTGGTAAAAGCAACAGTACTTCTCAAGCACCATTATTAAGTCTGTTAGATATTGAAGACACAAGAATGAAAACTGCACTCCAAGAACAGGAGCACTAGACAAATAACATAAGGATGATATTAGCATTCTTGTTTTAATTATATTGTATTTTTTCTGCTTACAAGCTCTTAAGCTTATGAACTGACTTTTCTGCTCCTTTCTGCCTGGACACATCCGTCGCTATATTCAGTTCAGACTAAGGTAAGGGTGCATGTACTATATTGTATCTAATATAAAGAAATTGCTAAGGCACCTAAATCTTAGGGAAGCTTTGTCTTACTTTTTTGGTCAAGATGTATATTATTATAGGGATTGCAGCTCTAGGCACTCTGGTTTAGAAAAACCCAAATTCAACACTCTGGCCCATCTCCCTCGATATATAAACTCATTGGACCACTAATTACAGAGTACTCATAATTCCTGGGATTTAGCAATGGTGATGAGGATTCAGAGCTCTTAATCTATTGAGGGAGGGAGGTAGTAAGGAGAGAAATACAATTTAGTGGAGAAGGTACTGGAAAGAGCTCTATGTAGGGTATTATGTTCTAAAAACCACCAAAGAAATAAAAGGCACTTTGTGTGAGGGGGAGCCCTACCTCAGCTTGATACTCAAATGATGGGCCTATTCTTTTTAACATGGACATTACTTTTTTTTTTTTTAAGATTTTATTTATTTATTCATGAGAGACACAGAGGCAGAGACACAGACAGAAGGAAAAGCAGGCTCCCTGAAGGGAGCCCAAAGCAGGACTCAATCTAGGACCCTGGGACCACGACCTGAGCCAAAGGCAGACGGCAGACGCTCAATCTCAATAGCTGAGCCACCCATATGTCCCTAACATGCGCATTACTGTATCAACCATACCTCAGGGAAAGATGCAGGTACTCAGAGATCTGAAAGAGTTAAATTCTCAGCAAATATGTGAACCAAGTAGTCAAAAAGAATCCCCCTTTTCCCCCATTGCCTGCATACTGAATCTACCTTCCATTTTTGTAAAAAAAGAGAAATAGTACTGGAAAGCTTTTGAACTTATTTTCTAAGTAGCTTAAGCAATCAAAACCATCAAGTAGCTATAATACATCTATTTTCAACCTTGAGTCCTTTGGCATATTATGCCCCTCAAGACTTCCCTGGAAAGTAACAAGCTCACTTCTTCCAGGAAGACAGCATGGTGCTGTGGGAAAGGATGGGATTTAGAGTCAGAAGACCTCTTTCTGTTTACATCTTACTCTGTCTCTGGTTGTGTATCTGTGAAAGGGTCATTTAATCATTCTGTACCTGTCTCCATACTTAGAAAATGAAGATATCATCTGCCTAATTCATCTCAGATGTATGAAGTGAGGACCAGGTAAGGCAGCAGATGCCAGATTGTTTTACAAACTACAAAGCAATATATAAGGATATTTATCATATCTGCATGCCAGTGCTTAGCAGGTGTCTGGTATGAGTGTACTCGATAAATGTTTGTGAAATAAATTAATATCTCCAATGCTCCTGGAGTACCGAGGATCAATGAGAGTTCTAAATGGCTACAACTTAGAAGCCTCCATAGTTACACTTCATACAATGTGGAAATAATTACTTGTTTACATCAAAGCCTCCTGTTTAGTAAGGGTTTGAATTGATTTTTAAAGTTGTGGTTTATCAAAATGCTTTTTACCTCTTCTCCCCCCTGCTGCCTTTTAATCATTATCCTGCCTGTTGGCACTTCCACCAGATGGTGGACAGAAACGAGGAAGTCAACTGTGGATCAGTCAATTTTGCAAGTTTTCATTAGTGTCAATAAAGACCAGGAAAGCAGTGGATGCTACTGGCCAAAAACTGTCCTTTATTTCCCTGACTTCAATTTCTATTGATATTGAGAGCTACTGGCTTTATTATCTGGCCAAGAGAAGATTGTAAATTATGGATGACAAATTAAAAGTGCAAGTTTATGCTTGGGGAAAGAAAAAAAAATAATTTCAGCAAAATACCTCCTACTCCATTCCTTACTTTTATAGATAAAAAAGGTGTTTCAGGGGTACCTGGGTGGCTCAGTCAGTTAAGTGTCTGCCTTGGGCTCAGGTCACGATCCCAGTGTCCTGGGATCAAGCACCATGTCTGGTTCCCTGCTCAGCAGAGAGCCAGCTTCTCCCTCTGCCCTTCCCCCTGCTCATGCTCTCTCATTCTTTCAAATAAATAAACCTTAAAAAAAAAAAAAAACGTGTTTCAAGGTAGAGCTCCACCAAGTTCAAGCCACAGTTCCTATTCAGATCGCTAAGCAGGTCTAAGAATGCTTCTTTTTTGGGCTTAATTAAGACCAAATTTCACTAAGTATCTTTGACAGCAGTGATTTACAATGAGGATGATATAGGAGGCTGACTGCAAGGCCCTCTGGTGGCCTGAAGATTTTTCCGTAACTGCAGTTGCAAACTGAAAAGAAAATCCAGCCATTTTCTATCAAATAGAAGCTTATTTATAAATTAAAAAGTCAACAAAGCAGATGGAGCTAGAGTGTGTTATGCTGAGTGAGATAGTCAGAAAAAGACAAATACCATATGATTTCACTCATATGTGGAATTTAAGAAATAAAACAGATGAACATAGGGAAAAGGGAGGTGAACCATAAAACAGACTCTTAACTATAGAGAACACACTGAGAGTTGGTAAAGGGAGGTGGGCAGGGGATGGGCTAAATGAAGGAGGGCATGTGTAGTGATGAGTATCAGGTGATGAATGTAAGTGATGAATCACTAAATTCTACTCCTGAAACCAATATTATCCTATGTTATCTAACTAGAATTTAAATAAAAACTAGGAACATTAAAGGTCAACACAGATAACTTAAGTCACCCCAGATTCCAAAACTTTCACAATCATAAAGCGTTTCTATAGAGACCCTAGCCCATTGTAACCCCATGTTTATGGTAATCCACAAAATGATGAATAGCAAGTCCCTGCCCTCTGGAATTTGCCATCTAACAAAGGCACCAGAGAAAGTATTCAAGGTTTTAGACTCAATGAGGCTCTAAACTGTTTCCCAAGTAAACATTTTCATATTGATTAAGAAAAACTGGGGGATCCCTGGGTGGCTCAGCGGTTTAGTGCCTGCCTTTGGCCCAGGGCGCAATCCTGGAGTCCAGGGATCCGGTCCCACGTCAGGCTCCCAGCATGGAGCCTGCTTCTCCCTCCTCCTGGGTCTCTGCCTCTCTCTCTCTCTTTCTCTATGTCTATCATAAATAAATTAATAAATCTTTAAAAGAAAAAAAAACTGTAGGTCTATACAGTAACAGCAATTCACAGTAAATCTGAAGAGTTCTTGCTGGCCTATCTTCACAGAGGTAGAACTAAATGATGCAGACATAGAAACAAAGGTCAAAGGGGAGAACTACAGAAAGTACATGGGCTTTGGAATCTTTGTAGGATGATTAAATATATATGGCAGCATAGTAGATGCTCAATAAATGGTAGCTATTGTTATTGTACTTTAGTATGTGATATTTAAGTGATCTCAGCCAGGGATCCCCGGGTGGCTCAGCGGTTTAGCAGCTGCCTTTGGCCCAGGGTGTGATCCTGGAGTCCCAGGATTGAGTCCCACACTGGGCTCCCTGCATGAAGCCTGCTTCTCCCTCTGCCTGTGTCTCTGCCTCTCTCTCTCTCTCTCTCTCGCTAAAAAAAAAAAAAAAAAAAAAGGGATCTCAGCCATCTGCTAGAAGAAATCTAATTTTCAGCTCTAAACACCTCTAGCATTTTTGATATACCTCATTTAATTCTGTATTTCATAGGATTATTGTGAGAATTAAAAGAAAAAGCATACAAAGCCCAGATTGTGGCATATGGCACTTCTTCCCTGTCACTCTCCATATGGAATTTCTCCTGCAGTTTGGCAAAGCAGAGGTGAAGGGAGAAATAAAGTGTTTACATGGTCCAAAGTGACAATAAACGTAAAGGACAGATAGGTGGGGGGATCCCTGAGTGGCTCAGTGGTTTGGCGCCTGCCGTTGGCCCAGGGTGTGATCCTGGAGTCCCAGGATCTAGTCCCGCATCGGGCTCCCGGTATGGAGCCTGCTTCTCCCTCTGCCTGTCTCTCTGCCTCTCTCTCTCTCTCTCTATCATGAATAAATAAATAAATCTTAAAAAAAAAAAAAAAAAAAAAAGGACAGATAGGTGGGGGCACCTGGATGGCTTAGTTGGCTAAGCAACTGCCTTTAGCTCGTTATGATCCCAGAGTCCTGGGATGGAGCCCAGCATCAGGCTCTCTGCTCAGCAGGGAGCCTACTTTTCCCTCTCCCTTTGCCTGCTGCTATGCCTGCTTGCATTCTCTCTCTAATAAATAAATAAAATCTTTTTTTTTAAAGGAAAAAAAATAGGTGAAATTTTAACTGAATAACATGGTGTCATGGTAGGCATGCCTTTGACCCAGTACTGGATTCCTGAACATTTTTCTTAACAAGATAATCAGAAAAGGGTAAAAAGATGCATATATTAAGGATCTTATCAACACATTATTTATAATAGAAAAAAAACTGGAAACCTAAAAGTCTGTCTGTAGGAGTCTAACCAAATAATTCACACAGTACAATTCTAGGAAGCAACTAAAATTATGATGCAGATATTTGACATTAAATTATATTTGAGATGAAATTTTACAAAATTAGGCAGTTTGATTTTACTGAAACAAAAAAAACCCCTACCTACAATATATCTGTGATTTCATTAAAAAAAAAAACAAAAAAACAAAACAAAACAAAAAAAACAACCTATCTAGGGGCACCTGGGTGGCTCAGTTGGTTAGGCATCCAACTCTTGATTTTGGCTCAGGTCATGATCTTGGGATGGTGGGATGGAGCCCTCTCTAGGGCTTTGTGCTCAGCACAGTCCGCTTGTCCCTCTCCCTCTGCTCCTCCCCTTGCTGGCACCCAAGCACTCTTTCTCAAGTAAATAAAAATAAAACCTTGAAAAAGAAACTATCTAAATATATCTGTGTGTGTGTATATGTATAAATTTAAACAAGTTTGAAAATAGATATACTAAAATATTAGCAGTGATTTCTAGGCATTGGGAATATAGATACATACATATACAGAGGAATATAGCTTTATACTCTTCATCCTTTTCTACATTTTCTGAAATTTTTATGATGACTATGTATTATTTTCTTTATAAGAAAAAACAAAAGCTAAGAGAAAACATTTGAAACCAAAATAGAAAACACAGTTATCTTTAAGCAGTACAAGCTAGCAAAAGACTGCTGGATAGAATACCAGGTCTGAATTCCTGTTTCTGACTTCCAATCCTTTGCTATGTGACCTAAGCCAGATCTGTGTCTCAATTTCCTCATCTACACAGTATAGAAGTAATTTAAATAAATCTCATAAAAGAGAATGAGAATGAATGTGTTAGGAAAAAAAAAATCTGTAAATGCCACACCTAGTTGCAAATTAAAAAACAAAGACTTCCTCAATTTTTAAATTCCCCTTAAGTATTCACTGCTTATATATATACATATGTATATATTTTATATATTATATATAAAATTACATACAAAATATATAAATTATACATATTTATACTCTTGTAAAAATTTTACATATTTATATATTTTATACATTATATAATTTATATATTATATAAGCATATATAAAGCTTAAATGTATATTTATATAATATATATTTTATATAAAAATATGTACATATATATTTAAGTTTATTTATTTTTTCTTAGTAATCTCTACACCAACATTGGACTAGAACTCAGGACTCCAGATCAAGAGTTGCATGCTTCACCAACGGAGCTAGTCAGGCACCCCTGCTTTTTAAATTTTTAACACACTAACAAATACATGAGAAAGTACTCAGGGTTTTAGCCTCAACTAGGCTCCAAACTGTTTTCCAAATAAACATTTCCATATTAAGATAAACGGTAAGTCTACACTGTAACAGCAGTTCACAGTAAGCCTAAAGCGCTTATGCTGGCCTATCTTCACAGAGGTAGAACTAAATAATTTGTGTCTAGTTTTCAAAGTATGCGTAAAATTAGATTTTAAACTCACAGAGTATAGGAATGTATCTTTCTTCTACAAATCCATGTGTAACTGTACTCAAAACTGTCAAAAATAGGGGTCATGGGGACACTTGGGTAGCTTAGGGGTTTAGTGCATGCCTTAGGCTTGGGTGTGATCTCGGGGTCCCGGGATCAAGTCCCACATCGGGCTTCCTGCATGGAGCTTGCTTCTCCCTCTGCCTATGTTTCTGCCTCTCTCTCTATCTCTGTGTCTCTCACGAATAAATAAAATCTTTTTTAAAAAATGGGGGTCATGATCACCTCTTTTCCCTTGCTGCAAATTCTCAGTGACCTGATGCTATACCCCTCCCCAATTCCAACATGTGTCTAATTCTGAGATCTGGGTTGAGAAGTGTCTGGATCTAATTCAATGTACAATGTACAAAGGATTATCCTGTTTCTACTTTGCAAATGCTATTTATTTCTTCTGTCAAGAAGATCCTTTACCCACTTCTTGTATGTTCCTAATTCATATGTAGCCTTCTGATCACCAGCCTCTCCATGCTCCTGAAGCAACTCATGAACACTTGCATTTCTCACTAGAAGTCATCAGTGGTAAAATTCCAAGTTGTTTTTTTTCTGTCTCCCATACTGCACAATGAGGTATATGAAGGCAGAGACTGGATAATCCTAGGAATTGCAATAGTGCTTGGATAATGATAGGTAATATTTCTTGAATAAATGGACAAAATGTTATTCCTAGAATAGGAATCTGCAATTCAATAAAAGGCCCTCCATATAACACCTACATAGGGAATCACCTACTTGGCTGGTCATCTACTCTGCCAGTGGGTTCTATAGAAACTAAAGCAAAACGGTGAAGTACACATGAAAGAATTCAGTGATACCAAAAGGTAGGTAATTTTGATAACTCCAATTAAAGCAAAGAAATAATGAATCTTTAAAGGATAAAAAAGTCAACTGACTAGCAAAATATACTTCAAAAAAGTGTGAACTAATTAAGGAAAAGAATTCTAAAAGCCTGAAAATTAACAACCAAGAAAACACCAGGGTGCAAGAATTCTAAAAACGTACACTTTTTAAATTTAAATTTTAACTTTTTAATTTTTATTTTTTTAATTTTAATTTTTAAATAAACACTATACCCAATGTGGGGCTCAAACTCATGACCCCGAGATCAAGGGTCACCCACTCTACTGACTGAGCCAGTCAGGCGCTTCTAGACACATGTAAACTCTTAATTAATAGATCAATTTGATTAGAGAAAAGGTCAGCACTGTCTTTAGTCAAAAACACTCATGCAATAACTGAGTGCCTACCATGACTGAGGCACTCTGCTACTGGAAAGATCATTTCCTGTCCTGAAAGAATTTATATCTTGGGGAAGACAGAGATATGGATGGGCTACTGCAATTCAAAATCCAATGTAGTAGGTGCAATGATAGACATATGCACAAATGATAGCAGTAAAAATGTCTTTGAGGGTAGGGGAGTGGGTGGGAGTTCCGAAAGTTCCAGAAAGGCTTCCAGGGAGAGCTGATACCTGATCTGGGCAGGAATTCACCAGGAATAGTAGAAAAGGATTCCTGACACACAGAAAGCATAAACAAAGATACTGAGACAATAAATTGCACGGATTCAAGGAACCACCCTTGGACACAGAGGCCACAGGCTTCCCATGAGCCTTGTGGTGTCATATTGGGGTGCAGACAGTTCATTACAGAAAGAATCTCACATCTTCACTTCTATGCCCCTCTAGGTTGTAAAAGAGAACCACACACTGGCTTAGAAACCTTACTTTTATGGACATTTGAGGAATATGGTGTGGCAGGGTATAAAGTTCTGGAGTCAGCTTAAATTTTAAATCCTGACCCATATTCACTAGGTAGTATGTGACCTAAGTTACTCTTTAAGCCTTAATTCATCTGTGAACAGGAATGAACCTCATCTCTTTAGTCATTACAAGGATATCAAGATGTATGTAAATCCACTGTGTCCATTTTGTAGGCACTGAATGCATGGAGGTTCCATTACCCTTTCTCACAATTTGTTTCTACCCAGGTTTTCTTTCCGTTTTTACCTCATCACAGACTGGACCTCATTTGTTGGGCTCCACAATAAGCCGCTAGCCTCTGTGCCTGTCACTATTTTTGAGCATGTCTTCTCTGAGGGCTGTGCTAGCTCTCCTATTCCCATTTCCATCTTCTAAATTCCTTTATACTTTGTCTTTAAATAGCAACTTTTGGGCAGCCCCAGTGGGGCTGTGGTTTAGCGCTGCCTGCAGCCTGGGGTATGATCCTGGAGACTCGGGATCGAGTCCCAGGTCGGGCTCCCTGCATGGAGCCTGCTTCTCCCTCTGCCTGTGTCTCTGCCTCTCTATGAATGGATAAATAAAATCTTAAAAAAAAAAATAGCAACTTTCTTTCCTTCTCCCTCTCTCTCTTTTTTTTAGAAGACTTTATTTATTCATGAGAGACACACACAGAGAGACAGAGACATAGGCAGAGGGAGAAGCAGGGTCCCCATGGAGAGCCCGATGTGGGACTCGCTCCCAGGACCCTGGGACCACGACCTGAGCCAAAGGCAGATGCTTGGGGCGCTTGGGTGGCTCAGTGGGTGAAGCATCTGCCTTCAACTCAGGTCATGAGCTGGGAAGGCATTATTCTTTAGCTTTTCTATTGGGCTAAGATGAGACGCTCAGCCAGTGACTTCCTGCTTCAACCAGTTTGTATTTTACTGATTAACTGATCGATATTTGGGGGGCTTCATTTGGATACTGAATTAAACATGAAATTATTGGACTTGACTTCTCTTTTTAGTAGATACACCAATAAGGCTCCCAGAAAAGAAATGGTCACAATTCAGACAAATGGAAAGAAGAAAGGCTGTCCCAAAGTAAAACTTAGCTGATTTTCTTGGTTCAAAACACGTTCATCTGCTTTATTTTGGTGACAAATGTTACTAGACTTACTGTGGTGATCGTTTTGCAATATATACATATATCAAATCATTATGTTGTATACCTGAAACTAATATGATGTTATATATACCTCAATATTAAAAAACAGCATTAAGCACATCTATATTTCATGTACTGAGCCAGATGCACATATATATCTCTCCATCTGTACAATAGAAAAGATTACTTTGCAAGACTGTTCTGAGGATTAAAGAAGATATATATATATCTCTATATAGATATCTGAATATATTACAGCCTTGTGCAGTAATAATTTCCCTTGGACAGATGAAGACATATTCAGAAAGGTGAGAAGCAGTTTGTCTGTGGCCACAATGCTATTAAACAATAGAACAAGAATCTGAACCCAGGTCTGGCTAAAAACCCAGAGTGCTTTCTACTCACTGGTGTGATCTATTCAAACAGCCAGACCCCCCCAATGGTAATAATCATATTGTGATAAAAGTTGTTGCTAACATTTATCTTAGCTCTTCTCATGTGGCAAGCACTGTGCTAAGCAATTTATGTTTATGATCTCTTTAATCCTCACAATCACAGATCGGTTTATCAAGACCTCCATTTCACAACTGCAGAAACAGTTTTACACAAGTTCAGTAATTTCTTTGTTCTCACAACTGGTAAGGAATGGGGCCAGAGTTGAACCTAGGTCTAATTCCAGAACCCATTCTTTCCATCCTTACATTTGACTGTAGGAAACTCAATTCTTGTCCTGGTTCCAACCAAGCAAGTCATTTGATAGTTCTGTCTCAATTTCCTTGTTCATTAAATGGGACACTGTTCCTTATACTTCACAGAGACATTGGGGTTATAAGATGAGAAAGTGCCAAAGCTTTAAAAAGAGAAACTGCCGCATAAATCCAGATGCAGTCACAAGTTTTATTCAGATTTTCCCTCTCTGGAGATCATAAAGGGATTTAGTAGACATCATTAGCTCTTAAACATCCTCTGAAGTGGGTAGTATTATCTTCATGCATCAGAAAGCTGAAGCACAAGGAGATGACGTAATTTGCTAGTCAGTTAGTGGCAGAACTGGGAATAAAACCCCAGATTCTAGCTCCCACTGCTTATATTCTTATTGTCAATCCTATTCCTGCATTTCAAATTTAATTGTAAAATAGACGAGGGTAGAAAATATCAGTGTCCACTTCAAAACACAGATTAAATACTTATGGAAATTAAATTTTCTACTGCCGTGACACTAATGTAACCCCAAAGGCTCTTATCCTCACATTCTAGAGAAACTGCATAAAAAATCAAAAATAAAAATTTCCATTCTGCAGTATACACTTCAGCTCCTTAGCTTCTCAAGTAACTTATTATTAATCAAAGCCTACAAAACTGGGTGAGTAATTACCTAGTTTCTTTCTTTTCTTTTTCTTTCTTTCTTTCTTTCTTTCTTTCTTTCTTTCTTTCTTTCTTCTTCTTTCTTTCTTTCTTTTCTTTCTTTCTTTCTTCTTCCTTCCTTCCTTCCTTCCTTCCTTCCTTCCTTTTTTTTCTTTTTTAAAAGATTTTATTTATTTATTCATGAGCGACACAGAGAGGGAGAGAGAGAGACAGAGACACAGGCAGAGGGAGAAGCAGGCTCCATGCATGGAGCCTGACATGGGACTCAATCCCAGGTCTCCAGGACCAGGCCCTGGCTGAAGGCGGAGCTAAACAGCTGAGCCACCAAGGCTGCCCCATTACCTAGTTTCAACTAGTGAGTCTGTAAGCTTCCACAAGGAGCATAAAACCTCAGTATTAAATTGTTCGCTCATAAAATCAGAAAAAAGAGGCATCAAATAGATTTTCACATCATAAACATCTCATTTAAGTCTATAATTTGACTTGGAAATTATTCTAGCATACCAACTGAGCTCAAAATTCAATTTCCAAAGCAAACTGCATAATTAAAACAACAAAAGCACACACGGCACCTTTATGATCCTTCTCCTGTATAAAAATCAAAATAAGTTTTGTGCTTCCCACCCAAGCCTTGCCACAGACCCACACAAACCATAAAGAAAAATAAAAAGTAGTAATGGGGCCAATTCTCTGTTTTCAGTGGAGGAGGAGCATTCAGTCTAGTTTCCAGATTATTAACCCCTCATAATTCTTGCTTTCTAGAACACCACAACCATCTTCCAATTAGCAGGAGTCTGAAAATCACATATTTTGAAATTAACAGAAGGACCAGAGAGGAAATAAGAGAAAGAAGTTTCCATTCTCAAAACTGAACTAAATACTGGAGTCCATAGACACTTCATTATTCCTCTCTCTGACTCCAAATAAATTAGACTTCTAAATGAAAAACCTGTCATTTTGTGATAGGGATGAAAACTAAGTTACAGGAACCCAAAGGGCTATTCTCAAATGACCAGAGTTTGTTTCTTGGGTGGCTTGAGAGGCCTAAATTCACCCCCCAGCTGCATAAGAAAAGTCCAACCACCTCTGCACATGCTATGAGGCTTAAGTAAAGGACAATGTGGGACACTCAGTTTTCTCAGAGGTTGTTTTAATGCACGAGTCCAATTTTCCTTTGAGAAAAATCTTTGTCTTGGTTTCTATCATTGAAATCAATCATAGCTTCTGTTGAGTTAGGGGCTCTAGGGCCTCTCAAACTTTAATGTGAGTATGAATCATCTGGGGATCTTGTTAAATTACAGATTATGATTCAGAAGGTCTGGGACTGTGTGCCCAACCTCCCAGGTGATGTCAATGCTGCTGCTTGATACATACACTTTAAGTAGTAGGACTATAAGGAATGTTTCCAAATACAAATAATCTCAATCAGATATTTATTCTCAAAATAGCCTCCACCAGGAGTTTGTAAGGGAGAAAATATTCCAGAGCCTACAAAAGGTACCTGCTCCCTCTCCCTTTTCTATGATTTTTGCCAGCTGGTTGTAAACCCAACGTGGTATCTGAATGAAAGGCAACTTTTTAAAATGTCTTTTGTGTTGACAGTTTATTTGGGCTTGACTTGATGGGGTTTGCATGAACAAATATAAAACTTCAAGCCTTTTGTAATGAAAGGACTGATTCAAAATAAATATTTTTAATTAAGTCAAATACTAACGAATAAGTGATGTTTGCAAATAGTTTATAAGAGAATCATTTGGGATTAATCATTTTCATTTCTCCTACAAAATAAATAGCTCATGTACCAAAGAAGATGCCTTTCCTTAAGCAGGAGGAAAAAAGTACAACAAAAATAAAGTCATGCCTATGGCACAATCATAATATTTTTAGTGAGAAAAATACCAAGATTAAAACATACAAAAGTATATGAGAATTATATGTTATTAAATGTGTCCCTAGAATCTGGGGGCGGGGTTCAGGGGAAAAGAACAGCTGGTAAATTTAAGAAAGATTTTTAACTGGAGAAAATTACACATGAGAGCGATAGTCCATTCCCCTTAAGGAAAACAATAAATGCCCACAAACTTTCATTTTCAGGTTTTCAATGTTTTCTTTTTGTATGACCATTAGACAACCTCCCCCACAAAATTCAACCAACCATAATAAAAATTAAGTTGTTGACAGGTCCAGCTGGCTATAGTCCATGTTTACCCTTAGATGCTTTTCCAGCCAGTGAGGGTAAAATTCATGGTACATGTGGCAAGAGTAAAAAGAGAATCACTTCCCTTCACACAGAGGAACCCCCATCTCGAGCATCTTTCTGCACTTTGCAGGGTGCAGTGTCTCAGTGCTTGTGGGCACTCTTCAGCCCCATAACTGTGAAGGTAGCGGCTGTCAGTTTCTCATAAACCAGGAACATGAGGGCAGCAGTGAGGACTGTCTGTAGCAGTTTGGCTTCAAGGCCTTTGTAGAGTCCCATGATTCCAAAACGCCTATAAAGAAAGGTTTGAAGAAAATAAAACGTTTTCTTCCTAAAAGTCAACTACTGCATCAAAGAAGCATGTTACACTAGCCACCGCTTATCCCTGGGGAAATATGTTCCCAGACCCTCAGCAGACACCTGCAATTGTAGTTAGTAGTGAACCCCCTATTTTTTCCTATACATACACACCTATCATAAAGTTTAACATAAATTAGGCACAGTAAGAGATTAACAACAATAGCTAATAGTGAAATGGAACGCCAACATACTGTAATAAAAGTTATGGGAATGTGGTCTCTCCCTCTCTCAGAATATCTATGTATTGAGATGCAGTGAGGTGAATGACATGGTGTTAGGTCCTACTGCCCTTTTGACAATAGGTCAGAAGGAGCATCATCTGCTTCCAGATCGAGGTTGACTGTGGATCCCTGAAACCATGGGAAGAGATACTGTCAATGAGGGGTAATAGTATACTGGCATTTTCTAAATTTTATGTAAGTCCAATCACATGGTATGAATTCTTTTTTGTCTGACTTCTTTCACTTGGCTTAATCATTTGAGCTCCATCCATAATTATTTTGAGATCCATCCATTCACTTGGCATAATTATTTTGAGATCTATACATACATCAATATACATGTTAGTAGGTCCTTTCTTGTGAGTATTCCACTATGTAGATAGATAGTAACTTGTATGTCTACTCACACAATGATGATACATTTGTATTGTTTCTGGTTTTTGATTCTTACAAATAAAACTGTTTTTAGAATCTGTGTACAAGTTTTTGCACAGACCTATTTCATTTCTCTCTATATAACTTGAGAGGAATGGCTGGGTCCTATGGTAGTTATATGTTTAACTTTTAAAGAAAATGCCAAACTTTCCAAAATGGTCAGACCATTTTATTTTCCCACCAACAGCACAGAAAAGTTCTGGTTGCTCCACATTCTTGTCAATACTTGGTATGGTGAACATTTAGTTTTAACTTTATACTAATTCTTTATCTCTGATTTTGCTATCCCAAGCATAATCTATTTTTATAATAAATTTATTACTTTCAAAGTATCTTATGTCTAGGAACAGTAATAAAGTTACAGCAGCTTTGCCTCAAAGGAGGCCCTGAGGGTCAGCTTCTCTAATGGAATGATACAGGGAAATGACGAAAGTACCTGCCTCATAGGGCCATTGTTAGGATTAAGTGAGATGACTTGTGTGAAGCACAGAGCTCAGTGTCTGCTACAAACCAAACACTAAAAAATGTTAGCTACTCTTACCATCATCAGCACTGCCGTCATTACAATAATTATCATTACTCTTCCTACTACATTCTCCTTTTCTCACTATGACTACTGCTCTAAAATACCTGTTTACTTCTATCTACAAGAGAGGTCACAGGATATGCCATCGATGGCAACACTCCTAGGACAGAACAGTCTCTCTACATTAGATTATAGGAGGCTTACCTCTCTAAAGGAGTTCTGCATATTTCTAAGTTACAAAGAATAAAGATTTGAACTTTTCCCATAACTTCCCCAAATGCTGCCATATTGCACTAAGTCCCTAAAACGAGAACTGTTTGAGCACAGCATGCAAGGAGAGGTTTCTAGGTTCTCAATGCCAAGACAGTAGTGCAAGTTAAGCAGATCTGGCCACTCTTTGCCAGAGATGGCTGCTGAAAGACAGGACAGAATGTGAAGCATCTACAAAGCTCACTTTACTCGTTGGTGAAGAAGATAGAGAACATTCCGAAGACTCCCCAGTGTTCTGTTTTCTGGGTTTAGTCTGTGACGTCCAAACTGGGGAAGAAGAAAAACAGATCAATTTCTACTGAAGAAGAAATTATGTTGGAATAATGTCTTGTAGTATACAGTAATAAAAATATCTAACAAGTATGTAGATTTCATGAATTCTCTTTTTCAATGAAATAAGTGAAAATAAGAAATAGTTTTGGGGGTGCCTGGGTGGTTCAGTTGGTTAGGTGTTTGACTCAGGTCATGATATTATGGTCATGGGACTGAGCTCCATGTTGGGCTCTGTGCTTAGCTCAGTGCAGAGTCTGCTTCAGATTCTCTGTCCCTCTCCCTCCCCCTCTGCCATTCCCTCTGCTCTCTAATAAATTAAATAAATATTTTTTAATGAAGCAAGCATGAGAATTTTCACTTTATAGAATTATGGGGAAAATACTACCTCAAAAGAAAACAAACATGCCCATAATGAAGATTTAGATCCTGATGGTTTGGCTTACCCTCTAGTCCTTTAGAAAGTTCTGATAGACACCAATCAGTTAGGACCACTACAGTCTAAGCTCTTCACATTATATGTTAACATTATAAAAGTATCAAAATACATTTATTTAGATGCTACTGAATTCCTGTATATTAAGCACCAATTTAAGAACAGTACATCAGTAGAAACACTTTTTAAAAAAAATCTTATTTCCTATTTTAACAGCATGGCCTCGAGTAAGAAGCACTTTTACTTTCCTTCTTTCCTTTTTTTTTTTTAAGATTTTATTTATTTATTTGATAGAGATATAGAACCAGAGAGTACAAGTGAGAGGAATAACAGACGGAGAAGGAGAAGCAGACTCTCCACTGAGTGGGGAGCCACACGTGGGGCTTGATCTCAGGACCCTGAGATCATGACCCGAGCCGAAGGGAGACGCTTAACTGACTGTGCCACCCAGGTGCCCCAGTAGAAATACTTTTAACATAAGATAATAGATCTTTTGAATTGAAGTATTTTCACCATCATCCCTATTTTATTTACCAATAAATACTTTGAATTTTTTTTTCAAAATAGATCATGAAATCTGTCCACATCTTCTCTTTCCCCTCTACTGCTACCACCTTAGTGTAGGCCACCATCATCTTTCACCTGTACTATGGAATTGGTCTCTTACTGGATTGCCCCCCCACCCTCATCTCTTAGCCCTGGGATCAATTCAGCACACAACAGCACAGGAATCTTTTCAAATTGTAAATCAGATCACATTACTCCCTAGTTTAAAGCCCTTCACTGGCTTCCTACTCAGGTGAGAATAAAATCTAGAATCCTCACCTAGAGTCTTCCTTGCCACTTTTCCAATCTCATCTTGAGCCACTGTTTAGCCAGAGTGGCCTCTTTTCAGTTCCCAATCACTACACTCTTAGCACATCATGTTCCTTCTACCTAGAATGCTCTTTGAAAGCTGGTCTTTATCTTCCTTAAGTCTTGTTTTTTGTTTTTTTTTTTTTAAGATTTTATTTATTTATTCATGAGAGACACAGAGAGAGGCAGAGACACAGGCAGGGGGAAAAGCAGGCTCCATGCAGGGAGCCGGATGTGGGACTCCATCCTGGCATTTCAGGATCATGCCCCAAGCCAAAGGCAGATGCCCAACCGCTGAGCCACCCAGGTGTCCCAAGAAGACTTGGTTTTTATATATACCTCCTCAGAGCCCAATCCTCAATCACCTTAATAAGATCCGCACCACGCCCCACTCCACTAAATGACAGAACGCAGTTCACCTCTTGAAAGCACTTTTCTCAATTTATAATTACCTATTTATTTTGCTTATTTACCTGTTCATTCTTTCCTCTGTTACCTCCCAGACGACAGTGATTGATTTTTATTCACCATGTGTACCTAGCTTCTCACTCAGAGTGGGTGCTTAATAAATATATTGCTGAATAAATAACTGAATGAAAAAACCAGAAATTTGAAAGTGCTTCAGAAAAGCTAAATCATTAATTTCTTCTGAATAAACTAAACAACTTCTGATTTTGTACAGTTAACCTAAGCAAATCAACTTAAATGAGAAGAAAACAAGCTTATACATTCCTAAGGTCATTTAAGAACCTTCTCCCACATTTGGGTTTTCTGAGACACCACAGTACCTAAGAAATGACAAATGTAAACTGTTCCAAACCAAATAGGAAATCAACTGATAGCCAGCCTCGTTAGCAATTATTAAACAAATGGAAAAATGGTCTAGACTATCAACTGACTACTTTATTACTTTATTAACATTGCTTTAAACAGAGAAATCATGTACTTCAGAATTTTGTTTGACTAAATGCAGGGAGAACCCCAGCACTCACCCTCAGAATGGACTGTACTGTCTGCATGGGATAGGTGACAGTGGTAGCAATCGCTTTGGATATTGCACCAATGATGAACACATCCAAAGAAGAAAGCTGGGAAGCAAAGAAAGAGCAAACCACATCAATGCAAACAAGAGAGTGTCAGAGATTATTATTTACTGCTTTCAAAATCAGGAATTACCTTCATTCGTTTCTTTAGAAGCTGCCGTTTTAAGCCTTCATAGAACATGAACTGGATGGCAGGATTGAAGACCAAGAGCAAGGAAGGAAATGTACCATTCCATAAAGCCAAAATTCCTTCATCTCGAATGATCTGATGAAAAGCATCTAAGCAAGAAATCAAGGACTTTTGATTACAATCCCTTAACTGGAGAACACAATGTAAATTTCATTCAAATGTACTCAGAATAGAATCTTACTGGTTCTATTAAAATTTCCTTCTTGCTGTATTCTAGGAAGTTCCTCAGTTAGCCACTTTTTGATAATCATCAGACACTGATAGTCACCACATTATTGAGAGACCAACTTAAATCATAGGCAACTCTTCCTGATAACTGGCGTTAGAATGTGAAATTTTCCTAAGTAATCACCACCACCATGCCCGAGAACTCTGTATTACAGAGGATTGTGAACGGACAGCCCAGGTGCTTCTCAGCAAAGTCCAGGACAACAACAGATAGTTCCCTGGGACCCATTATTTAGGATATGACTTATAAGAAAATCACTATTCTCATCACAAAGATGGACACATGGGAAAGAAGAACCAGGTAACATACTATTAAACTCAAAGTCATCAGTTAGTTATTAATGATAACTTTATCCAAAGACAACACTAAAAGAGTGAGATTATTCTTTAGAAATATTTACCCCCTCCCACTCCAGGGGAACAGCATACTTCTCTACCTCCTGACACTGGCTTTGGCCAAGAGAACAGTAGCAAATAAGATGCAAACAGGGGCTTGAAATAAGATTGTACAATTGGACATGTCCTCTTGTGCTTTTGCTACCACCAAGAGAAGAATGTGTATAGGCTGCCCAGCCTAGATGAGTCAAATCCTTGTCAATCCATAGACACAGGAGCTAAACAAATGCTTACCATTAGATGTGAAGATTTGAGACTGGCTGACATGCAGCATTATTGTGGTAATAAATTTCAGACACAGAGAAAAAAGAAACTTCTTAAATAGGAACTCACCCAAACAAACACTTACCAATGATACCTTTGTAGTTGGTTGGTACAATGTCTTCATTCCTAAATTTTGCCCCTTGTAGCTTCAGTCTGGTATTTACCACCCAGAGTGGAGTTGTTAGCAACACATTCACCACTCCTTTAAAAAGAAAGAGGAGACAAAAGGAAAGCTTCAAGCTTTGCTGCCTTATGTTAGAGCTATGTACCAGTGTTTCATTTATACTTCTGCCACTGACCTACTGAGAGACTTGAGATAAGGTATCTCTCTGTGACAGGGTACAACACAAGCCACTACTGTTAGAAGCAATTCAGAAGCCTTGCTGATAGCAAAAAAGGCTGGCAGCAGTACTGTTCCACATTTGTATAACAGGAAATGATCTATTTGTCAATTAATATAGCATCCAAAGTAGCAATTTTGATCCAGTTCTGAGTGCATTTAAAAAATAACAGTTTTAATAAGGCTTACTGATCACATGCTAAGTCCATGACAATATCGGATAAAACACACAATTTACAACCCTCACATAAGTAGCTTACATGGTTTTAAGTGAGTATGGATTTGGTACAATGGGTGGCAGGTGGAAGAAAGTGGTAATATTTGAAAGAGGTTCATCAGGGATGGGAGGCTCACAGAAGAGTTCCTCATCACTTAGGGAATTAGGATAGGCAGGCAGCAAGCAGTAGTTATGAACTGTCACAAAACACCTGAAAGAGCTTCACAAGCATTATGATCCTTACAAGCTTAAGGTTTGGGGATCCTGGCCCCCCAAGGTTGCCTCAGAGTGGAACAATACAATGAGCCAGGTGCTTCTTTTTTGAAAACACATGGTCCCAAGTTAACATCATCTTGAGATATTAAAATATTCCTCATCAGTCCTGGAATGATTAAAAAAAAAATATACCAGACAGAGTTGTAACAAAGTGCCTGACACATAATATATTCTTTATAAATATTTAAATAAATATTGAACAAATGAACCAATGAACAAACTCAACAAACAACCACACATCAAGCTATCTGGCTCTATCTGGCCATGCTCTGAAGAAACAAGAGGTATAATCCTAAGGAAGAGAAACCTACTGAAAGTCCTTTAAACACAATGGTAGAAAGACTGTTTTAAGGAATCTCAAAACACAGCATTCAGAAAACACAAGTCTGACCAAAGACAAGCTTGATGAAACAGCCAAGAAATTAAAATCTTATTTTTTCATTTGTTGTATATAGTTGTTAAAGTAAGATATTTTGTCACTTTTTTCTTAAGAGCGTTATGAAACACTTTTCTCAAAATAAAAGACCTCATCAAAAAATTTTATGAGCTGTATTTATTATATTTTTAGTCCCATAACACACTAAGGAGTCATCTGTAGTTATGACTCACTATAGTCATGCATTGTCACTTAAGGCATTGATCATAATCTGAAAAAGCCTCACCTAGAGATACTTGCTAGTCTCATTTTTAAAAAGTGCCAGTGCCCAAGAGGTCAAGAGAGAAGAATATCAATACATGACCACTTGCAAGACTTTATAATGTGTTCCTATTCAATGCAATGTACACATCACTTGACAGAAAAATTAACAGCAAGAAAAATCAGACTAGAAAGTACTACTGAGCAGTCTACTGCATTTTTTTTTCCAGACGAAAACAGGAGAACTCAGAAACAGAGATCCTAGGCTTCTGTAGATAGTGTAGACAAAGTGTACACACCTTTCTAAACAAGTGAAATGGGTTGTCTATTAAATTCTTTAGAAATCAAAATTCCTTTCATAATCTATTCAAGAGGAAGGTACTCACAAAATACTTCAGATGCAATGCAGCCTAGATTTAAGTTTTTTGTTTTTATTTTTTTAAAGATTTTATTTATTTATTCATGAGAGACACAGAGAGGCAGAGACATAGGCAGAGGGAGAAGCAGGCTCCTGTGGGGAGCCTGATGTGGGACTCAATCCCAGGACCCCACGATTACTACCTAAGCCAAAAGGCGATGCTCAACCACTGAGCCAGGCATCCCTTAAGATTTTTTTTTAAGATTTTATTTATTTATCTGACACAGAAAGAGAGAGCACAAGTGGGGAGGCGGGTCAGAGCAAGAAGGAGAAGCAGATTCCTAGCTGAGCAGGGAGCCCAATGCAGGGCTGGATCCCAAGGACCCTGAGATCATGACCCCAGCCAAAGGCCTAATCAACTTAATCTGCCCCTAGATTTAAGATTTAACTATCATTTAAGATTCTGCTTTCATATCTCTGTTATTAACACAAGCTGAAAGACTAAGAGGATTCTAAGGATAATTTCAAGTACAAAAATGCACTAAATCATTTCAAGAAGAGAATGTAAACTACTTGTGAAAACATTTGTATTTTGAAGCTTTTTATCTGAGAAGTTCAAGTACTTTGTTCATCCTCTAAGCCAAAATAGATGGAGAGGTATTTTTCTAACCACTATAATTTTATGAGTTCTGGAAAAGACACTCAAAATATTTGAGGCTCCAAAACTTTACTAAAAACTTGGAAACCTATATAATGAAGCAAAGGACAGCATTCCACGGAAGAAAAACAAGCTACAAGCCGTCATGATAAGAGATTCCAACTCCATACTTTTGCATAACAGATATGGCTGAAAGATAAAAAAGTTGTTTATAAGCTCGTGTAGAAAGTTATTTCGGTTCTAAGCTGTGGCTGTTACTTCACTTCTAGGATGGGAATATTAATATTTTATGTACTTAATGACAAGAAATTGTTTTTCTTTCAATTCAAATGATTCCATTTTTTCTTTTTTTTTTTTGTTAAAAATCATTTATAAGAAAAGAGAAGCAAAATTAAGAGGTGAATAGTAACTAAACACACACACGGAAATTATTTACTGACTCAAGGAATAATTGGAACACAGCCATTTACTTCTGAAATCTTGAACACAAAATAGTTTTATTAGCACTGAGTCTGTTAAGGAAAGAAAACAAAACAAAACAAAAAAAGAAATATGCTAATCATGTATGTACTTCTGGGAAATAAGTGCAATGACCACTGATACAAAAAAAGGGCAGATCAAGGTCATAAATCTAACCACATGGCCCCTGAGAAGGCATGCAACTTGATACACAATAGGAACAAACCTGCCTTACCAGATTTAAGACCGGAGGGCAGGAAAGGAGTAAGAACTATCCTAACAGTAACATCATTGGCATTCAAAAAGTTATTGGTAAAAATCCCAATTTCATAAAAATGGCAAGAATCTTCTTCATTTAAGTTTTCTGTGAGATTTTGTTCCCAAATCCATCCCAAAGGTATCAAGCTATATGAGCTTTTTTCCTATGAAAATACAGTAATAAATTTCTAAATTTCAAGCATAACTTGTGTAACAATAATACTGTTCTAGTTCTCTTTGGAGACAATGAAACTCATTCCTACAGTGATTTTAATACATGTCAAGGCTTACAGCAGGAAAAGAAAAAGTGGTTCTCATTCCAAGAATGCATAGGCATTAAGATATGAAAACATGTTATGAGGAGAAATATAAAACTCACAAAAGTAATTTCCAAAGAATTCCTTACTTTCAGAAAAAGAGAGAACTTATAATCAGAGAATCTTAGAATTATAAAGGACTATAAAATACATTTGTCCAAGGGTCTTTCAACCATGTTACAGCTGACATTTTGATTTTGGGCTGGGTAATCCTCTGTTTGGGGCAGAAGTGGGGGTGCTACTGCGTATCAGACAGATGACAGTAGCTGTAGAAAGACGGAGTCATTAAATGACTTGGTATATTCAAGGAATCACAGTTTTCCAAGAAACAATAGCAGTCAAGCTAGAGGCAAGCAGTATCACAGATCTTGTATGTTGGGTTCTTATCCTGTATACAGCTGGGGGTATACTGTAGGTACCATGACTTTAACCTATATGCAAGTGGTAGACATCAAAGGGTTTGAAACTGGGGACTCCTGTTCTGAAATCCAGATTTGGGTTTCAGAACAGTAGTCCCCTACCATCTCTCTGATAGGATGTTTAACAGATGATGCTCATAACTGACACAGACCCATTGTACCTTTCTTTCACATACTCAAGAAAACACTTCAGAATGTAAGTGAACAAGAATGGTATTATGCCTTTTCTCAAGCTTGTTTATGTCAGTTGAATCTGTTATGGTAGCAAAGCTTTATAGGTATGGGGGGTATGTACAAGAGAAGGCACAAAACTCCAATCAGTGAACCAATATGCCTTGGCCATATATTAAAAGAAAAAAAAAAAAAAAAGAAAGAAAGAAAAAAAAAAAAGGAGTGCCTGGGTGGCTCAGTTGGTGAAGGGTCTACCTTCAGTTCAGGTCACGATCCCAGGGTCCTAGCATCAAGCCCCGCATCAGGCTTCCTGCTCAGTGGGGGAACCTGCTTCTCCTTCTCCTGCTCCCCCTACTTGTGCTCTCTCTCTGTCAAATAAATAAAATCTTAAAAAAAGAAAAGAAAAAGTATATATTCATACATTTTAAGTTAAAATAAAATACAAGGTAAGTAGGCTATTTATGATACTCTCTATGTCAGCTGACTTTTAAAAACTAACTGGCCTACTACACCAGCCTAGCTATGTTAAGTATAGGGGAATCTACTGTGATTATAGATGTGTAAGAGTTAGAAAGGTAACAAGCAGAGCACAGTGAGAGAGAATAACAAGGGTGTTTTGTACCTGGTGGAGAATGGGATTGTCAGACATAGCAAATAAACGGTTTTAACAATTAAAAAAAGATTTTGTCATATTTTTTATGAATTAGTAGTTTTATGGAAAGTTGTAGGAGTTAGTCCTTGACAGAGAGTCATAATCTTTAAAATGTCAATACATAAAACTATAGTAATCTAAAATTATTAAAATCAAGATATTACAAATACTTGGTTTTGGGTATTAAAGATAATACACATTGCCATTTGTTGCAATTATGTAAAAAGGAAGGTTTCCTCTGTACAGGATACCCTTGGATCTATTCTGATTTTTTTTTTTCCCAAGTGAACAAATCTCAAGCTTGGGTTCTTTGAGTTAGGACACTGTTAGAAAACTATTCTTCCAGGAAGGTTGGCTAGGCAGGATTATGCCAAGTAGGTAAGTGAGAAAGACCTCAGAGGCAACAAAAGAAATGGCTATGGATACGGAAAAGAGGGAATGGATTCTAGAGATACTTAGGAGACAGACTGATGACGGTTCTTCTTATTCTTTTTTTTTTTTTTTTTTTAAAGTAATCTCTGACCCAACAAAGTGCTCAAACTCATAACCCTGAGACTAAGTGTCATATGCTCTACTGACTGAGCCAGCCAGGCATCCCGGAGACTGATGGTTTCCGATGATTAAACAATTGTGGAGGGTCAGAGAGCACTTTCAATGATGACCCCTGATTTCCATCCTGAATTACTTACCTACAAATGCTCATTCGTTTCTTCAGAGAACGAAATCCTGTGTGTTATACTTTATGGAAAACTTGGCCTGGCAGTCGGTCAAAAGGTACACACTTTTAGTTATAAAAGAAATAAGTCATGGGGATGTAATACAGAGCATGGTGACTATAGTTAATAATACTATATTGTATATTTGAAAGTTGCTAAGAGAGTAAATCTTAAAAATTCTCGCCAAAGTGGCACCTGGCTAGCTCAGTTGGTGGAGCATGTGACTCTTGATCTCAGGGTCATGGGATCAAGCCCCACATTGGGTGTAGAGATTAATTAAAAATAAAAGCTTAGGGATGCCTGGGTGGCTCAGCGGTTGAGCATCTGCTTTAGGTTCAGGTCATGATCCTGGGATCCGGGATTGAGTCCTGCATCAGGCTCCCTGCAGGGAACCTGCTTCTCCCTCTGCCTGTGTCTCTCATGAATAAATAAATAAAATCTTTAAAACAAAAATCGTAAAAAAAAATTTCTCATCACAAGGAAAAAAAATTTAACTGTGTGGTGATGGATGTTAACTAGAATTATTGTGATGATCATTTTACAATATATACAAATATCAAATCCTTATGTTGTACATCTGAAGCTAATATAATGTTATATGTTAATTATATCTCAATTAAAAAAAAAGTTGGTACAAGTGAAAGTTAATTATATCTAAAGCAATCTAAGACCAAAATGAAAGTATTAAGCCGAAGAAAAGCTCAGAGACCAAGCCGAAAAACACCAGTGGTCTCATACAGGTAAAGAAGAATAAAGAACAAAACTTGTGGAGCATGAATACTCGGCCTGGTAACTATTTTTCAATTAAATCACTTAAATTCCAAATGGACATTTACATTATTCAATTGTGTGGCTCCCAAAGTAGTAATTTTTCAAAGAATATACCAAAAAGTGATTCCACAAAATAGAACAATTAACAGTACAACTGTTAAGTCAATTAATTTTGTTACAGACTAAAATGGATAAATATACAAAAAATCACAGGAAGTATACTTTCCACCTCTTTAATAAAACTCTAACTGAACAAATATTTTGTTCATCCAGCAAATATTTACTGAGTACATGCTAGGAATTGTTCTTACTGGGAATATAGTGGTAGTGGTAGGAGGATACATGTATATATACTCTCTAAGAACAAGTATATAATATATAAATAATATATAAAGTATCTTAAATATATACATAATATATAAAGTATCTTAAATATATGTGTATGTGTATTTAAGATACTTGCTCTTATGAAGCTCATATTCCACTAACTAGACACAGATAGTAACTAAATATTCACAATATCAGGTTAATGGCTCCCTAGAGCTTCTAAAGTCTCAGATGACAAGGATCCAAAGTTTTCTAACATCTGGCTCCTGCTTACCTCTCCAACCTTTCTGCTCATGCTCCTGTATTCACTTCACTCACTAGCTAAGAGAGCTCACTGTTCAAAACATGGTCCTGTAGTCCCTCATTTTCTACCATTCTTTCCATCAGAAAACTGCTGCCACTCATCTACAAAAGTTACTAATCCTGCCAAGGCTCAGTTCAAGAGCCAGGGCTTTCTATAAGCAGATCTCTCCCAGCTAAAAGTGACCTCTCCTCTTCTTATGAACCTCTAAAGCATTAACAACCATTATGATACTAACTACACTGGGCTATGCACTAAAATACCTTTGTTACATCTGACTAAATGTTTTTGCACTCATGGTGGGCTTCATGGGTGTGCAACCCATCTTGTACCTGGTTTAATGCTCTCATTGTCAACTGTCTTGAAATGCTAATAAATTGTGAACAGGGAATCCTGCGTTTTCATTTTGTACTAGGCCTTACAAATTGTGTAGTCAGTCCTTGTCCATGTTAAAAATTACATGTGAACATCAGCCAAAAGATAAATCATGGAGGGTACCTGGCTTGTTCAGTCAGCACAGTATGTGGGACTCTTGATCTTGGAGTCATGGGTTTGAGCTCTATGTTGGGGATAAAGTTTACTTAATAAAAAAAACAACAACAAAAAGAAAGGAAAGTAATCAGGGAAGGTATTGTAATCTTCTTTTTTTTTTTTTTATAAAGAGGCTTGGGGGATGCCTGGGTGACTCAACAGTTGAGCATCTGCCTTTGGCTCAGGGCGTGATCCTGGAGTCCTGGGATCGAGTCCCACATTGGGCTTCCTGCATGGAGCCTGCTTCTCCCTCTGCCCTCCTCTCTCTGTCTCTCATGAGTAAATAAATAAAATCTTAAAAAAAAAAAGAGAGACTTGGGCACCTGAGTGGCTGAGTAGGTTAAGTGTATGACTCTTCATTTTATTTCAGGTTATGACAGGGTTGTGAGATAGAGAGCCCTGTGTCAGGGCCTCTACTCAGCATGGAGTCTGCTTGGATTCTTTCTCTACCCCTCCCTTTAACCCTCTCCACCCCCTGCTTATGCTCTCTCTGTCTGTAAATAAATAAATAAAATCTTAAAAAAAAAAGGGGGAGAGAGGGGGGGCGGGGACGCCTGGGTGGTTCAGAGGTTGAGCATCTGCCTTTGGCTCAGAGTGTGATCCCAGAGTCCCGGGATGGAGTCCCACATCAGGCTCCCTGCAGGGAGCCTGCTTCTCCCTCTGCCTGTGTCAATGCCTCTCTCTGTGTCTCTCATGAATGAATAAATAAATAACATCGCGGGATCCCTGGGTGGCGCAGCGGTTTGGCGCCTGCCTTTGGCCCAGGGCGCGATCCTGGAGACCCGGGATCGAATCCCACGTCAGGCTCTCGGCGCATGGAGCCTGCTTCTCCCTCTGCCTCTCTCTATCTCTCTGTGACTATCATAAATAAATAAAAGTTAAAAAAAAAAAAAAAAGAAATAGTTGGTGGAAATGACAGTTTTAAAAAATAAATAAATAAATAAATAACATCGCAACCAAAAAAAAAAAAAAAAAGCAGCAGCAGCCCTGGTGGCTCAGCGGTTTAGCGCCACCTTCAGTCCAGAGCCTCATCCTGGAGACCTGGGATTGAGTCCCACGTAGGGCTCCCTGCATGAAGCCTGCTTCTCTCTCTGCCTGTGTCTCTGCCTCTCTCTCTCTCTCTCTGTCTCTCATGAATAAATAAATAAAATCTTAAAAAAAATAAATTACTTAAAAGTTTTGGGGATTCCTGGGTGGCTCAGTGGTTTAGTGTCTGCCTTCGGCCCAGGGCATGATCCTGGAGTCCCGGGATTGAGTCCCGCATCAGGCTCCCTGAATGGAGCCTGCTTCTCCCTCTGCCTGGGTCTCTGCTTCTCTCTCTCTGTCTCTCATAAATAAATGAATAAAATCTTAAAAAAAAAAAGAGATTTTAATTTCCATAAATTCTGGAATGCTGCTAAACAGGGATAAAACTATCTTCTCTGGATTAAAAAGACAAAAATAAGAAAGTCAGCTCAAAAATAGTTTTTGCGTATGGTCAATGATCTTCCACAAGTGGTCAGGACCACTCAATGGGGAAAGGACAAACTCCTCAAATGGTATTAGGGAAAATGGATATCCACACACAAAAGAATGAAGTTGGACCTGTATCTTATACCACATATAAAAATTTACCCTAAATGGATTAAAGAACTAAATGTAAGACCTAAAAGTATAAAACTCCTAGAAGAAAACATAGTAGAAAATGTTTTCATGACATTAGACATGGCAATGACTTCTTGGATGTGACACCAAAAGCACAGGCACATAAGCAAAAATAGACAAATGGGACAAACATCAAACTTAAAATTTTCTAAGATCCAAATGACATAATCAACAGAGTAAAAGGCAGTAGAGAATGGGAGAACATACTTGCAAATCATATATCTCATAAGGGGCTAATATCCAGAATATATAAAACATACCTACAGCTCAACAACAAAATATTAAATAATTCAATTAAAAAATGGGCAAAAGACTTGAACAGATATTTCTCCAAAGATTATATACAAACAGCCAATAGGCATATGAAAAGATGCTCAACACCACTAACCATCAGAGAAATGCAAATAAAAACACAGTGAATTATCAACTCACACTATCATTAGAATGGCTACTATTAAAGCAAAAACACCCAGAAAGTAACAAGAGCCGATAAGGATGTAGAGAATTAAAAACCTCTGCATGTTGCTGGTAGGATTATAAAATGGCATAACTGCTATGGGAAAGAGCATGGTGGTTCCTCACAAAATAAAAAACAAAAACAAAAAAACCCTAACATATGATCTTGCAATCTCACTTGTGGATATATATCCAAAAGGAACTGAAAGCAGGGACCCAAAGAGATATATTTGTATAATCCATGTTCTTAACAGCAACTATTCACAGTAGCCAAGAGGTAGAAACAACCTAAATGTCCATCAATAGATGAATGGATAAACAGAATGTGGTATATATATATACAAGGGAATATTTAGCCTTAAAAAAAAAAAAAAGAAATCCTGTTACATACTACAACATGAATGAACCTTGAGGACATTATGCTTAACGAAATAAGTCAGTCACAAAAAGACAAATGCTGTATGATTCCAGTTACATAAAGCATCTAAAGTAGCCAGATTTGTAGAAACAGAAAGTAGAATGGGGTAGAGGAAGGGAGAAGGGGGAAGTGCTATATAACAGTTAAGAGTTTCACATTTATAAGATGAAAATGTTCTGGAGATCTGTTTCACAATAACATAAACAAACTTACTACTGAAGTATACACTTAAAACTTGCTAAAATAGTAAATTATATGTTATATGTTTTTACCAAACACATACACACACACACACACACACACACACACACAGAGCCAAGTCCGAAAATTATATTCTTTGTAGCATTACTTTGTGCTAAAACAACCTCTTAGAGAATATATGAACCATAAGATAAATATTAAAATATAAAAAATTTTACACTCAGGAAACTTTGTTACCTGCAACAAATCCAACTACTAGATCTTTTCCAGTAGAAGAACGTTGACCTTTGATCCAGACTGCTTTGAGACTATTAAAAGTGTAGAAATAGACAAAATTGGAGCAGCAGAGACTGGAGATAACTGGAAACCACCCTCGATATGGTGCCAGGCTAGATGAAAAACACAATAAGCAATGTAAAGATGCTGTACAAAAGCCAGTAGGAATCGGCAAAGTCCTAAGGAAAGGCTGATCATCATTCACATATTCTCAAAGTTCACTCCTACACTACACCATATTCTAAACTGTACATATATCTCACATTTTGAAGGATGCCCAAAGTAAGAAATCTTTCCTACCACTAATGATGGCAAAGAACACACTTTCAATGACTGATTTTACTGATTTCTTTCCCTTGGTTTCCTTCAATAAATTACTATGTAAAATTAGAAACAATTGTCTTCATGACTATTAGTTAATATAGCATCATTCATATTTTATTACAGGGTAACAACATTTAAAAATGAAGTAAATAGAGACATAATAAGTGTTAAAAAAAAAAAAAAGAAGTGATGGGGAGATGTTATAAGGGCACAGGAACCAGGCTGAAGGGTTTCCCTTGAATTGCTGACAATTTCAGCACCAAAATAATATAGTATAGTAATCAACTGTAAACTACTGAAAAACCAGGAATTTCCAAGTCTATACTGATACTAAATAAAGTGTCTCATGATAGACTACTGACCGTTGCAAGAGAGGAAAAATTATTCAGTGGTTAAGCTGAATCTGAGAAATCATAATTAACGAAGGGCAGGTGGACAATATGTGACTCCAGATGTGATATCCTATGGACACAATATCACCTACGCATTTCTGGCCAAGAATGCATAGCCTCAGTCTAATCATAAAGAAACCTGGGGCAAACAAAATGAAAAACATTTTATTCCAAAAAAAAGGGGTGGGGGGCGAGGGTAGCTATAATCTTTAAAAATGTCAACATTATAGGGGTAAAAGGCTTTGATGTATGGTGTGTAAATAATTCTGAAAAACGTTTGTGTGGTGTGAGTGTAATAAAGACAGAAGGGGGGAGCGAGAAAGTGGGGAGAACATAAGCACAACTGGGAAAAAAGTGTTAATAATAGGTGGATCTGGGTAAAGTATATAATGATATTTGTACTATTTTTAGTTTTGTAACTTTCTGTGAATTTGAAGTTATTGCCAAACAAAAAGTAAAAAAAAAAAAAAAAAAGGAAGTACATAATCTGAATGCATCTGATAGGAATGAACTAAACAATTAAACAACTTCTTCAGCTTGCTGTAAAAAAAACCCATAAAACATAAAACAAAGCATTGGTTTCATGGAAGAATCTATGATCAAGAATCAAAATCACCAACCACAGGACTTTAAAGGAAATGAAAACAATTATATACTTACAAGTTGGGCAATTACAAATTCACAATTACTTTTAAGGCTGTGAGAATGCAAAGACAGTGAGCGCAGGTGTGCTAGAGGCCCAACAATCTCCTAACAGGCTGCTTTGTCTGACAAAGACCGGCAAGGTGGTACTCACAGGCCTTCTTCTTTAATGATCTCCAGGAGCACCATGTGTGTAGTTTTGGACTTTCTTTTCTCATCAACTAGAAGAAGAAAGAAGATATGTTTAACCTAATAAGTCTTTTTTTTTTTTTTATTAACCTAATAAGTCTTTTGAGACTTATTATCTTCAGGAACATAAACAAGTTTCACTGAAATGCCATTTACCTCAGCTGAGCAATCTCCTGTCTTATTCTTTGAGCTCCCTAACTTGCCTCAGAATTTACCAATCCTTTGTTCCCATGTGCTAAATCCAACTGTGGATTCCTTGGGTCTCATCTGTTATTCATAAACCATAAAACATTTTAATTCAACACCTAATTCCCAAAGCAAAAGATGTGACAGGAATCTTATATTTTATAAGGCTTTCTTGTTTTTTTTCCCCCAAAGTTACATATTCTCATTTTTAGCTTAACATCTTATAAAGAGGAAATGAATTATCATCTCCCTGTTAGCAGAGAGGCCAGACACGAAAGCTGTGAAGGATATACATAGTTGGCAGCAGAGCCAGGATTAAAACTCAAGTTTTCATAGTTTTAGGCTGCTGCTCTGTTTCCTAATCTAAAAAATAAAAGATCTCAAAAGGATGAGAACAGGGCGCTTGCTTGTCTGGCTCAGTTGGTAGAACATGTAACTCTTGACCTCAGGGCCATGAGTTTGAGCCCACTCAACTTGGGTGTAGAAGTTACTTAAAAAAATTTTTATTTTTGAACTTACTTAAAAATTAAAAAAGGATGAGAACTCTGCTTTTCTTGGCATTCTCACTGAAAATCACAAAACCTCACTTAACTTCACATTTCCTACCCACATTTGGAGAATATTTTGAAAACGAAAATGTGGAAATGAAACAATTTCCTAAGAATTAAAATTGATACCTATATGGCCTGTAGGATGGTGAAGAGGAAACTCCCACAGAAGGCAATCTGGCCATAGCTATCCAAACTACTACAGGTTTACTCTTTGATCCAGCAATCTCACTTCTGGGAATTTACCTGATAGAACTTATGGAAACAAAGTAGCATATGAATAAGTCTATTCTACAAAAGAGAAGAGGGGCACCTGGGTGACTCCATCAGTTAGACAGCCAACTCTTAGTTTTGGCCCAGGTTGTGATCTCGGAGTCGTGGGATCTGGCCCTACCTCAGGCTCCATGCTCAGCACAGAGTACTTGTCCCTCTCCCTCTGTTCCTCCCCCTGATTGCACTTTCTATCTGTCTCTCAAATAAATAAAACACCCAGTGGGCGTTTTTTTTTCCTGAAAAAAAAGAGAGAGAGAGAGAGAGAGAGAGAGAGAGAGAGAGAGAGAGAAGAATCGACGATAGGGGAAAGAAAGGGTTCTGGTGAAACATGTCCTGGTGTACCCGCACTATGGTACACTCTAAAACTGGAAGGATGAAGAAGCTCCTAAAGCACTGATTTGGAAGGCATCCAAAATATGCTGTTAAGTGAAAAAGGTAAGGTACAGAACAGTGTGACAAACATGCTTTTTGTGGAAGGAAGGGAGAAAACTAAGAATATATATTCTTATTTGTTTGTTATTCCATAATGAAACTGTGCAAGATTATTTGAGAGACTAATAAAGACACTATCTGCAGGGGAGAGAAAAAGGGGAAAGGGGCAGATTAGAGTGAGATTTTCCATCATGTTATGTATCATTTTATATATTTTGGGTTTTGAGTCATGAAAAAAACCTATTATAAAACTCAAAAATTAATTTATAATAAAAGCCATGAGGGGTTTTGACATAGGAGTTAGTTTATTCAAAGCTAATCTTATTCTCATCTCTTCACATAAGTTCTGGCACAGGTTTATAACTTCAAGTTGAAAAATACTGGGGAAGAAACAAGTAGGAATTATAGAGAGTTGTCTAGTCCTATAATGCAAGAGACAAACTAGGACTACACGCTCAATTTAGCAGTGACAGTGGGTGTTTGGCTCCACCATGTCTCCTATTCTCTTGTCTTTTTTTTTTTTTTTAAGATTTTATTTATTTATTCATGAGAGACAGAGACAGAGAAAGGCAGACACAGGCAGAGGGAGAAGCTGGCTCCATGCAGGGAGCCCAATGCGGGACTTGATCCTAGGACTCCAGGATCATGCCCTGAGCCAAAGGCAGGCCCTCAACCGCTGAGCCACCCAGGCTTCCCTATTCTCTCGTCTCTTTTGAGAAGATCTACCCCAGCAAAAACTCTCCACATTGTGCCTTAAAAAAGTCATATTGTTGGGAAGCCTGCTGGCACAGTTGGAAGAGCGTGCAACTCTTGATCTCAGGGTTCTAAGTTGGAGCCCCACATTGTATATGTAGAGATTACTTTAAAAAGATAATAAGGGGACGACACCTGGGTGGCTCAGCAGTTGAATGTCTGCCTTCAGCTCAGGGCGTGATCCCAGAGTCTAGAACCGAGTCCCACATCGGGTTTCTTACGTGGAACCTGCTTCTGCTTCTCCCTCTGCCTGTGTCTCTGCCTCTCTCTCTCTCTGTCTCTCATGAATAAATAAATTTTAAAAATCTTAAAAAATATATATAAATACATTTGCTTCTTGACATCAAATGAAAAGAATATGGTGCCTGCAGAGGATACCCACCTTGAAGTCGCAGTCGAGCCGTATCCAAGGGAAAGAACACAGTCATTGCTGTCACGCTTCCCTGCAAAGTTTGAAAAGCTGTTAGCCATTACAGGCTCACAAAAACAAAGAGACACAACTTTTAAGTGAAAAAATTCATTATTCATCATTGAATTCAAAAATTCATTATTAACAAGGGTCAAATCAGATTTTTAGGGAAAGCACCTATATGATACTGGGATTATTATTGTTCAAGTTCTCTAGTTTTGTACTTAAGTGGAAGTATTTGATTTTCTGGAAGAAATCTTTTTTCTCTCTCTCTCATGCTGAAAAAGAAAATGAAGATGGATCCCTGGAGAGGACAAACTTTGGGGTTTGCAACCCAGGACACATGTAAAAGAGAACAGATAAATGGATTTTTAACCTTTTATATCAGTCAGTTGCTGCTCCTATGCGCTGATAACTCCACAAGTCAAAATATCCAGTAATCAAATAGATACATACTTCTAGTCTCTTTGCTTAATCAATATATTTACCACAAAGTAAAAGAGGTGTAAAAATCATATTGTTCTTCTTTTTTTTTTTTAAGATTTTATTTATTTATTCATGAGAGACAGAGAGAGAGAGAGACAGGCAGAGGGAGAAGCAGGCTCCATGCAGGGAGCCCAACATGGGACTGAATCCCAGATCTCCAGGATCAGGCCCTGGGCTGCAGGAGGTGCTAAACTGCTGAGCCACTTGGGCTGCCCTCATATTGTGCTTTAAAACGGTTTTGTTTGCTTGTGTTTTTAGTAAAATAGGGACAATCTCAGCTCAATATTCTATAAATAATTGATCCAGGGTAATACAATGACAAAAATTATTGGGGACAGAAGCCAACACCAGTCTTTCCATTCATAAAATCCTATGACAGATAGGGACACCAGGTGGCTCAGTTGCTTAAGCATCTTCAGCTCAGGTCATGATCCCAGGGTCCTGGGGTTGAAGCTTGGCATTGAGCCCTGTGCAATGGAGAACCTGCTTCTCCCTCTCCCTTGGCTCCTCTCCCCTGCTTGCAGTCTCTCTTTAATAAATAAAATCTTAAAAAAAAATCCTATGACAGACTAAAACCACAAGCACTAGTTTGGGGTGAAATCTTTATGTGGGTTTATGGTTCTCAACTCAGATGGAGGCCCACTGGTGTATATTCTCAGGCATAAGATCAAATTTTAGGCTACTGATCTAGTAATTTAGCCTACTGATCTAATAATAGTTATATATAATATTTTAATCATAAAAACTGGAAATTAGGTCAACTTTATAGATAAGAAACATTTGCCAGGTCTCTTATCTATTTAAATAGGTCAGTCTGCTTGACAAGGGAGAACACTGTTTTGTCCTCTTAGTATTCTTCAAAACTCAGATTGAATGTTACCATCCGCTGCCTGCCAGGCAACATTCCTCTATGTTGTTCATTCCTCTGTGCTCCCACAGCACTTGTTTATAGGTTTCCTCTACCAGACTAAAATAATATTTACTCTTTGTATAATACAGATTCTTAATGAAATGTTTATTCAAGTTACCCCACCAGTTTTTAATGCTTTTTTGACAACTACATAAATGTTCTTTTTTAGTAAGGACTAGGTAATATTTGGTATCTCAAGAAACATTGGACCCACAAAGGCTTACAGTCTACAGATCTATGCTTCTGGCATCCTTGATCACACTATAGGCAACTTTAAAGAAAAACAGAAAGCTGGCGAATGCTTATTAAGGTCATGAAGACTGTGGCATTTTTTTCCCTATTGCATGGTACTACATGTCCATGCGGGGTATTGCATAAACAGGGCATCCTGTTTGGAAAAAAAAAACAGGCAGAAAAGTCCTGTTTGGAAACTAGTTTTTCAAACAACTGGACCATCTCTATCCCTCTTCCTTGCCAGCTTTAAACATACACCTGAAGTTTCCTAAGTTAGCAATCCCTGCCTATCTACCTTGAAATCTTAAAGTACATTTTATGCCAATATAAAAAGAACAGTCAGTCCAAAGAGTTCAGTGATCTATTATCTCCTCAAGGACTAGCATAAAGTTCAAATCAGTAAAACTAAAAAACTTTAAAAAATTTATTAATACTGGGGGGACCTGAGTGGTTCAGTCGTGGAGCATCTGCCTTCAGCTCAGGGCGTGATCCCAGGGTCCTGGGATCCAGTCCCATATCGGGCTCCCCACAGGGAGCCTGCTTCTCCCTCTGCCTGTATCTCTGCTTCTCTCTGCGGGTCTCTCATGAATAAATAAATAAAATCTTTAAAAAAATTATTAGTACTGGAAAGACAGGATCAAGATGGTGAACTCAAAATCCAGCATTGCCTCCTCTGCATTCCAATCACTAATAATGACAGAAAAGGTTTATATGTAACAGTATTGTGTAGGGGTGTCTCATGGCTCAGTAGGTTAAGCGTCTGACTCTTGGTTTGGCTCAGGTCAGATCAGGTTTCATGATTTCAGGATTGTGAGACTGAGCCCTGTTAGGCTCTGTACTCAGAGCAGAGTCCACTTGAGATTCTTTCCCTCTCTCTCTCCCTCCCCATTCGACTCCTCCTCTGCTCTTTGTTCTAGCTCTCTAAAACAAATAATTCTTTAAAAAAAAAATTCAGGGGTGAAATGAGGGCTTCCATTTCCAGCAATATGATGGCTTAGACAACATGCTGCAAAATACCTGGTACTGTTACATAAAATACACACACACACACACACACACACACACACACATACACTAAATGCTTAGCTGAGCTCATAGGAAAGTAAGGGAAATCCACTGGAGCCCGAAAGAAGAGCAGAAACCCATAGGATTAAGCAGACTCTTTGGTTTTGGTTGCCTAACAATTTTTTTTTTTGCCAATCTAAATGATCAAGTGGCTTTATTATTATTACTATCATTTTAAAAAATTGAAATGGAAGTCACATAATGTAAATTAACCATTTAAAAGTATACCATTCAGTGACATTTGGTATATTCAGTGTTGTGCAACCAAATTCCAAAATATTTTCATCACCTTAAAAGAAAAGTAGGCATGTTCCACTTTTCCTTCCACTCACCCCTGACAACCACTAATTTGCTGTCTCTATGGATGTATTTATTCTGATATTTCATATAAAAAGTCATGCAAACTGTGGCCTCTTGTGTGTGGCTTCTTTTACTCAGCATGATGTTTTCATGGCTTAGCCACCTTGGAGCATTTATCAGTACTCCATTCCTTTTTATGGCTTAGTAATATTTGATTGTGTTTATCCACTCAAAATGTTTTGGAGTGAGATATTACGAATGTACTAAGTACTGCTGAAATGTACTCTTTAAAGTTTTGGGGTCTTTTTCTTTAGCAGTCTCTACATCAAATATGGGGTTCAAACTCATTCAAAATAAACTGTATACTTCAAAATGATTAATTTTATATTATGTGAATTACACAATTAAAAAAAAAACACCCCAAAACATTTAATCTTTACAACCTGATGAGATAAGTACTAGTATCTTCTCCATTTTACACATGAGGAAAAAGATACTAAGAAGTTTTGTAACTTTATTAAAGTTACACTTTGCAAGTGGCAGAATCAATATTTGAACATAGGCAGCTTGGCTTCAGAGACCACACTCTTAACCACTGGTGCAATAAAAACAAACAAACCAAAAAAAAAAAAAAAACAAAAAACCAACAACAACCCCAAAACCCAACTTACTAATATAGCACTAAAAATTACTGAAAAAGAAAAAAAAAGGTACTAATATGGGACCTATTTTATGTGTCAAATATTTTTTTGGGTACCAGTCTGGACACTCAGCATAGAACCTGGCATAACATATGCCCTAAACTTGTTAATTAATGTATGACTGTATGTATGCACCTACAAATAAACTTAATATCCATGAAAAAATGTATTCAAAATGCTAAAGATAAATTTGGAACATAGCTGTTCTGTACATTGGGAACTTGGCTATATTTGTCTCCTCACCAAGCAAACACCCAGATGACTGCTTTTGTTTTCATAAGCAGCTGTTACCTGAAGGAAAATATTTATTATATATGTAAGTCTTATGCCAAGCTATATAAGCACATGACTTTTTAGAATTTGAATTAAATTCCTCTTTCATAAATACTCAGGTTTTTTTTTCCTCTAGGACTGTCTGTTCACTTATATAAAATTAGAAGGCACAAAATACCGAGAAGATAACCACAATGTACAATACTGTTGTGCCAGAGAGACATAAAAATAAAACTATTATTTTGAGTCCCACAGAATTCTAACCATCTGAGTGGGAGTTCTAGTGCTGACATTAATTACAACTTAAAGAATCCATTTCTAGAGAAACAACCTTCTGGTGCCTCACAAAAAACAAACATGTTTAGTCACAACTTTCTACCATCCCCCTCTGGCATTTAACCATCAGGTCTTGGGAAACAAATTAATTCATACACCACACTGGCACCTGGAGCTAGAAAAGCCTGTAGAGATCACCTTGTACTGGACTCCCTTCACCTGAGATCTAAGGAGCCTGAGCAAGGGTAGTGAAGAGGTCTCCTCAAAGCTCTAGGGGCACAGATGGAGTAAGAATCCAGAGCTCTCGGACTTCCAGTTCTACTGTTCACTGTTCTACCTTGTTCTCAAACTTTCTTCAGTCTTTTAACTTGACTCCTCTTCCACTTACAAAAGTGTACATAATACAAATACACACACAAAAACTTTAACAGTGAATGTATAAGGAGAGGAAAGGAATTAAAGATGGCCCTATTTCCCTTATTATGCATCTCCATATAATTATTCCTCTTTTTTTTTTTTAAACAACAAGCATGTATTACAGTTTTGAAGACATCAGAATACAAGAGCATAGAGCCCAGGGAATCTCAAGGTATGGTCTGGGGCTCCTTGAAAATCCCCAAACCCTTTGCAAGGGTCTGTAGGATTAAAACTATTTTCATTAGAATACTATCACAGCTTTACCCTTTTTCATTCTCATTTTCTCACAGCATGTAATAAAGTTTTCCAGAGGGTTCCTGATATGTGATACTGTAACAGGCTGAATTGCAGAGCAGATATAAGGATCCAATATCTTCTCTTAAACATTAGAAAGATTTGCAAAAACATAAAGCAATGTCACTCTTCTTACTATTTTGGAGGAAATGTTTTTCTAAATATTATAGATGTTACCATGTAACAGGTTTAATATTGTAAACAAATGTTAGTGATCTCTCAATTTTAACTTCTAATAAATACTGATAGTTACAATCACATAAACAAAAGCTCTTCAGAGGCTGTGATAATTTTTAAGAGTATAAAGGAATCCTGAGACCAAAAAGTTTGAGAATTGCTGTTATAATAAACATCCCATTAAATATGAAAACCTACATTATTAACTATTAACTGATTTTCTGCCTCCATTTGCCTATTCTGGATATTTCATATAAATGGAATCAAATAATACATCATCTTTTGTGACTGGCTTCTTTCAAGGCTCATCCATGTTGTGGAATCAGAACTGCATTCTGTATTATGGTTGAATAATACTCTGTTGTAGGCACACAATGCATTGTGTGCATCCATTCATCAGTTGATGGATTTGGGTTGTTTCCACTTTTCTGCTTTATGAATAATGTTATGAACATCATGTACAAATTTTTGTATGAATATATGTTTTCGGTTTTCTAGGAGTAAAATTGCAGGGTCATAGGATAACTTTGACATTTTGAGGAACTATCAAACTTTTCCACTGTGGCTGCACGTTTTTTTTTTTAATTTTTATTTATTTATGATAGTCACAGAGAGAGAGAGAGAGAGAGAGAGAGAGAGAGAGAGAGAGAGAGAGGCAGAGACATAGGCAGAGGGAGAAGCAGGCTCCATGCACCGGGAGCCCGACATTGGATTCGATCCCAGGACTCCAGGATCCCGCCCTGGGCCAAAGGCAGGCGCTAAGCCACTGCGCCACCCAGGGATCCCCCGGCTGCACAGTTTTATATTTCCACCAATAAATTATGAGGTTTCCAACTTCCCCATAAACTTGCGATACTTGTTATTAACTTTCCTTTTGACTACAACTACCCTGGTGGGTATGAAGTGGTATCTCCTCGTGGTTTTGATTTGCATTTCCCTGGTAATTAATGCAGTTAGCATCTCTTCATGTATTTATTGGCCACTTGTATATCTTCATTGGAGAAATCCATTGTCTATTTTTTTAAAGATTTATTTATTTATTAGAGAGAGAGAGAGAGAGAGAGAGAGACAGGCAGAGGGAGAAATGGGCTCCATTCTGGGAGCCTGAAGTGGGACTCAATCCCAGGTGTCCAGGATCACACCCTGGGCTGAAGGTGGCGCTAAACCCCTAAGCCACTGGGCCTGCCCCCTTTGTCTATTTTTTAAATTGGGTTATTTGCCTATTGAGTTGTAGGCAGTCTTACATATTCTGGATACTAGACCCTTAACAGATATAGGATTTATAAATATATTCCCCCATTCTGTTGTCTTCGTTTTCTTGATGGGGTCTTTAAAGCATGAAGTTTTTAATTTGAATGAAATCCAATTTACATTTCTTTTTCTTTTTTATTACTTGGTGTCATCTAAGAAGCCATTGCCTAATCTAAAGTCATAACGATTTATGCCTATATTTTCATCTAAGAGTTTTGTGGTGCTGTTACATGAGGTCTATGGTTCATTTTAATTTTTGTTAAAATTAAATGCATTTTAAGTAGGGATCCAACTTCATTCTTTTGCATGTGATTACCAGTTGTTCCTGCAACATTTATCAAAGAGACTATTCCTTCCTTATTGATCTATTTCAACATTCTTGCCAAAACTCAGTTGAACAAAAATTGAGGATTTGTTGGACTCCCAATTCTATTCCATTAATCTATCTATCCTTATGCCAGTTCCACACTCTCTCCATTACTGTAGCTCTGTACTAAGCTTTGAAATTGGGAAATGTGAATCTGTCAATTTTGTTCTTCTTTTTCAAGATTGTTTTGGCTATTCTGGATCCTTTGCATTTTCTTTTTTTAAAGATCTTATTTATTTATTTATTCATGAGAGACACACACAGAGAGGCAGAGACACAGGCAGAGGGAAAAGCAGGCTCCCCACAGGGAGACCAATGTGGAACTCAATCCTGGGACTCCAGGATCATGACCTGAGCCAAAGGCGATGCTCAACTACTGAGCCACCCAGGCACCCTCCTTTGCATTTTCATATGAATTTTAGGATCAGCTTATCAATTTCTGAAAAAAGCAAATTGGAATTTTAATAGGGATTGCACCGAATCTGTAGATTCTGTTGGGGACGATTGCCATCTTAATAATATCGTCTTACAATAATGAACATGGGATGTCTTCCCACTTATTCAAGTCTTCAGTTTTTTTATTTATTTATTTATTTATTTATTTATTTAAACGATTTTATTTTATTTACTCAAAAGATACAGAGCGAGCAAGAGAGAGGCAGAGGGAAAAGCAGGCTCCACGCAGGGAGCCCGACGTAGGACTCCATCCCAGGTCTCCAGGATCAAGCCCTGGGCTGCAGGCCGCGCTAAACTGCTGCGCCACCAGGGCTGCCCCAAGTCTTTGGTTTTTTTAATGATAATTTGTTATTTTTCAGTGTACCTAAAAGTTTTAATATGCACTATCTTCATTATAACACAATTCTAAATATTTTATTTCCATTATTTCTTAACTCAAGAAATGTTTTTAGATGTTTCAGAAATGTGTTTTATTTCCAAACATATATGTTGTTTTTTTTAAATTATCTTTTTGTTATTATTACTTGACTGCACTATGGTTTAAGAATTGTTTCATTTTATTTCAAAACATTTTGAGAATTTAAGTTTTGCTTTATAGGGGTCCCTGGGTGGCGCAGCGGTTTAGCGCCTGTCTTTGGCCCAGGGCGCGATCCTGGAGACCCCGGATCGAATCCCACGTCGGGCTCCCGGTGCATGGAGCCTGCTTCTCCCTCTGCCTGTGTCTCTGCCTCTCTCTCTCTGTAACTATCATAAATATATATAAAAAAAGTTTTGCTTTATAGTCAACTAAATGGTCAGTTTTGATAACTTTTCCACATTTGGCTGAAAAGAATGTGTATTCTGCAGTTGTTTGGTATAATGTTCTGTATATGTCTATTAGGTCAAATTTGCTAAATATATATATATATATTTATTATAAATATATTTTTTTTAATTTTTCTTTTTTTTTTTATTTATTTATTTATGATAGTCACAGAGAGAGAGAGAGGCAGAGACACAGGCAGAGGGAGAAGCAGGCTCCATGCACCGGGAGCCCGACGTGGGATTCGATCCCGGGTCTCCAGGATCGCGCCCTGAGCCAAAGGCAGGCGCCAAACCGTTGCGCCACCCAGGGATCCCAAATTTGCTAAATATATTATTCAATTTTTTCATAACTACCCCCCAACTTATTCTATCAACTACTGAGAGATATATTAAAAAATTTCCATTTTGGGGGAACCCTGGGTGGCGCAGCGGTTTGACGCCTGCCTTTGGCCCAGGGCGCGATCCTGGAGACCCGGGATCGAATCTCACATCGGGCTCCCGGTGCATGGAGCCGGCTTCTCCCTCTGCCTGTGTCTCTGCATCTCTCTCTCTCTGTGTCTCTCATGAATAAATAAATAAAATCTTTAAAAAAATAAATGCTAAAACATTCAATTGGTTTATCCTTCCTCCAAACAATAGAAATTTAATTCCATTTGTTCCCACTCACCTTCATGCTGTTATCTACTTTAATTCTAACTTTTTTGCTTCTTTTTTAATGTCCACAAAACAGAGTTAATTTGTTATTTGATAAAGTTGTTTAGATTTAGACACACGCAATATTTACCATTTTTCTACTCTTCATCCCTTCTTTCATCTCATACTTTCCATCTAGTATCACTTGCCTTCTGTATGAAGAACACTCTTTAAAATTTCTTCTAATGAAGATCTTGCTAGTGGCAAACTGTTTTTTGATGTTCTGAAATGTCTCTATTTCACATACATTTTAAAGATTTTTCAGTGGATATAGCATTCTAGGGAGATGTTATTTTCTCTCAGGAAAATGAAGAAAATACTCCACAGTTTTCTGACTACAATCATTGCAAATGAGAATCAAGTGTCAGCTATCCTTTAGCTCACTGATTCCATCTTCAGTTGTGTCTAATATATTGATATACCTGTTCTGAATTTGAATCCATCATTCAGCTTCAGTTACCAATTTACAGCTATGCGCTGTTTTAGCTTTAAATTTTTATTTGATCAAAAAAGATGCACATAGTTTTAAAAGTTATGGAATATAAATGGCAAAATACAGTAGTTCTTGCCTACTCCTCTTCATTTCACCCAATCTTCCTTCCAAAGGCAATTATTTTAGCTTCTTTCAGCTGTTTCTTTTGAAATTTACCCATCTCCAAATAATTAAAAAATATCCTGATATCTTTTGGTTCATCAATTTTAGACATTATTTATCGTATACTATGGAGAATGAGAACTTAGCTCTTTTATATTCCTCTCTGCCTTCCTGTCCTATCTTCTAAGAGCTATAATTTTTATTTTTTATTTATTTTATTTATTTTTTAAGAGATTTTATTTATTCATGAGAGACACAGAGAGAGAGAGAGAGAGAGAGAGAGAGGCAGAGACACAGACAGAGGGGGAAGCAGGCTCCATGCAGGGAGCCCGACGTGGGACTCGATCCCAGGTCTCCAGGATCATGCCCTGGGCTGCAGGTGGCGCTAAACCGCTGTGCCACCAGGGCTGCCCTATAGTTTTTGTTTAAATTTCAGTGTTCTGGGATCCCTGGGTGGCGCAGCGGTTTGGCGCCTGCCTTTGGCCCAGGGCACGATCCTGGAGACCCGGGATCGAATCCCACATCGGGCTCCCGGTGCATGGAGCCTGCTTCTCCCTCTGCCTCTCTCTCTCTCTCTCTCTCTCTCTCTCTCTCTCTCACTGTGTGCCTATCATAAATAAATAAAAAAATAAATAAATTTCAGTGTTCCCATGACTATCATGCATCCACTTTCAAATTTCAGTTATTTTACTTTTCATTTCTAGATATTCTATTTGATTAGCTTTCAAATATGCTCAGCCAATCTTCGTTTCTTGTTCCTCACACATATATTCTAGCCTTCTTTTATTTTCTTATATATATAAATAACCTTTAAAGATTGTGAACTGAAAATTCCATTTTCCAATTGTTGCTGCTGCCTGCAACTGTTCTTGTTCACAATGCTTTGTTTCTCTGTGAGTTTAGTTAGTTTGAACTGATCACCTTTTGAATTTTATTTTTGGGCATTCTTTTAAATCTTTTAAAGATAACTACTTCTGGAAAGTATTTTTGCCCAGACACTCTGGGGTCCCACCAACTGAGAATCATTCTAAGTTAAATTATTCACTTCAGGTTTTCGAATGACACAAGTAGTGAATTCAGGCTACAATCTAAGAGAAGGTTTGTGGCTTCAAAATCTCAGTGGTGATTTCCCTATACAAATCAGTGCCAAGGTGGGAGATAACTGATATTCTTGGGGAAGAGTAAGACCATTTTCCATTCACCTCTACAGCATATTCCTTTGGGATTCCAGGCTTACTGGGTAATTGTATATGAGCAGGTTGGTAACATATTCACATTTCTTTAAATTTTTTTTTATTTTTTATTTATGATAGTCACAGAGAGAGAGAGAGAAAGAGAGGCAGAGACATAGGCAGAGGGAGAAACAGGCTCCATGCACCGGGAGCCCAACGTGGGGTTCGATCCCGGGTCTCCAGGATCACGCCCTGGGCCAAAGGCAGGCGCTAAACCGCTGCGCCACCCAGGGATCCCCCATATTCACATTTCAAATCTATTACCTCATGGCATCTAACATCACTCTTTTATGTTCCCTGGATATTTAACAAGTGAACCAAGACATGTATTTCTAATTTAATAACCTACCTCTGAAAAATTTATAAAACTTAGTATACTAAACAAAATAGGGATGCCTGGGTGGCTCAGTGGTTGAGTATCTGCCTTTGGCTTAGGGCATGATTGAGTCCCACATCAGGCTGCCTGCATGGATCCTGCTTCTCCCTCTGCCTATGTCTCTGCCTCTCTCTCTGTGTCTCTTACGAATAAATAAATAAAATCTTAAAAAAAAGAAAAAGAAAAAGAAAATAAAAACTGACATAAAATAGCTACCATTTTACCCTGGATATGAAAACTAGGAAAAATGACAAAATCAAGAAGAAAAAAGCCAGAAATCTGAATTTAAACCTTTTCTATACAAGTATTTCATTAAAAGACATGCCATGGACCTTTTAGGGTTGCCATCCAAGTAACCTCAAGAGCTCTCAACCTGAAAGACCAGAACACAAAACAAAAGCTGATATGTCAAAGAACATCTGATTTAAAAGTATAAGGCCAAAAAATAAAAAAATAAAAATAAATAAATAAATAAATAAATAAAAGTATAAGGTCTCGGGGCAGCCCAGGTGGCTCAGAGGTTTAGCGCAGCCTTTGTCCTTCGGCCTTGGTATGGGGCTTGATCCTGGGGGCCCAGGATTGAGTCCCACGTTGGGCTCCCTGCATGGAGCCTGCTTCTCCCTCTGTCTGTGTCTCTGCCTCTCTCTCTCTCTCTCTCTCTCTCTCTCTGTGTCTGTCATAAATAAATAAAATCTTTAAAAGCAAACAAACAAATAAATAAAAGTATAAGACCTTGAATCAGTTTGAGTGGTGGCTAAAAAAATGGAGAAGGGATATCTGCCAGAAAATCTAAAAGGAATAATCAATAGTCTTTCCTGATTTATTAGATATGAATTGCAAAAGAAGGGAAAGTCACAAGCAATGACAATATCACTGACAGAAAGGAAAGCCAAAAGAGGGATGTAGTTTTAAATTGGTATCATGCATCCTGTGTAAAAAGTTCTATTACACAGCAATCACTATACTCTATCTAGTTGTTAAGGAGTTTATCTTCCTTATTAGACTATGGGCACCTCAAGGGCAGGAACTTAAACAATTAACTAATGACTCAACAGCAAAACCCAAACCAAAACAAAAAAATCATTAGGTGGTTGGCAATACTTCAGCTTCAGGAAACAGATCAGAGGCAGAGTTAAAGTGGCAAGCAAAGTTATATAAATCATTTCAGTTTAAGTTCCTGGGCATTTTGGTCTCTCTCTGCTGTGAACAGTCCCATAGTCAGCACTTGGATTCCTTAATAATGTATCAGCACCTACATTTCCGGTTACATATTCAAAATATAGATGGTTTATTCATTTTCTGGGCTATCTCTCCTGTCTGTAAAAGGTCAATAAACATCCAAAGTCCACTTTTTAATTTGATCAACATAAACACACATGGAGATGAGCTGAACACTTACTACAGCAGACAAGAGTCAGAATGAGACAACAGGGTAAATCTAGTCAAGATCCAATCCCCTAAGCATATGCAATCTTATGGGAATAATAGACACGGACACACATAAATACAGAAGCAGAGGATGCCTTTAACTACAATGATGTTTGGGTTAGCTTACCAACCAAGTCATCAAATTCAACCATTTCCAAAATGTTAATTCACCGCTGAAGGGTGAACACAGTCAAAAAAATGCAATGCCAATTCCAAAGTTAGTTTCCAGAGGAGTCTAGAAATGGTGGTTGAGTCACAGCACCACTGAAATCAGTGTACAACTTCTCCTGATGGGAGTAGTACATGGCATTACTGGATAGAAGGATTAGTTTTATTTATTTATTTATTTATTTATTTATTTATTTATTTATTTATTTATTTATTTAAAGATTTTATTTATTTATTCATGATAGACATAGAGAGGGGCAGAGACACAGGCAGAAGGAGAAGCAGGCTCCATGCTGGGAGCCCGACGTGGGACTCAATCCCGGAGCTCCAGGATCACGCCCTGGGCCAAAGGCAGGTGCTTAAACCACTGAGCCACCCAGGGATCCCCCAAAGGATTAGTTTTAAAAGAAAGAAAGAAAAATAACTAAAATACATTTTCAGTGGTAGATCTTGAGCTAAGGAAATTCCAAGGATTGAAAGCTACTTACTCTGGCATTGATAATCAAAAATGTTATTCACCTAATCAGAGTTAATATGAGCCTTTCACTTGATAAAGCAATCAAGCTAACTCTCATTCTTATTATACACAGAGAGATACACTAAACAAAAGGCCTAATGGATAACCAACAAACAAGTGTCTTTGGAAAGAGCATGAGCTTTGGAATAAAATAAACCAATGTTTAGGTCCCAGTTATAACAAGTAACTTCAAATCTCCATGCCTCAATTTCCTCATCTGTAATTTTAGGACCAACATCTAACTGTTGAGGATTGCTTTGAGAAGTGAGAAATAATTTATAAAAGCACCTAGCTTTGTACCAGGTACCAGTGCCCATTGTACAGTGGACACTCAACAAATGTTGGTTCTTATATATCCTTTTTATAGTATCTTTTAGCGCTAGGACTCAGTATTAATCAGGGCCCTAAAACGAGTAATGGTTACTCGTGTTCTTTCCAAAAGAGTAGTTAATATTTATTTAAAAAGACAGAGGGGTGCCTGCATGACTCAGTTAAGTGTCTGCCTTTGGCTCAGGTTGTATCCTGGAGTCCTGAGATGGAGTCCCTGCTTTGGGCTCCCTGCTCAGCAAGGAGTCTGCTTTTCCCTCTCCCTCTGCCCCTCCTCCTGCTCGTGCTCTTCTCTCTCTCAAATAAATAAATAAAATCTAAAAGAAAGAAGGAAAGAGGGCAGCCCCTGTTTAGCGCCGCCTGCAGCCCAGGGCGTGATCCTGGAGACCCTGGATCGAGTCCCAGGTCAGACTCCCTGCATGGAACCTGCTTCTCCCTCTGCCTGTGTCTCTGCCTCTCTCTCTCTCTCTCTCTCTCTCTCTCTGTCTCTATGAATGAATAAATAAAATCTTAAAAAAAAAAAAAAAAGGAAAGGAGAAAGAAAGAAAGAAAGAAAGAAAGAAAGAAAGAAAGAAAAAGAAAGAAAGAAAGAAAGAAAGAAAGAAAGAAAGAAAGAAAGAAAGAAAGAAAGAAAGAAAGAAACTGTTCTTTCAGAAGGCTCTTCAAGAAGGCAGGAGTGTCCACAGCATAAAATACTACTGAGAAGTCCAGTCAAATAAGAATGAAAAAAGTCAGCACACTAAACCATTAGAAAGTCAGTGATGGCCTCTGGAACAGTATTTCCAGTTGTTAGACTGGATTAGGAGGAGAGGCAGTAGGTACAGAATATTCTTTAAGTAAACCTAGGAGAACCAGCAGCAGCTAAGAAGAAGGCAGTCTCCAGACCAGTCTGGTATGACCGCATAGTGCTAAGCATGTTTGAGGGCTGAAAGGAAACAAACACAGGAGAAAGGCTAAAGTGATAGGAAAGAGGTGAAAATTAATAGGACAAAATCCCAAAAGATATTTGGGGATGGGGTGAGTGAAGAGGATTAAAGATAACAGAAACTGGATGCATCTGTTTTTCCTGAGGTCAGCAGAATATAGGAAATATAGAACTACAATTAACTCTGTAATCAGAAAAAATAAAAAAGTGAGAAAGCTCATCCCAGTAGCCCCTTTTTATCTAGATAATAAAAGGTAAGATCATCTGCTACAAGTGAATGGGTAGAGTTGGCCATATAAGGTGAGAAAAAAATTACAATTCTATTGAATTTCTGAAACTGGGTACAAATACTATATTTGCATGAATATATCTGAAAAATAAATTATGGCCTACTACACTTTTCCAGGCACTGCACTATCACATTTACTTCTCAGGAGACCCCAGAAAATAAAATGTCACTGTCTCCATTTTCTAGTTCAGAAAACTCAGATTCAGAAGAAAACATAAATGACCCAAGATGGTATGGATAATTAAGTTTTAGTCTAAAACTTCTTTTGCAGCAATTATACCATATTTATTTAAAAAATAAAGTTATAGACTACTGTATATATGGCAATACAGTTTTCTTTAACTTGTTTCTGACTCAAGCATAAAGAAGCAAAATTAGAAAAATAATCCCAATAAAGACTGCATAAGAACCTTTAAGATTAGGAGAACTGAAATGACCTCATTAGTTAAAAAGTTGACTAAGGAGGTCAGGAGCAATGAACAGGTGGAGCACACAGGATTTTTAGGGCAGTGACAGTACTCACAATATACTGCCATATTGGTTTCATGTCATTATACATTGTTAAATCCAAACAATGTGCAACATCGAGTGAATATACACTAATTAATATACATTATGGACTTCAGGTGATTATGGTATGTCAATGCAGGTTCATCAATTGTAATAAATGTACCACTCTGGTGGAAGATGTGATGTGTGGGGCTAAAGATATAAGGGGAATTTCTGTAGCTTCCTCTCAATTTTGCTGTGAATCTAAAACTGCTCTAAAAAATTAAGTCTTGGGCAGCCTGGGTGGGTCAGTGGTTTAGCACCACCTTCAGCCCAGGGTGTGATCCTGGAGACCCGGGATCGAGTCCCACGTCAGGCTCCCTGCATGGAGCCTGCTTCTCCCTCTGCCTCTGCCTCTGTCTCTACCTCTCTCTCTCTCATGAATAAATAAAATCTTAAGAAAAATAAGTCTTAAAAAAAGTTTACTAAAAAAAAAAAGTTTACTAAAAAAATCAAGATATATTTTGGATGGGAGGTAATGAGACAATGAAGTCTTAAAAGACTAAAAGCTATATAATAATTCAATTATAATTTAGCAGAAGTCTAAATGAAATAAAACAGCAAGCTAGGAAGTAAAAATACAATAAAGACTTTCTCCAATCACTACTTTTTGAGGTATTTTTTTTAAACCTTAAAAAGTTTTTTTAAAAAATTTATTCACGACAGAGTGGGGGGAGGTTGGGGGCAGTGACACAGGCAGAGAGAGAAGCAGGCTCCATGCCGGGAACCTGATGCGGGACTCCCAGGACCCCCAGGACCCCAGGATCTAAGGGTAGATCTGATTTTGAAATACAGAAAGGAATGGGACAAGAAGTGTAGGAGAGAAGGCAGCTAGGGACAGCAGAGAGAAGAGAGAGTAGCTGAGAGGGGAGACTTGGATTCTGGCCCTGTGCCTATGGCCAAGTCACTTAACATCACTCTTTCCATTTTCCTGTCTGTGTGTGAGAATGAAGGTATTTGTCCAAAAGTCTAGGAAATAACCCTGAAGTGGGTATTATTATTTTCCTCTTTTTACAGATGAAGAAATCAAGGCAAAGAGAGGTTGAGAAACATGCCCAAAGTCACACACTTTGGGCAGAGTTGGCGCTCAGGCTGTCTAGTTTCAGAGCCCAAACTTTTAACTTTTCACAATGCCTACTTGTCAGAGTTGTTAATAGATGTGAGAGGGGGTTAAGAAGTGAGGAAATCCTAGGGGTGCCTGGCTGGCTGTTGGTAGAGCATGTGACTTTTGATCTCGAGGTTGTGAGTTTGACTCCCACATTTGGTGAGAGAAGATTTCTTAAAAAAATAAAATCTTAAAGAAAAAAATGAAGTTAGGAAATTCTAAGTACTAAATATTACTACCAAATATAACATCAGATTAACTACATCATAGGATGCACAGAAAATCAGAAAACACAGTTGTACACAAAATGATTAATAGCTTCCATTTATTGAGCCCCTATTATTAAAGCTGTTTTACTTATGTTTGATTAATATTCACAGAACCGTGTGAGGTACCTGACATTTTACAAATTAGAATCTGAGTTAACTAAACTGAATCTGGAAATATAGGTTTTTGTTTCTAGTCTATAAATTAACAAGTGACATTAGGGAAGTCACTTAAAACTAAGCAATCCCATAGATTTTTTCATAATGGGCTGTGGGAAGCCACAGTAACATTTACATTGCACAAAATGTTTACCACAGTGAAAAGTTAGAAATGATGTAAATGTCCATAAATTGTAGAATACTCATATAATAGAATATTTTATATTAAAAAACAATATTTTTCAGTCTTTTAAATTAAATGATATAGTGGATTTCTGATGTTTTGGGCCACATAGCATCATTCCCTTTTCCTAAAGACAGACTGATTTTATCTCTTCCCACGGTTTAGTAGGATGGTAAACCAAGGTGCCTACCCCTCCACTACACTAGCTGAAGAGTCCTGGAAGGATCCTTTTCCCACCTGTTACAGTCAAGGACTGGGCACATAACTTTGAGCAGGGCTTATAGGGACTCTCCCGTGACTTTAAATCATGTGCTTAAATCAGAATGCTATAGAGGGACAAAATCCACTGATTCCAGTAGTGGTGCCCAACACTCTCCAGTGATAGTTTCAGAAATCTTTTAGGAACATGTTGGTTCTTTCCTACTTCAAGTCTTCAAGTTCTTCCCTGCTGATGGAGCTCCCAAAGAGCCTGCCAATAAACATTTTTTTGTTAAGTTACCCAAAGTCTGTTTCTCCAGCTTGCAACCAGAGAACCCGAACTGATAGACATGGGGAAATGCTTTATATTCTGAAACAAACACACCAAAAACTCCAGGATATGAAACTCTATCATACTAGTTTATATAAATAAAAAATTTATTTGTAAATGCTTATTTTATATAAATACAGAGAAAACACAAATGAGAAAGACAACCAATTTTGACAAACACTGTGATAAAATTTAACTAACTTCTTTGCATAGTATGAGATTCCCCAACTTCATATCCTTCTACTCATCTCTCATCTTTTATACAAGCTATGTCAGAACTAATTTGAAGTTCCCCAAATGCTGATTTACACAAGGGCCTTTGGCCATGCTTTTGTGTTTTATCCAGAACTCCCTTATCACCCTCCTTTTTCATTTTACCTAGCAAACTCCTACTCTTCCTTCAAGACTGGGTCTAAATGTATCAACCTGGGAGGCTTCCCAACACCTTCACAGATGCAGCCCACTACTTCTCCCTTGGTACTACCAAGGTTCTTTTCGTACCTCTACCATACACTTAACAAAGAGCTTCTTGAGGACAGACTCTTTCACCAACTTTTATATTTAGAAGGCCCTGTATAGCAAATCAACAAGTTCCTCTACTTGGTTTCTACTTCTAAAAGGTAGGAACTGAGTCTACATGGTGAAAAGTCTACTGTAATATTAAGTGTTGAGATACAGAGTTAGTCAACGAGACCTAATTTTCTCTTGTGATACCAACTGGAGAAGAATGCTTTGAATAGGCCTCTTACACAGTTCTAAAGTGTGCCCTGGGCTCTGAGTCACAGAGCAATAAAAGGTGAAGTGGAAGGAGAAAGGAGGAGGATTCTTTCATATTTCTGTATGATCTGAATTTAACAGTATTTATTCAATGAAATGCAATTCTTTTTTTTTTTTTGAAATGCAATTCTTTTAAAACATGAATTATGCAACTAAAAAAATTTTAAATTAACTATAGGGAGAAAAGAAGTCCTCTGATTATTAGCATTACAATTCCAAAGTCTGTTTCAATGTCTAGACCCCACTTAGGCAATTCTAACCAATCTCAATTTTCAAACTGTAGATTAATAAAATTTCTTTTAATTACAAATGTACATTTCTACAAATAAAATCCAGCTTTCAAAGCTAATCTAATGAGAACCAAAATATAGAACTATAAAACTAATTATACTCAAAATTTTGAGAAATGTTTAGGAATGAGGCCATTAATTGTATCATCTAATAGTCATCAGTTAGAGCTATAGCATTCTCGTGAAACAGTACAATTCTGATTTTCAAATACTGGAGATTATCTACAGTTACCCCAAGGTGTACCATAAAACACTCAAAATCACTATTTGTTTATTTTAATTTTTAAATGTGTGTGTTTATGTGCACAACACCACACTTGATGTGAAAATGTAGAATTTGAAACCAAATAAGCAAACATGAAACATGGCAACTCAAAAACGCTTGTAAATCAACATCTTAAGCAATGACCAACAATCCCTTGGGGAGAAGCAACTACTCTAGGCAGCCCTGCTAAGAGTTTATATTGAAGTCAGGCAGCAACTAAGAGGCAGAGCCAGGATTCTGACCCAGGCTGCCTGGCACTCAGGCACTCAGGCACTCAAGTACTCTTAACCACAATGCTAAGCCGACTCTCCTTGATCATCTCAAAGCTTTGACTGAACGCTATGCTCAGAACATCTAATTAAATAGAAGTCACCACAATACTATATCATTAAAAACAACGCCATTTTTCTTATCAACTGTAGTGACATTTTTGTGGCAAAATTTTTTTCCTTTGGTAGCAATCAGAAGAAATGAGGGCCTAGGTTACATGGTTTAACTTTAAAATAAAAGTTTGGGAAAAAAAAGTCTGAGAACATTCTGCAGCATAGTAGTCCAAAAAAACCCCCCAAATACCACGTCACTTCTCGGATAAGTGCTAGGAACATTACTGCCCTGAGGGGAAGTAAGAGAGAGAGAAAAAAAATTCCTAATGTGTATCTATTAGATAATCGAACACAGCTTATAGAAGAAAGAAAAACCATAGCAAATTCAAGATGCATAATTTCAAACATAACTTCAACAAGAGAAAAACTGGCAAGAAGAAAAAAAATAGAAATACCTTTGTGGGTTACACAAAGGTAACATAGAGATACACAGAGATATGTACATAGAGGGTTACATAGAGATATATTACCTGTATCCACAGTCATGCTCTGTAATAAGGCTCTGAAAACTATGGCCCAAGAGCCAAATCCAATCTACTGTCTGTTTTGTAAACAGGATTTTATTGAAACTCAGCTCCATTCATTCACTTACTTAGTGTCATTGGCTACTTTCATACCATTATGGTGGTACTGAGTAGCTGCACCAGACTGTAAACAAAATCTAAAATACGTACCATCTGCCTTCCTACAGAAAAAGTCTGCCAATGCTTATTTTGTTTTATAACACTTAACACTATCCAAAATTATTTTATTTTTTTGTTTACTCAATTACTATCGGACTCCCCCTTTGGAATGCACTCCTTGTGAAGAAAAAGACTGTTCTCCACTATATTTGTAGCACCTAGAACACTACATGGCACCCAGAAAGTACTCAGTACAGGTGCTGAATCAAAAGCATTCATTGATAAAAGAAAGGAAAACAAACATTTTCCATATTCCCATTCTTCCTTAGATGCACCACAACTATTCACTCCACTATCTACCAAAATGTGTCTTGTCAATTAACCACTGGATTAATCACACTGATAAACACGTTAATAAATCCAATGGTGGGATCCCTGGGTGGTGCAGCGGTTTGGCGCCTGCCTTTGGCCCAGGGCGTGATCCTGGAGACTCGGGATCAAATCCCACGTCGGACTCCCGGTGCATGGAGCCTGCTTCTCCCTCTGCCTGTATCTCTGCCTCTCTCTCTCTCTATCATAAAAAAAACAAAAAAAAAAAAAAAAAGATTTGCAATATTATCTAAAATAAATAAATAAATAAATAAATAAATCCAATGGTTGGGACACCTGGGTGGCTCAGTGGTTAAGCACCTGCCTTTGGGTCAAGGCGTGATACTGGAGACTCGGGATCGAGTCCCGTGTTGGGCTCCCTGCATGGAGCCTGCTTCTCCCTCTGCCTCTCTGTCTCTGTGTCTTTCATAAATAAATAAATAAAATCTTAAAAACAAAAACAATGGTTAATTTTCACTCCTCATCTTATCTGATCCAGTTGATTTTCACATCACCGCATTCTCTTAGTTTTCCTCCTACCCAACAGGCCCTTCCTTAGTCTCCTCTGCTGGTGCTATCTCACTTCCCAAATCTCTTAATGTTGGTGTGCTCAAGCAGCCTTCTCTCAGTCTACACTTATCTAGTCAGAGCCAAAACCAATCTTTCTCTCAGATCTGCTCAGTTACAGTCTTCACAATCTCAGTAAATGTAAATGCTTCCAGTTGCTCCAGCCAAAAACTCTTGGGAGAGTCAACCAACCCTCATTCTATTATATCCCATATCCAATCCAACATCAAACCTTGGTGGCTCTATCTTATAAATATATATTCCAGGTTAATGATCACTTCTAACCACCTCCACTGCCACTATCCTGGTTCAAGCCAAAATCATCTCTTGCCTGAGAGGACATAACAGCCCCCTGACATCTCTGCTTCCTTTCACCTTTACTCCCTTACAGTTTACTCTCAACAGAGGAGCCAGGTGATCATAGCTAAAATGTAAATCAGCAAGCTGCTGGATGCTCAAAAACCTCTAAAAGCTAGCTAGCTCTCTTTCCCACTTAAAGTCTTATGTAGTTTGTTCCCTGAAGACTTTCTGCCTCTTTATTCCCTCCACTCCAGATACAGAAGGTTCCGTGACCATCCTAGAGCATGTCAAGCAAGCTTCCTGTTTCAGGGCCTTTGTACTCGCTGAAAGGTTCTCCTGGTTTAAGGACATAAACCAAGACTCCTGAATCAGGCACTTCCATGAAGTATTGTGTCAACTAACTTTAAAAACAAGTTTGTAGAGTAGGTATTGATAACCCTACTTTATAGACTAGGAAAGTGAAGTTCACGGGTCGCCTAACAAATGATGGAGTTGGGGTTCATCCCTGATTAGTGTGCACAGAACGAGAGCTCAAAGTGAAGTTTTGCTGGTTAAAAGGAGACGACTCCGGGATCCCTGGGTGGCGCGGCGGTTTGGCGCCTGCCTTTGGCCCAGGGCGCGATCCTGGAGACCCGGGATCGAATCCCACGTCAGGCTCCCGGTGCATGGAGCCTGCTTCTCCTTCTGCCTGTGTCTCTGCCTCTCTCTCTCTCTCTGTGTGTGACTATCATAAATAAATAAAAATAAAAAAATAAAAAAGAAAGCTCCTTGGAGCTCCTGTTTAAAAAAAAAAAAAAAAGGAGACGACTCCGATATCCTCTGAAGTCACAGTGATTCCAACTGCTAAAAGATGCATGTTGACAGCAGGAGAAGGATATGAGAAAGGGCAGTCAGAGAGGTAAGAGGACAACCAGAGGAGGAAGTTATCCAAGACAAGAGTGGAAAGTGTCAAGGACAAGGCAGTGGTGTCAAATGGAACTGAGACACCACAACCCCAAGAACCACACATATACGGCATAGTAAAGTACACTTGTGGCTAACAGCAACTCTCATCTTAATTGGGGGGGGGGGGACGTATTTCTGCCAATTATTAACCAAAGATATCCCAAGTACTGCCACTTATCTGCAGCAAGAATATGAAAATAGGCAATATAGGTAAGCAACACAGCTTCACACCTAGATTCTCCTCTGGCCAGTGGAACGAAGTTTGTGTGTGCGGGGGCCTTTAAGGGAAATGACTGCTCTTTAAATTTCAGAAGGCAAAGAAAACAGCTATTACTTTCTTCCAGACTCCCTGTGGGGGTATGTGGGATCATCGCTGTCTATCTCCCAGATATCTTCTAAGAGACCAAAAACAGTAGGTAGGGCGCAGGGTGTGCTGCGCCTCACCTCGAACCGTTTCAGCATCTTCTCTCCTGTGTCTCATTCCTCCCCGTCCCACAAGTCACGACTGCAGACACCCACCCGCCCTCTCCCTCTCATCCCCATCCCCCAGCCATCCCCCGGGACTGGCCCCACAGACGCCCCACACCCCTCAGTGGCCCGGGCGTGAAGACCCCGCCTCACCACGGCTCCGGCCACAGCGTGGACCAGGCTTTCGTAGGACAGCACGGAGGCCATTGCTGCGGCTCCCCGCAGACCTAGCAACACTTTTCCCTCAGGAGCCGCAGCGAGCGGAGGGAGGAAAGAAGCGCCAGAGCCCGGGGCCTGAGCGTCACAGGCCCCACCTCCTCAGGCCCGCCTCCTCCAGAACAACCACTTCCGGGTCTTAGCGCGCAGTGTCTCCCAGCCAGAGGCCGCAGGGGCGGAAAGGGGAAAGGCGGACCCAGGAAAGTCCCTTGTCTCTGATTGGTCCGCGGACGTGTGTGGGCGGGGCAGAGAAGCGCTGGCCCAATCATGCGGAGCAGCCTGACAGTCAGAAAGCAGGGGGCCGCCCCCTGGGTCTGACCCGGGTAGTCTCGCGCTCGCGGACCTGGCAGGATGTGCTTCCGCAGGGGGACGTGGAAAGGTTTAGATGGCCACCTTCCCTGCGTAAGACAGACTGGTAGTCGGCAGGATGGGGATTCAAACATTACAATTTCTTTGCGAGTTAACTCGTATTTTCTCTCGATGATATTTTTAAACTCACATTTTATCCGAAAGAGTGTTGATTGGACAAAGTTCAACACTTTTGAAATCTCCTGGGTGTGGTAGGAAGACAAAATGGAGCTTGAGATCAAAGCGATCGAATACAGGTGGGATTATTCTCGTGAGCAACTAGGAAAGTCACTTAACCCTTTTGGATTTCTCTCTTTTATTTGAGAGAGAGGGCGGGCAGGAGGGGCAGAGGGAGAGTGAGACTCTCAAGCGGACCCCGTGCTGAGGGCGCTACACTAGAGGTCTCTCGCCTGCGCTACCCAGGCGCCCCAGTTTTCTCTTTTGTTGAGTGTTAATACAACTCCACTGCCATAAGGACTGCAAAAGCTAATTTTATGTAGACGTACTTTATAATAAATGCTGAAGGAAAAAAAACTTCACAAGTTCCTAAGAACCAAACGACAAAGAACTGGAGAAACCATTTTCAACCTCTAACCTGTCATACAATGAGACACGAGGTCTCAGGACTCCACTCTGCTTGAGTGCCATTGCCACGTCTCCTCCAGTTTCAGTACCAGCTGAGTTTACCCTTGCAGTACTGCTGGTGATAATTCAAGGAATGCTTCCTACACGTCTGCTCTGTGCTTTACTATGTCCGTTATATTTACTCCTCAGGAGAGGGCCCTAGCAATGTTTATCTGGTCATGTTTCCACAAGATTTGTACAAAATGTTTTAATCACCACTGGTTAAGATCTTTACACTTAAACTCTTCATTTATGGTGATGCTGCAGTGACCACAAACTACGTGAAAGGTGAGTTGGGGACACAAGTAGATTTATGAGGACACCTATTTATGTGTATGGTCCTTACTCCTAGACCTCCTGTTGCAAAAATGGCCTCCAGAATACTCTCACCACTCCCTAGGATCATTACAGAAAACCGCAGGTCTGAACATCAAATGAAAATAGTTTGCTGGCACTGAAACAGAGAGGCTGGTCTGTTTTAATATTCAAGCAGAAGACACAGTTCTTTTTAAAGATTTTGACAGAGCCAGCACACACAAGCAGAGGCAGTAAGAGAGAGCAGCTCTCCACCTAGCAGTAAGGTGCAAGGGGGGATCCATCCCGCGATCCTGGGATGGGGACCTGAGCCAAAAGCAGACATTTAACTGACTGAGCCACTCAGGTGCCCCAGAAGACTCAGTTCTCATTGACTCATCAAACTGGAAGCTCTCTCCTGTCAAGAATATACTGGACTATGTAGCATACAAATTTTTTTATATGTTAGTAATTCAACACAATAGAATTGATCAGAATTCCCACTTGTAGGGCACAAAATCAGAGCAAATAACATATTCATGCATTCTTCTGCATCCCAGCAATCAAAATGATTTTAATCAAGATATAGCATTTTCTACTGAAAACACTACAAAACTGTTAGCAGTATGCAGCAAGAAATTAGCAGAGGTGCCTGGTACCTTAGTCTCAGGTCAGACTCTTTTTGGCTCAGGTCATGATTTAAGTCATGTGCTTGCTTAAAATTCTCTATCTGCGGGAGCCCTGGGTGGCTCAGTGGTTTAGCACCTGCCTTTGGCCTAGGGCATGATCCTGGAGTCCTGGGATCCAGTCCCATGTCTGGCTCCCTGCATGGAGCCTGCTTCTCCGCCGCCCCCCCCCCATGAATAAATAAAATCTTTTAAAAAAAATTTTTTTTTCTATCTGCCCCTCTGCTCAACACCTCCCTCTTGCAAGCACTCTCGCTTTTAAAAAAAGCAATAGCATAGGTATTAATACTATTAATACTATTCTATTAATACTATTTCTGTAATTGATTTTGACTTTCAGTTTTTGTAAGTTGAATTGTTCCCTTTGTTCTAACCATTCACTTTTACATCTAATTTAGTATTCATAATCGTAGATTTTCCTTAGGGCTTCCTGAGTGATAGGGGCAGTCTCCCCTATACAAATAGCGTATTAAAAAATTATGCATGTCCTTTTATACCTATGGCATCAAACACAAAAGTGACTCAAACGAACCTATCCAGAACTTAATTCTAATAGATATTTCTACAGAAAATTGTGAATTTACACTCCCACCAGCACTACACAAAAGGTCTCACAGAATTACCAAGGTATTTATAACTTTCACCAATTTAACATGCCATAGTTTAAATTTAGTCTATGAAAAGCTTAACAGCTATTTTAGTATGTGTTGCCTATTTACCTCAGGGTTATTTTCCTCCCCAAACTGGGCACTCTAATAGGTATGCTGTATTGGTTGTAAATACTCAACTTTGAAATTACTGCACCGTAATTTAAAAAAATATTTTCTTGTCCCCAGTACTGGGCCTGCCACGGTGTTCTAAGCACTTCAATTATGCTACATCTCTTACTATTAGGAGAAACCCGTTGGGCGTGCACATTCGCACAATGATATGTGGTATTCCTTATTCAATCAACCCTCTTCAAATGTATTTTGTTTCCAATTTCTTGAAGTCATGAACAATTCTACAAGAAACAAGCTTGTACAGACTGGGCAGTAGAGCACAGAAGAGGAAGAGAAATCTGAAGAACAAGCCTAGTGAGAATACCAGCTTCCCAAATAATCAGGGGTGTTAACTTGGGCAATGTACTTAAAAGTGCTTGTTTCCTCATCTATATAATACAGGAATAAGAGCACCTGCCCTTATGGTCATTATCAGAATGCAGTCAAGGCTTTCAAACTGATTACAGTGTGCCTGGCACCGAGCAAGTACTACTTATCTGATTTAAGTGGCTACTTGGGTGCATTAATGTTAAATATTACAAAATCTCTAAAATACAAATTGTTTCTCCCTTATCCCATTAGGCCAGTTATTTCCTAAAGTGGCATTCTGCTAATTGTTACCCTAGGTATTTTCTCCCTTTCTTCTGTGGTGTAGTTTTTTACTGGGAACATGACCACACAGCAGTGGATTATTTTTTTCTAGCTTTCCTTGCAAGTAAATATTGTTTCAAGATTAAAAAAAGACCAATGTCAGGAGAAGTAATAAAATCTTAACTATGTGTATCAGCATCAGTATCTCAGTATGTGCTTCCCTTGTGCCCTCTCCTGTTTCCTCAGGCTAGATGATCAGCATCAGAGCAAGCACTTTTGGCCTCAGAAATGGAAGCTACCTTCTGAGTACAGAATGGCTTACCTCTGGCCTGCTATCTGGAAGAAAAGTAAAGCTGTTTAACACCTTCTTAGAAGTCACTGTTAACAGCACTTTATAAACTGAAGCCTACTATGTCCAGCAAATAACTTAAGGTGAGTGCTAAAGACCTAAAAGAAACAGAACATGTACTCAGGGAAAAAAAGTGTGTGTGGGGGGGGTCAGTATCCAGTTTGAAACCATACTTTATTTTTAATGTAGCTAGAAATCCAATAACTATATATTTTTAAGCAAAAAAAACTCTACTTTTCCTTCTTATAGCATTGTTAGCACAAGAAAAAACACTTGTTTAGAAATGATATTGAGTTTCTATGAAAATGAATGTACTTCGTATTTGTGGAACTTAAAAGCACAGGACACATTTCCAGAAGACCAATTTTACTTTTACCCATTTATAGTAATATTTGCAGTGTTAGAATGTACTTAATATATAATTAAGTAAATCAAACAAGGAACCCAAAAGAAACTGGTCTTGAGTTATTCACAGCACACATTAGAAAATTTGAGAACACACATTAACAAAAAAAAACCACTGGCAAGCTCAAACGCAAGTTTATATGCTGAGTATTTTTAAAGGGTTTAAAAAGCATGCTCAGTTAGCATACAGCCTTTTCTCACTTATGTAACAGATGCATTTCTATCTGCTTGTGTACAGCAAAAGGTTAGAACCTTAATCAACTTACTTTTGATATTAGAAATGTGCTATTTCAGAAATGTATTCCTTGGAATTTTCTTCACTGCTCCTACCACTGACTCTTCAAATAGGCAAAGTACAGAGGGTCTCATCCCTTGAAACCGTTTTTAAACATGGTTAAAATGAAAGATAGGTAGAAACCCAGCAATTCCTGTACAGCGCCTGGACTTAGTCTTAAATGTAGGAGTTGAATGTACAACGGAAAACTATTTCTTTATTCTTGAAAGAGAGGAAGGGAGAGAGAGGAGATTGGGAAAAGGTGCAGTATTTAAGAGCTGAATAGGAGCAGGACGACTCATAATGCCATCAACTCCGCAGCGAAGAACCATGGATCTCATCAATTTTATGATTCATGTTGGATCAAGAAGTTTGGTTCCCTTCCGTAGATCAATGAATTCAAACCTCATACTCTCCCAAATATGAAGATGAATAACGTAAGATAAACTCCAATTGCAACAGGTATTTCCTAAGTTGAAGACTGAACTAAGGGATTCCTAAGGGAATCCCTCCTTCCAACATCTTTTGACATGGCAAGATTTCGCCTAAGTGGAAACCTAACATTTAGATATGAAATCGCTTGGGCCAAGTAAGAAACTACAGCTGTTTTGAGTATCACCTTACATAATCACTATATGTATTACATATTAAACCCAGCATTACATATGCTTGCACAATTACACTGTGAATGATAATAGTATTGATGATGCCAGTGAAAGGGGCTATCTTTAGCCCAAAAAGAGTACTGGGGCGGGGATGGGAGGTGGTGAAAACAATTAAAAAGCACACAAAGAAATGGGTATTTTCTGACCAGGAAAGGTCACTCTAAACACAGAAATATAAAAAGAAAAGTATTCCCTTATTTCCTCTATGTGGAAATAATGCAAAACATTTATTTTCTGTATCAGACAAGAACACAGCTAAGTAATCCAACTCTACTGCAGCATTATAAAAATCATCCCTTCACCACAGTGTAAGATTTAAATGCATCTGCACAAGGGTGCACATCATATAAAAGGAATAAGGTTGCTGCTGCCCTGCCAAGCACTTCCGGTCCCTACCCAGGTCCTACTGCAATACTGGTGGTCCCAATAGTTTTATCCAAATAAATCGTGTTTAAAAAGTAAAACATTTAAAAAGACAAGTCAAAATACCTCAGTAACCATATTTCCAACTCAAACTTCATCTATTTAAATGTTATATTTGCCTCCTGTTAATAAACCTTTATTTCACTCAAACTGAGCAATAATAAATCTTCCACACTGAAGTAGCTTCCTTGCCCAATTAATCCAAAGGGAAAAAACTGAAATGATTAGTAAAGAAAAATGTAGGGACTAATACACTCTTTTAATGTTTTTAAATATTTTTAAGGTTTAAAAAGTGTTTAAAGTTTGTAATTCCTAGTAGGAAAACATTATCTGAATGAATACCCTAATGGCAAACCACTGTAGAATGTTTCAGTTGCATGTGGGGCAGAGGGGTAGGGATTCTCTTCACAGCACCCCAGCTTTCTTCTTGAGAAGGTCAGAGGTACACTGGTTTGTATTATTGCGACATCCATTAGGTGATCGAAGTTGCTTTTCTTTCAGCAAGGGCTTTGTCAGAAGGGCATTATGCTTGACCTCCAAATTTCGCTGACAATTTACTGATGAGATTCATAACCTTTGGGTTGCTCTGATATTTTGACATATTTGCTGGGTTCTGGGCTACATCCTGGAAGGCCACCATAACTTCTGGATCCTGCAAAGAAAGGTGGTGGGGTATTTTTTTTTAGTATTTAAAAAAGAGTTCTGTGGTTTAACAAGTTTATTACCCTAAATCCTACGTCTTTATTTAGACTGACAATTTCGTCATGGCCAAGTTAAATTGGGGTCTGGACAGGTCCCTCAAGTATAAATATTACTAATGTGCACTTCAAAGTCAAATGCCTAATTACATCACTTAAACTAGATCATGAAAAAAAGCATACACAATTTTGATAAGAAGAATCACTAAACTCTACTCCTGAAACGAATACTACACTATATGTTAACTACAATTTAAATAAAAACTTGGAACATAAAAAGAAAAAAAGGACAACTGGATATAATCAAACTATCACAGAACATTTCCTATAAATCAATTTTTAATAATTTAAGCTACTTATTCTGAAGAAAAAAAAGCCTAATTGTGTAATTAGCTATTTGGTAACTCAGAGAAGTAAAACATGGCTAATAGAGTAACTTTTGTCTCTACATAGAATTAATGAAAGAAATGCCTATGATAAATGCCCAACTTTGTTCTTTCAAGTCTTACCTGCATGGCTGCAAGAACCTCTGGGTCACTAAGAATTTCATTGAGCCCAGGCATTCCTGCCATTCCAGGCATCCCCCCTGCCATTCCAGGCATTCCTCCAGGAAAATTACTAGGCATTCCCCCTGGAAAGCCACCTGCAAGAATAAATGAAGTAACTGCACAGACACCAACCATATTCTGAAGTAGTCTTACAGCAGCACACTACTTCCTTCTGATGAAAATCACACCCACACTCCCATGTGCATATGCAAAGAACAAGGGGCCTACTAAATACTCTAACTGGATGTAAGAAGACCTAATTTTACCTTCAAATTTTCTCTTAAAAAAATAAGGCTGTAAGTCAACTTTGTTACTTTCTGCATTTATTTTTTCCTAGTAATAAAATTGTTTTTTTAAAAAAGACAACTAACCTCACCTTAAAGAGAAAGCTAACAGTCCCTTGATATTACAAAATTTAAAAGTCTAATAAATCATTTTGGTCATATTTTCTCACTCTAACATTATGTTTCAATTTAAAGATCTAATTAGTAAGACTTTGGCTGTATTTAAACATGTTTAAGTATGTTTAAACTGTATTGTTCTAGAGAGAGCAGTCATTCTTTTAAGTACTACATGAAATGTTTGTTATAAAAAGCTGTGGATTTCTATCTCCACCCTAAACAGAATCCAAATCTTTGAAAGTGAAAATCTGCATTTTTAACAGGCACTCCTGGTGTTTCTTCTTTTCACTGTTGCTCTAGCAACAAAGATTTAATTTTCCCAGTGTATTTTTAGATTATAAACCCAAATTATCACCCACAGTTTTTCACTACCATAAACCTTTTATGTCCATTAGAAATATTCTGAAATCAGTTATGCCAATATACACATCCTAAAGGGAAACACACATTACTTTAATATATTCTACATATCAAGGGTGACTATATATAAGACATCATAAAGAAACACATATAATAAACTCATTTCTGCCGGCTCAATAACTTAAACATGCCTATAAATAATAAGTAAGGTAAGGGAATCTCAGAGGGCCTGAAAAGAACTTCTTTAAAAAAAAAAATTACTGGCCCAAAGCACCAGGAGTTAATCAGTCTACTTGTCAAATTTAGATAATAACATCCACATAATAAAAAATTATATCTAGTACTAGTCTATATTTTAGTGGTTGTTTTCTTCAGACAGCAAGTCACCCAATATATGGTCTTTGTTTTTAAAGTTGCTTGGCACATGACCTTTTAGAATAAAGGTATCTTTTCTACCCTTTGACCATATAACTTAAGTTGTAGCCAGTGGCATATAGGCATTAAGGGGTGTGTAAATGCCTCTGTAAACCTTCCTTCGGAGAAAGGAGATTATTATTATTATTAAACAGCTGAAGACAATTGATTCCCCATTAGAATTACAAACTTTACAAGAATCTCTTCCAGTTCTTTAAATTTCACACTGCTTCATTCGGGAAGTATTCAAAAATTGTTCTTTAGGTGCCTTTTTAACTGCTCTTCTATTTGTATCATATAGGCCGGCCTCTGCTATCACTGAAGGCTTTGGCCCCCTACTAATTTCTAATCACTTGACATTTTCAAAAAAGAGCTTACAATTATTTTTACCCTAGATTCAAAATGTTTTTTATGCTTAGTAATTCCTAACAGGGCTTTTACCTAGTATCTCATGAATATCAATGTCTAACAGAATAAAATCCCATTATGACAATTTAGAAATACTTAAAATACATCATAATCAATTCATAGGTCTCTAAGAAAAATACAATGCTCAGACCTCAATAAATGTTAGCTATTATAAAAAAGTATACTGCTCAAAGCATGAAGAAAATAACATACTGTATTTCTATTAACATTTAAGTTTTAAAGGAAAATGAAACTTTTAAGAAGCTAACATTCTAAAGGCTTTTCAATATTCCAGGGACTAACAGTACTAAATATAACAGTACCAAATCAGAATGTTCTCCAATTATTTACAATACTAATAGTTTTAATTTTTCTTTTAAAAATACCTGGGAAAGAGCCATACTGAGCTCCTGATTGTCGTCTGGCTTCTTCCTCCTTTAATACAAAGAAATAAAGAAATCATATAGTGGTGGTGTTGGGGAGTCTACTGTCCACGGTTACCCTAAGCCATGCAAAATCATGAAAAAATAGTCAAATCAGCAAGTCAGAGAACTTAAGAGACAAGTTTCAAAAAGCAATATGAACTAAAGAACACACAACCCTCAGTCCCCATTTTGAAATTTCCCAGCCTGGTTGTCCTTGAGCATTACTTTAGGTAATGATGTGAAGTAGTGTTTTACTTCTACTTGGGGCAGGAAAAGAGCAACACCTGGAAAGCGATTCACTGATGTCTGTCTGTCCTTATACAAAGTAAAAATTCTTAATGTTGTTAAAACTTCAAAATAAAATGACATGGCTAGATTACATAGATTGCCAATGACTTTTGTTTCCCAAGATCATCTTTTTCATACTTTCTCTATGTAACTTAATACAATCGGAATTTACCAATTTGTTATTTTTAACAAAGTAAAAGAAAAAATATATTTCTGTCATAACCAGTTATACAAATGTGAAAATTACTTTTTTTTTGAAAATTACTTTTGAATACAATAACTATAATCCTAATATATTAAAATGCTTTAAAAGCATTTAATATTAACTTTATTTTTTAATATTAGCTTTTTATTAAATCTTATTAAATTCAGAGACACGCCTGGGTGGCTCAGCAGTTAGGTGCCTGCCTGCCTTTGGCCCAGGGCATGATCCCGGAGTTTCAGGATTGAGTCCCACACCGGGGTCCCGGCATGGAACCTGCTTCTCTCTCTGGCGATGTTTCCACCTCTCTCTCTCTGTCTCTTATGAATAAATAAGATCTTAAAATAAAGTATTGAATTCATTCAGTATAATTAATTATAAATTCATGTTATTTTGTTAACTATTAATATTAAATGACAAAAATTAGGATGTAAGGCTATATAATATAGCTTTATGACCTTTTATTCAACAACGATGGAAATAACTACATGAAATCTGACAGCAACAAATGCAAAAAGTTAATCCAGTAAAATAAAAAAGAGGAGAAACCTTAAGAACAGCAAAAATATTGTGGATGAATTATGAATACTTATCTTTTTTCTAAGTTTTATGATTTTATAACTAAAAATGAATAGCTAGAGTCTATTTTATCTTACTTTTATTTTATTTATTCATGAGAGACACAGAGAGAAAGAGAGGCAGAGAAATAGGCAGAGGGAGAAGCAGGCTCCATGCAGGGAGCCCAATGCAGGACTTTATCCCGGGACTACGGATCACACCCTGGGCTGAAGGCAAGCGCTTAATCGCTGAGCCACCCCGGGTTCCCCTAGTCTATTTTATTTTATTTTACTTATTTTTTAAAGATTTTATTTATTTATTTATTCATGAGACAGAGAGAGGCAGAGACACAGGCAGAGGGAGATGCAGGCTCCATGCAGGGAGCCTGACATGGGACTCGATCCCAGGTCTCCAGGATCACACCCTGGGCTAAAGGCAGCACTAAACCACTGAGCCACCTAGTCTATTTTAAATAGCTATGAATCCACTATTGGAACAGGAGGAATCATAAAACTCAACAAATCAGGGCAAGCATCCACAAGAAAACAAGTAATACTGACAAGTTTTAATTACCTGAGCAAAAAAAAAATTTCCTAATTTTAGGAGGACACAAGAACATAAACTGGTGATATATAAACTAACTTAGGAATTTAAGAACAGAAATATCCCTACAAATCGGAGATAGTGAAGGAAGGAAAAACTGTTAGTAGTATCATTACCCTACATAACTGCAGCCAGCATCAAATAAGAGCCAAGAATTAGAATGATATCCTAAAACTCTATCTACTCTATTTCCCATTAATGGTTTAGCTATAGGGGCACCTGGGTGTCTCAGTGGTTGGGCGTCCTGATCCCGGGGTTCTGGGATTGAGTCCCATATGTAGGGCCTGCTTCTCACCTTGCCTGTGTCTCTGGCCTCTGTGTCTCTCATGAATACATAAATATAATCTTAAAAAAGGGGGGGGGGGGAATCCCTGGGTGGCTCAGCGGTTTAGTGCCTGCTTTCGGCCTGGGGCGTGATTCTGGAGTCTCGGGATCAAGTCCCACGTCAAGCTCCCATGGAGCCTGCTTCTCCCTCTGCCTGTGTCTCTTCCTCTGTGTGTGCGTGTGTCTCATGAATAAATAAATAAAATCTTAAAAAAAAAAAAAAAAAAAGGTTTGGCTATAGAAACTTTACCCTCTGGGCTCTTTCATGTTCTTCCCGAGCCTTCTTAACCCTTTCTATTCTTTCTTTGATCTCTCGCTCTTCACGTTTTCGTTCATACTTCCTCCGATGTTCAGCAATTTTCTGGGCCTACGGAAAAACAAAAAGCCACAGGAAAAAATGCTTTCTTTAAAAGCTGAATAAGGGCAATCCAAATCGCCAGTTTTGTAAAATAATTATTTTTCTTTGTGAAAAGGCTTAAATTCAACACACGGTTCTGAGCGATAAATTTACTTTACAGAGAAAGACCTTACATAACTCACAGTTTAACAAGTCCACTGTGAAATAAAGAGGTGGAGACTGAAGTTAGAAGTGTTATAAATTTCAAACAAGTAACTAGTCCAAGGATGTCCAGTGCAATTCTTGCCTGATACTAGCCATGGGAAGGCAGAGATTGAAATGCACACACCAGTATTGCCATAGTCTAACTACACTGAAGTTTTCTTGTCCATAAAATGAAGGTGGGCAGGCAAAAGAGAAATAATTTTTTTTTTTTTTGAGAAATAAGTCTTACAGAAGGCTGTAAAGATTAAGAAAAAACATATGTATCAGGCACTAGCATATAACCTGGATCAAATATCTGGAATATATTATTTATTCAGAAAGTAAAGTAAATATACGAGAGTAATATTCAATTGTTACTTCAGCTTGTTTATCATTTTCTAAGAATCTCGTGTTCTAGACTCTCTTATCATAACCTTGCTGGAGTTAGCCATGTTATCAAAAGAAAAAAGAACTCAAAGTCTCTGATTATAGGTAAGTTAAATCAGTTAAATCCAGTAAAATTTCCACTACCTTGTAACCTTTGGGAATAAATTCTTGATAATGTAACTTCCCACAAAACTGAAGAATTTACCATGTAAATGCACTAAATTGATTTTAACAATTATCTTTAAACAGAATATCCTAGCTTTTGGAGTCACTATTATCATTTTTAAAATAATGAAACATGCTAACTTCCATAATGTCCTCATGCTTTATACAGTTGCTGCATACACCTATGAGAAACCAGGAGAGCAGATGCAACCTTGGTCACACTTTATAAATCTTCTATTTCTTTCCTTGCTGTAAACTCGATTGCCCCCCCCTCCCCGCTCCTATTTCTAACTTTCTGATTACAACTCTATTACAGGCTTGCAAACAAAGTAACAGAGCTTGCTGTAATGCAGCATTAAAAATAAAGGTGTGATAAACTATTGAAGTTTCCTGAGTTGAGTACAAGCATCAGTGATTATAGATGGAAATATCCAAATGTTTCTTTTTATCTGTTTTGCAGGTAAATTACTGCCAGAAGTACTAGAACCACAGAACATCACAATAATGACATTCTCTTTCTCTACTTGAACATACCCTGGGTTGAACTTCTTTCAGCATTGCACTAGCATCTTCATCATAATCCAGTTTACAAGCAAGGGCAAGATCATGTGCTGCTTCTTCCCAATGACCCAGAAGTCTGAAACAGATTAAATTCATTTTAGGGGCCTTTTATACATATCAACTAATGTGGTGGTGTCTTTCTTTTTTTTTCTTTTTTAAGAAGACTTTATTTATTCATGAGAGACACAGAGAGAGAGAGAGGCAGAGACAAAGGCAGAGGGAGAAGCAGACTCCATGCAGGGAGCCCGATGTGGGACTCAACCACGGGACTCCAGGATCATGCCCTGAACCGAGGGCAGACGCTAAACCACTGAGCCACCCAGGGATCCCCAAAACATAAAACTTTTAAAAAATTATAGAGCTACAATTTTCAACAATTTCAACTCCTTAAAAACAGGATTAACATAATATACACTTAGCATGCTATAAGGCAGAAAACATACATGTGTGCACATTTTATTAAAAGAAAAACGATAAATCAGAAACTGAAGGCTGGTGGGGTAAGGTAAGAATGGACTAGAGGGGACCACAATGGAAATGAGACTTCCCTGGTATACCTGGGAATACCTTACCTGGTATTATACCTGGGACCTCCTTAAATATGCAAATATTTTATATATGTGAAGAAAATTAACCAGAAAAAAATGGAATAAAAAGAGGTTGTTTACCACACAGAGCATAAACCATACAGGAAAAAAAGGAACATACACATACATGCATTTATTTATGGTATATGTATGTATGTATGTATTTATTTAGTGTGTGTGCAGGTAGGAAAACAGGGGGAAGGGAAGAGGGAGAAGAAGAATCTGAAGCAGACTCTCTCCCACGATGCGAAGATCACGACTGAACTGAAATCACCCAAGCTCTCCAAAAGTCAGGTAATTTTTAAAACAGTATTTTTGGGACGCCTGGGTGGCTCAGCGCTTGAGCATCTGCCTTCAGCTCAGGTCGTGATCCCAGGGTCCTGGGACAGAGTCCTGCATCTGGCTCCCTGTCAGGAGCCTGCTTCTCTCATGAAAAAATAATTTTTTTTTAAAGATTTTATTTATTTATTCATGAGAGAGACACACACACAGAGAGAGGCAGAGACACAGGCAGAGGGAGAAGCAGGCTCCATGCAGAGAGCCTGATGTGGGACTCGATCCAGGGTCTCCAGGATCATGCGCTGGGTTGCAGGCGGCGCTAAACCGCTGTGCCACCGGGGCTGCCCGAAAAAATAAATTTAAAATATTAAAAAACAGCAACAATATTTTGACTGTGTATCTTAAGTGGAATATACTCTAAGGATAAAAGCTGCAACATACAAAACACAACATACAAAACTTTACTTAGAATATTATTTTAAAATAGGATTATAAAACAATCTTATGTTATCATACAGTAACACAAGTAAATATATTATGAGTAAAGATTTTGAGTCTAGAATAGTGTTAAAAAATGCAAAATAGCAGCACCCTGGGCGGCTCAGCAGTTTAGCACCACCTTCAGCCCGAGGCATGATTCTGGAGACAGAGGATGAAGTCCCACGTCGAGCTCTCTATATGGAGCCCGCTTCTCACTCTGCCTGTGTCTCTGACTCTGTGTTTCCCATGAATAAAAAAATAAAATCTTAAAAAAAAAAAAAAGCAAAATAAAAGGAAAAATATTTAATATTTAATTTTAATTGGAAAACCCCAAATTCCCACTTTTTCCCTTAAAATCATTATTTAAAAGATGTTTTTTCTAGGGCATCTGGATGGCTTAGTTGGGGAAGTGTCTGCTTTTGGCTCAGGTCCTGATCCCAAGATCTTGATATTGGGCCAGAGTCCAGTTCCCTGCCCAGTAGGGAGTCTGCTTTTCCCTCTCCCTCTGCTCATGCCCATTAGCACGCTCTCTCGCAAATAAATAAAATCTTTAAAAAAATAAAAATGTGTTTTTTCTAACTCGGTTCACTGTAATGACATAAGTAATGGTATCCCGGAGGAACGAACACACCTAGGGCTAAACTTTATTTTCTATAAATATAATCCTCACAAAATGAACCTGGTTTCTTTGAGAAATGGTTAATTCTGAGTCTGGGAGAAGCAAAACACAAGATGAGCTCATCTACCTTGTACTGGAAGGCAAAGAAAAAAATTAAAGGAAAGAAGGAAAGGGGGGCAGGCAAAGAAAATGCAATCAAAGATAACCACAGTCTCCGGATGATCAACAGCAATGCATAAGCTTTCTGACACCCAGAGCATTAATACATCTTATTCTAACCTGTTTCCTCTACCTTTGACATGCGTCTTCATAATCATTAGAGCTCCTTTTTTGAGTAACCTAATACAGCTATCCCAAGCATATCCATCTCATTTCCATCCACACTTGAAGGGCAGTTCCTTTCCAATCCATGTAACATGTAAATGTCACTGGAAATCTCATCCTCAATCTACCAATGCTCACTTGTATAACATTTTCATTTCCAGGAATAATGTCTAATCTAGGATAAATTCACCTCTTTATTGTCTTCTTTTTCTGTTTTTTTCAGGTGATCTACCTAACAGCAACTAAAGTAGTTTAAGACTAAGGAATTTCTTCTTCTAGAACATATTATTTAATGTTAGGTTACACAAAGCAAATCTAAAAGTAAGAGAAAATCTGAAGGTCATGCTCTTTCTTAGAAGTAATTTTTGATCCTTACCTTAAATTTGGCTGTAACAGTCAAAAGCTATTAAACAGTAGTTTTCTTTGAAGAAATAAAAAGAATTTTTACTTTGTTTTTTATTCACTCTCAATTCTTCATATTGAGCACATCTCGCTTTGAAATTAAATCCTTAGGCAATTTCACTTTTTTCCAAAGCATATTAAAAAATGAAATTTAAATTTTAGAAGTTCTCAAAATAATGAAATTCCATTGTTTACCTATGTGCTTTCCCTCGCCACTTGTAAGGCTGCGCTGAATCAGGATTTATTTCGATAGCTCTGTCACAGTCTCGAATGGCAGCATTTGGCTTCTGTAATTTGATGAAGACACTAAAAAAATAAGTGTGATATTAAAAAGTTTTCATTTCAAACAATAACGCCTTTGGGAACTCCACAAGAATATTCTATTTAAATAAATGAGCAAAAACTCTTCACTAGAGGGATGTTTTTTTGTTTATAGTTCTCACCTGGCTCTCTTGGCATACAAAATGGCTAAGCGAGGATTTAGTTTGATGGCATCTGTGAACAAGTCAATGGCTTTCTGTAGTTCACCTACAGTAAAACAAGTTTAGGAAAAAAAATTAAGAGAAATTACTGATCCCTTAATCTTTCACATTCTTCAAAACAAACCTATGGGGCACGTGGGTGGCTCAGTGGTTGAGTGTCTGCCTTTGGCTCAGGGCGTGATCCTGGAGTCCTGGGATCGAGTCCCACATCAGGCTCCCCGCAAGGATCCTGCTTATCCCTCTGCCTATGTATGTCTCTGCCTCTCTGTCTCTCATGAATAAATGTAAAATTTTTTTAAAAAACAAAAAAACCAACCACTAATTTCTAAGTTAACATACAAAAACGGCACAGCTCCTCAGGGATGCCTGGTTGGCTCAGTTAAACACCCAGCTCTTGATTTCAAATCAGGCCATGCATCTGGCTCCCCACTCAGCATGGAATTTGGGATTCTCTCTCCCTCTGCCCCTCCCTATACACACTCTCCAAATAAAGACAAAAAATAACAATAAAACCAAAAATGGCTCTTCAAAGCAAGCCTTACCATACGTATATGGTAAATCACTCAAAACAGAGACTTTTTTTTTTAAAAAGATTTTGTTTGAGAGAGACAGAGCATGCAAGCTAGTGTGAGCTCAGGGGAGGGGGTGAAGTAGATCCCAGGACCCTGGGACCCTTAGCTGAAGGTAGATACCTAACTGACAGAGCTACCCAGATGCCCATAAAGATAATTTTTGAATATATAACCCCATAATAGTAGAATACTGCATTCTTAGTAGGACTTATGACCTTGTTTTTAAAAGAAAAAATAAAAGGATAAAAATTTTTTTTTAAAGATTTATTTTTATTTATTCACAAGAGGCACACACACAGAGAGAGGCAGAGACAGAGGCAGAGACACAGGCAGAGGGAGAAGCAGGCTCCAAGCAGGGAGCCCAACATAGGACTCGATCCCGGGACTCCAGGATCACGCCCTGGGCTGAAGGCGGTGCTAAACCGCTGAAGCACCTGGGCTGCCCGAAAGGATAAAATTAAACCCATAAAGGAAAAAGTACTCATACTAAATTTACAGGGCTGGTTAAAAAAAAAAAAAAAATACAATTTGAATTCACAGGGATGATCTAAAAATTTAAGAAACCTATAGAATTCATGAAAAACACATAATCCGGGGATCCCTGGGTGGCTCAGCGGTTTGGCGCCTGCCTTAGGCCCAGGGCCTGATCCTGGAGTCCTGGGATCAAATCCCCCATCGGGCTCCCTGCATGGAGCCTGCTTCTCCCTCTGCCTGTGTCTCTCCCTCTTTCTCTCTCTGTCTCTCATGAATAAATAAATAAAATATTTTAAAAAACCCCACATAATCCACATTTTAAATTCATTTATTGTATCTTATTCTCACAGTTAGCTGCTTCATGTATTTTTGCCTTCAGTGAAGTCATTCAACAAATAAAACATACGAGTAGAATAGTTCTTTGCATGAAGTCTAACTCGACATAGGAAACACGGGGAGACAAAACAAACACAGAATTTTTAAATAAATGCCACAATTCACTTTGGAAAATACATTTACCCAGCTAGTCCATCTGTAAAGGACCTTAACAGAACTCATAAAACAGAGAAGAATGCTGAGGCTTATTAGGTACTACTACAGATGCCTATTACACTTGGATGCCTAATAAGCAATTCACACCTACCATGTTCAAAACTGAACTCTTAATTCCAACTCCATCTCTAAAATCTATTTCTCATTCTTTTATGATCAACTAAATAAATAGCTACTCCACTGAATCTAGTTTAGAGATCAGCAAACTTTCTGGAAAGGGCCACATAAGAATTATTTTAGGCTTTGCAGACCATAACAATCCTAACTATTCAACTCTACTGCTGACTGGGGAAGCAGCCATACACAACACAAACAATGGGTATAGCTATTTTGTTACATTTTTACAAAAACAGAAGGATATAGTTTGGCTAATTCCTGATCTACCTCAAAGCCCAAATCTTGGGAGTTATTTTCAATGCCCCAATCTAAAACCTAAATCCTTTTATCTTTACTTTGAAAATATACCTAGAATCTAAACACTCCTGAGTGGCTCAGTAGTTTAAGCATCTGACTCCTGATTTCAGCTCAAGTCATGATCTTAGGGTTGTGAGGTTTGAGCCCCATGGTGCGTCTGGCCCGCACTCAGCAGAGTCTGCTTGAGGTTCTCTCCCTCTAACTCCTGTCCCTTGTGCCCCTCTCCTGAAATACATTAAAAAAAAAAAAAAAAAAAACTAACCATGCCTAACCTTACCACCCTAGTCCTGAGGTTTCTGCACTGCAACCAAAGGGCCACAGGAGAGTTAGCACTGCATGAACTACTCACTTGATATAGTTCACAGTTTAAATACTGCACCACTACATTCGTTTTGATGGTATCCTTGAAAAATTGTTTTTACTTATTGTTATGATGAGAAAAATAAAAGCAAGAACTGTAGAAAAACAGATGTGGAACAGGAAATAAATACTGGCAGTGTCCAATATGATGCCAAGATTTGAGAAGCTGTTTAGTGCCCAACACATATATGTCTTATTAGAAAATATATATGGTTAAGGAGAAGATTAAATACATATTTTTCAATTTGTGTATATTATCTTCCAATCACTAACTTGTTATAACACAGACACTAAATTGTTTGGACCTAACTAAATTATCAATGAAAGTCTTATGCTTTTCTTATGGCTTAAAAGCTCTGTTAAAAAGTCAAGACACGGTAGGCCCGGGTGGCTCAGTGGTTTAGTGCCGCCTTCAGTCCAGGGTGTGATCCTGGAGACCCGGGATTGAGTCCCAAGTCAGGCTCCTTGCATGGAGCCTGCTTCTCCCTCTGCCTGTGTCTGTGCCCCTCTCTCGCTGTGTCTCTCATGAATAAATAAATAAAATCTTAAAAAAAAAAAAAAAAAGGTCAAGACAGTACAAGCATTATGAACAGAGAAGTCTGGGAACCTTTGCCTTAATATCCAGGTTATCATTATTAACCACGTGGACTCAATTTCTTGCATTCTCTCTGTGGGATTGTGAAAATGCACCTTCAGTTTCCTAGGGGGAGCCTAACTGATTGAGAACCCAAACTTCTGTGCTCAAGGCTACACTTCATAAGCTGCTTCCAGCTAATGACAAGAACAGCAAGAATACTAAAACTGGTCCATTATTGTGAGATGTGTTAACTCCTCTAGTGGGCAGCTTTGGCTTGCCCTGACTTTTTTAGAAACATACCAACAACTGAAGACTTCTATACAACCTTCCTTCCATCTCTCCTACACGGGGGTAAACACCTACATGACTGTCTAACTGACTTCCAGACTCCTCCAGTTCTCCCTGCTCCCCTCTCAGTTATTTTCTTAGTATTATCTCTGGCCCATCAATTCATGTTTTACCTTGTTCTCCTGTAATGAACATAACCCTTATTTGCCCTTAGAAGCTGATCTACATAAAATGGCAAGAATAATCCTTTTCAAAAGTAAATTCATCTCAGGAAGAAGTTCTCCTACTCAAGAACAACCTCCCCTCCCCCCAAAAACACCTCAATGGCCTCCTTCATACATATGGATAAAATCTTAAGTCTTTAGTATGATCTACAAAGCTTTTTAGTGATCTATCCTCTTCACTACCTTCCCACCACCTATCTCCCACTCCAATGTGCTTCCATGACCTCAACTCTACCATTCTTACCCCCTTATACTCCCCACACTCCAGGCAAGCCCTTTCTGCTGTTACATGATTATGTAATAATCCCTTATGCTCTCCCAATTAGCCTTTGTACTCTTTCTTCCCTCTGCCTCAAAGGCTCTCCCTCACATGGCTTGCTCACTTTCACTTCATCCTATGTTTTTCTGATCACCCTTTACAAAATATAGCCTCCACTACTGACTATTCTTTTACTCAGCTCTATTTTATTTCATTGCACTTATTACCACCTAACATTAAATTATAAATTTGCTTTTCTTCCCCAGTAATAATATATGGGACGTCCATGAGATAAAGAACTTGGTCTGTTTTTGTCACTGTATATCCAGCATCTAAAACACTGCCTAGGGATCCCTGGGTGGCGCAACGGTTTGGCGCCTGCCTTTGGCCCAGGGCGCGATCCTGGAGACCCGGGATCGAATCCCACATCAGGCTCCCGGTGCATGGAGCCTGCTTCTTCCTCAGCCTGTGTCTCTGCCTCTCTCTCTCTCTCTCTCTGTGACTATCATAAATAAATTAAAAAAATAAATAAATAAAAATAAAAATAAAAAAATAAAACACTGCCTAGGGGTGCCTGGGGGAAGGGGGGGAAGGCTCCATCAGTTAAGTGTCTGCCTCTGGCTCAGGTCATGATCCCAGGGGCCCTGAGCATTAGGCTCCCTGCTCAGTGGGGAGTCAGCTTTCTCCCTCACCCTCTGCCTCTTCCCCCACTCCTGCATGCACATACTCTCTCCAATAAATAAAAATCTTTTTAAATTTTTTTAAAAATAAAACATTGCCTAAAACATGTAAGTTTTTTTTTTTTTTTTTTTAAATTCATGAGAGAGAGAGAGAGAGAGAGAGACAGAGACGCAGGCAGATGGTGAAGCAGGCTTCACACAGGGAGCCCGACGTGGGACTCAATCCTGGGTCTCCAGGGCTGAAAAGAGGTGCTAAACCGCTGAGCCACCTGGGCTGCCCTAGAACATGTAAGTCTTAAAAATATATACTACACTGAAAAAGCATAATGTTGCTACTAACATGACAGCTAGAAAGACTTACTAAGGTCTTGAATTACAAATATCGACACTTTAGTAACACCAGTACCTTAATAAGAATGGTGCCAGATACTATTCTACATACGTTACACACATTTATTCACTTACTCCTCATTACTCAATATACTAGGTAGGTACCATTATCCTTACCTTGCAAAGGAGGAAACGGGTGCCTGGGTGGCTCAGTGGGATAAGGGCCCAACTCAGTTTTAGCTCAGCTCATGATCTCAGGATTATGTGATAAAGCTCCACATTCAGTGGGGAATTTGCTTGAGATTCTCTTTCTCCCTCTCTCCCTGTATCCCTCCCCCCTGCTCAAAGGCACACAAGCTCTTTCTCTCAAATAATATAAAACCTTAAAAAAAAAATTGTTTAAAAAAAAAAAAAAAGAGGAAACAAGAAGCAGAGACAAAGAGTGAGTTCTCTAAGTTTACCTAGCTGGTACGTACCAGAACTTGGGATTCAAATGCAGGCACTTTGCCTATTTAATTTTATTTCTGCCTAACTCCAGGTAGGGCCTGAATCTACAATCCCTGGCTTAGAATACTAATGTTTTATCCCATTAGAATATGCTATAAATTGTACTAATTCTAAAATAATTTTTTAAAATTTATTTATTATTTGTTCATGAGAGAGAGAGGCAGAGAGAGAAGCAGGCTCCATGTAGGGAGCCCAATGTGGGACTCGATCCAAGGATTCCAGGATCATGCCCTGGGCCGAAGGGAGGCGCTTAACCGCTGAGCCACCCAGGCATGCCTAATTCTAAAATTAAAACTTAACCTAGGGGTGCAGTTGGTTAAGTGTTTAACTCCTGGTTTTGGCTCAGGTCATGATCTCACGGTCCTGGGATCAAGCCACTTGTCATGCTCCATGCTCAGCATGGAATTCACTTGAGATCCTCTGTCCCTCCTGCTCGTGCTCTCTCTCTTTCTCAAATAAGTTAATAAATCTTTAACAAAATAGAATAAAATTAGAACTAGGTTAAATTTATACATGAACATGGCTTAGAAACGTGGAAAAACAAGAACATGACTCTTTGGGTGGTGGTAACAGCTTCATTTTCATTAAAAAATTGCTAGGTAATAAATCAAATGAATTTAAAAAATACAAGACAATATGCCAAAATAAATGACAAAAATAATGAATTGAAAAAAAAAATAATGAGTTGACACTATGGCACAGTAAGATCCTGCACAAGTCAAAACCCATCTGGGCCCTCACATTAACCTGTGAAATGGGAGCAGTACAAGGTATTAATGAAATAGTGCACGTTAAAACATAATAAAACTGTCACGTAAGTAGGCACAAAATAAATGTTGGATGAATAGAAATCTTAAGTAGTAGCGAAATTAAAAGATTAGTGTGGAAAAGGAATGGTCAGGAAGAGAAGTAACTGGGATCAATTGATGGGTATGAATTAGAAGCTGAAACAGGCAAAGAAGAGCTTTAGAAAGAAGCAGCAGAGCACAAGTGTAGGAAAATTCTAGGACAGTAAGGTCTGGCTGTAATGGAAGGTTAATATTCAAAAAGAAGAGAACAAGGTTGGGAAGGCAATATATGGGACCTGACTCTAGCAGGTCTAATGCTATGATGAAGATCCTCCAAAAGTATACAAAAAGCTAGTCAGAGGTTACAAGCAAGGGAATGTGTAAAAAAAAAAAAAAGTGGTTCTAAGAATAATCTAGAGACAGTGAATAGAAAGCAATAAATAAACATTTCAGGAAGGCAAACTATTAAGGCTAATGCAATGGCATAAATATGTGATAATGACCTAAACTGAAGAGGTGGTAAGATTACAAAAAAAGAAAGTGAATGTTATTTGCCAAGTTGGAATAGCAATCAATACTGAACTTCTAAAACTTTAGTCATATTCTAAGTCTACGGATGAAGTCTGAATGCACATCAGCATTAGACAGCAGTTCTCCCACAATGGTACAGTGACATACCACCACAAAGCTATGAAGGAGTCTGCATAGTATGCAAGCTAAGAAATGATTTGTTCTTACAAACTGTAACTGATTAAACATTATGCTTACTAATACCAGCATTCTCCCATTCTGAAAGGAGTTTTTGAAGAGAATCTCACACACACAGATTAGAACAAGAACATTATGCCAACAGACATCATTTGTCAAGGGTGTTTGCTATGGAAAAAGTTCAGAGCCACTGTTCTAATAATATTACTTTTATGGAAACATGTTCAACTTTTTAAAGCCTCTTCTTCTCAGTGGACAAACACCAGAATTAGTCAGGAAAGGAGTCTCAGTCACATCAGGATGCATCTGTCCCCTGAGGTAGGGTAACTGATACCTGAATGATTTCAACCTTTTTGTCAAGGGGTGCATAGAGAACAGGAGGCTTTCTTTTCCAGTCTAAGATACTGAATAAATTTAAGTTCCTTTCCACCTTTCCCACTATTTAACAGTTGCTGCAGGGAAAAAGAGAATATTCAGACTATCATAGAAATATAGCAAAGAGGAAAAAAAAATCACTCACCATCATTTAGGGCATCAATGGCAGCCACTTTTTTATCATTTGCCTGATCCATCATTTCCTCGGTTATCTAGGGGGAAATTGTAGGTCAACTTAGAAGTAACAGAGAAAGCAAAGAGAAGAAAGGAGCTTGGGCTTTTTAAGGGATGGGGTAGACACAACCCCCATTTTCATTCATTTTTCTCTAGTCTCCAGGCAGAAAGAGGAAAACTATGGTGTAAGCTTAGTAAGAAATTACATAGGAAGAGCTTTAATCTTTCATAATAAACAAAAAAATTTCACTCTCTACCCTTTACTGTAGATATGACCTTTGCTTCCCTCCATCCCAACCAACCTAAGCAGGATTTTCTTGCCTTATTCCACCGCTTCCTTTCTAGTTAAACACAAATACTGAAACTCAATCTCCTTGTAAACATGTAACTAAAACTAGTTCCTATTAGACTTGAATTTTAAGTGAAATGTCTCATTCTTTTGTTCCAACAAACCTCTACTATAACTGTACAGAACACTGTACAAGATGCTGACGATACAAAGACCATTAGTAACAAAAACTTATAAGAAACATCCCATCTAAATTGAAGTTAAGAAGCAGTTTCTTAAAAGGCAAAAAGATCTATTCTATCGTCAACCACTCTGTAAAATATTACTGGTCCTGGCTAATTCATTAAGGAAATGATCTGACAGGTGTAAGAATTGGAAGGAAACACAAAGCTGTCTTCAAGTTTACCTATAAAACCCAATAGAACTGACAGGTTATTAAATGTACTAAAAAAAAAATTCAATAAAGTCCTCAGAAACAACATAAAAAAAACAAGAGTTCTCCACATCAGCAAAAATCAGTTACAAAATAGGACAGAACAAGATACCATTCTAAGAACATGTAAGACTTTCAAAGGGGGGAAGAAGTAAAATTCTATTAAAGAACACAAGATGTATATACTCTGTTCATGGAAAAGATTTTTTTTTTAATACTTCATCCTAACCAAGTTACTCAATAAATTTGAAGTAATTCCAACAAAAATTTCTATTAAGTTTAAAACTCGTTTTAAAAGAAGAAAAAAAACACACTTTACCAGATAGTAAGACAACTTACAAAGGCAAATAAAAAAAAATGTTAAAAAGGACAACTTCAGTTTGTCAATAATATGGTACACATGGTGCCCTAAGCAAGTGTAAAGAGCCATCTTTCACTTAATGTAGAAATCCTCAAAGAACAAGATTAAATGAAGACTTGAAGTCTGATACGGGAGCCAAGTGCTCCATCTGCTTTCACCCTTCCAGCAGGTGTCAAACTTGGTGACCACACAATTCTATTTTCAAATGTAATGCAGGACACACAAAATCTAGATTCAAGTGAAGAGAATGCATGTTATCTAATCACTCTCCAATAAATCTGGACTCCCAAATGCCTATACCTATAAGCATAATAGCAAACCAAAAATAAACCTGTCCCAAAGAAAGGTACAGCCCAGTAGCAAGAAGAAAAAAAATTTCCCTATAAACTCATAATGATAAGCCAGGCTTTCAAACGGAATTCCCATTACTCATATAGTCATACAAACAACAACAAACCATGCTGAGAATTTATAAGTGGTCCTTGATTTGGTAGCTCCAATTCACAATCCTGCTGGAAGCAAACACTTTCCTCTTTGGAGGAATACTCGTACCCAGGCCTCAAAAACTTTTCCAGGTGAAATGTCAAAGAACTCATCAAAATTCCAACAAACATATGTGCGTCATCAAAATACACACATGTGTACACACAACATCCACAAATAAACAAAGAACCTCCTCAATGAAAAAAAAAAAAAAAAAGAACCTCCTCAATGAGCAAGAGTCAGGAAAAATAAGAGTATCACCAGGAAGAGTTGACAAAGATTTCAAAGTGTTTAAGAGAATAAAGGCAAGTACTGAAAATGCGCAAGAAGGGACTCATAAAGAACCAGTATACTTTAAAATGAATCCAAGCAAGACCTAAAAATGGAAAACCTAAGCATTCAAATTCAAACATCAACAGACCACTGACTGAATGCATACATAATCCAGCAGTTATAAGGAAATGGAATTAAATAGTGAAAAAGTCCCTACATAGAACTCCAGAATGACAGTAGAGAGAATGGGAAGTGGCAGTAATTGAAAGATACCAGATGAAAATGTTCCAAATGTTCCAGAATTAAAGAAAGTTAACCCTGGAATTTAAAATGCTCAATAAATCCCAAGTAGCACATATACAATGTTATAAACCTAGACATATCAAAGTGACACAGCATCAATAGAATACATAGTTTTTAAAAATTCCTTTCACAAACAGTGACAAAAGTACCTATATGTATTCTTGAAGATGCACATGATCTCTATGGAGAAAATGCTAATAAATTATTTACAAACAGTAGAAAAGGCCTGAAAATTGGAACACATTCATGGGTAATCACAATAGTGAGCTGTATCTTCTCCCTAACTTGATTTTAGATTTAATGCAATTCTGGGGCAGGGAGTGAGATTGATAATATTCTAAAATTTATATGGAAAAAGAAAAAGGTCAACAAAATAGCCAAAATAATCCTAAATTGTTGGAGGTCCCCCTATCAGATAACAAGACTTAACATACAGCCAAATAAGATAATGCGTCATTAGCACATGAATAAAGAAAGACAAGGAGAACAGAACACCAGAACTGGCTCCCACACACATGGAAACAGTATATTTTGGAATTGGTGAGGAAAGGAATTCTTTAATAGTGCTGACACATATATTAAAGGTGAAAGGCTAACATATATAATTTCAGAAGCAAAAATGATTATTAGCAATTATAACCTTGAGGTAACAAAGCATAATATATAAAAATTATTTAACTGTACTAAAAAACTGTTTATTAAGACGACATAAAGCGAAGACAAGCCATAAACTAGCAAAAAAAATATGTGAAGCACATATAGATGACAAATTGTTAGTCTCTAGAATATAAAATGAACTATAAATCAGAAAAAGACAACCCAGAAGAAAAATGGGGAAAGTCACAACAGGACTTCACAAATACCCGTGGATGATCAATAAACATTAAAATATGCTCAACTTCATTAGAAATTAGAAAAACACAACTTAAAGGCCACGAGGACATACTATTTCACACAGTAAGACTGGCAAAGATGAAATCTGATAGTACCAAATGTCAGCAAGGACATGGACTAAACCACTATTACACTATTTCAGTGTTACTCACTGAAGCCTTTTTTCATTATCAACCCCCAGAGAGCCATCTGAGACATTTTTTAATACTCCCTTACTCCATTTTAACACCACACAGATACACTGCATGTATGTTATGACCCTTTAGGAGATCCTTAACCACTGTAATATCTAAGTTTTCTGCAAACCCCTCCCAAGAACCAATTTTCACTACCTTGAGGGTAATACTATACCCATTGTGACAAAACCATTTTTTTGGAAAAACAATTTGGTCTTAAGACACCCCATTAATAAGCAATTCTATTTCTAAATCTAAGTGTTAGGTGAATTCTGTAGTCTAAAGAGTAGTCAAAATAGATGCAAGCTGAAAAAACAGGTAAACAATATAACAAAGATTTCAGAGATGGTTCTAGAGAATATGATTAAAAATAATGGGAGGGGAGTGCCTGGCTGGCTCAGTCAGTGGAGCACGTGACTCTTGATCTTGGGATCACAAGTTCGAGTCCCATGCTGAGTATAATGCTTAAAAATAAAATCTTTAAAATAAAATAAATAAAAATGGAGGTCAACTTTCACAACTTTTTAGTTTATTACTAAAATGCTTTCCTAAATACCTTAAGTCAGAGAAGGATTTAATATGTGTTTTTCCTGGCAGAATTATGTCATAAATCACTGCAATAGGTAGGACCTTCGCATTCCTTACAACAAGCAGAAAATAAGCCACTGAACTTACCTCTACATTTTCATCTCCCATTTCTTGAGGGGCATCAGTATCTGGTTCAATTACACCTTCATTGTCAATTTCTGCCAAAGTTAAGAAAATGGTAAGACCTGTGCTGTCCAATACAGCATCCACTAGCCACATGAGACTATCAAAATCTAATGAACTACGGTTATTCCAACTGGTAAGTGAAGTATTTTACTCTGTTATTTAAACAGATGCAACTATAAAATATTTCCCTATTAAATGCTACTTTATTGTTTAGTTGAGATTACATTTCACTTTAACTGTCACTTCATTGGCATTTATCACTGTCTTGTAGTGAGAATGTTGGCAAGGGCATAGTTTCTAGTCTTACACAGACACACCAATTTAGTTCAACAAATGATTTGGTTCTAATATTTTATTCTACACAACAATGTAATGTTTTAAAAAATATTTTATGCAGATAGTATAAATTATAGTGATGATATAAATCATAATGAAATATTTTAGAAATAAATTTTAATTTAAAAATAAAGGCACAATGCTGATGCAGCATCAAACCCAAAAGCTAGCACTATAACCAAAACCACAAAAGAAACTTTTAAAAAGAGATGTCATAAATTTCATGATGGACAACTATAATTGCTACAGCAAAGCAAAACAAAATAATTTCAATATAAAAAAACTTTTCGGGCAACCCCGGTGGTTCAGCGATTTAATGCCACCTTCGGCCCAGGGCCTGATCCTGGGGACCTCGGATCGAGTACCAGGTCGGGCTCCCTGCGTGGAGCCTGCTTCTCTCTCTGCCTGTGCCCCCCACCCTATCTCTCGTGATTAAATAAATAAAAAAATCTTAAAAAAAAAAACAAAAACCTTTCACAATAACACGATATTGGGACATTTTTAGCAGAGTGAATTTAACGCTTCCTGCTGTCAAAATTTCAAGAATGTAGCTGAGGGGTGCCTGGTTGCCTCAATCAGAAGAGTATGTGACTCTTGATCTCAGAGTTATGAGTTCAAGCCCCACTTTGGGTGTAGAGATTAAATAAATAAACTTTAAAAAAAAAAAAAAGAATGAAACTGAAATTAGCTGCCTGAAATCCGAATTTCTATCAAACAGAAAAATTTTAGTCAATTTTTAACAGGAACTGCTTTGTAACTTAGTCTAACAATAAAAATTCATTCACAAAATGAATTCATTCATACACAAAAAATGCTTTTGGATGAAGAGTTGGTAAGATATTATCACAGTTCTAGAAATTGTTGGAAAATTACAATACTCAAAAAGATATTTTACAAAAAGTGAAAGATTAAACCCCCAAAGAAGAAGCTCTTTTCTAACAGTAGCGAAGATCAACTGATATAAAATTTTAAAAATTCCAAGTACTTTTCTTTAGCTTTTAGACAGAGTATTAATTAAGGGATTGCCCATTTAATAACTGGAATATATATTTGTAGTCTCAAAGGACTTCTAAATTTAAGCAAAGATTTTTGTCAGTTTGCAGCCTAAAAAAAACCCGCCAGACAAGGGACACCTGGGTGGCTCAGCGGTTGAGTGTCTGCCTTTGGCTCAGGGCCTGATCCCAGGGTTCCAGGATCGAGTTCTGCATCAGGCTCCTTATATGGAGCCTGCTTCTCTTCCCTCTGCCTGTGTGTGTCTATGCCTCTCTCATGAATAAATAAAATCTTAAAAATAAAAAACTATCAGACAAAAAATAACCCAACTCCTGGCATATCATTTCTTCTAAAATCAACAAGATTTATCAATGTGGATGCAAGTAGTAAAAGGAAAATAATTTTCTGGTATTTGATTCAGTTACTGGAAAACTTTTACATGTATTAGAACAACTTGGATATGTAACCCAACCACAAATTTCATTAACTCTGAATACAGATATTCAGTTATTCAAATATTTTCAACAAAAATATAACATCTAACATCTGCACTGAAATTGCTGTAAGTACACAATACACTCTGGATTTTGAAGACAGTACGAAAAAACTTTTCCATATTGAATACATGTTGAAATATTAATATTTCAGATATGTTATTAGTTTAGATACATGGAGTTAATTTCTTTTTTTTTTTTTTTTTTCATGGAGTTAATTTCATGTTTAATTTTTATTTTTTTAAATGTAGCCACTAGAAAATTTTGCTTCATATGTAGCTCAGCTATATTACATTTCCATTAGCCCCGATTTAGTCAATTTAGTAAAAATTGGCACAGAATTTTATCACGAGATTATCAAGTAACAAACTAACTACTATCTCCTCACCTAGATCACTTTCCTCACTTGATGGTTCGTCTGTCTTTATGTTTTCCTCCGCCTTCTTACTATCTGTTTTTTCTTCCTAGCAAAGGGAAGGCAAACAATGCGTTCAATATTTAATAACATACCCAGTATGTATACTAATTTATAAAAACTTACATAAAAGCTGTTCACATACATTATATTTCAGATGTTAATGCGCCCTTTCTTTCCCTGTTTCAGTGAATTTGTCTTAGTTTTGTTATCATTTCTTTTTAAATTAAGAATAGGTTCAATGCCTCCTCCATACCTTTTAAACAAGTTTTAGAATTTAAAAAATGCTGAACTTTAGGAAGCTAATAACCCATACTGATGTTGCACCCTCCAAAAGGCACTGTGGTCCACAATTTCCGATCATCAACCCATGACTATTTCTGCAAAATAAAGTCTGAGCATTCATAAATTGAATGAATGTTGAGATTATGCTTTACTGCCAAACAAATATACTAAAAATCTTTACATTTTCATGGGCTTTTGAGTTTGGAATTTCAAATAAGAATAATGAAACTATACAGAAACGATGAGAAATCAAAGAATTTCAAGGTATACATGATGAAAACCAAATTTCCTTCCCATCCCAGAAGTAACTAGTGTGTTTTCTGGTGTATCCCATTATATATTCCCAACACATAAGACAACTCTGCATTTTGATCTATTTAACAATGCTGTGTATCATACAGAATATATCAAATCAACGTACCACCATCTATTCATTCAACTCTAGTAGTATAAATTATGTATAACCATTTACTTAGAATGCTCTTTATAATCCCGAAATACTAGAATCAAAATCCTACCCTATGACAAAATATATGTTGAGACCCTATCACATGCAAGCTATCAGATGCTTTGGCATATAATTCCGAATCAGAATGTTTTATTACAAAAATATTTTAGCAGAGATATAGATTGAGTATAATTCTGTCTTCAAACATGTTTACAAAATGGCAAAATATGCTATCTAGGTAAGCCTTTCAAAAGTATCCTATCGGGAACTAGTAAATTCTGACAAATGCTGCCTCTTAAAAAAAAGAATAACTACTTTGGGGCTTTTGCTTAACTTCCCTCACTTCACTTGTTCAAAGATAGAACTTCTGATTTCATATCCAGATGGATAAACCTTGTTTAGGGTTCTAAACAATAAAACATTAAATTTCCTTATCAATTTAAGACCGCTAATCAGAAAACTTGGGGAGGGGCACCTGAGAAGCTCAGTCTGACTCTTGATTTCAACTCAGGTCATGATCTCAGGGTCATGAGATTGAGCTCTGTGTTAGGCTCCATGTTCAGCTCCAAGTCTGTTTAAGAGTGTCTCTCTCTCTGCCCCTTTCCCATGCTCATGTGTGCTCTCAAAAGCAAGAAAGCAAGCAAGCTTAAAAAAAATATTTTAGACATGAAAACACAAAATAGAAAAAATTCTGAAGGAAGCATTTTTTTTTTTTGAAAGGAGGAAAAAGGAATAGAGAAAAGGAAAGGAAAAAGAGAATGGCAAGGTTTCTGGAGAAGGATCAAAAGAAACTAAAATATGAGTGCTTCTAGAGTTAGGAGGGTTGGCATTTACACCCCCCACTGTTAGTTGTTAGGGCTGGTTTCTTGCCCACTTTAAGGAGTATAGTGGGTTTTTTCCTTTTTCTTTCTCAAGAGCCACCCAGTCTTTCTCATTCCCCCCACCAAGCTCTTCTCCTGAAGGAAGCATTCTTAGGGGTACATCCAACCCCACTTCTAAACTTCAGCTACTGGCAACCTCCTCCTAAATTTTTGTATCTTTTTGCAAATATGCTGACTCCCTTAGAAATATCCCTCAGTGATATGGTAGAAAAATTTAAGAATTACGGATTTGGGCTATTTTTCATTTTCTTCACAAATATTAACCAAGTACCCACAATGCATAGGGTACCCTACGCATACCCTGCATACCCACCTGTGCTAGGGTGTTAAAAATACAATGACGATGAAGACTACATAGTGCACACAGTCACAGAGCTTAACACCCACAGGTCATGCATGTTATACGCACGAGCTTTTAATTTTAAGAACAGCAAACATTCAACCCTAAATTCTCAGTGTTAAATCAGATTCCAGATACTCTATGTCCAAACAGAAATTTTAAAAAGATCTTATTTCCAAGTGATCCTGAAGAAATCAGGGGTGGTAATTTGAGAGAAGCACTTTAAAAACCGTATAGTACTTTATCACTAAATATACAGATGAAATTCGTAACTTACCTTGATATTGTCTTCTGATTTAGTTTTATGAGTAGCAGGTGGTATTTTACCCCCCATGCTTGAGGAAGATGAGAAAAAAGATATTTGTTTAGAAAGCTAAAATTCACTAGGCAAGCAACATTTACACTGGAAAAAAAAGATATTTAGATGGTTACCTTTTCAAACCTTTAAAGGTAAGTTCAATTAATTTGAATGAGTCAATATTGTTTTTTTCAGCTTAAAATTTCATTTTTAGCATACTGGTTAATGAAAATCTAACCCATTCCTTGTCTCAATAAGCCTAATAAACATATAGCTTCTCTGTGACCATTCCCAGAAGAAAAGAGGCAGAAAAACATGCAATGACAAAAATCATTTGTATAAGCTGTTTCGAATTCAGTAGGTATACTGCATCCAAAACTTCCAACTTTAGTAAAAGCTCACTTAAATTCAAAGAATCAATTTATAGAATAATCATGAAGTTTGTTCCAAAAAATGTTTGTTTCCTCGGGGACCCACAAAGATTCTTTGTTTGTATTTCATATGCCCCCCACAGTATAGATTTTCTCCTTTTCCCTTCCATAAGCTACCCATTAATACTTCCCCTTGGTCTTATAAGTCCTTTCCCAAATAACCCATGGCAACATCATGAATTATACACAGTAACCTAAAAATAAGCAGAAAAGACTATGAAGAATTAGTGCTATGTGCTCCATTTGGGGCAGACTCTGAAATACATGGTCCCCATTCAGCAGTCCAGAGACTAAATGTTCAATGGGGTATGGGCCCTCCTCCACAATAGTGAAAGCTGGCAGTCACAAGGACTTAACTAAAATCTGCCTTAAAAAAAGAAAAAGAAGCCATTAACTTTTATGTAAAAAAGAGAGATAGAGTCATTTGGAAAAGAAAAAAGAATTGACCTTAAAACACCTGAAAATATTGATTTACATTCATTTCAAGTGGGTGGAATTTCTGTACACAAGGTATGTGTATGTCTAAGTCGGATTTAAATGGATATAGATTTCCAAATGGAAAATGAATTTGGTTCTCCAAAGTTCTTTTATCAACTTATGCTTGTATAAGCAGTTCATAAGAATTCCAGTACTTCTATTAAAGAAAAACAAAAAATCCAGTAGTCCCACACCTTGGACAACATTTAACTATTGTCCATCTTTTACATTTTTAGCCATTTTGATAAATGTATAGTGGTATCTCTTTGTAGTTGGGTCCCTTTTCATTTATTTATTGGCCATCTGAATAGCCTCTTTTGTAAAATTCAACTTTCATTCAGCTTTCCATTAGATGGTCTGTTATATTCATCTGTAGATGTTCTTTGTATACTCTATATATAAACCCTTAAAGTTTTATTTTTTATTCTTATTTTTTTTAAAGATTTTATTTATTCATGAGAGACACTGAGAGAGAGGCAGAGACACACACAGGCAGAGGGAGAAGCAGGGTCCACGCAGGGAGCCTGGCGTGGGACTCCATCCTGGGTCTTTAGGATCACACTCTCTGGGCTGAAGGTGGCGCTAAACCACTGAGCCACCTGGGCTGCCCACTCCATAAGTTTTATGTGTTACAAATATCTTCTCTTACTCTGTGGCTTGCCTTAACACTTACAATGAGGCCAACATGAACCAAAACTATAACTCTAAAACAGCAAATGCAGGGATCCCTGGGTGGCGCAGCGGTTTGGCGCCTGCCTTTGGCCCAGGGCGCGATCCTGGAGACCCGGGATCGAATCCCACATCGGGCCCCCGGTGCATGGAGCCTGCTTCTCCCTCTGCCTGTGTCTCTGCCTCTCTCTATCTCTCTGTGACTATCATAAATAAATTAAAAAAAAATTTAAAAAAAAATTTAAAAACAGCAAATGCAATAATAAAGTTTGGAATTTCTTGTTAAGCACCAATCAAGAAAAACATGCACTTTCCCCATTCTGTTTAATGTGACAGTTAAAAAAATTTTCAGACTCAGTACCCTTGATAAGGAAAACCAGTTTCCACATGCAAAAAAAATTGTCTTAGTTTGTAATTCAGCAAAATAAAATGATTTGATAAGAAACAGGCATATAAAAACACAATTCTTTAAAATTCTGATCCACAGCATGGATGCCTGGATGGCTCAGTGTTTGAGCATCTGCCTTTGTCTCAGGGCGTGATCCCAGACGGAGTTCCAGGATCGAGTTCTGCATCAGGCTCCCAGTAAAGCCTGCTTCCCCTGTGTCTCTGCCTCTCTCTGTGTCTCTAATGAATAAATAAAAATCTTAAATAAAACTCAAATCTACAGAAAATCTACTTTTCAAAGAGCACAGTAATCAAACAATAGCTCTTTGGCAGTTAAACCTTAACGAAGACACACAGCTCCTTAAGCTGTGTGTTTCGTAAGTTTCAAAATGCAACATCCAGGAAATGTATTTGAGTGGACATTCAAACAAAGCCGTAACAAACCAACTTCTGATAAAATTTCAGGAAGGGACAGTCTTACCAAGAAATGTATTAAGCTAGAGGTGTCTAGGTGGCTCAGCAGGTTAAGCATCCAGTGTTTCACCTCAGGTCATGATCTCAGGGTTGTGGGATTGAACCCTCTGGCTCCACGCTAAGTGTGGGATCGGCTTGAGATTCTTTCCCTCTCCCCGTGCCCCTTTCCCCGCTTGTTCACAGGAGCTTGTGGTGCACTCCCTCTGACTAAAATAAATCAATCTTAAAAAAAAAAGGGGGCGGGGATCCCTGGGTGGCGCAGCGGTTTGGCGCTTGCCTTTGGCCCAGGGCGCGATCCTGGAGACCCGGGATCGAATCCCACATCAGGCTCCCGGTGCATGGAGCCTGCTTCTCCCTCTGCCTGTGTCTCTGCCCCTCTCTCTCTCTCTCTCTCTCTCTCTCTCTCTGACTATCATAAATAAATAAAAAAAATTAAAACAAAAAAAAAAAAAAAAAAAAAAGGGGGGCGGGTGTTGGAGGGGAATGGGTGACGGGCACTGAGGTGGACACTTGACGGGATGAGCACTGGGTGTTTTTCTGTATGTTGGTAAATTGAACACCAATAAAAATTAATTAAAAAAAAAAAAAAAGTATTGGAGATGCCTGGGTGGCTCAGCGGTTTAGCACCTGCCTTTGGCCCAGGGCGCGATCCTGGAGTCCTGGGATCGAGTCCCACGTTGGGTTCCCAGCATGGAGCCTGCTTCTCCCTCCTCCTGTGTCTCTGCCTCTCTCTATATCTATCATAAATAAATAAATCTTTAAAAAAAAAAAAGGGGGATCCCTGGGTGGCGCAGCGGTTTGACGCCTGCCTTTGGCCCAGGGCGCGATCCTGGAGACCCAGGATCGAATCCCACGTCGGGCTCCCGGTGCATGGAGCCTGCTTCTCCCTCTGCCTGTGTCTCTGCCTCTCTCTCTCTCTCTGTGACTATCATAAATAAATAAAAAATAAAAAAAAAAAGTATTAAGCTAACTCTAAGGAGACAAACCCAAATTACCGATTTCATTTAAAATGATCCAAAATACAAAATAACTGGCTTGTAATATGCAAAACTGCCAATGACATGAAAGTCAAGGAAAGACTGAAGAATTCTTTCAGAATAGAGATTAGGAATCACAACAATAAAGTGCAACATGTAATTCTGAGAATTACATAACATTAATGCCTCATTCTTAGTTTCCTGAGTTTAATGGTTGTATTGGAGAGACTGTCTTTGTATTTTAGGAAATACACAATGGTGCTGGGGCACAACACTGGAAATTGTCTCCGGAAAAATGCTGTTTGTACTGAATTTGAAATTTGCATGCACATTTCAAAATTTTTTTAAATTTTAAAACAGGGAGGTAAGGAACACAAGGTTTATTCAATAAGCTACACTTAAGAGTTTCTCACATTCCAAATTCTAGTTAACCACCAGAAAGTTAACATCAATTTATAGGGACAGAAATTTCAAATGCTTCCAAGACTTAAAACAAGCTAATTCTAAAAAAAAAAAAACAAAAAAAAAAACAAGCTAATTCTCTTCCCAACATTGCAAACTAGACTTTGCTAGTATAGGATTTTATGTTGCCAAGAAGGGTAGTGCAGAGACTCTCCTTGTATGGAATCACACAAAACCCCAATTCATAATTCTCTTAATTTGATACATTCAAGTTGCTTTGAGCAATACTTATGCACCTGTACAAAAAACTGGGTGCTATATTCTAAATTTATTGACAGAAGTGCATCCTGTCCACTTCATTTAAAATGCTGACTGAAAGCCCTTTGCCATGCATTGTGCTGAAGATTATAACACCCGTTGATTTTAAGTTACCATAAAATGAAGGTGTTCAAAAATGCTTCTTCCTATATAAAAACAAAAATACCCCAAAACATATTTGTTGAAAAGATTATTGTCTCTCTGGATCCTAACTGAGCCAAAAGAATTTTTATTTCGCTTTGTTCAATTTAAAAGGTTGTTAAATACATTCTTGGGACATCTGGGTGGTTCAGTGGGTTGAGCATCTGCCTTTGGCTGAGGTCCTGATCTCAATGTCATGGGATCAAGCCAGTCATAGGGTTCCCTACTCAGGGAGTGTGCTTTTCCTTCTACCGACCCCCTGCTTATGCTCTCTTGCCGTCTCTCCCTTTCAAATAAATAAAATCTTTAAAAAAATAAATTCTTAACATCAAATAAAATTTTAAACTATAAACAATGGTAAAATTCTGGCATATGTGCAAATAAGTTGTTCTTCAATGTCTAAGCCTAGGTACCTTTGACTAAGATCTAAGTACTAACAGAGAGGAACTCTGATTCGGTTTCAACCTGAGGAGCCCTTATAGTAGGATTAGGCCTAAGAATATTCCTGGACCCAGAAGTCTCCACATTCAGCCCAATCTCCTAAAATCCTGCCCTTAAGAAGGCTGACATGAAAGCAGAGAGAAAGTTTTGCATTTCTAGCAATAGCCTCAAAGACTACAAAAATTTTTAATTTAGATTAAAATAGATAATGAATGCTTCAGAATGGGGCTTCTACATGCCCAAGGTGCTTTATCCTACTTAAACCGAAAATCTAGGATACCAAAGGAAAAATATAGACTTAAAAAAATGGGATTACCTATGTGAAATGTTAAAAAAAAGAGATACATAAGGATGTTCTAGAAATAATGGCTGACAATATTTTCCAGATCTTACACTGGAATTTTCTACATAGCCACAGTCATATAATAGAGTTAGCAGAAGTTATGTTGTTAGATAACGTTTTTTCCTTCACACCTCCCTTTCTCTTCACCAGCAGTGGAACAAAACATTTTATACACTCAGTATAAGGTTCACTCTTGGCATCAATTATTTCCTCCTGTGGTACATGCGTCCTGGAATTTTATAATCAATTAATTGTAGGCTCTTTCCTCTATTAATAGAAGAGATTAAAAGCATACAAATATCTTAAGTGAGGCATTTGGATAATCAAGTTATTCAATAGAAAAACAAAACAACCGGAGTAAAATCTAGGTCTAAACTCCCAGTCCTGAAAAAAAAAAAATAAATAAATTCCCAGTCCTGAAATGAACATCTTGTAAGTTTTCCCGTTACAAAATGTTGTTCTTAACTGTTATCAACACGTTACTACGGTAATTGTAAATGTTCTCAGAATTTTAAATTTATATCATGAAAAAAATCTCACAGGAGCTAGGAAACTAGTTGAGAAGAAGAGTGAGAAACTTAGAGGAAAATAATTATACAACCACATACATTCAACAGTTTGCTGAATATTCTTTCAAGTATTTGGTAATCGTGGGCTCATCTTCCCTTATAAAAATATCACTAAAATAAAAAGATCAATGTTTCGAATAGTACCTCTAAAGAGTCACATTGCTTTGCACTGTCGCTCTTATCACCATGAGGTACGACTTGTGTGTGTCTTTTAAATTCCTCACCAGTAGTAGTGATTTTTAAAAAACCACCTCGGAAGATTTCCCTTTCTCCCTTAAGGTCCCCTCCAGTATGAGGAACGTTAATCTCTATTACACGTAAGTATCAAAAGAAATCTCTGTATGTATTCATCTGCATCACTAAATAAAATGCACTTCTACCATTTCCTAGCATCTGGCACAGTGCCTATTAATTCCGCGCACGTAGCAAAGTACTCTAGATTTAAAGATAACAAGAACAGATCACGGCAACACAGGGCCCTAGAAAATTCTTTTCAAGTGTTTGGTATGACGGCACCGCTACTACGAAGGTACCAATAAGTGACTCAAAAGAATTCTACGCAGTTAGAATTGCTATAAATTTAAAGGTATTCCAACAGTTCCAATCTTTATTATAACCCATTATATAACAAATCATCATTATTAAAACACTAAAGACGTAGTGCGTAAACGAGCTGTGTGTCATTGCGACCTGAGCAGGACACCAGTGATTTCAAGAAAAACAACTCCGCGCGAAGGCGAAATCTTGCAGCTTCCCCAGCCGCCCCACCCCCACCCCCGTCTCGTCCACCGTGCCCAAGTCCCTGCAATCGTCTGCATTCCCATTTCGCCCGAGACACACCCCTGACGACCTCAGGACGAGGAAAACTCAGCCATGCCTGCTCCTCCCCCGCCTCTGGGCCATCTAAGCAGCCCTCGGATCCTCCATTAGCCCCCGAGGTGGCCTGCGGTTCCCGGCCAGGCGGAGCCACAAACAGGCGGCGAGCCCTGGCGAGCCCTCGCGGCTGAGCTCTCCGCTCGTCCGGCCCAGCTCCGGCCCAGCTCTCCCTCCCGCCGTCCCGCTTCCCACCCCCAACGGTCCTCGCCCCGGTCTCACCTCTCCACCCACTCCCGCAGGAAACGCATTTCCTCGGTGTGCAGAACGCTCGGATCCTGCTTACACATTTTCACGAAGGCCCGAAGCTCGCTCACTTTGCGGGGGTCCATGATCCAGAGGCGCTGGCGGGCGGCGGGCGGCAGGCGCGGTGAGGCTGCGGCCCAATTCCAGGCGCGGGTACTAGCCCAGCGTGACGGTGTGGAAGGGGGCGGCGACCGCGAAGCAGAACAGACTAGAACCTCCCCGGCCGCGGGCTCCTCCTACTCAACGGTCTCGTGACCCCGGGTCCTTCGCCCGTTCATTCCTACTCCCTCCGCCTCTGCCCCTGCGCACTGCCCAGAACCTTCTGGAAGTATGGCTGTTCGGGCTGGTGCCTGCCTCTCTACGCGGGCATTCTCGTACTCGAAATCTGAGCGAGTTCCCCGGATGGATCGACCCCCTACACGTGGTGCTTTCAAGGAGACGAGACACTGTCCGAATCCTTTAGAATCGGACATTCCGTGCGTGTGGGCATTAGGTGGAGCACGACGACAGGAAGCCAAGCTGGCCCTCCGCCGGGAGCCTCAGTCACAGCTCTGCGCGTGACGTCAGCATTCAGCGCCGCCGCGGAAGGAAAGCCCGGAGAGCGGCGCTGGCCGGAAGGGGCGGGGCGCTCGGCCTGGTTTCCTGGCGACGTACTCGTACGGGCCGCCGCTTCTCCGGCTGTTTTTTTCTTTTCCTTCCTGCCGCGTGAGGGAGGCCGTCATGCCTTGGTTACTCTCAGCAACCAAGCTGGTTCCCGCCGTAGCAAGCGCCCGCTGCCGCTCAGGTTAGACTCACCTCCCACAGTGTCCCCTCGGGGGCTTGCTCTCTGAGAAACCTGAGGCGCCCCAGAGGGATCCAAGTTGGTCTCAGGCCATCCCTGGTTCGGCGGACCCTTCTCCTGCTGGGGCCTCCGCTCCCAAACCCTTTGTGCGCTCCTCGGATTTCTTCTTTACCTGCTGCTTCTGGAAAAGGGTGGGCCCTGTGTTCTCCCTGCCGTTGAGGTATTCTGGGAAGCCGGAATGACTGCAGAGAGAAAAGTGTGTGCCGTCCCCCAGAGGGGCTGTCTTCAAAGTTCCTCGGACTCCTAGAAGTTGTGTCAGTTGTCACTAACTTAGGTATCAAAAGTGTCTCGCCTCGAGTAGCTCTTGTTTCTCTTAGGCTACCCTAAGGTCCTATTTTCGTGTTTTCAAAGAGTTGCCTTGAGAGCTGGCTCCAGCATGTACAGGAAACATGTTTAGTGACACAAATGCTTTGAGCAGTTCCTCTTGGAAGAGATAATGCTTGGAAATACTCCCAGGGCTTTTTAATGTCTGAAAGCTCTGCTCGTAAAGGCAAGCTGCTGGAGTCCAGGAATAATGGGGACCATTCTTTTAGGGTGTACTCTATCGCGAACAGTTAATCTGATGAACTTAAACCTCCATCAGTGAAAGTTGAATCATCTACCTTGCGGGCGGACCTGCTGTTGGATCATATTTCAGGGTTTTGGCCAATAAGCGAACAATGTGTGAACCAGAGCATATGGTATTTGACATCAAACCTGTGTCTTACCATATATTTCTTACATTACCTACTTTAATGAAAATGAATGATAATTATAAGATTTTTTTTTCTCTGTCAAAAATAAAAACGAATCACTGTCCAGTGCACAGAATTTGCTCTTGGGTTCTAACAGTTAAGCTGCAGAAAGCTGTCCTCCATAGGAGTAGATAAACAGATACGTATTTAGCCTTAACCATAAAAGCCACAATCTATGGTTTAGAGCCGAAATCATCCTTTGCTTGTGACTTTATTCTTGGATTTGTTGAGGCTACGCGTAAAACTTCATTAATGAAAGTTTAACACTAGAAACTGGATTATACTTGCTAAGATCTTTGGAAAATATTTTTGTTATGCTTCACTTTGTTTCAATGCAGTACGTATTGCATTCCTAACATTAACACCATGAGATAGTTATATGTACATATGTATATGTACACACTCACGCATTTTGAATGGATGATCTTGGATCTTTGCAAGTCCAATTAGGGCAGATATCTTCATTTAATTGATGAGGAACTGAAACTAACACAGGGTCACAAATTGCAAGTCAGCAATTTTAGTTGTATAATTGCCACCTAGATCTTTTTCTGTTATACCACCATTAGGTCTTCACTCTGGTTTAGCAGGATCCTTTTGAAACTTTTTATTGACCCAAAAAGAATGTTCTTTTCATTCAGTAATTTTTTAGTAGTCATTGTGGATGAATTTCCACTTCCCTGGAGTTGCTCACAGTCTTGTCAGGGTGATAGGCAATAGATAAATAACAAGATAACAATGGGTTGTAATAGAGTCTTGACTCAAGTGGCATAGGGACTCAAGAAAGGCAGTAATGGGTTGTAAAAAATGTCATTTGGAGATTTTACTAAATTTCAGAGTTTGAAGAGTCTGTCTTGAGGTGCTCATAAATAGAACTTTGAATGCCTGTGGTGCCCTTGATTGCCCTTCTTTAGAATGACTCTGTAGTACAGAGTATTGAGTACAATAGGAAACGTTTTCATCAGTGAAAGTCCTGCAATCCTAAGGTGAGAGTGTTGACTAAAGAATAAGTGATTTTTTTTTAAAGCTTGTTTGTGGTTGATTTATTCAACAAACGTGGAGCACCAGATATGAACATGGAACATATTTTCTATCATTATGGGAGATAAAAACGCAAGTAATTGTAATATAATAAGTTTAGTAACAATGGTGGAGAGAAGGAAAAAGTGATAGATGTTTTCTGGCAGCAGGGAGGAGCCAGGAGGAAATGTGGGCATGTCCTTAAATATTAGGAGATATTTAAGACTTGAAAAAGGCTTTTACCAAGCAGACTAGAGTAACAGAGCCATCCTGGCAGAGGGAGCCTATGCAAAGGCATGAACAAAGCTTTTCAATTGTCCATAAGCTTGGAGGAGCTTTCTTGAAATATGTTCCTAGGCATGTGGTAGGTGTTACACCAAAATGGTTCTGTGGTCAAATAAGTTTGGGGAATGCTGCATTTCATCATGCCCATAATAGACTAAATCTCTAAGAAAGAAAGGTATTTGGAAGTGATTTGCAAACTGTATGTGACCACAGGGCCCTTTTTCTGTGATGAGTCTTGAACTGGTATCACTTGGAACACATTTTGGAAAAATTTGGGCTTGAGCATAAGATGCGTAGGAAGAGGTGATTTAAAAACCAAGTTAGGGGGCATCTGGGTAGCTCAGTAGTTGAGCATCTGCTTTTGGCTCAGGTTGTGATCCCGGGGTCCTGGAATCAAGTCCCACATCAGGTCCCCACGGGGAGCCTTCTTCTCCCTCTGCCTATGTGTTTGCCTCTCTGTGTCTTTCTTGAATAAATAAAATTTTAAAAAAAATAAAAAGAACCAAGTTAGGAAGAAAAGCTGGTGGCTGGCTCATGAAAGGTCTTGTATATTCCCATTCCTCTAGGCAGTGGGAAACCATTGGGTAATTTTAAGCTATTGAATGAGATTAAATCTGAATTTTTAATTATCTGTTAAGAGTGGGAAAATGGACTGGAGGGCATGTCATTGCATTCTTAAATTTTTCAGAGACACTGGTTTTTCTTTTGTTGTTGGAAAATTGGTTTTATTACAACGTTGAGTAGTCCCACATACATGACAGATAAACTTTAGTAAATAACACATTTTATAAAAGCATTTAAAATACTCGAAGCTTAAAAAAAATAATAAAATAAAATACTCGAAGCTTTTGTGATTTTATTTCCTGAACATAAGTTTTGTTCATTTTGTTGTATTTTTTAAGATTTTTATTCATTTATTTGATTTTTTAATATTCATTTATTTGAGAGAGCATGAGTAGGGAGGAGGGGCAGAGGGAGAGACTCCCCATTGAGCAGGGAACCCAACTTGGCGCTCAATCCCAGGACCTGGAGATCATGACCTGAGCCACCCAGGTGCCCCCTGAAAGTGAGTTTTAAATGCATATTGTCCATAGTTCCTCTTATAGAATTTTCTCTCCACCTGCCAACTAAATATCAAGCAAAATTAAAAGCTCACATTTTACTCTTTTTTTTGTGTTCCAGATGTTACATTACTGTATGCCATTGAACTGTATTTTGCCAAAGGTGATTGGGTTTTAGTTTTGCTAGGTCATTTGCTCCCATCTTTGTCACAGTAAAATGTAAAGTCATTACATTTCTAAGAGATAAAAGGTTAAAATAATATGATCAATAGATCTTTTTGCTAAAAAAATTTAAAATAGAGATTTAGTGACAAGGAATATGCAGGATGCAAATCAGTCCAAGGAATTCTTTCAAGTTAATAAATTCAGAGATCTCAAATGTAGCACATCCAAAACTTAACACTTGCAGTCCTATCTCAGATAATAGCAGATCCCTTCTTTCAGTTGCTAAAGCCAAAAACCTTGACTCCTCTCATACCAAATATGCAGCCTGTCGGTAAATTCTGCTTGGTGCTACCTTTAGACTATATCCAGAATTTCATCACTTCACCGCCCCTACCTAACTCCACCACCCTGGAACAACCTATTTGTTATGACAACAGCCATAGGTTCCTCAGTGACTTAGTGGGTTGAGCATCCAGTTCTTGATTTTGGCTAAGGTGATGATCTCCAGGTGCTAAGATCAAGCCGTATGTGGGGCTCTGCACTCGGTGGAAGTCTGCTTGCAATTCTTCCTCTCCATGTCCCCATCCCCCCAACTAAGATAAATCAATCTTTAAAAAAAAAAAAAGACAGCCAGAGTGGGCCTGTTTAGATATGTCAGGTTATGTCACTCCTCTACTCAGAGCCTCCAGTAGCTTCCTATCCCATTTATAATAACAAAGTCCATACTGTGATCAAGCAATCCCTGTATAATCTGACCTCCTGTTACCTTTCTGACTTCATCTGCTTGTTCTCTTAATTGTTCACAATGATTTTCTCTGTTAGCCTCAAACACACCTTACACATCTGGCCTTAGAAACATTTCACTTCCTGTTCCTTCTGGAATTCTTTTACCTCATATCCACATGAACTCCTTCACTTTCTTTACATCTTTATTCAGATATTAACCACTTTTCCCTGACTACCTTAATTAAAATTTCAACCCTTGGATTCCAAAACTTCTGTCCTCTTTCCTACTTTATTTTGTTTTTTTTAGCACCTATGACTAACATTATATTTTACTTAATACTTGTTTTTTATCTTTCTCCAGTTTGTAAGCTCTGTGACAGCTAAGATTTTTGGTGTTAATTCATTAATGTATTCCAAGTACCTGACAAATAGTAGGTACTCAAAAAATACCCTGAAAAGAATGAATAAAAATCATAGACTGAAAAGTAATATATTTTGAAAGTAAAATAGAGGAAGCAGAAAGTAATTGTGTTGAAATTAAACTAAGTTCATTTAAAATAAGCAAATGTAAAAAAAAAATAAGCAACTGTTTGCAAACATTTAGCTAAGACCACTTGCTCAACATCTGATGAATCCATGTAACTCATTTTTCTTCCATCTTAATGCTACATAATAGTGGCTAAGGGTAGTGTTTTAGAGTAATGTATTTGTAGATCCTGTGTACATAGTATATGGTAAAAAAGGAAACAAAGTTTCTTATCTAGAGTGATTCACTGTAGGCCTGCCATATATGATATAGCCACATTGTTCTGAGAAATGGAGGATAAGTCTCGTTTTCTTTTTTAATGGTAGTAAAATACACATAACATAAAATTTACCATGCTAATCATTTTTAAATACGCATTGTGAAACCGATTTCCAGAACTTTTTCATCTTGCAAATCTAAAATTAGACCCGTTAACAACACTTCTTCCTCCTTCATCTTGGTAACCATGATTCTGCTTTGTTTGAATTTCTTAGCTCACGTAAGTAGAATCATAAGAATTTGTCTTTATGACTGGCTTATTTCACTTACCATGGTGTTTCAAAGTTTACCCGTTTTGTAGCATGTGACAGGATTTCCTTTTTGAGGCTGAATAATATTTCACTACATATATATTTATTTATCCATTGATATTTGGGTTGCCTCTGCCTGTTGGCTATTGTGAATAAGTGCTGTTGTAAACATGGGTATGCAAATATAACTGGTTATTTTTAACATAAAAAAATGCTTTATACTTTAATTTTTATTTATAATGTATTTAAGTTATATGTCAATTGCTCTGCCTCTTGGAAAAAGGTCATTTCATGAATAATTATATATTCTGAACCTGTGTACTAATAAATCTTTAGCTCCTAATGCTATACACATTTCAAAAGTTTTCATAGTAGTTTCAAATAGATAAAAGGAATGAGATAAATCATAAACTCTGCTAAAGAAAAACTATGATTTGTAAGTGTTTAGCTAAAAACAAAAAGTAAAATGACATTTGCTGTTTTCCAAATTCTTAACATCACTGTCAACACAAACTCATCTTTTTCTGATATACCTAATCCAAATAACCTTTGACCAAATGTCCACAATGCTGCTAAACATGTTAAAAACATAATCTTAGTAGAGTATTAAACAAATGTTATCTACAAAACTCTGATTAACCAAAACACACACGAGTCATGTTCAATTGTTATATGAACATAATGTGTCTGATGAGTCAATTTAACGATTTCTTTTGGTTGACTTCTTCTGTACCTCTTTATGCTTCTTTTTTTTCCTCTTGCCACGTTCTTTGAATCCTGCTGAGAAAATAGAGGGATTCCAGTTGCTGGTGACCCAAGGAATATCTTGCTCATCACTGTCCACAAAAGTATATTGAGTTGCATGTTTGGGGCTATAGGACTTTGGTGAATAATTGTTGAATGACTGTCTTCTCCAAGTGCATTCTTCTTCAAAGCCCTCTTCATCTGCCACACCATTTATAAAGAAGGACTTCAACTCACCGTCATCTTCAACAACTTCTCTTTCTTGATCATTCTCAATAATTCTCTTTGTATTTGTATTTCTACCATTAGCAATCTTACTTGAAGTTGTAACAGATATGTAGTTGCCCATCCCGCTATCATCAAATGCCAGGGAGGAGAATGAATTAAGGCCCTCATGGCCCAGTGAACCATATGGTATATATCCTGTGTCATATGAAGGAAATCTCTTAAAAACTGGATATTCACTGGAGGTAGCAAAACAGGATTTTGTACTTCTGCTTGCATAGGAGCTTCTTGGACTATTTAAAAGGTCCTCAAGTGAGTCTTCAAAGAAATGAAATGAAAATGGGTCCTTTTCACCAAAAATTTCTCTAAAGACATCACTTGGCTTACGGAATGTGAAGCTATACTCAGAAGAATCATCAAAATGACTTCTGCCTCCACCATTTAATCCTTCTTGGCCATATTTATCATAAATGTCCCGTTTTTCGTTATTTGATAATACCTCATATGCCACAGCTACTTCTTTGAATTTTCTCTCAGCTTCTTCTTTATTTTCTGGATTTTTATCAGGGTGCCATTTAAGTGCCACTTTATGATAAGCTTTTTTAATGTCCTCAGGTGAAGCGTATCTCTGCACTCCTAGAACTTCATAGTAATCTACCATATTTTAACAGATTGTTGGAAGTGGGTGTTCTGGGTCTGAGTAGTGAGAACCGTAGTTTCCTCTCAGCTCAAGCTTTAACTGGTGTTGGTGGTAGAGGCAGTGTCCGCAAATAGGCACATTTTTACATTGTAGACAATGTTACTACCATGGACATTGCTAGGAGACATTAGGATACTGATTATGTGGCAAGCAGAGTTACAAGGTTATGTCAGAGAAGTTTGCATTATGGTGTCATTCTGGGGTTGGGTTAAGGACTAGATCTTCCAGATAGAGCTAGTCCAGAGACATGCCAGAGCATCCTGAACCCTCTGGACTATTTCTCCTGTATTCCCCTGGAAGCCTCAAACAATGCCTCATAAGCCAGTGGGAACTGTTGTTGATGGCCAGAGCATGCCCCTTGCACTTGTAGGCTACTGAGCCTTAATAACTTATTTCCCAGTTCTATGTTTCGGTTTTGAAAAATGAGGAAATCGTGAACTACATGAAAAAGTATTTAGGTAGATTACATTTTTGTTTTATTTCAGTCAAGAGGCAATTTCATAGGAAATTCAAACAACTCAATTACAGTATAATAAGGACTATGATGGGGGAAGCACTGGATGCTAAGCAATCATGAGAGACACCTAGCCCAGATTTGGGGTGTTTCAGGGAAGGCTTCTGCATGCCAGTATTGAATGATTTGAGATGACAGTATCTACCCACTTCAAAGTTTACTACTTTAAAACATAAAGATTTTGAAAATTGTACACTAATAACATAGTTATTATATAATTACTGAATGTCTACTTTGTGCAAGGCACAGTTTAACCACCAATGTTAATAGTATTAAAAATTACAATTTTCATGCTTTACAGTATGATGGAATATAAATAATAAAAGTATTAAAATAATGTGAGATAATATGATATGTGCTCCCCCTCAAAAACAAAAAACAGTAGTGTGATGGGGGCAGAGAGCTACTTTAGATCGGTTTTTAATTCTCTACAGTATACCTGTCTACATGTATGTATGTATGGTACACACATCATTGTATTTGCCTACCGTTGAAAATAATAATAAAAATATTGAATATTATTTGAGCACCATCTTTAGGTCAAACACTATACCAAGTGACTTGCGGTTTCTCATGTAATTGTTAATAGCATTCTAGCAAAATAAATATTTTGTGCCCATAAGAAACCTGATGTCCTTAAGGATAAATATGTCTAAGGCTACCTATCTTATTAGTGAAAAATCTGATATTTGAACTTGAGTCTATCTGATTCTAAATTCTATTCTTCCTACTCTGTTGCATATCTTGGACCAGGATTTAAGAGTTCAGGTTCTAGGGGTCCCTGGATGGCTCAGTCAGTTTAGCGTCTGTCTTCAGCTCAGGTCATGATCCCAGAGTCCTGGGATCAAGCCCCACCTTGGGCACCCAGCTCAGTGGAGAGCCTGATTCTCCCTTTCCCTCTGCTGCTTCATCTGCTTGTGTGCTCTCTCGAATAAATAAAATCTTTTTTAAAAAGTTCAGATTCTAGACATTTTGTAAATATGTATTGAGAACCTGTGATACAGATAGGAGTTAGAAAATTGAAAATTCTGCTCTTGAGAAATTAATATAATTGGGGAAAAAATCACCAAAAAACTAACATATATATATATGTATATATATATATCACAAGGATTTGCTTCTAATTATTTCTCCTCTCTTGCTCTTTTACCCATTCCAGCTGTTGTGCCATTTTCTCTCATCCCTTTACAATAAAACTTCTCAAAATTATTGTCTCTGCTTGATGTTTCTGCTTTTTTCTATCCTGTTTTGTTGGCACACTCCAATCTGGCTTCTACTTTTTTTTTCTCCCCCAGTCTTAACTGAGATATAATTGACATATATATTTAAGTTGTACGACATGATTGGATATATGTATACATTGTGAAATGATTACCAAAAGAAGTTTAATTGTCATTCATTACTTCATAGTTACAATTTTTTTCTTATGGTGAGAACTTTTTTTTTTTTCAAGTAAACTGTGCACAGCATGGGATTTGAACTCACATCCCTGAGATCAAGAATCTCATGCTCTACTGACTGAGCCAGCCAGGCACCCCACTTTTCTTGTGATAAGAGAACTTTTAAGATCTTTATTTTTAGCAATTTTCAACTATCCGATGAAGGATTGTTAACTGTGGTCACCATGTTGTACATTACATCCTCCAGAATTTATTACCTTATAACTGGATTTGTACCTTTGGACCACCTTTTACCAATTTGGTAAAAAGGCTTCTTTTATATTCTATCATTTATATTCTACTAAAATTGTTCTTGTCTGGGTCTCCAGTGACTTCTATGTTGCCAAATCCAGTAGTTGTCCTTTTGGCCTCCTTGTATTTAGCAGCACTTGACACAGGTAAGTACTTTCTCCATCCAGATACTTGTTTAAATATCTAAATACCATATTCCTCTAGTTTTCTTGCTTTCTCCTATGCTGTGTCTTCTCACACTAAAATAGTAACTAAACTTGATCACAATCTCGGTAGGTAATATCCAGTCCCAGGACTTTAGATACCATTTATGTGTTTATGACACTTTAATTTATATATCTAGCCTGTTATTTTCCTCCTGATCTTCAGATTGCCTATTTGAACTCTCTTTTGGAATATCCAATAAATATCTGTCTTTGCCATTTCATTTATTAGTGCAATCATCTCTCCTGTTCAAGCCAAAAAACCTGAGAATCATCTGGTTTGGCTTTTGACTTTTAAAATACATCCCAGTCTAATCACTGGGAAATAAAATCAAATAACAAATGATCCCTGCCTTCTAAAAGTTTGTAATAGACTGGCAAACTAATTAGGAATTATGTGCAGTGCAGTAGGTATTAAAACAGAATTAAGCACAGGAGCATTGAGGAGGGGCATTTGCATCAGAATCTGCGAAAATGAGGATCCTAAGGGAAGGCTTACTGGAGTAAGTGATGTTTGTGCTCGTGGAAGCAGACAAAAGCATTTTAGATGAGAACTATGTTTTCAAAGGTAACATACTGTTACCTTTAACATTAGTTATTAAACTTAGTCATTAGTACAGACTAATTAGCTGGAGCTCTTCAAGTGTGGCTGCAATAATGTTTTGGGTTTTTTTTATTATTATTATTATTTGTTTGTTTGTTTTGAGAATTATTAGGCCAGAGGAATGGATAGGGACCAGATCATGAAGGGTGCTAAACTAGGGTTTGAAGTGCATTCTGAACGATAGAAAATTGTAGGTATATAGTGTTAGTATGGAAGGCTGGAAAGTTAAGGACAGATCCTGAATGTAAACCTGAGTTGGGGGGGTGCCTGGGTGGCTCTAGTCAGTTAAGCATCCAACTCTTGTTTTTGATTATGCATCTGCCTTGGGCTCAGGTAGTGATCCCAGGGTCCTGAGAATCGAGGTCCTGAGAATAGGGCTCCCTGCTTAGCAGGGAATCTGCTTTTCCTTCTCCCTCTGCCTGCTGCTCCCCCTAATTGTGTGTGTTCTCTTTCTCTCTCAAATGAATGAATAAAATCTTCTAAAAACAAAAAACACCCTGAGTTGGTTGACCACACCTTTGAGGACACTGAAGCAAAGGACTGAAGGGATCACTTTCGAAATAGTATAGCTGTAGAGGATGAATTAAAGAAGAAAGGTAAGATCCAAGAAAGGCAGACCATTTAGGAGATGTAGTCAGGTGAATTGAGGAGGGTCTATATTAAGGAAATGGTCTTACTTTGAGTCGAATTGGATCTTAGAAATAGGACTTGACATACCAGTTTTGCTACCAAGTAATTATGTGATATTGGGCAAAAAAATTCTGTTAACTTAAATGTAGGTGAAAGTATTGTTTATTTGCATCTGTCAGATTTAAGTTTACTATGGTAAGAAGTGGTCCAAAATAGAAGGATTGGGTATTCTAGTATTTTTGCATTTGAACATTAAAAAAAGCGAGGGAGAATTGGTTAACTTTTTACATTCAGTTATTTTACTGCCAAATAGGATAATCCAGTGGTTATGGGCTCTACAAATAGATTGTTCAAATCCTAGTTCTGTCTGCAGTAATTATTCATCTTGGGCAGGTTTCTTAACCTTCCTATGTATCTTTTTTTCTCATCTTTAAATGGGCAGTATTATAATAACATCTACCTCAAACATAACATGCTACTATTTGTCTAAAGAAGAGGATACCAATAAATAGATGTGATTTCAACAAAAAGTGGTGAGACTGGATGTCTCAAGGAAGGAGTACAGGGTAACTTTGGGACAGATGTGGGAGGAAGGCTTTTTTCTATAAATCTATATCATCAAAGATGCTGGGATTTGGGGCAGCCCCCGTGGCCCAGTGGTTTAGTGCTGCCTTCAACCCAGAGCATGATCCTGGAGACCCGGGATCGGTCCCATGTCAGGCTTCCTGCATGGAGCCTGCTTCTCCCTCTGCCTGTGTGTGTCTCCGCCTCTCTCTCTCATCTTAAAAAAAAAAAAAAGGATGCTGGGATTTGAAAGTATTAAATACACCATGCCCCTACTAATTTGTTGTAATAAGGAAAAACGGTGCTGCATCCTATATTGTGTAAGCTTTGAAGAGTTTACTTACAGGTGAAAAAAGCTCAGGTAGTTCTGCTGAACTCCAAATTGTATTCCTTTTTGTCATAACACTGCATCCCAGTCACTCCACCAACATGATCCTTTACACGGACAACCCATTATCGTCTCTTCCTCTTGCCTTCACTATTTTCGGAAACACAAATGACAGGGGTACCTGGGTAGCTCTGTCGGCTAAACATCTGCCTTCAGCTCAGGTTATGATTTCAGGGTTCTAGGATCAAGCCCCATGTCAGGCTCTCTGCTCACAGGGAACCTGCTTTTCTCTTTCTCCGTGCTTATGCTCTCTCTTGCTATCTCTTTTACGTGCTATGTCTCTCTCAAAATCTTGAAAAAAAATAATGTCAAAGATCAAATAAATTTAAAAAGTGGGGGAAAGACTACTATGCGTTGGAGATGGTCATTTCTGCAGATATTTGCAAGTAACTATAGAGAGTCTAATGTTTCGTTGAGACAGAGGTTGGTCTCAGGATCCCTTTATGGTCTTAAAAATTATTGAGCATCCTTGCATCCCTCTTCCAAACTAGAGCTTCCCTCAGTACAGAGAGTGTTTTAGTGCAGTGTTTTCCAATGGCAAGTTGTAATCGTAGTAGGTCATGGTATTAGTTTCCTGAGGCTGCCATAACAAATCACCACAAACATAGTGGCTTAAGATAATAGAATTCTCTCACAGTTCTGGAGGCCAGAGGTCTGAAACCAAGTGTCAGCAGAGCTGTATTCCTTCCAAAGGCTCTAGGAAAGAATCTTTTCTTTACCTCTTTAGCTTCTAGTAGCGGGTGTTCTTTGGATTGTGGCCACATCACTCTAATCGCTGCCTCCATGGTCCCATTACTTCCTCCTCTTCTGTTTTCTAGTCTGTTTCAAATCTCTCTGCATTTCTCTTATAAGAGCATTTGTCATTGAATTGAGGGCCTACCCAGGTGACCAGGATGATCTCATTTCAGGATCCTTAATTACATCTGCAAAGACCCTTTTTCCAAATAAATTAACTGTCACAGGTTCTGGAGATTAAGACATGGACATATCTTTTGGGGGCCACCATTCAAGAAATTGCAGTAGTTGTATTACTGCAAATTACTGAAATTGCAGAAACTTTTTAATGGAATAGGGCAGACAAATATTAGGATAGTATTGTAATTTTTTAAAAAAAGATTTTATGTATTTGAGAGAGAGAGTAGGAGGTGAAACAGAGGGAGAGGGACAAGCAGACTTTGCACCAAGTGGGGAGCCAGCCAGATGCAGGGCTCAATCCCATGATCCTGAGATCACAACCTGAGCCGAAATCAAGAGTCAGACACTCAAGCCGACTGAACCATCCAGGTGCCCCTAGTGAAATTTTTATGTATATCGTATTTATACTTCTGTGTATACTAGGTTACCATGTAAGATATATTTCTTACTGTGGATCTTGGTTTTAAAAGTTTGAAAGCCACTATAATATAACTTATTTCACAGGTAAAGAAATCGTGCAAAGGAATTATGTAACTGGTCAAGATCATGTAGATCATAGAACTGGCACTTTTTTCTGCTATACTATGCTACCTTTAACTCTTTGTCTTAGATTGCCTTTCAGAGTGCATACTTATTTCCTTCATTTTTCTCTATGCTTAACTCATTTTTTTTTTTTTACTTCTTATGAAAATCTCAAACATGTACAAACAGTTATCAACTCATGGCCAGTCTTTTTTCATCCAAATCTTCTTTTATCCTCTCTCCCCAATCCACACACACTCCTGTGTTATTTTGTGACAAATCTGTTTATATCACTTCATCTGTAAATATTTCAGTTTATAGCTCTAAAAGGTAAGATTCTTCCTCTTTGACACAACCACAGCACTATTACCCCACCTTAAAGAAGTAAACATTACTTCCATAATACTGTCAAATATGTAATTATTATCCAAATTTCCAATTTTTTCATAAATGTAATAAACAGTGTGAGGGAATACTTGTTTTAAAATTTGTTGCTTGAATCAGGATCCATATAAGTAAGATTCACATATTACAAAAAGTTGATAAAGGTTTTAAGATTTTCTTAATATACAGATTCCTCCTCTATCTCTTACCACCCCTACCTGCCATAAAGTTTATGTGGAAGAAACAGAGTTGTTTGTCCTGTAGTGTTTCTCATGTCAGGACTTTGTTGATTGCATCTTTATATTGTCTTCTAGCAAGTTCCTCTATTTCTGTAAATTGCTTGCCTTATCTTTGTTAAGCTTTCAGTGTATATAGACTGGGCATATTCCCTAGTGTATTCTGTACATTTTCTAAAGCTAAATTGCAGGAAATACTTGTTTTTCCTTTTTCTCTTTTTTCACTCTTCTGAACTGTATTTTCATTCTGCCTAGAAACCTTTATCATTTTGTCTTAATCATCCAAGAAGCCATAATTTTTTTCAATAACCCTCAGTTAAGACTTCTAACTCATTAAATGTATATACCTCATTCATACTACATAGTCCCTACAGAAACCTTTAGTTGATCCAGACATCACATCCTACTGTTACAGCAATTGTATGTTCACAAGGAGATTGCATAGTACTGATTGTGTTATTGGGATCAACAAAGAACACTTATGGAGCAACAGGGTGGAGGGATAAGAGCAAAGATTTCGGAGTTTAATAAACCTAGGTTTGGATTCCAGCTTCCCCAGTACTAACTGTGTGACAAGGCACAAAGTACTTCTTGCTTTTGTTGTTGCCTTCTCGGAGTCTGATTCCTTGTTTGTTAAAAAAACAAAACAAAACAAAAAAAACAATGATGGCAGTTAAAATCCTAATTCCTTAATTTGGTATACAAAGCCTTTAATGGTCTGATCCTTACCTTTCTAATTTTTTCATCTTCCTCCAGCAACACTGACCTGAAATTCTCCCTTCCCTCTACTACATGCAGACAGACACAGATGCACACACATGCAAAGACACACAGTACTTTCTATGCCTTCCCTTTCATGATCTCATTCATGACACCTTCCACCCCATTTCTCTTTCACTTGACTTTTTTTTTTTTTTTTTAAGATTTTATCTTTAAGTAATCTCTGTACCCAACATGGGGCTCTTAATTACAGCCTGGAGATTGAGTCGCATGTTCTACCAACAGCCAGTCAGATGTCCTTCGCTTGTCTAATTCTTTTCAGAGTAGACATCCTCAACTTCTGCAGTCCTACACCAACACCTTTTTGTGTTCCCCAGTGCTCTGTGTGCCTCTCTTTGTCTTTATACCCATCCTACAACATTTTATTAGTCTCTGTGCCCTCGAAAAGCCTTGTGAATGAATCCACCATGGCATTCACCATGTAGTGTTATAATGTCATTTTGTCTTACCTCCACTAGACCGTATATTCTTTAAAGGCCACAGGGATCCCTGGGTGGCGCAGCGGTTTAGCGCCTGCCTTTGGCCCAGGGCATAATCCTGGAGTCCTGGGATCAAATCCCACATCGGGCTACCTACATGGAGCCTGCTTTTCTCTCTGCCTGTGTCTCTGCCTCTCTCTCTCTCTCTCTCTCTCTGTGTGTGTGTCTCTCATGAATAAATAAAATAAAATCTAAAAAAAAAAAAAAAAAAGCCACAGCAAATAGTCTTCATTCTTAGGTCTTTTTCTTGGATGTGTTCCAGTCACATGCTTAAATCTTGTTGAATGAATACTAATAATAGTGTTTGTTGCATGCCATCATTAAGCATTTTTCATACATTATTTAACCTAACTCTTAACATTTCCAGGTTTAAATGAGATAGCATGTGCATATTTTCTCATACTTCACATATTGTCAATAAAAATGTTAGTTCTCTTTTTCTGAATTTTAGGACACAACTTCATACCATCTCTTAATATACCCTAACCCCTTCCTTGCTTTTGTTGTTGCCTTTCTTCTGTTCCCCTAGTTCCTTATTCATATCACAGTCATACTTTATGTGTATATACTTCTATTATACTGCAGTAGACTGAAGTTGCTAAGGGTAAAAATGATCTCATTTCCTTATTCCTAGGGCCCAACACAGGCACAGAGGAAGGGCCATATAAATTTTGAAGGAGGTACTAAAATGCACTTTTCTAAAGCATCCCAACTGCTGGAGATAGATAAATGTATATATACTCTGAGGACTTTCTAGATTACTGTTCCATTTCACTTTCTTTTATTTTTCCTTCAGGATGCATGTCATGTTCTCAGCGAAGATTCTCCCTCCAGCCCATCCCAGAGAAGAGAATTCCAAACCGGTACTTAGGCCAGCCCAGCCCCTTTACACACCCACACCTCCTCAGACCAGGTAAACTCTTTTCACTATAATAACTATCCCTCTCTTTAGATGCTTTATTCTAAAATTTTTTGCAGTGATATAAAAAAATCTAGATCTGTGCTGCCCAGTACAGTAGCCACTAGCCACAAGTAGCTATTGTATAATTAGAATGTTGCTAGTGCAACTCAGGAACTAAATGTTTTATTTTTATTTCAGTTAACTTAATTTTAAGCTTAGAAAGGTACATGTAGCTACTGATATTGTGTTGATGGCACTATGTTGGGCACAAATATGATAAGCCTTACAATTCAGAATTACCATTGAAAAGTATATATTTCCAAATATTTTAGAAGAAAAGTTACATTACTTACTAAGACATGGTTGCTATAACTGTATTCAGACAATTGATTCCTTGTGAACTGGTTTGTTAAAGACATTTTAGAAAACATGTTTTCTTGTGGCGCCTCGCTGGCTCAGTCAGTGGAGCATTAGACTCTTGATCTCAGGGTTGTGAGTTTGAGCCCCATGTTGGGCATGGAGCCGAAAGGAAGAAAGAGAGAGAGACAGAGAAAGAAAAAAAAGAAAATATGTTTTTCTTGAGAGTATTAAATGCTCATTTCGTTTAACAAAAATATTGCTATACAGATTACATTAGATTTCCAGATTTGATTTTCACAGCTTTGAGAGGTGATAACAATGATAAAAAGGCAGTTAAGGGGTGAACTGCGGTGAATGAATACCACCCCAAAGATGTAGGTAGGGCAAAACCAAATTATTTGTAGAAAAAGCAGTCAGGTTTTCAAGGGAAATTAATTATTGCTTCTCCATAGGGAGTTAAATCTGTATTTACTATCTAAGCATATATGCTAATAATCTAAATTACCTTTAGAAATATGTTGCTCTTTCACTATCTCCACTCAGTGAATGATACCAGTGTGTCTCTCAGTGAGGGCTTCCTTTCGCTGATTCTTCATCAGACTGGAATTTATGCTGGGAAATCGGCTGAGACTCAGGAAATGCAGCTCACCACTGAAACACACAAGAAATCAGAGTTTTTCAAAGCTGTAAGGTAAGCTTATTAGCAGTCCAGTTAGTATTAAGTATTTCTCTAACCTGTCAACCTACCTATAGCTTCATTTAAAAAAACAAAGTAGAATTGACATTAAGTTTTATCAGCTTTGAAAATTCTTGAATTCTCGTGGTGAGATAGTTTTACATGGTGAGCTGCATTTTCTAGGCCTTGAAACTAGTAATCGTATTGTCAAGATGATGGCTTCTATATCTAAACTCTTTGCTTTATGTGTTATGTGCATGATAACTGTATAAAAATCGTAAATGAATATACACATATACATGTTTATACATACATGTGTTATATTCATATCAGCTATGGAGGAAAGAGTCTTAATTTTTACTCTTCTGGACATAGTATTTTATTTTATTTTATTTTTTATTTTTCATTCAAAGATTTTATTTATTTGTTCATGAGAGCCTCAGAGAGAGAGGCAGAGACACAGGCCGAGGGAGAAGCAGGCTCCATGCAGAGAGCCCAATGTGGGGCTCGATCCCAGGACTCCAGGATCACGCCCTGAGCTGAAGACAGGTGCTCAACTGCTGAGCCACCCAGGCGTCCCTGGGCATAGCATTTTAGGCATTGGGGTAAGAAGGGATAGAAATAGATGGAATTTTAAAACAGAATCATCAGTGTTAAAGAAGTCAGGTATACTGGCTTCTGGAGGCAAAAACTATATAAGTATCCAAAGTATTAACCATTTGTCTTTTTCCACATAGATAAGGAAGTGTTAAAATTATTATGGAGTGGAGAAAATGTGGAAAAAATAAAAGACATATAATATATATTTTTTAATTTATTTCACAGAGTCTGGAGTATAAAATTATATAGTCTGTTACTTGGTTTGCTTCAAAAAGTTTCATGTTTATCATAGCAATTTTCCCAGTACTTAAAACTTTTGGGAAATACCTCAATCCTTTCTCTAATTATTGCACAGATCTATATATATATATTATAGAAAAATTAGACAATACAGGTAAAAATAATTTAAAAAAAAATTACTCGTAATCCCACCACTCATAGAAAACCACTTTTGAGATTTTGGTATATGTCTCTTTCTAGACTTATTTTTTATATAGACATATATGTGTCTGTGTGTCTGTGTGCGTGTATTACACACATGGGTACACACACTGTATACCAGTGAATTATTCCTAAAAATAAACTCTTAGAAATGAAATTAATGAGTCAGCTCTTTCTGAATTTTGAGGATCTATTTCCTCTGGATTTCTGCTGGCCATATCTACCAAATTTCCTGAAGCAAGAGTAACCTGGAAAATATTCAGCAGAATGGCTCAGAGATAAGGGAATTCTGTTCTAGCTGTGCTACTACTGCTTGAGATGGAAATAAAAAAATCAGACTGACTTCCTCAAGATCTCCTAGTGATTTCTAAAACTTATTTCCTTAAAGAATTTATTTTTTTTTTTTTAAGTAATTTCTACGCCCAACATGAGGCTTGAACTCACAACCCAATATCAAGAGATGCTCTACTGCCTGAGCCAGCCAGGCACTCTCCATTTCTTTTTTTTTTTTTAACATTGCCATCCCAGTGCTTAGTACTGTGTCTGTAGAGCTAGAAAATGTCAGTTCATCCTCCTTGATCACTAATATGTCCACCACTTATCACCCAAGCAGGAAAAAATGATTCCATGCAGGAAGGCAAGTAGCATTCTGAACTATATAGTGTTACGAACTGTGAATTTACTTTTATAACATCTATGCAAAAAAGATAATTACATTGCTCCTGGACTTTGCCATGGGAGTAGTGCTGTCATTAGCAGAGCAGCAAGGTGTTCAACTCACAAACATTGCAACTTATCAGGCAGTAGTAAGAATTACTGCCTAATGAAGCATTATTTCCAAGAATTTATATTTCTAACATGGTTACATTCCTGGACACAATTAGTTTTGGAATATGTGATATAGTTTGTGGTGTTTGTAGAGTTAGGCTTGTCAGAATGACTTGTCGGACATATGCAGAACCAGTTGTTTTTCTTCCAACTACAACAGTGAACAAATTGGGAAGTTTTCAGAATACAATTATATGGCCCGCAATTTGAGGGAATGCTTTTACCATTTACCTGTTTGTCTCTTATGATCAAATATAATGGCTGAGGCTATACAGTTAATGTCAAGTATAATATTTTAAATGATGAAAGATTGGTTCTAGAGTGGGTGCTAGATCATAATTTCTGAATCATCTTTCCTTAGAATTGTCAAAAACAATTAGGTATCCACCTTTCAGTCATAGCTGAGTTGTAGTTCTGCCTTGAGAAGCAGTGTATTTTTATTAAGTTTTGTTAAAATGGGGCAGCCCCGGTGGCTCAGCGGTTTAGCACCTGCCTTCAGCCCAGGGCGTGATCCTGGAGACCCAGGATCGAGTCCCACGTCAGGCTCCCTGCATGGAGCCTGCTTGTATCTCTGCCTCTCTCTCTTTCTCTCTCCCTCTCTCTCTCTCTCTGTGTGTGTGTGTGTGTGTGTGTGTCTGTCATGAATAAATAAATAAAATCTTAAAAAAAAAAGTTTTGTTAAAATGATTCACTTCAATATCTAAAAGATTAAGATTTATTTTGTTGGAGTAAGATTTTTATAGTATTAAAATGATTCAAATATATGTCCAAGAAATGACAGACATTCAAAGTGGTCTGAATCTGCCTACACCACAGGGGGAGCTTTTTCAAAATGTACATACATACCATGATCCTCTAGACTTATGGAATCAGAATCTCAAGGGAAGGGGTTAGGCCATAGGTTTTTGAAGAGCTCCCTGGGTGCTTCTGATGCACACCACTTGCCTAATGGGTACTCATTCAGGTGGGTGCATGAGATGCCATCTAAAGCCAGATCTTTGGCCACAGGCCACGGTTTTTTTTTTTTGTTTTTGTTTTTATTTATTTATGATAGTCATAGAGAGAGAGGCAGAGACACAGGCAGGGGGAGAAGCAGGCTCCATGCACCGGGAGCCTGATGTGGGATTCGATCCCGGGTCTCCAGGATCGCGCCCTGGGCCAAAGGCAGGCGCCAAACCGCTGCGCCACCCAGGGATCCCTCAGGCCACGTTTTGAAGCAGAGTGTACCTTCTCCGTGCCTCTCTTACGTCCTCATACCCAAACTCTAGTTCTTAAATTCATTTATATCTTTAACATCACCACCATTGCGCATTTACAGAATTATGACTTTACATTTATGTAGCCATTTCAAGACTCTTTATAGGTTACACCTGATGAGCAGAATACTGGTATAAAAATGTTTTATATCCTAGAGCTTTTAAATTTAAGTTCAGGGTCAGTATGCCTGGGTGGCTCAGTGGTTGAGCATCTGCGTTCTGCTCAGAGTGTGATCCCGGATGCCCAGGATTGAGTCCCACATCAGGCTTCTTGCATGGAGCCTGCTTCTCTATGTCTACCTATGTCTCTCTACCTATGTCTATGTCTTTGCCTCTCTCTCTCTCTCTATGTCTCTCATGAATAAATAAGTAAAATCTTAAAAAAATAATAAACTAAAAAAAATACATTTAAGTTCAGGGTCTACTTTTTTTCATAGGTATTTCACCATGAAGTCTCCCTGTGTTTTTTGTTTTTTGAAGATTGATTGATTGAGGGACGCCTGGGTAGCTCAGTGGTTGAGCATCTGCCTTCGGCTTAAGACATGATCCTGGAGTTCCAGGATCGAGTCCCGCATTGGGCTCCTGCCTGGAGCCTGCTTCTCCTTCCTCTGCCTGTGTTTCTCATGAATAAATAAATAAAATCTTTAAAAAAAAAATTGATTGATTTGAAAGAGAGTGCACATGTGCAAGCAGGGGGAGGGGCAGAGGGAAAGAAACTTAAAGCAGACTTAGAGCTGAGTACAGAGTCCACCCAGGAGGGAGTCAGTCAATCCCACAACCCATAAGATCATGACCGGAGCTGAAACCAAGAGTTGGAGGCTTTACCAGCTGAGCCACCCAGGCACCCCTACCTATTTTTTAATTAATATATTTTCTTTTCTTATTTCCCCATATACCTATGTAATTTTTAAAATAATCTCATATTCTCATTGTGCACTTTCCTCTTGTCTTCATTTTCTGAAGAAGATTCTAATGCAGAATAAAGACTGGAGTGTTTAGGTATATATACATTTACAGATGAATAAACCTATATATTTAACCTATACGTATGGTGTATGTTGATTATTCATTTCAAGGTACCATTATACTGATGATTAGCTTATAGAAATTCCATAAACTGCCACCTAGTAGAATTATGGTATATTTCTCTGTTTCTTAATGCTGAGGGAAAAAAATTTGAAGTATAATAATTTTCCTCTGGTTTAAATATTGGTACATTAAAATTAAATGACTTTTCTATTTCTCTTTAACCTTTGTGCATATTTCTCATTCATATTGAGAAATTCTCTGAAGTAAAAATTAGCAAGAATCTGCTCTAAACAAGAATCAGGAATCTTCTAAAGAATTGAATAATAGGGGCAGCCCTGGTGGTTTAGTAGTTTAGCACCGCCTTTAGCCTGGGGTGTGATCCTGGAGACCCGGGATCCGGATCGAGTCCCACCTCAGGCTCCCTGCATGAGGCCTGCTTCTCCCTCTGCCTGTGTCTCTGTGTCTCTCATGAATAAATAAATAAAATCTTTAAAAAAAAATTGAATAATAAAAAAACTTCTGAATCACTTAAGACTCATTCTAATTGTATCTAATATTTATATAGTAATTGCTGTTTTAAGTATCTTAACTTATCTAATCCTCCTGACAACTTTGAGAAGTTGCTATTATTATTTCCATTTGACAGATGAGAAAACTGAGTCATAAAGCAGTTTGGTAGCTCTCCCCCAAGTCACTCAGTAAGTTGTTGAACCAGGATTCCAACTCACAAAAGTCTGTGAGTCCATACTTAACCATAAAACACTTGTTCCAAAAATACTGTCTGGAATATTTTTTTAAGATTTTATTTATTCATTTATGAGAGACAAAACAGAGAGAGAGAGGCAGAGACACAGGCAGAAGGAGAAGCAGGCTCCTCACCAGGAGCCCAACGGGGGACTTGATCCCCAGACCCGGGTCATCACACTCTGAGCCAAAGGCAGATATTCAAATGCTGAGCCACCCAGGTGTCCCACTATCTGGAAGGCTATTTTTGTTTTTGTCATAAGATTTTTTTTAATTAATTTTTTTAATTAATTTATTTATTTATGATAGAGAGAGAGGCAGAGACACAGGCAGAGGGAGAAGCAGGCCCCATGCTGGGAGCCCGACGGGACTCCATCCAGAGACTCCAGGATCCCGCCCTGGGCCAAAGGCAGGCGCCAAACCGCTGAGCCACCCAGGCATCCTCTTGTCATAAGATTTTTAATAAGAAATTCACTTGAGGGAAGTCTTGGTATAAAAGTATTACAAGTTTAGAGAGTCGTTTGCTTTTTTAAATGTGAAATTTACATATGAATTGCACAGATCTTAAATGCGCATTTCAGTGAGTTTTGACAAACATTAATGTCAACATAACCCACACACCTCATTCAAGGTATAGAACATTTTCATCACCCCAGAAAATCTTCTCCCCTCCAGTCGGTCCCTGCCTCCATCCTAGCCATTGCTCCACTTGCTATCAACATGGATTGTTTTGCCTGGTCTTGGAATCGTGTACAGTATGTACCCTTTCTGTCAGACTTGTTTTGCCCAATATATGCAAATAAAATCTTTTGGAGTATTTTTTATTGTTTATTTGGTCATTTCATTTTTTCAGAGAGGTCTATGTTTTACTTATAAAGGAAACATTAATTTTTTTTACCCCCATTCTCCAGCTACACAGTAACAGATCAGTTTATAAACTACTAGAAGACGATAAAAACTACCTAATATCAAACAATTCATTTTAAGGACACTGGTTCAAAATCAGACCATGTTAAAATCCTTTTTTAAAAAAAATATTTTATTTATTCATAAAGAGACACAGAAAGAGGTGAGACATAGGCAGAGACAGAAGCAGGCTCCATGTGGGGAGCCCAAGGTGGGACTCCATCCTGGGACTCCAGGATCACGCCCTGCACCAAAGGCAGTCGCTCAACAGCTGAGCCACCTAGGCGTCCCCCATGTTAAAATCCTAATCTAGTTATTTTTGGGAAATAATTGAAATACATACCTAGATTGTAGCTGAAACTTGCATCTTTCCGTCCATTTTCAGCCCTTATAAAACTTTGCTGTTGGGTTTTCTGCTTGGCTGATTAAATATGAAGACCATTTTTCTTATTCTCTTGAGAGGTCCAATCCTAAATGTCCTGGAAGAGCTTTTCCTCCTCGCTGTAGAGTCTCAGAATTGATTGTGAGACTTTGCTATCTGCAGAGTCCACATTGTGACATGTAAGCATTTGATTGGTAAAAAGCTGGTTAGAATAGCCCCTCTGTCCTTAATTGTTTCCACATGATAAAATACTTTGTTCCTTACCGCATTACAATTTGATGAAGTTACCAGAATGTCTGTTCAGATATAGTTATATCACAAGAAATTCAGGCCAGATTGACCATTACAATGGTTGGTTTTATGATCAAAGCCCATAACAACTGCCAGGTTTACCTCTAGGGTTAAAGTTCATTGCTTTATAACACCTTTTTTATTTCCTCCTTCAAATGATAAGAAAAGATGTCTGTTTTCCTTGGATAATTTTTTGTCATGACCAAAGATTTCTTTGTTACTTTGAGATTTCAGAAGTTTAGAAGCATTTAGTTAATTAATGATCATTCCATAGTGTTGGTGATTCATAAGCTTGGGAAAATGTAGACAGTGTTTTATGTGTTTCTCATGTAATCATTTCTATGAAATTGGATTCAGGAGGGACAGGAATACCTTGAAGGCAGTAAAAGATAGTTTTCCAATCATGTTTTGATATCCAAATAATTGTATCTTTTTACAGAAGTTACTTTCCAGTATATCTCTATATATGCTTTGTTATTAATGAGAGCAAGAGAGAACACATAGATTAAGGTCATTAAAATTGTGAATTTTATTTCTCGAAATTATAAAAAAATACAGAGGGACGCCTGGGTGGCTCAGTGCTTGAGCATCTGCCTTCAGCCCAGGGCGTAATCCTGGGGTTCCGGGATCAAGTCCCACATCAGGCTCCTTTCGGGGAGCCTGCTTCTCCCTCTGCCTATGTCTCTGCCTCTCTGTGTGTCTCTCATGAATAAATAAATAGAATCTTCTTTAAAAAATAAAATAAAATAATAAAAAAATAATAAAAATAAAAAAATACAGAATAAATTGACTTTTAATTAAGTTTTATTACATGGACTGTAGCTGTGGAGAAACCAAAAGCAAAGCACAGGAAAGGGAGAAAGAAGACAAAAAGGACAGGTTGAATGATCCATCAATTATGACCACCCTCTGCTTTTATGAAAGAGTACTGTTTGGGTGCACTGGAAAAGTTCCAATGTTGAGTAACAGTGGCAGGCTTAACATGAATAATTATCAAGGAGATAAATAGTTAAGCTTTTCCTGGGCTCTGGTACAAAGTTCAGTATTCTGCCCATGAGCCCTAGAGGACTCTTAGCCAGCTCAATCTGGGGGAAAAAAGAAATGCTATGTAAGCTCTTCTAGAAGTGACTCTGTTGGCTTACTTACTTTTTATTTCTTACCAACTTTATCAACAAAACTGTAGATTTTTTTCTATTATAGATAATTAAAAGTTAATATTTTGTTGAATGCAAACAGAATTTGCTAAAGAGAGAAACTGTAAATAAAATAAAATAAAATAAAATAATAAAATAATTAATTTAATTTAATTTAATTTAATTTAATTTAATTTAATTTAAAAAATGGCAGCCTGAGTGGCTCAGTGGTTTAGCGCCGCCTTCAGCCCAGGGCATGATCCTGGAGACCCGGGATCGAGTCTCACGTCAGGCTCCCTGCATGGAGTCTGCTTCTCTCTGCCTGTGTCTCTGCCTCTTTATTTCTCTCTGTGTCTCTCATGAATAAATAAATAAAATTTTGAAAAAAGAGAGAGAGAAACTATGCATAGGTAAAACAACTAGACTATTCTAAAGCAGTCATAAACTGGGTTAATAAAAACTCACAAGAGACACACAGAGAGGCAGAGACACAGGTAGAGGGAGAAGCAGGCTCCATGCAGGAAGCCCAACGTGGGACCCAGTCCCGGAACTCCAGGATCACTCCCAGAGTCAAAGGCAGACACTCAACTGCTGAGCCACCCAGGCATCCCTAAATTGTACATTTAAATGGGTGGTTGTACAGTATGTAAATAATATCTCAAGCTCTCTTTTAAAAATTGATCAAAAAAAATTGATCAGATAAATTAGAATTACCTGTTATAGAGCATTAAAATCTATTGGAGAAGGGTACCTAGGTGGCTCAGTAGGTTAAGTGTCTGCCTTTGGCTCAGGTCATGATCCTGGAGTCTTGGGATCGAGCTCCACATCAATCAGGCTCCCTGCTCAGTGGAGAGTCAGCTTCTCCCTCTTCCTCTATTAACCCTTCCCTCTCCTGCTTTTTCTTGATCTCTCTTGCTCTCAATAAATAAAATCTTTTTTTTAATCTACTTAAGAATTTGAATTTCATCTAATGGACAACAAAGAACCATTGTGTAGGTTATGAGTATGGAATGGACTGCTCATGATTTCTCTCCTTTATCTTTTCTCTTTAGTTGGGATTTTAATTATGAGAGTATATACTCATTGAAACAAAATTCAAATAATATTTTAAAAACACCTTAAAAAGGGACACATGGATGGCTAAGTCGATTAAGCACCTGACTCTTGATTTCAGCTCAGGTCATGATCTCAGGGTTGTGAGATTTAGCTCTGCGTTGAGCTCTGCATTTGGGCTTTGTGCTGGGCATGGAGCCTGCTTAAGATTCTCTACCTCTTCCTTTGCCCCCCCAACCCCCCAGCTGTTGCATGTTTTCTCTGAAGAAAGAGAAAGGGAGAAAGAAAGTTAAAAAGAAAATCTCATTCTTAATCCCCATAGATTACCACTATTTAAATTTGGGATTCTAAAAATAAATAAAAATTAATAAAATTGGGATTCTTTTCCGATTCTTTTTTCTCCTTTTTTAGTTTTTAACATAATGAGATCATATTATTCATCTTGTACTGTAACTTCTTCATATAGCCATATTTCATGGCTATCTTCCCATACTTACATGTGGAGACTGGCTACTACAGGGAATAATAATAGTAATCCACATCATGGAGTCAATGTAAAGATTAAATGAATTGATGCCTGTAAGTAATTAGAATAGTACCAGACACAGGAAAAGCATTCAGTAAGCATTAGGTGGTGTTTTGCTGTTATTGCTAAATGTAGGCTGAGGGATACAGCTCTCATGAGTGATTGTTTTAATAGTTCTTTTGCTTTGCAACCGAAAGTGAAAGCACATGTAAATTCCATTTCAGAGGGAAAGCATTCACCCAGCCACCACTGGGCTAGCAATTAGGCAGTCTGCTGGGTACTAATATTAAGAACTAAATATAACACTTCATAACAGGTTCCTAACCACCCACCTGTTGTGGGTGGGCTTAAGGAAATCAGACACTCTTGAAATGTATGTCAAAAGTTTGTGTGTGCCTCTATGCAGTTTAGTAAACAATCCATAGCTTTTATTCTTTTTAAAGATTTACTTATTTTAGAGAGTGTGTGCTCACCCAAGCAAGGGAGGGGCAGAAGGAGAGGTAGAGAAGCAGACTCCTGCTGAGCACCGAGCCCCATGACCCTAAGATCTTGACTTGAGCCCTAATCAAGAGTCAGAAGCTTACCCAACTGAGCCACCCAGGTGCCCTTGAATCCATAGCTTGTAAAGATTCTCTAGGTGATCTTCGTTCCTTAAGAACCACTTGCTTTGGGGCACCTGGGTGGGTCCGTTGGTTAAACATTTGCCTTCTACTCAAGTCATGATCCCAGGATCTTCAGATCCAGCCCCAGGTCAGGCTCCCCGCTCAGCAGGGAGTCTGCTTCTCCCGCTGCCTCTGTCACTCCCCCTGCTTGTGCTCCATCACTCACTCTTCTCTCTTTCAAATAAATAAAATCCTATCTTTTTTTAAAAGATAGAAAGGTATTATTATGCACTGGAAATTCAGAAGGAGATTTTAGCTCTTGAAATTGGGGGAAACTTTTTGACCTTAAACTATTGAAAACTTTACATCATTTAACAAGTATTTATCAAATGCCCACAATATTCCAGTTGTTATTCTAGGCTCTGGGAATAAAACATTGAACAAACAGACAAAAATCTATGTCCTCATGGAGCTTACATGCTTTTGGGAAAGTCACACACAGATAATATGATCCTTCTCCTCACCTTTTATGTTTATACCTCAGGTCAACCTTAATTATATGCCTAACAATGCCTTCCACATAATAATGTTCAATAAATATTTGATTGAATGAGTAAAAGAATGAATGAGCTCCTAAAGGATCATGATCTTGGTTTTCCAGCAGGACCACATTTTAACTATCATTTCTTCCAAAATTTTTATAGTGGAATAGAAAATTTGAAACCTGGGTCATCTCCATACTTCCCCATGTGCTGAAGAGATTTGTCATAAATTGAAGAAATGAACTTGGGTGTCTCTGTTTAATAATAACCTACCTTTAAAGTACTTTGGCACTGTATAAATGCAAAGCATCACTGTTATTTGTCATTTCTAGGAGAGGTGACGCCAGGACTATCTCAAGTGGAATATGCACTTCGCAGGCACAAACTAATGTCTCTGATCCACAAGGAAACACAAGACCAGAGTGGGACAGACCAAACAGTGGTTCTGCTGTCCAACCCTACATATTACATGAGCAATGATATCCCCTATACTTTCCACCAAGACAACAATTTTCTGTACCTGTGTGGATTCCAGGAGCCTGATAGCATCCTGGTCCTTCAAAGCCTCCCTGGCAAGCAGTTACCAGCACATAAGGCCATGCTTTTTGTGCCTCGGAGAGATCCTAGTCGAGAACTTTGGGATGGCCCACGATCTGGCACTGATGGAGCAATAGCTTTAACGGGAGTAGACGAAGCCTATACACTGGAAGAATTTCAACATCTCGTACCAAAACTGAAAGGTAACAAATGGGAACAGAAGTCAAATCACAGGACAGATTTGGAATTAGCCCTTCCTTGCCTATGTAGACAAAGTTCTTAATTTTCTAAAATGATTAGCTCATAGTTCCTTGAGCACCATGAAAGGAACATAAATCTTTTCCACAAGACTAAGATTTAATATTCAATTGCCAAGTCTTTGTTAAATTATTCATTCACAGAGACTGTTAACCCTCCTAGTTTGAAATCCCAGAAAAAGAATTTCTTCTTAATGTGGAGGATGAGCATGGGTCACTCTTCAAGATTACTGATCAGTCCATTGACTGCTTATATTACCACTGCTTATATTACTTCTGCCAACTCTTCAAAAAGAAGCACTGTTCTCAAAGAATGATTGATGCATCACCAGTGTCAAAATTACCTGGTGACACATATTAGAATTACAAATGTATAATAGATATTGGAAATGTAAAATCTTAGGCCCCCACTCCATACCTACTAGATCAGAATCTGACTTTTAATAGGATTCTCAGGTGGTTCATATAGTACACAGTTGAGTCCATGCCCCTCAAAAGAGTCACTTTCTCTACTTTTATTCTGTTAAAATTATAATCATAATTATGGGATTCCTTTTCTGGAACTTTGCAGAACCTACACTATGTTATAAATTATCTTTAGTGATTCTTGTAAATCTACAGCTCTTGAAAGCAATTTATTTTTTGAAGCGTCCAAAAGTCACTTAAGTTTGGTAAATAAGATAGATGATCAAGTTGGAAAGTACTAATTTTAGACAAAATAGCATATGGTTATAAAATTATAGTGTGATTTTCTTATATGGTTTATAAACTATTTCTCAAGTCAGTTTCTAAAAGAGAATTCCAAAATTATTTCCAGTGATCATGGGATTTATTGGACTTGTTTCCTGCAAAGACTGCTTTGCAAGAAAATACTTACTTGAATATGAAGTTCCAGTATGTTTGAATGGTTTTCATTGCTTTATGCAAGTATTTTCTATTTTACAGAGATAATTATCTCAGCTAAATTAGTGGAACTTTTTTTTTATAACTTCAAAGTCTTCATAAATGTAGAACACAGAATCATTTTCCTTTTTAGCTTTTTGATTTTTTGAATTAGTTGCTAGCTCTCCTGTTCAACAGTGTAAATTTCATCAACTCAGTATTGTTAAATGAAACCTTACCCCGGGGATCCCTGGGTGGCGCAGCGGTTTGGCGCCTGCCTTTGGCCCAGGGCGCGATCCTGGAGACCCGGAATCGAATCCCACGTCGGGCTCCCGGTGCATGGAGCCTGCTTCTCCCTCTGCCTGTGTCTCTGCCTCTCTCTCTCTCTCTCTCTCTCTGTGACTATCGTAAATAAATAAAAATTAAAAAAAAAAAAAAAAGAAAGAAAACTTACCCCGAATTTATATCTCAAAAGACTTCTAACTCACCATTCTTTTTTTTTTTTAATTTTTATTTTTGATAGTCACAGAGAGAGAGAGAGAGAGAGAGGCAGAGACACAGGCAGAGGGAGAAGCAGGCTCCATGCACATGGAGCCCGACGTGGGATTCGATCCCGGGTCTCCAGGATCGCGCCCTGGGCCAAAGGCAGGCGCCAAACCGCTGCGCCACCCAGGGATCCCTAACTCACCATTCTTAATGTTACTAGTTACTAGATAAAAGTAGCAGGCAAAGGAAAAGATTCATGAAGTCATATTTATTTAAATAAGTTTAAAAACCCAAAAAAGTAGGGATATGATTTCATACACTGAGAACAGGTAGTAGAGGTGGTTTTACTGTTTTAAAAGTACAATTAAATTTCTGTTAAAAATAAGATTAATGTTTGATTGTAATATACATTTAAAACTATGTTTATAAAAAAAAATAAAATAAAATAAAACTATGTTTATTTTAAAATGAAAATATTTAGGAGGTTGTATCACTAATATATAGCCAATCAAAATTTGTAAGACTTTTCCCCTCTTCTGTCCCAAATACTTTGTTTTTTTGGGTTTTTTTAAAGATTTTATTTATTCATTCATGAGAGACACCCAGAGAGAGGCAGAAGGAGAAACAGGCTCCATGCAAGGAGCCCGATGCGGGACTTGATCCTGGACTCCAGGATCACACCCTGGGCCAAAGGCAGGCGCTAAAACACTGAGCCACCCAGGTGTCCCTGTCCCAAATACTTTGTATAAAACATAACAACCCCTTAGACTTCAGTTGTTGGGAAGGTTGCTTATAGGCCATGTCAGGAAAAAAGAAAGGGATGAATGGAAACCAGCTGTAAGTGGGAACATCTTCGTCATGAGCCTTCACATAAGTGTTATATGTCAGGCACATATAGACCAGTTCCTTGGGTCTCTAGATTTAAAAGGAGAACTGTAGTTGTCTAATGAGAATATATAGCAGATGGGAAAGGAAAAGGGTTCCCGTTAAGTGTGGGTTAGCACACACTATCCACTAGAGTGTTTCCATAGCCATGAAGAGTTCTCCTAAATGAGATGAAAGTCTCTTTTCACTAACACAGATTGGGAAGAAAGGGAATACTTTTAACCAGGAGGTCATGATCTGAGTACTTTTTTCTGTCCTCCTGTGTTCATTTATTCAACAATCCCTCTAGTTCAGTTATGATGTGGAGTTCTTTAATACTTAACAAATAATGAATGAGATCTAAGCTGGAGAAAAAGCTTTAGTCCCATCGTCTACCATCTTTATAAGGAACACTGAAGTTTGGGGTCAGAAAAGCTGTATATTCGGTGTCAGAATATATTGCCATTTGCAGGGAGTAGCCTTTCCAGTGATACATGATCAAACCCTTCAGTTGCTTCAATCCTGAGAGAGTTTTTGTTCAACCCTCCAGAGTTCTATGCCACAGGTTTTATAGTTTTGACTCTTGCTCAAGTCATTATGACAGTTGGCATTTCTTGTTTTTGTTTTATTTTAAATTTATTTTTTTGCTGCTCATTTTAAGATGAGACAAATATGGTCTGGTATGACTGGATGAGACCCTCTCATGCACAGCTTCACTCTGACTACATGCAGCAGCTGACTGAGGTCAAAGCCAGGAGCAAGAATAAAGTTCGGGCTGTCCAGCAGCTGATACAGCGTCTCCGGCTGATTAAATCTCCTGCAGAAATTGAGCGAATGCAGATTGCTGGGAAACTAACATCACAGGTATGGTTCCTACCAAAAAAGTATTTTCCAAATTAAAAAACTGAAGTTCTTAGGGTTCAGTGGGCCCCTTAATGTCCTAGGAGATGAGCATCCACCTTCTATTTTTCTGTTTGGTGAGCACGTCTAGAGACTTGGTCAGTACCTTGCAAGGCAAGATAAATCTGCCTTCTTGAATCTTTCACCCATGGTTTTAGTTGTCTCTCCTTGGAACAACATAAATTAATTCATTGTATTTTCCTTATGATAACTGAAATCATGGCAGCTAAACACAGTTAGATTTCTAAAGAAGACTCTGGACCCAAAACGATAGGGCTTACAAAGCTTAATTTATTCTAGGAAACAGATACAGTACAGCAACAGCTTTAAAGGAAGAATATCTTTCACTGTCAAAGGCTGTCTCACAGAAAGGGTCCAGAGAAGCCAGGTTCAGGCCCTTGTCCTCCCTCAGTAAGGGTGGCAGGATGAATTTTCTCTCATGGATAAGGAGCACAGATAGATGTACGCACAGAATGCCTTGGAGCCAGGGAACCCAAAACGAAATCTCAGCTAGGAATTTTGCCTATTTGGTCATATTGGCATATTCCTGCTGTACAATAGCAAAGCCCTTCAGAGAACTCACAGTGAGACAAGTACAAACCATTAATCTCATAAGACTAATTTGCCATTTTTAGCCATTTTTAAGTATGCAGTTCATTGGCATTAAATACATTGTTATCAATCACCACCACTGTATATCTCCAGAACTTTCTCATGGTCTCCTGTTGAAACTGTACCCATGGCACACCTGGATGGCTCAGTGTTTAAGCATCTATCTTCTGCTCAGAGTGTGATCCGGGGATCAACTCCTACATCAGGCCCCCTGCGGGGAGCCTGCTTCTCCCTCTGCCTCTCTCTCTGTATCTCTCATGAATAAATAAATAAAATCTTAAAAAAACAACAACAAAACTATTGTATACAAAACTATTTTACACAAAACTATTGTATACAAACTATTTTGTATATAAAACTATTTTGTATATTGCACATTAGACAATGACTTCCCATTTCGCCTTCCCTCTAACCCCTGGTGACCACCATTTTATTTTCTGTCTCTATAATTTGACTATTTTTTTTTGTTTAAGATTTTATTTATTCATGAGAGACATAGAGAGGGAGAGGCAGAGACATAGGCAGAGGGAGAAGTAGGCTCCCCCACAGAGAGCCCAATGCAGGACTCGATCCCTGAACCCCAGGATCACAACCTGAGCCGAAGGCAGACGCTCAAACTGCTGAGCCCACCCAGGTGCTCCTAATTTGACTACTTTAGGCACCTCATATAAGTATAGTCATACAGTATATTTTCCTTTATTTCTGATTTGTTTCATCAAGCAAAATGTCTCCAGGATTCAATATGCTGTGATATATATCAGAATTTCCTTTCTTTTTAAGGCTGAATAATATGCCATTTTCTGTATATGCATCATTTTATTTATCTGTTCAAGTGTTGACAGGACATTTGGGTTGTTCCTATGGTTTTGATTTGCATTTTCCTAATGGTTAGTGATGTTGAGCATCTTTTCATGTGTTTATTGCCCTCACAACATCTTTAATGAGTATGTTTCATGCTGTGCCTTGACCAAAGTCAGTGCCATGCAAAAATTCAGCAAAACAGCTCAAGCTAATTTCAGGAATTAACCCTCACAGAGCAGTCCACTCGCATAACCCACTGTCCACTCTTTTTTCTAATAAAACTGTAATCCCTAGTGTGATATCTTTACTTGCCTTACAATATCTCATAATCAGATAGATAATCAAAATCCATATGCAGAATCCAAACATTTACAGTATCCAATGTGGTGTTGGTATGCATTTATTTATTTATTTATTTATTTTTATTTTTTTTTTAATTTTTATTTATTTATGATAGTCACACACAGAGAGTGAGAGAGAGGCAGAGACACAGGCAGAGGGAGAAGCAGGCTCCATGCACCGGGAGCCCGATGTGGGATTCGATCCCGGGTCTCCAGGATCGCGCCCTGGGCCAAAGGCAGGAGCTAAACCGCTGCGCCACCCAGGGATCCTGGTATGCATTTAAACAGGTAGCTGAACCACCCATTTATACTTTCCCATGTTTTTGTAACTGTATAATACTTTTGCTTCTTGGATCTTTAAGTGTCCATTCTTTATGGTATATATCTACTAAATTATTAATCTATCGTTAATCATCTCTAAATACTTCTCAGACTAGTTTGTCTCCAAAGGGATAATGTCCTGAGATAGCTTTAATTCAGTCTCCCTCTGTATTTGATCATTAATATCAGTATTATCCTCAGTTTTTTAGTATCTACAATATTAATTTTACTTATGCCTCCATGTTATACCATATAGCAGTATTATTGTAGTTACAGTATAAATCATGGTGTAGATGCACCTTCGTGGCTCAGGTGGTTAAGCATCTGCCTCTTGGTTTCAGATCAGGTCATGATCTCGGGGTGTGAGATTGATCTCCATTCCAGAACTATTTAAGGTTATCTCCCTTTCCCTCTGCCCCTTCTGCTCCACATTCATGCATGCATGCACGTGCTCTCTCTCTCTTCCTCTCTCTTTCTCAAAAAAAATCATGCCGTAATTATTTTTTTAAAAGAATTTATTGGAAAAAAAAGAATTTATTGGGACACCTGAGTGGCTCCTTTGGCTCAGGTTTTGATCCTAGAGTCCCAGAATCGAGTCCCACATCAGGCTCCCTATAGGGGAGCCTGCTTCTCCCTCTGCCTATGTCTCTGCCTCTCTCTCTGTTTCTCTCATGAATAAATAAATAAAATCTTTGTTTAAAAAAAACATTTATTTGAGAGAGAGAGAGCATGTACACAAGCAGGGGAAGGGGCAGAGGGAGAGAGAGGAGACTCTCAGCTGAATGGAGCCCAACACCAGACTCAATTCCAGGACCCCAAGATCACAACTTTATCCAAAGTCAGATGCTCAGCTGACTGAGCCACTCAAGTGCCCCTGCAATCTTATCTTTTCTTAAATACAATGTATCATTTCTCATAGGAATATAGATGAGAGGCCATATCTCTGTTTTTTCAGGATTTAAAACATCTTGAGAACATAACTAAATTCCTTCTCTAAGGTTACATGGTTTGACAGATACTAGTTTCCAGTAAGAAGAAACCTGCAGCAGAACCCATTAATCTACTACAGGAAGCACTCTAGTCCTGTTTAAAATCTGTCCAGTACAGGGGTGTGATCTCACAACCCTGATATCATGATCTGAGCTAAAATCAGGAGTTGGATGCTTAATCAACTGAGCCACCCAGGCACGCCCTTATTAGGTCTTTTCTAGCAGTATGTCTTTACTCATTAAAAACAAATATGCCTGGGTAACAGTCTGTTGAGTATCTGACTCTTGGTTTACACTAGGATCCTGATCTCATGGGTTGTTGGATCAAACTGTGTCCTCAGCAGGGAGTCTGCTTGAGCAATTCTCTCCCTCTGCACCCTTCCCATGCCCCACCCTCTGCGAGCATGAACACTCTTTCTCTCTCTCAAATAAGTAAATCTTTAAAAAAACAACAACAATAAATCTGCCTGCCCAAATACTCCTAAGCAGCAACTAATTCCACTAAAGCTCTTATTTCATATGGGCCAACAGCAGAAATGTCACTGATTACTAACTGCTTTTCTTCAATTAGGAAATACATTTGGTACTTCAAAAGTGTTAATTCCCCAGGCTTAGATCACATGAGTAGTAGTCACTCCTACATAGACTTTGGTTTGAGTGCTTTGTAGCACTTCCCATAACCAGATAAATTTCAGAATTCTCAGGAATGTGGGCCCACCAAGTTGTACCTAGATCTTATCCTATATCAGTGATCCAAGTGTCCAGTTGTTCCTCCTCCTCATGCCTTTTCACCCACAAAAACAGGGCAAATTGCAATTTTTACATATATAATAGTAATTTGACAGAAGGGATATGCGGTAGATAATACTCTACCATCATATTGTGAACCTTTTTAAAAATCTATTTGTTTATTTATTTTTTAAAGATTTATTTTATTCATGAGAGACACAGAGATATAGGTAGAGGGAGAAGCAGGCTCTCCATGGGGAGCCCGATGTGGAACTTGATCCTGGGACTCCGGGATCGTGCTCTGAGCTGGAGGCAAGTGCTCAACCACTGAGCCACCTAGGTGTCCCTGTTTGTTTATTTATTGAAGGATTTTATTTATTTGAGAGCATGAGCAAGGAGGAAGGAGCCGAGGTAGACAAAGAAACTGACTCCATGCTGAGCAGGGAGTCCCACATGGGGCTCCATCCCAGGACCTTGGGATCATGACCTGAGCCAAAGTCAGCCACTTAACCCACTGAGCCACCCAGGCACCCCTCTGGTACTTTTTAAAACCATCATCGTGATTAACAGCATATGATGTTAATTTAGATTTTTAGTCAATGTTTTTCAAATTCAAACTGCTAAACCATTTTCCACAAGTAGCTCCTCCATAATAGATCCATCCTGTGAAATGCGAATCAAAAAGCACTAACATTTTTGCATATAATCATAGAGCTCCCATTTCTTCATCCATTTGGAGGACAGTAAGTCACTCTGGGAAGTGTATTAATTAGGTTAACTATTGTTCAGCTCTCTTTTTGGCTCTTCAAGAAAGGAGACTTTATCAGAGTCCTTTGCTCCAGTGGGCTTCTGAGTCAAAGCTAAAAAAAAAAAAAAAAAATTCTTTTGCTGTAAGCATCTCTTTAGGTACCAAAATTATGGTAGATTTTCCCTCTTGTGGTACTCATTTATTGGCTCCCTCCCCCTCAGCAACAGTCTGGCCTTTATTCCTTCTTTCATCACTAATTTTAACCCACACCTTTACCCCTACAGTAGAATTTTCTGGTTAGTCCTTTGCCAATAATAGGGGGATAGATTGCATATGTACAGAAAAATGGGACTGTACTGTTGGCAACCAAGGTAATTTTTATTTGAGCTTTAGTGGGACCAGTGGTCTCTGTCATTGTTTAGTGCATTGCTGCCTGGCTTGAGTTCCTCCATGTCCATTCATTTCATGGACCTTCATTGCCATTTCAAGAGAACAAATTAAGCTGTTAATGTATTTATTCCAATTACCTTCAAACCTTGGCATTGAATTTCTTTGGTAAGCATCATTATGGCTTGCCTTGTTTTGTCCTCAGAATTTCCATAGAGATTTCCAAAGAGCAGTGGCCCAAGTGGAGATCTTTTACCATCCAGTTCTTTATGGCCCACTTGTTAGACCGATTGCAAGGCAGTTGGCAGCAGCCTAGGATGAGTATTTACCTAAATAGCAAGGCTTCTATTTGTATCTAGTTCTATCACAGGTAAGAATATAATATAATTCAGCTCAGTGGACCAACTTGTTATTATTACCTTCTTCCATGAGGATTTTACTTTCTGCTGGACTCAGAACACCTCTTTTCCATACAGAATGACTCCTAATTCTGAAACTTCTGTAAACCAGACCAATTGCCTGGCATCCATGGGGCAGTTGGTCGAAAGAAGAGTCTCAAAGAAAAAAGACTCATAAATATGAGTCTATCCCATCTGCTAGTAGTATGCTTTATATAGTGCATTTCCATTTTATGATGAAACCTCTTTAGACATTGCCCTTCTTACTGGAATGTTTTTCTGACATCAGCAATGATATGATGTATTTCAGGACCAATTTGCTCTTATAAGTCTTTTAGGTATTAGGGCTATCTCAGTAAATGCCCCAAAATAAATCAGCAATTGTCTTTCAAAAGACATAGAGTGGAAAATAGCATCTAATAATATCTTAGCCCCAAAGCCCAGAGGTCACCTTGGGGTAGAGATTATGGCTTTTTTGGAAATTCCAGTAGGTATTAGCAGTGGCTGACACTTTATAATATTATTTCAGCATTAGGATCATATGGTCCTAACATGATAGCTTAAGCCATAGCCTTTTGCAGTTCTAAGAAATTTTTTTTGTTAAGGCCCCTAACCAAATAAGGCCTTTTCCATTGTGATTTTATAAATTGGAGTCAAGAACATCCCTAAATGAAGTATAGTTTTCCTAAAAGTCAAATATGTAGAGTAGGTATTGTTCAACCTCTTTAATCTGAGGGCCAGGGAGTGATAACAATTTATTCCTAGTGGTCTGTAATATGTCTCAGATTGCTCCAACCCATGTAATCTCTCCAAATTCCATAGTCTGTGTGGAGCCCTGGATTTCTAGCAAGGTTAGTCAGTCATCCACAATCAGTCATAGGACTTATGACCTTAGTAAAGTCGCTTTTAACTTGATTTACAATTTCAGATAAAAATAATCTTGGGGCACCTGGGTGGCTCAGTCAGTTAAGCATCTGACTCTTAGTCTCAACTCAGGACTTGATCTCCTGGTTGTGAGTTTAAGCTCTGCACTGGGCTCCATGCTGGGCTTGGAGCCTACTTTAAAAAAGAAAAGAAAATAATAATACCATCAATATATTATATTGTCCAACTATATTAGATCCCAGTCTTGCCTTATCAGATTGTGACAATATTCAGAAGAGTTTTCATATTTTTGAAGTAATATTATATATTGGAAACCATTCCACGTGAATGCAAATTGTTATAGACTCTCACTGGTGATTGATAACTAGAAAATTGCATTAGCTGGATCAATAGAAAATACCAATCACCTTTAGCTTGTATGTGTTGGATAGTGTGGACTGTACTAGAGACAGCTGAGGGGCAGCCCAAGTGGCTTAACGGTTTAATGCCACCTTCAGCCCAGGGCCTGATCCTGGAGACCTGGGATCGAGTCCCACGTCGGGCTCCCTGCATGGAGCCTGCTTCTCCCTCTGCCTTTGTGAGGCTCTGTGTGTGTGTGTGTGTGTGTGTGTGTGTGTGTGTCTCATGAATAAATAAATTAAAAAAGAAAGAAAAAAAGAAAGAAAACTTCACCTTAAAAAAAAAAAAAGAAAACTAGAGACAGCTGAGGCTCTTCCGGGTATAGTTTTATTGAGCCCCCTATAGTCTACGGTTAGTGACCTGATTCATCAGCTTTCCTTGTTGGCCACACTGGCCTATTGCAGTGAGTTTATGGACACTAAAATACTTGTATCTGACGTTTCCTCATTTAGGATAGTGATTTCTTACTGCCTTCCAGATATCCAATAATGTTTCCAATTTATTGTCTCAGGTTAATTCTAAAGGCTCCCACCTTGCATGTCCGATGAGTACTAGATGAAGGGAGGATCCAAGCTACTCCTTTTTTTTATCACCTAGTAGGGGGAAGAATTTTTATTCAAACATTATATTCATATCAACTATACATTCAGGTAAGGGAGACATTACAGCATCCTTTTTTTATCATACATGCCAACTTCTCTTTTTAAGATCTTATTTATTTATTTATTTATTTATTATTTATTTATTTATTTGTCTATCTTATTTATTTATTTATTTATTTATTTATTTATTTATTTATTTAAGAGCACAAGCGAGGGGGGTGGGACAGGGGGCTCAATTCCAGAACCCCAGAATCATGACCTGAACCAAAGGCAGACACTTAACCGACTGAGCCACCCAGGCACCCCTTTCATTCCAACTTCTAACCAGACTTTAATTTTCACTCTTTTCACAGTAGCATCCCCACAATACCTTGAAATGATTCTGTCATCCCTAAGGGGTTCGTTTGCAGCCTTAGGCAATGCTGCATAATGTGTCCCTGTATTCAGTAGATCTGAAACAGTTTATTCTCCACATCCAGCCATTCACTCACACATTTGTAAAATGTCTTGCGTTCCCTCCCAGAGATGGCCCTGGCCTTCATAGCAATCTTCTTTTTCCATTTTTATCTTTAAATTAAAAGCCTGTATTGTGACATCTGATAATTAGAATCTTTTTCTTTCTAAAGTCCTCTAAAACTCAAATAAATTGAATATATCTGCCTTGGGATTTTTTATACCCTGAGAAGTTTGAGGACAGGCAGTTACCAATTCTCTGCCTAACTGTAAAATTATCAAAGCTTGGTAGCTTTCAGTTTCTTCCTTTTTATATCATTTTTAATTAACCATATAAAAACTGAATTTTTTTTGAAGATTTTATTATTTATGAGAGACACAGAGAGAGGCAGAGACACAGGCAGAGGGAGATGCAGGCTCCCCCACGGAGCTCGATGTGGTACTCAATTCCAGGACCCCAGAATCATGATCTGAGCCAAAGGGAGACACTCAACCACTGAGCCACCCTGTCATCCCCAAAACTGAATTGTTTTAGGATCTGAATCGTTACCCCCCCCTTTCTTATTTTCTTTCCATTTGCTGTTTTCTTTTGTAAAATTTATATAGCATAAAGTTTAGTTTTTAAACCATTTTTAAGTATATGACTCAATAGCATTAAGTACATTCACATTGTTGTACAACCAGCACCATTATCTGTTTCCAGAACTTTTTCATCATCCCAAATAGAAACTCTGTTAACTATTAGACAATAACTTCACATTTTCCCTTCCCAGCCCCTGGTTTTGATGTTATATCAAAAACAATTATTACCAAATCCAAGGTCATGAAGCTTTTCCCCTGTGCTTTCCACTAAGAGTTTTAAAGTTTTAGCTCTAATGTTTTGGTCTTTGATTCATTTTTTAGTTAATTTTTTATGTGTTTCTTAGCAGAAACATATGGGTAAGTCTTCATGACCTCGGATTTGGCAATGGATCCTTATATATGATGCCAAAAGCAGTAGTAACAACAACAAAAAAATAAATTGGACTTCAACAAAATTAAAAAACTTTTGTACATCAAAAGACATTATCAAGAGTAAAAAGGTAATTTATGAACAAGAGAAATGTTTGCAGATCTCTACCTGATAACAATCTAACATCCAGAACATATAAAGAACTCTTAAAATTCAACAACAAAAAGATGAATGTCCAACTTTATTCTTTGTATGTCCTCTTTCTTGTTGGATTGTATTTCTCCTGTGAAGTCCTAAACTCATTTTTATCTTTTTATTATCCATAGGAGGAAGTTGATATTAAAGATCTGAAACTTTTTACATCCTCCTAGAGTCCAACAACAATGTCATATATGAAGTCCTTTATTACAGTGTCAGTCATAACCTAAGTAAGGAGCATCCATCCCATAACGGTGTTCATTTCCTTTATCAGATAGTCAGTGTAGTTCTACCTGCATCTACAGCATTTATGCAGCTTCAGGAGGCACTACCATGTATATAACAAGGGAGAGACAGGGCAATTACCCTTCTATGTTGGGCCTCTCCCTTAATCCATTCTAGTAAACTATGGATTGTCACGTCAACCACATTGAGCCTCTAACAATTTCCCTCCTCTCAGCAGTATTTAAAGCCGGAGATACTGCTCCTTCATATAATTCTCAGGAGCCATCTTTAAAAAGAATTCATCAAAAAAAAAAAAAAAAAAAAAAAAGAATTCATCAGTTTGTATCTAAATCTGCGCAGTGGCTCATTTCCTTCACTGAATAATCCCTTTCGTGATCTTTTATCCTCCATCATCAGTTTGCCCTACTTGAATTGGTTGTATTATGTCTCACAAGCTGATTTATCAAAAAATTAAAGTGGCCTGGGTTCCTTTGGTTGGAGCTCCACCTGCCGGCCATGAAAGTGAAACTTCTGAAGGAGAGTCCCGTTGCTTTCAGCTAAAAAAAAAAGCTAATACAAAGGAGCAAACACTACCACTAAATTTTTAACAGAACTGCCATTAATTTGCAATTCCCTTCCAGTCCATTTTACTACCTGCTAAAAGTAAAGTTCAGCTTTTGTCATTTCCTGATTCCACAGATTTCAAAGTCAGTGCTAATTCAAACCAAGGATGGCTTGTCAGTCACCCGAGCTCATAATGGCATTTTCATCATCTTTATCAGAATCATTCTTTTTCTTTCAAAGTAATGCTTTAACCATATACTTAAGAATAATTCAGATATGCTGGAACAACTGGATATCCACATTCAAAAGAACGATGTTGAATCCATACCTTAGGAAACCCAGGCTGGCTCAGTGGTTGAACATCTGCCTTCAGCTCAGGTCGTGATCCCAAGATCCTGGGATCAAGTCCCGCATCAGGCTCCCCGTGGGGATCCTGCTTCTTTCTCCCTCTGCCTATGTTTCTGCCTCTCTCCTTGTGTGTCTATCATGAATAAATAAAAGTCTTCTAAAAAACAAAACAAAACAAAAAAGAATCCCTACGTCATACCATGTACAAAAATTAACTCAAAATCAAAGACCTAAATGTAAGAGCTAAAACTGTAAAGTTCTTAGCAGAAATGTAGATGTGAATCTTCATGACCTTGAATTTGGCAGTGGATTCTTAGGTATGACACCAAAATAAGCAACATAAGAAAAATAGATAAATTGGACTTCATCAAAGTTAAAAACTTCTGTGCATCAATCAATTGACATCAAAAAAGTGAAGGCAGCCTACAGAATAGGAGAAAATATTTGCAAGCCATATATACAATAAAGATCTAGTATCTGGAATATGTAAAGAACTCTTGCAACTCAAAAACAAAAAGATAACCCAGTAAAAAATGGGCAGAAGGGCTACCTGTGTTGCTCAATTGGTTAAGCATCTGCCTTCAGTTCAGGTCATGATCCCGGGGTCCTGGGATCGAGCCCTGAGTTGGGCTTCCTGCTCAGTGGGGAGCCTGCTTCTCCCTCCCCCAGCCTTCCCCACTGGTCATGTGCTCGCACTCTCTCCCTCTCTCTCTTTCCCTCAAATAAACAAACAATCTCTTTTAAAAAATGGGCAGAGTACTTAAATGGACATTTCTCCAAAGAAGATATACAAATGATCAATAAGCAATGAAAAGATGCTTAATATCATTAGCTGTTATGGAAATGCAAATCAGGGCAGCCCCAGTGGCGCAGCGGTTTAGCACCGCCTGCAGCCTGGGGTGTGATCCTGGAGACCCGGGATCGAGTCCCACATCAGGCTTCCTGCATGGAGCCTGCTTCTCCCCCTGCCTGTGTCTCTGCCTCTCTCTCGCTCTCTCTGAATGAATAAATAAATAAATCTTTAAAAAAAAAAAGAAAAAGAAAAAAGAAAATGCAAATCAAACCCAAAATGATATACTACTTCATACCCAGTAAGATGGTTATAATTTAAAAACAGGGATCCCTGGGTGGCGCAGCGGTTTAGTGCCTGCCTTTGGCCCAGGGCGCAATCCTGGAGACCCAGGATCGAATCCCACATCGGGCTTCCGGTGCATGGAGCCTGCTTCTCCCTCTGCCTGTGTCTCTGCCTCTCTCTCTCTCTCTCTCTGTGACTATCATAAATAAATAAATTAAAAAAAAAAAAACTAAAGAGGGGAGGATGGCAGTGGAATAGGAGAACGCTAGACTCACTTCATCCCACAAATACAACTAGATAACTACTAAATCATCTTAAATACCCCAGAAATTGATCTGAAGACTGGCAGGACAAACTTCCCTAAAGATAAGGAAGAAGACACATTGGAGAAGGTAGGAAGTGTGGAGAAAATCAGATTGTGGTCTCTGGTGGGGAGAGAGCCACAGTCCTAGTAAAGTGCAAGAGACAAAGCTAATACACAAGGAAGCACACGGGGAAGACAAATCCCCTTAGCAATTGGCTTGGAAAGTGAGAGGGCCCAAATTTTGTGAGTTCTTGCAACCAGCAGGCTTAAAGCCTGGAGTTTGAAAACTCAGCATGTTTGGCTCCGAAGGAACTCAGAGGATATTGAGGCTGTTTTTGGAGAAAAAGCAGGGAAAACAACCTGTGGACATACACCATGGGAACAACTATCTGAAAAGGACCTGGGGCACACAGTGTGAGGGTTAGTTGCTCATCTGAGAGCATGTCCCAAAGAGGCAGTAGTCACAGAGAGATCCCTCTAGAACAAAGGAACTGGCAGGCTCCATTTCTCTCTCCTACCCTTCAGCATAAGCACTGGGCCACCTGTGAGAATCAACACAGCGCCAACACTTACTACCTAACATGCTTATACCAAGCCCCACCCCCCAGCACTCTGGTGGAACAGCCTTTCCTAGTCACACTTTTTCTCAGTCTCATTGGACCCTCTACCCCAGAACAGTGGCCCAAACCCTTGCCAACACCATATCTACTGGCCAAGGAGTTTTGCAAGGCCTTGGTTCCAGTCGCAGCAGCAATAGGTCTCATTTCACAAGCAGACCAAAGCACACCAGTGGAAATGCACCACATTCAGGCCAGGGACCAGATCCTGCTCATAACAGGCAAAGAGAGCCCCTATAGACAACTGGCATGAAGGATAAAGCAGCCAGGACACAATAGCAGGGTGCAAGCAGCACACATTGGAGATACTCTCAGAAGTGGCCAGCAATGGGGAACGGCACACTACACTGCAGGACATTATAGGACCTCTTCTTCATAAAACCATTACCCTCAACAACAAGAGATATACCTGACTCTCCTAACATACAGAAACAAGCAGAGACTTAAACAAAATGAAATAACAGAGGAATTTTCCCCAAATGAAAGAACAGGACAAGGCCATGGCCAGAGAGCTACACAAAAGAGATATAAATAACATGCTTGATGGAGAATTTAAAACAATGATCATACTGGACTTGAGAAAAGAGTGGAAGACATCAGTGAGACCATTAACACAGAGGTAAGGGAATAACAGCAGAGATAAGGCCTCAGTAAATAAATGAGAAACATGCTTGATGGCATGAACAGCAGGCTGGAAGAAGCAGAGAAACAAACTAATGACCTAGAAAACAGAGTAATGGAAAGTAATCAAGATGAAGAAAAGAAAAAGAAATTATGCAAAATGAGAACAGACTTAGGGAACTCAGTGACTCTATCAAACATAACATGATAGGAATCCTAGAAGAAGAGAGAGAAAAGGGAACAGAGAATTTATTTGAAGAAATAATAGCTGAAAACTTTCCTAATCTGGGGAAGGAAGCGTACTGAGATCCAGGAGGTACAGAAAACCCCCAACAAAGTAGAAAAAAAAAAAAAAGATCCACACCAAGTCATACTGTAATTAAAAAATTAAAATGGCAAAATATAGGGGCACCTGGCTGGCTCAGTTGATAGAGCTTGCAGATCTTGATCTCAGGTTCGTGAGTTTGAGCCCAGTATTGGTGTGGAGGTTGTTTAAATAAGTAAACTTGAAATAATAAATGAATAAATAGCAAAATACAGTGATTAAAAAATACTAGACAAAAGACAGTTATATATAAAGGAAACTCCATAAGGCTATCAGATTTTTCAGCAGAAACTTTCCAAGCCAGAAAGGAGTGGCATGATATAGTCAAAGTACTGAGGAAAAACCTGCAGCCAAGAATACTCTATTCAGTAAGGCTATCTTCAGAATACAAGGAAAAATAAAAGTTTTCCAGATCAACAAAAACTAAAGGAACTCATGACTAATAAATCAGCCCTGCAAGAAATATTAAAGGGGACTCTGAATAGAAAGACCAAAAATGACAGTATGAAGGTAAGAAACCCAAAAGTGGTAAAAATGAATATTTTTGTTAAAAATCAGCCAAAGAACTCACAAAATAAAAAGATGTCAAATATGACACCATATACCTAAAACATGGGGGTAAGGGGAAGAAGAGAAAGGATGGGTTGAAACTTAAATGACCATCAACTTAATATAGACTGCTATCTGCAGAAAATGTTATATACAAACTTAATGGTAACCACTAATAGATATACAAAGAATAAAGAGAAAGAAATCCAAATATATCACCAAAGCAAACGAGCAAACCACAAGAGAGAGAGACAAGAAAGGATCAGAGAAAATCTTCAGAAACAATCACAAAATAAGTAATAAAATAGCAATAATTACATATCTATGAATACTTTGAAGTAAATGGACTAAACACTCCAATCAAGACATAGGATGACAAAATGCGTTTAAAAAAATAAAAAAAGACCCCATCTATATCTACAGTCTACAGACGACAGACCATCTGTAGTGTATAGAGACTCACTTTAGACCTAAAGACACCTGCATATTGGAAGTAAGGGAATGGAGAAACATTTATCATGCAAATGTATGTAAAAGGAAAGCCAGAGTAGGGGCGCCTGGGTGTCTTGGTTAAGCATCTACCTTCAGCGCAGATCATGATTCTGTGGTTCTGGGATTGAGCCCCACCTCAGGGTCCCTCCTTAGTGGGGAACCTGCTTTTCCCTCCCTCTCTCACTCCCCCTGCTGTGTGCTTGCTCTTGCTCTCTCTCTCTCTCTCTCCTGCTCTCTCTAAAATAAATAAAATCTTTTAAAAAAAAAAAAAAAGGAAAGCCAGAGTAGCAATACTTATATCAGACAAAATAGACTTTAAAACAAAGACTACACCATTCTCTTACACTATACACAAAGATAAACTCAAAATGGTTGAAAGATGTAAATGTGAGACAAGAATCCATCAAAATTCTAAAGGAGAATACAGGCAACAACCTTTTTGAACTTGGCCACAGTAACTTCTTGCAAGACACATCTATCAAGGCAAAGGAAACAAAAGCAAAAATGAACTCTTGGTACTTAATCAGGATAAAAACTTCTGCACAGCAAAAGAAACAGTTAACAAAACTAAAAGACAACCTACCGAATGGGAAAAGATATTTGCAAATGACCTATCAGATAAAGGGCTAGTATCCAAGATCTATAAAGAACTTATTAAACTCAACACCCAAGAAACAAAAAATCCAATCATGAGATGGGCAGAAGACATGAACAGAAATTTCACCAAAGAAGACATACACATGGCCAACAAGCACATGAGAAAATGCTCCACATCATTTGCCATCAGGGAAGTACAAATCAAAACTGTAGTAAGATACCACCTCACACTAGTGAGAATGGCAAAAATTAACAAGACAGGAAACAAATGTTGGAAAGGATGTGGAGAAGGGCGAACCCTCTTGCACCATTGGAATGCAAATTGGTGCAGCCACTCTGGAAAACAGTGTGGAAGTTCCTCAAAAAGTTAAAAATAGAGCTACCCTATGACCCAGCAGTTGCACCACTGGGTATTTACCCCAAAGATACAGATGTTCATAGCAGCAATGTCCACAATAGCCAAACTGTGGAAGGAGCCACGATATCCTTCAACAGATGAATGGATAAAGAAGATAGACACCACACACACACACACACACACACACACACACACACACACACACACTGAGATATTAGCCATCAAAAAGGACGAATACCCACCATTTGCTTCGATGTGGATGGAACTAGAGAGTATTATGCTGAGTGAAGTAAGTCAATTCGAGAAGGACAATCATCATATGGTTTCACTCATACGGGGAGTATAAGAAATAGTGAAAGGGATTATAAGGGGAAGGGAACTGAGTGGGAAAAATTAGAGGGAGACATACCATGAGAGACTCCAAACTCTGGGAAATAAACAAAGGGTTGCAGAAGGGGAGGTGGGCACTGAGGAGGGCACTTGATGGGATGAGCACTGGGTGTTATACTATATATTGGTAAATCGAACTTCAATAAAAACAAGTGAAAAAAAAAAACAGACTATAACAAGAGACAAAAAGGACACTATATAGTAAGGGAACAATCCAACAAGAAGATATAATAATTTTAGGTATTTATACACCCAATGTGGAAGCACCCAAATACATAAAACAGTTAATAACAAACATGAAGTAATCAATAATACAATAAGAGTAGGGGATTATAACAGTCTGCTTACATCAATGGACAGATGGTCTAAACAGAAAATCAACAAGGAAACAATGACTTTGAATGACATAGTGGACAGATGGGTTTTATAGATCTATTCAGAACATTCCATCCTAAGACAGAAGAATACACATTCTTTTCAAGTGCACATGAAATATTCTTCAGAATAGATTACATTAGGTCACAAAACAAACCTCAACAAATTCCAAAAGATTGAAGTTATACCATGCATATTTTCTGACCACAGCACTATGAAACTAGAAGTCAACCAACAAGAAAAAATCTGGAAAGACCACAAATACATAGGAGTTAAATAACATGCTACTCAGCAGTGAATGGGTCAGCCAGGAGGAAAAAAAAAAAAAAGGAAATTTTAAAAAATACATGGAACCAAATGAAAATGAGACCACAACATTTTAATGCAGCAAATGGATGCAGCAAAACAAGTCCTAAAAGGGAATTTTATAGCAATAGAGGCCTACCTCAAGAAGCAAGAAAAACCTCAAATAAACAACCTAACCTTACTCCTAAAGGAGCTAGAAGAAAAACAAAAAATGAAGCCTAACACCAGCAAAAGGAAGGAACTAATAAAGATGAGACCAGAAATAAATACTATAGAAACTAAAAAAAACAGTAGAACAGATCAATAAAACCAGGAACTGGTTGTTTGAAAAAAAAATCAATAAAATTGATAAACCTCTAGCCAGACTCCAAGAAAAAAAGGGCCCAGATAAAAGAAATCACAAATGAAAGAGGAGAAATAACAAACACCACAGAAATATAAACAACTGTAAGAGACTATTATGAAAAACAGTATGCCAACAAATTGTACAACGTAGAAGAAATGGATAAATTCCTAGAAACATAACCTACCATAACAAATAGGAAGAAATAGAAAATTTGAACAAACCCATTACCAGCAAAGAAATTGAATCAGTACTCAAAAAACTCCCAACAAACAAAAGTTCAGGACCAAATGGCTTCACAAGTAAATTCTAGCAAACATTTTAGAAAATTAATGCCTGGGACGCCTGGATGGTCCTCCCTCTCTCTCTCTCTCTCTCTCTCTCTCTCTCTCTCTCTCTCTCTTGAATAAAAAATCTAAAAACTAAAAAAAAAAAAAAAGTTAATGCCTGTTCTCAAACTATTCCGAAAAATAGAAAAGGAAAGTAAACTTCCAGATTTATTGTATGAGGCCATCCTTACCCTGATAACAAAATCAGATAAAGACCCAAATGAAAAAGAACTATAAGCCAATATCTGTGATGAACATAGATGCAAATGTTCTCAACAAAGTACTAGCACAGCAAATGTAGCAATACATTTAAAAAGTCATCCACAATCAAGTGGGATTTTTTTCCTGGGTTGCAAAGGTGGTTCAATATTCACAAATCAATCAACATGATATAGCCCATCAGTAAGAACCATATGATCATTTCAATAGATGCAGAAAAAGCATTTGACAAAGTGCAACATTGATCCATGATAAAAACCCTCAAGAAAGTAAATTTAGAGGGAACATAACATAATAAAGATCGTATGTGAAAAATCCACAGCTAACATCATTCTCAGTGGGAAGAAATCGATCCTTTCCCCAAGGCTAGGATCAAGATAAGGATGTCCCCACTCAGTACTTTTATTCAACGTAGTACTGAAGCAGTCAGACAACAAAAAGCAATAAAAGGTATCCAAATTGATAAGGAAGAGATAAAATTTTCACTATTTGCAGATGACATTATACTATTTGTAGAGAACCTGAAAAACTACCAAAAAACTGCAAGAACTGATAAATTCAGTAAAGTTGCAGGATACAGAATCAATCTACAGAAAACTGTTGTATTTCTATGCACCAATAATGAAACAACAGAAAAAGAAATTAAGAAAACAATCCCATTTACAATTGCCCCAAAAAGAATAAGATACCTGGGAATAAACCCAACCAAAGAAATGAAAGACCTGTACTCTGAAAACTGTAAAACACTGATGAAAGAAATCGAAGGGACACAAAGAAATGGAAAGACATTCCATTCTCATTGTTTGGAAGAACAAATAGTATTAAAATGCCTATACTACCCAAAGCAGTCTACACATTTAATGCAATCCCTATCACAATACCAACAGCATTTTTCACAGAACTAGAACAAACCTAAAATTTGTATAGAATCACAAAAGACCCTGAATAACCAAAGCAATCTTTAAAAAGGCAAAGCTAGAGGTACCACAGTTCTGCACTGTGATATCAAGTTATTTCAAAGCTGTAGTCATCAAAACAGTATTGTACTGGCACAAAAACAGACTCATAGATCAGTGGAACACAATAGAGAGCCCAAGGACGCTGGGTGGCTCAGCAGTTGAGGATCTGCCTTCAGCTCAGGGTGTGATCCCAGGGTCCTGGGATCAAGTCACATATTGGGCCCCCTGCAGGAAGCTAGCTTCTCTCTGCCTATGTCTCTGCCTCTCTCTGTGTGTCTTTCATGAATAAATAAATAAAATCTTAAAAAAAAAAAAAGAATAGAGAGCCCAGAAATAAACCCATGCTTATATGGTCAATTAATCTTGACAAAGCAAGAAAAAATATCCAATGGGGAAAAGACAGTCTCTTGAATAAAATCTTGCTGGGAGAACTAGATAACAACATGCAAAAGAATGAAGCTGGACCATTTTCTTACACCATACACAAAATAGATTAAAGACCTAAATGGAAAAAAAAAAAAAAAAAGACCTAAATGTAAGACCTGAAATCATAAAAATACTTAAGGAAAGCACACGCAATAATTTCTCTGACATTGGCTGTAGCTACTTTTTTCTAAATAGGTCTCCTTTGGGGCACCTGGGTGGCTCAGTTGGTTAAGTGTCCAACTCTTGATTTTGGCTGGGGTCATGATCTCAGGGTCATGAAATCAAGCTTCATGTTGGGCTCCACACTGGGCATGGAGCCTGCTTAAGATTCTCTCTCTTCCTCTGCCCCCCCACCTCGAGCACAACGGCACTCTCCGTCTCTCTTAAAAAAAAAAAAAATCCTCCAAGGGAAGGGAAACAAAAGCAAAAATAAACTGTTGGGACTACATCAAAATAAAAAGCTTCTGTACAATGAAGGAAGCAATAAACAAACCTAAAAAGCAGCCTACAGAATGGGAGAAGATATTTGCAAATGATATCTAACACCTAATAAAGAGTTAGTATCCAGGGACACCTGCTTGAGCATCTGCCTTTGGCTGAGGGCATGATCCTGAAGTCCCAGGATCGAGTCCCACATCGGGCTCCCTGCATGGACCCTGCTTCTCTCTACCTATGTCTCTGCCTCTGTGTCTCTCTTGAATACATTTCTTTTTAAGTATCCAAAATACATAAAGAACTTATACAACACAACACCCCAAAACCTAATAATCTAGTTTTTAAAATGGCAGAAGACATGGGCAGACATTTCTGTAGAGATGCTCATCATTGCTTATCAGGGAAATACAAATCAGATCATAATGAGATACCACCTCACGCCTGTCAGAATGGCTAAAATAAAAAACACAAGAAACACCAAGTATTGGCAAGGATGTGAAGAAAAATGAACCCTGTGCACTATTGGTAGGAATGCAAAACTGGTGCATCCATTATGGAAAAAAGAGTTTCCTCAAAAAGTTAAAAGTAGAACTGCCCTGTGATCCAGTAATTGCACCACTGGGTATTTGCCCAACGAATACAAAAACACTAATTCTTTTTTTTTTTTTTTTTTAAGATTTTATTTATTCATTCATAAGAGACACAGAGAGAGAGATTGAGAGGCAGAGACACAGGCAGAGGGAGAAGCAGGCTCCCTGCAGGGAGCCTAACATGGTACTCAATCCCAGGTCTCCAGGATCAGGCCCCAGGCTGAAGGTGGCACTAAACCGCTGAGCCATCTGGGCTGCCCCAAAAACACTAATTCAAAGGGATATGTACACCCCTATGTTTATAGCCAGATTATTTACGATAGCCAAGGTAGTGAAGCAACCCAAGTGCCCATCGATTGATGAGTGGATAAAGAAGAGTAGGATGGATAGATAGGTAAAATGGAATATTAACCATTAAGAAATGAAATCTTACATTTACAATAACATAATGGAGCTAAATGGTATAATACTAAGTGAAATAAGAGAAAGATACCATATGATTTCACTCATGTGGAATTTAAGAAACAAATGAGCAAAGGAGAAAAAAGAGAGAAAACCAAGAAACAGACTTCAACTATAGAGAACAAACTGATGGTTACCAGAGGGCAGGTGAGTTGGGGGTGGGGGGGGGAATGAGTGAAATAGGTGATTAAGGAGTGCATTAATGATGAGCACTGGGTGATTAAGATGTAAAAATAAACTTAAAAAATTAAAACACACACACACAAAATAACAAATGTTGGTAAGGAAGTGGGAAAGTTGGAACCTTTCACATTACCAGTGTGACTGTGGAATGGTTCAACCACTGTGGAATAACTTGGAGGTTTCTGAAGAACTCAAACATAGAATTGTCTTGTGACCTAGCAACTCTGCTCCTAGGTATATACTCAGAAGAACTAAAAAAGGTACTGAAACAGATACTTGTACACAAATGTTCACAGAAGCAGTGTTCACAATAGCCAAAAGATGCAAACAACCCATGTATCCAGTCAGTAGATGAACACATAAGTGTGTGTGTGTGTGTGTGTATGCATGCACAAAATTTTTCTGTGCTATTTACTTACCAGAGTTTTGAAAGGAAATAATAAAAAGACAAAGGTGCAGGTAAGAGTCAAAAAAAGAAAGTTCCCTCTTTTTAGTGAGTGAGCCTCAGCGAAAATACCACACATTTTCCTTTTTTTTTTGCTTTAGCTTCATGCTACAAATGTAGCACTAACAAGTTATTCATCAACATTTGTACATGTATATAGATAAATATCCTTCAACTTTCATTGTAATTGCTAATTCATTCAGAAGATATTTATTATTTACTATGTTGCCAGGTACTGTTCTAGATTCTAGAGACCAAGTGGTGAGCAACACAGACTTGCCATGTGACCCTGTCCTCAGTGTACATTCTAGTTGAGGAGAGACAGTAAACAAACATGCTGTATAGTCAGCTGGAATTAAATGCTGTGCAGAAAAACAAAGCAGTGGAAGGGGATGAAGTGTGGTAGAAGTGCTGCTTTAAGTAGGTGGTCAGAAAGGCATCTATCAGGATGAAACATTTGAGGAAGGATCAGAATGAGAACAGGAGCAAGCCATGCAGCTACTTGCACTAGCTCACTTGCTTTCCCTATGGTGATGTCATTGACTCATATTTGTAAATGTTATTAAAAACATTCCTTCCCATGTTGCCTTCACTCTTAAAACAACTCTAGAGAAATTCCTTTCTAGTGGTGGTATTATTGTATAGTCCTATACATGTGCAACTGACTTGTTTTTATCCCACAGACGTGGGAAATATAGCTGACGGCTTTCCTTTCCACACTGGCTGCCAGAAAACTCATAAATTTGCAGCCCATCCATAGTGCTATAGTAATCATGAAGGTCATTATGGTATGCATTATTAGTTTTTTGAGCTCCATTCCACTTAAGGCTTGCTTTTCTTTAACTCTGCCATAAATTTATGCTATCTTGTATTTTGTGCATTTTAATCAAAATCTTTTTTGATGCCTGGGTGTCTCAGTGGTTGAGCATCTGACTGCGGCTCAAGGTGTAATCCTGGGGTCCTGGGATCAAGTCCCATATCGGGTTCCCTGCATGGAGCCTGCTTCTTCCTCTGCCTGCATCTGTGCCTCTGTCTCTGTGTCTCTCATGAAAAATAAATAAAATCTTTTTAAAAAATCTTTTTTTTGGAATAAGGTACACTGGTGAATTATAAACATATATGTTCATTAAAAAAAAAAAACACACACACACACACACACCATATAGTATTTACACGATAGGTCACTGATTCTGAACTTGGGGCAGTTTTGTTCTTTGGAGAATATTTGGCAATATCTGATTATCACAGTTGGGAAGTGCTGTTGGCACCCTACAAAGAGTTATCTAGTCCAAAATGTCAAAATTGCTGAGGTTGGGAAACCTTAAAATAGACTGGACCATTCAATCCATAATTTTATACGTTTCTAGACTGTTTTGTAACATAAATGACAAATTTATTCCCTTGTAACTTACTCTAGCATACCAGTGTATATTCTGAGTGTGATCGTTGGGTCACCCTTCCACTAAATCTGTCATCAGTCAAATAGTCCTGAAAGCAATAGTTTCCTCTTCAGAATCTGTTTCATCGTACCCACAAAATCACAACTTCAGATTAACAAAATTGGGGAGAATGGTGCTTTTCATTTGAACTCCAGTATTTTTGAATGTTTTGAGTCAGCAGCATACTTAAAATGACACTGTTCACCCTTCATTCTGTTTACAGGCTTTCATAGAGACCATGTTTGCCAGTAAAGCTCCTATGGAAGAAGGCTTTCTTTACGCTAAGGTGAGCTTTAAAACATTGGAAAGATTTTGTTGGAAGCAAAAATAGTAAAGTAATTTCATTGATTTGTAGATGGCATCCAGTTGGCTTTCATGTAAGTGACCTCAGTGGAAAGGATTTGGTTCTTCAGTATTGCTGATAATTTATTAGATGTGTCTGAAATACGCAGAGCTACAATTAAAATTAATATCACATAGCTGTTGTAAAAATGCAAGCATATTCCAGTGTTTATCTAAATAAGAATAAAAAACACGAACTTAACTATATCTCTGTACTCAGCCTTGATCATAGGTTTTCAATATTCTCTTCTGGACTTAATTTGAAAATTGTAGGAAATTTAGAGCACTCAGAGGAACAGAACAGACTTAATAATAAGGTCAAATAACAGGATTGGCAGGGAATAAAAAATAACCTGGAATTGCAGCACAGTAAGTTTGGTTAGATTTGATAACTTGTTTTCCAGTAATGATGGGAAAGAAGTACTTAAATGGAGAGAGCCTGTGCTGGCACAGCCCTGAGGAAATCCTATCTTCAGTCATGCTTGGCTCTTGTTTTTCAGTTTGAATTTGAATGCCGGGCCCGTGGTGCAGACATCTTGGCCTACCCGCCTGTAGTCGCTGGAGGTAATCGGTCAAACACTTTGCACTATGTGAAGAATAATCAGCTCATCAAGGTACACGAATTGCCCTTCAGAGTCACTTCCTATGATGCCACTTCTAAAGCACTTTATTATAAAATGATTTTACATACATTATCTCATTCGATCCTCCCATTGGCACTGTGAGATAGGAGCAATTATTAACATGCCTGTTCAACAGATGAGGAAAATAAACTTTAAAAATTATGCAACTCATTTGGGCAGAGCTGAGAATTCTACCCTAAAGCCTCTGCTCATTTTAATTTTTTCTGCTCTTTTTTTTTTTTTTTTTTTTTAAGATTTTATCCATTTATTCGTGAGAAACACAGAGAGAGGCAGAGACATAGGCAGAGGGAGAAGAAGCAGGCTCCCTGCAGGAGCCCCACATGAGACTCAATCCCGGAATTCTGGGATCACGTCCTGAGCCGAAGGCAGACTGCAACCGCTGAGCCACCCAGGCATCCCTCTGCTCATATATTTTAATAACACTCCTTCTCAGAGGACTTGGGCAACAGCAGGCCATGAATATGAGCAGACAGATTTTGGTAGTACCTTATTGTTTTCTCCCCAAGTATCTATACAAGTAAAGAATTATATACGCCTTTATTAAGCCCACTTTTTTTAAAGATGGGGAAAGGGTTTGTTTGTTTTTTGGAGCCCAACACAGGGCTTAAACTCGTGACCATGAGATCAAGACCTGGGCTGAGATCAAGAGTCAGACGCTTAACTGACTGAGCCACTCAGGCACCCCAAAGTTCACTTTTAATTATCTGTTTTCATTTTCAGTAATTTCAGAAGAATAAATATAACAAACATATAAATTATACAACATATTTTTTATTTTTATTTTTATTATTTATTTTTTTATTTATTTATGATAGTCAGAGAGAGAGAGAGAGAGAGAGAGGCAGAGACACAGGCAGAGGGAGAAGCAGACTCCATGCACCGGGAGCCCGATGTGGGATTCGATCCCGGGTCTCCAGGATCACGCCCTGGGCCAAAGGCAGGCGCCAAACCGCTGCGCCACCCAGAGATCCCACAACATATTTTTTAAATGAATACTCATGAACTGATGCCTCATTGAAGAGCTAGAACATTACTAGTTCCATGCATCTACTTCTATGTCTTTATGCTCTGCTATCCTATTGCCTCCCTCCCAGAGATAAGTAATTGGTTATCCTAAATTTTTCTTTGTCGTTGCCTTGATTTTTTTAAGTAGTTGTATGACGTATACATGATTCCCAAAACAATATTAATTAGTTCTGCTCGTTTGTAAATTATGTAAAAATTAAGTACTGCTATATGTAGTTTTTTGGGACTTTTTAAATTTGTAAATGTGAAAAACAATAGATTTTTTCCCAAGTATTTGTATTTGTTTATATTCCTACTGTTGATATGTAATTTTGTTGACTATACCCTCTCTATCCCTTGATGTTAATCAGACTTCTTTATTTCTGCCATTCTAATTGGTATAAAACAGTATCTCATCGTGGTCTTAATTTCCATTACCTTAATTACTAGTGAAACTAAGCATCTTTTTTATCTTTAGCATTATTAGTTTCAACTTGCTGATGTGTTGTTTAGGATATTCTGATCTGTATTCGTGAGATTGATTTATTTTTCTCATACTTTTCTGATTTTCATATCAAGGCCAGGAAAAATTAAAAGAGTCTTGGGATCAAGCCCCATATCCAGCTCCCTACTTGGCAGGGAGTCTGCTTCTCCCTCTGCTCCTCCCTCTCTCCCTACTTGTGGTCTCTCTCTTGCTCACTCTTTCTCTCAAATAAATAAGTAAAATCTTTAAAAAAAAAAAAAATAAGCATACATTTACCCTGTGCACCAGTAATTCCATTTATAACCATTTTTCAGGAAAAATTAAAACATAGATCCACAAAATGCCTTGTATAATAATGTCCATAGCAGGTTCGCTCCTAATAGGACAGGCATCCATCACCAGGATATTAGATAAGGAAATTGCCATGTGGTGTATTCTTCAAATAAAAAGGAACAAACCACTGCACTACCAACCAGTGATCTCAAAAGCATTATGCTGAGTGAATAAACCAGACACAAAAAATTATAAATTATGTGATACCATCTACATGAAGTTCTAAAATGGGCAAAACTAATCTATGTTTATAGAAATCAGATTAGCGGTTGCTTCTCATAGGAATATTGGCTGGGAAGGGGCCTGATGGCATGGTTACATGGGTATATACATATGACAATACTAACTTAACTCTATGTTCTTAAGTTCTGTGTTTCACTGTGCATACATTAAATCTCAAAAACTTTGGCTAAAAAAAGAAATCTTAAAAAAAAAAAAAAGAAAAGAAATCTTCCAGAGGTTTGCTGAGTTTTATTTTTCTTGTAAAAACAACTTTTCACATCATTAATGGTATTTTATCTTTGTTTATTATTCCATTACACTGGGCCCTTGTCTTTATTAATTTCACCTTTCTACTTTTTGTTTATTCTCTTGTTCTTTTTCTGGCTTCTTAAATTAGATGCTAAACTCATTAATTTTCAACCTTCTTTTTTTATTATAAATGTCTGAGGATAAATTTCTCACTTTCATTATATTCCACAAGGTTTTCCTAGTTTTTAAGTGTATCATATATTAAAAACAATCAATACAATGTACTGTTTAAAAATAAAATTTGAATGAACAACCATATATCTATCATCTAGGACGAGAGGAACATTACTAGCCCCCTGAGCAATCTCAAGCACATCGCCCTCTCTGTCTCCTACCATCTTGACTTTGGTTTCAATCATTTTTGTTGTTGTTTTTCTTCATAATTTTATCCCCAGTGTGTCTATTCCTAAACAATATAGTATCCATTCTTGAAAAACTGAAGAATAAGCGTAAGTGTAGCTGTATAGGGAAAGAAAAGTATTGCCATTATTAGATAAATTGGCCCGAGAGAAAATCAGTTGAGAACTTCTAGGTCATAGTCTTGCTTTGGTTATCTGAAAGTTTACAAGGACCTTTTCTGGTGAAGTCTGTGGGCAAGGTCCTCAGCAAGCTGTGAGAAATGCAGGCAGGGTACTGTTGCGGCATCTGGGCGTGCTCTAGTGTGAGCCCGGTGGGCATGTGGCTGAATCGTACAGTCAGAACAGGCTGCCGTGGTTCCGCCTCCAGCTTACCACAGCTGGTCAGCCTCTCAGAAACAGGCCAAAGCAGAACCACTTTGACAGAGTTTGTTTAGATTTACGTGCATGTTCACCTTTCCTTCTTACATCTTAGATGGCCCTCCTGGGATCACCTTCCTTCAACCTGAAGAAAATCCTTTAGGTGCAGGTCTGTGGCTGATAAAATTTTCTATTTTTGTTTAGCCAAAATATCTTTATCATCATTCTCAATTCTTGATAATGGCTATGCCAAGGAAACTATCCTAGATTATTTTAGTCATCAACATTAATGTATCATTCCCCTTTCTTCTGACTTTCAGTGTTGCAGATTAAAAACAAACAAGGAGCACCTGGGTGGCTCAGTCAGTTAAGCGTCTGCCTTCAACTCAGGTCATGATCCCGGGGTTTTGGGATCCAGGCCAGTGTCAAGTTCCCTGCTCAGTGGGGAACCTGCTTCTCCCTCTGCCTCTCCCCCACTTGAGCTTGTGCTCATGCGCTTGCTCTCTTCCCCCTTCCCAAATAAATAAAATCTTTAAAACAAATGAAAACAAACAAAAACAGTAATTACCATTCCTTATGGGAAATCTCTTTTTGTTTTGACTACCTTAAGATTTCTTTTCCTTTGGGGGGGTGCACCTGGGTAGCTTAGTCGGTTGGGCATCCAACTCTTGATTTTGACTCAAGTCCTGATCTCAGGGCCCTAAGACGGAGCCTCACCTTGGACTCAGTGCTCAGTGAGGAGTCTCCTTAAGACTCTCTCTCCGCCTCCCCCCCCCCGCACCCCCCCCCTCACCACTTGCTCAACCTTGTACTCTCTAATAAATGAATAATCTTTTAAAAATGATTTCTTTTCCTTTGGTATTTTTTCATTTTATTATGTGTCTAAGAATAGATTTATTTTTACATGGTCATTATGATACCTTCCCCTTCCTGAATCTGTATTCATGTCTTCATTGGTTCTAGGAAATTCTCAGACATTGGTGTAGATACTGGCTCTCCTACATGCTCTCTATTTGCTCCTTCAGCAATTTCAGGTAGATGTGTGTTAGACCTTTCTGTTTCCAGTAAGCTAGCTTTCATGTTTACATTTGTCTTGTCTCTCTGTTATATTCTAGGGGATTGGGTAGGTCTGTCTTCAGGAAGCCAGTTTCCCTTCAGTTGTCTAATCTGCTTCTTCAGCCATCTACTGAGTGATTGAGTTCAGAAGTTTTTTCTTTCCTTCTGGTTTCTTTCAAATTGGCATAGTTCTTTTCAATTGTCTACTGTTGCTTATTGAACTTTGTAGTCCTGTTCTTTATCCCTTTAAACATTTCATAATAGCTATCCTGTATCTAATCATTACATTATCTGAAGTCCTGGAAAATCTAAATTTGATATATGTTGTTCTTGCTGACTCTCACATACAGTGACCTACCTTGTGTGCATGACGACCTTTGGTTGTGAGCTCATATTTTATTTGCTTGATGTTATTTTTTTTGGAAATCATGCCAGCCCATATTTGGGGGAAATTTCCTCTAGAAGTTGTTTGAATATACTTTTGCCAGAAGTAAGTGGTCTTAATAACCTGAGACTCTTGTATCCCCTATGAGAATCTTGAATTAACATGAGATGCTCTGGCTCATTATCCCCCCATTTTTGCTGTAGGACCTCAGGGCAACCTCTCCTTTTCTATATATACTGTACCATTACCTTATCACTACCGTCAGCTCTACTTTCAGTTATTGGGTGCCTTTTTCAAGAGAGAAAAAGTCTTTAAGAGATCTCTTACATTATGTAATGTCAACTTTTTGTAAAATATATTTTTATCCAGGGTCTGTTTTCTAACAAGAAATGTATTCTATCATTTTGCCAGAAACAAAAACCACATCCATTCTTCAGAGTTGCCATTATTAAATATATATATATATAACCATAGAACCATTATTCTACTGTGTGCCAAGTTGTGTGTTTATTTATATATAAATAAGATGTGCCCCTGTCTTCAAGGACATAAATAATTTCAATATAACATGACAAGTAAAGAACAAAAGAGAAATAAACCCAAAGTTTTCTTCTTTCCCCATATGTATTTTGATGGGGGAGCAAAAAGAGAAGTGATATTCTAAAGTTAAATGGTTAAGAGTAATTGTATTTGAATAAGGCCCTGAATACCAACTTACATAGGATTTTTATTTATTTATTTTTTTTATATATTTTTTTATATAGGATTTTTAAACATAATAGTGATAATGGTACCATTTATGATGTGCTGTTTACATGTAGTAATTCAAACCTAAGCAGTGTGGTTCCTGTGCCCATGTACTACTTGCAGTGACCACTTTCTTGAGTCAATGTGAATTCATTTGAAAAATTGAGATGCTATTTCTTGTAAGAAGGAACCAAAGAAGATTAGTCTCTTTTAAATTAGTTTTTCAAATATATATATAAAATAAAAGACACAAAGAGTTTAAATTAGAAAAAACAAGTGACAACCATAAGGTCACCTACTTTGACATATCATACTTTTGTTGCAGGATGGAGAAATGGTGCTGCTGGATGGAGGTTGTGAGTCTTCTTGCTATGTGAGTGACATAACCCGTACCTGGCCTGTCAATGGCAGGTAGGATTTCTACATATCCCACTGCTTCTTAGGAGTATGAGTTGGAATATGGGTGTATTAGCAATAAATGACTAAATAAATATACAGGTCCCCTCTAGCCCAGGTTAACTGCCTTTGCAAAGCTCCTGATTACTCTCTAAGACTGTTTTATTTATTTATTTATTTATTTAGATTTATTTATTTATTCATGATAGAGAGAGAGAGAGGCAGAGACACAGGCAGAGGGAGAAGCAGGCTCCATGCCGGGAGCCCAACGCGGGACTCGATCCCGGGACTCAAGGATCGTTCCCTGGGCCAAAGGCAGGCGCTAAACTGCTGAGCCACCCAGGGATCCCCTCTAAGACTGTTTTATTCATCATATCATAGGATCAGGCATTTAGATACACCTCGTTAACACACATTCACATTTGAAAAAAATAAATTTGAGGGGTACCTGGCTGGCTCAGTCAATGGAGGACATGACTTGAGCTTCAGTTGTACTTCGTATTCAAGCCCCACATTAGGTGTAGAGATTACTTAAAAATAAAAGCTTTCAAAAAGACAAATAAATAAAGTTGGAGTATTTATTATTTTCTGATTACAAAAGTAATTCCAATATTCAGTTAAAAAAATTACTAGGCATGAAAAAAAATCAGAAAATTATCCATAATCAAGAAGAATACAGTCAATAAAAGCAGATCCTGAATAATCCTGATATTTCAATTAGGAGACAAGGATTTTATGTTTTCTTTTTAAGATTTTATTTATTTGAGAGAGAGAGAGAGCATTAGCCAGGGGGTCAAGAGGGAAACCAGGACCTTGGGATCATGACCTGAGCCAAAGGCAGACTGAGCCACCCGGTGCCCCCAGACAAGGACTTTAAAGCAGCTATTACAGATATGTTCACAGAGTTAAAGAAACATATATAAGTACAGTGAGTGAACAGATGGAGAGTCCCAGTAAGAAATAAGAAACTAAGAAATAAGAACCAGAGGGGTGTGTGGGTGGCTCAGTTCCTTGGGCATCTGACTTAGCTCAGGTCATGATCCTGGAGTCCTGGGATAGTGCCCCACATCAGGCTTGGTGGAGAGCCTGCTTCTCCCTCTGTCCCCTACCCCACTCATGCTCTCTTCTCTCTCATACTCTATCTCTCAAATAAATCTTAAAAAAAAAAAGAAAAAATAAAAAAGAACCAGAGACTCTGGGGAGATGGTAGCAAAAGCATAGTTGTTCAGTCTCTCCAAATTGTCAAATAATAATAGAGCTACTAGGCAACAAAACAAAACACTGGGTGTTAGGATATCACTTAAATCCTAAATACAAACAGTTATGAACACACTCTGCACAACTACAAGGCCTAGATGGTATCAGTGTCTATGTAGAAGGAAGAAGAACAAAACAGTAGTAGTAGAAGAAGCTACCTGACATACCTGAGAATAAAGGTATTTGTAAATAACCAGCAACTATTCGCTGGAAAGGATGGTGAGCCAATTTGAGAACAGAAACTGAAAATGAGAAAATTTTGCCACTCCAAAGCCCTGAGGAAGTGTGAGGGTGCTGTGCTCCCTTCTCATACTAAGAAACTGTTGGAAGTAGAATCGAAATTAAAGAGGTTGGGGACAAGAAAGAGGAAGGAATGAAATACCCAAATCAAAGAGGGGGAGAGGACATGATAAAATGAGCACTGGGTGTTATACTATATGTTGGCAAATTGAATTTAAATAAAATATTAAAAAATAAAAATCAATCAAAGAGGGGGAGAGTAATTGAAAGCAAGCTGCCATATTGTTTACCCCTACACCAGAACAACAGAAGTGTGAGCTCTGTGATGTTAAAATCTTTCCTAAATCCTACCTCATTCTAAAAGTTAAGGAAAATTAATTTCACATAAAATAAGCAATAAAAACATATCTTGGTTAACCTCATACAAGGTTAATTAAGGGCAGAAAAGGAATGAAGAGCATGTAACATCCCTACTGATAATGGGAAATGGGAACATACCGGAAAGACGTGGCTATAAAAGAAACCAAAGCAGTGGCCTACTATTTTAAAGCAAGCCAGAGTTTTTTAAGCACATCATTCAAGACATGAAAGAACAACACAAATCAAAATTGGAAAAATCTCAGAAACAAAGTAACAATACTCAGGAAAGAACTGGAAATAAAATAAAAAAGCACACCAGAAAAAAGACCGGATTGAAAGATACACACTAGCAATGAAGTACAGTAAAGTAAAGCCTTAACAACAAATAGAAAGGATGAAAGGGAAGAAGACTTTAAAAATCAAAATGAAATACAGAGAAAAAATCACGGGGAATATGGCAAGTATTTAAAATAGGCAAAGAAGTTAGAACATACATGTAAAGGAAGCTCTGAAGAAGAAAATGAAAGCAAGGGAAAAGAACCAATCCTAAAAACTACAATTCGATAAAATTTTCCTGAAATGAAAAAAATTTTTGAAACTACTTTTGAGAGAGCACATCATTTACCTGAGAATATCAGCCCAGAAAAAGCCAACACGAAGACCTAGTCTAGTGAAATTCTGACCCTACAAGAAAAAGAAAAATTCCTTTGGGGTCCAGAAAAAAAGAACACATAATTTATAAAAGAAATGAAATTAGATTATCATCAGACTTTTTTTTTTTTAAGATTTTATTTTATTTATTCATGAGAGACACAGAGCAAGAGAGAGAGAGAGGCAGAGACATAGGCAGAGGGAGAAGCAGGCTCCATGCAGGGAGCCTGACCTGGGACTCGATCCCAGGTCTCCAGGATCATGCCCTGGGCTGCAGGCGGCGCTAAACCGCTGTGCCATCAGGGCTGCCCTATCATCAGACTTTTCAAAAGCAGTGTTTTATACAATTATAAAATAGAGTAATATATTGAGATACTCAACAAAAGCTTAAGCCAAAGATTTTATATACAACAAAAGCAACTTTTAGCTATAAAGGGCACAGATTGTTCTGAAGGAACTTAAGAATTATTCCCATGAGGAATCTGCTAGAGCTGTGTGATCCAATATGAAAACTAGTCACTAGTCCCATGGGACTACTTACATTTAAATTAATATTAATCAAATTTACATTAGTTTTTCACTTGAACTGGCCACATTTCAAGTGCTCAGCAGTCATATGTGACTAGTGGGTACCATACTGGACAACAAACACACAGGACAACACATCAGCACAGGAAGGTTTACTAGTTAGTATTGTGCTAGAGCATGAGCTTCAGATGACCAAAGTGACTAGAGACATTGAGCTAAACATGAGAAACAGTTAACTATAGAATTAAGACTAAATGAAGCTAGGAGCAAGACATCATTGTAGTAATTGGGAATGGATGGAGCATATTAAAAAAAAAAACTATTTTCAGCGCTTAGATTTGTTATATTTGTATTGGTATTCTGAGACTGGTGTGTGTGGCTGTGATAGGGGATTAAAACAAAAAAGATAGAGGGGCACTTGGTTGACTCAGTCTTGCAACTCTTGATCTCAGGGTCGTGAGTTCAAGCCCATGTTGGGTGTAGAGATCATTTACATAAATAAATAAGCAAACTGTAAAAACAGATAATAAAACAAAAGAGAGGGCAGCCCCGGTGGCTCAGCAGTTTGGTGCCTGCTTTCGGCCCAGGGTGTGATCCTGGAGACCCGGGATTGAGTCCCATGTCGGGCTCCCTGCATGGAGCCTGCTTCTCCCTCTGCCTGTGTCTTTGCCCCCGCCCCCCCCCCCCCCCGTGTCTGTCATGAATAAATAAATAAAATATTTTAATAAATAAATAAATAAAAAACAAAAGAGAGATCATTTTAATGCTGCCCCCTTGTGTCCTTGAGGACCACGATGCATAATATGGAAGAAAAAAGGCAAATGAAATATGGAGAGGTTATGTAAAAGCTCTATAGTCTCAAATTTTATTTATTTATTCATGAAAGACACAGAGAAAGAGGCAGAAACATAGGCAGAGGGAGAAGCAGGCTCCATCCAGGAAGCCTGATGTGGGACTCGATCCTGGGACTCCGGGATCACTCCCTGAGCCAAAAACAGATGTTCAGCCGCTGAGCCACCCAGGCATCCCAGTAGTCTCAACTTTTAATTGAAATACCAATATGAACTCAAATGATTTTTTTTCTTTATATATTTTTCCCCTTCCCTGTTTGTCCACTGAAAAGGCTAGAAACTATGATCAACTTAGTAGCAGTGAGTATCGCTAGTGCCCTGATTATAATCTTGAAACACAATTTTTCACTAAAATAAATGAGAGTGGGCTGACTCCGGGTCTGGATCAGGAAATTTATAAGGTGAAGCCTGGAATATCTTAGAATACCAGATAACAAGGAAATGAGCAAAAAACCAATGGGGTCGTGTCAAAAAGATTCAGGAATGAACTTGAAGAAGTCCCACAGGTCAAAGATAGGAAACTTTGAGCTTCAATAATGGTAATAACTTCAGTCCATCAAATACGTTCAAATTCATGAGTTCATAATGATAGTTTTTTTCATAATAATAATTTTTTAAAAATCGTTCATCTTCAGAGGATGATGGGAATCAATTCATTATATTGGAAAGTAGTAAATTAAAGAATGAAATATTCATCCTACCTTTTATTTTTTTTAAGATTTTATTTATTTATTCATGAGAATACACAGAGAGAGAGGCAGAGACACAGGCAGAGGGAGAAGCAGGCTCCATGCAGGGAGCCCGACCCGGGACTCAATCCCAGGACTCTAGGATCACGCCCTGGGCCGAAGGCAGCGCTAAACTGCTGAGCCACCCGGGCTGCCCTCATCCTACCTTTTATACATAAACTCTGACACTGGATAACCAAATAGAGTAAATGTCTCTTTAAAAATACTCCATGAGGGGTGCCTGGGTGGCTCAGTCACTAAGCATTTATCTGCCTTCGACTCAGGTCATGATCTCGAGGTCCTGGGATTGAGCCCCGCATTGGTCTCCCTGCTCAGTGAAGAGTCTGCTTCTCCCTCTTCTTCCCCCTGCTTGTTCTCTCTCTCTCTGTCTCTTCTTACCCCCCTCAAATAAATAAATAAAATGTTTTTTAAAAATTCTATGAAATGGAGGCACATAGTTGGCTCAGTTGGTTAAGCACCGAGCCTTGCATCAGGCTCCCTGCTCAACAGGGAGCCTGCTTCTCCCTCTCCCTCTGCCTGCCCCTCTCCCTGCATGGGCTCTCTCTCTCTCTGTAAAATAAATAAATAAAATATTTTTAAAATTTTTTCCAAAAAAATTTTCCATGAAATGAATGAAAAAGAAATTATAGAATGCAAATTATTGCCATTTTGCAATACCCATTAATGTATAAGCACTTAGGGCAGCTCGGGTGGCTCAGTGGTTTAGCGCCGCCTTCGGCCCAGGGCATGATCCTGGGGACCCTGGATCGAGCCCCACGTCGGTCTCCCTGCATGGAGCCTGCTTCTCCCTCTGCCCGTGTCCCTGCCTCTCTTTCTCTCTCTGTCTCTCATGAATAAATAAATAAATAAATAATCTTTTTTAAAAAAAATAAACTGTATTTAAAAACTTATTTTAAAAAATGTGTAGGCACTTAAGGATCCATGGCTGCTAATATCACAAAGAGAGACTATCAGATATTATGTGCCTCCTATAATTTTGCCAAGTACTACATATAGCCAGCCTTGCCAAAGGGATTGAACCTGAGTCTGATTCATTCTTGGTATCCAGCTGCCAAATAGTAAGAAATAAAAAAGGCTGGGGATTTACCCCAAAGATACAGATGCAATGAAATGCCGGGACACCTGCACCCCAATGTTGATAGCAGCAATGTCCACAATAGCCAAACTGTGGAAGGAGCCTCGGTGTCCATCGAAAGATGAATGGATAAAGAAGATGTGGTTTATGTATACAATGGAATATTACTCAGCAATAGAAACGACAAATACCCACCATTTGCTTCAACGTGGATGGAACCGGAGGGTATTACGCTGAGTGAAGTAAGTCAATCGGAGAAGGACAAACATTATATGTTCTCATTCATTTGGGGAATATAAATAATAGTGAAAGGGAATATAAGGGAAGGGAGAAGAAAGAAGAAATGTGTGGGAAATATCAGAAAGGGAGACAGAACATAAAGACTCCTAACTCTGGGAAACGAACTAGGGGTGGTGGAAGGGGAGGAGGGCGGGGGGTGGGGGTGAATGGATGACGGGCACTGAGGGGAGCACTTGACGGGATGAGCACTGGGTGTTATTCTGTATGTTGGTAAATTGAACACCAATAAAAAATTTATTAAAAAAAAAAAAGAAATAAAAAAGGCAAAGTAATATGTTGAACTGCACCAAGGGGATGTGTATTTGTCAGCTCAGGTTACCATAACAAAATACAACAGACTGGGTGGCTTAAACAACAGAAGTTTATTTCTCACAGTTTTGAAGGCTGGAAAGTCCAAGAACAAGGTACTAGCAAGGTAGATTTCCTCCAGAGGCCTCTTCTCTTGACCTCTAAGCAGCTGCCATCTTACTGTGGACTCACGTGACCTCTTCCACACGAAAAGACAGAGAAAGTAAGCTGTGGTGTCTCTTATAAAGACACTAATTCTAGCAGAATAGGGCTCCACTCTTACAACCTCATGTAACCTTAGTTACTTCTTTTAGAGGCCTTGTCTCCAAATACAGCCACACTAACAGGACTTCAACATATGAATTTTGAGGGGACATTTAGAACAGATCTGTTAAAATTATTTTTAAAAAAACAATGTTTTTATATAGTCAGCTTTTTTTGAATTCCAAATATTTTTTTAGGATGGAGTCTTAGAACAGAATTACAAACTCAAATTTTATGAGTATCATTATTGTATTTTTTTAAGTTATATGTGGATTTTTTTTTTTTTTAAGATTTTATTTATTTATTCACGACAGACAGAGAGAGGCAGAGACACAGGCAGAGGGAAAAGCAGGCTCCATGCAGGGAGCCTGACATGGGACTCCATACCGAGTCTCCAGGATCAGGCCCTGGGCTGAAGGCAGCGCTAAACTGCTGAGCCACCCAGGCTGACCCGTGAGTATCATTATTAAGGCCTTTCATTTAGTTGGCTATACTAATTTACACTGCCATCAACAGTGTAGAAAATATATATCAGATTCCATGCCAGCTTAATTTTTTCTCATTTTTCCCCATGATGGCTAAAGAAATTATTATTCTAAGGACACCTAGAAACTACAAGTTAAAAAAGGAAAAAAAGAAACTACAAGTTACTAGTAGCCAAAGTATCTACTAGTTTATCTTCTGATATCTACTTTACCTACAGGAAATGCATCATTTTGTTTTGTTTTGTTTTGTTTTTATGGTAAAAAAAAATATATATATATTAAGGATCAAGGATGAGCCTGGTCTGGCCCTCCGATTGCATCCATGGCTGGGTGGTGCATCTGCTAGCCTCACCTCATGTGTATCTGCTGATCATGTGAAAGAGAGGCTGTTGATGCCCCAGCTCGAAGAGTTATTGCTTGGGATGCCTGGATGGCTCAGCGTTTTGAGTGTCTGCCTTCGACTCAGGGCCTGTTCCTGGAGTTCAGGGATCGAGTCCCACATCGGGCTCCCTCCATGGAGCGTGCTTCTTCCTCTGCCTATGTCTCTGCCTCTCTCTTTCTGTGTCTCGAATGAATGAATGAAATCTTTTTTTTTCTTTTAAAGAGTTATTGCTTTTCCTGTTGAGCATTGAGGGCACCATTAAGGTCTTGTCCATACTGATACATTGGTACTGATTAAGTATCCCCCTTAATGCCCCCTTATTAGCACCTTGGAGTTTTTCTAATCAAACTTAGAAGCAAACTTCCTGCAATATGAGATTATTCCAAATGTGAGTGATTTGGCTTTTTTCTCCCCAGGTTCACAGCACCTCAAGCAGAACTCTATGAAGCTGTTCTAGAGATACAGAGAGATTGTCTGACCCTCTGCTCCCCTGGGACAAGCTTGGAGAATATTTACAGCTTGATGCTGACACTGATAGCACAGAAGCTTAAGGAGTTGGGAATCGTGAAGAACATTAAGGGAAATAATGCCTTCAAGGTACTACCCCTCTTGTGACCCTGGCTCTCAAATATACCTGATGTGCTGCTGAGTTTTTACCCTATTAGAGGCCGCCTGCATAACTCTGTCGGTGAAGTGTCTGCCTTCTGCTCAGGTCCCAGAGTCCTGGGATCGGGTCCCACATTGGGCTCCCTGCTCCAAGGAGTTGGCTTCTCCCTCTACCCCGCCCCCCTGCTTGTGATCTCTTTCTTTCTCATGCTCTCTCTCTCTCTCAAATAAAATCTATTTTTAAAAAAGAAAGAAAGAAAACTAATTAGATTTAGAAATAGTCTCTGTGATTCCTCATCTATAAGAGGGATTTGGAGTTAACACGGATTAAAACAAAAGGTGTCAGTACTTAACTTCTCCCAGAAGATGGCAGCACATTCTAGTCATTGCATCCTGTGTAAGTAGCTCAATTGGTAGTAGAAAACATAAAATGAAGTCTGGTGCAGACAGGGTGAAAAAGGACACAAAAAGGAGAAGAAGTTAACTCTCAATCCCTTTGTGGCGATTTTGAAAAGGTAGAAGTTCACGGGGGAGGGTGTTTGTTGCTTCAGTGACATCAGTGAGAATAACAGTATCCCCAAGGGCCACGTCTTCAGTGAATTTCATCTGCATCTAGAATGTAATAATGTTTAGTAAAAATGTAAAACCTTAGCTTTAAATTAAGATGCCAGGTGGCCATGCCAAATAGACCATTAAGCCATCTCATCTCCAAGTTTAGGCTGCCAGAGTTTCTTTTATTGGTAGGAAAGACACTATAAATTCCTCCTGCTGAAGCCAACAAATCTAATTAACAGATAGGAATATCCAAGCCGGTAAATGCCTAATAATTACTGTGTTAATTTGATGTTCTGTGCCTACTCCACAAGTTGCTGTGAGATACTCAGGGTCTCCAGAGCCGGCTTTTTGAGAAAGACTTGTGAACACTGAAAAGAGAACTATTCTAACATAATCATCCTCCCGCCCCCGAGAAAAGAGGTTTTCATTTGCCATAGTCATTACTGGGGTTACCCAAGTCAACATGGATGTCGTGTATTAAGTAGTGGAAAAGGAGATCTGGATTAGTTCAAAGGCCATCAGTAGAATTGCATCCAGAAGGTAGCAGTGGATCAAGTCTCTGGAGCATTAGCCCGAGGGTAGTTTCAACGGAAGCAACAGAACTATGGGGAGGTTGACACATATCTCAGTGCCTTATACATACCTTGCTTTCCCCTTACGGGGTCATTGCTGCTCCAATAACACTGTGGTGATTATCTTTTCCAGGCTGCTCGGAAATACTGCCCTCATCATGTTGGCCACTATCTCGGGATGGATGTCCATGACACTCCAGACATGCCCCGTTCCCTCCCTCTACAGCCTGGTATGGTAATCACGGTGGAGCCAGGTAAGGGTGGGTGCTAGCAGGCTCTGATCCCTTGAGACATATAATAGTATCAGAGAGAAAGGTATATGTTGTTCATTTTTACCTGAATTGACATAATTAAATTAGAAGAGACGGGAAAATAGATCTCTTTAGTGTAGATGGGAACTTTGAGATTTTTTTTCTTGAGCTTTCTTATTTAACATCACACAGTTTGCTTAATTTGACTTCTCCAATAAACAACAGATGGAGAATACTTTCTTTAAGTAGATATTAAGAAATAAATCTTTTTTTAAACCCTGCCTTTGCCAGGGCCAGTTTATACTAGTCAGTGCAGTGATGGGCTGCTCATGCCTCCTCCAGGTGTTTCCCTAGAGAAAGCCAGTCAGGCTCAGCATGTTTGCAGTTGCATCCCCTCTGCAGACTACACTAAACTGCCCACATTACTCTCCTTAGGACCTAAGTCCTTTTTACTGAGCTTAGAGGAAGCTGGCCATCTAATGGGTCCCCAGCTTGATGATCCTGGCCAGTGGGCAGAATTCAGCAGAGAAGTGATGGTCACAGTGTAGTGTAAGGATTGATGTTACAGGAGTGATTTTAAAAACTGTTTTTGTCAAGAAAATGGATTTCAGCTGTAGATTTCAAGTATTTACACCTCTAGAGTATATAAATTATAGCTGGGACCTGACTTTATACTACCTAAGTCCTACATTATGGCCTTATGTACTTACTCATTCTAATCTCGTTGGTACACGGGTGCTTCCCTAATGTTTAATTACATATTCCTTCACTGATCTTTTTCTTTTTATCACAAGGCAGCATCTGTGTGAGTATAGTGGAGGAAGTTTCCAGTTTTTGTTTTGTTTTTTTTCCAGTTTCTTAAATATGGAAAGACCTGTTCTTATCTGACTTCATGATTAGAAAGGGTACCTTGGGCTCTTAGAATCTTCCAAATGTTTGTTAAAGTCTTCCTGTTTCTCTCTTACACTATATCCTGTACATCAGATATGTTTATGGCTTATTTGAGTATTTCTACAACTTGTTGTTGTTCAGGCAAAGTAGGTTTTTTCAACATATTTTTAAATGCTTTGTGTTCCTATTTTAGCAAAGTTCCCTTTTCCCAAGGGATGATTAGGCAGAGAAAGAATACATTTATATAATCTGCTGGTTCCCAGTGTATGTTGACATACTCGTAAGTAACCTTAGTTGCCTGCTTGAACCACTAGATTATGACAGAATCATGATAGAGCCCATAGTTGGTATACAAAACAACTATAGTAATAGTTCTAGCAATGACACCCAACATGTATTGATCATTATGTGCCCCATACTTCTATATATACTATCTCATTTAGTATCCACAATTCTAGGCAGATACTCTTACGATCCCAGTTTTATAAGACTAGTTGTAGCACAGAGAGGTTAACTTGCTTGTCCCAGATCATCCAGGTACTGCCTCTTAAGAACAGCATATTCTGTTTTCTACTTTTCAGGGATCTATATCCCAGAAGATGACAGAGATGCCCCAGAGAAGTTTCGTGGTCTTGGTGTACGAATTGAAGATGATGTAGTGGTGACTCAAGATTCACCTCTCATCCTTTCTGCAGATTGCCCCAAAGAGATGAATGACATCGAACAGATATGCAACAGGGCCTCTTGACCGTCGCTGCAGCTCACGTGCATCTCAGGTTTAGAGGGGGTGTGCACATGTGCTGGCTGAGCGTCTCTGTGTGTATGTTTCTACACATGTTCCGTTTAGGGATTATGGCAATTGTATGAATGTAAAAAAATGTATATGTGACCTTTCTTTGTTTTAAGTAGCTAGAAATCTGGAAAATTGAATTTTTGAATGATATGTTACTACAACTTTAGAAACATTAACTCTGTACAATTAATGACCAAGGCAGGTTTAATTTTTAAATGTACAGAACTATCATGGTTATGTATGTCCATGCATTCCAGTTAACAGAAATATACAGAAAATTTTCTCCTTTTCTCCAACTCTTTCCCTTTCTATGCTTTTGCTGAGATCTACCTAATATCATAAGCTGTTTATGATGCTTATATTTTGAGCTAACCACCACTGTCTGCCTATACTAAAAGCCGCCTGTCAGTGATTGTGGGTGGGCAGTACATATCTTCCATAACTCCTGTCCATCTCTTCCAGATACTACATATCTACTGGAGCCATATGAGCCCTTGTCACTGGTGTCCTGCTATCCCACCATTCAGCTCCAATCCAGATTCTGTGAACCCTATTAAAACAGTTTTGAGTTTTCCTTGCTGTTTCATTGCCTATGGCCTGGAAAGTGTTTAGATTTTTGATGAGGGAAAAAATGGAAGAGAAAGAAAAACATATATATGTCTGCTACAGAACTGCACCTCTGTCGATCCATTCTCAATCTGAAGAAAATTCCTTTCCCAGGCATCCACGGTGTCTTTATAGATTTATAGGATACTGATCCTCATAACACACTCTTGAACCTGCTGCCCTGGCCAAGGGTAGATCCTCCCCTTACCCTGTTGAAGCCAGAGGAATGACACCAGTTTTCAGAGAGCTGCTCCTGTTGCATTCTGCAGTGTCATCTAGTGCAAAATATGGAACTCACCCGGTACCCATAAACATCCTATGATCCTTTTATTTCTCTGATATTAGCACTGGGAGGGCAGTAGGAAAGAGTCCTATTTCCCTCAACACAGCATTGGCTGCATTCATACAAGAACTCAGTTTGCAGAGTGAACAGGGCTAGATTATTGCAAATGGTTTATTCAGAAGCTTCTGTCATAGAACTAATATGTTCACCTCCATTAAACCTGGATATAGGCCAAAGATGTATAAAACATGTTGATAGAGCATAAATTCGAGAGATTTTAAGAAAGAAACAGGGTAGATTAACACTCTCTTGCAGTGCTAGAGGTTTGCCTATCTTATGAGGGAAACCTAAGGTACAGAGCCAAAAGCAGACAAGCAGCAACTTCATCAGGAGACAAAGATAATGCTATAAATCAGAGTGATATAGATGCTGTCCTGCCAGTGCTCAGCCTTGAATGCTCTGGCTTTGCTAAACAGCTGTGGGAATGGATGGCCACACAGCTGGACAGCCACAGTCCCTGGGCCTGTACTCCCCACCTCCCTCCAACTTCTCAGTCCTATGCTCCTTTCTAAAAGGGTACTGAAGACAGATCCACAACTCTAGCTTCTCACCGTCTGGGCTTCTGTGGCCCCAACAGCCCTTTCCTTGAATTGAGTTTCCTTAGTTCTTTTTCAATCCTGGAATAAGGAATTTCCTTTTCTTCCTATAAATTATTTTCGGTGGTCTTCAACTTTCTAGCTAAAAGCCTAGGTGGCTTTTATGTATAGCAGCACATCTGGACATGAAACAGACTTCTGGTTAGATTCTAATCAAGTTCTGCAGGTGCTGTGAGCCCTGCTTAGAATGGCTATGCAGAATTCTTCTGGTGATTTTTAATGCCTGACCCAAGCACGTTGTCCTTTGAGTCAGTAGCTAAGCATTGAATCAGAGTATCAGAACCATTGAGAGATGACATAGTGTTTGAGGGCTGTCTGACATATTCAGGATTTGTTGAGCACATATGGTGCACAGTGCAGGAATCTCGTTCATTTTTAGCCATACTACAGACAAGCCCCACATTTCCTCCAAGTCTAAGCATAGTAAATACTTCATATATACACCAGGCTCTCCTAATGAAAACCTAGATTTTCAGAAGTCCTTCAAATGTTACACTGGAGTTTTTCTTCCTCAGTTAAAGAGAGATGGTTGGGTTATTAATAATGCCATCTAAGTGAAGGAAGCATGTCTCGATAGCCTCTGTCGCTTACTTTTGTGCATTTGCCTCAGGAATTGCTGTTTTTCCGTAAATCAGGAAACAGACCGTGTTTTCTATTTGAAATGCAATTCAAGTAGCAATTGCTGGAATAGAAACCTTTCCCTCAAAAAAAAAAAAAAAAAAAAGAAACCTTTCCCTCCCCACAGCCATGGTATCCACACTAGGAAGGTACTTCTGGTGGCTGAAAGTTCTCTCTGGGTCTTCTTTTAAAACACCATTATTTTTTCACCAATCTTGTAAGGTCAGAAAGGGAAAGTTCCTACCATAGACATGATGTCTTAATTTGAGATGAAGATCCATAAAATAAGAAAATCCCAGATGAAGACATTGTTACTCATTAAGATAGAAAAATTGGGCTGTGTTACATTTTTCAAAGCCAGCCCTCATAGGTGACACAGAAGTGCTGCCTCTTCTCCTATGTCTGTGTCAGAGCTCACAAATACTGCACAGGGACTACCCCACCAAGCCAGCTGTTGACCTCAGGCTCCTTTGTAACCTGTGTCTCCAGTAACTGCTACCAGTAGAACAAAACTGGGATTTGAGTTTGACCCTGTCTGCCATCCCTCAGCTGGTATATGAGCAATGAGAATAAAGCTCATTTATGTGTGTGTGTTAGAAACAAAGTAAGGGGGGATCCCTGGGTGGCGCAGCGGTTTGGCGCCTGCCTTTGGCCCGGGGCGCGATCCTGGAGACCCGGGATCGAGTCCCACGTCAGGCTCCCAGTGCATGGAGCCTGCTTCTCCCTCTGCCTGTGTCTCTGCCTCTCTCTCTCTCTCTCTGTGACTATCATAAATAAATTTAAAAAAAAAAAAAAGAAAAGAAACAAAGTAAGGGCCCAGGATGGTGGCAGCATAAAGGACATAAAAAAATAAAGGTTAATTTTTTTTAAAATTTTAGTTTCCTGAGGTGGGATCTGTAGCCTAAAACATAAGCTGGTCAGGTTTAAGTTTTCATCCTGGGAAAAATATACTTGAAACTGAGGTTTAATGTTCCTAATATATATATTCCTAATATATATGTTCCTAATATATATATGTTCCTAATATAACGAGCATCGTTAAATGCTAACGTTTAATCAGAGCAGAAGTCCATTGTCACAAAGCACATGGGTCCTCCTGGCTGCTCTTCATTGTACCGCTGCCTGTGTGTCCCTGAGGAACTTGGTGCGAGCATCAGTACTGCTCAGATCAGGGGTCCCGGCTGGAAGCAAGGTTTCATGAGGATATGAGAGAACTGCAGTGTTTGTTAGCATTTCTTAATGCTTTGTATGACTTGTGCAATTATAGAAAGTTCAGTTTGGACAAAACGCTGTTACTTTTTTAAGGCTCTATCCCCTGAAAATAGGTATGTCATTCCCCAACAGGGGAAAAGCATTTATTACTGTCATTTTAAAAATAAGCAATAAAACAATAAATATAAAAGTGTATGGGGGTGTGTTATTTTCAAATCTAGACTTTACAGCTTTAAATGTGAGAATATTTAGTTTTACAAAATATTTTTTACAGAGGTGGGCCTGGCTGGCTCAGCCAGAGAGCATGCAACTCTTGATCTCGAGGTTGTGAATTCTAACCCCATGTGGGAGGTAGAGATTAATAAACAAATTTTTAAAAATCTATTTTTTAGGGACGCCTAGGTGGCTCAGTGGTTGAGCGTCTGCCTTCGGCCCAGGGTGTGGTCCTAGAGTCCCGGGATGGAGTTCTGCCTCAGGCTCCCTATAGGGAGCCCGCTTCTCCTCCCTCTGCTTATGTCTCTGCCTTTCTCTGTGTCTCTCATGAATAAATAAATAGAATCTTTTAAAAAGTGTATATATATTTTATATATATATATATTATATTATATAGAGTATTAACGCTGTCACAAAATCCTGTTTCAAACTTAAGATGATCCTGTCAGTCATGGCTGGGGGCGAGGGGAATGTATTCATTCTGGCCCATTAGAAGATTGGTTTAATGGTCTAATGTATAACATGGTAACTATAGTTGATAATACTCTGTTGTATAATAGAAATTTGCTAGAAGAGTAGAATTTAAATGTTCTCATAAAAAGGGAAAATATTTGAGTTGATGTGTTATATAAGTAGATGGTGGGACACCGTTTCACAATGTGTATGTGTATCAAATCATCATGATGTACGCTTTAAATATACAGTTTTTCAATTACTTTAGTCAAGAGAGCAAAAGGGAAAAAGTTGACTCCATAAAACTAACCCACAGGTCTCCAGACAGCCCTGTACCACTCAAGATCATAAACTTTGGCCATGAGCGTTTTATTAAGGATAAATTTTGTAGGAAAGTAGGATCAATTTGCAAAATTGTAAATTTGTTAACTTTCTCAGTTAACCATATAAACAGCCATAAGTGTGGTCATTTTTTGCCTAATAGGAATCCTCATTAAAATCTGAGGCTTTCTGGGGGCACCTGACTAGTTCAGTTGGTAGAGCGTGTTGACTCTTGATCTCAGGGTTGTAAGTTTGAGCCCCATGTTGGGTGTTGAGATCACTTAAAAATAAAATCTTTTAAAAATTGAGGGAGGGAGCACAAATGAGGGGAGGGGCAGAGGGAGAAGAAGAAGCAGACTTTTTGCCAAACAGGGAGCCCTAAGTAGGGCTCCATTCCAAGACCCTGAGATCATGACCTGAGCTGAAGGCAGACATTTAAACTAAGCCATAGAGGCTCCCCTAAAACTAAAATCTTTAACATCTGAGGCTTTCTCTAAGGTGTGCCTTCCAAAATTTTTCACATCCTGGCACACATAAAAAGATAGGGTTTTTTGTATGGCACAATGGAATAAACTTGAGAGGACTAAGGAATGTACACAAATACCTAGAGAAAAAAATTCATTCCATATCCTTTATATAATTAGATGAAAATAACATGTACAAAGTTTTACAGAAGGTTTTAAATTTGTATAACAGTTGTAAGAAATTATTTTCAGAATGTCAATAGACTTAGCCTACTTGTGGGAACATGACTTTTTTTGTATAACAGGCTGAAACCCTATACACAATTCGTGATGCATCATTCTTCAGCATCATTCTTCATAATCACCATCTACAAGAAATTTGTACAAATAGCTGACAAAAATTTGAAGCCATTTTTATGGTCGTTTAAAAATTCATGATTGAAAAAAATTAAAAAATAAAAATTTATGATTGAACTGATGAATGGATGAACAAGATGTGATATGTCCATACAGTGAAATATTCAGCCATAAAAAAATGAATTACCAATACCTGCTACAACACAGATGAGTCTTGAAAATGTACTAAGTGAAAGAAGCCAGACTCAAAAGACACATAATATATGATTCCCTTTATATAAAATGTCCAGAATAGGCAAATCCATGGAGATTAGAAAGAATAGTAGTTGCAAGATCTGAGGATAGAGGGAAGTGGAGAGTGATGGCTAACAGGGTTTCTTTTTTAGGTGATGAAAATATTCTGGATAGAAGGTGGTGACAGCTGCACAACTGTGAACATACTTTAAAACCTCTGAAAGGCATCTTGCGGTATTTGGTATTTGGATTAAATCTCAATAATTTATTATTGAAATTAAATTTAAAGAATCTAACTCCTTGGGCAGTTGGGTGACTTAGTTGATTAAGGGTCTGCCTTAAGCTCGGGTCCTGATCCCAGGGTGCTGGGATCAAGCACCACATGGCATTGGGCTGCTCAGTGGGGAGCCTTCTTCTCCCTCTCCCTTTGCCCCTCCCCCAGGTTGTGCTCATACTCTGTCAAATAAATTTAAAAAATTTTAGTATATCTACTTTCATTGACAAATGTGAAATTTTTTATAATGTGGATTTCTAATCAAATTGGAATCATAAAATATTTGAAGATGATAGAGCTATAATTCACAGAATGTGAACATGCGTTGAAATCACATAAAATACTTGAAGATGATAGAGCTAAAATTCACAGAATGTGAACATGCGTTTTTAGAACACTGCTCCCAGCATTGACCACAAAGGTCAGAAGTATTCCATGTATGTGAAGCAGAAAGCCCGGCTGTCTGGAGTTAACACCTGCAAGGAGCCCTGACCATCTTCAGCTCCTGTGACACCCATGGCTAGCAACACCTCAGGTCCCTGAAACACCAGATGCTACATCAACACCATGGCTCCCTTGTCTTTGATGAGCAACGGCACGCTCAGCAGCTGCTGCCCTGAGTGGATGACCAGGTGGTAGTACCCCTTCTTGGCCACATTTCGGGGAATCCAGGACTTCTGGTGATACAGTGACGGGTAAGGGAGCTCTAGCTGCTCCAAGTTCCACCCATCTGGCGACCATCCCAAGGACAGTGGGGATCAGTATCTCCCAGCACACTGATTTCAAGGCACATTGCTCAGGTTATTTAATTGTAAAATATAGAATGATACTGAGTGGAGCTTACTTGCACATAAGAATTTGTGGTACTGTGTAAATATCGGTTCAGATTTCCACCAATTTGTAAAGCCTAGTGGTTCTGGATACTTGCTGCGAAATACTGCCTATCTTTTCCTTAAAAAGTTGAGACTGAGAAGCCTGCAATGATATATCAGAAATGTTTTTTAGGGGATCCCTGGGTGGCACAGTGGTTTAGCGCCTGCCTTTGGCCCAGGGCGCGATCCTGGAGACCCGGAATCGAGTCCCACGTCAGGCTCCCGGTGCATGGAGCCTGCTTCTCCCTCTGCCTGTGTCTCTGCCTCTCTCTCTTTCTCTCTCTCTCTCTCTCTCTCTCTGTGTGTGTGCCTCTCATGAATAAATAAATAAAATCTTTAAAAAATAAAAAATAAAAAAAATAAAAAAATAAATAAAATCTTTAAAAATAAATAAAAATGTAATTGATACATGCTACAACATGGATGAACCTTTAAAACATTTGTGCTAAGTGAAATAAGCCAGATTTAAAAAGGACCAATACTGGGGCACCTGGCTTGCTCAGTCTGTGGAGCATGCGACTCGATCTCAGGATTGTAAGCTCAGGCCCCATGTTCAGTGGAGAGACTACTTTTAAAAAAATCTTTTTAAAAAAAGGACAATATCAATTCCACTTAAATGCAATACCTAGAATAGTCAAATTCACAGAGTCAGAAAGTAAAATGATGGTTGCCAGGGTCTTGGGGGAGAGAGGAATGCAGAGTTATTATCTAATGGGGAGAGAGTCTGGTAAGGGAAGATGACAAAGTTCTGGAGATAGAGGGTGGTGATGGTTGTACAACAATGCAAATACACTTAAAGTCACTGAACTTTGCACTTAAAGATGTTTAAAATGGTAAATCGTACATTTTATCACAATTTTTTTTTTTTTAACTAGAAAAAGAACTCTATTAGCATGTGCGCGAGGGGAAGAGGCAACCTAAAGGGAGACTGAGAATTTAAGCATTTAAATGCTTCATGAATTTGTGTGTCATCCTTGCACTGGGGCTGTGCCAATCTCCTCTGTATCATTCCAATTTTAGTGTACTGTGCTGCTGAAACGAGGACCAGTATTTAAGTAATTAAAATAAGAACCATTAAAATGCTAACTCCATGTAACTGGAGCTTGTAATCTCTTGGTCTGAGTGATAACCAAACTAGTCTGAAGGGTCGTGTGTATTCTGAGATACCTATTTTTAAAAAGTCATACCCAGGTGAGAGTTAGCAGGAAATGGTGTCAAAAGAAAGTGGTTGAAAGGGCAGGGCTGTTTTGAGCGGAAAAGAGAAAGGTAAGGGGAACATGATGGCTAGCTCCGAACATCCGAAAAGCCGTCATGTGGAACATTTCATTTTATGCTGCTCCATTCCGCAGAACCGGCGCCGGTGGGCGGCACCTTCTCAGAGCAGAACCGTAGACGGAAAAGGGCTGGCAGCGGCTTGGTCCGGGCCCTGCGGACGGAGCGACCTGCCGGGCCACGCGGCGGGGCCGACGGGCGGGGGGCCAGAGGGGCGTCCCCGCCGCGGGGTCGGCCGCCTCCCAGGGCGGGCGGGCCGGGTCCCACGCCCCACCCCCGCCCCGCCCCAGCCCTCCACCCCGCTCACCCCTCCCGGGCCCTGACCCCGGGAAATCGGCTGGCCCCGCCCCTCGGTTCTCGGGGAACGCATCCGGTCCCCGAGCGCTCCCCGCCGCCCCAGCCCTGCGGCCGCCCCTGCCCCCGCGCCCCCTCGGCGGCCACAGCCGCCACCGGGTCTCCCGCGGGCTCACGGCGGGGCCGCCGGGCACTGCTCGGAAGGCGCCCCGGGTGACCACGACGGCAGCACGCTCGGCCTCCGCGTCCGAGGGACGGGTGTCCCCAGAACCCGGTCGGGGAAACGCAAGGTGCTCCCAAGGCTCCAGACAAACGGCAGGACCGGGCTCGGCTGTCACGCGAGCTAACGGGGCGGGAGGCCGGACGCGAGGCATCCCAGCCCCCCGGAGCTCGGGGCCCCTGCGCTCACCCGGGGCCCGCCCGCCCCCCTGCCCGCGGAGCCCACAGCCCCGGCGCGGCTGCTGCTGGGGCCCCGGGACGCCCCGGAATGCGGAGGGGCGGGGAGGAAATACCCTGCCTCCCTCCAGGCCACCCGCGCTCCTCCCCCCTCCCTCCGCTCCCCCTTCCTGCCCGCTCTTCCTCCCCTCCACTCTTCTCCCCTCCCTCCACTCCCCCTCTCTTCCTCTGCCTTCTCTATCCCCCTTCCCTTCTCTCCTCCCCTCCACCCTCCTTCCCACCCCTCCTCTCCCCCCTCCTCCACTCTCTTCCCCTCCCCTCTCCCTTCCCCTCCCTTGACCTTCCCTTCCCCTCTTTTCCTCTCTCCCCCTCCTCTTCCCCTTCCCCTCCCCTCTCCTCCCCCTCCCCCACCTCTCCTCTCCTTTTTAGGTCCTTCCCTTCCTCCTCCCATCTGCCCCTCACCTCCCACCAGTGCCTCCCACTGGCTGACCAGAAGCTGACACTGACCTCCAGGTGAGCCTTGCCCCCAACCCATGACCTGAAACAGGCCTGAAAGGGCAAGGAACATATCTGAAGGCCTATGGACTTTGTCATTTTACGAATACACAATAAAGTTACACGATGTATAAACCCTCTTCCAACAAAATCCGAATCTCTTTTTTAAGGAGGGGGTGCAGAGAGACCAGAGTATAAATCTGAAAATCTGATACAGAAGAAGATAAAGTTTCATACCATTCAAACTGAAATCTAACTTGTAAAAATTGACAGCTTTTCTGCCATTTTATTGTTTTATGTCAAGTTGCTAATTGATGCAACACATCTTGTAAAGGCTAACTTGCAAAAGGTCATACTGAAAACAGAGTAAGTTTTCTTTTTTTCTTCCGGGAATATTCATAACAGCTTTATTTGTAATAGCCCAAAGCTGGAAACAATCAGAATGTCCATGGACAGACAGGTGAGTGTACTAACATGTAAGCATACAGCCATACAACAAAATGCAATTCAGTGGCAAAAGTGGATGACTTATTGATGAACACTACAGGGGAGGTAAGTCTCAGGAGGATTATGCTGCCTGAAAGAAGTCAGACCATAGGAAGAGTATATACATACTGTATGGTTCCCTCTATATAAATCCCTAAAAATGCAAGTTAATCTAAAATGACCAAAGCAGCTTGAGTGGTCACCTGGAACCAAGTAGAAGGTGAAAAGACATGAGAGGGAGAGAATCACAAAGGGCATGAAGAAATTATTGGGGGTAATGCACATGTTCATTATCTATTTTTTCCCCTCACAACATTGTCTTTCCTAGATAAGCTTAAGCTTGGGGGCAAATTTTAATAGAGTAGAAAGCCTTCCTTATGTATCAGCTGTACTTAAAGTTTATCTTTTTTTTTAAGATTTTATTTATTTATTCATGACAGACACAGAGAGAGAGGCAGAGACACAGGCAGAAGGAGAAGCCGACTCCATGCGGGGAACCCAATGTGGTGCTAAACCGCTGAGCCACCCAGGGATCCCCAAAATTTATCTTTCTGAAGAGAGAAGGTCCAAGACTAATGTGTCCTGAAATGAGAAATTTAAGAAATTGTGGGATGCTTGGGTGGCTCAGCAGTTAAGCATCTGCCTTTGGCTCTGGGCGTGATCCTGGGGTCCTGGGATCGAGTCCCACATCAGGCTCCCCACAGGGAGCCTGCTTCTCCCTCTGCCTATGTCTCTGCCGCTCTCTCTCTCTCTGTCTCTCATGAATAAATAAATAAAATCTTTTAAAAACAAGAAATTGGAAAAACTGCTAGTTTATTCAAGTTGTTTCACCTGGTGGTTACAGCTTGTAAAGTTATTTATTGGTTTGAGAGTGATTGGTGGTGATAAAAGTTTTCCAAAATAATAAGTCACAAGCTATTTGGCCTTTAAAAGAATAGCATACTCCTAAAAATACCAGTTTTTATCTCTTAAGAATCGGTCAAATATAAAAACATGTTTTACATTATATGTTTGCCTATCTAGTTTATTTCTCATAAGTTTTTTTTTTAAGATTTATTTATTTATTTTAGTGAGAGAACATGAGCAGGAGGGGCAGAGGAGGAGAGGGGAGAGAATCTCAAGCAGACTCCCTGCTGAGCATAGAGCCCAACATGGGGCTCAGGCCCTTGATCCTGAGATCAGGACCGGACCTGAAACCAAAAGTCAGACACTTAACCAACTATACCACCCAGGTGTCCCTCTCATAATAGTTTTTGAAAACTATCGCCATAACAGGCTTTATCTCACAAAGGTATATGTGGTGAAGCATAGCCATCAAACATCCATAACCAAGACATCTGTCACTGATACCTATTCATATACATTCTCTCTGTCACCCGATCTGATCACCACCCTCAAGAAAATTGTCATTTCCACAACCACCAATTCCCAAACTGTCAGGTCTGTCGAACTTCAGTGCTCTTCCTACTCCATCCATTGCTTCCTACCCCACCACACACACACACACACACACACAAACACACACACACACACACACACACACACTTTGTTAAAAATTGGTACATGCATTAAGCAACCTTAAAGACTTTAAAGTCTGTCGTTCTAATACCAAGTAGCTCTTTAAAACTTTAGTAAGCATGAGCTCACGTGGAGGGCTTGTTATTTACTGCAGACTTTCATTCCTACACTCAGAACTTTTAATTTCATAGTTCTGGGTGAGGAATCAGCATTTTTATCTTTCACCCTTGGCATTATAATTATGTGTTGTGCTCTGAACCTCCTTGGGTTCATTTTGTTTGGAACTCTCTATGCATCCTGTACTTGAATGTCTGTTTCCTTCCCCAGGTTATTTCTTCAGATAAGTTTTCTGCTCCCTTCTCTCCCTTCTCCTTCTGGGACCCCATATAATGTGAGTATTTGTTAGCCTGAAGACACCACCTTGTTCACCAAGACAACCTTTAACCTATTCTCATTTTTTTCATTCCTTTTTCTTTTTGCTCTTCCACTTGGGTGCTTTCCATCATCCTGTCTTCCGAATTGCTGATCTGTTCTTCTGCATCTTCTGATCTACTGTTAATTCCCTCTAGTGTGTTTCTCATTCCAGTTATTGTATTCTTCAATGGATTCATTCTTTTTTATATTTTCTCTCTCTTTGTTGAAGTTCTCACTAACCTCTTCTACTCTCCTCTCCAGTCTCATGAGCATCTTTATGACCTTTGCTTTGAACTCTTTATCAGGTAGATTATATCCATTTCATTGAGTTCTTTGAGGTTTTGTCTTATTCTTTGGTTTGGAGCATATTCTGCTATCCCTTCATCTTGCTTGACTTTCTGTATTTGTTTTTATGAATTAGGTAGAACACCTACTTCTCCTAAACTTAATGGAATGATCTTGTATATGGTCATCCTCTGTGTATACTTTAAATTCCTGGTGACTTTGGCTGATTGACTGGCTATAACTGTGGCTGGTGTGGGCTGGGGGTCCCAAGGCACTCTGTGCTGAGGCTGCCCTGGTGGGATCATCAGAGCTGAAATAGGTATGTGCCCAGGTAGTCCCAGTGCTCTTGGCATAAAGGGCACCCTTAAAGGACAGCTTCAGCTGAAGTAGGTACAAACTAGAGTGTCCCAGAACGCTCCAAGCAAGAGCACCCTAGCAGGGAGGCTGGGGTGGAGACAGGCAAGGTCCAGAGTATCCCGGGGCCTTCTGCTCCAGCAGGGCTCAGGCAAGTCATCTGGAGCTGAAGTGGCACAGGCTTGGAGTGTTCAAGGGTGCTGTGCACCTTCGTCACCTTGGCAAAATGACTGGAGCTATGGTGAGCACTGACCAGGAGTGTCCCAGTGTGCACTGCACTGGGGCCACCTTGGTTGGATGTCTAGGGCTGATGTGGGCTAGAAGCCCAGGGCTCCCTGAGGCAGTAGGCTAGCTAGAGAGCCAGGACCCTGCTCCCATTCACACTATCAAGGTGGAAGGAGATGTAAACCATAGCATTTGCCAGCCCCTCTGACCCAGAGAGGGTTCCAGCAGCTCCCCCACCAGTTGGTAGGGTTCTTGGGCTGGATCTTTTATATTCTGGTTGCTATTTAAGTAGGCTCCATATCCAATCTGGGCTTGAACTCACAACCCTGAGATCAAGAGCCCCATGCTCTACCACCAGCTAAGTCAGCCCTCTAATTGCTTTTTAAACCACATCTTTTGGAGCACCTAGGTGGCTCAGTGGTTGAGCATCTGGCTTTGGCTCAGGTCTTGATCCTGGGGTCCTGGGATTAAGTCCCACATCAGGCTTCCTGTGGGAAACCTGCTTTTCCCTATATGTACGTCTGCTTTTCCCTTTGCCTATGTCTGTGTGTCTCATATGAATAAATCTTTAAAAAAATAAAATAAACCACGCTTTGTTTTTTTTTTCTGTGCCTGTGGGTGTCTTGGGCTCCCTAAGGCCACAGGCCAGCTATGGTAGCCAGAGCCCTGCTCCTGTCTCAAGTTGGAGGGAGAGTATAAACCATGGCACTCTCCAGCTCCCCTCACCACCACCCTACCCCCTGGACCCTACCTGGAGAGTTCCAGCAGCTCCTCAATGTGTTTGGCACAGTTCTAGGACTGAATCCTTTATATTTCAGTTGCTCTTTTAAACCTTGGCTTTTTTTTCTGTGCCCGAGGGGCAGATGAATCTGCTCCTAGTCCCTCTGTACCAGCCTTCCCTGCTTCATTTCTCAGCGTTGGTGTGGGGGGGGGGGGGGCTTTGTTACTGTGTGTCTGTCTTTCTTGCCCTTCTCGGTGTGGTCTCTCTATTTTTTTGTACAGAGCTGTTCAGTCAGCCCTCAACTCTTCAGGAGGATTTGCTCTATAAATAGGTGTAAATTCGGTGTGTTCCAGGAGAAGGTGAGTTCAGGGTCTTCCTCAGTCACTATCTTGGATGGAAACTCACAAAATAAGCTCCTAATTGAGTTCCTTCTCAGTTTATTTCCACGTTTTTTTGTTTTGGGACCCTTTAGAATCCATGTTGGATCTGATTTATAGTCAAATCGGCAACCGATTTGACTATATTCACCGAAATCATTTGTGGACAACCAAACACGCTCTGATAACATACAGCCCCAAAAAGGCCTCTTCCAGGTGACTTCAATTGCTTATGTATAAAAATATACATGAAGAACATCAGTGACATGTGTAATCCTAAAGAAAAAGCAATGCCCAATTCATTTATTTTTTACTTTGGAACTTTTTGTGGGATGATATCATTTTATGTCAAGATTATACCCAGGAAAACTCCATGTTATAGCAAAGAATGGAATGATTTTTATAGGAATTAATATAAAAAGTCTAGCTGCATTCCCAGACAGCTACTCCCAGACATTCCAATACATTACTTATAAAAACTGTCCCCCCCCAAAAAAAAACAACCTGCCCCAAACTCCTTGAATAGCGCAGTCATGCTTCATTTTAAAATGACTACTTGAGTGTAGCCCTAGACCGGCATGAATTAGACAAAGGGTAAGGACAGAGTTGAAGTCAGAAGCCAAGGTGTGCAACCCCAAAATCACATCCAAGGAGACAGCTCCTGAGGGAGTCTAAGGACATGCAGTTGAGTGAGTATCTGAAGTCCTTCCTCCTTTTTCCAGACAGTGGAAAGGAGTGTCCATTTCTCTCTGCAATAGATCTTAGCCTCGAGAATCTCACAGCAACACACACATAAGCACAACATAGCTACCAAATGCGATAATGTATACCAAAATTATCCTAAATAAATAAAATAAACACCTCAGTGCAAAGGGGAACAACATTGGAAGAGTCAACATAGACCTCTATAGATATTTTTTTAAACAATACACATGGTTTTGTATTCTCTACAAACAACTGGCGGAAGAGACACAGAGTCCAGATGTATACTGCTTGCTAGTCAACAGAAAGAAGCCTGCCTGCAATTGAATTGTTGTTGGGGGTGAACTCCATGAGAGCAGCTCAGGGATGACCGGGTGCTAGGTGAGGTGTACTCCAGCCCAATGTCCTCCACCGCAAACACCGAGGGGCTGGGGCCCTACTCAACGTCACCCATTCAACCTCACTGAGCTTTGACCGAGCTAGGTGCCAGGGTGAAGAGGAAACACACAGTCTCTGCACTCAAAGGGTCCTTAATCTACAAGATACCACATGGAAAACATTATAATCAGTATAACAATATAATAGAGTTACAGAGGCAGCACAAGGGAGGAACAGACATGAGATCATGACCTAAGCCTAAACCAAGAATTAGATGTTCAACTGAATGAGCCCCTCAGGTGTCCCTAAAAATTGTATGGTTTTATTTTGTGTTGTTTTTGTTTTTGTTTTTTTTTATAAAGATTTTTATTTATTCATGATAGACATAGAGAGAGAGAGGGAGAGAGAGGCAGAGACACAGGCAGAGGGAGAAGCAGGCTCCATGCACCGGGAGCCCGACGTGGATTCGATCCCGGGTCTCCAGGATCGCGCCCTGGGCCAAAGGCAGGCACCAAACCGCTGCGCCACCCAGGGATCCCTGTATGGTTTTATTTTGAACGTTTAAGTTCCTGATACCTGTTAATTTTTGTATAAGGTGTGAGAATAGGTCAAAGGTTTTATTTGTTTTGTTTATGAATATCCATTTGTTCCATCACTATTTATTGAAAATGCTCTTTCCTCCATTGAATTGCTTTTGTACTTTTGTCAAAATTCAGATGGGCAAAAAAAAAAAAAAAAAATTCAGATGGGCATATTTGTGTGGGTCTCTTCCCAGTTTCTCTGTTCAGTCCATGAATCTATCTGTATGTCTATTGCTCCATTACTGTCATACAGTCTTGATTACTGTAGCTGTATAATGTCCTTTTTTAATATATTTTATTTATTTATTCATAGAGACACGGGGTGGGGGGGGCAGAGGCACAGGCAGAGGGAGAAGCAGGCTCCATGCAGGGAGCTCGACGTGGGACTCGATCCAGGGTCCCCAGGATCAAACCCTGGGCTGCAGGCGGCGCTAAACTGCTGCACCACCAGGCTGCCCATGTATAATAAGTCTTGAAAGCAAAAGTGATTCCTCTCACTTTTCCTTTTCAAAATTGTTTTAGCTATTCTAGTTGTATTGCCTTTCTATGTAAATTTTAGGATTATTTTGCCCATAGCTGCAAAAAGCTGGTTAGGATTTTTATAGGAATTATGTTAAACCGTATATCAATTTGATGAATTTAACAGTCTATTTAACTGACATCTTGATATGTTGAATCTTTCAATCCATGAACATGGTATGTCTCTTCATTTATTAGAAAAACTAAAAATTTTCTTTCATAAGTGTTGTGTAATTTATTTTTTTAAGATTTTATTTATTTATGAGAGACACAGAGAGAGAAAGGCAGAGACACAGGCAGAGAGGGAAGCAGGCTCCATACAAGGAGCCCAAAGGGGGACTCAATCCCAGGTTTCCAGGATCAGGCCCTGGGCTGAAGGCAGCTAAACCCCTGAGCCACTCAGGCTGCCCAGTTTTGTGTAATTTAAACATACAAGTCCTATACAGGTTTTATTAGATTTATACCTAATTATTTAATTTTGTTGGTGATTATATGTAGCATATTATTTTAAATTTCTATGGCCACATATTCATAGCTAGTAGATACAAAACAATTACTTTTTGTATGTTTATCTTGTATTCTGTGACCTTGCTGATCTTATGGAGTAGTTCTAAGAGTTTCTGGGTTTTTTTTTTTTTAAAGATTCTTTGAGATTTTTCTAAATAAACTATATGTTATCTAAAAATGGGATGGCCAGGGATCCCTGGGTGGCGCAACAGTTTGGCGCCTGCCTTTGGCCCAGGGCGTGATCCTGGAGACCCAGGATCGAATCCCACGTCGGGCTCCTGGTGCATGGAGCCTGCTTCTCCCTCTGCCTGTGTCTCTGCCTCTCTCTCTCTCTCTCTCTCTCTCTGTGACTATCATAAATAAATAAAAATTAAAAAATAAAAAAAGCACCCTTTAAAAAAAAGATGCATAAAAAATTAAATTAAAAAAATTAAAAATAGGGATCCCTGGGTGGCGCAGCGGTTTGGCGCCTGCCTTTGGCCCAGGGCGCGATCCTGGAGATCTGGGATCGAGTCCCACGTCGGGCTCCCGGTGCATGGAGCCTGCTTCTCCCTCTGCCTGTGTCTCTGCCTCTCTCTCTCTCACTGTGTGCCTATCATAAATAAATAAAAAAAAAAAAATTTAAAAAAAAAAAATTAAAAATAAAAATAAAAAAATAAAAATAAAAATGGGATGGCCTTATTTGTTTCCAATCAGTATGCCTTTTACTTCTTTTTATTTATTTTTTTCACTTTATTGCACTGGCTACAAGTTCTAGTGTTATACTGAATAAGAGTGATGAGAGGTCATCCTTACCTTTTTCTCAATTTTAAGGGGAAAGCATTCAGTATTTCACCATTAAGTATAATGTTGGTTGTAGGCTTTTTGTAGATGCTTTTTATCAAGTTCAAGAAGTTCTCCTCTGCTCCTACTTTTATGAGAGTTTTAAACATGAATGGATGTTGAATTTTTGTCAAATGTTTTTACTGTATCTATTGATATGATTGTGTCAGTTTTCTTCTTGAAACTGTTACTATATCAGAATCCATTGATTGGTTTTTAAATATTGAATGAGCCTTGCATCCCTGGAATAAACCTCACTTGGTCATGGTGAATAATTTTTATGTATTACTAGATTCTATTTGCTAATATTTTATTAAGAATATTTGTCGGAAAAAAAAAGAATATTTATGTCGGGACCCCTGAGTGGCTTAGCAAATGAGCATCTGCCTTCCACTCAGGGTGTGATCTCAGGGTTCCGGATCGAGTCCCACATCAGGCTCTCTGCATGGAGCCTGGTTCTCTCTCTGCCTCTCTCTGTGTGTCTCTCATGAGTAATTAAATAAATCTTTTTTTTAAAAAAAAAAAAAAGAACATTTACGTTTGCATTCATGAAAAATACTGATGTGCAGCTTTTTTTATATTGTCTTTGTCTAGTTTTGTTATCAAGATAATACTGGATTCGGCCACAATAGCCAAACTGTGGAAGGAGCCTCGGTGTCCATCGAAAGATGAATGGATAAAGAAGATGTGGTTTATGTATACAATGGAATATTACTCAGCAATTAGAAATGACAAATACCCACCATTTGCTTCAACGTGGATGGAACTGGAGGGTATTATGCTGAGTGAAATAAGTCAATCGGAGAAGGACAAACAGTGTATGTTCTCATTCATTTGGGGAATATAAATAATAGTGAAAGGGAATATAAAGGAAGGGAAAAGAAATGTTGGGAAATATCAGGAAGGGAGACAGAACATAAAGACTCCTAACTCTGGGAAACGAACTAGGGGTAGTGGAAGGGGAGGAGGGCGGGTGTTGGAGGGGAATGGGTGACGGGCACTGAGGGGACACTTGACGGGATGAGCACTGGGTGTTTTTCTGTATGTTGGTAAATTGAACACCAATAAAAATTAATTAAAAAAAATAATACTGGATTCATAAAATGAATTGGAAAGAATTCTTCTATCTCTTGGAAAAGAGTTGTAGAATTGGCTTTAATTCTTTAACTATTTGGTAGAATTCTCTGGTGAAACCACCTGAGCCTCGATTTCTCTTTGAAAGACTTAAAATTATAAATTCATATGCCTTAATAGTTATAGAGGTATTCAAATTATCTATTTCACTTTGGATGAGTTGAGGTAATTTGTGGTTTTTGAGGAAGCGGTCTAAGTTGTTAAATTTGTGTGTGTAGAGTCTGTGGTATTGTCCTTGATCCTTTTTTTGTGCAAAGTATGTAGTGATATATCTCCTGTTTCATTCCTGATATTGGTAATTTGTATCTTCTCCCTTGCTAGAAGTATGTTAATTTTAATGATCTTTTTAAAAAATCCACTTTTTGTTTCATTCATTTTCGTTTGGTTTTTTGTTGTTGTTGTTTTCAATCTCTACTCTTTATTATTTCTTTCATTCTGCTTGCTTAGGGTTTATTTTATAGTTTTCTTCCACATTCTTTTTTTTCTTCCACATTCTTGAAGAGGGAACTTCTATCATTCTTTTCCTCTTTTCTAATATATACATTTAATGCTAAAAATTTCCCTCTCAGCACTGTTTTAGTAGTGTCCCACATATTTTGATATGTTGCTTTTGTTTCATTCATTTCGATCTTATTTTTAATTTCCCTTAACACTTCATCTTTAACCTATAGATTATTTAGAAATGTGTTGTTTGGCACAGCCCAGGTGGCTCAATGGTTTAGCGCCGCCTTCAGCCCAGGGCGTGATCCTGGACTCAGGATTGAGTCCTGCGTCAGGCTCCCTGCATGGAGCCTGTTTCTCCCTTGGCCTGTGTCTCTGCCTCTCCCTCTCTCTCTATCTGTGTCTCTCATGAATAAATAAAATCTTTAAAAAAGAAAAAAAAAGAAATGTGTTGTTTGGGAACACCTGGGTGGCTCAGTCAGTTAACTGACTGACTCTTGGCCTTGACTCAGGTCATGATTTCAGGGTTGTGACATCAAGCCCCACATTGGGCTCCATGCTGAGTGTGGAGTCTGCTTGAAATTCTTTCCCCAACTGTCCTCCCCCTTTGTTTCTCCCCTCACTCACACTCTATCTCTAAAATAATAAATAAATACATACATAACATCTTTTTTTTTTTAGATTTTTATTTATTTATTCTTGAGAGAGACAGATAGAGAGGCAGAGACTCAGGGGCTGAGTCTACTGAGCCACCGGGGCTGCCCTAAATAACATCTTTTTAAAAAAGTGTTGCTTAGGGCAGCCCAGGTGGCTCAGCAGTTTAGCACATGCCTTCAACCCGGGGCCTGATCCTGGAGACCCGGGATTGAGTCCCGTGTCAGGCTCCCTGCATGGAGCCTGCTCTGCTTCTCCCTCTGTCTGAGTCTCTGCCTCTCTCTCTCTCTCATAAATAAATAAAATCTTTAATAAAAAATTAAAAAATAAAAAGTGTTGCTTAATTTCTAGTTGTTTGGAGAATTTCTTGTTATCTTTCTGTTATTGACTTCTAGTTTGATTTTATTATGGTTAGAGAAAACACTGTAGGATTTTCAAAAATATTTTACTTATTTATTCATGAGAGACACACACACACACACAGAGAGGCAGAGACACAGGCAGAGGGAGAAGCAGGGTCCAATGCAGGGAGCCTGATGTGGGACTCGATCCCAGGACTCCAGGATCCCACCCCGGGCCAAAGGTAGGTGCTAAACCACTGAGCCACCCAGGGATCCCCTATAATTTTCTTAAATATTTCCTCAACATATATTTAGAACCACACAAGATTATATTTTTTAAAATATTGTTTATTAAATCCAGGTGGTTTTTTTAAGATTTTATTTATTTATTCATGAGAATACACAGAGGAGAGAGAGAGAGGCAGAGACACAGGCAGAGGGATAAGCAGGCTTCATGCAGGGAGCCTGACGTGGGACTCGATCCAAGGTCTCCAGGATCATACCCTGGGCTACAGGCAGCACTAAACCGCTGAGCCACCGGGGTTGCCCTAAATCCAGTTGATTTTTTAAAAACATTTTATTTATTTGAGAGACAGAAAACTAGAGACAGAGCATGAGCAGATGGGGAGGGGCAGAGGGAGAAGCAGACTCCCTGCTAAGGGTCCTGGAATCATGACCCGAGCTGAAGGCAGACACTTAACTGACTGAGCCACTCAGGCACTGAGTTGATTTTTTTTTTAAGTGAGCTCCATGCCCAACATGGGGCTTAAACTCACAACCCTGAGATCAAGAGTCATATGCTCTACCAACCGAGCCAGCCAGGCACCCCACAAGATTATATTTTTGACTCAAACTGTCAAGTGTGATTTAGAGACCTCAAGAGATGAAAAGCCTACTGTATTTACCCCCATTTTGCTTACTGTGCTCTTTCTTATTCCTGATATTCGAAGGTTCCTTGTTTTATTGTTTCCTTTCTGTTTAGAGAATTTCCTCTATCAATGTTTTTTAGTAGGTCTACAGTGAGAAATTTTCTTAATTTTCCTTCATCTTACAATTTCTTGATTGTCCGTTCACTGCTGAAGGATATTTTCATTGGGTATAGGATTCTGGGTTGACACTTTCTTTGCATTTTCTGCAATTAAAAGTATATTGCTACTTCTTTCTGACCTCCATGGTTTCTTTTTTTTTTAAGATTTTATTTATTTATGTATTCATGAGAGACACACACAGAGAGAGAGGCAGAGACACAGGCAGAGGGAGAAGCAGGCTCCATGCAGGGAGCCTGAGGTGGGACTCCATCCTGGGTCTCCAGGATCACACCCTGGGCTGCAGGCGGCGCTAAACCACTGTGCCACCAGGGCTGCCTAACCTCCATGGTTTCTGATGAGGAATCTGCTGTCATTCTTTTTTTTTTTCTTTTTCTGCTGTCATTCAAATTATCTTTCCTCAATAGATAAGTTGTCATTTTTCTCTGGCTGGTTTCAAGATTTTTCTATCTGTAGTTTTCAGAAGTTAAATTGTCCTGTTTATTGGCATCGATTTCTTTATGGTTATCCTGTTTAGAGTTTAGTTTCTTGAATGTATAGGCTAATGTTTCTTGCCAAATAGAAGTATTCAGCCATTATTTCACCAATTAAGCCTGGACCTCTTTGTTCTCTTCTTCTTGAACTCTGATGACACAAATGTTAAATCTTTTGTGATAGTCCCACAGGTCTCTGAAGCTCTGGAGTTTTTTGTTTTGGTTTGGTTTGGTTTTGGGGGTGGTGGTGTTTGTTATGTTTTGGTTTTGGTTTTATTGTTTGTGTTTGTTTTTTGGTTTTGATTTTCAGACTATTATCTCTCTCTTTTTAAAATTAGGTCATTTCTATTGTTCTATCTTCCCACTCAGTACAGGTGCTGAATCAATAGCATTCATTGATAAAAGAAAGGAAAACAAACATTTTCCATATTCCCATTCTTCCTTAGATGCACCACAACTATTCACTCCACTATTTACCAAAATGTGTCTTGTCAATTAACCACTGGATTTATCACACTGATAAACACGTTAATAAATCCAATGGTTGGGACACCTGGGTGGCTCAGTGGTTAAGCGCCTGCCTTTGGGTCAAGGCGTGATACTGGAGACCCGGGATCGAGTCCCATGTCGGGCTCCCTGCATGGAGCCTGCTTCTCCCTCTGTCTGTGCCTGTGCCTCTCTCTTTCTCTCTGTGTCTGTCGTGAATAAATAAATAAAATCTTTTTTAAAAAATAAAAAATAAATAAAATTTCCATTTGGGTCTTTTATCTCTATTTTTTTGGTTAAGTCTATTTTCCCACTTGTTTCAAGCGTTTGTATAACTTCTTGCTGAAAAGTGTTTATCATTGCTGGTTTTAAGTCTTTGTCAGATAATTCTAACAACCCTGTCATCTTGGTGCTGGCATCTATTGATAGTCTTTTCATTCACTTTGAGATTTTGCGGTTCTTGATAAGTTGAGTGATGTTTCAACTTATCTGAAACTGAAACTGGACATCTTTATAATATAAGACTCTGGATTTTATTTAAACCTTCTAGTTTAATTGGCTTTTTTTTACATCATGGCAGCAGGGGAGTATGGAGGTAAAAGTCCAGGTTCCCCACTTAGTTTCCATTAACACCCAATGGTGGCAGTAGGAGTTCCAGCTCCCTACATGGTCTCCACTGACACTGCAGTGGGGGCATCCTCATTATTGCTGATGGTGAAAGTCCTCACTCTCCACTAGACTCCATCACCACCCCATCAGGGAGAAGGGTTGCCTCATTACTGCTGAGTTGGAGTGGATGTCCAGACCTCAGTATGATCCCCTCTTACACACCAGGGTTAAGAGAGCTCGTTATCAGCCAGAAGGGATGAGAACTCTAATTCCTTAATTGGCCTGCACCACAGTAGCATGGGTGTTGGGGCACCTGGTTAAATACTTGCAAGCTGTACAGACTAGGCTCCCCATTCAGCTTTGCTGGCATGGGTGCAAGTGGCACCACATTTTTTCTGTGTTATTTCGAGTAGAGTAGTTACCATCTGAAGTTTTCTGTTTGCTAAAGAAAGCAGCATATTGGGATCACTGGGTGGCTCAACAGTTTAGCACCTGCCTTTGGCCCAGGGCGTGATCCTGGGGTCCCAGGATTGAGTCCCACATCAAGCTCCCTGCATGGAGCCTGCTTCTCCCTCTGCCTGGGTCTCTGCCCCTCTCTCTCTCTCTCTGTGTCTGTCTCATGAATAAATAAATAAAATCTTTAAGAAAAAAAAGAAAGCAGCATCTTTTCTTTCTTTTCTATTTATTTCTTCCCTTTTTTGTCTGCACTCTTTGGCATTTCTGGCTACCAGCTTCTTCAGCTCCAAGTCTGAGACATATGAAGTAAAAAAGAACACTCAGGAAACTCACTACCATGTCACTCCTCAAAACCTGAGGTCTCTAACTTATCTGCCTCTTCATCTCTCAGAGTCTTTTTTTTTTTTTTAATATAACTTGTTCAGGGATTTCAGTGGTACTTAAAAGAGAAGGATAGGGAAAGGTATGTCTACTTCATCGAAGCCCTAACACTTTTTTTAAAAAAATTTAAAGTCATTAAATTTTCATTTAAGGAATTTTACATGATTCCTTCCACTGCTAATCACTGCAGTTCCTCCAAAATCAGAATCATAATCTTCAAAATAGCCCTTTAAAAAAGAACTTCTGTTCAATCCACAATTGTCACTGTTAGTACAGAGTTCTTTCAGTTGTGCTTCTTTGATCTCCATATGGATATGAACATACTTCAAAAATTCTCCACCTGTAATCTTTGGGATCCAGTTCCTGTACTTTTAGGCCATGTTCTAGCACTTTTTAAAAGTGCACATCTGACCATATGAGTCACTGGTTAAAATCCTTCAAAAGGCTTCCCATCACTAAAGGTAAATACCAGAACCCTTTGCATGGGTCCATTGAACAACTCAGCATGACCTGGCCCCTACCAGTGGTAAATATTTAATAAATAAATTGGGGAGTGGAAAGCTCTGATATGCTGTGTTTGCCAATTTCCATGGTGTAAATACTACTATTATGGCCAATTCCAAGCTACCAATATAACATTGTCAAATACAGAACTGAAAAGAGATGCAAACAATTGGCTCTTGCTCATCATTGCAGACTTATTTATATCACTCTCTCTTTATATTCCAGCCATTCCAGACTTCTTTACGGATGCATTGTGCATTCTCCAGCTTTGAGTCCCTTCTGAACACTGTTCTACCTGGAATGCCATTTTCTTCCATATCACTCAGCATGTGTGTGATGGAGCCAGCGTATTTCAGCTTACAAGTGCTTACAAGAGCAATTTTCAGGAATTTTGCAATCTGGCTGTTCACACTACAAATCAGGGCTTTCTTGTTTGTTTGTTTGTTTGTTTGTTTGTTTTAGAGCTGGTTTTTAAGCATTTACCAGCATCCTTCTGCATCTGCTTTTTGTCCAGCCTATGCTTCAATCTCAAACCTTTTCCTCTAAGAAGACTTCCTACCCACCCCCACACAGACCCACTTTGTTTCACAGTACCCCAAACTTCCCTTTTCCTAAAATTCATTGGAATGATCAATAATTGACTTGCCTCTCTGCTAGTATACCATAAGAGCAATGATGAAAGGGGCCTTTTGCAAATACTTTTAAAATCAACTGTCTTTTTACCTAGATTAGCATGGGGTATTGACATAGCAGGTTCTTTTTTTTTTTTTAAGATTTTATTTATTTATTCATGAGAGACACAGAGAGAGAGGCAGAGACATAGGCGAGGGAGAAGCAGGCTCCCTCTGGGGAACCTGATGTGGGACTCGATCCCAGAACCCCAGGATCATAACTTGAGCTGAAGGCAGACGCTCAACCACTGAGCCACCTAGGCATCCCTGACACAGCAGGTTCTATAGATATTTTAGAAATATTTGAATGAGTGGATGGATGAGAGTAAAATTAGAACCTATTACATTGTAAGCTGAGTGAAATTATGAAGAAAGATGGGAATCTGTATGAAATCTACAAAAAGTTTTCTTAGGTTTATGCAGTAGAGTCCAGGGTACTGAACGTCATGGCCAATCACCACGCCAAGGCAAATCTCCAAAGGAGAGATCAGTACATGAGGTTTTCATAGCTTAATGGAACAGCCCCTAAGATCATACTTCTCCCCACTGTAGCTCTATACAAAGCAATCAACTTGCCAAATGTTGCTGCTTCCTCTCCTGTATCCCTATAATCCCTTCCTCACAAAGCTTAAAAACTTAAAAAAAAAATTTTTTTTTGTCACTGTTAGTCCCTTCCCCTAGTTTAAACCCTCCAACACCTTCCCATAATATCTGTAGATCCCTACCTGATCTGGCCTCTGCCTGTCTGACACCTCTTACCATAATCTCCTTGCTCCATAAGCTTCAACTTTGTTCATTCAACACATGCTGAGCCCTGCCCTGTACAAGGCACTGTATTGTTACCAATAAACAAAACAACAACAAAATCCCCTCTTGGTGAGGACACACACAAGACAATAAATCTGATAAATAAGTAAATAAAAACCATGTTAGATTATGTGTACCATTTCCTAAAAATGAAGACAATGCATTAAATGAACGGGTAACAGATCATGCAGGATCTTTTAGGCCCTTGTAAGGACTTCAGCCGCAATGTCACTCCTCATAGAGACCTTACCTAATCACACACAATTCTCCCCTCAATTTCATGATATATTTTTGTCTTCTTAATAGCACTTATTGATACCTGAGGATGGTTTTTTTCCCTCCCCAACGTATTTGCTTACTTGTGTATTATTTCTCTACCAGGAATTTGTTCATCACCGTGTCTCTCCAATTTATAACACGATCTCGTACATACTCAATGAATTTGTTTAATGAAGGTTAAATATACCCTTAATACGTTAATTTACTATGGGTTTTTAGCATCCCGTAGGGGCCTTTGGGAACACAATTAGATGACAAGAATCTTAACATGGAATTATCACTCTAACAAAATTTGGGCTAAGGAAAACTTTGTAGGGTTCCTGTAACGTTTTAAGGTCTCACACAATTTTTCTCTTTCCAAGTCTGGTGTAAGCCCTGGTGGTGTTTTCATGGATTTGTTGTTCCTGTTTATGACTAAGGCAAGGAAACAAATCGCAGTTCTTCCGGTTTGGCAGTGGAGTCCATACACTCCATTATGCTCCAATTTTCTTTCAAGAGAAAATACGAGATTCCAAATAAGCCAATACGAGATTTAGGAGTGATCTAGCCGTCATACCTCTGCAGGGTTAGAGAGCCACAAGGGGTTCCGGGTGCAGACATGAAGTACAGGTGCTTTGGCTGGGAACGACCAGTAAGAATCAATGGCCAAACGCCTCACACAAAGTCAAGTAGGACTGCAGTGTGCCCACCGCGCAAGGAGCGGGAAGAGGACGGAGATCAGGGAGAGGGGACCCCACAGTTAGGTGGCCAACTGAGGAACAGGAAAGGTGTGTTAGAGTATGTGAAACTGAAACCGTGCACCTTAACCAAAGGGCATTCTAGCACGGATGGTGTTTGGGGCGGGCGGGCGGCGGCGTCCCCGAGGCTCCAGGTGGGCAGGTTGAGGCAGGACGGGAGAATGCCTACGCGGCTGGGCCCTGGAGGGGACATTCGGGGAGCTCCCGGCTCCCCGTCGAATCCCGAGCATTTCCCGAATCGGAATCAGGAACCTAACGGCGCCTGGGCCCGGCTTTCCCAGCGAGGCTGCACGTCGGGCCTGGCTCGGAAGCGAGCCGAGACCCGCGACACTGCGGGGTCTCGGGTTTCGGCTGCAGGAGGCGGGGTGCCCGCCCTGGCCGCTCCCCGGGCGGAACGCTGCGGAAGACCCGCCGGCGCTGGAGCGGTGCGGCAGCGGGGAAGGCGGGGCGGGGCCGGGGCCGCAGGTCGCGGCCGAGGCGGAGGAAGCAGCCGCCGCCCCAGCCGAGGGAGCGCGGCCGGGGGCTTCCCGCGGGAGGAGACTTGTCTTTCGAGCGTTTCCACCCGGTTCGAGCACGTCGGCTCAGCCCCGCCCGGCCCCGCCCCGGCCACCGCCTCTTCCCCAGCCGACGCGGGGGCCGGCGGCAGGAAGGAGGAGGGAGGGACCTGCGCCAGCGCCTTTAAGAGGCGTGGCCACGTGCTCCGCCCCCACCTGCCCCTCGCGCGCCAGTAAGGGGCGGGGTGCGGGAGGAGGTGCCGCGCCGGGAGGGGGAGCGAGGCGTGCGCTGGTGCGCAGGCGCAGTGGCCGGACGACAGACCGTGTGTTTCCAAAATGGCGGCAGCGATGGATGTGGATACCCCGAGCGGCACCAACAGCGGCGCGGGCAAGAAGCGCTTTGAAGTGAAAAAGGTTGGGTCTCGCCAGCGCCTTCCTCAGAGAAGCTAGAGAGGCGCGGATCTGGCTGGCAGGCCCGAGGATGACCGAGGCGCGGAGGAAAGGGCTTCATTTCAGGGCGTTCCTGGGACCGGGTACCAGGAAAGGAAGCTGGGGGGCGGGTCTTAGAGTTGATCGGCGTGACTGGGGCCCACTACCAATGGCAGTATTGGTTTCACTAGGAGTCTGAGGGGCCAATCACAGAGGCGCTTGTTGAGATGCGCGGGGTTGAGACTTGGCTGAGGGAGCCAAGCGCCTGAGCTGTCACTGGAGTGGTGGAGGGGTGGGGAGGAGGAGTGGGTGGGGTGGATGGAAGGGGGAGTCGGAGCGCTGCGGTGGGTGGAGGATGGGGGCAGTGCGGCGAAAGCCGGGACCTGAGTTCCTACCGCAGTGGAGGCCTTTGAGGAGCCCGGCTGGTGATCTCCTTGCCCCGCCCCTTCCCGAAGCTCGGGGTCCCTCTGACTCTGAGGGACCCCAGCCTGGTCCTCGCCTCCTCGAGGCCTCCCTCAGCCCTCTCTCCAGTCCTCGCCCCCGCCGAGTTAAAGTGTCTCCAGTGTAACAACTCTTGGCTCGTCTGAGAGGTCTGTTGGTTTGTCACACAGCCTCCACACTCCTGTGCTCGTTTCCAGAATCCCTCTGTCCAAAAAGGAAAAGGGGGGGAAAAAAAAAGCATGGTGGAATTTGTTAAAAGAAAATGCGAGCCCAAACCTTGTGTCATTTAGGAAGGGTTGAGTACTAGTGGCGAACGACCTGGTGACTGTGGGAAAGCAAAAATGTGGAACGTGTCTTTTTGCATGAACTGCTTTATAGTGGTTTGCCAACAGTTTGGGAGAAAAGTGCCGATTCTCACATGATATAAAATAAATCTGTTCAAAATGAAGACTCAAATAGGGGAAATGTTATTCCTGGAACATCTGGCTAAACATTGACAATATTCCCCACTCCTAGTGCTTTTTTGGTGTTTCATTGTGGGCACTGCATGCTCAGTTACAGCCAGCAGCCATATTGAAGAATAGAAATAGGGTTTTGTTGTGTTCCCCCCCCCCCCCCCCCGTTCAAGTTGAAGCTGTCGGAAAGTGCTAAAGAAGTTTAACTAGATAGGGAATTGCGTTCGAAAGAGATGAAGGTTTTGGAAGTGGCACCAAATTGGTGGATGAAAAGGGAGTTTGGGGATATTTATAATTGCAGAAGCCAGAAAGGTTGAATTACCGCTTTTAGATGAACTCTTAAGTGGAATTATCTGAACTAAATAGGAGCCTGAGCTTGTAAAAGTTTAGAACACCAGTTTATTTGATGGAAGGAACTAACCAAAATTTTAGTGAATTCTAGAATTTGTTGTGAAATAATCTTGTGAGATTTAAGTGATGACCTTGCTCTGTACTGACACTGGATAATTAGTTATCCAGCTTATCCCACGATTACCCATTTTATGATCCAATCATCATCTTAGTTCATTCTGTTCCCAGCTTTCACCTCCCCACTCATACCTTCAAAGCTGCCTTGAAGAGCATATATTTACCTTTGCAGAAATCCAAATTTGTGCTTATTAAGCCTAAAACAGGCTCTCAAAAATTATTCCCGGTTTTCTTACATTGATACAGTTGACTAAATTACTGTAAGCTGTAGGAGAAAATAAAGAGGATTCATTAATTTATGTTCATATACTCAGCCTTTTGGAAAATGGGTGAGCACACTTGTAGTCTGCTGTTGCCCTCTGATAAAATGAATAAGAGTAAGGTAATATCCCCAAGCTCCTGTGTCTGGTGGTCCTTGTGGCCAAAGAGATGATAACTGTAGCTGCAGCATGAAATCCTAGAGTGTGTGTATGCCTGTATTACAAGGAGAGTGCATTGTTCCCCCTTTTTCTCTTTGCAGTGGAATGCAGTAGCTCTCTGGGCCTGGGATATTGTGGTTGATAACTGTGCCATCTGCAGGAACCACATTATGGATCTTTGTAAGTAACTGGAGGTGGATGGGAGGAAGTTGAGAAGGTTACAGAGATTGTGGCTATTCTGATGTGACCAAATTTCTTCCCAAGGAGATACAAAGCATAGTCAGAACACTTGGTGTCTTCTGCCTCTAGTCCGTTGGTATGTTTGAAATAGAGTAGATTTAATGATATCCTGGAGACATACTCATCTCTCAGAATAAATCTACTCAGTCTAAAGATGGCAAGCACACATTTAGAATGAGTTGTGGACACAGAGGCACTGTTGATTATTCCTCTATATTTCCCATCTCATACCCAGACTCAAAGGCAAAAATAGTGAAAGGGAAAAAAAAAATAAACTTTGAGCTAAAATATTCTACCAAAGCTAGTTTTTGCTTGGCAAGATTTATAAAGAAAAGAAGCCAAAGAAGTAAGGAATTTCAGTGTTAGCCCCAAAGTTAAGAGGACATCGGTGCCAGCATCTAAATAGACAACTAATTGCAGTAAAGAGGTTTCATTTAAATCTACAGATTCCATCCCATATAGTAGCCAGTATATGGTGGGTTTGATTATAGCCATCCGTGGACTCCGTGTCCTTATAGTAATAGGGGCAAGTATGTTGATCACACCAGGAACAGCTGAGGTTACTTTTTCTTCCAGGTACTGAAATGGTTTGTTACAGAGATCAGATATGAGATGAAGAAATTTCAGCTTTGTAGAGTTGCATTTACAGGCAGTTACTTTGAAAATTACTCACCTGCCTCTCCAGCTTCATCTTGCACCACTCTCCTGCTCACTCTGGTAGTTTCTTTGGCTTTCTTTCCATTCTCGAAGTGTCCATGCTCTTTTTTAGAGCCTTTAATATGCCCTGTTCCCTTTGCCTGGAATATTCCCCTTCTCCCCACTACCTTTGCCTGACCCACTACTGTCCAATCTAAATATGAGCCACAAATGCAAGTACATACATAATTTAAATTTTTCTGGTACCACATTAAAATAAAAAGAAACAGATGATTTCTATTTTATTTATCCTACTATATCCAAGAAAATTTCATTTCAACATGTAAATAAAGTGAACTATTTTACATTCTGTTTTTGGTACTATTTGAAGTGTACTTACACTTAAAGCGCGTCTCAGTTCAGACTAGCCACATTTCAAGTGCTCACAGCCACATGTGGCTAGTGGTTACTTTCTTGGACAATGTGGAACTAATCCGTAGTTGATCTTTAGATCTCACCTTGAACTAGCTCAGAGACGTGTTCCCTGACCATACTTAAATACGCACAGACTATGATGGTTCCATTAAATATTCCCAAGACCTTCTATACTTTCCTTGGTAGTATTTAATTTAGTTGGTTCTCAATCATATCTATGTTTTTAACTGCTCTACTCCCAGCATAGTGTCTAGTACATAATAGGTTCTTGCTAAATACTTGCTCAATGAATAATTAAAATACAAAATAGAAGAATAGTCTGTGATCATTGCAACTTTGAAAGCCCCAATCAAATATCATGTGTTGGTAGTTTATTGCCCTTTGTTTCTTTGAGTTTTGACCCTGTTTACCTTTTCACACAACAGTCAAAGCAGACAGCAGCTACCATGATGTTTAATATAGATAGAAGAAACCCATCACAGAAAAACACATGCACAGTTTTAAATGTGTTTGGGTGGGGTCTTTGATTACATGCTTGCCAATTTTGTTGCTTTACATTTTCGTAAGGAGTTGTGCCCAAAGCAAATTTTATTTTCTTGGTCTCTCTTCTATAAATAGTTAATGATTTCAAATAACCCTGTTTGGGTTTTTTTTTCCTGCTTCTATATTTAAGTTATTTTGTGTCTCTCTGGATGCAAGAGAATGTGCTTTTTGGGAGGAGCACCACAGATAAAGGCTATTGATACTCTGTCTTAGAGTTGAACTCTTGAGGGATCAATGTAGGTCTTCAGTTAGACTCCTGTCTGTTTTATCATATATTTTAAATGTTAGATGAAGTAGAATAATTGAACTCTTTTTTTTTTTTTTTTTAAAGTAGGCCCCAACGTAGGGCTTGAACTCACAACCCTGAGCCTAAGGGTCTGATACTCTGCTGACTGAGCCAGCCAGACACCCCAGAATATTGAACTTTTACAACAAGAAATTATTATTATTATTATTATTATTTTTTATGATAGTCACAGAGAGAGAGAGAGAGAGAGGCAGAGACACAGGCGGAGGGAGAAGCAGGCTCCATGCACCGGGAGCCTGATGTGGGATTCGATCCTGGGTCTCCAGGATCGCGCCCTGGGCCAAAGGCAGGCGCCAAACCGCTGCGCCACCCAGGGATCCCTACAACAAGAAATTATAAAAGCATTTTCAAGTCATTCATTTATTTAGTTTTAATTGATAAAACAGTTTATTATTTTTATTATTTCTTAAGGTTTTATTTTATTTTTTTATTTTATTTTTATTATTTTTTTATTTATGATAGTCGCACAGAGAGAGAGAGAGAACGGGGCAGAGACACAGGCAGAGGGAGAAGCAGGCTCCATGCACCAGAAGCCTGACGTGGGATTCGATCCCGGGTCTCCAGGATCGCGCCCTGGGCCAAAGGCAGGCGCCAAACCACTGCGCCACCCAGGGATCCCGAGGTTTTATTTTAATTCCAGTTAACATACACCATAATATTAGTTTCAGGTGTACAATATAGTGACTCAACGTTTCCATGTATCACCCGGTGCTCATCATGACAAGTGTACTCCTTAATCTCCATCACCTATTTAACCCATCCCCCTACCCACCACCCCTCTGGTAGCCATCAGATTGTTCTCTATAATTAAGAGTCTGTTTTTTATAATTAAGAGTCCTGTCTTTTATTCATGCAATGAATACTCACATCCTGGGCATTTTGCTAGGCACCAGGATAAAACAATGACTGAGATCAAGTTTTTACTTTAAGAAACATATCCTTTTGTTTATTACAGACACTAAAGAGAAGTCTCGTTGCCACAACTGGGGTTTGTCTTCCTTTAAAAAAATAAATGGATTCTGATTCTTGTAAAAAGACTTTTTGTTAAAGCTGAAAATAAGAATCTTGATTTAGCAATGGCCATTTTCTAATAAATTCTGGCCTGGCATTAAGTGAATAATTATATACATAGCTATAAATAAATAAGAGTGATTATGGTTGTGCCCAATTGAGAATATTTGGTCTGAAGACTTCCTGTTTTGAGTCAAAATTGATACTACATGCCCTAGTCTAGGTTTGTATTTATTGTACATTGCCCCATTTCTTTGTTCTAAAGAGTTGCTGAAATGCACAATTCTTCTAGGTTTTCTCCATTACCTCAGATAATCTTGTTCCAAATGAAAAGGGCATCCAGAAGGGCTTAGACCCAGCCTTTGCCTGTGAGAAATTAGCCTATTCCTAAACCATAGGTCCATATCCCTCTTTTAAAAGTGAAATCTGGGCAGCCTGGGTGGCTCAATGGTTTAGTGCCGCTGTCAGCCCAGGGCCTGATCCTGGAGATCCGGGATCGAGTCCCACATCGGGCTCCCTGCATGGAGCCTGCTTCTCCCTCTGCCTGTGTCTCTGCCCATCTCTCTCTCTCTGTGTGTGTGTGTGTGTGTGTGTGTGTCTCATGAATCAATAAATAAAATCTTTTAAAAAAAAAAGTGAAATCTGTCCGTTTTTGAGATGGGCATTGCTTCCTTGGCAGTCCTTTGGTGGTAATGCTCTTGTATTGAAATTTAAAAGTCAAAAAAAAAAAAAAAAAAGAAAGAAATTTAAAAGTCCCCAAGCTTTATGTATCACATGCATTAAGCCTCTGCCTTTGCAGGGGTATGACAGGAACCCATCATGTGCTATTTGTTTTGGCTGCTCTAGGTTGACAGTGAACAGTTACTTTTCCTGTTTAAATGAAGGACTCAACTCCTGTACTCACTCTGCACCAACAGCTCAAGAATGTTTTCTATTTGAAAACATTTTACACTCATATTTAATCATTTTCCATGCCATTTCCTTTCTTATGTGGCATTCTAGATTGCAGTCCTATCCCTTCTATATATTTTTGTTCTTTGATAGGAATTATCAGGTAAAAAATACATATGTATTTGGTCCTCATTCACTCTGTAGAAGTGGTTTTGTTTGCTTATTCAACTACCTAGAGCCTACTTTGCACTTGGCATAAAAAGAGTCCCTTAAAAATACCTTGACCTAGACAAATTTATGTACTTTGAAATAGTTCTTATTTATTTCAATAATTATGCCTCTTATTTAGCTAATGTCATAATACCCTGACCTCATCTGAGAGGCTCCAACCTGAAGGACATCAGATTTTATATTCTCTACTTTTCGGTCATAGCCCCAGTAAATACTTGAATATACTCCATAGACCCTTCTTTACTCCTATCAGAAGGAAAACCGAGTTACTCTCTTTGTAGTGTGAATCTGGTAGCAAAAGGAAGTCCTGTGATTTCAGATCTTTGCCTTTCATGTTTTTAAGGCGTAGAAAAAAAAAATTCTTATGGCATATCTCTTCCCCAAAGATCAAATAGACCCATTCAAGTCTCAGTATTATTTGCATACTGTTTTACTGTTTCCCACCTATGGAAGTTTGAGGTAATTGTCTCCTATTAAATAGTCTTTCCCCAAACTTTTTACTCTTCAAATGGGAAACTCCATTTAGTTACCACCTTCAGAGAAAGCAAATTAGACATTATTAATTCCTGTTCCTTGAATATTTATCCCCAGTAGAGCTTTACTCATCAGTTCTTGATCTCAGTCAGATTTGTATTCTATTTAAATTCCCTTTTCCTCCACCTCTGTGAAATTGATACTTGGATATATTTGCCATAATGTACTCTGTTCACCAGACAGAATCTGGTGAACAGAGATGGTAAGCATCTCTGTTCATCCCTTACGACCTCAGGGATGATGGTAAGCATCACCACATGGGGAGCCCCAAATCTCTAACCCATTGGCCTAACAGATTGGCTTTGTTTGACAGTGTTTTAAAGATGTTTGTGTTTTGGTGCTTTCACACAGAGCATACACTACAGGTTGTCCCAGGCTTTGTCACCCTCTTATTTCGCTTCTGTCCCGGTTCACATGTACCTGCCTGACCCCTTTAGGGACACTGGAGCTTGTTACCCAGCTAGGCCATCAATGATGTCAGGGCCTAAGAGGCAGCCTTTGCCAAGAACAGGGAGAAGATGCCAGTTCTCACAACAGTAAGAGTTACGAGGTAGCTTTAAGAATGTTATAAATTGACCAAGCTAGGAGAAATCACTTTCATTTGGACAGGTCAGGTGATTTTCAGAACAAAATGTGCCTTTTCCTTCATCATTCTGTGAACATGGATAGGAAATCATTGCAAAGCAAACTGTTCAGACACATATCTACCTTTTGTGTTTCACCCCTTCTTACACTCATTAAAAAACAATTATGACTAATTAACCACTTGAGATTTTGTTCAAGTTTGTACCACCCTCACCCCTGCCTCCGCCCAAATCCTGTCCTTGTGTGGGTAGGGCTGCCAGAGATTGAAAGGTCGCTGCTTCTGAGGTCCAGTAATCTTGTTGCTCTTGTTCCCACAGGCATAGAATGTCAAGCTAACCAGGCGTCTGCTACTTCTGAAGAGTGCACTGTTGCATGGGGAGTCTGTAACGTAAGGAAACATCTTTCCCTATCAGCATGGCTTGTAAATATATTACCACTTTTCCTGCTTTGCCAGTCTTGAAAATAACTAGGAAAAAAAATGACTAGCCTAGCTTTCTCCCAAAAGGTATACAAATAGTAAAAAAAGATTTGAAATCTTTGTACTATTTGCCTGTTTCAGGTTAAAAATTACTGGTTATTGCAGGGGTACCATTTTGTCTTACTTATAAAATGGACCCACTTTTGCTAGCAACACTTTGGGGATTCATCTTTGGGAATTGCCTGCAAAGACTGTGGCAGTCTTTGGAATATTCTCCCGTTGGTGGACATCTTTACCTTTTTAACAGATCTGTTTTTAGGGCTATATGCCTTGTGGAACTAACTTTGGCAAATAAAATGAGTGTTCAAGGGCCCGTGCATGTGTGTTTTAAAGTGTGGCAAGTGTACTAAGTTAGGATTTTTTTTTTTTAACATGGCTCATGCCAGAAATGTTTTGTACAGCATCATTGGACTGAATGCACAGCTTTCCACGGTGTGACAGCTGTGAAGGATAACAACATCAAATGTGTTATTTCTAGCATGTGTTAAAAATTCATCTGTATAGCCATGTAGTAACAGTCACATGAGCTAAAATTGTCCTGTCCTCCTGTGCCAAGGGGAAAGAGGACCCACAGCTCCCAGCATGGCACAGGCCTAAGAGATTCTGGAGTCAGACTACCATTCCCTGTCTTTGACTTACTTGCTCTAGCGACTTCAGACAAAGTATTGGACATCCCTAAGCCTGGGCTTTCTCATGCACAGAGTTAAAATCAGGATGAAATGATTTCATCCTGCCACATAGTAGACCTAAGTTTCTGTTAAATACATATAAATAAACTCAGCTCTGGGGTGGTGGTGGTGATTACTGAGCAGATAGTCCCTATCAGTATTTTGCCCCAGCAGGCTGAGCCTCTGCCCTGCCCAAGCCTGCGGTGCACCTTCTAAATCTGCCAGGGCCCGTTGCAGTTTCACAGTAACCTGTATTGGCCAAGGGATGGCTTTTGTTGTCTGTGGGGATAAAGAAATAAAATTTATCGGGCTCTTTGCTATGCCTGACATTCAGACATATAACAAGAGCCATGTCATTTTTTGGTGGAAGGAAAAGGAAGTGAACTTTACCTTAACTTTGGTTAAGGAGAGACTAGCTTAGACAGCCCGTCATAAAGAAGAGCAGGCACGGTGTCGCAAAAAACCTTGGACCCGTGCTGGCTTCCAGTTCTGGGTCTTCTAACCACCTCCATGAATTAGGCAAGTCACTTGATTTGTCTGAGTTTCAGTTTCCCATCCGCAACATGAAGGTAATACCTGTCACGGTGGCTCGCCAGGGTTGCTGTGAGGCTCCAACTAGGTAATATATGTTAGCATCTTATGTAAACTCTAAGGCACTAGTCAGTGTACTTTAAGACTGCTAACTATACCCATCAACAGATCTTAGGTTATTAACAGGAAGAAAGTTGGGACCAGGGTGGTTCAGTGATGCTGTCATCTGCTCTGCAGCCTTATTTGCAGCCCCTCTTGCCCTCCATCTTCTGAGATAGATGTAGGATAGAAGGACCCCGAACTGCTGCAAGGTGCCTAAGGGGTGGGGGGAGGTGGAGAAAGGCATCTAAATACCCTTGGGTGAGCCTGTCCCTACAACCTGGCGATTGAAAAAAATGCCTCAGCTTTCTGCTTTTTAGAAGTTTTGTTTTTTCTCTTTTACACAGTGAGTTGTATGAGAGTCAATGAGTTGTATGACAGGGATCTTCTAAAGCTCTCACTCTGGGAGAATGTTTGTCCTGTTGAACATCCATAGTGTACTGGCTGTGGATTCTACTCTTAATTACTGAATTCTGTTTTTGCCTATGAAAAGACAATGCCCATGAAGATGATCCACTGAAGTTGAAGTTCCATGCTTGTTTTGGTAGGGCATGCTGACCAGATTTCAAGGCTGTTATTAAATCAGGCTTGCAAAAGCTTTCATTTTTGTGGGGGGGGGGGGGTGAGCATTTTTCCCTTTTCCCCTGCCTAAGCCAGCCCATCACTGATAAAATGAGGGGGAACACTTGCTGCTGCTGCTGCTGCTGCTGCTGCTGCTGCTGCTGCTGTCTTAATACCCTGCTCCAGTGAGCAGAGGGAGGAGAATAAATGTCCCTTGTGGAGGTATTGTGATTAGCATCTGCATGTCATTCACTCACACTGGAAAAATTCATACAGATTTTCCTTTTGCTCAGATCTGAAAGCCGCCTCCTAGCTCCCTGTCAGTTACCAGCTTTCTTGGTACTCAGGCCATTTTATCTCTTGCCTTTATCATGAAATAAGTCATTTGATGATCTTTGCAGTTGTTTATGTGCAGTTCGTCCATCATTATGCTTCCTTTCACCCTAATTTTTTACCTCATTCCTTTTTAAGTGCCTCACCGCTTAAAGGCTTACCAAGTACTGAGCTGTTTTAATATCAATACATCCTTGAACGAATCTGGAAGTAAGGTCTTTTGAACAGAGTTGAGCTGTGCAGAGATTGGGGAAGTGCCCATCTCAGCTCTGGGTAGGTGGCAGTGGCAGCGTGCACTGCCGCAGGCTGAGCAGAAGTCGCTGCTCTCAGGGTTACCAGTGGGGGGGAGGGGCTGTTGGGGACCAAGAATGGGGAAGTTTGAAATCTGCCTGCGATCAAGGGCCTCCTGGCATGTGTCCGAAGAAAGTACAGGAAAGTAGAAGCCTCCCCTCCCAGGCCGAATAGGACCAGGAAAGCCACACTCCATCTTCCCTTAAGGAAAGCGGAACGAGCATACTGCTATAACATAGACGATGCTTCCTAAATAATGTCTTTTGGTAGTTAGGACATTTCTCACATGTTTCAGTGGAAATATCCTGTACCTAACCAAGGCGTAAGAGGTTGTTGACCTTTTGCCTCTCATTATTTGTTGTCTCCTGTTGTTTGCTGGCCCCCTATGTGTCACTGCTCCGCTGCCCTGGAGACATATTATCAGTAGATGCCTACGCCTGCACAGAATGATTTTTAATAAAATGTATCTTTTCTTCCAGCATGCTTTTCACTTCCACTGCATCTCTCGCTGGCTCAAAACACGGCAGGTGTGTCCGTTGGACAACAGAGAGTGGGAATTCCAAAAGTAGGTGTCTCTGACTGTTTGATGTTGTAAGACTGGGCTCTGTGGTCCGTGCCATCCTTTGAGTCACCTCAAGCAGGAGGGTGCATAGTCTTAGAAGACAGAGACAGGGAACATAGCTTGTTTTACAGACTAACTTCTGGTTGGTTAAACAAAGACTTGTCTATGAGGAAAAGGCACAAAGGTTTGGCCAACCTGAAGTTTGCAGCCTAGAGTTTCCCAATTCCCAGGGTCTGTGAAAGTAGAAAACATGAGAATCTGCAAACTATTAGATATTTCCAGAATCAGATCCATAGTAAGGCTCCAGTAACTAACCAGTGTTTTTGCTTTTGGCTAGAAATCCATCCACCTATCCTGCTTCATTTGTTTATCTCATGCTGACTAATTCTGATATGGTATTTATGGCTATCTCAACTAAATTATAGTTATATAAATAAAACATGACATGGTAAATTTTTTAAAATTCAAGTAGTTAAGAGGGCATACCAGAAAACATTAGCTTCCCACCTTAATCTCCTAATCTCATTCCCAGAAGTGACCATCAGCTTCATAGTATCTCTTATCTCCATTGGTCTGCTGACATGTATATGGGTGGATATATATATATAATTTTAACATAAATATGAGCATCCTGCATAGTAATGCACCTTGCTTTTTAATTTCATACATTTTGGAATTTTTCCAGATCCTTATATATCCAACTACCTCCTTTCTGATGGTTGCAGAGTATTTTTTTATGTTGATGTACCATAGTTTATTTAATCGGTCCCCACTGACAGACATTTGGGTTTCAGATTTCTCACTTAAAAATAGTGTGTAGGGATGACCATCCTTATACATGAATCTTTACGAATATGTTCAAGTATATATGTAGCAGTAGTTCCTAAAAATTTCTGAGTAGAGAGTATGTACATTTTTATTTTTGATAAAGTCAGATTTTCCTTTCCCAAGAATATGTACTAATTTACATTCGTGTTAAACAATACAGCAGAATGCCCCTTTCTCCATTTCATGCCGAGGCTCCATAATCACACTTTTCCATCTTAGCTGTTCCAGTGGTTGAAAACTAGTATTCAGTTGCTTTTTTGGAATTTTGAGTGAGATTGGGCCACTTTTCATGCGGTTTTATGTCTGTTTTTCTGTGAAATGCCCTTTTTTGTTGCTGTTGAATTATTGTTTGCTTTATCAAATTTTTTATGAGAAGGAGGATTTTTATTTAATATGAGTTTTGATTAGTAGGATATAATTAGGTTTAAAAAATGGGGTTCTTTAGTTTGTGAAATGTTTAGAAATCCCTTATTGGTACAGTTATTTTGCTTTTATGCTTAGTTATTTATTTTGGTAAAGAATTTTGAAAGTCTTACAGAATGCATGTCCATTTTTTAAGAAATCTGCCAAAGACTGTGTTTAACCTGTATCATTGTGCCTCATTCAGCAAAGTGTATGCTACCTAATGTGTAAGATATGAAAATGTATGGGACAGTCTTTCCCCATCCATGGGAGCTTACATTCTGAGTAGAATCATGAAGTCACACCTATCAAGGCAAAAGCATTGTTCTGCATTCTCAAGAGAGGCCTTTGTAATTGGCTCTGCCCTGGAACAGGCTCCAGGTTCTGTTTTTGGACCAAAACTGTCCCATGTTGCCCATTAAATCTTCCCAGGACTGAGCCTGGGAAATGGGGGAATACGAAGAATTGCTCATGTTGGGCATGGTGGGACACCACCACTTTATCCAGCCAGTGGCCTTGTCAGGCAGTACTTAACAGTGTGTTGGGATAACAGATTCCTAAGGAACAAATGATGGCATTCTTTAATCTGATGGACAACTATGGGTTGCTCTCCAGTCTACTGATAAACACTGGAGCTCTGCCGTGTGTGGAATTCGGCACAACTTTTTTCTAGACAATATTCAAGTGGATTTCTTATGAGAAGTGCTTAAAGCACCTAGTAGTCCTTCAGACTGATTGAAGCCATGACCCAGAGTTCGAGTGCCCTGGTTTCCACCCATTGTTATATGTATCATGTTATATGTTATACTTTGTGATAAGTATTTTAATCAGAGACTATCCATAAAGAACCGGACAAAAGATAGTAAGATAATAATGGAGGATTTTTGTTCAAGAAATCCATTCATATGTGGAAGAAATTTCCCAGCCTTAATTGTTTTTATAATCTTGCTAGAGCCAAATTTTGGCTTTTGGGGAAATCAGAAACCACCTGAAATCCATACTTCATTTCTCTACGGTTCTCTTTGTAGAATGCTGAATGTAATCAGGGCAGAAATTGGACCTGCTGATAGATTTTGAAATGGAAATCTGTTCAATGACTCTTCTCCATATTTGACTGAGTAGCAGAATTGAAGTGAAAATAGGCTGCAGTGGGAAGCAGAGGCCGAGTGCTTAAAGGGTGTCTAAGCCACTGACCCGAGCCAACAGAGCGGCTTCCCCTCAGCTACCAATTCTGACTTTTCCCTCTCGCCTCCCTAATACTGCCCAGCATCTGTCTGGTAACTGGAAGGAGGGTCAGGTGGGTATAGTTGAGTCCCTTGGAGGGACTGTCACTAAGAGGGGGTGGTAGGTAAAGTGTTATGAAGGATAAAATAAAAGGGGCAGAGACTAGTGTTAGCCCAATCTTGGAGCATACTTGTGCTCACTTCTGTCTTTTAGAAGTTTTCATTACATTTGCTCATATGTTTTAGCAGGTTTTGTAGTCTCAAGCAGGACATTACTAAGGAATAAATAAAAATACTTTGTCTTTCAGGTATGGGCACTAGAAAGAATTCTTCCATCAAGCTCAACTGTTCTGTTATTCATTTAATGACTTGCCCTCCTGTTACTTAATTATAAATTAGATAGAACTGTGTCTTTTCTGCTTTGTCTTTTCAGTTTGCTATTCCTGCAGCCATATTGTATTCTGTGTCAAATAAAATCCAGTTGGATTCTAGAACAGATGCTGTCTCTTGTGTATGTGAAAAAGTGAACATAAATAAAGGGTCCCCTCTTCCTATGTTGGAAGGCTTCCTTTTGAAAGTGAAATGTTTGTTCATTAGAGCAGAGTTGTCCTGTGAGCACATCGCCTGGTCACGAGGAATCCTGGTCCACAGCCTGGTCCCTGATGGCAGTCTTGGGCAAGTCATCTCTCTGCTCGACTCTCCCCTCTAGAACGGCTCCTAAGAAACTAAATGGCATCATATGTGCACAGAAAGAAGCTTTGTAAACTGTAAAACCACTACAAATGTTGACTTTGACCATGTATGACATGTTGCTTTCTCAGTTTAGAAAAATAAACCTGAAAAAAATCTAATATATAATTATGGCTGGCAAAAGAATAATTTATGAACTCAAGTTGAAAATTGGTGTCACTTTAAATGGAATTAAAAAGAATTCAAGTTGCCTTTACCACCACCATCTTTTGCAATTTGTTTAAAATGTCTTGGCCATGGGGGCACCTGGCTAGCTCAGTCAGTAGAGCATGCAACTCTTGACCTTTGGGTCATGAGTTCAAACGCCACATTGGGTATAGAGATTAGTTTTTAAAAGTAAATAAAGTAAAAAGTGCTGGCCATGGAAGGAATTGCCAGTTCTAAAACTAATTCAGTGGTGATGTTGTCTTTAACTGTGAAATAGTCTAGTTTACTGTAGTGGTTCTCAAATTATGGTCTGAGGACCCCTGGGGGTTCCTGGAACCCTTTCAGGAGGTTCATGAAGTTCCTCTTCCACTACATGTCTGCATGAGGCCAGTTTTGCTCTATATACTTCAACCAAAGCAATGCACTGAATGAAGAAGCAGGCATGAGAATCCAGATGTCTTCTACTAGATAGAAAAGAGATTTGCAAAAATGTAAAACGGTGCCACTCTTTAATCTTGTTTTGAAAAACAGTGGCTTTTAATAAAAATATTTATGTTAACACGATGGGTTTTGTTCTTTTTAAGTCTTTGAAATTTCTCGGTTTTGATTTCCATCATACATATATATAGATACATCTATAGATGTTCACCCACAAAACCAAAAATTCTTTGAGGTCTCAATGTTTAAGATCCTAAAGGGATCCTGAGAGTAAAAAGTTTAAGAATCTCTACCTTAGTTATTAAGAACCTTGAAGTCTTAATAAACCTGGATCAAACTCCCCCTCCTGGGGCGATGGCTCAGTGGGTTAAGTATCCCGACTCTTGATTTCACTCAGGTCATGATCTCAGGGTCTTGAAATCGAACTCTGAGGCTCCATGCTCAGCTCAGAATCTGCTTGAGATTCTCTCCCTCACCCTCTGCCCCTTCCACTGCTCATGCTCTCCCTACATAAATAAATAAAATCTTAAAAAAAAAAAAAAAAAAAGAAACCACCTACCTTCCTTTTTTTTTTTAATTTTTTATGATAGTTACACAGAGAGAGAGGGGGGCAGAGACACAGGGAGGGGGAGAAGCAGGCTCCATGCACCGGGAGCCTGACGTGGGATTCAACCCCGGGTCTCCAGGATCGCACCCTGGGCTGAAGGCAGGCGCTAAACCGCTTGTCCACCCAGGGATCCCCACCACCTACCTTCCTCAGTTAACTACCAAGTCATATAGCAAGTAGCTGCGACTGTTGCTGTTAATTTAGGGCTACTACCCTTGACAGAAATACCCTTTTTTAAGCTCCTTTCAAGTGGCCAAACTGAATACTTAGGTAGCAGACACATCACTTTTCACACATGATACATATTTGGCGAGTTCTGCTTGAGTATTAATTAGTACCATCGCTTGCAGAATACAGAAATCAGCTTCTGCTGAGGTAAGGGAAATTTATTGGCAGGTACGAAGCTATGTAATGTGACCTGAGAAAGGGATAGGGATACATTTGGACGGAAGAATGAAAGAACCAGGGAATCACTGCTGGGATTCCCCGCTACTCTCAGTAGCCTCATAGGGCAGGGAAATGATGCTGCCACTGCTTCTAACACCGGTGCTACAGGGACTTAGTTCTGATTCCCCAAATCCCAACTGGGTCCTGAACTTGGACTAGTCATAGATCCCTGTGAAACTGAGTGACTGCCTTGAGAGCCACTGTGATGGAGGGTAACAGTTCCCAGAAGAATGGGGGTGACATGAGGCAGACAACACAAGGCAGGTCTACTTAAAGACGTGTTAGGGAGGTCTTTTTCTTACATTGAGCGAAAACGTCTCCCTTTAACATATATATCCAGTTACTCTTGTGTTGCCTCATGAAACTGGTGGACCTGAATCTTCTCTGAGACATTAGTGAAATTATTCGCTGAATGCCTGCTGTAGGCTAACCTAGAGGACACAGCCGAGTCAGACAAAATCTCTTCCCTCCAAGAGCTCACAGTCTAGTAGGAGATTGCTGAGAAAATGAATGAATATGGAAAATTAATTCTGGAGAGCTTGACAGGGCTCCGATCTGGGCTTGATCCTGAAGTGCCCATTCGCTCTTGGTTTTCCTTCACTCAACTCCTGTGCCTTGCAGGGCCTCCTCTTCTTCCGTCTGCCCTGAAGAGTCTATCCCCGGGATCCTGCTCTGTCAGGGAGATGCATCCTCACTCATAGTCATAATAGCGTGCTGGACCCTCCAGTGGGCTCCTGAGAGGTGACTGTATGCATCTCTTCCCAAATCCAGTCTCAGTAACTCACTTTGGTAGTTTGAAATTGGCCATAGTGGGTGTATTCACACCACAGAAGTTGGGAAATGCTACAAATCAGAGCTTCCTTTCCCTCACACTGCTGCATAGTCAACAGTCTTTACGATAATGGTATCAGAATGCATCCATTGTCTATCCCTGGCTCTGTGTCTTGTAGAGACTTCAAATTCAGGATGTCAACAACAACCGACCTTCATTTTCCCAAACATACCCCTCCTCCCAGATGACCCAGCCTGGCTGATAGCATTGCCACTCATCCAATTCTTGAAGCCACAGGCATTCCAAAAGCATTTTAGATGACTCTCCTCTCCTTTGCCCCTGCATCCGATCACAAAACGCTATTCATTCTACTGTTGTATTCTCATCAACATCTGTACCCTATTCTCCATTCTGCTGCCTCAGCTGGAGCCCAGACTTCCGTCATTTTTCCTTAAAATAATTGCAGATCCCTCTGACAGGTCACACTGTCATTAGTCTCCTGGTGACAATCTGAAGTGATCCTTTAATTTGGTCTGATGCCCCCTTCCACTGGTGGAGAAATTCTCCACCTTGAAGGAAGCAGAGTTCATTTCCCATCACGATGTGGAACGTGCCTATTCCTGGCTCCACCTGCTTCCTTGCAGCTGGAACCAGGGAGGTTACCTAACCTCCACCAGTGACACTCACCCTGCCATCCATCACAGCCGTGGGCAGCCACACTGGCAGCACCCAGGGCCCAGTGCAGGTGGCAGAATGGGTTATGACATCCAGTGTTCAACAGCCTCAACAGCCAACACCTCCCCAAACTGGTTTTGTGGCATAATGTTGGCTGGGGTCCCAGCTGCTTCCTGTTCTTTGAGCCCAACTCCCAATCATCTATGGTGCTGCTGTGAACCCTCCAACATCTTTTTTTTTTTTTTTAGATTTTATTTATTTATTTGAGAGAGCGAGCAGGAGGAGAGGCAGACGGAATCTCAAGCAGACAAGAAGACTCCGCACTGTGTGTGGAGCCCAACGTGGGGATCATCCCATGACCCCAAGATCATGACCTGAGCTGAAACCAGGAGCTGGACATTCAACTGACTGAGTCACCCAGGTGCCCCTCCAATATCCTTTCAGTACCCACTCTGCTAGAAAATCAGCCAGCAACTTGCTTCTCAGCTCTCCCTATGATCCCCTCCTGTCCCTGTCGGTGGGGGGTGGGGGTGGGAGGTGGGATAGTCACCTCTAAAGCATTCCTAAAAAGCCCATCATTTCATTGCAGTGTCGTCTGGCATTTTTCACTCACGTCAGCCAACAGACCCCTCTTCTAAGAGTCCTTTGTCTATCTTTCTAGTCCTTGTTTTTGTCCTATGTTTTGTCCTATGTTTTGTCCTATGTTTTTGTCCTATGTTTAGGCTCTTTTCTTTTTTTAGAGGGGGAGCGAGCAGGGCAGGAACAGAAGTAGGAGATGGAGAGAGAGAGAATCCTAAGCAGGCTTCACACCCAGCCCAGAGCCAGATTAAGAGCTCAGAGCTTGATCTCATGACCCTGAGATCGTGACCTGAGCCAAAATCAAGAGTCCGATGCTTAACCAAGCAGCCACCCAGGCACCCCAGTCAGGCTCATCTCAAATCAGAACTCACCGGGGAGTCGATTCCCTGAATAGGGACATTAATTTCCTTAGATGCCCCTTCTTTTCTTTCTTTTTCTTTTTAATGTTATTTATTTATTCATGAGAGGCACACACACACACACAGAGAGAGAGAGAGAGAGAGAGAGAGGCAGAGACACAGGCAGAGGGAGAAGCAGGCTTCACGCAGAGAGTCTGATGTGGGACTCGATCCTGGGTCTCCAGGATTAGATCCTGGGCTGAAGGCAGCACTAAACCGCTGAGCCACCAAGGCTGCCCCCTTTTCTTTCTATTTGGACCAATTTTCTTTTCTTTTTTCTTTTCTTTCTCTTCTTTTCTTTTCTTTTCTTTTCTTTTCTTTCTTTTCTTTTCTTTTCTTTTCTTTTCAGATTTTATTTATTTGAGAAAGCAAGAGAGCAGGAGCAAGGAAGAGGGGCAGAGGGAGAGGGAGAAGCAGACGCCCCACTGAGCAGGGAGCCCAATGTGGGACTCGATCCCAGGACCCTGGGATCATGACTTGAGGTGAAGGCAGATGCTTAACCCAGGTGCCCCTATTTGGACCAATTTTCAACCCACTGTTAGAACACCTTTTGTGGGCCTCTTGCTTCTGTCTGGCCCCCTAAACCGGGCCTTCACCTCATGGTACGCAGAGCTTCGCACAGCCTGTCAGTGCACACAGCATGGCCTAGTTCTGCAAGTCTCCCTCCGGCTTCACATGAGTCCTTCGAACCCATCCCAAGGCTGTATGGTAGCTTCGGCTGGTCTCGTTTGACCCTCTGTGCTCCTTCCAAGAATATCTCCCACCCCATCCAGTCAGGAGGATCCCTAGTCCCTTGCCTCAGAGCTGGTCCTGAGAGTGAGAGGCAGGTCCTCTTCCAGGATCCTCTAAACACAGACTGGGCACTGGCCTCCCTGTAAGACCCGCATTGCGGGGGCTTCCTCTCTTCTCTGAACTTTTTGAGATCTCCCCCAAAATGAGGGCATATTTCTAGCTAAACCCAGGCTATGATGAAGTCTGAAAAGCACAGTCACTTTCACTAAAGTGACCCCTTTCTTCCCCTAAGTCAGGATAGCCTCAGAGTAGCAATTTTTCAAACTAATCGTGTCTACATTTTGGATTCTGAGACATGAAACTATCCATTACACTAAAGTAGAACCTATCATCCTATACTTACAGGAGAACTAAACTTTTTTCAGATGCCTTGATAATTAAACATTCTATTTCCTGCCAAACTCCTCCACCTATAATGGATCGCCTCTATCTTGCTTAGACACCACCATCCATTCAAACAGGTGAGAAACCTTAAAACATCTTTAATGCCACCTTCACCCTCACCCCAATATCTGTGTGGCCACCATGTCCTATCTGACTTCAATTTTACATCCACTTAAATCCACTTTCTTCCGTCTTCCCCCACTACGTAGGCTTTTAGCATCACCTGGGTTGTTGAAATGGGTTCATTAATCTCACCTATAAGATTCAGGAACCCCGATAATAGAAAGTATCACAAAAGAATAATCCGGGGAACCAGTTCTGTAGAATCTAGTGCCGCGGGCCTTCTAAAATCTATCTCCAGAGTCTTCAGAAAGCATCTCCATTCTTCCACAGCTGTTGGAGAACACGGCAAAAACAGTGGGAAAAGGTTACACCTGCCAACTATTTCTCTTTTTATTCTACTAATGTTGAAATCTCACTAAATTTCAGAACTTCTCAAAAATACAATTGCCTGGGGGCACCTGGGTGGCTCAGTCAGTTGGGCGTCTGCCTTCGGCTTGGGTCATGATCCTGGGGTCCTAGGATCGAGTCCCACGTCAGGCTCCCTGATTAGCAAGAGTCTGCTTCTCTCTCTCCTGTGCCCCTCACCCCGCTTATGCTCTCTCTCTCTTTCTGAAATAAATAAAATATTTTTAAAAAGGATATTTTATTCTTTATTTGTTCATGAGAGACACAGAGAGAGAGAGAGAGAGACAGAGACTCAGGCAGAGGGAGAAGCAGGCTCCATGTAGAGAGCTCGATGTGGGACTCCATCCCAGGGCCCTGGGATCACGCCCTGAGCTGAAAGCAGATGCTCAACTGCTAAGCCACCTAGGTGTCCCTAAAAAAAATCTTTTTTAAAAAATATAATTGCCTAAGAGGTATAAAGACATAGAAACAATCTAATACTAATACAATGATATAATAATTAGATGACAGGATTTTAATAGGGTGGGATGTAATTTTTCAAAATTGTCAAAACTAAGAAACACTGCAAAGATTTACTATATAATGCCAAGAGGAAATAGAATCATCATGGGCATTGTGACTGCAACAACATATAAAGATATACAACATGAGGGATGCCTGGGTGGCTCAGCGGTTAAGCATCTGCCTTCGGCTCAGGGCGTGATCCGGGATCCTGGGATTGAGTCCCACATCGGCCTCCCTCCATGGAGCCTGCTTCTCCCTCTGCCTGTGTCTCTGCCTCTCTCTGCATGTCTCTCATAAATAAATAAAATCTTACCAAAAAAAAAAAAAAAGTCAATTGCGGGACTGCTTGTCTCCACTCCCACCCCAGCTCATCTCAGAGGCACCTAAGACTATATTCAGCTGCTCGTGCCACATTGTCAATCCCACCCTGTTTACTACCCACCCGCTGCGTATTGCAATAATGATGGCAGAAGCTGGAAGGCTCTGGAGCCTTTCTCTCTCTCCTTGCTTCGTTGAAGTTTCCAAGCACTCCTCTGCTGTCATTATATCCTGCTTTCTTATATTCCCCATCCTCCTGGGTATCCCTCGTTATTTGTATATTTTTACACTACTATTCAGATTTTGACCTGAGGCCTTCTTAATTTCCAGTGTCCTCCTATGGTGAGAGGTCAAATAAACTTAGGTTAAAATCCTGGCTCTGCTGCCATCACATGAGGTGACTCTGCACAAGGTTCTGAGTTTGGGCTCCTCACCTTTAACAAAGGCATGATAGGGGCACCTGGGTGGTTCAGCTGGCTGAACATCCAACCTTGATTTCAGCTCAGGTCATGATCTCAGGGTCGTGGGGTCGAGCCTGCATTAGGCTCCATGCTCAGCCCAGGGTCTGCTTGAGATTTTCTCTCTCTCTCCCTCTGCTCCTACCCCTGTTCACACACACATACACACACTCTCTCTTTCTCCCTCTCTCTTTCTAAAATAAATATTTTAAAAAATAGGGATAAGAAAAAACAAGGCATATGACTAACAACAGCAAAAATGAAAAATAAAGAAAATTAGATTGCCCACAGAAATTAACAGGCAAGAGTGGACCATAAAGGGATTGAGGGCATTAATATATCCAAATAAATAATATATTGATTTTCAAAGGGGATTAATCATAGAGACCCAAAACTGGGGCCTCACTGAGGCAAAAGTCGGCAGTGCTTCTCTGCAAAGGGGGCAGCCTTGGCCAATAGATTTTAACTATTAACAGCCCATGGGCAAAACTAACCTGTTTGGAGATCTTCACTTGATAACTTTAAATTATTTGCATCATCTAGCTGACTTAAAGAACCTGCCCCTGGCTTTCCAATGTACTTAAGAAAAACGGAAACTTCTTACCAGGCCAACTGGACTCCAGGTAACCTGGTCCCTGCCCTACCTCCTGATCTCATTTAAGAATCTCATTCTTGGGGACACCTGGGTGGATTAGCGGTTAAGCGTCTGCCTTCGATCAGGGATGGAGTCCTATATTGGGCTCCCTGCATGGAGCCTGCTTCTCCCTCTGTGTCTCTGCCTCTCTCTGTGTGTCTCTCATGAATAAATAAAATATTTAAAAATAAATAAATAAATAACATTTATTAAAAAAAAGAAAAAAGAATCTCATTCCTGGGGTATCTGGGTGGCTCAGTTGAGCATCTGCCTTCAACTTGGGTCCTGATCTCAGGGTCCTGGGATCAAGCCCCACATTGGGCTCTCTGCTCAGTGGGGAGTCTGCTTCTCCCTCTCACTCTCCCTCTCCTCCCTCTCTCTCTCAAATAAATAAATAAAATCTTAAAGAAAAAAAAGGTTGTGGGGTGCCTGGGTGGCTCAGCAACTGAGCATCTGTCTTCAGCTCAGGTCATGATCTTGGGGTTCAGGATTGAGTCCCACATCAGGCCCCCTGCTTCTGCCTATGACTCTGCCTCTCTCTCTCTCTCTCTCTCTCTCTCTCTCTCTGTGTGTGTGTTTCTCATGAATAAATAAATAAAATATTTTAAAAAACAAAATAAAATAAAATAAATTTTTAAAAAAAGAATGTCATTTCCTCTGGTGTTCACAGAGTTCCAACCATCCTGGAGGGAGTTAGCACCTGCCCGGTGGCTTGGGGCTAGGACTCCCCTGCCACATTGCAGTGTGGCTGGCTTATTCAAATCTTAGAACTCACTTAACAATCACCTTTCCAAGGAGGACTTCCCTACCACCCTGTGGAAATGGCCCCCCAGTTCACTTTATTACATCAACCCACTTTGTTGTCTACATAGCACTTAGAGCTATCTAAATTGTCTTGGCCACTTACGTGATTACTTCTTTACAGTCTGTCTACCCTCTTGGTTCTGAAGCTCCAGGAGAGCTCTGTAGTCTGTCCTGTTCATCCCTGAATCTCCACAACCTACTGTGGTGCCTTCATTGGTTGAATGAATAAACAAAGGAATGAGCAAAGGAACTGCCCTTGCTTCTATTTTGTTCGTGTCTATGAAGCCAATAGTCTGATCAGGATTTGGGGGTCCACTGCAAAAGAGTATTAAATTAATGGTATAGGTGTGAGTATTTTTTCTCATCCCTGTGATAGTTGTGGCTCACTTTGGAATTATTTTTGTGTAATCTTTCTATATATATGAGTCTAAGAGCTTGGCAATTACTGTTAATGTTTTTTACTATTTTACTCACTATTCAGTGTGTGCCAGGCATGGATGGGAACTTTACCAAACACTTAATCTTCACAAAAATGGGATCTAGGAGGTTAGTGTTGTTGCTGCCTCATGTTGCAGATCAGGAAACTGAGACTCAGGGACACCTGGGTGGCTCAGCGGTTGAATGTCTGCCTTGGGCCCAGGGCGAGATCCCGGAGTCTGGGGATCAAGTCCCACGTCAGGCTCCCTGCATGGAGCCTGCTTCTCCCTCTGCCTGTGTCTCTGCTTCTCTCTCTTTCTGTGTATCTTTCATGAATGAATGAATGAATGAATGAATGAATGAATAAATAAATAAATAAATAAAATCTTAAAAAAAAAAAAGGAAACTGAGACTCAGAGAACTTAAGTGACTGTGTAAGTTCTCATCATAAGGGATTGCAGAGGCAAATTTTGAATTGGGGTTCATCTGACTCCAAAGCTGGTGTACTCCTCCCTGGCCCCACACCTGACACCCAGCCTCTCCCCTTCCCCACCCAGAGAATTCATCCCACCTTGTCTTGATCTTTGATGATGATGATTCCACTTTACCCCATCCCTTGCCAAGACCTGGCCACCCTGCAGGGCCATCATCCATGGCTCCAAGGAAGCAATCTTTTTTTTTTTAGATTATTCTTTTTTTTTTTAAGATTATTTATTTGAGAGAGAGAGAGAGCATGCACATGCACACATGCACAAGTCAGGGAGAGGAAGAGAATTTCAAGCAGACTCCACACTGAGTGCAGAGCTTGTCATGGGACTTTCATGACCCTGAGATCATGACCCTGCGATCATGACTTGAGTCCACATCAAGAGTTGGAAGCTTACCTGAGCCATCCAGGCCCCCTGGCAATCTTTTTACTTTAAACTGTGGCCAAAAATTAAAATTAAAATTAAATAAACTGTGGCCAGACACTCCCTTCTTTAGTTCTTTTCTCTTCAAAAGACATGACATTTAGGGAAGGAGTGAAGACACCACCTGTTATTTTTTGTTTTGTTGAATGTTGTTTTGTTGTTTACAATCTCAGTTCTTAATCTACTGAAGGTCAGGGTTGAGTGTGCCAATCAATAATAATAATGCTGTCCCTTAAATTGGGACTCTGAGGAACAGCTAGATTCTGTGATGGATTGAGAAGCTGACATTTGTATAGCCCACAACTGTTTACAAAGGGTTTTCAAGACTCCGTCGTCTCATTTCCCCCTCACTCTGGCCTTCTGAGAGATGATTTGGGCCAGTGGAGAGGAGGAAGTCTTGGAACAAGAGGGACTGTGTCTGCATGCCTGCCCACCACTGAGAAGCCATGTGACCTAAGGCAGGTCACCCCATCTGTCAGAGTCCCTCATTTATTTTTTATTTTGAATTATTATACAATGAACTTGACTTTTTAGACATCTTGGGGAATATATCTATGAATTTTAACACATATTCAGGCCAGAACACATATACCACCACAATCAGAGTGCAGAATTGGTCCATCCCCCAAAAACCTCCCTCATGCTATTTCTTTATAAACACATTGTCCCCACCTTTAACCCCTGGAGACCACTGATTCATTCTCCATCCCTCTTTTTGAGAATATCATACAGTGGAATTTATGTCACCTTTTGAGACTGGCTTCTTTCACTCAATATAATGTCTTTGTGATTAATCCAAGTTCTCATGTGTATGAAGAGTGTTCCATTTCATCCAATACATAGTATGGATGCACCACAGTTGGCTTACTCATTCACCTGTTGAAAGACATTTGGGTTATTTCCCTAGTTTTAAGTCTCTCATTTTTTTTTTGTTTTTGTATTCATTTTTTACAAGTTTTAAAAAATTGTGGTAAAATATACATAGCATGAGACTCACCATTTTAAGTGTACAATTTAGCGGCATTTAGTACATTCAAAATGTTGTATAAACATCACCAACTATTTCCAGAACTTTTTCATCATCCCAAACAGAAACTCCGTACCCATTAAACAATAATTCCCCATTCCTTTCTCCCTCCAGCCTCTGATAACCTCTGTTCTACTTTCTGTCTCCATGATTTTGTCTGTTCTAGGAACCTCATATAAGTGGAATCATACAATGTTTGTCCTTTTGTGTCTGACCTACTTTATTTAGCACAAAGTCTTAATGGTTTATCCATACTGTAGCATGTGTTAGAATTTCCTTCCCTTTTAGGCTGAAGAGTATTTCATTGTATGTATAGACCACATTTCACTTATGCATTCATCTGTCGGTGAATATGTAGGGTTTTTTTGTTTTGTTTTTGAGGGTCTTTTTTAAGATTTTATTTATTTATTCATAAGAGACAGAGAGAGAGAGAGGCATAGACAGGCAGAGGCAGAAGCAGGCTCCATGCAGGGAGCCCAATGTGGGACTCAATCCCAGGACTTCAGGATCACACCCCCGGCTGAAGGCAGGCGCTAAACCGCTGAGCCACCCAGGGATCCCTCATCTCTTGATAAAGTCCTTTGATGCACAAAACTTTCCTTTTTTTTTTTTTTTTAAGATTTTATTTATTCATGAGAGACAGAGAGAGAGACAGAGACATAGGCAGAGGGAGAAACAGGCTCCACGCAGGGAGCCCGACGTGGGACGTGATCCCGGATCTTCAGGATCAGGCCCTGGGCTGAAGGCGGCGCTAAACTGCTGAGCCACCCAGGCTGCCCAAGTTTCTTATTTTTTTTATTTTTATTTTTTATTTTTCCAAGTTTCTTATTTTGATGAAGCTTGATCTACCTATTTTGTTTTTGTTGCATGTGCTATGTGTCCTATTTAAGAAAATCCTATTGGTGTCCTATTTAAGAAACCATTGCTCAATCTAAGGTCATGAATATTTGCCCCTGTGTTTTCTTCTAAGAGAGTTATAGTTTTAGCGTTTAGATTTAACTCTGATCTATTTTGAGTTAATTTTTGCATATGGTGTGAGGTAAAGGTACAATTTCATTCTTTTGCATGTGGATATCCAATTTTCTCAGCATCATTTGTTCAAGGGCTTGTCCTTTCCCCATTGAATGCTCTTGGTACTTATGTCAAAAATCATTTGACCGTGTATGTGAAGGTTTCTTTCTAGGCTCTCTATTCTAATCTATTATTGGGGGGATCCCTAGGTGGCTCAGCAGTTTAGCACCTGCCTTCAGCCCACAGCATGATCCTGAAGTCCCAGGATTGAGTCCCACATCGAGCTCCCTGCATGGAGCCTGCTTCTCCCTCTGCCTGTGTCTCTGCCTCTCTCTCTCTCTCTGTGTCTCTCATGAATAAATAAATAAAATCTAAAAAAAAATCTATTATTGGTCTGCATAATCTGTCTTTATGCCAGTACCACACTGTTTTTTGTTTGTTGGAAGAGGATATTATCTCCTTTGCGAATTGTCATGAGAATGAGAAATAATTCAAGTAAAGTGCCTGGCACACAGCTTGGCACACAGTAGGTGCTTAGCAGATGGCAGCTATCCTGAGAGAAGTCTGCTTAAGTGCCTTCAGGTTGAAAGGCTGAGATTCATTCAGGTTCCCCCAGGCACACTGAGGGGAGCAGACACACTGCCTGGAAGTCATCCCCACCCGCACAGTCGGCCTGGGGAGACTGGAATGTTGCTCGGGAGGCATCAGGCCCTCATCTGGTCGTCCCTGAGTGTGCGTGCTCCCTCTCAGCACCTGAAGTAGATTCTCCATGTCTGCTTCTCTTTTCCAGGGCTGCTGTCTAAATTTGGATTCCCCAGAGAAGACCCATGGGACAAGAACGTGATAGTTGCTTGTGAAGGATTTCCTGGAAGCACAGGGAGGGAGAGAGAAAGTGAGAGAAGGAAGTGAGGAAAGCCAACAGCAGGCTGCATGGTGGGGGCCAGCTGGGCGATGTCCTAGAGCACACTGCAGCACTGCGCTCCTGAGGGCTTTGTCCACTGACTCCCCTAGTCCTAGAAGCTTCAAACCAGCCCTTCTAGGCTACCCTGAAGAAAGGGCTGAGCAAATTCCCACACTTCCAGAAGAAACCCTGAGGCAGAGAAGCAAAGGGATGACAGGACTGGACATGAGAACCATCTGCGTGTGGGGAACCATCTCCTGCACCTGCCATAGGATCAAAAAGGATGGAGAGGATAAGAAGTGAGATAGCGGGGGCCTCTGCAAGCCCCACCACCAACTGCCTCTCTGCCTTCATTACTTCATGACTGCTATGTGCTTGAAGCTTCTACTGTAGCAACTTCGACTTTCGACTCGAATTTCTGCAGATCTCTGCTGCCCACATCTCTATGCAAGTCTTGCACTTAACCTGTCCTCCAGAGAAGCTTGGATGGCCTTGGCTTCCCACCAGCCCAGCTCTTCAGCACCGTCCTCCAACGCTGGCTGTCCTCGCTCCAGGCCCTGATCCTCCCTTGGTCCACCTTTCCGAGGTCCCAGGAATAAAGCATAAAAACTTGTTCACAAGAACTGACTTTCTTCAGTAGGGTCTGTGGTGTGACAGCACCCAGGGTCACCCGGATTATGGCTCGTCAGTGGGTGTGCGGTTATTCCCCTTTACAAACAAGGATATTGGAGTTCAGAGTGATTAAGACACTTGCCTAAGGGCACGCAGTTAAGGGCAAGCGTGGACTTGAACAGTCTCCTGATTCCAAATCCCATACTCTTTCCACTCAAACATTTTACTTCTAACACAGGAACAAAACCTCCAAGTGCTGAGCGTTATGAGAATCTATGTGGCAGGTTGCTTCACTGTCGGAAGGCACCTGCCCAGGGATCCGTAGACTTTTAGGGCCCTGAAGGGCAGCACACAAGATTGAAGTTAGAGAAAACCCGCAATAAATGAACCTGCACCTTTTGCCAGATAAAATAACTATTTTTTATGAAATTCTAGTTGGAGCGAGTGGTAGCAGACACCAAAGAATTCAGAAAAAAATTATGGGAGAGGGACACCGGGGGGGCTCAGTCGGTGAAGTGTCTGCCTTCAACTCAAGCCATGATCCCGGAGTCCTGGGGTCGAGCCCCATATCAGTCTCCTGGCCCTCAGCGGCGGATCTGCTTCTCCCTCTACCTCTGCTGTTTCCCCTGCTTGCACACTCTCTCTCTCAAATAAATAAATAAATAAATAAATAAATAAATAAATAAATAAATAATCTTTAAAAAATTGTGGAAGAAAAGCATGAGACTGAAAAGGATTCTGTTCATTCCTTTTAATATTCCTGAGAACTTGGGACGCCTGGGTGGCTCAGCGGTTGAGCATCTGCCTTCGGCCCAGGGGGTGATCCTGGAGACCCAGGATCGAGTCCCACGTCGGGCTCCCCGCACGGAGCCTGCTTCTCCCTCTGCCTGTGTCTCTGCCTCTCTCTGTGTGTCTCTCATGAATAAATAAAATCTTAAAAATATATATATTCCTGAGAACTGGGGAAAGCTGCTTAGCCAGTCATGTCCTGGTGGCAGAGTGGAAGCCAGCGGCCAGCTGGGCCGAAAGCGCTCACGGGGAGAACGCGGGGTGGCTCGCAGGAAGGCGGGAAGGCTGCGGAAGCAGCTCAGGCTGGAACCAAGAGGGACCTTTGTCAGCCAAGACAAACCACAGGACCGGTCGGGGGCCGGGCCCCTGCAGCCCCCCACGCCCCGCAGGCCCAGGATGCCCGCTGCCCCCGGGGCCCCAGCCCCACCCTCCGCGCGGGGGCTTGGCCACGTGGCCCTGCTGGCCGCGCCCCTGGGTGCGGGGGAGGGGGGCGGGGTCTGAGCCGGCTCGGCGCCCCGAGTGGCAGTTGGGGGCTTGAGATAAGGCCCGACCCGGCGTGTGTGGAGGCCCGGCAGCCAGAGCCGAGGTTTGCAGAAGCGCCGTTACTCTGCCCCAGCGCTGGGCACTACCTGGTTCTCCCTTGACTCCGGCCACGGCTCTTCCTTCTTGAAACGTTCTTCCCCCCACGCCTCACCCCAGATTCCTGCGGCGACTCCCGGCCCTCTGCAGCCAGGCTCCTTGAAGGGACTGTCCAGACGCGGTCCCCACTCTCGGTCCCTCCCAGCAGCCCCTCTGCCCGCGGAGGTCACCGGAGCTTTCGGATGACACCCAACTTGTCACTCTCCTCTCCACTTAGGGAAACCCTCTACTCTCTAGTTATCGGCTTCATTTCTTCTTCTTCTCCTTCTTCTCCTTCTCCTTCTTCTTCTAAGATTTTATTTATTAATTCCTGAGAGACACAGAGAGAGAGGCAGAGACAGGCAGAGGGAGAAGCAGGCTCCCTGCAGGGAGCCGGATGGGGGATTCGATCCCAGGACCCCGCGATCACGCCCTGAGCCGAAGGCAGATGCTCAACCACTGAGCCCCCCCCCCAGGCACCCTGCTTCATTTCTTTTTTAACTGAGATCATATGTTATATAGTATGACGGGGGGCAGATTCGAGTCTGATGGGGCCTGAAGCTGGTGCCTTTGGAGGGAACTTTTTTAAGAAAAATAATACGGAGTTACATAGAGCCATCACTAGAGCCCCTTCTGGGCGTTCAAAGGAGCTGATGCAAGTGTGGGGCTGCGGAGCTTAAGCTTCATTAATTTCATGAATCATCCCTGAGAAGAGACCAGCTAGTTTATGGAACCATTCTCTACCAATGCGCATGAGGCATTTGTCAATTTTTTGCCATTACAGAAATGCTACAAAGAACATTCTCACATGCAACTCTTTTGTGAACACATGCATTCCTCCCCAGCAGACAGGAATTGCCAAGTGCTGGGTCATGGACTTTTTCATTTTTAAGGTTTTATTTCAAGGAGGGCTCCAATGCCCTCCAAATAGGTGTCACTAAGTTCCACTCGAACCAGCTGTTGTGGTAGGAATTCTCACATCCTTGCCAGTGCTGGATATTAAAATCATTGTGGGATATTTTTGCCAAGCTAATGGGAAAAATAAAAAGGCATTTCAACTTTATTTTAATTTACTGTATTAATTTCAAACGCTGTTGTGACCAAGTACCACAAACTGCCTGGCTTTTAAAACACCCAGAAACTGGCACCTGGGTGGCTCAGTCGGTTCAACAACCTATTCTTGATTTTGGCTCAGGTCATGATCTCAGGGTCGGGCTCCACACTGAGCGTGGAGCCTGCTTAAGACTCTCCCTCTCCTTCTCCCTCTGCTCTTCCCCCTGCTTGCGCATGTTCTCTCTCTCTCTCTCTCTCTCTCTCAAAACAAAAAACAAAAAGCCAGAAACTTATTGTCTCACGTTCTGGAGACTAGAAGTTTGTAATCAAGATGCTCAAGGCCGGGATCCCTGGGTGGCGCAGCGGTTTAGCACCTGCCTTTGGCCCAGGGCGCGATCCTGGAGACCCAGGATCGAATCCCACGTCGGGCTCCTGGTGCATGGAGCCTGCTTCTCCCTCTGCCTGTGTCTCTGCCTCTCTATCTCTCTGTGACTATCATAAATAAATAAAAGTTAACAAAAAAATTTAAAAAAAAAGATGCTCAAGGCCATGTTCCTATACACGTAGGGGTCCATCCTTCCTCACCTCTTCCTAGCTTCTGGTGGCGACTGTCTGCCTTTGTGCATTGCGCCAATTCTCTGTCCCCACAGGGCATTCTCCTGTGTCTTTGTTGCTACATGGCTCTCTTCTCCTAAGAAGACACCAGTCATGTTGGATTATGGGCACACTCTACTCCAGTATGGCCTCATCTTAACTAAACATCTATGTGACACCCTTATTTCTGAATAAGTCACCCTCTGAGGTACAGGGGTTAGGATTTCCACATATTTGCAGGGAGGGGGACACAATTCAGCCCATGACATTGACCTTCCTCTAATTCCTAAGGGCAGTGAACTTCTCTTCCAACAGTTACTGGAAATTTGGATCCTTTCTTCGGCAAATGGCCTTTCCCTATCGGCTGCCAGTCTTCTTCTGGGCTGTGTGAAGTTTCCTGTTTCTTTCAGTAGCATTTATCTTTATCACGATGATCCTGTTATCTGTCTGGCAGAGGTTTGCTCTCAGCTCATCACATGTGCTTTCACTTTGCTTTTGGTGTCTGCCTTGACATCTGTGACATAAAACTCCCCACATTTCCCTCCTGCTTCTCTAGCTCGGCCTCTGTCCTTCCTGGCCCTTCCCTTCTCTTGAAGCTTCCCCCACGTCATAAATGGCACCACGTCCATCTCTGGCCTAACCAAAAACATGGTGCTTCCTTTGACCTTCCTTTTCTCTCAACCTTTATATCTGACTTATCACCAGCCTCCCCCAGTTCAGCTTCCTAAATACCCGTCAAATCCATGTATTTGTCTACTGATCTAAGGCACCATCCTCTCTCCCGTAGACACTTGCCAACAGCTTCCAGGAGCCTGGTCTCCCTGCTTCTTCTCTACCCTCTCCAGTCCATTCTGTCAGGATCTCTTTTAATCCAACTGATCTTGACATGTCTTCCCACAAAGGCCACTTCTGGTGCTGAGACTCAAGACCAAAATTCTTCCTATGGCCTCCAAGACCCTTAGGGTCTAGCCAGAGCCACTCTCTGTTGAGATGTCCTCCACAGCTCTCCAGCCACACCAGCTTTCAGAACAAATCTTCCTTCCAAAGCACCTCATTTTCTGGAGGATTTTTCACCTGTGGTTCCTTTTCCCTTGAAAGCATCCATAGCATGCCACTCCCCAGGCTCAAGTGCAGGTTGGGTCCCCTCCCCAACTCCTACTGTTCAGCCAGGTGAACACTGATACACAGCCTTCCCCTGGATTCCAAAATGCAATCCGCGAGTGGGGACAAAGGTGGGGACCCTCCACCTGATAGAGAGTAATTACCTTGGGAGAATTAGAATTACCATGTCAGGAACACATACAACACAATGGCCAATATCCAGCCTTTAGCTTTCAGAATGAGCTCTTGAAGACCCTATCATATAAAATAGTCTTCTTTTGTGTATCTATTTTTCAATAAATACTTATTAAGCCCTTACTACTAGCTAGGAACAGTTTGAAGTGTGGCAATACAGCAATGACAAAGGTGAGGGTTCGCACATGCCCTCCACTGAACCCATTCCAGTGAAGAGAGAGAATCCTCAGGGCCCCTGGGTGGCTCAGTTAGTTGACAGTCCGACTCTTGATTTGGGCTCAGGTCATGATCTCAGAGTTGTGGTACTGAGTCCCACATCGGGCTCCGCCCTGGGCATGGAGTCAGCTTGGGATTCTTTCTCTCCCTCTCCTTCATTCGCTGCCTCCCACCCACCACCCCCACGTGCTCGCTCTCTCTCAAAAATAAAAAAAAATAAATAAACTAGTACTGATTTATATGAAGTATATTGATGTGTATTAAAAAAAACAGGGCAGCTCTGGTGGCTCAGCGGTTTAGTGCCGCCTTCAGCCCAGGGTGTGATCCTGGAGACCTGGGATCGAGTCCTGCATCAGGCTCCCTGTGTGGAGCCTGCTTCTCCCTCTGCCTGTGTCTCTGCCTCTCTCTCTCTCTCTCTCTCTCTCTCTCTCTCTCTCTCTGTCTCTCTCTCTCTCCTTGTGTCTCTTATGAATAAATAAATAAAATCTTAAAAAAGAAAAGAAAAGAAAAATCCGAATAAGGGACAGAGAGGAGGGAGGAGCTATTTTGGGCAGGAGGGCCAGAGAGGGCCTCCCTAAGAAGGTGGCATTGGAGCAGAGCCCTGAAGATAGTGAAGAATGAGCACTTGCTCCAGGCAAAGGCTCAAGCTGGGGACAGACTTGAGTGATATAAATGGGACTCACTGGCAGAGAGTATTCTAAGGTGTGGGATTGGGTTAGATCATCTATGTGATGAGTTTCAGTAGAGAAGAGAAGGGACCCAAAGAACACAGAAAGGACAAGAGCCAATCGTGCTCCATGCTGCCCAAAGCCCACATCTCCTAGGTCACCCCTTATCACCAAGAACCCCAACCCCACATGGTTCTGAACATCCCCTAATTTGCTCCAGCCTCATGTCTACTACCCTTGTGATTCATTGGACCTTGTCATTAGCAAGTACAGCACATCTTACAGAACTTCCATGACTAACATCTCAGGCTTGGACCTCTACTTTCAACTATATTTCTAGCTCCTTCTTTTTAGTCTCCTGATATGACAATTCTTCCTCACGTTTGGGACCTCTAAGCCACTGGCCCTCCATCTTTTAACTGGTCATCATCTCCTTCCTATCCTCACATCTGTCTTTTCCTAGATTAGGTTGATGTCCATCACTTTAATCCATTCCTTGCTGAGCAGCTGAATATGGCTCAACCATGCTGAATGTTCTCGTTTTGACTTCATCACACAAATCTCAAGTAGATCCTTTGTGTGCTGAAGTCAAAATGAGAACAGTGCTGCTCAGAAATCCAACACCCACCCAAAGTGTTGATCAATTTTTTTTTCCTCCCACTCCTCTCAGAGATAGAGAAGTAATCAATCATAAACACAGGCTCCTTTTTGGCACTGGTTACGTAGACACTTGTCTGGATGAAGTTGTCAGGGGCGAGGAGATTCTGTGGTGGGAAGTGCCGAGGTAGAGAGCTAGAGCTTTTGATTTGCACAAGCCGGGCAATGAGACTAGAGGGGCCCCAGAATGAGGAAGGACATGGTATCTTTCCAATAACAATAGCTTGGAAAGAGAAGAGACAAAGTGTTAGGCTTCATTCACCTAATGAATGAAGGGGTGGGAAGAGATTATATCTGGGAGTACAGATGGAAAAAGAGGATCGGGATGAGTTTGGTGGATCAAAGGAGTTGGAATCTTCTCTGGGTGCCTGGCCTCCACAAAGGAGCTAAAGCAACTCTTGGAATCATGGGATACCCACCACCTTTCACCTGTGTCAAGGAAGACTCTGAGCCACCTTGCCCTCAGGGGAGGGTCTCTCAAGATCAGCTCTCTGCACATGACCCACTGACACTAATGATATCTTTCTGTCTGGAGGCCTCACTCAGGGCATCCAAAGTATTCCGTGTAAACAATGACCTTGTCAATAGCCCAGGACATATGTAAGCACTCCCCTGAACAGGGAAAGTCTCTGGACACCTAGAGGGGGTTGGGGCTCATGGTATTGGAAAGCTCCTACCACTTGTTCTGGGGGGGCATCTATCTAGAACTAGCCTGGGATAATTCCCCTTTGTGGCGACAGTGGTGAGATCTACTTCCTGTATCTCAGCATTTCAGGGCCTTGCTCTTTTTGGGAAAGACACCAGTGCTATTTAATTCCTTCCCCAAGCCCTCTCTGTGCAGTGTTTCCCGAATCCACCTGCTTAGCTCCAGTTTTGGAGCATCACCACTTCCCTAGTGTGTATCCTCTCTCACAGGCTGCTGCCACGGCTTGCTCACGAGTCCCTCTGGCTGGCGGCATCACCCTCACTCTGATCCATCATCTGAAGCCCAGTTCTGATTACATCACTCCCTTGTTTTCCATAAGGTTGGAAAACTTCAGCCTGTAGGCCAAAGCCAGACTGCCACCTGTCTTTGTATAGCCCCTGAGCTAAGACTGGTTTTTACATTTTTAAGTGGTTGGAAAAAATTCAAGAGAGGAATGGTATTCTATGACATACAAAAATTATATGAAATTCAGGGGGCACCTGGGTGGCTCAGTTGGTTAAGTGTCCAGACTCTTGATTTCGGCTCAGGTCATGATCTCAGGGCCCAATGTCAGGCTCTGTACCTAGTGTGGGTTCTCTCTCTCTCTCTCTCTGTCTCCCTCTCCCCTTCCCCTCCTCTCCCCCTGCCCCTGCTCATGCATATGTGCATGCTCTCACTCTAAAATAAATAAATAAATAATAATTAGATAAAACAAAAATAGATTTTTAAAAAATGATTTTCTTTATTTGAGAGAGAGTGAGCATGAGCAAGGGGAGAGGCAGAGGGAAAAGCAGACTCCCTACCCAGTGGGGAGCCTGCCACGGGGCTTGACCCTGGGACCCTGAGATCATGACCTGAGCCAAAGGCAGGCACTTAATTGACTGAGCCACCCAGGCACCCCAAAAATAGGTTGCTTTAAAAATTATATGAAATTTGAATGTCAGCGTGCTTAAATAAAGCTTCACTGCAACACGGTTACACTCATTTGTTTCCATAGGATCTATGGCTTCCCTCCTGCTACACCAGGAGAGTTGAAAAGTTGCAACAGTCTAAAACACCTACAGAAATAAAATAAAATAATAAAATAAAAATAAAACACCTACGATGTGGCCCATTACATAGAAAGCTTGCCAACCTCTCCTTTAGGTCACTTACATTTTCACATTGTCTCCAGATTAAAACCCAAACAGCAAACTCCTTACCATGACTTTCAAAGTCTTTCATAATCCATCTCCCAGTTCAACTTCTGGAATGTTAAACTTATATCAGTTTCACAAATTCTGGGATTCTTCCCACTTTTTAAAGTGCCCTTGCTCCATTTCTCTCCTTGGCCAACTTACACATGTACTTTCAGGCTTTGCCTTGGTGTCACCTCCTCCAGGGAGCCCTCTCTGACTCACCCCAGGGCTAACTAAATGTCTCTCCAGGGGGTTCCCACAGACCCCTCTATCATACTACCTGCCACAGGGCAGGTCTATGAGAGGTTAGTGGCTGCAGAGAAGTCAAATAAGCTCGCTCATGACTTAGAAGAGTCAGTTAGATTGGGCAATTAGGGTGCAGGTGATGACCTGCAAGAAAAATTTCAGTAGAATTGGGAGCAGAAGCCAGGTTGCTTTGGGGAGGAAGTGGTGTATCAGGAAACTGAGACAGCTGCTGTAGACTTTTCAGTAAGTGCTCTTCATTAAGTGCTTTGGCTGATGAGAGGAAGAGGCTAGTAGCTGGAACAGGACACAAGGTGGAGGGAGGGACAGAGGAAGGCACGGGAGGACTCCTGTTTGTTCTTGGCAAGGAATCAGTAGGGAGACATCAGAGAAACCAGAAAGAACATCAAGGAGCGGAAGATGGAATCTGGTTTGGGATCCTGCACTGTGGGGAGGATGGCCTTAGGGGGTGCCCTAGTCAGCTCAGGCTGCCATCACGGCATACCATACATAGACTGGGTGATTTGCAAACAACAAACACATATTCCTCAGGGTCCTGGAGGCTGGGAGTCCAGGTTGTGCACTGTCTCGCATGGCAGAAGGATGAGAGATCCTTCTGGGGCCTCTTTTATAAGGACACTAATCCCATTCATGAGGGCTTGGCCCTCATGACCTAATCACCTCCCAAAGACCTCAGGTCCTAATACCATCACACTGGGCATTAGGATTTAACATTATGACTTTTGTGGGATACAACCTTCAGCCCGTAGCAGATGGGAAAAGGACATGTCTTCCCTTTGGAGGCAATCAGTGGGTGCAGTCAGGGGGGACCTGGATGGCAGGAGGATGGGAGAGTCTCTTCTGTACGCAATAGAAGGGGGATGGGAGGTTTGGGGAGCCAGGAGCGGGGTTAAACAGCCACTGTGGAGGGCGCCAGGGTAAGTCGATGAGGAAGGCAGAGCGCTGGGGGAAGGCAGTACTGGAAGCCTTGCTACCCTCGACGTCCCCGGGCTAACAGCACCAGACTCTGCGGCGACACGGATTTCTCCAGGAGAGCCGAGGGCCGCGCTCCCAAGGAGAGGACCACGTAGACTGCCCCGAGCTGGGTCCCCAGGCGGGTGCCCCAGGAGGCTGCCGAGGGGGTGGCGGGGTGGGGAGCTGTGGCATCCCCGCGGGAGGGGAAGGAAGTGAAGACAGGAGTGGAGGCAGAGGCCCGGCTGAGGTCAGAGAACAGGAAGCGCAGCGCCGCGCGGAGCGCAGCTGGGGGGCGGGGGCCGCGGGGAGGGCGCCCGGGCCGCGCCGCAGAGGAGGGTGCCGGGCTCCGCGTGGGCCCAAAGCTGCGCGCAGGGGTGAGGCGAGACCCGAGGGGAGCCAGGTCTCCAGCAGACGCGGCGGGATCCGCCCGAGGGAGCCTCCGGCAGGCGCCCGCCCGGCAAGGGCCCAGGGCGGAGGACCAGGGCGCAGGGGTGCCGGAGGCGGAGGCGGAGCCCCCACCCAACAGCTGGCCCCGGCGCCCCCCGCCCCCACGCCCGGCTGGTTCCGAAAATGAAGTCAAGATCAGGGGGTGTCTCACGAACGCTCCGATTGCGGGTCTTTTTCCGTTTGCTTTTCTCTGGGATAGAATTCCCGTGGCCTAAAACTCCCGGGGTCCTAGGACACTGGCAAGGTTGGACACCCGTCATCCTTCCCTAAGCCTAGATAGAGCCCTTCTGTGGGTACCCATTAGCAATCCGCCCCCCTCCAGCCTGAGCCCCAGCAGCTAATCAGTCCTCTCTCCCTAAGGATTTACCTGTTGGGAACATTCCATGTGGACGGAATACAATGCTACAAGGCGTGGCCTTCGGAGCCTGGCTCCTTTCGCGACCGTAGCGTCCCCAGGCCTCATCATGTTTCAGTACCCAGGTCCTTTCTATGGCTGAATAATATTCCGTGGGATGGACAGGCCGCAGGTGTTTGTAGAGTCATTCATTCCCTGATGGGCCTTCGGGGTGATTCCACTGTTGGGACACCGTGACTGGTGAGGCTGTGAGATTCACGTACAAGTTTTTGCGCCAACAGTTCTTCGTTCTCTGAGTTACGTACCTAGCAGTGGATTGCCGGGCCGTGCGGTAGCTCCACGGTCCACTTTCTGAGGAACGGTCAATCGTTTCTACAGCGCTGCACCCTTTTACGTTCCCAGCAGCAGTGTGGGAAGGCTTCTTGCTTGCCTCTCTTGAACAACCAAAGGCGAGATAGTACTGAGTCCACATCTCCCACATGAAGCTGGCCCAGGACACATGGGTTCTCCAACTTGTCGATTTTGTCACCACACACAGTGTGCACATGGGCACGTACCCCTGGCCATCGCGCTTCATGCATTTTCCTCACCTCCCAGGCCCCACAGTTAAACCCTAGGCTGTGTATTTGGAAGAGCAGCAAGAACATAGGCAATTTTGTTGACCAACAACCAGCTTTTGAAAGGACCAAGGAGGGGCACCTGGGTGGCTCAGTGGTTGAGTGTCTGCCTTTGGCTCAGGTCGTGATCCCAGGGTCCCAGGATCAGGTCCTACATCGGGTTCGCCTCAGAGAGCCTGCTTCTCTCTCTGTGTCTCTGCTTCTTTCTCTGGGTCTCTCATGAATAAGTAAATAAAATCTTGAAAAAGAAAAAGAAAGGACCAAGTAAAAGGATTTAAGAAGGTGGAGAGCAGAGTTTCATTAAGATGAGACAGGAGTGCCAGAGCCCTGAGGAGGAAAGAGATGACCTGAGGAGCTGATCTCTTGGCCAGTGACCAGACTAAGAGGTATGGCAGGATGAGCACCCTTGCCGTGAGGGTGAGGCTGGGCCCCTCCTGCAATGGGCCTAGTAGGTAAGGAAGACCCAGGTTCCTGAGCCCAGTGACATAGCAACTCAAGGGAGAATTTGCCTCAACCAAGATCAGCACTGTCCAATAAAGATAGTTATGAGCCACATCTGTTATCAAATTATTTTTATCTTTGCCAATCACTGAGTCTGAATGGTATGTCGCTGTGGTTTTAATTTAAATGAGGTTAAGCATCTTTTAATATATTTAAGAGCCATGTTAATTTCCTTTCCTATGAAGTCTTTGTTTGCATCTGTGACTGCTTTCCTATAGGATTTTAGTCTTCCATTTTGATTTATAGGAGTTCTCTTTAGGCTACGGAAATTTGTCTGCATATGTGTTGCATATATTATTGTTCTGTTTATTGCCTTTGGATTTTGTTATTTTTTTTCCATGGAAATTTTTAAAATTTTTATTGTGGTCAAAGTTGATTTCTGAGTTTTGAGTCATGCTTAAGTAAAGCCACCCCACTGCAAGATTATAAATTTTTTGTAATCTGATACTTTTATGGTTTCATATTTTAGATTTATATCTTTGAATTGTTTGAAGTTTATTTTAGTGTAAGTAATGCAGGAAGGTTACAAATGTATTCGTTTCCAGATGACTACTCAGTATTCCCAGAACGATTTATACTCTACTATTTCCTGTGTGTATTGGGGTCTGTTTCTGGACTTTCTATCCTATTCTATTGATCTGCCTTTTCTTTTTTTTTTTTTAAGATTTTATTTATTTATTCATGAGAGACAGAGAGAGAGAGAGAGAGGCAGAGACACAGGCAGAGGGAGAAGCAGGCTCCATGCAAGGAGCCAGACCTGTGACTCGATCCCAGGTCTCTAGGATCAGGCCCTGGGCTGAAGGCAGCACTAAACCGCTGAGCCACCTGGGCTGCCCTTGATCTGCCTTTCATGTTTCCCCCCAAATAGTATTCTTTTTTTTTTTATTATTTTAATTTTATTTATTTATTTATTCATGAGAGACACACACACAGAGAGGCAGAGACATAGGCAGAGGGAGAAGCAGGCTTCCTGCAGGAACCCCGGGATCACGCCCTGAGCCAAAGGCAGATGCTCCACCGCTGAGCCACCCAGGAATCCTACCAAATAATATTCTTAATTACAGTAGTTTTACACTATTTTAAGATATATTTATTTATCTGAGAGAAAGAGTGGGGTAGGCGTTAGAGGAAGAGGGAGAGAAGCTCAAGCAGACCCCCCCCCCACCCCAACCACTGAGCATGGAGCTGGATGCAGGGCTCAATCCCAGGACCCTGATATCATGACCTGAGCTGAAAGTAAGAGTTGGACGCTCAACCAACTGAGCCACCCAGACATCCGTACAGTACATTTAACATCTAGGTGGGCTGGCCCCCTTTCTTACTCTTCTTAAGAATTTTCTTAGGGGGACCTGGCTGACTTAGTCAGGGGAACATGAAGCTCTTGGTCTCCGAGTTGTGGTTTCAAGCCCCACATTGGGTATAGAGATTATTTACAAAAAGAAGAAGAATTTTCTCAGCTCTTAAAAACTAGCTTTTCTGTTTCTTTTGGGGAGCCCACATTAAATTTACAAATTAATTAAGAAATAATTGATATCATTCTAATATTGACTTTCCTCTTTTTCTTACACAGAGCTACCATGCCATATAATCTAGTCTGTTCCTTCCCTTTTTTTCAATCAACAGTATATCCTGGAGATCTTTCCATCTCACTTCATAGAGACATTCCTTATTCTTTTGTACAGCTGCATAATATTCCACTGGTAGATATACCTTAGCCTGTTGACTGGTCCCCTATAGATGAATACTTATTCTTTGAACCTTTTTCTATTACAGACACAACTCATTTTGTGTGCACACACCACTCCACCCCAGGGACTTTGTGCTCCTTTCCTCCTAATCCATATTCACATGACCCACCTCCTCACCTTGTTTCTTCTCTGGGAAGCTCATCTCAGCCACCTGGCATTCCCAAGCTCCCTATTCTGCTTGGCTTTTTTTCTTTCCTTTCTTTTTTTATTTTAAGATTTTGTTTATTTATTTGACAAAGAGAGCACAAGAGAGTACAAGCAGGGGGAGCAGCAGAGGGAGAGGGAGAAGCAAGCTCCTGGCTGAGCAGGGAGCCCAATGTGGGGCTTCATCCCAGGACCCCAGGATCATGGTCTGAGCTAAAGGCAGATGCTCGATCCACCGAGCCACCCAAGCACCACTCGACTTCTCTCTTAGCAATCATCACCTTCTAACAGGTTATATAATTTACTTTACATGTATTATCTGCTTCCTACCGCCAAATTGGAATGGTTTTGGCTTTGGCTTTGGTTTCATTTAGCCAATTTGTTTACTCATTTGTATTCTTGGCATACAGAAGAGTATCTGATGCAGAATGAATAGCACTCAGTAATAATTGAATGAATGAATGAATGAATGAATATACAAACATATTGGTAAGATAAATTCCCAAAACTGGAATTTCTGGGTAAAAAGTAAATCTTCCATTATATTTTCATACTAATCATTTTATATATATTAAGGTTATTGATTTCCTTTTTTTAGAGAGGGAGAGGGGAGGGGAGGGGCAGAAGAAAGTGGGGGAGAAAGTATCTCTTTTCAAAAAGCATTTTATTATTTATTTATTTGTGAGGGAGAGAGAACAGAGGGAGGAGCAGAGGGGGAAGAAGAAGCCCCAATGCGGGGCTCGATCCCAGGACCCTGAGATTAGGGACTGAGGTGAAGGCAGATACTTAGCCGCCTGAGCTACCCAGGCACCCCAAGGGAAAAGAGAATCTTAAGCAGACACCATGCCCAGCATAGAGCCAAACACAGAGCTTGATCTCATAACCATGAGATCATGACCTGAGCCAAAATCAAGAATTCGATGCTTAACCCACTGAACCACCCAGGCACCCCTAAGGCTATTGATCTTTTTATAATTATTTTTTTTAATTTTCATTTATTTATGATAGTCACACACACACAGAGAGAGAGAGAGGCAGAGACACAGGCAGAGGGAGAAGCAGGCTCCATGCACCGGGAGCCCGATGTGGGATTCGATCCCGGGTCTCCAGGATCGGGCCCTGGGCCAAAGGCAGGCGCTAAACCACTGCGCCACCCAGGGATCCCTTGATCTTTTTAAAGATTTTTTTTTTTTTTTTAATTTTTAAGTAATGTCGGGCAGCCCTGGTGGCGCAGCAGTTTGGCGCCGCCTGCGGCCTGGGGTGTGATCCTGGTGACCCGGGATCTAGTCCCACATCGGGCTCCCTGCATGGAGCCTGCTTCTCCCTCTGCCTGTGTCTTTGCCTCTCTCTCTGTGTGTCTATGAATAAATAAATAAAATCTTTTAAAAAAGAGAGAATTTTTAAGTAATGTATACACCCAATTTGGGACTCGAACTCACAACCCCAATACCAGGCACTCTGAGCCTACTGATTTTGCTTAATAAATTTGTATTTAGACACCTACTGAATTCTTTCCATGCTACAGATTTCTTTAGTCAAATTTCTTACATTTTCTAAGATATAATTGTATCATATAGTCTATAGGTAACAATTGTATCTCCTCTTTTTTAATCACTATACCATTTTTTGTTTGTCCATTTATTTATATTGGTAAGTGCCTTGGATCAATTTTATTTTTTTATTTTTAAAGATTTTATTCATTTATTCATGAGAGACATAGAGAGAGAGGCAGAGACACAGGCAGAGGGAGAAGCAGGCTCCACACAGGAAGCCCAATGTGGGACTCGTTCCCAGGACCTCAGTATCATGACCTGAGCCAAACACAGATGCTCAACTGCTGAGCCACCCAGGTGTCCCTTCCTTGGATCAATTTTAAATAAAAGTGATGGTAGTATCTTTGCTTTGACCTGACTTTAATGAAAATGCTTTTAGTATTCTAGTATTTTATTCTTACAAATTGGCTTTTTGGCTCTGTGTGTGTGTGTGTGTGTAATTGTATTTTAAGAATACATCCTTCCCTTCCCGTTGCTCAGAAATTTTCATTTTAAATTAGGAAAAGGGACACCTGGGTGGCTCAGCAGTTGAACGCCTGCCTTCAGCTCAAGGCGTGATCCTGGAGTCCCGAAATCGAGTCCCACATCAAGGAGCCTGCTTCTCCTTCTGTCTGTGTCTCTCTGCCTCTCCTCTCTCTGTGTCTCTCATGAATTAAAAAAAAAAAAGGAAATTATGAATGGATTTTTACTTTTACCAAAAATCTTTGCAGCATTATCATAATCATGCAATATTTCTCCAATGATTTATCAATATGGTGAATAATATCAGCAATATCCTATTATTGAACCATCCTGTACTCTTACATTCTTGGTATTTCCAAATTTGGTTGTGGTATAAATACATATATATATAATTATATTTTTTATGTGTTGCTGGATTTTATTTGCAAAAATTTGGCTTACAATTTTTGCTGTGATATTTATCAGTGAGACTACCCTGTAATTGTCCTCCCTTGTGCTATTTTTGACAGATTGGGGTATTGATATGCAACACCCATAAAAGGCATTTGGAAGAGTTGACCTGACAAAGTGGTTAAGAGAGTAAATCCTGGAACTAAACTCACCAGGTTCAAATTTGGATCTGCTGCTTACAATTGTGTAGCCCTGGACAAGTGATTTAACACCTCTTGCCTGAATTTTTTCATCTCTAAAACAGGGACAATGATTTATCTTCTTCACAGGATCATTGAATGAGAATTTTTTAAAAGATGTTATTTATTTACTCATGAGAGACACAGAGAGAGAGGCAGGGACATAGACAGAGGGAGAAGCAGGCTCCCTGTGAGGAACCCAGTGTGGGACTCCATCCCAGGACTCCAGGATCACGACCCAAACCAAAGACATAATCTTTTTTTTTTAATTTTTATTTATTTATGATAGTCACACACACACACAGAGAGGCAGAGACATAGGCAGAGGGAGAAGCAGGCTCCATGCACCGGGAGCCCGACGTGGGATTCGATCCCAGGTCTCCAGGATCGCGCCCTGGGCCAAAGGCAGGCGCCAAACCGCAGCGCCTCCCAGGGATCCCCCAAAGACATAATCTTAACTGCTGAGCCACACAGGGGTCCCAGATTATTGAATGAGAATTGAATGAATACAACAGATTTATTTATTCTTTTCTAAGAACCTGAAACATTCAAATGATATTTTTTGTCCTCGTTTCTTGTAAGTGTTGGTTGAATTCACCAGAGGACTTGTTGGATCCTGGTGCTTTTCTTTTTTCCTTTGTGGGTGGGAAAGCCGCCCCTTGATAACATCTTTATTTTGTGTGTGTGATATTTGGTTTCTTTCTTTCTTTCAGATTTTTATTTGTTTATCCATGAGAGACACACAGAGAGAGGCAGAGACATAGGCAGAGACACATAGACAGAGGCAGAGACATAGGCACACAGAAGAAGGCTTGATGCAGGACTCAATCCCAGGGCTCTGGGATCACCACCTGAGTCAAGGCCAGATGCTGAACCCAGGTGCCTCTATTTGGTCTGTTTCAAATTTTGTTGTAATCTAGCATTGATATTGGTAATTTATGGTTTCCCAGCAAACCATCCTTTCTCATTTATTTGCATAATAATAAAATCTTTGAAGGGTTTTTGGTTTTGTTTTATTTTGTTTTGTTTTTTGGCTATGGCTATTTCCTCATTTTCATTTCTTATTTTGTTTGGAATGGTCTTTTTTTTTTTTTTTAAGATTTTATTTATTTATTCATGAGACACACGCGCGCACACACACACACACACACACACACAGAGGGAGAGAAGCAGAAACAGGCTCCATGCAGGGAGTCGGACATGGGTCTCCAGATCAGCATGCAGCCTGCTTCTCCCTCTGCCTGTGTCTCTGCCTCTCTCTCTCTCTCTCTCTCTCTCATGAATAAATAAATAAAATCTAAAAAAAAAAAAAAAAAGGAATTTTCTCACTGAACTGTACACTTTGATTAAAATGTATGATTTGTGGGACACCTGAGTGGCTCAGAGGTTGAGTGACTGCCTTCGGGTCAAGTGCTGATCCGAGGTCCTAGGATGGAGTCCCACATTGGGCTTCCTGCAGGGAGCCTGCTTCTCCCTCTGCCTGTGTCTCTGCCTCTCTCCTTCTGTGTCTCTCATGAATAAATAAATAAAATACTTTAAAAAAATGTATGATTTGTGAACTATATCTCAATAAACTGCTATCTTTTAAAAAAGAATGATCTTTCTTCTTCTCTTTTTTTTTTTCTTCTTTTCTTTCTTTCAAGGCCCCACACCCAGCATGGAGCCCATTACAGGGCTTGAACTGATGACCCTTAGATCAAGACCTGAGCTGAGATCAAGGTGGATGCTAAACTGACTGAGCCACCCAGGAGCCCCAAGAAATTATTTTCAATATTTCAAAAAGTCCAAACACTATTAGTTTGTACTACTTAGCAAAATTAGCAAGTTTCCTGCTTTGGGCTAAAATGCTATCAAGCCATTGAGGTAATGGTGGTTATCTCCTGCTAATCCCAAGCACCGGTGGTAGAGCAGGGCTATAATTTAGTTACCACTTAAAGGCAGGTGTCCTCAGCAGATACCACTTTCTAAACCACAGATCTGTGGTGAAGGTGACAGTGGTGGTCACAAAGGGTCCTTAGTCAATGACCACGGTCAGTAACAATAATGGTGTGTTAGGAAGTATCTTCTCGCTCTTTGCTGGTTTGTGTTACTTCTTGTCAGCTTGGACAGAAAAGCCTTAACTAGTTTAGCAAGAGAAGGGCTCAGTGCTTTTGTCCTGGATTGCCGGGATTGCCCATAGCTGTTGTTTCTAAGTTCTGAGAGTTCGGTTACCATGGCAACTGTGTGAGCAAGCCCCAGAGTGTGTGTTAACTTTGAACAGGCTGAGTCTGGAAGGAGGTAGGGAAGAAAGCAAAGAGGTTGGTGTGACGGATTCATTCATTCTCCTGGCAGTGGCGACACCCATGTGAAGAAGAAGACAGACAAAAGCCTACCAAGACTTACAGATTGTAAGAGTCAGGGAGACTTATGTTCACCTGCCAGCCCTGCCTCTTAACAGCTGTGTGCTGTCGGCCTGGTCACCCAGCCTCCCTGAACTTCCTCTGCAGAGTGGAGCTGTTAACATCTGCTTTGCAGGTGGCTGAGATCACTCCGGCTGCTGGACACAGAGCAGGAGGTGTCTAAGCCTCGGCTGCCTTCCTCCCAGTCCCAGCCCAGCCCTTTACCGGCTGTGTGACTTGGGAGAAGGTGTTTAGCAGCTTGGACATGCCATTTCCTCGAGGATGTTTTCTAAAGGCCCTTCCGGGGACGCCTGGGTAGCTCAGCGGGTGAGCGCCTGCCTTCAGCCCAGGGCGTGACCCTGGAGACCCCGGATCGTCCCGAGTCGGGCTCCCTGCACGGGGCCTGCTTCTCCCTCTGCCTGTGCCTCTGCCTCTCTCTCTGTATGTCTCATGAATAAATAGATATTTAAATAAATAAAGGCCCTGGCTGACTCAGTCGGTTAAGCATCTGTCTTCCTTTCAGGTGAAGACCCCCGGATCCCACCTTGGGATGGAGTCCCACCTTGGGCCCCCTGCTCAGTGGGGCGCCTGCCCCTCCCTCTCCCTCTCCCCCTGCTCATGTGCGCTCGCTCGCTCTCAAATAAATAAAATCTTTTAAAATAAATAAATAAAATCAAGTCCCTGCCGGCTCTGGGCGCCTCAGATCCTGAAGGGTTAACCATGGAAGTTCGGCGGCTCCCGCTCCAGCCCCCTCCTCCCGCAGCCCGACAGACCCGCCCTACCCGGAAGTGCAGGTTTGCTCTGACGTCATCCCCCCCCCCCCCCCGCCCGCCGCAGGTTTTCCAGGGCAGGGCTGATTTCAGGCGTGAATCCCATGCCTGTCCGACCAGATTTCCTGGTTTAGGCTTTGGGCAATCCGGTTGCTCTAAACTGATCTTGCAGCGGACCTATCGATGCCTTTGCTTCTCGAGGCTCCTCTGCTCCGGGGGGACGGAGGCCGGGCCCGGGAGTAGCCTGGGCTGAGCCCGCAGGCAGGCAGCTGGAGAGCCTGCTTAGCTGCTCCGCGGGCGCTGTTTGTTTGTTTTATCAGGGAAAATGCACAGAACATTCAGTCAACCATTTTGAAGTGTATTATTTGGGGGTGCCTGGCTGGCTCAGTCCTCAGAGGGTGCCCCTTTCAGTCTCACAGTTCAGCCCTGCATTGGGCAGAGAGCCCACTATAAATTAATAGATAGATGATAGATGGAAGATAAATGTGTCATTTGGTGGCCTTTCGTGCATTTTAATGTGCAACCATCACTTCCATCTCGTTCCACATTTTCATCACTGTCACGAGACATCCTGTGCCCCTTAATCATTCCCTTCTTCCCTCTCCCCCCACCCAGCCCCTGGCAACCACTGATCTGTTTTCTGTTTCTATTGATTTAACTTTACCTATTCTGGATATTTCATATGAATGGAATCATATAAAAGGTGGCCTTTTGTGACTGGCTTCTTTCACTTAATATGTTTTTGAAGTTTCCTTTTTTTTTTTTTTTTGAAGTTTCCTTTTTTTAAAGATCTTATTTATTTATTCATGAGAGACACACAGAGAGAGAGAGAGAGAGAGAGAGAGAGAGGCAGAGACACAGGCAGAGGGGAAGCAGGCTCCTCGCAGGGAGCCTGATGCAGGACTCGATCCCGGGACTCCAGGATCACACTCTGGGCGGAAGGCGGCGCTAAACCGCTGAGCCACCCTGGCTGCCCTGAAGTTTCCTTTTGATGGGTGAATAATACTCCATTGCATGGGCATCCCACTTTTTTTTTTTAAGATCTTGTTTATTTATTCATGAGAGACACACAGAGAGAGGCAGAGGGAGAAGCAGGCTCCCTGTGGGGAGCCCCATGGGGGACTCAATCCCAGAACTCTGAGATCATGACCCCCCAGCCAAAGACAGATGCTCAACCACTGAGCCACCCAGGTGCCCTGCCCCACATTTCATTCATCCGTTCCTCCGCTGATGGGCATCTGAGTCGTTTCTACCCTGTGACTATGGTGAATAGTGCCGCTATGAACACTCATGGATAAGTATCTGTTTGAATACCTGTTTTCAATTCCTTGGAAGGACATATGCTCTTGGTAGGATTTCCATTCTGTGAGGCTGGGAATAATCTCTGCCTTTTTCACCAGCTGATGTGAGGATCAAGTGTGAAAGTGAAGGAAAAATAGCTGTAGTAGTACTAACAACTCCCAAATTTGCATCAGCAGCCTGTTAAGTATTTTGTGTAGCTAACGGACATCTACATCCCAATACATTCACAACTGACCCCTTGATGTCTTTCCCAACCCTGTCTCACTTGCAGCCTCCACCATCAGGTGGCAACTGATTCCTCCCCACTCACTGAGGCTCAGATCCCACAATCATCCTGACTCTCTGTCCCTCTCACACTCTACATCCAACCCCTCATGAAACCAAACTGGCTATTCAAAATACACCCCGAATCTGACCCCTCTCACCACTGTCTCTACCACCACTGGACACCAGCATCTGGACTCTGCTCTTCTCACCCTTCCCCTACCCCTCAGTCTAGACTCAACCTGGCAGGACATTATCCTGATCCTCCATAAGTCAGATCCTGTCATCCTTCCACTAAAAACTCCACAGCTTTTCTTACTCAGAGTAAACGCTAAGTTCACGATGGCCAGCAATGCCCTGTGTGATCTGGCCACCCTAGCCCGACTTCATTTCCCTGCTCACTCCTCTACAGGCTCTGCAGGCAACACCCCTCCACCCCAGCTCTCCACAGGCCTGGATCACTCTTCCTTGAGATTTTGTCTCCCTCACCTCCAGCAAAGGCTCAAATGCCACCTTCTTAATGAAGCCTGCTGTGCCACCCTATTTAAAATGTCACTCCAGGGATGCCTGGGTGGCTCAGTGGGTTAGGTGCCTGCCTTTGGCTCAGGTCATGATCTCAGGGTCCTGGGATTGAGACCCGCATTAAGCTCTCTGCTCAGTGGGGAGTCTGCTCCTCCCTTTCCCTTTGCCACTCCTCCTGCTTGTGCTCTCTCACTCTCTGTCAATTGAATAAAGAAAAAAGAAAAAAAATTTTTCACTCCAGCCCACTCCACTGCACCCCTCATCCCACATCTTACTGTACTTGTTTTCCCCCATGGCATTTATCACTTTCCAACTTGCTACTGCACTCATCTGTTGTTTATAGCCTCTCCCCCTGCCTGAATATAATTCCCCATGAGGGAAGGAGTCTCAATGTATTTTGTTCAGTGATCTGGTCCAAGTGCCTAGAAACTACCTGGCACGTAGTAGGTGCTTGATGCACATTTGTTGAATCAATAAACAATATTAACAATAGCAAGCATTCATTAATCCTATTACATGTCACATGCTCTACAGTCAGCTCATGTAAATCTCATAAATGAGATAGAATTATTTGCTTTCATTTTTACAGTTTAGGAACCAGAGGCTCAGGACATTTTAGGTGGCTTGCCCCCAAGTCACATAATTAGTACATGTCAGAGAAGGGTTTGAACTCAGTTCTGTCCGCCTGATTCCTTCAACTTTGCCCCGTGGTCACTGTAGCTATATTTACCATGGTTCACTCATGGTAAATTCATTATTCATTCATTCAGTAATTATTTCCCAAACCTCTTCCAGATCTCCTCCAGCAAAATGCCAGGCCTGTGTCGCACACCGGGCACCCTCACCTAGATGGGTCCTGAATCCTGCCCGAAGGAGCTCAGGTCCCACAACCTGGGCAACAAGTGTCACCGGGGGCTTTGCAAACTGAACAAGGGGGGATGGGGGCCCTTCTCCCCCAACAACTCCTCATTAGCTCCACTAAACAGGTCCATTTGACCTGATGTCCCTCATTTATAGCAGAAATAAAAGCGCTTCCCATGCTATGTCCCCTGACCCCTGGCCTGAGTGAGGCCAAAAGTGCACACCCCACAGCATCCAGCACCTCACCAAGTAAATAAGCTCACAGGAGGAAGGCCTTGGATGTGGATGCAGGTAGGTCCAGGGCCAACCAGACCAGAGCTCAAGCTGAGAGGCAGGAATGTTAGGAGGAAGTGGGGAGGGGGAGTGCTCCGTCTGGAGCAATCATGATTGCCAAATGGGAAAGATGCCAGCCCCAGATGGCAGCTTCCTCTCCCTTTTCTCAACCCCAGGGACTCACCTAGCACAGCCAAGTGGTGGGGGCCAAGGAGCCCGTCACCCTGCTCTTTTTCTTCCCCATGCCCAGAACTCCACACTCCCCCTGGCTACCCCCACTGCTTCACCCGCCTTTAACCACCCTCCCCCACTTCCCAAGGAAAGGGGAAGACCATTTGGCCAACTAATTGTCAACTGCCTTGGCACTTCATTTTATTTTATTTATTTTATTTTTAATTTTATTTATTCATGAGAGACACAGAGACAGGCAGAGGGAGAAGCAGGCTCCACGCAGGAGCCCAATGGGGGACTCGATCCCAGGACTCCAGGATCACGCCCTGGGCTGAAGGCAGGCGCCAAAACTGCTAAGCCATCCAGGGATTCCCGGCACTTCATTTTATAAAAAATCACTAAGGAGTTTGAATTCGGATTGGGGTTCAAGTAAACACACACACACTCTTGGTCATGTCCTCTGGGTGGTTTTTCTTTCATGTTTCATTTAGAGAAATGAAAATACATTTAGGAGAGCTTCCTCTGTGCCAGACCCTCTGCCAGGCGCTGGGGGCACCTGAGGAGCTCAGGGTCTGCTGGAGAAGCTGAAAAGGCAATCATAAACTACAGTGTAGCCATGGGAAAATCTGGGAGGGCTCTGGGACTCCAGAGAAGTCCCTATGCAGCTTGAAGGCAGGGACTCTGCCCAGAGAGAGATGTGAATGACAGTAATGATATGATAATCAAATGAAGCTCCAGGCTCTGAGCTCATTGATATGAAATTATTAAGTGCCTACTCCTACTATGTGTGGCACACAGTCTTTCAGAGGTGTGGAGCCTACTGCCGGGAATTAAGTCCAGGCCTTCCTTCCAAGGGAGGCAGCAAAGAGAATATTCTGTCCTTGAAACTGTACCACTGCAAATTAGAAAGCGCACACCCATTATAGAGAGGAGCCAACCGAGTCACAGAGGTGAGGGGCTAACTCCCCTAGATCACAGGCTGCCTTGGGGGTAGGAAATTGGGCTTAATACTGCATCTGCAGCCCTGAGACATGAAAGACTTTTTAAAATTACCCAGTAGTAGGATATCTATTTTTATAGTGATATATTGTAGAAACAGGTTGCTAGGGGGCCTGGGTGGCTCAGTGGTTGAGCATCTGCCTGTGGCTCAGGTAGTGATCCCTGGGTTCTTTGGATCAAGTCCTGCATCCACTCCCCACAGGGAGCCTGCTTCTCCCTCTGCCTATGTCTGCCTCTCTATGTGTGTCTCTCATGAATAAATAAGTAAAATCTTAAAAAAAAAAAAAAAAAGGTTGCTAAAAAGATGTATGTTGTATGACACAATTTTATAAAATACACAGGCACGTAACATGGATTTTTTTTAAAAGACTGACACAGGTAGACTACAAAATGTTAATAGTTATTATCTCTAAGTTATAGATCACAGATGTTTATAAAAGACTATTATGTAGAATATTGGACATACACTAAAAAATAGAATAAGATGAGGAGTCTTCATCAGCCCAATAACCATTAAGTCAACACTGACCATATCCATCCTGACCTCCATGACATATTCCATGAAAGTCAATCCACACCTCATACCATTCCCTCTCTAAACATTTCAGTGCATATCTCTCAAAATAAGACCTTTTACTGTATTCATATATATATATATATACCATTACAACTAACAAGATACACAATTATTCCTTACTATTATCAAATGGCAGACAGCCCGGGTGGCTCAGCGGTTTGGTGCCTGCCTTCAGCCCAGGGTGTAATCCTGGAGACCGGGATCGAGTTCCACGTCAGGCTCCCTGCATGGAGCCTGCTTCTCCCTCTGCCTGTGTCTCTGCCTCTCTCTCTGTCTCTCTCTCTCTCTCATGAATAAATAAATAAAATCTTAAAAAACAAAACACACACACAGAAAAACATATGGCAGGCAGTGTTCAAATTTCCAGTAGTCTCATAATTGGCAGAGATATTTCCATTGTACAGTGTTTTTAAAAAATTAGGATAAAAATTAAAAATGCACTGTGCAATTAGCTGAGACATCAGTTACGTCTCTTGTATCCATAGTTTTCCCTTCCATGCCTTTCTATTTTCTTTGCAAACGCATCACCTGTCCTGCGGCATCCCACAGTTTGGATTTTGCTGATTGTATCCCTGTGGTATATAATTCTATAGGCTTCCCTGTCCTTTGTATTTCTGATAAACTGATAGTCTAATCTAGAGCCTGATTAGATTCAGATTAGTGTTTTCTGGCAAGACTAATTTACGGGAGGTGTTGTGGATTTCATTAGGAGGCAAATCATGTCTGGCTCTCTTTCTTTGTGTGATGTAAGCGGTCATTGCTCTTCAGTGCTTATATCCCTTAATTCATGAGGAGTTGCAAGATGAAGTCATCCAATTTGGGCATTCTCTCTTCTACTATTAGCTGGAATACTTCCATGAAGAGAAACATCTGCTGATCTCTATTTGGTTCCTCTGAGGTACAAATCATAAAGGAAAGAGGATAAGTGTTTCATTTTTGCCCTTTATTTGGATCAAGGTCTTCAAAATAATGAGTTGGATTTCCAGAACCCACCAAGGGTGACAACTTAATTTTTTAAATTATTCTTTTTAGTATCATTATGAACTCATGGGTTTAAACCTTTGATGTGCTTTAGTCTGTTACAGTTATTCTTATTGATGTTTGAATTATCCCATCTTTGGTCTGCAGAAATCTCTTCAACTTGGCTCTGGAGTCCCTCGGACTTCCCATGAGTCTTGAAGCTTCTTTGCCAGATGATGCTTCAAGATGTTCCCAACTCCTCTTGGGGTCTGCTTCTTGCGTCCTGACCAGGAATCAGCCATTCTCTAGGGAGCCCTGATTTATTTTGGGGGAAATGGTATTCAGAGATCGCAAGCAGGGTACTAGGGGTATAATAGGTTTCCGATTTTTTTTTCTTTTTTTACTTTTTATTTTGAAATAATTTTAGACTTACAGTAAAGTTGCAAAAATAGCACAGAGTTCCTATATCCTCTTACCCAGCTTCCTCTCAGGTTAACATCTTACATAACCATAGTAAAATTATCAACCCCTCCCCAAAAATAACATGGCACAATACTACTAACTAAAATACAGACTAGGGGATCCCTGGGTGGCTCAGTGATTTAGCGCCTGCCTTCGGCCTGCGGTGATCCTGGAGACCCGGGATCAAGTCCCACATGGGGCTCCCTGTGAGGAGCCTGTTTCTCCCTCTGCCTGTGTCTCTGCCTCTCTTTCTCTCTCTGTGTCTCTCATGAATAAATCAAATCTTTTTTAAAAAATAAAAAATAAACTACAAACTATATTCAAATTTCACTGATGTCCATTTTTCCATTAATGGACTTTTTTTTTTCTGTTCTAAAACCCACCCCACATCAAACCTGTCATGGCTCCTTACCCTCCTCTTATCTGTTCCTCCATCTTTCCTCATCTTTCATGACCTTGACATTTGAAGAGTACTGGCCAGGTGCTTTGTAGAATATCCTGCACTTTGGGTGTGTCTTGTGTTTTCTCATGATTAGATGGAGATTATGCCTTGTAGGGAAGAATAACACTGGAGCAACCTTCTTCTCAGTGCTCCAGGGAGTATCTGATGTTTGTACGTCATATTCTTGGATGTTAAGCTAACCACTTGGTTAAGATGGAGTCCACTAGCTCTCTCCATTGTCCAGTTAGTATTTTCCCTTTGTAGCTAACGAATATCTTACGGTAGGGGTGCCTGGGTGGCTACATTGGTTGAAGGTCTGACTCTTGATTTCAGCTGGGGTCATGATCTCCAGATCATGGAATTGAGCCCAGAGTTGGGCTCCGCACTCAGCGGGAAGTCTGTTTCTCTCTCTCTGTCTCTCCCTTTCCCCACTCATGTATTCTCCCTCTCTTCCTCTTTCAAATAAATAAATTTTTTTAAAAATATGTCTTTGGGGATATATTTTAAACTATGCAAATATTCTGTTTTTCCTCAAAATTTGCCTACTAATTTTCACATCCATCAGTGGATCTTGCCTGCAAAGATTATTATTATGGTGTTCCAGCGGTGAGTTTCTGTTTCCCTTATTCCTTTCTGCATTTTTATTAATGGGAATCCTACTGCAAGAAAGAGCTGTCCCTTTGCTCCCCTCCCCCCACTTATTTATTTATTCAATTATTCCTATATATCAGTATGCATTTGTGGATATTTCATTCTGTGGGTTGTAATCCGGTAATAGGCTTTGGATAAATGTTTCAGGGCAAAGGGAAGGCAAGCAGAGAAGGAAAAAGAGAAGAAATTGGAAGTGGAATTTGTCTTATTTAACAAATCTTTATCAGAACACACTACACAGATCAAGCAAAGTGTTCTAGGCCATCCACGTGCTGGTGGCAGTGACTTTTCTACAAAGCAAATCTGACTCTGTTCGGAAACACCCCAAGGCCTGAGGCTTTGGGGAGCTGGTTTAGTACTTGATTGGCATTTCTGTCCTTAGGACTCAGTCTGGCCAGGGCAGGCACAGTGAATACTGGTTTCTTTCTTTCTTTCTTTCTTTCTTTCTTTCTTTCTTTCTTTCTTTCTTTCTTTCTTTCTTTCTTTCTTCTTTCTTCCTTCCTTCCTTCCTTCCTTCCTTCCTTCCTTCCTTCCTTTTCTTTCTTTTCTTTTTTTCTTCTCTTTCTTTCTTTTTTCTTTCTTTCTTTCTCTCTTTCTCTTTTTAAAGATTTTATTTATTTATTCATGAGAAACAGAGAGAGAGAGGCAGAGTCACAAACAGAGGGAGAGGTCAGGACCCCGGGATCATGCCCTGTGCTGAAGGCAGACTCTGCACCGCTGAGCCACCCAGGCATCCCGAAAGCTGGTTTCTTTAAGTTAGGTCCTGCCTCTCCTAAGCCAACAGCCCTGCAAAGTTTCCCCCATTTCATTCCATAAAAGTTGAAGGCCTTACAATAGTTTCAGGATCCACTACCCTGAGCCAGCCCTTCACCCTCCCTGCCCTCCTCTCTGTCCCTGGTTCCCTGGACTCTGATCGCTTCTGCTACACTCAGTCGGGGCAGGGTCTCTGCACTGGCCCGACTGTTCTCCCCTTAGATGGCCGGTGCTCCCCAGTCCTTCTTCAGATCTTGAAGGTCCTCCTTTGCAGGTGAAGGGCCCCAACCACCATACCCCAAACTGCCCCATCTCTGCCATAGAGAGTCTTCCTTCCCTTCATAGCACTATACATTTGCTGTTTTTTCTTTTAAGATTTTATTTCTTTATTTGAGAGAGCACAAGAAGGGGGAGAGGGAGAGGGAGAACAGGCACCCTGCTGAGTAAGGAGCCAGATGCCTGGGATCATGACCTGAGCTGAAGGCAGAAGCTTCACCAAATGAGCCACCCAGGCGCTCCTCTTACTTGTTTTTTCATCTTCTCTTTCCACTGGAATCTAAGCTCTGGAAAACGCAGAGGGACTACAGTGGGACAGCGGGACGGGGACAATGATGGCACAACATGAAAACTCTCAAGGGTGGTCAGAGACAGGTAGCCTCGAGATCCAGAGCTAAAGATCATTTAGGTGTCAGTGGATGAATGGAGGCATGTCACAGAGAAATAGTCTGTTAGGAAACAAGTGAGAGAGAGCAGGTCACTCAAGGGAGATTGTGAATGGCCGGGACACGGAGTCACCTCAGCACTCCAGCTCCCCTACATCCAGTGTCTCCAGTGTGCCAGGCCACCCAGCCACGAGACACTCAGAGAGGAGGGGAGAGTGGCAAAGGAAACCACACCAGCCCCTGGACTCACCAGGGAGATAATGAACAGGGTAAAGGCGTGACGGTTTAATTGCACTCAGAGCAAGTGCTGGGAAGGAGCAGAGAAGAATGACTGCCGGAGAAGTCACCTTTGAGGGGGCAGGGAGCAAGAGGGGCTGGGGCAAGGGGGGCATGGCCTGGGGACAGGCTGTCTGGGCAGGAGGAGCACTCCAGTACCAACCCTCCAGTAGGAAAAACTACTGGGCATCAAAAACAAGACCTTAGAGACATGGAGGAGGGAATGTGGGGCCAGATTTTTCTGGAGAAGGTGGAATTTGGCCTTTACCCCCAAGGGGGAGAGACACTGAGGGGTTCGAAGCTTAGAAATGACACTGTGTGACTTACATTCTAGGGGAGAGTCCATCTGCTCTTCTCTGAAGAATCAGGGACTCCACTCAACAACGCCTAGTTCTTCAGCTTCTTTTTTTTTTTTTTAATATTTTATTTATTTATGTGTGAGAGAGAGCACACATGCCATTGTAGGAGCAGGGAAGGGGCAGGCAGAGGGAGAGGGGCCAGCAGACTCCCTCCCTGCTAGGTGCAGAGCCCCCCCAACCCGGAGTGGGGGCTGGGGCTCAATGCAGGGTGCATCCCAGGACCCTGAGATCTTAACTCAAGAAGAGCGGAAGTCAGGCACTTAACCCATTGAGCCACGCAGGCACCTTTCAACTTTTTCTTAATAACTGCTTCCCCCAAATTCTTAGGACTGAATAACGGGCATGAGTAGGGGGCCCCCCCAAATTTGCAGCCTCCTGTTTACTTGCTGACTCCCACGTTTGTCCTTTGGGTTCATTTTTCTTCTTTGCATTAATCATAATTTGTAATTATATTTGTAAGAGTGTCTATTTGTTTATAATGTCTGGGCCACCGACCACCGTTTTAATTGTAGAGTATATACTTCCATTTGTTTCCAAAATAATTTTACATGAGAAGAGTAATAATGCCTCATACTTACTGAGCCATTACTATGTGACGGCAAGATTCTGAACACTTTAAGGAGCATAAACACATGAAAACCTTACTGCCACCTTGTGAGGTTGCACTAGTTTTTAATCTTCATTTACAGATGAAAAGACAGGAGACCCTTAATATGTAGGATCACACTCCATAGGCGATCCCCAAACTTTTTTTTAAGATTTTATTTATTGGGGATCCCTGGGTGGCTCAGCAGTTTAGCGCCTGCCTTTGATCCAAGGTGTAATCCTGGAGTCCCGGGATCAAGTTCTGCGTCATCGGGCTCCCTGCATGGAGCCTGCTTCTCCCTCTGCCTGTGTCTCTTCCTCTCTCAATCTCTGTGAGAATCTCTGTGGAGACACAGAGATTGAGAGAGGAAGAGACACAGGCAGAGGGAGAAGCAGGCTCCATGCAGGGAGCCCGATGTGGGATTCAATCCTGGATCCCAGGATCACGCCCTGAGCAAAAGGCAGACGCTCAACCACTGAGCCACTCAGGCATCCCCCCAAACCTTCTTTTATTCAATTATGTTTTGGAGATCACTTCTGGTTGGTATATATAGATACAGTTTGCCCATTTTTCCTTGGATATAATGTTCCTCCGAGGGAACCAGATTTTTATTTTCTCTCTACCTCCTATTAAGATATCTCCAGTGTTTTAGTGGCTTTACATTGTAAAGCTGTATTCCATTGTATATTAATCTTCCAATTTACTTTGAAAAAGTATAAAGTCAGGGGGATCCTTGGGTGGCTCAGTGTTATGCGCCTGCTTTTGGCCTGGCCGTAATCCTGGAGACCCGGGATCAAGTCCCACATCGGGCTTCCTGCATGGAGCCTGCTTCTCCCTCTGCCTGTGTCTCTGCCTCCCTCTCTCTGTGTCTCTCATGAATAAATAAAATCATTTTAAAAAATAAATAAATAAAAATAAAATCTTTTCCTAAAAAAAATGAAAAAATATAAAGTCCAATTTGCTAAGTTACTGGGCAGGTACTAAGGGAAACTTTATAGTAACCTCAGGTACCCTAGGATGGATTAGGGGGAAGCAGCGAGAGAGAGAGAGAGAGAGAGAGAGAGAGAGAGAGAGAGAGAGGGAGAGAGAGAGAGAGAAGCCTGGGGCGGCCTTTCTCCAGCCTGAGAAAACTTTGTGTTGCCAATCTGGCCTTTCTCTAAGGTTTAAAGTTGTTTAAAGGCTTAAAGACTACCAGTCCTCTCTTTTTCCACAGAAGACCAGGGCTGGAGTTGTGCTATCGGGTCACAGGGCTCTCCTGGTCAGCATGGACCGTTGCAGCCAGAGTAGAACTTGGGGGAATTTTTTTGCCTTTCTCGGCTGCCCTCAGTGGGCCCTGCCTTCATTGCCTGCAGGCTCAGCAATGCTCTCCAGACTCGGGCCCTGGCCAGCCCTCAAGCCTCTTGTCTCCCTCCCCCACTGCACCCCTCCCCCAGCTCACCTTCCTTCTGGGCCCTGGAGCTCCCAGATCTTTACACTCTGCATTACAGGATTTGACAATGACTCGGTTCGTCTGCATTTCCTCCCAGACCACCAGCTTCAGGAGGTGGGGGCAGGTTCTGCTTTGTTCCTAGAGTCCCCAGCTCCTAGCACGGCCTCCAGCTAAGAGCATGAGGTTGAAGAAATACTTGCTGAGCAAATGGAGGTTTGTAGTGAGAAAATAGTGGAGAGTTATTACAATGGCCAAGGTGAAAATTAAGGTAGGTCTGTGTTGGGTCAGTGGTGAGCAGTGGAGGTGGGTGTGGGTGGGGGAGCCCAGACAGCAGAGATTTGCAGAAGTAGAATTTAGAGGGTTTTTTGAGTGTGCTTGTTTGTTTTTAATTTATTTATTCATGAGAAACACTGAGACCGGTAGAGACATAGGCAGAGGGAGAAAAAGGCTCCCTGCGGGGAGCCTATGCAGGACAGGATCCCCAAATCCCCAGACCCCAGGATCACGACCTGAGCCAAAGGCAGATGCTCAACCACTGAGCCACCCAGGTGCCCCTAGAGGTTTGTTTTTAATGAGGAAAAAATACACAATGGCCAGTCCTCATTCTATTTGTCCCAAAGGGGTAATTCATCAGTGGGGCAGATTATTGAGAGCCCCTGAAGGTGTTTGAGTAGAAGAGCAATTGCTCCGTGATGGCCATTGTTCTGCATTCAGGAAGTTGCTTCAGTCTGAAGGTAATAGGGGTCTGAGCCCGGTCAGGAGGGCAAGTCTGGAGGGCCCCTCACCCCTCAGGCCACCTTGCCTGGACCCACACACCGCCCCAAAATCCCAACAGGTGCAGCCACTTCGGAGATGCTCCGTTCTCTCAGGCTCATTCGTGTGCAGGTATGGGTGATACCCTGCCTGCAAAATCGCAACTGCAGAGAAACGGCTGTTGCCATGGTAACAGGGTCACTTTGGCAGGTTCCCTCAGATTTGGCTTCTGAACCACACTGGGAGGGAAGGAAGGCCAGTTTACCACCTGGTGGCCCGGGGGTCTTGCCACCCAGTAAGTGAAGGAAAGGCCCACCTGTTTATCCTAAATTCAAGTCCTAGTGGAGTAAGATGACCTGGGTTCAAATCCTGGCTCTGACACTTTCCGTCCTCAAGTCACTGAACTTTTCTGTGCTGCATTTCCCCCAAGAGTGAAATGGGTGTGAGAGGGTTAGATGAGACTGATAAATGAAAAGTCTTTAGCACAAACCTGGTATGTGGTAACCCTTAGCTAATATTAAGTCACCTCAGCGTCTCCCCTCCTCCCTCAACCCTGGGTCCTCTGCAGAAGTTTGACAGCAACCCAAAGGCGTCTTTACATAGCAAAGCCACAGTTAGGATGCAGGACAGGTTTCTAGGACAGTTAAAAAAGCAGGCCTGAGACAGGAAGAGGAAGGTGGGCTTTAACAGCTCCCTGTAGCAAGGCCAAGAGCTTCCTGGACCCTCCTGTGGCCAGCACAGCTTGCCCCAGACCTGCCATTGGTGTTCTCTGAGGACGTTGGGCCGGCATGCAACCACATTATGATTATTAGCTTAAGGCATATCTTAGAAACTCATTCATTTATTCTTGCATTCGTTCGACTCAGTCTATGCTGTGCTGGACATTAGGGGATCCTGTCCTCAAGGAGCTCACGGTCCTTGTAGAGGAACCAAAAGAGGAAATATGTGACTGTGCTCTGGCAGCATCTGGACCATCTGGCCCTGCCTGGGGGAGCAAGTGTGGACAGGAGTCGCCCCAGGTGGAAGGCTCAGCTGTGGCAAGGCAGGGAAGTAAGGACCTCGGTTTGGGTGCATCTTAAGAGCCTGCAGTGGGATGGCTGGGGAACAGGCTAAGCTGTGGCCACCTGAAAAAGTGCAAGACTTCCTTCAGAGTGCAAGGGATTGACTGCCCAGGGGTTTTAAGGATGTAATTTGCTTTTTCCAGAGATGCAGGATAGGGATGGATTGAAAAGGGAGAAGCAGCAATTGGGGTAAGAGAGGGAAAGGGAATGATGCTGTGTAGTGATCTGGGACAAATGGTGAAATCTGGATTTGAGGGACATTTAGGACATTTAGGACATTTAGCATCAGTAGGACCTGGCCCCTGGCTAAGGTGATGGCCAGACAGTCCAGGCCCCTGTGCTGACTCTGGTCCCTGCACTGAGAATATCAGGCCACTCAGCTGGCATGGGAGTTATGCAAGACCAGCAAGGCAGGGTGGGAAGCTCATTGCTTTCAGAGTCTGTCTGACACCAAAGTGCAGCCTGGGTTTGGCTGAACTACCTGACTGACCTGTCTGTGTCCCCTCCTATATGAGAGCATGACCCTGGCACAGCATAGACACTCAGTAAACAGTAGCTGGGATCATGAATTTATTATGACCGTGAGGAGCACCAAAGACAACCTCCGTCCACTCAGTATTCACCCACTAAACACCCTGGGGACAGACCCTGGACATGACCAACTGAGCCTAGTGCTGAAACTGAATGACGGAAGGGCGGAGACATCAGGCAATAAACACAACAGGACTTGCTTGGGAAGGAAAGCTGTTTCCTTCAGAGCTCTTCACAATGCAAAGGTGTCAGGGGGGAAAAATTTTCAAGCCTGTCAAGGGGCCAGGGTCTGGGTTCTTTCTCAGAATCTACACTGAGGCTCACCAACATTTGGGGAGAACACCAACAGTGTTCAGGCCTGTGGCCTTTCTAAAAACAGGCCAGGGAGCAAATACTCCAAATGTAAGGCATTACCGGGAGATCCTTGGCCCTGACACACAGAAGGGCCCAGGGCAGGACCGGGCCCAGAGCAGGCTGGCTTCCAGCATCTTCCAGGGCCCACTTCCTGGCCCCAGGGAAAGAGGTGACTGACTGTTTTATTGGCTTCTCCGGCCCGGCCTGCTGCCTTTATCATGCAGCCTCCACCCAGCACAGGCCTGGTGCCAGAAGCCTCCGAATATTTAATGCGAGAAAGGAATGAGAACCTGTGTGACTGGGTCTGTCCCAAACTGAAGTGTCTCATGGCACCTTTGCCAGGTTCGTGCTGAGCATTTTCTTCAGGAGCAAGGAGCCTGAGGACGTTTCGTTGGGCACGGCGGGTGCCAACACAGATGCTGTGTTTTGAACCCATCCCATTACACAGACCAGGAATGCAAGGCACAGAGGGGCGACCTGCTGAGGTTGCACAGATCCTCTGTGCAAGCGCCCCCTGCCCCTACAGCGTCCTGCAGGGACCCCCACCCCGGCCCCCCAGGCCCCGATGACGCAGGGGAGGCTCCTCAGTGCTGTGGTTAAAGGGAATAAATGCCCTGACCGTCCAGCCCAGCCGCAGCACCGACCTTCTGCTTTGGGGGGTTTCCCGCAGCCGCCCCCTGCCTGAGCCCCTGCACCCCCTCGCCGCGCCCAGCTCGCCGCTCGCAGCTCGCAAACGCCCCCAGGGTCACACCTGCCTCCCGAGCGAGAGCCGCCCGCGTCGGGCGCCGGCGCCATTGCTGGGGCGGCCCGCAGGGGCCCTCCCGCCCCGGCCGGGCGGCGGCGCGCGTGTCTTCCTACGCTCGAGTCTCGTGCCTGCGCGCTCCGAGGCCGTCCGCCCGCCCAGGGTTCCGGCCCGAGGCGCAGGGAGGGCGGAGGGAAAGGGAACTCGGACGGGAAAACAAAACCCCAGCGGCTTCCTTCCCCGGCCCCGGGACACAAAGGGCCCGCGCGGGGTGGCGGGGGCGCGGGGAGGCGGCGCTCCGGCCCCCGCTCGGCCCGGCCCGGCCGCCGGCGCGCAGGGCCTTCGGCTGGGGGCGGCCACACCCCGGCCCCGGCCCCGCCCCCGCCCCCGCCCCGCCGCGCTCGCGTCCCGGGGGCCGGGGGTGCAGGCGCGGGGGCCCCGGGGCGGCGGGAGCCACCTCGCCCTCGGGCGCTTCTCTCTCGAGCCTTTGTGGGAACTGAAGCCCCCGCGCCCCCGCGCCCCCGCCCCCCGCGATCTGCGCGGGTCGCCCGCCCCCACCCCGACCCCGCGGCTCGCCTGGCCGTCGGGGGGTCGCAGCCTCCGCCGCCCCGGGCCGGCGGTCACGTGCCCGCGGGGGGCGGGGAAGGGAGGCGCCCGGGGTCCCCGCGCGGCACGTGCAGGGCCTCGCCGGGGGCGGAGCTCCGGCCGCGCCGCCGCGGGCTGGGCTCCGGGCACAAAGGGGGCGGGGCGGGCCGAGCGGGGAGCCCCTGCCCGGTGGCGCCCGGCGGCCGGCGCGGGCGGTCAGCTGTCCCGACCCCCCGGGGGCGGGCCTCGGGGACTCGGGCTGACCTTAGCCCCACGGAGGAGCGCGGCCCCTGCGGGCGGTGCGGGGGGTGGTAACCTTGGGCTTTCTCCTGGGCTCTACTGCGGGGAACTTTTAACCCAAAGCAAAGTCGTGGCGGGGAGACGAGCCCGCAGGTGCTCATCGCCCAGGTACACGTCTCAGCTCGGCCGCGCTGGCTCTGCTGTCCCCTCACCCCCTGCCACCGCCCCTCGCCAGCGTCGTGGAACCAACCTAGCGTCAGGTCGCGACTAGATCGCTGGGTTCTGAGGGAAAGCCTGCTGTTTGCTTAGAAAACTTTTAAGAAACGGAGGAGATTAAAATATTAAGGAGGGGCGGTAAAGACGTTGGTTGGAGCTGATAGGGAGATCCACACAGTGGTGGGTGGGAGGCGTGGAAAGACAGATGGTGGGAGAAGACGCTGGCGGCGCTTTCTGGACCGTGAGGTTGCCCCGGCAAGATCTTGAACGGAGGAGCCAGTGAGCTGGGGAGAAGAAGGGGTGAGAAGGGGTGAGGCAGGGCGCTAATCGAAGGTCGAAGTGGCCAGATTTGCTGATGGACTGGACCGAGAGCTTGAGGGAGGGAGAGGCTTCAAGAATGGGAAACGAGGTGGCTGGTGGTGCTTTTCTTTTTTTGAATATTTTATTTATTTATGAGAAACAGAGAGAGGCAGAGGCAGGCTCCATGCAGGGAGCCCGACGTGGGACTCGATCCCAGGTCTCCAGGATCAGGCCCTGGGCTGAAGGCGGCGCTAAACCGCTGAGCCACCTGGGCTGACCAGGTGGTGCTTTTCTTAACTGCAGTGGGGATCAGCTATGGGAGAGAAAAACCAAAATCCAGTCCGGGCATATTACATCTGAGCTGCCACTTAGCTCTCCAAGTGGACATGCCACAGTGGAGGCGTTTCAAGAGAAATCTCAGAGACAGAGGAGAACTAGAAATACAAATCCGGGAGCTGAGAGCATGTAGTGTATTCAGAATCATAGGACTGAGCTTGGTGTGAATAGTGTCCCCGGAAGTTGGAGGGATAGCAAGAGAGAGTGCTCTCTCAGGAATCAAGGGGAGAGAGTGTTCCTTGGAAGAGGGAGGGATCCACAGTGTGAAATGCCGCTGAGAGGTCAAGGAAGGGGAGGACAAGAAATTGACCATGGGATTTACTAACATGGAAGCCCTTGGTGACCTTGGCAAGAACAGTTTCAAAGGAGTGACAGAGCTGAAACCAAAGCAGACATATTTGTGAACTAGAGGAAGAGAGTGATTAGTTAATCTCCGAAGAAGTTTTAATGTGGGGACACCTGGATGGCTCAGCGGTTGGGCGTCTGCCTTCAGCTCAGGAAGTGATCCTGGAGTCCAGGGATCAAGTCCCACATCCGGCTCCCTGCGCGGAGTCTGCTTTTCCTTCTGCCTGTGTCTCTGCCTCTCTCTGTGTGTCTCTCATGAATAAATAAAATCTTTAAAAAAAAAAAAAAAGCTTAATGTGAAGGAAAGCTAGAGATAGGAGGCCGAAGAAGGCCTACAGACAAGGTACATTTCAGAACAAAACAGGGGCGCCTGGTGGCTCAGTCAGTTTGAGTGTCTGACTCTTGACCTCAGGTCTTGATTTCAGACTTGTGAGTTCAAGCCTGACCTTGGGCTCCAGGCTGGGTGTGGAGCCTACCTAAACAAAACAAACCCAAAACAAGCTTTTAATACAGAAAATGTAAAGCTAACACAAAAGTAGAAATAATAATCTGAGGAGCCCATTCCCATCACCTAGCTTCAGTGATAATCTACAGCCAACTTTGTTTCATCTATGCCTGCCTAGTTATTTCTTTTTTTTTTTTTTGCCTAGTTATTTCAAAGCAAATCTCAGAACTCATTCTACTTCACTCATAAATAGACTTCTGTGTATGTATCTCTAATAGATAGGAATTCAATCTTTAATAATCCAAGATTTTAGTTTTTTTTTTTTAATTTTTTTTTAGTTTTTTTTTTAAGATTTTGTGTTTTTTTAAGATAGTCACAGCATAATTATCACACCTAAAAATAATTGGCAATAATTCCTTAATATCATCTATGTGGTCACAAGTGTTCACATTTTCCTATCTCATACATGATTTCTTTTTATATTTGGTTTGTTATAATCAGGATCCAAATAGTTCTGTCTATTGCATTTGTTTGGTATGTCTCCTTAATCTCTCTTAATCTATAACAGTCCCCACCCCTACTCCCACCCCCCCTTTCTTTTAAATTTATTTATTTATTTATTTATTGACTTATTTATTTATTATTTATTTTAAATTTTTTTTAAAGAAGCCAAATCAGGGGTGCCTGGGTGGCACAGTTGGTTAAGCGTCTGCCTTTGGCTCTAGTCATGATCTCAGGTCCTGGGATGGAGCCCCATGTCAGGTTCCCTGCTCAATGGGGAGTCTGCTTCTTCCTCTCCCTTTACCCCTACCCCTGCTCTTGTGCTCTCTCTAATAAATAAAATCTTAAAAGAAAGAAAAAAAGAAACCAAATCATTTGTCTTTTAGAATTTCCCATATCCTGGGTTTTGCTGATGGCATCCTTATGATGGTGCTGTGAACATCCCAAGGTGTCACATAAAGTCTGGTTGTCTCTGTGAGAGGTATGTGTCTTACACAATGCTCTGGTGTCTTCAGCCGGAACCTGCGAGTATGAAGGTCCCCACCAGCCTTTCGCCTGTCACCCCCACAGCCTTGCAACCCCAATCAAACAGTGGTGAAGAGAAATCTTCCTGAGGGGCAGGGCTTGGACAATATTTCATTGTTCACATGTTCTAGACTTAGAAGTAACCTGAAATTGGACTTAGGTGCAGCATGGGCCTGGAAGATGGGTAACAGGAAATCTGGGGAAGAGGCGTGTGAATGAACTCCTCAGAATGGCCACCATGTGGACATATCTGTGTCCCGTGAGCATGTGAATGCTTTCTGAGGGACATCTGCTGCAGACGAGGCTCTCAGTAACTAGGTGGACAAAATGACACATTCTGTGGATGTCATTCAGCTTCTCCCTGCCAGCCCCCAGTGCTTGTTCAGTGGATCCTCGGGGCAGTGATCGGGGAAATGAACTAAACAAATAGCAAGGACATCCCCTCATCAAACTGACCTGGCTACTGCATTACTGAGTTTTCAACCTCCCAACAGCAGAGACCAACCCTGACATTGCTTCCAGTATGGAGGACCAACCAGCCACCTGTTGGACTCCTTTGTTCATGAAGGAGATAATAGTTTGCCCTCACCAAAAGAAATAGGCATTCTGGATAGGGTTAGCTTCCCTGTCTGCAGGGTTTTTGCCAGCACCACCACCCATGGACTTCTGGAATGCCTTTTGCACTCTCATGGTATTCCACACAACAATGATCTGATCAAGGGAATCATTTCCTTTTTTTTTTTTTTTTTTATGATAGTCATACAGAGAGAAAGAGAGAGAGGCAGAGACACAGGCAGAGGGAGAAGCAGGCTCCATGCACCGGGAGCCTGATGTGGGATTCGATCCCGGGTCTCCAGGATCGCGCCCTGGGCCAAAGGCAGGCGCCAAACCGCTGTGCCACCCAGGGATCCCAAGGGAATCATTTCCTAGCAGAATTGCAGCTGTGAGCATACGTGCACAGAACTCACTAATTTTTTTTAAGGTTTTATTTATTTATTTTTATTTGAGAGTGAGAGAGGGCAGGGTGGGGCAGGAGCAGAGGGAGAGGGACAAGCAGACTCCTCACTGAGCCCGGAGCCCAGCTAGATGCTCAATCCCAGGATGCTGAGGTCATGACCTGAGCCAAAATCAAGAGTCAGATGCTTAACCAACCAAGCCACCCAGACACCCCCAGAACTCACTAATACTACTACGTTCTGCCCAGAAGCAGCTGGCCTGAAAGAATGGCAGGGTGACCTATTGAAGACTCTGTTCTGGCATTAGTGGAAAAACTCCCTGAAAGGATGGTGTCTGTCTTACACAGTGCTTTGGACCTGTGACCAATATGTGGTGCTATTCAAAGTTCTGGAACAGGAGCAGCTCTTCTCATTACTACATCTACTACTAATTTCTCCTCCCACAACTTTCAGCTTGATGGGAGGTCTTAATTCCCAAGGGAGATATGAACTATAAGGGGACGGAGCTATGGTTCCACGGAATTGGAGTCTGGACATTCTGCATGTCTCGGTTGGTGAAGAAAGAGCTTACTCTGCTAGCCTGGATGATTCACCTCAATTGCCAAATCAAGCTGTTGGTTACAACGTGTGCAGCAAAGCTATGTCTGGAACCCCGAGGCTTCCACGTGGCACCTCTTATTACTTGCATGTCCAGTATTAAAAATTAATGGGAAATCAAAGTGACTGATAAAGTGGGACCACTGAGAATTCAGATCTTTTTTTTCTTTTTTCTTTTTTTTTTTTTTTCAGATCCTTTAAAAATGAAGTTTTGAGGGACGCCCAGGTGGCTCAGCAGTTGAGCATCTGCCTTCGGCTCAAGCCGTGATCCCAGGTCCAAGGATCAAGTCCTGCATCAGGCTCCCTACAAGGATCCTACTTCTCCCTCTGCCTGTGTCTCTGTTTCTCTGTGTGTCTCTTATGAATAAATAAATAAAATCTCTCTTTTTTAAAAGATTTATTTATTTATGATAGACCTAGAGAGAGAGAGAGAGAGAGGCAGAGACATAGGAGGAGGGAGAAGCAGGTTCCATGCTGGGAGCCTGATGTGGGACTCGATTCAGGGACTCCAGGATCGTGCCCTGGGCCAAAGGCAGGTGCTAAACTGCTGAGCCACCCAGGGATCCCCAATAAAATCTTTTTTAAAAAATGAAGTTTGGGGCAACCCGGGTGGCTCAGCGGTTTAGCGCCGCCTTCAGCCCAGGGCGTGATCCCGGAGTCCTGGGATCCTGTCTCACGTCGGGCTCCCTGCATGGAGCCTGCTTCTCCCTCTGCCTGTGTCTCTGCCCCTCTCTGTGTGTCTCTCATGAATAAATAAATAAATAATTTTTTTTTTTAAATGAAGTTTTGAGACACTCTGCCAGGTAAAGAATGCTAACCTGTTGAAGTTCTGGCTGAGGGTAAAAGGACAGAGTGGGTAGTGCAAGAGGGAATAAATAAATACTAACTGCAGCCTTGTGAGCAGTTACAGACCTGATGTGGAAGATTGTGGCAGCTCCCTACTGCAGCTGTGTCCTTTGGAGATCATTCTAACATTCTATCAGACCAGCAGCTTACGATGTATGTGGTAGGATGGGTGTCAAAGTAATCAAGATTCTTTAGGACTATATTGTGATAGAAACCAGGAGAGTTAAGTTAGCCTGGGGCTAAGACAGGGAATGTGGCCTGCTGTTTATCACAGATGAATGCAATCTGCTTCTTGGTCGCCATTGAAAACAGTGCATTTGCCAGATTAATAGCTGCACACAGTGCTAGAAGCTTCGCTGCTGTATCACAGTAAATATGCTGCATCTGGCACAGCGGCTGTGATTAGGGCTACCGTTTGGTTAAGTTAGGGTAGTCCACTGTCATTTACCGTGATCCATCTGGCTTTTGCAAGGGCTAGTCCAGTGAATTAAACATGATACTAATCTCTACCATTCCACCTGGGCCATAGGAGTGCTTCTGATTTGCTGTGTTGGCCAAAGGAAAGACTCAGTTTCAGGGACTTCAGCTTGGTCTTTCCAAACAAGGCGGTTTTTACTCTCCAAGTCAAGGAATAAATGTGTAGGTTCTGCTGGCTGCTAAGTAAATTCATTCTGATCCTTCAAAGATTTGGGGAAGGGATGCCTGGGTGGCTCAGTGGTTGAGCATTTGCCTTTGGCTCAGGTCATGATCCCGGGGCCCTGAGATAGGCTCCCCTCAGGGAGCCTGCTTTTCCCTTTGTTTGTGTCTCTCTGTCTTTCATGAGTAAATAGGCAAAATCTTAATAAAAAAAAAAAAAAGATTTGGGGAAAATGGCTAGAGGACCATGACTCCATTTTTCACCAGCTTCTGAATGCCCCCATTCTAACAAGAGGGCCATGATGGCACTTGGGTCGGTCTCCTGGTATCAGGGTCATCTCAGACCTGTATCTAACAGCCCTTGAAAGATCTGGGCATTCACCTCTTCTGTAGTGAATATTTATTCTGATAAGTGAGTAAAAGTCCTTTTGGAGAAGCTGGGAACTTCTTTTGTATATATTTGTTGTGATACTTTGGGGTCCTTCCTCGAGGAATCCTGGCCTCCTCTTCCTTTGATGGCTTCTGGTAGAAGAACCAGTTCATGTTTGCCCAATAGGTGAGAAATGTAGATTTTCCAATTTAATGGCTGACATGAGCCATCTGCCAAAACCATCAATTACCACACATCTCTGTGCGGAAGGCCATCTGATTGCCATTCCAATTTTCTTCCCCATTACAGTCATTGTATCTGTCTTGTCTCTGATGATTACATGCTACCACCTGACCTCTGCTAGTCAGACTCCTGTCATCCACATTGTCACCGAAGAGCCCAGGTCAGTAGGTGCATCTTTTTTTGTAAGCCCAGGCCCATAAGATGGCTGCCACTGTTCCTCAACAATTTTGACCTCTTATAGGTGCATTCCAAACTGCTTCAGTAAAGACTGCCTTCCAGAGATTGTGGTCAGCTGGTAGGTTCTCTGGTTTTACATGACAAATCCATTCGAACATGCTCACCTCTCTCAGCTTTTTGTCTTCTCCATCCCGCCCAAGCAAGGCCAACATTTTCATCTCATTTACTGTAGGATGTCTTTGTTTGCAAGCTTCGAGGGGCCGTTCTGGAGAGTATTAGAACTGGAATTCCAGGAGTCCTTGCCAGAATATTAAATCCTGAATCCTGAGAGGGTTTCCCAAATCAATAAATTCATCCCTTTCCAGGCTTCTAATCCACCCTCCCTGAGCCACTGCTCTCGGGACACATTCCCAGGCATGGCCTTGTTCCTGCTGAAACAGATTAGCCAGGTTCTGAAGCTCTTTTGTAAAACTTGATCCTAGTTTTTGGTCTTAGAAACCTTGAGGGCAGGAAAGGGTGGACCTCAAGGAGGGCAGGTATCATCCTACAAGACACCTGCCACTGGTGAGGTCTTTACGAGGAGGCTGTGTTCTCTTCATGAAAGGCCAGTTCTGCTGTCCCAGATGGTGAGGGTGATCTGGGTGGGTATTTAAAATTCTCAGCTGAGGGCAGCCCCAGTGGCTCAGCAGTTTAGCGCTGCCTTCAGCCCAGGGCATGATCCTGGAGACCCAGGATCGAGTCCCATGTAGGGCTCCCTGCATGGAGCCTGCTTCTCCCTCTGCCTGTGTCTCTGCCTCTCTCTCTGTTTCTCGAATAAATAAATAAAGTATTTTAAAAAAAAGAAAAGATTCTCAGCTGAATCTGGTCCAATGTCATATCCAGGTCTCAGAGCTCCATTCCTACCCTTTCCAATCCCTAGCGGAGCCCCATATCTGGCTCCCTGCTCAGAGGGGAACCTGATTCTCTCTCTCCCTCTGCACCACCCTGCCCCTGCTTGTGCTCTCTCTCACTCTCTTTCTCAGTCAAATAAATTTAAAAAAAAAAAAAAAAAGGTTTGGGCCTGAATTTCAGCACTGTCTGTCCTCTAGCTACAGGAGATAAGGGCCTCTTTGGATAACACCATGGAAATTTCTGTTGTTTTTTTTTTTTTCTTTTTTTAAGATTTTATTTATTTATTCATGAGAGACACACAGAGAGAGAGGCAGAGACACAGGCAAAAGGAGGAGCAGGCTCCATGCAGGGAACCTGATGCGGGACTCAATCCTGGGATTCCAGGATCATGCCCCAGGCCAAAGGCAGGCTTAAACCACTGAGCCATCCAGGGATCCCCAATTTCTGGTTTTCATATTGTGCTTTGAGTTGATAGTGCACTGACTTGAGCCTGCTATTTTCTTCCTTCTGAACTTTAATGGCCATTAAGACAGCCAACAAGCTTCATAATCCTTATAATAACCATTACTCTCCTATTTTTTTAAGACTTTATTTATTTATTTATTCATGAGAGACACACAGAAAGAGGCAGAGACAGAGGCAGAGGAAGAAGCAGGTTCCCTGTGGGGAGCCGGGTGCAGAACTCGATCCCAGGACCCCGAGATCACAACCTGAGCCAAAGGCAGACGCTCAACCACTGAGTCATCCAGGCGCCCACCCTCCTATTTTTCAAGTGGTAGAGTTGTCACAGGCTCCAGTGAATCTTCTACCTATACCTCGTTCCGAGTAACCAAAAGTTAGAGTCCTAGTAATGTGCTGATACAGCATGCTTGAGGTGCTCTCCATCCCACTTAACATCAAAACAGTGCCCTCGTTGACACCTGGCTGGTCCTGATCTGATTCAAAAATCCCATCCGGAGAGCTTGCTTCCTGGAATCACTCTGGTAACATCTTGTTTTAGATTCCATCAAAGACAGATCCTCAGGCAAGAGTTTGAGAGCAGATAGCTTATTTCGAAGATGACCCCAGGAAGCCCCAGTAGAATCGATGGAAAGGTGAGACAGGAGAGGTAAGGAAGTTAGGGTATGGGGTGTGGTTGATATATGGGTATGTGAACGCGCCATCACCACTGTGGGCAACGAGGACTCCCTTTAGGAAGTGTGCAGAGCTCTCCTCTGGACTGTTTTCACTCTAGAAGTAAGGAAGCTTGGCATTTATCCACTAACTTCCACCTCCCACCATTCAAGGATTGCTCTTGGGAGTGCTAATTTCCTAGCACTTGCACAGTGCCCACGTTCTGGCTGGGCATAATCCTGTGATCGGAGAAAGTGATTTGGGCCGAGAGTCTTGGGTGCTTGCCCTGGGAAGCCTTGGGGTACAGAGGAATGACCAGTACTTTGAGGACCTGATTGGGTGCTGCTGATGCTGAAGACTGGGTCCCAGGGCCACAGGCCCTCCTCCAGGTTGTCACATGGCCCAAGGCCCTGTGTGATCCAGCCTCACCTCATTTTGTGTGTTCTCTTTTTCACTCATGCTGGTCTGTTTCTCTGTTCATGAATTCCTTTATTTGTTTCTAGGCAGGAAAACAGAAACCAAACCGGTTATTTTAACCAGCAGAAATTAACGTAGGAAATTAGTTAAACAGATATTAGAAGACTGAAAGGCAGGAGAGGAACACTACCTAACACAGAGATGGTAGGCAGGGCCAGATCATCCAGGACCTGTGAGCTGTATAATGATCTTGAGGGGAACAAGTGAGAAAGTATTTGGGAACCACCCAGGCAGCATCTTGGCCTTGCATGGCACGTGAATGCTTCCCCTTTTCCCTTCCTGTCTCTGTTCCATCTTTGACTTTATTCTGCAAGCATTCTACTGACCAGGGCTGTCCTCCGGTCCCTATGCCCAGAGTAGGCCATGCAGGGATGCATGCCTCACCTCTGTCTCAAAAGAACTCTGATCTTCCTGTCTGAACTTTAGGATGGGCTTGAACCTTGTGGATACAAGGATTTGGGGAATCTTGTTCTGCCCTTTGCTCTGTTGATATTGAGCTTCCCATGGCCTCAGGTGAGCCATGCAGTACTGTACCTCAGGGCCTTTGCTTATGATGCCTTTGATGCTCCTGGGCCCTGGCACATGGTTTCCTCTGTTCCTTCTTCCTCTTGTATCAAATTCTTGCTCCTCCTCAAGACCTAATAGAACTATCCCCTCTTCCTTCCCGGACTTCCCTACTTTGGAATTGACATATGCATACACACACCTATTATAGCTTGTATTACAACTCTTTTTTTTTTAATCTGTTTTTCTCCTGCCCAGAGTATGACCTCCTCTGGGGCCTCATTCATCCCTGTATCTTCATTCATTCATGCAATGAGTGTTTTTTGAGTCCCTAACTATCCCAGGCGTGGGAGCAGCTCAGTCAATGTCTGCTGGAGGGATGAATGAACTGGTGTGTGGTTGCCATCCCGATGGATGCTATGTTGCTAGGTGACAGGCTTTAGTTATGATTAGCGAGAAGGGGGCGTGACCGTTGTCATGTGAGATGAGAGTAAGCATCGACACATCTTCCCGCTGGATCGGGGAAATGTCGTGGGTGGAAGTACCACACTTAGCACTGCCAGTGTGGCAGGGGTGAGGTGGGGCCCCTGATGGTGGGTGGAGAGAGAAGGGACAGTAGGAGACTTTCCAGGATATATGAGTAGTTTGAAAAATCCCTATGAGGCTACCTTTCCTTCTCCCTTCAAGCTGAGAATCACTGCATTAAAGTTTTCTAGGGACCTATGGCTGTCTCAGCCGGTTAAGCCTCTGCCTTCAGCTCAGGTCATGATCCCAGGGTCCTGGGATGGAGCCTCACATTGGGCTCCCTGCTCAGCAGGAAGTCTGCTTTGCCCTCTCCTCTGCCTCTGCTTCTCTCTCTCTCTCAAAAAAAAAAAAAAAAGAAAAAAAAAAGTCATCTAAATCAGAGTAATGAGGAAACCGAATGGGGCAGGTTCCACACAGGAGTTTGTAGAGATGCCTGCAGGGACCGGGCAGGAAAGTGCAAGTGAGAGAAGTGGGCTGGAGGAGAATGTGGTTCAGGTCTGGAGCTGCAGCCACTCAGCCGAAGATGTGGTCACTCAGAAGATTTATCAGCTCCGTGGTGTGAGATCTTTGCTGTTTTCAGGAGGGGCTCCAAGGCCAGGTTTTATTGTGAAACCTCCTGATTTTTCAGTATTGAATATAAATCAAGATTTGACAAAGCCATGAATTTTCTGACTTAGCCTTCCTCTCTGGCCTGAACAGATCTTTCCTCCAAGGCCCAGCCTGGAAGCCTGGAGAGCACTTCCCCGGGGAGCACCTCCCTTGCATCACTAGCTTGGCTGTCATGAACATGCCCTGACGCCAGCTGTGAGCCAGGAGCCGGGTTCGGTGCCAGGGACACAGAGGTGAAGGAGCCTCTACTCTTGGCAGCTCCCACTGAGTACCCACTGGGTCGCAGCACCTCCCTGGCTCTCTGCTCTTTCCTCACCAGCCTACTGGCTTCCATTTCCGGGTCCACAGCGGCTCCCCCTCTAGCCTGCGAGTGCTTTGAGGGCAGCAGTGGTGCCATGTGTGTCTTTGCATCTGGCACATATAAGGAACAATAAGTGGGCATCAATGAAGTCTCTGGGGAACGCAGGCCTCAGATAAGTGAAAGTCCTGTGGATTTGGCAGATTGGGTAGTGTACAGAAGGCAGAGCTCAGATCTTCTAGTCAGAGGTGTTTAGTAGAAGGCAGCATCTGTAACAATGAGTTGGGTGGCCTGGAGGGAGGTAATGAGCTCATCGTCCCTCAAGGTATCTGAACGGAGGCGAGCTGACAGGCCACTGAAGATGCTGGAAAGGGGAGCTTTACTGGGTGAGAGGCTGTGCTGGGTGGTCAGCTGTTCCATCCAGCTTCCATGATTCGTGCTTCTGCAGAGTAAGATTGAGCAAACTGCTAGATTAGGCCGCAGAGGCATGGGCGGGGGTGGGGGTGGGGGCGTTAGGAGCCGGCCTGTGCCTCCAGGCAGCCCTGGGCTTGAATCTGGACTCTGCCACTTAGCTGTGCACAAGTGGGCAGGATGCTTCACCCTCTCTGAGCACAAGTAACTTGGTGTTTGGGAGCCTGGAATGCTTTCTCCTCTCATCTCCCCTACAGGGCTCCGACCCACAGAGCAGACACAATAAAAGACTGCAGTGGAAATGGACAGCAAGCATTCGTGCTAGCACTTAAGGTGAAAGCTGCTCCGGGTTAAAACTGCTCTTCAAACGCCCTGGGAAGGTGCCATGTGGGGGACCAACCTGTCCCACAGTGAGTCCAATACAACCAGTTTCCCCTCCTGTTTTAGAAAAGAAAACCACTGGTGAGCACCAGAGGAAATTGTTAGCTTACATCTGAAGGCTAATTTTTGTTTTTTTTTTAAATCCCTGTCCCTAGGCATTAGAATCACTTCTAGTAGGGAGATGCCCACACTCCAAGGGGCATATGGGATCTGAGTAGATCAGAGAGATCCTGCAGATTTGAGTCTTCTCTCTCCACACTCTGGGCCAGAGATTCACTGAGATGAATGGTGGGTGGGATCACCTCCATTATTTAAATCATTGTTTCTCACTCAGTCTCCCTTCTCTGTATCTGCCAAGCTTATATACCAGAATCTTCATAGGTTACTTTAGCATATGTTAAAAGTACTCTGATCAACCTGGGCAAACCAGAACTATGACCCAAGGCTTTTGGTTAGTTGTGCTGAGAACTTGGCTTAGGCTGGGCCTCAGTCCAGCCTTCCTACTCTCCCTGGCAGGAATGAAGACAGCTGGGCCCCTAGCACGTTCCACCAGGTACAGGTAGGAAAGCTACAAGAGAGTGAGACCAGCCACCAGGTCCCTCACTGCTCACCCATCACAGATAGAACAGAAAGGGAATGGGTACCTGCCAACCATTTTAAAGTGAGGCCACCTACCAATGAAGTGATTGTTGAGCTCCAACCCTTAGGCTAGCTCCTCTTCCCATCAGGGAGAGCAAGGAAGGGAGAGAAAGAAAGGCTGGAAGCATCCTTTATGGGCATTTGGATGGAAGCGCCCTCCTTTATGGTGGAGGCAGCCATGCATATAGGGGCCTGCAAACACTTCTCACCACCACATACTCCCCATGAGAGCATCCATGTAGAGGATTTAGCACAGTGCCTGGCACATGCTAAGCCTTCAGAAGAATGTTAATATTAGGGGCATCTGGCTGGCTCAATAAGTGGAGTGTGTGACTCTTGATCTTGGGGTTGTGAGTTTAGGCCCCATGTTGGGCATAGAGATTACTGAAAAATATAAAATCTTTAAAAGTGTTAATTGTAGGTGGGATGCCTGGGTGGCTTGGCGGTTAAGAGTCTGTCTTTGGCTCAGGGCGTGATCCTGGGGTCCTGGGATCAAGTCCCGCATCAGGCTCCCTGTGTGGAGCCTGCTTCTCCCTCTGCCTATGTCTCTGCCTCTCTCTCTCTGTGTCTCCCATGAATAAATAAATTATATATATATATATATATATATATATATATATATATATACACATATATATATATATATATTTAATTTTTTTTTAATGTTAATTGTAGGGAACCTGGGTGGCTCAGTTGGTTAAGCGTCTGACTCTTGATTTTGGCTCAGGTTATGATCTCAGCATCATGAAATCCATCCCCACGTTGGGCTCTGCACTAGATGTGGGGCCTGCTTAAGATTCTTTCTCCTCCTTCTGCCTCTCCTCCTCCTCACTCTGTCTCTCTCAATCTCTCAAATAAAGGGACACCTGGGTGGCTCAGCAATTGAGCGTCTGCCTTTGGCTCAGGGTGTGATTCCAGGATCCGGGATCGAGTCCCACATCGGGGTCCCTGGGAAAAGCCTACTTCTCCCTCAGCCTATGCCTCTGCTTCTCTGTGTCTCTCATGAATAAATAAATAAAATCTTAAAAAAAAAAAACTGTCAAATAAATAAATATTAATTTTAGCAAATAATAGTAGCCTGCAACAAAAATAATAAATACATATAATAAAAATGTTAACAGGGGCATCCCGGTGGCTCAGCGGTTGAGCGCATCTGCCGTCGGCCCAGGGCGTGATCCCCAGGGTCCTGGGATCGAGTCCCACATTGGGCTCCCTGCGTGGAGCCTGCTTCTCCCTCTGCCTGTGTCTCTGCTTCTCTCTCTGTGTCTCTCATGAATAAATAAATAAAATCTTTAAAGAAAAATGAATCTAGGGCAAGTTAAGTAATTCAGCTAAATTTATACTGCTAGTGACTTTATAAACCCATGTAATCTAGCTGGAGAACCATACTTATAAGTTGTCTGCTCTACTTATTCACTGATGTTGGGTCGTTTTACTTATCCAAATAATAATTGGTAACTGATAACTCCAATAACTGGTAGCTCTGGAACCCAGTCAGAAGAGACACAGCTAGCTTCATCTTGAAGTTTGATCAGGAACTGGTGCAGAAATTGGGTTATACTGTATTGATCCACGTGACAGTGATGCCCAGGGCACGTCTTGGCTACAGGCATAGCCAGATAGCACAGAGTGGATACTTTTGACTCTGCTTGTTGTTATTTCTCTTTGCTTGTTTGTCTTATTCCTTTTGGCCACAGCTAGACCATCTCTACCTGGTGGGAAAAGCAGCCTCCACTAGTAAAGGTCACAGGCTAAAAGATAAACCCTGACCCTCCTAGTGTCCTTCCAGCAGGATGGAGTGCAAAGAACTGTTTGGGCCACATGTCCATTTGACCGATCATTCTAGACAGGAGATGGGACACCATTGTCCAAACCTTGAGTATAGGGTCCAGTCCCACAGTTGGTGGTGTTGGACCTATCATTTCACCCTGGGGTTGAAAGAAGCCTAGCCAGCAGGCATGACCTGACAGCTAAGATAATGCAGCTGAGTAGCAATCCAAGGCTTCTCCAGTGCTCTCTGGAGGCCCACCGCCTCTGTGATCCGCCCCCCCTTCCCCAGCCCAGCTCAGTGGAAAAGGCAACGGATTAGCCAGCAGAATGCTGGAACTTGTGCCTACCTCTGCCACCCAAGCTGTATAACTTTGGGCCAGTGGCATCAACAAGCAAGCTGTGAAGAGCAACACAAGGGTGAAAGTTCACCCCTGGGCTTATGGTTGAACCTCTCCACAGACACACCACACTCCTCCTTCCGATTCGATTCCAAGGCTTCCCTCTGATGCTTTCTCTGCCTTTGTCTGATAGAAAGGGAGGAAGACAAAAGAGAAAGAACTGGACATGAACAGGGAAAGCATGACCCTTGACAGCCACTGAGTGAACATTTCTTTGTGGGTTTTGGAGGGGGAAGGTACTTAATGGTAAGAGTTCACAAAGCACCAAATACAACCTCAAACTCCTGCCACTTAAGCCAGCCCAGGTGGATGGGTGTCAGGAGAATAAACTGCTGCATGGTTGCCTTGGCAACCAAATTTGTTAGTGATAAAACCTCAGAGCCATGACAGAGGGAAAGCTACAATCTACAACATGTTCATGGATTTATCTAGTCAAGCAAAAGTCTGGGTGACAGGGGGCTCTTTGGGAAGGAGCTAGGTGATTCCCTTTGAAAAGAGGACCTGGGGTGCCGAGCATCCACTCACCTGTGCAGTGAAGGAATAACCCATATGAATGCATGGGCCCCCACTCAGAGGGGCAGAGCACCTCAGTCTGGAGTACTGGGGACTCCAGGGCTTTGTCTGCCCTTGGCTGACCCTAGAAAGTGTGTAGGAAAGAGTTGGGACCCTCCTGCACTAGAATCAAGTGATAGGCCCTTGTGGGCTTGCTGCATCACAATGACCAGAAAAATCTCTACTCTCTGGTGTTTGCTTGTTCCCTATTTTCTTCTTCAGAATTCTGCTGTCTTCTGTTTAACCCTCTGGGACTCTTTACCCACCTGCCCACTTTTTAAAAGAAAAATGCTCTGTAGGGGCACCTAGGTGGCTCAGTCGGCTGTCTGCCTTCACCTCAGGTCATGATCTCAGGTCCTAGGATTGAGTCCTGTGTCAGGCTCCCTATTCTGCAGGGGTCTGCTTCTCCCTCTCCCTCTGTTCTCCCCCCTGCTCATGCTCTCTCTCTCTCTCTCTCTCCCTCTCTCTCAAATAGATAAATAAATAATCTTTTTAAAAATGCTCTAAAACATGGGGGTGGGGAACCACAATCTTGGTTTTCATTGTAAAGCTAATATACTGCAAAATTTGGTAAGACACAGCTGTAAACTTTTTGTGAATTTCTTTAGAGGATTCCTTTCCCTGTATTAAGTATATCTTTTTTTTTTTTTTTTTTTTTTTAGATTTATTTATTTGAGAAAGAATGCATGAGGGGCAAAAGGAGAGGGAGAGAGACTGACTCCCAAGTGGATTCCCCCTGAGTGCAGAGCCTGACCCAGGGCTTGATCTCACGACCCTGAGATCATGACCTGAGCTGAAATCAGGTCAGACAACTATACCACCCAGGCGTATATTTTATTTTTTAAATGTGATTGCGATCATATGTGTAATTTTATATTTTTTGCACTTGACATTATATGAAAGCATTTTACTTAGAAAAATAAAAGAAAGCAAGCTTTTTATGAAACAAGCTTTTACATAGACAAACACATGTGTGTAATGGTGGTCACTCCGGGTTCACTGCCACATTTTTAAGGGCAATATAGGGCAAAGTTATTCTTTTTATTACAGTTTTGATAGTGAAGGGAAATCGCACTTGCTTTCTTTTTTTTTTTTTTTTTTTCCGCACTTGCTTTCTATATGGATATTGAGGAGCAAGTCACGCTAAGATCTATGTATCTTGATTTAGTTTTTAAAGTGCTTGCCGGGGGGGCACCTGGGTGGCTCAGTGGTTGAGCGTCTGCCTTTGGTTCAGGTCATGATCCCAGGGTCCATGGATCAAGTCCCACATTGGGCTCCCTGAAGGGAGCCTGCTTCTCCCTCTGCCTATGCCTCTGCCTCTCTCTCTGCCTGTCAAGAATAAATAAATAAAATCTTTTAAAAATAAAAAAATTTAAATATTAATTGCTTGCAAATAGAGTTTGCATTAAATGAAAGCTTTCTGCAGCAAGTAGAATGATACCATTTTCTATCCATAATTTCAAATCTTGGGGAAAGTTTCCACCAAATGGAGAAACGTCTACAGCAGGTAGTGTATGTGCAAGTCAAGTGTATATGTACATATATGCGTCTGTGTGTTAGTGTGTGCCTTTTATAACTACTTTTGCCATATTTCATTACCTTCTATTTCAGAAGGCAAACATTTTACTTACAATGACTGAATATTTATAAATATCTTAAAAATGTTTATTTGACATTTAAAGTAAGATGCAATTGACAGTCAATGGAAGAATTTAATTTTTAATGTAGATTTGAAGGGTTTACTAATCAGAAGCTATAAGGCAACAGAAGCAACCAAAAGTTAACAATTAGAAAATAGCTAATTACGAATAAGAATCAGAGGGGCACCTGAATGGCTCAGTGGTTGAGCATCTGCCTTTGGCTCAGGTTGTGATCCCGGGGTCCTGGAATGGAGTCCCACATTGGGCTCCCCAAAGGGAGCCTGCTTCTCCCTCTGCCTATGTCTCTGCCTCTCTCTGTGTCTCTCATGAATAAATAAATAAAATCTAAAAACAAAAAACAAAAATGAGAATCATAAAGACTGTTGCAACATGAAAGACCACTTCTGCTACATGATGTGAAAAAAGCAGAACTAGAAATTTCATGTACCCTTACTATTGTTTACTACAATGCTTACCACCCAGGAAATATTCAATAAATGGTAGATAATATTAATTATGTGTCACAATAAAAAAAAATGTAGCCTATGGAAAAGAGCATCAAGGGGCCATACCAAAAATAACTGTGAAAAAAAAAATATAACTGTGATTTGGGGCACCTGGGTGGCTCAGTCGGTTAGGCATCTGCCTTCAGTTCAGGTCATGAACCTAGGGTACTAAGATTGAGCCCCACATACGGCTCCCTGCTCAGAGGAGAGTCTTCTTCTCCCTATCTCTCTCCCTCTGCCTCTCCCCCTGCTCCTGCTTGCTCTTAAATAAATACATAAAATCTTTAAAAAAAAAAAAAAACAGGGATCCCCCCCAAAAAATTAAAAAAAATTAAAAACAGGGATCCCTGGGTGGCTCAGCGGTTTAGCCTCTGCTTTCAGCCCAGGGCGTGATCCTGGAGTCCCAGGATCAAGTCCCACGTCCGGTTCCCTGCATGGGGCCTGCTTCTCCCTCTGCCTGTGTCTCTGCCTCTCTCTTTCTCTCCCTGTGTCTCTCATGAATGAATAAATAAAATCTTAAAAAAAAAAATCTTTAAAAAACAACAAAAAAAAGATTTTTGTGCTGAAGGGGTGGAATTTTCTTCAGGCTCTAAATTATGTTCCCTCATTTTTTTTTACAAATTATATTTTCTAAAGAAAAATTCGATAATGCAAAAAGAACCTCATACAAAATGGAATTTAAAAAAATGGACAGAGGATAGACAGCTACTTGTCACAGTGAAAAAATAAAAATGAATCAAACAAATGAAAAAATGCTCAGTCTCCCCCATAATGAAAGACGTATACGTCATAATTAGCCTGACACATCCTTTTACATCTTCAAGTTGGCAAAGTCCAAAGTGTTTGATAACACCACTGTGTTGCAAGAATGTAGGAAAACAGGTACTCTCCTACCTTGCTTATGAGGTTGTAAAGTGGTACAGTTTGCAGCCAGCAGTTTGGCATTACTTATTAAAACTTAAAATGGATATACTCTTGATCCAGTAATTCTGCTTCTAGAAATTTATCCTATGATCTACCTACATTTACACAAAATAACATGAAAAAGTCTATATATTGCAGCACTGATACAGTATCAAATTATCAGGAACAGTCCAGATGTCTACTAATAGGAGATTTGTTTATATAGTTCAAATGAGGGGCACCTGACTGGCTCAGTTGGCAGAGAATGTGACTCTTGATCTCAGGGTTGTGAGTTCAAGCCCCACATTTGGTATAGAGATTACTTAAAAATAAATAAATAGGGGGGCACCTGGGTGGCTCAGTTAAGTGTCTGCCTTTGGTTCAGGGCATGATCCCAGGGTCCTGGGATTGAGCCCCACATCAAGCTCCCCGCTCAGAGGAGAGTCTGCTTCTCCCTCTGCCTCTGCTGCTCCCCCTACTTGTGCTCTTTCTCTGTCAAATAATTTTTTAAACACTAAAATAATAAATAAGGAGTTCAAATGAAGGAGTCTTCTGTAGCCTTTTCAAAGGGGCTAAGTGTATTACAGTGAACAGGATTCAGTATACATTAATAAACAGCAGAAGCAAGGTGTAGAACAGTGTGTCCAGTATGTTCCCCTTTGTGTAAATAAGAAAGCAACGAGTCTATTATGCCCAGACTATCTTGGAAAGATGCACAGAAGTTTCTGCAATGATGCCTGGAGTGGAGGGTGGGATTGGGTCCCCTATGAACCAATGAGAAGGAGGCTTTTTGTGTTGTAAACCTTTTTTATGCCTCTTGAATTTTGTAGCTTTGTACCAAAAACTAACAAAATAACATCTTTTTAACTTAAAAAGATGCAAGAAGATTATCATTATTCTTTTTTTTAAGATTTTATTTATTTATTTTTATTTATGATAGTCACAGAGAGAGAGAGAGAGAGGGGCAGAGACACAGACAGAGGGAGAAGCAGGCTCCATGCACCGGGAGCCCGACGTGGGATTCGATCCCGGGTCTCCAGGATCACGCCCTGGGCCAAAGGCAGGCGCCAAACCGCTGCGCCACCCAGGGATCCCAAGATTTTATTTATTTATTTGACAGAGAGAGAGAGCACAAGCAGGAGGAGGAGGCAGAGGGAGAGGGAGAAGCAGGCTCCCCACTGAGCAGGGAGTTCCATGTGGAGATTCATCATCTCAGGACCCTGGGATCATGACTTGAGCTGAAGGCAGAGGCTTAACCAACTAAGCCACCCAGGTGCCCCTCACTATTTTTTTAGAACTCAATAAAATCATAGCCTCCTAGGGGCACCTGAGTGGCTTAGTTGGTTGAGCATCCAGCTCTTGGTTTCAGCTCAAGTAATGATCTAGGGGGCATGGGATCCCCCGAGTTGGACTCCACGCTCAGCTAGAAGTCTGCTTGAGGATTCTCTCTCTCTCTCTTTCTCCATCTGCCCCTCCCCTTGCTTGCATTTTCTCCCTATCGCAAATAAATAAATAAATCTTTAAAAAAAAATCACAGCCCTCCCCAAGGTTTCTTAATTCAGGCTTGTAGAGGTCACCTGCTTCGGCAGAATGAAAGTGGGAAGGCTTTAAGGTCCCAGTTCTGTCCTGCTCTGACTCATCGGGCCGCTGGTGACTGGTTTCTTTGTGAGCCTTGCTTTCTGCTCAGTGGAGTTGGATTAGGTAATCCTCAGAGTGCCTTTCGCCCCGTGAGCTCTTTTGAAAGTATTTTATGGTTTATGGAAAAGAAGATATCATTCTCAAACACTTATTAAAGTAAACATTTAATTGGGGCGCCTGGGTGGCTGGGTCGATTGGGCATCTGCCTTTGGCTCAGGGTGTGATCCTGGGGTCCTGGGATCAAGCCCCACATCGGGCTCCCTGCTTAGGAGCCTGCTTCTCCCTCTTCCTCCACCTGCCGCTCCCCCTGCTTGCCCTCTCCCTCTGTCAAATAAATAAATAAAATCTTATTTTTAAAAAAAACACGTTTAGGGCAGCCTGGGTGGCTCAGCGGTTTAAGCGCCTGCCTTCATCCCAGGGCATGATCCTGCAATCCTGAGATCGAGTCCCACAGAGGGCTCCCTACATGGGGCCTGCTTCTTCTTCTGCCTGTGTCTCTGCCTCTCTCTCTCTCTCTCTATCATGAATAAATAAATAAATAAAATCTTAAAAAAAAAAAAACACTTTTAATTGAAGTAAAAGTGTCCAACCACAAAAGTGTACAGTTTGATGAATAAAATTCACACGCCCCTGCAACAACCAGCACCCTGGTGGGTGTTAGAATAGCTCCCCTCCCAACCCCTCTCAGTCCACTACCACGGTCCCAGGGCAACCATCATCCTGACCCCATGGGTTAGTTTTGCCCAGGACAATGACAAGCATAGCATCCCAGCGCCCTTCAACAACTGTTTTCGTGTTTGCAGTTTTCTTTCCAGTCTTTTCAAAGATGTAAATCCCTGCTGAAGGTTGCGACACCCACATTTGCCTCCACACCCCTGCCGATTCTCTGCCATTTCCAATCTAGTGGCAAGTAACCATTAATACTGTTTTCCTTTCTGTTGCCCATTACGATGTTAAAGTAAAAATGCCATTTCAGACGTTTCTAGACAAATCACACGGGAGCAAAATAAACACGTGGATGAACTGCCTGGAATCCACTTTCATCAGATAAGGGAAAAATCCAGGCTGTCTTCTGGTGTCTGCACTCACATAGCCCCGGGGCAGGCGTCCCATCCCCGGGCTGTGGCTCCCCAGCCCTCCTTCAGGGGAACCTGTGGATGAGCTGGCTTCCTGCCCACCCCAGCACCCCAGCACCCCAGCTCTCGGGGAGAGGGGAGAGGCCAGAACGACGTGGAGCCCAGGGCCAGGGAGGCGGCCTGCCGTCCCCGCTGGCCCCACCGTGTGTGAATGAGTGACTTTTCTGTCACTTCCCAGTTTCCAGCTTGGCTTCTCCCTGTCCGTCCACACTGCTTCTGCTGTGGGGTGTGGAAGGCGTCTGGATAGTAAGAAAGGTTGGCCTGCCAGGACACGAAGCTGCCACCCTGGGCTTGAATGGAATGGGTGGGATCTGGGGGGCCAGGGGGCGTTTTCGGAGCCCCTGCCTGCTGCCCCCACCCTGGCCCTCCCTCCCCTGCCAGGAGCTGCGGCCTGTGTCATCAGTGATTGATGGCCAGCGGGGCCCAGCTGTTGGGGTGGCCCGGGCAGCTGCTCAAGGTTAAGCGGGACTTCTGTGCGGGATACCAGTCCTGGGATGGCCCCAGTGCAGTTGTTCCCTCTCGGGGTCAAGGGGGCGATCATGTTGCCAGGCCGGGAGCCAAGACAAGCGGAGGGAAGGCTGCGGGCCCCTACAACCCCCCCGCTCCAGCTGAGGCCCCAGCTCTGAGCCGAGCTCTCAGGCTGCCTCCCGGTGGATTCCCGCCCATCTACCCCGGGGACCCAGAGGAGGCTTAGGAGGCCTGGCCCAGCCCTGCGGGAACGTGGTGCGTGGGAGCTGCGGCCCCTTGCCCGCACCGCCCCCCCATGGTCACCGAACCCCGGCCTACATCAGGGCGAGGGCTGAGAGCATAGGGAACAGCCAGCCCTTCGTAGATCCTGACTGGCCCAGGCCCCTTGCCAAACGCTTTACTTGCCTGCTCCTCTAGCTCTTGCAACAGGCCAGTGAGGCGGATTTTACAAATATTCCCCTGAGCCTCCGGAAAACCCAGCTTCAGAGAGTCTGAGGAAGCTGATGGAGATCACACAGCTGCCTGCCTGTCTCTGGAGCCAGAGCTTCTCTCTCTCTCTCTCTTAATGATAATCTATTATTGTTATTCGACATTTTACTTATTTATTTATTTTCAAAGATTGATTTATTTATTCATGAGAGACACAAAGAGAGAGAGAAGCAGAGACACAGGCAGAGGGAGAAGCAGACTCCATGCAGGGAGCTCAATGCAGGACTTGATCCCGGATCCCGGAATCACAACCTGAGCCGAAGGCAGGTGCCCAACCGCTGAGCCACCCAGGTGTCCCAACATTTTAAATAAATAAATAAATAAATAAATAAATAAATAAATAAATAAATAGGGCTTGAACTCATGACCCTGAGATCAAGACTCACATGCTGTGTGGACTGAGCCAGAGCTTCTGACAACTAAAGTACTGGCCACCGTCGTCAGGCAGTTTGCGCTGATCCGTGTTCAGCGTCCTCCTCGGCCTTAGGAGTGCAGCCAGCAGTACTCTCCCCAGCTGGGGGTGGAGGAAGTGGACTCCACGTCCTTCCTAACATCACTTAGGCAATGAGCAGCAGAGTCGAGATGGTCTTCGGCATCCTGGACACCAAACTCCGTGCTCTTTTTCCCACTCCTTCAAGCTAACCACCTCTCCCTGCTGCTTCAGGGGGGCTTCATCAGAGCCCACTCTTGAATTTTTCCCAAAGGTGCAGGACAGTCTGCCCTGGCCTTCCTGCCCACTCCACTGCCTTTGACAAACTTGACCCCCCTTTCCCGAAACACTCTCCTTTCTTGGCCTCGGCTAGCCCACACCACATGGGTTTCTTCTACCCCATTGGCTGCCTCTATTTAGCCTGTTCTCTGAAACCCCCTCTTCTCCCTCCAACAAGGAAGGGGCTCAGGACTCCATCCTGAATTCTCCTACCCCTCTCTGCATCTTTCAGTGAAAGCTCCCCCATCCCCATCCCCAAACCCATCCACAGCTCCGTAACTTAAAATTTATTTCTCCTGCGTAACTTAAAATTTATTTCTCCTGCTCCATCCTCCCTCCGAGGGAGAGAACCATCTCCTTGACTTTTAAAATAACTTTATTGAGATGTGATTCACATATCATACGATTCGCCCACTTACAGTATATGATTCTTTTAGTAGATCCACAGAGCTGTGCAACAATAATAAGTCAATTTATTTCTTTTTTTCACTTTTAAAAAAGATTTTCAAAATTTAGGGCATCTGTGCAGCTCATCTGGTTAAGCCTCTGCCTTGGGCTCAGATATGATCTCTGGGTCCTGGGATCAAGCCTTGCATTGGGCTCCCTGCTCAGCGGGGAGTCTGCTTCTCCCTCTCCCTGTGTGCCCCCCACCCCAGCTCATGTTCTTCCTCTTTCTCTCCCAAATAAATAAACAAAATCTTTAACCAAAAAAAAAAAAAGATTTTTGGGATGCCTGGGTGGCTCAGTGGTTGAGCATCTGCCTTTGGCTCAGGTCGTGATCTTGGGGTCCTGGGATTGAGTCCCACATCGAGCTCCCTGCAGGGAGCCTGCTTTTCCCTCTGCCTGTGTGCATCTCTCTGTGTCTCTCATGAATAAATAAATATTTTTTAAAAAGAAAAATATTTAAAAAATGTATTTATCTGAGAGAGAGAGAGAGAGCGCACTCACACTCACACCTGTGAATGAATGGGGAGAGGGGCAGAGGGAGAGGGAGAAGCAGACTCCCCACTGAGCAGGGAGCCCAATGATGCTGTGTGGGGCTCAATCCCAGGACCCTGGGATCATGACCTGAGCCAAAGGCAGACACTTAACTGACTGAGCCACCCAGGTGCCCCCACAACCAATTTTAGAGCATTTTCATCACCCCAAAAAGAAACCTCTTACCCATTAACAGTTACTTTCCACTTCTCGCAACTTGCACAGGCCCTGACAACCACTAATCTGATTCCCGTGTCTATGGATTTGCTTATTCTAGACAATTCAGATCAATGGGACCATACAGTATGTGGGTTTTTGTGACTGGCTTCCTTCACTTAGCATAATGTTCTCAAGGTTCATCCATGTTCTAATACATATCAGTACTTCATTCCTTGTACAAGCCAAATAATATTCCACTGTGTGGGTAGAACACATTTTATTTATCCATGTATCTTTTTTTTTTTTTTTTTAGGGCGGTGGTGAGGGACAGAAGGAGAGAGAGAAATCCGAAGCAGGTTCCATGCCCAACATGAAGCCCTACAAGGGATTCGATCTCATGACCCCGAGATCAAAAGTCGCATGCTCTACGGACTGAGCCAGCCAGGCCCCTCTGTGTTTAACTTCTCGGGGAACCACTCAACTGTCTTCCACAGTACTGCACCATTTTACATTTCTACCATCAGTATGTGAAGGTTCTAATTTCTCCACATCCTACCAACACTGGTTTGATCTATAATATGATGTCTATGTTTTGTCTAGCCGTCTTAGTGGGTGTTAAGTGGTATTTCATTGTAGTTTTGATTTGCATTTCCCTAATGGCTAATGATGTTGAGAATGTTTTGTGTGCTTATTGTCGATTTGTACATCTTTTTCTCAAATATTTTTTTTTTTTAATTTTTAAGTAATCTCTACATCCAGTGTGGGGCTCACAACCACAACCCTGAGTTCATGAGCTGCACGCTCTCCTGATTGAGCCAGCCAGGCGCTCCTGCACATCCTCTTTAGAGAAATATCTACTCATATCCTTTGCTCATTTTAAAATTAAATTGTCTCCTTATTATTGAATTGTAAATGTTCTTTATGTATTCTGAGTATAGAGCAATTTTCCCCCCGTTTGGTGGGATATCTTTTCACTTTCTTGATAGTGTCCTTTGTAACACAAGTTTTAAATTTTTGATAAAGTGTACTTTACATACTATTATTTGGTTCTTGTGCTTTTAGTGTCATATCTAAGAAACTTGTTTCCTAACTTCAGGTCATGAAGATTTATTCCTGTATTTTCTTCTGAGTTTTTTTTTCCCTTCTGAGCGTTTTTATACTTTTAGCCCTCACATTTAGGTTTATGACCTATTTTGAGTTAATTGTTCTGTACAGTATTGGATCCAACTTCAATATTTTGCGTGTGCATATCCAGTTGTCCTAGCATCATTTCTAAAAAAGATTATTCTCTCTCTTGTTGAATTGTTTTGGTACCCTTGTTGAAAATCAATTAACTAAAAAAAAGAAAGAAAGAAAGAAAATCAATTAACTAAGGCACCTAAATGGTTGAGCATCTGCCTTTGGCTCAGGTCATGATCCTGGGGTACTGGGATGGTGTCCCACATGGGTCTCCCTGCATGGAGCCTGCTTCTCCCTCTGCCTCCCCGTCTAAATGACTCCATTTATTTGTGAGTTGTCAATTCTATTCCAATGATCCATATGCCTATTTCTATGCCAGTACCTCAAACGTTTTAAAATCAGGAAGTTTGGGATTCCCGGGTGGTGCAGCGGTTTGGCGCCTGCCTTTGGCCCAGGGCACGATCCTGGAGACCCAGGATCGAATCCCACGTCGGGCTCCCGGTGCATGGAGCCTGCTTCTCCCTCTGCCTATGTCTCTGCCCCCTCTCTCTCTCTGTGACTATCATAAATAAATTTAAAAAAAAATTAAAATCAGGAAGTTTGAGTCCTGCAACTATTCTCTTCTTTTTAAAAATTGTTTTAGTTATTCTGGGTCCCTTGCATCTTCATTTAAATATTGAGGTCAAGGGTGCCTGGATGGCTCAGTTGGTGGAGTGTGTGACTCTTGATCTCAGGATAATGAGTTCAAGCCCCACACTTGTTGTAGAAATTACTTTAAAAAAGTTTTTTTAAAGATTTTCATTTATTTATTTATTTGAGAGACAAAAACAAGTGAGAGAGAGAGATAAAGAGCGAGCACGAGTGGGGGGAGAGGCAAAGGGAGAGGTAGAAGCCGACACCACTGAACAGGGAGCCCCAAGCAAGGCTCAGTCTCAGGACCCCGGGATCATGACCTGAACTGAAGGCAGATGCTTAACCGATTGAACCACCCAGGCACCACTTACATATCTTTTGTTAAATGTATTGCTAAGTATTTTATGCTTTTTGTTGCCATCGAAATTTGGATTGTTTCTTAATTTCATTTTTTTAAAGATTTTATTTATTTATTTATTTATTCATGAGAGACAGAAAGAGAGAGGCAGAGAGACAGGCAGAGGGCGAAGTAGGCTCCATGATCCTGACACAGGACTGGCTCCTGGAACTCCAGGATCACGGCCTGGGCCTAAGGCAGGCGCTAAACTGCTGAGCCACCCAAGGATCCCCTCTTAATTTCATTTTTGAAATGTTCCTTGCTGACATATGAAAATACAATTGATTTTCTTTTTTTTTTTTACAATTGATTTTCATGTATTGATCTTGTATCCTGCAACCCTGTTAAACTCATTTATTAGTTCTAATAGTTTTTTTCATGGGTTCCTTAGGATTGTCTATATACAGGATCATCTCATCTGTAAACAGAGATAGTTTTACCTATTTCGTCCTAATCTAGATACCTTTTATTTCTTTTTCTTGCCTGATTACCCTAGCTAGAACCTCCAAAACCATGTTAAAGAGAAGTGGTGACATTGAACATCTTTGTCTTCTTGATCTTAGGGGATGTCATTCAGTCTTTCACTGTTAAGTTTGATGTTAGCTAGGGGTTTTTCATAGATTCCCTTTATCAAGTTGTGGAAGTTCCCTTCTATTCTTAGTTTGTTGAGTATTTTTGTCATGAAAGGGTGTTGGGTTTTATCGAAAATTTTTTTTTTCTGAATCTATTGAGATGACCATATTTTTTTTTTTGTCTTTTAGTCTACTAATCGGATTTACTTTATTAATTGATTTTGAATGTGTGTTAGGAGTCCCCAAGACCACCTTCAGGATTGATAAATCACAAGGAGGGCTCATAGGACTCAGCATATTGTCGTACTCACAGCTAAGTTTTATTATCGTGAACAGATACAGAGCAAAATCAGCAAAGGGAAACAGCACATGGGGCAAAGTCCAGAGGAAGTCAGATACAAGCTTCCAGAGTACTCTCCCAGTGGAGTGAACCTAGGAAACGCCTAGTTCCTCCAACAAGTTATGACAACATGAATGAAATATTGTCTGCCAGGGAAATTCATTTGATAACTTCCGTGCCCAAGATTTTTAATAGGGGCCAATCATGTAGGCACCCTCTGTTTAGTATGTGCCAAAATTCTGACTCTTGAAGGAAAGCAAGTACTTAGCACAGACCATGCTGTTTGTACAAACAGTGTAGACACAGTGAACCACTCTTACCGGTCCTGAAATTCATGTTCCCAGATGCCAGGTAAGGGCCAACCTCATAAGCAGGCACTTCTCAGAAGAGCAGTCTCAATCTCAATTGTGTTAACTCTCTTCTGCAGAAGACATTAGACCAACCTTGTACTCCTGGGATAGAACCCCCTTGATCATGTTGTATAATCCTTTTTATATATTGTTGGATTCAGTTTCCTAGTATTTTGTTCAGGATTTTTGAGTCTAAATTCATAAAGGGGATGCCTGAGTGGCTCAGTGGTTGAGCATCTGCCTTCAGCTCAGGTGGGGTCCTGGGATCGAGTCCCTCATAGGGCTCCCTGCAGGGAGCCTGCTTCTCCCTCTGTGTCTCTCCCTCTCCCTCTGTGTCTCTCATGAGTAAATGAATAAAATCTCTTAAAAATAAAATAAAATAAATTTATAAAGGATCTTACTCTGTAGTTTTCTTGTGATGCCCTTGTTTGGTTTTGGTATCTGAGTAATACTGGCCTCATACAATGATTGGGAAGTGTTCCTTCCTCTTCTGTTTCTTGGAAGGGTTTGTGGAAGACTGGTGTATTAGTTTCCTATTGCTACTGTAAAAAATTACCATCAACTTAGTGGTTTAAAATAACACAAATTTATTCTTTTACAACTCTGGGGATTGAAAATCCAAAAAGAGTCTATAGGGCTAAAATCAAGGTGTAGCAGGTTAGTAGGACTATTTCCTTCCAGATGCTCCAGGAGAGAATCTATTTCTTTCTTCTTCTAGTTTCTAGAAGCTGCTTATGGCTCTTTCCTCCATCAATGCCAGCTGAGTAGTAGGTTCTCTTTTGGGCTCTGCTTCCCTCTGCCTCCTTCCTCAACATGGCATTCTGAGTTTTCCATCATTCCTCCTCTAAGGACCTTTGTGATCACATTGGGCCCATTCCAATAATCGAAAATGATCTCCTCATCTCAAGATTCTTAACTTAATCACATCTGCAAAATCCCTTTTGCCATGTAAATTAGCATTCATAGGTTCTTCAGATTAAGACATGGATATCTTTGTGGAGCCATTATTCAACTTACCACAATTGGTATAATTTCTTGAATGTTTGGTAGAATTCACCAATGAAGCTATCTGGGACTGCACTTTTCTTTGTGGGATGTTTTAAATTATTCATTTGATGTCTTTACTTGTTATAGGCCTATTTATTTATTTTTATTTTATTTTATTTTATTTTATTTTTATTTATGATAGTCACACACACACACAGAGAGAGGCAGAGACATAGGCAGAGGGAGAAGCAGGCTCCATGCACCAGGAGCCCGACGTGGGATTCGATCCCGGGTCTCCAGGATCCTGCCCTGGGCCAAAGGCAGGTGCCAAACCGCTGCGCCACCCAGGGTTCCCTATAGGCCTATTTATATTTTCAGTTTCTTCTTGAGTCAGTTTGAGTATTTGTATTTTTCTAGAATTTATCCATTTCATTTAAATTATCTAATTTGAAAAAAATAAATAAATTATCTAATTTGTTGGAGTAAAGTTGTTCATTATGTCCTCCTTTATTCCCCATTTTTGTTCAGCTTTATCGAGGTATAATTAACAAATAAAATTGTACAGATTTAAGGTGTATAGGATGATAATTTGACATATGTGTCTTTTTTTTTGACATATGTATCCTTTGTGAAATGATTATCACAGTCAGGTTGATTAAAACATCCATCACCTCAAAGAGTTGCCCTTAAAAAAAAAAAAAAGAGTTGCCCATTTTGTATGTGTAGTGAGGACACTTATGGTCTACACTGTTAATACACAACACAGAATTATTAACTGTGGTCACTATGCTTTACATTAGATCCCCAGAGTTTATTCATTTTATAATCTTTTTATTTCTTTAAGTTTTGTATTACGTCCCTTTGTTTATTTCTTTATTTTTTAAATTTTCCCCTTGTTTATTTCTGATTTTTTTTTAAAAAATATTTTATTTATTTATTCATGAGAGACACAGAGATAGAGGCGGAGACACAGGCAGAAAGAGAAGCAGGCTCCCTGCAAGGAGCCCGATGTGAGACTAGATCCCAGATCCCAGGATCACGCCCTGGGCCAAAGGCAGATGCTCAGCCACTGAGCCACCCAGGCATCCCTATTTCTGGTTTTTGTAATTGTAATCTCCTCTCCTTTTTCTTTTTCTCTCTCTCTCTCTTTTTTAAAGATTTTATTTATTTATTTATTTATTTATTTATTTATTTATTTATTTATGATAGACATAGAGAGAGAGAGAGAGGCAGAGACACAGGCAGAGGGAGAAGCAGGTTCCATGGTGGGAGCCCAACGTGGGACTCGATCCCCGACGTGGGACTCGATCCCCGGTCCCCAGGATCAGGCCCTAGGATGAAGGCAGGCACTAAACCCCTGAGCCACCCAGGCATCCCCCAGTCTAGGTCTTTTAAATGACTTAATGAGATTCCAGGGTCTGGCTGTTCCTTAATTTTTAAATATCCTCTTATTGATGGTTGTCTTCCAATTTGTTACTATTACAAACAATGCCAGCCGACCAGGTGCATTTTTGTGTGCTCATGGGAGTCTCTAAAATACCTTCCTAGAGGTGAAATTGTTGGGTTGTATTGCTTTTTAATTGGAAACAATGTTATCGGGCAGCCCGGTGGCCCAGTGGTTTAGCGCCGCCCTCAGCCCAGGGCCGATCCTGAGGACCAGGGAACGAGTCCCATGTCGGGCGGGGATCGAATCCCACGTGGGGCTCCCTGCATGGAGCCTGCTTCTCCCTCTGCCTGTGTCTCTGCCTCTCTCTTTCTGTGTCTCTCATGAATAAATAAATAAAATCTTAAAAAAAAAAAAAAAGTCACATGGCTCAAAAGTGGTGTAGTGTGGATTCAAACCTGGGAATCTTGACTCTGCTTTTAAGTTTAAGCAGTACATCTGGTGGTTGAAGAGGTGGGAGGCTGGAGACACTATTAAGTGGGAATGGGTCAAAAGCAGACCAATAACACAGTGTCTACTTCTTCCTAGGTGAAAGTAGCTCTGAGAGTTTTGAAAGAAATCATTGATTAGCATAAATGATACCTTCAAATTAATACATTTAAACAAATCTACACGTTTGTGCATCTTGTCAGTTTCCTATGATTAACGTCCTCTTTCATTTTTCCCACTTAATGTAACTTTTAGATGGGTATGTGTTACTCAGAATAAAAATCACATCTCTTCCCGTCCTTGCATTAGTTGTGGCCGTGGGTCTAAGCTCTTGCGGATGGGATATAAGGGATATAAATCGAAGTGCTGTCTGGCAGCTTCTAAGAGCAGAAAGTAAGAGATTGGAGATGTCCCCTTTGGCTCCTCCTCCTTCTCTCCGCAAACTTCTATCTGGTGCTTGAGGAGTGGAGTGAGATAGTGGTCCACTAACACGGGGGCATGGGCCAGAGAGCTGGAAGCAGCCTGAGCAGGGTGTAGCTGGGTTTCTATTCCTGCCCTGGGCTGCATGCATCTAATATTTTCTATCCTATTCTACCTCCTTAAAACAAAAAAAAGTTGGCTGTCATCCACTTGACTTCACAACACACTAATGGATCACAGGAGGCTGGAATACTGGAGAACTAGTTGGGAAAATTCAATCTTCTTGTGTGTTGGGTGCTGTTGGCTACTCTTTTAGAGTCCTACCAGAGCAGGGTGCAGGCTGAAGCTCTCCAGTCTTCGGCAGAGATAGAAGGGAAGATATGCTACTGGTGGTTCACAGTCCAAGTTGTCTAAGAGTTCCAGAGCATGGAGATGACTTTCACAGCTGAAAGAAGCCATCTGTTTTGGTATTTCAAACCTGGGCAATCATAGGGAGTGGAATGGGAGTAGTAGCAAGAGATTAGACTAATTTTCCCCCAGAGGCCATGAGCCCGAAGGCAAAAAAACGGGATTAAGGCTATTTGTAAGGCACTTTATTTCAGAAGGAATGAAGATGGTTGCCATCAGGCTCAGCTTGAAGGCTCATTTGTAAAAGACAGAAGTACCCAGGCTTGAAAGTTTTATCTAGGTGAGATCTTTGATTGTAGTCATTTGCACTTGAAGCAAATAGCCTGAAAGCCATTTAAGCGTTTGAAGGAATTGTCACCAAAGAAACCACTAGGATGGCCTGCAAACATCTGTGATGTTTGCATCAACCCTTTTTTTTTTTTCCTTTTAAGATTGTATTTATTTATCCATGAGAGACTGAGAGAGAGGCAGAGACACAGGCAGAGGGAGAAGCAGCTCCATGCAGGGAGCCTGATGCGGGACTCGATCCTGGGTCTCCAGGATCACCCTGGGCTGAACCCGGGCTGCCACAGCCTCCTTTTTTCTTTTTTTTTTTTTTTTTGGAGGCCCCGCTGGGATCCCCCCCCCCCTTTTTTTTACTATTTTTTTTATTCATGAGAGACACAGAGGGAGGGAGTGGCAGGCTCCATGCAGGGAGCCTGATGTGGGATTTGATCTTGGGACTCCAGGATCATGCTACTCAACCGTTTGAAGCTATTCCCAGGCTCCAAAACCTGGACCAGCAGGAAGCAGCCCCACTAGGTCATCTCCCAGTGCCCCCATTCTGGTATCCATGGGACATAATGGAAAAGGAGAAACTTCCCGGAGGGTAGAGCTAGTCAGATAGGTGCATGCAGGAACTAATTCTAGCACCAGAGAACTGGGAACTGGGAATCTTCTCAGTTCCTACTCAGATGTTGTTGACTGCAGTGGACCATCATTGCTATGTGTTCCATAGCCTTTAATTTTCAGAATGGTCCTTTTTATTGTGATCATCTTGTTCCTATACCCCTATATGTTTAAAAGATAGTTCGTCTTTTAGTGTGTAGCTTGCACCTATATCTGTATTTGATGGATGGTTATAGACTTTGAGGATAAAGTGAGATTTGGGGGTTCTCTACTGGGCAGTGAGTGAATATGCTTTATATATGGGAAGAAAGATAGATATAAATAGATATGTACTGGGATCCCTGGGTGGCGCAGCGGTTTGGCGCCTGCCTTTGGCCCAGGGCGCGATCCTGAAGACCCGGGATCGAATCCCACGTCGGGCTCCCGGTGCATGGAGCCCGCTTCTCCCTCTGCCTGTGTCTCTGCCTCTCTCTCTCTCTCTGTATGACTATCATAAATAAATAATAAAAAAAAAATTTAAAAAAAAATAAATAAATAGATATGTACATATACATATATATATATATATAGTGACCATGTGACACATCACCCAAACTAGAACACTTTTTTAAAAAATCTCTATTTTTAATATTATCTATTCATATTTTAATATAAGTATCCACGCATATTTATTTGAATGGCATTTTTTAGGTATAATCAGCAAACGAAAAATTGCACGTTTTTAAAGATTTTATTTATGTATTCATGAGAAATAACAGAGAGAGAGAGAGGCAGAGACATAAGCAGAGGGAGAAGCAGACTCCATGTAAGGAGCCTGATGCGAAACTTGATCCCAAGACTCCAGGATCACGCCTTGGGCCAAAGGCAGACACTCAACCACTGAGCCACCCAGGCATCCCAAATTGCACATTTTTAAAGTATACAAATGGAAAAGTTTTGATGTATGTATTATATGCATGAAACTGTCACCACATGAAGATAAGGAACATAGCTGTCACCTCTTCCCAAAACTCCTTGTATCCCTTGATAAACTTTCCTCTCCTGTCTCTCCCTGAACCCCCCCTTGCCAGGCAACCACTGATCTACCTCTGTCATTATACATTAGACTGCATTTTCCAGAATGTGACATCAATTTTATATAAATCTATATATAAAAACAGTATATACTCTTGCCTGGCTTCATTCATGCAGCATAATTGAGATTCATCTATGTTGTTGTATGTTTCAGCAGTTTACTCCTTTTTATTGTTGAGTAGTGTTTTATTATGTGGATATGATATCCCACAGTTTGCTTATCCATTCACCTGCTGCTATACATTTGGCTTGTTTCCAGCTTCCACGGGTAAAGCTGCTCTGAATAGTCAGTATTTGCACGGACATTTGTGCCTTCTTTTCTCTTGGAAATACCTCAAACTTTTTGTTTTTCCTTTTTTTTAATTTTAATTTTAATTTTTAAAAGATTTTATTTATTTATTCATGAGAGACACACAGAGAGAGAGGCAGAGACACAGGCAGAGGGAGAAGCAGGCTCCATGCAGGGAGCCCAACGCGGGACTGGATCCCAGGTCCCCAGGATCACACCCTGGGCTGAAGGCGGTGCTAAATTACTGAGCCACCCAGGCTGCCCTATTTTTAAATTTTTTTTAAAGATTTTTTTTTTAATTTTTATTTATTTATGATAGTCACACACACAGAGAGAGAGAGAGAGGCAGAGATACAGGCAGAGAGAGAAGCAGGCTCCATGCACCGGGAGCCTGACGTGGGATTCGATCCTGGGTCTCCAGGATCGCGCCCTGGGCCAAAGGCAGGCGCCAAACCGCTGCGCCACCCAGGGATCCCCCTTTTTTAAAGATTTTATTTATTTATTTGTCACAGAGAGAGTAGGAGGGGGCCAGAGACAGAAGCAGGCTCCCTGCTGAGCAGGGAGCCCAGGTGGGAATTTGATCCTAAGACCCTGGGATCATGACCTGAGCCCAAGGCAGACCCTTAACCGACTGCGCCATCCAGGGTCCCCTTCCTTTTATTTATTTATTTTTTTAAATTTATTTATTTTTTCTTTTTAAAAAAATTATGGTAAAATATGCATATCATAAAATTCATCATTTTAACAATTTTCAAGTGTTTAAGTTATTGTGCTATTATAGCCATTTCTGGAATTTATCATCATCCCAAATAGAAATTCTATACCCATTTTTTAAATTTTTATTTATTTATTCATGAAAGACACAGAGAGAGAGGCAGAGACACAGGCAGAGGGAGAAGCAGGCTCCATGCAAGGAGCCTGATGTGGGACTCGATCCCCAGAATCTGGGATCATGCCCTGGGTCAAAGGCAAACACTCAACTGCTCAGCTACCCAGGCATCCCTATACCCATTAACTAATAATGCCCCCTTGTACCCACCCCTAGCCCCTCATAACCACTTCCTGTGTCTATGAATCTGCCTATTCCTAGAATATAAGTGGAATCATACAGTATCTGTCCTTTGTGTCTGGCTTCTTTCACTGAGCACAACGGTTGTTTTTTTTTTTTTTTAAGATTTTATTTATTCATGAAAAATACAGAGAGAGAGAGAGAGGCAGAGACAGAGGCAGAGGAAGTGCTTCTTAAGCAAGCTCCATGCAGGGAGCCCGATGCGGGATTTGATCCTGCGTCTCCAGGATTAGGCCCTGGGCCGAAGGGCGGGTGCCAAACCGCTGAGCCACCCGGGTTGCCCTCTTTTTTTTTTTAAAGATATTTTATTTATTTATTCATGAGAGAGACACACAGAGAGAGGCAGAGACATAAGCAGAGGGAAAAGGAAGCTCCCCACAAGGGGCCCAATGTGGGACTCGATCCCAGACCCTGGGATCACACCCTGAGCTGAAGGCAGACCTCAACCACTGAGCCACCCAAGCATCCCATAACACAATGTTTTCAAAGTACATCCATGTAAAAACAACAACAACAAACAAACAAACAAACAAAAAAAAAAACAAAGTACATCCATGTTGTAGCATGAATCACTACTTCATTTTTTATGGCTGAATAATATTCCATTGTGCATATAGACATGTACATTTTGTTTATCCATCGAATCTGCTAATGGACAATCAGTGGTTTCCCTCTTTTGGCTATTATGAATAATGTTACTATGAATATGGATGTAGAAGTAATCTGCTTGTATCCTGTCTTTCAATTCTTTTGGGTATATACCTAGAAGTGGAATTGATGGATCATATGATTCTATGTTTAACTCTTGAGTGTATAGGAATACTGTTAGTAATTATGTGGGATAACAGGGTAAACTATGACTATCCCATGCAAATTGGAATGTACAATCATCTTTCATATGCATAGATACAAGGATGGGATGTGCCAGAGAAAAGTATTGGTTTGCCAATTTATGTTTTCCACTTGGTCTATAAAATTTAGGTGTGCACATGACCACTCAGAATGAAAGCCATATTTCCAAGGCTGCCTTGCGGCAAGGTGTAGCCATGTAACTACATTCTGGCCAAGGGGATATGTAATGGTGGGTGCAGCTTCCAGGGAGAGCCTTACAGGGAGAGGCGTGCCTCTTCCCATTTCCTCCTTTTCCAGGTTAGAGTGGAAATGTGATGGCTGCTAGTTTTTGGAACAGAGATAACTTGAGAAAGGAAAATGCACAAGGCAGAGCACGGAAGGTGGAAGGAGGCTGGGCCCCTGATACCAGTTGGAGTCCCTAACACCAGTCCTAGAACACCTACCTTTGGACTTTCACTGGAGAAAGAAATAAATTCTTGTTTTGTTTGTTTTGAGGTTTTCTACTCCTAATTTTTTTTAAAGATTTTATTTATTTATTCATGAGAGACACACAGAGAGAGAGGCAGAGACACAGGCATAGGGAGAAGCAGGCTCCATGAAAGGAACCCGATGTGGGACTCGATCCCAGGTCTCCAGGATTACACCCTGGGCTGAAGAAGCGCTAAACCGCTGAGCCACCCGGCTGCCCTCTACTCCTAATTTTTACAAATACTCTTAACAGCTAGTCATGGATTGTTTTAATGCTCTAAATGTTTCTGCTTTTAGAGTAAGTGTGGAAATCCAACTCAGTCTCTGGCTTTCTTTGCTTTGTTCAACTCTAGACTATTTTGAATTTTCTCACCCTTCACATCTCCTCCTTACCTTTTCTGCTTGGCCTTTTGCTCCCACTTCCATGGCTAAAAAAAGCCCCTCAGCACTGACATTCAGAGCCCACTTCCTGCAGCAGTGTTTTCACTGGCACCCAGTGAACCCAGCCACATCCCTAAGCCACAGAAGCAGAGGCTCAAAGTTTCATCACCTCTTGTGCCTTGGGTTCTAGCTTTGCAGGCTTCCCCCTGCTAGTTTTCACCACAATTCCTCAGTCTCCACAAACCATCTCCTGGCACTCTGTCACACTCACAAAGAACTTGGGCATCTGGGCCCCAGGCAGGGCCAACCAGGGGAAGGCAACTGGACAGAGAACTGATGGTGCTATTGATTGACGTGGGGCCCAAATAAAACTGTCCCCACCATCATGACAGTCTCAGCACCTCCGAAACCTGTCTCTGACATCCCCATCTGTATCTTGCCTCCATACACCCTCCTATACACCCTCTGCTGTGCCCCTGTTTTTCAGAAACATGGAACCTCCCCACTGCTCTTGTCTCTGTCTCCATCCTCTCAGCCTCACCTTATTCACAACACTTTTCCTTCAGGCGGGGGCCCCACTATTTACCACTTCTTCAGCATCTTTGACTCTTGTGCATCCAATTCCCCACCTCCTGCCTCATCTAGGGCAGAGTCAGTAAACTAACTCTTTTCTTTTTAAATATTTTACTTCATGAAAGACACACAGAGAGAAGCAGAGACATAGGCAGAGGGAGAAGCAGGTTCCCTGTGGGGAACCCGATTCGGGACTCAATCCCAGGACCCCTGGATCATGACCTGAGCCAAGGGGAGACGCTCAACCACCGTGCCACCCAGGTGCCCCAGTAAACTTTTCTACAAAGGACAAGAATAGCAAATATTTCAGGCTCTACTGGCCTTTCTTCCCTTGTAGCTTAGAAAGCCACCATAGACAATCAGTAAATGAGTGAGTGGGGCTACATTCCAATACATTTTGGGTTTTTTGTTTATTTGTTTATTTTTTAAAGATTTTATTTACTCATTCATGAGAGACACAGAGAAAGAGAGAGAGAGGCAGAGACACAGGCAGAGGGAGAAGCAGGCACCATGCAGGCAGCCTGACGCAGGACTCGATCCCGGATCTCCAGGATCACGCCCTGGGCCAAAGGCGGTGCTAAACTGCTGAGCCACCTGGCTGCCCATGTTCCAATAAATTTTCATTTACAGAAACCAGCAGCTGGCCTCTGTAGTTCGCTGCCCCTTGCTTTATGCAGGGCATTATTCCATCAATTATTCCTGACTACTCCTGGATTTTTAATTTCTTCCTCTTTGCTGGTTTCTTGTTCACATTCTACAAACATGTTCAAGTCTTCTGCATCTTAACTGGGAAATAGCTGAAAGGGGAGAGAGGATGAGTCAAGGGTAAGGAAATTCAGAAGAGTTTGTGGCTGAATTTGAAAAAGCAAGACACTTAAAACAATTTCAGGGAACATACATCAAGAACAGGTCCTTGTGTGTAGAATCTAAAAAAACAAAACAAATGGACTAATACGCAAAAAGCAGGAATAGACCCATAAAAACAGAGGACAAACTGGTGGTTGGTAGAGGCAAGGGGAGTTAGGTGGTGGGCAAAATGAGGACAGGGGAGTGGGAGGTCCAGGCTTCTCATTATGGAATGAGGAAGTCTCAGGGATGGAAGGTACAGCCTGAGGAATATAATGAATTGTATTCTGATAGTGTTGCATGATGACAGATGGTAGCTACACTTGTGGGGAGTATAGCATAACAAATAGACTGTATTGTACACCTGAAACTGATGCAACATTGTATATCAACTATACTTTTTTTAAAAAGAGAGAGGATAAAAAGAAAGAAAGAAAGAAAGAAAGAAAGAAAGAAAGAAAGAAAGAAAGAAAGAAAGAAAGAAAGAAAGAAAGAAAGAAAGAAAGAAAGAAAGAAAGAAAGAAAGAAACAGGGGGAGAGAGAGAGAGAGAGAGAGAGAGAAAGAGAGGATCCTCTGGGTGACTCAGTTGGTTAAGGGTCTGATTTTGGTTCAGGTCATAATCTCAGGGTCCTGGGATCGAGCCCCATATTGGGTTCTGCATAATCAGCAGAGAGGGGAGTCTGTTTCTCCCTCTCCCTCTGCCCCTCCCCGACACTTGTGTATCATGTGTGTTCTCCCTCTCTCAAATAAATAAAATCTTTTTTTTAAAAAAGAGAACAAATTCTTGTAATTATCATATCTGAAGCATAAACATGGTAAGGAACCAGGTCTTTTACCAACCAGAGTAGTTTCCAGGGCCACCCTAAAGACCTGGATCACACTGGATAAGGTTTGGCTGCCAGAAATGGAAAATACAAAATAACAATGGCTTAAACAAAATAAATAAAAGCCAAGAGACACACAGCCTATGGAAGGAATGGCTCTCCACAATGTCAGGGACCCTGGCTGCTCCTTCTATCCTTTTGCTGCACCATTCACACCTTCCATTCCCAAGATCACCTCATGGTACAAGACAGCTGCTTGAATTCCAGCCTCTAGTTCTCTTTTCTAGTCAGCAGGCTAGAAAAAGAAAAGGTAAAGGTAAGAAAAGGTAAAGAGGTGAACACATTCCCACTGTGGATAATGGTGCCCAGTTATCCCTGCCTCCCAATATTCACATCTTTGTTTAATTCTCTCTCCTCAAGCTTGGGCTGCACTCTTTTACTTATTTGCTACTAAGGAATGGAATACAAGAAAAGTAGTAGGATGTTACTTCCAAGATTAGTTCATAAAAAGATAGTGGTTCTATCTTGGGTGTTTTCTTTTGCTTTCTCTTGATGCCCACTTTGGGGAAATCTAGCTGCTGTCATGAGGCAGTCCTGCACAGAGCCCCACATTAGTAAATTTGGAAATGGATCCTTCCCCTGCTCAGAGCCACAGGAGTGAGCTCAGAAGCAAACCCTCCTCTCGTGGAACCTTTAGGTGACTAGAGCCCCATCTGATACCTTGATTAGAGCCTCACCAGAAAGAACCACCAGGAGCTAAGTCACTCCTGGATTCCTAACCCACAGAAACTTCAAGAGACAAATATTTGTTGTTTTCCAGCCACTTGGCTTTGGGACAGTTTTTTATGCAGCATCCCTCTTGAAGGATACTTATCAAAATTTGCCTTCACCAATCATATTTATATTGATTGGTCAACACTTACTCCATGACCACACCTAGTTGCAAGTGGTGCTGGAAATATAGTCTTTATGGGGAGGGTGGCCCATATATGGCTAAAAATTGAGAGTTCTACACAAAGAAGGAAAATTGGAGATTACCGACAGTCTCTGCCAACCCCTAGAATGTGACAGTGACCAGAGGGATGGTTTGAGATGATTAGCTTAAAGCCTAAATTCTGGAACTAATCACTCACTGGAAAAATGAATTCCCCATGCTGGCTCAAACTAAACAGGACCAAATGCCAGAGCTAGGAATGGGGTCAGATTCCCAAGATTCTCATGGGCTGCCTAGGGAGGTGCAAATGCCTGAGCAAAACCAGGGTTCTGGTTGGAAGGAGGAAGGGGGACCTGAACACTGAGAAGTCAAGCAACAGCATCCTTCCAGACTGAATATAAATGGTGATGACTTTCTTCTCCCTTTCCATAGTTGCCATGGGAAACAGAGACAACAGATGATATCACGCTTTGTCCAATAGTCTTTTTATCCAGCCCAGAGCCCACTCGAAGGTTGAGACCCCACATATCCAACATGCTTGCTACCATCTGTTCGTGGTCCTTCCACCTATCCCAGGGCTTCCTCACCTGTGTTCATTAGCTAGGGCTGTCATAACAAAATACCATAGGCTGAGTGCCTTAAACCACAGAAATTTATTTTCTCACAGTTCTGGAGGCTAGAAGTCCACGATCAAGGTGTTGGCAGGTTTGGTGTCTGTTGAGACTGCTCTCTGTTTTGCAGGGGGCCAATCTGAACAATTTTCATAACATCACATGTATATTTATTGGGGTTTTTTGGAAAGATTTTATTTATTCATGAGAGACACAGAAAGAGAGATAGAGGCAGAGACACAGGCAGAGGGAGAAGCAGGCGCCATGCAGGGAGCCTGACGTGGGACTCGATCCTGGATCTTCAGGATCAGGCACTGGGCTGAAGGCGGCGCTAAACCGCCAGGCCACCAGGGCTGCCCTGTTTTGTTTTTTTTTTTCTTTTTTTTTTTTAATTTTTATTTATTTATGATAGAGAGAGGCAGAGACAGAGACATAGGCAGAGGGAGAAGCAGGCTCCATGCACCGGGAGCCCAACGTGGGATTCGATCCCGGGTCTCCAGGATCGCGCCCTGGGCCAAAGGTAGGCGCTAAACCGCTGCGCCACCCAGGGATCCCCTGTTTTGTTTTTTCTAAACCAAAATCCAACTCTCCCTCCAGGGGCACCTGGGTGGCTCAGTTGGTTAAGGTTTGCCTTCAGGGATCCCTGGGTGGCTCAGCGGTTTAGCGCCTGCCTTTGGGCCAGGACGTGATCCTGGAGTCCTGGGATTGAGTCCCACGTTGGGCTCCCTGCATGGAGCCTGCTTCTCTCTTAGCCTGTGTCTCTGCCTCTCTCTCTCTCTCTCTCTCTCTGTGTGTGTCTCTCATGAATAAATAAATAAAATCTTTAAAAAAAAAAAAAAAGTCTGCCTTCAGCTCGAATTATGATCCCAGGATCCTGGGATCAAGTTCCCTGTCAGCCTCCCTGCTCAGTGGGGAGTCTGCTTCTCCCTCTCCCTTTGTGCTCTGTATCAAGTAAATAAATAAAACATTTTTAAAAAACATGTTAAAAAAAAAAAAGCCCCAACTCTCTGGGCCAATTGGGTGTCCAACAATTCAATTCAATTCTAACACTAACTTCTCGGTGTTAGTATCAGATGCCATGGATTAAGGGCTGGGTTCCATGTGAGAGGTTGCCCTCTACTTCAGAAACCAAACACAATTCTCAGGCCTCCTGTGCTTTTGACCGAGGCTATAAATTGGGGGATCCCACAACCCTGTCCTCAGGTTAAATAAATTGCTAGGATGGCTCACTTAGAAAAGCCACTTTACTTCCTATCATCTGTTTATTATAAAGGATATGACTCAGGGACAGGCAAGTGGAAGAGGTGCATAGGGCAGGATATGGGAGGAGGGGCTTGAAGCTTCCATGCCCTCTCTGCCCACCCCAGCACCTGGATGTGTTCACCAATCCAGAAGCTCTACAAGCCCCATCATTTAGCATTTTTATGGAAGTTCCACTACAGAGGCATGATTGATTAAATTATTGGCCCACTGTGATTAAATCTATCTCCAACACTTCTCTCCTCCCCAGGAGTGGGGGATGGGGTGGAGCTGAAAGTTCCAACCCTCCAATCACATGGTTGGATCCTTTGGCAGGGGAGGATCCTGAAGCCTACTAGGGGCTAAGGGTGCACCAGGAGCCACCGTATTCGCATAAACTCAGGTGTGGTTGAAAGGAAGCTAATTAAGAATAACAAAAGATGGTCCTCTCACTCCTATCACTCAGGAAATTCCAAGGGTTTTAGGAACTCTGTAGCAGGAACTGGGGACAAAGACCAAATATATATTTCTTATTTCACAGTATCACTTTTGCCTTCTCTGGGTCCTTACAGGACTTTTTTTTTCCTGTGTGCTCCAATCCCTGGTACCTGTCTCACTTTTTTTTTTTTTTTTTAAGGTTTTATTTATTTATTCATGAGAGACCCAGAGAGAGAGGCAGAGACACAGGCAGAGGGAGAAGCAAGCTCCCAGGACCAGAGGATCATGACCTGAGCCGAAGACAGATGCTCAACCACTGAGCCTACCCAGGTGCCCCGTTTCTGTTTCTCTTATTAAGACACCAGTCATGTTAGATTAGGGCCTCACCCTACAGTCTCATTTTAACTTAATCACCTCTTTGAAGATCTTGTCTCCAAATAGAGCTACCTTCTGAGATACTGGGAGTGAGGGCTTTAAGAATTCGGGAGGGACACAAGCCCCCAATATCATCTTTTCCAGAAATCTTCACCTGCATTTATTCACAGACTCATTCAACAAACATTCTCTGAACATATGGCACCTACAGCCTGCCCAGGGATAGGATATGGTATCAGAAGGCCAGGAACTGAGATATGGGGAATCTCAGCATCTTTTTTTTTTTTTTTAAGATTTTATTTATTCATGAAAGACACACACACACAGAGGCAGAGACACGGGCAGAGGGAGAAGAAGCAGGCTCCCTGCAGGAAGCCTGATGCAGGACTCAGATGACCCCGAGATCACACCCTGAGCTGAAGGCAGATGCTCAAGCGTTGAGCTATCCAGGTGTCCCAGGGAACTCAGCATCTTAAAGGCAGAGGAAGAAGACCCAGAAAGTAAGACAGAAGGAGTAAAGGCCTCCCCTTCCTGGCCTGGGGATCTTCCCTCATTCCCCCCTCTCACTTCTTTGGTACTTCCAGGAGCCTCCTCCATAATCCCTGTCTCACTTTGAGCCCCACTCAGCCCCTTGAGACTCTCCATCTTTCCTGACAGGAGAGCAGTACCACACCATTTTCCTCCTGGCACATTCTTACTAGATGTCAGTAGAGCCTTTCTCTGCTTGGGCATCTACTGCTTTCCAAGACAGTTAGGGTAAGAAGGAGCTGTGGACTCTTACGGGGGTGTGAAATTTTAGGCATTTCCTTGTTAATTTGATTGCTCTGTATCAGTAGTAGTTGTGACTGTTTCACTCAGTTACCAAAGGGCAAACTTACCTTATCACCCTATAATTTACTTTCTTGCAACTCCATACTGTCTGGTCATATAAAAAACATAATTTCCTCCTCTTTTTTTTTTTTTAAGATTTTATTTATTTATTCATGAGACACACACACACAGAGAGAGAGAGAGAGGCAGAGACACAGGCAGAGGGAGAAGCAGGCTCCATGCAGGAGCCTGATGTGGGACTTGATCCCAGGACTGCAAGATGAGACCCTGGGCCAAAGGCGGACGCTAAACCGCTGAGCCACCCAGAGATCCCCAATTTCCTCCTCTTGATAGGATTTTGCCCTGTTCCTTGAGAAATGATACAGATTTCCTGGTGTTTATTCCCAACAATGCATTTGTTCTTCTCCTGGGGATTTTTTCATAAAAATAATTGTAGGAAAATGTCCCCATCTAAGCCACCACGGAAGGATGGCCCCATTCTGAACTAGATCTTCTCTGATTCTCAAATTTCTTCTCGAATCTCAGGAGGATTTGGTTCATTCTGCCACACTATTGAAACTGGAAGTTGGGATAGGCACCAGAGGCATACAGGTTTGGGGGATTTGATAGTATGGACATGAACCAGTTGTCTGCTGAAGCTTTATCTTTGTGGGGTAGGAAGTGAGGCCATCTACTGAGAGTGAAAGAGGAAGACAAGGGGAGTACACAGTTAATCACAAGAGCAATTGGCCTGTGCAGAGTGGGCAAGAGAGCTGACTAGAGATGCTCCATAATGTTCTCAGCATTGTTGAAGGCCCAGGGAGAGGGGTGACCTTAAATTTTAAGTTATATCAGTTTGTGTATGTATGTATACCAGCTGTGTTGGCTGCCTGATATCACTGCCTCATCTCCCTCTCTCCTTTTACTGGTTATAGCACTAGTGTCCACTAACTGGAAACCTCAACCACACATGTAACCAGCCAGTCAACCACCAATCTTATAGACTCAGTTGCCTAAATATTCCCCAAACCCAGCCCCTCTCATTTGCTCTCACTATACTCTCTGCTCCTCTTCTCTCTCCACTCCACATAGCAATTAGAGTGACTTTCCAAAATGCTTTTCAAATTCTCAAATTTGATTATGTCACTCCCCTACTTAAAGTCCTTCAATGGTTCCTTGTCACCTATGGGCTTCATTCTAAGAGCAGTAGGAGGCCTTCGGAGGGCTTTGAGCATAGAGTGATATGATTTGAATTACATTTTCTAAAAGTCCACTCTGGGGGATCCCTGGGTGGCTCAGCAGTTTCGTGCCTGCCTTTGGCCCAGGGCACAATCCTGGAGTCCCAGGATCGAGTCCCGCATCCGGTTCCTGGCATGGAGCCTGCTTCTCCCTCTGCCTGTATCTCTGCCTCTCTCTCTCTAAGTCTATCGTGAATAAATAAATAAAATATTAAAAAAAATAAAAATAAAAATAAAATTTCACTCTGGCTTTTGTATAGAGAATGGATTTGAAATGAGGGCAAGAGTAGAAACAGGGAAACCAGTGGAGAAGTCTTGTAATGCAGGTGAAATAGTGGCTTAGACCACATGCTGGTAATGGGGATGGAGGTAAGTGGAGGGATCTGAAACACGTTTTTAAAATAGAATTGATAGGAAGGAATCCCTGGGTGGCTCAGCAGTTTAGTGCCTGCCTTTGGCCCAGGGTGTGATCCTGGAGTCCTGGGATTGAGTCCCACATTGGGCTCCCTACATGGAGCCTGCTTCTCCCTCTGCCTGTATCTCTCATGAATAAATATAAAATCTTTTAATAAATAAAAAAAAAATCGAATTGATCACCTTCGCCAATGGTTCAGATGTAGAGCGCATGGGAGAGGGAAGTGTTATGAAAACCTCCTACTGCTGGGGACTCCCTTATTCCTTGGCCTCTACAGCCCTTCACCTTTCCCTTCTCAATGACCATGCTTCTCCGTCTTTTCATCGCTCTGCATTCACTGCCACCTCCTTAAATGAGTGTGCTTCCCCAAGGTCCATGACTCTTCCATTTTGGCTTCATCAGTGTTCTCTGGGAAAGCATGTTTACCTTTTAGCTGCAACTCTTAACTATATGTTGACATTTTCCATGCCTACATCCCCATTCTTGACCTATTTATCATGCTCTGTGTCAGTATTACTATCTGTAATCGGCACCTCGAATTTAACGTGTCCAAAATGGAATCTGTTCTTTGACCCTCAAGTGTGCACCCATTTTCTATACTCTTGACCTCAATGTTTTCACCATCTCCCAAAATATTCCTCACTATATACTTACTAGCAGGTCTTCATCTTCCCCTTTCTCTCCATTACTTGCCCCCCACACACACATGCTGTGAGCCAATAAATTCCATAGTCTTCAGATATGCTTCTTATTCAGTGTTTCCATCCATTTCCAAAGCCACTGATTTATTTAGTCCCTCATTATTTCTTGCTTGTATTATTCTAACATTCATAAACTATTCTTTCTCTAGCTTTTTCCTCCAGGTTTCTGATCCCTAGAATTATTATTTTCCTGGGGTTGTTCTACATATGGCTTGGTCAAAGTTCAGGTGATGTCACCAGAAACTAACTTCCTACCTCCTCCCTGCCCTGCTTCCTCTGTGTTGACTCCACTCCTACATTCCTATGTTCTATTCTCTTTATGCTGCCAGAATTCTGGACTTTCTCATTCAAATCCACAGATTAAAGACCTAAAATGGAGCCTCAGGGGCTCTGATTGGCTATGTGTGTGCTCTGAACTTTCACTTGAACCAATCAGTGTGTTCAAGAGTCCAGTATGTTCTCATTGGCGTAGGATGAGGTAACATACATCCTTGGTAAGGGAGTTGAAGTTTCACCCAGAGCAGAATGGTTGAGAGTGGAGAAAGAATGGTTCCCTAAAAGCAAAACGAGGGTACTATGATCACAAGAAAACAGGTGTGATGCTGGGCATCATCTACTACAAAGTTCCTCTTCCCCGATCCTTTTTCTTGTTCAGTGGTACCAACCTTCAATTTAACCACCTGAGGTGGATCCTTGGCACATCCCTCAAATCCCACCAAATCCCAAATCAAATCCATTTTTCCTTTCAGTCCTCAACAACCAGCTGCTAGAAACTATCTTTTTTTTTAAAAAAAATTATTTATTTATTTATTAGAGAGAGAGAGAGGCAGAGACACAGGCAGAGGGAGAAGCAGGCTCTCTGCAAGGATCCGGATGTGGGACTCGATCCCTCGACCCAGGATCAGGATCACACCCTGAGCCGAAGGCAGACACTCAACTGCTGAGCCACTTAGGTGTCCCACTAGAAACTATCCTATGTGTTCACAAGGATTCATTTCCTCCAAGTCTTAACATGTTTTCCTGGCCTATTAATTTTGGATTTTGCAACATGATATGCTCTGGGTCAATGGGCTGTGAGTATATGGGAACTTTGCCACCCTCAACCAGAATCTTAAATGCAATTATATGATTTGGCTGGGGTACATTTGCACTAGTCCTTTACTATGAAAAAATGTTCCAAATAGTGGCTATTCCTTCAACCTGGATTCCAAAATGAAAAGATACGGGTAGCTGAGTCTAGCAGAGTGATAGCTAACCTGTAACCTCTTTATTATATGAGCATAAAAATAAGTTTAAATTGCCAAATGCCATGGGATCCATGAGACTCTAAAGCTGTTTGTTATGCAGCACAACTTAGAGAAAGCTGAGTAGTACATATACCTCAGTTCCGGTCCTTAATATTTCTACTTGGATCATTGCAACCAGTCTTTCTTTACTCTCACTGCAACATTCTCCTACTTATCCTCCTTGCTTGTCTTTGGGCCTCCTCCGGCCCATTCTCCTCCACTTTGCAGTCACAGGGATCTTTCTAAAGGGCAAATCTAATCATATGATTTCGCTGCATATCCCTGATGTCTCATCACTATTTTCAGGATAGAATTCAAACTCCTTGGTTAAGAACCCAACTCTTCAGGATCTTATCCAGATCTCTAGCCTTATCTATCTTCCTTCCCCATGCATCCACCCATTGCTCAGTCTCACTAACCCCTTTGCAGTTATGGAAGTCATGATGTTAAGGTAGCAGTACCTTCACCCACCCTGCTGGCTCTGCCTGCAATGCTCTGCCTATTACTCATCGAGAGGACATTTAGTTGTTCATCGAGACTTACCTCCAGCCACATCTTCTACTGAGGAACCTCTTGCGCAAGGTGGATTTGTCTCCCTTCCCTTCTCTGTGTTCCCACAGTGTCCTGTGTTCCCCTACTCTTCTCATAAGGCTCACTAATTTCACTCTTTCCTGGCCCCGAAGTTCCACAAGGTCAAGGACAGGTTCTGGTTTGTCTCTGTGTTCTCTAGGCTTGGTGGTACCTCACACGAAGTGTCTGGCGATGCTTGGAAGATAACTAAAGGAAAGAATGAATGCACGTGTTGGATTTTCTGCTGCTTATGTCTTCAAGATTCTTCTGCCACCAGCATTCTCCAGTCAGTCTTTCACACTGCTGCCAGACTTATCTTCCTAGAAATAAGATTTAATCATGTGACTTCCCCGCTAAACAAAAACCTCTACTGGCTCCTTTGTCATGGTCTAGTTTCATCCACTCCTTTGCTCTCGGGCACTATTTGTATGCTGATGATGCCTAAATTCCAGTCCAGAACTTTCTCTGCTTCTAGATATAAAACTGCCTATTTTCCTTACCTACTCTGGTGTCTTGCAGGGACCTTAAGCTAGAAGAGTCAGATGCCCATTTTCGTCCTTGAACCTTCTTCCTCTCTTGTGTTTTCTCTCAATACATACCATCATTCACCACTGAGTTGCCCAAACCTGGAAGCTGGGAGTCACCTCTAAGAGACAAGTTAAGAGGAGTACCTGAGTGGCTTAGTCAGTTAAGCATCCAGCTCTTGGTTTTAGCTCAGGTCATGATCTCAGGATCATGAGATTGAGCCCCCAGTGGGGCTCCACACTCAGTTGGGAGTCTGCTTGGGATTCTTTCCCTCTCCTGCTGCCCCTCTCCCTGCTTGCTCTTTCTCAAAAATATATAAAATAAATCTTAAAAAAGAAAGATAGATTAAAAGCATGAATGTAGTGGCCAAGTAAATGGCTTCAACTGCTTGTTCTGCCACATAATACCTATGTGTCCTCAACCAAGTTCCTGCACCTTCTCAGACATTAAATCTGTAGACTCTCATCATAGCAGTACCTACCTTCCCAGGTCACTGAATGATAGAATCACACCAAATGCTGGTGTGACCACATAGTAAATACCTACCAAATATTAGTCTTTACTGTTATAACAATCCTCTCCCTCCTTCACCCATCATCCAAGTACTAAGTTTGTAGATCCTACATTCTCAATATTTCTTGAATCTGTCCCATCCTCTCTGTCCTCACTGCCACCTCCTAATCCAGCTTCTGGTCCTCTATTGTCTAATGACTACAGAAGCTTCCTAACCTGTCTTCTTGACTCCATTTTTGCCCTCTTTAAATCCTTTCTCCATATTTCTCATGTGGCTTTTTCTGAAAACCGACTCAGCTCTGTCAACTTCCGGCTGAGCTGAACTTCTTTCAGTTCCTCAAATGGACAGAACTCTACTCTCCCTCCACAAATGCTGTTTCCTCTGCTGGGGCCTCTGCTCTCTGCCAGCCACCTCCACTGGCTGGCTCCCTCTTCTTTCTGCAAACATCAGCCTGCCTGCTTACCTCTAAAACTCTGATGGATGCAAACATCAGCCTGCCTGCTTACCTCTAAAACTCTGATGGATGTCCCTGCTGGGCATCACTTTCCTCCAAAGTGCCTCCAATGTCCCCTATGCCAGCACTCATCACATGTCACCGCAGTGATGGTTTCAGTGATTGTTTTCAGTGAGCATCTCTCTTCACTGGGCTAGGAGCTCCACAGAGCAAGGTCTCTATTTTGTTCACCACCATATTTCTAAGAATTAGCACAGGTCTGCCCCATAATAGGAGCTCAATACATTTTTAAATTGTTTAATTTACTTTTAATAGGTAATACATGCAACTAGTAGAAAATCCAAAAGGTACAAAGGAACATCTGGAAAAAAATGTCTCCCTCCACCCTGATTCCCCAAACAATCACTATATCTATTTTCTTGAGGATCCTTCCAGTATATTCTATGCAAATACAAGGATATGTGCATACTCACTATGGGTGTGGTATCATACTATACATAGTATTCAACACCTGCCTATTATCTCACTTAATATATCTTGGAAGATCCTCCTTTCCAGCCTATATAAAACTTAAAAACAAAAAATCTGCATTAGTGTACCCTTGTAAATTTGTATCGTAAATTACTCAAGCAGTCTTCAGCCACTGGGTATTTAAGTTGTTTTCAATCTTTTGTTATTATAAATAAAAATGTTACCTTGATTATCCTTGAACATGAGCCCTGCTTCCCCCCTTCCTCTGCCCCTTCTCTTAGCTCTTGCTCTCTGTGTCTCAAATAAATAAACAAAATCATAAAAATAAATAAGTAGATAAATAAATAAAATTAAGGAATATGATGATATCAAATATCAATGAAGTGGGATGATATGGGATGATAGGAACTCTCATGCACTGCTGGCAGGAGTGTAAATTGGTAAACTGCTCAGAAAAACTGAAGCTATGCATGCCCTATATCCCAGAAATTCCAGTCCTAGGACCTATACTCCTTGAGAGAGCCTTGCCCATGTGCACCAGTTCAGAGCAGAACCATTCCTAATAGAACAAAAATGCAAAGGCTTAAAGTGTCCATTCATAGGGCAGCCTGGGTGGCTCAGCGGTTTAGTGCTGCCTTCAGCCCGGGGCATGATCCTGGGGACCCGGGATCCAGTCCCACGTCAGACTCCCTGCATGGAGCCTGCTTGTGTCTCTGCCTCTCTCTCTCTTTCTGTGTGTGTCTCATGAATAAATAAATAAAATCTTTTTAAAAAATGTCCACTCATAGTAAAACAGAAAAATAAAAATTGTGATTTTTTAGTACAGTGGAAAAGCCTACAGCAATAGAATGAACAAATCACAACTTCATGCATCAACATGGCTGGGATGCATAACAATGTTGAGCTAAATAGGTACATCACAAAAGGAGTATGATTTGCTTTATATAAAGGTCAAAAAACGGGTAAAATTATTCTACAATGTCTGATGATGTGTACATACGAGGGAAGACTATATTAAAAAGGCAAGTGACTGAAATCAGTGTAGTGGTTATGCTTCTGAGAAGCAACGGATATGTGATAGGAGAGGCCATGCAGCCATGGGCGGAGCTGCTAAATACTGGCTATATTTCATTTCATGGCCTGCATGATGATTACGCAAGTGTTAGCTCTGTCTTTAAACTGTATATGTTTCACACACTCCTCTGTATATATGATGTATATTACAATTTAGAGAATAGTTGCTTTTTTATTTATTTTTTTTAGTAGGCTCCATGCCCTCTGGAATAAATAAAATCTTTTAAAATTTTTAAAAATTTATTTTATTTATTTACTGTAAGTAATCTCTACACCCAACATTGGTTTCAAACTCACCACCCCAAGATCAAGAGTTGCATTCTCCACTGACTGAGCCAGCCAGGCATTAAACCATGTTAGTATATTACCTACTTAAAAATACATTTGCATTTTTGAAAAATTAGTCCTGTTTCTTTTCTTTTCTTTTTTAAGATTTTATTTATTTATTCATGAGGGAGAGAGAGAGAGAGAGAGAGAGGCAGAGATACAGGCAGAGGGAGAAGCAGGCTCCATGCAGGGAGCCCAACGTGGGACTCAATCCGAGGTCTCCAAGATCACGCTCTGGGCTGAAGGTGGCCCTAAACCACTGAGCCACCCAGGCTGCCCAGTAGTCCTGTTTCTATCATTTTCCTATTGCTACATAACAAGTCACCACAAAAAAATTTTTTTTAATATTTTATCTATTTATTCATGAAAGACACAGGGATAGGGAGGCAGAGACACAGGCAGAGGGAGAAGCAGGCTCCTTGCAGGGGCTGAAGGCAGACTCCCAACCATTGAGCCACCAGGCGTCCCACAAGTCATCACAACTTTAGTGGCTTAAACAATACAGACATTTATTATGTCACAGTTTATACAGGTCAGCAGTCCAGGCATTGCTTAGCTGGGTCCTCAGCTCAGGTTTTCCCAGGGCTGCAATCAAAGTGTTGACTGGGCTGCATTTCATCTGGAGGCTTGAATGGGGAAGAATCTGCTTCCAAGTTCATTCAGACAGTTGGCACAGTTCATTTCCTTGTAGTGGTATGACTGGCCCCAGCTTTGTTGCTGCTGGCTATTGGCCTCTTATACTTCCTAGAGGCCAGTCACAGTTTCTTACCACTTGGCTTCCTCAACATGACTGTTTACTCCATCTAGCCAGCAAGTGAATCTCTCTCTCTCTCTCTTTTTTTTAATTTATAATAGGCACACAGTGAGAGAGAGAGAGAGAGAGGCAGAGACACAGGCAGAGGGAGAAGCAGGCTCCATGCGCAGGGAGCCCGACGTGGGATTCGATCCCGGGTCTCCAGGATCGCGCCCTGGGCCGAAGACAGGCGCCAAACCGCTGCGCCACCCAGGGATCCCGCAAGTGAATCTCTTGATTTGATTCCCTAATTGGCTAAGTCTTGACGCAGTCTTATACAACACATGATCTGGAAGTGATATCCTATCATCTTTACCACTTCTGTTGATCAGAAGCAAGTCTGTCTGCACATAAAGAGAGGGGATTACAACTAGAGGCGTAAACATCAGGAAGTGGGAATTTGGGGGAGTCTCCTTAGGGTTTGTCAGCCATAACGGTTTATTGTTTTGTGAGGTTTTTTGCCCAATTTCTTTTCTATTTTTTTCCTTATCTACATGCAAGAGTTCTGTGGATTTTTTATTTATTTTTTGAAAAAGATTTTGTTTATGTCTGATTCGGCCTGGGCAAGGCAGGCGCCAAAGTGTGCACCCAGGATCCCCTGTGATTTTAGAGTTTTTTACAAGAGAGGAGTCCAAGAGCAGAGCAGCAGGCAGAGGAAGAAGCAGGCTCCCCACTGAGCATAGAGCCCAATGTGGGACTCGATCCCAGGACCTCAGCATCATGACCCAAGCCAAAAGCAGATGCTTAACCAACTGGGCCACCCAGGTACCCAAGAGCTATGTGGATTAAATAAATTAACCCTTTATTTGCCAAAGTGCCAATTCTTTTTTTTTTTTTTTTTAAGATTTTATTTTTTTATTTGACAGAGAGAGAGCAAGCGTGAGCACAAGCAGGAAGAGTGGTAGAGGGAGAGGGAGAAGCAGACTCCCCTTTGAGCAAGGAGCCTGTTGTGGGAGCTCAATCCCAGAACCCTGAGATCATGACCTGAGCTGAAGGCAGACACTTAACCAACTGAGCCATCCAGGTGCCCCTCTTTTTAAAATTTTATTTATTGATTTATTTTAAGTAATCTCCACACCCAATGTGGGGCTTGAACTCACAATCCTGAAATTGATTCTGACTTTGATTTATGCCAAGATGAATCATAGAAGTGCAAAGAATAAACCTGCAATGAGGCTGCACGGAGGACAAGGCAGATATTTCACCTGTGTGTCAGGGAGATGCATCTGAAGTCCTATGGAAGAAGATGTTTTTCAGGTTGGCAATGTGTGGAACACTGGGTTGGCTGCTTTGTATGCCTCTAATGACCTCATCACTCCAGAACGTCTCTTGTCATCAGTTGATGCCACACATTTAGCTCCCCAATAAGCCACATCACCAGATCACCAGTACCCACAGTCCAGGGTCTGGGCTTTATGGTGTTTGCTGTATCACCTCCTGGGCATTCTCCCCTTACTTATGCCTGGAATGCAGGCCAAAAAGTTGTTTAATTATTTCAGGTAAGGCTTATTGTTTTTGTTTGTTAGTTGATTTGGTTTGTTTTGTTTTACCAGGATAGCCACTCTGAATAATTCAAGACTCAGTTCCTAGGCTATTGTCTAGATGGACATCTAAACTTTCAGGCCGGGGATCCCTGGGTGGCGCAGCGGTTTGGCACCTGCCTTTGGCTCAGGGCGCAATCCTGGAGACCCGGGATCAAATCCCACGTCGGGCTCCCGGTGCATGGAGCCTGCTTCTCCCTCTGCCTGTGTCTCTGCCTCTCTCTCTCTCTGTGACTATCATAAATAAATTAAAAAAAATTAAAAAAAAAAAACTTTCAGGCCAAGGTAGTTGTACCAACATCTTTGTATGAATTGTAATTGTGAGCATTTAATTGATCTCTGTATTTATATTTGTCTCTTTCAGTCAATAGCAAGTTCCTCCAGGGTAAAGACTGAGTCTGAGTTCCCTATAGACCTGTATAACCATCTGTCCATCGGAGATGTCCATATGGGTGTCCCACAAGCACATCACCATGTCCAAAGCTGAACCCATGTAAAGCACCCCATCTGAGTGTTCACCTTGCACCCAAGACTCTATCATTGCATCTTGTATATTAGATTATAGTTTCCTGTTTATGAGCATATATCACTAGTTTGCGAGAAGCTGAGGGCAGAAATCATGTGAATTTTATTTATCATTGCATTGCTGGAGCCCAGCGCAGTGCCTCCATACAGGAGCTATTCAATAAATGTTCAATGATCTGAACTGGATCTCTGTATCTTCAGGACCAGGTACCACAGGAGTGCCTAGGAAATTCTCAGGACACGTTTGTTACATTAGATTCTAGGAAAGATGCTCTCCCAAAGCCCTCTGCCCGCCCTCCTTCTCTGGCAGGCTTAGATTAACTGTGAGAGCCAATAGTTTGTCACATAGCAACAATAGTAAAGAATGAGCTACTGCCGAATAGAGCAGACGCTTGCCTGCCGCAGAGAGCAGAGCAGAGCTATTTTGAGATCATTTAGGTAGAGTCACAGTCTGATAGGCCCACACATTGTGGCGATAGTTACCATCAGCTTAGGGGTACGAGCCATTGAAAACATCTGATTTGCATGTCTGTCTTTTTTGCCATCCTTTGAAGAACCCTTTTAGAATACAAAGGATCAAATTTTAGGTCATGGTTTTCTTATTTTGAAGTCAATCAGACTTTTATTTATAATACTGCTAACATATTTTAATATTCCACCGAATTACTATACATTCTAATTTATAGATCAAATGACCACAAATTCCAAATAAAAAGCAGGTCTCAGTCCAAACTTCCCAGTATGGCACACATGGCCCTTTGTGGACTGTCTGGGCCACTTTTTCAGCACCCTCTCCTGCCTGGGTCCTCTCATTAGCATATGCTCCAGCCTTGGTGAGCAACACCCAGGCACAGTGGTAGGTGTTTCACTCATGAATTATCCATCCTCGTTTGCCTTGAGAGAGCCTCCATCGCTCTGTCTGGTGACTATTTATCACTATGGGCTTCTCTCCAACTAGATGGCATGCCCAGAGGACAGGAATAGTGTTTTTCCATCTTGGAATCCACAGTCCCCAGCAAAGTGCTGGGCACAGAGAGGATTTTTGGGAAAGGCTGGTTCAGGGTATAAAGATCGCAAGTTCTTGCTTGTTAGCACTTAGGCTCTTCTAGTCCACTTCAGTCCTTATGGTGAAAAACCATACCTAACAACATGGAAAGTTACAAGTTCTGTGGCTGCTGTTGTGACTTTGGCACTCTGTGTTCTAATTTTATAGAAAAGATTTTGGGATGGGGCACCTGGGTAACTCAGTTGGTTAAGTGTCTGACATCTTTTTTTTTTTTTTTTAATATTTTAAGATATATAAATTTAAGATGTATATATTCATGAGAGACAGAGAGAGGCAGAGACATACACGGAGGGAGAAGCAGGCTCCCTGCCGGAAGCCCAATGCCGGACTCCATCCTGGGACCCTGGGATCATGTCCTAGGCCACAGGCAGACACTCAACCCAGGCGTCATAAGTGTCTGACATCATGATCTCAGCTCAGGTCTTGATCCCCAGGTCATGAGTTTAAGTCCCATGTTGGGCTCCATGGTGGGCCAACCTAAAAAAATTTTTTTGTGAATATTTCTGTTTGATTATGTATTTATCTACAGAACTTCCTTCCTTCCTTCCTTCCTTCCTTCCTTCCTTCCTTCCTTCCCTCCTTCTTTACTTCCTTCCTTCCACAGACACTCATTGGCTATGAATTATGCAGCAGTTTGTGTATTAGTTATCAGAGGCATGAGAAAGTAGACCTGCTTCATGCCCTGAGGGTTCGTTGGTAACAGGCTTGAATATGCTGTTGGAAAACCCGAGTTCAAGCCTTTCCTTTGTCTCAGTTGGGGTCTCATGAAGGACATTTTACTTGCTTTAGAGCCTGGACTTCCCAGATCTTTTTTTTTTTTTTCCCCCCAGATTTTTAATGAATATAAACACTTGTATTCCTGTTATAAGGAATCTGGCTCAAGATATTCAAGATTCCAGAAGAAAGGAAGATTGCCTGGCACCTGATGGACAGACAGTTAAGATAGACTGTCCTTTTCAGGGCCAGATAGACTGTGTCCTTGTTGCTACAGTAGAATAAAAGGAAAGGGCAAGGAAATCCACACACTCAGACCAGACTGACAAATCTATTTGTTTGCTCAAGAAGTTTTTAGTTGAGTTCCTACCATGCATCAGGTCCTGAATTAGGAGCCAGGAGAGAGAGAGAGATGGACAACACGGTTATCTTGCTGTCACCAGAAAAGGCCAACAAGGACTATAACACAGTGCAAAATGCAAGTGAGTCAAAAGTATAGGACGGCAGTGGAGAAGTCTGCAACCAGGATTCAGGGGGATCAGGAAGGCCTTTACAGGAAAAGGGGTGTGTAGAGACCCGAAAGGTGATTGAAAATTAGCTGGTTAAAAGGGGTGGTGGTGGTGAGTGTTTCAGACAGAAGGAATATGTGTGAATGTTCCAAGGACAGAGAAAGTACGTCACAAGGAGTATAGAAATGATTCCACTTTGCTGCAAGGAGGGAATTTGGAAGAAACAAGACAGGTAGACAAGGGCCATTTCTGGAACGTGAAACTGTATACTAACATCAAAGAGGAATAATTTAGGGCTTAAAAAAATGCTTTTTATCCTGACTTCATTAGCCACAAAAATTTATAATGTAGAATGAAAGCTCCCCATAACACTTCTCTTACTCCAACACCCATTGACAGTTTGGCACATACATATTTTCTCAGCTTCCATTACTATTAATTACATTTATAAAAATAGAGCCATTCTATACCTGCTGTTCTCTAATTTTCTTTTTGTCTCTAGCAATATATGGAGACCTTTTTATGGTAGTACATATCTATCTACCTTTTTTTTTTTTTAAGATTTTATTTATTTGACATAAAGAGAGACAGCATAAGCAAGAGGAGTGGCAGGCAGAGGGAGAGGGAGAAGCAGGCTCCCTGCTGAGCAGCCCAACTCCCCCATACAGGACTCAATCCCAGGACCCTGGGATCATGACCTGAGCTGAAAGCAGACGCTTAAGCTTAACCCACTGAACCACCCAGGTGCCCCTATCTACTCACTTTTATTTTTATTTATTTTTTTAAATTTTTATTTATTTATGATAGTCACAGAGAGAGAGAGAGAGAGAGAGAGGCAGAGACACAGGCAGAGGGAGAGGGAGAGAAGCAGGCTCCATGCAGGGAGCCCAACGCGGGACTTCATCCCGGGTCTCCAGGATCACACCCTGGGCTGAAGGCAGGCGCTAAACCGCTGGGCTACCGGGGCTGCCCCCATCTTAACTTTTTTTAAAAAAATGATTTATTTGAGAGAGAGAGCTGAGCTTGAAGCCTGACGCCAAATTTGATGTCATAACGTTGAGATCATGACCTGGGCCAAAATGAAGTCAGACACTTGACTGAGCCCCCTAGGCTCCCCACATCTTAACCATTTTTTTTTTTCATCTTAACCATTTTTAAGTGCAGTTTTTTTAAAAAAGATTTTATTTATTTATTCATGATATATAGAGAGAGACAGAGAGAGATAGAGAGAGAGAGGCAGAAGCAGGCTCCATGCAAGGAGCCGGACGTGGGACTCAATCCCAGGACTCCAGGATGACACCCTGGGCCGAAGGCAGGTGTTGAACCGCTGAGCCACCCAGGGATCCCTTAAGCGCAGTTTAATGGCATTTTGTACATTCACACAGCTATGCAACCATCACCACCTTCCAGCTCCAGAATTTTTTAATCTCACCAAACTGAAACACTCTACCCATTAAAGAATATCTTACCATTCTTCTCAGCCCCTAGCAATCACCATTCTTTCTGTCTCTGTGAATTTGAATACTTTTGTAAACTTATTTAAGTGGAATCATATCCATAGTTGGGTTTTTTGTTGTTGTTTTTAACATTCACACTTAGAGGTGAGCTGCTGGTTTGTTTACCTTTGGGATTGGGGCGGGGGGGGGGACTATTATAATGCTGCAGGAAACAGCAGCTATCCTTCCTTCTATCCTTCTCTGTGCACTTGCATATCCTAGAGATACCAGGATTTTCAAAAAAAATTTTTTTAAAGATTTTATTTATTTATTCATGAGAGACACAGAGAGAGAGGCAGAGACACAGGCAGAGGGAGAAGCAGGCTCCATGCAGGGAGCCCGATGTGGGACTCAATCCTGGGTCCCCAGGATCACGCCCTGGGCGAAAGGCAGACGCTCAACCATTGAGCCACCCAGGTGTCCCGGATTTTCAAATTCTATAAGCATTTGGTATGAACCTAAACATTTATTATATGCTCTATTCCCACTAACAGTGTATGTAAATACCAATTCTCCATATCCTTGCCAATACTGGCTACTAAAATTTTTTTCAACAACAGATTTTATTAAATGTACGATATAAATTAAAATGCATACTTGCAAACACTGACAACATTTTTAGAAGGGTATTTAAATCGATAATTCCTTGGAATGGATATATAGCCACTCCCACCACCCCATCCCATTTGTATTTGTGGGAGGAACCCAACTTCATGAGCCATTCTTCCCTTGATGACAAGTACTTAGGACAAACTTTGTTGGGCCTAGAATAGCCCTTCTTGATTTAATTTTTTAAAAAGATTGTTCATGAGAGACGAGAGAGAGAGAGAGAGAGAGAGAGAGAGAGAGAGAGAGATAGGCAGGAGGAAAAGCAGGGAACCTGATGTGGGACTCTCTCCCATGACCCTGGGATCCTGACCTGAGCTGAAGGTAGACACTCAACCACTGAGCCACCCAGGCATCCCCTTAATTTAATTTTTTTTTAATTTTTATTTATTTATGATAGTCACACAGAGAGAGAGAGAGAGAGAGAGGCAGAGACACAGGCAGAGGGAGAGGGAGAGAAGCAGGCTCCATGCACCGGGAGCCTGACGTGGGATTCGATCCAGGGTCTCCAGGATCACACCCTGGGCTGAAGGCAGGCGCTAAACCGCTGGGCTACCGGGCTGCCCCCATCTTAACTTTTTTTAAAAAAATGATTTATTTGAGAGAGAGAGCTGAGCTTGAAGCCTGACGCCAAATTTGATGTCATAACGTTGAGATCATGACCTGGGCCAAAATGAAGTCAGACACTTGACTGAGCCCCCTAGGCTCCCCACATCTTAACCATTTTTTTTTTTCATCTTAACCATTTTTAAGTGCAGTTTTTTTTTAAAAAAGATTTTATTTATTTATTCATGATATATAGAGAGAGACAGAGAGAGATAGAGAGAGAGAGGCAGAAGCAGGCTCCATGCAAGGAGCCGGACGTGGGACTCAATCCCAGGACTCCAGGATGACACCCTGGGCCGAAGGCAGGTGTTGAACCGCTGAGCCACCCAGGGATCCCTTAAGCGCAGTTTAATGGCATTTTGTACATTCACACAGCTATGCAACCATCACCACCTTCCAGCTCCAGAATTTTTTAATCTCACCAAACTGAAACACTCTACCCATTAAAGAATATCTTACCATTCTTCTCAGCCCCTAGCAATCACCATTCTTTCTGTCTCTGTGAATTTGAATACTTTTGTAAACTTATTTAAGTGGAATCATATCCATAGTTGGGTTTTTTGTTGTTGTTTTTAACATTCACACTTAGAGGTGAGCTGCTGGTTTGTTTACCTTTGGGATTGGGCGGGGGGGACTATTATAATGCTGCAGGAAACAGCAGCTATCCTTCCTTCTATCCTTCTCTGTGCACTTGCATATCCTAGAGATACCAGGATTTTCAAAAAAAATTTTTTTAAAGATTTTATTTATTTATTCATGAGAGACACAGAGAGAGAGGCAGAGACACAGGCAGAGGGAGAAGCAGGCTCCATGCAGGGAGCCCGATGTGGGACTCAATCCTGGGTCCCCAGGATCACGCCCTGGGCGAAAGGCAGACGCTCAACCATTGAGCCACCCAGGTGTCCCGGATTTTCAAATTCTATAAGCATTTGGTATGAACCTAAACATTTATTATATGCTCTATTCCCACTAACAGTGTATGTAAATACCAATTCTCCATATCCTTGCCAATACTGGCTACTAAAATTTTTTTCAACAACAGATTTTATTAAATGTACGATATAAATTAAAATGCATACTTGCAAACACTGACAACATTTTTAGAAGGGTATTTAAATCGATAATTCCTTGGAATGGATATATAGCCACTCCCACCACCCCATCCCATTTGTATTTGTGGGAGGAACCCAACTTCATGAGCCATTCTTCCCTTGATGACAAGTACTTAGGACAAACTTTGTTGGGCCTAGAATAGCCCTTCTTGATTTAATTTTTTAAAAAGATTGTTCATGAGAGACGAGAGAGAGAGAGAGAGAGAGAGAGAGAGAGAGAGAGATAGGCAGGAGGAAAAGCAGGGAACCTGATGTGGGACTCTCTCCCATGACCCTGGGATCCTGACCTGAGCTGAAGGTAGACACTCAACCACTGAGCCACCCAGGCATCCCCTTAATTTAATTTTTTTTTAATTTTTATTTATTTATGATAGTCACACAGAGAGAGAGAGAGAGAGGCAGAGACACAGGCAGAGGGAGAAGCAGGCTCCATGCACCGGGAGCCCGACATGGGATTCGATCCCGGGTCTCCAGGATCGCGGCCTGGGCCAAAGGCAGGCGCTAAACTGCTGTGCCACCCAGGGCTCCCTTAATTTAATTTTAGAGTGAATGACTAGAAACAGCTAAGGTGTACTGAGTGCTTACTATGTGTCAAACACTGTGTCAAACAGTGTAAGCACTGTTCATAAATTATCTATCATGTTTAATCTTCACAATAAAGTGGGTCTAATCAAGAAATCCATTTTACAGATAAGGAGCCTGCCCAAATCACACGGCTGAGCCGGAATTTAAACCCAGTCCCGGTGACCTTCAGTGCTTGAGTTCTACCTGTAGTTTCCACTCTCTTCTGCGTCTCCCCCTACCACCCCTCTCCCACCTCCCAGCTAGTGACCGACAGACAATTCCTTCTTCATGAACACTCTTTTTTTTTCTTTTTTTTTTTTTAATTTTTATTTATTTATGATAGTCACAGAGAGAGAGAGAGGCAGAGACATAGGCAGAGGGAGAAGCAGGCTCCATGCACCGGGAGCCTGACGTGGGATTCGATCCAGGGTCTCCAGGATCACGCCCTGGGCCAAAGGCAGGCGCCAAACCGCTGCGCCACCCAGGGATCCCTTCATGAACACTCTTAATCTACACATAGCACTGCATAGTTGGTTAAATCTCCATTTCATTAGGTTATATATAATCCAGGCTGATGATTCAATTCTGCTTTTTTGAAACTACCTGGTCTCATCCCTTTGCATCTGAGTGACTGTTATTTTTCAAGACGCCCTCAATGTGCCTGCCTTCTGGGTCCGGGGTCAAGACCCCAAGGTGCAAATCCTGGGAAGGAGCAGGAGGCATCAGAACTCTGTTTACAGTGGAGCCTTCCCTTCTGGGCAGGTGCATGGCTCCTGATTCTCCTTTTTGCAGAAGTTTCTCAGGAGAGGGTCCTCAGATATTCTTGGACAGGCTTCCTGTACCTAGACCTAAGGCACTTTTGGCCAGGCACGTCAGTTATGTTTGAATGCTGCTCACATGCAAGTTGGATCCTCTGCAAAAGGAGGCAAATCTTTTCCCAAAGGTCAGAAACTCTTCAAAAAGTTGGGTGAGCAATCTCTCAGAAGGAAACCATCAGCCAAGCTTTCAGGTGTTGTCCACATTTCTTTCCTCTGTCCTCTTTACTGCAAATGTGGTGTATAAACTATTAGAAATAACCGAATCATTCCTGAAGGCTCATTTTGACCATAGTCCTACATGCTGAACCCATCCAAAACAACTTTAAGAAGGTACTTTCTTACTTTTTAAAAAGATTTATTTATGAGAGAGAGAGAGACAGACAGACAGACAGGGAGAAGCCGACTCCATGCAGGGGGCCGGACAATGGGACTCCAGGATGAGGCCCCAGGTTGAAGGCGGCACTAAACCGCTGAGCCACCCGGGATGCCCTTAAAGTACTTTTTCAATTTACCTACTTTTTCTACTGCAGTTGGGGTGATTTAGGCCTGAACATCACAGGACAGAACTCTTCCTTGCTGGTAACCTGAGCTGCTCCATTATTCTCTTCACTCTTAGCTTCGTATTCTCCTCACCATTCACTTTGAAGAGCAAACAACCACATCACCAAAGTAAACTCAACAATAAGTAAACACCAGTTAAGGAGCATGAGATTTGAAATATATGAAAAAGTTTTTAACTATCTCCATAGATACTGGTTTGGGGGTTTCCTTGCGGGACACTAACAACCTTGCCACCTCCCCAAGTAGCAATCCACCCAAGGCCAAGCACAGCAGAATCCCGTAACTGTAGGAATGCGAAAGTGTGCTGCGAGGCCCTCCTCTGCAAAACTGTGTTTTGCACACACTTCATTTATATTCAAGAATTTTCTTCTGTAGCTACATTTTTGCTTTTTGTCCATGTTTAGATTATCTTCAGCACATTACGGTTTTTGTCCTTCCCCGCATCTACATTATCCTTAAGGCACTACCTCAACGGGGTCTTTTATTGAGCCAGCCTCCTGGGGGAGGATGAAAAGAAGAACCATAAAATGTCCTCAGGTCTCAGATGTATTCAGAAAAATAATTCAAGTCTGCTTTGGTGAGAGAGCGACCTGGTGGGGGCAAGTGGACACGTGGTGGGCCAGAGCCGGGTTTCGGTCTAGTCCTAAAGCTCTTCCCACCCCTGTGATTGTTTCCTGTTTATCAAAATAATACATGCTTATTATTGTAAAACAAATTTTAAGATTCGCAGAAAAGGGAAACAACTTAAAATCCGTGTGATTTTTGGACGTGAACTGTCCCCTCTTAGGAAAGAGACGGAGGAGAGAGGACGCGCCGGGTCTCTGGCCCGAGAAACACTGGCCGACGACGGGGCACCCCCCGCCGGGTGGATTGAACCCGGGTTCGGAGCACCGGCCGCCCGATGGCCCGGGACGCGGGGCCATCCCCACGGCGCTCGCATGCGGCCACCTGCGCGGTGAGCCGGCGCTTTCCCCAGCGCAGCTCCGGGCCCCGTCACCCCCGATTCCCACCGGTCCCCCACGCAGAGACCCAGCCCAGGGACCTTCCCCCGCAAGTGTCCACCGACCGAAAATAGATCCCGAGCCTGCCCCCGAGCCCGCCCGCCTCGCCAAGTCCTCCCCTTTAAAGGGAGCCACCGGGTGACGCCGGGGGAGTTTGCGGAAGCGCCAACCGCGTTGGGGCCTTGGGCGGATCCCGTGATTGGAACCGGCCCCGCCCCCGGGTCCTCTTCCCCCATTGTGTGAGCGGCTCGGGCCCAGGCCCCGCCCCCTCGCCGCCTCCCTCCGGAGGCCCAACCCCTCCCCTTTTTTTCACCCCCCCTTGGCTCATTTCCGGCCGCCGCTGCTACCGCTAGCCTGTAAGGAGGATTCGGCAGAGGGAAGAAACAACAGCCGCCATCTTGTTTGTGTGCTAGGCTGGGGGGGAGAGAGGGCGAGAGGGAGCGGGCGAGAGTGGGCAAGCGGGACGCCGGGCTGAGTGCGGACTGCTGGAGCCGGAGTGCGGAGGCGAGCCGGGCCGGAGAGAGGCGGCAGGGGCCGAGACAGTGGCAGGGGGCCCGGGGCGCACGGGCTGAGGCGACCCCAGCCCCCTCCCGTCCGCACACACCCCCACCGCGGCCCGGCAGCCGGGCCGGCGTCGACGCCTAGGGGGGACCATTACATAACCCCGCGCCCCGCGGCGCCTTCGCCCGCCGCCGAGGGCGGCCCCGAGCGGAGCCCCGGGGGGCGGGCGCTCCCGGCACCTGGCCGCCGGGGGTGGGGGCCGCAGCGGCGGCCGTAGTTATTTCCGTGCGGCGGGAGAGGAGGACGAAGGAGGCGAGCGCGGCGCGAGGAGAGGCCGCCTGCGCCGCCCGCCGGAGCGGGCCCTCCTCGGTGGGCTTGGCGTCGGCGCGGGCGGGCGGGCGGGCGGGCGGCGCTGCTCGGCCCGGCCCCCTCGGCCCTCCGGACCTGCGAGCTCCGCGCCCGGCGTCCTCGCCGCGCCTCCGCCGCCCGCCGCGCGATGTGAGGCGGCGGCGCCAGCCTGGCTCTCGGCTCGGGCGAGCTCTCTTCGGCCATTAGGGGCCGGTGCGGCGGCGGCGCGGAGCGCGGCGGCAGGAGGAGGGCTCGGAGGGTGGGGGCGCAGGTCCGGGAGGGGGCACCGGGAGGAGGTGAGTGTCTCTCGTCGCCTCCTCCTCTCCCCCCTTTTCGCCCCCGCCTCCTTGTGGCGATGAGAAGGAGGAGGACAGCGCCGAGGAGGAAGAGGCTGATGGCGGCGGCGGAGCTCCGAGAGACCTCGGCTGGGCAGGGGCCGGCCGCGGCGGGCCGGGGACTGCGCCTCTAGAGCCGCGAGTTCTCGGGAATTCGCCGCAGCGGACGCGCTCGGCGGGTTTGTGCTCCTGTGCCCTCCTCCGGGCCTGGGCGCAGGCCCGGCCCCTCGCACTTGCCCCTACCTTTTCTATCGAGTCCGCATCCCTCTTCGGCCACCGCGACCCAGCGAAAAGAAAAAGGAACTTCCCCCACCCCCCTCGGGGGCCGGCGGAGCCCCCCAAGCCCACCCCAGGCAGCGGGGCGGGGAGCCCTGGCCGGAGAAGAGATTTCCCGAGGATTCTCGTTTTCCTCGCCTGTATCTCCGAAAGAATTAAAAATGGCCGAGAATGTGGTGGAACCGGGGCCGCCTTCAGCCAAGCGGCCTAAACTCTCATCTCCGGCCCTCTCGGCGTCGGCCAGCGACGGCACAGGTTAGTCCCGGGAGCCCTGGCCTTCCACATCCCCCCTTGATCCTTTTTTTGCTCGGTGCACCGTTCTTCTTCCATTTTTTCTTCCTTTTTTTTTTTTTTTTTGCCCCTCTCTTGTTAGTTTTCTGCTTCTTGATTAATTTTAAAGGTGTTTGAATGAGCTGGTCGAAGACGTCCAGTAGCCCAACCATTTTCTTTTGCTTCCTAATACATTCGTTGCAACACTATGTCATATCGATGTGTTCTGGAATTAGAGCTCTTGAGTGGTGCTATGGAAATAGCCTTTATTGTTGCTCCCATGCAGTTTAATTTTTGAAATGCCAGTGCATTTGTGTGTAAGGGCTTTTTATGCAATTTTACTTTGAATTTTTTTGTTGTTGTTGTTGAGAAATGAGGAATTGCGAATCCTTTCTCTTCTATTGCACTTACTCTGTTTTCTCTACTTTCCACTCTTCCTTTTCAAGGTTTTCTCTCTCTTTTTTTTTTTTTTTGCACAAGATTTTCCTTTGAGCATGAAAAAGTAAAAAAAAAAAAATCATGATTTTATTTGTATGTATGTGTGGTCCACGATTTCAGGTTTGACCTTAGGTTTAACGTCAAAGCCAAAATTTGGTTCGAATTATTTTACCTACCATTCCTAGCTTCCCCCCCCTCCCGTTTTTTTTTTTTTTTTTTTATTTGCCTTAAGAATCAATATGGAGCGCAGTTCATTTTACATCTCCCATTTCTTTGGTGTGAGACCAAAATGTCTGAAACTCGGGTTTTAGGTTGAGAGAGAGCAGAGGTATTTTCTTTGCAGTTTGTAGTCACTTTCTCTTGGTGTGTGTGTGTGTGTGTGTGTGTGTGTGTGTGTGTAGATAACCGATGGTGTGGAGTTATGTACTTGGAAATCAAAATTAGAAGTGGTTAGGGTCCCAGTCATAAACTGCATACATTAGCTGATCCGTATAAAAGTTTAAAATGTGCGTTAGGTTCTGTATTTGTGTGTTTTTGTCTCTTTGTGCTTTAAACATATTTGGAGGTCCATAGTTCAGCGTAAAAAAGCTCTACCATTCTTAAACTTCACTCAGTTGTGGACCAGCCCTTTTTGTCCAGGGAAATTCAGGGAGACTTTCCTCCATCATTCCCTTCTTATAATTAGTTTGGTGCTCTCCTGATGGCCCCCGATCTTCTCTTTTGCTGTCGTAGTTGTTTGAGGTGTCAGGATAATGAAGAGGAAGAATGGCTGGCCATCTGACAGTCCACAAGATATTCCCCCTCTACTACGGAGCATCTCTTTAACTCAACGTCATCTCTCCATCTGCCAGTGAGAGTGTATAATGGAGTTAAATGTACCCTCTGAGTTTGTAGAGAACTTCTAAAGCATGTTTCTAAGTAGGCTGCATTTCGGAGGGTGAAAATGTAAGGATATGGCAAATGCGTTGGATGCTTTGCTTTTTTAAGAAAAATGTGTCAAGAGTTTAAGATAACCTGCAAAGAATGAGGATTTTTGCAGTTTTGTGCCTTTCTACTTCAGAATTGTAAAATTGGCAGTGCAAGAACTTTGATCTATCCTTATTCCTTGAACTTTCTTTGGTCTTTACAGATTTTTTTTTTCCTCTTACGTGCCTTTCTTCCTCAGAACTATTAATGCATATCGTGTATCATATTCTTTTGCACTTAAAGTACTCAGAGCGGTTTTCAGATCACCTTTAAACATATTTCTGCCTGCAGGTTTTTGTGTTGTTTCTCTAATTTTTGTGAAATGTGGTAATGGATTTTACATTTTAGTTCACCGGAGACTTGAGATGCTTTAGAGAAAACTTCTTTAATGTGTTTCATTTTGAATACTCCTGATTTGAGTAGCTTATTCTTGGAGTGTACTGCAAGGCCTAAAAGCAAGACTGGGCTCTGTTCAGACACCTCTCTTCAGGTGCTCTCCTGCCTTCTCCATATTTGATCTGTGTACTTGGCAACTTTAACTCGTTTTAGTAATGTCTCACCTGTCTAGAACACAAAAACTATTTTGCTACTTGAAATATCTTTGGATAATTATAAGAGTCCTAAATGTATCAAGTGGGTTTTTAGAGTAAAATATCCTCAATATTGAGATGAGCTCAATTTTAATACTAAGAGTTTATCTTAGTATTAGTTACCTTTCTCTAAATTTTGTGATGAGAGCTGATCTCCCTGCCCCCATTAAGTTTATACTCCAGGAATTCTTTGGTGTCCAATTTTTAAACCTACTCAGTCTGTTTTTTGTTTTTTGTTTTTTTTTTTTTGCGGGGGGGGAATAGAAGGAGGTAGTTGTAAAGAAAATACTGTCCCATTGTGAACTTAATTCAAGTTTGGTGATCTTTCTTTTTTTCGTAGCCAGCAGTGTATAGTATAAGTTTGCAGGGAACTTTTAACAGAGACACTTCACACTTTTTAAAACTTAAAGTTTTCCAACATGTAACTTTCTACATTTTGACTTTTGAGTTATTAACCTGGGTATTTTATAAATGTGAAAGTAAGTTTTAGGTAATTGATTATGAATTTTATCTAGAACTGGGTCAAAATGATCCCAACATTCTAAATATCAAAAACTTTTTTTTTTTTTTAATGATTAGGGCTTGCGATTTTAGTAGTGTAAGTGTACCTACCAAGAGTATTTGCATATGCCAGTTTTATAGAAAAGGAAACTGGAAGCCAACTGGGTTGACATAGTAAAGTGTTAACAAAACTAGTGTTTAAATTCCAACTTCTGAATTTTTAAAGTTAGCCACTGATGCAGAATAAAAATGACTTCTCATTAGATAGTCAAAGATTCTTCTAAAACATTTCCAGATTGACTCAAATAACTTGAATTAAGTTCAAGTTTTATGTGTTGGAATGGGGAGGAAGAGGCTTATTTTTTAGCTTTCACATCTTTATGTTCCTGTTTGAATATTTTTACTTGTTCCATTGAAAATCTTATTTAACTTGGTATGGTTAAATCAAAATTATTTGATAAAGTCAAATGACTTTATGTTCTTCAAAAAAAGTTATAAAAGCCATTTGCAAAAATATTTTGGTAAAATTATTGATCAGGAAAGTTAGCAGGTAAGTCCTGAAAATATTTCTTGATCCTATTTCTAATAATCTGAGTGATGGACTTGATGAGGAGGATATGTTGCTTTCATTGTTCACTGGGTATGTTCTGTCACTGGTTTTTAAACACTTGATGCTGTGTGCACTGAGAACAGGCTCTGGAAAGATGGGTGACAGCATTAGGTCCTGGCATACTAAGTAAAGATCTTTCTGGTCTCGCTACCAGTTTTGTAGCCCTACTATGTACTAGTGTCAGAATTGGCTTAGATTTTATGCTTCTTTTTCATTTCAGAGGTACAGGGCAGATAGGATATAAAATATATCCTTTTGACCACTAGATTAATATACATAATTGAAAAGTGGCAAGGATTTTTTTTTTTTATGTCAGTTATACTTTCTCAAAACACTATAGTGGATTAATGGTTTATTATCCTAACCAGAATGAATGTGTTTGGTGGAGGCCATTTCTTTTTCAGCTTTTTTTTTTTTTTAAGATTTTATTTATTTATTTATGAGAGACAGAAAGAGAGGCAGAGGCACAAGCAGAGGGAGAAGCAGGCTCCATGCAGGGAGCCCGACGTGGGACTCGATCCAGGTCTCCAGGATCACGCCCTGGGCTGAAGGCAGGCGCCAAACCGCTGAGCCACCTGGGCTGCCCTCTTTTTCAGCTCTTAAACCTGTGATACTGTGTTTTAATTTTATTTTTAAGGCATGCATCTTTACATTAGAATTCTGCTTCTGGAGTTTTTCAGTTACGGCTCCTTGGTCCAATGAGGTATTGCTGACCTCAGTGTTATGTTGCAAAACATTTTATTAAGTGTCTTGAACACTGGCAGTTGCTTATTCTCAAGGCTTTGTGAGTTCATTTATAGGGCTTCAAGAAGGTTATCTGTGGTTGATAGTTAAAGTGGCTTTTTAAGCAACTTGTTACGTTGTAAATCTTTTTTTTTTTTTTTTTTTTTTTTTAAGTTTTATTTATTCATGAGAGACCCAGAGAGGCAGAGACACAGGCAGAGGGAGAAGCAAGCTCCATGCTGGGAGCCCAATGTGGGACTCGATCCCGGGTCTCCAGGATCGCGCCCTGGGCGGAAGGCGGCACTAAACCACTGAGCCACCCAGGCTGCCCATGTTGTAAATCTTGTACATATTACATCCAATATGGGTGCCTTTTCCAGCAGAAATTCGTCTGTTACAGACGTAAGAAATGCATTGGCATGTCCAGTGAATGTATAATGGAGAGAGAGGAAACGGTTTCTGCTTTTGGTTGCCTTTTGGCATTATTTTCTGTTTTACTTTGCTTTTCCACCTTCTCCTTAGTCTATTCTATAAAAAGCGAGATAAATTGAAACAAGAAGTTGAAAATAAGTGCCTAGTGGAGTTTGTAGGGACATTAAGTGGTAAATAGGAAAGGGGAAAAAAAAAGGAGTAGGAAGAATGTTGCAGATACAAGTGGGAGTGTAAAATACCTCTTCCTGGTGTATTTACAGAAACAGTTTCAGGAGCCGTTCTGCCAATTCATGACACCCAACAATTAATAGAAAAATAAGACATGCCTGTTTTGTATTTTATGGTCTTAGGGTTTCTTCTTTGAGAATTTCTGAAGTTGAATTTTTTAGTTTGGCAAAGAGAAGAGAGATTAATAGGCAAGTTGAAACTTAAATTATACCAGGTATAAAATTGTTTAACATTGAATTTTGCAGATAAGTTTTTTCATGTGAGGGGTGTTAGTTTTCTGAAATTTTTTATTGCTCAGTTCTCACAGGTTTAAGAGAATAAATATTAAGGTATTAAGCTTCTTCTGAACAGTTTAGATATCCTTTGTTTTTAGATACAGATGTTATTTTCTAAATGTGTCAAAAGGCAATTAGGAGTAATATAGTTGGGAGAGAGAAAGGAAAACTAAAACTCCGGAAAAAAAGTGAGCGGTTAAGAAAAAGGGTTTTTGGAGAGACTACTTTATAGAGTTCAATCCCAGTTGTGCCTTGATTAACTATGTATCTTGGACCAATTAACCTCTTTTTCTCAGCTTCCTTACCTGTAGTACCCACCTTCCAGGACTGTGGTGAGGAATAAATGAAAAGTCTCTTTATCAAATGCTTAGGAGAGTGCGTGCTGCAGTGTAGCATGCACTCATTGTGTTGACGGTTTTTAACCTTACTGAGTAAATATATAGCAACAGCAAGCCAATAAAAGTAGATTTTTTAATGGATTTACAGATAGACTGGATAAAGAGAAAGCCCAGTTCATGAAATTCAGAGAGTAGTTGTCTTAGAAGTAAAGCTTATGGTGCAGTTAGCCAATAAATCTACTCAAAGATTAAGTTTCTGAAGAGTGTAAGAATGTGGTAGCAGAGATTAAAATAAAAGAAGTACTATATGTACTGTCATATAGGGTGTCTTGTATAAGTAAGTAATTAAAATGGAAATCAAGTATTTAAAGCATAATGAGAAATCAGCAGATTGTTCTTACTGGAAATGCTCAAGTTAAGAATGGCTTTTTACTAAAGAACTGTGTGAGCACTATTTTTTTTCTATTTTCTGTTTGCTTATCTGGGTCTTAAAAGATGACTTTCTTAAAAAGGAAGAGGCAGAAGAAAAGGAGCAGTGCAGTGGTTTTCAAAATTTTTCTTTATTAAAAAAAATTTTTTTATTTAAAAAATTAAAAATTAAAAAAAATTTTTTAACCATACCCAATGAAAACTACATTTTACGTGGAGAACTAGACACCCTGCCTCAGCCAGTGGACAAACTACTTACCCTTACTACCTGTAATATACTGATGTTTTCTTTTTTTTTTTTTTAAGATTTTATTTATTTATTAATGAGAGAGAGAGAGAGGCAGAGACACAGGCAGAGGGAGAAGCAGGCTCCATGCAGGGAGCCCAGTGTGGGACTCCATCCCGGGTCTCCAGGATCAGGCCCTGGGCTGCAGGCGGCGCTAAACCGCTGAGTCACCTGGGCTGCCCTATACTGATGTTTTCTATTATATTTTCTTTTTTTTAAGTGCTTGTTTTGACCCACTGTTGATTTCATGACCCATTATTGGCTTGTGACCCACAATTTGAAAAATACTGGCTTAGAAGAGTTGACAAGCTGGCATTCATCTGTACTGGACTAACATTTTCTGTATACTTGGCATTTATCCTCAGTGCAGGGGATACTCTGGTAGTCGAGACGGAGATGGACCCTTCCTTCCCATAGCTTATAGATACAGAGATCAGAGCGACATTTGAGACTGATGTGACCAACATTATTTTTGGGAAGTACTGTGTATATTGGGAGAAACGAGGACCTGTAACGACTGTTTCTTTCGCAGCTGTCTCTGAGGAATTGGTGTCTGATCTTGAGATCTGAAGGATAGAATATAGGGTTAGTAAGAGTGAGCCCAGGCTGGGGACAAGAGTGTAGCCTGCTAGGGAACCTGTTAATATCCATCTGGATGGGGGGATAGCAAGAGACAGGGCTATAGAAGTAAGAGCCAGTTATGCTTGGCTTATAATACTTATTGGAATTTAGACTTTGAATTTTAGCTCTTTTAAATGAATGGGGCATAAAATTGTACCTTGATGATTGCCTAAAGTGTGGAATGCTTTGGAAAGGAATAGGGAACAATATGAAATGGAGACCAGAGAGATGGCTGTTTTAGGATTCCAGCTGTGATGAGGGTGGCCTGAATTAGTAGATGGAAAGCAGTGAAAAGATGTGAGGAAAGTGGGTGATTAATTACACATAGGATATTGTGATAGAGGAACCAAGGGTAATTCCCAAGTTTCAAGTTTGGGCAGCTGGATTGGTAAAGTTGCCATTTACTAAGATAGCAAACATAGGAAATGAAGTAATTGTGTATGGATGTGGTGGGGAAGGGTTGTGAAGAGTTAAATTTTGAACATTTTGAAGTGTGATTCTCCTGAGTTGAGTAGTCACTGCTTTCAATGGGTGTATCTTTTCTCTCATTTCAGCCAGCAACCATCGACTACCGCCAAGTTTTATTAGACACTTGAACATGTAAAAATGAATCAAGGTTGTACTTTTTGCTCTCAAAGCATTTAGGATCTATCTGGTGGGGTTGGTATACAGGTCCACATGATTTCCCAGTGAGTTATACACTGAAAAATGTTTTAAAAAGTTGTGATAAAGATAGAGAATAGGGATTGTTTCTGACAGGGTGGATTTGGAGAACTAAAGGAAAAACGTCAGAGAGAAAATGTATTTGAACAGAGGTAGGAGAACTTTTAAGATAACTTAGAAGTAGAGAAAGTTGGAAGAGTATTTCTGTTTTAGGTAGAACAAATGCAGGTGGTTCTAATATGACTGGAATGCAGACTATGGTAACATGTCTGCAGACAGAAATGTAAGGAGTTTAACATTTACCATCAGGATAAAAATTTTATGAACAAGAGAATGACATGGTCAGGGAAAAGGGAAAGACAAATTTTGGTGACACGGTACAGGATCAGTATCAAAAACACCTAAATGGCAGGGAAGACTAGGGGTATGTCATTCATCTTTTGAAGTGCACTTCCATTTGCCTTGGAAGTTTTTGTTAGATTAATTATTGATGTGAATTGTTACTTTTTAAGGTCCAAGTTTTGTTTATCAGTTGTCCTAAATGTAGAAGATACAGCAGGTAACTCAGAAACATTCACACACTCCTTTTTCATTACAGATATGCAATCTTTAGGAATTTTTTGTTTTTTGTAGAGATAGTATGATAGCTCTATCATATAGGATCCCCTATAGGCATTTCATTACCTCAGCACAAAACCCCAGTCAGGCAAACAAATCTTAGCCTCACCGCAAAGCTTCTAAGATGTTACCACTACTCAAAATCAAGAAATGATCAGCAATAGTTTAATTAACATGCCGTTTAGGTTTAATATGAACATGTCATTGAGTTGATTTTTGAGGTAGGATTTTAATAAATAATAGTGTCCTCACCTTTAGTTAATTTCATGCCAAGAAGTGTCACTATATTTATAAATTGATGAGCAAAGCAGATAGTATAAAACTTCTAAAAGTGGGCCCGAGGTCACACATTTGGGATCACTTAGAGCACTTTGTCTCTGTTTCAATTTTGAGATCTAACTTAAATGTGTTGGGGTTGAGTCAACTTGAAGTCAGTCACTTGCCAAGGTATAGGTATACCTTTTGATGTCATGGTTGCAGGACAATGTTAACAATGCATATTTTGAAATTTGCATGTACTTCTGCCCTTTGCCTCCATTGGATTTCAGAATTCAACACTTGCTGCTAACATGCATAGCTGTGTGATCCTGTATGGCCTAATATTGATAATCATCTTCAGTCCAAATTTGTATATAACTCAAAAGATTGTTTCCACTTGTTTTGAAAAGGATTAGAAATCTTATCTGTTTTTCCAGCATGGATATTTCATTTAATTTTCTTAGTCTTTCAAAAGTAGTTTGTGCACCTTTCTTTCCCTAATAGGTGGGTTGTATGAGATTAGATTAGTTCTGCTTCATCTACAGAGTATCAAAATACTATTTTTAAAAAAAGATTTGTTAGAATGAGCAAAGGGGAAGGGACAGAGGGAGAGGGAGAAGCAAGCAGACTCCTTGCTTAGCATGGATAAACACATACACAATCAGTATGTAATAATGAAAGGATGTTTTGACTCAATACTAGTTTCCCATATATTCAATCCAAATTCAATCAATGCAGGGCTTGATCCCAGGATCATGACCTGAGCCAAAGGCAGATGCTTAACTGACTGAGCCACCCAGGCACCCTCAAAATACTGTTTTTAAATAAAGCACTGAATGAAGTAACATTAGATATCTTGTTTCAACCTAATTCTTTTTTTTTTCTTTTTTTCTGTGTGTGTGTGTTTCAGCCTAATTCATTAGGTTTGCAAATTTGCCTCATTTTAAAGACTACAATGTTTTAAAATGTCATGCTTTTTAAGGGCCCCAAACAGCTGAGTTAATGATGTAGGAGTGCTCTAAACCAATAAGGATCTTTGTTACATTGTCAATGTCTAGCCAAACTGTTACCAGATTTATTGAAGTTATGTAGATTTGGCTTTCATTTCCATCCCTATTTTTTAAAATCTTCAATCTCTCACCTGGAATAGAGGCTCTAGCATTCTGTTCTCTGTCCACCTCTTTGCTCACTTTGCTCTCCCTACTTTGAATTCTTTTAGTGCTGAACTGGCTGAGCTTTAGATTGTTCACATCCTATATACTCTTTGCCTCTACTCCATCTGTCCTGCTCCTACTTGCCCTCTGGCCTCACCACTGAATTAAAGGAAAGAAAGGTTTTGAGATCTGGAATTTTTTTTTTAAATTTTTTATTTATTTATGATAGTCACAGAGAGAGAGAGAGAGAGAGAGGCAGAGACACAGGCGGAGGGAGAAGCAGGCTCCATGCACCGGGAGCCTGATGTGGGATTCGATCCCGGGTCTCCAGGATCGCGCCCTGGGCCAAAGGCAGGCGCCAAACCGCTGCGCCACCCAGGGATCCCTGAGATCTGGAATTTTTTAAAGCATTTTAATGTCATAGAGAAAACTAAATGAAAGAATCAGTGGGTGAATTTTATGTTCTAAGTGGATACTCGAGAATTGAATGGTTTTGTGACAGTATGGATATTAGCATGGGTATTTTACTTATGTGCACAGTTTAAGAGCAAAACTGATCTTTTATTTAACTTCAGTTTGCCTGAAGCACCGAAAGCCTGTTTCTCCAACAAATAATGTTTGGGCTTTCTAAATGGGGGGAAAATGTAAAAGTGGGAAGAGGTGCTGTTCAGTAGAATTAGATTTTGATCCAAAATTATTTCAAGTTTCACATCCTAATTAGTAACTTGAAAAAAAAAAAGCCTCTTATCTATGCTTACAGTGCAGTGTGGGATTGTATTGTTAATAATTCTAATTTTGAAGGTTATGCTTCATTTATATATTTCATGGTGGTAGTGTTTATCTAATTTCTCATATATTGTGAAATCATCTTGATCTTGATTTTTGGAAAGGCTAAGTGATGTGAATACTCATTTTGCAGAAGGTAATATGGCTGACTCCATAATAGCAATATAGAAAATACCAAGGGTGACTTACAAAATCAGTATGTAATAATGAAAGGATGTCTTGACTCAACACTTGTTTCCCATATATTCAATCTGAATTCGTTTTTGTTTAGATTGTCACATTTCTAATACCTGGTCCATCATATATTCTAAACTTTGCAAATCACATTTGAATCTGGCCTGTCACATTTGTATCACCATGTTTGGATTGAATGTACACTCAGGTGAAGAAACATTTTACTCAAAGTTACTTTGTAGTTTAGCATCATTAAAGGTATTTGGGAACTTGTCAAGGAACTATTTGGAAGATACAGTCTGCTATTATTGATTGGTCTTGATAATTTTTTGAAAGCAAGCAGAAAATGTCTTATTGGATATAGTATGTGAGTTCATTCAACAGTTGTTTGTGATACTCTTTGGTAATATTTGCCATAGGATGGTGTAAAAGGTAATGAAATAAATTTCAGATTTATAAATTTCTAATCATAAAGGGTGCAATTAAGCAACTATTTAGGAGCTTACTTTAATATCTTAAAAAGTTACTTGTTGTCATTTCCTTTCTACCTCCTACTTCTCCATCCACTGCAGGGTGGTATTTGCTCTTTATAACTCCACTGAACTGCTCTTACCTAGATTAGTAAATATCTCCTAGTATCTCCATTTAGTAAATTCTCTCTAGAGCATGGGACACCACTAACATTTCCTTCTTGGAACCTGGTTTCCAAGATAGTATTTCTGGTGGATGGGCTGGGGAATGTTGGGTTTTAACATTGTTTGATGGTTAAAATTACTGTCTCTTAAATACCTGTATATATGATGGTCCCCTTAATGTCTGGTGGTGACTTAAGCTCCACATTTTTCTTACATCACAATGTTTTTCTCTGGATTGTTCATCTGTATAACAGAGCCCCTATCTACTCTTAGGCCATCCAACCCAGGAACTTAGGACTCATCTATGTCTTTTTTCTTAACCTCCTACCTATAGTCAGTCAGAAAGAGTTCTTTTTGATTGGCATCTTTGATGCCTCTGCCCATTTAGTACTTCTGCTCCAGGATTAACTGCTAGTTTTTGTTACTTCTCCAGCAGCAGCCTCCTGACCAGTCTCTGACTCCAGACTTATCTGTCCAATTCATTCTTCATCTTGTTTACTCGAGTGGGCTCTGATAAATACAAATTTGTTCATACCATATTTTTGCTTAAAATTCTTAAGTAGATCAATTATCTCTTTAGAATAAAAATTCCAAACCCTTAGGTTAAGGGACCCTCTAGGTTTCTCATGTTTGCTGAACATTCAATTTTATTCACCTGATCTGAACTAATCCCTATGAAGGGCAAGTTCACATGGGGGCCTGAGAAGATGATTTATTTGAACCTTCATTTTTCCCCCTTTCCTTGAAGAATAAGGAAGAACTTGAAGAGCTTATTAGTAACAAGCATGAAATTGAGGCTGGTCAGTACTAAAACCCACCATTCAGTAGGATTTCCTAAATTGTGATATTAAATTTTTATTTTTTATTTATTTTTATTTATTTATTTTAATTATTTATTTATTTATTTATTTATTTATTTATTTATTTATTTATTTATTTATTTATTTATGATAGAGAGAGAGAGAGAGGCAGAGACACAGGCAGAGGGAGAAGCAGGCTCCATGCCGGGAGCCCAATGCGGGACTCGATCCCAGGACTCCAGGATCGCGCCCTGGGCCAAAGGCAGGTGCCAAACTGCTGAGCCACCCAGGGATCCCCGTGATACTAAATTTTTAAATTCTGTTTTTCCCTGGGTGGCTCAGTGATTTTGCGCCTGCCTGCTGCCCAGGGTGTGATCCTAGAGTCCTGGGATCGAGTCCCACATCAGGCTCCCTGCATGGAGCCTGCTGCTTCTCCCTCTGCCTGTGTCTCTGCCCCCCCCCCCATGTGTCTATAATAAACAAACAAATCTTTTTAAAAAATTATGTTTTTCCCTTGCATTTTCAGTACATATTGCTTTTAGGTTGGGACTTGCTTTTCTACTAGTTTTAGACCATGGGTTCCTTTTGTTGTTTTGACAAAGTTGTGGGTAAGGACTCACCCTGGACATTATCCTGGCCCCTCTTTCTGGATAGGAGGTTCTGACATTTCTCATCAGGTGTTCAGATTCTCAGCCAGGGACACCAGAATCCTCTTCTGTGTGAATTTCCCTTTCTCAGTAGACACTCTTCTAGCCCTAAAAAGAGAACAACAAAACTCCATGAAGTGGGTAGACAGAGTTTTACTGTCTTTTTTGGTGGAAGGGGTGACTTGAGCTCACAGTTGCTAAATGAGGTCAGCTTATAGAATTGGGTTTAAATCCAGATATTTGGACTCCTTGAGCAGTGCCAAGTTATAGATAACAATGATAGCTGATGGCATCTAGGAATCATATACGTCCAGAGCTTTGAGGTGCAAAGTAGCTTAGAAGTAATAATGACTGTTCATGATATTAGATGAAATAAGAGTGTTTGATCAAAGTATATATGACTTTTACATAGTCTCTCAAATTTAATCAGCATAGCTGTTGAAAGTGTTTTAAGTATAGGTAAGAGAACTTTTATTAAGTTATAAATACCAAATCAGATATAATTACAATATTCAATTTTAGAATTGCTGGATACATTTAATTCTGTGAGCATATCTTAGATCTTGTGAGAAATGTAAATATTTATTAAATGCAACCCTTGGGGTGCCTGGGTGGCTCAGTTGGTTAAGCATCCAACTCTTGATTTTGGCTCAGCTCATGCTCTCTGGGCTGTGCAGTAGAGCCCCATGACCAGCTTCCTTGTTAGTGGGGAGTCTGCTTGAGATTCTGTTGACTCTACCCCATCCCGTGTGTACACGTGCTCGCACATGTTCTCTCTCTCTCTCTCTCATTTATAAATAAATAAAGTAAAATAACCTTTATCCTTCAGATATTTATAATTTGGTAATGAAGTAAGATGTACACAGATGTTTAGTTATAACAAAAGATGAAGATAGGAAGTGCATAAATGAGGTTGAGAGTCATCTTAGGAAACAGTATTAAGATCAATCTTTGAGTTGAAACCTGAGTAGTAGTAACTACAATTTAGGTCTATTGGAAGTACAGGATTGGGACGCCTGGGTGGCTCAGTGGTTGAGCATCCTGCTTTTGGCTCGGGTTTTGATCCTGGGTGCTGGGATGGAGTCTCACATCAGGCTCCCCGCAGGGAGCCTGGTTCTTCCTCTGCCTATGTCTCTGCCTCTCTCTCTCGGTCTCTCATGAATAAATAAATAAAATCTTTTTAAAAGTACAGAATTGCCATTAAAAAAAGAAAAATCCTAAACTTTTATCTTCAGGGTCTACCAGTGTAAATCCTCCTGTTTTCACAGTGGAGCTTAACTTTGTAATGTGATGTGAACTGTTTTTGCATAAACCTGAAACAGCAATCAAATGCAGTAGATTTGGCTATAGTACAGGTTAAATTAAAATCCTTGAGATTCGGGGGATCCCTGGGTGGCTCAGCCGTTTGGCGCCTGCCTTTGGCCCAGGGCGCGATCCTGGAGTCCCGGTATCGAGTCCCACGTCGGGCTCCCGGCATAGAGCCTGCTTCTCCCTCCTCTTGTGTCTCTGCCTCTCTCTCTCTTTCTGTGTCTATCATAAATAGATAAATAAATAAATACTAAAAAAAAAATCCTTGAGATTATGTGCCCCAAGTAAGACTATTCCATATTACTGGAGTAGATTTCTGCTTAGTGAATTCTGTGTCACTCTTGCCTACTTTTGATATTGTTGAGAAGGTTAGTGGGAATGATACAATTATTGAAGTGCCAAGAACAATGCCTGACACATTGAAAGTACCTGATAAAAGTTCATTCTCATTATAAGATTGTTTTGCCTGCCAATTAGGTAATGATTCCATTGAATAATAATAGATGAAACATTTTCATGGTGTTTAATGTGTGTCAGGCAGTATTCTAAATACGTATATTAACTCATTTAATCCTTATAAATAATCTATGAAGTAGGTACTTTCCTATTATACAGAGGGAGAAACTAGCCTCTTCTGTGTGTACTTCAGAGTTCTTTTGTCTGATTCTCTGAAAAACTGTTAGGATTTTGATTGGCATTGCACTGAATGTGTAATTTTTCTTGTATTTATTGCTTTGGCTAGATGTTCCAGTACAGTGTTGAATTAGAAATGTTTGTCATGGGTATATTTATCTTGTTCTTATGCTAAAGAGACTTTTGATGTTGGTCCATTAATGCATATTTGCTGTCAGTTTTTAGGTTTTGGAAGGAACCTTTTTATCAATTTAAGGAAGTTCCCATCACTTTTTTGATGGCTGTAGTTTTTTGTTTTTTTTTTAAATGTTATTTATTTATGAGAGACACAGAGAGAGAGGGAGACACAGGCAGAGGGAAGAGAAGCAAGCTCCATGCAGGAGCCTGATGCGGGACTCGACCCCAGAACTCTGGGTTCACATTCTGAACTAAAGGCGGATGCTCAACTGCTGAGCGACCTAGGCATCCCATCACAGTTCTATCTATCTATCTATCTATCTATCTATCTATCTATCTATCATCTATCTATCTGATTATTTATTCCCATTACAGTACTTTTTAAAGACGCTGATGAATTTGATTTGCTAGGGATTTGTTTTTGTTTGAGGGGGTTGAGTTTTTGCTTCTTATGTTCATGATTTTCTTTTCTTGTACTGGCCGTGTGATTTTTTAGAATATTCTATTTTCTAGAAGTGTTTGTATGAGGTTGAATTGTCTTACTTTAAAGTTCGGTAGGACATCCCTGTAAAAACATTTAGATCTGGTATTTTCCTTATGGGAAGATTAGCCAGTGATTAAAATAGACTCTTTCTTTTCTTACTTTCAGAGAGAGTGCTCTTGCATGTGGGCATGTGAACCAGGGGAGGGGCAGGGGGAGAAGGAGGGAGAATCCCAAGCAGACTTCCCTGAGCAGGAGCCTGATGCAGGACTCAATCTTAATGACCCTGAGATCATGACCTGAGCCAAAATCAAGAGTCAGATTCTTAACTGATTGCACCACCCAGGCACCTCCAGACTATTTCCTTAATAGTAGTAACAGGATAATTCAAGCTTTCTATGTCTCCTTCTTTTAAACTTATTTAAATGGGAAGTTTCAATTTAATAGAATAATATAAAGGGAATTCCTGTGTGTGTTACTTCAAGTTATTTTTGTACGCACATACATGCTCCCTCCTTTCTTTTTTTGCTGGGGTGTTTTATAGCAAATCCCAGACAAGTCATTTCACCAGAAATGCCTTAATATGTATCTCATAGTTAAAAGGATTTGTTTTAACATAGTAACTATGCTGTTACCACACCCACCAAAATTGGTAATTTAATACTACCCACCACTCAGTCATGCTTTATTTTCCTAATTCTTTTTCTTTTTAAGACTTTATTATTTATTTGAGAGAGTGTCACTGCGAAGGGCAGAAGGAGAGGGAGGGACAAAGAATCTTAAGCCGACTTCCTTGCTGAGCACAGAGCCCAATGAGGAGCTCGATTGCACAACCCTGAGATCGTGACCTGAGGTGAAACCAAGAGTAGGATGCTCAACTGAGCCAGGTGCCCCTCCCTGATTCTCTTCTTAAAAATGTGTGTGTGTGTGTGTGTGTTTTCTTTTTTTTTTTATATAGTTGGTTTGCAGGATCCAAACAGGACATAACCTAGTTGTTGGATCTGTAATAAAAACTCCTCACATTCCCTTACATTTTTCCTTCATGTCATTGATTTGTTTCAGAAACTGGGACATTTATCCTACAGAATTTTTTATTTTTTTTAAGATTTTATTTATTCATTCATAGAGACACAGAGAGAGAGAGAGAGAGGCAGAGACACAGGCAGAGGGAGAAGCAGGCTCCACGCAGGGAGCCTGATGTGGGACTCCGATCCTGGGTCTCCAGGATCATGCCCTGGGCTGCAGGCGGCGCTAAACTGCTGCGCCACCAGGGCTGCCGCAGAATTTCTTTTTGATTAAGGTTTGGTGAATATTTTTTCAGGAACATACCCATTTTTGTTTCTTCAATTTTTTGTGTAAAGTTATGAGCTGTATTGCTTTCTGTTTTTTCTTTTTTCCTTAACTTTCCCAGAAATTTATTTCTCTTCTTCAAAGAACCAGCGTTTTCTGGTTTTGTTGGTACCCTCTCAGTTGAATCTCTCCTTTTCTCTTTTGTTGGTAATTCTTTTATCTTTGGTTATCTTGCTGCTGTTCTTTTTCTGACATAGTAACTTGGCTAGGGCAGCCCTGGTGGCACAGCGGTTTAGCGCCGCCTACGGCCCAGGGTGTGATCCTGGAAACCTGGGATCAAGTCCCATGTCAGGCTCCCTGCATGGAGCCTGCTTCTCCCTCTGCCTGTGTCTCTGCCTCTCTCTCCGTGTCTCCCATGTATAAATAAATAAAATCTTTAAAAAAAAAAAAACTTGGCTAGTTAACTCATTAATTTATGTCTCTATTCTTTAAGTTTTAAAATGTAAAAAAAAGTTTTAAAATGTAGTGTTACTTTTGTGATTTCCTCTTATCACCTATGTGCACTTTTTAAAATTTCTACATGAGGGCAGCCCCGGTGGTGCAGCAGTTTAGCGCCGCCTGCAGCCCAGGGCGTGATCCTGGAGACCCTGGATGGAGTCCCATGTCAGGCTCTCTGCATGGAGCCTGCTTCTCCCTCTGCCTGTGTCTCTGCCTCTCTGTCTCTCATGAATAAATAAATATAATCTTTAAAAAAATAAAACTATTTGTATTCCAAAACAACTAAGGTACATTTTATAGTGGAAGAGCACAAAATGATTTTTCAAAAGGAAATAATAAAACTATAAAAGTCTGGACTTTGAATCATGCCCTGTGATCCTGGGATGTGATTGAGAGCAGTTATAATATGACCAGATGCTTAAGTGTGTTGGACACTAGGCAGGGAGTTGGTGTATAAGTGGTGAGACTTGTCCTTCACAAAAAGCTACAGTCTGTATGCAGAGGTGGCATTAAGGGGTGGTGGAAGGAAGAGATAGCAGGAAGGAGGGGAGAGAGACAGATACACAGATAATTTCAGTGCCATTATAGAATCCTCTTAAAATAGGAAGGGCACATATGGGAAGAATTGTGCTTAGGAACCAACACTAATTGGACCAAGTAGATCATTACTAAGTGGTATCTTGTCTTCAAGGAATGGTCTGTCTTTTAATAGTATAATCAGTTGTAGAGCCACATATATCTAATTATTAAATACCCAATTAGGCTTTGTTAATGTGAAAGCTACTTGGGGAATTAAAAGGAAAAAAAAAACCCTCAAAACACCTCATTCTGTATAATAAGTTAATACTGTTATTCCACAGATCAACCAGGACAATTCTTTCCTTCCACTGGACATTTGGTATTTTTGGAGACATTGTCACAAATGGGGTAGGGGTACCACTGGCATTGAGAGAGACCAAGGATCTGCTGCATATCTTACAATGTATAGGACAATCTCCTCTTCCCCCACAACAAAGAATATCCAGCCCAAAATATTCAGTAATGCCAAGATTGAGAGACTCTGAATTAATCCATAATTTGCATATTCTTTTTTGTGGGGTCAGAGTGATTTGTATGTTGTTGAAGGAGCATGGTTTTGTATCCTATTACAGCAAGATTTTGGTTAAGGAAAACTAATCTTGCAGGCTGAGGTCAGGTGAAAGGGAATTCACTCAGATCAAGGACTTGTTCTGTGGCAGGCACTGTAATAAGCACTTGGTAAAGAATGGCAGATAGACCCTGTCTTCATGAAGCTCACAGTGAATGTTTTGCAAATGGTGGATCTTTTGTATCCATTGTCTTCACTTGATTTTAGCCAAAAGATCTAGAAACCATCAGTTGTCTTTAGTATTGTATTTCAAATATTTTATTTCATTCTGAATTTAGTTTGTGTATAGATAAGTTATTTTAACTTATCTATAAAAAAATTTAATATTTTTAAAATCTTTTTTAAATTAATTTTTTAAAATCTTTTAAATTTTTTTAAATCTTTTTCATGATCATGGGTACAAACTCAGCAACTCATAATGGATGTTGTGCTAACATTTAATCCTTTTTCCTTTGGTCTTAGGTACAGTTCATAAGTGTTTAAACTTGTTGACATCAAATATTCTCTAATTTTTAAATACATATGTAACTTTTTTTAAGTATAATATGAAAGACTGCAGTACAAATAGTATTCCATGGAGTGAGGTTTGAAAATATTTAATGCTGGGGATCCCGGGGTGGCTCAGTGGTTTAGCACCTGCCTTCGGCCCAGGGCATGATCTTGTAGTATCGGGATCGAATCCCACATCGGGCTCCCTGCAGGGAGCCTGCTTCTCCCTCTGCCTGTGTCTCTGCCTGTCTCTGTGTGTCTCTCATGAATAAATAAATAAAATCTAAAAAAAAAAAGAAAAAGAAAAAGAAAATATTTAATGCTTATCCAGAACAAAGCATAGAGCAATTTGTAATTTTGATTCTGTCAACTTTAATCTTTATCTTTTCTCTTTCCTTTTAGATTTTGGCTCTCTATTTGATTTGGAGCATGACTTACCAGATGAATTAATCAACTCTACAGAATTGGGACTAACCAATGGTGGTGATATTAGTCAGCTTCAGACAAGTCTTGGCATAGTACAAGATGCAGCCTCTAAACATAAACAACTGTCAGAATTGCTACGGTCTGGTAGTTCCCCTAACCTCAATATGGGGGTTGGTGGCCCAGGCCAAGGCATGGCCAGCCAGCCCCAACAGAACAGTCCTGGATTAGGTTTGATAAATAGCATGGTTAAAAGCCCAATGGCGCAGGCAGGCTTGACTTCTCCCAACATGGGGATGGGCACTAGTGGACCAAATCAGGGTCCTACGCCATCTGCAGCAGGTATGATGAACAGTCCAGTAAATCAGCCTGCCATGGGAATGAACACAGGGATGAATGCTGGCATGAATCCTGGAATGTTGAATGCAGGCAATGGACAGGGGATGATGCCTAATCAAGTCATGAACGGTTCAATTGGAGCAGGCCGGGGGCGACCTAATATGCAGTACCCAAACCCAGGCATGGGAAATGCTGGCAGTTTAATGACCGAGCCACTACAGCAAGGCTCTCCTCAGATGGGAGGACAAACGGGATTGAGAGGCCCTCAGCCTCTTAAGGTAAGTGCCGTTTTGGTTTGTATGCACTATCAGTTTGTTTTGATTGTTCCGATGATGGAAGGAGGGCTTGAGGTCAGTTACTCATTTATTCTTTACCATTCATGCTTGATTTTATTATATGGTGTGCTATTTCTCAAACATATGCCAAGGGTCTGTGTTGTCACAAATTTTATGAAGCTTTTATATTAATTTTGAATAAAACTGTTATTTTACAGCTCAGTGATACTGTATACTAGTTCCTATTCTCTCAGTATTAGAATGTTAAAGAATAGGTATTAGAATATTTTCACAAATACTAGAATATTTTTTGCTCTTTTCTAAGCCCATTTTTAGTTTTCATATCCTCGTAAAAATATGGTTTTGAGCTAGCTGGCTTTATACCATCTTCAGATATCACTTATTTCCATTACTTGGAATGTCCCTGGTTTTCAAGAGGTATTTATTCTAAAAGATTTATTAAATGTGGGATGCCTGGGTGGCTCAGCAGTTAAGCATCTGCCTTCGGCTCAGGGTGTGATCCTGGGGTTCTGGGATCGAGTCCCACGTCGGTCTTCCTGCACGGAGCCTGCTTTTCCCTCTGCCTCTCTCTGTGTGTGTCTCTCATGAATAAGTAAATGAAATCTTAAAAAAAAAAAAAGATTCATTAAATGTTATTTTTTTCTCAGTTGATGGACATAAAGGTGTATTCGTTTACTCTGGAACCTCAATATACCAAATGTCCAGTTAACCTAATTTTGGTCATTGATTGAAAGGCTTTTCTTTTTCAAAAAGCCTACTTTTTTTGCTTTATTAAGTAAAGCTAAATATATTTTCTGAAACTTTAAAAATGTGTTCTTTATATTCAGAATTAAGATGTTACAGGGATCCCTGGGTGGCTCAGCTGTTTAGTGCCTGCCTTCGGCCCAGGGCATGATCCTGGAGTCCCTGGATCACGTCCCGCATCAGGCTGCATGGAGCCTGCTTCTTCCTCTGCCTGTGTCTCTGCCTCTCTTTCTCTCTCTCTCTGTCATGAATGAAAAAATAAAATCTTTAAAAAAAAAAAAAAAGATGTTATAAGCATATATTTGATGCCTATTCCTTCATATTTTTCCTACATTTATTTTTTTCTTGAAGTGGTATATTACAATTGCCAGCACCTGATATATAATTAGTAAATACTTGCTGAATGAAAAAGATGGCTTTTCTTGGAAGGTGATATTGGAGATGGGTAAGATTTTCACAAGGAGTTAAGAGCAAGCTCTTTCTGTAAGAGGAATAACTGAGTAGGCTTTGGGACTTTGTGTTCATGAAAATCATGATGATGAGAGAGAGTTCAGCTATGAGATTAAGATATGGGGACGAGAAGTAGCCTGGGTGGCTCAGTTGAGTAAGCATCTGACTTGATCTCACTTAGGTCTTGATCTCAGGGTTTGAGTTTAAGTCCCATGTTGGGCACTAGGATGGGCATGGAGCCTACTTAAAGAAAAGACATAGGGATGAATACAGAGTGGGGAGACTGAGGTCACATTCCATGCATGAAAGCCCTTAAATTTATGCTACACAGTAAAGAATCTCTTAACTTAGGGAAAGATTGTTTGTCATTCCTGCCTCTGTAGATTCTCCCTTTTTGGCACTTTCATATTGCTATGTTGATGTGATTAGGTTAGAATATTTGGAGTGGAAAACAGAAACCAGAAGCTAAAATATTTATTAGGTGCATCTTATAGATTTTAAAACATAGCTGTGAAGAGTCCCTGCCCTCCTGATGTTTGTATAAACTGGAGTATTCCAGTGGGGAGAGGTGGGCTGACAGACTAAACCTTCACTGATTGATCAAATATTTATTGATCCCTAGCTTTGGTGTTGAAGATAGAGAATGAGTGTTTCAGAGACCTTATATTCTAGTGTGCACATAAGTTGTAAGTTAAGATATTCCAGGTCTGTGCTATGAAGAAAAAATTAAAAAGGAAAGGCTCAGGGGTACCTGGGTGGCTCAACTGGTAGAACATGCAACTGGGGGATCTAAGTTTGAGCCCCACATTGTGTGTAGAGATTACTTAAAATCTTGAGGGGCTCAATCGGTTAAGTGGCTGCCTTCAGCTCAGGTCATGATCCTAGGGTCCTGGGATTGAGCCTGGATTCGGGCTCCATGCTCAGCGGGGAGTCTGCTCCCTTTGCTGCTCTCCTACTTGTGTGTTCTGTCAGGTAAATAAATAAGAATAAAATCTCTTTTTTTTTTTTTTTTAAGATTTTATTTGTTTATTCATGAGAGACACACAGAAGAGAGAGGCAGAGACACAGGCAGAGGGAGAAGCGGGCTCCATGCAGGGAGCCTGACTTGGGACTCACGGGTATCCAGGATCAGGCCCTGGGCTGAAGGTGGCGCTAAACCGCTGGGCCACCTGGGCTGCCCCTAAAATCTTTTTTTTTTTTTAAAGGAAAGGCTCAGTAGGAGTGGGACACTGTTTTATTTATAATCTAAATCACAGGGATGCCTGGGTGGCTCAGCATTTAAGTGTCTGCCTTTGGCTCAGGGCATGATCCTGGAGTCCCAGAATCGAGTCCCACGTCTGGCTCCCTGCATGGAACCTGCTTCTCCATCTGCCTATGTCTCTGCCTCTCTCATAAATAAATAAATAAAATCTTAAAAAAAAAAAAAAAAAAAAGTCTAAATCACAATTTTTTTCTTTCTTTCTTTTTTTTTTTTTTAAATTTTTGACCTGAGTTGAAGGCAGATGCTTAACCAACTGAGCAACCCAGGTACCCCTAAATCACAGATTTCTTTTATCAGCATTGTTTGAGACATATAGCAGCGTACAAAACATACAAAAATCCCTCTCTTTGTGCAGCTTTTATATTTATGGAATGGAGGAATTCAAATATAAAAATATTACTAGTAAAATATTTTGTGGTTTTAAGTGAGTCCCACGTGTATTTATATTTATGAATTGGTACTTCTAAAGTACAGCAATAACTAACACATAACATCTCTAAATTCTTATTTAGTAAATAAGTTTTGGGGAATTATGGAAGTTTGGAATGAGATACCCAATTAATAGACAAGTAAATACTTTAATAAAACGATCAGTTTTCTCTTTGTAGCAGGAAAAAAAAGCTTTTATTCATTACATTTCTTCCAAAATTCCTAAGAGTTCTAGTGATATTTAAGAATCAGGAATTAAGGAACTTTTCAGTGAAACTTGAAAATTTGAACCCTCTTGGCAAATGGCAGTGGCTTTTGTACACATTCTTCTTTTGGATGAATCTGTGGTTCAGTGTGTGCAGGCAGGTTGTGACATTCCTACTTAAAACCTTCTTCCAAGTCCTAACAGTGGTTTTTGGGAAAAAACTTGGATCATATCCCCTTTTAATCTAGGTTTTGATTTTAGAGTTAGTGTAAAATAAATACAAAATGTTTTATGTCTTCAGCTTATTTCTGATTAGTTCAGGAAGGTGGAGTGAAGGGCAGAATAGTGCTAATGTGAATCCCGCTGCCTGCATCTGGTCTGTTAACCTGGTCATCTTCCTCTTCAGCTATATATTGTCAGGTTTCTTGGTTAAATCCTTTCATTCTCCACAAACATCATAAAACATTATATGTGCCTCCTTAAAAATGCTGCTGACAAAAGAAAGACATTTTTGAAAATCTTTTTACCTAATAGCTGCCCTTTATTTATGAAGAAAGCAATGAAGTTTATCATCATAGTTAATGGTACAGACTGGAGCTTTCCTGCTTGGGTTAAAAATGAGCTCAGGCACTCCCATAGTAGCTATATTACCTTGGGCATCCTGCTTGCTCTACCTCAGTTTTCCCGCCTGTACAATGGAAATAGTAAAAGTGGGTGTAACCTACCTCATGGAATTATTGGGGAAATAAATGATTAGTCCAAGTAAGCTCCTTGTGAGTGGTATATAGTAAGGACTTATTTGTAGAGTAGTAATAGTAGTATTTAGTGTTATTAGTAGCAATAGTAGCAAGTAGTATTTATTGTAGTTCCCATTTTGTGATGTTCTTAAAACATTTTTATGGGGAGGGGGAAATCAAATCTAGACACATAGTTAAGCTGTAATCTTCTAGAATTGTAGTTCTTGGCTACAATAGGAGATCAAATAGTATATACCACATGAACAGCTGTTGGCTGGAGGAGGTGAGAATGCCCACTATTAGAGACTTCAGTGGATTAATAGTATATAAATTTGGTGGAAGATTAACTTTCTTTGGAATTAAGGGCTTTGTATTCAGGAAGTGTTCATTAATATTCTAGAGGGTTTTTCTTTTTCCCCCTTCTTAGAAAATAAAAAAATAGAGGTGGCTCGGTCAGGTAAGTGTCTGCCTTCAGCTCAGGTCATGATCCTCCGTGTCCTGGGATTGAGCCCCACGTTGGTACTCACCACTCAGTGGGGAGTCTGCTTCTCCCTCTCCCTCTGCTGCTCCTCTACAGCGTGCTTGCACTCTGTCTCTTAAGTAAATAAAATCTTTTAAAAAAAAAAGAATAAAATATTTTCTATAAAAGAGCTTATTAAAGAGAAAAGATCCAGAATTATTAAATAACGTTAGACAGTATAGTTGTACCTAAATTAGTGTTAGGCTCCAAAAGCTGTATATGTTCGGGCCATTAATTCTAACATCAACTTTATGATTTTATTCCCTTATACAGGTAAGGGAACAAAGTCTGGGAATGGGTAATTACAGCGAACTCTTGTCTTTCTGAATAAAAAGTCTATGTTGTTTATCACTGTAGTATAAAGTCATTCTATTATTATCCATATATTGATAAAACCGAAGCAACTAAAAACAGATACAATGCTTTTATGCAGCAACAGTCACCTCCTCACTTACTGTAACCTTATATAGGGATGATCATTGCTATACTAAGACCTTGTAGATACAAGGTCTGTATCTGTATACAGATACAGCCTTGGGGCATTAAAAAAAAGATGGGGATCCCTGGGTGGGTCAGCGGTTTAGCGCCTGCCTTTGGCCAAGGTACGATCCTGGAGTCCCGGGATCGAGTCCCGCGTTGGGCTCCCGTCGTGGAGCCTGCTTCTCCCTCTGCCTGTGTCTCTGCCTCTCTCTCTCTCTGTCTATCATGAATAAATAAATAAAAAGTCTTAAAAGATTATTTATTTAAGCAAGAGAAAGAGTGGAGGGGGAGAGAAAGAATACCAAACCTACTTAGCTGAGCACAGACCACATGTGGGGCTTGATCCCAGGAGTGCAAGATCATGACCTGAGCTGAAACCAAGAATCAGGCACTTAACCAACCCACTGAGCCACCCATGCTCCCCATCTTGGAGCATTTTTATATATTACTTTTTTATTCTTACTCTATTGTCCTGGATCTGGGGGATGACCTAACTCTCCCCTGACTCTGGTTATATCACATGGTATGATGACTTGTGTGTTAACACTCACACCATCCCCACTCCCATCCTCATCCCCACCCCATCCCCATCTAGGGCTCAATCCCAGAACTCTGGGATCATGACCAGTGCCAAAGGCAGACCATTAACCTACTGAGCCACCCAGGCGCCCCTGTAGAATCAGATTTTTGAGAAAGAAAAGATAGTCCTTGAGGCATTATTTTCAGTTGCCTAAAAATGTTGTGGCTTCCTGGTTTCCTGGTCCTCTGTCTTTTCTGTTTAGGTGGTTATCTGGATCACTTGAGGTATAGAGAAGGGGAACAGGATCAAATAAGGAACTATGGTGTAGCAGAAATTAAGTACAGTATATTTCCCTTCCCATTATATTTATATTTGGTGGAGGAGTATTGGGGGTTGGAGATATTGAAATAATAGGAATGGGGAGAATTGTGTATTCTGTGCAACACAGGCAGCAGAACTCTGAGGAAGCCAGAAAAGCCAAAAGCCTGAGAATCTTTGTTGGTCAGAGTGACCAGAGGTGTCAGGAATGAGTTATTGCCAGCTGACCAACAGTTGGTACAGTCTGTATATTTGAGGCCATAGTCCACTTTGGAGTTTCTAGGTAATGCATTATGATCGGGAAAACAGGCAATGTCAGGAACTAGTGGAAACCCAGTTGTTGGAAGTAGGTAAGGCAGTGTCTATGTGAACAAATGTGAAGAACCACATTCTACTGTGACATATTTGAGTTAGATATATTATGCTTCTTAAGAGATGAGGAGGCAGCTTACAAATCCCTGTGTTTTATATATGTATATAATGGACTCCTAAAAATTTAATTTATTGTCTGTTGGTCTTTTATAGTCTGTCCTGCAGATTCTGTTAGGATAGCTTTCATTTTATGTCTGTCATGAATTTCCATGCTAATAGGAAACACAGTAAAGTGAACTGTAACTCCCCCAGATGTAGGCTTATATATTATTGGAACTATATTCATATAAATATTAGTACTTTTTTTTTTTAAGATTTTATTCATTTATTCATGAAAGAGAGAGAGGCAGAGACATAGAGGGAGAAGCAGGCTTCATGCAGGGAGACCGACATGGGACTTGATCCCGGGTCTCCAGGATCACACCCTGGGCCGAAGACGGCACTAAACCACTGAGCCATCCAGGGATCCCAAATATTAGTACTTTATTTTTATTTTTTTAAAGATTTTTATTTATTTATTCATAGAGACAGAGAGAGAGGCAGAGACACAGGCAGAAGGAGAAGCAGGCACCATACAAAGAGCCTGACATGGGACTTGATCCGGGGTCTCCAGGATCACACCCTGGGCTGCAGGTGGCACTAAACCGCTGCGCCACCAGGGCTGCTCTCAAATATTAGTAATTTAAAAGCATGTGGGCAGCAGCACTTGCAGTCCACTGAAAATACCAAAAGAAACCTGAACTTGAGTTTAAGCCTGTTTCTAATGTATTTGATCCTCCCTACAATCTTACTGGCCAGATTCACTTAGAAAATACCAATTATTGGAGATTGAAGCAGCAAGTCTTTAACTCTGAATGCTTCCCATTCAGGCTGCTGCCTTCTTGTATGTTTCCCACCCATACCTTGCCACTTCCCTGAAGGGAATTACTGAACTCCTAGTCTCTGATCTCATCTGGAAACCGTAAATGTTCTTTAATTTTTCATTATTTTGCCTTTCCACTGCAGGCAAACCTTTGAACTGATAAAGATGTCATATTGTTATAAATTTGCAGAGTATAGATACTGTATACGATTTAAAGAACAGTTTTATTTAGAGGTTTTTGTATTTTATGACTTTTAGATCCCCCCTCCCCCCGGAGTCAGTGGGTCTTTTGTCAATTAGGATTAGGGCAGGGGGGGCCTACGTAGGTAAAGAACTAAGGTTCTTTCCTTTACTTATTTTATCATCTATGTTGTTTTATAAATGCACAAACATTTATTAGGGTAGAAAATGAGCTCTTTCGTGGTCTAGACGATAGATGCTTCACAGAAACGGTAACTTTTGAAATGGATCTTAGAGGATGAGTAGAATCTGTAGCTGATGCTTAGTTTGGTTGTACCGATTAAGTAAGCAACAACAACCAAAAATATTGGACTGCCTTTTTGTTAACTTAGTATTTTATTTCCTTTACAGGTTATCTTTCAGAAATCAAATAAGAAAGGAGTATGCCACTGCCTAGTTCTAGGGAAAAGGAAAATCTTTAAGGCAAATGCTAGAGATTTAAGAAGCAAGTTGCTCCTCAGATTTGCAAGTTAATGGGTACAGGTTATAGTAGGATACCATGGGTAGATAGTCAGGCCTCATGAACATCATGAAGGCTCTGTGTAGAAAATAGAATAGACAGAAGGCAAGAAAACCTGTTGGACACAGTCTACACAAGCTGTGATGAAGGGTTTGAATTAAAGCAGTGACAGCGGACTGGGAACAGTTGTAGGGGCTGTGGTGGTGGTGGTATGTGTGTTTAGAGATAGAATTTGAAGGCCCCTCTCTGATAGAACTGGATCTGGCTGAGAAGAATAGAAATCTAGTATGATTCCTTTTAATTGAGCAGTAGCACCAGTCTCCTTAGTTTCTTTTTCTTTTTAAAGATTTTATCTATTTAGTCATGAGAGACACAGGCAGAGGGAGAAGCAGGCTCCATGCAGGGAGCCCGATGTGGGATCAGGCCCTGGGGCAAAGGAAGGCGCTAAACCGCTAAGCCACCCAGGGATTCCCCCCAGTCTCCTTAGTTTCTATTCTGAGAGCTTTACTGTATGTTTTTAGTAGGTGGTGGTTGACTTGTGGTGTGTTCTTCTTTGGAAAAATAGGATTGTAAGTTGCATCATTATCAGTAAAACATTTGGTTCTGAATACTTAATACTTTGTTCTTTATTTTTTTAAGATTTTATTTATTTGAGATAGTATGAGTAGGAGGGCCGGTTGTGGGGGAAGGGCAGAGGCAGAGGGAGAAGCAGGCTCCCCACTCACCAGGGAGCTCTCGGATGTGGGGCTTGATCTCAGGACCCTGGGATCATGGCCTGAGCTGAAGGCAGATGCTTAACCTCTGAGCCCCATCCATGCACCCCAATACTCTGTTCTTTAATGAGCTATCCAATATGTTTGCTCCAGATTGACTGTCATAAATGTAGATTAAAATCTACTTTTTTAAGTATAGGAATATGCAGAGAGACTCAAAATACTTTAAGAGCCAGCCAGGTAATTTAATGAATAAACCAGCTAGGTTTAAGACAGCAAGGAATGATGTGGACTCTGAAATTTCCTTGTTCTAAGGGATTTACATTTCAAAAGTTTTAAAATCATTGTGCCAGCGTATCTATAAATGAAAAGGGACATATCTCCTAATTTATGTATTCTACCTTTCATTTAACAAAATGCTGGAATAAGCATTCACATGCATTTGACATATCACACTGTCTAACATATTTAGAGATTAGGTCATTGAGTTGAATTTAATTTATTAAGCCATATTTTTGTACATTAAATAAAATGCATTTAATGCATTCAAGTGAAAATGAATGGCAAACCATGATTTGCAGATACAGCTTAATGAAGATGCTTATAAGTTTTTCTAAAACCCATTTATCTCAAATATTTACAGAAAATAGCTCTGCAAATTTACTCTATCTGAGCTGAAGCCCCTATATCTTAGTGTTGAAAACCTGAATATTTTCATGAACATACTTCTACATTTTGTTTATAACTGCAGAGGACTTCCTTTAAAATTGTCTTTATAAATTAGGAAGTGGAAAAGGAAAGAGAATAGTAATGTTCTGTTAATGCAGGGAATAAGATTTAATTTCTCATCTGTTTTTATTCTTAGATGGGAATGATGAACAACCCTAATCCTTATGGTTCACCGTACAGTCAGAATTCTGGACAGCAGATTGGAGCCGGTGGCCTTGGTCTCCAGATTCAGACAAAGTCCGTACTACCAAATAGCTTATCTCCATTTGCAATGGACAAAAAGGCAGTTCCTGGTGGAGGAATGCCCAACATGGTGGGTTGTAATCCATCTACAGATTTGTCTTTAAACTGCCATTTTGACAAAAGAACTGTGTTAAACATTGATGCAATGTGCTATGTATGCTAGGAAGTAGTGGATGGACCCTGTGATTGAGCAGGCTTGTGCCTTCCTTCCATTTCCCATGGGTTTTTGTTTCTTGTAGTATTGTTCAATAAGGGTGGTTGGCCAAGTGGGGCTGCTACAATGAAAATTTTATGGCCTGCCATATTTTATATCTTCTGCTTGCAAGCATTTCTATAAAATAGGAAAGTAGAACCCTTCTCCTCTTGGGAAAGACTCTGGCAAAGGATTCTGACTCTAAATGACCATATCTACTGATTTGTAACTGATATTACCATACAAAAGCAACCTCCCTCAAAGTTACACATTGTTTTAAACAGTGATTTTTGTTTTGGGAAAATCTCCAAAGCTTCTAACATTGCTATTTTTCTTTTCCTTTTTCCTTTTCCTTTTCCTTTTCCTTCCTCTTCCTCTTCCTCTTCCTCTTCCTCTTCCTCCTCCTTTTTTTATTTTGGTGTAAAAAAGGAGATTTTACTAAAGCATGGGGATAGGGCCCATGGGAGGAAAGAGTTGCTGCTTGCTATTTTTCTAAAGTAAAACTATTTCTAGGTGTGACTTTGTTCAGTAGTCCAGGTCCACATTTGGAACAAAACGTCCTATAGAAATTCTATTTCTCTTTCAGATTTTTAGGTTTTTTCGCTTTGTGTCATATATTCACTCAATTGCCTATATTTCAGATACTTTAAGTACTAGAGATGTAAAAATGAATAAAACATGGCATCTCTGTCCCCAGAAATGTTTACTTTTTTTCACTAGGGAAAAAAAGAGACTTTCTTTCCTAATTACAAAAACTACTTTTTCACCCAAAGGCCCCTGCTCGGTCTCCCGGGAAGTTCTTCAGTGTTCCTGTGTTTCAAAACCTGACCTGGACATGCTCTCCACTATAGGTTTCTTGCCTTTTTCTCTGCCACCCCAGCTTACCATGCTCTTCTCTTTATTTCACTCTTTATGTTATATATATATTTTGATTATGTTACTTGGTAATGTAACTGTTTTCTTATTGAGCTTCTTGATGGTAGGAACCATTGTTTATTTATCTTGGAATCCCCTGTGGGACATGGTAGACTGTCCTAAAAGTTAGTTTTAATTGAAAATGTCTAGGTCTGTATTTATTAGAGAACACACTGCGACACCTGCCTGTTCAGTGTATCTTTGTTGTTTCATCCCCTAGGGTCAGCAGCAGGCCCCACAGGTCCAGCAGCCAGGCCTTGTGACTCCAGTGGCCCCAGGGATGGGTTCTGGGGCACACACAGCTGATCCAGAGAAGCGCAAGCTCATCCAGCAGCAGCTTGTTCTCCTTTTGCATGCTCATAAGTGCCAGCGCCGGGAGCAGGCTAATGGGGAAGTGAGGCAGTGTAACCTTCCCCACTGCCGCACGATGAAGAATGTCCTGAACCACATGACACACTGCCAGTCAGGCAAGTCCTGCCAAGGTGAGTGAGCTCAAAGAGCCTCTGTCCTCAGCAGTCAACATTTAGAGTCCAAAAGCAGAGAGAAAAGGTGATGGACTCTAGTTTGAAACTCCTTTATACTGAGTATTCCATATTAGTGTATAATAAAATTCAGTATCATTTTGTAAGCATCTAGGGATGTGATAGAAATTTTAAAGGACATCGTTTTTGTGGTGGTCTGGATTGTCTTTGATTTGCCTGAGCATACTATAAACATTATTGAGCATTTGGTAACTATTATATAGGCAAATACTAAAACAGTGTTGTTACCAACTTAATACATTTTGTATTAATGGAGTCACTAGAAATCTGTTGTTGTAGAATAGATTGCTACCTGTGAAAAATAAGGGTTCCAGAACCAGATTGCTTGTGTTCGAATCCCACTTTGAGTACTCTGACTTTATGCAGGTTGATTAACCAGGTTTTGCCTGTTCTCTTGACTATAAAATGTGAGTGCCAATAGCTACCACATAGGGATGTTAGGAAGATGAAATAAGTTAACATTCGTAGTACTTTTTCAGTGATGAATAAGTTAGCCGATACTAATGTTAAAAAGTACAAGCTGCAGTTGAAAAAAATTATCTTTCTTCTTTTTAGTGGCACACTGTGCATCTTCTCGACAAATCATTTCACACTGGAAGAATTGTACAAGGCATGATTGTCCTGTGTGTCTCCCCCTTAAAAATGCTGGAGATAAGAGAAATCAACAGTGTAAGTGATTAAATCTTTGAAGCTTTTATACTAAAAATATTCTTAGACTCTTACCAGTGCAGTTTGGTGGGATTTAGAGTACTCCTTGATTATGTGAAGTTCCTATGACTGCCTTGTGCTGTTGTACTAGGTTTTTTCCACTCCTATTACATGAGGTTAGAATTGACCTGCTTATTACCTAAAGATCCAGAAACTGTTAGTAGTCATTCTGTATAAAAACAGTAAATTTATGCTTCATTTTTACATTCATGAAAACTTAAAAGACAATAACATTGGGCAAGTTATTCTTTTATAGCTATGATCTAAATATTTAGATACTCTGAAGTTATTCAAAGAGAAAGGAAAAAAGTTTGAGTTTATTTTTAGAAGCCTGGGATGATGAGAAGCTTTTCTTAGGGAAAGACAAAAGTAAAAAGATGTAAGTGCAGCTACCAACATCTCCTCTCTAGAAACAAAACATTAAGCATTTAGAGCTGAAAGACAAATTCAGAAATATATGTGCAGCATGTGAAGAAGGAATTAAATACCATAAATTAATAAAGAAGTCATCTGTAGCCTGTAGGTAGAAAATAGGGACAAGAAAATAGTTCAGTAGAGGAAGGCATATAATAAAGTTCACTATTTTTTTTTTAAACCAGTCTTTTTTTTTTTTTTTTTTTTTAAGATTTATTTACTTATTCATGAAAGACACAGAGAGATAGAGAGGCAGAGACACAGGCAGAGGGAGAAGCAGGCTCCATGCAGGGAGCCCAATGTGGGACTTGATCCCGGGTCTCCAGGATCAGGCCCTGGGCTGAAGGCGGCGCTAAACTGCTGAGCCATCCGGGCTGCCCCAAAAAGTTCACTATTAAATTAAGAAATGAAATAAGGTACTTTTTCTCTCACATCATGGCAGAAATTATGCTACCTGGTGTTGGCATTTGTGTGGCTCTGAGTTCTTCATAACACTGTTTGTGGAAACACTAATAGAACCTGTAGGGAGGCTTTTGGGTTCAGGATCAAAAGCCTTTCCTGCCAGTGACCCCTTTTCACAGTTCAGTTCTGCATCTAGACATTTTTTCAGGGAAATAATGAGAAATAAGATACATGTACTGAGATGTTTCATAATCACAATAATTTTGTGTCTTTTAAATTTATTCATATAGGTTAGTCTCTTTTTCTTACATCTTTAACATTGTAATCTCATTTCTTTTGTCTCTCTAGCAATTCTGACTGGAGCACCAGTTGGACTTGGAAATACTAGCTCTCTAGGAGTGGGTCAACAGTCTACCCCCAGCCTAAGCACTGTTAGTCAGATTGATCCCAGCTCTATAGAAAGGGCCTATGCAGCTCTTGGGCTGCCCTATCAAGTAAATCAGATGCCGGCACAGCCCCAGGTGCAAGCAAAGAACCAGCAGAATCAGCAGTCTGGGCAGTCTCCCCAAGGCATGCGGCCCATGAGCAACATGAGTAAGTTTGTGTCCTCCCAATTGATAGATATGATGTTGGTTATATGTGTATATAACATGTAATATGCGGAGTTACCTCCTTAGTTTATTTTAGTCTATGTGTGTGTCTCTCTGTGTCTTCTCAATTTTTTTTGTTATGTGATTAATTCTCGAAGTAATGATTAAAAATTGTAGTATAAAAGCCTTATCATAATCAGTATACCAGGGGCAACTGCTAGTGACTTACGTCTTTTTTTTTTTTTTTTTAATTTTTTTTTTTTAATTTTAATTTTTATTTTTTTTGTGACTTACGTCTTTAATCCTTCTATGTATATGTGAATTTGTATTTCTAGAAGTGGGATCTTAAGTGTTACTCTACAACAAACTGTTTCTTAACTAGAACATCTTTCACTTTATATACCCAATTGTGATTAACGATTGAAGATTAATTTATTCTATAGAACAATCCTGGGATCCCTGAGGGGCGCAGCAGTTTGGCGCCTGCCTTTGGCCCAGGGCGCGATCCTGGAGACCAGGGATCGAATCCCACATCGGGCTCCCGCTGCATGGAGCCTGCTTCTCCCTCTGCCTATGTCTCTGCCCCTCTCTCTCTCTCTCTCTCTCTGTGACTATCATAAAAAAAAAAAGAATAAATAAATAAATAAAAAATAAACATGCAAAAAGAACAATCTTTTACACAGGGACATTTAGGTTTCCCATTTTCTTTTTTGCTATTTTAAACTACACAAAGAAATTGTTGTGGAGGTGCCTGGGTGGGTTAGTCAGTTAAGCATCTGTTTGGCTCAGGTCATAATCCTAGGATCCTGGAATTGAGCCCCATGTCGGGCTCCCTGCTTAGTGGGGAGCCTGCTTCTCCCTCTCTCTGCTCATGCTCTCTCTCACTATCTGTTGCTCTGTTTCTTTTCTTTTTTTAAGATTTTATTTATTTACTCATGAGAAACAGAGAGGCAGAGACACAGGCGGAGGGAGAAGTAGGCTCCATGCAGAGAGCCTGTCTTGGGACTTGATCCTGGGTCTCCAGGATCAGGCCCTGGGCTGAAGGCAGCACTAAACCGCCGAGCCACCCGGGGTGCCCTGTCACTCTGCTTCTCTCTCTCAAACAAAAATCTTCAAAAAAAAAAAAAAAAAAAAAAAAAGTTGTGTTTTGGTTTGAAATATATAGAAATGAGAGTGACTATTGTTAATAGAGATTTCCATATTCTTGCTGCAGAAGTAGCGTGCCTTTTGAATCGCTTATTGAACATACATGTTTACTTAACCTCTTCCTATGATATGACTGAAGAAGGGAAGAGTGTTCCAATATCCTAATTTGGGGCATATTTTTTCTCTAATTGTAGTGAAGTAAAGGAAATTTGTATTTAGATTATCGCCCTTTACTGTCAAGCAGTTGAACATCTATAAGCCATTTTGTTTAAATAGTTAAATAAGTAAGTCCACTGGTGGGATCCCTGGGTGGCGCAGCGGTTTGGCGCCTGCCTTTGGCCCAGGGCGCGATCCTGGAGACTCGGGATCGAATCCCACGTCGGGCTCCCAGTGCATGGAGCCTGCTTCTCCCTCTGCCTGTGTCTCTGCCTCTCTCTCTCTCTCACTGTGTGCCTATCATAAGTAAATAAAATAAAATTAAAAAAAAAAAAAAAGTAAGTCCACTGGTGAGTCAGTGACTTTTAATACTTTTCCCCTTTATTCCAAAATTGTCCTTGGTTATGAGTTCTGTAACTAGAAAACAGTCTGGGGGCACCTGGGTGGTGCAGTCATTTTAAGTGTCCAACTTTTGGTTTCAGCTCAGGCCATGATCTCAGGGTTTTGGGATCAAGATCAAGCCCTGTGTCAGGCTCTGTGCTCAGTGCAGAGTCTGCTTGAGATATTTTCTCCTCCTTCCTCTGCCCCTCCCACTTGTGTGAACACACACACACACACACACACACACACACACACACACTCTCTCTCTCTGATAAATCTTTAAAGAAAAAAGAAAACAAAACAAAAAAAGAAAACAAAACAGTTTGGTTCTGAATAATCCATCATGCTTTTTCCTGTGAAATCCATTGCCATCCTTTGGTTAATATGGTTGCAGTAGGCTTTAGTTTCTGCCCGTTATTGTTTGATTCTAAATGAGGAAACAAAATTGGGCACACTACTATTACAAAAATGTAACCTTGTTAATTTTTGTTCTTAAAGAAATGTACATCATTCCTTGACAAGCAGTGCTAACTTGTTAAATAATTCTTGAGTGAGTTTTAAAAACTAGACCAGAAACTGGGATGAAGAGCTAATCCTGCCTTTTCAGGTTAGTTTTGAAACTCTTGTGAAATAGGGTCAGAAATCGAGATAATGGGAACTTCATTTTCCCCCTTCACCTTTTTTTTTTTTTTTTAACTTAAGATTGCTGTTTTTCTTCTCTCTTCCCATGTCATCCAAAGTGGTATCCAAAGTCTTCCTTGAGATTTAGCTTCTCCACCCAGTGCAGTTGTCTGCTTCTGCCTGGCCTGGATTTTCATTTTTGTAGTTGCTATTTCTCATTTTTCAAATTTCTGTGTTTAATTCCTATTTTTGTTCTTTTCCTCTCTTCTTGTATCATGTGTATATGTATGTTTGTATATAGCCACAAACTCATTTGAAAGGTAGCTTTTTGAGATTTTTTTTTCCTTTTCTCAGTGTCTTTATTTTAGGATTAAAGATTAATCAAGTTTCCATCTACTTGTTAGTTCAGTTAATAGTGCCTTATTAGTAATAATCACCCTAAGCCAACAATTCTAGAATGCCTCATTTTTTTTTGTTGTGTTCAGTCCCATCTTAAAAAGTAGTATAAAAACATATACTCTTCTTTTTGACATGTTACATCCTTATAGTTTTGTGTTTTGTTTTTTTTTTTTTAAGATTTTATTTATTTGAGAGAGTGAGCAAGAGAGAACATAAGCCAGGGGAGGGGCAGAGGCAGAGGGGAAAAGCAGACTCCTCACTTAGCAGGGAGCCTGATGCAGAACTCCTCCAGGTTCCTGGGATCAGACCCGAGCCGCCTGCACACACTTAACCAACTGAGCCATCAGGCGCCCAAATCTTCATGATTTCTATTCATTAGGTTCAAGCAAACATAGGAAGTAGTGTTATTTCTTTTATACCAAAGCCTGCCTGCCTACCTATCTATATCTATCTATCTATTTATTTAATTAATTAATTAATTTATTTATTTTAAAAGATTTTTATTATTATTCATGAGAAACACACAGAGAGAGGCACAGACAGAGGCAGAGGGAGAAGCAGGCTTCATGCAGGGAGTCTGACGTGGGACTCGATCCCAGGTCTCCAGGATTATGCCCTGGGCTGGAGGCGGTGCTAAACCTCCGAGCCACCCGGGCTGCCCCCAAAGCCCTTTTAAGTGTAATTAATCCTGTGTGTCTATGTTGAAGGGTGCAGTGCCCCTTTTCATTTTCTTTTTATGAGTTTCTTAAAACTTAAGAAATGCATCTCAAAGTGGAGTCTCCCTGACTGGGGCGTGTAATTTTCTCTAGTCTTTACTTTTTCTTTTTCTTTCTTAAGAGAGAGAGAAGGAGAGAGAATCTCAAGCAGGCTCCACACCCACCATGGGGACTGATGACCTGAAATCATGACCTGAACCCAGATCAAGAATCAGACACTTAACCAACTGAGCCGTACAGGCGCCCCTCTCCACATTTTTTGTTTGCTTGTTTTACTTATTCATTAGAGACACACAGAGAGGCAGAGACATGGGCAGAGGGAGAAGCAGGTTCCCTGCAGAGCCTGTGGGACTTAGTCCCAGGACCCCAGGATCACGACCTGAGCCGAAGATAGACACTCAACCACTGAGCCACCCAGGCATCCCCACTCTCCATAGTCTTTAAGAGGATTTTAGGAAAGTATTTTATTATATATTATGAACACATGACTGCCTTTTCACTTCACACCAAATTTTTTTTTTAAGATTTTATTTATTTATTCATGAGAGAGGCAGAGACACAGGCAGAGGGAGAAGCAGGCTCCATGCAGGGAGCCTGATGTGGGACTCGATCCGGAGTCTCCAGGATCATGCCCTGGGCTGAAGGCAGGCACCAAACTCCTGAGCCACCCAGGTATCCCTTCACACCACAATCTTAACCAATTTTTTAGTTGTTGTTTTAAAGATATATTTATTCATTTGAGAGAGAGAGCATGCTACCTGGCAGAGGAAGAGGAAATTTTAAGCAGATTTTGTGCGCAGTGTGGAGCCTAGTGTGGGGCTTGATCTCACGACCCCGAGATCATGACTTGAGCCAAAACCAAGAGTTGGATGCTTAACCAACTATTCCACCCAGGCACCCGGGCAATTTATTAGTTTTAACCAAAACTTTATCCTTTTGAGTACTGTTTGGACTAAGGATTACTACTATAAATTGTTTTTTGGGCGGTGCTTAAAGTGATCCTTTCAGGCTTCTATCATTACAATTTTATAATGGATTTTATTGGGAATATAATAATTTTGATGATGATCAGAAATACGACTCTGGAGATACAACTTGGCCTTAGCCTAGTGCTATATTATCAGAAAGAGTAAAGAAACACACAGTTCAATACTCAAATTAATGTTAACTGTATTTTCTTAACCTTTTCGATGTATCATGATTTTGAAATACTAAACCAGACTCTCTTCACTTCTGTTTTCTTTCACTAATGGTCTTTATTTTAGCATGCTTCAGGTTTGGACCTGATTTGGTAGACTGCATCCACAAACAGGACTATGTTGGGTCCCCCCGCAATGTTAAGATTTTTATTACATTTGTAAACAAAAGCAATTTATTGAATATATTTCCTTTACTCCACAACCTAAAATGTTTATCTTTTATGTTTTTCCAAGATTGGACTCCCAAGTGGTTAGTGCTGTCAGATCTCACCCATTTTTTTTTTTTAATTTTTATTTATTTATGATAGTCACAGAGAGACAGAGAGAGAGGCAGAGAGACATAGGCAGAGGGAGAAACAGGCTCCATGCACCGGGAGCCTGATGTGGGATTCGATCCCGGGTCTCCAGGATCGCGCCCTGGGCCAAAGGCAAGCGCCAAACCACTGCGCCACCCAGGGATCCCTATTTTTTTAACCCTGAAGTGCTGTTGGGGACCCTGCCAAAAGGGCGGATTGGATATATAATTAGAAATTCAGGGGAGGGGAAAAGAAAAAAAAGGAAAGAAATTCAGGGGAGGGGATCCCTGGGTAGCTCAGCCGTTTGGCACCTGCCTTCAGCCCAGGGCCTGATCCTCGGGTCCCGGGATCGAGTCCCGCATCAGGCTCCCCGCATGGAGCCAGCTTCTCCCTCTGCCTGTGTCTCTGCCTCTCTCTCTCTCTCTCTCTGTGTGTGTGTGTGTGTGTGTGTCTCATAAATAAGATCTTTAAAAAATTTTTAAAAAAAATTCAGAGGAAAACTTCAAGAAATTTGGGACATAAAAACTTTTTTTTGTATCCTCCTTTGCAGCAGTTTAAAATACTCTAGGTCCTTCCTTCATAATCATTGCAGATTTAAGGTAAAGGTAGTATTTTGATGTTCTTTCCCCTTATATGAATACATTTTTTCTCCTAAATTTTATTTTAATTATTTTTTAAAAGATCTATTTATTCATTCATGAGAGAAATAGAGAGAGAGATTGAAAGGCAGAGACATAGGCAGAGGGATAAGCAGGCCCTTCACAGGAGTCTGATGCGGGACTTGATCTTGGATCCCGGGACCATGACTTCAGCCAAAGGCATCTGCCCAAACCACTAAGCCACCCAGGCGTCCCTTCTAAGTTTTAGTTTGGAGTTTCAAAACCTACCTAAAAGTTGTAATACTCCAATAAAGACCTTATACATGCCTTTATATACCTTTTATCTAGATTTCTTTGTTTTCAGCATTTTTGCCACAAATGCTTTGTTACTGTGTGCATACTTGAGCTGTCCTGATATTTGACTACTGTTTCAGCATGTGTTTCCTAATAAAAAGGACATTCTTCTCTATGACCACAATGCTTTTATTATGCCTACAAAGTTTAACATTTGCTAATAATGTCACCTAATATACAGTCTGTATTTTACTTTCTCCTTGTCCCCCAAAGTCATTCTGGGTTTTTCCATTCAGTTTGTTATGTGCAGTTTATTTCTCTTAATCTAGAAGTCATCTCCCCTCTCTTTATGCATCACACTTTTGATGTACACTGTAGATTGTCGTAGAATTTGAATTAGTCTGATTATTTCCTTGTAATTAGATTCAGATTGAAATGTTTTTGGTATGAATATGTCATGTATGGTGGTGTGTATGTGATCAGGTTTTAATAATTGCAGTATAAAAATGTCTTGGGACTCAAAATGCCTTTACCTGGCCTTTATATTATCCCTATTCTCTTGTTTTATTACTGACCTTCAAATTATTGGTTAGTTATCTTTCAGCTATTTTACAGAAATTCTGGAACAGTTACTGTTAAGAACTCCTGGGTTTTGTTTTGTACTCTCTTCTAAAGGTCTTTTATCTCACCTATTTAGCAGATACAAGGCCTACTTTATATTCTCAGGCTGTTAGATTTTTATTTTTAAGTAGTATTTGTTTTTATAGGTCTATGTTGAATGAAACACCTAAGCAAACTTTTATACTAATATTTTTTAAGCAGCCTAAGACATATTCACAATAACATCTTGGAACTACAGATGTGTCTCCCACTGTGGTAGAACTGGCTGTAGTGCTGGAACATTCTCAATTATAAATTTCAGGTACTTTTAATTGACAGGGATTTGAATAAATGAGAAACAGCATTTACTCAGATGTGCTGTATGCTGAAAACAAAACACGAAAGGGTAATGGCCCTACTTTGAAACACCTTTAGTTTGGATGGGCAAGGAAGCAATTAAGCAGACAAAACTAAGATCATACATAACATCAGGTTATAGAGATTCTATAGCTGGAAGGAGGAATCCCTTCTGGAGCCCTGCATTTTAGCTTTTTTCTGTAAGACTTCCCTTGACCATATTTGACCACATTCTTACAGTCCTTACTGAATTCCCTTATTCTATAAAGGTTAGTATGGGATTCCTCCTAGGACTTAGAAAACAAAAATACATTGTTTTTTTATTTTTAGAGGAGAAGGAGTTGCAAATAGAAAGGGGGAGAAAAACTCTGAAACAGGTTCAATGCCCAGTACCAGGCTATAGATAGTACGACCCTAAGATCATTTCCTGAGGCGGTATCCAGAGTCAGATTGCAGGGCACCTGGGTGGCTCAGTCGGTTAAGTATCTGCCCTTGGTTGCGGTCATGATTTCAGGGGCCTGGGATCACAGCCTATGTCAGGCTCTCTGCTCAGTGGGTTGCCTGCTTCTCCTGCTCTCTCTCTCTCTGCTTCTTCCTCTGCTTGTGCTCTCTCTGTCAAATAAATAAATAAAATCTTAAAAAGAGTGGGACGTTTAACTGACTGAGCCACCCAGTGTGCCAACAAAAAAAATATTCTTGCTGATTTTTAGGTGTTGTGATTCCCCACCCCACCCCCGCCTGCCTTTCTGACTTAATCTGTGGCAGTGCCAGTATTGTTGGACTTCCTTCATTTTTGTATTCTCAAGTGAATGTTCCCTCTAGGGTTGTTATTGTTGTTTTTAACCCCCTCTTAGGATGTTAAATATTAGCCTGTGTAAGGGTATTCCTTCCGAAGTTATGATTGAGCCATTACTTGGATTCAGTGCTGAATATTAAATGGACCTGGGGACTTCGTAGAGAATGTTTTGCTATGCTTTTGTGTGCCATCAGAAGGCAGTAAGCATACTGGTGGAGTGTCATCACTTTTTCTTTTACCTCTTCATGCTGTTGCCATCAGTAAAGCAAATGTTATGAGTACTTAATTTCTCTAAAAAGGAGTATTTACATATAGGGTTTTTAAATTGACAAATACAGAATTAGGAACATTACATTTCATCTTTGAAAGACTACTTCCAGCAATTGCATTTCAGAGCTGGGTTGATGTTGTCAGATTTCTGCATTCTGCATCATTTAAAAAGGCAGGCAGATTTCTGCCTAAGTATTTACGAAAGACCATGAAGGAAACAGCATTTTCTTCATTAAATGTTGTTTACAGATCTAGCCAATTATTTCCATTATAGGGGGAAGTTTTGTTTTCTAGTTTTTAACTAAAATATCTTGAAGTATATTAATAGAATTGTGTGTGTAAAATGTTTCTTTGGGGACACCTGGGTGGCTCAGTGGTTGAGTGTCTGCCTTTGGCTCAGGGTGTGATCCGGGAGTCCTGGGATCAGTCCTGGAATCAGTTCCTCATTGGGCTCCCCACAGGTAGCCTGCTTCTCCCTCTGCTTATGTCACCTCTCTCTCTGTGTCTCTCATGAAGAAATAAATAAAAAGTTTTGTTTTTAACCACATGAAAATCTGGTTTAGTGTGAATATTGCTGTCAGATATTTTTATTTTTAAAGAAAGAGAGTATTCATTAAAATTGCTAATTGAAAAGATAATGTATGCACAAAGAACTATTCAGGCCAGTTTGAAGGAGTATTCAAATGTTTAACCAAAACACCATCTTTTCATTCTCCCTATCCAGGGATTATCACACTTAAGTTCCTTTTTTTTTTTATTCCCCACACTTAGGTTCCTTATGTCCGTACATAAATTGTGCTTATGAAAATAATGCATATATAGTTATGTTACCTAAACATTTTTGGTTCTAGTTTTTTGTTCTTTTTAACACCATTGTATTTAATGTCCATACATATATGTGTACACCTATGAGACAAAAATATCAAAAGTGGAAATACTAAGTCAAAGAGTGTACTTGTTTGTTTTTTTAATTTGCCATATAGCCCTAGTAATTATTTTCCCGTTTTGTCTTTTAACTCTTTGTTCATGGTGATTATTTTATTTACTACTCAAGTTTTTAAATGTTGTCCTTATGGCTTCTGGGTTTTGGGTCTTCGAAAAGACAGAATTTTCTTGTGGTATGTTCTAATACTTTTATAACTTTTCGTTCATTTGTTCATTTGTTCTTTTTGCTATTGGTATTTAAAATATTCCCTTTTTTTGTTTGCTTTGACCTAGGTGCTAGTCCTATGGGAGTAAATGGAGGTGTAGGGGTTCAGACATCAAATCTTCTGTCTGACTCAATGTTGCATTCAGCCATAAATTCTCAAAAGTAAGTTTTTTCTTGGTGTGTGTCCTGTATCATGTTTTAAATACTGGTTAGAATTCCTTGAGTTTTTTTTTTTTTTCCTTCATTTCAAGCTGTCCTTGATGAATGAAGGCAAATACTATATTTGAGTCCATGTTTTTAGCTTTCTATGATCTTAATTTGACATTTTATCATTCACCTGGGGGTAACCCTTATCTTCCCGGGATATTGTAAGAAGTTGCAAGTATGCAGCTGCTTAAAAAAATGAGTTTGCTCTATCCCAGAGGTAAGAATTAATCCATGAGGTGGATTTCCTGGGATAAGTTGTGTCAAAGTAACAGTTTAGTCCTACCACATAACACTTAAGTGTTCTAAACCCAAGACTTTCATCCTCTCCTCCAGAGGATGAAGTGTTGTGGCTTAACTCTGCTTTAACACAAGTGCAAACACATACATACTTTCTCCCAGATTTCTTTATGTAAATAGACTTGTCATAGTGTGTTGGATCCATTGTAGTCATCACTGTCAGCTCTACTTTGAGATCTTCTTTCTTCTACCTTCTTCACTAAAACTATTTAACAATTCCGTTTTGAAGCCCAATGATGAATGAAAATGCCAGTGTGGCCTCCCTGGGTCCTATGCCAACAGCAGCTCAACCATCCAATACTGGAATTCGGAAACAATGGCATGAAGATATTACTCAGGATCTTCGAAATCATCTTGTTCACAAACTGTAAGATTGTGGGCATGTCTTATTCATAAAGAGTTACCATGTCAACATGCTTCCAATCTACCAGACACTTAACCATAAGAGGAGTATTATTGATTTTTCTGTAGCCTGGCTATTGCTGCTAATGCTTATATGTTTCTGTGGCTTTCTTGCTTCCTGTTCTCTGCTTTCCAGCTTTTCCACCATCATTTGTAGGAGTCTTTCAGCTTTCATGGTGTATAAACGATTCTACTTGGTGGCGGTTTTCAATATATTAGCTAAAAATTGTTCATCTTAATGTTACTGCCTTTGCAAAACTCAAATTTTAAAATAAGAAAAATCAGGTCTCGGTGCATTAGAATATGGTAGTGGTAACATTGTTTTCTTTTATTCCAAATAAAACTCTTAAGTTGTTGAGTGGGGCCACTCTGTGGTCTTCTGGTCCTCCAAAAGTGCATTGTCGGTGGTTTGTGAGATTGCCCTGTTTGTTGCAGAGTTGATATATGCCACTCATTCAGCCTCACTTCTTTAAAGATGTCTTGTCAGATGAAAGAAGGGGAAAGCATAAAGAGCAATAAAATGTACCCAGTATCATAAAAGTAGAGCTTGGACCTTGCTCATTACAGAGCTTGGACTTTGAATGATGCCCAGCATTTTTTTCTCAGAAAGCAGTCTTTTTTTTTTTTTTTATTTCTCTTCCACTTAACAGAAAGGTTTCCTTCATTGCATCCATGTTTTTTATTGGTTTAGAACCATGTGGCTTATCAAAATTTTATCTAAACTTATTTATATCTTACATTAGCCTTCCAATTATATTTGAATTTCATTTAGGAATTCAAAATGATGTCACTTGAAGTGGAATTTGACAACTAGGAGAGAACTAATTTTTAATAACATTAAATTTAATAAATGTAATAAAATTTTATAAAGTTTAATAAAACTAAGATTTTAATAAAATGAATTAAAAGGGAACAACCAAAACAAACTTATTTTTATGATATTCAAATTGTTTAACAACGGTTACCTTAGGCAATAGATTTTTTTGATCATCTGATTTGACATTAAGAGTGTATTATATGCTTGCAGATTTTTTTTTTACCAGTTCAAATATTCTAAACTTCCATTTATTTCTTTTTCATATGCGTTTTCCAAGTCCTACACAAATGAACATGAGATACCCAAATAATAAAATTAGTGACTGGAAATATATTTGTCAGATCTTTAGGATTTGTAGAGAATTGTTAGAAAGTAAAAAGACCTTGGGCAGCCCTGGTGGTGCAGCGGTTTAGTGCTGCCTGCAGCCCAGGGTGTGATCCTGGGGACCCTGGATCAAGTCCCACGTCAGGCTCTCTGCATGGAGCCTGCTTCTCCCTCTGCCTGTGTCTCTGCCTCTCTCTCTGTGTCTCTATGAATAAATAAATAAAATCTTAAAAAAAAAAAAAGACCTTGAATGTGACAGAATCATTGTGTATTTCTGCCCTTTCCACTTCACGTTTTGATCTTGTAAGATTTTGCAGTGATTATTAGGTTTGTTTTATTTATGTATTTATTTATTTGAGAGAGAGAGGAGAGGAGAGGCACTCATTCAGCACCCTCCATGCTCAGAGCATGAGCTGAAATCCAGAGTCAAGTGCTTAAGTTGACTTACTCACCCAGGTGCCCCTATTAGGTTTTATTTCATTAAGCTGAATAGTGAGGAGAGTAGAAGTTTCCGAAAACAGTTGATACTTGACACTATTAACAGAGGTCAGGTTTCCTCGCTTCCTTTATGCAAATAGCACGGTATAATTATTTTGCTCCTTGTTAGAGTGACAGAGACCACAGGGGATTTTTAATATGTCATTTCTTCTGATTGGGGAAAACTTTTGTTTACCACAGATACTATTATATTTGGGGCAGTGTTATTTAATATTTGAGCACATACCCCTTTTTATTTTACTTGTAATGTGCACATTTTATAAAAATGAGAAAATACTAATCAGGAAGAAGTTTAAAGTGCTGTATATTTCTGTGATGAGAATGAAAAGTTGACATGGTATTATATTGGTAGAATTTTCTTTTCCTAGTGTTCAAGCCATATTTCCTACTCCGGATCCTGCTGCTTTAAAAGACAGACGGATGGAAAACTTAGTTGCATACGCCCGGAAAGTGGAAGGGGACATGTATGAATCTGCAAATAATCGAGTGAGCATCTGTTTTTCTATATAAAGTCAGAAATGGACCTGTTCTAGTTGTTTACTCTTCTTTGTAATATAACAAATAATAGTGTACTTTAGAGATACCCTTTAGCTATCCTGTCTTATTCTCACTGTGCACAGTCAAGATAACAGAGCAGTTTTCTTAAAGTGTATGTCATCAAGAATCTTACATTTTTCCTCTTAATAATACAGTGCACTTGTGTGGCCCTTTATCTGGGTTGTCCTTCTGTCAACTTAAAAAGTGGTTGAGCTGTTAGCAGCTCTTTGCTATTTTCACTGGAAAATGGTGAATCAGCTGCTTAGTATGTTCATCTCAAGTAGTATTCCAGTTTTCTTTACATCATTTGAACTTTGTAATCTAAAATGGCACTTTCTATAAATAAAGCATATTCATTCCATGTGCTGTAAATTGCACGTATGTTATAAACCTACTCTTGAGAGGCCATGCTTCATTAGGTTCATAATAAAGTTGCTTTTCACATGATGTTTTCAAACATGAACTCCCATCTGGAATGATCTAAGAAAGTAGATTAGATTAGATGGTGGTTATCAGAAGGGGAGGTGGAAGGAAACAGGTGATGGGGATTCAGGAGTGCACTTGTCATGATGAGCACCAGGTGATATATGAAGTATTGAGTCATTGTATTATGCACCTAAAATTAATATTAGACTGTATGTTAACTAAAGTTAAAACTTAAAAAAATAAAATAGATTAGATTTCCCCCACTTTGGGTTTCTGCTTGCATCTTTAAATGAAGCTAATATCTATTCTTCATTCATTTTTTGTTACCTAATAGTGGTTCCTCTTTTTTCCTTATCTCTTACTTATTTCCAACCTTCAAAAAGGCGGAATACTACCACCTGCTAGCTGAGAAGATCTATAAGATCCAGAAAGAACTAGAAGAAAAACGAAGGACTAGACTACAGAAACAAAACATGCTACCCAGTGCTGCAGGCATGGTGCCAGTTTCTATGAATCCAGGGCCCAATATGGGGCAGCCACAACCAGGAATGACTTCCAGTAAGTGCTTTTTGTTATTTTGGGGAGAAATTGGTAATAAAATGGTTTCTAACCAAAGTCATTAATTTGCATTAGCTCATGTACTTATTTTAGAGTTTCTAAATGACCCTTTTTTGCCTTTGCTAGGAAACTAATTCATCTTCTGGTAAAAGCAGTAACTGAAGAGTATATTTAAGATTTCTAGACATACAATAAGTATTTTTTTTTTTTTTTTTTTTTACAATAAGTATTTAAGTTTTGATAATCTGGCATCATTTTTAGAAGCCCAAGATACTCTTCTCTCAAAGTGACATGTAGAAAATGATAGCCCAGAAGTTTACAGTGACTTGCATTTGGTAGCCATCCTAGATGTAGGCCAGGCAAATTCAAGGGCTCCACCAGCTTTAATACATCCTAAACATGCAATAAATACCATGTTATTTGACATTGTCACATCTTCTTGACTCAGTATGTTTGAAGGCTAAGAACTATTTATTTCTTAGAACTGTTTAAAAATCATCTTGACAGGTAAGAACCTTCTCAACCTAATGAATTAACCATATAGCCAGCATTATTATACATTCCCTTATTTATTCACTGGCTTATTATGAGGTTTCAAACAGTGAAATGAGTTAGGTACACAGTGGTGAGGAAGAACATAGACTGTTTAAATAAATACAGATAAACCTGTATTTCATGAGTCAGGGAAAACTGACTACCATAGGTTAGATAGTGCCATCTGAGCCAGCAGGTATCAAGTTATAGGTCAGGATTTTAGGTGGGCTAAGAAATTTCATCTACCTCAGGCCTTGAAGTAGTGATGTGGTGAACTCCTGATCGCCACTGGCCTTTAGCAGCCCCATTTATTAAGTGCAGTATGCTGGATACATGTTCTCATTGGGCCATGATGTCAGAAGAATTGAGAAGAGCAAAAGTGTTTCTGGCAGGGGAAGAGTAAGCATAGGAAGGGCAGCTGTTTTTTCAGTAGGTAGGAGAGCAAATGTTCAGAAACAAAGTCAGGACTAGAATTGAAACTGATTCAGTGCTGATGGTCCAAACCAGGACAATAAGGAAGGTATAGAGACAAGTGGGCAAACCTGAGATACTTGGGTATGATAGAACTTTCTGAAGTTCCTTAGAAATTTGAGCCAAATCTAAAGGCTACGGATATTAAATTGTGGTCTTATGTTAGAGGAAAAGCACTATGGTAGGTAGGAACAAATATTAATGGAACTGAATAGCCCTACATATATGTTGACCTTTAGCCTATACTAAATCTGGCATTTTGTAGAATGAGATCCCTGCCTTATCCCATATGCAAGTTGACTGTAGAAGAATCAGAAGTTTTAAATTTTAAACAAAAAATTTAAAGGAGTACACAAAATGCATTAAAGAAAATATAAAATGAAATGAGAAATGCCTTTAAATTAGATATTACCTCGGGCAGCCCTGGTGGCGCAGTGGTTTGGTGCCACCTGCAGCCTGGGGTGTGGTCCTGGAGACCCAGGATCGAGTCCCGCGTCGGGCTTCCTGCGTGGAGCCTGCTTCTCCCTCGGCCTGTGTCTCTGCCTCTCAGTCTCTCTCTCTCTCTCTCTCAATAAAATTTATAAATTTTTTAAAAAAAAATTAGATATTACCTCAAAGTTTTGAAGAAGAAAACGACAACAGAAGATTCCATAAACATAATTAATGAGCAAACCAAGGAAAATATTTTCAATATTAAAGGTGCTAATTTCCTTAGTATGTACCTTGGGGAAAAAGATGAAACATGGAAAGAAAAATGGGAAAAGAAAATGAAAGAAAAGTAAAATCAGCATGACCTTTTGGGGGTCTCTAAAGGTTAAAATGGCTATTAATGACTGTATAGTAACATGGCTGTGGAATACACTGTTGGTGAGAATTTATTTTATTTTATTTTTTTGTTTTTTTTGTTGGTGGTGGTGAGAATTTAAATGGTTTTTTCACTCCCTTGAATCCAGTTATGTTTCTAAAAATTTAATTTTAAGTACTATAGAATTGCACAGAAATATTCACAATAATATAATTTATACTATTGAAACATCAGGAACATCCTAAAAGTGCCCCCAGTATTGCATTGCTAAAGTAACCACACAGCTGTACACTAGAACATTTTAATTGAGGCTTCTCCAGAGCATTCCCTTTTTACCCAAGCAGTTGGAAGGTTGAACAGATTTAACCAACCATCTGGAACCCTCTACTTACTTAAAGGTGAAGGTCAAGGTGTGGCTGCTAGAGAAACCACTCTAAGGTGTTTCCACCTACCCTCTTGAACAAATACCACACCCTGAAGGAACTGCTCCCTGTTATATAGAGATAAATAACGATCATAAAGGATTCATCCTGTGGTCTTTGTGTGGATAATTAAAGCTCCAAGAGAAATTAATTATAGAAAAAGGAAACGTTTAAAAGAAAAAAATTACACAAAAGGGAAGGAAAGCAAAAAGACAGCAGAGAATCGAAAACAAACTGGAAGAATGGAGTTTAAAACCAGATTGGCAATTAAAAAAAACACACAAGAATTAAAACGGCTTTATTTAAAAAGGTACAGAACATGGGGGTGGCTGGTTCAGTCATTTGAGTATGCAACTCTTGATCTTCAGGGTCATGAGTTTAAGCCCCACATTGGGCTGTAGAGCTTACATGATGAAAAAAATTGGTAGAGAGAGGATAGATATATAGAAAAAAAGATTTGAGAGATTCAGTAAACCTAATATTAGGTACTCTTGCCCCATTTTACCAGTAAGGAACTGAGGCATACAGAGGTTGCCTAACTTGCCATGGTTATACTGTTAGTGAATGACAGAACCAAGAATCAAACCTGGGCATTCAGTCTGTTTAAAACATGAAGATATGTTAAATAGAATTGTAAAATAAAAGATAGTTTTCTTGAAAGAAAGGGCTTAATTGCCCAACCTAGCTCACCATTGTCTCAACATAAAAGTAGATAAGGAAACATCCAGAAAATAAAACCAAACCATATAGAAAAGGGTGGTTAATTTGACCACATTAAAAAACCCGAAGCGCACCATAGGAAGAAACTAGTTTATTTATTTATTTTTTATTTATTTATTTTTAAAATATTTTATTTATTTATTCATGAAAGACAGAGGCAGAGGGAGAAGCAGCCTCCATGCAGGGAGCCCAATGTGGGACTCGGTCCCCGGTTCTCCAGGATCCCGTCCTGAGCCAAAGGCAGGCACCAAACTGCTGAGCCACCCAGGGATCCCCAGAAACTAGTTTAATAAGATAAGCACTCACATAGTCATTGCAGGTTTTTTACAGTACCCAAGATATGTCCATCACTGGGTCAAGAAAATATGTGTGTGTGTGCGCGCGCGCACACACCCACACCCACAAATACTATTCAGTCATAATAAAAGGGTAATAAGTCTTGCCATTTGTGACCTGGATCGCCCTTGAGAGCACTGGGCTAAGTGAAATAAGTCAGAAAGACCTACCATATGATCTCCCTTTTATTTGGCATCTTTATGAAGAAAAATGAGCTCAGTGATACAGAGAACAGTTTGGTGGTTGTCAGTGGCAGGGTGGGGGTGGCAGTATGGATGAGGTGGGTGAAATGGATGAAGGAGATCAAAAGGTACAAACTTGCAATTATAATGAAGTTCTGAGGATGTGTAAGGTACAGCATGATTACTATAGATAATAATACTATAGTAGACGTTTGAAACTTGCTAAAAGAGGCGATCTTAAAAGTTCTCATCACAAGGAAAACAACTCTTGTTGCTCTATATGGTAATGGATGTGGAATATACTTACTATGGTGATCCTATTTTAATATGAATAAATATTGAATCACGTATACCTAAAACTAATACATTGTCACTTACATCTCAGTTTTTTAAAAGATAGACAAATGCAGTGGGAAATGTGGACAACACAGTTTTTATACTCATTTAATGTGATCTGTCAAATTTGTAGGAATTTATTTCTACCTCATTTTTATATTTGCATGGGAAAATGATTGTGGGTACAAGGAAAGATTATCGAAGACTTAAACATTCTAATTTTTTTATTTCTTTAAAGTTTTTTTTTTCCCCAAAGAGCATGCATTATATAATCAAAGGGTGGCTATGGTAGGTATCTGTATTGGCCTCGAAAGATGTTTATAATAAGTGTATATAAACAACATATATGTATAGTCTGAAAATGATGGACCTAATTGTTAGGTTGAATAAGAAGCTGACTCAGTTTTTTGCAAATATAAAAACTTCAAGAAAGTTGACAAGTATGTATGTTACCTGTGTAGTTTCCCAGAAATACTAACCTGTTAATACTGGTTTCTGATTGTCTGATATATGTACTTTGCATTGAGGTTATTTATTTAATGTGAATGAGAAGTATTTTAATGAATGGTTTTATACGTGTATGTATATGTATTTTTTTAAAAATCTCTAAATAATTACCAGCAGAATGTTCCTTCAAATGTTCATCAGATAATCCTTATGATAAGAGGATTTAAGATCTGTTTAAAGGGCCAACATGGGTTTTTGGACACATTTATACAATTTAGCCAACAAAAACCAACATGTGCATCATGGTTGTAAATGAAGGTGTTAGGTCTAGATGTAGGCCTAGACCTAGAATTAGGTTTTTGTTTTTTCATTTGGTTAGTCTCACATATTTGAAAAGATTTGCATTAGGATATGGATTTCTGGTTTCCTTTAAGAAGGGAAGTATCTAGCAGATTTGGCTCTCTCACCCACAAGGGTACCACAGTCTCTAGCTAGAGTATTGGCTGCTTATTATAAGAGTTGGGATTTCTTCACTTCATCCCCGTCACTCCCTGTTTCTGTTGCTTCCGATGCCTAGTCCTTCCCGCTCATTGATACTAACTGCCTTGTCCCTGCTGGCATTTAGCTTGCAACACCTATCCATATTACAGGAAAAACATTCTTTATGTATTAGGTGAAAATCTTTTACATAAAGCATATACAAATACACATGTGGAAGATTAAAACTATAGAGGTTTATCTGTCTTATAGTCTCTAATTTTTATGTAGTGAGCATAGGTTATACGTAATTTTGTAAGTCTTGCACAAGTGTGGGTGAGAGTGTATGAATAAATGTTCAGAATTCTCTCCAGTATTCCATTTGAGTGTGTTTTAGTTTTATATAAGCACAACATTAGTGGAAAATCCTAGTGGATTTAATTACTTGAATTACACCCAACCACTTAGTTGTATGATCATTTTTGTTGCTAGTATAGCACACTTGTAGTAGTGACAGAATTCGGAGTTGTCTGAAGATAGTAGGCTTCTCTTTAGAGCATGGTCTGCCACAAGGATACCTGAGCTTGAGTGCACAACACTTTGGGTCAGCAGGGGGTGTCCAGGCTAGAGTTAGGTCACTGCAAGCAATCCTATCTTTTCCCAGAGTGCTATAGAAGTATTTTGTCTGCACCGTAATATGAAAAAGGTTGGGAAGCACTGTGCTGGAGGATGTCCGGATAATCCAAGAAACCATTAGAACTTACATACTTTTGACCCTTGAACAGCCCAGGAATTAGGGGCCCTGACCTCAACACAGTTAAAAATCCACATAACAACTTTTGAGGTCCCCCACAATTTAATTATTAATAGCCTAAATTGTTGACCAGAAGCTTTATTGAAAACACAAACAACACATATTTTGCATGTTAAATGTGTTAAAAACTATTCTTAAAATAAGCCAGAGAAAAGAAAAACATTAAACTGAGAAAATCCTGAGAAATATACATCTACCAAAAAAAACCCATGAGTAAGTGGACTTGTGGAGTTCAAATCTTCAAGGGCCAGACTGTATATTTTGATACCATTTTAAAATTATTTCTACTTTTGTATTCAAGAGGTGCATGGTATATAGAGCAGTATAACATGGATTATTTAAGGTCACTGTTCACAGTGGGTTTGTGCACATAAAAACAAATAAGGGTACACAATCAGATTTGGTCACTGAACAAAATCTGGCTGTCTCCTCGAGGTGTTCTGCTGTATACTAACCAAAGCATACAGCTTAGTCAAACAGCACATTAAATGCTCTAGTAGCCTGTCTCTTTTTTTAATGTAAGATTTTACATTATTTTTACATTATTTTCCTGTCAACACTGAAAGAAAGCAAATATTTTATACTATAACTATATATATACTATATAACTAATTATATAATATATATATATTATATATACTATATAACTATAACTCTTTGGAGGCTTTTCTTATATTCCAGAACTAACATAACATTTTCTTCAGGTTCCTAAGTGTATACCTTTATTCTTTATAGATCTAGGCCAAATTTTTCAAGATGCTACTAAAAATATTTTAGTGTGTTTTTTTTCTTTTCTTTTTCTTTCTTTTTATTATTATTATTATTTTTTTTTTTAGTGGAAGGGCCACTGACTAAAAGATGATTTTCTAGGGGCTCCTGGGTGTCTCATTCAGTTGAGCATCTGCCTTCAGCTGTGGTGAAAATCCCAGGTCCTGGGATGGAGCCCCACATCAGGCTCTCTGCTTAGTGGGGAGTCTGCTTCTCCCTTTCTCTGACCTTTCTCCCTGCCCATTTGTGCTTTGTCTCTCTCAAAAATAAATGGATAAAATCTTTTTTTAAAAAAAAAGGGGGAAAAAGATTCAGGCTTCTGGATGGCCCAGTTAAGCATCTACCTTTGGCTCAGGTCATGATTCTGGGGTCTTAGGATCCAGTTCCTTATCAGGCTTCCTGCAAGCGGGGAGTCTGCTTCTCCCTCTAACCTTCCTCCCTGCTCATGATCTCTCTCTCTCTCTCTCCCCCCAATATATAAATAAAATCTTAAAAAAAAAAAAAAAAAAGACTTTGTAACCATTTCTCTGTTCTACTCTAGATGGCCCTCTTCCTGACCCATCTATGATCCGTGGCAGTGTGCCAAACCAGATGATGCCTCGGATAACTCCACAGCCTGGTAAGTTATGAAAGAAATCCATGTATTTAATTAACCATGGTTTTGTTGTTGTTGTTTTTATTTATTTTTATTTTTATTTTTTTTTAATTTTTTTTTAATTTTTATTTAGTTATGATAGTCACAGAGAGATAGAGAGAGAGGCAGAGACACAGGCAGAGGGAGAAGCAGGCTCCATGCACCGGGAGCCCGACGTGGGATTCGATCCCGGGTCTCCAGGATCGCGCCCTGGGCCAAAGGCAGGCGCCAAACCGCTGCGCCACCCAGGGATCCCTGTTGTTGTTGTTGTTAAAGTAAGCTCCATGCCCAATATGGGACCCTGAAATCAAGAGTGCCATGCTCTACCGACACCAGCCAGGTGCCCCAACCATGGCTTTTTAAAACAGTCTCTGGGGCGCCTGGGTGGCTTAGTGGTTGAGGATCTGCCTTTGGCTCAGGTCATGATCCCAGAGTCCTGGGATCAAGTCCCACATCAGGCTCCCTATGGGGAGCCTGCTTCTCCCTCTGCCTATGTCTCTGCCTCTCTCTGTGTCTCTAGTAAATAAATAAATAAAATCTTTAAAAAATAAATAAATAAAACAGTCTCTGGTGTACTACAAAATTATTCCTGCCACCTTGATTCCTGCCTCAGGCCAGCAGCATGTAACCCACGAGATCAGAACACGTTTTGGAGTTGGAGCCCAAGGAGAGAGGAAGGGAGAGAAGGAGGGGTATAGAGCACAGGTTGGCTGGCAGGTCAGGTAGAAAGCCATGAAATGATCAAGCATCCATTTAAAAACAGCTGGTCCAGGAACACCGGGGTGACTCAGGCGGTTAAGCATATGTCTTCAGCTCAGGTCATGATCCCAGGGTCCTGGAATCGAGCCCTGCCTGCCTCATACTCTCTGCTCAATGGGGAGCATACTTCTCCCTCTCCCTGCCATTCCCCTTGCTTGTGTTCTCTCTCTCTCTCTCTCTCTCTCTCTCTCTCTGTTAAATAAATAAAATCTTGAAAAAATTATAAAATAAGATAAAAATAATTTTTAAAAAATAACTGGCCAAGATCAATTTTATTCCAAGAACTTATGTTAATTAAGTGTCCTTGTAGCTGAGAATGAAACCAGTTCATTCACAGTTAAAAGCAGGTTCCTTGGAGATCCCTGGGTGGCTTAGCAGTTTGGTGCCTGCCTTCGGCCCAGGGCGTAATCTTGGGGTCCCAGGATTGAGTCCCGCATCAGGCTCCCTGCGTGGAGCCTGCTTCTCCCTCTGCCTGTGTCTCTGCCTCTCTCTCTCTGTCTCTCTCATGAATAAATAAAATCTTAAACACACACACACACACACAAAGGTTCCTTTATTTGTCCTGATAAAATGTTACAGAATCAGAATTCATTCTAGCTCTCCAATTCCATGAAGGTATTCAGACCTAATATTTTGTACTTCTAGGTTTGAATCAGTTTGGCCAGATGAGTATGCCTCAGCCCCCAATTGGACCCCGGCAAACCTCTCCTCTTCAGCACCATGGACAGTTAGCTCAGCCTGGAACTCTAAACCCAGTAAGTTTGACATCTTTGGGCATTTTGACCTTTACCTAACATTGAAAAATCCTTTTTGTTTCTACTTTGTCAACAACAAACAAACCTTACAGTCGTTTAAACAGCTAACTATAAGTGATTAAACTTTAAGGTTGATTTTTCTTCTGTAATTCTATTGTATTTGGCCCTTATTATACATGTGATAAATGATTATATATGTATTTTAGAGATGAGAATAGTTACATTTTTTAAAGTGGAGTAGGAGAAAACTAAAACCTTATGCCACAATTAGGTAGTAAATACTATAATCCCTAATTTTCATCTATCTCTATTACCTATAAATTGTTTTTAGAAATTTATCCTACAAAATAATCACTAAGGTACCAAAAGGCTGTAATTTGAAGAAAATTCATGTTAAGGATCTTGTGTATACTCTATTTTGAAAAAAGGACATATCCTGAATGTACAGTAGGGGGTTCATTATGGTTAAATTATGGTACATTTGTAAATTGGAATGCTCTATAAGCATTTCAGAACTTACATGGTGACATAAAAGCTGTTTACAGCTTTAAATGAAAAACCAAGTTTCTGAAGTATATGTGTTATAGAATCCAATGTAGTTAAGAACTCCATTTTGGGAGTTGTCTAGCATAGTGTCGTGGCAGCAGACTGCCATGTTTATAAGATAAATTATCTTTCTTAGATTATGAAATTTTTGGCCTTTGGTATTCTATAATTCCTTTCTCTGTTAAAGGCCTATAATTTTAGAAATGAAATATAATAATCATCAAGATAAAGTAGAATTCCACTAGAGAGTGCCCTCATGTCCCCTTCTACTCAGTGCCTATCCCCTTTAGACAACCAATACCTTGAGTTCTATCACCATGTTTTTCAACTTCATATAAGTGGAATCACTCAGATGTACTTTTGTGTTTAACCTTTTTGGCTTAGCATAATGATTTTGATGTTGATCTACTTTGTTGATTATGGCAGTAATTTGTTCTTTTATTACTAATATTCCATTTTGTGAGTGTGCCAGAATGTGTTTATTTTTTGTTATTGATGGACACGTTGATTGTTTCTAGTTTTGACTTTTGCTAATAAAAGCTACAGTAAACACTTTCTCACCCCTCTCCAAAAAGAAATGTAACAATCCTCAAATATTTGTGGACCATGAATGCTACCAAGTTCAGCCTCAACTTTTTTTAAGATTTTAATTGTACCAAGTATACAGTCTTACAGTTTGTGTTATTATAATATCATGAAATAAGCAGACCTCATAAAGGTGTAGTTCACTGTCACTTAACAGTGTGCAAAGAGCAGTTATCTCTGTACCTTGTCAGGTGCATTTGTGTATCAGGAGAATTGGTTTGTCTATAAGCTCCTGGAATTGCTTTAGAGTAGGTTTGAGTCAGGCGTAAATCCTGGCATCAGAGTCCAGGGGTTGAATGCTTTCTTCTTTTCCTACCCTGCTTTCCCCTCAGCAGAGCTAGAGCAGTTGGTGATTCTAACTGTAGTAGAATAACCATAATGAAGCAATTGGTGCTCTGTGTTATGTGTTTTTTTGTTTTGTTTTGTTTTTTCCTTTCCCTATGCAGCCGCAGCCTATGGGCTATGGGCCTCGCATGCAGCAGCCTTCCAGCCAGAGCCAATTCCTTCCCCAGACTCAGTTCTCAACACAGGGGATGAATGTAACGAATATGCCTTTGGCTCCGACTGGCGGCCAAGCACCAGTGTCTCAAGTAGGTCTCACAGATGGGTTTTGTTTCGTTTTGTTTACTTGTTTTTGTGATTTTTTAAATGTCTCTCGATACAGGTTTTTACAGGAAAAAGTGGCAGCAAATGATCGGTGAAAATAGATGATTTTTAAGTTTTAATAAGAGCAGTTATGGAAAGGATGCCTGGTTGAGTGTCTGCCTTTGGTTCAGGTCGTGATCCCAGGGTCTTGGGATTGAGTCCCACATTGGGCTCACTGCAGAGAGCCTGCTTCTCCCTCTGCCTATATCTCTGCCTCTCCTGGTGTGTCTCTCATGAATGAATAAATAAAATCTTTTTAAAAAAGGTAAAAAGAGCAGTTACGGACATAATGGTACTCTGAACATGAAGAGATTGTTTTGTGACATAGCAGTGCTGCTAATTGTTACAAACTAGGAAAGAGATTAAATTGATAGTTGTAACCATTTTTTTATAGTATTGAATGCTTCCTAAAATGAAATCTTAAGAGCTATAGTGCAGAAGAACAAACTGTGGCTCAAGAGAGCAGAGCCAGGCAGCAAATACTGTGTACTCCACTGTCCTGTGCCCCTGCAGTGGCTGAAGCCATTCTGGTGAACTTTTTTTCTGAAGCTATGCCCCCAATAACAGGATATTTGACACATTTTGAAAAGGAAGCATATTGCATATAGTCTGGCTGTGTAAATATTTCTTTTGTGTTCTGAATTGCCATCTTATTCTGTTTCTCATTACACAGGCACAAATGTCCAGTTCTTCCTGCCCCGTGAACTCTCCTATAATGCCACCAGGGTCTCAAGGGAGCCACATTCACTGTCCCCCTCTTCCTCAATCAGCTCTACATCAGAATTCACCCTCCCCGGTACCTAGTCGCACCCCCACGCCTCACCACACTCCCCCAAGCATAGGGGCTCAGCAGCCACCAGCAACAGCAATTCCAGCCCCTGTTCCTACACCTCCAGCCATGCCACCTGGGCCACAGACCCAAGCTTTACATCCACCTCCAAGGCAGACACCCACACCACCACCAACGCAGCTTCCTCCTCAAGTTCAGCCTTCACTTCCTCCTGCTCCTTCAGCTGACCAGCCACAGCAGCAGCCTCTCTCACAGCAGAGTACAGCAGCGTCTGTTCCCACCCCGACGGCGCCGCTGCTGCCCCCGCAGCCTGCAACTCCAGTAAGCACAGACTTACTTGGGTTTGGGGGAATCTTTTCAAATTGTACTGTAATGTTAGATTATTTATATGCCAGTTCTGTTCTATATTGTGTTGTCTCCCCAGTTAAACTAGAATCTCTTTGTAGTTAGGGACTTTCCTTTCCTTCCTATTCTTTCTTCCCATTATAGTACCTAGCATAGAGGGAGCTCAAAGATTCTGTTTAGGTCTGATACTGACCATCGTATCTTTTGAATTGTGTTCTGAGACTTGAAGGCATATAAGCAGGGTTGACAAGGGGGAAGAATCCATAGTATGTTTAGTATACCACATAAATTTTCCATTTATGTATAATTTCTTTCAAACTGAGCTGTGGAATACTTGAGAGTGAATGAACAAAACTATAGGTTTATGAATGTCTGTGGTCCTAAGGTTGAAAATCATGATCTAAGATGAGAAAAGTATGGGCCTGGAATAGTCAGTAGCTTCCTTGTGAGAGGCTCATTATGTACATAGGAGAAATCCAAGTTCACATCTAATAGTTGCATCCTTACTAATAGAATTCTCTATGTCAAGGCTCAGGACTTTTTATTTGCTCACTTATATTTTATTTCTCTGTCATGTTGGTGAACAGAGAAATCCCTTGAGTCAATAGCTGCTTCATAAAACATCATAAGTTAGCAACTGGTTCATCCCAGCCTCTGATATGCAAGAAATAGCAGAATGCAGAAAGGAAACTTTTGTTTAGGGTAGTTCCTAAAAATACTAACTACTCATGAGGTTTCTTATCGGATGACTTAGGAAAAAGAGATTGCTAGTTATCCCATTAGAATGCCATGATTCAAAACAGTTACTCAGTGTGGGAGTTCATTATATGCTCTCTACTTTTTCTATACAATTTGCAGCTTTTCCCATCAGAAACTTAAAGAGTCAATCATTATTTTCTTTGTTTCTCCTTTGAGGCAGTCATCTCTAAGACCCCACCCCTCACACATTGCACACAGCTAGTGCAGAAACTGGCTGTCTTTCCTGTGTATAGTCAGCCAGCCAGTGGTTGCAAGTCCTCAAGCTCCTGTGCTGAAGCACAGTTTACTTCAAGGACATGAAATAGTCCAAGTATGAGAAAGCACAATAAATGAATATAATGATTCAAGTCCAGAGATAGAGGGTAAATGATGCTGTCCTATTGTGGAGCTTAAACTCTGGTTGTATCATTGGCAAACTTTTTGTTTTTTCCCTTTTTCTGCCCAGCTTTCCCAGCCAGCTGTAAGCATTGAAGGGCAGGTATCAAACCCTCCATCCACTAGTAGCACAGAAGTCAATTCTCAGACCATTCCTGAGAAGCAGCCTTCACAGGAAGTGAAAATGGAGGCTAAGATGGAAGTGGATCCACCAGAACCAGCAGATACTCAGCCAGAGGATATTCCAGAGGTGAGAGCAGGGCAAGGACTGCTGTTGGTTAGGACCTCAGTCTAGGAACCAGTTTAGCATTCTGATAATTAGGTCTCATTTCATTGATTTCCACATGAGGAAGGGTCTTTAGATATGTCCACAGGACAGAGTAAATAAGATAATGATCTTGTTGCTTTCTGGTGGCAAGTCTTTGGAATACTGAAAATGTTGACCTTGTCTTTCAGACTAAAGCAGAGGACTGTAAAATGGAACCTACAGAAACAGAAGAAAGAGGCACTGAATTAAAAACTGAAACAAAAGAGGAGGAAGACCAGCCAAGTACTTCAGCTACCCAGTCTTCTCCAGCCCCAGGACAGTCAAAGAAGAAGAGTAGGTCTCTTAGGCTCTCTGTTCCTGGAGGCTATGGGAGAAAAAGAAAACTTTGAGTAGAATGGGATCAGGCTTCTTAGGTTTTAGAAATTGACTTTTATGTGATTTCATTAAGCTTGGAGTCCTTTTGGCTTGATATCTTAGTTATACTAATGTTGGAGAAGACTGTTTCTTTTTTATAGGTCAATTTCCTTCCTGCAGTCATTGGGTCGGTTATGCCCATGATTTCTTCAGGGTTGGGTTGGTTAACAACTCCTCAAAATTATCTTTTTTTCAGAGGAGAAAAATTGTTACATATCCTTAACTCAAATGCAGGAAATATTAGCAGTGATAATAGTACTGTTTATGGTTAACCTCCTGCCCACTAGGCATTGCCGCTTGCATTGTCTCATCTAACTGAACAACAACTCTAGTTACTGGTCCCTGTTTTATAGGCAGGGAAAACCTCATGCTCAGCACGGTTAAGTAGCTTGTCCCAGCTTATTACTAATCTCATCAATGAGCCCAGGCAGGCTGGTTCAGAGTCTGCTCCCAACCAACTCTTAAATATTAATGAATCCAGTCGAGCAAGCAGCTCTGCTTAATACAGAGTGTTAAACTCTCGTTAGTTGTTTAATTCCCACAAAAATTGACTTACCAACTAGGTTGGGACTAGAACTTCTTGTGACTCTAGTGATGCATTTGTGGCACAGGTAGGACTTCTCTCAAGGGAGGAGTGTGCTGGCTCCTAAAGATGGTATATATAAAGGTGTTCCGTTAAATATAATGCAGTTTAAAATGTTGAGGTTAAAAAAAATTATTTGCATTTAAATGAGGTTTCTATAATTGAGGTGTCATTTTAATATAGGCCGCAAGAAACCTAATCTTACTAGGAATCTGTCTTGTAAATAGCTAATTTCACAAATTCAAATTTTGTTTCTTATTAGTATAATCAGATATGAAAAACAAAGTATCCTTGCCCATCTGTTCCCCCCCCCCCCCCCCCATGGTCATCCCCACCATGAAGTGAACAATAAAGTACTAACAAATACCCTTCCTGAAGATAAAAATTAATTTGTAAATAGAATAAGTAACAAGCCTCTGCTGAGAGTGTTTTAAAGCTCAAAACTGCCGAAACCTTAATGTATAGCTTCTTAAATAATACCTAAAATTAATTCCATTTGGGATACACTAGCAATTCTTTCCTGACCTTTAGGAAACATATTAAGAACACACTGGAATGAAATTTGGTCAACTGAGTCCATTTTTTCAGCAATAACAATTTAGTTCTCTCTTTGTTTAGACTTAACCTGACATTAGACTTAAACCTGACATTTGCCATTAAGATAATATGTCCTCTTCCTTAGCTCTAAAACACCATGCTAAATTTAATGAGGGACTCTTCTCTTCAGGGATTCTGATTGCTTTAGCATTAGGACAATACCAGGTCTAATTTCTGACTTGTTAAATACTGTTCTTATTAATGAGGACTTTTTTCTATTCGTGTTTGACAGTATCCCCCCACCCCTGGAATGTTTTTTTGACAAGTTTCTTCATAAATTTTTGGAATGTTTAGGATTCTGTTTCTACTTGGTCAAGACGGAATCTTAACTGAATTTTATCTTGACTGAATTTTTGAAAAATTAGCTGAGCCATGAAGGATGTTTAAAACTGACTAGACCTGGTGTTCTGAAATCATTATGAGACAGACCAGGAATTAGAAATAGAAGCGTGGGGCAGCATGGGTGGCTCAGTGGTTTAGCACTGCCTTCCGCCCAGGGCGTGATTCTGGAATCACGGGGTCGAGTCTCACGTCGGGCTTCCTGCATGGAACCTGCTTCTCCCTCTGCCTGTGTCTCTGCCTCTTTCTTTCTCTGTCTTATGAATAAATAAATAAAATCTTAAAAAAAAAAATAGAAGTGTGTCTTAAGTGATACCTCCATGGAGACAGTGTAGGCAGATCTTGTTTTGTGGTTCATGAGATAATTTTATAGTTTTACCTTGAGCATTTTCTTCTTTTGCTTAGCTGAAAACTAATTTCAAATGTGCTCTTAAGTTTTCAAGCCAGAAGAGTTACGACAGGCACTGATGCCAACATTGGAGGCACTTTACCGACAGGATCCAGAATCCCTTCCCTTTCGTCAGCCTGTGGACCCTCAACTTCTAGGAATCCCTGTAAGTATGTGGTGGTACTTTTGTTTTTGTTGTGGTGGTGGTTTGTTATTTTTGTTGTTGTTGTTGTTGTTGTTGTTGTTAGCAGCTTCATTCAGATTAATTCACATGTTATTGAGGACACCCATTTAAACTAGTTTAATGCTTTTTGTGTATTAACAGAATTGTGCAAATATCACCAGACAATTTTGGATCATTTTCATCACCCCCAAAAGAATCCTCATGTCCATAAGCAGTCATTCCCATTTCCTCCCTCATCCAACCACTAGTCTACTTCTATCTCTGTGGATTTGTTCATTCTGGATATTTCATTAAATAGAATTAAATAGTATGTGATTCTTTAGGACTGACTTCTTTCAAGGTTCATCCATATTACAGCATGAACTAGTCCTTCATTCATTTTTATGGCCCAGCAATATTCCATTGTACCTCAAGGTACAAAATACCTCAAGGGTTTGAGGTCTATATTTTGTTTCTTTGGGGTATATACCAATGGGTGGGATTACTGGGTCCTAGGGTTTATTTATTTGGTAGATAAGATGGACCAAATTAGCTTCATCTGTTTCTAAAGTTGCCTTTAGGGATGCCTGGGTGGCTCAGTGGGTGTCTGCCTGCCTTCGGCTCAGTTCGTGAGCCTGAAGTCCTGTGATCAAGTCCTGCATGAGACTCCCCAGAGGGAGCCTGCTTCTTCTGCCCCTCTCTCTGTGTGTCTCTCATGAGTAAATAAGTTAAATCTTTTACAATAAAAAATAAAGTTGCCTTTATACACCAGGCTGCTGGCAGATTTCACTTGAGGCTTCCAAGTGGTATTGGATAAAGCACTGGAGTGTTTACAGAGGCACACTCCATTAGGAACTTTTTTTTACTATATTTTTCTGTGGCCTTAGATCTCTTGATGTTCACTAGGCTTAGTTTTCTCATCAGTAGGCCCTTTTTAGTACTAAAATGTTGAGTGCTGTATGACTTCTTAGTCTTTAAATGGATCGCACGTACACTATGCTAAAGTATCTGGAGTTTCAGTAGATGATTAGCTTACTGTCTGAAAAGTCTACACAGTAGCTCTTATTTCTGCTCTTTGAGCTGCTTCATATCTCTGTAGACTAGTAATTTAAAGAAATAATGAGGGTGCCTGGGTGGCTCAGTCAGTTGAGTGGCCAAGTCTTGATTTCTGCTTGGGTCCTGGGATCCAGCCCCCTGTGTGGCTTGTGCTCAGCAGGGAGTCTGAGAATTTTCTCCTGCCACTGTCCCTCTCCCAGTTAACATACTCACTCATGTGCTCTTGTGCTCTCTCTCTCAAACCTTTTTTTTTTTTTTTTTAAAGTGATGAAAATCAGTCAATTCCTTGGACATACAGTCAGATCAAAGACCCAGCTTTTCTGGAAAACTAATGATGATAATAGGAAGACACACCATCTTCCTTAAAATATATTAAGACTTTGGGATAATGTTGCTTGGTGTCACTTACCTTCTAGGATTACTTTGATATTGTGAAGAGCCCCATGGACCTTTCTACCATCAAGAGAAAGTTAGACACTGGACAGTATCAGGAGCCCTGGCAGTATGTGGATGACATTTGGCTTATGTTCAACAATGCCTGGTTGTATAATCGAAAGACATCACGGGTATACAAATACTGCTCCAAGCTGTCTGAGGTCTTTGAACAAGAAATTGACCCAGTAATGCAAAGCCTTGGATATTGCTGTGGCAGAAAGGTAAGAAATTTTTGCACAGATAAGAACTACTGAAAATTTGACTAAATTAGAATCCTGAATCATCAGATTGTGAACTCGTCTGGAGTGGACTTTAGATCTTTTCCACCTGTGGGTACACAGTGCCCCTGGCATGTATTGGTTTTCCTATGCATACCAGTTCACATGGAGCTCGTCTAGTCCTGTTGAGTTTTTTTGCTTAGTGGTTGAAGAACATAACTGCTAATCTCACCTTAGAGTTGGTGAGCTCATACAGTATAGTCGTTCCTCATCTGTGGGTTTCCGTCAACCATGATCGGAAAACACATGATTTACCTTCTGACATATTGGCAAAAGGTCGATAGCCTTCATGCTATGTTACAATACCTACATCATTCACTACACTTAATCTCATGACCTAGGCACCATATCATCTATTATCACAAAAAGGGTGGTATAGTATAGTGATATTTTGAGAGAGGCCATAATCAGAGAACTTATTACATTATATTGTTATAGTTGTTCTATTTTATTACTAGTTCTTAATCTCTTGCTATTCCCAGTTTAGAAGTTAACTTTACGATAAGTAGGTATGTATAGGAATAAACATGATCTAGGGTTTGGTACCATCATGGATCTTAGGCACCCACTAGTGGTCTTTGCCTGTGGATAAGTGATTGTCACTGTAAACTAAAATGGTTTTAGTTCTGTGTGTGCTCTTAGAAACTGAATTAGCCCATTATATAAATGAGAACTAAGAATTTTATTTGATTTACCATTAAGAATATTCTAGCTTGTTTTTCAGGACTGTGTAGTATTTAACAAATGGTTTCTATTGCAGTTGGAGTTTTCTCCACAGACACTCTGTTGCTATGGCAAACAGTTATGCACAATCCCTCGAGATGCCACTTACTACAGTTACCAGAACAGGTAAGCTCGACCATGTGTGGATCGTGGTCCTCGAATCCGTGTGTCCAGGGACTGCATGCGGAAGGACCAGCACACATACATTCATGGTTCGTGTGTACCTTGCTTGAAAACAACTGTAGAGCACAAGTTCTGGTCTTAGCATTTTGCTTTCATTTGCAGAATCTGCAGTTTTCTAGCAGAACGTAGCCTTGTCAGTTTTCTGGCCCCTTATTTTTATAAGCTAGGAGCCAAGTCTTGGGAGATTTAGCATCTTTGTTGAGTTGGTGGCATAGATGGGATTACACCCAGCCCCCACTTCTCTTTCTCCTGTCTTTTAACAGCTTACCACACAGTCTAAAGCACACTGAGAAAAATTTTTAAACAAATTAATCTTTTCTTGTCATGAGATTGGCTGCTGTCCATCCCCATCCCAAAAACTATCCAAAAAACTTTTAACGAAAAGTCTGTTAGCTGTCTCACAGAACATTTTGGGAAATGTTCCATTTTTGTGTGCAGCCTATCCCTAAGTCATTCTTCTCAGAGCATATGAAAACAGAGGATTTAAGAGTTTTTGCTTTGCCTTTGTTAAGCAAATAAGGATCATCTCCAAAAATAGGTCTGCACCAGACTATTACTTAAAAAGACTTGAATATGACAGTAGTTGTTAGAGTTTTAATATATTAGGCACTCTGCCTTATTTTCTCCTGACCAAACAATGGCTGTAATCACACAGGTGGCATTCGTTAATCTATCTTAACCATGATCTGTCTCCTATTTTCAGTAATCAGCCTACAGTATGACTTGTGAGGATGTTTACTTGGGGCTGAGACAGTCATAAACAAGGGTGGGCAGTTAATATACTTTAATAAAACCAAGCCCATGGTGGTGGTTTTTGCTGAACTTGTGTGCTGCAGTTGCATTTCTAGCTTTGAAAAAGTCACTTAAACTTTTTGTTTTGTTTACAAAAAGTTAGGTGTACTCTTCTAATGCTTTGTTGTAATCATTAGAATCCACAGTTTATCATATCATTCTTACTCTTAATACCTAGGAGAAGTGAATCTCCTGTTGTTAAAAGCACTTACGTTAAAAAAACATGTAACAACTGGCATGAAACTTTTCTCATGCTGCAGTCTTGACATTTATACCATTTTTGTATTTTTGACATCAGTCTGCAGTGTTTGTAATCTTTATACCTAAGGAACATGTAATCATTGTGCCTGCACACACCACTGCTTTTCTTTTGCCTTTTAAACTGTCAGTTGATGGCAGAAATCAGTATTTAAGCATTGATCAGATTTTTCACTGGAAAAAAATTTTTTTAAGTTATCTCTTAAGATCAAAGAGAAATTTTGTGTGTTTTTTTTTCAATCCAGGTTGTTTTTAGGTGATTGCTTCCTAATTCTGTATCCATTGTGGATTTTTTATGATCTATTTTGTTGTTGGCAATGGGGAGAAGTGTGTGATTGCTATGTTTCAGTAAGAGCAGCAATTCTTCTCTCTCTCCAGTATATTTATCCTTCTTCCTTTTGATTATTTGCATCAAGTAGCATTAATTACTAAAATGAAAGTTTGTAGGTCTATAAGTGAAACTTTTTTGTTTTATTTGCTGTAATCATTTGCTACTTGTGATCCCATTTGAGATATTTAATGCTAATCTGTGCTTTGCCTTGGCTTTCTGCTTTGTGTTGTCTTGTCTTGCTTTTATGTTTTTTGTTGTCCTGCAATCCCTCATTTCTTCGTTTGTTTTGTGTTTTTTTTTTCTCCCTCATGCTTGTCGTTGTCTGCACTTGGCTTTGATTGCAAAAAAACAAAAAACAAAAAACAAAACAAAAAAAAAACAAACCCAAACTGTGGGGCCCATAAATCTGCATCATTGAATGTCCTTGTCGCCGTTGATGACCTGCTCTCTGCTCCCGTCCCCCTCCTTGGCCTGCTGTGATTGGTGGCTTCGTTGCTTGGCTTGGGCTGTGTTGTGTGAACGGAACAGTTCACCCCAGTATGGCCTTCTTGCCGACAGGTATCATTTCTGTGAGAAGTGTTTCAATGAAATCCAAGGGGAGAGCGTTTCTTTGGGGGATGACCCTTCCCAGCCTCAAACGTAAGTAACTGCATTATTTTGGAAAGTACTGTTTTGGTTTGTTGTGAAGTGATTATGCTTAAGCTTCTAAGTGATCTTAGATTACACTACCAGTATAATAGCTATTAGCCACATCTGACAAATTATTTAAATACAAATTCATTAAAAGGAAATAAAAATTCACATTTCACCTGCTCAGTAGACATCTGTTGATCGTAGCTGCCATGTTGGTCAGCACAGAAAGAGAACATTTCTGTCACAGCAGAAAGTTTTGTCAACACAAGTGTAGGAATCGTATCAACACTGGATGCTCATTTCAGATAGTTCTTCTGTGAGCAGTCAGCTTTTCTCCTAAAAATTGAAAGGCTATAGTGCAAGTTAATAACTTTGTTATTAACTGTTTTTTAAATTTGAGGGGAATTGAACAAATAACTACAGCCTTCTCCTGTAGGTTAACAGTAATCGAAATCACTGTTATTGTTGAGTATCATTTCATATTAGGGATTTCAGACTTATTAGAGTGACCTACAAGAAAGAGACTTAGTTGGGCTTTTGCAGTCTCACAAGCTCTTATTGTAGGGTGAATGCCAGGTCAAATTTTCAAACATAGCCTAAATTGGCTAATAGTTTTTCTGATTGCTACGATGTAGTTAGACACTTTTTCATCAGGTGTTTACTGTTTAGGAAGAAAGAAGAACTATTTGGTGTGCTTTTAATATTCTTCAGTTCCTTTCCTGTTTTAACCTATAATAAGCATGCAGTTAGGAATATTCTAGAAAGTGTGGAATTGTTACACTACTAATAAAAAAAATAGGGCTTCTGGGGGGAAATGGTTAATTTTTCCAAATGAAGTCTTTAGGTTGCACTTTTCCATTGGTCACCATTGAAATACAATGGAGTAGAGTCGAGTGCTGGTCTGAGGAGTTAATGCTGGGTTCCCTTGAGCCTTATGGTGATTTCTGACCCTAGGCTGAATCAGGCTCTTAACTAGGTTCCCCTAATGTCAGGAAAGGAAGATAGCCTTAACACTGGTGCTGTTGAGTGGCATGCCACAAGATCTAAACCTTAGGACAGTACATCTCTTATACTAAAGAGCATAGAGACCCCCTTCCAATTCTGCAGAATTAGAAGTAGGCCTGAGAGTTGGCATTACTGAAAAGCTCCCTGGGCTTTGCTTGCTGGTCTTCCGATATGGAGATGTCACAGTAGCCAAAGTTGGGCCTCCTGAAGTTTATTCTAGGCAGAGAAGGTTAAGGTGTTAGTTTCTGTATTTGTGAGGTTATGAGCAATGTGTGAGGCTAGGTTTCGGGATAAGAGGCCATGTGAAAGTTTTAAAATTAGTATTACAAAATAATTTTTACTCTTTATAAAATTACCTTTCTGGGTAACTATAAATAACCTGAAATACATATTTTTAAATATAAAATCTTTGACTAGACTGTCCTAAGAAATTAGTATTTTTTAAATAGTGGTTTAGCTCCTTCCTATACACCATCTTTCATAGCTCAGTCTAGGAACGTTAAACTATTAAAAGGTATAAATATTGGGGGCACCTGGCTGTCTCACTTAGTAGAGTGTGGGACAGTTGACCCTCGAGGTAGTGAGTTCAAGCCCCATGTTGGGTATAGAGATTACTTTTAAAAAATAAAACCTTTAATAAAGAAAAAAAGTATAAATAACTAATACTAAAAGTAATAGATAAGATTTTAAAAATAACAAACTCATGTTTCCAGTTGTTGAGGTCCTGGGTTCTCCATTTAATAGATCTCCATTTAATAGATCTCCATTAAATCTATATGGGAAAACAGATTTATTATACAGTCCATTCCAAAAACATAGGCATTCCTTTATGTAAATATACATTTTTGGGGAGCCAGGAATGTACCTGTTTAATGGATCCTCAGTATCTTAGAAGATTTACATAATCCACTTTTACAAGAGTTGTTCCTTTGGTTAGAATAGTAGTCAGATTGCTCATCTTTCTATATCTCCTTTTCTCATTGTGTTCCTCTTTTCTCCATAGTACAATAAATAAAGAACAATTTTCCAAGAGAAAAAATGACACACTGGATCCCGAACTGTAAGTAGTTCCCCTTGAATATATACTTTGATTTTACCTCTTTGTTTCATTCTCTTTGTTTGCATTACAAGTGGAATTTCAGCATAAATCTACACAAAATATGTGCAACATGAATGGCAAAAATGTGAAAGTCTGCATTACAGTTAATATTTATATTTCACTAAATCTATCTGGTAGTTTGGGTCCAAGTGAAGCCCTAGCCTACCTCCGCTCATTGTCATGTGTCCCATCCTTGTTTCCTATGTTCCTTCCTTGTTGTCCTGTTCATTTTCAAACGTCTTGATACTCCACTACTTTGTAGTGAGGCCACTTAGAGTGCTGAACTTAGCCCATATTCTGGGCACTCCTAGAATGGGTAGGATGGCACCAGACTTCTTTGGAAATTTAAGCAACAGTGATCTTGCACTTTTTACTGCCTACCCACAGTCATATTTAAAATTACCCATTCGGGGGGCACCTGGCTGGCTCAGTAGGTGGAGCATGCATCTCTTGATCTCAGTGTTGTAAGTTTGAGCCCTCTGTTGGGTGTGGAGGTTACTTAAAAATCTTTAAATTAAATACAATTATTGGGGTGCCTGGGTGGTGCAGTTGGTTAAGTGTTGGACTCTTGTTTTCAGCTCAGGTCATGATCTTGAGGTCATGAGATCTGGCTCCAAACTCAGCAGGGAGTCTGCTTAAGTTCTGTCCTCATTGTCATCTGTCCCCCCCCCACACACACACACACTCACTCTGTAATAAATAAAAAAATACATTAATAAAATTGTCACACTTGATGACTTATAATTATTTTTGAATTTTGCTCTGCCTATATAACACCAAAGAGCTTTTTAAAAACAATTCAATTCTTTGGATGCAACCTTGGCTATCTTTTAAATTATCAGGAATCAGGGGAAATGTTGGGAAGTTTTGATTTGGTTAAAGTTTTTGTTTTAACCTTGACTTTTTGGCTTTTCATTCCAGGTTTGTTGAATGTACAGAGTGTGGAAGAAAGATGCATCAGATCTGTGTCCTTCATCATGAAATCATCTGGCCATCTGGGTGAGGCATTAGGATTTTTTCTAGACTTTTTCATCATCATGAATTTTAGCAAGTTTCTGTCTTTGCAATGATTTTATTATATTTTCAGAGTACTCTCTCTAAAAATTGTTCTAGGATTGGGAAGAAATAAAGTTCCTTTTTTAAAACATTAAATAAGGGACATCTCTGTGGCTCAGTTATTGAGCATCTGCCTTCGGCTCAGGTTGTGATCCTAGGTCCTGGGATTGAGTGCCACATTGGGCTCCCCACAGGGAGCCTGCTTTCTCCCTCTGCCTATGTTTTTACCTCTCTCTGTGCCTCATGAATAAATAAATAAAATCTTTAAATAAATAAAACATTAAGTAAGCTAGCATCCCAAAATACAGGTCTTTCTCTTAATTTGCATGCCTGGTTTTAATATATATACAAATATTTTATTCTGCTGGTTTTTAAAATTCTTTCATAATCATTACACATCAAAAGTAAGTATTTTTGAAAGATTTATCAGTAGAGCTAAGAAATCTCTAGCACTTAGAAACTAGTAAAGAGGTGTTAGAGGGAATTAAATTTGCCATATTTTGAACACTTAAATTGGCTATAGTAGGAAAATTGGAAGATATGGAGGGTGTCCATGGGGCAGCTCTGTTCTTACCTCTAAGAAAATGTCACGCTGTGAATGGTTTACTAAAAGGTGAAATGGGTTAGGGTTTGAAGTTTTGGGGGGGATGGACAGTAAGTCACATGACTATTGTCCAGTGAAAGAGTTTCATAAAAATGACTACATACAGATTTCAGTAAACAGGCTATTCCTGGGCCCTGTGTTCTGTTTCTGAATATTCTCCACATATTTACTTAAACTGCACATTATCAAAGACTTTGACAGAAGTAAGTGGACTTTTTGACAGAAGTAAGTGACTTTTGTCCATTGTGAAACTTCTCTACTGCTTTGTATCTCCTTTCACTTTCTAGGAATGGGGTTGATCATAATTCTGTTCCAAGGTTGGGGATGTCTGTGCATGAAGTGATCTGTTAAGATGGGACCTGAGGGTGCCTGGCTAGTCAGTTGGAAGAGCATGTGACTCTTAACCTCTGGGTCATGAGTTTGAGCCCCACGTTGCGGGTAGAGACTACTTAAATCAATAACTGAAAAAAAAAACTGGAAAAAAAAAAAGATGGGATCTGGACACTGTCTTTTGTTCTTTACTTTGATTGATTGTTGATGGTTTGGAGGTCACAGGAAAGAGGTGGGTGGCTAATTAACACATTTCTAGAAAATAAGATTCAGGGGAAATCACAATCATTCGATATGTTATCTGTCTTGTCTTTAGATATGCTTTTTTAGTTCTCTCTTTAAAGAGTTGGGTAAGAAGAATAGTTAAGAGACTTGCAGTGATTCTTGTAACTTAAGATGGGTCATTTGGTTAAGGAACTTTTATGTGGTCTCTAGTTTTTGTTAAGAAATTGTACTTAAGGGCAGCCCGGGTGGCTCAGCGGTTTAGCGCTAGCTTCAGCCCAGGGCCTGATCCTGGAGACCTGGGATCAAATCCCGCGTCAGGTTCCCTTTATCAAGCCTGCTTCTCCCTCTGCTGTGCTCTTGCTCTCTCTGGCTCGCTTGCTCGCTCTCTCACTCTCTTGGGAATAAATAAAATCTTTAAAAAAAAAAAAAAAGAAATTGTACTTAATCACGCACATCCTTATATAATTGGGACAGAGAGAATGTATTAGTCCTACTCTCAAAACTTACTGATTTACATTCCTGCCTGTAGGGATATATACTTTTGCCAGTGTGATTGTCCAAAAACTGAAATTCCTGTTTATCAGCCAGTTTATATGCCTTTGACATTTCCTCGTATTTTTTGCCTATTTTTCAATTAGGCCTTTTTATTAAGTCGTTGTTTTATATATATAGAAATATTTCTCCCAGGTTGTCTTTTGACTTTTAACTTGGTACATATATATAGTAGATTTTGTTACTAGTACATGTTACTTTAAATGTTCATGTAACTGTGTAAGCAAAGTCTTGGTTTACATTTTAGATTTGTCTGTGATGGCTGTTTAAAGAAATCAGCACGAACCAGGAAAGAAAATAAGTTTTCTGCTAAAAGTAAGTTTTAATTTTACAAGTAAATCCTGGCAATACTTCCATTGAAGCATAGTTAAAAATAAAGCATGCAAGGGATGCGTGGCTTGTTCATTAGGAAGAGCCTGTGACTCTTGATTTCTGGGTTGTGAGTTTGAGCTCCACATTAGGTGTAGAGATTACTTTAGGATTTGAAATGTGCAGGATAGGTGTTCTTTTTCCTACATTTCTTCATATTTAGGGCATTCCTAATTGGGGCTGCATGTGGAAATATGTCCAGAATTGCCATCCCATCAGTGATTACCTCAATTTGGTCCAAACTTTTAGTTGGGGCCTCTTTCAGACCTATCTCACTTGGGTGGTTGGGGTAGTGGTAGTCAAAGATTGTATCCTGGGGTGCACCTGGGTGGCTCAGTCAGTTGGGCAGATGCCTTTGGCATCTGGCATTTGGCTTGGGCATCTTCGGCTTGGGCATGATCCCTGGGGCCCTGGGATTGAGCCCTGCTTGGAGCTCCCTGCTCTGCGGGGAGCCTACTTCTCCCTTTCCCTCTGCTCTTCTCCCTACTTGTGTTCTCTAGCTCTCTCTCTGTCAAATAGGTAAAATAAAAATCTTTTAAAAAAAAAAAAAAAGAAGATTGTATCCTGTATATAGTTGAGATTATTGCATTATAATATTTGGTTTAATTTTATGGATACCTTTGCAGTTTTTACTGACCTACGGGTTGCTTTTTATTCCTATAAGGCTTCTCATAATAGCCAACCATTGTTATTTTAAAATATTACTAAAAATAAAAAAAAATAAAAATAAAAATAAAAAAATAAAAAAATAAAAAAATAAAAAAAATAAAATATTACTGCAATCAAGGCAAAATGCATGTGGATGTTGTATTTTGTAACTTCTGAAATTAGAAGATTTTCCAAGTAAAAAGTTGGGTGGAAAACACCTAAAATTCACTACCATGTTTGCTTCAGCTGCACATATACTAAAATTGGAATGATACAGAGATTTGTATAGCCCCTATGTAAGGATGGCACACAAATTCATGAAGTAGCTCCTATTTTTTAAAAAAGATTGTTTTCAAGTATTGATCACATTGCTAACTTTTAACAAAATCAGGTTATCCTATTTGGACGGAGAACGCAAAAATGATATTTGATATTGAAGCTTAAGAGTTAACAATAATGAATTTGCACCTTGGCTAACTGCAGAACTTTTCACTTCTGCACTTCTAGGGTTGCCATCTACCAGGCTTGGCACCTTTCTGGAGAATCGTGTGAATGATTTTCTTAGACGTCAGAATCACCCTGAGTCGGGAGAAGTCACTGTTCGGGTAGTGCATGCTTCTGATAAAACTGTGGAAGTGAAACCAGGCATGAAAGCAAGGTATCCAATAATTTTCCCTTTTCTTCTCTTGTGGTTCTACAAGCACTTGACAGTTAACTACTGATGATTCTGGTTTAACTGAGACCTCGTGTTTTTCTCTCCAATCTGGATTGTGTAGGTTTGTAGATAGCGGAGAGATGGCAGAGTCTTTTCCTTACCGAACCAAAGCCCTCTTTGCCTTTGAAGAGATAGACGGTGTTGACTTGTGCTTCTTCGGCATGCACGTTCAGGAGTATGGCTCCGACTGCCCTCCACCCAACCAGAGGTAGGACTCGGGCCGCTGCCTTCCAGTTGAGTGGGAGTTTGCAGTTCAATAGGCAAAAAGCATTGTGGGCAAGGAACTTGTGCTTGCTTTGGAAATGGAAATGCAAACTGTGTTCATAGTAATAAGGAGGGGGATACGAACAGCCTGGAATGAGAAGTGGGAAGCAGACTGTTTTTCAGAAAATGGGCTTAATTCTTGATTGTGTTAGGTGCCTTGCCTGGGAGATAATGTGAAAGAATGTCACACAAGTAAAGTTAGGATATGATTTAGAATTTGTTTCCAAAATAGTATAAAGGCCAGAATAAGAATGCTACCAGAATACACTTGGATCCATAAATACTAATACACTATACTTCAAGCGCTGCTGGGTACTGAGGCTCACCAGACTCTCCTAAAGAGTGCACAGCCTAGTTATGTACTTAACTGTGACTGTGTGATGTGTATTATAAATGAGGTGAAAAAGAGCACAGAGGAGATTGTGTTTTTAGCCATATAAGTAAGAACTCCTTATGTGATTTGACATGGTTTCTTTCTCCCCACTCGATACAGGAGAGTTTACATATCCTACCTTGACAGTGTTCATTTCTTCCGTCCTAAATGCTTGAGGACTGCAGTCTATCATGAAATTCTAATTGGATATTTAGAATACGTCAAGAAATTAGGGTAAGCATAATGACAAATGCTATCTTTAAAAACAATGAGCTTAAAAAAAAAAAAAAAAAAAAAAAAAAAAAACAATGAGCTTAAACTAATTAAATTTTTAACTAATTACCACTGTGGTATTGTGGTGACACTTAGATTAAAGCAGAGAGGTGACTTTGCTCCCTTTTCTCAGTGTTGCCAGTCGGACAGAAATGGATATTTTGACCCTAGTCATACTTATCCCAGATTAGTTTTCTTTTGTTCAGTTAAGGTGTTAGGTACAGTTTGATTGGAAGGTTGGTACTCATTCAGGGCCAGAACCTTGAACTGCAGTTTGACCCTCTCATACCTGGGTATCAGAACCAAAATAGACTAGGGTCTGGAAATACTCAAATTAGCCTGCTTCTTTACCTTCAGGGTATACGTGTGCTTGAGAACATTCACTACCGCACCTTGCAAGTTCTTCTTTTTATCACTTAGCTTTCTTCCATTCCTTGTTCCCTGTTGTTGGAATGGATCCATGTTCCTTTGCATTGTAGCTTTTCTTTTGTCTTCACATGGCAAATTTGGGATTTGGGGATCCAGGGTTACCCTCTAAGAAGAACTAGGCAATGTGACACCCATTGTAAGTGCTGTAGGTTAGGCCTGAACCTGGCCTAAGAATTTCGATCTGATTCTGGGTTGTACACTTGATACAGTCTTAGAAAAAAAATCATTGGTTTCCATATTGACTCCACGTTGTAGCATTCTTTCTGGAATAGATGATAAACTTTTCTCTTGAATATTCCCCCTCTTTGTGTTGTTAGGTATACAACAGGGCATATTTGGGCATGTCCCCCAAGTGAGGGAGATGACTATATCTTCCATTGCCATCCTCCTGACCAGAAGATACCCAAGCCCAAGCGACTACAGGAGTGGTACAAAAAGATGCTTGACAAGGCTGTGTCTGAGCGAATCGTCCATGACTACAAGGTCAGGAGGAATGGGGGGCGATGACTGATCCTGCAGCTCTGTATTCTGCTGTTTGACTATCTTAACAAAAATCTTCTGTACTCCCTTTTTCAAACCAAGAAAAACTCAGTTTTAAATGTCTTAGATCAACAAATCTCTGTTTTAAAGATGTGATGAAAAACGTATTCTTAATAGCCATTCATGATTAGAGGGCATCTCATGATAAGAACTTGAACAGATAAGTTTCTTATCTGTTTTTACTCCTGGGGAGAAAAGTAAGAACTGGATGTTTTCCCAGGCAGCAGAGCAGAGCAGCCTGTGGCCATGCAGTTTCCAGTATTTGTGGTTTGGGTTGTTTTGAACATATTTCTCAGTCAGGGGATGGGTGATGGGTACAAGGCAGGCATTCCTCACATTGTATTGCATTGTGTCATCAGCAATAGTAAAGGCTGCGGCGTGATTGATGGGGCCTGAGCCATCAGTCCTCGCAGGAAGATGTCCCATTTGGCTTTATAAAGGCAGGTAACTTCCCTATCCTCACAGGCAGAGGAAAGACAGAACCTCAGACCTTGAGTTTTCACTGTTTTTACTGTTTAAGACTAAATGTCCCCCTGGGCCGTGGGGCTTAGGTATAAATCTCTCTGCTGCTTTCTTTCAGAAGACATTATAATTCTTCAGGTTTCTTGTGTCTGCTACCTGTGACTGCTTCTGAATGATAAATGCTTCTTTAAAAAAAAAAACAAAACACCAAATTCCTACTTGTACCTGGGTATTTTCACAGGATATTTTTAAACAAGCTACTGAAGATCGATTAACAAGTGCAAAGGAGTTGCCTTACTTTGAGGGTGATTTCTGGCCCAACGTTCTGGAAGAGAGCATTAAGGAGCTAGAACAGGAGGAAGAAGAGCGAAAGCGAGAAGAAAACACCAGCAACGAGAGCACAGATGTGAGGGCTTTGCATTTTCCTTCCCAGCTTCCACCATGATTCTCGAGTGTTATCCGCCATCAGGCTTTAACTTTTGACTTGGTCTTAAAGCTTTCGGTGTGAAAGAGCTTTATTTTTTTATTATTATTATTTTTGTGGAAAGAGCTCTTTAAATTGGTCAAGAAATAATTCTGTTTCAGTGGTTTTCAACCTTTTTAGCATCAGACCTCATTTTAACTGAAACCTTGGATTTCTGATAATGAAAAACAGAAGGAAACCCTGAAAAACTGATAGAAAATTAGCTACATAGAGCAGGAGGCTGGCAAAAGTACTTTCCGTAAAGATTCAGATTGTGAATAATTGGGGCTTTTTTTTTTTTTTAAACACCACACCACTTTATAAGTGTACAGAGCATTCTGGGCCTTACAAAAACAGACCTAGGTCAGAGATTGCCAGGAGGTTTTGTGAGGAGGACATTCTGAGGAGCTTTTCCTGGTTAGTAATTTTCTGATAGCATAGCTGCAGTGGTCTCCGTTGAGTCTGACCTAACTAAAGTCTCTCATAAGTAGCAGCCTGTTAAATTCTTCACGGTCTTGTAGTTTGAATTCATTGATTGTCTCTGCAAATTGCTTTGTTTTTTTATAGTAGGCCCATAAAATTCTAGAATGTTCAATATTCCACCATTCTACTCCTTGTTCCCTGTCCTCAAATCTGGAATAAGATGGATGCATCTGAGGAGTCTCCAAACTGTGGGGCTCTTCTAGCCAAAAAGCTAAGGCTGTTTTATTGAAGGGGTGTAGTGTAGGGATTCTTCCCTGGAAGAACACTAGTGCTGAAACCATAGTAAACATTAGTCTGCTATAAATACCAACTCAAATAGGTGAGTCTGTGACAAGAGATGCTGGTAGAGGCATAAGCTGAGAATCTCTAGTTTCAAAGAAAAGGAGAACCCTTCTACCATTAGTATTATTCAAATTACTTCGTAACAAAAATGTTAACATTTTCTTGTCCTCTCTGCTAACCTGCAGGTGACAAAGGGAGACAGCAAAAATGCTAAAAAGAAAAATAATAAGAAAACCAGCAAAAACAAGAGCAGCCTGAGTAGGGGCAATAAGAAGAAGCCGGGCATGCCCAATGTGTCCAATGACCTCTCACAAAAACTGTATGCCACCATGGAGAAGCACAAAGAGGTACCATGTGGCCACTTAGGGTGGGAGGGGCAGGGAAGGAGGTCGGAAGCTCTGTCCACCATGGCTAGCATTTAAGATCCAAGCACAGCGGAAGTTCAGAAGGAAAAAACCATTTGAGGGATAAGAAGAAAGAAAATTACATAGCTTGTATAGGAGGTAAAAAAACAGGCAATGATAGGGTTTCTCAGGTTGGCAGCTGTCACAAGTCTCATTGGTGTTGGATTGTCCCGCGCATTAATGCATAAGCATAGTTTGTCCAACCCTCTTTGTAATCCTCAGGGTTTTTGAATTCTGGTGGGTGCCTCCCTTTGATATTATCAACAATTAATAATTATTAGCTATTTCAAGCAATGTTTAGTGTCACAAGATTCTGGCATAACAGAGGCACCTGGGTGGCTCAGTAGTTGAGTATCTCTGGCTCAGGTTGTGATCCCAGCATCCTGGGATCAAGTCTCATATCAATCTTTCCGGAAGGAGCTGCTTCACCCTCTGCCTATGTCTCTGTCTCTCAGGAAAAAAATAAATAAAATCTTTAAACGAAAAAAAAAAAGATTCTGGCATAACAGAAGGGTTGGGAAAGGTCCCTAGAGTCCATTACAATAAGCTTGACTTAAATTGTAGATATAGTCTCCAGACTTTGTTTAGTCTGAAGATGGAAGTAGTGGATACCTGTTGGGAATTAGAATCTAAGGTTGTAGATTTAGGTTATATTTGAGTATTGTCTTAGCTAGAGGGCAACATACAGTGGAAACAATCATGAGGGTTAGCCGTAGTAAAGATTTCCAAGGGAGTCACCAGATGGTTTTATTTGCCTCTATTTCAAATGAGTTGTTAGAGGCATTCCCTACTTGTTAGATTCAGTGCTTTCTTATGCATCAGATTTTCAAAATGGTCCTTGCTCTAGGAGTACTTTCATTGATCCACAATATTATAAGGTCACACACGTCACAGTCCTCTCCTTGATGTTTTTAAACTCTTGGCATCTGTTCAAGACGTGTCTACTCAGTGTGCTCTTGTGCCCTATGTTCTTTTTCTAGAAATAAGACTCATGTTTTATGTCATGAGTACCGCCTACCATGCCATACTTGCTGTCCAAGTATATTACAAGTGTTATTGCCAGTTTGCACAGATTGTCAGTCTCTGAGAACTGATAAAATATAGTGGTCAGTACAGCAGTTGCTCACAAGTTTCTCATCTCTTGAAGGTACCTTTGCATTTTTCAGCTTAGTAAGAGTTTACATTCATATATTAGTAAATGTAAAATAGGCGATACCAGCTTCCTGTCACAGCTTTACCCTAATGTTTATGGGCCTTGATGGTGGTAGTATCTTTTCAAACTTCAGTGAACAAGGATTTTGTTTCTGTATCAAGGACTAAGAAGGTTTTGCTTTTTATCTTTTCCATCCCCACAAACTTTTTAACATTTGAAACTTTCTCTAAGTTGTGTAGTGGACCCCCTGCCATATCCTTCACTTAGACTGACCAGTTGTTAACGTTTTGCTATATCCTCTTTATCTGTAGTTCAGCAAGCACCTTCTAAGAAAAACGACCACCTCTCCTTCACCACACTGTGACTTCCCACTATCTTATGTCTGGTCCTTGTGCTCCAGTCAAGGATTATGTGTCAGGTTGAGTTGTCTCCGTTCCTGGCTTTCTTTTTTTTCATAACGTGGGCATTTTGTTGAAAGTCAAGGCCCAAAATTGTTTTGTTAGAATCTCCTTCAATTTGGATTTGTCTGACATGTCTCCTTGTGATTAGGTCCAGATTCAACTGTGGCTTGGATGTGAGAGTAGACCCTTTAAGGCGAAATGTCCAGTGTATGTGTGCTGTATCTGCCCAGACCCTTTTTTGTTTGAAGGGATTATTAAATGAGAAGATAAGAAGGAGATGTCGATATTAGGCCCATTGTAGTCATTCCCAGAGAAGAGACCAGAGGTTTGTGAGCAACAGAAAGCAAGGGCTGTATGGTGGGACCTTGCATGGCTGTGAACTCGAGCATCACCAGCCTCACAGGCGTCCAGTTAGACATCCGTTGGCTGCAGGCTATCCCAGTGCCATGCAGTGCTCTTCTTCCAGAGTCAGATTGAAATTGTCCATTTCATAGGTCTTCTTTGTGATCCGTCTCATCGCTGGCCCTGCTGCCAACTCCCTGCCTCCCATCGTTGATCCTGACCCCCTCATCCCTTGCGATCTGATGGATGGGCGGGACGCCTTCCTTACCCTCGCCAGGGACAAGCACCTGGAGTTCTCTTCACTCCGAAGAGCCCAGTGGTCCACCATGTGCATGCTGGTGGAGCTGCACACCCAGAGCCAGGACCGCTTTGTCTACACCTGCAACGAGTGCAAGCACCATGTGGAGACCCGCTGGCACTGCACTGTCTGCGAGGTAGGCCCCGGGGGTGGGGAGCAGAGGGCACTGGGGTGGGTGGGGGGCTCCAGGTTCCTGAGAGGCAGGAGAAACACTGGTGACATAGGCCTGTGCTCGGTGCCATTGGTGAGTAGTAGCGCAGAGTGGGAGGGGCCTGGTCTTATATTTCAGTGGTAGCGCTGAAGAGTCTTTCTCTAGAAAGGGGTTTTTGGGCTCTAGCAGAATATGTAAACTGTTTTTTTTAATTACTTAAATCTTGGAGAGTTGACTGTGCCTGTTTCCCCCCCAGGATTATGATTTATGTATCACCTGCTATAACACTAAAAACCATGACCACAAAATGGAGAAACTAGGTCTTGGCTTAGACGACGAGAGCAACAGCCAGCAGGCTGCAGCCACCCAAAGCCCAGGAGACTCCCGCCGCCTGAGCATCCAGCGCTGCATTCAGTCCCTGGTGCATGCCTGCCAGTGCCGGAACGCCAACTGCTCACTGCCCTCCTGCCAGAAGATGAAGCGGGTGGTACAGCACACCAAGGGTTGCAAACGGAAGACCAACGGGGGCTGCCCCATCTGCAAGCAGCTCATCGCCCTCTGCTGCTACCACGCCAAACACTGCCAGGAGAACAAGTGCCCTGTGCCCTTCTGCCTCAACATCAAGCAAAAGCTCCGGCAACAGCAGCTGCAGCACCGGCTCCAGCAGGCTCAGATGCTCCGCAGGAGGATGGCCAGTATGCAGCGGACCGGGGTGGTGGGGCAGCAGCAAGGCCTGCCTTCCCCAACTCCTGCCACTCCAACCACACCGACTGGTCAACAACCAACCACCCCGCAGACACCCCAGCCCCAGCCTCCCTCTCAGCCCCAGCCCACTCCTCCCAACAGCATGCCACCCTACTTGCCCAGGACTCAGGCTGCTGGCCCTGTCTCCCAGGGTAAGGCAGCAGGCCAGGTGACCCCTCCCACTCCCCCTCAGACTGCTCAGCCACCCCTTCCAGGGCCCCCACCTGCTGCAGTGGAAATGGCAATGCAGATTCAGAGGGCAGCTGAGACGCAGCGCCAGATGGCCCACGTGCAAATTTTTCAAAGGCCAATCCAGCACCAGATGCCCCAGATGACTCCGATGGCCCCCATGGGTATGAACCCACCCCCTATGGCCAGAGGTCCCAGTGGGCATTTGGAGCCAGGGATGGGGCCCACCGGGATGCAGCAGCAGCCACAGTGGGTCCAGGGAGGTTTGCCTCAGCCCCAGCAGCTACAGCCTGGGATGCCGAGGCCAGCCATGATGTCAGTGGCCCAGCATGGTCAACCCTTGAATATAGCTCCCCAGCCAGGACTGGGCCAGGTAGGTGTGAGCCCTCTCAAACCAGGCACTGTGTCTCAACAAGCCTTACAAAACCTTTTGCGGACTCTCAGGTCTCCCAGCTCTCCCCTACAGCAGCAACAGGTGCTTAGTATCCTTCATGCCAACCCCCAGCTGTTGGCTGCATTCATCAAGCAGCGGGCTGCCAAGTATGCCAACTCGAATCCACAGCCCCTCCCTGGGCAACCTGGCATGCCCCAGGGCCAGCCCGGGCTGCAGCCGCCTACCATGCCAGGCCAGCAGGGGGTCCACTCTAATCCAGCCATGCCGAACATGAACCCCATGCAAGCAGGCGTCCAGAGGGCCGGCCTACCCCAGCAGCAGCCGCAGCAGCAACTCCAGCCACCCATGGGAGGGATGAGCCCCCAAGCTCAGCAAATGAACATGAATCACAACACCATGCCTTCACAGTTCCGAGACATCCTGAGGCGGCAGCAGATGATGCAACAGCAACAGCAGCAGCAGCAGCAGGGAGCAGGGCCTGGACTCGGCCCCGGGATGGCCAACCATAACCAGTTCCAGCAACCCCAAGGAGTTGGCTACCCCCCACCACCACCGCCGCCACAGCAGCAGCAGCAGCAACAGCGGATGCAACATCACATGCAGCAGATGCAACAAGGGAACATGGGACAGATGGGCCAGCTCCCCCAGGCCTTGGGAGCAGAGGCTGGAGCAAGTTTGCAGGCGTATCAGCAGCGACTCCTCCAGCAACAGATGGGGTCCCCTGCTCAGCCCAACCCCATGAGCCCCCAGCAGCATATGCTCCCAAGCCAGGCTCAGTCCCCACACCTCCAAGGCCAGCAGATCCCTTCTTCTCTCTCCAATCAAGTGCGCTCTCCCCAGCCCGTCCCTTCTCCACGGCCGCAGTCCCAGCCTCCCCACTCCAGCCCTTCCCCGAGGATGCAGCCTCAGCCCTCTCCGCACCATGTCTCCCCACAGACCAGTTCTCCACATCCCGGACTGGTAGCTGCCCAGGCCAACCCCATGGAACAAGGGCATTTTGCCAGCCCGGACCAGAGTTCAATGCTCTCTCAGCTCGCTAGCAATCCAGGCATGGCAAACCTCCATGGTGCAAGTGCCACGGACCTGGGACTCAGCACCGATAACTCAGACTTGAATTCGAACCTCTCACAGAGTACACTAGACATACACTAGAGACACCTTGTAGTATTTTGGGAGCAAAAAAATTATTTTCTCTTAACAAGACTTTTTGTACTGAAAACAATTTTTTTGAATCTTTCTTAGCCTAAAAGACAATTTTCCGTGGAACACATAAGGACTGTGCAGTAGCTGTTTGTGGTTTAAAGCAAACAAGCCAGATGAACCTGAGGGATGATAGAGTACAAAGAATATATTTTTGTTATGGCCGGTCCTGCCGGCCTCTTCTTTTTTTCCCTTGTGTGTGTGGTTCAAGTGTGCACTGGGAGGAGGCTGAGGTCTGGGAAGCCAACCACACGCTCCTGCCTTGCACCTCCAATAGGTTTTATTATTTTTTTTAAATTAATGAAAATATGTAATATTAATAGTTATTATTTACTGGTGCAGATGGTTGACATTTTTCCCTATTTTCCTCACTTTATGTAAGAGTTAGAACATTTCTAAAACCAGAGGACAAAAGGGGTTAATGTTACTTTAAAATTACATTCTATATATATATAAATATATATAAATATATATTAAAATACCAATTTTTTTTCTCTGGGTGCAAAGATGTTCATTCTTTTAAAAATGTAAAAAAAAAAAAAAAAAATTCCCCTTTCCTCCCCTGAAGTCAACTTTTGTGCTCCAGAAAATTTTCTATTCCGTAAGTCTGAGCGTAAAAACTTCAAGTATTAAAATAATTTGTACATGTAGAGAGAAAAATGACTTTTTCAAAATATACAGGGGCAGCTGCCAAATTGATGTATTATATATTGTGGTTCTGTTTCTTGAAAGAATTTTTTTCGTTATTTTTACATCTAACAAAGGAAAAAATTTAAAAGAGGGTAAGAAACGATTCCTGTGGGATGATTTTAACATGCAAAATGTCCCTGGGGTTTCTTCTTTGCTTGCTTTCTTCCTCCTTACCCTGCCCCTAACCCTCCATACACACACACACACACACACACACACACGCACGCACGCACGCACACACATACACTTTCTGTAAAACTTGAAAATAGAAAGCAAAAACCCTCAACTGTTGTAAATCATGCAATTAAAGTTGATTACTTATAAATATGAACTTTGGATCACTGTATAGACTGTTAAATTTGATTTCTTATTACCTATTGTTAAATAAACTGTGTGAGACAGACACCTGACCTTGTTTTACTCCTTGTTATCACATCTTTGTCTTAGAATGCATCAGTTTGAGTAAGTGCCCAGTACATGGGATTCAGAGGAAAAAGCAAAAGCACCAGCTTGCAGCCTTCCTAAACTATTACGTAAGTTGAATTCACAAATAGATTTGGGTAAATTTATCCAGAGCTCAGGGGAAAACCCAAGCACCAGCTACATGTCCGTTTCACCAATGATATTAGTTAGCTGTTTACAGCTTTATAGAGGACCTTCTTCCGTTGTCCCCAGTGGATAACCTCAGAGGGATCATGTATTCGCCTAAGTCAGGAGTAACTCCTCAGCACTTGATGCTAAGGCAAGAACCTCTTCTTACTCTCTTAACGCTGGTTTTTGCTACCTGCCAACCAGGAAGTCAATGGGGAGATGAGGTGGTAAGAAAGGAAAATGTGTGGAAATAAAACCTGAAAGCATAAGATATTCCAACAGTGAGTCCAGTATCATGCTAGGTGTCTAAAGAATGAATAGGTTACTGGTCTCCAACTGAATACCAGTTGGCTATAAACGGTTTGGAAAAATTAGAATACTATTAACTGCTTTGGCATCATCGGGCAGACCTCATCTTTGTCATAGGGCTTCACACTATGATAGTCTCTACTAAGGGCTAAAGAAAGATCTTCAAGTAGCTTAATTCAAACACATGCTTGTTCTTTTTACTATTTTACATTGTCTCAACAAAAATAACCAGTACCTTAATGTGAGGTGAACATTGAGCATTAATTGAGCACATTGAGCATTAATCAGAGACCATCCCAGAAAATGTGTCAAGTACCTACCAGCTTCTGCTCAGTGGTCCAGCAGATCCACCTGGAGCCACCTACATTGTGTACCAGGCCACATGGCACACACAGGATACAGCCCTGCAAGAAGAAGAAAGGATGCTTGAGTGAGATAAAATAGAAAGTGTGGAACAGATGGGCATCAGGGAAGCCTGCTGATGGAAATTGGGCAAGTTTCTGGAAAGAACAGTACTTAAATGGATCTTGGAGGGGCGCCTAGCTGGCTCAGTAGAGCATGTGACTATTGCAGGATTGTAAGTTCAAGTCCCACGTGTGGTGTAGAATTTACTTATAAAGTGAATCTTAGGGGAAGATGAATGAGAAAAGGGAAAGGAGTGAGGAGGAACTCTGCCATGAGAGAAGAATCTGGTCCTGTTGGGAAAACAGCTTCAGGTCTACTTGGCTGACACTAGATTACAGAAGTGGGTGATGCCTGTTAACAGGAGGACCCCCATCTTCTCCCTAGTACGAGAGGCCCAGGATTGATCTGAGCCTCCACCAGGGAAACAGTTTTCTAACCCATTTCCAAGCAGTAAATACCCAGCTGTCACAGCTCTGGCCTCTAGCTAAAGACAGCTGGGTTGAAGTGTTCAATCACTTTCACTAGAGTGTTGCAAAGAGAAAAATGGAGGCTGATATAAGAGGGTGGGGGAGAAAAGCTGTCCTTGTCCAGGCCAGAGGCAGTACTAGGGAGGGGGGAAGATAAGAATCCAGAGTCAAGAATACAAGAAGCTGGGATGCCTGGGTGGCTAAGCGGTTGAGCGTCTGCCTTCGGCCCAGGGCATGATCCTGGAGTCCTGGAATCGGGTCCCAGATCGGGCTCCCTGCATGGAGCCTGCTTCTCTCTGCTTGTGTCTCTGCCTTTCTCTCTCTGTGTCTCATGAATAAATAAAATCTTTAAAAAAAAAATACAAGAAGCTGATTTCAATGTTTCTATGCATTGGAAGCATTTCTATGCATTGTTTTTATGCAATTACCATAAAAAGTTGGGAAGAGCTAAAAGGAGACTCCCACAAGTCTCCAGTTGAGCTGTTTATAACATTAACCTGGCAAATGGACAGAGCAGTGTTCTGGTGCTTTCATTTACTTAGCTTGCTGAAATCCTCAAAAAACAGTCCCAACCAACCAATGAGAAGACCGCAGCTCAAGTGACAACTTGCTCAAGATCACACAGCCAGGAAATGGCTTACCAGAATGTCAAAAGTCTGTAGGGCTCCAAAGCCTTTCTTCTCCATAACCTTCATCTCCCTTACTGTAGAGCATCCTTAGTGATGGCAGCAAACTAATACATATGACACAGGGGCCCTGCTCCAAGCAAATGCAACACACAGTTAAAAACTGAAAGGGGAGAAAGAAACCAAGGAATCCTGAAGAGAAGCTTCCCAGTCTTCTTTTACAAACAAAGGAAGCTGGTCTCCAGAAGGATGGCTTCCTAGAATGTTATGTTCATGATGAAGTCACCCTGTTGAAAGAGCATATAGACCAGCATCAAAAAGAACAAAATGTTAATAGGTTTTTAAAAAAGAAGTATAAGACTTGTATACTGAAAACTAAGAACACTGAAATTAAAGACCTAAATAAATGAAAAGACATTGTTCACAGATCAGAAGATTGTGAACAGACCTCACTAATGTTAGGGAAGGGGTACTCTCCAAAATCCATCTAGAGATCCAAACTCCATCCCTTACCAAAATATCTGCTGGATTTTTGCTTTTTTCTTTTTTATTTTTGGCAGAATTTTACATGCTTGTCCTAAAATGTATATGGAAATGCAAAGGAGCCAAATAGCCAAAACAATCTCGAAAAAGAAATATAAATTTGGAGGATTCATACTTCCAAATTTCAAAACTTAAACTGCAAATCTAAAATAATCAAGACAATAGTAGCAGCATAAGGACAGACATTTAGATCAATGGAACAGAGTCCAGAAATAAAGCCATATATATATTTTTTAAAGCCATATATTAATGGTCAATTGATTTTTGACAAAGATGCCAAGAGAAGTCAACGCAGAAGGAATATTCTTCAACAAATGGTGCTGGAACAACTGGATATCCACATACGAAAGAAAGAAGTCGGACCTCTACCCCTCATCAAATAAGAAAACTAACTCAAAATAGATGGCAGACCAAAATGTAAGAGCTAAAACTACAAAAGTCATAGAAGAAAACACAGGTGGAGGTCTTCATGACCTTGGACTAGGCCATGATTCCATAGCTAGGACATCTAAAGCACAAGCAACCAGGAAAAACAAAACAAAACAAACAAAACAAAACTGGACTTGAACAGAATTTAAAACACTCGTGCATCCGAGGATATTATCAGGAAAGTGAAAAGACACCCCCCCATCCCCCCCCCAACGGAATGGGTAATGTATTGGTGACTCGTATCTGGTAGGAGTCTGTGTATCCAGACTATTCAGAAACTCTGACGACAACAACAAGAAGACAAATAACCCAATGAAGAATTGGACAACAGTTGTGAGTTGACATTTTTCCCCAAAGGGGACACAAATGGCCTGTAAGGACGTGGAAATGAAACCGCTCTGGAAAAGTATGGATGCATGGAGATGAAGACGAATACACTAATGCTTCAGCAAGGCTCGACTTCCAACTCCATGAGTTTTTCTCTTCATTCTTGAAACCTCCTCCTCCCTGGCGCTTGTTTTTCTGTAGAATCCTTTGTCCCAGGAGCTCCTCCTTATCAATATGGGCATCTTGTTGATCTCAATGTATACTTAGTAACAAGACTCAGATGGCTGTTGCCAGGGTTGGTCAGGAGACCACCTGGAAGACATGACGAACGTGGCTGGCAGCACATACCAGATTCCTATCAAAACCGCCCTGATCCTGTATTTTCCTAAAAAACCCTTCAGCCCTTAACCCCTGGGGCGGCTCTGCAGTTTTGCTTTGCTCTTTTTTTTTTTTTTTTTTAAGTAGATTCCACATCCAATGCGGGGCCTGAGTTCACGACCATGAGGTTAAGAGTTGCACGCTCTACTGACTGAGCCAGCCAGGTGCCTCCTGGTCTGCAGTTTTGAAGACCAAGACCCTAGCCCATGGCAGCCTCCTGTGCCAGGCGAAGTAATAAAATTATCGCTCCTCTTTATCACCAGTCTTTGTGTTCTATTTCAGCTCCAGAGCACAGAGGTTGGTTAACCACAATGAAAAGATGCTCAACATCATTAGTAATTAGGGAAATGCAAATCAAAACTACGATGGGATGCCACTTCGCACCCACTAGAATGGCTAGTATCAAAGATACAGGCTGGGATCCCTGGGTGGCGCTGCGGTTTGGCGCCTGCCTTTGGCCCAGGGCGCGATCCTGGAGACCCGGGATCGAATCCCACATCAGGCTCCCGGTGCATGGAGCCTGCTTCTCCCTCTGCCTATGTCTCTGCCTCTCTCTCTCTCTCTGTATGACTATCATAAATAAATAATTAAAAAAAAAACATTAAAAAAAAAAAAGATCCAGGCTGGTGAGGATGTGGAGAAAGTGGAAGCTCACGCACTGCCGGGGTCACATAAGATGGTACAGCCACTTTGGAAAATTGTAGCAGTTCCTCTAAAAAGTTAAGTGTCCAGGGGCACCTGAGCGGCTCAGTGGGTTAAGCATCTGACTCATGGTTTCAGTGCAGGTCATGATCTCAGGGTGGTGAGATCGAGCCACAGTTTGGCTCTGTGCTGGGTGTGGAGTCTGCTTAAGATGCCCTCTCTCCAGGGCACCTGGGTGGCTCAGTCAGTTACACACCTGCCTTTGGCTCAGATCATGATCCCGAGGTCCTGGGATCGAGTCCAGCATCGGGCTCCCTGCTCAGCTCACTGGGGAAGCCTACCTCTCCCTCTACTCCCACTCATGTTCTGTCAAATAAATAAATAAAATCTTTTTTTTTTAAGATTTATTTATTTATTTATGATAGACATAGAGAGAGAGAGAGGCAGAGACACAGGAGGAGGGAGAAGCAGGCTCCATGCCAGGAGCCTGACATGGGACTCGATCCCGGGACTCCAGGATCGCGCCCTGGACCAAAGGCAGGTGCTAAACCACTGAGCCACCCAGGGATCCCCTAAATAAAATCTTAAAAAAAATTCTCTCTCTCTCTCCCTCTCCCTCTGCTCTTCTCCCCACAAAAATGTAAAAAGTTAAATGTTTGTATTTGCAAGAATGATTTGTACACTGCAGAAAATTTATCCCAGTAAATATCTGTCCATAACATAAAAAGTAGTTACACATAGAGCGGCCATATGACCTCGCAATCCCTCTTCTAGTTATAGACACAAGAAAACTGAAAACTTATGTTATGTTCACACAAAAATTTGTACACAAACATCCACAGCCTCATTATTCATAAGAGCTGAAATAATAAGCAATTCAAACGTCCATGACAGGATAAATGGATATCCATCCAATGGAATATTATTCAACCATTGAAAGGAATGAAGTAGTGATTTAAGCAACAACCCGGATGAACTTTGAGAACACTTGATGCTCAGTGAAAGAAACCAAACACAAAAGACCACATACATATGAATATAGTTCTATTTATATGAAATGTCTCAAACAGACAAATCCACAGAGGCAGGAAGTAGATCAGTGGTTGCCAGGGGCTGGGGGTGGGGGAAATGAAGAGCTGTTAAGTACGGGGTTTCTTTATGGGGTGGTGAGAATGTTCTGGAATCGACAGTGGTGAGGTTGCACAGCCCTGGATATACTCAAAACCCCTGAATTGTAAGCTTTAAAATAGCCAATTTTTTTTAAAGATTTATTTATTTGTTTATGATAGACACAGAGAGAGAGAGGCAGAGACACAGGAGGAGGGAGAAGCAGGCTCCATGCTGGAAGCCCGACGTGGGACCCGATCCCGGGACTCCAGGATCATGCCCTGGGCCAAAGGCAAGCGCTAAACCGCTGAGCCACCCAGGGATCCCCCTAAAATAGTCAATTTTATGGGATGTGAGTTATATCTCAAACACAAAGGAGGCCACAGCCCAGCGGGAGGGCCAGCTGGGGCACTGCTGGATTTGGAGCCACCTCCCAAGAACCCCACCTGAAATCTGGGGTGTTTCGTGGGCAGACGGGAAGCCTGAGCAGGGAGCCCCACTCAACCCTGGGCAGGATCCCTGGACCCTGGAATCATGACCTGAGCTGAAGGCAGACACTTCACCGGCTGAGCCACCCAGGTGCCCCAAGCCTGACATTTTTGAGAGGGAAATTGATCATCCTTCTTCTCGGTTATATAAAAATTAACCCCAAAGTGAGAATAAGCAGCAGTTAACACCTCCCAACCTACATTCAGTCATTTCCCATTATGAAGGCCTAGTGTGTATGATAAGCTCTGGAGACAGAAGAAGGAAGAGCCAAAACAAAACCAAAACCAAAATGAAGTGCTGTTCAAAGTAAACTATAAAATCAAAAGATTTGGGAAGCCACCTAAGTGCCCACAGAAGTGCATGTGTAAAGAAATCATGGTACACATACTCCTACGATGGGCTGGTATTCAGCCCTGAGAAAGAAGGAAATCCTGCCACTTGTGCCAACATCAGTGGACCTCGAAGGCATCATGCTCAGTGAGATAAGTCAGACAAAGACTAATAGTATAAGATCTCAGTTATATGTGGAATCCAAAAAAGACACACTTGTAAAACAGAGAGTTAGAATGGTGATCACCGGAAGCTCAGGGGTCAGGACGCCTGGGTGGCTCAGGGGTTGGCTTTGGCTCAGGGCGTGATCCTGGGGTCCGGGATTGAATCCCATGTTGGGCTCCCTGCATGGAGCCTGCTTCTCCCTCTGCCTGTGTCTCTGCCTCTCTCTCTCTCTGTCTCTCATAAATAAATAAAATATTTTTAAAAAATAAAAATAAAAAAAAATAAAAATTCAATTCATAATTCATCCCATCAGAATGTCTGGGTGGCTCAGCGATTGAGCATCTGCCTTTGACTCAGGTTGTGATCCTGGGGTCCTGGGATCAAGTCCTGCATTGGGCTCCCCGCAAGTAGCTGCTCCTCCCTCTGCCTATGTCTCTGCGTCTGTGTCTTTCATGAATAAATAAATAAATAAATTAATTAATTAATTAAAACCTTCGCACAAACAAAACTCCAGGCCAAGATTATTTCACTGATGAATTCTATCAAACATATATGGAAGAAACAAATCTTTTTTTTTTTTTTTTTTTTTTTTTTTTCCAGAAAATAAAACACTTCCAGGGGCACCTGGATGGCTCAGTCAGTTAAGCATCTGCCTTTGGCTCAGGTTATGATCCCAGGATCCTGGGATCAAGCCCCACATCAGGGTCCCTGCTCAGCAGTGAGTCTGCTTCTCCTTCTCCCTCCTTCCCTCCCCCTGCTTGTGTTTCTCTCACTCTTGCTCTCACATAAATAAAATATTTTTTTTTCATAAATAAGATCTTAAAAGAAAATAGAACACTTTTCAACTCATTTTTTATGAAATCAACATTACCTTGTACCAAAATTTTTTAAAATTATAAGAAAACTAAAGGCCAGTAGTTTTCATTAACATAGATGTAAAAATCCTAAGCATCTCCCTCTTCCACAAAAAAAAAAAAAAAAAAAAAAAAATAGCAATTACATTATGCATGTAATATAATGAGAGCAAAGGCTTTCAGGAATGAGGCAAGAATCCCCATTCTTGGGCAGCCCGGGTGGCTCAGCAGTTTACCGCCGCCTTCAGCCTAGGCCCTGATCCTGGAGACTCGGGATCGAGTCCCACATCAGGCTCCCTGCGTGGAGCCTGCTTCTCCCTCTGCCTGTGTCTGTACCTCTCTGTCTCTCTGTTTCTCATGAATAAATAAATAAAATCTTAAAAAAAAAAAAAGATTCCCCATTCTTACTAATTTTTCTCAACATTATACTGGATGTTTTAGCAATATAAAGCAAAAAAAATAAATCAGCAGTTAGCAAGAAAGAAGTAAACTGTGTTATTCTCGATGTCATGATTGTATAAATAGAAAACCCATAAGGAACCTACAAAAAAGCTACTCAAACTAATAATTTAATTTAGCAAGGGAGGAGAATACAAGGAAAGTTCACAAAGATCACTTGCATTTCTATATACCAGCAATTAACAGTTAGAAAATGAAATTTTTAGGGGCACCTGGGTGGCTCAGTCTGTTAAGCATCTGACTCAGGCTCAGGTCATGCTCTCGGGGTCCTGGGGAATCTTCTGTCCCTCGCCCTCTGCCCTTCCCCCACTTGTGTTCACTCTTGTGTGCTCTCAAATAAATAAAATCTTTTTTAAAAATGAAATTTATGGGCAGCCCGGGTGGCTCAGCAGTCTAGCGCCACCTTCAGCCCAGGGCCTGATCCTGGAGAAATGGGATTGAGTCCCAGGTCGGGCTCCCTGCATGGAGCCTGCTTCTCCCTCTTCCTGTGTCTCTGTCTCTGTCCCTCTCTCTCTCTGTCTCTCTGTCTCTCTGTCTCTCTCTCTGTGTTTCTCATGAATAAATAAAATATTTTAAAAAATAATAAATAAATAAATAAATAAATAAATAAATAAATAAATAAAATAAAATAAAATGAAATTTATATATTCTAAATCTTTTCTCAGATGTGTGGTTCCTAACCACACATATTTTCTAACAGTTTATAGCTTGTTTTGCCATCCTCCTAAAAGGGTGTTTTGGGGCAAAAAGTTATACATTTGATGGAAGTCCAATAATAAATTATTTTCCCTTTATGGATCAGGCTTTTGGCACCATGTCTAAGAACTCTTAGGTCCTGGCGGTTGTCTCCTACATTATCATCATCTCAAATTGTATCGTTTTATGCTTCACATGTAAATCTATGATCCATTTTGAGTTTATTTTTGTACAGAGGGGTTTAGCTGGAAGCTTGTTTTGTTGTTGATTTTGCTTACAGACACCCAGTTGCTCCAGCACCCTTGGTTAAAAAGGCTCTCCTTTCTCCCCTGAATTGCTTGTGCATCTTTGTCAAAAATAAACAAAAGTTGGCTATACTTGTGTAGGGCTATTTCTGGGTTCTCTATGCTGTTCCATGGATCTGTGTGCCCGTTCCTCTGCCAATACCACCATAGTGTGGATCAATGTAGCCAGAAGTCTAAAATCAAGCAGAGTGATTCTTCCCACATTATTCTTTTTCAGAATTGTCTTAGCTATTTTAATGCCTTTGCTCTTCCATATAAATTTTAGAATAATATTGTCTATATTTATTTAAAAAAAAATCTCGCTGTGGTTTTGATAGGAAATGTGCTACACGGGATCCCTGGGTGGCACAGCAATTTAGCGCCTGCCTTTGGCCCAGGGCGTGATCCTGGGGACCCGGGATCGAATCCCACGTTGGGCTCCTGGTGCATGGAACCTGTTTCTCCTTCTGCCTGTGTCTCTGCCTCTCTCTCTCTCTGTGTGACTATCATAAATAAATAAAAATTAAAAAAAAGAAAAGGAAATGTGCTACACTTGTATATCAATTGGGAGAGAACTGACATCCTTACCACATGATATCTTCTTGTCCAGGAACACAGAATATCTCTTTATTTACATCTCTTTAACTAATTTCATCTCTGTTTTGTAGTTTTCAGCATACAAGTCCCATGAGTGTTTTGCTACATTTACACCTAAGTATTTCTTTTCTTTCTTCTTCTTTTTTGCTGATGATGAATGCTATTTTACTTTTACTTTTAATTTTTTTTAAGATTTTATTTTTAAGTAATCTCTACACCCAATATGGGCCTGGAACTCACAGCCCCGAGATCAAGGGTCCCATGCCCACCTTGATTTTCACTTCTTTTTTTTTTTTTTTTTTAATTGTTGGTTTGGAGTAAATAATCTTTTTTTTTTTAAGATTATTTATTTATTCATGAGAGACAGAGAGGGGCAGAGACACAGGCAGAGGGAGAAGCAGGCTCCATGCAGGGAGCCCACGTGGGACTCCATCCTGGGTTCCCAGGATCACACCCTGGCTGAAGGCGGTGCTAAACTGCTCAGCCACCCAGGTTGCCCTGATTTTCACTTTTTAAGGTTTTTTAAAAATTATTATTTGAATCTCAATGATCTATAGAAATACAATTGACTTTTGAATTTTTTTATTTTATTATTATTATTATTTTTTTTTGGTATTGAACTCATTTACTAGTTCCACTGAACTTTGTTGCTGTTGATTACATGGGATTTTCTTCATGGACAATTATGTCATCTGCACAAAGGAATGTCTTATTTATTCTTCCTTCCTGATCCATATCCCTTTTATTTCCGTCTCTTGCCTCACTGCACTGGCAAGAATTGCCAGGACCATATTGACTAGCAGTGGTGAGAGTGGACATCCTTGCCTTGTTTCTATTCTTAGAGGAAAAGTATTCAGTATTTCACCATTAAATATGATGTCTGTTGTAGGTTTTCTGCAGGTGTTATCAAGTTGGAACAGACCCCTCTATTTCCAGTCTCCTTTTTTTAAAAGATTTTATTTATTTATTCATGAGAGACAGAGAGAGAGAGAGAGAGAGAGGCAGAGGGAAAAGCAGGCTCCATGCAGGCAGCCTGACATGGGACTCGATCCCAGGACTCCAGGATCACACCCCGGGCTGCAGGCGGTGCTAAATCGCTGTGCCACCGGGGCAGCCCAGTCTCCTGACTTTTTATCAGAATTGGTGTTAAATTCCTGCCAAGTGCTCTTTCTGTATCAATTGATACAATCATATAAATCTTTCTCTTTCACCTATTACTACGATGGATTACATTGATTCATTTTCGAATACTGAACAGTGTATCTATGGAATAAAATTCACTTGGGTCATGATGTGTAACTCTTCTTATACATTGCTGAATTCTACATGCTAATATTTTATCAAGAATTTTGGAATTGGGGGGGGCCCCTTCCCGGCCAGAGAGCGGGCAAGACGGCAGGGTGTGCAGCGTCCCCGAATCCGCGAGCAAGCGACTGGATACTCCGTGCCCCTAGGGACTCCGGCCCACCCCATGGCGGATTCTGAGCGACTCTCGGCCCCGGCTGCTGGGCCGCCTGCACCAACTTTTTGCGCACCCGAAAGGGAATTCTCCTGTTTGCCGAGATTATACTGTGCCTGGTGATTCTGATCTGCTTCAGTGCCTCCACACCAGGATACTCCTCCCTGTCAGTGGTGGAGATGATCCTTGCTGCTATCTTCTTTGTCATCTACATGTGTGACCTGCACACCAAGATACAGATCATCAACTGGCCTTGGAGTGATTTCTTCCGAACCCTCATAGCAGCCATCCTCTACCTGATCACCTCCATCGTTGTCCTTGTTGAAGGAGGAAACCACTCCAAAATCATCGCGGGGGTACTGGGCCTAATCGCTACAAGCCTCTTTGGCTATGATGCTTATATTACCTTCCCCTTGCGGCAGCAAAGACATACAGCAGCCCCTACTGATCCTGCAGATGGCCCGGTGTAGGTGAACTCCCTTCATTTCTCTCTGAAACCTGCAAATAACACTTCCATCGAAAGGACTCCTCCCTGCCCTTACAACATTCCCAGCCAACTCCCAGCCCCTTACTGAAGTACAAGTGCCTTTATTGGGAGAATCTGTCTTCCTGTCCTGCCAGTCCTCCCTCCTGGGTGTGGCCATCTTTATGTCCTGGGTGTGGACATAGGGGTGCCTATGTCCCCCTACCTTCTGCAGTACCCAACAGGAGACACTGTTCTGCCTGGACTATGAGCCCACTTAAGCCACAAAATAAGGGGAGGAGGGAGCCTCAGATTTCAGACTCTAGGCCCCAGGCTGTGACCTGCACCAAATAAACTCCTCATTGTGTGTGTGTGTGTGTGTGTGGGGTGGTTCTGTGGAGGGATAAATAAACAGATTGTTAAAACATGAAAAAAAAAAAAAAAAGAATTTTGGAATTGGGATGCCTGGGTGGCTCAGCGGTTTAGCACCTGCCTTCGCCCCAGGGCATGATCCTGGAGTCCCAGGATTGAGTCCCACATCAGGCTTCCTTGCATGGAGCCTGCTTCTTCTCCCTCTGCCTGTGTCGCTGCCCCCCTCTCTCTCTCTCTCTCTCTCTTTCTGTGTCTCACATGAATAAATAAAATCTTAAAAAAAAAAAAAAAGAATTTTGGAATCTGGGGGCACCTGAGTTGCTCAGTGTTTGAGCATCTGCCTTTGGCTCAGGTCATGATCCTGGGGTCCTGGGATCAAGTCTCACATCAGGCTCTCCACAGAGAGCCTGCTTCTCCCTCTGCCTATGTCTCTGCTTCTCTCTGTGTGACTCTCGTGAATAAATAAAATCTTAAATAAAAAAAAAAAGAATTTTAGAATCTGGGACACCTGGGTGGCTCAGTTGGTTGTGCAACTAACTCATGATTTTGGGTTGGATCATGATCTCAGAGTTGTAAAATCGAGCCCTTGTGTGGGGCTCTGTGCTCAGTGGGGAATCTGCTTAAGATTCTCTTTTTCTCTCTCCCCCCTCTCCTAAAAAAAAAAGAAAAAGAATTTTTTGAATCTACATTCATGAGAGATGTTAGTCTACAATTTTCTTTTTTCCTTTTTTTTCTTTTACTCCCTTTGGTTTTAGCATCAGGATAATACTGGCTTCACAGAATGAGCTGGGAAATAGCTCTCCTCTTCTACTTTCTGAAGGAGATTGTGTAGAACTGGTATTAATTCTTTAAATGTTTTTTAGAAGTCTCCAATGAGGAATGCCTGGGTGGCTCAGCCGGTTAAGTGTCTGCCTTTGGCTCAGGTCAAGGTCTCAGGGTCTTGAGACTAAGCCTCACATCAGGATCCCTGCTCAGTGGGCAGTCTGTTTCTCCTTCTCCCTCTGCCTGCTGTGAGCACTCTCTCTGTGTCTGTCTCTCTCTTTCTGTCAAATAAATAGATAAAATCTTTAAAAAAAAAAAAAAAAGAACTCTCCAATGAAACCATCTGGATCTAGAGACTTCTCAGGGGATTTTATGAATTCAATTTCCTTAATAGTTATAGGATTGTTCAGATTTAATATTTGATGATATGCGGTAGTTTATACTTTTTAAAGAATTGGTCCATTTCACCTAAGTTGTCAAATCTGTGTGTATAGAGTTGTCTGTGGTATTCTCTCACTATCCTTTTTTTTTTTTTTAAAGATTTTATTTATTTATTCATGAGAATACACAGAGAGAGAGAGAGAGAGAGGCAGAGACACAGGCAGAGGGAGAAGCAGGCTCCATGCAGGGAGCCCGACATGGGACTCGATCCCAGGTCACCAGGATCATGCCCTGAGCTGCAGGCGGCGCTAAACCGCTGAGCCACTGGGGCTGCCCTCACTATCCTTTAATGTCTGCAGAATCTGTAGTGATATCCCCTATTTCATTACTGATCTTAATAATGTGGTTTGTCAATTTTGTTGATTAAAAGAATGAAGTTTTTGCTTGACTGATTTTTTTCTATTTTTCTATTTTCAATCTCATTGATTTCTTTTTTTAACACTAATTTTTATTTTTTTAAGGTTTTGCTTATTTATTTGACAGAGAGAGAGAGAGAGGAATCAGGGAGGAGAGAGGGACAAGCAGATTCTACACCGATCACAGAGCCTGATGCAGGGCTCAGTCTTAGAACCCTGAGACCAAAAAAAAAAAAAAAAAAAAAAGAACCCTGAGATGAGACCATGACCTGAGCTGAAATCAGTAGTCAGGTGCTTGACCAACTGAGCCACCTAGGTGCCGGACTGATTTTTGTTTTTCAACAGGCTCCATACCCAACATGGTGCTTTGTGAACTCATGACCCTCAGATTGAGTCATATGTTCTACTAGGCCAACCAGGCAACCAAGCTCATTGATTTCTATCTTTATTATTTCCTTCTTTTTAATTGCTGTGGGTTTTTAAAAATATATTTCTTCTTTTCCAATATAAACAGTAAGTGCTATAAATTCCCTCTCCATTCTGCTTTATTTTTTTTAAGATTTTCTTTATTTATTTATGAGAGACACAGAGAGAGAGAGAGAGAGAGGCAGAGACACAGGCAGAGGGAGAAGCAGGCTCCATGCAGGGAGCCCGACGTGGGACTCGATCCCAAGTCTCCAGGATCATGCCCTGGGCCAAAGGCAGGTGCTGAACCGCTGAGCCATCCAGATTGCCCCTCTCTGCTTTTTCATTTCTGTTTTCCTTTTCCAGCCTTATTGTGGATTACCTGAATATTTGAAGAATTCCATTTGAATTTATCTATAGTGTTTTTTAGTGCATTGCTTTGTATAGCATTTTAGTGTTTAGCTATTTCATTATATATACATAACCTATAACCTATAAAATCTCCTGGTGTTGACATTTTACCAGTTTGAATAAAGTACCAAAACCTTACCTCCATTCACACCCCTCTTTCCTGCCTCATTCTAGTATGTTTCTCTACATTGAGAACCACATTAGGTAAGTTTGTACTTCAACTGTCAAATACAACTTAGAAAACTAAAAAAGAGAAGTCTATGTATTGACCCATATTTTCACTCTTACAGTGTTATTTTTTCCTTTCTGATGTTGTAAGATTCCATTTCTTTTGTTATTTCCTTCCTGTTTGGACAATTTTTTTAGTCATTCTTTTAGGGTGGGTCTTCTGGAAACAAATTCTCTTAGTCTTCCTCTATCTCCAAATGTCTTGATTTCTTTTTCATTCCTATCTTGCCAGGCTGCCCTTTTCCTGGGCCTTTGGTTTGAGGTTTCTTTTTGTTTGTGCCTGTTGGCAGTTCCAGGTTCCAGGCTTCTTTAGATCCAGTCTGGGAAGCATGAGGCAAAAAGAAACCCAGGAACTTGCCATCATATCATTCCCGGTGTCCAAACCTCCTATCTGGCCTGCCTCCTTCACTCCACCTTCCAAAATCTTCTTGTTTGTTCAATATATAATCTCAATATATATATAGTGTCCAGGGCTTTTACTTGTACTTAGCAGGAGAAATAGGAAAAATACGTCTACTCTATCTTCCCAGAATCAGAAGCCCAGGGAATTATTTTTTAATAGTACTATCTATAACAGCATTAAAATATGAAATACTTCAGAATAAATCTAACAAAACATGTGAAATGCCTTACAATGAAAAGTACTAAACACCAGGTAAAGAAATTTAAAAAGCTTAAGTAGGGGCACCTGGGCTCAGGTAGTTAAGCATCAGACTCTTGATTTCGGCTTGGGTCATGATGTCTGGGTTGTAAGATGGAGCCCCTGTGCAGGCTCCTCACTCAGCAGGGAGTCTGCTAGAGATTTTCTCTCCCTCTCCCCTCCCTCCACTCTCTCTAAAATAAATAAATAAATCTTTTAAACAATAAGTAATCTTGGGACGCCTCGGTGGCTCAGTGGTTGAGCGTCTGCCTTCGGCTCAGGTTGTGATCCTGGGGTCCTGGGATCAAGTCCTAAATCAGGCTTCCTGCATGGAGCCTGCTTCTCCCTCTGCCTGTGTCTATGCCTCTCTGTGTGTGTGTGTGTGTATGTGTCTCTCATGAATAAATAAATAAAATCTTAAAAAAAAAAAAGTAAATCTTTAGGAGCACCTGGGTGGTTCATTTGGTAAAACATTGAACCCTTGGTTTTGGCTCAGGTCATGATCTTGCGGGCATGGGTTAAGCCCTGCGTTGGGCACTCCGTTCAGTGTGGAGTCTGCTTCAGCTTCTCTCTCCCACTCACTCTCTCTCTCTCTCTCTCAAATGAATAAATGAAATCCTTAAAAATAAGCATAAAAAATAAATATTTAAAAAAAATAAAAAGCCTACATGGAGTGACATGCCATGCTCATGAGCTGAAAGGTTCAATATTATTAAGATGATATTTTCCCCCACTTGAATTTAGATTCAGTGCAATCACAGTAAAAAATTCTAGGGCTGTTTTTTTTTTATAGACAAGTTGATTATATAAAATGTATATGGAAACGCAAAGGATCTAATAGTCAAAACAATTTTGAAAAAAAAATTTTTAAAGGAAAAACTAAGTTCAAAGACTTCTACTTGATAAAGACTTATATAAGTCACAATAATCAGAAGAGTAAAATATTATTATAAGCATAAACAGGCAGATTATTGGAACAGAATATAGTCCAAAAAGAGACCCACTCATTTGTGGACAACCGATGGGCAACAGAGGTACCAGCGTAATTCAACAGTGAAAGGATCATCTTCAGAATAAGTGATAGTGGAACCACCAGTTATAAACAAAACAACAATAACTTTGATCTATACACCAAACCATATAAAAATATTACCTCAGTGCCACCTGGGTGGCTCAGTGGTTGAGTGTCTGCCTTCAGCCCAGGGGGTGAACCTGGAGTCCCGGGATCGAGTCCCACATTGGGCTCCCTGCCTGGAGCCTGCTTCTCTCTCTGCCTATGTCTCTGCCTCTCTCTGTCTGTCATGAATAAATAAATAAAATTTTAAAATATATATTACCTCAGACTTAAAAGTAAAAGCTACAACTATTGAAACTTCTAGAAGGAAATATAGTAGAAAATCTTTGCAAACCTAGAGAGGCAAAGATTCCTTGGATAGGACATGAAAATCATGAATAATAAAAGAACATTTTGATTAATTTTACTAAAACACAATTTAACACTTCTCTTCAAAAAATACCTTTAAGAAAATGAAACGGCAATCCACAGATGGGGAGATGATGTTCACAACACATATGCTTGATGGGCTTGATAAGACTGGTATGTGGAATAGATAAAGAAGACCTACAGCTTAATAATATGGAGACAACTAACTCAATTAGAAAGTGGGCAAAAGACTTACTTCAGCTCAGATCACAGTTCCAGGGTCCTGGGATTGAGCCCTGCATCAGGCTCCCTATTCAGGGGGAGTCTGCTTCTCTTTCTCCTTCTGCCTCTGCTTGTTTTCTCTCACTCTCTTTTTCTCTCTCTCTCTCTCTCTCAATACAAATAAAATCTTTTTAAAAAGTGGGCAAAAGATTTAAGCAGAAACTTCACACAGTAAGATACATGAATGGCCAATAAACAAATGAAAACTGCTTAATAGCATTAATCTTCAGGGGAATGCAAATTAAAATGACAATAAGATATATATCCACTAAAATGGCTCAAGTTAAAAAGACTGTCTATACCGAGTGTTGGTAAGCCTACCAAGTGTTGGCACAACTAGAATTCTCAATTTCTATTTGTTCTGTTGGAAACTTTGGAAAACAGTTTGATGTTTTTTTATAAAGTTGATCATACCCTTACTGTAAGACCCAGAAACACCATTCCGAGGTACTTACCCTATACATTTGTCTACTGCATATGCACATTCCCAGTAGCTTTATTCACAACAGCCCCAAACTGAAAATAATCTAAATGCCTGTCACTAGGTGAAGATATCCATACACTGAGTAGTAGTCCAGTGAAAAGAAACAGCCTAATACATGCAAAAAAACATGGATGAATCTCAAAAACTTAATGCTGAGTGAGAAAAGCCACATACAAAAGTATACACTGTGTGATTCCATGTATGTGCAATTCTAGTACCAAAAAGCAGAATAGGGGTTTCCTAGAGGCAGGATAGATGACTGCCAAGGATAGGCAGGAACTCTTGGGAATGGTGGAAATGTTCTATTCTTGTGGTGGTGGTGGTTACTCATTAAACTATACACTTATAATGGATACATTTTATTACATTATATTGAATTAAAGTTGACTTAAAAGACATTTTTAAAAAGACACTTAATGTTTTTCCTATTTCCTTACATCTTTTTTTTTTTTTAAGACACATTCAGCATCATGATCAGACTATTACATTTAGCAATCAACAGCATGGGTGCAAAAAAAAAAAAAAAATCTACAATAAAACCCTTTGTTGGAGTGCTTTACACTTTCCACAAAACAGAAACTAAAATAACCTGTTATACAATTAGTCACAAATACAATCCTCGAGTTTTTTTGCCCTGTACACAGGAGTATTGTCTAAAACATGTCTTCTTTGTAGCAGCTAGGCCCTGCCACCACTGTGCTTGGCTGAGTTCACAAATCTGTTGTAACCTGTAGCTCCCCTGTCACTTCTCTGGCTCTCCTCTCCTGCTAAGCTTTGTTCCCTGGCAGTAATTAAAACCTTCTGCCACTGCCATAGCTGCTGCTGCTGGAACCGCCATAGCCACCTTGATTTCGTGGTTTGGCAAAGTATTGGCCTCCACCACCACAGGGGTCAGAGCTTCTGCCTCCAAAATCTTCTCCTTTCATGGGTCCAAAATTTGAGGACTGATTGTTGTAATTGCCAAAATCATGCTAGCTTCCGCCACCTCCAGAGTTGCTTCTATCATTACCAAATCCGTTATAGCCATCCCCACTGCCACCGAAGCCACCTCGACTGCTGAAGTTCCCTCCATGACCAAAGTTCTCATTCCCACCAAAACTACCTCCATGACTACCACCAAAGTTTCCAGAAGCACTTTGGCCTCCTTTGGCTGGATGAAGCACTAGCCATCTCTTGCTTGGATAGCGCTTTCCTTACTTCACAGTTGTGGCCATTCACAGTACGGGATTTTTGAATGACAATCTTGTCTACAGAGTTATAGTCATCAAATGTCACAAAAGCAAAACCTCTTTTTGCCACTGCCTCGGCCAGTCATGATCTCAATCACTTCAATTTTCCCATACTGTTCAAAATAATCTCTTAGACGATGTTCTTCAGTGTCTTCTTTAATGCCACCAACAAAAATCTTTTTCACAGTTAAGTGGGCACCAGGTCTTTGAGAATCTTCTCTTGAGACCGCCATCTTTGGTTCCACAACTCTTCCATCCATCTTGTGTGGCCTTGCATTCATGGCTGCATCCACTTCCTCCACAGTGGCATATGTGACAAACCCAAAGCCTCTGGAGCACTTGGTGTTTGGATCTCTCATTACCACACAGTCCGCAAGCGTTCCCCATTGCTCAAAATGGCTCCTCAGACTTTCATCGGTTGTTTCACATCTTTCTGCCAGATATGATGCTCTTGGCCATTCCTTGCTTCTAAAACACTCTCTTTGACTTCCTTAATACCATCTCTCCCAAGTTTCCTCCTCCTTCTCCAACCACATGCCTTAAACCTTTCCCAGACAGGTTTCATAGTTTTGGCCAATTTCTTAAATATTGGTTTTTCTGGTTTTGTTTTTATTTCTCAGGTTTCTGCATGCTCTCTCAACACTTTTCTGGCTGACCTTCCACTTCCAAAGTTTTGCATTCATTCATAACCTCTATTTTCAGCCCAGGCCTCCCCCACTAAGTCTCAGGCCCACACATTCCCCAAAGGCAGGAGAAAGAGCTCCTTCTCAAATATACTAGACACCTCCAGCTCCACATGCCCTATCCTGGGCTCATCACCTACTCCTTAAACACACCTTACTGTCTCTTTAATGACCATTGATCCCCAGCTGCTCAAGTAGAAAACCACAGCACCTTCTCAGTTCCTCCCTCCTATTTGTTCCCATCCACTGCAAGTCTTGGCTATCCTATCCCCTAAGTCATTCATGAACTTGGCCTTTCTGGCCTCTCCTACTGGCCTGGGTCAGGTCCTCAGAGATACTCTTTCCTAGTCTATCATAGTAGCTTCCAAACTAGTCTCCCAATCTCCAGCCTTTCTCCCTCAATGCATCCCCCTAACCACACCCAGATTATCTTTGTCATCTTCTTGATTAAAAGCTTTCTAGAGGGCACCTAGATCAATTCTAGGATTGAGCCCTCCCTCTGCCATTGCCTCTGCATGCTCTCTCTCAAATAAGTAAATAAAATATTTAACAAATAAATAAGTAAAAACTTTCTAGATCACAAATTAGCTGTCGGTCAGATTCCAATTTCCAAATTAGCCTGGCATTCACAATCCAGTCTCGCTCCCTTCCCCAATATCACCACCTTCCAGCACACTCTGTTCCATCTTGCAACAACTCTAACATACAGTGTCACACTATTTCTCATCAAAACATGCTTTGGATGTGTTTTCTCTTTCCTGGGTTCATGATGTTTCCTCTGTCTGGAATTCCCACTCACCCTTCAGGACCCAGCTCCATTATTCCTGCTCCATGAGCATTCTCTGGCCCTCCCTCCATGTTTTTAAAGACCTCAACTCCAGCATATGAGCACATATTTTTTTTTAAGAATTTTATTTTTTATTTATGATAGTCACAGAGAGAGAGAGAGAGGCAGAAACACAGGCAGAGGGAGGAGAAGCAGGCTCCATGCACCGGGAGCCCGACGTGGGATTCGATCCCGGGTCTCCAGGATCGCGCCCTGGGCCAAAGGAAGGCGCCAAACCGCTGCACCACCCAGGGATCCCCATATGAGCACATATTACTCTGTATTATAACTTTCTCCATTTGAGTGTGTCTCCCACTGGACTGAGCTCTCAGAGAGCATCATTCATCTTTGTCTCTCTGGGCCTAGAGCACAGAACACAGTACTAGGCACAGAGTAGCTGCTCAATAAATGTTGAATGGATGGATGGGTGGGTGGGTGGATAGATGGATGGACGGAAGGACGGATGACTAAATGAAGGAGAAAAAAGGAAGCTCTTGGGCCCAGTGGTTTCTACTCTGTAATACTACTCATCCAGTTCCATCTTTAGTTCATTCCTTCTAATATTCCCATGATTTTTTAAAATTTTATTTATTTATTTATTTATTTATTTATTTATTTATTTATTTATGAGAGAGAGAGAGAGGCAGAGACACAGGCAGAGGGAGAAGCAGGCTCCATGCACCGGGAGCCCGACGTGGGATTCGATCCCGGGTCTCCAGGATCGCGCCGTGGGCCAAAGGCAGGCGCTAAACCGCTGCGCCACCCAGGGATCCCTCCCATTATTTTTTTTCATTGTATTTTATGAACAACTGAAAATGCTTATACAAGCATCACAAAGTGTTGGCCTGGTCAAGAAGTTGTCATGGAAACAGCAGACTTACTGCATAAAGAGTTCTAGAGACCCCTGATGCTCTTTAGATCATCACTGTTTCCTCCTCTTCCCCCAGCTAGTGGGAGTGCAGAGAACATCAAGGAGGGCAGCCAGGGGGGGTTCAGAACTCTGAGCCCTAATTTTCCCCTGCAACTGATGAGTTCCAAGAAAAATCCTGACATTAGAAGGAGCAACAAAAGAGGAGGAGGAGGTGCAAGGACAAGTCTGTATGGTTTCCTTCTCAAGGGACTGAAGCAAAGCTCAACTCAAGGTTCAGTGTCCCATGGAGTCCACCCTAAGACACTCCCAGCATACTTCTCAGTCCCTTCTCTGCTCTCCTTAGGCCTCAGTGAGCCTAGAAGGAATCTTTCAACTCACATAGGCCCCTCCAGTCTGCTATGACCTTATCGTGGGTCCGTTCAAAGACGTGTCCCATCTTATCTCATCTAGACAAACTTCCTGGCCAGAGGCCGCATCTTCTCTGGTCCTCCCTGGCACCAGGCCACCAATCCCAACAACCACTAGGACTCAGCATCATTTACTGTGCTTTTAACCATCATTTCATTGAACTCTGGAGAGGACACTCTGTGATGGTGGAAATGTTGTAGCTCTGCACTGTCCAGTATAGAGCCACCAGCCACAGGTGGCTACTGAGCACTTGAAAGGTACAAAAGGGGGCAGCCTGGGTGGCTCAGCAGTTTAGCGCTGCCTTCAGCCCAGGATCTTGGAGACCCGGGATCGAGTCCCACGTCAGGCTCCTTGTATGGAGCCTCCTTCTCCCTCTGCCTGTGTCTCTGCCTCCCTCTCTCTCTGTGTGTGTCTCTCATGAATAAATAAATAAATAAATAAATAAATAAAATCTTGAAAGAAAGAAAGAAAGAAAGAAAGAAAGAAAGAAAGAAAGAAAGAAAGAAAAGTGCAAAAGGGAACTGAATTTTTAATTAATTCAAACTTAAATAGTCACATGTGACTCGTGGCTGCTACATCACATAGCACAGCTCCAGCTCTCCCTGAAGGGAAGATGATAATCCTCATTTTGCAAGTAAATGAATCGGGGCTCTTATGAAGTCTCTGTATCAGTACACAGAAATGTTAGGGTTCTCCTAACCACACAGGAAGGAAAATGGAAACGAGAAATAGAATGTCCCCTCATGGATGAGCTCAATGATACGGAGTCAGCATGAGAAACAGAGTAGGTCCCGAGGCTACACTGAATCCATGACTGATGTTAACACATCAGAAGAAAGGCCTGTCAGCAATAGAAATACAGAATAAAGGGTGGCCAGATACACCCACCCCACTCCAGCAAGAGAAGGCAGTGTCAGGGCGCCTGGGTGGCTCTGATGGTTAAGCTTCCAACTACTGATTTCAGCTCAGGTCATAATCTCAGGGTCGTGGGATTGAGCCCCATGTCAGGCCCTATGCTCGGCAGGTAGTCTGCTTGAGTTTCTCTCTCCCTCTCCCTCTGCCCTTTCCTGAGCTCATGCTCACTTGCTCTCTCTCTCTCTCTCTCAAATAAATAAATATTTTTAAAAAGAGAGATAGAGAGAAAGTGGAGGGCGGGGGCAGCCCTGGGTGGCTCAGTCAGTTAAGAGTCTACCTGCAGCTCAGGTCTTGATCCCAGCGTCCTAGGATGCAAGCTTCACATCAGGCTCACTGCTCAGCGGAGAGTATGCTTCTCTCTCTCCCTCTGCCTGCCACTCCCCTGCTCATGCTCTCTCTCCCTCTATCAAATAAATAAATAAAATCTTAAAAAAATATATTAAAAAATGGACACTCATTGCCAACCAGCTCCCATTGCACAAGTCCCACACCTCCCAGCAATGGCCAAATGATAACCGGGCATCCCACTTGGCCTGCCTCCCAGAAGAGCACGCTCCATCAGTTCCCAAATTCTCCATGTATGTCTACGAGCTCTCGGGGTTCAGTCAGCCCCTGCATCCTCACTCATCAGTCGGGGGCACTGAGGACAGGAAGTGCCCTCCCTGTGCTGAGCTGGCTTTCTGAGCCTGCAGGCCCAAGACTACAGCTGGCTTGCTAGTGTGATGCGGGTCCCCCGGTGGGAATCTGTCTAGGGCCAGCTGGCCTTTCCCGGGTCGTTCCCCAGCTTTTCCTCCAGTCTCATTTCCAGTTTGACCTGCAACCATCCATGGCACTTGGCACAGAGCCAGGGCACGCAGAAAGCACTCAGTGGTGGCTCAAGGACTTCTTCTCCCAGAAAGTTGCACTGATCACTGGCCCACAAAGACTCCTTTCCTCCTACAGAGCACTTGCTCTCACCGCACATCTGAGCTCCGGTCACCCACTGTTCCCGCTGTACACGCTACCTCATCCCTGATCTCCTGTGTCATGCGGGCCTGCCTTCTGGGCTCACCACCCTCACTGCGCCCAGGCCCGGCCTTGCCCATGGCCATTGCATGACAAGCTCCTTCTGATCCCCAGCTCTCCACTCAAGTATCCCCTCCTCAGACAGGGCCTCTGCCTCAGGCTGCAGGATCCAGCACACTGCCCCGTGTCCATGCTCCCCTGAACCCCTCACTGTAATCTCTCTCCTGTTTAGAATTTGTTTCAATCCTGGCGACTTTACTTAAGTCCTCGTTCTACTACCCACTAGCTCTGTGCTTTTGATCTAGAATAAAAATTACAGGGCCGGCCGGTGGCTCAGCGGTTTGGCACTGCCTGCAGCCCAGGGTATGATCCTGGAGAACCAGGATCGAGTCCCACATTGGGCTCCCTCCATGGAGCCCGTTTCTCCCTCTGCCTGTCTCTGTGCCTCTCCCTCTCTGTGTCTCTCAGGAATAAATAAATAAAGTCTTAAAAAAAAAAATTGGAGAGGAAAAAGTAAAACTGTCACTAAAAAAAAAAAAAAAAAAAGAATAAAAATTACAGCTAAAAGTTCCTGAGAAGTTGTGGCCTGCCAGGCACTGCTAAGCTCTGTTAGAACTCCCCAAATCCCAGTGGGGTAAGTGCTACTGTGACTCCAGCCCTACCCAGGAGAACACTGAGATGCAGCAAGATGAAAGAACTTGCCCGAAGTCATGGAGGGAACTGGTGACAGATTTACACAAATTCCTCTGTACCACAGTGCCCTCATCTGGAACAGGAGGCTCACCTCCCAGAGGAGTAGGAGCAGAGGAGACGGTGTCTGATAAAACTCCCCTTAGCTTCTCCTCCTTGCGAGGGATAGGAGGTCAGGGCTGCCTGGGGGCCCTGGAGCTGGTGGCGGCAGCCCATGCATCACCTGTGCAGGGAGGCAGTTCTCACCGGCTGAAGCATCATTCTACTGGCAACAGAGATCTCGCACATGCCAGGACCACACCAAGCACATAATCAGGCACAATGAAGGCACACAGGCCTCTTGGATTCAGCGTGGATGGCATTTTGATCTGAGCCTTGGCAGGCAAAGTTATTAAATGAAGGAGCAGATGCGCTAATGTTCCCCTGGGGAGAAAACCAGGTCGGGCATGCAAATTCAACTCACACTGGCGGGGATACTAAGGTGACCTGGAGTGGAGAGAAGACCATAATTAGAACGAGAGACAGGGATGCCTGGTGGCCCAGCGGTTCAGCACCTGCCTTCAGCTGGGATGTGACCTGGGGTCCCGGGATCGAGTCCCACATTGGGCTCCCCGCAGGGAGCCTGCTTCTCCCTCTGCCTGTCTCTCTCTCTCTCTCTCTCTCTGTCTGCCTCTGTCTCTCATGAATAAATAAATAAAATCTTAAAAAAGAAAAAAAGGACCAGAGACAGAGCTCAGGGAGCAGGAGGAAGTGAACAAATTGGTGGGACATGCTGCAGGCAGGGTCCACGCAGGAGGGACCCAGGTGGCCGCTCCAGGATGCCAGTCAGGCCAGATACCGTGTGTCTGCCTCCCCACTACTTAGGGATTCTTGCCTAAGCATCTCTCCAGTCCCGGGAGAGACGTTCGCAGGGGATAATGAGGAAATAGCAGAAGGGATGGGAAGGGAACCCAGCTCTGGGGCCGCCCTGCTGCAGGAGGAAGAGAGCCTGAGAACCAAGAAAGAGGAGCTAAGTGGCCGAAAGGTAACTTGAGAGAGTGCTCCACAGACCACGGGCATTTCCAGGCCAAAGCCAGAATGACCCTGAACTGTGGGTTTGCACACCATTCTGCAGCTGATGCACACAAGGAAATCAGATGGCAAATGGGCAAGGATGCAGTGGCCCAAGTGGAAAACCAGGAACGAGGAAGGGGCTGGAATCACAGTCGCATGCAAGGTGAGCACACAGGGAACACCTCTTCCGCAGAGGATGCCACAGATTGTCCAGGACATGCTCCATCGGCAGGGAGCGGGTGTCATATGGTAGGTTTATTTTTAAATTTGTATCCTCTCTCATCCCCAAAACGATGAGATAATTTTATCAAGAGTCACAGAAGATTAAAATTAAGTGAAGGTCCCAGCTGTTGGTTATGGCAATGTACCTTATATATGAGACTAACCCTACTCTCAACAAGAGAAAATTCTTTTTTTTTTTTTTTAAGATTTTATTTATTTGACAGAAAGAGAGAGAGTACAGGCAGGTGGAGAGACAGGCAGAGGGAGAGGGAGAAGCAGGCTCCCTGGTGAGCAGGGAGCTCGATGCAGGGCTCGATTCCAGAACCCTGGGATCATGATCTGAATCAAAGGTAGATGCTTTAACCAACTGAACCACTCAAGTTGCCCTAAAATTCTAACATATATACGCAGGTGTGTGTGTGTATATACACATTTATATATGCACATGTATAATATATATCCATTTTTATGTATATATAGAAAATATTTTTAACAAGATGAAAATACTAAAGAGCAACAAAAAGCAGGCAAAATGGAGAAAATTCTACTTTCCTTTTTTAAGATTTTGTTTTTAAGTAATCTCTATACTAACATGGGGCTCAAACTCCACAACTCAGAGACCAAGATTACATGTTCTACTGACTTGAACCAGGCAGGCGCTCCCAGAAAACTTTTATTTTTTAATATTTATTTATTTATTTATTTATTTATTTATTTATTTATTTATTTATCTTTTTAAGATTTTATTTATATATTCATGAGAGAAACAGAGAGAGAGGCAGAGATACAGGCAGAGGGAGAAGCAGGCTCCACGCAGGGAGCCCGATGCAGGACTCAATCCCGGGACCCCAGGATCACAACCTGAGCTGAAGGCAGGCGCCAAACCGCTGAGCCACCCAGGGATCCCCCAAACTTTATCCTTTTAAAAAGAGACCACACCTGTGTGAGATCCAACTTTGCAAGGCTTTTCCCCCAAAAGTGCTACGGTCCATTGAGCAGGCCAGGACCAGAGTTCCTGCTGAAAGTGGTCATCTAATGGCCTGAGCAGTCAGAGGTCAAGGTTCAGGGCTACCAGAGAGGCTAGAAATTCAGCAGGTTGGGGAATTCTAGAAAGGAGAGAGCCACAAAAGGAGCCCCAGATTCTGTGAATGGCTCCCTTCTAGCCACTGGCTGACTCCTGAGCTGCACTTAGTGGTGAGACCCTTAGGTGCCCAGGGGGAGGCCGGAAGGCCAAGCAGAGGTTTCAGCAGCCACTCACTACAGAAGAACAGCAATTGAGAGTCTGAGTCCTGCCAGGTTAGAGGGGCTTAGGAAACACCTTGGCTTTCTACCGACACCCTAGAAGAGCTACACTTGAAGGGTACCTCTCAAGACTAAGAAATCGATTCTACCATTAAAGGTAAAACCAAGACAGGCTGCCCCAGTGAATCCTAAAACCAAGCCAGAAGATCAGAGTGGTCTGCCAGGAATTTAACCACCCAATAAAACATAACTCAACCCGTTCAGAGTCACTATGACCTATCATCCATAATGTCCACTATACAATGAAATACTGCTAGACATACAAAAAACAGAAAAATGTGATCCACTCCGCAAAGAATTACTAGGCAACAAAAATAGGCACACAGACCACTCTAATATTGGAACTGGCGGTCAAATTATTTTTTTTATTCAAATATAATTAATATACATTGTTATATATTAGTTTCAGGTGGCAGTCAAACTTTAAAAAAAACTGGGCACCTGGGTGGCTCAGTTAAGTGTCTGTCTTTGGCTCAGATCATGATCCTAGGATTGAGCCCCATATCAATCCCCATGGAGATTGGAGAAGGCATGAACCTTCTCCCTCTGCCTGTGTCTCTGCCTCTCTGTGTGTGTCTCTAATGAATAAATAAATAAAATCTTAAAAAAAAAAAAAAAAGCAAACCTGATTTTTCTTTTAAGTAGGCTCCATGCCGAGCATGTAGTCTAACATGGGGCCTGAACTCATGACCCTGAGATCAAGACCTGAGCTGAGATCAAGAGTCAGAGCTTAACCAACTGTGCCACCCAGGTGCCTCAAAACTATGAAATATTTTACAGTACCATTTACAATATCTCAAAAAGAATGAGGAAGAGAAATGTCTAGGTATAAATCTAATAAAATGAGTGCTGCAAAGTACAAAACACCAATAAAAAAATCAAAGAAAACCTAAATATATGGAGAAAAATGCCATGTTTACAGATTAATAGACTCAATGTAGATATGTCAATTCTCTCCAAATTGAACTTTAGATTTAACAAACTACAATGATTATTCCAGTACTGTTTTCCACAGATATAAAGAAACTGATTCTAAAGTATATGTGGAAAGACGAAGGAACCAGAGTAGTCAACAATTTTGAAAGACAAGTACGAAACATCAGAACTCATGCCACCTGATGCTAAGACTTACTATATAGCTACAGTAATCAAGACAATGGGGTTCTGGAGAAAGAACAGACATGTAGGTCAAAGTAACAGACTAAAGAGTCCAGAAATAGATCCACATAAATATGGTCAACTGTTTTTTCACAGAAGTTAACTCAGCGGAGAAAGTAGAGTCTTTTCAACAAATTGTGCTGAAACACCCACACTCAAACAACTTCAGCCTATACCCTACATCAACTATAAGAATTAACTCAAAATGGGTCATAGACTTAAAAGTAAAATGTAAAATTACAAAACTCATAGAAGAAAACACAGGAGAAAATCTTCATGACTTTGGGTTAGGCCCTATATATGGGACTTAAAAAATGATAAATTGGACTTAACTAAGGTTTAAAACTTTTACTTTGCAACAAGAATGAAAAGATAAGCCATTAAACTGGGAGAAAATATCTGGAAATCACATACACACCAAAAACTGGTATCCAAGAAAAAAAGGCAACAAAAACAAAAGTAAGTGGGAAGACATTAAACTAAAAAGTTTTTGCACAGCAAATGAAACCATTAACAAAATGAAAAAGCAAGCTATGGGGCACCTGACTGGCTCAGTCAGTAGAACATGTGAGGCTTGGGATACCTGGGTGGCTCAGTGGTTGAGTGTCTGCCTTTGGCTCAGGTCATGATCCCAGGGTCCTAGGATCAAGTCCTGCATCGGGCTCCCTGCAATGAGCCTGCTTCTCCCTCTGTCTATGTCTCTGCCTCTCTCTGTGTATCTCTCATGGATAAACTTTTAAAAATCTTGGGCAGCCCGGGTGGCTCAGCGGTTAGCGCCAACTTCAGCCCAGGGCGTGATCCTGGAGACCCGGGATGGAGTCCCGTATCGGGCTCCCTGCATGGAGCCTGCCTCTCCCTCTGCCTGTGTCTCTGCCTCTCTGTCTCTCTGTCTCTCTGTCTCTCTCGTGAATAAAAATAAAATAAAAATAATAAAAATCTTAAAAAATAAAGCACATGTGAGGCTTGATCTCAGGGTCATGAGTTTGAGCACCATGTTCAGTGTAGAGTTTAGTTTAAAAAAAAACTACTGGATGGGAGAAAATATTTATAAATCTTATGTCTGATAAGGGGTTAATATTCAAAATAGTTAAACAATTCATACAACTCAGTACTAAAAAAAATCTAAATAGACATTTTCCAATAAAAACATACAATGGTAATTCAAAACTACAATGAGATATCACTTCACACTTGGTAGAATGGCTACAATCAAAAAACAAGAGGTCTATCTGGCTGGCTCAGTCAATAGAGCATGTGACTGACTCTGGATCTTGGGGTTGTGAGTTCAAGCCCCACAATGGGTGTGGAGATTACTTAAAAAAATAAGTAGGTAGGGATGCCTGGGTGGCTCAGTGGTTGAGCATCTGCCTTCAGCCCAGGGCATGATCCTGGAGACCGGCGATCAAGTCCCACATCAGGCTCCCTGCATGAAGCCCGCTTCTCCCTCTGCCTGTGTCTCTGCCTCTCTCTGTGTGTCTCTCATGAATAAATAAAATCTTTAAAAAAAATACATTTAAAAAAAGTAAGTAAATAAATAAATAAATAACTTTTTAAAAGCTAAGAAATAATAAGTATTGGTAAGGATGTGGAGGAAAAAAAGGCAACCTTTCGCCCTGTTAGAGGGAATGTAAACTGGGGCAGCCACTCTGGGAAACATTATGGAGGTTCCTCAAATAACTAAAAATAGAACTACCATATAATCCAGCAATTCCATTTTTGAGTATTTATTTGAAGGAAGTAAAAACACTAACTTGAAAAGATATTTGCACCCATATTCACTGCAGCCTTATTCACAACAGCCAAGACATGGCAACAACCTTAATGTTCATTCATCGATGGATGAACAGATAAAGAAAATGCACTGTATTTATATATACAGAGGAATTTTACTCAGCCATAAAAAAAGAAGGACTTGATCCTAGGACCTGGTGATCCTAGGATCACCACCTGAGCCAAAAGCAGATGCTCAACCACTGAGCCACCCAGGTGCCCCACTCTGCCCATTTTTTAATTGGGTTATTTGGAGTTTTGTTTCATTTGAGTTGTAGGAGTTCTTTATATATTTTAGTTCTTAACCTCTTATCAGACATATGATTTGAAAATATTTTTTTTAATTTTTTTAAATTTTTATTTATTTATGATAGTCACAGAGAGAGAGAGGCAGAGACACAGGCAGAGGGAGAAGCAGGCTCCATGCACCGGGAGCCCGATGTGGGATTCGATCCCGGGTCTCCAGGATCGCGCCCTGGGCCAAAGGCAGGCGCCAAACCGCTGCGCCACCCAGGGATCCCCGATAAACAGAAATTCTTAACCCTGATGTAGTCCAATTGATCGATTTTAACTTTTATTTCCTGTGCTTTTAGCATCATAGCAAGAAATCACTGCCAAATCCAATGTCATGAAGCATTTCCCTATGGTTTCTTCTAAGAATTTTATAGTTTTTTAAAAAGATTTATTTATTTTATTTATTTGAGAGAGAGAGAGAGAGAGACTGCATATAAGGGAGGGGGCAAAGGGAGAAGGAGAAACAGTTCTAAGCAGATTTGGGCTTGATCTCATGACTCTGAGACCATGACCCAAGCAAAAAACCAAGAGTCGGATGCTCAACTGACTGAGTCTCTCAGGTACCCCTAGGAGTTTTGTAGTTTTAGCTCTTAGGTCTTTATAGCTCTGTCTCTTGGGTCTCTTAAGTCTTTGATCCATTTTGTGTTAAATTTTGTATATAAGGTAATTCTGCATGTGAATAATCCAGTTTTCTCAGTACTACTTGTTGAAAAGACTCCTTCCCCCATTAAATGGTCTTAGTACCCTTGTTGAAAATCATTTAGGTGCCTGGGTGGCTCAGTCAATCATCTGCCTTTGGCTCAGGTCATGATCCCAGGATTGAGCCCTGAATCAGGCTTCCTGCTCAATGAAGAGTCTGCTCCCTCTGCCCCTCCCCCTGCTCATGCTCTCTCTCTCTCTCATAAATAAGAAAATAAACAAACAAATTAATTAATTAAATCATTTGACCAAGAGGTATTTTTCTGAGCTCTCTATTCTACTGGGAGATTGTGTTTAATGAGGACAGGGTTTCGGATAGGGAAGATGAAAAGGTTTTGGAGATGGATGGTAGCAATGGCTGCACAAAAATGTGAACATACTTAGTGCCACTGAAATATACACGTTAAGATGGTAAATCTTTAAAAAATTTTAAAAATAAATTAATGGTAAATCTTATGTGTATTTTACCACAATTGAAATTTTTAATGAAATAGACATTTTCTTGGGACCCCTGGGTGGCTCAGCGTTTTAGCGCCGCCTTCAGCCCAGGGCGTGATCCCGGGGTCCCGGGATTGAGTCCTACATCGGGCTCCCTGCATGGAGCCTGCTTCTTCCTTTGTCTGTGTCTCTGCCTCTCTCTCTCTCTACATCTCTTTCATGAATAAATAAATAAAATCTTAAAAAAAAAAAAAAGAAATAGACATTTTCAGATAAGCAAAGGCTAGGATAATTTGTAGCCAGCAGACACTTACTCCAAGAAATGCTAAAGGAAATTCTTCAGGCTGGAGGAGAGATGAAAATGCAAACCTATAGGAAGAAAAGAAACACACTAAAAATGGCAAATATGTGGGTAAATATAAAATATAATTGTTCTTTTCTTAAATTATTTTAAGAAGTCAGCTGGCTGTTTGAAGTAAAAACAACAGGGGTGCCTGGCTGACTCAGTTGGTAGAGCATGCAACTAACTCTTGATCTTCAAGGTTGTGAGTTCAAGCCCCAAGTTGGGTGCTGAGATTACTTAAAAATAAAAATCTTTTTTTTAAAGGTAACAATAGTAATGTATTGTGAAGTTTATAATATTTATAAAAGTAAAATAAATGACAATAATACAAAGGATAGTAGAGGTGTAAATACAATGAAATTGTTGTAGAGGTTTTTTTTTTTTTTTTTACAGTTTCTTTTTTTTTTTTTTTTTTTTTTTATTTATTTATGATAGTCACACAGAGAGAGAGAGAGAGAGAGGCAGAGACACAGGCAGAGGGAGATGCAGGCTCCATGCACCGGGAGCCCGACGTGGGATTCGATCCCGGGTCTCCAGGATCGCGCCCTGGGCCAAAGGCAGGCGCCAAACCGCTGCGCCACCCAGGGATCCCTGTTGTAGAGGTTTTTATCAAATATAAGTGAGCTGTGAAAGATTAAGAATACCCACTGTAATCACTAAAGTAACCACTTGAAAAATGATCCAAAAAATTGGTTAAAAAGTCAATAGAAGAGAAGGAATGAAATACTTAAAAATATTCAATTAACCCAAAACAATAAAGGAACAAAGAACAGAGGGGACAAAGAAAATAAATATCAAGATGGCAGACTTAAAACCAATCTATCAGTAATTAAATATAAATAGAATAAGCATCCAATAAAATTGATAACTACAGAACCTATAGAATAAGATAAAATTATGAACAACTTTATGTCAATATATTTAATAGTTTCAATGAAATGGACAAATTCCTTAAAAATATAATTTACTAAAACATACAAAAATATAACATACATGAATAGTCCACTATCTATTAAAGAAATTGAAACATAATTAACAGTATTTCCACTAGAAAACTCCAAGCCCCCAGATGACTTCATTGGTGAATTAACCCAAATACTTAAGATATAACACCAATTTTATATAAATTCCTTCAAAAAGAAGAAAAGGGAATACTTCCTAACCTGTTTTAGGAAACAGTATAACTGATACCAAAGTCCATTACTATATAAAAAAGAATATTGCAGATAATATCACTCATGAATATAGACAAAAAATTCATAAATCAAAAAATGTTACTGAGTTGTAAAACAAAATATAAGCAAATTAAACCAGCAATATATAAAAATGATAATCATATCCATATGGAGTTTATACCAGTAACACAAGATTGGTTCAACATTTGAAAAATCATGGGGTGCCTGGCTGACTCAGTTGGTAGACTGTACAACTCTTGCTCTTGGGGTTTTGAGTTTGAGCCCCATGTTGGGTATAGAGATTACTTAAAAATAAAATATTTTAAAAACAAAAAAGAAGAAAAGAAAAATTAATGTAATCTACTACACTGATATAAGAAAAGAGAAAAATCAGATACCATTTCAATAAATACAGAAAAAATATTTGACAAAATTTAATACCTATTCAAGATAAAAATCCTTGCAAAGTAGAGATGGTAGGTAATTACTTCAAATTAATAAAGAGCATCTATAAAGAATCTATAGTAACAACATCATACTTGGGACACCTGGGTGGCTCAGTGGTTGAGGGTCTGCCTTTGGCTTAGGGCATGATCCCACAATCCTAGGATCAAATCCCACATCGGGCTTCCTGCATGGAACCCGCTTCTCCCTCTGCCTGTCTCTTCCTCTGTGTGTGTGTGTGTGTGTGTGTGTGTGTGTGTGTGTGTGTGTGTCTCATGAATAATTAAATAAAATCTTTAGGGGCAGCCCTGGTGGCTCATTGATTTAGCGCCACCTTTGGCCCACGGCCTGATCCTGGAGACCCGGGATCGAGTCCCACGTCAGGCTCCCTGCGTGGACCCTGCTTCTTTCTCTGCCTCTCTCTCTGTATGTCTCTCATGAATAAATAAATAAAATCTTTAAAAAATATAAAAATAAAAAAATAAAATATTTTTAAAAAATAATACTTATTGGCAAAATAGTGAGTACTTTCCCCCTAAGATTAGAAGCAATGCAAAGATGTCCACTCTAAATACTAGTCAACATTGTAGTGATGGTCCCAGCCAGTGTACTGTAAGAAAAAGAAATAAAAGGCATAAAGATTGGATATAAATAAGTAAAGCTGTTCTTATTTGCAGACTACATGATTGTGTAAATAGAAAGTCCTAAAGAATAGAGACACCTGGATGGCTCAGTCAGTTAATATCCAACTCTTAATTTTGGCTCAGGTCATGATCTCAGGGTCATGAGATCAAGCCCCACATCAGGCTCTGCATTGAAGGTGGAGCCTGCTTTAGATTCTCTCTCTCCCTCTGCACCTCCTCCCTCCCTCACTTGTGCACACAGCACACACACTCTCTCTTTTTAAAAAAGTGTGCGGGGGTCCCTGGGTGGCTCAGCAGTTTGGCACCTGCCTTCGACCCAGGGCGTGATCCTAGAGTCCCAGGATTGAGTCCCGCATTGGGCTCCCTGCATGGGGCCTGCTTCTCCCTCTGCCTGTGTCTCTGCCTCTCTCTCTCTCCCTCTCTCTCTCTGTCTCTCATGAATAGATTTAAAAAAAAATCTTTAAAAAACAAGAAAGAAAGTCCAAGGTCTTAAGATTGAGTCCTGCATCACACTTCAAGCTACTAGGATAAATGAGTTTAGCCAAGTGGCAGGATACAAGGTAAATATTCAAGACAGTGTAGTATTGATGTAAAGGCAAATCAATGGAAAAGAAAGAGGTCAAAAATAAATTCTCACCTGTACAGTTGATTTTCAATAAGCATAAAAGTAATTCAATGAAGAAAGAACATTTGTTTCAATATAGTGCTAGAACAACTGGATATTTACATTATAAAGAATTAACCTTGGGCAGCCCTGGTGGCGCAGCAGTTTAGCGCTGCGCCCGGGGTGTGATCCTGGCGATCCAGGATCAAGTCGGGCTTCCTGCATGGAGCCTGCTTCTGTCTCTGCCTCTCTCTTGCTCTCTCTGACTGAATAAATAAATAAATCTTAAAAAAAAAAAATTAACCTTGATCCCTATCTTATACCAAATATAAAAATTATTTTGAGATAGATCATATATCTAAATGTAATATCACGGGGATCCCTGGGTGACTCAGCGGTTTGGCGCCTGCCTTTGGCCCAGGGCATGATCCTGGAGTCCCGGGATCAAGTCCCACATTGGGCTCCCGGCATGGAGCCTGCTTCTCCCTCCTCCTGTGTCTCTGCCTCTCTTTCTCTCTCTTTCTCTCTCTTTCTCTCATAAATAAATAAATAAATAAATAAATAAATAAATAAGTAAATAAGTAAAATATCTCAAACCATACAGTTTTGAGCCATCTATTACTAGCATCATGGCTGCCCTCAGACCTCTGGTGAAGCTCAAGATCGTTAAAAAGAGGACCAAGAAGTTCATCTGGCACTAGTCAGACAGATACGTCAAAATTAATTACAATTGGCAGAAACCCAGAGGCATTGACAATAGGCTGTGCAGAAGATTCAAGGGCCAGATCTTGATGCCCAACAATGGTTACAGAAGCAACAAGAAGACAAAGCACATACTGCCCAGTGGCTTCAGGAATCCCCTAGTCCACCACATCAAGGAGCTTGAAGCACTGCTGATGTGCAACAAATCGTACTGTGCAGAGATTGCTCACAATGTATCCTCCAAGAACCACAAAGCCACTATGGAAAGAGCAGCCCAGCGGGCCATCAGGGTCACCAATCCCAATGCCAGGCTGTGCAGCGAAGAATTGAATAGACAGCTAATGTGCGGGTCATATTTGCGTTAATAAAACCATAAGACTATAAAAAATAAAAATAAAAAATAAATAAAACCGTACAATTTTTAGAAGCCAACACAAGAGAATATCTTTGCATCCTTAGGATAGGCAACAATTACATAGAACACAAAAAACAATAATAAAAGAAAAAGCTGATAGGGATCCCTGGGTGGCGCAGCGGTTCGGTGCCTGCCTTTGGCCCAGGGCGCGATCCTGGAGACCCGGGATCGAGTCCCACATCGGGCTCCCGGTGCATGGAGCCTGCTTCTCCCTCTGCCTGTGTCTCTGCCTCATTCTCTCTCTCTGTGATTATCATAGATAAATAATAAAAAAAAGAAGATTAAGAAAAAAAAAGGATATTCTAGATCACAGCATCAGTCAAGCAAGAGTGTGTTTCCATTTGGTCTATTTAAAAAAAAAAAAAAAAAAAGAAAAAGCTGATAAATTGAACTTCATCAAAATCAAAATTCTCTAATCAAAAAAAAATGAAAAGGCAAATATTACAGAGGAAGAAAATATTCACAATATATATATATGACAAGGACTTATAATCAGATTATATTTTTTAAAAACTCCTAAAACTCTGGGGCGCTTGGGTAGCTCAGTCAGTTAAGCATCGGACTCTTGGTTTCAGGTCAGGTCATCACCTCATGGGTCACAGGATTGGGCCTTGCGTCAGGCTCTCTGCTCAGTTGAAGATTCTCTCCCTCTGCCCCTCCCCCAACTCATGCTCTCTCTCTTTCTTGATCTCTCTCTAGTAAAGCAATCCTAAAAAAAGCAACCCCCCCAAAAAAAACTAAAACTAAAAAAAAAGACCAACCCAATTTATTTTTTTTTTAATTTTTTTAATTTTTTTTTTTATTTATTTATGATAGTCACAGAGAGAGAGAGAGAGAGAGAGAGAGGCAGAGACACAGGCAGAGGGAGAAGCAGACTCCATGCACCGGGAGCCCGATGTGGGATTTGATCCCGGGTCTCCAGGATCGCGCCCTGGGCCAAAGGCAGGCGCCAAACCGCTGCGCCACCCAGGGATCCCTCCCAATTTATTTTTTAATCCAATTTATAAAAATGGGCCAAAGACTTGGACATTTCATAAATGAAGGTATAAAACTGACTAATAAGCACATGAAAAGATATAAACATTGCTAGTAATTACTGTGAAAATTAATAAAGGGAAATCTCACTAAAGTGGACCTGGAGGCTAGAAGAGGAGGCTGGAAGAAGAGCCTGACACTCAAAACCAATTACAGGAAAAGCTGTCAGTTACAGACCTCGGCAGAAGAATGTCAACAGGAAAGAATCATCGGTTGCAGGCCCTAACTGGGAAAGATGTACATTGCCTCCCCTATAAGAAATCAACTATCCAATAAATAAATAAAAGAAAGAAAGAAAGAAAGAAAGAAAGAAAGAAAGAAAGAAAGAAAGAAATCAACTACCCTTTTAATTTAGCTAATGAGAAACTTATCACCCTGAACTCTTGCTTTTCTCAAAACAGCCCCTTCTTGCCTGGGTGGCTCAGCCGGTTAAGCATCTCCCTTGAGCTTAGCTCATGATCCCAGGATTTTAGGATTGAGTCCTGCATCAGACTCTCAGCTCAGTGGGGAGGGACTCTGCTTCTCCTGCTCTCTGCCCCTCTCCCTGCCTCATGTTTGTTCTCTCTGACAAAAGTAAATAAATAAAATCTCTAAAACAAACAAACACACACCAGCCCCTTCAAACTTCCTCCTTCTCTATAACATAACATTCCTCTCCTTGGTTTATTGGACTTGCCATGGTTTTGCTGTAGCCTGTGTGTCCTGGATTGCAATTCTCTATTATTCCTGAATAAATCCATTTTTGCTGGTAAAATAACTGACTATTTTTAAAGTTAGCATTATGAAAATGTGAATCAAAACCACTGTGACGTCCCACATACCTGTTAGAATGGCTGACATGAAAAAAAAAAAAAAAGAATGGCTGACATGAGGGGGATCCCTGGGTGGCTCAGCGGTTTAGCGCCTACCTTAGGCCCAGGATCGAGTCCCACATCAGGCTCCCTGCATGGAGCCTGCTTCTCCCTCTGCCTCTCTCTCTGTGTCTCTCATGAATAAATAAATAAAATCTTTAAAAAAAAAAATGTCCGACATGAAAAAGACTGACAAGACCAAGTTTTGTTAAGGACATGGAGCAACAGGAGTGGGTGGGAATGTAAAATGGTGTAAACACTTTGGCAGTTTCTTACAAAGCTAAAATATACTTAATACACCACTCGCAGTCCTACTTGTAGAAATTTCCCAAGAGAAAAACAAAAAACCTATGTCAGCACAAAGATCTTCATGTGAATGTTGATAACTTTATACAGAACAGTCAACCATGGCCCAACCATAGCACAATAAATGGTAAATGTATAAGCAATCTGATCTATGCACATGGTACATTATTCCTCAAGTGCTCCAAAGAAAAACTACTGAGGGGTAGAGGTAGGGCCTGTGAAAAACAAATAGAGGTGCCTGGGTGGCTCAGTGGGTTAAGTGTCCGACTCCTGATTTTGGCTCAAGTCATGATCTCAGGGTTGTGGGATGGAGCCCATGTCTGGCTCCATGCTCAGCACAGAGTCTGCTAGTTCCTCTCCCTCTGCCCATCCCCCTGCTCCCCTGTTCTCTTTCTCTCAAATAAATAAATAAAAATCTTAACAAATTACTGATAAACATGGATGAATCTCAAAATCATTATGCTAACTGAAAAAAGCCAGATGCAAAAGACTAAATGCTCGATGAAATTCTTGAAAAGACCATAAAGAAAATGAAGCAATGGAAACTCTCATACCATGCTAGAACAGAACAAATGGCAAAAGCCATTTGGAAAAAAGTTTTGGCCTTTTTTTTTTTTTAAGATTTTATTTCTTCATTTGAGAGAGAGTAAATGAGAGAGCATGAGCCCAGGAGGGAAGGGCAGATAGAAAGGGAGAAGCAGACTCCCCACTGAGCAGGGAGCTAATGTGGGGCTCAATCCCAGGACCCTAAGCCCAAGGTAGATGCTTACCTGAGTCACTCAGGCGGCCCCTGCCTTTTTAAATGTTTATTTATTTATTTTTTTATTTATGATAGTCACACAGAGAGAGAGAGAGACAGGCAGAGACACAGGCAGAGGGAGAAGCAGGCTCCATGCACCCGGCCCCTGCCTTTTTAAATGTTTTTTTATTTATTTTTTTATTTATGATAGTCACACAGAGAGAGAGAGAGACAGGCAGAGACACAGGCAGAGGGAGAAGCAGGCTCCATGCACCTGGAGCCTGACGTGGGATTCGATCCAGGGTCTCCAGGATCGCGCCCTGGGCCAAAGGCAGGCTCCAAACCGCTGTGCCACCCAGGGATCCCGGCCCCTGCCTTTTTAAAGTAATTTCTACACCCTAAGTGGGCCTTGATCAAACTCATGATCCCAATATCAAGAATCACATGTTCTACCAACTAAGCCAGCCAGGTGCCCTTGGCCATTTCTTATAAAGTCCTTCAATTACTTTTCTTCTGACCCAGCAATTCAACTTCTGGTATTTATTCAGGAAAATGAAAAAAAAAATTTTTTTAAAAGAAAGAGGGCAGCCCGGGTGGCTCAGCAGTTTAGTGCTGCCTTCAGCCCAGGGCCTGATCCTGAAGACTCAGGATCAAGTCCCATGTCGGGCTCCCTGCATGGAGCCTCTCTCTCTCTCTCTCTCTCTCTCTCTCTCTCTGTATGTCTCTCATGAATAGGTAAATAAAATCTTTAAAAAAAAAGAGGGCAGCCTCGGGGGCTCAGCAGTTTAGCACCACCTTTGGCCCAAGGTGTGATCCTGGAGACCGGGAATGAGTCCCACGTCCAGCTTCCTGCATGGAGCCTGCTTCTCCCTCTGCCTGTGTCTCTGCCTCTCTCTCTCTCTCTCTCTCTCTCTCTCTGTGTGTGTCTCTCATGAATAAATAAAATCTTAAAAATATATATATATTTTTTGATTACTTAAGAATTGTATAATTTCCACAACTCTCTTTACTTCACTAAATGGGTAGCACTACTAATAGTGATACATAAACTTGTTTATTCACTTCTAGATAGATTTTTTCCACATCAAATGTGACAGTGTCATAATAAGGTTTGAGGATAGTACATCTCACACAATAATAGCATGAGCTCCCTATCGTCACATCTACAAGCCACAAAAGGATCTATAAATTCTTTTATTAGACTTTTAATTTTTAGAGTGCTTTTAGGTTCAATGCTAAATTGAGTGGAAAGTACAGATATTTCCTACACACCCTTTGCCCACCCTCCTATACGTTTGCCCCAGCCCATACATGCACTGCCTCCCCCACTGTCAACAAGCCCCACTGGAGCAGTACGTTTGTTACAACTGGTGAACCTATATTGACACCATTATTATCATCCTCAAAGTCCATAGTTTACATTAGGGTTCACTCTTGGTGTTGTACATTCTATGGGGTTAAACAAATGTGTGACATGTATCCACCATTACAGCATCACACAGAATATTTTCTGCCCTAAAAATCCTGTGCCCTTTTCATCTCTCCTTTCTCCAACGTCTGGCAACCACTCGTCTTTTTATTAACTCTGTGGTTTTGCCTTTTCCAGATGTCACATAAGTAGAATCATATAGCATGTAGTCTTTCCAACTGACTTATTTCACTTAGTTATATGCATTTAAAGTTCCTCCGTGTCTTTTCATGGCTTGGGAGCTCATTTCTTTTTGACGGTGAACAATATCCCATCGTCTGGATGTATCACGGGTTATTTATCCATTCACCTCCTGAAGGACTTTGGTTGCTTCCAAGTTTTGGCAACTACTATAACCCTCCATATGCAGGTTTTCGTCTGCCCATAAGTTTTCAACTCCTTTGAGTAAATGCAAAGATGTTTACTGGATGGTATGGTTAGATTATGGTTAGTTTTGTGAGAAACCATCAATCTGTCTTCCAAAGTAGCTGTACCATTTTTGCATCACCACCAGGAGTGAATAAAATTCCTATTGCTCTATATCCTTGCCACCATTTGCTGTTGTCAGTATTCTAGATTTGGGGGATTCTAATAGGTGTATAGTGGAATTTCACTGTTCTTTTAACTTGCATTTCATTGGTGTTACATGATGTAGGGCATCTTTTCATATGTTCACCTGCCTTCTGTTCTGTGTCTGTTAAAATCTTTGGCTTATTTGTTAATCAGGTTGTTTTCTTATCATTGCATTTTAAGAGTTCTTTGTATAGGGATGCCTGGGTGGCTCAGTGGTTGAGCATCTGCCTCCAGCTCAGGGTGTGATCCCGGGGTCTCAGGATCGAATCCTGCATCAGGCTCCCCACAGGGAGTCTGCTTATGTCTCTGCCTCTCTGTCTCATGAATAAATAAATATTTTTTTTAAAAAAAGAGAAAAAAATAAAAAAATAAAAAGAGAGAGAGAGAGTTCTTTATATATTGCGGATAACAGTCCTTTATCAGGTATGTCTTCTGCAAATATTTTCACCCAGTCTGGCTTTTCATTCTCTTGACAATGTCCTTTGCAGAGCAAAATTTTTTAACTTTAATGAAGTCTAGTTTATTGGTTCTTTCATGGATCATGACTTTGTTGTACCTAAAACATCATCACCATCTCCATGATCATCCAGATTTTCCCCTGTTATCTCCTAGGGGATTCACAGTTTTGCATTTTACATTTAGGTCTGGATTTATTTTTTTGCATATGGATACCCAGTTGTTCCAGCACCATATGCTGAAAAGACTCTTTGCTCCATTGTATTACCTTTTCTCCTTGGTCAAGGAGTTGGCTGTTTTTATGTGAGTCTATTTCTAGCTCTATTCTGCTCCATTGACGTATTTATCTTTTCTTCACAAATACCACACTGGCTTGATTATTGTAGCTTTATAGGAGTCCTGAAGTTCGGTAGTGTCAATCCCCTTGAGATAGGGAAAATGAAAAACTTCAGAGAAATCTGCTTTTTGCTCCTTTTCCTGCTTCTTCCTAGGACCTGCACCCCTACTTTTACAGGAGCCTCATAATCTAAACAGTGTATATCCTCCTTGTAAAGGACAAGAAGTTGGTGATTTCTCTAGAATAGACAATATTAGGGGCGCCTGGGTGGCTCAGTCAGTTAAGTGTCTGTCTTCGGCTCAGGTCATGATCTCAAGGTCCTGGGATCGCAGCCCACTTCAGGCTCCCTGCTCAGTAGGTAGTCTGCTTCTCCCTCTGCTTCACTCCCCTCCTTGTGCTCCCCCCCCGCCAAATAAATAAAAAGAAAAATCTTTTTTAAAAAAATAGGCATCTAAGGAAAGACCAAGTGAGAATGACACATCATATGTGTATTCCGGACCACAGGTGCTAAACATCGACACCAAGACACCCTGGCTCCAACTAGTTCCTGGTTGCATAAGAGGGCACATACACCAGACTACAATCCTCAGTAAAAACCCTAGACCCTGAGCAAAGGTGAGACTCTCTTTCCCTTCCTTTGAGTTTTCCAGACACTCTGTCTATACCTGCATGCCCTCTATATCTTCAATAAATTCGCCTCTCACCTCCTGCTGGCTTGCATTTGATTTCTTCTCCATGCACCCAGGGACCCTCTTGGCCGGTCCTGTGAGATTCCCTCTGGATCCTCATACCTAGCCTGCCTACATCACTCTCACTTTATTCTTCTTCAATATGGAGTTGGCTATTCTTTTTGCTTCTACATACAAACTCTGTCAACATCTACAAAAGAATTGTCGGGGGGGGATCCCTGGGTGGCGCAGTGGTTTAGCACCTGCCTTTGGCCCAGGGCACAATCCTGGAGACCCGGGATTGAATCCCACGTCGGGCTCCCGGTGCATGGAGCCTGCTTCTCCCTCTCCCTGTGTCTCTGCCTCGCTCTCTCTCTCTCTCTCTCTCTGCGTGTGTGTGACTATCATAAATAAATTAAAAAATAAAAAAAAAAAGAATTGTGAGATTTGACTGGGACTGAACTGAATCTATAGACCAAGTTGAAAAGAATGGACATCTTGACAATCTTGAGTTTCCCTATCCAAAAACATGAAACATCTCTCCATTTACTTCATTCTTCTTTAATATCTTTCATCAGGGGGTGCCTGGGTGGCTCAGCTGGTTAAGTGTCTGCCTTTGGCTGGGGTCATGATCCTGGGGTCCTAGGATCTAGCTCCAGGTCGGGCTCTCTGCTCAGTGGGGAGTCTATTTCTCCCTCTGCTCATCCCTCTGCTTGTGCTCTCTCTCAATCTCTCTCAAATAAATAAAATCTTTGAATAAAAAAAAATCTTCATCAGCGTTTCATGGTTTTCCTCACATAGATCTTACATGATATACATTTTTATTATTTTATTTATTATTATTTTTTTTATGATATACATTTTTAAAATGCAACTGAGGGGAGCCCTGGTGACTCAGGGGTTTAGCGCCGCCTTCAGCCCAGGGTATGATCCTGAAGACCCGGGATCCAGTCTCACATCGGGCTCTCTGCATGGAGCCTGCTTCTCCCTCTGCCTGTGTCTCTGCCTCTCTCTCTCTCTCTCTCATGAATAAATAAATAAAATCTTAAAAAAAAAATGCAACTGATGTGGGGCACCTGGGTGGTGACTCTTGATTTTTGCTCAGGTCATGATCTCAGGGTCCTGGGATTGAGCCCCACATTCCTGCTCAGCATGGAGTCTGCTTGTCCTTCTCTCTCCCCCTCTGCCCCTCCCTACCTCTCTAAAATAAATAATCTTTAAAAAAATAAATAAAATGCAAGGACACCTGGGTGGCTCAGTGGTTGAGTCTACCTTTGGCTCAGGACATGATACCAGGAGTCCTGGGATGGAGTCCGAATCAGGCTCCCTGCAGTAAGCCTGCTTCTCCCTCTGCCTATGTCTCTGCCTCTCTCTGTGTGTCTTTCATGAATAAATAAAATCTTTTTAAAATAATAAAATAAATAAAAAAGAAAATGCAACCGATGTAACCACATGAGTTTGTCCAGGTAATTGCTATCAGTCTTTGAGATCAGGGCCATAACTGTTTTTAAACACCAGATGGCCGTGACAACATTTGCAGGTGTGGATATGAGAAATGCTCATGAAGAGGAAGAGAATCTGATGGGTTCTATTAGAATCTGGATTTCAGTCCCAGCTCATTCACTAACTTGTTGTATGACCTGTAGCAAAAGACTTCCCTTTCTAGGCCTTCATGAGGGGTTAGGTTAGACCAGTAGACCCCAAAACTGACCCAGGGTTCAACTCCCAAATATTTTTTCAATAGGTCTGGGGTGGGACCTGGAAAAATCTGTATTATTGGGATGTCTCGGTGGCTTAGCAGTTGAGCGTCTGCCTTCAGCTCAGGGCCTGATCCCAGAGTCCCGGGATCAAGTCCCACGTCGGGCTTCCTGCATGGAGCCTGCTTCTCCCTCTGCCTGTGTCTCTGCCTCTCTCTCTCTCTGTGTCTCTCATGAATAAATAAACAAAATCTAAAAGAAAAGAAAAGAGATCTGTATAATTAAAATCTTCCCTGGTGTTTCTGGTTTTTGGGATCCACAGACCTGTTTGGAGTAAAGGAGGTTCCCAATTTTTCACAATTCATGGTGCATCTAGTGTTTCTATAATTGTTTCATGACTCCCTAGGTCTACAGAAACACCCAACAGTTCTGTTCATTAAGTAGGTTAAGTCCAAACAAATTCAGTAAATATTTATGTCCTAAGAACTTAATGCCTGTCTGGCAACACACACCTTCTCAAAGCTTGGAATCAGGAATCATTTTCTGTTCCACATCAACTATACACAATACTTTTTCATACAACAACATCCATGACCTCAGCTTTGCAAAGATAGGATGTTATTCAAAGACATGTAATATGAGCTCACAGTGAAACTGCCTCAAGCCAACAGTTTTGTGCAGTACCAGACAGATGTCACTTGTGTGATGGGCTGAATTGCATCCCAACTCCTTTAAATTTGTATGTTAAAACTCTAACCCTAGTACCTCAGACTGTGACTGTATTTGGAGACAGGGCATTAAAGATATAATTAAGGTCAAATGAGGTCATGTAGGTGGGCCCTAACCCAGTATGACTGGGATCCTTATAAAAAGAGATTAGGACACAAACATGTGCACACACAGATGAAAGACCATATTGGGACACAGCAAGAAGGTGGCATCTGCAAGCCCATGAGAGAGGGCTTAGAACAAAGAAAACCTGCCAATGCTTTAATCTTAGACTTCTGGCCTCCAGAACTGTGAGAAAATTAATTTCTGCTGTTTAGGCCACACAGTCTGTGGTATTTTGTTATAATAGCCTGGCACACTAACACACTTGGTCAGCTAGCAAATTTTCATTCAACATAATAAATATAAATAAACATTTCTGCCCTAATGATACACCTGATTCTTTGCTTCAGCAGATATCAATTAGCACTCAGGAGAGGTGCCTGAGGCCACAGATTTAGGCAACCAGCTGGAGGTGGCATGGCATCTAGGTGAAAGCCAATCAAACACTGGAGAAGGATAGTAGTAATGGAAATGCAGAAAAGTAGGCATATGGGGATATGTTTAGTGGTGAGAAATAGTTCTGCTTCAAGATTTGAAGATGTGGTGGGGGCACCTGAATGGTCCAGTTGGTTAAACATCTGCCTTCAGCTCAGGTCATGATCCCAGAGTCCCAGGATCAAGCCTTCCTTTGGGCTCCCTGCTCAGCGGTGAGTCTGCTTCTCCCTCTGCCCCTCACCTGACTCATGCTCTTTCTTTCTTTCTTTCTTTTTTTTTAAGATTTTATTTATTTATTCATGGGAGACAGAAAGAGAGAGAGGCAGAGACACAGGCAGAGGGAGAAGCAGGCTCCATGCAGGGAGCCTGACGTGGTACTCGATCCCAGGTCTCCAGGATCACGCCCTGGACTGAAGGCGGTATAAACCACCGAGCCACCAGGGCTGCCCTCTCTCTCTCTCAATAAAATCTTTAAAAATAATAATAATAATAAGGATTTGCAAATAGAATATGAGTGGCAGAGAGCAGAATCAAGGATAATTCCTAACTTTTTGTTAATAATATAGTTATATTTCTATTGTGACTACAATCTTTCATCCCATGATTTTTATTAAGAACCTACAAAATGCCATGCTATGTCCAAGGTGGTGGGATGCAGAGGTGGGAAAGATAAGGTGCCTGCTTCCACCTTAATTAAGAGTGTGGATGTTGTTTTTCACAGAACTAGAAAAAATAATACTAAAATTTGTATGGAACTACAAAAGACCCTGAATAGACCAGCAATCTGTAGAAAGAGTGCAAACTAGAGGTATGACAATCCCAGGTTTCAAGATATACTACAAATCTGTAGTAATTAAAACAGTATGGAACTGGCACAAAAATAGACACACAGATCAATGGAAAAGAATAGAGAGCACATGGGGATCCCTGGGTGGTGCAGCGGTTTGGCGCCTGCCTTTGGCCCAGGGCGCGATCCGGGAGACCCTGGATCGAATCCCACGTCGGGCTCTCGGTGCATGGAGCCTGCTTCTTCCTCTGCCTGTGTCTCTGCCTCTCTCTCTCTCTGTGACTATCATAAATAAATAAAAATTAAAAAAAAAAAAAGTTTAAAAAAAAAAAAAGAAGAGAGAGCACATGGGCACTGGGCTGGCTCAGTGGAGCGTGGGACTCTTGATCTCAAGGTTGTGAGTTCAAGTCCCACGTGTATACAGATTACTTAAAATCTTTTCTTTTTTTTAAAGAAAGAGTCACGTGTCCTACCAACTGAGCCACCCAGGCGCCCACCTTGATTTAATTTTAAAAAGATCAATCAGCAGACACCTGGGTGGTTCAGAGATTGAGCATCTGTCTTCAGCTCAGGGCTTGATTTGGCATCCTGGGATCAAGTCCCACATTGGGCTCCCTGCATGGAGCCTGCTTCTCCCTCTGCCTGTGTCTCTGCCTCTCTGTGTCTCTCATGAATAAATAAATAAAATCTTAGAAAATTAATTAATTAATTAATAAAAAGATCAATCAGGCTATTATGTAAAGAATAGGTTTTAGGTTGGCAAGTGAGGACGCTGGGAAGATAGGTGTCTATGGTAGGACTGCAGGCAGAAATTGATGCTGAATCATCTGGGGTGGTAGGTAAGGAGGTGAGAGGACAAGTTTGGGATGTGTCTTAGCTACAGATCAACTAGACTGGTACTTTATATGGCAAGTTCTGCTGTACAAAGATCTGGATAGTCACAGGTATTTAGGTTTGCAATATAGACTTAGATTTGCAGCCTTAAGGCTGCAAGATTCGACAGATGTGGATTTGAACTCTGGCTCTATCGCTTAGTCACTGTGTGACCTTGAATAAATCATCTTCACAGCTTCCTACCCTGTAAAATAGGGATAATACTGTTTATCTCAAAGGGTAAATAAGTTAATGTGTGCAGAGCCCCTCGCACAGAATCTGGCCCCAGAGGATAAGCTCAGTGGGTAATAGCGGTTAGCATTTTTATCAGTTACTGGACACTTCCACATTCATTCCAATTAACTGACTGCAATAGTTCTTTTCCTGGCCTCCCTGCTTCCAGTCCCACCTGCTCCAATCCCTCGTCAACTCTGCTGCAGGATTTCACCCAAAGCAAAGACCCATCATATCACTTCCCTTTCAAACACTGTAGTGGCTCCTACTGCCCACAGATTAAAACTCAAATGTCTTAGAATAATATCCAAGGCCCTTCAAACTCAGAACCTTGCCTGCCCACCTACCCAGCCCCTTCCCACAGCCTAGCTTATAGCCTTATCAAAATTTCCACCAATGTTTTTTCATAAATAACACCTAATTGGTCCAACTGTCAGATTGATGGTTAGTCCCATTAATCACTGTGTGTGCATCTATCAGAGGAAACCAATGGCATTTTCAGACCTGTCATTGGTAGAAGAAAATGCTCTTAAAATTCAGTTTGCCATCTAAGTCCCATATTTTGCTTTCCACCACTCTTTGGGAGATGTCAGGATTTTATTATAGGAATTGCTACTGTTGGTATCCCCACAACACCCATCATATTTAGAAAGGGTTGGGGGGTGTGTGTAACATCCCCATGGATTTACAAATGCTTATCTCCTGTCCTTTAAGAGGGCATGGGCTATTTTCTTGGAAGGCTTGCTAATTGATTTCAAGGTGATCAGCTGAAATGAACAAAAGGGATGGTCAGTTGTCATGAGGATTCAATAAAATACTCAAAAGCACCCGGTGTAAGATGTTTGTTAAATAATTGTCGACTCTGTGACAGGACTGGTTTACTTCCTAAGCTTAAGTCTCAGTTCTAAAAAAGTTAAGAATGCCTCCTGCCTTTTAAGTTTGTTGTGAGGATAATGGAGGTTACAGGATAAATGAAAACATCTAGGCCAGAAAACACCTGGCACACATCACAGACATTAGGAAACATATGGCCCATGGAGACTAAAAAAATAGCATCTCTCAGGGTACTCATCAGTGCTTGTGGTGACAAACTGCCATCTGTGTAGACCTCTCTCCATGTATTAAATATGCTCTCCAAAAATGGGCATTTGATAAGCACCTGCCAATTACCTCTGTACATCCAGAAATGGTTGGCCAAATTAACTGCCATTATTTCATAAATAAACAATTTAGATTCCCTTAACTGATACTTCGAAATCCCTACTTACATTTCTCACGTTCGTTCCAATAATTTGCTAGGAGGTGGACCTGCCAATAGGAAGGACAAAATCATTATTATTTATCGCCAATGCCCTCAAAATAATTGTTATTCAGAAAACCCAAAACAGTTGGAATTTTCAGAATCCAACTCCCCAACCAATTCCCTCTCCGTTTTGACTCCTCCTGAAGGACTCCCCATAACCCAGCCCATGCCAGAAAGAAACATTAAAAATGATAGTAATAGCTCCATCACGGTGACTTGGGTTGCTGGGATAGAGTTGTTGGTAGTTGGGGAGGGCAAGCAGATGCAGCACAAGTATTATTCCAGACTAGTGGATGAGGTCACAGGATGTTTAAGTTTCTGAGCTTTATGCTCATCCAAGGAGTTATCCTGAAAAAAAAAAAACCTCTGATTTATTCAATAGTAACGCTCTGTCACTGCTCCTCCCTCATCTAAAGAAACTCTCTAGGATCCAATTTCTTCATCCGTCCAGGGAGGCTAATAAAAAAGCTTACTTGGTGAGTTAATTGGGAGGCATTATCTATGACAACGTAACTGAAAGTGCTTTACGCGTTGCAAAGCACTACTTACATATTAGTTATTAGTTTTCCTAAGTCCAGCCATTTTTACCGAGGAGGAAAAGTGTGGCCTATTAAAAAAAAAAAAAAATCAAAGGTCTTCCTAAGGGCGATTAGGGCAGAGCTCGCTAGTCACTGCCACTCATCAAACCCTTCCCGGTTTTCAAAGCCTGGTTCGAATACTCATTTTCCTCAGCCCGGCCGAGAGCCAAAGGTCCGGGTTCGTATCCCGGCTCTGCGTCTTCCACATCCCAGGACACAGGCTGGCGCCCTGCGCGCTTCGGCTGCCACCAGGGAGGAAGGGCTGGTGGCCGCGCCCGGCCAGCCCGGTGCTTAATAATGGCAGTTGCCCTCCGCCTGCCCGGTGTCACTCTTTCTCCCGTTTCCCCCTCGCACGGGGGTTGCAATCAAGCCCGGACGCTCGGGGGGCCGCCAAGGCCAGCGCCGCGCCACCTGCTCCGGCGGAGCGCGGCCCCGCACCTCCGAGGTCCTGAGACAAAGGGGGGAGGGGCCTCGCCCCCCGCCCCCCGCCCAGCGCCCCCGGCCCCCAGCTCCCGACCGCCCGCGGCCGCCCCGACCCCCCTCCCGCAGCCCGCGCCCCGCTCCTCCCGGCTCCCGCCGGCTCGCTCGGGCAAGGGCCCGGGTCCCGGGGACGGCGGGGCGACCGCGCGCCCAAGGGGGGCGGGGCTGCCGGCGGTTGGCGCTCGGGACCCGGGCGCGCTCCCGGCCACGTGGCCGCGGGCCGCGCCCCTCTCCGCGGGGAGTCGGCGGGGCGGGCGCCACCAGCACCTCTCCGCTCCTCCTGCAGCTGCACGGCCCGCCGAGCGCCGGGCGGCGGGAGCTACCCTCAGTGGGCCCATTCTGCAGACGAGGCGAACTGAGGCCTGCCCACAGTATCACCGGTCGCAGGCCGGCGTCAAAGCGGTTGGCGCCGTGCGGGCCTGAGGTCGGGCCCCGCAGAAAGCGTTGGGCTTCTTTCCTTTAGATCACATTGGCACGGAAGCCCTATGAGGGCAGGAACTGTGACGTCCTCCCTGTCCCCTCCCCCAAAGGTCTTGTAAAATAATTGCAGGAAAGGCCAGGCAGAAGGGGGTGGTGGTGGAAAAGAGCACCCAGCCTGCAAACCAGTGTTGCAGGGGAGTTAATCCCACCAGTGTATGGGATTGGGTAAGAGAGGAGACCAGCTAGGAGGCTTCAGTGGAATCCAGGGGAGGGATGATGGTGGCCTGGATTTAAGTGGTGGCAGTGGGCCAGAAAGAAGGGAAAATATTTGACATAGGTTTTGGAGAATTAATGGGATTTGCTGACAGATTGAAAGGACAGATGGAGAGGGAGGAATGAAGAAGTTCTAGTGGTTTAGTAGTGCTGTGTACCGAAATGGGGGAAACTAGAAGAGAAATAGGTATGGGGTAAGGGAATAAAGTGTTCTGTTTTGTGGTTTATGATGCAATGTCCAGTTGTCATCTATAAACATGGGTATATGGGTCTGGAGCTCAGATTTGACAAACACATGGGCTGGGGATGTGAATTTGGGGCATATAAATGGTATTTACTGCACTAAAAATAAAAGACCTCACTTATGATGGGAAGTAAAGAGGAAAAAAAGCAGGCCCAGGGCAGAACCCTAGACAATGCAGATACTCCGGGTTCTGGTAGAGGAGGAAAGCCCTGCAAGGGGGAGACAACTGGCCAGAGAGGCAGGAGGAAGACCAAAGGGATCTCAAGAAAGGATAGCATTTCAGGAAGGATGGAATGATGGGTTGTATCAGATGCTGCTGAGAGAAGAGAGGTGTGTGGCTGTACATCCAAGGAGTTGTATGTGAACTTGACAAGGCAGTTTTGGTGGAGCGTGGGGACAAATGGAGAAGCAGAAGTGGAAGTAGTATGTGCAGACAAGTCTTTCAAAAGATTGGGGGTGGAATAGCACAATGAGGGGGACAGGAGGTGGGTTCAAGGGATTTATCTGTATAGTTTGGGTGACACAAAAGCACATTCCTGTTGCTACTGGGAATGACCCCATAGAGGAGAGATGAATGACCCCAGAGAGAGAGAGACAGAGAGAGTGAGAGTGACTCTCAGAAGGGAGGACCTGAAAAGAGAGGGGTATATGAAGTCCATGTACAAAGGTGCAACTCCTACCAGCCAAAAAGGATACCTGTGCTACAGCATGAGATGCAGGCCCAGGAGCTCTGTGCCAGAAGGAATGGCCACATGGTTCCGGTGGCCACTGGCCATGGTTCTGGTTGCTTAGCAACCTGTGTTTAGTAAGATGTTTCAACTGAATTCCTAATTAACGGTCATTTCAACTTATGCTAACGGTTCCTGTCCCAGGGGTCCTCATTCTGCTTCTTTCCCTCTCCCAAAGTCTGGTACTTCTGACTCTTTTGCTGAAATGCTCTGAAACTGGAAAGCTCAAATTTCTACTTTCTTGAACTGTTGATAATATGTATGCATGAGGATGTGAAACTTGGGGACTCTCACTCAGTCTTAAAGGGAGGATGCCAAAGAATGCAGGGTATAGATATCTGGTTCAGAGCCCTCCAATGACCTCCAACCGCCTTCTTGGCCTCTTCCCCACAGGCATCTCAGGCTAAGCAGAATCCTTAATACCTTTTATTCAGCCACCCAACCTCATCCATCCTACAGTTTTTAACTATTAGAGAACATGCTCCCAGCACCTACCCATTTGACATGTCTTCCCAAAGTCATTCTGGATTCCTCACTCTACCCACTCTGTACAATTAATTACAGCCTTCAACACACTTCTCAAAAATTCTACTTTTCTGCATGCCCTCTGAGTCTGCCCTGGTCCAAGCCACAATTATCCTTCATCGGGATCATTACAAGAGATCTCTAACTGCTGCTTCTCTCAACCCACCTCCAATCCATTCTTCACCCTGCAGCCAGAGTGTGGTCTTTTAAAGCATAATCAAATCAATTCACTTACCCTGCTTAAAACCTTCAAAGGTTTCCCATTCTTCCATTCTCTTATTAACTGGAGCTGTTTGCCATCCTCCCTAACTCTGTGTCACTGGAATTCCTTTCCCCCAGCAACCTTCCTACCCTAACTGGCTACTTCTCATCCCCTTCTAGGTGCTCTCTTCCCTACTCCATCACAGCACCCTGCCAAGTGCCTTCTCAGCTGAACCAGACGAGATCGGGCGCGTTCAGGGTGGTATGGCCGTAGACTTCTCAGCTGAACCAGATGTCTCCCTGTCAGAGGCAGTGAACTCCATGTGGATGGACAAGAGATGTTCACCTGTGTCTCCCCAGAGCCCAGTACTGTCTGGCAGGCAGTAAATACATACTTGAGGATTAGCATGACTTGATATAAGCAGATTCCCTGCAAGTGAGGTTTATGGTTGTACTTTTTTTTTTTTTAAAGTTGTCTCTATGCGGGATCCCTGGGTGGCGCAGCGGTTTGGCGCCTGCCTTTGGCCCAGGGCGCGATCCTGGAGACCCGGGATCGAATCCCACATCAGGCTCCCGGTGCATGGAGCCTGCTTCTCCCTCTGCCTGTGTCTCTGCCTCTCTCTTTCTCTATGTATGACTATCATAAAAAAAAAAAAAAAAAAAAAAAAAAAAAAAAAAGTTGTCTCTATGCCCAACATGCAGCTTGAACTCATGACCCCAAGGTCAAGTTGCATGCTCTACTGACTGTACCCATGGTTGTATTTTTATAAATATTAATAAAAGATCAAGCAACTCATAAAAGGGATTCTTCTTGGCTGTTTTAATCTTCTAGTTGCTGTCCTTCTTGTGTCCAATAGGATGATGACTACCATTGACTGTGCCCAATATGTGGCAGGCACTGCACGTTTCTTACTTCTAATTCTTTTTTTTTTTAAGATTTTGTTTATTCATTAGAGAGAGAGAGAACACAAGTGTGGGGGGGCAGAGGGAGAAGGAGAAGCAGACCCCCCACTGAGCAGGGACCTCAACACGGGGGCTCGATTCCTGGACCTTGAGATCATGACCTGCACCAAAGGCAGACGCCCAACCAACTGAGCCACCCAGGTGCCCCTCTTACTTCTAATTCTTATAACAACCCAATGAGGCAACCCTGTTATTTTTACTGTACAAAGTAAAACCTACACTCTTTATCATGCTTGATGTTGAGTCTTGTTTATTCCATATTCCACTTGAAATCATGAAAATTTTCAAGTTGAATGAAAGTAACAATCCAGTTTACTTGATGAAGAAGGTGAAGCCCGGAGAAGGAAAGCCCAAGTCTCCTCATGAAGGAACTGGGCCTAGAACCCTGCTGGTGGTAAAACAAAACAGTTCACACACACACAAAGCAAAAAAACAAAAAAAAAAAAAAAAAACCCACAAACAGTTCACAAGAGTCAGAGGAGCAAGCTACCTAATCCAGCACTCTGACTTTAAGAAGGTTGGAATCCTTAGACTTATTATCTATCTCTTTAGCACCTAGTAGATGCTAGGCTCTGTTCTTGGCTCGGGAAACAGAGTAGAGAACAAGACAAAGTCCCTGCCCTTATGGGGCTTACATTCCCCCCATAGTGGTGGGGGAAGACAATAGTGGTGCGAGATAGACAATAAAGAAATAGACAAGTGAAGAAGATAATTTCAGACAGGAACAAGTATTATAAAGAACTGTAAATTGGGTGAAGGGATACTGAGTGAGGGGAAAGAAAAGCTATTCTAAATAAAGTTCTGAGGAGGTGACTTTGAACTGAAATTTGAGAAATGAAGAACCATCTCTGAGAAAAGCCACAGAAAGAATGCCCCACAAAGAGCATCAAGTGCAAAGGCGTTAAGGCGAACTCAAGCTTGGCAGTCAAGAAGTGAGTGGATGGATGCAGTGAGAGGTGGAGAGGGTAGCACAGAAGCAGGGTTTGTACTTTTTTTTCTAAAATTTTATTTATTCATGAGATACACATGAGAGGCAGAGACACAGGCAGAGGGAGAAGCAGACTCATTGCGGGGAGCCTGATACAGGACTGCATCCCAAGACCCATGGTATCATGACCTGAGCCAAAGGCAGACGCTCAACCACTGAGTCACCCAAGTGCCCAGTACAGCAGCTGGTTGAAGAGAAAACTGGGGCCAGGTCATTCAGGGGCTTATGGAATGTTTGAATCTTTTTGAAAGCGCAGGGGGAAGCTAATGGAGGTTTTAAGCAAGGGGATGAACATGATCTGGCTTATGATTTAAAAGATCACCTGTATGGATTAAAGAAAGTGAAAAGTCAAACAGGGACCTGTTTGAGGCCTATTGTGCTGGACTGGTGGCTTCCATGAGTGTGATAGTGGAGGAGGAATTCAGGATACATTTTTGCTGTAGAACCAACAATACTGGTTGATAGCATGAATAGGGGGTTGGTGGCAGAAGGGGTTAAAGAAAAGAAAAATCAAAGACTTTCACATCTATGTGGTGGACCTCAAATTTAGAAATATTTTTAACATATATTCAGCCTCCATTTATTACATTTAGATTCTTTTGTTTCTTTTGTCTATTTTTTTCAGTTTATTTTTTTTAAATCTCTACACTCAGTGGAGCTCCAACCAATGACCCTAAGATCAAGAGCCTCAAGATCCTCTGACTGCGCCAGTCAGGCGCCCCTACATTTAGATTCGTTTTTTTTTTTACATTTAAAATGTAAAATGTAAAAAATAAAATGTAAAATTTTTTTTTACATTTTTTACATTACATTCCTAATTCATTAGAGCACCGCATAGCACAGGGAAAGAACCTGTACTAAACCTTAAATTCCAATTCTTAGGTTCCAATTCCAACCTTAAATCCCAATTCCAAAGAGCCACGGATTCATCTTTAATAGGATGATGGGCTGTCTCCAGATTTGAGCTGTTGTGTAAAAAGCTCCACCAGAGCACCTAGAACTGAGTGTTCTAGGAGGTTGTGAGACATCCAAATTGAGGGAGGCAGAGTGCCTCATACTCGAGGTTTGATTCAGGGGATGATGATGGAGGGACAATGTTACAAGATTTTGGGCATGTGTGGCATTTACAGCACTGGGCATAAGAGCAATCCGCTTTCTGCCCGAATTGGAAATGCGTTTCTTTGCAAGTCCTCTTGGCCCAAGGGCACCTTAAAATTCTTCTAATCTGTCATTCCTGGTGCCTAGAACAGCACCTATCGTACGTGCTCAAGAATTGTTTGCTAAAGAACGGAGTAGGGCTGAGAGGTGGAGGTTAGCGCAGAGAAACGAGGTCTGCCGCGGTGCCTCAGGGATTTTCACATCGCTATAGCAACGCACCCTTCCACGCGCACCCACAGGGGAACTACAAGTCCCACAAGTACCCGCGGCTTCTCCGTCCCCCCCGGGGCTGGGGCGCGGGCGAGCGCGGAACCGGCTTTCCTCTTTCCTGCAACGTGATTGGCCCGCGGCTCTGGGAGGCGACCAATGACTGCGCTCAGGAAGAGCCGCGAGGCCAATATGGCTTCCTGCACCTGGTGACGGTTGAAGAAACGGGTGTTAGGTCTCATGGAGAAGACGCGGGGCGTCGAGGTGAGAGGGAGAGGATTTATCGTGACCGGGAAAGGGAAGCCCTTGAGCCTCGCACGGGGGCCCGTTCTCGAGGCCTTGGGGCGACGCCTGGAGGGTGGAGAGTGGAAGGATGGATAAACTGAGGTAGTTAGGCTGAGCAGGGCCAGAGGCGATCGGCATTGCCTTTTGCGCCCACACCGCTGGGGCCGACGTCCCGCGAGGAGGTCGGGGCGGAACAGCCTCCCTGGCCTGCGGGAACGGGAACTGGGTTCAGGATCTGGGAGCTCCTGGATCTTCTTTGTCCTCCCTCTCTCTAATCGTTTCTTTGGGGATCAGGAGGCCTGTGACATCCTGGTGGGACGTGAGGGAGATTCAAGTTTCCTGCCACTGCGTGTCTGGAGCGTTCACGGGCATCATCGCCCGGGATTCTCACAACAATCCTGTGTCACTGTTTCGTTGTTATGGTTGGAGTAGCCGACGCTTACAGCCAGATGGTGCCCCCCAGGGAGGGCCACCCAACCGCAGCGGGAAGGAGATGGGCACCCAGTCGTTCAGGCTCCCCAGCCTTTCCCACTCTCCTGCAACCTGTAACCCACTCACCCCTGGGTCACTTGGCTTCTGGTCACCTTGTATTTAAATTCGGTCTCTTCTTTAGCACATTTGGGGACGTAGTTGTAAACCTGAAAATGGAATAGCCCCCAAACTGTAAAGGGTAAAAGAGAATAAGCGCTCATGCGTTTACAGCCCTCCCTAATGGCTAGAAACAACTAGGCTTTACACATCTCAGTCTTCATTCGAGTTATCTGAAGAAGGCCTGCTGTTACCTCTCTTGTACTGATGAAGAAACTGAAGAAACAGGCTCAGTATGTTGCACAAAATCACAATTGAGTGGTAGAGCCAGGATTCAGGCAAATCTGGTTGAAAAGCCCCATGCTTTTACCCAGAAATAATTGCCAATATGTCTTGAATACTTGCAAGGCACTGTTTTGAGTGCAATACTTATATTCACTCTTATTTCTCCCGCAAAGCTTCTGAAAGAGGTGGTTTCCTCATTTACAGAGGTGGGAACTGATGCACCAAGAGACTGACTTGCTGCAGATCATACAGCTGGTCAGCGGTAGAGATGGTATTTGAGCCCTGGCCTAGGACCTTTTCTACTACATTCCTTCCAGGTGGATTGATAGACAGTATCTCATTTACATTTCACATCCTGTGAGCTACTTATTTCACAGATGAAAAAGTTGAGGCCCAGAGGAGTTAAATGACTTGCCCAAAGACCCACAGCTAGTTAGGATTGGAGCAGAGTCCAGAGCTATGGTACATACATACACTGTGTGATAACTAGTGTGTCCTCTGTCTCCTAGATCCTCCTCAGGGTAGGATATGCGTCCCAAATTGACTTTTCTGTGGCTGAAATGGTTTCCGAATTGACATTGTGTTGATGTACATATGCTGAAGGGGGGAAGTTGATTTTCTAACATACATCTTCCCCCAGAAAGTCTTCATGAGATAACAAAGAGTATTTTCACATCATCGTATTCTATTTGAATCAAGTTAAAACGTCATCATTTATAAATACACAGGAGGAGCTTGGTGAATTCCTGATATTATCTGTTTTGTTAAACTATCCTGATGAGTTTCAGTTAAGAACTATATAAACAAGAGTAATGATCCTGGTGTTTGCAAAAGGGATATTTGATTCTGCCTGCCACCTGGTCCAAAGGTGTTGACCAAGACCTGGAAAAGATGCTGGTAGCTGACCTGCATCCTTCTTCCCCATACACTAAGCTAGACCTGATTCCTCCAGCCTGGTTTGTGTCATCCTTCCACTAGGAGACTCCATCTTCAGAACCTATGGAAGAGGAAGAGGAAGAGGAGGACGACTTGGAGCTCTTTGGTGGCTATGACAGTTTCCGGAGCTATAACAGCAGTGCGGGCAGTGAGAGCAGCTCCTATCTAGAGGAGTCAAGTGAAGCAGAAAATGAAGATCGGGAAGCAGGGGAGCTGCCCACCTCCCCGCTGCATTTGCTCAGTCCTGGGACTCCCCGCTCCTTGGATGGCAGTGGTTCTGAGCCAGGTGCTTTCAGAGTGTCCCCTGAAGTCGGGGAGGTTTCAGGAGGCTATAGAGGAAGAGGGGAATATAGGCCATGTGGGCAGAGCTGTCCAGGTGTAAAAAAAGCTGTTTGATCTTAAGTCTAAGGGCCTATGAACTAGACAGAAGTAGCCCCAAGGGACTACTACTAATTTCCTTTGCTGCAATCTGATTTCAAATGACTATTTCCTTTGTTCTTTCATACGACTAATACTTATTTGGCACACGTTAGATGCCAGTCATTAATATGGTACTGCTTTTACATTTGTGTGAATAGGTGCTTGATTTTTAAGCCTGGATGGCTTTTGTTTTGTTTTCTTTTTTATTTATTCATGAGAGACAGAGAGGCAGAGAGAGAAGCAGGCTCCATGCAGGGAGCCCAACATGGGACTCGATCCCGGGTCTCCAGAATCACACCCCGGCCTGCAGGCGGCGCTAAACCGCTGTGCCACCAGGGCTGCCCTTCAGCCTGTGCTCTGATTTACTATCTGGGAAAGGACAAGAAATAGTTTGTGGGTTGGACGTGAGGGGGAAATTAAAGAAGGGTGGAAATTAAAGAATCAGGTGACTTCCTGGGGAAAGAATTACTGATGAGACTCCTCATGGAGCATCTGGAAGCCAGTTAACTTCTGAGCTGTGCTGTTTGGACAGCTTCTGGATGGATTCCTGCGTCAGGGCCCCCAGTGTGTGGACTGCCTGTGAAGAGAGATGGGCTAGATGTCCGTAAGGAACAGACCCTGTTCCTTAGTGCCTGCACTCTTTGGAAGAGTGACCTAATACTCTGCCACTTTTCCCTTCCATCTACCTGTCTTCTCTTCCTCCTTCCCCCACACCACCCTTTTACTCTTTCTTCTATCTTCTTCCAAACATTCTCGTAGAATCTTAGAACTTTGGAACTAGAACCATTAGAGACAATTGAGTCCAGGGGTTCTCTCTCGTGGCTGTCCATTAGGATCACCAGTAAATTAGACTCTCAGGCTTGGGTATTTTTTAAGCTCCTTAGGTGATTCTGATACAATGTTAGAATTGAAACATTGATCTAGTTAAGTTTTTTTATAGATGAGAAGAAAAGAGATCCACAGAAGTCAGGTGATGTGGGCACTGTTTTTCTTCTTGTTTTCCTCTTTACAGACTTTCCAACATCCACCTGTTGCTTTATGGATTTTCCTTACCTCTACTGTTAACATATAGCCAAGGGATGCCAGGCAGCTTATCTTAGGCAAAAGAGATTCAGTTGTGCACAAACCTCCTGCTCCTGTTCCAGCTCTGTCAGTCAGGCTAAGGGCTGAGAAGTTAATGCATTGTTCAAGTTTTCAAGGGAAAATGTTCAAATCATTTTGCTTGATTTGGGGTGATTGTATCAGGTGGGTCATGTGCTGAGTTCTCTTCCCAGCTGTCTGTGAGATGTGTGGTATCGTGGGTACAAGGGAAGCCTTCTTCTCCAAGACTAAGAGATTCTGCAGCGTTTCCTGTTCCAGGAGCTACTCCTCCAACTCCAAGAAAGCCAGTATCTTGGCCAGATTACAGGTGAGAGGCAGTCACTTGGAAGACCCTTCCTGGGGTCCTGGGAGCCCAGACAGGAACAACTAACTGGCTGATGGCAAAGGGCCAAGAAGGCTTGGGAGGAGTTTGCTTGTGACCATCTGAGGTTGTAAGTTTCCTGCTATCTATTGTGTTCTAAAATTCAGAGGGCAGAGGAATCCATTTATGAAACTTGTTAAATTGCAGATTTCTAGAGCTGCCCTCATTCCCCACCTACACCACTTCCCCATAGTCTCATGTGATTAGTAAGTTTTAAACAAGAGCCTTAAAGGGAATCTGATGCCCTTAGTCTTTCCCCCATACTTTTATACATACGTGCTCTGAAAGGAAGCTAGGAGACAAGCATATGTTTTAGCAGCCACAGTGGGTTTAGGAAGTTGATGCCTCATCTCTGACTCTATGTCATAGGCGGTCACCTAGAAAGTCTTACTAATCTTTTTCTTTCTTTCTTTTCTTTTTTTTTTTTTTTTTTTTTTTTTGAGAGAGAGCAAGAGAGTGCAAGTGGTAAGGGGAGAAAGGAAGAGGGAGAAAGAGAATCTTAACCAGGCTCCACACCCAGCACAGAGCCCAACACGGGCCTCAATCTCATGACCCTGAGATCATGACCTAAGCCAAAATGAAGAGTTGGACACTCAACCGACTGAGCCAACCAGGTGTCCCTATAAATGGAAGGATTCTTAAGAGATGTGTTGTCTAACCCACACATTAGTTGAGAAGTGTGCTGAGGTCCAGAGAAGAATGACTTACCTGAGGTAGTTCTGTTGGAAGAGCAGCTGAACTGGGACTGGAATGTAATCTCAGGTGCCTGACTTTGTGTTGTTTCCTGGTAACTATGGCCACCGTCCATAGCACTGGTTCTCAAACTTGCCTGATTTTTTGTTTAAGATATTATTTATTTATTCATGAGAGACACACAGAGAGAGAGGCAGAGACACAGGCAGAGGGAGAAGCAGGCTCCATGCAGGGAGCCCGATGTGGGACTTGATCCCGGGACTCCAGGATCACGCCCTGAGCCAAAGGCCGATGCTTAACTGCTGAGCCACCTAGGCATCCCTTGCCTACTTATTTAATTGGGATGGAGTATGGCCTGGACACAGTGGCTTTATTTTATTTTATGTATGTAATCTTTATACACAACATGGGGCTCAAATTCATAACCCCAAGATCAAGAGTCACTCTTCGGGGTGCTAGGGTGGCTGGCTCAGTTGGTTAAGTGGTTAAGACTCCATGCTCAGGGAGGAGTCTGCTTTTCCCTTTCCCTCCACCCTCTCCTTCTTTCTGTCTCTTAAATAGTCTTTTTTCTTTTTCATTTATTTATTTTAAAGATTTATTTATTATTCATGATAGAGAGAGAGAGAGAGAGGCAGAAACACAGGCAAAGGGAGAAGCAGACTCCATGCAGGGAGCCCAATGTGGGACTCGATCCTGGGTCTCCAGGATCACGCCCTGGGCTGAAGGCGGCGCTAAACCGCTGAGCCACCCAGGCTGCCCTTAAATAGTCTAAAAAAAATGTCACACTCCCATCAACTGAGCCAGCCAAGTGCCCCTTGGATTTAGGGACTTTAAAGAGCCCCTAGGTGATTGTAATGTGCAGCAGAGCTTGAGATCCAACTGCTCTGACATTTATTGAAAATCACAGTGTGCCAGGTCTTTTGCTTAGTACTTCATACAATGTATCTCTCACTTTTGTGAGATAATTGTTATTTCCCTGGTTGTACAGATTTTAGGGCATAGAAAAATCTCTCTCCTCAAGAGCTAATAATGGTATTGTAAATAGCTACAGTTTGGGAGTACTTGCTAAACGTTTGAACTCAGTCCAACCAATGATCTCTTACCTGACTGAGCTAGCCAGGGGCACCTATTTTAAATTCCTTTTTTAAAGGCTAAAAATTTTGAGTAACTTACTCAAAGGTCTACAAATGAGATTGAAGAGCCAGGATTTGACCCCAGGTCTGTGTGGAATTTAAACTCACGTTTTTACTTCACTGATTTTTTATTTTTTATTATTTTTTAAAGATTTTGTTTATTCATGAGAGACACAGAGAGAGGGGCAGAGGGAGAAGCAGGCTCCCTGTAGGGAGCCTGATGCAGGACTTGATTCAAGGACTCTAGGACCACGACCTGAGCTGAAGGCAGACCATCAACCACGTCCCGTTTTTTTTTTTGTTTGTTTGTTTGTTTTGTTTTGTTTTTTAAGATTCTATTTATGAGAGACACACACACAAAGGCAGAGACACAGGCAGAGAGAGAGAAGCAGGCTCCATGCAGGGAGCCTGATGTGGGATTTGATCCCAGGACTCCAGGATCACTCCCTGGGCCAAATGGAGGCACTCATCGGCTGAGCCACCCAGGTGTCCCCCACTTCACTGATTTTTTTAAAATAAATTCTCGGAGGGGCACCTGGGTGGCTCAGTCAGTTAAGCATCTGACTCTTGATATCGGCTCAGGTCATGATCCCAGGCATATGAGGTGGAATTTGTGTCAGGCTCCACGCCTATACTGAGCATGGAGCCTGCTTGAGATTCTCTCTCTTCCTCTGTTCCTTCCCCCACCCGCTCACTCCCTCTCTCTCTCTCTGTCTCTCTCCCCCTCTCCCTCCCTCCCTCTCTCTCTAAAAATGAAAATAAAAAAAATAATTCTCTGGGCCCTTCTGAATAGTGATTAAATTACAAATTATAGACCAGATTAGTGGCCTTTAACCCTTAGGGATGCCCGCTTGGAGCAACTGATGAAAGCCATGGACCTGCTCCAGAACATTACTTTTTTTTTTTTTTTAAAGATTTTATTTATTCATTAGAGATACACAGAGAGAGGGAGAGGCAGGCTCCTTGCAGGAAACCCAATGCAGGACTCGCCCCAGGGATGGGATCACACCCTGAGTTGAAGGCAGACACTCAACCACTTAGCCACCCAGGCGTCCCACAGAACATTCCTATATGTGTACAAAATATTGACTCCTGACTCCGTTCACAGACTTCTCTGAAACCCACTCTCTCCAATAAATCTCCAGAGGAAGGAGAGAGCCGAGAGTTGAAGCCACTAGGAAAAAGTTCCTGGAGGAAGCAAAGGCTGAAAGGATAGAAAAGATAGAACAGGTGTCCCTCGCTGCCCCATAGCTCCTCTGACCCCATTTCTCTGCTGTTGAACAATAGCTAAATACTTACTGAGAGCCAGGCATAATACAGTAACTCTCATCCTTGCACCCCACTCTGAGTTAAGATTGTTATTGTTATCCACTTGATTTACAAATGAAGAAACTGAAGAGGTTAAGTAACTGGATAAATCCCAGGATTTAAAGCTAGGCAGTCCAACTCCAAAGCCCTGTTCTCAGCCATTAGGCTTACACAGGTTCTCCTCTCTCCAGGGAAAACCACCAACCAAGAAAGCCAAAGTCCTGCACAAGGCAGCCTGGTCTGCCAAAATTGGAGCCTTCCTCCACTCCCAAGGGACAGGACAGCTAGCAGATGGGACACCAACAGGGCAAGATGGTAAGACAGCAGAACCCTGGTGCCCAGGAAGCTGCTGGGGGTCGGTGGGAGTGGAGTGCCCAGACTGGGGTGGCCCTGCCTAGGAACCAGGAATGAGAAAGATGAGGCAGCTAGAGTGCCCTGGCCCAGGCTCACTGTGGATTACATCTTCCCCATTTTGGTAGGTATTGTGGAAATTGCCCAAGGATATCCCTGTAGTCAAAGCTCCAGGACCCTTATTTTTGATAATTCAGAGGCCAAGAATTAGCTTCTTTTGTATTGCTTTTGGCCCTTTGGCTTCTGTTCCCCTTGGGCAGTGGAGACCTCTAGTTTGGAGAGGTGGTGGAATAAGGAAATGAACCTTTCTCTCTGAGTGTGGAAGATTCTTTTTTTTTTTTTTTTTAAGATTTATTTATCCATGAGAGAGAGAGAGGCAGAGACATAGAGGGAGAAACAGGCTCCCTGCAGGAGCCCCATGCAGGACTTGATCCCTGGACCAGGATCACGTCCTGAGCCGAAGGCAGATGCTCAACCTCTGAGCCACCAGGTGTCCCTGTATAGTAGGTTCTAAGCATATAAGCATTAAGCAGCTCTGCTCTAGGTGGTCTGAGTTTCTGACTGCAGTTGAGCCCCACAGGCACGAGGGTTGGAGGGCCCTAGGTGTGTGCCCTTCCCACCCATTCAGATTAGCTGTGGCCAATGAGAGGTTGGGGGAGGTCTAAGGAATTTAAGCCCAAAGGTCTTTGGATTTCCTTCTCTTTTCCGGGGAAGAAAGATCAGACATTTCCCTTGAATGTTTCCTTTACTCCTGAGAGTCTGTCATCCTTTAGATAAGGTCCAGCCCTGTTCTGATGGCCACTGGTGGGACAGGTATCAGGCTTGGGTGGCGAAGGACCGGCTTCTACAGGCTCCTGGTCGCTAGGTTCCTGGCAGGGCTGCTGATTTTCAACACTTCCTCTTTCTGCTCTTGCAGCGCTGGTGTTGGGTTTCGACTGGGGGAAGTTCCTGAAGGATCACAGTTACAAAGCTGCTCCTGTCAGCTGTTTTAAGCATGTAAGTGCCCTAGAGATAAGGGGAGGGAGAACTGGGAACCTAGCACTTGCCACACCTCTCATCCACCAGCCTTCCAGGCATTCCAAGCTGGGCATTGGCACCAGGGAGAGAACAGTAATGGGGTCTGGGTGGGCCCAGTCCAGCTTTGCCATTCGTTCCAGTTTACATTTCTTCAGAGTCCTGCCACAAAGCCTCATCGAGGCCTTCTAGCACCCGTGCTTCCCCCCTCTGAGGTCCTCACTCTACTTTTTTTTTCTTTTAAGATTTTTATTTATTTATTCATGAGAGACACACACACACAGAGGAAGAGACACAGGCAGAGGGAGAAGCAGGCTCTATGCAGGAAGCCCGACGTGGGACTCTATCCCAGGTCTCCAGGATCAGGTCCTGGGCCGAAGGCAGGTTCCAAACCACTGAGCCACCCAGGGATGGCTCACTCTACTTATCCACATAATGGAACTTTGTGCTAGAACTCCTTTTCTTCTTTCTTCCCCATTATTCCGTGTTTTCCCATTGAAAGCTTGTTCTGAACTGCCCTGGGCTTCCTGGATCTCTTGGGCCCCAGGAGACAGATGTGGATGCCTCCTACAGCCCACCTCAGCACAGAGAAGCACCAGAAGAGTGAGGCCCTGGGAGCCTGGGCCTGGGGCCGAAGGAAGTGCAGAGATGCTGCCTGTTTGTCTGTGAGCCAAAGAGCCACCTAGAGCGGCGCTCTTGTTTGGTCTCTCAAGCCAGGAAGTAGAGGAGGAGGTCTCTTTACTCTGGTAGTCCTAGTAGGAGTCACATCCTAGTAGCCAATGAACTCCGGGAGGTGCCGTGGACAGTGGGAAGCTAGGAATTCTCACTCTTCTCCGCAGTGCTGTCGAAGGCACTCACCTTTCCTAGTGGGAAGCTCTTTGGCCCTGAGTTATCACTGCAGGGGAGTTACGTCATACCTGATTCCATAAGCTCTGCCAAGCCAGCCCATGTGTGCTTGAGTAGCATAGCCATTTCTAGGTTCCGTGAGAGACCCACTCTGGCCAGAGAGGTGAAATGGGATACCCTGATTAGCTGAAGCCACGATGAGAATGAAAAAAGGTGAATTTCTCCAAAGGAGAAGCAAGGTGCTGTTGGTGCAAAGTGAGGATTAGACATTGGGAAGGCAAACAAGAAGGGTCTGCTGCTGATAGAGAGCATCTGAAAGAGACTGGTTAGAGAGGTGGAGAAAGAATGTACCAGAAGGAGGGGTGGGTAGACGGCTCTGAGAGCCCGCATGGTGAGAGCTGAAAGACTACTGCCCAAGCCTGAGTGATGATTTAAAGAGGTGATATTTGTGGCGAGCGCTAGGAAGTATTAGGTGTTGTCACGAGCGCACAAACTGGCACGGGTGTGATGTGCCCAAGATAATAGAATGAGGAGCTGGTCCTGTAAAGACCACTACTCAGAGCTGACCGACTCCAAATGTCTGACCCTTGCACCTGCCTTCCCATCCCGTCCCCTGCACCCCACCCCTCCCCATCCCCGGTGTCCTGCCTCAGCTCTTTGGGGACAGAGGATTTGTCTTGCTCATCTCTTCATCCCTAGTCCCATGCTTGGCTTGCCACACGCAGAGTGTTGTGCACTGAGGTACAGAGAAGGGTGTGATGGCTTACGAGCCCAGCCACTCTGCCCTGTGTGCTCAGGCAGTTCACCATTCCCCTGAATGCTCTCGTGCCCGCACAGGTCCCTCTCTATGACCAGTGGGAAGATGTGATGAAAGGGATGAAGGTAGAGGTGCTCAACAGCGACGCCGTGCTCCCCAGCCGGGTGTACTGGATTGCCTCTGTCATCCAGGCCGCGGGTGGGTACTCCTCTGGCCAAGCAGGGCCTGGGTTTGGAGAGGGACATGTCTGCACGGGTGGGTAGTGTCACAGGCAGAAACTGGCTTCATAAAACAAACAAAAAAGCCCACCACTGGAGTTTCTGCCAGTCCCTTCTTGGGATCCTCCTGCCTTCCCTGGCTTTGAAGAAGCCACAAGGCATGACAAGTTTGGAAACTCCCCCTCTTAAGGTTTTTCCAGGAATGATCAGACTATGGAGAATTAATTCTTACTGCTATGCTATACTGTTTACTGAGTATGTAGCATGGGTTTGTTTTGGCTGTGACTGTTGGGACAACAGGGACCCCCTTGCCTGGAAGGATTTCTTAGGAGTCAAGTTTAAGGTTGAGCATCCCGCCCTCCCTTACCAGTACCTTTTCCTTCTTTCAGGGTATCGGGTGCTGCTCCGGTATGAAGGCTTTGAAAATGACGCCAGCCATGACTTCTGGTGCAACCTGGGAACGGTGGATGTCCATCCCATTGGCTGGTGTGCCATCAACAGCAAAATACTTGTGCCCCCTCGGAGTGAGTTGATGAGAGAGAGCAGTCCTTGTCGTGGTCCCTGCAGAGCCCTTGGTAGAAGGGGCACCCTTTGTCTTAGGTTAGACCAGAACAGAACCCACTTGCCAGCCTGCTTCCTGTCCTCCCCAGTCTGGGAAGCCCTGTGGCGGATCCAGGTTGTACAGCAGGTTTTGTAATAGGCGATGGCTGGCCTGAGGAGGCAGAAAGAAGTTGCTCTGGCGCCCCCTGTTGGTGGGAGTATTGTTAGTCCGCGTAACCAGGATTCTGCTGTGTCTCCACAGCCATCCATGCCAAGTTCACCGACTGGAAGGGGTACCTCATGAAACGGTTGGTGGGCTCCAGGACGCTTCCTGTGGATTTCCATATCAAGGTCTGGCAGTGACCCCTTTGGGTCTCCTAACTGACCTCCTTCCTGCCCTTCTCCCATTTTCTCTGTCCGTGCAACTCACTGGAGTATTTTCTCAAAGACTTCCTTGCTTGACAGTCTTTAGCAGCTTCACATTTCTCCAGGAATGATGACGGTTGCTTTTACCTTCCCAGCCTAGAGTCAGCCTCCACCCCAACCCAGACTCTGATCCAGCCATGTTGGTCACGTTGCCTTGCCCTCTGTTTGCTACTCGAGATCCTTACCATTGCTCATAGCATTTTTCAGGAACATTCCTTCCATAAATTTTATTAAGTACTTGGCTACAAGGAACTGTGGGAGTACAGGCCCCGTATTCAGGACTCTCCAGTCTGGCAAAGGAAATGAAGTCAAGCCTGGGAGTTATAAAATAGCCTTGGTTCTGAACCAGAGGTGTGCCTCTGAATCATCTCTGTGGCTTCTTAAGTTTTGTTTTTTTTTTTAAAGATTTTATTTATTTATTCATGATAGAGAGTGAGAGAGAGAGGCAAAGACACAGGCAGAGGGAGAAGCAGGCTCCATGTCCCCTCCCCTCTCATGCAGGGAGCCCGACGTGGGACTCGATCCCGGGGCTCCAGGATCACGCCCTGGGCCCAAAGCAGGCACTAAACCGCTGCGCCACCCAGGGATCCCCTGTGGCTTCTAATTTTAACTTAAAAAAAATCACTCACATGGTAAAAATTCAAAGGGAATACAAGGATGCGCAGTGAAGACTTCATTTCTCCCACCTCTATATGCCAGACCCTCCTTTGTGGGGCTTGCTCACATAGGGGCCGGGCTGCGTCTGAGGCCTCCAGCCCCCAATGCTCTTGGGTGTGGTTCCCACGTTGCCTCGATAAGTGTCACAGCAGCCAGCAGGGGAGTGCAGAGCAGGTGCTGCCATGGCACAGGCGGGACCGGTTCTGTGGCCCGAAGAGGAGCAGCTGTCAAGGACAGTTTCAAGGAGAAAATGGCATTTGAATTCTACCTTGATGGGTAGGGTGTGGGTGGTCTGGAAGCCAACGTGAAAAGTGAGGACGGAATAGATGCTGGGCCACATCTCATCCAAGGCATCAGATGCCTCGTAAAGAGGTTGCCACTGTGAGTTTTAGCTGGCAGAGAGTGGGCCTTTGACGAGGAATAGTTCCAGTACGTCAAGGGAGCCTTCCCTGGCTTTTCCCTAAAGTAGAAATGGTTTTTGCTTTACTTCAATTTGCTGGGTACTGTCCATTTTCTCTTTATTTCTTTATATTTTGCTAACTTATCTTTTCATACTTTGTTCAACAAAATTATAAGCTCTTTCACCTGTATTTTTTTTTTTTGAGATTTTATTTATTCATGAAAGACAGAGGCAGAGACACAGGCAGAAGGAGAAGCAAGAGCCATGCAGGAAGCCCTATGTGGGACTCCATCCCGGGACTGCAGGATCACATCCTGAGCCAAAGGCAGACGCTCAACCACTGAGCCACCCGGGTGTCCCCTCCCCTCTCATGATGCCTTGCACCGTGGACAGATTCAGCAGTTGAAAACGAGCATTTGCTCCTTCTCAGCTGGCACTTGTCTGAAGATGAGGCAGATTGTGGGTGGTACAGGCCACTAGCATTATCAAGGTGGCCTCTCCTGCTTAAACTCCAATGAGCTTGATTCTGGGGCACCTGGGTGGCTCAGTTGGTTAAGCATCCAACTCTTGATCTCAGGATTGTGAGTTCAGGCCCCATGTTGGGCACCATGCTGGTCATGGGGCCTACTTAAAAAAAAAAAATTTTTTTTTTTTTTTATTCTGGGTAGCAGAACATGGTTCCATGTGAACCAGTCAGCAAGCACACGATGACTCACTGTCACATACCCAGTCCTGCAGTGGATACAAAAGCCAGCTGCCTCTGAGGGTTGGGTAGGAAGGATAAAAGAGGGTGAGTTTGTGAAGGCAGCTCTGATCCAAATCCAGTCCAGTTCCTTTGGTGCCTACAGTGTAATAAGTTCTGAGTAAAATGTTGTGAGTGAATGGCCCAGCAGCCAAAGTCAGGTGTGTACTGTGTATCTATCAGGTGAGAAAAAACATTGCGCACTAACTCTGTGCCTAGTTCCATGCTTAGAACTGAGATTGTAGAAATGGATCCCCCCAGACCTGGCTTCTGCCCCTACAGAGCTCAGGGTGTGACTGAACAAACAGAGCACTAAAGTGGTATTGGGCTCTGGGCTGTCCTGGGTGGGTGCAAAAGAAAGTTGTGTGTCAGGAAAGGCTAGGAGGGAGAGGTGGCCCCGAGGGACCCCAACCCAGACCTCACCCTGTGTCTCTCTCCTAAATGGGCCAGTCGATTGGTTTGGATTTGTATTCCAGGTCTGTGGTGTAGGACTCTGTCAGCTTTTCCTGGTGGCTGCTTTGTGACCTCGGAGATACTCCCCCTCCTGGTGGGCTTTGAAAGATCGCCGCTTAGTCCCCACCTTCCCTAGGCTGGGGCTGGTTTTCCCTGGGCTGGAAAAGCCCTACAGAGTTCACTGTTCCCATTTCCCTATCCCAGGCAGGACAGGACTGAAGTCTCAGAGACCAGAAAGAGTCTCCTGCCCCCTCATCTGTGGCCTGTCATCAGGGCTCTCTAAAACAGCCTGTGGGCATCTTGGTCACTGTCCTTTGCTGGGTCAGAGTGGGATAGCCATTCAGAGCTACAGCCCAGTGGGGTCACAGCTGTAATTAGACATATGGAGGCAGATGGGGCCTCAGCTCTCTGGACATGAGCATAGTATGTGCCATCAGCGGGGAGGTGGAGGGGAGTGGGAAAGTGCATGAGGCTGAACACTGGGACCAGTTTCAAGGTCCAGCTCTGGCAACCAATGAATCGGGGTGAGTGTGGGCAAGTCACTTGAGCCCTCTGGGGCACCTGTTCTTTAGTCTGAAATGGGCTTTGTAATTTCCATTGTACTGACTGGCATTTGGGGGGCACACCTTGTAAGCTGTGTGCTGTCCCTCATCCTGAGGAATTGGGGGCCAAGGTCAGACCTGGTGGGACCTTCCTTGAGTCTATGTCTCATCGGCCTGCTTCCTGACTTAGTGCTGGGTGTGGTTCTGGGCATACCTTCCCTATTCTTTGGTTACAGTTAGGAGATGAAACAGGGAAGTGGGTGGAGGATCCCCAGGACCACAGTGGGCCTGTGCTCTGATCTTGCAGATGGTGGAGAGCATGAAGTACCCCTTCCGGCAAGGAATGCGGCTGGAGGTGGTGGATAAGTCCCAGGTGTCACGGACCCGCATGGCAGTGGTGGACACAGTAATCGGGGGTCGCCTTCGGCTCCTCTATGAGGACGGCGACAGTGATGACGACTTCTGGTGCCACATGTGGAGCCCCTTGATCCACCCAGTGGGCTGGTCACGGCGAGTCGGCCATGGCATCAAGCTGTCAGGTCCGCGGGCAGGGGCAGGAGCATCTCTGTACCCGCCACCGCCACCACGTGGTGGTGATGACTATCTCCACCATGTGCACGGTGGTACCGAGGCCCAAAGAGGTTGGGTGATTTGACCAGGTCACTGAGCTTATAAGGGTTTTAAACCTATTCGAAGCTGGAGGCTACACGATATGGGAAGTGTCTGGATCTTAAGGGTCCAGTAGTCCCTACAGAGAGCTCCTGACATGTCCTGATCCTGGTCTAGGTGGGTAGTACGGGGTGCCGAGATACAGATTAGAGCACATGCAGGGCAGCCCCCACATTCTGGGGAAGGGAGGGAGGTGGCCCTGTGAGCAGCCTGCAACTCCTTTCTCTCTCTTGCTCCCTCTGGCATCTCCCCAAAGAGAGGCGCAGTGACATGGCCCACCATCCCACCTTCCGGAAAATCTACTGTGATGCGGTTCCTTACCTGTTCAAGAAGGTGAGGCACAGCCTTGGGACCTTCTCATCTTAGCCATAGGCCCTTCTCGTCTTGGCCATAGGCCCATCCCAGGCCCCACAACCCCGGGGTGTTCCTTTCCCTTCCCGTTTCCTTCCCAGGCCTATGGCGGATGAGGCCTGCTCCCCCCACCCTCCATCTGGGCCGCCCCAAGTTTCCCCAGCTGCCCCATTCCTTTAAGGTTCGAGCTGTCTACACGGAAGGTGGTTGGTTTGAAGAGGGGATGAAACTGGAAGCCATTGACCCTCTGAATCTGGGCAACATCTGCGTGGCAACCATCTGCAAGGTGAGCTTGGGCTAGTCCTGCAGCTTCGATGGTGGATGCTGAAGCCACTGAGGGGGTGCAGAACTCTGCAGTGCACATCCAGCCCACCTCCACTGTGGCTGCTCCGGGAGTACTGGACTTTTGAGTAGGGGTCTTATCTGCTCCTTGCTCAGAATTTGCCTTGGTGTCAGGTCTGCGGCACATTGGGGAGGTGCGTGGCCTGAGCCCGATCCTGTATCAAGTGTAGGCCCCGCCCTGTCAGCCTTCCTGGAGGCCTTCCCACTGGCACACGTCCTCTCCTTTGAGTGCTGGCCTACCCAGGACCAATAGCCGTGCTGACTTTGCTGCAGCCCAAGGAGCAGATGACTACCCCTTGGCCCCCCTGGGGACATGCTGATGTGTGCATCCAGCGGGTCTTCTCCAGGCTGGGCCCATGAGCTGCTCTCTGAAAACACTGGGGAGAAAAAAAGGTGTAGTCCCTGTGGGAACAGCATTTGCTATCTAGTGAGGAAGGAAAAGGAACCTTAAAAGGATGGGTCTGGGGGTGCTGAGTGCTCAGCAGAAGCTCAGGGAAGGCTGAGATCTAGCTCGGGTTGGATCCATCCACCTTGTATCCCACCATAGCCACCTTACCCTGGAATGGGGGTGCAGTTCATGATACCATGGTGTCTGCCTGCCCCCCCGCCAGGTTCTCCTAGATGGCTACCTGATGATCTGTGTGGATGGGGGGCCCTCCACAGATGGCTCAGACTGGTTCTGTTACCATGCCTCCTCCCATGCCATCTTCCCAGCCACCTTCTGCCAAAAGAATGACATTGAGCTCACACCCCCAAAAGGTAAGACTGTCCTCATGGTCAGAGAGGTCAGAGTGTGACCACAGGCCCAGGTTCCTGGCCAAGCCAGACCCTGGGGCTTGGGAGTCTCAGAGTGGTTTGGAGAGGGGTCAGAGCCCCCCAAGGCCAACACCACCAGCCCTACCACTGGGCCCACTTGGCTCCACGGCTAGCGTGTGTCTTGGTGAGCAGAGCTCCCACTTGTTCCTTTGGGCAGTGAACAACCTATACGACAGGACCATGGTCCTAGAGCAGGTACCAGCCTGGGGAGGAGGGAAGAAGGCTGCCAGGGGAGACTCCAGACTGGGTCCTGACCCAGCAACAGGGGTCCATTTGGCACGTGCTCCTTTCCCCGTACATCTATGTTTTCTGCTCCCCAGGCTACGAGTCGCACACTTTCAGCTGGGACACCTACTTGGAGAAGACCAAATCGAAAGCAGCTCCATCGAGACTCTTTAACATGGTGAGGAGAGCGAGGAAGCACGGGGCCTGGGGCGGCCCTGCCCCCTGTCAGCGGCGTTCATTCCAACCCCCTTCTCCTTCCTTGAGTCTATACTGTGGATGCCAACCGCTTCAGGGGAGAAGTCCCAACCTCTGCCACGGGCATTCCGCTCAAGCCCGGTCCCTTTCCCAGAGAGGCTGGTGCTGGGGAACAGAGGGCAGTGGTCACTGTTAGGGGACCCTTCCCCACAGGCACTCCCAGCCCATTCCCTCTCCCCGGTTTGGTCCCTGGGGCCGGGATCTGGCTGCCGTGGTCACCGCTTCTTCCCCCTCCCAGGACTGCCCCAACCACGGCTTCAAGGTGGGCATGAAGCTGGAGGCCGTGGATCTAATGGAGCCCCGGCTCATCTGCGTGGCCACGGTGAAGCGGGTGGTGCACAGACTCCTCAGCATCCACTTTGATGGCTGGGACAGCGAGTATGACCAGTGGGTGGACTGTGAGTCTCCGGACATCTACCCCGTCGGCTGGTGTGAGCTCACCGGCTACCAGCTCCAGCCACCTGTGGCCGCAGGTCTGGGCTCTCACGGCCCCAGGGGACCCTCAACTTTCCTTTTCTTTTTCCTTTCTGTCAACTGCTCCCCCTACCCCGTGCCTACCTCATTCTTTGGCATGAGAGCGATTGGTCTCCTGGACCACTGCTCACTAAAGAGTGGCCCTTGTGTCCCCCGTCCCGCTCCTGACTTGTCTGTCTCCCTCTCCCTCTGGCCTGCAGAGCACCTTCCTTGATCTTGCCCACTCTGTCATATGCTCGTGCCCTTGTGCACCCAGGTAAAGCCCCCAGGTCCCTCGGAGCAGCCCTAGTGACGAGGGTGGGATGAAGGGACAGTTGCTTCCAGTCCCTCCCCCATTCTCACTCAACTTTGGCTTTCCTTCTTGGGGTGTCCCATGTGTAAGGGAGGCTGAGGGATGGGTAGGTGTCTCGGGATGTGCTTGTACTGTGTCCTTTCAGAACTCTCTTAACCTCTTCCCTCTGTCTTTCAACAATAGAGCCAACCACACCTCTGAAGGCCAAAGAGGCCACAAAGAAGAAAAAGAAACAGTTCGGGAAGAAAAGTAAGTGATGCTCCGAAGAAGTGGCCAGGGCTGGGGTGGGCCTTGGGATCAGCTGGGCCTATGTCTCTGGGAGCAGAGGGGGAGTCGCCGCTTGGGTAGCACCCTCCATGGTCTGGTCCCTCCATCTCCTCTCCTTTGTCCTTCCGCCCCATCAGGCCCATCAGCCTGTGTCTTAAGGGACTCAGGCACAGATAGGGAGTCTTGAATCTCTGGCAGGGGTCAGGATCCCAAGGAAAAAAGCAAGAAACAGTATTTGTAAAGGAGAGAAGGGGGAGGGATCCCCAGCCCTTCTGCCCTGTGGTCAGAAGTCAACGCGACCCATCGGCAGTGCACAACTGCCTTTTGAAAGTAAGATGGCGGGGGCAGCATCCTTCTCCCCGAGCCTGTCATCCTTCCCTGGGGACCCTCAGGAGTGGAAGCTTCAGGATCATTTCCTTAGGTGGGGCTCTGCTCTTAACAGATCCTGGGCCCTGTGCGGGCTCAGCTTGAGGGGGACAGCAGGTGGAGTGGGGTGGGAGGAGGTAAAGCTAGCCCTCGGAGCTGCCGGCCTGTGGCAGCAACATGCTCTCCACGATGTGGCGCCACCCAGAGAAGAGGTGGTCCGAAACAGGATGGGGAGGAAGCCGTCGCGGTCCCTGGGCAGGATCAGGGTCCAGTGAGGGTATGGAGCTGATCATGTGGGAAGACCTCATGCCGTCTACACTAGCACGGCTGGGAAAGTCACTTCACAGGTGAAGAAAGGACTGGAAGAGGGATGGAAGCTCAGCAAGCCTAACTGGGGGGCTTAACCTGCTACTGGAGAGAATCTCCCTGAGCGTCGGCACCCGGCCCTGAGGGGCAGCATCAGAGCTCAACGCTCTGCTCCCCCAGAGTGGGACCTGCCTTCTGCTCACCACTGGAGGACACCCAGCCATCGAGCCCCACATGGATACAGCCCTGTGCTGGGTTTCATTCTGTGTTTATTCAAAGGGAAAAGAATACCACCGACCAAGACCCGGCCCCTCAGACAGGGGTCCAAGAAGCCCCTGCTGGAGGATGACCTGCAGGCCGCAGAGAAGAGCTCATCGGATCCTGTTCCTGAAGAGAGTAAGAGCCTCCCGGGCGGGGTCAAGACAGGGCCGGCCTGCTCCAGTGCTCAGAGGCGGCCCGCCTCCTTCCCCACCTGGGCACAGAAGAGGAGAGTCAAGTGTGAAGGGACTTTGCCGGGCACCAAGCAGTCCTCCTTGGACCACTGGGCCTGGAGAGCTTCCCAAACACCCGCCCCCACCTCTGAACGGAGCCGCGCATCTCCAGCCGGGCCCTCTCCATCTCTACTGCCTGCCCCGCGGGGGGAAGGTGCCACTCCCACCTCCCCACCACGTCCTGAGGGCCCCCTTTCATAGGGAGCCAGAGCCCCCTGCCCCTCCCAGGGTTTCACACACACTCACTCTGTTCTCCCGCCCTCCCCACCTCCCTCCCTCTTTAGTCATTGCTGTGCGGGTGAAGGAAGAGCATCTAGACATGGCCACGCCCGACAAAGCCCCGAGTCCAGAGCTGCCCGTTCCCATCGAGAACATCAAACAGGAGACAGACGACTGAGCCTTCCCCACCAGCCCGGGGTTCCTCTGTTGCCACCACCCCTTCACCCTGCTTTAGTGTGGAGACAAGCCTTTTTTGCCCAAGTCCTGCCAGGTGCCGTGAGGGCCAGGCACCAAAGGACCTCTGCCCTCTGGCCAGGCCTCCAGATTTGTCTGTGAGCGACTCCTCCTCCAGCTACACTTCCCAAAGCTCTTCTTACAGTACCCCCTCCACACCATACCCCTCAACTGCCATGGGGTAGAGGGCTGCCCCCAGTCACACTGGAAGACAAGTCAGTGAAGCATGTGTGTGTGTCCCTGAGCAAGTCCTAAATAAAGGCCTGGAGCAGCTCTCGAGGGGGAGGCAGTTGCAGGTTGGGTGGGGAGCGGTGTGGTGGGGGCCTAAAAGCAGCCTCTCACCGCTGGGGTTGGCGCTCTCCTAGCACCCTAGGGAGGTCAGGGAACCCCGCACAGGCACCCAGCTCTGGCAGGCAGCTAAAATGGCAGTGAGGAGGCAGGTTCTGGTGATGCAGGAGGTGGCCTTACTTAACCTGTTTTCTCTGTTGGCCTGAGTCCGGCCCCCATTTCCTAAAGGGAACAGTGGAATAGAGGTGGGGTCTGCCCCTGGCTGGGGGCTTGCAGGAACCTAGGGGGAAAGGGCACGCAGTCCCCCGTGTCATTTGGGGAGGCCTGGTGGTAGAGGGAGGCAGCAGGACAGGAGGGCGAGCCGGCCGTGCTGTGAGGGGACCCCAGCTGGAAGGGAGACCACAGCCAGCCAGGCACCCCAGGGCCCCTGTCTTGCAATTCCTTGGTATCCCTGGCAGGAAACTGCCACTTTCAACAAACATGAAAAACCCTTAATTCCAGGGCTAGCCACCATGCCACGGAGGGTTAGTTGGGGGTGGGGGGGTCTTTTAACGGAAGCCCTGGCCTGCACCTGGACCCATCAGAGCGGCTGCCACTGGGCCAACATCCACACGAGCTCCCTGGGGCTGCTACTGTGGGGAGACCACGGACGCTCTTCAGCCACACAAGCACCCACTGAGGTTAATGGCATTGTCGATGATGCTAACTCCAGATGTGACTTCTAAGGCACCAACTGCTCACCTTCAGCTTGGGGTCTTTTGGGGGGTTCCTCCCAGCCTGACAGGGAACACGTATGAATTGAATTCCCCCTCTCCCCTCAGAATGAGACCTTACTTAGAAATAGGGTCTTCACAAAGGTAATGACATCAGAACATGGTCATTAGGGTGGGCCCTAATCCAACAGGACTCCTGTCCTAGAGATTTGGACTGCCATCCAGCAGGAAGATGAGAAGGGACAGGGGAGATGCTGTATGAAGTCAGCCAGGGGGTGCAGTTGTGCTGCCACAAGCCAGGGAACCTCTGGGGCCACTGGAAGCTGGCAGGGCCTCAGAAGGATCTCCCCTACAGCCTTCAGGTGGAGCACAGCCCTGGGGACACCATGATCTCAGACTCCTGAGGACAGGGAGACAAAGATGTCTGTTGTCCAAAGCCATGTGCTTCTTTACAGCGGCCCCTGGGAACTAACACGCCATCTGATGGTCCCCAGGCACACCAGTCTTCAGAATGCAGGTCCAGAGACAGGCTGAGCCCTCTCCTGGTCTCACCAGGACCCACTTTTCTGTGTTTTCCCACTCAGGACTGGCCTCTCCCTAGAGACCCTCCCTGTGCCCTCCCCACCCAGCAAGGGCGCCCAGATCCCGCTCACCCTTCCCTGCGTGCTGCACAATGTTGCTACAGCCGAGGGCTCAAGTGTGTGAACATAAACCTCAGCAGGTGACGCAACCACACGGGGCAGGGTTGATGGGCAGCGGGAGGCGGCGGCCACAGCGCCTGCACCTCTGCTCTTTGTCCCGGGGGTGAGCCAGGCCCTTGAGGTTGGGAAGTGATGGAACCAACGATCGAGCAAATATGGTAACAGCGGTGTTTTTAGGGACACGTTGGGTCCAGGTATTCTGTGGCTTAGCGGAAAGGCCACCGTCCCACAGGATGAGATGGTGTGATTGTTTCCTTACAATCCGCCTGGGCCCAGCCAGAGGTGGGGAAGTGAGGAGTGCGGACAGGCAGTAGGAATGGAAGCAACAGTTATTGCCCAGATTTGGAACCACATGAGTTAGGACCAAGAGAAGTCAGCCCTGCCGCCCCTGGCGCTCTGGAACCTGACCCACCACCGAGGCCTCCCCCACCTGCCCCGATGCCAACCTTGTCTGCTGTCCACCATCTGATCTTCATGGGGTCCTCCTGGCACTGGATCCGGAAGCGGGCATCTGCTTGGCCTTCCTGGTAGCCCAGCCTGGGCACATTTCAAAGACCGCAGTCGCAGCCTTCACCCTCTGGCCGTGGACACTGGGAGGGGTGGCACAGGTGGCCCCCACACGCAGGTTCAGCCCAATGAGCCACCTGAGGAGAGGAGAGGATTCAGAGAACCCATTGTCCTGAGCCTTCCTGCCTGGGGTGAGCAAGGAGGTCTTCGGGAACTGCGGGGGCAGTGAAGCTTGGTGGGTGAGGGCAGACCCTGGGGGGAACCCTGGCTCAGCCCCTCACCAATTAGGGGACCCCGAGGGAGTCACTTCAATCCTCTGATCCCTTCTCTGTAAAAAGGGGATAGTAATAGTAATAAATAGTTACAGAGGGCTTAGGGTGCTCCAGACCCTGTTCAAATCTGGGTTAGCTAGCTGCCAGTGTGCCCCTCACAGAGAACCCCCATGAGATGCTATACAGCCCCTCCCCTCCCCTTTACAGGTGAGAGAATGGCACAGAGCAGAAGGAGGCCCAAAGGTGGTCAATCACAGAGCAGGATCTGAGCCCAGCTCTGCTGGACTCCAGGGTTCTTGTTGAAATTAATTAAGCGATTAAATTACTTCTGATGAAATTAACGAAGTGCCCACAAATATTAGGTTGCACCACACTAGCCTGGGAGGACCGCATTCCCACTGCACGGGTGAGGGAATCCAGCCCCAAAGAAGTCCACCCCAAGTCCCATGCACTTTCGGCTCCCTGGGGAGCGGTCACTGGCTCTGGCAGGACCCTCCCCTCTGGAGGTGTTCAGCTGGCGCATGGGGGGCGGGGGCAGAGGCTCGATTGACAGCAGCTGCTGGGCCCAGCTGGGGTGGGGGGGTCCCATGAAAGTACCCACCTGTGCAGTGGGAGCAGCTGGCAATCGCAGTGAAAGGGATTGCCGCTGAGGTCGATGAGCTCCAGCTGGCTGAGATGGGGCAGGGCAGGCATGGCCCGCAGCTGGTTCTTCTGCAGGTGCAGGCTCTGGAGCCAGGGCCCCAGGCCCGAAAACGCCCTGGGAGAAATCTGCAAGGAGACGCCAGGCCCGTCTCACTGGCTAGGCCTGGGAGGTACCCCATGCTCCCCCGCAGGAGAGCCCAAGGTGGCCCAGGCAGGAAGGGCAGGACTGGGATGGAAGCCCTGGTTGGTCTAACCCTGAAGTGCCTGCCCCTTGCAGTCACCTGGACGCGGGCCCTTGGTTCTGCTGTGCCTGAGCATGCCCCCCGCCCCTGCTCCAGAGTGACAAATCCCCTTGGTGGCTCCTGCTCTGCCCCCAAAGTGCACACGCAGCCCATGGACACACTTCCTCCTCCCCCCTCCCCCCCCCCCCCCCCCCCCGTGCTCCAGCAGGCCTCTCCGTGTGCCCCTGGCACCCGCCTGGTCGGTCAGCACACCTAAGCTCCCTGCTGTTAGGCATCGTCTCTGGCTCATCCCAGGGTCACCACGCCCGGCCCCAGGCCTGAGTGTGGGGGCAGCAGTGCCCGTGGGGTGAGTGCATGCTGCGTGGGGCCTCACGCTGCCTCCCCCATCCCTACAGTCCTGTGCCCACCTGCTCCAGGCCGCTGCTGTTGAGGAAGAGGTGCTGCAGTGACCCGCCCACGGGCCGGAAGGCCCCATCTGGCAGGGCTCTGAGCGGGTTCCCCGAGAGCTGCAGTTCCAGGAGGGTGGGCAGCCCCTCTAGGGCCACGGTGGGCACCCCCTGCAGCTGGTTCCTGTCCAGGTACAGCTTCTCCAGGTCCGGAGCGGGGCCTATGGCGCCAGGGGACACGTGAGAGATGCGGTTGGCGCTCAGGTAGAGCCAGCGCAAGGCCTGCGAGCCGGCCAGGTCCCCCGGTTCCAGGCGCTCCACGGCGTTGTGCTGCAGGTGCAGGGAGAAGAGGCCTGGCAGGGCGCGCAGGGCGGCCCCGGGCACCCGCTGGAAGTGGTTGCGCTCCAGGTACAGGTAGGCGAGGCGGGGCGCCCCCTCCAGGGCGGCAGCGCTGAGGCCTGTGAGCCGGTTGTCGGAGAGGTAGAGGTAGATGAGGCTGGCCAGCCCCGCCAGGGCGCCCGCCTCCAGCTCGGCGATGCCGCAGTGCTGCAGGTGCAGCGACACCAGGCCGCCCAGGCCTGGGAAGGCCGCCCGGGGCACCGAGGGGAAGCGGTTCCGCCTCAGGTCCAGCAGCTGCGTGTGGCTGGGGAAGCCGCGGGGCACGGCCCGCAGGCCCCGGCTCTCACAGCCGCTGTGCCGGGACTCGGAGGCGCACACGCAGCCCGGCGGGCAGGGCTCCACCGCCCCGTCCTCCCCGCGCCCCGGGCCGCCCGCAGGGGTGCGGGCCCACACAGCGGCCAGTTCCTCCTCCTCCTCGGCACCGCCCGGGCAGCGCAGGTCCGAGGGCCGCAGGGCGTCCAGGGCCTCCCCGCTGAGGCGCCGCGGCCCCCTGCACGCACCGTCGGAGCGCACCCGCGCCCGCGCCAGCCACTCGAGCAGCGGCCGGGCGCGGCAGCCACACCACAGCGGGTTCCCGTGCAGCCGCAGCCGGCGCAACTGCCCCGGGCCCTGCAGCGGCGGCACAGTGTCCAGCTGGTTCCCGCGGAGGTCCAGAGTGTGCAGGCGCGGGCAGCGGGCGAAGGCCCTTGCATCCAGGGCCTGCAGGGCGCCGTGCTCCAGCGTCAGCTCCCGGAGACCGGGCAGTGCCAGCCCGTCCTCCTCGCCCACGTAGGTGAATGGGTTGTGGCCCAGCTCGAGCCGGGCCAGCGCCCGGGCCTGGGACAAGGCCGGTCCCGGCAGCGCCTGCAGCTCGTTGTGCTGGAGGCTGAGCCGGCGCAGGGCGGGCAGGCCAGCCAGGGCCTCGGGGTCTAGCACGCTGAGCGCGTTGTGGGACAGGCGCAGCCAGCGCGCACGCGGCAGCCCCTGAAAGGTCATGGCCGGCAGGTAGACCAGCGCGTTATGGGCCAGGTTCAGGGTGGTCAGTGCACCCAGGGCCCTGAACGTCCCCGGCCGCAGCTCCTCCAGCACGTTCCTCTCCAGCTCCAGCCGCTGCAGGGAGCCCAGCCCGTCCAGGGCCTCCTGGGGCAGCGAGCTCAGGCGGTTGGAGGCCAGGTTGAGGATCTGCAGGCGGCCCAGGCCCCGGAAGGCGCCCTCGGCCACCAGCTCCACCTGGCAGTGCCGCAGGTCCAGGTGTGTCAGGTAGGGCAGGTCCCGGAAGGCAGCTGGGGGAATGACCTTCAGCAGGTTGCCTTGGAGGTCCAGCCGCTGAGTCAGCTGAGCGGGGAGGGGGGGCCGAGCAGCAGTGAGGACTACACCTTTGCACGTGCCGTTCCCCACCCCGACTTCTCCCCCTCACCTTTTCCTCATTCTCTTCATCCTGCTCCCTGACACCTCCTCCAGGAAGCCTTCCTCCCTCACCGCTTGGGCACCTTTCACTTTGAACTGTCGCTGCCTGTTTGCTTTCTCTCCCCCCTAGCTCTCGACCCCACGAGCAGAGACCGAATCTTATTCCAGTCTGTATCCCCTGATCTCTCTAGTTCTCTCTCACACGGTTTGTCATTAATTCGATATTTATCTCATAGGTCACCGACTTGTTCCAATCGCATAGAACATTAAACAGGGCTGTTATGCCATTTGACAGATGTGAAGACTGAGGCTCGGAGAGGAAAAGTGACTTGCCACAGTCCCCCAGCCAGGCAATGGCTGTCCTCCCTGCCCCCCTCACCCTGCTGACCTCGGGGACGGCGTCTGGCACCTCCGTGAGGTTCTGGTGCCGACAGGCAACATGCCGCCTGGGATTGTCACAAACGCACGTCGGTGGGCAGCGTTGGGCAGCTGCAGGCCAGGCTGGGCCCAGGGGCAGCAGCAGAGGAAGCAGCAGCACCAAGGAGACGCTCTGGGGCCTGGGAGAGGGAGAAGCGGTCAAGCCCGGCTCCTGTTTCCAGGGCCCCTGAGATGTTTCCTCCTTTGGCCCCAGAGACACTGTCATTGCCCTGAGCCTCAGGACGCCCTGTGCAGTGAAGGTTCTATTGTGAGCCTTGTTTAACACTGGGGTAAACTGAGGCTCAGGCGACCTGGCAAGCCCCTTCGACAGCCTGCCCGGGGGCTCCGGAGGCCTTGCTGAGTGCAGGGATGTCCCGAGGGCGCAGAGCACGAGAGCCCAGGCTGCGGTTTAGCTCCTGGGCCCCAGGGGAGGCGACACAGCAGCCAGTCCTCAGACCACGTGGTGCCGTTTCCACGGTGGCAGGGAGCACAGTGGCCCCCACTGTGAGAAGACAGCCTGCAGCCAGTGGGGACCCAGGCCGGGCTGAGTGTGGAAGGCCAGGTTTGGGGGGGCCAGGAATTGTGGGGCCCAAGAGACTCGGAGCCCTGCTGGCAGGTGAGCCGGGGGGCCTAGGCCTCTGTTCCCCGTCTGGCCATCCTACACCATCCCGCGGGGCCGGACGGGCCGGGGAGTGAGGGGGGCGCAGCCCGACCCCGGCCACCGTCTACCCCCCACCTCCCAGCACCCCTTCCCCGGTGGACCCCTTCACCTCACAGCCGCCTTCTGTTGCTCTCAGGGGCTACTGCCCCCTGCGCTCCTGGCTCCCCCACCCTCGGCTCCCCACCACCAACTGAGCCCACTTTCCACAAACAGATGGGCTTCCGAAGCCTCCAGCGTGTCCCCGCTGCCTCGGGTGGAAAGTCGGGGCCCCTGACCCCACCTGGGGTGTGCTCACTCTCCCAGGGTCACCCTGGCTCCCCACCAACCACACGGAGGACAGAGCTTCCTCCTGCACGGGTGCCACAGCTCCTGCCGCTGCTCGGGCTCCCTCCCTGTCCCCCTCCCTCAGCCTCCTCACTGGTCGCCGTCCCCAGTCCCCTTGAGGCCCCCTCGAAGGCGGGGCTGCCGGCACCGCCAGAGCCCGTGGTGGGGCCGTGGGGACGGGTCCCTCGGGGACGGGGACGGTGTCCCGCTCAGAGGCCTGCTGGGCTCTCGGACCAGCCCCGAAGGGCGCGCTCCCGGCGGCTGCTGGAGCAGCGGGCTGCCTGCCCCACCTTCCTCGGAACCCACCTGGGGGACCCCCTCGGAGAGTCCGCCCCTACAGACCCCCTCAGAGGCCCGGAGAGCGGCGGGGGGTTCGCCCCGGCCCCCACACTCACCCCTCCATGCCGCCGCCTCGCTCAGCCCGCTGCAGGAGCCCCCCCTCTGGGCCCGCAGGCCCGCAGCCGACGGGCTGAATGGCGGCATTGTGGGCAGCCCGGGCTGGGGGGGCCGGGGCGGCGGCCAGCTCAGGGCCCGGATCGGGCGCCAGGCCTCGAGCCCAGCCTGCGCAGCAGCGCCCGGACACCTGGTGGGGAGGGGGGCTGGGGGCCCGGCCCCTGCCCCCCTGAGCCTGGCTCCCTACTCTGTGGAAACGCAGTAACTAGCTCAGTGGGGTGGGGGGGGCTGTGGGGACCCAGGTAGGTCCCAGGCACGTAGCTCACGCTCACGAACACTTGACTATGCCCTCCTTACACACTTATGTACATCGTTGTACACTGTACATATGATATTCCATATTTGGCCTTTTTTCCCCCACTCAGCAACACATTATCCAGTGATCCTGGTTGATCCGCCTTAGTCATGTTCATTTTAACTGCTGTGTAATATTCCATTGTACATAGGTGGTGACTCTACTTACCCACTAATCCTGGAGATTTTGGTTGCCCCCAACTTTTTTTTTTGTTTTGGGGCCTCGATTTTGTTACAAATTGCAAAACAACATCCAAATCCTTATCTTCTTGGACACATGTACAATTGGAAGAAATGCAACAGGGGCACCTGGGTGGCTCAGTCAGTTGGGTGACTCTCACCTCAGGTATTGATCTCAGGGTAGTGAGTTCAAGCCCCACATGGGGCTCCACGTTGGGCATGGAGCCTATTTTTTTTTTTTTTTTTTTAGCATTTTATTTATTTACTTATGAGAGACACACAGAGAGAGGCAGAGACACAGGCAGAGGGAGAAGCAGGCTCCCCACCTGGAGCCCAATGCAGGACTCGATCCCGGAACCCCGGGATCACCACCTGAGCTGAAGGCAGATGTTCAACCACTGAGCTACCCAGGTGCCCTGGCATGAAGCCTACTTAAAAAAAGTTTTTAAAAATGCAACAGAGCACCTGGGTCTCCCCTGCAGGGAGCCTGCTTCTCCCTCTGCCTGTGTCTCTACTTCTCTGTGTCTCTCATGAGTAAATAAAATCTTTTTTTTTTTTTTTTTAATTAAAAAGGGATCCCTGGGTGGCTCAGTGGTTGAGCACCTGCCTTGGGCCCAGGGCATGATCCTGGAGATCCAGGATCGAGTCCCACATCGGGCTCCCTGCATGGAGCCTGCTTCTCCCTCTGCCTGTGTCTCTGCCCCTCTGTGTGTCTCTCATGAATAAATAAAATCTTAAAAAAAAAAAAAAAACCTTTAAAAAAATAAAAAATAAAATTTTAAATGCAACGGTTCATGGTAACCATAGCAAACTTTTCTACATCCTGATAGTTCAGATACATGTTTCTGGTGGATTTGTATCTGTCGTTACTCAGTTTACTTGGATATATTCTTTTTTCAAAGCAGAAATAGTGCTGTACCAGACTTGTGCATGTCCTTTACTTCACTCAGCCAATTTCATGTCACTGGCATCGCAGTGTGTGTACTCTTCAGTTTTTTTCCATTCAACATTGTTTGCGAGCTTCCCCTGTGATGTGTATTTTAAAAATTTGTTTTATTTTTATTTTTATTTCAGCACTCCATCCCATAGATATTCCACAACAGTGGCATGGGGAGAGGCAGGAGCGCCATCTGCCCCCAGTGCAGGCAACAAGGGGGTGTGCGGTCGTCAGGGAATTTTAAACGCAGTGGGAGCTAGTTGGTTTTTTTTTTTTTTTTTTTTTTAAGTTTTTATTTATTTATGAGAGAGAGGCAGAGACACAGGCAGAGGGAGAAGCAGGCTCCATGCAGGGAGCCCAATGCAGGACTCGATCCCGGGTCTCCAGGATCACACCCTAGGCCAAAGGCAGACGCTCAACCGCTGAGCCACCCAGGGATCCCTGGTTTGCTTTTAATTAACATGTGCTAGTGATTCTAAACAACATCGATACTCAAATATTCCTCCCTGCTTGGGTGGATCATTCTCACCTCTGCCTTCTTGGTACCACATGGGTGCAGTTAATCCATTCCACTCCTGACGGACATTTGGGTTGTTTCCAGGGTGGGGCTATTCTGAAGAGGGCTGCTTACGTCTTTTGCACGGCTGTCTCTGTCAGGATAGACCTATGGATGGAACTGCTGACCACAGAATATGCTTATTTTCAGCTTCAATGGATACTGCCAGTTTCGCAGCCTTTATACCAATTAACACTTTCCCCCAGCAGCATAGGAGCCCCTACCTCTGTTCTCACCAATGCCTGGTATTTTCCATCTTGCACTTTTGCCATCCTATTGAGGTATAATAGCATCACCCTATAATTTTAATGTGCGTTTCTCTGAAGACTAACGAAAGTAAGCCCCTTTTCATGTGGTTTTGTGTGAAGTCCCCATTTGAACCTTTTTGTTCATTTTTCTTTTTATAAATTTTTATTTATGATAGTCACACAGAGAGAGAGAGAGAGAGGCAGACACAGGCAGAGGGAGAAGCAGGCTCCATGCACCGGGAGCCCGACGTGGGATTCGATCCCGGGTCTCCAGGATCGCGCCCTGTGCCAAAGGCAGGCCCCAAACAGCTGCGCCACCCAGGGATCCCTTGTTCATTTCTCTAATGAGCTCTTACTTATTAACTTGCCGAGATTCTACATATTCTGAATTATTAAAAAACATATATTGAAGGGGCACCTGGCTGGTTGTCAGTGAAACATGTGACTCTTGATCTCAAGGTCATGAGTTCAGGTCCCGCACTGGGTGTAGAGATTACTTAAAAAATTAAAAAACTAAAAGCTATCGGGATGCCTGAGTGGCTCAGCAGTTTAGCATCTGCCTTCAGCTCAGGGAGTGATCCTGGAGTGACAGGATTGAGTCCCGTGTCGGGCTCCCTGCATGGAGCCTTCTTCTCCCTCTGCCTGTGTCTCTGCCTCTCTCTCTCTGTGTCTCTCATGAATAAGTAAATAAAATCTTAAAAAAATAAATAAATAAAAGCTGTCAATAAGGGAGTGAAAAGGCATCAAGTTACAGAAAGAGAAAATAATTGCAGTATGTACCTTACGTGTTTTTAAAAGATTTTATTTATTTGAAAGAGAAAACAAGTGGAGGGAGTGGTAGAGGGAGTTGAGCAGAGACCCTCCTCAACATGGGGCTCAATCCCAGGACATGAACATGACCTGAGCTGCAGGCCAACACTTAACTGACTGAGCCAGCCAGATGTCCCTATAGTGCTTTTTTTTTTTTCTTTTTATAAGACTTATTTATTTTAGAAAGTGAGTTCCAGTGAGAGAATGAGCAGGAAAGGCTGAGGGAGAGGGAGAGAGAGCGTGGAGCCCAATGCAGGGCTTGATCTCAGGACCCTGAGATCATGATCTGAGCAGACACCAAGAGTCAGACACTTAACCAACTGTGCCACCTGGATGCCCCCCGTGATGCCTTTTGATAAACAAAAACCTGTTCTCATGGCTACACAGTAGCCATTGTGTGGATACCCTACAATGGTAAACCAAGGTTAAATGCAGATTCATGTGTCACTTTTTCTTTCCTCCAAGGTCTTTAAGATATCCACCTACACTAATTCCTAAAAGATCAGTTTTGTTTTTAACATTTAGTATTTTAAAAATTGTGGTAAAATGTACATGACCTAAAATTTACAATTTTAACCATGTAAGTGTACAATTTAGTGGCATGAAGTGCATTCACAGTGCTGTACAAAACATTACCACAGCCCAGCCCATTTCCAGAATCTTTTCATCATCCCAAATGGAAAAATTCTACACCCAACAGACAAGAACTCTCCTGTCTTCTCCCAGCCCCTAGTAACCTCTCTTCTAGATACCTCTGATCAGTGCAATCACATATTACTTATCCTTTCATGTCTGGCTTCTTTCACTGAGCACGTTGCTTCAAGATTCACCCACGTTGTAGCATGTGTCCAAAGGTCATTCTTTCTATGGCTGAATAGTACTCCATCGTGCCTCTGTGTGTGTGTGTGTGTGTGTATGTGTGTTTAAAGATTTATTTCAGTGAGAGAGAGAGCATGAGCAGTAGGGAGGGGCAGAGAAAGAGGGAGAAACTCAAGCAGACTCCTCACTGAGTGTGGAGCCCAACATGAGACTCGATCTCATGACCCAAGGTCAGACCTGAGCTGAAACCAAGAGCTGGACGGTCAACTGACTGTGCCACCCAGTATGTGTATACTGATCACATTTTATCTGGTTCAGACCTGTCAGTGGGCACTAGGTGGCTTCCACCTCTTGGCTATTGTAATGCTGCTGTGCGCATGGGCGTACAGGTATCTGCTGGGGTCCCCGCTTTCCCTCTTGGGTACACATACACTGGAAGTGGGAATGCAGGCAGTTGGAAGCCCCCTTTCTTCTACCTCTTGTCTCATTCTCTTCCCTCTCTCCCCGCCAGAGGCACTTTTCTGACGTAGTATAACTTCACTATAATAATACATGGCTTAAAAATTAGAACTATAAACAGTACATACTGTTTTTGCAAACTTGTTTTTTTCGCTCAACATTTCCAGTTTATTCACATGAATCCAGACAGCCATGCATCTGGTGGATTCACTTAACTACGGCATTTAAAAAAAGGTTCTTTTTAAGGGTGCCTGGGTGGTTCAGTCTGTTAAGCATCTGCCTTCAGTTCAGGGCATGATTGCCAGGTCCTGGGATCAAGCCCCATGTCACACAGCTGCTCAGTGGGGAGTCTGCTTCTCCCTCCTCCTGCTCATGCTTGTGATCTCTCTCTCCCCTACCTCCGTTCTCAAATAAGTAAAATTTTATTTAAAAATCAGAAAAAAATTTCTAAAAAAGTTTAAGTAATCTCTGTACTCAACGTGGGAGTCGAACTCACAACCTTGAAATCTAGAGTCACATGCTCTTCCGACTGAACCAGCCAGGCTCCCCATTGCTGCAGCATATTTTCTCACTGTGTGCACATGCTGTGAGATAATATGCTATAATTAACTAAATTTTTCCTTGATGGACATTTAGGTTATTAATTTTCTGGAATCTTTCATGGAACCGCCCTTGTAACTTGTCACCTTGTGCGTGTGTACAACAGTTCCTTTAAGGTAGCTCCTTAGAAATGGAATTTGGGGGGCAGCCCACATGGCTCAGTGGTTTAGTGCTGCCTTCGGCCCAGGGCATGATCCTGGAGATCCAGGATCGAGTCCCACGTCGGGCTTCCTGCACGGAGCCTGCTTCTCCCTCTGCCTGTGTCTCTCATGAATAAAGAAATGGAATTTAGGGTCATGGGCTATACGTATCTTCACCTTTTTTAGTATCTGCCAAATTGTTCTCTAAAGTGGTTTTTAGTTTGGCCTCCCTCGAGCAACATGCAGAATGTAAGAGATTCTTCTCTCCCTGGTGTCACCTCTGGTCTCTGTGGTTTTATTTTCCATTTCCTTAATTACAGATACAGCTGAACAGTTTTTTTTGCCTTTCCGGTTGCATCCTGCGTGAACTGCCTGTTAATCTCCTTTGCCCAATTTTCAATTGGATGTTATCAGTCTCAATGCTAATCCTCCTGCAACATACGTTGCAGTGCCTTTTGTGTTCCACCATCTTGCCAATTCTTAGGGTGTTTTTGGTCAATGTTTTTCACTTTTTATTCTGACAGAGGCAAATTTTCTTATGGCTTGTGCTTCTGGAACATCAAAAACTGTTCTTGTATTTTACTTATTTAAGAACAAAAAATATGGCTCTTGGATGGGTGGATCTGGATCACTCTGAATGTTCAGTGGATTACTGTGGTGTCCCTCCACCCCATCCTGTCCCGTCTTCCCCAGACTAACTCCTGTCTCGAATGCTGGGTTTCCTGCATACATGCATTTGCCTAAACACAGTTGGTTTTGAACCCATGGTACAGTACTGAGACTTTCTTCACTCAACATCCTTACTGATTTATCCACAGTACGCACGTGGCCAGAGCTGATATGTTTCCATGGCTGTGCGATGTTACGCTGTATAGCTTTGCACTTGAACCACTTTCCTGATGTTGACCTGAGTCATTTCTAGGTTCTCGTTATTAAGAAGTGCTGCTTGGCTACGCCTCTGGCTGTGCTTCCAAGGGTTTTCTAGTCTGAGCTTCAGAATGGAATTATTGCTAGCTTAGCCTTGAGCCCCTTTATGAGAACAGCCTGGGGCTGAGCAGGCCTCTCGTACTCAGGGGTCACATGTCATCTAGGTCGAGGCACCTCTGATCTTGCAGACCCCAAGTCATGGTGCTCAGAGACCTGAAGCCTGTGTGAGCTCAGGGGCGGCTGTAGTTCTCACGAGTGTCCGAGTCGGGAAATGCCAAAGGCTACGAGGCTCCTTCAGCAAGCAGCTGAGTCAGAGGCCGAGCCGCAGGCCCTTCCCTGCACCTGGTCAGGAGGCCTAAACTCTGAGCTGATCTGAAGGACTGAGGTGGAGCCGGCCTGCGGCAAGGTTAAACGAGGTTTGTGGTGCACCTTCCCAGTCTGAACTGAAGCTCAGAGCCTGACATGTGGTTTGATCTCAGGACCCTGAGATCATGACCTGAGCTGAAATCAAGAGTCAGACAATCCACTAAGCCACCCAGGTGCCCCTTACATCCCCGACTCTTGAGGACTTCCCTGACTTCACTGCCCACTCTCCCCACCCTGGGCTACTGGACCAGACTGGGAGCCCCCCAGAAGCTGTGCCTGTGGCCTGGAGCTCAAATCAGGGCCTCCCAAAGGGGCAGGGGTTGGAGCTGGTCAGACCTCACCTGCCTTTTGCCATATTACCTGACATGGGAGTAGGAGGGCAAAGCATGGGCATCTCCTCCACCACCTGGCCAAGACAGACACTGCCTGTTGTCTGAGTGGTCCACTGCCAAGAAGGAAGTGCTGCCCCCTAAGAAACCTTGGAGAGGGACGCCTTGGTGACTCAGTGGTTGAGCATCTGCCTTTGGCTCAGGGCGTGGTCCCAGGGTCCAGGGACCCTCATCGGGCTCCCACATCCCCTGCATGAATCCTGCTTCTCCCTCTGCCTGTGTCTCTGCCTCTCTCTGTGTCTTTCATAAATAAATAAATAAAATCTTAAAAAAAAAAAAAAAAGGCAACCTTGGAGGGACCCACCTCTTCAATTATATGGAATACACAGGCTGTGTCTAAGGTAGGCAGTAAGGAGGTTCTTTTTTTTTTTTTTAGGAGGTTCTGCTTAGCTGGCCTCACACCACATGTGGCAAAGGGAAGGAAGGACCCTGAGGGAAGTGCTCTCCACTCCAGGCCCTATGGCCGGATATCTGCGGCAGCTTCTCAGCCAAGCTCAACCCTGTGAAGTGACCTTGCTAGCCAGACCCAGAGGGCTCCTGATGGTGCAGCCAGTGGAGCCTGTGGCAAAATCCGGACAGTGTCGAGCCTAGCTATGTCCATCAATGGAGCAAGGCACAGGCTGGTGGAACCGCAGCCCCAAGGCCAGGTCAAGGATAAGATGAGGCTGGACAGATGAAACAGGCCCAACTTTGGACCTTCATTGCCCAGAGAAGGAGATTACCCCCATCCTCCTTGACCCCCAGAAGCTGCCCACTCCTGGGCACAAACTGCCCAGCTGTTAAAGGGGAGCTGGCAAAAAATATATAAAAAAAATAAAGGGGAGCTGGCATGTCTGGATGCATCTGGGCCCGGGCAGGAGAGGCTGCCCCATGTTGGCCCAGAAGAGGCTGCTCTTCTGCAGACCCAGGTGGGACACCAGGTACTAAGCCTCAAGAACTGCCCAGTTAAGGTAAAAGATTTCTCAAGGCCCCACACTTGCCACACATGACTTTATTTGAGAAGCCCTGGGCACAGCCCAGACACGCCAAGAACACAGAGGGGAAAGCAGAGCATCAGGGGGCAGCTCCAGCGCACTCCCCGCCCCGTCCAAGTCCTTTAAGAGCGCCAAGAGCTGCAGCTCAGGCTCCATGGGCCCTACCCCTGCTCCCTGCGCTGGAGAACAGGTTTGGGCCTGCCAAAGAGCCCCCTCCAGCTTGGCCCCTAGGCTAGTCACAGACATCTTGGCAGTGAGGGGGCGGGCCCCACTGGGTCTGGAGCCAGCGCCAGCTACCCAGCAACTCCCGCTCCTAGACCCCTGGTATCTGCCACTGGCTTTTCTTCCTGTCCACACGGCATGGGAACCAGGGTCTTCCCTTCTGCCAACTGCCCCGTGGCACCACACCCATGGCAGTCTCTGCCCCTCAGTCAGCAGAGGTCAGCACAGCAGGGATGGACGATGGGGGTGGCAGTGGCTGTAGGACCAGGGCTTAGTGACAGGAAGCAAAGTCAGCCACCAAGTGAGGAGCCCCAGGCAGGGCGGAAAACGCAGCCCGGCCATAACACAGAGGGAGGGGACAGCATACAGACAGCAACTCCCTGGACTTCAGTGCAGCCCAGAAGGGTAAGGAAGGCAAGGTGGGAGGGGACAGCCACCAGGACCTCGAGCTTGAGGCATGGATCAGCAGAGTGCCCTCAGATGGCAATGAGTTTAATGGCAGAGCAGCCTGCAGCCCTTTCAGGGGGGCCAGCTCCCCTCTGGTGGGACCAGGGCCAGTCTAGTGGGGAGACATTAAAAACCCAAACCCTAACGGGAAGTGCACACCTGCACACGCACCACACCGACACGCATACGCAGGGACCGACATGACACAAGCGACAAAGACCCTCCCTGCCTCTGGCCAGAGTCCTTCATCCAAATCCCTTCCCATGTCACTGGTCCAGGCCAAGGGGTGGGGAGAGGCCGGCTTCACCTCTAGACCTTGTACAGCGTCTGCAGTAGACTGTGGCGGGCGAAGGAGCAGGACTCCAGGGCACCATTGGGCCTGTGAGGACAGAAGAGTCAGTGTTGGGGGGGGAGGGAAAAACACAGCCCTCGGGGGCCTGGGGGCTTCAGGCTGCAGCAGGGCCAGTTTCCCAACTACGGAGAGGGCAGGTGGGCCATTTTTGAGGCTACAAATGTTCTGGACCCCTGTTTTTCTGACTTTCACAAGGACTCTGCAAGGGAGACATTATGAGCCTGGTCTTCTGTACACTGAGGGGTGGAGCATGTGAAGCTCGGAGAGGTAGCAATGCATCCAAGGCCACACGGCTCAGCGATGACGGGAACGCAGGCCCCTGCTCTCCCTGGGCAGAGCTAAGGGCCCTTCCGGTGGGCACCGGCCCATGGCAATCTCACAGCTGCTAGAGTCCCACCTGGGCCCTCACAAATGACAGGCTGGCCTCACAAATAATGGGCTTGTCCCCATCAAGATCATGAATCTCAGGGGGACCCCTGGGTGGCTCAGCAGTTTAGCGCCTGCCTTTGGCCCAGGGTGCAATCCTGGAGTCCCGGGATCGAGTCCCACGTCGGGCTCCCGGCATGGAGCCTGCTTCTCCCTCCTCCTGTGTCTCTGCACCACAGAGGAAGAAAGGAGGCCAGGCAAGTGTGGGGCGGAGCCAGGATCTGCAGCCCATAGCCATCTTACCTGGTCTAGGATGGCCTTGGGATCCTAGACCATTTGGCCAGGTGATGAGGGAGGGGGACGTGCCTGTCACTCCGTGGTCACTCAGTCACCTCAAAGGAGGCCTAAGCGACAGCCTTTACCAACTCCCTCTTTTAATGTAGTACAGAGGAGGCCCATGCTGGGGGCAAGCAAGCGGCTACGAGGCAGCTTGCCACTGGCCAACAAGGGCGAGGGGTTCTTCTTGTGGGTCCACGCCCAGCCTCAGGGCAACATGGACAAGACAGAAAGGAAAGGGAACAATTCTGACTAGAGGCTGAAGGAGACAATTGGAGCAGGGCTCAGCAGGGGCTGGGAGGCAGGGACTAGGGCCACCTCTGGCGACGCTCCAGTGAGCTAAGTACTCAGATCAAGGCAGCATCCCCTGCTGTGGGAACAGGCACAGGGACAATGTACGCTGCTGGGGAGGCAGGGCCGTGAGGTCTACGGCCAGGGTGAGGGCCTACCCTGGACTTGGGCAGAGGAGCCAAGAATTCCGCTCTGTGCCCGGCGTGGGGCTCGAACTCACAACCCCAAGATGGAGAGTCTCACGCTCCACCAACTGAGCCGGTCAGGTGCCCCTCAGCTCTACTTTTCACAAGGGCCAGTCTAGCTGCAGCGGGAGGGGTGGCCATGGGCGGCAGGTGTGGCGGCAGGCAAGTGGGCAGACACACAAGAGCATGAGGCCCAAGGAGCACATGGGACAGCAAGACACTGTGGTGGTGCAGAGGCCATGGCACGGACAGCTCCAGAAGCTGGCCGGTGATCCTCACCACGCCCTGAGCCAGACTAACCCACCACCTTCATTCACGTCCCCCAAGGCAAGGGCTATGTTCTGTCTCCCCTACCCTATGCCCACGTCCCCCCAAGGTACTGGGTTCACAAGAAGTGAGATAGAGTCGCCAGAGACAACCTCATTCAACGAGGTGGAGGGGAAGCAAAGAGGGAAATGAAGGCCGAGGGCCACAGAGGACCTCAGTGAGGACAGGGGATAAGCCTTCCGACCCACTCCTCATAGGCCGTGGGGTCTGAAGGTTTCTGGCTACCCAATTGTGGCCACTGCCTCACCACAGCCCAGGACCCTCCTCCAGGACAAGGCCAAAGTTTCCAGGTCCCTGGGTATCTGGCACCTGCCAGGGAGGGGACTGTGGCTGCAGAAGGCGAGTGTGACGGGCCCCTTTGGCCTCAGGCCTGTGGCTGAGGGAACGGACACAGAACTGTTCCCAGAGACGTCACGGAGTAGAGGACCTCGATCAGCAGTGCAAGCGCGGGCAAACCCCTTCACTATCCCATACTGCTTCCTCATCAGGAGAAGGGGGGCCATTCCATGTCCTCTGTCTCTCTCAGGAAAAGATACTATTCCTGAGCCCATGTCCTCAGCTTGGCACAGGGGAGGGAGAGACTCAAACACGGCTGCTGAGAGCCAGGAGGCATGAGGGTCTCTCTCAAGCCTGAACAAGTGGGCCAGGGAAGCCCCCATGACTACGGGCCTGCGTACACGGGAGCCAGCTGCCACGTAAGGCAACGAGGACACACTCACTTGGTCATGAATGCCAGCAGCAGGGGTGCAAGGGCCTTGGGGAAGTAGTCCTGCTGCACCACGTGGTTCAATGCCATCAGCGGGCCGTACAAGTTGGCAATGGCCTTGATCTTGTCTTCACTCTGCAAGGAGAACACACAACACAAGGCAGGATGAGCTATACGGCCACCTCGGGGGGACCCCTAGGTCTCTGGCACCCAGCCTTTGCTCAGAAAGCCCCGTGGCCAAGGTCAAGTTGAATCCCATCGTGAAGGTGAGACTCTTAAGCAGACCCAGGTCCCAGTAGGACTCTGCAGGGCGGATAGGATGGGTGGGCAGCCATGGCCAGAACCACCCCTGGTGGCCCCTCGCTCCCCACCCTGCAGCCTCACCTTGAGCAGACCCATGTGGACGAGGAGCCGGGTGAGGAAGGCGTTGGAGTTGAAGGAAGATGAGCTGAAGGCCTTCTTCATCAAGGCATCTACAAGGCAGAAGCGGCAATGGGGAGGGAGCCTGTTATAGCAAATGGCTGCTTACCAGCCAAGGGCACGCAGCCCTCACACACAGGATGGGTCATGCCTTGTGCACGAATCAGGTGAACACAGGGTAGTAGACCGTGGTCCCAGGTCCCAGGCTGAGGGGACAGCCAGCACCAGGGGCAAGGCCCCACCTGCCAGCTGTGACACCCTGCCCTTCTCATGCTGACCTTACACACTGAAAAGGGGCTTGGGGACCTTATACAACCAGGGGGGTGGGAGGGGTGGAGATTCAGTGAGGCAGATCACCCCCCAGGGGAGGCTGTAGCCATTCTGTGGGGGCCAGAGGGATGAGCAAAGAAGGGAGGGGAGGAGTGGTGGAGGCTCTCCAGGTACCGTGTGGGTACATGCTTCCATGCCAGGCTGTTCTGGGAAACATGATTCAGGTAACTTGTTCTCATCACTGCCCATGGGCCTGGGACCCCAGGGGCAGGCTTAGTGGCCTCAACAGGGCCTCCTGCCTCAATGCCGCCCATGGGGAGTCAATCCAGGAGACAGCAGCACACGTACCTCCACTCCTCTCTACCCTTTGCAACATGCTGCCTGGCCAAGCCTGGCCCACACAGAGGGGCTCAGACATGCGTGCTCAAGGTGGAGGGGACAGGTGCTACAGCGGAAGTAACAGAGGGAACAGGGTAGCGATGGAGGGTCACGACAGAACCAGAGACGTCAGGAAGCTCTGGGAAAAATCTGGGAAAAGCAGGTATCCTCCAGGCTTCCAGGTGGAAGGGACGGTGTGCAGAGGCTCACAGGTACAGAGGCTCACAGGGACGGTGTGCAGAGGCTCACATTAGCTCAGCTCTCGTGACCTCTCCTCCGAGAGGATGGTTCCCATAAGGGCCTTGAGGATGCAACTATCTGGTCTTCCTGTGGCAGATGCCACCTGGTTGAGCTCTAACTAGACCTAACTGCATGGCTTTGGAAAGGCCTAGTTTTCCCCATCTGCAAAAAAATAAGAGAAGGGAGCAGCCATCCTACTCCCTGGCAAGAACCCCACAGAGGAACGGGTAGGAGGGGGTGCGGAGCAGTCACACATTGCTGCTGGAACAAGGGGCTCCAGCAACTCTAAACGTCATGAACCCTGAAGCAGCAAGGAGGCAGAGCCACCCACGCCCCACCCATCCTGCATTACCTACTGCATCCTGCACTGCCGTCCTCACTGGGGCTTCATCCTTAAACACAGACGACACCTTCAGGAAGGCAGAGACCACCTTTTCTGGGTCAGATGTATCAGTCTGAGGAAACAAGAGACATCGACTGGTCACCAGGGGCCAGAGCCCCAGTGAAGAGGCGCCTGCCCCGTGCGGCTGGCTGGAAGAGGCCCATGTCTCCCCGAGGCCTCGGGTGGGCAAGGCTGGATCCCGCCCCACCCCATGGTGTCCACCTGGAGCTAGGCCTGGGCCTGGCCCAAGGCGGTATGTGATAGAGTGAGTCAGCACTGAAATCGGTTATTCCATGACCCAGCGATTCCCTTCTTGTAAATCTAACCTGAACACATAATGCAGAGGATAGACCACATTCACGTGCAAGGAAGCTTAACTTCACCAAGGCGGAGACAAGGGGAAACAATGCGAGTGTCCAGACACAGCGCACTGCCTACGTGTGACCTTCACTCACGGGGACAGAGGGCACGGCAGGAACTTTACTGACAGAGGAGATGATGAATGGTATTACGTGACAAAGTGGGCCTTTCATTTCATCACATTTATCATGAGAAGAAAAAAAAAAAAGACTACAGACAAAACATAAGGAAAGCAGCCAAAATGCCAAGCCAGCTTGAGAGTGGGCCCGTTTTATTTCTATTTATCACTTATGCTCGTCGAAACTGTTCTCTCATCTGTAACACAGGGTAACAAGGTCCACATGGCGGGTTGCTAAGAGGGTTCAGTAATACCCGAACCATGTCCAAGTACTCAAGACAATGTCTGGCAGACAGAAGGCACCTGTCAGCCACCTCGGAAGGACTAGTGAGTGAGTGAACAAACAACTGCCAAACAAGTGAGGCTGGAGAACAGAAGAGTAACCATGAGGCCTCTGCAGGAGCCTTGGGCAGGACAGGTGTTCAAGAACAGCTGGTCCTACAGAACATGGGAGGGAAGCCTGGGTGTGTGCACACGAGAGTCCTAGGAAAATCCCTAACTTCCCAGGTGTCAGTAGGTGCAGCAAGCCTGCCCCACCAGCAGCCCAAGTGCGTTCCCAGCGGCATGGTCATCTGTAATCTCCAGAGGGTGACAGACACACGGTTCACACTCATTTGTGTGTCTGTGGATTTAGAAAATAAATGTCAAAAAAAAAAAGAAAAAAGAAAAGAAAAAAGAAAACAAATGTCTAGGTATTTATCCAAAGGATACAAAAACAGTGATTCAAAGGGGCACCTATGCCCAATATTGATAGCAGCAATGCCTACAATAGCCAAAGTAGGGATTCCTGGGTGGCGCAGCGGTTTAGCGACTGCCTTTGGCCCAGGGCGTGATTCTGGAGACCCGGGATCGAATCCCACGTCGGGCTTCTGGTGCATGGAGCCTGCTTCTCCCTCTGACTATGTCTCTGCCTCTCTCTCTCTCTGTGTGACTATCATGAATAAATAAAAATTAAAAAAAAAAAATAGCCAAAGTATGGGAAGAGCCCAGGATGACCACTGACAGGTGATGGATAAAGACGATGTGGGATGGGATGCCTGGATGGCTCAGTGGTTGAGTGTCTGCCTTTGGCTCAGGGAGTGATGCCGGGGTCCTGGGATCGAGTCCCACATTGGGCTTCCTGCATGGAGTCTGCCTATGTCTCTGCCTTTCTGTGTCTTTCATGAATAAAGTCTTAAAAAAAAAATGTATCCTCAAAGAGACATTAAAAAAAAAAAAAAAAGACGACGTGGGATACATATACAATGGAATATTGCTCAGCCATCAAAAAGAATGAGGTAGGGGAGCCCCAGTGGCTTAGCGGTTTAGCGCCACCTTCAGCCCAGGGCGTGATCCTGGAGACCTGGGATGGAGTCCTGCGTTGGGCTCCCTGCATGGAGCCTGCTTCTCCCTCTGCCTGTGTCTCTGCCTCTCTCTCTGTGCCTCTCATGAATAAATAAATTCTTTAAAAAAAAAAAAAAAAAATGAGGTCTTGCCATTTGCAACGACGTGGATAGAACTGGAAAGTATTACGCTAAGCAAAATAAGTCAGTAAGAGAAAGACAAATATCGTGATCTCACTACACGTGGAATTTAAGAAACAAAACAGATGAACATAAAGAAAAGAAAAAGCGCAGCCCGGGTGGCTCAGTGGTTTAGTGCCGCCTTCTGCCCAGGACCTGATCCTGGAGTCCCAGGATCGAGTTCCGCATCGGGCTCCCTGCATGGAGCCTGCTTCTCTCTCTGCCTGTGTCTCTGCCTCTCTCTCTCAATCTGTGTCTCTCATTAATAAATAAATAAGATCTTAAAAAAAAAGAAAAAAATTAATAAAATAAAATAAAATAAAATAAAATAAAATAAAATAAAATAAAATACAACTAAAGAATCATTCATTTCTACCCACGAAATGAACAAGCACCTGGCAGCCCCGGACTCCCACTGACTGTCCCCCACCCCCCCAGTCCCATGCTCTGCTGGTCCCCGTCTCTGGCAGCTCCAGAAGCCATGGCACGCACGGGCTTGAGCTGGTGGTGCTCGGACCTACCTGCTGGGCTATGAGCACTGAACTCTTGGGGCCGAGGCGCAGCAGCTTCTCTGGAGAGGGGAAAGCCAGGAAAGTGGAGACGTCTGCAGGAGGCGGGGAGGACAGCACGGGAGCTGGCTCCTGAGGGACGGGCGGCACAGGGGGCTCTGTAGAGGTCCGACCCCAGACTCCTCACCCAGAGCATACACCCCACTCCAGGAGGGCAAGGCTCAGAGTCTAGTAGTATTCCTCCCACTCATGTGCAGCCCCTCCAAGGGCATGGGGGTCCCCAGGCGCTGGCCCAGGCTGGGTCCCAGGGCAGGAGCCTCTGGGGTGGGGGGCGAGCCACCTCCTTGGCCAGGTAGCTCCTCGCCATGATACACGATGTCCAGGTAGGAGGCCTGTGTGGGGTAAAGTGGACCCCGCCAGGAACTACTAGAGTGAGGCTGGGATAAGCACCAGGGGTGCCCAGAGCCACTAAGACTGAGAAGTGAAATGCCATTTGCTGAAATGCTGTCCTAAACTGGAAAAAAAGTAAAAATCAACATGAGCGTGGGGCTCCTTGGCCAACCCGTAGTTCTCTGGAAGCTTTACTTGGGAGTCTGTGAGGCAGTCCTGACTATACCAGCCTCTCGGTGAAGCAAGGGGACACCAAGGGTCCCGGCTGGGCCACAGTCTCCAGAATGGGGAGCTGTCCCTATGGGTCACCAAGGTGGGTAGAAAATGAATTTCTGTTTATGCTTATTTTTTACCCTATTCTTTCAGGGATATTTATACATGTTTCATAATCAATGGTGCAGCCACATAACACATGGTCTAATCACGTCATAGAGCACAAATGAATAAACACAGCGGTGCTGAGGTGAGTATAAATATAGATGAAAACAGCCACACTGGGATGATTCTTCTTTTACTTACAGGAGTGTGCATTCAAAAATAGTTTGCACTCAGGGTACGTAAGTAGATTCCACACCTACCACCCCCGTGAAGATGTCTTAGGATTTCACATGCGAGGATCAGGGCTCTGATCCTGGCCAACAACAAGGAACTCACTCCACTGTTTGGGTCCAGAATCTTCCTTGATGGTGTGGATGACTCCTCTCCTTGCCCTTGTTGTGGCTCTTCCTCTTCCTCCTCCTCCTCTTCCTCATCTTCTTCCTCCTCCTCCTCTTCTCCTTCCTCTTCCTCCTCCTCCTCTTCCTCCTCCTCCTCGTCATCCTCGCCCTCATCATCACTGCAGAGGGGAGTTGGCTAAAGCAGACCCTCCCTGCCCAGTGGCCCATGTTGGCTCCGAGGCCTGGTTCCACAAACCCACAGACCCCAGTGAGGTGGGAGGGAGCCTGCAGAGGGCAGGGAGAGTAGCTGCTCCCAGGGTGGGGGCACCTGGGTCATCTCTCATCACCCAGGGAAGCCCATGTGGTGAATACCGAAGAATCAAACCTCATCCCTGTCCCAAATGGGCCCCCGGTCCCACTGGGGAGACAGAGAAAAGAAAGAAAATGTCTGTCACAGATGAGGCCCAGGGCTAGGCAGCAACACTGCCTAGCAGCGATGCCAGGGGGATGGGAGTTTCTGGGACCATGGGCCTCTTGAGGCCATCTCTGAGCCCTCAATTCTTAGCAGCAGCACAGGCCTAGCACTGAGGGACTGACAGGTGACTGAAGGTGTCCTGGGAGCTGAAGGACAGCGGGAGCCAGATGCTGATGGCCCAAACGGGACCCATCCAGATGGAGAAGGCAGCCCCACCACCGCAGCCCCTGCTCGCACTGGGTGTGGGCTCCACAAACCCAGAATCCCCACTCATCAACTTCTTCCTTTCCAGACTCAGTCTCCAAGTCTGATTTTTAAGAACAATCGTGAGCCCACCCCCACTGCTGCCCTGGCCTCACTGCTCCCCTACCTCCTCTGTCAGCTCGGATCAGCAGCCTCCCCAACTCCCTTACTCCAAAGGGCAACCATTCTCAGACCCTTATCTGCTGAACATACAGTAACCTAATTATCCCTGCCCACCTGTCCTGCCAGAACGAAGTCCCAAGAGTCAGAAACCTTCACCATCTTCTCCTGGCATCCCTAATGCCTCGCACAGCACCTGACACATACAGGGGCTCAAAGAATAAAAATAGAAGGCGGGCGCCGCTGGCTCACAGCTCCCTACCTGAGGGAAGCCAGCACCCTGGCCATGTTGAAGCCATCCAGCACCTCCTGGAGCTGCTCGCAGCCTTCTTCTCCCAGCATGTTGCCTGTTCACGGGCGGGAGAGGGGAGGGGAAGGAGGTCAAGAGCCACAGCAGGGCCCGGCTGGCAGGCCTGGGCCAAGGCCACCACCCCGATTACCATTGAGGTCCAGCTTCTCCAGTTCGGCCTTGTCCGCCACAGCCTCGGCGACAGCCAGAGCAGCATCTCTCTTGATTTCACAGAATGACAAGTTCAGCTCCTAAAAATAAGAGGAAAGAGTAGAGGCAAACAGAACCACAGGCCAGGAGACCGGGTCCTACCCCGAAACCTCGGTCTTCCCTGACGGAGGGTAAGGCAAGCTCATCCTCCAGCCAGGCAGCCTAACACCCACAATAAAAATAATGCCATTTACCCAGCTATGCTGGGTCTCTTACACTCTACCATGGTAACCTCTAGCTCTCCCTTCTCCCATTGCAAAAATAGAAAAAACCAGCTCACGTCACACAGATGAAAAGAATCGCACAAAATCCGAGGGAACCCAGGCCCACCTAGCCTTAAAGACCAGCACACCCCCGGCACCCACGGTAGCACACTGAGAGTGGGGGAAGCCTAGAGCTGTGTGGGAAGACAGGCGGCACCTTCAGCTTGGGCAGACCCCCGCGCACAGCCTCGGCGATGGCAACGGCACCCTTGGAGCGCACCAGGCAGTCCCCAAAGTTGATCACTTCCGCCTGCCGCAAGGTCTTCAGTGTCTGTGGGGGGAGGCAAAGGTGTGAGGGTGCAGGCCCCCAAGAGCCCACGGCACACCCCGTGTCAGTCGTCATTCCGTCCGCCTGTCGCCTGGCCTTCTCTGAACCTCACCAGCTCTTGTCTCCTCCCGGCCTCTGGTGAACCTCCCTCCGCCCTACTGCTACACCACAGCCAGAATCTCCCTGAAGCACAGATCTGACCAAATCAAACCCCAACTTAAAGCCCTACACAGCTGCCTATTACTCATGGCAGAGCCTCAGTTAGCAAGGCCACAAGGTCTTGCCTCCCTCTCCACTCCTCCAGCCCTCACACACATCCTGAACCCTGGTTACTTCCAACCAGGACCAAAGGAATGAGGCTCCCTCCCACCTCTGCACCCCTCCACCCCCCATGCTGCTGACCCCTCTGCCTGAAACACCCCTCTCTGTCCAAAGTCCATCTGTCCTAATCAACTCGGCCAAAATGTGACCTTTTCCAGAAAGCCCACCCTAGGTCTGATTTGAGCTTCCTGTATTCCCCTACACTTGCACACATTTCCGCTAATACCCCATAGCAGCAGGACTAGCCTTTTGCAGGTCTTAGGGCCCTGTGAGGTCTCGCCAGCCAGCCAGCCAGCCAGCCGGCCCACAGGATTCAGGCCCTGCACTGTCAATGGCCACTCCCCTCTCTCCTTGACCTAGGGGCTCCTTGAAGGCAGAGTCTGATTCAAATCTGTGTGGCCTGCACTTGGTACAGGGGTGAGCACCGGACAGGGCTCAATAAATAGCTGATGAGAGAATCAATGAGAAAAACAGTCGGGCTGGAGCAGCCTTCCATGCAGCCTCTGAGAACAAATTCGGCACCAACAGCTGGGTTTACACAGGCAGCTCAGGAGGGAAAGTACTATGGACACTCAGAGCTGCCCAAAAAGGGCACAGGCAAACTTGCGACATATGCCCTGTTCTGGAATGTTCAAAAGAGCCAGGGCACAAACCTGGTGGACGGGCGGAGGAGCTCACCTGCTGATGGGTGTGTTAAAAAGGCAGTGGTCAGACCCTGCTTACCACGGTCCCCTCTGACCCTGCCACTCTCGCCTCACCTTGGCCATAGCCACAGCGCCCTTCTCAGTGAAGGTGTTGTCGTTCAGGTTGATGACGCGCAGCAGGGGGTTGATTGCGAAAGCCTGGGCCAGGGCAGTGACACCAGGATGATTAATCCCGTTCTGTGGCATGTGGACCTCCTCAAGAGTCCCGATGATCTGTGAGGGAGCAGGAGGGACAGAGCAGAGTGGTGGGCTCCTGAGCTCCCCCTGGGCCAGGCCCAGTGCCAATGACAACCAGCAGGCAGGAAGGTGGCGCTACACACTAGACATGGGGAGGGGCTGCCATCAGCTCAGGCACAGGCTCATCCCTGGCTATTGGCACAGATCGCAAAGCAGAACTTTGGGTATGGCTGTATCTGATCATCTCCACAACCTCATGAGGGACACCTACCTGGGATGGGGAACCCCACCAGACAGAGAAGACTAGGGATCAGAAAAGCTAAGTAACTTATGCAGGCTCACACAGCTCAGAACACAGGTTCCTGCGTCTGGTGTCCACACTGCAAGGACCCTGGGTGCTGGCCTGGTCTGCCACAGTCCTTCCTCGCATACTGCAGCTCCACTGCACTGGTCTTTCTCTGGGCTCTCCTGCCCTATTTACACAGTATGACCAGTGCTCCACATTTCCTCCTTTTCTGGGGGGTGGGATCTTCTCCAACCACCTAGCCCTTTTTCATCCCAACCTTCTGACACCTCTTTTTTTATGGTTAAAACACTCAGGGTCTTTAATTGTTGGTATTTCCTTGATAGATCGACTCCTATGTAGTCTTCCTATATACCTCTCATTTTGGACACCTCCCCCAGGAAGTCTTCCAGGATCCCCACCCCCTTGCCCACGTACAGTCTAGCACTCTTCCTCTGTGCCCCCAGAGCATGTCCTTCCTCTCTCATGGTATTTGTTCATCATCCTGGACTACCAACATCGTCCTCCTGTCTACACTCCACCAGCCTCTGAGCTCTCAAGAAGAGACTCATGTCCCAGTCTCCACTGCTACCAAGGACCGAGGTCAGGCCTGCGAGGACTCTCCACCTAGATACCTTCTGTAGTTCCAAAGTGCCCAGAACAGCACAGGGGGTTCACAGGTAAATATAGGCAGGCCAAGTGAGGAACATTACCAATCAGGGCTTCTCAATATCTTCTGTGCCACAGACCCTCTGGGTAGTCGGGTACAGCCCCTGGCTCCCTCCTTAGCATATTTTAATTTTTTTTTTTTTTTTTTTTTTTTTTTTTTTATGATAGTCACAGAGAGAGAGAGAGAGGCAGAGACACAGGCAGAGGGAGAAGCAGGCTCCATGCACTGGGAGCCCAACGTGGGATTCGATCCCGGGTCTCCAGGATCGCTCCCTGGGCCAAAGGCAGGCGCCAAACCGCTGCGCCACCCAGGGATCCCCGTATTTAAAATTTTTAAGATAAATCATATGGACCTACTATGAAGGCAATCAATTCAATTGAAAGAGAATCCTCAAAATATTTAGAAAAGACCCCAAATGTGTGCTGCAGTAATAAATGCACTCCTTATTATAAAGGCATTGAGCAGGGACGCCTGAGTGGCTCAGAGGTTGAGCTTCTGCCTTCGGCTCAGGACATGATCCCAGGGTCCCAAGATTGAGTCCTGCATCAGGCTCCCTGCAGGGAGCCTGCTTCTCCCTCTGCCTGTGTCTCTGCCTCTCTCTGTGTGCCCCTCATGAATGAATGAATAAAATCTTAAAAAAAAAAAAAAAAAAAAAGGCACCGAATAACAAGTCCTCCTGGAGGCAAGTCCACTGATGCATGAGGAACAAAAGACAGAAAGCTGAAGGAGAGTGTAACCTTCAGAGAAGGCATAACGTAACGTCACGACGTTTACAAGGATGGCAGCTAGGCTCCTCTAGCTCTGGAGGCACCTCTCCCCTGCTGTGTTCACTCTCTGCCTGAGGGAGACAAGCTCCAGGAGCTAGATGGCGGGGCATGCCACTCTGGCCTCAGTGTGGTTAATGCTGCTAGAATACGGTTTGCCAAAGAAAACAAATGGAGAGAAAAAAAAAGACTCCAAAGTTCCCAGCCCTGTGGGACAGGTGTGGGCCTCTCATGGAGCTTGCAGTCAGGGTCTCAGCAGGGTCCCAGAGGGCAGGGCACCTGGGCCACAGCTCCCCTACCTCCCCGTCTCAAAGGTAAGTCTGATGACTCCATCTCTGTGCCCCACCCACTAGAGGCCAGAGATACGCACCCTCTGTGAGCCCAGGTGCTGTGCCAGCCTGTCATCCCACTCACTGCCCTGGCTCCCCCGTCCCCGTTTCCGAGTCTGGCAGTCCTCAATCACTGACCAGAGCAACCTCAAAATCTTCTCAAACAGTATTCCAGGGAGCTGCCACCAGCTCACCTGCAGCAGTGGATCGCGCAACTTTTCAGACACATGACAGGAATCCTGCCCCACTGCAGAACGAGCCACAGGTGCAGAGAGGGGATGTAACTCGCTCTAGGTCTCGCAGCTCCACTCCAGAGCCGGAGGCACACCAGGCTGTCAACCTGCAAAAGCTTAGCCCACCTCAGGGCACGGCGGGGCAGGGCGTGCAGAAACCACTCACCCCGAAAGCTTCTGCCAAAGCAGTGGCTCCGTCGTTCTCCAGACGGTTTCTGCCAGCCACGAAGACCTTCAGGCCCAGTGGCTTGCCTTGGGCACTGGATTTCCGGTGACACTCAGTCAGAGCCGCTGCCAAGATCTGTGGGGGAAGAGGGAAGAGGCCCAGCCTCTTGGACATCCTATGCCACCTACTGGTGGTGGACGTGGGGACAGAGAACTGCTCACAAGCAACATGCTCACACTGCATATGTGCCAAGCACCTCGCAGCTTACTAGGGTGTACACCACCTCTTTTGTGTGTCCCACTACCCTGTGAGGTTTAGCCTCATGTTAGCGATGGGGAGAGACACCTGGAGGGAGGGGAGACACCGAATGGGAGGTCCATGGAAGGGCAGGTACTAGGAAAGGGGCTTCACAGTCGGCTCACTGCACTGCCAGAAGCCGTCTGTCAGGTGGGGACCATCGTGATTCCTCCTCTCCAGCTGAAGAACCTCAGGCTCAGAGAGGGACAAGGACATTCCTATAGCTGCTAAACATATGGAAAAATCTAGACCAGAACCCAGATCTTCTGGCATTTCTTCCACGTTGCCCAATGCCTGAGGGGGAGCTGGCCAAGACCATGGTCACACTCCTTTGACACACACCATATTGTTGGTGTGGTGCAAGGACAGAAGCAAGGACGCAGCTTCTGCCTGGGTGATGATATCGACACAGCAAGAGTTAAAAAATGCTGGCTGGTTGCAGGGAATCAGAGAGACCATGGCTGCAACTGGCAGCCAGTCAGCCTGACTACATAGCTCTCTGTCCCTGGGGGCCAGAAGGGCCACCACAGCCTGACTCCCAGTGGGTGGTTTGCATGCTCAGTGCACAGATCATGGACGTCCGCCATAAACCAGCCTCCTAAAAAAACAGCACATTCCATTCTCCTCAGGTGCCTCTGGGCCCACCACAGTGAGCTCCTACAAGAGTCCAGCCTGGGGACTCAGGGCCTGGAGAGCTCCAAGCACAGGGCTACATCACACTTCCAGCGAATCCTTTGGGCCCCTCCAATTCCCTTGTGTGTGGCACATGGGCCACACTGAATGCACTCTGGCCGGAGGAACAGATTCTGAAGGAACTGGAGCCTGTGGCACTTGCAGCTCCCAGGAGGTGCAGGTCAGCAAGGCCGGCACCCACAAGATGCAACAAAACTGAATGAGAGGTGAGGGAGGTAAAAACGAGCACACATGACATTCCAGAGTGGAGCTGGGCTGCCGGGGGGATCCCCTGGCTGCAGGGTCCACAGCTTTTGTGCCTGAGCTATGGCTCACGCCAGAGTAAAGGCGAGGCCTGCTGCCCAGCCACTGGCAGCTCTAGGAGCCTCAGTAGCCCAGGCCTGCCACGCAGCAGGGGGGAGCCGATGGAAAGCCCGGGTCTTTCAAAGGCGCATCTCCAACTCCCTCAGCTCTAGGTTGGGCTGGACCCATTTTCTGTGCAGATGCCAACATTTTAATGTCTTCACACACGCACGGCTTACTGCTCAACGAGACTGGGGAGGTGGAGGATGGGGCTGGCAAGGGGGCCAGCAGCACATCCTGGCTCTCCCCTCCCATGAGGTCAGAGGCAATAGGCACCCCCGGCAGGGGAGGCTGCTCGAGGAGCCCGGGGCACTGTGAGCACAGCACAGGCTCTTCCTGCTGCTCTGATGGGTGTGGAAACAGGTTCAAATCCCAATCAGAGGGCAGCCCCGGTGGTGCAGCGGTTTAGCGCCGCCTGCGGCCCGGGGTGTGATCCTGGAGGCCCGGGATTGAGTCCCACATCGGGCTTCCTGCATGGAGCCTGCTTCTCCCTCTGCCTGTGTCTCTGCCTCTCGCTCTCTCTGAATGAATAAATAAATCTTAAAAAAAAAAAAAAAAAATCCCAATCAGACCATCCTATTGATGCCATCTGGGGACTTGACCCAAGGTCTCTATCCAGTTAAGGGGAAAACTGGGAATAGCATCAGCCCCTTTTTTAGGTGTGGGTGGGAGAATCAGGGTAGTGCATTTAACACATCTTCAAAGAGAAGACGTCCTGAGTCGTTGTCAGTCCCTGTGTCCCAGCCCTTTTCTCCTTTTGGTCAGAATGCGAGTGGGAGGATGGGAATTGGCCTTTCTAGTCTTCGGGGCTTAAAGGAGCCAGAATGGACCAAAAAGATAATCAACAAGGCTGGGTTCCCTCCACGCACGTTCCAGGAAGAGAAGAGACATGCTTCTGCACTGACCAGCCTGACTGGTTGGCTGGACAGGAAAGGCACCTCAGGCAAGGCCTGGTCCAGGAAAAAGGTGAGCTGTGCCCAGGCCTCAGTGGTTTCTCTTCTGGACTCCCTCCCCCACATGCACACAGCAGGCCTCATGTGGCCCTGCCAGCTGTTCTGAGGGCACAGCAAGTCTGGGATGCCCAAGCCCTGCGCTCTGCAGAGCCAGCAGGTCAGCGCATGTACAAGAAGCTGCCTCTGTGTTGCCAAGACAACACGAGAACTGGGGATGGTTGCTTGGCAACCCCACCCTCCGGGCCTCCACCTCCTCTCCACTGGCCACAGGCTGCTGCCTTTGAGGCCTTTCTCCTCTGAAGAGAAAAACAACAGACCAGCCATCCCAGATGGTGGCCAAGGGCACATACTCCTAGCTCCACAGGAAGGAGACCGGGCAGGGTGGGGGGGAGGGGTAAAGGGGGACGTGGGGGAGGGGCAATGGAGGACACAGGCGTGGGGGGAGGGCCTGCCGCACCCACCTTGCCACCGCCGATGCCCATGCCACAGTTGTTGAGCTTGAGCTCATGAAGGGTGAAGCAGGCAGAGCTCTTGAGCAGGGCCTCAAAGCCTCGCACACCGTCAGGCCCAAACGCGTTGTCGCTCAGGTCCAGCTCCACCAGCTGCGCCCCAGCTGTGATGAGTCCCTCCCCTAGTGAGGTCTGGGCAGAGACAAGGTTCAGCTCAGTTTTGCAGACATCTCCCGGGGAAAGTTTCTACGCCAGGCCCCTTCTGCCCTCAGGGGGCACCCAGGCAGAGACACAAACCATTTCATACCCGGAAACCCTAACGAGGGCTCCCAATTCAGGTGGGGCATGGGGCTCAGTATATGTAGGAGTGATCAGGGAAGGCTTCTTGTCGGAGGGGGCATTTCAATTCAGGCTAAGTGAAAATTAGTTAACCAAACATGAGATTCTGGCCAACAGTACAAACACAAAGAGACGTTAAGTGTGAAGCAGCGTACTGTGTGTCTACAAGCAGTGGACTCCAGAAGAGGCTGAGGCTGGAAGGAAGAGAGGAGTCAAATCAGGCTAGAGCCCGGAATGCCAAGCCAAGGACCGTGACCAGAGCCTAAGAGCTCCGAGGGCTTTGATGTGGGTGAGGGATATAGAAGACACATCCTCTGAACCTGAGGAGGGCAGACTGGAGGCAGAGGACCTGCCCAGGAGTGTGAGACAGTGACCTAGGCAGCAGAGGAGGAAGCTGGCTGGCTGGTGTGGTGGGAGACAGAAGACAGGGAACAGAGCCTCGGGTTGGTTTAGATCCCACAGAGGGAGGGAAACCTGCAGAAACTGGGTATTCAGTGATGTGCAGGAAGGAGGAAGGCACCAGTGATGCCTCTGGGGTTTCTGAGGGTGACTGGGGAGGCAGGCACCTGTGTTTGAGCCACAAGCCCAGGACCAACGTGGTAAGATGCATAGCTCTCCTGGGAACCTGCTGGGCTGGGGGTACCTACAGTTCCCCAGGAGAGATGGGAGGAGGCTCTGCCAGAGACTGGGGGCAGAAAGGGGCCAGGCATGCATCCTGTGTGTGGTTCCCAGTGGATGGAGTGGGGGAGGGATACACCGTCCCTGCCCAGGCCACCAACGGGCTAACAGAGGCAGTTTCCACTGTCCTCCCCACCACTGACTCAGCAATGGAGGGCCATTCTCTGCCTGCCCCTGCTGACCTCCAGCCCTCGGGCAGCCAGAGCTGCTGAAACCCTGTGTCTGCTCAACCTTCCCTGCATCTCATGCCTTTCCTCAACCCCATATTCTCTTGCCCCCCTTTCTAGGACTCACTCTTGTCATTGGTGATATGGAGACAAGCAAACCTCTCTCGAAGGTTGAGAAACTTAAATGCTAAAATTCAGGTAAAACAATGCATACAGGGCCCAGTTTGTAACTCACAAGCACATTTTCTTCACCCCCTCTTCTAACTTTAAGTCCTTTTACTTACTAACCCCCAAATGAATTTATTTAACCTATACTCTAAATCCTCCCTTTGCCTGGTTCTTATTCACCCTTTGAAACTGGTAACTAATAGAAGCAGCTCCCTGAAGGCTTCCTCAGCTCCCCCAGTGGAGGAGACCTCCCTCTGGGGTACCCATTTGGGCACCTGTCACTCCCTGAATGACCCTTAGTTGTTTACTGAATTGAGATGCATTATTATTATATTAGTTCATTAACATTATTAATTTATTAATATATTTATTCATTTAAATGTAAACTCTACATTTTACAAAATTTACAAAATGTAAACTCTACATTACTCTATATCCAACAACGTGGGACTTAAACTCGACCCTGAGATCAAGAGTTGTTCACTCTACCGACTGAGCTAGCCAGGCACCCCAGGACTGAGGTGCTTTAGAAATGAGGGTAGCCCCTGGGCACCTCAGGAACCACAGTGCTGGCTACTTGCATGGAGTTCTAAGAAGGCAGCCCAAGCACAGCCAGGGTGAGCCCCAGTAACAGTGATGGTCATGTCAATCATTGACCAAGAGGCTCACCCTCATGTACTAGGCCTCCTGTTCCTAAAAGGCTGCCTATTACTAACCTTGCCTCTTTCCCTTTAGCCCTAGGCAAACCATGTTCTGCTCAGTGATGCCCCCTCCCACCCCACCCACTCACCCAACCCCAGGCTGAAAACCGGACGCAAGCAAGGCTGACCCTCAGGAATGGGGAAATGGAAAACAGAGTGGATGGAAGCCACCCACCATGAGAAGCAAAGCAAAGAGTGGTATGGAGAAAGAAAGGGCCCAGAGGGAGAGCTGGGGCAGTGGGGCACAGAAGGGTGTGAGGGAGCAGAACAGGGATATGCAAAGATTAAGGAGGATAAGCACAGAGGGAGTGAGATCCACAGAGAAGCCACAAAGCTCAGGAATGAACCCAAGCCCCCACTGTCTGGCTCCATTATTGCCTGTACACCCACTTGCCTGTCAGGACATGGGCAGACGCTGCACTTGCCTGGCTTCCACTGAGCACCTCAGTCATGCACATCGTGAACAAAACATGAAAGAAGTCCTGGGAATGGCCAAAGAGGTCCCTGTGCCCAGAGGAGGGGAACAGCTGCCTGTGCACTTACCAGGGCTGGTGGGATCTCGGACCGCAGCCTCCCCGTGAACATGTCACTCCAGTGGCATCGCTTTGGAAGGAAGAGCAAGAGAAGAGTTAGTGGAACCCCTCAGAAATGGCCTGCAGGAAACACCTCATCCTTGTGGCCATGGACTACTGAGCATTACAATACTTCTCAATTTGGGTTTCCTCAGCAAAAAAAGCTGGTCCAGCTCTGGCTGAAGCTGGGGGGAACCGGGGGTACCTGGAGGCCCTAAAGGCCATACAGGCCTCAGAAGAAGTATGGGGAAAAGTCTGGTCTGCCCAACTCTCTAGTTTTCCAGGAGAGAAACCAGGCTGAGAAGAGACTAGCCGCAGGCCCCAAGGTAAGAACCAGTGGTAGAGCCAGGAGTCTGACTTCTTTGGCTCTTCTCCTGCCAAATAGGTCAGACTCCTGGCCCAGTGTTTCCAATACCAATCTCCCATATATTGTGGGCCAAAGTGACACATGACAGGATTTGGGTGGCAAAAGCAGATAGTAAGCAATATGGGTTCCAGCAGCAAGGAAATTATTTTTCAAGGTTCTTTTTTCTTTTTTTCCCAAGTAATCCCTATGCCCAGCATGGAGCTCGAACTCACAACCCTGAGATCAAGAGTCTCAGGCTCTATCGTCTGAGCCAGTCAGGCACTCCTTGAGACTCTTCAATCCTGATCACTTCTAGAAGGGGGCCTTGCTCTGGGGCTGGTGGATCTTGCCCATCTCTCCACTTCTTGCTCATCTGCCTCTTGAACAAAGGGCGAGCAGGCCTCATGCTCAGAGCCTTTAGATGACAATGTATCAAACTAGAATTTAATTATGCTATTTTGGTAAGGAACATCACTTTCCATTTACAGAAGGAATCACAGTTACTTATAAATTACATCAAAGTGGCTTAGTAAAGCCACAGATGCGGTGGCCCTATCCCTGGGCCGTGTCACCACATGTCATCCTCCAACTCAGCTCCACTCCTGCAGCCGCCAGGTGCAAGCCAGCTGTGTCCACCCAAAGTATCAATTCTGGCAGCTCCCACCTTTCCTGGGCCAAACCTGGGAATGATGGAACCCAGCAAAAGCAACTTTCCCCTGAAAATCCAGTCCTCGAAATGTGTGAACTAAATCCAACCCTAAGTCCTAGGCAAACTGGTTTCTGTAGACTTCTCAAGGCTTCCAGTAAAGCAAATCACCAACACGCATGGAGCCGTAGGGGACAGTCTATATGGATCTGCTCAGTAACACCCGAATGCAGGTGCTGAGGGCCAGGACCCAAAGCCAGTGTGAGCCCTGGAACACCTAACAACTGGCATCTCACCCCAAAATTTCCCCAACCCAACTGGGATGGGCCAAGAGTCAGCATGGAGATTTTAGGGCACAAGGACTAGGTTCCAATTCTGACTTAACAAGTATGCAGGTCTGCCACTCACCACTCCCCATCTCTGACCCTTAGTACCCTGTCTCTGAAATACAACTTTGGGGCTCAGCAATCTCTAGTGAGCAGTAGTTACTGCAGAGCAGTTATGAGCCTGGACTGTTTTCTGGGCTGCAGTCCTCACCCTCTCCTAACATGTGTGGCCTTGGACCACACTTCCCTCATCTGTCAAGACCTAACTTGGGTGGCTCAGCGGTTTAACGCCTGCCTTCAGCCCAGGGCGTGATCTTGGACTGATCCCAGGGTCGATTGAATCCCACATCAGGCTCCCTGCATGATGCCTGCTTCTCCCTCTATCTGTGTCTCTGCCTCTCCCTCTGTCTGTGTCTCTTATGAATAAATAAATAAAATCTTAAAAAAAAAAAAAAAAAAAAAAGACCTAACTCCTGCCTGTGTTGCAATAGGAAAGGTAACATCTTATTTCACATCAGCACCTTGGCAAGAGCACTATTGGCTCTCACATGCCCCAGCCCTGACCCCAGGATCCCTCCTGCACAGAAGCAGAGCTAAGACACTGGGGTGGGGTGACTTAAGGCACTAGGTCTGCAAGGATGACATGATGCACATGGCACTCTTGCTGTCAAGCTCTCCCATGTCATAGGCTCACATCTGGTCACCAAGGCAACCTCACAGGGAAGAAAAAGGTTTTGTAAAGGAGCCCAGATCCAGAACAGAGTTTGGTGCAAGACTACATAATACAAATAAAGTAGTACTGGGGCTTGACCCAGGCCCTCAGATGACAAAGCTCCACTCCTGCAGCCTCCAGGCCCAGACGACAGCTCTTCCATTCCTGTCCTGCATGGGTCACTGGGGAGGGCTGAGTACTTTTGTAGGAAAATGTCCCAGCTTCTGCTCAGGGACACAACAGGCCCTGGACAGAAGAGAAGAAACAAACACTGCCTTGGCCATTAATCTGACTGTGATCCTCCCAAGGAGATAAACAGCAAAGGCGATGGCACGAGCTAGCTCCAGGTCCTCACTGGGCAAATCCACTCTGTGTGCCCTGGCCCTGCATTCCTTCTGTTCAGCAAGCACAGCAGGGAAAGAGAACTGGACAAACTTCAGAGCGCGCCATGTGGCCAACTGATCAGCATTAGGATCCTGGGCTGTTTACTCAGAACTCCCAGCCTCCGTTCTTAACTTACAAAATGGACACAGTCTTTACCACGTGGGGTGCCAAAAGGACTAACGCCACATGCAGAAGAGCCCAGCACATGCCTGGCCCTGCATGCACTGAGCACCATTTGCAGTCGGGAAAGCTGGTCTCTCCCTCATGACTCTGCGGAGGCCTTAATGTGATACACACCAGGATTCCCGGCAACACGGAGGGTGTCCAGGGATGTCCTCCTGGCATTTTAAATACCTGAGAGCCCATCTCTTCTCACATAGCACCTCAAAGGACTGGTGTTTAGTAGGACCCCCTTTGGGACATAATGTAATAGTAGGATCTCTGTCGGCCAAAGAGGAGCACCACCTTTAAGAAAGAACTCACCATTCAGCTGTAAAGAGTGCAGCACCTTCCCAAACCCACCACAGCAACTGTGCTGAGGCTTGGCCACTGCTGCCCCACATGTAACTTTTCTATAGGCAATCTCTGCTCTGGAGCTCCTGGCTGGGGAGGCTTGGTGCTCGCCAGAAAGGTCCCACAGTCCAAGGCTCCAGTGGCCCAATTCTGTGCCCTTCCCTCCTCACAGATGCCATATCTGCATTGCTAAAGGCTCTCCCTGTCCAGTTCTGCTTCTTCCCCCTTTATCATGCATGTTACCTGATGAACCCCTGATCCTTATGTCTGTTACTAAGACACAACACACTGGGACAGAGGCCTCGGCCAGTGCTATGTGGGGAGGCCAGAGCAAGAGGAGCCGTCGTGGTGACTGTCAACAAGGCAAGACCTAGGAGGGTATGGACACAGGCAGGGACTGCGGTGGCCTTAGTGGAAGCTTGTCCCCAACCAGTCTGGGCCTGCTCACCATGCAAATCTCACCTTCAACTCTGACTTCTTCTCCAAGGCCTTGGCGATGACTCTGGCTGCCTCCACACCCACTGTGTTGCCCTCCAGGCGCAGAGCCTCTAAGCCATCAAAGTCTTCAATCTCTTTAATCACGTCTTTGGCTGCGGGAACAAGAACAGAACTTTAGATTCTGAGAGTCATGAACAGCAGAGGAAGAAGAGTCTGGCCACAATCTCGTCACTCACCATTCCAACAGCAATAGTATGCCTACTGTGGCTGGGCCCTGGCTTACCAAGGAGAATCAGGCTGGCTCACACTCTAGCAGGGGACTCTGCTACAAAGACAATTCTATCTGTACTGGGTGTTAAAAACAGGCTCGTATAGAAGGCTTGGGAGCCAGAGGAGGAAAGAAACTGAGCAGGGAAATGGCATCCAAGTCAGAGGGCCAGCAGGTACAACAGCATAAAGGCTCCCAGTGTTACATGATTCATGAATGGAGTGTTCATTACTGTATTGTTTTTAGTTACGATGAAAAATTCCAAACAAACTAAACGTCCATCAACAGAGAATAGGTTAACTCACCAGAATATGTTAAACAGCTACACTGATGTCATTAAGAATGGTAAAACACCTGACTTGGAAATCATTCATGTCACAGTGATAAGTGAAAACTGAGGTTTTCCACTGGTGTTTGGTCTGATCGCACTTTTAAAATGTGATATCTATTTAAAAATACATAGATAAATAAAATTTAAAAAATAAAACACTGTTTATTCTTACACACACACACACACCCCCCAAGGTCTAAAAGGACAAAAACCCAGCATTAAAAGTTATCTCTAGATGCTGCTGCAACTATGGGTGATTCTGTGCTTTTCCATCATCTGCTCAATATATTCTTAACGTGGGGATCCCTGGGTGGCTCAGCAGTTTGGTGCCTGCCTTCAGCCCAGCGCGTGATCCTGGAGTCCTGGGATCGAGTCCCACATCAGGCTTCCTGCATGGGGCCTGCTTCTCCCTCTGCCTGTGTGTCTGTGTCTCCCATGAATAAATAAATAAATAAAATCTTTAAAAAAATAAAAATAAAAAATAAAGTATCTATAATTATTATCCTAATTACTTAAAAAAAAAAGAACGAAAGGGATGCCTGGGTGGCTCAGTGGTTGGGCGTCTGCCTCTGGCTCAGGGAGTGATCCTGACCCTGGGATCGGGTCCTGCATTGGGCTCCCCACGGGGAGCCTGCTTCTCCCTCTGTCTGTGTTTCTGCCTCTCTCTCTCTGTGTCTCTCATGAATGAATAAAGTCTTTAAAAAAAAAAAAAAAAAACAGAATGAAAGGAAGAAAGGAACTCAGCTACGGTTAGAAAAAAATGTAGAAAAAAAATGCACCAAGATTAATAGTAGTTGTATCCTGGGATGTGAGATCACAAAGATACGGGTTTTTCTGCCTTCTTCCAATGTTTCTGAATTCTATAGTGAGCAGGTGTTGATTTTACAATCTAAACAAAAACATACAAGATGCATGAGACAAAACTCATCTAGTCTGGCTGGCATAAGACAGTGGGGTGAGGTGGTGGGGAAGAGATGGAGATATGTAAAGGAGTGAAAAGTTGGACTTGACCTCTTAGGTGACAAAGGCCACAGAATGGGTTTCACAAAGGTGATATGCTGCCCATAAGGAGCTCCCTGAGAAGCCCCAGTGAGGGCCTCTGCATATGCCTCCCTCCCTAGTCGCCCAGCAGCACTTTCTCAGGAACCCCTGATGAACTCCCAGGCAGGTCAGATCCTGCTTGGCAGGTTTCACAGCCCTGATCTCCTCCCAAATGCTGCCTGCTACAATTTTACACTCTTCTCTCTTCTAAATGATTACTTGATCATTATGTGGAGACTTTGTTCATGCTCCTTCTTCATTGGGTCATGAGCTCTGGGACTTTGCCTCAGCTCACTACCATGCCCCCCCAGAGGGGAGTGCTTAACATTCTCCTCCACACCTAGTAAAGTAGTTACTCATGTCTATTCCACAATTGAGTAGTTGAGATACCGAGAGGTTATGTAAAAGCCTACTGAGCTCACACAGCCAGAAAGTGATGACCAGCATTCATTCTCCTTTTTTCATTTCACAACAGGAAGGTTGGCCAGGTATGAGCCTCCCATTTTCTAGAAGGGGAAGCTGAGGTTTCAAAGAATGAAGGAACTCTGCCCAGGAATTCAGGACAAGGACGGAGCTAGGCTTCAGACTGGTCTTCTTTTTTTTTTTTTTTTTTCAGACTGGTCTTCTAAAACTCTACCCCTGTGCTCCTCCCCAAATCCTTGCTTCCGTGCATAACCATGGACTTTATACAGCACTCCCCCAACCCCTGCAAGGAGCCAAGTCCCTCCCCTTCTCCCCTGGGTCTCAGGTGCCCAGATGTCCTCTGTAGCTGGCACAAAGTGCACAGTGCAAGGGCTGAAATAATCTCTCAGCCCTTTGGAAGACCTGCTCCAAAACAGAGCCCCTCTAACATCCAGGGATTGGCCAGGTTAGCAAGGAGGCAGGACACCTGCTCACGGGAATGTTTATGCAGTCCTTAAGAGCCAGGCAACAGAGATGCCAGGGCCCCCAAGGGAAGACTTATGCCGTATCAGTGAGAGAAGTAAGGAGATACACAAGTTCTGTACACAAGTTCAATCCTGGGGAGAGTCACAGGCACATGGCGAGTTTGGAAGAATAAGCACCAAAACGGACAAGCAGAGACAGGAAAGGGTGGGGACCACTGCTGAGTGGATTCTCTCACTTGGTTTTCAATCCAAATGGGGTTCCATGTAACTCAAATGTGGTTTAGGGATGTGTCCCAACACTCCTGAATAACCAGCTGTCAAGAGGCTGGGCGGCAGGGCTTGCCTTTCAGCCTCCACCGCCTCACAAAGTAACAAGTTCCATGTTTACTATGCAGCCATGGAAAGCAGAAAGGCCTTTCCTTGGTCCTTAAATGACTTACTGGGGAGAGAAGAGCCTTGTTCCAAGCATCATGGCTTCCTCACACAGGCCTTGCCCTCTCCTGACTATGCCAGCTCACTGCCAGCCAAGGTGGAGGCCCTTTCTGGGCCCAGGATCCGGCTGCCAGGCTCCTCCACACCACATTCAAGGCCGTCTGCACTGGGCTTCCTATGGCACCTTAATTCCTTCTCGCCCAAGCCCACCCTACGTGTCTCAGCTCCTGTGCCTGACTCACGTGATACTCCCTGCGTCTACTGCCCTCTCCCCTACAATGACAGTTCAACCACCTTATCCATGGGGACTTCCGGGGCCCTCCTAAACCAGAAATGATCCCTTTCCCTTGCCGTATTTCCCACAGCTTTCTGTTCACGTTGCTCAGAGTATGCTTCACCTTCTACCCCCTGGCAGTTGAGTACCTCCTTCCTACTCCATCTTAGGAGGTCCTCAGAGGCTGGGGCTGTAAGCTGGGCATCCCTGGTGACCAAGAAAATGGAGGCAACATGTCCAGCCTGAGCTGGTTAACTAGTGATCTACACAGATTTTATTTTTTTATTTTATTTTTTAATTTTTTTTTTAATTTTATTTATTTATGATAGGCACACAGTGAGAGAGAGAGAAGCAGAGACATAGGCAGAGGGAGAAGCGGGCTCCATGCACCGGGAGCCCGACGTGGGATTCGATCCCGGGTCTCCAGGATCGCGCCCCGGGCCAAAGGCAGGCGCCAAACCACTGCGCCACCCAGGGATCCCTCTACACAGATTTTAAAACTAGACAAGCTTGAGCTCTAATCCTAGCTCCATTACCTGTATCTGTGCCCTTAGGCAAGTTCTATTATTTCCCAGGGCTTCACTTTTCCAATCTACAAAATGGGGATGAGACCTACCTCAAGGACTTTTGTGAGGATAAACTTTCTTAAGTCAGGCACTTAAAGAATGCCTGACTCAGCATTCAGGGAATGGCATTTAATAGCAAATTCAGGGGATCCCTGGGTGGCTCAGTGGTTTAGCACCTGCCTTTGGCCCAGGGCATGATCCTGGAATCCCAGGATCGAGTCCCATCCCGCATCCAGCTCCTTGCATGGAGCCTGCTTCTCCCTCTACCTGTGTCTCTGCCTCTCTCTCTCCCTCTCTCTCTGTCTCTCATGAATAAATAAAATCTTTAAAAAAGGGGAATCCCTGGGTGGCTCAGCGGTTTAACGCCTGCCTTTGGCCCGGGGCGCGATCCTAGAGTCCTGGGATCGAGTCCCACGTCGGCTCCCGGCATAGAGTCTGCTTCTCCCTCCTCCTGTGTCTCTGCCTCTCTCTCTCTCATGAATAAATATATTTTTAAAAATCTTAAAAAAAAAAAAGCAAATTCATCTTTACTGAACTGAGCTGTCTACTGACAAACACAAGAATAGGGACTTAGCTGGACCTCTGTTAAAATCCCAGCTCTGCTACTTACCAGCTAGATGACCTTGGGCAAGTTAGGTCTTCCAAATCTCTTCTCCTTATTTATAAAATGGTAACATTTCTACATCCCCCCCTCAGGGATGACAAGTGATCGGAAGTGATAACAGCACAGGGAGGGACTCTGTAAATGTTAAGACCCTTCAGAGACATCAGGAATTTGCACTGCCATGCTCCTGACAACCTGAGAACTCCAGTTTCTGAGGCAGGGCAGGGGAGCAAGCTTGCCTGCAATCCATGACAACTGGGCAAGTCCAGACCAGTTTCCCTGGTTGGGCCAGAACCTCAAGAGTCCTTGCAAGTGCTGGCTTGGTGCCTTCACTTCCAAATGTCAGGGGATTCAGGGTTGACCAGTGTTAGCCATGCTTTGGCCAGGGATGAACAGACAAGGCCTGCATTCTGCTTCCTAATTCCCTCCAGTCCTGGTTCCTATACACGGACAAGAACATCCCTCCCTCTTCCAGGGGCATTCAGTTGCACGGATCAGACCTCCCAAGAGGGCCTTACCTCTGGGAAAGCCAACCAGTATTCCCAAAACCAGTCTGGGATCATAGTGGTAAAGGTGGGAAGTAAGAAGTCAGGGACTATACCCCGACACTGCTGTTGTGATCCTTTGTTGTTTACTATCTCCTCCCACTAAGACATAAAGTGGCCCTTCCCACCAGCCAACCTAAGCTGTCACCAGCAAGGATGGCCTCCAAAAACATGATGACTAGCAGGGAAGCCTATATATGTCCTTGTGGGCACATCTTTAAGCCTCACTCTAAAAGGGACCCAAAACTATCTCACAGAGCTACTAGGTAACAAACAACGTGATAATGTAGCTAAACAAGCTGGAACAGGAGTCATTGGCACACTCCCTTTCCTCCCCTGGGCCAGCCCAAGCAGGAACTCACCATCTTCCGCAGTGTTGAGTTTGAGGCTCTTGCCCTTGAAACTCAGCTGACCCCCAGCCACCTGGGTTTTGGCAAGTGTCTCTGCTAGCTTGGCAATGTCTTCAGAGGCCATGCTGGCCACGTTGCTGGGCTCCCCCGGAAATCTGCAAACTGAGCAGGATGAAGTTTCATTAAGAGACAGGAGTCTCCTGGGGCCCCCTGGTTGGGGAGGGCAGGGCAGGACATCAGCCCTTTCAGGGGCTTAACACCCCCTCCTCCATGTAGACTCCAACAGCTAAACTACTGGGAGAAATGAAAACACTATTAGGTAAGGAACAATTCCAGAAAGGTGGAGAAAGTGGCAAGAGTAGTAAAATCATGTTTTAGCCCCTGAAGGATTACTAGCTTATTTTAACTCCTCGCCTGCCCCAATGGCCCCAGCTGAGACACCAAGCACAGCCATCTGAGCTGCCCATCTTCTGGGCTCCCAGTGAATGGTAGTTGGGCCCAGACCAACAGTTGCAATGCAAAGAGCCTACTCCAAGCACACACCTGCCTGATCATCCTGGCTGCTCTCTGTTTGAGGGTCCCATTCCTCAAACAGGACTAGGATGGCTAAGGGATCCAGGTTATCCATCCCGCGAAATGCCCCACCACCCACGCTGGCATGTCTCTGAGGATGGGGCACAGGTGTCAGCCCACTGCCCGTCTGGTTTCAACCTTAGCCAGAAGACTGGGCAACCCATGGTGGCCAAACCTCAGGGGTTCCTAGGAGACCAGAGGTCTCTACATCACAACAGCCACCATCACAATAGACCAAGGGCAGAGCTGCTGAAGAAAGGAGCTTCTGGCCTGGAAGAACTCGGCAGATTGGCAGAAAAGACCACTCCATTTCCCTACAGAGGAAATGGCAGGTCATCAGGGGAAACCAAGGATGATGGATATGGAAGACAGAACGAGGAAGGGCCCACAAAAACTCCTTCTTACCCAGAACATGTCCTTCCCCAATCTATTCATCCTCAAGATACAACTGTGATGGCTCCCCAATCCTCCAACTCCCCCCAGGCTTCCTCTGGGCTCCTACAGCCAGCCTCCCACCTCCTTCTCCTTATCTTAACCCTGATCACCCTGGCTTGCCAATCTTTACAAATATGTATGAATTATTCTCCTAGATAAGAAGGCGCTACTCATTCATTCAATAAACATTTATTGGGTATTACTATGTTCTGGACGTTGCTCTAGATACCAGAACCAAGCAGTGAATGAAGCAAAAATACTGCCCTCTCTCTTTTTTATAAGATTTTATTTTTATTTATTTATTTTTTAAGATTTTATTTTTTTAAGTAATCTCTATGCCCAACATGGGTCACAAACCCACAACTCTGAGATCGAGTCACATGTTCTACCAAATGAGCCAGCTGGGCACCTCTTAAAACATGTGTTCTAAATAAGATATGTGAAATCTTATTTGTGTAAGTGATAAGAAAAACAGAGAAGGGGGTAAGGAGTTTTAAGGGGGTTGCGATTTATTTATTTATTTTTAAAGATTTTATTTATTCAGGAGACTTGGGCCTCTTGCTGATTCTCTTTTCTCATTTCTTGCTTTCTTTCTCCTTCCCTCTTCTGCACTAGAAAGAGAGGCAGAGACATAGGCAGAGGGAGAAGCAGGCTCCCTGTGGGAAGCCTGATGTGGGACTCGATCCCAGGACGTTGGGACCCTGGCATCACACCCTGAGCCAAAGGCAGACGCTCAACCACTGAGCCACTCAGGTGCCCCGAGGGGGTTGCGATTTAAAACAGATTGGTCCAAAAAAAAAAAATATATATATATATATATATATATATATAAATATAAATATAAATATAAATATAAATATAAATATAAATATAAATATAAATATAAATATAAAAATAAAAATAAAACAGATTGGTTAGAGGGGCACCTGATGGCTCAGTTGGTTAAGTGTTCAACTATTGATCTCAGCTCAGGACTTGATCTCAGGGTCATAAGTTCAAGTCCTATGCTGGGCTCCAGGATGAGCATAGTACCTAGGTTAAAAACAAACAGGGCAGCCAGGGTGGCTCAGGGGGTTTAGCACTGCCTTCAGCCCAGGGTGTGATCCTGGGGTCCCAGGACCAAGTCCCATGTCGGGCTCCCTGCATGGAGCCTGTTTCTCCCTCTGCCTGTGTCTCTGCCCCTCTCTCTCTCTCTCTCTCTGTCTGTCTCTCATGAATAAATAAAATCTTTAAAAAACAAACAAAAAGACCCACAATAACAACAAACCAGAATGGTTAGTTAGGAAGATATTAGGAAAGAAAGACTTGGAGGTCATCAAGGATTAGGCCAGGCAGATATCTGGGGGAAGGGCATTCCTGCAAACAGAATAGCTAAAGCAAAGGCTTTCATGGGGGGAAGGAGAGATCCGAGGAACTGCAAGGAGACCAGTGGGGCTGGAGTGCAGAAGAGGGAAGGAGAAAGAAAGCAAGAAATGAGAAAAGAGAATCAGCAAGAGGCCCAAGTCGCAAAGGCCATTTAAAGAATGCAGCTTTTACTGAGTGAAAAGGAGAGCCACTGGTGGGTTTCTAGCAGAGAAGACCAGACTCTGACAATGTTTTGACAGCAACTCAGGGCCTGGCATCTAGAAGGTGCCCCAAGAATGAAGAGATGAAGCTGGGGCGGGGGGCGGGGGCGGACCCTAGCCTGAAACCCGGCCACCACTTGCAATTCTGGGAATGGGACAATTTTCGGCAAAAAAAAAAAAAATGGTGGTGGGGCTCCCAGACACGTTCCTACTGGAACACACAACTCCTCTGCTGGAAAGGGGCCTATTCCTCAGTCCACTACACGCACGCACCATCCACTTTAAAGACTAGGAGGCCAAAGCACAGAGAATGCTTGAGCTGTCCAAGGTCTGCACAGGGTCAGCCGCAGAGCAAAGACAAGCAGGCGATACGCCAACAGCGCTTTCCTTTCCCGGCACCAAAGCCGCAGATTTTCTCGGGTGCGCATCTCTCGCTCGTGCAAAGCGTCCGCAGCGACTCATGCCGATCCCGCGGCCACGGCGGCAGCCCGGGCCCTCGCGGGCGTGGGGCCACTGGGAAGCGGCGGCAGGGGAGCGACGCGCGACGCGGGCCGCAAATGACAGGCGGGAGGCGCGGAGCCCCATCCGGGAGCCCAGGAGGCCGCGCACCGCCCCCTGTTGTCACCGACGCCAAGGAGGGACGCCAGTGCCGGCAGCTGCGCCAGACGCCCTCGCCAAGCCTCAGTTTCCCCATCTGGGAAAGGGGCCTGCGCCCCCCAGCACCTCCTCTCTCAGCCCCTCCGCGCTCAGCCGCCAGAGCGCGGGAGAGAAGGCCCAGAAGACCCCTCCCCGAAGGCGCTCAGGGGCGCCACACCTTCCCCGCCCAGCTGCAGGGCCGCGCCGCCCCCCGCCCCCCTCCCAGGCAGGTGACGGGGAAAGGAAGCGGACCCCGACCCTCACCGTAAACAGGCGGCGCCGCCGCGAGAGGAGACCTAAGCGCGCGCGTCCGCCCGGCAGGGGCGGGGACTGATTTAGGGTCCGGGTCAGGTCAGGTCGGGGTCGCCGCCTCCGAGCCCAGAGGTCCCGGTACGCGGCGTGCTCTTCCGTCAGCTCTGCCGGCAGTTCTCGCCACTCCCGTCTCCGACACCACCTGCTCCCCGCACGGTGGCGGATGATGGCGGAGGAGGAGGATTTTGAAAGCCGGCAGTTTCTTTCCTTCGATTTGATTTGTTCGAGGCCCAGGCCGGGTTCCCCTTCCCTCGCACGCGCGGCCTATCGGATATGGTAGTCCAGTTCTTCTGTGCGGGCCGCGGCGGCCGCGGCAGGGGCGCGCCCGCGAACTACCAGTCCCGTGATGCACCGCATCCCAGCGCGCCTCCGCCGGCTCCCTCTGCGCCCTCCCTTTTCAGCTTCTGGCTCTTTCTCCAGGAGGCCACAGGGCGGCGTGTAGCCCCGAGAGCCCAGAGACTACAATTCCCGTGATGCCCTGCGGTCCAGCCGACTCAGCCCTTCCGGAAAGGTTCACATTCACTAACTTTATTGACAAACCCCCGAAGGCGAGCGGCTGGATTTGTTCAGCGACAAATAGGTATCCATTTCCTCAAAGGAGAGCCTCGTCTTTTTTCCTCCCATGAAATTGAGAGGTCATTGGAAGTCTTTCACATAAGAAGCCGCAAGTTATTTGATAATTAAAAAGGGGAAATAGTTACGCTATGATAGAGAAGCTGAGACACCATCTTAACCGAATCGTCCACGTTAACATCAGTGGCACGACAAACCGACGTCCATTGCACACCTGCTGATGTGATGCACTGAGAAGGACACAGCGTCACCATGCAGCCAGTGCATAAAATTAATCTAATCCTGAAGAAGCATCAACCAAACCCAAACTGAGTTACAGTTTCTTTGCTACAGAATAACTGATCTGTACCCTTGCAAAAATGTCTGTCATGAAAGACAAAGAAAATCTGAGGAACTGTTGCAGACTAAAGGAAACTGAAAAGACATGACAACTAAATGCAATCAATGCTTGTACTTGTACGTTGGATCCTGGGCTGGAGAGTATATTACTATAAAGGGCAATATTGAAACAATTAGCAAAACTTGCTGCATCTTAGCTGATAGTATTGTATCAATGTTAAATTTGTTGATTTGTATTATTGTGCTGGGTTATGTAAGAGACTGCCCTTATTCTTGAGAACGTATGCTGAAGTAATAGTGGTGTGATATCAGCAACGGACTTGCCACTGGCTCAAAAAATGTATATATACATGGGGAGAGAGTGCAAATGTGTCCAGATGTTCAAAATAAGTGAATCTGGGTGAGGGGTAGATGGGAGTTCTTTGAACACTTTTGCCATTTTCTTGTAGGTTTGAATTTTTTAGGTATCAGAACACAAATAACTTTTCTTTTTTTTCTTTTCGCAAAGAACATTTTATCCATTATATAAATAACATGTGTTTGCTATAAATACTTCAACCAACATAGAACAGGATAAAGAGAAAAGTAAACATTACCCCAGAAACTCTAGCACTCAGAGATAATCACCATCAACATATGCAGCCTTCTCCAAAGTCACCTCTCACAACTTGGCCCACGCATATGCTTTTGCTTTACCTGCAATTGAAAGTTAAATAGATTATGTGCCAGATCTTTTCACACACAGTTAATTCAATCTTTACAACCACAAAGAAAGCAGACACCATTGCTACCCCTTTCAGCACAGAGATGAGAAAACAAGCTCCATACCCTGGTTCACGCCACTACTGAGATGTGGGCCCACTTTTCACCCTCCCTGTCGTCCTCTGCCTACAAGGCCCATGTCAAATGCCACCTCCTCCAGGAGGCTTTTCTACATCACTCTGTCCAGAATGAGTCATCTTGCTCTGGGCCCCAAAGCACACTGCAAGCCCTCACAGCAGTCGATGTGCAGCTCTGAGGGCTTTTTCACAACATTAATAGTATCATTGGCAGTGTCCTTATCCACCTGGGAGAGGCTTGGGGCAGCTATCATATCCATCTTGGCAGCATCTTTTCCCGGATTCACCTGTCATAGCTGCTTTACCTTTCCTCATTTGAATTGGATTCCGATCAGGGTCACTGGATGTTTGCTTAAAAAGAGTCATCATCTGAGAAGGCTAAGATGCTCCCAATTAGGCCTGATGCTATTTCTGTGCTGATTACCACTCGGACTGATCAAATCAGTCTGGATTTTCCTTGGGGTGATCCCCAGCCTCCTTTGTCCAGTTTTACTTCCTAAGGCCTCCCTTGGCCCTCTGACAAAGACCTCCCAAAGGGAAGAGGAGGGCAGATGGTAGAACATATATTTTTTAAAGGTTTTGGGCAGCCCCAGTGGCGCAGCGGTTTAGCGCCGCCTGCAGCCCAGGGTGTGATCCTGGAGACCCTGGATCGAGTCCCACATCGGGCTCTCTGCGTGGAGCCTGCTTCTCCCTCTGCCTGTGTCTCTGCCTCTCTCTCTCTCTCCCTGTGTCTCTCATGAATAAATAAAATCTTAAAAAAAAAAAAAAAAAAAGACCCAGGATCATGACCTGAGCCAAAGGCAGACGCTCAACCACTGAGCCACCCAGGTGCCCCTAATCAGTAAAACATCTTAAGTGATCTCCCCATCCTCGCCAAGCCAATAATCTAAGGTTTTCAGGACTAGAAGGGAATTCTTAGCAAAAACAACAATGGCCTTCAGAGTCTGCCTGGCTGGCTCAGTCCATAGAACATGCAAGCCTTGATCTCAGGGTCATGTGCTCAAGCTCCATGCTGGGTGTGGAGTCTACTTAGAATTAAAAAAAAAAAAAAAAGAAAGAAAAGAAATTTAAAGTAAGACTCTTGACCCCGATCTAATTTAAGAAGAAAGAAAAAGAAACAGTGGCCTTCAAGGGCCAGAGAGGTATTAGGAGGTAATGGGAGCCTGGTGGAGCTTGTGGAGAACCAGAGTAGATGTTCTGCTCTAATGTGTTCACATCCAAAGCTCAAAATCACCAGACCAGCCAGACATCACTGCTTAGCAATCCAGATTCTGTTTGTTACTCCTGAATCTAGATTCTACCTCAAACCACTTTAAAATGGGAAGACTGAGGGATCCCTGGGTGGCTCAGTGGTTTAGCGCCTGCCTTTGGCCCAGGGCGTGATCCTGGAGTCCCGGGATCAAGTCCCATGTCAGGCTCCTGGCATGGAGCCTGCTTCTTCCTCCTCCTGGGTCTCTGCCTCTCTCTCTCTCTCTCTCTCTCTCTCTGTCTATCATAAACAAATAAATAAATCTTAAAAAATAAATAAAATGGGAAGGCTGAGGTTTAAAAAGATGAAGAAGGTTCCCCAAGGGTACACAGTGAGTCAGAGTTGTCCCGAGACATCAGTGTTTCCAAGCAACACATGTGTATCATCTCTCCTTCTCTTTCTCCAGCTCTCTCTCCCTTCAACGTTATCACCTGAGGGCTAGTTTGTTTGCCAAGAGCAGTAAATGGAATCATAGCCTTTGACAGATAGATAGAGCCATTTCACACCACCCCTTTCTTCTTTTCAACAGGCAAAGAATTGAGGACCAAAGAGGTTAAAAAACCTGCCCAAATTACACAGTAATTTAGACAAGAGATTGTAGATTTTTTTTAAGTAAGCTCTGTGCCCAACATGGGGCTTGAACTCACAACCCTGTAATCAAGAGTTGCATGCTCTATCAACTGAGTCAGCTAGGTACCCCCAAGATAAGAGACAGCAGAAGCCAGATCCCTGGGGTCCTTTTCAATAGACATGCAAAACAAGTCATTTTGTGAGTATGAGGTGGGTATAAGGGGAAAAGGGAATGCTTTAGACCTTTCTGTCTTTGTTATGCAGCTTTTCTTTCCTCTTTTTTAAAAGAATGTTTTGAAGAAAAAAAGCAGGCTGCCTCTGATTCGTTCGGTTTACTTTGACTGAGTGTTTTAAATTCCATTGTGGTGCCTGAAAACAAACTTAATTGCTAATTGTAAGTGGAATAAATAACAATATTTATACTGGTTTCCTGAAGAGCTACCAAGGCTGCAGACTTGCCATTTAGTGAGATCAAAAACAAATGCCTGAATTATGCCAGACATGTGAGGAATGTGGAGAGAAATTCTCAAGATCCAGCTGGGTACGGGTGCTCGCCTAGGGCCCCTAGAGAAAGGTGGTGGGCTTGGCCCACCAGTATTGCAAGGGAGCCTGTCCCCTCCCCCCCAAGGGTCACCACCCCTGCTGGGAAGGGGTTGCTACATTATCTGTTAAAGACCACTCAAACCACATTCCCCCCTAGGTTCAAGCCCAGGGCTCCCCATCAGAATACATGACCTTTTCAAACTTTGATAAATAACAGTAAAAATAATTCATTCCCCCCACAAATAGTAATCGAGTATCCACCATGTACAAGGCACTGTTCTGGCTCTGGGAATCCAAAGGTGAGTGAGACAGAAAAGGATGATGTCTGTGGAGGAGCTTAAATTAGGATCTAACGTTTCTGGAGAGTTTCCTGACACCAAATGCTTTGGGTAGATTATTTTTTCTTTTAAAAATTATCTTGGGATCCCTGGGTGGCGCAGCGGTTTGGCGCCTGCCTTTGGCCCAGGGCGCGATCCTGGAGACCCGGGATCGAATCCCACATCAGGCTCCCGGTGCATGGAGCCTGCTTCTCCCTCTGTCTGTGTCTCTGCCTCTCTCTCTCTCTCTCTGTGACTATCATAAATAAATAAAAATTAAAAAAAATAAAAATAAAAAAATAAAAATTATCTTAAAAAAAAAATTATCTTGGGGGATCCCTGGGTGGCTCAGCGGTTTGGCGCCTGCCTTTGGCCCAGGCCAGGATCCTGGAGTCCTGGGATCAAGTCTCGCATCAGGCTCCGGCATGGAGCCTGCTTCTCCCTCTGCTTGTGTCTTTGCCTCTCTCTCTCTCTCTCTCTCTCTCTCTCTCTCTCACATGAATAAATAAATAAATCTTAAAAAAAAAAAAAAAAAGAATTCTTTTGTTCCAGAGTGCCTGGGTGGCTGGTTCAGTTGGTTAAGTGTCTGCCTTTTGCTCAGGTCATGATCTCAGGGTCCTGGGGTGGAGCCCTACATTGGGCTCCATGCTCTGCTGGGAGTCTGCTTCTCCTTCTCCTTCTGCCCCTCCTCCTGTTCAAGCTCTCTCCCTCTAATACATAAAGTCTTTTTTTTTTTTTTTTAATTATTTTGTTCCTTGGGATGCCTGGGTGATGTAGTACGTTAAATGACTGACTGTTGGTTTCAGCTCAGGTTGTGATCTCAGGGTCCTGGGATCGAGCCCCCACCTCAGGCTCCATACCCAGCATGGAGTCAGCTTCAGATTCTCTCTCCCCTCTTTCTGTGCCCCTGCCTGTGCTCTCTCTTCTCTCAAATAAACAAATACATCTTTAAAAAAAATAAAATAAAAAATCTTTTGGTTCAAAATGGAAATAATTTTCTAAATAAATACGGACACAAAAAATTCAAAAATAGTATAAATGCAAAAGACCATTAAGAATAAAGTTAAGGGGGAAAAAAATTTAAAAAAAAAAAAAAAAAAGGGATCCCTGGGTGGCGCAGCGGTTTGGCGCCTGCCTTTGGCCCAGGGCGCGATCCTGGAGACCCGGGATCGAATCCCACGTCAGGCTCCCGGTGCATGGAGCCTGCTTCTCCCTCTGTCTGTGTCTCTGCCTCTCTCTCTCTCTCTGTGACTATCATAAAAAATAAATTAAAAAAAATTAAAAAAAAAAAAGAATAAAGTTAAGGGGAAAAAAAAGAATAAAGTTAAGGAGTGTCAGACTGGCTCAGTCGGTGGAGTATGTGACTTTTTTTTAAAGCTTTTTTTTAAATTTTTATTTATTTATGATAGTCACACACACAGAGAGAGAGGCAGAGACACAGGCAGAGGGAGAAGCAGGCTCCATGGACCGAGAGTCCAAGGTGGACCTCGATCCCGGGTCTCCAGGATCGCGCCCCGGGCCAAAGGCAGGTGCTAAACCGCTGCGCCACCCAGGGATCCCCGGAGTATGTGACTCTTGATCTCAGAGTTGTGAGTTCGAGCCCCACATTGGGCCTAGAGTTTACTTTAAAAAAAAAAAGAATAAATTAAAAATTCCCTGTTTTGTTTTGAAAAAATTTTTTATGCGGATTGATGGGTGGATGGATGGATGAATGAGTAGGTGATCAAGCAACATAGCAAAGTGTTAACGTTTGTAGCATAATCTAGTGGATGTGAGTATTCACTGCTTTCAGCTTTCTGTATCTTGGCCATTTTCATAATAACACGTTGGGGACAACGTGACCATGTCTTATTGCCTGGTTTCCTCCCTTCCCCCCTGCATATGCTAGGCTGGGGGCTAGCCTATCTCAGCCCCTAGGTTCATGAGTCCTCTCCACTTTTCTCTTTTTAAGTCACTCTCACCTTTGAGAATCTGAATTCTCTGGACTAGTTCCCAGAAGAATGTATTATTTATTTTTAGTTAATCACACCGTTATCAATGTTTTGTACGCAAGGACTCATTTAATCCTCATGACCTGTGGGGACCCAGTGGGGAAAGTGCTCTTTATATCACTGACCTAAGCTTTAAGTTATGCATCACATCTTCAGGGCCTTTCCCTAAACCCCAAATTAAGATCCCTTGCTGGAGGGCTGGGACCTGGGACTATGCGGGAGCTGTGGGGCCGCAGGGTTTCTCTGCATGTGGCCTTGCAATGAACATTTGTTGAGTGACTGAATGAACATTGCACATGCTTGCAGGAAAGGCTGCCATACATGCATAGACTCTCCACCAGGAGATAGTGAAGCATCTCTGAGGGCCAGACCACAACAGGTGTGAGCTCAGTAGAGGAGGTGCTCCTTGGAGAAGGGATAACTGAACACCATAACTGTTAGTTCCTCAGAGGTGAGAACATGAGTGTCTGATTCCCATTCTCCAGCAACCCTCTTAGGTGTCTGGTCCTCAGGGGTGATCAGGGATGCGTTCAAACTTAAGATGTCCCCATTAAAAAAAAAAAATGTCCACATCATGGGGCAGTGGTGGCAGCTTTATAGGTAGACAAGCCTGGGTCTGAATTCTGTCTCTGCCTCTTTCTTAGCTGTGTAACTTTGACCAAATCACTTAACTGCTTTGTGTCTGTTTTTTCACCCAAAACCGATCAAAATAATCCCTACCTTATAGGATTTTTAGAGGGAAGGGGATAAGAGAATCAACATATACAAAGTACTTGGTCCATCGTAATTAAGAGTTGGTGGTTGGGGACTCTTGGGTGACTCAGTAGTTGAGCAACTGCCTTTGGCTCAGGTCGTGACCCTGGGGTCCTGGGATTGAGTCCCACATCGGATTCCCCGCAGGGAGCCTGCTTCTCCCTCTGCCTGTGTGTCTGCCTCTCTCTGTGTGTCTCTCTTGAATAAATAAATAAAATATTTTTTAAAAAGAGAAAGTGGCTGTTATTTCTAATTAGGCTTTAATATGCAGACATAGAACATTTGCTGCCCAATGACATTTGCCTTCCCAGAAAACAATCTACTAGCACCAGCCTCAAGGATTTTCTCTCAAAAGCACTACCACATAGGTCTGATATCTTGTAAAGTCCCATTTACCATCTCAGGCAGCATTGACACTTTACCTGGTTGATGTCAAATCAAAGTGGAGAGCTGATGTCCAGCTGAATCCCCTTTAAATGATGGACAGTCTTCTAAGGATATGTGCTATTTTAAAAAAAATATTTTTTTTCTTATTTATTTATGATAGTCACACAGAGAGGGAGAGAGAGAGGCAGAGACATAGGCAGAGGGAGAAGCAGGCTCCATGTATCGGGAGCCCGACGTGGGATTCTATCCCAGGTCTCCAGGATCGTGACCTGGGCCAAAGGCAGGTGCTAAACCGCTGTGCCGCCCAGGGATCCCAGATATGTGCTATTTTACTGGCAGCTTGGGATGGTGGAATCACATCATTTACCAGCTAGTTCATTTGAGCAAGTTGTGGGGATCCAACTGGCCTCAGCATCCTCCTCTGTAACATGGGAGTGATAGTAACAGTGGTGCCTAAATCTGATCTATTGTCAAGAGTGTCTGACTGTAAATTGTACAGGGAGTATATATATTAGGTATTCTTATCCTTATTTTACAAATGTGGAAATTGAAACTGTGATTGTCCATGATCACCCAGCTAGCAAGAGGTGGGAGCTGGGACTCCCACCCACCCTGGTCTTCCTAATGCCACCATACCACCCCGCCTCCCTAAATTGCCAGGCTCTGCCTGTAGCTGCCTTTAACCCATGATCTTGGGTCTATCCCAGGTGACCAAGGGATTGAATTCCCACAAAATATCAGAACCCCCAAGAAGCGCTTGTCAGAAATGCTGAATTAGAGTCTCTTGACCGCAGGGAATTAGAAATCTTTATTTTATTTTTCATTTCATTTTTTTTTTTAAGATTTTATATATTTATTCATAGAGACAGAGAGGCAGAGACACAGGCAGAGGCAGAGAAGCAGGCATCATACAGAGAGTCTGACATGGGACTTGATCCTGGGTCTCCGGGATCACGCCCTGGGCTGCAGGCTGTGCTAAACTGCTGCGCCACTGGGGCTGCCCTCATTTTATTTTATTAAAATATTTTATTTATTTATTAGAGACACACAGAGAGAAAGAGATTGAAAGAGAGAGAGGCAGAGACACAGGCAGAGGGAGAAGCAGGTTCCATGCAGGGAGCCCGACGTGGGACTCGATGCCGGGTCTCCAGGATCATACCCCAGGCCGAAGGTGGCACCAAACTGCTGGGCCATCAGGGCTGCCCGGTGTGTTTAAATGTTAAAAATTTGTCCCATCGATGTATCCCCAGCTCCTAAGATGTGCCTGACACGAGCATTTTGGGAAGAGATAACATTTATAAAGTCTGCCAGCTCACAGCTGATCCTCCATAAATTAAATACACACATATGTATGTGTATATACATACATACACATGCACACACGTAGGTATTTGTGTGTGTATATATATATATGCGCATGTGTATGTATGTACAAAACTAAGAAAGGGAAAGAAGGAAATTTGAGAGAATTTTCACAGGATGTGGGAGTCCTCTGGACTCAACGGAGCATGTAGTGGTAGCATGCACAACACGGTATTTGGAGTAAGAAGCTCTGGATTCAAATCCCCCCTGGTCCTGAGCAGCTCTGAGGCAGCGTCAGGGGTGCCATACAGCCAGTCTCTCTGGTTAATGTCCCTTTCCCTCCTGGGTCTCCTCAGTTAGCCCCAGAATCCTTTCTGGAAAGATCTCAAACATAAAACAGCAGCCGATGGAAGGTCTGATTCTCCTCTGGGCCACCGGCCCTCATCCGTGAAGAGGGTTTGGGGAAACCTTCAGGGAAAGCACCTGGCGACGCGGGGGCTTTTTCCGCGGATGGGGTAGGGCCGAGGCGCGGAGTCTGACCAGCATCCGCCCTGAAATACAGACTTGCCCGGGGGGGGGGGGGGGGGGGAGCCCTAAGAGGGGAGGCCACGTTTAAAGAAAATAAAGGTGGCTTCCAGGCATGAGCTCGGCACGGGGCAGGGGGACTTCCCCGCCCCCAGGTGCGCCGCCCACCCCGGGCGCGAGGCGAGGGCAGCCGCGCTCTAGGACCGGGGAGGAAGAGCTGCGGGAGACGGTGCCTCCAGCGGGTGCTGCCGCGAGCGGCCGGCCGGCGGCTGGAAATGAAAGTACAGCGCTCCGGAGCCACATGGACGGAGCTGCCGGGGCGGCGGCGCCGGGAGCAGGATGCGGCCGCCCGTAATTAAATAGCACTTACTCTTATTATTACTAATAATAATAACGTAATCATACCTCTAGTCATAGCATACCATTTATCGGGCTCGGCGCAGGCCCGCGGGGAGCGCAGCCCGGCCGAGGTGAGTGCTGCGCGCGGCCCGAGCCCCGCGGGGCAGAGGCCGGGGCCGGGGCCGGGGCCCGAGCGCGTCCCGGCGGCCGGCGCGGGAGGGCTCGGGGGCGCCCGGGGGCCGCGCCGGGCCGGGGGAGGCGCGGGGGGCCCGGCCGGGCCGGAGCTGCGCGGGGCCCCCCGGAAAGTGCATTTTGCAGAGATAAAGAGCCGCCAAAGCCTCATTTCCTCCTTTTTGGGGCTCCCCCCTCCGCGTCCCCGTGCCCTGCCCCGAAGTTTCAAAGTTGCGCGGCCGGGGGCACCTGCCGCGGGCTGCTTCGGCCGCCCCTGCGGCACCCGGCGGGGGGGGGGGTGCCTTGCAATTTTCCTCCGTTGGGGGGGGGCTCCCGCCTCGGCGTCCGGAGCTGTGGGGCGCGCGGATGCTTTGCCGGCCCCCGCGAAGGGGTCCGGGGGGCCGGCGGGGGCGTCCCTGGCCGCGCGCCCCTGCCTTTTGTGTGCGTCCTGGCCCCGCAGCGCCGCGAGTTGGAGCGACCGCAGCACGGGCCGAGGACCGCGGCCGCCGACCGGTCGCCTCCGCCGGCTGCGGCGGCCACGCGAGCCCGGGGATCCGGGGCCTGCGGCCGGGCCCGGGGGGAGGGGTCGGCAGGAAAGGGGGGCGCGGTCTGGGCAGGGGGGCATTTCCGCTCGCGAGATCCACCCCCGGGCTCGGAGGCCTGAGCGGGGCGGGTCTCTGGGCCGGGAGCGCGCGGGGACCGCGGGGGGTGGGGTGGGGGGCGCCCCCCGGAGATGGGCGCCCTAGGGTCACCGACCCCGGCCTCGGACCCTCCTCCCGCCCTTGGCGGGCCTCAGGGATCCCCCCTGTCTCCTGGGCCTGCTCCCTCCTATCCCTTTTTAAATCGGATGTTTATAATAACATGCCTAGTTTGGGGGGGGGGGTGGCTTTCAACAGAGACAAAGCAGTTTTCCCAGGAGGAAAAAAAAGAAACAAAAACAAAACGGAGAAACGTTCAGTCTGCCCCTGATGGCTGTGGTGCCAGCATGGCATCAATGGGGAAGAGTAGGGTCTGGGGCCAGGAAAGAGTGCTGGCGAGTCTGGGGCTGGAGAGGGGGGCTGGGCCTGGATTGGGGGACTGGGGACCCACAGCATCTTTGTCGGGGATTTCACTTCTCTGGGGCTGCTCGCAGAGACTTTGGCGCCTGGGTTCCAGACTTTGAACCCCAACTTCTTACCATTTTCCTGGGCATCTGCAATTCATCCAGTCCCATGAAAATAGCAGAATGCAGATCCTTAGATTTTCACACAAATGGGATAATTATAGTACATTTAGCAACTGTCAGACCCAAGATTCCAGCGGAATCTTTACTTCTACTAGCAAGACTACTACTGCCCCTCTCCCCACATACAGTCCTACCCACCAAGGTCTCCATTCCTCATTTTGACTTCCTATAGAAATTGGACTGTGAGGTAGGAATGATACCTGGCCAAAACACTAAGGAGCAATTTTGAGGCATGGAATGCCTTGAGCTGAGAAGGAGAAACCTGTGTTGAGGAAGGATGAGGTCTGAGGATGGGAGAGAGATTTTGTGGTCGCTGAGCTGGCACGAGGGTTGTGTTCCACGGATGCTGTGAATCCTAGGCTGTGGGCTTTTTGTTTGGGATAGACAATTAAGAATGCAGGTGTGGGTGGATTATTTGGGGCTAAGGAGCTCTATGAGATGAGCCAGTCTCTAGGAATAAGAAAGTTAAGACGTTGATAGGTTTGGATTCTGAGAATCTGAAAATAATAATCCCTTAAATAGAACTTTTTAGTTTATAACAAAAGGGCTTTCGCATATGCTGGCTCATCTGTCCTCCATAGCAACCATGTCAGGTAGACATTATTCAATCCTTATTTTCCAGATGAGAGACCTGAGGCTTCTAGAATCGAATGTCTCCCTGGAAAGTCACATAGCAGAGATAGGATTCCCACTTAGTTTTTCCGACTCCAAATCTTCAGTCATCCCCCGAGTCCGCGGCCACCTTAGCAAGTTAGTTTTCAAATGCCCCCTTTGGGGCATGGTGAGATGCTGTGGGGCGGGCTTGGGGTTGAGTTTGTTACTTAGAGTCTGGCTGGAAAGAGAAAGCACTTTTGGTAGAACCCATGAGAGGACCAAGAAATGCTCGATACTGGAGTCGATGCAGTGGGATTGAACGGAAGAAAGATCCAGGAAGTGGATCTTGAGTTTGGAAGAATGGGGAGGTTTGGCTGGGAGAGGGAAGAGGAGGGGAATTCTTAGGCTCACCACGTTGCTTCAGTGCTGGGAGATTGACATACATCCTCATTGACTTTAACAGTGATTCTGTGAGGGGTGGGCATTTTTCTCTCCATTTCACAGATGGAGAAACTGAGGGATGCAGGATGAATGCAGTTGGTCCTATGTCATCCAGCTGGATTGGAACCCAGGCCTTTGTGACTGTTGAGTGTCAGAATTGGGTGGCTTCCATTTCAAATGAGTAGACAAAGAGCAGAGACCCAGACAGTCTGATTTGGCACATGCAGTGGAGGTGGGGGCTTACGCCCAAAGACCAGCAGGCTCCCCAAGGAAGGGGAGTTTTACGGAACTACCTTAGATCTCAAGGCCTCACAGGGCTGGCCCAGTGAAAGTACTAAAGAGATTTCTGGAAGCATTCCTGGAGAAGGCAGGATGGTGGTGAAGGAGGACTGGGCTCTGTTCACTTTCTTAGTGCCTGCGGCGGCCTGGCTAGACACTTTGAAAGAGCTTGTAGTTTGGAAAGGAGAAAGACATGGGTGATTAACCTGAGCTTCCCAAGGGCAGGAACGGGTTCTGATTGACCCCCTGTGCTCCAGGCCCCCGTGGAGGTGCCAGGAAGACCCATTCAGCCGACGTGTTGTCATTTGAATTATACCCCAGTGTAGAGGAGGAAGGTTTCTTTTGCCCTGGAGTGGAAGGTCTTCCTAGAAGAAGCACCATTTGAACATTTGAGAGGTGGGTTCAGAAAAGTCAGAGAAGGCATCCTGAGGAGAGGCGCTGAGGCCGGTAAAGGCAGGGCAGTGCAAAGAGAGAACCCACAGATCATTGGTTCGGCCACTATGTGGGTGGCAGGAGTCAGTTCACATTCAAGTCAGGCTCTGGCACTGGGGTCCCTTGGGCTCCCTGGGCCTACATTGACCTTTCTGAAAACGAGCCCTGAAGTTTGATGGTATGATGGTAATCTGTGGGAGAAACCCAGTGCCCAGGGATCGGGGCAGGAGAGTCCAATGCGAGGAACTATATGTAGAGAGGTTTTAAGATGTTTCTGGTTTTTTAAAAGACTTTATCCATTCTTTCATGAGAGACACAGAGAGAGAGGCAGAACATAGGCAGAGGGAGAAGCAGAGTCCCCGTGAGGAGCTGGGACCCCAGGACCACCATCCAAGCCGAAGGCAGATGCTCAACCTCTGAGCCACCCAGGTGCCCCGGTTTTAAAATGTTTAATCATGTAACCATTACCCAATCCAGCATTTCCTATGGTTGGGCCCTGTTGCGAGTGATTTTTCCTCAATAAGCTTACTTAATCTTTACAACAGATGCACAGGTAATAAGCACTGTGACTGTCCCCATTTTACAGATGAAGAAACTGTCGAGGGAGGTTACGTGGCATTGTGTAAGTCGCAGAGCTGGAAAGCAGACCCAGGCTGCCTGGTGTTAGGGTTTGCTCGCCGTGGGACTAGAGACTGGGAGGGACGGACCGGGCAGTGGTAACTTCACAAGGCAGAGGTGGAGGTGTCCTCTGAGGAAGTCTGGCTGCAAGCCGAAGCTGGAGCCTCAGCCCGGGCTGATGAAGTGACTGCTACGTGTCGGCTCCCAGGGGCCTCCACAGAAGCCAGCTCCTTTCATCACATTTAATGGCCCATAGAAAATGGGCTCGTTTTCCTTTCTCTGTCATCGCCAGCTACAGGGCTCCTTCCTGCCTTATTTATTTCCCTAGGAAGTCTGTTTCTCTGCTAGCGCCTTGATGGGTTCTGCAGGTGTGTGAGCACTGTCTCCCCATCGGGCTGTCAGGGCCATGTCTGCATCCAGAGCCCAGCTGCAGCCGACTTCAGTTCAGGCACGAGTCCCCAGCCCCGAATCAGAGGTTGACACATGGGCTTGATGGCAGCAGGGCAATTAGGGCCCCCAGCCACCACATACATAGGGCTGCCATGTGCCAGCCCTGGGCTTGGTGCTTTCTGGGCCCTCTTTCATTAGATTGGCTTAACAACTCTTAGAGGCAGCACCAAGTATTAGCAGCCCCATCTCACAGGTGAGATGGTCACAGGTCTCCCAGGCTCCAAGGTCACAGGGCCCTGGTAAAGCCAGGCCTTTTGTATTCCCAAGCCCAAGGCCTTTGCTGCTCAGCAGGAGAGATGCCTTCAAGTTATATTGTTTAGTTAGTTAGTAATCTCTACGCCTGCCCATCATGGGGCTCAAACTCATGGCTCTGAGATCAAGGGTCACATGCTCTTACTGATCAAGCCAGCCAGGTGCCCCATGAAGTCTCCGTGAAGCTCTTACCTATCTGGAAATCTCAATTATCTATCATTTGTATTGTGCTTTTGGCCGTATTCTCATGAGTCCTCTTGACACTCCTTTAAGGTGAGAAGTGTCTGCTTTGCAGAAGGAAAAAATGGAGAGGCCACCCACCCTCCAGCTCTTCCTACCCTGTCCACATTGGACTTGGAAAGGGAACAGAGTGTCGCATTCCCTGTGTCTTCCGAAGTGCAGGGGTCAGCCAGCGAGCATTCACTGAGCACTTCCTGTGAGGGCTGCAGGGGAGGTTGAGGCTGTGTGACCCTTCTGGGGTTTACGGAGGTTCATCTGTGCTCTTGGTCTCAGGAGCATTCCGTGTAGTGCCCTGTCCCCCTCCGGGCAAAGGAATTTAGGGTAGGGCATCCAAAGCCCTGAGTTTCATTCCCAGCTCTAGCATACACTAGCTGTGTGCGTGTTCTAGGGCACAATCATACTGTCACTCTTGGCCTCAGTCTCTTGTTCTGTGAAATAGCCTCATTGATTTGAGTCCCATTTTCCCCTGGTTTGCTGTGAGACTCAAATGAAGAGGATTTCAAAACTATAAAGACTACTGGTGTGACAGCATGGTTGTGGTGGCTATAGCCTCCAGAATGTTTCTAAATCTCCATTGCTTTCCTTGATCCAGGCTTGGACCACTGCAGTAGCTTGCTAGCTCATCTTCCAGCTTCTCCTCTTGTCATCTACCCTCAATGCAGCAGCCTGACAGATCTCAAGATTTAAATGGGACCTTGTCACTCTTCTGCTGAAAAGCTTCTAGTGGCTTCCTGACACACATAGAACACAGTGCTGGCTCCCCCAGTATGACCTGCATGTAGCTTTCTAAACAGCCTTACCCGGCCCCTCGAAATGTGCTTCCTACTTGTCTTGCCCTCACTCTAGCACTGCAGTCATACTAGCCTTCTGTCTTTGCCTCGAACATTCTGAGCTTGCTCCCACCTCAGGGCCATTACTTTTCCTGTACCCTCTGCTGGTGCACGCTTACCTACCTTGTGTTTTCCCGTGGCTGGCTCCTTCTTGTTTCTCTTAAATGCTGCCTCGCCGAAGGACCATCACTCCCACCACATTTCCCATTTCAGTTTGTTCGTAACTCTCCTCTGTAGCTTTACTTGTCTTGTGCATTTAACATTGGCCTATTTTTTTGTCTTCCCACGCCTGGACCACATGTTTCACGAGGTCAGGGACTTTATTAACCTCTTTCCCCCAGCATCTCACAGAGCTCCTGGTGCATAGAGGTGTTCTGTGGTTGTTTGTTTAATAGATGAATAATAGTAGCAGGGTTGTCCAGAACAGCCCTTGCCAAAAAAGAGTGGCCTAGATAGATAGAAACTGCAAGAAAATTGGTGTTGACTGATCAAAAAGCACTTACGGGGTAATTTGTAAGTTGCCAGGAGCTCTCTAACAGTGCGGGTTCAGGAGAAATACAAATGTCTGATCTCCTCTTGGATATGGGGGTGAGGACACACTGTAAATCTGCAAAATAGTCTTGCAAGGCGGGTATCATTAGCTCCATCTTTGACAAAACCAAGGCTCAGAGAGATGCCCTCAAAGCTAGTGGGAGGCTATGCTGGGATTGGAACCGGGTCTGGTGGACTCTTCAGCTCGGGGCTCTTTGCACTGTCCCTACCTGCCTGTCTTCAGGCAGTGAAGCAGGCTGGGCAGTCTGTGATAAGCTTTTGGTGCCCAGGCGGTATGACCACAAGGATTTCTGAGCGCCCGTGCACAGGGGGCAGTAACTTCTCAATTGCTCAAAAGAACAAGCACTCTACCAGTGGACTCTGGATGATTTCTTATATCATTATTATTATATAATTATACCTGCCCATAATTCCCAAGGCTTTTGCAATAAGCTCCGTTACTTTTCTGTTAAAGAAAAGTTTACTGTTTAAATGTCTTACTTTATAGCTGGTGAGTTATGATGGCGAATTTGGAGCCCCAGCCCTTGGAGATAGAGTTGTGGGTTTGAACCCTTCCTGTGCAGTTTGACCCCAAGGAGTCATGAGTGGAAGACAAGAAAGTAAAAGCCCTTTGTAACCAGAGTGGCAGGCAGGAAGGTTATGCTCTGCTGCTGACTCTTAGTTTGGCTTATAGAGGGACCGTGGGGAGGCCTAAGGGAAGTTTCCTGAACTTTGGTTTCTGTTCAAGGTAGTTAAAAGAAAACAAACTGCAAGTTGTTAAGGCCTGTGGGTGGTCCATTTCTCATGTTCATTCCTTGACAGGTGGTTTCTGGTGCAGCCTGAGGTTGCTGGTGCTGCTAGCTTGCTTCCTCAGCAGCTGGGTAGCTGTGGGCAGGTCACAGATTCTCCAACACTCACTTCTTTTTAAGACTTTGGGTTTTTTTTTTTGTTTTTTTTTGAGGTGCCTGGGTGGCTCAGTTGGTTAAGTGTCTGCCTTCAGTTCAGGTCGTGATCTTAGGGTCCTAGAATAGAGTCCCTGCATTAGGCTCTCTGCTCAGTGGGGAATCTACTTCTCTTTCTCCCTCTGCTCCCCCCTGACCTGTGCTCCTTCTCTCTTTCTCAAATAAATAAATAAAATCTTTAATTTATTTATTTGACAGAGAGAGCACAAGAGGGGGAGTGGGAGAGGGAGAAACAGACATCCCACTGAGCAGGGAGCCTGACGCTGGCCTCAATCCCAGGACCCTGGAATCATGACCTGACCTGAGCCAAAGGCAGACATTTCACCAACTGAGCCGCCCAGGCACCCCTAAATAAAATCTTAAAAAAAGAAAAAGCAGACTTTATTTTTTCAAGCCTAGCTTTTTCATAGAAAGTAGGGATAATAGCACCTACCTTTGAGATTATTGTAGGGATAAACATGATTCCTTAGGACAGGGCTCCTAAATCGTCTCTGCACTGCAGACCTGTTGGGTGGCCTGGGGCAGCCCATGAACACCTTCTCAGAATACTGTTTTATTTTTATTTATTTATTTATTTATTTATTTATTTATTTATTGGATTTTATTTATTTATTTGAGAGAGAGCACGCTCGCACAAGCTGGGGGAGGGGCAAAGGGAGAAACAGACTCCCGCTGAATGCAGAGCCCCATATAGGGCTCTATCCCAGAATCCTAGGACCATGACCTGAGCTGAAATCAAGAGTTGGATGCTTAACTGACTGAGAGTGCCCCAGAATACTGTTTTAAAATGTATAAAAGTAAGATACATGGGATTGCAAAGGAAAACGCTTCTCTCAAACTGTAGCTGGGCTCTTTTATCAGTGCACTGTAAAACAAGATCTGGCAGTGAGTCTAATATAAGCACCATAATTTTGAAGTTGTGATGAGCGTGAACAATATTTTATTGTGCCGGCAGTAGCTGAAATGTGACAGGGAAAGAGCTGTAATTTCTAGCACGACACTACTACAGTGTATTGCCTGCGTTCATAATTGAAGGGAATGCTAAATACCAGGTAGGGGTTAGTGAAAAAAACTTGTACATGTTTTCCCATCCAAGTTCATGGACCCCTGAATTCTCTCCATGGGCCCCAGGCTCAAAACCCCTGCCATAAAAGGTGCATGACACCCAACACGTTATCTCCAGAAATGAACCAAGACCCCTTGACCTCCTTGGTGCAGAGGATCCTTAGGTGGACAGACAGGGTGCAGAAAACCTGTGGGTAAGGGATGAATGCCGACCTAGAATTCTGACTAGTGAGGTTGAGGACGGTGAAACTGAACCTTTGCTGGTCTCTGAGTAAGCTGTTGGAGGGCCTGGTGAGTCAGGAGGAGTGCCAGGCGTCTTTGGAGATGACATAACCACAGGTAGTGCAGTGTGGGGCAAGTCTGCAGTCTGTACTGACTGCTCCTCTTCCATGAAACCTGGGGTAGGTAAAGGCCAGGCATGTGGAGTGTGGGATGAGGCTGGGGGTAGCCTGTGGGGATGGGGGAGGAGCATCTTCGAGTTGGGAGATGAGAGTGTGTGGTGGGCTCCAGAACCCAACTGGCAGGGTTCAAGTCCCCACTCTGTCACAACTTGTGTGACCCTTGGAGATAATTTCACCTCCTTATACCTTGGTCTCCTCATCTGTAGAATGGGGATGATAATAGTACTTTCTTATGGGGTGTGGTGAAAATTAAGTATTATATTTGTTTGTTAATTTTAAAAAGATTTATTTATTTATTTGAGAGGAGAGAGTGTGGGGAAGAGCAGGAGAGAGAAACTTTTTTTTTTTTTTTTTTTTAAGAGACACACACGGAGAGAGAGAGAGAAACAGAGACAGAGACAGAGACACAGGTAGAGGGAGAAGCAGGCTCCATGTAGGGAGCCTGACGTGGGAATCGATCCCGGGTCTCCAGGATCTGCCCTGGGCTGAAGGCAGTGCTAAACCGCTGAGCCACCGGGGCTGCCCAAGAGAGAAATTTTAGCAGACTACTCGCTGACCTCGGAGCCCAGTGCAGGGCTCAGTATCATAACCCTGAGATCATGATCTGAGCTGAAACCAAGAGTCAGATGCTTATGTGACCACAGCACCCAGGGGCCTAGAGAATTAAGTATTATATTTAAAACTCTTTGAGCAATATCTAGTAGGAGAAAAAAAGCTTAATAAAGGACTGAAATTGGGGCACCTGGGTGGTTCAGACAGTTCAGCATCTGCCTTTGGCTCAGGTCATGATCTTGGGGTCCTGGGATTGAGGCCCCGCATGGGGCCCCCCTGCACAGCGGGGAGCCTGCTTCTCCCTCTCCCTCTGCTTGTACTCTCATTCTGTCTCTCAAATAAATAAATAAGATCTTAAAAAAAAATAAAAAAGGATTGAAATCAGCATCTTCCCTGTTATTCTAGGGTTGGTGAGATTCCACTTACTCAGTATAGATTCTGGAGCACTGCTTCTGTGTGCTGCCCAGAGATGAATCAGATGTGGCTTCTGCCTTCAGGGAGCTCATAGTTTAGGGAGAGATGGGGACATAAGCATCCACTGCCAGTGAACTAGGGTAAGTGCGTTGGTTGTGAGCTTGGGGTACTGCCTTAGGGTGGGGGTTGGGGAAACAGTCTTCCTGGAAGAGGAGCCACCTAGGCTAAGCCTGAAGGAAGCACCAGGCCCTAGCCAGGGTGGAAAGGAAGGAGGGGGTGTGAAGGTTGTTGCAGACCAAGTGGGCAGCTTGGGTCTGACACTGTTGGGGAGAGTAACCTTCCAGGCCGGCCGTGGCGCTGGAGGGGAGGCCAGCTACTCCCTGCAGTGCTCTGTGCTCAGGATGAGCAGCTTGGCCTTTGTCCTTCTGGTAGTGGGCGTCATGAAGGTTGTATTTGTTTTTCAACTTTCTATTCACAGGAAGTAGCAAAAATAGTACAAAGAGTTCCCTTCACCCAGCTTCCCCTGATGATGGTATATGGTAGTTGTACATTATTGAAACCAGAAAATTGGCACTGGTACATTACGAAACTTCAGAGCTTATTAGGTTTTCACCTTTAAAAAAAAAAAACACCCCCAAACAACTGCATTCATCTGTATGTGCGCAGGTGCACACCAGGAAGGGTTTTGAGCAGGGGAGTGACATTGACATATGTGTTGGACAAATATCCTTGACCGTCAAACAGCAGCAGATTGGAGGGGGCTTGTTGGAGGCTGTTGGCAGGAGATGCTGCAGGCCTGAGAGCTGTGGTCATGAGGTGGTGGGAGGAGCTGCAGAGTGGAGAACTGTTTTAGAGGTAAAGGTGGAAGGAACGGGGGACTGAGAAAAGGATAGCAGTTGGAGCCGCGACTGGAGTTTGGGAGAAAAGGAGGAGGAGTAGAAGCAAGGGAGATGAAGTCTGGAATGTGGTAAGTTGGAGGAGCAACACAACTGGGATGGGCACCAGGGAGGACTTTCTGGACACGGAGGCATCTAAGCTGGGTCTTAACAGATGAATAGGAGTTGGCATGTGTGGGGAGAGGGCATCCCAGGTAGAGGGCTCAGGATTTGGAAAAGCATGGAGGTTCTAAGCAGCCTGAGTGTTGGACATCCAGATAGTGCTGTCCAGAGGGCAAAAGACATGAATCTGAAATATTGGGGAGGGGGCGAACTTGGCAGGAGGAATAGATTTGTGAGTCATCGACATGACTCATAAGATCATGAAATGCAAGAGCTCATCTGGGGAGAGCATGCAGAGTGAGGAGAACAGGAGCACTGTCCGTTAAATGGAAGCTCGGACGCATTGGTCTTGAGACCTGGGCAGAGGAAGAGGAGCCCCTAACAGAACAGGACCCATCAGAGAGACGTGAGAAGGACCTGGCAGTTGCAGCCAAGAGTCCCCAAAAAGGCGAGTAAAAACTGCCCCTCTACTGGACTCAACAACCAGGAGATCCCTGGGATGGGATGACCTTTGGTGGAGTGGGAGGGGGGTTGCTGAATTTTGGGGAGTGGAGTAGGAGGTGAGGATGTAGAGACAGTATAGACTACTGTTTCACAACATGTGACCAAGAAAATGAGAGGTTGTGCATTATCCAGAAGGGGATTCAGGATCAGGGGAAGAAATTATTTGTGGATGGGGGAGACTTGAGCATGATGACAGGTTGAGGGGTCCTGGAGCTGGATCTGACTGCTTAATGGGAAACAGATGGTGATCTGTATGGGCCCTGGGGCCAGGCTGCTGGGATTTGAATCCCAGCTCTACCATGTACCAGCGGTGTGACCTTGGGCAAGTCACTTAGCTTCTCTGTGCCTCTCTTTTCTCCTCTACAAAGTGAGAATGATAGGCTATCTCACAGGGTGTGCTAGAAAGAAAGCATTATGTATAAAGAGATCATGACATGCCAAGAAAAAAAAAAATAGAGATTATGCTAGCCCCTGGCAAGTAGCTAATGTTATTACTTGATTATTTCAGTGTACATTTTTCTCACTTATTTATTCAACACTCATTCATTTTTAAGATTTTATTTATTCATGAGAGACAGAGAGAGACAGAGGCATAGACAGGATAAGCAGGCTCCATGCAAGGAGCCTGATATGGAACTCGATCCCGGGACTCTGGGATCATGCCCTGAGCTGAAGGCAGACGCTCAACCACTGAGCCACCCAGGCGTCCCTATTCATTCTTTTTTTTTTTTTTTTTAAGAAATATTTATTTATATGAGAGAGACAGAGATAGCAAAAGAGAACATGAGTGGGGATGAGAGGGAGAAGCAGGCTCCCTGCTGAGTAGGGATCTCGATGTGGGACTCGATCCCAGGACCCTGGGATCATGACCTGAGCCGAAGGCAGACGCTTAACTGACTGAGCCACCAGGTACCCCAACACTCATTGATACTTATCTATGTAATAGGTTGAATGAGTTGATATTCATTGGTCCATTTCTTTTACTACCATTTATGGAGCACTTGCTCTACACCAAGCACAGGGCCAGGCATTGAGATTTTGAAGAGGCTGGTACAGTCCCTGCCTGGTCTGATGAAGATCTGAATCTCTGAAATTCTGTCATCATCAAACTCTTCTCCAAACTGGGTGTGTGTGTGTGTGTGTGTGTGTGTGAAGAAAAATTGTGTTTCCGTCATGGTTTTCAGGTCAATGATTTGGTCTTTCTCTTGGGAAGAACAGCTCATGGACATTCGGGCAGACCTGGAACACTGGGTTTGAAACCAGGCTACTGGTTCCCACTTGGCCTCTGCCCTATGGGGTTGACCTCAGGTCAGTCATCTAATTTTGTATTTCAGATTACAAGGTTGATACTTGCTCTGCAAAAAATCCAAATCACACTAAGGCACATAAAGTGGAAAGTGTTCTGCGTCCTGTTGCCCCTTGACAGATCCCAGTCCCCAGAGAGAACCAGTTAAATTTGGAGAATATCTTTCAAACTTCTTGATATAAACACACATTACACACAGATGTCATCGCACAACACAAGAGTGTTCAGGAATCGGCTGCTTTTTTTTCTTCCCTGACTGTGTATGGTGGCATCTCCATCACAAAGCCACATAATAGATGCCAATAGCTGCCTTGTGTTCCACGGTGGGGTGTACTGTAACTTAATGGAGTAATTCTCTACTGATGAACGTTAAGGTTCCCTCGAATTTTTCACTTAAAAAAATTTTTTTAAATATACTTACTCATGAGAGACACACAGAGAGAGGCAAAGTCCTAGGCAGAGGGAGAAGCAGGCTTCATGCGGGACTCAATCCTGGATCCCGGGATCACGCCCTGAGCAGAAGGCAGACGCTCCACCGCTGAGCCACCCAGGCATCCCGTGAGTTTTTCACTCTTAAAAAAAAAAAACAAAAAAACAAAAAACCAAAAAAAAACAGGGCAGCCCCGGTGGCCCAGCGGTTTAGCACCGCCTTCAGCCCAGGGCCTGGTCCTGGAGATCCGGGTTCGAGTCCCACGTTGGGCTCCCTGCGTGGAGCCTGCTTCTCCCTCTGCCTGCGTCTCTCTTGAATAAATAAATAAAATCTTAAAAACAAAACATCCTGTGCAACTGAGCGCTCGCACAAGGATTTTGGTCGATTAAATTATTGGAACTGAAGTTTCTGGGTTCAAAGGAAAGGGCGCTTTATCACGTAGAAAGCCTTTTGGCTGTAAGTAACAATTCCTACCTCAAAACAGGAGTTTATTAGACTCTCATGTGATAAATGAAGCGGAGCAGCGGCAGGATCAGCTGTTACTGGGTCACACACGCCATCCAGTAACTTTGAGCTCTTTCCGCCCCGCCCGTCCCCAGCGCACTACCCTCCCTCGCCGTCCCGCGGCGCAGAGACCCGCCCAGGGCTTCCGCCCCTTTTAAGGGTGAAGAAAACCATTCCCAGAAGTCCTTTGGCTGACTTCCTCTCCTTTCTCATTGGTCAGGGTGATGCCACGTGCCCTTGCCTCAGCCAATCACCTGCAAGTAAAATGACCACTGTGATGGGCTGAGGCTCGTGCAGGTTCACCAGAGTGACTTCGAAGGGAACAGGCTTGGGGCTGTGCTGGGGAGGACGGAGGCCAACTGGCTACCTTGCTCCTTCCGGGAGATGTTGCTGCGCGGCTTCACAGAGACGCTGCCAGTTCACTCTCTCCGGGAACTTGCAGCGTTGGAGAGTGCTCGTTCCTCTACCTGCATCAGCTGGGCTCTCCTCACAGTAGTGTCAGGGGTGAAAAGTGTGACGTCTTGTTTATTGTGCGGTTCTTGTGTCAGTGTGTTCGACTGTCTTTTTTTTTTTTTTTTTTTTTTTTAAGATTTTATTTATTCATGAAAGACACAGAGAGAGAAGCAGAGGGAGAAGCAGGCTCCGTGCAGGGACCCCGATGCGGCATTCGATCCCGGGACTCCAGGATTGCACCCTGGGCCGAAGGCAGGCGCTAAACCGCTGAGCCACCCAGGGATCCCCTGATTTTCTTCATGATTCATAGTTCCTCTGGATTTCCTGTTTATGTTCTTTGCCCTTCTTCTTGAGTAATAATACTGATCATAAAATAGGTTGACATTAAATGTTTACTCGGGGCCTGGCATTTCACTGAATCTTCACAACAACCCTGTAAAGAAGGTATTAGTATCTCTGGGGCATCTGGGTGGCGCAGTCCACTAGCGTGGGATTCTCGATTTCAGCTGGGGTGATGACCTCGGGGTGGTGGGATTGAGTCCGGGGTTGGGAGCCCCACTCGGTGGGGAGTCTGCTTCTCCCTGTTCCTCTGCTTCGTACCTGCCCCCCCTCCCATGCTCGTGCTCACTCCCACACTGTATCAAATAAATAAATAAATAAAATCTTTAAAAAGAAGAAGAAGGAGGTATTAGTATCCCTGTTTGAGAGATGAGGGAAGTGAAACACTGAGAAGTCAAGCAACTTGTATACAGTTAGTAAGGAACAAGGCTTGGATTTGAACTCATGTGTGAACCTGGGTATGTGGTCACATACACTGCTGACATGGTAAGGGAATTGTTTCCTGCTGGTTCCTTAATTAATGGCGATTTCTGGGAAGAGCCATTTGAGGTAAGTCCAGCTTGAGATTCCCAAATTGTAACAACATGGAGGTAGAGGAGGGGAGAGGGGACTGCCCTGCCTGGCACTGAGATCCTGGGTGAAACTTGGGCCTGTTTTCTCCTTGGACTTCTTTTGTTTGACCTACATGCTTTTTGCTCTTCCACCAAGTGCCCTGATCAAGCATGCCCCACCCCTACCCTCACCCTCAAGGAACTCCTCTCCCTCTTCAGCTGAGAAGGAATGCTCTTTTAACCACTATCTCAGTCTATTGGGGGTGCTATAACAATATAGCATAGACTGAGTGGCTTAAACAACAGAAGTTTGTTTTCTCATAGTTCAGGAAGCTCGAAGGCCCAGATAAGGTGCTGGCAGATTCAGATTCAGTTTCTGATGGGAACCCTCTTCCTGGCTTGCAGATGGCTGCCTTCTCCTTGTGGCCTCATCTGACCTTTCCTCCTTGTGTGGGCAGGGAGAGAGAGGAAGAGCTCTCTGGTGTCTCTGCTAATAAAAGCACTAACCCTATGATACCAGGGCCCCACCCTAAGACCTCATTTAATCTTAATTACTTCTCAGAGGTCCTATTTCATATTGGGGCTTAGGGCTTCAATATATGACTTTGGCGGGACACAAACATTCAGTGTATAAATTCTCCCCCTTGTCCCCCCAAATTCATGAACAGCCCCCAAATCTTAGATCCTTCTGCATCAACTCTAAAGTCCCAAGACTCATCTAAGTCTCTAAATCAGGGCTGGGTGAGACTGGAGGCAGATTCATCCAGAGTAAACTCCTCACCAGCTGCGAACCTGTGAAACCAGACAGGTTATGTGCTCCCCAAAAGCAATGGTGGGACAGGCATAGGATAGACATTCCCATTCCAAAAGGGATCCGTCGGAAAGAAGAAAGAAGCAGCAACGGGCCCAAGCAAGTCTAAGACCCAATGGGGAAAATTCCATTTGATTTAAAGGCTTGAGAATCATCTTCTTTTTTTTTTTTTTTTTTTTTGAGAATCATCTTCTCAAGATGATTTTGGCTTCCTGGTCCATGGGAGTGCAGCATACCCCCCACAGCTCTGAAAAGGAATCAGTGGCCCCACCAAGGCAGCTCTGATGATCTGTCATTCAGGATCAGACTTCCCTTGAAGGATAAAACATGTTCGCCTCCAAGTAACTCTATAGTCTGGTGCTGTAGAATTCGAGAAGTCCAGCAGCTTTCCTGCAGTTCGTCATCCAGTTTTCTCTGTCCCCTTTGGTTCTAACTGGCAGTGTTTCTGCTGGTATAATCCCATCTCTATTTCTGATTTCTGCTGATAGCTGATTCGATATGTGGTTCATACTCATACTCAGCTCCTTATCAAATGGTTGTTCAGCCACATCCTGTGTTCTCTTCAGGACACGCTTTCTCATTTTTTTGCAATACAGAATGGCTGAGAGTTTCCCAGTTCTTCAAGTTCTGGTACCTTTTGTTTAACAGTTCCTTCTTCAATTCATCTCTTTTCTCTCAAATTTTATTATAAGTGGTAAGGAGGACTCATGCCACACCTTCCATACTTTGCTTAGAAATCTCCTCAGCTTAGGGGCTCTGGTAGGGGCTCAGTGGGTTTTTGGCTCAGATCATGATCTCAGGGTCATGGGATCGAGTCCTGCATCAAGCCATGTAGCAGGCTCCGTGCTCAACATGGAGGCTCTCTCTCTCTCCCTCTCTCCCTCCCTCCCTCCCTCTCCTTTGCCCCTCCCCCCAACTTGGGCTTGCTTTGTCTCTCTCTTAAGTAAATAAATAAAACCTTTAAAAAATCTCCTCTGCTAAATAACCATTTTCATCTCTCTCTTTTTTTAAAGATTTATTTATTTATTTATTTATTATAGACATAGAGAGAGAGAGAGGCAGAGACACAGGAGGAGGGAGAAGCAGGCTCCATGCCGGGAGGCCAATATGGGACTCGATCCCAGGACTCCAGGATCATGCCCTGGGCCAAAGGCAGGCGCTAAACCACTGAGCCACACAGGGATCCCCCCCATTTTCATCTCTTGCAAATTCTACTTCTCACAAGAAAATGGAACACAATTAATTAATTAAAATTTAAAAGTTTATCTATAATCTCTACATCCAGCATGTGGCTTGAACTCACAACCCTAAGATCAAGAGTTGGTGCTCAGGGCACCTGGATGGCACAGTCAGTTGGACATCTGACTCTTGGTTTCAGCCCAAGTCATGATCTCAGGGTTGAGGGCTCTAGCCCTGCATCAGGCTCTCTGTGCTCAGCACAGAGTCAGCTTGAGACTCTCTCTCTCTCTGAAATAAATAAATAAATCTTAAAAAAAAAAAAAAAAAAGAGTCACAAGCTCTATTGACTGAGCCAGGCAGGTGCCCCACTAGAACATAATTTAGCCAAGTTCTTTTTTTCTTTTTTTAACATTTTATTTATTTATTCATGAGAGAGACACACACAGAGAGAGAGGCAGAGACACAGGCAGAGGGAGAAGCAGGCTCCATGCAGGGAGCCTGATGTGGGATTCAATCCTGGATCTCCAGGATCATGCCCTGGGCTGAAGGCGGCGCCAAACCGCTGAGCCACCTGGGCTGCCCAATTTAGCCAGGTTCTATGCCACATTATGACAAGGATGACCTTTCCTCCAGTTTCCAATAAACTGTTTGTCATTTCCATCTGAGGCCCCACAGGAACTGCCTTTAACATCCTTGTCTCTGCCAGCCATCCCTTCATGGCAATCAAGGGTTTTTCCAACTGCACCTCAGAGCTCCCTCATCTCCAGTCATCACACAGTTCCAAAGCCACCTCCATAGGTTCAGGTATTTGCTATAGTAGCACCCCACCTCTTGGTACCAAAATCTCTACTAGTCTACTCCGGCTGCACAAACAAAATGCAGGATCAGAGAGCCCTACCCTTATGATCTCATTTAACTGTAATTACTTCTTAGAGCCCCATCTCCAAGTAAGTCCTACTGGGGGTAGGGCTTCAACATATACTCTAATGGGAGAAACACACATTCAGTTCCTAACAACTGCTTATAAAAATATTCTTCCCAGAGGAAGGACATTGGGAAGGAGCAAGGGGTGTCAGCATTAGGTGCTTGCTGGGGCTGGGGGCTCTTGGTCACTTGGCAAAATGTTAATGAGGTTGTCCCATGCCCATCTTCCCAGGCCCTTTGAACCCAGGCTCCAGGATCACCGTGTGGCCTTGGACAACTTTCCTAACCTCGTGGAGCACTATTTTCCTGCCTGATGGTGTTGTAGTGAAACTTAATCACATTTATTTAATGATGACTCATTTTCATGCAGGACAAACCAGACACAGAGCTGCTTTTTTGTTCAAAACCTCCTGGATTTCTCATCTTACTAGGGTGAAGCCACAGTCCTTGCCCCACCGATGAAACCTCATATATGCTCTTCCCTGCTAATCTCTCTAAGCTTCCTGTTCTCCATTCTCCCACTGCCCACTCTGTTCCATCCACACTGGCCTCCTTGCTCTTCCTCAGATATACCAAATCAGTGTCCACCTCAGGACCTTTGCACTCACCGTTCCTTCTGCCCAAACACTTTTCCCCACATGGCTTGCTCCTTTCCATCATTTTGATCTCTGTTCAAATATCAAAAAGGCCTTCCCTGGGTCCCCTATATAATCATAGCACCCTGTCGCTCTATCACTTTATTTTTTCATTCTCTATGGGAATCCTTTCTGTGTGCCATTATGCATTTATTTGTTGTATCTCTCCTCCACCAGAACAGACACTCTGAAAGAGGAGAGATTTTGTCACCTTTGTTAATTGCTAAATCCCCAGGGTCTACCTAGAATGTTTAAAGAATCCCTTAAGGGCTTGATGCACAGGTGGCTGGCTGGCTGGCCCCATTGAAGCTCCTTTTTCTTCATGTTGTAACTGTGTCCTTGCAGCCTGCTTTCCCTGCTAGAATGTGAGCCCTTCGACGGCAGGGGTTTTGTCTGTGTGGTGGATGAGGCCCCTGCACTCAGAGCAGGACTTGGTACAGTGGAAGAGCCACTCACATTTAGTGACAGAGTTGAAGGCGTGATTGCGCACATCCCCCAGCTCACACAGGGTCACCGTCTGGCAGCCTCTCTGGTTTTATTTTCCAGGTATTGTGCTTTGTACTTTGTCCTTCCATCCGGGCATCTGGCACTTGGCAGGTGCTCTGTAGCTCATTTTCTGGGATGGGCATGGCCAGGCAAAGCCAGATATAGTACCAGACTACACAGCTGTTCGGGTTGTCTATGACCCTCCTGTTATTAGCAGGGACCCCTGGAGCTGCCAGCAGAAGGCCCTTCAATCAGGGGGAGGTAAGCCCAGTATCTGATGACAGAAGGCACCTAGGAAATGTGGGTTTCCTTCCCCCGCTACCACCTGACCTGGCTTTCTCCTAGTTGTGGGCCAGGCCTACTGACTTTCCAGGGCTATCTCTGCCCTTGGCCAGAGGAGACTATTCACCAATATGTTGCAGGAGTCAGAAAATTTTCCCAAAGGAGGGGGACATGGCGGTTTTCTTTGCACCCTGGGCCCCATTAAGACTTGCGCCTCCAGGGCAGCCTGGGTGGCTCAGCGGTTTAGCACCGCCTTCAGCCCAGGGCGTGATCCTGGAGACCCAGGATCAAGTCCCACCTCAGGCTCCCTGTATGGAGCCTGCTTGTGTCTCTGCCTCTCTCTGTGTCTCTCATGAATAAATAAATGAAATCTTTAAAAAAAAAAGAAAGAAAGAAAGACTTAGGCCTCCAGCTTGGTGTTACTTTGTATTACTGTGAATTTTAACAGTGGTTATATTCTCAATGGATAAGGGGTGTCTGAAGGCCTGAGGCATGTGCATCTCTGCTGGGCATCCCTTGTTCATCATACCTCCTCTCACATATGGTGGCACTCCTTTTTTTTTTTTTTTTTTTTTAAGATTTTATTTATTTATTCATGAGAGACAGAGACACAGGCAGAGGGAGAAGCAGGCTCCATGCAGGGAGCCTGATATGGGACTTGATCCCGGGACTCCAGGATCACGCCCTGGGCCGAAGGCTGGCACTAAACCGCTGAGCCACCCAGGCTGCCCTGATGGCACTTTTTCTTTAAACACCCCTAGGGAGGGCCCAGCCCCTTGGGGCAGCCCTACCAGCCTCTACCAGCCTGGCAGCGTTGCTTATGAGATGAAATCTGTTTGCCAGGGTGCCCTGGCCTAGGGCATTCACACTCAAGAGAATGACTCTAGAGTAGTCGACCATAGACCCTAGAACAAGAAATTAAAAGAAGCATGATGTTTTCACACAGAAATCTTCCCTCAAATGGCCCTGCAAACACATCTGCCTTTTCTGGGCCGTGAGTATTCATGAACACCAAGCACCAACTTTGTGTCTTGTGCCTTTGAGGAAGAGCAGCAGCATTTTTACTGATGTATAGTCAGTAGTTCCAGGCTTGGCCCCCATGTGCTGGCTGAGCCTCACTCTCCTCGTCTTTCAAATGTGGGTCCCAGAGCACTGCAGCCCCAGGGTCATTGATCAGGATCAGATAAAATGTGGGATATGACAGAGATTTCATAAATAGAGTTTGAATGCAGACTTCTAGAAGGCCCTCCCTCCCTGACCCCAATGAGCCAGCTCCTATTTACCCTTCAAAGCCGAATTCAAATGTGGACCTCTGTTTCCCAAATGTTTCCACTTTGGTTGTGCCTCATCCCAGCCTTTGTTTGCCACGGATGTCTGGTTTGGGGTGAAGGTGCTGGGATATTCTTTCCATGTCTCGAAGTAGGTTAGAAGAGCTGAGAAGGCACCCTGGCCTTCTCCCCTATATATGATAGGCATATAGGAAATATTGAATTGAATGCCCAACATAGGAGTTCTGATCCAAAAGCCACTATTTGTTAAGTGTCTGCAATATCCCAGGCCCTAAAATGAGTGCCTTCTCTGTATTCATCCTGTCAGTAGGTGCTGTCTGTAATCGCCACTGTACAAAGCAGGAGACTGCAAATCAGGGAGGCAGAGGAGCCTGCTCTGGGATTTGAACCCATCACCATAGTGCATGCATACAGCAGGCTGCTGCTTTGGGATATCGGTGGTCAGAGAGGAGGATTCACGCCAGGCTGTGTGAGGAGCCTTCTTCATATTGCCTGGGGCAGGGAGTGTTTTTTCCTTGGCTTTGGATTCAGTCTTAGGAATTAATCTCTTGGGATGGATATGGGCAATGCTTGTTTCTATTAAGTCTGCTCAGACCGCAGGGCTGAGAGGAGACTGGAAAACACTGCTTTCTGATTGCTGTGCTTTTCTGAGAGCTACAGGCTGCGCAGGGCTTCAGGAGGGTCATAAGCCAGCTGCTCCCGGATGGCGTGAGCTCATGTGGGGAGACGCGATCAGCCGAAATTCAAGAGAGTCATTAAGAGGCTCTAGGTGGGGGAGGGCAGGGTCTGATTTGTGGGTTCGAGAACCCTCCACCAGTGATGGTCTCAGGGAGGTAGGGGGCATTGAGGAGGCTGGTCCACTTGTCTGGGGGCAGGAAACACCTCAGGTGATGAGGAGGGATGGGGGCTGGATTTTGACCCAGGTCAAAGGGACAGGACTTGGTGGTCATGGCCCTGCGCTGCTGGTTGTCTAGGCCTGTGGGGGGCCCTTTCACAGGTCATCTGACCATTCTGGACCATACTACATGGTGATAAGTGCACCCCTGTCTCTCCTACCAGGGAAGCTTCTCTTGTAGGGTAGGACTGGGCCGGTGGCTCCCTAGGCTCCCACGAAATAGAATGAATGAGCATATGATGGTCCTATCGAAGGGAGAGGGGGAGACTGTGGAGGAGTCAAGCTTCGAAGGAGGGATGTAGGATGGCTGCCTAGGTGGAAGGAGCTGTGGAGTGAAAGCCAGGAGGCAGGAACACCACTCAGCCTGTTCTGGCTGGAGGCCCAGAGTAGCTTGTGTGTGTGAGGGTGATGAGCCCTGGTTTCCCAAACAGGGAAGCTGAGGGCAGAGAGACCAACAGAAAGGTGTGCTTGGCAAGGTCCAGGCAGCCCAGGCCATCACCGCCTGCCTCCTGCAGGAGAACAGGGTCATGTTGTGTCCATCCCAGGAAACACTTGCAGTTTTTTGCCAGAAGGAGGAGCAGCGTTGGATGACATGTGTTCCCATGGTGGCCGGACTGTTGCCCTATTCCACGTGCACTCCACGTGCTATCTCCTGAATTCTCACGACAGCCAGCAGGGTGGGGGCTGCCATCAGCCCCATTTTCCCCATCAGGAGACTGAGGCCCAAAGTCACCCAGCAAGTGTAAATGCTGGTGTTCACACCCAGGTCCGTGTGAGTCCAGAGCCCTGACCCAAGGCCCTGGCAGGACAAGCAGATGTGTAATGGGCATATGGCGATGGCCCTGGCCCTGCCCAGCATGAGGATCTGGTGTGAAGAACACTGTTCTGGGAGTCTGAAGACTCTGTGTGGCTTTGCCCCTCCCTGGGAAGGACACATGGGAAGAAGGAGATTCGAGGAACTGAGCTCCCTGATCCCACACTGTTTTTTTTTTTTTTTAAAAGATTTTATTTATTTATTCATGAGAGACACAAAGAGAGAGAGGCAGAGACACAGGCAGAGAGAGAAGCAGGCTCCATGCAGGGAGCCCGACGTGGGACTTGATCCCGGGACTCCAGAATCATGCCCTGGGCCAAAGGCAGGCACTCCACCACTGAGCCACCCAGGGATCCCCCTGATCCCATACTCTTATCTCTAGAGCCTCACAGCCACCCTTCCAGGCAAGCCTTGTCAGCTGTAACAAGCTACACAGAGGGGGGAAAGTGAGGCATAGAGAAGGGAGATGGCTGGCCCTGGCCATATGGTGTCTCATAGCTCTTAGTGTGGCCAAAGATGTGACGTTTGGTCTGATAGGACTGTTTGCCTATGCTCTGGGTGAGTGACCTCGGGATAGAAGCTTCATACTTTGTGCCTCACTGTTCTCATCTGTAAAATGGGCTAGTGACCCCTACCCCTTTTACAGGACAGGATTGTGAGAATGTGGCTGATGCAGTTGGAAGGGAGTTTTGCAAGGTGTTAATCTGACATGCTTACTCCCTCCCCAAAGTAGCCGGGTGTTTCTCACACCTTTATATATCTTGGTACCACCGCTTGTGTCTGTGTACCAGCCCTCTGCTGATGGAGCTCCACCTTCCTCGCATAGCCTGCAGTCCTCTCTCCATAATCTCTCAGTGGGAGAGAGAGTGAGGGCCACGCTGTGGGGTAGAGTGTGGAAGGGGCCTATGAGGGGCCTGGACAGAAAGTGCTGGCCTGAGGCCAGGCGGCCCCAGTCCCCTTCCCGCTAGGTAGTGGGAGCCCCAGGCTCAGGTTCTGACCCAGGGGAAGGCCCATACCTCTCCTGGGCTACCACTGGGTGGGATGAGCTGCCCCTCAGCAGGCCTTCCAGTCCATACATGATTCCATGGAAGCCAGGAAGGCTGACTGGATGGGTCTAGAAGCTCCTGGGCCCTGGAAGGCTTGCCCTAAAGGTACCTGAGCCCCTAGCTGCTCTGTCTGAGCCTCCCATCTCCTTTTTTTTTTTTTTAAGATTTTATTTATTCAGTCATAGACACAGAGAGAGAGAGAGAGAGAGAGAGAGAGAGAGAGAGACAGGCAGAGGGAGAAGCAGGCTCCACACAAGGAGCCCGATGTGGGACTCGATCCCGGGTCTCCAGGATCACACCTTAGGCTGCAGGCAGCGCCAAACTGCTGCGCCACCGGGGCTGCCCAGCCTCCCATCTCCTTAAACAGTGTTCACTCCCTGCCTCTCTCAAGCAGGTCTCCTGCATGTGTTCAGTACCATCACTTGATGTGCAACATCAGGCCAGTCCTCAGCCTTGCTGGGCTTGTCTTCCTGGTCCAGAACCTGAGGAATTCCCTCCATCTTGGCAAAATGGGGCACACACCATGCTGCTTGGCTTGGTCTGGGCCAGGCCGGCTCCGGGTGTGTGTGGACTGTGCGGAGGGGATGCTGGTGGTAAAAGAGGGTGCCCTGGGTTCAAATCCTGCCTCAGCTGCCTGCCTGCTGGCTCATGACTGGGGCTCCCTGAGCTCCTTTCCTCCTTGGTGAAATGGAGACAGAATGACACCTGCCTCGTCGCATTGTTGCAAGATTCAAAGAGATTCTTATACAAAGTGCCCGCCCCAGTGTGTGGTGCTACGTTGTAGCCATAATCAGCTCCATCATTTTGCATTTTCTGTATCTCTTCTCCTTGGACTGAGTTGGCTGGGCAAACAAGCTTTTCTCTTGGAACTTGGGGTGTCTGGCGCAGTGCTGCCGCCAGAGCCATGTGTGAGAACAGGCAGGTGGCCTCCAGGCAGCCCCCTGCCCATAAAACCCACCGCACAAAACCAGGGTCCTGCAGCACTGTGAGGAGGGCAGGAGCTGCATGGCTGGGTTCAGATGGCCTTTGTCGGCCATGAGACCGGTCACTGTCCTCAGTGTCATCTGTGAAACGGGCTGCGTGTGGGAATGAGAGAGACTACGCCATGGGGTGGGCACTGTGACCAGCCAGTGGCCCCTGCTGACTAATTGATAAACTGCTCTCTCCCCCCAGAGACTGATGGAGAGACAGAGACGGAAGGCGGACATCGAGAAGGGGCTGCAGTTCATTCAGTGAGTGTGGGGCAGGCTGGGAAGGCTGGGGCCTCTGACGACACTGCCCAAGGCCTGCACAGGCCTCCCCAGCTCCCCCTTTTCTTCCTGCTAAGCCTCTGCTGCCCAGGCTGCCTTGTATGCTGGGGAGCGAGGAGGTGGGACATGCTAGGAAGGGGCTGGAGGGACCGGAGGGTAGATCGGTGACCCCCCTCCAACCAGGCACACACATTCCCTGACCCTGGCCACCCTTCTGTCCTGCTCAGTGTACCATTTTACCCTCACCCTACACATACGGAGGCACACATCCTGTTAATTCTCCTGCTTACCTGTGTACATCCCAGGCTCTGTGCTGGGATCTTCACATCCATTAATCCTCACAACAGCCCAGGGAGGTAGGTGGTCTTAGTTCCATTTTGCTGAGGCTCAGAGAGGTTAAAAAACTTGTTTATGGTCACACAGCTTTATTTTTTATTTTTTAAAGATTTATTTATTTATTCATGAGAGAGAGACAGAGAGAAAGAGAGGCAGAGACACAGGCAGAGGGAGAAGCAGGCTCCATGCCGGGAGTCCGACGTGGGACTCCATCCCAGGACTCCAGTATTACGCCCTGGACCAAAGGCAGGCACCAAACCGCTGAGCCACCCAGGGATCTCCTCTAGTCACACGGCTTTAAAGTAATAGGATTTTTTTTTAAGATATTTATTTATTTGAAGGATTTTTATTTTATTTATTCATGAGACACACAGAGATTTTATTTATTCATGAGAGACACACAGAGAGAGGCAGAGACACAGGCAGAGGGAGAAGCTGGCTCCCGGTGGGGATCCTGATGTAGGTCTCGATCCCAGGACCACAACCTGAGCCAAAGGCAGATGATCAACCACTGAGCCACCCAGCTGCCCCTAAAATAATAGGATTCTAACCCAGGTTTGGCTGGCCCATAACCCACATTTCTTTCCATTATTTAAGCTCCCCCCTCCAGTCTCCACATGCCATGTTTGGAGGGTTCTATCCCATTTTCCCCCTTCACACACAAAGTATTTTTACTAACTTTTTTATTTTATTTCTCTTAAATAGATCCCAGAGGCACATTTATCATGACACTAATGAGTTAACTGCAGGGTCCCTCACTCGAGTGGGTCCTTTCCGAAACCACGGAAGGTTCCTCGAGCAATTCTTTGTTTCTAATTTTGTGGATTTTTTTTTTCTTAAATGGGAATCCCCACACAACTAGGATTTACATCTGTCTACCCTCAGATAAGTTCTCCAATTTTGTTTTCTCACAGAGACCTGTAAAACACAACCTGCCTCTTCCCCACAGCCTGGGCCCTTTGTCACACACACGGTATCTATGATGCTCTGATAGAGCTTGTGTCGACAGTCACACACTATCCTTCCCTCCGCTTGCATCATGGTCACTCTGTCTTGCTTAGGCCACTGGGAGAGCTGTGGCCCACTATTCTCTCCTCTCTGGGCGGGTCTCCTTCCATTTGAGGGTACTGCTCAAATTTTATGCCGGGGCCAATCTGATGAACAGAGTGAACCTTGCAAATATGGTCTTTCTTTCTTTCTTCCTTTTTTTTTTTTTTTTTTTAAGATTTTATTTGCTTATTCATGAGAGATACAGAGAGGCAGAGACATAGGCAGAGGGAGAAGCAGGCTCCCTAGAGGAAGGGAGCCAGATGTGGGACTCGATCCCAGGACCCCAGGATCATGACCTGAGTGAGCTAAAGGCAGATGTTCAAGCACTGAACCATTCAGGTGCCCCAAATACTGTCTTTCAACAGAATTGTGTCTTCAAGTCACTGATTTCTATGGAGCTGGACCTTTGAGTCCTGCATCCTGGTTACCCCACTTCCTGGGTGCTCTCCACACCTGCGAGATGAGATAGGCCCCTTCCCTCATGGAGTCATTGTGCTTGGAGTAAATGGTAGCTCAGTGTTCTCCTTCCCGTCTCCAGAGGGGAGTTCCCAGAAGGTTTAGCAATAGGACAGCCTCCTGGGAACCCATATGTTTGTCTCCTAAGGGATGGCTTTACAAGATAACACAGTAGGACGTGCTTCTTTTATGATTAACTGTCCTTTCACATATATAGACTTTGTGTGCTAAGCATTTATTAGGCACCTCTGGGCACCAAGCACTGTAACAGGGCCATAAAGCGGTTTGCACAGGTGGGGCGGTGCTGGCTTGTGTGGAGCCTTAAACATCAGGATGAAGTGACCTTGAGGTAAATAGGGAACTGGTGCTGGAGGTGGAAGGCCAGGTAGGAAGGTAGCAATGGGGCCTGACTAGGTGGTAGAGGGAGCAGTGATGGGCCCCGGTCCCGACAGTGGAGAGTCAAGTGAGAGATCAAGATGGGAGCCCCACTGTCACAATCAGGGACACCTCCTCCCACACACACACAGGGGACCTCGGCATCTCCTCTCATCACTTCTCACTCACTGGTTCAGGCTGGTCTTTCTTGCCCAGGTGTTGACAGCAACTCCGGGCAACAGAAGGAGTCCCAGCCCTGCACTCTGGCCCTGGCTCTAACACTGACTTGCTGTGTGACCTTGAGCAAGCCACTGCCCCGTTGGAGCGTGTGTTTTCCCTTCTGTGCCATGAAGGACTGGGAGACTACCCTTCTGGCTTAGCCATTTAGCGTGACAGATGTGCCTCCATTCTCCTGGGCTGTCATTTTCTTCTGCACTGAGCTGGATTTCGTTGGCCCCAAGTGGAGGAGAGGATACCCACAGCCCCATCTGCTTTGTTGGGGCTGGCATGAAGGGTCAGGCTCTGAGAGTTACCTGGCATTGGCTGGGGGCATGCATATTCTGCAGGAAGGGATGGGGGACCTGAGATTGACTCTTGTGCTACCTGGAGCCTGCATTTGCAGGTTTTGGTCCATCAAGGTGTGGTCATTCTCAGAGAACTGATTTCTTAGGATGAGGACAGCTGGATGGAGCTGGAGCTGGCCTGTTCTGTCTCAGCATCCGAACCTGGAAAAGCCTGGCCATGGCTCTGGGGCAAACACAAGGCCTTCCTCCAACCCCGTTCCATCAGAAATGGAAGACGAACATGGTGTTGGTTTAGGGAGATAAAACTGCCGTCCCCTTTCTAATCTGTGAGGTGACATCTGAGATCCGAGCTAGAGGAGACCACTCCTGGCATGATCTGTGGCCTTTGGCTCAGGCTACTGGTGCTTCCATGAGTCTGAGATGCAAGGGCTCACCCAGACTTTGTATCCCTCTCCTTTTCCTGCTAGGTCGACACTACCCCTAAAGCAAGAAGAATATGAGGTGAGTGTCAGCTGCTGGGTTGGGGGAAGGTGAAGGGCAGGGATGTCCAGGAGAGGGGGCGAGGTGTCTAAGCCTTGGGCTACATGGAGACCCCTGAGCCCCCTCTGCCCCCTGCCCCCTGGCAGGCCTTTCTGCTCAAGCTGGTACAGAACCTGTTTGCTGAGGGCAATGACCTGTTTCGGGAGAAGGACTATAAGCAGGCCCTGGTGCAGTACATGGAGGGGCTGAACGTGGCCGACTACGCCGCCTCCGACCAGGTGGCTCTACCCCAGGAGCTGCTGTGCAAGCTGCATGTCAACCGGGCTGCCTGCTACTTCACCATGGTGAGCCTGTCGCGTGCTCTTCCCCTCCAACTCTCCTCACTCTGACCAGCACATCCCCCAGATGCCCTGCTGAGCAGGCTCAGCCAGGCGGGCACTCCTTGAGGCTCTGCAGGGCCGGCTCCTCCTCCTTTTCCTCCTCCTCCTCCTCCTCCTTCTCCTCCTCCTCCTCCACCACCACCACCACCACCTCCTCCTCCTCCTCCTGTGCAAGTCTCACCATCCACTCCCACAGCTCTCAACCCCAGCTTCACCACAGACTCCCCTGGAGAGCCTTTAAAGTACTGATCTGTGACAAACCGAAAATGGTTTGTCATGAGCCTCAGCCTCACCCTAGGTGAATTAAGTTAGACTGTCAGGGTGGCTAGGGCAGTGGCAGGAATCTGGACAGTCAGGGCTGAGAACCACTCCCCTCATCACTGCTGCCTCTTTCTGGCCTTCCCTCTCCTCTCTCCTGGGCTCCCTCCCTTCCTGTCTCCCCCAGCCAGCCCCCCCCCCCCTTTTTAAGATTTTATTTATTTACTCATGAGAGATACAGAGAGAGAGGCAAAGACACAGGCAGAGGGAGAAGCAGGCTCCATGCAGGGAGCCTGAGGTAGGACTCAATCCCAGGTCTCCAGGATCACACCCAAAGGCAGGTGCCAAACCGCTGAGCCACCCAGGTGTCCCTCCCCCTGCCCCCTTAAAGCTTGGGCCTCCACCTCGTCCCTGTCCTGCTTGCTTGCTGACTCTGTCACTGACCACATCCTCCGGGAAACTCTGCTGTGAGCTCTGCAAAGGACCTAGTAACCCCTCTGTAATCCAGAGTGGACTGTTCTGGAAAAGCATGTGTCTACCAGATGCCTGTTCATACCGTCTTCCGTCCCCTGAGCTGCCTTCATGATTCCCCTTCTTCTCAGAGGTGCTTTTATTATTCTTGGTCCACGGTGCTCTGAGCCCAAGGCAGATGTACAGGTAGATGAGTCTGAAACACCACACTCATCACTGTTAGAATTGGAAGGCCCCTCTACTCCAGGAGACTGCCAGGGTGTGTTGGTTGCCCTCGACCAAAGAGTGAATGCCAGAGCTGTTTCTGGGGCTCTGGGGCCCTCCACCCCAACCCTGTCCTCCAGCATCCTCCGTCTCTACAGGGAAGGGGGCAGGAGACCCCGGCTGGAGGGAGGGAATAGGCGCCCACCGCTGAGCCACCCACCCCTCTCTGCAGGGCCTGTATGAGAAGGCGCTGGAGGACAGCGAGAAAGCACTAGGCCTGGACGGCGAGAACATTCGGGCGCTGTTCCGCAAGGCGCGTGCCCTCAGTGAGCTGGGGCGGCACAAGGAGGCCTACGAGTGCAGCAGCCGGTGCTCCCTCGCCCGGCCCCACGTGAGTGCCCCGCGGCAAGAGTCTGGGCTCTTGGCTCTTCCTTTTTTTTCTAGATTTTTTTTTCATGAGAGACACACAGAGAGAGGTAGAGACACAGGCAGAGGGAGAAGCAGGCTCCATGCAGGGAGCCCAATGTGGGACTCGATCCCGGGACCCCAGGATCACACCCTGAGCCGAAGGTGGACTCTCAACCATGGAGCCACCCGGGTGCCCCTCGGCTCTTCTGAGCCTGCTTCCTCCTCTGGGGCTCTCACTCACATGTATGATAGGGACCCTGAGCTCTGGTTGTGTTTCAGGCACTGCTAAAAATACACCTTGTGTTAACTCACCTAATCCTTGCATCACCCCTTTGAGGTAGATACTCTTATTATCCCCATTTTAAAGATGAGGAGAAAAAAAAATAAAGATGAGGAGACAGGCACTGACAAGAGATAGGAACTTACCCGAGATCACAGCTGGAGCTTACCCTTGAACCCAGGCAGTCCGATTCTAGGGTTGGCACTCTTAGCCTCTGTACTGTACGGGTACAGGGTGGCAGTGAGGACCAGTAGGGATGCCACATGTGCTGGGATCCTGATGTCCAGGCATTTACTAGGTGGGGGAGAGATGGAGAATTGACCTGTAGTGAGCCTTGCTTGCCCTGACGCACACACAGTGGGACACCTGCCCCCTCCCCGTTTATTCATCCATATAACAAGTATTTACTAAACACCCACAAATTGCCCAGATCTATGCCCTTCAGGGACCCACAGTCTGCTAGGAGATGTGAAAACAGTCCCCCCAGTCTAGGCCTGGCTCTACTGTGACTCCCAATATGACTTTGGACAAAACACTTCCCCTGTCTGCATATCAACTCCATGTCTATAAAATGCTCCTCCTACTTTATCTCTGAAATAATGAGTATGAAAGGGCTCAGAAAAGGCTCAATTCTGCCCCAAAGTGATCAGGATCTTGGAGGGCTCCCTCACAGGAGGAAAGTGGACTTGAGTGGGGCCAGAAGAAGCAGGAAGGATCTGGGTGGTCAGAAGAGAGGAGAGGCCGGGTGCACAGTGGTCAAGGACATGGGTATCAGAGAGCTGGGTTTGGATTCCAATCTTGGGTCAGCCATTTACTAGCTGTGTGACCTTGAACACACACAGGTTAGTCTCTGTGAGCCTTCATTTGCACCCCTGTCAAATGGGGGTGATAATATGCCATGCATCACTGGGCTATGAGGATGGAATCCAAAAAATCATACCTCAAGGCAGTTGGCACCATAGCCAGGCATAGTAAGTTCAGAAAACATTCACTGTTACTATACTTTTTGTTTATTATTTGTGCTTCTCCAATTCAATTTAGTTCATAATTGAGATATACAGACAGTATATCTTTCTTTCGTTCTTTTTTTTTTTTTTTAAGATTTTATTTATTTATTCATGAGAGACACAGAGAGAGAGAGAGAGAGACAGAGACACAGGCAGAGGGAAAAGCAGGCTCCATGCAGGGAGCCTGATATGGGACTCGATCCCGGATCTCCAGGATCACGGCCTGGGCTGAAGGCAGGCACTAAACTGCTGAGCGACCCAGGGATCCCCAGTATATCTCTTTCTTATGACAGTAGTCCCTGAGATATACAGAATTTTCTAGTGTCTAGTATTTTCTAGATATACAGGTCCACATCCAAGTCTCATGTTTACCATTCGTGGGCAGGCATGGTGGCATTTACCCTACTGTACGGGTGAGGACGCTAAGGCCCAGCGAGACTGGTAACTTGACTAAGGAAAATGCCCAGATGAGAACTTCTGACTACGAGGTGGGGGATTCCCCAGCTTTCCGGTCTTTGTTGGCAGATACTGGTTGAGCCCTGCTCTGTGCTGGGTACTGGGGACCAGTGATGACTAAGACTCTAGCCCTGGGCTCTAGGAGCTCATCAGGTAGGGAGGTAGACAAATACGTGGAATGTTATAACATCCCTGTGGCCCCTTTGCTACCTGGACCATGGTCCTACTTCTTTGTTTACTGGTTGGTGTTCACAGCTAGATAGGAGCCTCCATGAGGCCCAGACCCTGTCTTCCTGTGACAGTGGTGTCCCTGGCTCCTAGCCCTTGCCTGGCACATAATGCGCATACAGTAATACACCTTTGGAGGGAGGAAGGAATGCTGGGTGCTCTTACTGAGCACTAACTGTGGGCCAACCATGTTGCAAACCTCCCACATTCTCGCTCCTATGAGCCTGGGCACCACCCACATGTCCTCCCTTGCAAAGAGTTCCAAGACATTGTGTGGTGAAAGAAGCAAGTTGTAGAACAATAGTTATAATATGATCTCACTTACGTAAAAAAAAAAGAAAAAAAAAAGGAGAAAATCCTCACAAAGCAAAACCAAGCATCCTTTAGAGGTCCATAGGCACATATGTAAATTCCTAGAAAAGGTCCATAGGGAAATAGTTCAGACCACAAGGCATGCTCCCTCTGGGAGGCGCCTAGGGTGAGGAGGTGGTAATGCAGGGGAGTAGTTGGTCTCTCTGCAACATTTCAGCCCTCTACAGTGACACTACTACTTGCTGAATTTTAGAAATAAAAAAGATAATCTAAGAATCCAAAATAAAAATTATTCCTTTCCCCTTCCCACAGTAAAAGGAAAGAGGGAAGCATGAGTTCTGGTTCAGCCTGACCACAAATGAGCTGTGTGACCTGGGCAGCCAGTGACCCCTCCTGGGGCCTCACTCCCTTGTTGATAATGTGGGGGTAACCGCGGATGTCCACCCCCCCCACTCCTTTGAAGTGCTGCTCAAGGTCTCCGGAGCATAGCTCTGTGAGCTAGGGCAGACTGACCCACTCTACCCTGCGTCTTGCTGTTGCAGGATGAAAGCGTAACTCAGCTTGGTCAGGAGCTGGCTCAGAAGCTTGGGCTTCGAGTTCGGAAAGCATATAAGAGGCCCCAGGTAGGTGGGCTCTGGGCACTGAGGGTGGGCGGGGGTGCAGATGGGGAGGTCTGAGGGGGGACCAGGCACCTTCGGACAGAAGCGGGTGAGGGTGGCTGGGGCCAGATCGGGACAGAGGGAAATGATCTTCCCCCCCTGTTGCCTGAATGTCCTGGACTGACTCTGAGAACCTTTTGGGAGAGCAAAGATTGGCCAAAGCTTCCAGTTTACCTTAGATGCCAGCTGCTAAAAACCTGTTCCCCACGCCCTGGCCAACTTAAATGCCCCCAGAAGTGGCCTGAGTTGACACTGGTGTCCTTTGGCCTTATGTTCTCAAATAACCTCTGTATGGGGCATATTTGAGACCTTGGTATCTGGGTGGCTCTTTCAGATCCACATTTATTCATTTGGCACCTACCGTATGCCAGGAAGCTGCACATAGGAGAGGGTATGGCTCTAGAGTCGGCTGTGACCTTGAGCAGCTTAGCTCTCTCTCCTCTGTGGTTTCTACATCTGGAACATTGGGATAAGTATGTCCACTTCAGGGGGGTTCCTGGGAGGATCGGAATGAAAGAATGTTTGATGTGGCACCTGGCACACAGTAGGAACATGTGTGTGAAAGTCCTCTGCCTGGGTCCCAGAAAATGCCCGAATCTGACCCAGAGACAGGGCAGGTAACTTCCGGCAGGCCTAGGGGCAGAGGACCTTAGGGTACTACAGACCCCAGCTGCCTGTGTTGGGGCCCCCTCTGCTGCCCTGGCTAATGGGACCCTAAGTGTGTTTCCGGAATGTTCATTTCTTCCCACTTCTCTGATCTCTGCAGGAATTGGAAACGTTTTCTCTGCTCAGTAATGGCACTGTGGCTGGCATGGCAGACCAGGTAGGTGGGGGCCTGGACCCCAAGCCTCCCTCCCTGCCTCCAGTACCAGCCTATCATGAGAGCTTTGGACTCCCTCTGTGGGGTATACAGACCCGAGCGGTAGGTCCGGGGCCATCAGACCAAAGGGTTGGGCTCCATCTGTCCCAGTCCCCACTGCTGGGAGCCAGGCACCTGCCCTAGGAAGAGGGCATGATTGACAACCTGGGTCCGGGCCAGACTCAGGGACAGCTCTGGGACGCACAGCTCCTCCACCTCGTAGGAGAAGCCTCCTGTGACCACAGGGCAAAGTGTGGGGACGGGCTGTGGCTGCTGTTGGCGGGAAGCCTGGGTGGCCTTGTCCCAATTACCTTTCTGCTCCCCTCCCCAACCCTTCCTGCTGCTGTTGCTTTGCTCCCCAACGGTCTTTCACATCTAGGCTTCCAGGTCTCTGACTTCTTCCCTCCTGCTTACCCTACTTTCTCTGCCTTTTTATTTTCAAGTCCCAGCTAAAGCACACCCTCCACCCCCACTGAGGCCTCCTGGGTACCCCTGCCCGAGTGACGGCTGGGGAGACGCGCGAAAGTGGGGGGCGCAGAGCTCACACCTGGGACTCCCACAGAGAAGAGCCCAACCTGCTGCGTGCGGGCTGTTCTTGGCAGAACCTTCATCTCTGAGCCTCAGATTTTGAATCTGTGAAATGAGGGTGTTCTGTCCCTAGGCCAGAACAAGGGAGCATGCCCTGAGAAGTGTGGCACCCGAGGGAGCTATGAGAGGTGGCTGCTGATATCACAGCATCATCCTAGGTTTTAGATGTCCTCACTCCCAGGGCCACGACCCTTGTACAACCCTGGCTCATCCCAGGGGTGCTGACAGGGGCCCAGTACACACATTGGACTCTCCTATTGCTCATCACACATGCTCAGCTGGACTTTGAGGCTTTTGGGAAGACAAAGGACAGGCTGGTGGAGGCTGGAGTCCTGCCTCCTTGTTGTACATAAGGGGAGACAGAGGCACAGAGTGAGGAGCGGACTGTGCCAGCATCACACAGAGACGGCAGCAGGCCTGATTGCCTTCTGAGTGTTATAAGGCTTTCATCCGTTCACTCAGCAAACTCCCAGGGAACCCCTGGACTGGGCACTAGGGCATAGCTGAGCTAGGCAGGCGCATCCTTGCCCTTGGGGACTTCCGGGTGCCAAGGGAAGCAGATGTGGATCTGCCTGTAGAACATTCCTCATGGATTGTAACCAGAAATTTTGGGGCCTGGCACATACTGGATGCTCATAAAAAAAAAAAAAAAAAAAAAACAACATACACACACACACACATATATATGTATATAACATTTTTCTTTTCTTTTCTTTAAGATTTTATTTATTTATTCATGAGAGAAACAGAGAGAGAGACAGAGACAGAGACACAGGCAGAGGGAGAAGCAGGCTCCATGCAGGAAGCCTGACTTGGGACTTGGGATCATGCCCTGGGCTGAAGGCAGCGTTAAACCGCTGTGCCACCCAGGCTGCCCAGTTTTGTTTGTTTTTTTTTAAGGTTTTATTTATTTATTCATGAGAGAAACAGAGAGAGAGAGGCAGAGACACAGGCAGAGGGAGAAGCAGGCTCCATACAGGAAGCCTGTATAACATTTTTCTATAACAAAATGCCATGGACTGAGTATATAAATGACTTATAAATGCCTATAAATGACAGAAATTCATTTCTCACAGTTCTGGAGATAGGAACTCCAAGGTCAGGGTGTCGGCAAATTTGGTATCTGGTGAGGACCTGCTTCCTGGTTCACAGATGGCATCTTCTAGCTATGACCTCACAAGGCAAAAGGGTCAAGGGAGCTCTCTGGTGTCTGTGAATCCCATTCATGAGGGTTTCATTCTCACAACCTCATTACCTCCCTAAGGCCACACCTCCTAATACTGTCACCTTAGGGGGTAGGATTTCAACATATGAATTTGACATACATTGAACATTTGACAGATATTTAGACCATAGCAGTGGACGAAAGACCGGAGAATTGTAAATAATTTCACAATGCCTTAAGGGAGGGACTCCTTACTCCTATTACAAAGGAGAAACCAAGGCCCAAGAAGTTAGATGACTTGTCTGAATTCACTGAGCCTGGGGCTAGGTACGTGGTAAACAAAACATTCATGGGATCCCTGGGTGGCGCAGGGGTTTGGCCTAGGGCGCGATCCTAGAGACCCGGGATCGAATCCCACATCGGGCTCCGGGTGCATGGAGCCTGCTTCTCCCTCTGCCTGTGTCTCTGCCTCTCTCTCTCTCTGTGACTATCATAAATAAATAAAAATTAAAAAAAAATTAAAAAAAAAACATTCATAGTTCCTGCCCATAGTTCCTCCAAGAGCTCACAGTCCAGGGTGAATGGATACTAGCCTGATAATTTCTGGTTACAAACCATCATGAGAGCTGTAAAGGCAAAGTGTGGGGAGCCACAGGCCTGTTGGAACAGGGAGGTTTGATTTAGATTGGGCATCAGTGACCTTTCAAATGAGACCTGAAGGTTGAGGAGTAAGCAGGGGCATGGTGTGCTGGTAAAACTGCATTTCAGAGAGGGGATGGTATGTGCAAAGGCCCTGAGGCTAGGAGGAACTCAGAGTATGGGTGGGACCAAGTGGAGAGGAGGCAGGGCTGCAGTGGGGCTGGAATAATAGATAGAAGCCAGAGCATCTTGCACCTGGTGAGGAGCTGAGTCTTCATCAAAGGAGTGTTGAGAAGGCATTGAAAGGGAAGAGTATTGATTCTGTTCATTAATTCAGAAGGGGCTTATTGAGGGCTTCTATGTGCTCAGGATGGAGTTGATTGAGGTACTGGATATACGGACGGGAAAATAGCCAAGGAGCCCCACCCTTATAGAGCTTACATTGTAACTGGAGGAGACAAAGAAAAAGTCATCAGTGATGTGGAAATGAGGGCTGGGGAATGCTGGGGCAATTGGTTGCAGTTTTAAACAGTGAACAGGGAAGGCCTCAATGAGAAAGAGACACTGGAGCAAAGACCTGAAGATGAGGGATGTGCCTTGAGGAGGTCTGCGGGGAGCTGGCAGAGAGAATGGCCATTGCAAAGGCCCTGAGGCAGAAGAGTGTCCAGGGTGTGGAGAGAACAGCCAGGACGCCAGGGTAGCTAGAGGGGACAGCTAGAGGCCAGGGTGTAGGGCTCCTCTTTCCTCTTGCTGGAGGCGATAGGGAGGCAGGGAGTTATTCAGGCACATCTTATTCAGAGTTCTTGGATATCATTCCTGGAGCTGAAGAAACTGGGACTCCCATTTTCTGCTGATAGTGGCTTGATTGCACCTTATAGAGCTAGGGTGGGGTGACCCTGGCTGGATACTTGATGGGGTGTCCCTGCTCCTTCCTTCCCCTCCCACAGTGACTGCCCTGATTAAAGCCACATCCCATTCTTCCAGGTCAGGCTGGCCTCCCCTTCCTGTCTCCCAAGGTGAACTCTGATAGCCAGGCCTCTGGTCTCTCTTCGCATAGAGACCCTCAGTGATTGTTAATTTAAGTGACTGTTTGAAAGTAATCAACTCCAGTTACTCTTGCCTGGCATTAGCAGTCTAGTTCCCATGTCCCTGTCCATCTTCACGCACCAGACAACGTGCATGTATGCATATTTCCCGGGCTCCACAACAAGCTCATGTGAGAGTAGGACTGTGGGTTCCTCTGTTCCATACGTCCACATGGCACCACTTTGGAGTCAGATGGGTCAGGTCTCCGCTCACTGATGGCATGTCTCCCAGCTTTGGGTTCCCCTCTGAAAGACACAGATGATGGTGCTCAGTTCCCAGGGTGCTTGTGTGGATGATATGAAGGCAGGCATGGGAAGCCAGCAGCCTGGCACCCGAGGCAGGTTAGGGGCCCCTCCCCATCCCATTCCAGCCCAATGCACACATCTTTCCTTGGTGTCGGGTCTAGGGGAGTCTCCAGGCTCCTCTCAGGCCGGTGAGTGAGGGCACAGCGAATCTGCTGCTCATCACAGCAGGCAGGGCCATGGCAAATGTGGCTGGGTGCCCAGCTCCACAAGGACCAACCCTCAGTGTCCATGGAGTCTGCAGCCTGGGGGCCACAGATGGTGGCACCCATGGCAGTGGGCACCCAAGCCGCTGCCAAACTGTTCACCCATCCCTACAGCCATGCTGGGGCCCCCACCGCATCCATAGGGGCCAGGGCTTGTCATGGGGATGGTGATCTGGGAGAAGCCCAAGCAGAGGGGACTCTACAGTGGAGACCAGGTCAGATCCTGCTTCACTGGCCAGCATGGTGCTGCACATGTGCACACACGCATCCACACACTTCCGTATCCACATACCACGCACACACACATCCATAGCCCACACTTACACATCCACAGTGTAAGTCTAAGGATCACGGAATGGAGTATGGGGCGTGTGCCAGCCAGATCCCCTGCCCTGGAGCTTTTACACAGACATTGTGTGTGAGCCTGGCCATAGGCATCCCTACAGGGCTCTCGAGCAGGGAAGTCCTGGTCCTTCAGCCAGTCAGGCACCCCACATGTGTGCCTCGTAGTGGAGACTCATGAGCAGCACCCACAGGGAGCTTCATGGGACCTGGGGATGAGTCGGGCATGCAGGGTGCCTGTGCTGGGGCTGTGTCTCGCCAATGGGAGGGGCACAACACAAGGAAAGCTGTGACTTCTAGGAACACATAGAACCTGAGGCAGCCTTGGGTGAAGAGGACTTCCCAGAGCCTGGGTGGCAGGATTCAGGCAGGTGGAGAAGAGGGAGCAGAGCTCAGAGCCAGAGGACCTGCTTGAGCATGGGCCTCGGGGCAGGAGAGGGAGACTCGTATCCTCCGAGACCACAACACTAATTCTCCCCATGGGGGTTTGGAAGAAGCTGGGCTTTGTAGCCAGGCATGCGTTTAGGTTCAGGTCTTGAGTCACCCTTATCTGAAGCACCACTCCACCTCTCAGGGAGCTGCTAGTGCCTGCCACTTTGTGGTGGCTGTAGGGTGACAGTGAGTCGCATATGAAAGCCACTGGCACAAGGCCTCAGAGAGGAGGTGCTCCGGAAACCTCCTTGCTGTGTGAGTGTCATGAAGCAGGAAACGGCAGGGAGAGAGGAGCCAAGCAAGATGGGCTGGAGCTGGGTGATGGGCAGGGTGCCTGGGGGCCGTGGACAGCACTGGGCAGGGAGATGCACAGCCATCCCTAGAGATGCTCATCTGGCACCTCTTTTCCCACCTTTCATGTTTCATATGCTTACCTGTGAGAGCAGCAGCCCTGACCCAGCATGGCAGCCCTGGTTTGTGCAGACACCCCCTAGGACACTGACCTGCCCATCTTTGCCATGCAGGGGCCAGGCGCCAGGGCATGAGAGGGTGTTCTGTGCAGGGGAGGGGAGGCAGCACAGAGGCCTGGGGCTGGGGTCGGGGCAGACTCCCAAGTCCTCAATCAGACAGCCACTCTCTGGCCCAGGAGAGTTGTTCCCTGGACCAACATCCCTGTGGGTGAAGGGACAGCACCTGGTAGGGCATCTGGATCAAGGGCTGAACTTAATTGGCCATGAAGTGCTGGCCCGGCTGGCATGAGGCAGGGCGCTGGGTACATCTGGTTGCTGTTAGTGCCATCGTGGATCCACGGGATAGGATGGCTAAGGAGTGAGGCCCTGGTCCTCCTGCAGCTGTCGGCGGGTGTGCAAGGGAAATGGGGTCACTCAGGGCCCTGCCAGGGAAGGAGGACTTCAGCTGGACCATGTAGGACTCCAAGAAGGGGAGGATGTGCCAGGATTGAGGAATTACTCAGGCCGCAGCCAGCGGGGCACATGGGACATGGGGGAGGCCAGAATGTGGATGCTAGTGGACAAACACCCAGTCCATCCAGGCCAACTCCTGACAGGCACAGAAAGCCCTTCCTAAGGTCTATGCAAACATCAAAATGATTTAAAACTGTCCTAGAAGGCCATGGAGCAAGCCCAGGCCCAGCTGCCCCTCCAACAGCAGGTCCACGGGTGGAGGTGGGACTCCACCTGGTCTCATTCAGCCTGGGGCTGTGACAGGGGAGCGGACACTGGTGGTTTTGAGGCATGGCACTTTTGTCTTTGAGCTGTAAACTATCCATGCAGGGCACAGAGTAGGAGGGCCAGGTAAAACCCCCGCCACCCTCCCCAGGGAGTGGACCCTATCCTGTGATGGGTAAGGAAACTGAGGCTCAGAGGTTAGATCTCTTACCCCCAGTGATGCCCTCTAGAAAGGGGCAGATGTGAGGTTTGTCCGGCTCCTCTCCCCTGCCCTCTGGCCCCTGCCTGTCCAGCCCTGTGCTTAATTCCCAGCAATGGTCCCTGGGATGGGGATGGGGCGGGCACCACGGCCTTCCTAGCCCACATCTGCCCAACCCCCTGTGTCCTTCCTCTCCACAGGGAACTTCCAATGGATTGGGGTCCATAGATGACATCGAAACAGGTAGTGTCCCTGATTTGAGGGCCCGGGGTAGAGATGGGTCCCCGGGGAAGAGGAGGCGGGGTGGTCACCCCTCACAGCTGGAACCTGAGGGCTCCCTGCCCTAGCAACTCCCTGCAGCATGAAAGAAGATAGTGGGTTTGGGAGAACACGCTCCCTCTCAGGCAGGAGAGGGTGAGGGCCTGCCACATAGTAGGGTAGTGCTGCTCTCGTCTCCTCCACTCCAGGTCAGCGCCTCCCCCTACTGGGAGTCCCCTTCTCTCCCTCACTGGCTTCCAGGGAGGGTCACGCTTACCAAGCATCCCTTAGGGAGACCGTTGCTTCCCCCAGGTAGGATATTCAGGCACTGAGCCAAGCCCCTTCGAGAAATACTGTGGGACTGAAGGACCCGCTCCTGCTCGGCAGCGGCCGGCCTTCACTCTGACTGAGCCTCCAGCCCTGGAGTCAGGCCAGCAGGGCAGGCAGGGTTCCTGACAGGAGCTGGGGAATGGAGAGAAGGTGTTGCGTGAGGACCTGAGGGCCCTGGAACACCTCCTGTCCGTCCCCCCCACCCCCGCCTCTGGGGGCTGCTGATCCCACCTTCCCATCCACAGATTGCTACGTGGACCTGCGAGGCTCCCCTGCCCCACTCCCCTCCGCCCCCACGATGCCCCTGTTCCCTCATGTTCTGGACCTGCTGGCCCCCCTGGACAGCAGCAGGGCCCTGCCTGGCACTGAGAGCCTGGACGACTTCTCTGACGGGGATGTCTTCGGGCCGGAGCTGGACACGCTGCTGGACTCACTGGTGAGCTGGGTTGCTGCCCTTCTTCTGCTCCCCCGAGCCCCAGCCCCACCCAGGACCCCCGCACATTCATCCTCCCGCCCCACCAGGGGTGGAGGGAAGGTCCCATCCCCATGTCACAGTTGGAGAAACTGAGGCCTGAGGAGGGAAAGGGACCTGCTTGGGGTACAGACGTGAAGCTTGAGAACCCACAACCAGAGGGACCATGAAGATCCCTGGCTCCTCTCCTGGGATGGGTTGGGGACTGAGGTGCAGAGGTGTCACCTTGCTTGGGACCTGCAGTGCCTGATTCTGCCCAGGCCTGGGTGGTCAGGTTCTCCTCCAACCTCTCCTTCTGTTCCCCACCTCACAGTCCCTGGTCCAGGGTGGCCTGCCTGGCAGCGGTGTGCCCAGCGAGTTGCCCCAGCTGATACCCGTGTTCCCCGGTGGGACCCCACTGCTGCCACCTGTAGTGGGCGGCACCATCCCCGTCTCCAGCCCACTGCCCCCTGCCTCCTTTGGTCTCGTCATGGACCCCTCCAAGAAGCTGGCCGCCTCCGTGCTGGATGCCCTCGACCCCCCAGGCTCCACGCTGGACTCCCTCGACCTGCTGCCGTACTCGGATACCCGGTTGGATGCCCTCGACAGCTTTGGGTCGACCCGCGGCTCCCTGGACAAACCCAACTCTTTTGTGGGTGAGGCCTGGGTGGACACCTTCACCCCCACCCCCTTGACAGTTTTCAGAATGCCACCACATCTCCAGTCTCTGGGGAGTGGAGTTGGGATTACAGTTCAATTCAGCCAAAGCCCAGGCCCTCTCTCCCCATCATGGTCCAGGGCCACTGCCTCTGAGTTACCGTGTCTCCCTCAGTGCTCGGCCCAGGGTGGGGCTGAGGCCAGAGGGGCTGGGTGTCTTGTTCAAGATCAAACAGCAGAGCTGGAACTCACAGTATGGTGCTCTCCGCCCAGCCTTCTGGGGCCCTGGGGTCGCCAGGCTGGTAGGATCCCATGGGAATGATAATAAGGCTGGGGGAAGGACTGCAAGGCCACAGGCTCACTCTGCCTCACTCTGATCGGGGTGCCAGGGACCCAGAGAGGAAGCAGACCTGTCTGGGCCCTTCGCAGGACCAGCTTTCAGACAGTTGGACCTAGGCCAGGGTGCTCATGACTCGGGGATTCACAAGGCTGCAGGAGCACAGATATGCTTGACTCAGCCCTGGGGCTGTGGGAGACTTCCTGGAAGGCTGAGCAAAGTCTTTTTTTTTTTTTTTTTTTAAGATTTTATATATTTATTTCTGAGAATACACAGAGAGGAGAGAGAGAAGCAGAGACACAGGCAGAGGGGGAAGCAGGCGCCATGTAAGGAGCCTGACGGGGACTCGATCCCGGGTCTCTAGGATCAGGCCGTGGGCCAAAGGCGGCGCTAAACCGCTTGAGCCACCCGGGCTGCCCTGAGCAAAGCCTTAAAGGAGACAACCCTCTGCTGACGGAGGGAGCAGTATGACACAGGCTTGTGTGGTGAAGGCTGGCCGCTGAGCAGAGTAGTCAGCCAGAGGGGAGGGTGGCTTGGGTGCCTTGAAGCCCTAAAGCTGGTGTCAGAGGACCTTTGAGCTATGCTGAGAGCTTGGGCTTTCTTCCAGGGGCAGTGGCGGCCGTGGCAGGTATAAGGACAGGGTGCACATGCTCGGGCTGGGACATCGCTCTGTCCCTGAGCTGTGGCCTTGAGGGTAGAGTCAGGGGGTTAGCACACTTAGTAGAGGATCTGTGGCCTGCGTGGTTTCTAAAGTTAGAAATGCATACGAGAAAGTCCCCAGAGGACTTCTCACCCCTTTAGAGCAGGGCAGGTGACCCCTGTGTCTTCTTGCAGAGGAAACCAACTCACAGGACCATCGTCCCCCAAGTGGTACTCAGAAACCAGCCCCCTCGGTGAGTACTTGGTGCAGATCCATGACCAGGCACCTTGTGCCCTCCCAGGGGTGAAAGGGAAGTGGTGTGGGTTCTAGAACAGAGGTGAGCCTTCTGTATGGGATGATGTGCTGCATCCCCCAGACACACCCTCAGAATGGGTGGGCCAGAGGTTGCCTCTCCCTGGTTCTTCCAAACTGAGCCACATGCTGGGAGGGTGAGCTGAGGGCACAGCCCAATCCTTGTCTGACAGAAGAGGACAATGAGGCTCAGAGGGGTTAAGAAAATTTTCCAGGGCTAAGAACATCCCTGTTCTCTAGACTCAGCCAGTTCTGAGTTTAGGAGAGTGCTTGAGTAGGTGACAGGCAGCCTGTGCTCTGCACTCTACCCCTAGCCTAGACACTAGCTGTGTGGCCCCGGGAAGTAACCTAACCTCTCTGAGCTTTGCCTTCTTCCTCATCTGCTAATGCCATGGGGGCTTGGGAGATAGAGGCTGGGAGTGGGGAGGGCATGCGCACAGGACCCAGTTGAGGCCATTCCTGTTTCTATGCTTTTATGTTGGGCTTTTGCTCAAAGGAAAGGTTGTAGGACAAGATTACTATCACCCATGCACCCCCACTAGGCTGATCCAATCCCGATATTATAGATTCTGGATCGTAGTATATGGAATTCCCTGGCTGGGAGGGTAGGAGAAAGGGGAGGGTGCTGGGCTATAGTTCTGCTCTTGGGTAGGATTGGCAGGGGAGGTCATAGAACCCCCCAACCTCTGGAGGGAGTCCAATGCCCAAGATGGCCAACCTCCTCCCATCACAGCCAGAGCCCTCCATGCCCAACACCGCCTTGCTCATCAAGAACCCCTTGGCTGCCACCCATGAGTTCAAGCAAGCCTGCCAGCTCTGCTACCCCAAAACAGGTAATGTCACACCTTCATTCCTCCACCCCTCTGCCCAGAGATACTGGGAATCTCAAGAGTGTAGTATCCCAGAATGACAGACCCTTAGTGTACCAGTCAGAGATAAGTGCAGGAGCCCCTCTAGGTATTTTGAACAGGTAGGGGTGAGAGTATAGAACAGGGGAGTTTGAGGCTGCTAGAAAGGCTGGTGGAGCGGAAGCTGGGAGCCTCCACTGGCCTTTAGGCTGCTCCTCCACAAACCAAGGACCAGAGGCGGGTTGTGCTGCTCTCACACAGGGGTCAGGGGCTGCTGGACGTTCTGGCCCATGTCATAGCCACCCACAGCCCAGAGGCTGGTGCCTGGCCATAGAGTGGAGTCCAGCTGGCTGCTGCAGAAACACATTAGCCAGAGGAAATGCAGCCCACACCTCATGCCACCTCTACCTATCAGTGTATCTCTCCCCTGAGTGCGTCTTCCTGGATGAATGCAAACCTTGCCTGGAACCTGGGTGGCAAAGGAGTCTGGGCAGTGTATTTCCTAGAGTGCCAGCCCCCAAATCCAAGGAAGGCTACAGAAGCAGTTCAGAATAGATGGCCCCTGCCGGGCAGCACTTTTCAGTACACCTGGAATCTCAGAATTCTAATCTAAGACTCATTTGCCAGAATCCCTGAGGTTTTAGTGCAATATTGTTTTGGGATGCCAGGGTTAAAAATTTTAGCAGTCTAGAATTCTCCATCTCAAGTGTACTAGAGTTGACAGGACCTTAGAGGTTGTCTAGTTGTTGTCATCCACCCACTGCAGGACCTTCTCCTTCATCCCCCTGCCACATACGTGTCACCCCTGAGAGCCATCCCACCAAAGGTCCCATGGACTTGCAGGGGCGGGGAGCAGGGCACCATCTTGTTGGATGGGTTTGCCCGTGATGAAGTTCTTCCTCACATGGACCTCAGACTGCCTCCCCAGTCCGCATACCCGCTGCCTCTGTGCTGGGAAAGCTGACTAATGCCACATGAAGTGCTACACACCTGGTGCTGGCACAGCCAGATCACAGGTGGGGGTCCCCACAAGGACTATTTCCCCATCGTCAGAGGAGAGGAGGTTCTGGGTCAGAAGACTTGGCAGGAGCGGGGAAGGGAGGATAAATCCAAACAGTGCCCTTCCAGGCAGGACAAGAAAGGGGCAGGTCTGTTCTCTGCTGGGCGCTATCTTCATGACTCCTTCTAGGGAAACACTGAAACGTCTGGCTTGCTGGAGAGTCAGAGTGGTGATGGAAGGGGAGGGCAGGTACCTAGAAGGGAATCCTTGGAGAGGGTCTCTCCTCGACCCGGGCCCCCTGTCCCTAGGGAGCATATGGCTAGGAAGGGGGTGGCAAGAATGGGCGGGAGGCCCAGCTGAAGGAGGTGGGGTATTTTTTCTTTTTTTAAAGATTTTATTTATTTATTCATGAGAGACACAGAGAGAGAGAGAGAGGCAAAGACACAGGCAGAGGGAGAAGCAGGCTCCATGCAGGGAGCCTGACATGGGACTCAGATCCCGGGTCTCCAGGATCAGGCCCTGGGCTGAAGGTAGTGCTAAACCGCTGAGCCACCCGGGCGCCCCTTGGAGGTGGGTTTTGAGGCAAGGCTCGGAGTCCCGCTACTCAGGCCCATCAGCCGTCATCCTTCAATTCCACACCTGAAATCGATCTCTATCCATGTGTCCCCACAGGGCCCAAGGCAGGAGACTATACCTACCGCGAGGGCCTTGAACACAAATGCAAGCGGGACATCCTGCTGGGCCGGCTCCGGAGCTCTGAAGACCAGACCTGGAAGCGGATCCGGCCCCGGCCCACCAAGACCAGCTTTGTGGGCTCTTACTACCTGTGCAAAGGTGGGTGGGCTATGGCAGGTAAACAAAGGTGGCATTCATCGAGGCTGAATCCCACATCAGAATGAGCATCAAGCTCCTACCTTGACAGCTCCATAGACTGGGGGCAGGGGTGGGGTGGCGTGGGGATAATTCAGGATGTTCCATCCCAGCTGAAGCCCCTACTGAGTGTGAGGGTCAGCCAGGTCCCGGAAAGTAGGGAGCCCGATGTAGGGCTCAATCCCAGGACTCTGGGATCATGCCCTGAGCTAAAGGCAGACGCTCCACCACTGAGCCACCCAGGCACCCTGATCAATATTAGCTTTTAAAAACTATCATGTTGTCATCATCCCCACTTCCAGCTCATGTCAACGTGGCCAGTATTTAGTGGACGTTTGTCACGTATCTTATTTGCTGTCTTTGATTTCCCAGTCTACATGGTGCTGTGTGAACAGTCACAACATTGTTGAGTGCTTTAGAGTGTCACCCTTTTTTTTTTTTTTAAAGATTTTTCATTTACTTATTTATGAGAGACACACAGAGAGAGGCAGAGACACAGGCAGAGGGAGAAGCAGGCTCCGTGCAGGAAGCCTGATGTGGGACTTGATCCCTGGCCCCGGGATCACATCCTGAGCCATAGGCAGCCTGAGCCACAGGCAGATGCTCAACCACTGAGCCACTCAGGCATCCCAAGTGTCACCTTTCTGTCCCTACCATCACAAACTCATAACTCTGGGCTAGGAAACTGAGGCCTTTATCTCCCCAGGGGACAGTAGCCCTGGGTTCCCTGGGTCAGCTCTCTGTCCTTCCCACAGAATCTTAAGGATATGTCACTTCTGGGCTACAAGGCCTCGATCAGCTCTCCCCTGCCCAGTGTGGAGGAAGTCCAAGTTCTCTGAGGCTTACAAGTCTCCCATCTATCCTAACCACTCCCCAAACACACAGAACCCTGACTCTTTTTTTTAAAGATTTTATTTATTTATTCATGAGAGATGAGATAGAGAGAGAGAGAGAGAGAGGCAGAGAGAGAAGCAGGCTCCATGCAGGTAGCCCAACGTGGGACTTGATCCTGGGTCTCCAGGGTCACGCCCCCCTTGGCTGAAGGTGGCGCTAAACTGCTGAGCCACCTGGGCTGCCCAGAACCCAGACTCTTTTCCACATTCCCTTGAACTTGATTAAGCAGCGCCTGGGATCTTGGGAAGCCATTCCCTACAGGGCTCCCCGCTCCCTGGGTGCAGAGCTGATTCCAGCACAGAGCAGTCGGTGGTGATCATCTGTGTATCAGCTCCCTCATCCTGGCAGAAGGATGGAGCAGGGCATCTTAGAGAGAGTGTGAGCAAGGGGAGGGAAAGAAAAGGTTTCGACCGCCAGGGCTCCAGGTTGTGAGCCTGCTGCCCTCACAACTCCCTGGTCCCCAGGGTTGTTTTGTTTTGTTTTGTTTTTTAAAGTAGGCTCCACACCCAACATAGGGCCCTGAGATCAAGAGTTGCATGCTCTAACCCCTGAGCCGGCCAGGCGCCCCTGGTCCCCAGGGGTTTTGTTTATTATTCCACTTACTTCCCACAACAACCCAGTGTTCTCTGTTTATGGGACAGACAACTGAGGAATAACAGGGAATCCCAGCCCAAGTCTGCCGGATTCGAAGGCCCAGGCCCTTAACCAAGGGCATTTTCCTGGTGAATAATCAGAATGAAACCACTTGTGTTTATTTAGAGGCTTGTATTCATCTACCAACCCCCTCATCCCACCTCTTATCCTACCCCAAGCACATAAGGCAGCTTTGTGGTGGGGGTAGAGGGTTGTGACCAACCTGCCCTGTAGCTGGAACACGCAGGTCCCCCCACCCCCACAAGGTGCAGGGCAGAGAAGGGACCTGGCCTGGGAAGGGCCTTCCCCAGCTCTGCCCCCCGCCCTCCCAGGTCCCAGATGAGCACCCCTGCCCCCCTGAGCGCCCCAGCCCACCGCAGAGGAGCTGGGCCTGAGCACCTCCTGCGACCGTGGTGTCCCGGGGGCTCCATGGGCTGCCGTCCCGCCTGGCAGAACGTGTGTGTCCTGTTGCCTCTTTGCAGACATGATTAACAAGCAGGACTGTAAGTACGGGGATAACTGCACCTTCGCCTACCATCAGGAGGAGATCGACGTGTGGACAGAGGAGCGGAAAGGCACCCTCAACCGCGACCTGCTCTTTGACCCGCTGGGGGGCGTCAAGCGCGGCAGCCTCACCATCGCCAAGCTCCTTAAGGAGCACCAGGGCATCTTCACCTTCCTCTGTGAGGTACCTGCCCGCCTGCCTCCTCTGCAGGCTCTGGCATAGCTGGGGCTGGGGTGGGCCTCCCGGGCACGAGAGCCTCTGAAGAATGTCAGTCGCGGAACCTGGGAGTTTGGGGGACCTGACTTTAGAACCCGTAGGTCCTTGCACTGTCAGAAAGGCCTGTGGGACCCTAGCTTGCTAAGGAAAGAGAGATGATCATATCCACTCTTTCCTGATGGCCATCAAAGGCCAGGCTGGGCGCCAGGCACTGTAGGTGCTCATCCTCCCCACACCTCCTTGTCTAGCTGTGTTGGCTCCAATGCCCGTTATACCTTCCTGCCCACCCCCCTGCCTGTATCCAGGCCATCCCTTCTCCCTGGAGCACCCTCGCTGTGTTCCTGCATCTTGGACCCTCTAAGACTCAGCTCTGATCCCAGCAGCTCCACCAAGTTGTCGTTAATTCTGTCCCCAGAGCTGCCACAGAAGACCCCGCTGGCCCCTTGCTTCCCTGCCCGATCGGAGCATGATAAGGCCAGTGATAGTGTCAGGTCCATCTCCGTGGAGTGAGAGCTCTGGATCTAGGTTGCTGGCAGGGTTGGTGCAGCTCAGCCCAACCTTGACCCATTGCATAGCCAGCCCTTCCCCCTCCAACCCTTGCAGCAGGTGGACTGGCCGCTCCCTTCAGCGCAGTTGGCCTGGCATCACAGCTCCCGGCCAGCAGCTGCATGTACTTTACAAAGCACTTGCAGTTCTGTTATGTCCTTCCTGAGCTTCACAGTGAGCCTGTGGGACAGTAGGCATGGTCACCCCAGTTTCAAGTTGGCAAAACTCAGGCTCAGAGACTTGGAGCTACCCCCTACCCCAGGCATTTGGAGCGGTGGGACCAGAGAGAGCCACAGCCCAGGTTATCTGGGAGCTAGAGCCAAAGAGGTGGGGGCTACAGGACCTGGGGTGCCCTTTCTCATTCCCCTGACTCAGCAGGGCTGGCAGGGACCCAGTCTGTGCCAGGTAGCCATTCCGGGTCCCAGCCCACTCCCTCCCTCGGCAGATCTGCTTTGACAGTAAACCCCGGATCATCAGCAAAGGCACCAAGGACTCTCCGTCTGTCTGCTCCAACCTGGCTGCCAAGCACAGCTTCTATAACAACAAGTGAGTGGGACCCACAGCCTGGGCCGGGGAGCAGGGGCACACAGAGAGCTGGGGTGGTTCAGATGCCTGGGGAGCAAATGAAGCCAGAGGGTGTACCTGGAGTGTCAAGCTGAGGGGCAGAATTTAGGGCTCAGATCCAGCATCCACCTGGAACAGATGGAACCAACAGATGAGATCTGTATTCCAAGCGTTCTCTTGGTATTTTAATGATCTTGCTCCTGGAAGGGAGGAGTTACAGTCTCTTTTGTACTGATGAGGCTTGGAAGTAGCTCACTCAACGTGGGAGGCCACATCTCTGACTCCCATCTGGTGCCCTCCACTGTCAGTACGTTGGCGTCAGACAAGTGAGAGGATCTGGGTCAGGCCTGGCACCACCTTCGCTCCCTGTGACTCCCCTTGGCTCTGCCCCAGCATGGATGATAGAGCCCCGGCGTCCTGTGTCCAAATCCCAGCCTGATCAATGCTATAGCCTTTCGTTTCCCTGTCTGTAAAGTTAATGGTGATCCCAATCTCCTAGGGTTGCTGTGAGCATAATTAAAATTTCTGGTCCCTGGGCAGCCCAGGTGGCTCAACGGTTTAGCGCCGCCTTAAGCCCAGGGCCTGATCCTGGAGACCCAGGATCGAGTCCCACGTTGGGCTCCCAGCATGGAGCCTGCTTCTTCCGTTGCTTGTGTCTCTGCCTCTCTCTCTCTCTCTCTCTCTCTCTCTTTGTCTCTCATGAATGAATAAATAAAATCTTTAAAAATAATAATAACAGGGGCAGCCCCGGTGGCTCAGCGGTTTAGCTCCACCTTCAGCCCAGGGCCTGATCCTGGAGACCCAAGATCTAGTCCCACATCCGGCTCCCTGCATGGAGCCTGCTTCTCTCTCTGCCTGTGTCTCTGCCTCTCTCTCTCTCTCTCTCTGTCTGTAATAAATACATAAAATCTTAAAAATAATAAAATAAAATAAAATAAAATTTCTGGCCCATAAATCTAATAAATTTGATTTGCATTTTTAAAAAAGATTTTATATATTTATTCATGAGAGATGCACAGAGAGAGAGAGAGGCAGAGACATAGGCAGAGGGAGAAGAGGGCTTCCCACAAGGAGCCTGATATGGGACTTGATCTCAGGACTCTGGGATCATGACCTGAGCTGAAGGCAGACACTCAATCGCTGAGCCACCCAGGCATCCCATGATTTGCATTTTTATCTTAACTACCAGGCCATTCCTTCTGTAGCTCAGGAGAGCACTCTTTCACCCCAGTGGCTCAAAATATATTGTAATCTTTGTGCTCTCACTGCCATATTTTCCTTACTATGGGCTCCCATATTTTCCTTACTATCCCCCAAATTTACCTGGGAATGGTGGGGGAGGGCAGGGGGGGTGCTGCAGACTGCATCGTGCCCCCCGCCCTCTGCCCACCAGGTGCCTGGTGCACATCGTCCGCTCCACCTCCCTCAAGTACTCCAAGATCCGCCAGTTCCAGGAGCATTTCCAGTTCGACGTGTGCCGCCACGAGGTGCGCTATGGCTGCCTGCGGGAAGACAGCTGCCACTTTGCCCACAGCTTCATCGAGCTCAAAGTGTGGCTGCTGCAGCAGTACTCAGGTGAGGGGGCTGGGCAAGGGCAGGCGGAGGGGAGGCGCGGGACCTGCTGAGGGTGGATGGGCCAGCCCGCAGCAGGTGGCAGAGGGGGCCTGAAGGAGTTCAGAGGGGCGATGGCTTGATGGGAGACGTGCCTCTGCAGGAGCCGGTGCCCCTTAGACATCACAGAGGACACAAAGGCTCTGCTCTCTAGAAGCTTCCAGGCCCTGCTCTCCGGGAGCTTCCAGGTTTGAAAGATCCTGGGTTTATCCCTATCTGGGCACTGCCAGCGGAACACAGGTGGAAGAGGAAGAAGGGGCAGAGCCAGGCTGCCTGGTTGGTCATCAGCAGGTCACTTCCCCTCGCTGAGCCTCCCCTTGCCCATCTGTGAACTGGTGACCATAATCTCCATCTCAGCTGAGGAGATTAAAAGCTATTTGCTTACTCATTCATCTGATAGTGTGATGAGTGCACCTGCTGTGTGTTGGGCCTGAGCAAGGACCCCTTGAGGTCCTGGTTCTCCGAGAACATCTGATATCTGTAAGCAAAGGCAAGACAGCGTAATAAGTACGTAGTAAATCCTGCGTTCCATCTGGTCTAGGACGCACGTTCCCCCCACTGTGTATTGTAATGTAATTTAGCAGCATTGTTTTGGGTGTAACATAAAATAACAGTGCATCTAACAATTGACGTCTTCTTCTTACGGTTGATGAAATAGGGTTGTGTGATTTCAGACATGCTCAGTGCTGAGAGGAAAGTAATGCAGAGGGAGAGGGGCTCAGGCTGGGGCATCTGGGATAAGATGGTTGGGGAAGGTCTCTGTGAGGAGGTGGTATTTGAGCAAGAAAGGGTAGGGAGAGGGCAGCCCTGGTGGCGCAGAGGTTTAGCGCTGCCTGCAGCCCAGGGCGTGATCCTGGAGACGCTGGATCGAGTCCCACGTCAGGCTCTCTGCGTGGAGCCTGCTTCTCCCTCTGCCTGTATCTCCGCCCCTCTCTCTCTCTGTGTCTCTATGAATAAATAAATAAAACCTTTAAAAAAAAAAGAAAGAAAGGGTAGGGAGAGAATGCCAGGAGAGGGAAGAGCAAGGCTGGAGGCCCTGAGGCGGGAGCAAGCTTGGTACAGAAATGCTGTTTGTGAGAGTGGAGCACCTTAATGCATGGGGGGAGGGGGGCCTGAGGTTGGTAGGGACCTGAGTATGTGGAAGTCTCTAGGTTGTACATAGAGTCGGGATTGTTCTCAATATGATGTGCAGGGTGTGGAGGGTTTAAGTGGGTAGAGGTATATGTGATATGATCAATATTTTTTATTTATTTAATTTTAATTTATTTATTTGAGAGAACACAGTAGGGGAAAGGGCAGAAGCAGAGGGAGAAGCAGGTTCCCCATTGCGCAGGCATCCCAATACAGGGCTCAATCCCAGGACCCCAGGATCATGACCTGAGCCAAACACAGACGCCTAATCAACTGAGCCACCCAGGTGCCCTGATCAATATTTTTTTTAAAGTCGCCCTGGCCACTGGGTGGAGGATAGAGGGGTAAGGGCGGACAGTGGGGGGACCAGGGAAGGTATGGCTTAGGCCAGGGTAACAATGGCAGGGGTGGAAGGAGTGATCAGATTCTGGGGATATCTTGATGGTGGAGCCAACAGGAGTTGTTGATGGACCAGGTATGAAGTATGAGACAAAGGATGGCATAAGGTCAACTGCAAGGGTTTTGAGCAGAGTAACCGGAAGGGTGGGGTTGCTATGTTCTCAGCAGGGGAGGCTGTAGGAGGAGCAGGTTTGGGGAGTCCTGTCAGGGTTCACTGTGGGATGTGAGGGTTTGAGCTTCCTCTTGGACTTCAAGTAGAGATAGTGAGCAGGCAGGTGGATGTGGAAGTCTGGAAGTTCACAGGAGACGTCTGAGCTGGAGAGATCTATTTAGGAATCACTAGCAAGAAGATGGGTGTCAAGCACAGTGCCTGGCCTAGAGGAACTCCCCAGTGACACACAGTCACCATGGAGCAGCATCCATAGGACAGTATCAAAAGGAAATCAGTCTAGAAAGGGACTGGAGGAGATGGAAGGAGGGCACACTTCATAAAAAGTGCTCCAAGCTTTACATCAGAGGGTGGGTTCAGTAGTCAGCAGTCAAATTGGGAAGGTCTGGGCCACAGCGTTTGGGTGGCTGTCCCTTTGCTCACTCACAGTGAAGAGCAGCAGCCCCTTAGTGAGCTAGTGAGCCAGCCTGGGCCAAACATGAAGCCCTAACAACCAGTGGACTAGAGGCCACCAAGCAGAAGTCAGGCCTGAGACCCCCACTGAGGGGGGTGGGTGTCATGTAAGCAGCAGGCCCAAGAGACTGACATGAAGGCAGCAGGCCCAAGAGACTGGCATGAAGGCAGTCACCGTGCCATGCTGCAGAGCCAACATCTTTCTCCTGCATTTTCCTTTTTTTTTTTTTTTTTTTAATTTTTATTTATTTATGATAGTCACACACAGAGAGAGAGAGAGGCAGAGACACAGGCAGAGGGAGAAGCAGGCTCCATGCACCGGGAGCCCGACGTGGGATTCGATTCCAGGTCTCCAGGATCGCGCTCTGGGCCAAAGGCAGGCGCCAAACCGCTGTGCCACCCAGGGTTCCCCATCTCCTGCATTTTCCTACTCTTAGCTGCATTTGATTCTCCTGCTCCCTGTGAGGGCTTGGAGCAGGTTCTTCTTTTATTTGTTTTATTAAGATTTTATTTATTTATTTGAGAGAGAAAGAGACAGAGCAACAGAGAGCATAAGTGGGGGAGCAGAGCTCCCCAGTGAGCAGAGAGCCTGATGTGGGGTTCAATCCCAGGACCCCAGGATCATGACCTGAGCTGAAGGCAGCAGCTTAACCGACTAAGCCATCCAGGTGCCCCGAGGTCCTTCATTCTGCTTTTGTTTTTGTTTTTAAAGATTTTGTCAATTCATGAGACACACACTGAAAGAGAGGCATAGACACAGGCAGAGGGAGAAGCAGGCTCCATGCAAGGAGCCCGACATGGGACTCGATCCCGAGTCTCCAGGATCACGCCCTGGGCTGAAGGCAGGCGCTAAATCACTGAGCCACCCGGGCTGCCCGAGGTCCTTCATTCTTAATGCAGAGAGCACATTCATTCTTAATGCAGATTAAGAGGCCCAGAGAGGATGAGTGCTTTCTCTGCTGCCCATGTGTTTGTGTGGCAGGACCTAGCTGGGGGCTGGGGCTCCTTCGCGTGGGCCTGGGTGGCCCTTGCAGATCCCCTGCCTTTCTCTTTGCTACTCTCCTTCACATACGCCGTGTCTGGTCCCGCCCTCCACAGGCATGACCCACGAAGACATCGTCCAGGAATCCAAGAAGTACTGGCAGCAGATGGAGGCCCATGCAGGGAAGGCCAGCAGCAGCTTGGTGAGGCCCTGGATTGGCGTTGGGGGTAGGACCCAGGACCCCGAGGGCCATTCCCCATCCCTTTAATTGAACGTAATTTCAGACTTAGCAGAAAATTATCAGAATACTACAAAGAATTTGTGTATTTTCATTTCTGGATTCCCCAGATAGTAACCATTTTACCACATTCCACACTCATTTGTCCTGTGTGTGTGTGTGTGTGTGTGTGTGTGTGTCCACACATAGACATATATATACAATTATATACATACTTTCTCCTGAACCATTTGAGAATAAGTGGTAGACATGATGCCTCATCACCCCTAAATCCTTTGGTGTCTATTTCCTAAAAATAAGGACACTGTCTTACATAATAACCACAGGACAGTTGTCAGCATCACAGAACTAACATTGCTATAATTTTTCAGATGACGTCCTATTATTCAGATTTTGTGAATCGTCCCCAGATCCCAAGTGACACTGTATTTATTTGTTGTGTCTCTATAGTCTCTCTTTCTCTCTCTCTCTTTTTAGGGATTTTATTTATTTATTTGAGAAAGAGAGAGGGAAAGCATGAGTGGAGGGAAGGGCAGAGGGAGAGGGAGAAGCAGGCTCCCTGCTAAGCAGGAGCCCGACACAGGGCTCAACTCCAGGACCCCAGGATCATGACTTGAGCCGAAGGGAGACACTTCACCAACTGAGCCACCCGGGGGCCCCTGTCTAGTCTCTTTGGATCTAGAGCAGTCCCCTGGTCTTTTTTGTCTTACATGATACTGATGGTTTTGAAGAGCCGCTATCTTGTAAAAGGCTCATCCATTTGGGATTGTCTGGTTCCTCAAACCCCAGAGGTGATGTTATTATGCTCGCCTCAGTTCACTCATCAGGAGCACATCATCTCTGTGTGTCACTTTACTGGTGATCACTTGATTAAAGGTGCCTCCAAGGTAAAGGTTTCTCTACCGTGAAGTTATGTTTTTCCCCCTTTGTAATGAAAAGTATCTTCTGGGGAGGGTCCTTGAGACTGTGTAAATATTCCTTCCCACTGATCGTACCATTCCCATCCATCCCAATCCTCATCCTGTTCCTGAAGAAGTAAGCTGTGGCACTGTGGCATTTGCAGATGGGGAAACTGAGTCTCAGAGCATGCTAGAGACTAACCCAGGGGCACTCTTAGTGGAATAAATGCCTGGTTCTCTGACATCTTATCCAGAGCTTGCTCTGCTCCCCACCCCCAACCAGCACCATTCCCACCACCAGAGGATTCCCCACCCATAAAATGGGGATCATAATCTTGCCTGCCATCTCTAGGGTGGCTATGAGGGTCATAGAACCCAACCAAAGCTGCAGCTTGCAGAGTCCCTGCTCCACACTGGGCCCCATGCCATCCTCAATCCTCATATCCTCCCCAAGAGGTAGGGACTGTTTTAGCCGTGGATGACAACGGGAAAAGAAAGGGTGGTCTCAGGCCCAAAAGATAGTGTGAGGTGAGCCCCCTATGCCATACACACATAAGGGATGACCCCCCCCTCCCCAGGCCAAACCCATCCACCAGTCACTTTGGGAGAAGGCTGGGCCCCTGGCCCCTCCTGAGTGGGTGTGGCAGTGAGCCAGGGGGCAGGGCAGGCTGCCCCACAGGGCTGCCTGGTTCCTTTGGGACTTGCCCTTCTCACTAGCCCATCATTCTGGTCCTTTTTCTTTCTCTCCCTGCTTCCTGGGTTGTCCTCCTCCTCTGTCCCTCCCTGTACTGTCCTCTTTTCCCTACCCGCTCTCTGCCATGTGGTTTGTTTTTTGTTCCTGGCTAGGATCCTGGCTGGAAAGCAGTGAGGGGCTTGGGTTGGACCTGCAGTGTTATCTTCTAAGAGAACTCTGAGTCTTCACCACCTCCTACCCCTTCTTCCTCCTCAGGGCTGCTGCCAGGGTCCCCAGGAACGGGGGCAGGCCTAGCTGCCCAAGGGTGCCATGAGAGGCTTCAACCCCCTTTTGCTGCCAGGGGCCCCACCCAGCCCACCCAAGTTGCCACTCTAGGGCCTGGCTGGGGAACAGGGCTTCTGTGCCAGGCCTGGCCACAACCAGGGCATGAGGCGTCTTGCTTGCTTGCCACCAGAGGGCGGAGCCAGCAGCACTTGGGGCCAAGGATGAGATGCCAGGGGAGAAGCTGCTCGGGCCCAGTGCCCACGGCACCGCAGCTGTGCCATCCCACAACAAAGCTCCTGCCTCTCACCAGGATCCTGTCCTCAGACCACTTACCCGTGGGTGGATTAGTAACCTCTGTGAGCCTCTGCTTCTGTTCAGTCCTACCCGACCCCAGGGCTACAGTGAGGAGTTGGTGAGGCTGTACAGTTGTAGAAAGCGAAGCTCAGTGACCTGGCATGGCTGTTCGTTAGAGTAGCCCCCCCTGCCCCCGCAATTCCCTCACCTGTGAAATGGTCCCCTCGGGCTTCTGTGAGAATCCAGTGGGACACCTAGAGATCAGTAGTGATATGGAGAACCTCCTGCCCGCTCCAGCACAGGCCATGCCCTAGTTACAAAGCTCTGCTTTTACCTTGTTACCGAGGTGACATGGGGGTTATCCTGGGGCTAAGCCAGGCTGCGAGTCGTCCAGCACCCGGCCAAGGGTCAGTCAATACACGTAGACAGAACCCCTTCCTGCTCAAGGACAGGCCCTGAGCGAGGTAGTGCCAGGCACACAGGATACTCCCACAGTAGAGGACATGTACCCTCTTCTAGCCTGGGGGAGAGAGAGCAGCCTGGAGGGGGGACCCCACATCTGAAGCTCCAGAGAGGACAGAGAGGCTCTAGGTAATGGGACAGTCAGTAATTTAGCCAACGTAGTTGGAGGAGGAGGTTGAAAGTGGCAGAAGACAAGGCTGCGTGGGCATCTCCCCCACTTTCACCGCCCCCTCCCATCCCAAGGGTGCCAAAGAACAGGCCCCCCTGCCTTCAAAGGAAAGGCTAGAGCAGAGCATGAGGATGAAGTCCAGGGCCGCCCAGGCAGGCTCCGGTGCAAGTAGCTTCCCACCTGGGCCCTGCTGCCTGCCAGGCCCAGCCCTCCTAGCTGGAGGAGTTGATCAACATGAGTCAGGTACTGTGGGAGCTCCTAGGATGGGTGGCTGCCACTTAGAAGAACTCCAGGGAATGCTTCCTAAAGGAGGTGGTACTCGAGCTGAGTTTTGAAAGTTTCCAGAACCAGCCTGACCAAGTCCAGAGGAAGGGCATTCCAGGCAGAGGGAACAGCATGTGCAAAAGCAGGCCATGCTCAGGGAAATGCCAGCGGCTCCAAAGAACAGACCCATGGGGACCAGCCAGAGAAGGCAGAGAATATTCGATCGGGAATCAGAAGCCCCATCCCAGGCCTGGTTCCCACACTGAGAGGCCAGGGGACCTAGAGTGGGGAGGTTACTTCCCTCTGGGAAGTGGTGATGGGCCGGCTCATTCTAAGGCCCTGAGGGGCCCTAACACTCCTGGAGGCCGCCTGTGTGACAGACTCCAGGCCTCCGCCCTGATGCCTTTGGATTCACCGACCCCCTTCCCCCAACAGGGCGCCCCTCGGACACATGGGCCCAGCACCTTCGACCTGCAGATGAAGTTTGTGTGTGGCCAGTGCTGGAGGAATGGGCAGGTGGTAGAGCCTGACAAAGATCTCAAGTACTGTAGCGCCAAGGCCCGGCACTGGTGAGCCAGGCGCCCAGCAGGGGTTTGGGCAGGGTGGGGCCCACCCGAGCACCACGGGTAAGGAGGCCGGGGCTCTGCACTGGGCTCTCCCCAAAAAGCACCCGTCTGTCCTACAGTTGGACCAAGGAGCGGCGGGTCCTTCTGGTGATGTCAAAGGCCAAGAGGAAATGGGTGTCGGTGAGGCCACTGCCATCCATTCGCAACTTCCCACAGCAATACGATGTGAGCGCCAGGAATGGGGTGCAGGGTGGTGGTAGGAACTCAGGTGTGGGGGCAGAGGGGCCTTGGGAGGGCTTGCCTGCTGGTTGGAGCTGTCGCATAATCCAACGGACTCAGCAGGCTCACCCCACACCCACCCTGCAGCTCTGCATCCATGCGCAGAATGGCCGCAAGTGCCAGTACGTGGGGAACTGCTCCTTTGCACACAGCCCAGAGGAGAGGGACATGTGGACGTTCATGAAGGAAAATAAGAGTGAGTGGGAAGACCAGGCAGGATGGGGGCCTGGCCCAGGGTCCCCTCATTGCCAGATACCCCAACTCATCAGCAGGTCCAAGAATACCTGCTCTCTCCCTTTGCCACCCAGGCCCTCCTTCTGCCACCCCCGGCCGTACCCTCTCTGCATTTTCCATTGTTGACCAGGCAGCCCGACAGCAAGGCCTGCGGTGCCCCCAGCTCCCACATCCGGGGGTGGGGGTGGGGGGCGGATCATGGGGCAGAACGGATGGAGAATCCTGTCCCACCAAGCACCCTGTCCTCTCCTTCCCACCAGTCCTGGACATGCAGCAGACCTATGACATGTGGCTGAAGAAACACAACCCAGGGAAGCCAGGGGAAGGGACCCCAATCAGTTCTCGGGAAGGGGAGAAGCAGATCCAGATGCCCACGGACTACGCCGACATCATGGTAACGGCCTCACCCATGTTCGGGCCAGTCCCTGAGCCTGATCTGGTTGGGCATTGGGGCGGGCTCAGCCTCCCTGGGGGGATCGGTCTGGGCAGAAGTGTGAGGAATGGGCACCCACGGCGGCTGTGCCCCCCACCAGATGGGCTACCACTGCTGGCTCTGCGGCAAAAACAGCAACAGCAAGAAGCAGTGGCAGCAGCACATCCAGTCCGAGAAGCACAAAGAGAAGGTCTTCACTTCCGACAGCGACGCCAGTGGCTGGGCCTACCGCTTCCCCATGGGCGAGTTCCGGCTCTGCGACAGGTGCTCCCGGGGAGGGCAGGGCCGTGGGTGGGCATGGTGGGACCTGGTGGGCTGCAGGGTGGGCCTGAGAGAGCCCGTGGCCAACCCCCACGCCCCTTGTCCTAGAGATGGCGTGCAGAGGGTGGTGTCCCAGAGCAGCTGCTTGTGGATGTGAGGAGCGTGGGGCCGGGGTGGGGCGGGATGCTGCCCGGGGCTCAGAACCGCCAGGCCCCCACCTGCAGCCCTGGGTCAGGTCCTAGAGGAGGCTGGGCCCAAGGCTGTCCAGGGAGAGGCTTGTCTTGGGGGAATCCAAGTAGCTAGCCCGGGGTCCGCAGCCCGTGGTGAAAAGGGCACGGGGCGTGGGCAGTGAGCCTTCTGCTGCCCACAGGCTCCAGAAGGGCAAGGCCTGCCCAGATGGGGACAAGTGCCGCTGCGCTCACGGGCAGGAGGAGCTCACCGAGTGGCTGGACCGGCGCGAGGTGCTGAAGCAGAAGCTGGCCAAGGCCCGCAAGGATATGCTTCTGTGCCCCCGGGATGACGACTTTGGCAAATACAACTTCCTGCTGCAAGAGGACGGGAACACTGCCGGTGCCGCTCCAGAAGCCCCTGTTGCCGCTGCTGTCACTGGGGAGTAGGGCCCGCTCTGGGCCTCGGGTGAAGTCCTAGGGTCAGGGGCGGGGGTGGGGACAGAGGGCCTGATAGGAGGGCCAGGGCAGGGGTGGGGGGCCGCCCTCCTCAGGCAGCCCCCAGCCCCCTCTGGGGCCCCCTCCATCCTCTCTGACCCCACCACCTGTGTGCAGACCCAGGGCCACATGCTGCAGCCCTAAGCGGTCCCAGGGTCCTCATCCTGCCAGAACCCCAGGCAGATGCCCCCACCCCCCAGGGCTCCCCTGGTTGGGGAGGGAGGGGCCTGGCCCACCCCTCCAGCCTCAGCCTACAGCTTTAACTTCTGTCTGCTCCTAAAGGGGGCCCAAAGCTCAGGGCTGGGGAGCCTGGGGTCCCCACTTGAATCTGCAGCAGGGGGGTCCTCCCTGCCCTACCCTCACCCCATCCCCACCTCCCCTGGGGGCAGATCAGGACACCACAGAGGGCTGGAGACCCCAATTAGCTTTAAATGCCGCCCCAGGATGGAGCCGGGAACACAATATTGGTCGCTTGCCCTCCAGGGCCTCAGTTTCCCCTCTGGTTGGAAGAGTGGGTGGGGCTGGGCTAGATGATCTCTGGAGCCTTTCCAGCCAGGCCACCGGCCCGACCCTCCTCGTGGGCCACTGAATGTAGACTAGGTCCTCAGAGTCCCTGGAGATGATTCGGCCCAGACCCCCTCATTGCAGAGAGGGAGATGAAGGCTGGGCAGGGATGGGTGACCTGCCCAGGGTCTCCAGGCCACGGAACGAGGTAGAGCCAGGAGAGGGCCAGTTGTCTGCTGGAGCCTCCAGGCTCTTGGCAGAGACAGGACCGTCTCTGAATCAGTGTGCAATGGGGGTCCCAGGCAGTGCCACCTCTGGGCCGAGGAAGGGAGGTCATGTCCGCACTCTGCAGAGGGACCGTCCCCTCCCGAGGATGGTTGTGGGGAGTGTGGCAGCACGACGCCCACTTGGGTGGTGGTAACGGGCAGGGTGCCCATGGGCTCAGCTTCCACATGATGTACTGGGAGGAAGGGGAGGGGTGGGGTCAGGAATGTGGAGAGAAGGGAGGTGATGCTGGGCAGCAGGGACCAGTTGGGGATCAGACCCAGCCCCTCTTTCCTGGGGACCCAGCATGGCCCTCTCCCCCTTCTCCTCAGACCTAGACATACAGTTGCATCCTAGTCCTCCCTGATTCCTGGCCTTGCCGGCTGCCTGGGACCCCAGCTGACCCCCAGCCCCTGCCCCCAGCCACCAAGCCCTGTCCCATCCCTGTCTGCACCCTCTTGTCTACCCGTCTGCGTGTACCCCCTCCTCTCCATCCCACCCCCCGACCCATGGGCAGACCCAGCCTCCCCCAGTTCCTGAGACATTCCAGAATGTCCCACGCTGTGGGCCCTCCCCCCGGGAGGAACCGGGGCCACAGCTGGAGTCAGGGGTGGGGGTGAGACAGAGAGAATGGAATCCCCCTCATTTCTCCTCAAGCAAAGATCGATAGCGAGCAATGATGTGATTATGGGCACCCCGGGCGCAGAGAACGTTGTTCCTCTTGCTGTCACTGCCCAGCCCTCCCCAGTAACCGTGGCATGCACCCTTCCCTCTCCCTGTACCCCCCCTCACCCCTGCCCCCAGCAGGCCAGCACCACAGAATCCCTCCCGGCGCTGGTGGCATGACTGGAGGGGAGGAGAGACCACACGCAAGGTGGGGGCCATGGCTGTGAATGTCGATGACACTTGTTTTCCCTGATCCGTGATGTTGCAGTCTGTCGTCACCAGCCTCGTTTTTAGTGTGTATATATGTCGCCCCCGTGATGCATATATACACAGGTATTAAATATATCGCTCTATATAATATTATATATGTGTGTGGTATCCAAGGAATCACTTCTAATGAGGGCTAAAGATAAAGAATTTGGCCAGAAAATGCAGCCATCCTGGTGTAATTAAGAGGGATTTTTCAGATTTGGGGGCCTTGGAGCCATGGGTTGGAGGTGGTTTGGCAGCAGGGGCAAGAGTGGCCCTGCCCAGGCCCAGTTTCCAGACCACTCCAGCCTTGCTGGGAGAGAGCAGTGGTGCTCCAGCCAAGAAAATGATTGGTGTGTGTCTCCCACCCCAGAGAATAGGATCAGAATCTATCTATATTTTTCTTTTTCAACCTGTTCTCCATCCAGGAGCCCTTGGGATCTGGGGCTCCCCAGCCTGGCTAGAGCTGGATTCCCCCCCCCCCTCCCTCCCAGGGTTGGGAAGAGAGCAAAGAGGCAGGGGGCGGAGGAGCAGGAGTATGCTTTAAATGATGAGGGTGATTATTTCAGTCGTGACCCCGACTGGGAGGCTTGGAGAGTTGACTCAGGGGCCTGTGCCCACTGCCAGCAGGCAGAGACAAGACTTCGGACAGGTGCCCCCGATGTGAGTGTCCCTTTTGGGGAAGGGGAAGGAGGGATGCTGCATTTCTCAGCTGGGCAGTAATCAATTTAATGGTCCTTTTAAAATGTCTGTGTATTAAAAATTTAAGAATACCACACTTTAATATTAAATATTCATAAGGTCTAGTATCTTGATAATAATGTAGATGTTTTAATAACAATTTTTGTCCTTCTTAAAATAAAATGAAAGAAACTTGATTCTTTTAGCCTTTGTTCTAGAAAATAAACGTGTGCACTTTGACCTCTTTCCCCAAGGTGTCACTCCTGTTCCGAGCTGCCTGGCATGGCACTTGCGTCTGGAGGCCTGGGCGGCTCTGTGCACGTGGGGCAGAGCTGCCTGGTGTGGGGCATGCATCAGGGCGGACATTCCGCGGGCTGAGGGGCAAAAGGTCTGTGTCCCTGTGTAAACAGGGCAACCTAGCTGACCCCAGCTCAGGCATGCAGCACCTGGGCTGGCAGGGACAAGCTGTGCTGTGTACAAGTGGCCCCAGCAGCCACCCTTCACCTTCCTGCAGCCTGCCTCCGCATGGGGCTGTCCATAGTTACCCACGCCTCTCTGCCTTTATCAAGGGCACCATCCTGAGTTCCAGATGGCTGGCTCTGTGCCCTTTCTGGGTGTGGCTTTTCCAGGAAAGTGAGGGTCTGTGTCATGCTTCGAAATTGGATTCTTTTTTTTTTTTTTTTTAAGATTTTATTTATTTATTCATGAGGGACACACAGAGAGAGGCAGAGACACAGGCAGAGGGAGAAGCAGGCTCCCTGAAGGGAGCCTGATGCGGGACTCGATCCCAGGTCTCCAGGATCATGCCCTGAGCTGAAGGCAGGCGCTAAACTGCTGAGCCAGCCAGGTGTCCCGTGGATTCTGACTGCAACCCAGACTCCTCTGGGCCCAGATTTCTCATCTTGAAAAGGAGAGGGCGAATTGGATTGCCAATTCTCAGTCGGGGAAGCCCGTATCTGCTGGGCTGATACACTTTTCCAGATCTCTTCGGTTGTGCATGTTGCAGGTGATGGAGGGGAATCCTGATGGGAGGGTCTGCATGTGCTCAAGAGCATGCTCTCACCAGACCACTTGCAACTGCAGGAACAGGGGTCGAAGGCCGATGAATTCTCCAAGGGTGAATCATTTGGGCCAGATATGCATAGGGGCTCAGGTCCTTGATAAATGACCAGATGAGCAAGGTAAACCACCAACTTGACTGAGCACCTTCTGTGTGCCTGGCCCGGGATGTGGCGTGTCTGTTCTCTACAACAACCTGCACGTTTGATGTCCACATCTTACAGATGTTCAGCAAGGGTTCCAAGGATCCTCAGGAAGGAAACAGGAAAATGAGAACCACTGGGAACTGAGTGATGATCGGCAGAGGTCCCTTCAGCACTGATGTTCTGTGGGGTTCTCAGCACCACTGGCAGTACCGTGAAAAGCGAAACCAGCATGGCAAGCAAGGTACAACTCCGAAAAGAAAAAAGCAGACCCGTCCTCAGGCTGGAGAGATCATGAACCTGCACCTGGACCCCCCCACCCCTGAACTCAGAAAAATCAAAGAAAGTAAGATATGCTGAACCTTGATGCAGCTGGGAGATGAAATTCTTCAATTCTCGACATTCCCCCGAGTTCTCTTCTGTTCCTCCTTTAGCTCAGGTGATCAGTTGGTAAACAGTCACTGAGCATCCATTCCATCTCAGGTCCTGGGAACACAGTTACTGAAGAAATGTGGCTTCCCTTGAGCCCACAGTCTGCCAGGGGATACAGACCTATGTGGGAGAATGTAGGAAGGCAGGACAGGCACAGCTCCAGGTGCCAGATCAGGGAGGGCTTCCTGGAGGAGGCAGAGCTGGAACAGGAGCTGACAAAGATGGTTGTATCACTATCCTCTATGCGCACTTACTGTCCTGCACCTTTCTTTTTCTCTCAGTTGTATTTTGTGTGTGCATCTCCAAGCCCCGACGTAAGCTAGGTATTTATGATCAGTGCCTGACAGTTTATCCATCAAGGAGCCAGAGCTGGCTTGAGCAGCCTCCAGTTACTGAACACAGGTCCATTTCTGGTCTTCATGCCTGTGGGAAAGGGCCACAGTAGGCACCACCACCACCATGGAGCCCCAGCAGGCTCCTCCTCCCTACCTCTGGGGAAGCTGCTGCTAAGGAAAGGCCAACTGGGCAGGGAGGGTGGCTGCCAGAGACCTTCAGGGGGACTCTGCACCTCTCCAGAGAAAGCCCTTGAGGGGGTGACCAGAAACTGTGCCCACTATTACCCCCTTGCCAGGGGGGCCATCCCCAGCAGGTGTCAGACCTCTGAGTCAGGAAAACCAACGAGCGCAGACAACCCCAACATTCCCACCTTGAGGTCCCTTCCAAATGTCTCCAGGTTCTTCTGTGGCCTCCTCTCTCCCTGTCTCTCTCCTCTCCAGCCACTCAACCCAGCAACCCACTGAAGTGGCCCCTGTGTGACCATAGGTGACGCTGCCAACTGGACGTGCTGGGGGCAGAATAGGGGTGCCACGTGGACTGACTTGCAGTGGCATGAAAATCCCCTAAAGGGGGGAACCTGCCTGGCTGGGTTTGTTACTTAACTTTGAATCCCTCACAAGGTCTAGGCTGGTGCCAGGTATGCAGTAAGCACACGTGGTCTTAGATGCTTAGTACCTTTGTACAAGGAAAGGGTTCTACAGAGAGTTCATGGGAACAGATTTCCGAGGATGAAATGTCATTCAGCAGGTGGGTATTGTTGAGACACGTAGGACATTTCCTGTTGCCCCTGGAATCCTGCTCCTTGCACCTACCCACTCCACCTTTTTGGTAAGCCAGTCTAGCACAAGAGTGGGTTTTCGAGCCAAGGAGCAGTTCAGTCAGCCCCAGCCTGCAAATCCCAGGTCAGCTTGAGGCAGCCAGCCCACCAGGCCCACCTCACTCTCACCATCCAGCATCTCAGAAGCGAAGGACAGTGGAAGGATAAATAAGAAACTAAATTCATTTACAAGGAAGAGGAATGAGGAGGAAGGACAGGAATAGAAATCCAAAGTGTTGAACTTGGAGCCTGAGACTAATTTTTAATTAATTGGGGAAAAGAGCAGAGTTTGGGGAGGGCTATTAGGGAGGATGGGTGGGCAATTAGAGGACAGGCTGAGGGCTGTTGGGGAGGGGAGAGGCCAGAGGGGTTCCTGGAGAATTTCTGCTTCTGTCCAAAATAGAGTTTGGGAAAGTGGTAAAGAACTGCCTAGAAATCATCTACGGTGCAGGGGAACCAAATGCTTATTGCATCCAATTGGGAGTGTCAGAGACATGGAATGGGCGTCAAAAGGAACTTCAGAGGTCACAACACTGAAGAGTCTGGGAACTGAGATCCAGAGGAGCCGTGCAAGCTTGTCCAAGATCCCACATCAGTGTGCGGCAGAATCAAAAGCCCGACCCCCCTACACCCCCACCTCCCCTGCCGAGTCTGTTGTTGGTCTTTGGTGGAGGGGGACATACGGAACCTTGGCTTTGACCACACGCTCAAGTGGCCTGGGGACCACAGAGGCCAAAGTCCTGCTGAGAGGGCCAGGGAGCAAACAGCCAGTTGCCACCAAGGTCTCCAGGATGGGCTGGGAGGCAGGACATCACTCAAGACAAGTCTGAGCCGCTCCCTTTCAGTGGTGCTGCTCTGTGGGCCCACCCAGGGCTTGTCTGCTGGGCACCTGCCTCTTCCCCTCCCCGGAAGACCACAGGAATCCCAGGCTGCAGGTTTTCACATGTCTTTTAGGAGAGCAGGCGTCGGGCTCTGCAGATGGCGCAAAGCCCCAGTTAGCCACGCCACACGCAAACCTGTGTGCCTTGCAGGACGCACAGGTGTCAGACTGTGCCAACAACCTCTCGAGGCTCCCAAGCTTGCAGGTGAAGGCGTGATCCCCCTTCCTGTGCCTGTCCGTGCCAACTCAGAGTACGACCTTCGTGCTGTGCTGTCCGGAGCGCCAGGGTCTCCGGTCCCGGGCCACACTGATTTCCATGGCCGGCCCTGCCCTCTGCGGCACTTGGCCACCAGGGTCTGTCGGCAGAGTGCGCCTGGGTGTGCGGCACACGCTGGCTGTGGGCGGGGAGCCATCTCCCTGTCTCACCTGGCAGGCCTGGTTATGGCTCCCAGCCTGGGGGAGAACTTCCCTTTGCAAAGTTAGATAACAGGCCGGGCTCTGTCAGAGGATTGGCGCGGTGGCTCCACGTGCTGCAGCTGGCGCAGGGCCAGGCCCGCCCTGCCAGGCAGCGGGAAGGGAAGGCCTGGCTGCAGCCCGAGCTGGCGGTCGGCCGAGCCGGGGGTGGACGGGTGGGCTGGGGCCCCTACTGCCCATTGGCTGCCTCGGGCTCCCGCCCCGCCCGCCTCCAGAGCCTGCGGCTCCCGGGCCAGCTCCTGCCTCTCTAGCTGCTTCTGAACTCCCCGAGCAAGCACCTCCCGCCGGGCCACGTCCATGTCGAGCTGTGACCGGATTGGAGTGGCCCCTGCCATGGACATGCCTGAGGTCCTCAAGTCCCTGCTGGAGCACTCTCTGCCTTGGCCAGAGAAGAGGACAGGTAGGAACGGAGGTGGCCTGGGTTGGCTGGCCGCCCCTGTGCCCGAGGGGTGGGGGCAGTCACAGGCACGGTGGCGGGACGGGCAGCTCCCCACTTGAGGTCTGCCCTGGGCCCCCTTCGTGGGCAGGAGGAGGGCTGGGTGCAGAGAGGGAGAGAGTGGGGAGCCCCCACTGCAGCTCAGGGGCTGCCTCCTGGGCCTGTGGGCTCCGGGAGCCCTGGCCAGCGTGCAGCCACTGACAGGTGCTGTGCTCACGTGGGGCATGGGCAGGACCCGCGCGCTGTGCTGGGAGAAGCACTGAACGCCGCCGACTGTGTGTTAAGTTCCCTCCCTCTGTGTGTGTGGGGTGGCGGCAGCTGGTGGAGGCTGTAGATCTGGGCAGTGTCCGGTGTCTGGAGAAAAGGCTTTCCTCCATTCGCCTGCTTCGGCTCCCGCTCGCTGGAGGGCTGAACCCCTGCATGGCATGGAAGCTGTTATGTAACAGGACCACAGGCTCGCAGCCCCGGTTCCTAGGATACACGGGCAAACACGGGGCCCGGGAGCCAGCAGAGGAGGGCGTGGACAGAGGGGCAGGGCCAGCAGCCGGCACCAGGTGCCTCCTGAGCCTGCCTGCAGAAACAAGCCCGTGGCTAGATTTGGGGGCCAGCCTGCTCAGAGTACTCCCTCCTGATAAACGTTTCTCCAAATCTCTTCTGTGCTCAGATGTCAGGGGCTCACACCCAGGTCCTCGCTGCTCAGAATCCACATGTGCCTTTAAAGGAGCCCCCTGGTCCCCTGCTGCTGGAGCAGACTTAGGACTCCCAGCTGCCCCCTTGGGGGACCCCTCTCTGCTCATCCGGCTGTGCTGACACCTGATCTGTCTTGTCACCAGAGCCCTGGGTGTCCCCGCAGGACTTCCTTCCAAAGGACTCTTAGCCACTCCCAAACTCTGAAGCCTGGGGACAGACACCACAGGCCCTGCCCTCACCCTCTGGGGAGTGAGGAGACCCTTCCCCGAGGGAGGAAGGTGGCTCCCCAAGCTCAGGGCAGGGTCCCTGTGGGCTCTCCCACAGAGCTCTGGGCGCAGGCCCCTCAGACCACGCACCCTGTGGCTTGAATCCCGGGGCAGTCGGGGCCACTCTCAGAGGCGGGCGTCCTAGAAGGATTTCCTACGCCCGCGTAGCCTCAGGCCCCGGCTGCTAACCCAGAGAAGCCCGTCTCTTCAGGAAACTCTCAACTAAGCCTGGCAGAGAAGCCACAGCTGACTTTCTTGCCATCTCTGAAGGGCTGTGTGGGTGGGTGAAGCTAGAAGTCTTTCCAAAAGCTAGAGGTAGAGGCGCCCGGGGAAGATAGGGTGTCTCAGGATGGCCCAGTGTGTGCACAGGGAGCAGCTGGGTGGCCAGCAGCTCTGCAGGGACAGCCCTCAGCTGGACAGAAAAGGGTTATCGGGGCGACTCAGGGCACTGCTCCTTGGACTAGGATCACAGAGCCTTTGAAATGTGGCAGCAACTGCTGGCCACTGGCTCCCAGCTGGCCCCTGGTCCCCACAACTGCTGGGCAGTCCCCCTTGCTTCCTATGGGTGGGCAAAATCGGGGTTCAGCACTGAGGGGACTTGCCCAGGTTCTCAGGCAGAGCTTTTCCAAGAGTTGGCGAGTTCAGACTGAAGATCAGTTTGTCTGGTATGGCTAGGTCGGTCCAAGGGTCATGAACCAAAGTCTCATGCCACCTCTTATCGATTTCCCATGTGGCATCTCACTGGGGGTCAGAAGCATGAGGCCCCACGGGGCTGATGGATGCCGATGAGCAGATGAGGGGATGAAGGTTGAAGAGCTAACAGTGTTAGTGCACCCCACAAAGACCTCATTCATTATGGCTCCCAAACCACCGTCACCATTCTCCAAAGCTCCCAGATTCCCCATATCTTTTTTTTTTTAAGAATTTATTTTTAAGTAATCTCAACACTCAGCGTGGGGCTCAAACTCACAACCCTGAGGTCAAAAGTCTCATGCTCCACTTGCTGAGCCAGCCAGGCGACCCTCTCCATAGTTTTAATGAAAATAAACATATCTACCTGAAAACCAATATATCTTGGTAAAAAGACCACACATCCCATACAGAACTAGAATTTCCAGCAGTCATGTAGCAAGTACTTTACAAGTTCTCTCTCCCTGTTTCCCCCGACCCTGGCATCTGACTTCAATGGGAGGAAGACAAGAGAAACATCCAGCTGCCCCAGAAAGCAGGCCTACCCCCAGGATTGCTCACCCTTTGTTTTGGTGTGAAAGGGGTAGTTTCTCCATGGGGGCCTGAGGCCTGTTACAAGCTCTCCACTTTCTCCAGCCCAGTGACTGCTTCCACACACCTTTGGGTCACGTGAAGAGCATATCTTGGGTTCAGTGTGAGGGAATTATAGACGCAACCCATGCCAAGTGTGAGAAATCCCAGGTGCGCTCTCACGAGACCCTGCTCCCCTGCAGCCTCTCACTCCATGTTCTAGTTCGAAGATGCTTCCTCAGATACAACCTTGGGGCTTCTCTCCCTTTTGCTGCCCCTGGGCCTCCCCCACCAGCCTGTGCAGACCTCTACTTCTTTCCTGTCCCTAGTCAAGCACTTTGTCTAGCAGAGCTGACCAGCCTTGAGCCCCACCCCCGGCTTCAGGTCACCATGGCTGCCTGGTGGCCCCTCACTGTGGCCACCAGTTTGACTGACTTTCCTGAGGGCAAATTCATATCCAGCAAAAGAGTGGGTCTGTACCCTGAGTCCTGACTCAGTTTCCCTCTGTCTCTGGTCCCTGATCCCTAGAGGGATCAGGATGTTTCTTGTTTCCATTCCTGCTCTTTCTCCAGAGGATCCTCTTCCAAGAGGGGATTCTGTTCCAAGTCGCACATTCTCTCTCTCACTTCCTTCTCCAGCCTCTGGAAAGACCCTGTTTCTCTCAACCACACTGTTAGATCTTTATACCCTATCCTTCCCTCAACCCATGGGGCCTCAGCCGTGCTCAGAGGCTAGTCCCTCCTTTTCCTGCCAGCTTTGGTCTCTCAGGCATCCAGGGAGCTGTGTGGCACGAACACTCCCCACCCCCCCACCCACCCCCACCCCAGAGGTTTAACAAGACCCTTACTTTGAGCTGGGCAGTCAGGGTACCTGCCTCAGGGAGCTTCTGACTAGAATCCCTTGTGGGTCACCCAACAGGGAATCCTTGACAGGCCCCCCACCGTCGATCTGTACAAGGTACAAAGAATACCTGCTTCACAGGTATTCATGCCAGGATTCTCCTATGGAGAAGCCTTTGCACACTGTGAAGTGCTACACTGTTTTCTTTTCTTTCTTTTTTTTTTTTTTTTTTTAAAGATTTTATTTATTTATTCATGATAGACACAGAGAGAGAGAGAGGCAGAGACACAGGCAGAGGGAGAAGCAGGCTCCATGCAGGAGCCTGATGTGGGACTCGATCCCGAGTCTCCAGCATCACGCCCTGGGCCAGAGGTAGGCACCAAACCACTGAGCCACTCAGGGATCCCCTGAGCCACTCAGGGATCCCCGCTACACTGTTTTCCCGTGAGAGACAGCAGCTGGGCCTGGCATGATGCTCCTTCCACCAACATCACATTTGTAATCTGACCCTCCATTCCCCTCTTGTGACCCTCCTTCCCGAGGATATTCTCCTTGAAAGAACTGGATCTTGCAAGTTTGTGGGAGCACACACAGGGCTGTCTCCTTGGAAATGGGTGCTGAGGCTCCTGGGGCATGGTGCCATTGTCTGCACCCACCAGTACCAGCTGTGCTGGCCAGAGCAAGGGCCGAGTAATAGGTGGGATCCCAGTGGGACGTGCTAGGGCAGAGGCAGGGGTGCACGGAGAGAGCCTGGGTGTCCTCCTCTGGGAGGACTGTGTTGAGTGGGCCAAGAAGTAGACTCCATGCACCCTCGGCTGTTCTGAGCTTGGCCTCAGGAAAAATCCATGTGGTTGCCTCCACACCCAGCCTGGCGGAACCAGAGAGAAACTGAGAAATTGTGGAGTTTGCTTTTAGGGAAAAGGAGGAGGCGGTGGTGGGGTGGGGGTCTTCTATATACTGGGCACGTTAGCTCCTTGAATCCTACCACCTCTAAATGGTGAGGAAATGCACTTAGAGGAATCAGCTACCCTCAGGCCAGTGTGTGGACCAGCCTCTCTTCTTTGCTCCCACATCAGGGACTCAAGCTTTCTTTTCTATTTGCTCCCCACCATCACCAATCACAGAGAAATGTGATAAATTCATTCTTACCGAGTGCCAGAAACTGGCAGTTGTGTCTAAGAGTGCCCCTCGCAGATGGTTTCGCACCTTTAGGAGCCTGACCCAAGGTGACGCTGCCCAAGGAATGAATCCTGATCCTAAGAACCAGTTTCCTGAATGTGAGCTTTTACGTCACCATTTGTGGAATGGCTTTGCAAGGGAGGTAGGATCATCCATTCTACGATGAGGAGTTGGATGCTTGGTAAAGGGAAGGCCACAGACTTATCAAGGATCCCAACCCAGCTCGGCCTGCTCCGGGCTCATCCTTTCCCGCAGGATTCCCACAGGATCTCCTCAGTCATCTGATCGCTTATTGAGCGTTTGCTATGCTTGTGGCATGGGTTTGGGGGTGGGTGAATGACGCAAACACTCCCCCCCACACACACCGGTGTTTGCATTCCAGTGGGGAGAGACAGACAATCAGCAAAGAGGAGGGTCGGGGCCAGCCTCTCAGAGGGGGTGACATGGGAGCAGAGGTCCAGAGAGGGAGGAAGAGTGAGCAACACCTAGAACTTTCAGGCTGAGGGAACAGCACCTGCAAAGGCCCTTTTCTGGGTCAGAAAAGACACCTGTTTGAGGAATAAAGGGCCACTGTGGCTGCAGAAAGTGAGCAAGGGGGACAGGAGGTAGAGGGGGGAGGTGGAGAGACCTGCAGAGGGGAGAACTTACAAGGCCCTGGAGATCATAAAGAAGCCTGGAGCTGTCATAACCCTGCCTGAGAGTCCCCGCCCACCTCCACTGTTCTTGGGGAAGTGGCAGGTGGGGAGGAATGAGGTATTCCCAGGACAACCCAAAATGCAATTAGGCTGAGTTAACTTCCACCAAGCGCTTGCTGTGTGCCAAGTGCTGTTCTCAGGGGCGTGCCTGAAGTGTTTGCTTTTGACATTCAGGCACAGAGAGGTTAAGTAACTTGCCCAAGGTCACACAGTTAGCAAGCAAAGTAGGAATTAAACCCAGATGGTCTGACTCCAGAGCCCACACCCTAAGGCTGCACCATCAGCACAGCTTTCACTGGAGAAACTGTGGTTGTCGGTGGCTGTTGAGACGTGGCAGAGGCTGGAGGTGATGGCTTCTCTGGAAATGGCACTCTCGGGCAGCGCTCCATCTGTAACCCGAACCCCCGGGGTGGACAAGAGGCAAGCCAAACAGGAAACTCGTATTGAAGAGATGGGCAAGCGTTAGTGAAGAGCCTCCACCCACCACTTCTCCCCTAGAGCACACTGAGACCAAGGTACAAACCACAGCCCAGAACTATGCAGCCACAGGTATGTAGGTTGTTGGCCAGCCTTGTGCTGGGGGACTTGCCATCGAAGATGGCTCATGTTTGCTATTCCACGTTCGACTGTGAATCAACACAATGACTGTTATTTAATGTCAATAATGTTCCAAATGTATAGGACTTGGCTCTGAAAGATTTTGTCAACCTTCCTAGCAGCACTGCCAACAAAGCGAGCCAACAAATATTTACTGAGTTACTACCCTGAACCAAGTTTTGTGCTCTCCTGCATTGGGGACTGGCAAAGCACACAGACAACTAGGCTTTGTGGGAGCTCCGTGGAAGCCTTCTCATTGTCCTGCTCTTACACACACCATGCTCAGTAAATCGGAAGACTGCAAGTGGTACTGTTCTACTAGATGCTCAACATTGGCCAAATGGATCGCTGTGGCCAAAGGCTCCCTTGCTGGAGTTTTAGCTCCTCTGAAACTCAAGTTTAAATAATAATACTCTGAATTGGCATAATGGTTTAACAAAAGGCACTTGTTCTGCATATGCTCAAGTAAGTTGGGTTGGGTTTTTTTTAGTACTTTTTTTTTTCCCTAAGTAGGCTCCACTCCCAGTGTGAAGCGTAATGAGGGACTTGAATTCATCACCCTGAGATGAAGATCTGAGCTGAAATCAAGAGTCTGACCCTTAACCAACCGAGCCACTCAGGCACCCCTTAATTACCTTTTTTTCCCCCTTAATTACCTTTTTAACTTGGGTTGGTTAGCAGGTTCCTGAAACACTAAAGAGAATTTAAAGCCAGACATTGCACATCCATATCTCTGCTGTAGCTTTGACTCTGGAACCCAGCCTCCCCAAATAATTCTACTCCTGACCTGACACAACCTGAATGAAGGGGAAGGGTGGAGGCCCACCCACTCCATGCCACATACTGTTCAGGCAGGCGCTTGAGCTCGCTTCTCATGCTTCTCATCCTCACAACTGCTCTGTGAGGTATGCATATCTACCCTGGTTTCTGAGAGACAAATAGGAGGCTGAGGAGAAGTCACAGGCCCAAGGCCATGTGGCCAGTCAGCAGCTGAGAGGAGATCCAACCCATGCCTGCCCCCAAGCCCACAAATTCACCCCTGGACCACACTTCTCTCAAAAGTCACTGCATTGAAACCCTGTCACTAAAGGACACTGAGATCCCACTTCATACCTTTAAAGTCTTTTTTTTTTTTTTTTAAGATTGTGTTTATTTATGCATGATAGACACAAAGAGAGGCAGAGACATAGGCCGAGGGAGAAGCAGGCTCCCTGTGGAGAGCCTGATACAGGATTTAATCCCAGAATCCCGGGATCATGATTTGAGTCAAAGGCAGATACTCAACCACTGAGCCACCCAGGCGTCCCAATACCTTAAAGTCTTAACTGTGTAATGACATGTCCTTTTATGGAGCTTTTTTCTTCATAGGGCTCACACACCCTATGGAAATCAGCTAATTCTCACAACATCTATTCCTCCACCACCAGAAGGGGTGAGGCCACGCTGTTATTCCCACTTTACAGATTGACAGGAGACAGGCTAGCCAGAGGTGCTATGGCTCCTCTCTGGTCAGCTAGAGAAGGAAGCCCAGAATGGAATGGCTCTCGCCCCACCTCCAGGGTGGTGCTATTGAACGCTGCCAGTGCACAACATAGCTAACCTCCTAGCTTGCAAGCAAGCACGAGAGAACATGTTTATAATGTTCCCACAGTGTTTGTGACACACCATTTACCCTGTGGTTATCCAGGAGAAAAGAAAAAAAAAAAAACCCAATACACACACATGGGGAGTGTCAGGACATGAAAAGAGAATGAAATCAAAACTGAGTTTTAAAGTTCCAACCTGCTTGTCTTGCTCACCAGTGTTGCTTGCCTGTTAGGTTAGTTGCTCCAGGCTGAGTGGTAAGTAGAGCTGGCATTATGCCTTTTGGATAACTGTAGCTTACAAAGATATCTGAATCTTTACTCCTTACTACATCCACCCTTGTTATAGACATGTTACAACTTTCCATTGTTAAATGATCACAAATCCTCCTCTAATACCTTGAAAATTGTTTTATTTTTTTTACCCCTTCAATAATGTCACGGTAGCCATGAAAATAAGACACTTAACTAACGCAGCAAGTCTCTCCACCGCCAAACCAGCCTTTTTTTTTTTTTTTAAAGATTTTATTTATTTATTCATGAGAGACACACAGAGAGAGAGGCAGAGACAAAGGCAGAGAGAGAAGCAGGATCTATGCAGGGAGCCCAATGTGGGACTCGATCCTGAGACTCCAGGATCATGCCCTGGGCCAAAGGCAGGTGCTCAAGCACTGAGCCAGACATCCCCAAAACTCCCTGCTGAGCAGGGAGTGTGATGTGGGGACTTCATCCTAGGACTCAATCCCAAGACCCTGAGATCATGACCTGAGCCCAAGGCAGATGCTTAACCTACTGAGCCACCTGGGCACCCCTAAGATTTTATTTTTAAGTAATCTCTACATCCAGTGTGGTGCTGGAACTCACAACCTTGAGATCAAGAGTCCCATGCTCTACCAAGTGAGCCATCCAGGAGTCCCCCTAAGATATCTTTGTTTAACCACATACGTAACTCCCACCAACAAGGCCACAACGCAACAAATCTGTGCGCAGCTTAGTGTTTCTACTAAACAGAGAATCAGCATACACCGAGCAGTGGGTTTGTAGCCATGTTTAGTAAAATTATGAAGACTACCATTTGTTGCACATTTACAATTGTCCAGTGCATTGGCTTCTGGAAGCCCCACAAGGTAGACCCTTGCCCTACCTCCATTTGATATACCAGTAAAGGAGGCCTGGAGATGTGAAGCCATTGGCTGGAGGTACGAGCCAGAAGGTGACCAAAGCGTCACGTGTGTGGCAATTGAGAACTCGAATCTGGAGCCAGATGCCATGACCCTGGCCCAACCATTCCCCCAGAATCCCTTCAAAACTCTTGCTTCCCAGGTTTGCTCAGGGGCCCCACTTCTTTTTCCTCCTCAACTTCCAGCAAAATCCTGATTGCATCAGCTGGCCAGCTTTCAGCTAGGCGGGTGTTGGCGAACGGAACCTATTCTGTGCACCAAGGCCTGTACTCTGCCGCTCCCCAGCCTGGCTACTGGAAGCCCCAGGCTCATTGGTGAGAAACCGGATCAACAGGCCAAGCCCCCCACCCCTTCCCCCGCCCCCAGGGGAGTTTAGAGGCCGGGAGAGTCCAGCACAGCTTGGGTGCAAAGTAGAGTGTAATTTGTGCTCTAATGAGGGACAAAGTTCTGGGCGCTCTACCGTCTCCACGTGTGTGTACCCACTCACATTTTACACTTCGACTGTCCCCTGAGGAATTCTCAGGGACTATTCGTGTTTTAAGAGGAGGTTCTCCCGCAAAGGGTGTAATCGGTACCCTGCGAAAAGAAATTATGTTTTGTTTCGCTTTTCTCTAGGAAAAGGAAAGGAAAGTCCTAGTGAGGTACAGGACTTGCAGAGCTGTTTAGGATTTTACAGAGGAGCCCAACCCCTTAATTTTATGGATGAGGAAGCAGGCGCTAGTGAAGCCACTGGACTTTCCCAAGGTCACAAGCTGGTGAAGGGGAGGACGGAAGCGTGGCCCCGGCCCCGGCGCACGGCAGCCCCTCTCTCGCCACCCGCGGGCCTCAAGAGCGCGCCCTCCACGCTAGTGTTTATCTGGCCGCCACACCCGCACAGCACCCGGATCCGTGGGGAACCTGACACCCCCCCGCCCCCCTGCCCCGCAGCCGCGGCCAGGCCAGCCAGCCCTACGGGCAGGGCAGGTCGCCGTCTGCGGCCCTGGCCTCAGCCAACCTCTGGGTCGTGGGGGAGGAGGGGCGCGCGCCAGGTTTTCGCGTTCCCGTCCCACGACCCTGGGCAGAGTCCCCGGAACAGAAAGGCCCGCCCCGCCCCTCCGCTCCCCTCCGCTCCCCTCCGCTCCCCTCCGCTCCCCTCCGCTCCCCTCCGCTCCCCTCCGCTCCGCAGCCCCGCACGTGCTACGCCTCGTGCACCGCCCCGGACCCCGCCCCCGCCCTCCATTGGCTGCACCGCGCCTTCCGCCTCTTCCCCCTCCCCCCGCTACTAGACTCGGCTGCGGCTCCACGTGACCCACGGGGGGACGGACGCGCGGCCCGAGCCGGCCACTTGATAGGCTCCCCCGGCCGGCCCGGCCTCGCCCAGCCCAGCTCCCTTCAGTGGCGCGTCAGGAGGTGGCGAGATTGCGATGAGAGGGAAGGGGGAACGGCTGCGGTGGTCTGGGAGGAGGGCGGGGGTTGTGAAGAGGGAAGCGAAGGTGCAACCACGGGTTGAGGATAAGGGGCTGCGGCCGAAGAGGCCCCATGACACCGATTCCAGCAGGCGCCAATCAGGTGACACAGAGGCGGATGGGGCGGGGCCTCCGGCGTCGCTCCTCACCTGGCCCCACACGTGCCGCGCTAACCCCGGCGGCCGAACCAATCACGGCCCGGAAGGCTGCGCCTGCCCTCCTTGCAGGATGGGCCAATCCGAAGCCGCGATCCGGGGACGCTGGCATGGTCTCATGAATAATTAATATGCCAACGCCAGTCCGCAGGCGGGGTAGGGATGGAGGGAGGTGGGGGTGCTGCTGGGCGCTTGCGCAGTAGCTGCCCGTGTCGGCAGCTGCTGCGGGTCGCACGGCTCCGGCCCATCTCGGGGGGCGGGCGGGGGAGGCGAGGCGCGCGAGCAGAGCGCGGGGCACGATGTCGGACGCGGGCGGCGGAAAGAAGCCGCCTGTGGAGCCGCAGGCGGGGCCGGGCCCCGGGCCGGGGCGCGCAGCTGGGGAGAGGGGCCTGCCGGGCTCCTTCCCGCTGGTCCTGAAGAAGCTGATGGAGAACCCCCCGCGGGAGGCGCGCCTCGGTGAGGGGAGGGGGTCCGCGCGCGCCCGGGGGCGGGGTTTCTGCAGGGGCGGGGCCTTGCGAGGGCGGGGCCGGGGAGGTCGGAGGTCAGGGTGTAGCCGTCCTGCGGAGGGCCGCGGAGGGCGAGGCGAGGGGGTTGGGGAGAGAAGGTCGGGGTGGCTAGCGAGAGGCTAGGTCAGATGGAGGTTGGCGGGGAAGGGGCAGGAGGGAGAGGTGAGGTGGGGGTCGCGGTGAGGAGGTTCGTTGGGGCCGCCTCAGGGCGCGCGCGACGTGTAGGGGTTACTGAGGAGGCTGATGGGGGTCGTAGCAGCCTCTTAGCGGACGCTCCAGGGCGCCTTCCCTGGGGATGCCTGCAGCAGGATCACTGGGGATGCTAGTTTAAAATGCTGGTTCCTGGGCCCCACCCTTCGCCCACCCAGTCTGCGGCTGCTGGGACAGGAACCTGCATTTGAAGGAGCACCCCACCTCTGTGATTCCAAAGTCCACCAAAGTTTGAGAAGCGCTGACATACGGTGGTGGATTGTCTTTGTATGTGGACTTCCCTGCTCCTGGGAGGAGGACCCTTCTTCATCCCTGCGTGTGCGTATCCCCAGCTACTAGGTACACCCGGGAGATTTTCCGCTGCTGAGGTGGGGGAGGGGTGTCAGGAGAAGGGATGCCAGGTGCCCTCCCAGGGGGAGGTTGGGGCGAGGCAGGTAGGGGGATGAGGGTTAGAACGAGGCCACTGTGGCCCTTCACCTGGTTTGTTGGGGCTGACCCTAGACTTTGGGGCCACTGTGGCAGGGTTGGGCTGCTGCTTGCTTCCTAGGCCACAAAGGTCCCTGGAGCCTGTGTGGAAAGCAGATTTGGCCCTGTTTTTTGGCCTTTGAGAACCGGAGGTTCAGGGCACAGGAGGAGTGCTACCTATTGTGAAGTTTTAGCTGCATTGAAGTATGTTTTCAGTCTGAGATCTTTGAATTTCTGAGAACCATCAGTGTGGCTCAAGGATTTGGAAAGGAATAAGCCTTCTGTGAATTACCTGTCTTGAATTAATTTTTTTTTTAAAATGCTGTTTCTCCTTTTTTTCTGAGTGTGTGTTGAGGTTCCCATCTCTATGGCTGTCACTATTGGGTTATAAATAGCTTCAGCACATCAGGTAAGGCCAGGCTCTCCCCTTCTGCTTTGGAACCTTTTCTGCTCTCCCCTTTCTGCACAGACCCTTTTCTTTGTTTGGAAGGCAGTGCTTTGTTCCAGATGATGGGGATGAGAGGAGCTACTGGGACAGGTGTGCACACCTCTCAGGTTCTTATTCAAGATTACTAAGTAGCCACCATCTATAACAATAATTCTACCTTGTATTTGCACAGTGCTTACAAAGCACTTTGACATAATCGTATGTAGTCTTCCATAGCAGTCCTGTAAGATATTACTCCCATTCCCCAGATGAGGAAAGCTGAGGCTCAGAAGGTGAGGGTGCTTCCTCAAGGTCACATAGCTAGGCCTTACAGCTCTCAGCCTGGTCTGGTGCTTTTTACGCTATCACTGGCAACCACTGATGTCCATCCCTGTGACCTAAGTAATGGGCCTAGTCCTTTATCATCTTGTATAATTAAAACTCTGACTATAATTTATAAAAAAAATTATAAAAACACTGATTAAAATATTCTTGGGGTGCCTGACTGGCTCAGTAGAATGTGCAACTCTTGATCTTGGGATCTTGAGTCCAAGCCCCACGTTGGACATAGAGGTTACTTAAAAATAAATTTAGGGGTGCCAGGGTGGTGCAGTTGACTCTTGGTTTCAGCTGAGGTCATGACCTCAGGGTTCTGAGATTGAGCCCTGCATCGGGCTCAGTGCATGGAGTGGAGTCTGCTTGAGATTCTCTCTCCCTCTCCCTCTGTCTGCCCCTCCCACTCATGCTTTCTTTCTCTATGAAATAAATAAATCTTTAAAAAGAATAAAAATTTTTTAAGAAATATGTTTTTAATTGCTTATGCCAAGTAAAGCCTGGAACTTATTGGTATGTGTCCTTCAGTATGGCTGTTTTTCTGTCTCTTCCCTTTTCCTGCCTCCTCTGATTCCCATGATCCAATCCAACATAGGGCACAGTCGTTTCTGAACAGAATGTAGAGTCAGATCTCAGAGGAGTAGAACAAGGAGGCCACCTGGCCCTCCCAGCCCATCCAAGCTTGGTACAGAAGGCAGTTGCAACAACTCAGGTTAGAAGGCATGAGCAAATTCTGTTTGTCAGAACCTCCACCTTTTTAACACACTGGGTGTGTTCATTTTTATTGGACCAACAGGCTGCTTTTCTGACTGACTGTGGTCTAGGAGTACACACATGACTGGTTTATTTCTGACATAATCATATTTGATTTGTCTTTTTCACTTCAGAATCCAGAGTTCAAAGTTGTCTCCCTCAATTTGAAGGCCCATTATGAACTTGTCATGATTTTATCTCCCACTTCCCTGATTAGCCTCCCTTTGATTCCCTTCTAACCTTGTCACATTTCTTTCATCTTTTTTTTCCCCTTAATTTGCCCGTTCTTGGGTATCTATGTGCATAGCTTTTGGGCTGAGACAATTAGGTGGGATCCAGTCTCCACTAATTGATTAGTTTTGCTTTGAATGGGAACAAGCTTGGGGGGGGAGGGTGCAGGAGGAAACAAGCTTTTCTACTTCAGCTCCAGCCCTGTCCTTCTTTCCAGAAAACCTGCCTTCAGTCTTCCCTGCTTATTCAGAGATAGAAGGTTCTTGAAATGCTTGCTCTGAAATAGGTTCTGAAAAGACAGCTCCAAGCCCTCTCTATCCAATAAACCTAAAGGGAGTCAGTTTGCAAACCCAGCATTTTTCATTCAGTATGCACATTTTCCTTCAGCTTGCTCCCATAGTGGTCTTTCAGATGTAGAAATGAATTAGATGTAGTCCCTGCCCTCAGGGAGCTCACAGTAATAGCGAATGCCTGCTGTGTGCCAGGAACCCTACAGGAGATGTTCAAATGCTATCCCTAGGGGTGCCCGGCTGGCTGAGTCAATGGAGCATACAACTCTTGATCTCGGGGTTATAAGTTCGAGCCCCACGTTGGATGTAGAGATTACTTGAAGATAAAAATGTTTTTTAAAGGGGGATCCCTGGGTGGCTCAGCGGTTTAGCGCCTGCCTTTGGCCCAGGGTGCAATCCTGGAGTCCCACGTCAGGCTCCCGGCATGGAGCCTGCTTCTCCCTCCTCCTGTGTCTCTGCCTCTTTCTCTCTCTCTCTATGTCTATCATGAATAAATAAATAAATCTTTTTTAAAAATGTTTTTTAAAAAAATGTTATCTCTAATTTTCACCAAAGAGGTTGCTTTGTTCTCATGTACAATGAAGGACACTGAGGCTGGCAGAGATTAAAATCACACATAGCAAGTGGGTGCCACAGCTGAGATTCAAGCCCTAGGCTGGGTTGCTGTGGAGAAGCTTCGCTGGAGGGAACAGGACAGAAGAACACAAAAGTTCTTGGCCCGAGGAATCCTAAAATATCCTTTCCTAAAATATTACTAAGATAGCAGAAACTCCATTTCCTCCCTGCAGCCTCTCTCCTGCAGATGCCAATCCCACAGCCTATTCTGAATTAATCCTGGGACCACATCAGGCCCTAGAACTTGTGGAGAACATTCTGGGAAGCCCAGCCATGGGTGAGGCCACGCTGCCACCGCTGAAGGAGACCAGTGGGCCTGGGACAAACAACAGGTTTTAACTGGAGAGCAGAGCAGGCTCTTGAAATTGCTGGGACGGGTCAGGGCTCAGATGGAAAAGAGTCAGGCCCGAGAGGCCCACTGCTTACCTCCTGAGGTTGAATTACCCTCTGGTGTGGTGTCTCATCACAGATTTTGTGTCTGCAGATAAAGAAAAAGGGAAGGAGAAGCTGGAGGAAGACGAGGCCGCGGCAGCCAGCACCATGGCGGTCTCAGCGTCCCTCATGCCGCCCATCTGGGACAAGACCATCCCTTATGATGGCGAGTCTTTCCACCTGGAGTACATGGACCTGGATGAGTTCCTGCTGGAGAATGGCATCCCCGCCAGCCCCACCCACCTGGCCCAGAACCTGCTGCTGCCTGTGGCCGAGCTGGAAGGGAAGGAGTCAGCCAGCTCTTCCACGGCATCTCCTCCATCCTCCTCCACTGCCGTCTTTCAGGCCTCTGAAACCGCGTCCAGCACAGGTGGGTGCCTGGCCACCTGGCCCATCCAGAGGGCCCTCACACACCCAGTGAAGCCTTTCTCTCAGAGGTCCTGGTGGTCCTGCAGCATGGAGAAATTCTTGGCTCCTCACCCTTGAGCACAGTCCCCTGAGGCTGGAGACAAAAATAGCAGCCACATCAGCGCAGTCTGGGCCTTTCTGTAGGTTGGTGTGCTGCAGATGGCTGGGACACTGGAGTGAGCCCTTCCAGTCTGAGGCTTTACAGGATAGAAATCCCAGGCTGCTTTTCCTCAGCACACTGCCCTTTGTGTCTGCATGCACTTTGCCACAGCTTATTGGGAAGCTCAGGCAGTAGTAAAAATAATAATAATAATACCAGGTAACATCTGTTTAGAACCTACTGCATGCCAGGCATTAATACATAATCCTGACAAGAACCTTGTAACATTGATACTCTCATACCTGTTTTATACCTGAGGAAATTAGAAGTAACTTGCCCAAGGTCACACAACTGCTAGGTGGTGGAGGCAGCACTCGAAGTCAGGATGCCTGACTCCAAAGCCAGATACTGCTTAGGCACTGGCCTGAGCAAGGCATTCTTGCTGCCAGGACCATCATCATCTTCAGGACACTTCCTTTATCCTCTTGTTCTTTTTCTGTTCTACCTCTTGAGGTAGGTGGGTGGGTGGGTCGGTCGGTTGGTTGGTTGGTGAGTTGGTTTTCATGCTGCTTGGACATGAACCCTTCAGAGGAGGCATGGCTGCTGTCTCAGAGAGCCCTACAAAGTTTTTTGCAGGCTCAGTTACAGGCATACAAGCTGATGGCTCCCATGAAGGATCCCAGGAGTTGGTGTGGAACCCAGGGGACCCACACCCAAGGAATTCTCATGCTCTATTTTTATTTATTTTATTTTCTTACTTTTTATCTTTTTTTTATTTTTTTTTATTCTTAATTCATAATCAGTCTTGTTTTCCATAACTTCTTCCATTTTCTCACCTGGTTATTTAAAATCAAATTCTAGATACTATATCATTTCATCTGTACGTATTTTTTTTTAAGATTTTATTTATTTATTCATGAGAGATACACACAGAGAGAGAAAGAGACAGAGGCAGAGACACAGGCAGAGGCACAGGCAGAGGGAGAAGCAGGCTCCAAGCAGGGAGCCCGATGTGGGACTCCATCCCAGGTCTCCAGGATCACACCCTGGGCTGAAGGCAGCACTAAACCACTGAGCCACCAGGGCTGCCCCCTCATCTGTACGTATTTTAATATGTCTGTAAAATTTAAAGGTTCTTCTAAAAAACATAACAAAAATACCGATTTTACATAAAAAGTTGACAGTATATCCATCAGCATTCCAATTCCCAAAAAGTTGTCTCAGAAATGTTACTGTTTAGAGGGACACCTGGGGAGCTCAATTGGATAAGTGTCTGACTCTTGATTTTGGCTCAGGTCATAATCTCAGGGTCATGAGATCAAGCCCCACATTGGGCTCCTTGCTCATCAAGGAGTCTGCTTGAGATTCTCTCTCTGAAAAATAAATAAATAAATAAACAAACAAACAAATAAATAAATAAATAAATAAATATTCTCTCTCTGCTCCTCTCCTGTGCACACATGCACACACATGCACATGTACTCATTCTCTCTCTCTCAAATAAATCTTTAAAAAAAAAGTTACTCTTTTACTGTTTGTTTGAATCAGGATCCAAACAAGATCCACAGATTTCATTTAGTTTTGTCTCTTAAATCTTTTGTTATCTATAGGGTCCCTTCTTTTTTTTTTTTTTTTTTTCCAATTTATTTGTTGAAGAAACTGATCATTGGTCTGTAGAGTTTTGCAAGTGCTAGATTTTTCTGACTGTAGCCCTATAGTACATGTTCCTCTGCCCCTTGTTTTTCTCTTGTAAACTGATGAGATGTAGAGGCTTCCGCTGATTCCAGGTGAATTCTTGTTTGAAGGCAGTTCGTTTTTTTGTTTTTTGTTTTTTTTAAGATTTTTTATTTATTCATGAGAGAGAGGCAGAGACACAGGCAGAGGGAGAAGCAGGCTCCATGCTGGGAGTGCAATGTGGGAGTTGATCCCAGGTTTCCAGGATCAGGCCCTGGGCTGAAGGCGGCGCTAAACCACTGAGCCACCCGGGCTGCCTGAAGGCAGTTCATTTTTGTGCCCATTAGATTGTCCTAGAAGGCTGGGCCCATGTATGGCTAGGGGGCAGAGCTGGAAATGAGTCTTCATTTTATACCTTAGGCAGTCTCAGTGGCATTTTCTTTTGATTTGTTGTTATTGTTTTAAGATTTATTTTAGAGAGAGAGTGAGGAGGGGAGGGGCAGAGGGAAAGGGAAAGAGGGACTATCATGCAGACTCTGAGCTGAGCACAGAACCTGACATGGGGCTCCATCCCAGGACCCTGAGATCATGACCTGAGCCGAAACCAAGAGTCAGAAGTTCAGCCAACTGAGTCAGTCACCCATTTGCCCCAATTTTGTTTCTAAGTAAGCCTTCTTAATAAACCATGGCATACAGAAGTGCCCATATCACAACTCGATGAATCTTCACAAAGTGAACCCACCCATGTAACTACCACATAAATCAGGATATAGAACACGGTTGGTATCCCAGAAATGCTTTGTGACGCCAATTCAGTCATTACTACCCAGAGGCCATCACTATCGTTATTTCCATCATCAAAGATGCTTGGCATTATATATATATTTTTTAATATTTTTATTTTTATTTTTTTATTTTATGATAGTCACAGAGAGAGAGAGAGAGAGGCAGAGACACAGGCAGAGGGAGAAGCAGGCTCCATGCACCGGGAGCCTGACATGGGATTCGATCCTGGGTCTCCAGGATCGCGCCCTGGGCCAAAGGCAGGCGCCAAACCGCTGCGCCACCCAGGGATCCCGGCATTATATATTAATTGTATATGTATGTGTATTATGTATGATGTTTGTTTTTGCCTATTGTAATTATGTTTAAGGTCTGACATTTATCAGTACCTATAGCTAGCTTTATAATACACATATAAATTATAGGGGCATATGAATCACTTTACACTGACAAAATATATTTAGAAAACATACTTATGGGGCAGCCCAGGTAGCTCAGCGGTTTAGCGCTGCCTTCATCCTGGGGCCTGATCCTGGAGACCCGGGATCAAGTCCCATATCAGGCTCCTTGCGTGGAGCCTGCTTCTCCCTCTGCCTGTGTTTCTGCCTCTCTCTCTTTCTCTGTGTCTCTCATGAATGAATGAATGAATGAATGAATGAACAAATAAATAGGAAATATCATGTTTAGTAGGAAAAAAACAACACTTATAAAAAAACAAAAAACAAAAACAGGGCAGCCCTGGTGGTCCAGCGGTGTAGCACCACCTTCGGCCCAGGGCGTGATCCTGGAGACCCGAGATCAAGTCCCATGTTGGGCTCCCTGCATGGAGCCTGCTTCTCCCTCTGCCTGTGTCTCTGCATCTCTCTCTCTCTCTCTCTCCCTCTCTCTCTCTCTGTGTGTGTCTCTCGTGAATAAATAAATCTTAAAAACAAAAAACAAACATACTTATGGAATACTCCTCTGGCAGAAATAAAACCACAATACAGGTAAAGTAAGTTTTATATTGAAGAATCATACACATGGTAGAAATGAAAGTAAAATTCCGTCTCTTAATTTTTCAGTTCCTCCTGTTAAAAGACATAAGTAGTATGTATGGTCTGTCCAGCTTCTTTTCCTCAAATTTGTGAGGAAATTTATAACGTGCCTGTAGCAGTTTGTTCATTTTCGTTGCTTGAGTGATTCCATTATATGATCAATCATACCATGTTTGTCCATTCTATGGTTGATGGGCATTTGGGGCATTTCTAGTTTTGGGTTATGCACAGCACTGCCATGATCGTTTATGTGCATGTCTTTTGGTAAATACGTCTGTGTGTTTCCATGGGGCTGGGTCATCAGACACGTATGCCTTCAACCTTTGTAGTTTCCACCACATAGTGTACAAAGTGGTTGCAGCCATGTCTGCTCCTCCCTGCAAAGTGTGGGAGTCCTAGTTGTCAGGCTTTGGCATCCTGGCTGTTTGTCTTGCGGGTGTAGGGTTTGGCAGCTGCGGTACTCCCACAGTTACCACATTGGTCCCTGGTCATTCACTCTCCTGATGGCCAGCCCTTTTTGTAATTAGCCCCCTCTCATAGGATCCACTGAGTTTATGCACACGATCAGGAGAAAACCTATCATGTCACACTTTGACTCAGAACCCTCCAGTGGCTTCTCCCATCTCAGGGCAAAAGTCCAAATCACTGGGACTATTGACATTTGGACCAGATAATTTTTTTGTTGGGGTAGAGGGAGGGACTGTCCTGTGCATTAGAGGATGTTTAACAGTATTCTTGGCTTCTACCTACTAGATGTCAGAGGAACATGCCCCCTTTCCTTGTGTGGCCATGTGTCTCCTGTGGGACAGAATCATCCCCTGTTGAAAACCACTGCTTTCTGGGGATTAAAAGCCCTGTATTTTATGTTCTGGAGCTGTCCTATTACTCTTTCCTCCCATCCTTTCACTTCAGCTACATCGGCTGCATTTCTGTTTCTTGAACACACCACTGCTTGCCTGTGTACATCCTGGTACACTTGCTGTTCACTCTTTTTGAAATGTTCTCCTCCCAAATAGCCACATGGCATCCAACACTTTTATAGATATTTTTAATTTATCTTGTGTAATGTCAGCCTTCCCCCGCTAGAATAACATTCCATGAAGGCTAAGATTTTTACTTGTTTTGTGCAGTGCTTTGTCTTTGCAAAGACAGTACCTGGCATGTGGTAGATATTTAGCAAATATCTGTTGACTTAAGAGTTTGTGTACTCCTATCAGTAGCATTGAATGAGTAGGCCAAAGGTATGATGGTGTTTTTTTTTTTTATAACTTATCTCTAATAATGCACAACCTTTGCATTCTGAAAGTGCCTCTAATCCAATGTCCACTATAAAGTGGCAGTCGGAAGGGGTAGAAAGGATTCAGAGTCAAGCAGACCCAGACTCAAATTGTACTTCAGTCACTTACCATCTGTGTGACCCTGGGAAAACCAGGCTATTTCTCTGAGCCTCAGTTTCTTCATCTATAAAATAAGGTTAACACCTGTCTGCCTTTCAGAGTTGTCCTAAGACTGAATGAACGCTGTGACCAATAATGTTTTGAGGGACTCAAAAATGGAAGCCATTTCATTCAGTCTGGGTCCCTAGCCCATAATAGTTCATAGAGGAATTCAGCTGTTTCTCATTATTTGAGAACTTGAAACCACAGGAAGTTAGGGGGTATAATGATTTAATGTTTTGCTTAACATTTCTGGGGGAAGGGAGACAATCGGAAAATCCTGTCTTTTTCAAGGGCCTCTGTTTCCTTTTGAGCATTTTGTTCCTAATGGACAGAATTCTTTCTGTATTTGTGTTGTTGAAGTGAATCACTTATGCCAGCTTGGAGGCTAAGGCTGTTGCAGTTTTTCTTCCCTCCAAGTGGCAATGGCTGGTGCAACCTTGAGGTTGAAGCAGGTGTCCAGGTGTGTGAGACGTGTCTTTGCTGTCCAGTGAGCTGCTTTGGGACCATCTGCCTCTGTGTCTTTCAGAATCCTCCCTGGAAAAGGAGAGGGAGACACCTAGTCCCATTGACCCCAACTGTGTGGAGGTAGATGTGAACTTCAATCCTGACCCTGCTGACCTGGTCCTCTCCAGTGTCCCTGGTGGGGAGCTCTTCAACCCTCGGAAGCACAAGTTTGCAGAGGAGGACCTGAAGCCCCAGCCCATGATCAAAAAGGCCAAGAAGGTCTTTGTCCCCGATGAGCAGAAGGTAACCTGCTATGGGTTATAAATAAAGGTACAGCATCAGTTCAAGAGCCAAGGGGTTGTGCTTCCTCCCATTTAATTTCATGTGGAGGACCCTCCACCTTTCAGGTGGAGGACCCTGTCTCCTTGGGGACACCATTTAGAAAGGCATGAGTTCAGCGTGCGGAGCCATATCCTGCAGCAGTTGGTAGAAAGAAAGAGAGTCAGGTAACATTTGGCCCCAGTGCGACTCCCTGTAGCTTCTGTCTTTTCTTCCCGGCCACCACTGTGTTGATGTTCCCACTTCCTGGCTTTGGCCCAGCCTTCGGGCCAGAGCTCACTAGGCCACGGGAACTGGCGTTGAACAAGCCCTTGCTTTGAAGGACAAAAGATAGTTGTATGTTGCCATCCCCAGGGAGGAGAAGGCAGCTTTCAAGCTGATGCTCTTGTAGGAACTCAGAGAGTGGGAGGGAGAAGAGGATTTTACAAAAATCTTTCCATCCTTTCTTATAAAAAATTCAAAAGGAACATATTTCATCCAAGCTTTGGAATCTGGCAGGCCTGGGTTCAAACTCCACTTTGCCACCAAGAGCTTACGAGGCCTCAGATTTCTCATCTGTAACATGGAAATAACCACACCTGTCTCTCCAGAGGCTTCTGAGCCTTCAGTAGCAATGACAGTGAAAATGGTAGATGTTTGTGTGGTCTGTACCATGTGCCAGGTGCTGCCTATAGGCCCCTCATACATGGTAACTTGTTTAACCCTCAGAAAGCTCCGTGACAGAGTCACTGTTATTATCCCGCATCGTAAAGATGAGAGGCTAAGAGACTCACACAGTTCCAGCCAAGATTTAAACTCAGGGAACTGGATGCAGGATGCGGGCCCTTAGCCACAACCAAAATGTCGAAGTGAGGCAAGGCGATAGTGTTTTATGTTGAAGTAGCCCAGAACCAGTGACCATGAGTCCTCTTCCCTCCACCGCATATACTGCCCAAGGGCTTTGCTTCTTCCACATGCCTGGGTAAAGATTAGGGCCCTTCAGTGTCCTTGGCACATGTGGCTCCTTCCCTGGGGTCCAAGCTTTTGGCTGGCTGCACCAGATGGAGTTTTAAGAGGAATCTGGGGTGCAGAATGCTGGCAGGAAGGGAAGGGTTGGGTTCCCTCATGGGGAACAAGGAGAAACCCACAAAGGACACTTCCCCACAGGATGAAAAGTACTGGACGAGACGCAAGAAGAACAATGTAGCAGCCAAACGGTCCCGGGATGCCCGGCGCCTGAAGGAGAACCAGATCACCATCAGGGCAGCCTTCCTGGAGAAGGAGAACACGGCACTGCGGACGGAGGTGGCTGAGCTGCGCAAGGAGGTGGGCAAGTGTAAGACCATCGTGTCCAAGTATGAGACCAAGTACGGGCCCTTGTAACCCGTGTCCCCTGCTCGGGCAGCGCTGCCTGCACCTCAGACCTCTGCCTGGGGGCTCCCTGAAACCCCACACACGCGTGGAGACTTATGACTCGTCATGGTCGAACGGTGGCACACCTGCTCCAGGATCGTTCACGTTCAAGCTTCATTATCACATGGCCAGCGCACGTGGCGACTTCTCTGGGGGGCCAGCCTCCTCACCCGTGGGGATGTGAAAGAATCTACGTAGACGGGTGAATCAGCCTTAGTTTCTATTCTTGGATGTCCCAGTTGAATCGGAAGGGGACCTCTGGGGTACAGATCTCCTTTCACCAGGGGCTCGGGCTTCCCTGACTCTCCCTCAGTCTCCAGCCTGGGCCATTGAGCCTGTCTCCACAGAATGAGTCGTGATCCTTGTCGCCCAACGTCTTCTCAGGTAGCGGGGCGCATTTCCAGGTGGGGTGCGTCAGTCACCCACCTCACCCTCCCCAGAAAGTCTTTGAGAGAAACATCCGTTCCCATCTCCCTCAGAGGTAGAAAGACAAAGCAGCTCCTCCACAGTGTCCCCCCAGGGCCGGGCCTCGGGAGCAGGGTCTCCACTCGGCCTGGGATGGGGTGTGGGTCTGGGGCCCACAGCAGAAGCGCACCCGGCTGTTCTTAGCTCCCACACCCCTTTTCTCCTGTGGTTCTGAGGCCTGGAAGCCAGGGATGAGGCCCTGGCGGTGGGCTCTCTCCATTTTTCATCTGCTTTGGAGGAGGGACTCCCAGGCGGCTGGTCTCCGAGTCTTGACCACAGTGCAGAGGGAGGCCTTTTCATCTCTTCTCCAGGCCTCTCATGGAGGCCACCTGAGACTTACTTGTCCCACCACACTGGGCCTTGGAGCCTGCTGTTTCTTTTCACCCAGTGACCACTCTCAGATCTTGGATTTAAAAGGAACCCACCCCCCTCTCGCCTAGGAAGCTTAACTTCCTGGAGCCAGGATGCACCTTCCGCATGGTGTTTAGAAAACCAGCCTCCACGACCCCGTACATTGTGGGCGGAGAGCTGGGGCATGTTTCCCAAGAAGTTCCCCTTTTTTCTTGCTCTGCTCTCCAATGTGGGCCAGGCCAGAGCCCACTTTCCCTAAAAGCAGAAGAGGGCTTCCCAGTTCTTATTTCAGGATCCCTCCCCTGTGTGAGCTGCCAGGAGTGTCAGTCTGCGGGACTTGGTAAGGGGTCGCAGGGCTCACAGCTCAGCTCTTGGGCCATCCACTCGGGCAAGGGGCCCCTTGGTCTGTGTCCCAGGAGGCACCGGCCACCCACACAAGCTGGCTGTGGTATGATGTGGAGGGAAGAGGTCTTCGCAGCTGTGGCTCCTCTATCTCACAGCTGTTCCTTTCTCGTGTCAGCGGACTCAGTCATCCTTTTGCTGTACCTGGAAGATTCATTGAGGAAAGCTGTGGGACCCTCTGCTCACTCTGGTCAGCCGGGGCACCTGGAGATAGGTGTATTTATTTGCTCAGGGCGGGTAGCCTGTGGTAAAGAGGGGTCAGAGGTGACAGGCGCACTTTGTCAGGCTTACCACTGGCTTTATTTAAAGTGGTGGCTCCAAGTCCTGTGCCCTGACCCTGAAAGACTTTTCATAACAGATGTTAAGACCGGGGGACACCATGTACCGGCCATGGGCCACTCCCCAGGGGAATGCCACGGCCCTCCAGGGACCTGCACACCTGCCCTTCCAGGGTACTTGACAAGGGTCCCTGAGGCCAAGGGAGGCCACCCCCTCCCTCCTGATTTTGACTTCGTGGTTCTATAAAACCCATATTCACTCTCACTCTATTGTAACCACAACAGGGCCGTTGCATCTGGCATGTCTGTGTCCTGCCCCGGGCAGCTTGCCTGCCCGGACACACTCTCTCTGGTCTGGCTACCCACCAAGAGGGCAGTTTTCATTTTGTAATTGGTAGAAGAGCCTCCAGCTTAAAAGCTCTTCCTTTTCTTTGGTCAGAAAGTATATGGTTTGTGTTGTGTTTTGTTTTGTTTTAAGGATGGACATCTGCTCTCTGGTTAGTGTTCAAGTCCCCCCTTGAGCGGTGGAATGATGGCCTGATGTCTTTCCTCTGTCTCACCTTCTGCCTGCCCAGTGCCCTCCTTTTCCTCCCTGCCAGGCAGTGGCTGTCTGGTTCCTTCCCAAAGTGCTTACTTGGAAAGAGAGTAGCTGCCGGCCTCTTTCAGAAGAGCTCCTTTGAGTCAGGAGCCTGGCGGGGATAGGAAGGAGGGGTCCACGGAAGTGGACATTTGGGGGAAGAGGACCGCTCAGAGAAAGCATGTCTCCTTCCCAGGCCTAAGAATCGGGTGCTTGGAGCAGGAGAGGGCTGCTCCCTGCTCAGTATCCGTCAGGAATTGGGAGTCTCCTTGACTCCCTCCTTGGGGCTGACAGCCAAAGAGTGAGGCTCCTGTGCTCAGACCTTTGACATCGTCTACGGAGCGCTGGAGGCTAGGGAAGCCAGCAGAGGTGGCTTTCTGTGGGTTTGTGATTGCTTGGGAGGCGCATACCTTCCTGAGCTCCCCGTCTTCAGCTCCACGGTAGCCTCATTGCAACCTCAGAATAGACAAATCATGAATGAGCTAGAATGTTGGAAGAATATACATATAATGTATATCTAGATACAGAAATATATATATATTTAGAGAGAGCTTTCATGATGGCTAGCACCTTGTGGAGGACCTGGGTAACTCTTACCCGTGGCCAAAGGAAGGGGGCTGTCTGTCCTGGCCCTGAGGTTGGGGAGGGCATTGGGCACTGACCCTTGACTGGGTAAGCATCGCCCTGCTGCAGGGGGCTGCAGTGGCCCTGGGCGGGCAGCTAATATGGTCCTCCAGCCGGAGGCGGGGTGGCAGGCCTGGGAACCAGCAGAGGAAGGCCCGTTTGTGCCGGGCAGCGCTCTGTCCGTGACCCTGGGAGCTCTGCTCCCGGTAATACAAAGGGCAAAGAGCCCCTGGTTTTCGTGGCAAAGCCCCACCCCAGAGCTCCTTTAACATCTGTTCATTAAGTGCAATAAATTTTTCTAGAAAATGGCAAAGATGACTTCCAGGTGGATATTGCTCTCTTACGGTGTTGGGGATGCCAGAACACCACTTGGTTTTATTTTTCTAAGTGCATGTGATAGAGTGTGTGGGGCTCTGCGTCCTCCCCTGGGAGCCGGCATTCCAGCGGGCCCCTCTCCCCTTTACCCTTGTTGGGGGAAAGAGGCAAGGAGAAGCCCCTCCTTCCCCACCAGAGAGGGCAGAGGCAGACTGTAGCCCATTGGCCTTATGTGCGTGTGTGCGTGCGAATGTGTCGCTGCTGGTGGGCTGGAGTGATGTGGCTGGGAGGGAAGTCGGGAATGTGTCCTTTTCAAGACAAGATTAAATATTTTGAGATGAGAATCGTGGGACTGTCTTTTCTGTCCTCCTCCCCTGTCCGTGTGTGTTGTGGCCTAGGAGCCCGAGGGACATCACAGGCACCCCTGCGCCACTGGCTGGGTACCCTCGGCCAAGTCACCTAATCTCTCTGTGCCCTCGTTTCCTCTTCCGTCCCCCGAGAGTGACCTGCCTGCTCACCGCACCATGTGTTGAGGAAGGACAGATACCAGAGCAGAAGCTGTAGGGACGAGGAAAAATGTGGTACAGATGCTAAAAGACGGGGAATGGCTCGGGAGAAGAGTTCCCAAGCAGGGAGCCCCTGACGGCAATTATATAAAAAAGAAAAAGTGTCAGGACTAGGTGTGGGGTCCCAGGGTAGAATTCCGGGGATGTTTCTTTCCTCCATGGGCCGAGTTTCCTGTCTGTGGCCACGGTGGACCTCACAATTAAAGGATACATTACATACGAGGGGGCAGCCACTGGCAAGGTTCACTCAGCGTGAGCATCCCCGGGCCCCCTGCTCAAGGCTGGCCCGGGTCCCTGGGGGCTTTCATCGGGTATGGGGGCAGAAGAAGGTGTACCCCTGGGCAGAGCCGGCGACGAATTCACCTGGTCCCGCAGCAGCGCCCTGCCTTCACCCTTTGCCCCCTGCTCCCTCTGGGTGCAGAGTGGCGGTGCCTGCTGCCCCCTGTGGCCCCGAGCTGCCTGTTTGCAGGTCCTGCCTCCCCACGTGGCAGCCCGTAGTGCTCAGGGCCATGAAGTGCCCGGGGTCGCTGTGGCTTCAGGGACCAGGAACCATCCCTAATTTTGTTTCAAAGGGGAAAAGCACTCATGTAGAGTCTGGAGACAGGCTGGCCAGGTGGGCTTTTTAAAATGGCCATTTTAGGGATTCCTGGGTGGCTCAGCAGTTAAGTGCTTACCTTTGGCTCAGGGTGTGATCCTGGAGTCCTGGGATCGAGTCCCACACCAGGCTCCCTGCAAGGAGCCTGCTCCTCCCTCTACCTGTGTCTCTGCCTTTCTCTTTCTGTGTCTCTCATGAATAAATAAATAAAATCTTTAAAAGAAAAAATGGCCATTTTACGGGGCACCTGCCTGGCTCAGTCAGTGGAGCATATGATTCTTGATCTCGGGGTTGTGACTTCGAGCCCCACTTTGAGTGTGGAGCCTACCTAAAGATTTTTGTAAAAAAATGTTTAAGACTATTTTACAAATAAATAGGCTCAGAAAGCAAAGTGATATGCCCCCCAAAACAGCAGCAGAGCTGAACTTCCAACCCAGAGTGGGTTTCAAGTTCAAATTCCCTGGACAGTAAAGGCAGGTGGACTGTTCTTGGCCCTGGGGTCAAGTTGGTCTTACCCAACTGCACCCTTGGGTCTTCCCATCTCCCCACAGCATGCACAGGCCTTCTGGCCCAGCCTGCCGCTCATTCCAGCTCCCAGTATCTTGAGTCCCTGCTGTATCCTCGGCCTGGGCTGGGTACTTAGAGATGTTATCTTATTTGCACTTCTCAGAGGTCGGGGGTGATGTTAACCCCCATTGTGCAGTCGGGGAAATCAAAGTTTAGAGAAACTTCACTCAGCAAATATTTATTAAATGTGTATTCTGTGCCAGCCGTGCCTCCTGCCCTCACAATCTGCTAGCAAAGACAAACATTCCACAGACAAAAATAGAGAATGATGGATTGTACTCAGTCATGTGACTGAAAAGACGGGGGAACTGGGAGGGAGACTAGTGGAGGGGTCAGGGAAGACCTGTCTGCAGGCGACATTTAAGGAGACACCAGAAGGTGAACGGCTGTGACTTGCCCTTAAGGCTCACACGTGAGTTGGGCTCAGAGCTGAGTCCTCCAGGTGGCTTGTGAGCTCCGTCCACATGCCTCAGTTCCCCAGGGCATACATGGACTGTCCATCTGGCCAGAGGTGAGGCACGAGGGGAGCGGTGATGAGAGGACCCAGCGTGAGTGGAACCTTGACACTGCCACCTCTTGTCACCAATGTTGAGACTAGGACACCAAGAAGCCCTGGAAAGCAGGTCTAACTTGAACAGACCTTTGGCCTGGTGATCGAAACATTAGGCAAAGGCTTTGTGTTGGCCCTGTGCCACCCCCTAAGCCAGCTCGGGGGCTGCAGGGGGCTGCTGCATGTTTACCGACCCTAGCCCTGGGCACAGTTGATTGTCCAAGGAGGTAATATAACTAAACTGGACCCAGAAGGTTCCTTCCCTTAAATTTGTCAACCTGAGGTCTGTTTCTCCCCTGGAGGTGACCTCGAACCCACTGCATTTTCTTTTTCTTTTTTTTTTTTTTTTTAAAGATTTTATTTACTTATTCATGAGAGATACAGAGAGAAGCAGAGACACAGGCAGAAGGAAAAGCAGGTTCCCTGCAGGAAGCCCGATGCAGGACTCGATCCCAGGACCCCAGGATCACACCCTGAGCTGAAGGCAATGCTCAACCACTGAGCCACCCAGGCATCTCCAGCCCACTGCATTTTCTACCCTGCATACAAATGCTCCCATGCAAAACAGTTTTGTGCAGCCATGGGAGCATAGGGCATTTGGGCTCAAAATATGTCAAAGCTACAAGATCTTTGTCAACGCTGTGGCAGGTAAGAACATAGGGTTTGGAGTTAGCCCTGGGTTCAGACCTTGCCTCCCATCACCAATTTAGGGTGTGATCTTGGGCAAGTCACTGACCCTGTTTAGGCTTCTGGGGTTTTTTATGGGACACCAGCTTCACAGGCCTCTGGGAGAGGGTAGATCCCTTGGCTATGCACTGAGGTCATGGCGTAGAAGGTTCTACACAGAGATGAGCCCCTCTAGGCCTAGCAGCTGGGTGGTGTGGGACACAGGGTCAGACCAGCTGCGAGGCCTGGGGCAACTTACTCCACCTCCTTGAGTGATTTCTGTCTCTGCACAAGATGAATGTGCTACACCGATCATGTGTGAGTGGCCAACACAATGCGCCTCTCTCTCCCACCTCTCTGGAGGACGGACTTCCAGAGCTGGACACATGCCTCCCTCCTTGACTATACCCAGCTACCAGGCAGCCGTCACACACCTCCCAGAGGCTGTGCCAGGCCAGCCCAGCTGGCAGCTCCTGACGTCAGCTGCTAATCCGGGAAAGCTGCCTGCCAGAGATAGGGGTGAGTGGCAAAGGAAGTCGGAAACAGGTTTGAAGGTGGGTGCCCCTGGCCCCCAACCCCCAGCCAGCCCTTCCCGTGCTCACATCAGCTGCTTCAGCAAACCCTCCCAACCCCACGCTCGGCCTCCTCCAGCTCCTAGGGTGCACGTGTCTCCAAGCTAGGGTGGGGGGCATCCACTCCGGCTTGGATTCCAGGCTTACTCCATGTAGCTGGTCCCATGTGGGCTGCAGAGAAAGCAGAGGAAGGAGGAATCTTAGCCAGTCCTCTGAGCCCAAACTGGGGCATCATTACTCACTGCTGTCCTGGCATCTCAGCCTCATGGCACCTAGGATGTGTGTCCCATTTTACAGAGGAGGACACCAAGGCCCAATGAAGTCTTGGGTGACTTGCTTGGCCCAGATCTCACAGCTATGAAGTAGCAGAGCTGGTTGGCTCCTAAGCCCAAGCTCTTCCGTCATATCAGTCATCTCCTAGCCCAGGTGCTGGTGCTGCCAAGGCCCGTCCGCACCCCCCACCTTTTCCACTTCCCTGGGCCAGCAGGGGTCAGCCAGCCAGGGCAGCCAGACCAAGGCCTGGTGGGACATCTTCTCACAGACTATCCAGGCCACCCTGGCCGGCAGCAAGGCCAGGTCCAGCAGCTGGCGTGAAGGAGGAAAAAACTGGTAACTGTCCCACAATCTGGGCTGGGACCCTCACAGTGACCCCCCACTGGGCAAATGTGTCCACTGAGGGTCAGACAGGGGATGTGACTTCCAAGAGGCCATACTGCTTCTCCTCTCCCCCACTCCTCAACCTCTTCCTTGGTCCTCACCCAACCCTGGACCAGTGTCTGTCTCTCTCTCTCCCTCACAGCGTGTCCTTTCTTCCTGGCTGCCAGGGTCAGAGGCCTTAGACAACAAGGACCTCAGAAGTTATCACCTCCAGGCCCTCCTGGAATGGATGGGAGAGAGGCCCGGAGAGGAAAAGGAGCCATCCTAAGGTCACACAACAAAATGAGATTCGGACCAAGGCATCTTGCATATCCATGTTTCCTATCTCCCAGAAATCACTTCGAGGCTGGGTGGCCCCTCCTCGTTCAGGGAGGGCACTGGCTATTCCTACTACCTGGACCATGAGCTGTTCACAAAAAGCTGGGCTCACATGGATCCAGCCTCATCCCAAGCCCATCTCCAACTTGCTGTGTGCCCTTCTGCAAGCCACATCCCTCTCTGAGCCCCTTCTTCTTTTCCTTCCCCTTCTTTTTCAAGATTTTATTTATTTATTTATTTGAGAGAGAGAGCACAGAGGGAGAGGAAGAAGCAAACTCCTCACTGAGGAGGGAGCCCGATGCGGGCTCGATCTCAGGACCCTGAGATCATGACCCAAGCTGACGGCAGACACTTAACCAACTGAGCCACCCAGGCACCCCTGAGTGCATAGAATCAGTGCATAGAATCAGAATCCTTATCCTGCCCACTTATCAGGGTTGCCTGGTAGATGCCTCACCCCCCTTTCCTCCACCCCACACACAAAACCACGTTCCTCACAGGCTTGCCGATGCCTGCAATTCTACCATTAGAAAGGCAGACTGGAGGGCAGAGAATGAGGTAGAGGCAGGCGATGGGGCTGGAAGTCAGCAGGGCCAGCCCACTCAGGGCTGAAGAGCGAGGCGGTCCTCCTGAGGTCTGAGTCTGGATCTCCTGAGTCTGTGGCAGAGCTGGGCCACACCCCCAACCCCATTGCTCTGTTGGAGAAGCTGCTGGGCTGAGCTCAAATCACCTTGACATCCCACCCTGGAGCCTTGCCGAGACCTCAAGTGCGAGCCTAAGGGGTGTGACCAGAGCAAGTGGAGGCGCCCGAAGCTGGGATGTAGTCCTGGGCCAGGAGCCAGTGCCCAGCCCACCAAGGACTCACTGGGGCCCTTCTTTCTCTGGATATCAGTTTTTCCCCCCAGGCCCAAGGGCACCAGAAGTGTGGATCTCAGTACTCACGTTCACACTCTGTAACAGCACCAGGCCAAGCCCAGCCTTCACTTCCCTCTCTTCTCGGCCTCACCAACTCCCAATCATCCCTCCAGGCCCCAGTCAGTGGTCACCTCCACCAAGAAGGCTTCAACAACACTCTTAGGGCAGCCTAAGTGGCTCAGTGGTTTAGTGCTGCCTTCAGCCCAGGGTGTGATCCTGGAGACCTGGGATCGAGTCCCACGTCGGGCTCCCTGCATGGAGCCTGCTTCTCCCTCTGCCTGTGTCTCTGCCAATCTCGGTGTCTCTCGTGAATAAATAAATAAAAATATTAAAAAAAAAAAAAACCACTCTTGTGGACAAGCTGCCCCCTTGCATGATTCCACACCTTCTTCTGCAGGCCTCCAGCCCGGCCAGTGCTGCCCTCACATTGAGGTGAGGATCCAGTGACTTAAAACACATGAAATCCTGAGAACAGCACCTGGCACGGAGCAAGCAGCCTTGTGTACCATCTGTCCCCCAGCAACCCGCCTGTGTCTCTCTAGCCCCATCCTCTCCCCAAGCTCCCGACACTTACCTGGCACCTCTGCCGGGAGGTCCCACAGGTATTTCACCTTAACCTGCCCAGAGGCTCCTGGTCTCCCCCAAACCTCTTCCTCCCCAGTCTTCACAGTACAGGACCCCCCATTCCTCAGGTGCTCAAACCAAAGCCTGATTCTAATCTGTCCACAGACCCTATAAGTTCTAGAATCCCATGGCCACCTCTGGTGTCTGAGTTGCTTCTGTGTCCTACCTGGGTAGTGACAGCATCGCCCCACCATTTGCTCTGTTTTCACTCCCCAGTCTATCCTTCTCACGGCAGCCTTGCTACCATATGCCACATGCTGTGGCTCCCATCACTCTCAGAAACAAACCCAAACTCAGCACAGCCTTCAACCTGCCCCTTCTCCTCCCCCTCCACGCCCAGCACCAGGCTCCAGCCACTCGGCCCTTGGGCTCCTCCTGCCCAATGCCTCCATCTCAGAGCCAGTGCACTTGCTGTCCTGTCTGCTGGAGTGATGTCCCCCAGATCTTCTCGGCCTGGTCTCATTCTCCGTGCCTGGCCTGCCTAATCCTTGGCACATGGCAGCTGCTCACTAAATGTCCCCCTAATGTACAGGGTCAGCGACAGAACAGGGCCGGGTGTCGGCAGGAGTGCTGTGTCACCACTAGGTGGCGCTGCAGACACATACCTAGGCCTTGACCTCTTCTCCAGCCTCCAGAGTTGTTCAGTCAGCAAAGCCTCCCCGGCTCGGTCTGCCCAGTGCCAGGCGGTGCTGTGGGCCCCCCGCGGACTCGGTCCCCCCCACCCCCGCCCCACGCCTTTCCTCCAGTGGCTACTGGTGGACGTGGTCCAGGGGTATCCACAGAGGCCCAGGAGGGAGGGAGAGAAGCAGGGGGAGGCCTGCCTGCCTCCCAAGGCCTGCAGTTTAGGCACTTCCTGGGGAGCTGACATGTAGGCCGGCGGGGGTGGGGTGTGGGGACCAGGGCTCAGCCAGAGTGAGGTATCTGGGATGAGGAGTTCTGTTTGGATCTCGCCTCCTTTAGTCCTCCAGCTGCTTCTGACAAGACTGGTCCTGTCTCTGAGCCTTGGCTTCCTCATCTGTCATCAGAGGGTAAGACGTGAGCAAGGGCTGAAACCCTGCGTCAAGGAGCCGAGGTGGGCCACTCTAGCAGAATGAGGCTGAGAGGCTTTGAGGGGGGCCTCCCCAGTAACGGTGTGTGGGTGGTGTGTGCATCTGGGGAAAAGGCAGGTGAACAAGAAACTAGCCTCCTGCTGTATCAACCAGGCAAAATCTCTAGGGCTTTTCTTGCCTTGAGCCCTGTGACCTGAAGTGTGTGTGTGTGTGTGTGTGTGTGTGTGTGTGTGTGTCTGTCCGTGTGAGAGAGACAGAGTGTGTATCAGAGTCCCTGGATGTCTGTGTTTCAGTGAGTGTGTCCATGTGTGTCCACACCAGGGCACCAGGACAACTCATTTCTGTTGCAGCCCCCAGGCACCTGGTAGCTGGATCTTGTCTCTCCATCTTTCCCCAAGAGCAGCACCTGTACTACCTGATTTGCATTCCTTTTTTTTTTTCTAAGAGTTCATCCATTTGAGAGAGAGAGAGAGAGAGAGAGAGAGAGAGCATGAGCGGGGGAGGGGCAGAGGGAGAGGGAGAAGCAGGCTCCTCACTGAGCAGGGAGCCCAATGTGAGGCTCCATCCCAGGACCCTGAGATCATGACCTGAGCTGAAGGCAGATACTTAACCAACTGAGCCACCCAGGCGCCCCTCTTTTGAGTTCTTCTGCATTCAGAACCCCCAGGCCCTCCTTCCCTCAGATCACAGTGTCATGCTCACTCCCATCAGCCCAGTCACGGAGGCTCTGGACTTCCTGTGGGTAAGGGGCTGAGGGCTCTGGTCCCTAGCCCCCCCTCCCCACTTCTTCATGCAAAGAGTCAGCCTGGCTCTTTCCCTTCTCAAGAGATAGAATTATTAATCACTCACTGTGTGCCAGATGCTTTACATACCTATTCATTATATCTTCACTTTACAGTATCTTTATGCCCATTTCACAGAGGAGAAAATTGAGGCTCAGATAAATGAGGTGACTTGGCTCAGACCCCACAGTAAGTGGGAATGGAACCCAGCTCTGACGGACTTCCTGCAGACACACTTGGGTGTGGGTATGGGAAGGGGGGTGCACAAGCTCCCCCTTACCCTCCTTACCCTCCTGCTGATAAGCCATCTGCCTTGCCACCTGGCTCTTGCTCTTTTTGCTCAAGTGACCTCCTAGGAAGATGAGGGTGGTGGTGGTAGTAATGACAGAAGACAAAGGGGCTGCTGAGGTTTTGGGGATTCCTGAGCTGGTTCTGGCCTCTCCCCATGCACCCACCCCAGTTCAGCCAGAGGTTTTCTCTACTATTCTTTCTCCCAGACCAGCTGAGCTAGCTCCCCCCCAACTCCTCATAGTCCTGCCCAGATACTGTCCGAAGAAGCCAGCCTTCCAGGTCCAGCTTCAAGGTGAGAATTCAGTGATTGTTTGCTTAGGAATAGTAATAGTGGGGATCCCTGGGTGGCTCAGCGGTTTGGCGCCTGCCTTTGGCCCAGGGCGCGATCCTGGAGTCCCGGGATCGAGTCCCACATCGGGCTCCCGGCATGGAGCCTGCTTCTCCCTCTGCCTGTGTCTCTGCCTCTTTCTCTCTCTCTCTGTGTCTATCATAAATAAAAATAAATAAATAAATCTTTTTTAAAAAAAGGAATAGTAATAGTAATAATAATAATAATAATAATAATAATAATAATAATAATAATATCTGCCATCGGTTGAGCACTAAGTGTCCAGCCTATACTAAGCACTTTTCAGGTGGTCTCTCAAAGCAGTATTTCCCACAACGAGAATTGCATCCTATTATTATCCCCATTTTTCAGGGGAGGAAACTAAGGCACAGAGAGGTGAAGTCACTTTCCCAAGATCACACAGCTAAGACATGCCATAGGCAGGTTTTATTTTTTTTTTAATTTTTCTTAATTTATTTATGATAGTCACACAGAGAGAGAGAGAGAGAGAGGCAGAGACACAGGCAGAGGGAGAAGCAGGCTCCATGCACTGGGATCCCGGGTCTCCAGGATCGCGCCCTGGGCCAAAGGCAGGGGCCAAACCGCTGTGCCACCCAGGGATCCCACAGGCAGGTTTTAAACCAAGTCTATCTGGGTCTAGAGTCTGTGTTGCACTATAGTGAAGAGTCAAGACATGGATATTCTTTTTTTTTTTTTTTTTAAAGATTTTATTTATTCATGAGACAGAGAGAGAGAGGCAGAGACACAGGCAGAGGGAGAAGCAGGCTCCCTGCAGGGATCCTGATGCAGGACTCGATTCCAGGACCCCAGGATCAGAACCTGAGCCAAAGGCAAACACTCAACCACTGAGCCACCCGGGTGCCCCAGGACATGGATATTCTAAGGTCCCATCCCCCCTACTTGCTATGAGCTGCAGAGGTATCTGAGACCACCGACCCCAGGCTGGGCTGGGCTAGGCAAGGTAGGTCCACCTCACCTCACGAGGACTGGAGGACAGAAGAACCTTGGATTCCAGTTACTGTGCAAATCACTCTTCTCCTTTGAGCCTCATTTGCTGAAGGAGGCCTCTGGCCTTGCCCCGCCTCCCAGGGCAGCTGTGAGGATAGAGGAGTCAAGGCTGCCATTGTCAAATGGATTTTTCCAGTAGAACCTCATTTTCAACCACAATCTCACCCAGAAGGCCAACATATGGAACTGATAAAAGGGGTGTTTCATCAGGATAAATTTCTAAGCTAAAGGTGCTGACAGGTCTTTAGTCTAAAGTCACTTTAGAGGGTAAGTGTGTGACACTTGTGATGGACACACACCCTGCTTGGGGGGTTGGTAAGGGCTATGGTGTCAAGGGCTACCCCAGCACCCAGTCTATTCCTGCAGCTTGTGTGAGCTATACAGCATCAAGAAAGCCTTGAGGCCTGCTGGCAAAAAAAAAAAAAGAAAAGAAAAAGAAAAAGAAAAAGAAAGAATTTAAGCTCTGGTGATAGCTGTACAGCCCAGCCAGGGGTTCTGGGTGTCTACAGAGCCCATCTGATAATCCCTGGCCCTGGCTGTGGGGCCCTGGGCAAATCCCTTGCCCTCTTTGGGCTTTAGGAGGCACAGGAGGCTGGGGTCCACCTCCGGGGCCACATCTGTTTCCCTCAGTAGGTCTGGATTTGGTGATCAGAGACACTGGGCCAATGACCTGGCTCCCCACTGCCCCTCAGCAGCCTGGTGGGTGCAGAAACAGACCGTGTGCAGAGAAAACCTTCAAAGACTGGCCTGGGAGCTCAGCTGGCAGGTGGGAGACAGCAGGGATGAGGTGAGGTGGGATGGGGAGGGGCCAGGGAGCTGACCATGCCCTGAGAGTTTAAAAATAAATCCCGTCAGAGTGCTGTTAGCTCCAGCCAGCCCCAGCTTCCAGGGCCCTGTGACATCACCAGGGCACAGGATGTCCTTGGCAGGGCCTGGGGGTGGCAAGGGGGGGGGGCGTAGGGGGTCCTGATTTGCCCTTTCTGCTGTGTTTGGGGAGAGCCCGCCTGGCTTGTCCTGGACAAGAGGGGCTGCTGGGGATCTGCACTTGAGAACATTCCATTTTGCATCTGAGAAAACGGAGGCCCCAACTTTGAGAGATTTGGCAGGTCTGGAACTTGAAGCCAGCAGTGCTTGCTCTCAAGTAGTGGTTCCTGAAGCCTGGTGTGCATGGGACAGGGGACCATTTGGGGAGAGGTCTCTCTTGGATGGAGGTCAGGGGGAGGCACCAAATGAGCAAATGCCTAGCGCTGTGCTGGACATTGTTCAGAACAAACCAGCTCCTCCTGACCATCCCCTGCCTCTGCATCTCACTCTGACCCTTAGGAGGAACAGATTAGAGCTGTCCCCATTTTATAGATGAGGAAACTGAGATCCAGGGAGACAGAATCACCTACTCCAGTCCTCATAGGCAGCCTATCATGCCCATCTGGATGAGGTCCAGTATCCCCAGGCAGTCCCCAGCTTGAGCTAATAGAAAGGTGGAGGGAGGGTGGCTGTAGGGGCTGGGGGAAAGTGAGGTCGCCCCGAGGAGACAGGGAAGGGCTGGAAAGGAGACCCTGCCGGCTCTGCTACTGGGGCACCCCATTCCTTGGGCCTCCCCCTCACCCCTCTCCCTCCTCACCCCTCCTCTTTGGGCTTTCCACCCCCTTGCACTCGGGACAAAGTCAGGCCTTGCCTGGTCAAGGCTTTCCTTGCACATCCAGCCTCATCTCTCATCACGTACTTGACAGGCTCTAAGCCTCAGCCTCAAACCGCTTCTAGATCCCTACAGCGATTGCTATTTCAGGCGTCTGAGCAGTTGAACAAACTGTTCCTGCTGCCTGGAATGCCCCCTCCTGTGTCTTCCTGGGGAACTCCTGTTCATCCTTCACAGTTCAGCTCTGAGCTGTCAATGCTCATCAGACCACAACCTGATCAGGATTGATTGCTGTGTGTGCTGCCCACCTTTCTTCCTGACCCACTCTGCTTGTAGGGCAGGAACTGTATTGTATTCCCTTTTCTGTGCCAGTGTCTAGCTAGTGCTTGGATGAAGGAATCCAATTGGGTCCTGAGCCTGCTTGTTTCTCGCCAGGTACCTTGTCCAGGTCACATCCCGTCTCTGAGCTTTGTAAGATGGACAAGGCCCACTTCACAAGGTTGCTGGAGAATGGTAGCATCTACTGGGCCCCTTAGTAGGCACTAAAGGGCTCTACCTGTGTGAAGGGTGTTGCTCCACCTCCACAATTCAGGCAGTCCCTGGCCACAAACCCCAATCTAACCTCCCCCCCCTCCCACGGCAGGCCCCTCACTCCTCTGCCCTGTCTTTCCACCCTGTCCATCAAATCAAAGCAAGGACAGTCCCAACCTGCCACCCTCCTGCCCCTTGCTTGCTCCCTCCCCCCAAAGCAACCCCAAGACAGCTCCCAAACCTCAGAAAGCCCAAGCTCCCCTAGGGAGCCTGTTTCAAATGCTGAGTCCCAGGCCTCACCCCCAGAAGGCCCACGCAGAGGGGCCTGGCGTGGAAACCCAGAATCAGCACTGTTAAGCAGCCGCCCGGTGGTCCCGATCCACCTTTGGGGGCCTCCTGAGCGCAGCACGGAAGCCCAAGATGATCCCTGACCCGGGCAAAGCGGCAGAGCCAGGGCCACGGAGCAGGGAATGGGGGCGACCTCGGGTGGTGGCTGCCTGCGGCCTTTCCTCCACTTCCCGGGGAGGGGGGTAGGTGAGCAGGCCCTACGCCAGGGGCTTCGGCGAGGGGCTCCCTCAGCCCCCTGGCCCCCGGGGGACCCCGGCGGCCCGCACCTGCCGCACACCGTGTGCGTGCGGGCCCCCAGGCCGGCCCCGCCGCCGCCTCCCGTCAGACCGTCTGCTGGGGAGCCAGACGCGGATATAAATAACAGCGAGGCCAGGCCGGATGAAGTAAGTGCGAGCGGAGGGAGGCAGGAGCCGCCGGGGAGCGGGGGAGGCCGACGCGCGCGGCGGGGAAGGGGCGGCGCGGGCCCGGGTGACCTTGGCGCAGGAGGGGGCGGGGCCCCGGCCCGGAGGGTGCCGTCGCGCAGCCCGCGGGGGCGCAGGGGGTCCGCGGGCCCGGAGCCCGGCTCGGAGCCCGCCCCGTCCGCTCGCGCCCGCGCCCCCCGCCCCGGCCCCGCGGCTTGGCTGGCGCGGGGGGCGGGGGGGCCCGCGCGGCTGCGGTAGGGCGGCGCCGCCGGGCCTGGCTAGGAGGGCCGCCCCCATTGGCTGCCCGCGCCGCCCCGCCCCCGTTACGTAACCCCCGCCCCCCGCTCCCCCGCCCCCGCCGCCGCGGGGGCTCGGGGCCCGGAAAGGAGAGGCCCCGGCCCCTCCCTGGGCGCGGTCCTGCGTGGCTCAGCACGCTCCGCTGCTGCTGAACGCCCAGGGGAAACTGAGGCGGCTCCCTGACGGGGCCCCGCGACCGGGTCCCCGCGGGGATGGGGTGACCGCGCTGGCTAGGAAGGATCCCTCGGCTTACAGGGGAGCCCAGACTGTGATGGGAGCCCCAGAACGGCCGCGGGGCCGTGGGGCCGCGGGTCCCGGCCTGCTCCTCCGCGCGAAGGGCCCCTCGCTGACCAGGACCGGAGGGGCCCCGGGGTCCCCTGCGCCCAGAGCCTTCCAGAGCTCCCGCCCCTCTCCCTGCCCGTGCCTGGGCCACAGTCTGTCTTGAATTCTAAAGTCAGGCAGTGACCCCCGCTAGTGACTGATTCCTCCCCCTGCCCCATGGTGCCCTTGGCCAGACTTTGCCTCTCAGAGCCTCAGTATCCCCACCTGTAAACTTGGACTGCTAGTGGGCTCTTGTGTTGCAGGGAAGAAGTGGGGCGTGTCAGCACCTGCTGAGGACTTAGGGAGGTAACTGTGACCTGTTCTAATTCTCCCCTAATGCCCTCCCAGGATCTGGCACCGTGCAGGACCCGAGCCTAGCCTTGGGTCCCTGTGGACCTTGGCCTTTGCGCAGGGAGCACATGGCCCAGGCCTGCCTTGTGGCCTGGCCGGAGCTGTGGGCAGGGCTGGTCCTCAGGGCCTGGTACCTTCTAAGAGCAGATTTGGGGGTACCCCGGGTGGCCCAGTGGTTTAGTGCCGCCTTCAGCCCAGGGCCTGATTCTGGAGACCCGGGATCCAGTTCCACGTTGGGCTCCCTGCATGGAGCCTGCTTCTCTCTCTGCCTGTATCTCTATGTCTCTGTCTCTCTCTCTAATAAATAAATAAAACCTTTATAAAAAAAAAAAAAAGCAGATTTGGGGATAAGAGAAGTATCTGCCCAAGCCTTCTGTGTGCTGCTCAGACTCGATGGGAGCCTCAGTCCCTTCATCTACAAAACTGGGAAGATCAACCCCCCCTCCTTCCCCTCCTCCCCAGCCTCTACCAGGGTAAGAGGAAAGGCTGTTTTCCCTGCTCCCAGTTATTGGACCTAAACTGAGTCCAGGACTTCCTGTTCATTTCACCCTCCAACAAGTGAGAATTGGTGTCCTGTTACAACTGAGGAAACCAAGAGGTGGAGTAACTCCTCCAGCTAGGGCGACCAACCATCCTGGTTTGCCTTGGACTGAGGGGTTTCCTGGGACACAGTACCTTCATTGGGAAAACTGGGAGTCACGCTACCTCCAGGACACACACCTCACAAGGTACAGTATCTGAGTCCAAAGTCTGGCAGCCCCTCTCCAGGCTGTATTTCCCTCTATTAATATTTGCTAAATGAATGAATACATCGCTCCCCACAACTGTCCCTCACCTTGGCTTACATATCTGGATATAGTTTGGACTCTGCCAGAAATGTCCTGTGGCAAGTGAGCATGGTCTCTGGGTTCAGCTGCTGGGTTTCTAGGACTCCTCCCTCAGGCCCTCCCTGGCTCAACTCCACCTGAAGGAATCCCCTGGGGTCTGCCCATCGGGCTCTTGCGCCTTTTCCTATAGGGGTGGGAAGCCACCTGCCCCTAATATCAGCTGTGCCACTTTGCTGAAGCTCAGTGTTCTCGCTTAGAAAATGAGGAAGATAAAACCTGCCTTCAGGTTGCTGCCGGGATTCAGGGAAATGTAGGCAAAGTTCCTGGCACACAGGAGGCCCTCAATACATAGACGTTACCATTGCCTTATTAACGTGGCCATTAGAGCCCACTACTCCATCAGGTGCCTCCTCCGTGAGGGTTAACTATCTTAAATGCCCCCCGTGCCTTCAAGCCCAGAGAAGTAGGTGCCATATTTCAGGTGAAGATCGGAGTTTCAGAGAGGTTGTGAGGTGCCTAAGGTCATGGTGGTATGGCGCAGGGCCAGCACTTGCAGGGCACTTACTCTTGTAGAGCTTTGCTCAAGGGTGGGCAGCTGGGAGCCATATGGGGAAACTAAGGCAGACATTAGGGAAGGGATTACTGAGGCCCTCACAGGGCACCAGGTCCCCTCATCTCCCTCCCAGACAAGCTGCTTCTCTCTTTGCCCAAGGTGGCAGGTCAGGTTGTGCGAACAAGCCCTTTGCTCAAGCCAGGCTGCTCCCCGCCCCCAGTCGGCCGGCTGCCCATACCCTCTGCCAGCTACTGTTCCCTGTCGGCCAGCCAAGCTGTGAAGCAGTCCAGGACATTGTGTCCAGAGAACGGGCCAAGCAGGCCCCCCTACCGGTGGCCGATGACCTCCAGCCCTGCCCCTCTGGGCATCAGGCCAGCCTGGCCTGTCCCATCCCCTCTGTCCGTCACAAACAGGAGGCCGGAGCTGTCCTCCCAGAGGCCAGGAGTGCGCCTCACCCCCTCCTGCCTCCCTGGCGAGCCCAGCTCATGAGGGTGCCCCTCCTGCAACCCCTGCCCTCTCCCCAGAAGGCAACCCTGATTCCGGACAGGGTGGGCTCCCTAGGGTGCCTGTGAGGAGAAGCCAGCTGGGCTCCTGAGAAACGTGTTTTCCTGCCCCGGGTGTATCTACCCTGCCTGTCCCCAAATGCAGCTGAGCCAAGGCGAGAGGCCCCCTTGGGCAGAGAGCTGGCCGTGGGGGGGCTCTGTGCCCTCGTGAGCCGGGCTCAACCCTGTTCCACACCATATGGCCCAGGGAGCTGTAGAGAGGGCCCCAGATTCTGGCATGGCCACACCACCCAGCTGAGGCTACACATGAGACATGGGGACCCCCCCCTGGCCCGCTTCCCTCACTCCCCCCACCTCGTGTTCCTGCCTGGTCTCCGTATTGTTTCCCTGAAGTTATTTCTGTGCATGGTTTTCATTTATGTATCAGGTTTATTACCGCTCTTGCCTCCGAGGACGGGGGTCCTGGGAGGGCAGGGACCGTGTTGTCCTTGTTCCATCTCCAGTACTGAGAACACAGGACTTTGCACATAGTAGGGCAACGTGTATTTGTGGAATGGACCATCAAGTATGGGCTTGTGCCTTCTAGTCACCACGATCAAAATACTGAATTTTCCCATCACCCCCAAGTTTCCTTGTTCCCATTTTTAATCCCTTTCTCCTGTCTCTTTCCCTCCTCCTCTCCTGTCCCAGGCATCTACTAATCTGCTTTTTGTCACTACGTGATTAGTTAACATTTTCTAGAATCATCTGTAAATGGATTCAAATCATATATATATATACATAGTCAGACTTTCACTCATTTTAATATTTTGAGGTTCATTCGTGTTTGTTGCATGTGTCAGAAGCTCATTTCTTTTTATTGTTGTGGAGTATTCCATAGTATGATATATTGGAACTTGTTCAACTGTTCACCCCTTAAAGGACTTTTGTGTTGTTTCCCATCTGGGGCTAACACATAAAGCTGCTGTGAGCATTGTGTACAAGTCTTGGTATGGACATTCATTTTCTTTCTTTCTTTCTTTCTTTCTTTCTTTCTTTCTTTCTTTCTTTCTTTCTTTTCTTTTCTTTTCTTTTCTTCTTCCTTCCTTCCTTCCTTCCTTCCTTCCTTCCTTCCTTCCTTCCTTCCTTCCTTCCTTCCTTCCTCTTAAAGATTTTGTTTATTTCAGAAAGAGAAAGCACAAGTGGAGGGGAGGAGCAGAGGGAGAAGGAGAAGTAGACTCCCTGCTGAGTAGGGAGTCCAACACAGGGCTCGATCTCAGGATCCCAGGATCATGACCTGAGCTAAAGGCAGACCCTTAACCAACTGAGCCACCCAGGAGCCCTGATTTCCTTTTTTTATGAGCAAATAATTAGGAACAGAATGGCTGGATCCCATTGTAGGTTATGTGATTAACTTCTAAAGACTCTTCCAAATTATTCTACAAAATGGTTGTAACATTTTGCATTCCCACCAGCAGTGTATGAAAGTTACTAATTCCTCCTCATCTTTGTTAACACTTGGTATTGTCAATCTTTTAAATTTTAGCTGCTTTAATAGGTGTGTTTATTGTGGTGTTAGTTTGCATTTTTCTTTTTTTTTCTTTTTTTAAAAGACTTTGTTTATTTATTCATAAGAGACACAGAGACCGAGAAGCAGAGACACAGGCAGAGGGAGAAGCAGACTCCTTGCAGGGAGCCCAATGTGGGACTTGATTCCCTGGCCAAGAACTCTGGGATCATGCCCTGAGCCCAAGACAGATGCTCAACCACTGAGCCACCCAGGTGTTCCAATTTGCATTTTAGAAAAATGACTGATGATGAACAGTTTTTCATGCGCTCATTTACCATTTCCATATCTGTTTTTTAAGATTTTATTTATTTATTTATTTATTTATTTATTTATTTATTTATTTATTTATTTATAGAAAGAAGGAGAGTGGGGGAAGGACAGAGAGAATCTTAAGCAGACGCCAAGCCAAGCATGGAGCCTGACATGGGACTTGATCCCATAACCCTCAGATCACAGCCCTACCTGAAATCGAGTCGGTCACCCCAATTGACTGAACCACCCAGGCACTCCCATTCATGTATCTTCTTTGTGAAGTGTCTGTTCAGATCTTTTGCCCAGTTTTGTATTGTGTTGTTTGTTCTCTTATAATTGAGGGGTGTTTTGTTTTGTTTTCTAGATGTAATTGACCTATAACATATTAGTTTCAGGTGTATGACATAATGATTTGATATTTGTGTATATTGCAAAATGATATAATTGAGTTTTGAAAGTTCTTTATAGGTTCTGTATAAAACACTTTTATCAGAGGCATATAATTTGCAAATATTTTCTCCCAGTTTCTCCCAGTGGCTTGTCTTTTTATCTCTTACCAGTGTCTAAGGGTACTTTAAAAAAATTATTTTATTATTTTTTTTTATTTTAAGGATTTATTTATTCATGAGAGACACAGAGAGAGAGAGGCAGAGACACAGGCAGAGGGAGAAACAGTCTCCATGCAGGGAGCCCAACATGGGACTCAATCCCAGGTCTCCAGGATCACGCCCTGGGCTGAAGGCGGTGCTAAACTGCTGAGCCACCCAGGCTGCCCTTTTTTTTTTTTTTTAAATAAAGTTCAGATTATCAATTTTTTCTTTTATGGATTATTTTTTGGGAGTCAGATCTAAGAACTCTTTGCCTAACTCAAGATCACAATGATTTTCTCTTCTGTTTTCTTTTAGAAGTTGTTAGTTTTAGTTTTATATTTCTGCCTTTGGGATATCTCTGTGGCTCCTTGAAGGGCACCGTCTGCACTGGCTGTGCCCATGGCTGCACCCCTCACCTCTCCACTCCTGAGTCTCATTCCTCTGCTGGCCTCCCTGCTGACTGCCTGGAGCCCCCCAAGGCTCAGTCCGTGTGTCATCTTACCAGCCCATGCTGGAACACTCGGCCTGTGTTCTGTGCCTGAACTCCTGGCTCATGAGCTCAGTCAGCCCTCTGCAGAGCCCTCCTGGGCTGGGTGGGAGCCTCTTCTGGGCACTCATGTCTCCCTGCACTTTTTTCTGTCATGGACCCTATCAAGGTGTTGAAGTCATAGTGACCTGGGTCTAGTTTCCATCACCAGACGTATCCTTCGCTTTCTCTGGCCCACGCTCTGGGCCACTGTGTCCAGCTCAGGGCCGGGCTCAAAGGAGGGGTTCTGGGAAGATTTGTTGATTGTGTGAGGGAACTGTCTCTGCCAGCCAGACATGGGGCAGCTTGGGGGTGAGAGACTTAAGCCTCACAACTAAGATAAAATCCCATGATGTGGCCCTGAGGCTGTCTTTGAGCCGATCTGGGGCTTTTTGCTCTTGTTTCCTGGTGGCCTTCTCTTTTCCTAAGCAGACCATGTTTGTTCCCTTCTTGCCCTTGCAGCAAGCTGCTGGCTCTGCTACTTCTCCTGTAATTCAGGTCATCGATGGAGAGCCGCCTCCTTGGGAAGGCCCCTTCTTCCCCTGACCAATCTAAAGGAGCCACTTGGTCACTAGCTACCATCACTGGTTGTGACTGTCTTCACCGCCCATCTTCATGGCCCATCCTCACTGTCTGACATTTTCTCATTTATTCGTGGTTAATAACACATCGTCTTTAGGGGAGCAGGGATTTTTTTCCTGTTGTTCACACTTATTTCCCACATGTCTGGAACAGTGTCCAGCATTTATGGGGGACTCCATGCTGTATGATGTCTGTTAAGTGTTGAGTAGAGTGGGCGGGGGGTGGGGGTGACTGGGTGACGGGCACTGAGGTGGGCACTTGACAGGATGAGCACTGGGTGTTATTCTATATGTTGGCAAATTGAACACCAATAAAAAATAAATTTATAAAAATAAAAAAATTTAAAAAAAAGTGTTGAGTAAAAAAAATAAAAATAAAAAATAAAATATAAAATAAAAATAAAATAAATAAAAAATAAATAAAATAAAATAAAATAAAATAAAATAAAATAAAATAAAATAAAATAAAATAAAATAAAATAAATAAAATAGTGTTGAGTAGAGCCAGACAGGGCACAGCTAGCCAGAGGACCCAGCTGTCCCAGTGGGTGGGCCAGGCCTCTTCTTCTCCACAGTCCTCCTCACTCAGCCCTGCCACAGCCCAGCAGTCTTCTGATCAGAGGGAGAAGGAGAAGGCCCTCATGCCTTGGGCAGGGGGTGAGGAGGTCTCTGCCAGGACTCATGTGGTCCTGCCCAGGACTTAGCCCATCACTCTTCCCTCCCCTCCCTGGGAAAGGTGCTACAGCTCAGGACTCTCATCAGGTCTTGGGAGTCACCGAGACAGGAAGAGGTATTGGCCCAGGGATTGGTCTAGCTGGCCAGGGGCCCAGCCCTGCAATGCCTTGTGGTACGGGACAGGTGTCAAGAGAGAAGAGAAGTTTTCAAGGTTACACAGAAGTTAGCAGCTGTGAGGACCAAGAGCCCACTTCTCTTGCTGGCAGTGAAATCCCCCAAACTAAAAACCAGGGATCAGTAGGTTCCTATTGCCCAGGGGCTTGGAGACTTCTTGGCTGGTTCCAGCCTGTCCTTAGGCCCTGCCCAGGCATGACTTGGCCCAACTGGCCAGGCCCAAGGGAAGGATGGAGGAGGGTGAGAGTGTGCTCCTCCGCCCCTGACTCACTCAGCGGGAGGGGGCAGCGGGGAGGACCAGACAGAGGCATCCCCTTGGCATATGGGTGGGCCTTGACTCAGGCAGACAGTGACCAAGGGAGCAGGGCCGTCCTGCTGCCATGATCACACCCACCCGCCCATCTGTTCTCCAGAGAGAAACTCCCAGGAGGTTTCAGGACGCAGGTCAAGACTGAAGGCTGGGCCTCTGGAGAGGACAAGTGGCAGTTAGCATAATTTATAGTATGGGGTGGAGGGCATTGCTGGGGCCGAGCGGCCTCCCACCCTGGCAGAGGGCAGGGCAGGGGCCGGCCTCATCTCCACTCCAAGGATGGAGTTTCCTTTTGTGTCCCAGCCTGGTCCTGCTGCTGGAGGGCTTGGGTTTCGGCCTGTTTGCTGATGATGCAAGGGAGCCTCCGGGACGGGCTGGCCTGTGGTGGTTGAGATCGGACGGTAATGGCCCTGGTGAAGAAAGTGAGACACTTGTTTACTCTGGGCTGGCTGCAGTGCGAGGCATTTTTCACTTGTTATTTCACTTCATTTTCACAATGAGCATAATTATTATCCGCATTTTATTTATTTTTAAAGATTTTGTTTATTTATTTGAAAGAGCGAGAGATAGCAAGCACAGGCTGGGGCACAGGGTGAGGGAGCAGCAGACCCTGCCCTGTGCAGGGAGCCCGACGCGGGGCTCAATCCCCCGACCCTGAGATCATGACCTGAGCCGAAACCAAGAGTAGGATGCATAACTGACTGAGCCGCCCAGGCAGCCCTATTATCCCCATTTTAGAAATGAGGGAAATGAGGCTCCAGAGGAGGTGAAGTGGTTTGCCTGCGGTCCCCCAGGGGAGCAGCAGGGGTGGGCCTGGAAGCCAGGGATTCTGAGGGGCTAGAGCAGTCTCTTCCCTCATGGTTCCCCGGGGAGAGGCCTGGCCTTGAATCTCTCCTTCCTGGCGTACATGTGGTTTCTGTGCCTCCTGCTCCCTGGGCTCTCAGGCACACCTGTCTGGTGACGGCTCCCTCACCTGCGCTCCCACAGCAGATGGAGGGTGTTCAGGGGTTTGTCAAGTGAATAAATGAGACTTTTCCCCCTGGGGAGCTCTCTGAGTCTACCAGAATGCTCTTTCTTCCTCTGGGATAAGGCCAGGGACCCAGGCAGCTCTTTACCCCCGAACTCCCACTACACCACTTCAGAGCCAGTGAGTGTTTAGTGAATAAAGGAAAACATTAACGTATGAACAAATCATTTCTGTGCCTGTGCTGTGGAGAATTTGGGGTTTGTTCCAAGCCTTTCGGCCAGAAGGGCTGACTGGGAAGGTGGTCTCAGCACTAAGCTGGGGCTCCCCCAGGCCCTGCCAGCTCTCGGGCACATGTACAGGGAGTGTCAGTGGGTGACTCCGGGCATCTGTTGTGGCAGGACCTGTGCTAGGTATTTGTTAGCACAAGTAGGAGTTGGGTGTGCTAGGGGCCCTGGGTCCCACAGGTAGGCGGACAGCCTGCACACAGGGTCGCAGGGACAGGCTGGGCTCCTCCCTGGCAGGACAGAGGAAAGTGAGAGCCCTGGCAGTGGCCTTATGTTGGTCAGGCAGAGGCCTGGGCCTGGGTGGGAAAGTGGCCCACAGAGGGGCCAGCCGTTGGGAGCTCCTGGGACCCTGTGCAGAGGGTGGAGGTCTGGCCTGAGAGCTTCTAGGCCTAGTTCATGCTCGGATGGGGAGGGATCAGCGTTGGCCTGTTTGGGAAGTGAGGGGCCTGAGTAGACTCCATCCCACTGAGGGCCCTCCCAGAAGAGCCTCCTGCCCCCCACCACCACCCCATCCCAGCCTGGAGGTGGCAAGGTCAGCCCCCCACTCCCCTTGGAGGGTGTCACTCTTCTACAGGTTACCACCACTCTAGATATGGAAACGTCACACACAAAACCTCAGCTTCCCATTATCAGTCCTGTGGACCCAGCAGGGAATCCACCTGGGAGCCCCGTTCACAGCTGTATGGTGGAGACAACACCTATACCACCACGTTGCTGTGAGGGCAATTAGCTTCACTGACTTCCTGGCTGCGGGGGCCTGCGGGGCTGAGGGTCCCCGTTGGGCTGAAGGTATGCCAGGAGGTGACCCTGCGGTGGGCAGCACCACCCGCTCAGCTCTTCCCACCCCTAGGCTCAGGCAGCTCTGGAATGGCCTGGCCTGGGGCCTGGAGAAGGGCGAGTCCAAGCGGCAGGTCTTTGACGGGACCTGCCTTGGATGGGCTCCTCTCATCCTTGCCCACTTGAGCGAAGCGGTGTGAGGTAGGCAAAACTCCGTCATTGAGACCAGGCAGGAGGTCCCTCCCTCGGCCTCCCAGGAATAGGCCATTCCAGAAGAAGCCACTAAGTTATCCTGTTCTCAAGGCCCTGCATGACCCATCAGCAGAGGGAGCTTGGGCAGTTCCCAGCCTTGGGGAGCCTGCTTACGGTGTGGAAAAGAACCCCCAGAAGTGGGAACTCTGTGTCTTGTGTTGATACGGTAGGTGATGAACCTCAGGCACCCCGAGGAGTCAGGTGAGGAGGACCAACAGGGGCTGGGTTCCTCCCTTTCTCTCCATCCTAAAAGGGGACCCCCAAATGAAACAAGCCAGGAGCAAGCAGCAGGCTATTATATATCATGCTTTTAATACAAACTTAAAAAAATCTGGAACAATATAAACTGTACAGATTTGATCAATCTTTTTGTTTTTAAACTAAATCTCTAAACACACCAATGTCCCATTCCAAAATATTGCACAACATTCTGAATACAAAACGCTCGATTGTATTCCTCCTTCACTAAAGAAAACAAGTTCATTACCCTGCTCCCCCAAGCTCCTCTCCACGTTGCCTCAATGCCCTCCTTCCCATCCCGAGGGGTCAACTAGAGAATCTATAGCTCACTGCATTGAGAAAAATACATCATTCTGGACTAAAAGTTTACATTCTTTACAAGATGATCCACCTTTTTTGATTTGTTCCTGGGAAAGAGGGGCAGACAGAGAGGATGGGGAAAGGGGAGAAATAGGTTTAATTCTCCTCTTTTTTTATTTTAAAGTTTGTTTTTCCTGAAAAAATATCTGTTTCTCTCCTCTTTTTAAGAAAAAATCTTGAAAAGAAAAAAATTACGTTTTTTACGTTAGAAATATACATATATTATATATACCTCTTACATTTTACAAATGTAGCAAATTATTCAATACAAACGGACACCAAAAAATGTAAAAAATAAAAAAAAAGGTTCTCCTACGAAACCAGGTAAATTAGTGCAGGTTTTTGTTTTTGTTTCCTTAAAAAAAATAAAATTGAAGCAAAAATGCCTAGATTTGAGACGAGACAGACTGAACTGGGCCAAGAGCCCAGCCCTGGAGTCATGCTCCTGAACATACATTTTTTTCTTCGTATTTCAAAAGACACTAAGGGGTTGGTCTCCCCTCTCCCTAGATGTGGTGAGAACAAGCCGACCGGGGGGCGGGTACCTGTGTATGTGAGTGCAGGGGAAAGGGGCCGGGAGAGGACATAAATAAGGCAGCATCCAACCTTTCCCAGAGAGCAGCCATCTGCCTGGGCCTGTCACTGTGCGGGAGTGGAGGGCTCGGAGAGGGTAGGACCCAGACTGGGCTGGCCCCTGAGAAATCTAGGGGACAGATGATCCTGGGCTGAGGAGCCGGGGCATTGCCCCGTTGGGGGAGGTAGAGCTGGTGCCCATTGCAGGGAGGAGGCTGGCAGTGTCTGTCTGGGCCGGACCCACTGCCACGGCGGTTGCCCCACTTGGGGTCACAGGAGGGTGGGGTGGGGGTGCCAAGGGCTTTGGTACTTTCCGGTGATGGGGGCCCTGATGCCATGTGGCCCACCAGCCAAAGCATCATGGCATGGAAGCTGGCTCACTAGGGTCAGGTGGGAGAGACAACTTCTCTTCCGGCAGAGACAGGGGCCGGGGCTCTCCTGTAGTCCACACGTGCCACCTGCCATGGCCACCTGCCTGTCTAGCCCTGCCACCTGCCTGAGACCACCCCTCACAGCATCAAGGCCCAGTGGGATTGGGTCAGGCAGTGAGAGGGGACAGGAAGGGGTACCAAGAAGTTCTCAAGCAGGCAGGGGCAGAAACAGACTAAAAGAACATCTACAACCAAAGACTGATAAGTCTCAATTCAAGGCTCAGGACTGCGCACTCTAGGCACTGACTCCAAACTCCCACTGCCCCCAGGGTGCTCAGGTAAGCGGCTCCTCACCCTGGGTTAAGGTCACAATGAAACGGGAGGATCTGAGTCCAAGGACTTCTCTTAGGCATCGGGGGCCGGTAGGCTGGTATTCCCTTAGCCCCTCACAGCTACCCCCCCTCCCCCCCTTTTTGGTCAAAAACAAAAGTGCAGATCCCTCCACAGTCTGGAAACCAGTTCCTTCTGCAGTATTTTCCCCTGGGAGTGTCTTAGGCTCAGCCGCAGTCTCACCCCAACAGATGACCCACCCTACAAAAGGACTGAGGACCCTCCCGGGCCCATTCCCCAACCTCCTACATAAAATAAGCACTTGCTGCAACCTGGAATCATGTTGGGGGGTGGGGAGGGTTTACATGGCTTGGAATCCTTTAAAACAGGACAGCAAACCACGCACACGCACGCGCACACACACACGCACCCACACCTGCCCCACCTCCTTACCCATAACCTCAGGCCCAGGGAAGAAGGGGCTGCAGGAGAGGCCACATGTCAATGGCTGGGTCTCTGGGGCCATGATGAGAGTCTGGGCCAGGTGGGGATGGTGGCGTGGGGCTACAGGACAGAGATGAAAGCAATTCCACTAGATCGAGTGCTAACCTCCCTGGAGTCACAGACATCAGCTCTAGCAGGAGGGTGTCAAGTAGCCAGTCAGCAGCTCCCCACGTGGCTCAGGCCGGAGAGGGAGTGGGGGGCTGGGGTCAAACCTATTCAGATGGCAGGGCCCAAGGTGGCCTGCTGAGGTTGGATGGCTTTGAGTGAAAGCTTAGCTGAATGTCAGGGGCAGTGACATGGGAGGCAGCCTCTCCCTGCTCTGGACAGGGTCAGGCCCCAACTGCGGCTCTTCCTTCCCTGTGAGCTTGGACACACCAATCCTATAAAACCAGGCTTGAAGGAGGGAGGGAGGAAGGGAGGGAGCAGGGAGCAGCAATTCACATCTGGACCATTCTTAGCACAGGAAGCCACTAATTAAAGATGTTATATAGAAAACTACATGTAAAAAAAAAAAAAAAAAAGAAAGAAAGAAAAGAAAAAAAAAGAAAAAATACAAAACCCAAACCAACCAAATAAATCAGAGGCAGGCAGGAAAACAGCAGGGGGTTGAGTTAAACACGACTTGGTGCTTCAGGAGCCCCCTCCCACTCCATGCCTGGGCTGGATCTTTTTTCTAGAAGCCAGAGTGAGAAGACTGGAAATCTTTTTGTGTATTTTTCTTTTCCTCTTTTTTTGGCCTTTCTTTTCCTTTCTCTTTTCTGTGGTACTGGGCGCTCCTGGCCCGGTGACAGGTGGGCGGTCAGTTGGCCAGCACAACAGGCTGGAAGGGCTGGCTGGGATACTGCATGGTGTTCAGGTTGTAGCTGAGGCCTTCCACGAAGGGCGTCTTCTCCAGGAAGAGGCTGTTGGCTCCACCTCCAAAGACCTGGGCCACGTCGAAGCTGCTGCTGTTGCACGGGCCCGCCCCACTGCCCCCGCCATCGGCACCGGCACCGTCAAAGAAGAGGCTGGGAGAGCCCCCGCCGTTGTACACGAACTCCTTGGCATTGGGTGAGAGCTGAGACTGAGGGGCTGGGTTGGCCGCGATGAAGTTCAGCGAGTGCAGAGACAGAGAGAGGCTCTTGTGCTTCAGCAGGTTGTTGGTGGGGGAGCGGGCCAGGCGGGGCTGCTGCTGGGGAGGCTGAGGGCCCCCGGCTCCCCCGCCAGCCAGTGCCCCGCTACTTGCCGCCCCACCCCCCTTCTTCATCTTGGTGGAGCCAAACTTGGTGGCGGCAAAGGAGGCGGTGGTGAAGGTGATGGGCTGGGCAGAGCGGGGGATAAAGGTGGGGCTGGGCGACTGGCCAAAGGACGGTGACGGGGAGTTGGACAGGGAGCTGTCCTGGCTGCCGATGGGCACGAAGACCTGGGCGTCGGGGTTGAAACTGCTCTTGAACTCCTTGTCCAGCTCCGGGGCAACACAGCCCTCGCTGTCATCCAGGTACAGCACTTTCACTGCCCCCTTCTCACCGATCTGGTAGGACACTTCGAAAGGATCAATCCAGACGCTCAGCTCTTCGGGCACGTTGGCCCGCACATCCTCCACGGCCAGGCCACTGCGCTTGGCGGCCAGCTCCACCACTGGGTCCACGATCTCCCCGATGTGCACACAGCGGAAGCCGGAGCCCTTCAGTGGCCTGTCCGGGTACCAGTGGCCTTCATATTTCTTTTTCAAGAGCCGCTCAAGCTCCTCCCCAAACAGGTCTGCCCGGCGCCTGGGCAACTTGTTGTACAAGTAGGAGATGATAAAGTTCAGGGCCACTTTGATCTCTAGCTGCATGGTCCTTTCCCGGGCGGACAATCAGCTCAGGGCACGTGTACAGGCCACAGGCAGTGGCAGGTAATGTATGGTAGGCAGCCTTGGGCTCCAGACAGCTCTGAGAAAGGAGAACAAAGAGTATCATGAGCAGATATGCAGAAAGTGGGGGTGGGGGGTGGGGGGCAGGGGATCAATGGTAAAGGATAGAGAAGCACCAACTTTAGATCACATAGACTCGGGCAGCCTGGGTGGCTCAGCGGTTTAGAGCTGCCTTCGGTCCAGGCCGTGATCCTGGAGTGCCGGGATCAAGTCCCACATGTTGGGCTCCCTGCACGGAGCCTGCTTCTCCCTCTGCCTGTGTCTCTGCCCCTCTCTCTGTCTCTCATGAATAAATAAATAAATTCTTAAAACAAAAGATCACAGAGACTCAAGGCCCCTTATTTCTGCACCTTAGTTTCATCAGGAACATAAGGCTAACATGGAGAGTAAGTTAGCTCAAGGATGTAAACTGTCTCACACTGAACCTGCTATTTAGAAGGCACTTGATAAAATGAGCTATTGTTTTTCAAGTAATTCTAAAGAAACAGGAGTGCTGTGGTTTCCACTATTTTGAGAATCCAAGTCACTATATGACTGCTATAAAAAAAAGAAATCAAGCCCCTAATTCAGCTGGAGAAGGGAAGGCTCTTGCTAACTTATCTTCATAACATCTTGGTGAAGTCGTGCTCCCAAACCGTCACAGGCTGAGATATAAGTTTAAAATCCTTAGTTTTTTTCCTTAAATGGAAAGGGATACAGATTACCGAACAGGAAGCAGCACCGCCAACTTTTTACTGGGGGCTTGGACTGCAGTTACATCTAATTTGTCATCCTGGGCTCCCTGGGTGTACATGCTTTCTGCCTCACCCTGGTTTTGCAGAACTGATACAACACCACCACACTGTAACCAAAGGGAGCACCTCCATCCAGCACGCCTCCAAGAATAGAGACAAGAAAATGATCCCCAAGAAGTCAAGACCTGTCACAACCAGAGGCGTGGGCCAACAACGGACCGCTGACCATGGGCTGTCTCAGGGAAGCAGAAGAAATGAACGGAGACAAGGCCCCAGATGCCAAAAAAATCCTTAAGAGCAGCACAAGTATGGCCTGAGGGACTCTAGCTTTTGGCTAGAGTGTAGGTGATGAGGGTGGCAAAGAGACGAAATTTTCCATCACCCTGTAGCCTCCAGCTGGGGACCCATCATCACTCAGTCTCCTGGGGACTGTCTGACCACCTGTCCTTGGCACCAGATCAGATTTATCAAGTGTTTGGAGATCCCTGGAGAGGAGACAGCCCAAGATAAACACTCAGATTGTTATTTTGGGATTCTCTCACAGCCAGCTCCCGCAGAGGTCAAAAAGGTTTACTCCTGAGATCTGAGCCAGACTCATGTCTCAGGAAGATGATCAGTAAAGTCCTGAGAGCCAGTGATCCTATTCTCCTCACTTTTTCCAAAAGGGCAGCTCCAGGGTCATGCTGTGGGAAGACTGAAAAAGGACCCTCTTCGTGGGTTGGCAGGGCCAGAACAGGTACCAGCCAGGCCTCTGGATGGAAATGTGCTGCTGAGTTCAGCAGAGACAAGACTAATCCATGGTCCATCAGGGGCATCTTCTGCCCTGCTATAGATCTGGGGCTGGGTTTTGATTAAAATCCCTTCTGGAAAAATAAATAAATAAATAAATAAATAAATAAATAAATAAATAAATAAAATCCCTTCTGGGTCCAGCATAGAATATGTAGGTGTTAATTCTAGGCTTGGGGATCTTGAGTTGCCCCAACTCATTTGCCTCAACTCATTTCCTTATCATTCTCAAGACTGGGGCCATGGCTCATAGGGGTATTTTTAGGACTAGATCCTCACCTCTCTGAGGTGATTATCAGAGAAGAAGCACTGGATCAATATGGAGCATCATAGGACACTGGCTAGGTCCAGTCCCACCCTCATTTCAGGTCTGAGCAGAGGGTCACATGGGGGGTCAAGAGGTGCTGGGAGCACAGGTCAATTCAAGGTTTAAAGAAGGGGGGAAAAGGTAAAGATAGGGGGCTTTCTGTTTATAAGGATTGGACTCATCATTAGATGCAAGACTAGCTACTAGGGCTGAAGGCCTTCCCCAAGAATGGAAGTCTATAAGGGCCATGACAGTCCACCAGAGCTGTCCAACACGGAGATTAAAAAGTTGTGAAGAAAGTTGGCACTGGTTCCCAAGGATGGGCCTGGAGTTAAAGACAATGTTTTCAAAGTGTTTTTGAAAAGTAAAATAAACTTAAATATGACATGAGGGACGCCTGGGTGGCTCCAGTAGTTGAGTGTTTGCCTTTGGCTCAGGGTGTGATCCCGGGAATCCCAGCATAGAGTCCCACACCGGGCTCCCTGCATGGAGCCTGCTTCTCTTCCCTCTGCTTATGTCTCGTCCTCTCTCCGTGCATCTCTCATGAATAAGTAAAAATAAAATAAAATAAAATAAAAAATTTAAAGTTAATTAATTAAAAAATAAAGACATGACACTTCCCCAAAGCACCACATGGCCTCTTGGTATAAGAATCAGACCAAGGGGGGATCCCTGGGTGGTGCAGCAGTTTGGCACCTGCCTTTGGCCCAGGGCACGATCCTGGGGACCCGGGATCGAGTCCCACGTCGGGCTCCCGGTACATGGAGCCTGCTTCTCCCTCTGCCTGTGTCTCTGCCTCTTTCTCTCTCTGTGTGACTATCATAAATAAATAAAAATTTAAAAAAAAAAAAAAAAAAAAGAATCAGACCAAGGGGCTCCTACACCTTTCTAGGCCTCCTCAAACTTTGCTGCTTATGCGACTTCCAAGTTAACCTCCCTCAACAGTTTAGCTTCAAAATGGGAACATTTTTTTATTTATCAATTTTTTATTTTTTTAAACATTTTTTAACAGATTTTATTTATTTATTCATAGAGACACAAAGAGAGAGGCAGAGACACAGGCAGAGGGAGAAGCAGGCTCCATGCAGGGAGCCCAACGTGGGACTCGATCCTGGGTCTCCTGGATCACACCTCAGGCTGCAGGCGGTGCTAAACCACTGCACCACGGGGGCTGCCCCTCAATTTTTTAATTTAAATTTTACTTAGTTAACATACAATGTAATATTGGTTTCACAGTGGAATTCAGTGATTCATCACTTACATACAGCACCCAGTGCTCATCACAAGTGCCCTCCTTCATCTCCATCACCCATCTAGCCCATGCCCTACCCACCTCCCTCCATCAACCCTCAGTTCATTCTCTATCGTTAAGAGTCTCTCTCTTTCTTTTTTTTTTCCCCCCGTTAAGAGTCTCTTATGGCTTGTTTCCCTCTCTCCTTTTTATCTTTTCAAAATGGGAGCATTTTAAATGCAGGCCAAAGTCATTGGGAAATAAGCCTCCTACCCCAAAATACAATAGAACCACTGTCATCAGCCCTGCCTAGCTAACCATTTTCTGCAGCATAAGCAACTAAAGCTGCACACCAATTTATACCTCAATGATGCTGCCACACAAATAAGGAAGTATATAATGCCATCTTTGCCTCTTTAATTGGAGAACAGGCTGGGCCAGATGGCTGTGGGGTGGAACCTTTCAAAAATGCTGGACAACCAGAATGAGATTTTCTGCTCTATCAGCTCAGGCTCTAATTTTGACTTCAAGAAGCTTATGGAACAGAGGATTAAAGCACTGGTGCTGTCTTGTCTTGAACTAAAGAGAGGAGACTCAGATGAGTCTGTTCATTTATTTTTTTTTTTAAGGCTATGGACAAATTCTAGGCTTATACATAAAATATTCATAGTATTTGGTAAGTTTAGAAAGCTTAGTAGTAACTACTCTTCAATACAAGGAACAAGTAGATTTGAGTTAAAGAGGGAAGAGAGGACTCTGAGTTCTTCTCCAACCCTGACTCAGGTGCAAAAACCCAGAAAGTTGGCAAAAAAGTAAAAACAAAACCAACCCCCTTGAACACCAAACAAACAAAGCTAAGTATTTAACAATAGCAACATCTACCTTTTGTCGACATATTAAAAAGTTGCAAATGTGAGAGTAAATTCTGTCCAATTTCTTTCAGAATTGAATACTTCTTCGCTTGTTTATTTCCAACAGCAAAATTAATGTGGGATTCAGATCCCCTGTGCTGACTTGTGGTGGGTTTTATTTTTTAATATATTTTATTTATTTATTCATGAGAGACACAGAGACATCGGCAGAGGGAGAAGCAGGCTCCTCACAGGGAGCCCGATGCTGGACACGATCGCCGGACCCCGGGATCACGCACTGAGCCAAAGGCAGACGCTCAACCGCTGAGCCACCCAGGCCTCCCCTGACTACTGTTTTTTGTTTGTTTGTTTGTTTTAAAGAGTGTTTAAGAGAAGGACAAAAATGGGGTAAGAAAGGTGGCTGCTGTAGTCAACGATATGGTAATGGGGTTTCCAGAAAGAACTTATGACTAAACTGAGAAGGAAGGCTCTTAAGAAAAGCAACTATGTTTTAAAGGGGAAAAAGGAGGGATGATGGTGAGGGAACTTCTCGGATCTCCAAACTACAAGTATCTGTAACAATATCCAGGCACCCCAAGCCTTAACATCCAAGTGGTCCTACGACCAAGCACTATCAGATGCAGTGAGTCTGGAAGGAGGAGTCGGGGAGGAGGGGTCCTCAATTCTGACAAGGCCAGCAGGTGCCACAATCTGCATCCCAGGGAGTGAGACCCAGGCTCAGTGGGACCACCCGGCTCCACCACGCCAATCCGAGGCAGCCACCCAGGCACGCAGGTATGGTTGAAGGACTTCCCGGACTTGTGCCGATGCACCGCAACACCCCGCCCAGAGTCTCCACCATCTGCCTCAAACATGGACTGTGCAAGCCCAACTCTTCCGAGTAAGAGGGCCCTTTCTGGGGCACTCGATTCCTGTAAAGCCAGGAAGACTTCACTGAACTCCAACGTAGGCAGGCAGCGAAGGCGCGCTCTGCACTCTGGGAATTGTAGTCCTCAGACACGTTACAGTTAGGTTGGAGCAAGTGACCTACTTTCTCTGCACACTACCCTTCCCTGAGTGCTTTGCGAAGGTTTAGCCAGCGAATCGCGCATGCCCCGTAAGGGGAGCTGGCCGAGGTCCGAAGAACCGAGGAAAAGTTTCCGATGCACATGCGCGCTGTGGTGGACGCCCCCCCCCCCGCCCACCTCCTAATACATTTTATATAAATTTACCCATAAGGCCTACACCCCGTATCGTACCACCCCCCACGGGTTTCACGTCTTGGTCTCAAGAAAGGCTGAACTTCGCCCCCCACCCCACTTTCCACTTCACGGCCTCCCTTGACTGTTCAATTAACGATTTCCTTCTAATGAGTTTTTTCTGGGTGAACGCGGTGGGGTGGGACAGATAAAGGTCACACATCCCCCCGCCGTCCCCGTCCCCCCCCTCCCCCCCGCCGCTTAATCTGTATTCCTTGGGCTGAGTGGTCTCCGTCTGGAGTTGCTGTAGGGACGGGTGAATTCAAAGAGGGGAAAAAAGAAAAAAGCCTTTTCACTTAATGCCCAGCGGGCTCCGGTCCAGCACCCCCAACAGCCAGAAAAGGCAGGAACGAAACCCAGTTCTCCCGTCCTCTCAGCCAAAGAAATTCCCAGTTAAGCTGCGGGGAGGGGCCGGGCCGAAAATCAGAAGGCCCAAAGCCAGCAGGGCCCAAGCCTCACCCCTCTTCTAATCCAAGTCGAGTAACTAGACCCAGCTAGGGAAATGAGAAAAGGTTCCCGGCAGGGAAGAAAAACCGTACATCTGACACCCGAACAACATATTCTAATACTTGAAATTGTTTGTGAGTCTCCTCCCATTGCAAGGCCTGCTCTATGACCAGACTTACCAGATCCTCGGCAAAGCTCCCCTACACGGTGTTAAACCTCCCTAATCCTTCCTCCCACACAAGCTTCTTTCCCCCACTGCTTAAGAGGGGGTGGGGGCAGGCGCCCAAGAAAGCAATGAGCGTTTTTCCGCTGGAAAATCAAAGATGAGGGACTCAGTCCCAGGGTAAGGTGTATAGGAAGGAGAAAGAGAAAGGTTAGACACGGAGCAGGCACCCGAGACCCCCTCCGCTGGCCCAGGCTGAAGCCTGCTGTGTAGGGTTCTGGTTCCTCTGCGGGGTGGGAGAAGGCCTGCCAGCTGCCCCTCCTCCCCTCCGTCTCTGGTCAAGGGCACAGTCCATCCTCTGGGCAGGAGGTGAACCAGCTCAGTAGTAGGGCTCTTCCTCCCAGGCATCTCACTGGGACCAACCCGAGTCCACTCACTGGTGTTGCTGTAAAGGTAGTCCCCCACCACCACCACCCCCAGCACGGTTTCCCCTTAAAACACTACAGAGAATAAAGAGCTCAAGCCAAAATGGTAAATTCTGGTTGAGGGGCCAGAGGACAGTCACCACTGACCGGTCCAAAAGGGGATGTCTACCTTCTATCCCTCAGCTCCACGGGGCCAGAAATAAACCCTATTATTACCACCCCCTTCCCCGCACACGGGAAAAGCAGCAGAATAACAAGACCTGGATCCCCTTACTTCTTCCTCTGATTTATTTAATGGCGTGGAAGTTATGGGCTTTTTTGGGGGGGGGGCAAGGAAAAATCTAGCGAGTCTCTACGTTATGAAGAACTGAGGGAGGCGGAGAGGGGAGGAAATGCACCCCACCCAGGAGGAGGCCACACTCACAACACGGAAAGGAGCGGGGCACCGGGGAAAAGGGGGGGGGTCCACAGGGGAGGTGGAAGGGGAAAGGGAAATGGTGGCCAGTCCTGCGAGGGGGTGCACGACAGCAGCGCGCTGCGTCCAGCAAAGCGGAGAGCAGGAGCGGGACGGGGGTGGGGGAAGGCGTCTCAGGGCCCCCCGCCCGCACGCCCCCCACTCACTCACTCGGGTCTCCGCGGTGGCGGGGCGGTCTCCCGGCCGCAGCGCGACTTCTCCCTCCAGGGTGGTCCCGGGCGCGGGGCGGAGGTCGCTGTTCCTTCCTTCCTGGGCGCCGCCGGGCCGGAGGCTGATGGGTTCTTTTCTTCGTTGAGGGTTGGTGGAGGGGGTGGCAAGTGAGGGAGTTTGGGGCTCGGACTCTCAATAATAATTCTTACAGCTTTTTGGAGGTCAGGCTCGGCGGAGGGGGGATGGAAGGCGGGCGGGCCGGCCGGCGGCGACGGCGCGGGGATGTCTGACCGGAGGGCGGCTCGTGTCGCGGGGCGGAGGACGGGCCGGGCTCTGGCCAGCGGGCGGTCCTGCCCTTCGGGCCCCGCGTCGCCCGAGCCACTCGCTTCTCTCCGGCGACGACCCGCACCTTCCCGCGCCCGGGCCCGAAGTGAGCAAAGTCAATGAAAAGTTTCACCCTTAGCAACCCTGCGCACGGATCCGGCTTCCCCACCCCTGCGTGATGCGTCCCTCCGCCCTGCAGGGGCGGGGCCGGGCGCCGGGCGCCGGGCCGGGACTACTTCCCAGCCCGCCCCGCGGCTTAACCCCTCGGGCCGCGCGGCCAGCGACTCCGGGCGCGCCCAGGGGTGCCCCGCCGTCCCGTGGCCGGCCTCTGCTCGCCCCATCCCGGCTCTCACGCCGGCGAGGCCGCCTTTAGCCAGTCTAGTGCTGCCTGCTCCCCCGCATCGCGGCGCCGTGCCACCCTGATTTCCTTCAGGCCCCCCCACTCTGAAAGCGTGCTCATCGGGCACAGGGTCTCCCCAGGTAGACAACGAGCTCCGGGCGCGCAGGGGCCCGGGCTGGAACCGGGTGGTTCATCTTAGACGTGGGGACGCACGGACGTCGCGGGGAGGCAGCCCCCCCCCCCCCCCCGCGCCCGCGGCCTGGCCCTGCACCTGCCCCAGGGCCGACGGTTCGTCCGTCCGGTCGCCCGGCCCGGTCCGCCAGGCCACCCTGGCGAGTCCCTTCGGGTCTGGGCGTCGGGCTGTCCGACCACCCCCACGGCTCGCACCCCCCGGCACCGCCCCTGGCAGGAGGGGGGGAGTTGGGGGGCAGCGCGAGCTTTGGAAACGTTTCGCTCTTTTATTAACTCGGGTTGGCTCGAGTCTCCCGAGCGCGCCGTGCCTCCGCCGGGGAAACCGGGGCCCAGGCACGCTGGGCGGGAGGAAGAGGAGGCGACAAGCGGCTGGCCGACCGGGAGAAGGAGCCCAGCGCCACAAAGTCCTCCCAGGTGCCGCCTCTGGCCCCCCATTACCTGGCGGCCCGAGAGGCCAGCGCCGGCTCTGCGCAGGCGCGCCCCTGGGCCGCCCCGGGCGGGGCTCAGCCCTTCTCCGGTCCAACAGTGTGCTCTCCCCGTGGGCGACCCCCGTACGGGACACTAGAGAGAGTGACATTGCTTCTAGGGAGAGCCCCCCCCGCCGGCGGTCGTGGCGCCTGCCCGTGCCAGGGGCGCAGGGCTCACGCACCCGACGGTCCGTGGGGCTGCAGCCCGAGGCTCGCCGGCGCTGGACGGGGCGCCCCAGGCCCGCGCGCTCGGCCGCTTTGTGACTGCGGGGCGCAGGGAGGCGGCTAGGGAGGCCTGAGCCTAGGTGAGGTCACAGGCGGACCGGGCTGCCGGACCCCCGGCAGCTTGCCGTTAAGTGTTCCGTCCAGTAGTCCATTCTCCAGATCGCTCTCCAACCCCCGACCTTTATTCCCATTCCAGACGGTTCCAGGCCATCGGCAGTCGCCGAACCCACGTGGGGTGGCGAAATCCGAAAGTTTCCAGCTACGAACAGTTTGCATTTGTTTATTCCTTGATCACTTTTTTTTTTTTTCCTGGCAAGGGCAAAGAGCAACGGTAGCGTGGGGGGTTTTGAAGCGCTTTCCTTGACTGCAGCAGAAAAACCCCGGACTGGAGGGCAAACTCCAAGGGGACAGGGAGGCGGGAGGGAGCTGGATCCCGAAGTCCCCCATCCCCCCACACGCTGAACGCTTCAGCCCCTGGGGCACCTCCAGGGACTACTTGCCTCGTGCGTCAGCCGGTGGCAGAGCGTCACATATGCGCCCCCCCCCCCCCGCGCCCCGCTTGCCCCACTCCACTCCTCCCATTTTTCCTCCCCCTCCGCCTCCCCCCCTCCCCTCCCCTCCCCATCTCTTCCCACTCCTCCCTCGTTGTCCCTTAGCGTGATCCACGCGAGCAGTGAGAGCCGGCCGACCCACCGGGTCCCAGAGCACTGGAGAGCTAAAAATATACCCAGAGCGCTAGCAACAGCCTTCCCGTTGGTCGGGGAGCGGGGACAGGCGGCTTCTGATTGGGTTTCCATCCAACCGCTAGGATTGAGAGTGGGGGCCAAAAGCCCAGGCGCCGGGCTCTCGGGAAGAGTGTGCGTTTGCGCAATGGGGCTTTGCAAGGGTTGCTGGTATTTGAAGTCATTTATTCGAGGCAGCAATGGGTTTGAATCCCGATTGTGTCCACCAACTGTGTTATCTTGATTTAATGGCAACAAATCTCTTTACATCATCAAACCTGCTTTCTTGTTCTTAACATGGAGATCGTGTGAGGATTAAATATGATACCGTAATGTAAAGCCTGGCTTAAATAGTTGGTATCTTTTTAAAAAGATTTTATTATTTTTTTAAGATTTTATTGATTTATTCATGAGAGAGAGAGAGGCAGGGACACAGGCAGAGGGAGAAGCAGGTTCCTTGCAGGGAGCCCGTTGTGGGACTCGATCCTGGGAATCCAGGATCATGCCCTGAGCAAAAGCAGGTGCTCAACTACTGAGCCATCCAGGCGTCCCTTTTATTTTTTATTTATCATGAGAGACACACACAGAGAGGCAGAGACATAGAAGGTGAAGCAGGTTCCTCGCAGGGAGCCCGATGCGGGACTTGATTCCTCGACCCCGGGATCACCCCTGAGCTGAAGGCAGATGCTCAACTGCTGAGCCACCCAAGTGTCCCCCAAAGTTGGTATCCTTGATGTATAGATGACTTCAGGCCAAATTGCATCCTACATATCCTGTGCGCAGTTCGGTGTGTGTTCCCCAACAAGAAGCATTACTATGCAGAATGATGAGAAAGGTTGGGGTGAGCTGAAATGAATTCTCCTAGGGCATCTCAGGAAGGAGGGGTGGAGTCCATAGAAGTAGATAAAGGGTAGACATCTCCTACCATTTAGTGCAGCCTGAGAGGGCACACCCCATCCCTGGACAGAAGGCACTGGATTTCTGCGGGTTGGTGCTTTTGTCCTCATCTTCCCTGCAGTGCTAGAAACACACCAGGCCTGAGCAATTTAACTAAAACAAAATTAAGAAATCCAGCCTCCTTGGCAGTTGGCAAAGGGTCGGCATATAAATAAGAAGGGATTAAATAGAGGAGCAAAAGGTAATCACCATTCTTTTTTTTTTTTTTTTTTTTTTTTTTTTGGTAATCACCATTCTTAACTGCTGATGCCTTCATTCGTCTTGTGGGGAGGAGGAGGCGAGGACTTCTTCTCAGTGTGTGATTTCATCTTGCCAGGGCTTAATCGAGAGCTTAATTTCCACTCAAGCATTCCACAGTCCCCTCCCATTTCAAATAATCATATGTTGAAAGGTACACACCATGTTTTCAAGATGGTGAGCTTCAGAAGCAACTCCCCTGTCTGAGAATAAGCAAGTTATACCAGAAGTGTTGTTGCCTTGACAAGTCAGGCTGGTAATAATTAACCGCAATTAACTCTCAGGGGTGAGTCACTCTCATATACACATGCTAGGATGAAACATTTTGTAGTTACTTTTATGTTATCTAAGAAAATAGTTCCTCAATTTGATTTTTCAGATCGACTGCTCCAGCTGGGCAGGAGCAAACATAACCCCAACAACACTGGCTTTGGAGAGGTGGTTGGATGCAGGGCAAATGCTATTTATTCACCACCAATGATGTGACCAAACAAACCTCACTAAAGGTTTGCTAAAAAAAAAAAAAAAAAAAAAAAAGGTTTGCTAAGACACTGAAACTGCAGTGTTCAAAGAAAGTAACATTTTAGCCTTGGTGGTAGGAGGCCACTTGGGGGTGGAGTTGATGAGCAACCAAATAACTGCGAAAGATGGGATTTGGAGTCCCCTCTCCCTTTTTAAAGATTTTATTTATTTATTCATGAGAGACACAGAGAGAAAGGCAGAGACACAGGCAGAGGGAGAAGCAGGCCCCATGTAGGGAGCCCGATGTAGGACTTGATCCTGGGTCCTTAGGATCATGCCTTGGGCTGAAGGCAGCGCTAAACCACTGAGCCACCCGGGCTGCCCTGGAGTCCTTTTTTTAAGGCACAAAAATTTCAGTCGAGGCAAATCATCTTTCACCTTTATGCCTAGCTTCAAACTACTACTAAAGAGCACAGGTCAGAATAGAGTGACATTGTTTTTCTGAAATTTAGTTCCGTGTGATTCCCTGTGTTTTTTTGTTTTCTTTTTATTTCCAGTTAACATACTGGTTAATTAAAGATTTTATTTATTTGAGAGAGAGAGAGAGAGAGGAGGAGTATGGGGGAGGGGTTGAGAGAGAGAATGTCAAACAAACTGTGCTCAGCATCATAACCTCAGCTGAAATCAAGAGTTGGCCACTCAACCCAGCCACCCAGATGCCCCTAATTTTCTTAATTTAGAAGCTGCTAATTGCCAGGTCAAGGTCCACATCTGGTGTATTGTCCTGGTATATACTGACACGTTTAAAATGAGTTGACATTTAAAAGTTGGCAGATTGCACAAATTTTAATTTGCTTCGCTTCCTAAATTCAAAGGATCTGGGCATTCAAGCTGACATTTGTCTGTAGTTGAATGGCAGCTGCCTCCTTTAGGTAGAGTCTATACTCTGGGGTTCCCGAAGTCCTCACCACTCTCTCTCTATTGCACCCGAGGCACTGAAAACAAGGGTCACACTTATCACCCTGTTTAGGCTATTCTTAATACCTCTCTTTTCTTCAACTATATTGCACATTCAGACTCTTGAATTTGTGACCCATTTTTCAGTTTAATGTAATAAATGAGTGCCCCTCAGTGGAGGGAGAGGCAAAAGCAAGGATCTTACCCAGTTTATTGTTAAAACGGGCTTGTGATTTTTTTTTAAGATTTTATTTATTTACTCATGAGACACAGGGAGAGAGAGACGCAGAGACACAGTCAGAGGGAGAAGCAGGCTCCACGCAGGGAGCCTGAAGCGGGACTGGATCCCAGGTCTCCAGGATCAGGCCCTGGGCTGAAGGCGGCGCTAAATCGTTGAGCCACCCGGGCTGCCCCTTGTGATTTTTTCTTTAATATTTTATTTATTCATGAGAGACACAGAGAGGCAGAGACACAGGCAGAGGGAGAAGCAGGCTCCATGCAGGGAGCCCAACGTGGGACTCAATCTTGGAACTCCAGGATCATGTCTTGAGGTGAAGGCTCAGCTGCTGAGCCACCCAGGCGTCCCACAGCTTGTGATTCAATATCCATCAGTGGGTTCATAAAATCATTTGGCTTAGTGGATTTCAGATGAATTTTAGAATAGAATGGAATAAAGTGAAAATATCAGAGTGTTTACATTGTAAGCATTGTTCCACAAAACTTGTTTCTGTTAAATGTGTGTACTAGGCTTGAATAGTCCAAGTAGGAGAGATTCTTGTGGGGTATGATGCATCTATATGCATTTGTGAGATATCAGGAACGTAGAAGGAAGAGGTACCCAGTTGGCTGGCTCATGTGACTGTGGAAGGCTATTTCGAACAAAGGAAATAGAGAGCCAAGAAGACATAGTATGTGCAAGTAATGTCCCTTTAATTGCCTGATGCAGAGACAGAAGTGAATGAAGGAAAATCTTGGAGGTAAGGGAGAGGGAACCATTTTGAGGACCTTCCATGCCAGGACTTAAATATCCATGAAAAAATAGGAACCTACGATGATAGAACTGCCATTTATGTAAAGACTTCCCCTCGGGCAGCCTCAGTGGTGCAGCGGTTTAGTGCGGACTGCAGCATGGGGTGTGATCCTGGAGACCTAGGATAGAGTCCCACGTCAGGCGCCCTGCATGGAGCCTGCTTCTCCCTCTGCCTGTGTCTCTGCCTCTCTCTCTCTCTGTGTGTGTCTCTATGAATAAATAAATATAAATCTTAAAAAAAAAAAAAAGACTTCCCCATAAGGGTGAGGAACTTACAAGGTCAAATTTAATCCTTACAACCTGAAAACGCAAGCCTTGTTATCCTTATTTAACAGATTAGAAAAAAGCAGCTAAATGACTCGAAGGGTCAAAAGCAGAGAATTCAAATATAGGTCTGATAATAAAGACTACATATTTCTAATATTTTTTTTAAGCAAGAGCACATGTAGTAAGCACAATGTTTAAAGGAAATTACCATGTGTGTACAGTGTACTTGAGAAACTGGAAGATACCCATTTTATTTTTTTAATTTTTATTTATGATAGTCACATAGAGAGAGAGAGAGAGAGAGAGAGAAGCAGAGACATAGGCAGAGGGAGAAGCAGGCTCCAAGCACCGGGAGCCCGACGTGGGATTCGATCCCGGGTCTCCAGGATCGCACCCTGGGCCAAAGGCAGGCGCCAAACCGCTGCGCCACCCAGGGATCCCTACCCATCCATTTTAAAACTTAGAAATGAATATCAAGTACTGAATACTTAAAAAATAATAATAATGCTTTAAATCCAGGAAAGGGCACTGCTTTCTCAGGCTGACCATGATGAGTTCAATTATTTTTCTTTTCTTTTTTTAAGAGGTGGGGAGGAACAGAGGGAGAGGGAGAATCTTAAGCAGGCTCCATGCCCAGCGTGGAGCCTGACATGGGGCTCGATCCCACAACCCTAAGTTCATGACCTGAGCTGAAATCGAGTCTGATGCTTATAAGCCAATTGAACCACTCAGGTGTCCCAGGTAGTGCTTACTTAAAAATGGAGAAAAAAAAAAAATGGAGAAAAACACTTAACACATTTTAAGACCATTCTGATTTTTTATAGACCTACACAGTTGGCTGAGATCATTTTCTAATTCTTTCCACAGAACTGTATGTATATTGTTAGAGGTTAAAATTTAGTTTGTAAATTATGTTCTCCCAACAGCAGATAATTTGGTACTATTATTGTCCTAATTTCTTAAAATTTAAGAGGACTGAGCTTGGAAATTCCAAAATAGACAATAATTAAGTATTTAAACTTCGGGACACCTATGTGGCTCAGTGGTTGAGCGTCTGCCTTTGGCTCCATGCGTGATTCTGAAGTCCCAGGATCGAGTTCCCTACCGGGCTCCTTGCATGGAGCCTGCTTCTGTCTGCCTCTCACCGTGTCTCTCATGAATAAATAAAATCTTAAAAAAAATAAAAATAAAAAAGAATTTGACCTTCAAAGCCATTCACTTCATCTCAGGTGTTCTTAACTCATTAATTGTATTCTCTTGGCCTTGGAAAGGAAACAAACTGAGAATGGGATTATGAAAGTAGGTGGTAGAGAAACAGTTCAGCAGAATTCACTGGGTTGAGATTGAACTTGCTCCATTCAGCAATGGAGACTGGAGGGGATATGCCCTTGAAATTGGGCATTAATCTTTTTTGGGGGGTGGGGCATTAATCTTAAACTCACTTGTAATACCTTTCAGAGGTATACTCGCTGAGGCTGATGGAGCACAGTTAAAGTGGTGTTTTGCTGAAACTAAGGAATAGCTTTTTATATATTTATAAATGGAAAATGGTATGTAGACCAGGGTGGTTAATAACCAAATTTTAAAAATTGACTGGTCTTGGGATCCCTGGGTGGCGCAGCGGTTTGGCGCTTGCCTTTGGCCCAGGGCGCGATCCTGGAGACCCGGGATCGAATCCCATGTCGGGCTCCCGGTGCATGGAGCCTGCTTCTCCCTCTGCCTGTGTCTCTGCCTCTCTCTCTCTCTGTGACTATCATAAAAATAACAATAAAAAAAAAAAAAACTAAAATTATGGGCAGCCCGGGTGGCTCAGCGGTTTAGTCTTGTCTTCAGTCCAGGGCGTGATCCCAGAAATCTGGGATCGAGTCCCGCGTCAGGCTCCCTGCACGGAGCCTGCTTCTTCCTCTGCCTGTGTCTCTGCCTCTTTCTCTCTCTGTGTCTCTCATGAATAAATAAAATATTTTAGGGCAGCCTGGGTGGCTCAGCGGTTTAGTGCTGCCTTTGGCCTAGGGTGTGACCCTGGAGACCCGGGATCGAGTCCCACATCGGGCTCCCTGCATGGAGCCTGCTTCTCCCTCTGCCTGTGTCTCTGCCTCTCTTTCTCTCTGTATCTCCCATGAATAAATAAACAAAATCTTTAAAAAAAAAAAAAAATCTTAAAAAAACTCTAAAATTACTATAGAATCAGTGACAAATTCTTTTTTTTTTTCAGTGACAAATTCTAATCTGAAAATTATCTGGCCTCTATAATCTTGATACACCATCCCTGACTCATGCTTTAGAACTGCTCAGAGAGCTCCTCAAACACACTGCCCATTCAGATTGCTTCCCCCATACAAATGTCCTTTTCTTTTTTTTAAAGATTTTATTTATTTATCCATGAGAGACACACAGAGAGAGGCAGAGACATAGGCAGAAGGAGGAGCAGGCTCCATGCAGGGAGCCCGATGTGGGACTCCATGATTACATCTTGCGCCTGGGCTGAAGGCAGTGCTAAACCACTGAGCCACCCAGGCTGCCCCACAAATGTCCTTTTCTGCCCACCCCACCTCCTTTGCTTGTAGGTCCAGTATATCCTTCAAAGTTTATTATCCAGTTTGACTTCAATTATTCATTTAATACCGAGTAGTTGCTGCCTACTGGGCCAAACAGACTTGGTTACGGCCACCATGGAACCTGCCTAATGGAGGACTGTTGATAATTACCCAACACTATAAACAAAATGCTACGGTGCAATGATTACAAGAGTAATTAACTTGAATTGGGGGCCAGGAGAGGCATCTTTTGAGGAAATATTATCTAAAGTCTGAAGGATGTGTAATAAGGTGGACAAAAGGGGACCCATCATTAGAGGAACTGAAACGAGCCCCAGTGGGTAGAGTATGAAGAGTGCTAGATGAGATGGGAAAGCCTTAAGGATTATTGTCACTCTGTGGCTATGAACTTCCCCTGGCCTTCCTGAGGTACCCCCAACGTAGGCCAAGAACCTTCCTAATCCTCCCAGGGTTATTCTTTTTTTTCCCAGGGTTATTCTAAACCGTTTCTGGCAGCGTCCCTTATTAAATTTCTTGAAGGTAGGGGTGCCTGGGTGGCTCAGCGGTTGAGTGTCTGCCTTCAGCTTAGGGCGTGATCCTGTAGTTCTGCGATCTAGTCCCCTATCGGGCTCCGGCTCCCTGCATGGAGTCTTCTTCTCCCTCTACCTCCTGTGTCTCTCATGAATAAAATCTTTAAAAAAAAAAATTCTTGAAGGCAGAGATTATATTTTAATTCTACTTTTGACCCTCAATATACCTCAATTAATCAAGTGTTTGTTGATTCAAACCAAAGCTCTGACAAGTAGTCAAAAGACGATGATTTTTTTCCCCTTGGCTTTGCTCTTAAAAATTTCAGTGTAACCTGGGCCAAGCCCCTGCATTCCTAAGGACTCAAAACCTGTTTCACTTTCATAATGTCAAAGACCACTTGACAGAAGTCTCAAATTATGATTGTGCCTCCTTAGGATAACCCGATCACCTTTAGCAGGCAAAAAGTTGATAGTTGTGTGAGGATAAACGGTATGTCAGCATTTGCCTTTATTCTGTGTATTTACTTAAAAAAAAAAGGGAAACATGTTTAAGTATATGTGTACTTCATGAAACAAATCAGCCAAGTTAAGTTCTCTGAACTCATTAATTTGAATACATTTTGTCTCAGTACTTTAACCATTACTGGAAGTCATTTCTTCAGTCCAAATTAAAGTTGAACAGGAAGAAAAAACCGTTAAGTTTCTAAAAACCTTGATGTATCTATAATGAAAGGCGTCAATGGTTTAGAATCCCTTCCAGGAGTAATAAGAGCACAAAGTGCTTGATGAATCCCAATACATCTATGCTGAATCACAAATTCCTGGGTGACTAAAACAAATTCCTAGAGTTAAACTTAAATTGGGACTGTGACTGAGTACCAGAAAAGAAACACCTGCTTTATTAATAAAACAGCAAAAGAAAGGGTTTCCAAGTTCTTAGAAGAAAAATAACATGAACAGGCACCACCTGCTAAGTGTTACAAGATTCAATGCCCACATTGATTGTTCCGAGAGCTCTCCACCACACTGCAGATGTCTCATCAAGGACAGCTGCCATTAGAGCTGCTGCCAAGAACAGGTTTCTCACTGCGGTAGCTTCACAGTCAATTCCTCAAACAGCAGACTGAGATGATATTATTCCTGTTTCAGAAGCTCTCAATGTAGAGAGAACATGGCAATTTGGAAAACAAAGCTTGTTTTTTGAATTCAAGAAAAATCATGACCCAATCTATCAATTTTTCACTGCTATGGTCTGCCAGAGTGCTCTGTGAAGATTCTTTTTCTGTTCCTACCACGTGTCTGGGTAAGAGGAGAGGAAAGGTGGAGAGGGGCCAGCGTACTAACAGGCACTCAGGTGGTGCTCTGCACTACTCCTTCTGTGTTGGCGGTGGTAGGTATCTTTTCTGGCAGCGGCAGCAGCAGCTTGGTGGGAGGAAGAGGCCACCCACCAATCACCTCTTCTTGAAGCCATATTTTTTGCGTTCGTAGAAGAGATCTGTCTTAGAGCTCCCCAAATTGACAATCTTTGGGCAACCATCTCTCTGGAAAACAGGATAGAGAAATTGTTAGAAGTCTTTGACTCTGAACTGAAAGGAATTTAAGATAAAAATAACTTTTGGGGGGATCCCTGGGTGGCGCAGCGGTTTGGCGCCTGCCTTTGGCCCAGGGCGCGATCCTGGAGACCCGGGATCGAATCCCACGTCGGGCTCCCTGCGTGGAGCCTGCTTCTCCCTCTGCCTGTGTCTCTGCCTCTCTCTCTCTCTGTGACTATCATAAAAAAATAAATAAATAAATAAATAATAAATAAATAAATAACTTTTGGATCAATGGGGCTAGCCATTTATTTGCCTTATCCGTCCAGTTATCCTATTCAATCATCAAGAATCTATTATCTAGGGCAACCCCGGTGGCTCAGCCGTTTAGCGCCGCCTTCAGCATGGGGTATGATCCTGGAGATCCAGGATCGGGTCCCCCGTCGGGCTCCCTGCATGGAGCCTGCTTCTGTGTCTCTGCCTCTCTCTTTCTCTGTCATGAATAAATAAAATCTTAAAAAAAAAAAAAAAAGAATCTATTATCTAGAATGTGCCAGGGCCTGTCCTACTCTCTAGCCAGGGTAGCCTGCACTTAGAATGTTGGGTTTCTCACCCACTTTTGTTGCTAATATGATACAGCTGAGGTAGAATTTAACTCTTAAGATATCCAAAGGGTTTTCCTCAAGGGAGAGATAAACTGTTACGATCATCTGTACATCAAGCACTCTAGCTTCCCTCCACTATCTCGACAAAAGGAAGAATAATACCACCAAGGCAAAATACAAAAAACAAAAAAACAAAAACAACTAAAGGCTTTAGGAAATAGTACTTTACATGTTAAATATCAATATGAGAAAACCGGGCTTCATGTGTCCTTACTAACTCACTTAATTTGACACATGGTCTTGGGGGAAGACCACTCCTGTGCTAGAGATGGCTGCTGAAGGTCTATACTCTGATTTGTCATGAAATGTTCCCCTGGCCATTTTGTGAGCTTGAGTGGTTTTAGTGAAGCCCCTGGGGAAGCTGTGTTCTGCAGAAATGATGACTTTTATCAGTTCATCTGGGATGATGGGAGGAAAATTGGGTAAGATGCTACTAGAGAAAACTTTCACAGGTCTGATTTTATTAAACACTGTTATCAATCAAAGGAGGTTGTTCCCTGGGACACTGGGCTTTAGAACAAATTAATTGATCAAATCCTTATTTCTAATTTAGCTGATTTCTCTTTTGGGGGATCAATATCAACACTGTACTAAAACTTCTAAAAACCCACAAAGCCAACACTAACATCTTATTTTCTGGAAAATATAGAGCATATATCACTTTGAGAAGGGCCAACTGAGGAGCTCAGTCTGCTGAGGAAGTCAAGGAGTGGGCCCAGGCCCACCAACAGCTCCCTATGGGAACTCAAGCCATGTACTCCGTATTGAAAATCCTGGTACAGGGATCCCTGGGTGGCGCAGCGGTTTGGCGCCTGCCTTTGGCCCAGGGCGCGATCCTGGAGACCCGGGATCGAATCCCACATCAGGCTCCCGGTGCATGGAGCCTGCTTCTCCCTCCGCCTGTGTCTCTGCCTCTCTCTCTCTCTCTGTGACTATCATAAATAAATAAAAAATTAAAAAAAAAAAAAAAAAAGAAAATCCTGGTACAAATGAGGGAACACCAGCCTCTCACCTGGAAGATGGCCTGATACTAAACACCACAATGCTCTAAGCTCTTTATCTTTAGAGATGCTATGAAATATTGTGCTATAATGATAGCCTGTTTAGGCTTATTATGCCTGACTTGCATGACTATGGGTATATCACTTCTCTTTGGGCTCATACTCCCTAACTGTAAAATAAGTGGACCAGATGAGGTCCATGTTTACAAACTGTAGAGAGCCTGGGTTCATCTTAGGTGCCAAGTGATACAAGGGCCCATCCTCCAAACTGCACTGTTCTGTTCTGACTTTTGATGTTATTAATCTCCTTGCATCTTTTTTTGTCACACATATAATTACTACAATGGTAGAACCTATCTACAGAACTACAAATCAATAAATATTTAAATAATTTCCCTACTTATGAAAACACAAGAACCAATAAATAATGTATTTAGAACAGGGATCCCTGGGTGGCGCAGCAGTTTAGCGCCTGGCTTTGGCCCAGGGCGCGATCCTGGAGACCCGGGATCGAGTCCCACGTCGGGCTCCCGGTGCATGGAGCCTGCTTCTCCCTCTGCCTGTGTCTCTGCCTCTCTCTCTCTCAATCTGTGACTATCATAAAAAAAAAAATATATATATATATATATATATATATTTAGAATAGTGCCTGACATATAATCAGACTTTTATTTTTATTTACTTATTTTTTTAAAAGATTTTATTTATTCATGAGAGATGAAGAGAGAGAGAGGCAGAGACACAGGCAGAGGGAGAAGCAGGCTCCACACAGGGTGCCGGATATGGGACTTGATCCTGGATCTCCAGGATCACGCCTTGGGCTGAAGGCAGACATTCAACCACTGAGCCACCCGACATCCCTTTATTTGTTTTTTTTGTTTTTTTTTTTTAAGATTTTATTTATTTATTCATGAGAGGCAGAGAGAGAGGCAGAGACACAGGCAGAATGAGAAGTAGGCTCCCCACGAAGAGCCGGATATGGGACTAGATCCTGGGATCACACCCTGAGCCAAAGGCAGGCGCTCAACTGCTGAGTCACCCAGGTGTCTCTATAATCAGCCTTTTTTTTTTAAAAAAAAATTTTTTATTTATTTATTAGTGAGAGACAGAGAGAGAGAGAGAGAGGCAGAGACACAGGCAGAGGGAGAAGCAGGCTCCACACAGGGAGCCTGATGTGGGACTCGATCCCGGGTCTCCAGGATAGCGCCCTGGGCCAAAGGCAGGCACTAAACCGCTGCGCCACCCAGGGATCCCGATTTTTTTTATTTTTAAGTAATCTCTACACTCAACGTGGAACTCCAACTTACAATTGAACCCTGAGATTAAGAGTTGCATGCCCTACAAACTAAGCCGCCAGGTACCCCTGCATAAGATATCCCCCCTTTTTGGTAAGATACTTTTTGAAGATAGGACACCACATGTTACAAAAACAGTTGGAAAACCAATGTATTAGATTATGAAAGGGGACGCCTGGGTGGCTCAGCAGTTAAGTGCCTGCCTTCAGCCCAGGACATGATCTTGGAGTCCTAGGATTGAGTCCCACGTTGGGCTCCCTGCATGGAGCCTACTTCTCTCTCTGCCTGTATCTCTGCCTCTCTGTGTCTCTCATGAATAAAAAAGATTACAAAATCTTTGGTTTTTAAGCTATTTTCTCTCACAGACTCACAATATCCTGTTTTCCTGTCTAAATACTCCTGCTTTTTATTTTCTACACATCTCCCAAGGGTTTACTTCTTCCCAAATTCTATCAATGCTGTAGGAGGTGAGGATGTGCTCTTGGCTTTTGTTGAACATGCCTGTGAATGGACAGCATGGAAACGAAGATGGAAGGACTGTTAAAAAAAAAACCTTGGAGGATGCGGCACCTTGCTGGCTCAGTCAGTAGAGCACTGATTCTAACTCTTGATCTCAACTCTTGATCTCAGGATAGTTGAGTTTGAGCTCCACACTAGGTAAAAAGATTTCTTAAAAACAAAAAATCTGGGACACCTGGGCGGCTCAATGGTTGAGCATCTGCCTTTGGCTCAGGGCGTGATCCTGGAGTTCTGGGATCAAGTCCCACATTGGGCTCCCTTCATGGAGCCTGCTTCTCCCTCTGCCATATAGTATTATATGTCCATTGGAAGACCTTCAAGCTCTCAATAAATGTATCCGTGAAATAACAGGGATTGGGGCACCTGGGTGGCCCTGGGACCGAGTCCTGTGTTGGGCTCCTCAGAGGGAGCCTGCTTCTCCCTCTATGTCTCTGCCTTTCTGTATCTCTCATGAATAAAAAAATATCTTATAAAAATACATTAACTTTGAAAAGTACCAAATATCCTTTTTACAAACAGCTCTGCTGTTCACTTAAACAGGGGGAAGAGCAATAGTGAGGTTGTTTGGAGAAGTACTTTAAGTTTGACCACCCATTTTCAAAGGTGATGAAACCATCTTCAACATTACCATGGTTTGTGTTTATCCTCACCCAACAAAATCTGTATTCCTTAGTATTGAATTTCTCTTATTAGAGAGAAAATATAATTTGAATTTTAACTTTTCTCTTTAGGGGGCCAATAATGAAACAAAAGGACATGAGATACGGGGAATTAGACAACCTGTGCTCTAGTCCCGGATCTGCCACTGATTAGCCATGTGACCTTGGCCCAAGCTGCTTAACATCTAGAAGACTTAGTTTTCTCATTTGTATCACAAAGAACTTTTGGAAAAGAATATTCAGCACAGGAACACTTGGATGGCTTGGTGGTTGAGCTCTGCTTTTGGTTCGGAGTGTGATCCTGGAGTTCAGGGATCGCGTCCCACATTGGGCTCCGTGCATGGAGCCGGCTTCTCCTTCTGCTTGTGTCTTTGCCTCTCTGTGTCTCTCATGAATAAATAAAATCTTAAAAAACGTTCAGCACAGTTTGGTGCACACAGCAAGAGACTATAAATGTTAGTGGCTATTCTCCTTATCTTCTGGTGAAGTAAAGAAACTGAGAGTTAAGGGGACGTCAGATCAGTATGAGGCTGCCCTATAAGAAACTATAAATTAGTCTTATGGCAGCAGCGCCCACAGATAGGACTCCTGAGTATTTTTGAAGCTGAAAAACTAAGTGAGAACACCTGTTTAGTTCACTGGTCTAATCCCCTTATAAATTATGAAAACGGCAGTAAGAGGAGTACAATAACTGGGCTTGCTTTGGTTGCAGAAGATTTCTGCCTAGGAAAAAAGTCTTAGGGACTTAATCTACAAGAAGATCTGGAAGGCTGAGAGGCTGGATCATGTCACTGGACTGCTCTGTGTTCCTTGGAAACTATTGCCGAGTATATGTAAGCTAGATGCCATCTCAAGTATCCTCAGAACATTCCTGTACAGTATGAAGTAGGCGGAGTGACGTCTAGAATAATTCTCAGGAAAAGAACAAAGCACTAAGGTCCAAAGTATCAGTTGATGCACCACACGCAAACAAGTCAGACAGTAATTAACATTCATTACGCACTCTGGTTACAAGCTTACTTCAGACAAAAACTCTAGCTACAACCATGAAAAAGTTCAAGAAAATGTTGTCCTCATGGGCTCTGTAGATAGTTTAAGACCTGTTCATACTTTCTTGTCACTGTTGTCACCTTCCCATGGCTTCACTCCTTATAGATTATAAGTACTTGGGCAGCCCCAGTGGCGCAGCAGTTTAGCGCCGCCTGCAGCCCGGGGTGTGATCCTGGAGACCTGGGATCGAGTCCCACGTAGGGCTTCCTGCATAGAGCCTGCTTCTCCCTGCCTGTGTCTCTGCCTTTCTCTCTGAATGAATAAATAAATAAATAAATAAATAAATAAATAAATAAATCATATCATAAAAAAAAAAAAAGATTATAAGTACTTACCAAACACTTCCTATATACCAGATAGTTTCTATGGGGCACTCCTTTGGATGGCTTACAGGGGAAGCACCAAAAATGTGGATAATGCTCATAATACATACCAGGCACTATACCAAGAACTCAGGGAAAAGAGATAAATAACCAAACCAAGGTCCTTTCTCTAAACGAGTGCAACCTAGCTGGTGAATCAGCTAGATAAGGCTATGCTTTGACAGGCAAAGGTAAATGCAAATCAGAGTTCAGGACAGGATGATGTTTAAATCATAAACTGAAATTATGTTTTTGGTATGTCATCTATGACCTTTCTCATCTTCCTAAAAAATCGGAAGACATAGTAGTATAAGAAAACAGTCTCATCTGGCCAGATATGGTCCACTTACTGGGTAGACAGGATCCAAATGCAAATATTTAGACTGCTGAGGGGGCTAGGTGTTTTTACTCAACATGGGTAAAGTGTAATAATGGAGACACCACTAGCTTTAGTCAGACAACTATGCTTGCCACTTATTAGCTGAGTGATAGACTATAAAATGGGGATAACGATTATCCCTACTTAATAAGGTTACTGTGAAGAATAAAGAATGACATCTATAAACTACTTACTCTTTGCACACGGGAACATTGAGAATCATGTCTTTTTTTTTTTAAGATTTTATTTATTTATTCATGAGGGACAGAGAGAGGCAGAGACACAGGCAGAGGGAAAAGCAGGCTCCATGCAGGGAGCCCGACGTAGGACTCGGTCCTCAGTCCCCAGGATCAGGCCCTGGGCTGAAGGTGGTGCTAAACCGCTGAGCCACCCAGGCTGCCCACATGTATTTCTTTTTAAAGATTTATTTATTTTAGAGGGACAGAGCATGCACCTGTGAGCATGGGGAGGGGCAGAGGGACAGAGAACCCTGAAGCCGACTCCCTGTTGAGTGTAGAGCCTGACTCGGGGCTGGATCCCAGGACCCTGAGATCATGACCTGAGCTGAAACCAAGAGTCAGTTGCTCAACCTACTGAATCACCCAGGCACTCCTCATGGATCTTTTCCCTTACCCTAAATTAAGTAACCAGGTACCTACTACTAGCTTAGTGGTACTATTATGACACTTCTTTTTACTGTCATAAGGAGAAGAAAACAAGTGGATTCAAATTCCCCACCCTTCTAAGAAGGCTTCTGCTTCCAACCTAAACAGTAACAGTAAAACTTGCCTTTAGTATAGATCTACAACCCCTCTATCCTGGCATTTGACTGAAGGAATTTTTTAAAAAATTTTATTTATTTATTCATGAGAGATGCAGAGACACAGGCAGAGGGAGAAGCAGGCTCCCCATGGGGAACCTGATGCGGGACTCGATCCCAGGACCCTAGGATCATGACCTGAGCCAAAGGCAGATGCTCAACCAATGAACCACTCAGGTGCCCCCCTCGACTGAAGAAACTGAGCAACAGCCACTGCCACCACACAATGTCAAGGAGCAAAGATGACACGAGACAGAATCACAATTCTGCACTATCAGACCAAAGGCATCCTTTAGCCAGTTAAAGCGGAAATCAACTTAGTTGTCCCAAATTCAGCTGTCACCACAGCCACTCCAGCAATCTTTAATGACAGTAAAGAAAATGACCGAGTAGCTTACATACTACACACTGTGCCAGGACTCACAAAGTGCAGGATGTTGTTTCTGAATATGAATAATCAGAGACATCAAAGGAATAGAGAGCACTCACCAAACTGCTGACGTTGATAAAGATTTGCTTCTTTTGCATTTTAGCCCTTGATGCAAAATAACTGTCTTTTATTGGACTACACCCAGCTCAGCTTACAGAACTTGAGGAAATTATAACCTGGGTGACTACCTGAACACAGTAATCTCCGCAGCCAATAGGAGTTTGCCGTGGTTGGCAAAGAGTTACTAAATAAGAGCAGCAAAGATACACTCACATCCTTCTCCTGAATGGTGCACTCCTTACAATAATAGGCATCAGAGACTCCAGGGCCTCCGCAGATCACACAGCGCCCCTGGTAAGAGCCATAATTACACTCATCACATATGCGCACCAGAGTGCAGGGACGCACGTACGAGTCACAGATCACACATTTGCCATCACCTGTGAAGAACAGAGAATGGAATTATGCTCATCCGCAAGTACCTCAAGTCGACAGGCGAGCCCTTCTGCTATGGGGAAATACACTGGTCTCCGCCCGACAGTGACTTTAGGACCCTCTTTTTTGGTATTACAAAACTCAGCCTACCCAGTGTCCACCCCAATCCCCTCAAGACTGAAGTTAACCAACTAATCTACTGAAAGCTTAGAACATCGCCTCACAGACAAGAAGTCTTTATCATTACCGGAAAGGACTGGGTATGTGTGTTTTGGAGGATGCGGTCAGGCTCTCTCCTGTCCAAACCTAGAGATTTTCTCGAAACCTAAACATAATGTTTATTGCGTGCAAATGAGGAGCGAGGAGGTGGAGAGGGCCTATGGGTGCGGCCTAGTACTCAGTTCACATACTTCCAGGCACATCTACTCAAAGCCCTCTTTGTGGCATTGCTGGAAATGCCCGTTTGCCGGCTCTACACAAGTCGTGAGGGGGAAGGAGTGGGGTGTTTGGGAGGGCGTGTTCCACTCACATTTTTCACACAGTCTTCCGATGGCTGCAAGATCAAAGATGGTAATGAGTATATTAGCATTGGTTTTGACGAAAAAAGGGAAAGATCCACGACTTTGGGGTGGCGACACAGTAGGGACTGCAGTGAGCCCTAAGGGCTCTTACTCATCTTACCCGCATAAACTTCCATCCGAGGCAAACCCACACCCGTATGAGGCCGCCCCCAGGGCTCGGGCAGTCTGAGTTTCTTCGGACCTGACTTTGGCCGCCCGCCTCTGGCTCCCAGGCCCCCGCCCTCTTTGCACACAGCCCACAAACCCGCGCGCTCCCATGCTTCCAACCGTGAGGCGGGAAACCTGGCGCTTCAGAGACAAAACCCTAAGGATGAGATGGGAACCTCTGACCCCCCAGCTCCTAATACAACCCCCACTCAGACAGCCGGGGCAGGACGCTGCCTCACCAACACCAGCCTGCTTGCGGCAAAAAATCAAATCCGGGTGATGTTTAGCCATAGTGCCAACGCAGACCGGTCACCGGAAGCTTAAGGAACTTCCGCCCGACCTTTAACCTCCATTTTCCAGCCTGCCGGTCACCGTGATTGGTCCCCCAAGCTTCTTAAGCCCCGCTCGCTCTCGCGTGATCAAACCTTAAGTTAAAAAGTAGGAGTTTCCGTCTTAGCTTAGGGAGCTAGGTCCTGGCAGGTGCATGAAAGTCATGGAAAAATAAATGCCTTTCCGAGATTTGGATGGAAGACACAACTGAAACTTGCCTTTGAATAACACATCTTTGTGTCCGTTATTTATTTCCACAAGTGTTTTTACGCAGCTCTTTTCCTTTCAGGCCTTCGTTTCTAGCGCGGGAGCTCTGCCCACTGCGGTCGCCCCGCTCCCGCGCCTCTGCGGAGGCCCCGCCTTCGCCGTTACGTGTTTCCCGTCAGGCCACGCCCCTGCCTCAAAGCTATAAATACGCAGTGTCGTACGTCATTTTCACGCGACTTCATCTTTGTCAGTGCACAAAATGGCGCCTTACAGCCTACTGGTGACCCGGCTGCAGGTGAGTGAGCTCAGGGCCCTCTGGGTTCACGAAGGCGGGGTACCTCCTACCGTGCCTGCGGCTGTGGGCGAGGCGAGGCGAGGCGGGCCCGACCTCCCGCCGGCTTTTCATATACCTGTCACGGCCGCGGGCCCAGCGACGGTGCCCGCTCCTCCCGCGCCCGAGGTCAAGGCGTCCCCGGCTCAGCTCTCCTAGCCCTGTCCCCGCCCCGTGGGAAGCGTAGGTCCAAGCAGCGGCGGTCAGGTGAAGAGTGGAGGGGCACCCCTTTCTGAGGACTGCACTCCCCTCTCTTGTAGAGTGTCTTTCCGTTCCTCAAGGTGAGGACAAGGTGACTGGGGGGCGCGGTCGTAGTCGAGGCCGCTAGGCCCAGAATCTGAAGGCCTCACTTCTCTCTGGGCAGCGGAGACTTGCTAGCCGGGTGCATCTACGATTGCCAGGCCTGGAGACTGTAGAAGAGATTAGTACCGCGTTCCATTTTAAGAGGATCCTGCGGAACATATAGCCAAGAATGCCAGGGGACTTTCCTGGCCCAGACGTAGTAAATAGTAATGGTGACAGTAATCTCTCATCTTTGCAAGATTGCAAAACTGTTTAAATTCCTCGTCATGTCATTTGATTCATATTATCATCTGGTCAGATGATAATTTTCATCCGATAAGTGAGGAAACTGCTAGAAAGTAGGTGAAAGTTTGTGCTCTCCTGAGTGTCACCGAAGTGCCGTGGCCTGAACATCTGGTCCGCTTACCCTTTTTTTTTTTTTTCCTTATGTCAGCCTGTCTTCTGTGAGCCAGAATGTGATCCTTGAGCTGACCTTTGTATTTATGAAAGTACCAGTATGGAGTATTTTGAGCTCAGTTAGTTGCTTTTCAATTACTACGTGGGAGGATAAAGAGACTCAACAGTTTGACCTTGACTCTTCTGTTATGGACCATCTAGAAAGTTGACTGTGCTTGCCAGATGGTTTTCTTCACTCCTAACCTGACAACACTAGGAAGGTGTTACATGCAAGGTTTCAATGTCAAGCATTTATTTTGTTAATAAAAATAAAGCAAGCCAATAAAGTAAACATTCTCTGACAACCTTTTACATTTAACTTTGTGAATCTGCTTTGAATCAAGTGGCACAGCTTTGATAATAAAATTCAAGAAGTTATGTGCTATCCTTTTAGGAACGTGTTACTAAGGGGTTTTTCGTTTTGTTTTTAAGAGCACATTGCCTTAATTTAGACCATATGGTTTAAAATGATATGATCACTTAAATACTTCTGATCTCACAATTCTGGGCAAAGACAGGAGTTTGCCCTAATTATCTCTTCAGATCTTTTGATACTGTAAGTTAATAATATAGAAATACAGGTAATTGTTTTTTCCTGATCCTGCTGTCCCCACGATGTAGTGAAGTCAGGCAGTATTATGTGATGTTTAAATGATTACAGATTCAATAATCTTGGAAGAGAGGACTGATATCATAGTATTTTTTAACTGAAAAAGGATCTTGGAAAACATGAGTGTTAGACCAGCAAAGAAAGAGATCTGGGCCATAGTTCATACACTATTCTGACTTTGTGACCTTGAGCAAATTACTTTTTTTTTTTTTTTTTTAGCAAATTACTTTTGAATTCTAGTTTTATCATCTGTCAGTTTGGGATGATCTTCATTGACAAATGCTTATTGAGTACTTGGTAATAGGCTTCCATTCAGATTGTTATGAAGTGATGAGAAAAGGAATATTTGTTTATGGTCATTGTATATATAGTCCAACCTTCTCTTTTACAGATGGATAATCCAAGACCTTGAGAGCCTGGGTGACTTCAATAACAGTCAGGATTAAAATCCAGGTGTCCTTGTTCATTCAGCTAAGATGAACAACAGCAGTACACCACACTGCCTCCCTGTCTTAAGCCAGGCTGTCTTAAGTAATGGTCAGCTAACACTGTGCTCTGAGAACCTTGTAAATTTACTTACCTCTTTTGTGTTTGGCTACATTTGAGAAGTGATGGTCCTTCTGGTACTACCAGAACCCTAGCCTTGTGTTCAATTTATTCCTACCTCTTTCACTGCATATTTATTGAGTACCCACTACTTGCTTTGAATACAATGATAAGCAAAGCAGACATTTCCCATTCTCATGGAGCTTCTACTATATCCTAATATATTTTACTGCAGAGGGCCTCTGAGGTCTTTCTCAATCAAAATATTTCTTCTACCCTTGGCTGGACCAAAGGTGAAGGTAAATAATACAGTGATGGCGATTACCACTACCACTAAGAGTAGCTAACATTTACCTTATTGTGTGCCAGTAATCTCACATGATCCTGTGAGATCAGACCTGTCGGCTCTGTCTTGGAGACGAAGGATTAGAGAAGAAATACAGTATGATGGTTAAGAACATGGATTCTGGCATCACACTGTCTAGACTTGAAAGCTGACTCTAATACTCACTTTTGGGCAGGGTACTTGACCCCTCTGCCTGTTTCCTCACCTGTAAGATGCAGATAAGGATAGTACATTTGGCTTATCTAATTACCATATTATAGGTGCAAACTATTTAGAACCTGCCTGTACCTAGTTAGTGCTGTATAATTAAGTAAATTGAAATAAACTTGCCTAGGGCCTTATCAATTGTTAACAGGTATAATTTGAATTTGTACCTTTTTGATTCCAGAGTCTGAGGTCCTAGCACCTGCATTATACTGCTTCCCTTTGACATCAAGACTCAGTCTATCAGCCAGGGTACCATTAATGCTTCATAACCTGAGAACAGATTTCCTTGAGTTGGAAGTGTTCCATTATTTAACAGTGCCTGTCACCAGCTGGTAACATTAGAAACAATGAAGAAAATGAGGGGAACATTTTGAAAATCCCCATTTACTCTCTGGTGTTTATTTTTTATTTGTGTGCTCATGACTCTGGGTGGTAGATATAAGGGGTTGGGCATTTACAAATATGTTTCTTATGTCTTTGGTTTTGCCTTGACATACTGGGTTGCTGAGTTCTCATCATGTGGCCTTGGGGAAGTCCTGTAACCTCACATGTAAATCTGAGATGGTATTTAACTACCAAAGGAGTCTGACAAATTTGGCAGAAGTTCTCTATAAAGTGCCATGTTAAAACAAAAAAACTCCCAACAACCTTGAGAATTATGAAACAGGTCATTTTGGTTACATGTCACTGTAGCAGCATCTCAGGTATTCTATAGGGAGCTATTGACTTGAGTAAATGAATGAATGATTGAACGGACGAGTAAATAAACTTCCAATCTAAAATTTGGGCAGAGGGAGTAGAGTCCCCATCTTGAGAACTAGGGGAGCACATTGTTGACTTTTCAACTTGCTGCTAACAAAATGTTCATTGAATGCTTTACATTGAATGTTCTACACCCTGCTAGTGCAATAGTGAACAAGAATAGTGGATGTTTTTTTTTTTTTTAAATATTTATTTATTTATTTATTTATTTATTTATTTATTTATGATAGACATAGAGAGAGAGTGAGAAGCAGAGACACAGGCAGAGGGAGAAGCAGGCTCCATGCCGGGAGCCCGATGTGGGACTCAATCCCGGGACTCCAGGATCGCGCCCTGGGCCAAAGGCAGGCGCTAAACCGCTGAGCCACCCAGGGATCCCCGAATAGTGGATCTTATATTGTAGTTCTGGGCAAACAGAAAATAAGCAAGTACACAAAATCATAGCTACTAAGTACTACAAGGAAGGTAAAATAGGATTGTGTGGTAGAGAGGATAAGTGTGGAGCTGTGACATGGCTTTAACTGAAGTGGTTGGGGAATGCCCTTCAGAAGAGGTGACATTTGAGCGGATACTTAAGTGATAAGAAGGCAGCCCTTAGATATATATATATATTTAAAGATTTTATTTATTAGAGAGCGCGAGTATGAGGGAGAGGAGGGTCAGGTCAGACGGAAAGGGAGAAGCAGACTCCCTGCTGAGGAGGGAGCCCAACACTAGGCTTGATCCCAGAAATGCTAGATTATGACCTAAGTCGAAGGCAGATGCTTAACTGACTGAGCCACCCAGGCGCCCCGGCCCTTCATTCAGTGTTCTGGGAAGAGAGACATTAAGTAGGAGCAGCATGTACACCTGATACAGGTATGAGCTTAGTGTGTTGAAGGTAAGAAATAAGGCCCGTGTTGGGGCACCTGGCTAGCTCAGTTGGTGGAGCATGTGACTCTTGATCTTGGGGTTGTAGGTTCAAGCCCCAGGTTGGGTGTAGAGATCACTTAAAAATAAAATCTAAAAAAAAAAATAAATAAATAATAATGCCAGTGCGGCAGAGTGGTTGAAAGGAGAGGAAGGTCTGAGCAAGAGGTAGGAGCCAAGGTCATGTGGGCTTGAGTTTTACCCCAAGTGGAATGAAGATCCCCTGGAAGGTTTGTCCCCCAACCCCCACTGGAAGGTTTAAGACAGTGAGTGACAGGATTTGATTTATGGTTAGAGAAAATCGTTTGAGGGATGCCTGGGTGGCTCAGCGGTTGAGTGTCTGCCTTAGGCTCAAGGTGTGATCCCGGAGTTCGAGTCCCACATCGGGCTCCCTTCGAGGAGCCTGCTTCTCCCTCTGCCTGTGTCTCTGCCTTCTCTCTGTGTCTCTCATGAATAAATAAATAAAATCTTTAAAAAAATCGTTTGGGTTGCTGGATGGATGATGGACTACAGGGGGACAAAAGAGAGGTAGGGAGACCAATGGGGGCTATTGGAATCATCCAGGGAGTGGTGATGGTGTCTGGGACGAGGGTTCTGGTAGTGGAGATATTTTGGAGGCAGATGGGTTGGCCAGGGAGTGTGAAGGACAGGGAATAATTAAAGATGACTCCTAGGTTTGTGGCCTAAGCATTTGAGGGATGGGTGAACTTGTATTTGGTAGTTATGTGTTTGGATAGTACTTGTAACATAGCCAAAGTTTGTTTATAGATTTTTTTTAATATATATATTTTTTAAAGATTTATTTGTTTATTCATGATAGAAAGAGAGAGGCTCAGAGACACAGGCAGAGGGAGAAGCAGGCTCCATGCCGGGAGCCCGACGTGGGACTCAATCCCAGGACTCCAGGATCGCGCCCTGGGCCAAAGGCAGGCGCTAAACCGATGAGCCACCCAGGGATCCCTTGTTTATAAATTAAAAAAAAAGATTTACGTATTTGGGAGAGAGAGAGCCTAAGGAGGGTGAGGGGCAGAAGGAGAAGCAGACTCCCCACTGAGCAGGGAGTCCAATTTGAGGTTCTATCCCCAGATTCCGGGATCATGACCTGAGCCAAAGGCAGACTTTAACCGACTGAGTCACCCAGGCACTCCTGTTGATAAATTCTTGATCCTAACATCAACTCTCAACAAGTACCTGTATTTCACAGGTGAGGAAGCTGGATGGGGTCAAGTGCCTTTCCCAGGGTCCCTCACCTGAGTATGAACGTCATTTCAGCAACAAACCCTGTTCTTTCTGTCTGTGGCCTTTTTCTGGAACCTGATGCCTCCCAGAGGGCCATCTGGTTAGTACTTCAAGTGAGTGTTGATACTTGAGTGGTCTGTCTTTATTGGCTCCAGCTTTCTTTGACACACTTGTTTTTCCCTGTACTTGGTTTTGAAGGCAGTGGTAGGCTCTGGGCCTCTCAGAATGCAGGACAGGAGGGACTACAGGGAGGTTGCTTGCATTCTTTAAAAAGCATAAAGAATATCAGGACCCTGAGAGAGACCCTCTGCACCGACTTAGCTATCCCTCTCTTTATCAATGGCTTCAAGCAAGATTTCAGCCCTCTGTGGCCCTCGGGTTACACCTCTGCAAAACAGGATGATTAATTGCCACTTTCCCATTAAGAAAGGTCTTGAAGGCCTAATAATATCTGAAAAATTCTATAAGCTCTCAAACACTAAAAATTTGTGAATAGTTTTTGATATTGTAGAGGTGGGCTCTTTTAAAAATTTTGTATTTATTTTGGTTTTTATTTAAGTTTTAGAAGAATGAGCCCCCCAAAAATAAAAATAAAAGAATAAGCCCTTTCTAACATTAAGAATAGGGGCAGATTTTTTCCTCAGATTGTTTCCGAAAGAACTTGTAGGTGCTGTTCTTTATTTAGCATTCTGCAACCTCAGTTTCTTCATCTTTAAATGGGCTTAGTACCATCTGCCTCCCAGGATAGTTGTATTAAGTAGGACTGTGTGTGTAAAGTACCCAGAGCAAATCTGGTGCAGGGTCCAGTCACAGGTGAATGTTAGTCTCCATCCCCAGTCCTGGAGATGGGCTGCAGCACCATTGCCTTTTTATCCTGAGCTCTTAGGTTAAAAAAAAGACTGGCTCTAAGAAACCTTCTCGTTCCTCCCCTAATCTCCATGGACTTCGAGTATGTAGTAGTTAAGGAAAGCTTTTTTTTTTTTTTTTTTTTAAATTTTTTATTTATTTATGATAGTCACAGAGAGAGAGAGAGAGGCAGAGACACAGGCGGAGGGAGAAGCAGGCTCCATGAACCGGGAGCCCGACGTGGGATTCGATCCCGGGTCTCCAGGATCGCGCCCTGGGCCAAAGGCAGGCGCCAAACCGCTGCGCCACCCAGGGATCCCCAAGGAAAGCTTTTTGGATGCTGCTCTCAGAGTTGGGAGAAGAGGTGGAAGTGAATCTGTTGGCTTTCTGATTTTATTTTTGAAGTTGAAGGGCAACATTGGGAGAATAAGGTTTATTTTTTATTTTTTTTATTTTTTTTTTTGAGAATAAGGTTTAGAATTACATTTGTAGTAGTATCCCCCCCCCCCAAGATTTTATTAATTTATTTGAGAGCGAGAGTAAATAGGAGCGGGGCAGAGGGAGAAGCAGACTCCCCATTGAGCAGGGATTCCCAGGACCCCAAGATCATGACGTGACCTGAAGTCAGGTCACGTGACCTGTGGGTCAGCCTCAGCTTTAACTGACTGAGGTACCCAAGGTGCCCCACGTTTGTAGTATTTTCATCATCGAAGTCGGGTACTGGGGGAAGTTGGGCCCACTGGGAGTATTTCTGCTTTCATCCTGAAGAGACAGACAGCTTCTGACTGGAAGCTTGAATTCTAGGGGCAGTTGCAGGAGGAACCCAAGAGGTCTCAGAAGCTCCTCTAACCTCCCATACTTTGGTGCTGTGTAGCTGGGTTCCTTCACCTTCTGGACATTTGTGGTGTTCTTGTTCACTGAGAGAGCTGTAGAGCTGGTTTAAGACAAGGGCCCTGCCTGTGGAAGGAAGGGCTTATATGCTGGTGAGGAGGCAGTCACTCCATAACTATAACATGCTGGCCTGAAGCAGGGAGGAAAGGGGTGTGCTGAGCCATTGAACTTGGCTGTTGTGGGGGTGTGTTTAGTGTGTGCCACACCATCGCTGCTGTTAGAGATACTAGTCACTGAACTAGGTCTTATTTTACAAAGACTACCTCCTTTATGCTTCACAGCACCCCTAAGAAGTAAGGTTCATTAGTTTGAGAACCAGAGAGGCTGAACGGCTTGTCTGAGGTCACAGCTAGCATGCAGCACGGCAGGATCTTGAATGCAGATTTGTTTGATCACAGAACCCAGGTTTTTACCACTCAACCATACTGTTTCCCTAGAGTACTTCCCTGGAGGGTAGAGAGTAGAAAGTAGTCCTCTGTGGAGTAGGCTGGATATAGGGGACACAGTTCACTTGGCTCCCTGCCTTGTTGGGATGCATGTTTATTTGGAGCCTTGATTGCTTCCTGCCCAAAATACCAGCCAAACTTGAGAGGGATAGGCTAGCAGGGTGAGTCCCAAAGAGGCAGCTTTATTTTTGCCTGAGCTGTGGGTCAGCCTCACAGGCTGCCCATTGAAGACGTCCTTCCTAAGCGTGGTAGTGTAGAGCTGTTGCCCTGCGGGCTGGAGCAGGACTCAGGATTTGTATGCAGTTCACAGTGTGCCTGGAGTCCTGCCACTGACACCAGCAGCAAAGGACAAGTAGGCAGATGAGTGAATCTTCAAGCAGTTCCTTAAAGGACGCCCCCCCCCCACCTTGGAGCCCATTTAGATATTGCAACTTGGAGAGACACAGCTGCCTGCCCCCTTCCCAAGCCTCTGAAAAGAACTGCACCACCTTTTGTGCCTGCCAGTTGCATAGCAACCAGACTAGCTGATTGCCTCCTGGTGGGAGAGAATTGTTTAGCTTTGGATTCTTGGGAGAGGTGCCAGGCATCACCTCCCAGGGGTGGGAGAGAATTGTTCCAAGAAGCAGAGGTGTGGGAAGATGCTGCTTCTTAGGAGGGTGCTGACTGACAGGCATTCCTGTCTGACCCATCTAGCCAGACCCTGCCTGAGGCTTCCCTACTGGGAACAGCTAACAGCTCTGAGCCTGAAGGCTGCTGAGGGTCATGGTCAGAGAAATCAGGGGTCTTACTCTGATCTTGAGGTCATCATGCTGGTGAAAGGGGCTGCCTCATAAGGTAGTGTGTCCCTCACCTCTGGGCACAGGTTGGATGGCTCCATATGAGGCATGCCAGGGCAGCACCAGAGGATAGATGGACTTTTTCACTTCAAAGATCTGCCACCTTGGTGCTTGGGACCTGCTCTGGTTTTTGTGAGTTAGGAAAGGGGTAGAGGGCATGATGGAAAACAGCACCCTGTAGTCTTTCTGTAACACACAGGCAGACAGTGTGTTAGTAGCAACTTGTCCCCCAGGAGAGCTGAATAGTAGCAACTTACATTTATTGAATGCCTGTCAGCAATCTAGACTGAGCTCTGTGCTTTTTGTATGTTTTTTTCCTTAAAGAATGCAGTATATTCATTAAAAACTCTTTTTTTCCATTCTAGTCCCTAAGGGCAAGCACAGATAGGAATTTTGTGTTTTATCATTCTAGATTTTTTTCTGCATTTACAAGCAATACAGTCTTGTAATCCTCATAAAAAATCTCTGTTCTTTTACCCCCATTTTATAGAACAGGAAACTGAGGCTCAGAGAGATGAAAAATATTGTCTGAGGTCCCATAGGTGGAGGAGCTGAGATTGAGATTGTAAGCCAGATCCATCCAGCTCTAGAGTGGATGCCCTCTCTTTGACTTGATGGATTGGAGTGTTTCCACAATGGTACTTGATAGGTCCGAATGTGGCTGGTGAATTCTTTGTTGCTGAAGCAGCTGCCTCAAGAGATGAGGCCTCCTCCAGGAGCCCAGCCTGTTTGGACAGCCCAGCCACTTCTGCTGCTTGACTTGTTCCAAGTTCTGGTGCTCACTGACACGTGGCTCTCTCAGGCAGTGCTGGCATGTGCCATGCCTTGCAGGATGGCCAAGAGGTCAGATTGGCCTCCTGCTCAAGAATATGTCAGTCCCTTTGATTTGGACTGTTCTCTCAATACAAGTGGTCCTAAGGAGAGACTTCTGTCTTTTGGGAACAGAACGTAGCTGGTCTGTAGCGTGTCTCACTTAGGGCAGTTGGGAAGGCCAGAGTTCCGAGGGGTGCAGGGGTGCGCATATAACACGCCCCAGGGTGGATCCCTTTTCCATAAGCTTTGCCACAGCTAGCTCAGGTGCAGGTGCTCTCTGCTACAGGTGCATGAATTTGAAAGCACGAAGAAGAGGCTTGTGTTCAAATTATGGCTCTGCCTTTATCTCTTTTCATCACCAAATATTTCTTGAACTTCTGAGTGTCAGATATTGTTCTAGGCTGAGTATGCATGGTAACGTGACTAGACAGGTTTTCTGCCTTAAGGGAGCTTATGCTTTAGTGGTATTTACTTTCTCATTTGCCAGGTTCTCCCATTTTTCTCATCTAAACAAGGGACAAGCTGACCTGTAGTAATCCCTCTTGGCACACTTGTTGGGAAGGTGACATAGGATAATTGTGACCTTGCCTGGCATGGTTTTTTTTTGTTTGTTTTGTTTCATTTCTTGCCAGGCTCCCCAGTGGGGGTCCACTTTGAGTATGTTTCCTCTTTCAGAATTTGTTCTGTGTCAGTAAACACAGGATCAGCGGAACCTCCCTTACCCCTTGGAGATTTTTTTTTTAAGATTTTATTTTATTTATTCATGAAAGACACACACAAAGGCAGAGACACAGGCAGAGGGAGAAACAGGCTCCGTGCAGGGAGCCTGATGTGGGACTCAATCCCAGAACTCCAGATCACACCCTGAGCCAAAGACAGACACTCAACCACTGAGCCACCCAGGCTTCCCAAGCCCTGGAGATTTGGATCTCATTCAGTAAGGGAGGGGGCCCTACTAACACCCAGGAGCCAGACTCTACCAAAGGCACTTTGGTTCAGTGGTTGGAACTAAGAGCCCCCCCATCCCTCCTGTCCTTCCACTGAGAGCTGAGCCTTCCTGGCTGTTGGAGGCTGGGAGATACCTTTTTTTTTTCCCAAAGATTTTATTCATTTATTCATCAGAGACACAGAGAGAGAGGCAGAGACACAGGCAGAGGGCAAAGCAGGCTCTCTGTGGGGAGCCTGATGTGGGACTTGATCTCAGGACCCCAGGATCATGACCTGAGCCAAAGGCAGACGCTCAACCACTGAGCCCCCAGGTGCCCCTCTACCAGACCTTTCTTAAATTTACCTCCAGAAGTAACAGCAGATCAAGGTATGTCCTCTTAGATCCATTTCTGTGAACATGTAGTGCAGACAGTGTTAAAGCAGTAGGTTGTGTGTTTTATCTGTAACTTAATAGCGAATCTCAAGAGAGGTTTTTTTTTTTTTTTTAAAGATTTTATTTATTTATTCATGAGAGAGAGAGGCAGAGACACAGGCAGGAGAAGCAGGCTCCACGCAGGGAACCCGATGTGGGACTCGATCCCAGGTCTCCAGGATCACACCCAGGATTGAAGGTGGCGCTAAACCACTGAGCCACCCAGCCACCCGGGCTGCCCTCAAGAGAGTTTTTCCTGAAGTGTTTATAGTGTTCCACAAAATGGATAAAATGTAACTTAAAAAAACATGTTCCTAATTTTTTAAAGATTTTATTTTGAAGTAATCCTCCACCCAATGTGGGGCTCCAACTCAACTGTCCTGCGATCAGGAGTCACATGCTCCACCAACTGAGCCAGCCAGGCCCGGTAGGTTGTTTTTTAAATATTTTGTTTAATGGTGCAGTTGAGCATTCTCGTAGCTCCTCCTTGTGTGTATGCATGGTATAGGGGTATATGGGGAAAGTTCCAACTTGCTCAGTCACAAGTGTACTGAGTTTTAGCAGCTGTTGGCCACTTCCCACCAAGAAGACTTTACTGGTGTTCTTTAATAGTGAAATTCAAGGTTATTGTTTCCTCCAAATCCTTACCAGTGCTTTATGTTGTAAATCTTGGAGAATTTTGCCAATTACTTTTGTATAATGAAGGTGGAAGAAAGCGGTCATGTTCTTTTTTTTTTTTTTTAAAGATTTATTTATTTATTCATGAGAGAGAGAGAGAGAGAGAGAGAGAGAGGCAGGCAGAGACACAGGAGGAGGGAGAAGCAGGCTCCATGCCGGGAGCCCGATGCGGGACTCGATCCCGGGATTCCAAGATCGTGCCCTGGGCCAAAGGTAGGTGCCAAACCACTAAGCCACCCAGGGATCCCCATCATGTTCTTCAAAAAAAAAAAAAATTGCCTTCATTCTTCTGCTTTTTAACAATCCAAAGTGGACTGCCAGTTGTAGGAAACAGTGTGGTGCTTAGAAAAATGATTTCTATTTCTTTAAAGAGATTTTTCTCATCCTAAAGCTAATGTATATGGACAGTATTATAGGTTCACACTAACGTACATTTAAAAGTTAAAAAATATTTTTTTAAGATTTTATTTATTCATGAGAGACACACACAGAGGCAGAGACATAGGCAAAGAGAGAGAAGCAGGCTCCATGAGGGAGCCCGATGTGGGACTCGATCCTGGGACTCCAGGATCATGCCCTAGGCCGAAGGTAGGCGCTCAACCACTGAGCCACCCAGGCATCCCAAAAAAGTTCAAATATTTCCATAATTTCACCCTACAGGGGAGAGCTGCTATTAAGTTTGGCAGTTATTCCACTTTGATTTTGTTTGGCTTCTTTAATTCATTTGTGTCTAGATCAGTACTTAGAATTGCCAGGAGATACTCGGAAGGGTTGAGTGTTTGAGCTTTAGAGCTCAAGTTGTGCTTGAATGCTGGTGCTGTTCACCCCCTGTGAGACCTCTGGCAAGTTGCCACCCTTCTGCAGCCTCAATTTCCTCATCTGTTAAATGGAGCTCATATTTTACAAGAGGGGGCTCTTCATCCACCTAAAGTACTTAGAGTTTGGCACTCAGTGGGAAGTATTAAATATTACTAATAATGGTCTTTGCTTAGAAACCCTGGCCACAACACCTGTTCATTGTGGGTTATAGGTGTGGGTACTGTGGTGCCAGGGACTGTGAGGAGAGGTAGATTTGGCATGGAATGAGTGTTTCCTGCCTCTCTAGGAGTCACTGTGTATTAAATACACTGGGTACCTGGCGTCGGCCAGGAAGTCTGGTGGGAGGGAAAGTGGTAGTGGTAGATATCCCCAGGATGAGCTTCAAGGAGTCTGTAAAATTGTATTTTATGTGTTTTGTAAATTTTCTCCATGAAATGTGGCCTACTCTTTAAAATGGCTGGAAAGGGATCCCTGGGTGGCGCAGCGGTTTGGCGCCTGCCTTTGGCCCAGGGCGCGATCCTGGAGACCCGGGATCGAATCCCATGTCGGGCTCCTGGTGCATGGAGCCTGCTTCTCCCTCTGCCTGTCTCTCTGCCTCTCTCTCTCTCTGTGTGTGACTATCATAAATAAATAAAAATTAAAAAAATAAAATAAAATGGTTGGAAAAACTCTCGTAAATGATATTTTTAAAAAATCACTTGTAGCATTTTGCATAATAATTTCTATTTGAGGGGAACCCATTCATATCCTTTCTTAGTTTCCATAATACTCCAGCTATTATTCCTTTTTTCCAAATGAGGAAACTGGGTTCAAAGGTGAAGCCTGCTTGAGATCACACAGCTAGTAAATGGTAGAACTGGCCTTTGGAGCTAGAGCTAAGTTCTTTTCACTGTGTGCTTGTAAACCACGGGTTATAATTCAAGTTATAGGATAGTGAACCACCATTCCACCATTTCCCGCTTTGTCTGTTATATCTTCCCATTTTGAGTGCTTAATAGCTTTTACACACTTGACTTGATTCTGTATCTTTTTACATACTGTCTGTCCTTTTTGAGTGCCTTGCAGACTCCTGTTATCCTCCCCACAGCCCTGCTCTGTGAAACCCTGTCCTAGCATCCCAAGTGGAGTTCATTATTGCTCCCTCTACAGCACGCTTGCCTCTGGTATGTGCTTCCTTTTTGGCATAGGTGACAGTTGGTTGCATTTACATGCTGATCTTGGTCAGACTAAGTATATTAACTTAGGGACTTTCTCTTCTTGGTGTCTATTTCTTATTGTTTGGCACATAATTGGTGTTACAGTGTTAAAATGCATAAAGACCTCCTTCCTAGGAAAGAAGTTACATGATAAGCCACCATCAACCTATTCTCTCTTTGCCCCTGTTGAATGCATTATCTACTTAGCAGCCACAGTGATTTTTTTTTTTTTGATTTTTTTGATTTTTTTTTGATTTTTTTTTTTTTAATGCAAATATGGTCCAGTCACAATCCTGCTTAAACCTTCTGTGGCTTCCCACTGCTTTTAGGATCAAGTTAAACATTTAACATGTCCTACCATAAAGGTCACACACACTTAACAAGACATGGTCAAGGACTTGGATCGGTAAAGGTACAATGAGGCACTCATATACAGATAGTTCATGACTAACACAGACAAGAAGAACAAGCTGAAGGTGCCAGCTCCCTGGGTCCTGGTCCCACACACCAAAATGGACAACATTAAAGCAAAAAATGCTGATAACTGCACACAAGTTGTGGGTGTGCTGTTTCAACTCAGCGGGTTTACATTCTACAGCTCAGGTCTGCAGGATCTGGAGCAGAAAGCTTCATACCTCATCAGATTCTGGGAGACAGGAGAAACTGTCTCATAACAGCCTCCCAGAGGAGATAAGGAAGCAAGTGGGAGATGACCTCACAGCAGCTCCTCTAGAGGCCTCCCATCTAGTGTTCCAGGAGGATCGCAAGATGTTCTGGCAAGACTCAGAGGAGCTGTTGTCCCATGTTGCTAGGGTACTTTTCTCCTAGGGTACTTTTTTCTTCCTATATGGTCCCTCATGATACCTGGCTCCTTTTTACCTCTTAGCCTTATTTTCTGCCATTCCTGCTGCACTTGGCTCACTTTGTTCCAGCCAAGCCGGCTTTCTCTGTTTTCAGTTACAGGTGGTTTCCTGACTTGGGGCCTTTGCACATGCTGATCTGTGCCTGCAGGTTTCCTTGGATTCCTTCCGCTAAACGCTATTTGATTTGCCTGGCTAACTCCTATAATGTTTCAGTTTGTTTGTTTGTTTGTTTGTTTGTTTATTTATTTATTATTTTCATTTTATTTTTAAAGATTTTATTTATTCATGAGAGACAGAGAAAGAGAGGCAGAGACACAGGCAGAGGGAGAAGCAGGCTCCATGCAGGGAGTACGATGTGGGACTCGATCCCGGGACCCCAGGATCATGCCCTGGGCCAAAGGCAGCACTAAACCACTGAGCCACCTGGGCTTATTTTTTTTTTTTTAAGATTTTATTTATTTATTCATAGACACAGAGAGAGAGAGAGGCAGAGACTCAGGCAGAGGGAGAAGCAGGCTCCATGCAGGGAGCCCGATGTGGGACTCAATCCCAGGTCTCCAGGATCACACCCCAGGCTGCAAGGCGGCGCCAAACCCCTGCGCCACCGGGGCTGCCCATGTTTCAGTTCTTAGACTAAATATTACTTTCTTGGAGAAGCCCTTCTCCTAGTCTAGTTTAATAAGTTCTCTTGCTTTCTACTATTATAACTGATTAGCTTTCCTTTCATAGTCCTTTCCCTCATGTAGCTGCTTATATGGTCCTTCAAATGATTACTTTGTATCCATTTCTTCCTTAAATTATAAAGTCAGCATGGGCAGGGAAGTGCCTATCTTGCTTATCTCATTAATTTAGGCACCACAGTATAAATTCTTGGACTTGGTAAGTATTTGTTGAAGGAATCAGTAACACTTTAGTTTAAATTAGGGAAGTAGTATGGCAGAAATAGCGCTGACTTGAGAATTGAGCTGATTCAGTTTTCCTAATCACTTTTAAAAAAAATATTTATTAATGAGAGACACACACAGAGAGAGGCAGAGACACAGGCAGAAGGAGAAGCAGGCTCCATGCAGGGAGCCTGATGTGGGACTCGATCTGGGTCTCCAGGATCAGGCCCTGGCCTGAAGGCAGCGCTAAACTGCTGAGCCACCCAGGCTGCCCACTAACCATTGTTAACTAGGTATGTGACCTCGAGCTTTCATTTCTTCATCTGTCAAATGAAGTAAAATACTTGGTGATCTGGGCTTACCTGGGTTTCTATGATAATCAGTGATTCTGGATGAACAATTAATTAGCAGGATTCGGGGCATCTGGGTGTCTCAGTCAGTTGAGACACGGCTCAAGTCATGATTTCAGGGTCCTGGGATCGAGCCCTGCATCAGGTTCTCTGCTCAGTGGGGAGTCTGCTTCTCCCTCTCTCTGCCTGCTGCTTCCCCTGCTTATGTGCTCTTTCTGTCAAATTAATAAAATCTTAAAATACTTAGAGATCTAAAGGAGTGGGGCCTAGGATAAGAATCCCACTGTTTAGTTGACATCTCTACCCAAGTGTCCTCTCCAGAAGCAAACTCCTGCTCTCCTCTTCAAGTCTGTTCTTCTCTTGCCTTCCCCATTTCAGCATGTAGCAACTCCATTCTTCCAGTTACTCAGGCCCAAACTCCAGTGTCCTTCTTTTTTTTTTATCTTTTTATTTAAAGATTTTATTTATTTATTCATGAGAGACACAGAGAGGCAGAGACATAGGCAGAGGGAGAAGCAGGTTCCATGTAGGAAGCCTGATGCGGAACCCGATCCCAGCACTCCGGAATCACGTCCTGAGCCAAAGGCTGACACTCAACCGCCGAGCCACCCAAGCGTCCCCCCAGTGTCATTCTTGACTCTTTTCTCACATCCCTTGGCCAATCTCTCAGCAGATCTTTTTTTTTTTTTTTTTTTTAAGATTTTTATTTATTCATGATAGACATAGAGAGAGGCAGAGACACAGGCAGAGGGAGAAGCAGGCTCCATGCCGGGAGCCTGGCGCAGGACTCAATCCCGGGACTCCAGGACTGCACCCTGGGCCACGGCAGGTGCTAAACCGCTAAGCCACCCAGGGATCCCCTCTCTCAGCAAATCTTAACTGTTACTGCCTTCGGCATAAATCCAGACTCTAGCCCCTTCTCACTGCCTCCACCACTCTAACTCTGGTCCATGTCACCATCATCTTTCATGGGGCTGTTACACTAGTCTGCAACCTGGTCCCCCTGCTGCCTTCTGTTTTACATGGAGCAGCCAGAAGGATCCTTGGGAAGAAGTTGGAGCAATGATTCCTGTTCAGAATTCTTCATTAGCTTTTCGCTCAGAGTAAAGTCAGAATCTTTAGTCAATTCTGCAAGATCCTATACAATTTGAATCCTTGTTCTTTTTTAAAGTTTTTTTTAAAATTTTTATTTATTTATGATAGTCACACACACACAGAGAGAGAGAGAGAGAGAGAGAGGCAGGCTCCATGCACCAGGAGCCCAACGTGGGATTCGATCCCGGGTCTCCAGGATCGCGCCCTGGGCCAAAAGCAGGAGCTAAACCGCTGCGCCACGCAGGGATCCCCCGCTGCGCCACCCAGGGATCCCTGAATCCTTGTTCTTATCTCTTACCACATTCCCCCTTGTTTATTCTGCTCTGGCCACGCTGGCTTCTTTGCTGTTTGTTTTGTTTTTTAATTTTAAAATTACCAAAAAAAATAAATAAATAAAATTACCATTTTAACCATTTTAAGTATATAGTTCAGTGGCATCAAGTACCTCGCATGGTTGGGCAGCCATCACCACTTACCATCTCCAGAGCTTTTTTTTCATTGTCCTGTACTGAAACTCTGTCCCCATTTAGACACTAACTCCCTATTTCCCTCTTCCTCCAGGCCCTGGCAACTACCATCTACTTTCTATCCATTTGTTTATTCCAGGTACCACATGTAACTGGAATTCATAAAGTATTTGTACTTTTGTGACTGGCTTATTCCACTTAGCATAATGCCTTCAAGGTTCACCCATGTTGTAGCATGTGTCAGGATTTTTCAGACTTTTAAAACTCTTTTCAAGGACGCCTGGCTGACTCAGTGGAGCATGCAACTCTTGTTCTCAGGGTTGTGAATTCGAGCCCTATGTTGAGTTGGGTGGAGAGATTACTTAAAATCTTTTATTTATTTAATCCATTGGCTGAGCCAACCAGGCGCTCCAAAATTTCTTTTCAAGGAGTATTCCATTATATGTATGCATCACACTTTATCCATTCATCCATCGATAGATACTTGGGTTGCTGCCACTTTTTGACTGTTGTGAACAATGCTGTTATCAATGTGGGTGTAGAAATATCTCTTTGCTGTTCTTTGAAAACAAAAGTTACCACCTCACTTTAGAGGACCCTTGGGTTTTCTGTAGGAGATGCTTTTCCTTCATTCTGTAGGTTGGCTTGTACCTTTTGTCAGGTCATTGTTCAATGTCACCTTCTCATAGAAACCTTTCCCAACTATCCTATTTTAAATTGCACCTCCCCACACTGCCCTGGCTCTTTTTCCCATCACTCATGCTTCATCCTCTTTCATGATGCTTACCAACATCTGACAGAGGTTTTACGTTTTTCTCTGTCTCTGTCTCTCCATCTGACTTTCTCAAAGGCTGGGGAATGTCAGGCCCAAGAAGATTGTTTTGTTCATTGCTGTATTCTCAGTGCCTAGAAGAGGGCCTGGCACCCACAGTCACTCAGTAACTATTTGACGGACAGATGAATGAATAAATATGAGTGAATAAGTAAGGTTTGGTGGTAGGAGGGAAAAGGGACAGAATGGCAGTGAAGAGAGATGGTTTTCCCCAGTCAGCTGTGCTCATCACTTCTCATATTTCTGGCTGCTACTGCGATCCTGAGGGTAAAATTAAAATCTTAGCTTTTTCTTCCTCATATCTTCTCCAGTGATTGTACCTGCCCCCCGAAACCCCCCAAACAGTTGTGTTCTGGACAAGTTGCATGACAGCCCAGAATGTGCACACAATTGAGGGGATCAACATGAGGTTGCAGGTGTTAAATCTCATCAAGGAAACCAAAACAACACCTCCCCCACTGGTGTGCCAAACAAACCATTTTCCACTATTAGCATCATTACTTAAAGGGCCTTTTTTTTTTTTTTTTAATATTTTATTTATTTATTTATTTTTTTGTTTTTTTAAATTTTTTAAATTTATTTATGATAGTCACAGAGAGAGAGAGAGGCAGAGACACAGGCGGAGGGAGAAGCAGGCTCCATGCATCGGGAGCCTGACGTGGGATTCGATCCTGGGTCTCCAGGATCGCGCCCTGGGCCAAAGGCAGGCGCCAAACCGCTGCGCCACCCAGGGATCCCAAGGGCCTTTTTTTTTAACATGAAGGTATAGGAAGGCGAGATTCAGAACAAAAGACATGTTTTAAATTTAATAAATTTGACTTTTTAAAAAATTTGCTTATGTTGTCTTTATTTTTCCAATTTTCTTGGTGGATAGCTGTGCACAGAGAGGCACCAAGCAGGTGGCTGAGGCCTGGGTGCCTCTGGCACCACAGACTGAACAGAACCATGGTAGAGAGCCTGATGATGCTCAGCAAAGGCCCAGGGTGATCGTGAACCAGTCATTTCTTAGGGTTATTTGGCCCTGACATTTGTAACTCTCTAAATTGTGAGTTCTCTCAGGTGTTGTTCAAATTGCCCTATCCTGACCTGTCATTGGATCATGAAATGAATGGAGTAAGATTTTTGCCTTCAAGAAAAGATAATCTAGAATGCTAAGGGAAAAAAGGAAGACACAAAGAGCCCCTATGGTGTGATTTATATGCACTAGCCACAGTAGATAGACCTCATGTCTTCAGTAGCAACTTTAATACTAACACCCTTTTTGTTTTCATGTCTGCCTTATCCTACCAGATTGTGATCCTGCCCGTAGGGACAGCATGGTGGTGGTGGAATTTAGTGGGTATAGCTAAGCTTTCCTCAGGCACACTGTACCACATGGGACATAGGTGTGCGGAGATCCTGACCTCCCCCCCACCTCCCCACCCCCACCATTGCCTCCCAGCGGCTCGCTGATCTGTTTACCTAGCTGTAATGTCCAAAAAATAAGGTATTTTATTCATGGGCCTTAACTTGGAAGGGGTGGGAACCATGTGGTAACAGTGTTTGGCACCTAGGAAGGTATTCGTTGTTTGTTAAATGAGGTAGTCTAGACAGAGGTTATTCTTCCTTATTAATATTTTAAAATAGAAAGAGTAAGCAGTTTGGTCAGTCGAGGCGGCCAATAATAAGCATGTAGCGTTCTAAATCTGTTTCACTTTCTGTGACACCATGCTGGGTTGCGTTTTATGTGCGTGTACATACATAGTGTTGCATCCTCACCCGTGTGTAAATAAAGGCGAAGGCTATGGCTAATTTGGAAAAGCCTAAACTCTGGGGGTTTTCTTCCCTGGTACAGATAGATCTATTCTGACATTGCTACATTTTCCTCTGGGCCTTTGGGGAATACACGGGTTTATTCCCGTGTATTTATTTATGAGAACCTGCTTGCTGGGGAGGAATATTTATAGAATCTCTGAGCTGGAAAGAACTTTGGAGAATATCTAGTCCAGTGGTTGCCAGACATGGCAATATCAGAGTGACTTGGTAGTCTTTACCGAGGCTTAGGCTCTACCCCAGGTGATTATGATGGAGAGGTCTGGGAGTGGTAGGGCCTAGAAGCTGAAACCTCTCAGGTGGCTTTGATGCAGCTGGAATGATCCACTTCTCCCATTTCATAGATGGGGAAAGGGAGACACAGAAAAGTGAGATTACTGCAAGGGTACCTAGTGGCCTAGCTAGGAGGCCAGATCTCTGGACTCCCATTCCCCGAATGTTCCTTCTTGTCATGTGGGGGGCTCTCTGTTTGATCCACACATGAGGAAGTAGCCCATGGGGCAGGCACACCATGGCTCTTTGGCTGTCTGAGCGTGGTGCCCTCATCGGAATGTTGGATTGCAAAATTAGAGTTCAAGGACAAAAATACAGTGACACTAGGGGATTTCAGCTCCCTCTACGCCAGCTGAAAACAGCTTGCTATCTTTTCAGCTACACATCACCTTAATACAAATTTGCAGAATTATAGGAAAAGAAAAATATAAGAATATATAAAAATATAAGAAAAATTTCCCACTTAACCCAAACATTTTTTATGATAGTGCATTTCCTTTTGGTCTTTTTCCCCCTGTGAACATGAGTTTTAGCATTGTAGACAGTGTTTTCATTTATTATTATATCACAGACACTTTCCTGTGTTGCTACTTAGTATTTAAAACTATCATTCCTACCCATAGAAATTAAACATGTTAAGTTGCTTTTAGTTTTAGGGGCTATAAGTAGTAATGCAGTGAACTACTCAATGCATACAGTATCATTTTCATGTTTAGAATTATTTCTCAAGGGTAGATTTTCAGATATAGAATGCGGGGGACGCCTGGGTGGCTCAGTGGTTGAGCATCTGCCTTTGGCTCAGGGTGTGATCCCGAGATCTGGGATCGAGTCCCATATCAGGCTCCCTGCATGGAGCCTGCTTCTCTCTCTGCCTATGTCTCTGCTTCTCTCTCTGTCTCATGAATAAATAAATAAAAATCTTAAAAAACAAAAGATATGGAATTGCTGGGTCAGAGGGTAAGGATATTCCTGTGGGTTTCATACTGACAAACTGTTTTATGAAAAAGATCAGTTTGCTTTTACTCCACAGCAAGCAGTCTGCAAGAATATTTATTTTTGGTTTTGAGCATTTAATTTTTAATTAAAAATTAACAGTTATATTTTTTTCTAATTATAAGAAATATTAGGGGTGCCTGGCTGGCTTAATAGGTGGAGCATGCAACTCTTGATCTTGGGGTGGTGAGTTTGAGCCCCACATTGGGGGTAGAGATTACTTAAAAAAGAAGGAAATTTAAACCATAATTGGTGTCTTTCTCAAAGTATTTTTTTGTTATAAAATTTTACACATAAAGAAAAGTAAAAAGTAGTAGCAAGAACACCCATATATGTGCTTACCATCTTGTCTGAACAGTTAGTAACATTTTGTTTTACTTGCTTCACTATGTATTTTTTTATTATTTTTTATTATTCTTGACCATTTCAAAAGAAATTGAAGGCATTGTGACACCTCATTCCTAAAAACTTACAACATTTGTTTCTTAATAAGTTAGTTAGCTATGGAACTATAATGCCATTGTCTGTTCTCCCAAAAATGTCTTTGGTAGTGATCTTTTTCCAAATCAGGATGTAATAAAAAAATTTACACATTGTATTGGTTTTACTCTTTTAAAGGTCTTTCTTACTCTAGAACACTCTCAACCCCCACCTCCCATACACCTTGTTTTCCCTGTCATGTTGACTTTTCAAAGATACCAGGCCAGTTTTCTTGTAGAAAGTCCACATCCTGGATTTGATTGATTGTCGTTTCTTTCCATGATTTTCCCTTAGGCTGTGGCTAAGGTCCCAGTGCCTGTTTAGATTCAGGTTAAACATTTTTTGAACAAGAATTCTTTTTTCCTTCGTATTTATTTTTTTAAGTAAATTCTGCCCCTGGGGTGGGGCTTGAATCCATGACCCCAGGATCAAGTGTCTCATGCTCTACTGACTGAGCCAGTCAGGCACCCTGACAAGAATTCTTCTTAGGTGTTGCTGTCCCACCAGGGAGATGAGTGTCACGTACTCTTGCTATTGGTAATGCTAAGCTTGATCTCTGGGTTAAGGTAATGGTTGCCCTTCTAGTATAAAGGTATTTTTTTCCCCTCTTCCTTTTTTTTTTTTTTTTTTTTTAATTTTACTTATTCATGAGAGACACAGAGGCAGAGACATAGGCAGAGGGAGAACCCTACAGGGAGCCTGATGCAGGACTTGATCCCAGGACCTCGGGATCATACCCTGAGCCGAAGGGAGATGCTCAACTGCTGAGCCACCCAGGCGTCCCCTAATTTTTTTTTTTTTTTAAGATTTTATTTGACAGAAAGTGCAGGAGAGGGGGAGGAGGGGCAGAGAGAGGGAGAGGCAGACTCCTCGCTGAGCAGGGAACCCCCCACACAGGGTGCCATCCTAGGACCCTGGGATCATGACCTGAGCCCGAAGGCAATCACTTAACTGACTGAGCCACCCAGGCGTCCCTGTGTCTTCCTTATTAATGATAAATTCCTGTAAATCTCTGAAACAAGTGTTTATTTTTTAAAAAATTGTTGATTGTCAAATTGCCAGTAAATGATTGTATTAACACCACTTCACAGTCCACATGCTTTCTGCACCTGTTTTGCCTTGCTCATTCTTTTTTCTTGGTTACAAAAGGAGCTCCTATATCCTATATATCACATTACATTTAAAAGTTATAGAAGGGATCCCTGGGTGGCTCAGCGGTTTGGTGCCTGCCTTCAGCCCAGGGTGTGATCCTGGAGTCCTGGGATCAAGTCTCATGTCGGGCTCCCTGCGTGGAGCCTGCTTCTCCCTCTGCCTGTGTCTCTGCCTCTCTCTCTCTCTCTCTCTGTGTCTCTCATGAATAAATAAATAAAATCTTAAAAAAAGAGAGAGAGAGAAATACTTGGCCTAGAAAGTAAAAGTGCCCATAATTCTAATTCTTAGAGATAATTGCTATGCACAGTTCAGACATATCATTTTTAAAACATATCTATATGTGTGAATTATTATTTACAATTATATAGAAATGAACTCCTATTATAATGCAATCTTCTTATTTTTTTCCCTGAATGTGTCCTGGAAGTTTTTCTCTCCCAGTAAAGGTAGATCTACCTTATTATTTTTTTAAAAGGTAAAATATGTAACATAAATGTTGACATTTTAACCATATTTAAGTATTCTTTTTTTTTTTATTTAAGTATTCAATTCAGTGGCATTAATTACATTCACAGTGTTATAGGACCACCACCTCTAATTCTTTCCTTTTTTAAAAAAGTTTTTAATTACTTAAGTAAACTCTATACCCAACATGGAGCTCAAACTCATGACACTGAGATCGAGTCACAGAAGCCAGCCAAGCACCCCTCTAGTTAATTCTTTTTTTTTTTTTTTAAGATTTTATTTATTTATTCATGAGAGACAGAGAGAGAGAGAGAGAGAGGCAGAGACACAGGCAGAGGGAGAAGGAGGCTCCATGCAGGGAGCCTGACATGGGACTCGATCTCGGGTCTCCAGGATCATGCCCTGGGCTAAAGGCAACGCTAAACCACTGAGCCACCTGGGCTGCCCTAGTTAATTCTTTTTAAATGGCTGTAAGATGGCATTCCTTGGTGAATGAACCAGAATTTATTCAATCAGTGCCCTATTTTTTGGACAGTTGGGTTGTTCTCTTAAGAATGGTGCTGCAGGAGAAAGAAAAAAAAAAAAAAAGAATGGTGCTGCAGGGATGCCTGGGTGGCTCAGTGGTTGAGTGTCTGCCTTCAGCTCAGGGCGTGATCCTGGGGTCCTGGAATCAGGTCCCTCATAGGGCTCCCTACAGGGAGCCTGCTTCTCCCTCTGCCTATTTCTCTGCTTCTCTCTCTCTCTCTGTGTCTCTCATGAATAAATAAAATCTTCTGAAAAAGTTAATTTAAAAAAAGTGCTGCAGAGAATATCCTTGCCTATCTGTGTTCATTTATGTGAGCTAGCTTTCTGGAATTGGGGAAAGCTAGTTAGAAGATACAAACATTTTACATTTCAATAAATATTACCTAATTGTCTTTCAAAAACACTGAACCTGTGAATTCCTGGATGGCTCAGTTAAGCCTCTGGTAAGTGGTTAAGCACCTGACTCTTGATCTTGGCTCAGGTCTTGATCTCAGGGTCGTGAGTTCAAGCCCAGTGTTGGGTCCACACTGGGTGTAGTGCCTACTTAAGAAAAAAAAAAAAGTGTTGTTACAGTGTTTGTACTGTAACCAAGAGCATCTGAGACTGGTAAATTATTGATTTGTCTTGTTAACTATTTGCTCTCACAAGGTTAACCAGACCTGCTCTGTGTTTAACCCTGTTCAAAATGGAAGAGCTAGTTGGCCAAGCAGAAGCAAGAATAATAGTTTATTTTTTTTAATATTTATTTATTTATTTATTTATTTATTTATGATAGTCACAGAGAGAGATTGAGAGAGAGAGAGAGGCAGAGACATAGGCAGAGGGAGAAGCAGGCTCTATGCACCGGGAGCCTGACGTGGGATTCGATCCTGGGTCTCCAGGATCGTGCCCTGGGCCAAAGGCAGGCGCTAAACCACTACGCCACCCAGGGATCCCAAGAATAATAGTTTAATTGATACTTATGTAGTACGTATATCAGACCTAGTGTTCAGGCATGGGAAATTTATTATGAATAAACTGACACATCCCTCCTCAGTGGAACTTACACACCAATGGAGACAGATACCATCTCACAAATGAATGTCAAGAAGTAGCAAGTAGGCATAGATAATAGGAGGCTTTGGTTGGGCTGGGAGTTCAGGAAGGATTCCCTGTCCCTGTTAATTTGGAATTTGAAGGATCAATGGGAATGATCTAGGCAAAGAGCAGATTAGGAATGAGGGTAGGCAGAGAACATTCTGAGCTGCACAAACAGCATGTGCAAAGGCACTGTGGCAGATCCCTTTAGTTTTGTTTTTTTTTTACTGGCCAATGAAGTTCAACATATTCTGTGCCTTTGAGGAAGGCAAATTCAGAATCACTGAGAGACCAAATAGAAGAGATCCCACCTCCAGGACCTTATAAGTAGAGAGATGAGAGGCTTTCCTAGGCAAATTCTGAGAGATTGCAAGTCATCTGCAGGAGAGAAGGCAGAGATGCACCAAAAGACATCAGCGTAGATTTTTAGAATAAGTTGGGGAAAGCTGGAGGGCTTAGAAATTGTATGGCCACTGGAATACATGAGAAGATGGTCAAGAATGTGAAAGGCCCAGCTGAGCTAAATCTTCTGAAAAATATTCAACCAAAGAGCTTTTTTTCCCATTTTTTTTTTAAGATTTTATTTATTCATGAGAATACACAGAGATGAGAGAGAGAGGCAGAGACACAGGTAGAGGGAGAAGCAGGCTCCATGCAGGGAGCCCAACGTGGGACTTGATCCCAGGTCTCCAGGATCACGCCCTGGGCTGAAGGCAGCACTAAACCACTGAGCCACCTGGGCTGCCCCAAAAGAGCTTTTAAAACTGTGTGGTAAGTGAAAGAAGAGACATCCAGCATCCAGAGGAAGAACACAGCTTCACATCTCACTCTGCACCTGTCTCCTCTATGAAGGAAAATAATACAGTGTAACATGTAGTGAATAGGCTCTGTGCCAAAACCCAGTGTAGGCTATTTTATTGAATAGTAACACTATGAAGTTTATCTCAATTTTCTCTATGGAGAAACTAAGGCTTGGGGAGGCTAAGTAACTTGTCCAGGGCCACAGCAGCTCAGTGGTGGTGCAGGGTTGGGCAGAGTCCAGATATTCAATCCAGACAAACCATCATACTGTGCCACCTTCAGTGAGAAAGGGGGGCTGTGAGAGGTGAGAGAGTAGCAGAAGTCAGGGGAACTGATCCATCTCAGGAGACAGACCTGAACTTGCATCCCGGATTCCCTGCTCACCACTTACCAGTATGTGACTTAACGTCCCTGGTCTGCAGTTCCTGCATCTGTAAGACCAGAATGGCACAGGAATTCAAAACTAGGCACAGAAAGTGCTTTACACTGGAGCAGGGCTTAATAAGTAACGGCTGTTTTATTCTTATTTGGGAGGCAGAGATCACCCATAATGTAATCATCTTACATTGTGGGATTTGTTGGGTTCATGAATGAGTGCTACATAATGTCCTCGCCTTTGAAGTCCGTCTCTGGGGTAAGCCTACCAGTGTGGGGGAGCTCTTCAGAGTTTACACATGACCTTTCGTGCATGTCAGCCCCTCACAGCACTGTTCTGAAGTGGGAATGAGGCTGAGATTTCATCTGTTCTAGGTGCAAAAAACTAAGGCCTTGAGGGATGAAGTGAATTGTGTAGGGTCTCGGCAAAGCTAGTATCTTCTACTTTTTGTTGGGATTAGTAGATAGAGTAGTGAGAGTGAGTATTGATTTCTGCAGAGAGTTTGGTCAATCAGGTAGTCCCTAACAACAAGCAAGGCTCTTAGTGGCAATGCACTGAGGTGGCTATTGGGACACCTGGCTGGCTCAGTCCATAGAATGTGTAACTTTTGATCTCAGGTCAAGAGTTCAAGCCCTATGTTGGGCATGGAGCCTACTTGAAAGAAGATACAGTTAGGGGGCTGCTGAAGTGGATAGAAGACCTAGACCTTGGGAGTGTTGCTAAATAGACCACTGTTGACCTGACCAAGTATCTGCCCTGGAGAGCCTGACCTGGAATGGGTCACATTGGTGGTTAGACTTGGATAAATAGCCTGGGAATTGTGTTTGTGGCTGACACACACTGGGAGGGCCAGTCTGTCAGAACATGGGGTGACTGACCAGGACTCCTGTGGACTACAGGGGCAGGAGGCAGACAGAAACCAATGATGAAATTAAATCAAGATTAAAGTAGAGTTTTGTACAAAAAACCGAGCCTACAAGTATAGCATGGCTTGAGAGTAGTCAGTTGAGAAAGATGGCTATTCAGGTGTTAGAATATCTGGAAGGAATGATGGGGGTCCACAGTGAGGTGGGCTGTCATAGGCTGGTAGCAGCTTTAAAGGAAGTGAAGACCCTTTGTCCTCGGCACAGGGCATGGTCGGGCTATTGTGGAATTGGGAAAACTGCCATGTATGGGGACAGTTGAAAATAACTCTGGGCCACCTTTGGCCAAGAGGAGATTTTAGAGAAGATGACAGGGCACAGCTGACTTCAAGTAAGTGAGGGACCCCACCCTGGAGACTGAGTCATTGATGTGGGTAGCGTGTAGGATGATGTATTTTTAACAGACGCAGGAGTTTGTGATGCATCCAATGTCTGGGAGTCGTTGTCCTGAGGAAGAGAGGCTGGGTCCCTGAGGGTGGACCCCAGCTGGAAAGCAGACTGTGCAAGGAAGCTGAGTTTGGCCAAGCTTGCAGGAGAATATTCTGAAATTATGCAGGAGTGGGTTGTATGGTTGTGTGGGATGATGAACTCTTGGCGTGGGAGGTGTGTGGGTGGTGCTCTGAACTTAAAAGCATAAAGGCACCTTTATAGAAGAAGGGCTCTAATGAACGTACGAGTTGTTCGGGCTTCCTAACTACACTTTCCTTCCCTATTAGTGTATAAACCTGAGCCATCCCATGTGGCAGTTTCATTTCAAGTTTATTAAAATTGAATAACATTGAAAACTCCTCAGCTGCACTCACCACCCGCCAAGTTGCTTTGCAGCCACATGTGGCTAGTGGCCAGTGTATTGGTTGTACGGATCTAGAACACATCCATCATGGCAGGAAGTCCTGGCCAGTCCTGGCTGTTGTGCACAGATGTTTGGAAAGCAGGACACATGGTGATCAAGGGTTGAGCACGCAATGATTTTATTTGTTACTAACAGTGGAGTTCATCTCCATTTTGGAGGGAAGGCTTGGGGAGTTATGTAACATGCCCAGGGCAACAGCAGGTAATTGGGTCAGTCAGGCTGGATTCTAGTCCCACTTGCTAGCTGTGGCCTTAGTCACTTGTTGCAAGCCTCGATTTCCTCACTTGGAAACTGGGCTAATTAAGATTAGAGACACTTCACTGGATGGTGGTGAGGATGTGATGATATAATGCTCGCAAAGTGCTTAGCATAGTGCTGGCATCACTGGGCGTTAATAAATAATTTTCTCATATCCATAAGTTGTAGTCTATATGCGAACATATTATTTTGTCTTTTTCCCCCCAGTGGGCATTGTTTCTTTTTTTTTTGGGGGGGGGGCATTGTTTCTTAAACTATATATCTATTGGTTAAAGCTTTTTACTTATTTTTTATTTTAAGTAGGCTCCATGCCCAGCATAGGGCTTGAACTCACCACTCAGAGCTCAAGAGTTGCTTGTTTTACCAACTGAGCCAGCCAGGCACTCTGAACCTATTTTTTAGATATCAGTGTGTCCATGGATTGCATAAGTGTTCCCTTGCTGTAGGGAATTTGGGACTTTACCTTTTCTCTACACTATATGATTATGATTACAGTTAATTGTTTTGCCTCCTGGGCCAAACACTGGGTAGTGTTAATACTTTTTTATAACTAAATATGTGAGGAGGGGGAGGGACAGCGGGAGAATCTTCTCTTTTTATAAGATTATTTTATTTGCGAGAGAGAGCACGCGAGTGGGAGGGGGAGGTGCAGGGGTGAGAGGAGCAGAGAGAGGGACAAACACTCCTCCCTGAACCTGGAGCTTTGGGGCAGGGCCCAGTCCCATGACCCTGAGATCATGACCTGAGCTGAAATTGAGTCGGGTGCTTAAGCGACTGAGCCACCCAGCCCCTTTATTTTTATTTCTAAGGAAACTTAAGCTTAGGATAGTTAATTTACAAAAAGAAAGGTAGATCTGATCTGTATATGGACATTGGAAAGGCGTCTAAGGTGTGTTGATAAATGAGAAGAGCAAGTTGCAGAACAGCTTGTGTGGTTTCTCTTACGGGGGTAATAATAGAAACTGTGCCAGTACTTTATGTAACCTCTGCTAATCCCCACAACAGCTCTGAGGAAACAAGTGCTTAGGGTAAATTGACCAAGATGACTTGATAGTCAGTGGCCCTGTGCTTTCCCCAGCCGCCTGCTTATACCTGCTGTATACCATGTCCTGCCTGTGTACAGGCTGTTGAAAGTCCTTTGATGCGCTATTGGTGGGTTCTTCACACCTACCCTGAGAGGCAGATAGTGAGGATTCCCCTGGGAAAGGGTAAGGGGTCTACAGTCTGCACTGGGGAGGACCCTCCTGCTGTGGTGGTCAGGTGGATGATGGTTGGGGCCCCGTTTCCTAATGGGGTCGGTTCTCACTAATGAGTGACCCGAAAAGGGAATGGCAGCTGTGTACCTGTACTGGTTCAGATGCCGGGCTTGGCTAAGTTTGGATTTAAATGTTCCGGTGACATAGAGAAGGGGGCCTGGGATAGTGGCTTGAGCTTTGCCTCTTTCCTTACCTGTCAGGATGATTCTCTAGACCAGGACCGTCAGCTAGAAGGGAAGCAGCCATTCCTTCCCCTCTCATTTTGGGAGGTTCCTGAAATCTTCCCTGATCACAGTGTACCCTGTGAAAGTTGTCACAGTTTAAGATCAACTAACACAGACCCCATTCTGACAATCAATTACCTATTACTGCAAAGCAAATTGCCCCCACATTTAAAGGCTTAAAACAATAAACATTTCTCTCTCACAGTTTCTGTGGACCAGGAATTTGGGAGCGGCTTGGCTGGATGGTTCTAGTGTGGGGTCACTCAAGAAATCGTAATCCAAGTGTTGATCAGAACTGTGGTTACCTGAAGGCTTGGCCTTGGGCTAGAGTACCCACATGCAAGGTTGTGCTCGTTATTGGCAAAAAAGCCTCAGAGTCTATCTGAGTGGACCTCTCCCAGCACTGCCTTAATGTCTTAACACAGCGACTGTCTTTAACCTTTATGACTAGTCTTGGAGGTCACAAAGCCTCACTTATGTCCCATTCTAGTCATTAGAAGTTAAGTCCGTCTGCTGCACATTAAAGGGGGTCACCTTTAGAGACGCCTGGGTGGCTCAACAGTTGAGTGTCTGCCTTCAGCTCAGAGCGTGATCCCAGAGCCCTGGGATTGGGCTCCCTGTGGGGAGTCTGCTTCTTCCCTCTGCCTGTGCCTCTGCCTCTCTCTCTCTCATGAATAGATAAATAAAATCTTTTTAGAAAGGCACGGGGGAGATATCAGAGCTCATGCACAGGGTTTTCCTCATTTTTCCATTCATTCAGTAATTATTTATTAAGTCTGCTATGTCCCAGGAGTCCAGATACAGAAATGAGTAAGACAAAGAAGGCTTGATTCTTTTTTTTTTTTTAATTTTTATTTATTTATGATAGTCACAGAGAGAGAGAGAGGCAGAAACATAGGCAGAGGGAGAAGCAGGCTCCATGCACCGGGAGCCCAACGTGGGATTCAATCCCGGGTCTCCAGGATCGTGCTCTGGGCCAAAGGCAGGCGCCAAACCGCTGCGCCACCCAGGGATCCCAGAAGGCTTGATTCTAACCCTCAAGGAACGTATTGCATAGATAGAATGACAGCTAGGATTTGGTTGGTGCTTTACAGCCTCGTGAAGACTATCCCATATGTTGACATTTAACCATCCCGATAACCCGGTGTAATCACTGGGGCCCGGTGGTAGCCCACTGCCCATCTCCTCTGGGGCTGAGATGATGGAGGATTTTTCTAAGTTGATAGAACTTTGATTCCAGCAATTCTGACTGCAAATCCCTTGCACTTCCTCCTGCCACGGGGTCCGTTCCTGTGGCTACTGGATCATCCCCTGCCTTAGAAGAGGACACAGAAGCTGCAGTCACCCGGGAGTTCTTGATACTTCCTCATTTTTTTTTTTTAAGATTTTATTTATTCATGAGAGAGAGAGAGGCAGAGACAGGCAAGACGAGAAGCAGGCTTCACGCAGGGAGCCAGACATGGGACTCGATCCCGGGTCTCCAGGATCACACCTCAGGCTGCAGGCAGCGCTAAGCCGCTGCGCCACCGGGGCCGCCGTACTTCCTCATTTTTTTTCCATCACACTGACCTGTCTTCCAGGGGGGACCACCCTAAATACTCTGTTGACAGTAACTGTTGTCTTTCTTCTTGCAGAAAGCCCTGGGTGTGCGGCAGTACCATGTGGCCTCAGTTTTGTGCCAACGGGCCAAGGTGGCCATGAGCCACTTTGAGCCTCACGAATACATCCGCTATGACCTGCTAGAGAAGAACATTGACATTGTTCGCAAACGGTAAGGCTGAGGGGCGGGGGGCACTGTAGGGACTGCCACAGGGTGCTGCTTCTGCTTCCTGCCCTTTTCAGTCAGCACGGGAGGTGCTTGATAAAGGAAGACTGTTGATGGCAGTAGGATCACGGCCTTTAGGGTACGAAGTTCCCTGCCGAGGAAAGACATTGCAGATTGGTGATGGGCCTTGGCCTTCTCTGCTAAGAAAGAATCTCTTGTCAAGTAGCCTGGTGATTTGGGCAATAGGGAAGGTCTCAGACACTCTTTGGTGCTGTGACTTGGTCCTCCCAACAGCCCTTTCCAGCACTTTCCAGCACAGACTACTGGCCCTAAGCCAGCCCCCTGGGATCCACCAGGCCCAAAGGCTAGAGAACTGTCTGTATTTCCTCTTCAGTGTGTTGGCCTAGAGGAGAGAGCTCAGGCTTCAGACCCGGAAGAGAGCTCAGGTGGGATCTTGAGAATATCTTCTTTTTTCCGGGTCTCCCTTTCCTCGTTTAGTAAAATGGCAGCTGTTTTTGCATTGCTCTCGTGTGTGCCAGGTCCTAGGCTACGATGCTACAGGAGGATGGATACGATGCTACAGGAGGATGACGTGTGGGGGCTGGTAGCACATAGCAAGCAGCACTGCCCCCGGCTCTTGAACAACTATAGAGAGGACTGGGTGCTTGCCCACCAGGTGACTGTGACCCTGGGAGTGAGAGAGAATAAACATGAGTATGCCCATTTGAAGCCGAGGCTCAGGTGGAGAAGCAGCTTGTTCAAGGTTACACAGTGGGCAAGTGGTGGGACCTTAGCTCCCTGCTCTTGTCCAATGCTCTAGTCACCACCCCATACTCCCTCTCCCCTGCCACTTGGTTTACTGGTATCCTCACTTGGGTTTTGAGGGGAGGGACTATCATAATCTGTATCTCCAGCAGCCTCCAGCCTGACATCGCCTATTTATAGTAAGAACTGAGTAATGTTCATCAAGGAGGGCTGTAAGAGTAGTAGCTGCCGGAGTGTCCAGTTTGTTCTAGGTACTTCACATGCATTTCTTTTCTTCTCAATAATCCCTAGAGGTTGTTATTATGTCTGCCTCCCTCTTTTGCAGATAAGGAAATCGGGTGTCAGATTAGGGAAATACCCGGTCTGAGGTCATCTATCGATTGATTTTTTTTTTTTTTTTTAATTTATGATAGTCACACAGAGAGAGAGAGAGGCAGAGACATAGGCAGAGAGATTAGCAGGCTCCATGCACCGGGAGCCCAACGTGGGATTCGATCCTGGGTCTCCAGGATCGCGCCCTGGGCCAAAAGCAGGCGCTAAACCGCTGCGCCACCCAGGGATCCCTCATCTATCTGTTGAGTGGTTGGACCTAAACTCAAGCCAGGTCTGTCTGGCTCCATTCCTCCCCAGTGGTTATTCTAGCATTCTTGTGGGTTTTGTCTAGGCTGCACATTAGAATCACCTTGGAAGCATTTATTCATCTATTTTTAAAATATTTAAGATTTTTTTTAAAATTTATTTTTAGAGAGAGAGAGAGAGCAAGAGAGAGAGTGGGGGGAGGAGCCAAGAGGGAAAAATCTCAAGCAGATTCCACCCTGAGCTGGGAGCCTGACCTGTGATTGGATCTCAAGACCCTGAGATCATGGCCTGAGCCGAAACCGAGGGTCAGATACCTTATGGACTGAGCCACCCAGGTGCCCCTAAAAGATTTTATTTTAAACTAATCTCTCCACCCAGCATGGGGTGCTCACAACCCAGATATCAAGAGTCACATGCTCCACCAATTGAGCCAGCCAGGTGCCCCACCTCGGAAACTTTTAAAACTACCAGCACCTGGGCCCCAATTCTGATTCAGTTGGTGTAGGCCTTACTCCTCAAAATGTGGTCTGTGAGTCAGCAGCACCACCACCCTGGGAGCCTGTTAGAAGTGAGACTGTTCAAAACAAAGATTAGTGGATGAAAATGTAAGAATGTTTCAGAATGCCAGGGGATAGAGGCGCCTGTGTGGCTCGGTGGGGAGACCGCTTCTCTCTCCCTCTGACCCTCCCCATCACTTGTTCTGTCTCTCTCTCAAATAAAATCTTTCTTTTTTAAAAAAGATTTTATTTATTTATTCATGAGAGACACAGAGAGGCAGAGAGAGAGGCAGAGACTGGAGAAGCAGGCTCCATGCAGGGAGCCCAGTGCAGGACTCGATCCTGGACTCTGGGATCATGCCCTGAGCCAAAGGCAAATGCTCAACCACTGAGCCACCGAGGCGTCCCTCAAATAAATAAAATCTTAAAAAAAAAAAAAAAAAGCCAGTGGACTTCCAGAGGGACTCTTCCTTTACCCTGTGTTCGTGACAGAAGGGGCCCCTGTTCTGTTCTTGGGAAACTGAGTCTCTGTCACCCAGTAAAGTACAGGGACAGATGGACATGGGAGACCCATTTTGCTATCCCTAGTTGATCCTTAAGGAAATGTGGCAATGAATCCGGCCTTAGACTTTTGTCATCGTCGGGCTTTTTTGTACAACTTCAGGCATTTGCTGTCAGGGTCTTTGGTTTTAAGGCCCATGTGCTATTTTTTGTCTCCCTTGGGGGCCAGAAAGAGGGGCTGTGCTCTGGGCAGTGAGTCACTGCCCATACGCCGGCATTAGAGATGCTGCCACAAAAGGGGGCAGGCTGTACCTCAGGCCAGTGCTATTTTTATTTAAGGTTCTCATGACAGCAGAACTGTAGAGATTTTCAGAATTGCTGGTTGCTCTGCTGTTGCCCAGAGCCAGCTCCTTAGGCAACTCTTGCTCTCGGGATTAGGTAACTGGGAATGAGGACTGGAACCAGGCTATTGGAAGGAAGCTTCTCTGCTTTTCCAGCAGAGTCCTAGTGGTGATGGCACTAAGAATGAGAGTTGTCGGACACATCCCAGAGCCTGGGCCCTGTTCTGGTTTCCAGGTGTTAGAGGGACGGCAGTGGAAAGACATGGCCAGCCAAGCCACACTGCATGGCTGGCTCCTTGCGTCCTGGCTCTGCCTCTCACTAGCGTATGACCCGGGGCGGGTTCCTTCAGCTCCCTATGCTTCAGTCTCCTCATCTGTGTCATGAGGAGACGGTGACTCGCCTACAGTAGAGCTCTTAGAGCCGAGCTGAGCTAAAAGGACATGTTGTGAGCAGATGAATCTGTAGTGACAGAAGGCAGAGCACTGGTTGCTCCAGGGATGGGGGCAGGAGAGAGGGATGACAGAAGGGCACAGGAAAACTTTTGGGGCTGATGGATGCGTTCATTATCTTGATTGCAGTGGTAAGTTCACAGAAGTATACATACATCAAGCCTGGCGGATTGTATACTTTAAATATGTGGTTTATGGCATGCCAATGGCACCTCAGTAAAGCTGTTTAAAAACAAGTGCCATATAAGGGCCAGCTGTCTCTCATTACACTCCAAGTGCTGGACTTCAGAGATGGGGTGGGGAGCTCCCCGAGAAGAGCGAGCAGTGGCTTGTCTGGTTACACACTGGGTTTAGTAATAGGGTCAGGTCTAAACCCAGCACCTCTGACTCCTTAGTTTGATACTTTTTTTTCTTTCCTGGCTTGTTGGGTGTGAGTGAGCTGCACCCTTTCCCAGGAGGCCTCAGGTTGGGGAGGCAGAGTGTGAGGTCCAGCCAGGGCTGCTGTGGTGACCATAGGGAGCCTCGAGGTGGGTAGTTGAGAGTTGACCTGTATCGCCTGGGAGGTGGCTGGTGGGAGGCCACCTAAGGCCTGGTAGGGGCTGCACCTCCCCAGGAGCCGGGTTTAGACTGCCCCTTTGGCCGTGATGAGGAAGGAAAGGGTGGGACCTGCAGGGAGACGGGGTCAGAAAGAGGGGCTCAAGGAGATGACTGGGTTTCTATTCTTGGAGCTGACAGCCATGCCTATCTGAACAGGGTGAGAGCAAATGGGGCTAATGGGAAAGGCTTTAGCACAACAGTGTAAGCAGCAGAGGGTTGTGGGTGGCAGGTGGGGCACGCTGGGCAAGAGGCATGCTGGAGGGATCCTCTGCGTCTCACTGAGGCTGAGGGCACAGGGCAGGGGGCCGTGGACAGAGAGAATTCGAGAATCCAAAGCAAGACTCGCTGTGAGCTTGAGCTATTAACACCACTCTGCTGAGCCTCCCTTCCCTCTTGCTTATTTGTTTAAATAGCAAGGAGGATTAAATAGTGAGATATACATGTAATAGGTATCCCTCAGATAATAGCGATCAGCATGCTGGAAAAACAGATGGCCTTTATAAAAAAAAAACAACCACCCCGCTCACCTCTTGTGATGTTGTCACTTATTTTTCAGGTAATTTTAGAGCACCTAGTGAGTGCTGTGTGCTGGGAAGATTGTAGTAAGCAAGACTGATTTGTGCCCACCCTCATGGAATGCAGGGTCCCCTGTCCCTGCCCGCTGTCAGGGTTACAGTGGGACAGAGGGAGTGGCTGTGGGCAGGCAGGGGATTGTACAGCCAGCACTTCTCCCTCTTCCCCCAGATTGAATCGGCCTCTGACTCTCTCAGAGAAGATTGTATATGGACACCTGGATGACCCAGCCAAACAGGATATCGAGCGGGGCAAGACGTACCTGCGGCTGCGGCCGGACCGCGTGGCCATGCAGGACGCCACGGCCCAGATGGCCATGCTTCAGTTCATCAGCAGTGGGCTGCCTAAGGTGGCTGTGCCGTCCACCATCCACTGTGACCATCTGATCGAGGCCCAGCTCGGGGGTGAGAAAGACCTGCGCCGGGCCAAGGTGAGCTGAGGGTGGCATCGGGCGGCAGTGGAGGTGACATGGGATGAGAAGCAGGGTTCTTGAGCTAGGGCATCACCTCTTAGTTCTTATAGGCTCTTTGGTTTAGTCTTGTTTTGAACATTGTTGTTCTTTCCTAACTCAGAAAATACCATTTGATTATGGTGAAGATGTTAGAAAATACAGAGAAAGCCTAAAAAAAAACAAAAAACAAACAAACAAACAACCCCTACCCATCATCCTTAATCTTACCACATGAAAGGCAGTTTTTATGGTCATTTTTCTGTTCTGTTAGAAGAAATGGTGCAGATGTCTGGTTCTGATACATATTGGCGGCTGCTCTGGAGGGGGTAGCTTAGATTTCCCCTTCTGCCAGCATCACGTGTGCACACACTCATGCTCTTGGCCAAGCCCCGAGGACCCAGCTGGGGAGGTGGCCGAGGCCCTGAGCAGGAGGTCCCACAGTGGCATAGGGATGTGATTAGGGCCAGCGCCCTGTCTTGAGTGCTCTCTCTTACTGATTGGCCTCCCCTGGGGCCTTTCTTTTGGGGGTTTGCTTAATGAGCTAGAAAGGCCTGATGTCACAATGAGTCGTTCTTTCCCTTGAATTCCTCCCAGCCTGCCTTATGAAATAAAATTCCTACTTCTTCCCCCAGGCTCTGCTTGTGGTACCTTTGTGTGTGCCTGCTCTTGACCATAGCAGATCCCTGCCAGCTCTGGACCTCCACCCTTTCCATTCCCTGCAGTGGAAGTGGGCACCCCTGTCAGGGGGCCATTGGCAGGAGCTGAATGCTGGCAGGGTTGCAATTGAAAGTGCTCCAGCTCCCAGGGTCAGCAGAGCTCACAGAGCCTCTCAGACCCATGGGAAACACAGCTTTCCCACTCGAGCCCTCTCTTCCCACCCTGGCCTAGCGCTCTCTGTCCTGGTTGCCAGTAGCTCTTTTTCTGTTCAGCTGAAAGAGCCCCAGCCTGCTGGCCAGAGGTTTCTATGTTAGCAGCAGTGGGAGTGGTCATGTTACAGGGGCTCCTGTGGTGCTGGGAGCTGGGCATGGCCAGGAGCAGGGTCCTCTCCACCCCTGGGAATGACTGCCTGCTGTGGGGCCACCACTTTCAGGGTCTGGCTCTCCCTTTACTTTATGGATTCAGAATCTACTTCTGGAGATGAGATTCACAGAATCATAAGATTTCAGTGTTGTTGAACACTAGTTACATGCTAGACACTGTGCTAGATGCTGGGGATTCAGTGTGAACAAGGCAGGGGGGCCCTACCTTCATGCATCTTAGAACCTAGTAAGGAGACAGACACTAAACCATCCCACAAACAGACAATTGCCAGTTCGTATATATCTTATGAAGGGAAGACGTAGGACTCTGTGATAAATATAAGAAAGAAGCCTAATTTAGGCTCTGGGGAGAAGGGACAGATTCTTGATGAGACCTGTAAGCTGAAACTGGGACAGATAAGCTGGTATTAACTAGAGGAATAATATTCTAGACAGAACAGTGTATATAAAGACCCCAAGGCAGGAAGCAATTTGGTGCATTTGTGGAGTTGAAAGGGGGCCTGTGGCAGGGAGTGTGGGATGAGGGGGGCAAGGACAGGCACAGGCAGGCCCTGAGGGCCATGGGCATCATCCTAGGAGTCCTGAAGGGTTCAAGCAGAGGAGGGTTATGGTCAGATTTACATATATTTGTAGAGTCCCTGTGGTTGGGAACCATAGAGGCAGAGTGACCTGTCCAGAGTCACACAGCCAGAGAAGGCTCTAGGCTGAGTTCAGGCTAAGACTCTGGCACTCTGTTCTGTCCCCCTCCACCACCACCACCACTTGTACAGACATGAGAACACACACCCAGACACAAAACCACTGCCTCCTGCCCTTGGTGTCAATGTTATAAGTGACTGATTTGAATGAAAAGGCAGTCTTATTAATTATTAATTGGAGAGAGACTGCTCTGGGGGCCCAAGTTTTTTATGTACTATTTTTTTGCCTGGGGGAACCATGTGGGCTTCAGAAGGACCCATGGTTGGTCTGGAATTTAAATGAAGGAGGCAGCGTGGTCTTGAGGGTGTTTTATTGAGGGCCCAGGAAGCTGACAGTGAGTCCCTCTGCCTTGGAGTGTGGATCTCCCGTGCCCAGAGGCCAGCAGGTCTCACTGCCTGCTTCTTCCTTTGGGACCCTGTGCAGTCTGCCCTGGTCCCATTCCTTTTGTCTCTGGAGTCAGGGAAATCTGCATTTTAGAGCATGGTCCATTTGACAGTCTTTCATTTGAGGCCCATCAAACGTTTTACCAAGCGTTGACCACGTCAAGCGTCCAGCCACTGGTGTTCTGAGCTGTCCTCTTCATTATAAGAGAAGTAGCTGTTTTATATTAGAATGTAGCTCTCAAGTTATATGGCTGCAAGGCCTGGTTTCAAACCCTGGGATTTAATTCTGGGATCTCTGGCAAGTTATTTCACCTTTGAGCCTCTGTTTTTGCATCTGCAAAATGGCCTTGATGACAATACCTTTCCTCTTTCGTGGGACGGGTTGTGAGGATGCTTAGTGCAGTGGGCATTCAATAAATGTCAGCCCGGGTGACTGACATTGCCTCACTTGAGGCATCTGAAACTTGGGCGGAAAGATAGCACCCTGCATGAGCTACAGTCGGACTGGAGTGCCCACTTGGTGTCACTGCTTCCCTTTGACCCCTTCCCCCAACACCATGCCCCAGTCAAGACGGTCCTGTGGTGGTGTGCCCTTCGCTGCTGGCCTTGGCTGAGGACTTGAGTGCCAGAGATGATGTAGCCGAGTTCCTTCTACAAATAAGGAAACTGATCAGGGTAGGGAAGGGACTTGTTCCAGACCCATTCCCTGGCCAGGTGTCCCAGAACTGAGGCTCTGTCTCTGCTCCTTTGCCTTTCTCTCTAGGCCAGCCAGCTGAGACTGGGCCAATGTCCAAGCCCTTTTAGAATTATTTGTAGAAGGCCTCCAGGAGAGTACCTGTCTTCACAGCCCCAGCATTTCAGAGTCCTAGGGGTGGGCTGAGCAAGGGTCATCCCAGATGCAAACTGTATTACTAATGCTCTGGTTATTGATTTATCTCAATAGGACATAAACCAGGAAGTGTATAATTTCCTGGCAACCGCAGGTGCCAAGTATGGTGTGGGCTTCTGGAGGCCCGGCTCTGGAATCATTCACCAGGTAAAGCAGGGTTTGGCTTGCCTTTCTGGGGGAAGGGCCCTTAGGGAACCAGAGAGCATGTCCTGGCCTGCAGGAGCAGAAGGCCAGAGGCTCAGGAGGGTGGAGGGGGGTTATATTATTTTTTGTCTTTTTTCCACGAGTGTTCATATTACATGGATAGCTAACAGTTGATGGACACGTTCTGTGTGCCGGACACTCGACAGATAATAACTTACTCTTGTTCGCCACAACTCTGTGAGGTAGGTGGTTTTATCACAAAGAAGTTAATGCACTTGCCTGTGGACAACTGGCTGACCGTGGAGGCAGGATCTGCAGCCAGGAATCTGGCTCCAGAGTCAATGCTCTGCACCGTGCGCTGCTGGCGTGCCTCCCATCATACCAGGGAACTTTCCCTCGGAGCGGAGTGCCCCTCGGGGTCTTCTTGGCCCCTTCTGGCCCTTATTCTGTAGGATGAGGGACCTTAGGTCATACTTTCTCCCGGGGCTTCCAAAGGCTGGATTTTCTTTTGATGGGCAATTTTGTCTCTGTACATACATGTGTTTCTAGGGAGACAGGTGCTTAGTTTTCATCCAAGGTGGCTGATTTGTGGAGTGTGCACTGGTTCATTTGCCATCCACCCTGTGTAAGACCTGCCTCTTTGCACCTTTACAAGGTGACCCTCCTCCCCATCTCCATCCCGGGCCTCCTTCAAGACAGCTGAGTCAGGCTGTAATCTGACCCTGCATGGACTCCAGCACTGCCCCGCTCTGAAACCAGAGCCCACGGATCACTGCTCTGCCCTTTCAAGCTGTTGCCCTTGCCAGGAAGGGACTGCCTGAGAACGGCAGGGCACATCCATCAGCAGGGTGTAGAAAGCCTCTCAGCAGCAGGGCTAGGCAGTCAGGTAGATCCAACTTTGGACTTTGATCGTGAAGGGCACCCCAATCCCAATGTCCCCCTTTCTACCCCATTACAAGGCCTTTTTGGAAACTCCTGGGCCACAGTTTAGGGCTGTGAGTGATGGCAGCTCACAGCTGCCCCTGGCCACCAGCTAAGTGTACAGCCTGATATATTTTGTTCTTTATTTTATTTATTATTTTAAATTTTTTGTTATTTTTTTAATTTTTAATTTTAGTATTAAAAGGTCTTATTTATTTATCTTAGAGACAGAGAGAGAAGCATGGGGTGGGGGTGAGGGGGCGGAAGAAGAGTCTCAAGCAGACTTCACACAGTGTGGAGCCCAATGCGGGGCTCGATCCCAGGATCCTGAGATCATGACCTGAGCCCAAGACAGACACATAGCTGACTGAGCCATCCAGGCACCCCTATTTTTTCCTTTAAGAAGAAAATTCTCATGAAGCATGTGATCTCACAGCTTTTTCTCTCCTCCTTGATCTCAGACCGTCAGCAGCTTTCACCCACCACGTCCAAACCAAACCTTAACCCCTTTCGCTCAGGCCTGGCATATCCTTCCTCCTCCACACTTCTGCCCTTTGATTACCTCCGTAAAGCCCCCCGGCCCTCCCTCTTGCCCATATTAGAGCCCCCGTGTGTGATCCTCTGGGGACCCCTTCACATTATGACCCCAGTATGTGCCAGTGCTTCAGCAGACCATGTGCACTGGGGACAGAGACCACACTTGGTTTGTTCCTCTCTAGCTCTGGGCCTGGGACCAAGAAGGTACAGAATAAGTTGTCCCTGTATATGTGTTGTGTGAACTTCTCCTCCCCTCCCCGTCCATACCCAGCTGACCGCGGAGGTCACTGCCATAGCCAGCGTCATTGTGACACTTGCGGTCCTCGGGTCTGCACTAACCCCTTCCTTTTGGACATGAACCATATTCGTGGTCTACACTGTGTAGACCACACTGAATTTTGTGTGTTTGGTCTTCATGGATCAGACTTTAGAACTGTGAGGAGCCTTACATTAACTAGCTTTACATTTTTGTTTGTGGCTGGGGCAAGGAGGCCAGAGAAATGAGACAGTTGAGCAGTGTCCCGTCTTAACCATTGTCTGTCCAGGATTTCCTCTCTGCTAGCCTTTTCTCCCAGCCTCCTTCCCCAGCTTCCTCCTGTGGAAGGAACCAGCCCTCCTAACTCCCTACACTCCTGAGGGGCAAGACCCCTTGCACCTTGCTGCATCTGCTGGGAGACGTGTAGCCCAGGACTGGGGCCTGGGGTTTCTGTAACATTCCATGGAGCCTGGATCCCTGGGTGGCGCAGCGGTTTGGCGCCTGCCTTTGGCCCAGGGCGCGATCCTGGAGACCCGGGATCGAGTCCCACGTCGGGCTCCCGGTGCATGGAGCCTGCTTCTCCCTCTCCCTGTGTCTCTGCGCCTCTCTCTCTCTCTCTGTGACTATCGTAGATAAATAAAAATTTAAAAAAAAAAAAAAAAAACATTCCATGGAGCCTGCCCACCATTTAGTCAGGCCCCCACCATCATGGAGCCTTTCACGTCTCTGACCTTCTTTGCCCTTCCCAACATCTGAGCGTGTGCTACAAAATAAATAGAAATACTGCCTCTCCCAGACACTTTTATAGCATAATACACATGATCTCATTGAATTATCACTGTGAGCAGCACTGGCTACTTCTGTCAGTGAAGAAGCAGGCCTGGAAGGTGAAGTGGCTTGCTGGAGGTCCCCACCTGCTAGCAGGCAGTGGGGCTGGGGCTCAGACCCAGGGCCTCTTGGCCAGGGCTTTTCTGGTAACATCCTGCAGCCTTGGGCACCTGAAGGAGGGGCAGGGCTGCACTGAGGTAGCTGTACCTCTGGAATCCAGTGTTTTGGGGAAATGCTCACTTCCAGCGCCTTCCCGAGCTGGGAAGGAGGCCCTCAATGAAGGAGCCACCATGAAACAGGAAAGGGGAGGAGGAGGCAAGGTACCATCCACGTGAGTAAGTCCCTTCAGTTCTCAGAGCCACTTCCAGGCCTCTGGGCTTGGGGAAGCATTGCCTGCACTTCCTTTCAGTTCAGCAACAGAAGAGCTCATGGCCTGTGCTCCTGTCAGGTCCCCAGTGCTTCCTTGTGGACCCTGGATCCAGGTCCTGAAGGAACCATGCCCCTTGAGAAGCCCAGTTAGGCATGTCCCATGCCCTAGGCAGTTGGCCACATGGGGTGGGGAGCATCGTCAGGAGCACCTGTTGGCAGCCACACTTGTCACAGGACATGTTCCCATATCCCTGCTTGTCTAGTTCTCACCATGACTCAGTCAAGGTGGTGCAGGTGGTTCTTAGTACCCGCCGCACACACAGACACCGGGACCCTGGAGGCACCTACAAGTCCACCTCAGACAGTCTGGGACTGTTGGGGCCGGTCAGAAGCCTGGGCTTTGTCTCCTCCTGCCACACTTTCGAGGCCCTGGCCTAGAGGGGTGCCTGGGAATGGTCCAGGGAGGAGTTTTGCTGACCCCCTTTGGTCCCTATCTTCATTCTCTGACAAGGGCTTTTAGGCTGAAGATCTTGGGTTCTTTTTCAGATCATTCTGGAAAACTATGCATACCCTGGGGTTCTTTTGATTGGCACTGATTCCCACACCCCCAATGGTGGTGGCCTCGGGGGCATCTGCATTGGAGTCGGAGGTGCTGATGCAGTGGACGTCATGGCCGGGATTCCCTGGGAGCTGAAGTGCCCCAAGGTGAAGAAGTAGGGAAGGGCTCTTTCAGGGGTGGCTGCAGAGAGGTGGTCGGTGGGGAGGCATAGGAGCCTGTGAGACCCCGAGGGATGAGGGAATATTGCAAACTCAGGTCTCTTTGAGAGACAGGCAGGGATGGGAATCCCAGCATCCAGACCCTTTGGCCTCCTGGCTGGGGCATGGCCCGCGGCACCTATAATTGCTGTCTTATTCCACCTGTTCAGGTGATTGGTGTGAAGCTGACGGGCTCGCTCTCCGGCTGGACGTCACCCAAAGACGTGATCCTAAAGGTGGCAGGCATCCTCACAGTGAAAGGTGGCACAGGTGCCATCGTGGAGTACCATGGGCCTGGTGTCGACTCCATCTCCTGCACCGGTGAGGAGGGCGGCCGCGTGACATGGCCCTCGGCCTGTGTTGGCTTGATGGGGCCAGTAGTTGAGCCATGGAAGCAGTGAATGGCCTTCCCCTGAGAATCCATCCAGTGGGGACCTAGAGGGAGGGGGGAGATTATCTAGTCTCAGGTCCCTCATTCAACAGAGGAAGATATGGTGGCCTCCTCTGGGAGGGCAGGTACCTTCTCTGTGGCCATGCAGAGTTAGGCGCTGTGCCAACTTCAGCTGCCCTAGCACTCGGCTCCCTTGGGTGATCCAGAAAGGGAATCCCAGAGAGGACAGAGGTGGCGGTGGGAATGGGGAGTCAAGAGCCAGGGCTTCATTCACAAAGCAGCCCCATTTCCACATCTTCCTGGAACCTCACTCATCTCCCCTTGAATTAGACTTACTACCTAGTAGGCTCCAAGACCAAGTAGGAGCCAGTCCCTTCTACTCATCACTCCGGGTGACCTGGCTTCAGTGCCTCGCCCTCAGGAGTGCAGGGAGACTTGGAACAAGCCTTAGACTTCCACAGGTGGCTGCCTCAGCTCCACAGCAGCCCCATAGGGCTCCTGTTCAGCTGGCCCTTGTACCCCTCCAGAGATGGGGGCTCAGTCTTACGGGCAGCCCTTACTACCATTTGTTTGTTTGTTTGTTTGTTTATTTATTTTTCCTTACTGCCATTTGGAAATTGATAATAATCCTAGTCCCATGTCTCAGCAACCCTATGAGACTAGTATATCCCAGTACAATCAGGACGTCTGTAAGCCTCACCACTTCTGTGTGGGGTTCTGTGGTCCAGACAGTGGACGTCCTTCCAGTTTACTGCTGGAAAACCTGAGACCCAGAAACATTTCCCCATAGCACCGTGGTGTGGCTGAAAGGAGGGCAGGCCTGGACACCAGGTGGGTGGACTTAGACCTGAAAGCCAGCACCTGCATTTGCTTTATGGCATGGACCTTGGACCTTTGAGCCAGTTCACTCACCTGCAGATGGCCACAGTAACAGCTGGGCAGCCTGGCCAGGCCAGCCTTCAGTATGTGGTGACCATCTGGTCTGCCGGGCAGGACAGCCAGGCCAGGACTGAACCTGGCTGGGAGGGGCTGAACCTTGTGTTCTCCTGTCACTGGCCCTGGTTTTAACCCTGAGCCTCGAGGGACAAGTTTGCCGGCTGCCACTAGATGGCCATGTGACAGAGTGAAGGAATGACACCAGCTCCCTGGGGTGAAGATGTATAGGCATCCGGGGTGGGGGTGGGGGGGTTGGACCCATTCCCAGCAGCTCCACCCGTCTCACGGGCTTGGTTTCTCTACAGGCATGGCAACAATCTGCAACATGGGCGCGGAAATCGGGGCCACCACTTCCGTGTTCCCCTACAACCACAGGATGAAGAAGTACCTGAGCAAGACTGGCCGGGAGGGTGAGCCGGCAGGGCCAGGGTTGGAGAGCAGAACAGTCGTGTTGCATGGAGACCCTGGAGCTAAAGCTTTCCCTTCAGGGCAGGGGTCTTTAATCTTTTGTTTCCAGACTGGCTTCCGAGGCCCTGAGAAGCCCCCAAAGGGGTATGAGAGGTTGTGTGTGCATTCTTGTTTCTGAGTAGGGTGTCTGTGGCTGCAACAGCTTCTCGAAGGGCCTGGCTGACATTTAAGCTTGAGATACCCCTGCCTGGGGATTGGAATTTAGTTCCACTCGAAAGGATAGCAAGCCCAGGCTGCCCCCTACAGGAAGCTCCGGAAATGACACGGACATGCTTCTGTTCATGATTCCTGCCCAGTAGGAGGAAAACATTTGGAACCAGAACCACTTTCCCAGCCTACCCCACAATTTCCCTGAGATTCTAGCTTAGCTTCTTTGAAGCTCAGAGGAAGAAATAAGGCCTGTGGGAGGGATCATTGGAGCCTCCGAAGGGAAGTGAACAAAGGTCGTTGGTGGAACCAGAAGCCAGGGGTCAAGGCGGGAGGTTGTCTGGTTGCTTCCGAGCGCTGAGCACATGGAGTCCTACCTGGCAGTCCGGTCCTTCTCTTACGTTATCAAGTACCTTCTTCTTCAAAATTCAGTGCTTCTCATCTCCAGGAAGCCTTCCCTGACTTTGAACCTCTCTTGTTGCTTCTATGACCACGTGTTCCTGTGTCTCTCTTGTATCATATTGTTACTTCCACCTCATCATAGCTCCTTCATTAGATTGTGTGCTCCTTGAGGGCAGGGACTGTCCTGTGCTGTTTTTATTGTTGTTTTGTTTGCTCAGTGCCCATGGCCCAGTTTAACAGGTGCCAGGGAACTGGCTTAAATGAATGGGTAGGTGGGTCATTTGGTCTCGCAACCAGTTTCTGTCCCCCATACTTCAATCTCCCTCCCTCATTGGTTTCAGAAATTGCCAAACTAGCTGATGAATATAAGGATCACCTGGTACCTGACCCTGGCTGCCATTATGACCAACTGATTGAAATTAACCTCAATGAGGTAAGGGAGGCAGTGGGGTCCTGGGAATTTCTGTGGTGCAGCGCTGAGGCCCCATCTGGGATCTCCTATTGGGCCCTGCCTGCAAGGTATGTGGGCCTTTGGTTCCCCGGTGCCCCTGCAAACTGCTGCCCAAATCAGATTGCAGCCGGATGGGGGAGGCAGCAGGAGAGGCGGCTGGTGATTCAGAAACTGGCTCCGTTTGCCTCTACTTCAGCCTTAGCAGAAGCCAAGATTTTGCCCTGGAATTTGCTTTGTTGTCACAGTTCAGAGGTCAAGGCCCAGGGTTCCCAGGCCTGCGCAGGGTTTGGCACCCTGAGACCTACAGAGCAGAGTGAGCATCTGGAAGGCCAGAGGAAAGACAGGCTGGCTGGAGGACTAGAAGCAGCTGAGTAGACAATTGAAGGTTTAGGCCCAGAAGCCAGTCTTCATGAGTTCACATCCTAATTCCCGACCCTGCCACTTGAGCCTATGACCTTGAACAAGTTACTCAACCTCTGTGGCCTCACTTTCTCGTGTATAAAATCTCAGGCGGCCATGGGACTTGAATGCGTAGTAACAATTGGGCACATGTATCGAGAGCTGTGTGCAAGCGCTTTGCTAAATGTTTTGCATTTAGTGGTAAGTGTCATGACAGAGAAAGCACCTGGCTTTAAGTCCATTTTTCTCATGAGATTACAGAGCATCTCAGTGTAGGAGACAGTAGATTTGTGACACTGACATCCTTCATTCATTCTGTGCCTTTGCCATCTCCTACCCCGTGACCTTGAGCAAGGCACGCCATCTCCATCATCTGCACGATGGAGATAATACGAGCTTCGCAGGGACCCAGAGCTGGCGCACATACAGAACCCAGTGCTCAGGTGTTTCCTGGGTTTGAGCTAGAACTCTGCCTCCCGGGTCCTGGACCTGGGTGAGTAGGAGCCAGGCAGCGTCTGAAGTAGTCTCAGGTTTCCACGCTCGATGATTTGTTCTTTCCCCTTTCTATTTCTTCAGCTGAAGCCTCACATTAATGGGCCCTTCACCCCTGACCTGGCTCACCCTGTGGCAGAAGTAGGCACCGTGGCAGAGAAGGAAGGATGGCCTCTGGACATCCGAGTGGGTGAGTACCTTCCACCCTGTCGATTTAACAGGCTGCAGGGCCAGGGGGCCTGCCTGTGCTCAGCTCACTCTGGGGCATTTTCTGAAATTGTTTGTATCTTCTATATGGGTTTTTTAAAAAATTATCTTTTCTTGGTAAAAAAAAAAAAAAAAAAAAAAATACGTGCTTATCGTAGAGAATATTCACAAACAAAACAATTTTAAGAACTCCTAATCTGAACCCTCAACCAGAAGCCAGCTCTAGGAGCTGCCACAGGTGTACTCTTCCTGCGTGTCTGTGCATACAGACGTGTGTATATTTTTGTTTTACAAACATTTCATCATCCCAGTGCCGCTCCCTAATTTCCATTTACATGCTTTACATGTACAGACACACTGGCGTGTCGATATGACCTGATTGGCACCTGCTCTTGTCACAGTACAGTGTGACTAGAACACGGACCATGAAGCCAGGTGGCCTCTGTTTGAATCTGGCTCTGGTACCGCGTAGCTGGGTGACCCTGAGCAAGTTAATTCACCTACCTGTGCCATGGTTCCTTGTCTGGAAGATGAGGGTGAGGTCGTATTTACCTGTAACTGTTGGGAAGGGTGGCGAGTTAACACGTGCAAAGAATTTTCTGCTGAGTGTCTGGCATAAAACAAGTGCCATGTAATGTGTTCACCCTTAGCAGTTAAAGTAAATTTAAAAAAATATTGGTGGTTTAATTTGAAGTAAATGGCTGAACTGATGAGACTGTCTTCTATGAGGTTCTATAAACAATATGATGTCATCCAGTTGACTTTTTCAATAACTGTCATAGGCTTTTTTTTTTTTTTTTTTTTTTTTGTCATAGGCTTTTAAAAAATAATTCTTTGTTCCCCCCAATTATAAAGCAATCAAAACTGAGAATACTCAGAAGTATGAAAGAAGGGACTTACTATGTCCTCACGGCCCTGATCCAGCCGTGGTGACTGTTAGTGTTCTAGAGGGAGCCCTCTGACTCCATGTCCGTGTCGTTTCACTGGCCACACCGTCTTCCCTTGAATGGCTGGGCCACGGAACAGCCTGTCCTGTATTGTTAGACGGTTGGATCACTTCCAGCGGGTCTCCGTTAAGAACAGCCCCAGGCCTGGCACAGCTGGTGAACTCTTGATCAGGTTTGGATAGTTGAGGTCAGGTGGAGACCTCTGCTCCTGACCCCTGGCCCCACCACCCACAATGCACCAGGTCTGATCGGCAGCTGCACCAACTCCAGCTACGAGGACATGGGGCGCTCGGCAGCCGTGGCCAAACAGGCGCTGGCTCATGGACTGAAGTGCAAGTCCCAGTTCACCATCACACCGGGCTCTGAGCAGATCCGGGCCACCATCGAGCGGGATGGCTACGTGAGTTCCCACACGCCCTGCCCCCGGTTCCCCCTCCCACTGCTGAGCAACGTGGCTTCGGGCAGGACAAGCCACAGCCTTGTCAGCCGGGTACCCCACAGCAGCCCCAGGGATCCAGGACAGCTCGTCACCACTCAGGCTCCTGACCGACCCTGTCCTGTCAGACGCCAGCCTGCCGCTGACCTGCCCGTCTTCTCTCCGCAGGCACAGGTCCTAAGGGAAGTGGGTGGTGTCGTCCTGGCCAATGCCTGTGGCCCCTGCATTGGCCAGTGGGACAGGTGAGAGGCACACCTTTGATAGGTACAGAGCCCCAGACATTGAGGGGAAGCGTTCGTGGGGTGGAGGGAAGAGACTTAGCCCCCCCAGGCCTCTAGCCTCAGGGGCTGCTGCCCACTAGACTTCTCTAGGAAGGCCTGGAAGAGGAAGAGCCCCGCAGCCTGAGCGCCCACCTGGCTGAGTCACATGCAGCCAGGGGCTCTAATGAGCCCCCTAAATGGAGGCAGTAGCCCCGAGTCAGGAAACTCGGGCCCTGGTCTCGGCTCTACCTTCTTTACGTGTGGTCCAGGCAAAGCTCTGGGACCTCCCGGGCTCCCTCCTGCGTGAGGCCTGGGAGGTGGCAGCCACTTCAGGCTCTTTCCAATCCCCCGCCGCCCCACCCCGAGCCAGGCAGGAAGGGCCTGGTGACAAGGACAGACATGCTTAACCCTGTCTCCTCTGACCTGGCAGAAAGGACACCAAGAAGGGGGAGAAGAACACAATCGTCACCTCCTACAACAGGAATTTCACAGGCCGCAATGATGCGAACCCTGAGACCCACGCCTTCGTTACGTCCCCAGAGGTGAGACTACCCAGCCCGGCGGTGGCCTGGGGCTGCCTCTGGGGCCCTGCCCCTGGCTGGTCAGGGTGCTGCGAGGGGGAACGGAGGCTGGGGCAGGGCATCTGACCCCACAGGGCTGCTGAGGGAGTGTTGGCATCGCAGAGCAAGGGGTCATCGGGGTGCAGAGAGCCACAGGCCTCAAGCGTCCCCTCCTCGGTGCTCCCTGCCTGGCCCCTCCCGGCCCAGCAGTTATGGTCACGAGCAGGAGCTTGAAATCACTGCCTAGGACAAATGGCAGCCCTGGCTCTACCCAGTCCTGTGGGCTTGGCCAAGTCCCCCTCCTCTGTGCCCCCGGATCCTGGCAGGATTACATGAGGGGAGCTCCGTAGCATCTGCCTTCAACCTGGGTCATGATCTCGGGGTCCTGGGGTCAGGCCTCGCGTCAGGCTCCCTGCTCAGTGAGGAGTCTGTTTCTTCCTCTGCATGCACTCATTTTGTTCTCTCCCTCAAATAAATAAACCTAAAAAAACATTTTTTTAAAAAAGGACTACAGAGCAAGTAGAGGAAGTGCTTTGCATGGTCTAGGTCAGGAAGGCAGCCTCTTAGGAACGATGACTGAGCTACGTGCTCCGGCACTTAGACCATTGTCAGCGCAGGGCAGTCTTTTTATTCTTCCTTTAAAACATTTTAAAGTAATCTCTACACAAATGCAGGGCTCGAACTGACAACCCCAAGGTAGAGTTACACACTCTACTGCTGAGCTAGCCAGACGCCCTGTTCCTGACTTTAAGCGAGTGCTCCAGAAATTCCTTGGTTCGCCAAAGATGAGTGAAGAGGTGGCACCTTCCACGTCTTCAGCTGCCCGTTTTAGGAACATTTTTGTCACAGCAGTGTTTGTGTGCCGGGGCCCCAGCACATGCCCGTGAGGGGAGGAGACTGCCCTCAGGAGGGCACTGAGGTCCAGCCCAGTGGCCTGCACCCCCAGAGACCTTCTTGCAGCTTCGGGCTCTGTGGGGAGACTTGGGCTCCCGCTAGGGTGGGGGGTGGGAGTGGTGTCTGGTGCTGACCAGCAGCGGGCCGCCTCCGTTCCAGATTGTCACAGCCCTGGCCATCGCGGGCACCCTCAAGTTCAACCCAGAGACTGACTTCCTGACAGGCAAGGATGGCAAGAAATTCAAGCTGGAGGCTCCGGATGCAGATGAGCTTCCCCGAGCGGTGAGCAGGCGCTGCCACCCTGTGCTGTTGGCTGCTGTGGGCCTGCCTCGGCCTGGGTGTCTCGGGCCCCGCGGGTTGCCCTGTGGCTAAGACTCTCCTGTCCCTCCTGGGCAGGCAGGATGGCACTGGTGGTGAGAATGGGGCAGCTGGGTGGGGGTGGGGGGGATGTGTGTGGTCCTCCTTCTACAAGAGCCTGTCTGTGTGGGGGCTGCGGGCTTGGCACCCAGCATGTCCCCATCTCCTCCTGCAGGAGTTTGACCCCGGGCAGGATACCTACCAGCACCCTCCCAAGGACAGCAGCGGGCAGCGAGTAGACGTGAGCCCCACCAGCCAACGCCTGCAGCTCCTGGAGCCTTTTGACAAGTGGGATGGCAAAGACCTGGAGGACCTGCAAATCCTCATCAAGGTCAGCGACGGGGGGGCGGGGCAGTGGGGACAGCCCCAGCCTCTGGGCCCTGCCCTCAGCAGGAAGGGCCAGAGGTGCCCAGGCGTCCCCGGCCCAGCGTCCCCTCCTCCTCCGCCCTGTGCCAGTCTGAGCTGGATCTGGCCAGCTGTGTCCGGGGCTCTCAGCCAGCGGCTGCAGCTGCTCAGAACCACCTCCAGCGGCCACGGGCAGAGGACGCAGCACAAGCAGGGCAGGCAGGGCACACGTGACCCAGCACGGCAGGTCTCCACGCCTCTGGCTTGGCCACACAGGCTCCGGAAGCCCCTGGGTCCTCTGTTCCCACGGTAGGGCACCAGTTGGTCTGGCTTGTGTTTGGGAGCCAGGCAGACACAGCCTTTGTGGTGTGGCCAGGGGTCTGAGACCCAGACCCCATAACTTCAGACATGAAGTTATGCTCTTTACAGAGTCTCCTGGTGGTGACAGGCAGCACTAAGCCCATAGGATAAACCCGGTCACCAGCCAGGACCGGGACACATCTTCGGGCTTGTGTCCAGCACGAGGTCTCTAGCAGGCCTTCCAGCCTCGGCATCACTGCCTGGGGGCCTCGGTCTGCAGGGGTGCCGCAGTCCTGCCCGTGCAGCCTCTGCCACCTGGGAGCGACCTGTCCTGGACAACTCCTCAATGAGCGGCCCAGGGCCTCTTGAGGGGCAGGGGGACAATCCTGCCCGAGCCTTGTGGTCAGTGTGGCCGCGCCAGGGCTGCGACTGTGTCCAGAGCCTCTAGAGGGCTTCTTCCGTCATCTCCCCCACGCCATGCCCTGACCCCCGTCCTCTCACCTCACCACCCAAGGTCAAAGGGAAGTGTACCACTGACCACATCTCAGCCGCCGGTCCCTGGCTCAAGTTCCGTGGGCATCTGGACAACATCTCCAATAACCTGCTCATCGGTGCCATCAACATCGAAAATGGCAAGGCCAACTCCGTGCGCAATGCTGTCACCCAGGAGTTTGGTCCTGTCCCTGACACTGCCCGCTACTATAAGGTGGGTCCCATCGGTGGGGCCGGGGTGCAGGTGCAGGGAAGGGGTGCACCAATAAGGAGCCCACACCAATAGCTCTGCAGTTGGAGGATGCCCTGGTGCCACGGGGGCGGGGGGGGGGGCAGTCCTGTGTCCCCCTCACTATCTACCCCTGCCCTGTGCTCTGCTCCCCCACTGGGCCTTCCTCCAGAGCCTGCCTTTGTCCTGAGCACTGGGGCGGGTAGGCCACACCTCCCCACGCCCCTTGCAGACAGGGACTGAATCTGATCACCTCTGATTTCACCAGCCCTGGGGCAGCAGGTGACCTGTGATGCCCCCGAAGCCCCAGGGAAGGCAGGCAGGGGCCCCGTGTCCTCTCCCTCATACCCTCCCCACTTGCCTGACAGAAACACGGCATCCGGTGGGTGGTGATCGGAGATGAGAACTATGGTGAGGGCTCGAGCCGGGAGCATGCTGCGCTAGAGCCGCGCCACCTCGGGGGCCGGGCCATCATCACCAAGAGCTTTGCCAGGATCCACGGTAAGGTGGAACCCAGGTCCCACCACCTCCGCTTCCCCTCACCAGCAGCCCAGGCACGCAGCCTGCTGGTGGCGGACTCCGGCCTGGAGCCCACACGCCTGCTTTCCACCAGTCTCTGCCCCTCCTGAGTAGCATTGGGTCCGAGGCCCACAGCTTCCCAAGATGGGAACTGGCTTCCTAACGCATACCCAAGCAGTTGAAATCCAGGGCACGTGGTCAGAGGATTTTTCTGATCATGAATGTCCAGAAAGCCAACAGAGACCCAAACCGGCAGGCCTGCGGAGGGCTCTAGGCTGAAGGCACCCCGTTGTCGGGAGTGTAGCCAACCCGGTCCTGATGGCTCCGCTCAGTTGTCTCCAGGTGCAGGGCCAGGGAGCCTCTCCTAGAGCCCTACCTGGGCTTAGAAAAGGAAGTGCTCTAGGCTGGTGAGGTTCCTGCGTGGAGAAGGGAGGGACTGGCCCTGCCCTCTGTGGACTCCGTGTGCCCTCTGCCTTCCAGAAACCAACTTGAAGAAGCAGGGCTTGCTGCCCCTCACCTTCGCTGACCCAGCTGACTACAATAAGATTCATCCCGTGGACAAGTTGACCATCCAGGGCCTGAAAGACTTTGCTCCCGGCAAGGTCAGGGTGGTGGGGAAGGAGGGTGGGCCGACGACAGCCACTTTGCTTCTTCCCCTTACACCCACTTCTGGCCCCACATCCTTCTCCTCCCATGAGCCTTTGTTCCAGCTGGAAGGGCCCTTAAATTCTCCAGGGCCCTCATTAGTGCAGGCTTGGCTCTCGAAAGCCAACAGCCCACACCTAGCAGGACCCTCTGGGCCCTGGGAGTTAATGCCCCGAGCCCACACCTGCCCTTGATCTTGGTCAGCCTACTGGCCCCTGAGCCTCACCTTGGAGCACCCCACCTTCCTGACCTTCAGGCAGACGCCAGGGCCACGTTCCTAAGAGCCACTCCACCTCCCCCCACTCCCTACAGCCCCTAAAGTGCATCATCAAGCACCCCAATGGGACCCAAGAGACCATCCTCCTGAACCACACCTTCAACGAGACCCAGATCGAGTGGTTCCGCGCCGGCAGTGCTCTCAACAGGATGAAGGAACTGCAGCAGCAGTGAGATCCAGCCCAGCTCCCCTGCCCGCCTGCCTCTCGGACCCTGCAGTGGGGTCCCCAGTACAGCCCACGCGTCATCAGAACTGGATCTGCCCCGATCCAGCCATGGCTTCCTGCTCGAGACAGTGGGGTCAGACCTCCTGGCCTCCCTTCCCTCAACGGGCCGACTGACCCATGGTTGGGGGGGGGGGGGTATTCTTAAAGGAATGTTCCGGCTCCCCTGCCTTCCCGTTTTTAGCCTGTTTCAGATCTTGAGCAACTCCGTTCAACTGTATTTATTTTTGATGAGAAGACTCATCTAAAATTTTTCTCCCGCCTCATTTCACTGGTGGCTCAAGGATTTTAAAGAAACTTTACTCTTATGAAAAAATAAGAATCCACACTCAGTGTCCCCGTGTGAGAGTGGTGGTGTCCATACTCCGTACCGACTCCAGGGCTCAGGGTGGGTTTTTGTAGCAGTCAGCAGACGCTCCCGCTGGACCTGCCACTGCAGTGAAGGGCAAGTGACACAGTGGCCTGCCCACAGGGCAGCCTCCCCTCCCTGCACCCCAACATCTGCACAGCTTCCCTCACATTCCAGGAGGTAAGATCCAAGATGAATTGGATCCTGCCCTGCCCTGGGCACAGGGTCAGCCCCCTAGACACCCGAGCAGGGCACAGACCCAAGGCCACAGCCGGTCCAGGCTGTGCACGGTCCCCTGGCCCATGGCACCGGGTGGCGGGGGGGGACTTCCAGCTGCTCCTGGAGTGACGTCTGTACCCCGGTGCCCATGCCAGCTGAGGAGGCCAAGGAAGGAGGCGCACTCCATGGAGGGCACACGATTTGCCTGATAGAAATCCGGCGTCTGGTGGGCGCTAGAGAGCGGGTTCTGCAGGAGTGAAGCGGCAGGAGAAATCTGGAAAGCCATTCTGCTGAATAAACAATGCGGTGTTTGCCCTCGCTGGGGACCTGGCGTCACCAGCAGACCCCGAGTGTTCCTGGCGTGGCCAAGGTCTGAAAGTGACAGCTGTATGGCTGGTCACCAGTCCTGACCTTGCGCCAGCTAAGCTGACAGCCTCCACTTGGCTTGATGGCACTGGCTGGGCTGAGTCCAGGCCCCCACCTTCCAAACACCAGTGGGGGAGGAGAGGTGACAGGAGCTATAGCTACCCCAGGCTGGCCTCTCGCTCTTATTTTAGGGAGCCACCAAACTTAGCCCAGAGCCCAGCCTGAGACCGACAATGTCAACCCCCACATCCCCAGAAGTGGCCTGGGGAGAGGAGGACACGCTGTCTCAGCTGTGGCAACTTGGGGACCTTACATCACTGGTTCCTCCCTGACTGACGTGGCCTTGATTTATTAAACGTCTCTGGCAGAGATCCACAGGGACATTGGGGCCTCGGGGGAAGCTTGAGCAGGAGCAGGGCCAGGATGGCAAGGCACACACACTGCAGAGCTGGTGTCTTCACGGCCAGCGGCACCACCTCGCCAGGGGCTGGGCTGGGGTCTGCAGGACCGGGCAAGGTCTGCCATTGAGCCCCCGTGCTAGCTGCTGGTCCACCAGGACAGAAGGCCCAGGCCTGGCTCACTGATGGATCCCTGCCGGGGGTAGAGAAAAAACAGGCACGTTGCGTCTACCTTCGGGCCTCCAGCAGACTCAGGAGGCAGGGGGGCCACCCTCCTAGGTGCCCTACATGGGCCAAGGGAGTAGCAAGGCAAGCTCACTCCAGCCACAAGGACCTGGGGAGATCCAGGAGCCATGCAGCACCCAGCTGGCCACATGGGAACACAGCCCGGACTCCCCTCTCTGGCCCCAGCGAGGTCAGGTATCCTTCCGCAGCCCCAGGCCTGCCCAGACATGGGCACTGGCAGGCCGGTCCTGGGCATGCTCCAAGAAAGGCTCCAGAAAGGCCCAGCAACCCTGAGCCCCAGCCTCCAAACAGAGGAGATGCCCTCGGCCACCCAGATTTTTAACAGACAACCTGCGGCACATTATACCCGCAAACCCTACTAGCAGGCCCTGGAGATGCATCCTACTTTGTCACACGCCACTGTCTGACTTCTGAGGGCAGACACCAGGCTGGTCGCAGCTCTGCGGCCACCCCATGCCCACGGGGGCTCGGGTTCGGGAGCAGCCCCCACGGAGGGTCACCGGCCCCTGAACCCCCTCCCCAGCCTTGCTCTCTCCCTCAGCGCCTTGTCACCTGGCGTGGGCTCTGTCCCGACCGCAGGCAGGTCAGACACTGCTATCCCCCCCCCGGCGCCGTGGCAGCTTACCCCCCGCCACGAGCCTCAGGCCATGGCCAACGGGACAGGCTCCCCCAGGAAAGTGACCGCCTAAGACACACCCATGGGGACAGGGGTTCCAGGCAGGGAACCCCAAGTCAACACCCTAGGAAGTTGCTCCCGCCGCCCGGTTCCCCGCCACGCGGCGTCCGCACAGCTCACCACAAGTGTGTACGGAGCTTCCTTCTTTGGCAGCTCCTCACTGGAAGACGTGGCTTCAGCCGAGCTGGGCCCCGTGGGGGACGTGTCCACAAAGCTCTCATCCACCACCCGGAAGCGGATCTCCTCACCCGTGTCCATGTACAAGTCGTGTGCTCCTTCCTCTGTCTCGTACTCCCACACCCACACCTGCTCCGCCTCATCGCTGGGCGCGGCGCGGGTCAAGGCAACAACGGGGGCAAGGAGCCCACAGGAAACCCCATGAAAACCCAATTCTAGGGGGAGAGCTCCTTGGCTGGGGTGTCAAGGAGAAGCAAGGCCGGGCAAGGTGTGGGCTGCCACCAGAGCAGGAAGGAGGCTCAGGCGCAGAGCGAGTCTCACCTCTTGCCGCCCGGGGCCCTTTTCCCTGCGGGTCGGATTTGGGCCAACTGCCACATTCGGGCCTCTGCTCCACAAGCGGGGACGGGGCCAGGCCCGCCGTCTGTGCCTCAGGGTGCTGCATGCAGAACGGGGCGGTAGCAAGGCCTGGCTGCCTGGCCTGTCCTCGCGGGGCTGTCGCGAGGAGGGGACATGGCCACACACACGAGAAGTGCTTTCCACCGGCCACAGCCGGCCCTGCAGTGCTAGCCAAAGCCACCCCGTGTTCTCTCACAGTGCGACCCCACAGTCCTTTCCAGCCCTGCCCTGTGACAATGACCAGCACAAGGACCTTCCCGGGTTTCAGAAGGACAGATATGGCAAATGGAAGGTCACCGGCCCAAGGGCCCACAGCCAGCGGGAGGTCCAGCCAGGCAGGGCCAGGTTTTCTGACGAGTCCGAGTCCCGCACAGACCCTGCCCCTGGTCCGCCGCACATGCACACGGGCCCAGCCGCGGTGGCCTCGCCAGTGAGGGCAGCGCCCTGAAAACCCCTGCAAAGCCCCAGGCCCCTCGCTCAGCCCACGCAGAGCAGCCAGCGCGCCCTCTAATGGCGGCCCCAAGTGCCAGGTCCCCTGCTGGGCACTGTGGGCACAGTCCTGACAAGACAGGGTCCCTTCTGGTGAGCAGTCTCAGCGAGGACCCCAGAAACAGCCCCAGTGCAACAGGGCAAGGGCCAGCGTGGGGCAAAGGGGGAACCCAGCGGAGGGAAACAGCCCAGCCCAGCATCAGGCGCAGTCAAGCCCTCAAATGGCAGCCAACGGTACTGTTTGCACAGCAGGGAAGTAGGGAGGCGAGCCCCACAGGGCAAACCTCTCCAGGGTGAGGATTCTGGAGTGATCCCTGAGAGGACAACCTAAGCAAAGTGAACAGAGCACCACCTACATGCCCAGGCACGTGGACACCACAGTCAGCTTGGGAAGCACGGGCAGGTCACCACTTCCAAGGCACAAGTGCGGGCTGGGCAGTGGGCACGGAGGTCAGCAGTACTGGCCCACAGGAGCCGGGGTCACCCGAAGGAGCAGAGATTGTCCTTTGGAAAGACCTGAGCTCCCCTGTGCCCCACTTTAACCTTGGGAGGATACAACTTGGCTGGCTGCTGCAGAGACTCGGGGGGGATGAGAATGTCATCAAAGAACCCTAGAGAGACTGGAACAAATGAAGAAAGTGACAGCATGGGACATGGCAGTTGTCGCCATGGAAATGGGAACCCCCACCCCAACACACACACACCTCAGATCCCTGCGCCTCTACCTAGGCCATTTAGCCACCAAAACTTATGCTGGACACCATGCAAAATAGGGACTGGTGAGCACCTGGGCCCGAGGCCCTCTGTCTTGAGGAAGGCCTCACGGGGAAGCCCCCTGGCTGGCCAAGGCCCTGCATTGTTACATGAGCACGAGAGGGCTGCATATCCTCCACACACACAAGCTTCCCTGACAGCACAGCATCTGAATCTGACCCCCGCCCCCGACCATGTGGCCCAGCACAGAAGCTGAAGGGAGGCCTAGGCCGGGCCCCTTGCCCCGAGTGCTCCCAGGCCTCGTTACCGTGCACTCCCTCCGGGCTGCAGCCTTTGATCCTGCCGATCAGAATCTCATCCAGGAACGGATGGAACACCACATAGCGAAAATGGACTGGAAGTGAAGGAAGAGCGTCAGTGATGAGCAGGCACATGAGAGATGGCCCAGGCTTCCCAGGGCCGACCCCACTGGCTGGCCCACTGACCTGGACGCCCTGCAGCTACCCCGGAGTCTGCTGGGCACTCCACACCCCGTACCCCTGTGGGTCCAGACCCGCCAGCTGAGCTAGGGGGACCCACACCTCGTACCCCGCAAGGCCACAGCATAGCCCCCATAACAGGCCAGCAGCAGCGGCCCTGGACCCAAGGGCTGGCCCCCAAACCCAGCAGACAAGTCACTCCTGAACCCAGACTCTGGGCCGCAGATGACTCCATAGTCCACTCCCACTCTTCCTCTAGACTTACTCCCTTAAATTCTAAAATGGGCAGAAGCAACTGGCAAAGGGAGCCAGGTTTGGAAACAAGTTTTCTGTCTCCCTCTGATGGGAGTTTGCCCCAGGCATAGCTCTGACCTGGAACAGGATGCTAAAAGTGCCTGAGATTCAGGGGGGCCATGGGGAGGCAGAGGCAAGCACCCAACAAAAATTCCTCTGTGGGTTCTCAGGCCCTGCCCTAGGTGGTGGCGGTCACCACACCCCCGGGAAAGTATCAGGTGAGGTCTGTGCCCACATCACAGCCTGATCCCCAGGCCCGGCGGGAGCCGTTACCTCATCACTCCTGCCCCTTTGAGCCCCAAAAGGGTGAGCAGCATGGACCCCAACACCGCCAGAGCTAGCGAGCACACGAGGCTACTTCCTGCCAGTCATGCAGTGCCCATCGCAACCCACCCACACCAGTGGTCAAGGCTTCCCCGCTGTGACGATGGGGAAGCGGTTCGGACGGCTGCGCAGGCCGCTCAGCCACATGCCCTTCCACCCTGTTCTGCCGTGGGAAGACCCCGAGACTTTCGGGACCAGCAAACGGCCACAGGGTGGAATGTGCCTTCCTCTGGCAGCTTCCATCCCGAACACGGACTGCGGCCACTAGCCTACCCCGCCAACGCTGCCCAGGGCCAATAGGGCCCGGCGGCCCCGGCTCCCTCCAGGCTGCTTCTGCGCAGCCCCACCACGCAGGATGCCCGAGGAAAGCAGAGGGGGCAGGTGGTACCCCCTCCCTCCCTGTGACGAGCGTGCCATGCTGACCTTGCAGAGAGCAGATGAGGGCAGCCAGCGGTCACAAGTCCACAGGATGGAAAAACCCTGTCCCCCATGTGACCCAACGTTCAGCTCAGCTTAGCAAATCCCCACAGAGCCTCCCACCAAGTGTGTGCCAGGGCCGGTTTGGGCCCTGGGCTTATGGCGGCAGAATGGCAGGTGGTCTCGTGCCCAGGGAGCTCGAGTCTGGAACAGCCACAGCCGAAGGCACATGGTGGTCAATCCAAGCACCCACCAACATGTGAGCGGATGAACGTCACGCAGTCTATCTGTATAATGGAATATTACTCGGTCTTAAAAAGGGAGTACAGACACACGGAATGACACGGATGAACCTCAAGGATGCTATGCTACGTGAAATAAACCAGTTACAGGGATCCCTGGGTAGCGCAGCGGTTCGGTGCCTGCCTTTGGCCCAGGGCGCGATCCTGGAGACCCGGGATCGAATCCCACATCGGGCTCCCGGTGCATGGAGCCTGCTTCTCCCTCTGCCTGTGTCTCTGCCTCTCTCTCTGTGACTATCATAAATAAATAATAATTTAAAAAAATAAATAAATAAATAAACTAGTTACAGAAGACCGCATACTGTGCGATTCCATTTATCCAAAATGTCCAGATTAGGCGAATCCAGACACAGAGGGTAGATCAGTGGTTGCCAGCGGCTGGAGGAGGGGGAATGAGGAGTGACTGATAGGTGCGTGGTTTCTTTTTGAGGTGGGGAAAATGTTCTGGAATTAGATCATGGTGATGGTTGCACAGCTCTATGAATATCTTAAGAGCTACTGAATCGTAAGCTTTACAAGGGTGAATTTTGTGGCATGTAAATTAGATCTCAATTAAAAACAAAAAGGAGGCCACAGCCCAGTGGGAGGGCCAGCCGGGGCAATGCTGTATTTGGAGCCATCTCCCAAGAGCCCCACCTAAAGTTCCAGGGTGTTTCATGGGCAGACGGGAAGCCTGGAAAGCCAGAACGGGTGGGTCTGCAGGGTCAGTAAGAGGAAGACCTTGTCCCAGGAGAAGCAGGTCTGCCTGGGGACGTGGTGAGTTTGTGCTAAGGGCAGACACTGTCCCCCCTTATGTGCAGTAACCCAGAGAAAAATTCACAGACACAGAAAGTACAATGGTGAGGGTGCCTGGTGGCTCAGTGGTTGAGTATCTGCCTTCGGCTCAGGCTGTGATCCCAAGATCCTGGGATCGAGTCCTGCACTGGGCCCCTAACAGGGAGCCTGCTTCCCCCTCTACCTGTGTCTCTGCCTCTCTGTGTGTGACTCTCATGAATAAATAAAATCTGGGACGCCTGGGTGGCTCAGTGGTTGGGCACCTGCCCCTGGCTCAGGGCATGACCCTGCAGTCTCAGGATCGAGTCCCACATCAGGCTCCCTGCCTGGAGACTGCTTCTCCCTCTGCCTACACCTCAGCCTTTCTCTGTGTCTTTCATGAATACGTAAATAAAGTCTTTAAAAAGTAAAAAAATAAAATAAAATAAAATAAAATCTAAAAAAAAAAAGTACAATAGTGGACTCCAGGGCCCTGGAGAGGGGTGGAATGAAGGCAGAATGCTTAAGAGGGACAGAGTGTGAGTCTGGAAGGATTGAAAGGTTGGTGGTGGGATCCCTGGGTGGCGCAGCGGTTTGGCGCCTGCCTTTGGCCCAGGGCGCGATCCTGGAGACCCGGGATCGAATCCCACATCAGGCTCCCGGTGCATGGAGCCTGCTTCTCCCTCTGCCTGTGTCTCTGCCTCTCTCTTTCTCTCTGTATGACTATCATAAAAAAAAAAAAAAAAAAAAAAGGTTGGTGGTGATTCCACAACGATGACTGTACACGATGCCACTGAGCTGTGCACTAAAAATAGTTAAGATGGTAAATTTTACGTTATACGTATTGTAGCACAACTTAGGGGAAAAAACAATGGAACAAAGCAAATGGCGGGCACGACACCAGTCCCAGCTCAGAGCAAGGCAGGGGTGGCAGGGCCAGTCAAGAGGGGCTCCCCTGGGGGAGGCCAGGTCTGGCCAGCCTCGGGAGCATGGGGCACATGGCACTGGCACCTGTTACAGTGACAAGAGAAGAGGCTAAACGGGGCTTGGGGTTACAAGTCACAAAGGCGCACTTTGTGGAGACTCCTGCTGAGACAAGTGATGCAATCTGGCCCCGGCGGTGAGGGGGGGAGGAGGGTTGGAAGTACAAGGCAATAAGCAAAAGAAGAGTCCTCAAGCCAAAAGTAGAGGCAGGTATGGAGAAGGCCTGCTCCGCACACGCTGGCCACAGCCCTGGGTGAGGCAGTGGAGGGGGTGGCGGCCGGAATGGGCTGGGGAGGAAGGTCAGTCTTGACACGTGGTGATCCCCACGTGACACATGCTATGATCCCCACAACATAGCACCACCCCATGCGGTGCTCTGTGGCCCAGGCCGGGCTTCACAGCTGCACGTGGTGACCCCATTTTACAGATAAGGAACCCGAGACCGAGAGAGGCAAGTTACCTGCTCAAGGTCCACACGGGAGCGGGGGGAGGAGGCGGGGGAAGCAGAATTAAATCCAGGACCGTGTGACCTGCCCTAATCCTCACACCTGTTCCCAAGGACACAGGGGGCCCAGGGTGAACTAGGGTTGGGGGACAGTGAAAATCTTACACCAAGTGGCAGAAACAACCAAATGAAAGAACAGAACTTCAATTTTAACTTTTCCCTCCCAGTTTTCCTTGAAGTTCCGGCACCTCTTACCACTCGTCTCCAGAACACCACCTAAAGGCAGAGACTGGGCTTGGCTGGAGTGCGTCCTTCTCTGTAAAGAGGCCCTGTGGTCTTATTTTCACGTCACCATTTTACTTTTCTGCCAAATGTTCCGAGCGCGTGCCAATCCAGCCTGTTTCCTAGGGCTGCCCGCAGAGCTTGGCGATGTCTCTGTGGACTCGAGTGTGGACACAGACACCAGGCAGCCTCATGGCGCGTTCTGGAATGCTCCACATCTCTGTGCCCAGAGGCTGACGGAGACGGGGCTCCTCACACTTCCTCATGCGAGCAGCACCCAGCTCCTCGTTCTAATGCGTGTGGGTTCACCTCCAGAGGCTGAGATTCACAGGCCTGAGCGCCAAGCTGATGGCCAGCTGCAGGCCTACACTCTGGTTAGCCCTGAACCACCTCAGGGGCCCCCTTGCCCTCTGCTTCTGATGTGGCTGGGTCCTGGGAGGAGAGGGAAGGGTCCCCACTCCCTCCCTGAGAACTCTAGCCAAGGTGACGCCCTCCCTACACATCCAGGTCTGGTAACCAACCTTCCCTTTCGGGAGCACACCCCTTTGCTGTGACTGCAGCGCCTCCTATTGAGAGGTGGAATCTATTTTTCCTTCACTCACCGCCAGCCTCAGCCAGGAGTCCTGCTCTGGCCAATGGGATTTAGGCAGAGGCTTGAAAAGCTGCTCCTACAGGGGCTCGGCTGCACCATGGTGCCTTGATCTCCGGGAAGGAAAGATGAGACCATGTGCAGCAGAGATGAGCCACCCTCGTGCCCACCCCTGACCAACCAGTCTGCCAACCACCAGACACAGGAGGCCACCCTACCCCACCCAGCCCTGGACAGGCCAGCCCGGAAGAACTCATTTAGCAGATCCCAAAATCAGGAGAAATAGTTCAAATCGATGAGTCACTGAGCCCCATGTGCCAAGGTCCCGTCCAAAGACCTTTGCACATATTGATTTATTATTCTCACAACGTCCTGTGATATAAAATCTACTGTTAACTACATCTCACAGCAAGGAAACAGGCACGGAGTGGTTAGTCTCACAGCACGTAATCGGCAGAGCTGGCACTGGAATCCAGGGGCTACACGTACTCATTATGTCCCAGGGCCCCTTAAAGTCCCCTCCCTCCAACCTGCCTCCTCCCCAAGACAGATCCACTCCCCTCTGCTCTCCACACTTTTATTTTATTTTTTTTTAAGATTTTATTTTTAAGTAATCCCTATACCCAATGTGGGTCTTGAACTCACAATCCTAAGATCAAGAGTCACACGCTGTACCAAATGAGCAAGCCAGGTGCCCCTGCTCCCCACCCCCACTTTTAACCCAACACTGACCATGCCAGTGTCACCCGACACCTGTCTGGCCACCCCCCAACCAGAACTGAGCAGCCTGAGGACCAGGAAGAGCAGAGCTTGGTAATAAGCGAGACCACAGGGGGCACAGACTCGGAGCCACAATCTCAGAGCCAGAGAGGCCTCAAGAATGGTCTTGTGCAGGGCCTCTGGGAGGCTCAGTCAGTTAAGTGATGGACTCTTAGCCCAGCTCAGGTCTTGATCTCAGGGTCATGAGATCAGTCTCTCGCTCTCTCAAATAAACCAATAAATCCTTAAAAAAGAAAAAGAAAAGGCAGCCCAGCTGGCTCAGCGATTTGACACCTGCCTTCGGCCCAGGGCATGATCCTGGGGTCCCGGGATTGAGTCCCACATCGGGGACTTCTCTCTCTGCCTGTGTCTCTCCCTCTCTCTCTCTCTTTGTCTCTCATGAATAAATAAATAAAATCTTAAAAAAAAAAGAAAAGAAAAAGAATCACCTTGTCCACCATTTCTTATAGACAAGGAAACTGAGCCCCAGACGGGAAGATTCTGTTCACTGTCACACAGTCCATCGCAGGCAGAGTCAGGACTAGGCCTCAGGTCTCCCAATCCCTAGACCAGGATTCCCACAACCAAAAATCCCAAGGAGGAAAAGGCACCTACCTTTGGTGTGCGATGCGCCATCCCCTGGGAACACATAGGCGTCCTCCAGCCTGGTGATGTCAAACAGACAGATGCAGAGCCCCACGCTGTACACGACCTATGGGCATCAACGTACGTACATATATACGTACAAATGCGCACGCACACAGAGGACACAGAGGCCCAGCTCCCCAGCATTCTCTCCTGAGACCCTCACCACTCAGGGCAGCTAGAAACGAGTTGGGGCACCGTCTGAGGTATCCAAGGGTAAGGAGCCTCCAAAGGATGTGGCACTCTGGAAGGAGGAGGGCCTTTGTGACAAGACAGATCCAGGTTACAGCACCAGTTCCACCACCCACTATGTGACCTCCAAGGTCACTTCTCTGAGCTTCAGTTTCCCCCATCTGCAAAAATGGACCAACCAGGCTACAGGTGTATTAAATAACAAGAGGTAATGGATGTGACACCCATGCCAGCATCTGGCTCATATGCTGGAAGTAGTAACAGTCAGTCAACACAGATCACTATTATTACCAGTAAGGATCACTGGCAGGGAAACCCTAAACCTACACTCACCAAAATCTCCAGCTCTTGCTGGAGCTCATGGCTCAGTGAGTGTCAGAGTCCAGGCTAAACCCCACCTGCTCACAAAGTATCAGGCACACAGCCGTGGCCACAGGGACTGAGGGTGGCAGAGGGACACGTGCCCGAGGCTCTGAGACTAGACACAGGGCATCTCATACCCCATGCCCACCATGCCCCAAATCACCAGCCTGCTTACCTGCCACCAGTGTCATCACCTCCCAATACAGACCCTGCAGGACTGTTCAAGGATTAGCAAGAAGCTAAGAAGAGAATTCCAAGTCCGGGCCGGACCTCACCACAATGAGCCACAGGGCCTGGCTGCCTTGCACAAGATCTGTGCCCTTGGGAGGCCTGAATGGCTCAGCGGTTGAGAATCTGCCTTTGGCTCAGAACGTGATCCCAGAGTTCTGGGATCGTGTCCCGCATTGGGTACCTGCATGGAGCCTGCTTCTCCCTCTGCCTGTCTCTCCGCCTCTCTTTGTGTGTCTCTCATAATTAAATAAATAAAATCTTTAAAAAAAAAAAAAAAAAAAAAAGATCTGTGCCCTTGGCCAGACCACAGACCTCTTCTGTGCAGCTTCCTCTCAAATGATTCTAATATAAAAGACTCGTCTGAACAGGTCCCTGAAGGACCCATACCCCAAAGGGCTACATTCCCTTCTTGGACTTTTAACAGCTCTTTTTTTTTTTTTTTTTTTTTTTTAAGATTTATTTATTTATGATAGACAGAGAGAGAGAGAGGCAGAGACACAGGAGGAGGGAGAAGCAGGCTCCATGCCAGGAGCCCGACGTGGGACTTGATCCTGGGACTCCAGGATCGTGCCCTGGGCCAAAGGCAGGCGCTAAACCGCTGAGTCACCCAGGGATCCCTTTTAACAGCTTTTTTTTTTTTTTTTTTTTTACCTTCTTGGACTTTTCACACCTTCTGTCACCACTATGCTCACACTTCATCCCTCCACTGACCGCCCCTACCTTCTACCTCACAACATAACTGGAAGCCAATCACTAAGGACTTCATGAGTTCTCTCCACCAACAGCTGCATACAACTCCCTTCCATGATCTCAGCCTCTATCTACAGAAGGGACTGGTCTCCTGTCTAAAGCCAGCCAACCTTCCTCTTGCTCCTTCTCAGCCTATCACCTCCTGCTATTCTACAGATGAAAATCAATACTTCCATGACATCCTGCAGGCCCCATGTGGCTTGGCTCCTGCCACCTTTCCAGCTTACTCTCCTCTCTTCCTCTCCAGGCCACACAAGTCCTCCTCCAGGTTATGATGGATGAAATATTCCCTCCTGCCGCAGGGCCTTTACACATGCAGTTTCCTTTGCCTGCCCAACTCTTCTCTCTGCACAGCCCTTTCCCACTCTCAAAAATGAATCTCCAGGGTACCTGGGTAGCTCTGTTGGTGAAGCATCTGCTTTGGGCTCAGGTCATGATCCCAGGGTCCTAGGATTGAGTCCCAAGTCAGGCTCCCTGCTCAGCAGAGAGTGCTTCTCCCTCCCCCTCTGCCCCCCACCGTGCTTGTGCTCTCTCTTTTTCTCTTTCAAATAAATAAAATCTTCATTTTTAAAAAAGATTTTATTTATTTATTCATGAGACACAGAGAGAGAAAGAGGCAGAGACACAGGCAGAGGGGGAAGCAAGCTCCCTGCAGGGCGCCCGATGTGGGACTGGATCCCAGGACTCCAGGATCACGCCCTGGGCCGAAGGCAGGCGCTAAACTGCTGAGCAGTTTAGTCAGGCATCCCAAAATCTTCATTTTTTAAAAAAGATATATTTATTGGGACACCTGAGTGGCTCAGTGGTTGAGCATCTGCCTTTGGCTCAGGGCATGATCCCAGACTCCTGGGATTGAGTCCCACATCGGGTTCCTTGCATGGAGCCTGCTTCTCCTCCCTCTGCCTGTGTCTCTGCCTCTCTTTCTGTGTCTATCATGAATAAATAAATAAAATCTTTAAAAAAAAAAAAAAGATATATTTAACAGAGAGAGAGAATGCGTGCGCTCCTTGCATGGAGCCTGCTTCTCCCTCTGCCTGGGTCTCTGCCTGTGTCTCTCATGAATCAATAAATAAAATCTTAAAAAAAAAAAAAAAAAGAATAAAGAATAAATCTCCTGATAGTTAACTCTATTTTTTGCGAGACAGAGACAGCACGAGAGAGCATGAGCAGGGAGGAGAGGGAGAAGCAGACACCTCACTGAGCAGGGAGCTGAATGTGGGGCTCAATCCCAAGACGCTGTGATCAGGAGCTGAAGGCCGGCGGATGCTTCAGGGACGAAGCCACCCAGGGGCCCCTTAATGATGGTTAACTCTAAACCACTGTCCATCTTCACAGACACAGTGTGTGACAGCCATTATTATTTCCATTTTACAAATGGAAACTGAGGCCCAGAGCGGGTAATCCAACAGGGTGCAATCTGGCATTTCCCCAGTTTCTGTTTTGACTCCAACATCCCACGTGCAGGTGAAGTAACTGAGCTCGGAGAGGTTAAGCTACTTGTCCAAGGCCAGGGTTTGGCGTGACCGGGGAGGCCTGCAGCGGGCAGGAGGGCAGCGCTGGGCCTCCCGTGCCAGGGCCTGTCAGCGACCCCGTGGGCCCCGGTACCTTGTTGGCCAACTTTTTGTTCAGCTCCTCGGCAATGGAGTCGTTGAGCTTCCTCTCAAACTGCCACGGGGGAATCCGCACGGTGTCCACCATCTCCACCAGGACGAACATCGCGCCTGCGCCGGGGCCCTGGGGGCGGGAGGCTCAGTCACGCGCCGTGTGGGGCGGTGGGCATTCCCGAACCCCCTCGGGCCGGTCCCCACCGCTGAGCGCCCCCCACGCACACACCCAGGCCCGCGGAGGGGCTGCGCGGTGCGGCGCCGGGTACCCCGTGCGGGGCGTGCGCCGCCTCTGCAAACTGAGGAAACTGAGGCTCAGCAGGAGACGCCCTCGCTCCAGCGAGAGAGCGCGAGCACCCGCCGCACGACCCGGTCCCGCCACGCGCCACGCGCCGCCACGCACCGCGCTCCCACGCGCAGCCGACTTCGGGCGAGATTCCGAATCCCGTCGCTTCCGGAGAACAGACCAATAAGAAGCCTCTGCCCGCCCCCCAACGCGACGCGGCGCGACGTAGGGCGGGGCCTCCCCGTGGGCCCCCGCGGAGCCGGCCGCCCTTCCACCGCGCTTCCTGGTTGCTAGGCAACGTGGGCGCGATCCCGACCTCACCTGCCCCGCGGGGATGTCGCTCTTTCTCCCGGTCCCCGGCGGAGCGGTGCGCTGCGCCCGGCCAGAGGGATCCTCTCAAAAGCCGACACAGTTTGCTTAGACCCCTTCAGGACCCTGGAAGCGGGAGATTTATCTGGAAAGGAGCAGGCGGGACCTTTCTAGGGTGATAGGAATGTTTCCTATCTTCTTCTAGGGGGGTGGGTTACACAGGTGGGGGCCTGGCAGTCAGTAGGGCATCCAGCTCTTGTTAACAGGGTTGTGAGTTCAAGCCCTACATTGGGCATAGAGGTTACTTAAAAATAAAACCTTAAAAAAAAAAACAAAAAAAACCAACGCATCAAACTTGACAGTTAAGATCCTTGCACTTAAGTAGGCAGATTACATCTCAATTGAAAAAATGATCATTGGGGATCCCTGGGTGGCTCAGTGGTGGCTCCGCGGTTTAGCGCCTGCCTTGGGCCAGCTGAGGGCGTGATCCTGGGCTCTGGGGATGGAGTCCCGCATGGGGCTCCCTGCCTGTACCGAGCCTGCTTCTCCTTCTGCCTGTCTCTGCCTCTATTTCTCTCTGTGTTTCTCATGAATATATAAATAAATAATCTTAAATAAAGAAAAGAAAAGTGATCATGAATTGGGACCAAAAAAACAACCCCAGTACCTTCCCACTAAATTAGTAATAAAGTCTGAAACTTTGAAGCACCTGGCTGGCTCAGTCCATGGAGTGTGGGATGATCTCCAGGTTGTGGATTCGAGCCACACCTTGGGCGTAGAAATTACTTAAATAAATTGAGGCTCCTGGGTGGCTCAGTCAGTTAAGCATCTGACTTCAGCTCAGGTTATGATCTCAGGGTCCTGGGAAAGAGCTTCGTGTTGGGCTCCCTGCTCAACACGAGCAGTGTGAAGTCAGCTTCTCCCTCTGCTTCTCCCCCACCCCTTCCCGCTGCTCGTGTGCTCTCTCTAATAACAAATAAATATCTTTTTTTTAAGATTTTATTTATTTATTCATGAGAGATACACAGAGAGAGGCAGGGACACAGACAGAAGGAGAAGCAGGCTCCATGCAGGGGGCCCAATGCAGGACTCCATTCCAGGACCTGGGGATCACGACCAGAGCTGAAGGCAAACGCTCAACCACTGAGTCACTCAGGCACCCCAATAAATAAATATCTTAATAATAAATAAGTCCAGGGATCCTTGGGTGGCTCAGCGGTTTGGCGCCTGCCTTTGGCCCAGGGCCCGGTCCTGGAATCCCGGGACCGAGTCCCGCATCCGGCTCCCTGCATGGAGCCTGCTTCTCCCTCTGCCTGTGTCTCTGCCTCTCTGTCTGTGTGTGTCTATCATGAATAAATAAATAAATAAATAAGTCTTTAAAAAATAATAATAATAAATAAGTCCAAAACCTTTTGGTAGCTCGCAAGGCCCTGAAGGATCTTGCCTCTACCCACACCACCCATACCCCTACTCACAGCCCCGTTTTGTTCTCTCCCCTTGCCATTCCTCACTCATCTTCATATGATAAGTAACATGGGCTTGGGCTAAGACAATTTAGTAGCTTGTCCAAGGTCACAGGGCTGCTAAGTAGTAGCAGCGCGCTCCTCTAAGCCTCTACAGTGCCTCTAAAAGTTGGTGGGCTGTGGAAATGTACTGTAGTGTATTTAAACCAAATAAAATTTGAGAACTTAAAAAAAGCCTTGAGAGGCATTCAGAAATGCATGGTGCTTCACTTTGCAGATTTTACACGTGTAGAGATATCTATGTAAGGCTGGCTGCAGTGATACTTAATTTGGCCTTCTCTGCATCCATATTTTTATTTTTAGGTCTGTCTGCCTCTCCTAAGATTTGAGCTACTTGAAGACAGGGGGAAATGCTACTTCAGCTCTTTATTCCCATGATGCCCTAATATCATTTCTAGGAGGCATTCAGGAAAAGTATTTAGGAGATGATATTAAGTCCTCAATCTCTCAAACCTCCCTCTTCCTTGCATTCTCACTACTGCTGCCCTGATTCAGGCCATCCCATTGCTCCCCTGGAGTTTAGCCACACACCCCAGCTCCTGGCCTCAGTGTCTCCTGTGACTTCCACACTCTCACAAGAACCTTCCCTTCATGAATATCCTCTGCCCAACATAAAGGTCTGGATTGAACTCAGCCCCTCTCCAGTCTTACCTCTCTTCTGTTCTCCAAACACTGGGACAGAGCAAGTTCTTTTAGTCTTGCCTCAAACGCTTCTTTACCAGGAAAACTCCTACTCATCCCTTAGAACCCAAACACATTACCTATCTCTTTCATTCACTCAACATACTGTGTGTCCAGCTTTGGAGATCCAGTGGGGAAGAAGAACTGGGCCCTGGGTCCTTCAGCTCAGAAGGGTTGCAGGGAAGAGGGAGAGAGAGATGGAATTTGATTGTCTCAGGGAATTAAAAAAGTACTTCAGCTGATTTATAGGGAGATAAGAACCGGTGAGTTTGGGGACCTCAACAGGGTCTGGATCACAAGGACCTTCTCAATATAATATTCATTAACTTTCAATCCTCACAACAGCTCTATAGTAGGGACTATCATTATCATTATCTGATTTATCTTATTCTCATTTATTCTCATTTATCTCATCCTCTCCTTTTGCCTCATCTAAAGCAGAGAGAGGTTAAGTAGGTTGTTCAAGGTCACACAGGTAATGAGTCGCAGAGCTGGGATTCAGGCTCCAGAGCCCATGATCCTAACCACTGGGTTGTGCCAAGATGTTAGCCCAAAGACAGCAAAGGGAAGCCTTAGATGGTTAGAACAGGGAAATGACCCAGTGACACATTCGCAGGATGGGCAGTAGGTGGGAAAGGGCTGGGGTGGAAACAAGAGGACCAGGGAGGAAGTTCTTGGGTGGCTCCTCTAAGAGATGGCCTGAGTAAGACTGGTAGCCATGGACAGCGAAGTTGGGCAGAGTCCAGAGGTCCCTGGGGGGTGGTCTCAGCGATAGGGTGGGTGACCTAGGGCCGGAAGTAGGAGGAGCCAGGGCAGGAGGGCTTGCTTCAGGCTGGGTGGTGGCCTGGGTGGCTGGCTGGGTGGTGGTGGGCCTTTCATTCAGATGGGAAATTGGAGGAGGGCCAGACTGAGGGGATGGGGCCAGCCATTGCAGAGCTAGTGCTTTGAGTTCCCAGGCTTCTTGTATGGTATTCAGCTCACACGATTGCAACAGTGATTTGTTGGCACGTTTGGTTTCCTCATTAGGAAAAACAGGGACCGGGCTTCTTTATTAATTCTCTGCGTTGTTCCATGGAAGATTTGAGGTGGCTTACAAAAACACACAAAAGACAGTTTGTAAGCTTCTCAACCGACGGCGAAGGACTCCTCTGTCATGGTCCCTCCACATCTTCTGCGCCTAGCCCTGTGTCTGGCACACGGTCAGGGCTTGTAAATATGTATTATTTGAATGAACAAAAGGATAGGAAAATAATTGCTAAGTGTAGGAGTGAGGGAGAAACAGGGTTGGAAGCTAATCCAGGAGGAGGAGGAGAGTCCAGTGAGTGGTTAAGGGCAGGGAGTTCCCACGCCACAGCCACCGCAGAGAAGCCCATGAACCTCTCAGCGCCTCAGCTATCTCTCTGTAAATAGAGATAATAATAGAACAGATCTCTGATGATTGCCCATTATGGGCGACTGGATAAAAAAATATATATGGTGTATCATAGAACAGAATAATGTGAAGCCATAAAAAAAAGGATGAGAATGTTCTTTGTGTATTGATATGGAATGATATTCAGGATACATTAAGTATAAAAATGCAAGGCACAGCACAGTGTGTATGGGATGTTACCACTTGTGGGAAAAGGGGGAAAATAATATTGTGTGTGTGTGTGTGTGTGTGTGTGTGCATGTGCATGCGTGCATGCTCTAGAAGGGTTGACAAGCATCTGATGACATGGATGGACTGCAGGGTGAGGCACTGAATGGCTGAGGGCGTGGGAGAGGGAAAGGAGGGAGATTTGTACCAAATGCCCTCTGGAATCTTTGATAATTAGGATCATGAGAATATATTACCTATTCAAAATTTAAATTTAAATTATAAAAATCAATTAAGATTTTTTACATCTTAAAAACACCCCCCTCTCTCAGCCCTCCAGCAAGTGCCCCAATTTCTGCTCCCTTTACCGTCAAAACTTGAAGGTGCTATGGGCGCTTGCGGTCTCCAAGTGCCCTCTTCTTGTCCTCTCTTCCACCTGTTGCATTGAGGTTCTGGCTCCGCCATGCAACCCACGCTTTCTGCAGGTCACCGACGACCTCCACGTTGCCAAATGCAGCACACATGCTCAGTGTTCAGCAGCAGCTGGCCCTTCTGCATCCTTTCCTCACCCCTTCTACCTGGCTCCCAGGGGCCCCCGCCCTCCCCACCCCTCCGGGGCCTTCCTCCCATCTCTAGATGTTGGCGGGTCCCAGGCCCACTTTGTGCCATCCCCATGCTCCCTGGTGATCTCATGTGGCCTCGGGCTGTGACCAGCATCCTGCCACCAAGGCTGCCTTGTGGCCATCTCCCCAGATTCCTGTGTCCTCCTGCCTGCTCTGAGGCTCCGTTCAGCAACTCAAGTTTAATCTGGGCCAGAGCGGAACTCCTGGTGGTGAGTCGCCTATCAACCTGCTCCTGCCACCATCTTCCCATCTTAGAGAATGACTTCCTCTGGTCTCGGGCTGCTCAGGCCCAAACCTGGAGATTATGCTTGCTTCTGCACCTGTGAACGCATCCTGATGCAACTCTTGATCTTGGGGTTGTGAGTTCGAGTCTCATGTTGGGTGCAGAGATTACTTAAAAATAAACTCTTAAAAAAGAAAAGTCCTCCCATGGAGGCCACTGGGAATAGTAATTCTGGAAGAGACCTGAAACAGAGCCTCTCGATAACTTGCCTTCTGTTCTGGTTGAGCCAAAAGTAAAGTCCAGAAAGTTAACAGGTATTGGTTGGGGGCCACTGTGCATGAAGCCCCACTCTCGGGGCTTGTGCTCTAGAGAGGAGCCTCAGTGGGAAACAGGAAACAAATGTGGAAGATCATGCCAGGCATTCCTATGGAGAAAGGTCACATGAATAATGTGACAGTGAGTGACTAGCACTGCTACTCTAGCTAGGGCAGTCAAGGCCACCTCACTCAGAAAGTATGGACAGAGATGATCCTAAATGTTGAGAAGGCTCAGGGTTTTCAGGAATGGGTGTGTGAGGGAGGCCTGACTCACAGCCCATCCCAGCCCTGGGTTGAGGGGAGATCAGCATGGCTGCTCCAGCCCAGGGTCTCAGGGGGAGGTGCAGAGGGGCAGCTGGGAGCAGGGACCCCTTACCCCATGACAGAGAGTGGTTCCTAATGACTTGAGGGGATTTAACCAGCTATAGTACAAGGAAACCCTCACCCACAGGCCAGAGGGTAGTCTCCAGCCCTGGGGCCAGGGCCAGGGGACTCCTCCATCTTCTTCAGTCTCCTGCCTGCTTTGATCTTTACCCTGAACGAGGCTGTGAGGCTGCCAGGGATACTGTTTGGAGGCGGGAGCATTCATGCCCTCCTGTTTCATTTCAGATGAGGAGCAGGCCTCTTGCCAGGCCCCCCATACCCTACACAACGTGACTCCTGTCCTCCTCTTACTTCCTCATCCAGCCACATCACTGACCTTTTGAACATGCAGCCTCCTTTCCTGCCTCTGGGAGTTCACCCATGCTGTTTCATCTTTGGGAAATGTTCTTCCCCTGCTTTTTACAAGACTGGCTCCTTCTCACCCACTGGGATCAACTTACAAGGGCGCCTTCTCAAAGTGGCCTCTCAGTCCTCAGCAGGTGGACTCAGCCCTGCCAGTCTCCATTCCACCCTGCTTGCTTGTCATCTCCATAACTTGTGGTTATACATTTATTTGTTTGTATACTTGGTACTATGTCTCTTCCGAGATAAGACATGAGCTTTATAAACTCAAGGTGTGTCTTGTTCATGGCTGTGTTCCAGCCTGGACCATCTGGCACATGGTAAGGAGTCAATAAATATCTGTCAAATGTTTGAAGGAATGAACAAATGATGTGGTCAAAGCTGCAGAAAAGGATCTTCTCTGGCCGAAGGGGAGTAGCCAGACTGGAGAAGATGACTGGGGGACAGAAGAGAGGAAGAAAGGAAGAGAGGCCAGGAAGAGGAAGAGAGGATGGAAGCACCAGTCGGATCCATAGGGCAAAATCACTGGAACAGGCTGGAGGGAAGTCCCATGGACAAGGAGATGGGCATCCAGGGAACTGAAAAGACATTTCTTTCCTTTTTTTAAGAAAAAAGATTTTATTTATTTATTCATGAGACACACACACAGAGAGAGAGAGAGAGAGGCAGAGACATAGGCAGAGGGAGAAGCAGGCTCCCTGAGAGAGGGATCCCAGAACTCTGGGATCACGCTCTGAGCCAAAGGCAGATGCTCAACTACTGAGCCACCCAGGCACCCTGAATAGACATTTCAAAGGGAGTGTGGTGTAGCAGAAAGACTGAGAGTGGAATAAAGCCGGAAGTCCTGAGTTTTAATCCCAGCTCCATTACCCACTGAGTGACGCTCGGCAAATGTCTTAGCCTCTCTGTGCCCGAGCTTCCACATCTGTCCAGAGGCACCGACGTCTTAAGGATGTATGTATCTTAAAGCATGGTATGGATTCAAGGCCAGGTAGGCCCAGGCCCGGCCCCCGTTAGTGGCCTGACAGTCGGCAACAGGGTGGGAATCATGATTCAGGTGGCATCGGCGGAACTCAGGGCTACTCTGCTCCTTCCCACCTCTTCAGCGTCTCTGAGGTGAGGAAGGCTTTCGAGGAGATGAGCTTTTGAATTCTCAGCTTTTCACAAAAATAGCCTCGGCGGCAGAACCCCTGGTATGCAGCAGACAATTTCTTTGTTACTCAGCTGCTGGTGGGTGGGTGGGTGGTGCCACGGGCTGCTCATTTCCTGAATGAACAGCTGTGCCCTCTCCTCGTTGTCGAGAATAATCATAACACTACTTCAAACCTTCATTCAGGCTCTTGGGCTGCCCGGCGGGGGGGGGGGCTGCACTCGGTTCCCAGCGGTGGGTGGGGCCTCTGAGAAAGGCTGGGCGCCAGGTGAAGGGCAGGCCCGAGGCCCTGGCCTTGGCCTTGTCCGGGGCAGACCAGGACTTGGCTTCTCACAGGTGGCCTTCCAGGCCTGCTTCCCAGCCTCCAGCCTCATATCCTACCTCTCCGGTCCATCCCTCAGGTACGCCAAAGCCCACGTCCACCTGCGGACCTTCCGGCCCATCATCCCCTCTTCCCACAGTGCCTCTGGATCCCGGCAGGTCCGGCTCCTTCTTGTCACGTGGGGCTCAGCTCTCAAACATCACCACCTCAGAGAAGCCCTCCCTGGCTACTCCCCTCTGTTGGCCCATTGACTTCTAATTTTTTTTTTTTTTTTTATGATAGTCACACACAGAGAGAGAGAGAGAGAGGCAGAGACACAGGCAGAGGGAGAAGCAGGCTCCATGCACCGGGAGCCTGATGTGGGACTCGATCCTGGGTCTCCAGGATCGCGCCCTGGGCCAAAGGCAGGAGCCAAACCCCTGCGTCACCCAGGGATCCCCGGCCCATTGGCTTCTAACCTGTAGCTCAGCCACCAACGGCCCAAGGCCAAAGCTCTGGCAACTCAGGAGCCATGGGGCGAAGAGCCAGCCTTGGCATTGACGTTCCGACCTGATTCCTAACTCTGGTTCTGATGGGCTACTGGGGCCAGGGGTCCTATGGCTCAGGAGAGAGGAGAGAAGATTTCCCAGAAGAAAGCATGGAAGCCGTCCCTTCCAGAAGGGCCGGTGGGTGGTGGGCAGGGGAGATCACGGGGGATCGCTTTTCCTGGTGCATGAGAACCACGGGGCCGGAGCCCGGGGCTCCAACCCCTGATCTGTCACTGTCACTTCTGAGCTGGGTGATTCAGTGAGGTCCCCCATCTCTCCAGCCCATTGTCATCCAGGTAAACCTCACAGAGTCATTATAAGCAGCAGGCTTATAATGCGTGAGCCTGGGTGGCTCAGCGGTTGAGCTCAAGGTCTGCCTTCAGCTCAGGGCGTAATCCCAGATCCTGGGGATCAAGTCCCACATTGGGCTCACCTCAGGGAGCCTGTTCCTCCCTCTGCCTGTGTCTCTGCCTCTTTCTGTGTATCTCTCATGAGTAAATAATTTAAATCTTAAAAAAAAGAAGCAGCAAGTGAGCTGTGACATGCAAGTACTTTGAAAACTTTGATTATCTTTGGAAGAGAGGAAGACAAAGAAAGAAGAGTTTAAGGGGAGGCGGTGAGGCTCCTCTGGATGGAGTCCTCAGTCTAGCAGGTGGAATAGAATCCGAACTCCAGGCCGCGGATAACAGTGGACGACAAGGATCCGCATCTCTCGTGCAGAATCAGAAACCTAGACGTCTGAGCCTGATTGTTCTGAGAGGTTCTGGATGGGCAGGGATGTGTGATGGCTTTGGGAGGCCCTGCGTTCAAATATCCTTCTAACCAGGTAATGATCACGGGCAATTCCCTCCTCCTACCTGAGCCTCACCAGCAAAATAGGGGTGATGATAACAAATTGCTGGATCCTTGTGGGCCTTGAATGGTGACAAAGCATGCTGCCCGACGGCTAGGAAGCCCTCAGTGCATTTTACTAGCTGTTATTTGAATTTTTCTCCATCATTTCCCTTTTGACTCCTTCCTCCTTTTCTTTTCTTTTCTTTTCTTTTTAAAGATGTTATTTATTTATTCATGAAAGACAGAGAGAGAGAGAGAGAGAGGCAGATAGAGAAGCAGGCTCCATGCCAGGAGCCTGACGCAGGACTTGATCCCGGGTGTCCAGGATCACACCCTGGGCCAAAGGCAGGCACCAAACTGCTGAGCCACCCAGGGATCCCCTCCTTCTTCCTTTTAACTGTAATAAGACTTCTTTTGAAAATGCCCGCCTGCCTCAGGAGTACTAAGGATATATACAGGGAAAGCCTTCCTTCTTTCCAAGCTGAGGCCGAGGAGGAGAGAGGATGGGAAGGGAGAGAAACCCCTTTGTGGAGGCCTCTCTAGCGGGGCCTGGGGCTTATCTACGGACTGCTCTGGAACCACCAAGAGCAGCTCAGAAAGAGCCTTCTTTCCTCCTTTACAGAGAGGCTGCGGAGGATCAGAGTCAATAAAAGATTTTCACAAGTCCACACAGCTGGGAAATGCATGGAGCAGAGATTCACACCCAGGGCCTCTCGGATGTGGAAACCAAGGCACTGGGGTCGGGGAGGAGGGGGGACCTGTCCAGCCTGGAGTGTGTCCGTGTGTTGCAAGCTTATCAATCCCTTAGGAGCTTCTCCAATTCAATTCAATTCAATTCAATTCAATTCAGTAGAAATATCTTCTACTGTGGGCCAGAGAAAGAGATGAGTTCCTGTGACTTGCCCATGTTCATGTACTCACAAGGATTTCCGGGATAGGCCTGAGCACAGCGTTGGTGCTAATGGAGTCCAGGGGACACTTGGAGGATCCAGGGGGTAGAGGAAGGTCTGGGGGTCCCTGGAAACCCAGCAAGCCCACCCTCGTCTGGAGGACCCTCAGAGAGGGCTCCTTTCTACTGAGACCTCTATTCTCCCAGCCTCACCCCTGGCCCTGGGGCCCCGACCCCACGACCCCAGCACAGGCGTGTGTACACACCCTCGCCCGCGCCCGCCCGCCCGCCCGCGCACGCACTCCCACCCACTAGCTCTCTAATTGCCAGGAATGCAGGCTGTCCCAGCTACTCTCCCCCTGCATTCCTCAGAGCTACTCCCACCTGGCAGGGCAAATTATACCCTGGCCTGGCAATAAAAGCCACTTTCCAAAAAAAGAAGCTTTAGGGCCCCAAGAGAGACGCAGCTAACTCTCCCACCCCATCTGTGCCTGACTCAGGAGGCGGTGTCCTCCCCGAGGGAACAGGGCCCCATGTCCCTTTAAGCAGGGAGTACAAATTCGCATCCCAGTCCCTCCCTCCAGCTCTTCCTGACGTCAGGAGGAGGGCGTGTGTGAGTGAGTGAGTGAGGGGCTCGAGGAGGTGCCGCATACTCACACACACACACACACACACACACACACACACACACACAGCCGTACACACAACACATCTTTCAGACCCATCCCCTGCTGGCCAGCTCCTAGCGCCGGAGAGAGGCAGAGTGCTGAAGGCGGCCGCAGGAGGCAGTGTCCGGACCTCAGCTGCTGGGGAGAGGTAAGGGACTGGATGGGGGGCGAGGGCTCCCCAGCTCTAGACACTGGCTTTGGCAGGGGCAAAGCCAGGAGGGGCAGGACGCAGCCCCTCAGATGGGGGGCTGGGAAGGTGGGTACCTCCCCTGGGGCTGGCCCAGCCCCATTCAGTTTACAGAGTGGGGGTGGGTGGGTAGGAGGGTATGTAGATGAGCCCACCCTGTCCGCCCTCCTTCCCTCCGTCCCCCCTCCGTCCCCCCTCCCCCCCCCCCCCCCCCCCGGCCCCCAAGGGAAGCCGAGATCCGTGTGGCTCCCTGTGGGAGCTTATGTGTCTGTGTGTGTGTCTGGGACTTGTGTCTGGCTCAAGAGGCAGAGAACAGCAGACACCTGCCAAGCCGCAGCCTCCTGTCTGGGAACCGGCTGGGGGGGGGGTTGGGGGGGTGGAAGAGAAATGACTGGGGAATCATCGTGCTCCTACCAGATGCCAAAAGGGGAATGCAGCAGGGAGCCCCTGGAATTTGAGGCTGGGGCCGGGGAGGGAACATCTAGGGCAGGCAGACAGTTGGACCTGGAGCAGCTGTCTTGTCCTGACTCTATTTCGTCCCCAATGCGATGGGGATAATTGTGTTAATTGGCTTGGAGAGGTGGCTCCATGTAATTATCTTCGCCTCAGAGCCACCCCCACCCAGAGCTCTTGCCTCTCCGGAGGCCACTCCTCTCTCCTGCTTGCTGCTCGAGCTCTGACCTCCACCCTTGCCAGGGTGCAGCCCCTGAGGGGGCTGGAGCCCCCAGCTGTGGAATGCGGGGACTCGGGGCAGCCCTGGCTAGCCCCAAGTCCTTGAGTGGCCCGCCAGGCACAAGGAGTCCAGGCAAAGATGAGGGGTTATGCTAGCACCCACAAGGGAGACAGCAGGTTCCTGCCAAGCTGCCAGCCTGCAGGCTCTTCCTAGGGAGAGGGGAGGGACGCTGAGCGAGAACAATAATAAATACAGAGTGTGAACTGCTGCATCCGCTGGGGCTGGGGGAGGGGAGGAGGAAGTGGGCCCGGGCGGAGGGTGGGCAACCTCTCTGAGAGCCTGGCACCGTGCCCACCTGGATGTGCTCCCGAAGAGGCCTCTCGATGGGGAGGGGCAGTCTCCGGTCCCCTGGAGGATGGAGAGCCAGTTCCCCCAAACTGACTCCATCCCAGAGGCCTCTGAGCTCTCCAAATTCTGGATGTTTCCTTCATCCAGACTCCCCCCGCCTACTTACCCCCACCATTTCCTTGAAGTCCTTTAACATCTATTTCCCATGTCTATCCCACCCCTCTGGATCTGCCTGTCCCCCCTCCCACTCCGAATGAAAAGGTCTAAGCAGGAACTAGCCACACAGGGGCCTGGGAAAGGCCGAGCCAGAGCCCCCTCCCAGGTCTGGCAATGTTCACGGATGCCCACTGGCCGTGGAGGGGCTGTGGAGGGAGGACTAGGGGGTCCTACACAGCTGGCCCGCAGGGAGGGGACACCCACGGGCTGGTCTGGAGGCAGGTCCCCGAGATCGGCACCGGCAGAGGGCGCTCGGGGCCTGGCTGAGCCGGTCACGTCTGCTGGTCACAACCAGCACAGCGAAGTCCCAGAGCCTGGTGGGAAGGGGGCTTGGGACAGTAGGGACCTTTGTCCATGCGGAGCAGCAAGGTAGGGAGCAGAAAGTAGTGGGGGGAGGGCTTCTCTCCTGCTCCAAAGCCGGTGGAATGATGGTCCTGGGGTGGTGGCATGATCCACTGGAAGGCCCTGGGCTTTGGGGTCACACTGACTTGAGTTCAGCTACTCTGAGTGTGACTTTGACCAATCCTTTCTTCTCTCTAGGGGGACCAGAGTGGAAAGTCGTTTGCTCAGGCTCACACAGCCTGGCAGAGATGGGATGTTAGTGTGGCTCTTGCAGGGCCTGTCCTGGCATCTTCACCCTCCCTGAGGCCAAGGAAACTCCAGGGCCTTCATCACGGCCACCTCCCCCAGGGCAGTCGGGGCATGTGACAAGGAGGGTTAGAGGGTCTCAATGAAGCTCAAACATTGGCTGGGGCAGCCCCTCACCCCCACACAGACACAGGCGCACACACTGTAGCGGGGGGAGGACCAGGTTTAATTAGGTCACCTCCAGCTGCTGGAGCAGCTTTGGCACTGATGTATTTTAAGGAATGTCTGGGTGACTGGGGGCGGGGAGGGGCCGGGGAACTGCCAGCTTCTGCCAGGTGGTCCTGAGGCTGTCTCCTCATGCTCCCCGGTGGCCCCCCTGGACGAGACCCCAATGTCCCCAAGCCCTCCCACCACCTCCGTGTCCTCCCTCTCTTTAAGTTGCTGTCTCCTCTCCTCCTCCTAGCTGCTCCTCCACGCCAGGGCTGGGGGCCGGGGCATTTTTATTGGGGGAGTTGTTTTTAAGCTTGTCAGAGTTGGCAAGTGATTCACCCAAGGTCATAGTCTGAGTCAGCACAAAGCCAGAAATAGAACCCTGAGCCCTGACTCCCCAGATTTTTCTTCTCCAGGGGAGGGCGGGAGATGTCAGGGAGCTCCTTTCCACCCCCCAGAGGCCTCTCTGTAACCGCGTCACCCCCCACCTCTCGGGTGCAGAAGCACTGCTCCTGCCCAGCTGTGTGACCTCAGGAAGCTCTACCCCTCTCTGGGCCTCAGTTTACTCTTCTGAGAAATGGGACTAATGACAGTAATGATCACGTGGGGGTGCCGTGGGGACTACCTGAGGAAATGGGGCCAAGGACTTGGCACGCCACTGACATGTAGCTAACAATCAATACGTGGTAGCCATCCCTCCTGTCACCTTAGGACTTCTGGTATTCTGGTTGGTCTGTGCCTCCCACTGGGCTGGGGGCCCCCTAAGGGCAGGGCTGTCTCCTCTTGTGTCTGTGGTCCCAACACCTGGCATTCAGTTTCTTTTCAGTTACAAATGTCTGTGTGTGTATTTTTAAAATATTTTATTTATTTAAGAGAGAGAGAGAGAGACAGAGAGAGCACAAGCAGGGGGAGGGGCAGAGGGAGAGGGAGAAGCAGGCCGCTGCTGAGTAGGGAGCCCCATGCAGGGCTCGATCTCAGGACCCTGGGATCATGACCTGAGCTGAAGGCAGACCGTAACAGACGGAGTCCCCCAGGCGCCCCTGTGTGTGTGTTTGACAACCTCAGAGGACAGTTGGACTGACCTTCAGTTGTCACCTGGACCAGTGATGATTCAAGCCGAGGAGAAAAGAGGCCCAGAGAAGGTCAAGGACTTGCCTCAGATCACACAGCACTGGGTGGGTTGAGCCAATCTGCTTCCCCTAATCTGCCCAGGCCAAGAGGGATTCGCATGGTCAAGAGAGGACTCTGACAGCCATTTCCTGCCCCTTTCTTTTTTGGCGTAGCTGAGAATCGGAGGAGCCCCTACACCACGACGATGGTCACCTGCCCACAGGGCTGAGTCACTGTCCACAGCCCTGTGGCCCCATGACACGGTATCATGGCCTTGCCTCACGTTACCTCTGAACAGCCGTGATGTTTTGGTGTCCCTGCCCCGGTCCTTCTGTCTGCAGGGTGCCAGGCTTGGCCTTCATGCACGGAAATGGAAATGAGCTTGGCCGGGAAGGTCAGGGGCAGAAGGCAAGGACGCAGGTGCACACTCACAGGTGGACACCTGACGTGGGCCAGCTGCCACTCTTAGCCCTGTGACAGATAAGGAAACTGAGGCTCAGACAGGGAGAGTCCCTGTGGAACCGGATTCTAGCCCTGGCCAGAAACGGTCCTGACCAGTCTCAAACCTCTGATGGCCAGTTCTGAAGGGCATGGTTCGGGGCAACAGGTGCTCCCAGGCTGTCGGCCCGGGGTCCCTCAGGGGCTGGGCTTTAACTCTGAATTGAAACAAACCATCTATAAACTCATCTGTTTCTCTGCCTTCGGAGGAGTTTAGTTCCCCCTTTTGGTTCCCAGGGAAAGTTCTTTCGGTAAAACGGTAAAACTCCAGCGTTGTGATAAAACGGTAAAACTCCAGTGTTGTGGCTGAGCCAGGAACAGTTTATCCTCACGGGAAGAGCGCTGTTTGCCTTTGGGCAGATCTGGGGTTTGTCACCCACCTGCTGTGTGACCTTGGGTGAGTCACTTCTCCCCAGGCATCTTGGTTTCCTTATCTGTCTAATAGAAACAGCGGGAATTCCAACCTTTCAGGGCAATTGGGAGATTTCAAAATGTAAAGTAGCTTCCGTAAAGCCTCTGGCACTGTGTACAGCAGCGTTCACACAATGAAAGCCCGTCTTCACTTGATCCTTTCCGCAGCATCGCTCTGGGGAGAGGGTCTGAACCCCAGGCTGGCTCTGCATTCCCTCCTTCTCCCTGGCGGCCCAGGCTGCCCCGCTTTGTGCAGCATCCTCAGGACCAGGGCTCTGGCAGGGCCCAGAGAGGGAAGGTTGTCCAAGGTTACACACCGAGTCAGTAGCAACGCAGGGCCGGAACCCAGGGCTCCAGAGTCACAGTACCTGGGTTCAAGTCCTGGCTCAGACATTAATTGCTGTGTGGCCTTGGGTGAATGACTTAGTCTCTCTGGGCCTCAGTTTCCTCATCTGCTGCAGGAATTAAAAAGGAAGAAGGCCTCTCCCTGCCCTTATTCCATCCTCTTCCCTTCTGCTGCTGGTCCCTTATGGGGAACTCGTTTTGGGGAGGGGAGTGGGGAAGGGCCGCCCTCAACACTAACCCTGGGTAATCAATCAATGCCTCTTTCCCCCTTCCCCACAAGAGGCCTTGGGTCAGGAGGCCTGGCCAGAGCAATGCCCGCTCAGCTGCGTCTCCCTGGTAACCGCTGTGGGCAGCCTCTGCCCCTCCTCCCCGCGACCTCCCAGCACCGGCTGTCACCACCAAGCACAATACCAGCTCTGGGAATACTGTGCAGTGGGCAGGCCAGGGCCGCCCTGCTGCCTGGAGAGAAGGAAGCGGAGCTTCTGTCCACCTCCACCCCTGCCCAGGTGCTCTGGGGACATGCCAGCATGCACTGCAGGCACCGACATCTCCTGCTTTCCTGCTGGTGTCATCTTAGGTAGCTTTGCCACCTGTTTTCCCTTTGGGTGACAGCTTTGTTGCGATATAATTCACCTACCATATAATTCAACTGTTTAAGGTGGACGAGTCAGTGATTTTTAGCATGTTCGCCGAGTTGTGCAACAATGCCATAGCCAATTCTAGGACATTTTCATCACCCCAGAAAGAAGCTCCACACCCATTAGAATTTACTCCCCACCATCTCTTCCTCTCGGCTCCTGGCAGCCACAAATGTACTTTCTGACTCTGTGGATTTGTCTCTTCTGGACATTTCTCATGACCAGAATCATGCAGTGTGCTCTTTTGGGACTGGCTGCTTCTTCCACCCCGTGTGATTGTCTCAAGGCTCGCCTGTGCTGTAGCAGGCATCGAGACTCCGTTCCTCTTTGTGGCTGAATAATATTCCACTCTGTGGCCAGACCATGGTCTGTTTATCCACTCCTCTGTTGGCAGACTTCTGGGTTCTTTCCACTTTGGGCCTGTTGTGAATAACCCTGCTGTGAACGTTCAGGTCCAAGTTTTTGTGTGATTGCGTTTTCTTTTCTCTCCAAATGGGAATAAAAATGCCACCCCTGGCCCTGCCTCCCAGAGCAGGCTCGGAAAGAAAACCCCCGCCTCAGCTTGAGGGGGCCATGAGAGGCCTTCTCACTCCCCTGCAGCTCTCCTGGCGGGAGAGGGATGGGGAGGTTGCGGGGTCTGGGAAGGCTGCCCCTCCCCACCACCCCAGGGATGGCAGAGTCACCGCATCACTCTGACCCAGAAAAAAGGCCACTTGCTGTGTGACCTTGAAAGGCAGCCAGGAGACCTGCCTCACTCACTGCTGGATGGTGTGACTCCCCAGCTCTTCCAGCCCTGCCACACTATGTTTTGGGGCAACCCTGCCCTGAACACTCTAGGCTGGGGGTGGGGCATGAGATGGGGGCCAGAAATAGGACTGAGCCTCAGGGATTTACCTCTGGCACTGGGACCTTTGTATGAGATGAAGTAGTGAAGAATGGGGGGTGAGGAGGTGGAGAATCCTGTCGTCCTCACTCCTATGCGACTGGATTATGAGAACTTTACACCCCAGGCTTAGCCAGGCCTCACCACAGCCTGTGAGGGAGTGAGGCAGGGTTTATCAGCTCCATTATACAGAAGAGGAGACTGAGGCCAGTAGAAGGGCTCTCCAGGGTTGGCAGCTAGTACACAGCAGAGCTGGGGTACCCCTGGTCCAGGTGTCCTGCCTGGCCCCACTGTGGCAGGCCTCGACGGCCCCGGCTTAGCCAACAGTCTGGCTCAGCGTTCTACAGCAGGGTCTTTTGGGGGCCAGGACTCCCCAAGCCCTGTGGGAAGGGAACTGTGTTCTCTTCCTCAGTAGAGGAAAATATAGGATGAATGTTTTCAAGGTCATCCAGACACTGAGCTGGTGATGAAAAAATTTCTATTGATGAGCATTTGATGATGGCAGTTCTTTGGGTATCTCTGAGATGCCGGGTGCTGTCACCTACTCAATTATCGACCCCTCCTCAACCTTGCATGGTGAGTATTCTCAACCTCCTTTTAGAGCAGAGGAGAGTAGAGCTAAGGAGCACTCACCAAGATCCCCCGGGGCTCACTGAGCCCCAGCGGCCTTGAAGAGTCATTGAATCCTGACAGCAACACCTCTGTGAAGTAAGAACCAGCACTATTCCCATTTTACAGAGGAAAGTGAGTCAAAGTGAGTCAAAGTTTAAGATCAAGGCTGGCATAGCCAGTTGGGTACAGGAGGCAGGATTCCCACCCAGGCCACCTGGGTCCGGAGCCCACGCTCCCACCCACTGTGTTGGACCTGCTGAAGGCACCGAGTTACAGTGACAAAGCTGAGATTCGAACCCAGGTGTGCAGATTTGAAGCTGCTAACTCTTATGCCAAATGTTGTTCCAGACCATCCCTGGCCACTTTACCCATCCCACCTCCAAGGCCCCTGGAGTTAGAGAATTGAGCTTCAAGGTGGAGGGACTTCAGACCTTCCCATATGGCCAAATACCACAGATGGGGGGCTCCATCAGCAGACATTTACTTCTCACGGTTCTGGAGGCTGCAAGTCTGAGATCAGGGCGCCAGCACGGTCTGGTTCTAGTGCCCTCTTCCTATTTTGTAGACAGCTCTTATCTCCCTGTGTCCTCACGGGGCAGAGGGGAAGCAAAGGCTCTGGGTCTCTTCTTACAAGGGTGCTCATCCTGTCGTGGGGTGCCACCCTCCTGACCTCACCCACACCTAATGACCTCCAAAGGTCCTATCTCCAAATACCACCACGTTGGGGGATAGGACTTCAACATATAACTTTTAGGGGAAAGTATTCAGCCCATACAAAGGTTATATGAACTTTTTTTGTCTTTCTGGTGAGGACCCTGAGTCACGGTGGGCCCCTGAGCAGCCTGAAGTCACCCTGTGAGGACTGGCAAGGAGGTCCAAACCTCCAGACTCATCCTGGAGTCCAGGAGCTGCTCGTTGTGGACCACACTCACCTGAACCCCTCTCTCCCCATTCCAGACGGAGCCTGTGGCTGGTGTGGCTGCCGAGCAGGGCCAGGCCGGGCCCTGCCCGCAAGGACGCCCAAGCTCTTCGGCCCCAGCGCCCGGGAGCCCGCCAGGCTCTCTCGCTGAACCTGCCATGACTTCTGAGCCCACGTCACCCCCAACGGTGCCCCCCCTCCACTCCCCCAAATCTCCTGTCTGGCCCACCTTCCCCTTCCACCGGGAGGGCAGCAGGGTCTGGGAGCGCGGCGGTGTCTCATCCCGGGACCTGCCCAGTCCTCTGCCCACCAAGCGGACCAGGACGTATTCAGCGTGAGTACCGCCGTCGCCCAGGCTCCGGTGATCTTTCCCCAGGACAGGGCTCCAGCCCTAGCCTTGTCCAGCCCCTGTTGTCCTCATTCAAGGACAGGGGAGCTGTGTACGGGCCTTGCAGTAACTACTGTATTCATTCATTCATTCATTCATTCATTCATTCATTCATTCATTCTTCGCTCCACTAAGATTGGCTGAACACCTGACCAGGGGATCCAGTGATGAATGGGACAGTCTCCACCCAAAAACTGCCTACAGTCCAGAAGGAATTTGTCTACCATTCACCTCTATGCAGCAGGGTTGGGGGAGAGGACACAGTGTCAGGCGTCAGGGAGGACGAGGCCCTAGTAGTTTTGCAAGACATGTTAGGTGGAGAAGGTGAATTTGTCTACCATTCACCTCTATGCAGCAGGGTTGGGGGAGAAGACACAGTGTCAGGTGTCAGGGAGGATGAGGCCCTAGTAGTTTTGCAAGACATGTTAGGTAGAGAAGGAAGCTGGGTGTTCCAGGTACCTAGGTCAGCACAGACCAGAACGGAAGCATGGTACTGACCTCTGGTGAGGGGTGGGTTGGCTAGGCAGAGACCAGCCTTGGGCCTCTGGGGTAGGTCACTAGCTCGGGTCACACAGGGGAGGTGATTTGGGGAAACCACAAGGGAGCCTGACTTGCCTTGGCCAAAGAAGAGGTTTTTGGTTTTGCCTTAGGTAAACCCTATGTTCAAGGTGGGGGTTGAGCTCACGACCCCGAGATTAAGTCATGTGCTCCGCCCATTGAGCCAGCTGAGTGTTCCTAAAGGAGAGGGTTTAAAAAAAGAAAAAATAAAAATAAAAAAAAAATAAAGGAGAGGGTTTTGATGGCAAGCACTGATTGTCCCCTGTGTTCAACCCAAGGCCAGGCATAGAGCAGATGCTTAATAAATGATGAATGAGTGGATGAGTGACGAATAAGTAAATAGGATACTATGACCTCAATAGATAGTGAGCTCCCCATTTTGAGAGGTATTCAAGTTTAGGCTGGGCATTCTTCACTCTTACCACAGGAGCCCATGTAAGCCCAAATAATCTCAGGAGGGGAGGGTGCTGTGCAGAGAGGGACATTGGTTGGGAGTCGGGAGACCCACTTGCTATTCACCCTGGGAGGGCCAGTTCCCCTCTCTGGGCCTCAGTCTCCTTATTATCCAACAGGACCACAAGAGAGCATAACTGTGTGCAGTTTCTGGCCTGGGGAGGGTTTTCCACAGCCGTGGGACGGGGTCTGCAGGCAGGGCCCACCCAGGAGGCTGTGGGAGTCCAGGGAGGGGAGTCCCCAGGGCACAGCTCTAACCCTCCCACTCTATCCTCAGGACAGCCCGTGCCTCGGCTGGCCCAGTGTTCAAGGGCGTCTGTAAGCAGTTCTCACGCTCCCAGGGCCACGGCTTCATCACCCCCGAAAATGGCTCCGAGGACATCTTTGTACATGTATCTGAGTGAGTATCTGAGTTGTCCCTCCCACCTACTCCTTGAGGCAGTGCCTCAAGAAATGCCTCTCCAGGCCTCTCCCCTGGCTGGCCGAAGAAGTCGGTGTTCTGGCATCTTTCTCCTCCTCTTACAGGAGCTGCAGGTGTGTGGGAGGAGGAAGAGGGCTGGAGCCAGGTGGGGAGGGGTCGCCCAGGCCCCAGGACCCCCAGAACCACTGGCTGATCCGTGGGATCCAGCATCATGGGAACAGAGAGGGCTGGGCCAGCCCCCAGGTCCTTCAGCTCGGAGGGTAGACAGATACGGGAGGGATGATGTAGGCCAGGCCCCCCACCCTGATGCCGGGCAAGACCTGGGGGGCACCGAGTTTCTCTTAGGCCTCTGCACTTCCTTTTTTTTTTTTTTTTTTGCCTCTGCACTTCCTTTGACTTTCATGTCTCAATCCCCAAACAGAATAGACAGGGGGGACCGTTTTGGGTTCCCATTTTACAGATGAGAGAGCCAGAGCTCTGAGAAGGGGGGAGGAGGCCCTCAGGCCAGCCTGCAGCGGGTCGGGGAGCAGGGCCTGCTGCTGGGCTGACAATGCCCCTCTCCCGCCCACCAGCATCGAGGGGGAGTACGTGCCAGTGGAAGGCGACGAGGTGACCTACAAGATGTGCCCCATCCCACCCAAGAACCAGAAGTTCCAGGCCGTGGAGGTGGTGCTCACCCAGTTGGCCCCACACACTCCCCATGAGACGTGGTCCGGCCAGGTCGTGGGCTCCTAGGCTGGGTGGCTCATGTGTCGGGCACCGGGCGGGCGGGGAGCCACACAGAGTAGATGGGCAGCAGTGGGCTCCAGGGCCCCCTGCACTGGCTGACCCTGTCCCCTGGGCGGCCTCAGCAAACGCGTCTGTCTGTGCTCGTGGCCGTGAGCGTGTGCCTCCATCTCTCCTCCCCCCCAGTGCCCCGTGACTGTTGTGTGAGCTGGACCAAGGGGAGGCCAGCAGACCTGCCTCCTCTGTGTCCTTGCTCTCGTTCCCCTCCCTGCCACATTCGCACAGGACCCTCTCACCCTCCTGTCCACTGAGCCTCCGAGGGCCCGTGTCAGGCCTGGGCCTGGGCGGCAGGGGGCACCAGTGGGCCGTCCCTACAAGCTTGTTCCCCTTGCCTCTGCCCCAGGCCTGGCTCAGGGACCAGACTGCTTCTGCTACTCACACCCCCGCCCTGGACTGGGGTCTCCCACCGTGGCCTGTACCCCTTCCCTCAGAAGCCAGGCCTGGGAGGTTCTGGGGGAGCCTCCCAGCCTCTGGCAGGGGAGAGAGGGCAGCCCTTGGAGTCAGACAGACCCCTCCTCACTGCCATGGGCCCAGCCTTCCTTTCTTCCATCAGCTCTCCCTCAGCATCCTGGAGAGGCAGGCGAGGAGCTGAGGGCAGAAGGCGGTTTTGGCGTCTGGGTTTTGCCAGCCACAGTTCTCCTCCTCAGCCTGGCGATGGCTCTGCGGATTCAAGGTCGTGTCCCCTCCCCAGGCCACACTGAGCCACAGATCTGCGGAGGGGTGGGGGCACATCTCCTGCAGCTTGGATGGAGCCGGCTTTGCCCCGACCCACAAACTCCGCTGATGCTCTGCCCAGGCCCAGATAAGACGGCTGCTGAGGACCTGGTGATACAGACACACGTCCCCACAGGCAGGGCCAGGCATGGGCACCCACAGGATGGCCCTCAGCCTGAGACCACCAGCCAAGCAGCCCTTTGCTGGACCCTTTTCCTAAAGCTGCAGTAGGACTGCTGGCCCCCAGCGGCCAGGGGCCGAGGGGGGTGTGTGTGCGTGTGTGTACGTGTATGTGTGTTTGTGTGCATTCACTTTTGGGTGGGGGGTTAGGCTGCCCTGGGAGAGGCTTTGCCTCCATCCCCACCACACCTTCCCAGAGAACACATCATTTGATGGGAAAAGAAATGGCAGTCTGCCAGGGACAGTGACCCTTGTGAGACCCGGTCTGTGAGTAAAACAGGGGCTAAATGCCTAGGATGAGGGGTTATCTGTTTAGAAGGATCCTCAGCCTCACAGATTCCCCGAGGCCCTAGGGTAGAGATCAGATCAGCTGGGGTACGTGCACCCCCACCCGTGCTCCGTACCAGGTTGGTCCCCACAAACTGGGAATGGCCCCAGCTGGACACCCCACTCTGAGCTGGAGCTTCTGACAAGGCCTGAGGACTTGCCCCAGAGGAACAAGGACTCCCTGGCTTCCTCAGTAGGTTTATCGGTACAGGTTAACTCCTGGGAGCCCCCAAGACTCCCTCCTGTGAGCAGACCCCCCCCCCCCCATTTTTAGGCACTAGCCAGGAGATAGGATGTGGCTGCCTAGGAGGCAGAGGGACGGCAGGCTCCTGCATACCCACAGCCCCGCAGTGTCGAGTCCGAAATCCTCCCAAGACCCCCAGCCGCCTGGACGCCCCCCATCCTTCCTAACACTGGCAATAAACCCTCAACTGTGACTCAGCCTGGCCCAGGGATGCCTCTGTCTGTCTGGGTCCCAGGGGAGGGGCTTGGGGAGGGTACCCCACACAACCTTTATTTAGGGCTTTCACGGCCCACTCTCCTCAAGCACATCAAAGACATCCTGTGTGACCTGGCAGAGGGGTGAGGGGAGTCCCTGCCATCTCTGCCTCCGTTCCCTCATCTGTTAAGTACGGTTGTAACATGACCTGAGACGGGCCAATTTTTCAGACAGAACTGACACCATACCTTGTTCCAGGAACTTTAATATTTGTGAGATAAAGTTCTGGCAAATACACACCTTCCCCAGTGCTCTGCACCCTGCCTGGGACAGATAAGCAGGGTGGGCTCTATCTCGTACGAACACAAGCACATGCCTACTCCCGGCATAGACAGAAATCTGTTCTGTTTACAAGTACAAGCAGCAGCTGTAGCCAGGGCTGTCGGGTTGGAGGGCGGAGCTGGTCCCGCTGGGCGCTGACAAGCTGGGGACAGTTATCCACGCGGACCCTGGCCCCATCGAGGTGGTAGGTAGGTAATGAGGCAGGCATCCTGAGCCAGAGGAGGGGCCCTGGCACCCCACCCAACACCAGGGTCAGGGGCTCTCTTTAGGCCTGGGTGGAGCTCTCAAGAAATCCCAGGAGCAGTCCCTAGGAGCAGGCATGGGCCCTGGTCACGCCTCATGGGCTGTCTCTGGGAAAAAAATTTCACGGCATCGCTGTACTGTATCCTGTGGGGACACCACACTGTGGCCGACGGTCCGGGGGTCAGCGTAGATCTCAAAGTCATTCCCACCCTGCACACAATGAAGGACAGAGAAGACACATACATATGTGGTACCTGGAGGAGTTGCCCAGGGCTAAGGCTCATCACACACCCTGGCGTGGGGCCCCTCCCCACATTGGCTCCAGCAGAGCTGCCTCTCCCCCTACCCCTCAGAACCACCCGGAACCCCATCCCATCTTTTCAGTCTTCACCAGACCTGCCCTGATTTTCTGTGTGGCATAGGACAAGTGACCAGCCAGCGCTAGGGCCCAGTCTTCCAATCTGTGTAATGGGGCTGGCGAACACAGGGAGACTCCGCTGAGTCTCCTGGGGATGTGCTCTGTTGCCCTGCGTCCTAGATTTGACCCGGGCACAATTTGGGGTGGAAGGCACCTGGATGCGCCACACTCACAGGGCTGGTCTCGTTCCCAAAGAAGTGAATGGTGTCGAAGCTGTCCTGGTCCAGGCTGTCCAGACAGTAGCGCTTGTCCCAGCCCTCGGGGAAGACGTCAAAGCTGATCATGCCTCCTGTGGGGGGGGGTGGCGGACAAGGCTAACAGAGGCATGGCCGATGGGGTGAACTTGGGCAAGGTGCTTCATTCATCCATTCATTCATTCACTCACTCATTCATTCATTCAACCACCCTTGAGTGCCTGCTCAGAGCCAGCCACAAGGCATGGGAGACTCAGGATCCTCACTGAGTTGTGATCCTGGTGGGGAGAACAGGCAGTCAACAAGCCAGACCAGCACTGCTGGGGAGACCTTTCCGGGACGTGGTACTAAGGGCTGAGCCAGAGTGGCAACAGCGGGGAATCAGGCCTAGTCCCTGCCTGCAATGGTGGAGAAGGGCATGGAGTTTCCTAGCACTAGAGAAGGCTGGGACAGGGAAAGGGTGAGGCCATGCAGGCCCTGGGGTCCAGGAAGGGCTCTGAGCAGGGGTATCCCTCTGGACACTAGGCAGTGGGAGGACAGCTATGTTAGTTAGCCCGAGTCCAAGAACTAACTTGGCAGAGGTGTGAACCGTGGTCAGATTCCAGAAGCATTCTGGATATAGGCCCTGGGACTTGCTAGTGGACTGCACTTGGGAAAGGGTGAGGAGAAACACTGAGGGAGACGCTTTGGTTTTCTGACCTGAGCAATTAGGAGGGTGGCAGGGTGTGGACTGGGTTTCAGTGGGTAAGACCGAGTTGGGGGGTGGCAGGAAGGCTTTCTAAAGGCACTGGGAGTGAGGCTGTGGGCTGGCTTCTGTGTCAGGCTCTCATACCCTCCCCGGGATGAATGGATGGACGTACCTCGAGAGAACCTCAGCCCTTTGCCAGCAAACTCTGTTTTCAGGGCTTCCACGAACTTCTCGCGAATCTTCTCCTTCTGCAGGTAGGGAGGGAACAGACTGAGGCTCAGAGGGTTGCTGTGTGCCAGGCCCTGTGCTGGGCACACAACTGTGGGAGCTCAGGGTCTCCGAGGTGGATACCGTGACCCCCCTTTACAGATGAGGAAACCGAGGCTCAGTGAATGGCTGTGCCTTATTCAAGGTCATCCAGCCTTAGTGGCAGAGCCAGGGCCTGAATCCAGAAGGTCTGTGACTGAACTCGGCCGGATCCTGCCAATGGGGGTGTGGTCAGGGTATCCAAAGGAGCCCTTGGAGTGGAGGCATGAGGAGGAGTTTGAGGGGATGGGGCAGGCCAAAGTCCCAAGGTCCACCTCAGGGCAGGGCTCAGTCCCAACTGCTCTGCCCAGCTCAACAAGCAAATCGGACATGAGAGATGAGCATGAAGAGCCAGGAGCAGGTGAAGTCCTGTTACAGCACAGCAGTGGGTGCTGAGAGGTCAGTAGGATGCCAGGAATAGCCACAGCACCAGCCACACAGCGACGTGGACTGGGCACCTCCTATGTGCAGGGGGTTGGGGGACTCAGCAGTGCTGAGGAGTCCCCTGCTATACCCCACTCCTGGGGTAGGACCTTGTAAGTCCACAGCAGATCTGCAGACCCGGACTAAGGAGGCATTCGCTCATTAGGCCAAGGACCCCTGGCCTGGCCCTGTTGGGGCCACGGACAAACAGCCATGCAGGGCCTAGCAGGGCAGCATCTTGGCTGCCGTGCTAACAGGGGCCAGCACCACACGGGTGGAAGGATCGCACAGTGCAGGGGCAGTCCCCACCTTGCCGAAGGAGCAGTGAGAGCCTGATGGGACAGTCAACTCACAGATGGCCTGGGAGAGAGTCTGGACACATCCTGGGGGAACTGAGAGCCACTGAGATTTTGAAGCACGGGAGTAGAGTGCTAGGTCTGCATTTCAGTCAGTCCAAGTTGGGTAGGACTGGAATGGAGAGAGGCAGGCAGTGGCCAGTGGCTTGGGGCCTGATGTGGGCCAGGAAGGACATGAGTTTAACGCCTGATGTGACCCAATATGAGAGAGAAAGGCAGGCCCTGTGGGTTCCAGGCCTGGTTGTGTGACTTTTCTGAGCCTATTTCCTGGGCTAAAGGATGGAGAGGTAATGAATGAACCCTCCTTTCCTCCCTCTCCTAGAAAAGCAGAAAAGTGGGATGTGAAGCCCCTGCCTACTGTACCCTTGCTGTCCCAGCAGGCAGGTGGGTCCCCAGGGAGGTTAAGAGTCCCCACCAGAGGCCACTCTATGGGCCCAAGGTTAGAGTTAAGGGTGCCCCAGGATGGCTGTATCTCCTGTATCTCCTGAGAACCAGGCTGACCACTGGATGGCCCCATGCGTCAAGTCCAGCCTTAGCAAGGACCAGCACTGTGACCCTGAGCTTAGTTACTTAGCCTCTGGCCTCAGTGTCCTCATCCAAGGAAGGGGACTGACTATCTGCCCTTGGGATCTGAAGGACTGAAGGAGAATAGAACACTTACATGGGATCCTGGCTGGTGTAGGTCACACAAATCAGGAAGTTTGTGCCCTCCCCTCATACTGGGGCAAACAAGAGCCAGAAAGACAAGTGAAGACCCTGGGAGCTGTGGGAAGGGTCAGTGTTGTGTCAGACTTCCACCCTGCCCAGTAATTACAGCCCATGGGATGGGGACTGTGCTTACCCCCACTCTATAGAGGTGACAATGGAGCCACACGGTAGTAAAGCCACTTTTCCAGGCTGCTCGGCAAGCAGGAGGTGGGGCTGAGATTGAAACTGGGTAGCCTGAGTAGAGGCCATCCCTCAATATGTGTATGGGAAGGGTCTTTGGTCAGTGGTCAGTCTTCACCACCCCAAAAAGAAAAGCCTCCATGCCCATGGGCAGTGCCTACCATAATCCTTGGGACATGGAGTGCAGAACAGGGGTGGGCGTCAGTGAGCAACCTTGAGAGTCCTACCCTCAGGGAAACATCAGAGGGTAGCAGATGGAGTTCCAAGTTTAAATCTTTGCTCTGCAACCAATTCCCTATGTGACCTTGGCAAGTCATTTCCCCTCTCTGAGCCTCAGTTTCCTCATTCATAAAATGGGGACAACACCACCTATTTCATTCATTCAGAAGGTATTTCTTGAGCACGTGTCAGGCACAGTGGGTCCAGCAGTGAACAGCCACAGGAATCCTGGCCCTTAAGGGGCCTACAGCTTCAGTGGGGGAGACACACAGTAACCAAGATTTGAAAAGTAGGTGATTGAGTGTATTAGTGGGTGGTGATGGCTGCTTGGGGAGAAATAAGACAGGAGAGAAGCAGGAGGTGCAGAGGGTGCAATGTTAAATGGATGAGAAAGTGACCTGAGCAGATGTGAAGAGGGGGAGGGGATGAGCAGAGGGAAATGTGTTCAAGGTGGAAGGCACAGCCCCCAAGTGGCTATCTCCATCTCCATCTGCTATCTCCAGAATCAGCAAGGAGGATGTGGTTGGAGTGGAGACAGCAAGGGGGAGAGAAGGCCAGAGAGAACACCAGTGGGAAGAGCCTTGGATGGGTGGACTTACTCCATTCCTGAAAAGGCCGGGTGAGTGGTGGGGATGACAAGCAAAATGCAAGTCAAGGTCTAGCAGGGGCAGCATACCCAAAGGCCAGAGAAATACTGGAATGTTCCAAGAACAGATGCACGGAGAAGGCTGAAGGGGGTGGACCCGAGCTGGGCAGACCCCTCAGGGCTCAGGGTACCATAGGAGGGGTTGCGGCATTGCCCACTCCTTACAAGCAGGGAGTGGATGGGGCTGACAGGCTCTAAAAGGCTCTCAGTGGCACCACTGGAGGACAGACTGGCAAGGGTTTATGGGGGGGGAGTAGCCTGGGGGAGAGACACACAGGTGAACAGATTTGAGACCACTCCAGAGGCTGAATTAAGAGGAATTACTGCTGGGCTCGACATGGGTGGGAAGGTAGAGATGATGTCCTTGGCTAAGTGGTGGCTGCTGGTGCTGCTCACCAAGGGAGGGAAACCAGCCATATGGGAAAGATGCAGGAGTGTCCACACCATGGCACACGGTGGGTGTCCCAAAGGGTATTGGCTGAATCAGAACGCCACCCCCTACACCCCGATCCATCTTGCTGATGAGAAAGCAAGGGCCCAGAGAGGCCGAATGACCCAGGTCCTATAGCCTAAGGTTGCACAGTTGGTGGCACCTTGTCTAGTTCGGAGAACTCGATTCGCTCCTCCAGGGTACAGCTCCGGCCGATGGGTGAGATGTTCAGCATGCCATTCCGGAACTCGATGAAGGTTCCACTGGTGGTCACAGGAGCAAGAGGGAGGGCAGGGAACCAGAGAGAAGAATGGCCCTGAATTCAAATCCAGTCCCCTCTGGGACCACTGCCTCCTTGGACCTCACTCGGGACAAGAATCCACACACCAATAAGTTGGGGCCCTGGCACCTGCAGATCCCATCTGAGAGACCTGCCCCTGTCCTCCCTCGGGCCTGGGGGGGGTGGTGGCGGTGGGGCGGAGGAGGCTGGATGCAAGGCTGGGAGGGGTCTCACCGCTTCTTGGGCAGTCTGAGCAGAGCCATGTAACGGAGGCAGAAGTTGATCAAGTCCTGCAGCAGCTCCTCCCCCAAGTGGTTCTGGATGGTCTGGGCAGGAAACATGGGGCTCTGAGTGTGGTGGGCACAGTGCTCTCCCCCATCCCAGGACAAAGGCCCCCATGGGGTGTGCCACTACCAAAAAGGGTCCCAGGTTAAGGCCCTGGGGAGTACTGACCTGCTTGGAGAGCAGTCGTCCATGCTTATACTGCACTGTCCCATTCTCAGCAAACACATAATCAAACTTCTCGATGACTTCAGGGGTACATAGGAGCCAGGAAGAAAGAGAGTATGAGACCACCCAGAGCCAAGTACGGGGATAAAGGCCACACTCCTTAGTTTGCCATTCAAAGCCCATTTGTTCCATTCTAAGCCTGCTTTCCTGGGCTCTTCACCTTCAGCTTCTTTCACAAACAAGCGAACAAGCCAGTCAGTCTCTGGGCCCTGGTTCACAGGGGTCCTTCAGCCTCGAAGGCCCTCCCCTCACTTCCCCTTCCCCCTCCAAGATCCAGCTTCTTCTTCTGGAAGGCTTCCCGGACTCCCCAGCAGAGGGCGCCATTTCCATTGTGCTCCCACAGCTCCAAGGCCCAGGGGGTGCCGCTGGGTTTTCCAGTTTCCATCACTGTTCTGGAAGGCTGGTTGCATGGGGGAAGTTATCAGCTCTAGCTGCCACAGTAAGTGGCTGGATGGGTCGGTGGAGATGCAGACGTGGACACACAGGGAGATATTTCCAGATTGGCTGACAGAATGCACAAGGCGGTGGGGAGAAAGGGAAAAGTCAAGTTTCTGGTTTGAGGACTGGTGGGGTCTGCCTCAACTGAGCTGAGATGGGAACTCAGCTGTGAACAGATGCTCTGGGTCCCGGGGGGCCTTCAGAATCCTTCTCTATTGAATGGGATAACCGTGCCCACCCTAATGTGTGGTTGTGACCATGCAATGAAAAGAAGTCAACACATGGTCATTTTCAATCTGACCATGCGCATTTTAAAGAGGAAACACAAGAGACTCAGCCGAGAGAGCTGAGGATGTAAACTATCCCAGGGCAAGATTCTGCAGGCTTTGTTCCCTGCCCTTTCTCCAAAGCCTGACACAGTGCCTGGCACATGGCCCGTGCTCAGCATGCATCAGTGATGGAGAGATCTGGCTGTTTCCTCTACTTGCTCTGCCCCACAGAAGCGGGGCTGGGTCTTTGAAGGCACACAGGGTCCAAGGACCTCCCGAACTCCCTACCTCCACCCAGACTGTGGCACTGGCTCTGGGTGCCCCTCCTACCTTCATCCCCCTCTCCCAGCTGCTCAGCAATCTTAGAGTAGTCGGAGCCGCCCACCACACCGATCTGCACCCTACTTCGCAGCTTCTGCAGGAAGGCAGCCACCTCAGGGTCAATTTTCTGCAGGGGGTTGGGTGGGAAAGCACAAGATTTCTGGCTGTCAGCATGTCTGGGACCTCCACTCGGCCCTCACTCAGTGCTCAGAATCCAGGGAGCCCATGTTCCATCTGAATCTGAGCTAGTTCAAGGTTTAGAAGCCAGACCTCAAAATTAGAAGCAATGGGTTCAGATGCTGGCCCAAGTCTCAATTGCAGGCTGATCTTGAGCAATTGGCTTTGCTTTCTTTGCCTTAGTGACTGCCTCATTTATAAAAGGGGGATCAAAGTAGCAACCTGCTGCTATGGAGGTGGTCACTACTAAGATTAAATGAGATACTTCATGGAAACGAACAAGCAATTAGCTGGTGACTAATCATATGAGGATTCCCCAAGGAAGTGAAAACTAATGAGTTACACTCCATGTTTTCAGACTTTCAGCTATTTAAAGCTGACAGTGCCTACAGTGAATTGAATGAATGACCATATCAAATGCTGCCAGTGAGAGTGTAAATTGGTGCAACCACTTTGGAGGATAGTTTGGCAAGATCTATGAAAACTTATGCATGCACCCTGTCACCCAGAATTTCCACTTCTCTTGCCTGGGTGTATATGGAAGTTCACTAGGTATGGTTTACCATAGTGAAAGCCTGCAAACAACTCAGGCTTGTCAACCAGAGAATGGTAAATACCTGCTCTGAAATACTATACTGTGGTTACACAGAGTAAGGCAGGCCTGTGCTTCCAATAGGGGAGAGCCCCTAAGACATGCTGTTAACTGCCAAAAACAAGTTGCAGGGAGTGCCTGGGTGGTACAGTTTGTTAAGTGACTCTTGGTTTCGGCTCAGGTCTTGATCTCAGAATCCTGAGATCAAGCCCCAACTCCAGGTCAATGCTCAATGCAGAGTCTGCTTGAGACTCTCTTCCCCTGTCCGCCCCCTCTGTAAAATAAGTAAATAAATCTTAAAAAAAAAAAAAAAAAAGAAGAAGGCAAGTTGCAGAAAGCACACACAATATGATATCACTCATTAAAAAAAAAAAAAAAAAAAAAAGGAAAGGAAAGGCTCACAAAAACTGCTTAATATTGTTCTGAGAAAACAGAAATCTAGATGAAGATCTGGAAGGAAACCACAACAGGCTTTCCTTGGGGTGGGGATGGGCCTGGGCCTGGGATTCTGATGTAGTCAGAGAGGACTTTAGCCTTCTCTGTTTTCATGCTTTACAGGAGAATCCTGAATATATGTCTAATTAAAAATTAACTTCTATTTATTTATTTCTAGCTTATTTATTTACTTATTTATTTTAGTAATCTCTATACCACCTGGAGCTAGAATATGATCCTCAGATCAAGAGTCACATGCTCTTCTGAGTCAGCCAGGCACCCCCAAAATTAACTTTTAAAAAAGCACTAAGGATAGGGCTTGGTATTAACACCGGTGGACAGCAATAACACAGTGTTCTTGTATAGGTTCCTGGGTCAGTGGAGCAAAGGGTCAGAGGGAGGGACTGAGGCTGTGCCTTAGACCTTGCTGCCCTCTCTCTACTGTCCTTTTTCTCCCATCCCTGAGCACCGTGGAGGGAGGGCACCCTGATTCCAAGGCCCTCTCATAGGGCAGGGCAGGGGGGTGCATTCAGGACCTAAGAGGGGAGGTGAAGACCTGGCCTCCCATCAGCCTCTGCCCTGAAGCTCAACCCTATGGCTCCCTGCTCTAGGGGATCCCAGTTGTTCTCCTTATGGCCCGACAGGAGAACAGAATACCCTCAGGACTGGCAAGAGGCCTGTTTATTTATGTACCCAGCTGGTGAGGACCGGTCTAGGGGGTCACCTAGGGTGAGAGGCAAAGCTAGAAAAACTGAGCGTGGAGCAGAATTTGGAGGATCAACATAGTGACAAGTCTTCAGAAGAGCTGTACTCTCCCTGGGCCATAATACCTTCACAGTGACCACACTGGGCCCGGGGACGCTCACCTCCAGGTGGGCGGAGCCCAAAACTCATCTGAAAAGGTACAGAAGCCCTACTTCCCTCCAGAACGGAGGCTGGGAGGTAACGTGGGTGAGGAACTTGAGAACCAGACCTAGGCCCAGGCCTGTAGAGGTCGGGTGGGATGGCTCCAAGCCCCCGCACTCGGTTCTGATGCTTGGGCGCGTGTCGAGCCCCGTCTAAAACCCTGGGCTCGGATGCCAGCTTCGGGCCACAGGTGTGTCTTAGGGGCGGGAGCCGGGGCTGGGGAGGCGGGGGCGTCGGGGACCAGGCCTCGGCGAGAGGAAGCCTGAGCTGGGGAAGGGAAGCTAGGTCCCGCTCGCAGCCTCCTCCCTCCAGCATCCCACCCACCCCGACGCTCCCGGGCAGGAGGTGGGCGCAGGTGCTCGGGGGCTGCGACGTGGTGACCGGGTCCCCATCACTCCCAGCGGACGGCCGTGGGGCGTCAGGGGCCGCGGACCGCTGCATCCCACACTCGGTCCTGGAGGGCCCCGGGGTCACCACTTTGGGCCTCTGAGCGTCCGCGCGACACTCCCGATGGGAAGCGCTGAACGTCGGGGCCTTACCTGGCGAGCCGGCGTGAGGGTCCCGTCCACGTCAAACAGGCAGAGGACGCGCTCCTTCCTGCGGGCGCCCTCAGCGGCGACGGCCATGGCTGCAGCTCCGCTCGCGCGGGAGACGCCGGGGATGCGGCCGCGGGAGCCGCTTCGGAAAGAGGCTGGAACGGGCGGGGCCTGGGGGGGCGGGGCCAGCCGGCAGGGCCGCGGGGCCCGCCCGCGAAGGGGCGTGATCAGGGCGTGATCTCGGCGGGAGGGGCGGGGCTGGGGCGGGGCCAGCCGGCAGGGCCGCGGGGCCCCGCCCAAGAAAGGCCGTGGCCAGGGCGTGATCTCGGCGGGAGGGGGCGGGGCCCGAGCGGACTCAGGAAGGCCGATTCTGATTGCGTCAGGAGGGCAGGGGGCGGGGCAAGGGGCGGGGCAGAACGCGGCGGATTGGTCGGACGGGCCCAGACCAGACGGGCGGGGCCTGGGCCTGGGCCCAGCGGGAAGTGAGGGCTAGAACCCGGAAGAGAGGAGCGGGGCTTCCGCGGGTTGACTCTGAGTGTATCTAGTCGAGAAGGGGCTGGCAGCGGGCGGAGCCTCGAACCCCGCAGTGCAGGGGGCGGGGGCGGGGGCGGGACTCCTTGGACCCGAGCTGTCCCCGATTCTCCCTGCCTGCCATCTATGACTCATTCCCTCGTTGCTAATCCCTTTGCCCTACAAATTTTAAGCTTTAAGTAATCTGATGGCCTTTGCTCAGGCTCTGGACTTTGCCAGATGGCCTTACTCCTCCCGCTGTCATTCTGTCCACCGCATGAGGCCCAGCTCATGGTCTGCCTCCTTAAAGAAACCTTCCTGGATCCCTCTTTTCGCAACCATTTAACCATCGCATTGACTTTATGGTCAGTCCTAGGTTGTCCGCTACTATGTGACTTTGGCCAAGTCACTGCACTGAGGCTTTGTGTCTCCATCTGTAAAATGGGAAGAATACCACCTACTTTGTAAGGTTGCTGTGCACCTGCAAAGAAATAATAAATATAATGGAGCCCACATGGGACCTGGTGCTCCGCAGACCTACGCCAAAGGAGAATTTATACAGATGTGCTTGATATTGTTACTGATTAAACAGCTATTGGCACGTCAAAATGATGTAGTTTTGGAATACAGGTGAGGATTGGTGGGGTGAGGTCTGGAGCCCATGACCACGAAAGAATTCTTGAGACTTCTTTGATCAAAATGGTGGTTTTATTAAAGCACAGAGACAGGACCTGTGGGCAGGAGGAGCTGCACTGGGGTTGTGAGGAGTGGCTGATTATATATTTGGGAGTTGGGAGAGGTAAGGAAAAGGGAAATTTTCAAAAGAACTTTCATATGCTAAAGAGGACCTACAAGATACTGGAGGCCTTGCCTTTGTCAGGTTAAGGTTGTTTTTCCTTCTTGCAATGCATTAACATTAAGATAGTTGGGAGCTTCCTGGAGAAATGTTACACTCTCTCCACTTCAAGTAGCTGCCAATAGGCTGCATCTAATTGTATCTACATTTCCTTCTGGAAGCTAGGATATTGATAAAAATGCTTTGTTCTTGTAAATTACTAAACATTTGTAAGCTGAGGGAGATTTATGTCTTGCAGGATTGTGATCTCTGTAAGTTAACTATTTGTTTTTCCTTAGCTTTAGGGCAGCCAGGCCAGGAGTGTCTAAGGAATGTCACCTGGGGGAGGGGCTGGTTGCTGGGTGTCAGCTTGTGCTTTGTACTCAGCTAGCCTTGTTCTCCCTAATCAAAGTCTTTTTTCTAACAATTTTCTTTAAAAAAAATATATTTTATTTATTTATTCATGAGAGAGAGAGAGAGAGGCAGAGACACAGGCAGAGGGAGAAGCAGGCTCCATGCAGGGAGCCTGATGTGGGACTCGACCCGGGACTCCAGGATCACACCCTGGGCCAAAGGCAGGCGCTAAACTGCTACCCAGGGATCCCCCCTCATCAAAGTCTTAAAAATGAGCCAGCAATTTAACTTGCAGAAAATAAGGAGAAAAATTGGGGATTGGTTAATTTTTTTTTTTTTAAGATTTTATTTATTTATTCATGAGAGACACAGGCAAAGGGAGAAGCAGGCTCCATGCAGGAATCCCGACGCAGGACTCCATCCCAGACTCGATCCCAGTTCTCTTGGATCACGCCCTGGGCTGAAGGCAGGCGCTAAACCGTTGAGCCACCCAGGGATCCCCTTGGGGAATTGGTTAAATGAACTATAATCCATTTATGAGGTGAAGTTCTGTGAAGCCATAAAACCTGTGTTGTAGAATATTTTGTGTGGAAAGAGCTTGCAAGCTTGCAACAAAAAGTAGCTGTCTGCGGGTGCTGATATGATGGTGAGTTTCAAAGTTTTTTCTTCTTTTGGAAATGCATTGACTGCAGGTTCCTCTTCATTGGGACTCTCCTTTTTGGCTTCCTTCCATACTTTCAGAGCCAAGCCCACCCCTACCTCCCTCTGTGCTTCCAGGGGATACCCTGGCCGGACATTTTTGCTGCACCCACCATTCTTGCCCTGATGCCTGTGATCAGCTCTGGCAGTTTTCGTTATCCATATCCTCTTGTTGTGCCCAAAGACTGCAAATCCGAGAAACCACCAAGGAGCCGAACCTATGCAAGCGCATGAGGGTTTATTAGCAAGCTCAAGCTTGGGTCCAAGTATACCCGACACAGCGGAGCAGGGACTTGGACCCCGAGGTGGGTTACAGCTGGGTTTTTTATAGGCTGGTCTATACATTCTGATATGGGGCTTAAGGGCATTGAGCTCTGTTCTCATTCTAATATGGGACTTTCTACCACGGGGGTGGGCTCTGTTGTCTTTCTGATAGGATTCTCTGCCTAGGGCAATTCTGAGCTCTGTTGTCTTTCTGATATGGGATTCATTCTGCAGTTTTTCCTATAAAATTCAGCTCTTATTCACAGGGGCCTAAGATGGCTGTACTTGTGCTAATGCTAAACTTGAGGTGGAGTGGCCTTGATTTTTCTTGGCCTCCACACTCTGAGTGGCACTTCAGTGTACAATGCTCTTGATAGTTGGGTTTTTGTTTGGTTGGTTGGTTTTGTCTTGGTAACTGTGCTGCTCTGGGAAGATCACTGGAGGCAGAGTTAGGAAAATTGCAGATTGGTCCCTGCTAACTATAAGGACTTGGACAGGTCACCTTTCCTGATTTGTTTTTTCATCAATATAATGGGGATTTAATCCCCACCTGAGATAATTGTGTCATAGTCATGCTAGTGATGAGATAGTAGTGATAAGATAGTAGTAGTGATAGTAGTGAGGAGACAGTAGTGATGAAGGAGTAGCAGGCAAGCTAAGGACAAAGCACAGCTGACACCCTGCAACCTCCTCCCTCCTAGGTGGGATCCTGTGACATTCCTCCGGGGAAACTTCCAACTATCTTAATTTTAATGCTTTTCTAGGGAGAAAACCAACCTTAACTTGACAATAACAAGGCCTCCAGTATTCTGAGAGTCCTTTTTAGCAGATGAAAGTCTTTTTAGACACCTCCTTTTTCCTCATCCTCAACTCCCAAGTATATAATCAACCATTCCTCATGCCCCCAGTCCAGCAGCTTTCTGCCCACAAATTCTGTCCATGTGCTGTAATAAAACTACCTTTTTATAAAATCATCCTTTTACACCAAAAATGTCTCAAGAATTCTTTCTTGGGACACCTGGGTGGCTCAGTGGTTGAGTGTCTGCCTGCCTTGGCTCAGGTTGTGATCCCAGGGTCCTGGGATCGAGTCCTGAATCGGGTTCCCCAGAGGGAGCCTGCTTCTCCCTCTGCCTATGTCTCTGCCTCTCTGTGTCTCTCATGAATAAATAAATAAAATCTTAAAAGAAAAAAAAGAATTATTTCTTGACCATCAGCTCTGGACCTCACCAACATTCCAAAACGACATCAGTAGTATCATTATTTACTGATCCCTGACTATGTGCTAGCCACCACTCTGAGCACTTGGCCACATAATTTCATTCATTCCCAAGGTAGCTCTAGAGGGTACTATTATTGCAGGATTTCTTTTACTTTGGTGCCTGCAGTTATTTATTATATATTTTTAAAGATTTTATTTATTTATTCATGAGAGACACAGAGAGAGAGAGAGAGAGGCAGAGACACAGGCAGAGGGAGAAGCTGGCTCCATGCAGGGAGCCCGACGTGGAACTCATCCCAGGACTCCAGGATTATGCCCTGGGCCGAAGGCAGGCGCTCAACCAGGTGCTTAACTGCTGAGCCACCCAGGGATCCCAGTCTAGGGGTTTTTATGGGCTTCTCGCAGGCTGTTTTAACCTGATTAACCCTCCATGCACCTGTCACCCAAACAGGTTTTTGTCATTTATCTATCATGTGAGAAAGGATAGAGGGCTCTTTCCAGAGTGGGTATAAAATCCTTTTAAGGATGGTTTCCTCTTAGGGCAGGGGTGGGATGCGTGGGTGGAGGCCCTTGTCCCTGCTTGCCTTTCTTCCAACTATCCTTCATTACTGTCTCCACTCAGGGAAGAAAAACAAAAGGGATGTGCCCAAGACTATATGAAGCACTGGGCTGAGACCAGTGGGTAGGTAAGGTGAGTTATCTGCCACAGGCAAAAAACAGGAGAGCACCAAAATAAATAGCAAAATAGGGCAGCCCGGGTAGCTCAGCGGTTTAGTGCCACCTTCAGCCCAACGTGTGATCTTGGAGACCTGGGATCGAGTCCCACGTCAGGATTCCTGCATGGAGCCTGCTTTTCCCTCTGCCTCTCTCTCTCTGTGTCTCTCATGAATAAATAAAATCTTTTTTAAAAATGTAAATAAAAATAAATAGCAAAATAAATGGCATTTTAATTTTTTTTTAACTTAATATTTTTGAAAGTCAAAATTAATGCAAAAAAATCCACAATGAGCAAAACATCAGATAAAATTTAGAGCGCCCAGGTGGCAGTCAATTGAGCATCTGACTCTTGGTTTCTGCTCAGGTTATGATCTCAGAGCTGTGAAATAGAGCCCTGTGCTGGATACCACACTCAGCACGGAGCTTGCTTGAGATTCTCTCTCTCTCTCAAATAAATCTTTTTTTTTTTTTTAAGATTTTATTTATTCAGACAGAGACACAGGCAGAGGGAGAAGCAGGCTCCATGCAGGGAGCCCAACGTGGGACTGGATCTCTAGACTCCAGGATCACGCCCTGAGCTGAAGACAGACGCTCAATCACTGAGCCACCCAGGTGTCCCATCAAATAAATAAATCTTAAAAAAAAAAAAAAAAAAAAAGGATCAGTAATTGTGCCCTGCTGAGGAGCCATTGTTAAGCTGGGCAAAAGAAAAAAATCTTTTTTTTCCAGGCCCTGTACCAGAGTTTGGTTCATTGATTAAACAAATGCATTGTGCTACACACTGTTCTGGGTTCCAGGAACAAAACAAGGGCCTTGCCCTCAAGAAGCTTTTGTTTTCTGTTGGATACAGACAGCAAACAGAATCATCTCTGTGGGAAGGAAAACCCAACTTGTTCTCCTGCTCCTCCTCCTTCTGCTCCATCTGGATCTGGTCCCTGGGGCTCTGAGCGCAGGCAGGACCTGAGACCCTCCCAGGACCCAGGAGTGTAGAGCCTGTGGGTGGGAGCTGGAATTGCGTAGATTAATTTCTCATATCTCATGGCCAATACCTGTTTCATTGCCCAAGAATTCCTAGGAACTGATTAAATCCAGATACCCGGGCCCCAGCCCTGCTGCTGGGATCCAGAAGCCATAGGATGGGGTTCACAGAGGCAGGACAGGTTTTTGTCTCCTGTGGACTGGGTCCACAGCAATAGCACACCTGTGCCTTATTTTTTTATTTATTTTTATTTTTATTTATGATAGTCACAGAGAGAGAGAGAGAGAGAGGCAGAGACATAGGCAGAGGGAGAAGCAGGCTCCATGCACCGGGAGCCCGACGTGGGATTCGATTCCGGGTCTCCAGGATCGCGCCCTGGGCCAAAGGCAGGCGCTAAACCGCTGCGCCACCCAGGGATCCCACACCTGTGCCTTAGATCTGTAGTGAACTCATTTCCTTATAAATACCTTTCAAGAGTCTCTTCCTGATTTCTTACCTCAACCATTTCATTCATAAAGCCACTGAAACCCATAGAGGGGGAGTGAGCTGCCCAAGGCACAGACCCAGGAGGACCTGAGGGAGGAGCCCTGGTGGCCACCAGTGTGTCCCTTTAAGGGAGAGGCTCATCCCTGGCAACTGTGCTCTGATGGGGCCCTGGGAGCCCCCAGGGAGAGGGAGGAGTAAAACTGGGGGTACTGGGGCTTGAAAGACTGGCCAGAGGGCATTTCAAGAGCACCAAACAAAGCCAGGCCTGAAGACAGGGGGCCTGAGACCATCTCCTGGAAGGATCCTGCTCAGGAAGGAAGGCTCTGACTCTTTGGAGCTGGGCATTTGATTGAGGCTTGGAGGTCAGTGGCTTTCATATTTGGTTTGGACACTGTGGCTCCTGCCCTGGATGTTTCACTTACTTTTACCAAGAACCCTTTGAGGTGAGTACCCTTATAGGAATTTCTAGACGTCAGTACTGACCCCAGAGAGATGAAGTTGGCTTTCCAGGACCGCGGAGTGGTCAGGTTTCACATTCACTTCTGCTCCTCTAAAGCTCGTGGTTTTCCCTGCCCCCTTGGTGGAAGGCCAACTGTCAACATGTGCTAAGTGAATATTGGTGGGGTGTTGACTCTCTTTTTCCCTACATGGAGTGTGACTTTTTGAGGGTGACAGGCCCAGTCTGAGGGGCAGTCATGCTGTAGTGTGTATATAGTCAAACCAACAGCTCCTGGGGCTGCCTCTTCCCAGTGAGGTGACCTTGGGTAGGTCCCTCCCTTAGCCTGTTCCTCATTTATAAATGGGGTCCCCACTGCCAGCCTCTCCCGGGCTGTCAGGAAGATGTGGGGTGCAGGAGAGGAGATGTGCTAACAGAGGCTTTGCAAAGAACAGTCGGGGCTGGTTTGCTGGTTCTAATTCCCTCTGGGTTCAGGGGCAGTGGGAGGCTGGGGAGACTGGATGTTGGCTTTTTTTTCTCCCCGGCTTCAAAATGTCTGCAGGGCTTACATTGTTTTCACAATAAACAAGTCCATGGAATTCAAACAGGTGGAAGGACGCATGCTCAGAGGTGTTTGTGGAGGGAGTGGGAACTGTTGCTGGGTTGGCACAGGCCCCCTTGGGACAGAAGCCAGTGGGGACAGGGATGACAGGGCCCCACCTGGAGGTGGGGGCAGGACCGGCACCCCCCCCCACCACCACCAGGGGTTAGTGATCTCTGTGGATCAGAGCCCAGCCCCAGGACTGAGAACTTGGGTGATTCACTCCTCACCTCTGGAGCCACAGGTGGGGAGAGGAGTCCAGCCAGGAGGGGTTGTAGAGATTGTCTGATCCTAAGTCTTATTTATTTATGATAGTCACAGAGAGAGAGAGAGGCAGAGACACAGGCAGAGGGAGAAGCAGGCTCCATGCACTGGGAGCCCAACGTGGGATTCGATCCCGGGTCTCCAGGATCGCGCCCTGGGCCAAAGGCAGGCGCCAAACCGCTGCGCCACCCAGGGATCCCTGATCCTTAGTCTTCATTCTGTAGATGCAGAAGCTGAGGCCCAGGGACACCTGGGTGGCTCAGTGGTTGAGCATCTGCCTTTGGCGTAGGTAGTGATCCCGGGGTCGTGGGATGGAGTCCCACATCCGGCTCCCTGCAGGGAGTCTGCTTCTCCCTCTGCCTGTGTCTCTGCCTCTTTCTGTATCTCTCATGAATAAATAAAATCTTAAAAAAAAAAAAAAAAAAAAAAAGGAGCTGAGGCCCAAAGAAGAGGAGGCTTTGATCAGGGTTCTATGAGTCAGAGGCTCAATTCAGGTAGGTCTGCATGCAAGTCCAGGGTTTCTTGTGACCCACCCAACATGCTTTCCATGTTGGCTCCACGGGAGATGCTGGCACTGGGCCAGGTCCTGTGTTGGATGCTGGGCACTCAGGTGATCACAACCAGGCCCTGCCCTGGATGGTGCCCCAGTTGGTGGGAGTGTGCCAGGAAGCACCCACAGGAGGAAGGGTGTACTGTGGTGTGGGAAGAAGTCAGGAAGGGCTTGTAGAGGAAATGCTGGAGCAGGGCCTTCAGCTCTGAGGACTCGTCCAGCAAACAGTAACAGGAGCTAGAGGTAGAAATGGCTTGCAGTGATAGGGGCCCTCACTCGCAGCAGGGTATAGGGTTGGAGACATCCAGGGACAAGCTTAAGAAGGACTTTGATAGGGGTGCCTGGGTGGCTCAGCTGGTTAAACATCGACTCTTCATTTGGCTCAAGTCATGATCTTAGGGTTGTGAGATCCAGCCCCGCGTGCCTGGAGCTCTGTGCTGGGCATGGAGCCTGCTTGAGATTTTCTTCTTCCTCTCCCTCCATCCCACTGTCTCTCTCTCCAAAAAAAAAGGGGGGGAGGATAAGGGAGTGGCACCTGGGTGGCTCAGTCCATTGAGCGTCGGCCTTCTTTTTTTATTTTTATTTTTATTTATGATAGTCACACACACACACAGAGAGGGGCAGAGACATAGGCAGAGGGAGAAGCAGGCTCCATGCACCAGGAGCTGGACGTGGGATTCGATCCCGGGTCTCCAAGATCGCGCCCTGGGCCAAAGGCAGGCGCCAAACCGCTGCGCCACCCAGGGATCCCAGAAAGTCTGCCTTCTGCTTGGGTCATGATCCCGGGGTCCTGGGATGAGTCCCCAGTCAGGCTCCCTACTCAGTGGGGAGCTTGCCTCTCCCTCTCCCACTGCCCCTCTCCCTACTTATGCTCTGTCAAGTACCTAAAATCTTTAAAAAACTTTTTTTATAAGAAAGGGAGGGCTTTGATAAGTGTGAGAGCAACTGGACTGTTGCCCTGTGGCTATGGGGGGCCACGGAAGGGTGGAGGTGTGGGTGGGGGGAGCAAGCCCTGCTCCTGGGACCTTGGGTAGGAGACAAGTGAAGGTTGGTGGTTGTCTGGCCGCGCGTGCGTGCACAGCGCCACCTGGTGTCCGCCTCTCTCCCTGCGGCACCACCCTGCCGGGCTGCCTCCAGCGGAGGGAATTGGAGCAGAGATCTCTGCGGGGGACTCTGAGCTCCCAGGAACCCTTCAGACCAGGACCAGTCCCACAACCCCTGCCCCCTACCAAAGCTGCCAGGCTCCGTGGTCAACGGCTCACATTCAGTGATGTGCCAGGTCCCTCTTGAGTTCTTTACTGCCCTCTCAGGCCAGAGCCCCCATGAGCTTGAGGAGACATGGGCCTCATGGTCCAGCCTGCCAGCCTGGGAGGGCCTCCTCCTCCTCCAACCACCATCCCACTCCAGAGCAGATCCGGCCTCCACGCACACATCTGTGATGAGCGGCCTATTCCTACCTCATGGTTCCTTCAAGCTTTGGGGAACTTTGCTGGAATGTTCTCAGAGCTTCTTCTATCCAATACCACCAGGCACCATCGTTCCCTCTTCAGTGGTTCTCCTTCCATCTTTCTGGGCATTACAGATCTTCACTACAGGCTGAGAGAACAAAGGCAGGTACCACACAGCATGTCTAGCATCTGTGTCTTCAAATCCACAGAAACATTGCAGAGATGTGCACAAAATCCAGTATCTCTTAGGACGATGGAATTTCAGATGACTTTTTCCTCTCATCTTTGGACTTTCATTGATTGCTTACATTTTCTAAATATATATAATATTGTAACCAAAAAAAAATCGGTTTGGAAAAAACAAATTAAGATATTTAAGCAGGAAAAAAAAAAGATATTTAAGCAGGGATGCCTGGGTGGCTCAGTGGTTTGGGCCTGCCTTTGGCCCAGGGTGTGTTCCTGGGGTCCCAGGATCAAGTACGGATCGGGCTCCCTGCAGGGAGCCTGCTTCTCCCTCTGCCTGTGTCTCTGCCTCTCTCGCTTCCTCTGTGTCACGAGAGAGGCAGAGACACAGGCAGAGGGAGAAGCAGGCTCCCTGCAGGGAGCCCGATGTGGGACTCAATCCCGGGTGTCCCGGATCCTGGGCTGAAGGCAGCACTAAACCGCTAAGCCACCTGGGCTGCCCAAACCCAGGCACTCTTAAGGACTCCTGCTTCTGAACATGCCAGCTTTGAGGGGGAAAATGTCAGCCAAAGCCACCTACCCTCTGTGTCCTCTGGAGAGACAGCACTGTATTCTTCAGCTAGCATGCTGGAAAGACACCACCTCAACAGTGAGGTCTCACGGGTGTGGTGGTGAGAACATGGTCTAGATTCAAGGGCTCAGCCATTTGCCACCTGGACAACTTTTTTTCTCTGCATCTGTCTTCCCCATCTGTAACATGAGACCAATATCTACATCTCAAGCCCATTGCATGTGACAGCACCTAGCATGGGCTCACCCCGTGGAAGGTGCTCAAAGTAGGTCAAGTGAATCTACAGACACCTGCAGTCACGCTGCTGTCTGGTTGTACCAGGGGACACTCAGCTGCCTACCCCCCACCCCACACGTGTTTAAGGAGCTCATGGTAACAAGGTGGGGAGAGAGCCTTGGAGCCATGAACCCAGCCTATAGCCAAATTGAAAGCAGAAGTAAACACTTCTTGGTGTGGCCAGAGTCCTCTGGGGGAAGATCTCAGAAGTTGGGGCCAGCAGATGCAGCTCTGAGTCTTACTTTACCACCAGCCACAAGATGACATTGGGCAAGTAATATTCTCTCTGGGCCTTTTCCCTATTTTTGTAACCCAATGGTGAAAGTCATACGTTCATCCCTGTTATTGTCTTCTTAACCATAAGGCTTACAACCAAGCAAAGGCAGCATATCCAGATTCAGCAAAGTTAAGCTCAGAGGGAGACAGAAGCCTGGCTATGTTGGACGCATACCCAGACCTTCAAGCACGACGCAAATGCAGCAGGCAGAATGAGTTTATTGCATTAGAAAAAACACCAAAGAAAACCAGCAAACACCTCCGTACTAGACACAGTTATTAGTTTGACTTCAAGGGTAAAAAGGAAATCTCAAAGGTATAGCTTTATTTTGGGGAGGGGGGTGATGGTCTCATCCCTCCACCTTCTCTGTCCCTTTAAACCAATGGACCTCCCTGAAGGTGTCCAGTGTAGGATATGATTACACACATGGCTCATTTCTCACTCTGCTTGCCTCACACACCTGTGTGGAGCTAGCTGGTCACAATGAGCATGCTTCTGGGGTTCTGGGATTGACCAAGAAGTATGAGGATGGGGTTGGGGGTCGTAGCTTCATCCCAGGCTTCCAAAATGAGTGCTGGGGGCTTGGGTGGGGAGAGTGAGCTTGCCTTCCTGGAGGCACTCTGAGTAGACAGCTGGATGGCCCCTCCAACTCTCCCCACAATCCTTAGGGCACAGGCATTGGCACAAATGGCTGCTGGGCATGGAGTGGGGGGGCTTTCAATGTACCAAGTGACTTAGTTTCTTAGGGTAGCCAGTTTGGCTAACTTCTCCTGGGTCTGGAGTGACTACTATTAGGAATGCAGCCAGTTGAGCCTGGGTATGGGGAAGAAGGGGGAAGCAGCCTGTGATGCCCAGTGCCCTCTGGAGAGAGCTGAGTTCTGAGGAGAGAGGCCTGGAGCAGGAGCCTGGAAAAGAGGCCTGGGCAAGGCAAGCTGGAGAAGGACAGAAATTGGGTGGGAGGCAGGGAGAAGGCTGCCCAACAAGAGAAACCAATGAGCTGCCCTCCAAGAGAAACCTAGCCTGAAACCCATCCTCCTTGAGCCCAATTCTGCACATGGGTCTACATTAAAGAGTCCCTGCTGGTTTCTGGTCTCCAAAATGTCACTTGACATCACAGCTGGTTACCGTGGAGGTGCCCCTGGTCAGGTCACAGGCAAACACTAAGGCAGAAAACCATCTTTTCCTCCAGCCAAGACCCCAATGGTGCCAACTGCTATGACTAATGGCAGAGACAGGAGGAGATGAGGCCAGAGATGAGCAGCAGCTTTTTGAAGAGCAAAGGCACCTGCTACAGGCCAGACCCCAGAAAAGAGAACATAATTCAAGTCTGAGAAGTGGCAGGAGCTGTGGCAAGGAGGGGCGCACAGATGCCAGGGCTGGGATTCAGACACCTGGCAGTTCTAAGCCCCTTCCCCAACACTCACTCCCCTAAAAACTAACTTAAGGGAGGCATGTGAAGAAAAGGAATCTGAAAGCCTCTCCAGATAAGAAATCTCCAGACTGTCCCTCCCTATAAGCTCCTGGCAGCAACTCATGAGGAAAATGGCCAGTAAGGCTCTCAACAGTGAATCCTTGAAGTCAGAATGACAATGGAAATAACACGTGCCTTCAAAACACATTGAGGATAATGTAAAAAAAAAAAAAAAATCTATCGAAAATAACTTGAAATTTTCTTGCCACCTTGATTCTGCATTATTATTCTTTCTATGTCAGGGATATTTTTCTAGAGCAGGGAGTCCTTTCCCCTTGGTCCCTAGCCAAATATTGCATATTGGTTGGGGGGTGGGGTGGGAGGTACAGTGACTGCAAATAACCTACATTATTACTTGTAGACATGAAGCTTGGGTCTCTGCCGTTCCAGCCCAAACCTTCAGTAACTATCAGGTGAGCTATGCTGAGGAAGAGCAGCCTGTAGGCAGCAAGGCAGGTGCTCCAAAATTGATGTCAGAGGATTGGCAATCAGTAGGTGGAAGGAAGAATGGCTTTATCCTGTATTCTCTGGCCTGACACTTGCTGTCATTCTCCCTTGATCCTGAGGCTTCTGGTTGCTCCAGCCCTGGCCCCGTGGCCTTGTTTGGGGTAGGGAGGGAAGGTGAGAGAGGTTGCAGCTACAGAGTTCACTTAGGTTGGTTAGTCATCCTGAAACTGGTCCCAGGTGCACCACCAAATCCTTTGGTTCATTTAAAAACCAGACAGTAACTGCTTCCGGGATGTCGCAACTGCCACTTCACAGAGGTCGTTAAAACTCACCTGGGTCCCACAGGTGGTGACAACCTGGGTAGAGCATGGGCATTCTCTGCAAAGAGGTGCTAGGTTGGGGCTCCCCCAAACTGTGCCTCTTGCCTTCTGCTTAAACAAACCCCCTCCCTTTCTCCAGTGTGGAGGACGCTCAGGAAGCAGCGTCAAAAGTGAACTCACAGACAAGACAGCCTTAATAAATTAGTATAATACTATTAGAAGGGATGGCATTTTGTTCTGTATCTTAGCAGCATTGTCCTACATGCAGCCTGATGATCTCCTTCCCTGGGAAATTTAAAAAGCCGTCCCCTGGTTGTTAGCTCTGATGTAAAATTATAAAATAGAAATCTGGTAGGGTTTGTTTTGTTTAAAAAGGAAAAGCCCCTGATGAGGCAGGGTGGTCCCATGCAGTCCTGTTAACTCTGGCCATTGGGTCGGCCTACAGGGCTCCCTCCATGAGGCTGGATCTGGATGGGGTCCAGGAAGGGCCGCAGAGCCTGTCCGAAGGGCCTGTGGAGAAGAGAGACCCAGGGCTGGGGTGGGCTGGGTGCAGACAGTCACAACTGTGCCCACAGGGGTGGTGGTGCCACACCAGGAAGGACACCATAGCCTCATTCAGTTTTCTCACCTACCCCGCACACGACGGTCATTGAGGGGCTCTCAAGACAGCCTGCTCTGTCCTTTTACCCCTGGGGCCCCCTCCTCGGTAGATGCTGCCAGATTCTGGTTAGCCATGGCTTAAACAGGCTAGCAATGCACAGGGAACTAGAGCTTTCTGGCCTTTCAGTACTTGAATCTTTAATTTTCACAGTATAAGATAAAAATAAGTTTTGAGGAAGGAAGCTGAGGCAAATTAATGAGGATATGAAAATGGTATCTTCTAGCGAGTGCAGGGGATATTTGGGAAATCAACAATTGCAGGTTGCCAGAAGCCGTTAATGCCACTTTCTAAAGCCCCCTCTCCCCCGTTTGTGCTCAGAGTAGCTTAGCTGGAAAGAACACTGTAAATACTGGAGTCTTAGAGACTTTCCAGAATTCCAGAACCTTAAATCAGGGTGCCCACAACACATCTCAGTTACTGGCTTTCTTTTTTTTTTTCAGTGGATATTGCCATTTTTGGAAATCCTGTCTAGGTTCAAAGGCAATGAAGCATTCTCAAGCATAAACAGATGAAACCAGGATACATTCAGACAAGTCCTGGAACTCCACCCATCAAACAATAACAACCAGAACATTCTTCAACTACTTCTATTTGTTTAGGGCACCATAACCTAGATCCTTTAGCGAGGCTGTGGTGTTCAACACGCCCACCAGGAAACAGGCAGGCAAGGCCAGGGCCAGGAGCTAGGGCTCTCCCCACCAGCTGGACATGGCAGTCCCATTTCCTCTGCAAGTTTTTCGCAAGTGGGGTTCCTACCCACATGTGATAAACAGCTCACCTGCCAAGCCTGCTAAACCTGCCAGGATCTTTGTTGGACAGGGCCCCAGTTGAGGAGAAACCGAGTCAGAGTTAGCAGACGGATATGGTCCTGGAGTGGGTAGGGGCTGCCTGAACATAATCAACAGCAAAGGAAGGGAAGGGTATGACGGGCTTGGGTGCGTGTGTCCTTTTAGGCGACACTGCCTGGATGATGCCCCACAAAGCTCAGACTACATCAGGGTAGGAGGGGCTACAGCATGTTCCTGAAGAAAACATCAACTGAGGGCTGACTGTGCACTACAAGATATGAAGGCCAGTAGGAAGTTGTCTTTGAGGACATGAAAGGGCCCATGGTGCAGGGGAAGAAAGACCAACAAAGGACATTTACGGAATAAACCACCCTAAAAAATCTCTGATCTATCCTCTGCTTGTCTATTTGCATTTTAGGGAACCTGGGTGGCTCAGTCAGTTAAGTGTCTGCCTTCGGCTCAGGTTATGATCCTGAAGCCTGGGATGGAGCCCCATATTGGGCTCCCTCCTCAGCAGGGAGCCTGCTTCTCCGTCTCCCTCTGCCCCTGTTCTCTCTCTCTAATAAAGAAAGAAAATCTTTAAAAAAAAAAAAAAAAGTGGCATTTTATGCAACTGTTTCTGGGGAGCAGTGGCTTGCTTCATGAACAAGGTGAAAGGCAGATGCCAGGATTCTGTACCAATGCTGGAGCCAGTGACAAGTGGGTTTCTAAGTTCTGTGGTTGCACTGAGGCTGGGGTAGAGCTGGCCTAAGTCCAAGGATGGTGAAGGCCACACAGGCAAGCACCAATGACTGGAGGGAAGGGTGGGCCCTCTATGTTGGCTGGTGCCATCCTGACAGGGCCCACTTGTAGTGGGAGGACTCTGAAGAGAGCAGGGAAGGGCAGAGGTGGGTCAGCCAAGTGATACTGACCATGATCAGGGATCCGAGGGGCAGGGTCAGAGGCTGAGGCCACTTACGTGGATAGAATTTCAGAGGGAAGGTCAGTGATGTAAGAAGGGATCTTGCGCCCAGTCAGGAACTGTGCCACTTCGTTGGTGAAGGTGTTACAGTTGTTTTCAAAGATGTTGTAGGCCTCTCTCCTATACATTGTGGAAAAGGTATGGGGAACAGGTCAGAGGGGCAGTGAACCATATGTGGGATAAGTCAAACCCAGTAATGGCGTGGTGAGCACAGCTGAGTACGAGGGCTAGCATTTTCCTTCTCTCTTACACTCCAAAAGGACTGCTGGATTTGCCGCTCTGGACCGTAAGACACCGATTTTGTAAGGGAAGGATGGAATCAAAATATATGGCTCCTTTGCAGTCTCAGGGAAATCTTTACATTCACAGAAGCAGAGCTCGAGGGTTAGAGTTGAACACTACTACGACTGTCTAAAGCTTCTCAAAAGAAGAGAAAACCCGCTCAAGTTCACATATCACCCCAACCCCTCCGCAAACCCCGTTTTTGATTTTTCAGGACAAGACATGTGCCCAGTATGGGTTTAGAGCAGCAGCTGCTGATTTTGAGCAGGAGGAATAAAGAGCCCTTCCTTCCCTCAGAGTTTCGGCAGAAGCTATGCTGGGACGGACTATCTGCCTTGGAACGATGCTGAGCTCTTTCCGTGGCAGGGCTGCCTTTTCTCCATATCTATTCAACAAATACTGGGCCAGACCTTGTGCTGAGTGCTCTAGGGGATGTGACCTGGTGGCTGCCCTCTGGGGCCAATCATCTAGTTGGGGGACAGACACGACTAACCACCACCCATGTCTCCACTCACCGGAACAGAGACTCCCCCAGGGAGGACAGGTACTCCTGAAAGAGTTCTTCTGTGACTTCTGTGCTCCCCACATCAACCACAGAGTCTGGGGGCCCAAGCAATGTCCCTCCCTAAAAGAGCCAACCCAAAGAAAGTCATTAAGTCACCATCTTCACTGAATTTTTTCATGTGGCTTCCCATGGAAGACCACAAACGCTCTGCTCCAACGTTTATCTTTCAGAGCACCCAGGGCAGATGAGAGAGCTAGTTGCTATTTGTATCAAGGCTACAATGGCTTAGAGCTTCCTGTTAACTCTCCATTGCCACATGCTGGCAACATGGCTAAAAAAGCTGGGCTACTTGTTTCTGGTGGGGCCCTCGGAAGCTGAGTCTCTGGCTGGTCAGACCCCTGAAGCTGTCTACTCATCCGGTTGATAAAAAACATAGAAATCCAGAACCTGAAGTCTCCCTTTGTCCGCAATGTGGCTGATCCCAAGGGCACAACAAGATAACCAGAAATGGTTAGTGCTCGACAGGCCAGCTTTCTATGCCTGTATTTAAGTGGATGCAGCCAGTTTTTCCTTGTGACACACTTGATGTTCCTTCTAAGACTGGGAAAATGTGAAGGACTCCGAGAAATATGGCAGGCTGGCAAATACTTCCATAATTCAGTTCTATTTTGATCTGTGAGTCTAATCTAACAATGGTGATAGGGTTCCCCAGGCAAGGACTTAATGGCCCATGAAAGGCCTATAGAAACCCTCGAGTTAACAGACTGCCATAGCAGATCAAAGGAGAGACTGAGGCCAAGGGGGAACCAGCCAAGGGTGAAGCAACAGATCACTGGGGAGGACAGAGCTGGGAATGAGCTGGGGGATAAGGGAGAGCACTCCTTGAGCAGAGCTCCCTGAAAAGATCAATCATTCATGCAATAATTATTGAGCACCTACTGTGTGCCTAACATTGTTCTAGGCACTGGGGAAAGCATGGTGAGCAGATATTAATTAGAATTAAGAGGGATCCCTGGGTGGCGCAGCAGTTTGGCGCCTGCCTTTGGCCTAGGGCGCGATCCTGGAGACCCGGGATCGAATCCCACATCAGGCTCCCGGTGCATGGAGCCTGCTTCTCCCTCTGCCTATGTCTCTGCCTCTCTCTCTCTCTGTATGACTATCATAAATAAATAATAAAAAAAAAATTAAAAAAAAAAAGAATTAAGATAGTCCAAGAATAGTGGGCTCAGAATTACAAGAGACTGAAAGGTCACTAGTCGACCCCCTATTATTCACCCACAACAAACATGCATTGAGACTATGTGCTAGGCCTTACGCTAGACACTGGGGTATGATATGGACAAAATAGATGAGATCCTTGCCCTTGTGAAGCTTATAGTCTAGCGGGGATGGCAGACAAAAAAATCCCATAAACCAATGCATAATTATGAGTTGCAATGAGGGTCTTGCTGGAAAAGTTCAGAATGCCATCAGTACGTATGACAGGGGACCTTTCTGGTCTGAGGGGTCTGGGAAGACTTGCCTGAGAAATTGACACTGAGCTCAATCTGAAGGATGGAGAGGCAGAACCAGGTCAAGGATCAGGGAGGTGGACTGAAGTGAGAGGGTAGGTTTCAATGTCCACGGAATGTTCTAGGAAGGAGAAGGGGGTGGGAGTGGGGTAAGGCAAAACCTGAAAAGAGGTCAGTCAGAGAGGGAGACCAAGACCAGATCAGATGGGGCCCGGGGGCCAGGCTGAGCTTGCTGGGTTTTATTCCAAGAGCAGTGGGGAAGAGTTCTGACTGAAGCAGGGGAATGCCATGGGCAGTTTTTCATTTTGAAAAAGATCACTTCGGGGGCAGCCCGGGTGGCTTAGCAGTTTAGCACAGCCTTTGGCCCAGGACGTGATCCTGGAGACCTGGGATCGAGTCCCACGTCAGGCTCCCTGCATGAAGCCTGCTTCTCCCTCTGCCTGTGTCTCTGCCTCTATCTCTCTGTATCTCTCATGAATAAATAAATAAAATCTTAAAAAAATTTAAAAAAAAAAGAAAAAGATCACGTCGCCTCCCTGTGCAGAGTTCTGACTAAGGAGGAATGATGTATTGCTGTGGTCCACTTGAGATGTGAGAGTGGCATGGATGGAAATATGGGAAGAGATAGAGAAAGACTGATTTAAGGTGCATTTACAAGGCAGAATTGACTGGGCTTCATGAAGGATTTACCAAAAAAGGTAGGGAACCAGTGAGAGGAAGAAACCAAGAATGACTTTCCATTTATGAGTATCAAAATGAGTGCATGGCTTGGTCTCTGGTTGAGCACCTCCTGTGAAAACTCTGATAGCTCAGAGACCAATTTTTTGGAAAGGTGCATGGACTTTAAGAGACAGAGTCTTGACTTTTAGCACTGGTCCACTTACTGGCCCTATAACTTGAGGCAACTCACTTTACCTCTCAGAACCCTCCTCCTTTGGCTGAACATTGGCTGAGTTCATTCTATGAGCTAGGCTTGGAGCTGGGGATAGGGCAGAGAGCAAGACAGTCTCAGCTCACAAGGAGCTTCCACATGGCTCCCTACAGAGACTCAGGAGCAGCTGATCTACTGTATCACAGACAGTGTGACCCAGAGGGACCCACAAATGCTGAGGGAACACAGAAGAGGCTCAGGAAGGGTGTTCTTGAGTTGAGTTTAAAATAGTTATGAGGAACTATGCCATAGGTTGACATCCACTGGGCTAGAAGCCAGACATACAGAGTGGTAGCAAAGTTCCTGGTCTATGGGAACCCCAGGAACCTTGGGGAAGGGTGTGGGGGAAAGTCACTCACTGGGGGACAGCTGGAGATACCACCACTGCCGAAGTAGAACTCATCCTTGTGTACCACTATGGAGGTGTGCCTGCAATGCAGAGAAGAGATAGGAGAAGTCAGAACTCTTAAAACTGGTCTGAGAAAAAGCAAATACCACCTTGCAAAGAGAGTAATTTCTACCCAAAGATAGGGTTTACAAGGTCAATAACTTATATAACTAACCAGAGGCATAATATCATAGATTCAGTTTCTCAACTTTGGCACCATTAACATTTGGGGCTGGAGAATTCTTGGCTGGGGGGCTGTCCTGTGTATTCTAGGCAGTTTAGCAGGATCGTGCCCCCCTACATCCCCGTACCCACCTCTTCAGTTGTGACAACCAGACACTACTGAATGTCCCTGGGGGCAGAACTGTCCTCCTTGAGCTTTAGATCATGTCACCAGAGGGGAGGCCCTAGAATCACTCTGATACTGACAAACCTATAGTAGAATAAAGCTCTGTAGACCCCAGTAAACACTAAGAAGGACCTCAGCAGACTGGTTCCTTGTACTTGAAGTACTTGCCTTTTTTATTTCCTTGTTTTATGTTCTTGCATTATAATTTTATCCTAACCTCCAAAGATATTTGCACTGCTTTTGATTATTGCTGTATATCTGTATAACTGTGGTGATAGAAAATTGAGTTTATAGTCTGTACCAAGTCCCTCTTCTATGTTCTTGTCTTTCAGAATAATTTTTTTTATATATATATATATAGTGAAGAGGTTTTTTTTTTTTTAATTTTTGGATGGGATATTAGCAAATATCTGTATTATACACTAAGCTATTACAATGGTACTTAAAATAATGTAAATTTGAAGTCATTGTTATAAAGTAATAAAAGTGGAGATTACTTAAGTATTTAAATTATGAAAGAATAATGCAGACTGTTTATTGTTCCCAGGCTTTTAAAACTAACAGGAGCAGTCAACCTGGACCATGCTGAGGGCAAGACCAGATGATAAGCAAAAGTGCTCATATTACTTGGTTTGAGTCAAACAAAGCAAAGGATCATTCTGGTCATCCCAGATGTCAGCAGGCTCTAGGAGTCCAGAAGGAATACTGACCTATGGTTTCCTCATTAATGGAACTGAGAGCTCAGGCACCATCTTGTCTGACAGGGATGGATCCAGGACAGAGAGACCAAAGTAGATGTGTTTTAAGACAGTCATGTGGGACCCTTGAGACTTCTGTAGTTAGAAAGCTTGGTTAGGGGTGGGCATGACATCATTCTGCCTTTCTTTAGGGCAGGTTTTATCAACCTCAGCACTAGTGCCATTCTTTGTTATGAAGGGCTGTCCTGTGCATGGTTAGGATGTTTATAGCAGCATCTTTGGCCACCACCCACCCATCAAAAATATCTCTAGACACTGCCAAATGTCCCTGGGGTGGGAGGTCAGGGCACAAAACTCCTGGTTGAGAACCACTGCTTTAGAACTTGTAAGTTTTGGGCAGCCCCGGTGGCGCAGGGGTTTAGCACCGCCTGCAGCCCGGGGCGTGGTCCTGGAGACCCGGGATCGAGTCCCACGTCAGGCTCTCTGTGTGGTGCCTGCTTCTCCCTCTGCCTGTGTCTCTGCCTCTCTCTCTCTCATTCTCTCTCTCTCTGTCTCTATGGATAAATAAAATCTTTAAAAAAATTAAAAAAAAAAAGAACTTGTAAGTTTTATGATACAGAGAGCTGGGTTTCAAGCTGGAAGCCACAGTCTGGAACCTGAAGTGCACAGGTACAGGTTTGTTTCATAAACCAGCCAATCAACATAAGGAGTCCCACCCAACTTACCAGATGCCTTCCAGTTGTTTCCCTGTGGAGAAAAGAAGAGATTTAGCCACTTGGAACCAGAATAAATGGCTTCCCTGCATGAGTAAATTCAGAACATGGCTTAAACCCAGAGTAACCTGGAATGGGGGGACCTGGGAGGGGCACAGTTGGTTAAGCATCTGACTCTTGGTTTCAGCTCAGGTCATGATCTCAGGGTCATGGGATTGAGCTCTTCGCTCAGCTTGGAGTCTGCTTAACATTCTCTCTCCCTTTGCCCTTCCCCCTGTTTGGACTTTCCCTGAAATAATCTTAAAAAAAAAAAAAAGAGTAACTCATCATAAACCTCTTGGGGCACTTTCTAGGAATGCAATTCTCCTCCAAGAAGGTCCTTAGATCCTGATACAGGTATGTTGTGCTGTGTTAAGTAGGTTGAAAAGTGATCAGCATCCATCAGAATGCAACATTAAAAAAAACACTGGTATGGATGTACCCCTATTTTATGTCTGCTTTTCTTTTCCCTTCAGGGTCAATTTAACTTTGCCTTTTTAATTTGTCTCATATATACAGATAACAGTAGAACAATGGTATAAAAAAGCTATCATCAACTTCTTCATTGAGCATAGGTGAGATCCTTCAGGAAATGACAAAGCAAAACCTAACAAATGCCATCCACCTGAATAGTCAATGCAAATGTATTCTATATCTCCATATGGGTAGAAATGGTATTAGGTATGGAAATGAAAATAGGAAAATATGAAGAGATCACTGTCTTGCCTTTAAGAAGCCCAAAGTCAAATGGAAAGAGAGACATACATCGCTTCTTGGCCTTTGGGCTAAGATCAAGTGAAAGACACACATAGCTAAGTAAAATACAATGTTGATAGGCTCTAATCATAGAGTGGTAGAAAACTACACAGTGGTAATAATAAGATGCTAACTATGATAAAGATAAGGAACTACCTTTACAAGCTGCAATTCAACCAGGGAACAAGTACAGGCAGGAATGGACGTTTCTGCTAGAAGGAATAGTATGTGCGAACACACAGGTGGGATAAAGAAGGGTTAGAGAAAAGCGTACAGTGATGGTGATACTCTCGGAGGAAAAGCGGCCAGCAGGTGCCCTGGCAAAAACAGGGTCAGCTTGGACAGAAAGCTGCCCTAAACTCTGGGGGCCTTCTTGGTTGCTAGATGGTAGAGTGCCTTGATCAGAGCCACGTTTTTAAAAGACACCTATGTCTTTTAAAAGAGAACTGTAGGGATCCCTGGGTGGCTCAGCGGTTTCGCGCCTGCCTTTGGCCCAGGGTGCGATCCTAGAGTCCCGGGATCGAGTCCCGCGTCGGGCTCCCGGCATGGAGCCTGTTTCTCCCTCTGCCTGTGTCTCTGCCTCTCTCTCTCTCTCTCTATCATAAATAAATAAAAATAAATCTTAAAAAAAATAAAATAAAAGAGAACTGTAGGGGAGCCTGGATGGCTCAGTTAGTTAAGTGTCTGCCTTTGGGTTTAGGTCATGATTCCAGAGTCCCAGGATCGAGCCCTGCATTGGGCTCCCTGTTCAGCGAGGAGTCTGCTTCTCCCTCTGCCCCTCACCCTATTCTCATGCTCTCACTCTCTCACAATAAATAAAATCTTAAAAAAGAGAGAGAGAGAGAGAGGAGAGAGGGAACTGTAGGTGAAGAGGAACGGGAGGGCGGACGATAGAGACAGCAGAATGAGTGAGGTCTGTGCAGTAGTCAATGGGAGATACTATATGCCAGTGTTAAGGATGACGAGGAAGGGCAGTGAAAGATGCGAGAACGTTATCAGACATTACTCACTTGCCTTTGCTTATAACGTCATGTTAACAATTACTGATTGCTAAACGTTGCTTTCAGTATCTGCCTGGTGACTTTCTAAAGGATGAAATTCTAAGTACCACGTGAAAGAGAGGGGATATGCTTCCTTTGCATAAACCACTCTAGTTATTCTGTAATTTACCTAGGAAATAAATGGAATGAGTATCTTGCTCCTTTAAGAAAACTTTTTAAATGAGATAACATTTAACCTAATTCTTTTTTTGGAAGAGACAAAAGAGACCATGGCCCCTCCATGACGACCCACTGATGGCTGCTTACAGTGTCATCAGAGGCAGCTAAGAATATGACAAATTCAGACCCTCATTTCTCCTCTTGCTAGCAGCAGATCCTGGGCAAGTTTACTCAACCTCTCTGAACCTCAGTTTCTTCAATAGAGACTTGTGACCACAAACAATAATGTATATAAAGCATCACAGTGTGGGGGCAACCTGGCTGGCTCAGTCAGTAGAGCTTGAGACTCTTGATGTCAGGGTTGTGAGTTTGAGCCCCCACTGGGTATAAAGCTTACTTAAAAAATAAAAATAGGGCAGCCCCGGTGGCTCAGCAGTTTAGCGCCGCCTTCAGTCCCAAGCGTGATCCTGGAGTCCTGGGATCGAGTCCCATGTCGGGCTGCCTGCATGAAACCTGCTTCTCGCTGCCTGTGTCTCTGCCTCTCTCTTTCTGTGTCTCTCATGAATAAATAAAATCTTAAAAAAATAAATAAAAAATAAAGGGGCACCTGGGGGGCTCAGCCAGTTAAGTGTCCAACTTTTTTTTTTTTTTAAAGATTTTATTTATTTATTCATGAGAGACATAGAGAGGCAGAGACACAGGGAGAGGGAGAAGCAGGCTCCATGCAGGGAGCCTGACGTGGGACTTGATACTGGGTCTCCAGGATCATGCCCTGGGCTGAAGGTGGCACTAAACCCTGACCACCCAGGCTGCCCAAGTGTCCAACTCTTCGGCTCAGGTCATGATCTCAGGGTCTTGAGATCGAGCCCTGCAGTGGGCTCTGTGCTCAGTAGGGAGTCTGCTTAAGATTCTCTCTCCTTGGGGATCTCTGGGTGGCTCAGCAGTTTAGAGCCTGCCTCTGGCCCAGGACATGATCCTGGGGTCCAGGGATCGAGTCCCACATCGGGCTCCCTGCATGGAGCCTGCTTCTTCTCCCTCTGCCTGTGTCTCTGCCTCTCTCTCTCTCTGTGTCTCTCATGAATAAATAAATAAAATATTTTAAAAAAAAGATTCTCTCTCCCTCTACTCCTCTTCCCCTCTTCCAAAAGTAAGATAAAATAAAGCATCACAGTGTGTGGTACCCAGAAGTTTGATAAATGGAGACTATATTAGGTATAATGGCCTTGGGGAAAAGGGTATAAAGACCTCCAAAAGATAAATTTTACCTCAGGATTGGTGGTAAGATCTAAGAAGAGATTTCAGTACCTAGGGAATTAATATGAAATACTGTGTCTATTTTACATATAAATGTTTCAACTCTGTGTTTATGTTGCTAGGCTAAATGAAATAACAAGGAAAATAAAATGTGCTGAGTTCTGTCCTCCAGTTAGGAGACGGCTGTCCTTTTCACTAAAAGACTTGCTACTTTGACTGACAAGGTCACAAATGGACAGAGGGGTTCTGGACTGGGGTTTCTGGGGTAGCCCCCAAAAGACTATGGGGCAGGCTCTGCCCTCATCCAAAATGAGCGGAAATTCCACAGAAGTGGATAAGAAGAAACACACTGGATGCTGAAGGGGAATGGTAACCCATTTAGGACAAGCATCTTCAAATGTGGATAGAGCAGACTTACATCCTTTCTTAATCTGAACTCTCCTTCAGAGTTATCCTATTCTCACAACATCCTCGTGTAGTAGAGTAGGGCAAATGTTTATATTAACATCATTTTACAAACAGGTAAATAAAGATGCATGGTTGGTCCGGCATAGAAGCAAGAAAGAAAAACACAGTATGACAATGTATTTGTTGGAGCAGCTCAAGTAGAAACAGCCTGTTTGGGGGAGGAAAAGAACATGGGCCTCCATAGGGCCGACAGGGATTGGAAAGTAGAACTAAACTGATTTAAAAAATTTTTTTTGCCATACTGAGGTAGCAGTAGGTTGAGTAGGAGGTGGTGATTTGAGATTGAATTAGGTCACAAGGCCATTTGGGAACATGAATTAGGCTTAGCACACTACAGAAGCAGATTATTTTCCCACTAGGATTTCCTCAGCAGGCCAGAGAGTGGGTGGGTCAGATGCCTGCTTGTCTCCAAGCTTGTTGGCACATCTAATGCATTGATTTCAAGGCCTCTGAAGTATGTGCATGAAAACAAATGGAAGACATGGATATCAGTCCTGTTTTCATCATGAGTAACAAAGAATGTGGAGTGAGGTCTGCACTGGTCACCATTCCACTGACTATAAGAGTTAAGTTAGTATATTAAAAAAAAAAACCCAGGAGGGCAGCCTGGGTGGCGCAGTGGTTTGGCGCCGCCTGCAGCCCAGGGTGTGATCCTGGAGACCCTGGATCAAGTCCCACGTCGGGCTCTCTGCATGGAGCCTGCTTCTCCCTCTGCCTGTGTCTCTGCCTCTCTCTCTCTGTCTCTATGAATAAATAAATAAAATCTTTAAAAATAAATAAATAAAAATAAAAAAAATTAAAAAACCAGGAGGGCAGCCCCCGTGGCTCAGCGGTTTGGCACCACCTTCAGCCCAGGATGTGATCCTGGAGATCCGGGATCAAGTCCCGCATCAGGCTACCTGCATGGAGCCTGCTTCTCCCTCTGCCTGTGTCTCTGCCTCTCTTTCTGTCTCTTACGAAAGAAAGAAAGAAAAAAAAAAAGGCCAGGGATCCCTGGGTGGCTCAGCGGTTTAGAGCCTGTCTTCGGCTCAGGGCATGATCCTGGAGACCCAGGATCGAGTTCCATGTCAGGTTCCCTGCGTGGAGCCTGCTTCTCCCTTTGCCTGTGTCTCTGCGTCTCTCTCTCTCTGTGTCTCTCATGAATAAAAAAATAAAATCTTAAAAAAAAAAAAAGCCAAGGAGAAAAATTCACCATCCACCTCCTCATCAATTAACATGGACGGAGCACACAGACATCCACGCTGGCTGTAAGACATGCTCCAGATAAGCACCTGGAATACTGCCTGTGTTCAACAGATGTCTATTTGGTGATGGGCCAGCGGGGTCCTCTGCACAAGCAGCAGTCAAACATAACCCTAGTTCACCTCCCAAATTTCTCCAGTGATAGTGTTTTCATTTATTTTAATTCCAGTATAGTTAATATACAGTGTTATTGATAGTGTATTTATTTTTAAGATTTTATTTATTTATTCATGACACAGAGAGAGAGAGGCAGAGACACAGGCAGAGAGAGAAGCAGGCTCCATGCAGGGAGTCTGATGTGGGACTCGATCCTGGGACTCCAGGACCACCGCCTTGGCCAAAGGCATTAAACCGCTGAGTCATCCAGGGATCCCTTAAGATTTTATTTTTAAGTAATCTCTACACTGAACATGGGGTTTGAACTCACAACCCCGACATCAAGAGTCCCATGCTCCACCTACTGAGCCAGGCAGGCACTCCTTGATAGTGGTTTCAAATGGCAATGTTTGTTTTTATTAAAACATTTTTAAAGTTTATTTATTTTTATAATCTCTATACCCAATGTGGGGGCTCGAACTCAGAATCCTGAGAAAAAAATCCCATGCTCCCCTGACTGAGCCAGCCAGGCACTCCTAATTGGCAGTGTTTTAATCTTCTGATTGGCTCAGCATCTGCCAGATTACAAGCAATGTGAAGGGGTTAATGTTAACTTAAAAAAATCAGCTTGCTCTTCTCTGGGGCCACTGGATAAATATTGAATCTAGGTGGGAAAAAGGTAAAAGGAAACATTTGTATAACATAAGTGAGCCTCTGTGCCAACATTGTAAAGAATAAAAAAAAAAAAAGCCTAATTGGCAGGAGGGTTTTCCCTTCCTTCAGACAGAGAAAGGTTATCACAAAATCAAATGTAGTACATTGTGAAAAACTGAGAGGGTATTTTAATCTTCAAAAAAGGTACACTTCGGGTAGCCCCAGTGGCGCAGCGGTTTAGGGCCGCCTGCAGCCCAGGGTGTGATCCTGGAGACCCAGGATCGAGTCCCAAGTCGGGCTTTCTGCATGGAGCCTGCTTCTCCCTCTGCCTGTGTCTCTGCCTCTCTCTTCGCTCTCTCTGAATGAATAAATAAGTCTTTAAACAAACAAAAAAAAGGTACAAAAAAAAGGGACAAAAAAAAGGTACATTTAAAACTACTTGATATTCTTTTTTTTTTTTTTTTTTTTTTTTTTTTTACTACTTGATATTCTAATGCTGTAATTTCTTTGAGACACTACAGGATTCTTTCCCAGTATAAAAATAACTGACTTGTGAGTTCTTTTCCTCAGTACTGAGAGGGTTCCCTTTTGATCACTGCTTGATGTCATTAGGCCTTGTAGCAATGCTCTGAGGTAGGTCTGCAACTCTCCACCGTTCAGCCAGGCTGTATTTACTGAATACCAATCACTGTGCTAGACTGGATAAAATCTAGAGTTCTTGCTCCCAGTGGAGCTTCCAGTCCAGTTCTGGGGGTATGTACATTGATGAGAAAATAAGCAATTATAGGGGTGTCTGGGTGGCTCAGTTGGTTAAGCATCTAACTCTCGATTTCAGCTTAGGTCATGATCTCGGGAACATGACCTGGAGCTCTTACGTCCAGCTCTGTGCTGAGCATAGAGCCTGCTTAATATTCCTTCTCCCCTTCTCCCTCTGCCACTCCTGCCCTGCTTGCAGGTGTTCTCCCTTAAGAAAAGAAAAGAAATGAAAAGAAGAGAAAAGAAATTATAGACTAGAATGATGAATGCTATTAAATGAAGTACAGGATGTCATGAGCACATACTAGGGACACATGACCAAGATTTGTGGGGTAGGGGGTCAGGGAAGGTTTCCTGGAGGAAGTGACATGTTAGTTGAGACCTCGAGGATGAGCAGAAGTTAGCCAAGTCAAACAAAAGTATTCTGGGCAGAGGGCACAGCCTTTGAAAAGCCAAAAGTTGAAAAAGAGCTGAATGGGTTTTTCCATCCTGTTGAGGGGTACAGCCCTTTTCCACCAGGATTTTGCAAGAGCATTAAGCCCTCATGCCCTAAGGTTATCTATTGGCAGAATTGAGAAAACAGTTACTCAAATCATTTTCCCTAGAGCTTAATTCTCTTATGGAATCCAGTGGAGAAAGGCTCCTGCTGATTTTGTTGAGCATGTGGAGACAGGTGAGGGTGGAGAAAAAAGCAAAAGGATCACAAAGGGCCTTGTAAATGCATCAGTTTTCATTTTGCCAGAATGAAGTTTCAGGATTACTAAATTAATTCATTAGATAGATATAAAGTAGTTTACACAGTGAACAATAAAAATCTAAAACAAAATAGATGGCATTAAAAGTTTAAAAACTCCTTCAGATTCAAATAAATTCTATGTAATCTTCAAGTCTGAGTTCAAGTCTCAATTGTTCCTACAATTGATATTTATTGTGGGGCTTCTGGCTGGCTCAGTTAGTAGAACATGCAACTCAATCTCAGAGTCATGAGTTCAAGCCCCACATTGGGGGTAGAACTTTTTTTTTTTTTAAAGATTTTTATTTATTCATGAGAGGCACACAGAGAGAGGTAGAGACATAGGAAAAGGGAGGAGAAGCAGGCTCTATGGAGAGAGCCCAATGTGGGACTTGATCCTGGAACTCCGGGATCACACACACCCTGAGCCAAAGGCAGATGCTTAACTGCTGAGCCACCCAGGCATCCCTAGAACTTACTTAAAAAAAATATTGAGCCTGCTTCTCCCTCTGCATGTGTCTCTGCCTTTCTCTCTCGCTCTGTATCTCTCATGAGTAAATAAAACAAAATCTTAAAATATATATATATATATATATATATATATATATATATATATATATATATATATATTATTGACTACCTGTACTCTGACTGGCCACTGGGGACATACAGAGAAAGGAGACAGAGTCCCTGCCTTCCAAGCAGCTCAAGGTTCTTGAAGTCTCTGACACATCCAGCCCACCATGGCCTCCCTCTTCTTTCAAAATCTAAAATAACTGTTTTACCACTTGCTCATTCTGCCATCTTAGTTATAATCTCTTTTATGCTGTTCTCTAATGTTGCATGTGTACGGTTGTTATTTTTAGTCAAACTGGAGGACAGAGTTCATGGTTTGTTTGTTTTTAAAGATTTTTAATGTATTCATTTGAGAGACAGAGTGTGTGTGTAAGAGAGGGCATGAGCTGGGAGGAGGGTCAAAAGGAGAGGGAGAAGCAGACTCCGCATTGAGCACGGAACCCAACATGGGGCTCAAACCCAAGATGCCAGGATTATGACTTGAGCCGAAGGCAGATGCTTAACCAACTGAGCCACTCAGGTGCCCCTCAGAATTCATGTTTTTTATTTCATTACTATTTGTATTATAGAATTAAGCAACAAACTGAGTATAGAGTAAAATCTCAAATATTCATTAGATTGCATTCTGCCAAGAAATAAATATCTATGTTCTATATCCTATGTCTTTAAACCTGAGAACAATTTTGGTAGGCTTGTTTAAAAAAAAAAAAAAAGTAATCCTGCAGGGGCGGGGGTGGTGGGGAATGTAATTCTGGGATACATCGATGAACACAAAACTTTAGAAAACAATCAACAAGTATAAAGTAACTCTTACCACAATTTAAAAAAGAAAAAAACACCTCTGCATTTCTATTACTTTAGTACAGAAAAAGGTCACGAAACTTAGAGAACAGCCAAAATTATTAAAAGGAGGAACTTAAAGGACAATCATAATAACTAATTATCTTAGGCAAATGGTATATTATGAAAAAGAGGTGTAATCAGCTGTCTATTAGAACGCTAAGGATAAATCTGGGACCATTTGTATGGTGATTAAAGGACACTGGACCAGAAATACCTTCATGGAAAGCAATTCTAGGAGACTGACACTGGACAGCATAAAACCGTGAATCTACACTGTTTGGGGGAGAAGAGAATTATACTGGGCTTTTTCTAGTCCCGTCATGACTGTAATAGAGCTACATGGGGGCCTATTTTTTTCTTTTGTTAAAAGATTTTATTTATTTATTCATGAGAGAGAGAGAGAGAGAGAGGCAGAGACACAGGCAGAGGGAGAAGCAGGCTCCATGCAGGAAGCCCGACCTGGGACTCGATTCTGGGTCTTCAGGATCAGGACGTGGGCTGAAGGCGGTGCTAAACCGCTGAGCCACCTGGGCTGGGCTGCCCCACATGGGGTCTTAGAATGAGGAACTGTCATAACAAGAATAAGAAGATACAACTGATGAATCACCCTAGTTTGGGAAAATCAAGGCTCTAAGGAATGATCATAAATCTATGATTTATGGCACATACACATTGAACCCAGATCTTCTTCTCATCCAGATTTGAAACATTTGGCCAAAGATGCCTATACAAACTTGAAAAATTATAAAGGGACACCTTCTACAGCAGATGTGGCATAACAAAATGATTGACAACATGAGTTCTGGGAGTCAGGCTGCCTGTGTTTTTAACCCAGCCCTGCCACTTACCAGCTGTGTAAGCTGGGGCAAATTTCTTAACACCTTATGTCTCAGGTTCCTTAAATAACAGGACCTACCTGTTATTCCTAAAAATGGAATAACAGGACCTACCTCAGAAAATTGTGGTGAGGATTATAACACACATGAAGTACTCAGAAAAAAAGGGCCTGGCACATGGTAAATTCTCAATAAATGCTAGTTATTAATATGCTTCTGGAAGTTAGAGCAAAAATCAAGAATCGAATGGAGTTTTTAAAGGTTTGAATATATTTAGGAATGGGAAATCAATATAGGGCTACCCAGAACTGGGATATACCCAAAGACTGGTAATGTCTGGACAAGATGAACCAGTAAGGCGATGTCCATTTTCCACAAGTTTTCAACTCTAGAAAGTAGTGACTATTAGCTTTGACAATCCTTGCATTACTTTTGCAAAAGGCATAAAAAGCAATATGGGAAAAAAGGGATAGAGAAGAGAGAATTAGATTTGCAGGCAAGGTGATGTTCTCAGAAATGCCGTTGTGGTCAGATGTGCCAAATTGGTGAAGTTCCCATTTTTGGCTCAGGTGCTTTTAGGATTTTACATCTTTTTTTTAAAAAGAGGGAGGAGGGGGATCCCTGGGTGGTGCAGTGGTTTGGCGCCTGCCTTTGGCCCAGGGCGCGATCCTGGAGACCCGGGATCGAATCCCACATCGGGCTCCCGGTGCATGGAGCCTGCTTCTCCCTCTGGCTGTGTCTCTGCTTCTCTCTCTCTCTCTATGACTATCATAAATAAATAAAGAAAACAATATTTAAAAAAATAAAAATAAAATAAAATAAAATAAAAAGAGGGAGGAGGCAGGTCCAGCCACTCCACCTTCAGTTATGGCACTGTTCCCTTCACCCATGATATTCCACAAGGGTCTTCTTTCAGTTCCAGGATAAGGCCAGGCTCTATCCTACCTCAGGGCCTTGGTAGATTGATCCCCCTTATGCTTAGAACACTATAACTTCCTTACCACCCTCCTTGTGACACCTTCTTCATCCTTAAATTCCCAACTTAAGTCACACTGCTTCTGATACCCTTATTTAAAGTTAGGTTTCTCTTGTTACTTTTTATCTCAGCACCCTGATTGCTTCTTGCACAGCCTAGCACTTATCATGATTATTATTTGAAATAATTTAAATAATTCTTTTCTTTGCCTATTTTTAATATTTTCCCCAGGAACCAGCTCCATGATGGTAGTGAACATCTTCGCTCAATATATTGTCCTCAGTTAAGCTTAACACATGGACTAGCACATAGTAGGCACTCAAAAAAACAACCTGTTGATTGAATCATGAAGCAGTGAGCCCTAAGGGCAATTGTGGCTATGATCAAACTAACCAAATAATGGCTCCGTTCCAAGAAGTTTAGTTAGAACTTGACTGATGTAATCTGTGTAGTGTTAGTCACCTTCCACCGTGACTTTGTAAGTTTTACTTTCAGCTTTACCTTACTCATTTTAACAACTGGATGATCTAGGCCCAAACTTCTAGCCAACAATAGATTGGCTACATAACAATTATCTGAAGAGCTTATTAAAAATACAGATATTTTGGATCAAAACCCCAGGAGACTCTTATTTACTACTTGTGTGATGAGGCTCTGGAATCTGTATAATTAAAATGTTCTTATTTTGTTCTTTTATTTTTATTTTTTTTTATTTATGATAGTCACACAGAGAGAGAGAGAGAGAGAGGCAGAGACACAGGCAGAGGGAGAAGCAGGCTCCATGCACCGGGAGCCCGACGTGGGACTCGATCCCGGGTCTCCAGGATCGCGCCCTGGGCCAAAGGCAGGCGCCAAACCGCTGTGCCACCCAGGGATCCCAATGTTCTTATTTTGAATAGATAACATATGGGTAGTACACCATTCAAAAGGTACAAACGAGTTTATAGTGAGTCTCCCCTCTATTCCTGCCCTCTGGCATCAAGTTTTCCTTTCTGTGAGTTAGTTACCACTGTTTCAATTTCTTAAGTATTCTTCTAGATAATTATCTGCCTACATGAGCATGTATACATCCTTTGCTTCAAACACACCTTAATATTTAAAGAACTGCTCCAACTTTGTTTTCTCTATTTCCATCGAACAAAACTCGTTGAAAGTTATCTGTATTTTTTTTTTTGTTTTTTTTTTTGTTTTTAGTTATCTGTATTTTTAACAAGCATCCCAGGTGATTCTGATGTGAAGCCAATATGAGCAACCATTCACTTGGCCCAGGGTTAAGAGATTTAAGTTTAATCGACTATGATACATCAGAAACTCAAAAACACTGAAAAGGTGCCTTCCAAAGTAGCCTTGCTTACTCGACTTCTGCCCTCTTGTCTTACCGAGATGAACTAAAACATTCTCTACGGCGCCCATAAAAGCCAGGAAAAACTAGCCATTCAAACGGATGTTGCCAAAGCTGTTCACTTTTTCAATTCCCGGAATCTTTTCCTGCCCAATACCACCTGAAATAAATCACAAACTCGGCAATTTCTATGTTAGGTGAGACATTTTGGTACTTGGGTTATAATGAGGTTTGATGTGCAGTGAACGAGGGCCGGTTTTCTCTCCCGGCAGTTAAGTAGTTTCACGGAGCACCACCGATCTACTTCCTTTACTAATCCTTACTGACACAACAGTATCCGATCCTCCTCTCAAATTGCTTTCTAACCATCTGGGCAAAAGCAATGAACCTAGAGCCCGTGGGGAAGACCGCACTGTCAGGGCAGAAGTTGATGAATCCTGGAGTTCCTGCTCCAGCAGACCTGGCTTCACCTCCACCTGGGAGAGCGCCTGGGCCCCCGTGCGGCTCTGGCTTCCTATTCCCGCCCACCCCGGGGACTGCAAAAGAGTTTCCTTTTCGCACCGAGGGAAGGCTCTCCAAGGGCCACCCGGGGAGTCTCCTCCGCAGTGTCCCTTTCACCACGCGGGGCACCGCGCGGCAGGCAACCTCACCTCCCCTACGCTGCGCGGAGGAAGGCAGGGGAGCCTCGGGAATGCAGCGCCGGTTCACCCTACCGCGCGGAGTGGGCAGCGGAGGGCGTGACTCCTCCATCCCTTCCTCCTGGATTCAGAACGTGAAGTCGGTAAAGTGGGGCTCCAGGCGCCCGAGCCCCCGACCTCTCCCTTCTCCACTCGGGCTCTCCTCCATCCTCCGGGCCCCGCGTCTCTCCCGGAGCCGCGGTCCAGGCCTCCCTACCTCTGCCGGGCGTCCCGGCACCCTCTCGCCCGCCCCCAGCCCCCTCACCCAGCATGATGGGGCTGAGCCGCCGGGCCAGGCCCTTGGACAGGTCGTACACGTAGAGCTTCACCGGATAGAGATTCGGCGGCTCCATCGGGACCCGTGGCGGCGGCGGCCACGAAGTCCCTCAGGCACCCGGCAGCGGCTTGGACCTTCCCGTACCCGACGGGGGTGGGGAGCGGAGGGAGCGGGGGGGGGGGGGGACCGAGCCCAGGCCCGGCCTGAGGGGCGGGGGAGAGGCGGCCCTGCGCTGCACGCGCCCCCGCACCCGCCACCGGCAACGACTACTGTGAGGTGACAGAGCGGGGACGGGCAGGGTCCGCGCGGAAGAGAGGGCGGGGGCGGGGACGCACTCTTGCGCATGTGCCTACCGTCCCGGCGGGCGGCGAGGGGCGGGGTTTCGCGGGAGGGGGCGGGGCTTTCGCGGACGGGGTCGGGTTAGTAAGAGACCGTGGAGGAAAGCGAGCGGCGGGAGTGGGCGTGTCAGCTTGAGGAGGGTCGGGCGCACTGTGCGTGATGACGTAAAGAACGCTGATTGGGAGCGAGCGCTGGAGCCTGTGCGTGCGCGGCGCCCCGCCTCTGTCCAAATTGATCTCTTCCTTGTGCCTCAGGTAGGCAGGTTCGGGCTGTTTGGTGTGCCCCTTGCTTTCCGGTCGGGGCTGGCCTCCGCCTGCTTCGCTCACTGACTCTTGCGCGTCCCTCCAAGGCTCCTCGGGGGGCAGCGTCAGCACAAGGGGTGCGGACCCGCGGGGTAGACATAGTTTCTGGTCCCCGTTCCCTCCTCCGTGGGAGGCGGCCGCTGGCCTTGAGGCCGGCCTCTGTGAGACCCCGCGGGGCGTCGCTGGCAGGGGAGTGGGGGAAAGTTCTGGGGCGGGATGAGCAGTACTGTGGGTCCGCTAGAGGACTGAGTACCCTGGAGCAGGAATCCTGTGGGTTCAGAGGGTGCCGGAGGCCGGACGGGACCTCCAGGTGTGGGCTGCCTCGGAATCCCAGTCCGAGGGCCATCACCGGCCCTGAAGCGGCCCTAACTAGGGGGTAGCCGAGGGGAAGCTGCTGCTACAGTGATGCCCGTGACCGTATACTAATGCGTCGTAATTACGACGAGCTATGGAGGCAGTAAGATCCAGCATCCACATTCCTCACGAGTGACCTCCAGACTTAAGGGAGGATTTCAAAGGAGTCTAGGCGTCGATATTTTTTAGGTTTGAATTTGCTTCTCACTGATCATAACTTTCTTTCATTTAGTGAGCAATAAACAATATGTCAGGCTGGGAGTCTTATTACAAAAACGAGGGCGATGAAGAAGAAGAGCAAGAAGATGGCCTTGAAGCCGGTGGTAAGTTACATTGACGGATGCTGTTCTGTGTTAAGGACTTTCCCTATCTCTGCTGCCCAATGGCTTACTCTTCTCTCTTCAGAGAATCTCAAACGCTATTCTCCCTTTGAACTTTGCAGCACTACCCGAGGCTCTTTTATTTAAGTCCTGGGTAGGAACATTTTAAGTGTTTTTACTAAAAGTGAGAAACATAGGAGATACGTAACATAAAAGGGGAAATTTATTGAAATCTATATAAGCTACCAGCCTAGGGCAGCCCGTTTGGCGCAGCAGTTTAGCGCCGCCTGCAGCCTGGGTGTGATCCTGGAGACCCGGGGTCGAGTCCCACGTCGGGCTGGTCTCGCCGTATATTCTATTCTCTGATGCATGGAGCCTGCTTCTCCCTCTGCCTGTGTCTCTGCCCCTCTCTCTCTCTCTCTCTCTCTCTCTCTGTGTCTCTATGAATAAATAAATAAAATCTTTAAAAAATAATAATAATCTACTAGCCTAATACAGCCATTACCATTATTTTGGCATTTTGCATTTTTCCTTCACAGATCTTTCATTCCGATATTTCTTAACTATGTATGTCTGTTTTTCTTTGGTTCTGATTTTTTTTATAGTTAATCATAGTGAATATATATCTTTTCATTTTAATTTACAACAGTTTTCTTCCAAAAATATATTTTTTTAAGATTTTATTTGAGAGAGACAGAGCATGAGCAGTGGGGAGGAGGCAGAGGGAGCAAGAGAAGTAGACTCCCCACTGAGTAGGGAGCCCAACCCTGGGTTCAATTCCAGGACCCTGAGGTCATGACTTGAGCAGAAGGCAGATGCTTAATTGAGCCACCCAGGTACCCCACAAAAAAGAATTTTAAACATACATGCATAATTTTGTGTTCTACCTTTTTTCCTTAATGTATTATAGATATATTTTCCCTTGTAACTACATTTATGTTGTCTTTATAACTCATTTTAAGGTAGTGTAATTTATTCAGTCTACCTGCCATAGGACATTTTAGTTATTTTCAATTTCTTACTTTAATGAACAACATTGTGGGAAATTTTGCATAAGGCGTTTCCCTTATCTAATGTTCCTTTTAGATTGCTAAGAGGTAGAATTCCCTGGGTCAAGATAGAATTTTTGTTTAGGGCTCTTGACCTATAATCGCTGTATTGTTTTACAGATGGGTAATTACATTTATTGTATTAGAAAGCAGCAGTGTGAAAAAAAAGGGAGATAAACCAGACATTTTAGTGTTTTTATAAAAAACTCAGCATGACCTATGATGCCAGAAAGGAAAAAAGAATACCTGAATCTGATGAAGCCTCTGTACGTCCTCAGTAGGAAAGAACAGGATTATGTCAGTCTACACCAAAAGAATGCAGTCAGTAAAATCCAGATGCTGAAAAACTGTACATAAATAACACAACATTCTGATTCTTCAATGAATAAGATATAAGACAAAGATGGAGGGGGTATCTATAGATTAAGAGGCTTCAAACACTTTTTTTTTTTTTTTTTTTTTTTTTAAGGTAGGCTCCATGACCAATGTGGAGCCCAACTTGGGGCTTGAACTCATGACCTTGAAATCAAGACCTGAGCTGAGATCAAGAGTCAGATGCTTAACTGACTATGCCATCCAGGCACCCCCAAAGATACATATTTTTTTTAAGTCAAAACTAGTGTTTAGGAATGTTCACTTGAATGATAAAACTATAAATAAGGAACTGATTATTAAAAATCAGGATAGTGGTTATTCCTGGGAAGAGGGGTGGGCGTTATAATTGGCGTGGCTTTTATCTATTTGTTTTATATGAATAATAAACATAAATATGAATTCAAGGGCAAACATTTTCTTCTGTTTTTTTCCCCCATAGGAGAATATACATATTCAGGAAGAGATAGTTTGATTTTTTTGGTTGATGGTTCTAGGGCCATGTTTGAATCTCAGGGTGAAGTTGAACTGACTCCTTTTGACATGAGCATCCAGGTAAGACCACCTGGATAGTAGGGTGGGAGGTATCATCATGGTTGCTTTATTTCTCAGCTTTGCAGATTCAGAAACTTGATGTTGTCAGTGGCCCCCAGAATTAAGTAGATCACAGGACTGAGCAGCTCTTCTGAGACACTGATTTACCAGATTCTGACATTACTTTAAATGGGTAGACAGGATTTTCCTGGAATACTGACATCTATAATTGTGTAATTAAGCAAATTTTATTCCAAAACATACAAAAAAAAAAAAAAACAGAAAAAAAAAGGTGCTGTTAGCAGTTATGGACTTATTGTTGGGTTACATCTACTTATTGTTGGCTTTAACCTTTCACTTATGTAATTACATATGTTTCTTGGTATCAGGCTACTTGGGGGAAGATCAAGTGGCCTGTCCGAACTCGGTCAATTAAGTATATGACATGAAGGGGACGCAAATCCAGGTTTTCTGATTATAGTACTGGGCTGTTTTTCCCTCTTATAGCAGAATGTCCTTCCTGAGTAATGTGTTTTTAATTCCCTGATTTCTTGTGACAAGAACTACTTATACTTCCATTATACACTTAACTCACTCTGCCTTTTATTATAGTGTATATGCCCGTCCCTCTCACTGATTCCTGACTTTCCTCAAGGTAGGGGTCATGCCTTAATCTGATGCCATGTACAAATTCAGCAAATATATTAAGGTTCTACTATGTGCCAGGCACTTATGGAATTTAAGTTTAATGATAAGTTGAATATTAATTGAATTTTTATTTTGATTTTTGTTAGTGTATCCAGAGTGTGTATACCAATAAGATCATAAGCAGTAATCAAGATCTCTTGGCAGTGGTGTTCTATGGTACTGAGAAGGATAAAAATTCAGTGAATTTCAAAAATATTTACGTCTTACAGGAGTTGGATAATCCAGGTCAGTAGTAGTTTAAGATCCGCTTTTCCCTTACATTGGAAGGTCATGACCCTGAACAAAGAGGGATGTGGGAAAGGAAGTAGATGACCTCTTGACTAAGTGTATGCTTTCCTGCACAAGGGGGTTCTTCCTGGGATGTGGACCTTATGGGTTAAACACCTCTGGGGTAGAACGGGACCTTAGGCTCTTCTGTTAGCCTTATAAAAGAAGCATTGACGCAGTTATGATTTTTCTGCCCATTTGACTTCCTGTCTCTGACCAGGTGCTAAACGAGTGCTTGAGCTTGACCGGTTTAAGGGGGAGCGGGGGAAAAAACATTTCCAAGACCTAATTGGCCATGGATCTGACTACTCACTGAGTGAGGTGCTGTGGGTGTGTGCCAACCTCTTTAGCGATGTCCAGGTTAAGATGAGCCATAAGAGGATCATGCTGTTCACCAATGAAGATGACCCCCATGGCAATGACAGTGCCAAAGCTAGCAGGGCCAGGACCAAAGCTGGGGATCTCCGTGACACAGGTTGGCATTTTCCCTGTTCTTTTACATGGGCGCTGAATCTTATTGCTTCTTTCTTTTTATTTTATTTTTTAAAGATTTTATTTATTCACGAGATAAATAGAAAGGCAAGTTCCCTGTAGGGAGTCTGATGCAGGACTCAATCCCAGGACCCTGGGATCATGACCTGAGCCAAAGGCAGATGCTCAACCACTGAGCCACCCCGGTGTCCCTTATTGCTTCTTTATAGTCAAACATTTGGTTTTCTCCATTCAGAATGAAATGAAAGAATAAAATGAAGCTGGGGCAGACACCTGTGTTATATTCCTAATGAAAATGATGAGGCCATTCACTTTCTTTCTTTTTTTTATATTTATTTATTTATTTATTTATTTATTTATTTATTTATTTATTTATTTATTTATTTATTTTAGAGGGAGAGCAAGAGCGTGTGTGTATACTAGTAGAGGGAGGGGCAGAGGGAAAGAATCCCAAACTGACTGCGCTGAGCACAGAGCCCAACTTGGGGCTCAATCCCACGACCCTGAGATCATAATCCGAGCTGAAATCAAGAGCCCGATGCCTAACCACCTGAGCCACCCAGATGCCTCAATGCCATTCACTTTCTACAGGGCTCTACTAGAGTGAGCTTTTCTTGACTTTTTATGCTACCATGTATGGTGGTGGTTTGAATAAGTTGTCAGGGCATCTGGCTGGCTCAGGAGGTAGAGCAGCTTTTGATCTCGGGGTTGGGAGCTAGAGCCCTGCATTGAGTATGAAGCCTATTTAAAAAGAAAATAAAAATATTGAATAAGTTGTCATTATAGCATCTGATTCCTTTAGTGATTCTATAAGTCCTGAAACTACATTTTATTTTATTTTTTATTTTTATTTTTATTTTATTTTATTTTTATTTTTATTTTTTTAAAAGATTTTATTTATTTATTCATGAGAGACAGAGAGAGAGAGAGAGAGGCAGAGATACAGGCAGAGGGAGAAGCAGGCTCCATGCAGGAACCCCGATGTGGGACTGGATCCTGGGACTCCAGGATCACGCCCTGGGCCGAAGGTGGTGCTAAACCGCTGAGCCACCCAGGGATCCCCTGAAACTATATTTTAAAAAATATTTATTTATTTGAGAGAGAAGGAGAGAACAAGCGAGAGAGCACAGGCAGGGGAAGTGGCAGAGAGAGAGGGAGAGGAGCGGAACAAGCAGACTCCCCATCAACCGGGAAGCCCAATGGAGGGTTCAATCCCAGGACCCTGGGATCATGACCTGAGCCGAAGGCAGACAGACATTTAACCAACTGAGCTACCCAGACTCCCGTATAAGTCCTGAAAATGTTAATAGCCCATCTAGTTCTTTGCATATTTGGGTTTAACCAAAAAAACTTCTTGCTTGCTGAAAATTGTTTTCCCTCAACTTTTGTCCATCCTTGCCCCAGGTATCTTCTTGGACTTGATGCACTTGAAGAAACGTGGGGGTTTTGACATATCCTTGTTCTACCGAGATATCATCAGCATAGCAGAGGATGAGGACCTAGGGGTTCACTTTGAGGAATCGAGCAAGCTAGAAGACCTGTTGAGGAAGGTTCGTGCCAAGGAGACCCGGAAGCGTGTGCTCTGCAGGTGTGCTCTGAACTTGGGCCAGCCGCCCATGATCCCCTACCTAATCATAAGCACTGCACTGCATGGACCTCCTTGGCTACTTACCTCTGGGCGGTGCCCCACTGTGTGTGGCTAAAAACTTGCTTTATTTCAGGATAGCACAAACTATTTGGTTCTCTTGTATGCTAGTTCTTCAGAGTAACACGGCACTCCACTTCCTTGGGATAAACAGTTGTGGCCTGCTGCTGTCCTCAGATGCAGTCACTAGTATATCATCTGCTTGCTTCTCTGTAAATTGTGGTTAACAGTAATACCTGGTAAAGTGCTAGTGATTGTCACTGTTGTTGAGTATTCTGATTTCTTGTAAACTTGAGACCAACAGGAACCAGATTGTTAAATTGCCTTCTTTTTTTTTTTTTTTTTTAATTTTTTTAATTTATTTATGATAGGCACACAGTGAGAGAGAGAGAGAGGCAGAGACATAGAGGGAGAAGCAGGCTCCATGCACCGGGAGCCTGATGTGGGATTCGATCCCGGGTCTCCAGGATCGCGCCCCGGGCCAAAGGCAGGCGCTAAACCGCTGCGCCACCCAGGGATCCCTAAATTGCCTTCTTTTAGAGAGCTTTGCCTTTAGAATCCTAAGAGCTCCCCCCCAATTCCCCCTTGTTGCTTTCTAAAGATTCACATCAGACTTTCATTTTAGACTAGTTTCAGCATAAGGGAACATGACCATTGGTAGCTTTTGACCAGTTTTTAAGAGATTACTGACAATTCTACTAGAAAATTCATGAAATGGTTTTAGGGAAACCACAAATCAGCCCATTGCTATGGCTGTAGTTTGGCTCTCCTTTCCCCCTTAGGAATGATTTCTCTTTCCTTGCACAAGCACCCTGGCATCTCTTCTCCCTTCCTGAAATAATGGAGTATTGTTACTACAATTTGGAAATCTAGCACACATTTTGGTGGGGATGACGGAAAGAGTAAAATAGTGGTTAAATGTAGGTCCTGGAGTCAGATTGACTTGGACTGTAGTCCTGGTCCTTTTGTGCAACCCTGGGCAAGTTATATAACTTCTCTAGACCTCAGTAAAGTGGGAACAAAAACTGTACCACTTCATAGGATGGCTTATTTAATCAATATTAAATAAGATAACCCAGGCATAGTGCAGGGCACATGTAAATATTTACAAATGTTAGGTGTCAGTTTTATTCTGTGGAAGAGGTTTTTTTTTTTTTTTTTTTTTTTTTTTTTGGGAAGAGTTGTTATAGGATAATTGATATAAATAATAAGTTGGAACTGTTTGAGAATGAATAATGCCTTAGGCCTAGAAAATGATTAATGTTCTCACTATAATCAAATACTGGAATTATTTTATTGCATGGTTATTGTGTGCCAGGCACTGTCCTAAGTTCTTTGTTAACACACAAACTTATTTAATCTTTTTTTATTTTTATTTATTTATTTTTAAAGATTTTATTTATTTATTCATAGAGACACAGAGAAAGAGAGAGAGAGAGAGAGAGAGAGAGAGGCAGAGAGGGAGAAGCAGGCCCCATGCAGAGAGCCCAACGTGGGACTCGATCCAGGGTCTCCAGGATCACACCCTGGGCTGCAGGCGGCGCTAAACCGCTGCGCCACTGGGGCTGCCCTTAATCTTTTTTTAGAGAGAGAAAGAGAGCATGTGTGTGAGTAGTGAGAGAGAGAGAAAGAAGGAGAGAGAATCTTTTTTTTTTTTTTTGAAAGTGAAGTTGGGGAGGGGCAGAGGGAAACAGAAACGGAGAGAAGCAGACTCCTTGCTGAATGCAGAGCCCAGTGAGGAGCTTGATCTCACATCTCACGCCCTGAGATCATGACCTGAGCCGAAATCATGATTCGGACATTTAACTGACTGAGCTACCCAGGTCCCCTTTCACTTAATTTTTTTTTTTTTTTTAAGATTTTATTTGTTTATTCATGAGAGCCAGAGAGAGCCAGAGACACAGGCAGAGGGAGAAGCAGGCTCCGTGTAGGGAGCCCGATGTGGGACTCGATCCTGGGACTCCAGGATCATGCCCTGGGCCAAAGGCAGGCATTCAACTGCTGAGCCACCCAGGCATCCCATAACTTACTTAATCTTTATGATAACCCTTTGAGGTGGGTTGAAACCCACTCATTAATAACATAAACTTAAAACATTTCAGTTGAAAAAAAAATTCAGTTGAAGTTAAATATATATATATATTTTAATTTTTTTTTAAAAATTTTTATTTATTTATGATAGTCACAGAGAGAGAGAGAAAGGCAGAGACACAGGCGGAGGAAGAAGCAGGCTCCATGCACCGGGAGCCTGATGTGGGATTTGATCCCGGGTCTCCAGGATCGCGCCCTGGGCCAAAGGCAGGCGCCAAACCGCTGCGCCACCCAGGGATCCCATGAAGTTAAATATATTAAGTACCTTATTTTGCACCGTTTTTCACATTTTTCTTGCTAAGGTGTGACACAAATCATAGGATGTTCTACTGTAACTTTATTTATTTATTTAAAAAAAGATTTTATATATTTATTCATGAGAGACACAGAGATATATAGAGAGAGGCAGAGACAGGCAGAGGGAGAAGCAGGCTCCATGCAGGGAGCCCAACGCAGAACTCGATCCCAGGTCTCCAGGATCACACCCTGGGCTGAAGGCAGTGCTAAACCGCTGAGCCATCAGGGCTGCCCTGTGACTTTATTTTAACTTAGAGTTATGATATTTTCAGGATCGAAAGATAATGTAGTTCATAAATATGAAATTTAAGATTGGTAGGGAGGCTGATGGATTTGCTATTTTTGGTTAGAAATAGAACCAAGGTCATTTGAAGCCTGAGGCCAGAGTAGACCACATTGACCAGTGCTTTTTTTCCCAGTATACTAAAATTTAGAGGACACAACGATTTTTAAAAATTACTTTTGAAGGTTGTACATTTTTAAATTAAATGTGTTACATTTATCGTCAGTTCTCTTTCAGCAGCCTTTAGACAACTGAGTCTAACAAGCCAGAATAGGCTTAAACTAGGAAATCACTAAATGGTGTGTGTTCGTGGTAATGCCCGTCTGTGAGTACATACTCCATTACCAAATTGTTGTTATTATTTTTTAAGATTTTACTTATTTATTCATGAGACAGAGAGAGAGAGAGAGAGAGAGAGAGGCAGAGAAACAGGCAGAGGGAGAAGCAGGCTCCCCACAAGGAGCCCGATGTGGGACTCCATCCCGGATCCTGGAACCACGCCTTCAGCTGAAGGCAGATGCTCAACTGCTGAGCCACCCAGGCGTCCCTCCATTACCAAATAAATCTGAAGGTATGTTAGAGACATGAGAGACATACAGAGAGAGACAGAGATGTAGGCAGAGGGAGAAGCAGGCTCCATGCAGGAAGCCCAATGTAGGACTCGATCCCAGGACTGCAGGATCATGCCCTGGGCCAAAGGCAGATGCTCAACTACTGAACCACCCAGGCATTCCCTTTTTTAAAAATATGGTAAATATATTTGCACATTTCATTATTAAAGGACACATTTTCAAGAGGTCTTATTGCTGCATATGATGTTGGTATAAATACCCCGGAACCATATGTCCTAATGGAAAAATCCATCAGTTCTGAATCAGACATATCTGAGTTTGAATAATTTTTTTTTCAAATTATTTTATTCATCTATCTGACAGAGGGAGCACACAAGTAGGGGGTAGTGGCAGAGGAAGAGGGAGTAGCAGACTCCCCACTGAGCAGGGAGCCTGATGCGGGGCTTGATCCCAGAACCCTGAGATCATGACCCGAGCCGAAGGCAGCAGCTTATCTGACTGAGCCACACAGCCCCCCCCCTCCCTTTTTAAAAAAAAATATTTTATTTATTCATGAGAGACACAGAGAGAGGCTGAGACATAGGTAGAGGGAGAAGAAGGCTGCATGCAGGAAGCCTGATGTGGGGCTTGATCCTGGGACTCTGGGACCACGCCCTGAGCTGCAGGCAGATGCTCAACTGCTGAGCCACCCAGGCGACCTGAGGCATCCCTTTTTAAAGATTGATTTGGCATGAGTGAGAGGGGTAGAGGGAGAGAGAATCTCAAGCAGACTCCCTGCTGAGTTTAGAGCCCAGTGTGGGACTTGATCTCACAACCCCGAAATCACAGCATGAGCTGAAACAAAGAGTCCTACACTCAACTAATTGTACCACCCAAGTGCCCCTGAACACTGGTTTTTATTAGTTGTCTGTCCTTGGGAAAGTTAGATGACTTCTGAGTGTTTTCATCTGTGAAAAGGAGAGTAATAAGGTTTTGGGGTAGTAAACAACAGAAAATGACTCTTGACTAATTTCACATATTCAAACAAAATTCTGATCGAGGTAGTTTAGGAACCAAGGTGGCACTGGGAATCCAGATAGCAAGAACTAATGACAGTGTCTTTAGAACTGCTATCAGAAAGTATCCCCTGTGACAAGGTCCTTCCTTCATCACTGCTTATGACCTAGAGTCTTCTGAGATTATGTCTAATGGCTTAAGCGTAGGCCAGATATGTCCACCACTGACCAGAGGAGGGTACAGCACCTTGATTGACGTTCCCTCAAAACTGCAGTGGGGGAAGGGCTTTCATTGTTAAAAGAAGGGAGAAGGGATACTAGACAAGCAGAAGCAACAGATTGTATAGTATTACAGGGTTATTATGATTAAATGAGAAAATAGCTTTAAAGTGATACAGTGCTGGGTGGGCTCAATTAAAACCATCGTTATTTATTTATTTACTTACTTATTTTTAGAGAGAACACCCAGTCATGCTCTTCAGAGCTGGGGGCAAGGGGCACAGGGAGGTGGAGAGAGAATCTTAAGCAGGATCCATGCCCAGTGCAGAGCCTGACTTGGGACTTGATCTCATGACTCTGAGATCATGACCTTAGCTGAAATCAAGAGTCAGATGTTTTGGGGTTTTGTTTTGTTTTGTTTTGAAATATTTTTTTTTATTTTTTATTTTTTTAAAAGATTTTATTTATTCATTCATGAGAGACACAGAGAGATAGAGAGAGAGGCAGAGACACAGGCAGAGGGAGAAGCAGGCATCATACAGAGAGCCTGATGTGAGACTCCATCCAGGGTCTCCAGGATCACGCCCTGGGCTGCAGGCGGCGCCAAACCGCTGCGCCGCCGGGGCTGCCCTAAAATATTTTATTTATTAATGAGAGACACAGGGAAAGGCAGAGACAGAGGCAGAGGGAGAAGCAGGCTCCCTGTGGGGAGCCCCATGTGGGCCTCGATCCAAGGACTCGAATCACAACCTGAGCCAAGGGCAGATGCTCAACCACTGAGCCACCCAGGTGCCCCCAAACAATCATTATTTTTATTTCAGTACACTCTTTATCATTATTTTAAGTAGTTAACTATTCTGAAACTAATTTTTGTGGTATAGACTCTGAAGATGATAATATAGCAAACTACTGTATTATTAAAACACGTTTGGGCAGCCCGGGTGGCTCAGTGGTTTAGCGCCACCTTCCGCCCAGGATGTGATCCTGGAGACCCAGGATCGAGTCCTGCGTTGGGCTCCCTGCATGGAGTCTGCTTATCCCTCTGCCTGTGTCTCTGCCTCTCTCTCTGTCTCTCACGAATAAATAAATAAAATCTTAAAAAAAATGTTATATTTATATTCTAAGAATTTGGATTATTGGAGAGAATAAGACAAGGCTTAGATACCACAAAACAATTTTAGCTAGGAAAGCAAAATCTTTCAGTCCATGGTTTTTTATTTTAATCCCCTCCAGGTTGAAGCTTAAGCTCAGCAAGGATACTGCACTCACTGTCGGCATTTATAATATGGTCCAGAAGGCTGTCAGACCTCCTCCGGTGAGGCTTTATCGGGAGACCAATGAGCCAGTGAAATCCAAAACCCGGACATTTAATGTAAATACGGGCAGTTTGCTTTTGCCTAGTGACACCAAGAGATCTCAGGTAGGCCTGCCTTCTTGTTGAATTTTGTCTCATTGAAGAGTTAACAAGGAGGGAGACACTGATCAGCCTAACCAGTTAAATATCTTTCTGTGCTCATCTTTGTAGCTAAGCTGTTAAAACACAAAGCCATTACTCTTTGGAGCTCTGGCATCTAGATCTTTTTTTTTTTTTTTTTTTTTTTTTAAGATTTTAATTTTAAGTAATCTCTACAGGCAACATAGGGCTTGAATTTGCAACCCTGAGATTAAGAGTTGCAAGCTCCTCCACCAGCTGAGCCAGCCAGGCACCCAATCATCTAGATCATTGATACCTTGACAGCTAGAAAGTTAGAACCAATGTTTGAAAGAGATGTCAGTGGAAACTTTAGCTCTTGACCACTCTCTGTTCTGCTCTAACAGTTGAATTCCTTACTTGGGCACAGTAGCAGAAAAAGCTTCATAGTTAAATAGGGAGATGAGCTAGGGAAAGTATGTTAGGTGTGCAGTGCACTTTTTCTGGGGAGAGTTTCCTCCTTCCAATCAAATTTTTCCTGTGCTTTGAAATGATACACATGTGCCTTTCTTAATCTGAAGGACAGACTGAAAATGCAGAACATTGTCTGTCTTCTCTCACCTTTGTTCAATCGATGGAAGGATTAGATGTCTAAAATTAAAATCAAATGAATCATCCTTTTTAATTATGCAAAATGTGGGAGAAAATCTGAGTTTTTTTGCATAAGTTCAGGACCCAGAAGGATCAACTAAGTGACTAAATATTATTATTATTATTATTATTTAAACATTTTTAAAATTTTTATTTATTTATGATAGTCACAGAGAGAGAGAGAGAGGCAGAGATATAGGCAGAGGGAGAAGCAGACTCCATGCACCGGGAGCCCGACGTGGGATTCGATCCCGGGTCTCCAGGATCGCGCCCTGGGCCAAAGGCAGGCGCCAAACCGCTGCGCCACCCAGGGATCGCCTAAATATTATTTTGATTCAACCCATGAGAAATGTTTTGGAGCACAAATCTCGAGCCAGAGTGTTCTGTCCTACTTTCTTTCTTTCTTTTTTTTTTTTTTTTTTTTTTATTCATGATAGTCACACACAGAGAGAGAGAGAGAGGCAGGGACACAGACAGAGGGAGAAGCAGGCTCCATGCACCGGGAGCCCGACGTGGGACTCGATCCCGGGTCCCCAGGATCATGCCCTGGGCCAAAGGCAGGCTCCAAACCGCTGCGCCACCCAGGGATCCCCTGTCCTACTTTCTGAAGGAGAAGACAAGAAATTTCCTCTTCCATTTTGGAAGTAACTAGTTATCCATGTTGGTTTATTCATAGGCAGTAGCTCTTCTGGTCATGGAGTTTCTTGAGCCAGTGTGCCTACAAAAAAACTCGAGGGCTCTGTTTTGTTCATTAACCTCAAATCTGACTCTGTTGCTAAGTTCTGTTACTAGTCGTGTATCTTTTTTTTTTCAAAGGTTTTTTATTTATTCATGAGAGACAGACAGACACACACACACACACACACACACACACATACACACAGGCAGAGATACAGGCAGAGGGAAAAGCAGGCTCCATACAGGGACCCCAATGTGGGACTCAATCCCGGGTCTCCAGGATCATGCCCTGGGCTGAAGGTGGCGCTAAACCGCTGAGCCACCTGGGCTGCCCACTAGTCGTATATCTACAGCCACAGTACAAAATTAAAGTTTGGAGGGAATACTTAATATGTGTGTTTGTGTGTGTGTCTGTCTCCCACACTCAGACCCACCGTGGTGCCTTACATAGATCCTCTTGATAAATAGGCATGGTTTGAGTGTCTTTTGTGGGTCAGAGATGACACTGAGGGTTCAGTATTTGTTAACTGAGAGAAGGAGTCAATGCCTGAAGAGCATAACCTTCAGCACCAGAGAGATGGTCGTTTAAAGCCCAATTTGATCGTATAACCTAGAGCAAGTTTCCAACTATGAAGCCTCAGTTACTCATCTGTAAGATGGTTTTTAACACCTACCACCTAGGACTGACACAGACGATAGATTGGATAATGAATATAAGATTCCTGGCTGGCACTTAGTAAATGTTAATTCCCTATGGTAGGTAGGAGGCAGATGCCCTTGGTGAGACATCCACCTGTTCCTTAGAAGAAAGCTGATTCTAACCTGCTAGTGTCATGTGGCCATCATTTTGCATCTCCATGTTGCCTGTGTATGTGGCCCTTGTGTTCCCTTTCCTTCAGAACTATGGGAATCGTCAGATTGTACTAGAGAAAGAGGAAACAGAAGAGCTGAAACGCTTTGATGAACCAGGTTTGATTCTCATCGGTTTCAAGCCCTTGATAATGTTGAAGAAGCACCATTACCTGAGGCCCTCCCTGTTTGTGTACCCTGAAGAGTCCTTGGTGAATGGTACGTGTTATAGACTGAGGGTAAATAAATGAGTAACAGAAGTTAGTTCTGCTTGGAAACTGGATAGGATGTAACAAGGGAGTTTTTTTTTTTTTTTTTAAGATTTAATTTATTTACCCATGAGAGACACAGGGAGAGAGAGAGAGAGACACGCAGAGACACAGGCAGAGGGAGAAGCAGGCTCCATGCAGGGAGCCCGATGCAGACTCGATCCCGGGACTCCAGGACCACACCCTGGGCTGAAGGCAGGTGCTAAACTGCTGAGCTACCCAGGGATCCCTGCAATGGGGTATTTTGAAAGTGTTTCATGCTCAGATAAGTTTTGGAAATTTGGGACTACACAAAGTTAAAGAGATTTCTTTAGGACCTCTAATACAGTTATATGTTAGTATCCAGGAGGGGCTAAGGAATTCGTTTTTTTTTTTCTTTTTAATATTTATTTATTCATAAACACAGAGAGAGAGGCAGAGACACAGGCAGAGGGAGAGGGAGAAGCAGGCTCCATGCAGGGAGCCCGATGTGGGACTCAATCCCGGGGTCTCCAGGATCACACCCCAGGCTGCAGGCGGCGCCAAACAGCTGCGCCACCGGGGCTGCCCAGGAATTCGTATTTTTAAAACTCCTATGGAGTTCTTTCTTTAAGGCATCAGATAGAGTTAAAAAGGAAAAAAAAAAAAAAAAAAAACACAAAAAACCCAGTTTCTTCCCTAGTGTTGGCAATTAAAGGTGATATGAACTAGGTCATTGTGTTTGTGCTGTCCAGACCTATATTCCTCTGTGCTATAGCTAATGAACCCCTGGATTTGACCTGGTTGGCTTTTCTTAGTAACTGGGGCTTATATCATTAGTCTAAAGATAGTAAAAAGGACCTAATGTTAATAATTCACACTCTGAAATGGAGTATTTGAGGCATCTAATCTCATTGCTGTCCCTACTCTTTCTTTCTGTGTGTCTGCTACCCCCACTTCCCTTCACACCTTACTTATTGAAGTATCATAAGCCCTTTTAAGAAAATGGAAGAGAAATTGTTGGCTTTTAACATGCACTAAGAGGGAAAAAAGGAAGAGATACCTTTAGGATACAGATCCCTGGGACATTTGTTTTCCAGGGAGCTCAACCCTGTTTATTGCTCTGCTCACCAAGTGTCTGGAGAAGGAGGTCATGGCAGTGTGCAGATACACCCCCCGTCGGAACATCCCTCCTTATTTTGTGGCCTTGTTGCCACAAGAAGAGGAGCTAGATGACCAGAAAATTCAGGTGACACCCCCAGGTATGTGAAAGATAATTTCAGTGCTTCTGAACCTTGCTCAGAGTTTGGAATCCCTTATAGGGTCCCAACTCAGAGCTGCTGAACCAGAGTCTCCAAGGACGGGGCCTGGGAAAGGTGTATTTTTAGAGTTTCACAGGTGGATTTAATGCAGAGCCAGGTAAAGCTGCCAAATATGGTTGTGCAGTGCACAGTGTGCGCAACTGTACGAGGCATCTCTGCATCCACACTAAAGATTTTATTTATTTATTTATTTATTTATTTATTTATTTATTTATTTATTTTTAATTTTTTTAAAAATTTATTTATGATAGTCACAGAGAGAGAGAGAGGCAGAGACACAGGCGGAGGGAGAAGCAGGCTCCATGCACCGGGAGCCCGATGTGGGATTCGATCCCGGGTCTCCAGGATCGCGCCCTGGGCCAAAGGCAGGCGCCAAACCGCTGCGCCACCCAGGGATCCCAGATTTTATTTATTTATTCATGAGAGACACACAGGCAGAGATACAGGCAGAGGGAGAAACAGGCTCCATGCAGGGAGTCTGATGCAGGACTTGATTCTGGGACTCCAGGATCACGCCCTGGGCCGAAGGCAGGAGCTAAACTGCTGAGCCACCCAAGAATCCCATGACAAAGTTTTTGGCTCAACTGCTGACACCTTTTTACTAAAAGCCATTGTTTGCCACCTTTGCAATGTTTAATGTTTGGTTTGTCCTCTGCATACACCAAGGCAATGAGGTTTAGTGGAAAGACCATAGCTTTTGAGGTCAGACTTGATTTATTCTTATGTGTGGGAAAGTGTACTTTCTTTAGTCTCAGGCCCATCTCTGCCACTTGTTACCTGGCTGACTTGGGCAAATAATTTAATCTTTCTGTTTCTATTCCTTATCTGCAAAGTTGAGAATTCTGGAACACTTTTCAGGTTGTTTCCCATATGAAATAAGTTAATAAATGTATAAGTGCCTAGTACAAAGTAGCCAAAAGATGGTAGGTAGTCTTCTTCTTGAGCCATGCTAATAAACAACTATAAAGTAACTCTGTGGAAAAAAAGCTTTTTTTTTTTTTTTTTTTTTTTGAGGATTTTATTTATTTATTCATGAGAGACACACACAGAGAGACACAGGCAGAGGGAGAAACAGGCTCCCTACTGGGAGCCCGATGTGGGACTTGGTCCCAAGACCTGAGGATCACAACCTGAGCCGAAGGCAGATGCTCAACCACTGAGCCACCCAGGAATCCCAACTCTTTGAAAATGTTATATTTGTAACCCTGGTCATTAGAATGCTGAGGAATAGCTTTATATGTCGGTTAGTGAGTTCTTGTCTCTCAGCTCCAAGCTCCTCCCGTTCTGCTCTGTTCTGCTGAGGTGGACACTCTCCAAACCCAGTGTCCTCCTTCGCCAGCTGACTCTGTCAGGCTCTGTCAGTGATGGGTGCTAGAGGGAAAGCGTAAGGCAGAGGCCAGCAAAGGGACCTGCTCCTTCCTTTTGCTCAGTGCCGTTGGCATTGCCAGCAACAGCCTTTCACCTGGCAGCAGCAGTTGGTTCCAGTCTAGATTTTTAAGACTCTTTGAGCCTGACAGAAACTGGAACACAGATCAGCCTGATGACCCTTCCACTTTCCTTTTAGCGTGTGTGTGTGTGTGTGTGTGTGTGTGTGTGTGTGTGGTGGGCGGGTGACGAGGGGAGAGACTGAAGCTCAGAGGGCCAGATGGAGCTGGGACTCAGCCCTTCCGGGAGGGGGCACTACCCAACTGGCTCTGGGCATGTAAGAAGGCCAGAGGCTGGAACCGACTGCCACTGGCAGGTGAAGAGCCCTAGTGAATGCCGGCAGGGGCAGGGACAGGAGGGCATGGCAAGGAGTAGCCTGCCTCCCTCTCCACTCTGCAGGCTCCAGAGGGAGTCAGTTAGGCTGACAGTAACAGGAATCAGCTGATAAAGGAGAAGTCGGGTTGTCAGCCCCACAGTCCCAGCCCCAGCCTCACAGGACACAGAAGGGCGAATCTGGAGTTGAGACAAATGACAATTCTATAACTGAAACCTTTTGTGAAGTCAAATCTCAGAAAACTCATCTCCCCTTCTTCAGGCTTTCAGCTTGTCTTCTTACCCTATGCTGATGATAAACGCAAGGTGCCCTTTACTGAAAAAGTCATGGCAAACCCAGAGCAGATAGACAAGATGAAGGCTATTGTTCAGAAGCTCCGATTCAATTACAGGTGAGTAGTGGGTCCATCTCAGGCTTTCTTTTGGAACCGTCTCCTGAAGTGAGAGGATTGTCTTACTCCCAGGCCGCTGCTATGTAGGGGAAGAAAGTGTTCAGGTTCTTTCTCTCCCCATGTCCCACCTCCTCTGTCTTGTTTTTGTACTTCCATGGCCCCTCTTCCTCTGTGTCTCTCTATGCCCACTGTTGCTCGTAACAGACAGGTGGGCAGGTGTTGTTTGCCTTTTACTTTATTTATTTATTTATTTTTTAATGTTTTTTTTAAATTTATTTATGATAGTCACACAGAGAGAGAGAGAGAGAGAGGCAGAGACATAGGCAGAGGGAGAAGCAGGCTCTATGCACCGGGAGCCCAACGTGGGATTCGATCCCGGGTCTCCAGGATCGCGCCCTGGGCCAAAGGCAGGCGCCGAACCGCTGCGCCACCCAGGGATCCCTGTTGTTTGCCTTTTAAACTAGTCCTTGGATTCCCAATAAATTGAAAATTGGAGAGAGGAAAGTTGACTCAAGAGGGAAGATTCCCTGCTGTTTGATTTGGGCTGTTTTCTCAGCTGACCCTGGGCCTGTGCTGCCTCCGTCGGGTTTATTTAATAATTTTATTCATTTGTTATTTTTTTTAATGTTTCAGTGTACTTATGCTATTATTCTTGTTTTACTAGAAGTGGCAGCTTTGAGAACCCAGTGCTGCAGCAACACTTCAGGAACCTGGAGGGGCTGGCTTTGGATTTGATGGAACCCGAGCAGGCGGAGGATCTGACACGTAAGACAGCTATGGTGGGGCTCAGTGGTTCTTTCCACAGAGCTTTTCCTAATGGTTTCCCTCTGGACTGAGAGGTGGATGCATTTTCTAGCACCCTCTAAAGACTCAGCCTTGTCCTTCCAGCCGTATCTGAGAGATTTTCTAGACCAGCATAGGCTGCCTCTGAACAGATTTGGCTGGTTCTTTTTGTTTATGAGATTTTATTATTTGAGGGAGAGAATGAGTGAGCAAGAGAGAGAGCTTGAGCTGGGGAAGAGGGAGAAGGAGAGGGAGAAGCAGGCTCCATGCTGAGCATGGCTTGATCCCGGGACCCCAGAATCATGGCCTGAGCCAAAAGCAGATGCTTAACTGACTAAGCCACCCAGGTTCCCCAAGATTTGGCTGGTTCTGTAATGAGAAGAGAGGAAAGTGCCAGACTTCTGAGACCTGCCTTTGAACGAGGCCACTTTGTGACTAGATATCGGTAAAAGTAAAAAACAAAAACAAAAACGGAAACAAATCTGTAATATTTATTGAGCACTCACTTTGTGCCAGGCACTGTTGTCCTGTGTATTGTTGACTGTTAATTCTGGTAACTATGAGAGAGGTGCTGCTGTTGTCCTTATTTTCTAGAGAAGGGAGGGACTTGCTGAGGCACGAAGTAGTGAGCGACGAATCTAGGTTTAGAATCCACGGAGTCTGGCCTGGAGCCCTTGCTCTGTGCCACTGTGCTTACTGTCTCTCCTTCAGACTTTATGTGCTCTGCCTGAGAAGATCCTCCTTGTTACCCAGCGTCAGGAAGATTGGCCTGGCCTCCTCGGTTGAGCTCTGAGCTCGCTGCCAGTCCCTTTCTTGATTGTAATTCTCTTACATATTTCACGAGAGGACATGCAGAGTTTACTGATGTCAGTAAATGCCCAGTGGGAAACAGATGGGATTTGATGAAGGCTCTTGACAGACATTGAAAGAATCCAAACAATTAATGTAACCTGCTTAGCTTCCCAGGTATTAATGATCTCTTTTATGCTAAACCAAATAGCCCCAGCACGAGAGCTATGAGAGCCAGTGTACCCGTGCTGTGGCATGACCATTAGCCAGATCTGTCAGGAGGACATTGCTGGGGTTAAGTGGCCCATCTCTCTGGATGGCCTTTTTTTTTTTTTTTTTTTTAAGATTTTTATTTATTTATTCATGAGAGACACAGAGAAAGAGAGAGGCAGAGACACAGGCAGAGGGAGGAGCAGGCTCCATGCAGGGAGCCCAATGTGGGACTCAATCCCACATCTCCAGGATCATGCCCTGGGCTGAAGGCGGTGCTAAACTGCTGAGCCATCCAGGGAACCCCGAGCACTCCCATTTTTAGAGGAGAAAAAGGGAAGCAGTCCCAGCAAAGGAGTCCCCTGTAGGGTCAACGGAGGCCCAGGAGAAAAATCAAAATTGCATGGCGTCATGAAGCCAAATGGAGAAAGTGAGAAAACAGTCGCTTCAGTGAGTTATTAAGAGAAAACCATTATCATTGTGTCAGAGGGAAGCAGATACACATCGGATTAGAAGTGAATGAAGATGGGCAGCCCAGTGGTTTATCACCTGCCTTTGACCCAGGGTGTGCCTGGAGTCCCGGGATCGAGTCCCACATGGGGCTCCCTGCATGGAGCCTGCTTCTCCCTCTGCCTGTGTCTCTGCCTCTCTCTCTCTCTCTCTCTCTGTCTGTCTCTCAAGAATAAATAAATAAATAAAATCTTTAAAAAAGAAAAAAAAAGAAGTGAATGAAGAATATAAAAGAGCAAAGAGTCAAAGCTGTGTGATGTCTGAGCGGTAGGAGACCCGGGTCCTAGAGCAGATGTCCACCAGGCACGGCAGCTGCAGTTCCGACCAGAGCCTAGCAGAAAGGACAGAGCTGGGGACACAGGCTCGGGAGTCACGGACATGAGGGGACGCTGGAGGCGGTGGCAGCAGACAGAAAGGAGGGGCTGAGGAGATACAGGAAAAACCAGAGTAGCCAGAAGTGTTTTGAAAATAGGCAGGAAGAGAAAATACAGCTTGCAGTAAAATTACAGGACAGGAGCCAGGATGCAAGAGGCTGAGGCCCTGGTAAGGAACAGAGAGAATGCCATGGAACAAAAGGGAACAACTGTGTCCAGGCAATTCCTGAGCATCAGGACCGAGATGTGGTTAGTATCTCCTAAGAATGTATCACAGTCCCCATCTTACCTATAAAGAAACTGAGTTTCAGGCAGATCCACGAGATCCCAAGGATACTCAAGTTAGTACTCGGCAGAGCTGGGAATCAAATCTGTATCAGCTGTTCCAAAGCCTGTGTCCATCACCGCCCGTGCTGAAGACCAGGCAACTGACTTCCTGATTCGCCTAAAGGCCATGGGGGGTTGTGGGGGGGTGGGGCAGCGGTGGGGGCAGCCCGGGTGGCTCAGCGGTTTAGCGCCACCTTCAGCCCAGGGCGTGATCCTGGAGATCTGGGATCGAGTCCCACATTGGGCTCCCTGCACGGAGCCTGCTTTTCCCTCTGCCTGTGTCTCTGCCTCTGTCTCTCTCTCTCTCTGTCTCATGAATAAATAAATTAATTAAATATTTTTTAAAATGGGAGCACTCTAGGTGGGTGACCTTGGGCCCCAGCTTGCTGTCACTTTACTTTTTACTAGGTGGCCTCCTCAGGCTACACCAGTGGTTCTGAGTGCCTGGACCAGTAGCACTGGCATCACCTGGAAACTTGTCAGAAATGCCAACTTTGAGCCCTTTCCCAAGCAGACTAAACCTGAAACTCAGGTTGGGACCCGGCAATCTGTGCTTTATAAGAGGCCTTCCAGGTGATTTTGAGACATGCTACTACCTCTAGCACACTGGTCCTCAATTTTGGCCGTACGACAGAATCATATGGGGACTTAAAAAAATCTGCCTTTTAGGCCTCATGCACAGACCAATTAAATCAGAATCTCTAGGGTAGGGTTTGGACATCAGTATTTTTTAAAAGTCCTAGCTGGTTCCCAGGTTGAAAACCAGAGTTCTTGCAGACACTCGTGTAGACTAGGACATGGGGCTTCTGACTAAGCAGGTGCCCAGTTTGGCTGTAACTTTGTGCCAGGAGCTCCCATCAGTACTCTGCAAACATGGCAACTTGAGGAGGCGATGAGACCCCTCTCATCATGCCTGCCCTGACACAGCTCACATCACAAGCTCTACAAACCATACATTGGTAAGGTAACAATAAAGAAAACAAAAATACTGTTTTTTCTGCAGAGATTTCTTTTTTCCCATTGTATTGGTCTTGGGGAATGTTCCTGCCATCCCAACCGGACCCCAATGCCCCTGGCCTCCCCTGCACCTCACATTCCATCTATCAGTTCTGCTGCTTCTCAGGTTTGTGGTCTCTTCTCCCCACCCAACTTTGGCCATCTGTCTCCCCTTCCTTCAGTTCATACTCCACACACAGCTCGGAGTGATCTTTCTAAAATGTAAATGGGATCATGTTGCTCCCCTGCTCATAGCCCTTCAGAGTTTCTCTCCTGTTCTCAGGATGTCTAAAGTCCTGGGTGCGCATTCGAGGCTTCCCTGACCTTACCATGACTGCCTTTCCAGCCTCCTTGCTGGTCCTGCCCTCCTGACACTGCTTTGAAGCTGTATGTCACCTGCTGTTTCTTACCTTTACTTTCTCCCGCTTGGACCAGCATTTGCCTGAAGAAGAACACTCAGCTTTCCAGATTTGGCTGTGGAAAGTCTTTCTTGACTCCTACATTCCAGTGTGCCTTGTTCAGTCCTTTATGGCATTGCCTCCTACTGCATTTATGTTTTTACTCCCTCTTTACCCTGACCAGACTATAAGCCCACTGGGGGCATGGACTCTTGTTTGGAACCCCAGGCTCTAGCCTAGTTCTTTTTTTTTTTTTTTTTTAAGATTTATTCATGAGAGACATAGAGAGGCAGAGACACAGGCAGAGCGAGAAGCAGGCTCCATGCAGGGAGCCCAACGTGGGACTCAATCCTGGGTCTCCAGGATCCCGCCCTGGGCTGAAGGTGGTGCTAAACCGCTTATCCACTGGGGCCGCGCTCTAGCCCTGTTCTTGAACTCTATCACTCCTAGCTCTTTGACTTTGGGCAAGTCATGTAACCTCTTGGCTTTCTTCTGTAAAACAGGGAGAAGAATTTACCTACCCTCTAGAGAATTAGATTTTTAAAAATAAGTTTAAAGCCTTTAGAAAGATGCCTGGCTGTAGTAAGTGCTCATCAAATGCAATTGTTCGAAGGTACTTGATCAATATTAGAGAGGCTTCATTGAATGCTTTCATGGCCGGGTCAGCTGCCTCCTCCTGGACCTTCCCCTGGCTTCCCTAACTGTAGCAGTTAGGAGCTTTCTCCTCTTGTCCACATAGACTTGGAACTGGGCAGGAATTCAGGACTTGTGACTCACCTGGCCACTCTTGTGTTTTGTTTTCTAGTGCCTAAGATTGAAGCAATAGATAAAAGACTGGGCTCCTTGGTGAATGAGTTTAAGGAGCTTGTCTACCCACCAGATTACAGTCCTGAAGGAAAAGCTCCCAAGCGGAGACAAGGTAAGGAGCTGGGTTATTTTTTATATTGTTTATCTGACTCAGTCTGTCCTTTGATCACGTGGCATGGTGCCTTAGTACCTTACCCAGTGCTCTGTAAATGCTATTGGGAGGAAGGACGGACGGATGGACTGTCAGACTTAACCAGAGTGAGCACCACTTTTGGGTAAACTGATAGCACTTACACTACTTTGAACTCTCTTCTAGGTGTGGTGCAGTTTTGACTTTATGCTTCAGTGAAGCTGCCTTATTAAAACACCTTCCAGGGGCATCTGAGTGGCATAGTCAGTCAAGTGTCCAACTTTTGGTTTCAGCTCAGGTCTGATCTCAGGGTCATGGGATCAAGCCCCATGTTGGGCTCAGTGCAGAGTCTGCTTTGCTTAGGATTCTCTCTCCCTCTCCCTCTGCCCCACCCCATGTGCGTGCTCACTCACTCAAATAAGTAAATCTTAAAAAAACAACAAAAAAACAGAACAAACAAAAAAGCAAAAACCCCCTCCCATGGTGTTCTAGGTAGGCATCATAGCTTTATGGAACATGGTTACCTGGAGCCCAGATCACAGGAGGGCGCCTGTGTAGTGTAACCAAGATGCCACTGTTAGTATTTCCAATCGCTCCCTCTTGATCCCCCCCCTTCCCCCCCCAGATGATGAAGGTCTTGGAAGCAAAAGGCCCAAGATGGAGTTATCTGAAGAGGAGCTGAGGGCCCATGTCAACAAGGGCACGCTGGGTAAGCTCACTGTGCCCATGCTGAAGGAAGCCTGCAGGGTGTGTGGGCTGAAAGGCGGGTTGAAGAAGCAGGAGCTGCTGGACATACTCACTAAGCACTTCCAGAAGAACTGACCAGCCAGCCAGCCACCCTTCTGCACTACAGCCAGGCTGCCTAGTTTTGTTCTCATCAAGTTAAAATATGTTTCTCCTGAACCAGGAAGAGTCTGCCTGATAAAAGTCAAGAACCTTACACTTATGGACCTTACATTTAGTGGAGACTTTCTGTTGCCATGGAGACCGCATAGTCCTCCCACTTTGCTGTGCTTTACTGTCTGAATAAAGATCCCTAACTTTGTACTATACACTGTTCTTTAGTGTGAAAGAGAAAGATGTGTCTGCCTCACATCCAGAGATCACTTGCCACTGGCTATCAGCTTAATTTTCTCTCCCATTAGGAGCACATCATCATCATAACGGAAACATATATCCGTGGAGGCAGCAGAGTGTAACAATTAAGGACAGGTGAACATACTTCAGAAATGACAAGCTCTAGCAATAGTCTTCCCATCTTCTGGCCTCCTACCTGTTGGCCCTTTCATTGCATCTTTAATGCAGATCTAAAGATCAGATTTCAGAGACCATAAGAAGGTAACATTTCTAAAAAAAAAAAAAAAAAGAATGTAACATTTCTAATCCTGGTACCATTTGCTTCATAAGTAAATAGCCCCCTTCATGCTGCATTTGTCTTAATGTGACATTCAGGTATATGAAGATACGTACATTTTCTGTTGCCCTGAGAATTTGGGTTCCAGCATAAGTGAAATGAGTTGTTCCTCCTATTTTTCAGGGGAGCTATAGTAAGATGAGGAGAGCTCCTAGTATTAGGAAAGGGGGAAGAGGAGCAGGGTGTCTTTCTCTTTGTGTGTGTCCCTCCCCCCACAACGCCATCCATCTTCAATCCTCTCTGTACCTTTCCTGCTCTTTCTGTTGCTACTGCTTTTGAAGAATTATCCTGAGAGAAGGAAGGAAAACATCTGGAAGAGTTTTGCATCCACCAAGGATGGCTAGAGATTCAGAATTTGTAGGGTGTGTGTCTTTTAGGATGAGAATAAGCATATCATGAGACATTGGAAGACTCAAATTATTCTTGTAAGATTTTCAGTTTTGGATTTTTTGTACTCTGAGCATTACAAGGTTTTTTTGTTTTGTTTTTACTTGGAAAGCAGATGCTATGTTCTTGTTTGACTTTCTTTCCTTTTCTGGGGGAGAGGGAAATTAATTCTCCACTTAGATGCTTTTGAGGCTATAGGAAGATAATGCAAAGCCATTTAATACAGTAAGTGCTCATTCTTAGCACTTACTAAGACCATCCCTCTTAAATGCAGCATGCTTGGAAACCCTAGGCTCTAGAGGATATTACTAATACTACAAAGATAGATGCGAATCAGGCTAGTCACAAGTAGGAGAGTAAGAATGAGTACCACTACTAGGCCTTTGTTTTAAACCCTGGATTTCCTGGCGAGTGAGTTCCAGGCTTTTCTATGCACTCCTGAGGGACTTTACCCAAGTCCAGGCTCCTTTTCCTGGGTTATCTTTACAAAGTGAAGAGAATGAAAAAGCTCAAGGTAGTGTGAATGATGTTAGAAAAATAACCATTAAAAAAATAATAATAAGCATCTGAGGTCTGTGATACGTAGCAGTTGTACGATCTCTGTGAATTAATGACACTTGCCTTCTCTGCTTGTTGATCCTCCAGGAGGGAAGAAACATGTCCAAACGTAATTTGGTTGGGCTTTTGTAAACTCTTAAGTCAAATTTAGTAAATGTGCATCTTGAGCAATTTACCTAGCCTTTCAAGCCACAGTTTTCTCATGTTTATAACAAGAGTGATAACGTGGAATGGTGAAAATGAGAAAATATGTAACACGGTGCTGAGGAGGTAGGTAGTAGCTCTGAGCCGGCTAACCCCTCTGGCTGCAAACAGGCTTCAGTCTGCTGGGGGAGTGGCGGGGGGGTGGCTTGGGAGGGGACAGTGAACTGGCATATGCATGTCGCCAGCAGGAAGGAGGGGGTCGAGTCCTTGCGGAGCGGCCCCCTGGGCAGGTGGAGCAGCAGCTGGCTGCAACTGGAGAGCACCAAGCAAACACATTCACATATGGATGTATACCTCCAGGCCAGATGCAGAGGAAACACCTGGTTATGTCTTGTTTTATTTTTTTAATTTTTAAAAAATTTTTATTTATTTATTCATAGAGACAGAGAGAGGGAGAGAGGCAGAGACACAGGCAGAGGGAGAAGTAGGCACCATACAGAGCGCCTGACGTGGGACTCGATCCGGGGTCTCCCTGGGCGATCACGCCCTGGGCTGCAGGCGGTGCCAAACCGCTGCGCCACCGGGGCTGCCCTGGTATGTCTTGTTTTAAAGTCTTATTAAAATATTAGAAGAAGGGGCACCGGGTGGCTCAGTGGTTGAGCCTCTGCCTTTGGCTCAGGTCATGACCCCGGGGTCCTGGGATCGAGGATATATATATATATAAAGAAAAGCAAAGTAGGATGACCACAACCTCTGAGAGAGATTAACCATCCACTTCCTCTCCCTCATCTAGAAATTCCAACCTCAAATCCATATGGGGGAAAACACACACCTGCTATACTTAGCTGGATGACCATCCAGCCTTTCTGGTTTGTGCCCAAACTGTCCCTGAATGTGTAATAATTTTTATTGTAACTGACTGCATCAGTATGAAGGCCAGTCCCACGTGGGATATACTTCTGGCCACTCGGAAGCCGCTGGGAACATTTCCCTTTTGGGCCCTGCCAGCACCTCCAGTGTTGTCATGACCCTAGTTTTGACATGTCCATATTTATTGCTGTGTTGACCTGATAGCCTCATGCCCTCGATGTCACCAATCCCCACAACCTTATTGTCTGTTGCTATGTAACAAATCAGCCCAAAACTGTCGGCTTAAAAACAACGAACGCTTATTGTCTCTCACAGTTTCTGTGTGTAGGGAGCTTGGGAGTGGATAGGCTGGCTTGAAGTCAGTCATGAAGTTGTATCAAGATGTTGGCCAGGCCTGCAGTCATCTGAAAGCTTGACTGAGGCTGGAGGATCCACTTACAAGAAGGCTGATTAATCTTGTTTTTAATTTTCTCTATCTTGTTTTGACATTTGGGATGAGGGGTGCTTATAGGACTGGGGAGAGAATGCCCCATGGCAGGGCTAGCTAGTTCCTGAACATAGTTAACCTACTTGCCAGCATGCCTCTCTCATGCGAGCCAAACAGCTTACCAACCTTGCCGCTGCCCTAAATCATCCCAAGGCCAGCAACACGGCAACTGGAAACCACTCATAGCCCAAAGCCCACTGGAATTGTTGACTGGGCACCTCTGCCCTGCCTTGCCTTTGCCACAGAAACCCCGATACCAGCTGTGCCCTAAACTTTCCCCTTGCTCTTGCTCTACCTCCTGGCCAAATCCTTGCACAGGGTGCTTCCCCTGTGGCCCTGTGTGGTGATGCATGCCTCCTTCTCTTGGAAAATGTGAGTAGTAAATTCTTCCAATGGCATCAACCTCTCCTCTCCTTGAATTTATTAGTCCTGTAAATTAAGATCCTAGGAGTACAGATGAGACAGAGGCTCATTGCCATGGCTGGCAGTTAGCACTAGCTGTTGGGTAGACACCTTCGGACCTCTTCACAGGTTGCCTAAAGGACTTCATAACACAGCTGTGACTTCCCTCATAGCCAGTGATCCAAAGACATGAAGGCAGAAGATATAATGTCTTACGGAGCCTTGGAAGTCACACATCTTTGTGCCGTGTTGGGCATGCAGTCTGGTTCTGAGTTGGTGAGGGCTGTGACCGCACAGGGCATGAATTCCAGGTCAGGTTCCCTGGGGGCCATCTTGGAGGCTGGCTGCTGTAGCACATCATGGAAAATACTGACTTTCTTTCTTTTTCTTCCTTCAGAAGAGAACAAGCAATAATACCCACCCACCCCTGGCTTCCTCCTGTAAGCAGAAATGTCTGCCAAAGCCAGAGACACATGCCTGATTTTTCAAAATGTAACTTAGCTGACATTGAGAGGGAAGTGGGGTGATACTAAGTGTCTAGAACAAGCTCCTCTTCCTTCCCTATCACAGTTTGGGATGAAAGATAATGAAAATGCATTGTTCAGTACTTAACATACTACAAATGACCTTTAGCAAGATCATTATTGTAAGTGTAAAAACATCCCCTAATCATGGGTCCTTTCAGCAAACTTTAGATTCTAAAATAGAAGTTCTGGGCAGCCCGGGTGGCTCAGCGGTTTAGTGCCACCTTCGGCCCAGGGAGTGATCCTGGAGACCCAGGATCGAATCCCACATCGGCACCCTGCATGGAGCCTGCTTCTCACTCTGTGTCTCTGCTTCTCTCTCTGTCTCTCATGAATAAATAAATAAAATAAAAAAATAAAACAAGTTCTTAACCAGTGTTTGTTTGAGATCAGAGGACCCTTTCAAACCCGATGAAAGCTATTGGATTCTCTCCAGAATGTTTATATGCAAAATTCGATAACCACCTTCATAAATGGCTAGTTGGAAATTACTAAATGTCCCTCTTGCCTACATGTTTCTAGGCTTTAGGAATTACTCATTCCACACTTCTGCAGCATCTGTTAGGGCACTGCCACAGGTGCTAGGGCATCACATAAATTTCTGCTCTCTAATGAGGGCAATAATTGGAAAATCACCTCTGATATTAGTTAAGGACAAGTTAAAAATCAAACGTCACAGCACTAGGGGAAAGAGGCGAGATGAGGTGGTTTGTACCTCAGGCCCTATAGAGGGATGCTTGAATTAAGACGAACATGAGGAGAAAGGCACCAGAGCAATAAAGGAACACCAGATACCAGAAGAAAGTAGGTTTGCAATGTCCGAGAAACCAAATGTGAAACACTGAGCCAAGACAGGACATAGTGGAGAGGCAGAAGGCCACTAGGAGTAGGGGCAAAAGGCAAGGGCCAGTTTTTTCAGAGGATGATAGATGGACACCCAGCCCTTCGAAGGCTCAGTGTAGCTGTCGCAACTGGACTAACACTCCAGAGTAAACTGGGCCTTAGGGATGAAGATCCCAGGAGTCCCTGCCCCAACCCACTCCTTAGGGCTCTAGTGGAGATGGCCATTTCCAACAAGGTGGAGATCGGAATTCTCGATCTTTGTGCACCTCCCAAATTATTTGTCTTTTAAAAGTATTATTATAGGGACACCTGGGGGGCTCAGTGTTTGAGCGTCTGCCTTTGGCTCAGGTCGTGATCCTGCGGTCCTGAGATCAAGTCCCACATAGGGCTCTGTGTATGGAGCTTGCTTTTCCCTCTGCCTGGGTCTCTGCCTCTCTCATGAATAAACAATCTTAAAAAAAAAAAAAAAGTAGGATTATAAATGTACATACACAACAAAAGACAATAAGCACCTCAAACTCTACCACCCACAAATATAAAACTGCTTGGGGTATTTATAAACACTGGCATGACCTGGGACAATGACTAGCCCAGGAGGCACAGAACAGGCCTTAGCAAGACAGGGTGGTTTCCTGCATATGCTCCCAAGCTGGCAAAAGGACTAAGTAAAATCCTCACTCATCTGCCTATTATGGTATCCAGTTCTCTTTACTTCACAAGAAAACCTCCCTTGCTGAGGTACAAGTAACTCACAGTGCTTACCCTAACAGAAGAGGCAGGTGAGGTGGCAGTGGCTTCAGTCATCACTTCCCCTCACCCCCAACTCTAGCACTTGCCAAAGGCTACTGGGACCCCTAGTTCTAGAAGTTCTCAACTAGGGGTGACTTCACCACCAGGAACATCTGGCAATGTCAGGGGTGAGAGATTGCTACCAACATCTAATGGGTAAAGGCCAGAAAGGCTGCTAAACATTCTACAGCGTGCAGGGCAGCCCCCTATGGTAAAGGATTATCCAGCCCAAAACCACATCTGTAGTGCTGTGGCTGGGGAAACCTTTGTAGCACGAGAGCATCTCAATGATCGTGTCTGTATAAGACACTCTGAGCAACTAGAAATCACCTGAGGTAACGGCTTTTCCACACCTGGGTAAAAAGATTGAGAAGCTACAGCCATTCTAATAATGCTAAGCAATTCTTCATTCAGTTTTTAGCTGGATATGTATCAAGAATCACACTTTCTTTAAATTGGAATATGAATATATTTCTTTATTAGGATGCTCACAAGAATGACACACTAGCACTGTCCTTCTGATGTGATAAAGAATACATACATCTGACCCACATTCTGGCAGGAAACAGGCATAAGGGCTCTCAGAGCTGGTACCAAGTGTCCACTGAAGACAACTCCATTCACCAGAGAGGATGTTTCCTTGATTCCAGTGTCTCTGCTGTAGCTTCCAGTCAGGGCTCTGTGACTTGCTCAGACTTCATTCCAGCGTCAGTGGACCCTCTTTTTTTTCCTAGCCACTTCTCAACTCCTTACATCAGCTTCCCCATGTCTAACTCACCCAGGTAGCCTCTGGAATTTTGCAGCACATCTCTTTGGTATGCTGCTGCCCTGCCACCCTCAGGGGCATGGTTGGGATTTGGGGGAAAGGGGAACATCACATTACCAAAGCAAACAGCAGGAGCATATTGGCAAATGACACTTGGACACACATCTAACAACCTCAAAGAATACATGCTTTCTCCCCTAATGATCCATAATCCCCTAGAGACCAAACACATATGGAATGATTCTGTACTCCAGGCACAAAGGATACAAAGTGAATGGTGTTTACATCCACCATGTCCTACATGCAGCGGGAAGTGAGCTCGAACCAGATCTCTAATGAGGCTCTTCCCTGCATCTGAATGGTGTCACCACTCTGTTTCTGCCTGTTCTCGGCATTAGTTCATTTTTCAAAAGGGAGGATAGGATGGTAGAGAGAGAGTAGAATGGGAGACAGAGGTGGGGTGGGGGATTAATATATGGAGAACAACCTGTAAAACAAAAATAATACAAAAATGCAAAACCCGGATTTAGTACTAGAATATAACAAGAGAAGGTAGCTGGAGAAACTATATGCGAACAGACGATATGATACACAACCCCAGGGGGAGGACTGGACTCAGTGAGGAGTGGGACAGAGGCCAGTGGTTTACACTAAGAGCCTTTCAATGGACTGCTGAATCGACTGGATCTGCTGCTTCAGCTGCGAGCCTTCTTTGATGGTGACAGAACAGGCAATGACAGGCCTGGACACCCCACAGGCCCGCCCGAGGGCCTGCTTGGAGCGCACAAACACGTAGGGCACGTTCTTATCTTCACACAGCAGCGGAAGGTGCAGGATGATTTCCAGGGGCTCAGCGTCTGCAGCCATCACGATGAACTCAGAGATGCCTCTGTTGAGGGTTTTGGTGGCTGAGGAGAGAAGCACAGGAAGCCAGTAAGTGATGGGGCGGTTTGGGCATGGAAGCTACAACAAAGCAATTTCCAAGGGAAAGAAACACAGGTGCAAGAAAACTGGGCAAAACTCCTCAGATACAAGCATTTTCTGTGTCCTACAGTGGCCTGGAAGTGACAACGGATTCAATCGTCAGCCCTCCTCCATGCCTTTCTCAAACCCTACATCAAACCCACCAGTTCTGTCAAAACACATCCTGAAACAGACCACTTCTTTCCTCTCCTCTGCTACCACTTGTCCAAGTCACCACCACCTCTTGCCCAGTTGACAGGAACAGCTTTCACATATGCTCTGCCAGCATGAAGCTCTGCAGTAGAGCACTTCTCAAACTCTGTGATCATGGAAGGATCAGGGTTCAACCCACCCCAATTTGTCATGAGCAACACTTCTGGAAAGCTCACATCCTACCCAACTCACCAAGGAAAATCAGCACCCCACAGCACTGTTGAAACACTTACTCCTGACTGCTCACCTCTGTGGCCCAGTGCTAGTCCACTGATCACATTCTTGTTAACGCTGGAGTAAGGATGACAGCACAGACTCTGCAGCCACAGTGCCCAGGTTCAAATCCTGACTCTCATTCTCATTAGAAGGTAAATGCTGCAAAATGTTATCAACTGGTGGATCTAAACTAATTCTTAGTCCATTAACCTGTTAGCATCTGCTGCCAAAATGCTGCTCCTACATCCTTCCACAGGTTCCAATCCAGAGTATCCAGCCCGCTTTCCAAATGGGAAGTTGAAGCCAGAGACTGTGCCTTTATCACTCTACCTGACGCACTCTCCGGCTGCCTTACCTTCGTTGGCTCCTTTCCGAAGCTGCTTGTAGTTACATGACTGCTGAACAAGGTCCAGTAGTTTCTTGGTGAGGTGGGCATCTGCAAGGGGGTAGGCCTTCGGATTTACATCAGCCTCAGTCTGTGAGGTGGGAAGTGGGACGGGGGTGGGAGAGTCATTAAAGCATCAAACTGAACCCGAACTTGTTTCAGATCTGTCACTTCAATTAAATAACTAATTAATTAATTAAAACACTTCAATTAACAACTGAGACAGAGACAATGATCAGCTTAAAAATTTTTTAGCAATTACCTAGTTCAGTGATGGACACTAAAGCTTATATACTTTTATTTGCCTCTCCTTTGCTTGGTAATATTATAGCAAATGGTTTATAAGTAGGCTCTCATGGCTTGGTATCCACTTGAGTCATACAGATTTGCTCAATCAAAATTAAAGTATAATTTTTAGAAATGTAGCACATTTTCTCTCTCTATTCCCCATTCAATATTCAAATCTTCCACTCTCCTCAGTAAGAATCCTGGTTTCCAAACCTCATTTTCTCATTTATCTGACCCGAAAATACATACAAAATGGCTGGTACCAACAAAATGGTTGGTACCTCTACCAACAAGCTCACCAAGGTCAACATTTTTTTGTTCTTAGAATATATCTAAGGCCATCTAGTCAGAGTATTATATTCAAGTTATTAAAGTCAATTTTCCCCCTGTGGTTATCAATTTGATATACAATTAAGGTTCCTTTGTATTCAGCTTGCTTAAAAAAACTAAGATTTTACTTTTCAAATATATAAAACACCTACATGTTTCCAAAGTCAAAGCTGTTAGTCAACTAAGTGTTCTGAAAACTGGTAAACAGTAAAACATTTGTCCCGCCTTTCCTACACAGATGTATCACTAGGTAACAAAGAGATGACAACTTTCTCTTGTATCATTATTCCATCTAATGGAATGATTCAATCAAATCTCACCATCCCAGCAGCCCACATTAATATTAAGCAATTAATCTAGACATCAGCTACCAATATCACAAGATGCCATGTGATCCTCACCCCTCTTGAAGAACAAAACATCTATGTTCAAGTAGTCTTGGGGGGAAAACAAAAGGATAGAAATCTGATCAAGCCTTTAATTCTAATATTAGGTATTTAATGTTACGGGGAATTATTAAATTTGGGGGTATTATAATGGCATTGCAGTTGCTAAAAACCCTAAATTTCACAGATACTTTAATACCTATAAATAAAATGCTACGTCACTGGCTTTGCTTCAAAATCACCCATGTACGGAATGAACTGGATGGGCACTGCTTATACCACCATCCTTCCTCCTCATCCCGACCTCTCGAGTTCAACCATTTTCATTAATTTCTCATTTGTTTTCCCTATGATTCTTTTTATAAATAAACATATTTGTCTATGAAATTCGGGCGCACCCCACGTTCTCATCGTGAGCACTGAGCGGTCCGCTGCGGCGGCCCGATCTAACCCTGGTTTTGGAGGCTGGACCGCGCGGCACGTGGCACGCGGCACGGCAGTTCTAGGCGGAGACCCGAGGGTGACGGCCTGGTGGGAACACTCACCATCGCGCCTGCCGCGGTGGTCTCCTGCCCGGTACCGCAAGGACACAGAAATGACCCACCGGCAGGGAAGCAGGAAGTGACCCGGGGTGACGTCAGCGGAAATGACATCAAGAGAGATTGCACCAAAACGCCTGGTCCTTAAAACACTGCGGCAGTCCCAGTGAGGGCTAGAGTTCCCCCAAGTGGGGAAAAGGTCTCTTCATTATTGGTCCGCTGTTCTCCATACATTCTAGAATCCACTTCTCAGGGACCACAAAAATCGGCTGGGATAATCTGATTTGTAGATTGATGTAATCTCAATTCCAGTAAAAGACCTTTAGGGGGCGCCCAGGTGGCTCGGTGGTTTACCACCGCCTTCTGCCCAGGGCGTGATCCTGGGGTCCTGGGATCGAGTCCCATGTCGGGCTCCCTGCATGGAGCCTGCTTCTCCCTCTGCCTCTCTCATGAATAAAAAAAAAAAAAAAAAAAAAAAAAGACCCTTAGAATGCAGAATCTGTCAATCACTGAAATATATATACGTAGCTTAGACTGTTCAATATGGCATTACAATTTTTCCAAAAGGCTTAATATCTTGGGATCCCTGGGTGGCGCAGCTGTTTAGCGCCTGCCTTTGGCCCAGGGCGCGATCCTGGAGATTTGGGATCGAATCCCGCGTCAGGCTCCCGGTGCATGGAGCCTGCTTCTCCCTCTGCCTGTGTCTCTGCCTCTCTCTCACCGTGTGCCTATCATAAATAAATAAAAATTTAAAAAAAGGCTTAATATCTTTTAGATTTGCTCCTAGATTTCAGGCTAAGAAAATTCAGTATTTCCTACTGTATTAAGAATTTCTTCTTTGTTAAACAAATTGGTGTGGAATTTTATCAGATTTTTTGTGCTGACTCAGATGAAAAAAACCTTTTTCCTTTAATTTTTCTGTTAAACCACTTTTGCATTCCTGAGATAAAAATCAACTTAAATAGGTTTTATTTTTACATCTATTAGCTAATGGACATAAGGCTTTGTGTGTGTGTGTGTGGGGGGGGGGGATTATAAAAATGTTCTAAATTCCATAGCAGTGATTGCAAAACTGTAAATATATGAAAAACCACTGAACTATATATACTTCAAACAGGTGATGAACTTTTTATAGTACATAAGTGATCTCAAAGGTATTTTCAAAACCAGATATAGGTTTTTTTTCATGAAAAAACTTTCTTTGCTCTTCAGTTTTATTTCTACTTAAATTGATTTTGATACTTTTTTCAGGCATTTTAACATTTTATAGAAACTGTTCATCTGTTTCTATATTTATAGTGATCAAACTTCGTAATACCCTTAATATCTGCAGATTATGCCTCCATGTTTGTTACTCCTATTTATACCTCTTTTGCTTTTTTTCTTGATTAATCTCACTGGAGGGGACTTTACAAAGAAAATCTTCTGTCTACCCTACAACAGTTGCATCTATTTGCTATTTCATTAATTTCTGCTTTTGTTTGGTGTTTTGTCCTTTTATTCTTTTCCTACCTTTTTATAGTTCTTTTCCCTCCAACATAAGCATTTTAAGGTCCAGGTAATACTTTATAGCTGTATCCTACGTACTCTGGAGTGTGGTACTCTCATTATTGATTAGTTCTGTTTTCAGATTTCCAACATAATTTTTTTTTCTTTAAGATTTTATTTATTTATTCATGATAGACACACACAGAGAGAGGCAGAGACACAGGCAGAGGGAGAAGCAGGCTCCGTGCCAGGAGCCTGATGTGGGACTCGATTGTGCCCTGGGCCAAAGGCAGGTGCTAAACCACTGCGCCACCCAGATTTCCAACATAATTTTATTCACTAGATTCACTATGACCACCAGGTCAAGTTTATTGATGGTAGTGTTCAAATCCTCTATTTCCAAACTGATGTTCGGGCTTTATTGTCTACCATTTATATATTTAAATGCTATATAATTGCATATTTGTCTATTTCTTCTTGTAATTATGTCACTTTTATTTTATTCATGCCTTATTTTTTTAGCCACTGTTTATCTTCATGGATGCCGTTCACCTTAAAACCTATTTTTTTTTGTTTATAGAGGCTACACACCTTTTAACTTGGTGTACATTTACCATTCTTCTTGATGTCTTAACTGGAGCACTTTCCATATTTATAAAGTACTGATATGTTAGATTCGAATCCTTCTTTTGTGCCCTCTGTTTGTTTAAAGATTTTATCTATTTATTCATGAGAGACACAGAGAGGCAGAGACATAGGCAGAAGGAGAAGAGGCAGGCTCCATGCAGGAGCCCGATGTGGCCCTTCATCCCAGACACTGGGATCAAGTCCTGAGCCAAAGGCAGACGCTCAACCACTGAGCCACCCAGGCGTCCCTGTGCCTTCTATTTGTTCCAACTGATGTTTCTTTTTCTTTCTTTACTTCCTTTGGGTTTATTATTTTTTCATTCTACTATCCCCTTTACCAGCTTGGGGTTATAAGTCTTTATTCTTTTGGTGGCCACCAGAGAGATTTCAAGACATGTCCTTGACTTATCAAAATCTTATGTTCATCAACAATAAAGGACCCAACAACATTTTATTTCCAATCACTCCTAAAAATATGCTTTTGGTCAGGTATTTCCAATGCAGTTCCAACAACCCATCTCTGGAATTTAGGATTCTCAACTCTCAACAAAATATCAAAAAGGGAAGACTTCAGGAGCCGGAAAAGTTATCAGAGGCCTCACCTTATGTTTTAATTACAATCAATAATAAAAGGTCTGCTCATGAATAGTAACTGAAATTTGCTTAGTGCATATTTATCCACCTTTAATTTTTTCAAGGGTTATTTAAATGAGTGAATGAATGAAATCATATTCCTAGCTATTTTTTTTTTTAAAGATTTTATTTATTTATTTATGAGAGACACACAGAGAGAGAGAAAGAGAGGCAGACACATAAGCAGTGGGAGAAGCAGGCTCCATGCAGGGACCCTGATGCAGGACTCGATCTCGGTCTCCAGGATCATGCCCTGGGCCGAAGGCAGCGCTAAATCGCTGAGCCACCCAGGGATCCCACTAGCTAATTTTCATCCCTAGCTTGATCTATTTGGTCTCCCTTACACCAGAAAGCTAAAAAAACAAACAAAAAACAAAAAACACCCCACAAGGTTTTGATTTAACAATAAATACTGTGTGCTCATTAACACCATACCAAGTATTAGGTGTTTAACATGCATTATCTCATTTAATCAAAACAAAAATTTTAAAATTAGAGAGAGAGAGGGAGAGAGAAAGAGAGAGAGAGGGCTCACGCAGGGGGAGGGGCAGGCAGAGAAAGAACGAGAATCCCAAGCGGACACCACCCTGAGCATGGAGCCAGATGCCATGCCCAACCCAGGGCCCTGAGATCATACCCAAGCGAAAAATTAAGAGTCGGATGCTCAGGGGATCCCTGGGTGGCGCAGCGGTTTGGCGCCTGCCTTTGGCCCGGGGCGCGATCCTGGAGACCCTGGATCGAGTCCCACATCGGGCTCCCGGTGCATGGAGCCTGCTTCTCCCTCTGCCTGTGTCTCTGCCTCTCTCTCTCTCTCTGTGACTATAATAAATAAATAAATAAATAAATAAATAAATAGTCGGATGCTCAAACCACTGAGCCACCCAAGCACCCCTGTATTATCTCATTTAATTCAGCTCTCACGACATCCTCATGCATCTTATCCCCACTTTAACAGTTGAGAGAAATTTAAGTTCAATTTGAGACCACCTTCCTCCAAAACTTTTCGTGGAATGGTGTAAGATGAGCTGGTTTAGAAGCTTCAAGTTCTAGGCTCAGCCACATACTAGCTTCAAAATAGGAGATGGGGGGCGGGGAGGAACCCAACGGGATCCAAGTTGGGATCCAAGCTCCGCTGGAAGGATTAAACCTCACTATGTTAAGTGGAAGCTCTTTGCAAACTCTTCCTTCTTACCAAGTACTAAACAAAACTAGGTACCAAGCTACAGGAGTTGATTAAAGGCTGGAAACCACCAACAGCTTAGAGAAGTTGCACGTGGTGCTACCGATTTCCAGGACCTCTGATTTCTCAGACCACCGCCTCACAGAAGCCTTTCGTCAACCCCAGGCCGGGGTCTGGAGTCACTCCACACTTCCCACAGCCCACAAACGCCAAGGGCTCCTTTAAGTCCCTGGCACGTGTAACTCGCGGCGGGCACTACAGGCGCAGACCCACGGAGATCCAAATCTCTCCCAAACATCAACAAAGGGGGAAGTTAGGGTAGGGGAGATTGACTGAACCCAGGGTTCCACACCATCTTCTAGCGATCCCCCCCCCCAAAAAAATAAAAGAAGATGGAACCAAGTCTTCTCATCCAACTTTCTCCTCTCTCCCACGTGGGTTGGTCTCCTTCTCCCACGCTAGGCCAGGACTCCTCCACCCCACCCCCTGACACTTTCGGCCATGTGCACAGAGTGCCGGAAAGTACCCCCGACCACGGCAGTGGGGGCCCTAAGGCTTCCCGAGTTAGAACCTCGAGCGGGGCTCCTGGGGTCCCGCGGCTGCCCGAGCTCTCACTCGGGGCGCGGCAGCTGGGAGTTCTCGGCCGCCGGAGGTCTAACCCCTGGGGGGGGGCATAGACAGCATACGTTCCGTTCTAAGCCCCGGCAGGCTAGTGCGTGGCCTGAACCCGGAGGCTCCCGCTTCCCAGCCCCGGCGCCAGGCGCAGGGACTCACCATCTCTGCGATTCCGCGGTCCCGCCACCCCTCAGGGAGCGCCGGCGACGTCAGAACGGGAGCGCGCGCGCCGCGGCCGGGAAGTCGCGCCGGACGAGTGGAAATGGCCGCGTGCGGAGGAAGCGGAAGTAACGTCACGAGAAGCGGGCGGATCTCGAGCTCTAAAGGCGCCTGCGGGGACGCGTAGGTTTTGGGAGAGGAATCGCAATTTGCTATTTTTGTTGTCATTATATTATAAATCTTTGGCGGTATCATCATTCCATTGCCTGTTTATCTTTGAGCACGTTCTTGTGCTTTCAGAAATCGTCTTTTTGACCCTGCACTAGCGAAGGAATGGCATGGAGATAATCATGGGTAATCCTAAATGTTTTTCTTCATATTTAGATATCCTTTTCGGGATCCCTGGGTGGCGCAGCGGTTTGGCGCCTGCCTTTGGCCCGGGGCGCGATCCTGGAGACCTGGGATCGAGTCCCACGTCGGGCTCCCGGTGCATGGAGCCTGCTTCTCCCTCTGCCTGTGTCTCCCCCCCCCCCCCCGTGATGACTATCATTTAAAAAAAAAAAAAAAAGATATCCTTTTCTTTTTTTTTTAAAGATTTTATTTACCTGTTTATTTATTTGAGAGAGATAGCTCTAGCAGGAGGGGGAGGACGGAGCAGACTCCCTGCTGAGCCAGAGCCCAGGAGCCCCTTGGGCTCTCTCCCAAGATGCGGGAGATCATGATCTGAACAGAAGGCAGATGCTTAGACCAACTGAGCCATCCAGGCGCCCTCCTACTTATCTATCCTTGCTACAATACTGGTGGGAAACGTAGAGTCCACCGGAAACAATCCATTGAATAGGGAATTCAGGAAGAAGAGCAGGTTTGCGGGTGAGGGTTGAGTTTCTGTCAGCTTGAGTTTGGATATGTCGAAGAACACTGATTTTCTTCTGCCCAGCATACTGCTCTTTTCTTTATGCTGCTCCAAATCTCCATTATTTAAAGGTAGACTCATGCCTCACCACCTCCAAGAAGTCCTTCCTGATCCTTAGGGCCCTTACTCATTTCTCTCCAACATGATGCACATCTTGGGACCATTTGAATCTAACCCAAACTAGATCATTACAGGCTAGTTCTAGTTAATTATTTTGGAAACCTAGAGGTAGAGACCTAGCAGGACCCTTAGGAATCATGCAGCAATTTCTTCATGTTACAGATACTAAGGACCAGAGAAGGGAAGCTGCTTGCCCACAGTCATAGTGAGGCAGTGGCTGAACCAGAACTGGACCTTGGGTTCTTGTCCAATCCCACGACTGGGATTTTGGCTATTGGCTTGGGTTACTTCGGCCAAATCTGGCTGCTATGCCTAGACCAGTTGCAGTATGGGGCAACAAGATGGGTTTGAACTGGCTCCAGGATGGAACATAAATTACATAAAAAATTGCTCCATCAAACTTCACCTCATGCGAATCTTATACAATTTGTCAAAGAACAAAATTTGTCTCCAAGTTAAGAAATGCTCATAGATGGTTCTTGTGTAAGAGTAGAACCTGTAGTTTGGATTCTGTTGCTCACTTTTCAGATTCTGTTTATGTTTGCATATTAATGGGACATGTCAGCCACCATTGTTGGAGGAATTAAAAAAAAATTTATTTATTCATGAGAGACACACACAGAGAGGCAGAGACACAGGCAGAGGGAGAAGCAGGCTCCATGCAGGGAGCCCGACGTGGAACTCAGTCCTGGGTCTCCAGGATAATGCCCTGGGCTGAAGGCGGTGCTAAACCGCTGAGCCACGGGGGGCTGCCCCATTGTTGGGGAATTAAACATAATTCCAATTTATAGTCCTAGATGTGGCCTTATTTGCTTTTTAAATATCCTTTGTAATAATTTCCATTTGTTAATCTGGCCTACCTGGCACCTAGGACCATCATATCTCAGGTCTCCTCAGTAAAGACTGATGAGGACTTGATTTTTTAAAAAAGATTTTATTTATTTATTTGAGAGAGTGTGTGAGAGAGAGAGCATGAGGAGAAAGAGAGGGAGAAGCGGACTCCGTGCTTAGCATGGAGCCAGACACGGGGATCGATTCCAGGACCCTGGGATCATGACCTGAGCAAAAGGCAGACTTAACCAACTGAGCCACCTAGGCATCCCTGATGTTTTTATTACTGTAATGAGACAGTACATCATTACTGTAATGGCTCAATTTCCAAATTCTCTTAAAGCTAGGTCACCCTTTGTGTTTTGTTGTTTCCCTTGCTAGTAAGTTGTGTTGACATATGCTCAAGATCAGTCTGTCTTAGAAATTTGTCTTTTACCACACTTTTGTGCTTAAAATCTTAAATCCTTGCCATAGCTTACCAGTTCCCTCTCCACCGGTCCCCACCTGCATCCCCATGAAAACAGCTCTGCCTACCTTCTTTTTCTACCCTGATTTCTCCAACCCCATCCATCACCCTTCGTTGGGAGTCATGTGCTCCACTGTTTTGCTTAGCTAACTCCTGTTCATCATGTCTTCAGTGAAGCCTCCCTGATCACCTAGACCAGGTAACTGTCCCCGCTGGATAGACCCACAGCTCTGTGCACTTGCCTGTATACCACTTGTCAACCTTGCCCTTATTTGGTATCCACCTTTTCAACCACACTTAGAGCTCTATGAGAGCAGGTCTTGTAGATTCCTTGGGTACTCTGGATACCTATCTTCTGGCACTATTACTGGCCCAAGGGTAGTGGGCATGCAGCCAAAAAGGAATTTGGGAAAAACTCTGTCACGAAGTCCATAGATTCCAGGGGAGTTAGTTGTGAGAGCAGAACCAGCCCTACAGTCTCACTCCACCTTCAATGCCCTCCAGCCAAGGATTAGCAGGAACACACCTTATAGTCTTATTACTTACTGCACCAAGGGAGAATGTACATGAGGAATGATAAGCCTTCTCAATAAGAGGACGTTAGAAAGTATTTACTGTAGGATTTGGGTTGTATTAGGTGATTTTAGGGAGTGTCTAAGGGATTGTGAGATTTGCTCTGGATTAGATGCCATCAGAGAGTGTGAATAATTCTGTGATGGTCACCATTTTTAAAAAAGATTTATTTATTTTAGAGAGAGCGAGCACACAAGGGCAGAGGGAGAAGGAGAGAATATCAAACAGACTCCTTACTTTTTTTTTTTTTTTTAATTTTTATTTATTTATGATAGAGAGAGAGAGAGAGAGAGGCAGAGACACAGGCAGAGGGAGAAGCAGGCTCCATGCACCGGGAGCCCGACGTGGGATTCGATCCTGGGTCTCCAGGATCGCGCCCTGGGCCAAAGGCAGGCGCCAAACCGCTGCGCCACCCAGGGATCCCCAGACTCCTTACTTAATGTGGAGCCCAATGCAGGGCTTGATCTCTTAACCCTGAGATCATGACCTGACTCAAAATCAAGAGTTGGCCCCTTAACTGACTAAGACACCCAGGAACCCCTAAGATGATTAGGCGTTTTAATAATCTTATCTATAAGGTAGAAGTAATGAAGTGGGGCTAGGGCAGCCCGGGTGGCTCAGTGGTTTAGCGCTGCCTTCAGCCCAGGACGTGATCCTGGAGACCTGGGATCGAGTCCCACATTGGGCTCCCTGCATGGAGCCTGCTTCTCCTTCTGCCTATGTCTCTGCCTCTCTCTCTCTCTGTGTCTCTCATGAATAAATAAATAAAATCTTTTTTTTTTTTTAAGTGGGGCTAAAGCTGTAATTGGCAAAGAAATATTGTCACTCATATTAGCCAGGATAAGAGGAATTTGGTGATTTTTGTGGTTTCAATAATGTTTGTGTTTTTGTCTGTGTTCAAATGTGATTAAAGAATGATCTTATTTTTGTCTTGATTATCACAGAGTGGTTTTGTCTGATGTTGATAACCCATGAAATCATTTATGTTGAACAGGTGGATACCAAGGGTCAGCTCCTAGGAACACCAAACCTTGACTGATAGAAATGGGCCAGTTCCTAGCTGTCATGGGCTGCTTTTCTTTTTCTCACCATCTTTCTATTCCAACCTTGGATCTCTGTTATTGACATTAAGAGCCCTGGTAGAGAAAGCCCAATTGGCCAAGCTTAGGTCACACACCTGCATTCCTTGACTGTCTTGGATCTATGGGAGAGTATCAGGTATAAGCTGGGGTGACATTCAGCCAGGATACATCATGTGACATATTAAGTTCTTAAAATAGAGAAATACATCCCAACTGGTTGGTAAGTAGGTGATGCCCCTCTCCTGGAATGCTCAGGAATACATACAATGCAGTTATTAAAGGGTTAAGGCCTGGGCACCTGGGTAGCTCAGTGGTTGAGTGTCTGCCTTCAGTTAAGGGTGTGATCCAGTCCCGCATCAGGCTCCCTTTGGGAGTCCTGCTTCTCCTTTTGCCTGTGTCTCTGCCTCTTTCTCTCATGAATAAATAAATAAAATCTTAAAAAATATAAAAGGTTAAGGCCTGGCCCTTCTAATTAGGCTGATGTTCCTTCCTGCTCCACTGTTCAATATTTTGAATATAAACTTTGGGTGAAAGACAATCTTCAGGGTAGCATTTATTCCTCTACTATCACCGATCCTGAGATGGGAAAGGTAATCCCCAATAGAAAAGCAGAATACTTTGAGCAAAGAGGAAGGAATGCTGGGTGGTCAAATGAGAATACACATGTCCAATACAGTGTTCATTATTAAATGTTTGGTATTGGATGGACAGATGGACACATGGATGAAAATACCTAATAGGAAGAAATAAATCATGCAAATGACAGGTTACATCACCCCATCACACATGGGGGGAATGTAATCTCTTCACTCTGGAGGACAGGATATCTAAAACAAATTCTTCTTCCTCTTAATTTCTTTTTGGCAGTTCCCCAATGCGGTTCTTTTTTTTTTTTTTTTTTTTTTTTTTTTTTTTTTTTTTTTTTTTTTTTTTTTTTTTTTTTTTTAATTTTTTTTTCCCAATGCGGTTCTTACCTGCACTGAGGGCATGTTAACCAGCTCTGGTGCTGGGTTCAGGAGCTGGACCTGAGGCTGTGGCTCCTTTGTGAGGTAGCCTCAGTGACAGGGGTACTATGAGGCAGGGGCTACTTCACCCCAAACGGGCGTGAGGCGTGAGTCAGGCATACCAATCCTGCCCTCCAACTCAACTAACACCACCTGCTCACCTAAGCTTCGTCATGTTGCTGCCACTGCTGGGAGCCTGTGTTGTGGTGGGGCCATTCCAGGGCCCTGAGTGGGAGCCCGTGCTGGGCCTACTCTCTGAGGATCACAGCTGTAGGGACCCTCGGTGTTGTGGCAACCTGCTGGTGCTCTGCCTCTTTCTGATCTGGCAGGTCCAGCATTATTGGCAGCGGATCACCAGGACCCATCCCAGCATGAAGAAGGTCATCAAGGTGAGGGGATCCCACACACCTCCTTCCCTCAGCACCATGATGGTCTCATTCACTTGTTACAAGGACCCTGTTCTAAGCCCTATGTACCAGAGATGAATCACATGGGGGAACTTAAGCCTGGTCAGGGAAAGCATCACCAGGCCCCAGATCCATCTGTCACCCTGGTCTCTCTCCCTCACTCCACACATTCAATCCATCTACAGGTACTGTGGGCTCTATTTGCAAACCATATCTCATCTGATCACTTCTCAAAACCTCATCACAGCCACCTCGGCAAAGCCTTGCTCATATCTCACCTACACTGTAGCACTGCTTTCTGCCTGGTTCCTGTGGCCTCTCTCATCCAAGCACAGACAATATTCCACTTGGCTGACAGAACGACCTTCTTTCTTTCTCTTTCTCCTTTAAAATTTTAATCCAAGGATAATACACATACACAGATTATCTGTGTATAGATCAATGAATTTTTACAAACTTAATACATCCGTGTGCAGCACCCAGGTTAAGAAATACCACTACTGCAGCCCAGAAGCTTGCAGTCAGAACTATGCTGATTCCTAATAACCTAGGCTAATTTTGCCTGTATGAAATCATATGGTAGGTATTCTTTTGCACCTGGCTTAACATTATACTTGTGAGCAAGAACTAACATTTAAAAATAGATCATAGCCCTTTGCCCTTCAAAATCCTGCAATGGCTCTTACCAATATATACTCCCTGTCAAACTCAGAATAAAATTCAAACTCCTAAGCATAAATCCAAGGCCCAGCTGATCTGTCCTACATTTCTCTCTGACCTCATCTCCCAGCACTCTTCATCACCTGTTCCATTCTTGGCATAGGGACTCCCCTCCCCTCCCCTTTTTTTTTTTTTTTAAAAGATTTTATTTGTTTGTGAGACACACACACAGAGAGGCAGAGACATAGGCAGAAGGAGCAGCAGGCTCCCTGACAGGAGCTCAATGTGGGTGGGACTTGATCCCAGGATCCCAAGATCAGGACCTGAGCTGAAGGCAGATGCTCAACCACTGAGCCACCCAGATCCCCTGGCACAGGGACTCCTTAATGTTCTTATGCATGACCTTGTTCTGACCTCTGGGCCTTTGCACTAACATCTCCTCTGCCTTCAGTCCTCTTTCTTCAGATGTCACTTAGTTGCCTATGGTTTCATTCAGGTCTCCAGTCAAATGTCACCTCCTCTGAGAGGCTTCTGTGACCAGCCTGTCTAAAGGAGTTAACTAACTTCATATCCACTCTATTTTTATTTCCATCAGAACACTTTTCAATACCTAACATGTTGTATACTTGATTATTGTGTCTTCCATGTCTGGAAGATAGTTCCTGACAAGGACTTTGTCTTGGTTCATGCTGGTAACCCCAGCATCAAGAATAGTGCCTGGCCTGGAGTAAACTCTTTGTCTTTCTTGATTGAATGCCCTAAGGGAAGTGATTCCCTCTTTTCTGAGCCCTAGCATCCTCATCTGGATACTGGATTGTAATTCTAATCTGTGAGCATTAGATGAGACAATGTGTGACCAAGGATTTTGCTTCTCCATTCTTAACAACAGGTGCCACTGCAGAAGTGGGCAGTGCCCTCCACAAGACATGACACTTGTTTCAGGATGACCCGTGAATTCTTCAGCCTTAGTGATTTCAGTGGCCTGGATGCTCATGTCCAACAATGGGCACAAAAGAAGAGACATGAATACGGGAGGAACCTCCAGGAATCATGGAACCAATACCTGCTCTCTTGGCAGCACCCATGTCAGGGTTCATCTTGGGATTTCTGCACCCCCTTTGAGCCTTTCTTTTGCACCACATCCTTTTCAAGCACCTGTATGCTCTCTCAGGACAGTTCTTGGGAAGCATGGCAGGTACCCTGGTGTCTCAGTGATGAGCAGACTCACCTGATTTGCAAGCCACTATCCTCACCCTTGGACAGGTACCAAAAGATGGAGCAGCTGCTGGTCCACTCCCAGGAAGAATTGATGCCACTGGAATCTGTTGTCAGCATGAGGTCTCACCTCAAACCTATGATTTTAGCCACCTCTCTCTCAAGCCTCCCTTCGTCTCAGAGGCTGCAGTTCTCCTCCAGAGACTTCTTGCCTGATCCTTCCAACCAACAAGTGGGAATGTCCACCTGGAAGTCCTGGGGCTGCTCACAAAAAACCTGGGTACCAGAGAGGGAGAACCACATGCTAGTCAGAGAGGCTCTAGAGTGGGGAAGCCAGACAGAGAGTAGTGGGGAAGATACTTGGGAGATTCAAGCAACTGTGGGGCAACTCCCAATGAACTTTGAGATGGTGGATGATGCAGAAACTAAGGTCCTGGAATGGAGAAGCCAGAGACTAGTAATAAGTAAAACTGATGGAGATATCCTGACACTAGGGTCAAAGAACCAGGACCAGATGGGAATTGAGAATAGAGCCAAAATTCAGGAACTAGGAAATATAAATGAGAGGGAGGCTGAAGGTGAGAATCCTCCTGAAACTCAGGCACATATAGTAGAAAAACAGAAACAGTTAAGATGTAAAACTGATGCAGAGACTCAAACGCTAGAGTGGAGGAACCAGGATAAGAATAGAAATGATGATGCTGTAGAGATCCAGGCATTTGAGAACAAGAAAGAGGCCAGAGAAGAGAATGAAGGAGAGACCCAGGCCCAAGGATTGGGGAAGCAGGACCAGACTGGAAGTGAGGATGGTGAGGAAAACCAGGTGCCCGGCTGGGGAAAACAAGACAAGATTAGAGATGATACTGGTATAGGAATTCAGGCACAGGAGTGGACAAACAAGGTCCATGTTGGAGGTGAGAATGATATGCAAACCCAGGTATCTAGGAGGGAGAACCTGGCAGAAGTAAAACAAGAGGAAGGTGTGGAGACCCAGGCCCTGGGGTGGGAAAAACAGGAATGCATTGGAAGTGAGAATGTTATAGGGATCCTGACCCCAGGGTGGGGAAAGCAGGATCAGGGTGGAAGTGAAAAAGTTGGGAGGATCCAAGCATCTAGGGAAGAGATCTGGAAACAACTAAGACATGAACTTTTAGTGGGTTGGAGAAATCAAGGCCTGAGAAAGGGGGAGGTTACTGGGGAAGCCCAGTTATCTAGAGGGAAGAACCTCAGGGAGATAAGACAGGAGGACTGGGTAGTGATCCATACACCATGGTGGGGAGACGAGAGACCAGTAGCAAGTGAAATTGACAGAGAATGCAAGATATCATATTGGGGGAATCAGGTTCAGATTGGAGGCAAAATGGACAGAGAATGTGAGATATCACGTTGGGGGAATCAAGATCAGATTGGAGGCGAAATGGACCGGGAACGCGAGATACCATGTTGGGAGAATCAGGATCAGATTGGAGGCAAAATGGACAGAAAATGTGAGATACTATGTTGGGGGAATCAGGATCAGATTGGAGGCAAAATGGACAGAGAATGTGAGATATCACGTTGGGGGAATCAAAATCAGATTGGAGGCAAAATGGACTGGGAACGTGAGATATCATGTTGGGAGAATCAGGATCAGATTGGAGGCGAACTTAGAGCAGAAACTCAGGCACCTGAGAAAAGAGACCAGAGAAAAGGTGGAGATGAGGGCGATACCAATACCCTAGCTCCTGAGGAAGAGAGTCAGGGACAATTAAGATGTGAAACTCACATAGATACCCATCCACCAGAGAGGAGGAACCAGGAACAGTTTGAAGATGAGAATAGTATAGACATTCAGGCACTAGAAAAGAGAAATAGAAGGGTTAAAGATGAAGACGGTAAAGAGATCCAGGAACTTGGAGAAGAAAACCAGGGGCAGTTAAGCAGTAAACATAATGCCAAGATTCACACACCCATGTGGGAAAATCAGGAATACATTAGAGGCAAGGATGGTGCAAACACCCAGGCATCTGAGGTGGAAAACGGGGGAGAATTGGCAAGTAAAATTGATGGACAAACTTATTCAGCAGAATGGAAGAAAGAGGGGCAGGTTGGAGATGAAATTGGTGCAGAAATTCAGGTTCCAGAGAAGACAAGTCAGAGAGAAGCTGGAGGTGAGGATGATACAGACGCCTGGGAACCTAGAGAAGAAAACCAGAGCCAGTTAAAAGGTGTTATTGATAGAAAGACCCATTTATCAGAGTGGAAGAACCAGGAGCAGCCAGGAGGTGAGAATAGAACAGAAATTCAGGCTGGAAGTGAGGATGCTGTAGAGAACCAGAGGTCTGAGAGAGAGAAACAAGGACGGTTAGCTAGGGAAACTAGAGAGAGCCACTCACCAGGAAGGAGCAATGGGGAGCAGACTGGAGGAAAGAAGGAGGAAAATCAGACATTGGGGAAAAGAAGCCAGAGAGAGGCTGGAAGTGAGGATAATGGAAAGGTCCAGGGACTTAGGGGAGGGCCCCAGAGACTAATAACAACCAAAATTGATGAAACGAGCTGTTCATCAGAGTGGAAGAACCTGGAGCAGGTGGGAAGTGAGCAAGGTGCAGAGACTGAAATACAAGGGAAGAGAAACCCAAGAGGGACCACAGGTGGTGATGGTACAGAGACCCAGGCTCCGGGGGGAGATTACCAGGGACAGGTAAGAAGTGAAGTTGATGGAGAGATCCGGATACAAGGGCCAGGGAACCAGAACAAGGATGGAGATGAGGATGCTGCAGAAATCCAGGGTGTACGGAGCCAGAGAAAGTGCAGAGCTGAGGCAGCGGCGGGAGGTCCTCATATTCCAAGGGAAGGAAACGAAGAGCAGGTCAGAGAAAAAGATGCTGCTAAAGGTAATCTCCTAGTTGACTCTTTGGAGGGTGAGGGGTCCCCAGCCATCACTGGCTCCGGACATGAGGCCATGGCACAAGAACCACCAGACACCTCTGCTCTCTGTCCTGAGAAGAAACCTCTCCCCAGTTGGAGTCAACTCTCCCTGCAAGCCAGTGGGGAGGGAAAGCATTTGGTCAGCCAGAGCATGGCCTCTGCCAAGAAGCATAGAGCGGGGGTCAGTCTAGCCTTCCAGCAGGCCCCACCTGAACCCTGGAGAAGCCAAAAACAGGATAAAAGGGTGGTGGATCCAGGGAAGACTGCTGGCCTGACTCAGCAACTCCAGAACTTACAATCTGGAGAATTTCTGGCTGCACCCCTGGGCCTGCCCTCCGCCTGCTCCTCTGTCTTATGTGGCCGAGCCCCTCAAGCTGCCACAGCTCTAGCGGGTATTCCCACTGTCCTTACTGTCCTGCCCAAGGGGCCAATCCTCAAAAAGAGTCAACAGCTCCTCCTGGAGTCCCTCATGCGATGGAAGATCGTACACCTGAAGTGGGGCTTCCCCCAGAGGATCCTGGAGTCCCATTTGCTCTTTAACTTGTTAGAACCGTGCTCACTACCCCTTGCTGGCGTGAGGTTCCCTGGATTATACACAGCCTGTGAGCTCCAACAGCAGCAGGAAAGACATTGTGAGGCCCAGGGCTTCAGGCCAGGTCTTAAGTCAACTGAGAGATCCCAGAGAGTTCAGCTCCCAGAAAGAAAAAGCCCAAAACTTCCCACCCAGGACACAGCTCTGGAGAAATGTGGGTCACACCAGTGTAAGTCCATGGGCATTTCCATCCATTCTGAAAAGCCTGGGAGAGTCAGGCCACCAGGAGGCACTAGAGAACCACTAGATGTCCAGGAAGAGGTTCCTCCTAGAGCCAAGGCTGCTGCTCCCAGGAGGAGCTCTAGGCCTGCAGCACAGTCTAGGAGCTGGTGTGGCCCAGAGCTGCCCAGTGAGAACAGCAGAGACAGGAAAATGGTCGGGCCAGGAGCCTCCCAGATGGTAGAGATGGCTCCCTGCAGAGGGGGGACCTCATACCCCAGGACGGGCCATGACCACTGGAGGAAGGAGCGCATATCCCAAGAGGCCCCTAAGCCCCCCAGTCTCAAATGTCAGCGACCTACACATGGGAAAAGAGGAAGCCAGGAGGCTGCCGGGAGCAGCCAGGCTGGGCAACAGCCTTCCTCCTGTTTCACAAACACCTCCAGCTTCAAAGATAGTCTCCACTCTGCTGCAGCAAGGTTGAGTATGACCCTTCTAAACAAGGTATCCTGCTCCTCACACCTGGCCAAGCCTCGGCACTCAGCTCCCAACTTGAGCCTGAGGGATCCTGATCCTACCCTGCTTCCCAAATTGGGTGACCAACATACACGGGATGGCAGCAGTGGAGTCCATATTTCTCTGAAGAGAGACCTTCAGCCACCAGGTCACTACTCTGCCGAGGCCACTCTTCCTAAGACAGAGAGCTTCCGGGGTCAAGGGGAACCTGAGAACATAAATGGAGCCCCACAGAATGCATCGACCCCCCAGAAGTTTGGTTTTGTGAAGCATTGGAGATGTTATCTGCTCCAGCATGGCTTTAGAAAGTAGGCCACAGGCCCAAGGTCCTCAGAACACATAAGAGAAGGCACAAGAATGGTCTGCTCACCCTAAAAGCTTCTAATAAAATTGATTATTTGGGCCCAGTTGGGGTTCTAATATTTCTGACATATATTTTCTGAGTGTCCCCTTTTGGAGGTTGAGATATTTTGTGGGTGGGGTAGAAGCTATTCTAAGGTATTGAAGGTTTTGGGAATGTGGGTCAACCCAATGTCATCATCTCCTTAACATGTTAAGGAGATGTTTCCCTAGCCCCCCACAGTAGATTTACTGAGGTTTCTATCATGGATCTGTCTTGCCCTGGTCCAAGATAATTCTGATTGAAGTAGGGATACTTAAACTGAGCCTCAGCTGCTTGTGAGGAGGGGTGGCGATCTGCACTTAGACACTGTCTTTTAGTCACAAGGAAAGGAACTGATCACGGGGCATCTTCCCAGCTGGAACTCTGCTGCCCATGAACATACTTTATGGAAAAAGCATCCCTCCTACCACTTCTCAAGCACTGTCAACCATTATTACTTGTTGTCTTGCCTGTCTCACCAGGGAGACATCCTGGACCCAATTATTTGTTTTAATCAAGCCTGAAACTTTTGAGCCAAAAGACATTATGTCTTATGACATTCCCATAGGCAGCTTCAGCATGTGGAGGTAGATTCACAGAGTCCAGATCAGTGAGTGCTGGAATTGGGAATTTAATTCAGGTTTTCTCCCTCCCTCTCCTCCATCCTCCCTTCCTCCTTTCCTTTCTCCCTTCTTTTCTTCCCTTTTATTTAACTTTCCTATTAACTCATTGTAAAACCCATACATGCTCATCATAGAGAGTTTAGAAAATTCAGAAAAGGAAAAGTAATCCATAATCCTATTACCTAGTTACTGTTTTGATGTTTTTCTTGCTATGCATTGCTGCCTGCAAAGGTGTTTCCATAGCAATTAATGCCTACGTCTACTACAGCATTTATACTGTGATAGGTAGGCTCTAAGAGGACTTCCTTTTTTTAAATTTTTATTTATTTATTCATGAGAGACACAGAGGCAGAGACACAGGCAGAGGGAGAAGCAGGCTCTATGAAGGGAGCTAGTCGCGGGACTCGATCCCGGGTCTCCAGGATCACGCCCTGGGCTGAAGGCGGCGCTAAACCGCTGGGCCACCTGGGCTGCCCTCTAAGAAGACTTCCAATGCTCCCTACCTCCCAGCATTCATGCCCTTGTATATTCTCCCCTTGCCTAGATTGGATCTAGTGCCTGGCTTCTGACAGCTACGATACAGCAGACATGATGGAATGTCACTTCTGAGAATAGGTTAGAAAGTCTGTAACTCCATCTTGGTCATTTCTCTAGTTCCTTTGCTTGCTTCCTGAGGGAAGCCATCCTCCATGTTGTTAACTGCCCCAATGGAAAAGCATATATGGCAAGGAATTGAGGCCACCGGAAAATAGTTGTCAAGAAAGTGAGGACCTCACCTAGCCTTTGAAGAGATGAATCCTGCCACCAATTACATGAGTGAGCTTGGAAGCAGATCCTTCAGCCTTAGTGAGTCTCGAGATAACCAAAACCTTGTGAGAGACTTTGAACCAGGGTCACTTAGATAAGCTGTGTCCAGATTCCTGGTGCACAGAAACTATGAGATAATCAATGTTTCTTGTTTTAAGCTGCTAAGTTTGGGGGGCATATTAGTTTTCTATGGCTACTATAACAAGTTACCATAAACCTGATGGCCTAAAACAACTTCTGGAGGCCAGAAGTATGAAATCAAGATGTCAGAAGGCAGAGGAGATTGAGAGCGCCTCAATACATCTTGTATTGTATGAAATGAAGATGTCAGAAGGCAGAGGAGATTGAGAGCGCCTTCCGGGCCCTGAGCTCCGAGGGAAAGCCCTACGTGACCAAGGAGGAGCTGTATCAGAACCTGACTCGAGAACAAGCCGACTACTGCGTCTCCCACATGAAGCCCTATGTGGATGGCAAGGGCCGCGAACTCCCCACTGCCTTCGACTACGTGGAGTTCACCCGCTCGCTCTTTGTGAACTGATCCTGCTCCCAGCCTAGCCTGGCCTGCGCTGCCTGCCCCACCTTCACCTTGCTGCATGTCACCTCCTCTCTGTGCTCAAGTATTCCAGTGTCACCTCCCACTGTAAGCTTATGTCTGCTTAGCTTGGGATAAGACTTAGTAGAAATGGTGCTTCACTAAGCCACTTCTGGTCCAGTGGCACTTGCCCTGTGGTTGTGGGACCCAGATTCCTGTTGTGAAGCCAGCTGCCCCATTCCGACTCGAGAAATCTAAACAGCTGGCTATTTCCCTTCTTGTTCTCCCCTCTCCATTTTGTTTTCATGTAAAAGACAAATAAAGGACTCTTCCCCCCCGTAAAAAAAAAACAAAAACAAACAAACAAACAAACAAAAAAAACCTAGATGTATGAACAAGATCTAGAGATCTTGATAAAGATCTAGATAAAACAAGATGTATGAACCTTCTCCAAAGGTTCTAGAGGACAATTCATTACTGGTTCTTTTCAGCTTCTGGGAATTGCAGGTGTTTGTTGGCTTGTGGCACCATCACTCCACTCGCCTCCATGGTCACGTTGCTTCTTTCTTTTAATCTGTGTGTCTCTTCTTAAGACACTTGTCATTGGATTTAGGGTCCTCTGTATACTCCAGGATGATTTCCCCTCAAGATTCTTTTTCTAATATTTTTTTTAATTTTTATTTATTTATGATAGTCACAGAGAGAGAGAGAGAGGCAGAGACACAGGCAGAGGGAGAAGCAGGCTCCATGCACCGGGAGCCCGATGTGGGATTCGATCCCGGGTCTCCTGGATCGTGCCCTGGGCCAAAGGCAGGCGCCAAACCACTGCGCCACCCAGGGATCCCCTCCCCTCAAGATTCTTAATCACAGCTGCAAAGATCCTTTTCAAAATAAGGTAACATGGGGATCCCTGGGTGGCGCAGCGGTTTGGCGCCTGCCTTTGGCCCAGGGTGCGATCCTGGAGACCCGGGATCGAATCCCACATCGGGCTCCCGGTGCATGGAGCCTGCTTCTCCCTCTGCCTGTGTCTCTGCCTCTCTCTCTCTCTCTCTGTGACTATCATAAATAAATAAAAATTAAAAAGAAAATAAGGTAACATGGACAAATCCTGGGGATTAGGATATTTTATAAGTCTGCTCTGGCTGCTACAACAAAATACTATGGACTGGGTGGTTTAAATAACAGAAATTTATTTTCTCACAGTTATGGAGACTAGAAGCCCAAGATCAAGGTTCTGGTTGATTCAGCTTCTGGTAAGAACTTTCTTCCTGGCTTGCAGATGGTTGCCTTCACATGGCTTTTCCTTGGTGCATGTATATGGAAATTGATGTGAGAGATATTTCTTTCTTTCTCTCTCTCTCTCTTTAAAAGATTTTATTTGACACAGAGAGAACACAAGCAGGGGTAGTATCAGGCAGAGGGAGAGGGAGAAGCAGACTCCCCACTGAACAAGGAGCCCGACGTGGGGTTCAATCCCAGGACCCTAGGATCATGACCTGAGCTAAAGGCAGAAGCTTAAATGAATAAGTGCTCCCCTTTTATTTTTTTAAATACATTTTTATTTATTTATGATAGTCACACAGAGAGAGAGAGAGGCAGAGACACAGGCAGAAGGAGACGCAGGCTCCATGCACCGGGAGCCCAACGTGGGATTCGATCCTGGGTCTTCAGGATCGCGCCCTGGGCCAAAGGCAGGCGCCAAACCGCTGCGCCACCCAGGGATTCCCAGTGCCCCCCCTTTTAAAAAATATTTTTAAAGTAATCTCTACACCCAATATGGGGGGCAAGCTCATAACTCTGAGATCAAAAGTCACATGCTCTACTGACTTAGCTAGCTGGGTGCCCCTCTCCCTCTTCTTATAAGACCACCAGTCATATGGGACTAGAACTCCACCCTTACGACCTCTTAACTTTAAATATCTTTTAAAGGCCCTCTCTCCAGATATAGTCACATTAGACATTAGGGTTTCAACATTTCAATTTTGGAGGGCACAATCCATAGCAGACATGGAGACATATTTTTGAAGGTCACCATTCAACCTATCTCATGGAGTAATTTGTTACCCAGCAATAGATAACTAATAGAAACATACTCTATTGCAATAATTTGCTCATCTGTCTCCTCGACTGAACTTGAGGACAAGAATGGTCTCTTGCTCATTAAAATTTTTTTTTAAATTTATTTATTCATGAGAGACACACAGGGAGAGATAAAGACATAGGCAGAGGGAGACGCAGGCTTCTCTCAGGGAGCCTGATGTGGGATTCAATCCTAGCCTCCGGGATTATACCCTGAGTCTAAGGCAGATGCCTGGGATCCCTGGGTGGCGCAGCAGTTTGGCGCCTGCCTTTGGCCCAGGGCGCGATCCTGGAGACCCGGGATCGAGTCCCACGTCGGGCTCCCGGTGCATGGAGCCTGCTTCTCCTCCCTCTGCCTGTGTCTCTGCCTCTCTCTCTCTCTCTGTGACTATCATAAATAAAATAAAATAAAATTCTTAAAAAAAAAAAAAATAAGGCAGATGCCCAACCACTGAGCCACCCAGGAGTCCCTCCTGCTCACTTTTGAATCCTCTAACTCCTAGCACAGTTCCTGGCTCAAAACTTTGTCAAAAAGGATACGTACTTTTAAAGAATATACAGGATAGGGGGATCCCTGGGTGGCTCAGCGGTTTGGCGCCTGCCTTTGGCCCAGGGCGTGATCCTGGGGTCCCGGGATCGAGTCCCGCGTTGGGCTCCTGGCATGGAGCCTGCTTCTCCCTCTGCCTGTGTCTCTGCCTCTCTCTCTCTGTGTCTATCATAAATAAATAAATAAATAAATCTTAAAAAAAGAATATACAGGATAATATTTAATGATATGGAAATGTACATGATATATTTTTCTTTTGGGAGAAGCAGTTTACAAACTTTTGTATGTTACTGTTGTAAAAATCTATAGACTAAAATAAAATATATCAAAATATAGTTTTTTTTCTCATTGCCTTCGTTGACTATGTATTACTGCTATAATGTACTTAAGATGTGTTGAATAAATGTTTTTGCTTGTTTATTTCACATACTTGTATACATAATTCCGCATCTTTTGTGCACAGTATTTTAATAAGAACTTGTCCGTGTTAATACCTATTTATCTCAAACATTACTTCATAATGCTACACTGCACAATAAACCATTGTTTTCTGAACTATTTTGCCATGGAAATAATTTTTTGTACTGTCATACTGCTTCTGAATGTAGAAAACACCTCCTGAACTTACCTCCATCACCATTAGCCATTTGCTGGACACCCTGGTGCTAAATAAGTCCCTGTAGATTGATAGACTTTTACAGCTAATAGGTCTAACAGTAGACAATCTTTTCTTCTGCAGTGTTCTTTGCTGCTCACAAAGCTTCAAGTGTCCTGCAGCCCTCTGTGAGAGGATATCTAATGGGAAACGTCTTAGACTCTTCGAGAAAGGGGTCACGTAAATTTAAAATAATACAGCTTTTAGATCCTTGAGATCGTTTAATTTTTTGATAGTCGAGTTACTCCCTTTCTTTCCTTTCTCAAGCTTAATGATAGCTCCTTTATAAATATTTTTCAACCTACAGAGCGGTGAAGGCGAACTCTTGCGGTCTTAACTGACTGAGCCACCCAGGCGCCCCCCCTAAAGATTTTATTTATTTATTTGAGATAGATCAAGTGCGAGAACGCATGAGCGGGAAGGGGCTGAAGAAGAGGGAGCGACCAGCTTCCCACGGAGCAGGGAGCACCCCTGAGGACTCCCTCAGCAAACTGCCTTGTCCTGGGCAGACACCCGCCAGTCCTCGCCGGAGCGCTTCGGCCGCCTTCGTGGGGGGCTGCTTGCAGGAGATTGGGGTTGCGCAGGCGCATTACCTCGCTTTTCCCTCCCGCGCGCGGCGGAGGGCGGTCTCCCCAGTGCGCTTGCGCACACGCTGCGCGGGAAACGGTGCTGGTGCCGTGGCCGTGGAGTTCCCGGGGAAGGCATGGCTGTGAGGGACGCGGCCCGAGGCCCTCCCGGGCCCGGAAGGGACGAGGAGACGGCGCTGCTCTTCGAAAGGGCTCATTACCGGCATGACCCGTGCTGGCTGCTGCCCGTGCCCCCGCGCCTCTGTGTGGCCTGCATGCTGGAGCTGCTGCCGGAGCCCTGCGTATCGGTGCGAATGGGGCCCCGGTATTTCCCCCCACCAAACTGGGCCTTCCCTCCCCAGACCAACTCCCTCGAACCAGACGCACCTTTCCTAAACCAGGCCCACTCGCTTCGTTAAATCTACCCCCTGAACGGGCCTGCTCCCTCGCCAGGCCACAGCTGCCGCCTTTGCGACTCCACCTCAGCCTCGGTTTACCCCGCAGGCCGCCCCGCCCTGAGCAGAGTAGCCCTTTGCAGACTGGCCTCTGTGCCTCAGCTAGGCCTATGCATGCCCACCCCAAGCCCCCCACCCCTCCGGGACTCACTGGCACGCATGCCCTCCTCCCCTTCCCTTCTCTATGGCTGCCCTGCCATTTCTCCAGGATTTAGCCTTGGCTCGGCCCACGGCCGGGTACTCGCGCCGGGGAGGCTCCTCATTCTCTTCAGACTTCTGAGGGTGTAAGTGTGCCTTGGGCTCTGCGATGGCAGAGATGACACGTGAAGTTAAAGCCAGGCAGTGTGGGGTGAAGAGGGACAGACCTTTCTCATAAGCAGAGCTGGCTGGAAAATGGGATGCCTTTTTTCCTCACTGCCTACCCACCGTTGTAATGAACTTCTTGTCCGTGGAAGCATCCAAGAAAAGTGCGGGAGATCTCTTTCCTCTCAGATTTGTGGGAAGGGAATTCCTGCCTTGGAGGGAGAGGGAATGGGCTAGATCAATGGTTCTCAAGTTTTTTTATTCTCAGGGTGCCTTTACACTTGTAAGATGTGTTGAGGATCCCAAAGAGCTTCTTTTATGTGGGTCGTATCCACTGATGTTTACTGTATTAGAAGTGAAAACAATTTCAAAATACTACTTTAAGAATAGTAGTAAGTCGATTACATATTAGCATAATTGGTTTTATTGTGGCGAAATACTCATGATGTAAAATCTACCATTTTAAGCGTACAGTTCTGTGGCATAAGTAATTTAAATAAGAATAATGATATTTTCCAAAACCAAAAAGATGGGGAAAGGAATGGCTTTGTTTTATATTTTTGGCAAGTCTCTTTAATGTCTAACTTAAGATAGCTGGATTCTCATATATTTCTGCATTTCATTGGTTGTATACTGCTTGTGTAATCTTTGGAAAATTTCACTGTACACTTGTGAAAGAAAAAGAGTGAAAATAACAAACCACATCTTAGGGATCCCTGGGTGGCGCAGCGGTTTGGCGCCTGCCTTTGGCCCAGGGTGTGATCCTGGAGACCCGGGATCGAATCCCATGTCGGGCTCCCGGTACATGGAGCCTGCTTCTCCCTCTGCCTGTGTCTCTGCCTCTCTATCTCTCTGTGACTATCATAAATAAATAAAAATTAAAAAAAACACATCTTAGTATTATATGAAAGTGGTTTTGAACTTTTGTATTCTCTGTAAGGATTTTGGGCACCGTCGGTGGTTCCTAGGCTATGCTCTGAGAACTGCTGGCTAGCTGACTATACTTGAGATTTCACTCAGGCCAGAAGTTCTGAGGCTGCCCTTCTTGGATAGTGAGTCAGAGATACAGAAAGAAATAAGATTGATGTCGGGGAGAAAATGAGAAGGCTAAAAATTACTGGGAATTTAGTAAATAGACATTTGTGGTCAACTGCTGCTGGGATAGGGAGGGAAATTGATTGTGAAAAGGTTTTTTTAGAAGAGGAAGCATGTGAATTAGGCTTGAGAAAATGAGTGATATTTAATATTTAGACCAGAGGAGATGGGGGAGCTTATGCCAGGAACTAAGTATTAGCAAGGATGGGTTTGGGGAAGTAATCATAGTGTTCGAATGGAAGTTGAGGGAAATGAGATTGAAAAGCCAGGTTAAGATGAGTTCCTCCAAGAGTTTGAATCCAAGCTAAAGAGCTTGGACTTAATCTGATGGGTGAAAGTGAGTCATCGAAATTTTTTGAGTAACTCATTTAGATCACTAGCTTAATGTATTATGTGGGAGGAACTGGTGAAGGAATACATGAGATTTGAAATCACACAGGTTACAGGCAACAGGAAATGTACCTTCATCTTTTATTGAATGCACTTTTTTTTTAGCTTCAGCTCTCCCCAGTTGAAAGGGTGATGTAGTTAGTTGTACCCATGCTCCTGCTGTATCCTTGGTGCATTCCCCCTCCCCTGCCCTTTTTTAAATCAAACTTTTGCTACTCTCTTGAGCACTTTACACAGCTACTACCCAGTTCCCTGTACTGGGAAGTAAATTGACTGTGAAGACTTATGTCCATGTTGAATGGAAGGACGCATTTCTCTACTGACCTCTTTTTTTTTTTTTTAAAGATTTATTTATTCATTCATGATAGACAGAGAGAGAGAGAGAGAGGTAGAGTCACAGGCAGAGGGAGAGGCAGGCTCCATGCTGGGAGCCCAACGGGGGACCCGATCCCAGGACTCCAGGATTGCGCCCCGGGCCAAAGGGAGGCGCCAAACTGCTGAGCCACCCAGGGATCCCCTCTACTGACCTCTTTGAGGCTCATGCAGGGTTTCCAGAATTACTCTCCTGGACTGTTGAAGTGGAAAGGGTACTAACCTTGGACAAGAGCTGGTTGGAGACAGATTTGAGTCCTTAGGAATGTCTCTGGGCCTCTGTTTTCTCATCTGTAAAGTAGTGACAATAATACCTATTTTTGCCAACTTGTTAGGTTTAAATGAGCTAGCAGACAAAAGAGTGATTTGTGAATAGTAAAGTAAATATAGGGTAGTAGAAATCTTAGCTCATGTATAATCCTCTGTGTAAATACATGGATTCCTGAGTGTAAATGATGCCCTTTCCTATAGTCTCTTCAGGGATTATGACCTTACCATAGTTTAGATGAACCTTCCAATATCATCTTGTGATTATATTTAGAGATTATTTGTTTGGGTTCAGAATGGCTGAGACTTGCTTGCTACTGAATATTATTTTATCTGCCTCAAGTTGGTGCGTAAGAAGCATGTGCTGTCCTGCTTCCAAGATGCTCTCTTGAGGCATGCCTCCCTGGTCATGCCGCTGGTGGCTCGGGACCAGAGAATCTGTATCCACTTCATAAGCATGCTTTTTGGTAAGATTAAAGGGGAAACTTGTCATTAATTTTGCATGGATAGCATGTACATTTGGGTTTGGAGAAATGGTCTTGGTCTTTAGTTTTTTTGCCATGCAGCAGTTTAACTTATTAGTAAATTGTTTTGTCATAATGATGAAGAAATGATCCCATTTCTAAGACACATGATGCATTGTATGGTAACTGGCTTTACTACACCCAAGAGGTTAGTAAAAGTGTGAATATGAATATGGGAAATGTGCTATCTTTCAAAGAGTCCACTCTGGTCTTTGAACAGGATCAGAAGATCCAGACTAGACTCCCTTGTCCTGGTGTGACCCTGATTGAATTACTTCCCCTTTCCTGTGCCTGAGATGGATTAAAAGGTCCCTTTTAATACAATTATAATGTCCTGTGGAAAGAGCCCTTTCAGGGAGGAAGAGGAGCTAACTCATATTGGGTACTTTACTGTGCTAGAGGCTTTTCAGGCTTTATCTGCCAAGACAGTCCTTTAAGGGGGAGAGGATGATCCCTAAGGCTAAGGGAAGTCATAGCTAACAACTGGCAGAACTGGAATTTTATCCCAGGTCTATTAGAGACTCCAGAGTACTCAGTTTTTATGCTGTGCCACATTGACTGTTTTTATCCTTTTAAAGCCAGAGTGCTCTGGTCACTGAAAGTCTAGGTGTTTGGTGTTGAGGATAGCATTTATCTGGGACATTGCTTAAAGCTGCTATTAGTCTAGAATTTACAGCGTGCCTTTGTGGATTTCTCTTTTAACTATGAACCATCCTCCTCTCTCTTGTCTTGGCTCCAAGAGCTATTATGCAATGTGGAAGATGGGAGTGTTACAGACCTCTGTATTGAAGGTAAGGTGAAACTCTGTTTACCTAGCATTTGAAGCTGGGGATATTAGCCTGAATTGCAGCTCTAGTTGTTTGAGACCTTGATGAAATAAATGTCTCATTTTAGAAACAGATCAAGAAGACTCACTTGTCAATCACTAAGTATGCACTCCTTTCTCAGGCACCTATTCTGTACCATGTACGGTATCAGACACTAGGAATGCATAGATAGGTAAGACATGGTTCCTGCCCTCTAAGAGTTTACAGTCGGGGGGAGAGATTGGGTGGCAAATAATGAGAACTGATAAACACTGTTAGAAAGGCATGTATAAACTCTGTTTTCATTCCATCCACATTGGTTGGTTGGAAGTTGTCTGCACATAGATGATGGTAAAAAAGCTGTGGAACTGTGTCAGTTTACTTATAAAGGGCTCAAGGAGTGGAGTGCCTGATCTTGGGGTTGTGAATTCTAGCATCCTGTTGGGTATGGAGATTACTAAAATAAATCAATAAACTTTAAAGGGCTCAAGGAGAAAGAAGACAAGAGCATTGGGATAGGAGGATTCTTGCAGAAAGAGCAAGAATTGTATCAGAGTCTATTCAGGAATCAGAAACCACACAAGTTATTTCAATGGGAAAAAACTTTAAAGAATAGTTAACTGGCTAACTGGAGGCAAAAAGAGAACACCAAGTTTTCACAGAGGTAGCAATTTCAGAAAGCAGCTCCCACCCTTAGACCTGGGGAAACAAAAGGAGGTTGGAATTATTAAAACATAAATTTTCTCTGAGGAGAAGATGCTGCTTGGCTGCCTCTCCATCCATGACCATCCAACCACACAGCAGCTGTAACAGATCATAAGCAGGTCGTAAACTGTATATACTTCTGACCGTCTCTCAGTCTAAATAATGTGCACAAACAAATGTACCGCTTGAAGTTCTGACTACTGGCAGGAATGGGGAGATTTCCCTTCGCCATTTAGCCACTTTTGAGTGGGGCTATAATCCTAAAGCCATCCACCTCTGGATGGTGCCAGTGTAACTTGGACACCTTCATCAGACCCCAATAACTTTACTGAGGTGGTAGGTACTTGGTAGAGACTGCAAAGCCAGAGAGAGAAGCAGGACTTGCTTCTTTCCCACTGTTTCCTGCTTGCCTTCTTCATGTTTCTATCATTTTAGAGTACTTCTTTACCTTGGAAGTGGCAGTCTTCCTGCAGCAGCAGCTGAATCTATTTTGTAGCTTTTCCCAGACTTGCAGAGCCAGCCTCTTTACCGCTCCTCAAACATACCAGCAGAAGCATCACAAATGATTGTATACAAGGATGAGTTTGGGGTTGAGAGATAATATAGGCAATTATTGGCACGGGAACTCACCCATAATTCTGTTTTCTAGTATATGAAGGAGCAAATTGTGAGGAGGAAAAAAAAAGTAGAGATAATATAAAATAATTTTCAACCTTAGTTTCCCAGTACACTTACCCAAGTAGCTTTATTTTTTTCTTTTTTCTTTTTCCAAGTAGCTTTAAAAATGTCTAAATGCTTAGGCTTTTTCTCTAGAGATTCTGATTTGATTGGTCTAGAGTGGGAGTTGAGCATTAGTATTTTTTTTTAAATTCCTAGGTGATTCTAATGTGCAGCCTAATTGTGAACCACTGATATAAAACAATGAAGAAGCCAGAAATCCTTTGGTTTTGATATTTACACAATTGAGATAGAAAAGACTATACCACAAGAAAATGGCTTTGAGTAGAAGGGCTATGAAAGGTGAAATATGGGCCAGGGGTTGTCTTCTGATTAGTAATGCTACTGTATCTGCTCAGTCCTTATCCAGCTTACAACTCAGCTGAAGTTAGAGCAGACCATCCATTGCCTGCTGGATGAGTGCCACAAAGAGGTCAGTAAATAGTTGTGGGTTCTTGAGTACCCCTCAGAATCTTCAGATATCAGAGCTGGGCCCACCCCTCTTTGGATGGATAGGCGGGGAGATTGAAATACAGAGAGAGAAAGGGACCTGCCTGAGGTCACTGAGTCAGTGGCAGAGCCAGAGGTAGGGCCTGGGTTTTCTGATGCTACTCCATTACTTTTATAGCTTCTCTCCTTCCTCCTTCAACCTTCCAAATGCTACCTCTGTGTGCTGACATAAACATAATTATCCCATGGCTATTTTATTTTTTATTTTAAATTTTTAAATTTTATTTATTCATGAGAGACACAGAGAGAGGCAGAGACACAGGCAGAGGGAGAAGCAGGCTCTATGCAGGGAGCCTGACATGGGACTCGATCCCGGGTCTCCAGGATCACGCCCTGGGCTGAAGGTGGCACTAAACCGCTGAGCCACTCAGGCTGCCCCTCCATGGCTATTTTCTATACTTTTGTAAGTACAACACAGATTTCCCTGATCAATTTATCAAGGAAATCTGTTTACTATGTCTTGGCTTGGTATTTTTTTTTGCTGGAGTTGTATACAATATTTTATACTGAATTTATTTGCTTTTATCAGCATCTAAGGTGAGCACTGAGTAGTTAACCTGCCTTCTTCAAGATAGTCAAAAACACAAATTCAACAAGCAACTTGCATTGTGTTTAAGATTTAGGAATAATATCAGAATCACTTTTTATTTTTTATTTTTTTGCAAAAGGAAGACAGATGCTCATCTAACCCCAAGAACAACATGTAATTATAAATTATACTGGGATCTCTGGGTGGCTCAGCGGTTTGGCGCCTGCCTTTGGCCCAGGGCATGATCTTGGAGTTCCGGGATCAAGTCCTGAGTCGGGCTCCCGGCATGGAGCCTGCTTCTCTCTCCTCCTGTGCCTCTGCCTTTCTCTCTCTCTCTCTCTCTCTGTGTCTATCATGAATAAATTTAAAAAATTATACTAAATTATAATTTCATTATTATTATTCTCCATATGATTATACACCAGATTGAATTCATAATTATATACAATTATATGTATATCCATACTTGTCATTATGATGATACCACTTAACCCTTTAGAGCACTTTCTATATGCAAGGCATTGTTAGGTGGTTTACTTGCAGTATCTCATTTAGTCCTAACAACCCTATGAAGTTGATACTATTATTATTTCCCACCAGGGGAGTTAAGAGTCTTACTTAAGATGCTATAGCTAGTCACTAGAACAGGAGAAATATATACTATCAACTCTCCCTGTAAACCATCAAGCATAGGGCCTGGCAAATAGAGTGTTCAATAATAGCTATGATAATGATAATACTTTTTTTTTTCTGTACTGAGCCAGAATTTTGTCTTTATGATGTTCCCAACTTTCACCCTGAAATTTCAGGCTCTGTACAAGACAAAATATGCTAATTTTAGTTCAGTTTAACAGTCATGTACTGAGAGAGGTACTGAGCACTCTGAGAGGAATTGGACTCAGCCCCTTTCCTGGAGGTCTTCCCAGTCCAATAGGGGAGATAGACACATAGTTAAAGGGGCTGATTACTGATTGCGTTGAGAGACGTATACAGTATAGGCTTTGGTGTGGATAGAGGAAGATGCATTTCGGTGGGGGAATCTGTCCTGATCCTAATTTATAGAATGGAGTGTATTCACTTTCTATAGCTGTGTAACATGCCCTCCATGAGAGGCAGCCTGGCCACCCTGACCCTTCTCGGCAAGTTGGTGGATGCCATCCCTCTCCTGGCAGACAAGCTTGTAATGGAGCACAGTGAGTGACCTCTGGGGAAAAGCTGCTACTACCCTTTACCTGCTTTGATCACACTTGTATCTGGGTGATCCATTCACTATACACACCTGGGAAGTCATTACTTTCCTTTTTTAGGCTTTAGTTTTCCTGTCTGCAAGATGTGCTCTATGTTGGCCAACTTGAAAAAAGTATTTCTTGACTCTGGTCTTGAGCTATTTTTGTTCATTATGTTAACTCAAACTAATTAAGTACCTACTTCTGAACTCTCCTTTGGGTGAAAGGAGGAATTAATTCTGGAATATAAAAGTACTTTTTTTCTATCAGTAAAATGCAAATGAATATCTCACAGAGTATTTACCCAAGGGTAAATCACTTAACTTCTCTAAGTCTTGGTTTTCCCTTTTGATTAAGTGCCCAGAAATCATTTATTATGGGGGATTATAAGGGATTATCATTACTACCCCACTGGGCACAATGGTTTGGAGTTTTATATAGCGGTTGACATTGTGAGGTTTCCATGGCCCCTTGGTTGTTTTCTGGACAGGTGATCTGATGGAGCATCTGTTGAGAGGTTTAGTGTATCCCAATGAGGGGGTGCAAGCTTCTGTCTGTTACCTCTATGGGAAGCTATACTCCTCACCAGTGGCAGCTGAGATGCTTTCGGGCCATTTCCGGGAGAAGCTGTGTCCTCTCTTCCTTTCCACCCTGGATGGTGCCCAGACAAAGGAGCTACAGATCAACTGTTTGGGTAAGACATAGGACCAGAGAGAAAAGAGAGAAAGCTTTTGATATTTTGCTTCAACACTTGTTAGCTCTCTAGTGGTGGAGAAATTTGCTGCTTTGTAAGGTAGAAGTCATGGGTTCTGGAGATAAGATGCACAAACTGTGACAGATGCCTAGAGTTGGTGTGACATCTTAAGAATGTTGCCTTTGGGTGTGTGGGTGGCTCAGTTGGTTAACCATCTGCTTTCTGCTCAGTTCATGATCTCAGGATCCTAGATTGGGCCTTATTGGCTTCCTGCTCAGCAGGGAGTCAGCTTCTTCCTCTCCCTCTGCCCCTGCTTTGTGCTCTCTCAAATAAGTAAGTAAGTAAAATCTTACACACACACACACACACACACACACTCAGGGATGTCTAAGGAGACATGAAGAAGTTTCCAGAGGATGTATTAGGGGCTACCTTGGGTATATTCTTGTGCCTATACTCCTTTTGCCTCACCTCCTGACCCTTTTGTTTTCCTAGGTTTGCTGAGGCAGTTGCTGAAGTATGATCTCTTTGTGTCTCTAATCATGAACAAGTCTGCACTGGCAGAAAGTACTGAGGGTGTTGAGGGAACACCAGGAAAGACCTCATTGCCTTTGGTGCTCAAAAAGGTGATTGTCTTGTGATTCCTGGTCTCTAGATTCAATAACAAGGGAGCCCAAATGGTTCCTGGACCTTGTATCACTCCTACCTAAGATTTCCAAGGTATTTTCTTACTGGTCCAAATAATGTGCTATTAGAGTACTGAAAATACAGTTGACCCAAGGGGTCAATGCAGGGCTTGGGGCACTGACCCCGGTGCAGTTGAAAATCTGCATATAATTTTAAACTCCTCCAAAATGTAACTACTAATAGCACCCTGTTGACCAGAATCCTTACTGATAACATAAGCGGTCAGTTAACACAAATTTTGTATATTATATGTATTATATACTGTATTCTTTTTTTTTTTTTTTAAGATTTTATTTATTTGGGACGCCTGGGTGGCTCAGCAGTTGGGCGCCTGCCTTCAGCTCAGATCCTGATCCCAGGCTGTTGGATCGAGAGTCCCACATCGGGCTCCATGCAGGGAGCCCGATGTGGGACTCGATCCCTGGTCTCCAGGATCATGCCCTGGACTGAAGGTGGCGCTAAACTGTTAAGCCACCCGGGCTGCCCTATATAGTGTATTCTTAAAGTAAGCTAGAGGAAAGTGTTATTTTTTTTTAAATTTATTTATGATAGTCACACACACACAGAGAGAGAGAGAGAGAGAGAGGCAGAGACATAGGCAGAGGGAGAAGCAGGCTCCATGCACCGGGAGCCCGACGTGGGATTCGATCGCGCCCTGGGCCAAAGGCAGGCGCTAAACCACTGCGCCACCCAGGGATCCCGAGGAAAGTGTTATTAAGATAGTCATAAGGAGTAGAAAATATTTATAGTTCTGTACTATATTTATTGAAAAAATCCATGTGTAAGTGGACCTGTGCAGTTCAGACCCATACTACTCAGGGGTCAATTGTAGGTTTTATTTCAGTTGTGAACCCTCAGATACACATCTTCTTAATGTCTAGGCTGGCTGATAATGCAGAATACAGGCAGTGACAGAAACAATGCTGTCTCAGTAGTTTTAGGGATAAAACTCAAGCTTCTTAGCTTGGTACCTAGAGCCCTCTTTCTCTGGATCCTGCTTACCCCTTCAGCCTTATTAGCCTATCTCTTCCACCCCACAACGCAGTGCTCCAGCCATATGTAACTTCTCCCTGGCCTTGCGTGTACTAGGACAGCCTGTTTCTGTGCCTGTGTGGGTGTTCTTCCCCTTTGCCTTTAAAGCCTTTTCTCCTCTCCTTTGTCTCTTGATCCTTCCAGGTCTATAGGGTTCCCTGTCCTCTTGGTTCCTTTAGGTAGAAAGTGCCTTATGTCACAGTGCTTACTTCATATTATGGTTGATCTATTTAGAGTTTCTTTAGGACAAGACCTGAGTCTGGCTGGATCTCTCTGCAGTGTTCAGCACAGGGCTTGGCAGAACTATTTATTCTCATCTGCTTTGGGGATATCATTGATTGACCAGATTGTGGCACTTCTTCTGTAGGAAAGAGGAGGAACCCTGATCAGAAGTGGGAAAGGGAGAGTTGGGGATAGATAAGGTAGGTATTAAAAAGCCAGTGTAAAAAAAAAAAAAAAAAAAAAAAAAGCCAGTGTAAACCGCTCCTCCTTGTTTCCTTGGGATGCCTCTAGAAATATCCATGCAGGGCCTGTGAACTCTGAAGAGCAAGTCCTGTATGTCTGAGCCAGAAAACCTCATATTGGGTTCTTTTCTGTGCTCATTTTGTTGCTGCCATCCTGGAGTCCATGGTAACATCTAATTAGAACATTTGATCTCAGGCTCAGCAGGACACAAGGTCTTGTGTCCTCACAGTGCACCAAGGCAGCATAATGGTGGCAGGGACAGAGATTAGAGAGCACTTTCCTAGGGGGACATGACTTTATAGAGATAGGAGTCTTGGTTTAGGGGTCCTAGCCTCCATTCATATATGGAGACTGTTCTCTTGACAATTTTGGATGGTCAATGTATTATTTTACAACAGCAACCAGCAAGATTGGGGCTAGGGTTAGATGAGGGAGGCACTTGCCTTTGGTGCAAAATATAAGGGAATGCTAAAAAACTCAGCAATCAAGATAGCTAGTATTTTAATACAATTTTTTGAAAAAAATCAAAGTTAATGCAAAAAATTCAGAATGAACAAAATACCAAAATATGTATCCCTTTACCTCTATTCTGGCATTTTTGTCAGAGTCTAATGTTATTCCTTCCTGTCTTTGGCTGATAATCAACTTATTCTTCCAAAATTCAGGTCCCTGGGAATATAATGTCAATGTTTGTGTCCCTGCTATTGCAGTGTTGATTCATTCATTTAGTCAGATATACACTGAGCACTAATGTGATATGTCAGTCACTATGTTAGGCACTGGGAATATCATGGTATGTAAACAGATGAGTTCCATGTCTTTGCACAGTCTAGTGGGGAAGGCAGGTAATGAACGAGTAAGTGAGCAAGCAAGGTAATTCTTGTTTTGCTACAAAGGAAATAGGAGATGAGATAGTGAGGAAGGCCAGCTACAGGTTGGGTGGTCAGGCAGGGCCTCTGAAGGGTTGATGCTTGAGCTGACACTTGAAGAATTAAAGTAAGCCAGTGGTTAGTTATACCTCAGGGGGATAGTTGATATATTCTAAAAGCAGACGGAGACCAATGGGATGGATGGTGGGTATGATGTGAAGGGGCAGGAGATGAGTCTAGAGGGAATATCATGCAGGTCCTGATGGGTCATGGTAAATAATTAGGACTTTTTTAAAGATAAGTTTTCATAATTTTGTTTTTAATGGAAAAGTAGAATTGGAGTGTTTCTTTCTCAACACAATGAGGAGTATGTACTTTTAACCAGAATCATTGTTTTGCTTAAGGATTGAATATCATTTTTGTAAGAGACATTTTTTTCACATTTTAGCAGCTCTGAAATTGGGAGACATTTTATCATCAACGGTGTGTCATAGTTTAATTATAGCTCTTTTTCCCTAGTGGCATATAAAATAATGGTTTGCCTTACATCAATAGCATCTTGAAATACATGTCATTTTCTATATAAAGAGAACACATAAAAGATTAAGATTATCTAGAAACTCCTTTACATATTAACAGAAGACTAGTCAATTATGTGTCCATTTTTAAGTCTAAGATGACTGAGATGGTTTAAGTTTGCAGTCCTCAGATGCATTTCTATCAGATATGATTGGGACTTAGTCCTTTTCCTCTGAAACTTTAAAACCAGGCACACTCTCTTTTGTCTCATGATATATATCTACTCGCCGTTTTCCCACAGGAGGCTAGTTTCTCCTACACTTAAAGTCTTCAGTTGCATTAACCCTTTCCTTGATTTCTGAGAGTGTTATGGGACTCCTAATAGGTAAGGTGTCCAGTAGGAGTTTAGATGTTATCCAGGGTACAATGGAAATTCATTGAAATATTTTGAGTAGAGGAGAAACCTGATCTAAAACTCCGCTGTAGGAAGACTCCTAGATTTGGACGTGGCTGACCTGGGTTTCTGCCTTAGCTTTGCCACTCATTAGCTGTGTGGCCTGCAGTAAGTGACTTAACCTCCTTGAGCTTTAATTCCTTCCTCTGTGTGTTGAGAGTCCCCAAGACCACCCGTAGGTTCAGTGATTCTTTAGGAGGACTCACAGGTTTAGTAGATAGTCATATTCATGGCTAGTATTTATTTCAGTGAAAGATACAGAACAAAATCGGCAGAGGGAAAGTTCAAGGGAAAACAAGGCACAAGATTCTGAATCCTCTCTTAGTGGAGTCAAACAAGGATGCACTTTATTCCTCCAGCAATGAATTGTGGCAACATATGAAATGGTGCCTGGCAGGGAAGCCCATTAGAGTCTCAGTGCCCCAGATTTTTATTGGGGGCTGACTGGTCATGTCAGCACCTTCTGGCTAACACATACCAAAGTTTCAGACTCCCAGAAAGATGACAGGTATTCAGCATAGACACCATTGTTTGTGCAAATAGTTTAGTCACAGAGAGTCACTCCCATTGGTTCTAGTAGTGGCAGGAGCCCTCCTGAAACCCAACATCTGAAACCCAGTCAGTGACCAACTTTATAGACGGGGCTTTCTAAGGATAACAGCCTCATGCCTGCATTTTTAGTTCTTTTTAGCACAGTCTGTAAAGGGGACTCATAGTAGAACTTTCCCTTGTTACCTCTCAGGTTTGTTGCAAGCATCAAAACCAGATGAGGGCTGTGAAAGTACTTTTGTCAATGAAGGCCCAAACCCTTCGTGGTGATGGTTTTAGTGTTCTTTGATGTCGTTGTGTTCTTTTGTTGTTTCCCACCTGCGGTTCTTTATAGAGACCCCTTTCCATGATCGATAAGTGCTCTCCCTGAGCACCCGCCTTGTGCCTTATGCTGGATAGTGCAGGAGGCACTCAGACTGCCGCCTTCTACCCATCAGTGCTGTGACTGTGGTACTTTTTGTTGCCTGTTTCTCCAGCTTCTCCTCTCTAGAGATGAGACTCTGCAGGTGGCCAGTGCCCACTGTATAACTGCGGTGCTTGTCCACTCCCCAGTGAAGCATGCCCCGGCCTTCATCCATGCTGACATTCCAGGTAGGGAGCTCCTTTTAATCTTTTCCTCTGAGGACCCCAGAGTTCTGACTGGAGACCCTGGAGTCACAGCAGCAACAATCATATTGGGGTCCTTTGATAATGTGTACTGGAGAGATGGGTTGATGGCAGGCTCAGTTGTATAGGACAGAGTCTGGGAAGTAGGCCTCATCAAGTGAATCTTTTTGCTACAGCTCTCTTAGATGACGGTGAGCAATCTGTTACTGATAGGGATAACACCTAGTATGGAGTGATAGAAAGACCTGTGGACCAGGAAGACAAAGGGAACTAATGTTTCTCATGACTTGTTATGACCAGGAAATATACCCTAAGGTGCGCTGTCAGCATTGCCACATTTAGGTCCTCAACTTGGCTGTTTTGTGGATAAGGAAATTGAGGATCAGAGAAGGAAACTAACTGGTGTAAATTTACAAGGCTAGTCACTGGCAGAGAAGGGATATGCAGTCAGCCTCTCTGGCTCTAAAAACCTCTCTCTGCATCCTGGAATTAAGAGACCTCGGTTCCAGTCTCACCTCTACCACTAGCAATACCTTTTTCTGGGTCTCAATTTCCTCAACTGTTAAAAAGATGAGGTTAGACCATACCCCGAGGTTATTTTCCAGGTTTATCTGTGAATTCATGATCACATCTCATGGAGAGGGTGCGTAAAGAGATGAAGTAAAGGTGTGAGATGCTGAATAAATCCAAGGCCCTAGCTTTAGTGAAGAGATCATAGTCATACAACTGTCATTTATTGTTTTCTCCCCTCTCCTGGCCAGAGTTCCTCTTTGAGCACCTGTCCTCTTCCAGTGAAGTGCTTGTCTGGTCCAGCTACAATTGCCTGATACTCCTGGCAGAAGAGCCACTCTTCTTTTCCAAGTGCCACACGGTGTATGGTTGGTAGTGGGAATCCTACACTAGCTCTGGGTAGGGTGGTGGTCAACCTTTTTTTTTTTTTTTTCTTTTTAAGTAGGCCACATGCCCAACATGGAGCTCAATGTGGGACTTGAACTCATGACCCTGAGATCAAGACCTGAGCTGAGATCAAGAGTCAGATACTTAATTGACCAAGCTACCCCACACCCCTAGGGTGGTCAGTACTTTGAAGCTGGGCATCAGTAGGAATGATGGGGGACTAGCCTGCACCCTGGAGAGGAGTACTGGGTCTGGTCATTTCCATCAGCCCAAACTCATCAGTTTCCATATGCAAGCAGTGATATCCAGACAGCTCCCTTCACTGATTAGCAGACATATGTATGTTTGGCAAGAGAAAGGTATTCCTTTTAGCCCCTGAATGAATTCCTGCTGTACCTTAAGAACAATTTTACTGGCCTTGGACTTGGGCTTTTCCTGTCCCCCAGATATGTGTCTGTCTAGTTAGTCCCTAAGTTTAGCTGATTCATTCTTTCATGGTTTCTTTTTTTTTTTTTTTTTAAAGATTTTATTTATTTATGACACACACATGCAGAAAGAGAGAGGCAGAGACACAGGTAGAGGGAGGAGCAGGCTCCATGCAGGGAGCCTGACGCTGGACTCGATCCTGGGTCTCCAAGAGCATGCCCTGGGCTGAAGGCGACGCTAAACCGCTGAGCCACCCGGGGCTGCCCTCTTTCATGGTTTCTTGAAACTGTCCCATCCTCTTCTTTTTTTTTTTTTTTTTTCTTTCTTTCTTTTTTTTTTTTTTTTAATTTTTATTTATTTATGATAGTCACAGAGAGAGAGAGAGAGAGGCAGAGACACAGGCAGAGGGAGAAGCAGGCTCCATGCACCGGGAGCCCGACGTGGGACTCGATCCCGGGTCTCCAGGATCGCGCCCTGGGTCAAAGGCAGGCGCCAAACCGCTGCGCCACCCAGGGTTCCCTGTCCCATCCTCTTCCTTCCTGGTGATACTTTTTTGGTCTGGGACTTTTTATATCATGTCTGGATTTTTAGACTGGGCACATTCAGTCATTCATTTTATATTCTGTGTTCCTGTTCTGTGTCAGGCACCAGGATGGGACCACATTTATAATGTAGTCCCTGTCCTCTAAAAGGGGAGAGAGATGCAAATGAACCAACTGGAGCTCTGCTAGAGTGAAGTATAGGAGGTGTGGGAGCTCAGCGGAGGTCCATAGCTCTACGTGAGTGGATTAGGAAAGGCTTCCGGGAGGAGTGGAGGTCTGACCTGATTCTTTGAGAAGAAACGGGAGTGTGACTAATGGAAAAGGCACAACTCTGTCAGTAGGCATTTACTAAATACCTTGAGTTCAAGGGCTTGTGCTATGGCTTATGCTGGGTTTCAGGGAGACAGAGATGAATCAGATAAGTGCCTGCCCTCAAAGGTCTCACAGTCCTATCCCATCAGTTTGATCTTGTCAGGACTCCTCCATGAGGGGACACAAGCAAATGTGTGCTGTCCAGAGCCTCTCACTTTTCCTGGGCAGGCAGTGAAGGAACTACCAAGCCCTGATCCCTGGCCTCTGCCATGTCATTTTGAGATAGGGATCGAGTCAGTGGTGAGGAGTTTACAGGGAAGCCTGAAGACGAACAACACAGAGCTACATAAGCAGGGCCTGCTGCTTTTTGCTGAAATCCTGACTCGGTGAGCAAAGTGATGGGGTATCAGGCCTGTAGGGGCCAGACTGGAGATGGAAAGAAGTATTTATTCCTGGTGGCATCAGTGATAGATATTCACTTATTTGTTATTAATTTATCATTTCTCAGGCAGCCAGAGGAGATCAAGCTGTTCACAAGCTCAGCCATATGTAGAGATGCTGGCCGTGCTCTCCAAGAAGCAGTAAGCAGCCCTGTGTTGGAGGTGGCTGCTGAGGCATTGAAGGCCATTTCTGCCTTTCTAAGGTGAGAGATCTAGGCAGGCTGAACTTTCTACCTTTGTATGCCCCATGGGTTAGGCCAAGCCAGGGGATACTTGTCCTTTAGGTCAGGGAAATTTTCTTGAATTTCTTCTTTCCAGTATGCTCTTTACTCTGTTTTCTCTTTCTGGAACTGCCATTCAAATGTTGAACCTGGATTGGTCCTCTAATTGTCTTTCTTTTCTGACAGCTCTTCATCTTTTTGTCATTATACAATAGTTTCTTGGAAATTTTCTTGACTTTATCTTTCAACCCTCTTATTGTATGTTTTATTTTTGCTTTCATATATTTTTTTAAAGATTTTATTTATTTATTTGACAGAGAGAGAGCGAGCACAAGCAGGGGGAGTGGGAGAGGGAGGAGCAGTCTCCTGGTTGATCAGGGAGCCCAGTGCAGGGCTCAGTCCCAGGACACAGGGATCATGACCTGAGCCAAAGGCAGACACTCAACCAACTGAGCCACCCAGGCACTCCTGCTTTTATATTTTTAGTTTGGAAGAGTTCTTTCCAATTCTCTGCATGATTTTTAAAAAAAAATTTATTTTTTTATTTTTATTTTTTTTATTTAAAAAAAAATTTTTTTAAAAATGTATTTATGATAGTCAGAGAGAGAGAGAGGCAGAGACACAGGCAGAGGGAGAAGCAGGCTCCATGCACCGGGAGTCTGATGTGGGATTCAATCCTGGGTCTCCAGGATCGCGCCCTGGGCCAAAGGCAGGCACCAAACCGCTGTGCCACCCAGGGATCCCTAAAAAATTTTTTAAATATTATATATATTTTTTATTTTATTTTATTTTATTTATTTATTTTTTAATCTATTTATGATAGGAACACAGTGAGAGAGAGAGGCAGAGACACAGGCAGAGGGAGAAGCAGGCTCCATGCACCGGGAGCCTGACGTGGGATTCGATCCCGGATCTCCAGGATCGCGCCCTGGGCCAAAGGCAGGCGCCAAACCGCTGCGCCACCCAGGGATCCTTTTTTTTTTTTTTTTAATCTATATATATTTTAAAATAAGCTTTACACTCAATGTGGGGCTGGAACTCATGACCCTGAGATCAAGAGTCGCATGTTCCACTCACCAGCCAGGTGCTCCATCTGCATTTTTTTTTTTTAAGATTTATTTATTTATTTATTCATGATAGACAGAGAGATTGAGAGAGAGGCAGAGACACAGGAGGAGGGAGAAGCGGGCTCCATGCCAGGAGCCCGACGTGGGACTTGATCTTGGGACCCCAGGATCGTGCCCTGGGCCAAAGGCAGGCGCCAAACCGCTGAGCCACCCAGGGATCCCCCCATCTGCATATTTTTAAATAGCATTTTACTCTATTAATTTCATGGATATAATTTTTAAAAAATCTCAGTCTTTTGTTTTAGTCCAAACTTTCCCCCTATTTTCTTCCTACAAATTGTTCTTTCTGCCCAAAATGCTCTTCCCTAAAATCTTTCCATGACTGACTTCTTCCCATCATTCAGGTTGCATTCAGAGCATGATTCCCTAACCTACCCATTAGGTTGTTATAACACCTACCAGACGCTTGATAGTTCTTGCTAATTCATTTGTTTTGTGTCTCTTTCCACTTTAATATAATCTCCAAGAGGTCAGGGACCCTGTCAGTTTGTTCACTACTATATACCTCACTCCTGAAAGCATTTGAATGAAGGATATCAAAATGAATGGTAAGACTAAGAGATCCTAAGGTCTTTACTCATTTTGATTTTAGTTTGGGTGATTATCCCCCTACATCTAGATAATATGTTTATATAATGCTGTTTCTTCATTTGTCAATTTAGGACATTATTAATTGAGTCACCAGTAAGAAAGGCCAAGACAGATCATATTATTTTGTCTTCTCTACATTTCCTTGGCATTTTTGCTAGTTAATATTTTGTCTTGAAATCTTTAGATCGTATGCTTAAATCTTGTTTTTCTTGTTCCCTCAACTCGAAGCAGTATCTTTTGACTCTCTGCTTGGTTAGCTGAGTTTATGAGCATCCAGCTTTTCCTTTTTCCTCCCTACCTTCTGCTTTTCAGGGTCAGTCAGCTGTACTTTTCAATTTTACATGGTAAACGTTGTTAATATTTATAGTCTCTTCTGTAACCATATTTAAATCTTCTTGATTTGACACTAGGTTGGTTCTAAAAATGGAAACAAAAAATAACATTTACATTACAATGACTTCAGTCTATTTCTTTTCCACCTCTGTCCTTTCCTGGATTTGAGTCTCTAAATCTGGGGCATGAATCCAAGTGAGGGTGAGGTGACTAAACTAACAGTAACAAAGGCACAGAGTAAGAGCAGTGTCAATTAGAGGTGCCCATGTAGAACTGGAAGTCTCCCAGGAGGTCAGTGTTATGGGGGGACTGATAGCACCTTTCAGGCAGGAGGTGAGTGGTGTTTGAGCTGTGCTAAGAGGGATGAGAGAGATTTAGGTTTGTGGAAGGACCATATGCATGGGAAAGTTTAGGGGATTACTTAGGGTATAGTAACCAGTCTGGCCAGAAGGTTGTGTGAAGGTGAGTAATACATGAAGAAGCTGGGAAAGCTGGTTGGGTCAGAATTGTGGAGAGTGCTGAATAGGGGGCTAGTTCTTAATCCTTAGATGATTTTATTTTTCATGTTAATTTCCCAGAATGTGTATTGAGATGGTCCTTCTGAGGTGGAGTGGTTCACTGAGTCTCTGGGAAGCATCACTGGAAGAGGGAATGAGGAATGAGAACTGCCGAAAAGAATTTAAAGATAGTGGAATCAGGGCTTGGCAATCAGTATGGATAGAAACTTAGAGCTTCTAGAAATGAAGAAGGAAAGGAAAATCAAGCCTTAACTATCAGGATGCCTGCTGGCTCAGTGGTTGAGCATCTGTGTTCAGCTCAGGTTCTGATCCCAGGGTCCTGGGATCGAGTCCCACATTGGGCTCCCCACAGGGAGTCTGCTTCTCCCTCTGCCTGTGTCTCTGCCTCTCTCTCTGTGTCTCTCACAAACAAGTAAATAAATTATTTTTTAAAAAAGCCTTAACTATCAACAGTAAACTGAAGGCCTGTTAGAAGGCCCAACAAATTACTCTTAGTGTTCAGAAAAGGCGTGGTGATGAGGGTTGACATAGATTTCTCCTTTGTTACTGCACTGGGTTGAATAGCGTCCCTCTAAAATTCAGGCCCACCGATAACCTGTGAATGTGACCTTATTTGGAAATAGGGCCTTTGTAGATATAATTGAATTAAAATGAAGTCATATAATCTGCGCTCCTAAATCCAAAGACTGGTGCCCTTATAAGCAGAGGGGGATTTGGACATATAGTAACACAGACACACACACACACACAGGGAAGGTCGCCATGTGAAGAAGAGGCAGAAAGTGGAATGATGCAGCTATGAGGCAAGGAATGACAGGGATTGCTGGCAGCCACCAGTAGCTAAGGGGCAAGGCAGGATTCTTCCCTAGAGTCATTAGAGGGAGGCAACCTTGATTTTAGATTTTTAGCCCCCAGAAATATGTGAGGAAATTTTTCTGTTGTTTTAAGCCGTGCAGTTTTGATGATTTGTTACAGTACCCCTAGGAAACAAATACTACTACTAATACAGCTACTTTATACCCTGTCAAGTAGTCATTCATTCATTTAACATCTTTTAAAATTTATCATTAGTTTATAATGCATCTAGCTCTGTTTAGGTAAAATGAAAAGACAGAGTTGGTCTCTGGCCTCTTGGAGCTCACATTTAGACTAGTCTATGACTCTTGCCTCCCTGAATCAATGGAATATAAAAGTTCAAATGGACCCTATGTGTTACTTTCCATATTTACCCCACACTCACAACGATTGAATCTCCAAAGCTAGTTTCTAGTCTTTGCTTATAATTTCTAAGAATGGGGAGCTCACCCTGCCTAGATTTTTTTTTTTTACCTTTATAGAGTTTGACTCTTAGAAAGTAAATTGTGGTTTTTCTTACCACGGTAACAGAGAGCAAATTTGGTCTCTCTTCCCCATGAGAGTGTATTACTAATTTGAGGACAGTGGCCATATATATCTCTTGAGGCACCTTCAGTTCTAGATAGTACTTCGTTTTGAGAAAGCCCTCTGTCTCCTTAATAACAGCAATAATAGTCAACACTGTTATTTAAAAGGGCTTTCTATCTATTAAGCATCATGCTAAGTGGTTGGCGTACATTATCAAATTTAATCCTTAAAAGAATTTAATGAAGAAAGTACTATTACCTCTCATTTAGTAGGTGAAGAAACTGAGGATTAGGGAGGATGAGGAATGTGCACAAAGTCATGCAGCTAGACAAGTGTTGGAGCAAGGATTTTTATCAGATCAGATCCTGAACCTGTATTTTGATCCATCACATTGTCCCTCATTGCTTAAGAACCTGAGGGTGTCTTGGAATACCCTTATCTTACCCTACGCTTGCTGTTGTCTCTCTGGCTGCAGGAAGGACCATCAGAGTACTCCACCTGTGCAGTACAGGGAACTGCGAGCCTTGCTTGAAGCCATGCTGAGTCGCTGTGCAGATTTTTCCCAGACCCCGCTGAGCAGGAGGCCCCTGGTCAGTACACTGTATGCAGCCTGTCTCTTCTGGAGATCATGTATGGTGTGTTTTAAGAAGATAATTGCTTTACCTTTGTATGCTTCTTTATAGCTCTTTCTCATGCACACATATCTATAATGAAATGTTATTTTTTCCCCCTTAATGGCAGAGCTGTGAAGCTTAATAATTGCTATCTTTGTCTTTGCAGATTTGGAAACTGAAGCCACAGGGTTAACTAATTTTTCTCTAAGGTCCAAAACTAGCAAGTATCTGATTTGGATAGTAAATCCCAAATAGTACAACCCAGTAAGTTGTACCCAAACCTACTATATTATACCATTTTGTCTTTTATATCATCCAAGCAGTTAAAGGTAAACATGCTCACAAAATTATTTAAGGCTGGAGTCACTAGGAGCTTAGAAAGAATCTGACCAATGTGCAATGTGTTGGCTTTTAATGGTCCATGGACTTAAAATATCAGAAAGATATGGGTAATATGGATGTTTGTTATGTCTTTCAGAATTAACTTTGGAAACGAAGTTTATCACACCTGATAGGGTGGGATTTTCGTGTGTTTTGGAAGCAACTAACATGGGCATTAGAGCCAGTTAGGCTAATGTCCACCAGCCTGTGACAGCTTTCTGCATATAATAGAACAAGAGCAGTCCTGTGGTTCACCAGGAGACAGATGATTAATGTTCCCCCAGAGCTGTTAGATGACTAAATCTGCGAGGATATATATAACCAGGATCCCCTGGAAAGTGTTATGTGTGTGGGAATGCCAGGCTCCAGTGAGAGGAAGAAGCCTGTGGTCCTCCAAGCACAAATTGGGACACAGAGTAGGTACTTGGCTAATAGGTGCCCTGTCTCCTTCTCACTTCAGGGCCATGCCTCCAGTAGAGATTCTGGGAATGCCATTCTTCGAAGGGGAAAATTCCTGCTGAGCACCCTGGAGGGGTTTAGAAATGCCTGCAGGTGAGGGGCCCTCTGTGTTCTGAGGCAGTATTATGGAGGGTCAAGGTGGAAGAGAATCAGACTAAGGATGAAGTTTTCTTGATTTTTGGTGCTTTGTTGCATAGTGAGAATGCTTTGGCTGGGACAGAGGTTGGGGATGTGTGTGTGGAAGGGTATGGAGAGGAGGTTTGAGGAGGAGGAGCTAGGGTAGGAGGTTTCTAAAGATTCCCTCCTGGTGAAGTTTTTGTTACTCTACATTGAGAATGTGTCTCATTCAGCTTTGTTCCTCTTTCCAAATAATGTGTCAAGCCTGTGGCTAGACAGTGGGAGTAGAAAGATAAGGTCAGATTGACTCCTGCCCACAAGGAGCTCACAGTCTCTTGGGAAAGAGGCAGTTTTGTGGATATATATGGGGAATTCATTAGGTTGTCACAGATCTGGGGAGGGCATTCCTGGGAGAGGGAGCAGCATCTGTAAAGGTAAAGAGATGTGAAATAGCAAGTAGCATGGTATGTTCAGGGAAGTACATGTAGTAGGGTAGAAGAGTCATGTATTATGGGAGAGGAGGTGAGGAGCACGAAGCTGGAGCTGTAGCTAAGGACCAAGTTCTCCATGATTGAGGCCTCTCGAGTTGTCTCCAGATCTGCTGATGGGGATATTTTCCCTGAATCCTGAGCTCAGGTGTCCCTCTGGGAGGATGCTTCTAACCTTTATGTTGTATAGGTAGTAGTGGTTATACTCACATATTGATTTCTTAGGTTGGCTGTGGAATTCCAGAGCGAGCCTTCAGCCCAGGAGAATCCATTCACAGCTCCCAGTGCCAAGAAGGAAGACACTTTGGAGGCCTTCTCAGAATTTCTTCTTAGTGCCTGTGACTCCCTTTGTATCCCCATGGTGATGGTGAGTTCCCTTGAGCCACAGATAGCATGAATTTTGAGGAGGAGAAGAGTATGATACTGAGCCAGGCTGAGACAGACAGCAAGTACTCATCTAGATCTTCTGAGGGTCTCAGCACAACAATACTGTTGTTTAGGCATTTTTCCTTTGGTTTTGGAAACAAAGTGTAGCAGCACCTGGCGGGCTCAGTCAGTGGAGTGTGTGACTCTTGGCCTTGGGATGTGGGTTTGAGCCCCATGTTGGGTGTAGAAATTACTTAAAATTTTTTTAAATTTAAAAAAAAAATTTTTAATCTTAAAAAAAACCCTAAAAACCCAAAAAACTCCAAAGTGTGTTCTTCTTTTACATTAATACATGCCTCTTAATAAAAAATAGAAAGCAGTAATAGTAAAATAATAAATAAACAGTGTTTATGGGGTGATAAGTGCTTCGTATTCATTACCTAATTTGATCATCCTAGTGATTATATGAGATGGGTACTATAATTATCCCAATTTAAAGATGAGGTTGTCAAAAAAAAAAAATAAAGATGAGGTTGTCATGTTCCAATAGTTGTAAAGCAAGTGCACAACAATACTGAAATTTGAACTAGTGTGTCCTTATGATTAGTAAAGAACAGTGGTGAATGTCTATGATTCAAGTTTCACTAAGGAACACATCTATTCTGTAAAATGAGATTCGCCACTCTAAAGAGAGACCTGATCCAAAAGTGCTTTGTTTGGAGCTGACTTGAGATGGAGGTGGTAGGAAAAGCTGGGTCCAGAGCAGCTGACTGCTTGGTTGACTTTAGGTAATAAGTCTTGTCCTCTTTGAGGTTTGGACATCCTGTGATTCTGCAGTGCCTTTTAGTCAGGGCACCTCCAAACACCTACCGGAAATAGTAGGTAGCAGCAGGGAGTTTCAGTAGCAGAACTCTGGTTCTGGGGGCAGAGACCTCTTGGAAGAAGCCTTTAAGCCAGCCTACCAGAGTCTTCGGGTGGGTAACCATCAGGAGCTATAGGCTAGATGCATGCTCTGATTGGCACTCACTAAGCAGTAACACTTAAGTGTTTCACGATGGTTTCCTCATCTGTTCTGCCTTCTTTCTATGAAGTGTTAGTCAGACCTAGAACTAGATGATAGAATTATTATATTATTCTTTCTACTTTTCTGTATTTTATACATTTTAATTAGCATGTATTTTCTTTCTTTCTTTCTTTCTTTCTTTCTTTCTTTCTTTCTTTCTTTCTTTCTTCAATTTCATCTACTTATTCATGAGAAGCACAGAGAGAGAAAGGGGGGGGCAATGATACAGGCAGAGGGAGAAGCAGGCCCCATGCAGGGAGCCCGATGTGGGACTTGATCCTGGGACCCCAGGACCATGCCCTAGGCCGAAGGCATGTGCCAAACCACTTAGCCACCCAGGCGTCCCTTTATTACCTTTCTAAATAAAAACCTTTTTGTTGTTGTTTAAAAACCAAAGGAAAGGTATCTTTAAGAACCACATCCTTGAGACTCTAGCTTTTACATGTAGGGAACTGAGACACTGAGAGGGGAGGGTAACTGACCCATGGGAACAGTGACTTTTTGCAGAGCTTGACTGGAACCCAGGTTTGTTTACTCTTAATCAATCCAGAGCTCTGTCTGCTATATCAAGCTGCCTAATGACTAGTGTTTAGAGATCACATGAAAAAAAAAGTGAAGATAGTTTGTAAACCATATGACTATTACTAACGGCAATGGTCTTAGAAACTTGAGTGTCAGGGAGGGGTGCTTGGCTGGCTCAGTCGGTAGAGCATGACTCTTGATCTTAGGGTCATGAGTTCAAGCCTTTCATTCAGTGTGGAGCCTACTTTAAAAAAAAAAAAAGAAACTTGAGTGTTACTCTGCATTATAGTTTAGAAGGTACTTTTTACAATCAGATATCATTTGTTTCTCGGATATAGGTCTTGTTGTTATTCCTGTTTTATTCTTTTTGGTGCAGAAGCCCAGAGGTAATGCGTCTTATACAACTTATTAAATGGTGGATATAAGCCTTGGATGCAGGCTTGTGACTTCAGGTTCCCTAGCTTTTCTTGTGCCCTTCAAGTGAAAGGAGGTAGTCTACTGTTGCTAGATTTCGTGCCAGTTTTGCTGATGCTTTCTTCTTCAGAGACTCAGTCCTGGTGTGCTGTGTTCTTCCTTCTGGTTCTTTGCAGAGACACTCAGAACAGGCCACCCATCCAAACCTGATGGAAGTTTTCCTCTCGATTCTACACAGCCTCTTTATCATCGTCCCTCACATGAAGGAGAAGTTCTCCAAGAAGCTCGGTAGGCAGCAGGCAAGTGTGAAAGTCAGGAGGGAGGCAGGTGCTCAGAGTATTCAAAGAGAGCCCACTTCCTGTTGACGGAGGTTTATGTAATCACTCAGAGTCAATATCCATATTCTGCTCAGTGTTGGGTGGAAGGGAATACCATCCAACAATCAAAGGTACTTAAAGTAACTTCTCAAATTTACTGATACTTCTCTGAGAATGTCAAGGAGTTCCACCTCAGAGCCCACAGCACACGTCTTTCCATATTGCTCTCCATACTTCATACTCAGACCTCACAAGATGTTTTAGCATCTCTGACTTCTGACTACTGAATGTCAGAAGTACCCCCAGTCATCGTGACACCTGAAAATTGTCCCCACATACTTCCAGATGCCTTGGTAAGGGGTGGCACTCCATGTGAAAGCTGCTGTCTATCTGTATGCTGAACTGCCTTCTTAAAATTGAACCCCTGTGGCTCTCAACTACCTTAGCCATCTCCAGGCCTTCTTGCATCTATTTATTTTCTTCTCTTACTAGTCATTTTTTCCTCCGAAGCATAAACCTTCCTTTCTCACTTTTCCCGTAGTCACCTTGTAGATACTTCAATCTGCAGAATAAGCCCAGGAGTCAGAGTCAGAGTCTGCTTTATTTTCCTTAGAAAGTAGTAGTGATGGTGAGAATGGGAAGGGGAAAAGAGCCAAAAACAGTAAGGGAGGAGAGAGAAAGGTAATAATAATTAATAACTAATAACTAACATTTATTACACTCTTACTATTGTCAGATACTGTCTTTCTTTTTTTTAAGAAACAGACTTTTTTATTTTTTATTTTTTTTAAAGATTTTATTTATTCATGACAGAGAGAAAGGCAGAGACACAGGCAGAGGGAGAAACAGGCTCCATGCAGGGAGCCTGACGCAGGACCCAATCCCAGGACCCTGAGATCATGACCTGAGCTGAAGGCAGATGCTCAACCACTGAGCTACCCATGTGCTCCAGAGCTTTGAGTCTTAGATAAGATTGGTAGAGTCAGATTTCTGTTTTAGAAAGATCATTTGTGGATTAGTGTGGACCATGAGTTAGAGGGAGGCAAGATTGGAGAAAACAGTTCAATCTCTTGCATTAACTCAGTCTGGTGATAGGAACTAAGGCAGTGTTAGGGGATGTGCACCAGCTGACTGTGGGGCAGGAGGGAGAGGGAACAGCTCAGGGTAATGCCTTGGGTTGTAACTGCCATCTAGGTGGGTCATGATGATTTTTATTGAGAGGAAGCTCGCTAGAAGAGAATTTGATTTGGGAAGGTAGTAGAGGATGTGATCAGTATGAGCCAGGATGAGCGTGTCCTAAGTCTGGTTTAAACTGCTCTCAGTGATTGAATGTCTGCCTTTGACTCAGGTCATGATCCCGGGGCCCTGGGATTGAGTCCCTGCATCAGGCTCCCTGCATGGAGCCTGCTTTTCCTTCTGCCTATGTCTCTGCCTCTCTCTGTGTATCTCTCATGAATAAAGATATAAAATCTTAAAAAATAAATCTATCGGGGATCCCTGGGTGGCGTTGCGGTTTGGCGCCTGCCTTTGGCCCAGGGCGCGATCCTGGAGACCGGGGATCGAATCCCACATCGGGCTCCTGGTGCATGGAGCCTGCTTCTCCCTCTGCCTATGTCTCTGCCTCTCTCTCTCTCTCTCTCTCTCTCTCTCTCTCTCTGTGACTATCATAAATAATAAAAATTAAAAAAAAATAAACCTATCAAAAAAACAACAACAGCTGGGCAGCCCTGGTGGCCCAGCAGTTTAGCACCGCCTTCGACCCAGGGCGTGATCTTGGAGACCGGAAATCGAGTCCCGCGTCGGGCTCCCTGCATGGATCCTGCTTCTCCCTCTGCCTGTGTCTCTGCCTCTCTCTGTGTGTCTCTCGTTGATAAATAAAATCTAAACAAAACAAAACAAAACAACAAACAAGCAAACAGCTACTCTCTGCTTTCTTCCCACTTCTCCCAAGCTTCCTCATCGTTCATACGACTAACCCTGGAACTGAAGGCCAGGTTCTGCAGCAGTCTGAGGTATGTATGGTCTCAGGCAGAATTAGTGCCAACCAGCCAGTGTCCTTGATTGGACAAGTAGAAATTTCTGACTGGTGTGGTTTTTTCATGGGGGGATTGACACAGTGTCAGAATTGCTCAGCAGCTGGTGGTATGAGCTGGACGGGCTTCTACAACTTTTATTTAATCTGGTTCTGTTGAGACACTCATTTCATGTGATACTTGGATGGGCATCTGTTACATCAAAGCTGGAAAGCCTCTTAGAGATCATTTGTCTAACCCCAGTCGTTGTACAAATGGGGGAATGGAAGCCCTCAGAGGGTAATGAAAGAAGAGACCAGAGAGAGAGAGAGAGTGAGTCATGTTCTAGATACTGCTAGCTGAGCATTTCCAGAGGAGAAGCTCTCTTGTTCAAGGTAGAGACTTCTGGAATGCCTGGGTGGCTCAGTGGCTGAGTATCTGCCTTTGGCTCAGGGCATTGTCCCAGGATTGAGTCCTGCATCAGGCTCCCCTCAGAGAGCCTGCTTCTCCCTCTGCCTGTGCTCTATCTCTGTGTCTCTCATGAATAAATAAATAAAATCTTAAAAAAGTGAAAACAAAACAAAACAAAAAAACCAGAGACTTCAGTCTCTGTCTTGTTACGTTTCTAGAGTAACCTTTTCTTCCTTCCCATTTATGGTTTTCTACCTGTCTCTGCGTTTACTTGACAGAGTCCATTTGTACTGCCTATAGCCTGCAAGGTGACCATAATGCACTAAGTCTCCTTGCATATCTCTGAATAAAACACCAACCTTCAGGAGGGAATACAAACACAGGGATCTGTCTGGATTCAAAGTCACAATTTTGGATTGGACAGGTAGTTCTTCTTGACTACTTGTCTTGATTCAATAGCTTCGTTTTAAACTAGTATTCCCAAGCCCTTTCCTGGCTTAGCAGCACTCATTTTTTGTTAGTATGGTTTGTTAAGTTGGAGTTCAGTAGCCCTCCTTGATTTATTTTTTCAGTTAAATTTTAGTGAATGCTTGTGTATCTAAGTTACAGCTGTGGCAGCAGGTTCCATATTTATTATTCACAGCTACCTCCAGAACTCTTCTTCTAGGGCCACGGATGGCTAGAATTTCACAGGGCTCTGGCACAAGGCAGTGGTGCCCCGGTATATGGCAGGGATAATGCTGTCCCAGCCAAAGTTGCAACATCCTCTCTCCTGTTCTCTCTTCCCCTCCACCCTCTAAGGCACTCAGCCCTAAATCAGGTATGTTCCAGCTTCCTCTATTACATGATCCTCAACCTCCTCTCCACTCCAGAGAAGACAGAACCACTTTCCAAAGAAGGTAAGACGCTGCAGCCTGACCATTCATCAGGTCAGTGGTGATCTTTTACAGTCTGGATGCCTTTGTTGATTAGCTGGGTAGTGAGTCAATATCACAATAATTATGACCTCTTTGCTAGAAGCTGCCCAGAGGAAACATGAAGTCATGGAATGGTGGGACTGTAGGTTAACACCTAGGGAGATGAGATAGTAGAGTCAGAAAACAATAAGAACCTGAGGTTGCTGGATCCTTAGACTCAAAAGTTGAGAAAGACCCCAAAGTTTATCAAGCCTAGTTCCTCATCCTGGCCATCTCTTCTGTAACTTCCCTTACACCAGACTTTTCGCTCTCTGCTTGTTACCTCCAGAGACTTCTCAAAATACTTTGAATGGCCTGTTCCACTTCTTTGTTTCTTCATTCAAAAAGTATTTCTTGAGCATCTTCTGTGTGCCAAGTGCTGGTTATAGAATTTCAAAGTTCTGTCCTTATGGGATGACAGAGGTAGACAGTAAACACACAGATACAATGTCAGAAATGAGTTAAGTGCTATGAAAAAAATAAAACGACAAAGGGATAGAGGGTGATGGAGGGAGAAGATGCAGGTTAGGTAGGTGGTTAGGGAAGGCCTCTGTGAGTACGTAACATGTTAGCAGAGGTCTGAGGAAGTTAAAAGAGGTATCTTCAGAGTCTAGAGGGGGAACAGCAGATGTAGGGCTGAGAGCTGAAGTTTTTCCCTCTATTGAATATTCACTGAACTGTTACGCCAGGAAGGCCTCAGGGCTGCTGTGAACACAGTGATAATTATGAAGTGTTCTCTTCCCTAAAGAGTTCGTCTATCCTAGACCTCTTTTGGTATAACATAAAATAATCTAATCATTGTTCTGTTCATTCATTCATTCATTCATTCATTCATTCAGCAAAGATGATACCTTCTTTGTAGTACTGGCCATGTTTCCTCTTTTTTACATTTATGAAGATGTGTCATGTCTCCCTACTTCCTAAACCTCTCTTCCTCTTTCTTTTTTTCCTGACGCTGTGCAGAGAGAGACAGAAGCCTAGGTGAATATTTTCATTCCTTCCAACATGGCTTGGCAACTAGTTCCCACACTATAGCATCCACTCCTCTCTGCGTGGTGTCCTGCTCTCTGCCTGTTCAGGTGTGGTCTGGCCTGCAGAGAGACGAGCACAACTACTTCTGCCATGGTTGCTGCCTAAGATATCGTTGGTAGCCACTGCATAGCACCTCTTCTTGTGCTCACCTTGCTAGCCTCACTGCTGCTGACAGCGCCCTCTCTTTTGGGAACAGGACACATATTTGCCACATATCTGCCTTGTCAAATCTGAGTGCCAGGAAAAACAGCAGACCTTACTTACATTGTAGCCTGCTTCTTTCTTTTATATATCAGGAGAACGGGTGGGTGGATATATGAAACTCAAGAATATTAGTTTCATTTTGACGATAATGATCATAGTGTGCTTTGGTGGAGAAATCACCTAAACTTAGAATTAGGAGATCTGACCTGGCTCTGCTATTAGATTGCTGTGTGACATTCTCTATCCTCACCCTCCATTTGGCCGTAAGTCCACTGTACTGGTAGGACAGATTTCACTTGACCTCTCACTTGGCTTCCTGCTTTTGGTCTTACATCCTCCAACCGATCTCCATCCACTGGTGGAAAGATCTATCCAAAAACCAAGTCTTATCATCCTAACACCCTGGCCTTCAGCTGTGGTCCCCAAACATCAGTCTGTGGGGCACTGTGATGAAGTGATGAAGTGATGATCATTGCTTCACAGTGATGAAGGTTCCTCTGATCTGTGGTGAAATGTGGAAAATAAGGGTAATATAGTGAATTTTCTATAAAGTTGACTTTATTGAAAGTTTAAACTCTGAAGTCTTTTCCGAAACGGAGGTTTCATAGGAAATGTATTCTTAGGATAAAATCTAAATTCTTCACTCAGCATTCAAGCTACAAATAATGTCACATAGTTCTGCAACTCCTGAGACTCCATATCTATTCATCACTGGTTCCGTCAGCCTGAACTCCTTGCTGTGCCCTAAACGTGTCCTCTTATGCCTCTGGGCCTTTCAGCACCTTGCTTCCGGTGCCCAGGATTCTCTGCTCTCACTTTTTTTGCCTGTTTTCTGCTTACCATTCATAGTCCCCTCCTTTTGGAGCTTGTCCTCCAAACCCCAGGTGATACAAGTCATACCCTCCTCCATGCTTGAACAGGGTACTTGCTCACATGTCCTATAACCGTCTCATTATGTCTTTTCTCAGCCACCAGCTCCTGGAGATAGGGCCTATGTGTCACAGCCTGGCCTAGAGGAGCCACTCAGGGAACATTTGTCAGTGAATGAATGAAGGATTGTATCCATGTTCTTTCACATGTTACCTTTCATCCCTCCTGGCAGACTGAAGGCTGCATAAAGGAAGCAGAAACTCTGATTTCCCTTTATCTTGCATGTACCCTGCTACCCTTTGCAGTACTCTTCATATAGTAGATACTCATATGCTGATTATGTGTGGCTTTCTCTTGCTTCTTTCTTCCCCAGAACTCTCTGTGGTATCCACGTTCCTACAACATGGGCTGCCCCACATAAGCAGCAGGAACCCTGAAAGCCTTGCCTTCTTATCAGATCGCCAGTATATGGAGAAAACTGCTCGCCAGAGACAGTACTGCATCTTGCTCCTCTTCTACTTGGCCTACATCCACGAGGATAGGTCAGTGTTCCATGCCAGTGGCTGGCAATGCATCCTAGGACTCTCATCTGTAGCCCAATTTAGTTCAATAAATATTCACAGAGACATCTGCTCCAAACCTGGTGCTGAGCACTGGGGACATGGATAAATGAGAAATGGGTTGTATTCCTGAGGGGCTCACATGTTGGAGGGGGGTTAAGGCAGCTGGGTAATCACGGTGTTGAAACCAGAGGCCTAGAATGCTAATGAAGTTTTTTTAGTATGCTTAAAAGGTATTGTTTGTGCATAGAAAAAAAATTAGTGGTTTACTTTGGTTTTAAGAATTACTATATAGGGGCAGCTGGGTGGCTCGGTTGGTTAAGAGTCTGCCTTCAGCTCTGGTCATGAGTCCTGGGATCAAGCCCCGTGGGCTCCCTGCTCAGTGGGGAACCTGCTTCTCCTACTTGTGTCCCTCCCCTCCCTGGTGCTTGTGCACATGCTTTCTCTGTCTCTCAATTAAAATATTTAAAAAGAATTACCACACAGGGGTGGCTTAGTCAGTTGTCTGCCTTCGACTCAGGTCCTGATTCTGGGGTCCTGGGATCAGGCCCCATGTTGAGCTCCCTGCTCAGCGGGGAGTCTGCTTCTCCCCCATACTCCTAGCTCATGCACTCTATCTCTCTCTCCAATAAATAAATAAAATCTTAAAAAAAAGAATTACTATACAGTTTAAGGGGCTCCTGGGTGGTACATTCTGACTCTTGGTTTTGGCTCAAGTCATGATCTCAGGGTCCTGAAATTGAGCCCCACCTCGGTCCCTGCTCTGGGCATTAAGCCTGCTTAAGATTTTCTTTCTCCCTCTCCCTTTGCTCCTCCCCCTCCTTAAAAAAAAAAAAAAAAAGAATTACTGTACAATTTATCAACATTTTAAAATCAAAGCTTAAAAAATGTTTTTTTGAGCTAGAATTCCTATAACGTAGAATTAATATTAAAGTTAACAGTTCAGTGGCATTTAGTATATTCACAGCATTATGCAACCACCACCTCTCTCTAGTTCCAAAACATTTCCATCACTCCAGAGTAAAATCTCATACCTATTAAGCATTCACTCCTTGTTCCTCCTTCTGCTTAGCTTCTAGGAACAACAATCTATGATCTGTCTCTATGGATTTACCTATTCTGAATATTTCTTATAGATGGATTATACAGTAAATGACTTTTTGTGTCTGGCTTTTTCCACTTAGCATAATATATTTGAGACTCATTCAGTTAGCATAATATTTGTAGCACATATCAGTACTTCATTCTTTTGCATGTAGCTTATGTAGATTTGCAGCATCACATGTTACAAAGGCTATTCTTTCCTGCACTGAATTGTCTTGGCACCCTCATTGAAAATCACTTGACCCATGTGATTCTTTTTTTTAATTGAGATATAATTGACATATAACATTAATTTCAAGTGTACAACATAATGATTTCTATATTTGTATATATTGCAAAATGATCACAGTAAGTTCAGTTAGCATCCATCACCATGTGTAGTTGCAAATTTTTTTTCTGGTGTTGAGAAGTTTTAAGATTTGTTATCTTAGCAACTTATTTATTTATTTTTAGATTTTATTTATTTGAGAAAGAGAGAGAAAGCACAAGCAGGGGGTAGGAAGGAGGGGAAAGGAAGGGCAGGGAGGGGCCAAGGGAGAGGGAGGTGAGGGAGGAGGAGGGGGAGAGGGAGAGGGAGAGGCAGACTCCCTGCTGAGCAGGGAGCTTTGTGCAGGCTTGATCCCAGATGACCCAAGCCAAAGGCAGATGGTTAACTGCCTGAGCCACCCGGGTGCCCAGCAACTTTCAAATATGCAGTGCAGTATTATCAGCTGTAGTCACCATGCTGTGCATTACATCCCCAAGGTCTCTTTATTTTATAACAGGAAGTTTGTACCCTTCACCCATTTTGCCCACTCTCAACTCTCATCGCTAACAGCCACAACAGCCACCAATCTGTTCTTTGTATCTATGAGTTCAGTTTTTTGTTTTGTTTTTTTTAAGATTCCAAATATAAGTAAGATCATACAGTTATTTTTTTTCTCCCTTTCACTTATTTCACTTAGCCTAATGTCCCAGGGTCAATCCATGTTGTTTTAAATGGCAGGATTCCCTTTTTTTAATGGTTGAATAGTATTCCATTTTGTGTGTATATGTAGGACATTTTCTTCATCTACTCATCCACCAGTGGACACTTAGGTTTTTTTCCATGGCCGTAGTAAATGGTGCTGCAGTGAAAATGGGGGTGTAGATATCTTCCTGAGTTCAGATAAATACCCAAAAGTAAAATTGCTGGATCATATGATAGACTATTTTTAATTTTTTGAGGTAACTCCATTCTCTTTTCCATAGTGACTGCACCAATTTTACATTCCCACCAGCAGTGCTCACGTATTCCCTTTTCTCCACATCCTTGCCAACACTTGTTTTTTGTCTCTTTGATAATTGCCATTTAACAGATATTAAGTGATACCTCATTGTGGTTTTGATTTACGTTTCCTTGCTGATTAGTGATGTTGAGCATCTTTTCATGTACCTGTTTGTCACCTGCATGTCTTCTTTGGAAAAATGTCTATTTAGATCCTCTGCCCATTTTTACATTGGACGTATTTTTAATTTTTTTTTTACTATTAAATTGTATGAGTTCTTTATGTGTTTGAATATTATTTTTTATCAGATATTATGATTTGCAGAGATTTTTCTCCCATTGAATAGATTGCCTTTTCATTTTGTTGTTCCTTTGCTTTGCAGAAGCTTTTTAGCTTGAAATTGTTCTATTTGGGGCACCTGGGTGGCTTAGCTTGGGTCATAATCCCAGGGTCTTGGGGTCGAGCCCTATGTCAGGCTCCCTGCTCAGTGGGGAGTCTGCTTCTCCCTCTCCCTCTGCCCCTTCCCCCCACTCATGTTCTCTCTCACTCACTCTGCTCTCTCTCTCAAATAAATGAATAAATAAATCTTTAAAAAATGCAATAGTCCCATTTATTTTTGCTTTCAGTGTAGGATCCAAAAAAAATCATCCCAAAGACTGATGTCAAGCAGCTTACTGCCTGTGTTTTCTTTTTTTTTTTTTTTTTAATTTTTTTATTTTATTTATGATAGTCACAGAGAGAGAGAGAGAGAGAGAGAGAGGCAGAGACACAGGCAGAGGGAGAAGCAGGCTCCATGCACCGGGAGCCCGATGTGGGATTCGATCCCGGGTCTCCAGGATCGCGCCCTGGGCCAAAGACAGGCGCCAAACCGCTGCGCCACCCAGGGATCCCTGCCTGTGTTTTCTTTTAGAAGTTTTATGGTTGCAGGTCTTACATTCATGTCTTTAATTCACATTGAGTCAATTTTTGTGTATGGTATAAGAGATTGGACCACTTTTTTTTTTCCATGTGGCGTGCAATTTTCTTAATACCATTTATTGAAGAGACTATGCTTTCCCCATTGTATATTCTTGGCTCCTTTGTTGTAAATTAATTGACTGTATATGCATGGGATTATTTCTGGGCTGTATGTTTATCCCATTGGTCTATGTGTCTGTTTTATGCCAATAACATACTCTTTTGATTACTGACCATGTGATTCTTAGAATGTTTTTTCTTAAAAATCATGTAAATATTCTAGTAAAATAGTTGGGTATAAAGTTAAAGTACATTTCTTTTTTAAAAAATATTTTATTTATTTATTCATGAGAGACACAGAGAGAGAGAGAGAGAGAGGCAGAGACACAGGCAGAGGGAGAAGCAGGCTCTATGCAGGGAGCCTGACATGGGACTCCATCCTGGGTCTCCACAATCAGGCCCTGGGCTGAAGGCGGCGCTAAACTGCTGAGCCACCTGGGCTGTCCATAATGTACATTTCCATACACCTGCTAGAGTTAACTACTGTTATGTACCCTGTGTGAACTTGTCTGTGTATCAGCAAACAAACATATGCTTCTTTTTTTCCAATATACAGAATGGGATATTATATAAGGTCTTCAACTTGTCTTTTAATCTAGCAATTTATCTTGGAGATCTTTTCATATTAGTGTTTGTATTAATAGATCTACCTCATACTTTTAGTAGCTGTATAATATTTATATTATACCTATCATTTATTTTATTTTTATTTCTTAAATAAGCATTTTATTTTGGAGTAATTATAGATTTATAGGAAAGTTGCAAAGAATAGAGAATTCTTCACTAATTTTCTCCTAATGTTAACACGACTGTGGTACTAAGACATCAACCTTGGTACACTGGCATTTTTTCCATTTTTTTTATTGTGGTAAAATACACAAACATAAAATTTATATCTTAACCATTATTAGTGTACTGTTCAGGAGTACTAAATACATTAATATTGTTGTGCTACCATCACCACTATTCATCTCCAGAATTCTTTTCATCTTGCAAAACTGAAATTCTGTACTGGTTAGATAACTCTACTTTTCTCCTTCCCAGCCAACAGCAACCACTATTCTACTTTCTGTTCCAATGATTTTCACTATTCTAAGCGCTTCGTATAAGTAGAATCATGCCGTATATATATCTTTTTGTGACTGGCTTATTTCATTTAACATAGTGTCCTCAAGATTCATCCATGCTATAACATGTTAGAATTTCCTTCCTTTTTATGCTAAATAATGCTCCACTATATGTATATACCACATTTTGCTTATAGATTTGTCTGACAGACACGTGGACAGCTTCCACCTTTTGGCTATTGTAAATAATACTGCTGTGAACATGGGTATACAAATACCTCTTTGAGACCCTGTTTTTAATTCTGGGTATATACCCAGATTGTTGGATCATCTGGTAGTTCTATTTTTAATTTTTTGAGGAAATGGCATGCTCTTTTTCACAGCAGCTGTACTGTTTCACATTCCTGCTAATGCTGTATAAGGGTTCCAATTTCTTTTCTTTTTTTAAAAAAAGATTTTATTTATTCATAGGCACAAAGAGAGGAGCAGAGACACAGACAGAGGGAGAAGCAGGCTCTATGCAGGGAGCCCAATGTGGGACTTGATCCTGGGTCTCCAGGATCACACCCCAGGCTGCAGGCAGTGCCAAACTGTTGCGCCACCAGGGCTGCCTGGGTTCCAATTTCTCTACATACTCACCAATGCTTGTTATCTTCTGCTTTTTAACAGTGGCCATCCTAATGGGTGTGAGGTTATTATCTCATATTTTGATTTGCATTTCTCTAGTGATTAGTGATGTTAAATACCTTTCCCTATGCTTATTGGACATTTGTATGCCTTCTTTGGAGAAATATCTATTCAAGTCCTTTGCCCATTTTTGAATCACCAAGTTTTGTTGTTACTGAGTTTTAGGAGTCCTCTATTATTCTGAATATTAATCCCTTATTAGATACATGATTTGCAAATATTTTCTCCCATTCTCTGAGCTGCTTTTTCATTCTGTTGATGGCACTTTTTGATACCCAGAGGTTGAAAACTATCAATTTGTCTATTTTTTTGTGGTTGTTGTCTATGCCTTTCGTGTCATATCCAAGAAAATCATTGCCAAATCTGGTGTTGCAAAGCTCTTGCTTTATGTTTTCTTCTAAGAGTTGTATAGTTTTAGGCCTGGACCCATTTGGGGAATATTTTTCTTTAAATATTTTATTTATTTATTCATGAAAGACAGAGAGAGAGGCAGAGACGGGCAGAGGGAGAAGCAGGCTAACCATGGGGAGCCTGAGGCAGGATTCGATCCCAGGACCCTGGTATCATGCCCTGAACTGAAGGCAGACACTCAACCGCTGAGCCACCCAGGCGTCCCGGGGAATATTTTTTATATCATGTTAGGTGAGGGTACAGTGTCTTTCTTTTGCATGTCCAGTTTTGCCAGGACCATTTGTTGAAAAGCTTGTCTTTTCCCCCATTGAGTGGTTTTGGCATTCTTGTTGAATTTCACTAGTTTTTCCTCTACTGTCCCTTTTCTGTTCCAGGACATTATGGTTATTTAGTATTACCCATTTTAAAATGTTTAATTTTTTTGGAACTAATTCAATAGGTAGTGAAGTGATGGTGGAAAATTCAAAAGGTATAATAGGGTATATGTCTCTTATATTTCACCAAAAAAAGTCAGTCTCCTTCTCACCCCCATTTCCCTTGCACATACAAGCATTGATGTATCCCTTTCCCAGAAAGTAGCCCATTGAACACATCAATGTTTAATGATAAAGAGTAATGGATTGGTGGCCAAAAAAAGGGACTCCTAAACCCCAGAAGTAGCATTATTCTCTTTAACAGTGCTAGTCCAGTCAGCAGACCCTTCACCTCCTAGTTACTAGTGTGGAGTCTCTGGCCCCTAACAAGGCCTTGTGCAAAGCATAGAACCATGTGCTATGTGCGTATGACAATGTTTTGTAAGTATATGTAGCATGCTCTGTGCAAAGGTGTCATTGGGTTGTGGACATGCTGGGGCAGAGGACAGAAGGAAGCAGGAAGATGTGGCAAGGCAGGACAGCCATTTCTGTCTTTTTCACTCACTCTCCTTGGTTGACAGGTTTGTCTCAGAGGCAGAATTATTTGTGGCTGTGCAAAGCTTCCTCCTGTCTCTGCAGGACCAGGGTGAGCGCCCTCCACTGGTGGTCTTCAGAGCCTCCATCTATCTGGTTTCACTCTGTCAGGACAAAGACAGAGCACTAGATGAGGTATGCACCAAAATGGTTGGGACTCTTCCTTCTCCCGCTATACCCTTTATATCATGGGTCCTTGAGAGACCATGGTGGCACATATATAGAGAGAGATAGGAAGAGAGGGAGAAGGAGTCTTGGTGGAATGGGGAGGGAGCGGGGGCTGACCTGTTCAGAGCCTATGTAATTTAGCTAATTCTCTCAATAGTCCTGAGAGGAAGATTATTATTTCCATTTTTTACAGGTAAGAAAATCAAGACTTGGGTTAAAGTAACTTTCTCTAGATCACACAATTAATTGATGGGGGAGCCAGGACTCCAGTTCAGACTTGACCAACTACCAAGGTTCTTTTCTTAGAAGCACCACCTCTGGTTTGAAAAGGAAGAGAAAAGTGTGAGGTATATATTTCTATAAACAGTTTATCAAAGTGGGTGATCAGGTGATCTTGGAGCACTCTGATAGTGGTTGTTTTCTCTTTCCAGATTCTTTATAAATTCTTATGGATCAAGGACTATATCTGATTCATCACTAAGTCTTTTGCCTCTTTCATTGAATATTGCTTCTACTCCTTAGATATGGAACTTCAGCCTCAACCTAAAGATACTCTTTCTTCACTGACTGAATTTTTCCTCTTTTTAAAAGGTTTTCTTTTCTTTTTTTTTTTTTAAATCTTTTTTTTTTTTTTAAATTTTTATTTATTTATGATAGTCACACAGAGAGAGAGAGAGAGGCAGAGACACAGGCAGAGGGAGAAGCAGGCTCCATGCACCGGGAGCCTGATGTGGGATTCGATCCTGGGTCTCCAGGATCGCGCCCTGGGCCAAAGACAAGCGCCAAACCGCTGCGCCACCCAGGGATCCCTTTTTAAAAGGTTTTCAAAAATTTTATTTAACCTCTACACCCAACCTGGGGCTCAAACATGACCTTGAGGTCAAGAGTCACACACTCCTCCATCTGAGCCAACCAGGCACCCCATAATTCTGCCTCTTTTTGATTACTGTTGAGGCAAAAACGATGTAACTAGACCTGGTTTAATTTGAATGGAAGCAGAAAGTTGTAGTTGAAGTGCATGAGTTTTCAATAAAGTAGACCTAGATATAAATATCCCATTATATCTTTTTTTGTGACATTTAAAGCCATTGGTGATCATTGCCTACTATTAATTCATTAGGGGTTGCAAAATAATGCTATCTTAATTCTGTAATTTAGTCTTTGTTTATTAACTGGGATAGTTGCATAAAAAGAAGCTTCCTTTATCAACTATTCAGTTGCTCAGAATGGTAGATTGTATAGGAAGCATAGGTTGAATATTTGAGTCTTTCCTTTTAATTACAGTTTTTTACAAAAAAGGAATTGGTTGTCTAGAATTCCCTAAGGGGAGCAAAGAGATTTTTTTAGTGTCATTATGAACTCATGGATTTAAAAATATTTGGCATGTTTCAATCTACTGTAGTTATTATCCTTTTGTTATCCTATCTTCAGTCAGTGGGAGCCATTCAGGGTAGCTCCTGAGTCCTTGACATAACCCTCGTAGTCTTTGGCAGAATTTGGGTTTTCTACTCTGATAAGATGCCTTAAGCTTATATATGCTTCCTGCTCTCCCATTTGCTTTTGAACCTACCCCAGTTAGGCTTTCACCCCTACCACATCTGTCACCAGTAACAGATACTTGACTAAAGCCAGTAATCAATATTTAGTCATTACCTTACTTGACTTGTCAACAATGTTTGTTTGTTTGTTTGTTTCTTTCTTTCTTCTTGAAACATTGCCTTTATTTGGCATCTAGAATGCTGTGTACTCCTGATTTTCCTCCGACCTCTCTGGCAGTTATATCTTAGTGTTTTTTGCTGATTTTCTCTTATCATTGGGACCTCTAAGTGTTGTAGTGCCCCAGGGCTCAGTCTTTGATGCTCTGCTTTTCTCTCTAAATTTATTTCTTTGCTAATCTCATATAGTCCCATGGTTTGATTCATGGCTGAATTAAAAAAGATGACTCTGACTGCTAGGACAATAGACCAATCGGGTACAAGGTGGAAGTGTAGAAACCAGTTAGGAGGCTACAGCAATAATCTGGACAAGAGATAGTAGAGGAGGTGATGAAGAGCATTATCTTCTGGATAGATTTTAAAACTAGAGCCAAGAGAATCTCTTGATGGATCAGTGTGAACTATAAGATATAAGAATAAGAGAATAAAAGGATATATATTTTAAAGATTTTATTTATTCTTGAGAGACACCGGGAGGGAGAGAGAGAGAGGCAGAGACACAGGCAGAGGGAGAAGCAGGCTTCATGCTGGGAGCCTGACGTGGGATTCGATCCCAGGTCCCCAGGATCAGGCCCTGGGCTGAAGGCGGCGCTAAACCGCTGAGCCACCCAAGCTCGCCTAAAAGGATATTTCCAAAGATTTTTGGTTCTGATGGAGGCTGAAGAATTGTATTGAAATAGTAGAGAGAATGAGCTGGAAAGATAGTGGAGTGGTGGTAAAGTGGGATACTTGAGTTAGGATTATTGAGGAACATCAGTTCTTGGTAATGGTAGGACCTAGGGGCATGACTGGCTGAGGCAAATAGAAGCGATTAGAAGGGAGAAGAGAATTTAGAGGCCATGTTTCAGGAACTAGGGAGGTGGGAGCAAAAATAGCCTCAGCTTGAGAGATTGTAGGCAAAACAGGTTTCTGGAAGAGGATCAAAGCAACAAGGTGAAGGGAACATTCAAAGAAGAGGCAGAGGACAAGGAATTTGCTGATAACTGTGAGTGACTTCTCTAGAGGGCACTGTGAAAGGGTCTTGGGAGCTAGGAATGAGTGGGAGATGGGAACAGAAGAGGGCATGTTTTGAGCCATATGGGATCATCTAGAAGTTCTGGACTTTTGAGGTGATTAATGTAAACGGGAGAAAAGGATAGGATTGGAATAGTTCTGACCGTTTCAAGACTAATCATGATGGTAAGATTGGATTTGGGAGGCTTCTTTACATATCTACCAGTGGTGGTGTGGAAACTAAAGGAGCCCATGGAGCTCCAGGCTTTCCCTCTAGGGTTGAATACATAAATGATATATAACATTATTTTGCATGCTTAAAAATTATATATAAATACATAAATGATAATACATCATCACAGATTGATTTTTTAACCAATTTTACTTTTTTATCTTTATGTATTATTTATTCAGGATTTTTTATTGTAGTAAAACACAAACAAGATTTATCATCTTATTGATTTTTAGCATATAGTTCAGTGGCATTAAGTACATTAATATTGGGTAACTACTACCACCATTCATGTCCAGAACTCTTTTCATCCTGTAAAACTGAAACTCTATACCCATTAAATAATAACTCCCCAATGTGGATTGACCACTTGACAGGTGCCATGTGGGCTCTTGTCAGGATTAGGGTGAATCAAACATGTTCCCTGCCCTCAAGGAGCATCAATTTGGCAGGAGAGACCAAAAGATTCTCTATAAGAAGGCAGTAACAGCAATGAGTGCTCTCCTGGAGCTGGAGGACTTGTCAAGAGGTATGAAAACACGCAGAGAAAGATATTGTATCTGATTATGGCATCAGGAGAGGCTTCATTGAGGAGAGAATTAAGATACAGAAGTAGGGAAGTTTTCTATTCTATCCCTTCAAGGGAGAAAGTCTAGTCTAGTCTAATCTAGTATGCCTTAGCTAAGTCATATAAGAGACAGAGTGGAGAGAAGCTGGAAAGGTAGATTTAAGTCTTTAACATGCTCAAAAATAAATTTAAGAAAACAATTCCAAGATGCCTGGGTGGCTCAGATGGTTAGGCATCTGCCTTAGCTCTGATCCTAGGGTTCTAGGATCAAGCTCCACATCAGGCTCCCTGCTCTGTGGGGAGTCTGCTTCTCCCTTTCCTTCTGCCCACTCCAGTCCCCCCCTCGTGCTCTCTCTCTCTCTGTTACTCTCTCGGTCTCCCCTCTCCTTCCAAATAAATAAAACCTTAAAAAAGAAAAAAAAGAAAACAATTCCATTTGTAATAGCATCAAGAAATAAAATACATTAGAATAAATTTAACAGAAGAAGTACATTTCTGATCATTGAACATTATAAAACATCATTAAAAGAAATTAAAGAAGACCTAAACAAATAGAAAGACATCCTGTGTTCATGAGTCAGAAGACCATAACCAGTTAAAAGATAAAAAAAAAAATTCTAGGATATAATGTACAACATACTGACTATAGTTAACAATTCTATTTTACATATTTGGGAATCACTGGGAGAGTAGAGCTTAAATGTTTTAATCACAAGGAAAAGGATTTTGTAACTGTGTGAGGTGATGGATGTTAGCCATACGTGTGATCATTTCACAATATATATATTTATCAAATCATTACATCATATATGTTAAACTTACAGAATGTTATATAGCAGCTATATCTCAATAAAACTGGGGAAAAAAGAAGACTTAATAGTGTTCAAATGGCAATAATCCTCAAATTGGTCTGAACATAATCCCAATCAAAATCCCAGTTGCCCCTCCCTCCCTTCCCTTCCTTCCCTTCCTTCCTCCCTCCATCCTTCCCTCTCTCCGTTCTTGAAATGGACAAGCTGATCCTACAATTCATATGGAAATGCAAGGAACCCAAGGTAACCAAACAGTCTTGAAAAAGAATAAAGTTAGAGGACTCAAACTTTTTGATTTCAAACTTACTACAAAACTGGAGTAATCAAGGGAGATTCTGTAGATGTAAGAAGAGCTGCTTGGAGGTGGTAAATAATAGCTCTTCAAGTCTGCAATAAAAAATGGCCTCCAAAAAAAAAAATGGCCTCCAGTAAGAGTACATTGCAAAAAATGGAAAAAAACAGAATGAAAGAGTAACAAAGTAGAAGAAGCAGAGCCTGAAGAGTTTGTGGTGGAAACAGTACTGGACAATAATGCAATGAATGAGAAGGTAGAGTATTTATTTCCTCAAGTGGAAGGGATTTACAGATGCTGACAGTACCTGGAAATTGGAAGAAAATTTAGATTGTCCAGAATTAACTGAAACATTTCTCAATTCTCAAAAAGCTGGTAAAGAAAAAGATGGTACAAAAAGAAAATCTTTATCTGAGAGTGAATCTGATGATAGCAAATCAGAGAAGAAAAGATGCTGCTGATAAACTAAGAGGCTTTGCCAGAGGTCTTGATCTGAATGAATAATCTGCTAGACAGCAGGGGGAGAATTCATGGTTCTCATGAAATGGAAAGATTCAGATGAGGCAGACATGGTGCTGGCAAAAGAGGCAAATATGAAGTATTCTTAAATTGTAATTGCTTTTTTTGAAGAGAGACTAACTTGGGATTCTTGGCCAGAAAGTGAAGTTCCATAATTGTTATATTGCTTTATATATACATATATAATTTATATGTACATGTATATATATGTGTATATATATGTGGGTCTTGGTTTTTTATTAGTGTGAAGAAATAACATTCTAATGAAAAACCAGTTAGGTTGGTTTTGAAGTAGTATTGGGGGAGTTGTTAAGGTTCTTTTGCATCTATAGCACTAGTTACACTGAACAAATAAGTTTCCTGTAGTTGCTTCCTTTATCAGAAAAGAATATTTGCAAGGCACCTGGGTGGCTCAGTGGTTGAGTGTCTGCCTTTGGCTCAGGGCATGATCCCAGAGTCCTGGGATCGAGTCCTACATCGGGCTCCCTGCAGGGAGCCTGCTTCTCCCTCTGCCTGTGTCTCTGCCTCTCTCTCTGTCTTTCATGAATAAATAGATAAAATCTTAAAAAAAAAAAAAAAGAATATTTGAGACTATGGTATATTATTTCCCTGCATTCAAGAACACCTTTTCTAAGTGTTGGGGGAAATCTTCATAGTTGTTACTGAATCAGAATTTGTGTTTACTTCCCATATGCCTAAGGACAATTCTGGGCTTTTTGTTTACTTGGGGTTTTTTGTGTGTGTATACATTAAATTACATACTTAAATAGTTTCCTTATCTATCTCTCTCTCTCTCTCTCTCTCTCTCTCTCTCTCCCTCTCCTTCCTTTCTTCCTTCCAGTCTCTTTCTCTGGCTTTCATTCTTTCACATTTACCAAAACAAAAAGAACATTTCATAAACACGGATAAGCCCATGTTTCTGGAATGCCATCATTTTCAGCAAACTAAGAAATAAATCACTTAAAGTTAAATTGAAAATTTTCCTGAAACCTTAACCTTTCAAATTTTGTAGTTAATTGGGCAATTTAAATATAATGTAAACAATTTAAATTGGACAATTTAAAAGCAGCCGTATCAGAATCCATATCTGTATCTATAGTTATGTGAATGCAACTTTATTTGCAAAACCCCTGGGAGGAAAATTTTATCACAACCTCCCCACTCAGATAAGAAAACTAGACAAGTCCTGGTGTGTTTTAATTAGGTGAGCAAAACTTAGTTAAATGGACATTTAAAGGATCCTTTTAGTAAACCATTCCTTTTCAAGAAGTTGAAAGCCCTGTGCTGTTTTGGCTAAAAGGTCATGATTCATGGAATATCTAAGACTTCTTTTTTTTTTTTTTTAAGATTTTATTTATTTATTCATGAGAGACACAGAGAGAGACAGGCAGAGGGAGAAGCAGGCTCCATGCAGGAAGCCTAATGTAGGACCCTCCAGGATCACACCCTGAGTCAAAGGCAGGTGCTCAACTGCTGAGCCACCCAGACATCCCAATATCTAAGATTTCATTCATGGAAACATAATCATAATTAGATTGTTAGAGATATTGGCAGTTTAGGATCTGCTGGAATAAATGAGTGAACAAACTGCTGTAATCTAAATTCCTGACCTGTATGTTTTTTCTTTACCCCAACTCATTCATTGCATGTAGGCTCAATTTTCTCAGTATTTCGGTTACTGGTTCAGCAGAAGCTAGGAAAAACAATAACTTTGTAGTAATCAGAATGTTTTCCAACTGTATATAAATTTAACATTTTTAACATTTATTGAGGATTCTTGCCCGAATCTGTCCATATCCTAATGGTTACAAACTTTCTAACTCTACTACTCCTTCCAGTACATTAGAGGGGGAAAATTTTTTCATAATCTCCAAATCCACAACAATAAAACAATGTTGGAAACTGCCATAAGAACACAAGTGAAAAAAAATCTTTTCTAAGAACCACAGGACTATAAATTTAAGAAGGACACAAAAAATTCTAAATGAATCAAACTCATCAAATTATATACATTAAATGTATGGCTTTTTAAAAAAAGTTACTCATATTTCATTTGAGTGGTTTTAAAAAAGAATCACCAACTATATATTGTTTATTGTGAATCCTGGTAAATAGTGATCAATAGTTTTCCTTTAAAAAATACTAGAATAATCAAGACTGGGTTTCTGACATAAGGATAGTCATCTAGATCAATGGAATAGAATTGGCATTCCAAAAATAAACCCACATATTTTTTTTATAAGGATGCCAAGACAATTCAGTGGGAGAACAGTCTTTGTAACAAATAGTGCTAGGACAACTGGATGTCCACATGCAAAAGAATGAAGTTGGACCTTTATCTCCTAGTATACCTAAAAATTATTATTATTTTAAAATATTTTTATTTATTCATGAGAGACACACAGAGAGGCAGAGACAGGCAGAGGGAGAAGCAGGCTCCCTATGGAGAGCCCGATGCAGGACAATCTCAGGACCCCAGGATCATGGCCCAAGCCAAAGTCACACTGTCAATCACTGGGCCACCCAGGCGTCCCAGTGTACACAAAATTTAATTCAAAATGGATCAGACCTGGGCAGCCTGGGTGGCTCAGCGGTTTAGTGCCGCCTTCAGCCCAGGGCCTGATCCTGGAGACCCGGAATCGAGTCCCACGTCGGGCTCCTTGCATGGAGCCTGCTTCTCCCTCTGCCTGTGTCTCTGCCTCTCTTTCTGTCTGTGTCTCTCATGAATAAATATATAAAAACAAAAATCTAAAAAAAAAAAAAAAAGGATCAGACCTAAATGAAACAGCCCAAACTATAAAACTTTTATAATAGCATATTAAGGACTAAGCTTTGCTATATGTGCAATGGGAAGAGATGGGTTTTTGAGGGTTAATAAATGATTCAACACATATACCCTTTGCCGCCTCTGTGCCAGGTCCTATGCCCGGTGCACAGATTAATCTGCATCAGTCTGTTCCCTCAAGCAGCACAAGTCTAGTATGGGAGGTAGACACCTACACTGATAATTACAGCACACCGTGGTAAGTATCATTATAGAGCTGGGTTTCTCAGCCTTGGTGCTATTAACATTTTGCACAACATAATTCTTTTCTGTGGGAGGCTGTCCTGTGCATTGTGGGATATTCAGCGGCATCCCTGCTCTCTCCCACTAGATGCCAGTAGTACTCCCTAAATCAAGAAAATAAAAAATGTCTGTAGACATTTCTAAAAATCTCCTGTGGAACAAAATCACTCTAATTTGAGAACCACTGTTAAAAGGTAAGCACAATGAGTTTTCTTCTCACCAGAGGGCACCGGTTGAGCCACTGAAGATGTCCTAGAGTACTGAGATGCCAAATACATTTTTCCCACTTACATCTTGGCTATGTTTGTTGGGCTCTTTGGGTCCTCTGCAAGATTTATTTAATTTCTTTTTTCTTTCTTTCTTTCTTTCTTTCTTTCTTTCTTTCTTTCTTTCTTTCTTTCTTTCTTTCTTTCTTTCTTTTTTTCTTCCTTCCTTCCTTCCTTCCTTCCTTCCTTCCTTCCTTCCTTCCTTCCTTCCTTCTTTCTTTCTTTCTTTCTTTCTTTCTTTCTTTCTTTCTTCTTCTTCTTCTTCTTTCTTTCTCTTTCTTTCCTTTTCTTTCTTTTCTTTCTTCTCTCTCTCTCTCTCTTTCTAGGCTGTGGTCAGTGCCATCAGAAAATTTTTAGAGGACATCCCAGACCTACGCCTGGTTTACACTCACCATCCCCTCCTGCTCAAGTTCTTCCTGTCGTATCCTGAGCTGATGAGTAGGTTTGGGCACCGTGTCCTGGAACTTTGGTTCTCCTGGGAAGAGAGCAGCTATGAGGAGCTGGATGATGTCCCCTCTGCTGGGCAGTCCCCCCTTCCTGCCAGCTTAGCAGCCCTATTCCACATGCTCAGAAGCAGCCCCAGCATCCTGCTCATTTTGCTAGTAGGTGACCTCTTCCTCCTTTCTGCATTCATAGGTGGTGGGGCTCTCTCTGGGAGTTGGTTTACTGAGGTCAGAGGCAACTACAGTTGCTTCTGCCTGCTTCCAGATTTATTGCTGTTTCCATGTGAATGGGAGGTCCTTTTGGCTGGCAGGTGCCTGGTTTCTATAAATCCATACTCAGAATTTTCTAAGTCTGATGGAGGGCTGCTTACTGAGAGATCTGTCCCTCTGTATTTCTCAGGAGATAGAACTATGAAATGCTGACCTCAGTCACCATTCCCTCTCACCTCCCTGTCTTTTTTCAAGCAGATTCTACTAACAAGGATTGAATATCAGAGGAGATCCTTGGGGCATGGAGATGGCTGATTGTAGAGGATCCAGGCCTCTTTTTTGCCATAACTCACAGGATAATGTTATATATGCAGTGCACTCCCTTGGGCAAATCCAGAATTGTCAGAAATTCTAGCACTTTTTTTTATGAATTAAGACATTCCTATAATTTCTATCAGGTATATCAGATAAATCAGCTGCCTGTTGTCTGGAGTTTCTTTTTTTTTTTTTTTTTTTAATTTTTTATTTATTTATGATAGTCACAGAGAGAGAGAGAGAGAGGCAGAGACACAGGCAGAGGGAGAAGCAGGCTCCATGCACCGGGAGCCTGATGTGGGATTCGATCCCGGGTCTCCAGGATCGCGCCCTGGGCCAAAGGCAGGCGCTAAACCGCTGCGCCACCCAGGGATCCCTGTCTGGAGTTTCTAATATGCTAGCTTTAGTGTTATCTTTTCTTCATCCACTCAAGAAACTGAATTAATGAAAGTGACATTATTTTATTACAGAAGTAACTGCTATAATTTATTTATTTTAAAAAGAAAATCATTTGCACCATTTGACACTTTGTATTTAGTGAGTGACTACTAGTGGCAGGTGCCAAACTGACCACAGCACAGCAGCATAGGAGACACTTAGTTTAAAACCACTGCTTTTCGGGCAGCCCCTGTGGCACAGTGGTTTAGCGCCGCCTGCGGCCTGGGGTGTGATCCTGGAGACCTGTTATCGAGTCCCACGTGGGGCTCCCTGTGTGGAGCCTGTTTCTCCCTCTGCCTGTGTCTCTGCCTCTCTCTGTCTCTATGAAAAAATAAAATCTTAAAAAAAAAAAAAAACAAACCACTGCTTTCAATGCCAGCTCACCAACTTTGCCCTTTCCTGGACGATGTTCTTAATCATCAACAAACATGGTTTCTTAGAGTGTTTTCTTTTCTTTTCTTTTTCTTTTCTTTTCTTTTCTTTTCTTTTCTTTTCTTTTCTTTTCTTTTCTTTTCTTTCTTTTCTTTTCTTTTCTTTCTTTTCTTTTCTTTTCTTTTTCTTTTCTTTCTTTCTTTCTTTTTTCTTTTCTTTCTTTCTTTCTTTCTTTCTTTCTTTCTTTCTTTCTTTCTTTCTTTCTTTCTTTCTTCTTTCGATTTATTTATTTATTTATGATAGACATAGAGAGAGAGGCAGAGACACAGGAGGAGGGAGAAGCAGGCTCCATGTTGGGAGCCCGATGTGGGACTCAATCGTGGAACTCCAGGATCGCGCCCTGGGCCAAAGGCAGGCGCCAAACCACTGAGCCACCCAGGGATTCCCCTCCCCCCCCCCCCCCCCCCCCGCCTTTTAAAAAAGATTTATTTATTTATTTATTATTTATTTATTTATTTATTTATTTATTTATTGTAAACATAGAGAGTCTTAGAGTGTTTTCTATTGGACTATTAGAGTGACTGTGGTAGAAATAACACCTTCATGTTGTATACCTCACTTCCTTAGGTACGTACTAATGTCCATATTCACAAATGCATGCATGCACATCCCCCTCAAACTTAAATCTTCACCGTCCACCCTGGAGATCTGTCATCTTGTGAGGTCATGTGTGTTGGCTTGATAGGGGCTGCATTCAGGCTTTGACTCAAATTCTTTCTTGGAGGAGCAAGGAAGGAGAAACAATGGGTTAAAAATAAATTATCAGTTCATAGAGGAGGAAGGCAAGATGGGTGCCAGGGAAAGTAGCAATGGACAAAGTGAGATACTGGATTTTCTTTGCCAGATGAAGCATTCAGGGTTGGTTTCTCATACACAGTAGGTACTTATAAATATTTGACCCTTTGAATTAGGGTTCTGGACAAAGTCTCAAAAAAAAAGCAGATCTTCTGAAATATTTTTTTTTCTTTTTAAACAAATGAAGAAATAGGTTTAGGAAAATTTTCCATAGGTCACAAAAGTTGAGATTAAAACCCAGATTTTGACTCCCTGTCTAATGTTCTTCCCAGTAAACTGAGCTAATTCTGAGAACAAGAGAGAAATAAATCCTGATCCAGTGTCCTATATAACAGGAGAGCTGTCTATTTGAGCAGGGAGGGTATAGGGAGGAACTGGACCTACAACCTGCCTTATGGGCCAGGGAGGGAATCAGACACAACAAACCAAACATACCTGTCATAACAGTGTGGCAATAAAAGTCAGGCAGAATGCTTGGGTGGCAGGGAGGTTAGAAAGGTGTCATTTCTGTCATATATTGCAAAAGATTTGATAAGTGAAAGTGTTGGGGGAGAATCCTGCTAGGCCAGCACAGCAAGCATCCAAGTGCTTATTGCGATTCAGGGACAGTGAATGAGTGGTCTGGTGTGATTTTGGAGCATGGAGGGTATTTCACCATGAATTGAGATTGGAGAAAGATAGGAATGAGCAGGTTTTTAGAAGCCCTGAGTTTAGTTGTTCACTTTTTCTTTTATCATGTATTTATTTGGTTTTTATTATTAGGCCCTAGATATTGATATACAAAGATAATTCAGATATGGTTGGTCCTTGCCGTTGAGGAAATCACAGATGCTTGTTTCATCTGTAACCTTGTAGAGACTTTTAAAGCATCACTGGAAGGAGAAAATCAAAGAATGGTGAGACTAGAAAAAAAAATCTCAGATCATGACCGTGGGCTGTGGGAGTGGTAGGCAAGTCTAAGTTCCTATAGACTTACTCCTGGTTATTCTGGTTATCTTCTACTCGGACCCAGACTCTCCCTGGTCCTTGCCCTCCTAACCCTTTCCATGTTTTTGTCCTTCCCTTTACAGTCAAATTCCTAGAAGTAGTTTTCTAGCTCTCAAAATTGTCATTTTTTATTCCCTCACTTATTGGCATTTGCCTCCATTGACACTTGAACCATTCTTACCAAGATCAACAGCAATGTTCTTGTGACTACTTACAGTGGACTTTTTCTCATCTTACATGACCTGTTATTTTTTGACAATTGTCCACTTTTTATTGGCACATTCTTGGTTTTGGCAATACGAACTCCCTTAATTTTTCTTTTACCTTTATTGGTGCGTCTCTCAGTCTCTTACAGTTTTCTTTCTGGCTAGTGCTTGAAAGTTGATTGTTCCTCAAAGTTTTTTTCCTAGGCTCTCTTTTTATTCAGTTTCTTCTTTCTAGGCTGTGTCAATAATTCTCATGGATTTGGTTGCCTCCTGCTATATGCTGATGACTTAAATCTCTTTCTCCGTGACTTTTCTCCTGAGCTCCAGCTCCATAAAGCTAACTATTAGACATTTCTGTCTAAAACGGAGCTCATTATCTTCCTCCCCTAAGTTTTCTTTTTCAGTCTGGGTTTTTCTAGGGTTAAGATCCCTCCCTGGTTGAAGACTTATCTTAGGCTACTAGCTTTAAGGAACATAAGTACTTAAAAAGGCCAAATAGAAAATGAATCTCGAGAGACCAAATCCTCAGATAGACCCTGTGTCAGGGAAGCTGAGCAGGTGCCCCACCCTTTGTTGTTGGTGACTCAGTTTTTGTCCTTGAATGTGAACCACACACCACCCCTCCTTCGTGGGCAGAGAAGGAGCCTTGTACTTTGCTGGCCTAGAGTTCAACAGGAAGGATCTATCCTTAGGGCTGGATCCGATGTAGAGACCCAGGAAGATGAAGACTTTTCTGAGCTTTGGTTTCCTTGTGTATAAAGTAGAGATAACATGTGGATAAATATATGGGAATAATATGTGGAAAGAATACGTAGGGACACTCTTGCTATTCTATACACCATAGGATATCATTCACTGATCATTGACTAACTCTGAATCAGAGAATGTTGATCTCAGAACAGCGTATTGAATTGTTCAAGGTCATGTAACTTATAAGGATCATGACTGTGATTGGAGCCTAAAGTTAATGAGATTTTCACTAAATTGGATCCTGGAAACATCAGTGGTGAAAAAGAATAGCCAGGAACAACTTTGCTGTCTGTTTATATATATAATTCTTACCATTTCTCCCCAACTTCTAGCCACAGGAGGGGAAGAGTCTTAAAATATATGTTGGTACCAATTTCTGTTTTTGACATGGGTAATTAACAGCTGAAAACAAACGTGTTAATTGCCACTCTTATCAATGGGTGGTCTTTCATGTAGGTTGTTTAAATATGAAAAACGGTAATGTCACAGAAGCTCTGTTTGTTCCCTCCTTGGCCACATCACCCTAGTTGATCCAACCCCAGAAAATTCTGGACAGCTCTGGGCAGGAGCTGGGCCATGTTCCACCCAGAGCTTTCCCCACTGACCCACACAGTGGGGTGCAACTCATCCCCCCCTCCCCCGCCCCTGCATTTACCATAGCCACCAAACGCTGAGTAGCTCTCTTTCTTTTGGACTATTAAGATTTAACTCAGGATTCTGCAGGACTAGGTCTTTGGTTAGGCAGCCAAGTGCTGGTGATGAAGCAGGATCAGGAAATTGGTTTGACCTTGGGCAAATCATGCTTCCTCTGGGCTTCAGCCTCATACCCTGTAAAGTAAAAGGGTGGATGTAAATGAACCAGTAGTCTCTCTAGCCCTCCTGTTCTGTGATCCTTTCCTTCCAGAGATGTTTTCTGAGTCCCTGCAAGGTAACAAAGATGAAGCCAATCTTATCAGTATTTTTCATTAACTCATAGTGTAGGGATCCCTGGGTGGCGCAACGGTTTGGCGCTTGTCTTTGGCCCAGGGCGCGATCCTGGAGACCCGGGATCGAATCCCACATCAGGCTCCCGGTGCATGGAGCCTGCTTCTCCCTCTGCCTATGTCTCTGCCTCTCTCTCTCTCTCTGTGACTATCATAAATAAATAAAAATTTAAAAAAAAAAAAAATAACTCATAGTGTAGTAGAATTTACAGTGCCACTGCTGTCTTAATAGGCAGACCATTTAATTTACTCATTTGAAAAATTAGGGTGACATCTACCTGGAAGAGTTATTAGGAAGATACAGATAATGTATCAGCAAACATACAGCTACAATTTGAATACATTACAGTGCCTGATTGAGCAGTTGCTGTTGATTTATAGTTGTTTCTCTGGCAGCTATGGACATTTGTGAAGAGCCAAGCCCTGATGCCCATGTGTCACTCAGTGATCAGCACATCTGGAGTTGTCTAGCTGGGTGCCCTGTAGCCATGTCTCTATGTGTCAGCTGTCCTCCCTGGAAAGGGAGTCTGTGTGTGACCTTGGATTCATAGCACTCAGCATGTTAACCTGTCCAAAGGAATTGGCTTGTCTGAGCTGGTAGGTGCCAGGAGCTATCAGTAGGATAGTCTCTGGTGTGACTTCTGACTGGCTTTGCCTTTAACATATACTCATTAAAATAACTCTGAGAGCAAATAAAAAGTGATGTCCTTTCCTACTTTCTGAACCCAAGGCCTTTACAGCTTGGGGCAGAAATAGCCAGATGCCATGGAAGAGAAGGGGCCTGACCTGGTCTTTGCTTCCCTTCCTGTGCCCTGAATCTGTCCTAACCTATCCTTTTCCTGCCTTGTGACATCACCACCTCCCTCTCTTTTCCTCCCTTAAGGCACATTCAGGTCCTCTGTCCCGAAAAAACCTCTTCTTGACCCTAAAACTTACATTTGTCAGAGAAAGGCATCCTGGAAAGTAGAAAGATATTTGGACTTGGAGGTAGGAGATTCAAATCTTAGCTGTGCCACTTACCGGGTTATGTGACCTTTGGCACACCATATAATTTCTCTGAGGCTGTTTCTTCCTAATTAGGATGGACCTGTTCAGCAGATTAGTACATAACAGGTGTCAAGTAAGGGACCACTCCCTTCCCCATATTTTATGACACCATCATCCTGGGTCCTTCCCCAGTCTCTGTCTTCTTCACTGTCCCAATTATGATATTCTCTGAGATCTGGCTTCCTTTCTCCTGCTCAGGATCTCATCTATTCCAGCTCAGTGGACACAGCCCACAAGGTACTAATTGTCCTAAGAATGTTTTTGAGGAGGAATGAGGATGTTGAAGTGGGTGGTCTCATCCGAGGCCACTTCCTGCTGATCCTACAGCATCTATTGGTGGAACATGGGGCCTCTCCCTCAGAAGGTCAGTCTGCAGCTGTGGGGGGCATGTTTTGACCTGAAACTCAGAAGTGGGCATCTCTGCCCTGATGAAGTCTGCTCTAGGAGAAAGAATCAGTTTTCTTTGCAAAATAAAAGTCAGGCCAGTGTGGCATCAAGCTAAACTTTACCTCCTTCCTCTCATCAAAGAGTGAGCACTCAGCATATTTGGGGTGTGTGTGTGTGTGTGTGTGTGTGTGTGTGTGTGTGTTACATATGTTTATGTTTAATGTCTCTGTTTAGCATAGGTGGGTGTGTTCAGTGTATGCATGCATGTCCCCACCCTGCATGGCATGTGCTTAGAGCTGTTTGTCACAAGAATGGTAACCTCCAGTTGGGAAGAAGAAAGAGGGAAATAAGGGGGAGGCCAGGAAGGCAGCAGCAGTGCACAGGAGTGGATCTGAAATGTCTTAGAAGCTGCCAGTGAGATACAGAAGGATAGTTTCTAAATCTGGAATGGGACTCCTTAGAGTCAAAGAAGTTTGATGTTTGGTACAGTATAAAGACACTGAAAAGGTTGGCATTGGGTTCTCTTTTCCTATTTTTAAAAAGTTGAATTTTAAAATTTCCAAGCAATTAAGAGGAAGTGGGAGAACTATGGTTCACTTGATCTAGTCCTGACTGAGGATGGAAGTTTGGAGGTAGATTTAAGGGTGTCTGGAGGAGATGAGTCCTTCCATTTCAGGAAAGGATAAGTCCCGTCTAAACGATAATAATGTATAAAAACTATGAGATTTCGTGGAAACAAAATTGAAAAAATGTGGACGTTGAACTCAGATTTAGGTTCAAGTCCTGGCCCTGCTACTAACTGGCTGTGGGAGCACTCAGCCTCTCAGCCTGTTTTCTTAACTACAAAATAGAAATAATCCCTATTTCACAATGGGGATTGAGATATCAAATTTCTGGTACCCAACCCAGAGTTGCCACTCAATATGTCAGTTGCCCCTGTGCCCAAAGAAGAAGACAGAAAGTAGCAGTGAATCCTGACAAATATTTACAAAGGGGTAGGGTATCTGTCCGACCTTGGGGTGATCTGAGTATCAGGTCTCCTGATCAGCCCTCCTTGTTCCTCACAGCCTCAGGGAACCTGCCATTGCTACTGAGCCTCCTTTCTTTAGTGCAGCTGAAGAACACGTCAGAGCAAGAACTGGACAGCATGGCCATGAAGCTTCTTCACCAAGGTGCTTGGGCTTGGGACAGTGCTTAAGGGCCCAGGGCTGGGCATGCTCCTTTATTCCATCATTCAGCCCTTTGGAAGAAGCTAGTGGGTCACTGTTCCTGTGGGTTTCTTGCTATGGGACATTTTAGATCTTTCTCTAGTTGTACTATGGGACTATTTGGGAAATGAAACAAAAACAAAAACAACATTGTGTGACAGATACACCTCTAGAGTCAGAAATGCCTGGGTTTATTCTCAGTCACTAGCTATGCAATCTTGGGCAATCACCTAGCTTTAGGTTCCTTACAAGTTGAATAGTAGTAATTAGCTGATTTAGGGTTGAAATAAGGGGTAACTAGATGTGGAATGCTCACAATGCTTGGCATGCAGGAGACCTCCAGTGGAACTCTTTGTGTAGACTCACTTTTCCTGGCACAAGGTCAGTTCTCCACCTCACTCCACAACTAATGACTAACTCCTCACTCCACAACTGACTAATGACTAACTGACTAATGATCTACTTTACAGTTCTCTAGACCTCTTCCACCCATACCAAACCACATTGGGACCTTTCACTACTGATTAATGTAGTTGCCCTTCATAGGCAGCATTTTTTTAAAGATTTTATTTACTTATTCATAAGAGACAGAGAGAGAGAAAGAGAGGGAGAGAGAGGCAGAGACACAGACAGAGGGAGAAGCAGGCTCCATGCACAGAGCCTGATGTGGGACTCAATCCCGGGTCTCCAGGATCACGTCCTGGGCTGAAGGCGGCGCTAAACCTCTGAGCCACCCGGGGTTGCCCCAATAGGCAGCATTCTTAGGAAGATTTATGGAGGAAATACTGAAATCAATAGGAAAAATGGTGTGTGTTCAGTACCTGCGGACTGTCAGGTGTCGTGGCCGCAGATGAGGATGGTTTCTCCTCACCTGGAGCCCAGGCCTCCTCATGAGATCAGTGTCAAGCTTAAAAAGGGCCTTCAGGCCTGGCCTGGTGTTGGACCCAGCCTATTTGTCAGATCAAGGATAACACTTAGCTGGGAAGGAAGATTGCCTGTGACAAAAATCAAACTGCTGTCAAAAGGGCCTCTGGAGGGGGTAATGATGACCTGAAATATACATGTGAAATGTAATATACATTTACTTATAATCCTTGAGTCTTTTATTTGAGAGCATTGTAGGCAGAGGACAGGGGTGAGGAGGGGGGCTGCTTGTCTGGTTGACCACAAGCCAGTTAGGAGTCAAGTATGATTTGGCTGCCAACACAGTGAGTGGAGACTTGGATAGATTTCATATTGGGGATGGTGGGCAGGGGAGCAGAGAGTATTGAATCTTAGGAGGAAAGGGATGTATAGATATACACTATAGATATCTACAGTGTAGAAACTACTCTGAGGAGGGCTAGGGGAGCCTGAAGAGGCATCTAATCTTGCCTTGAGAGGTTACAGAGGGCTTATGGAAGAGATAAACTTTGAGTTGAATCTCAATTGCTGAATAGGAGTTAAAGATTTAGTCAGATGAGGGTGATGTGAGAGAGAGAATATGGCACGTTAAGGGAACTGCACACTGACGGTGAAGGAGTCCCCTGGGAGGGTGGTGAGTACCCATTGCTGGAAGATTTCAGAGGCTGGATCTTCTCTTGCTCAGATGGCAGGTTAGCCTGGATAACCTCTGCAGACTCTCCAACCTGGAGTCTTTGCCAGCAGGAATGCTGTTACAGGATGCCTGTAGGTCACTTCAACTTGTGTAGTCTGTTTTTTTTTTTTTTTAAGATTTTATTTATTCATGAGAGACAGAGAGAGAGAGAGAGAGAGAGAGAGAGAGGCAGAGACACAGGCAGAAGGAGAAGCAGGCTCCCTTCAGGGATCTTGATGTGGGACCCGATCCCAGGTCTCCAGGATCATGCCCTGGGCCAAAGGCAGGCACTCAACCGCTGAGCCACCAGGGATCCCCTGTGTAGTCTGTTCTAAGTACAGCTGAGGGCTGCTTGCCTGAAGTTTTTTTAGATGAGAGTGTGAACATACCTTCAGGTTTGTCTGTATTTGTTTCTTTCCATTGGCTGTATTACCAGGGACACTTAGTTTGTGCTTGGTCCCCAAGACTGACAGATTGACATCTGACATTAGCCAGCAGAAGGATAGGTTAAAGATAACCTATGAGAATTGTGAGTGCTGGTAAGCATTTAAAACATGGAATGCTACATAAGGGGTGCCTGGGGCTCTTGCAGTGAGCAAGCTGTGTGGGAAATGCAGCCCTGCTGATGTGGATATCCTGCAGCCCTCCTTCAACTTCCTGTATTGGAGCCTTCATCAGACTACACCGAGCAGTCAGAAAAGAGGTGCTGGGGCCCCAGCTGAGACAACGAAGAGAAAAGGGTGTTGGGTAGTGTCTGTAGCCATTGCTGCCCTTAGTTTCTTCCTCTTATAAAAATATATAAGGGGAGGGTATAGCTGGGCCAGATGGTCATAAGGTCCCTCTGGTTCTGATAACCTGTGGTTCGAGAATGAAGTTGGAACCCTTAAAGCCTCAAACTGATCTGTTTGTTTATTCACTATGTGTGCATGAAGTTCCCCTCAGGTGCTAATCATGAGGCTGGCACTGAGCCGGGGCTCCTGCATAACCTCTGTGGCCCTTGCTTCACCAAACCATCTACAGCTGCTGCAGTACTCCTTAGCAGTACTGCCCTGATTGAACTTCTGGAGAAGACTCTGGCACTCACCTGGACCAAGGTGGACTCTCCCAGGACTGAACTCCTTTGCTCTGCCTGGCTGCTCACTGCCTCTTTCTCTGCTCAGCAGCACTTTGGCAGTCTGCAGGTTAGTCACTAACTCCTGTGGCTTTGGGGCATGGGGAGGCATACAAGGGAGTGACAAAGTTCCTGAGTTCTGGTTCTAGCTCTGTGGCTTATTAGCTGAGTAACCTTCATAAGGTATTTGATCTCTGAACTTCAGTTTCCTTGCCTATGGAATGGGGAAGAAAACATCCAGGGTTGTTGTCAGGTTGGTTTACATTAATTTACCATACATGGATAACCTACATGCCCGTCTGTGTTCTAAGCACAGAGAAATAAGAAATACACCATGTACCCCACACTTGGGAAACTTGTAGTCTCTAAGCAAAGCCTTGAAAGGTAAGTAAGACTGTACCAGGCAAAGATAGTGGGGAAAAGATGTTCCAAGTAAAGAGGAATATTTGAGCAATGACATGAAACTACGCAAATTTAGGACATAGTGTACATACTTGGAGACTGGTGAGGTGCTGTGTGATTAGAATGTACAGAGTGGATGGTCAGATTGGACAGGAAGACAGAAGCCAGCCTATGATCTTGTGCTGGGTGGTAAGCTGTTTAATGCCACATATGTAAGCTGTCGTTTTGATTGTTGGGGAAGGGAACAGTGGACACAGCCACAGAGCACCTCCTTTCTTCTCAGTCCCTCCCCACCCCCTTGTGTAGGACCTTGTCATCATAGAGCCCTGCAGGAGGGCGTCTGTGGGCTGCTCCACATTCAGGTGTCTCCTTCCTCAGCCTGACTGCACCTTGTGGATAGAAACCATCTTCTAGCCTTTGAGATATCTTTGCCCTGTGCCCAACTCTGTGCCATTCTAGGGCCAGGCACATGCTCCTTTGTGTAGAAGTGAAGTCATTTTTAAAGTTTGGCCTCTAAAAAAAACCAACCAACCAACCAACCAGCCTCTAAGATGGCATCAGGCTGTGGCAGATCTAAACTATAGTAAGTCTTCTGGTCGTTGACCATGCATCAGTTTGGGATAGGAACCTTTTCTGCTTTTCTGTATGAGGCTGTTGGGCCCACCTGTACCGCTGTAGTTACCTGTCTGGATGGAAGCCTGCACTGTGTCCCTGGCTCTGCCCTGGTCCTCAGCTTACACCCAGCCAATTACCTACTAACCACCTCCACTCTAAGTCCTCCCCACTCCCTTAGCTCAGGCCTGATAGTTCATCCTCACCACTAATGTGGCCTATTCAGTCTCCTGGCTCCTCTCCTTTCCCTAGCTCCACATCTCTTGTCCCAGTAGCCAGTCTCTGCATTCTCCACATGGCCGCTGAGACCCTGCTTACCTGGCCCTTCTGCAGCCTTACTTTCTGCCATTCTATCCTCCTCCTCTGTCCTCTGACCAACTGTTAGCTCTTATCCAGATCAGCACTACTCTTTCGCAGCTCCATACTGTTGATGGTTTGGTTTTGATCAATTGATTTTTAAATTTTTTTAAAGATTTTATTTAATTTTTTTTATTTTTATTTTTTTAAAGATTTATTTATTTATTTATGATAGACAGAGAGAGAGAGAGAGAGAGAGAGGCAGAGACACAGGCAGAGGGAGAAGCAGGCTCCACACAGGGAGCCCGATGTGGGACTCAATCCCATTTCTCCAGGATCACGCCCTGGACTGAAGGCGGCACTAAACCGCTGAGCCACCTGGGCTGCCCTGATTTTTAATTTAATTGTCCTCTTAAAAGTTGTTTTATTTATGAGATTGAGAAAGAGAGAGGGGAGGGAAGGGGAGGGGGAGGGGGAGGGGGATAAGTAGCCTGGGCTGAGCGTGGAGCCTGACTTGGGGCTCAATCTCAGGACCCTGAGATCATGACCTGAAACCAATAGTCAGACGCTTAACCATTTGAGCCTCCCAGGCACCTCTAATGGCCTTTTTTTTTTTTTTTTAAAGATTTTATTTATTTATTCATAAGACACAGAGAGAGAGAGGCAGAGACATAGGCAGAGGGAGAAGCATGCTCCCTGCGGGGAGCCCAATGTGGGACTTGATCCTGGGACTCTGGGACCACACCCTGAGCTGAAGGCAGACACTCAACCACTGAGCCACTCATGCATCCCTATTTTTAAGACAGTTTTAGGTGTGCTGAAAAGTTGAGCAGATAGCACAGAGTTCCCAAATAACTCCCACACAGTTTCCTCTATTAACATCTTATATTAGTATGTTATCTCAATACCTTTGTACAAGTTGGTTCTTCTGCCTAGAACCTGCTGATTTCACTAGCCAACAAGCATTATTGAGGAACTGCTTTGTGTCAGACTGTGATAGATCCAGTAGAGAAGTAATTCCTGCCTTGAAGCAGCATGTGTTCTCTGGGTAAGGAGAGCAGAGCAGACTTGGCTTTGAACGTATCCCCTCAGTTTGGACATTGCTTTGGCTTTATTTATTTTTATTTATTTTTATTTTTTTGCTTTTTTTTTGCTTTGGCTTTAAAGAGCACATTCACTAATGCTGATCCTCAGCTCTTCTTCACAGTAGTTCTGGAGGGAGTGAAAGCAGGTGGCCTTGTTCCCATTTCATACAGAAAGGCTGGGAGAGGGGCAGTGATTTCCCCTTGACCACATGGCTAGCTAGTGGCAGAGCCAAGGTTTTGATTCTGTCTGACTCTAGATCTAAATTAGTTGGATGCTGGGCTGAGGTGGAGACTCAACCACAGATGAGGCCAGTGAGGCTCCCTAGTGAGACAATGGGGGATATTTGGGAAAAGAAAGGTTTTCTATGTACAGGTTAATTTGCCTCCTCACATTCCTGAATCTAGGACTGGTGGGCTCACAAGACTGTGTTGTCCTTTCTGTCCCTCTGAATGTAGTGGGTATGTGTGGGTACCTGGGAGATATTGGGACAGCTTATTTTCTGCTCAAGCTGCCAGACTGTGGGAGCTATCCCCTTACCCCCTGTCCTACCAGGTTCACCAGACACTGTCCGTGGAACTGGACCAAGTATTGAAGGTCCTCAGCTTCCCAAAGAAAAAGGCTGCGCTGCTCTCAGGTATGGCCTCAGGGGCCACTAGCAGGAAAAGATGAGCTTTTCCCTTTGGCTGTGAGATGGGGCTATCCCCCACCAGACCAGCCTATGGTCACCCCATTGTTATCTCCACTTTCTTCCCCCTGTGATAGAGCTAGGTGGGACGTGGGGAAGGGGGCAGAGACTGGGTGTAAGGGATTTCTTGCTTTCAGCTGCCATCTTATGCTTCCTGCGGACAGCCCTGCAACAAAGCTTTTCCTCTGCCTTTGTGACCCTGGTGCCCTCAGAGGCCCAGCCACCACTGGCCCCTGAGAACACTGTCTTAGCTCCACTGGGAACATCACAAGTATTGTCCCTGGTCATCGGACTGCAGAACCTCTTGGTGCAGGTAAGGTGCTTGCTGAGTGGGACCCTGTTGGTGGAGCCTGCTTTATCCAGAACAATAGGAAGAGATGGCTATCTGTCAAGAACCTGGTATTTCCTCCAGGATTGGAGGGTGGATTAATTGGGACCTTTAAAGTTACAGTGATAGAAATGAAACTCAAAATGGGTCATAACTGAGAAGGTCAGGGGTTAGCACTGGCTTCAGGCCCAGCTAGATCCCAGAGGTTCAGACAATGTTATCAGAACTCTGTCTCCAGTCTTGGTTCTGCATTCATCTCAGCTTTGTTCTCATGGGATGGTAGGATAAGCAACAGAAGCACCTGGCTTATATCTTTCCAGGAGCAAGAGACTTTCTCTTTCCCAACAGTACCTAGAACTGAGTCTCATTAGCCTGGCTCGGGTAATGTGCTGTTCACTGTGGCTGGGCCATGGGATGCTTTGGTTGACCTGGCTTGGACAGCACCCTTTCCCAGAGGATGGGACATATGGTGAGCTTTCCATAACTCAGTGTAGACTGAACATGAAAGAAGGATGGTTCTCCAAAAGAAAACTGTTCACAGAAAAAGGAAGGGTGAATTTCATGTAAGCCAAGACAGTAGATGTTTACTCCAAAGGGTTTTATGTTTCACAGCTTAGAGGACTTTTGGAGTTCATTGTTTATCCAGCCATCAAATACTGTGAAGAGTGGTGAGGGCATGGAAATATGTCAGGTGCCTGCCTTTGAGGAGTGAACATTTGGGGAGGGACTGCCACAGAAATAAAAGGTGATAACACTGTGATCAGTTTTGGGGTAAAGGGACACACTGCACTGTGGGAGTTCAGGGTAACTAATGGGCTAGTGTAGGGTTAGTGCAGAGCTGTCAAAGGTTTCCTGGAGGAGGTGCTTGAGCTGGGCTAGAAAAACCAAGTGACTTGTCCTACCTCCCCAAGGGCAGAGGGGGCATCAGAAATGGGACTGATCTTGATGGCAACATTATTTTGTTCTCTGGTATGGACTTATTTGCTGTCCCTGGTCTCGTAACCTGTCTCTCATCCTTGATTCTCCAGGACTTTCTTCTTTTTTTAAAGAGCTTATTGTGTATTATTTTCAAATATGAGCTGGTTGCTATGGGGTGACTGAAGCCCTAGATGTTATTCTGTTATTCTTGGACTCTCTTTTCTTGCCCTTTGGAGCTTGTCCAAGGAGACAGTCAGATCTGGTCTGATTTGATAGCAAGTCATTCATGGGCCAAGAGGAGGGAGGTGAGAGGAGCCAGCAAATGAATGAGAGGAGTTATAGAAACTTCCTGGGGGCGAGGTGAAGGCCTTGATTTGAGTATACTCTATTTGGTGTCAAGATAATTACTGTGCATATAGAATATGGCTGTTGATTGTGGGAGATTATGTTTAAGTATTGATCCCTACTGGGCCTGTGCACAGTATGGAAAAAGTTGGAGATGTAAAGGAGATAGAGGATGCTCCAGGAGTGGCTCTGTGCTGACTCTGTGGTTGCTGAGACTTGTCCTGCCAGCACATCTATGCACAAGGCTCTATACCTTTAGCATTCTCTGTTGTACGTTCCCATTTTCATACCAGTCTTCACTGGTATGAAAGAAGTTCCTTCTTAAAGGAAGGAACTGTGTTTGACTAATCTTTGAGTTTTATTCCCCTTGTGGGTTCAAAACCAGATGAGAAATCAGGAATCAGATGAGAACCAAAACATTGGCTTTATTTCTGGTAAACACTGTAGTAGAATGTAGCTGGGACTTCAGGTCATATGGGCTTTTTTGGCCTGGAATTTTTCATATAGAGCAAAGGTAAAAGAATTTTATAGTGGAACATTCACACACCCACCACCTAGATTCCACTATTAACATTGTAGTATCTTTATATCTCTCCAAAAAGAGTGTGTGTGTGTGTGTGTGTGTGTGTGTGTGTATAATTTTTTCCCCCAAAGAGAGCTTTTATAAGTGTTAAAGGGGGCACCCCGGGTGGCTCAGTGGTTTAGTGCTGCCTTCAGCCCAGGGCCTGATCCTGGAGACCTGAGATCAAGTCCCATGTCAGGTTCCCTGCATGGAACCTGCTTCTCCCTCTGCGTGTGTCTCTGCCTTTCTCTCTGTCTCTCTGTCTCTGTCTCTGTCTCTCTCTCATAAATAAATAAAAGAATCTTAAAAAAAAAAAAGTGTTGAAGGGTTTAAACCACTCTCTTTTCCCCCAGGCCAGATCAGAAGCCCATAGGCAAGGATATTATGTTTACTTTATGGACACTTTGCCACCTAGCCGTGATCTTAAGAGTTTAAGTTTAGGGACGCCTGGGTGGCTTAGCAGTTGAGTACCTGTCTTTGGCTTTGGGTATGATCCCAGAGTCCCGGGAGCCTGCTTCTCCCTCTGCCTCTGTCTCTGCTTCTCTCTCTCTTTGTGTCTTTCACGAATAAATAAATAAAATCTTAAAAAAAAAAGTTTAAGTTTATGGGAGCATGACCTTTAATACCTTGATCCTGTTCTGATGGCACAGTAAATGTTAAGCTAGCATTTTACCTGTTAGATAAATCTCTCCTTGGGTGAAGAGGAGCCAGTTAAATGTGGGAGCAAGGAGAAATGCTTTTTCTCCAATGTTTTTAACAGGCTGAGGTTACTATTTTAACATTCAGAAGTAAGAGAAAAATGACTCTCTTATACTCAATATCCAGCATAAACCCTGGCACCAAATTAGCATTCAGTGTTTGTTGAATGAATGAATGAATGAAGACATAGAAATGAATATAATATGGTTCTAGCTGAAGTACACAGATTATAGGAAGCATTAATGATTACAATTAATGCCAAAATGACCTATTATTTGAATCAAGAAAGTCTCTATAGGAGAGGTTGCATTTGAACCAATCCTTAAATGATTGAAGAACTTTCCTTAAACCAGTAGCCTAAACACTAAGGGGTCAGTGACTTCCTGTACCACCATTACTATTCACCTCCCCTGCCCGAGCCTAGGGGTCACCAGGCCTGGGACACTCTTCTGTGCCCCTGGCAGTTTTTTTTAATCATGCTAAAATATTACATAACAAAATTAACCATTTTATTTTTTTTTTAATTTTTATTTATTTATGATAGTCACATACACACACACACACAGAGAGAGAGAGAGAGAGAGAGAGAGAGGCAGAGACACAGGCAGAGGGAGAAGCAGGCTCCATGCCGGGAGCCCAACGTGGGATTCGATCCCAGGTCTCCAGGATCGTGCCCTGGGCCAAAGGCAGGCACTAAACCACTGCGCCACCCAGGGATCCCAAAATTAACCATTTTAAAAATCATTTTAAGGTATAGTTCTGTGGTAGTAAATATATTTATGTTGTTATACAAACACTACCACCTTCTATCTCCAAAACCTTTTCATCTTGTCATACTAAAACTCTGTCCATATCAAACCATAACTTCCTATTGCCCCCTCTCCCCATCACTTGATAACCACTGTTCTGCTTTCTCTGTTTGGCTCTTTTGACTATTCTAGGTAGCTCATTTAAGTAGAATAATATCTCTGGAAGCTTTTTGCTATCTTCACCAGTCCTTGGAAAGAGGAATCAACTTGAATAACTCATGAATTCTTCATGAAGAGGCTCCTGGGTCTTTGCTGGGAGTTGCTCAGCCTCACAATCACTGTCCCTGATGAACAGGACCAAGTAGCCTCTTCCTCCCTTCTCTCAATGACACACTTCTGAGAAATTCCCTGGCCTTCTGCTTTCAGCCATAATGACCTTTCTATCACTGCCCTTGACCCAAGGAAGTATATGGAAGAGCCATTTTGTTTCTCTGTCCTTCCCCCAGGACTGGAGCTAAGCCTCCTTCAGACCCCTCCATAGGTTTGCTGTTTAAAAATAGTTCTGTATTTGTTCAGTCATTCATACATTCAGCGAACATTATTCCACAGTAATCCAAGAATAGAGGAGGTCTGTCCTCCCCTCTTTCTCTCCCCCACCCCCACTTCTGAGCTCCAGAATGGTTTATTCAACCCTGTAATGAGGATCGCATTTATCATATTTTATTATATGATCAGTGATTTGCATTTCTGTTTTCTTCCATAAAACTGTAAAATTTTTTTAGGCAAAAACTTCTGCTTGCAGGGGTCAGAGGAGGCCTCACAGAGAAGGTGACATTTGAATTCAGCCTAAAACAATGTCTAGGAAGAGGTAGAGGGAAGGGCATTCTGGGAGGGGAAGACAGAATGAGCAAAAGTACATGATATAGAAGTGTGCAGTGGGGAATGGGGGCAACAAGAAGTAGATGACAGTGAAGAGCTGGGCAGGGGCCATGCTAGTCAGTACCTTATATACCAGGCCAAGAAGTGCTGAGAGAAGCCACCAAGGGCTTCTATCAGACTGATCATTGGCAACCTCAGTAGGGAAGAGGGAGGAAAAAGCCTGAGGCAGGGGGGACTGTGGAGCAAGAGGTTGTTGCAGTGACCCAAGTAAATGAGTGAGGCCCATTTCACACCCACTGGGATGGATAGCTAATCAAATAATATCAAATTTTGGTGAGAATGTAGAGTAAGTAAAACTCTCATACATTGTTGGTGGGAATACAAAATGATGCAGCTACTTTGGCAAACAACCAGGAAGTACTTCAAAAAGCTAAACACGGAGTTACCGTATGACCCAACAATTCTACTCCCAGGTATATGCCCAGGAAAATGGAAAGCATTTGTCTACACAAAAGCTTGTGTAGACAAACAGATGTTCATAGCAGTACTATTCATAATAGTTCCAAAGTACAAACAACCCTAATGTTCACCAGCTGATAAATGAATAAATTGTATGTACACACACTTGAATACTGTGTGGCCATAAAATGTAATGAAGCAGTCACATGCTACAACATGGATGAACCTTGAGCCTCCATTTCTCTATCTAAAATAAAAGGAGTCTTTCAGTGTTAAATGATTTGGGCCTATGAGAACTGCTTTAATTCCCCCAGGAATGGAACATAGCAGGGAAGTGCTGGTTGCAGTGAGGATGGAGACGGTGTCCAGAGTTCATTATGCTGGGTCACAGAGGGGAAAGAAGGGAGTTTAGTAGCAGCAGTGGAAGGGTCTGAAGAAGGGCTGTGGTCACTGGCATGATTTGCATTGGAGTAGGGCGAAGCCAGGGCAAACTTCCCTTCTGCTTAGTTCTTAGAGGAGCCACCAGGATTGTAAATCTCTGAATGTCTCCAGAATAGAAATATAGTAGGTTTGTTTTGGGTTTTTTGGAGATGGAGACCATGGCCAGGAGGTGGAGCTTGCCTTTTCTTGTGGGGCAGGACTGTGTAACTGGATTCCAGTCCAGTTGCTACATTCCTGTGGAAACCTAGGGAAGGGTAAGTGTGGGCCTGGGCAGGGAAGAGGCAGTTTTTCCTTGTGCTCAGACTTGGCTTTGTGATCGGGGTGGGAGTGGAATGTTGTTACTAATTTGGAAATCAGTGAGCTAATTAGTTTTACAAGATGTGAGGTTTTGATCTCAAGGATCATTCTTACAAGAGCAGAGGTTCATGTCAGGTTAAGGTTCTAGGAGAGTAGGAGGTGGGGAGGGGACATCTACTGAGTGCCTACTCTGTGTAAGCACTTGGCACATGTCATTTATTCACCACAACTCCTCTAAAAGGTAGAAATTACATCTTGGTTTTTTTTTTTTTAAGATTTTATTTATTCATGACAGAGAGAGAGAGAGAGAGGCAGAGACACAGGCAGAGGGAGAAGCAGGCTCCATGCAGGGAGCCTGATGTGGGACTCGATCCTGGGTCTCCAGGATCACACCCTGGGCTGAAGGTGATGCTAAACTGTTGGGCCACCGGGGATGCCCGTTTTTTTTTTTTTCTTAAGTAGGCTCCAGTGCAGAGTCCATTGCAGGGCTCGAACTCACAGCCCTGAGATCAAAACATTGCATGCTAACCGACTGAGCCACCCAGGTGCCCCTGATCTCAGTTTTATAAACAAGGAAACAGAGTCCCAGAGATAGTAAGTAACTTGTCAAAGGTCACATACTTTTAGGTCAGAATTCAAACCTAAGTCTCTTTGGCTACAAAATCCATGTTCTTTCAGTGTTCCAAGATGCGCATCTTGTGAACAAGTGCCATTGTTACCTGAGTGGTAGTACCTAGCTTTCCTAATGCCCAATGGCCTTGGCTCTTCATCCACCTTTCAGCTGGCCCTCATTGGATATATAAGGTATTATGGACACTGGGTCAGAGGTGGCACTCAGGCCACAGCTCTTCACCAGATGGGGAAGCCAAAGGCAGTGGCTGGGTATTATACCAAGTCGTCTTGGGTATTTGGGAAGAAGCTGGAAGTTCCCACTGGTTAAGAGTTAATTTTAGATTGGAGAAGGAGAAAGGGCACAAAGCCTAGGGTTTTCTAGACCTGCCACCTATTGATATGTACAGGTGTCCTCAGATCAAGTATTTTTTTTTCCTCTGGCTCTCATTTTCTCAGCTATAAAATGAGGTGAGTAGATTAGCTCAAACATTTGAAGCTATGTGCCTTGGAGGCCTTAGGGTTTCTGTGGAGAAAACCCAGGGGTTGTTAAAGAGGGGAGTGTTCTTCTGTTGTGCATTTTATGAGGCTGCTCTCACCCTTTATTGTTTACTCTGTGTCAAGCACTGGCTGAATAGTCTATACCATTCTCATCCAACCCTGTCAGCAACTCGGTAATTTTTTTTTAATCCCCAGTCAGCAAGGATAAGTGACTTTAGCCAGAGTCACCTAGAGTAAGTGATTAATAAGCAAGGATGCAAGCCCAAGTCTGTCCCATATTCTTTTTTCTTTCTTTCTTTTTTTTTAATTTTTAATTTTTATTTATTTATGATAGTCACAGAGAGAGAGAGAGAGAGGCAGAGACACAGGCAGAGGGAGAAGCAGGCTCCATGCACCAGGAGCCCGACGTGGGATTCGATCCTGGGTCTCCAGGATCGCGCCCTGGGCCAAAGGCAGGCGCCAAACCGCTGCACCACCCAGGGATCCCTCTTTCTTTCTTTTTAAAAGATTTTCTTTATTTGAGAGAGAGAATGAGAGCATGGGCAGGGCATGTGGCAGAGAGAGAGAGGGACAAACAGATTCTCTGCTACTGCTGAGCAGGAAGCCCAACTCAGGGGCTCAATCCCAGGACCCTGAGATCATGACCCAAGCCAAAGTCAGACACCTAACCAACTGAGCCACCCACATGCTCCTGTCCCCTCTTCTTAACCACCACATTGCTGCCTTCCAAAGAACAGTGTGAAGACAGCATAGCCTTTTTGGGGGTTAGTTTTTGCATTTTAAAAAATGCAAGTGTTAAAAAAAATAAATAAATAAATAAATAAATAAATAAAAAATGCAAGTGTTTTTGAGATGTAACTTACATGCAATAAAATTTACTGGTTTTAAGTGTACAATTAAATGAGCTTTTACAAATAGTTTTGTAAACACTACCACAATCATGGTATTGAACATTTCCATCACTCCAGAAAGTTCCCTTGTGCTCCTTTTAGTCCATCTCTTCTCCCTATCCCTGTCCCTCATAAACACTGATCAGCTTTCTGTCACTATAGTTTTGCCGTTTCTAGAATTTATATAAATGAAATACATAATGTGGTCTTGTGTGTCTAGCTTCTGTCACTTAGCCTAATGCTTTTGAGGCTCATTTACATTGTCATGTGTGTCAGTACTTCATTTCTTTTCATTGGTGAGTAGTCATCCATTATATGGCTATACCACAACTGTTTATCCATTCACCTATTGATTTGGGACTTCTAAATTTTTGGCTATTATGCATAAAGTTCTTAAACTGAAGTATAAGTCTTTGGACATATGGCTTCATTTCTCGTGAGTACATATCTAGGAGTAAAATTGCTGGGTCAAATGACATACTCACTTTCTAACGTGTGTAACAAGTTACCACAAATGTAATGGCTTAGCCCCACACTGTGTATTATCCCACAGTTCTCTACTCAGACTCAGAAGTCTGGGTGGGTTTGACCAAATTCTTTATTCAGGGTTTCACAAGGCTGAAATCAAGGTGGTGGGTGCTTATCTGGAGGAAAGATCCACTTCTTGGGACGCCTGGGTGGCTCAGTGGTTGAGCATCTGCAATCTGCTCAGGGCATGATCCTGGAGTCCTGCACTGGGCTCCCTGCATGGAGCTTGCTTCTCCCTCTGCCTGTGTCTCTGCCTTTGTGTCTCTCATGAATAAATAAATAAAATCTTAAAAAAAAAAATCCACTTCTTCCTCAGCGGCCTCTTCCAGGTTCTTGAGGTTGCCCACATTCTTCCTTACCCAGCCCCTCTATCTTTAAACCACCAATGCATGCTGAGTCCTCACACCTCCAGGTTCTCTGGTTCTGTCACCAGCCAGACAAAACTGTTTTTCAAGGGTTGGTGTAACTAGATTGAGCCCAGACAATCTTCCTTTTGCCATATTTCGTAGCATAATCACAGGAGTAAAATCTGGGGGCAAAAGTCAGGAGATTGTCTTAAAATTCTGCCTACCACATAAGGTAAGTATATGTTTACTTTATAAGAAACCATCCAACTGTTTTCCAAAATGACTGCACCATTCTACTTTCCCACCAGAAGTTGAGAGTTCCAGTTGCTTCACATTCTGGCCAACATGGTATTGTCAGTCTTTTTAGCTATTTGTGGTTTTTTGTGGTGTCTCATGGAGTTTTCATTTGGATGCCTAATGATAGGCATCCAAATGCCTGATGATAATGAGATCTTTTGGTATGCTTATTAGAGCATAAAATTTTGTTTGATGTAAGGTTCTGCTTGAAAAAAAGGTTGAAAGAGGGGTGCCTGGGTGGCTCAGTCTGTCATTTGCCTTCAGCTCAGGTCATGATCCCAAGGTCCTGGGATGGAGCTCTGTGTCAGGCTCTCTGCTCAGTGGGGAGCCTGTTTCTTCCTCTTCCTCTGCTTGTGTTCTCTGTGTCAAATAAATAAAATCTTAAAAAAAAAAAAAAAAAGGTTGAAACCTACTGGCTTAGATAAACTGAGGTTCTTACAGAGTCTGTAATCTGTGAATCTCTTAGTGGGGCTCAGGGCTTAACCACTTTTCTGAAACAGTGAAACAGTCTCTCTTTTCTTTTTTTAAATATTTTATTTATTTATTTGAGAAAGAGAGCAGGAGTGGGGGCGTGTACAGAGGGAGAGGGAGAAGCAGACTCCTCGCTGATCAGGGAGCCCAAAGTGGGGCTCTGACATGGGGATCTATCCCAGAACCCTGAGATCATGACCTGAGCCAACAGCAGCAGCTTAAGCAACTGAGCCACCCAGGTGCCTCTCCTTTTCTGAAACAGTCTCTTGAATGTAGATAAATGTAGGTAAATCGTCAGTATAAGCACTATGCTCCATGTGTGGTTTAGAGATGAAAGCAACAAACATTTCTTGATTATCTACAGGGTTACAATCCCAAATCTGAAATTCTGAAATCCAAATTATTCTGAAAACCAAATGATTTTTTCTTGGTTGGTATCAAAACTCATTGGTAGCAAAACTTGACATGAATGGGTTTTGTTTATTTTTTTACAGAAGGACCCTCTTTTGTCTTATGCCTGTGTTGGCTGCCTGGAAGCCTTGCTTGACTACCTGCATGCCCGGAGCCCAGACATTGGTAGAAGCCCTCCCCATTCTCTGATGTTCCCCTAGGGCTGGCCAGCCCCTGACACCTTTCTGTCCCAGACTCCCAACCTCTGGTTTTTGATTTACATTCATTTTGTTTAATTCTTTTCACAACATGTAAGGGCATTGAAATGCCCATTATATGGATGAGGACACTATGGTCCAAAGAGGTCAAGTAACCTGTCCAACCAAAATCACAAAGCTCCAAAGTTGCAGAACCCTTCCCACAATAGTGGAATATGTGGTCTCCCTAAGCCAGGCAGCATAGGTGGATAGAAGCCCAGGGAAAAAAGAAACTTCCAGTGGCCAGTTTGTCCAATGCCCTGCCTCTAGCTGAGCAGCCCCTTTTTAAGCCAATAAAAGAAATTCCTCTTCATCAATGTTCCAAGGCCTATGGAAAAGCAGTAACAACCCAGGGTGACTGATGTTTCCTATAGCATTTCATGTGGTCTCCCAGCCCTGGAATCGGTTTTTGCTGTTTACCCTCCTGGATGCTGGAGAGAGTTCCTTCCTCAGACCTGAAATCTTGAGGCTCATGACCCTGGTAAGTACAGAATGGATGGTCCTATGGGGTGAAGAATGTCATTAGCTGGGTGTTTTTGAAGAGTCCAGGTAGAAGGGTAGAAAGTAGAGGGGCTGGGTAGGCCTTTACCTTACAAGAGGCATGCTCAGAGAATTTCCTGTAAACACCCACATCTTTTCACCCCAGAAGACCCAAATACTCTAATTCATTCACACATGAAACATTGGCCAGGGCCTGCTGCCACATCTAGATCCTATGCTAGGGACCAAAGAGGTCACTGAGCCAAATGCTCTGGCTTTTAAGGGTCCCTCAGTCTAGAGGATATAGATAAGGAAACTAATAGTTAAAACATGACAGTATTAGTGGCACAGAAGATACGCTAAGTGCTTGGAATGCAGTAAGTGCCTATTGAATAAACAACAAAGCAGTGAGCCTGTGAATGATAGTGAAGTGGATCAATGAATAAATCAGTATTTGGTATGGGAACACAGAGAAGAGTACAGTTGACCATTGAATACTATGGGGGCTAGGGGTGCTGACCCCCTCACAGTTGGAAATCTGCATGTTAGCTTTTGACACCCCCCCATACTACTAATAGCCCACCGTTGACTGGAAGCTTTACCGATAACATAAACACGTATTTCACATGTTCTATGTACTAAATACTGTATTCTTATAATAAAGGAAACTAGAAAAATGTTAAAATCATAAAGGGAAACTACTTTTACAGTACTATACTATATTTACCCCAAATAAATCTGTGTATAAGCAGACCTGTGCAGTTCACTCCTGTGTTGTTCAAAGGTCAACTGTAATAGCTTCTGCCAGAGCCAGAAGGGAGAGGTGAATAAGGATGTAGTAAGCACTAAGTTAATGCCTGTATTTCTTTAATGAAATGAAAGAACATTCAACAGGAAGGTAACATTTTAGCTGAGACTTGAAGGATTAATAGGCCAAGAAGAAAAATATTCCAGGTAGTGGAAGTGAAAGCAGGTACACGAGCACATGGTGGTATATTTGGGTAACCACATGTAGTCTATTTTGGCCATGAGTGTGAGGTGACAGGCCAGGGAGTGAGGGGAAGAGTACTGAAGGGGTCAGCAGGACCAACTCTCAGGGTTTCACAGTCTGCCTCATTTACCCCACTCTTCTATGATACAATCCCACCACCTCTGCCCACCGACCCTGAGCTCCTGAAGGCAGGGTTCTCTGGGCTTCAGATCTATGCCCTCAGCCCAGTGCCAAACACAGCAGAGGCACAGGAAATGTCAGTGAATGAAGGAGATACCAAATCCCTGTGTATTTGGGGCTTTTCTCCCTGGCCTAGTTTGTGCGGTTCCAGAGCAGCAGTGCCCTCTCTCACGAGGAGGTGGATCATGTTCTTCAAGGCGCAGCTTTGGCTGATCTCTCCACCCTGTCGAACACCACGCTTCAGGCTCTGCATAGCTTCTTCCTGCAGGTGGGTGGGAAGGGAATGCTGTATAGCCACCATAAGGCTAGATCCACTCACCACCATCTTTGCTATGGAGAATGGGCACTCTAGCCACAGTGGCCAATGGGAAGCCAGGAATGCAGAGGGTAGAGGGTAGAGAGGGTCTGTATGGAGTGGCCACTGAGGCCTGTATTCCCTGCCACCTTTTCTCAGGTCCAGAGCATGGGCCTCCTGGGTGATCACAGCATGGCTCAGACCTTGCAGACCTCATTGGAGGGCCTTGCCCCCAGCACCTCCTCCGCCCAGCCGCCCCTGGACATGCTGTATCCTTTCTTGCATCTGGGAGCCTTGGTCTGGGCAAGGTCACCCAGGCTATGGGAGGCTGTGGCATCATGCTTCAGAGGGGTGACTCTGTAGCCTTGTCCTTTATATGTGTTAATGAGGATAATTAATAGTGATAGCAAGGACAATGACTTACTCTGTTTTAAGTTCCCACCAAGGACGAGACACATTACATGCACTGTGTCTAATCCTCACAGAAGGTAGAGGTGTTAACATAGCTGTAACTTAGACCAGAGAGGTTAAATGACATGCCCAGAATCACACAGTGATAGCATCAAGATGTGACCCCTGTTTGTCTCCAAAGCCACATCACCAAACTCAGGAAGGAGCCAGTCTTTCCCCAAGAGTTTTAGAGAAAGTAGTCCAAACCCAGTTCATACTGGTGCTTCCCTCAGCCTAATGGTGCATGTACGCATGCGCTCGATGACTGACCTGTCCCCGAGAAAGACTGGGGCTGTGGGCTAGAGGCCCTCTGGGGTGGTTGTGGTGCTCCAGACACCAGTGGAGCTGGTGGGTGTTGTGTGGTCGTGCTTCCTCCACACCCCCACTGGCTACCTCCCTGTCCCTCCTCCTTCCACTGTGCCTGAAACGGTTCTCTGTTAAATAGCAACTACCTACCCAGGTGTTGAGGTCCCAGTGTTAGAATCCGGCCCACAATTCTGAAGAATTCTGGGCTCTGGAAGTGTGGTTCTCCCGTGGTTGGCTCTACCTTTCTGCTGTTCTCCTCTCATGTTCTGCCAGTTACCTGGGAGGAGTGGCTGTATCCCTGTCCCACATCAGAGACTGACCCTCAAGACTCGAAGGCCCAGAAACAGAGAGAAGAGAAAATCAGAGCAGAATTATTGGGGAAATGGATGACAAGTGTAGCCATTTACTCCATTGTTGACATGGAATCAGGAAATAAAATGATACACTCGCATGTCTCTGTTGGCTCTGTAAAAACATTTCAGTCTCAACTTCTCTGGACTCCCTGGAGCTGGTAACTCTGCCAGTCAGATAGTGGATTGCTTCAGAAAGGAATGTGTCCTGGTAACATGTAAGGAGCACCAGCCGGTTGCCTCAGCTGTACTCAGAAAATACCCGTCCGGGGGGACCCCTGGGTGGCGCAGCGGTTTGGCGCCTGCCTTGGGCCCAGGGCGCGATCCTGGAGATCCGGGATCGAATCCACCGTCGGGCTCCCGGTGCATGGAGCCTGCTTCTCTCTCTCTCTCTTTCTCTGTGTGTGTGTGACTATAATAAAGATAGATAGATAGATAAGAAAGAAAGAAAGAAAGAAAAGAAAGAAAGAAAGAAAGAAAGAAAGAAAGAAAGAAAAAATACCCGTCCGGCCATCCACGGGGCTAGAAGTGCGAGAAAGGCTAAGTGTTCGCTACCCGCTACCTGTGCGATCCAAGTGCCCTAGAGGCACTCTACCTGCTGCCTCACCTCATGTGAAGGTGGAGAGAGGTGCAATGCCCAGGTAAGGAGGCTGAGCAGGGCAAATCTGCCTCGCTAGCCGGTCCCCACTGTTCCCTGGCTGAAGCAGGCCCCTCGTGTTTCCCTGGGCTCTCCCCAGCGCTTGTATTTCTATGTCCACGTGTGCGGTTCTTTCACTGTCGACTCTCCACACCTGTGCCTGCTTCCTGCTTCCTGCTCCTCCCAGCTCAGCCCACCGCGCCTCTGCCTCCCGGTCCCCCACCCCCACCCTCTGGGTGCCGGGAACTGGGCAGCCCACCCTTACTCCTGGGGTCTGGCTGTACCGACCCTGCACAAAACTGAACTCCGGCCTAATAAACGGATAGGGAGGCCCCCGAGACTGGGTTTAGAAGCTGGTGGGACTGGAGCAGAGGCGCCAACTTCGCACTGCAGGGTTCTTAGAAAAACAACAGCGAGTCGTGACCCACCGAACCGATCCGGTCAACTTCGGTTTAACACTGTCAGCTGATGGAAAGTTTCGGTCAGGGCCCCAGTCCGCTGACGCGCCCTCTGAGTCGGGCCCAGACCCCACGCAGACTTCACTTCCTCCAACCTGAAGGAGACGGGGCGATCAGCGCGAGCGCCCCGCACGGGGTGGGCGGGACACAACACCCCTTCACTGCGCCCGGGCCGCGGGGGGCGGGGCCGGAAGTGAGGTCAGCGGGGCGGCGGTCGCGGCCCGCGCTCATTGGCCGGCAGCGGCGCTCGGAGGTTCCTGCGCTACGGCTGGCGCGTAGCGTGAGGTCCCGCGCCTTTGCTACTCGCCCGGCGGGTCGTGGAGCGGGGTTGCTCGCCGGAGTCCTGCCCGCGCGCCCCTTCCCGCAGCGCCCGGCCAGGTAGGTGGGGGCAGGGGTCGGGGGAGGGCGGGCTCCCTTGTGGGGGGTGGGGAGGCAGGACCCAGGGGCCCTGAACCTGCTGCTGGGTTAGTGGATGAGACTCGCGGCTCCGAACACTTCTTGTTGGAAGGACTCGTTCCCTCCCCTGGGGAGACCCAAAGGGCTCGGGGCAGCAAGCCGGGTCCGCGAGCCCGCGTGGCCGGCTCAGATCCCACCGTCGCCATATCCACCCTCACAGAATGGGTTCGGAGTAGCGTACCCAGCACCCAGCCAGGAGGAGCGCTGGGAGCGCACGCGGCGGGATTGAGAGGCAGGGCGAGCGGGAGTAACTAGAAAAAGCAGAATCCGCCTCCCCGGAGTCCGCTTTTTCGGTTTTCCTTCCCAACTTCTTTTCCCTTTCAGTCATTTACGCCTGTCTAATACCCCCAGGCTTCAAGTTCTGCCCTAGCCCAGGTCTGGTTCCCTGAGTTTAGAGCTTCACGTGGAAGGCAGGTGGTCCTGGGTGCACTTGGGCTACTCCTTCCCATTTTTAAGGCTTCAGTTGTCTCCTCTTCGTAGGATGGTTCCGAGGCGGTTCTCTGAATGATCTCTGCAGGCTCTGTCAATAACAGCATCTTTCCCCTGGAGCAGGTGTCCTGATAGAACAGTGGCAGCTTTGAGGTAGCCTGTGCTCATTTAGAATCTTGGTTTAGCCTGCGGATAGCTGAGTTCTTTGGGCAGTCACCTCACTTTTTTTGTGCCTTGGTGTCCACATTGGTAAAATTGTGCCGCTCTCATCTCAGTGGGAGGCTTCCTCTGACCACGGTTTCATATTGCATCCCACCAACTCCCTCATCCTTCTCTGCTTATTTTACAAGTTTATTGATTGTTTCCCCTACTACAGACAAAAGTACCACGAATGCAGTGATTTTGTTTGTATTAGACACTGCTGTATTCCCAGCTCTAAATGAATGTGGTACTCAGAAAATAATTAGGGAATGGTGCTCCAGTAGGAACAGGTGTTGTGGTGCCCGTGGTTCCATAGTGAATGAGTGGCAGCCTTCTTACCCAAGCCTGTGCTGCCTCCTTTCCTGCCCTACATCCCTTCTTCTGTTCTTTTTTTCTTAAAGATTTTATTTTTAAATAACCTCTACACCCAGTGTGGGGCTCGAACTTACAGCCTCAAGATCAAGAGTTGCATGCTCCACTGAGTGAGCCAAGCAGGTGCCTCATTTCTTTTGTTCTGATGATAGAAGTCAGAGAAGGAGGGAAACTGCAAGTTTCATATGTCCCCTGACTGCTTGGGCTTCCTTTACCAGATACTTTCTTGGGATCCAGCATGGGATGTGTTGAAAGGAAATAATGACCAGCCCCTCTTTCCCCAGGCTAATACTCACCCAGTCCTTTCTCCCTACAGCAAGGAGATGACTTTCTTATCTCTGTTTTACAGGTGGAAAAGCTGAGGCTCAGAGAGGCTGAGCAATATGCCTGAGGGCCCACAGTCAGAGGCAGAGCCAGAGCTCCAGCCCACAGTTCTAGACACTGACTCCTGTGCCTTAAGCATCCCTAAATTACCAATATTATCTGTTTCATCCTTTCTACCATCCCACAGTGTTTGTGTGTCTGTTGGTCACAGGCCCTGGGCTGAGACTGGTGCTCCAGAGCTTCCCAAAACTGAATTTGTGGTATTTGGAGGCCATGTTATGTCAGGAAGTTGCCATTCACTTGCACTCTGTGTTTTATATAACCAAGCTCTGGATCTCACCTCTCTCTGGGTTATTTTCCTAGCTCTAGGATCTTACCTATGGATCTTCTTCAGTTCTTGGCCTTCTCCTTCATCCTGCTATTGTCTGGGACAGGAGTCACAGGCGCCCTGAAAACCTCCCTGGATCCTAGCCTGGAAATCTGTATCCTTTGGGATGGCAGGGGGGTTAATGAGCTGTTTCTGAGGAGATCTATAAACAGTCTTTCTGTACCCCTTGGATTCCAGGGTTGGAGCAGACCCAGCCTAAGGGGACAGGGGAGAAAAAATGAGGTTCTCTAACCAAACTTTGATCAAGTCAATTCTCTTCTGATCCTCAGGTTCCTCATATGTTAAATGGAGAAGGCAAGGCAACCCCCACAGGGGCTCTGAGGATTGTGCATGTGTTTTGCATGTTGTGGGTAAGACTCAGGCCCTGGTATACTAGGCTCCCTACTTTGGCCAGGCTTTGGGGACACAGAGAAGAGTCAGGACCAGTCAGTCCCTCTCTTTGAGGAATTCACAGGCATCACACTGGACTCTGTAATCAGCACTAATGAACCATGGACGGGGAGGAGAGGCATGTAGATACACGGTGCTTTGGCTTTGGAACTGGGTCTTAAAAGAACAGAAACTCATGGAGAAGGGGTGGTGGCATCCCAGGCAATGTACAATATAAAGTGTACATTATAAACAGAGGAGTGGAGGTTCTGGGAATAGTGAATGGTTGTAAAAGGTGGCAGGAAGACCATGGGAGGGGAGGACAGGAGCCAGTTCCTAAGAGATGTGTTCAGGGTGTTGGATATAGAATCTTGTGTGAAATGGACAAATGATACATTGCAGGATATCTGTGCCTCTCAGTTTTTCTTCCCTGGAGGTGGGAGGATGGGGAATGTTTCAGCTATGGGCATCCATGGCCCTTGCAGATACTTGCTGGTCGGGAATGGGCCCTCTAGACTGGGACCAGTGGATTATCCAGGCAGGAGTATGGGTGTAAGCCCCTTAACTTAATGCTGTTCAGACAAGAAGATGTTTGAGGTGAAACGACGAGAACAGCTGTTGGCATTGAAAAACCTGGCACAGCTAAACGATGTTCACCAGCAGTACAAGATTCTTGATGTCATGCTCAAGGGGCTCTTTAAGGTGCGTAGGGGCTCTTTAAGGTGCGTGTGGGCATGGGGTAGCTCATGGCAGGCCTAGTCTTTGTTCTGGGCACTGATGATGGGTAGGAGTTCCCTAAGGGGTTGGTGTTCAATGAGGGGGAACTATATGCACAAGATTTGAAATAGGGTTTAAATAAATAGGGCCATCTGTGAAGGGTTCTGCAAAGCCGCTCAGCCTGGGTGGGGTTCCCTCAGGTGCTGGAGGACTCACGGACAGTGCTCATTGCTGCAGATGTGCTCCCAGATGGGCCCTTCCCCCAGGACGAGAAACTGAAGGATGGTATGGTCTTCCCAATCCTACCCTTTCCTCCTCCCCACTACCTTAATCTTCTACAGCTGCTCCTTCCCTCCTATTCTCACTTTTTTTCTCTGGAAGTATCCTCTTACAACACCTTGTCCCATATTTCTCCAGGCATTTCTAGGCTTCAGAGCCAGTTTTCTGGGCCCCTGATGTGGGTATATTCCTTTGTCCTGTACTGTGCTTGGGGCATGAGAGACAGAGAAGCCTCTGCCCATGACCCCACCTCAGGGATTCTTGCCTTTTCTACCATCGTGACCCTTGTAGAGAAGGCAAGGGTTGTTCGTATTTATAGGAGAAAAAGCAGTTCTGTTGAAGAGACTGGCCAGTGGGGGCAGTTAAGAGTGCTCTTTACTACTGTTTTAAAGCCCCAATTCCCTTAAATCCTTTTTGAGACACTGGGAAGAACAGATAAGATAATGTTCTGTGTCCTCTTATCTCCTCTTCCAAGAATTGTTCTCCTGTGGTAATTCCCCCCTCCCCCATTAAGTGGTTATATTCTAACAATAAAACTGGTTAGATTATACTGTCTGGGAGAAGATGGAAATAGCACTTAAATGTCAAATGGTGGGGACTTTACAAACATCATCTTAAATCTCCGCTCTCAGAGGAAGGCACCATTGCCTCCATTTTCTAGATAAAAGAGGACAAGTAGTTTGCTCTTGCAAACCTGTAAACCAAGCTAATTCCTGAGCTCTTTGAGGTTTAAGATTGTTCTGAAGCCCAGAGGTTCCCACTCCACTTGTCTTGGACCCAACCTGGCATCTACTTATCTCTCTGTGTGGCCTGGCCAGTGCTGGTGAGGGCTGCCTGGGCCTTATCTGCAGTGGTGGCTCAAACAGGGACTTATAGCAGGGCTGGGTATGTAGTTATAGTTCAAAATAGCCTAGGTTGCGGGGGGACCTGCTGCCATGATGGACATACTAACTTAGTCTGAACTGATCTGTTGATGAGAAGAAGGACATTAATGGGAAAATTGGTGAAATTCAGATAAGGTCTAATAATTAATATCGATGTTAATTTCCTTGTTTGGATAGTTGTACAATAGTTATATTAGATGAAGACATTAGGGGAAGCCAAGTGAAGGAATTTTATAATATATGATGGAAGCCTAAAATTATTTTAATATAAGGTCTTTTTTTTTAAAAAGGTTTTATTTATTCATGATAGAGAGAGAGGCAGAGACACAGGCAGAGGGAGAAGTAGGCTCCATGCCCGGAGCCCGACACAGAACTCGATCCCGGGACTCCAGGATCATGCCCTGGGCCAAAGGCAGGTGCTGAACCGCCTAGCCACCCAGGGATCCCCTAATATAAGTACTTAAGTAGTTAAAACATAATAAAATCGGGAGGTGCCTGGGTGGCTTAGTTGGTTAAGCATTTGCCTTTGGCTCAGGTTATGATACTAGGGTCCTGAAATCTAGCCCCACACTGGGCTCCCTTCTCAGTGGAAAGTCTGCTTCTCCTTTCTCTCTGACACTGCCCTGCTTGCGTGCCCACGTGCTCTCTCTCTCTCTCTTTCTCTTTCTCTCTCTCTCAAATAAATAAAATCTTTAAAATAAAATAAAACTGGAAAGAGATTTAAAAAACCGCCAAAACCCTAATGTGTTCCCTGGTTGTCCTAATAGTCATGACCCCTCACACATACTACAGTTGTGTTAACTGTGGGGCCTGGCTCTGGATATTTAAAGGCCAAGTTGGGGAAATAAGATCCAGCCAAGCCTCATGTGATGCATGTGTCTTCATGTGCAGAATGGCACCCGTCTCTCTGGTCCCCACAACAAATGACATACAGGGGGAAGAGCATGGCCTTTGGAGTCAGACCTGGGTTTGCAGCCCAGATTTGCCACTCACCAGCCATCTGAGCCTCATTTTCTGTCTGTAAAATGGGAACAGCAGCCTTATCTCCCTCAAGGTGGCTTTGAGGATTCATTGATCTGGTGGACCTACAGCCATTAGCACACACTATACACGTGGTCAGCACCTGTGGATAGTGGGCACAGTTCCCTTGTCTGATTAGTAGGCTTAGTGGGCTTCTACTCTCTGTAGGGTGGCTGGGGCTGGCCAGATGGGCAACAGAAGGGCATCTGCCCAGGCCACTCATCAGGATCCTCTTGCCAGCTTTCTCCCAAGTAGTGGAGAACACAGCCTTCTTCGGTGATGTGGTGCTGCGCTTCCCGAGGATTGTGCACCACTACTTTGACCACAATTCCAACTGGAACCTCCTTATCCGCTGGGGCATCAGCTTCTGCAACCAGTCGGGCGTGTTTGACCAGGGGCCCCACTCGCCCATCCTTAGCCTGGTAAGGACTAGGGCAGAGGAGGTTCAGGAGCCCTCTGCCTGGTGGTGTGCTGTGAACCTTGAATCTGCCTTCATTTGGGCCTGAATGTCAGCCCTTGGTTGTGCTTTCTGTGATAAGCCTCAGGGCGCCTTGAGATGCTATCTCAGGGAGTTCTGTGCTGACCTGGGTCCCTAGGGGTCATCACCTTTTTCACATCTGCCTAAGTGTTGGGCCTGGGTCCCACCATGGAGGGAGTGGCTGTGGGTAAGGAGTCAGGAGAAGGCAGAGGATGACTAATTTTTCTTCATCCATAGATGGCCCAGGAGCTGGGGATCAGTGAGAAAGACTCTGACTTCCAGAACCCATTTAAAGTAGACCGCCCAGAGGTAAGCTGTTGGGGCCTATGGCCATGTGTGGTCTGTCTCTGCCAGGTCATGGGAAGCCAGGTCATATAGGGGCTGGAGCATGAGGGCTTTCAACTTGGAGCCAGACATACTTGAGGTTGGATCCATATTCCATCACTTGCTCATTGGTGCCTTTGAGTAAGCCCTGTCTTCGTTTCAGGCTCGCTGTCTTTTCATGGTATATGGACCCCAGCTGCAGGGGAGGCAGTCAGAGGCTGCAAACACACCCATCCCGATGTATAATAGGCATCCAACATCAAGTGGATGCTGGGGAGATCAGGCCATGCTTCTCTGCCCTTGAGCTTCTGAGCACTCAGCCAGGCTTCTGTCTCACATTCCTGCATATGCTTTCATCCAGAGGTGGGCTCTAAGGGCTGAAGGCTGCAGGGTAGGATGACAGATGGGGACACATACAGTAGAGGGGAGAAGGGAATCAGGTAGCAGGGGCAGGAAAGGCTGGAGGACTGGACTTATCAAATCACAGGCTCTCAACTCTGGTGTAGGGAGATGTGTCAGGGTCTTCGAGGGACCTAGGATTTTAGCCTGCTACTGTCCATAGATGCTGAGAGGTCAGAGACATCGGAGTTTATTATAGCAAAAGCAGTATCCAGACTGTTGGCCTGGTCATATGGGTTCCCCTTGTTCCCCAAGTCACCCATGCAGATGCTATGCATGCAGTGGGTTTGTGTGAATCTGAAAAATACCAAGCTTGAAATATTTATAGCCTTTATAGTGAATAGAAGCAAACCTACTCTTAGGGGGGCAGTTGTCATGTCATCCTTCCCAGTTTTCTGCAAGCTGTCCTGACAAATAGCCCAGATACAGACTGATCGGGGCTTTTCTTTCTTGGTGTACCCAGTGAGAACATGGAGGGATGTTCAGGGCCCTGGTTGATTGCCTCCCCCACAGTGTCCCCCATCCCTCCCCACACCCCCTCCCCAGCCCTCTTAGCTTAACTTAAATTTCCACATGAATGTGCTATTCAATCTCATTGATCTGATAGGTAAAGGCTAGGACCAAATATGTTCAGTTTATTTCATACTGCCATTAGATTAAAGCTTCCATCATAGGACTCTGAGCAACAGAATGAAGCCAGCCTGCAGTGTTGAGCTCAACCCTCTAGTGTTGCAGATTCAGCTAGCTGTGATAAGTCGTGGGTAGGCCAGTAGGTCTTAAGTTAGACAATCAGAATGTGCTCTAAGGCCAGTCAGTTACTTGTTACCGTCCACACATCTTTGATGTCATTGTCAGTAGTTACAGGGAGCAATAAATGGACCCAAAGCAGCCCTTATCCCCAGCAAAAGGACATTTCTTTTTTTTTTTTATTTAGAGAGAGAGTATGCACATTCATGTGTTAGTGGACAGGGTGGGAGGGCAGAGGGAGAGAGAGAGAGCAAGAGAATCTTAAGCCGGCTCCATGCCCAGCATGGAGCCTGACATTGGGGCTCAGGGCTCCATTTCATACCCCTGGGTTTGAGAGATCATGACCTGAGCCGAAATCAAGAGTCTGATGCTTAATCAACTGAGCCACCAGCACCCCAGTAAAGAGGCATTTCATGGCCCACTGCTTCCCACATGCTACTACTTGATTTGAGTCATCATTATATTATTGACCTGAGCCCTGAGGGCAATATCACTATGGAGTTGCAGCCTCAGTTGCCCTACTTGGCATAATGGAAGGGCACTCAGGCATCAGGAGAAGCAGATGGATTTTTATCTATCAGATTAAAACAGGTTGTACTGCCATCTATGTCTGCACAGGGTCATTTTGGGAACTGCTTTTGATGGCATTGGGCACATTAAAATAGTTCACTACTGACCATATCCATAAGAGTTTTCCTATCACAAGGTTGAGAGTAACATACCCAACAGCTGATCAGATTGTCAGCTGCAGCTGCCACTTGGCTTGGGCAGACTCTAGAATTATTTGCCAAATGGCAGGGCTAGATCTAAGAGACCAAGAGGATTAATTGTTCCTTCCCCAGATGCTAAGATTATTGCTACAGAATCAGTGTGCCATATCCCAGTACCCATAATTCCACTTTTTCTCTAATCGTCCCCTACTCTCACCTGGACTTTCTTTCCTCCAGAAGGGTCAGATATGAATGGGACAAGAGCATTTTTACAAAACATTCAAAGACACATATTTTCCTGGGGAGATCAGGCCATGCTTCTCTGCATGGGCCTGATCCATCATGGGCCACATGGGCCACTGTAGGGGGACTAGAGGGAGCATACCCAACCAAGTGGTCATTGTCCTAACGATCTCAGGTCATACCATTCCAACCAGGGAGTCTAGGTGGTCAAGTCAGAAATACAGAGTCCTCTGCTTTGCTCCTGTCCCTGGTGGAAGGTATGTCGCCAGCCTAGTACAATGATGCATTTAGGTGGCAATGCTAGTTAACTGGGCATTATAGTCTTGATCAGTGTTTTGATTCTGGTTGGTCTCATCAGGGAATGGGCCTATGACAGGCATCTAAACAAGTGATCTGGATTATTAAATTATCAACCACTATTTGTTTTCATAGTTTGTGGTCTCAAAGAGGAATGGTTGTCTTTGATCTGCCCATCCATAGTCTTCTGAGTGGCAGGCCATTAGCATAATGACAGTCAGTAGAAATATGCTGTGCGTGATATTAGGAATATTATCTAGGCAAGGCTGGTGGCTTCTAATTCTGATTATTATCTGACTGGCCTTGTTGCAGTCAGTCTTCCAGCATTGTCACTGGGGCTGCTGCTGCCAATAGACAAGAGTGTCTAGGGTTCCCAAGAGCACTGCATGCTTGATGAGGTTTGATGAGGACTGAGTGTATAGTTCTGCTCATGGCTGTAATTTAGGATACAATGCAAAATCAGGAGAGGGAAAAGGCTCATAGGGTGAATTTTGAGGGAAACCAGGCACAAGCCTCCAAGAGTCCTCCCAATAGAGTTCTTTAGGACTTCATTCCCTCAGCAACAAGATGTGACATGTGAGAAGCTGTCTGTCAGGGAGGTTCATTAAAGACTCGGTGCCTAGGTTGTTTTGGTTTTTTTTTTGCCTAGGGTTTTTATCAGGAGCTGGTCACTTAAGCGCCTACGGCCCAGTGCATACCAGAATTCCAGACAACCAGGGGAAAAGCACGTGTTCAGCATAAACCACATTGTTGGCAAAGTTTAGGCTCATCACTTAAGGTGGTGAGAGCCCTCCCAAAATCCAAGTTTCCAGATACCAGCCAAGATCCAACTTTAGAAGCAGGCCTTTCAAAGGATAGCAGTTAGACTGGCTATTTAACTCTTCTGGACAGCGCCATTAGCTCTTAATTTAGGTGAACAATTAGTGGATCAGGCATCAGTATTTAGTGGAACCTCTGAATCAAGGCCCCCTTTGAACCAGAGGCTTTGCTTCAGGCAGTAGAATGGGAGATGTGGGTTTTCCTACTAGGGTTGCTGTCACCCTGTCATGTAACATCCCTCAAGGTTGCTTGCTTCCATTGCAACCCTGATAAATGGCCAGTGTAAGAGCAGTCAGAGCATATCCAACAAGAATATTCAGGGACACTCAAGGCCATGGCCAATTGCCTTTTTCAGTGAGGGGCACCCACAGGGATGCTTTATTGCTGCGATACTGGCTCTCCTTGCCCTGTAGATCAGGAATGCCTCTGACATAGGAGGAGGGTGAGAGCATTCACCAGAGAGAATGGGTATAGGATAGATTTAGTTTGGCGCTGTCCCAGTGTGCTCTGCTTGGAAATAACCATAGCAGTAACATCCTTGCCTTACTTCTTGTTGGCTGGGGACATTCTCAAGATTTTACCCACTGTTTGGCATTCAGTAGGGACCTGTCCTACCAGCAGCAGTTCAGGTTTACTCAGCTCCCCTCATGTACTCTCCATGCTAGGGTGTATTCTGGGATGTCCTCTCCTCCTTCTTAGGTACCCATCACTAGAATGAACTCCCACCTCTCTGCAGGCACATCCCAGACCTCAGCCCTCTGGAGGCTGGGGAGGAACCAGCAAAGAAGTCCTAGAATGACAGTCAGTGTGAGAGTAGAAACCCAGGAGGTGATTGTTTCCCAGAGACCCTGTGAGGAGAGTGTAGCAAAGAGAGAGTGAGTGGCTTGTAGCAAGCATCTGCTGGAAGGCCGAGGAGCGTAAGGCCTGAGAACTGGCCCCTGGCTTTAGGAATATGGACACTGGCTATCAGAGATCCTAATATAAGCTGTTTTGGTGGAGCAGTGGGGACAGAGATTAGATTTCAAGAGAATGAGAGTCAAGGAAGTGAGCACAGCAAATGCAGACTACCTTTGAAGAGCTTTCTTTTCAAGGGGAACAGACCAATGGGAGAATAGCTGGAAGGAGTGTGGATTCCAGGGGAAATTTTAGGTAGGAGAGACTAGGCATTTTGGCATGTTGATGGAAATAGCACATTAAGGAAGAAGAATGGATGGTGCAGGAGCGGGAGAGTTGCTGGAGCTTCATCGCTGAGCAAGTAAGGCAGGGGAGATTTGGTGCCTGGAAGAGCAGTGTGGGCACAGAAGCAGCTGGGTTGATGGATGTGGAGGTAGGAGCTTGTGGAAGTTGTCTTGTGAGTGTTTCTGTCCTCTACAATGGTGTGTGGGGGAGGAGTGGAGTAGGGTTGGGGGCTCAAAGTGTGTCTAGGAGAATGGCTGAGTGAGCAGACCAAGGAGACATCCCAGATTGCTAGGCAGCACGAAGGGCCCACTTGAGGTTAACATCAGGAATTTTTTTTAAGTTTTTATTTATTTATTTATGAGAGACACACAGAGAGAGGGAGAGACATAGGCAGAGGGAGAAGCAGGCTCCATGCACCGGGAGCCTGATGTGGGATTCGATCCCGGGTCTCCAGGATCGCGCCCTGGGCCAAAGGGAGGCACCAAACCGCTGCACCACCCAGGGATCCCCCTTTGTTTGTTTTTAATTTCTACCTTGATCAACATTTGTCACATTTGCCCTAAATAAATGGGCATATTTCACAGCAGAGTTAACTTGAGTTTGGGGTACTATTGCTGCATTTCATATTCTAACATGGTTCATTCATTTATTTAAAAAATACATACTGGGATGCCCGGGTGGCTCAGTGGTTGAGCATCTGGTTCGCCAGGGCATGATTCCAGGGTGCTGGGATCCAGCCCCACATCAGGGTCCCTGCTCAGCGGGGAGTCTGCTTCTCCCTCTGCCTCTGCCTCTCTCCCTGCTTGTGTGCTCTCTCTCTCTCTCTCTCAAATAAACGAATAAAATCTTAAAACAACAACAACAACAACGTACTGAGTGCCATCTATATGCCAGGCAGGGGATGCCTAGGTGGCTCAGTGGTTGAGCATCTGACTTCAGCTCAGGGCGTGATCCCAGAGTTCTGGGATCGAGTCCCACATCGGGCTCCTGCATGGAGCCTGTTTCTCCTCCCTCTGCCTGTGTCTCTGCCTCTCTCTGTGTGTCTCTCAAGAAATAAATACACAAGACCTTTATTTTTTATTTATTTATTTTTTTAAATTTTTATTTATTTATGATAGTCAAAGAGAGAGAGAGAGGCAGAGACACAGGCAGAGGGAGAAGCAGGCTCCATGCACCGGGAGCCCGATGTGGGATTCGATCCCGGGTCTCCAGGATCGCGCCCTGGGCCAAAGGCAGGCGCCAAACCGCTGCGCCACCCAGGGATCCCTACACAAGACCTTTAAAAAAAAAAAAAAAAAATATATATATATATATATATATATATATATATATATATATATATATATATATAAGCCAGGCAAGTCCTGTGCTAGGGGGTAGTATCGCAGTGAGCAACACCTGACAGGATCCTCTTGTCCTTGGAGAGTGTTTGGGGGGGGGGGGGGACAGGCACGAAGCATGTGATCATGAGGGAGGAGCCAGCCCCAGCCCCAGCCAGGAGTCAGGGCAGGTCCCTGAGAGTGGTGACTGCTGAGCCGGAGCTAATGTAGCAAAGGGGGCAGGGACAGGACCACAGCATGTACAGAGGCTTGAAGTGGAAGCGAACAGGGCATCCAAGAACCCAAGGCAGGGAGTGTGAGGGGGGAACACGGGTAGGCAGCATGGGCCTGCAGATGCAGCATTTGGAACTTGATCCTGAGAGTAATGCAGAGTCATGGAAGGGTTTAAGCAGGAGTGTGACATGGTCAGATTTGCATTTTGCTTTTTTTTTTTTTTTTTTAAAGATTTTATTCATGATAGAGAGAGAGAGAGAGAGAGGCAGAGACACAGGCAGAAGGAGAAGCAGGCTCCATGCCGGGAGCCTGAGGCAGGACTCATCCCCGGGACTCCAGGATCTCGCCCTGGGCCAAAGGCAGGTGCTGAACTGCTGAGCTACCCAGGGATCCCCACAGATTTGCATTTCAAAAAGAACTAACTGCTGTGAGGAGAATGACTAGAGAGGGACCAGAGTGGGTGGAGAGAGTCTTAGGAAGCCCGGAGAGTCTTTGGGAGGGAAGTGGAGATGGTGATGGGGTTAGTGATAGGAGAGACGGAGAGAAGTAGATGAGTTTGGGAGAGACTTAGAGTTGCAATGAGCCATGCCTTGGCCAAGGACTCCATGTGGAGGGAGAAGGGGGGCAGCATGGAGCCCTGCTGTTCTTGAGGACAGGGACACTGGAAGAAGATTGGGTTTTGGGGAGATGGAGGCATGCCAAGTCTGGGGCATATTTGGGACATCCTAGTGGCGTTTAGATATGGAGATGTAGATTTGAGCAGCAACTGACATATACACGTAACAAAAGCCGTGGGTTTAGATGAGCTAGTCTGCAGAGAGCAGACGCCCTGGGGATTGCAGTTGAGGAATGCCTCCACTGAAATCCTCTTCTTCCCACCCTGGCTCGCCCTGTGTTCCTGTCTCCTCACCAGGACCACCATCCACGTACCATGGAAGCCAAGAGCCTGGGCACTACCATCTTCTTTTCCACCTCCTTTTCAGGGTCTGCCAGTTTGACCTCTGACCCACTGCTTTCTGTGTACTCTAATGCCTGGGCTTCTCTGCAGCTTGTTTGAAAGCAGCAGGATGCCCACAGTCCCTGCTCTCACTGGTGCCCTCCCCTCCTCAGGGTGTGGGGGTGGGGGGTGGGCCTATGGTCATCTTGGGCACTCAGCGGCCTCATCTTGAGGAGTCTGCTTATGGTTTCTCAGATGTCCCATGCAGGTTCACACCTTAGCACCTGCCCCTCTCTCATCCTGTTTGCCTGGTGAGCTCCTGGTTATCTTTCAAAATGCTCTAAGCTTTTCCCAAGCTTATTGAACTATCTCCTTGTCTGTAGGCTCCATGAGGACAGGGCCTGAGTCTAAGCAATCTTCCCACCACCAGAAGCCTACAGCAGCCTAGCTCAGAGCAAACTCTTTGCTGCCTGCAGACTAAACCAGCCTGCTCTGCTCTTCTCTCAGTTCATTTCCAGCACCGACCCTTTCCAGAAAGCCCTGAGGGAGGAGGAGAAACGCAGGAAGAAAGAGGAGAAGCGGAAAGAGATCCGAAAAGGCCCACGGATCTCAAGATCCCAGTCTGAGTTATAGCCATGAGCAGCCCAAGGCTCAAGGGGCCAGGAGGAGACCAGTTCAGAGGAAGAGGTGGAGGTATCGACTGGTGGTGAGAGCTGGCCCTTGTGAAAGAGGAGGTGGCATTCCCTCAGCCCTCTGGAGCCGGCTCTGCGCCCTAACAGAAGTGACTGGGCCACAGAGGGCTGGATTTCCTCCCAGGGGCCTCCCTGGAGGGAGTTCCAAGGGGGCCTTCAGAGGATGCCATGCTGCAAATCAAACCACATCAAGATGCTGGGGGATGCTGAAGGGATCCCAGCTGGACTCTCCCTTTGGGTTAGTACTGCTGGCCAGCTGGCTGCCACCCTTCTGGAGGAGGCAGCAAAACCAGGCTCTGAGCCACTTGTGGAAGTGCCATGCCTGCTGCTGGCCCCACTGTGGCACTAAGCTGCCCAGCACAGGTCCCAGCTCCCTGCAGTGATATAATAAAAGCCAGCAAACCCTCCGAGCTAACCAAGGCTGGTTTGGGCCCCAGGGAGCTGTGAACCCTTTCGTGGGGCAGGGGCCCGGGTAGGGGGACCAGGAGTCCTCCAGGATGTAGAGACTACCTTAAAGGATATTCCCACCTCATTACAAGGAGCCCTAGGCCCTGGCAAGGCAGTGAAGCAGGGCTTTGGCTTAGCTTTCCTATTCCCTTCTCAGCACTGTCCTTCATGAAGGAGTGAGCAACACGATCTCTGTCCTCAGATCTCTGGAGACAGTTCATGAGCAGGTGCAGGGTAGAGTCAACATGTAGTGTCTGGCAACCCTAGAAGTCCCTTGGCCTGTGGGTAGAGGATGTCAGGGGACAGGCTATAGCTCTGCAGCAGGCTGTGTTTTGCAATGGCAGTGCTGCCCCAAACTGGATTGGTCAGATGGAGAGTTCCCCATAGCAGAGTCCAGGGGCCATAGAGCAGGGAATCTGTAAGAGGGAATTAGGCCCTGAATGGGCAGCTACCCTTGAATCATGCTCCTCCCAGGCAGAGGAAGGAGGGACTCCGATGGGAATTCCAGTTCAGTTTCTCTGACCTTGCCAAGTCATATCTGTCTCTTAAAAGAGGAGAAACACATGACTATCTCAGAACCCTCCACCACCACCCCCCACCTCTGACAGAGTCCAAGAGGGATGGGAGTTTTGTCTCCGCCCCTCAGACTTGCTGAGTGACCTGACCCAGCCCTTCCCTGTGCTGTGGCTTCATTGGTAAAATGAATTTTAGTCTGAATCCTCTGCCCAGCCCTAAACTGCTTCTCTGAGTCTGGGGCCTGGCTTCTCAGTGACAGATGCTCTTTTCTGATGGGTCTTATGTCACCCTGTATGTACAGTTAAAGAGAGGGGTCAGTCTTACCTATCTTCACCTCTGTCCTGTCTGGCTCCCCTCTCCTTCTAGGCTCTACCTTCTACACCTTCAGCCTCTCCATCCTCAAATGGGCCCAAGTTTCCCCATCTGACACCTTCAAAGAAAGAAACAGAACCACTCAGCTCTCCCCCTCTCTCCTTCCCTTTGATGCCACTGGTGAATTGTTCCTGGAACTCCACCTCAAGTCTTAACTGTAGGCAGAGCCTTCCCATTTCCTTGTCAGGAAGTATAGAGGCCGTGGTTCCTTGCATCTAGTATTCAGTCCTCTGAGCAAAGTGCCATTAACCAGATGTACCAACCATAATGGGAGTTGTGCTGGTGGAGGTAGTGGCTGCTGGGACTAGAGTTATCAGTGGGGCAGGGGATGAGGGCGGTTCTAGTAGCCACACTGTCCTCACTGGTGTTTTCAGCATGGTCTTAGATATTGTTCCTGTCTGCTGAGCTTCAGAGTCCAATCTGAGGCACCCCTGGAGAATCTCAGAGCTCCCCTGTATCCTTAGAGGCAGGGTTTTTCAACAGTGGCATTTATTTACATTTAGGGCCAGATAATTCTTTGTTGTGTATATGAGGATGGCTGTTGAGTGTTGTAGGATATTAGCATTCTTAGCTTCTGCCTACCAGATGCTAGTAGCAGTCTCTGGACTTTACTAGATGACCCCTGGGGGCAAAATCTCCCTGGTCCACAGCCCTTGTTCCTCCTTATCCCAGCCCCACATCTTTGTCTGCTGTCCCTGGTTCCTGAGTCAGTGCCCCCAGGGAGATGCTGTTGGAAGCTCTCTGAGATGATCCTTCCAGGCTTCTGGGCTAGTATGTTGTCCTGGTTCTCTACCCTCAGCCTGAGTCTGCTCTGTCTCTTCCTGATTCCTCTTTCCTCACCTGCCCCTTAAACAAAACATTTTTTTAAGCTAAATCTCTTCTCTCTGCTCTTTTTTTCTTAGCAGTTGCATCCTCTGAGACTCCAAAGCTGATGGCACCTGCCCTCTTGCCCCTTATAACCCTCAGTCCTTATGTTTCAGTTTTTCCAAAACCAAATTTACTAGTTCCCATCCCCAAGCCCAATCTCTGTGTCAATCCGTAGGGTACATGTTCTTGCCTAATCCTGGAGGAGGTGACAACTAAATCTGGGGGAGGAGGGAGGGCACGCACGGTGAGCAAAGCCCTAAAAAGGGAGGTGTCAAGGTAGTAAATGAAAAAGGATATGCAAAGTTCACTTCTCTGGCCTGTAGTAATTGCCCTGTATGTGGTATATCTCTGGATATATGGTTGTCTGCTCCCTCCCTTTTCAAGTGGAGAACCTAGGTCCCCCCCCCCTTTTTTTTTAAGATTTATTTATTTATTTATGATAGAGAGAGAGGCGCAGAGACACAGGAGGAGGGAGAAGCAGGCTCCACGCCAGGAGCCCGACGCGGAACTCGATCCTGGGACTCGATCCCGGGACTCCAGGATCGTGCCCCAGGCCAAAGGCAGGCGCCAAACCGCTGAGCCACCCAGGGATCCCCGAGAACCTAGGTCCTAAGGAGTGACTTGTCTAAGGCTGCTCCAGCCCCGAGAGCCAGTCTCTGTTTTCCCAGTCAGGACAAAGTGCCAACTGAAAGAGATGTTCAGTTAGGTGGGATCCAGGGCCACAGGGAGAATGCCAGTGTTCTGCTGAGGCTGGGTGCAGCAAAGCCACCTTTCTTTGGCAGTTTCTACTGAGCCTTCATGTGTGCCTCTGGAGGGCACTTTGTTAGGCACTGCAGCCTCTGGACAGGTCCAGTTGGGAGTTGTGGGGACAGTGCAGAGTGAGAGTAGGATGTGCCTACTTACCTGTTCATGTAGCCCTCTTCTCTGGGTTGGGAGACCACTACACCAAAGTGACTTATGGTAGGCCAGCAGACAGTCACCCTTCAGTGTGGGGAGCCCTGCAAGAGGCTTAGTCAAAGGTGGCACTGCCCAAGTCAATGCCTGGTGCTGAGCAGAGCAGCAGGGTTTGGTTTTCTGTCTCAGGGTAAGACTAGTAGGTGTAGTCTGCATGTGAGCTCTTCTACATGTGAACAATGAAGAAACATTCTTGTCCTTTTTTCCCCCCAAAATAGGCAACCTTTTTCTTGTTATACATGTTCATTATAAGAAGTAATTTAAACAATGCTGAAATACCAAGGAGGTAATAAAATTAACCCTAAATCCAACCACCCTGTAATCAATGACTGACAGTCAGCTGTTGGGCCTTCCAGCCTTTTAACTCTTTTTTTTTTTCCCCAGCCTTTTAACTCTTAATGTGAACACATAGATCTCTATTTTGTTGGTTACAATAGCTACTGTGTATGGGCACATACAGTATGTCAGGCCTTATGCCAAGTGTGCGCTGGCAGCAGCAGCTCCTGCCTTAGGGTCTTTGTCCATATCTGTTCCCATGGCTACGCGAGACATGATTCCTCAAAATTTTAGGTTTCTTCTGAATTGTCAGAGTCCTTTGTTAGTTGCATCACACCCACTACTTTCCCTTGGTGATTTGTGCCATTGTCTGCTTTTTACTTTTGTTTAATGTCTGTTCTTTCACTACCGGAAGCTCTCAGAGGGTCAGGAACTGCCTCTTTTTGCCTGTCAGAGACGTTCAATAAATATTGTCGAATGAATGTGCAAATGATCTCGTTTAATCTTCAAAACTGAGAGAGCACTGTTTCCCCTGCATTTGAGATGACAAAACTGAGGCTTAGAGCAGTTATTTAGCCAGCCCAAGGCCACACTGGATCCACCTGTCTGCCTCCACGTGGCCTATGTGCTCTATGTGCTCTCACCTCTTGACCACAAGAAACCTACTTTTCCTTTTTAACAATATATTGTGAGAGTCTTGGTCAATAAATAGACATTTATGTACCTAATCTTTGATGATGCCATGGTATCCCATCGTGTGGCTGTAATTTGTTCATCCACTGCTTTATTGGGCTTCCCAATTTGTCCCAGTTACAGAGGGTCTGTGATGAACGTCTTTGAACTAACATGTTTGGGCACTTCTTTGAGCACTCATGCTTTTATTCTATAGGGTAAATTCCTATTAGTCTGCACATTTGTTTATACTGTGACCAACTGCAGGAGGGGGCCACGGGGCGCGTGAAGGAGTGGGACTCCGAGCGGGCTGCAGTACCGTGACAACGCTCATGCCTGGGCCACACCTCAGGAGGCCTTTGGTGGTCTCGGGCGCCCCAGGGCCGCCTTCTGAGGCGCCAGGGGTGACGACTGTCGGAGTGGGCGCGTGGCTGCGACAGGTGCAGAGAGGCTTAGAGGTTGTATGATGCACTCCGCACTCGGGACAGCTCGCGGCCCGGGCCGAGCCTCCGTTTCTACCTTTTTAAGAAGCTTGCAAGGAATAGCGACTTGAAAGATCCAGACTCTTCGGGGCCCCAGTGTTGGGGGGCCAGGTTTGATTCTACCCGCTCTCCCGGGCTGGCTGGGCGGGGGAGCAGCTGGGAAGATGACGTAATGTGCTCCCAGCTCCGGGGGCGGCCAGCGGGCGGGGGCGAAGAGTGTTAACCCTTCAACCCCCAGCCCGTGGGTGCGAGAGCTTGCCGAGGCAAACCCAACGGAAAAGGGAGCGGCGCCTTTAACCGTGGGGAGGAAGGCTGGGCCGAGGACCTGCGGGCTACTCTCCGTATTTGCTACGGGCCCGCGAGGGGTGGGGCCTCGCTATGCAAATCTAAGCTGCTGATCGATGACGCGCCATCACCCCACGCGCCGCTTCGTTCGCCGATTGGCCGCGATGGGCCTGGTCCCATAGACAACAAACAAGGGGGCGGGCGGCCTGGGGGCGGGGCCGCGGAGGGCGCGGGTTGGGGCGGGGGAATCCCGCCCCGCCCCTCCCGCGCGGCGCAAACATGGCGGCGGCTGGCACCGGCCGGTGAGGCGGTACCGGGAGGGGACTGTCGGGTGTCATGGGCGGTGGCGGCTGCACCGCCCCCGCGTCTCCCTGAGCGGGACGGCAGGGGGGCCTCCGCGCCGAGCCGGGCGATGGACGAGAGCGGCGAGCTGGGCGATCTGGAGACCATGGAGACGCTCACAGAGCTGGGCGACGAGCTGACCCTGGGGGACATCGACGGTGAGTGCTGGTGGGTGGGTGGGAGTGCGGGGGCGCGCGGGGAGGAAGGGGTTACGGCGGCGCGCGGGTGCGCGTGCGCCCACCCCCCGCAAGCCCTGGCGCGCGGGAAGGCTCGGCACGCGCGGTCGGCCCGGCGGAACCCAGCCCTGCCGAGCGCTGCGAGTCTGGGCCCCCGCGCGGCCGCCGGGTTCTGCGGCGCCGCGTGTCCGGAAGCGGAGCTAGGGTCGTGGGACCGGGGGCGCGGAGCCGGGGGCGTCCCGAGCCCCGGGGGAGCAGCCTGAGGAGAGCCGCGGCCGCCGCCTCCCTCGCGCGCCTACACGCGCCGCCCGGGGTCCCGCTCTCCCGCCGCCCGCAGCTCCGCGGCGCACCTGTCACTCCCCGCCCGGCTGCGGGGGCGGCTTGGGGATCACCGAAACCGGGTCCCCAGGCTCCGCGCGCTGCTCTCTGGGCTTGCCGGGGCTGACCCGCCGCCGGGTCCCCTGGCGCTCAGGGAAACTTTGGGCAGGGAGCGGCTGCAGAAGCAAGTTGCTGATGAAGCGAGCGGTGGCGGCGGAGTGTGGACACTTCTCTCCGGGGTGGAGACCCGGGCGCTCCTGCTGCCGCGCTGCAAAGGGAATTGAGCAGCGAGAATTTTGAGTTGTGGCCCTTCGGGGACAGGCTGGGGAGCGGGTAGCCTTTGTTCCGGAGACCTTAACAGCGGAGTGGAAGAGCTGGTAGGAGCCCAGGGATTCTCTCTTGCAATGCTCTCATTTTGTGACCATGGGAACCCAGTGTTTGGAGAGGGTCATCTACTTGCCCAAGGTCAACCAGCTGGTTAGAGAGCCCATCTCCTGGGCTAGTGTTGGGGTCACTGTATCAGGCTTTCATCTGACTCTTGGTAGTGAGGAGTCCAGTGAATAGGTTAATAATCATAATAGTAACTCAATAGCTGGGTTCTTCTGGTGTTGTAGTCCCCAAATTCTTTTTATTGTTTCACTTCTCACTAGGGCCCCATGGGAGACTGAGGCTAGATGTTTGCTTGTCTAAGGTCGCTCACCTGAGATTCTCCAGAACCCATGCTTTTAAGCAGTGACTCAAGTGCATTGCGCTCTTAGTTTATAAAGTGCTGTCGTGTCCAGGATTTCACTACAGTCTTGCAGGCAGAAACAGTGGCTACATCCCCATTGTACAGATGAAGATACCGAGGCAGCAGAAGATTCTCTTCTAGAGGGAGAGATAAGTGGCAGCAGCTAATTGAAAAGGTTCTGTTTCTCATTTTGCTTCTGTGACGTTTAACCCCTTGGCTTGTCCTTGCCTTCTGTTTTTGGCCCTCCTGGTGGTGAGCTAAGACCCTTAATTGAAGCCCCAAATCTAACCACAGATTTTTCCACGAAGTGCTCCTAAATAGAGATGTATTAACAAATGGAGAAGAGAGGTTCTTGGAACTTAACAAGGACAGCTAACATATTTTGAGCATTTATGTGCCAGGCACGGTGTTAAGCACTCATACGTGTTAATAATCTCAATCCTTGACAACACTTTCGCCAGGTAGAATAACATGTTATACTACTCTCATCTCCTTTCATAAGTCCTGAAACAGAGGCTCAACGTGGTTCATTAACTTAGCCAAGGTTACCCAGCCAGTAAGAAGTATGTCCAAGGCTGCCCACCAGCAAGCTCACACGAAGGAACTCATGTGCATTTTGCCTTCTCATTCCATAACTGATTCCTATTTATATTAATTTCTAAAGTGTTGAATTCCCTAGTAGTTAAATATTAACCTTTCCCCTATAGTCTTCTGAGTAAAATATACCTTATGGAAACTACCACCGTGGTTCCGTGGCTTCACAGGTCCCCATACCAGAATTGGGAAAAAATGACTCCCTGTCCAAACTGGTCAACAAGTATTCAAGTGCCAGCTGTGGTTTCTCAGCTGTAGGGAACATGAGAGACAGGAAAGAGAATTTTATGGCCTCATGGAGCTTAAGATGAACAACAATAAAACTAGTAATGCCAGGATAGAATAGCTTATACTTGCTCAGAGCAGTAAGTGAAAGTCATCACTGAAGGAGTTTGGTAAAGACTCATACCAGGAAGACCACACCAAGGAGGTGGCCTTTGACCGGGGTCTTGGAGCACAAGAAGGGCTGGGCAGGGTGAAGGCCAGTGGTCTGCAATTACAGATATCCCTGAATTCTACATCCATTCCTCCTCCAGAATGTCAGCTTCATGAGGGCCAGATCTTTCTGTTTCCTTCATGCTGTATTTCTTGCACTTAGAACTAAATACTTGCGAATGCCTGAATAAGTCCAGCAACCTTGGGCTGGACTATCTAAGTTATACTAGATAGACACAGCCCCTGGGGTTGGGTTAGATCAGTTGCTTCTAGGAGCTAGTCAGGTAAGGAAGAAAAGACTATGAATATGAGTACGCATACTTTGTGTGTGATGGGGGGTGGGGGGTGGTACTTGGAACATCGAGCTCTCATGCCTGCCTCCAGGAACCAGGTGGGCAAGGATGCTTCACTGAGCAACATCATGCCTGCTGTAATCCATGAGGGTCCTTTGAGGATGTGAGTCCAAGGAGGCCGCATCCGTTCATTTGTCCAGCACATCTCTTAGGTGGCTTCTAAGGACCCATTCGATGGACAGAGTGCCGAGGAGAGATTTGAACAAGACATACACATTCTCTTCTCCCTCAGGGAACATAAATTCTTGAGGGAATAAACACAAGCTGAACAAATAACTGAAATGAACACTCTGGCAGGATACATGAAGAAAATAAAATGGGCCCGTATTCTAGAGAATGACTAAGGCAGACTAGACTAGGTAGGTAAGGGAAGCCTCTTGGAAAAGGGATCTGTCATCTGTGAAATATCCACATTTTAAAATGTTGGCTCAAAGTGGTTTTTGTTTGTTTTAAAGAAGCATACTGTAGGCCCAACAAAGAAACATGTTGGTTGGTCTCCAGGACCTTGTTCCACTGCAGGATGCTCTGTTGTCCCAGGCTACCAGCACCACCCCTCCCATGATGGAATATCTAGAGTACTTTCTTTTGTGGCAGATAGCTGTATTATGAGAAAGTGCCTCATGGATTGTGATAAACCAAGTCTTCTGGAAAGGCAGAGAGGTGAGATATTTTTTCCCACTGGGATCAGGAAAAGCACAGTGACAGAGGTGTCCTTCTTATGAGACCCAAAAGGGTGGGTAGCAGAATCAGCGTGACAAGCACATGGCAGAGGAGAATCAAGCTTCCTTAGAGATAAAGGATTGCTTGCAAGTTCTTGGACTCTTATGATGTGTGTAAGGAAACGGTAGAAGATAAGGTCTGAGAGGTGAGTTGGAGCTAAACTGGAGAGTCTTCATACCTGATGCACATGTTTTGTGGAATGTACAGAGGGAACTGCTGAGGATTTTTAAGTAGGGTGATGACACACTAACCACTTATTTTAAGAAAATTTGACTGTGGCGATGAGCAAGGAAGATTGGAATCAGGGAGACCAGGTCAGTGGGAGGGAACTGCAGCCATTTCCAGGTGTGAGATGATGATACTAAGGGTGATGGGGTTGGGATAGGAAGTGGCCATCATGCAAGATGGTGGACCTAACACAATGGGGCCTCAGCGAAGGCCTCACCCTGAAGGCAGAGTAGAGGTGGAATTCTAAGATTCCATCACAGCTTTGATCCTGGGGCATTGGGAAAGTTCAGGAGCCAGCAGGAAGAACTGGTCTAGGAAGATGATAAACATTTGTCTTAAGTGGGCAGAAATTGAGGTGCTGGGGGTGGGGTGGTCATCCACAAGGTAATCCAAGGCCAGTGCTCAGGAGGAGGTCAACTGGGGATGGAGATTGAGGAGTCATCACTGGAGTTGAGGCTAGAGGTGAGAGAGAAGATAGAACGGAGAGGTCAGATCAGGTGAGGAAAGTGTAATGAAAACTAAGGGAAGGAGAGCTTCTCAAGGAATGGCTAGTGGATGATGATGGGGATAGTGCTGCAGAGACAGCAAGGAGGACAAAGCCATGAAAGGAGTTGCAGGATTTGGCAGTTTGGAGGCTGACATGGGACAGAGCAGTTGGATGAAGGGATCAAGTCTACGTAAGCCAGAAGGAAGTCAGGAATGAGTGGGTGAAGGCAAGTTGAGGCAGCTGTTTTCTTTGGAAAAGATTGAAGAGACCTCTCAGTGAGCTCATTTACCTTCGTCTTTGTGGATTTGCCCTATTCTGAACATTTTACCTACATGGACCTACAAGATGTGGCTTCCTTCACTTAGCATAATGTTGAGGTTCATCTCTGTTGCAGCATAGTGTTCCCTTGTGTGGATACGTCATGCCTTATTTACCCATTCATCAGTCAGTGGACACCTAGGTTGTTTCCACTTTTTGGCTGTTATAAATGAAGCAGCTAGGGATATTTGTATACAAGCTTTGTTTGGGCAGACGTTTTTATTTCTCTTGTGTAGATCCTCTACATTTTTTTGTTGCTGTTTGTGTTTTTCCTCGAACTTAAAATAGCATCAGTTATTCACTTGCTTACTTTCCATGTTCCTGCAATGAATTCAGCCCTAATTCTTGTGACAGAGATTCTCAATAAGGGGTTAGTTGCTTTTATCCCCCTATTGGGATAAAAAGGGAAGCTCTCCTTCCCTTAGTTTTCATTACACTTTCCTCACCTGATCTGATTTTATCCCCCTTGTCACTGTCTCTTCTGAAGCCCTCCGTCCTTTTGCCCCATGTCATATTTGTCTAGCTCTGCTGTCCCACACTTATCCTGGGATTGCTTTAGCCATCAGTAGGGAGCGGTGACCTTGAGGCCCCTGTTCCCTGGTTCTTGTTTTTTTTACTCCCTAGTTTTGTTGGAGCACATCCTCCAGTAGCTTTCTGAGAAAAGGTTACATTAGAGGGAAATTGGGGGGTGGGATGGGGCTTTGTCTATCTTAAAACATCTTTATTCTGATTTCATGCCAGTTTGCTAGTTTGGGCGGGTTTAGAATTTTAGGTTGGACGTAATTTTATATCAGATGTTGGAAGGCATTGCCTGATTGTCTTCTAGCTTTTGGTAGTTGAGAAATATGATACCACTTGATTCCTGATCTTTTGTGTGCCACCTGTTTTCTCCTCTGGAAGCTTATAGGCTCTTTATCCTTGGTATTCTGAATTCCATGGTAACATACACTGATGTGAGTGATTGTCAGCCACTGTACCTACATGGTGAGCTCTGGGGGGCTCACTCTGTCAGGCACTTACACTTATGTAGTCCTCCTATGGCTAGTCCATGCTGAGCCCCAGCCTGCCAAGGAACTTCCAGTTCCTGAGCCTTTGGGTAGCACTGCCTTGTCCTCTGCTGTCTTCATTCTTGCAGTCAGCCCTGTCTTTGGCAGAGACCCTGACACTACCTAGTACTGGAGAGGCGCTCTGGAAAGGTGTGTCTGATAAAGGATAGCACCTCAAGCCCAGGGTGTTGTGTGGGCCCCCAGCCAGGTGTCCACATCCATGGGGAGTTTGGTGTGACCAGCATACCATTGGGAGGCCCAGGTCAGGAGAGGGATGGAAACCTACTACAGGCTTCTCTAGGGAGTGTGTTTGGGGAAATTGCTCAGTAAGGTGAAGCACAGATCTACTTTTTACCCTTGGGTGTATCATTTTCAAGACCTAAACTTTGTTTTGACTCTTGAACATAGATCACTGTAGCTAATGTTTGGGTGGGAAGAGCTGCTGTTGCTCACAGCTTGTTTATTTCCTACCTCATCTTAGTTCCTGATCTCCTCTAGTTCAGTTTCCTAGGATATAAAGTTTTCTGAGGTTGCTCAGATCACTGACTCCTCCTGGGGTCTGTCTGGCTATGCCCTTGACAAACACTGTTCTGCATTCACACCCAGGCCTTTGGCCTTTATTGAACAGTATTTTTTTTTTAAGATTTTATTTATTTGTTCATGAAAGACACAGAGAGGCAGAGACATAGGCAGAGGGAGAAGCAAGCTCCTAGTGGGGAGCCTGATGAGGGACTCGACCCCAGAACCCCACCACCTGAGCCAGAGGCAGATGCTCAACCACTGAATGACCCAGGTACCCCCTGAACAGTCTTTTCTGTCGTTCTCCTACTCAGCTCATGTATTGGCATAAGATATATATATAATATATAATATGTAATATATAATATATATATATAATATATAATATATATATATATTTCTCTTCTCCATTTCATAATTTAAGAAGTTCTTTAACAACTTGATTCAGAAAGCGCTTTCTGACTATCAGATTGTCAGTATCCTCTGGATTCTGTGTGAGTTCTATTAATGTATGCACAAATTGTTACATTTTTATGTAGGGGTTGCTAGGTGTTGAAATAGTTTAGGTGGAATAGCCATATAATCCAGTGTAATCCACCCAAATAGGCAGGCCCTTGCATATCCACATCCCGTGGAACATTTGCGTCATTTGCAGCTTTTCATAACATAAGTACTATTGTCCTGAACACGTAGGAGCAAGTCACTTTGGAGTCAGTTCATTGGTGTATGTTTCCCAAAGAGGACTCCATCACGAGGTGGGTTATAGCTCCTTCACAAGACCAGCTGTGGCCCTTCCAGTTTGGAAACTCTCCAGGGCTTTACATTTGCTGGGATTGCTGTGCTGATTGGGACTTAGTACTCGGAAAATATTTTTATTTATTCAAAAAGGCAAGATGTTCATATGGTGAAATAAAAAAATGTGAGAGGGTACTGTGAAAAGTCATGCTCCCAGCCCTTCCCCCTGGTGCTTAGCATCTACCAACTCTGCCTCCTCATAAGTAATTCATTTTTTAGTTTCTTTTACCTTTTTCAAAACTTGCTTAATGCAAATATAAGCAGATAAGTGTGGATTTTAATATTCGCTCCCCTTTTTTATTTCTGCACAAATGGGTAGCATGTGACAGGCTTTTCTCTTCTGTATCTTACCTTTGTTTTTTTCACTTAACTGTATATATTAGAGATCTTTCCAGTCTTCATTGCTGCATGGTTTTCCATTGCATGAATGCCTGTAACACATTCATCCAGTCCCTTTATGGTGGATATTTGAGGGTGTTTCTAGTTCTGCTATTACAAACAATGCTGGGGCGGCTGGGTGGCTCAGTAAGTTAAGCATCCAACTCTTGATCTCAGCTCAGGTATTGTTCTTAGGGTTGTGGGTTCAAGCCCTGTGTTGGGCTGGTCCACACTGGATGTGGAGCCTACTTAAAAAAAAAACTTAAAAAAAAAACAAAACCACAGTGCTGTGGTAACTAGCTTTGTAAATTCAGAATTTTATACACATGCAGATCTAAGTGTGGGATAAATGACAAAAAATGGGATTGCTGGGTCAAAGTGGGGGTGGTGATACCTACATCACAGATGCTGCAAGAATCAGATAATATAAGACGTATAAAAGGAAGAGACAGGAACTAATATTCTGTTCTGGCCCTATGAGTTTGCAGTTTTAAGATATCCTAGGAAACTTCTGTCCACAGTGGATGTACCAATTCACATCACTATCAGCGTGTAGAAGAGGGCCTGTTTCCCCTCAGTTTCCTGGTAGAGTCCAGAACTCTGTCCCTTTAGTCTGCCTGTCTTTGCCACCTGTGTGCCATTCTAGAGCTCACAGCGCTCCCTCAGCCCCCGACGACACACATATAACAAACCCCTCTGTCCTGGCCTCCAGAGCCTCACTTGACATTTCTGTATTTGAGGCTCCTGGATAGTCAATGGGTAGCAACCAGCTTTCTGAATGATCCCGTCCTGTGCCTCAGATGTTCTCTTTGCTTGCCCAGGACCCTGGTTCTTGTGACCTCTGCCACTTTTGGTTTCTTGGAGCGATCGTTCATATGGTTTGCTCACTCTCTTTACTTTTCAAATTGATCCTTGGGGCGCAGGGTGCTTGGTCTGTTGAGCCTCCCACTCTTGGTCTCGGCTTGGGTCTGTATCTCAGGCTTGTGGGTTTGGGCCCCAGGCCCAGCATGGATTCTACTTAAAAAAACAAAACAAAACTCCTGAATGTACAGCAGTTCCTCATTTTCAGCTTTCTACTTGGGGGGACTTGAAAAATGATTTGTTTTACCTTGTTTCGTTGGGACTCTCTTCTCTGGCTGTGCTCTTTCATATAGCTTCATGGTAGCAACCCTTGCTGCCCTGCAATTGCAGTGCATCCTCTCAGAAAAAATTTTGGGGGCTTTCCATCACTATAAATGGTGTCCTGGAAGTTGTTTCCTTTTACCCGAATTCTCTTACGATGACTTTTCACCAAAATTGGCAGACATTTTAGGAAGTATCGTTTGTTATGAATAGCCCCGTTCTCATCATACCTTCCTTTGAACTTTAAAAGTCATTGGTGTTCTCTCAAAGAATGTGACTCATCTTTTTCTTTGTTGTTATTGACTGCCTCTGCAGTTGCCCCTACTTTTCCATCCTTCAGCAGGTTTTGAAATCACTGTGTCTGCAGCACCAGCCGTGGGCCTTGCAGTGTCTAAGCAGCCCTGCAGCTGAGACCTTTACCCAGGGCATGTGTTGTGCTGGGCTCTGTGTGCAGCGCTGGCAGGGGAAGCAAGGATCCTGCCCTTCACACAGCACATATGGCCTTTTGTCTACGTTGTCTCCTAATATGTTTTGCTTTTAATCCTTTCTCCCAATTCTGTGGTACGCTACAGATGAGAAACTGAGGCCCAGACCACACAACTAGTAAACGGTAGAATGGTGACCTCAATCCAGACCTGCCTCACTCCAACAACACCCGTGTCCTTTTCCTATACCTTGTGCTGTCTGACGTAAGTGAGCTTCCGAGTTGCAAACAAAAGATGGTGTGGTGGGCTAAGGCCAGGGGGACTGAGGAGCCTCTGCTCACTTCTCATTTGGGTGAGAAGGGTCTAGAAGGTCTAGAAGGGTCTGCTCTGTGCTGCCCTTCAGGTGACTTCCCTGGGTCCTACAGCACTTCTCTGAGTCTTAGTTTCTGCTGTGAGGTGGAGGCTGGGGATAGCTACGTCACATGCTGCAAGAAGTAATCGAGCCCAAGCATATAAAAGGAAGAAGGCAGGAACTGACGTTCTCTTTTGACCATATCTGAGAATGAATGAGGAACTTCACATTGCAAGTTGACTCTTAGGACCAAAGGGCCTTTTTTAGGATACGGTTTTGAAATGTTTATTTCTCCCTTTTGAAAGGGCTTTTGTAGGTGTGGTGGGCAGGACACAAAGGAGTAGTCACAGAGTGCAGGGGAAAGTGTTCCATTCTTGGACCACAGGATTCAAGGGTTAAACTTGTTGACATGATGGAATTTTTTAAAGAGTAGCAGGATCTCAGAGGCTGGGCCTCTAGGTAAGACTCTCTGGGGATCCTCTGTTTAGAAACTAATCCTAAACCATTGACAGGCTTGGAAACTGGAAAAGCAGAGCTCTTTCTGCATTACTTAGGCCCTTTGGAATTGCTAATGAATATGTGTCTAAATGGCCCTTATAATCTGGCTTTATCATCTGGCCTGTGGAACTGGTCTGTTTGGTTCAGAGTCTGGTTTGGACCAGTGATGAAATTCTGTCTGCCAAACCAGATGTAGAGCTGCCTTGTTAAACTGGTGTCTGCCCAGCTCAGGCCTTCACCATCCCACAGCAACAGGGGAAGATAATGCTTCTTGCTAAGTATGAAATTTATGGTGAAGCCTTGGACTTTACAAAAGTCCTTCTGATACATTCATCTTCCTGACAGTGCCGTGAGGTAGATGCTTGATTTTTATTCCTGTTTTGCAGATGAGACACTGAGACGGAGAAATAGAATGAACTGCCCAAGGTTTCCCATGCTGACAGAGTCAGGAGTTGTATTTGGGCCTTCTAACGTGGGTTCCCATACTCTTTCCTGCCCTGTGGGAACGAGGTGGGAGGTGTCCTGACTCAGGAAGCCTGTCTAGGAGCCCCTGCTCTGGTCAGAAGTTATTTAAAAATTTTTAAATATAATTTTTAAAATTTGTTCAAACCAGTTCAGCATGAATGAGTACCAACATATTCCCAGCACGGTGTTAGACTCTTTGGGGGTATTGGAGATGAGTGTGAAACAGTCCCAACATTCAAGGAGCTGAGCTCCAAACAACCTGACCTAATACAAAGCGAAATGCAACAGAGGTCATAACAGAAGGACAAACCTTCCCAAGTTTTTTGAGCACTAAGGAACAGAATTAGCAAAATTTTCACAGAGACTTTGGCATCTGAGCCGAGATGTGAAGGATGAGGGGATAGAACTTTAGGGTCAGGGTGTTCATTGAGAATAATTTGGCACACTCTGAGAACATGATTCAGGGTGGCCAGAATACAGTGTAGGACTGAGGTTCTCGAACTGCCAAGTGTCTAAGAACCCACAGGTCTGGGATGACATCCAGGAGGGGCACTGAATGAGTGGAGAGGTGGGATCAGAGAAGGTTCTTATGGAGGTACTTTGTAAGCTGAGGCCTCAAGGCTAAAGGGGCAGGAGAGAGGAGTCATGCTCTAGGCTGAGGGACCAGCCCTTCCGAAAGGCACCTGCCTTGCTGTGTAGGCCATGGGCTGGCCACAGTCCTGATAACTGTTATCTTTCTCAAACACGATTTTGATCAGCTCCCTCCCTCTGCTGCTTCAGTGTGCTCTCAAGAGTCTGGGTGATAAGCAGCAAAAACTGCCTCTGGGTAGCCTAAACAGAAAAGGAATTTATTGGAAGGACAGTGGTGCACGAACTGGCCAGAGAAGCTGCAGAGCCAAACTTGGAAAATGGGCCAGAACCAAGGGAGGTTCAGCTAAGGATAGCCCAGGGGCAGTTGCTAACCCAGTTGGGTTAGGACCCCATTGCTTTCCTGGGTCACTCCCAGTTGGGGGTATGCATGAATCCAGGCTGGGTGACAGAAAGCCTTACCTCCTACCAAGACCACCTGATAGGGGTTCTCCACTAGGAATATCAGGGTGCTAATGGGGTGCGTTGAATGATGGACAACCCACAAATGTCCACTAGCAAATGTCCACTACATTCCCTATTCTCTCCTTACCTCCAAAATAAGAGCCAAATGCCTAAGGGTGCCACTAAGGCCTTTCACAAGTTAATTAGAAGCAGCTCCTTCTATCTCTCCACTTCAGCTGCTTGCAGGGCATTTCCTGGTGCTGTGGTTTTGCTCAGCCTGTTTCCTTTGCCTACAATACTTCCTTCTGTCTAACTCCTAAACCTCTTCATCCACTGCCTTCCAGCATGGATCCATGCTGTCTCTACTCTCTGACAGCTCTTTCTTTGTGGGGCACTTGTCTGTTCTCACCCTTGTCACGGTGCATGGTAGTTGGTTGGCTTTTTCTTCCCTGTGAGATGGGGAGGTGGGAAGGGAACCAGCCCGTCGGAGTCCTTGCTCTGAGCTGGAGCCATGGTAGGTGCTCAGCATCCTCCAGCTCTCAACACCATAACACACAGGATATGCAGGTGCTGGTTGGGTTTTTTTTTTTTTTAATTTTTATTTATTTATGATAGTCACAGAGAGAGAGAGAGAGAGAGGGGCAGAGACATAGGCAGAGGGAGAAGCAGGCTCCATGCACTAGGAGCCCGACGTGGGATTCGATCCCGGGTCTCCAGGATCGTGCCCTGGGCCAAAGGCAGGTGCCAAACCGCTGCGCCACCCAGGGATCCCTGGTTGGGTGTTTGTAGCACAACTTAATAACCTACTTTGCAAGTATTTGTTTTGTCCTTAGTCTTAGGGAGGTTTGGAGGTGGTAGTGAGTGGAAGGATGGGGTGGTGGGTTATAGAGGTCTTTCACCTTTTCCTGGCTGGTTTCAGGACCGAACACGGTTGAGAATCCTCTCAATGGAGACTCTGCCCCCAAAAGAGTCAGGAGGGTGGTTCAGCTCGCTATTGATTTCATGGACCCTCGGTTCCCTGCCACTGTGAAGTGTGATGCCCTTGTCTTCTAGAACAGGACCATACAGTATTGGTTCCTTGGAGTTGTACTCTTTGCATCTTGTTTACTTTTCACTCTTTCCAGGAGAGTGAAAGCAATATGATGCAGGGCAGAGCAGGTGAAGAGCCGAGAAATAAGGGAAGACCAGAGATGACAGTCCTTCCCTTTTCAGTGGGGGATGTTGGCTCTCATTTGTAAGTGAGGCACTAAATGACCATCTGCCCGGTGCCAGGTTCTGTTTGGTGACGTCCATTCAATAATAGAACCGAAGCATCTGTACGGTGTGGCAATTAAGAGCTTGACCTCAAATTCCAGCACCATCACCTGCTGACTGGGTGATGTTGGACAAGTTACTTAACCTCTCTGTGCCTCATTTTCCTTGTCTGCGAAATGGAGGTGATACTGGTGTCTACCTCAGAATGTTGTGGAGATTAAATGAGGAAATCTAGGCAAAGCGCTTAACACAATTGCTGACACAACAGTTATATACTATATTATTGCTACCACTAATTGGCTCAGATGTTTTCATCTTAGTTGTCGTTCTTAGAATCTCTTCTTAACCTCTTGCTAAGAGTAGGCATTTCAAAGTAATGAGTGGAATAAGAGGGACAGCCTTTCAAACGTGGGGTGCCAATAAACTGACACCTCTCATTTGGCCTTAGGTAAGGATTGGAGGCCTGGGTTTGCTGGCTGGGACCTAGGGTGGGGCTCTTGCATGGGTGGTACGGCCTTTGGTTATTGACTGCAGCATTCATTCTGAGCCCAGGCCATGAGGCGGGGCATCCGGAAAGGAAGCTCCATGGTGTGATGGTTGGGGCAACTTCTGGTGCAGGGTGCTTGCAAAACGATCACAGGCTTTGGAAGAGGAGACTGCCACACTCTTACCCACCTGCCTATGACCATGTGCAGGTCACTGCCTCTTTGGACTTGGACTTGTTTCTTCTGTGTAACCACCGCCACCACCACCTTTCAAGAACTTTTGTGTCAGGCACTGTTCTCTGGGCTTTATACATACTAACTCTTTAAAAAGAGTACTTGAAACATTTACGTCACAGGGTGATTTGAAGATTATATACTACCATATGTGTGAAAGTGCCAGCAAGGTGTTAAAAGCAAAAACAACTGGGTGACAGTGCTAATGAGGTTCTTTTCCAGTTAAGAAAAAAAAAAGTCATGCTTAAATTTTGCATATAAATGTATACTTACACACAAACACCAGATAAATAGCAGTAAAAATCAACAACAACAAAAGCTTTTTAAGCAACATAAGCCACAGGTACTTTTCACATTGTGCACCTTCTTTTTATCCTAACAGTTGGCACCTGGCCACGGCAGATGTTTTATACAGGGTTTTGCCATCAAAACACATACCTCTTGAAGGCATTTAATTTTGTGTCTGGCACATAGCAAACTCTGTTAATGTTTGTTAACTGCATATCTTAAAGGATGTGTCTTTATTGATTTGCTTTGTATTTTAAAGGAGAGAGACTTGAAAAAGCATCTTGTCGAGGCAGAAAGTCTCATTTGGAGAATAATGTAATCATTTGAGTAGGAAGGTATGTTCACAAAACACAAATAGCCAGGCAAAAATATCTCTCCCCTCTTCCCCCGGTGAGTCAGTTACATGCATGCTTACCTTGAGATTAATCTTCCATTCACATTGAACTTAATATTGGAAATAATGAGATGGATTACATAAGCACCCCCCCACACACACACACCTCTAAATTCTCATTTTATTGTCACTCCAAGTCTCTCTTGAGTCTCTCTTCCAGGTTGTGATGAGCATAAATGTAAAATCCAAGAAATGTTTGTTTTATAGGGGAAAATTGTGTGCATAGAGGAGAGATTCAGATAAACCTAAATCTATCTCAATTCAAATCTTGGTTCAGCCACTTTGTATCTTATGAGGGGGGCTCCAGCAAGTAATTTAATTTCTTTGAACCTTATTTTCCTCACTTGAAAAGCAAAAGAATAATACTGGTCTTAGGATTTATATAAAGTACTAAGTAGGTGTCAGTGATAGCTATTATTATGTTGTTCACCTAGAATCAATAAGAAATTAATTTTAGTCATAGCCACCTCTGTACTTTTAAATAAAATATAAGTGTGATATCTAATTAGAAAATAAGTTTATTAGCTTCATCACTGAGTTACTTTTGCTTTTAAACATCAATAATGTGGAGCGCCTGGATGGCACAGTCGGTTAAGCATCTGACTCTTGGTTTCAGCTCAGGTTGTGATCTCAGGATTGTGGTATCGAGCCCCATATAGGGCTCCGTGCTCAGCACAGAGGCTGCTTAAATTTCTCCCCACTCTGCCCCTCCTGCTCATGCTGTCTCTTTCTCAAATAAATAAATCTTTTTTAAAAAAAATCCATAGCGTGACCATTGGTTTTTATTCAAGGGTTAAATTAGAATCTAACCTGGAGATGATGCCCTTTCATATTTGTTATGTTTAAAAATAAAACAACACTATGAAAGAATCAAATACTTTTTTATGTTCTGGGTATATTCATATATATGTTTATAAAATGTATATATGTGTGTGCATTTATGTATACACATACACATGTGTGTATGTGATATATATACCTATATCAGAGTTTGGTTAATTCCCATATCTAAAGGAAATGGACGCTCAGGGAGATTTCTTTTCCAAAGGCAGCTTGACAGTTGCACTGCTAGATTCATGGCCCAGTGTTGCTAATCCAATAGCCAGGTCTTCTTCAGCCAGTTCTATGTGAATTTATACTTGGGAATCCCTTTTCTGTTTGGCCTTCCAGTTTGTTCTTAGTTTTTAGCTTTTTGACCTCCTGCTTTTCTCCCTTACTATGATTCTTTGCCATATTTCCCTTCACAAAGTCCCTAGGAGGTGGCCTGTTTCCTGGTGTGGGCCATTTTCTAGAACCTCGCATATAACTAGAACTTTTCTTGAATCAGTTTTCAGAAGATTCTCTTCATCAGTTGAAGTTACCCAACTTTTTGTTCCAGCTGTTCTGATATTATCCTCTCAAGTCAGAATTCAGTCCTAAGTTTGTGCTTAGGATGATACTTAATGTGTTCATGATGTGTTCTGGGGAAGCCAGCACCCCCCCTGTACAAACCAGCATGAGCAACCACTGAGCTAGAGAGGCCTCCCCTTCCTAGAGCATTGTTGGATGACTTGATGTGGCATCTCCTGTTTTAATAAGGAGAAAGACCAAGTTCATCACCATGAGCTATAGAACCTGTCATGATTTGACCTTGACCTACCTGGCCAGCCTGGTGCCCTACCAGTTGCCCATTCTCTTCCACAGCCCACCATGCTAGCTTTGTGCCTTCAAGCCTTGGCTTGTGAGATTCCCTGGGCCTAGAATTCATTTTGGGTGCCCACCAGCCTTCAATCTAGCTCCCTCAGGAAGCTGTTCCATTGTCCCTTCCCAGTGTCTTCCTTGCTGCTGTGATTATGTCACTTGCAGTAACTCATTGAGGTTAAGGAGTTTTTTTTTATCATCTCTCTAGGCCAGCACACAGTGGGTGCTCAACATGTTTAAATCCTTTTGCATTTATGTACCCACTCCACCAAAAGTAGAAGCTTTGCAGAAATTGCAGATTTGTCCAGATTTTCCAGGATAACCTGGATTTCAAAAATATCTTGTCCCATTGTGAGGTGATATGTCCCTTCCAGTTTTGGTTCAGAAAGCATAATTGCCATTTTTACAGATTGCCTGAAAGTTGCTTTGGGGAGCATTTCAGTGAATTGATGCCAGTTTTTTTTTAACTGCCAGAGTGGTTAGTGCTTGGAGAGGTACAGGGGAACAGAGTTTGTCTGTGCACTTGTGAAGCATAAAATATAAGAAAAGCATTTAAAAATATAACTTATTACATGTAATGTGGCAAAATAAAATTTTTTAATGTTATAAACCTACTCTTAGACTGATATCAGCACATATCAGAGATTTATTAACATTATTAATGAGAAAACCGTCAGGATGACAAAACTGGATCCAAAGAGAATGTAAGAAACTGATATTTATGTAGTTTAAAAGAGGATGCGGGAATAAGATTGCAAATATAGATGCAAAACTGGTCAGTGTCCTACAGGGCAATAAAAAAACAAAGCCTTTGAGTTCATCTTTTTTTTTTTTTTTTTTTGAGTTCATCTTTTTTTAAATCATTTGCAGCTTATCGATTTTCTATAAGTGAACATCTAACTTTACAGAATGTGGGCCTAATCCATAGTAAATAGAAAGTCAAACAAGTTTATGTTTACACAGCATATCAGATGGCCTTTGTGTAGACAGGGTAGACATGACTACCTCTAGTATGACTCTAAAGGAACTTTTTTTTTTTTTTTTTTGGCCTTATTTTCAAGTTTCGGTAATTTTTTCTTTTTTCCTTTCCTTTCCTTTCCTTTTTCCTTTCCTTTCCTTTCCTTTCCTTTCCTTTCCTTTCCTTTCCTTTCCTTTCCTTCTTCTTTTCTTTTCTTTTCTTTTCTTTTCTTTTCTTTTCTTTTCTTTTCTTTTCTTTTCTTTTCTTTTCTCTTCTTTTCTTTTTTCTTTTCTTTTTTTAGAGAGCATGTGGGATCCCTGGGTGGCTCAGCGGTTTAGCGCCTGCCTTCGGCCCAGGGCACAATCCTGGAGTCCTGGGATCGAGTCCCACGTAGGGCTCCTGGCATGGAGCCTGCTTCTCCCTCTGCCTGTGTCTCTGCCTCTCTCTCTCTCTCTCTCTCTCTCTCTCTGTCTTTCATGAATAAATAAATAAAATCTTAGAGAGAGAGAGAGCGCATGTGCAAGCAGGGGTTAGGAGGGCGGCAGAGGGAGAGAGAACCATAAGCTGGCTTCATATCTAGCAAGGAGCCAGGGCATGATCTCACCACCCTGAGGCCTGAGCTGAAATCAAGGGTATGCTTAACCAAATGAGCCACCCCTCAGATAATTTTTCTTAACAAATAAATCACAGATGGGTCCAAGAGCACAAAGATGACTGGATCTGAGATAGAAAAGAGTGTCCTGGTTGAGAGTAATTTTAAGTGATTTTGAAATAGAATTGTGAAATTCAGAAAGGAAGAGGGTGGTAACAAGCAGAAAAGGTGAGGCATGGCAGTCACAGAGAAGGATTCCCTCCCTAATCCTGCCAAAGGTATGTGCAGGAAAGGGTGTGGGTATTTTCCCCAGGTGGATGATGAGCTAAGGAGAGTGGGAAGTGAAATCCTTTGGAGTAGGAGGGAGCAATCGGTAAGAAGCTTTGAAGCTTGTGTTTGAGAGATTTGAGAGATTTGATTTGAGAGACTGTTGGACCAACAAGATACTCAAAGAAGACAGTTGTCACTAGGGAGGAGGTTACAGTTAAAATCAAGGTCGAGTATAGAAGTTAAGCAAAGAGAACTCTGATACCATGAAAGAACTCTTGATACCAATCAAGGTAGAGTATAGAAGTTAAGCAAAGAGAACTCTGATACCATGAAGTTCGTAGTAAACTTCTGGTAGAGTAAAGAAGAAAGACCAATTGAAGGTGATGCTGAAGATCATTCTCCTGGTTGAAACTGAGAGCTGCTTGGGGGCCCTGCTGTGTTGGACAGAGAAGTTAGGACTGGCCGGCCCAGCTGGGATTCTGAACCTGCCCCTGACACCCAGCCTGGCAGATAGGGAGAGAGAGTCAGACAGAGCAGACCAGAAGACCATTGGAGAATGACTTTCGCTTCCCTTTGTGCTTTCTTTTACTCTTAATTTTCAAATGTTTTATTTCATTATGTAATATTTGATATATGCAGTGATACATTTGTGTTATGTAACACGAGCATTTGAGAATCCCACCTCCCTGCCCGATTTTCCTTTGTGGTTTCTTTGCCAGTAAAAAGAGTGTACTCATCCCTTGCCTAAAATATAGGATGCCTGAGTCACTAGTTTGCCATCCGGTGTCATTCAGCCCTCCTCCAGACTCCCTGTCTCCCAGGAAGGTGACCCAGAATTCCCTTGATGTACATGATGCTGTCCCTGTGCTATGAGCTTCTTAGCAAATGTGCTCCCTGGTGTTTCGAGTGATTTTAGGCACGAATAGCCTGAATCTGTTATAATTGTCCCTGCGTTCCTTATATTATTGCATTCCAGGGTTTCTACAGCGAAGGGTGTAGGTGTCAGCCCAGCTCCTGAACTGCTCTTCTGGGTGACCTAAAGGGGGTAACTCATGTTTGAGGTCCTGAGAAAGCAGTGGTGATTACAGATAGCAAAATGGTAGAGAAAGAAAAAGCTATCTCACTATTGACCTTCAGGTTTGATACTAGTCTACATTTGATTTCTTTTTTAATTATTAGAAAAAAAAAATCCTAAGAGGGAAGATCGGATCATCAGCTTGAGTGCAGGATACTTGTTTCTTAAAGAAGCATACTTGTTGGGAACTAACTTTTGTGTTTACCTCTTGCTCACTGGTTGTGGTCCATCTAATTCCCAGCAGCCTACAAACATCACATACCACACTTACTCTGTCTTTTATGTTGGTTGGGCAGATCTAATGTGAAAGATTAAGTGAACGACACTAAATTAAGAAAGTTTAGATGAATGTCCTTATAATCTTGGGGATGAGGAACTTTTTCAGTGTAACACAAAAACCAGGTAATTTCATTACACAGTATTAGCATTTGCATATAGTCAGTTCTGCTATAATACAACATATACATTCCTAAAAATCACTGCACTGAGCAAAATCATGTGATGCAAACCAGAAGGCTTATGAGGGAAATGGACTTTTTTTTTTTTTTTTTTAAGATTTTTTATTCATTTATTCACAAAAGACAGAGAGAGGCAGAGAGAGAAGCAGGCTCCATGCAATGAGCCCAATGTGGGACTTGATCCTAGGACTCCAGGATCACGCCCTGGGCCGAAGGCAGGCTCTAAACCGCTGAGCCACCAAGGCGTCCCGGGAAATGGGATTCAGGTCACAACACTCAAAATCTTTAGAAGTGATTAAAAAAAAAAAAAAAAAGATACCTGAAAAAACTAAGAGCTAAAAACCTAATAAAACAGCTTAGTTTTATAGATTATTAAGTCAGTAAGAAATATGAAATACCACAAGAAATGGGGCCCCTTACCCTAAAAAAGACCTGAGGTTTGCTTGTGGAAGTGAGTGTTAGAAGTTGTAGCTTCTGAGTTATTGTGAGGTGATGGACGAAGGGATGTCTGCAGTCCGATGGAAAGTTCTGATCCAGATGTGGATGGTTATGATTCCTAATACATGCTGTGACCTGACAAAGCTGGTGGATGTTTGAGGTGTGCACCTGTGCTCATTTTGTATACCCCTATGTGGCTCATTTCAGCTGGGTGTGTTTTGCATTTCCTAGTGTTTCTCTCATGCATAAGTAAACACAAAATTCGTGACATGCCCAAATTGTTCCCTAATATAGCCAAATGCATTGGAACAAATTCACATTTGCAAAACAAGAATCCAGGCAAAACTGTCAAAAAAACCTGCCACAAATAACATGCACTAGATACTACTGAGTGCCAGGCACTGTGCTTTAGACTCCATGCAACCTCTCTCTCAGCAGCCCCATGAGGTAAATATAATTTCAACCCCATTTTATAGATGAGAAAACTGTGACCCAAAAAAGTAAAACTTACCCCCAAGTTATAGGGCTAGGGCATGATAACGTAATCACTGTGGCATTATATTTTCTCAACAAAAAAAATTTTTTTGAAGATCTTACTTGAGAGTGAGAGAGCATGTGAGCAGGGGGGAGAAAATGGGGGTGGGGGGGGGAGAAACAGATTCCCCACAGAGTAAAGAGCCTGAGGCTGGGCTGGATCCCAGGACCCTGAGATCTTGAGCTGAGCCGAAGGCAGATGCTTAACCGATTGAGCCACCCAGGCACCCCTCTTTTTCTCAACAAATTAAAAGAAAAATAAAGTGGATTGTATTGTCAACCATACTTCAATAAAAAATAGGGATCCCTGGGTGGCGCAGCGGTTTGGCACCTGCCTTTGGCCCGGGGCGCGATCCTGGAGACCCGGGATCGAATCCCACATCAGGCTCCCGGTGCATGGAGCCTGCTTCTCCCTCTGCCTGTGTCTCTGCCTCTCTCTCTTTCTCTCTGTATGACTATCATAAAAAAAAAAAAAAAAATAGTGTGGCAGATATATGCACATATATAAGGAGGAAATACTCATAGTATATGAAATTTTTTTGTATCAGTAAAAAGAGACAACCCAATAGAAGAATGCATAAAGATCAAGAGCAGGCAATTTAGAAAGAAAGAAATACAAATAGTCAATAAAATTGGCAGGGAGACATCCAGCCTCATTAGCGCTCATTCATCCAAGCCGAAACAGTTTGATGTTGTTCTTTCCCCACTGTCTGGATGACAGAAGCAGATGTGGGGAAATGCTGGCAGAAGCATAGGTTGTTACAGCCTCCCCAAAGCACACATACCTGTCTTTTGACCCAGCCAGTCAATTTCTAGAAATTTATCCCAATCATCAAATCAGTGGGAAAAGATTTTTGTAAGACTGGGTAATGCTGAGGCCACCTGGGTGGTGCAGTCGGTTAAGCATCTGACTCTTGCTTTCAGCTGAGGTCAGGATCTCAGGGTTGTGAGATCAAGCCCCACGTCAGGCTCTGTGCTCAGCTCAGAGTCTGCTTGAGCTGTCTCTCTCCCTCTGCCCCTTCCACTCATGTTCTCTCTCTCTTAAATAAATCCTTTAAAAAAAAAAGTTTCTAATGCTAAAAAATTGAAAACAGCCATTTGTCATCACTAAGTGGTTAAATTCTAGTGTGTTGATACAATATGCTATGATACAGTACTGAGGGACTCAAACAAAGGATGCTGCTAAATCCACAGTGGTTGACACTGAATACTTTGTGTTTTATTAAATAAAGGGGGCAGGGTACAAAAAAGCATCTTCAGTGTGATCCCACTTTTAAAACTGTTCTCACACGTGTGCTTTTGTGCACAAGCAAGCCATGCCTGTGTAGAGGAAGGACACATCAAAACATTGACAAGTAGATGCCCCAGGGAGGTGGAATTGCTGGATTTTTTTTTTTCATTTAACTTTTTTCTAAATTTTTTAATAGTTTACTTTTATGATTTTTAAAAAAAGGTTGTTATTTAAAACATTATCTGGGGTGCCTGGGTGGCTCAGTTGGTTAAGCATCTGCCTTCGGCTCAGGTCATGATCTCAAGGTCCTGGGATGGAGTCCCACATGGGGGCTCCCTGCTCAGTGGGGAGCCTGCCTCTCCCTCTGCCCTTCCCCCCAGCTTGTACACACTCTCTCTCCCTCACCAATAAATAATCTTTTTAAAAAAAATTATCTGGGCAGGGGCAGTCCAGGTGGCTCAGCAGTTTAGTGCCACCTTCAGCCCAGGGCCTGATCCTGTAGGCCCGGGATCAAGTCCCACATCAGGCTCCTTGCATGGAGCCTGCTTCACTCTCTGCCTGTGTCTCTGCCTCTCTGTGTGTGTGTGTCTCTCATAAATAAATAAATAAAATCTTTTTTAAAAATTATCTAAGGGATCCCTGGGTGGCGCAGCGGTTTAGCACCTGCCTTTGGCCCAGGGCGCGATCCTGGAGACCCGGGATCGAATCCCACGTCGGGCTCCCGGTGCATGGAGCCTGCTTCTCCCTCTTCCTGTGTCTCTGCCTCTCTCTCTCTCTGTGTGTGACTATCATAAATAAATAAAAATTAAAAAACATTATCTAACACAAGGGGGTAATAAATACGAAATATAAGAGTATCAGTGACCTTTCTAAAATCATTCTCTCAGCACATACCTAGGCTAGGTAGAAAATTCCTGCTAAAGGATATTGGCTGACATGACTATGCAGTTTGGAGACTATGTTACCTCATTTGGGGGCTTTAGATTCTATACTCCTGACCAAAATTAATCTGCCCAGATTTCAGACCACCTCCCTCTCAGGAAGATGTTGCTAGCTGGGCAGGACAAAGTGCTTGATGTTACCTCCATGTTGCAAACTCCATAAAGTGCACATGAACTTGGGGTTTCTTCGGATGAAGCTCATGACTGGTTGCAATGCACAGGTGACAGCTGCAGTCTCTGATTTTGATCACAAGCTTTAATGAGACCAAAACTCAGGAGTAATTTCTTGGGGCCCAGCTTCCTTGATGCAGCAAAATTATTCCTTATAAGAAGCAACTAAAAAGGGCAGCCTGGGTGGTTTAGCAGTTTAGCACGGCCTTCAGCCAAGGGTGATCCTGGAGACCCGGGATCGAGTCCCATGTTGGGCTCCCTGCATGGGGCCTGCTTCTCCCTCTGCCTGTGTCTCTGCCTCTCCATCTCTGTGTGTCTCTCATGAATAAATAAATAAAATATTTAAGAAAAAAAAAAACAGCTAAAAATAGTTCTGTAGCTTATTTGAGGAGGGTAACACCCAGGAGCACCCCTGCTGTAAGCTAGGATTTGCAGGCCAGAGGGTGGCCTGCCTAGCTCCCAGGAGGCCCATCCAAGTTTGGCCTTCCGCTCTAGGGACCACAGCTCATCGTGCAGGATCTGGAACTTCATTTTCAAAGCCCCATAAAGCTTGTGCCTTCTTCCAGGCCTCTCTTTTCTGGGTTTCACGGCTCTCAGAGGAAATGAGAACTTCTATAATTGCGGCACTCCAGTGATTGGAGCAGGGAACACGAGACATTAGGATACTCCCACGGGTACAGCTTGGAGCTTTAGAGCAAAACTGTACCCGAGGTGGGCCTTTGGCATCTTGGTTCTCCAGGCCTCGTTCTGGCTGGTGGGGCCTCCTCTCCTCTGTCACTGCAGACCAGATGGGGTCCTGGGAAGGCCCCACCTGCCTTGCTGGAGCTGGGGCTCAAAGAGCTTCTTCCCATCACTTCTTCCTTCAAATGCTTGGTCTTAAGGGGCCCCTCTGTGCGTCTCAGCCCAGTGCCTATCTGCCTTGCTGCAGATAACACCACCGGAGCTTGTCATGTGTGGGTTGAAAAGGATTTATTTTTTTTTAAGTCGTTGCATCCCATTTGCCTCCATTCTCTTAACCTGCTTTGTGAACAAGCTTTAGGACCTCTGCAGGTTACTTCACCATGCCAGCCCAAGTCTTTCTCCGCGAAAGGTTTTAGAGAACACTCAACTAGATGAGATCAGTGGAGCCAAGTGCCCAGGCGGTAGGTGCTCTGGAATTACCACTGATAGGGACCCTTATAAGGGTCTGCCTCTCACCAAACACTTTGCACAAATTATTTATCAATCCTCACAACAGAGAAGCCAAGTATTCTTAAGGCAGCCTTTTGTGGTGAGGAAACCCACGTGTAGAGAGGTGACTTGCCCTCTTGAGACCCTACCTAGTACCGAAGTCTGTGCCCATCTGCCAAGCCTCTGGCCTCTCTTGCCTTGTGCCCTCCTTAGCTTTCCATAGATGAAAAGAGTCAATCAGGGATTGACGTTCTTTTGGCTCACAAAACACCTCTGGGCTGATTCCACAGGGTAAGAACTTTATGGGCATTCTGAAAAGTTCAACAGGTTATTAGGTTTCTCTTAAGCATTTTCTTAAAACTTTTTATAAATCTTGTGTTGTGCTTGGATTGTTTAGCGCTAAAGTGTGCTTTGTTTAAATTCTGTGCTGAGTTTAAGGACATTTCTTAGTTTAATCATTTACAAGGAACTGGAATTGGTTGGTACCAATTACAATATCTGTGGCAATGTGCCCATTTCTCCTTCCCACACACAGCAGGCTGAGTGTCGAGGGGACACAGCAGTGTTGAGGTGTTGGTAAATAATACTACTACATAGTCATTTAATCTTATAAGATGCTGTTTTGTCAGCAGGTTGAACTGATGAAACGCTGGAAGTAATGAGCTGCTAAACTCCAGTCGTCCTGTATGGTCATCCTAGAAACCCCGAGTAGCTTTCTGCTTGCATAACATAGGACTCTTCATAGCCCAACCTGCTACCACCACACAGGAGCATGTGCATGTGCACACGCTGTTAGAGACCTGGGAAGGTGGGAGGGACTTGGCTGGTAAAGGTTTGGGAGAATGAAAAGAGTTGGTGTGTTTTTTGTTTGTTTTTGGTTTGGGGTGTTTTGGTGGCTAAGTCAGAGCATCGAGCGACCTTGAATGTTTAGAGAGGAGCGTGTACAGTTCAGAAACAAGCAGCAGCTCCTTGGGAATGTCTTAGAGAGGAAGGGGGAGGGAATGGAAGCAGTGTGAAGAACCTTAGGTCTGAAAATACCCATGAGAAAGCCAAGGTTCCAGACTTCTAATGGGGACCAGCCCTGTGGGGAGGCAGGAGTCACAAGAGATGAATTTTAGTTGTGGATTAAGTTGGGTTTTGGTAAATTTCAGGGTGAACTAGGGGAAGAGATTTGGGGCCCTTTGGGCTGGGAACTTTAGGGGTCCCAGGTACTTGGAACACACATCCCAGTGGTCCCACAACTCTTTGCCCCGAGAGAAGGAGCATGGCCAGGGTGGGCCCTCTAGAACACAGAATCCAGGGCCGGGGTTGCTCTGCCCCAACCTTCTGGCCGTGAGTGTGCTGTGGTGCAGTAGAAGAGCCTGAAGCTGGGAGGCAAGGAACTGGTCCTAGTCCTTGCTGTGCCCTGATGAGCTGTAGGACCTTGGCCAAGTTATTTCCCTGTTCTGGACTTCCATTATGATCTTTCCATCCACTCCACCCCCTGAAGTTCCAGGACTTGGAGGCTATTGATTTTGTCATCCCTGAGTGTTCCTGAGGGTACCAACAGTGCCCAGTGCCCAGGGCTATGTGCTTTCTGGGGAGAAGGCCCAGAGGCTACCTGTGGTAAGGAAGGAAGGCTGCCTGAGGTGAGAGCAGTTTAGGGTCTGGCCAGACCTCCTGACCTCCTGATTCCATGCATGGTCATGGGGAGCAGTCCTGGGTTGGCGGTGGCTTCACACCTGAGGCTACTGAGCTTGAAATCCTTAGGACAGAGACTACCCACTTTCCTCCCCAGTGTCCCCAACTGCAAAACGAGCCTCCAAAAGCAATACTTACCTAGCCCAGGGGTGGCTCTTGTTTGGCCTGATATAATCAGGAAAGTTAGTGGAAAGGGCCTGGAGGTGGGGTGGGGAGAGAGAAGAACATCAGACAGATGAATCCTGACCTGTTGTTCTTCGGTTGGCCACCTTAGCTCAGGAGGCTCTCCTCCTGGGAGGGAGGTGAGGGTCTCCTGACCCATTTCTGCTATGCTCGTGGGAAAGCCTTTAGCTTTGCATGCCTCGGTTTCTTTTCTTTTCTTTTCTTTTTCTAAGATTTTTTATTTGTTTGAGAGAGAGCCTGAAAGCAGGAGTGGGGGGAGGGGCGGAGGGAGAAGCAGACTCCCCACTGAGCAGGGAGCCCGACTATGGGCTCCACCCTAGGACCAGCCCCCGCCCCCCCATCATGACCTGAGCCCAAGGCAGACGCTTAAGCATCTGAGCCACCCAGGCGCCCCCATGCCTCAGTTTCTTAAGCAAATTTGGAAGTTAATAGATATTTTGGATGGCAATAAAATTACTCCTTTTCGTTTCTTTCCAGAGATGCTGCAGTTTGTCAGCAATCAAGTTGGAGAGTTCCCTGACTTGTTCTCCGAGCAGCTGTGTAGCTCCTTCCCTGGCGGCGGCGGCGGCAATGGCAGCGGCAATGGCGGGGGCGGAGTGGGGGACCCCGCAATGTCGCGGTCCTTCAGCCAGGTCCCGCTACCTGCCTTCTCTCCCGCTGCCGCCTCGCCGCAGGCTCCCGCCCTGCAGGTCAAGGCTCCCCCCACCACGGTCCCCACCCCGCCGCGGGCCACGCCTGTTCTTCAGCCCCGCCCCCAGCCCCCGGCCCCGCCCCCGGCCCAGCTGCCGCAGCAGACGGTGATGATCACCCCCACGTTCAGCACCGCTCCGCAGACGAGGATCATCCAGCAGCCTTTGATATACCAGAATGCAGCCACCAGCTTTCAAGGTGATTCAGAAGTCAGAGATGATGGTGGTTGGTTGGTTCAAAAGTTTATGTGCCAGGTTGCAACCACATCCCTCTCTGGGGATGATGGAATCAGCAATTTGGTCCTCTTCTGATTGAGTTTTGGGTAATTGCAACAAGGATCGTAGTGTGGGGATAGTCCACACTCTGCCTCTTCAGATACCCTAATATCTGTTGTGCCTGCTTCAAGGATATTGGGTCAAAGAATGGAACAAGCAGAGCAGGTGCAGGGCCGTGCTGGTAACTGGAGCTAGAGGCTTGAATAAAGTGAGTCTAGAGACTTACCTTACCTGAACAACAGCCAGATCTTGGCACCTCGAAGTTGAGAACTATTCCTTCAGCAAACATCTCCTGAGCAGCCACTACAGAGACTATGAATTAGAGCAGGTGCTACATCTCCGTTCAGCAGGCCCTCAGGTGTGTGGTGATCTAGTGAGTGACTTTCTGTTGGGCTGTGCCCAGTGCCTTTGCGGCAGACCTCCCTCCGTTTTCGGACCCTTTGGGGGAGCCCCAGGTGGGATTAGTATTACTCTGAATTTCAAAGGATCTTAAAGTTCTTCAGTGGGCTTCTGAGGGTTTAGGGCCTACAGAGAGGCAGCAAAGCAAAAAGCTGAGACTGTCATCCCAAAATGCACTGTCATCCCAAAGTGCACTTTCTCTTCCTTCCATGAGGAGCAATGGAGCCATATGGAATTGTTGGTTCTCTGTATCTATCAATTCTCCTACTGGGTGCAGTCTTTTGCTGATTAAGCTCCCCTCATGTCTACCCCTCACCCAGAGTAATAAAATAATCTGTTCTCATTCCCTCAGAAATTGATGCAGCTCCCATGGAATGTTCTTGTTATCTAGACCAGCCTGTAAATGGCTGTGTACATCTTCTTCAGCAGCAGGTGGGGAGTTGGGCTCGTTCTAAGGCACCCCATCCAAGGTGGCTACTGCAGCTACAGTGACATAATGCATTCCTCGTCTGTGTGACTTTTCCCTCCTCTTCTCCCAAGTCCTTCAGCCTCAAGTCCAAAGCCTAGTGACATCCTCCCAGGTGCAGCCAGTCACCATCCAGCAGCAGGTGCAGACGGTACAGGCCCAAAGGGTGCTGACGCAGACAGCCAACGGCACGCTGCAGACCCTCGCCCCGGCCACGGTACAGACAGTTGCTGCACCCCAGGTGCAACAGGTCCCGGTAGGTAGCCGGTGAGGATTCAGGAGGGTGCTGGGTGGAGCTGGGGGCTGGTCTTGAAGATGTGGTATACATACTAAGAAGGACCAACAGAGTGTAAGGGAGCAGCATTTGGGCCGTGGTGAGCTGGGCATGGAGACCTAGCTGGGATGGCATCTGTGGAGGTACACTGGCCCTCGCACAGTCCCAGTGGAGGTGGATTATTATTTTTTTAATCTTTTTTTTTTTAAGATTTTTATTTATTTATTCATGAGAGACAGACAGAGAGAGACAGAGAAAAGCAGAGACACAGGCAGAGAGAGAAGCAGGCTCCATGCAGGGAGCCTGACGTGGGACTGGATCCCGGGTCTCCAGGATCACGCCCTGGACTGAAGGCGGCGCTAAACTGCGGAGCCACCGGGCTGCCCTGGAGGTGGATTATTTACCCCGGTCATGGGTAACTGGAAAGGGATGTGCCAAAATGTCTTGAATTTATGTATTACGGTGGATTGTAGTTTCTCACTAACAAGGTAATTTATCTATAAAAAAAAAAACACGCAGGTTTTTTTCCCCCATCTGCTTCTCAGTCCTGTTCCTGGCTTTGCTGGGTTTGTCGAAAATCAGCCCTCTGTCCCGTCCTCCATCCCCAGACTCTGCCCCTGCCAGGCCCTGGCGTTACTCTCCTTGAAGCCTTCCAGCCTTCCAATGCAAGACCCTCTTTAGCTATACTCTTTCTCCTTGTCATCAAGTTGTGTTCTTGGTTTTAGGGAAATGTTATTTTTTCTTCTTTCCTGGAGGGAAAGAAGCTAAAGCAAAAGAAAAAAAATAACACTGCCTTCCTTTTTCCTTTTCTTCATTCTCCGTCCAGGTCCTGGTACAGCCTCAGATCATCAAGACAGATTCCCTTGTTTTGACCACCTTAAAGACAGATGGCAGCCCTGTCATGGCCGCAGTCCAGAACCCAGCCCTCACCGCCCTCACCACCCCCATCCAGACAGCTGCCCTTCAAGTACCAGTAAGAGCTGCCTTCCTCCCTCCACCCCCTCCTTTCCTAGAGGTGTTAGGCCCCAGAGATGTTAACAAAACCTCTACAGAGTGGGTAGGTGCAGAAGCTCTATGGAATGTGTCAGATTGCAAATATCACCCCCTTTTAGGTTCCCTCCCCACTGCCTTGAGAAGTACCATCAATGTATGTTATATGGGAGTACTAGGGACTGAGGGAGGAGAGAGGACTAGCAGAGGGTCCCCGGTTCCCATGTAGCAGCTCCACACAGGAATGTCTGCCTCTTAGGTCCTGCTGATAGAGGTTTGACTTCTGAGGGACCCTAGACCCATCAGGCAGGAAGGGGCTATAAGGTGAGGGACATGGAAGGCCCCCATCCTTGGGTTGCAGGGTCACAGCCGCTTTGGTATGTTATGGCAAGAGAGTCTGATAGAGTAATAGGTGATCAAAATTTGAAAGTAAGCTTTATTCATAAGAGCCAAGAACTGGAAATAACACATGTACAAAAAGAACTATTGATACATATGACTGCTGAACCTCAAAAATAGTATGTTGGGCAAAAGATGCCTATCACAAAAGAGTTCATGCTGATGATTGCATTTATATGAAGTTTTAAAAGAGGCCAAACTAAGCTGTGGTGATAGAGGTCAGAGCAGTGATCACAGAGGGGGAAGGGGCAGACAGAACTGGAAAGAGGCACAAGAGAACTTTCTAAGGGGATAGGAATTGTCTGTGTCTTGGTCTGGGTTATTTTGGTTACATACATTATATCCCTATGTAAAAATGTATCAAGCTATATACTTAAAATGTGTATTTTTTTATTATGTGAGAATTATTTCTTAGTGATTAATGAAGTTGGGTGGTTTTTTTATTTGTTCGTTGGCTATTTGGATATTGAAGCCATTTTTTGAAAATAAAGCTAAAATGAGTAAAAAATAGAAACAGAGAGGGGAAAGCAGAGTTGAGGAAAGAGGAGCCTCTACAGTTGGCCTGTTTACTCAGTAGAATGGCTCTATCGGTTCTGCTCTTGTGCTTGTTGATGGCCAAATTATATAAGGAAAGGCAGCAAGTGATTTTACCGTCATGTGAGAGGAAGAGATGTATCCTACACCAGGAGAAACTTTGCCTTGGAGCCAGAATGCTATGGTACATTTTATGCGAGCTCAGAGGTGGCTAAATGGTTTGACACCAAAGCAGAAATCATAATCTTTCAAGTACCCTGAGACCAAAGGTTAAAATATATTTACCCACATTAATCCTATTGTGGTGTGATTTGTTGACAGTGGTTCTGGAGGGGGCTTAGTAACTCAGATACTGTGGCTCCTGAGGTTTCTTGGGGCCTGAGTTAATACAGCCAGGAAGGGCATCAGACCGGGCAAGGCCACATGGCCAAGGCTGCAGGTTTGTGTTCTGGGATTGCTTCATTCAGACTAACCATGGGCTAATTCTGCTCTGTGTCTGTGCCTGTTCTAGACTCTTGTGGGCAGCAATGGAACCATTTTGACCACAATGCCTGTGATGATGGGGCAAGAGAAAGTGCCCATCAAGCAGGTGCCTGGGGGAGTCAAGCAGCTAGAGCCCCCCAAAGAAGGAGAGAGGCGGACGACACACAACATCATTGAGAAGCGGTATCGCTCCTCTATTAATGACAAAATAATTGAGTTGAAGGACCTGGTCATGGGGACAGATGCCAAGGTGGGTGCCAAGCATTACGGTATTTCATGGGCCATCATCTCCCCATCTACCTATCTTTGCTTTAGGAATTTAGGAAAACCCAGGTCCAAGTGAGTGAATGTAAGGATGGCTAGAGGTGCTTTCTTTCTGTAGCATCTTGGGGTTTTTTCAAGATTATAAAATATTAACCAACATAAGGGAACTGTTGGGTTTGGGAAAGTAGCAGCCTGGCTGGACCTTTGACTCTGCTCTGTGGTGATGATGGATCCCAGGATCCCAGGTGGAGGGCTGCCTACTGCTCACTGGCAGTCAGGTGGAGATTGTATGTACCTTGGAGTCAGCTGGTGGTGTTTCTGGCATATGTTTAATTGTGTTCATGGGTGGTTAGCAATATTTTTACCTTGCAGGGAAGAAAGAAAATGGAGATCAGGTCTTTAACCAACAGCAAATAGAGGGAATAGATTGTTCATTATTTTGAGTTTTTCAGTGAATGTGTCTTCTGTCACATAGTTTTTTTGTTTTTGTGTTTTACCTATTTATCTTCATCATCTCTATTTTATTTTGTTTTATTTTATTTTTTAAAAGATTTTATTTATTTATTCATGGCAGAGAGAGAGAGAGAAGTAGGCTCCATGCAGGGAACCCAATGTGGGACTCGATCCCGGGTCTCCAGGATCACACCCCAAGCTGAAGGTGGCGCGAATCCCACATCAGGCTCCCGGTGCATGGAGCCTGCTTCTCCCTCTGCCTATGTCTCTGCCTCTCTCTCTCTCTCTGTGACTATCATAAACAAATAAAAATTTAAAAAAAAATAAAATAAAAAAAAAAAATAAAAGAAAATTTGATTTTCCTCATAGCCTATAGATCTGAAATGTGCTAACATAACTTAAGATGGCTATCCAACAGTCCTCCGCTTTTTTGTCAGTTGTTTTCTTTAAAGTTTGTTTTGGCTCTAGGATTATTATAAGAAAGAGGAGTACTAGGGACTCCTGGGTGGGTGGCTCAGCGGTTGGGCGTCTGTCTTCGGCTCAGGCCGTGATCCTGGGGTCCTGGGATCGAGTCCCACATCAGGCTCCCTCCATGGAGCCTGCTTCTCCCTCTGCCTGTGTCTCTGCCTCTCTCTCTTTGTGTGTGTGTGTGTGTGTGTGTGTGTGTGTGTGTGTGTGTGTATGTCTCTTGAAAAAATAAATAAATCTTAAAAAAAAAAAAGAGGGATCCCTGGGTGGTGCAGCGGTTTGGCGCCTGCCTTTCGCCCAGGGTGCGATCCTGGAGACCCGGGATCGAATCCCACATCGGGCTCCCGGTGCCTGGAGCCTGCTTCTCCCTCTGCCTATGTCTCTGCCTCTCTCTCTCTCTCTCTCTCTGTGTGTGTGACTATCATAAATAAAAAATAATAATAATAAAAGAAAGAAAGAAAGAAAGAAAGAAAGAAAGAAAGAAAGAAAGAAAGAAAGAAAGAAAGGAGTGACAATATTTATTTATTGTCACTATGTACCAGATCGGGGGCTACTCTCTGTACATGTATTATCTCATTTTACTCTCACTACAAGTTCATGATTCATGTATCATCATTATCCTCATTTTAAGGAGGTTCAGAGATGCTGAGTAACTTGTCCTGGATAGCACAGCTAACCAGTGATTGAGCCCAGCATCTCAGTCCGGAGCCATGCTTTCACCCCATGAGCTCTGGCCTCCCCACTCTCATTGTGCCACCTGCAGTGATGCCACTGTGTTTTTACCTGGCTTCCTTCCAAGATGCACAAGTCTGGTGTTCTGAGGAAGGCCATTGACTACATCAAGTACTTGCAGCAAGTCAATCATAAACTACGCCAAGAGAACATGGTGCTGAAGCTGGCAAATCAGAAAAACAGTGAGTGTGTGCTCATTGAGAGAAGGATTATCAGGCCTTCTGGTTGTAGAAGTCCTATGCTAGGCACTGGGGAGAGCCCACGGATGCTGTGTACAAGGTACCTTTGGGGGTGAAGCAGAAGCAAGGACCATGTGCCCCTTACCCAGCTCAGCCCTGGTCCAGGCACCCAGGCAGGGGCTCTGTACAAACAGACTATTTGCCAGATGCGGTTTTCTTTGCAGAGCTCCTGAAGGGCATCGACCTAGGAAGCCTGGTGGACAATGATGTGGAGCTAAAGATTGAAGACTTCAATCAGAATATCCTTCTGATGTCCCCTCCGGCCTCTGACTCAGGGTCCCAGGCTGGTTTCTCCCCCTACTCCATCGACTCCGAGCCAGGAAGCCCTCTGTTGGATGATGCAAAGGTATGAGCTTTTGAAATCCTCTGATCCCTGGAATCTCTCCCATATCTCCTAAGTTAACTGTGGAGAAGCTGCCGGTGGGGAGGCAGGCCAGGTGTTGAGAGGACTGGGGCGGGAGAATAGGAATTCTGTGAAATCAGGTCCTACTGTGTCCCCCACAAAATCCACTTAACTGGTTCAGTGTAGTCCAGTTTAACTGGTCCTTGCTGAAAGAGCCCATCTGAGAGGAATAAGGGCCAGATCCAGAATGGGAACACACAGCAGCTGTCATGCGGGTGCTAGGAGTTGCCGGAGGCACCTCATTACATCCCTCACTCATAATGGGCCTGGCAAGACCATTTTTTGATGTTGCTTGGTTGGTTTAGGGCAAGGCTGCCTCTGGGCCCTCTTCTGGAAATGATTACAGTTTCCAGTCTAACAAATAACATTCCAGCCAAGGGCCTTTCATCGTCAAAGAAAGCCCCTGGCAATTGTGGTTTAATGGAATTAGCCAATAGAGAGGCTCAAGCCTAATGATCTAGTAGTCCTGGGAACCCGTGGAGGCCACTGGCAATTTCTAACTTCAAAAGCACAAACTTCCCTTCTAGCCTGTTTTTTTGATCAAACTATTTATAGTATCATGTTCTTAATCTTAGTGACGAAGCTCTGTTTGTGAAATACTTTGTAAATGTGATTCTGTTTGGTAACAGAAGGCCATATAATGTATACATTGAATTAGCTAGGCATCTGTCATCAGAAGAAATTTTCAGATGGCTTTAAAATACTGAAAAGGAGTGGTGTGTAGTATGTGCACACTGGAAGTTGGGAGAGATCTGGCTCCAGCCTTCCTCCCTGCCCCTCTCTCTGGGCACCCTGGGCAGACAGGGCTCCTTTCTCCAGTCCTCCCTCTGTAGGACAGGGAGGGGGAGAAAAGCAGCCTTCTGGTTTTACCACAGGCAAACTCCTGTAAATAGATCCATACTGAAGTTGTATGGGTTTTTTTGGTTTTGTTTTGTTTCTTTTTTGGTAAAAATTTTGTTTATTTGAGAGAGAGAGAAGAGACCATGAGAGAGAGTAGAGTACACGCAAGTTGCAGGGAGAGGCAGAAGCCGACTCCCCACTGAGCAGGGAGCCTGATATAGGGCTCAGTCCCAGGACCCTGAGATCATGACCTGAGCTGAAGGCAGACGCTCAACTGACTGAGCCACTCAGGCACCCCAGTTGTAGGTCTTTAATCAGGTCTGTTGGTGTTTAATTTACATGAGATAAAACCCTTATTTTACAGTAGCATGAAATACTGGCATACAGTGTGAGGAGTTTTGAAAAGCAAGGGTATACACATATATAACTATCACTATAATCAAGATATAGAACACTTCCATCACCCACAGAGCTCCTTCATACACCATGGCAGATAGTTCCCACACCCCTCTCCAGCCTCAGACAGCTATTGCTCTGATTGCCGTCACTTTAGATTAGATTAGCTTGCCTGTTGTGGAATTAAACAGAAGAGCAGCCCCGGTGGCTCAGCGGTTTAGCACTACCTTCAGTCCAGGGCGTGATCCTGGAGACCCAGGATCGAGTCCCATGTCGGGCTCCCTGCATGAAGCCTGCTTCTCCCTCTGCCTGTGTCTGTGCTCTGTGTGTGCGTGTGTGTCATGAATAAATAAGTAAAATCTTTAAAAAAATAAATACATAAATAAATAAACAAACAGAAACAGGGATCCCTGGGTGGCGCAGCGGTTTAGCGCCTGCCTTTGGCCCAGGGCGCGATCCTGGAGACCCGGGATCGAATCCCATGTCGGACTCCTGGTGCATGGAGCCTGCTTCTCCCTCTGCCTATGTCTCTGCCTCTCTCTCTGTGTGTGTGACTATCATAAATACATAAAAAATTTTTTTAAAAACTTAAAAAAAAGATATTGAACATTTATTTAAAAAAAAAAACCAAAAAAAAACAAACAGAAACAGAATCCTACAGAATGTTCTCTTTTGTGCTCTCCTTTATAAGCAGGACTCCCACGGGATCCCTGGGTGGCGCAGCGGTTTAGCGTCCGTCTTTGGCCCAGGGCGCAATCCTGGAGACCCGGGATCGAATCCCACATCGGGCTCCCGGTGCATGGAGCCTGCTTCTCCCTCTGCCTGTGTCTCTGCCTCTCTCTCTCTCTCTGTGTGTGACTATCATAAAAAAAAAAAAAAAAAAAAAGTTACAAGCAGGACTCCTCTCCCTCTGGTCTTCGGAACATATTCTTGTCCCAGGTGGCAAGAGGATGAGCATTCCAGTGTCTGAGAAGCAGTCAGAGGGAGAGCTATGGGCTTCTTACCTGTGTCCCATGCTTTTCCTGTCTGACTTTGTTTTTTTTTTTTTTTTTAAGATTTATTTATTCATGAGAGAGAGAGAGAGAACGAGGCACAGACACAGGGAGAGGGAGAAGCAGGCTCCATGAAGGGAGCCTGATGTGGGACTCGATCCCCAGTCTCCAGGATCATGCCCTGGGCTAAGGCAGTGCTAAACCGCTGAGCTACCCAGGCTGCCCTCCCGTTTGACTTTGTAGTCTTGAGTTTAAATCTCATGGTCTGCCTTCAGTTCATATAAAAGCAAAATGCTATAAAAACCCATGCAGGGGATCCCTGGGTGGCGCAGCGGTTTGGCGCCTGCCTTTGGCCCAGGGCACGATCCTGGAGACCCGGGATCGAATCCCACATCAGGCTCCCGGTGCATGGAGCCTGCTTCTCCCTCCGCCTGTGTCTCTGCCTCTCTCTCTCTCTCTGTGACTATCATAAATAAATAAAAAATTTAAAAAAAAAAAAAAAAAAACCCATGCAGGGATCCCTGGGTGGCGCAGCGGTTTGGCGCCTGCCTTTGGCCCAGGGCGCGATCCTGGAGACCCGGGATCGAATCCCATGTCGGGCTACTGGTGCATGGAGCCTGCTTCTCCCTCTGCCTGTGTCTCTGCCTCTCTCTCTCTCTCTCTCTCTCTGTGTGTGACTATCATAAATAAATAAAAATTAAAAAAAAAAAAAAAAACCCATGCAGTATTTAATTCCAACCTCTTGGCCCTGTTTTGAAGGTCAAAGATGAGCCAGACTCTCCTCCTGTGGCGCTGGGCATGGTGGACCGCTCTCGGATTCTGCTCTGTGTGCTCACCTTCCTCTGCCTCTCCTTTAACCCCCTGACTGCCCTCTTGCAGTGGGGAGGGGCCCACAGCTCTGACCAGCACCCATATTCCGGCTCTGGCCGCAGCATCCTGTCACTTGAGTCAGGTAGGCAGAGGACCCCTTGTACCACCTAAGCGTGGGTGGGCGGCTGTGACAGGAGATGGGCCCTGTGTGTACAAACTGCTCAGCTTGTCCACCAGGTTCCAAAGGGCTTTTGTAGCAGGCCTGATAGGGACTGGCATAAGTCCCTATTTGGAAGTAACAGGGCACACCCAAGCTCCATCAGTAAGAACAGAAGAAATCAGGAACCTACACTTCTATTATTATAGGGGTTGGGGATAAGGGAAGGGAGGGTACCTATTTGAAGGAGATGTGATATTTTTGTCCGAGTCATGAAATCAGTGGTCTAACCAAACCCACCTTGATTGACGGTGATTTTTGCTATCTTTGTTATCTAGCTATGGTACCTAGTTCCATAGTGACAGGGGCTACGGAGCTCCTATTTAGGCTACAGAACTGTTCCAGATTTGCCTATTGTGTGGATTAAGGTTATGTTTTATTCTTATGGAAAGCTTTTAGACATTGTTATTAAATGAAGCAATCTTGTTACCCACACTTCTGAAAATGAGGTAGAAGGCTTCTAACCTGTTAAATGCTGGAGGTTAGTCAGATGCCCTGCAGTCCCCTAGGGCTGCTCTAGGAGGCCATTCCTCATGGGCTCAGTGGAGACCTTCCTTTTTAGGTTCTGGGGGCTGGTTTGATTGGATGATGCCAACGCTTCTCTTATGGCTGGTAAATGGTGTGATTGTCCTGAGCGTCTTTGTGAAGCTGCTGGTCCATGGAGAGCCAGTGATCCGGCCACATTCACGCTCCTCAGTCACCTTCTGGAGACACCGGAAGCAGGCTGACCTGGACCTCGCCAGGGTAAGTTCTGCAGCTGATAACTCAGCGACTTATATTGAATACCCTGGTATATAAATATGCCCTGTGGTAGGTGCTTGTGGGTGGTAAGAGTAGGAAGGGACCTGGCCCCTGATGGTCATAGGCAGCAGAGGACAGGACTCCTATGTGTAAATTATTGCATGAACACGAGATAATCAATCTATAGTCTGGGTTATGACAGAGGAAAAGTAAAGTTCTACGAGAGTTCAGACAGAAAGGACGAGTTCTGGTCAAGAGGATCTGGGGCTTGAGCCACACGGTCAGAAGCAGGAAGGACCTTCTAGGTGGAGAAGTCATGAATAGATGGGGTACTTGGGAACCAGCAGGTAGACAGGTATGTCCAGAGTGCAGGATATATCTGGGACAGATGAGATCTAAGGCTGATAGTGTATCTCTGGCCCAAATTGGAGTTAGTAGTCGAAGTAACTGGGCTTTTTTCCCAGTTCTCTGGAGAAATCCAGGAAGGTTTTTGAGCAGAAAAATTAGCTGAAAGTTTTCTGTTGAAATCAACAAAGAATTTCTAGGAAGGATTCTGGGGCAGCTCACAGCATCGAAAGAAGAGTTCAACGTCACATCTCAGAGAAACAAGAGCCAGAACAGTCCTCAGTTTCAGTAAACCACAGGCCGGCTCTCCCCTCCTACAGGATGCCATGGCCACCAGAGAGAACCAGACTGACCAGCCTGGAACTGTAAGCCATGCCTAGGGCTGTGGCACCTGGAATACAGATGTCATTGTTAGGGGCCTACCCCTTGAAGTGAGACTATTCCTAGAAAAAAAGCATTCCAAGCTGTATATCCTAGAGGCAGATTCAGGTCCATGTTTCAGGATTGTTACTCTGGCAGCTGCATGAAGGATGGGGTGCATGAGGGGGCACAGAAGTAAGTTGGGGACTCTTGGAATAGACCAGAGGAGAGGTGGCAAGAACCCAGAATTGAAAGGAAAAACTGATTCCAGAAATATTTGAGATGTAAAGTGGAGAGGAGGTGATGGGACACTGACACCAGGGTGGGGGAGTCTGGAGCTGTGGTAGCCTCTGTCTGAGCCATGTTGCTCACAAGTGGGGTGAGAAGGGACCAGGAGGCAAGGCTGAGGTGGGTCAGGACCAGAGTGTGCTGGAAGCTGCTCATCAGCCAGGAGAGAGGTGCTGCCCCTGCACTGACCACTTCCCGTAGTGATGCCAGAAGGAAGTACAGGTGTGCCCACTGCAGGACAGGGGAAGGGAGAGGACAGTCTCCTTGTTTGCCAGTGATGAGAGAAACAGGTGTTCAGTACAGGGCCATAGACTCTCCACTAGACCCTCTCAGGCTGGCCAAGAGTAGTTTATCTAGATCCTTGGTTATAGTAGTCTAGCCAGGTATTTTTTTTTTCTGTTTATTTTTACTTTTATTTTTTTTTAATTAATTTTTATTGGTGTTCAATTTACCAACATACAGAAAAACACCCAGTGCTCATCCCGTCAAGTGTCCACCTCAGTGCCCGTCACCCATTCCCCTCCAATACCCGCCCTCCTCCCCTTCCACCACCCTTAGTTCGTTTCCCGGAGTTAGGAGTCTTTATGTTCTGTCTCCCTTCCTGATATTTCCCAACATTTCTTTGCCTTCCTTTATATTCCCTTTCACTATTATTTATATTCCCCAAACGAATGAGAACATACACTGTTTGTCCTTCTCCGATTGACTTATTTCACTCAGCCTAGCCAGGTATTTGTGTAAAACAGTGGTTCTCAGACTTTAGCAGGCAACAGAATCTCCTGGAGGGCCCCAACCCCAGAGGTTCTGATTCAGCAGGTGGCGCAGGGTCGGGCTAGAGCACCAGGAATTTGCATTACTTTTTTTTTTTTTTAAGATTTTATTTATTTATTCATGAGAGACAGAGAGAGAGAGAAAGGGGGCGGGGAGGGAGAGGGAGAGAGAGACACACACAGGCAGAGGGAGGAAGCAGGCTTCATGCAGGGAGCCCTAGGTGGGACTCGAAGTGGGACTCAAAGTAGGACTCGATCCCAGGTCTCCAGGATCACACCCTGGGCTGAAGGTGGCGCTAAACCACTGAGCCACCCGGGCTGCCCAGGAATTTGCATTTCTGACAAGATCCCAGGGGCTGATGCTACTGGTTCCAGGAATCACACTTTGAGAACCTAAAAGCCTAAAAGATCACATTAGCCTGAAAAATGATCATTGTATCCACTTTATCATCTTATGTGTAAAACTACTGTGGGAAATTGTGAGTAGTATTTGCTCCAAAGTAGACCAGAGTACAATCCCAATTTAGTAAAAGGCGAGGAGAAAATACGTGTAAATGTCAGCTATCATTCTTCCTGGGGTGTAAGGTCACAGGTGATTTCTTTTTACTTTTTCATAGCTTTCTGAATTTTCCTGGACTCTTCAATGAGCATGTATTACTCTGGTAAACTAGGGAGTGAAGGGAGAGTAAAAGTTTTTGCTAAAATAAGAAGAGGTGGGTGCTTGGGTGGTACAGTCTGTCTGACTTCAGCTCAAGTCATGATCCCAGGCTCCTGAGATTGATTCCACAGCAGACTGTCTGCTGAGTGGGGAGTCTGCTTCTCCCTCTGCCCTTTCACCCTGCTCGTGATCTCTCAAATAAATAAATAAAATCTTTTTAAAAATTAAAAATGAAAATAAAATAAAAAAGGGCACCTGAGTGATGCAGTCAATTAGGCGTCCGACTCTTGATTTCAGCTCAGGTCATGATCTCAGGGTCGTGAGATTGAGCTCCGCATCAGGCTCTGAGTTTAGCAGAGAGAGTCTGCTTAAGATTCTGACTCCCTCTGCCCTTCTCTCTCTAAAATAAATAAATATTTAAAAAATAAAGCAAAATAAAAAGGCCACAGCAAGGCCAGTGAATGTCACACCTCTCGCTGCTTTCTAGGGGGATTTTGCAGCTGCTGCAGCCAACCTGCAAACCTGCCTGTCGGTGTTGGGCCGCACACTGCCCACCTCCCGCCTGGACCTGGCCTGCAGCCTCTCCTGGAACGTGATCCGCTACAGCCTGCAGAAGCTGCGCCTGGTGCGCTGGCTTCTCAAGAAGGTCTTCCAGCACCGGCGGGCTGCCCCAGCCACCGCCGCAGGCTTTGAGGACGAGGCGAAGGCCAGCGCCCGGGACGCGGCCCTGGCCTATCACAGGCTGCACCAGCTGCACATCACAGGTGAGGGTTGGCCACTGCTTCCTGGCTGGCCTCAGGGTGCCCGATGCCATCTCTCCACCTTGGCTGGGTTTGCTAGTTCTCTGGCCCATCGGAGCCCTCTTCCCACTGCTGCCCTAGAACAGTGGGACGGACCTTCCACCCACAACCATGGCCACAAAGCTGGCTCATTACTGTAGCCCATCAGTTTAAGATGCACATTTTTTCACATTAATGTCTCTACGTTTAGGCTATGTTCTTTATATGGTGGCATGGTACGGTTGAGTTGGCACTGTTTTTTCCTTAGTGGTTCTTAAATTAATAGTAGACTTAAAATTGATGTCATCTTAGATTCAGTGAAATATTTATTTCGTTCAACTGCTGCTCTGCTAATAGGCAGGCAGGTCAGCAAATGAATTATGATTTAGTGTGGTAGAGGTAGGAGAAGGATCGGGCTTCAGTTGCAGGGCGGGGGTGTACTGCTGAGGAGGGTTTCAGGAAAGGCTTTCTGGAAAGTCTTGGCTTTGTATGACAGGATGGGTTGAGTTTGCCCGCTGTGTGGAAAGGGGTGTGCCTTCCAGGCAGAGGGATGTTCCCAGGGAGGAACCCCACCTGGGGTGGCTCTTGAGAAGAATATTTCAGTTGTCCTGGAGCCAGCTGCCAGGCAAGGGGAGGGTGATGGGAGCCAGGCAGTGAGGGGCATTCGGACAGTGATGACACCATCAGATTCTGATGAGAGTGGATTCACTCTGCTGGCAGGTAGGAGGTGGGTGGAGAGGATTAAGGATTGCATCAGGGAGTCCAGGTAGGAGCAAATACAGCTGGAGACGAGAGGTGACAGGAGGAGAGAGAGCAGAAGCTGATAGACAGGACTTGGGGAGCCATGGGATGAGAGGGGCAGGAAAGGAGTGGCAAGGTTGGTTCCCTGGTTTCTTGCTTGAGAGTTTGGGGAAATGGTGTTGCTGCCAATAAAGGTGAGGGAAACAGGCCAAAGAGCAGTTTTCCAAGGAGAAGGTGAGCAGTTTAGTGGAGAATGATGAGCGGCGGTGGACATGCTGGCTCCGCAGCCTAAGAACAGGGCTTGGTCTCTGGCCTACAGTGAGAAAACTGAGGTTGCTGATGAGAGGCTTTTGGTGAAGGGGACCTTCAGGGGACCCAGAAAACACCACATACTACGTGCAGGCCAAGGGCAGGTCAGGTAGAGGCTGCCCGAGAGGTTTGGTGTTGGGGAAGCAAAGTCAGAGGGTTTGAGAAGGGAGGTTGCCATGGGGATATCCAGTGAAGGTCAGAAAGCAGCAGTGGGATGTGGTCCTAGGAAGGTGATGGAAGTGCCCTGGTGATGAGGGAGCTGCAGGCCCCAGGGGTGACATGAATGGGAGATGGGACCTGTGGGGCCAGCCGTGGGGTTTTCACACCTGGGGTCATGGTGATTTCCAGCAGAGGGCCCTTGTCTGCAGACCGTGCTTCACTCTTCTCTGACCTCTCAGTGTGCCCTTGGGGGATGGAACCAGCTCCCTCCCTGTGTTCTCCCAACTGTCATGTTCTGGAGAGTTCCAGCTGGAGTAGTTCACATCACTCATTCCCTCCACGTTTGCTGAGCACTCTGTGGGCCTGGCTTTAATCAAGGCACTGAGAGGACAGGTGACTAAAACATGATCCCCTTGTTGCCGCCCAGCCTCCCTCTCCTGAAGAGAGAAAGCCAGCTGGTGTCTCCTGGGGGAGAGAGAGACCTGATGTCTGTGCAGAACAAAATGTAGGGGCTGATAGAAAGATGAGGGAGGCAGGGTGGCCCCAGGGGGGAAGAACGTGGGGCTGATGAGGTCAGGAGGCCTGGCTTGGCCACTGTCTGGACCTTTGACAAGGGGCCGCCCCCAAAGTGCAGCCTCCCTCAGTAAAGCTCGTGTTCCCTGGTGCCCTTCCAACCCCGTAGCAGGGACCAAAAGCTCGGCCTCAATGGGACCTCGTACCCGTGCAGGGGCACTTTGGCCCCTGCCTTCAGGGTCACACCACATGACTGCAGCCCTCACGTGGGAGCATGTAGGAAGCCTTTTCTAGCCGTCCACCTGCTCACCCAAGACGTGTCCACCATCAACACCGATTTGTGTTATTTCCCCTGTGGAAAGGGATGTGCTCATTACATACCGTGCGTTCTTTTACAGTGAAAAGAAATTCATGTCGGTTTCTCTTGTTTTGTTTTTTAATTTATATTACCTCTCTCCATGTTTGGAGACGCAAGATGTTTCAGCAGAAGTGGAAAGTGTGGAAGTGCCTACCTGAGTCCCATTCAACGACCTGCAGTCATAATTGCTCTCATTTCCACAGCCCATGTGCCACGTGGCAGGCACTTAACATACATTTTCACTTGTCCCGACAACCTGTGAGGTGGAAAGGAGCACACAGCTACTTTGGTCTCAGAGCCTCGCATCCCATCCAGGACCATCTGATGACAGAGTTCAAGCACTTTTTTCAGTCCTTGTGCTCTTGCTGTGATGGCACTACAAAAAACAGGAAAAAAAGCTTGGTTTGGAGGAATCCGGCCACATCAGTATCTGTTTCTGCCTGCTACAGGGAAGCTTCCTGCGGGATCCGCCTGTTCAGATGTACACATGGCTTTGTGCGCCGTGAACCTGGCGGAATGTGCAGAGGAGAAAATCCCACCGAGCACGTTGGTTGAGATCCATCTGACTGCCGCCATGGGGCTCAAGACCCGGTGTGGAGGCAAGCTTGGCTTCCTGGCGGTGAGTACCCTGCAGCTCCCTGGCGGTGAGTACCCTGCAGCTCCCTTCTGGGGACTTGCATGAAACCCCCTTCCCTGCCCAGGAGCTAAGATACAAAAATGGGTGTGGGCTCTGCCTTTGGGGGCCGACTACCTAGAGGGTTAGATAGCCAGTCAGTGGGTCGTTTCACAAATATTTAGGCACTGAACAAAAGAGACAAAAAAACAAACAAGCAAAAAACCAACAGAACCCCTCCTGGCCCTTAGAAGCGTAAGCAGACATTTCAGCGCCTGAAGAAAGAAGATTGATTTCAGTGATACAGTGACCTATATTCAGGGGGTTAAATATATGACTCTCCTGCTCTTCCAAGTGGTCATAAAAATTTTTGACATTTTCTGGTTGTGTCTCCTGGTGTTTTTACTCATACCAAAGGTAGCAGTTGCATTCCTTGTAGTAATCACAGCACTCTGAATCCTGAAATGAAAAATGGTGCCTGTCTTGGCGGAGCCCAGGTCAGCCCCAGGGCAGGAACGGGTGTTTTCAGGCGCCTCCATTGTGCCTGGCATAGGGCCAGCCTTGGGAATTCACTGTTGGCGAATCCACAGTCCTTGTTATCAGCTAGCTCGCAGCATCTGCTGACCTCAGGCTTTCTCTTACTCCAGCGGAAAGAGGCACATTCTGTTCGGTGCCCGCTTCGAGGAGGCTGCTGAATGCATCAGCCGTGTTCAGCACAGAAAGATGACATCTCCATTTGTTGCCTTATCTCCAGAATGGCACCGATGAGCTGATGAATAGGAATGTGGCCTGTGGTGACACTGATGTTTCCTGAAGTGTGTCACCCTCATCTAGGTGACAGGGCATGAGGAAGCCCAGTGTACTCTCTGTGTCTCAGTCCTGTTTCAGGGACCTTAGATAATGATGCTCATTCAGCAAATGTCACTGAGTCCCTGCTCCGTACCAGGCATTCCCTAGAGTGGAAATGCAGTGGAGAGCAGAACATTCACCCTGTCCTCAGGGAGCGCACAGTCTGGCAGGGAATCCAGACTAGGAATGGGGCTTCTTGTTCTGCCCAGAGAACACCCTGTTCTTGACCCAGGCTTAAGGAAGTGAGGGTGACATTTCTGCGCAAGGTTAGTCTAGGCTGAGAGCAGGAGGTGTGGGCTAAGCTGCTTCCCTATCCTGTTTGTTTGTCCTAGTGCTCTGGGTCAATGTCATCCCACTTGTAACTTTTCTGCCCCCAGAAAGCATTTCGAAGACATTAGTTGTATCAAAATACAATGCACATATAGAAAAATGTGAGCATTTTAATTTACAGTTTGTTGAATTTTCGCAAAGTGAACTCACCCATGTAACAGCAGTTGTCCAGATCAAGAAGTAGGACTTCTGGGGCGCCTGGCCAGTTCAGTGAGTGGAACACATGACTCTTGATCTCAGGTTGTGAGTTCGAGCCCCACATTAGGTATGGAGATTACTTAAAAATATGGGATCCCTGGGTGGCGCAGCGGTTTAGCACCTGCCTTTGGCCCAGGGCGCGATCCTGGAGACCCGGGATCGAATCCCACGTTGGGCTCCCGGTGCATGGAGTCTGCTTCTCCCTCTGCCTATGTCTCTGCCTCTCTCTCTCTCTCTCTCTCTCTCTCTCTCTCTGTGTGTGTGGCTATCATTAAAAAAAAAAAAAATCTTATAAAAACAACTGAGGCATAGTAAGAGGATAAAATAAACTTGCTTTTAAAAAAAATAAAAAATAAAAAAATAAAATCTTTGAAAGAAGAAGTAGAACTTCCCATCACCCCCAGAAGCTTTTGCGGGCTTTTGTTCACACTGCCCCCTACAAAGATAACTGTTATTCTGAATTCTGGCACCATAATTTAATCTGCCTCTTATTTGTTATTTCTGTAAATGTTTTACTGAAGTATAATATCCATGTAGAAAAGTGCACAAGTCCTAAATACACAGTTCAGTGACTTCACAAAATGAATATACTCATACAGCCAGCAGACAGATCAAGAACAGAACAGAACCAGGACCCCAGAAGCATCCCTTGGGCCCCCTGCAGTCAGCATACTCCCCCTACTGCCAAGGCCTCCCACCAGGGTAACCACCATCCGGATCACTTAGGTGTTTTGCCTGTGTTGGAACGTTATAGGAGAGTCACACAGCATGTAGTATATGTGTCCAGCTGCTTTCACGCAGTGTCGTGTGTAAGATTCATTGTTCTACGGTATTCCATTCTGTGCCTAGACTTAGAGATGGACTTTTTGAGTTGTTTCCTATTCTTGGTTACTATGAACAGCACTGCTGTGAACATCCTTGTTCGTTCTTTGGTGAGCGTGTGATTGCACTTCTAGGGATGGTATTGCTAGGTCAGTGGTTACACGTATGTTCAGCTTCAGTAGACAATGCCTAACAGTTTTGTTTTGTTTTTTTTAAGATTTTATTTATTAATGAGAGACGGGGGGTGGGGGGCAGAGACACAGGCAGAGGGAGAAGCAGGCTCCATGCAAGGAGCCTGATGTGGGACTCGATCCTGGGTCTCTAGGATCAGGCCCTGGGCTGAAGTTGGTGCTAAACCGCCAAGCCACCTGGGCTGCCCCCTAACAGTTTTCCAGAGCAGTTGTACCAGTTGCCACTCCTCCCGCAGTGTATGAAAGAAAGTTCCAGTTCTACATCCTCTCCAAACACATGATAGTATCATTTCTGGCCTTTCTGGTTTTCATTGGTAATTTCTAGGGCGTTAATGATGTTGAGCACCGTTTTATTGGCCATTTGGATAATTTCTTTTGTGAAAATCACGTTCAAGTGTATTACCTGTTTATTTGACATGTCTGTCTATTGATTCAAGGTTATTTATTTTGGCTTTGATCCTTTGTTGGATATGTGCTTTGTGTGTATCTCCCTCTTGTGCTTGCCTAGTTTCTCTCTTTTTTTTTTTTTTAAGATTGATTTATTTGAGAGAGAGCACGAGCAGGGAGAGGGAAGAGGGAGAGAGAGAATCTCAAGCAGACTCCTCACTGAGATAATGACTTGAGCCAAAACCAAGAGTCGAATGCTTAGCCAGCCGAGCCACCCAGGTGCCCCTATTTATATTAGAGAGAGAGAGCGGGGGGTTGGGGGAAATGGGGGAGGGGCAGAGAATCTCAAGCAGACTCCACCCTGAGCACAGAGCCTGACTTGGGGCTCGATCTCACGACCCTGAGATCATGAGCAGAGACGAAACCAAGAGTCAGACCTTCAAGGAACTGAGCCACCCAGGGGTCCCGCCTAATCTCTCTCTTAATGGTGTCCGTTGATGAGCACAAGTTGTTAATGTTCATGAAATGAGACGTTTAGTCTTTCCTATCACAGACACTTTCTGTCCTGTTCAGTGCATTTTTGTCCTGTCTCAGTTACAGACACTCTACTGGGTTTCTCGCCAGTCGCTGTGCTTTCTGTTTCCACACCCAAACCCATATCCACCTGGAATTGACTTTTGTGTGAGGTGAAGGTAGAGATGCAAGATCTACTTTATTTTCCTATATGGATATCTCCCTGCCCCAGGCTCTATTATTAAAATGCTTGTCATTGCCCCGTTGGACAAACTGGCACTTTTGTCATAAATCAAGTGCCCATGTGTAACGAGTCTGCTTCTCGATGCACCACCACCACACACCCTAATGGTTGAGTCTTCTAATGTGTCTGATATCTGGAAGTGTCAGCCCTCTAGCTTTAGTGACTAGCTTGTGCCCTTTACCTTCCCCTATAAATGTTGAGATCATCCTATCATACTGAAAGCCCCCCCCTGGGGTTTTGACTGTCCTTACTGCCAAGACGCAGCAACGCTTCAGAGGGACTCAGCCTGCTTGAGGAGGGTATATGTGTGGCAGCCAAGGATCAGGAAGATGGTGCCCTTGAAACTGTCCCTGCCCATGAGCCCCTCTCCCCAAAAACATCTGATATGTCTAACAAAGGGTAAGCAGTCACTGTGTATTTCCTCAGAGTTTCCTCCTTGCATGTACTAACATACACGCATTATCTATTTAATGTGATCCTACCAGGGGATCCCTGGGTGGCTGAACGGTTTGGTGCCTGCCTTTGGCCCAAGGCGCGATCCTGGGGTCCCGGGATCAAGTTCCACATCAGGCTCCTGGCATGGAGCCTGCTTCTCCCTCTGCCTGTGTCTCTGCCTCTCTCTCTCTCTATGTCTATCATAAATAAATAAATAAATCTTTAAAAAAAAAAAATGTGATCCTACCAGAAACCCTGTTCTGCCACTTGCTTTGTCAACCAAACAATGAGCCGTGGGCCTCTTTCTTTGCTACCTTCTTACTCCACAGAGAGGTACCTGGTACTCTAGCACGTTTGCCGGGGCATGTTCAGTTGCCTCTAATATATGCAGTTACGGTGCTGCCGACAGTGTCACCACACACTCTCCTCACCCACTTGTTGTATGAGTCTCCCCTGAGGTGAAATCTCTCAAAGTGGTGAGCTCGCTCAGAAGGCATAAATATCTGGAACACCGATGGTATTGCCAGATTTGCATTTCAGTAAGGTGGACAAAGAAGAGGAACTGATTTCTAGGAAAGTAACCACTCCTTTCATCTGTTGGCTTCTCTTGAGAGGTGCCAGACTAGCAGACCCAGACAGTACTTAAAGAGGAAGAAGCTTTGAATTCAGTCAAATGCAGCTGAATTCAGTCAGCTAGCAAATGAGTCGGGCTTTGAGGGCAAGCAGAAGGCTGGACTCTGTGAAAATGGTTTAAACCAGAGGTTCCCAGTCTTTCTCCATTCATGGCACTCTTTGTGTCCTCAGTAATTTTTACATGGTTGCCCTGGGCTAAAAGAAATACCTAACTGTTCTGTTTATTAATTAGTTATATACAGACATCTTAATGCACATTTAGGTCTTAACAATTTAGTAGCCAATAAAGAAATAGACACAAAATTGAAAGAAGAAATAATATTTTTATTTATTTAAAGATTTTTATTTATTTATTCATGAGAAACACAGAGAGAGGCAGAGACATAGACAGAGGGAGAAGCAGGCTCTCTGTGGAAAGTCTGATGTGGGACTCGATCCCAGGACCCTGGGATCACGACCTGAGCTGAAGGCAGACACTGAACCACTGAGCCACCCAGACATCCTGTATTTTTATTCTTGATAACTGTAAATAATTGACTGCTGGGGTACATACATGTGCCTGTTGGGTGTTGCAAACCTTCTCAAGCCTTGAAATCAGAGTAGCACCACCAACTTCTGGTAACACCACCAACGCTTGCTTTTTACTACAACAGCCTCTAAAAACTCAGCTTCGTGAAGCTATGACATCATCCAAAGGAAGGTTGTGCAGTCTCACGTCGAGACTTCAAACTACCACCACTTAGTAGTTTAAGTGGTGTCTGACTCATGTTGGGCACGGCTATATTTACCTCAGAAATGTGAAATATCCAGTGGTGCACCTGCAGGCTCCCTGTGGTGCTTGGGGGTACCTGGGCACACAGTTTGAGAACCATAGGGTAAGCCTGGTGTGGGAAGACAATGTAGAATTGGGACTTCAGGGTGGCTCTCAGGATCTAAGCAGTTCTGAGTCTCCTGACATGGCTGCTCAGTTTGGCAGTTAGCAGATGAGTTAGAGGAACGGGGGCTCATAGGCCATAGCTTGGGTGGATTCTGGTGTCTGTAGAATTTAGAGAAATTAGGGCAGCCCAGGTGGCTCAGCAGTTAAGTGCTGCCTTCAGCCCAAGGCGTGATCCTGGAGACCCGGGATTGAGTCCCACGTCAGGCTCCCTGCATGAAGCCCGCTTCTCACTCTGCCTGTATCTGTGCCTCTGTGTGTGTGTGTGTGTGTGTGTGTGTGTGTGTGTGTGTGTCTCATGAATAAATAAATAAAATCATAAAAAAAAAAGAATTTAGGGAAATTATCAGAGTGATAATGCCAAGAAAATTAAAAGAGCAACAGAAGTTATTCTTTCAGTTTGCCTTCTAGAAATTATACTGTAGATGATTATATCTCAGGATTTATATGTCTTATTAATTCAAACCACTAAACTCCAGCTCTCTCACACACGCACGCACGGGCACTGAGATAGATGTCTTAAAACTAAGGTTTTTCTTAAGAATTAAGCTTTAAAATGTACTCTAACTGAATGATTTCCTTAATCATTCCTTGGGTTCCTCTTGTAAAACCACCTATCAGGCTTTATTGCTGCTTCATTTGGTGACGTTTGGGCCCTTCTGAAGAACCAGTGGTTTTCAGCTTCCCCTGAAGCAGCACCCTGCTCCCTTGCTTATCAGGCAAGTGGTAGAAGGTTCTCTGACTTCAGAGGCCCCGGGATTGCCACCACCCCACCCCTAACCTCTCTCTGTTCAGTTCAGGCTCCTCCACTGCAGTTACTGGCTCAGATTCAGCAAGCACTCTGTTGACAGTCAGGAGGTGGTCATGGATTTCCTCCGCACTTGATCTCCAGTGTCCCATCTCAAATACAGCGGTCTGCAAAGAGTAGGGGAGGCCATTAGTGCTGCTGGCCCCGTGATGAGAGACTTCGGGGAAGATTCGTGATTGTACTAGAGTTTCTCCATAGAGCAGTTTGGCCAGGTCATTTTCTCTCAGATTCAGGCTCCACTCTCCAGATCTCCTGCCCCCACCCCAGGAGAGTCCATCATCTCTGTCTGTTCCCTGAGTGGCACTCTGGCTGGTGGTGCTATTTCTGACCCTGGCATTCAAGTCTTCTGAAGCTGTTATATTAGCTGATGGCTACTTAGAGCCCAGTAAAGGTCAGACCCATCACGCTGAACCAGACACGGAGGCGCTGCCCTCATTGTGGGCGCCAGGGAGGAAGTGCGAAGGCCGAAGGCCGAGAGCATGTCCCAGTGGCCCCTCTGGGCTTCCTGAGCCCTGGGGGTTGTACTTCTGCCTCCCTCCCATCCTTCTCTGCTCAGCTCCTCATTCAGATGAGCCTGCATTGAGCAGTTTCATGGGTTGGAAATCATGGGTTTTAGAGTAACAATATCCTCACTCAGTAATTGACAGGATTTCTGAAAACATGGAGAGACAGCGTGTCTGCAGTTCTTCCTGGGAGCCTGTTACCTGCAGGTAGAGGAGGGTCCTGGAAGATGAGGGCACTGGCTTCGAGCTTCCCAGAGAAGGGGCTCTCAAAGTCTTTCCTAGCCTTCCCTCTCAGGCTAGTGTTCACATCCGGGAATCGTCTAGGGATGATGTGGTGGTCCCTTTAGGGTTAAATAAAGCCCTTCAGGGGCAGTTCTTGGTGGGGAGACATCATCATATGCACACATGCCTGCATGGGTCCTTAGAGGAGCCTCGGGGCTGCTACCCTTCACTTTGGTGCCTTCCAGTGTGACTGTTGCTGTGTGCCTTTTCTATACTCTTCATACTCAGAAGTAAAAGAGATGAAAAATCAGTCAAAGCAGAACACAGTTTTGCCTAAAAATATCCTAAGAGATAAGTAATAGAAAGGACAGAGAAGGAAAAGCCCCAGGATCCAAGGGGCCACCTGGCTGGGACACAGGCCTTCACAGGGCTGTAGGTGGAAATGCAGCTGGGGGGCCCCTGTGACCTCTCCCACATGATCCACCCCCTCCCAATCCCTGCAGGTTGAATGCCAGCAGGGCCAGAGGGAGATTCCAGGAGGGGTGAGGCAGACGGAGCAGGGCAGGGTGCCACGGGTCCCCACAGGTACCCTGAAACCCTGTCCATCCCTCCTGCTGCAGGCTGTGCCTGGTCACCATGCCCGGCAGGCTCTACTAGAGCCACTTGCTCTAGTTTCACTGGTGGCGTTTACTCCCGGGGATGGAGGCGGCGGGGGGGGGGGGGGGGGGGGGGGTTCCGGCCCTCCCGCTGATCTTTCCCAGCCTGTTTCCACCGTCATCGTGCTTTCTGATGACCCCAGGGTGGCTGCAGCCAGCATTCTGCCGCCCTGAAATCACCCCTGGTCCTTGTCTGTCCACAGAGCTACTTCCTCAGTAGAGCCCAGAGCCTGTGTGGCCCAGAGCGCAGCGCCGTCCCTGACTCACTGCGCTGGCTGTGCCACCCCCTGGGCCAGAAGTTTTTCATGGAGCGGAGCTGGTCGGTGAAGTCGGCTGCCAAGGAGAGTCTGTACTGTGCTCAGAGGAACCCAGGTGAGAATTCTGCAGCCACTGGGGATTGGCAGCAGTCACGAGAGCCACCAGTACTTCAGGGGGACTGTGCTCCAAACACATGGGGACACAGGTGGTCTCAGTCTTGTTTTCCCCAAAGCTCGGGGACGCCACAAGCCTGGTTAGCTAGGCTCGGTATGCAGCTCGCCTGTCTCTGACATTCAAAGCCTGTGGTCCATACCTCTCCACCCTGTTCTTGCCCTCGTTCTGGCTGCTTTGGAGACACACAGGATGTGTGGAGTTACTGTTCTCTGGCTCCCACCTTCTGGGCCCCCTGGAAAGCAGATGTGTATAAGGAGCAGTTAGAGAGCAGTAGGTGACAGGCGGTCATCAAGTGCTCAGAGTGGTGGTGGCGACAGGGCTCCAGGGAGCAGAGGAGACACTGGCTTGCAGTCCCTGGCATTTGACAGTGATTGGAGGCGACTTGTCCCACTCTCAGACTTGAGCGGTCAGTGGCTTTCTGCTCCCCGCGTGCGTTCCCCTCTAAAGTGGGAGCCTGGGGAGAGTGAGGCATGTTCTGCAGGTATGGTCTGTGTGTGAGCTTCTGCTACCCTTTTTTTTAATGATAACTTTTTGCTCAATATAAGAATGGTGCATGACATAAAAAGAAAGGATAAAAGTGAAACCAATCCTTAGTCTCAACTCCATCCCCACAGTCTGCTTTGTCTACACTGCAGACTTCACAGGCCTTCTCGCCTCGCACAGGCTCTTTCTAGGCCTCATTGCCCAGAATGTGCCCTGCCTCCCCATCCTTGTCAGATGGAGGCCCCCACATCTACACGTGTGAGGGGAAGTAAGGGGCCACTGCCACCCTGCTTCAGGCCTGCCATTGGGGACTTGGTAATGACAGCCGTTGCAAGCACGGCAGACCATCGCTGGCCACAGAGGTCTGGAAAGCAGGTCTTCTGTGTCATGTCAAGGCAGTGGCCACCTCCTTGTTCTCCTTGGCTGACTGTCCCTCCCATTTTCTGTTTACTGATGAGGCTTGCAGCCCCAACCTTGAAGTACTAAGTACTGTGCAAGGAGACAGCACCACACACCTCCCCACCACCTTCCGGCCACCTAACAGGGTGGTTCCAGGCTTTGGTTGAGAAGGGGCTTTGATCCTCATTCAGAGAGGAGAGCTGTTCCTCAGGTCCCTCTCCCCACCCTTCATTTTCTCTGCAAAGACAAAATGGGCTCACGATAAGACCAGCTGACCCTTTTGGCTTTTCCCCTCTTCTTCAGCTGACCCCATCGCACAGGTCCACCAGGCCTTCTGCAAGAACCTGCTGGAGCGAGCAGTTGAATCACTGGTGAAGCCTCAGGCCAAGAAGAAGGCTGGAGACCAGGAAGAAGAGAGCTGGTAACGTTCCCCGGATGCGCCCCTGCCTCGGTCATCTGCGAGGTTCACACACCTGGCAGGAAACAAGCCTTTGTGCAGGGTCTGCAGGGAAATGGAATGATTCCTTGGTCTTTTTTTCTCAAACCTGGGAGCCCTGTGAGAGTCCCGAGTGAGCTCTGACCTGACCTCTTTGCCCTCTCACACCAAGTGTGCTGCTTTTCCCCTCGTCCTTTCCCCATACCTCCACAGAGGCAGTTCTTGGAGCGGATCAGAGATGTGGCTAGGTTGCGCTGCTTTTTGGGGTGGGGAGGGGTGGCCTGGAGGGGGCATAGGAGTAGAACGTGGAAGGCTGAGCAAAAGGCAGTCTTCTGGGGAACGCAGTGTGCCAAGCAGTTTCTTTCTCTTACACAGCAATTGAGTTACCTCCTCAGAGTAACAAGATAAGACCTGTAGGGCAGACAGGTGCCGGGGTCACTGCCCTACAAAGCCCAGGTCCTGCCCAGAGTGCATGTGAGCAGGGCAGGGAGGGCAGTTCTGTCCTGTGACATCAGCAGCTTTGTGGGAGGAGATGATGCTTGAATTAGGCCTTGAGGGGAGGAGTCAGAAAGAGAAAGGCTGGAGCATCAGGAGTGGCCCAGGGACAGGCAAAGAAGGCCTGTGGAGACTGACTGGCATGGGGGCAGGGCTCAGGGTGTGCTTGGTGAGGGGGGGTAAGGGGCCACAATGGCCACTGGCTTTCAGAACTGGGGCACAGGTGCTAACCACAAGGGTGGGCCTTCTGTACATCCCAATATACAGTAAAGCCGTTTCTTTTCTCTCTAGCGAATTCTCTAATGCTCTGGAGTACCTGAAATTACTGAATTCTTTTGTGGACTCTGTGGGGATTGTGACCCCGCCCTTCTCCAGCAGCTCCGTGCTCAAGTCGGCCCTTGGTAAGCACCCTACAGGGTGGCTCTGCGGGCCTCATGTTGCATAATTCACTCCTCACAGCCCCTTTGTCCCAGGGGCTCCAGGGCAGTGATGAGTGTGCACCAGACACTCTTCCCTGGACCTGAAGCATGGGTCTGTGGCCCACACGTAGCCCCCACCCATAGTTACCCTGCTGAGTGGGATTCTGGAGATAGGAAATAATGATTCTCCTCAAAGTATGACGGTGAACAGTGAATATATTTCCTGGGCCCTAGCCGAGTGGGGCAGACATCTTCCCAAACACCCAGACTGGGCAGCAAGTGGTGCAAGTAGTGGCGGCTCACTCTCTGATGCACAGTGGTCCCAGGGCTGCTTTTGGGTTTGACGCTGTCTGCTGAAGAGACTTTTTGATCCGGGTATCTGTACTGCTCTGCAGCTACCCATTGGTTGAGCTGGTGCAAGCCACTGACTGAATAGGCACCAGGACATTCTTTGTTTCCATCTCTCGACTGCCATCAGGATGATGGCCTAGCAGCTGTTTCAAGGCTGCTGGGAGAAGGAGGCTGTCAAGCTCTCTCCTGGCCATTCTCCCCAGGGAGGAAAGGATTCCAGAAAAAAGGAGCTGCCCCATCATGATCCCTGACCAGGTGGCCTAGCTTTATTTATTTATTTTTTTTGTTTTGTTTTGTTTGTTTTTGTTTTTGTTTTTGTTTTTTGGCCTAGCTTTAAAGAAGCAAGGCTCTTCCACCTTTTATCTTACTTAACACTTCCGCCCCCCACCCACCACCCACCCCTGGCTTTGTGAGACCACTAACACCATCATCCTGCAGCTGAGAAAACTGAGCCTCTGATAGGGAAACACTAAAGATTCTAACAAGAGCTTCTTACTGCAAACACTTGAGAAGCCCCGTTTTTCATGACTCTTAGAGATTCAGGTTGTTTCCAGCATTTTACTGAAAAAGTACACTATAGGGGCACCTGGGTGGCTCAGTTGGTTGAGCATCTGACTCTTGATTTTGGCTCAGGTCATGATCTCAGGGTGGTGAGATTGCTGGGAGGGGCATCTGCTTGAGATTCTCTCTCTCTCCCTCTGCCCCTCCTCCCTGTTCGTGCGCATATGTGCTTTCTCTCTCTCTCTCTCTCAAATCTTTTTTAAAAATTATACTACAGGGATGCCTGGGTGGCTCGGTACTTGGGCGTCATCTGCCTTTGGCTCAGGGCATGGTCGCATGGTCCCGTGGTCGAGTCGCACATTGGGCTCCCTGCGTGGAGCCTGCTTCTCCCTCTGCGTCTGTCTCTGCCTCTTTCTATGTCTCTCATGAATAAACAAAATCTTTTAAAAAAAATTATACTATAGTAAACATCTTTGTTCTACTTTTTTTCTCTATTTAGGCCAATTTTTTGTGATAGCTTGCCCAAGATGGGATTACTAGATTAATAGGAGTGAGCATCTTTAAGGCTCTCCATACAGATTGCCAAACACTTTCCAAAAGATGGTCCTGGCTCGTGACCACCAGAATTGCATGAGAGGGCAACCCAAAGGTCCCCAGCCCATTACCAGATGGTAGTGATGGCTTGTGCACACGGGGACTAGGTGCAGGCAGCCAGGCTGAGTGCCGGAGGTCTATGGTGCTAGAGTAATGTTTGGTACTATTCCCTCCTAGGTCCAGATGTCATCTGTCGGTGGTGGACATCCGCCATCACTGTGGCCATCAGCTGGCTCCAGGGAGACGACGCAGCTGTACGCACTCATTTTACCGAAGTAGAGCGTGTCCCCAAAGCCCTGGAAGTAACAGAGTACGTAAGCCTCCTTGATGACTTACTTGCTTCTTTCCAGGGGATTCCCTAAAGCCAGGGGTGCCAGGCCCACTGTTCTGTGTTAGCAGGAACAGGCAAGTCTGAGTGGTCGTTGGAGTGAAAGGTCAGGCAGCCCAGGGACTACATGATAGATGGAAGGAGAGAGCCAGCGGGAGGAAGAGGGCGGCATGGAGATACCAAGCTTGGCAAGCACCCCATCCGTGCCTGTGCTGTCCTTGCAGCTACCTGCTGATTCCAGGGCCACCTCCCCCATTGTCCATGGAGCCACAAGCTAGAGGGAGGGCAGTGTGGCTCCTGGCATCTCTGGAAGCTCATGGAAGGTGGCTCCCAGCCAGCACGGGCTGTGAGGGGCCCCGAAGATCCCTCTCTTGTGGGCCAACACTGGACCCATTTTCCTTCTAGCCACCTCAGCCATATCACTCAAAGGGCCTTGGGCCCATAGCACAAGGCATAACTGGAGAGCTTTTGACATTCCTCCTGGGAGACTCACGCCTGCCTCTTGGATGCCTTTGGCACTGCCTGCTGACACTGGCTGTTTCTGACTGAGTGTCCCTAACATCTTCTGCAACCCCAGAGAAGTAGTAAAATGCTCCAGCAGGTCCTGTCCTCAGAGCCAAGGCTGGAACATTTCCTGTCAAGCAGACTATTAACCAGGAGAGCAGGAAAGAGCTGAGAAAAGAATGTCTAGGCAGATTCTCTAAGGTAGGGCAGCCCTGGTGGCACAGCAGTTTAGCGCCACCTGCAGCCCGGAGTGTGATCCTGGAGACCTGTTATCGAGTCCTACGTCGGGCTCCCTGCATGGAGCCTGCTTCTCTCTCTGCCTGTGTCTGCCTCTTTCTCTCTCTGTGTGTCTCTGAATAAATAAATAAAATCTTGAAAAAAAAAAAATATTCTCTAAGGTAGGTCTGACACCCCCATTTCACTTAAGTAACCTGTTGTCGGCACCCCAATCCGTCAGCACCTACCTTGCACCCTACCCTGTGTGTGTTGTCTCCCAGCCAGTGTGCCTGAGGACATGGCAAGAAATTGTCCAAATTCCCCTCATGTGAGCAGCAGAGCCCTAGCATCAAGCTAAGACCCTCAGCAGACATGCCTCACCCAGAATTCAGTCACCCTGGGGTCCTTAGGGATAATGATGCTGTGGGACCCCACCCCCACCCTCCCCAGCCTCTCCCCAGTCTGCTCTATGAAAAGACACTAGTTTCTCTAGAGAGTTGAACACCCAGCTTCTGAGGGGATGGCCCCTCAGCAGGTGCAAATCATGGAGTCAATACTTTATGCCCCCATAGGTGGCAGCAAGTGGGACTGTGGCCACTTTATAGATTGTTTGACGGTTAGATGGCTCCTTAGTGACAGTCCTGGTGGTTGAGCCCAAGTCTCTGATCCTTTCCTCTTGGCCACATGCCCTGTTTCCGGGCCTCCTGGACCTCTTCCATGATTCCATCATTTATTTGGTGGATGCTTAACTGAGGGCCCTCTCAGTGCCAGCTGGGTTCTAGGCTCTGAGAGGCAGCAGGGAACACGAGCAAATTACAGCCAGGAGCAGGTAGATAGTGGCCAGACCTGCACAAGCTCTTCTCCTGTGGGCACCTGGTGCGATTGCCTTTGCCAGGCCAGCCGTGACTTCCGTGAGGCAGCCAGTGCCTCTCTTCCCTGGGAGGTGTCTGGGCCAGAGGGAGGGAGGCCCATCAACCACAAGTTGGTGTCAGGGGAACCGGAGGTGGATACGAAGGGCCTGACTCAGTGGGCAGCCAGAGGAGGCTAATAGGGGGCAGGACAGGAGAAGGCAGCCCAGGGGCACAGCAGGAGGACTAAGTCTCAGGGGACAGGCTGGTGAGAATGGGCACGCCCCTGCGTCCACGCCAACAGAGGCACAGGAATGTGAAAGGAAAGGAGGTGAGCTCCGCATGCCCGCATCCTGTAGCAGGCAGAGGCAGGGGTAGGGTGGGGGTGGGGAACGGGGCCACGGCTGGGCTGAGAAGGGCCTGCCCTCCCTCTGCTCTCCTTGTTTCCTCCCCTCCAGCCACGCTGGCCCCCGGATATTCTCCGGTGTGTCAGAGACTCGGGGCTTTTGCACCTATTGCTCCTCTGCCCGGAATCCTCCATAGAAAGCCACACAGCTCACTCCTCTGTTTGTTAAGGTCTCTGCTAAAATCACTTTTCCAGAGAGGACATCCTTGACCACCATCCTTTATAAGATGCCTCCTCCTTCCTCTGCCTGACTTTCCTTCCTGGCGCTTACACCACCTGGCGTCACATCTTCAGTGTCCAGTGCATTTATTACCTGACTCCTGTGCTAGAGAGTGCGTGCCCGCAGGCAGGGACTTGGGTTGTTCACCGCTACATCGCCAGGCCTGGGCTCTGCCAGCATTCCTTGGATGAAGGGGGTGCCCGCCCTCATCCAGGGCTGGTATTTCGGATCTGGGGTCATCATGGCAGCATTGGAGTGGACAGGCCCACGTGTCACCAGCTCAGGCTCCTCCTCGTGGTACCCCGGTGATGCTCACTGACCTCTTGCCTCTTGCCTCCCTCTCACTGCCCAGGAGCCCCCTGGTGAAGGCCGTCTTCCACACCTGCAGAGCCATGCACACCTCACTCTTGGGGAAGGCGGATGGGCAGCAGAGTTCCTTCTGCCACTGTGAGAGGGCCAGCGGCCACCTGTGGAGCAGCCTCAACGTTAGCGGGGCCACCTGCGACCTCACCCTCAACCACGTGAGTGGGGCTTGTCTGGTGCCTCGGGGAGGTGCTTAGCTGTGGTGGGTAAGAGCACTCGGACCCAGTGTGTGGGGCTACGTAGGAGACAAACCAGGCCAGCTGTCCCTTTCCCCCAAACATAGCCTCTTGACTCAGTCGGGGTCCCTTTGAGTCCTTCAGGCAAGCATGTTTTCACCTGCACTTTTGCTGAGTTTTCCGGGTCCCAGATCTTGCTGGCCAGGGCTCTGTGTTTACTCCAGGCCACTTGCACAACTCCCCCAGGCTGCTGAGGGCCAGCCTGCGAATGGGCGCCTACCTGCCACACACGCAGCCTGAGCTGACTGACCACCCCGGACACTCCGTGGCCAGACGGGCACCTCCTAGCGGGCAGCTGTGGTGCATTGTAGTTGCATTGCATGTTCTGGCGGTACCCGTGCAATGTTTCCACAGTGCATCATGGAGGCCTGCCTGGCCCTCGAGAGACTTCTCCCTATGCCTTGTTAGAGGGCACCGCTGTCATGTTAGACCCCGAGGCATGGCCATCCCGGGAGAGGGGAGGGAAGGAATGCACACAACTAAAAGCAAAGCATCACCTGCTCCCTCAGGAGGGAATGGTTTTACTCCACAGAGGGAAGGGCGAGCTATGGTCAGACTCTGAGACTCACCGAGGTTTGGTCCCGAGTGGCCAGCCTGGCATTTATGGCTAGAGGTGGTCAGTGGTCTCAGATACTGGGGTGAACCCAGGAAGCAGGCCCACCCTGCAGGACAGGCAACGTGCAGAGAGGGCCCAAGAGCACAGGCCCGTGGAAGAGCCACATCTCACTTTGCACCTGTCCTCTGCTGGTCTCCTGTAGAGTTTGTCTTCGTGAGGGAACCGGGTAGTCTCAGCTGAGTTTGGGGAACATGAGAGAGGCCGTAGCACCCTCGGGTGGCTCAGTCGGGGTCCCTTCAAGTCCTTCAGAGTTGATGGGAGTTTATTCTTTATGGGAGAATGGGCTGGGAAGAAAGAGACCCCCTGGATCGTGGCATCTCTCAAAAGACAGAATCCAACCCAGGCTGCCACCCCTGCCCAGAGGTGCTCCCCCAACACTCACCTCTTAGAAATGTCAGGTTTTGTTTGAAGAGGAAAGCCTTACCTGTGTCCCCTTGAGGCTGTCATCAGCCAGAAAACAGTGTGGCAAAGGGTCAGGGGCACTGAGCGGACATGAAGCAGGGTCCAGGGTGGATCCAGTGCCCTGGTGAAGGGGCAAGAAGAGGAAGGTCCTTAAAAAAAAAAAAAGGAAGAGGAAGGTCCTGGGGGAGTCCACGTGTGATCCCTCTCCAAAAGGACTGGGCTGTCTCCTCACCCTGGTGCTGGTGGGAGCCAGGCAGGCAGGCAGCCCAGCCTCGTGGGTGTCATGCAGACAAGAGGATCTCTCTACCGTGCCCCACACCTGTGGCATCCGTGCCCAATAGCAGCTGGCATTTACAGTACTTCCCAAGGCTGGGCATGGTACCCACAACAGTGCTCTCATGTAACACAACAGCCTTGTGGTGCCATGTTGTGGATGAGGAGACTGAGAGCTTCAGTCGTGTGCTGGTCAGTGGCAAAACCACAATTGATTTAGGTCGGTGGGTCCAAACCCAGGCATTCCATGGCTCCATGGTTCCGCCTTCTTGGGCTCCTGTTTCCCCAGCTGCAGGGACCACCTGGGCTGAGCCTTGCTGCCTTCTGTTGGAGTGAGCCGCTCCTCCTTCCCCTCCTCCATCCCCTGGCTGTGCTGCCATTTCAGGCCCTTTGATCCTACTTGATGTACTAGCAGGGCCATGGCACCTTTTGTGTATCTCAGCCTCCAGGCCAGCCATGGGGTGCTCCTGCGAGGTGGGAGGAACCCCAGCCTTTCTGTCAGATCCACGAGGGTTTATTTCCTGGCCCTGCCCCGTGTGTCTCCCACACACAAGCTACTGCCCCTCTCTGGGCCTCACTTCCTCATCCACAGAATGGGAAGAACAGATCTCCCACCCGGGGCCACGAGAAGGACTAGGTGCTGTGACTCGAGTTCGCCCATCAGCTGTTCTCTTGCTCCCTGCAGAGTGTCTTCCAGGCTGCTACTCCTCGGGGACACTCCACTTCCTCCCGGAGCTGCTGAGTGTCGGGCTGGGCGGGGCCTGTCCCAGCAACGGGCCGGTCACCCTTCTCCTCCCTTGTGGCTCATCACACAGGTGGTCCAGCTCCTGACCTGTGACCTGCTACTGTCACTGAGGACAGCACTTTGGCAAAAGCAGGCAGGCGCCAGCCAGGCTCTGGGCGAGACGTACCACGCATCAGGTGCTGAACTGGCTGGCTTCCAGCGGGACCTGGGCAGCCTACGCAGGCTGGCTCACAGCTTCCGCCCAGCATACCGCAAGGTGAGGCGCACCGGCCACCAGGGGAAGGCAGGCAGGGGCCCTGGAACCCGGGGGGCCCAGTGTGGGGCCCTAGCCTTGGCCCTCCGAGGTCAAACACTGGGATGGGTGGGAAGGGCACGGACGAGGCTCTACTCTGGTTTTTCTAACTGGTATCAGAGTGAGAAAATCACCCTACAACTTCATCTAATTATTTTCTGAGCCACTGGGGGCTTTGGTTCTGCCTCCTGGCTGCACGCAGCACCCCCTTGGTGGTGGCCACGGGATCTGAGAAGTCTCCGAGGGTAGCTGTATAATTGGGCTTATTGGACCCAAATACTTTTTTTGTGTGTTTTATTTTTATTGCTAATTAGAGTAATGTACTCAACATATTCTTGCCTGAATTATTTTCTAAAAATTCAAGTGAAAAGGCCAAAAGCATCAGTGAGATGGGAAGGGCCTGAGAAAGCAAGGCTGCTCATCAGGCCCACTCAGGGTCACTCGGGCCACTGTGTAGGGTGAGCCAGGGCAGACAGTGGGCAGATATCCATAGTCAGCACTGACCCAAACCCCGCTGGGGAGAAGAGGAAGTGCGCCCCAAGTTTCAGGGGCCATCAAAGGCCTCCTCCTCCTGAAGCACCATTGCCGTCCTACCTCCCCCACTGCTGATCTCTTTAGCGGCTCTCCCCTTCTCCCCCACCCCCCTCCCCCGTGGCCTTCCTGGGTGGCACCCCAGACCCTCCCCACAGATGGAGACATGAAGGTAGGGAGGGGCCTTGAGATGTTAGAGAATTACAGATCTAGGCCTTGCCTCCCATTCCCCAATGACTTGTGTTCACAGAAGAGCGGTACTTTCACCTGGAAACCTTCAGGCCTCGCTTTCTGAAGGAAACTCTCTGGTGCCAGCCCAGCTCTCCCTCTCCTCCGGCTGCCCCCCCCCCCCCGCCCCCTCCAGGACTTGAGGCTGCACCCAGGCCTCTGGTCCTCCGACCCCGGGGGGCATGTCAGTGCTCTTTGTCTCCAGGAAAGGGGAGCAGTCCTTTGCTTCTTTTTTGACTCAGTCTCCCTGCTGCTCCTCCAGGGGTCTGGCTTGGATCGGAGGGCAGAGTGAGGACAGTGGTTACTTCCCAGGGGAGAGCCGGGCAGGGGGTGTGGAGGGAAGGGCCATGGGGGGTGGCAGACAAGATGCCGAGAGAGGCACCTACGGGAGAACAAACAGGCGGCCCCCTCTGCACCCCCCAGGTGTTCCTGCATGAAGCCACTGTGCGCCTGATGGCAGGAGCCAGCCCCACCCGCACCCACCAGCTACTGGAGCATAGTCTGCGCCGGCGGACTGCTCAGAGCACCAAGCATGGTGAGTGTGCCTGCGCCCCAGCTCTAGGCCTGGTGGGGGAGGGAGGAAGCAGGGCCCCAGCCCAGCACTTACCTTGGCAGAGCCCCAGGGAACATCCTTACCTGCAGAGTCTCAGAGGTGGTGTGAGAATGGAAGCAGCTGAGGCCTGGTTCCGTGGGCTGCTGGGAAGGATCCCAAACCTGTGGGGCCGGGGTTTGGTCGGGTTGTGGCTCCAGCCTCAAGAGTGAGGACAGGAGGGCTGGAGACACTGTCCCGGTGCGGGGCCCTGGAGCCACACCATGTGGGGTGCTAGCCACGCACACATCCTGTCATCCGGGAGCCAGGGGAGCACCAGAGCCTACCATCCTGAGTGGGCCGAGGTTAAATAAGCGAGCCCACAGCAAGCCCTTGCAGCAGTGCCTGCGTCACGGAGGGCTCTGGGTGAGTGGTTCCTGTCCGTCTCTGCTCACTCCCACAGGAGAGGTGGACGCCTGGCCCGGACAGCGAGAGCGGGCCACCGCCATCCTGCTGGCCTGCCGCCACCTTCCCCTGTCCTTCCTGTCCTCCCCCGGCCAGCGGGCGGTGCTGCTGGCTGAGGCGGCCCGCACCCTGGAGAAGGCGGGTGACCGACGCTCCTGCAACGACTGCCAGCAGATGATTGTCAAGTTGGGGGGCGGCACGGCCATCGCCGCCTCCTGACCCCTGGGCACTGTCCCCTCAGCACCCCGCCTCCCTCTCCCTCCTCCCTCTGAGTCTCTCCTTCCTCCCTGTCCAGCGGTCTCTCTCTCCCTGCTCGTTCTGGGAGGGGTGGGCTGAGCCTTGTCTTCGGAGCTGTCACCTGCCAAGGCCCTTGGACCACCGGAGCCTGGCAGGCCCCTGGGCAGAGCCCCAAACGCTGCTGCGGGAAGGTGCCCGTGGTCCAGGGCCCCGTGGGTCTGGGAGAGGAGAGCCAGGGTGGGGGGCAGGAGCTGAGTTCCCTGAGGGGAGAGCAGCCGGGCTCCCAAGCTGCTTGGCCCCCTGCCCCCAGCCCGCCACCCTCCCCAGCTTCTCTCTCTCTGAACACCTCCTCTCCTGCTTCCTTGTTTTTTATCAGGCTTTCCCTGTGGGGGACGGAGGCCCCTGGGCACCAGAGTGCTTCACCCACGGCTCGGTGCCCCCTCGCCCCTTCCCCCTTTTTATACAGATGTTTTTATATCCGTGTGCTTGGGTTTGCCGTGATGCAGGGCTGAGCTGCTGTGGCATCTTTATTTCTCTCCTTGGGTCTGTGTCCCCTCCCCTGTGCCTGACAAAGCCAGTTCATTGTTTTCTCCTCATTACACAGGACAGCGGGGGAAGGAGGGGAGCCCAGCCCTGGGGAGGCAAGTGAGCGGCGGGAGGGGGCAGGCCTGGGCTTGGATAAAATAATGTTGGCATTATTTTTTAATTTTTTTAAAAAATAAATGGTATCGTATTTAATTGTCCTGTTCCTTCCCACTGCCCGCCCCCTGGGATGGCAGCCCAAGCTCAGGGTAGGCCCCGGGGGGCTGGGAGAGACGGAGCCACCCATCAGGACTGAGGACCAGAGGCCCTCCCACCCCAATTCCTACCTCCACGGCCAATTTTTATCCCTAATTCATGACCTGAAAATAAGCGGGGGTGGCCAGGACCAACCCCCAGTCCCTCCCCAGGGACAGGCCCCTCCGCGAGGTGGACGCTAGTGATGAGGCTCTCTACCTTCCTAGGGGTCCTGGGAGGAAGAGTGCGTCCCCTTTTCTGGATCCCTGGCTTGGTGCCTCCCCCGAGGCTGTTTCTACCAGGACCCAAGGACTGCCTGAGACCCCAGAGCCTGCTGGGAGGCTGGGAGGCCGATAGGGGCCGCCTGTGCACCTCCTGCCTCAGGCTGGGTGGGGTAGAGAGTGGGCAGGGCCCAGGGCCTCGCGCCCCCCCCCCCCCCCCCGCCCCGCATGGACTGGGGGTTGCACATGGCAGGGGCTGCCCTGACGCCAAGTACGGGCTGAGGTGGCTCAGCTTGGACCGAACCCGTCTTTCCCTGCTGCTCGTCCCCCCACACACTGTAATTTGTGGCCTGTGCCCGCCGGGTGAGCCAGCCCTTGTGTCATGTGTATATACCGTGCCTTTTCTCATTAGTGTTTAGGGGCGGGAGGGGGTGGTTTTTCACTGACGGGGATACACCTATGGCTTCCTTGATATGGAATCATTCACTGTGTCCTGGATGTAGGTGATTCAATAAACACAGATTGGTACCACCCAGCATGAGGCGTGTGAGGGTCTGTAGCGTGACTGCTGTCATGACCAGCCAGGTGGCTGCGTGGCTGGGCTTCTGGTGGGTCCGGGACGGAGGATGCCCTCCCTCTGCTGAGAGGCCCCTGGAAGGCTTCATGCAGCCCCTCCCCAACAGTGCAGGGCTGGGACGGGGTCTGGGATAAAAGTGCAGCCGGAGGAGCTGCTGGGGTCAGAGGTCACCGTCCAGGACACAGCCGGCTGCTCATGGCTGCTCATGGCTGCAGCTGTGGTGGTGGTTTCAGACTCTGGGTGCTAACCCCGGGCGTGTTTACCGCCTCCAGGATAAATCCCTCCCCTCCTGGGTGGGCTGCCCCCTAGTGTCCCCTCCTGGGCCTGCAAGTCACATCCTAGCTGGGTCACCCAGAGAAAGACATCACCTCCGCCTCTTGCCATGTGTGCACAACAGGGATGACAGTCCCTGCCTTTGAGTCCCCACATGCCTGTTGGCCAGGGTCAGTGGTACGACATACAAAGTACCGGTTTACAGCTCCGTACCTTGTGAGTGACAAGGGGTAAGACCACAAGGAGCAGAGGGCCAGAAGAGGAGACAAGTGACTGGGGATGGGCCAGGGGCAAGGAGGGCAAAGTCTGCGACCTGACCTGGCTAAGAAATGAGCCACCCCCATCACAGGAGGGCGGTCCCAGCAGCTCCGCTGCCCCAAGGACCAGAGCAGCCAGGAGGCCTAGCTGCAGCAGGTCCAGCCCTGGCCCTACCCATAGCCTCAGCCTTGTGCCCCCTGGGATGGAGACCTAGGGTCCTTGGGACTGAAAATGAGCAGGGGTTGCACCCACCTCCCAGCAAAGCCCAGTCCGGGCCTTTGTCACCAGGGTGGGTAGCTGTGGGTGGCCCATGTGCCCAGGAACATGATCCTTTTAGGAGCCTGCAGGCTCCGTGACTCAGCTCCCACCCTCCTCCCCCGGCTCTCTACACAGCTGCAGGATAGGTCCTGGGAGCACCTCACCCCCAGTTGAGGGTGTGAGGACTGTCTCCCCTACAAGCTCTAGGAGCCCTCGCTGCAGGTGGGACTGTGGACTCTTGGCTCTTTCCTGTCCTGAGGCTTCTGAGCCTTGGATTCCTCAAAAGCCAGAAGAGATAGTGAGGCAGGCCCTCCTCCAGGTGAAGAGCTGGGGTGGGGGGGGGGGCCTCAGGGCAGCCCTGCGGGCAGGAGGAGGGTCTGAGACTGCATGTGCCTCAGGAGCACCACCACCCCGCCCCCTGGCACATGCCTTCATACCTTTCCTGTCCCCAGAGTCCCCAGACCGCCCTGCCTGCCATGCATCGATTCAGCCACAGAAGACAGAAGAGTCCTAAGCTAATTACCTGGGTGACCTTGGTAAGTTACTTAGGTCTCTAAACCTCAATTTCCTCATCTGTAAAGGCACACACCCACCGGGCTTTAGTAAGAATTAAATGAAAGCAGCAACAGATGGTGGCCACGGTTAGTAAAACAGTATATGCCATGCCCAGGGTACACGGGAGGGAAACTGAGGGCCAACTGGGCGGCTTCGTTGATGCCACACAGTGAAGGGCATAACCCAGACCTCAACCTCCCCAACTGTCCCTGGCATAAAGAAACTCGATACACCCAGGCTGCTGGCAATGCCCTGAGACACAGCTAGGTACCCGGAGCCGGCCTGGCGGGGAGGGGGAGTGCTGGCAGTGCCGAGCATGTGCGAGCACCCCCAGTGGGGCACTGCCAAGGCTCCGTGTCCAGCATCCCCATTCTCTTTGCTCCCAGAGCAGCTACTGGGAGGAGGCTCCCCCATCCTGAGCACCAGCTGTCCACTTGGCCCACCGCCCACACCCATTAGGGGGGCGGCCCTGGACCAACCTGGCCAAGTGGCCTGCAAGCCAGGTGCCGGCTCAGGGCCAGATTATGTCAATGAGGATGAGCTGGGCTCAACCAACTCAAGATGTAGAGTGACTGGCTGGAGGGGGCTCATCTCCGGTAAGGGGCACGGACCCTCCCAGGGGGCCTCCCAACTGCCCCCTCTCCCATGGCTCCCACTGGTGTGGACATTAAGCTTGGCAATCGACCCTGACTACCCTCTCCAGCCACTTCTCCCTGGCTCCCAGGACACCTGCCTGGCAGCTCTCAAGAGCAGTCCTTTGCTCTTGCACATGCTGTGCCCTCTGCCCGTACTGCCGTCTGTCCAGTCAATGACCAATGCCTCCACCATCGGTGCCTCTCAGGGCCAAGCCAGGGCTCCTTTATTCTCAGGGATGGGAGCCACACAAAAGGCTTTATTTACATGAGGAACCCGCCCGGAGATCGGAACCCCTGGCCTTCCCCAGTGGGCCCCTTAGCTCTGCAGGCTCCCAGGCCCCAGTCCATTGGGGCAGGCATGAGGGCGGGCTGGCCTTCCACGGCCTGCGCCCCCCAGGCAGGCGAGGGCCCCCAGAAGCACCGGCGCCCCGTCTTCACACGGTGACCTCGGCTTTGCTGTTAGTGCTCAGGTGCCGGGGCCCGCGGCCGGCGCTGCCGTAAAGGGCAGGGGGCTGCGGGCTGAAGGCCTCAGGCAGCTTCTCCACACTGAACTGGCTCCGGGGCGCGTGGCCGGGCCTCCGGGGCGCGGGGGAGGCCTGAGCCCCCGGGTGGCCACGGGGGGTGGGCCGGGGCTGGCGGCCGGCGACCCAGGCCTTGTAGTGGCCCGACGGGGCAAGGCTGGCGGGGGGCGCGTAGCCCGGCGGGGCCCAGGGGCAGGCGTCGAGCAGTGCAGGCAAGTCCTCGCGGGGCCGTGGGGCCCGTGCCGGGAGGGTCAGCGGGGCAGCTTCGGCCGCGGGGAAACGCTGGTAGAAGTCCTGTGGGGTGGCTTCTGCGGGGACAGTGAGGGTGTGGGGAGCGAGGTCAGGCCCAGGGGCGGGGCCCGGGCTCTGACAGCTGGGCCAGGACCAGTGGCCGGGGGAGGGGACGGGAGGCCACTGGCTGCATAGGCACGACACAGAAGTTGGCCGGAGCACTGCCCGGCAAGGATGGGAGCTGTGGAACTGGAATCAGGACCCCGAGCCCTGTAACCTAGGAGCTTGGATATTCCAGGTGCAGCGCTCCCCGCTCCCCTCGGGGCGCTCTCCGGCCACTCACCTGCGACCTTGAGCGCTGTGGCCTTGAGGGTGGCATACTTGGCATAGGGCTGCAGCGTCATGCTGCCCCCGCCCTGCAGCCTGGGGCCACGCTGGGGGCCGGGGGTCGCTGACCCCAGGGGCACATTGTTGGGGCGCTTCCTGTCTGGAGCAGGGGAAGGGGAAATGAGACCCGGCATGCTGACCCGAGTGCACTCTCCACCTGCGCCACCACCTCTTCACTGTCCTCTCCCCACCAGCACTTCAAGGAGAGCCTGTGGGAGGGCTGCTTGGAGGAGACAGAGCCCAAACCACCTTCTTGACAGACTCTCCAGGGCCTGGGGCAGGGCCTGCCTGGCTCAGAATAACCTGAATAATAGCAGCCAGCTCTGAGTGGCTGCTAGCCTAAGGGATGGCTCCCAGCCTGTCCAGCTTGGGCCAGGCTCGGAGTCCCAGGACCTGCTTCTCAGGAGACAGTTAAGGTTTGAGAATTCCAACCCGCAGAGGGGAGAGGAGAGGAGGTTGCTGTGAAGCCTGCCTCACCAGCAAGAGGCCAAGAGGCCTGGAGTTTAAAAAGACCCCCTGGAATCCATAGGCTGGTGCCAGGCAGCCCCCAGGGCACTGCTGAGCCAAGGCCTAGAACCACAGCCTGAGCCAAGGATCCCTGAACCTGGAACCTTCCTTCCTCACCGCATCCCTGTGCCTGGAAGTTGCAGGACACCTTGGAGGGTCCCTCTTTACCACGGGGAGCTGACCAGCTTGCCCCACCCACACTCACACACCTGCAGAGCTGCAGGCAGCTCCTTAAAATTTCGAAACAGCCAAGAGCCTCTTGCCCCTCAGCGCCCCACTTCCCCTGGTCTCGGACCCACAGCAGACAAGGGAGGCCCGTGTTGTAGATCGACATAGGCCGCTGTGCCCGCTTACACACCTGTGTGGTTGGGGGAGCCCCGGGGGGGGCCATCACTCATCTGCACCTGGACACAGCTACCCAGAGGTGGGCCCAGAGGTGGAGGCAGTGGCTCCTGGGAGTCTGGCTGCTTCAGAAGTTCTGTGAGTGTCCTGTGGGGAAAGAGTGATGAGAGGCAGTCCTCCCAACCTCCTGCTTCCCCACTGGCCCGCCCTCGTCCTAGCTAATGCCGGCCACCACCGCTCCGTCACTCTTTCAACCTCCCTGGGCCTCCTCTCTGCCCTGCAGTTGATCTTACACATCAGGTTTCCACATCTCATTTCCCCAACATGGCCACTTCCAGAGCAGGTCAGGAAATGCTATGGGTCCCCTGTCACCTGGGCTACCTTGTTTTTCAAAGACTCTTCAGAATCCCTAAGACCTTCTGAGTTGAGCCTCCTCTCCCAGTGAGAGCTCTGCAAGCGTCTCAGGCTCCTTGCTTCTGCTGTTTTCTGTGCCGACGACCTTCCTCCATCTCCTTCCACAAAACTCCTACTCATTCACACCCCACCAGAGTCCCTCCTCTTCCAGGAAGCCTTCTTTACCTGCCTACCTAACTCCCTTCCTGCAGCAGAGGCTTCCGCTGGCACAAAGCTGCCACATGGACGCAGAGGGGAGGACAGACAGACGAGAAAGGAGGGAGGAGCCAGGAGATCCCACCTTGGCAGCCCCGTACCAAAGACTACACGACCTTGGGTAGCCGCCTCCTGGGTACCGGGACACCCAGCCCCACCCAGGTGTGACAGCGTCTGACTGAGCCTTCCCTGCTGACAGCCAGTCCCAGCCTTTCCGCCCAGTGCCTTTGGTGCCCAGAATCTCTGATTTTCTTTTGGGGCAGTTTGATCCTCCCTCCTTCCGGGGCTGGGGCCTCAGTGGCTGAAGCAGGAGGAAGCACGGGGACCCTCTGGGGTAGGTGCAGTTTGGCTGCAATGTGGCAGGGTCGGGAAGTCGTGTCCCCCCCCACACACACACCTGCCCGAGCTGCACCTCTGGTCCCCAGCCCTCCGCTGCCCGCCCCTGTGTTCTCAGCTCTGCGCTCCTCTGCCAGCAATCCCTAACACCTGAGTAATTTTCATGCCTCTGGGCCTCTGCACAAACTTCTCAAGGGACAGATCCAGCTCCCCTCCAAGCCTTGGGGAGCTGACCATCAATCTCAACAGAGTGAGAACAGGGGTTCAGCACACACCCACACATGAGCCTAAGTGGGGCTTCAGATCTCCCCAGAGGAGAAAAAAAAGAGAGCATGTGGGAGCTGAAGCCCAGAGAGAGGAAGGGACTGGCCTAGGCCACACAGCACATCATGGGTGGGCCAGCTCTTCCAGAAGCATCGCCAGACCTGCTTCCCCGTCCCTTGCAGATGAAGAGGGCCCTAGGTGAATGTATCAGCTAGGCTGCACCGGCCGCCCCCTCTACACCATCACGGCCCTCAGCTCCTGCTGCCCTCACTCTAGTCAAGGACATGTCCTGTCTTCTCTTTGCCCGACATGAAGGACTCAAGCTCAGGACCTGCCCCCACAGCACCCAGGGCTCAGAACCAGAGCCTCCACATTGCCAAGGCAGCAGCACAGTGGCTGAGGTCAGGGGTCCAATCCCAGTTCCACCTTGTGGCTGCTGGGACACAGTAAGTTAAGTGGTCTGGGAGACACGGGTGCTGCGTGGAGCCAAGGAAACCCTCATCCTGTGCCCCTGAAGACTAGGAGGCGGAAGCATCCATACCTGGCCTACGCAGGCCCACGCAGGCATGGGGGCTTCTCTCTATCATTGTCACCTCTAAAAACCAGCCTGTCGCACACCCCAGGGAGCCCAGACCTGGGTAAGTGAGGAAGGCACAGGCCTCAAAGCACGTGGGCATGAGTGTGGGGGTGTGGGTGAGAGTTCCAAGGTGAGGACACAGGATCCCAGAGTCGTCATTCTAGCTAAGACCCCACTTAACACAAAGCTCAGGCTCAGCTAGCACCTGGCCTCGGCAACAACGAATCTGTGTCCCCCCACATTTCCAGTGCCTTCCTACACAGGGAGAGACCCTGTCCCTTGCCTGGAATGGGGGGGTGTATTGAATGGGGTGTGTGGGGGAGGCCTTATCCCCAGGGAAAGGTCAGGCCTGAGTCACAGCTATGGGGGTGGGGTGGAAGGGAAGTGGGGAAAGAAGCAGGAGGCGAGCTACAGATAAAGCCCCCTCCCTTCCCTACGCTACTCTGGGGCCCAAGACGCCCAACACTACATCAGCGCACGCCCCCACCCCCGCTAGTGGGGCTCCGACCTTTCCTGGGTGCGGCCTCTGTGCCCTCCCGCCCACTCCGGAGGAGGAGGGAGCCGCGGGGGAGGGCGGCTCAGCACCCAGCTCCCTCCGGAAGGTCAAGGGGAGACGGTATCAGCTGTCTCCCTCCACGAAGTGGGGGTGGGGGGAGTAACAGGCCTGGAGACAGAGATGGGAAGGAAAAACCAGGAGGGGGCTGCGGACAGGACCAGAGTTCGCAGACGGGGCGGGGCGGGGCGGGGCGGGGGAGGATGAAGGATGGCGAGGGGGGCGCCCACGGGCCGGGGAGGGCTGTCCAGGCGGCGGGGTGGGGGGATCCCGGCCCGGCCCGGCCCGGCCCGGCGGCGCGCTCACCTGGTCACCGTGCGCCGCGCGCGCGGGCTGTGCGCCCTCTCCAGGCCCAGGCGCGCCCCGATGCCGGCCAGCACGAGCAGCGCCGCGACGCCGCACACCGCGTAGACCGCCGTGTGGCTGCGCTCGCGGCCCGGGTCCCGGGGCGCGGTGGCGTCGCGGGCGCGCGCGGGTGGCCGGCCCGTCTGCACCCAGGCCGGCGTGTCGTAGTTGGAGCAGCGGCTCTGGTCGAGGCGCCGCGGCCCGTCGTGGCAGCAGAAGCGGTAGCCGCACGTGCCGCAGCAGAAGCTGTAGGCGCCCGAGCTGCAGTTGAAGGGCGGGTCCCACTGGCCCATCACGTCGTAGTAGCCGCGGCAGCGGTCGCCCCCCGCCGGGGCCGCCGTGGCGGGCGCCGCGGGCTCCTGCGCCTCGGGGGCCCCCGCGCGGCCCGACGGCGGCCGCGCCAGCAGCAGCGCCAGCCCGAGCGCGAGCCGGAGCCCCGGCGGGCCGCCCCCGCCCCCGCCCCCGCCCCCGCCCCCGCCGCCGCCGCCGCCGCCGCCGCGCAGCCCCGGCGCCCCGGCCCGCTCCATCGGGCCCGCGCCTTCGGCTACAGCGCCCGGCGCATGGCTGCGCGCCGCGGCTCCCCGCCGCCCGGCCTCCGCGCCGGCCCCGCCAGCCCTCACCGACCGCGCCGGCCCCGCCGCACGCCTCCGCGGCCGGCGCCCTCCTCCCGGGCCGCAGGGCTCGCGGGGCCGCACCTCCGGGGGGCGCGTCCTCCGCCGGCGCTGCCCCGGACCCCAGCCGGCCGTCCTCACCCCGGGACGCCCCGGGCCCGGCGGCCAGTCCTCGCCCGCGCGCCCCCGGCCTCTCCGCGGCCGCCGGGTGTGCGTGGCCCGGGCCTAGCGGGGGCGGCGGGCCGCCCGACACCGCTGCCTCCCCGCCGCCCGCTCGGCGCTGCCCGCGCTCTGGCTGCGGCTGGGGCTCCGCGCGCTCGGGCGGGCGGGGGAGGGGGAGGGCGGGGGAGGAGGGCGGGCGGGCGGGAGGCAGGGCCGGGGGAGGAGCGCGGCCGCCGCCAGGGGAGGGAGGGGGCGCCCCGCCGCGGACCCTCTCCGAAGGCCTCCCCAAGCCACCCCTCAAACGGGGGCCCCAGGGCCTTCGGGTCTCGGCTCTCAGCGCTGTGACTTCGGACACAGGCGGGCGCGAGTGCGCCTCTGCTTTACAGGTGCGGGGACTCCGGGCACCGAGAGGCCCCGGAGGGTCGCTGCCGCCCCCCCGCCCTGCCCCCTCCCCGTCCTCTCCGTCAGTTCTGGCCCACACAGAAGCGGGACAGGTGGCAGGCCCTTCGGCCTCTCTGCGCCTCGATTTTCCCGCCTCTCAAATGGGAAGGAGACCCGCGCGCGGAGCCGCTGCCGGAGGCCAAGCGCCGGCCGTCCCCGCGCCGCCCCGAGCGCTGCGTTAGCCCCGGGGCGCGCGCCCGGGTCCCAGAAGCCCGTGGACCCCGGCCTGGGGCCCTGAGGTGTCCCCACTTCTGCGGCGATGGGCATGGCCTGGGCCGCGTCCTCCCGGGGTGTCCTCGCTACCCCAGGTGTAGGGGGAGGAGATCCGGCTGGACCGGGACTGGGGCGAGGGGGCGGGGCCGGGCCGGGCCGGGGGCGGGGCCGGGCCGGGGGCGGGGCCATCCGCCCCTCGCCCCGCCCCCCAGGACGCGAGGGTCCCCTCTCGGCCCCGGGAGAAGGGGCGGAAGGTGGTACGGACCGTGCACCCAGTGCGGAGCCGTTCTCTGGGGTTTTCGAAGCTAGATTTAACTGGGAGATGTGACCGAACCGGGCACCTTGCTTCCCTCTGCCTGTTTCTCTTCTTAACATCAAAAACTCTTGAGGGGGAGGGGCGGGCAGATTCATAATCCCTTTCAGGAGGCAGAGGCCAGTATGATGCCCCCCACCGTCCGGATGGGAGCACCCGGGGAGCCCCAGTGCTCCCGCACGGCGTCCTATCTGCTGAATGAACAAATGAAGTGACTTTAGTCTCTAGTTTTTGTAAAATAAAGAATTTGGGCTCCTTCCTGCTCCCCTTTGCGTCGGGTCTTCCCTCGGAGACTGGGATCAGCTTATTAAAATGGAGGAAGTGGAGGGAGCAAGAGGGAGGATTTACATGTAAAGGAGGATCAAGTCCCTGTGTTGCCGAGATGAGGGGCTGACGGGCACCTTTCAGGTCTCAGTGCTGAGAGGCCCTCCCCCTCAGGGTCATTCCTCCGGAGGTAGCCTCCCCCCTCCTCCTCCACCGGCAACTCTTCGGATCCAGTCCCAAGACCCTACCCCATTAGAAGACTTTACTGCAATTTTAGAGACAAAGAAAATAGATGAGCAAAGCAATGAGATGAAATTGCCTTAATCCCATCACCAGGGACAACAGGCTAAAATATGCCCCACTTTACATACTGTTTCTTAGTGCCTGGTTTACTTTTTGCCATCAGACTTTCCATTTATTATTCGGTTTAGAATTTAGTCGCTCTATTTTCTGGAGCACTCATTCCTGCTTCCTCAGGGTGGGGTGGGGTAGTCCCAGAAAGGACTCCATGGCACGAACTGTCTGATTTGTATCAGGGCCCCCACCGCGCCCTGCTAAACTGCCCTCCTGGTTATTGGGGCCCTGAGGGTGACTGCTTCTTCCCCTTCCTCCCCTATTGCTGCGCACTAGGTTTAAGCAGGCTTGTCTCTGCCCCCCATCCTCCCAGGACTGTGGCCCCTTCTCAGGTAGGGTGACCCTACCCGGCCCTGAGCTCCCAATGTTCTTCCCTGAGTTATGTTCCTTCCCTGGACCCTTCTCTCACCCCACTGTCCTGGCGTCATTGGGTGCTCCACTGAGCTTCCACCCCTGTCGCTGCCATCGGGCCCATATATATTTGCCCAGTGCAGGAGCTGGGGGCTGGATTCCAGCCCCCCACCCCCAGGACTGATGTCCAGCCTCCAGCTCCTCCACACACCCACGGCTTCCTCTCTGTCTCAGTCTGGTTCGGTGGTCAGCCAGCAACCACAGATGCCCACATCTGACAGGCCTATCCCAGGCACTTACCGCCCTCTCAATATTAACACACAGCCTGGGGCTGGGGAGGGGGGTTCAAATGCAGAGACAGGCCACTGCTGGCTGACTCAGCCCTGGGATTTGGCTATTCATTGAGCTGGCACTGCCCTTCAGGTGTCTGGCCATTTGCTGGGCAAGGCTATCTAGAAATGGAGCAGTGCAGCTGAGGAGTGACCCTTTTGCCCAGCTGCCCTCCTCGGACCCTGGGGTCTCTCTCCACAGCAAGGCACCAGAGCACCTGCCTCTTGTCTCCTCTGCCTGCCACCCCCCCACACCCTGTGTCACCAAAAATTGCCCATTGATCCAAGCTTAAAATAACCCCTGGCATCTGCAGCAAGCCCCACGGGGAGGGCAGAGGAGCCGCATTTATGTGCCTGAAGGGCACCCGCCCCGCCCCCAGCTCTGAGTGCTGGCAGCTTGAGTACGAGGCTGTCTAAGTATGCTCATGACTGTGAGCTCGAGTGCATGTCTGGGGCTTGCATGATCATGAGAGTCTTCCTTCCACCATGGACATGTGTGCGCACATGTGTGTCGGTGTGGATGCGCCTGTGCACACATGTTCTCCCCTCACAGCTGAGCCCTCGCCTGGTGCCCAGCTCTGGCTGTGCAAGGCTCCGGGTCCTGAGAGGTCATGGACATTTAGGAAAGCTCGAGGCGGGCCTCAATGTTCCCATTTTAGACTGTGGGCCAGTGACCAGTCTGCCCAGCCCTGGGCCAGGGAACTTGGGATTTCCTAGAGACAAACCCAGGCCCCAGTGAGCAGAAATGACTTGCTGTAACTGGCACACAGCCAGGAAGGACCAAGTTCTGGCTTGGAACCTGTGCAGAGTCCCAAACTGGCTCCTTCCGGCCAGCTTAGTATAAAGAGAGAGAGCAGCTGGAGGATCCCAGCCCAGGGCCCAGGGAAGTGTTCCTAGGCTCCGATAGACGACGCCTAATGCGCCCTGCCTCCTCCTTGAGCTCCCAGGCCTTGCGCAGGCTCTGGGCTCCTGGAACGCCCTTCCTGCCCCTCACACTGACGGCACCTATTTATCCTTCCCTTTGGAGCCAGACTAAGGTGGGTTGGAATTCCTGCTCTAATAGGACCTGCAACCTTTCTTGGCCTCTTTTCTCATTTGCAAGATGAGCTGCTTGCACCTTTTTGACGGGGCTGCTGAGATGGTGATTGCCACCATGGGTACCATCTGCACGCCTCCAAGGTCACATTCCCAGGCCCATTTTGCTTCCATTTCTTCCATGATGGAGGGTTACCCAAAAAGCAGAGATTCTAGAGAGCTCTGGACTCCCTGCTAGCACAGATAGCACAGATGCCTATGCCAGTACCGGGAGGGAGCGGTCGGGAGGGGAGGGCCCATGGCTCCTTTGTCTTCCTGAGAGCAGCTTGTGACTCAGGCTCCAGCTGCCTGTGGGAGGGAGGGGGCGCCCAGGCTGAGGTCGAGGGGGAGCAGGATGGGGGGAAAGAGGTGCAGGGGAGCTGGGGCTCAGCCTCCAGTCCGAGGTCCTTGCTCACCCTCTCCCCTGCGAGCCCTTCCTCGGCCTCAAGGAGTCGCCCAGCCAACATCACCCCTGGAAATCGCTGGTTACCCCCCCAGAGTCTCTCCCTTCTGGACCCTGCAGAGGCCCCAGTGAACATGCAAATCTGGAGCTGGCCACTGAGTCCCAACGACAGGAATAGATTCAGAGAGGACAGGGCTCAGCGGAGGCCACACAGCGCGTCCACCCACCGGAACAAGTCCTCCCTGTCCCGCAGCCTGCCCGCCCCTGGACACAATTCTGAGGTCGGCTCCGAGCCCACAGCCAGGAGGGGGGCGGGAATGTTGCACCCCTTGACACAGACACTTCGATCCAAAGCCGGGGCCATGCCCTGCATCCAGGGTTTGGAGAGGGTCCTGGTGATCTTGGCCCTGCCGCTCGCCAGGTGCAGCCCTTTCTCCTCGCCCCTCGGCCTTGAACCCGCGCCTCTGCTCGCCGCGGCCCCGCCCCTCTCCCACTCCCCCGAGGCTAGGGGCCCTCTGGGGCCCCCGTCCCTGGCCCCGCCCCGCCCCCTCCGTCCCGCAGCCCCTATCCCCGGCGGCGCTCGCTCGGCGGCCGCAGGTCTAGGTGCCACCAGCTGGGCTGACCGCAGAAGCTGTGGAGATAGACTTTCGCCTGCCCCGGAGTCATCTTCTGGGTCCCAGATTCTCTGCAGCCCAGGGGAGGGAGGAGAGGTTCAGAGGCCCTCTGGCCCCGGGACCCCTGCAGCGTTGCCTGCGCTCTACAGACCCCTACAGACCCCGGGGACAGGGGCACCCGCGTCTTCCCGGCTCCTCCCCAACCCGCCCTCTGCGGGACCCTGGGCAGTCGTTCCTCCCCCACCCCCACCTCCACCCACGGGGTCACCCCAGGCAGCTGCGGGGAGCAGGCACAAATTGGAGAGAGGTCAGATTTCTTTTTTTCTTTCTTTTTTTTTTTTTTTTAAGATTTTATTTATTTATTCATGATAGAGAGAGAGAGGCAGAGACACAGGCAGAGGGAGAAGCAGGCTCCACACAGGGAGCCTGACGTGGGACTCGATCCGGGGACTCCAGGATCATGCCCTAGGCCAAAGGCAGGCGCCGAACCACTGAGCCACCCGGGATCCCAAGAGGTCAGATTTCAGCTCTGAGTGAGGAGGAATGTGGCCTGAGCCACCCAGAAGAGAGCAAATGGACTGAATTCCCACCCTGCGACCAGAGGGTGGCCAGAGGGGCTGGAGAAGCGCCCGGGGTTCCCTGAGGACAGTGCCCCCATGTGCCAAGGGGCAGGCATGAGCACAGGCCAGGTTCTGATGCAGCCTCACCTGGCACTCCCAGGCCAAGGTATCTGACTCTCCAGCTCCCCACCTGAGCTCTGCTTCTTGACCCTTCTGCAGCCTCTTCTCTGCACCTTTACACACAGTGCCCTGGACCAGGTATGGCTGTTCTCTGCTCCATTCCAGTAGGGAAACTGGGCAAGACTCAGGGCATATACTTCCTACTATCCAAAGCACTCCCTAGATGCTGGATCTGTCAACTTGCTTGGAGCACCCCCTGGCCCTGGCAGGGATCATCACCCTGTCCTGTCATCGTGTCCTGCTCCATCTCTCCCACCGGACTAGACCTAATGGCAGGGCCTGAGACTGACCTCCAAGCATTGCCTAGAATGGCCCTCGCACAGAGCAGGTGTGTTCGACTCTGGTGTGATCAATGGGGCAGCACATGGATGAGTGGTAGGAATGGGAAGTGCTGAGTCCAGAGCCTCAGACCAGCTCTGGGAAACTCACTTTCCAGAGGAATTTCTCATGGTTGGTGACTCCAGGCAGGAAGTGTCTGCATCCCAGGGAAAGGAGGTGGGGGCCCTCCAGGGTGAAGACCCTACTTGCCACATGACCTCTTTAGTCTCAGAAAGTTCGTTGGCCCTTGGGCTCCATTTTGAAGATGAGGAGACAGGCTCACCGAGAGATGCCATCAGCTCCTGAAGGGAAGGGCTGAGACAGCCAGAGGTGAGGGGTCAGGTCTTTCCTCCCGGGCCTCCCTAGCTGGGCCTCCCCACCCCCACCCTGAGCCCGGAGCCCAGGGCTGCTGGGCAGGAAGTGAAAGGTGCCTGCAGGAAGCCCCAGGAGGAACTGAGACTTGAGCCAGCTCCGCCTCCACCTGCCCGGGCCCTGGGGACCTCAGGGAAACCAGACCCTCCTTCAGGAAAAAACGGGCCAGAAACACAGATGTGGGTGAGGGGGAGCTGCTTCTCTTAGCTCCCACCCCGACAGGCAGCTCTTCCAAAGTCTATCTTGGGTCCTTTTTACAGCAAAAGGAGACCGGTTGGGCAGAGAAATCTTTGAGTAGTGATGAAAACAAGGAGTAAAGCCTGGAGTCAATCCCTGGAGTCGCTTGCTCCCAAGGAGGGCACTTGGGCCACTGGCCTTCTGCACAGGCACTCGGGCAGGGGCACAAGCCTCTGTCTGGCTCAGCTCCACCGCGGCATATCATAGTTTGGGCCAGATTCTTTCACCTTCTAGGCCTCTCTGTTCCTATCTGCAAAATGGGACATCTAATCCCTGTTCATGGACTGGAACTAGTCTAGATTTTCAGGACATCAATTCAACTGACAGGGGCCATAAAAAAAAAAAAAAAATCCCAGGCAAAGATTTATGTCAAGGAGATGCTGCTGCCTCAACTACGACAGCAAACACCAAAACAACCAAATGCTCAAAGGGAAAGCTTTGCAAATGTTGAAGACCTTGCTGGCAAAGGGTTTATAGACAAGAGGTGGGACACCCGGGTGGCTCAGCGGTTGAGCGGCTGCCTTTCACTCAGGGGGTGATCCCCATCCCAGGATCGAGTCCCACATAGGGCTCCCCGCAGGGAGCCTGTTTTTCCCTCTGCCTGTGTCTCTGCCTCTCTTTCTGTGTCTCTTATGAATAAATAAATAAATAAGATCTTAAAAAAATTAATAAATAAATAAAGACAAGAGAAAACTCACCAGATATGACAGCCAAGATATGAATTTATATGTGTGGGATGGTTACAATTACATGGAACCCGTGTCTCAGGGGCCTGATGTCACTGCATCATGGGTCATTTCTCCATGGGCTCTACCCTAGGTTACTGTCCTGAACTTTCCAAAGTGCCTATAAAATATATGTCTCGATTTTTTTGTAATAAAAGAAAACTTTTTTAAAAGCAAACAAGGGATGCCTGGGTGGCTCTGGCGGTGAAGCGTCTGACTTGGGCTCAGGTCAGGATCTTGGGCTCCTGAGATGGAGCCCCACCCCACCCAGTGGTCCTCAGGCTCCCTGCTCAGCAGAATGGGCTTCCCCTCACCTCTTCCTCTGCCCTTCCCCCTGCTCGTCCTCTCTGTCTCTGTCTCTGTCTGAAATGGGTAAATAAAATCTAAAAAAAAAAAAAAAAACCCAAAAACAAAAACAAATGCTCATGCCCCTCCTCCAGGTGCTGTCACTAAGATCAAATGCAGTAACCTCATGAAGTCTCCTTAGAAAGCTAATTAGGACAGAGAACCAGGGACTGGAGGCCCCTGAGTGGTAGGGTCCTTTCCCGGGACCCTCTTCTTACCCACATCTTCCCCCCCTCCTGGTTCTTCCCCAAGGAAGAACCCTTCTGTTATTTGCTGGACGGCAATGATGCCGAGCCTTCTCCCTCCCTGGGGCTCAGTCTCATCTGTAAAATGGGGGAATGAAGACAAGGCTTCTTCAAGGTTCTTTCAAGTCCTTCTCCTCTGAGGGCCATAGGCCTGGAGGAGCACTTTGCATCCAACCCCCCCCACCCCCACAACAACTTTTCAGAAATGGAAACCGAGACCAGAGAGGAAGCTGGGGTTTGGCTGGGACATAGTGGGGCCAGAGGTTTGCATGTCTGGACCCCAGAGGGGTTTTGCCCACTTGTTGTACCTCCAGGGCCCAGCCTGCGGCTGTGGTGGAAAAGGTGAGTTGGAGATCGAGGGGCCAGGAACAGCCCAGGCTCCCCAATCCTGAGACAAAGGGGAGTGGATGTCTGGCCCATCCTGGGCCTGCTTCCCACCCTCCTGCCTATAGGCCTGGCCACCTGACCTTGCCCCAGCCACCTGGCAGCCCGGGGGGAGGGGCACCTGGGATGCATTCAGGGACAGGGTGGCTGGGGAGACTTAAATGTGGGTGTCAGGATTTGGGGGCTCCAGACCATCTTCTAGGCTGAGAAGGGGGGGCGAGAAGGGCAGGTCAGGGACGGGTGGGCAGAAGGCAGCTGATGCATGGAACAGCACATGGCCAAGGCCCTAATGGTACCCCAAACTCCATCTTCTGACTCCTAGTCGGTGCTTCTCCTGAGAGTGCTAAACTACAACACGTTCCAAGGAGTGTCCTGGACAGAGTCCGGGTCAGGAGGTTCTAACTCCGTGTAGGAGGGCCAGCAGGAGAGGCAGTGCCTGACCCAGTACGGCGTGGCCCACTGGAGGAGATGGTCTCACCCGAATTCTGAGAGCAAGGGGTGCTGTTGTCAGAGGACCAAATCCACCAGGATGATGGGTGACCCCAGGGGCTGGCAGAGAATGGCCAAGTGACCATGGCAATTGGGACCTAGTGCTTGAGGAGTGCAGGCCATACAGAGAGGGAGCTCAAGGGACGTCAGGTCAGGCTGGTTCAAGGCCACAGGCCTGCTCTGGCCTCTGAACAAAGGAGCCTCTTGAGGATCCTGGGCCTTTCCCTGAGTACAGCTGAGTGTGCCTTGAAGGCAGCTGGGACTCCAGGTGGCCTCTGACAGAGATGCCTGGCAGTGTGCCTCCAGGGTGAGTGCGCAGTTCAGCCCCAGAGGAGCTCCAGACTTCCTCCCAAGCGCAAGCCTGGGGCTCTGGGAGCTGCTATGAGGGTGAAAATGGCATCGCAGGTCCTAGAAGATTGGGCCAAGCTCAGGGTTGACCCTCGGGTACAGATACCTGAGAATTAGCACAACCCAGGCTATTTGTTAAAATCAAATCATCTTGTATTAGATCCTGAAGCAAACCAGTCAGTTGGTTACTTGTGGTTGCCATTCGCCTCAGTTAAAAGCGGGACAACTCTGAGAGCAAGTATTAAAGAAATACAACACCCAGCTATAAATTAAGCATCCTCCCACTTGATCCACTTCCTAGATTCATTCTGGTTTACGGTGGCTTTCTGGCACTGAAAGAAAAACCTCCTACGCGACGCGCCCCCACCACTCAAAAGCACAGGAGCTCAGCCACAACCTTCCAGGGCTGCCAGAGATGGTCTGGTTTGAAGCCAAAGGCTCTGCGCCACCCGAGCCCTGTGGCCTGTAGTCTGTGGTTCTGCAGGGTTAGCTGAGGAGCAGCCTGGTTCCCAGAAGAGGGGCAGGTGGCCCCTGTGATGAAGACCTGAGTCCACCCTCCAGGCCGCTGGCTGACAGCTCACAGGGAGGACAGGGGCCACCTCCTGGCCCCTCCGGTGCTACTGTTGCTCAGGCCCAGCTGTCTTGGTGGTCACCAGCTCGGTGGAGCCCAGCTCTGTGGCTGGCACAGGGACGCTGTGGGCAGGCGGGGTGTTGGCTGGGTCTTCTCCAGCCGGAGGCCACACGGGAGCTGTTGCATCAAGGGGTCCCGGGGGGACGATGATGACATTGTCCAGGGTCTCTAGTTGGGGGAGGGGGGGCAGGGAAGGCAAGGTCAGGGAGGCTCACAGCTTTTCCCCACCCCTGTTCTGGAAGCCTCAGGGGAGGGACCGCCCGGGACTGAGAAAAATCCCGAAGCCCGGCAGGGATGGGGAAGGGTGGCATGTGTTGGGCCCTCGGGACAGGAAGTACAGATGGGAAGTGCCGGCGGAAGGGAGAAGCGGGGGCCTCCTGTGTGGGGCTCCGGCGGCTCCGGGGCCAGGGCTGCGTCCCTCCCGCGGGGAACCGGCCCGATCCGCTGCACACCTCCCGAGCGCCCCGGCCCCGCCTCCCTGCCCCCCGCCCCGCAGAACTTACCGCGCGGGTGCGGGTGCGGGTGCGGGCGCGGGTCCGGGGCCCCCGGGGGAGCCGCCGCGCGCAGCCGCCGCCGCCACCTCCAGCCCAGCAGCCCCAGCAGCACGAGGGCCAGCGCCAGGCCCAGCAGCGCGGGGGCGCCGAAGAGCAGCGCGGGCAGCGGCAGCGCGGCCTCGGCCTCCGCGGCGGCCCCCGGGCCCACCGACTCCTGCGGCTGCAGCGCCGTCCCGGGCGCCAGGCTGCTGGGCCCGGCTGCTGGCGGGGCGGACGGGGAGGGGGCGCAGGGGGCGGAGGGGAGGGGCGGCCGGGGAGGGGGAGGGGCGGAGGGAGGCGAGGCTGGGCCCGGGGAGGGGGGAGGGGGAGGGGGAGGGGGAGGGAGGGCCGGCGGGGGGGGCGGGGGGAGGGCAAGAGAGGGAGAGGTGAGGGCCACATGGTGACCGCCGGTCCCCACGAGGCTCCGCTTGCAGCCCCCCATCAAACCAGTCACCGCCCCGCCCCCGTCCCGGGTGGCCTGCGGCTCCCGCAGGTTGCCGGGTGGGGGGCCCCTCCCCCTCCTTCCCAGGGCCCCTCCCCCTCCTTCCCAGGGCTGCACCCCTGCTGACCAGCTGGCTGAGTGGGTCGGCTCTTACCCGGTCTGGGTTCTGGCGTCCGAAGCAGCTTGCAGGCCACGCAGTTTCGGACCAGAGGGTCAAAGCACTCGGCCTGGACGCAGCGCGTGGGGGCCGGCCCGTCCCTGCCCCGCGGGCTCCTGCCCCGCGGGCCCCGCGCGCCTCTCCTGTCGCTGCCCATGCTGCCTGCCGTGCCCAGCGCTCGCTCGCGGGGGACTGAGCCTGGCTTCGGCTCCCAGAGGAGGAAACCGGGAGGGGCCGCCACCCACTGGGCCCCGCCCCACCCTCCTGCCTGCTGGGGTGGGACCACTCGCAAGGCCCCGCACCCCACACCTTCTCTTTCTACCTGTGGTTCCTCCATTCAACCACTCAACCATCACCCCCAGACGACTGCTGGGCCGGCCCTGTGCTGGGGCGCAGACCCCGCGCTCCTGGGCAGTAGAGGATGCGCCCCTGCAGTCAGGACCTCTGGGTGGCCTCCTCTGTCCTGCTCCCCAAGGCCAGCTCACAGCCCCAGACAACCCCCACCAACCGTATCCTCCTCACCTCACCTGGTCCCCCTCTGGGGCTCCTTCCAGCCCTTCCCAGGTTCACAAGGCTTCCTGAGTGCCCAGGGTGCTGGGGAGACAGCGCCTCAGGGCAGCAGTCACGGAGGGGGTGGGAAGGCTTCAGAAAGGACGTGATGGTGAGAAGGTGTCTGCCGAGCGAGGTCTAGGGGAGCATGACTGACAGAAGATGACAGAGATGGGGCCCAGAGACTGCTGGGCCCGGGGCTGGGCTGGACTCGTGGCTGAGGGTTAAGGAGCCAGGGAACCACGCAGGGATTTCAGCAGACAGCACCATAGTCAGACTTGGGTGACAGTGGGGAAGCTCTGGCTGGAGTAGAGGACACAGTGGGGGGAGGGAGACGGTGGCGGAGGGCCCGAGGACAGACAGCTCAATCCCCAGATCCGAGGCAGGAGGGAGAGACTCCAATCAATAGATGAAGAGAGACCAAGACCCATGGGTCCCAGGGCTGTGTGTGTCCTGGCCTGTCTGCCTCTGAGTCTCACTGGGGTCCCTTCTGTTTCTACTCTCTGGTGTTTGGCCCGTCACCCATGTCTCTCAGATTGAGCCTCAGACACACACACAGGCCCCTCCTGCCTCCCTTGCTGTCTGCAGGGGCTGGCAGAGAGCTTCGGCGGGGATGGGGTCGGCCATCCCAGCTCAGGGCTGGGGAGCGCAGAGGCAGGGGCTGCCTGGACCCGGATGGGGCAGGAGCAGATTTGGCAGCTGCGAGGGGGCGAGAACGCTTCCAGCAGAGACGACCTGGTGAGGGCAAAGGCAAAGAGGGGGAAGAGGGGAAAGCTGAGTCTGGAGACAGGCAAGGGGATGCTGCAAAGGAGGGGAGGCAGGGGTGCTCTGGGCCTCCGCCTCAGGCTCCTGGGCCCTGGGGAGCCCCTACCAGAGCACAGGGAGAGATGCTCTGAGCTGTGCTGCAGAAGCGACCCTGTCTCTGGCTGCTGTGGAGCTGGAGACAGGACTCCACGGTCCAGAGCAGGGGAACCATCTAGAAGCTGTTTAGGAGCAAAGAGTGATGCTGTGGCGCAAGGGGAGCAAGGCTGGCCCCGGGGTTTCTGGCTCGAGGGACTCCGGCAGCCCCCTGGGTGGGCCGGCATCCAGGAGCCCTGGCCCACTGCCTCTCCGTCCTCTGCCCACGGCCCAACAACTCCAGGGCAGGAAGGTGTAGGCGTCAGGGCAGCTGCAAAGGAGAAGTGGGTCTGGGGTGGTGGGTGTGGGTGTGAGTGTGGGTGTGTGGTGAGGGGGTGGGGGGGCCGGGAGCCCAGAGAGGAGGGGGGGCCGAATCGCCACCCCCATCACTGGTGGTGCCAGTATTGCCTGGGAGCCCTTACACGGGGCCAGGCACCTCGTTAACCCTCACGCCGTCGTTGGGCAGAGCAGACTGAGTCTTGTGGGAACCTGGAGTGAGGATGGTGTCCCTGGGAGAGAGTGGCCCGTGGGGCTGGTCTGGGGTCACTTACAGGAGCCACTTCTATGTGGCAGCTGCACCTGCTCCGGCACAAAGCGGGGGAGGCGGCCTTCAGGGGCCCAAGCCAGAGGGGCAGAGTGGTGATCTACCCGCGGCCTCCTAGGGCCCAGGAGGGCACGTGTCAGGGACAGGCCATGGCGAAAGGCGTGTGCGATTAGCGTCGGTGGTGTGTGCAGGTGCCTGACCCCGGAAAAACCTTGTCACTTGCGACTCCTGAATGAGAAGCAGAGGGAGGCCTTGAATCCCGACTTCACAGTTAAGAGAAATTTCCCCAACAGACCAAGGTGATAAATGTTAGGTTAAATCCTCAGCAGATTCCTTATTTGGGGTTACATCTCTGAAGTCAAGATTATTATTTCTTTTTTTAAGATTTTATTTTAATATATATTTTGTTTATTCATGAGAGACACAGAGAGAGAGAGGCAGAGACACAGGCAGAGGGAGAAGCAGGCTCCATGCAGGGAGCCCGATGTGGGACTCGATCCCAGGTCTCTAGGATCAGGCCCTGGGCTGAAGGCGGCGCTAAACCGCTGAGCAACCCGGGCTGCCCAGATTTTATTTATTTATTCATGAGAGACAGAGAGAGAGAGGCAGAGACACGGGCAGAGGGGGAGAAGCAGGTTCCCTGTGGGGACCCTGATGTGAGACTCGATCCCAGGACTCCTGGATCATGAGTCTCATGCTCGCTCACTCAGGCACCCTATGATTTTACTTTTTTAAATAATACCTACACTCTACGTGGGGCTTGAACTCACAACCCCGAGATCAAGTCTCACGCTCCACCGACTGAGCCAGGCCAGAACCTGATAGTTTTAAACACTTTGGTATCATCACCTCAAAGCTACTGAGTAGGAAAGAAGGGACTTTGCTGCTGAAACCCCATCTCACGGAGTGTCACTCGGTGTTCTCATGTTCTCGTTCACTGATGAAGTGTTTTACAAAGATAACTAATTTGGGGTCTTTCGGAGGAAAAGGAGTCTCTGATGATCTTTGTCCCTCAAATTCCCCCCAAAACACCCTCCCAATGGTCCGGACACGGGCGGTGCTATGATGTTGGGTTTCCAGATGGTGAGGCAGGGGCTCTGAGGGGCCAGGGATGACCCAGCGTCGGGGCAGCCAGGACAGGGCCTGTGCCCGGCCGCCTGTGAAGCGTGGCCTGTGCCCTTCATGCCTGGGGCTGGGGTGGGGGCAAGGAGGAAGCTGCCGGTGGGACACGCTGGGTGCTAAGTGGGGGGGCATTCCCGGGGGAGACCGAGGCCCCACTCCCCAGGCCTAGATGTGAAAGTGCTCGGAGCTCCAGGATGTACTCCTTACGTGAACATCATTTTTAATTGTAATTCTGTAATACCTGCACACACTCTCATGAAAAAACCCTCAAACAATACAGAAGTCTATGAGTAAGGAGGGGCATTTCCCTGCTGTCCCCAGAGGGAGCCTGTTCTGGTTTTTTACTTTTTCATCCCATCCTGTTTTGTGCCTTTAAATTGTCAGGCAAGTGCCTGCGGGGAAACAGGTTCTGTGATTCATCAAAGGGGCCACACAGTGGGAGCTGCTCTGGGGACTTCCCTGCCCTCCTCTGCCCTGTGGGCTCTCTCCTTCATATTTGGTTGTATTTTGTCTCAGGAGTGGTCAGGGGCCCCAGGGCAAGGACCCCTTTTTCACGTACTTGGCGCTGGCAAATAGGACACTGCGAGGAAGCCCCTCTCACTGGGGGACAGCGGGAAGAATGTGAGGACAGGACCAGGGGCAGGAGAGGCAGAGGATCCACACGAAGTCCTGGTGAGGCTGGAGCGCCCCCAGCCCCTCTCCCCTTGACCCCCTTCCATGAAGCGGTTATAAAATCCCTGTCCAGCTTTTCACAGGCCCAAGCTCCCTCATCGCCCCCACCACGTGCCCATACACACACGTGCACACACATGTACACACATGCACATGTGCACAGTCCAGCACGCCTCAGGGCAGGGCTCCCCAGCAGGTCTGAACACGGCCCTGGGATGGGGGACACGGGCCGTCTATGTGAGATCAGAATGGAGACCCCAGACCCCAGCCCCTCAGCGTCTCAGCCACAGGGAGCAGTCTGCGCCTCCTGGGGGCTAGGCTGAAGGCTGGGGTGGGGCGCGGAAGAGCAGGGAGCCTCCCCAGGGGCTGCACCTCCCTCAGGCCCCATTCAAGGCACCCCACAGCAGCGGGGACAAGGGCCGGGCTCTGGGTCTCCCTGCAGGCTGCTGACGCTCAGGCGGACCCACGAGCAGACTCCTCCATTCAGTCACCACTCACTCACTGAGACTTGCTGTGCACCAGGCACTGTTCTAGATTCTGGGGAGACGGCAGGGAAGCACAGAGACAAAATCCAAATGGGGAAACCATATAGTAGGTGAGGGGCTGAGAAGTGCTGGGGAGAAAAATTCAGGAGGGAAGGGTGTCAGGGAGGGCCTGAGAGTCAGGGAAGGCCTGGTGAGATCTTGGCACAGAGGGATGGAGGCAAGAGTGACCCCCAGGACCAAGGCCCAGGGAATGGCACAGTCACCCAGGAAACGGCAGTGCTCAGCACGGGTTGACTGCCTGCCTGGCCCTGTGCCCTTCAGGAGCCCACACCCCTCGCCTCAACCTGTGGGGAAATGGCACCGTGATTGCCTCTTCACAGAGAGGAAAGCAGGCTCAGAAGGATCGGGGACGAGCCAGGCGGCCCCTCAGTCCCTGAGCTCTCCCCCCACTGCTACCACTACACACACATCTCTGGAGTAACCTCCCTGGTCAGCAGGCGGGGAGGCAGATCCAGGCCTCTGCGGCCTAACACAGCAGAGGATGACCAGGTGCCAGGAGCCCTGGGCCTGGCCTTGCAGGGCTATTATGTAGCCAAGCAGTAGCCCCTGGGACCCCCGAATGCCCTTGGCATTCCTCCTGATGGAAGAGGGTGGCCCCAAGGGAGGCTACCTCCTGCCCAGGTCAGGGGCGCTGGGACTCCGCGCCCTCTCTCCCTCCCAGAGTTGGGCCCCAGGGACTGTCCACAGGGTCACACTCAGGTGGGACTCCGATTTGGGCAGGTCCTGGCAACCCACTACATCGTCCCTGCCCTCCACCCCTTGAGCCTCCAGGTGTGTATGAGAAGCCTTTCCACCGAGATTCTCTGCCGCTCGACTGTGGCCCAGGGGAGGCCCAGGGAAAGAGGTTAAGCCAGCAGGTGCCTGGTGGAAAGAGGACCTTTCTGCTGGAGTCCCGTCAGGCAGGCCTGGCCCAGCACCAGGTGAGGGAGGTGAGGGCCATGCTAGGGCAGGGCCTTTATCTCAGGAGCTCCCCAGCACTCACCCTGCCCACCACGCCCCTGCGCAGCGGCAGCCAACCCCAGGACGGTCTGTGCGGGGCACACACGGGCGGGCACAACAGGCACGTCAGGCTCTTTGGTTTCTCTGAGCCTTACGAGAACCTCAAGAGACTGTGGGGACGGGAAGACAGGAAGTGACCTGCCCCGGGTCACACTGCAGATTGGCCACAGACCCCAAGTCAGTGAGACTCACAGGCTGGGTCCTTTCCCACTGCACGACTTCCCCTCCGTGACCAGGCTGCCCTGTCGGAGCTGCAGCCCGAGGCCGCCCCAGCCTCTGCTCAGCGAGGGGTGAAGGAGACACAGGTGCCAGGTTGCAGAGCCCCCTCCTCACTGGGGCAGGAAACAGCGTTAGACCGGGGCCAGAACACACAGGCCACAGGCCCGGCCATCTCCTACGAAGTGAGTTCCCTGGGGTCGCCCAAGGAACAAAACAGGCTGTGACCTTGAGCAAGCCCGGCCCCTCCCCACAGGCAGGGCCCACCCCAATACCCAGCCAGCAGGGGCCCAGCAGCTCCCAGATCCAGCAGAAAGGCATCTTCTCCTGGAGCCTCAGGCTGCCCACCCATCCACACAGCTAGCCCACCCCCAAAACTGCCCCCAATGTGACCATCTTGTGACCAAGGCCAGCCTGAGAGTCTGACATCTGTTTAAACTAATGGCTTATGCTCGGACCTGAGACCAGCTGAGGAGAAAGGCATTAAAAACTAGCCCGACCTCCTCCTACAGACAAGGAAACTGAGGCTGGTGGAGGACAGCTGACTTGCCTAAGGTCATGAGGCCAAGTGCAGCGTCTCCCAGCTCCCTCCCTGCCACCACAGCACCAGGCACCAACCAGGCAGCACTGGGCATAAAGATGTCCCCGGTCACCGGCCCCGCAGGTGCAGAGTGGCTGCGCTCCCTGGCGGGGGTGGCGGGCCTGGAGACCTGCTCACTGCCGGGCAGGGGCTGCTCAGCTCTGCGCGGGGCCAAGGCGGCCTCTGGGTTCCTGGGCCCCGGCCAAGCTCCCGGCGGCTGGCACAGGAGCAGCATCACGTTCCCCTGGCACTTGGAAGGCTCTCAGATCCTCAGCTGGAGTGTGATGCCACTTCTCTTGTTAAATGGCACCAGGTGGCACAGAAAACATGGCACAAGGACCAGAGAGACGTGCGCCCCATGCTGGCTGGGGGGAGGCTCAGGGGTATGGGGAGGACCTTCTCCTGTCAACGTGACGTGCCTGGCAGAGGCAGGCAGGCTACGGTCCACACCCCACCTCTCCGCCTGGATCCTGTGCTCCATCAGCTCCCCAGAAACACCCTACTTCTGCTCGCCCCCCACTCTGCCCTGCAAAGCCCCACCCTTTATGGCCCAGGCTACTGAGGGGCTGAAGACAAGGCTGGTTCCCAGGAGGCACCTCTGCCGATCCGATCCTGCCCATCCTCTCAGAGACCAACACGCACTTCTACTTCTCACCTCGGCCTCTTCCTTCGGCCCTGGACACGGCAGCCTCACCACAGAAGCTGGCCTCCCTTCCTCAGCGCCGAGGAGCCCCAGCCTTACAGTTGTGCTCTTCCTGGCTCGGGCAGTGTTCCTATCCTGCTCCTCGCCCGCTCCTCCACCAGGCCTGCCCCTGTGCTAACGGGCACCTTGCAGGCCCGTCCTGAAGTGTGGACCCCAGCATGTGGGAGTGGCTCCTTGAGACTGCCCTTCCTGACAGCTGCTTTCTCAGGCACAAGGCTTGCATGTCTACCCTCGTGACGCCTGCCATGAGTTCCAAGCCGGCCCCCCTTCTCATAGAGCATGGGCTCCGGCCGTGATCCGTGACAGCATGTCAGAGCAGAGATGCTCCGGGGCTGGCCCCACCCAGGGCACCAGGCAGGGCTCCTGAGGCCCAAAGATGCAGGCAGGTCCTGGCCCAAGCCGGGTGTGGGTAGAGGGCACATCATGGTCCAAGGGAGCCCCAACCTGGCTCTCCTCCCATTGTCTCATCCCCCAGACCGCATGTACCCAGTGCTGCCCATAGGGGAGTGGCAGTGGCCTCAACCTGGCTGACCCGATTTCTGGATTCCAACCCTGGCACTTCTGTAAATTCTCATTAGACCCAAAGGGGAAGGGGAGCCATAGTCATGGCACAACCTCTGGCCACCAAGGTGGGAGCCAGCCCTCTAGACAGCCTTTTTCACGATTCCCACAAACTTACCAATTCATAAAGAGTGTAATTTCTGGGTTCACACCAGCTTTTGAACCTAGCTCTGTGATTTCAAACAATAGTTACTGTTCACTGAGTGCTTAGCTGGGACAGTGCAAGGCCCTAATACAACGGATTATGGGCTACAAGTGGACAGAGAAATACAACAGCAGGCTTGTCACCTGTCATTTCATTCAGGTCTCACACCGCAACAAGGTCAACAGAACGATCTCCATTACACGCCTGGGGAAACCAAGGCTCTATGAGGCCACAGCAGGCTCTGTAGGAACGGCAAGGCTAGGATGTGGGGTCAGATTGGGTCAGAGAGTCCAAGCTCCCGCTGCCCGACCCTCCTAACTGTCCAGAGTCGGTGTCCTCATCTGCAAAATCAAGGTGGTGGAGACCAGGGGTTTTCAAACTTTTTTTGAGCCACGGACACTTTGTTCAAATGAAGCCTGAAGTGGAGATGCAGCCCGGCAGATGGATGAAGACACAGGGTTCTGCTGCGGTGAGCATGGGGTGGGGGGGAGGCTGCAGCCCACCTGCTGGGCTCCCTGCTGCAGCGCAGAGGAGTCTGGGCTGTGCAGGGAATGACTGCTGACCCTGAGCCTGTCAGGCCCTGACCCAGTCTTTGACAACAGTGGAAGTTGACTGCACAGGGCACCAGGCCGCGGGGAGGGCCAGCTTGGGGGCCAGCGGCTCTCACAGGTCCTCCGGGGCGGGGTTCTCAGAGCTCCTCAACAGGGACAGCAGGTTCAGGGCTGAGACGCCGGGCACGTGGCCAGCGCAGATCTGCAGCATGCGTACCAGGCGCTGCGCCACGGTGGCTCGAAAGCCTTCCCTCTGCAGGGGGAGATTAGAGGACAGTAGTGAGGCTGATCCAGGGCAACGTGCCCCACTCCCCTTACTCAGAGTAGCCGCACAGGCTGCCAGAGGCGAGCGGAAGCTGAGCTGTGGGGCCAGCTTTGGGCACCACTGCCCGTCACAGCCATGCCCCTGTCCAGAGCATGCCTCACCGAGCAGCTTCCAACTGCTCCAGCTTCCAGAACCTCCAGACACCCTCCAGGACGCCTCAGACGATGACCCCTCCTCCAGAGGAAACAAAGCTTAGCAAGCAGGGCTGGCGAAGGAGGGTCTAGTGGCCGCTGAGCTGGGATGTGAAGCAGAGCTAGTTCCAACCACCGCCCAGGAGGCAGAGGCCCTGAAGGCTCCTTACCTGGGAGCTGAGAAAGACAGTCCCAGGCATGGAAAAGAGGGCAGAGGCCCTCATGGGGATGGGGGGTGCGCCAACATAGAGTTCTCTCATCAGGGCTTTGGAAGGCAGGGGCCCAGAGGCGCCGGTGGGGTCGGGTCGGGTAGGGTGAGCAACTCTGTCCCCGGGCCTGGTGCCAGCAAGCGCAGCAAAGGAGGCGCCATGTCAGTGCCTGGTGAAGGACAAACCATGCTCAGCCGCCCTCCCTTGTCAGCGGCCGCGGCGGAAGCATCTCGTCCTCCCCCTGCGCCCCCTTTCCCTGGGGAAGTGGGCATCAGCATCCAACCAGTCGCCCTAACTAGAGACCAGGCACCCTCAGTCCCCCGGCTCTTGCTCCCTGCCATTGTCACTTGTGACTTCTCGGTCCAAATCCAGAGGCAGCTGTCATTTCCACTGAGTCTCTTTTCCCTGGAATGCTTTCTACCCGCCCCCAGGACGCCACACTCACCTGGTCCCTCCTCCTGCCTCATAGGCTGCTCCTTCCTGTCACACATCCAAGTGCTGCCCCGGCCTTGGCCTTGCCTGTGCAAGGCTTCTCCCCCCCACACACCCTGGTGACCTCATCCAGTTCCGGGATCTAAAACCATCTCACTGCCCACGATACCCAAATTATATCTCCAGACCCTTCCTCTGAACATCAGACACACATGTGTGGTTGCCTACTCGATTTCTGGGTAGACATCTGACAGACACCCTGATCTTATTAGCATGTCCCCAGGGGAGTCCCTGAGGGTTCTCCCAACCTGTCCCTGCCATAGTTGCCCCATCTCAGCCAAAGACACCTCTATCCTACATTCTAACAGTTGCTCAACTGAAAACTCCAGGGCCATCCTGAGTCTCTTTTATCCCATGTCTCACCCCCAGGTCACGGGCACATCTGTTAGTTCCACCCTGGAAATACCCAGTATTGCAGACTGTCCTGTCTTCCTCTTCCCCAGATACCACTGAGCCCAGGCCACTCCTAACTCTTCCAGAAACAGCCTCCGGGACATTTCCTCATTTCTGCCCTTGCTTCTCTTCCACACATTCTTCTCCCAACAGCTGGAGGGATCCACGTAGACCCGCATCACATAAACAGAAAAATAAAAATAAGGCCCATGTTAGGCCACATCCCTCCCTGCCCCCGCACCCTCCCTGCAGCTCCATCCAGGTTTACTCAGTGAAAGCCACCACCCTTACTAAGACCAACCAGAGGGATCCCTGGGTGGCACAGCGGTTTAGCGCCTGCCTTTGGCCCAGGGCGCGATCCTGGAGACCCGGGATCGAATCCCACGTCGGGCGCCCGGTGCATGGAGCCTGCTTCTCCCTCTGCCTCTCTCTCCCTCTCTCTCTCTCTCTGTAACTATCATAAATAAATAAAAATTAAAAAAAAAAAAAAAAGACCAACCAGGCCCTCCTGCTCGGCGAAGTCACTCTGATGCACCAACTACTACTGTGCCCTCTCTTTGCTGTGCTCCTGCCCTAAGCCTCCCTGGGGGGGGGGGGAAACCCTGGACACACCAGGCAAGTCCCACACTCCAGGCCTTTGCACTTGCTGTCTCTCTGGCCTCTGTGCTCCTCCACCAAGAGTCTCCACGGCCTGCCTACCTTCCTACCTTCTTCAAGCCCATAAAGACCTTTTTAACAGTAATTCCTGTCAATCCCACTAAACCTGACTGCTTTTACCACCTGATGCACCACATCCCCATTTTCTAACACTTTACGGCCTCCACCCCAAGCCTCGTCTCCGGCCAGGCCTCCTCCACATGCCACACTCCAGAGATGTGGCCCCCCAAACCCAAGTCTGACCACATCAGACTGCTCCCATCACCTGCAGGAAGGACCTCATCCTACTGCCAGGCTCCTACTCCGACTGCTGCTGCACACCATGCCTGGTGGTCTAGCTTACCCGATTCTGCCAGGGCAGGCGTGATGCCTGGCTCATCTGTGTGTGTCAGGGAACAGCACAGGCCCCATCAGCGGTGCTCGGAAATACATTCACTGGGCAAATCCCCCAACTTCTCAAATGTGTTTCTTCATGTGTTAAACCAGGCAAGGCCTTGAAATATGGTGAGGCTCAAATTTAAATATGCAGAGTGTGCCCTGCAAAGGCTTGCACAGACACGAGGAGTGATGACTGTCCAAACACGCAGTGCTTGGTCTGAGCGAGTGCCAGGTTTAGTTGTGGGCAGGCCAGCTGCTACTGGAAACAGATCGCAGCTGCGGGCCTTTTCCTGGAGGGCTCGGGCTCCCGGAGCCCCCAGGAGCTGGTGTGGCCTGCCACCTCCTGGCCACAAGGAGAACTGCACCTACTGCACAAGGAGAAGCACCAGGTAGGGGGCACCACAGCCGGGGCTGCCTAAGGTTCCCGAGCTGTGGAGCAGATTATGATTCCCCTTTAGCCATAAGGAGATGAGGGCTGCATGTGGGTGAAGTGACTTGTTCAAAGCCACTGAGATCAGGCTAAGAAGGGAAGGAGACAGCAGCCTGCAAACCTGCCGGCTCTACCACTAACATACTAACTAGATGACTGAGCAAGTTGCCTCTCTTCTCTGGGTCTTGGGATCTGGGCTATGCTGTGAGGAAAGCCTAGAAGGGCAGGCACTTTGGGTGTATCCCAGGCCTCAGCGTCCTATCCGTGCCATCAGAGTGCTGACTAAAATAGTCCTCAAATATGAAAAATGAATTAGTGACAGAGTGGTATGTGCATCTTTATTGATGCACTGAATAAGGGGATCTGTCCATCTGCATATGAGATGGAAACATCTGTCATTTCTGTTGGTGACAGCCCCAGCCCCTGCTATACTACTGATATCTCTTGCCTATATTCATAATGCTAAATTTCACATAGAGTTTAGTGGGAGAGAAAGAAGTATTTTTTTCTCATACAAGTTCACAGATCCCCTGAATTCTACCCACAGGTTCCCTGAATTCTACCCTCAGAGGGGTCCACAAACCTGTGAATAAGAACCCCAGGTCTGGGTGGTGGTAAGGGACAGGATGCTGACTCAGTTCTCTCTACATTACATCACTTTGCCTTGGGAACAGGTGCAAGACCCAGGACAGAGCAGAAATGAACCTCAAAACCAATAAACAGACCCCAAAATTAACCGAGCAGGTTGGGTACACAGGTGGAGCAGCCCAGGCCCCGGGAGCCCTCTGTAGTCCTCATAGAGAGAGCAGCTGCTGAGCACTTTTAGCAAAAAGTCTGGATTCATACTGCAGAAAGAGAAGCTAAAGAGCAAAATTTATCAGCAAAATAGAAATCTGCTCTGCTATGCTCATAATTAGGATCACCTATGAGAAACCTATGACAAACACCAACGGAAGTGAGTTGCGGTATGGGCCTCTGGGTGGCTCAGTGGTTGAGCATCTGCCCTTGGCTCAGGGCATGATCCCAGGGTTCCGGGATCGAGTCCTACATCAGGGTCCCTCAGGGAGCCTGCTTCTCCCTCTGCCTGTGTCTCCCATGAATAAATACATAAAATCTTAAAAAAAAAAAAAAAAGTGGGTTGGGGTAGAACCGACACCATAGATATCCCTCCAACCCTTTACCCACCCACCCACTCCCCCACCATTCTGGCTGCCTGCTGGATGCCCTGCCCCAGGCTGGGACTGGACCAGTTCTGCAGTCCACGGGCATAAGGGGGACAGTGGACATTCTGACTGTGGGAGGACATGAGGCAGCACTGGTTAATATAACAGACAAGATGCCTGGCGTCATAGCACTTACAGCCAGCAGGAGAGTGAGAGATTAATGAGGATCCACATATATATACACAAGACTGAGTTATGAGCGAAAACAAAGCAAACGAAAAAGCAAGGTAACAAGCCATAGCACCTGGCATCTGAGAGGCACTCAGGCTGAAAGCATATCATCGCCCTACTTTACTTGTGTGTACCCCAACTCTTTGGGTGACTGATCCACCCAAGATACAGCCAATGAGCAGAGAAGCCAGGATTCAAATCAGGATCTTGTGGTCTTCACGTCAGGACCCCCTCGCTTGGGCACACCCTACCGCTTCTCGCTTCTCGACACACCCTACCGTGTGCTGACCACCCTTTCCCTGCACCCATGCAATCAGCGTCCTCACCTCTAGGTCACAGAAGAATACAGGGCTTCTGTAGGTGTTGGCCAGCTTCGTGACAGTGTTCCGATGGATGCTACAGTGGCTCTCCTGCCCAGCTGCAAAGAAGCCGTGAGTGCTGCAGGCTGAAATGTCTACCCTCGTGGCTGCGAGCCAGGAAGCACTGGGCAAACTCACTCGCTACCCTTCTTTGGGCCTCAGGTGCTTACTGGTCAGTGGGGTGACCATCCTGTTTGAATTTCTTTTCATCAAATTAGAAAATAAAGCTGGAAGGCCTTGGAGAGAGTGCTCTGTAAACACATGAGTTTCCTCATCTATAAGATGAGGATGGGAACAGCCCCCAACCCACTGAGGTACTATAGAGATTCAATGAATTAATATGTAGGAATGACCTGGCATTCCTTTACTCATCAAAGTTTATTTTTATTTATTATTATTATCTTTTAAAAGATTTTATTTATTTATTCATCAGGGACAGAGAGAGAGAGAGAGAGAGGCAGAGACACAGGCAGAAGGAGAAGCAGGCTCCTTGCAGGGAGCCCGAAGTGGGACTCAATCCCAGGTCTCCAGGATCATGCCCTGGGCCAAAGGCAGGCGCTAAACTGCTGAGCCACCCAGGAATCCCACTTATCAATGCTTATTGAGAAGAATCTATGCCAGGCCCTCCTTGTCAGTTTAGCTGGGTGGAGGTGGACAGCTCAGATACCCCACTGGTATAGGAGGAAAGGTGGCAGGTCTATGGGATGGACACCCCGGGACCCAGAGTGCAGGGCCAGTTAGGGAGGTGTCCCCCAGGAGATGGGATTTAGGGGTTAGCTAGACAAATAGGAAAAGAGCATTCAAGAGAAGCTGTGTGATATATAATCATTAAGGGTGTGGGCTCTGGGACAGGACTCTCTAGGTACAAACATTGGCTCTACCACTTTTTAGCGATGGGCCTTGTAAGGTTACTTAACCAGGTGAAGAGTTTCCTCAGCTATAGAACAACAATATGTGCCTCAAAGGGTTGTGTGTAATTTATTAAGTGATTAAGTGATTAAGTGATACAGAAACGAAGCACTTTTAGAACAACATCTGGTAACAGTGAGTGCTCCGGAAAGGTTAGCTGCTGCTATTTCTGCTGTTAATATTACAAAGTCTCTGGAACAGCAGGACTTGTTCAGAGAACAATAAGCTGACCAAAGAACAGGAGGGTGACAGGAGACGAGACCAGACAGGAAGGTGGAAGGCCAAACCTGGGCCTTTATGGGAGATGGGGATTTTACTCTGAAAGCCACAGGGAGCCACCAGGTGACTCTCAGCAATTATCTCAGCAGAATGCTCTGCTCAGATTTGCTTTCAGAGAGACCGCCAACAGGTCATTTTCTGAAGCTCATGTTCTTTTAGGCCTCCGGGGCGGCCTCGTTGAGGAGTCTACCATGGTGCCAGCCACATGGCGGGGGCGCAGGCAGGACGCACTTACCACCCATGGCGAGGAAGCCCACCTTCCCCAGGAAGAAGGTGGCGTCCACGTGGCGCAGGGACTCCTCTACGTTCTGGAGGCTGGCGTGAGAAGACAAATCAGAGGACAGACCTTACCCCAGAGAAGGCAGAAGGCTGTGCTCCTCATCTCTCAGAGACCGGAGAAGGTGCATGAGGGTAAGAGGAAACACCCCTAGAGTAATATTTTGTCTTTTGTTTTGTTTAAGTACTTTTAAAATTACAAAGTGACTCAAGCCTGTATAACAATCCAATATGGATGTATTCAGTAGACAGATTAAGTCTCCCTCTCCAGCACCACCCTTCTGTCTCAACATCCCAGAGGTTACTGCTGCTCACAGTTTGGGATATAATTCCATTTGCAGGGACGCCTGGGTGGCTCAGTGGCTGAGGGTCTGCCTTCAACTCAGGTGGTGACCCCAGGTTCCTGGGATCGAGTCCCACATCAGGTTCCCTGCAGGGACCCAGCTTCTCCCTCTGGCTAGGTCTCTACCTCATTGTGTGTCTCTCATGAATAAATAAATTTTTAAAAAAATTCCATTTGCATATGAATTTCTCATATGCAAATAGAGGCAGTGATATGTATAAGCACGTAGTTGGATTTAACCTGTTAAATTCTTTGGAATGGGGACGCCCAGCAGTTAAATGTCTGCCTTCGGCTTAGGGTGTGATCCTGGAATCCTGGGATCAAGTCCCACATCAAGCTCCTGGCATGGAGTCTGCTTCTCCCTCTGCCTCTCTCTCTGTGTCTCTCATGAATAAATAAATAAAATCTTTAAAAGAAAAATTATTTGAAATCACCACCCAGTATCACAATCTATTTTCTAGGTGATGGACACTTGTGTGGTCTCCAATTTTCACCATTACAAAAAATGCTGCATGGGGGCACCTGGGTGACTCAGTGGTTGAGTGTCTGCCTTTGGCTCAGGGAGTGATTCTGGGATCTGGGATCGAGTCCCTCATCTGGTTTCCTGCTTGGAGCCTGCTTCTCCCTCTGCCTATGTCTCTGCCTCTCTCTGTGTGTCTCTCATGAATGAGTAAATAAAATCTTTAAAAAAAAAAAAAAAAGAATGCCACATGAGCATTCTTTTACACATATTCTCACACATGCAGACAAATGTTTTTGTAGGAACGATGCTAGATGTAGAACAGAGCTGGGCCACATTATGTGTCTTTAAAATGTACCTAGATAGGGATACCTGGGTGGCTCAGACGGTTAAGTGTCTGACTCTCCACCTCAGCTCAGCTCATGATCTCAGGGTCCTGAGATAGAGCCCCATGTTGTGTTCCGCATTGAGCTAGGAGCCTGCTTGAGATTTACACTCTCCTTCTCCCTCTGCCCACCCTGCCCCCCCGCCTGTTGACCCCACTTGTGCAAATATACCCACGCTCTCTCTTTAAAAAAAAAATTACCTAGGTATTGCCAAATTGCTTTCCAATAAGGTGACAATATTTATAGTTATATCACATGTATGAAAACACTCTTTTCCTCTAGGACCTTTGGGCCTTTGACCTTCTGCGCCAAGGGTTTCATTCATTGGTGTCCAAGGAGTGATGAAGAAATGTTGTGTCCTGGCCAAAAAGCCATCTTGGTCAGGTGAACCAAGCCAAGGTTTCAGCCTGAATGAGCAAGGTCTGAGGCAAACAGTAAGAATGGCTCTCTGCGCCTAAGTGTGACTATAGAGCAGAATCTCCACAAAGTGTCCCTTTTGGTGAACAGGGTGGTCATACCCAAAGAACAACAGATCTGCTGAGTTAGGACCAGTGGCAATCATGGCAGATCTCAGCCCTTTCTCTGTCACACCATAAGCTCAAGTCACTGCTCACCTGTTCCAGCTGGCCAGGCAGTATGTCTGGACTTGATCCTGCTACTGGGTGTGTCTAGTAGCTCTATGTCCCTAGTTCCAGGTGTTTCCACCACAGCCTTCCCTTAACCCCCACCACTTGACTTGGTTTCTATGCTGGATGCTGCACCAAACCCCTCAGTCAGCCATCCCCCAACAGGGAGAGAACAGATCTTCTTCTGTACTCCCCAGGGTGGCTGCTGTCCTGTCTCCAGGGTTGCCAGTGCTAAGGGAAGCCAGGCTGGGCCCCAAGCATCATCACCAATCATGTTCCCCTAGCTATAGCCCCACACCACTCTGGGCTCCTGACCCTGGACTGGCCTTAACAGTCCTGCACACGTTATGCCCTTCTTTCAGTTCACATTAACCTTTCTTCACGTAGAACTTTCTGCTTACTCCCATCTTTACCTGGCTACCTCACCTCCAGTAGAAAGCCTACCCTGCCCTAAGTCCTGAGAGTCAGAGGTCTTACTGGGGCTCTCATAGCCCAACACACTCTTCTTCTTTTTTTTAAAGATTTATTTATTTATTCATGAGAGACACAGAGACAGAGAGGCAGAGACACAGGCAGAGGAAGAAGTAGGCTCCCTGTGGGGAGCCGGATGTGGGACTCAATCCCGGACCCTGGGATCATGCCCTGAGCAAAAGGCAGACACTCAACCACTGAGCCACCCAGGCATTCCCCCAATGCATTCTTCTTTTACGGTAACCTATGCCAGATACTGTAATCACCTCTTCGGAAGTCTAGCTTCCTCTCCCAAGTGGGCTAGGAACACCTTGGGGACAGGAGTCTGCTTCTTCCATGTCTGTGCCTGCCCTCAGGGATACAGAGAAGGCTGCAGAAAGCACTAGCTAAATGGCCAATGACACTGTTGGGGTTTATCAGTGTCTTTTTTACCTTAAAATTAAAATTTAGGGGATCCCTGGGTGGTGCAGCGGTTTGGCGCCTGCCTTTGGCCCGGGGCGTGATCCTGGAGACCCGGGATCGAATCCCACGTCGGGCTCCCGGTGCATGGAGCCTGCTTCTCCCTCTGCCTGTGTCTCTGCCTCTCTCTCTCTCTCTGTGTGACTATCATAAATAAATAAAAAAAATATTAAAAAAATAAAATTAAAATTTATTTATTCATTTGAGAGAGAGAATGTGCCCAAGTACATGGGGCAGGGCAGGGGAGGTGCAGAGGGAGAGGGAGAGAGAGAGAATCTCAAGCAGACTCCCTGATAAATATGGAGTGCACACGGGGCTCAATTCCAGGACCCTGAGATCATGATCTGAGCCAAAATCAAGAGTCAGATGCTCAACTGATTGAGCCATCCAGGTGCCCGTTTAGCAGTGTCTTTAAAATATCATTCACTTGCCACTGGCTCCCCATCCTCACCTTCTGGGCTAAACCCAGGCAGCCTCTCCCTGTGTCCCCTCTTTCCCATCACAAGTGAGGTCATCATCCCAGCACACCCCTATGCCAAGTCTACCTGAGCCCCGTCAGCCCCTATTCTCTGGCTCTCACCTGTATTTGCTGTGAAGGTTGACCACAAACATGATCAGGTCAATTCGAGGCCGATTCACATCGGAGGGCAGAGGGAGGGATCTTGCCAGGTGGCTGAAAAATGAGAAACTGCAGGATAAAGATATATATACCCACATCACAGGGACTATTCACATGCTGCCCTCCATGGGGTAAGAGGCTCTCAAGGGCTCCTCACCTATTCCCCAGATGCCCTTGTGGGCTAGACTCCTCAGGTGAGCACAGGGGCAGAGCAGAACTGGTCCTATCTAGACTTAATCCTTCTGCCAGAAAGGAGCTCCATTTGGTAACCACCTCGGAAAGAGGGAGTTTAGGATATAAGATGGCAATGGGGCTAGCCAGCCACACTGCATGCTGGGAGGGAGATCAGACTCAGAAGTGGGGTGTTAGGGATCCCTGGGTGGCGCAGCGGTTTGGCGCCTGCCTTTGGCCCAGGGCGCGATCCTGGAGACCCGGGATCGAATCCCACATCGGGCTCCCGGTGCATGGAGCCTGCTTCTCCCTCTGTCTGGGTCTCTGCCTCTCTCGCTCTGTGACTATCATAAATAAATTAAAAAAAAAAAAAAAAAGAAGTGGGGTGTTAGACTATGAAGATTAGGGGTTAAAGGCTGAACCCCTGGGGCACCTGGGTGGCTCAGTCAGTAAGCATCTCCCTTCAGCTCAGGTCATGATCTCAGGGTCCTGGGACAGAGCCCTGCATGGGGTTCCCTGCTCAGTGGGGAGCCTGCTTCTCCCTCTCCCCCTTCCCTCTGCTTGTGCTCTCTATCAAATAAATAAATAAAATCTTTTTTTTTAAAGATTTATTTATTTGTTCATGATGAGAGAGAGAGAGAGAGAGAGAGAGAGAGAAAGAGAGAGGCAGAGACACAGGCAGAGGGAGAAGTAGGTTCCATGCAGGGAGCCTGATGTGGGACTTGATCCCGGGACTCCAGGATCGCGCCCTGGGGCAAAGGCAGGCGCTAAACTGCTGAGCCACCCAGGGATCCCCCAAAAAAGATTTTTTAAAGTTTATTATTTTTTTAAGATTTTATTTATTTATTCATGACAGAGAGAGAGAGAGAGAGAGGCAGAGACACAGGCAGAGGGAGAAGCAGGCTCTATGCAGGGAGCCTGACATGGGACTCGATCCAGGGTCTCCAGGATCAGGCCCTGGGTTGAAGGTGGCGCTAAACCGCTGAGCCACCAGGGCTGCCCGAAGAAGGTTTTTTTAAAGTAGAAAATCATGCATAATATTTGACAGTGCACACTTAATTTTAAAGAGCACTTTAAAAAAAAAAAGATTTTATTTATTTATTCATGAGAGACACAGAGAGAGAGGGGCAGAGACACAGGCAGAGGGAGAAGCAGGCTCCATGCAGGAAGCCTGCCCAATGTGGGACTCGATCCCAGGACCCCAGGATCACACCCCGAGCCCAAGCAGACGGGCTCAACCGCTAAGCCACCCAGGTGTTCCCAAATAAATAAAATCTTAAAAAAAAAAAAAGCCTGAACCCCTTTGGAGGGTGATGGAAGTGGGCTCAAATCTCGGGTATGCCAATTATGAGCTATGTGACCTCAGGTATGTCACCCTCATCATCACTGTGGTCTAAACTTGTCCCCTCATAGGATTCTTTAAATGCTATAATGGGGTTTATTCTCCTAGTAATGGGTGTTTCTGATTCCCACGAAGGTACACCCTCTAGATTGGGATCCTTCCCCTTCAACATGAGCCCCTAGAGCTTATCTATCAGGGAGAATGACACCCACATATATCCAGTCACTTGATTCCCACCAGCAGCTGTTTCTTCTCTCCATCAGTTAGAAAAAGAAAAACAAAATTACTACTTTAGTCAACTTTTCTCCAAATCTGGGGGCAGCGCGGGGCGGGGGGCAGGATCTGAACACTACTCTGTGCCAAGTACTGTTCAAAGCACTGGGCATTCAGTAGTGAACAAAAGTCAAAGTCCCTGACCTGGGGGTGGGGGGCTGACCTCGGGGTTCATGGAGGTGGCCGACTGAAAACAAGCAAACTAACACGTGAACAAGGACATTTCCTGCGGTGACAAGCGCTGGAGGAAAACTGAAGTATGTGACCGAGGGAGGGAGGATCCTTCAGCTGGGGGCAGATCACGCCTGGGCGGGGGGCCGGCCCCACCTGCCCCCGCCTCCCTGGCAGCGGGGCACAGTCAGGCCGTGGCGGAGCCATCGGACACCCCCGCCCTCAGCTACGTACATCTTCAGCTCCGAGGCGCAGTCCTCCTTGAGCATCGCGTCGGCCAGCTGCTGCAGAAGTGCATCTTCCGTGCCCACCAGCTGCCCAGGGAGAGAAGGCGGCCTACTGACGCCTGGGGCTCGGGCCATCGACCCGGCACCGCGACTCCCGGGTTCCCGCTCCCGCGCGCACGGCGCGGTTTACCGAGCCAGGGCCCCGCCAGGCGCTCAGGTCCTGTCCGCACAGCAGTTCTCACCCGGGCCCTCCCTCCCGCGGCCAGACCACCGCCTCCGACGACCGCCCCCGCCCCCGCCCCCGCAGCCGCCCAGCCTGGAACGCAGGCTCCGGGACTCGGCCAGTCTCCCCGCCCGGCCACTCCACCAATCAGAAACCGGAAAAGAGCCCGCCGCGCGCCTATTGGTGGATACGTCCTCCAGCCTCAGAAGGCGGCTGTTCCGATTGGTTCAGAGTGTGGCTCTCCCGCCCACCACGCCCCGGGCCGAAAAGCGCGCGCCAGAACCTCAGAGAGCCCAGAGGAGCGAGCAGCGGAGGCGCCGCCGACAGAGAAAGGCAGGCGGGGGAAGCGGAACGGCTGACGCCTACCAGGATGGTGGCCGTGTTCAGGCCAGGCTGCTTGTCCAGCGGCCGCAACACCGACATCCCAGGCCCGGGAAGAAGCGCGGCTGTGGGGCGCGCGCGGATCCTTCAAACCACTCGGCGGCACGCCCAGAAGTGTGCGGCCGATAGGCACGTGACTCCCGCTTGGGCGGGGCTTTGGGGAACGGGGTGGGGTCCTCTTAAAGGAACCCTGACCTCCCTTTTTAAGCCTGTGGGACAGGCCCTTTATTTCACGCCTCAGAGAAAGAAGGTAATTCAATGATTGATTCGTTCATTTTCGTTCATTCATGCATATTCATCATACTCTTGATTCCTTCCAAACTCGCCCCTCCCTTGTCATCCCCAGCTCAGTTGACTCCATCCTTGCAACTGCTCAGAACAAAACATTGAGGTCATTCTTGGCCCCTCTTCTTCACACCCTCATCCAATCCATAAGCAAGCCTGTGGGTTCTAGTGTTAAAATGCATCCAGAAGCTGACTACTTCTTGCCACCACCAGGACAAGCCACTGTCATCTCTCACGCGGACTTGTCACTGGCTCCCTGCTTCCAGCATGGTCCCCAGGGTGGCTGTTCCCCACACAGCAATCAGAGTTATCCTTTTTAAAAAAAGAATCTGATCAAAATCCACCCAAAGTTCCCATTTCATTCAGAGTACATTGCAAATGCTTCCGTGGACTTTGAGGCTCCGTGTGTTGTGATCCCTGACAGTCTCCCTGACCTCATCTTCTGCTCTTCTCTCTCTTACACTCTCCTTGTCACAAGGGCCACTAGGGTGTTCTTCAAATATTCCAAGTATCCTTCTACCTCCTGCCTTGTCCTTGTTGGTACCCTGTGGCTGAAAAGAAAGCTCTTCTCCCAAATACTCACTTGGCTTGTTTTCTCATTTTGTCCATGTTTCTGCTCCAGTGCCACTTTATCAGAGGAGCCTTTCTTTTTCATTAAAATTTTTTCTTAACGTTTAAATATTTAATTAATTTATTTAAATTTTTAAAATTTTTTATCAATTTCAATTTTTTTTAATTAAAAATTTTGGAGAGGCCTTTAACAACCTACCTAAACAACCCTACCTAAAATAGCAAGTCTTGGGGAGCCTGGTTGGCTCAGTTGGTAAAGCGTGCCACTCTTGGGACGCCTTTGGCCCAGGGCCTGATCCTGGAGACCCGGAATCGAGTCCTTTGTCGGGCTCCCTGCATGGAGCCTGCTTCTCCCTCTGCCTGTGTCTCTGCCTCTCTCTCTTTCTCTCTCTCTGTGTGTCTCTCATGAATAAATAAATAAAATCTTTAAAAAGAGAAAAAAAAAAAGTGTGCCACTCTTGATTTTGGGGTTGTGAGTTCAAGCCGCATCCTGGGGGTAGAGTGTATTTAAAAATAATTTTAAAATATTTACAAATATTTAAAGATTTTATTTATCCTTTTGACAGAGAGAGAGCACAACAGGGGGAGCAGCAGGCAAAGGGAAAGGGAGAAGCCGGCTCCCCGCTGAGTGGGGTGGAGCCCCATCCTGGGCTCCATCCCAAGACCCCAAGATCAGGACCTGAGCAGAAAGCTGATGCTTATCTGACTGAGCCACCCAGGTGCCCTAATAAAAAGTTATTTTTAAAAACCCCATTATCTTGGGGCACCTGGGTGAATCAGTGGTTGAGCATCTGCTCCCTCTGCCTGTGTCTGTGCCTCTCTCTGTGTGTCTCTCATGAATACATAAAATCTTAAAAAAATTATCTTTTAAAAAATAGCAAGTTGTCCATACTCCTTGTCTTTCTTTTTCTGCTCTATTTTCTCAATGGCACTAATCTCCACTTCACATATAGTCAAGAACTGTACAGAGTCTGAGATTGTACCATATTTACAAACTAATAAACTGTTTATTATTGTTTAGTAATAGTGTGTTGCTGTTTCATGGATGAAACTCCTGGGTAAGAGGCAAAAGATTTTGTCTAATTTGTTTACTGTTACTCATGGTAAAAACAGTAGCAGAGGCTCCATGTCTGTCTGCATCAATGTCCCATGTCCCCCAAGCCCTGCAAAGGACCCACCACGGAGCCCTATACACCTCAAGGATGGCAATATAGAAGAGGAACACAGGGATTAGAGATTCACTGCTTTTATAGCAAGTGGTAGGCATGTATGTTCTTTGCTGGGGGTGGGGGGAGACGTCACCTTCTCCCTCAAGGTTGCTTGCTGCAAACGCAACCCTGAGAGATAGTCTGGGCAAAGAGCTTTAAAGGCCTTGCTTTCTTGGCATTCACAGCAAGAACCCGCAGGGATGTGCAGAGCCCATGGCCAGTTGCTTCTCTCAATAGTTATAAAATTACTTACTCATTGTCTCTCCAGCTACAGCGTAAGACACAGGAGAGTAGAAACTTTGTCATTTTGTATGTCCAACACTTTATTTTTTAAAATATTTTATTTATTTGAGAGAAGGAATGAGCAGGAGTGAGGGGCAGAGGGAAATGAAGAAGTAAACTCCCCACTGAGCAGGGAACCAGACATGGGGCTCAGTCCCAGGTCTCTGGGATCATGATCTGAGCAGAAAGCAGACACTCAGCCAACTAAGCCACCTACGTGCTCCTGTCTAGCACTTTAAAAAGTGCCTGGCCTGTGGTAGTTGCTTGGTAATTATTTGTTGAATGAATGGATTGATTTATATCCATTGATTAATTCTAAGCAGCGATTCTTTCATCATCTCCTAGGGCAGACCCTACCCCCCACCTCGAGAATACAGATGAATCAGACATTATGTATCAACGCTGGGGTTGGGGAGCCAGGTCCTGATCACACAGAGACATACTCCCTGTCTTACCTAAATCCTTCTCACTGCAGACTAGACTATATCTTGCTTAGAAAGAGCTGGAAGTGACTTTGTGGAGTTCCTGCCCCAGCACAGATGGACTTTGATTCTTCTGGCGTGGGATGTGGAGGGGACTCCCCAAAAGCCCGATGGTGATGAGTACTCTGAACATAAGGTAAGCCAAGCTGGGGGATAGAGAGGGACAGGAAGAAGCTATGTTAGGTGAGGGGAGGCCTCTGTCAGCAGGTGATGCTTGAACAGAGGCCTGAATTCAGCGGGAGAGGAGCCAGTTAAGTATATTGAAGAGGATTCGGGCAGAAGGAGCAGCAAATGCCAAGAGCCTAAGGGGGGAGCATCCCTGGCACTTCTGAGGAACAGCAAGGAGGCCAGTGGCTGAAGCAGATGGAGTGAAGAGAAAGTGGGGAGAAAGGAGGCTACAGAGATGACCGAGACCCTTGGAGTGGCCTGGAGAGGCTCAGGCCCTGTCAGCACTTTCTGAGACCTTCAATTAACACATGCTGAGTGCCTGCCTTGGGCCAGGCCTGGTGCTGAGCACTGGTGACCCAGGCACCAGAGGTGTCATCCTGGCTTCAACGGCAGATGGCCAGATGACAAGAACTAATGCAGCACATTTGGTGAGAGCCACCCCAGGAAGCAGCAGGAGCCCAGAAGCATGAAGGGTCCCTGGGGAGCCATCGCTACACTTGGCTGGGGATGTGACTATTGGCTGAGATGTTAAAATGAGTTGGTGCTTGTCACATGAGCAGTGGAATAGAAAAGAGCTGTGTGTAGGATACCGTGATACTCATGACCTGAGCTGAAGGCAAGACACTTAACTGAGCCACCCAGGTGCCCCTGAGATAGTGTTTTTCAAACTGGCTTCTATAGAGCCCTGGGGAGATGCGTCGGGGATGTACTATAGGGATAAGGGGAAGCTGTGTAGGTAGGGTCCAGAAACTGCACCCCATTATTTAACAGAAGCAGCTCAGGCTTTATCTCTACTTTATATTGAACTTTCCATATGTTTGTGTATGAATAAAGAATTATATGGCTAAAAGTATCTAAAGCTGTTAATACATTTTTACAGCTTTATCAAAGTATGATTGATACATGAGAAGCTACACATATTTTTTAATATTTTAAAATTTTATTTTTTTAAATTTAATTTTAAAGATTTTATTTGTTTATTTAAGAGACAAGGCGGGAGAGAGCATGAGCAGATGGAAGGGGCAGAGGGAGAGGGAGAAGTGGACTCCCCACTGAGCAGGGAGCCTGACGCAGCTTGATCCCAGGACCCTGAACTGAAAGCAGACGCTTAACCAACTGAACCACCCAGGCACCCCAAGGTGCACATATTTAAAATATACAGTTTGATAAATTTGAGCTATGTGTCCACCTAGGAAGCCACCACACAATCAATGTAATGCACATGTCCATTATCCCCCGAAAGTTTCTTTGCATTCCTTTGTCATCCCTCCCCCAACTCCTCTCTGTCCTCCCACTCCAGACTGTTGAGGAGCACTGTGGAAGCTTTGCTCACAATAGTCTCATACTGGACTGGAAACAAGCCAAATGTCCTTCAGGGGTCAACACATAAACTGGTTGTGGTGTACTGATCAGTGTAGCCACATCAGTGAGTAGCAAAAACACTGTGCTGAGAAACAGAAGCCAGACACAAAAGAGTCCGTATTGTTTGAGTCCATTTGCATCAAATAAAATAGAGGAAACCCTAACTTATGGTGATAGAAATCAGTGGGTACCTTTGGGAAGTATGTATTGACTGGCAAGAGGCAGGAGGGAATAGTCTGGGGAGATGGAAATCTAGACACTGATCACAGCTGTATACACAGATCACTTAAGATCTGTATTTTACTATATGTACTTGGCCTCATTACAAATCCCTCTATGAACTCAAATTCACTCCCCATACCGCATATATGCTGGAGAGGACCCACCACCCTTGCAGGGGTCCAGATGGTCCCAGAGCAGGCAGGGTATCTGTGGCATGGGGAACCCAGGGTCCTGAAGGCATCTCTCCCCACGGCCTCTCCCATCTGCCTGTCCTCAGGTTTCTGGGAATGGACTCCCTGGGGAAGTGGTTCCTTGAAGCCTCTTTCCCGCCCCATAGGCCTCCAGGGCTGCTCTGTCCTCCTGAGACAACAATCACTGATATTTACAGAATGCACACTAGGTGCCTGACACTTTGCTGACTCTGTCCATAGCACAGGAGGCTTGGGAGGTGGACCCCTTACCCCACCTTTACTCCCCGGCTTTGTCACTGAGAAGCTGGGTGACCTAGAGGAAGGAGAAGGTAAGTGGTGTCACTTCTCTGAGCTGTAGCTGCCTTGTCCCAGATCAGCTCTCAACACCAATCCAGCTGGAGGATGGAATGAAGTGGTGTGTGGGGCCATGCCTGGGATGTAGGTATTCTCAGTCCCTGGGAGTCACAACCATCAGAGGCCGTGTCCCAGCCAAGGGGACTGTGGGGCTGGTGAAGCAGAGTCTGGAGAGGCAGCCCCTGTGGGAGCCTGAAGGTCAGGCTAGGGCTCTGACTCTGGCATTGTTACTTTCTTGCTGCGTGACCTTGGATGATGGATAAATGGATTAATATAAATAAAGCGCTGAGCGCAGGGTCTACATCAGACTGATGTGTCCAGAGTCTCAGTCTCAGTCTTGGTTCTTTCCTTTACAACATACAACTCGTTGGTTCTACTAGTTGCTACTTCTCTGTCCCCACCTGCCTGCTGGGGACCCTCATCTCTCCCTACCCACAAACAGCAAGCCTCCAAACCCATTTATCTCAGCTGCGGTCCCCTCATCTCCAGGCTCAGCAGCCAGGGGACCCAGAAGCCTGCTGGGTGGTTCCCATCCTCCCCGAATTCTCCCAACCCTGTCCGGACTGTCATTTCTGTACCACGTGCACAGTGCGAGGGATCCAGAAGAGGAGGCTGGTTGCCAGGACAACGGAGGATAAAGCCCTTGCTCTGCCAGTGTGCTGATTGGCTGCGACACGTCCCGCCTCCTGCCATCCTGAGGGTGGGGGGTAGGGGGAAGGGTCTCGGATGGGCAGGGAGAGGTGCCAGTGTGCCTTGCCAGCCCAGGACTGCCCCGTCCTGGCCCAGTCAGAGCCCCGGGGCCCAAGAAGCTCAGTCTCCCACGGGGGGCACTGGCCTCGCCCTTTCTCTGCCTCCAACACCCAGGGCGGTTGCAGATGGCAGTGTCTCTGGAGACAGCAGCTGTGTCTGAGTCTGCAGGCCGACGCTGAGCTGCTCAGGCTGAGGTGGTGTGCTCAGCACGGAGCCCCCAGAACAGGCATCTGCACGTGAGGTGGGTCTGCGGGCATGCGGCGGGGAGGGGGCACCGAGTGCTGCCAGTGGCTTGGGAGGCAGGCAGCAGGGCTCTCCAACCCTCACACTGTCCTGGATGTGACTGGCTAGAACGGGGCTGAAAAATTCCTGGTGACCCCCTCTCCCAACTTGTCACCGTGCATGGGGAACCCTGAAGCCCAGAGAGGGTGAGGTGTGGCTCAAGGTCACATCGGAAGCCAGTGAGTGATCTGTTGTTTCAGGGAGGCTAGTCCCCTGAGAATCCAGGAGGAGGTCTAGGGGGTCCTCAGTCTGCATGAAATGCCTGGGGTTTTGTTCACAAGGCTGGAGAGGTTGGGAGAATCTAAGTTGTGCTCCCTAGACCCACACCACGGCAGCCCAAGTGGCTTCAGCTCTGCCCAAGATGCTCATTCTCATGTTTATGCTGCAAGGGCCCTGGAGTCCTGCCTGTGGCCAGGGGTGGGGCATGAATCATTTGGCATCAGATTAATTTGGAGCAGCCTTTCTGCCTGAGGTCCTCTTTTCCTGACTTCCCCTCAACCCAGCAGCACCAAACGATTCTGAACTCTCTTTGGCTGTCCAGAAAGGCAGATAGTTAGGAGCACACTTCGTTTTACTTCTCCATGAGTAGGGCACCTTGAGACATTGTCTGTGCTTCAGAACAGCCAATGGGAACCCTGGGTGGGCGGCAGGCACCGGATGGATGCGGGACCAGGAAGCAGCATCTCTCTCTCCTCCTGGGGTCATGGCCCACCTTGGAGACCACCTGGATATAGTGGGACAAGAGGAGCTGGAGTTTAGAGACAGAAGTTGAGAAGCAAGAGCTTCTATTTAGCTTGCCCTAGAGGTTGTTCTGTCCATCACTTCTTCCCTCCCCAGAAGCCAACATGGGCCTCTGCTCATTTCATTCTGCTCAGGAGTCTTTACCCACCTCGGAGGACTCAACCCCCAGGACACCTCTAGGGGGTTGGGGTCCAGCTCTTAGTTACCTTCAGATTGGGTAACCCAGGGCAAGTTAGCAGACCCATCCGGGTCTCAGTAAAATGCAGACAGTGACACCTACCCCATAGGCCTCATGCAAGGTTTGTGAGCACATTCGAACAGTGCTTTCCCTGTCTTGCTGGCAGAGGTGCAGTTCCTCACCCTACCCCCTTCTTCCCCCTCAGGAAAGGTTTAAGGGGGAGTTAAATGGGTCTTGCTTTATCCCATTCCTAGAAGGGATAGTCTGCGATCCGGCTTTGAAGTGTGAGTAGGAGTCTGCCCCACAGTCCAAAAGACGCTCCAGGGAAAATGAAAGTGTCTGAAAGACACGCAGGTGCATGCAGGTGACTGACAAGCAGTCCTGGAGGATGGCACGGAGGCTGAGAGATGAGGCTGGGAGGTTGGCAGAGTGCAGCTGTGGGGACCTTTGGGCCATTCTAACGGGTCTGGGTATATGTAACATTTGTGAAGCACCTTATACCTGCTACCTACCTACTATTTTCCTGCCTCTGGTTGGCAGAGTGAAGTAAAGTGAGGCTGACTCTGGACCATGCAGCATGGTGCTAAATGCTCGCCAGGCCGTATATTGTCAAATATTCACAGTGACCTTAAGAAATGGATCCTGGAAAAAAAAAATGGATCCTGTTTCTATCCCCATTTTACAGATAAGGAAACTGAGGCTCAGAGAGTCAGAACTATGTAGCAGGTGTTATGGGCTGGGCATTAATTCTGAGTATTTTACCTAAAATCAACCCATTTAATGGTCACAACAGCTGTGAGGTCTAGGCACTACCTTCATTCCCACTTTACAGATATGGAAACCCAAGGCCCAAGGTTTTTGGGCTGGTGCTTGTGTCCACAGGCTTATAATTACGAACTTGGGTGTGGGCCTGAATTCGGGGAGCCTGTGCCCACCCTGTTGACACCAATCTGATCCCCTGGGGATGGTTGTTTGTTCAGCACACTTTCACCAGGCCACACCCAGCCAGGATGTGCGGGCGGCTGGGGACCCAGTCATCTGTGAGGGTCTGGCTAGGGGCAGCATCCGCAACTGCGCAGTCCAGCCCCAGGGGTTGGCTCAGAGGAGGCACAGACCCAGCTGTCCTTTACTGAGTGCTCTGAGTCCCCCCTAGGCTCAGTTAGTGTCCTCTTCCACAGAGGCCAAGGATGCTGAGACCCAGAGAGCTTAGGGAACTTGGCTGGAGGGCACCTGTGCCCCAGAGGGGCTGAGCCAGGTGCGCCCCTCAGCCATAAGCTGCCTTTTTAAAGGGTGAGTAGGGGCCAGGTGGGCGCCTGTGATGGGGGCAGCTCTGCTCCTGGTGGGGGCAGGGGCGGGCTGCCCGGTCATGCCCGCCGCCCTCCTGGGCGCTTCTCGTCTCTAGGGTGGTGCTGACGTCCTGGCCCCAGGCAGCCTGCGCGTCTCCCCCGGGCCGGCGGGCGGGACGAGGGGCAGCTCCGCCAGCGCTCGCCGCCTTTGTCTCGGCAGCTGAGCCGCCGCGATGCCGCACTTCCTGGACTGGTTCGTGCCGGTGTACCTGGTCATCTCCGTGCTCATCCTCGTGGGCTTCGGCGCCTGCATCTACTACTTCGAGCCTGGCCTGCAAGAGGCGCACAAGTGGCGCATGCAGCGCCCCCTGGTGGACCGTGACCTCCGCAAGACCTTGATGGTCCGCGACAACTTGGCCTTCGGAGGGCCAGAGGTCTGAGCTGAGCGGCGCCGGTGGCCGGTCCCCACCCCCACCCCACCTCCGGGCGGGGACCCGGCGCCCTCCCCCTCCTCCACCACCCCCTCGCCCAACTGGAGACCCTGGGCCAGAGAGAGGACAACCCCTGGTCCTCCAGTCCATCCCTCTGGAGCCTGGATCCTCCTAGCAGAGGCTTCTGGGTGCTCAGGGTGGACCCTGGGTGCACCCAGTGAGATGGGGCACCTGGGTACCTTAAGGTGTCGCTGCCACTGGCCCAGGGCTTGCTTTCCACGTCGAGCCAGTTCACTCCACGCCTGCCCTCTAGGTTTATTCCCCATTGACCCCCAGTGCCTTTGTGCTGCCCAGCACTCTTGCCCCTCACCTGGCGTCAGGCACCGCTGTCCCTGCCTGTCCTAGCCTCTGGATTCCACCCCCCCACTGAATCCCTGGTGATGCTCAGTGGCCCACTCCACCCAAGGCACCCACCCTGCAGCTTCACAGGGCCCACTTCAAAGCTGACCCAAGGAAAGGGCCCTATTTGGAGGGGTGTCTGCTTGGTCCACCCCAGGCCCCTCCCCTGGACTCACGCTTGGCACTGGTAAGAGTGTGAGATGGGGAGGCAGAGGGGGTAAGGCCATAGAGAAAGGAGGTGTGTGTGTGTGTGTGTGAGAGAGAGAGAGAGAGAGAGAGACAGAGACAGAGACAGAGACAGAGAGACAGAGAGAGACAGAGTATCTTGGGGGCAGTGGAGAGGCATGTGGGGAAGGGGAGATGCAGGTCTGTCCGTGTGAGAGGGAGAGTGGGAGGTGGTGGGGATAGTGTGAGCTTGCGAGTAGCATGGAGGGGGGTGCCAGCAACAGTTCCCACCTCCCTCCCTCTGCCAGACTTCTCTATCTCTCCTTCCCCAAGGGCCCTGCCCCCCCCCCGCCCTTCAGATCCTATACCCCCTGCCCAGCACCACCCTAGCCCCAAAGAGAGCCCTCCTCCTGTGTGATTGGCAGCTGTCTCACTCTCCTTGTCTGTAGCTTCCCTCTTAGTTTCTTGCAATAATAAAGACTTCATGACTATTTCTGCAAGACTGTCTCCTTTCCCGGAGGGAGGATCATGTCTGTCATCTCACTGGATCTTCATAAAAAAAAAAAAAAAAAAAAAAAAAAAAAAAAGCCAAAAACATGGAAATGCAATATTCCTTTTTTTTTTTTTTTTTTTAAAGATTTTATTTATTGGGATCCCTGGGTGGTGCAGCGGTTTAGCGCCTGCCTTTGGCCCAGGGCGCGATCCTGGAGACCCGGGATCGAATCCCACGTTGGGCTCCTGGTACATGGAGCCTGCTCTTCTCTCTGCCTATGTCTCTGCCTCCCTCTCTCTCTCTCTCTCTCTCTCTCTGTGACTATCATAAATAAAAATTAAAAAAAAAGATTTTATTTATTTATTCATGAGAGATACAAAGAGAGAGAAGCAGAGACACAGGCAGAGGTAGAAGCAGGCTCCATGCAGGGAGCCTGATGTGGGACTTGATCCCGGGACTCCAGGATCATGCCCTGGGCTGAAGGTGGCGCTAAACCGCTGAGCCACCCGGGCTGCCCCTCGCCCCATTTTTTAAAGATTGATTGATTGATTCATGAGAGACACAGAGAAAGAGGCAGAGACACAGGCAGAGGGAGAAGCAGGGTCCCTGCAAGGAGCCCGATGCAGGACTCGATCCCAGGACCCTGGGATCCTGCCCTGAGCTGAAGGCAGATGCTCAATTGCTAAGCCACCCAGGCGTCCCTCTCACCCCATTTTTAATTCTTGCTTCTGTGCACCCACTTCATGAGCTACCCCGGACCCCCTGATTATGGAAAATGTAGCAGCCACTTGCTGACCACTGCTCCAGCCACTGGGAAGTTAGTGACTGGTCCCTCTCTCTGGCCTCAAGCACCAGTATCCTATGGGAGGGATTCACTAGCTTATCCTAGGGCAGGTACCTATTTTAAACCAATCATCCAAGGGTAGGGCAATGTCCTGTGTATGGTCCAGCTTGGGGGCAGTGTGCCTCTGGACCAGCATCATCTGGGCTGGGGTCATCTCAGAACAAGGCAGCTCTATGGGGATGTTGGCAATGGGGCAGAATCCAGAAGAGATTATGTGAACCACCCTCCTACGGCTCAGTCCAAACACACCAAAAAGGCCCTGTTGGAGGTGGATTGGGCTGGACTGGCTGAGCCTGCGAGGGCCTCAGGCTAGATCTGGCCTGCAGCCTAGTTTGGTTTGTCCAACACAGCCGTTTGAACAAAATGCAAATTAATTGGCAACATTTATAAGTCAGGAGATTTCACACGAAAAATCTCTTTTTCTCACCCCTCTTTAAAAATAAAACCTCAGGCCACGCTGGATTGGAAGTGTGAGTGTGTTCAAGGTTATTAACGCCTAACCTCAGCAGGATGGATGTTGGGCATGGCCCTACCTGAGGCTTGGGCAGTGGCCAGTCTTCCTCACAGGAGAGCTGCTTCTGCACAAGGGCAGCAGCAGGGCTTCCCCATCCCCCTGCCCCTGCGGGCCTGCTGAGGAGGAGCCTGGGCTCAGAGAGGGAGAACCAGTCTCACAAGCCTTCTGCTCTTAAACGTTCCCAGTTTCTAGGGCTTTCTTTCTTTCTTTCTTTCTTTCTTTCTTTCTTTCTTTCTTTCTTTCTTTCTTTCTTTCTTTCTGATTTTATTTATTTATTTATTTGGGAGAGAGCGAGCGTGAGCAGGGGGAATGGCAGAAGGAGAGGGAGAGGCCCTGACGTGAGGCTTGATCCAGGACCCTGGGATCATGACCTGAGCTGAAGACAGAGGCTTAACGGATGGAGCCACCCAGGTGTCCCGCAGTTCCCAGGGCTTCTTACATAAATGTTTAGTTACACCTGCTCTTCCCATAAATAAGGAAGAGTTTCAGGAAGGTTTCAGTTAAAGAAGCCACATACATGGGGGGTGAGAGGAAATGTTCTGACTCTGACTCCCATGGTGATACCATTACTTGTCTCTGAGCTTCCTGGTGGCCAGAGGGAAAGAGGAAACATGAAGAGATCATTTTACTCTTGTTATGTGATAGAAGGGAGAGAGATAGACTCTTCATGAAAGACAAATTTCTGGCTCTAGATACTAGGAAAAAATGCCTCCAACGGGATGTTAACACAACAGACTGCATCCTGAGGATTTTTTTTTTTTTTTGACAAGGGGGAGGGGATAGACTCAGCAGGGCCCACAGAAACAGGCCAGTGCCCATGACGCCAGACTTTTCCATCTGCCAGAGCGCACCAGAGGACTGTATGGGGAGTAACTTGAGGTCAGAGCCTGACAATAGTAAACCCTATAAAACTGTTCATTTGCATTGCACATCCTGGGCAAAAGCTTCCTTAGCTCTCAGACATACATCTGAATTCATCAAGTGTTTCTGTGGGCCAGGCACTCATAGGGGACTGAGGCCCAGATTAATGTCTGCTGCCAGTGCCTGGCATTGTGCTCAGCTCAGGGCAAGTTTTCCATAGACAGCTGGTTGTTTCCACATCACTCCTGCCCCGCCTGCCCCGCTGGGTTGTGGCAAATGTCGAAGGAGATAGTTGGGAAGTAAGCACTGTATGAATGCTGTGCCTCTTACAGCTACCCTCCCGAACCCCACAGAGCCATGCCATGTGCCTGCTCTACCCCAGCACGAGGCCTGGCACCAAGAATGCAATGACAAAAGACAGAGTCTCTGAATCAAGAGATCTCACAAACTAGAGGGGCAGACAGATGTGTAAACAAATTACAAAAGTGTCATTGCAGCAAGGAGAAGTATGTATGAGAAACTGAACACAGAACCGAAGACTCTTGGGGCAAGGATTTGTCAAGGAAAGCTTCCTGGAGGACAGAACTATGCAGCTGGGTTTTGAAGGCTGAGTAAGAGTTTCCCCTATAAGGGGAAGAGTGGTCAGCAAGCACAGAGCCATGGAGGCTAGAGAACCCAGTGCTTTCTGAAGTGTGAGTGGTGTCATATGATTGAAGCATAGAATATCAGCGAGTGGTGGGAGGGGAGAATGAATGACCAGGAGGTAGTTTTTCACATAAGGCTTAGATCCAGGGAGAGAATCTGATGACATTCCAGCTGCTACCTCCTCCAGGAAGCCCTCCCTGACCCCACCAGCAGCTTTCCCCACTACAGCCCTAATCTTATGCTGTGATTTTGTTTATGTGTCTATGGAGAACAGCAATGGCATATCCTCATCTCAGCCCACAGCCTGCCTGGCACTGGCCAGGGCCCCCGTGAAAGCCTGCTTGTTGGATGAATGGGCTGATTTCTTTGGAAGTCTTGCCAGGGGTTTCCCATCTGTTTAGACACTAAGATTTTAAAAAGGCTTAGAGGCTTCCTGGGGGACAGGGGGGAAAAAATCCCACAAAACTGTTGTGCAGGTTTTTAAATGCTTTGAGATGTTTTACAGAGTCCTGAGAGCTTTTCCTTTCCCACCATCTGGGAGCTGTCAGGATACAGTGGGTGTGTCTGGGCCAGGCCCAGAACAGGACAGGAGGCGGGAATGTGCAGGGTCCCTGCGTAGGAATGGTTGCAATGTTCAGACTCTGGCCCTGGAGGGGGTGGCACAGGCTTCTCATTGTTCCACCCCCTTGGCTCTCCACTGTGGAGGGGTTAGGAAAGGGCTTGGAGAGGCCAGAGACCGGCTTTGGGAGGAGGGCAGAGGCTTCAGGTTCCCGCAAAAGACCATCATACTGTCAATCAACACTCCTGCAGAGAACCTTGGGTGGGCACAGCCCCCTCTCTTCTGTCCCATACAATAGGAGGGGCTCAGAATTTGGAGACCTGGATATCCAGCCGCTGCTTCATTGTGTGAATCTCAGCAAGTCTACTTCCCTCTGTATCTGCAGCTGTAAACAGGTGGAACTGATGTGGAAGTCACAGGAAATCATGAGAGCAAATAAAAAAGGGAACCAGAATTATAAGGCAACAATTTTAATGGCTAGCATGGATTGAGTTCATTGCACTTCTCACTGTATTCATTCCTACAATCGTGCAAGTGGGTCATCAGTCAAGTTCATCAAGTATTTCTGGCTCATCCCCTCTCTCACATAGTAGGGTTAACTTCCCCACCTCCTTATGTGTGTGTGTGTGGGGGCATGGGACTAATTCTTGCCAGTGAGTTGCGATCAGAAGTGAGTCTAGGCCAGGGGTACCTGGGTGGCTCAATCAGTTAAGTGTCCAACTCTTGATCTCAGCTCAGTTCTTGATCTTAGGTTCATGAGTTTGGGTTGGGCGTGGAGCCTACTTAAAAAGAAGGAGGAGGAGGAGGAGGAGGGGGAGGGAGTCCAAGCCAAAGTTTTTCATAGCTAGTGCACATTTCACCATTCCTTCCTTCCCTCTGCTTCAATGAGCAGCAAGGCTCCAGAAAGTGGCTGCTCCATCAGTGTGGGTCCCAGAGTGGAGATGACATAGAGCAGAGCTTCTGCAGATCCAAACCACAGTGGACGTGAGAAACAAATGAGAAGTAAATCTTTGTTGTTATGAGCCCCTGGGATTTTGGAATTGTTATTGCAGTATAATTTAACCCATCTGACTGATAACAATTCCCATTTTTACAGAAACTGGAGCTCAGAGAGCTTGTGACCTGTTCAAAATCACACAGCTGTAACAAACCCAAGGTGGAGATTCTAGAGCCTGCACCACTTGCCTGGGAAGCTACCACAATGATTGTTTTTTTTTTGCTTGGGTCAAAGTCTGTCCTCTGAGGCTACTTACTTCCAGGCCTGCAGATGGTTCCCTTGCTGGGGAAAGAACTGCGGAGCAGACATGAGGTCACTGCCACTTTGGGCCACCAGAGGGCAGCTGAACCCAGGCTGTAATCACTGGGCAGGCTGTTTCCTCCAGGCGCCCCGCCCCCCAACCTGAGGACAGAGCAGGGCAGATGAGTGTGAGGGATACAGACATGAACCAGATTCATGCCTGGCTCTTAAAAACCCCAACATCTTGGCAGGGAGCCAGAGGGAGAAATTCTAGATCTTTAAGGCAGAAGAGACCAACCACATGAAGGCACCTGGGACCTATTTGCAAAGGCACCTGAGACCCAGAAGGGTAAGTGATTTGATAGAAGCTGTATAATGACTCATTTGCCAAAGTGGGGGAGAGAATCCAGGACTCCTGACTCCTGCTCAGGGCTTCCTCATAGAAGATAATGCAATCCAGTGGGGCTGATCAGTAAAGGGTCCCCCCACCCTATCTGTCCAGGCAGACCTGTGCTGTCCTGTCCCCCAGTCACCTGTGTTCTTCCCCAAACTGGGCTGGTCCTCGGGCCTCAGAGCAAGAAGAGAAGGGGGAAGAACTCCAGAGAGCTCCCCTCCCCCATCCACTGGGCTTCCAGAAGGTGTTGCCCTGGTAACCACAGCGCAGCCAAGTTTGAAAACTTAAAGGTCGAAAAGGAAAAGAAAGGATGAAGAGGGGAAGGTCTGAGGTCCACGTTGTCCCCATTCACTCAGTCGTTTCATTCATTCATTCATTCATTCATTCATTCATTCTACAGAAACTTCCAAGGCGGATGCTCACCTAGGACCCAGAGAAAATAAAATCCAGGCCTTTTGGAATTGTGCTGTTCAATACAACAACACGAATTAAAGTGGACTAAAATAAACAATTCAGTTCCTTGGTTACGGGTAGCCACACTTTAAGTGCTCAATAGCCCCCCGTGGTGAGGGGCTGTCACACTGGATGGCATAGATATAGAACAGTTCCATTATCATAGAATGTTCTATTGGCCAGTGTGGCTCCAGAAGCTCACTCACTAAGGACAGAAATCCCCGGGGAAAATCGGCGGGACAGCACAGCACTGTGTGGGCTGCAGTGAGCTCATCAGCGAAACGGAGGCGACAAGGCAAAGATTACTGGAGATGCCTGGAGGATGCTTAGCCTAGTTCCTGGCTCAGGGGGGCTGCTCGCAGCTGCCCTGTGCTGTCCCTGCTATACGACCAACCGTAAGGACCTGTTTACGTACTCATCCTCCTGAGCAGGCTGCCAGCTCCTTCCCAGCCCCGCCACAGTGTCTGGCATATAGTAAGTGTTCAGTAAATGGCATCTATGATTAGCACGATTACTATTACTACGAATGCGATGACAAAGGCCGAAGAGGGCACTCAGCCCACAGGGTGGGTCTCCTAAGCCCTGGGCTGGCTCATCCTCAGGGTACAGCTGGAGTTAGCAGGAGGGGCTCAGGGAATAGGTGTGGAAGCAGACAGCCCCTGCTTTAGTTTCCAGAAACTCCAGCTTGCCCCGGAAAAGAACTCAGCTGGGTGGGCAAGGTGGCTTGAGGGTCACCGAACTACACAGGGTGTGGGGGTAATGCAGAGGGAAGTCAGAAGTAAGGATGCTGCCGGGACCACCAGAGCGTGGCTGCATTTGGAGTCTCCTTAATCTTTACTGGAGAGACTCTCAGGGGTCAGAGTCTGTAGGAGACAGAGTAGATTTGGGGAGGGCACGCAGCAGGGCACTGCCCCTCCCCCAGGTGGCCTTGAGTCCAGGGCAGCCCAGCCTGGCCATTAGGAGCCTTCTCTGGCCCTTCAGGATTCCAGACGCTCAGAGCAGCCATTCACTGACGCCCACTGCTGCAAAGCCAGCCCCTCCCTGCCCCAGAGCCCAGCCCAGCTGGGGATGTAGCTGCTGGGACAGGTCAGGAGAGGGCTGGGCCCTCGGCCTGGGAACTACGGCCTGGAGGCTGAGTGGAGGCCTGTGAGGGGATCAGAGGGAAGAGGCCCCTGAGCTGGTCACAGTGGCCATCTGGGCGCAGAGGAGGGCTTCTCCGGCTGAGGAGCACTGGATTTATCTTGTCCTCTGATCAAGGTAGGTGGGTATTTATGCGTGTGTGTGGAGGAGGGAGAGGGTGGGATAGGACCAAGGGCTACACGATGGGAGTACGGCTCAGTGAAGGGCTGGGGACCTGGTGACATGGGAACAAATGGTAAATCATATGGAGTCCGGAGTGTGTACCAGCTGGCCATGTGGGGGCCTCAGAGCCCACCTCGGAGAGTGGCTTGTTGACACAGACCGCCAGCCAGATCCTTGGCCCCCACCTTTCCCCACCTCCAGGTGCTCTCTTTTACCCCTGTGCTGACAGCCTTCTCTAGCTCCATACCCAGCTGCAGAGTTTCAGCAGTGTCCCTGCCTCTCTCCTTGTCTCCACTTCTGACCTCCTCTGACCCCTCTGTCACACTGCATGGCAGTGGCTATCCCCACCAGCATATCTGACCGGGTCATCTTCCAGGGCTAAGCATCGCTGTGGCCTGGCCTGGGCCTTGCTGCACCTGTGGCCTTAGGCTGCACTGTCTCCCGCTTTCCCATACAGCATAGGAATCCCACGGTCCATTTTCAGGAAGATGCCACACCCTAACCTTCGGGCAGCCTCTGGTCCAGCCTTCCTCCTCGGAGGCCAAACCCTGAGTTAAGGCTTCTTCCAACACCCACCTCCGGCTTCATCCTGCCTGCTTCACTGCCTGGCATTGCTGGGGATGGCAGGTTCCCCAGGGGCGGGGACTGTGGCTTGTTCACTTTATAAGCTTCCTCCTGCACGCACCTATTATTTCACCAGGGCCCCTCTTTGGCTCTAGCTAATTCTGGCTTCAGCAGCAAGCCAGCCTGAGGCTCTTTCCTGATTCTGGGCAGAAGCCACAGAGGCAGACCCTGTTCCCAAGCCAAACTGGTCATCCCTCAACCTCCCTCCTGGATGCCTGAACTCCTATTTTGGGTACTTTGGGTGGAAACCCAGAGCCTGCTGGCCCCTCCTGGAAAAGACAGAGGCAGACAGGCTTCCATAACAGCTGCCCTCCTGCAGGGTCTCAGAACAGACCCCCTCAGACCTGACAGTGCCTTTTTTTTTTTTTTTTAATTTTTTTTATTATTGTTATTCATTTATGATAGTCGCAGAGAGAGAGAGAGAGAGAGAGAGAGAGAGAGAGAGAGAGAGGCAGAGGGAGAAGCAGGCTCCATGCACCGGGAGCCCGACGTGGGACTCGATCCCGGGTCTCCAGGATCACGCCCTGGGCCAAAGGCAGGCGCCGAACCGCTGCGCCACCCAGGGATCCCCCCTTTTTTTTTTTTTTTTTTTTTTTTTTTAAGTAGGCTTCATCCTTAATGTGGGGCTCAAACTCACAATCCTGAAATCAAGAGTTGCATGCTCTACAGACTGAGCCAGCCAGGCGCCCCTGACTTCTAGGGATTTGTATTTTTGATAACTAGTAAAAAACTCAAGCCACTGAAGGTTCCATAATTTTCTATCTGATATATTACAAGTTTTCTTTATATATACATATATATATATATACATATTTTAAAATTTTATTTATTTCTTTATGAGAGACACACAGAGAGAGGCAGAGACATAGGGAGAGGGAGAAGCAGGCTCCCTTCGAGGAGCCTGATGTGAGACTTGATCCTGGGACTCCGGGATCAAACCATGAGCCAAAAGCAGATGCTTAACCACTGAGATATCTAGGTGTCCCGCAAATATATTTCTTGTAATATATTTTCTCATTGTTAAAAAAATTGTATTTAGAAATTAAGCTTTATGTATATATATATATGTAGCAATGTTTTCCATTTCAGTTTTAAAGTGAGCAATTTTTAAAACTATCTCATACCTTAGTGCCTGTGTAATATTAAAATGATAAATCATGCTTTCAACAATTACTCCCTAACATTTCATAGGATTTAAAAAATTTGCATTTTAAAATAATGTCTTATTTTATAAGACCCTGGCAAACACTGACAACTAAAAATGAATTTGCTACTTAGCAAAGAAGTTTTCATGCTCTTTATTAACTAGGAATCAAAGAAATGTAAGCTGAGTGCCTCACCCCTGCTTGGCCCCTTCTCTCTGTTCATTGCCTCAGGGGAAGACGGAAGACGGAAGACCTGGATGGATCACAACTTTGAGATGCAGCAGCATGGAGCCCCCAGCCCTGGCACCTCCCTTTCCCACAGCCACTTGCTGGGGCGCGCTGCCCGTCCCTCAAAGCTCTCCGGAGGCATGTCTCCCCTCATCCCTGTCCTCAGGAAAACCATCTCTCTGGATACCTTTACTCAAAGCCATATCCCACAGGCTTCCAGCCGACCAGGCCTGGGAGCCAGGGCCCGGAGTGTGCCTCCGCAAGAGACGGTACCCCGGAAGCTCAGCTCCATCTCCTTAACACTCCGTCAGAACAGTCAGGCATGGCCCCTGGGTTCCCTGCCTTCTCATTGGGAAGAACCGCCCACCGTGGGCAGGGAGGCTGCCACCCATGGGGGAGGGAGGCTGCCCACCCCAGGCTCACGACTAGGCTCTACGACCTTAGTGTCAGGGGGCAGAGTCCACTCTGAGGGCCCAGGGAACCCAGGTCTGGCCAAACCCAGCAGGATGCCCATAGTGGAGAAGCCACTGGTGAGTTCCTACCTGGCCCTACCATTTCAATCCCGGTTAGCCCAGAAATCACCAGGCCCCGCAGGGCCAGGCTCAGTAGGTCAGAAGCATCCTGTCCCAGTGACTGCCCATGTGACTACCAGAGCTTCTCCAGGAAGAGGCAAGCCCCGGGCTAGGGGTATCCCGAGACCCCGGCTGCATCTCCAAAGGGCCACCTCTACCATGGGTCCCGCGATGGCCATGGATTTGGCTACTCTGGACACAACCAGGTTAGGCACAGCCAGACGTTTAACCACAGTGGTCACCAACAGACCTGACTTGACTATCAATCCGGCTACCCCAAGCACATCCAGACTGGATACGAGCACAGAATTCCCTGCTCTGGATCCCAAGCCCGGCATGGCCGTGGACCTTGCTGCAGCAGGTCCAGCCCAGCTGGGCATGGCCATGGACTTGGTAGACCCAGACAAGCTGGTTAAAGTCATAGCCACAGCAGGTGCAGCCAAGTCAGATACAACCACAGGGGGTATGGCCATGGATTTGGTGGTACCAGCCCCAGCCAAGCTGGACACAGCCAGGACAGACACAGCCATGGCTTTGGCTAGAGCAAATACAGCCAGGCTGGACATAACTGCAGATTCTTTTGCTTTGGACACAAGCAAGCTGGGCACAGTGATGGGGGAGACCACGCTGGACAGAGTCATTAACCTGACTGTATCAGCCACCTACCCACTGATGCCAAGCAGAAGCACAAACCCAGCCCTGGACCATGCTACTGCAGATGCTGCCACAGACCGGCCCACAAAGCCCGTCATGCTGAACCTAGCCAGAGAAAGCAAAGGTAAATGTGAAGAGCTTGGCTGGGGATGTACTGGGCTGCTGTGGGGGATGGGGAGTTGGCGTGTATTGGCCTGGAGATAAATAGGTCAGGAAAAGGAGATAGGACTGTAAGGTCAGAGTTGAATGTGCCAGGTGGGGAGGTGGGGAATGAGACCCAGGGGCAGAACACAGGGGATCCACCCTGAGCTGGGTCCCAACCTGCCAGCCAGAGGTGAGGTTGAGGGAAGTCACCAGAAGGAAAGTTTACAGGGGTGACTTGTGGAGGAGCAATTATGCTGAGTCCTTCCTTTAGCATCTTCCCTGGGTGGTTCTTTGATCCCTGAAGAGCTGGAGTAATCAGGTGATCTACAGGTGAGTCTAGGTTTAAAGAGCAAACCACCTGCATGAAACAGACGGGCCCATCAATAAGTGGTGATTTGTCCAACAGCCATCACTACAGTGCCCTCTAGATAGGTGTAGTGACCTCACCTGAGACCTTCTAAATGATGCACATTCAGCCTTCCAGGAAAGTATCTATTGCTTGAAAGGTGCCTAACTTGCTCTTCCTTAGTTCCCTACCCCCAGCCCTTTAGTCCTGAAAAGTGAGTCGGAGAGTTGTATGTATGGAAGACTGACACAGAAGACTGACCTATAAATAGGTCAACATAAGGGTTAGAAGTTCCTTTGGTCTCTAAGGGGATGTGGCATGCCTAAAGTCACATAGCTGGTTGGTGGCAGCAAGCTAATGCAAATCCAGATCTTGGAATTTGGCTTTGGGCAGTCTCCTTCCCAACGTTTCAAAGGCTCAGATTCTGGAGCTGGCAGATGCCTGGAAAGCATCCTGTCTGTCCAATCAATGCTCTCACCTGGTCTTTGGGTGGCCAGGCCCTTCTCATGGTACCCTGAACACTCAGTCTGGGGGAGCTCACTCAGACTCTGGTCTTTACTCCTCCTTCTGGAAACTCAGCTCGCCCTCCATCCTCAGCCCTGCCTGCTCTCCTGAAATGCAGATGAGGACAGTCAGTGGCCTGCTGGACCCCTCTACTCTTTCCTTCCTGAAAGGGCTCTGCCCTCTTTGATGGTGCTCTCTTGGCTTGTAGGCATGGCCACAAGAAACCTGGGTTTCTTCCTTTTCTCCATCTTTTGCTCTTTTTCATCCCGACCTATTTTCAACTTTGTTGATCTAGGTTCTCAGTACTTGGCTGTCTGTTTCCTCCTCTCCCACCCTCTGCCCCTGCATACCACAGTCCCTGCCCCTCTCCCGAGGTGGAGGGGGGGGCTCTCTGTCCTCCACGCAGCTGCCGCAGGGACTCACATACTTGATGGTGACACTTTCTGCTAATGGCCATTAGTGACTCACCACCGACATCCCTCAAAGTCCAGCTCCTTAGCCTGGCTTTCAAGGCTTTGATTTTCTCCAGCCTCTAGCTCTGTATTTCTACCTGCATTTTTCTCAGCTGCGGCTGAGTACCCTATGCACACCCCAGCCTCCTGCATTAGGACAGTCCAGCTGTCCCCCCCACCAGGCCTACAGTGGTCATCCTCATTCCCGTGCCCCCTGGGCCTGGCAAAGCCCATTAATGTTGACTGAATGCACGAACGTTTTGTCTGATGGGTAAATTGAGGCTGCGGCAAATTCCTGACCAGCTCAAGGTCATAGAGCTCATCATCCAGAAGCCGGGCCCAGAATCGGGGCCCCTGACTCCGGGCTCCGCGTACGCCCGCGCCCGGGCAGAAGCGCGCCGGGCCCGCGCAACATCCCCGCCACCGCGTGACTCGCGCGCGCACCGCCGCTCGCTGCTGCCACGGTCCCCGGCGCCCCGGCCCCGACCCAGCCTGGAGGGTAAGAGGCCGGGAGCGGGATGGAGACGGGTGCGGGCACCTCCCCCGGCCCGGCATCCCGAGCTGCAGGCACAGCGCCCCCGCGCGCCTCCCGGGCCGCCTGCAGCCGGGACCCGGTTCCCGCTCCCGCGTGCGGGCGGGCGGGGAGCCGGTGCGGGCGCGGGCGCCGTGGGAGGGGGAGGGGCTCTCGGCGGGGCCGGCAGGCGCGCGGGTCACGTGGTGCCGGTGGCAGCGGCGGCGGCGGCGGCATCTGTGCGCACGGGCAGGGGCAGCGGCGCCGAGCGAGCCGAGGCGAGGTCCCGGGCGGGCGCGGCGGCGCGGGGCGCAGGGGCGGCGCGGCCGGGCCGCGGGCCGGGCGGGTGGGCGGAGAGCGCGGAGGGGCGAGGCCCGGCTGCAGGGGCCGCTCTGCCCAGGGGGAGCCCGCGCCCCGCTCAGCCGTGCAGCCCCGCGCCCTGAGCATCTCCCCGGAGGAACGGAGACAAAGGAGGATTCATGTCCAAAGGTAGGGCGGCTGGTCGGGCCACGGGCGCCCGCTGGGAGGAGGCTGCGCCCCCGAAAAGCCCGGCTGGAGGTGGTAGCAGAGGGAGGGTTGCCGCGCCGAGAAGCCCACGCGCGGTGACATGCACGGACACACGCACACACGGTGGCACACACCCCAAGGTGTACATGCCCCGAGAAATGCACGCACGGGATCGCGGGGAGTTCCGGAGGCCCACGGACGTACAAGCAGGGACCCAGATGCGCACAGAAAGCCCCACGCCAGAACACACCAAGACACGCGCACACATGCACACCACGCACAGGTATCAGGGCCACCTACAGCCAGATGAGAGACCTGTGCGCTGACACATAGGCCCCTTCCCCCACACACAGGCGCTCCCAGAGACAGGCACCAGCTGGTGGTCTCCAAGGGAACTCACTGGCCTCCAGAGAACCGGGATGGGGGAAGGGGTGTCCCAGGGCCTTTGCAGCTGTGAACGGGAAAGGACCAAGGTATCTTCTGTGATTCTGTTTTCTGAAAGGGGGCAGAGGGGCGGGGGTTGCTGGAGCCGCGGTGGTCTGGAATTGCCTCTGCCGGTGGGGGGTGGGGTCTTGAAGGCTGCTAGGGCTGGAAGCAGGGGAAGATCTCCAGCTCTGGAAGGGAGGAAGACACCCCTCTCGCCCCCACCCCCCACTGGACCAAGGAGGCAGGTGCTTTTCTGGAAAGATCCCCTCCCCCTGCTGCCACCTTCCCAACAGGGGTGGGGTCCCTGGGCCAGACAAAGACAAAGCCATTTATTTGCCTGTAAAAGAAAGCATCAGGGTCCTTGCTTGGCATGGGGAGGAGGGTGCTGTTTCTGTGGGGGACTCAGCCAGAGCTGAGTCAGGTGGACAGTGCTTCTCCCTGGAGCATTGATGGGGCAGGTGGCCCCTGGCAGGGGGTGCTGCTGACAGATTCCCCCTCCTTTCCAGAAACCCTGGGAGAGCTAGGAGCTTGGGAGGACCCCAAGGACCATCTAGGAAGGATGGCACTTGAACTATATCCTGCTGTGACCTTCATCCTTAGCTCTTTCCACCCTTGGGGAACCCCCTCTCATTCCCTGTTGCAGGGGCAGGAGAAGGTGTCTCTTAACAGAGTCTACTCTCTTGACTGTGGCCTACACAGGAGCCATTTGCTGGCTGGGGGTCAGCTGCTCTGAAAAGGGAGCAGCCTGTGAAGGAGAAAAAGGTGGTGGTTCTAAAGTGACATCTGCCTCCCTGCGAGGCATCCATCCATTCATCCATCCATCCATTCATTGCTGAGTGCCTGTGTTCTGCTAGAGATCAATGAGACGTGGCCCCTTCCCTGAAGAAGGGTGGGCGTATGGTCAGTGCCAGGTGGTTTTATGTCCATTCTTTTGTATAACCTTCACGGCAACCCAGCAAGGTAGGTACTGTGCCCATTTTCTTTAGGAGAAAACTGAGGCTTACAAGGGTCTTCCAGCTGGGAGTTAATCCTGGGCCAGCTGCCCATCTAGGGGTGGCATGGTAGGACCAGGGACGCTGTCTGGGCAGGGGATGGAGCTACAGAATTCCACTCCAGAGTAGCATTGTCCTGTGCCCTGGGTACTGTGAACTTGCCAGGGATCTTCACACAGTGGACCCTTGGGGGCAAGGACTTTGTTTGGGTCCAGAAGTATCTTTGGCATTAAGTCTAGGGTTGGCTGGAGTAGGCTCCCATTTGGCAGCATATGAAATATTCTGGAAGGAATGGAGTGAAGGAATGAACATGATGAGTACAAGGTACTCAGGGGGCCCAGGAAGCACAGAAGAGGGGCACTCATATCAAGTAGGGAAACGGAGGCTTTTCTAGCGGTAGTCCTTGAGTTGAATGGTGAAGAAGGAGTAGGTGTCCAGGGGTGGGGTGGGCAAGGGTTGTCCAGCCGAGGTTGTAACATAGTGACCCTCTGCACATTTGCAGTACTTGTGGCTGATGAGTGGTGGTTGTTAGCATGTGGCTGGCATGTAATTGGCATATGGCTGGGAGCAGTAACTTGCCAGCAGGTGCTCCATGCAGTGTGGGCATGGGTGCTAGTAGGTGCTTGCCGGTCCTAAAAGTTACCCAGGGAATCTGGTAGGCAGCCCCCTTCTCACAACCAGGGTCTGTTTTTTGGGAATGTTCTTTTAGGAGGCTGCCATTGACGGGCTAGAGCTGAGCAGGCCATAGTGAGGGCACACACTCTACAAGGATACCAACAAAATCTCCCGAAAATAAGATTCACTTTCCAAGTCTGTAAGATAGGATAAGACACCCCCCCACCATGGATCTATCTCACAACACAGATTAGTGAGAACAGGTGGGCTTGGCTGCAGAGGCATGAAGGAAGTGGCCTGGGCCAGCCCCAGCTGTGGCAGCAGCTGGGCAAGGAAAATGGGGCACGGCCCCCAGTGCAGGTGTGCTGAGTGGGGCCTGGGAGCCACGTGCAGAGAGTGGAGGAGCAGGTCAGGCTGTGAGTGTCAGCTAGCTGCTCCAGGGCTGAGCCAATCTTGCTGCCGCCTGGAGCCGCCTGGCTGGCAACAGCTTCCTGGGAAGCAGGAGGGAGCCACGCCAGGCCCTGGGGAGGTCCCAAGGCTTTGTCAGATTTGGCTGTGCCTGGGAGTGACAAGGAAAGAACAGTTTCCCATTGGGAGAGAGAGTCTTGCCAGGACTGGTGGCAGGACCAGGTGGTGGGGGGGACAAGAACAGACTCCTGGCTGAGTCTGGGGGTGGGGGAGGGAGGCACTCCTGTCCCCTCCCCCTCTTGCCCATCTGCTGCTCCATCAGTTCTCCCTGTGAGCCTGAGACTCTGCAGGAACCACAGGATTCCAGAATGGCAGCGCTGGAAGGGGTGCTCAAGAGAGCATGGGGTCCAATAACTATGCTGTGTGATTAGCCTTGCTTTCACACGGCCCACTTTATTTCCCCTCCTGATGAGCTGGTGAGCTTGAAATGGGCACAGGGCAAGAGGGCCTGGAAGTGTGAGGGGTATGCTGGGTGTTTCTAGGCATCATAGCTCATGTGATGCTTACCACAGCCTTGATCGTGATCCTCTCCAGTTTATGAAGAAGCAGGCTTGTAGGAGGGAGATGATTTGCCCAACCCCACACATCTGGCAAGTAGCAGGGCCATGCCCCTTCTACTTCACATACACCCATTTTATGGATGGGAAAATAGAGTTGCTCTTCTACATTGAAACCTGCTCTGGGGGACCTTGGCCCCATGAGGAATTTCTCTTGTATGTGAACATACCTGTGATCTGCTAGACCCAGATGGATGTTGGCCTTTCCCTACTAGAACGGGCTCTGTCCTCAGCCTCCCCTTTCTTTTGCCACCCACCATCCCAAGAACACACTATGTCATCTTTGACAAGTGGTTGCCCCAACCTGGCTGCGTCTCATCCCCTTCCCACTGGTCAAAAGGAGAGACTTATTCCTCCTACAGATTTAGAACTATGGCTAGGATGGTGTCTAGGGATCCTCAGGGCATAGACACTCCTACTTTGCAGTGGTGCTCATGGAACAGAGGGAACACTGAGGCTTGGGGCAGGAGTGAGGCTCCCGCCGTGTGAGGGGATAGCTCTATTTGCTTCTAAAAGACAAAACAATTGAGGTCAGTGACAGTCAATAGATGTTAGGTCCAGTATCCTAAAGGTCTTAACCCTTTATGTGAGGAGGCAGGACTCAGGTTAGATTAACCCCTGATAATTCTTAGACCAGTGGTTCTCCACTAGCATTATACTGCCCCCAGGGGACATTTGGCATGGTCTAGAGGTATTTTTGGTTGTCACAACTGGCCTCTAGTAGAGGTCAGGAGTGCTACTGAACATCCTATAGTGCACAGGACACCCCCTCTCCCAGTAATTATCCAGACCCAAATGTCAACAGGGCCAATGTGGAGAAGTCCCTGGATTAGACACACAGACATGCTTTGGAGCAGCAAGTGCACCAGAAAGTGCTCCAGCAGCTGGAGAGGCTGGGCCCTGATCCTGATCTGGCATCTGACTTGCTCTGTGTCTTGGGGAAGCCCTCCCACCTCCAGGCCTCAATCTTTCCATCGGTAAAATGAGGGACCCATACTGGATTGACACCTGAGGTCCCTTCCAGTTCCAACTCTCTGTGATTCTGTGTCGAGAGCATAACATGGTGGCTTCCATGTGACTTCAGTTTTCCCTCCAGCCCACCTCCCCACCTTGGCTTTGCAGGGCTCCCAGAGGCCAGGACGGACGCAGCCATGTCAGAGCTGGTGCCTGAGCCCAGGCCTAAGCCGGCAGTGCCCATGAAACCTGTCAGCATCAACTCAAACCTGCTGGGCTACATTGGCATCGATACCATCATCGAGCAGATGCGCAAGAAGACCATGAAGACTGGTTTCGACTTCAACATCATGGTGGTCGGTATGGAAGGCCATGGAGTCCCTGGAGGCCATGTTGGCAGGCAGCCCTGAGGATCCTGTTTCTTTTCCATGGGCCTCAGCCCTGGTTTCCCTAGGATGAGCTCTTTCCAAAAGGAAAGATTTTGCTATGTGGTTCACAAAAGCCTGACTCTCTTTTCCCTTTAAGAAGAGCTGCTCCAGGGGTGGGAGCTTTGGGTGGATGGTCAGCCTGGCCCCATCCCCAGTGGGTGGACACACACAGCCTCTTATTATTTATTTATTTATTTATTTATTTATTTATTTATTTATTTATTTATTAACACACACAGCCTCTTAGCTGTGCTCAGCCAGGTTCCAGGTGTGTGGTGTAGGGAAATCATCAGTGTTCTTCCCCATCAGTATCAGATGGAGGCTGGTCTTACATCTGATCTTCTGTATGCTTTAAAGCTTAAAGAGAATTTGCAGGACATGGATCTGTCACTAAGTAGTGTCACCAGGTCAAAGGAAAGGAAGGGACCTTTGCCTGATATTACTGAGATATTCACTCAGTTGCTGAAACGGAGACCTGGGTGTCATCTTTCTTTCTCCCTTATCCCTTAATCCAATCAACCATCAAGACCTGTCCGTTTTCCCTTGTAAATCTCTCTTAAATCTATCCCCTTCTTTCCATCTCTACTGTGACCACTCTCAGCTGAGCTAGGTCCCCCACCTGGATTGCCATAGCCACCTGACTCAGTGCTGCTCAAAGAGAAGGAGCTGGCTGGCATTTAAATAATCTAGAAAGTCTTGCTATAAAAAACATCAGCTGAACTAAACAGTGTATTTAGTGTTATGGTCAATGTACTCCCTGGTGCAAATTTCTTAGGAACGGGTAGCAAACGGTTCATGGACCATGGATGGCCCTGGGCCACACTTTGAGTGGCATTGATCCTCCTGGTCCTCCGTCTTCTTTCTGCTTCAAACCATCGTTTACCAGCCACTGAATAATTTTTCCAACCTGCAGAACTCATCAGGTCATCCATCCCACTTACGATCCTTCAATAGGTTTAAGGGCTTAACCCCAGGCCTGGCCTGGTGCTATCTCTCCACTCACCTCTCACCACTAACCACGTAGCATTACCCCTCAGTGGTAAGGAACAGTTCTCCTGGACTCTGTGTGCTCTTTCCTGCCTCTTGAGCCTTCCTAGAAGTCCTCCTTGATTCCAGAGAGACTGGATTATGTTCCCTTCAGTTTGCTGCCGTGATACCCTGTGGTTGGCAACATATTGTATGTAACTCTACCTGCTTGTGTTTGGTCTTCCTCACACTAAATGGCTTCTTGAGAGTAAATAGGGTGTCTTGTTTACCTCTCCACTTCCAATTCTAGCACAGCGCTTGGCACTCAAGAGTGCTTAGTGAGCAAAGGACCTTAGAAAATATCCAGATAAGGAATGGCAAGTATAAGGCACCTGGGCTACTTCTCTTCCCAGCAGGGCCATGGGGACAGATGTTGCTGATCAGTCATGGCTCACACTCAGAACTGAGCCCACTGGTGGCCTTTTTAACCTATTGGTCTAGGTGACTACTACTGAGATAAATCAGTTGGCATGAGAAATGCACCTTACTGGCTCTCCCTGGTCTCATCCAGTTCCCTCCCTTGCTGCCATGTTGTCAGTAAAGAAACTAGAGTAGCAAACATGGCTTGTCCAAGGTGTTCAGGGAAACAGCACAGTTGGGTTTGGAACCTTAGGCTTTTGTACCGCATTCTGCCTCCAGCTGGGTCCTTTTCCTAATATACCACAGGAACATTCTAGACCGGCACTTCTGACTTTACTGTGCATGTGATTCATCTGCAAGTCCTGTGAAAGTGCAGATTCTGACTCATAGGGCTGAGGCGGGGCCTGGGAGCTTGCATTTCCTACAAGGGTCTGGGTGATGCTGGTGCCATTGAGGAATCGTAGGGCCTGCTTATGTGATCCTTGTGGCTGTAAAAATTTGAGAGGCACTGTTTGGACTGGTGATTTCTTTCTTTCTTTCTTTCTTTCTTTCTTTCTTTCTTTCTTTCTTTCTTTCTTTCTTCTTTCTTTCTTTCTTTCCTTCAATATTTAAAAAATATATTTTATTTATTTATTTATTTGAGAGAGTGAGCCAGAGAGAGAGCATGAGTGGGGGGGGGGGAAGGGGCAGAAGTAGACTCCCCAGTAAGCAGGGAACCCAATGCAGGGCTCGATCCCAGGAATGGTGAGCTGAGCTGAAGGTTGATGTCTAAATAACTGAGCCACCCAGGCACCCCTGGATTGGTGGTTTTCTTTTTTTCTTTTTTTTTCCATTGAGGCATTTTATTTGCATGTATGAATTACATCCCTAGAAAAAGAATCCCAGGATTTTCCCTCCTGTGTGTTTTTGTCTTGCTTCTTCGTGGTCCATAAGGCCCGCTGAGGTGGTCAGTACAGTGAAACCAAACTGGCGTGATGGGAGCAGGTTATTTTGCCATTTTTCTAGATCTTTCAGTTGTACATCAAATCTGGGGCTGATTGCTCTATACTTGTTTAACCTGCCTATGAGGTTCACAACAATTTTCCCAGCTCTGTGATCATTGATGATTTCAAATTCACCAATGTAACCATGCTTCATCATCACAGTGAGAAATCGGACGATGACTTTGGAGCATGGCCTAATAAGAACCTGGCGTTTGCCTCTCTTTTCAGCATTGTTAATGCTCTTGAGAGCATCTGCCAGGACGTTCATGCTCACCATTGAGGCGGCTCAGAGAGATGGTGGAAAGAGGATGGGAGGGGTGAGTGCATGGAGTTATGGACTGGTGGCTTTCAAACGCCTTCTAGTTGTAGAACTCCTCCTTGGAATGAAATCTGTAGATTCTGTAGACCTGTGTAAAGCAGGTCAAAATGGGGCACCTGGCTGGCTCAGTTGGTAGACCATGCAACTCTTGATCTGAGTCCTGAGTTCAAGCCCCATGTTGGGCATGGAGCCTACTTAATAAAATAAAATAAAATAAAATAAAATAAAATAAAATAAAATAAAATAAAATAAAATAAATAAAATAAAATAAAATAAAATAAAATAAAATAAAATAAAATAAAATAAAATAAAATAAAATAATAAAACAAAATAAGGCAGCCCTGGTGGCTCAGTGGTTTAGCGTCACCTTCAGCCCAGGGTGTGGTCCTGGAGATCCCAGATCGAGTCCCACGTTGGGCTCCCTGCATGGAGCCTACTTCTCCCTCTGCTTGTGCCTCTGCCTCTCTCTCTCTCTCTCTCTCTCTCTCTTTCTCTTTCTTTCTGTGCTTTTCATGATTAAATAAATAAAATCTTAAAAAAAATAAATAAAAATATAGTGTGGTACAAAAAAAGGCAAGTGCAAAGGGAGCTCTCGTGAGGGAAGTGGAGGTGAGGGACTGGCCCTGCCTACTTGGCTGTCTCCTCCTCTCTCAGTGCCCTCTCAGGCATTTATCTGCATAAGGTACTAACTGCTACATTAGAATAAAGAGTGGATACTGAGCCAGGGGGTTCCTTGGGTTTAAGTCCCTGGTCTTGAATTTATTAGTTCTGTGACCTTGTGTATATTTTCTGTTCAGTAGCGGTTAATGTCTCTAGGACCACTTCAGCTGGAGATCAAGAGAGCTTTGCTCTGGGATTCCCAGGGCTGTGGGATTCAAAGGTAAATTTGGCTCCCAGATGTGAAAGGAGGTATGCAGTATCGGAGGGCAAAGTAATTCTGTCATTAGATTTAGCATTATTAAAGACTCAAAGCAGGGATCCCTGGGTGGCGCAGTGGTTTAGCGCCTGCCTTTGGCCCAGGGCGCGATCCTGGAGACCCGGGATCGAATCCCACATCAGGCTCCCGGTGCATGGAGCCTGCTTCTCCCTCTGCCTGTGTCTCTGCCTCTCTCTCTCTCTCTCACTGTGTGCCTATCATAAATAAATAAAAATTAAAAAAAAAATTAAAAAAAAAAAAAGACTCAAAGCAGGGTGCCTGGGTGGCTCAGTGGTTGAGAGTCTGCCTTTGGCTCAGGTTGTGATCCTGTGATCCTGGAGTCCTGAGATCGAGTTCTGCATCAGGCTCCCCGCAGGGGGCCTGCTCCTCCCTCTGCCTGTGTCTCTGCCTCTCTCTGTCTCTTGTGAATACATAGATATATTTAAAAAATAAAGATTCAAAGCTTAAGTCCAGCAGAAACAAAATTAAAAATCGCTACACTAGACAAATGCAGAGAATATGGAACCCAGCTGACGTTTCCCCAAGCCCCTCCCTGGACCAGGGAACCATGACCACCTGCCTGCTTTCCCACTCAGTCCTCAGCACCTGTGAGTGGTGAGGTGGGGGTGTGGCCTGGATCCAGGTTCTAGAATTCTGTAAGCATGTGGGAGAGATGGCAGGCCCAGGAGGTGGACACTGGTCTTCCCCACCGTGTCATCCTCCTCCTGTCTTGCGGCAGGTCAGAGTGGACTGGGCAAGTCAACGCTGGTCAACACACTCTTCAAATCCCAGGTGAGCCGCAAGGCCTCCAGCTGGAACCGGGAGGAGAAGATTCCCAAGACTGTTGAGATCAAGGCTATTGGGCACGGTGAGGACCGGGCAGGGACCCCTGTGGCCACTGCTCAGAAGGCTCTCTGCCGGAAAGGGAGAGATGGGGGCACCTGGATGGCTCAGTGGTCCTGGGATCAAGTCTCATATCTGGCTCCCCACAGGGAGCCTGCTTCTCCCTTTGCCTGTGTTCCTGCCTCTCTCTCCGTGTCTCTCATGAGTAAATAAGTAAAAATCTTAAAAAAGAGAGAGAAGGAGAGATGGGCCTCCTGGGGAATGAGACAAATGAAAAGCGATCTCCAGATCAAGGAGAATGGGGGCCTAAAGTGTGTAGAGCAACGCCTTGGTCTAGAAGAGAGAGGGAGGGGGTTAGAAACAGGGCTTGAGCTGGGTGATAGAGCAAGGGCGGGACTCAGGCAGAAAGAAGCAGGGAAGGCACACCAGGTGCGGGGAACAGCATGAACAGAGATGCTGAGGTGGGAAGGCCCCAAACTTCACGTTTCCAATAACTGGTCCTGAGGAAGGAAGGAGCCTGGGGCTCCCTGGCTGGTAGGCAGCAGGGTAGCCGGCCTCACCTGGACGAGTGACCTCCCCGTGTCTTTTCTGTTCACCCCCTCATCCCCCACAGTGATAGAGGAAGGTGGAGTCAAAATGAAGCTGACCGTCATCGACACCCCGGGCTTCGGAGACCAGATCAACAATGAAAACTGGTATATGTCTGCCTGTGAGATTTCTGCCGTGAAGACGCTGAACACAGTGCAGATTCATTCATGTTGAGAACCATCTGTGCCCTTCATGCTGAGGGTTTAAGTGGAAAGGCTCAAACTAAAAGATGAGAGATGGAGGCCTTATAGGGAGGCCAGGGAAGAGGGCTGGTACAGAGAGAATTTTGGCTGTGGGAGTGCCTGGAGGTGGCAGCAGGGCAGGGTGGACAGAACGAGGGGAGCTGTGGCATGAATCCCGGCTGACCTGAAGGCTGTGGCCGAGCGTGGCCTGTGGGCCATCCATAAGCCTGGATGAAGAGAGAATGGAAGGGAATTGCCACGAGGAGAGAGCCTCTGGGAATTCACAGAGCAAAGAGCCAGTCAGCATCCCTCCAAGGATATAGATGGAAAGTTCCAGGCAGAGGTTTGCTCCCAGATAGGGCTGCAACACAGGATGTTCCTGTGTGAGGGAGCTGGGGTCTGCCAGACAGAGGCAGGGCTGCCAAACAACACAACTTAGAACAATCTTAGAAAAGTGATTGGTTGTCCTCCCCTCTTGTTATGTGCACACTCTAAAGGAGAAAGGTGATGATGGCATCGACAACAGTCATGATAATGAGTTGTTGCCACGTTGAATGCTTTCTCTATGCCATTACTATGTTAAGGACTGTACATCTGTTCTTTGTAACCCTTAACGGGAATCCCTCTAGGCAACCCTTGGTACTCCCATTTTAAAGTCCTCAGAGAGGATCAAAGACTTCCTCAGAGCATCCTAGCTAATAAGGAATGGAGGTGGCGAAAGAATGTGCTGCTTTCTGGAATGGGGCGGGGTTCCACAGGTTCGTCTGGCCCAGAGGACTAGGTCCCCATGGGAGTTCTGGCCTTGCTAACAAGGAAAGCCACCTATGGGGTCCTGAGAGAGAATGGTCAACAGGCCTTTCTCTCTAGGACATCCATCTGCTTGCTTCCCACCCTGTAGCTGGGAGCCCATTGAGAAGTACATCAATGAACAGTATGAGAAGTTCCTGAAGGAGGAGGTCAACATTGCCAGGAAGAAACGCATCCCTGACACTCGTGTCCACTGCTGCCTCTACTTCATCTCCCCCACGGGACACTCGTATGTACCAGTCCCACCCCCCATGGCTGCACCTCCCTCTGGTTTGTGTCCTCTGTGTCCATTCTGTAGTGGATGACCGATCTCTGGATTCAGCTGGGGCCCCAGATGGGCCCCGATGTGGTCAGGGCCCTGTGATCCCCCAGACCTTCTCCAAAAAAGTCTGACTCTCTTACCAGGAGAGTAAAGCTGAACAGCACCAGCCCCCATGCTGCTTGCTGGTGTTCTAGCACAACTGTGCCAGCAGAGAGTTGTCGATATGTGAGCACAGAGGGTTCCTCGTCTATTCAGGAGATAACTGCTTTGCACTGCTGGGGTGGGGGGTGGGCAGCGCAGCATGTCTGGAGATGAAGCCTGGCAATACGCAGGGTGTGCTGGGAAGTCCAGTTGTGAGTGGCAACGGGGCTGCATGATAGGGAGTGCCAGCATGGGATAGGAGATCCAGGTGGGCAAGCAGGCAACCTTCCATAACTTACTACTAAGCCTAACTGTTGGACCAGAGTTCAGTCCTTGAAAGGATGGCATGATGTGAAAGGCAGGCCCCCGATTTTGGAGGAACCAGATACTCAGCAAGGATTCAAGGGTCCAGGAACTCAATAAAAATAATAGCTGTATTCCTCCCTAGAATGTGGACCCAAGGTCAGAGCAAGTCAGCAGATAGCCTGACTTAACAAATCACTCAGACTGTGAACTAGAGCCAGATTGGGGTCCCAGAGCCTTGGGGGAGCTGGCCAAGTCCCCTAGCTAGGCCCCTCCAGAACTAAGTGTGGGTTTGGAGAATGCCCATCAAAAAGCACTGTCCTGGGGCATCTGGCTGGCTCAGTCCATGGACCATGTGACTCTTGACCAGGGGGTCGTGAGTTCAAGCCCCACATTGGACATGGAGATGACTTTAAAAAAAAAAAAGTGCTGTGCCATCGGGAGAATAAGATACATGAGTAACCATGACAGAGGACATAAAGGGACATAAAGGCAGAGACAACAGTCCACAGTTTTTCCCCAGGAGAAAAAGATCACCATGTCAGGAACGCTATCCTGAAGGAGCAGTTAGATCAGGGCTGCAGGAGAGACAGGATCTGGAGGGAAGGGGAGATGGTGGTCTGAATCGGGGCAGAGAATCAGAGCCTGTTCTGAAGGCGGAGAGTGTCGGAGAGGAGAGGGAGCAGCCTCTTGGCCTCAGCCAGCCTCCTCTGCCCTGTTCTCCTGTCCTAAGTGTGGCCCTGGAAGTGGTGGCAGTGGCTGAGTTGGGGGGAGGGCAAGGTGGCTCTGACACCCCGCCTTCTCTGGGCCCCAGCTTGCGACCTCTCGATCTGGAGTTCATGAAGCACCTCAGCAAAGTTGTGAACATCATCCCTGTCATTGCTAAGGCTGACACCATGACCCTGGAGGAAAAGTCTGAATTCAAGCAAAGGGTGAGAAGGCCCCTCCTCCTTTTCCTGTCCCCACCCTTCCCTTCCCCTCTGCTGGTTCAAGCCATGTCCTATCCTGGATTATTATATTCCTCCCTTTCCCACCCAGTTCCTACTTAACCATTAAAGAGGCTGGGCTGGTGGTGTCTGGACCAAAGGTGAAGAGAGGTTAGCAGCCTCAGGCTGCCTTCTTCTCACCCTCCAAACCTACTGGTGGAGACCACTGAATACATAAATCACCATGCACATGAGAAAGGCGCTCCTTGATGTTAGCTTGCTTGCTGGGCTAGACTAATAAATCACTTGCCCACTAGTTTTTATTAGTGTTTGCTATAAGCTCCACCCTGTGCTGAATGCCTGGGGATAGAAGTGGGGGCATGTGAGTGAAGTATAAAGACATTTGCTGCCTTCCAGAAACTTACAATCAGGTAGACCACTGGGGAGTTCCTGGATGGCTTCCTGGAGGAGGTGAGACTTAGGTCGAGCTTTGAGAGAGGCCAGACTGATGGGCTTGGGGTTGGGAGCCTCACCTCTTTTCCTTGCACACAGGAATACTATACATAGCAGCATGAGCACTGAACCATGTGGAATCCAAACTCAGCTGTGCTGCTGGTTTAAATTCTAATCTTCTGGACCCTGAGATGAGCAAGCTGCAGCGCCAAACAATTCCTCGTCTCAGGCAGTGCTGTAGTAGTGACCAGGACTTACATATATTAGGATCATCCTGCTGGTCAGAGCCTCGGAGTTCAGAGATGATTGGGTTCTCAAAGGTTGCATTCCTCCCTCTGACTTCAGTACCACCCATCCATCCATTATCCTGACGCTTAGCTACCTTGCTTCTCTTCCTCGCCCCTAGGTTCGAAAGGAGCTTGAAGTAAATGGCATTGAGTTCTACCCCCAGAAGGAATTTGATGAGGATTTGGAGGACAAGACGGAGAATGACAAAATCCGGGTGGGTGCTGGGGCTCTGTTTATCGCACAAAGGCCCCCATTGGGAGCAGTGGGATATGGATCGTGCATTCCTTCCGTCTTGCCACCTGCTATTTCCCTTTTGAACTCTCTGCCCACTCCTTGCCTGACCCAGACCAGAAGTGACATGGGAGAGCATGAGGAGTAGGACCCAGGCCAGGACTGTGACCCTGCACCCAGAAAGCCAAGGCCATCCCCAGACCACTCAAAAGCCTCTTCTTCCCCCACAGGGCCTGGAAAAACCAGGGTATGGTTGATGGAAGGGCATGGGCAGGAAGAGCATCGGGCTGGGGTCCAAGGTGTCTATGCTCTAGTCAGAGCTCTGCTTCAGTTTCCCCTCTATAAAGTGCAGAGATCAGGCTAGGTGAGTGGCTTATAGGCTTTCTCTGACGCCCCCCCCTCCTGTGCCCTGAGGAATCCTTTAAAAAATTAAACGTCAGACAGAACTCTTATATATAAAACATGAAAACAGAGCTGCTCTGGCTCAGTGACACTGTCTTCTCAGCTGTCCCTGGGGTGTCTCCGGGGAATCTTAAGGCTTTGTGTGATTCCCAACTTCTACAATTCTAGGGTTTTACATCAGGATCCTGAGTTCCAGCCTGGAACCACTAGTGACCACTGCAAACTGGGACAAATCATTTACTTCTTTTGGTCTTGGGGTCTCCTCCTCTGTCGAGGGTGGATAATCTATCAGAAGCCCCTTATTTGATGTACTTGAGACAGGTAGTCGGTCAGTTAATTGAAAAAAAAATCCATTGTACTGATGATGTTTAAAAACATGAGGCATACAAATCTTCAATGTTTTTAAGGAAATATTTCACTAAATTATTGAGTTAGAACACATACATCACATTCATTAAGCATTCTTTTCATATAGAGACAAGGCCTCCTCTTTGAGGATAAGTCTGGTCTTAAGGCAAGAACAACTCACTTTTCTCAAGTCTTTCTGAAACACTCAACTTGATTTTCAGAGAAACAATTGTGTATGGTCATACATCCTCAGCTTAAATAATAATTTATTCAATAATGAGTACATGTCAGGCAGATAGATTTGGGAACAAACAGCTGGCTCTTGGTGAACATACAACCCATCTGGGGGAGCAGAGGTGCCTCTGCACATCAAAAGGTGTCCTCCGAGCTCTGAGAGGTCAGTGGATGTGGGTAGAGACCCTGTAGGTTTAATGGAAGGAACGTAAAGCATCTGTTATTTGGCTGTCACCTGGGTGAGTATCACTGAAGAGCACTCTTTGTATCCCAGCTAGCTCACAGAATTGTTCCAAATCAAACCGAATGTGTTAAAGCACTGTAGAAAGTACGAAGTGTTTCCCTGTTGAAGGAATGCTGACTTACTGAGGTTAAGCAGCCAGGCAGGGGTGTGATCAGGGCTGGACCCAGGATGTCAGACTCCTTTTTAAGAGACAAGAGCCTTGGCCTTGACATCAGTGGGATCACTGAATGAGCATCAGAAGTGTGCGGTTCAAGGCTAGAGGCCCAGGACCATTTGTTCATCATCCTGTCCTTGGGGACCCAGATGGTAGGGGGCTGATGGGCACCTGTGTGTGGTTTGTCAGCAGGAGAGCATGCCTTTCGCCGTGGTGGGAAGCGACAAGGAGTACCAAGTGAATGGCAAGCGGGTCCTTGGCAGAAAAACTCCCTGGGGGATCATCGAAGGTAATTCAGTGCATCTTCTTGAAGAACTGGCTGCTGCTGGTCGATTATGCTTACTTACTAAGCATCTATAATTCAGGGCACTGCCCTGGCATGTCAGATACAGAACAAATGCCAGGCAGATCCTGCTGTCAAGACCTTACAGTCTGAGAAGATGAGTCTCAGAGGCAGGAAGCAGTGAAAGGCCCCTGACTGGCAGGCACTGACTCCTATGTCAAAGGAGGGGAGAAAACATGGGAAAAACTAGAGAAAAGTTTCTTATGCAAAAGGGGATGTAATCTGACAAACCGCTGGAGGGTGGTTCAGATGTGGCCGTTTTTTTTCCATTCTGCTATGGAGGGGTGTGCCCTTGAGAAGGTCAATGATGATGCTGAAAAGGTTTCAGAGATTTGCTTCAGTGATCTCTTTCAAAATGATAACCCTCCGCAGGGAAGCAGGGTCCGCGTGGCTGTCCTCAGAACATTAGCCCCTAATAGCCTTGGGTCTCAGACGGGTGAAAGGTCTTGCCCAAGATCCCATGACTTGTTAGTGGTTGAAACGGGGATTTCAGAACCAGATTTCAGTCCCACAGCTGAATTGATTTCAATTCCCAAACCAAGTCCATCCTGTTGTATGACATTGTCTTTCATTTGCCTATGACCCTGTGTTGAGATTTTTTTTTAATGGCATTTTCTCATCTGCCTTGAATTGGAATCATTTATGAGTATATCTGTCCTGTCCATTAGATTGTGGGACTACAGCATTCATGTCTTAATCCCCTTCTGCTCCCACAACGCTTGGCAAGTGATTTGCAGATAGTAGGTACTCAATCTGTATTGAATTTAATCACGTAGGGCATGATCTTTTTGAGATGGCTCGATTGTCACATTTTTGTGTGTTACTATCTCCCAATCAGATTATAAACTCCTCAAGGATAGGAATTGTGTTTTAGGCTTTGGGACAGTTTTTAGACTCCCTGTGTATTATTAGTTTTCTTTCCTATAAAATGGGAAATACAGTCATTCCTATTAGCTATTATTTCAGAGTCTAGAATAATATTGTACCATGCACAGAAGTGCCAAGATGAGCAAACCTCTGGAAGGCTTACAATAAATAACCTGTGGCTCTCTCCTCATTGCCTCCATGATCTGAACAGAAGTGCACCTGCTGGGTGTTGCTACATTAGTGAAATGACCACCTGTTTTGTTTTGTTTTGTTCACAGTGGAAAACCTCAACCACTGTGAGTTTGCCTTGCTTCGAGACTTTGTCATCAGGTGAGATGCACCCCTTCCTTCAGATGGCAGGTTTATTTATTTAGGGTCTGGAGGCCCTCTGTTCAGATCTACTTCCTCCATCTCCAGGTTTCTCTGACAGAGTTCTCCAGGTTCCATCATGAAGCAAAAGGGGGCTGATGAAGTATTCTTGGCTGTTTGGCATGGGTCCCAGTTGTTGGGTCCAGGGCATGGGAGTGCTGTTTTATGCTCAGATGTGAGTCAGCCTCTTCCTCCTTCTACTTCTAATTATATCGCTCTCTCTTCTCACCCTTTGCCCTCAGGACTCACCTCCAGGACCTCAAGGAAGTGACACACAACATCCACTATGAGACCTACAGGGCCAAGAGGCTCAATGACAATGGAGGCCTCCCTCCGGTGAGCGTGGACACAGAGGAAAGCCACGACAGTAACCCCTGATGATCCTTTCTCTGTATCATCACACATATCCACTTTTCCACACACACATCCCAATACCACCACCTTCTATCTCTCTACTCTGTCCCACAGGCCTGTCTGCTGTTTATGGAGTTTGTCTACAGTGCGTGTGTGTGTATGCATGTGTGTGTGAGAGGGAGAGAGTTTGTATGTGTGTACGCACGCGTGCATGCGTGTGTGTGTGTGTGTGTGTGTGTATGTATGTATGTACCTGCGCAGGGGTGAGGTATTTTCACTGCCCTCCCTGGAAGGTCCCTTGTAAGTTTGGTTCCTCCATGGCTGTCCATCATGTGTCTCCTTTCCTTGTGTCCCAGAACAAAGCCATGTGCCTCACTCAAGAGGTCTAGGGGAGGTTTCATTGAAAAAATGATGGGGAGCAGGTGAGCCACAGGTAACTCTTTCTTATCTCTGAACTGCCCACAAACGGGGACTGCAGAGACTCTGAGGGCATCTTTGGAGCTTGGACCTGGTCGAGGGGTGGGATGGGGAGTGGCCTCCCAGAGTAAGGCTAGGACTTCCCTGGGAGAGAGGAAAGGTCAAGGGAGAGCAGAGTAGGCTGGAGCTGGGCTCCTGCGGAAAGAATTAGTGCCCAGAAGTGGAGAAGAGAGCTCCACCCTTCAGTGTGTGTGTTGTCACCACTGTCCAAAACCCACCACCTGTCACCATCTGTCCTGGTTGCCGACTGCTGCTTTTCTGCAGACGCCTTGCCTCACTCACCTCTGCTCCTTCTCCCCCCTTCCCTCATTCCTGCCCCCTCTCTGACTTCTTTCACTTGCTTTGAGTCTAATCCACTTTAGCTACATTTCTATTCTTAGGATTTATGCCCAGGCTACTTTCAAACAGGACTTCAGGCCACCTTAAAATAAAATCACAGGCAAAGCACATGACAGTACGAATTGGGATTATGAAAGAAATTAGACCCACAGATAGGGAGCGAGAAAGAAAGTTTCCATGGTGGACCAGTGTGGGCCCAGGCAAAGGAGGAAACAGAATGATTTACTCAGTTCCCAGTATCTGGTTCCAGGAGCACACATGCTGCTCAAGTGAGACCACCTTTCTTTGGCCATTAAGTTCTAGAAGAATGAAGTCTAAAGAAGTATCAAGAGCAATACACAATCTTTGCCTTTCTCAGTGATTTGGCTTCAGAGGCACATTTTAGACAACACCTCACTTTTCTCTGTTGGGATTCTTTCTCCTGAACAATCTGGCTTCTCTACTGCTTGCTTCTCATATGTGCTTGACCCCCTCTGGACTTCTCTTTGCTTTCACTGTGCATGTGTCTGTCTGTCTGTCAGTCTTTTTCTGCTTTTCCGTGACTCTCCCTCCTGACTCTTGTAGACATTCTTAACGATACCCACAATCATACAGTCAGCCTCTTCTTGCCATTCCCTTCTGCCCTGTATTTATTAATGCACATATTGCCCCCGTTGGTTTTATAAACAAGTTATTCTTTCTCCTTTAGTCTGTAAGGTGGCTGAAATTTGGGGCTAGGGAAATAATTTAGCCTTAGGTAAGGGAAAACACCAACTGCTACAGTTTACAAAAACCTCCTACAACCTCCTGTTCCATCTCCTGGTCCAGCCTGCCATGTATTACTGGTCCACTACATATCCCAGCATTTATAGTCTCTTATCACTCAGGTGCTAGGAAAACACATAGACTTCAGACCAAGAGTTGGTGGACCAGAAGAAAGAGGTGGGTGACCCCAAAACCAGTGACCCAAAAACCTATGGTCTCAGTCTTTCTTGGAGGCTCTTTAGCAATCCGATATACATTCTCCCTCACGCACAAAGTTCTTCCTCAGTAAGCACTTGTCAGGATAGAACAGCAGCAGGGTGAAAGCCCAGAGGTTGCTACATTTCAGCAAAAGACGGATCCCTGGTGTATACAGTGGGCAGTCATGTATGCAGACGTGGGACCAATCACCTAGGACTAGCAGGGAGGTCTGGCAGGGGTGGTGGGCAGTGGAAAGGTAGAGTAGAGAATGATGCTTGGCACCCTTAAACCTTGATGTCAGCCTCCCTGGAGAAGCTGTTTTATATGACTGCTGCCAGCTGCTGGTCTCCACACCCTCAACCGTTCTCAACCCCCTCCTGCAGGGAGAAGGCCTCCTGGGCACTGTCCTTCCACCTGTGCCAGCCACCCCCTGCCCCACTGCTGAATGAAGGCCATTTCAAGCGCTGCTTCTCCCTCCATCCCTCCCAGCTGTTATTGCTGCAGGGCCATGCCCTTTTTAGAGCTGTGCTATTCCAGCCCCCCTCAGCTCTCAGCAGGTTGGAGGGGCCAGCTGCCTCTTTAGGACAGTTGCTTCCTCCATTTTTCCAAACCACCCCCCTCCTCCCAGTGGAATGGAGTTCTCGCCAGCACTGCCCTCCTCCATCGTCTGTGTCAGCCGGCCCCGGCCCATCCGTAGGGTGAAAGAACTCATCAGGAGCTCCTTCTGCCCTTGCAAACCCATACCAGCTACTTGTAACCATCTCCAAGGGGAAAGGCATTGCTCCCTGTCCATTCATCTGCATGAGCTACTCTTGGCTTCCTTCAAGGGTCAAGAAAGCAGCTTTTCTGCTTGTCAGATTTGTTGATGTCAGCTGTGTGAGCCCCAGTGTGGGACAAGGGTGTCTCCTACATTGCTTAAAGCTTATTTATAATGATGGGTCACTACAGATGTTGGGGAGCAAGGGAGCAAGGTCACTTAAAAAAAATCACCACTTGTGGCTGGCTCAAAGTGCAGTTTAACACCCTCTCCTCCCCATAATGCAGCCACTTAGAAAGAGTGGTTTTCCTGAAGAGACATTTCTGGAATTGACTTTCTTGTCCTCAATATTCAAAAAACAACTAAACACAGATAAAAACTCCAGATCCCCATGGGGTGTGAACTCTAGGAAGAAATTAAGCACCCTTCTGCCCACTTAGCAATAAGAGGGATCTCTTCCCACCTACCCTGACTAATCCTACCCCCCACCTCCACCCTGTTAATGTGAGTAATGAATTAGCCTGGCCACAGTTGGTCACTGTAGGCTAGTGGAAAATATCCAGTGGAGGGCAAAGCCCCCCATCAGATGCATGAATGTTTGCGAATGTTGGCTGCCACTGCCCCACATACTGTGTCTTTATGGGATCCCCCCACCCACCCACACCGCCATCCACCTGGACACTACTTTCTCAAAGGCTGGTGACTTGTGGGCCATTCATCTACAACAAAGTCCTGATGGAGCAAGAGGCCCAAGCCTAGGGGATGCAAGAACGACCCATTTCTTAAATGTTACCAGTCCCAGCCAACCTTTGGGTAACATTATGGTTAAATTTCCCAATTGAAAACAAGCCAACAGACACTCAAATTGGTTGTGTAAATGTTGCTAGACTTTATGTGTTGTACAACTAAACATTGCTGTTTGAACAATAACTGCCTGGCCCGTGTCTCATTTGTGCTCCTCACTCCTTGGCCAAATTAGCCATTACATCATGGGTGGGGGGTGAGACAGGGACCATCTTGGTAAGAAGTAGCTACAGAAATTATAGATGGAAAACATTTTGTGAGATATTTGTTTTCAGTTAGCTTGAGGTTGGACTTCAGTCATTATTCCATGGGGTTTGTATTCAGAATGAGTGATGGAGCTATCATGCTAGACATTGAGGGATGCTATGCTCTACACGGCCTGTATCCTTCAATGAAAACAAGGTTTATTTTCATTTAATTTCCTAGCTTTTCCCTCCTTTCTCCAGAAGGCATAAAATCCAACTCTGTGGATGGAGTGGGCCTATTTTGCCTAGAGACTTGCCTATGGCATAGTGAATACTTTAAGAGTTAAGAATTTAAATTTAAAGCACTAGCTTGTCTCTTGTCTTTTTCAAACTTAAACTTCTGCTCTTTGAGGTTCCTAATCTCTTCTGTAGCCAGCAAATAACACCACTTTCTCTCTTTCTGAATTTGAATGTAATGACCATAAGCAGTTGTGTTTGGGACCTCAGTTTTCAGTAGGGTGAATGCAAGGTATTGAAGAATGGTGAGGGGATCCCTGGGTGGCTCAGCGGTTTGGCGCCTGCCTTTGGCCCAGGGCGCGATCCTGGAGTCCCGGGATCGAGTCCCACGTCGGGCTCCTGGCATGGAGCCTGCTTCTCCCTCCTCCTGTGTCTCTGCCTCTCTCTCTCTGTCAATGGTAAATAAACAAATAAATCTTAAAAAAAAAAAAAAAAAAAGAATGGTGAAGAGTCACTCAGGTAAAATGATGTGGACCAGAGCCAGAGTGGCAATGCCACGCCAAGATAGAGGGATGTGGGAAGATTTAAGTGATAGAGTAGTTTTGCAAACTTAAAATATCACAGCTAAGAGAAAACAGTTTTTTAGTCCTATTCTTTCATATAGATGTGGAAACTGAAGTCCAGAGAGCATAGTTAGTTGTCTTGCCCAAAGTTGCACACTTAGTTTACCAGTGCAAGACGAGGACTCTATCTCAATGCTTGCTCTACTGCTTCACATCATTCCTATTGTGTTTCATTTGTTCCAATAGTCTTGTCTGAAAAAAAAATCAGCTTGAGGCACCGGGCTGGGTCAGTTGGTAGAGCATGAGACTCTTGATTCCTAGGTCATGAGTTCAAGCCCCATGTTGGGTGTACAGATTATTTTTTAAAAAATCAGTTTATAACTGATGAAATGTCTTTATTTGGCAACTTTTCTTTTTATTAGTGGTACATTTAAAAATGATGTATCGGGATCCCTGGGTGGCGCAGCGGTTTGGCGCCTGCCTTTGGCCCAGGGCGCGATCCTGGAGACCCGGGATCGAATCCCACATCAGGCTCCCGGCGCATGGAGCCTGCTTCTTGAATCCCACATCAGGCTCCCGGTGCATGGAGCCTGCTTCTCCCTCCGCCTGTGTCTCTGCCTCTCTCTCTCTCTCTGTGACTATCATAAATAAATAAAAAATTTAAAAAAAAATTTAAAAAAAAATAAAAATGATGTATCTCACAACTGATAGCATCTTAAACTAGATGAAATCCGGTAATCCAGAAGACGTTACCATCCCTCTGCTTGAAGCCCTTTGGCGCTCTTTTTGTGAAGTCTAAATGAAACAAGAATATGTACAGCATTTTAGTTTTCAAAGCAATTCCAGTATAATGTAACCCATCGGACCCTCACAATCACCGTTTGGCGGAGGCAGGGCAGGTAGGATGGTTGACATAGGCTCTATCTTGGAGCCGCTCCCCCTGACCCAGGTCATGCACCCTTTCCTGAATGCTGCTTCACAAGAAACCAGCTCAGATTCCAGGCTTTTTCTGGTGGGGAAAAGTTCTGCTCGCCCTAGGAGAAGCGAGAAATCTTTTTGGGCCCTTTCTCCAAAGGGCATTAGCCTCCTGACCCGACTCAGCGGGGGGATGCAGGAAAATCCTCCTTCTAAGTCTACTCCAGTGGGCAGCCGAGCAACCATGTCTGGGCTACGATGCAGGTGTGAACCCAGGAGGCCACTCACCGGCCACTCACCCCTCCGCGCTCCGGGGACGGGGCCAATTCCCGGGGCCCGCTCCCTGCCCCCGCAGCGGGCACCTCCACGCGGACACTGCCTGGTTCTCTGGCCGCTGCCCCTCCCATGACCAGCCCCTTGGCCTCCTCACCCCCACGCTCGTCCTTGCGCCATAATCTCCGCCCTCCCCTTCAAAGCCCCGCCCCCTGGCCTAGCGCAGGCCCCGCCCCTTCCCATCTGAGGGGCGGCAGGAGGGGGCCTGGAGAAAGATGGCGGTGAATCAGAGTCACACCGAGAATCGCCACGGGGCCATCATCCCTTTTGGCGAAAGGTGCCTGCAGGGGAGCCGGGGGCGGGGAGGGGTGCGGTCAGACCCCGGTGGGGGAGGCCGGCGGTGGGGGGGGCGCTGGCGGCTTGCAAACTCTCAGCCAATCAGGGCCTTTCCCGCCTCTCCCGGGCGTCGCAGGCGGAGCCCCGCCCCCGCCATCGGGGCGCGCGAGGCCGGGCGGCGGGTCAGCGGCTCAGAGGTGGCGGAGGCTCAGGTAAAAGGGCGGGCGCTCACTGGCAGGAGTGGGGTGTCGCGCCGCCCCGCCGGGTCGCGTGCGGCTGGCTGGCTGCCGTTGGGGTGACGGCCGGCGGCTGGGGAGGGGTGAAGGAGGGGGGCGGTGGGTGCGCCCCTCCCCTGCTCCCGCGGACGCCGAGGCGGAAGAGGCGGGAGTGCGGCGCAGTCGGAAGGTCCCGCGCTGTGGGGGCGTCGCCTCGCCCTTAGAACCCCCAGGAGCCCCGTTTCTCTTCGCCCCGACGGGGAGAGGGGAGTGACTGCTCCTACTTTTAAGGTAAAGATGGGGAGCAGACGCCCCAGGGAGGAGGGCGCTCGGGGTGCGCGGGCTCCGCGGGGGCCGCCGCTTGCTCCCCGTCCCGCCTCACACCTCGCCTCCCCGCCGCTCCTCCGCGCCCCCCCGCCCCTCCCCGCCCCCGCCCCCGCCCCCGCCCCCAGCAGGTCTTACGTGGGCTCCCGACTGCTCCGCGTGGCCCTCGGTTTCCTTTGCTGTCTGGTCGCTCGCTGGCTGTTTGGCTCCGATACCCGGTGCTCTGTGCCCCGGGGAGACTGCGCGTTCGTCAGGAGGATCGGCCCAGACAGTACCGAGTGCTGATGTCCAGATCTGTTTCCTTTGCTTCCTCCCCCAGAACATGTTCTTGACAGATTCCGGCGGGCGGCGGAGGCTGTACGTCTTCCCTTGTAGTAGGAGAGGATTGTCCTCCGCTCTGAGCGCTGTGACCTGTGTGCAGGTGGCTCTGGGCCCTGAAGCCACTTCTGATTTGGTGTTTGGGCATCTTCTCGCTCAGCCTCGGGTGTGTGTGTGTGTGTGTGTGTGTGTGTGTGTGTATGTGTGTGTTGGAGGCAGGGCATGGAGCATGTTTTTAAAAATTATGACAGAAACACTAATTTTATGGTCCTTTGAGTTGCTTGTTTTTTGTTTTTGTTTTTTTAAGATTTTATTTACTCATGAGAGACACACAGAGAGGCGGAGACATAGACAGGGAGAAGCAGGCTCCTCGTCGGGAGCCCCATACGGGACTTGATCCCAGGACCGGGCGGGATCACCACCTGAGCCGAAGGCAGATGCTCCCCCGCCGAGCCACCCAGGCGCCCTGGTCCTTTGAGTTATCTTGATGGGGTCCATTCTGTGCTCTTGAATGTGTAATCATCGCCAAACACCTTGGTCAGAGCTGTATACACATCACTGCTCTATCTACAATGAGGATCAGTAGTATTTCCCTTATTTCTCAGGTGGGAAACTGAAACACAGAGAAGCAGGTGGCTTAAAAATCATATGGCCAGTGCATGTAGGAGAGATTTGGTTGGGGATTGGACTTCTCATCAGAGAAGACCTGCCTTGTCAGTGCTCTTTCTTGTATAGAAACTACAATAATGGGACGGCTGGGTGCCTCTGGTTGAGCGTCTGCCTTCGGCTCAGGGCGTGATCCCCGACTTTCGGGATCCAGTCCCACATCAGGCTCCCTGAGAGGAGCCTGCTTCTCCCTCTGCCTGTGTCTTTGCCTCTCTCTCTCTGTCTCTCATGAATAAATGAATAAAATCTTTAAAAACTATAATAATTATTCTTATTTTATTAATTTTTTGCTTGAGCGTTATTGATACAATTATTACATTGGTTTCAGGTGTACAACATAGTGATTGGACGGCTGTGTAAGTTATGCTGTGCTCACCATAAGTGTAGTCACCATCTGTCTACAATTACAGTAGTATTGACTGTGTTCCCTAGGCTGTGCTTTTTGTTCCTGTGACTTACTGAGTCGCAAACTGGAAGCTTGTATCTCCCACTCCCCTTCCCCCATTTTACCCAAGCTCCCAACCCTTCCCTCTGGCAACCATCAGTTTGTTCTCTGTGTTTATTCTGCTCTTGGTGTGTTTATTTGTTTTGTTTTTTAGATGCCTTGTATGACTGAAATTATATGGAATTCGTCTTTCTCAGTTTGATTTATTCCACTTAGTGTAATACTTTCTGGGTCTATCCATGTTGTTGCAAATAGCAAGATCCTATCCTTTTTATGGCTGCATAGTATTCCTGTGGGTTTCAGTGTGTGTGTGTGTGTATCATATCTTCCTTCTCTAATTTTCTATCATGACTATTGTAAATAATGCTGCAGTAAGCATAGGGGTGCATATATACTTTCAAATCCGTGTTTTCATTTTTTTTTTTTAGGTAAATATCCAGTAGTTGAATCACTGGATCATATGGCACTTCTATTTTTAATATTTTGAGAAAACTCCATACTAGTTTCCACAGTGTCAGCACCAATTTACATTCCCATAAACAGTGTGCAAGGACTCTTTTTTCTCTACATTCTCTCCAACACTTATCTTTTTTATTTTAGCCATTCTGACAGGTGTGAGGTGATATCTCATTGCAGTTTTGATTTGCATTTTGCTGATGATGAGTGATGTTGAGCATTTTTCATGTGTCTGTTGGCCATCTGTATGTCTTTTTTGTAAAAATGTCTATTCCGTTCCTCTGCCCATTTTTTGATGGGATTGTTTGGGGTTCTATGGTGTTGATAGAAACAACTTTGAAGAAATAGGTTGAGAAGGAGAAGCTTGGTTGTATTTTGATCTCTCTTGCCTACTCAGGATACACATTTAAGAAATTTATCACATTGTTCTGTGGAGGGTTTTTTTTTTTTTAATCCCAGCTGAGAAGTCATAATTGTACAGATAGGACTCTACTGGTAAATAGGGAAGACACTTGAGTTTTCTTTTTTTGACCAATATTCTAAAATTGTGCAGATAGTACCATATGTTTGTTGTAGAAAAATTAGAAAAAAAAATTTAATTACCCCAGATTCCAACACCCAGTGCTTTTTTTACATTTTGGTATGTATCTCTCTGCACTTTCCTCCATGGATATATACGCAACATCCCCCAATCCAAGATTGCTTTGTAATTTGTTTTCCTCACTTACCAATGTATTGGGAATGCTCTCCAGTATCAATATCTACATCATTATTAATCAATGACTTGTATTCCAGTGTGCATGAATGTTCAAGCCCTTGTCTGGGATGTTCAGGGTATAATTTGTCATTGCTATAAATATTGCTTCAGTGAACAGTTTTGAAAACTTACCTTTGCCTACCTGTTGAAATGTTTCTTGGGGATATATTCCTGAAAGTGTAATTGTGGGATCAGAGGACATAGACTTTTTAATTTATTTTTATTTTTTAAATAGACATAGACTTTTTTAAAGATTAAAATGTATTTTTAAAAAATATAAAAATTATGTCAAAATATTTTATATTCTACAAATGCATATAGAAATATATATTAAAAAAAGAAATATATATTTTTGCAAAATCACCCTATAGAATTATATCGTTGTGTTCTCAATACTCACAGTGCCCATTTCATCACACCCTTGACAACACCTGGTGTTAAACGTCGCTATCTCTGCCAGTCTGAATAATTGAATCTTTAAAAAAAATTATTTTTTTCCTAAGGTTGTTGGCTATTTGTCTTTGATAAATTTGCTTTGTAAATTTTCCCTATTTTTACTAAGTTGTTAATGATATTGTGTTTGTATGTGGTAAAAGAAACACAAAGGAAGTTTACCATATTAATTTTTTTAAAATAGAAATTATATATATATTTAAAGTATACAACATGATGATGTGATATACATATAGGTAGTGAAATGATTTCTATAACCAAACTAATTAACATATCATCTCCTCACATAGTTAACCATTTTTTAGTGTGATGCATGTGCCTGAAATCTACTCTCTTGGCATATCTCCAGTGTTCAATACACTCATTTTTTTTTCAATACACTCATTACGTGTAGTCATCATGCCTATAATATATTGGATCTCTAAACTTATTCATTCTACATAACTACACGTTTGTACCCTATGACCAACATCTCCCCATTTCCCCCATTCCCTGAGCCCCTGGTAATCACCATTCTACTTTTTGCTTCTATGCATTTGACTTTTTTTTCCCTTAAGGTTCCATATATTCCTAAATGAGATCACACAGTATTTATCTTTCTCCGGATTTATTTCATTTAGCACAATATTCTCAAGGTTCATTCATGTTTTAGCATGTGACAGGATTTCCTTCTTTCTCATGATTGAATGATACATATATAAATACCACATCTTTATCCATTCATTCATTGACCAACATGTAGTTTATGTCTATATCTTGGGTATTGTGAGTAATGCTGCAGTGAACATAGGAGTGCAGGTATGTCTTTGATATCCTATTTTAATTTCCTTTGGATATACACCTAGAAGTGAGATTGCTGGATCATATGGTAGTTCTGTTTTTATTACATTGATTGATATTCATATGTTGAACCATCATATGTTCCAGGAATAAATACCACTTGGTCATGTGTATAATCCTTTTAATATACTATTCAGTTTGCTAGCATTTTTTTTTATTAAGATTTTATTTATTCATGAGAGACAGAGAGAGGCAGAGACATAGGCAGAGGGAGAAGCTGGCTCCATGCAGGGAGCCACCCAACGTGGGACTTGATCCCGGGTCTCCAGGATCATGCCCCGTGTGGAAGGCAGACGCTCAACTGCTGCCAGTTTGCTAGCATTTTGTTGAGGATTTTTGCATCAGTGTTTTTCAGAGATGTTAGTCTGTAGTTTTCTTATGTTCTAGCTTTGACATCAGGGTAATGCTGGCCTCAGAGAATGACCTTGGAAGTGTTCCCTCCTCTGTTTTGGGGCAGATTTTTGAGAGGATTAGTGCTAAGTGTTCTTTCAGTATTTGGTGATTTGTCCAGTGAAGCCCTCTGGTCCTGGGCTTTTCTTAGCTGGGAAGTTCTTGGTTACTAATACAATCTTTTTACTTACTATTGGTTTGTTTAGATTTTCTTTTTATTCATCAATTAGCTCCTAGGAATTTATCCATTTCTTCTAGATTATCCAATATGCTGGCATATAATTATTCGTGTGTATTAGTATTATCTTGTAATTCTTTTTATTTCTGTGGCATCCATTGTAATGTCCTTCCCTTTCATTTCTGATTTTGGTAATTTGAGTCATCTCTCTTTTCTCAATTAGTTAACCTAGCCAAGGGTTTGTCTGTTTCACTGATCTTAAAAACAAACAAACAAACAAACAAACAAACAAACCACTTAGTTTCACAGGTTTTTTTTTTTCCTATTACTTTGTATTTTCTCTTTTGTTTTGTGTCAGCTCTAATCTTTATTTCCTTCTAGCTTTGGGTTCAGTTTGTTCTTTAGTTTCTGGAGGTGTAAAGTCAGGTTAATTTGAGATCATAAATCTCTTTTATGAATGCATGTACAGATAGAAACTTTTAACACTGCTTTGTTGAATCCCATAGTTTTGGCATTTGTATTTTCATTTTTATTTGTTTCAAGGTATTTTCCAATTTCCCATGAGACTTTTTCTTTGACCCATTGGTTATATAAAAATGTGTTGTTTCATTTACACGTTTGTGGATTTTCCAGTTTTCCTTGTGCTATTGATTTCTAGTTTCATTTCACTGTGATCAGAAAAAGCACTTTAGATGATTTTAATTTTCTTAAAATTAAATTTGTTAAGACTCGTTTTGTGACCTTACATGTAAACCTATCATGGAGAATGTTCCATGTACACCTAAGAGCATTGTTGAATCCCATATTGCACACTTGAAACTAATACAACCCTGCATGTTAATTATACAATTATACTCAATAAAAAATAATAAAAGAAATAAGATGAGTCTCTTATAGATAGCAGATAGTTAGATCCTAAATTGTTCATCCTTTGGAAGGTTCATATGTCAGAACCATTTCTCTTTAGCTAGGAACCTACTTACAAATTACAGATAAAAAGTATGTAAAATCTTTGCATATTTAGTATCTGGCAGGTACAGCTCAATGCATTATAAGGACAATAACTCAAATTCAGATGATTAACTATTGGAGCTTGAACTTTTGCTGAGGTTCTAGTTAGTGCTGGAGACAATAGTTTTGATATCCTTAGCTAAATGGTGCTGTGATATTTCATTTGCAGTTTTCACCTCTTTTTTAGAAATTTGTTGTTGCATTATAACATCTCCCAGCATGGTGAAAATTCATTCTTTATTTCACTGTACTATTATTTAACTGAAATTTTGAAGTCAATATGCCATCCTTGTAGGACAGTGGTTCTCAGTCTGGGATGATTTTGTCTCCAGGAGACATTTTTGCTTTTCACAATTTGGGTGGGGGTGGGGGTGGGCTACAACTGGTATTTGGTGGGGAGAGAGGCAAGGGGTGCTTCCAAACAATCTACAAAGCACATACCACCACAACAAATAATTATCTAACCCAAACAGTCAAGGTTGAGAAACTTCATGTATTAGATGCCAACCTAAGGATATGACAGAATGAAATTGCAAACAGTACTACTACCTCCTGAATATTTCAACATGTCTAGAGCCAAATTTATGTCCCTACTTCCCAATAAACTTCTTTTTCTGACTTCTCTATTTCTTTGGAGGCAAAAATGACCTTTGATTTCTCATGACTTTTTTTGTTTCCTAGATCTAATGAATTACCAAGCTCAGGGGCTTCTTTCTTCACGGTCTTTTAAATTTAATTAATTGATTTATTGAGGTTTTACACTTAATATATAACCCCCCCCTTTTTTTTTACTGAGGTAGAATTCACATAACATGATATTTTCCATTTTAACCATTTTTAAATGTACAATTCAGGGATCCCTGGGTGGCGTAGCGGTTTAGTGCCTGCCTTTGGCCCAGGGCGCGATCCTGGAGACCCGGGACCAAATCCCACGTCGGGCTCCCGGTGCATAGAGCCTGCTTCTCCCTCTGCCTGTGTCTCTGCCTCTCTCTCTCTCTCTCTCTCTCTCTCTCTCTCTCTGTGACTATCATAAATAAATAAAAATTTAAAAAAATGTACAATTCAGTGGCTTTTACTATATTCACAATATCATGCAATCACCCCCATTATCTAATTCCAGAACATTTTCATCACCCCAAAAGAAACTGTACCTATTAAGCAGTCACTCCTCACTCAAGCCAGCTCCTAACAACCTCTGATAGAAGTACAACCAGACAGAAAATCTGTAAACCAATAGAGGAACTGAACAACACTATTGGACTCAAATGGTCCTAATAGACATATGCAAACCTTCCATCCAACAACCAACAACAACACATAATATACATCCTGAGCTTTTTTTTTTTTTTTCATCCTGAGCTTCTTTTACTGGAATTTTTTGGTTGCTGATTCAATCTCTACTTGTTATAGGTCTATTCAGATTTTCTTTTTTCTTTATTTCATTTTGGTTGTCTCTAAGAATTTATCTGTTTCAAACAGATTATCTAATTTGTTGGCATATAACTGTTCATAATCCTTTTTTTTCTATAAATTATGTGAAAACAGGGATCCCTGGGTGGCGCAGCGGTTTGGTGCCTGCCTTTGGTCCAGGGCGCGATCCTGGAGACCCAGGATCGAATCCCAAAAGCTATAAATTTTCCTCCTAAGTATGACTTTTGCTGCATCTCAAAAGTTTTAGTATGTGTGTCTTTATTTGTATTCATCTCAAAATTTCTAATTTCTAGTGATTCAATTTTTTAAAAAGATTTTATTTATTCATGAGAGAGACAGAGATAGAGGCAGAGACACAGGCAGAGGGAGAAGCAGGCTCCATGCAGGGAGCCCAAAGTAAGACTTGATCCCCGGTCTCCACGATCATGCCCTGGGCTGAAGGCAGCGCTAAACCACTGAGCCACCCAGGCTGCTCCTAGTGATTCAATTCTATTTTCTAATTTTATTTATTATTTCTTTTTTGACCCACAGTTTAAGAGCATTTTGATTAATTTTCACATATTATCTTCATCAGTGTTCCATGTTTCTTTGTATGGGTTTGATTTACTAGCTGTGTCTTTTTATTTCTTTTTATTTCTTTTTATCTGTTTATCTTTTTTTAGTGAGAGAGGTGGGAGAGGGGCAGAAGGAGAGGGAGAGAGAGAATCCCAAGCAGGCTCCACACAGCATGGAGACTGATATGGGGCTCCATCTCACAATCCTGAGATCCTGAGCCAAAATCAAAAGTTGGACGCTTGGGCAGCCTGGGTGGCTCAGCGATTTAGCACTGCCTTCAGCCCAGGGAATGATCCTGGAGACCTGAAATCGAGTCCCACATCATGCTCCCTGCGTGGGGCCTGCTTCTCCCTCTGCCTGTGTCTCTGCCTTTCTCTCTGTGTCTCTCATGAATAAATAAATAAAATCTTAAAAAAAAAAAAAAAGAAGTTGGATGCTTAACTGACTGAGCTACCCTGGCACCCCTCTAGTGTCTATTTCAGGCTGAAGGATTTCCTTTAGCATTTCTTATAGTTCAGACCTACTAGTGATAAATTCTCAGTTTTTGTTTACTTGGTAATATTTTAATTTCTCCTTAATTTTTAAAGGGTAGTTTTGCCAGATACAGAATTTTTGGTTAACGGATTTTTCCCTTTTAGCACTTTGCATGTGTCAACTCACTATCTCCTGCCTCCATAGGGTTTTTTTTTTTTAAGATTTATTTATTTATTTGAGAGAGAGAGAGAGCACAAGCTGGGGGAAGGGCAAAGGGAGAGGGGCAACCGGACTTCATGCTGAGCAGGGAACCCAATGTGGGGCTTGATCCCAGGACCCTGGGATGAGAATCTGAGCTGAAGGCAGCTGCTTAACTGACTGAACCACCCAGGTATCCCTGCTGCCATAGTTTTTGTTGTTGTTGTTTTGTTTTATTTTTTATTTATTTATTTTTAAAGATTTTATTTATTTATTCATGAGAGACACAGAGAGAAAGTTAGACAGAGACATAGGCAGAGGGAGAAGCAGGCTCTATGCAGGGAGCCCGAGGTGGGACTCGATCCTGGGTCTCCAGGATCACGCCCTGGGCTGAAGGTGGTGATAAACCACTGAGCCACCCGGGCTGCCCTGCTTTTTTGAATTTTTTTTTTATTAATTTTTATTTATTTATGATAGTCACAGAGAGAGAGAGAGGCAGAGACACAGGCAGAGAGAGAAGCAGGCTCCATGCACCGGGAGCCCGATATGGGATTCGATCCCGGGTCTCCAGGATCGCGCCCTGGGCCAAAGGCAGGCGCCAAACCGCTGTGCCACCCAGGGATCCCATGCCCTGCTTTTTTGTTTTAAAGATTTTATTTATTTGTTCATAGAGACAGAGAGACAGAGAGAGAAGAGAGGCAGAGACACAGGCAGATGGAGAAGCAGGCTCCATGCAGGGAACCCAACGTGGGACTCGATCCTGGGTCTCCAGGATCACACCCCGGGCTGCAGGCAGCACTAAACCGCTGCACCACCGGGGCTGCCTATGCCATAGTTTTTTATGAGAAGTCAGCTATTTGTCTTATTGAGAATTTCTTGTACATGATGATTCTTTTCTTTGGCTGCTCTCAAGAGTCTCTGTATTTGGCTTTCAGCAGTTTGGTTATAACCGTGTCTTTGATATAGATCTCTGAGTTTATCCTATAGGAGTTTGTTGAGCTTGGATGTGTAGATTCATGTCTTTTGTTAAATTGGAAATTTTGGCCAATATTATTTCGAATTTTTTATGTACCCCTTTAGTCCTTTTCTCTCCTTCTGGCAATCTCATTATGCAAATGATTTTATTTTTTCTTATTTTTTATTTTTTTAATTTATGTATTATAGTCACAGAGAGAGAGAGAGAGAGAGGCAGAGACACAGGCAGAGGGAGAAGCAGGCTCCATGCACCGGGAGCCCGATGTGGGATTCGATCCAGGGTCTCCAGGATCGCGCCCTGGGTCAGAGGCAGGCGCTAAACCGCTGCGCCACCCAGGGATCCCTTATGCATATGATTTTAAGTTTAATTTTTGTCCCACAGGTCTGTTAGACTCTGTTCATTTTAATTTTTTCTTTCTGTCACCTGGGTAATAACACTTAATCAGTTGAGAATAATCTCAACTGACTTATCTTCAACACTGATTCTTTCTTCTGTCTGCTGAAATCTGCCATTAAGCCCACCACTATTGAATTTTTCATTTTACTTATTGTAGTCTCCACCTTCAGAATTTCTATTTAGTTCATTTTTCTAATTTCTGTTTCTTTATTGATATTCTCTACTTTTTGAGAGTGTTCTCATTATTTACTTTGGTTATTTGCACATGGTTTCCTTTAACCCTTTAAGCATACTTAAAATAGTTTATTTAAAGTCTTGGTCTAGTGGGGTACCTGGCTGATTTCAGTCAGTAGAGTATGTGACTTTTGATCTTAAAGTTGAGAGTTTGAGTACCACAGTGTGGGTAGAGTTCACTAAACAAACAAACAAACAAAAAACAAATAATGTCTTTGTCTAGTTAACCCAATGTATAGGCTTCCTCAGGGCAGTTACTGCTTATTTCATTTCTTCTGTTCACAGAAGAACATATGGGTCATACGTACTTGTTTTTTTGCATTCCTCATATTTTTTATTGTAATTGAAAACTGGACATTCTGAATGTTATAATGTGGCAACTCTGGAAATCAGATTTTTCTCTCTTCCTCAGGGTACATTGTTGCTGCTTGTTGTAGTTATTTGTTTGTTTGTTTAATTTAGTGGCTTTTCTGAATTGTAAAGTTTGTACTCTGTCATGTGTGGCCACTGAAGTCTCTTTTATGTTAACTTAGTAGCCAATTAGTGATTTGACTATTTCTTTATATACCTGAACCAAAAAAAAACCCCTTCAAATCTCTCAGCCTTTGCAGATGGAGTCTGCCTGTGTGTTTGGAATGGGTTTTTAGCACCCAGCCAGGCAGTTTACAACTCTGTCTTAGCTTTCACTTCCTGCTTGAGCAGAGCCTCATTATCAACCAGAAGTAAAAGTTTTGGGCCTTCTCAGTTTTCTTCTGAGCATGAATCCAGCCCTGGGCCGATATGCATGTGGCTTTCTAGATTCCCATGAATATATCAGAGCTTTTCAAATTCTTTATTCCCCAAAACATCTCATTCCCCAGGTTTTCCTCCCTAACTTTTCAGTTTTGCTTGTTTGCACTCAAGGTCATCCTTTGCCCCAGACAGCAGCAACTAATACTGTTTTTGACAAATGTACTCTAGGTAGTCACCTCAGTCCTGGGAGAGTTCTGAATTAGGCACACAACTTTTGAGCCAGTGTTTCAGGGAGCCACCAGACAAGTTAAAACAACCACAATTCTTTGAGAAAAGCTGTGTTCTGCTCCCTTTGGTGTTTGGCACTTATATTAGGAATGTGGGTTATTTTTAAGGCTTTTGTCAAGTCAGGGATTGTAGGATGGTGCTAGAGTAAGTGAAAGTGTCACAAAGCTCTCTTACTGAAACGCAATTTTTCTTGATTAAACATTCTCTTAGTTGCTATAAGATTTTGATTAGATTCCAGAGTTCTGGACTGAGTTTTAGAGTTCCCAAAGTTTTTTAAAAAAATTATTTATTTATGAGAGGGGGAGAGAGAGAGAGAGAGAGAGAGGAGGGAGGGAGAGAGAGAGAGATTGAAGGCGTAGAGGGAGAGGGAGAAAGTATCCTAAGAAGATTCCTCACTGAGTTTGGAGCCTGATCCCACAACCCTGAGACCACAACCTGAGCTAAAACCAAGAGTCCCAGCTCATTTGACTGTGTCACCTAGGTGACCTTGGAGTTCCCTGTTTTTCCTGACATTTTTGTTGGCATCCTGTATTTTCATTGTGTTTTTAAAAGCCTTTAAAAAAAAAAAAAAGCCCTTTTAATCAACACACCATCACCCCAGTTCCAGTTCTTATCACTGCAGGTAGGGCTATTTTAGGGATTTTTTAAAAAGAAATCTCCACACCCAATATAGGGCTTAAACTCAGAACCCCCAAATCAAGACCTCCATGCTCTACTGACTGAGCCAGTACAGCACCCCTTAGGGATTCTTAAAGTGATACCTCTGATATAACACCATCTCCTTGATCATGTGACTAGCCTGCTGAGACAGCTGCAGCTCATAGTTTCTCCATGTCTGTTTTTTTTCTTTATTTTCTCTCTTTTTTTTCTCTTTTTTTTTCTCCATGCCTATTAAATGGTTTTTCCAAGTCTAGTTTCACAATGGCTTTCCATCTGTATCTCACTATTTTTCCACCTTCACTTCCATCTGTTTTGATGAATGCACACAAATAGGCTGCTCCCAAGTGTACAATTTGCTTTCCACTGTGTACCTCCATTAATGCTGCTCGTGCACCTCATTCATGCTGTTTGCTCCCCATCTGGATTGTCCTCTACCTTTACCTCTGCCTACTGAAACACTATTCATATCTTAAGAATCGACTCACACTACAACTTTTCTATAAAGTCATTTTTGATCACTTCAAACAAAGCTAATCTCTCTTTCCACTAAATTCCTATGATATTTTTGTGCCATTAATGTTATACATGTCATATTACTGCTTGCATTATTATCTGTATTCATGTTTTTATCAACCATTGCCCCCATTGCCACCCAGGTGCCCCAGTACTTAATTCATTCTTTCCATAAATATTTATTAGTACCCTCCGTTTGCTAGGGCTAGTGGAAAGACATTGTCCTTAATGATCATTAGTTAGAACATTGAACAAATAAGCACACATATATTATAATAATTACTAAGAAAGAAAATAAATCCAGTAGGATTCTGTGAGTGGGAAGAGGATGAGTTCAAGCTTCTCAGGTTAAGAGTGAAGGGGGAACATGGCAGATAGAGGGAACAGCATGCCAGCGGAATCTGGAGTACTCTGTGTTCCTTACTGTCTCTATCAGAGTCAGAGAAACATTTCCATTACCACAGTGTTTTACACTTACTGCACATGAAGAATAAGAATTAATGAGTAAATATTAAGAAGAAGGTAAGTCTGATAAGAAAAAAACAACCCCAGGGCATCTGGGTGGCTCAGTTAAACCTCCAACTCTTGGTTTCAGCTCAGGTCATGATTTCAGGGTCCTAAGGTCAAGCCCCAGATTAGGCTCCCCACTCAGCAGAAAGTCCGCTTCTCCTCTTGCTCTCCCTCTGCCCCTGTCCCCGCTCGTGCACTCTGTCTCTAAAATAAACAAGTAAATCTTTAAAAAAAGAACCCAGTGAGCAGCCTGGGTGGCTCAGCGGTTTAGCGCTGCCTTCGGCCCAGGGCATGATCCTGGAGACCTGAGCTGAGTCCCACGTCTCCCTGTATGGAGCCTGCTTCTCCCTCTGCCTGTGTCTCTGCCTCTCTCTTGTCTCTATCTCTGCGACTCTCATGAATAAAATAAATAAAATCTTAAAAAAAAAAACAACAACAAACAAACCCAATGATAAAAAGGGAGAATAAGTGTGAATAGTCAGGGAGTAAGATCATTTAAATTTCTTTCTATTTCGATAAAATAATGGTAGTAGCAGCAGTGGCTAACATTTATTGAGTTCTTGCTATGGGCTGGGAACCGTGCTAAAAGCTTTATGTGTGTCATTTTCTATAACTTCTAAATGGTGTCGTTAATCTGCTTTCTTTTCTGTAGTGTCTTGACGCAGTGTCAGGATGTGGACCTCTCCTTCCCACGGCAACCAGAAGGATGCAGTCTCTTCAATGGTACAAAAAGGGGAACACTGTTTCTCACTTCATACCGGGTAATTCTACTTCTACTTTGATCTGGTTAACCACACATTTGTTTTTCCTAAGTTGGAGTGAGGTTAAACATTGATTTTCTTTTTTCTTTTTCTTTTTCTTTTGTTTTCTTTTTTTTTTTAAACATTGATTTTCAAAGTGTTTTAAAATATTCACACTTCAGGGCAGCCCGGGTGGCTCAGCAGTTTAGCACTGCCTTCAGCCTAGGGCCTGATCCTGGAGACCTGGGATCGAGTCCCCGTGTCAGGCTCCCTGCATGGAGCCTGCTTCTCCCCTGCCTGTGTCTCTGCCTCTCTCTCTCTTTCCCTCTCTGTGTCTCTCATGAATAAATAAATAAAATCTTTAAAAAACAAACATTCACACTTTACAATTTTCCATATTGAGGAATATAAAAGAAAACAGGTGATGGTTCTTCATTAGGGCAGGATGTCAAAGCAATCTTGACCTTAGAATTGCTCTCCTGTGTCTCAATCCATGGACAACCTGCATTCTTCCTCCAAAATTTCTTTCCTCTCCTAGGTGATCTTCGTGACTTCACATGCAGTCAACGACCCCATGTTTTCTTTTATGATGCCATTTGAACTGATGAGTAACTGTACCGTTGAACAGCCAGTTTTTGCTGCCAACTTCATTAAAGGAATCATTCAGGCAGCTCCAGATGGTAAGTGATCCCCCTCAAAAGTGTACTTTTTTTTCTCAAAAGCTTCCAGAGGTTTAAGATTCAGACCTGGCTCATGCTGGAATTCAAAGAAAGCTGCCCTGCTCCTTTGGGTAGTGCTTCTCTCTTTGTCCGGGGCAGTCCTTCTCTGACCAATGGTGCCAGCATCTTAGTGAGTATGTGCCGTTTCTTTTCCCAGGTGGCTGGGAAGGGCAGGCTACTTTTAAATTATCCTTCAGAAAAGGAGGTGCCATCGAATTTGCCCAGTTGATGATGAAAGCTGCTTCTGCTGGTGAGCAATGCTAATAAAGATATTAACCCTTGGGGTTTTGAGGCCTGTGGAATTGGAAGTAGGACTGTCACTCAGTTGAGACTTTGGCCTCTGTGGTCAGGCAGTTGGTAACTGCACATGTATTCAGTAGGCATTTCCTGAGCCTCCCTACTATGGGATGGGTACCATACCACATGCTGGGAGCAAGATTATTCAGTCCTTCCTTGTCTTTTTTTTTTTTAAGATTTTATTTATTCACGAGAGACACAAAGAGGCAGAGACATAGGCAGAAGGAGAAGTAGGCTCCCTGTGGGAAGCCCTTTGCAGGATTCGATCCCAAGACTTCGAGATCACAACCTGAACCAAAGGCAGATGCTCAACCCCTGAGCCACCCAGGTGTCCCAATCCCTCCTTGTCTTAAAGGAGTTTACACTCTACTGGGAGCTATACTCAGACACCTAAATAAATAAGTTTACCTGATAATCTTTTGTCTATTTAAATGCTAGTCTCATATATCATTAAGTAGTCTCATTTTCAGATCAGGGAGCCCCAGTTTCCTGAGCTTTTTTTCCTCTGTCATGCCTTTTTGTTTTTTCTCCTCTCTGGGTTTGCCTTTACTTCTCTTAGGTTTAGTTCCCTCTTCCATGAGAAAAGGGAAGAAGTATTGTCAAGCCATACAGCACTGATCTAGTGTATGTACCGAAGAACTCTTTCAGACTTTGAATACAAATAAACCTTTTATGGGGGACCTGGCTGGCTCAGTTGATAGAGCAAGTGACTCCTGATTTAGGGGTTGTGAGTTCATGTCTCATGTTGAATGTAGACCCTACTGAAAAAAAAATCCTTTTATGATATATTTTTATTTAATCTAGCCTTATTTCATGCCCCTATTGTCTCACCTTTTGTACTACAATCTGACTGGACTTCTCTCTGCCTTGTTCTCTCATCTCTGAGCCTTCATGCTATTTGTTCTATCTGGGTAAATGTATTTATTTATTTAATTTTTTAAAAAAAGATTTTATTTATTTATCCATGAGAGACACACAGAGAGAGAGGCAGAGACACAGGCAGAGGGAGAAGCAGGCTCCACGCAGGGACCCCGACGTGGGACTTGATCCTGGGTCTCCAGGATCATGCCCTGGACCGAAGGTGGCGCTAAACCACTGAGCCACCCAGGCTGTCCTATTTATTTAAATTTATATATATATATATATATTTTTTTTAAATTTATTCATGAGGAACACAGAGAGCGAGAGAGAGGCAGAGGCACAGGCAGAGGGAGAAGCAGGCTCCATGCAGGGAGCCTGACATGGGACTTGATCCTGGGTCTGCAGGATCAGGCCCTGGGCTGAAAGCAGTGCTAAACCGCTGAGCCACCCGGGCTGCCCTGTTTATTTAATTTTTTAAGTAAACTCCCCAACATGAGTCTCAAACTCATGACCCCAAGATCAAGAGTCATATGCTCTACTGACTGAGTCTGCCAGGTGCCCTGAAATTCTTCTATCTGGAATGTTCTTTCTCCTTCTCCCTTGCCTTTACCCCCAACTCCAATCTAGTTGAGATGAATATAACCTAGTTGAGACAGACATATTCAAATATGCCGTAACAGAGGCATTGACAAAGTTCTGGGGACACACAGAAGGATGGAATGCATTTTTCTAGCTCAGGAGACTGACTTGGATCATGATACTATAAGCCAAGGTTTAGAATATAAGAGACAGTCTAAATTAGAGAGGAAATGAGTTCAATTTTAGATACAATAGTACTGACATTTATTAAATGGTTACCATATAGTGGGCAGTGTTCCAAGCCCTTTACATGGGTCAATTTATGTAATTTCACAAAAACATGTGATGTAATCATTATCCCCAGCTGATAACAGGGGAAACTGAATCAGTGATAGTTATACAGTTTCCCAAGGCTATATAGGTAGACAGTGGGAGCTAGAATCAGAACCCTACACCTGGGAAGCCCTGGTGGTGCAGCGGTTTGGCGCCACCTGCAGTTTGGGGTGTGATCCTGGGGACCCCGGATGGAGTCCCACATTGGGCTCCCTGCATGGAGCCTGCTTCTCCCTCTGCCTGTGTCTCTGCCTCTCTCTCTCTCTGTGTCTATGAATGAATAGATAAAATATTTTTAAAAAAGAACCCTACACCTGCTCTTGCTCTTTTTTAAGACTTTTTATTTTGGAAAAAAATCATATCTATGGAAAAGTTGCAAGAATATTACAACGAACTCTCATGGACACTTTGTCTAGATTCACTCATTATTAACACTTTCCCACATTTACCTCATCTTATTCTTTCTTTGCTTTGGGAGTAAGTCACAAAGATCACTTCCTTCATTCCTAAGTATTTGAATGTAAATCTCCTAGGAGCAAGGGTATTCCCTTATCCACCCCCAGTCTACTTATCAAATTCAGAAACTTTAACATTGAAACAATGCTATTGTTTAATATACAGATTCAAATGATTGACCCATTAGGTTCCCGATTCTAATAGCATACCTTTTTTTCCAATCAGGATCTAATTCCTACGCATCTAATTTACACAATTAGATTACACATTGGCTCTAATTACACGTTGAATTTAATTGTCCTATTTCTTTGGTTTCCTTTAATCTGGACTCAATCTTTCTTTGTCTTTCTTGGCATTAAAATTTTATTTATTTATTTATTTATTTATTTATTTATTTTTTCATTCATTTATTCATTCATTTATTCATGAGAGACAGAGAGAGAGAGAGAGAGAGAGAGAGAGGAGAGGCAGAGACACAGGAGGCAGAGGGAGAAGCAGGCCCCATGCAGGGAGCCCGAAGTGGGACTCGATTCCTGGTCTCCAGGATCAGGCTCTGGGCTGAAGGCGGCGCTAAACCACTGAGCCACCTGGGCTGCCTGACATTAACATTTTAAAGAGAATACAGGTTTATTGTTTTATAGAATGTCCCTTAATTTGGGTTTGTCTGTTTCCTCATGCCTAGATGCAGGTCATGCATTTTGGCAGGAATGCTAACTATATAAGTGACTTTGTATTCTTTGGATACTCTTAATCGCTGCATCATATTAAATGTGAGGTACATCGGAATGGTAGAGGCCAGTGGATGTGCAGCTCAAAACTCCAAAGATGAGCTCTATCTAGAGACTGATTTGGATGGAAATCTTCAGAGCACAGGTCTTCTCTGGAGCCATGTGAGTGATTGGCTCATTTGATGACTGAAGGATGGTATTCCAAGGGTTCTCAACGTATCAGGGATGGGTAGGGAGAGGTGACCATAATGAAGATTGCAAAGGGGCTGAGCAAGGTAGGAGGAGAACTGAGTGAGTTTATTATCCCAGAAATTAAGGAAGGAAAGTTTCAAGCATTACTGAGTGGTCATCTGTCAACTGCAGAGATGTTTGATTAAATGAAGACTGAAAAATGTGCATTGCATGTGGAAATTTGAATTTGTTGGTGGTCTTAAGAGAGAAATGCTAACGAAGACAAGTGGCAGAAAAGCCATATGTAGGAAATTGCGAAGCAAAAAAATTTTTACTGTTACCTTTAACTGCAAAGATATGAAAGCCAAGGAGTTCACATGATGTACCCAGCCAGCAGCTCTTTGTTGTCCAAAGGGCGGACAGCATCTAGAAGCATGACACTGGATAACAAGGTGTCCTGGCAGCCAGAGCTTAGTTATGTGGAACCCAGAGTCAGGGGACACTTGAAGTCCAGTTCCTCTTTGCTACAGATGTCTGCAGAACTCAGAATAATTGCATACTGGGTCTTGAATTTGCTCTTATGTTTGGCCTTAGGTGTGGGAGTCTACTCCCCCCCCCCACCCCGCCCCGCAAGAGTCAGGGCTTGTGAGATGGGCTTCCTTGAGGCCTTTAGAATTAACTGCCCATCATGCTTCATGATCTGATTCTTTAGCCCTTTGCAGAAGTCTCTTCCCCTCTGCAGAGCTGACTTGTTGGAGCTCTTTGATTAGTGTTTTTATTAAATATATATGGAGTACCTATTGTGTGCCAAACACTATACGAGATGAGTGAAAGCACAACAGTGAACAAGGCATATATAGTCCCTTCCTTTGTTAAACTTACAGTCTAGTAAGAGTCATGTAAGAAATAAGCAAACAGGGACACCTGAATGGCTCAGTGTTTGAGTGTCTTCCTTTGGCTCAGGTCATGATCCTGGGGTTCTGGGATCAAGTCCCGCATCAGACTCCCTGTGCGGGCCTGCTTCTCCCTCTGCCTCTCTGTGTCTCTCATGAATAAATAAATAAAATCTTAAAAAAAAGAAAGAAAGAAAGAAAGAAAGAAAGAAAGAAACAAACAAACATATAAGTTAATAGAATAATTTAAATGGGAAGGATACTAATAGGATATTAAAAAGGAGGATAACAGGGATAAAGAGGACTTTAGAATTATAGTGAATTAGATAAGATAATGCTAGTTATTGAAGCAGATAACCCCCCAATTATCAGTAGCTTAAGACAGTAGATAGTACTGCTTATATAAAGGACAATCAGCAGGGGTCAAAGGGGGCTCTGTTCCATATAGTCCTTCAGGGACCCAGGGTGATAGGGTCTCTGCCATCTTTAACCCATGGCTTCCACACCCTCTCTGAATAGCCAGCGAAGAGGGAAAGAGTAAAGATTTCACCTGGGAAGCTTGCATGGGCCAGACCTGGCTGGAAGCAGCATACATTACTTCTGGTCATATGCCATAGGCCAAAAATTAGTGTGATAGGCTGATAATGGCTCCCAAAGATACATCCATGTCCTAATGCTCAGAATCTGTGAATGTTCCCTTGTTTGTAATTAACTTAAGGATTTTAAGATGAGGAGATTACCCTGGATTACCCAGGTGTGCCCCAAATGCCATCACAAGGGTCCTTATAAGAGAGATGCAGAGGAAGATAAACAAGAAGTGCTTTCTTTCTTCTGTATCACATTGCCATTATGTTGGTCTTTAATGGATGTACCATGCCAACTTGATAGAATCTTCACTTGGAAATTTTTTCTGAATATTTATTTTGGTAAGTGCTATGCTGGGCCCTGAATAAGCACAGGCTAATAAGACACAATCTCTGCCCTCAAGAAGCATACAGATCAGGACAAGGAAGGTGTATATTTTTTATCTTGTATCCTGGGAGCATTGTTGGACACACATGTAAGATGATGGTTAATACTCTATTAATTATTTGGTTGATAGCTGCTGTACATCTGACTTAAAAGAATTTAAAAATCCCTATTTTGCCAAACTTGTCTTCTCAGCCGCCAGAGGAGTTCCACTTGGAAGTGTAAATTACTGGTTCAGCACTCCAGGACTGTATGTAATTACTGGGCAGGGGGGTGTGATGTGCACCCCACAGATGCATTGTCCAGGTAAGGATGCCAGGGAAGTTCTTCTTGGGAGGTAGAAAAGTATGCCAGGGTCTCAGAGATGCATTCATTGCTGGTTTGCCTCCAACTCTGTTGCAGGAGAAACAGGAGAGGTTTTGGGGAATTGGAAAGTTGGTTGAGTCCATGTCTTCTTTCTAGACTGAAGCCCAGTGGCAGGGCAGAAAGGGACTGGGATTCAATTTCAGGCATACTTTTAACTGCAAGGTATACGTATGGAGCATACCTGGGAAACTCCTGTTAGTGGGAACAGTGACTTCCTGCTTATAGCCTGAGCAGAAAAAGTGTGCCCTTGCCCACCTCCCCCTTCCCATGTCATACAGGTATAGCTATCATGCTTGAGCCATGCCTTTCAATCTCACTGAGGACTCCAGCTTTATGTACCCTTTAACAGTTGTGCCTGTCTGTAGTGATTCTCAAACGTGATCCATAGCCTATTGGTGGGCTACAAAGGGTCTCCTAAAAGGCTGTCAGCAGGCCCCCAAATGCAGCCCTTTCTTGGGGTCTCCTTGGAACATGACATATGTGTCTATCAGCTTTTTGTTTTGTATACAAATGATGTGACAAAATTACATCTTTATAGTTGTGTGCCTAAAAACATTATCTAATAATTCTTTTAAATGCACACTTGTCTCTTTTTTTTGAGCTTTTATATTTGAGTTTATTCTTCATTTAACTTTTAAAACACTACTATAGTTGAATATTAAAACAAAAACAATAGCAAGTAGTGAACTATGATTATAGTCCTTCACTCATCCACTACTGCATATAAAATGCCAGCAGCAGTGTTATTCACCGACCCCATTAAGAAGTCTGACACTGAACACCACCCCAGGATGATGTTCATCATCCTCATATGCTTCCCCATTGTAATGGCGCCGTCTCTCCTGATTGGGATCAAAGTCCACAAGTTCTACCTGGTCCATTTCATCAGTCTCTTCTACTTCCTTCCTCTCAGGTAGGAGTTTTTCCAGCAAAGAAAGTTTATCAGGAGAGAGAAAGCCATTCTCGGGGAAGTTTACCTTAAATTCGATGATTAGGCGACCCTTCTCATATGGTCTATGAAAATTGGCATGCCTTCATTTAGCACACACTTGATATCCCCATGCTTGACAATCTGACCTGGATGAGAGGTGATGACGATGGTTCTGTTGTCAAGAGTAGATATTGGTTTTTGAAAGCCACACAGGGCTTCAACCAGCTGTATATCCATACACATGAAAAGATCTTCTCCTTGTCGAGTAAAAACAGCATGGTCCTTCTGATCCAAAACAATGATAATATCTCCTGGTTCCAGTCCTGGTTCTTGGTCTCCCTCACCATGGAATGTTATCTTCTGGCCATCTTTCATGCCTTTGTCAATATGCACTTCTAGAATCTTCTTCTCTCGAACTATCTTCCTTCCGTTGCAGCTTTTACATCTATCTTTAGGACTGATCCGTTCCCCATGGCCCTGGCACTCCATGCACACAGACTGAATTTGCTGAACCATTCCAGGTCCTATCTGATGAATTCTTATTTGCATTCCAGTACCTCGGCAATTGGGACAACATTCGACTGCTCCTTTCTTACCACCTCGGCCTTCACATTTATCGCAAATCACATTCTTTTGCAGAGATAGTTTTCTTGTTGCGCCATTATATAGATCTTCTAAGGTTACTGAGAGCTGATGTACAACATTTTTACCTCTCCGTTCTCTCTGCATCCTGCCTCCTCCTCCAAAAAACATATCAAAGATGTCCATGGGGGAGCCAAAACCACCACCAGCTCCACCTTCTTTAATTGCCTGTTCTCCTCCTTTGTCATATAATTCCCTTTTCTTTGCATCAGAGAGCACTTCATAAGCTTGAGAAATCTGTTTAAACTTCTCTCCTTCATTTGGATTCTTATCAGGGTGGTACTTCAAGGCCAGTTTTCTGTAAGCCTTTTTTAGTTCCTCCTGGGTGGCAGGCATTGGGTTTGACCCCCAAAACATCATAGTAAGTGGTTTCTTTCACCATTTTCTACAGCCGGTGAGAGGGCCGAAGCTGGTGTGGGGGAGCGGGAAGGAGCGCGTTGCTGGGCGCAGCTCGGGCAGCCGCCGCTCCTCCGCATCTCACCGAGCATTCTGGAAAGTTCCCGCACACTTGTCTCTTAGAGGCACCTGATTAATCAGTTGATTAAGCCTCTGACTCTTGGTTTCAGCTCAAGTTGTGATCTCTGAGCTAAGATCATGCCGTGTAGGGCTCTGTTCTCAGCTCAGAGTCTTTTTTTTTTTTTTTTTAAGATTTTATTTATTCATTCATGAGACACACAGGGAGAGAAAGAGAGAGAGAGGCAGAGACACAGGCAGGGGAGAAGTAGGCTCCATGCAGGGAGCCCAACGTGGGACTCAATCCCGGGACTCTAGGATCACGCCCTGGGCCGAAGGCAGGTGCCAAACCGCTGAGCCGCCCAGGGATCCCCTCAGCTCAGAGTCTTCTTCAGATTCTTTCCTCCTCCTTCCCTTTCCCCTTCTGCTCCTTCCCCCACTTGCACATTCTCTCTAATCAATAAATAAAATCTTTAAAATAAATAAATGCATTAGTCTCTTAAACTATGTAGAAAACAAAAAAATGGAATTACAAGCCATTGTTAGAATAATATTAGCTTTCATAATTGTCCAGTGATTTACCTTTACTGAGATCTTTATTTCTTTACATGACTACACATTAACTGTCTGGTGTCCTTTCACTTCACCCTGCAGGATTTCCTTAAGTATTTCTTGCCCTGCAAAAATGAACTCCTTCAGCTTTTGTTTATCTGGAAACATCTTGATTTCTCCCTCACTTTTGAAGGAATTTGGCCAAATGGAGAATTCTTGTTTGACAAGTTTATTTCTGGCCTCTAAAGTTTCTGATGGGAAATCTGCTAATTATCTCATTGAGGATCCCTTGTATGTGACGATTCACTTCTCTCTTGCTGTTTTCAAGATTCTGTCTTTTGAAAATTTGATTAGAATGTACTTCAGTGTGTGTTTCTTTTTTTTTTTAATATATTTATTTATTTATTCATGAGAGACACAGACAGAGAGAGAGAGGCAGAGACACAGGCAGAGGGAGAAGCAGGCTCCCCACAGGGAGCCCGATGCAGGACCCAACCCCAGATCCCGGGATCATGACCTGAGCCGAAGGCAGGTGCCCAACAGCTGAGCCACCCAGGCATCCCTCAGTGTGTGTTTCTTTAACTTCATCTTACTTGAAGTTCATTGAGCTTCCTGGATGTTTATATTCCTGTTTTTCATCAAATTTGGGAAGTTTACAGCCATTATTTCCTCAGATATTTGCTCTGTCCTTTTTTCTACTCCTAGGACTTCCACAGTGGTATGTCGGTCTGCTTGATGGTGTTCCACAGGTCCCTCAAATTCTGTTCACTTTTCTTCAGTGTTGTTTCCGCCTCTCTGTTCCTCAATCTCTACAGTTTCCGTTGTCCTATCTTTGAGTTGATGGATTCATTCTTCTGCCTACTCAAATCTAAATTTGAATCCCTCTAGTGAATTTTTAATTTCACTTACTGTACAATTCAGCTCCAGAATGTCTTTTTTGGTTTCTTGTTATGTTTTCCACCTCTACTGAGACTTGTGTTTGGTGCACACATCATTTTCTTTACTTCCTCCACATTTTCTTTTAGTTTTTTGAGAATCTTTAAGACTATCCTTTTAAAGTTTTTTCTAATTAGCCCAAATATAAATATGGATTACCACAAAATGGCTTGATAGTTGTTCATTCGTTGACTCAGTTAAACCACTTTGGGAATGTAGCTAAGGAAATAAGTAAAGCCCAGGTTTGTTGTAATCTGAATTAGAAAGTTGGAAACAGGTGCCTCAGGGGCACAGTTAAGTGTCAGACCTTTGGTTTAGGCTTAGGTGGTGATCTCAGGGTCCTAGGATAGAGCCTAGCCTTGGCTTCCACTCAAGACTTCCTCCCTCTCTCTCTCTGCCCTTGACCCCCTCCTGTGCTCAAGCTCTCGAGTGCTCTCACTGTCTCTCTCAAATAAATAAAATCTTAAAAAAAAAAAAGTTGGAAACAACATACTCTCCTATAGCAGGGGAATTAAGTAGCACCTATCCATATGATAAAATATTGTCTAGCTTTAGTGTATGAAATATGTTAATAATACAAATAAATTTTTTATAATGTTAGATGAAAAGAGCCAGATAAAAAAATGCATGGGTGTTATGATCATGATTATATAAAAATATTAACAGATCCTACAAAGAAATACACAAAAATATGAAGTTTTTGTCTCTGAAAGTAGAATTATAGATGACTTTTAAAGTTCAACTTTTCTCTATTTCCCAAATACATATTTCTCATATTATTTTCTTCATAAACAAAATTTGTTAGGTAACATATATATTTGAGCACAAATATAAGTAATGTAGAGATATAACTGTAGGGTTATTTTTCTTTTAATTTGAATCCCTCTACAACAGGAAATGATAAAGCCTTCACCTGGTAGTGGCTGAAGGATCTGGTTTTGGCATTATTCTGCCTGAATTCTATTCCTGTGTCAGTTTGCTTTTTCCTCCTTACCTATTCCTTGTCCACTCTAAAAAAGAAATAACTGAATTTTTTTTTCCTCCCAGCATACCCATTTGTTGTCTATGGACCCCCACAGGCGGGATATGGACCCCCAGAGGTGGGATATGGACCCTCACAGGCAGGATATGGACCCTTGCAGGCAGGATACAGACCCCCACTGGTGGGATATGGACCCCCACAGGTGGGATATGGACCCCCACAGGGAGAATATGGACAACCACCTGGAGTATATGGAATCCCGCCTGCAGGATATGGAGCTCTACCAGCTGGGAATGAAGCTTCAGCATCTAGAAATGAAGTCCTACCAGCTGCAAATGAAGCCTCACCTCCAAGATATGAAGTTCCACTTGCTAGAAATAGAGTTGGGTCTGGCAAATATGTGGTACCTCAGCCTTCTCAGTATGACACTTCTCTTCCCCCTGCCTCATCTTCTGAGGCCCGTCCACCATCGTCTCTGATATAACCCTTGTAGACTCACCAAGCAAAATGGCACCCAACAACTGAATAAGGATAAAAAAGCAGACTCAGGTATGTGAGTAAAAGCGTGTCTGAGGTAGTGTGGCACCCTGGGGAAGGGCAGTGTTAGGGGGAGGATGAAGCTTTACTTCCATCCCTAGACTTTGCAAGCAGAGTTAACTCTTGATTAGATGGGCCAAAGGAGAAGTAGAATTAGAGCTAATTCTCCCATAATTTGGTTGACATTGGGCTGCATTTTTCAATATATGTGAGCGTGGAAAAAGCTTCCTGCCTTTCTTTCTTCCTTCCCTCATTCAAGAAACATTACCACTGTTAGAAATCTCAAGTTGAACACTTAATTGTTTTTCATAGCATTGTTTATATTAGTAAAGGATGGACCAACCTAAATTTCCAATAGTGAGAATTTCATAAATCATGGTGCATCCATACACTGGAATATTATGTGGCCATTGAAAATGATATTTGGATGTGTAGGGTAAAGCTTCTTTAAAAAGATCAAAACAATAAAACAATAAAAGAAAGCAGTGATAAGTTTGAATATATCAAAATTTGAAACTTCTGTATGACCAAAATTAAAAGATAGGAGAAAGTTAATCTCCAACATATGTGTTAAATAATTTATAGTCAGAGTATATGAAGAACTCCTACAAGTCAATCAAAAAGAAAAAAATGGACAAAAGATGTGAATTCCCAGTTAACTGAGGCAATAGAGTGGCTCAGAAGCTTTTGGAAAGATGTTTATTCAACTTGACTAGTGTTAGGAAAATGCAACTTAACATGAAAACAATTTTCCAAAGATTTACAAATATTGAAAAGATTGAAAAACTTAAGTGTTGGGAAGAAACGCATGTGGGGAAAAGGTTATTTTATACAATATTGGTGAGAGTGTAAGTTGGTATGCATTTTCAGAAGGAAATTTGACAGTACTTTCTAAAAGTTAGAAGAAACCAACTCTTGATTTAGCAGTTTCACCTCTCAGTATCTATTCCTGAGAAATACTTGTACATGTGCACAAAGATGCCTTAGGAAGATGTTATTACATTGTTTCTAATATCACAACATTAGAAATAACCTGTGTACACTAATAATATTTATAAAAACTATGGTACATAGGCTGCATAGACAAAAATTTCTGTCTTAGTGTTCAATGAGAAAAGCAATTTGTGGGGATTATATACTACAGTGATTTTTCAATCCCCTCAGACTGAATGCACCCATAACAAATACTTTGTAATGTCTCCTTTAGATCATTGGAATGAAATCTGTAGACAACTATGATTCCACACTATTTCAACCAAAATCAATATATAATATCATAAATTTGATGTAAATAAATAATGGAAAACTAGTTGGTAATAAATTTTTAAGTATTTTAATATATAAATGCTCAAATTCCACCATACTAGAAGACAACAAAGCAATCAAGTGCTCACCTTCCTATACATAGATTTACCAAATTTGTAAACCCTAGGAATGCCAGCTGATTTGTATATGGTGTATTAGTGACTTGAATACCATGCTGGCAATGCCACTGGCAATGTCATTTTCCAAAATGATGAGCAATTCTTGACAAATCTCCAAATAAAACAGTTTAGTTTTGGGGGCAGCCTGGGTGGCTCAGTGGTTTAGTGCCGCCTTCAGCCCAGGGTGTGATCCTGGAGTCCAGGGATCGAGTTCCACGTCAGGCTCCCTGTATGGAGCCTGCTTTGCCCTCTGCCTATGTCTCTGCCTCTCTCTCTCTCTCTCTCTCTCATGAATGAATAAATAAAATCTTAAAAAAAAAAGTTTAGTTTTCCCTTGATTTACACAGTGATTGAATTCCTGAAAAGTTCTGTATGTATTAAAATCATGTAAAACATGGTTAGGCTCTAGGCTTAAATGATTGTAAGCACATGTTTCACCTATATCAATGGCCAGAGATTCCTTTGAAAGTCATAAGGGGGGTGTAAGATAATTGTTCGGTGTGAGGAACTGCCCTGTACTTTTCAGGATGTCTAGTGTTCTTGACCCCTCACCTATCAAATACCAACAGTGGCCTCTAATTGTGATAATCAAAAATGCCCCACTTCATAATTTCCCCCGGGGATCAATGCCTTCTCTGCTGAGAATTATCATTGTAGACTATTCTACAATACTCCAAGGTTTTCAGCCTCTTAAAAGCTCATTGTTCCCCAACTTTACCAACTTCCTAATTTCATTGGCCTTTTCTTGCTTTCTTTCAGGCTCATCAAGCCACCTAAAAGTAAGGCCTTAAAAATATTATATCAAGTGTTTTAAGATATTATATAGCAGAAGAGCTTCAGGAGCTATAGTGCACAATATTACCAGACCCAGAAGACATATAAATATTTTTTCTATGCATATTTTGCAGGTAGCTGAAAACATGTACATACAGTGGTATGCCCATACAGTGGTACATACAGTGGTATGCCCATACAGTGGTACATACAGTGTCTCACCTGACACATTACATTTTCATAGGGTTTTTTTTTAAGATTTTATTTATTTATTAATGAGAGACACAAAGAGAGAGAGAGAGGCAGAGACACAGGGAGAGGAAGAAGTAGGCTCTCTGTCGGAAGTCCGATGTGGGCCTCCATCCTGGGACTCCAGGATCAGGCCCTGAGCCAAAGGTAGATGCTCAACTGTTGAGGTACCCAGGAGTCCCTCTCAGGGTGTTTGTTTTTTAACAGCATTGAGATGTAATTGATGCATTAAAAATTACATATATTTAATGTATAGTTTAATGACTTTCACAGGCTTTTAAGAATTCTTCATAAATATTGTTAGTGGCTATATGATATTCTGACATGGTTGCATTATTACGTATTTTCTCAATCCCTATTTTTTTTAAAGATTTATTTATTTATTCAGTGAGAGAGAGAGGCAGAAACACAGGCAGAGAGAGAAGCAGACTCCATGCAGGTAGCCTGACGTGGGTCTCGATCCCGGGGACCCAGGATCACATCCTGGGCTGCAGGCGGTGCTAAACCGCTGTGCCACCAGGGCTGCCCTCAATCCCTATTTTAATTGTTTCCAGGTTTTTGCTATTTCAAACAACATTGCAATTAACTTCTCATGTATGAGTTTTTTTCCAATCTTGGATTATTTCCTTAAAAGAGATTAGGGTTACTGATTTTTTTTTTTTTTTAGGGTTACTGATTGATGCTCATTGTAACAATTAGGAAACCAGATGCTCCTATGTTGCCAAGGAGAGCCTTCCCTAAGAAAGTGGTGAATGTTAATGGGTCTTAAGTGAAAAGGGGGGGGGGGGTTATTGAGTCATATATATTTGAAAAAGCAGATGGACAGATTTCTTTGCTTCATGACTTCTCAGCACCTTGAATATACTAAGGAACATAAATCTCCAAGAGGGAGATATTTTCAGAATATACATATTTTTTCAAAATTATTTGACTATTTTATTCACTAAACATTTTAGAAAAGGGCAGCCCCGGTGGCTCAGTGGTTTAGTGCTGCCTTCAGCCCAGGGTATGATCCTGGAGACCCGGGATCGAGTACCATGTCAGGCTTCCTGCATGGAGCTTGCTTCTCCCTCTGCCTGTGTCTCTGCCTCTCTCTCTTTCTCCTCTCTGTGTGTTCTAATGAATAAATAAATAAAATCTTTAAAATAATTTTAGAAAAACTATTGCTCAATGGAACAAACTTAGGGAAACACTTTCTGGAATGAGGGTATATTAGAATTAAAGTATTGTAAGTATCTGGAATATGCTAGCCCTTAAAACTCTTCCCAACATTAGACAAGTCAAGGACCATTCTTTCCCTTGTAAGAAAAAAAAATTTCATGTCCAGTTTGTAGAGAACAGGAGATCTTCTTGAATAAGGCATATGATAAAATAGAAAGTAGCTCTAGATTCCTCTTAGAAATTACTGGCAGAGAGTCATAGGTCTAGGAAGCTGGAGTGTCAGTAGCAAAAGTGACTGACAATATGCCCAGACACCTGTCATGAAGGAAAGAAGTAAAAAGGAAAACGTAGTTATACTTCTCTAAAGGTTCCAAACCGAGAATTTAGACCATATGGATCTTAAATGTGGGGCACAGGTTCCAGATCTCTTTCTCTTAAAATTTTTTTAGGAAAGTGATAGGAATTTCTTTCTTTCTTTTTTTTTTAAAGATTTATTTATTTATGATAGAGATAGAGAGAGAGAGAGAGAGAGAGAGGCAGGAGGGAGAAGCAGGCTCCATGCCGGGAGCCCGACGTAGGACTTGATCCCGGGACTCCAGGTTCGCTCCCTGGGCCAAAGGCAGGCACCAAACCGCTGAGCCACCCAGGGATCCCCTGAGAGTTTCTTATTGAAGCACCTGGGTGGCTCAGTCCGTAAAGCATCTGCCTTTAATTCAGGTCATGATGTCAGAGTCCTGGGATCAAGCCCCACATTGGGCTCCCTGCTCCTCAAGGAGCCTGCTTCTCCTCTGCCTCCTACTCCCCCTGCTGTGCTCTCTCTCTCTCTCAAATAAATAAATAAAATCTTAAAAAAATAGTTTCTTGTTTTCTCACTTCTAAACCTCTCTACATGGGCAGAAGTGACAAGAAGAGGGAGAGATTCTCCAAACCAGAGCAGGAATAAAGTTCCCTTCATTTAGCTTTATGTATACTGGAAACTATATTTCCAGTTTCTGTTGGAATGTGGTGGTGAGTTGGGAATAGAGTCAAGGGATGAGGCCTCTTTTATGCTGAAATAGTTCTCTAAATAACTAATGTCTAGTGGACATATTCTGGGATTAGAGTTCTAAAAGAGTAGCAACTAAACTTTGTCTTCTCTTCATTCTAGTCATACCTGTATCAGATGGATTTTTTTATTTTTTTAAAGATTTATTTATTTATTTATGGTAGACATAGAGAGAGGAGAGAGAAGAGAGAGAGAGAGAGAGGCAGAGACACAGGAGGAGGGAGAAGCAGGCTCCATGCCGAGAGCCCGATGCGGGACTCGATCCCGGGACTCCAGGATCGCACCCTTGGCCAAAGGCAGGCGCCAAACCACTGATCCACCCAGGATCCCCTCAGATGGATTTTTAAAAAAGATATATTTGTTAGAGAGAGAATGTGTGAGTAGGGAGAGGGGCAGAGGGGGAAAGTCCTCAAGCAGACTCCCTGCTGAGTACAGAGCCTGGACTCAGGGGCTTGACCTCAAGACCCTGAGATCTTGAGCAAAAACCAAGAGTCAGATGCTTAACTGACTGAGCCACCCAGGTGTCCCTATACCAGGTGGATTTGAAGTGAGGTTTAATAACCTAGAAGGGTTAGCAAGTCCAAGTCTCCTGAAGGTAGAATTCCATCATGTTCTCCCCTACAAAGAGAACCTGTTCTCCTGTTTTACCAGGCTACCCAAATACAACCAAAGGTTGTGATTGTACAGACATAGGACCAAACAGAACCACAATTTGGAATCATTTGGATATATGTAACACACCTATTCTTAGCTCCCACCACCTGGAACAGTTGTTCCCCTAAAGACTCAGTCAGATTCTTTCTATAAGAAGCACATTTTATACAGAGAGCTTTGGGTCCTGTGTATTTAAAGGGATCTGATTTTGCTCCACCCAGGACAAATCCAATGAGAGTTCAGCTGGGACTGTTAGTGCTGAAAGCAGTAATGCTGGGTCATTCAGTTCCTCACTGACATTTTTAAAAAAGGTTTCTTTAAATTTATTAGAGAAAGAGAGCACAAGTTGGGGGGGGGGCAAAGGGAGAGGGAGAAGCAGACTCCCCACTGAGCAGGGAGCCAGATGCAGAACTCAATCTCAGGACCCTGGGATCCTGATCTCAGCCAAAGGCAGACACTTAATAGACTGAGCCACTAGGCACCCCTCCAATAACATTTTGGTTCCTTCCTTCCTGACTCACTCCCTGAGCTGGTGGATTCATTCTTCTTCCTGTCTCTTCCCCAGCTGCAATACAGAACCTGCTCTTGCTTTCTGTATTTTTGTCTCTTCATTTCCTATTAGGAATACAAAGGGAAAGAAAGAAGACCTTTTATTTCTGAGCTCTCTGGTAGTGGACCCAGAGGATAAGCGTATTTTCTTTTTCCCAGATGAATGGATGCTTATTGACATACTAGCAGCTCTTATTGGCATAGAGCCTTCTTAGCTTGACTGTCCTGTGGAATCAAGCGGAAGATGTATAGTTGGTGTGATTCTTTAATCTATAGATTAATATATGCAGGAAATATTGCATGTCTTTGTTTTCTTTCAGTTTAATTCTGTTATCAAGGTCCCCAGCACCATCTGCCTAGCTGGTGGGCTCCCCCAAACTCTTGAGATTGCAAAGGAATCCAGATCTTATGCGGCATCAAGATACCAGGAAAGCAGTTCCAGGTATCAGATTATTTATGAAACAGCCACTGCCCAGTCCTGGCGGTCCCATTAAGTCTAATAGCTTGGTTGTTTCCTTATGTACCTGGAATCTTGGGTGGGGCCTGGAAGCTGGGTGTCAGAGATCCAACTCCATGTACCATGTCACCCCCGAACACTGGGAAGCAGGACCCCAAAGCCTACTCCTTGAGAGCCTCTAGTTCCTTTCCCAATCTCTCAGATTCTCCAGCCCCTGTATACCTTCTACTTCTTGAGCACCCATTGTAATTCTAATCTCAGGATTTGGGTTTCTACAGAAGAAATAGAGAACCTTTGCCTTCATGTAGACTTGGCTTTTCTTGCCCACTGTCTGGCTGCTTGCTTGAAATCAGGTATGTGTGACTATATATAGAATGTAAAGACCCAATCCAAATTAATACTGCACAGATTTCCTAGCCATCTGGTAGAAAGTAAAATATATGGTGTCCATCCCAACCTTTACCTGGAGTATTTTTAAGAGAGGAAAGATAGTGTGGCACACTCAACCATGGACTGCTGGAGAATAAACTTTTTTTGAAGGTTCTTAAATGGCTCAAGAAGAAGGGAGAGGGTCTATAGATTCAACCATCTGTTTGATTAGTCTAGCTATGTATTTAATAGCTAATATCTTAAAACTTGTATATTAGGTAATTGGCATTTATTATTAAAAATAAAAACAAAAAAAAATAAAAACAGTTTATTGGGAAGCCCCAGTGACACAGTGGTTTAGCCGCCGCCTGCAGTCCGGGGTGTGATCCTGGAGACCCAGGATCGAGTCCCACGTCGGGCTTCCTGCATGGAGCCTGCTTTGCCCTCTGCCTATGTCTCTGCCTCTCTCTCTCTCTCTCTCTCTCATGAATGAATAAATAAAATCTTAAAAAAAAAAGTTTAGTTTTCCCTTGATTTACACAGTGATTGAATTCCTGAAAAGTTCTGTATGTATTAAAATCATGTAAAACATGGTTAGGCTCTAGGCTTAAATGATTGTAAGCACATGTTTCACCTATATCAATGGCCAGAGATTCCTTTGAAAGTCATAAGGGGGGTGTAAGATAATTGTTCGGTGTGAGGAACTGCCCTGTACTTTTCAGGATGTCTAGTGTTCTTGACCCCTCACCTATCAAATACCAACAGTGGCCTCTAATTGTGATAATCAAAAATGCCCCACTTTATAATTTCCCCCGGGGATCAATGCCTTCTCTGCTGAGAATTATCATTGTAGACTATTCTACAATACTCCAAGGTTTTCAGCCTCTTAAAAGCTCATTGTTCCCCAACTTTACCAACTTCCTAATTTCATTGGCCTTTTCTTGCTTTCTTTCAGGCTCATCAAGCCACCTAAAAGTAAGGCCTTAAAAATATTATATCAAGTGTTTTAAGATATTATATAGCAGAAGAGCTTCAGGAGCTATAGTGCACAATATTACCAGACCCAGAAGACATATAAATATTTTTTCTATGCATATTTTGCAGGTAGCTGAAAACATGTACATACAGTGGTATGCCCATACAGTGGTACATACAGTGGTATGCCCATACAGTGGTACATACAGTGTCTCACCTGACACATTACATTTTCATAGGGTTTTTTTTTTAAGATTTTATTTATTTATTAATGAGAGACACAAAGAGAGAGAGAGGCAGAGACACAGGGAGAGGAAGAAGTAGGCTCTCTGTCGGAAGTCCGATGTGGGCCTCCATCCTGGGACTCCAGGATCAGGCCCTGAGCCAAAGGTAGATGCTCAACTGTTGAGGTACCCAGGAGTCCCTCTCAGGGTGTTTGTTTTTTAACAGCATTGAGATGTAATTGATGCATTAAAAATTACATATATTTAATGTATAGTTTAATGAGTTTCACAGGCTTTTAAGAATTCTTCATAAATATTGTTAGTGGCTATATGATATTCTGACATGGTTGCATTATTACGTATTTTCTCAATCCCTATTTTTTTTAAAGATTTATTTATTTATTCAGTGAGAGAGAGAGGCAGAAACACAGGCAGAGAGAGAAGCAGACTCCATGCAGGTAGCCTGACGTGGGTCTCGATCCCGGGGACCCAGGATCACATCCTGGGCTGCAGGCGGTGCTAAACTGCTGTGCCACCAGGGCTGCCCTCAATCCCTATTTTAATTGTTTCCAGGTTTTTGCTATTTCAAACAACATTGCAATTAACTTCTCATGTATGAGTTTTTTTCCAATCTTGGATTATTTCCTTAAAAGAGATTAGGGTTACTGATTGATGCTCATTGTAACAATTAGGAAACCAGATGCTCCTATGTTGCCAAGGAGAGCCTTCCCTAAGAAAGTGGTGAATGTTAATGGGTCTTAAGTGAAAAGGGGGGGGGGTTATTGAGTCATATATATTTGAAAAAGCAGATGGACAGATTTCTTTGCTTCATGACTTCTCAGCACCTTGAATATACTAAGGAACATAAATCTCCAAGAGGGAGATATTTTCAGAATATACATATTTTTTCAAAATTATTTGACTATTTTATTCACTAAACATTTTAGAAAAGGGCAGCCCCGGTGGCTCAGTGGTTTAGTGCTGCCTTCAGCCCAGGGTATGATCCTGGAGACCCGGGATCGAGTACCATGTCAGGCTTCCTGCATGGAGCTTGCTTCTCCCTCTGCCTGTGTCTCTGCCTCTCTCTCTTTCTCCTCTCTGTGTGTTCTAATGAATAAATAAATAAAATCTTTAAAATAATTTTAGAAAAACTATTGCTCAATGGAACAAACTTAGGGAAACACTTTCTGGAATGAGGGTATATTAGAATTAAAGTATTGTAAGTATCTGGAATATGCTAGCCCTTAAAACTCTTCCCAACATTAGACAAGTCAAGGACCATTCTTTCCCTTGTAAGAAAAAAAAGTTTCATGTCCAGTTTGTAGAGAACAGGAGATCTTCTTGAATAAGGCATATGATAAAATAGAAAGTAGCTCTAGATTCCTCTTAGAAATTACTGGCAGAGAGTCATAGGTCTAGGAAGCTGGAGTGTCAGTAGCAAAAGTGACTGACAATATGCCCAGACACCTGTCATGAAGGAAAGAAGTAAAAAGGAAAACGTAGTTATACTTCTCTAAAGGTTCCAAACCGAGAATTTAGACCATATGGATCTTAAATGTGGGGCACAGGTTCCAGATCTCTTTCTCTTAAAATTTTTTTTAGGAAAGTGATAGGAATTTCTTTCTTTCTTTTTTTTTAAAGATTTATTTATTTATGATAGAAGAGAGAGAGAGAGAGAGAGAGAGAGAGGCAGGAGGGAGAAGCAGGCTCCATGCCGGGAGCCCGACGTAGGACTTGATCCCGGGACTCCAGGTTCGCTCCCTGGGCCAAAGGCAGGCACCAAACCGCTGAGCCACCCAGGGATCCCCTGAGAGTTTCTTATTGAAGCACCTGGGTGGCTCAGTCCGTAAAGCATCTGCCTTTAATTCAGGTCATGATGTCAGAGTCCTGGGATCAAGCCCCACATTGGGCTCCCTGCTCCTCAAGGAGCCTGCTTCTCCTCTGCCTCCTACTCCCCCTGCTGTGCTCTCTCTCTCTCTCAAATAAATAAATAAAATCTTAAAAAAATAGTTTCTTGTTTTCTCACTTCTAAACCTCTCTACATGGGCAGAAGTGACAAGAAGAGGGAGAGATTCTCCAAACCAGAGCAGGAATAAAGTTCCCTTCATTTAGCTTTATGTATACTGGAAACTATATTTCCAGTTTCTGTTGGAATGTGGTGGTGAGTTGGGAATAGAGTCAAGGGATGAGGCCTCTTTTATGCTGAAATAGTTCTCTAAATAACTAATGTCTAGTGGACATATTCTGGGATTAGAGTTCTAAAAGAGTAGCAACTAAACTTTGTCTTCTCTTCATTCTAGTCATACCTGTATCAGATGGATTTTTTTATTTTTTTAAAGATTTATTTATTTATTTATGGTAAACATAAATAAATAAAGACATAGAGAGAGGAGAGAGAGAGAGAGAGAGAGAGAGGCAGAGACACAGGAGGAGGGAGAAGCAGGCTCCATGCCGAGAGCCCGATGCGGGACTCGATCCCGGGACTCCAGGATCGCACCCTTGGCCAAAGGCAGGCGCCAAACCACTGATCCACCCAGGATCCCCTCAGATGGATTTTTAAAAAAGATATATTTGTTAGAGAGAGAATGTGTGAGTAGGGAGAGGGGCAGAGGGGGAAAGTCCTCAAGCAGACTCCCTGCTGAGTACAGAGCCTGGACTCAGGGGCTTGACCTCAAGACCCTGAGATCTTGAGCAAAAACCAAGAGTCAGATGCTTAACTGACTGAGCCACCCAGGTGTCCCTATACCAGGTGGATTTGAAGTGAGGTTTAATAACCTAGAAGGGTTAGCAAGTCCAAGTCTCCTGAAGGTAGAATTCCATCATGTTCTCCCCTACAAAGAGAACCTGTTCTCCTGTTTCACCAGGCTACCCAAATACAACCAAAGGTTGTGATTGTACAGACATAGGACCAAACAGAACCACAATTTGGAATCATTTGGATATATGTAACACACCTATTCTTAGCTCCCACCACCTGGAACAGTTGTTCCCCTAAAGACTCAGTCAGATTCTTTCTATAAGAAGCACATTTTATACAGAGAGCTTTGGGTCCTGTGTATTTAAAGGGATCTGATTTTGCTCCACCCAGGACAAATCCAATGAGAGTTCAGCTGGGACTGTTAGTGCTGAAAGCAGTAATGCTGGGTCATTCAGTTCCTCACTGACATTTTTAAAAAAGGTTTCTTTAAATTTATTAGAGAAAGAGAGCACAAGTTGGGGGGGGGGGCAAAGGGAGAGGGAGAAGCAGACTCCCCACTGAGCAGGGAGCCAGATGCAGAACTCAATCTCAGGACCCTGGGATCCTGATCTCAGCCAAAGGCAGACACTTAATAGACTGAGCCACTAGGCACCCCTCCAATAACATTTTGGTTCCTTCCTTCCTGACTCACTCCCTGAGCTGGTGGATTCATTCTTCTTCCTGTCTCTTCCCCAGCTGCAATACAGAACCTGCTCTTGCTTTCTGTATTTTTGTCTCTTCATTTCCTATTAGGAATACAAAGGGAAAGAAAGAAGACCTTTTATTTCTGAGCTCTCTGGTAGTGGACCCAGAGGATAAGCGTATTTTCTTTTTCCCAGATGAATGGATGCTTATTGACATACTAGCAGCTCTTATTGGCATAGAGCCTTCTTAGCTTGACTGTCCTGTGGAATCAAGCGGAAGATGTATAGTTGGTGTGATTCTTTAATCTATAGATTAATATATGCAGGAAATATTGCATGTCTTTGTTTTCTTTCAGTTTAATTCTGTTATCAAGGTCCCCAGCACCATCTGCCTAGCTGGTGGGCTCCCCCAAACTCTTGAGATTGCAAAGGAATCCAGATCTTATGCGGCATCAAGATACCAGGAAAGCAGTTCCAGGTATCAGATTATTTATGAAACAGCCACTGCCCAGTCCTGGCGGTCCCATTAAGTCTAATAGCTTGGTTGTTTCCTTATGTACCTGGAATCTTGGGTGGGGCCTGGAAGCTGGGTGTCAGAGATCCAACTCCATGTACCATGTCACCCCCGAACACTGGGAAGCAGGACCCCAAAGCCTACTCCTTGAGAGCCTCTAGTTCCTTTCCCAATCTCTCAGATTCTCCAGCCCCTGTATACCTTCTACTTCTTGAGCACTCATTGTAATTCTAATCTCAGGATTTGGGTTTCTACAGAAGAAATAGAGAACCTTTGCCTTCATGTAGACTTGGCTTTTCTTGCCCACTGTCTGGCTGCTTGCTTGAAATCAGGTATGTGTGACTATATATAGAATGTAAAGACCCAATCCAAATTAATACTGCACAGATTTCCTAGCCATCTGGTAGAAAGTAAAATATATGGTGTCCATCCCAACCTTTACCTGGAGTATTTTTTTTTTTTAATTAACTTTTATTGGTGTTTAATTTTACCTGGAGTATTTTTAAGAGAGGAAAGATAGTGTGGCACACTCAACCATGGACTGCTGGAGAATAAACTTTTTTTGAAGGTTCTTAAATGGCTCAAGAAGAAGGGAGAGGGTCTATAGATTCAACCATCTGTTTGATTAGTCTAGCTATGTATTTAATAGCTAATATCTTAAAACTTGTATATTAGGTAATTGGCATTTATTATTAAAAATAAAAACAAAAAAAAATAAAAACAGTTTATTGGGAAGCCCCAGTGACACAGTGGTTTAGCCGCCGCCTGCAGTCCGGGGTGTGATCCTGGAGACCCAGGATCGAGTCCCACGTCGGGCTTCCTGCATGGAGCCTGCTTCTCCCTCTGCCTCTCTCTCTCTCTGAATAAAATAAATAAATACATACATAAATAAATACAGTTTATTAATTGAACGGAATATTATTGAGCAGCAACTAATATTGAACACAGTTGTTTAATTCCTTTTAAGGCCTAAATAGTCATTTGACAAATCTTTGAGTACCTTAGTGAAAGCCACTGGGGCTAGATTTTTGAATTGTGAGAAAAATCAGGGACAGTTTTATCCTCCACCTAAGAGAAAGGTAACTTTCTCCTGGGTTTGGAGAGGAGTTACTAGAATGTGCCTTGCTTTCCCCTTTGACTGTGTCTGTGTCTAGAATGCTTTCTACCTACCTCTCCCTACTGCAGTACTATGCTCCATTTGGCTGCCTGGCAAAGTCCTATTCATCTGCTAAGTCCTAACCAAAGGCCCTATGAAACCTTCCTGAATTTCCAAACCATATTCAGATGTTATTTCTTCCTCTGTCCCACTCTTTTTCACAACTCCATTAGAGAGTCTTTATAGAGTAAATTGTCATTGCTGACTTATATATCTGTCTCTGCCTTCAACTGTGAGTTTTCTGAGGATATTTATTGGGCCATTACTCCTAGTGCTATAGAGAGGGGATGGAGTTGTTTATAGTCCCTGTCTTCTAAGAACTTACTGACCAGTGTGTTAGGGCAAAAGGGAACTAGTTGTTAGATTATTGTTTGCCTCACCCTGCTACTCTTCTGGAGGATCCAGGGTAAGGAATTTCTGGTTATTGTTTTAATATCAGTTTTATTACTGTTTAAGTATGGTAGGGCCAATAAATCGGAAAACAATTGCTATCAAAAAGATAATTTTTTATATACTTACAGATGCAAAGGCAGGGGCATGCCACACCATGGGTGCCACACTGGAAAGCACCAGGGAGGAGGGGAAACTGGACCAGAGTCCTTATTGTAGTTTCCATGAGAAAGAACAGGCAAGGCAGGGTAAGCAGGTTTAGGATTGCACAGTTTGAATAATTTCAGTGGGCTTGGGGGCATAGAGGCTGTCCCTGGTTGTCTAGTAGCTGGCCCGGGGGTAATTAGACCAATAGAGCCTCATAAAAGAGGTGGTTGGGAGAACGGCCCCAGAATGGTCTGCTTCCTTTTGAAAGGCACATTTACTGGCAGATTGTTTACCATCTTTAGAAATTGACTGACCTTGAGAGGGACAGTCCCTTTAAGGGTAACAAGTCCCTAGATGTCCAAGTATCAGAATAAAGAAAATAAAAGATATGATTAGTACAGCTATAAAACTAGGTTCCTGGCCTTCCTCATCGGGTTCCCTAATTCTGGGTGGAATCTCTGAAAAATAGGGTGAAAACTTCTTTCTTCTGAGAAGATTTTTCTGAACTCCCTTTCCAGAGTTAATTGCCCTTCGGCTGAGCTTTTATTATTTCTGGTAAGAAGCTGTGCCAAACCTATTGGGATTGTTTGCGTGCCCATCTCCTCCATAACCTGTGAGCTCCTTGAGAACAGAGGCTGTATCCCATTGCAGAAATACCTAGCAGAAGGCACTGCACAGAGTAGGTGTCTAGTAAACATTTGTTGAGGGAATAAAGATGTAAATAAACTGTGTTTCTTGATTTATGATATACACACACAATAAATATATACACCACTAAGTTCTAGCCACCAGTTGAAGATAATAATTTGCAGAATAAATTTTGTTTGGCAGGCTGTTAGAAAGGATTATAATTTCAGATATTAGAGAAAACTGTCCCTTCTCTGGCTGGTTGATCTGAACCAACCTGAAGGCATGGTTATGTTTCACTTCTTCCTACCTTACAGCCATGGTTCCTACTGGCCAAAGCCACTGCTGGCAAGGTGGTTCCATAGAACTCATATGGTGTTTAAAGGGCTTTGAAAGTGAATTAGTGATCATTACTAAAGTTGGGTGCCAGGCAATGTGCTAAGGCACTTCATAAAACATGTCTCACTCTATCGCCATAGTAATCCAGTGAGGTGGGCACTATTAATTTCTTCATTTTACAGCTAAGCATACTAAAGCTTGGAGACCTTAGGAAACCAAAGAATCCATACCTATTGAGTAGTAGAAGCAGGACATGAATTCAGGCTTCTTCCAGGGTCTGTGACCCTAACCTCTGACTGAGGAACCCATTCCCTACCATCCTTTTTTTTTACTCCACAGGTGCCAGGCAGTAGGAGATGTTTCCTGTGCACATGGTGGCTCGATCCTCTCCGGACATCTGTGAGGTCCTGGTGAGCTCTGAGTCCCTTCCTGATTGTGGGTTTGATCCCTGGTGGTCAGAGGGCATCCAATGTGGTATAGTAGGTCAAAGAGAGCTCAGATTTCTCACAGGGCCAGATTGGTTCCAGATCCTCTGCTGCCATGTAACTGGGGTGTGGGGGTTGGAGAGCCTGAGGCTAGCTGCCTTCAAGTCAGCTAAGTTGATACAGGAAAGAGGGATCTCTTGAGTTTTTCTTGGCCTTGTGCCCTCATCACAGCCCTGCATCAATGGCCCTAGTGATGCCCCTGAGTAAAGGGTACATATAACAGATGGGAGGGGAAGAGTTTGAGAGAGAGAGTAATTATGTCAATTGACCGACCCATTTATGAGCTATCCAGGCACCCTGCCAGGCACTTCACGGGCATAATCCAGCAAGGTGAATGCTTGGACCCCAGTCTCATAAATTGAGAAACTGGAGCAGAAAGGGAAGCAAATTGCCTAAGGCACACAGCTGGCTAGTAAGTGACAGGGTGGGACCTGAACTAGGTTTTGCTTCTCATTCACACACACTCATTTATTGAATGCCTTTTGTGTCCCATTTCTCTGCACTTGGGATATCAGTGACTATACAAAAGTCCCTGATCTTATGGAGCTTTATATTTTAGTGATACTAAGATGCAGCCAATTCCTAAGTTATATATTACAATAGGTATATCATATTCAAACTGCAGAAGAAGCAAAGACAGAGAAGTTGATAATAAGAGTTACGGAAAAGTACAGAACAAAGTGCGGGAGACTGGGAATGCTAGGGGTTGGCAGAGGGAGCCGACTGTAGCAGAGCGTTGTCAGGGTAGATGGTATCAGTGAAGATTTGAAGGATAAAGGAGCTAGCCATGCAGATACCTTCTGAAGGGTGTTCTAGGCAGAGGAAACAGCTAGTATAGAGGCAGCTTAATTCCAAGGTGACTCAAGAGATGATGAATGTGAGAAGACTCCTATTTTCAAGGGAGGAAAATGCTTGAAAACAAATTGCAACCCAACCAGAGTGAGAGAGATCTGAACTAGTTTACGTAATAAAGCTTGGGGATGGAGACTGATTTCTAGGTTCTTCTAGGTTCTCGTTAGAAAACAGGCCTCCTTCCTGCCTATGTCCTGAGGAGAAAAGAGAAGCTAATATAACCGAAGAGGCTGGGGTTACCCTGGCTTTACACCCTGGATTAAAGTCTGCTTGCTGTTGAAACACTTCTGCCGTGCCCTTGGTCTCTGTTTCTGAGGGCATCTGTGATATGCACTGCCTGGTGCTTATCCCTCGGGTCCACCCCATGGGCAGCTGGGACCTGCCTGGACTCTCAGCTTCCTGGCTGGGCTCTACACTTGTCCTGCTTCAATGGTTCATTGTCTGGTTCCAAGACAGATGGATCTTGTTAGTGCTGAAGTCTCTGAATCCCCTTGATGGAGCACTTGCCTAGGTTAGGAAAGCCTGCTCTCTGACTCTCCAGAGAGAGGAGAACAGGAGTAAATTGATGCAAGAGCTGTGGGCCAATCACTTGTTCATCGTGCTGCCCAATAATTGTGCTCTGGGCTAAGGATTAGTGCAGGTGAGGCAGCTTTATGTTGTTAGCTCCATGCTGTGAGGAATCACAGACTGCTCCAGAGATAGTATTATTACATTTTGCAAGTTTCCACCCTGTCCTAGACCCCACCTACCCCCAGAATATAGATTTGTAGCAGATAAGTATTCCACCCTCTATGTTGTCTCCCTGGGGAGGTTGTCTGGATATCTCCACTTAGCTTGCTCTGATGGTCTTATGTTTCTTGGTCCTCATACCTCTGTTTGGGCCTTGATGTACCTCTGTTTGGGAATTAGTTTAGAAATATTTCCACTCAAGCTTGGGCTTTTCTCTTGGATCTGATTCTGGCATTAGACCTCTGATGATGAATGAGAGAGAGATTCTTTTTAAAAAATATTTTTATTGGGATCCCTGGGTGGCGCAGCAGTTTAGTGCCTGCCTTTGGCCCAGGGTGCGATCCTGGAGACCCGGGATCGAATCCCATATCGGGCTCCCGATGCATGGAGGCTGCTTCTCCCTCTGCCTATGTCTCTGCCTCTTTCTCTCTCTCCCTGTGTGACTATCATAAAAAAAAATAAAAATAAAAATATTTTTATTTATTCATGAGAGACACACAGAGAGAGAGAGGCAGAGACACAGGCTGAGGGAGAAGCAGGCTTCATGCAGGAGCCGGACGTGGGACTTGATCCTGGGTCTCCAGGATCAGGCTCTGGGCTGAAGGTGACACTAAACCGCTGGGCCACCCGGGCTGCCCGAGAGATTGATTCTTAATTCATGACAGAAGTGCAATGATAGAGGTCTGCACAGGTTTTAGGGGAGGGGTTTTGGTCAGCCTATAGTTGTCCCGTAGGCTTCCTGGAGAAGAGGATGCTTGCATTGTTTTCATGCCCCAACCAGGAAGGCCCTTGGTCTGGGCATGCGGTCTAATCTTAGTAAGGAAACCAATTGTCCCCTTGTGCAAATATTCTTGCCTGCAAATCCTCCTGCTTCCTTCATAGATTCGTTCCTAAATAGGAGACAACGGTATTTTGGTACAGCATGGAAGGGCCTTGGGAGTTAAAACTCCCAACCTTACAAGAAAAAGCTGAACAAACTGCAAATCATTGACTCTTCTTAGATCCATAAGAAAATGGAATTCATAGGGCAGAGTGCTACCTGCAATACTGGACAGACAGGTGGATATAGATAGTCACAACTTACCAAAAGCAAAAGCTCGGGTAAGGAATCCCAGTGATGGAGCCAGGGTGGGAAGACTTAACAGTAATTGATGAATTGGTGAAAGCTCTGTGTAGACAAACTTGAGAGTTAAAATTTTCAGGGGGTGCCACTTTTTTTGGTGGGGGGGAGGCTGACATTTTCGTGAGTTTTACTTCCAGGAGTCCTGTTAGGTCCCCCACAGTAAAGAGTGAAGAAAAATTCTTTTGTGCTTCCAGCAGGAAGACCAGAAAAGTAGTTATATTAAAAATATACCTAGAGCATTATGTTCTCCTTAGCATGGACTACCCTCAGGAGAAAACTAACCAGAGCCTAACTGACCCAGGGAAGGGAAATATCCAAGGCCAGCCCTTTAGCCTGTCTGCTGAACTAAGTGGGTGGGGGAAATCCACCAGTGGAGAAGCACTTGTGAAGGTCAAAGCCCATGGACTCATTAAAAGATTGACACCTAATCATAGGACTATAGAATGCTTCCCTTCCCCTAATACCTTACACCATATCAGTAGGGCTCCTGCATAATAACGGGATTACAAATGAAAGAACTGTACACCTCAGACCTTATTTTAAAAGTCTCTGGGGAAATACAAAGACAAAAGGGGAGATAAAAATAAGAACACCAGAGGAAACTTATCTCTAACAACCTGTAGCTACTGTAAAGAGTGAACACAGCCTAGTTCCAAACCAAATAAACATAAAGCCTCACACATGAGACCTATTTTCTTCCATCCCTTTTATTTGGTATATCATGTCTGGCTTTCAGCATAAAACTACAAGTCAAACCAAAAGACCAAAACAACAACAACAACAACAAACCAACACAAAACAACAAACACAACTTGGACAGAGTAAGTTTCAGAACCAGACTTATAAATGGCAAAGATGTTGGAATTATCATGCTGGGGATTTAAAACAACTGACTAATATGCTTAGGGCTCTAATGAAAAAAGTGGACAACATTCAAGAACAGATGGGTAGTGTACGCAGAGAGATTGAAACTCCAAGAAACAATGAAAGGAAATGCTAGAAATAAAAAAACATTTTAACAGAAATGAAGCATACCTTTGATGAGAACATCACGGAACAGGACAAGGCCAAGGAAAGAATCAGTGAATTTGAACATGTGTCACCAGTAACCTCCAAAACTGAAAAGAGAAAAGGGAATGAAAAATATGGAAAAAAATACCCAAGAACTGTGGGACAATTACAGAATGTGTAGCATATATAGAAAGAAGAAGAAAAAAATATAGAGGGGCACCTGGGTGGCTCAGTTGATTGTCTGCTTTCAACTCAGGTCATGATCTCAGGGTCCTGGGATTGAGCCCCTGTTCTGGCTCCCTGCTCAGCAGAGAGCCTGCTTCTTCCTCTCCTTCTGTTGTTCCTCTTGCTTTTGCTCTCTCTCAAATAAATAAAATCTTACAAAAAAAGAAACAAAAATATTTGAAGTGATAATGACTGAGAATTTTCCAAAATTAATGACAGATAACAAACCACAAATCTGGAATCTTAAAAAATACTAAAAAGGAAAATATCAAAAAAATCTACAATTGAAAAAAAAAATCTACAATTGGGCATAGCATATTAACACTGTTAAAAAAATCAAAGACAGGGGGATCCCTGGGTGGCGCAGTGGTTTGGCGCCTGCCTTTGGCCCAGGGCGCGATCCTGGAGACCCGGGATCGAGTCCCACATCGGGCTCCTGGTGCATGGAGCCTGCTTCTCCCTCTGCCTGTGTCTCTGCCTCTCTCTCTCTCTCTCTCTCTCTCTCTCTCTCTCTCTGTGACTATCATAAATAAATAAAAATTTAAAAAAAAAGTCAAAGACAAAGAGAAAAAATTGAAAGAAGCCAGAAAGGAAAATGCTTGCCTATAGAGGAACAAGGGTAAGAATTACATCAGACTTTTCTTCAGAAACCATACAAATAAGAAAAGAATGCAGTGAAATATTTAAAGTGTTAAAAGAAAAATAATGTAGAACTCTATATCCAGTAAAATTATCCTTCAAAAATGAAGAAGAAATACTTCCTCAAAGAGAAATTGGAATTTGTTCCCAACAGAGCTGCCTTGCAATAAATGTTAAAAGAGCTTTTAGGGAGAAAAAAAAATGATACACATTAGAAACTTTTAGGTACATACAGAAAGGAAGAGTGTAGAGAAGGAATAAATGAAGGTAAATGAAATCCTTTAGTTTTTTTTTTTTTAAGATTATTTATTTATTTATAGAGAGACACACACACACACAGAGAGAGAGAGCAGGCACCATGCAGAGAGCCTGACGTGGGACTCTATCCAGGGTCTCCAGGATCACACCCTGGGCTGCAGGCGGCGCTAAACCTCTGTGGGTGCCACCGCCGCCCTCCTTTAGTCTTCTTAATTGATTAGACAGATAACAGTTTGTTCAAAATAACAATAGCAACACTGTATTCAGTGATTATAACTTATGGATAAGTAAAATGAATGACAGCAATGTCATTGGGAGGAATTGTAAATAGTCTGTTATGAGGTATTTGCTTTGTCTGTAAAGCAGTATAATGCTATGTGAAAGTAGACTTGGATTAGTTGTAAATGTATATGGCAAACTCTAGAGGAACCACTTTAAAAAGCTAGAAGAAAAGTAGTATAATGATATTGCAAGAGTGGTGAGAAAATGTAATCATAGAAAATGCTTAATTAAAACCAGAGAAGGCAGAAAAAATGTATAAAGCAAAAAATGTATAAAGAAAAATGTATAAAATTTAAAAAAGAACAAAGACAATGGATAGAGGACAATTAAAAAAGATAGTAGATATTAATCCAACTCTATCAATAATAATTTTGAATACTAATGGCCTAATATGCAAATCAAAAGACAGAGACTGGATTAAAAAAACAAGACCCACCTATATGTTGTCTGTAAGAAGCCCACTCTAAATATAAAAATACAGATAGATTAAGAGGAAAAGTTTAGAAAAAGTTTTGGGGATTAGTTGCACAACAATGTGAATATACTTAATACCATTGAACTGTACACTTAAAAGTGGTTGAAGTGGTAAATTTTGTATTTATTTTACCACAAATTTTTTGAAAAGAAAAAGGGATGGACAAAGATATATTTCCCTAACACAAACCAAAAGAAAGCCAGAAAGCCATACTAATTTCAAACGAAGCTGACTTCAGAGCAAAGAAAATTATTAGGAGGGACATTATATAATGATAAAAGGGTTAATCCTCTGAGAAGACATAATCCCTAATGCATATACACCTAACAACAGAGAACCAAATATATTAAATAAAAACAGAACTACAAGGAGAAATAGACAAATCCACTAATATAGTTGGAGAATTCACTCCTCTATCACTAGCTGACAGATCCAGCAGGCAGAAAATCAGGGCATGGTTGAACTAAACAGCAGCATCAAACAACTAGATCTATTGGATAATTCTAGTATCTTCATTGAGTCACAACAGAATATGCATTCTTCTCAAGCTCACATGGAACATTCACCAAGATAGACCACAAAACCTTAGCAAATTAAAAAGTGTAGAAATCATATAAAGTATACTCTCAAACTGCAACTAACAAGTCAATAAAATTAAACAAAACTGAAAAAAACTGAAATTAAACAAGTCAATAAGAGAAATATGGGGGAAAATCCCACAATACTTGGAGCTTAAGCAATACACTTCTAAATAACACATAGGTCAAAGAGGTCTCAAAGAAGTAAAAAATTATATATATATATATATATATATATATACACACACACACACATATATATATATAAAGTTTATAAGATATAAAAATATAAAAGATTTATTTATTTGAGAGAGTGAGAGAATAATCCTCAAGCAGACTCCTCATTGAGTGTTGGGCCTGACGTGGGGCTTGATCCCAGGACCCCGAGATCATGACCTGAGCTGTAATCAAGAGCTAGTGGTTTATCTGAGCCACCCAGGAACCCCATGTTTTGAACTAAATTAAATTGAATGCAACTTAGCAAAACTGTGGGATATAATGAAAGATAAAGTCAATAATCTAAGCTTTTACTTTAGGAAACTAGAGAAAAACCAGCTTAAGTCTAAAGTAAGCAGAACAGGCCCAGGTGGCTCAGTGGTTTAGCGCCGCCTTCAGCCCAGGGCCTGGTCCTGGAGACCTGGGATCGAGTCCCACATTAGGCTTCCTGCATGGAGCCTGCTTCTCTCTGCTTCTCTGCCTGTGTCTCTGCTTCTCTCTCTCTGTGTGTCTCTCGTGAATAAATAAATAAAATATTAAAAAAAAAATAAAGTAAGAACAAAAATCAATAGAATTGGAAAGAGTCAATAAAGAAAAACAAGGGCAGCCCGGGTGGCTCAGCGGCTTAATGCCACCTTCAGCCCAGGGTGTGATCCTGGAGACTGGGGATTGAGTCCCGCATTGGGCTCCCTGCATGGATCTTGCTTCTCCCTCTGCCTGTGTCTCTGCCCCCCCTCCCCTGTGTGTCTCTCATGAATAAATAAATAAAATCTTTTAAAAAAAATAAGGAAAAACAAAATTGATTCTTTGAAAAAAATCAATAAAATTGTAAACCGCTAGCTTGGTTAGCTAAGAAAAAGGAAGACACAAATTTCTAATATCAGAAATGAAGAGGGGTGTGCAAAATGGGTGGAGAGAAGGAAATACAGGTCTCCGGTTATGGAATGAGTGTTAAATAAATGGAGAGATGTTCTGTGTACAGGGATAGGAAGAATCTATATTGTCAAGATGTCTGTTTTTCCCAGTTTGATCCATAGATTCAACATAATCCTAACCAAAATTCTAGCCAGTTATTTTGTGGGTGTCAGCAAATTGATCCTACATTTTATATGGAGAAGCAAAGATCACGAATAGCCAACATGATGTTGAAGAACAACAAATTTGGGAGCCTGCCTCTATCCAACTTCAAGACCTGCTCTAAAGCTGCAGTAATCAAGACAGTGTGGTATTGGCAAGAGAATGGACAAGCAGACCATACAAATATGGCCAACTGATCTTAGAAAAAGAAGCGACAATTTGGTGGAGAAACAATAGTCTTTTCAATTAAAGGCACTGGAACATTGGACATTCACATGCAACAACAAAAATCTAAAAATGGATCTTTCACAAAAATTAATTCAGTATGCTTCAAAGATCTAAATGTGAAGTGCTAAGCCATAAACTCTTAGAAGATCACATAGGAGACTATCTAATGACCTTCACTTTTGTGATGACTTTTTAGAAACAACACCCAGAAGTACCATCCATGAAAGAAAACATTGGTAAGTTGGAGTTCACGGAAATGAAAACCTTCTGCTCTCCAAAAGGCACTGTTAAAATAAAAAGACAAGCCACAGAGTGGGAGAAATTTGCAAAAGACACATCTGGTAACTAGTATCCAAAATATACAAAGAGCTCATATAACTGAACAAAAAGAAAAAAAAAAGACCCAATTAAAAATGGGCAAAAGACCTGAACAGACTCCTCACTAAAGAAGATATACAGATGGCAAATAAGCATATGAAAAAATGTTCAGCATCACATGTCATTAGGGAATTTCAAATTAAAACAAGCTACACACACGCCTATTAAAATGGCTAAAATTGGGATGCCTGGGTGGCTCAGCAGTTGGGTGCCTGCCTTTGGCTCGGGGCATGATCCTGGAGTCCCGGGATCGAGTCCCACTTCGGGCTCGCTGTGTGGGGCATGCTTCTCCCTTTGCCTGTGTCTCTGCCTCTGTCTGTGTCTCTCATGAATAAATAAATAAAATCTTAAAAAAATAAATAAAATGACTAAAATTGAAAACACTGACCACACCAAATTCTGGCAAGGATGCAAAGCAATAGGAACTCTCATTCATTGCTGGTGGAAGTATAAAATGGAACAGCCATGTGGAAGACAATTTAGAAGTTTCTTATAAAACTGAACATATTCTTACCATATGGTCCAGCAGTTGAGCTCCTTGGTATTTTTCCAAATGAGTTGAAAACCTATGTCTACCCAAAAATCTGCACCTGAAGGTTTATAGCAGCTTTATTCATAATAGCTCAAATCTGGAGGCAACCAAGATGTTCTTCAGTAGCTAAGGGCTAAACAGTGATATATACATACAATGGAATATTTTCATCCATAAAAAGAAATGTTACCAAGTCATGGAAAGATGTAGGAGAACCTTAAATGCATATTGCCAAGAGAGAGAAACCAATCTGAAAAGGCTACATACTATGTAATTCCAGCTCTATGACATTCTGGAGAAGGCAAAAGTATGAAGACAATAAAAAGATTATTGGTCATAAGGGTTGAGGGGAGGGGGAGGTGTGAGTAAGTGGAGCCCAGGATTTTAGGGCACTGACACTTCTGTACTGTAATGGTGGGTACCTGTTATACATTGGTCAAAACCCATAAAATGTAAACACAAAGAACCCTAATGTAAACTATGGACTGTAGCTAATAATAACATGTCAATATTGTCATCAGTTATAACAAATGAACCACATTAATGTAAGATGCTAATAATAGGGGACACAGTGGAGGAGGCCTTGCGAGGTATAGAAGATAAATGGAAACTCGACTTTTCTGCTCAATTTTTCAGTAAACCTGGAACTGCTCTTTTAAGAAAGGTGGTAGCAAGGAGTTAAAGAAGAGGACTGGGGTACCGCTCCAAGAAGAGGACTGGAGAACCTCTTACTTCCCACAGCTTCTTGTAGAGGGCTCCCTGGCTTAGGGGCAAAAGCCAAGATGTAGAGAAGCCTGGGCATGAATATTACTTATTCAGGTGTCATTCTAAGTGCTTTACATAAATTATATCATGTAATTCTTTTTTTAAAAGTTTATTTATTTATTTATTTATTTATTTGAGAGAGAGAACAAGAGAACATGAGCAGGGCAGAGGTAGAGGGAGAAGCAGACTCATCGCTGAGCTGGGGGTTCGATGCTGGACTTGATCCCAAGACCCAGGATCATGACCTGAGCCAAAAGCAGATACTTGATCAACTCAGCCACCCAGGTGCCCCTGCTCATGTAATTTTTGAGCAACAATCCTGTGTGAATTATTAACATCCCTGCTTTACAGAAGAGGAAGTGGAAGCACAGAGAAATTAAGTAGCTTGTTCAAGATTGCACAGTCGTTAAATGGAGGCAAATATTGAAATCTAGATATTAGAATATGTAACTAAATCACCAGATGCAACTTGTTCTCATTCTATGATTGGGCAGCTTTTTTGTTGTTTGTTTGGTTTTTGGGTTTTGGTGGGTTTTTTGTTTTGTTTTGTTTTTGAAAGAGAGAGCATGCCAGCAGGGGGAAGTGCAGAGGGAGAGGGAGAGAATCTCAAGGTGAGAGAGGAGCCTGATGCCAAGATCCGAGATCCATCCCATAACCCTGAGATCACTACTTAGCTGAAATTAAGAGTTGGTCACTCAACCAACTAAGCCAGGCAGGTGCCCCCTAGAACATTTTCATCACCCAGAAAGAACCCCCCTACCCTTAGCAATCACTACTCTCCCTTTTGTCAACCACTTACCTACTTCTTGTCTTTATACATTGGCCTATTCTAAACATTTCATAGAAATAGAATCTGATAGAACCCTTTGTGTCTGGTTTCTTTCACTTTGTATCATTTTCAAGGCCCATCCATTTTGTAGTGTGTATTGGTACAGACATATTGTATATATGGGTATACCACATATTTCTCATCCATTCATCAGTTGGCACACATTTAAGTTGTTTTTCACTTTTAGGCTATTATGGATAATGTTGCTGTAAACATTCATATAAAAGTCTTTGTGTGGACATCTATTGTCATTTTTCTTGGGTATATGCATACAGATGCAATTGCTGGTCATTGTGGTAATTTGTATTTAACATTTTGAGGAATTTCTAGAGAATTTTCCACAATGACTAATGGTTAATGGTATTGAGCATCTTTCTGTGGCCTTATTGGCCATTTGTATGATCTCTTTGGAGAAATGTCTATTCAAATCTTTTGCCTATTTTTAAATTAGGTGATTTGTCTTTTTTATTTTTATTTTTGTTGTCTTTTTATTATTGAGTTGTAAGTGATCTTTATATATTCCCATAATTGACTCTTATCAGATATAGGATTCACAAATGTATTTCCCCATCCTGTGTGTTGTCTTTTCACTTTCTTGATGGTGTCCATTGAGATACACACAGATTTTCTATTTTGTTCAGGTCTAATTTATTTTTTTCTTTTGGTTGGATGTGCTTTAAGTTTCATATCTGAGAAACTATTGCTTAATCCAGAGTCATAAGATTTACACCCATGTTTTCTTCTAAGTGTTTTATAGTTTTAGCTCTTACATGTAGGTCTTTAATCCATTTTGAGTTCATTTTTGTATATGGTGTGAAGTAGAGGTCCAAATTCATTTGTGTGGTTAGCTAGTTGTCCTAGCACCATTTTTTTAAAAGATAATTTTTACTCATTTACTCTAGGTGCCTTTGTCAAAAATCAGTTGGCTATAGATGTATGGGTTTATTTCAGGACTCTATATTTCATTGATCTATGTGTCTCTCTTTATTCTAGTACCACACTGTTTTTGTTAATATAGCTTTCTAATAAGCTTTAAAATCAGAAGTGTGAGTCTTTAAACTTTGTTTATTTTTGTTCAAGATTATCTTAGCTGTTCTGGGTCCCTTGCTATATGAATTTCAGGATCAGCTATCCATTTCTGTAAAAAGGCTGTTGAAATTTTGATAGGGATTTCACTGAATCTGTTAGAGCTTTTAACAATATTAAATCTTCCAATCCACAAATAGATATATCTTTCCATTTATGTAGGCTTTTAATTTCTTTCATCAGTGTATTGAATGTTGTATTTTGTCAAATGCTTTTTCTGCATATATTGAGATGATCATGTGATTTTTATCTTTTACTTTATCAATGTGCTATATCACATTAATTGATTTGTGTATGTTGAAACATCCTTACATCCCAGGGATAAATCCTACTTGATCATGTATGATCCTTTTAATGTGATGTTGAATTTAGTTTGCTAATATCTTAGATAGTTTTTGCATCTATATTCATCAAGGATATGGATCTGTAGTTTTCTTATGGTATCCTTACCTGTTTTTGCTACCAGGGCAATTCTGGCCTCATAAGATGAGTTTGAGAGACTTCCTAACTCTTCAGTTTTGGGGGGAAGAGTTTGAGAATTATTAGTTTTAATTCTTTATATATTTGATAGACTTCTTCAGAGAAACCATCTGGTCCTGAGCATTAATGCATCTCTGCATTAGGAGATTTTTGATTACTGATTCTATCCCCTTACTCATGATGTGTCTATTTAGATTTTCTCTTTCTTCACGATTCAGTCTTGTTAGGTTGCATGTTTCTGAGAATTTATCTATTTCTTATATATTATCTAATTTGTTGGTGTATAGTTGTTTGTAGTAGTCTCTTATGCTCTTTTGTTTTCCTGTGGTATCAGGTATAATGTCTACTTTTTCATTTCTAATTTTGAATTTTCTCTCTCTTTTTTTCCCTTTGTCTAGCCAAAGGCTTGTCAGATTTGTTTATCTTTTTTTTTTTTAAAAAAACAGCTCTTTAATTAATATTTTCTTATTTTTTTTCCTGGTTTCTATTTCATTTTTTTCTGGTCAAATCTGTTACTTCCTTCTTTCTGCCAGCCTTGGGTTTGGTTTGTTCTTTTTATGGTTCCTTAAGCTTAAAGTTAGGTTGTTTACTTGAAATCTTTTTTTAAAAATGTAGATATTTGTCATTATCAGCTTCCCTATTTTAACGCTGCTTTTGCTGTAAGTTTGGTATGCTGTATTTCTATTTTGTTTCAAGATAATTTTTTATTTTTCTTTTGATTCCTTCTTTGATCCATTGGTTGGTTATTCAGGAGTGTGTTAATTGCCACATACTGTGAATTTTCCAGTTTTCCTCCTTTTATTGACTTCCAGTTTCCTACCAGTGTGCTGGAAAAAATACTTGTTATGATTTAAATCTTAAATTTGCTAAGACTTGTTTTGTGATATATCATATGATCTATCCTGCAGAATGTCATGTGTGCACTTAGGAAGAATGTGTATTCTGCTGCAGTGTTCTGCATGTTTGTTAGGTTCATCTGGTCTGTAGTTGAAGTCTGATATTTTCTTACTGATTTTCTTTTCTTTTTTTATTTTTATTTTTATTTTTTTAAAATTTTTATTTATTTATTTATGATAGTCATACAGAGAGAGAAAGAGAGAGAGAGGCAGAGACACAGGCAGAGGGAGGAGCAGGCTCCATGCACCAGGAGCCCGACGTGGGATTCGATCCCGGGTCTCCAGGATCGCGCCCTGGGCCAAAGGCAGGCGCCAAACCGCTGCGCCACCCAGGGATCCCTCTTTTCTTTTTTTAATATTTTATTTTTTATTTATTCATGAGAGACACAGAGAGACGCAGAGAGATAGACAGAGGGAGAAGCAGGCTCCTCGCAGAGAGCCTGATGTGGGACTTTATCCCTGGACCATGATCGTGCCCTGAGCCAAAGGCAGAGCTCAACCGCTGAGCCACCCGGGCATCCCATCTTACTGATTTTCTGTCTGGATGTTCTATCTATTGTTGAAAGTGTGGTATTGAATTCCTCTTCTATTAATGGATTGCTGCCCATTCCTCCCTTTAGTTCTGTTAATGTTTACTTAACCTAGTTAGTCTAGTGTTGGGTGCATATATGATTGATACGTCCTCTTGAAAAATTGACCTTTATGTAATATAACCTTTATATTATATAATGACTTTCTTTGTCTTTTGTTATAGTTTGTATGTATGGCTAACTATGGCTATCCTGTCTGCTTCTTAATTTCCACTTGCATAGAATATCTTTTTCCATCTCTTCACTTTGAGCCTATGTGTGTCCTTAAAGCTGAAGTGAGTTTCTTGTAGGCAACCTATAGTTAGATCTTGTTTTTCAGTCCATTTATATCAAGAGTAATTATTGATAAGTAAAGACTTATTATATGCCATCTGATTGATTGTTCTCTGGCAATTTTTAGTTCCACTGTCTTTCTCTCTCTTTTGCTGTCTTCCTTTGTGAATTGATGATTTATCTTTTGTGTATCTATTGTAGGGTTTTGCTTTGTGGTTACCATGAGGCTTACATAAAATATCTTGTAGATATAATAGTCTGTTGTATGCTAATAACTTTATTTCAACCATACACAAAACTCTACACTTTTACTTTCTCTCTTTTTACATTTTTGATGACACGGTTTACGTTTTTTATATTGTGGATTCACTAACAAATCATTGCAGTTACAATTATTTTTAATACCTTTGTCCTTTAAACTTCATACTAGAGTTAAATGGTTAATACACCACCATATTATAGTATTAAAATATTCTGAATTTGACTCTACAGGTGACCCTTGAACAACATGGGTTAGAACTGTGTGGGTCCACTTATACATGGAAATTTTTTAGATTTGACAACAAAAGCCAAAGTCATTTATTTAAAACTGCCCACCCCAGTGGATGCCAGATGCCCTCTGTATGCAGGGACAGTGCTGCATAGGGAGGCTGGCACCCCAGCACCTCTGCCCCTTGAGTGCTCCAGGCATGCTTCAGGGCTATGCTGGGACAGCCGTGGACCTTGGGCCCCTCTAGGAAGTAGTTTGGACCCTTTCCCACTATGGCTTACAACAGCCCCCTGCCTTCAGCTTCCCAGAGGCTGACATGTAGCTGCAGGTGCTAATAGCCATAGGCCAGTGGTGTACCTCCAAGCAGTGGGCAGCTTTACTGCACCTCCAGGCCACTGTCATTGCTGTGAGCCACCCTGGTGACTGTCGCCACTAAACCAAAAACCAGCTATGGAACATCACCATCCCAGGGTGTCCAGCTGGTCCAGCCCAGTACATGTGGATTTTTTTCCCCAATAAATATGGTACTATACTTTCTCTTCCTTATGATTTTCTTAACATTCTCTTTTCTTTAGCTTACTTTATTTATTTTTTAAAATTTTTTATTATTTATTTATGATAGTCATACAGAGAGAGAGAGAGAGAGAGAGAGAGAGAGAGAGAGAGGCAGAGACATAGGCAGAGGGAGAAGCAGGCTCCATGCACCAGGAGCCTGACGTGGGATTCGATCCCGGGTCTCCAGGATAGTGCCCTGGGCCAAAGGCAGGCGCCAAACCGCTGCGCCACCCAGGGATCCCTCTTTAGCTTACTTTATTGTAAGGATACAGTATATATACATAGAACATACAAAATATGTGTTAATCAACTATTTGTGATATAGTAAGGCTTCCAATCAACAGTTGACTGGTAGTAGTTAAGTTTTGGGGAATCAGAATTATAAAGGGATTTTTGTGCAGGGGTCAGCACCTGTAACCCCTGTGTTATTTGAGGATCAACTATATTTACCTTCCCAGTGTGTTGTGTATTTTCATATGTTTTCGTGTTTAATAATTAGTATACTTTCATTTCAGTGTGAAGAACTCCTTTCAGCATTTCTTTCCCAGGCTCAGCATTTCAGCACTTCTAGTGGTGATGAACTCCCTCTGCTTTTGTCTGGGGTAATCTTTATTTCTCTCTCATTTCTGAAAGACAGCATTGCCAGATCATTCTTGGTTGGCAGTTTATTCTTTTGGCACTTTGAATATATCATCCCACTCTCTCCTAGCCTGTAAGGTTTCTACAGAGAATTCCACTAATAACTTTATGGGGATTCCCTTGTAAGTTATAAGTTTCTTTTCTCTTGTCTCTTTTAAAACTCTTTGTCTTTGATTTTCGACACTTTCTTTTTTTTTTTCTTTTTTTTCTTTTTTAATTTTTTATTTATTATTTATTTATTTATGATAGTCACACAGAGAGAGAGAGAGAGAGAGAGAGAGGCAGAGACATAGGCAGAGGGAGAAGCAGGCTCCATGCACCGGGAGCCCGATGTGGAATTCGATCCTGGGTCTCCAGGATCGCACCCTGGGCCAAAGGCAGGTGCTAAACCGCTGCGTCACCCAGGGATCCCAGATTTTTGACACTTTCATCCTAATGTATATTGGAGAAGATCTCTTGAAGTTGGGACCTTGGGAATTTTCAGTCATTATTTCTTTAAATAAGCTTTCTCCCTCTGCTTCTCCCTCTCTTCTCCTTCTGGGGCTCCAATAATTAGATTGCTTCTTTTGCTGGCATCCTATAGATTATATAGACTTTCTTCACTCTTCCCTTCTTTTCCCTTTGTTACTCTCTGACTGGGTAATATCAGAGTTCCTTTGTTGTAATTCACAGATTCCTCCCCCGATTGATTAATTCTGCAGCTGATGCCCTCTGTGGCATTTTCCACTTCATTAATTGTATTCTTGAGCTCCAAAGTTTGGAGCTCAATCATTTGGCTATGATTTCTATCTCTTCGTCTTTTTATGATTTCTATTTCTATCCCCATTTTATTCATGTACTGTTTTCCTGATTTCATTGAATTGTCTTTCTGTGTTTCTTTGTAGCTCATTGAGCATCCTTAAAATAGCTATGTTGAATTTTTTTTAAAAGTTCATTTATTTAAGAGAGAGAGCACAAGGAGGAGAAGGGGAAGGGGGAGAACCAGGCTCCCTGCTGAGCAAAGAGCTTGATGCAGGGCTCAATCCCAGGACCTCAGGATCATGTTCTGAACCAAAGACAGTTGCTTACTGACTGAGCCACCCAGGTGCCCCATTAAATTCTTTATCACTGTAAAGTATAGCTCTCCATGTCTTTGGCTTTGGTTACTGAGGATGATTGTGACCCTGTGGTGGTGTCAGGTTTCCTTGATTCTTCAGGTTCCTAGAAGGCTTGCCTTGCTGTCTTTATACCGCAGAGCAGGCACCTCCTCCAGCCCTTACTACCTGACTTCAGGGGAGAAATGCCTTCTCTCAGTCCCACGAGGGAGTTAGAGGCTTTCTCATACCTTCTATGGACATACCTCCTCTACACTCCTTGCTCCCACTTGTGGAATTCTTTTTTTTTTTCCACTTGTGGAATTCTTAAGCTTGTTTGCCTTGTCTTGGTCCTGTAACACCCCCAAAATGAGTGCTGACAGCCTCTGGTTTTTTTTTAAGATTTTATTTATTTTAGATAGAGCAAGAGAGAGAGAGCATAAGCAGGGAAGAGGGACAGAAGGAGAAGCAGGCTCCCCACCGAGAGGAGCCCAATGAGAGGCTCAATCCCAAGATTCCAAGATCATGACCTGAGCTTGAGCTGAAGGCAGATGCTTAACTGACTGAGCCCCCAGGTGCCCCTGACAGCCTCTGTTTTGTTTTCCCAAGGATAGAGTTCAAGTTTGTGGTCTCTCCCGGTCTGCAGACTCGGGCTGGATTTCTGTGCATGCTCACTAGCCACCTGCCAAAGCTCATTCTTGCCACCATCAGGAGTTTGCACAGAGACCCAGCCATAGGGTAAGGGGGTATGAGGGTGAGGTGTGCAGCTCACCAGGGGTGCCTGTGGGCCAGTTGAGGGGATCCGTGGGCAAGATCACCTTGTGGGCACACTTCTTGTTGGGATCTGAAACACAGTAGGATCCATGTCCTTTAATGCCTTCTGAAAGTCTTACCGGTCACACTCCCAGCCTTTTCCTACCCTCAAGTCATGCAGCTCATGACTCAGTGCTTTGGTCGGAATGAGCAAGAAATGGGCTTGTTTGGTAATGTGCTGCACAACTGGGGAAGTCACGTACTCAACTCACAAGCTCTCATTTTTCCCTGTGGGAGAAATCAAGGGCCAAGAAATATCTCTCTTGGCACTGAGCTGGGCTGCCTTGTGGGAGGAGGACATGTGTAAAGTCAGACTGTTCTCTTATTCTTTCTAGTGCGTCCAGATTTTTGTTTTCTTTCTCCACTGGTGTGCTGGAACTTCCCTACTGGAAACCTGAGCTTCCACAAAGGCTCTCTTGTTTGTGGGTGATTGTCTACGACAATGTTCTCTAGGATCTCCCAGGCTGAGGCTGAGAAGGGCTGGAGCCCATTCACAGGCCACCACAGGGTTCAAGCCGGGGCTGAGCCCTGTACACCTATTTCCTGATGCACTGGTGGTCAAGACTCTGCCCTCCCAGGCTCCATGGTGTGTGGTTTTGAGTCCCACATCTCCCACAAAGCACTGTTGTCTATGAATGAATGCCAACTTGTTGTTGAGTTGGGGTGGTGGGTACGGGAGGGACAGCTTATTTAGCTACCCTACTTTTAAAATTCTTGTTCTTGGGGATCCTTGGGTGGCTCAGTGGTTTAGCGCCTGCCTTCAGCCCAGGGCATGATTTTGGAGTCCTGGGATCGAGTCCTGCATCAGGCTCCCTGCATGGAGCCTGCTTCTCCCTCTGCCTGTGTCTCTGCCTCTCGCTCGCTCTGTGTCTCTCATGAATAAATAAATAAAAATCTTAAAATAAAATAAAATAAAATAAAATTCTTACTCTTTACCTTGAATATCCACCTGACATAATATTCTTCTCCTTCATCCTTGTTAACCCTTTTATGGATGGAAATAATACGGGGAAGAGTGAGGCTGACTCTGTTCCTGGAGCTATCTGATACTCAGGTAAGGATGGCAGAGAAATTTGGATTACATTGAGTGGGAACAAAGGAAAATTACAATGTTATTCTGCATTTTCCCAAGGGTTGGAAAAGGACGAACCATTCATGGCAAGTTGACCTCCTACTGATATGCACAGTCTCCAGCAGTGGCAGGAGGAAGTTCATTCCTAATGACACCCAGTTCCATCCTTCTTCATTCCTCTTCTTGGGCATCCCAAGGCAGGAAGATGTGCACATCTGGACCGGCTCGCCCTTTTTGTATGGATGTTGCATTCCTGGGGAATGCCACTGTCCTGGTTATGATCCAGAGTGAGCATATTCTTCCCAAGCCTATGTACTAGTTTCTAGCCATATTGGACCCCACTGACCAGGGCCTCTCCACAGCCACCACCCCTAAAATGTGGGGCATCTTCTGGTTGAGTCTCAGGGACATATCTCTTTTTAAAAAAAATGGTAAAAAACATAAAGCGTATCTTAACCATTTTTAAGTGTACATTTTAGTAGTGTTAACTATTTTCACATTGTGGTACAGTGTATCTCTAGGACTTTTTCCTGCAAAACAAACTCCATACCCATTGAACAATTCTTCATTACCCTCTCCCCTAAAACCCTGGCAACTAACATTCTACTTTGTTTCTACAAAATTGACTACTTTAGATACCTCACATAAGTGGATCCACACAGTATCTCTCGTTTTTGTGGCAAGCCTATTTTGCTTAGTGTATCTTCAAGGTTCATACAGGTTGTAGCATATGAGACCTATTTCCTGATGCACTGGTGGTCAAGACTCTGCCCTCCCAGGCTCCATGGTGTGTGGTTTTGAGTCCCACATCTTCCACAAAGCACTGTTGTCTATTAATGAATGCCAACTTGTTGTTGAGATAGATAGGTTTGTTTTTTTTTTTAAGACTGAATAATATGTATCCATATGCCTCATTTTTTAAAATCCATTCATCCATCAACGGACTTTTGGGTTACATGTCTTGGCTATTGTGCATAATACTGCAATGGATGTGGGTGTGAGTTTGTTGTTGTCGTTTTACAAAGTTTATTTTTAGGGTACCTGGGTGGCTCAGTGGTTGAGCATCTGCCTTTGGCTTAGGTCGTAATCCGGGGATCCTGGGATCGAGTCCCACTTTGGGTTCCCCGCAAGGAGACTGCTTCTCCCTCTGCCTATGTCTCTGCCTCTCTCTGTGTGTTTCTCGTGAATAAATATATAAAAATCTTTAAAAAATTATTTTAAATAAAGTAATCTCTACAGCCAACATGGGGATCAGACTTACAACCCAAGATAAAGAGTTGTGCGCTCTACTGACTGACCCAGCCAGGTGCCCCTGGTGTGTTTTCTTATCAGCTTTACTGACATGTAATTCACATACCATAGTTCATTCATTTAATGTGTACAATTAATGGGTTTTAGTATACTTACAGATATGTGCAACCATTGTCAATTCAAGAACATTTTCATCACCTCACAATGAAGCCTCGTGACAACTTTTTAGTTGTTATCCCTTTTATCCCTCCATACTCCCCACCTGGCCCCAACCAACCACTAATATACTCTCTGCCTCTATAGATTTCCCTACCCTGGACTTTGAAAGGGATGGAATCATATAATATGTGGTCCTTTGTGGCCAGCTTCTTTCCCTTAGCATAATGCTTCCAAGGTTCATCCATGTTGTAGCGGGTGTCAGTACTTTAGTCCATTTTGTGGCTGGATAATTTTACACTATATGGTTAACCATATTTTGTTTATTCATTCACCAGTTGGTAGACGTTTGAGTTGTTTTCCACCTTTTGGCTGCTATGAATAATGGCTTCTATAAACATCTGTGTGAAAAAAAAAATAAACATCTGTGTGCAGAGTTTTGTGTGGATGTATGTTTTCATTTATTTTGGATGTATACTTAGATGTGGAATTTCTAGGTCATATAGTAACTCTAATCATTTGAGGAATTGCCAGATCATTTTCCACAGGAGCTGTACCAGTTTTACATTTCTATCAGTAGCATAACAGGATTCTAATTTCCCCACATCCTTGTCAACAGTTATGACTTTTATTCTAGCCATCCTTTTAGATATGAAGTGGTATATTGTTGTGGTTCTTTTTTTTTTTTTTTAAGATTTTGTTTATTTATTCATAGAAACACAGGCAGAGGGAGAAGCAGACTCCCTACAGGAAGCCCGACGTGGGACTCGATCCGGGGTCTCCAGGACCACACCCCAGGCTGCAGGCGGTACCAAACCGCTGTGCCACCGGGGCTGCCCTCTTGTTGTGGTTCTTACTGCATTTCACTAATGGTTAGTGATATTGAGCACTCACCATTTTCTTGTCTTCCTTGACAAAATGTCTATTCAGATCCTTTGCCCATTTTTAAATTGGGTTGCCTTTTTATTATTTAGTTGTAAGAGTTCTTTAAAATTTACTTGAGAGAGGGATCCCTGGGTGGCGCAGCGGTTTGGCGCCTGCCTTTGGCCCAGGGCGCGATCCTGGAGACCCGGGATCGAATCTCACGTCGGGCTCCCGGTACATGGAGCCTGCTTCTTCCTCCGCCTGTGTCTCTGCCTCTCTCTCTCTCTCTGTGACTATCATAAATAAAAAAATAAATAAATAAAAAAATTTACTTGAGAGAGAGGGAGAAAGCAGGGGGAGCGGCAGAGGGAGAGGGAGAAGCAGACTCCCCAGGGAGCAGGGAACCCATCCCAAGCTGAGCCAAAGGCAGGTGCTTAACCAACTGAGGGGCCACAAGAGTTGTGTTTTTTTTTTTTTTTAAGATTATTTATTTATTCATGAGAGAGAGAGAGAGGCAGAGACACAGGAGGAGGGAGAAGCAGGCTCCATGCAGGAAGCCCGATGTGGGACTCAATCCCGGGACTCCAGGATCACACCCCGGGCTGCAGGCAGCGCTAAACCGCTGAGCCACCCAGGGATCCTAGTTCTTTGTGTTTTAACACAAGTCCCTTGTATGTTAAATTGTAGATACTTTCTCCTATTGTGTGGGTTGTCTTTTCCCTTTTTCATATAGGCAAATTATAGCTACAGATTTCCCTCTGATCCTTACTTTCACTCCCTAAATTTTAGTATGTTATGTTTTCGTGTTTGGGGTCCATTGTGTTTTCATTCACCCCTAGCACCTTCCTTAGTATGTGCTGATTTGCTTCTGTCTTGCTGCTTTCAGAATTCTCTCTTTGCCTTTCAAGAGTTTGATTAGGCTCTGGCTGGGGCTGCATCCCTTTGAGTTTATCGAGTTTGGAGCTCATGAATTTCTTGGATGTGTAGCCTAATTTTTGCCATCAAATAGGGGAAACTGGTAGCCATGATTTTTTCCAAATAGTCTTTCTGCCCTTTCTCTTCTTTGTATATTGCCGAGCTATGTGGTGTCCTGCAAGTCTCTGAGCCTCTCCACTTTTCATTCTGCTCTTCCTCAGACAGGTTAATTTCAATGGCCTATCTTGAGCTTGCCATTTTCTTCTGCCTGGGCATGTCTACTGTTGAGCCCCTCAAGTTAATTTTTTATGTGTTATTGCACTTTTCAACTTGTATTTGTTTCCTTTCTGTAATTTCAATCTCTTTACTGATATTCTCTACTGAGACATCATTCTTATTCTTTAATTCTTTATGCATGGTTTCCTTTAGCTCTATGAACATATTTAAAGTAGCTGATTTAAAATACAGTACTAAACTAAAGCATTCTTAAGCTTGTTCTTACCCAGGTTCTTCTGTCTTTCTTAACTGAATGCACTCTGTCTGGGTTGCTGCAAGCTTCTGATTAATTTCCAAAGCTCTGTGAAAGTTGATTCTGATAATATGTGGCAAGTTTTCATTGCTTTTATGGAGGGAACAAACATTTGATGGTTATTACTGGACCATTTTTGTTGACTCCTTGCTTGCATTTTGATTCAAACTATAGAAAGATATTTTTGAGACAGTTGGTAGAAATTGAACACAGAATGGTTATTAGATTTATAAAAACTTTATTTTGTTGGCCAGGAAAATTGCATTAAGGTCACATATATTTTAAAAAATCTATTAGATCTATATAGTGGTATTTACAGTTTTCTTTGCTTTCAAATACTTCCAGCTCACAAACAAAGCATGTGTGGGAAGACAACTATGAAATACTGGCACATGTTGATGGTTGTTGGAACTGGGTAGTGGGTACATGGAGGTTCACTACACCATTTTATTTTTGTGTTTTAAAATTTCTATAATAAAATGTATTTTTAAAAATGAGGTATACCCTTGGGTCCAAACAAGGATGCCTTGAACTGGGAAAAAATAATTGAGCTCCTAAGTGGCCTTGGGTAGAAGGGAATAAAACAATGCCTGAAAGATAGGCAGGGTGTGATATTGAGAGTATGATGGCTGAAGAGAGAGAATCAATCTATCTGGCATCCCCAGGATAAAAGGACAAGTTATACCACAACTGAAGACATATAACCATGTCTTAGTCTGTAAGGCAAATGAACTGACTAGTCAAGTCCAGGCCGCTCCCTAACCCTGACTCCCAAGTCCATGGTCTCAACCACTATCCCTGCCACATGCCAGGGTGATGGGAAAGACTTCTTTCTTGGGACTGGCCAAAGAAGTGTATCCACTTGAGGCCATTCCATTTGGCTTAACTGCACATGATCAAGATCTGAAGCTGGAGTTATGCATGGGGTGACAAGCCTCCAAGGGCAGAGGCCTCCAAGGGATGAGGCAGGCTTCTGACCTTCCAAATGACCCACAGCCTTAAGACATCACCTGGGGTTTTAAAAGATCTCTCTTTGGGATCCCTGGGTGGCACAGTGGTTTAGCATCTGCCTTTGGCCCAGGGCACGATCCTGGAGACCCGGGATCGAATCCCACATCGGGTTCCCAGTGCATGGAGCCTGCTTCTCACTCTGCTTATGTCTCTGCCTCTCTCTCTCTCTCTCTCTCTCTCTCTGTGTGTGTGTGTGTGTGACTATCATAAATAAATAAAAATTAAAAAAAAAATCTCTCTTTGATGACTCCAGACTCAATCAGTAAAGCCCCAATAATCTTAAATGACACTGTAAGACATGCACTTGTAAGTTCTTTACACCATATTCCTATAAAGGAACTCAAACCCTGAGGGAGGAAGCATGGGAGATCTAGCCAGAAGAGTTCCCACAGGGCTAAGATAGTGCAAGGCTTGGGGTACCACATGCTCCACATTCAAAGCCCAAGGAAAACCTACTTAGCCTGTACCACTTCCAGCTTTCCAAATGGGGACAAGAGCCACTGGGGGCGACAGGTATCCTGTGGCCTCAGCTGAATGAATAGAGCTTGGGAAATAGGAACCAAAAGAAGGCAGTCAAGAACTTGCCATCCTTTTACTTTCCCAAGGAGGACAAGCAAAAAATGTATTTTAAGACACAAAGAACCCCTCGACTTGTCTTTGGACACAGTTGGGGAATTTGAAGCCAGGTTTGGAAAAAAAAAAAAACTAAGGGAGGGGCCAGGCACTACAAGCTACAGTGGCCCCAAGGGAGAAAGAAGGGCTAGCCGAGCCCTTCACTGGCACCCAGCTCCAGAGTGCCTCTGAATGAAGCTGTCAGGAAGGGGGACATGAGCTGAAAGGTGTGAAGACAATAATGCAAAACCCTTAGCAGATCAGGGCCTCCTTGCAGCAGGAGGGCTGAGGAGTGAGTCTGAAGGGGGTGGGGAATGGGTGCACAAGACAGAAGGCCAGGGAACCCGCCACTCTGCTTCACTGTGCTGTCACCACTGCTGCATTGAGCAGAGCAGGATGGCTCCCTGGTAAGAGGCAAGTCTGGTGTGTCTAGAAGTACAGGCTGCAGGTCATGGTGGAAAATGAACCAGAAGAAGCCACATACCTTCCTTTGAGATTCAAAACCAGCACCCTGTGTACTGCCACCCAGAGTCCCTAACTGAAGGTGAACACGGCCCCAGGTCCATCTCACAACCACTCGATTAAAGAACAGCTTTATTGGTAACCTGAAGGAACCAAGGTTAACCTGGGTGGCATCAACCGGCAAGGCCTTCTCCAGGCAGGAAAACCAATCACACAATTCACAGGAACTCCTGACAAGAGGTCAGATCTCCACTCCTAATCGTAAGAAAAATTCCAAATCCTGATTTCCGAGTAAACAGAGTCAGAGGGTATCGGTCCCCCTGCTTGTGGGGGCTCAGGAGGCTGGCTGAGCTGCTCAGTAACATCTGTGGGGCCGTGCAGACAAGGTAGAGGCTAGGAAGGCCACGGGACATTGCCCCAAGTCAAGTCTCCAAGAAGGTTCACACTTGGGCAGGGCATGGGACCTGGCCCTGGGATTGCACTTTGGGTCTGATGGGGCCAAATCACCGAGTGGGCCTGGGTAGCAAAGAACCCCGCCTGCTGGCCCTTGGCAGGTGGAGGCTCCATAGTCTGGGCTCAGTGATGCCGCCACAGCCTGTCTCGTGTCTCAGCTCCTTAGTGCTGGGGCGTCCCCAGCTTCCTGATGGGATACAGGTACCACATCACTACCCCTGAGGGGTTGATGGTCACTGTGAAGTTGGTTGTAGAGTGGAGACCACTGATGACATCACCCGTGTAGACGTTCTGGGCCTGCAGCGGGAAGACACATCACCAAAACCCCTCTAAGAATATCTTCACAGAGACCCCCTCAGAGGGTGTGAGGGCCTGGACTTCAGCCTGTCTGTGGTGGACCCCTGGTACCCCCCACACAAGGGGGAGCCCTAAATCTCCTGTTACTTCTCCATTGGCAAAGCCAGCAGATGCCCAAACGCAGGCAGTGGTGAAAGCCCAGCCCACAGACAACTTGAGGACTGGGCTGGAGGAAAGGACTGACCAGTAAGGGGACAGACACACAGCCTCATCACAGGCCTTAATTATATATGATAGTTCTGTCTGCATAGCTTGAAAACACCAGTGCAGGGAATGGTACCAGCCACGGCCCTGCATGCCTGCAGCTGCCCCTCAGGCTCCTGCCAGAGGACCCCGGGTCCAGGGCCTAGGGGAGGCCACCACGTATGAGTGCGGAGCACCCCCAGCAGCCCCCTCCCAGGTAAACCCGGAGCCCTGCAAGTAGCAGGGTACTCACCTCATACGTGTCGGAGCTGTTGAAGTTCAGCTGGGCGAGGGATGAGTGGTAGTGATACGGTATATCCGTCCGGCGGCTGAAGAAGACTAAGGCTCTGGCCTCACTGGCCAGGGGCCGCATGAACACTTCAATGTGGAATTTTTCCTGGGCACAGAAGGTGGTTTTCCTGCTCAGGCCCTGAAATCCCCTCCCTAGCCCTCCTCAGAGCTCTGGGTCCCCCTAGCCCATAGTTCCATGTCTTGTAGAAGTTTGCGGGGAGCTACCCCAGCCCTCCAGCACTCCAACTTATTCTTCCCTAGCCTGGCAGATGCTCCTTGACACTTCCTCTGTGCCAGGCCCTGTGCTAGAACACAGAGACAAATGCTGTAATAAGGTCCTGTCTCAATCCAGAGACCCTGGATCGAGTCCCATGTCAGGCTCCCTGTGTGGAGCCTGTTTCTCCCTCTACCTGTGTCTCTGCCTCTCTTTCTCTGTGTCTCTCATGAATAAATTAAAAAAAAAAAAATTAACTCTGGGCAGCCTGGGTGGCTCAGCGGTTTAGTGCTGCCTTCAGCCCAGGGCGTGATCCTGGAGACCTGGGATCGAGTCCCATGTCGGGTGGCTTCCTGCATGGAGCCTGCTTCTCCCTCTGTATCTCTGCCTCTCTCTCTGTCTCCCTCTCTCTCTCTCTTTGTGTGTCTCTCATGAATAAATAAATCTTAAAAAAAAAAGATGAACTCTGCCCTGAACAGCCAAGAGGGGGAAACCCCATCTTCCAGAAGGTCCCTGGGCCTGGTTCTATCATAAGCTTCTCCAGCAGAGATTAGTTACTTCCTCTGCTCATCATCAATTCTGTATGTGCCTTCTAGAAGTTGTGTGGATTCCTTTTAACTAGAGAGGTGAGGATCTGTGCAAACAGCACAAACTCTGAGGTTCTATTGTTGAAGTTCTACTGTACCATTTACCGATGTGTGGCCTTAGGTTACTCAGACTTCTCAAGTTGCAGTTTCCTTATTTGTAAAACAGGGAAGGAGTATTTATCTTTTTTTTTTTTTTTTGAAACAAAACTCCTGTTTATTTCCCAAGGAGATAACACAGGGGTGCTTGGGGAGCTCCCACCCAGAGTCTAGAGTATTTACCTTCTGAGAAAAGGTACCCAGAATGCCCAGTGCCTCAGCAGGGTCTCAATAAATAGTAGATGCTAGTGTAGTACTGGTGGTAATTGCATTCCTTGGCTCAAATAACTCCTAGGCTCTGGAGGGAAGCCCTAGTTCTCTGCCATCCATCACAGACGTGTGCAAAAATCTTGTACTTCCAAACCAAGGGGCCCCATGGTCCCCATGTGCACTTGAGTGGTGATGTGTCCCTTCCCCAAGTCCCCTGAGCTGTCCTGCTCTGGCCTTGCTCTCACCCAGGCCACTCTGGGGACGGCTGGAGCAGCTCCCAGTAGAATCTTTGACTGAATGCAACCAGCAAGGAGGGCTGAGCAGATTTCAGCAGAGGGCTTCCCAGCCCTCCATCACCTTCAGGTTTGCAGCTTTGTTCTTAGGAGAGCCGAGCTCCTTGGCCTCCCCTTTCCTCCCCCCAGACTCCAGTACCTTGAGAATCCTGCGTCCCTGGATGCCCAAGGGATCCTGGTTGATTTTAATCATGAGTGGATTCTGCAGAATGTCCATGTTCTGGGCAGAGATGGTACGCAGGTCCGTGGACATGAAGAGGGGGGCTGCTAGCACTGTCCATAGGGCCATCTGGGCCCGGGCTTGCTCAAAGCTGAGGCCAAAGTTCCCTATGAGCAGCTGGTGGCAGAGAGGAGAGAAGTGGTCAGCTCTGCCCTCTTCAGGGAGGTGGGCATAGGGACCAACCCTAAACATGTAGCCAAGGCAAGAGGAGATGGAGGAGAACATTCTATGAAGCCTGGTTCTGTGAACAGCATTTCCCAGCAGCATAGCCCTGGAGTAAGCCAAGCATGCTCCTTCTGAGCCTCAGCTTTTAATTTCACCAAGAATATGGGGTGATAATATGTTCTGGCCACGTTGCAGTTGTTCAGATGATCCAATGGGATCCTGTCGGCAAAAGCGTTTCTAAATTGGAACACTAAAGTCAAAAGATAGAGTCAGAGTGGTAGTAACCAGACCTGAACGGAGTCCCTGCTCTTGCCACTAGTGCTGTAACCACAGGTGATAGGACCAAGGGAGGCTTCCTGACCCCAAAGCAACCAATTCACAGACTGGACTCAATAACTGCTAACGCAACAGTTAACATACTTAGTGGCACCAATTTAACAAAGCGCAGTATATGTGCCAAACTGTGCCGAGCATTTTGAAAGATCATGTTTTAATATTCAGAACAACCCTACATAAGGTCACTATTATTCTCATTTTCCAACTGACAAAACTGAAAAACTTAAGTCACTTTCCCAAGGATAAGTCAGAGAGCAAGAACTAGAACTTCAAAGCAGGCCAATTTGTGTTTCTCCAGGTGTCTATCTGGCCTATACATGTAATAACATGTATAATAATGTAATTATTATAATCGTCACCAGTAATAAATGCTCATTGACTAAAAGAAGAGATAGCCATAAAGTCTTAAGATAAATTGCAAAAAAAACCTTAGGTGACCAGGGCTATGAGTGAGGTAGGTCTGAAGGGCCAACTCGGCCTGTAGAGGCTCTGCAGGAGGTACCAGGGCACCAGGCATTGGGGAGGGGTCAGAGGCAGACATGGCAAGGGCAGTCTGGGGAGGGAATGGCAAGAGTGTATGCACCCTTCATGGTCTTCCCCTCCAGAGGAATAATGTCACACAAGAGTCACTACAGACCAAGTTCTTGGATTTCAAGAAACATCAGAATGGCCTGGGAAGATTGGTAACAATGGGCATTGCCAGGCCCTCTTCGAACATTCTGATCCAAGAGGTGGGGGTGGGGCCCTGGGAAGAGACATGTAAATGGGAGCTTGTGCAGCTGGTTCACGGACCCTGACCTAGAACCTGGAAGTGAGCACCCAGGAAGCCCACACAGGGCAGAGGGGAGCAGGTCTGTGGCAGCCACCCCCTCCATGCTGGTACCATGTCTGGGTCATTCCAGTGCCCGGGGCCTGCCACCGGCTGCAGTATGTCCTGGTTGTCCACAAACCAGTCCAGGATGGAGAGCACACTACCCCAGGAGTCCTGGATGTCGTCATAGTTGCGCCAGACGTTGCAGATTTCTGTCAGCAGAGTGTAGTTCACCTGGATGTCAGGGGAAGGCAGAGTCCAGCACCAGAGTCACACCCTGCTGCCCAGAGGTCTGGGGAGCTGAGGAGCCTCAGCAGGAGACAACAAGGGGGAATGCAGAGAATGGGGCCCTGATCCAGATGAGGATGAGGAAGGCCTGCCCTGCCCTCATGACACCTGGGGCCAAGCCTGGACTGGCGTACCCACAACCCTCCCACCGCACTCCCAGCCCTGTATTTTGAGTGAGTCCCACCATCTGCCAGGCTTCTCCCTCAGGTCTGCCAGTCTGATCCCACCCTTTCTAGTGTGCTAAGGACTGAAGGGCCCCTCGGGAGGCTCAGCACTCCCTGCCTGGCCTCACCAGCCCTCTGGAGCTCCTAGCCTGCTCAGTACAACCAGGATTCCCACCACTTGCTGGGTGATGTGTGTCATCCCAGGACATGTGGTTCCCAAGCCTTGGATGCCCGTCCCTTCAGCCCACCTGACAAATGCCTCCTCTAGACCCCAGGCTGGCTGAGGCCCCCTCTTCTAGACCCACGAATCAGCACATGGGCAACTATGATGAGAGCAGCCCTGACTGCACAGGAGGCAAGGCGGCTTGGGTGTGGGGTGTGTGGCCAGGCAGGTACACAGAATGGCTTACCTTTGGAGGAAGTCCCCCTTCATAGGCTGGCCAACTGCAGGAGAAGGCAATGGGGCGGCCTGTGGCATTCAGGGCAGCTGCCATCATGGGGTACCCTGGAGAAGTCCAACCCCCACATTTTAGAACTGAGGGGGTCTGAGGCCTCAGCCCAAACCTCCCGCCAAATGCGAGGAAACTGAGACTCAAAAGAGGAGGTGCCTCCCCCTGTACCCACAGCTGCACATGCTTCCTGGGTAGGGCATGGTGCCAACCCATCTTCAGGAAGCCCGGGAGGCAAGAATCCCCCCAGCCTCCGGGTGCAGGGAATTAGGAAATACTACTAACCCCAAGGGGCCACACAGACCAGCTCAAGCTCAGCCAGGTGGGTATCAGAGAGCTTTCCATGGCCACACCTCCCTGTCTACCTGATGGCCCCCAGGCAGCTCTGGGACCCACCCTTGGCCCGCTCCTCGGGGGTCGAAAAGCAGCCATCCAACTTCAGCATGTCCACCTTCCACTCGGCAAAGGTTTGAGCATCCTGAATCACCTTGTCTAGCGTGGTGCCTGGGTAGCCCATGCAAGTGAAGTTGCCCATGTCCTCGTAGATGCCCAGCTTCAGACCCAGGGAGTGAGCCTGTGGAGGGGTAGGACACCGTGGGCTCAGGCGGGGAGCCACCTCACAGCCACATCTGACCGGGCCCCATTATAACACTACCAACGGCTCCCCACTGTCCAAAGGAAAGGGTCTCAGTGTGCAGGCCTGGCCTCTGACGACCATGATCCTCCTCACTTTGACGCACACGTCGCATGGGCAGTTTCCGGCTTCTAGGCCTTGCTTCTGCCATCCACTCTGCCTCGAAGGCCATCTCTTTTGTATCAGCTCAAGAACTGCCTCCTCCGGGGTCTCTTTCTGAAATCCCAGGCTGGATAAGATGCCCTTCCTGGCTCTTACCCACCACAGGGAGCCAAAATTAGCCGTTCATTTATCTGTTTCCTCCACCAGACCATGATTTCTTTAGCAGGTATTGTGGAAATGAGCCCTAGGTGAAGTGGCGGCAGGGACAGGGTGGGGGTGCAGTGTGGAGTTTGGTCTGGACATCCTGCACCCTCGCTAAAGGGCAGGGCTGGGGCGGAGCTCACATAGTCAGCCAGGAAGGCAATGCCGTTGGGGAACCGCTTTGGGTCAGGTATCAGGTGGCCTTTAGCGTCACGCCCACCAATCCAGCAGTCGTCGATGTTAAGGTATGTGTAGCCTAGGTCCCGCCATCCATCCTGTGCCAGGTGGTCGGCCATCTCCAAGAAGAGCCGCTCACTGGTGAGAGGCAGGGGAGGGGGCAGCTCAGTCACCTCCCACCCCCTTCTTCAGAGCATTTCAGACTTCTCAGATGGTCTGAGTGTGAATCCAGACCATAAGAACCATAATCAGGATGGAATGAGAGGCTTGATGTGGCCCTCAGGCTGCAAGACTGAGCAATCCTGGCTTTCACAGTTATCTCCTTTCAGTGACCTCAGGGGCTGGTTCCACCTGATGTCCCTGTCCCCACAGGCCTGACAGTTCCCAGGCCCTAAGTGGGTCACAGGCTCCCAGATGCCTGAGAAGACACCTCTCACTGCATTCTCTCTGGGATAGGGTGCTGTGGCCCTCTTTTCTAGCTGACCTCCCACTCTCCGGCCCACTCTGCTGGGTCTCAGGCAAGGCTTGTTAGATGGTAGACCCGACTCACCTGATGCAGTTCTTCGGGTCCTCATCACAGTCAGTGTTGCAGCGAAAGCGTTCCCAAGCCAGCCAGCCCATAGGTGGCTTCCGCAGGAGCCCGTTCTCTAGCACCAGCACCTGGGCCACCAGGGCCAGCAAGACCACTGCAGGGAAGTGGGAAGGATGACCGTCATTGGTGCCCATCGCCCTAGCCGTCATGCCGCCCCACCCATATGCTGTCCAGCTCTGCAGAGGCCACTGGCCTCCACATTAAGGGGGGCCAGTCTCCTGGGAAGAACTAGCTCTTCCTGCATCTGCTGGCTCCCACAGCTGCAGTGAGAGGGCTCACGGTGCCTGGGGCAGGGCAATGTGTTTGAGGCCTGAGTCCCCACTTGCTGTGGCCACAGGAATGCTGGAATTAGTAAAAACTAACACCTGAAGTTGTATCCTCTCTATACCCTGACCAGCTCCCCCAATTTGCTGGTCTCCTGACACCCATCCAGGGCTCTTTGCTCTCCACCACAAATCTCCAAGGGGCCTCAGAAGGGCTTAAGGGGTCAGCCAGATTGGACCCGCACCTAGCCAGCTCATCTGGGTGAACCCTTGCCCCCTCAGGCCTGTTTCCTTATCTATATGATGAAGTTACTCTACAGGGCTGTTCTCTGCCACGTTGATAACACATAACATCAGACCTCTGCACTTTGAGGGAGAGGGGATGTGAGAAGAAGAGGCCTCTTTGGAGAGGAACTAATTCCTAGGTGGGAGCATCTCCTTTCCCACCCAGTTCTAAGAATAAGACAGGAACATGCCTTTCCATATACCCACATTAAGAAAGCAGGCCAAGACACCAGAGGGCTGGAGCTTTCTCCAGGTAGCCCCGACCCCCCATGGGTCCCCTCCCAACCCACACCACCCCCACCGGCCTAGGTACCTGTCTTCAGCAACATTGCTCTGGACTCGGTGTCTCAGGACCTGACCAGATCTGCTCTGCTTTTACCAGCTTTATATGTTGAAGCTAAGAAAGGTTAGAAAAGCACTGGGGTCACTACTGCCTCGCTAGTTCTGCCGCCCTCAGCCCTGGGCGTGGATCCCACGCTCCGTCCCCAAGTCGCCCTCCTTGCCCACCGCCCCCGGCCATCACCTCCCCGGGCCCGGGGATTCCCTCGGGCCGCTAAACAAGGGGTCTTAGACGTTAGAGCCGGCCCTCCCTGTTAGCTCTGGGAACCCCCGGGCGCCCGGGGGCGGCCCTCCGCGGAGCCGGGGCCACGGAAAGGCAGCGGCCGCCCCCGGGACGCCCAGGACGGACGAAGGGGTCGGGCAGGGGCAGGCCCACGGACTCCCACCGGGTCTGGGTGGCCCCCCGGCCCCTAGGGACGGCAGCCCAGCAGTCCCGGGCCGGGGACCTCACCCTGCGGACGCCCTCAGAACCGCCACTCGCTCCTGCCTCTGGGGCCGCCGACTGCTGCGGGAACCTGATTTGCCTGCGTTCCAGAGGGGCGGGGCCTGACGGCGGCCCGCCTTCCCGGCGGAACCTATCAGCATCCCCGTAGCAACGCCGTGTCCCGCCCCCCGCGGCCCCAATAGGCCCGCCCCCGAACCGCCCAAAGCCCCGCCCCCCGGGGCTACGGCTCTGCGTCCAGCCCCCGCCCGCAGCCGCCGAGCGGGTTTGGGGCTGGGGGACCCGGCTTCCACGGCTCCCGGAGAGGTTAGTCGTCTCACCTCTGCGGGATCCCTGAAGGCGAGCATCGAGCCCGGCACAATGTAGACGCTTAATAAATGGTGTGGCGTGGATATCTGCTTTGTTCAAAGGAAGTGAGGAAATGCCACGAAGCACGACCCAAAGTAAGCCGCTCAAAAACGCCAGTCGAACGTGAATAGGCATTACGAGAAGGATGGCTGGGCGAGAGCAAACCAGGTGTGAGGCACACTGTTTTTGCAAAGCCAGGAGACTCTCCTCCCCTACCTACCTTGATGCTGCGGGCCGCCGCTGGGTGGACTGGCCCAGGCAGGCATTCTGCAGATTCCTCCTCTTTCATTCATGACATATTTATTGTGCAACTACTAGGTAGGTGCCACACACTTCGTTCTCGGCACCATCACTCGAATGGTCGGTCACTGGACATCTCAAGCATAACTGGCCCCAAACTGAACACATGCGACCTTCCATTTCTCAGGCCATGACAACTCTCCTTCCCTGTGCTGGAGCCAGAACCTTGGAGTCCTCTTTGCTCCCCACCCCTTTCCCTCACTCCTCACATCCAGTCTTTGGGCAAACCCTGTGGTCGCTACCTTCAAAACCCACCTCTTGGGATCCCTGGGTGGCTCAGCAGTTTGGTGCCTGCCTTCCACCCAGGGCCTGATCCTGGAGACCCGGTCGAATCCCGCGTGGGGCTCCCTGCATGCAGCCTGCTTCTCCCTTTGCCTGTTTCTCTGCGTCTCTCTCTCTCTCTGTCTCTATGAATAATAAATAAATCTCTAAAAAAAAACAACAACCCACCTCTCATTACTCTCCCAGTGACTATCACATCTTGCCTGGATTATTGGTTGCAGCAGCCTCATCACCGGCCGGCTTCCACCTGCATTTGTTTTCTCCACAGAAGCCAGAGTACTCCTTTTTTTTTTTTTTTTTTTTTATTTATGATAGTCATACAGAGAGAGAGAGAGGCAGAGACACAGGCAGAGGGAGAAGCAGGCTCCATGCACCGGGAGCCAGACGTGGGATTCGATCCCGGGTCTTCAGGATCGCGCCCTGGGCCAAAGGCAGGCGCCAAACTGCTGCACCACCCAGGGATCCCCCAGAGTACTCCTTTAAAACATAGGTCACGTTGGGGCACCAGGGGGCTCAGCAGGTTAAGTCTTCCACTCTTGATTTCAGCTCATGGCATGACCTGAGGGTGGTGAGATAGAGCCCAGGGTCAAGCTCCTGATGAGCATGGAACCTGCTTGAGATTCTCTCTCTCCTCCCTTTGCCTCCCCCCCACCTTGCACACCCCTGCTTCTTCACATTTTCTCTCTCTAAGCAAAATAAATAAAAAATATAACATAACTTAGATCACTACTCGCTCAAGACCCTGTGATGGCTGTTCATCGCAGCCTAGAGACTCACAGATTTACAAATCTTACCCACATATTCTGACCCCATCTCTTCCTGCTCTCCCTGTCCTCCCTGCCTCCCTGCCACACTGTCCTCCTTGAAGTTCCTCAAACACCACAGGTCTCGGGACCTTTGCACTAGCTGTTCCCTCTGCTCTTCCTCCAGGTTTTGGCATGACTGGTTCCCTTATTTCCTTCCAGTCCACCTTCTCAGTGAGGTGAGAAGGCCCTCCTCCTGGCCCTCCTATTTGAAATTGCAACCTCCCAACTCTAGCTATTCTCAAGCTCCCTGACCCTCCTATATTTTCCATACCACCTATTTCCCTCTAACACATTTATTAGGGTTTCTATTATTAGCTGAATAGAATATAGTGGAAGAGACGGATAACAAACAGGAAGTAAAAGCATGAATATAGGGAAGTTTCTATAGCGGCTAGTGCTGTAATGAAAATACAACTTAGCGACGTGATAGCGACCTGAGGGTAGGCTACTTTACATCTCCTGGTCGGGGAGGGGACGTCTGAGATGAGACCTAATTGATGTGAAAGGAGCCCTGAGAAGGTAGAGCCGAGGGGAGGGGTAAGAAGGAAGAACGCCCGAGGCTGCAGGAAACTGCAAGGGCTAGAGCTCGGAGCCGGAGCCGGAGCCGGAGCCGGAGCCGGGAACCACCGAGTTCAGGGGTCGATGTTCCGCCCCGCTGGCTCCCGTGGGCCGTCGGAACCCCAGCCTCCCGCCGCTGCCCCCCGTCGGAACTCCTGCAGCCCCCAGGACAGCCCGCCAAGGAGCAACCCCCAGAAACGGAGATGCGAGGACCCCGGCCCGGGCGGAGTCACCGGCAGGCTCGGCGGGGCCTCGCGGGCTGGCTAGGAGCCCGCCCAGAGGAGGCGCCGGGCCGAGCCGTCCCGGGCTTGGCTCCGCGGGGAAAGTGGGCCGGGCGCGATGAGGGGGCCGGAGGGGGAGGGAAGGACTCCGAGCTCTGCGGCGGTGGGCTGGGTCCGAGGCCCGCGCACGGCCTGCGGCGGGGCCCTGGGTTCGAGGTCGCCCGCCGCTGACCAGCTCCGCCCCCGCCCCTCGGGCCTCAGTTTCCCTCCCGCGTGGATGGAGGGGCGAGTCCGGGGCCCGTCCGGTGAGCCGCGGGAGGGAGGAGCGAGGGTGTAACTCGAGCCGCCCGGAAGGGGTCTCCCCGCGCCCGCGGCCGCGTCCTGGCGGAGGCGCGGGGCCCGGAGCCGGGGTCGCCCCGAGCGGCGGGCGCAGCCCACCCGGCGGCCGCCCTCCCGCTTGTCGGCGCGCCCCGCGGCGCGGAGGTGAGCGCGGGCCCGCGGGCTCGGGAGGAGGCGGCCCCGGGAAGGCGTGGCCCGCGGCGACGTGGCGGGGCGGCCCCACTGCGCGGGCCGGGAGACTGAGGCCCCGCCGCCCCCTGCGGCGCGCGCGCGGGACCCCGGGACCCTGCGGAGCCACCGCTGCTTGGTGGCCCGGCCGCCGGGTCCCACGGCCCAGCTCCTCGAGGAGAGTCTGGAGAGACGCGGTGCCCCGGGCGCCCCCCTGGGAGGGGTGGGGGCCGCTCCCGCCCCAGGCTCGCGGCGGCGGCGGGGGTGGGGTGGGGGCACTGCTCCTCGGGCCCCCCTCGCGCCCCGGGGCCCGGCGGACCTCAGCGAGCGCCCCCCACCACCACCCACCGCACGGCCCTGCCCCCGTGGGCCCCCGGCCTGCCTCTCTCCTTAGGCCTGGTCGCGACCTCTTATTTAATTAATTTTTACATCCATTTATTGTTTATCTTGGTCTGTTTACAGTGTGTCTCCCGCTGGAATGTAGGCTCCAGGAGGGAGGGACTGCTTTGTCCATCTGCTTTGTCCATCGTTGCAATCTCGGCTATTTCAGTACTTTCCGAGGGCCCCTTCCCAATGGGCTGCATGTTGGAGGTCACACGGGCAGCCAGTCACAGCCAGTCAAGGAGTCCTGCCCTACACGTGCTGGGGCTGGGGATAGTGCTGTAAGCACAAAGGAGATCATTGTGGGGGGCGGGGGGAGGAAAGGAAAACAGAAGTGAGGGGGCTGCTGCTTGGGTCCCCTTGTGATCAGGACCACTTTAGGTACAGCGATCAGGGCAGGCCTCTCAGATGAGGTGACATACATCTACAAATAAACGGTGCTGAAAGGGAAAAGGAGGAAGCCGGGGACACTTAACTCTGACCTAGCCTTTCCTGGGGGTAGAGAACTGAGCTCTGAAAAGTGATGATCAATTGCTCTTAAGTACCTGGTCTGGGTGGGTGGATGGGTGGGGAGATTATCAGGGATCAGGCAACACTCCCGGGAAGCAGCAGTGGTTTTACTGGGCCTCTAAGACTGAGTAGGAGTTTTCATCCTTTAGGATGTGGTGACAGGGTTTGAAAATTGTTTTGCAGGTGCCCCAGGAATCATGTAATCAAAGGGCCGAGCTGTGTGGCCAGACCAGAGAGGCCCCTGCCCTCTTGCTGGGAGCTCTGTGGGTAAGTGAGCAGCATGGTGGGCTCTGCTGGTAAGTGGGCCACTACCGAGACTTGCCCCCAGAAGCTGTGAGGGAAGCAGGAGAGCAAGCTCTGCTTTTCACTGGCCATGCAGTCTTGGGCGGTTCTGCTTTGCTGCTCTAGGCCTCAGTGTTTCATGAGTCAGGAGGACAGTTGGATCAGGTGCCACATATGATCTGTGGGACCTCAACATTCAGTGGTTGAGGTTGGTCCTACCGAGTGGTGCCCTGTGTTTGTGCCACACTCTTGTTTACCGGGCAGGTCTCCGTCTAAGCTTCTCCCCCGCAGTGGAGGAATGGGGCCAGCCTGCCTCACCCTGCCTTCTGACCCCGAAGGCTTCAGATTCTTAAGGAAAGGGTAACTGTGCCATTAACGAATGAGAGGCTGGCAGGGGCCTGGGGGGGTGGGGGTCACAGAAACCTTGGAGGTTTGGCCTCAGGGTTGGAGCTAAGGGACCCCTGGATTAAGGAATGGTTTAAGCTAATATCTTTTTCTTTGGGTTTTAAAAAGCTGTATCAACCCCCTCCATGCCTCCCGGTCTGGAACAGGCATATTATCCTTCTCTCTGGGTCCTCTGATATCCAGTTTTTTGCATGATCCTCCCAATCACCATTTGAGAGAAGAGGCAGGGATGCCAGCCCATTTCACAGATGAAGACACTGAGACCTCAGGGCACACAGCGAGTAGAGGCCACAGGGCTGGGGCTCAGGTCTCCTCCAGGGCCAGCCTTCTTTGCCCAACAGGGGCACAGAGCTGCCTTCTCCTCTGACCTGTGGCCACTGTCTCCCCTCACAGTGCTTATAGGAGCCATGAAGCTGAACGAGAGGAGTGTGGCCCACTACGCACTGAGCGACTCCCCGGCAGACCACACGGGCTTCCTGCGCACTTGGGGGGGTGCAGGGACTCCGCCGACCCCCAGTGGCGCTGGCCGAAGGTGCTGGTTTGTCCTCAAAGGCAACCTGCTGTTCTCCTTTGAGAGTAGGGAGAGCCGGGCCCCGCTGAGCCTGGTGGTGCTGGAGGGCTGCACAGTGGAGCTGGCCGAGGCTCCCGTGTCTGAGGAGTTCGCCTTCGCCATCCGCTTCGAGGCCCCTGGCGTGCGCCCACACCTGCTGGCGGCAGATGGGCCAGCGGCCCAGGAGGCCTGGGTGAAGGCATTGTCCAGGGCGAGCTTCGGCTACATGCGCCTGGTGGTGCGTGAGCTGGAGAGCCAACTGCGCGACGCCCGCCACAGCCTGGCCTTGCGTCGCCACTCATCCTGGAAGGCTGGTCCTGGCCACCAAAAGCCCCAGGCTCCTGAGCGCCCATCTCCGGGCCCAGAAAACGGCCACCCCATCTCCAAGGATTGCCAGCCCGAGGACCTGGTTGAAGAAAGGGGCAGCAGGCCAGCCGGCCGGGGCTTGGCCGAGTGGCAGGGCCCTGCCGGCCTCTTCCTGGGCAGGCGGCAGAGCCCCTCGCTCCCTGAGACCTCCTACTTCTCGATGCTGCACAACTGGTATGGCCAGGAGATCCTGGAGCTGAGGCAGAGGTGGCTGCAGAGGGCCTGGGCCAGCCGGCTGGAGCGCGAGAATCGGGATGGGCACTGAGCCCGGGTCTGGCGGGCATGGCCCTTATCCTGCGGGTCAGGACACTAGGGCCAGGGCTTTTTCCAGATTTTAATGAATGTTTTTTTTTTTTTAAGTGACTTTTTTTTTGAGAGGATTCTTTCTTTCCTGTTTTTTAGGCTTCCCCAGGTTCCAGAGCTACCCTCATGCCTGGAGGGGACTGAGGAGTCAGTACTCCCAACTCCTTTATTTCCTGAGGCCCAGGGAGGGGGAGGGCCTTGCTCAGCAGCCCCACTGCCAGACTCAGCCTCCTCCCTCTGTGCTTGGGCCCCTCTCTCAGGGGATGCTAATGAAATGGAGGAAGTGGGAAATATTACGTGGCCGTAGGCTGCCGTGCCCTGTTACCTACACACCCGACTCTACAACCACAACTTCCTACACAGGGAGTCTTGTGTACCTTTAGATACCAGAAGTTGGGTGAAGTGTTAGTTCGAGGGACTGACATCGTCAGAGAAAGTAGATTTATTGTTATGGGGGTTTCTGGGGCCCAGCTCTTACTGAGCGGTGGGGCACAGGACCCCCACTCTGCAGCTTGAGTGGGGCCCTTTGGAGGGAGAGGCCCTTCAGCCAGCAAGGAGGGAATAATTCTGCTCGGAGAGTGTTGGGGCTCCCAGCTTCTCTCCCTGGCTGCCCTGTCTATCGATGGTGCTTGTCATCGCCCCAGGAGGGGCTGGTGGCTTTTCAGCGTCAGCAGAAATCCTTCCTGTATTCTGTCTTCAGATGCCAGCTCCTGGAGCTGCCAAGTGGGGAGGCCGTGTGGCTCCCTGGGGAAGCCCCTCAGTCCAGGGCATTCTCGGAGCTTGGACACAGGCTTCCCAGCACTCTTCTCCCGACTGCCCTCCCAAAGAGCTGTTCCTGATCCTGAACCCGGCCTGGGAACTCCTTCACCACCCTGTTTGTCAGCCAGTGCATGTCTGCCAAGACCCTCTCATGGCTCCTCTCAGCAGCACGGCCCCAAGTGTTTTATCGATGGTTTAGGGTGTCGGCGTGTCTGGGTGGAGAGAGCCAGCAGCCAGCCCAGCCTGAGCCCTTGGGGTGGGGCCGCCGCGGCCGGTCAGGGATGCAGAGCCTGGGCCGACAGGCCCCTCTCCACACACCCAGCCGGCCCCTGAGCCTCTCCATCCCCTCTTAGCAGCTTGGGTACACGGCCCAGGGCCGGACCAGGTCTGGAGGCTTCGCGGGCCCAGGACACCGAGGCCGCCCGCCGACCCAGTCCCAAAGGCTTGTTTCCCAGGAGGCGGGGCGGCCGCCTTCCCAGCCCCCTGCTTCATACAGATACCACAGCCTTTTGTTATCGTTCTTACGGTTATTACAGTGGTTTTTTTTATATACGATTAAAACACTACGTTTTTATTACTCACTTTGGTTTCAGTTCATTTCAACAATCACTTGCCCAGAGTGTACGAAGCCCCCCCCCCGCCCCCTCTGTTTGCCTACATATGACGTAAGCCTTGGCAAGAAATAAAACTACAAAATCACCCAGACAGTACAACTAAATAGACTTGAATTATTATTATTTTTAAAGATTTTATTTATTTTTTCATAGAGACACAGGCAGAGGGGGAAGCAGGCTCCATGCAGGGAGCCCGACGCGGGACTCGATCCCCGGTCTCCAGGATCACCCTGGGCTGAAGGCGGCGCTAAACCGCTGCGCCACCCAGGGATCCCCGAATCATTATTATTTTTAATGTTAAAAAGAAAAATACCACTGTTGGAGGGCCGATTAAAGTGACTTCTCTTCTCAACAACCACCGGCCCTGCCCAGCTCTGGCCGCCCCGGGTGAGGGAACAATGGCGGAAGCACAAAGGCTCTGCCAGGACCGCCCGCCCGACGTCCCCGCCTGGCCGCCCGGAACCAGGAGGCTACCGGGGCGTCGGCGCCCCCCGCGTGACGTCTCCACGTCGGGCGGGTGGCCAACGCCCCCTTCGAAGCGCCGCAGGAACAAGGCGCATTGCGCCGTGTGAGGGCTGGGCCTCGCGTCTCATCCCAGAAGCATCGCGAGGCTCGGGGCGGTGCTCTCGCGGAGGGCGTCACAGGAGCCGGGCCCTGGGGTCCGGGTGCCGGGCTAGGGGCGGAGCTGGGAGATGGCGTCCGGAGCGGCTCGCTGGCTGGCATTGGCATCCGTCCGATCCGGGGCTTTCCGGAGCGGGCCGAGGCTGAGGAAAGGTGGCGATGTCTCCGCTGGAGGGGGTGGCTCAGGTCGGAGCCTGGTACCGTCGAGGTCAGTCATCGTTACTCGCAGCGGCGCCATTTTGCCCAAACCGGTGAAAGTGAGTGTCTGCCTGGAGGCGGGGCGAAGGGGCCGAGGCCAATCATATGGGGTGTGTGTGCGGGTCGACGCTGATTGATAGGAGCAAAGTCCAATCACACGACCGCCTTAGACCGGAAGACGGATCAAGGACAAAGTTTAGCGCTGATGCGCTGCTAAATTTGACAGGTGGGAGGAAACGGGTCGGATCCCGGTGTAGAGTTGGGCGCCGGGAGATCGAGGACCGGGGGCGAGAGCTGAGGAGGACTGCGCTCTGCACTAGCGCATCGTGAGGAGCGTGGAGCCCAGTGTTCAGGGCCACACGGCGCGGCTTTGCGCACCCAGTATAGACAAATCACGTAACCGCTCGGTTGATGGGGTGGAACGAGTTGTGAAAGGACTTGGTAAAGGAGTAGTGGGACAGACCTTGTCTTTTAAGAGTTTTGACCTAGTACTTAATTCACGTGATGTGCAGTCCTGAGAGGTGGGCAGGGAATTACTACAGTTTTGACAAATGAAGATTCGGGCCAAAGCAGCGAAGCCAGTGAGGCTCCAAAGCTAGCGCGAGTTAGGTCCCGGAATCCAGGTTTCCTGCTCGTTCAACCCTCTACCAGCTCCTGTTTTTTTCCCCACCACGGAATGCTGTCACGTGCCCTGAGTACCCTTGGGTTTTTCTAAGTGGAAACAGCCCCTCACACCAAAGGAGTTTGTTTTCTGACTCCAGGGCTGTGTGGGAGTTACAAAAAAAAAAAAAAAAAAAAAAAAATCTCTTAAAGCTAGTCTGGCCAATGCTAGCTCAGACTAATGAGTTCAAGATTGTTTTTGTGGCAAGAAGCAGGGTCCATGGGGGGGGGGGGAGCTGCCTTATAAAAAGGCACAGCTGAAATTTTTTTTTTTTTTTGCAACTCCTAGGAAAATAGAGGATATGTTGAGATTATGCTGAAACTCCCCTAAGCCCATCTAAACAGCTAGCCCTTTAGGGTAAGGACATGCTCACTTTACAAAACATGGTTATTTAAAACACTTAATATGGTGACATTAAACGTTTCAGCCACTGGGGCATCTGTTAAAGAACTGTGTGTATTTAGTGTCTTCTTTAAGTAGAGGTGAGCTCTTGTTGCCACAGTCCCAACTCTTAGTACTTTACCTGTTTATTCGTTATCTGCAAGTAATCACCAGGTTGTGCCCTAATTTTTAGATGTCTAGAATGCCTTATCCTTTTCCTTCTCCTAGCCACTTTGATGGCAATAAAATAACCTTATCTCTTCTTTCTTTGTTGCTCTGAATTTTTCCAAGGACTTTAAAATTGAGTAGTCGCATATTGTGGGCCTCGGGTCCACAGGAGTGCCCCTGAAGGCCAGGCCTTCTGTGGTCCCACCAGAGTGGGCTCTGGAGCTCATGGCCACCACTCTGACCCTCTGCAGATGTCCTTCGGTCTCCTCCGTGTGTTCTCCATTGTGATCCCCTTTCTCTATGTCGGGACACTCATCAGCAAGAACTTTGCTGCTCTCCTCGAGGAGCATGACATTTTTGTACCAGAAGATGACGATGACGATGACTAACAGGTAGGGTGTCCTCTTCTCCACTGGACCAGGAAGGGATGGGGCATCTGAACTGATGTCCTTTGCCCTGTGTGGCAGTTTCTGATCACTTGAAGAAGTGCAGACCTTCAATAAATTGACTCACTTGGCTAATAGTTTTATTTTGCTTTTGCTCAATGTTGGGTGAGGAAAACTATTAAAAATTCACTGAGATCTCTTCCAACTGGGTTGATCCCAACCAGGCATTTTATTTGTCCTTTGGGGTACCCTCGTTCTCCCAACCCACAAGTTTTCTTAACAATTTAATGCCTTATACACTCACCCCAAACAGCTTCATTCTCCACAATGAAATTTAGAAACTGCAGGTCTTTACCATGGTCAGTAAGGTGCACAGCAAACTCTGCCTGTTCCATTCAGCTTTCTGGTGTTGGCTTCTGGTACTCTAATTTAATGTGCCATGTGGCTGCCTTTCTGTACCTAAGGATGGCTCTAGCCCCGTGGTCTGACATTGAAGGCGTGCCATGATCTGGTCACACCTGTTCCTCCAGCCTCATCTTCCACATTCCCAACTACATGCCTATCCCCAGTATTCACTATTTCTTGAATCACCCACATGCTTACCCACTCCCAAGCGGTGGCTTACTACCCCCCCCCCCCCCCAATTGGAAGACTGTTACTTCCCACTACTCCTACTGGCACCAATTCTTCATGGTCTTTGAGGAAATCTTCCCGCATTCCTCCATTTGAAAGTGACTACTGTGCCCTCTGACTGACCAGTATCTCTTGTGATAGGATACAGTTATACCTCTAACTTTTGCTAGACTAAGAGCTGCTTGCTGGCAAGAAACATTGTTTTTTGTTTTAAGTAAGCTCTATACCCAATATAGGGCTTGAACTCATGACCCCAAGATCAAGAGTCACATGTTCCACCAAATGAGCCAGCCAAGCACCCTGGGAAATGTGTTTTTTATAACTTCGGGCCCCCAGTGCCTGGTTTCTGATAAATGTTCAGTAAATGTGTGAATGAGTGAACAAATTGCCTTGCTCTTGCCTTGTTTGGTAGAACCTCTCTGGAATGTTCTTTTTGGTGTGTGGATAGAAGGCTACTCTGTGCCCAGTTCACTGCTGCTTTCCTTTCTTACAGGACATGGAGGAAGTACAGAAAGGAGACAGCCTAACTTAATTATGATATGGTGATGCTCACAGCCTCTCCTATCTCCCTATCCGAAGGGCCCAGGGAAAGCCTTCAGCCTCCCTACTCCAGTGAAGCCTCCTGCACCACCTGTGATCATAGCCCAGATCCCCAGGCTCTGGGAGGTTCCCAGAAATGTGCTGTCCACTGAGCACAGTCAGCTTATGAATAAATATAATAAACATCAGCTCTGTGTGACTGAGTCGTGGCTAAAGTGTCTTAGTATGAGTAAACCCTAGTTGCAATTTCTTGTCCCTGCAATCCTTTATCAGCTGAACGTAACAGGCCTTTGATTTAAAACCCAAGATTTCCAGCCCCCAGCTTCCATCCATAAAGGTAATTACAGGCACCTAGGACCTATTTTCATCATTTACAAAAGCCCAACAGAAACTTTCCCCTCAGTAAAGATGCACAGGCTAACAAAAGCCTCAAGCTTTTTTTTGAGTGTCGAGTAACACTGGCAGGTTATCACATGCCATTCTTAAGCTTTGACTGTTAAAAACTCCAGGAACATTGTTATTAGAATGAATCAATCTTTCAACACTTGGGTTCTTTAGATGAAAAGATAGTAAAGGGGCTGGTGATGCTGAAAAATCTGGGAATGTTTGGGGTGACTGTACCTATAGGTACTGAACCCCTCTCTCCAGCATTTAGTGAAAGAACTATTGAGAGCAAAGCGAAGTACTTTTGTGTTGATATTTATTCTCTTGTCACTGGAGCTATAGACCAATTTGCAAAAACAGTAGAAAGATTTGTTTTCTGTGTGTGCATTAAACAGCTGTGTTCCTAGCAGAGTGCCTAACCGAGCAGGAAGTGACTTTCCTCTTCAGGACTGGTGCTTGTGACAGGTACATGGGCTAGGCCTCTGAGCTGCCTTCTTTTCAGAATCCAGGGAAGAACGGCCCAGCTTAGCAGCCTTGCTTCTTCATCCCTTAGTGTTGCTCCAATCTCTCCCAACAGCAAGAGCTGGCTAATTTTGGATAATTTATGGGGTGATACCAAGCTATCCTGGGCTGTACAAACACGGCTAAGTTGAAGCACCTGGGTGGCTCAGTCAGTTAAGCAGCAAACTCTTGATTTTGGCTCAGGTCATGACCTCAGGGTTGTGGGACTGAGCCCCATGTCAGGCTCAGCACTGCGACTAGGGCCTGCTTAGGATTCTCTTCCTTTGCCCTGCCCCCCACCCTCTCTCTCTTAAAAGAAAAAAAAAAAAAAAAAAAGATAGCTAAATTAACAAAGTCATCCAGCCTGATACCCAGAATGATAGTTTCTGAGCAGATGGCCTCATCCTTCCTGTTTACTGACATGCAAGGCTCTGAAAAAAGAGAATCTAATTTACAGGAAACACCACACTTCAGGAAAGGGAAAGAACAGGTGGTGTGTATACTAAGACCCCACTTGTTCAGGCAAAAAGAGACAGACGGCAGAACAAGAACTTCCCATTGACTGATGATGGAATTCTATTAGGAAGTGACCATCACATACTGAGTTTATTTGTGCTCTAAAATATTTAAATGTCAACATGCACCTTTCCCCTGAGTGACTTCATGGGTCATGGCCCACATAGAACTTGGACAGGAAGTCCTTTGGCTTTGGAGCTTCTGTTTCATGGAAGAACCTCATGACATGTGTCCGCTGCTTCCACACGTTAATCGTTTCCTCCAGTTCCATCTTTCCCTGTACAGGTGAGGGAAGAGGTGTTCCGTCAGGGTGGCTGAGGGGAAGGAATACGACACAAAGCCAGGATTCTGTGCTCTGCTCTGGCACTGACTAGCTGAGTGACCTTGGGGGCAAGTAACCTCCTCTCTCAGGACCACAGTTTCTGCATCTGGAAAATGAGGTGGTTGGGCTAACCGATCTCTCAGTCCTTTCAAATATTCTCTAACTCTGGAGCTCACTGATCCCAAGAGGAGAGACTTCCAGGTCAGCAGGCCCCAGCCCCATGACTGCCTGACTGGCTTAACTTGGGTTTCTGCCAAACATTCCTTCCACGGTATGTACCAGCCCATGCTAAAGTTCACACTGATGCTAACGTGACTGACCAGAGATGACCGAATCAGGCCCGGGATTTGACCCCATTTACACAGGACTCAGCTAACCAGTCTGCCTCTTCCAGCTGGTGAAGTCGTACCTTCCAGAAATGAGGTTCAAGAAGAGTTTCAAACTTTCCTCCTCAAATCTTTTTAAAAAATGTAAGCCCCAGGTGCCTGGGTGGCTCAGGTCATAGTCCCAGGGTTCTGGGATTAAGTTTCACATCAGGCTCCACACTGAGCAGGGGAGTCTGCTTCTCACTCTGCCCTTGCCTACTGCTGGTAATCTCTCTCTCTCTCTCTCAAATAAATCAATTTTAAAAAACAAATAAAAATACAAGCCCCAGAGGGACGCCGGGATGGCTCAGTCCATTAAGCATCTGCCTTTGGCTCAGGTCATGGGATTGAGGGTCCTGGGATTGAGTCCCACCTTGGGCCTGCACTCTCAGGTAGTCTGCTTCTCCCTTTGCTCTTTCCCCTGCTCGTGTGCACTCTCTCTCAAATAAAATCTTCAAAAAAAGTAAAATTAAAAATGCAAGCCCCGGTAGTTTTTTTCTTGAATAATCTTATATTTAACCAGGTGATAACCTCTGAAGTTCCTCTGTTTCTTTTCTTTTCTTTTCTTTTTCTTTTCTTTTTTTTTTTTTTTAAGATTTTATTTATTCATTAGAGACAGAGAGAGGCAGAGACACAGGCAGAGGGAGAAGCAGGCTCCCTGCGGGGAGCCTGATGTGGGACTCCATCCCAGGACCCCAGGATCACAACCCGAGCCACACTCAACCACAGAGCAACCAGGCTCCCCGGTTCATATGTTTCTCTGAACACTAAGCAATAGTTAACTGACTCGGTAGTTGCTTTTTAAACTTGGGAGACAAAACTGAGATGCTCTGGACAAGCTGGCTGCTCTTTCAAGTCACAGGGAAGGTTAGTTACCTTAATGACCAGAAGATCCACCACCCTGGGGTCTGTGACATGGGAATTCTTCATAAACATTTCTCGGACTTTATCCCGTCCTTGCTTCACAGTGATGTCTAGCTGGAATGAGTGCACTAAAGAGAAAACACGATTCAGAGTAGAAATTACGTGGTTAAAACATGTTTTACAAAAACGGAGTCAATGGATAGTTACTGAAACACATAGAGGATGCCCATTCATTTCATTCAGCAAATACTACTAGCCTGACCCTAAGCTGAGTACTTGAGCCTGGAGAGGAGTGAGCAGGTGCTTGTCTCAAGGAGCTTACAGTTATCGCTGCATTTGAAAAGGCAATAGAGCAAGTTCTTTTTTTTTTTTTTAAGATTTTATTCCGAGCCCCCATAGCTCAGCAGTTCGGTTTAGCGCCGCCTTCAGTCCAGGGCGTGATCCTGGAGTCCTGGGATGGAGTCCCAAGTCAGGCTCCCTGTATGGAGCCTGCTCCTCCCTCTGCCTGTGTCTCTGCTTCTGTCTCCCTCATGAATAAGTAAATATTTTATTTATTTATTCATGAGAGACACAGAGAGAGAGATCTTTATTTACTTATTCATGAGGAAGACAGAAGCGGAGACACAGGGAGAGGGAGGAGCAGGCTCCCCGCAGAGAGCCCGATGCAGGACCTGATCTCCAGGTCTGGGATCACGCCCTGAGCCAAAGGCAGACACTCAACCACTGAGCCACCCAGATGTCCCAAGCACAGTTCAAGAGTATGAACAATCTGTTCAGATCCCAGCTCCGTCACATAGCCCATGTGATCCTGCATACAGTAATTTCTGTGTGCCTGAGAGTATTTGTTTCTCAGGGAAAGGAGGATGATAAGAGCACATATAACTCCAGAGCTACTGTGAGGATTCCATGAGATAAGGCAAGATGCTGAGAACAGTGCCCGGCATGCAATAAACTCTCAAATGTTAGATTATCATAAACAACAATTGGCAAAAAATGGCAGGGTTGAAGTTAGCAAGCAGTGGGGCACCTGTGTGGCTCAGCTGAACATCTCTCTCTTGATTTTGGCTCAGGTCATGATCTCAGGGTTGGGCTCTGCACTCAGCAGGGAGTCTGGGATTCTCGCCCTCTCCCAACTTACTCTCTCTCCCTAAAATAGATAAACAAATCTTAAAAAAAAAAAATTAATGAGGGATCCCTGGGTGGCGCAGCGGTTTGGCGCCTGCCTTTGGCCCAGGGCGCGATCCTGGAGACCCCGGATCGAATCCCATATCGGGCTCCCGGTGCATGGAGCCTGCTTCTCCCTCTGCCTGTGTCTCTGCCTCTCTCTTCTCTCTCTCTCTGTGTGTGTGACTATCATAAATAAATTTTTAAAAAAAAATTAAAAAAAAATTAATGAGCAATGATGTGGTGTAGGTTTGTGCAGCACATAAACTTAGAGTGGAGGGAGACTGCCGAGTGTTTGCGGAGGGAGGGAAGGCTTCAGTCCAGCCAGCCATTACTACTACATCAGGTTACTTGGGGGAAGGAGGGAGCTGTCTATGATGTAACGCCTACCCTTTCAAATTCTCATCAGAGGGGCAGCCATCCAGGAATGCAAACATAAAATTTCAATATTCAGCAATCCCTGGCTAAGTAGGTGCCTAAAATAGTGGCACAGCTTTAGAGACCTGGAACTGCAGATGAGGTGCATAAATATCCATTGAAAATTAGGTTTTTGCCATTTGTGTTCCCATCCTCTGGCAGTCAGCCTTCAGTGGATTGGCTAATGACGAGGGCATGACCAGGGCCTTATGTGGTAGGTGGAATTAGGAAGAGGGGACACAGGCCGAGGGCACAGCATAAACAAGGCTCATAGGCTAGAATGGGTGTGTGCTTGGGGAGACCTGTGTGCTTACTTGGTGAGGACACCTTGTATAGTTGGCCATTCCTGTGACATGTCCACTCTCAACTACAGAATTATCAGAACCAACTCTGGAAACCATGAGAACTGTGGAGTGATTGAATTAATCGACAGTAAAGTTTGAATCTCTAACCATACTGAATTTAGTGACAGTAACAGAAAAATTAAGCTTCTGCTGAGGGAAATACCAGGATATGCTGATCCCACCAGGGAATCAGTAAGAGCAGAACTCTCACAGGAGAAACTGCAGTCCAGCTTTACAGGTAAGTGTTAACAGAGGACAGAAAATCACTCACACTGGAAAGAATTCGGTATCCAGTGGTGTGTTGGAGCAGGCTGACTGGAGCCTCTCTTCACAAATCTGCCTTCACTGATTTGATAGCTTAAAATCAACCATGGTGGCAGCACCAGCCCCAGGAAAAATTGTAAGTGCTATAAATCTGGATTCCCAACAGTCAGTATCATAGGAATTTTATTTTATTTTTTTATTTGAGAGAGAGAGAGAGCGCAAGGAGGGAGAGGAGCAGAGAGAGAGAGGGGAAGCAGACTCCCCACTGAGTGGGAAGCCCCGTATGGGGCTCCACCCTGAGATCATGACTTGAGCCAAGTCTGACACAACCAAATGTACCACCCAGGCGCCCCTCAGAGTAGTAATTTTAGAAAAAAAGAAACAAAGGGTAAGACAGATGCAAACTAACAAGGGTTTTGGAATTTAGAATCCTCCCATTTAGGGGGAGCCGAGGCCTATGGCACTGTGCATACTTGCCTCAAATCATACTATTGGTCCCTGACAAATGTGGGCCGGGAATCCAGGTTATTGCTTTTTAAATTACAATTTAGTACTTTCTAAAGGAAATGAATATGAGGACTCTTCCTCTGCTATCAGGGTGTACCGTTCCTCCATTTTTATATTAGATTTCTGCCCAACTTGGGAGTTAAAAAAAAAAAACAAAAACAAGGTCCCTCTATCCTAAGGGAGCTGGTGTCCATCTGTTCCCACTCTTCATGATCTCCTGAACTACACGCCAGGGTGTTGGGTGGGTGAATTTTCTCCTTAGAAAAATGTTCACAAAGTTTTACTTACAATGTCAGGTCACAGATCCCTGAATGCCCATCATCCCAGGTTAAGAACCCTTGTCTCTGGAGAGACAGATTCCATAGCTTTGTCCTAATCTCCCCTCCTCCCATCTCAACTCCTTGGACATGCTCCTCCACCAGTGAGAAAGGCTGTCGGAAGGCAAATAGCAAGAGCCTAAGCTGTCACCTGCTGAACCATTCTTTGGTTTAATTCGGTGGTTCTTAAACCACCAATGAATGATTTTACCCACCAGAACATCTGGCAATGTCTAGAGGCATTTTTGGTTGTCATAACTACAAAGAGAATGCTACAGGCATCTAGTGGGTAGAGGCCAGAGATGATGTTAAACATCCTACAATGCACAGGACCACCCCCACAACAAAGAATTATCCAGCATAAATATGTGGAGAAGCCCTGGTATAAATTAATTGCAATTGCTCTTTCTCAACACTCAGTTTCTTGGCTTATTCTTTAAATTCTGAATATTGGGGATCCCTGGGTGGCTCAGCAGTTTAGCACCTGCCTTCGGCCCAGGGTGTGGTCCTGGAGTCCCGCATCAGGCTCCCTGAATGGAGCCTGCTTCTCCCTCTGCCTAGGTCTCTGCCTCTCTCATGAATAAATGAAAATAAAAATCTTTAAAAATAATAATAATAAATTCTGAATATTTAAATTGCAACTTTGAAAAAATCTACGAGATGCAAAATGAAGGTATCAGAATGCCCCTTTTGGATGACAATGCCTTTCCCACAGCCTCCGTGTGTTTTTCCAAAGTTAATGTCAAGGTTGTCCTAAGTCAGGAAGGTTCTGATGCATTAAGAGGCACAACATGGATGTCCTCAGCTATTTGCTCCCATTCACCTTAGGGGCATTCATACTAGGCACTGGGAGATCCTGAGATGGGAAGGCAGCATGGTGTACTCCAGAAGAGCATGGGATCAGGGGTCAAAGCAGCCAGGAAAGGTCTCCCCATCATTGTGAACTCTGACCTCAGTCTGTTTCTTCATCTAAAAAATAGGGAAGAAAAGAACCTCAAAGCAAATTCCTTTATAAGAACATGACAAAGGGACACTTGGGTGGCTCAGGGCATGATCCCAGGATCACAGGGAGCCTGCTTCTCCCTCTGCTTATGTCTCTGCCTCTCTCTCTGTCTCTCATGAATAAAACCATAATTAATCAATTAATTAAAAAAAAAAAAAAGAACATGACAAAAATCAAGTGGCAACATCTTGTAAGCAATACAGCTACTATAAATGTTAGTTAGACATTTCAGCATTTACTCCCCAAACATCTATTTTAGGTTTTAGTGGTCTGGATATAGGCCTGTCTTCCTGACTAGACCCTCACACCCCTGAGGGTAGGGTTTGTTATCTCTGGGCATCTAGTACTGGCCCTGTAGTACAAGAGATACCTGATGAGATGGAAATTAAATGAACGGTTTCTACAGAAAGTCTCCTATTTTGTAACCAGCAAGCCTCATGTAATATTTTTTCAATGGAGGGTTTCAAAGGAAGGTAGTCCTGTCACTGTGCTCCCAAGCAAGGCAGCCATCAGCCAGGCAAATGGCTGCTGTACACTGGGTCCCATGAAATTCAGGGAAACAAGAGCAGGAGCAAAGAGCCAGGTGTAACAGCCGGACAGTCAGAGTCTGAAGTCTGGCTCCTCTCCTTACTAATGGTGTCATGAGACAGAATTAGGTGCTTCAATTTGCTTATCTGTAAGACAAGGAAACAATAAGAACCCACCCTAAGATAACACAATGTAAAGCATTTAGCATAGTGCTGGGCCGTATGTATGCAACTCAATAAATGTTAGTTATTATAAATACTATTACATATTCCCAATTCGTGGTGTGGTTCCTCAGCTGGAGTCCCCAGTGATGGACAGCATGACATCAGTGCAGAGACAGGCCTGAGCAGCTGACCAGCTAGGGACCACCAACCTTCCCTGTAAGAGGGGTACCACCTCTTTGACACTCCCCCTCTCCTCCTTCCCCTGCTCTCTAGGTTCCTCCTTTCAGGACCCTTCTGACTTTGGGACAATCTTCTCAAACAGTATCTGAGGGGAATTCCTGAGAGGGGATAGTTTAAAAACTGCTGGGTCCTAACTGGATAACTGATCTATCTTCAAGTCAGTCATTGATTTTTTTTAAACCCTTTGCAAACCATTCTTCCTGCATCTGGGTCTTGTTTCCCACCTCTAATTTCCCTCTGCAAAACGAAAGGGTTCTGGGCACTCCTCAAAGAAGTATACTGCTAGGCAAACATTCTGTTTTTAAATACCTGCAATTGAATACCCCCCCCCCCCCCAACACACAGATGCAGACACTTGCTCTGTCACTTCCCTAAGCCTATTATCCACCTGTACCCTGAAGGCATTTAAATTTGCAGTCGCTGAACCAGCAGTTCACTTCAGTTTCTCCCTCCCTAAGTATCCTGTGGGTCTAAGTTCTGGTCATCAGCAACATCTCAAAAAGTCAGGATAGGGACACTGTGGAGCAGACCGTTCTCATACATCAAAAAGCTGGATTCTGCAGGAGGCTCCCGCTATAAACAACAATAATTAATAACCATAAAAACAACAGTAGCACCAACATTCAAAGAGTGCCTAAGCAATGTAGATATATTACCTATTTAATTAGGGCCACTCTCTGAAGAAGGTACTATCACGATGCTCATTTCACAGATAAGGAAACTGAGGCATAGCAGGATGAAATCGTTTGGTTAAGGTCATAGGGCTAAGGGGCAAGGTCTGGAGGCAAGGCTCGGTGACCACCTCCTCGTATTGCTTCTCATACACAGGCAGGGAGGTGGCGGCGCAGGGGGAGGCAGGGTGCTCTAGCTTCCCTCCCACACTAGCAGTGACGGTCCACATCGCAACACTAAAGCAATCAACAAAATAACAAAATATCGACAGCCCCTGACGTTTGTACTGCCCTTGACAGTTTGGGTGGGATTTCCCCCAATCTTGCTCTCATCGGGTACACTGGGCAGCTTTCAGGGGGAAATGCCAAGATAGGAAAACGGCATCTCTGCACCCAGGGAGCGGGGGCAGGGGAGCGAGAGGAGCCCACCTCACCCGGACTGCAGAAGGCCCCCCTGACTTAGCTGGCTGACCTTGGGAAAGTCACTTGCCGCCTTGGTGCTGGGTTTTCCTGCGGGGGATGTGGGAAACAGATGATCGCTTACGTCCTACGAGGGCATCCCTTCGCCTCCAGGTGCCTCACCTATAAAATGAGCACGTCACCCACCGTCCCTGTTCTCCTTCCGAGGGCTCTGCTAAGAATTACGGGGGACAAACGGGCCAAAGCGCCCCGGGCGCCTGGAAGCGCCGTTCAGATGCAAGGCACGGCTGGTCTGAGTCCGGCGCCGCCGCCGGGTCGGGTCCACCAATGCTCGGGTGACCCTCCTCCCCTGAAGCACCCGGAGTCGCCTGTGCCCAAGTCGGTGACCTCAGCTCGTCCCGGGAGAAACGGGAGGCCAGGACGGCTGCGACCTTGGGCGGCTGCATCCGGAGCCCCGCGTGCGCCGCGGCGTCTCACCAGTGTTCGGCACCTCTCGATACCAGGCGCGGTACAACTCGCGCACCCTCCGCTTGGCTTCGTTCATGTCCCGACTAAAAATGGGCTTCACTGAAGTGGGAGCCGCAGCAGCCGCCCGCCGCAGGCCGCTCGCCGCCATCTTGCCAAAGAAACCACCTCCCGCGAGGGCGGCCCAAGGAGGAAAGTGTTTTCTCATTGGCTAAAACCGAAAGACACTCCCCTAAACGCCACAGGTAGGCGGGAGGATAGCTGGCGAGGCCCTCTGATTGGCTGGAAGGCCTCCCTCTCTGGGTGGGACGGCCGCTGGGGGCTGCGCATGCCCAAGAGCAGAAACCCCCCGGCTCAGCCGTAGGCGGGCCTAACCTTGGCCTAACCGCGCCGCCAGGGGCCGCTCGAGCGCCAGACTGGCCGCGGAGCAGCCGCCCCGCGTCCCCCAGCGTCCCGCCGCCACCTGCCCGCCGCGCTCCCTCGGCTGCGCCCGTGGGTGCGTGGGCCTCGCGGAGCTTCGCGGGCCGGCTTCCCCGGGCGGGGGCCGCGGGAGCCCTTCATGGCGCCTGGGCTTCCGTGGCGCTGGCCTGGCCCCTGTGCGGTTTTTCCGCAGCAACATTTTCTTTCCTCTTTATCTTTTTAATTTTTTTTTATTGGAGTTCAATTTGCCAACATATAGCCTATCACCCAGTGCTCGTCCCGTCAAGTGCCTCCCTCAGTGCCCGTCATCGTTTCTCCCCCGTTAAACCAACTCTTCGGAAGCGCTGTGCGGCCGCCAGAGCGCTTTCCTGGCCGTCGGCTTCTTGGCGCTTCTCCGCATCCCGGGAAGGTAGGTTCTATCATCAGCCCCGTCTTAGACAAGAACGTTTTCATCCTAAACTGTGCATCTCTGTGAAAAGCAGCACAGAGATGCGGAGCTGGAAGGAGCCTTGGCATCGACCACCCCGGGGATCCCGCTGGCACTTTTCTACGGAGGTTGCCTCTGACCCTCCGGGCGCCCCGGCCCGGGCGTGCGAAGGGAGAGAGAACAGCTGGGTCGGGAGGTTCCGTTAGCCCAGGAAGCGGGGGGGCAGGGTCTAGGTCACGTGCCCCGCGGAGCCCCCTACGCGCGCCCCCCGCCGCCCCAGAGACCTGGCGGGCCGCCCCGGAGCGAGCTGCGGTGCGAGTCCGAGCCAGCGCGGAGCAGGGCCTGCGTCTCTCCAAGGCTTCCCCGTTTTAAAGGGAGAAAAGAAGAAAGAAAGAAAAAGAAAGAGAGAAAGAAAGAAAGAGGAAGGAAGGAAGGAAGGAAGAAAGAAAAAGAAAGGAAGGAAGGAAGGAAAGAAGAAAGAAAGAAAGAGGAAGGAAGGAAGGAAGGAAGAAAGAAAGGAGAGAGAGAGAAAGAGAGAAAGAGAGAAAGAAAAAGAAAGAGGGAAAAGAAGGAAAAGAAAAGGAAGGGAAGGAAATATAAATTCCGATCTGTCCCTATATTACCTTTTAAAAGGTTTCTGTGCGTTTAAGTGAGTTATGCTTTAAAAAGAGGCATGCACCACATACAAGTTTAGAGCATGAGCCCAGGTGGCTCAGCGGTTGGGCGCCGCCTTCCGCCCAGGGCGTGATCCTGGAGACCCCGGATCGAGTCCCGCGTCGGGCTCCCTGTATGGAGCCTGCTTCTCCCTCTGCCTGTGTCTCTGCCTCTCTCTCTCTGTCTCTCATGAATAAATAAATAAAATCTAAAGAAAATAAATAAATAAAGCATGATAATAAAATCATGGAACTTTGAAACCACGACCTTAAGAAGTGGTGATAGAGTTAAGGTTTGTAGAAGCATTACTGTGTTCTTCTCCACAGCCACTGGTCTAAGTTTTCCAGGCACACTCACATTTTCATGCAGCACAACACACCTGTGGGATAAGCCCTGTTAGACCCACTTTACAGATGAGAAAACTAAGACCCAGATGAAGTTACTTGACACGGTTGGTTTGAGACCCAGGTAGCTGGCCCCGGAGTCCCTGTTCTCTCTCTCACAGCACCTACATCAAAATACTTACCTGCCGGGGATCCCCAGGTGGCTCAGTGGTTTAGCCCCGCCGTCAGCCCAGGGTGCGATCCTGGAGACCCATGGAGTCCCATGTCGGGCTCCCTGCATGGAGCCTGCTTCTCCCTCTGCCTGTGTCTCTGTCTGTCTCTCTCTCTGTGTGTCTCTCATGAATAAATAAATGAACTCTTTAAAAAAACAAAATACCTACCTGTCTAATTCTAACCCCATCCACGCTCCTGCCTCCTCCAGGAGTAGCCACTATCATGAATTTAGAGCTTAAGATTCCTTTTCTGGGCACCTGAATGGCTCAGTTGGTTGAGCATCTGTCTTCAGGTCAGGGTCCTGGGATGGAGCCCCACATCAGGCTCCCTGCTCAGCAGGAAGTCTGCTTCTTCCTCTGCCTTTCACCCCACTTATGCTCTATCTCTCTCAAATAAATACATAAATAAAATCTTAAAAAATATATTTCTTTTCACTGAAAAAGAAAATGGCCACTAAAACAACCCACAAACTGGGAGAACATATTTGCAAACCATATATTCCATAAAGTACTTGTATCTAGAATATATAGAAGACTCTACAACTCAATGATAAGAAGACAAACAGCCCTATTTAAAAACAAGCAAAGGAGTGCCTCAGTCCCTTAAGCAAATGCCTTGGGCTCAGGTCATGATTTCACGGTCCTGGTATCTAGTCCCAAGTCAAGCTCCGGGCTCAGCGGGGAATCTGCTTCTCCCTCTACCCCTCCCCAATGCTTGTGATCTCTCTCTCTCTCTCTCTCTCTCTCTCTCTCTCGAATAAATAAAATCTTTCAGAAAAATTAAAACGAGCAAGGTTTTTGGCTGCCTCAGTCAATAGAGATTCTGACTCTTGATCTCAGGGTTCAAGTCCCATGTGGGTGTGGAGCCTACTTTAAAAAAAAAAAAAGTAAAGGCACCCAGTTGCTGGGAGGATGTGGAGCAGAAAGAACTCTCATTGCTCGTGAGAATGCCGAATCAGCCACTTTAGTAGTCAGTCTGGCAGTTTCTTAAATTAAAAAAAAAAAATTTATTCATGAGAGACACACAGAGAGGCAGAGACACAGGCAGAAGGAGAAACGGGCTCCCTGTGGGAACCCCGTGCGGGACTGGATCCCAAGACCCCAGGATCCCGACCTGAGCTGAAGGCAGACGCTCAACCACTGAGCCACTCAGGTGTCCCTAAAAAAAACTTTTAAGTTAATTTTAGGTTCATATGTATAAGAAATACTATAGAAAGTTCAGGTGTGCCTTGTACTCAGTTTCTCTTGATGGTAGCATATTGTAAAAGGATAGAACAATATAACAACCAGGATATTGACATTAATATAGTCAAGATGCAAAACATTCCCATTAAGGGGCACCTGGGTGGCTCAGTTAGTTAAGCATGTGCCTTTGGCTCAGGTCACGATCCCAGGGTCTGGGGATCGAGCCCAGCATTGGGCTCCCTGCTCAGTGGGGAGCCTGCTTCTCCCTCTCCTCCCTGCTTGTGATTTCTCTTGCTATCTCTCTCTCTTTCTCAAATAAATAAACAAAATCTTAAAAAAAAAAAAAGAGTGTTCCCATTACAAGGATCCCTCACGTTTCCCTCCCCCAACCCCCTTCTTAGTCCCTGATAAAGGGCCTCCATTTTGGTCATTTTGAGAATGTTTTGCAGTGGAATTATACAGTATATGACCTTTTGGATAGGCTGGGCCATATGTTTGCTGCATATTTAGTTGTTTTAAGAAACTACAAAATTATTTTCCAGAGTGACTAAACCATTTCACATTCCCATTAGCAGTGTGTAAGTGGTCCAGGTCTCCATATCCTGTTCTGCATTGGTGCAACAACTTTTGTATCTTAGCCATTCTGATAGATGTGTAGGGACACCTCATTGTTTTATTTATTTATTTATTTATTTATTTATTTATTTATTTATTTATTTATATTTATTTATGATAGAGAGAGAGAGAGAGACAGGCAGAGGGAGAAGCAGGCTCCATGCTGGGAGCCCGACGTGGGACTTGATCCCGGGACTCCAGGATCCGCCCTGGGCCAAAGGCAGGCGCGAAACCACTAAGCTACCCAGGGATCTCCATCATTGTTGTTTTAATTTGCATTTTTCTTATAGGTAGTGATGTTGAACATCTTTTTATTTATTTTTTAAAGGTTTTATTTATTTGAGAGTGAGAGAGAGAGAGAGCACGCATGAGCACTGGGAAGGGGTAGAGGGAGAAGCACACACCCCACTGAGCAGGGAGCCTGATGCAGGACTGATCCCAGGACTCTGGGATCATGACCTGAGCCAAAGGTAAATGCTTCACTGACTGAGCCACCCAGGTGCCCCGCTGAACATATTTTTAAATGCTAATTTCCTGTTCCCTCTATTGAAATGTCTTTTGTCCATTTTCAAATTAAATTGTTTGTGTACTTGTTGAATTGTAAGAGTTCTTTATATATTCTAGATACTAGTCCTTTGTCAGATATGTGGTTTGCAAATACTTCCTCCCACTCTTTAGCTTGTCTCTTCGTCTTTTCAACAGGGTCTTTCATAGAACAAAAGTGTTTGATTTTGATGAAAGCCAATATATCAACTTTTCCTTTTAAGGATTGTGCTTTTGTTGCCAAATCAAAGAATCCTTTGTCAAGCCCTAGGTTCAGAAGATTTTCTATGATTTTTTTTTCCTAAAAGCTTTATGTTTTACACTTAAGTTCATGGTGCACTTTAAATTAACTTTTATATAAGGTGTTATTTCTTTTTTTTAGATTTATTTATTTATTTATTTATTTATTTATTTATTTATTTATTTATGTGAGAGAGAGAAAGAGGCAGAGACACAGAAGGAGGGAGAAGCAGGCTCCATGCTGGGACTCCAGGATTGCGCCCTGGGCCAAAGGCAGGCGCTAAACCGCTGAGCCACCCAGGGATACCCTATATAAGGTGTTAGATTTAAGTTAAGGTTTTGGGGCTTTCTTTTTTTCCCCTTTTTGCTGCTGTTGTTGTTTTCTGCTGGTGAATGTCCAATTACCCCAGAACCATTTGTTGAAAAACCAGTTTTCCTCCACTTAATTGCTTTTGCAGCTTTATCAGAAAGAAGTCAGTTGAGGGGTGCCTGAGTGGCTCAGTGGACTGAGCAGCTGACTTTTGGTTTGGGCTCAGGTCTTGGTCTCAGGGTCCTGGGATGGAGCCCTATATCCAGCTCCATGCTCGGTGGGGAGTTTGCTTGAGGATTCTCTCTCTCTCTCTCTCTCTCTCTCTCTCTCTCAACTCTCTCTCTCTCTCTGCCTCCCCACACCCTGAATCTCAAATAAATAAATAAATCTGAAAAAAAATAGGCAGTTGAGCATGTCAGTTGGTGACAAATTGCCTTAGTTGTCCTGTATCTGTGAATTTCCTGATTTCTCCCAGCATCCTTGAAGGATGTTTTCATTGACTATGGGATTCTGGGTTGACATTTCAACACTTGAAAATGTTGTGTCACGTCCTTCTGGCCTCTATAGCCTCTGATGAGAAATCAGCTATCATTGGAGTTGACATTTCCATAAGGTAAGGTGTTGTTTTTCTCTGGATGCTCTCACAACTTCTCCTTTACTTATTTTTCATTAGTTTGACTAGGATATTTCTTGGATTTATCTTGTTTGGAATTCACTCGGCTTCTTGAATCTGTCATTTTTATGCCTTCTACCAAATTTGGAAAGTTTTCTTTGAGTATTTGTTCAGTCCTGCCCTCTCTTCTCCTCTCCTGAGATTCTCATAACATGATGCTTGATCTTTTTAAATAGTCCCACAAGTCCCTGATGCTCTGCTCATTTTTAACTCAGTCTGTTTTTCTGGTTCAGATTGGACAGTTTCAGTTGTTCTACTTTACAGTTCACTGCTTCTTTCCTGCCCTCTCCTTTCTGCTTTTGAACTCATTCACTAGCTTTTAATTTCAGTTTTTGTTCTAAAATTTCTATTGGTTCTTCCTTTAATCTAATGTTTCTTTGCTGAGACTCTATTTTTAAATTTTGTTTCAGGGATCCCTGGGTGGTGCAGTGGTTTGGCGCCTGCCTTTGGCCCAGGGCGTGATCCTGAAGACCTGGGATCAAATACCACATCGGGTTCCCGGTGCATGGAGCCTGCTTCTCCCTCTGCCTGTGTCTCTGCCCCCCTCCCCCCTCTCTCTCTCTCTCTGTGACTATCATAAATAAATAAAAATTAAAAAAAATAAATTTTGTTTCAGGCATGTTCATAAATGCTTGTTGAAACATGTTTATGCTGAGGTGGGTACTTGATGGGATGAGCACTGGGTGTTATTCTATATATATGTTGGCAAATTGAACACCAATAAAAAAATAAATTTATTTAAAAAAAAAGAAACATGTTTATGCTAGCTGCTTTAAAATCTTTTCAGAGAGGGGCACCTGGGTGGCTCAGTGGTTGAGCATCTGCTCAGGATCCTGGGGTCCTGGGATCGAGTCCCGCATCGGGCTCCCCATTGGGAGCCTGCTTCTCCCTCTGCCTGTGTCTCTGCCTCTCTCTGTGTGTGTCTCATGAATGAATGAATGAATGAATGAATAAATAAAATTGTTTAAAAAAAATACAATCTTTGCAGAGAATTCTGCCTTTGTCATCTTGCCTTTGGTATCTGGTGATTGTTGTTGTTGTGTTGTCCAGTTTAAGCTGTTCCTTGTTTTTGGTATGATGTGTGATTTTTTATTGAAACCTGGACACTTTGGGTATTATGTCATGAGATCGTAAGTCTTATTTAAACATTTTTTAAAATGGTAGCTTCCTTTGACACCACTCCAGCAGGGGAAAGGCAGGAGCTTGTTACTACAAGTGGGGGAAGAAGTCCAGGTCCCCCCCATCGGCCCCAGTTGACACTAAGGCGGGGGTGTCCTCATAGTAATTAGGATTGGGAGTTCTGGGGCTCCCTACAGATTTTCCCCTTATATGTCTCTGGTTGGTAAGGGTAGGAGTGCCTCATTGCTGCTCCTCCCCTGTAGCTTCCACAGACATCACGGGAGGGAGGTTTCTTTTTTACCTGTGGTCAAAGGTGAAAGTCCTGACTCTTTGCTAGGTCTCCTCTGACAACATTCAGTAGGAAGGGGTGGTGCATCTGAGTGCAGGACCCCATGTGACCACATATGTTACATGCCTATGAAGCTGGCTCTGAAAATAACCCTATCACTTCAGGTTGCTGCCTAGAGAGGGAGATTTTACAAAGCCCGGACCTAAATCACAGTCATCAGAAGCAGAGAGTAGTATTCAGGAGTCTGGATCTCAAGCCCTGCCACCTACCCACTGTGCGACCACAGTGTGCATTTCCCAGACATTTCCTGAGTGCTGTTCTCTACCAGCCATTGAGCCACATACAGAGGACATAGAAAAGATGGAGACATAGTCCTTGCCCTCATAAGCCTTGGCACTGCACAGACTCCTGGAATCTGGATCTTTTTTCATTAAGTGCCTCCAAGATCATTCTCTCAGTTTATCTAGATCTGATTCATTTTAGTTCTGGAAAGAATCTGTAATGTGGATATATCGTATTTCATTTTTCAGCTGTTGCCCTATTCATAGATCTAGGTGGTTTCCATCTCTGTGCTATTAAAAACAAGGGACATCCTCATTCATGCCTCATTTTGAAGCCTACCTGAGTGGGTATTTCTCTGGAACAGATAACGAGAAGTAGAATTGCTGAGGCAAAAGGTACATGCACTTTAAATAGATATTGCCAAATTGCCCTCTCCTCAGTGATTGAAAGTACTGGTTCCTTGCACCCACTTCAACATTTAATATTATGTTTTGCCAACTTGAGGGAAGAAAATAATAGCTCTTCTTCTTTTTTTTTTATTTTCATGATTACTAATGAAATTGAGCTTCTTTTCATGTGGCCACTTTTATTTCTTCATATTCTTTGCCCATTTTTCTATTTCATTGTCCTATTGATTTGCAGGAATGTCTTTTTGTCATCTCTGTATTAATCTTTGCCATATATGCTGCAAATACGCCATTTCTTTTTTTTTATATTTTATTTATTTATTTGAGAGAGAGAGGGAGAGAGCACAAGCAGAGGGAGAAGCAGACTCCCCACTGAGCAGGGAGCCCGATGCAGGGCTCAATTCCAGGACTCCAGAATCATGACCTGAGCCAAAGGCAGCTGCTTAGCCAACTGGACCACCCAGGCAACCCACAAATACCTCATTTCTTGTTTGTTTTCAACTTTGTTGATGGCTTTGTCATATAGAAGTTTAAATATTTATGTAGTATAAGTATTTTGTGTCTTAGTTTTTTTTAATTTCTTTATTTAAAAATATTTTTAAAAATGGATTTCTTCCTCAGAGACACACAGAGAGAGGCAGGGACACAGGCAGAGGGAGGTGCCAGCTCCCCGCGGGGAGCCTGGCGTGGGACTTGATCCCAGGACCCTGGGATCATGACCTGAGCCAAAGGCAAGATGCTCAACCACTGAGCCATGCAGGTGCCCCATGTCTTAGTTAGTTTCTTTCTTTTTTTTTTTTTTTTAAAGATTTTACTTATGTATTTGAGAGAGAGTGCACGTGCATAAGGAAGGAGGGGCAGACGGAGAGGGAGAGAGAGAATCTCAAGCAGACTCATACTGAGCTCAGAGCCTGATGCAGGACTCAATCCCACAATCCTGAGGTTGTGACCTGAACTGAAAACAAGAATTGGATCCTGAACCGACTGAGCCACCCAGATGTCCCTGTGTCTTCTTTGTAAGAAGATCTCTTCTCTTCCAAGGTTGCAAACATATTCTTTTAAAAAATACTTTGATAGAGTCTTTTTGAATGGTTTTATTTATTGTGGAGTGCTAATCGACTATGTAGGGTCATAAAAATACACTGCTAGTAAGGGTGTACTTGTGGTTAGACTTTAGGGCACTGGGGCTCCCCAATCCTGCTGAGTATTAGTTACCAACCATCCAGCACTTCTCTGACCAAGAATTCTCACATTTATTGCTCTCATCTGGTGGCTGATGCCTCTATTTTTGTCTGCTTGTCATAGGTGGGGAGAGAGGAAGTCCGTCACCTTTTTACTTCACATGAGTCCCCCAACCAGTTATCCTGATAGGGTCTGTCCTGCTCCCCAGATCTATCACTCTGATGAACAGTCGGAGGCCCCCACCCCCACCCCTGGAGACTGTCCACCTTTCAGGATGACGCTCTCTGCCTATATTTTGTGCTTTGATTTTCTCTACCAACCTCATTCTATCTGCCTTCCATTTTTGAGGGATTCCTTGTAGCTTCTAGTTTAACAGGACACCAAGTTTTGTTTTCTAGCAGTATTATGGATTTATTTTCAGCTCTACTTTCTTTTACCTCTGTGGTATGAGGTAGGAGGGAGGGGCAGTATACACAGGTGGCAATCTGATGTCTGGGCCCAGTGACCACTGAGAACTTTCCTATTGTCCTGACACTGAAAGCTGACTAGGTTCAGCATAGAATTCTTGAGTCATAATCATTTTCCCTCAAAACTCTGTAAAACATGACTCCACTAACAGTATTGCATGTGGCAATTCTGATACCTTCTGCTTCTTTATTCTTTTTAGGTAATCTGTCCCCTTCCCCTTGCCCCACTTTAATGTTTTCTTTTCTTTCTTTCCTCTTTTTTGAATATTTTATTTTTTAAGTAATCTCTACACCCAACATGGGGCTCTAGCTCACAGCCCTGAGGTCATCCCTGTCTAGCTCCACTGACTGAGCCAGCCAGGTGCCCCCTTAATGTTTCCTTTATCCTGAAAATTCAAAAATCTTATCAGACTATGTATACTTAGTGTGGCTTTTGCCTCATTAAGTTAATCTAAGAGCATGTGATTAAGAGTCAAGGCTTCCTTTACTTTGAGGAACATTTGTATCTTGTGGCTTCTCCCTCAACTCTCTTCTTCTTGATATTCTTATTTGATGACTGTTTAGTCTTCTAGGTTTGTTCTCCACATCTCTCAACGTTTCTATTCCTTATCCTTTGCTTCTGTCTACTGGGAGAATTTCTTGGTCTTTTAATGCACTTATTCACTTTTTTTTAAATAGTGTCCAATCATTTTTATTTATTTACTTTTTAAATTTTATTTATTTATTCATGAGATACAGAGAGAGAGGCAGAGACACAGGCGGAGGGAGAAGCAGGCTCCATGCAGGGAGCCCGATGTGGGAATCAATCCCGGGACTCCAGGATCATGCCCCAGGCCAAAGGCAGGCGCCAAACCGCTGAGCCACCCAGGGATCCCCCAGTCATTTTTAAATAGTATCACAGTTTCCATTTCATTTTAAAATTTAGGGCACCTGGCTGGCTAAGTTGGTGGAGCATGCAACTCTTGATCTCAGGTTCATGAGTTCAAGCCTCATGTTGGGTGTGGAAATTACTTAAAAAATAAAATTTAACTGTTGGCCTGGATCAGGATAAATTTTGTATTACTGTCTGCCCCAGTTTCATAGATACAATATCTTCTTGAATATTGTTGAGAATACAAAACCGGGCATATCTACCTTTCTTCTGTTTGGGGGGTAACAATTGCATAGGAGACCATGGATTGCTCTTATCATAGTGCTGAATTCCTCCTTTTTTTTAAAAAAAAAAGATTTTATTTATTCATTCATGAGAGACACAGAAAGAGGCAGAGACATAGAGGGAGAAGCAGACTCCTCACAGGGAGCCCGATGTGGGACCCAATCCCTGACCCCTGGCATCATGCTCCAAGCCAAAAATAGATGCTCAGCCACTGAGCCACCCAGGTGTCCCTGAATTCCTCCTTTTGGACTACCATTTCTTTTCATAGGACTTTTTTTCTGTTTCTTATCCTTACAAAGAAATATCCATGTTTGTTCTGTTAGGAGTTGAGGTGAGTTCTTTTTTTTTTTTTTTTTTTTTAAGATTTATTTATTTATTCATGAGAGACACAGAGAGAGAGAGGCAGAGACACAGGCAGAGGGAGAAGCAGGCTCCATGCAGGGAGCCCGACGTGGGACTTGATCCCGGGTCTTCAGGAACAGGCCCTGGGCTGAAGGCAGCACTAAACCACTGAGCCACCCAGGCATCCCTGTGAGTACCTGTTTAAATGTTTAAAGAATGTTTACAATGTTTAAGTCTGGAGGAAGAAACAATGGAACAGTTCATATAACTTTACTCTTTTTTTATTTATTTTTATTTTTATTATTATTAATATTATTTTTTAAGATTTTATTTATTTATTCATGAGAGACAGGGAGAGAGAGAGAGAGAGAGGCAGAGACACAGGCAGAGGGAGAAGCAGCTCCAGGCAGGGAGCCTGATGTGGGACTCCATTCCGGGTCCCCAGGATCACGCCCTGGGCTGCAGGGGGCGCTAAACTGCTGCGCCACTGGGGCTGCCCAACTTTACTCTTTTTTTAAAAAAAAGTTTATTTTATTTATTTGAGAGAGAGCGAGAGAGCATGAGCAGGGGTAGGGGCAGCAGAGGAGAGGCAGAGGGAGAAGCAGGCTCCCCACCGAGCAGGGAGTCCAACTTGGGGCTTGATCCCAGGATCCTGGGATCATGACCTGAGCCAAAGGCAGATGCTTAACCAACTGAGCCACCCAGGAGCCCCTAACTTTATTTATTTATTTATTTATTTATTTTTAAACTTTACTCTTTTTAAAATCAGCTTTGTTAGGACGCCTGGGTGGATCCTGGGCCTGATTCTGGGATGCTGGATCGAGTCCCACATCGGGCTCCCTATGTGGAGCCTGCTTTTCCCTCTGCTTGCGTCTCTGCCTCTCTCTCTCTGTGTCTCTCATGAATAAATAAATAAAATCTTAAAAAAATAATTTAAAAAACCCCAACTTTGTTGATATATAATTGGCATATGACAAAGTGTTGATATTGGTATTTGATACATTAATATGTACTTGTGAACCATCATCACAATTAGGAGAATGAGCATATCTGTCACCCTTATTATTTTTTTTAAGATTTTATTTATTGGGCATCTTAAATACAGATTTTATTTATTTATTCATGACAGACACACAAGAGAGGGAGAGAGAGAGGCAGAGACACAGGCAGAGGGAGAAGCAGGCTCCATGCAGGGAGCCCAACATGGGACTTGATCCTAGGTCTCCAAGATCCAGCCCCGGGCTGAAGGTGGTGCTAAACCGCTGAGCCACCTGGGCTGCCCATATCTGTCACCCTTAAAAGCTTTCTTGTGTGCTTCTGTAATCCCTCCATCCCATCTCTCCCTCTTTGTACCTCCATGAAAACGTATTTGTATTTTGTAAAATTTTACATAAATGTAATCCTACAAAAAAATTGTAATCCTACAGTATATATCCTTCTCTTTTGTCTTTCACTTAGCAAAACTATTTTGAGATTTATCCTTATTGTTATGGCGATCAGTAGTCCATTCCTTTTATTGCTGAATATATCCCATTATATGGATAACGTGTTTATTTATTCACCTGTTCATGGATATTTGGGTTGTTTCCACTTTGGGGCTATTACAAATAACTTGTTGCAAATATTTGTGCACGTGTCATTGTATGGATTACATCTTCTTTCTTGGGTAAATACCTAGAGTGGATTGGTAGGTAACACAGCAGGTGTATGTTTTTATTTTTAAAGAAAGTTTCAAACTCCAAAACCTAGTCATATGATTTTATATTCATATCAGCAATGCTTGAGAATCTCAGTGATTCCACTTCTCATCAATGTTTGGAAAGGTCAGTCTTTTTAAGACAGTCTTTATTAGGTATGTAGTGATATCTTACAGTTTTAATTTGCATTTTCTTTCACTAGTGACTAGTAATGTTGAGAGTTTTTTCATGTGCTTATTTACCATCTGTTTATCTTCTGTGGTGAAATATCTGTTTAATTCTTTTGCCCATTTAAAAAATAAGTTGTTTGTTTTCTTACTATTGAGTCTGAGTTCTTTATATATATATTTTTTAAAATTTTTTTTTCTATTCATTTATGATAGTCACAGAGAGAGAGAGAGGCAGAGACACAGGCGGAGGGAGAAGCAGGCTCCACGCACCGGGAGCCCGACGTGGGACTCGATCCCGGGTCTCCAGGATTGCGCCCTGGGCCAAAGGCAGGCACCAAACCGCTGCGCCACCCAGGGATCCCTCTTTATATATTCTAGACAGATCTCTTTATTAGATATATAATTTGCAAGTATTTTCTCCCAAGTCTGTGGCTTGTCTTTCTATTTCTCTTAATAGTATCTTTAGAAAAGAAGAGGTAAATTTTGATGAAGTCAGGACACCTGGGTGGCTCAGCAGTTAGGGGTCTGCCTTTGGCTCAGGGCATGATCCCAGAGTCCCGGGATCGAGTCCTACATTGGGCTTCCTGTATGGAGACTGCTTCTCTTTCCTTGCCTGTGTCTCTGCTTCCCTCTCTGTGTCTCTCATGAATAAATAAATAAAATCTTAAAAAAAAAACTTAAAAATTTTGATGAAGTCCAGCATATCATTTTTTTTCTATGATGGATCATGATTTTGGTGTTATTTCAAGACTTCTTTGCTTAATCCATAGCCTCAAATATTTTCTCCTGTTTTCTTCTAGGAATTTTATAGTTTTAGGTTTTAGATTTAGGTCTATGATTAATTTTGAGTTACTTTTATACATGGTATGAGATGAGAATCAAAGTCTACTTTTTCCTATATAAATACCCAGTTTCTTCAGGACCATTTATTGAAAAGACTTTCCTCCAACGAATTACATTTGCACCTTTGTCTAAAATCAATTGACAGTATGAGGATCTGCTTTTGTCCCATCTCTCTTGACATCAACAATTTCTTTTTTATTTTATTTTATTTTATTTTATTTATTTTATTTATTTATTTATTTTATTTTATTTATTTTATTTTATTTTATTTTTTTATTTATGATAGTCACAGAGAGAGAGAGAGAGAGGCAGAGACACAGGCGGAGGGAGAAGCAGGCTCCATGCACCGGGAGCCTGATGTGGGACTCGATCTCAGGTCTCCAGGATTGCGCCCTGGGCCAAAGGCAGGAGCCAAACCACTGCGCCACCCAGGGATCCCCCAACATCAACAATTTCATATTGTTTTGATTGCTGACCAACTTTGTTTTTTTCAAAATTGTTTGGCTATTTTGGGTTCTTCACATTTCTATATGCACCTTTGATACAGCATATTGGGTTTAAGAACCAAAAAATGCTGTAAGTTTTATTACAATTATGCTGAATTTATAGATCAATTTGAGGATGGAATCCGACCCATGACCATGGTATATCTCTTCACTTATGTAGGTCTTCCTTAATTTCTCTCAGCAGTGTTTTGCAGCATTTAGTGTACAGATCTTGCACACATCTTTTGTCAAGTTTTCCCCTATATATTCTATATTTTTTATGCTATTATAAATGGTATTTTGAAATATTTCAATTCCCAAATATTCATTGCTATTATATATAAATATAAATGAATTTTAAAAGTTTTTTTGAATTAAAAAATTTTTAAACATACTTTATTTTTTAGAGCAGTTTTATGTTCACAGAAAATATAATTTACTTTTATATATTGATCTTGTATCTTTCAACCCTGCTAAACTATAATAGCTTTTTGTTTGATTTCATAGGATTTTAATATACAATCATGTCTGCAAAATAAAGACAGTTTTATTTCCTTTATAATCTGGCTGACTTTTACTTCTCTTTCTCTCTGTCTCTCCTGTTCTCTCTTTTTTAAAAGATTTTATTTATTTATTTATTCTTATTTATTCATGAGAGACACAGAGAGAGAGAGAGTCAGAGACACAGGCAGAGGGAGAAGCAGGCTCCATGCAGGGACCCCGATGCAGGACTCGATCTCAGGACTCCAGGATCATGCCCTGGACTGAAGCCAGGCGCTAAACTGCTGAGCCACCCAGGGATCCCCCTCTTTCTTTTTTTTTTTTTTTTAAGATTTTATTTACTCGAGAAACAGAGAGGCAGAGACACAGACAGAGGGAGAAGTAGGCAGAGGGAGAAGCAGGCTCCATGCGGGAAGCCCAACGTGGGACTCAATCCCTGCTCTCCAGGATCATGCCCTGGGCTGAAGGCTGTGCTAAACTGCTGAGCCACCCAGGCTGCCCTCTCTCTTTCTTTTTATGTTAAGTTTTATAGCTCATTGAAAAGAGTGGTCATCTTTTATAATGGCTGATTATGATCATAAGATTTGAAAAACATTAGTTTAATCAATGAACAACGTTATGATATATTTGCAAGTGAAATGCTTTTGTCTCATTTGCAATTTGCCAGGGCAATTGATGGAAAAAATGTTAAAGCTCTCTTTTGAAATAGACATAAATAATAATATTATTTTTTAAAAAGATTTTATTTATTCATGTGAGACACAGAGAGAGAGGCAGAGACACAGGCAGAGGGATATGCGGTACTCAATCTCAGGACTCCAGGATCACAACCTGAGCCAAAGGCAGACACTCAACCACTGAGCCAACCAATGAGCCACCCAGGTGCCCCCACAAATAGTGTCAAATATATATAGGGGGCCGAATCATTGCAGTAATAGGGCTCTGACTCTAGAAATCTGTTACTTAAAATATAGAATTTGACTTAAGGAAAAATTGGCAAGTGATCATAAGTCAGATTTTCAAATATTAGGTTGGTTATTGGACTAGATTAGGCAGGGTAGGGGAAGTTTGATGTTCTGCTTTATTATTGACATCATTGCCCTTTTCAGGAGTATGGTAGGTTTACTAATGGTGTAAGCGGCTATTACTTTTCTCTTTTGGCTGAGTTCATTGTCTAAAACTTCTAGTATGTTGTGTAGAAATCATGAAGGCTTTCATCATCACACCCTTGCCTTATTCCTGAACTTACAGAGAAAGTATTCAGTATTTTACCACTGAGTATATTGTTAGCACTAAGTTTTTCACTAATGTCCTTCATCAGGTTAAGAATGTTCCCAACTCCTCCTAGTTTGCTAGGAGTTGTTTTTGTTTTTCTGTTTTCTTTTTTTTTCAGAACAGATGTTGATTTTATCAAATGTTTTTCTATGCATCTATTGAGATAATCATATGCTTTTTCTTTTTTATTTTTTTAAAAGATTTATTTATTTATTCATGAGAGGCACAGAGAGAGAGAGAGGCAGAGACATAGAAGAAGCAGGCTTCCCACAGGGAGCCTGATGCAGGGACTCAATCCTGGATCCTGTGAGCTGAAGGGAGATGCTCAATTGCTGAGCCAACCACGTGTTCCTCATATGCTTTTTCTTTTTTAGTTCGTTAACATGGTAAATTATGTTGATTGGCTTTTGAGTGTTGAACCAACCTTGCATTCCTGAGGATAAACTGCTTTGGTATTGTGTATTATCCCTTTTATATATTTTTAGTTTTAAGTTAAGATTTTCTTTTTAGGGATCCCTGGGTGGCGCAGCGGTTTAGCGCCTGCCCTTGGCCCAGGGCGCGATCCTGGAGACCTGGGATCGAATCCCATGTCGGGCTCCCGGTGCATGAGGCCTGCTTCTCCCTCTGCCTGTGTCTCTGCCTCTCTCTCTCTCGCTCTCTGTGTGACTATCATAAATTTAAAAAAAAAGGTTTTCTTTTTAAATATAATTTTTAAATATTTATTTACTTGAGAGAGAGAGTGAGAGGGAGAGTATGAGCACATAGAGGGAGAGGGAGCAGAGAGCCTGACATGAGGCTCAATCCCAGAACTCCAGGATCATGATCTGAGCTGAAAGCAGATGTTTAATTGACTGAGCCACCCAGGTGCCCCTTAAGTTAAGATTTTTTTTCTTTTTTTAAAAAGATTTTTATTTATTTATTCATGAGAGACAGAGAGAGGCAGAGGCACAGGCAGAGGGAGAAGCAGGCTCCCCGCGAGGAGCCGGATGTGGGATTCTATCCCAGGACTCCAGGATCATGACCTGGGCCGAAGGCAGAGGCTCAACCACTGAGCCACCCAGGTGTCCCGGAAGCTATTTATTGATAAATACCTTATTTAACTTGCTTGTTCTTTTTTTAAAAAAAGATTTTATTTATTCATGAGAGACACAGAGAGAGAGAGAGAGAGTCAGAGACACAGGCAGAGGGAGAACTAGTCTCCATGCAGGGAGCCCCATGTGGGACTCAATCCCGGGACTCCAGGATCATGCCCTGAGCCAAAGGCAGGCGCTTACCCACGAGCCATCCAGGCATCCCAAGATTTTCTTAATAATATTTCCCTCTATGTTTATAAGGGACGTTGTCCTATAATTTTCTTGTGTCATCTTTGGTTTTGATATCAGATAATGCTATCCACATACAGTGAGATGGAAAGTATTCTCTCCTCTTTTTCTGGTAGAGTTTGTGTAGAGTTAGTATTATTTATTCCTTAAAAGTTTGGTAGGAAGTGCCTAGCTGGCTCAGTTGGTTAAGTGTCTGTCTGCCTTCAGCTCAGGTCATGATCCCAGGGTTCTGGAATCGAGTCCCATGTCAGGTTCCCTGCTGGGCGGCGAACCTACTTCTCCCTCTCCCTCTGCTTCTCCCCCTGCTTCTCTCTCTCTCTCAAATAAATAAAATCTTAAAAAAAAAGTTTGGTAGAATTCACTAGTGAAGCCCTATAGATCTGGAGTTTTCTTTGTGGGAAACTTTAAATTATTTAAAATTTAATGTCTTTAATAGACATTGTGTTATCAGGTGATGTACTTCTTCTTGCATGAGCTTTGGTATTTTGTATCTTTTAAAGATTTTGTCCAGGGATGCTTGGGTGGCTCAGTGGTTGGGTGTCTGCCTTCACCTCAGGGTGTGATCCCAGGTCCGGGGATTGAGTCCCACATCCAGCTTCTGTGAGGAACTTGCTTCTCCCTCTGCCTGTGTCTCTGCCTCTCTCTGTGTCTCTCATGAATAAATAAATAAATAAATCTTAAAAAAAATAAATATTTTTGTCCATTTCCTCTATGTTGTTGAATTTTTTTTTTTAATTTTTTTTTTTTATTTATTTATGATAGTCACAGAGAGAGAGAGAGGCAGAGACACAGGCAGAGGGAGAAGCAGGCTCCATGCACCGGGAGCCTGATGTGGGATTCGATCCCGGGTCTCCAGGATCGTGCCCTGGGCCAAAGGCAGGCGCTAAACCGCTGCGCCACCCAGGGATCCCTATGTTGTTGAATTTATTGGTATGGTTTATACTATTCCCTTATTACCATTTTGGTACCTATAGATTCTGTGTCATTGCCACCTTCATCATTCTTTTTTTTTTTTTTTTAAGATTTTATTTATTTATTCATGAGAGACAGAGAGAAAGAGAGAGAGGCAGAGACACAGGCAGAGGGAGAAGCAGGCCCCATGCAGGGAGCCCAATGTGGGACTTGACCCCAGGTCCCCAGGATCACACCCTGGGCTGAAGGCAGGTGTCAAACCACCAAGCCACCCAGGTTGCCCACCTTCATCATTCTTGATACTGACCATTTGTATCTTATTTTTTTCTGGTCTCATCTATTGACAGAATTACACATTTCATTGACCTCATAAAACCAGCTTTTGGTTTTACTGATTTTTTCTATTGTTTCTCTGTTTTCTATTTCAATTATTTTCACTTTAATCTTTCTTATTTCAATTCTTGTGGTTATTTGGGCTCTATTTGCTCTTCCATTTCCAGTTCCTTAAAGTGGAAACTAAGGGATTCATTTGGGACATTTGTTATTTTCTAATATAGATATTTTTAGTGCTGTATTTTTTTCTCTATGCACTGTTTTAACTGCATCCCACAGATTTTGATATTTTTTCTTTTTTTTTTCAGTTCAAAATACTTTCTTTTAGACTTTTTAGTTCACTCAAATATTATTTAAATGTGTGTTGTTTAGTTGGGGATTTTCCAGGGGTCTGTCTGTTACTGATTTCTAATTTAATTCCATTGTGGTCAGAGAACATACTTGAAATGATTTTTTTTTAAGTAGTCTCTACACCCACTGTGAGGCTCAGACTCACAACTCTGAGCTCTAGAGTTGAATGCTCTACTGACTGAGCCAGCCAGGTGTCCCCCAGAAATGACTTTAAGCTTTTAAATTTATTGAAGCTTGGTTTATGATTGAGAATATGATATGTCTTGGTAAATATTTCTTGTACATATGAAACTAAGCACTCCTCAGTTTTAAACATCTATATTTCTGTAATTTTTTTTTTACTTAAAAAAAATTGAGAGAGAAAGAGGACATGTGCAAGCTGGGGCAGAGGAGGAGGGAGAGGGAGAGAGTATTTTGAGCATACTCTCTGCTGCGTGTGGAGCCCCACACGGGGCTTGATCTCAAGACCCTGGGATCATGAACTGAGCCAAAGGCAGACACCTAACCAACTGAGCCACCCAGGTGCCCCCATAGTTTTGTAATTATTGTTTAGTTACATGCAGAGTAATTTGAGGACAGTAAAGTCTGTTGTCTTGAATCTGACAATATCTATTTGATGTCTTCACGCCTCTTAAAGGCAGACTCTATATCCTGTTTGCCTTTCTCTCCCCATAGCATCTTTCCTGACCCCAAATGGAAGCTCAGCAGACACTGGTTCAATGGATGGATGACACTCAGAAATAGTTAGGCCAGGTTCTTATTTTTTTTTAATAAATTAATTTTTTATTGGTGTTCAATTTACCAACATACAGAATAACACCCAGTGCTCATCCCGTCAAGTGTCCCCCTCAGTGCCCGTCACCCATTCACCCCCACCCCCCACCCTCCTCCCCTTCCACCATCCCTAGTTCGTTTCCCAGAGTTAGGAGTCTTTATGTTCTGTCTCCCTTTCTGATATTTCCTACTCATTTCTTCTCCCTTCCCTTCTATTCCCTTTCACTGTTATATTCCCCAAATGAATGAGACCATATAATGTTTGTCCTTCTCCGACTGACTTATTTCACTCAGCATAATACCCTCCAGTCCCATCCATGTTGAAGCAAATGGTGGGTATTTGTCGTTTCTAATGGCTGAGTAATATTCCATTGTATACATAAACCACATCTTCTTTATCCATTCATCTTTTGATGGACACCGAGGCTCCTTCCACAGGTTCTTATTTTTGATTCAGAAAATATCCTTGTGCTATGTGACCAGACTGAGTCTCACACACCTTTATGTCTTTGCATCCCTACAGGACTTTGCACGTAACTTGACACACCACAAGTGCTTGGGCATTGTGTTGACATTGAATGGAACTAGAGAGACAGCCACAAAGGTGCTGCCTCAGACTGGTGGGATCTAGGCCATTCTGTGGCACTTGACAAACTGCTCTGGCCACAGTTGGAGAGGCTATCCTGTCATAAAGCCCCCTAAGACATGATGTCACACACAGACACCTCTCTCCTTACAAAAGGGAGGGGCTGTGGTGTTGGCCTCCCAGACTTAGCTGGGCTCCCATGCCCTCCTCAGGCTCTGCCCTAGAGCTTGAAGAGAGGTGAGCAGGACACTGCCTGGACGCTGATATGATCAGAGGGTGCTCTGCAAGTCGCTGAAATCACCAAGATTGGCAGCAAGTGGGCTCAAAGGCTGCCCTCAGTAGAGCACCTGAGCAGGTGAAAATTGGCTTTACAACTCTTAGCTTCCCTTTCCCCATCTTTCCTACCTGGCATCCCCTTCTCCCTCTCTTCCTCTCTCCCTCAGGATCTGTTTACTTTCCTCCTCCAGACTGCCTCTCGGAAAAAGCTGGATAACTTTGCTCACACCAAGGTAGAAATGACTAATGGCCCAGGGAACGGAGGGCAGCCACCTCCCTGAACAGGGATGAAAGGGCCTGGGAGAAGCAGAGGATGGGTGGGTTTGGCGGCAGGGAGTCGAGGGAGTCCCATCTGGGGGTGCCTGTATTCTCTGCTGAGGGTGGGACAGGGGGAGGAGAGGGTGGAAAGCTGAAGGGAGATTCTGAACTTGGCCCTGGAGAGATGAGGGCCCTCCCTTGGGGCACAGAGACTCACAAGGTGGCATCGGGTCCCAATCACATCGGAGACCTTGACTTTACCGTGAGCTTCGCTCATAAGGAGTTCCACACTGCAGGTGAGACTTCAGACAGAGGGTCTTTTGAGGAGGCCACGCATTTCCCTTAGGACTCCCTAAATTGTAAGAGTAAATGATAATGATTAAAAACTACCAATACTCTCAAATATTTTCTGTTGCACAGTGTTTCTGAAATAACTAGCCATGTACATCTGGGGTCATTTTATACCAAATGCTCAGTCAAGTGACACCTGAATCCTATCCCAGACCCCTTTTCCCATCCTGATTCTCTGAGAACTGCCTTTCCAGCTCTGAGGGCATTGAAACCAGCTTTTCTTTGGGACTCTGAGGTCTTGGGAGAAATTTCTGAGCATTTTCCAAGCTAGCCCATTCTGTCCTGAGTTTGGCCCTGGCTGTGACCAGCGGGCCATCCCCCCGGGGAAGAGGGTGGCCCATCGCTTGGCCCATCGCATGGCCCGTACCCCACCAGGTAAAGGAACACAGGATCTCAGGCCTGCTGATGCACTGATGGTTTTTTTTTTAAGATTTTATTTATTTATTTAATTCTTGAGAGATAGAAGGAGAGACAGAGCCAGAGACACAGGCAGAGACAGAGCCAGAGACACAGGCAGAGGGAGAAGCAGGCTCCATGCACCGGGAGCCCGACGTGGGATTCGATCCCGGGTCTCCAGGATCAAGCCCTGGGCCAAAGGCAGGCGCCAAACCGCTGCGCCACCCAGGGATCCCCACTGATGGTTGACCATCTTTTCTTCACAGAGTGAAAATGGTGTTTGGACTGGGCTGCCAGAGAGAGAGGTAAAGTTCAGGTGGGCCCAGTGCCTTGAGTGACCAGGAAAGGGGATGCCCACTTAGGTCTAAAAGGAAAGGAGAATAGAGTTCTCTGTTCCCCTTTCCTTGACTGTTCCAGTTTCTCTGTGACTCAGGGTTGGGGCAGAAGGCCTGGCCCTGGCTGGTGGGCCCTGCCTCTGTGTGTGCGCCTGTGTGTGCATGCACCCTGGGAGCCACTGTCCGACAGTGTCAAGATGCTCTGCTTGTGCCAAGGGGGAGGGGTCCCAGAAGAGGTGGGCGAGTCCTGGGGATACAATTTCTGATCAGGATTGTGGGATCTGTCAGTCCCAGAGTAGGGCTCTTGGAAGACCCCAGGAGAAGAGCTGGTCCAATGCTGACTGCCCAGCCTGGGCCGGGTGCTTGCTTTCTGGCTGGGAAGGCAAGGTGGGGCCAGGGAGACAAGAGCAGAAGAAGAGGAGGAGTGTGTTCAGGCTCTGAGTCTGGCTCTCAGTGGAGGCGGAGGCACAGTGCCTGCCGAGAGCCCTGATCCAGTTAACAGATTTGCGCACCCACAGTGTTGGATCCCCCTGGTGGAGCTAGTCCTGGGGTTTGGAGTGGGAGGGAAGGTGGTCCCCACTCACTAGTGAGGGCATATGGGGCACCCAAGCTCTACCCTCAACTCCACTTTCCTTCCAGGCTCTATAAGCCCCTGTACGTAGTACACGTCTTCATTCTTGCAGGTAAGGGCGCTGGGGAATGCAGGGGCGGCCCGCTGGTTCTGGCCTCAGGGCCGCCCCACTCTCTGGCTGTTTACTGGGGCTCCCAGGGCCTGGCCGTGCTGCTCAGAGTCAAGGCTGCCCTCTGTCTCTTTCTTCCCTTGGTACCTTTGCAGTGAAACAGATTTGAACCCATGTTTGATTCTGAAATCCCCCCTCCCCCTGGAAACCCATGAACCGAAACCCACACAACCTCACGTCCTATAGCAGTGGTCTTCAATGTTTGCCTGCACACCTGTGGAAAAAATCCAACTTCCCTCATACACATTAACACCCAGCTTCTGGGATCCCTGGGTGGCGCAGCGGTTTGGCGCCTGCCTTTGGCCCAGGGCGCGATCCTGGAGACCCGGGATCGAATCCCACGTCGGGCTCCCGGTGCATGGAGTCTGCTTCTCCCTCTGCCTGTGTCTCTGCCTCTCTCTCTCTCTCACACTGTGTGCCTATCATAAATAAATAAAAATTAAAAAAAATTTAACACCCAGCTTCTTTCCAAGTTTACTTTAAAGGGATACAATTTCTGGTATATTGTAAATAAATACTGACATTTTAGAGTAATGGTATCACTCTTAAATGTTTTAATTAGTCTTTCTTCACTCATTGCAGGAGTGGTATACTACTATTTTCAGGGGTCTGTGGGGAAGCCAGCCCCTGACCACGAGATTGCTGGGGAACCTTCCCAGGTAGGCACTGAGGAGGCCTAGAGGCCGGGGTAGCCTCACTGTAGCCTGAGTAGAGGTCACGCTCCTTGGTTGTTAACTGTGTGTGTGTGTGTGTGTGTGTGTGAGAGAGAGAGATTGAGAGAGAGAAAGGGAGGGGGAAATGTGAGGGCTCTGCAGAAATTCACTGGTTTTCTGGTAAGGTGTCCAAACAGAGGCTCCATCCCTCACAGGCTGTCTGTGTAGTCATCCTGGGGCTCTGTGGCAGTGGCGTCCACAAACCAAAAGAAACAGATGATCCCTCATTGATGTGAGTAGCTCTGGAATGTGGTTCAGTGCTCTTATATGGATGACGTGGTGAGCCTGCCTGGGGTCACATACTGTCCTCCATGGCCCAGATCCAAGGACCTAGGGCAGAAGCCCCTGCTCCCAGCCCAGGTCAGAAGAACACAGATGGGTGCCGAGCACCCACCTAGGGCCACATGCCGAAACACGTGCTGTCCACCTGTTAGGTCCTGCAAGCCTCACAGCAGCCCTGCAGCTCGCATCTCATGTAGATGGGAAACAGCCCCCAGGGACACAGTGCCTGGATCCAGGCTGCCAGGGTGACAGGAGAGGACCACATTCCTGATCCCCGGAGGCCTCCTGCTCTCTGCACAATGCGGCTGGGAACAGGGGACTCCCATAGAGACAGGTCGTCTGTGGCCCAGAAACACGGAGTAGATGCGTGACACCTCCTGGCTGACCTTCCAGAGGCTGGAAGCCCCGAGGAAAGCCCTGGGTGCCTTGGATGGAGACCACAGAGTACAACTCTGCTTCCTTTCTTTTTGTTGTTTAAAGTTACTAGTCAAATTTCCATTTAAAAAAAGTTTTATTGTCATCAAAGCTATGCTTCTATGTCATCTGGTGCTTTAAAATTTTAAGACCTGGAACCAAAAAATGGCTGCCTTTGCCCCAGCTCGACCACCGGTGCTTTCCCCAGGGTTGGAATCCTCCCAGCCTCCGACCTTCCCAGCTGGAGCCTTTCATTTTTCCATGTTTCCAATTAGCAAGCTTATCCTGCTTTGTCTTCATTTCTCAGATTTAGACATTAGCCGGTGAGGATTTAGCTCCCAGGACAACTGTACATTCGCTGCCCCTCCAACACACATGTCCACCTCCCTCCAGCCTTCCAGTGTTTTGGGATTGTGACATTTTATTACTTATTTTCTTTAATGATTTTATTTATTTATTCATAAGAGACACACACACACACAGAGAGAGAGAGAGAGAGAGAGGGGCAGAGACACAGGCAGAGGGAGAAGCAGGCTCCATGCAGGGAGCCAGACATGGGACTTGATCCTGGGTCTCTAGGATCACGCCCTAGGCTGAAGGCGGTGCTAAACCACTGAGGCACCAGGGCTGCCCAGATTGTGACATTTTAAATCTGAGTAATGACATTTTCAATTGTTAAAATCTTTTAAATAACATGGTTGCCGTTCTGATTTTTAAAATTCTTTATTTAAATTCAATTTGCCAACCTCTATAGTACAACACCCCTTGCTCATCTCATAAAGTGTCCTCCTTACTGCCTGTCACCCAGTTACCCCATCTCCTCACCCGCCTCCCCTCCCGCAACCCTTTGTTTCCCAGAGTTAGAGAGTCTTCCATGGTTTGCCTTCCTCGGTTCTGCTGATTTTTATATCATTTCGGGTTTTCAGCTCCCCTGTGCTTCCGTGGCCGAGGGCTCTTTTTGGACAGAGGGGTAACTACCACCACAATTAAGAAACAGAGCAGTCCCGCCGTCCCTTCAAAAAATTCCTCTGGACTCTTGTGCAGTTGGCCTTCCCCTCCCCCGCGTCCAGCTGACAGTTTTCCATTCCTATAGTTTTGCTTTGCAAGATTGTCCTGTAAGTGGGGGCACCCTGCGTGTAGTCTGGTCCCTCACTGAACTTGGTGCACCTGAGACATCTCTGGGTGCAGGCGCAGCACCTTGTTTCTCCTCGCTGCTGAACGGGTGTCCTCCATGGGAAGGACTGCAGGTTGTCTGCTCTGCGCCTAGGAGACATTTGGGTGTTTCCAGTTTGGGACAATTACAAATAAAGTCGCTGTAGGGGTGCCTGGGGGGCTCAGTTGGTTAAGTGTCTGACTTTTGATTTCAGCTCCGGTCATGATCTCAGGGGTCTTGGGATCGAGCCCCACACTGGGGAGCAGGGACTCTGGCTTCTCCGTCCCCCCTCCCCCATTCATGTTTTTTTCTCTCTCTCTAAAATAAATAAATAAAATCTTTAAAAAACAAAACCAAACCACTATAGGGGCACCTGAGTGGCACAGTTGGTTAAGCTTCTGCCTTTGGCTCAGGTTTTGATCCTGAGGTCCTGGAGTTGAGCCCCTGCAATTGGCCTCCTTGCTGGGTGGGTGGGTGGGATCCTGCTTCTCCCTCTCCTCCTTTCCCTGCTTGGGCTCTCGTGCTTACTCTCTCTCTCTCTCTCTTTAATAAATACATAAAATCTTTTTTTTTTTTTTAAGATTTTATTTATTCATGAGAGACACAGAGAGAGCAAGAGGCAGAGACACAGGCAGAGGGAGAAGCAGGCCCCATGCAGGGAGCCCGACACAGGACTCCATCCCAGGTCTCCAGGATCACGCCCCTGGCCGAAGGCAGGCGCTAAACCACTGAGCCACCCAGGGATCCCCCATAAAATCTTTTTTTAAAACCCACTATAAATCTTCATTTAGGGCTGACATTTTTTTTTTAATTTTATTTATTTATGATAGTCATACAGAGAGAAAGAGAGAGGCAGAGACACAGGCGGAGGGAGAAGCAGGCTCCATGCGCCGGGAGCCTGATGTGGGATTCGATCCCGGGTCTCCAGGATCGCGCCCTGGGCCAAAGGCAGGCGCCAAACCGCTGCGCCACCCAGGGATCCCCAGGGCTGACATTTTTAAACTGAGAATAGTATTCCACGCTGAGTCACGTACCGTGGTTACTCTTCTTGGCGTGTCATTTTGTTTTTGCCTCTTTTTTCTATTCGCTTTCTCTCTACGTACAATTAATATACCCAGGCTCTCTGCCAAAAATATCAATCCCCTTGCAGTAGATTTACACAAATTAGGTGTTTAATGGATTGATGGTTTTCACAGAGCGTATCTCACGGGCGGCCCTCCCACTGTTCCCATAGGGACAGGATGCTCAGCTGCCCTGGGACCTCCCTTTCTCGGCAATCTGGGGAGCCCCTGTCACTCCTTTATTTTGATGGAATGCAACCGCCAGGGGAACCTCTGCTTCCTGAGGGGTAGTCTTCAGATATTACATGTCTGCCATGGTCTTAATTCATATGTGACTACGAGTTTGGGTAGGTATAGAATTCTAGACTAGAAATATTTTTTCTCATAGGATTTGAAGATCCAACTTCCTTGTCTTCTGGCTTCAAAGACTTTCAAAAAGAAGTCTGACGAAAGTTGAATTCCTAAAACAGGCTTTTTTTCTTTGTATTTAGAAGTTTTTGGGTTCCTTGTCCTGAGGGTTCTGAAATGTATTGATGACAAAACTCGGGATAGATCTCCCTCATCCATTGTCCTGGACACTTGGTGATTCCTTCTCTTCTGGAAACTCACATCCCTCATCTTTGGGAAATGGTCTTGATAAAAAAGGGACATATTTATCTGGTATCTCTCCCTGCCACTTCAATCTGCTGTCTCTGTTTCCTCTCAGAAAGCTCTAGGAGTTTGCAGTGGGAGCTCCTGATCTCTTCTCTGTTCTTTCTCGGGAAAATTTTTTTTTCGACTTTACCTTCTACATTTTGATTGGATTTTTCCCTCCCAGTATTCTATCATATTTTTGTTTTTAAAAACTGGAGGCTTTTTAAACATTTCTGTTATTTATTTATTTATGATTCTATTTATTTATTTGACACAGAGCACAAGCAGGGGGGGATCAGCAGGCAGAGGGAGAGAGAGAAGCAGGCTCCCCACTGAACAGAGAGCCTGACCTGGGACTCGATTCCAGGACCCTGGGATCATGATCTGAGCCAAAGGCAGATGTTTAACCCACTGAGTCACCCAGGCGCCCTGAACATCTCCGTTTTAGAGTCTAATTCTTGTTTCATGAATGCTAAGTTTTAACTTTCTAAAGACATCAGTTATTTACTTGAACTTTTTTTTTCTTCAAACTACTGGTAATTTTTAGGTATCTGTGTATGTAGGCACTGACTGTGGATTAGTGTGTAGCTGAGGTGACCCTGAGAGGTCACCTCAGCCTTCCCTCCATCCTTTCTCTCCTCGTCATGCAGCTCGTAGGGGAGTCCTTGAGGCCAGTGTGGGGGCCGATGGATAAGTGCTACCCCGTGACCACTCAGGTGGGTAAGGGCTGGGGGCCCCCTGGATGTGGGGCATTGGCCTGGGCACCCTGGGTGGGTACAGAGAGGAGGTGCAGCAGGGAAGGACCCCCAGCTGCTCACAGCTGTGAATCACTCTCCTGTTTGCTTCTGCAGAGACGCAGAGTCAAGAGCGAGAAGAAGCCAGCCTCTGAGGTGAGTGAGGCTTGCCCCGGCCGAGGCTCGCTTGTCAGCACTCCATGAGATGGGGAGACACCCCAGCTCATGGCGGGGGCGTCCCAGGAAACTGGCAACCCGCTGAGAAGGGAAGGACTCCCTTGGGAAGACACAACTACACACCGCAGGCCAGAGAACAAGGCAGGAGGGGGAGGGCCCTTCTGCCCATATCCCACCCTCCTGATCCCCCTGCAGGCTGTGCCCCCCAAGGCGAAGGGAGGACTGAATGGTGCTGCCCCTGAGGGGGAGACTGACATCTTGTCTCAGCGTGAGGGGGAAGCAGCCGGCCCTGGGCCCGCTGGGAAGGAGGTGGCTGAGGAGGAAGAGGTGGCAGGGGTCCCAGGCTGGGAGGTAAGGAGGCGGGTGGGCCAGCTGGAATGTTCCCGGCACCGTCCTACTGAGAAGCCCAGGAGCACTGCAGGATGGAGGTCATGGGAAGGAGGGCAGAGCTGGGGGGATGGGGCACCCAAGACCCCTGGGCCAAACTGCCATCCCAGTGGGGCAAGGGGCCCTACAGAGCCCAGAGGCAGCAGCCATGGTGTGAGCCAAGAGTGGGTCTGAACCCTGCCTCCCCCGACTTCCAGTGAAGCGAGGCCTCAGTTTCCCTGTCTGTGTAACATGGGGCCTATCTTCTCCCACCATTGTGCCCTGTCTTTCTTCCCAGGAAAACACCCAGGTCCGCAAGGAGACTGCAGTATACGCCTCTGGTAAGACCGCCGGCCCCACAGCCCTGCAGCAGGCCCACCTCCCTCCCTAACCTGGGGACACAGCAACAGCACAGACACTGGCTCCTCTCAGGCCCCTGACCCTGGGGTGGGGCGGAGGAAGCCCTGGCAGCCAGATGCCTGTCCCCCCTGAACATCTTCCTGGTTGGCAGGAACTTGAGGCCTCCCCCCTTGGGCTGGAGGAACAGCGTCAGAGGGAGCCCTGGCCCTGGGGAAAGGTCCCTCCCCAGCAGGGGACCCACAGGGCATGCCTGTTTGTGCTCGTAGAGGCCTCTGAGATGGAGAGTAAGGAGGGAAGGCCTGGGGGCTGGGTCCCCCAGCTCCTGAGGAAGCTCTGGTTGGACTGGTTCCCAGCCCCTGACATCCCGAAGACTCAGAACCACGAATGACCAAGCACCCAATAAATGCAGACTTGCTGCTTCTGCAGGCCCTGCTACTTCCTTTCTGGGGCTTCATCAAAACCCAGTGAGGCCCCATCCACACTCCCTGCCACACCTGCTACTCTGGAGAGGCCCTCTGACTCGGAGCCAAGGGACAGAGCAAGTTCCCTGAACGTGGGGGAGCTCCACGTCAGGAGTGCATTTAGAAGGTGCTGGTGGGACGTCTGTCAGGGATGCTGTTGGGTACAGGGTGGAGGGGTGTCCTCTGGAAAGAGAGGCCTGGCTGAGTGGGGTGCCTCTAACCGAATGTCTCTGGTCCCCAGGCTGTTCTCTAAATGCACCAGGGGGTCTGCCCAAGACTGGGCTAAGCGGCACACCTAGAAACCATCAGGTGCTGCCCAGGGGCCCAGTCCAGAGGCAGCTAATTGTGGGGGTGGGCACAGGGGGACAGCAGTCCTGTTCTCGGCCGGGGCTCCAGGCTAATGGGGTCACAGCCCCAGAAGTCAGAGCAGGATGACAGGACCCAGCAGCCCAGGGCAGGGAGGGACTGGCCCAGGGTCACACAGTATCCCAGCAGGGCAAGGATGAAAGCCAGGGTGGCCTCCCCCTCCTCTGGCCATTCCACGGGCCCAAGGTTGACCCATCCCTGGGGCATGCCTGTGGCCCACAGGTCCCACTGCCGACCGCTGGCCAAGTCTCCTGAGAACCCAGCTTGACCCAGACACTTGGACTGTGCTCTTGGGTGGAGCCCAGATGAGTGTCATCCTCCTCCAGCCTGGCTGTAAACGGCAGCTCTGGGGCAGGCGCCTGGACACAGGCATCCCTGGGGGCTGGGGAAGGGGGTCTCACCCGGTTTTGAGTGACTGAAAGGCTTAGGGAGGCGGCCCCTGGATGGCCAAAGGCTTCCCAGGGAAAGCTGGGGCACCTGGGGACTGTGCCCCGGGTGTTAACCTGGAACATCCCTCATGGCTGTCCCGGAGTCCCCCACCTTTGGGGGTGTCATAGACGAATGGGATAGAGGAGTTGGTGCCGGCCGAGCTGCTGGCCTGTGGGGTGGGGTGGGTGGTGTTGGACCTGAGATGTGGGTGTCCAGGCTGAGCGGGGTCCTCTCAGCCCCACTAGGGCCCAGCTGAGGGCTCTCAGCAGCTTGTTCTAGATTTTCCCACCATGAACCAGGACCTAAATATAGACATGGTCACTAACCAAGTAGCCAGTATTGGGGCTCTGTGGGCAACTAGGGGGTGAGCTTCCATCTTCTGACCCTCGGCAGACCTCATCTGTCCAAGATAGGGATGGAGCAGGCTGGGGTCAGGGCTGGGTCTGGGGAGGCCGCTACGGCCCCCCTTCGCCACCGGCGGCTGGTCAGAGGGCCCTGAGGGACTTGGAAGCCGGGATGGAGCCACCAAACTGGTTTATTGTACCTCGGGCCCCTGCTGAGGAGCTGGGGGGGTGGTTCCTGCCCCTAGCGAGGCTCCACACAGAGCTGGAAGGGGGCTGGAACCTTCAGGAAGGTGAAGACCCCGTGGTCGCTGGGTTGGGGCTGCCCAGCAGGCACTGAAAAGCTGAAGCGCTGCAGGAGGCAGGTGAAGAAGAGGAAGAGCTCCATGCGGGCCAGGGGCTCCCCGAGGCAGACGCGGCGGCCTGCGGGTGGGGAAGGAGCGCCCAGTAAGCCCGGCGCCAGGCCCCAGCCTCCAAGACTCCCTCCGGAGGGGTCGGCGAGCCGGGCACCCGCGCACCTGCAGAGAAGGGCATGAAGGCCTCCTGCTTGACGAAGTGGCCCTGGGCGTCCAGGAAGTGCTCAGGGTAGAAGCGGAAGGGCTTCTTCCAGACCTTCTCGTCCTTTAGCACTGACGACAGGTTGGTGATGAGTGTCGTCCCCTGGCAGGAGATGCCTGGCGTGGGTGGGGTCTGGGCCACGGGATGCCCGGGCCCCTGCCACCAAACATGCATGGGCACACACTCTGCCTGGCGCACTCCTGGACCCTTTGAATAACCCCTTGGCCCCAGAAGCTTCTCGGCACCCTCTCTGTCCCCATGGCAGGGCTAAGGGACTCCCCACCCGCAGGCGCCCACACGGCCACCCGTCCCTGTGCACAGGCTCCTCCAGCATGCTGTGGCACATTTCAGCCTGTCTTCCCCAGCGGCCTGTCAGCTCTAAAGGGACAAGGGGCGGGGCTGGCCCAGCCTCTGCTCTCCTCCCCGTCCCCCCAGCTGCCCCCCACCCCCAGCATCAGGCTGTGACCACGGCAGAGGGAGGCCTGCAGACCTACCTTGGGGATGAGGAAGCCCTGCACTTCAGTGTCTCGGGACGTCATGTGGGGCACACCGAGTGGGACGATGTCCCCAAAACGCTGCACCTCATGGATCACGGCCACGGTGAAGGGCATACGGGTCTGGTCTCCCATCTCTGGTAACTGCTCCCGCCCTATCACCTCATCTATCTCCTGCTGGACACGTCCTGGACACACAAGCATCCCCACAGTGATCAGAACCCAGGGGTCTGGACTCCGACGTCTGATGCCTGTGGAGGCAGCTCTTACCTCTGAGCCACGTCCCAGCCTCCACTCGGAGCTTCTGGGGGCCAAACCAAGCTCAAGGGACCCCAGGCTGTCCATCCTCTCCCTCCCCCATCCCATCCCACCCCCAGGCTGGGCTCACGCTGCACGTCCGGGTGCAGGATCATGAGCAGTAGGGCCCAGGTCAGCGTGATTGAGGTGGACACCATCCCAGCGATGAACAGGTCAGAGGTCACCATGCACAGGTTCTCCTCATTGAAGCTGGTCTTGGGGTTCCCTTTGGCCTAGGCCATGTGAGAGGGTGAGCTCTGGGGCAGAGGGAGAGAGCCCCCAGATGGCCTCCCGCCCTGCACCCACTGGGTGATACACGGCCCCACCTTCGTGGGCCTTGGTTCTTGGGGCCCTCATCCTGCAACCATTGTCCCGGACACCTCACTTTTTCTATCTCATCCACGAAGGCGTCGATCAGGTGTCGGGGTGGCTGGGTGGGGTCCCGGGTCTTCCTGTGCTCCTGGATCATTTCATTTGTCAGGGTTATGAAGGCCTTCTGCGCTGAGAAGACCTTGCTGGCCAGTCCCGGGATGTGCAGGAGCACGGGGATGGAGTTCAGGGCCTGCGGGGCGCAGATTGGGCCCTGCCTGTGCTCAGGGGCTCGCCGCGACCAGTCTGGTCCCCGCCGCCTCCAGGGTGTCCCCCCCCCCCCCCCCCCCGTTGACCCGGTTCCGCCCTAAGTCCGCCTCGATCCTCTTTCCTGGCCCCGGGGACCCCTGAAGGATCAATCTCGCCTCTAGATCTCGGGGGCTCTGGCGGCTTCCGATGGAGGCGCAGGTGCCCCACCGCCCCGCCCGCGACCCCCCAGCCCGCGCACGCGCTCCTCCCTGGGGCTCCCCGCCGCGCACCTCACGCAGGAAGCCGGAGTCCTGCTTCAGCGCCTGCTGGCTGAGCTCCAGCAGCTGGAGCAGCCGCGGGTCGTCGTACTCGAAGCGGCGCCCGTAGGTGAGCGACGAGATCACGTTGCTCACCGCCTTGTTCAGCAGCGCGGCGGGGCCGAAGGGGCGTCCTGCGGGCGCAGCGGGCGGGTCCGCGCTCGCCTCCCCCCCGCCCCCCCCCGCGCATCCCCGCGCCCCGGGGCCTGCGCCGCGCCGCTCACCCGCCTGCTCGGCGAAGGCCGCGCAGAGGCACGAGGCCTCCTCGGTCACCCACTGCTCCAGGGACTTCCTGCCCAGGCCGAAGTTGCGCAGGGTGGACAGCGAGAAGCGCCGCTGCTCGCGCCACGCGCGCCCGTAGCGCGCCAGGAACAACCCTGGGGGCGGGCGAGGGGCGGACCGTGGGCGGGGCTCCGCGGCGGGGCGGGGCCTCGGGGGCTCCCCCCCCCCCCCCCCCGACTAAATCGCGCCCACTCTGAACCCTTCCCGCGGGGGACAGGTCTCTGCCCGCGTTGCTCGCCGGCGCTTCTCGGCTCGCCCCACCGACTGGGTCCTCATTCCCGCCCGCCCCAGGACCTCTCCCGCTCCCACGGGCCCTGGGCCCGCCCTCATCCTGCCGCCACCCACCCGGCACCGGCGCCCACTCCTTCCTCCACCTGCCGCCCCTCCGAGGTTGCTGCCTCTTCCCTGCCGTGCGCGCCACCATCCTGCCCCGCGTGGCCCCGCGGGGCTTGTCGCTGCTGGCCCATCCCCGCCAGGCCCGGGGCTGCGCCCCTCCGCCGCTTGCCTTGGGATTCTGGCCCGAAACCCAGGTGGTCATAGATCGGCATAGGTGGGCGGTCGGCAGTGTCCTCGCTGCGGTGCACCAGGGCCTCGCGCACGGCCTCCAGGCCGTTGAGCACGACCACCGGCGTCCAGGCCAGCTCCAGGCTGAACACGTTTCCGAAGCGGCCCTGCAGCTGCAGGCCACGGGTGGAGGGTGGGGGTCAAGTTCGGTCCCCACCAGGCTGCAGGCCCCCAGTCTCGGGGTGCTAGCCTTGGGGCACCCCTGGGGCCAGCAGCTCTCTGGTGCAAGGGCCAGATCTGGCCCCCTGACCCCGGGGTCACACTCTCTAGGGAGGAGGGGCTGCTGCTGGATCAGACCTCTTCTTAGCTCTGACTTTGCAAAGGTCGCCAAAATTGTCAGTGGGCCATGTTAGGATCCCATTCTACAAGTGAAGAAACTGAGGCTCAAGAACCCACAGCGGCTAGAGTTGTACCTGTCATTGTACCTATGTTAGCCCCGGTTTCCTGACTGAGATGGGGTTCCCCCGTCCAGAATTCCTTCCCCTATTCTCACAACTTTTCCTCCTGAAGGAACCAGAAGGGACCCAGGTCACATAATTTAAGGGCTGCCCAACTAGCTCTCAAATCCACCGCCAAGGCCACACTCCACTCCAGGCCTTGGTTCTCTCTGACCTTTGATTGGAAAATCCAATTGGTCCTGCAGGCCCTGGACATCATCTTCCCATCTCCTTGTGCAGCCTGAAGCTCCACCTGCCACCCACTGTCTGCTGCTAGGGGGTCCCCAGGTCTCTGCTGCCCCCCACCTTCCTTACCTGGCTGAAGTAGCAGATTGGTTCCTGGAAGTCCATCTGCAGCAGGTTGCCCACCATGGGCACTGGCAAGGGGCCCGGGGGGTAGCGTGTGGCCCAGCGCCTGCGCCGGTGCATCAGGTCTACCAGGAGCAGGAAGATGGCCACGGCTACGGCCAGGGGCCCCAGCGTGTCCCCGGTCAGCAGCCCCATAGCTGTCTCAGTGCCCACTGGGCTCGTGGGGCACGCCGGTGTCCCTCACCACACCAGGGACCTGGGGCCGGCCAGCCAGGGTGCTCTCCCCGCACTGTCCGCTCAACCGGCCTGGCCTCACTTTCTAAAGGGAGCTGAGACCGGCCTTTGCCCTGAGTCAATATGTCAGGGCGACAGTGCTGCCAGAGGGTGCGGGGGGGTGGGGGTCAGGTGCAGGGGAGTTCAGGTGCAGGGGTGACCACAGGAGTCCTGTGCCCACTGCACTCAGGTGTTTACCCACAGTAGTGGGGTCAGGGGCGGGGAGAGGCTCACCTTCAGCCCGACGCTGCAGCTCTGCGACAGGCCCCAGGGAGAATCCCGGGGTCCCTGGACTTGATCCTGCCACCACCCGTCATGTTAGGCTCATGCCCCACAACATGGTCACAGCCTTGTCTCCGGGGACGCGTTCTCGCCTTCTCACGTTACCTGCCTCCTCCTGTGCGGTTTTACCTCCAAGTTTGTTATTAGCACTTGCCCAGTGCCGTGGGGATGTCACAGCATCAGAGGGACTGTGGGGGGGTGACGTTCTCAGCGTTGTCTCACTTCACACGAGTTCACACTCATGGAACCACGCAACCACAAAGCGCTCACACATTTACCGACACGACCCACAGGACTGACACACGATCACGGGCACGCACGTACACACCCACACTCTGGGAGCCAGCGCCAAGGTCCCTGGTCCCCAGGGGCTGCCCGGAGGCTGCCTGCGGTGGTGGCAAGCGGCTTCCTTGGGGCTGGCATGGCCCGGTGAGTGTGCGTTGGGGGGCGGGGGGGCAGCGGGGCTGTTTTCAGGGCTCCCCGGTCACCCAGATGGGCCAGTTCAATGCCCCGGAGCTCCTTCCCAGATTCGCTCCCAACTGGTCCTCGGACCTCCTGGTGTCACCCGTGATGCCCCTCCTTCGTGCCTGCCCACTTGCCTGACTCGGGGACCCGCGGCTGGGCTGCTGCCCACTTAGGTGGAGGGTGGCCTGGAGAGGACATGTGCCCCAGGCCTCTGCGGGGTGCGCCTGCCTCCTCCTCCTCCTGCCCTCAAATGTCAGCTGCTCAGACCCATTCTGGAAGACGAGGGGACGAGGGGCGACGAAGCGGGACACAATTTCTTTACACCCTCGCAGGCGTGCCCCAAGGAGCACAGGGACAGGCTTCTCAGGCTGCCCCCCCCACCCCCGGGCCACCCCCTCTCCCCCCCTGCCAGTGCCCCTGGCCCAGCCCCGTCCCTTCCACCCAACTCTGCGGTCCTTTGCAGGGAAGATGCGGCCTCTGTGCCCCCCACACCAGTGCCCGCGGCCCCCACACCCTTCCTCCTGCTCAGCCCTGCTGCCCCTCCAAGTCCGGGGGTGACCTCGCCCCGCCAGGCCCCGCTCCTTCCTCAACAACCAAAGGGGTGGGAATTGAGGCTGAAGCGCTAAATGAGTGAGGCCAAAACTCCCTCCAATGAGGTAGAACCCAGAGGGTGGGGAGAAGGTCTTCCCTGGGGGTCAAGCCCCGCACCCACCCCAGGGGTGCAGCCCACTCTCATCCTGGAAGCAGCTGGAGTATTCTCTCCCCCCGCTGATGCAGGGCCTGGAGGAGGCACCCCCCCCCCCGCCCTGAATCTCCCCCTTCTCCCTCCCTCCCCCACAGTAAGAGGACAAGGTAAGGGGACCAGGATCTTCCCGGTGCCTCCTCATACTCCAGATTCAGAGGTGGCAACTGGGGGTGTGGCCACGGGCTTTCACCAGTTTGCAGCCGCGGGTCTGTGGAAGCGGCTCCCCTAGGGCTGCCCAGAGCCCCACTCTCCCAAGCAGAAGGCCCACCTCCAGGCCCGGCCGGGCCTTGCCTGCACCTTGCCTGCACCTTGCCTGCACCTTGCCTGCACCTTGCCTGCACCTTGCCTCGGCCATGCACCTGGTGGCCTTGGGCTCTTCCTGCCAGCGCTGGAGGTGCCACATGCTGGGCACTGGGCTAAGGACTGCCACACAGTGGGAAGATCATGGGGACCCTGCTCCGGGTGCTCAGGACCCAGGGGAGGCATGGGAAGGGGGGACAGGGCCCCAGGCTGGAGCAGGACCTGCTGCACTCCAAGGTGACCTGGCAGCGGGACCAAAGCGCCACTGCAGGCTCCTGCGCGGCAGGTGCGTGGCAGCGGGGCGGCTCTGGGGGCTGCCAGCCCATGGTGCTGGCACCGAGGGCGGGAGGCCCCGTGTCCTGTCGCCTGCTGGCCTTGGACAAATGGCCCTTATCTGCTGGTGGTTTTGGTTGCCTTCCCCAGTCACCCCCATGGGGTCAGGGAGGGCAGTGCCTCCCCGGGGCCCAGGATGCGGCAGCCATAGGGCAAACAAGCCGTCACGAGGCCTGTGGATTTTTGCCATCATTGTGCAATTGCAGCTTCAAGGTCCCCGACATGCCGCGATGGGTCTCAGGTCGTGCCAGGAGGTCGAAGTCCCAGGGCAGCACTAGGGTCCATTACAAAATTTGTGCTGTTTGGATGTAAACGTCTCTAAGGGCCAGCGCGTAAATTACTGGGGTTTATTAGAGACACACCGGGCTGACCCCCGCCGGGTGGCGCGGCTGCTCCAGTGAAGCAAGAGCTAGCGCTCCTGGGGGCCCCTCGTGTCACTGGGGTCTGCCTGTGCAGGGCAGGGTCCTGTCGGGGAGGGACGCAGCAACACGGCTGCCCTGCACCCGCCGACCCCCACCCCACCCCGTCCTCCGCAAGCAGGTAGAGGGCCTGGGCACCCCTGAGGGTGCGGGAACGTCGCTCATCCTGCCCCTCCCCCTCCCGGAGGCACAGCAGCCCGTGGAGGAAGCCCCCCAACTCCCCCTCCTTCCCGGGAGCAGAAAGGAAGTGGACCCTGCATCGGGCCTAGACCTCTCCCTGCACACGGCCCAACCCGGGGGAGGATCCAGGGGAGGCGCTGGGGCTTCCCGCCCAGTGGCCAGGGCCTGGCCAGGGTGGGCACGGCGGTGGGGGCAGCAGAGAGGCAGGGCCCGCCTCCCGGGGGTGATTTCAGGGTACAGGGCTCCGGCTCGGCAGACAAATGGTTCTGCAGACCCGTCGCGCAACAGTGTGAATGTACTTAACGCCTCCTGAGCTGCACACTCACTGGTTCAGATGGTAAATTTCACGTCTTTAACTACAATTAAAAATTACATATATAAAAATCACCACTGCGTACCTATTAGCATGGCCAAAATCCAGACACTGCCACCATCAAATCCTGGTGAGGATGTGGGGCCACAGGTCACTGCTGGTGGGGACGCACAAGTCAGCTCCGTGACTCCTGACAAAACGCAACCTTTTTACGTGACACTGACCCAGAGGCGTTGAGAACCGATGTCCACACCAAAATCTGCACACAGATAATTGTAGCAGCTTTATTCACAATCGCCAAAACTTGGAAGCAACCAAGATGTCTCTGGAGAGGTGAGCAAACAGTAGGACATCCGGACAATTCTTTGGTACTAAAAAGAAACGAGCTACCAAGCCACCAATGTGGGGGACCCTTAAATATCACTGAGTGAAGGAGGCCCCTGACAAGGCCACGCACTGTAGGATTCCAGCCACGTGACGATCAGGAGGTGGGAGGGCAGGCCGAGCGCTGAGGAGCTCTGGGGCAGTGGGGCGACTGTGTGACACTGGAACGGGGGGTGCACGCACTAGTCCGAACCCACAGAACGTGTAACACCAAGGATGATCCCTAATGCTGACTATGGGTGTCAGTGCAGTAGGATTGCGGGGTGGGGGGCGGTAACTAGGGGTGGGTGGCGGCGGGGGAGCAGGGGCTACTGGGGAGGGTTCTGGGACTTGTGCTCAACAGGGCTGTGAACTTCAGATTGCTCTTAAAAAGCCTATGGGGGAAAAATACAGAGAGCTTAAGAGCTGTGGGAGCTGAAATGCAGTTGAGGCAGGAGACAGGAGGGGGTGTGGCCACGGCCGCCAATGGTCATTTCGGAATCAAGGATCATCAGCAAGTCAGAAGGGGACAGAAGAAGGAAAGCAGGATGACAAAGAATCATTTGCTGTCAGGAAAATATTTTCCTCAAGATACATATTTTTCAAGTTTTGTGGTTTAGCCCCTGACACCTGAAATCTATCAATTTCACTTGAACTGTGTTAATGCCAAGTCAAGAGCAGACGGAAAGCCACACAGCTCAAGAAGCCCGCATTGCTATGCAGGTCCCGTGGCCCGCGCAGCACACCCACCCACGCCTCCATCCTGGTGAGGGAGATGAGAAATGGGCCGCGCTGCTTGATGGAGCCATTAAAACAGAATTAATCTGCCATTTCTGCAGCCCCAAATTGATGAGCACACAAGAACTCATTTATAATTGCTTATTTCTACTTCACAACATTCCTTCCAGTATTTCTGTTTGCTAGAAAAGTCCATTAACATTGCATTATTTTTTTATAACCTTTAAAATTAATGTTGATTGGAAATATGTCCTCATACCAACTTAAGTAAATCTGACCATCCCCACACCCTGGCTGAGTTCCACCCACCCGGGCGGAGCCGCGCAGAGGGGCCCTGGGTTCGCTTCTCTTCAGGCCCTGCAGCTGCAGCTGCGAGGACCGCCAGGTGCAGGTGCGGGTGCGGGGGGGGGGGGGGGGGGGGGCTAGGGGGCTGCTCTGCAGGGGGGCAAAGCCACCTTCGGGGCTGCGGTGGGAGGATGAAGAGACGCGCGTTTGCTTTATATTAAACAAAAAAAAGGAAACAAGGTTAAAATGAAGTTTATTATTTTTTGATTTTTTTTGTTTTTTAAATAAAACTGTTTGTGAAACAGCTATTTTATCCCCACGGCAGAGTGACCCCTGAAAGATGCACTAACCCCTTCTTAAGGCCTTAACAAGAATTTTTTTTGTACTTTTTTCTTCTTTTTTTAAAACTCAGATATTTAAAAATTATACAATTTACAAAACAAAACAAAACAACATAAAGAATCATGTAGCATGGGGCTGCTCACCGGACAGGCCCCCTTTCCTTTATAAAAATGAAAGCAAAAAAAAAAAGGGTTAACTGGGTATTCCTGGTCAGCGTAACCCACATTGGTCACGCTCGGCAGACGCAGTCCCTCCCGTGTCGATTCCTACAGCTTAGACTTCCTGTCCTGACCTTCTGTCCGGGGGGGCAGGGCTCGGCGGCCAGGAGCGAGCCAGATGTGGGCCACCCCCGACCCTGCCTGCCGCGCGTGCTTAGTGGGGCGCTTGAGGTTCTCACCGGCCACAGTGATCCAGGACATAGCTGTGACCTTGGGACATCTGCCAATTTCACCCCCCAAAAAGATAAAAATTTTAAAAATAATAAATAAATAGTGTTTCTGGAAATGAAAAAAATTTATTTTTGTGTTTAAACATCATTCCCCCACTCTTGAAAACACGGACCATCCCCACATCACCCTCCCCCCCGGCCCCCAAACCTTCCCACTTTGAGACAAATTAATGACAAAGGATGGTTCTGGTGTGGTTTGTCTGCTTTCAGCCCTGGGTCTGCAGCTCTCTGAACCGGTGTGAGGCAGGCTAAGGATCAAAGCCACACCCCGTCCTTTATGAGACCAGCTTGTTCAATTTCACACTTAAATTTCACTGTTATTGGAACAAATTTGGAGTTCTTTAACTAGAGAATTTTAAAATAGAATCAAAAGGGATAGCGCACCTTTCATTTAAACAAAGTCTTTCCAGACTAAAAATAGATTTATATATATATATTTTTATCCCACCCTTTCACCCCCCCTTCCCATCAGCCCACCCCTCCCCCCTCCCCCCACATTGTCACTATGGAGATTGTGTCCATGGAAACAGCCATTCCAACTTCTTGGGTCTTTCTTTCCTGTGGTGTCACGGTTTGGGTGTGATGTAAGGACTTAGGGAGGAGGTGCTGGCGGGGCGGGGTGGGCAGGGCGGGGCCGCACAGCAGGACGGTTCCTTCCATCGCGAGTGTCCACCACCTCTCATCTCCACAGTCTCACCTGGAAGACAGAAGCGACACTGGGTGCTGGGAACCTCCGCGAAGCCTAGAGCCAACAGCCCCCGCTCTGGGGGTCCGGCAGGTGCAGAACCCCCTGCAAGTGTGCTATTAGGTGGGAGACCCCCAAGACCTGCAGTGGAGCCGCTGTGTGGCCCCGACTGGGAGCACGGTGGAGGGCAGCAGGGACACGGCCACCTGCACTGCCAATGGCCCCAGTGCACGGAAGCAGCAGAGACCAGGAAAGAGCTCCCGGCCATCCTGGTGGGGTGGCCCCAGAGTCGGGCAGCTCTCGAGGTGACCCCTGCTCAGGACCCACCACCAGGGGCCTGCCAGGGGGCTCAGCACTTTGGGGAGCACGGGGCGGTCCTCACAGAAGTGGCTGAGCACCCAGGCGATCTGTGGAAGCCCCGGCTCACAACCCCACCACAGCTGCTTGACAAGAGTGCATCCTTCACACTCAACAAAGAACACTCTTTGGCGAGCTCGGGCGGCAGGGCCAGGGCCCTCCTCTGAGGCTCCCCCAGCGTCCCCTGCACTGGCTCCTCTTCCAGCCCAGGCTCCGGGTCGGAAAGACGATCCTGACGACCCACGTGGGGCAGTGGGGTTGACCGAGGGCCTCCTCAGAGAACTTCATGGGTCTCTCTGTGCGCAGAGTCTCAGAGGACACAGCAGTTTCCAAGGATCAGTGCAGAAAGAAGCCAGCAGTGGTGGCGGCTTCCCATCAGAGCACCCCTTCTTCTCAGGGCCCTCTGGTGCCCTCCTCCAATAAATAACCGTCAGGAAAACCCAGGCGGCACCACCGTTTTCTGTTCTCACACAACTTACTAACAGGCAAAATGGTTCAGAAGGCCGGTCTGTGTGCAGGAGCTAAGCAGCTTCTATTTGAAGCACCCGTATATACACACAACTGCCCTCGCCCAAAAAAGATGGATTCCTGCTTGGCAGAAAACACGACTACCCAGGACAGAGCTCCCCCGCTCGGGTGAGGCCAACCCCAGGAGGCGGCTGCCATTCCCAGGATATCCATAGTGACAGAGTGGCTTCCCTAGGTGTGAAGGTGGCTCTGTGCCCCCGAGGTCGCCCTGGCCCTCCTGGCCCATGCTCCGGTCTCCCTGAGCTGAAGGCTGCTGGCCAGGAGAGGGGAGAACCAAAGGCCCTCTGTAAATGTAAGGGGGGAGCTAATAGGATGCCTCAAGTAACGAGAGGGGCAAAATCTTGTTGGGGGTGCAGACACCGTATGAACAGAGGACAGATGTCCAGGCACCCCTATAAGGTCGTGTTTGTGGAGAGAGGGACAGGGTAGGGCTTGCTCCCCCCACACTACTTGGCACAGTGCTGGGCCTGCACCCCTAGCCTGCTAACTGCTTGGAGGAGCAGGCCCCCAACCTCACAATGAAGCACGTTTGGCACCCTGGTCGACCTGGCTGGGGCCACGGGAACGCCTGCTGCTCTGGGCTGCTACCGCCGTAACAGCAGCCCCGGTGCGGGCTCCGTCCTGTAGCCTTCCTAACAGGACCTTTCCCCAGAGTCTGGTGTCAGACCCTTGAATGTTAGAGGACCCTGACCTCTCAAGAGTCACTTTTCAAGGGCACGGGAAGAAAATTCATGTGCCAGGCACTATGCTAGGAGTTTCCCAGAAGTCCTCTCATGATGACACCAAAGCCTGACCCCCATCTCAGGGAGGACAAAGCTGAGGTTGAGGGACCCAGAGCCCCGGGGCAGCTGGGGGTTGGGACTGGGGCTCCCAGCCAGCAAAGTCCTCTGCCTGGGCCCCCAGCATTCTGCCCTCGATCCCCAGGCCCAGCGTGGTCTCCTCTGACTGTATGGGGCACGTCTCATCAGCGCAGGGAGCCAGGCACCCACACGGTGGGCTGCGAGCAGGCGGCCGGGGGTTCTCTAACTCTCTTTAAAAGGCATGTCGAGAGGCAGCCTGGGTGGCTCAGCGGTTTAGCGCCGCCTTCGGCCCAGGGCGTGATCCTGGAGGCCCGGGATCGAGTCCCGCATCAGGCTCCCTGCATGGAGCTTGCTTCTCCCTCTGCCTGTGTCTCTGCCTCTCTCTGTCTCATGAATAAATAAATAAAATCTAAAAAAAAAAAAAAGCATCTTGAAGTCTGGCTGCCAGTGAGCAGGGTTTCACCTGGGGCCACGGCCTTCCAGGACTCTCTCTCTCTGTCACACTCGCACCTTCCCTCCTCTTCAGTGTCCCCTCTGTGGCCTGAACCTGGCGCAGCAAGAATCCACTACCTCTGCCAGCCTGGCCTGGCCAGCTCCCCTGAGGCCTGGGGCTGCGCGGTGGGGCCCGCATCAGTACTGATCGAGGCACAGGCAGGGTGGCGAGTGCTTCCTTCCCTTGGGCACACGCCCTCCGCGAGCAGACCCTGCCAGCCCTCTGTGTACACGCTCTGGGCCAGGGCCAGACACGGGTCCTGTCCTCCCTCACGAGTGCACACTGGCTAGTGGAGAGGCACACGAGCAAACGAGCGATTCCAAATCGGCAGAGGAAGGCTGCGGCATGGGAAGGAGGCATTTAGACAGGGACGCAGGAGGGAAGGCCTATGAGGCAGGGACACTGAAGCCGAGACCCAGAGAGCAGGAGGGGCCTGTCACAGAGATGGGGGGCAGAGCCCCCAGGCCCGCCACCCCACTTCTTCATGCTCAGAAAGGGGAAAGGCAGCCTGCTGGATGCACGGCTGCCCAAGGACCTTCCTCTCTGGCACTGCTGGCCTGCTGAGGGACAGCTGTGGCACCTCATACGCTGGGGGGAGGCCACAAGGGGTTAAATTTCCTGTCTCCAGCCCCCAGCTTTTCTGTTAGGGTGGGAGCAGGGTTCAACCTTCAGCCTTGACCCCCCAGCTCCTGTGGTGCACGGCAGGCCAGCAGCAGGCCTCGAGAGCCAGCGCCCCAGAACTGGCACAAGCCTTACCCCATGCCAGGCTGCGCGGACACCTTAGAGACATTTCTTAACTTAATCCTCAACAAGTTTGGCCACGGCTATTTCTCTTCACAGAGAAAATGAAAGCAGAAACATGAAGTGGCCTGCGCAGCACTTTCTGTGAGAAAGCAGAGCAGCGAGAAGCAGGTGCACTTGTGACCCTTCCCTGCCCTGTCAGGGTACCCAGTGACAGCAGCTCTGTCCCTAGAATGGACCCTGAGACTAAACGTTCTCCGTCCTCGATCACTCCGTCCCCGTACAGTCTGCAGAGGCCACTGCCCTCAGCATGACAGCTAAAGTGAGAAAGCAGGACAAAGGTCCTGCTTTGTGGGGACAGCATATGAACAAAGTCATCGCAGGTGGACACAACTGGATGCAGTATGTCCATCCTTTCCCTCCAAGAAGTGAACGGTCTACAGTCTGACCTCAACAGACTGGAAACGACCGCACACTGATGGGTCAGCCACTTCACCACTCAGCGTGTCAGTGTCTTCTGTACACACAGGAACCATACGCTGACACTGAGGTCTGAATGATGAAGCTGACTGCTCCGCGTGGGAGCTGAGGGCGGTCACCTGGCGGTGCCCAAGGCTGGGTGGAGAGGAAGGAAATGACAAAATTAAAATTTCCAACCAGAGATCTGCCCACCAGGCCCACGGCTCAGACCTTTTTTTTCAAACACAGGCTGGAATTCAGGACAAAGACAAAAGGCACCCAACGACAAATGATTCTTTTCCTAATCAGGTCATCCAGGGCATTGCCAGGAATGTTCCTCGTGGCCCCTACAGCATGCGGCTCTACCCACTGGCCAGGCACAGCCCAGGCATGGAACAGAGGCCAAGAGAAACACTCTGGAAAACCATCCAGACTTCGGTCTTGTCCTGAGGGCTGCTCAGGGGGGTGGGGGAGGGGGGAGCGCAGGAGGCAGTGGGCCCCAGTTTCAGAACATCAGTGGCTGCTGCTGGTACCAGTTGGCTCATCTGGTTTCTGTGACCTGAACGCTTGTTTTTCCATCCCTGACCGCTCTTCTTGGAAGAGGAAGAGAGAAAAGGCACAAGTGCAAAAGCCTCACTTGACAGTCCCGCTGAGAGCACACCACAGACCTCTACAGCCCCAGGGCCCCACACTCAGAACAGGGGGGCTTCTCTGGAATTCAGGACCAGGACCCATGTAAGAAACTGAGGACTTCTCAAAGGAGGAAAACTGCCTCTGTCTGAGATGAATTCTATTTTTTCCTTAAATTAGGTATTCCAGAGAAAGGTGGAAAAACTGCCAGTTGTCACAGGCGGAGGGAACATGCCACAGACTCTAGTGCACCTGCGTGTGGCTCTCAGGTGCCTGGAGTAAACACAGAAGCCCTTCAGCTGAAGAGAAATAATCTCTTAATGAACATTTCTGAGACAACTGTTCCCTCTCCCCATCCTGTAGGAGCAAGTGCTTCCAGTGATGTTTTGGCTTTTCTTTCTTTCCCGTCTAGTTTCCTCAGCCCTTGCGACTCCACGAAGGGGGCAGGGGGTGAGAGAGCGGGGTGTAGCGGAGGCCCACTGCCTCTGGGGACATCAGTCTGCTAATCCCATTGCCACAAATGCCACTGCCGCCGCCCTGACCACAAGCCCAGAAACACTCACCAAAAGCACAACTCAATCTCTTGAGATTTTTAAGAGTAAATTTAAATTGAAAAAAAAAAAAAAAAAGAGTAAATTTAAATTGGATGCTAAAGTTCCCTAAATCTTCCCCCCCTTTGTACTTCTGTGCAGAGGAGTCCTTCACAGTACTGGGGGGGGGGGGAACCAAAGACCAAAACTGGGGAGTTTTCTATTTTTCAAAGGAAAAGCCACTGTAAGCTGTACAGACAGGGAGCAAATGAACGAGGACCGCCTCCCCGGCTAGAAGCCCTCCGGAGCTGGGACGGAGGGTGGGTGGCTGCCATGGTCTGTCCTGGGAGTCTTCGGGGGCGCCACACACAGAGCCTGACTTTAGCTCAGTCACCGTGAACTCCAACAGGCAATGGGATGGCCCTAAAACCTCAAGTACCTCTCCACGGACATTCTGGGGAGCTAAGCGACAGTCAGAGACACGTCCGATCCACCTGGTGTTGGCAGTCCACGTGATTAAAGGCTGGTGGCGCCGCCTGGCCTGGGGTGAGCAGGAGGGCAGAGGCCACGATACCCACTGGGACTCTGGCAGGGGTGCCGGCCCCGACTCACCTGTGCTTGCTGTACTTTCCATTCCCACGAGCACACTGCCCCCCTCACCCCCGCTCCGACTGCTCTGTGCTGAGGCTGCCTTTCGCTGTCTTGTTCTGCAAGGGGGGGAGGGGGAATGGGAGGGGAGGCTGACGCCGGCAAAGCCAAGGAGATAGACAGGAGGGACAGAAGAACAGTGCAGGGGTCAGGGAGGGCAGAGGCGAGGAGAGGAACGGCACATGGAAAAGGAAAGAAAAAGAGAGTCAGTATTGAATGACAAACAGGAGATATTCAGACAGGGCTTTCTGAGGCAAAATGTGACCATTAAAAAAGAGAAGTTTAAAAAATAAAAACATGTAAATTAACTAAAAGAGAATACTGTAAGATCCTGTGGTCCATCTCTGAAAATAATTTCCAAAGAAAAGCATAAGCAAGCATCTCTCCAAAGTGCTGTGAGGGCAGACCTGTCGGGAGGCCAAGCGGAGCCTGGAGCCCGGAGCCCGTGAGCGCAGTGACCACCAGGTGTCAGTGTGACCCCAGCCAGAGCAGCGCGGCTGCCGAGGGGACTCCAGGTGGCGCCAGACCAGCCGGGTGGCGCGTCCTCTCCGGGGCTTCCTTCCCGCCGCGTGCCAGCTCAGCCAGCTCAGGAACAGACCATCACCCCTCACCTTCCACCCTGTTCTAAACCCAAAAGACCACTCTTGAATTCTTTGGGACATGAGGCAGCGGCCCACCCACTGCAGCCCCTGGTCGCTTTCGCTGAGGTAAAGTCCTGAGGAGACTGAGCTTCCCCCCAAAGCCCTGGGGTCAATTCTTACTTCTTTTAGTCTGGGAAAATACCTCTGCTTATGTACCAAGGCCTACAACCAATCTTACCTTGTGCCAACCTGTGAGCTGGGGTTTCATTAAACTAAAATGGATATCAGTAGTTTTATTGAGTTTGATCTTTGAATTGCTCTTAACGATCAAACACTTTCCGCTCCCCGTTTCTCCTGGCCTCCTACAGCACATGGGGGGGGGGGCCCTGGGGCACAGGTCTCCCTCCAGCACCTCTCCCCTGTCCAGGGCCAGGAGCAGGCGGCAGCCTGAGGGCCAGGGTCCTCCAATGTCTGGTCTGTAGATGGCAAGAAACACCCCCTTCCCTCCCCCTGGCCCTACTGGGGGCACACCCTCTGACTCACCTTGTGCTTGGGGCACCTCACCGAGAAGTTCTCCTCATGTAGCAAACAATCTACAAGACAGAAAGGGACAGTCAGACGGAGCTGGTGGGTGGCACAGCCTAAGGTGGGTGGGGATTGACAGCATCAGACATGGAGATAAGAGGTCCTCACACGGTGATTTCTGAACCATCAGAGACATCCCCAAATAAACTATGGTACCGCAACATGACGGAGTATCAGTCACTTAAAATTTTAATGTTTCAAAACAGTTAATGTTATGAGGAAACTCTGATGACACAAAATGGCTTGAAAACCAGGATATGTAAACATCGAAGTACAATCCTAATTGTATCAAAATGTATTATATGCATTAAAACCAAGACAAAGGAAACTTACCAAAATCTAACATCAGTTCTCTTTGGATAGCAAGACTAGAGCTGATTTTATTTTTATTTTTTATGTATTTCCATAAATTATATTAATAATTAGAAACAATCTCCAATAAAAGTTGTTTTTAAAATCCCTGATTCTAGGCTAAGCCCATTCCACAGGCCCAAGCCTAAGCTTCCTTGAGCCAACACCACAAATCCGGTGGCACCTCTCCCTTCTGTCGAGAGCCCTGCTATCACCTTTGCCGTACCACCCATGAGGACACGGGAGAAGTTCCCGGTAGGAACCGCATAATCCACACTAAATGCTTCAGGGGAAAGTGAAATCCCACGAGGGGTTTACTAATCCTTGGAGGGAAATGATTCATTCCAACTTTTCACGTGGTGACAGCATCTTCCCTGACAGCAAGGACATGCGCCGCCTCCAGGTGAGCGTGGCTCTGTGGCGCAAGGGTAGTGCATGGAGCAGGGTGAGGCAATCTAATTAATGAATTCGCTGCACACTACAGCTCCCGGAGAGCGACAGCCAGGCCACCGGTGTAGGATGCAGGGGCAGAATGTTAATAAGTATCGAGCACACATTCTCAGAGTGCTCTGGGCACCATGGCGGGAAGCGGCCGTGGTACTTAGCCCTGTTAAGTGTATGATTTAACTCAGGTTTAAACCCTGCTCCAGATGAACAGCCTGTGTACCACAGATTTCAAATGAAATAGTAATAAGCAAGGGAACACAAATGAAAACTTGTGAGGTCCTCTGTATCTTAAATAGGCAAAGAGCCTTTCATAATTGGGCTGGCCCGTCCCACCGGTGCCTCCCTCTGGAGCCCCTGAGTCCCCAGAGGCAGCCGGGCAGCCTCTCCATCCCGGGGCGAGCCTCAGGGCACAGGAGCTCAGCAAGTCCGGCTCACCTCTGAGCCCTCCCCCTGCAAGCAAATAGCATGGCAGTAAATGAAATGTGTTAATTTAAAACCCACAAGTACATGGCGTGACCAAGGCTCCTGCTGCTCCAATCTGCCAGAGAGCTTATGAACAGCAGGAGACAGACAGCTGGAACTCAAGGGAGGCACTTTCTCCTTACCTGGGCTTTGGCAGCACTGCTTGCTGGCAGTCTCTAGTTTGGGCCAGAGAAACAGCATAGCCCCTGTGGGACTCGGCCACCTTTGTGCCACAGGGGTTTAGAGAAATGAGGAAGGGGACCGTATGAGCTGGAAAAGGTGCCATCAGAAAGGGAGTGGCGGCTCAGCTACCCTCCCAGCCATGGAGAGTCACCAGCTGTGACAGACCATTAGTAAAACATGTCTGAAGTTAGGAAACATGTTCCCTCCCTCTAAGTTAAAAAGCAGAAAAGAAATAAGACAATGTAAGTACACATTGAAGGCAACTAGAGCTAATGTCAGGTACTTCTGGGAATGGAAGCCTCCTGAACAAATCTGCCAGTGACCATGTCCACCTTTGGTGATGCCTCCCATGCAGCAAGGGGCAGATAAATGCTCTCATTTGTCCTCGTAATAGCCATAGGCCATCAGGAGCTACAATTCACGCTCCTGGCAGGGACAAGAACGGCGGCCAGAGAGCTCAGCCACACACAAGGGCACGGGGAGCCTCTTCTTGGCTGCCTTGATTCAGCTCTTGCTGCACAGGGAGTGGAGGGTGGTGAGAGGCACGGTGGGGCCCCTCCTGAGGTCTCTCAACAGGCGCCTGCCCGACACAGCCAGCCAGCCTCTCAATTTGTTCTCCTTAAGCCCCTGGCAATATCCCACACTGGCCAGAGGGCCTGGTCAGCACTTTCACACAGTGAAGTCAAAGTAAATGGCGTGCTGGATCATCACACACACACTGGGAAAGACTCACAAGGTTGTCTAGTCAACAAGATGGCTTCCAGACACAAATACCAATGCTCCATTTCTCTCTACACTGAATTTAAATGCAGAGTGGACTTCATTGAGCTCCTCATAACAAGCTCCTTGGAGCTACTTGCAACCACATACAGCCATAGCTACCTTGGTGGCAGGCGGTAAGCTCGAGGAGGGAGAAAAGGAGATGGGAGGGTGGAGTTCCCTCAGATCTGCCGGAGCCCAGATGTGCCACTGTCTCCAGCTCATCTGCAATCTCCCTCAGAGCTACAGTTAGTACTTAGATTGGCCCAATTGGGCTGGGACTCTGGGACCTGCCAGTCTCACCCACCTTGCCAAGGGGCTCCTGAATCCTGAGAACTATCAGGGCAAGGCAAGCCCCAGCACTGGTTCTGGGGCGCCGAGTGTGGCCTCTCTGGGGAAGGGCCAGACACCAGTCCCTTCACAACCATCAGGAGCCCAAACCCACTGCATCATGATCAGAGCTCACGGTGAAAGCAGCTTCTTCTTCTTTTTTTTTTTTTTTTAAGATTTTATTTATTTACTTATTCATGAGAGACAGAGAGGCAGAGGTAGAGGTGCAGGCAGAGGGAGAAGCAGGCTCCGTGCAGGAAGCCTGACGTGGTACTCGTCCCAGGTCTGCAGGGTCACACTCTGGGCTGAAGGCGGCACTAAACCGCTGCCGGAGAGCAGCTTCTAAAGGCTTGCTGCATGGGTAGCTGCAAAGAGGGAGTCCCAGCTGGGCCTCATCCTGAGGGTAAGAGGAAAATCCCCTCCAGGCTGGATTCTTTTTTTTTTTTTTTTAAAGATTTTATTTATTTATTCATAGAAACACAGAGAGAGAATGAGAGGCAGAGACACAACACAGGCAGAGGGAGAAGCAGGCTCCATGCAGGGAGCCCGACGTGGGACTCAATCCAGGGTCTCCAGGATCACGCCCTGGGCTGCAGGCGGTGCTAAACCACGGGGCTGCCCCAGGCTGGATTCTTTATGCACCGTAAGTTACTAATGCGCTGCTGCAGCTCTTTTTTCCTTTGGTTGTAATTGTTGTGGCTCATTGCATTAATATACTACTTTTTTTAAACCAGTGCTCACATTCTTATTACTATATTTCCTGGAGCCACAGCCTACATCGGTGACATAATAGCAGCACAGGACTGATAACCATGATGTCACAAATGCAGGACCAGCAACAGGTTGGGGGGATGCTGCAGCAGCCACATACTCTCAGGAGAAAAAGATTCTGTTTCCATGGAGATGTCCCCAGCACTCAAAGTTCTCCCTAAGATGAACAGCTCTGTAAGTTTGGGTGGTTAACAGCAAAGCAAAGATGAAAGTGTTAATCTGTTCCTTACTCCATGCAGACATTAGGGCCTCTCAAACTCAGGGACTTATTTTTATTATAATTAGGAAGCCAATCAATGAACGCCTTTCCTGGACACACAGATCCATCATGTATAGAACAGAATTCCCAAGAAGACACTGTGGGATAAATACAAGCATCCATCCCCAGGAGCAGTACAGGCTTCTGGGTCACTGTGACTCAGGTCATCAAAAAGATTGAAAAATGAGGGGATCCCTGGGTGGCGCAGCGGTTTAGCGCCTGCCTTTGGCCCAGGGCGCAATCCTGGAGACCCGGGATCGAATCCCACGTCGGGCTCCCAGTGCATGGAGCATGCTTCTCCCTCTGCCTATGTCTCTGCCTCTCTCTCTCTGTGACTATCATAAATAAATAGTTAAAAAATTAAAAAAAAAAAAAAAAGATCGAAAAATGTCCAAGACACAGTCATCTTGTGATGCTGCTTCCTTGGTCCCAGATCTCCACACCGAGCAGCAGAGCATACAGTAGCTGGGGCGGGAAACTCAAGGAGCCAAGGCCACCCGCTGGGCCGACCCCAACCCAGACAGCCTCTCTCTCACTGGATACTTGGCCACATCTTTTTTTTTTTTTAAGATTTTATTTACCTATTCATGAGAGAGACAGAGAAAGAAAGAGAGAGGCAGAGACACAGGCAGAGGGAGAAGCAGCTCCCTGTGGGGAGCTCAATGTAGGACTCGTTCACTGGACCCGGGACCATGTCCTGAGCCAAAGGCAGACATTCAACCACTGAGCCACCCAGGTGTCCCTGGCCACAACTTCTGCCAAATACACGTTACCAACTTACCTAAGCAGGTTACACCAGACAGACTCAAACAGAGAGTGACCAATATCATTTTCTTACTAATCCTCAGCTTGTAAAGAATTCCCTGCTTCTCTGCAGGGTGGCTGATTGAGGAAGCCTCCTCGGGAGAAGAGCCCTGTGCATCTCCTAGAGAACCCCAACCTTACTGCCTGAGCTTGACCAAAGTGGGGCTAAGCCTGTGCTTTCCAGCTGTTAGCCACATATGGACACAGAGACACACACACACACACAGAGAGAGAGAGAGAGAGAGAGAGAGAGAGGCAGAGACACAGGCAGAGGGAAAAGCAGGCTCCACGCAGGGAGTCCGATGCAGGACTCGATCCTGGATCTCCAGGATCACACCCCGGGCTGCAGGCGGCGCTAAACCGTTGTGCCACCGGGGCTGCCTAAATTTAAGTTTAAATACAATGAAGTAAAAAAAAATATTAGTTCCTCATTCCCAACTAGTACATTTTAAGCATTCAGTGGTAACACAAGGCTTGTGGCTACTGTGCTGGAGACTGCAGAACTAGAACATTCCCATTATGGCAGAGAGTCCTCCTGAGCAGCACTGCTTAATCACTCAAGAAACTGCCAGGAGTCTGGTCCCTAACTTGGCTGGTACCCCAGTGTGCAGACAGGGGGTGCATTAATGTGGGGAGGTGGGAGGGGAACGAGATGAGGTCACCTGCCTGCCACTAACCAGATGTGTCTGAACAAAGCCTTAGTGCAGGAGACCACCTCTTACCAGGCCACTGACTGGGAGAGCCAAGTCTTGCTATTATCTGTATAAAATTATAAATAACTGCCACAAACCTAATACTTACACATCTTCATTTTAAGAACCATGAAACTTATACCAGAAAAAAAGAATTTAGGGGCAGTATCATGAAAATGAGAAAAGGCAATGGCTGGCTCTTGAGAGAGAGAGAGAGAGAGAGAGAGAGAGAGAGAGGACTAAGAGGCTGTACTATGGAATATACCAGACTCAGGGTGAATTACAGTTCAGACCCAACACAGAAACATATAGGGAAAGAAAGAGAATGCAGGGGACAGACTAAAACCCAACTTCCCTGAACTGACATTTCAAGGCTCTCTTCTTACTCCCTCAGCTAGACAGTGCCCTGGCCACTGCTGCCCTTGAGTATGTGCACACACTTCTATGAGAGTCTCAATTTGGCATACACAACTTTATGGGAAGGAAGGGTGGTCCAGATGTACTTGCACTCCCCCCACGCCTGTCAGATTCCATTCCCTGTGCTTCGTGCCCCTGTACCTGCTTCCCACCACCTGGTCAGCCACACCCTCCCATCCTCCCTGCCAATTCCAAATCAAACCCCACCTCCTAAGGAGAGTACAGCTGCCTCCCTCTCAAGCAGTTAGAGATGATCAACACCCTGCCACTTGATGCACCCTCGCTGATCTTCCCATTTTTGTCCCCCTCCATCTTTGATGAAAATACTTAGGAGGGCCATTGAGGTGAAGATCTTAGACACACACTCAAAAAGTAATTGGTGAGAATGTCTACTGAAAGGACAAGAATCTGGATGAAAAAGAGAACTTTCCCAGGCTAAAGCTTGGGGTCAAAATTTAATTCCACCACTCACTGGATGGAACTTCATGGACAGAAGTTTTCCCTTCTTTCAACCGTTATAACACTGCCAAATGCTATTCTGATCATCTCAACAGACATGGAAAAAACAGAAAAAAAAAAAAAAAGTGCAAAATCCCTTCATGCTAAAAACACTCAACAAACTAGGAATAGAAAGGAACTTCCTCAGGTGCATCAGGAACATCTATGGAAACCCAAACCCCACAGCTATCATCGCGTTTAATGGATCAGAAACAAGGCAAGGATGTCAGCTCTAGCCACTGCTACCCAATATTACGCTAGAAGTTCTAGCCAGGGCAATTAAGCAAGAAAAAAAAAAGGCATCTGACTGGAAAGGAAGAAGTAAAACTACCCATTTGCAGATGACATTATCTTGTATATAGAAATCCATTAAAAAACTATTAGCACTAATCAATGAGCTGAGCAAAGTTGCAGGATACAAGATCAATATATAAAATCAATTGTGTTTCTATATGCTCACAATGAACAATCTGAAAATTAGGAAAACAATTCCATTTATAATCATACCTAAAATAATAAAATACTTAAGAATAAATTTAACAGACAAGTGCAAAACTTTTACTCGGAAAACTACAACACATTTACTTTGATAGAAATTAAAGAATGAGACGAATGCAGAGACATCACCAGGTCATGGGTTGGAAGACACTATTGTTAAGATAGCGAAACTCCCCAACTTCACCTGCAGATTCAGTGCAATTGCTAGATTTCAACAGCTGGTTTGTTTTTTTTAATAGAAATACACCAGCAGGGGATCCCCTGGGTGGCTCAGTGGTTTAGCGCCTGCCTTCGGCCCAGGGTCCGGGAGTCCCAAGATCCTGGAGACCCGGGATCGAGTCCCACATCGGGCTTCCTGCATGGAGCCTGCTTCTCTCTCTGCCTGTGTCTCTGCCCCTCTCTCTCTCATGAATTTTAAATAAATAAATAAATAAATAAATAAATAAATAAATAAATAAATAAATAAATAAAATCTTTAACAAAAAAAAAAAGAAAGAAAGAAAAGAAAAGAAATACACCAGCTGATCTTAAAATTCATATGAAGTAGCAAAGGATCCAGAATACCCAGAACAATCTTGAAAAAAAGAATAAAATCGGAAGACTCACACTTCCCAATTTCAGAATCTATTACAAAGTTACAGTAATCAAGACAGTGTGGGACTGGAGGAAGTCCAGAAATAAGCCCATATATCTATCTATGGTCAACTGGTTTTCGACAAAGGTGCCAAGATTGTTCAATGAGGGAAAAACAGTCTTTTCTACAAATGGTACTAAGACAACAGGAATCCACACATGAAAGAGTAACTGGACTCCTATTTCACACCATATATAAAAATTAACTCCAAGTGGATCAAAGACCTGTATAAGAGCTAAATTCTTAGGAGAAAACATAGGTATAAATCTTGGTGATTCTGGTATCATCGCATTTAATGGGTTTCAGTTTCTTGGATATAAGAAAAAGCAACAAGCAACAAAAAGCAAAAATAACAAAAGAAAAAATGGATAAGCTGAACTTAATCAAAATGTTTGACATCATTAGCCATCAGGGAAATGCTCAAAATCACAGGGAGATGCCGCTTCATACTCACTGGGATGGCTAGAATACAACAGGCAGGTAACAACAAGGGTCAGTGAGGATATGGAGAAACTGAAGCCCTTATATACTGCTGGAAGGATGGAAAATGATTCAGCCACTCTGGAAAAGTCTGTCCTTCCAAAGGTTAAATGTTGAGGTACTACCATATGATTTAGTAATTCCACTCCTAGGTTACATCCAAGATAATTGAAGATATTGTCTATGTAGACTTGTGAGTGTTCACAGCAACTTTTCTCATAATAAAAAAAAAGTGGAAAATCATCTAAACGTATATCAATTGATGAACAATAAGTAAAATGTGGCTTATCCTTAAGACATTGTTTGGCAATAAAGATGAAATATTGATACATATCACAACATGGAGAAACCGGAAAAAACACAACACTAAGTGAAGACGTTGTCATAAAGAGCACATATTGTATGATTCCACTTACATGAAATGTCCAGAATAGGCAAATCCATCAAGATAGAAAGTAAATCAGTGTTTGCCAGGGGCTGGGGTGGGCGGCAGGGGGGAGTGACCACTAATGGGTAGGAATTTACGAGGTGGTGAAAATATCCTAAAATTGACTGTGATGATGGTTGCACAACCCTGTGAATATACTAAAAACCACTGAATAGCAAATAAATAGCAAATCATGTGTGAATTATGTGAATAAAACTTATTATGATTCTGTTTCACTCCTTTTTTATTATCCTCTCTGCATTCCTTTAAGAATTTACAAACAGAACAGGGTCAGAAGAGACAGAAAAGAACTACAAAGAAAGGTAAGAAGTCAGAGAATCAGTGTCCGTCCCAGCCTTCAGAGGCTCTGACAAGGGCCGTGGTCCCATCTTACCTGCGTCAATGGCACACGGGTAGTGGTATCGGAAGGAGCAGCCTTTGTTGTAACAGCCCAAGGTGGCACCTGCCTCCTGGCAGTGGGAACATTTCTGAAAAGAAAGAAATCCAGCATGTCAGCACCCCAGATTCAACCCTCTCCCCCAGGTCTTCCCTAAGCCCCATCTCTCTGTGGTTACAGGTCGGTGGTGGGAGGATGGGCTGGTCAGTTGCTAACCACCACTCGCTGACCGCACCATGCAAAGGATCCAGCAGGAACGTGTTGGGCCAGGCCTCACAAATGTCCACAAATAGATCAAATAGAACAAGGTGGTGGGATGGGGCACACAGACTTGTCTCTGGTGCTCCTGTTGTCCACCCGCCCACACACATGCTTGCCCGTCCTTTCCTCATTCCTCCCGGATCTGAAAATGCCAGATCTTGCCTGTTTATTTCTGCTGTGGAAGTCTGGGGTAGGAGAAGAGGGTAAGATAGTAGAGTTATATATAAACCTTTTAGAATTAAAAGTGGAGTTTGGTTTCTAGTTCTTGTATTTGTAAGATTTTATTTTTATTCTACTTATCCCAAATGCCCAATACAAGTATATTTCTCTTTTCAAAAAAGATGGGCTCCTGTGTGCAAATGGTATTTTTATACACCAATCCTATTTTAAATGCACTAGGAAACCTGCCACAAGTTTCTGGCTAAGTGAGACATTATTCTGTAATGGAGATGCTCCTTCTTATATGGGCAGGTTTTCTTAAAGTGGGGCACATCTCTATCATCCCTGTGATCACTCAATCCTGTTGGCATACAACATGTGACCTAGCAACAATAATCATTATTTATAAAATTCAACCAAATTGGCCCAACTGAGGATGGAGGCAGACTCTTCTGGTGGCCAAGGCACACACCCAGATGATGCTACCTGAATGATACAGATGCTTGTTCTTTTTTTTTTTTTTTCAGATGCTTGTTCTTGATTCTAGGAAAAACACATGAACGCACTGCACTCCCATAGCTGTTGTACTTGTGGAGAAGAAGGCCTCCCCACATAGGCCTGCATTTTCCTTGGGACAAAGTGACTGAAGGGTGTTCTTTCCCCTTTTCTCACCTGAAGGCACACCCCAGGTGGCAGCCCATCAGGAGTCAATGTGGTTAGCAGATTGGCAGCAGTCAGAATACCGTGTCCAGTGAGCTTCGTGAAGCTCACCTGGATGGTGCCAAGGAATGGAAGGACACCCCAACACATACCAGCAGGTACAGGACGACAGGGACCTGGATCAAGCTTCCTTTTATTTTATTTTATTTTTTTTTATTTTTTTTTATGATAGTCATACAGAGAGAAAGAGAGAGGCAGAGACACAGGCAGAGGGAGAAGCAGGCTCCATGCACCGGGAGCCCGATGTGGGACTCGATCCCGGGTCCCCAGGATCGCGCCCGGGCCAAAGGCAGGCGCCAAACTGCTGCGCCACCCAGGGATCCCTGGATCAAGCTTCCTAATGCTGATGTTAAAACTACACTAGTGCCAGCAACAGCACAGCCTGGGAGGTCACCATGCAGTGGGGGGCGCAGTATGCCACTGACACAAACCCCATCATTCAGTCCTACAACCTGCCTACTCTACACATGAGGTGCCTGAGGCACCAGAAGGGGAAGTACTTGTTCCAGGTCAGAGCTGATCCAAACAGACCACCCCTGGCATCTTCCAAAGACGAATGGGGCAGGCAAAGAAAGGGCTGTAGAGCCATGTCCTTCAAGAGCTCTGCCTTCCTCTCAGAAGACCAGCATCCTGGGTGCTGATAATTAGTACATGTTTACTATGTGCCTTCACATCTTGGCAAGAAACAACAGATTACTTTGCTTAGAGTAAACCCTAAGGACAGTTGGCAGCATTCTGAGTAGCCCCAGACTGTACCTACCTTTGTCAGTGCCACAGAGCACATTCAGAACAAAGGTCTGGCTGTTAACGGGAGGGATCTGTGGCTGATCTGTCAGGAGCCTACCCGCAGCAGTTCCTGCTATAGCCCTCCCTACTAAAGCAGCCCAGTCAGCTCTCTACAGGGCTCCTCTCCAGACCCTTCCCCACCCTGGGGGGTGAATCTCAATGAGTGATGGCTGTTTACAAATGGGTGTAGCAAGCGTTCTCGGAATGGCAGCAGGTTAAAGAACTTCTGGGCGAGTTTCACCCCTCCTCAAAAGGGACAAGAGGCAGGAATAGGCTGTCTGATCACTCAGCCTATTAGGGTGGGATGGTGAGATCTGTTGTAATCCTCTTATCACCATGAGGGGACAGCTCTGAAGACAAAGCCCAAGCTGCTGAAGAGAGCAGAGTGACAGGACAGAGGGAACCTGGGCCCTCTGTGGCACGGCTGAGGACCACATTAGCCAGGTCCAGGACACCCCATCTTCAAACTGTTAAGGGAGAGAACATTAAAAAAAAAAAAATCACTTTTAAATTTTTTAACCTGCAGTCAAAAAGATACTGGTTGACATAGGAAGGGACCTACTATTTGAGGTACTGCTGTATAAGGTCAAGTGTATAGGCTCTGGAACCTAAATAACTCCCTGGTAAATGCTCCCACTGCTTCCTATATGTGTTCTTGGCGAATTTCCAATCTTTGTTTCCTTAACCTGTAAACATGAACCTAACTAACTAATTGTACTATCTACCTCACAGAGATGTTGTGAGGGTTCAATGTGTAAATCCAGGCTTAAGACAGTGGTTGGACCAGAAGTGCTCGGTAAATGTGACACAGACCACCCACGAAAAGCAACCTGCAGAGCAGGCCTTGTCATCACCTGAGTTTACAGACAGGAGAGAGAAACCACCAAGCTCGGATCTGAACAAGGTCCATTTCCTTCCTACCTCAACATGTATCTCTGTCCCTTGCAGGGCTTCTCAATACTCCTTGCCTTGAGCCAGCCCACAGACCACAGGTCCCAACTTTTGCATAAAGAAAGCAAACTCACCCCTCACCTAGAAATTACATCAATGAAATGAGGCTTGCTTTTTTTCAGTTAAAAAGCACAATGAAACGACAAATAGCCACCATTTGCTTCAACGTGGATGGAACTGGAGGGTATTATGCTGAGTGAAATAAGTCAATCGGAGAAGGACAAACAGTGTATGTTCTCATTCATTTGGGGAATATGAATAATAGTGAAAGGGAATATAAAGGAAGGGAAAAGAAATGTTGGGAAATATCAGGAAGGGAGACAGAACATAAAGACTCCTAACTCGGGGAAACGAACTAGGGGTGGTGGAAGGGGAGGAGGGCGGGTGTTGGAGGGGAATGGGTGACGGGCACTGAGGTGGACACTTGACGGGATGAGCACTGGGTGTTTTTCTGTATGTTGGTAAATTGAACACCAATAAAAATTAATTAAAAAAAAAAAAAAAAGCACAATGAATTTATGTCCAGAGGAGAAAAGCCCTGTGTGGTATATTCAGGCCTCAGGGAAAGGACATTAAAGAATTTAGTTCAGTGACTCTCAAAGTGTAATCGTTGGACCAGCAACATCAGCATCACCTCGGAACTTGGTAGAAATGGAAATTTGGAAAGATGGTGGAACAGGCAGCACTGGGAATCTGTCTCCCTCCTGGACAACAACTGCACTGGCAGGAATCTGTCTGACACAACTATTCTGGAACTCCAGAGTCTGTTGTAGGCGTGCAACTTCCAGGGGGAAGACTTGGATGGTAAACTACAGCTAATTCTGGTCAATTTCAGCTCCTAGAAGCACAGTAGCATCCATCTATCCATCTCCCACTCCCAGCCAAGTGGCAGGCAGCTGGGCATGCCATCCTGAAGCAGCTTGCACACAGCTTGTGGAAGCCAGGGTGGGCAAAAAGAACCCTGTCCTCCAAGTACCCGGAGGGGTCTCTGTTCTGACAGCTGATTATCACTTCTGATCATAGAGATATATAGGTGGGCAGCCACTGTTGTACCTCTGCCCACAGTAGCCAGCCCCTCCCCCTTAAGCTGAAATGACTTCCCAGAGTTTTTTAAAAGGCTGGCACCCTCTCTCCATCATTTTTTGCTTTTTTCTCTTTTGAGAATAGACGTTAAAGAATAGAATATTAAAAACAAAACAAAACAAAACTACATATATGGGTACAACTAGAAAGTGACCCATGTGTTCCCAGGGAAAGGCTCAGAAAAGACCTGGGAAGACTTTAAGTTGACACCTCAGGCTGATCCCAGGCACAGAGATATCATACAACACTAAAAAAACAAAAAACAAAAAACAAAAAAACAAAAAAGCCCAAAACAAAACAAAAAGCAAACCCCAAACAATTAACAACGTCCCAAAAAGCAAAGCTTGAGGAAGGGGTAAATCTGATTTTCAGAGTTATCACATTAACTCATTCATTCATTCATTCATTCATCAGAGAGAGAAAGAGAAAGAGAGAGAGCACATGCACATGAGCAGGGGAAGGGAGAGAATCTCAGACTTCACACTGAGTTCGACAGGGGGCTCTATCTCCAGACCTGAGTCAACTGAGCCCAGAGTTATCGCTTTGTTAAATTCAAATTTCCAGTGTTTAACAAAGACTCATAGGGCATAGATAGAGACAGGAACGTCTGGCCTATTCAAAATAAATAAATAAATAAATAGAAACCTTACCTGGAAAAGACCTAAGGGCAGGTACACTAGACAAAGACTTTTTAAAAAGATTTTATTTATTTATTTATTTATTTGAGAGAAAGAGTGCACGTGCAAGCACAAAAGAGAGGGAGAGTAGGTTCCCTGATGAGCAAGGAGCCCACAAGGAGCCTGATGCAGGGCTTGATCCTAGGATCCCAGGATCACGACCTGAACCTAAGGCAGCCTCTTAATCGACTAAGCCACTTACGTGCCCCTAAACAAAGACTTTAAAAGATCCATCTTAAAAATGCTCACAGAATTAGAGATGGAGATAGTTAAAAACAATGTGTGAACAAATAAAAATATCAGTAAAAAAAACCTAAAAAATACCAAAAGAAATTCTTAAAGCTGAAAAATATAGTAACACATTAAAAAATTCATTAGAGGGATTCAAAGGCAGACGAGAACAAGTTGGAGAAAGAATCAGTGTACTTGAAGATAGGACAGTGGAAATTATTGTGTGAGAAACAGAAGAAAAAAAAAGGCCAAAGAAAAGTGAACAGAGCCTAAGTGAAACCATTAAGTAGACCAACATATGTACTGGGGGAATCTCAGAAAGAGAAGATAGAGGAAAGGGCAGAGACAACTTTGGAATGGCTGAACACTTCCTAAATTTGATAAAAGACATGAATATAAATATCCAAGAACCTAAAGAATTCCAAGAAAGGTGAACTCAGAGATTCAGTGAGACACAGCATACCTAAACTTTCAAAAGTCAAAGAGAGAATGTTGGGAGAACTGACTTGTCACAAGCAATCCTCTCTATAAGATTACTTGTAGGTTTCTCATCGGAAACCTTGGGTGATGTATTCAAAGGGCTAAGAGAAAAACAAAATTAACCAAGAATCCTACATCCGACAAAGTTATCCTTCAACAATGAAGGAGAAATTAAGACAATTAAGACACTGCCAAATAAACAAAAGCTGAGGAGTTCAAAATCATTAGACTTCCTCTGTAAAATACACTCAAGGCAGTCTGCAAAGTGAAGCTGTACAGAGAAATAAAAATCTTAATAAAGGTAAGCACATGGGCAATTAGAAAAGCAAGTACTACCATAGCAATGCTCACAAACACATTTTTTTCTTTTCTCTGTGATTTAAGAGACTAATAGAGTTAAATTAAAAAACCAAAAACAAAAAAACCAACCAACCCAATTATTAGTCTAAAAGCTGGTATTACCGTAACTTTGGTTTGTGACTACAAATCTTGTTTTCTAAGTAACTTAAGAGAACAACACATTTGAAAAGCTATTAGTTTATGTTTTGGGGTACACAACATATGAAGATGTAATTTTGTGACATCAACACCTGAAAGGATTGGACCCACAAAGAAGCAGAGTTTTGTATGTCATTGAAATGAAATTGGTACAAATTCTGATTCAGTGTTATAATGTTAAGATGTTACATCTATTTCCCATGGTGACCTTAAAAAAATAGCTATAGAAATAGCTATAGAAAAAAATTGAGAAAGGAATTTAAACTTTTCACTATAAAAAACCAAACACAGAAAAAGACAGTAATGCAGGAAATGAGGGACAGAAAAGTTATAAGACATCTGGAAACAAAACAGCTAAATGACAGAAGGTGTTCATTATCATAGTTACTTTATTTTTTCTAAAAATATTTTGTTTATTTGAGAGAGCTAGAGAGAGCATGAGCGGAGTGTGGGGAGAGAGAGAGAAGCAGATTCCCCATGGAGCAGGGAGGCTGATGCAGGGCTTGATCCCAGGAACCTGGGCATCATGACCTGAGCTGAAGGTAGACACTTGGCCAACTGAGCCACCCAGACATCCCTCATAATTACTTTAAATGTAAATGGATTAAACTCTCCAACCAAAAAACAGAGACTAGCAGAATGGATACAAACTTATGATTCAACTATATGTTATGTATAAGACACAAAGACACAAATAGACAAAGTGAAAGGATGGAAAAACACATTCCATGCAAATAGTAACAAGAGAGGAGTGGCTTAGTTATCTGACAAAATAGATTTTATGGAGTAAAAAAACAGAAGGAAACTGATTTCACAATATAAAGCAACTCATCTAATCAACATATACAGAACATACCACCTAACAACAAAATAAACATTCTTTCAATTGTGCATGGGACATCTTCCAGGACTGACCACATGTTAGGGCACAAATTAACCTGCAATAGATTTAAAAAGATATCATACAGGGGCACCTGGGTGGCTTAGTGGTTGAGGCGGCTGCCTTCAGCTCAGGTGATGCTCCTGGGGTCCTGGGATTGAGTCTGGCAGCAGGCTCCCCACTGCAGGACTGCTTCTCCCTCTGCCTATGTCTCTGCCTCTCTCTGTCTCTCATGAATAAATAAAATCTTAAAAAAATAAAAATAAAAAAAGATATCATACATATCTTCTTTGGCTACAATAAGTTAGAAATGAGTAACCAGAGGAAAAGTGGAAAATTCACAAAATTGTGGAATTAAACAACATATTTTTTATAAGATTTATTTGAGAGACAGCATGTGTGAGATTGGGGGGGGGGGCAGAAGGAGAGAAAGAATCCCAAGGAGACTCCTCACTGAGCAATCGACTAAGCCACCCAGGTGCACTAAAACATACTTTTTTTTTTTTTTTTTTTTTTAAGATTTATTTATGACAGAGAGAGAGAGAGAGAGAGAGAGAGAGCTAGAGACACAGGAGGAGGGAGAAGCAGGCTCCATGCTGGCAGCCTGACATGGGACTTGATCCCAGGACTCCAGGATCACACCCTGGGCCAAAGGCAGGCGCTAAACCGCTGAGCCACCCAGGGATCCCCTACTTTTTTTTTTTTTTTTTTAAGATTTACCTATTCATTATGAGAGAGAGAACATGCATGTGCGTGTAGAGGGGAGGTGAGGAGGCGAGGGGCAGAGTAAGAGAGTTTCAAGCAGATTCTGTGCTAAGTGTGGAGCCTGATGGGGGGGGGGGCGCTTAATCTCACAACCCTGAGATCATGACCTGAGCTGAAACCAAGAGTTAGATGCTTAACCAACTACTCCATGCAGGCATCTCTCAACAACATACTTTTAAACAAAAAATGGATGAAAGAAAAAATCATAAGGGAGATAAAAAATATTTAGAGATGAATGAAAACAGAACTACAACATACCAAAACTTTTGGGATGCAATAAAAGCTGCACTAAGGGAGAAATTTATAGCTCTAAAGGCTTAAAAGTAGGAAGGATCTCAAAGAAACAACCTGACTTTACAACTTAAGGAACTACAGAAAAAAGAACAAACTAAATACAAAACTAGCAGAAGGAAGGAAATAAAAATGATTCTAATGGAGATAAATGAAACCAAGAATAGGCAAACATAGAAAAAAATCAGTGAACCCAAAAGTTGGTTCTTTGCAAAGTTCAACAAAATTGACAAACCTTTAAGCTGGATGGACTAAGAAAAAAAAAAAAAGAAGACTCAAATTACTAGAATCAGAAATGAAAATGGGGGCATTCCTATTGTTTCTACAGAAATAAAAGGGATTGGGGTACCTGGGTGGCTTAGTTGGTTAAACATCTGCCTTCCACTCAGGTCATAATCCCAGGGTCCCGGGATAGAGCCCTGCATCAGGCTCCCTGCTCTGTGGGGAGTCTGCTTCTCCCTCTTTCTCTCCCTCAGTCCCACTCCCTGATTATGCACTTGTGCATGCTCTCTCTCTCAAATAAATAAAATCTTAAAAAAAAAAAAAAAACAGAAAAGCGATTATGAGAGTACTATGAGCAACTGTATACCAACAAATTGAATAATCTAGATGACATGGGCCAATCTGCAGAAACACAAGATTAAATCATGACGAAACAAAATACCTAAATACATCTATAAATACTAAGGAGACTGCGATAGTAGTAAAAAAATCTCCCCCCAAAAGAAGAGCCCTCGACCTGATGGCTTCACTGGTGAATTCTACCAAACATCTGAAACTATTTGAACAAATACCAATCCTTATGAAACTTTCCCTTCAAATTAGAGGAGGGATCATTTTCATAATAATTCTGAGACCAGCATTACCTGATACCAAAGTTAGGCAAAGATATACTACAAGTAAAAACAACCTACAAATATTCTTTATAAATATTGATACAAGAGTCCTCAACATAAATCCTAGCCAATAGAATTCAGCAGCATATTAAAAGGATTACATGCCATGATCAAGTGGGATTTATTCTTGGAATCAAGGATGGTTCCACACAAGAAAAATGCTCAGTGTAATACATTACATCAACAATACGAAGGAAATAACCAGATGGTCATCTCAATTGAGGCAGAAAAAGGGTCTGACAAAATTCAACACTCTTTTATGATAAAAACATTCAACAAACTAGGAATAGAAGGAAACTACCTCAACATAACAAAAGATATATGTGAAAAATCCACTGGGATTATCATACCTAATGGTGAAAGAGGAAAGCACTTCAAGATAAGGAACAAGGTAAGGATGCTGACTTTGACCACTTCCACTCAACATATTATGGGAAGTTCCAGTCAGAACAATTAGGAAAGAAAAAGAGAAATAAGAAGTGTCCGAACTGTAAAGGAAGAGATAAAATGTTTGCAGATGATACGATCTTGTAGGGAGATGTAGAAAATCCCTCAAGAGTCCACCAAAAACCTGTTAGAAGTAATAAATGAATTCAGCAAAGTAACAAGATAAAAATCAGTAAACAAAATTATCAGTTGCACTTCTATACACAATGAACAATCTGAAAAGGAAATTACACAAATACTTTTGATTTTCAATAGCACCAAAAAGAATGGAATATTTAGGAATTAAGGAAATGAAAGACTTGTACAATGAAAACTACAAAACACTGCTGAAAGAAATTAAAGAAGACATGAATAAACAGAAACCCATTCCATTTTCATGGATTAGAAGACTTAAAATAATTAATAAAGTACAAATACTACCCAAAGTGATCTACATATTTGATGCAGTTGCTATCAAAATTCCAGTAACTTTTTAAAAAAATTTTTTACAGAAATAGAAACACCTATCTTGATATTCATTTGGAGTCTTAAGTAACTGCAGAGCCAAAATAATCTTGGAAAAGAAGAAAACTGAAGACTCACACTTCCCGACTTCAAAACTTACTACAAAGCTACAGTAATCAACAGTGTGGTCCTGGCATAAAAACAGGGATATAAGACCAAGAGAATAGAACAGAGAGTCCAGAAGTAAACTCTTGCATATATAGTCAAATGATTTTTGACAAGGATGCCAAGACCATTCTTCCATGGTAGAAAGGACAGTCTCTTCAACAAATGGTGCCAGGAAATCAGATATGTACATGCAAAAGAATGAAACTGAACCCTTCCTAACACAATATGCAAAAATTAACTTAAAATGGATTGAGAAACTAAATATAGGACCAAAACAACAGAACTCTTAGAAGAAAACATAGGGCAAAAATGGTGATTTTTGGATTATGACCCCCAAGAGCCACATAACAAAGAAAAAAGAGAGGCGCTTGGGTGGCTCAGTTGTTTAAGTGCCTTTGGCTCAGGTCAAGATCCCAGAGTCCTGGAATCAAGCTCCACATCAGGCTATCTGCTCTGCAGGGAACCTGCTTCCTCCTCTCTCTGCCGAGAGCCCTGCCTACTTGTGCCCGCTCTCTCTGTCAAATAAATAAATATTAAAAAAAGAAAGAAACTGAACTTGATGAAAATTAAAATATTTTGTGCATCAAAAGATACCATCGACAGAGTAAAAAGGTAATTTACAGAATGAGAGAAAATATTTGCAAATCATACACAGAATAATAAATAAAATTCAACAAAACAGTTTCAGGCCCTGAATAGACACTTCTCAAGAAGACATTCAAATGGCCAAATGAGCACATGAAGGGATGCTCAACATCATTCATCATTAGGGAGATGCAAATCAAAACTACAATGGGATACCACTTCATACCCAACAGAACAGTTGGCGCAGTGGTTTGGCGCCTGCCTTTGGCCCAGGGCGCGATCCTGGAGACCCCGGATTGAATCCCACATCAGGCTCCAGGTGCATGGAGCCTGCTTCTCCCTCCGCCTGTGTCTCTGCCTCTCTCTCTCTCTCTGTGACTATCATAAATAAATAAAAAAAAATTAAAAAAAAATTAAAAAAAAATAAAAAATAAATAAAAAAATAAAAAAAAAAAAAACCACTCCAAAACAACAAGTGTGGCAAGGATGTGGCGAGACTAGAACCCTTGGGCGCTGTTGGTGTGAATGGAAAGTGTATAGCCACGGAGGAAAACAGGATGGGAGCTCCCTGAAACATCGTATGTTCCCAGAAACAAAAGCAGGGTCTCATCTGCACACCCATGTTCAAAGCAGTCCCAAGAGCAAGAATGTAGAAGCAACTCAAGTGTCCATGGATAGATGACCAGATCAGCAAAATGTGGTACATATGTGCAAGGGAAAGGAAGGAAATTCGGCCAGCTGGTACCACACAGAGGAGCCTGAGACCATTGCACTATGTGAAAGCCAGTCTGAAAAAGACAAACACTGGATGAGTCCACTCACATGAGGTACTAAGAACAGTTAAAATCACAGAGAACGCAGAACTAGCTGCTGAGATCTGGAGTTGGGAGGAGAGAATGGGGAGTGGCACATGGGTACACAGTTTCAGTTTTGCAAGATGAAAAGGGTTCTGGAGAAGGATGGTGGTTGATGGTTGCACAACAATGTGAATGTATTACTATTACTGAACTTTGTACTTAAAAAATGGTTAAGATGGTAAATTTCATGTTAAGTGTATTTCACCACAGTAAAAAAAAAAAAAAAAAAAAAAAAAAGAAGAAGAAGAAGAAGAAGTAAGAAGTGCATGTTCTCAAAGCCCCTCTCAATCTGTGCCATAACAAGTGTCTAGGCAATTCTGATGCATGACACAATTTGAGAACCACTGGTTCAATTTCAACTCTACAATTTTTTAGGTGAGAAAAACAAAAGACCCAGAGATGCAATAATTGCCCTGCAAAATGTCAAAGATGCCCAACCTCAACCCCAGAACCCGCCCCCTCACTTGGTAAAGGGACTGTGCAGATATGACTAAGTCAAGGACCTGCGACGGGGAGAGTATGCTGGATTATCCTATCCAGGTGGCCTCCATCTAGTCACATGAGCCCATGCAAGCAAAGAAACCCTCCCAGAGGTAGTGGGAGTTGAGGGCTCTAGGGAGATGTGATGATGGGAGCATGGTCAGAGATGCCAACACTGCTGGTTTTGAAGATGGAAGAAGGGGCCACGAGCTAAGAAGGGGGGCATTCTAAAGAATGCCTTTAGAAGCTAGATGAGAGAAGAAAATTATTCCTGGAGCCTCCAGAAAGCAAATCAGCCCTGCTGACACCAAAGTCTGAGCCCAGAGAGACCTGTGATAGCCCCGAGACCTACAGAACTACAAGGTAACAAGTTTGTGCTTTAAAACCACCGAGTTTGTGTAATGTGTTACAGCAGTGATAATAGACCAGTGGGGGGGGGGGGGGGCATTTCCTGCGAAAATATCACAATTTCCTTTTATATTCTTTAATGCAACAAATTTCTCCCTCCTGTAAATATCCACAATTTCACTCACTTTTTATTGGGCAAATCCTGGCATCATCAGTGACACTGGAACTAGAAGGGATGCTGGGTCTGTCCTCAGTGCCCTTGTTTCTGGTTCCAGAAACAGACAGAAGCAACGTGGCCTGCTAGAGATCACATAACTAGAAGTACCAGCACTCTGATGAACCCCAAGCTTGACATTCTCTCTCATACCACATGGCCTGCTAATCCTCTTTGTTCACTCAACTATCCAACATTCGAAAAGTATTTCCTATATGCCAGATGCCAAAGACAGAATATAAAACCTTATCTCTAAAGTGTCTTCTGTTTCTATTCTCCCCTTCTGTCCCCCAAATCAATATGTAGGCTAATACCATTTCCAATTGGATTTTTGTTTTTTACCTAAAGAAACTAGTTACACTACCATTCTCATCTAATGCAAATAATATAATAAAGTCACAGCATAGCTAAAAAAGTCCTTTGTTTTTGACTACGCTGCTGTTACAAGTTTGGCGATATTCATTCCTAGGGGAGGTTAAGTCCACAAAATACTGCTCCCCACACAAACAAGACACACGGTGGGGCTTCAATCATGGTTTCTAAATCAAGGTAGGTTTTTCGAACAAACAACAGCCCAATCTTTTAGATAGTGAAATTCTCATTTACTATTGAAGAGAATAAGATTATTTTTAAGAAACCGGACATTTCTGATATTGTAATCTTGGGAAATAGATTATAAAATGTATTCTTAGTTTTGGGACATGTTTAAACAATACGAAGTGGCCAAACACCCTTCCCTCTAGTCCTTTCACCAACCCTTATCACTGTCCCAGAGGCAGGGCTCGCTGAGTGGAGGCGGCAAATCGTAGAAACAAAATCACCTATGAGCACTTTAATTCCAGACTGACGGAAGATCCGAGGGAGAATTCTGATGCCGCTTCATTCACAGAAAGGCGCTTTCCTGTGAGATGTAACTGTGACCTGAATAATCGTATCTCAAAGCAGCCTCGGCACGCCGAAGCATTTGGGTCAGAGTATTATTTGTGTTGATGATGATCAGTCAGCTGGGGGCTCGACCATCACTCGTACTGTCACTCGTACTGCCTCTACGGCGCCCGAGATGGCTCTTACTGTGCACTGCACATGCTTTTGGTCATGCTGTTATTTACTTACTCATGTTTGTCCACCTCCCTGAACTGCATGACTCACTCTTGTGTCCCCAGGGCCCAGGACACTGTTGGAAATGTGGATGTGGGCCGATGGAGTGACTGTGATGTGCGACAAACCTGAGCGCCTGAGAAAACGAACAAGGCTACTCTGCAATAGGAGTTCTACTGCGGATGCTGGCAGAGCTTGGAGAATGTGGAACAAGGTATATACTCATTTTTGGCCACCAGCAAGAGCTTTTTTCTTCCTTTTAATTATTGTCCTTCTCCTATATCTAGGATGGAAGCCTCTGCCACCAGAGCAATCTACTCTAGCTACGTGGCAGGGACATGGTTGACATACAAGAAGCTACCCTGGTAAGCCCTCGAAACATCTTTCTTTGATGTAACTCTGCATCCTATCAATTTTCTTTCAAGAGCACTTCAAGGTGTTGGCCAAAGCAATCCATATAAAACCCTGTATGTTTTGGGTCCTTGCTTCCTCAGAGCTAATCTCCTTATGTTCCCTCACAAAAGCTCAGGAGACCAGCTAGAGCATTTTGCTGCTGTCTGCCATTCTCAGATTCCAGAGACAGACTTGGCAACAGCCTCTGGAACCCACACCACAGTTTAGAGCACCAAGGCCTCAAAGCCAACCCTGGAGGGCCAGAAAGATGCCCAGTTCCTCTCAGGCACTACAAGAGGTGTAGTGAATGGGCTTGAAAGGTGCACTTATGTCCCATTGCTTTTCTAGCAAACTCAATTCAGAAACAATCTATTACATATGCCTCTTAATAAATTATGATACCAGTGTAAATGCCAGTCACATTAGTAGCACTCACTGTCTGAAGGCTGTGTATACCTGAAAGCAAAGTTTCAGGTTTGACTGGCTTTTCAGAAAAAATGTGGATGGCCTAATTTCAATATTATCCAGGTCTGGAGCAGCACAAGGGCCAGTGGAAAAAGAATCTAATGGTGTCAGCTTTTGCATGCATGCCAGAAAAGTCAGCACGTCAATTTTACCATCTGTGAAATGGGGACAATTCTAGCTTTGCCTTCCTCATAAAGTTGTTGTGTGAAGTAACTGCAATGTCTTATAGAGTTATGTAATTATTAGGACTTATAAAAATATATAAAAACATATCTTCATCTATAATGTGTCATATTTTAGGTAGTTACTGATGTCAAAATTAGATCCGACACAAGACAAATAGAGTCTATTAAATTGAGACAAACTCAATTAAACAATTATTTTTCAAAACTTTTCCCCTTAGAATTCTGCCTAAAACAAGCAGACCCCATGTGGGCCTGAATTCTATCACACAGTCTTTCTGCAACTTCAGAGAGGGTGTACGGTCAGCTTTTGGCTATAAATAACAGCAATTATTTTTAGTGTTTTGTGAAGCACTTTTGCACTGGGAGTACTAAATAGATGAGGAGAGAAAAAATAACACACAATCACATACTAATTAAATATTTTCAGGAGATCAAAAGCACTGAAAACTACCCCTAAAAAGGCACAAGGAGGACAACCAGAATGAGGACAAGTGCCCTACAGGCCAGTCGGCTGGATCTGCAGCTACTTCTCCCTGCCTGTTATACAGACAGCAGGCTCAGGCTGCCTGCACCAGTGTCACCTGCCATGTGCTCCTGGCCAAAGTTCTCCCAACCTATCCCTACCCTGCAACCCCACTCACTCACATTAGAATGATCTAGAATAATTTCTCCCGCTGCTTCTGGATCCCCTGCTGCCACAAGGGGCTGAGATCCAGCAGGTGGTACTGTTCCTCCCAATACTCCTAGAGCCTAACAGCTCAGCTGCTTCCCACCAAAACCAGGAGAAAAAAAACACACAGGCACAACCTTCATCTGATCATTATCTTTCAGATATATGTATCCATTTAGACTCCCACTTCCCTCCCATAAAATCCCCAATCAGAAAGTGGTTCTACTGCTGACTCTGAAAGTGTTAGTTTCTTTGAGAAAGCTTTTCAAACCTCACTATAAACCTGTATGGTCTCTGTGGCCGAATCAAGGTTGAGGGGTGGCTAGCTCTGGAGGAGGAGCAAAATGCAGGACAGCATGACCAAGGTCAAAGTCAACATGCTGCTGTGCTGGCAGTCTCCTAGTTACATCTCTGATCCACGAGGAGAGCCTGTTCCCTGAATACCCTTCCTACTGCCTTTGTGCCTGTAGATGGATTTACAGTAAAGTTATGATGCTTTGAATCAGGCCAGAGGGCTTGGGATTAAAGGACTCTTTTCTCTTCATTAACAATGTCCTTCCTTGTCTTTCTGCACTTCATCTGCCAAACAGAGGAGGCCAGGATTTAGCTACAACCTTGAGCACACGAAGAATATATTTAGAGTATACATGCCTCTATACAATGGATTTGTTCACTTTATGATTCAGCAAACAAATAATGTAAAATCAGGTCTCAGATACAACTGGGCAAGGGTGTCTTTTCTCTAGAAGACTCTATCACATGTACTTTTGTTGTTGCTCTTTTGTAAATCCAGATTTTCACAAGTCAGTGTGTTAGAACAAGGCACATCTGTTTTTTCTCCATCAGATGGAGAGGTTAACTATGGGCTGGCTAATAGAACAAAGTCAGGCTGGGGCTTCTTCACAGATTCACGAAATGCAAGTTATTCTATTGAAAATGAAGGAAAGGTTTTGACTTCCTGACAAACTGTTCTGAGGGCTTTTAATGTGCCTCATTAATATGTTGATTCTGAGTCTATGGCACAAAACTGCGAAGTCTAGAAACTGGAAACAAGGGTTGGAGGGAAAGGAATGAGAACTGGATCCGCTTGGTCTCTGTGGGCTGTTTGCTCTGCTCATTACTTTACCCTGAACAGAACCATACTGGTTTCTTTAAAGGTTTGAAGAGATTCTGTGATCAAGGAGCCTTTGATCCCCAGTGGACTTTGCTTGGCATTTAAATTTTCTTTTTTTTTTTTAATTAATTTTTTTAAAATTTATTTATGATAGTCACAGAGAGAGAGAGAGGCAGAGACACAGGCAGAGGGAGAAGCAGGCTCCATGCACCGGGAGCCCAACGTGGGATTCGATCCCGGGTCTCCAGGATCGCGCCCTGGGCCAAAGGCAGGCGCCAAACCGCTGCGCCACCCAGGGATCCCTGGTATTTAAATTTTCTTAAATAATATCAACTTCAGAAATACAAAGACTGTTCCTTTTTATTACTCATTCAACTCATTTTTTTTTTTTTAATTTTTATTTATTTATGATAGTCACAGAGAGAGAGAGAGGCAGAGACACAGGCGGAGGGAGAAGCAGGCTCCATGCACCGGGAGCCTGATGTGGGATTCGATCCCGGGTCTCCAGGATCGCGCCCTGGGCCAAAGGCAGGCGCCAAACCGCTGCGCCACCCAGGGATCCCTATTCAACTCATTTTTATCCCATGCCTATGGGCAAGGCAAAGGGGCCCCAAACCGAGGATCCAAAGTCCAGGTAGTGTCTGCCCTCAGGGAGCTTCCAGAACAGTCTGTGAAGTGTTTCCATGTAAATAGGACTATAGACCTTAGAGGTAGTGTGCCAACCTAAGGTTAGGAATGCATTCTTGAGGCAGTGTTGCTTAAGCAGTTGCAAAGGAGTAGGAGCTATCTGGGCAAAGGGGGCTGGGGAGTCTTCCAGAGCAGAGGGAACAAACAGCCCTGTAGGAACAAGCACTCTTGGGTGTGGAGGGCACATGTGGTACACCAGCACGATTCTGAAGGAGCAGGGTGCGGCTGAGCAGGAGTGTGGAGCCAACAATGTCACTGCCAGCTTAGGGATGTCATGAAGTTTGTATAAAAGGGTGTGGAAATGCATACAAGAAGATGCATTTAGAGACACTTTAGACATAAACCAAGGAGGGTTTGGTGATGAACTACAGACATGGCGGCTATGAGACCTGTCTCCGTGAGGCCTGGTGTGTGGTGCTATAAGTGGTGGTGCCCTCACTGGGTGGGCAGAGTGGAAGCGAAGCCCTTTGGGCATCAGTGGACAGCAAAATTCGGATGAATAGAGCTCCAAAAGCTATTTACTCTTTTAAAGCACATTCTATTTACAGAATACAATGTTTCAGACCTAGAGCAAAATCTCAACTGGAATGACCAGGAATGGGTTTAATCTCAAATGACATTTTCTGGGGTAGCTGAAGGTAAAGCTAGAAACTCTTTCTGGAACTCATTAGTCTACACTGTTTTGAATTAAACTAATTATTCTCTATTGCTGCAGAGTGATGATTCCATTATTAGGAATATTCTTAGGTAAAGACTAGGCTTTTTTTTTTTAAGATTTTATTTCAGAGAATGGGAGAGAACATGCACAAGTGAGGGGGGTACAGCAAGAGGGAGAGGGGGAAACAGGCTCCCTGCTGAGCAGAGCCCAATATGGGACTTGATCTCAGGACCCCAGGATCATGACCTGAGCTGAAGGTGAATGCCTAACCGGCTGAGCCACCAGGCACCCTGGTAAAAACTAGGCTTTATCAAAGTGACCCAAGACACAACTTAAAATCTGGTTCTGAAAATAAATCTCTGCTAGCAAGCTTTTCTCCTTATCATTTTCTTGTTTATTCTAAAATGGAGGGGAGAAAAAAGAAATCCAGTTAAGGACCCGTTCCAGTTAGTTAGCTGGCATCTCCTCTATTTGTCTTCCTTGTATTCAGTGGGGAATCGTTGGTTCCTGCCTCAAATACTGGCAGTCTAAAAAGACATGAAGACATGATATAAGAAAAATGGGGAGAACAGATCCTCAGAGTTCTTCACTTGGAGGTGGAGGTGGTACCTCCGTAGGGGGGGGGCGCCACAGGACAGGAGACTGACACCCCCCCCCCCCCCCCCCCCCCCCCGCCTCTCACCAGCCAGATGGGCTTGGCCCAGATAATTCATTTAAGCCTGGATTTTCTCAACAGTAAATTGGGGATAAACCGTCCCCTGGGAAAAGAGGAAGGGGGTGGAGAATCTTTTAAGAAAACTGACTTGGGGGGAACCTAAACCATACAAAACCCTAAATGTGTTTGACAATGAAGGGAAAGAGTATTTCTGAAATGACATGTAGGGTATTCCTACGATATCCTGCATAAAAATAGAAGGAAAATATCCCAGTACTGATTCCCACAAGGAATGGATGGCCCCCTGAACAACCAGTGCCTTCTGGGCTAATCTTCAAGGCCAAGCCAGAGGTGGGCAGCAGCACAGACATCCAGAAGAGCTGGCTCTTAAAACAACCCACCACTAGCGACTAAACTTAAAGGGAGGTATGTTGCTACTTATATGCACTTGTTTTGAACATTTATCTTTTTATTGGGACCTTTTTAACAGGTCAGGCACAGTATTCCCCCCTCTTTATTCCCACCCTCAATTATATGTCTTAATATAAACACTACTGATGAAAATGTTCTAAACATATACTAATACTAGTACAGGTACTAGTGATTATTTCTACCAGGGTGCCCACAAAGCTGAAACAGTTTATAATGATCATGCATGGAATAAACTTTAACTGTGGATGTGGCCACCTGCCATGGGTTTTAAATGTTCTATAATTCCCTAATTCTCCTGGGTTTCCAGTCTTCAGCTTCAGCAGTAATAAATTTATGTAGGCAAAACAAAACAATTTCCCTAATAAAAATGCAACCACTTGTCACAATTTAAGTTAAAACCAGTCTTCATCCCCTCCCTTTTCTAGAATGTTAAAGTGTTACGGAAGACAGCTTGGTTTTTCTTTTACACAAAATGTATATATTCTTCATAATTCCACTTATCAAAAAGTCTGCATAGGTTTTGCTAATAAGGATGTGTCTTTGGGCTAACCAGACCTTGGTTTCCCCTACTTTGCAGTTCTATTCTACACACAGTTTGCATTTTATCTTACCTACAAGCACATATATCCCATTAAAATAATTCTAATCAGAGGCTTTCTTTTATAGTCAGAGAAGAAAGCTGTGACTTTGATAAAACATTATATATTTTGTTGAGGGGAATTTTTACACAAACCTTTTAGAGAGAAAAGGGATTTGTGCCCTTTAAGGAGTTAGAAAGGAGGGGCTTAGGTCTGGGAGGTTTTTTAAAGCAGTAATTAGCACGTTTGCTCTCAACAGCAGCTGAGAACCTGAGGAAAGGCTGCACCCAGCAGGAGCAGGAGCCCCAGCAACCTGGCCCAGAGAGAAGAAAGAGAATAGCCTTTTCTTGAAGTATAGAGAGACATGCTTATGGACAGAGTTGGAAACACTGAAATTAAAGTTGCACAAGACTGTGTACTAGCTTAATTTTATTTTCCCCTTTGCTCAAACAGTGGATTGGATTATAAGGAGAAATGATTACCTTTTGTGTTTAGAAAGGCATCTTTCTAAAGAAATTGCCTGCCAGGAAAGTGACTCTCTGTATAATCCTCCTCCTCTCCACAGCTCATCCCAGGAGTTGGGTCTGGGCTTCCAAAAAGCCAGTTATGGGGAGCTGCTCATTCACAAGATGCTCCCATTTCAGTGGCAGAGATGACAAATGTGCTGCCACAGCAGGCTTCCTTTAACAGATCTCAAATCTGCGCAATTTACCCTGGAACTTCCATCTCTGCAGAAGTCCAAACTCCTTGCTTTGGAGGCCTTCTTCCCTATTCTTTCTGCCTCTCTTCCCACATGGTTTGTTTTATCCTTTCGTACCCAGATCTACCTCCACCTCGCCAGTCCTCACTGGCTCATCTTCTCAACTGAACAACTAGTTACAAGTCATGGTCCTATCTGCAAAGTCACTCTACTCCTGAAGCAGCAAGTCCTACAAGGGCAGAGCCAGTCTGAAAGGGTGGCAGGGGAGGCACTTTTATATAGAGGCAGAGCTCTAGCAAAAGGAACCTGAAAAAACTAGAATGTCTTGGCACATTTAAGCTACCACCAATACAGCTCTCCATAGGGCTATGGGTCCCCACATCCTGAAGCCAGCTGCCAGATCCCAGCAACCCTTTCTGGGGGCTTTATGGGGCCACTTCATGAGGTGTTAATGTGTGAGACACCTCACTTTAGATCTGAACCCTCACGTTTTTCTTCCCAGAAACCTTACACTGGAAGGAAAAAGTTGGTCCAAACCTAGTGTGGAGACTGGTACCAAAATTAGTTGACTAGTTTTCTTTTTTAAGATTTTATTTATTTATTCATGAGAGTCACAGAGAGAGGCACAGACATAGGCAGAGGGAGAAGCAGGTTCCATGCAGGGAGCCTGATGCAGAACTCAATCCTGGACACTGGGATCACGCCCTGAGCCGAAAGCAGACGCTCAACCACTGTGCCACTGGGGCGTCCCAGTTGACTAGCTTTCAATCAAGCTTTAGTGGACTAAGTAAGTTTACACAGAGTTTTCAGAGTCAATTTTGGTCTGGCACCTGAAGCATGTGTTAACAATGCAGACAATAGCCACAACCCAGAGAGACTGAATGTGCAGCATTCTAAGTGTTTCTTATCCCCCAAAAGTTTAAGAACTATTGGCTCAATTCAGCTTCATGGATATGGGCATTTTCTTCTTTACTTTCTATTTTATCTTATTTTTTAAAAGATTTTACTTATGTGACAGAGAGAGAGCGAGAAAGCGAGCAAGACAGGGAGCAAGCACAAGCAAGGGGAGCAGCAGGCAAAGTGGGAGGAGCAGCAGGCAAAGTGAGAGGAGAAGCATGCTCCTCGCTGAGCAAGGAGCCCAATGCAGGGTTCGATTCCAGGACCCTGCGATCATAACCTGAGAGCAGGCACTTAACCGACTGAGCTACCCAGGCACCCCCTTATTTTCTATTTTAGAAGCTTAATCCCAGAGTAGAAGATACTCAGCAAAAAACAATCAACTTCAACAGAGGACGAAAATGGAAACTTGGAAATGGCATGATAAAGATTAAAGATCTTGACTAAATTCACTAAATACCTCCTCTGCCTCCAATTTTTCAATAGCAACACCTCCAATTTTTCAGTAACAATCGACTATTAAGACCAGTCTCATTTTATCCCTTAAAACAACCTGATAGGGTAGTCCAGTTATTATCTCCATTTTACCAGTTAAAAAATTGGCCCGGGAGAGGCTCAATGAGTTGTCTTCCATTACAATTTTCCAAATAGCCAATCCTTATGAATAATTCAAAGATAAAATCAGACCTACAGGAGTTGGGCATCATGACCCCTTACCAACAATCTCTTCTAGTGTTTTTAAAGGCCTTCTGTTGGGTAAATTAAAGAGCCCCTTTTGCTCTTGGCAACCTGGTCAGTGCACAGTGGTTATATGACAAACGGTGGCTCTCTGTTCTCCTTCATGAGTAAGATCACAAAGGCAACACACATAGGACAGCATTAGCAAAGTTATTGAAATTGTTTGAAAATATATCAACACCTATGGCATTTCAGAATTTCCAAGTCAAATGAAAGAGCTAAAGGCAACAACTGATGTTTGCTGGTTGTCTCAGAGTCTCTGAGGGCCTAGGGTTGTGTGTGAGATTTCCTGGGGTTCCCTAGAGTTAATCAGGAAGTTAATTCCAAATGTAGTCTTCTAAAACTCACCAACAAAATCTTATTGGCATGTATCACCATAAATGGAACCTTCTTTTTTCCAAAGGAGGTGGTGGGATGCAGTGGATCTGTGAGAATGGAATTCCCTTGCTGGAGAGATAATATCTCTGCAAGTGATTTGCTTTAATTAAGAAAGGGTGTCTGAGGGCAGCCCGGGTGGCTCAGCGGTTTAGTGCCGCCTTCAGCCCAGGGCGTGATCCTGGAGACCAGGGATCGAGTCCCACATCAGGCTCCCTGCAGGGAGCCTGCTTCTTCCTCTGCTCCTCTCTCTCTCTCTGTCTGTCTCTCATGAATAAATAAGTAAAATCTTTAAAAAAGAAAGAAAGGGTGTCTGAGGCACCGTAAAGCTTTGCCCTGCCATGAGGCAAAGCCGAACAGCAGTTTATAAAGATACCTCCTCATAACCATATGGCTGCCTTGCACACAATGCTCGCTCCTCCACCTCTACTGTCCCGGTAGAGGAGAAAGTCTTCTCTTGGACAGGGCCCAGCCCACAGGGAATGTGCTAACTACCAATGACTGCTGTGAAGGACGAGGGGCAAGAGCATGTGGAGAGAACCAGGTGAAGGGGCTGCTCAGAGTAGAGAATTGAGTGTGCTCCTGGTGGATGTGGGTTTCAGAGGGCATGAGGAAGGGCCTGGGAAAGCAGGGTGTGGCCCTTGATATGTGCCCATTTCTCTGCCAGTCACACTTGAAATTCCCCAAGTCTCTTTGACCTACTGGCAGGTTTGAGTGTACCATGAGCCTTCCTGACTCAAGTCAGGTGCTTCTCAGTGCCTGCACACAGCCCACACTCTCACAGCACCTTACACAAGTGGTGATCTAAGCAAAGGTTGCTCTTAGCTGCAAGAAACCATCCATCAGAATTCCTTAATTCTGAGATGGTCCTACTTCACCTGGATGTCTAAGAGGTATCTCAGACTTAACATGAATATAATACACCTGGTTCCCCGCACCAAACCTGTTCCTCCTCCAGGCTTTCCAGTTTTAAGAAATGGCACCCCATTCGTCCTGTTACTACCTTTGCCCATACAGGCCACAGGAATTCACTCCTGCCAACCTCTCCAACCTCATTGCCCTCTGTATCCAGTATGGCCTCACTACACTGCTTTTTTTCTGTTCCTCAAAACCCCAAAGTTCGGTTCCCCGCCCCCCCCCCCCCCCCCCACAGCCCCTCTATGCTCTAAAAAGCCCTCTGATCTCAAAGGCTGGCTCGTTATACCACTTCCACCTCAGCCCCTCAGGGAAATCTACCCAGACACCCAATTTAAAACAGTTACCCAGAGGGCTGGGTGGTTCAGTCAGTTAAACGTGGAACTCTTTTTTTTTTTTAAATTTAAAGATTTGATTTATTCATCATAGAAAGAGAGAGAGGCAGAGAGACACAGGCAGAGGGAGAAGCAGGCTCCCTGTGGGAAGCCTGTTGTAGGTCTCGATCTCAGGACCCTGGAATCACGACCTGAGCCAAAGGCAGATGCTCAACCCCTGAGCCACCCAGGTACCCCCACACTGTCTTGTTTTGACTATGTGCACGAATTTGTTCCTGGCATATAACAGATACCAACTAATACTGGCTGAATGGACAAGTGTAGGGTGCTAGTAAACTAGGGCTGTAAGCCCACACTGGTATGGTCACACTTGAGTTTTTGAAACATCACTTCAGAGCACAGGATAGACAGAAGATGCTCAGAGTAAAGGGTAGGGAGACCAATCATGATGCTACGGTGATAAGAAAAGATGATGGTCTGGACTGGGGGAGGGAGGTGGCGACAATGAAGATTAACAGAGAGATCTGAATTACTCAGTTAATAAAAACAAGATATAGTGAGTGCCTGGACAGGAGTAACAGAGGAGGGGAGAGAGGAGTCTAGGATGGCTCCAAGATTTTTGTCTGGGGCAGCAGAGGGCATGGAACCAGGTAGGGGACGCTGGTGTCTGCATATGCTGGTTTAGAGACCCTGGTAGGTAGATAGCTCTCAAACCTGAGTTCTAAGTGCCATTAGGTCAAGTTCACATTCAGAAACTGTTCTCCCTTCTTCTGAGTCAAAGTGGAAGCTGTCCTTTAGACGGTCAGTCTGGGACAATCAGCACCAGTGGTAGGACCCCAAGGTGACTGCCCTCTGGATCTCATATTTGTGGCTCAAGAGGCACCCACTGAGACACATGCACAACCTTGCACAGATGCCCTCTAATGAGAGCAGAGCCCGTGGCAATGGTTCCCAGCAAGCTGTGCCCCACAAAGAACTACTGGGGTAAGCAATTAAGACTGGTCATCCATCTCTCGCCCTTTAATGTTTTCCCAGAAACGATAAAGCAGTGGATGGAAAAAGCTGTCACCCAGTCTCATTACCAAAACACATTTTCACTCCTCTCTTTAATTTCTTTATGCAAAGATTAAAATTCTAACCAGTATTTTCATGACTGATTTTCAATTATATGTTTTAAAACAAGTACTTTAAGTGGTATCCAAAGGCCTACCTCCTACCACTAAACATCTGTTGCTCATTACATGCCTCTTAAGAGAGACTACTAGTCACAGGTTTACCCCACACTGCACGGATCAGCCAGGTGTCAAGCACTACGGTGGGCTCGGTTGGGGAAAACAGTCATAATACATGGTGCTAAGTGGCACAACAGGCATAATGGGAGTGCTGGGGACTTGCTGCCTGGGAAACCGGGTGACAGGTGAGCTGTCTTTTTAAATGTGCTTTTCATGAACAGTGAATTAAAATGCTCAGGCTGGCTGGGAGATGCAGTCTTGTTTGGTAAACAAATATAGGGTTTTTGAGGGGCTGCTTCTTCAAAGTAGTAGTATATTTTGATTTCTTCCAGGGGGAACTCTACCTAGAAACAAGGAAAGAGAACTGACAACTCTTCTGTTGCTTACATTAATAACTATTATCCCAACTCGGTTTTAAGTAGTTTTTGAACAGCAACAACAAAAACAACTTGCAAGTGAACCAAAGGCCTCCACCTGACATCTGTCTCAACCAAGATTTAAACTTCACAGGCACAATTTTCAAAGTCTAGAACCAGCTGGCATCTCCATGGAGCCAGTCACAACGAGCATGCCTGTGAGTTAAATGAACACAGACATGTTACTAGAAACTCTTCCACTGGCCACTTAGTGAAACATGTAGGAAATGAAATGCCTCCAAAGTTGGTGTCACTGCAGCTGGGTCCCACTCCCATCTTCAAATTTGTTCTTTCAGATGGAAACGGGTCATTGTGTTGACTTTGGTCCCATGCTTATGTGGCAGTTCTTCGGTTCTATTCTCATAAGGCACATTACTCGACAGCAGGCTGCTGCCAACATATTCAAATGAAGTGTCAGCTTGTACACGCACACAGCCAAAACCACTCTACTGTACCTGGCTTACTGGGACAGGGTCATACAGGGCTGAGTTTTTTCCTCCGCTTGATTTCTACCCAATGAGCTTAATGACCGGGACACATCTCCACTAAAACGACATGTGAGGACACCTTCCAGGGCTGACACCAGCTCATAGTACTTACTTCCTTTAAAACCATCTCAGCTCAAAAGCCTCTGAATAGTTTAGTGCCCACCAAGAAAGCTACCTAATCTCCAGCAAAGTTAATTTTACCCCAACAGTCCTCTGTCACCATCCTATTTATAGATGGGAAAACTTTATCTAAGAGCTCTCCTAATGCCTCATTTAGGTGTACTCCTAAAGAAAGGGATTCCTTACATCCACATTTTCCAGATAATGGAGTTACTGGATTAGGGAAATTATGCACAGAAAAATGACGAACTGAGGCAAAGCATTACAATTACAAATTAATGATCAATGGGCATAAAGCATTAAAATTAACAGGGAACAACAGTGATATCACTGATGCAAGAAGTAAAATTTAAAGGATTAAAAATTTAGAAATTGGGACATCTGGGTGGCTCAGTGGTTTGGCGTCTGCCTTCGGCCCAGGGCATGATCCTGGAGTCCTGGGATCGAGTCCCACGTCAGGCTCCTTGCATGGAGCCTGCTTCTCCCTCTGCCTGTGTCTCTGCCTCTCTCTCTCTCTCATAAGTAAATAACATATTTTTAAAAAATAAAAATAAATAAAAATTTAGAAATCTCCAAGTGTTGCTGAGGTTATAGTGGGCTCCCATATATCTGTGGATGATCATAGCTCAGTATGATCCTTTTTGGTTAAACCACAAGATAATCCTTATCAAAACCCATAAAATATTCATGTTTTTTGACTTGCAGTTTAACATCTGGAGATTTTCCCTCAACTAAAACTCCATGAATAGGAACGTTGACTGCTGCATTAAAAAACAGTGAATTAACTGGAAGCCTCAATGTCTAATAGTGCAGGCAGGAGTACTTGCCTAAATTCCGTAACATACATATTAAACAATATACGTTTAAGTTACTATGCAAGTTAAAATTACAAGATTAAGTGAAAAAAGCAACACAGCCTTGTATCTCTAGTTAATGGCAGAGACTCTCTAGGTCTGGATCCTGGACTCAGTTTCATTTGGGAGCACGAGGAGACCCACCTCAGAGGGTTACTTTGAGGTTTAAAAGTGATAATTCATGCAAAGTGCTTGGAAAGCACTCAATCCATGTTAGCAATTGTTACTACACTATTACCGTATCTAGTAAAACAAGCAAGCACATGGACAAAATCTAGAAAAGAGGCAAACTTAGTGGGTTATCAGGATTGTGGTTTGCCTTTACCTACAGTTCTAGTAGTTTTACAATACGAGTAACATTGTTATCATTTACTCTTATGTAAACATGTAATTCGTTCATAAAAGGTATTTTACCTTTTCAAAACTCATGAGTTAAGACTGAGCCTCAAGCCCATAGACACACCCAGCGCCCCCTCTAAACCCTGTGGCCAGTTTGTTAAGCTTGCTCTTCTGGCCTTTCCCAATGTCCTGCTTCTTGTGAGTGGAACTGTCTCAGACCCTCCAAAAATAAGTGTCTGTGCATAGTGACAATCTGAACCTCTGGACCCTAATGACCTCAAAGTAAAGTGCATGCACTCAGATCAACACACAGAGACCTGAGGCTACCTCCTGGAACTCTGAGAAAATGAAGTGCTACCTTGCACAGCAGCTTTTTCAGGCCCCCAAAAGTAATGCTTCATATCAGCTACTTCTTACTATAATTAAATGCAATTTAGTATTCCACTGTGTTGTCAATAATGTCAATGTCCTGAAAAATGAGAAAACCAAAAATAGCCAATGACCTCTTCTGTGCCTTTTCCTGCTCCCAACCATATTATAAGCAATAATTATAATGGTGGCTTAATGTCTTTGATACCTTTTTAGAGTTCTCTATGTGGGAATTTCTTTTTTTTTTTAAAGACACAGCTATTTCCTCCCACTTTCTTGCAACCTGGATTAAGTTTCCTGGTCTTATATTTATGCGAAAAGCAAAATAAAAACCAGCCAGTCCTTATGAAAAGTACCATACTGGAGACACAGAGTGCTGATGACCTGAACATGTGGATATGGCTAGGCTGCTCTCAGATCTAGTGGTTTCTTCTGCCCGCTACACATCAGCTACAGAACGAAGGTCTCCCTTCTTTTCCTCACTTCCCTTTGTGTCTGACCCAGCCCACTCTATCTGTCCAGTGACCTGCCCTGGCTTTATTTATTCCTCACCTCCCATTACCTGCCACATCTAACTGGTTTCTGGATTCTGTAGACTTTAAATTCCAAAATGATCCTAGTATCCATCCATCCTTCCGATTCCCTTCGTCAGCCCTTATCACTGTCAGACCAATGCCACAGTCTCTCAATTGGTAGGCCTGCTTCTTCACCTCTTCCTGCATTTCCCCTGAGTTGCCTAAGACACAAGCCTGATTGTGTGATATTACACACCCAGAAACTGCTAGTGGTTTCGCACTGCCCATAGATAAAAGGCTCAATCCTTACACCACAACAGAGCCCTCTGCAGTCCTCATATAAGTATTAGCTATTTTGTGGCGAGTGGGGGAGGTGGAGTGTTATTCTGAGTCATTCTATGAATTCTTAATTATTTTGGATCTCCCTGATAGTGCTGACCCAGCAAAAAATGTTTATTTAAAAAATAACTATTACTGGCTAGACTCTCTACTTTGGCCTTAGGTAATCACTATAAAAAATGACCAACTCACAAGAACATTAATGCTTTTACTTAATGTACAAGGCAGATTTTATTCCCTTCCTTCTGCCTCCTTTTCCTTTGAAAGATCTAACTCCTGAGGATGTCTGTGTGGGCGGCTGCTAGATCCTAAGATGCTAATTAATACTGCCCCTTAAATACCACACACGCTGCTCCCCTCAAACTTGAGTTTCCTATAAGAATAAAAATGAAAAGAAAATGGTTGTTTCATATGCAGGGCAACTTGCCTCTCTGGGAAGAAGCGCTAGTTGTGCTGGCATGGAATGACACACGAGCTACGGCTCACCAAGAGAGCTAACAGGAACACATCTCCACTAGAACACGTAAGGACACTACCCTAGGGCAGATGCTGGCCCATAGCATTTGCCCAACATTTCTCTATGTCCCTTCCAAAGAGTCATTCAGGCTACTAACAACCATTTTTACGGTAGACACTCTCAGTTTCCAGATTTTATAGATGAAAAAGGTAAAGCACAGAGTCTAAGTGCCTTGAGCACATGACCAGCTAGGGAATGCCAAGTGCTGGAATTCATATGCAGCAATATGACTCCAGGACTCTCGCCTAACTCTAACCTCCCCAGCAGCTGAGCAGAATGGCCAGGGCAGAAGGTGAGGAGATCTCTGAGGACACAACTAAGCTGAATGTATTTTCCTTCACAGAGCTTCTTTTCAATAAATGAGAAGATGGGAAGAAATTGGCCTGTAGTCGGCAGTCTTCCGGGTCCTACAAAATTGGCCTTGGATTGGGGCAAGCGGTAGAGGAGAAGTTCCATTTTCCTAACAATATGGAATAAAGGAAGCTGTATGTCCTGGAAAATTCAAGCTCTCGCATGCACGACTGTGTGGCCCAAGGTGTCACTTTCTGCCCTGACGAAGGCTCCCCAACCTGTGAAGGGAGCAGAGCCCTCACAGCATTCTAACTTCAGATTTGTATTGGGTTTCTAGCAAGAACTCGTATTTGTTGAATCAAAAGGAGTACCTACTTTCACATTCTATTTGATCACGTTTGCTCTTTCAACACATTACCAGTAACTAGTTTAATATCTCAGGGATGAATTATGTGGCCTACTATATATAGTAACCTGTCAATATTCTTGTTGGTATTTATGGTCTTTTACCTTTAGCATTTTCAAATAGTCTATCCTTTATAATTTTTTTTTTTTGAGAGGGCGAATGGGGTGACAGGGGAGATGCAGAGGGAGGGAGTCATTTTTTTTTTAAGACTTTTTTTTTAAATATTTTATTTTATTTGAGAAGAGAGAATGAGCAAGAGAGAGAGTACAAACGGGGAGGGTCAGAGGGAGAGGGAGAAGCAGACTCCTCACTGAGCAGGGAGCCTGACGTGGGGCTCGATCTCATGATTCTGAGATCATGACCTGAGCCAAAGGTGGACGCTTATCTGATTGAGCCACCCAGGTGCCCCAGAAAGAGCAGGCTCCATGCCCAGCCCAGCATGAACTCATGAGACCTCAGACCCAGAGATCATGACCTGAGCTGAAATCAAGAGTCAGACTTGACTGAGTCACCCAGGTGCCCCTGTAAGTTTTATTTTAATATCAGGTGTAAAGCTTCTCTCATGAGCCTTCTATCCCTAAAAGAAATGAAAAAACAGACTGTAGGAAAACTCTTTCAATTTATCACAATTTGCTCTGTAGCATAATAGAAGCAATAAAATTCTAAATTGCAAATTTTATGCTATTCCTTAGCATTTAGAAAAACCAAATCCTAAGAGAAAATTAACCTTTTCTCTGGAGGTTTAGTCTCAAGAACATCATGCAGTGATATAAGAGAGCACACAGGTAGTGTTAAGAAAAACAGGTAATAAGATAATCATACAACTTTGTGCTACTTGCTGAAAATTACAGGAACAGAGGAATGAATGAACACTGGTACCTGAATGTGTTAATACAGTCAGGCTGGGACAGAAGTGTGAGCTGCAGCAACAAAGATCAAATGACAGTCTCCAGAGGGGGCGGAAGAGGAAAGAGAGAGCATAAAGAAGCCAGGGGAGGAGGAGAAGGATGAGGAGGGGTACAGGGAAGGATCATTCACTGTGGGGCACGTGTATATGGTGAGTCAAATAGAGACCAGGAGTTCACATGCGAAGGCTTCAGCAAGACCTGGGCTGGTAGCAGTGTCCTTGGGTGGGTGGCAGCCTACTACTAACCTCGGGAGTACAGATGGAAATTCAGGGAACATATAGGATAATGCCTTTATCTCACACATAACCAGAGAGGCTAACTGATCTGTTTTTGATGTTTCAACATGCAGTTAAATTTTCATAATGTCATTGATATTATGAATTCTTTTACACTTATCAAATCAGGTTGTTTTTTTTTTTTTTTGTCAAGTTTAAAGTAAATTAGAGATGGGGGACAGATCTATTTAAACCTGTATTAAAAATAAGCTTTTAGGGGCACCTGGGTGGCTAAGTCAGTTAACCATCTGCCTTCAGCTCAGGTCATGATCTTGGGGTCCTGGGACTGAGCCCCACATCAGGCTCTCCAGGGGAGTCTGCTTTTCCTTCTCAACTCTGCTTCTGCGGTCTCTCTTTCAAACAAATAAAATCTTAATAATAATAATAATAATAATAATAATAATAATAATAATAATAAGCTTTAGGGGCACCTAGGTGGCTCAGTTGGTTAATAAATCAACTCCTGGGGGCAGCCCAGGTAGCTCAGTGGTTTAGTGTTGCCTTCAGCCCAGCACGTGATCCTAGAGACCCGGGATTGAGTCCCATATCGGGCTCCCTGCATGGAGCCTGCTTCTCCCTCTGCCTGTGTCTCTGCCTCTCTCTCTGTGGCTCATTAATAAATAAATAAAATCTTTAAAAAATAAATAAATAAATAAAATCTTAAAAAAAAGAAATCAATTCCTGATCTCAGCTCGGGTCTTGATCTCAGGGTAGTGAGTTCAAGCCCCATGCTGTGCTCCACACTGGGTGTGGAACCTAATAGAAAATAAAAATAAACTTTAGGGGCACCTGGCTGGCTCAGTCAGAACAGCATGTGGCTCTTGATCTTGGGGTCATGATTTTGAGCCCCACGTTGGGCACAGAGATCAAATAAATAAAACTTGAAAAAAAAAAGCTTTAAACATAATCTTTAATATACTGATCAAAAGAGAACTGACCCAAATCCAGTTAACATATACAAATTCCCAAGGAGGCTGTTAAGAATCTGGAAGGGGAGTGGTCAGCCCAGGTGGTGGTAGAGGGAAGGGAAGGGAACAAAACAGGCCAGCTCTCCTGAGAGCAGTGTACACTAGAGATCCCTGTCTGCCACCACAACCCTGAACCTGAAGGCCGTCACATTCCTAAATGTATCAGACATGACTTTCACACAGCAAGTGCCTCTAACACACCACCTACATCAGATCAGAGGAATAGGTTCATATAAACAGTCAGACCAAGATAAATAAGCAGAGGTCAAAGTCAGGCAAAACCAAAGAGGACTATTCAGAAATAAATGCATTAAATCCCACACTCAGAAAAGGAAGGAGAGTGAAAACCATCTGCTTGAATAGGAATGTTCTAGCTTTCCGCAGTTTTCACAGTATGACACTTACAGGAAGGGAGCTGCTGTCTCTCGAGGACTTCATATTATTTTGTTATAATATCATGCTTGTCAAAACACCTGATAAACACATGGGCCAAAATGGATCTCTAATGAAATATATGTGGCCTTATCTCAACATGATAGGATTGGGAGCATGCTTGTTAAGCGGGCTGAAATTGAATGCATCTGCTAAAACCTAAGATAAAACTAGACTCAAAGTGGCCTTGACAAATTGAAACAGCATCTATCAAATTAAATAAGAGAAGGCAAGTTAGTGTAATTTTAATTTGTTTCCAAGTACATCAGGAAAGGAGAATAAAAACCGGGCAAATGAAACAGAAAAAGATCTTGTAGTCATAGTGGAACATTAGTGAGCTCAAAAAGCCAAAGCTGCATAAATGTTTTTAACCATTTTTAAAATCAACACATCCCTGGGCTATACCACCTGAGCATGTGTCACTAAAGCCAAGTCATCCTTTACTCTGAGGGTAATGGGATGGTACTGTCTCCCTTCCCATCTCACTGGGTGGCTTGTGAGAATAAAACAGATGTACAAGTGTACTGAGAAATTAAATTCAATATACAAAGCTAGCACTCTATTCTAAAACAGGGATGTTACATAAACAGAATGGAAGCGAAGGAAGAGAAAGTTTAGTATTTTTAAAGGGCGCTGGCATCGTGTCAGTACAATTAAAGGGAATAATCGTACAGCTACATTATGAGATTGAAGATTTGTCATGAAATTTATATTTGTTATATGTCAATTATATCTCAATTAAAAAAAAAAAGACTGGTCAACTGTTTGGGTCCTGAAACCTGTTATTAAAGGAGATGGTATGGGTTGCCTGGGTGGCTCAGCTATTTAGTGCCTGCCTTTGGCCCAGGGCATGATCCTGGAGTCCATGGATCGAGTCCTACATTGGGCTTCTTGCATGGAGCCTGCTTCTCCTTCTGCCTGTGTATCTGCCTCTCTCTCTTCTCTGTGTCTCTCATGAATAAATAAATAAAATATTAAAAAAAAAAAAAAAAAAGAAGGAGATGGTGGAATTTGCTGCTTTGGTGGAGCCACCCAAGAACCCAAAAATCTTATTTAGAGCCTCTACTATATAGAAGTAGCATAGGAACCAAAATACCTGTTTTTATGCCTTTTACCTTTAAATGAAGCATTCTAACTTTTTACCCCTTAGAATATGTGATTAATTTGAAGTACTCCTGAAATAGTTGAGGATGAAATTAATATTTTAAAAAACAAAACCACTTTTGATGATCTCTACCTAAAGTGCTTCATGTTACCTTAACCATCCAGTCTACGGTGGCGGGGCAGGGGAGTGGGGGTGGTTAGCGATGAGCGAGAATGAGTTATTACATTCCGTATATCTGTTGCAATTATAACATGCCAGATTTTACTTTGAGATTAAGGCTGACAAGTAGTAAGCTGAACTGTCACTTTCTGAAGACACAGATTCCTGTTAGTAATTTAAAAGGCAGGCCTGCCGGTCACCAACCCTTCCAGGATGGAGGAGTTCGTGGTTTAGAGAGGTCACATCATTCTCGGGTGTCTTCTACTTTCTATAAACTAGACCTGGATTGAGACACAGGATTTAGAGATCTGCCGAGTAGGAGTTAGCTTGCTGATTACTGGTTACCAATTACTGCTACAGAATGTTCAACAGTTTACACATAGAAGTTACTCTGAGAGATATTAATAATATTCTATGTTGAAATAAAGAAAACACTGGCAGATGGGCAGGGACACAGACCTAAAATAACAAATAAACAAAACAAAACAAACCACCAAATATGGCAGGCAGGCCACCTACTGGAGCAAGACGACGACTGACAGGTTTTACAGAATACTCAGAATTGACTAAAGAATTTTGTACTTTAGGGTCTTAAATCTTATGTCCCTTTAAGACGTTCACATTGTAAAATGTCACCATGTCTAAGAAGCCAATCTACTTCAAACCTGGGGATCAGGAGTGAACATGGTGGATAGGGAAGGAGGGAGAATAAAACTCACGTGGTGGGGGAGGCTCTCAGAGGGAAAGCCAAGCTCCTTGTGTGACTGAATTAGAATGCTCTAATCTAAAAAATATATAAGCTTCATATGAATTACATTTCTTACTAGAGTTTACAGTTTTGACTTCCTTTTTATCATTTATAAATTCTGGGGACAATGTAATAATACACAGTGCTTCTGGGGGAAGTGTAAGGGGCAAGCAAAAGAACAGTATAAAGTATCCAAGAATACTATGATCCCAGTTGTTTCAATCCTTCTTTACTATGTTTGAAAATCATCGGTATATTTAAATATGATAAATTAATTTTAAATATAAATACAAAAACTCTGTGATTAAATATCAGACTGAACATACATTTTTCCACATCTTTTCCCTTCCCACAAAGATAGAAGGATAAACTTATATGAGGACACAGACAACGGGAAAGGAAACACACACACACACACACACACACACACACACACACACACACCAGATGTCCCTATTTTCGGATGCTGGAAATCAAAAGAGGGTGCACCCAGCAGTCTTTAAGGCAGAGAGAGGAATGAGTGCAGTGGAGGGGCCACAAGAACATCAGCCACTGTGTGGCACAGAGCTGGGGAAGGCACAGCCAGCTCAAAATGTGGGGCCAGAAACCAGGTCATTAGCTCAAAATTATATGAGGAGGTGGATCCTTAACCCAATCCAATTCAAGCAGTTGGCGGTCCCTACAACAAGGATGTTCAGAGAACAAAGATGTTTTCTTATATATTAGAAATGAAGATAAACAAATAAAAAGTTAGATAGTAGAGCTGAAGAGGGTGCGGAGAAATGACAACAAAAAGGCAGAGAGAGAGGATCCAAGAGAGAAAAGGTAAAGCCAGAGGATTAATCTAGGAGGCACCTAATTCACAGGATTCCAGAAAGAACAGAAAAAACAGAGGGAAGGAAATTCTCCAAGACATAACACACAATAAACTTCCCCAAGTGGGAGACAGGAGTTTACAGATGGCGAGATCTCCCAGTGGGGGCAGCACAGTGAGTGGACACCTCCCCCTCAAACCCCCCGCCCCACACCCACCCCAGGGGAAGCCTCCAGAGGATCAAGGCAGCACATGCTGAGGACCATTCCTAGCCACCCAGTCCCCTTAGTGGCAGCACTAGAAGCTCAAGGCCAAGTCAGGAGCCAGGACTCCAGGACAATGAGAGAAAATTATTTCAAATCTAGAATTCTATACCCAACCGACCCAAGTAAACACAAGAAGGGGACAGAGACATATTCTCATACAAGGCCAGATCTCCAAGTATTTAGCTCCCACACATGCTGGTCAGGAAAGCTCCTCAGGGACGATACGCTCCGTTAAGTGGAGGTGCAGGCTAAGAAGGGTGAAGACGTGGGGTTCAGGAAACGGCATTCACTGGGGGAAAGAAGGGAGTGACAATAATGATGAACACCCCAGGATAACAGCTATGAGGCCGCCCTAAAGAAGGAACTTCCTGTTGTCAAGTCTGGATTAGAGAGGTGGTCCAGTAAAAGCGGTAACAACATGAGATAATAATCTAGAGAAATGAACAGTCTTAGAAGAGAGGAAATAGAACCATATAGTATACTTTATGTTACAAAGTCAGATGTTGAAAAATGGGGGAAAAGCATCGATAAATAACACAAATAGCAGTAACAGCTTATGGTGGAGAAACAGAGGGAAGCAGCCAGGCCTGGGGCAGGTTCCAGGGGGGTAGAGCAGGGGGAGCCCGCCTTGGTACGAGGTGCTGCATGGACACGACTCTATAACCTAGAAACACATCTTACCAATAAAAATAAGTTACACAAATCTTCCAAATTACTTCATTTTCCGTCTACTGGTGTGTGGGCCTAGGGGCTTTCATCTGGAGGAATCATCGTGTGATACAGAATAAACAGTCAGGCTGGACCCCGGACCAAGGAGAGAAGGAGGGAAGGGGACAAGCCAGGCAGAGCGAGCCCCAGAGGGACGCCATACTCACCATCTCTCTGGCTATTTCCAGCGCCTCCTGCAGGCCGTAGAGCCTGCCGCAGACCAGGTAGATTCCATTGGCCCAGAGAATACAACCCTCGTGGACCCAAAATTCATTGCTGTCAAGAGGTAGTTCAGGGATTTGTAACTCCAGCTCAGGGCCCCCTTCCGAGGTGGTGGGCGCAGAGGGCTTGGAGTCCAAAGCAGTCTTGTCGCTGCTGCCCTCGGCGGTGGCTTTCTTACAAGGGAGCCCCCGGGACAGGGACCGAGGGCCTCCGCTGCAGTCCTCCGAGCGGTGTCGCCGCTTAAACCTGGGGTGGGCGGCCAGGCTCCTTTGCTCCTTCTGCTGCTGCTGCTGCTCCTCCTCCTCCTCAGTGTCCGTCTTGGAGCCGTTCGAAGCGCTTTTGTGCCGTACCTTTACTTTGCTCTGCATCTCCGTGGCCCGCTTGGGAGGCGGGTTCTTGGGGAGAGTGGCGGCATAATCTTGAGGATAAAAGGGTCCAAAGAGGTCACCCATGTTCCGGTAACTGGCCCACTTGCCACACAGACAGCAAACTAGGTGCCCCATGACAGAAGACTCTGTCACAACAGGGCCCTGCAGCATGAAGGACGAAGCTGGGAGTGCCTTGCTTTCAGTGCTGCTGGGTGGTGGGGTCAGAGACCTCTGACCTTTCCGACCCCTCACCAATTTGGTCTGTTCTTCCTCTTCAGCATTGATGATTGTACAAACAGCTCCAAGTTCACACTTATTTACTACATGGATATAAGGGAAAAAAGACTTGTTCTTGGCATCGGTTTTATCCAGTGGCTGGGTGGCATACTTTAGTTTGATCTCAGGTTCTTGGGGTTCCACGATGGGAACTGCTTGTTTGGTTTTCCGCTTCCTTGGCTGTGCCCCAGGCTTCCTTCTCTCCCGCCTTTGCCTCTGCTTTTTTGGCTTTGGCTCTCCATCTGCAGAAGCTTCTGGTATCTGAGGGGGCTGAGGGGGTGGAGGCGGTGGCTGCTGTTTCTTTTGCTTATTCACACTACCAATGGGTCTCCCCTTCTTCTTTCCTGATGGGAAGTACCCCTTAGGGGGGAAACCCTCTTGTTTGGGGGAAATCGTCACTGTATCGTTCTCTTTCTCTTCAGCCTTGGGATTTGCCTCAGGGGCCGACACACCTGCTGGAGGTACATTCTTGGAGTCAGAGAAGATTAAAGGTGCAGTCCCACCAAGGGAACCATCTGGTCTCCCCTGGTTACTCCCAGGCTTCTGTGAGGTCGTGGATGTCATGGAGCCAGGGAGTTCCTTTCCAGCAGTGACTGTGTCTGGGTGTGTCTCGGTCTTCACCTTGTCGTCCCCACTGCCACGCCACTCCTCTGAAGACCTCGGCAGGGGCTTTTCTATGTTTAACTCCTGGCTTGTCGGACAGACTAGGTCTGATACCAGCTCACCTTTTCTCTTCTCCATTTCGGCATCCTGGACAGCAATGCTCCCACCTTCAGGAGGGCCACTCTTCAAAGACAGTATGTCATCCAGAGTAACCGTGTCTCCCCCAGCCTCCGCACTGTTCGAGGATGCACTCCTCCTGATGTTTGGGGATGTGATCTTCTGAACTATAGCTTCCAGTTTCAACCCTCGGCCTTTCCTGGGGGGCAGTATTTTGGTCTTAGCAGGACTTGTGAGGGTAACAGCAGGGCAGTTTCTACTGTCTGGACTTGGAAGGTCCTTGGAAGATTCCCTCTTAGGGACAGACTTGACATCCTGACTGTGAGAAAGATGTGCGTAGGAATTGAACGCTCTATCAGCGCCTTCTTTCGGTGGGTGAAGGAGGCGCCCTTTATCTTCAGTGTTGCTGTTCTTCACATCTTGTGACTGCCTCTTGCTGGGAATGGGAGAGATAAAGGAACGCACCCGCCTCCGCATGATCAAGGGGTTTTGAGAAGAATGATCCTCTTGGCCTGGAAGCCTGAGCATAACATTACTGGGTTTGGATGACTGTGCCGTGTCAGTGAGCCCGTGTCCATCAGCCTCATGGGGCGGCCCGTACCTCTTCTGATTGGACATTCCCGGAGGACCGCTGCTTTTGGCTGGAGAAGTTTGCCGGGAAAGATCCCAACATGATTCTTGTTGTAACTTCTGGGAGCCATGCTTCAATTCGATGTTTTTGTTAGACAGACCATCACTAGACATGAGGCAGCGCCCCCCTTCCTGACCGCTGGGATCATGGTAAGTCCCCATCGGTGGGCCATACATCATACCATCTTTGTCATTTTTCAGAGGGCTCCGCACTCTGTCAAGGAACTGCTGCTGCCTTGGGCTCTTCCGCGGGCCCTCCTGCCTGTGCTGTGCTGCGGCAATCACTCCCTGAGCAGAACCGCTGCTCCAGTCTTTATATTCCTCTTGTTGCTGCTGGTACATCTGTCTCTTATAATGGAGCTGAGAATTCAAACCTGCATTGGGGTCCCCGTAAGCATGAGCCCGAGTATTTGTGTGGTAAGCAGAGGCTAAGCTTTCTGAGTTGGGAGAGAAGGGAGCGTGTAAAGAACTCCGGTTGGCCCTCTCTGAAAAGGTCATGTGTGGGTTCATGTGATGAGGGTCTCCCCCTGGGCCTCTGCTCCTCCCAGGAGACATCTTCAGTTTTTCTGAGAAGTCATGATACTGCGAAGGGGAACGCCCCCTCATGCCCTCTCGACCACCGACTCTGCCAGGGACCCGCCGCATTGGTGTGGGTCTGCTGTCTTGTGGGCCATAGTCTGAGATGGAATCGTGGGCAGCTCCTGGGCTGGCATTGCCTCGGTAAGACTCATGCTTGATGCTAGCAGGATGGCAGTGGTCTCCGGATTTCTTGTTGTTGAAACTGGCTTGAGATTTGGATTGTTCAAAGTCTTCCTCTTTTATCTGCCCGCTCTGGGATTTCAGCTTTGTTTCCATGGATACCAACCCACCTGGAAGAATGACCGACTGACTTAAACTTGGATTGAGCCGCTCACTCCTCCCAAGTCTGGTGTCAGTACCCATGTGTCCCAGCGAGTGAGCCCCTGGGTCCCTGACGATCTGTCTCAGTGGAGAAATATCACAGATCACAGATCTCCTTTCAGAAAGGGAACCCCCAGGCTCATGGGCTGATGACTGAGGCTCTATTTCAAATTTTCTGGGAATCGGATAGTCGGCCAGATTGATCTGTTTCATTTCGGGAGCTGTGCTGCTTGACTTCCTTTCCCAGGGGCCCCAGTGTGGGTTTTCTAACAGGGACCCAATACTTTTGTTCAAAAGGCCCCTGCTAGCTAACTCATTGGTTTGACTGACTAAGACATTAGGCCTTGTGGCTCCTTCCAGGCCACCGGCCATGCCCTGATGCTCCTGAGTACTCCTAGAATATCTCCTATCAGGGTGGTGGTGGTAACCTTGAAGCACTTCCTGCAGGAGGCTGGGGAACTTCTCATTTCTCCCCTTTCGCTCCCCGTGGCCAGTGAAATCCCCCTTATCTTGTCCTGTAGGATACTGAGGAAAGCTACTGACGTTCCTTGGCACAGCTGACCCAAAACTATCTTTGTAACTATAGCGCAGGCTGCCCGGGGATTTGCTAGGCTCACTCCTGCCTATAAAACCAGGGCCCACTGCCGAGTGCCCGCCCTGGCTGTTTCCCTCTCCATTGTGGTTGGAGTTATTATCTACGGTCTTGTTTCCTTTGCTCCCTCCCCCCGGGGGCTCTGGCTGCGGGACTGGTGGGTGACTGGTTTCCTTTGTCCCGCCAGTGCTGGGTGGCCTCTGGGTGGATGCAGGATCATCCTCTTGGGAGCCTTTATCTTGCCCACCAGGCTTTTCTACTCGACCTGTCATAGCTTCCCGGGAGACAATCACCCCAACTGTTTTTTCATTGGCTTTTGGGTTGCCCTCGGACGAAAGCGGTGTGTCCTTAGCACCAGGCGAGGCCGCCTCTTCTCTGGCTGCAGGACTGGCATTGAGTCTGGGGGCTTCGTTCTGAGTGCCCTGTGCAGGTGAGGAGCCAGCTTTCTCGGAGGCTCCGCCCTTGTAGGTGGTGTCAGAACTGGTGCTCTGGCCACTCAGCTGCCTCACACGCTCGCCTGGATCTTCAGAACTGCTGGAGCAGCCCCCGTCCAGTGACTCAGCCATAGGGGACTTCAGTTGTTCTTCAGGCTGGGAGGAGCCTTCGGAGTTTGTGCAGCTGTCTGCTTTCTTAGAAGATGAGGAGGGCCTCTTGGAGGTCTTCTTCTGAGGCGTCAGGGCATCAGAAAGTAGCATGTGCTGAACAGTATTGGGAAGATTGGCCACTTGAGTGCTCAGGGCACTCAAACTACTCAGCCCAGGATCTGTCAGTCGCTTTTCTGGCACTCCCTCTAGTCCAAACCCTTTGAAGCCCGCAGCATGAGAATTTGGACTGGGCATCATTGAGGGGGTCGGGCTGAGCTGGGGCATTAACTGTAAAATTCTGTTTCTGGAACCCATGGGCACACTGCCTTGCCCACACTGGAGATTCTCTCCACTCTGCATAAGAGGAGATGGGGTGGAGCTACAGCTTGGAGACTGAACCACAGAGGCCGCTGGGGAAGGGTTCGAGATGGGGCTGAAGTTCTGGTGGAACTGCATGGGGGACCTCACAGGAACCTCAGGCTGGCTGTACTGCCCCACCTGGGCCTGCAGGGGCAGCTTGGTGGCAGCGTTGGTATACTGCATCACATGCTGCGGGGGGTGCTGCTGCGGCTGCTGTGCCTGCTGCTGGGGCGGCTGCTGCCCCTGCTGTGTCCCTTGTGGAATCTTTGCCTGCTCGAAATTTTTCATAGACTGAGGCTGATAGCTGTAATTTGATTGTGTTCCATAAGCCTGTGCATTAGAACCCACACTGTGTCCCTCATACTGGGATCCAGCATTCACACTGTAACTGCCATCATAGCTCTGGCCAGACTGGCTGAAGCGCTGCGGTGAAGGGAAGGAGGAGGAGGAGGAGGCAGCAGAAGACTGGTAATGCTGGCCGAACTGACCCACTCTCAGCTGGTAACCGGTGGCAGAGGACGGCAAAGTTGAGGGCCGCTGCATTGGCTGCAGATGGGACGACCCAGATGCTGGCTGGCCAGTGGCTTGTGGCAGAGGCTGGTGGGACTGGTAAAGCTGCTGTCTCAACTGCTGTACCTGCTGCTGCTGCTGGCTGGAAGCCTGCTGTTGGTACTGAGCACTCCCTGGAGAGAAAGGCCCCGAGTAATCCTGCTGATAATGAGACACACCACCAAGGGCAGAGTGCTGTGCTTGAAACTGGCCCACATGCCCCTCGCTCCCATACTGATTGCCAAAGCTGCTCCCCTGGGGGGGGCCGTAGCTCTGCACGGGCCCCGAAGGCCTTCGTTGAGGTGGCTGCGGGGTTCCTGTCGTCACAGGGTCTTTGCTGCCTGCCATGTAATAAAAGTCTCCGGCCTCTTTCCTGAAACCCTGGTAGCCCTGATGGCCAGAGGTTTCACTAGCCATTGCTGCTGCAGCTGCTGTTCCTCGTCGCCCACCACCGCTGCTGCCGCCGCTGCCGCCACTGCCACCACCCGCACCCCCAAAATTCTGGAACATCTGGGCCTGACGCGGGCTGAACTCTTCTATCCGGGATGAGCCGTGTACCTCCTGTGGGTAGCTCTGCTGGTCTCCGTGGTAACTGCTTTGCTCCCGGAAGGACTGCATACTGTTCAGCAGCACGGCAGCAGGCCAACAGCCCTCCTGGAAATGGAAGAGGAGACAGAAAAATATCAGACATGCATCTCCGTACAAAGAAAATCAGGTCTGGGTGATGGAGGGGATACAATAATTCATATGTCCAGATGAAGGGGATTGGTTTGAATTTCATCTTTTATTTCTTAACCTATCCATTTCTGAAAATGCCAGTAAGCAGAGAAATGGCCTCAAGAGTACAGCAGACATCTATGAGGAGTATGAAAAGAAAACATTCTGGGTAAATACAAATTTAATACAGGAAAAAAACCCTCATTATTAAATAAGTGAACCCCCAACATTCAACTGGGTTAAAATATGTGCTATTAGTATTAATTTAAAAAAAAAAAGCAATTTTTAAGTAAGTCTTCCAGCTATGCTGGGGAGGGTGAGAAAAAACACTGTCATCTACTTGCTCCCCTGTATTATAGCCTGATCACTGGACTGAGGTCTCAAAATAACAATAACACAGTCCCTCCAAGGCTGTCCTGCCCTCCCCAACTTTGAGAAACAGAACTTGCCAGAGAACAGAAATCAGTCTCTTATGTCCAAATGTATGCTACTCCAAGTTGCCTGTAATTACCAAACTACCTGTGATGACTGGCGACCCCAGGACACTCAAATCTCATCACTGTATGGATTCCTGAGAGCTGCAGTCATCCACAGACCTAGGGCTTAACCTCTTTCTTGACATGTAATGGTGTGCAAGGCACTCCTCCCTTCAACCATCTATCCTTAACTCCCAGGGACAAAGGCCTAGGGAGCATAAGCCAAAGTAGCAGTGACCCTTCTTCCAGATTCTTTCTGGAGATCTACAAGAAGTTCCAGCACCTCTAACGCCCACATTTTTTTTTTTTTTAATGTGCCAACCTAGTATTCAGAGTTATTACTGGCCATTACTGTGAAAGAGGGAATTAAAACAGTCACTTTGGAGGACAGTACAAGATATGGAGGAAAATAAAAATTCATCAAGCTAGGACCTAGACTCTTCCCAAAGTCATCTGATTGGGTCAACATGTTGTAATACCTTTGCTAATGTAATTAGTATGTAATGTATTACTCTTCTTAGATAATCAAGAGATCATTTTATTTTGCCTTTTGTCTGGGCCTGTCTCCTTCTCAGAGTCAGCTGAGTAAGACAAGACCAAGTTGCTCCAAAAAGTCTTTAAAATCAATTATTTAAAAAGGAAGTTGCGAGATTTTCTTTGTGCCTGTGTGGTTTGGTTAAGTGTCTGACTCTTGGTTTTGGCTCAAGTCATCACCTGAGTGTTGTGAGATCGAGCCCCATGTTGGGCTCCAAGCTGGGCATGGAGCCTGCTTAAGATTCTCTCCTTCCCTCTTCCTCTCAAAAAAAGCTGTGAAACACCTATGTGGTAGGGGAAGTTAGGACAATTTTCCCACAATGGCTTACTAAGTTATTCTTAGTTCCTGCTCAGGGAGCTAGCGGACAATAAAGTTGCTAGAGGGAGAAAGTGATCCTTTTAAAAGGTAAACTGAAGGGACATCTGGGTGGCTCAGCGGTTAAACATCTGCTTTTGGCTTAGGGTTTGATCCCAGGATCGAGTCCCACATCAGGCTTCCTGCATGAAGCCTGCTTCTTCTGCATGTCTCTGACTCTGTGTCTCTTATGAATAAATAGAATATTTAAAAAAAAAAAAAAAAGGTAAGCTGGATTCCTTATCTCCAAGCCCAATGAAAGCTCCCCATCTCATTCAAGTGAAGGTGCTTTTAGGGGTTCCTGTCTCCACCCCATTACCTCTCTGACCTCTTCCCCACTACCCTCTGTTCTAGCCTGCTGTATCCTGTGCTCCTGTATCCTGGTGCTCCTGTGACCACCAAAAGCATTTTTACAGAGGAATTTTGCTCTAGCCCATAGCAACATGGTGTGCCCCTCGTACTTCTTTCCAGTCTCTGGGCAAATGTCAACTGACTGGTAAGGCCTTCCTGGCCTTAACATCCTATTAAAAATAGCTAACTCCACACCTGAGGCTGGGCTTTCCCCATCTCCCTCCCCATCACGTTTTCCCAACAGACACTGATAAGTTATTTGTGTACTGTCTCTCCCCCAACTAGAATGTAAACTTCCCAAAGGGAAGAGACTTTGCACCTTGCTGTAATCCTGTCACTAAATGGTACAGAGCACAAGGCAGGCATTCTGTGAACCAGTAAATGGTATAAGAACTAGGCTTTAGAGAACTAGGCTAGAACGTACCTACTCAGAGGTGGTGGTGTGGCAGGGAGATGAGAGAGTTGCAGGAAGAGAAAATAGAACATGATCGATCTAAAAGCAGAGCTGGAGGATGCTGAACACCCTGCCTGTAAAATCCTCTAGGCCCAGTTCCAGGGGAAAAAAACCCAACTTGAGTCCACACGAGAGCCGCAAGGAGGCTTTGGAGAGTAAACATGGGTCATGGTTGAAGATGGTCAGTAACTCCAAACTCAGAAAGCCGCCCCACTTCTTCCTGAAATATCTTCAGTCTAAAATAGCTAGACAAGAGTCTACTACTTTGATACTAAGTTTGATTATATAATCACATGACCCAAAGTCATCTTTAAACATTCAAGTACAAATAATCTCAGAATCTAAAGGAAACTGCTTCTCATCATCTTCAAAATGCCTCTGCCAACAGACTGCTCTTTTCTGTGTTCCAGTGACTCTGCCGGGCAACAGACAATGGCTTACTGTAGTGCCTGGGACAGGACCAGCCCTCCGCACACACTGTCACTAGCCCTCACAGCACGGATATCCTGGTTTTACAGACAAGGACACCAAAGCACAGAACTCACAGGGCTCCTGAGCAGCAGGCCCCCTCAGGCCATGTACCTCATACCACACTCCCAGAGGATCCAGGATGCAGTCAGTGACAGCTGCCACCTGTCCTGTCAGCCTTGAAAGTAGGTGGCCACCAACACTTTTCAGTGTGTCCTTTCTCTGCCTCCCCTCACAAGGACCTCCCCCAGTATTTCCAGAACTGCCGAAAACATTGTGCCCACACAAGTATCTCTCCTATTTGTGGTGTGCCTCTATCCTGGCTCTTGGTGCCAGTGGCCTTCTAGAAGGTGCCTGAGATGGGTGACAGTGGACAGAAAGACTACATCTGGAAGTTTAATGAAAAGCTTTCTCAAGAGATGACCTCTCCCCAAGTAAGTATTTTACATGTTGTTTAATTAATCATTCTGTAAACAAAATCAGGCTTCTGAAAACCTGTGTTTATAAACAATTTTGTCACTTGCTGCAAATTTTCCTCAGCAGGAGCTCCTAAGAACTGAAGACCAGTTTAGCACCAGCCAGTTGCGCTGCATGCTGCCTGGTTCCTGAGAAAACCCTATCTCCACAGGGGAAGAGACCTGGGTTCAATTCCTCAGAGGGTCCATACTCAGCCCTTCTCTAGAGATTCCCTGTCCTGTCAGGATGTCCTCCTCCCTATTGTTATAGTTCTGGATTATGGACCAGACGAAAAAAGAAAAAATTTCCAGCCAAATACCTCCTGCAGGATACCAGTCATGCTAAATATTCTTCACAAACATGAAGGATCTGGTCATGAGAAAGTGAATAGAAGTTCATCTGTTTTAGGAGTTCCATGTAAAGCAAATAGGCAAACCAAGTATACTAGTAATTGAAAATGTCAGCCCAGAGTATTTGTAATTTTAGTATTAGCATTATAAAATAAGCTACTAATAGAGATCATTCCAAAACTATCCTATCATTTTAAAAAAGCAAATCTAATTAGTTTTGAAGCATCGTGATTAATAATGACAAATGCCTGATTTTCCTTGTTTGAATGAATACAGACTTGGATAAAGAAAATTTGAGACTCCAAAGGAAGTCCGTCACCCATGAGGAATTTGTATACGCACTCTGAAAACAGGTCTGCCGGCGCACCTCCCTCCCCAACTCTCCCTTTCCCTGACTTCCCTTTTTTGATTTTCTCCTGTTCTCCTAGCTTTCTGAATGGTTTCAGGGAGCTGTGGAGTTGCACGAGCGAGGTCCTGAACTTACTGTCTGTATGGTCACAGCCTAGAAGTCCACACGCCCACCTCATGGCAATCACAGCTTCTGCCTGGGGCTTGCCCTCCACCCCATTACAGGCCACAACCTTGCCGTCTTATAGTAAACAGCAGCAGCTTCCTTCGTCCCCCTTCCCTTCACATGCCTAACGCCATCTCACTTTCCAATCCACTCTTCTCCACAAAGTTCCCCAAACTGTCAATACAGGTTCCTTGAATATCTTTTCAAGCACCTGCTTCCTCTTTCACTCCAGGTTTAACCAATGTTTTTCTGCTTCTCTTGCCTTGGAAAAAAAACTCTTCACTTCTCAAGATAAAAACACTCCCTACACATCTAGTCATGGCCTCTGCCTGGTGGATTATTCTGTTTGCCCTCCAGCCTCCTTTCTTCCCCATCTCCGCCCTGCTCTACATCCTGCAAGGGGGCACAGTACAGACCCCAAGAGGCTCAGAGCTCCTGGCTTCTGGCCCTGCCTGGCTGGGAAGAGGCGGGAAGAGAAGGGGGAGGTGGGATGTGCTGAGTTCCAACCCTGCAATCACTGGGGCTGGTTGAGATGGTCTGCCAATGGCCACGCTCCCTGTGGACAACCTAAACAGCCACTTTCCCCAGGCCTCAGCAACTGCTTCCTCCTCAGGCCTGAGAGAGTAACAGCTCTTGCTGGTCCAGGAGACGCTACTTTCTCACTGGCAGCCCCCACCCGTGCTCACCCTTTGTAAACACTCCCAATTCTGTTCTGTGGTCAACCTGACATCATGAAGCCCCGACTTCTAAGTCCTCTTCTGCAGATCGAAGAAGCTGGAAGCTTCTTTCTGCAACCTCCTTTCCAGCATGGATGCAAGGAGAAGCACAAGAGAGATTTGGAAGACAGAAGAAAAAGGAGAGACTGATATCCTGAAAGGTAGCTCAAGCAGCAGACGCAGATGCTTGGTGGCTTCCCTGTGAGCTCATCACTGTGGTACCGCAGCCAGAGACAGTCAGGCACAGCTTCCCTGACCTTCTCAACCCCTGTTCTTCAGTCAGTTGGACAAACCCTGAATTCCTCTATCAAAACTCTTCATACCTGAAATGGAATGCTTCCCTTCTCCTGAATGATACAATTAAATCCTCCTCAAATTACCCAGTCTGAGTGTGCCATCTGTTTCCTACAGGACCCTGACTAATACAGCTCTTCTCTTATTCCTAGGATTTCAGCGTAGAATTATTATCACTTGGGGAGCAAGAGACTTCTATTTCATGCAATATGGCATACCAGAGGGACTAAAAAAACAAAATACCTAGAAATGTCAGAAAAAATGCAAAGCCAGGCTACAAGTATGAAATGTCCAGGGTTCAAAACTGAACGGGGGGCAGCCTGGGTGGCTCAACGGTTTGGTGCCGTCTTCAGCCCAGGGTGTGATCCTGGAGACCCGGGATCGAGTCCCACGTTGGGCTCCCTGCATGGAGCCTGCTTCTCCCTCTGCCTGTGTCTCTGCCTCTCTCTCTCTCTCTCTCTGTGTATCTCTCATGAATAAATAAATAAAATCTTAAAAAAAAAAACAACTGAACGGGACATGGAAAACAGTGGCAAGCAGGTCCTGGGCTCTAGTACTTATCAACCACATGGTGATGGTTCTCATGCTATGCAGAGCCAGAAGACAAGGCCTCCAGCCCTCCTTAGATAGGAGTGGGGGGTGTGTGTGTGCGCAGAACAGTCACTTCTGCATGTAAAGACTCTGGGCAGCGTCACTTGTGGCTAGAATCATTTCTATAAAGATGACAAAATATATTTATTCTTAGGCCGTCACCAACTCATTTTCAGCAACAAAAATGTTCTTTCCTCAACTGACCCAACTTCCCATCCTCCAGGAAAACCAAAATCAGCTCTCAGCCATCCTAAGCAAGAAGCTTTAGAATAATCCCAAACTCATTGCCTCCTGTAACCCTTTCTCTTCAGTATGTCACCTAATCCTGCTCCTTCTCCACTTCCTGCATTTGCCTTTTACCTCTCTAGCCTCCCTCACTGCCGCTTCCATCTTTCTTGGGGAAAACAACAACTCCACAAGTTTCTTTCTCCCTGCACCAGTCACCTGGAACAGCTTTTCTTCAATGAAGTCATGACAGTGTTCCCCTCCCCACATGCCCAGAAGCCCTCTGGCATTGTACCCACCCGGTATGCTCAAATAGACCTGTTCGGTCCCCTCCAGGCCACCGTCTGTTCTCATCACAAAGCCTTCTCTGAAGCATCCCTGGGTCCAACCAAACATTCCTTCTCACTTTGTCAGTTCAACAGCTCTTAGAACTGTAAGAGCTCCAGAAACGTGATCTTCTCTACAACTCTTCCTTAAAAACAGAGAATTTTCTGGCTTTCCCTTGCTTAGTGAAAACAAACTGAGTCAAGTGTATCTGCCCTTAACCACGACCTAAGGTATGTGCTACCGATGCAATAGCTCCCATTTACTCTACTTGTCATGCGCTGTATGGCTTTATGGGTATTTCAACTCATAGATGAGGAAACAAAAAACATAAATTGTATAATTTGCCGAAAGTCGCTCTTCCAGGATAAACTGGAGCTGATCTTCTATAACTCAATTCTAAAGCTCATGTTCTTCCACTGCACCACAAATTCAGCAAGGAGCACCCAAATCCAGGTTTTTAAAAATCCTGACAAACACCTGTGTCAGGTTTATGATGCCGACAGCCCTCTCCTATTTACTGTGTGTCTAATACAGGCCCTGCGCTGTGCCAGGCACTTTACATAAACATTGATGTAGTTCATCTTCATCATTATTGCTCCTTTCTGTAAACTGAGGCTCAGGGAACATAACAAGCAAAACATTCATAGAAAACAGAGGTGAGATATGGAATGCCCACCCCCAACCCCCATTTGTATTCCTGGCAGAAGCGTGCCTTGACCAGCAGCAAGACACTCATAAATTGGGAAGCATTTTAAAAAGAAACCTTCAAATTTGCAAGAACTGAGTTCACTGTTTATATCTGGATACACCCATGTTTTTTTGCTTGAGGCATGTACGAACACGGGCTCATCAATTGGGCTCAAAGACTTGCCCAGTAACTTGATATTTCAAATTCTAAGTTGTGTTTGCAGAGGTGCAGAGTCTAGATTTTTCTCAGTGACTGATAGATTTTGGTACAAGTAGGCCTTTAGAATAAGATGAGGTGTTGACAGTACTTGTTGACTGGCTCCCTGGCTGAGCAGCCCAGAATTCTAGGAGCTTAAGGAACCAACTCAGAATTTCCAAGTCAGTCATCCAGAGGAAAAGAAACTCACCAGAGTGCTATAGATCTAAAAATTTTGCTCTCTGGGGGTACAGACATGTGTTATATTAGTCATATAAACTTTAAAAAATATTCACCTTCAACCATGATCAAAATTAATGCTGGCAAAAACGAGAGGCACAAATTTACAGCTATCAATTTTTCCAAAAAAAGAAATTAAGAGATGATATTCCATCTGGTGAGGTTAGGATGAGGCTGGTACAAACAATAACAAAAGCAGTATCCATTACTATAACTTTTTTAAAAAGCAATTTGGTAATAAGAATATTAGTATTTTTGACTAACAATTCTAATATTAACTAGATTTTTATCCTAGGGAGATTTCAAAACAATCAAACAAAAATCAACGTACCAATGTATTAACTCCAGTGATATCTGTAAGAAGAAAATAGGCAGGGGGAAAGTGAAAGGAAAACTCTGCTCTCTGGGCTACCACCCTGCAGTCACTAAGGCTGGCTGAGATGGCCCACCAACAGCCACACTCCTATGGGCAACCTAAATTCTGGGAAGAACCTAATTCTCTATCATTTGAAAATTACTAAGCAAAGTATGGTAAATCCACTTAACAAAATAGTATCTACTAATTAAAAATAACTGTGAAGATGCTAGCACCATGGGAAATGCTGGTTATGTACATAGTCCAATGAAAAAGAGTAGCGTATACAGGCATACTGTGGAGATATTGTGGTTTGGGTTCCAGCAAAGTCAAGTGAATGTTTTTCCCAGTGCATGTATAAGTTACGTTTATAGTATACAGTAGTCTGAAGTGTGCAATAGCATTATGTCTAAAAAAATAACGTACTGAGGTGCCTGGGCAGCTCAGTCGGTTAAGCATCTGACTCTTGGTTTCAGCTCAGGTCATAATCTCCAAGTCAGGAGACTGAGCACTGCATCAGGCTCCACACTCAGCACAGAGTCTGTTTCACTGCATCAGGCTCCACACTCAGCACAGAGTCTGTTTCTCTTCTCCTCCCACTCCCCTTGCCCATCCCCCCATTCTCCCTACTAAATAAATAAATCTTAAAAAAACAATGGACACACCTTAATTAAATAATACTTAATTGTTAAAAGATGCTAACCACCCTCTGAACTTTCAGCAAGTCATAATCTTTATCACAGATCACCATAACAAATGTGATAATAAAAATGAAAACATATGAAATATTGCAGGAATTACCAAAATGTGACAGACTCATCCTGAAGCAAACACTGCTGGAAAAATGGCACTGATTAACTTGCCTGATGCAGGGTAGCCACAGACCTTCAATTTGTGGGGGGGAGGAAACAACACAGTATGTGCAAAGTGCAATAAAATGAAGCGCAATAAAACAAAGTATGCCTGTAAATGCGTACCTGCTCTATGGTTACAATGCTCTAGAAAGGAGACGTTCATTTGGTCCATGGCCAAAGTGAATAGCATGAAAATTAAAACCTTGTGACTATTCAGGGTGGCAGAACTGTGGTTTGCATTTTCTTCCTTTTCATTTCTATTTAGATTAATGTCTGTGTAGAAAATAATCATTTTAAAATTTAATTAACTTAATTTTAAAAATTCACCCCTCACACTATTTCAAAAATATCTCTGCTCTATTTGCTCTGACTGACAGCAAAGCACTTCCCTGCCCGTGGGTTAGAAAGGCAGGCACAAGAGACCCCACAAGTCCAGAGCAGGTTGGAAAGACAGGCGCTCGCCAGGCTGAATCTCTGCTCCAGGAAACCTGGCGCCAATACCAAGCATGCACCTCAGACGCTGTGGTGCCCAAGCAAGTGTACATGCAAAAATAACCAGCTCTGAGCTATTTTTCAGAATCAGGCCTAAAAACAGCTGAATTCCACTCCACAGTGGGCAGGTCTATTTTTAGACATAATCTCTAACAGCCACGAGGTTGTAGCATCCTATCAACTGTATGCTTCTGTAACTGCACAGAAATGGCATAAATTTGCTCCTGGCTAGGCCAAAAGAGGCTGGGTCCATCCCCACTTGATAGCTACCTGTCATATTCATAAGGGGCGTCCCAAGATCAATTTAGATGACCACATCTGATCTCTGGGCAGGATGGCCAACAGTTCTTGGAAAAGGGGCTGGAGCAGGGTGAAGGGCTAGCTGGGGTTCCCTGCAGGTTTTTCCTAACTGTTGAGCCTGAAGGCTTTTAAAGATGTTATTGCATCCCCTCCCCCCGCCCCATCCCCATTTAAAAGTTGTATGAGTACATAATTTCTAAATCTTCCCAGAGAAAAGGATCACAGAAAGCAATTAGTGTTGCTATATTTACAGGAAAAAAGTGTTTCATTTTATAAAAGCAACAAAATTAAAAAGATACCAGTGGGCTAATCCAAAGGAGAAGTGGGCAAAAGCTATATGATGAAAATTACAAGCTTTAGGAAGAACCCAAAAGGACAGCCGGAAACAAAATGAAATAAACCAGAACACACAATGTATCTAGACAAAAAGATCCATTTTTATAGGTCAAGTCTCCAGATTAGTTTTTTTAAAAATTTTTATTTATTTATGATAGTCACACACAGAGAGAGAGAGAGAGAGAGAGAGAGAGAGAGAGAGGCAGAGACATAGGCAGAGGGAGAAGCAGGCTCCATGCACCGGGATGCCCGACGTGGGATTCGATCCCAGGTCTCCAGGATCGCACCCTGGGCCAAAGGCAGGCGCTAAACTGCTGCGCCACCCAGGGATCCCTCCAGATTAGTTTATAAAGCTAAGAGTTCCAGTCAAAATCTCAATAGTATATTAAAAAACAATTTTGAAATAATTTAAAATGTATAGAAAAGTACAAGAATAGTACCGTGCTCACACATTCCTTTCAACAAGATTCCCCAAATGATGTTTTACATCATTTGCTCTATTACCTACACATATTACCTATATACACACCCCAACAGCTTTTTCCTGATCTGAGAGCAGACTGAAGAAATGAAGCCCTATCAACCCTAAATATTCCTGTACGCATATTTTCAAAAACAAAGATACCCTCCTATGTAACCAGCACACAACTCTCCACTATTAGGAAATTACCACCACCAATCTAATCTACAGACTCCATTCAAATCTGGTAAACTGTCCAAACAATATTTCTTTTTCCTTTGTAGTCTAGGATCTCATCCAGAAGACAAATTGTCATGTCTTACTGTATCCTGTTGACTTGGAATGGTTCTTCAGTGTTTTCCTTACTCCCATGTCCCTGACAGAGCACAGCCCTTCCATTCTGTAAGATGGCCCTCAACCTATATGTCTAGACCTAGCTCTCACATTCTCAGCAGCAATACCAATACTAGTGCATCACAGCAGGAGAGACACAAGGAGAGCCAACCAGAGTCACCTAGTCAAAGCCCATCTCTGCCAGGTTTCCCCACTGTAAAGCCGCTACCTTACTCTTTGTAACTCGTAAGTATATTGTGGGAGAAATCCTGACATTATGCCAGTATTTTGTTCTTTGTCAAACATTCACCCTCGATGACTCCCATGTGAATCAAGCCATTTCTCTTACGGTTGCCAAATGGTGATTTTTTTTTGCCCACTTCTCCTTTGGATTAGCCCACTGGTATCTTTTTAATTTTGTTGCTTTTATAAAATGAAACACTTTTTTCCTGTAAATATAGCAACACTAATTGCTTTCTGTGATCCTTTTCTCTGGGAAGATTTAGAAATTATGTACTCATACAACTTTTAAATGGGGATGGGGCAGGGGGGATGCAATAACAACTTTAAAAGCCTTCAGCAGGCTCAATAGTTAGGAAAAACCTGCAGGGAACCCCAGCTAGCCCTTCACCCTGCTCCAGCCCCTTTTCCAAGAACTGTTGGCCATCCTGCCCAGAGATCAGATGTGGTCATCTAAATTGATCTTGGGACGCCCCTTATGAATATGACAGGTAGCTCTACCATGTATCGTAAATTATAATTTTCTAAATTATAATTAAATAAAAGACATTGGGATAACATGCTACCTTTCTGGGAGAAAAATAATTGTTAGGCCTCATCTCACAATATTCATAAAAAACTCCAGGTGAATGAAAAAGCTAAATATCACACACACACATACACACACAGAGGCATGGTTGTTTTTTTTAGAAGAAAACACTATTAATCCTAGGGAACCAAGCTGACATTCAGTTTTGGGTTTCTAAATGTCATTCTTCACTAAATGCAACCAAGGCTTCTTGGGAAAATGGCTGATTTTTCCAAGGGGCAGGCAAAGTATAAGGTATACACCTATAATACTTCAGTGTGTCAGAAAGCTGGGATATGCTTTCAGCCTAAAGGAGACACATCAAACCAGCCTGAGGGGGTAACTTAATATTTTGTAGGACCAAGCTCTTTTTTCTTTTACTCTATTAGATGAATTAACAATAGAATTTTTCCAAATTAGCACCTAGGTCTTTGTGTGTGAATATTGAAAATTTTTAGAAACAATTAAGTAAAAGAGGCATGGTGTTTGGGAGGATGGGTCTAAATGGAGGGTGAGAGGGAGATACTCAAGAGGATGTTAAATCTGGGTGATGGGTACAAAGGCACCATTAGTCTGGGTGCTTTTCCATATGTCTGACATATTTTGCAAATAAACAAAATTCTGGTTCCCTACCTAATCAGTCTGAAAATGTACCACAGAGTTCACAATCTTTCAAGATCCTTCCATGTTTCTGACACCAAAAGAATTGAATTTCCAGCTTTACCTCTCATGACCTCCCTTCACACACTACCCCCAGTGACAGTGGACTTCCCTCCATTTCCCCACGTGTGCTTCAGACCTCTAGGTCTTTGCCCAAGCTGTCACCCATGTGTGGAATGCTAGTACCCTGCCCAGGCTCACTATCTGATTAACCCAGACTATTCTGTGAAGACCAGCTCACATGTCCACTCTCCAGGAGCTGCCTTCTCCTGGCAACACAGACACTGAACTGAGACACGTCAGATTCTTAACTGGGGTTTGTAGCCTGCTGCTAGTGAGAGCTTCAGCAAATAACTCACTTCTTTAAGCCTCAGTTTCCTCAACTGGAGAAAAGAAATGGCCCCGGAGTTGGCCTCGGTAAGGTGAAGAATTTGTTGCATTATCCTGCCAAGAGTTCATTCACCTGATACCAGAAGCAAGCTCCATCTTTTATTACTCATAGATTTCAAAAAAATAAGTGCAGAAAATAGCTGGAAAGGATACATACCAAAACATTAACTAAGGGAAGGACTAAAAAAAAAAAAAAAGAAAAAAAAAAAAGACTATAGTCATGCATTAGTTAACAATGAAGACTGAAACTCTGAGAGTGAAGAGTGGGAGAGGACCAGAGTAAGAATTCAAGGTAAACACCTAAAAAAGAAAAAACAAACAAAAAAATTAAAACAAACCATAAGGATGGTCCCTGCCCTCAAAGAGCCCATGTCTAACAGGAGGAACATTTACACATAAGAATATTCGTCATTTGGTACACATATGACCAAATATCACATTCCAGGCACTGAATCTAGGTTCTGGGGTCACAGCTCTAAAGACGACTCACCAAATCCCAAACCTCCATGAGAACAGCATTCAGAGAGACAAATCAATGAAAAGATGAATGCAAGCCACGGACTAGGAGAAGCTGAGAGTGAAACATGCAAGACCGAGGGGACAGAGAGAAGGAAGGAAGGGAAAGGATGGGAAGTATGTGCAGAGACCCAAGCAAGCTCAGGGAGAAACCATGCAAAGACCCGCAGAAAGGTGAGCCCAAGGCCAGAGGCAGGAAGGAACTGGGGAGGGGAATAACCCTGTGACAAAAGCCAAGTGCAGAGAGAGAGCAGAGGGAGAGGCAGCCAGAAAAAGGGGCCCCCAAGCACACAGCCTTGCTACCGTGGGGCCAACAGAGCAGCAGCGCTGCCGTTGGTGTGCTCGCTGGAGGTGCAGAGGCTCGGTCTCCAAGGGTCTAGACAATCAGTATCTGCATGTAATGAGCTCCCGAGGCATGTGCACGCTACAGGTTTGAAAAATACTGGCGAAGGACCTTGTAAGTCATGTAAGAATTTTGGATTTTATTAGAAGGCTTTAGAGAGTTTTGAGCTAGAGAGTGACATGCTCTGGTTTCAATTCTCGAGTGGCCACTCTGATTGTTCTGTGGAAAACAGACTTTGGGAGGGGCCAGGGCAGAAGTAGGGAGTTAGTTAAGAAGCTATTTTAGTCATCTGGGTAAGGGATGTTGGCTGCATAGATGAATGTGGTGTTGATGGAGGTGGTGATATGTGGTCAAATAAAGGACATATTTTGAAGTTGGAGCCAAAGGAAATTGCTAATGGATCAGCAGTGGATGTGAGGGACACAACAATGATGCCAAACAGCAGCAGCCAACACTAGCTGAACACCAGCCACCTGCCAGCCACTGTTCTACATCCTCTACAGGTAAAAATCCAGTCAATCTTCACAATGGTCCCACCAGGAAGGTACAGCCAACAACTCCACTTTATTCAAATGAAGATAATGAGGCAGGGAGAGGTTTAGTAAATGCCTAAGGCCTCCAAGCTTGTCATACAGCAGCCTGGGTCTGAGCCCAAGCAGTGGGCTCCGGAGCCAGTACTCCAGTACTGTCCTCCACTGAGCCACTGGGAACCGAGCACTGTGTATGAGAGGGATGAGGTCAGGAATGGGACAGGTTGAAGGGAATGAGGAGTGCTCTGCTGGACAGGTTAACTCTGAGATTCCTAGTGGACACCCAAGTGGAGATGTCAGGCAGATAGCTGGCATGTCTGGATCTCAAGGAAAGGTGGGGATGAAGATATAAATGGTAAGGTCACCAACACAAAGATAGTATTTAAAGCCGAAGGAGTGGGTGAGATCATCCAGAGCAGTTTTTCAAACTGAAGGTTGTGAAATCAATTTAGTGGGTCATGAACAGCACTTAAAAAAAAAAAAAAAAAAAAAAAAGAAATAGAACAGAATGGAAAATAACAGAGTCCCGTGGCCCAGAGTAAGATGAAGAAGTGTGTTGCGGAACTCTTGTTTCAGCTGTGTGTGTCCATGTGCACAAGCGAGTGCAAATACCAGGTTGGCATTTGGTTTGGTCAAAAAAAGGTTTAAACCAAAAAAAAAAAAAAAAAAAAAAAAAAAGGTTTAAGCCACACACAGGTCCAGGGATTCCATATAGGAGTGATCTCTGAATCACTCCAGCATTTAGAGATTGCAAAAGAGCAGCTAGAGAAGAAGAGCAGTTAAGTAGAGACTACTAAAGCAGCTAGTAGAGATGAGAGAAAGGGCTGGGGAGGGTCATGTGGTGATCCCAAACAGGTGTACAGAAGCAACTCTGGGACCAGGGAGGTAAACACACACTGCTATGGGAGCAAGGGGGTTGGGGTGGGGGAGTGGAGAGAGGTGACCTCTTGAAGGCCCGATGGCTGAGAGCAGAATCAAAGGGACAGTGGAGAGACAGACTAGGATTTTATTTTAAACCTTGAGTTTGAGGGGGCAGCAGGATATCCAGTCTGTAATTTCCACAAAGAGCAAACACCCAGTTGTTCGATTTTTCTTTAGTATCCACTATGTGCTGGGCCCTCACCAGGCCTGGGAACACATGGACGACTAAGACTGTGGAAGAGAAGGAAGACAACTGCAGTGCAGTGAGATCGGGGCCACAGGGCAGAGTGTGTAACAGGATTGGCGAGGCCGCTGCAAGTTTCCTTTCCAACCATACTGCTCACTACTGCTCAACCCACATCCACCACTCTGGCAGACCATGCACTCAATACCTGGACTCCTACCTCATGACTCGTGCTTTGCTCCTCCCAAAAATGTTTCCCAAATTGGAGTCATTCTTCAAGGCCTGGCTCCCATCTGACCTCTTCACAGAAGCCTTCAAGAAACGCTCAGATCCGTGATCTTGTCCTTCCTGATTTCTTCTCCACACACCACTCTCCGGTGCCTGGTCCCTGCCTTGTCTTTACTTCCCTCCCACATGTGAGTCCCTCATTTCTCCAACTAGGACACACATGTTGAAGGTATGTAACAAACGTGTCTGACATCGACCAGGCACTCTAACAGCCAAATACCTGCTTCCCCATACTACAGGACTTCGATCCAACTTACATTTCAGCACTGTTACCGAAATGAGTCCAATCAAGTCACTTCGATCTAAAACCTTCCCTGGCTCCTAATTATTAATCAGCACACATACAGCCCAGTCTCATCCTCCAGGTGTGCCACCCAGCCTGCCTTGTCCCTGCCTTGCACACCGAACATCCTAACCTGGAAGAGTGGCAATCAAAACAAATACAGGTATATACCTCATTACACTTCCCAGATACTGAATTTTAACTTTTTTCTTTTTTTACACAAACTGAAAGTTTGTGGCAAGTCTGTGTCAAACTGGCCATTTTTCCAACAGCACTTGACACTCCATGTCTCTGTGTCACATTTCACAATTCCCACAATATTTCAAGCTTTTTCATCATTATATTTGTTAGGGTGATCTGTGACAACTGATCATTGATATTACTACTGTAATTGTTTTGGGGAGCCACAAACCATACCCATATATGACGGCAAACTAAAACTTAGTCAATGTGTGTTCTGACCGCTCCACCAACCAGCTATTCCTCCTCTCTCTCTCCTCTCTGTTCCTCTCCTCAGACCTCTCTATTCCCGGAAACATAACAATATTGAAATTAGGCCTATTAATAACCCTACAGTGGCCTTAAGTGTTCAAAAGTGAAAGGAAGAGTCACAGGTCTTTCACTTTAAATCAAAAGCTAGAAATGATTAAGCTTAGTGAAGAAGGCATGTCAAAAGCCAAGACAGGCTGAAAAGCTAGGCCTCTTGTGCTAAATAGCCACGTTGTGCACGCAAAGGAAACGTTCCTGAAGGAAATTAAAGTGCTACTCCAGTGAACACGTGAATGATAAGACGATGAAACAGCCTTACTGTTGATATGGGAAAAAGTTTAGTAGTCTGCATAGAAGATCAAACCAGCCATAACATTCCCTTAAGCCAAAGCCTAATCTAGAGCAAAACTCTAACTCTCTTAATTCTATGAAGGCTGAATGAAAAAGGTGAGGGAGCCACAGAAGTTTGAAGCTAGCAGAAGTGGGTTCATGGGGTTTAAGGAAAGAAGCTGTCTTCCTTTGTAATATAAAGCGCAAGCTGAAGCAGCAAGTGGGGATGCAGAAGCTGCAGTATGTTCTCTAGAAGCTCGAGCTAAGATAATGAATGTGGCTACCCTGAACACAGTTTCAGTGTAGGCCAAACAGCCTTATGCTGGAAGAAGATGCCATCTCGAACTGCCATAGCTGGAGACAAGAAGTCAATGCCTGGCTTCAATGTGTCAAAGGCCAGGCCAACTCTCTTGTTAGGGGCTAATGAAGCTGGTGACTTTAAGCTGAAGCCAGTGCTCATTCACCATTCTGAAAATCCCAGGACCCTTAAGAATCACACTAAGTCTACTCTGCCTGTGCTCTATAAATGGAATAACAAAGCCTGGGCGACACATATATGTTTACAACATGGTTTGCTGGTATCTTAAGTTCACTGTTGAGAAGAGAACTACGGCTCAGAAAAAAAGGATTCCATTCAGAATATCACTGCTCATTGACAGTGTACTTCTGGTCACCCAAGAGCTCTGATGGAGATGTGTGACGAAACTAACATTGTTTACAATCCTGCTAACAGCATCCATTCTGCAGCCCACAGATCAAGAGTAACTGCAACTTTCAAATCTGACTATTCAACAAATACATATCATAAGGGTATATCATAAGAGTATAGCTTCCATAGATAGTGATTCTCTTGATGGATCTGGGCAAAGTAAATGGAAAACCTTCTGGAAAGAATTCTAGATGTTATTGACTATTCTAGATGTCATTGAGAACATTCATGATTCACGGGAAGAGGCCAAAATATCAACATGAACAGGAGTCTGGAAAAAGTGGATTCCAATTCATGATCATCAAAAGTCTTCAGTGGAGAAGTCACCACAAATGTGGTGGAAACAGCAAGAGAACCACAATCAGAAGTAGGGCCTGGAGATGGGACTGAGCTGCTGCAGTCTCGTGATCACATTAATGATCAGCAAAGAAAATGGTTCCATCTTGAGATGGAATCTACTGGTGAAGATGCTGCAAAAACTGTTGAGATGGCAACAAAGGATTGAGAACAGGACATACGCTTATTTGATAAAGCAGTGACAGGGTTTGAGAGGACTGACTCCAATTTTGAAAAAAGTTCTAAAGTGAGGAAAATGCAAATAGCATCACAGGCTATGGAGAAACCACCTGTGGAAGAAGAGTCCATCAATGTGGCAAACCTCATTACTGCCTCATTTTATGGAATTGCCACAGCCACCACACCCTTCAGCAACCACCACCCTGATCAATCAGCAGCCATCAACATGGAGGCAAGACCCACCACCAGCAAAAAGGCTATGACTGGCTGAGGGCTCAGGTGATGGTTAGCATTTTTTTGGTAGCAAGTATTTTAAAATTAAGGTATTTTTTGGACATAATGCTATTATTGTACACTTAACAGACTACATTATAGTGTGAACATAACTTTCATATGCACTGAGAAACCAAACAGTTCATCTGACTCACTTTATCATGACATTCACTTTATTGCGGTGGTCCGGAACCAAACCTTAAATAATTCTGTGTACAAAAAAACAAAGATCCATGGAGATAAACATAAGGAGGAGACATTTGCCAAACTCCTGACAGTAACTGTCCCTGAGATGGGATTGTGGGGGAAAGGCACCTTCTAGGAAGTGATCTAATGAACATGTTAACTTTAAAACAAGAAATACCACTTCTAAAGCAAAGAAATTTGATAATTGCAGCTAGTTTTTTTTTGAGTGCTTATACTACGTGCCAGGCAATATATTACAGTCTCATCTTTTTTTTTTTTTTTTTTTTTTTTAAGAGAGATGCACACATGCAAGCAGGGTGTGGGGAGAGAGAGAAAAAAAGCAGGCTCAATGCCCAGCACAGAGCCTGAGGTGGCACTTGATCTCACAACCTTGAGATCTCAACCTGAGCCAAAATCAAGAGTTGGACACTTAACTGACAGAGCTACAAAGGAACCCCCCACCCAGTCTCATATAATCTTAACAAATCTGTGATGTAGTTATTAGCCATTCTGCAGAATGGGAAACTGAGGCTCAGAAAGCTGAATTCTCACAAGGTTACACAGCTGGTCAGTGAAGAAGAAATGCTGAGATTTAAGGACCAGGTCTAATAAAGAATGTGCTCTTTATCCATCCTGTTCTTAGTCATGTTCTGTGTATTCCCCAGCGCCCCCTGCATACACCTTCTGCAGGCTTCCCTTTATTCTAGCTGGTTCTTCTGCCTGAGTAATATTAGTTTTGCTGACATACCACTCACCTTTAAAGTCTAGTGCAAATTCTACTTTCCCCCTAACTCCTCCCTATGGCACATACCATGGTCAGCATTAACTGAGAGCTATTTACCCTCTATTTCCCCAGCAGCTTGGGACCTTGGCTTGCCGACTGCCATGCACACACAGCAAGCATTCAAATGCTGGGTGAATCAGGTTGACAATATCAGTTCTCTTTCTGACAAAAGTAAAGAAACTGATGGAGACCAAAAATTTTCATCTGTGAGGGAAGTTAATCCTGAGGACAGGTTTCTATAATCCCTCCTTCACTCCCTGCTTTGAGCCTTACCTCTAGCTGAAGCATAAAGAGAGGACGATTGATCTACACTTTTTCTACGAAGTCGCTGAACACAACAGTTACTACTTCTGACAAATAAAACTAACAACATAAATCACAAGGGTTTTTAAAAGGTTTTAAAAGGTTCTGAAAATTTGGTACCTTTTTCCAAAGGCTCTGACCTTTGAAAGAAAGCATTTTTTTTTTTTTTTTTTTAAGATTTTTAAATTTCTTTTAGGGAGAGAAAGAGCAAGCTGAGCAGGGAGTTTGATGCAGGACTCGATCCCAGGACCCAGGATCATGACCTGAGTCAAAGGCAGACATATGACCAACTGAGCCACCCAAGCACCCCAAAAGAAAGCACTTTTTAAGTTCGGCATAAAGAAATGCAAAAATTATTAAACAATATCTCACATATACATAGAGACACATGAGCTACTGAATCAGATGTGTTTAAAATGCAAAAAGGTCTTTTAAACACCAACTGACCACATCTGAAATTATGAATAGTAGCTGAGTCCGAACAAATAACACATAATAGACAAAAGTACTACTCCAACAATCTTAGAAAGTAAATACAGGATGGGACAGATTTTAATGTGTCCTTGGCCTGCTTGGGCAAAGCAATGAGAAATGCACTCAACCAGAGCATTAAGACTTGATTTTACTGGAGGTACCAACACCATAGGTCAACCTGTCAAATGAAGCAAAAGGCCGGATTGAGTTCTATGGGTACAGTCGACTCCAGATAAAAGCCAATGGACCTTTTTACTGTTTATGGGGTCCTCTCCGTATGGCTGGGGATGCAAGCATGGGAGGAATATTGTCTGGATGATTAATTCCTGTGGAGGAGCACAAGAGGAGCTGAGCTGACACACTCCACAATTTGCACTGTTGCCTCAAATTTACCACAACTCCAAAATCCTGAGAAACAGTGTTAATTCTTGTCAAATGCATCTACAAGTATCATTCTAAAGATTACTGAGCTTCCCAGTTAAAAACAGAAAAACAGGGGCGTCTGGGTGGCTCAGTGGTTGAGTGTCTGCCTTTGGCTTGGGTCATGGTCCCAGGGTCCTGGGATCTAGTCTTGGGTTGGGCTCCCTGCCTGGAGCCTGCTTCTCCCTCTGCCTGTGTCTCTGCCTCTCTGTGTCTCTCATGAATGAATAAATAAAACCTTAAAAAAAAACAAAAAAACAAAAAAACTCCACACCTATAAATAGCTCAGAGGATTGTTTCAAACATGCTACAAACTTCAAAACTCCAACTCCCAAACTAAAGAGAACATCTCTAAGTCTCTAGGAAGTGCTTTAAGAAATTAGCAAATTGGGGTATGCAGTCAGTTAAGCAGTGGACTCTTGGTTTCCGCTCAGGTCATGATCTTAGGGTCCTGAGATTGAACCCCAAAGTCATGCTCTGTGCTCAGCGCGGAGTCTGCCTGAGACTCTCTCCCCCTCTTCTTCTGTTCCCCCCTCCACATGCTCATACACATGCTCTCTCTCTCTAAAATAAATAAATCTTAAAAAAAAAAAAGAGAGAGAAATTAGCAAATTAATCTAGGATTGGAGGATTTTTAAGAAATAAAAAGATAATTTTCAGTACCCTAAGATCTTTGTGAATGGCTTTAGCTCTAGACTGCATTTCAGATTTTCATTTCATTTTTAAAAATGAGGAGATGGGGATTATAGTAACAAGGATGCCAAGTACACATATAACAGGCACTGAGAGACAAAAGATACTCCCAGCAACTGTTTGCTCTTTCCCAAGAGATGTGAGAAACAAAAGCCATAAAACTCTCCTTGACTGGGGCCTCCTTCAATGGACAGTATTGGAAAAAAAAGAGCAAAAGCCTGGGCTCCAGTCAGTACACAACCATCCAACCATCTCTTCACTTACAAGGACTGCCATCAAGCACCATCAAGCACTGCTTTCCTGTGGACAAACTAAATGTTTTGGAGAAAGACACCAAGAAAAAACATGTTTAAAAAATCAGAAAATAGAATTTTATTTCAGCAGGCAAAATGAGCAAAAATACAACTTTATTTTAGCAAGGTACAATTGCTTTCCCTATTAAACTTGTTTTCAATAGATTCTCCTAAGCCATGCATTGGAAAAACACTATATTTAGAATCAGGAAACTTATATTTAAATACTTGCCAGTTTTGCCACCTGTTCTGTGACTTGGGCAAGTTATTTAACCCGCAAGTCCCACTTTACTCATCTGCAAAAATGGCAGCTAACCTACTTATTGCCTCACAGGAATGTTCCACGATAAATGTGTAAACTGCTAAGTACCACATAAATTAAAATGATCATTATTAGTATTACCATCCCCTCTGACTTTCTCAGGTAAATGTTGAACCCATGAAAAAACAGGCAAAAGACAAGCAACAAGGAAAAAAACTAGAAGAGGCACCAGGTGTCAGTCAACCAAACAAATGAAATACAACGGAAACCCTTAAAAAAACAAAACAAAACAAAAACTGCTATGACTGATAGAAAACCACTCTGTGACAGCTAATTCCTATGTCATTCTCTAATTAAGAAAGCTCCCACACCCGGGGATCTACAGTCCATTCATAAAAATCACAGCAGGGTTAAATCCTCACCAGTCCTCCTAATTCACAATCAAAATGCCAACAGAGCACATTCTTACACCATAGGCAAGAGCCACAGCCACAGGACCAACCCCTACCCCTTCCCACTGAGGGACAGTGGCCTGACTGTTGGAGACCCACTGGGAGGTAGCTGGTTCCTGCAGCGCTGGAGAGAGTATCTCTTCCTTCCCTGACACACTGGCATGAAATTAGCAAACACCAACTTCAGTGATTCTGAAATAAGCCCCCAGAGAACAGGTGGCTGATGAGAAGGCATCATTGCTTGCAACTTCAAGTTTTAACAATAAAATCCAAAGGACATGAATGTTTCCTGAAACATCAGATACCATCAAATTTTCTAGATGGTTATAATAGGTAAACTTTATCTAGTGATTACTGTGAAACAGACAATATCCTAAAAGTGTTCATTAACTAATTTAATTAGCACAACCACAGGTAAGTACAATTAATATTTCCATTTTTAGGCAAGAAAACAAAGGCACAGAAAAGTTACTTGATTGGTATCATACTACTAATACGTGGTAGAGCTGGGATCCAAAAGTTAAGTAGTTGGCTTGCTCTAGATACGGTTTCTTGGGTTTCTTGAAGCGCCCTCCAACAAACACTACATGGGCTACCCAACCAGTTCTGCCATCTTCTACTCACTCAGCGTCACAGTGACATGTAAACAAGACCAGAGTGTAGTGTCTCTCACCTTATGGTCACTTGTTTCCAGGTGAATGTCAGGATAACATGCACCCATGAAAATAAGGTCTCATTTTCTGCATCCAAAAATGATGGACCAAATAACAATGTGACACAAAAAACAAGGTAACATACATATGCCTTTTTCAAAAGAAACAAAAAATTAACAGGATATGGAGGAATTACGTTACTATCCTGGAAAGAACAGAAATCCAAAGTAACAAGACCTGGGGCAACTGCTGATCTGCCTGAGGTTGCCAAGAAGCCCAGTGACACGGCTGGCCCTTCCAGTGCCCTGCACAGGAAGATACTCTGTTAGCTGCCCCCCTCCCCAAATCAGTAGATTGGGGCCCTACAAGCAGCATCCTAGGAGTAAGAGTGAAATGGACAGAAGTCAGCCTTCCCATGGGTTCAGCTTCAAAAACCTGGTTAGTCCAGAAAATCTCAAACTCTCAACTTGGATTAACGTGATCCTAGTTTGCTAGTCCCCTCAGGCACCTGGAAAAAGCAAATAAAAATCCATTTCGGAAAAGACATCGAAGGCCTCTAATTATTTCTATAAATAATGTTTCAAATACCATGTCCAGCACACAAACAAGAATAGACAAAACACTGTAAGAACCATCAAAAACAGTCACAGACCCAAAGTGACTCCAGATAATGGAACTGACAGATTATAAAACAACTATATTTATTGTTTTAGAAAATAAAAGCCAAAGCTTAAAAAATTTAGCAGAGAACAGGAATCCATAAAAAGCAATGTAGCAGATTTTAAAAGAACCAAAACTGAAATATACAATAAACCCACTCACCGAGTTCTTAATTCCAACTAAACACAGATTAGTTGAAGAGAGAACTGGTTAAATGGTAGATAGGTCCAAATTAACTATCCAGAATGAAAAAATGAAAAGGGCAAAAAATACAGGAGAAAGGTTAAGTGACAAAAAAAGGACACAAACAGAAGGTCTAACACAGCCATGAAACTGGAGTCTTGGAATTAGAAAGAACGAGGGCAAAGCAATATGGGAAAGAACTGCTGGGAATTCTCCAGAACAGTGAAGAGACACCAGCCACACACTCGAGAAGTCCAGAACGTCTTCTAAAAATGGCACGAACCACTCTCTAAGCATAGTGCCACAGCTCATTAAACAAGTCTCCACTGAGGTCCTACTAGGGGAATATAAAGGCAAAGCGGGGACTCCCAGCATGTGAGGAGTTCAAAGTTGAGCACTTAGAAGACAGCTGTTAAATCACAATCATCTAATACACTCCACTTTATGTGCTACCAAAAAGAAGGGGGAAAATGGGGAAAGGCAAGACGAAAATGCTAGAGAAGTATTTAAAGGGAAAATGGATGAAACGAAAAAGCAATAAAACTAAAATAAATAAAATAAAAAATAAATAAAAATAAATAAATAAAAAAGGTACTGAAGGATAACAATATGGAGGATCCAATGTTCTCCAATGGTCCAGGCTTAGAAGCTACTTCCATTCTTTTTACAATGCTAATCAAGCACCACTCACCATCTCACCTGAAAATCTCTGGCATGAGAAACTTAAAGAATCTTCTCATATTCCCACCACCCAACCCTACACCTAATAACCTAAGTTATTTTTTTTAAGATTTATTTATTTATTCATGAGAGACAGAGAGAGAGAGAGAGAGAGAGAGAGAGAGAGAGAGAGAGGCACAGACACAGGCAGAAGGAGAAAAAGACTCCATGCAGGAAGTCTAACATGGGACTCGATCCCAGGTCCCCAGGATCACACCCTGGGCTGAAGGCGGCGCTAAACCGCTGAGCCACCTGGGCTGCCCTAATAAAGGATTTTTTTAAATGATAAATCTGAATAGAGAGTTCCTTCAACTCTATTCAGAGTGCCATAAATAACCCAAACAAGCACCTCTTCCTCTCTTGAGACAATATGGAGGAGGTGACTCTTGAAAGAAAGGTTAGGCAAAGGAAGAGTTCCACCAGGAGCTAGTTGGGTAAACACCAGTCACTGCTCAGGAGCAGGGAATATCTATGGCCACTCAGCAAATAATCAGGAAACAAGTGTATATAATTCATGGAATCCTCAAGTCATATTGAAAATCAATCATGTAAAAAGCCCAAGGATCTCTGCCTTTTCCTAAGCTCAAAATGCCAAATGAACCCTTCTCCTCCAAGAAGTTAAAAATAGAGGGGCACAGTTTCTGTGTCTTCTGTACATGCTCATATAGGGAATCAAAGAGTGGAGTTGGCTGAAAGGTTAAGTATAAAACCTTGCTCCCAAGTCGGAGAGTCGACCTGCGAAGAAGCAGGCGATAGATACCAATGTGTTGATGAAATGAGATGAATCCTTTCTGAAGCAAAGTTCTACTGAAGCTTCTGGACAGGCTGTCTATCATTGGCAGTCCTCCTGTGATTCTGTGTTTAGAATACGACCGTCAATTAATATGACATGATTCAATACATAACTCTAAATGTCTCCGTCTTAGGAATAAAGTGATTTACAATATTTTACACATGCTGGGACCACTCTCAAAGCTTGGTTTCTCCAGATCTCCTGGGTCTTCTGAGCTGTACAGGCTCCAAAGATATTAGGAAAAAAATATAATGACTAAATAAAAATACAGGAATCAAATTACAAAATCCTTCAAAATTGCTTCTATTTCTGGGATTCCACTATTGTTCAAAGCTGCACACAGGTTTATTCATATCTAAGCCAATGTGTCTAAATTAACTTATTCAAATGATACTAGTAGAAAAGAAATCCAAATTCCTAGACAATGAAAATTGTCTATCTGATATCAGGAAAATCACTTATCTGATATCTGATAAGGGTCTCGTACCCAGAATATATAAAGAACTCTTACAACTCAACACAAAAGAGACAACACAATTAAAAAATAAGAAAAGGACCTCAACTGATATTTCTCCAAAAATGATACTGAAATGGTCACTAAAGTACATGAAATGATAATCAACATTATTAGGGAAATATAAATCAAAACCACAGTGAGATCCCACCTCACCCACCCACATGGCTATAATCAAGAAACAGGAAATTAGAAGTGTTGCCAGGATGTGGAGAAACTGATACCCTCATACATTGCTGGTGTAGACTGTAAAGTGGTGCAGCCACTTTGGAAACCAGTTTAGCACTTCCTCAAAAGTTTATACATAGAGTTACTACTCTATGTATAACCCAGCAATTCCGCTCTAGGTATACATTCCAGAGAACTGAAAATAGAGATGCAAACAGATACCTGACTGCCAATGTTCACCGCATTACTCAAATTAGCCCAAAGGTAAAAATAACCCTAGTGATCATCAGATGAATGGATGAATCAAATAGGATACATATACAATGAAGTATTAGTCAACCACAAAAAATGAGTGAAGTTCTGACGTTTGCTACAACATGGATGAACTCTGAATCTTACATTAAGTTAAATATGCCAGACACAAAAGGATAAATATTGTATGATCCTATTTATATGAGGTCCCCAGAACAGGCAAATTCATCAAGCCACAAAGTAGATTAGAGGTACTACCATCTGGGGTCAGGGGGAGGAGGGAATGGGTAATTATTGCTTAACAGGTACATAGTTTCTGTTTGGGAGTGATGAAAGATTTTGGAAAGATAGTGGTGACAGTCTCACAACACTGTGAGTAATCAATGCAATCAATGCTAGTGAAATATACATTTAAAAATGGTTAAAATGGCAACTTTTACTTCAATTAAAAAAAAAGCTAACAGCCATTGTGGAAGATCATTTGGCAGTGTCTTACAAAGTACAAAGCTAAAATATTCTTTTTTAAAAAAAAAAAGATTTTATTTATTTATTCATGAGACACAGAGAGAGAGAGAGAATGTGAGAGGCAGAGACACAGGCAAAGGGAGAAGCAGGCTCCATGCCGGGAGCCTGATGTGGGACTCAATCCCGAGTCTCCAGGATCACACCCCAGGCTGAAGGGGGCGCTAAACCGCTGAGCCACCTGGGCTGCCCCAAAGCTAAAATATTCTTACCAAATGATCCAGCACTTGTGTTCTTAGATATTTACCCAAATAAGTTGAAATTTCTGTAAACACAAATACTTGCACACTAATATTGACAATTGCTTTGTTTATAACTGCCAAAAACTGTAAGCAATAGAAATGTCCTTCAACAGGTAAATGGATATGAACTATGGTACACCCATACCATGAAATATTATTCAGTGAAAAAAAAAAAGCTATCAAGCCACAAAAAGACACAGAATAAACATAAATGCACACTGCTGAGTGAAAAGGAGAGGTTCTGAAAAGGTGGCATAACTATATGATTCCAACAACATGACATGCCGAAAAGACAAAACTATTGTAACAGTAAAAAAACTAGTGGTTCCCAAAAGCCCATGGGGAGGAAAGGATGAAAAGGTGGGTCAGAGGGAACTTTTAAAATAGTGAAATCAGGGATCCCTGGGTGGCGCAGCGGTTTGGCGCCTGCCTTTGGCCCAGGGCGCGATCCTGGAGACCCGGGATTGAATCCCACGTCGGGCTCCCGGTGCATGGAGCCTGCTTCTCCCTCTGCCTGTGTCTCTGCCTCTCTCTCTCTCTCTCTGTGACTATCATAAATAAATAAAAATTAAAAAAAAAAATTTAAAAAAAATAAAATAAAATAGTGAAATCATTCTGTATGATACTCTAATGGTGGATACATGACAGTATGTCTTCATCAAAATCCATAGAATGTACAACAAAGAGTGAGCCCAAAAAGAGCCATGGATTTTATATTAAAAAATAAGGTGTCAATACGGGTTCTTCAATTGTAGCAAATGGACCACACTAACCTGAAATTTTAGTAACAGGGGAAACATCTCACATTAGTGAGGCACACTGCTCTGAGCTGATACTGATACTTCATTAACTTACCATTAAGAACTGAAAACGGGGACGCTTGGGTGGCTCAGTGGTTGGGCACCTGCCTTCTATTCAAGTCATGATCCTGGTATCAGGGATTGAGTCCTACATCAGGCTCCCTGCGAGGAACCTGCTTCTCCCTCTACCTATGTCTCTGCCTCTCGATCTCTCATGAATAAATAAATAAAATCTTAAAAAAAAAAAAAAAACTGAAAACAGGTATTCAAAGTACATGCTACAATGCGGATGAACCTCAAAAACATGCTAAGTTAAGGAAGCCAGGCAAAAAATGTCACATATTGTATGATTCCATTTACATGAAGTCATCACAACAGGTCAATCCATAGCTAGAAAGCAGATTGGTAGTTGCCAGAGGCTGGGGGACGATGGGGTAAGGATTAACTGCTTACAGAGTATGGAGTTTCCTTTCAGTTAAATAATGAAAATGTCTTGAAGCTAGACAGAGGTTTGTACAATTCTGTGAATGTACTACATGCCACTGAACTGTTGAACTGTTCACTTCAAAATGGTTAATTTTGGGGCACCTGGGTAGCTCAGTCAGTTAAGTGTCAGACTCTCGGTTTCAGCTCAGGTCATGATCTCAGGGTCTTGAGACTGAGCCTCATGTTAGGCTCACATGCTGGGCGTTAAGCCTCCTTGGGACTCTCTCTCCCTCTCCCCACCCCAGCTTGCCCACTTGCCCTCCCTCTCCCTCAAAAATAAGTAAAAATTAAATAACAATAATAAACAAAATGGTTAATTTTGGTCAAAGGGCACAGACTTAAAGGTTGTAAGATGAGTAAATTCTGGAAACTTAATGTACAGCATAGTTACTATAGTTAATAACATATTATATTAAAAATGGTTACTTTTGGCCTTTCTCCTCCATCTTGGAAGCTGTGGAGGCCTGCTGGGAACAAGACTAAAACATCAAGTATGTCTGGAAGGCTGTGGTCCAAGGCCATTTTTGCTGGGGTCTCTGGAACCAGAGGGAACACACAGCTCTTAAAATCATAAAGTTTATCCTCAAGATGAAACTGAATTCTATCTAGGCAAGAGATGTGTTTATGTGTACAAAGCAAAGAACAACACAGTGACTCCTGGTGGCAAACTAAACAAAACCAGAGTAATCTGGGGAAAAGTAACTGGTGCTGATGGAAACAGATTTGTACCAAATTCTGAGGCAACCTTCCTGCTAAAGCCATTGGCCACAGAATATGTGTGATGCTGTACACCTCAAGGATTTAAACTTACTGAAAAGTAAGTTAAGGTGTAGATTTGTTCTCTTGTAAATAAAATAAAAATGGTTACTTTTATGCTGTGTGAACTTCACATCAATTAAAATAAGACCTGTCTAAGCTCAGTTGTTGGAGTGTGAGACTCAATCTCGGGGTTGGGGGTTTGAGCCCCATGTTGAGTGTAGAGATTACTTAAAAATCATAAAATCTTAAACAAACACAAAACAAAACCCAAAGGAGGCATCTCAGTTTTAAAGAACCCAGTACACCTAAGAGTGAGCAATTTCATGACTTGGTCTCCCCCACTCCACACTATCAATCCTGGCTCCCTCCCATGACTTTCGATCTCCAGCCCTGGAAACTGAGGAAATACTCAATAAGCTATGTAAATTTCCAACACTAAATTCACTATTGTTTAATACCGACCTACTTCTCCTATAAGATCTGAGCACTAAAAGCTAACCTTTCATCATCATCATCCTAAAATATCTTTGGATATCTTCTGCAACGTTCATTTAATTGGCTGCTTCCCACAGTATGATGCCAACTTTTCTGCCCACCTTCTTGGGATGTCCTCCATCTTGCTAAGGTCACTGGTTCTGACCCCAACCACTTCTCCAGAATCAACCATTGTTTCCTAGGGCTTTCCCTTCTCTATGGCTAAATTTTCATAACATATTAATACTGTTCTAACATGTCTGTTTCCCTCACTATACTGTTGAACACCCTGAGGGCAAGTCTTGGAACTCATCTCAGAACTCTGAAAAATAATTGCTGCTCCTCATCTAGTCGTTTCTCCATCTGGCTTCCTGTGTTCTACAGAAGAGCAGACCGACTATACTTCATTCTTTACCTATCCCTCGCCCTCCTGCCCAAACTCAGCTTTTCTTCAAAAAGATTCCCCCACCAAAACAATCCTTGAACAAGGACAAGTCTTACCTGTGTCAAAACTAAATGCCATTAATTCTATCTTTTGTCTACCTTTGTTCTTCTCTACTTCAAAAACTATTCACAGTCTGCTCACATATTCAGTGCACCACAGAGAATATAAGGAGTGTTGACACTATAATCCTTGCCTTCAAAGAGGACTGGGGAAGGAGGGCGAGAACACATTCAGAAGAGTATAATAAAAAGCAAAGATTAAATGTACACATAGAAAATTACAAAATTCCATGAGAGAAACACCCAGTTATGGGGATGTTAGGTTTCATGGAAGAAGGAGCATTTGAGAAATGCCTTGAAAGACTGAGATCTCCACATATGGAGAACAGGCAGAGGGCACGGTCACAGGCATGGGACTGGGGACACAAAAGCCACAGGAGCGCATACATGCAGGGAAGCTGGGAGATGGGCCTGGAAAGGCAGGGGAGTGTCCTACTGTGGAACCCTGAACAACAAGGCAAGGCATCTACATTTAATTCAGTACACAACTGAGAGGGACATGACAAGAGTTGTATTTCAGAAGCTATCCTGGCAGTAGTTAGAAACTGGACCAGGGACTGGGGAAGAGTCATCCTTCAGGAGGCATGAGAGCAGCAGAAGCGGGTGTCCTACTTCCCTCATTCAAACCACTTCCCATCTCTAGTATCCACAACAGCCTTATCTCCTACTCAGCTGCTTCCTCGGCATCTTCTCAAGGGACCCCTCTTTGAACTCCTTTGCTTAAATCACTAAGTAAAAAGGAAAAATAATAGTTTATCCTACAAAAGTGATTAAAAGCAGATCTTATGGACTGATAGAGCTTATGGTATATATTCTTTACAGCAAACATGTGAGCTCCGACTGTGGACCATGTACAGCTCTAGGCAACAGAGATGCAAAGGTGAAGGAGGCAGTGTGTATCCCATGGAGTTTTACATTTTAGTGGAGGAAAGAGGTAAAAGACAACATGTCAGATAAATGCTGTGGAGAGAAAGAGGCAGAGAGCATGTGTGTACATGGGGGCTGCCTGAGCGTGGTGGGTGGAGAAGGAAGCAGCCAGGGAGTACGCATTTTTACAAGGTACACATTTTACATTAAAAGGGAGAAAACCAGGCTTTGGAGCCACAAAGAGCTGGGTTCAAGCCTGGGCTCTGTCACTTAATGAATGAATGGCTGCGTGACCTCTTGCAAATAACTTAATCTCTCTTGAATCTTTATCCCCATTTTACAGAAAAAGTACTGACTTCATAAAGCTCACTGTGAGAATTAAATAATGAATATAAATACTATGTGCTTGGTAAAGCATATATAAATGTTAGCCATTAGATTAGTGGCTTAATATACACAGAAATTATTTTGCTGCTATATTTAAAAACTAGATAATAATTTGGCATAAGCTGTCTAAAACAAGTAAGTTTTTGGGAGATGAACCAACTATAAAAGAAACCTGGGAACTGGGGTGCCTGGGCAGCTCAGTAAGGTTGAGCAATGGACTCTGGTTTTGGGTCAAGTCATCATCTCGGGGTTGTGGGATCAACCTATGTCGGGCTCTGTGCTCAGTGCAGAATCTGCTTGTCTCTTTCCCTCTGCTTCCTCCCCTGTGCTCTCTGTCTAAAATAAATAAATGGATTTAAAAAAAAAAAAGACCTGGGAATATTTCTTTAAAGAGTATTAAGAGCCACCTTCATTTACACATAAAAAGATAGTTCTATCATTCAGTGATAAAAAAAAAGTGAGCTACCAAGCCACAAAAAGACACAGAAGCTTAAATGCATATAACTAAGTGAAAAAAACCAATCTGACAAGACTATATACTGTATGATTCTGACTCTACAACATTCTGGAAAAGGCAGAACCTAAGACAGTAAAAGGACCAGTGGTTGCCAAGGGTTGGGGGAGGGAGGCACAGAAGAATCTCAGGGCAGTCAGACTACTCTGTGTGAAACTGTAATGGCAGATACACGTCATCATACATTTCGCTAAAACCACCAAACACCACAACTCCAAGAGTAAACTGTAATACAAGCTATAGGCTTTGGGTGACAATAATGTGTCAATGCAGGTTCATCAGGTATAATAAATGCACCTCTCTGGTGGGGGATGTTGATGTAGGGGAGGTTGCATACGTGTACAGGCAGGAAGTGTACAGGAAATCTCCATACCTTGCTCTCAATTTTTCTGTGAACCTAAAACCACACTAAAAAATAAAAGGAGGGGATCCCTGGGTGGCTCAGTGGTTTAGCGTCTGCCTTTGTCCCAGGACGTGACCCTGGAGTTCCGGGATCGAGTCCCCCATCAGGCTCCTAGCATGGAGCCTGCTTCTCCCTCTGCCTGTGTCTCTGCCCGCCCCCCATGTCTATCATGAATAAATAAATAAAATCTCTAGAAAAAATAAATAAATAAATTAAATAAATAAAAAGGAGGGTAAAAAATAAAAATAAAAATAAAAAGGAGGGTGCCCAGTAGTTCAGTTCATTAAGCACCTGCCTTCAGCTCAGGTGAGGAAGGATCTTGGGGTCCTGGGATCAAGCCCACGTTGGGCTCCCTGCTCAGTGAGGAGTCTGCTTCTTCTCCCTTTATCCCTCCCCCTGCTTGAGCATGTGCTTGCTCTCGTGCTCGCTCTCTCTCACAAATATATAAAATCTTTAAAAAAGAAAGGCATTTTTAAAATACAAGTGTAGAAAAATACATACCGAACTGTAAAAACAGTTATCTCTGGAGAGTAAGATTATACACTCTGTATTGTTTGAATTTTATACCATAGGCAAACACAAATTTTATAACAAAAGGATACATTTCAATAAAACAGTTCGAAAAGTTAAACTAAAACACAATGCTAACATTCTTGACATTTTTTCTCTAACATATATAATTATTTCCATGTATAACTACTTCAACAAAAGTAACTATTTTCATATGACCATCTCTAAGAGTAGTGGGATTTTTTTCAAATTTCTGATTTGGTAGAGTCAAATCTTATTCTTAAAATAAAACGTTGTGAGGTATATATTTAAATAAAATGTGAATAAGCTGAATCAGGTCAGCAAGAAAAAATATACTGGCTTATGGACCTAAGTCTGAACATTTATAGATGGAAAGAGACAAAATTTCCTGTTCTCCTATTCTCAAATGACTTAATTTAGAATGAACTAAAACAGAGAGAAAACATTACTCTGCTCCTCCTTAGGAGCCTATATGACCTAGTAATTTGCTAATGAAATCAGATATATGACTTCTACATGGTTGATGCTGTGGCTTTACATCAGCAGAGACAGCTCTCGGGCTGTGTCACCACTGGGCTGGAAGAGATTTCCTAACCACTCACTCACTGAGGAAGCCTATGCAGCAGATACATGTGGACCAGTATCAAATATTAAGAATACTGGCAAAAAAAAGTGAAGTAGAGATGATGGTTGGTCTGTTGAGAAGGATTCCAAAAATAATCTCAACTACTGTTAGAAGTCACTTCCAATTCTCTCTCTCTTTTTCTAAAGATATTAGTGTTTTATTTGGGGGGACTGGTTTTTATTTTAAGCCTTTATTTTAATTCCAGTTAACACAGTGTCATATTTATTTCAGGTGTGCAATACAGTGATTCAATACTTCCAATTCTCTTTAATAACATTTTTTAAGGTTTACATCTTAAACACAGGTATATGAAAAGCCAAAAAAACACCAAAAGAAATCATATTTACATTAAAGGATTCCTGAAATCTTAAAACCTAATATTTTGAATCTGAATATAAGTTGATTTTCTTAAATCCCCAAAACAGTAGACTGAGCTGGCATCCTTTGAAGGCTAAGCAAGATAAGTTCAGTAAGAAAAAGCAAGTAATAAACTCAAGGAACTCATTAATTCAGAAAGGGATCATGAAGAGAGTCAAAGGGAAAAAAGACACTGAAGCTTCCATGGCATATTCTCTTGAGAGGTGGCAGCAAAATTCATTTATTAAACACACAAAAACTATTTGCTGAGCACTAACTACATGCCAAGCACTCCTCCTCCAGGCACGGGGGATATGATGGGAAACAAAGTCCCTGCCTTCACACAAATGATGTTCTAACAAGTAGGTCCCCAAATGGCAATGCCTGGGTTCCCCTCACTCTGTTTCTACAATCCAAACCCAAACTACTTCCCTTCAAAGGGGTCATAACCTTATTCTGCAAGAGTTACCTCTCGGTTCATTCAAATTAAACCTAGAATTGCACTGTGACAGGTTAAGGGCACAGAATAATCTGGAGTCAGGATGCCCAATTCCAAATCCTGGCCCTGCTACTTTTTAGGTGAGACCTTTGGAAAGTCACTCAACCTCTGTTACAGTTTCTTCATCTAAAAAATAGAAGTAGGGATGCCTGGGTGGCTCAGTGGTTAAGTGTCTGCCTTTGGCTCAGGTTGTAATCCTGGAGTCCCAGGATTGAGTCCCACATTGGACTCCCTGCATGGAGCCTGCTTCTCCCTCTGCCTATGTCTCTGCCTCTCTGTGTTTCTCATGAATAAATAAATAAATAAATAAATAAATAAATAAATAAATAAATAAAATCTTTTTAAAAATACAATAAAAAATAAAAAATAGAAGGAATAGTACTACCTCATAGGACTTTTGTAAGAAAAAAGCAAGTTAACCATTCCTCAAGTGTTTAGAACGTCTAGCACTTAGAAGTTATTACTTATATAAAGTAATTATATTAATTACTATTTAGTATTACTTATTCCAGTTTTTGATAAAAGATCCTTGCCTATTTTAGAATCCAAGTGGGCTGATGTCAAAATTTCCTATAAATCTATTTCAACCAGTTGCTAAATTTTATACATCTTTCTCATGAAGACTAGAGCTTTGGGAAAACCTGAACAGGAAGAGGCACAGATGATCAATCCATCAGCCCTCCCATCTCCTTCCCACTAGTCTCTTAATATCAAACCTCTCTTCACAAAACCTTGTTCCATTTATAAAAATCCAGTGCCATGGCCCAGATCCAAGGCCCATCACCAAGGGCTTCACTCAGGCTCACAGCCCCTTCTGACATCCCTTCCCTGTAATTTCCAAGTTTCCTAAACCTTGAGGTTTTTCTCTTTAAAATGCCACATAGTTGCAAGTCGTAGTTATTGAAAGACCTTCCCTTGGAATGCTTCTCCCCACTCATCCACTTAGCTCTCTCTCCTATCCATCCTTCCTCTCCTATCTTCCCACAGGGTCATGCTTACATGTCTGTCCCTTCCTCTACAGTTTTCTCCAATATACTTCCCATACTTAAGCAAAAGTAAAGCACCCCCCCCACACACACACACACTAGTACTCTCCTAGAACTCTGACTACACCACTATTTTACCCTTATAGATCCCATATAGATTTTTTTAAGTGTGAATTTTCTGACTCTTCTACAGACATTGCACTCCAGGGGAAGGGAAGAGGTCTTATTTATTTTGCATTTCTGGTTCCTAGCACGCAAAAAGTTAGCAATCTCGGCTGAAGTGAAATAGAAATTTTCTTTTTCTTGCATTTTTGCTCATGTTTACTTCCTATAGGCTTCCTTTTTGGCCTCAAGTTCCTTATCTTTAGAGATAGTCAACTTTCAGCACTTTGCTAGCCAATGTAAAAATAAATTTAATTTTTTAAAGAAAAAACATTTAATAAATGCCACAGACTGCAAAGTCATTCGCTCCAACTCAAATTTCTCCTATTCAGTATGTTAAAACTTAAATCCTCTTCCACAGACTTCTTCAACTAAAAGATGAAAATTCTACCCCCATTATGTTTAAATTTATATATCCACTTATATCCACTAGGAAAAAAACAAAACAAGCTCACTGAATTCAATGCAACATACACATCTGTGCTTATGTCTGCTCACTAGCGCGCAGGTACCTGTACACGTGTGAGGTTCATCTACGCTGCCTGGGCATGCCGAGTTTATAGGAGTCATTTGGCGGGAATCGTGAGGGCATGTTCTCTACATACTCTGCCATCAAGCAGGGATTACTGAACATAAGTGAGTCTGTTCCACTGTTCAGGAGACTCTCCAGGAGAAACTGCTGGGGTTCCTCACAGAGCAGGGTGTGATTTGTTCACCTAAGCCGAGCACCCCACCCCATCCAACATCATCCGCTATTGTTTACCTTCTCAGAGTTGAGAAACAGTGACCATCACTCTTTAACACACCCTAAGACCCTTGTTAACTCACTGTTCAGAATACTTCATCAGGCTTAATAAATTAACTCTGTTATTTGGCTGATATTTTCTGAATTTCCTCCCCCCACCCCATTCCTAAACCATTTTAGTTATTCTTAGGAACACTTTGCAAGTTCTTTTTACAACAAATCCAAATTTAACATTATTCTTTTTTTTAAAACGATGTATTTATTTATTGGAGGGAGGGAGCGAACGAGCATGCGTGGCGGGGGGGGGGGGGGAGGCAGAGGGAGACAGAGAATCTGGAGCCAACTCCCACTGAGCACAGGGCCTGAGACAGAGCTTGATCTCACAACCCTGAAATCAAAACCTGAGCCAAAATCAAGAGTCAGACACTTAACTGAGCCACCCAGACGCCCCTATATTTATTATTACTTTAATACCTACATTGTGGGAAAGAGAAATTAAGATTAACAAGGCATGGTAGCCACCTAAAAATACACAATTTTGCGATGAAATAGACACATTCTATATCAACCGTGATGTAGGACATATCTAACTGCAACATATGGATAAAGACAGAGGACGATGGGCACTTGCAGAGCAGAGCCTCAGAGGCAAAGCTGGCATTCGCTCTCAGTGCACTGACAGGCAAAATGCCAGGTGCTGGGGCTCTAAAATAAAACACAGCCTTGACTGCAAGGATCTTACCGCCTAGTACAGTGGTATTCGAAAACATTTTGCAGTTTTTCCAGCAAAAGTCTTACACAGATACCGAAAGCGAAGAGAGAAATGATAAGAGGTGCTGAGACTGAGCTGGGAAGAGGTTGATTCTCAGTTTCAGGCCAAGCCAGGCCACCTGGGCCCCAGCCACCTCCATGGACCTGCAGTAGCCCAGCGCTGAGGGATTCAGAGTGCCCCCACCTTACCCTGCTCCTCTGATATAACACTTAGAACACTGCCACCTACCTAACCGTGAATTCTACATAAGTACTGGTTAAATAAAACACGAGAGCTCTGGAATAATTTACAAATTACTGGCCTAATGAATGGGAATGGCAGGGGCTTATGGGGAAGGAGTGGAATCACCAGACACAAGGCAGGAGAAGCTGAGTCCCAATCACTGGAATCTAAAACTAGACCACGAGCTGTAAAGGTCTAATCAGTTCTCAAAATTCCCAGGAGGTGGAAAGCTCATCTTCACTACTTTCTACTCCTCCCTGTAATTCCTGCATCCTTAGTCAGCTCTGTCTGCTTGCCATAGCAGTTTCCCAAAATCTTTCTTGCATTCTTTTTTTTTCTTTCTTGCATTCTTCAAGCTTCCAATCCCGTCACTCACTCGTGTCCCTCAGCAGGATCTTCGCAATGCACAGAAAAGTGCTCCTTACCTTCCAGCCCTTGTGCCCATCTGTTTCCCACCCACACACCTCTGCTTTCCTCTGGGAGTATTCTTACCACCCGGAACCAATGCCCAGGGGGCCCTGACATCTCCAAGAAGCCCCCCGCACCCCGCCCCCCGCCGTCCAGCGCACCCTCCTGCATTCTCAACACCATCTTGCACTGTTCCTTCCCACCTGTTTGTGCATGCTCTAGTTCTCACACATTTTCACAAATGTCTTCTCTCGACCCCAGACCCTCCCTGCAGCTATTTTTTTTTAAAACTCTCCTTTAAGAGACAAACTTTAGGATGATCTGACCCCAAACTTACTGTCTCTCCTTCTTCACCTCACTTTCTCGTGAACACACAAGTTGGCTTTAGTTACCTCTCCCCTCCCATCTGACACTTCTGGGTAATCTTGGCTACCACCCCTGACTTGAAACACTTTCTGTCCTCCTGCCATGCGCTCTGGGTTTTACTCCAAACCTGTCTGGTTGCATCCTCTCTGCTCTTGAAATACCACCCTGCTCCCTTAAATGTTCACATTCCTCAGAATCTTGTCCTCCCCTCTGAGCACTTGTCATTATTAGCAACAATAATGGGAGTGGGGTGTCTAAAATTATGAAAACCCCTAAGTAAAGGCTGAACTGGTGGGAGATGCTCAGCACTCAGGCTGGAGAAAAAGCAGCCGCTTCTCTACCTCTACATACTCACACCTTGTCCACCCCTGAGAGCAATCCCACCTATTCCTAGGCTGGACCACATGAGCTGATCTCCCAATCTTGGTCTATAGCCCAGTTCCTTCTCCTAAATGTCACATCTGTGCCTCAAACACTTGTTGCCTTCCTCAAACTTAAGTCCAAAACTAAATTCACCACTTTATACCATGGTTGTCTTTTCTCCATCATTTTCTATTTCAATGAGTGGCACCACCATGACCTAGGTCTCAAGCCCGAAAGGCTTTACTCTCCTTGGCCCCTTCTTCTCCCTCACCTCCAAAACAGTCTCATCACATCACCACTATCCCGGACACCTTTGCTTAGTCAATACTTTTGCCCCATGTGGGCCAAATACCGCTCCAGACACTAAGAACAGCAATGAACAAGTCAAGTTTAATCCCAGAGGGAGGAGACTGGCAAACAAATAAAAGGCCAGGATCATTTCAGAATTGATCAAAGTTATGAACAAAATAAAGCTGAGTGATGTGATGGAGCACTACTTTGGACAGAGGGCCAAAGAAAACTTCCCAGAAAAGGAGACATTTAAACTGAACCTGAACCACAAACAACTCTCACACAGATCTAGAAGGAGGAGTGCTCCTGGCACAGGGAGGAGCCAAGTGTAAAGGGCCTAAGGCAGAAATGAACTTCAGGTGTTCAAAGAACAGAGGGAAGTCAACAGGGCTGGAAAGCCCAGTAAGGAGGAGGCCACAGCACACGGGCTCAGAGGGAAATGGGTCAGAGAGGCCCTTGCTGGCCACCATGAAAGCAGTGGAAAGCTACTGGAGGGCTGTGGGAAGACAACTGACATAAACGAATTTGAATTTTTAAAGGTCACTTTAGCTGATAAGTGGAAAAAAAGGTTTGGAAGGAGGCCAAAAATAGGGGGTTTGGAACACCAGTCAGGAGGCTAAAATACAGTCCGGATAAGAAGGGATGGTACTTGAGATGGGAGGAACAAATTCAGGATATATTTTGGACATAAAGTGAACAGGAATTGCTGAGAGTTTAAATGTTGAAAGTGAGAGGGAAGGGAAAGGAATCTTGGAAAATTCCTAGGTTGTTTGTAGGTATAATGTACTTACAGTAAGATTACATACAGTATATGATCCAGTCAGATTTGATGACTGCCTATCAAGACTCAGAATATTCCCATCACTCCAGAAAGTCCTCTCATGCCCTCTTCTCAGTCAATCCTCGTCCACCCAAGAAGCAACCACTGATCTGATTTCTAGTATCATAGATCACTTCTGTTTACTCAAGACCTTGTAAATGGGATCATCCATTATGTACTTTCTTGTGTCTGGCTTTTCATTCAGCATCAATACCTGTGAGATTCCTCCTCACTACATATACCAGGATTTTACTCCTTTTTATTGCAGAGTGGTCTTCAACTGTATGAATTTGTCTATTCTCCTGCTGATGGACATCTGGACTATTTACAGTTTCTGGCTACCATGAACAAAGCTGCTATGAACATTCTTGTGTAAGGCTTATTTGTGAACATATATTTTTCATTCCTCTTGGACAAATACCTAGAAACAGAATTGCTAGGTCACAAGGTAGACATACATTCAGATTTTTTTTAAAGATTTATTTATTCGAGAGAGAGAGAGAAAGAGAGAAGGTGAGAAAATCCAAGCAGACCTTGTGCTGAGTGTGAAGCTGGACACAGGGCTCGATCCCATGACTGAGATTATGAGCTAAGTTGAAACCAAGGGTCAAGATCCTTAACCCACTGTGCCACCCAAGGCACCCCATACATTCAGCTTTTTTAAAAAAAAATATTTTATTTTATTTATTCATGAGAGACACACAGAAATGAGAGAGAGAGAGAGAGAGAGAGAGAGAGAGAGAGAGAGAGACAGGCAGAGGGAGAAGCAGGCTCCATGCAGGGAGCCTGGCGTGGGACTCGATCCCGGGTCTCCAGGATCAGGCCCTGGACTGAAGGCGGCGCTAAACTGCTGAGCCACCCGGGCTGCCCTAGATTCACCTTTTGAAGAAACTTCTAAACAGTTTTCCGAAATGGTGGCATCATTTTACACTCTCATTAGCATGAGATGGGGGAGTCCCTGGCCGTCTGACTCTTAGGTGCTCTGCTTGAATAGGTGGAGTTCTATGCCACAACCGAACTCACAGTCTTTCAGCTCTTCAAAAATATTTCTGTATCTTTTTGCTAGACCTTTGTAGATGAACTCTAAGAACACTTTTCCTCCTTACCCTGTCATCCCCTTTGCTGCCTGTCTCATGCTATTCATTCAACAAATATCCCGAAGGATGAAAAAGGTGGGGTGGGCCAGAGTGTTCAAGGCTGAGAAAGTCCCTGAGGTGGAAAAGAGCTGGGTGTCTTCTCACTTCAGGAGACGGGAGAGAAAGTAAATGTGGCTGGAGGGCAGCAAACAAAGGCAGCAGGAGGGGGTGGTGGTCAGAGAGGCACGCAGGGTCCAGGGTATTGAGGGCCTTGTGAGAAATGGGAAGGAGCTGGGATTGTCTTCCAAGTACTATGAAACCATAAAAAGATTTTATGTGAAGGAGAGCCAGACAACTCTTGGCCACTCTGGGCAATGCAGATGAGAGACAGACAGGAGTAGAAATGGAGAGGCCACACTGAGAGGCAATCATAGTGTTCCAGGTAAGAGATGATGGTGGCTCCGAGAGCAGTGGCAGTATATTGGAGACAGTATAAAAACAGCACTGACTTGGTGATGGGTGACATACAGAGAATGGGTAGAGAAAGGGAGGACTCTAATTTGGGAAGCTTGGTGGCTGGTAAAGCCACTTATGGAGAAGGGGACAGATGAAAAAGAAAGCTTTCAAAGGATATGTTCAGTTTTGGACTTATGCAGCTCAAGCTACTGGTGACATATCCAAGCAATGTGTCAAGCAGGAGCTGGAAGAGCTAGGAGAGGATCTGGCTGAAGAGATCTGGGGGTCAGCAGCTCGCAGATAATCAAAAAGCCTGGGGATATCTGAGAACACCTGGAGAGAGCCTATACTAAAATACAAGGGTTCAGAGAACACCAACGGTCAAGCAGAAGGGGAGGAATGAGCCGCAGAGGTGGGAAGGGACAGCAGAGAGACAACTGGGTGGATGAGGAAGTAAATGATCCTCCTTTGAGAAGCCGCTTATGACCTTTTTTTTTTTTTTTTAAGATTTTTAAGTTTATTATGAGAGAGAGAGAGAGAGAAAGAAAGAGCGCACACGTGCGCCATGTACTAAGGGTGAGGAAAGGGAGAGGGATAGAGAATCTGGAGCAAACTCCCCACAAAGCTCGGGCCCAATGCAGAGCTCGATCTCATAACACCAAGATCATGACCAGAGGTGAAATCAAGAGTCAGACACTCAAACAACTGAGCCACCCAGGGCCCCATGTGATCTTTCAAGTTAGGGTTACACATCTTGGTAGAGCACCTTATACCCCTTCATCAGAGCACTTCTGATACCCCTGTTTAAGTGCCCTTATCTACTGGGCAGATAATTGAGATATGAGTATACTCTAAAATCAATACACTTAAATAAAATAATGAAATAAAGTCAATACACTTGGCAGGAACCAGCCCCACTCTAGTCTAGTGTCTTGGTACACGCACAACGCTGAATGTTGGTGTAATGGACAACTACCATTCACTGAGTGTCCCCTATACATAGTACACTCCATTGTATACTTTTCCTATGTTCCTTTTCCCAAAGGCCCCATTTTACAGATGAGGAAACTGTGGCTCGGGCAAAATGTCACTGCCAAAGTGATAAAGCCAAACTATAACCATACATGCTCCTTCAGATGTTCTGCTGCCTTCCATAAAGTGCCCATCACATGGATTCTACAGTAGGAGTGCCCTCTCACACTTCAGCCAGAGAGATACAAAAGCTGCCCCTAGGTAACTGGCCTACCAGAGCTCTAAGTCAGGGAAATGTCCAGGGAAGTAGCTCTGCTCGTCAAGAATCCCTGCTCTTGTCAGGCATAGTGAATAATCTCCAGATTCCCAAAGTAATGTTTCCTATTTCTTGTGCTTTTGAATGTAGAAGTGAAATCTTCCATGAAACTGAGGTCTGGAGATGAAAAAACAGGACTCCTAGGGCCTTAACTTTTGAATTTTAGAACTCAATTTAGCTATATTTCAGAAATATCCCCCTATATCTAAAGGGTCTTATTCTAACTTCACAACTAATGCTAAATTAAACATGGCATCCATTCCAGATCAAGACATTTTCAGGATGAGATTATGTCTCAGGAGGGCCTGAGAAACCAATACTACATACTGTGTAAAAAATAACAATGGTATAATATTCTTTTCCATACTCTAATTTTCAGATTAAAGTGCTGTCTTTGCCCTGATGACTTATATTTTTTTTTTTTTAAAGAGAGACAGAGAGAGTCTGTAAGGTGGGTGGGGGTTGAAGGGAGAAGAAGAGAGAATCTCAATCAAGCAGGCTCCATGTCCACTGTGGAGCTGGATGCATCTCACAGCCCTGAGATCATGAGCTGAGCTGAAATCAAGAGTCTGGACGCTTAACTGAGTCACCCAGGCACCCCAGCCCTGACTTCTTACGATTGGAAATACATGGGCTTTCTTGTAAGTGGGTACATTAGTACCCAAAGATTTCCTTACTTTTTCCACTCAGGAGCAATTGTTAACTAGCAATCTTCTGGTGAGAGCACCACTATGGTGGAAAGAACACCAGCCTAGCTGGCAAAGAACAGGGTCCTAGTCTTGACTCTGTCAGTGTAAAGCTGCATGAATTTGGAAAGTTACCACCTTCCTCACCATCCCTCCCAAGCTGTAAAGCCAAAGGGCTAGCCTAGCTGCTTTCTTACGTTTCTCTCAGCTCTCTAAAGAACTCTAAAATCTGAGAGCACAGACAGGGTAGGTGAAGGCATGCAGGATGCAGCAGGATAAACCCTCTAGGCGACAATTAAATTAACAGCCTCTCTGACCTGCAGTGTTTCCCTCCTTGCCAGAGCCCCCCACACACACACACCCTCCCCGCCAGGCTCTGAGCCAGCCTGGCTTCCTTCGACAGCCCCCCACCCAACTTCCAGTCACTTGGGATCCTCCATCTGATGCAACACCAGCAAAGTGCCTTGCATACAGATGTTACTAATATTTGCTGGCTTCCTTTGAAGCTTTAACAAAGTATGATGATTACAATGCCCCCATCCAACTGCCCAACAGAGAAACATACACACAACTGAAGGACGTTTCCAGTAATGCCTACCACTCACCAATATTATCACACATCTCTACTTTAAAAAAAAAAAAAAAAAAAAAAAGAACCACCCTACACTGGGGGTAATCATTTCTTTCTTTTTTGCCCTTTACAGGGTACCATTAATGATCCATCTTTAGCTCTTTTGAGCCAGGTCCTCATTCACAAAGCATGAAGAATAAACAGAGGAAAGACTTCAATCAACCCACTTCTATTCTTTGGATTATTCTTCTCAAGATGCCCAGAGCTAAAACAAATTATTTAATGCCATTTTCATCCATCCCACAGACCAAGTTTGACTGTCCTGCTGGCAAAAAAGGCTTCAGAAGAGGGAACATCTATTCTCACATAGCGTCCCAAGTCACTATCATATTGTCTTTGTATTCTCTTCATTGTTATCACCACTTGACATTCCTATTTACTTACTGTTTACAGCCCATCTCCAGAGCAGGTTCCTTTTCTATCTTGCCTACCACTGCATCTCCCATGCTTAGAAAAGTGCCTATAATACCTGCTAAGGAAAACTAGAACACACTCAGAGGACCTCAGTTCATATTGAGGGATGTGATGTTCAAACAGGGAAACCATCTTCCAATCAAGCTGGCATTCAAGTGTTCCCATGAACTTCTACCCTTTCCTACAGAACAGCTTACATGTGCATACTACAGAAAGGATATTTCCTCCTATAGCTAATGTTTTCTCTTTCTTAACTTCCCCACAATGAAGCATCAGATAACAAGCCACAGATACACCAATAAGTCACTTCTTAGTTCATCTTCCTGCTGGGTTGTGAGCATTACCTACAAAGCAAATATAGCTCTAACACAAAAAGTACTGATTGTGTTTGTCACCATGAGAACCTTTTCACCCACACAGCACACATCACAGGTATTAGGGTCTTAAGCAGCCTAACTAGTAATAATAAAGCTATCCAATCTAAGTGTAATGTGTGTGACCAAATGATGTTCTATGAAAGCCGTGACTTCATTATATTTCAAACGTGTAACTTTGATGTACAGTTATACTCCAACATAAACAGAGTTTTACTGTTTTGCTTTATTTTGTTACTTTTACCTCCACAAAACGAAAATGAAGGCAGAGGAGTCAGAAAGCCCAGACAGATCTAATGAGCGCTAAGGTGCCTGGAATACAAGCAACCATGAAGAGAGCTTAAGGCATAAGGGACTGTCTTGGAAATGTATCTTTTCAGTCCCATCTGGTCAAACAGAGCAGTCACCACATAATATGATTCCTGTGTGGTGTAAACCTGCATGGTAGCAGACAGGAAGAGAGCCCCTCATGATATTCTTTGAGCTGATCTGAGAAGTTTCAGCCTCAAAGACAGAATGGCAGAATTGGGAAGGAAAGAGAAACTTTTTAGATTAAATCTCAGGTGCACTAGCAAAACTGGCTAGTTATAGGGAAAGTGAAAGTTTATAGAACTCCCAGGGGTCACTAAACCAGAGTCTGGTTTGTTCGGTGGCATAGCTGCAAAAACCATGCTTTCCAGTATTTTGCTCAAGTCCAGATTTCCATTTCATTATAACTCAAACAAACAAAAAAAAACAGGAATAGGACACAGCAGAAGTATGGATTCCAAGGCCAATCTACCACCAACTGATTTGTACCTTGAGCAGGTAGTAAGCTATAATATAACAGATTTGGTAAGGCTCTGGAGCCAAGCGAGGATGGTCACATCCAATCTCTGACCCTCACTAGCTCTGACACATCTCAGGAAAAGGAGAAACCATTTACCTCTCAGGTCTGCGGGGTAGATTTTGTAAGACAAGCTAAAATACCTAGAACAGAAGCTAGCATACTGGATTTAAACAACAACAACAACAACAACAACATGAAACAAATATTAGCATCCTTGCCTATCCATATGAAGAGAAAGTTGCACTCACCAGAAGTTAATTTCTTGATCTAAATGGATGTAATTTAAACACATTCCATTTCATTTTATGAAGTTAAAGAAAAAAATATACCATTAAAAGGCTATGGAATCTAAAACCCATATCTCTTAACATCTTACTACCTTAGCAACCTTCTCTCATGCACACACACGAATCACCTCTGCAGAATGAGAGTTTTATAATAATCTCCTCATTAACTTATAACACAAATATAAACATATGTGAGTGTGAAAACTGCTTATAACTTAAGTAACTGGGACTTTTAAAATCCCACACCAAACACTAGGTAGTAATTCAAATACCCACCCAAAATAAATTACTTATTTTGAGAAATTCCAAATATTTAATATGTGTAACCATATAAAAGTGTCTACCGGGATCCCTGGGTGGCGCAGCGGTTTAGTGCCTGCCTTTGGCCCAGGGCGCGATCCTGGAGACCTGGGATCGAATCCCACGTCGGGCTCCCAGTGCATGGAGCCTGCTTCTCCCTCTGCCTGTGTCTCTGCCTCTCTCTCTCTCTCTCTCTCTCTCTCTGTGTGTGTGTATGACTATCATAAATAAAAAAAAAATAAAAAATAAATAAAAGTGTCTACCAACATGACAGGCCCGATATTAACATACAAGAAAAATTCTACCATTTTCAAAGCTGACACCAGGAACACACCTCCCCTTGCTGAGACCCTTTTTGAGGCTGTACACACTGAATTAAAAAAAAAAAAAGTGATAGAAGATACATTATACCACATTAGGCACACATCCTCCAAGCATCGCAGTACCAGAAATTTAAGACAAACAAGACCAAGGCTGAAGCTGGTCTAGAAGGGCTAAGCAGTCAAAAGCATGGCCTAAGGCTCTCACACACCATAAAATCAGTGAAACTAATTGGGGTTCTGCAGCATCTGAGAGGAAGCATCGGCTACCATTAAGGAATAAATTGGGGATGCAAATAATTAGTGCACCCTGAGGTGACAGTTAATTCCACCAGCATACCATTTCACTGGAGATATTATGGAATTCCACTTTATCCCTACTCTGAGAATACTGAAGCTGGAAATTTCAAAAATTAGCCAAATGCCAAATATCCCTTCCATGAATTTTAAACAATTCCCTGCATAAAAATATCTTGGAACTCCTTGGAGCCAACCAACATACACAGACCCAAATACACTTAAACATTATCCACGCTTCAAAGTAGTCAAACATTCTCTGAAATCTTTCTCTTGATAACTTCTTCTTGTACAAAGACAAAAATACAAGGCATATTCGCATCAACTATAACACAATACGCTTTTTGAGAAGCACAGAACAGTATTTAGATTTGAGGAAACAAATGCTGACCAAAGTTGATGCTCTCTCTGCTGAAGAAGGAAGAGGCTGGAAACTAAAAAGTGGGACAAGATCTTAAAAGCCAGGTAAGAAACATCCTGCATTTCTCAAGAAGACTGCCTATGGCTAAAACAAAAGCAAGAGATACACCAAGAACAAACATTAAAAAACAAAAAAAATATACACACCAAAAAAAATTCTACCCAAAACCCGTGTAGTGTTTGACCTAGGAGTCCTCATTTAACAGATAAGGAAATTGGGAGGCTTGAGAGAGTGGGTAACCTGGCCAGGGTTACAGTTTATTGGGGGGCAAAGCTAGAAGTAGGTTCTGGTCTCCCAGGTCGGACTTCGGAGCAGTTTCCCACTCCACCATGTGAGACGTTCCGCTGCCACCCCATGTAAGACGTTTCATAAAAGTCTTCACTGAGGCTGTTAACATAAGGGTCCAATTATCATTCAAAGATCTGCCTGTTAGATAATAGCTTGAAAAATTCCATCCATTTTACAGCAGTTACCAGAGTCATCGAATCTTGGAGGGGGGAAAAGAAAAAGCAAAGAGGAAAAGGGAGGGGGGGAGAGAAAGTCCTAATTTTGATCTGTCCCCTAAGGGCAAATGAAAGGGATGCCTACAGACGAGCAGATCCCTAGCTCTAGCATCCACACCACAAACACAGACAATAATCCCCACCCACAGGCCCGGGAAGGCGACCGCTTCGCGGCCCCCCCGCCCCCAATATACTAAATTCCACTCCCATCCCGGCGCGCAGGAGACATTCCACCTCCTATCGCTGCCAGAGCCGGCTGGGCCGATGGGCCACGCTCCTTCCACCACCACTACCCTCCCCCGCCCCCAAAAGAAACGAGGAGCTTCAGCCTCAGGTCCCCACACCCCCACACCGGCGCTCGCTCGCACCCGGACCGCCGGGTCTAACAGTCGCCCGGCTCTCCGCGGCGGGGGAGGGGGAGAAAACCCCACGCAGGAAGTGTGTCCCGCGCTCCGCCCCCCGCCCCCCGCCCCCCGCGCCGGGACCGTGCGCCCCGCCAGCCGGTACCTGTCCTCCGCCCCCAACAGGCGAGAAGCCGCCGCGTCCACATGGCTTCAGGTGTTCACATGGCAATAAACGGGCCCCCGTCCCTCCCGCGGCGGGGCGCGCTCCGACTCGCGGGCTCCGGGCGCCGCTCCCGGCCCAAGCCCAGCCCGCCCGCCGGCCTCGCCCCCAGCCGCCACCGAGAGGCGAGCGCCGCGGGCCGCCGGGGGTGCCGGGGGTGCCGGGGGTCCCCGGGGGGCGGCGCCGACCCCGCGGACCCCTGGGCGCCGCCCGCTCACACCCGCCGCCTCCGCACCCCAGGCCGCGACAAGCAGGTACCTTCCCCCGACTGCTGGCCAAGCCCCGCCGGACTCCGCGGCCAGCCCGAGACCCCCCGGCGCCCCGACGCCAGGCCGGGCCCCTTCCCCCCGCACCCCCGGGCCGGGCCGCTCCCCTCTGCGCTCCCCGGGCCGGGCCGCTCCCCTCAGCACCCCGCGCCCCGGCCTCGGAGTCCAGGGGGCTCCGCACTCCCGGCCGACCGGGCTAGGACCTCTGCCCCCGGCCCCCAGCCCGGAGCCCGGAGCCCGGAGCCCAGAGCCCCGGCCCGGCCCGGCCCCAGCCCCTCAGCCCTGCCCCCTGCCCCTCCCCCTCAGGCCCGGGCGGCGGTTACCTGCGGGAGCCCCCCGCCCGGTCCCTCGGCCTCGGCCGGGGGCGGGAGGGGAGGGAGCGGCGGCGGCGGCGGCGGCGGCGGGCGGCGCTGCGCGAGGTGGGGGTGGGGGAGCCTCCGCCGCCTCCAGCTCCGGCGCCCGGGCCGGCGGCGGGGCGGGCCGGGGCCGTGGCCCCTCGAGCCTCGCTCCGGCCCGCGCGCTCGCTCCCCGCTCAGGCGCGCCTCAGGGCGGGCTCCCCCGGCGGAGGCCGCGGCCGCCTCGCAGGGGCCGAAGGCGGCTCGGCTCGGGGTTTTTTCTCTCCATTCTCCCAACACACAGGAAATAACAGAGCGTCAGGTGACGGCGCGCGGCCAATGGGGAGGCTCGGGGCCGCGGCGCGCGGGCGGGCGGGAGGGCGCGCGGCGGGGCGGGGCGGGGCGCGCGGCGGGGGCGGGGCGGCGGGGGCGGGGCCGGCGGGCGCGCGCGTGCCCACCCGCGTGCGGCGGCGCCGAGGCCTGCGCGCGCCGGGCCGGGGCCGCGGAGACCCCCGCGCCGGGGCCGGGTCGCGCGGGGGAGCCCCAGCAGCTGCCCGGCGCCGCGCGTGCGGCCGGCGGCTCGCCCAGGGCCATCTTGGCCGGCGGCTCCGGGCCGTCCTGGGAGTGGCCGCGAGCCAACTTTCTGGGGACTTGGTGGCCCGGAATCCCTCCCTGGGATCTCTGGAGTTCCCTGGAGCCTCCGACGCCAGAGTCGCGCTCTGGCTTCCTGGGAGCCCGCGGGCGGGGGCCTGGCCTCCTCCGGGAACCTGCTCGGCGCGGCCGGGCACGGGGGCGGCTCCTGACCGCCAGGCGCCCTCCGGCCCCGCGGGCCTGGTTCCCTTCCCTCCTCCGCCCCTTAGCGCCGCGTGTCCTTGGATGAATGACTTAGGCTCTCTAGATAGCAGACAACTTCCTCAGTTTCCTCCGCAATAAAAGCGGGGAGCTGGGAGGCCCACCAACCTCGCATGTAGGAGAGAGACTCACGGAAAGCCAGTTGCCTTCGCCCGCGGCGGCATTAAAACGCTGCAACGCCTGGCTGCCTGGACCCAGGGTCCAGAATTAATTTGGAGATAAGGTGGAGGATTTGCGGTGCCAAGGCCTCAGGCCGTTCCCAGCCGCCTTCTGCAAACCTCATGTATGTTTTATGGAGCAAAGGAATGGCTTGGCTTTTTTTCTTTTCTTTTTTTTCTCTTTTTTTAAAGAAAACCTCAGTTGTAGAACAACCGCTGAGTTGTTTGTTCCCTGTGACCCACTGCTATCAAAAAGGAGAAGGACAGTGAGGGTAGGATGCATTGAGAGTGTTTGTGATCTTCCTTCTGACTCACCCAGAGATCCGGCCAAATTTCTGTCCAGGCTCTGGGCCTCAGTTTCCCATTGGTATAACGGAAAGGAGGAGAGTTTGAACTAGATGCTCCTAATGTCGGCTAAAATTTGTGGATTCCAGTTAGGCCCCCATCTGCCCTAGATGTTAGGGGAGTGTGTGGCTTCCTTTCCTGAAGCAACCCAACTTGAAAGTAGAGTGGAATTGGAAGAGTGCTTTGGGCAGCAGGTGGAGGTTGATAGGAACCAGGTGTGGCCTGGACCCAGATTTCAGTATATTTGAGGTTACAAAGCTCCCCTGAGCCTGGCTCTGCTCTTTCACCTCTAGCCTCACCTAGCTTTGCCTCACTTCGGGCCACCCAGGGAGGGTCCGGGCTGTGGCAACACCTGCCCCCAGTAAAGCGATCTGAGGCAGGGCCTCAGTTGGTTCTGGCACCTCAAGAGGATGTGGTTGGGGAAGGCAGTGATTTCTGCTGGCTTCTATCCAATTTCACAAAGTGGGGGCTGGCTCCAATGTGGGTCAGGGCTATTCTTGGAGACTTGATTCCCCAACACCTCCTGCATGCCAAGCAGGGTGCTGGGCTCTTCCGGGGCCTAGCTGAAGAGGCTGCTAGGCCCTGCCCTCTGACTGTTCCATTGTTCTGTGAGTTTCATTTTCAAATTCTTTGGCACTCAGACTTTTAAAAGACCAGCCTTGGCTTCTGCTTAGGTCAGGGCTACAGAGGGAAAGGATGGGGGGACTCTCAGCACAGATGCATGTTTTCTGGACAAACCTGGAAGGATGCAGGGGAGCTTTCTGAGCACTGGGTGTTAGATGCACCCTTAGTTTCTTGAGAAAACTCATGAAGGGAAGCCCTTTTCCTTAGCCTCCTGCACCATCCTTCCTTCCTTTTCCATCCTCCTCAGCTCACTCAGGTCTCAGACAGAGGAACTGCAACATGAAATGGATGGCCACAAACTATGTAGACAGCCTCACTCAAAAGGAAAGAATGCAGATAGAGACTTAAGTCCAGGCTCTTGTTTGCTCCTGCCTCCCATCCTGGGACTGATTCTCCCATCCTGGGCTCCTCCCTCCCAACCCCCTTGGACCCTGCCAGAACATTGCCCAGGCAACCTCTACCTGGAAGCTTCCCCAGTCCCAGGGCAAGGCCAGCCTGGATCTCTTCACCCCTGGTGGCCTGTTACTTTTCCTTCTGGTACCATTTGGAAAAAGAACCTGTGGGCATTATGGCCGAAAGGCAGATATGGGTTACTTCCAGGCTGTGTAGCCTTGGACAAATCACTTTACCTTTCTGAGCTCTGCTTTCCATAGTCGTAAAAGGGGTAATAAGATATCATGGGAGCCTAAAGAGATCTGCATGAAGAATTCAGTACACCACCAGGCACATGGTAACAACAGCTACCATTCCACGATACGGCCACAATAGGACACATGAGCAGACTGAGGCTCAGAGGGCAAGTTACTGCCCAAGATCCTACAGTGGCTGGAGCTCAACGGGGGAACTCCTCTTTGATTACATTAGAGTTCCTCTATTGTTTTCTTGCCTTCATCTATGAGGATCTTGTTTTTCCTACCACTTTAAGGAAAAGACAGTAGATCTGAGTTTTTTTTTTTCCTCTCCTAACCTAGTCTACTAAAAAAATACTTATTGAACTGAATCAGTGGTTTCAATTCCAGAAGCAAAATTAATCCTTTCCCTCCTCCTCCGGCGCAGAGATGGCTTTGGAAACCCTGTGTCACTCCCTTTATTACAAACTCCTCTGCCCTCCTCCAGGCGCCTGGGCCACTCCGGGATTACAAATGGAGCCTTCTGCCTCTAGGTCACTGATTCTGCTACCATCTGTCAGCACGGATTGATTGAGGAGACTGGCCTGCTCGGCAGATCAGTGACTTGTGCAAAGTGAGCCGGAGTGTCAGTGCCTTCAGCAGCAGGCGGGTGGCCCTTCTCTCCCTCTCTGGCTCCAGGAGCACATGTACAGCCCTCACCTTTATCCTTCACTGGGTCCCAGCCCTCCTTCCTCTATGGAGGTGCCTTCTGCTCACTCTAACACACCAAGAAGGAGGCCTGAAATGCCTGCTCACAGTCCTCCAGGAGACAGCTCATAAAAGCCTCTGGTTAACGGAGTGAGGAAGCCCCCAGCATCCTGCAGGGCCTGTCCCGGGCCAGCCTGGACCACCAGCAGGGGTGGCCAGATCCTGCGTGGACATTCCTTCCTTCCACACAGAGCACTTAGCTGATGTGCTAGGCCGGAAGCCCTGAAGAAGGGTGCACAGGGGCTCAGTATAAGTCCTTCAGGGGCAAGGTTAGGGCGGGCTCTAAGACTAAGGGAATAGGGAAGGGTCCAAACAGAGAGCCAGAGCATTCCAACACACCCATGACTGTGCATGCGGCCACCTGCTGCTTTCAGGAAGGCTGTGCCCAGTGTACGGATAGGGGAAGGAGAAACGAGGTTGCAGGGGTAGGCAGGGGTGGGTTCCTACAGGGCCTTGACATGAATTTGCTTCACAGAGTTCCACAGTTACCTCTGCTTAGGTACCACCCTCAACCCTGCCCTTCACCACATCCCTCCAGGATCAAAGCTGTGCTTCCCTCTTCAGCTCCCACTGGTCACATGGGGCCATTTGGGACTGCATCCATCTCTCCCACGGGGCTGTGAGTATCTGCAGGGCAGAGACATCCTATGCAGGGCCGGGCACCAGATCCATAAAACAATAACATCAGTAATCACGATCCAGCCCAGAGGGATCCAAGTTTATGGGGAACAGGCACGGTGGGTTTGCAACTATGTGATGTGGCTGGTTGGCACTGTTATCACCCCCACTGTTACCAAGAGGCACAAGGAGTTTCCCTTGTCCCAAGTCATACAGCTTGGAAGAGGCCAAGCTGGGATTTGAACCCAGGTCTTTAGAGGTTGTGCTTTTAATCACCAAGCTTCCCATCATTCAGTGAACACCAGAAGGATAGATGGATGCAGACAGTAGGTGGGTCTCAAAGTCTGCAGGCAGATGGGGAAAGAGATGTGAGAGGATCTGCAGGATGAGCACCAGCCTTTCCCCTCAAGTGATGTGTGCCAGTCCTGGAGACTAGGCAGGTTGCAGGCGATGAGCTCTGAGACCCCGCACCCAGAAGACTGTGGCCTCCCCACATGATAGCTGTTGTGTGGCAGCTCACTCTTCCCACAGGTGAGCAGAGAGAAAACACTAGAGGAGACAGAGTTGATTATCCAGAGGCCCTCTGCAGCCTAGCCAACAGGGGAGACGACCCCTCCTCCCACTTGGCACTCCTATCGCTAGTGGCTCGACTCTCCCTGGGCAGCCCCTGGCATGATGGCCTAGCACAAGTCACTAAACTAAGGGCCCAGCCTCGTCTCACCGATGTATGTCCTTCAGCAAATCATCCAATGGCTCTGAGTCTCGATGTCTTCTTCATCTGGGTGGTGGGTGTGCCTGAGTGGTCTGCCTGCCTCCAGGGAGTTGGGTCCCTTACCTGGGCAACCCCATTCACTCCTCCAAACAACCTTCTGAGGTCCTCTTCATTGTGCAGAGCAGGACATGGACACAGAGAGATGCTAAGAGATTTGCCTGAGGTCACACAGCTAGCAAGCAGCAGACCTGGAATTTGAACTCAGCTTTCTGGCTCCAGAGCCCCCACTGAGTCACTTCCAGTAACTACAAAGAGTTCAAGATGAAATGATCCAGCAATAGCAGTGACACAAGCACGTTCTAAGCACTCCGCCTGCATTAACTCACTTACTCCTTACAACAGCCCTATGATATGGATACTATTACCTTGTTTTGCAGATGAGGAAACTGAGGCACAAAGCAGCCAGGAAGGGGCAGGGTTGGAATCGACATGGGCAGCTTGGGCACAGAGCCCCTGCATCGCTCTCTCACATGGTTAACAATAGGGAGGTTCTGTTCCATCAGGATTATTTCTGCTTGAAAGCTCGAGACTTTTAGCTCCATCACCGCTGGGCTCCCCAGGAAGGCAGTGCCGCATGCCGAGGCGTGCTAGGGAAGGACTTTGTTCCATCCTGTTTTGTTGACATGCTCTTCATTTTAAGCCCGAAACCCAAGCTCACCGCAAAGAATTTAAACGGTGGAGAAAAATGCAGCCGTGATACCGCCTCTACCGCCTCCCATCTTCGCTGTGCTTGGGGCTCTATGTGTGTCCTCGCATTTAACCTTCAGCACACCCCAATGGCCCCCAATTCGCTGCTGAAGAAACCACAGCCCAGAGTTGCTAACAAGATGCCCAAAGGCACCCAGCTGCTAAGCAGCAGATCTGGGACTTGATCTGACCGCGTGAGTTGTGCCCCAACAGGAGCAAGGAGGTATGTCTTGTTTGCTGGGCTTGGACAGAAAGGCTTCCGCTCATCCCTTGATGCGGGCTGGTCCCTCAATGTCACAATCCCTCGGCCACCAGGAAGGCACCAGGACACGCGATGCATAGCCAGATGCTGAGAACTGCAGACATTGTTGCACCACCCCCCTCATGCCCTAACTCCCTCTCTCCCTCTGGTGACTTGAGAATGGCTGCCCTGCCACCCAAGGTGACTGTCTTCTGGAAGCGATCGTGGCGTGTGAGGTTCTTCGTCTCTGCCCTGAATCTCCCTGCTGGTTCGCGAGGATAACTGACAAGGCACATGTGTGAATCCGAGGAGAAAAAGAGCAGCAGAGTCGATGGATTCTCCAGCTGCCACCCAGTCCTTTTGACTGTAGCTTCTGTTCCCGGCCCACCCCATCCCTGCAGCAGACGCGTTACAGTGACCCCACTGCCAGCCTCCACCCTCCTGCCTGTGGCTCAAAAGTTTTCAAAGGGTCCCGAGTGGCTTCAGAATTCAAGTCAATTCTCATTCACCTGGAACGCAAAGCCCTCATCTGGCCCCAGCTCACTTCTCCAACCTTCTCTCACACGTCCCGTTCTGCCTCTCTGCCAAACCAAGCGAGCTGCGTTCCTGCCATGTGCTTGTCTGCTCCCTGAAGCAGGAAACCCCTCCCTCTTTGCTAGAGACTGAAATGATGACCCCTTTCAACATTCACTCAAGTGCTACCACCTCCACGAAGCCTTACCTTAGTACTTATCATAAATTCACCCTACAAACATTCATTGAGCCCTTACCATATGCCAGGCACCGAGTCCAAGGGCCCTTGTTGTCATGGGGCCATTAGCGAGAACGAGTCAACACAGAAACAGTCATTTGGTAAAGCTGCGGTACACATTAGGAGGATAGCATGGCAGGTGCACAGAGGGTGTATAATGGGACCCTGGGGATTGGGGATCCAGGACATTGGAGTTGAGACCTGAAAGACAGGAAGGAGCCATGTGATGAGGTTGGAAGAAAGCTCAGGCAGCGGGCACAGCACGGGCAAAAGTCTTGAAGGCAGGAGGGAGCAAGTCGTTTTTCAGGAAAGGAAAAGAGGACAATGCAACTGAAGTGAAACAAGAAAGCTGGAGATGCAGCTAGAGTAAGTACAGGCCACAGAAGGCATGGGGACTTTATCCCGAGGCAAAAGGGGGAGCCACAGAAGGATTCTGAACATAGCGAACAGTCAATATTCATTTGTTAATGATCCTGCCAGCTGCCCTGTGGCTGAGCATCTTCCCCTAAAAGCCAGAGTTTGCACCCAGCCACCCCTGAACCTCAGGACACCTGGGCAGTGGGGTGTGCAGTTTTCAAATCCTTCCCCTCCTGGACTGAGCTACGGAAGGTGGGGCTGACCTCCGGCTCTCCCACGTTATCCCCAGCACGTACAACTGCTCCAAAAACATTTGTAGAACGAACTAACAGATAGGACAAGACACTTACCAGCATTTCCCCTGGAAGGGGCCAGGCTGCCTGAGGGGCCTTCCACGTTCTCTGGAAATCACAAAATTCAAGGGTTTTAGTGAGGCCGCTACTCAGGGAGCCCTTGAGAGCAGAGCAGAGCAGAGCCAGCATCCCACCGAGGTCAGCCAGCGTCCGTCCAGCATGACACAGCACAGGCACCTGCCCGTGACCCTCTCGTGAATGACCAGAAAACAGAACCGAGAAAGGTCTACAGCCGTTAAGGTGCTTTTGAGCCTACAAACTACATTTCACGCTTGCACTCTCACAGAGGGTCCACGCTCTCAGGTGGGGATGGGGATTGCCCCCTTTTACAGATGAGGAAACGGAGGCCCAGGAAAGGAGGGTTCCCTGGCAAATCGTGCCAAAGCCAAGACTAGAAGCTGACAAGGATCAGGCTACTTCTGGCCCCATGGGGTTAAGAAAGCTCTCCAGAAATTTCTTTTAAAAACCTTTCAAAATGACATATTTCATCAGGATGTCTGTCACGCCAGCAGTGGGAGCCAACACACCAATTCTTGCAGGCTGCTCCCGGTACACGTCAGATCCACAAGCTCAGCCCCAGGCCCTGAGGCTGGCAGCTTAGCCCAGAGCACAGGAGGGGCCTGAGTGATGAATCCTTGGCTCCCTGGGCTTGGTGCTGGCACACAGCAGGTGCTCAGTAAACTGGCTGAGGGGAAGCTGAACTAATCTGAGCGGATAACTATAGAGAACATTACTACAGCTCTCATATGGGTACCGTGCCGAGTGGGTTACCTGCATTAAGTCAGATCCTCCTCACACAGGCCTACGAGGGGACTCTGACAATTACCCCCCTTTTACAGGTATAGAAACTGAGACTCAACATCATAAACAATCAGCCTGCAATCACACAGCCAGTGAGTGACAGCGCCAGGATTAGAACCCACACAGAGCCCTTAGGTAACCCCATGCCCTAAATGAGCAAAGGTGAGCAGAAAGGTCCCAGGCAGAGGGAACAGCTACCATGAATTCTTCAAGGGCTGGGACCTGGTGGGGTGCCCCCTCCCCCGCACCTGTAATGACCATTCTTCCCATCCTGTGTGGGCAAGCAGTGACAAGCTGGCAGGTAACCACCTTGTCACAAGTTTCACGTCTCCCCAGCCTCCCTCCCCTAGTGGTCTCTAGGCTCCCTTTACCTGTCCTGCCTCCTATGGGCTCCCAGCATTATAATCCGCCCCAGCTCCTTTTCTGTAGTAGGCGTGATGTGAAAAAGAAAGGGGAAGCAGAAGACGATGCAACCTTGGGCAAGCTCCCTAAGCTAGTAGAGCCTCACTTTTTTATCTGCAGAACGGGGACAGAACACATCACCTGCCACGGAAGGCTGGTCACGCAGGTGCTTCCTCAGTGAACTCACACCTAAAGGCTATCTCTACCCCTCTGGCCTCAGGTGCCCCATGAGGTGGAATCGCTCATCTGGTGATCAAGCAGGCTCGGGGAAGTGAGGTGCCCTCAAACACCCAGCACCCAGCAAAACATAGAGTGGAACAAGGGGTGAGCAGTCTGTCAACTCCAAAGCTTGTGCTGTAATTGAACTCCTTGGGTCTGCCCTGGGAACTCAGCCGCACACAGCCAGGTGTGGGCCAGATGTGGTTCCCTAGCCCTGTAGGCTCACACATCCAGGGCACTCCCCTAACATGGCCCACATCGCATGGGGTTGGGGCCGCTGCCCTGCTGGATGCTCTCAGCCCCCTATTCCAGGTGAGGTGTTTGGTTGGGGAGGAGTGGTTGGAAGGTGAGGCTCTCTGGCTGACTGCAGGATAGAAGGGAAGTTAGCACACTTTCTAGAAAAATCAATGGGCAGATGATGCTACTGAAGTAAAATCCACATGGAAGCCACACAAGAAAGTCAAAGGGTAACAGAATCAAAGCCTCTTATAGCGGGTGGCGACCTGAGAGGTGAGTGAGCCCAACCCCCCTCATGTAGATGGGGAAACTGAGGCCCAGGGTGGGGCCATGACCTGCTCAAGGCCCCACAGTGTGTTGGTGGCTCTGCCACATGTGAGGGGGTCCAGCCCCAGGTGGCTCATATGCCATGGTGCGGTGGGGCATTTGCTGGTCTTCATGCCTCCACCCCAGCCATCTGATCTTCTCTGGTCTTTTTTTTTTTTTTTTTTTAAAGATTTTATTTATTCATGAGAGACACAAAGAGAGAGACAGAGACACAGGGAGAGGGAGAGGCAGGCTCCCTGCGGGGAGCCCAATGCGGGACTCAATCTGAGGACCCCGGGATCACCCCCTGAGCTGAAGGTAGATGCTCAACCACTGAGCCACCCAGGCATCCTGATCTTCTCTGGTCGTGACCACACTCCCAAGGGTGCCAGTTTAGCCTCACCCAGAAAACACCAAATGTCAGGCCCTCCCCTGTAGGCTTTTGGCTTCCGGGATGCCCTACTGCCCCTCCCCAAACTCCCCTCGCATGTTAGGCAGAGCTGGGGAGACTGTATTCAATACGCTACTACATGGTTACATAATTAGCACAGAGCCCCCCTAACTCACAGTAAGCACTCGTAAATGTTAGCTAATATCACCAGGCACGATCATCACCATTTTACAGCTAGGGAAACTGAGGCCCAGAGGGATCAAGTGGCCCACCGATATGAGGTGCTAAAGCCTTCATTCTCCTGACATCTTTAGGCTAACAGTTACTGAGTGCCCCTGGGAGCCAGGCTCTGGGCTGACTGCTTTGTGAGAATTATCCCACACAATCCTCACCATAGCTCTGTGATTTAGGAACTATGATTACCCCCAAGAAACTGAGGCTCAGAGAGGGCAGGCGACTTGCCTGAAGCCACACAACTAGTACATGGCAGAGCCACGGTTGATCCCAGGCAGCCTGGCTCCCACTGTACCGCCATCTCACCTGGGGGAGATTGGAGGAAGGAGCCACCCTGGCCTCTTGCAGGAGCTTCCAGTCACTTCAGGGTCCCAGGCTGGACAATCTGTTCCAGAACCTCTCACCCAAGCCAGAGACTGAACAGGTGTCCGCTCTACTCTCCTCGCAATGTTGGCTCTGACTTGGAGTGGGGCCTGGGCCAGTCCTGGACCCCAAGAGCCCTGAAACTCTAAATTAAGAGAAGACCCAGGCTGGTCCTTACATTCAAATATGGGGCTGTTTGAGAATCCCACCCCTACTCTAAGACCAGCCTGAGACGCCTGATTGGGAGGAGCTAAAACAAACAAGCCTGCTTTTCAGGATCCTAGAGAACCATCCGACTTTCCAAGACACGAATGCCTCCAGGAAGTCAAGTTTGCGGTGATTGAGACATTTGTGTAAAAACCCACTCACTCTGTCATCAAGCCAGGTTTCTCCCTTCTTCCAGAACTGGCTCCCACTGCCAAGGGCCCTCTCTTCCCCTAACCCTCCCGGAGCTTCGGCCACATGAAGTGACCACTCTTTGACACCTGGAAGCTCTGCCCTTCCTCGTCCCCTGGTGGTACCCCCTCCCCTGCCCTAGCTGGGGCAAATTCCTACTCACTCTTCAAGGCCTTCAAATGCCACCTCCTCCTTGAAGCCCCTCTCAATTGTCCTGTAAGAACTCACAAGAGTATCCCCCAGGGAGACCATCTTCCACTGTGCCTCTGGGTTGCTGGGACAGCCAGCTCCCTCCTAACTACAGCTGCCACTAATTGAACACCTGCCGTGTGCTACACCTGCAGCCTCTTAATCCCCATAACAAGTGTGAAGGCAGAGGTTACTGCCCCCAGGGCACTGTCTCTTAAACCTGCAGCTCTGGGAGACTGAGTGACTTGCCCAAGGTCACACAGACAGAAAGTGACCAGGGAAGACTGCCACTCGAAGCTGTCTCACTCCAGAGCTCCTGGGATTCACCAGACTGGGGGCCTCCAGAGCGAGAGGGCCTCCTCCTCTTCTCCCATCTCTGCGTGCCAGGAGGGTGCCAGCTCCAAGCGGGCAGGCTCTGTGAACCTGGGCTGGGTGAAGTGAGCTCACCGGCCAGCTGGCCTGCTCTGTGGCTACCTGCCTGGTGCTTTCCACACCTCTGGCCGAGGCAGGGGTCTCAAGCCCAGGCCTGGAACAGATCCAGCATCTCAGCCCTGGGGAGAATCTATCCACTCTTCCTTTTTCCATCTGGCAAAGGAAGCCCCATGTGAAGGCCAGGCGGGCAGCTGCTCCTCACAGTCTCTGCAGAACTTTCTGGCTCCCCTACGGAGGTTGGCTTGTGGGCCTAAGACCTGAAGGAAATGTCAGGGCAGATAAACGAGCCCAACACCATAATGTTCAGAAGGGACATTATTTAGCAGGGAACCTGAGCCTGACCTGGCCCGGAAAGTGACCGGATGCTCCGCAGCCCGGGGCAGACCTCCCCCTCACAGGCATTAGCTGCGATTTGCCCTCACATGTCAGGCCCGCCAGGAAAAATTCTCTTTGGGTGGCTTTGCCCAAAGGAAGTGAGCCTGTCACCCCTGCCTAGGATGTGAGGCAGGGGTGACTGGTCCTGATGGCCTGCTTTCCTGGGGGATCTGTGGGTCTGAATCGGCTCCCCTGACCTCCAGGTGAAAACCTCTGGGCAGGTGCTGGGAACACCAGGAGGATGGCATACAAGTCCCTGTACCCAGGGTACAGGCCTCACCATAACCATGCGATGTGATCAGCGCTGTGAGTCGGGAGAAGGAGTGGGCACGGCACAGGTTCCCAACCCATCCAAGTGGAGGGCCGGGGGAGGCTTCCTGGAGGAGGTCAACTGAGTCCAGAAGGACCTGACTGCGCAACAGAGGAGGCAGGGAGGAACCCGCTCCGAGGGAAGGAGGCCTTGGTACAAGGGCCACAGCCTGAGGCCCAGTGTGGGACAGGCTGGACTCCGTCGGCCACAGCTTTCCCCTGAGCCTCCACCTGAGAAGGGCTCCTGCCTCCACTTCTCCACTCTGAACTCTCCATCCCTGCTGGCCCTGGGAAGACCCCACCCTCTGCATTCGCTGGAGATCTGCTCCAAAGACTGACCACCTGTGTGCATGCCACTGCACCTGCCCGCGCTCTGTTGCAGCCCCGAGCCTTGGGCTACAGTCACTTTCCGGGCCAGGTCAGGCTCAGGCTCAGGCTCCCTGCCTTCATGGGCCTGTCAGAGGAGTCCCGGTCCTGAGACACCTGGCCAACACCATCCTGATCACAGACGCCTTGCCAGCCTGGCCTTGTGTCTCTGAAGCCCCATCCGGGCCTCCGTCCCAGCCTCTCGGTCTCCAGTCCCCCTTGGGAAGCAGCTGTGGGCAGAATTAACCTTCTGAGACCTCAGGCTGCCCGGGCTACCAGAATGACGGGACCGTGACCCTGGCTGGGGACGGAGACCTAGTGGGGAGGTAGCCAAGACGGGACAGCGGCTGGGGGTCAGAAGAGCAGCCCGGGCAGCCCGCAGAGTGAGGAGGGGGCCACCATGCCAGGGAGGAGGGAGGACCAGCTCCTCCCCGCCATGCTGGCCTGTCTGTCTCCAGCACTTCACTGTAAAAATAAATGGAAGAAGCACACGCCAGACAGAAAAAAGGGAAGGGAAAAAAAACACCCCCAACCGCCCCACATGGGCTCCCTTGGCGGGTTTGGGCCAAGGCCTTGGCCTGGGTTACTTACTGCTGCTTTTCCCGGGAAGCTGCTGGTGCCAAATTTGCATTTACCACAAACAGAGACAACACAATGTCATAATCCTTCTCCTGTCATTCTCCCTCTCTTCCTCCTCCCACCTCAGACACACACACGCTAACACAAAATGACGGCTCCCTCGACAGCCTGAATGAGCAAAGCCCTCGATCTGCCTCTTAATTGTTGGCGTTTCTCTCTGGCCCGCGCTCCGAGCTCCGTGCCCATCGCCCAACTTACAGCAGACCACCCACTGCCCCCTCCTTTGTCCCGAATCGCCGCTGACAAATGGCCTGCTGGAGGTGGAAGAAAATGCCTGGAAATAATGGGGGGGGGCGGGGGGGGGGGGGAGAAACCAGCCCTGCGCCCCGCCGCCCCTGCGCCCTGGCCGCCGGGGTCCTGGCCGCGGAAGCTGGCTGGACTCGAGGGGCCAAGGGGCAGGGACGGTGACTCGGCCCCTGGGACTCTGACCTGGGGGCCCTGCCCTTCACGCCCCTGCCGCCGCCGCCGCCGCCGCCGGGGCCACCGCGCTCCCAGAGCAGCCCCCTCCCGCCCCCCTCTGCCGGCCACCCCTGGGCACCGCTCCGAACATCCCCCGCGCTCCCCTCCCTCCATCGCTCTTTATGGCAGTTTCAAAGCTGCAGCCGCCACTCGAGCAGCTGCGGCCTTTGATGGGGACAAGGCAGCGGAGGCGGCCCGGGAGGCCCCTGCCCGGCCGGCCCCTGCCCGGCCGGCCCCGCCCGCCCCCCGGGAGCCCCGGGCCGAGCGGCGCGGCGCAGCGGAGCGCCCAGCGGGCACGCCTCGCGCACCAGAGCAAACTTTCACGACCGGAGGGAGAGAGCACCGCGCACGCCCGTTACCTTTGCAGCAGCATCCTTCCTGGCACTTGCCCCAGACCCTCCGACAGCCCGGCCGGAGGAAAGCGACTCCCAAGCCCCAAGCCGAGGCTGGGGAGGAGGGGAGAGGGAAAAAGGAGAAGGCAAAGGAAGGGGGGCAGTTTCTCGTCTTTCAGCCTCCTCGCGGCTCCTCCTGCCCAAGCCGGCAAGTGAAGTCACAGGGCTGGGGCGGTGACATCAGCTGAGCCTCTGACATCACGGCCCCTGCCGGATCTCACCTCTGCAGGGTGGAGATGGAAGAGCAGCAGGGAGGAGGGGATGGATGGAGGAGGGAGGGGAGCACCGATCCCTCCTTCGCCCTCAACTGCGGAGAGCGTGTGCCAGCGTGGGGGGGAGGGGAGGGGAGGGGAGGGGGGGGCGGCTCCTCTCTGAAGAATATGTTTTATCTCCATAGATAGGGGCGATTATGTGTCTATTTATAATTGGCCCCAGAGTGAATGGCTTAAAGGGGGCGGCCGCCCACCGCAGGCACGCAGGGTGGCTCTCTGCTCTTCTTGGAACCACAGGGTAAAGGCCAGCGTGACCCCTCACGGGTCAGGGACTCACACCCGGCACCACCTCGGGCAGTGATCCCAAAGACCTGGCGAGGCTCAGAGAGGGAAGGGCCTCCCTGAGGCTGCACAGCAGGAAAATGAGCTGATATTTGAGAGGCAGAGGCATAAGGAGGTGGGAGAGGGCTGGTCAGGGCCAGTAAAGGGGCCCAGAGCCCAAAGGGCCAGCCAGGCAGCTTCCAGGCTTTTAGAAGCCTTCTCTGGCTGCAGTAATGAGGCTTTGGGTCTGATAATTGAGCCCATTTGTTGCCATCCCCCAACAAAAGTGGGCTTCAGAAGGGGGAGGCAGGGTGGAGTGACCCCAATCACCCCACGTCCCATCAGAGGGGGGGGTGGGGCACCAGTAGGATGTCTGCCCCTCCGGGTACAGCCAGCAGTGCAAGTTCCAACAAGCTCAGCACACCAGGCACTCCGACTCTTCTTTTATTTCGTGGCAATGCCTGAGAAGTACCCAAACCCTACCCACATCAAGATGGAGAAACCATGGCCCAAGATGTGATGGGCCAAAACAGGGACCCAGGTGTCCAGGCCTGGACTCCAGACATGGCCAGACCCTTGGCCCTACAATGCCCTTGGCCTGAGCTCCTCCTCTATAGCTGCTTAGACCAAACCCAGCCTGGCAGGGCCTCCCTGGTCCTACGCTCACCTCCTTTGAGAAAACCACAGTTGCTCCAGCCTCTGCCCTCAGATGAGAGGCTACATAGCCCACTCTGCTGGGCTCCCTTCAGCCTGAGATCCTAGCCCAGCCCAGGAATCCTTCAGGCCCCTCAGGCTCCTTCAGGCCCCAGTGTGCCAAACCCTGAGAGCACCCAATTCCTGGCCCCGAAGGGGACCTGGGCTACTGACCACTGCCCCAAATTTGACACATAGTATCTGAGCTTCTGGGCCTGACATTTAGAGAGGAACCACTAGGCACCTGGCTCTAGTTTCTCATTTCATCCTTTCCACGGGCAGGATGTCAGGATTACAGAGTTACAGGCCAGGACATAGGGCTGCTTCCACTGTCTAGAAAGTACTTCCATTTCTCTCCAACTTTCCCCAAAGCCCAGAGCTAACATTCACACCTCAGCTCTCAGGACTCCCGCTGTGCTTTGCACCAGTCCTCCCCCCACCCCACCCCCACCCCAGCCCCATGGTGTAGGATCTACACAAGACACTCACTAAGCCCTTAGAGTCAAAGGACCCTCCTCACAAAAGATGAAAGTGCAACTGCCAACACCAGCCAGGAAGCCCTGAAACAACACCTTCCTTCTGTTCCCTAAACACACCATGCTCTCTCACGCCTCCAGGCCTTCTCCCATGCTGTTCTCTCTGCCAGGAACACCTTCCCAGCTCAGCCCCATCCCTTCCCTGGTAACATGAGGGTCTCAACTGAGACATCCCTATTTCTGAGAGGCACTTCCTGCCCTCAAATCTAAGTTAGATGCTGCTTTCCACGTCTTTCCCCCATTGCTCGTTCTATTCAGAGTGTCCTGGGGGCCAGCAGATGTGGTGGGAGGGGATGGGGGTTCTGAGGCAGACTGTGGGGTGCACATCCCAGCTGTGGGACTGCTTCACCCTGTGACCCTGGACAAGTGGCTTGACCCCTCTCAGTCTGTTTCCTCCTCTGTGAAATGGGGTGGGGGAGGAATAACAGCAGTCCAGGCCCTCATCAGACCCCAGCAGAACTGTTCTGGCTCTTTCGTTTGCTTGCCTCCCCAGCTGGGCTCCCTGATCAGCCAAGGACACGGGTCTGTCTTGTCTTCTGACCCCTGGCACAGTGCCCGCACACAGAAATACGCACTGAGGAACCAAGGCAAGGGTGGTTGAAATGGTAGATTGGAGGATTTTAACTCAGTTCAGCAAGCACCTACATCAGGCCATCTGGTTTTAAATCTTGGCTCCACCACTTCCTTCCTATGTGATCTTGGGCAAGTTACTTAACTTCTCTGAGCCTTATATGCTCCACCTGTAAAATGGGGCTAAGAAGAGAATCTGCCTTATAAGGGTGTTGTAAGATTACATGAGAGAAGTGAAGTGAAATGCTTAGAGCGGCACAGAATCTCAGTGGGAGCCAGACTTGTGTTAGCTGCCATCATTATTAGTTTATGTGATCAGGGCCTGCAAGGTACCACAAAGGACAAAGAAAAGTTAGAGATGCAGTGGGACAGTGGGAAGGAAGTGGGCTTTAGAGGGACAGAGACTGGGGTCCAACATAATTTCACTGAGCCTCAGTTTCCCCCTCGTGAAGCAAGGTAACACTCCTTACTTCGCTGAGTTTCTGAGTGAGTGGCTGCAAACAAGGAGTATGAAAGTGCCTAGCACGGGGTCAGGCACCTAGGAGATAAGCAATAAATGTGGGTTCCCTTCAGTATCCTCAAACCACAGACATATTTGCACAGTCAGTAACTTTCGTGAACATCCGGACATGGGTGAAGTGTGATCACAAGCCAGGAGCAACAGATGCAAAGAAAAAGCTTAGAAGGAAGGGCAGCTTGGAAGAGACAAGAGGAAAGACTTCCTGGAGGAGGAGGTATGTGAACAGGGTCAGGAAGCCTCCCCGGGGCAGGGAAGAGGGAGCAAATGCATGGACAGAAGAGCTGGGGTACCCAATCCCCCCAAAAGCAAAGCACACTTCTGAGGGAGCACGTTGCGAGCATACTTGGGTGGACGAGGCCCTGTCACCTCCGTTTGGAACAGCACAGGCTTTTGGTAGCATGATGGCTGAGCTGGAGGGCTCTGAGCACCAAGCTGGGAGGGATGCTGGAAACATCTGGCCCAACCATTCTACACACATGGAAACCAGTCCAGACAGACAAAGGGACATGACTAAGGTCACAATCAAGATCAGTTGCAGAGCTAAGGCCTATGCTTAGCGGTGTAACCCCTGGGTCAGAATTCTTTTAATGAGAACAGTGATGACGACAGTTAATGATACTTATGTAGTGCTTACTGAGTGCACCTGTCTTGGCTTGTTAGGAGGATGAACTAATTTGAGCCCCGCAACTACCCTCTGGTGAGGGACTACCATTACCCCAATTTTAAAAATGAGCAGAGGCCCAGAGAATTGGACAGAGTTGTCCCAAGTTATACTGCTAATAAAGAGCATATCCAGGATTAAACCCCAGGCTCTCGAGCCCCAGTGTCTGAGCTTTTAACCAATATACCCTACTGTTTCTCATCATTACGTACATCCATCCCATCATGCATGCATGCACCCATCTACCCAATCAAGCATGCAAGCATTCATTCAAGCAGTGCTTATTTGAACTCCTACTGTTCCAGGCACTGAGGAGTTAGCAGTGAGTGCACAGCCAACCCCATGGAGCTCCACCCACCTGTCCATGACCCCGGTAGCCTCGTACTGTGCAAAGCTGCTTCAGAGCTTACTAAAAACTATCCTCCTGAGAAGCCCAACTTCAAATTTACCTGCTCAAGACCACAGACCACTCTACTATTGGGAAACCACGAACCAGCCTCCTTTCAAAGGCCATTGTGTCGCCTGCTTCACAAAGGGGGAGTGATGAACCAACCATCCAGTATCAATTTCAGGGCAGAATGGTGAGTTGCATGGAGGTCTGAGGCCTCCCTGGGGAAAAAAAAAAAAAAATTCCTGCAAATCAGATCAGGAAATGCTCAGTTCATGAAGCTTGAAGCAATCAAGCCAAAAAATGCAATGGTTGAGTTCTACCACCACGAGAGCTTTCAAGAAGCCCAGCCCCCTGGGCAGAGAGGAGGCAGCCAGTCACGTGTGCTGGGCAAACTCGAAGATAGCCTTCTGGGCTCCCAGAAGACCCAGACCCTTCCCTGCTCGTCGCAGAGCCCCTGTTCTGTTCCAGGCCCACTACACTGCTCTACCCCAAAAGGCTGGCATGAGTGTGCCATTCCCCAGAGGGGAAGACTGACGCTCAGAGAAAGGAAGATTAGCCCAAGGTCAGCATGGACCTGGCTGTGATCCCCCCTTCAACAGTGCTACTTCAGGCCAGCCTGGGGCAGGTTCATTCCTCCTCCGATCCTCCTCTTTGAAATGAAGAAATAGGGGAAGAAGAGCATCCCTGGCACTCAGTGCTCCCATCTGATGAGGCTGCAAGCCTGGGGCCGAGGACAGGAAGGAGGGCCAGGCAGACGCCTCCCAGCCCACACTGCCACCACCTTCACACACATACGAGTACCCCAAGTTATTCTGTAAACAGCCCTCGAACAACGGATCTTAAAATAGGCATCTACTTCAGGGAGATGAGGTCTTTTATGCCCATTCTACAGATGCAGCTACAGATCCAGATCTCCGGGATCAGCGCATTCTCCTGCTACTGAACCTCCAACACACTATGGGAGGTCCAGAGCATCATCTGCTGCGGCCCAAAGAGCAGAGACAAAGCAGGAAGTACTGGGTGGCTGCTGAAATCAGGGTATTAGGATGATTAGTAATAATACCCCAAACCTGGATAGCATGGTGCCACTTCCTGGCTGTGCAAATGCTCACAGCCTATTTCCTCCTCCCTAAAAACGGGAATAACCCGCGTTGTTGTCCTGGGAGGCAGCAGGACAGGGATAGTGCCTCCCCTTTTACGGGTGAGGAAACAGGCACGGAGAGGTGGCAGGACGTGCAATGAGGCCACAGCTCTAGCACGGGTGTGAAAAGCCTGGGTGGGCACCAGGTGGGCTGGGATTCTGAACACACGCTCATCCCCTGGCAGTCTGCCGATGGCCACAAATGAGGGGTGATCTCCGGCCCGGGGGCCCAAGAGGGGCCCCCACAGCCTGCCCTGGGCACAGCTGCCGCCCTGGCAGACCCCCAAAGAACCCCCTGAAGAATCGCTGCACTCGCGAGCTTTTTTCCCATTCCAAACATGCCAGAGCCCCGCGGACCCCGGAGGCTGCTACTTAGCGCCAGATTAATCACACCGAATTCTCCATCCAGATATTGCGTGCAGGCCGAACTCCCACCGCTAATCGCCGTAATATTCTCCTCGGCGTGTGCAGGCGGCCGGGGCGATGTTCCAGGAATATTAATTCTCCACAGCCGGCTCACTCCCGCCACACGCATGCGCCCCCTGCACCGCCGGCTGCTGCTCAGGGATCGGGGGGCCGGGCCGGGGAGCAGGGGCGGGGGTGGGGTGGGGTGGGGCGGGGGGCGCGCCGGCGGGGGGCCCAGCGCAGGCAGAAACCCTCCCTGGGGGCCCGGGCCGCCTGCTGGGGAGCAGGGGCCCCAAGGCCGGGCTGACCTTAGAACACGAGCCACTGCGGGGGCTGGAGGTGGCCGGTGCCCCCCCACCGGCAAAGGGGTCCACCGCTGATCACCCCAGCTCTCCTCCCAGTCCTGCCCCTGAGCCCCCAGCTCCAGGACCCGCAGGAGGCTCGGGGCCCCCAAGAAGCCATACAGCATGGGCCCTCCGCAGCTTTCTCAACACAACAGAGCTTTGGGGGAATGAGCAGCTAGGGATCAGCTAATCCTAACCAAAAAAAAAAGAAAAGAAAAAAAAAAAAAAGAAAAAAGACACAAAAAGGAATGAAATTCTTTCACCTGCTCAAAATATAAAAACGTGGGTGTCAGAGGGGACTCAGGTAAAGGAAGGTTGGGCTCCACGGTGGGCCTGGCTGGGGCACTGAGGGGGCGGGCCTCCACTGCTGGCAACTCCTAACCCTATTAGCACAAGTTAGGGACCCTCTTCCAGCAGTGTGAGCATTATTAGTGAGGGGAGCCAGGCAGGGCCAGGGCCAGGCAGCTTCTAGTTCCTGGAGGGTCCCTGAGGAGGGAAAGCACACCTCTGTTCCAAGCCCACGGATTCTGGCTGAAGCTCAGGCTGCTAGGCCTGGGAATGAGACCCTGGCCTGTCCTCAGGGAGCTCCCAGTAAGCCCCAACTCCCTGAGCACAGGCCCCAGGGGCAAATCTACTGCTCACTCGGACCCTGAGGCCCCTAGAACGGTTCTGGGAAGAGGCACACCTTCAAGGGCTTTGCAAAGTGCCTCCTCTTGCTTTGGTTCCAACTTAGCACAGCCACAGGAGGCAGCTTTTATAACATGCTGTTCACAAATAAGGAAACTGAGGCATAGAGAAGCCAAGTGGCCCAGCAGATGAGTCCCCAGGCTGTCAGAACTCGAAGCCAGGACCCTCTCCTCTCCACCACACAGCCTGACTCCATGCCCCAGCCCTCTCCTCTCTGGGACTCCAGCTCTTCTTCCCTGAAATGACCTTTAAGGACTTTCTTGCTCCCACATCCTGTCCAATAAGCAACAGCATTTATTAAGCACCTACTGTATGCCAGACCCAGGGTTCCAGAAATGCCTAAGGTTGTTCAAGGAGCTCACAGTCTGGTGGGAGGAAAGATAAATAAACCAATGGCCACAGTCCAGTCTGAGCCCCAGGGGAAGGGGCCCTCCTCCATGGCCCTGGGAGAGAGGGAGGGCTTCCTGGAGAAGGCAGGCATTGAGAAGAGGAGAGGAGGGCAGCCCGGGTGGATCAGCGGTGTAGTGCCTGCCTTCAGCCTAGGGTGTAATCCCAGGGTTCTCAGGATCGAGTCCCACATCAGGCTCCCTGCATGGAGCCTGCTTCTCCTTCTGCCTGTATCTTTGTCTCTCTCTGTCTCTCATGAGTAAATTAAAAAAAAAAAAAAAAGAGAGAGAGAGGAGTGGGGATCTTTACACTGGAGTTACAGACCAGAGTGGACAGATGGGGCCAAGGGCAGTTTCTGTGAGTGCTGCAGTGAAGGCAGCTTCCATTGGAAGGGTGTGGCTGACAGTGGTGTGGTGTTCTGGGCCGGTCAGGGCTGGGTATGGATCCAGGTAGGCCTGGCTGTCTGGGCTAGCCCAAGCCAGGCACAGGCAGGGCCCTTGGGCCAGGGGGCCTCTTGAACCCAGGTCTCCTGACTCCTGGTCCAGTGTTCTGGGAGGCAGAAGGCATAAGAACACCCAAAAAAGAGGGTCCAGTCTAACAAAATGAGCAGCACAAGGGGGCCACATGAGGGTTTAGGGCTCAACCCAATTACTTTCATAGATTATGAGAATCAAGAATCATAGGGGTGAGGGATATAGTTTGAGCCTCTGGCCACCAGGCAGACCTGGTCCCAGGAAATTCCTCCTAAGTGACTGGTCTGACCATGGTGGCACAGAGGTGGTTGGTGTGCCCTGAGGCTCCAGATCCCACACCCCCTCCCATTTAGCACCAACGAGTCAGGCTCCTGGGCTTTTCCTAGACTCGCCTCTGGAGCAAGGCAGCGGGCAGGGCCCAAAGCATGGGTGAACCCAGGGCCTGTTCCCTCACAGGAAGCCTCTTGGTCAGGCCCACGTCCCTGGAGGAGGCTGTTAAGTGTCCTTCCTGGGCACCTCCCTCTGAGAGATTCAATAGTTCCTACTCTTGGCTCCCAGCTCCTGCAGCAGGGTAAAGACCCCGGTCGGGGCCCAGCCTCCCTTCTGCGACTTTGAGCAAACCACCTGCTCGCTCCAAGCCTCAGTGTGCTCAACGGAAACATGGGCTGGCCACACCTTAACCTGCAAGGTTACTGGAAAGATTCAGAGAGAGGAGTTGTCTCAAGGTGAATGACAAACAGAAGGGGTAAATGCTGGCTCCTTCCCTCGGACTAGCATTTGGTTGGGGTGGGTGGTGGTGGTGGTGGGAAACTAGGCATTTAAAAAGACCCAGGGATATAAAAGCAGGTCTTCTTCCTGAACAAGGGAATTCACATTCACCTCCTTTATTGCTCATCACAACCTGGAGAGGGAAGGACTACGTTCTAATTTTACAGGTGACCATCTGAGGCCAGGTAGATGAGGGGTCTTGTCCAAGTCCCAGGTGTGTCTCGCCTGACTCTGTAAAGTGGGTGCTTTTGGGCTACGGGAAGGGATGGGCAGGGAGGAGGCCTGGGCACCCTGAACCAGCCCACCAGCCCACCCCAGCCCCAGGGCTTAGCCTGGCCCAAACCGCGGCTCAGGGAGAAGAGAGCCCATCATCCCCTACTTCCCTGGGCCTGCAGCTATCTCGGGCTCCGGCAGGGGCTTGTTTGGGAAGCCGGGAGCCCATCATCCCAGGATGGAAGCCAGGAAGGGGCTGGGAAGTGGGAACATACCCGCAAGATGAGCCTCCTGGTGGGGAATCAGCCCCTGCTGGCCCCCCGCCGGCCTCCCGCAGCGCAGCGCAGCAGCGGAGCACCAATGCTGTGCGCGACCGGCAGGCACCTGCCAATCTCAGCCCCGGGCCCCAGCCCCAGCCCCCGCTCCCTGAGGACAGATAATTCTCCCGCTCTCCCAGCCTGACAAAATAACTAATGCTAACTCAATAAAGTCCCCCTTGAAGGTTTTTAATTACCAGACTGTGCCAAAGACTAAAGACTCCAGGAGCAGGAGGGAGGCCGGGGGAGGCTGGTGGAGGTCGCGAGGCTGAGGTAGGGCAGCGGGCGGACGTCCCTCCCAACTGGGACGAGGGCACGGCCAGGCCGCTGCTGTCCAGGGTGCTGGGCCTGGCGGTCACGAGGATTTAGGATTCCTACTTGCAACAGCGGCCACTGATGGAGGCCAGGCTAGGTTCCCAGCAGGAACCCGACGGAGATGCTCTCCTGTAAGGCGCCTGGACAATCACAAGGCAGAAACTGAGACCCCACTGCACAGATGAGGACAATGAGGCTCAGAGGGGGGCAGCGGCTCGGCTCGCTGTGGATACACAGCCCAGCGGGGATGCTCCAGTTCTACTTGGTGCCAGGTGGAATGCCTGGCTGCCTGCAGCAGGAAATACAAACAAGAGTGTGGCTGAAAGGAGGGTCTGAGGGCACAGGGATGGCCCTCAGGGAAGGATCTAGGGGCACCCGGGTGGCTCAGTTGGTGAAGCGTCTGCGTCTGCCTTTGGCTCAGGTCATGATCCCAGAGTCCTGGGATTGAGCCCTGCACTGGGCTCCCTGCTCAGGGGGGAGCCTGCTTCTCTCTCTGCCTCTGCCCCTCCTCTGGCTTGTGCTCTATCAAGTAAATAAAATAAAAATAAAATTAAAAAACAGAAAGTGTCTAATGGTGTGTGTGGCTTCTGTGCAGTGAGATGTGCTGGGCTGGGGAGGAAGACAGCACTGCCAGGAGCTGGCCGGATGGAGGCTGCCCAGGAAGACTGAAGAGCCTAAAGACAGGAGCAGCCTGGCTGGAATACCACCAGTCACAGGCGCGAGGGGGCTCAGGGACCCCTATGATAAACCCCTGCTGCCACTAAAGGAAATGACAGGGGAGGGAAAGGCACGGCAGGAAAAGGGATGACAGTCTAATGACCTAGCCAAGCCTCCCAACCCTGTCCAAGCACTTCTTCTCTGACTGAAGAAAAAGTCAGTAGCAGCTAGAGGGATATACATGCACTTCCTCTGCCCCAGAGCAACCCCAAACTCCTCCCCCCTCCCTTTGTGAGCTGGCCCTGCCCTCGCGCCCCAAGCACTCCACACTCCCATCCAGGGGCCTGCCTTCTGCTCCTTCCAACTTGCCCAGCCTCTGCCTGCCTCGGGACCTTTGCCCTGGCTGTTCCTTCTCCTGGGAATGTTCCTGCACAGATGATTCATGTCATTCAGGTCACAGCCCAAATGGCATCATGAACTGCCCTGCCTGCTTACCATGGCCTTCTCTGTCACGGCTGAGTACCCACCAGCACAAATGCCATGCAGCCTCCAGTTCTAACCCACACATCCATCCCCTCCTCCAGGCAGCCTTCCCAGGAGCGACCTGCTCCCCAAATGGTACAGGCTGCCCTCAACACTCAGACCCTAGGCATCACTGAGGTGTGGACTCTGAAGCCAGCCTTCTGGGGTTCGAATCCTGCCCCAGCCACTTACTAGCTGTATGAGCTTCTGCAAATCTGTTTCTTCATCTATAAAAAGAGGGTAAACCCTCTATTTGTGGCAGACTTAGAACAGTGTCCACTTAGTGCTTGATGTTGCCCGGCCTATCATCAGCGGATCCTCTGCCAGCATGCACCCTGGACACACACTCAGTGAGCACACCATCCTGGCTAAACGTCTGGCCCTGCACAACCAGCCAGTGAGGTACACCTGGCTCCGTTTTCTCGGTGAGGCCACGGAGGCTGCAGGAGGCTCAACGTTCTATGGTCCTGCTGCCCCGGCTGTGCTCTTTTCGCTGCTGCTTCTGTGAATCTGCTCTTCCCAGCTCTGCAGAAGCGCCAACTTGGGGGGTGGGGGGCGGTGCTGAGAGCCAGCACAGCTGTGCCTGGCTCCCGAGGGCCGCGCAGGGTGGCTGGAGGCCCCAACACCCAGCCCTGCCTGGAGCCTCCTGGCTGGGATCACAGCCCTGCGGTGTTCGAGCTGCTGCCCACCAGCCGGCCTCCTGGCATCGGGCCCGGGATGCCAGCCAGCCGGGAGAGGAGGCAGCTTGGCTGTCAGCCAGCTCACGGTGCCCGAGCTGTCAGCCGGGAGGCAGGCCAGAGACCCCCGCCCCCTGAATGGGGCCCGGGCCAGGCCACCGGGACAGGGCCGAGTCACTTGCTGCCACGGGTCTGCAAGGGCTCTCTGGGTGCCAGCCCCAAATAGGGCTCAGGGACATAATCTCACCATGTGGGGACCCAAGAGGCTTTGTCCCCATTTATTCAGCTCAGCTTTCACTGTAGTGCAAGTAGCACGTGGAGCAGGGGAATTTTCAAGTCAAATAATAATAAAAACAGCAACAACCACAGCTGACATTTAGCAAGCACTTACTTCGTGCCAGGTGTTTTATGCGCTGCTGCACGGACTCCTCCCAAAGGGAGATGCTGTTTTTATTCCCCCTCTACAGACTGACAAGTGAGTCCAGAGAGGTGCAGGAACTCACTGAGAACTGCACAGCGTGCTGGGGGAGGTCTCTGGTTTTGAGCTCAGGCCCCAGAACCTCTATAGCAATCTCTCTGCTCCACTGGCTCAGGCAGGCCTATGTGCCCACAATGGATGGCCCAGCTGGGTGGCCTTTGGCCAGGAAGTCATCCATCTGTAAAATGGGCACTGTCAGAGAGGATCACACTGTAAAGTTGACCGGGGGCTAGAGGCAGAAAACCGGGCCTGAGCAGAGGACATGTTCCATAATTATGGCTAGTCGTTGGTCATAGTCACTGAGCTCCAGGAATGATGAGAATAAGAAGGCCCCTCTCATCAGAGCCTCTGCCGACCTGCCCCCCGACGGCATCCTGGGCACCCTCCATGGGTATGGCATGGCTGGGCCAAAGGGGGTGGCACCCGGGAGGAACACTTCCTAGGGCTAACTGAAAGCTCATGATGTAGGGCTTGAGCCTGACCCAGGAGCTGCCCCTTTGCACACCCCTCACCATGCCTAGACAAGGTAAACTCAGGAAAAACAGGCCAGAGAATCAAAGGCCTAGGCCAGACCAATGGATGCAGACCCATCTCTGGTGTGGATCTCTCTTGCTCCCTGGTCCACAGAAAGGCTTGGATTCTGCATCCCCCTGCCAGCTGGGGCCCGCTGGGCAGGGCCCACTACTTTTGGCTCAAGGTCTTCTAGAAAAGACTGGAGGTGGGGCACCTGGGTGGCTAAGTTGATGAAGCGTCTGACTCTTGGTTTCAGTTCAGATCATGATCTCAGGGTCACGAGATCAATCTCTGAATTGGGTTTCAAACTCAGCTGGGAATCTGCTTAAGATTCTTTATCCCTCTCCCTCCACCCCTCCCATTCATGTTCACTCGCTCTCTCTCTAAAAAAAAAAAAGCAAAAAAAAGCCAAGACTGGGGTCATTGGCACCCACACAGAGTGGGCATTGATGAGCATGTGCCAGGGTGCAGCGGCAACCAGTCAGCCCAGCTGCTCACATCTGTATAAAGGACTATTTATTTTTACCATCTCTTTTCTCATTCAACTCAAAAGAAGCCCAATGGGAGAAAGGGTATTGCCACTGTCTCCACTTTCAAATGCCCAGACAGGGACAGTGACTAACCCAAGGTTACACAGGTCATCACAGTGCTGACCAGACTTCCGAGGCCCCCAGCACTCCTATTACCAGATTTCCTTATCTGGGGAGAAGGCAAAGTCCTCAGGTTCAGAGCCACCGCCAGCCCCCAGAGCAGCAGAGGGGAGCAGGGGAGGATGGGGGGCGGACAGGCTTGGATGGGTAGAGGTCTTCTGGAGAGAGGGTGGAGGAGGGCCAGCACACCGTAGTCATGATGGGCTGCCTGTGGCCAGGGGCACCCAGTGGGCATGGCACGTGAGCGCAGATACTGAGAAGGCACCCAGAGAGACAGGAGCCAGCCTGAGCATCACTGACTAGGGCTTCGAGGAGGGAAACTGGAGAGATGCCAGGAGTGGGTGCTCCTGGTATTCCACAATGGGAAGGCTGGCAGGAAACTGTGAAAACCCTGCTGGCATCACTGAAGGCTGCCCTGTACCCTCCTGCCCAGACACCCAGGCAGCAGACGGTGCCCCGAACAGAATAGGGTGGGGATGGCAGAGGAGTCTGGGCTCCAGCCGAGCTGTGTGACCCTGTGAGTCTCAGCATCTCTCTGAGCCTGGACTCCTCCTCTGTGCGGCGATGGAGCAGGACAGAGGACACCCTCACTGCCCTGGGAAGAGCTGGGCACACAGTGGGACTACCAGCCTGCTGGCACAGTTACAGCTTTGCCCTAATTGCTCCTGTATCTGTGCACATACGCCTGTCAAGGACTTGCCTGCCGGTACTTTTTTTTTTTTTTTTAAACCACAGAAAGTAGAGCAGGGACAGGCCGGAGCCTGGGGGCCCGGGCAGGAGTGGGGGACCCTCACCCAAAGCACAGATCACCTCCTTCAGGGAGTTCCCGAAGCAGCCAGCCCCGCACCTTGCATTCCATCCCTGTGGCCAGCAGAGGAGGCCCCCACTCGTGTGTCCCCAGCCTCAGTGACCGTGGATGACAGGTGCACTGGGCAGTGAATTCCATGCAGCAGAGATCAGACACCAAGGCCTCCCATACCCAGGGCTTGTCCTCTGTGGCTGGCGAGGAAAAGGAGGGCTCACCAGATAGATGAATCCAACAGGATCCCTGGAGATTCACCTTTAGAAGGCTTGAGAGGGACCGGAGAGGGTAGTGGGCAGCTGGTAAGAGTCCCCAGGGCCCCCAACTAGAGACCCCAGGGAGTATTTACAGGGCAGGCAGCAGGTGAGGGAGAGCCCTGTTGGGGATGGGGGCCAAGGGGCCCCTCTCCATTTGCCCCTCACAAACCCTCCACCCACCAGCACTATCCCTCCTACATTCCTTACCTTATCCTCCACCCCGCTCTCCTGCCAGTGGGGCTCCAATGCCCCAGGCCTCAGTATCCCCCCCAGGACAAAGGGCTACAGCCAGAACCAGGGAGCCTTGGCCTCAAGACCTCATGAATAAAACATGCTGGCAGTGGTAGGTCACCCAGGATCCTCACAGGAACTGGGGCAGAGGATGGAGGGCTCTCCCTCCTTCATCGAGGACTCCGCCCTAGTGGTGGGTTACTCTTCTTCTCTCCCCAGCCCTCTCCCTGCACAGCAGCCCTCTCCTCCAAACTTCGGCCACCCTGGGTGACCTGGCCAGCAAGTCCCCAGGCCAGGTGTGCAATGCTAGGAGTGGAGGGCAATCCGCAGGTACCCTGGAGGATTGGAAGGGGGGGACATAAGAGCAAAGGAAAGGAAGTGGAGGGGAAGGGGTAGGAGGGAGGAGGGGAGAAGGAGGTGGAGGAGAGGAAGGAGGAGGGGAGAGAAGAGAAAGAGGTCGGAGGGAAAAGTAGAGGGGGAGAGGAAGGGAGAGGGCGGAGGGGGAGAGAACGGAGGAGGGGGGAGGGGCGGGGGGGGTACAGAAATCTCCTGCAACATCAAAGCCTTCCCAGCCGCAGAGCACAGTCACGTGCCAGCAGCCTCGTCGCTCATTCCTTAGCTGGGAGAAGCCGCTGGGCCTGGGGCTGCTGAAGGAATTTTAAAACGAGGCAGATTGCCTGGAATATTGGGGGGCGGGGGGGGGGGCAGTTAGAGAGCTTCATCTCCTGGCAGGTTTTGAAGCCTTTCCTTCCTAGGAGCATGTTGGGGCACAGGGGGCCCCTGGTCAGCGCTGGGCAGGTGGCCAAGAGCGAGGACCACCCAGCTACTTGGAGCCCACCGGTGGGAGGCTTGGGCAGGGCCAGCCCCCTTATCAGGAGAAGCTGGAAATCTGGATTTTATGGAAAGCTTCCCCTTTTCAATACTGGCTTAAGTGGGGGAAAAAAGAGAGAGAGAGAGAGAGAGAAAGAAAAGAGAAAAAAAGGCAAAGCAAAAAACCACCACATGGGCCAGACACAGCGTGTCCTGATTTGGACCTAGGACCTCGGTCTGCCACTTCTGATGGACTCTACCCACACCTACCACAAGTGAGGAAACTGAGGGCCAGAGAAAGAAGGGGGATCTCTCAAGGTCATCGTGGTGGGCACCCAGAGCTGGGGGTAGAATTGGGGATCCCAGGACACCCAGGCTGGACAGGGTCAGTGTCAGGCAGTCCCCAAAGGTCTGGAGCCCAAGGGGCGAGCCATTGACCAGCGGGGAAAAGGTCTCCTGTTCCGACCCCCCTTGCCATGTCCTCGCCTGCAGGCCCAGCTTGCTGGCACGATGCACTGCTAGTTACTAAGATGCGCCCGTGATCACTCACTACGCTGGCCACTCCCACCAGGCCCTGGCCCCATCCACAAACAAGGCCAAGGTAGGGTACAGGTACCAGACCAGGGTGGGGACAGAGAAATAGCAGCTCCAAGGAGGCAGCAGCTGCTCCTGTGAGGTGGTGACAGGGGGTTTCCCCCAAAGGAAGGTCCCAGGGCAGGGCACAGAGGATTCTAGGCAAAAGGCACAGCCTCTGTGTTTGCCAGGGGCAGTGTGAAGGGCGCTGGTGGCTAGGGGTGAGGCTGGTGAGGGGTGAATGTGGGGAGACCTGCAAACTCAGAAGCTTAGGCCGTTTAGCTTAAGGGCACTGGGGAGCTCCTGGAGGTGTCTGAGCAGGAGAGGTGGGCTATGATCTCTGGGGTCACAGGCTTGGGGCTGGATTGGCTGTTGTGGAAGTCACTCAATCCTTCATGTGTTCATTCAACGGGTATCTACTGAGCAGCTACTCTGTGCCAGGCCCCAGGCAGACAGACAGACAGATGGATGCGGTACTGGCCCCCTGTGGTGGCAGGGGAATCAATGTGAACTGTGAGCACTTCCATGGGGTGAGAGGGGTGAGAGGGTGCTAGGGCCTGCAAGGGGAGGGAGCAGGACATGCCCAGGCCCTTCTATGAGAAGCAGTGCGCTTTCTCTAAGGTATCAAGTGCTTCAGCAGGCCAGGTGTAGGCAGGAAGGTGACACAGCTTGTTCACTCTATCCCAAGGGCCACGGGGAGCGGGGGGAGGGGGGACAAGAGAACTGATACTTGGAGGGCTGGCACATGCCTTCACTCCCTGAGGGCTGTCCTTGGGGAAGGGAGCCCGCTCTCTATCAGGAGAACCCAGCAGCTGGGCAGCTGTTCCTGTGAGCAGACTTCAGTCTAGGCACAGAAGAACCTTCCAGGGCACAGAGCCCCTTTGCTGGGTGGCCACATGGGCTGGTAGCAGCAAGGCCCAAGGCCTCCAACTGCAGCTGGCCAACCGGAGGCAAGTCCCTCAGCCTGAGCCCACAGGGGAAGGGCCCCTAGAGAGGAGCTATTGGGGCACTGAGGGGGGACCCCTGAGCAGACCTAGCATGGCGCTGACCCAGATGCTGGAGCTGGTGTCACAGGGGCCGCTGAGGGAAGGGGGTGGGACAGGGACCATGCTTGGGGGAGGAGGGGAGCACCCCTCACTGAGCAGGAGCCTTGGTGCCAACAATATTAACACATTATTAGCCCCATTCTCCAAATGGGGAAACCGAGGATGGGGCTCCCACAGCAGAGGCCAGACTAGCGATGAGGCTTAGAGAGACCATGGTCAGGGTCTTCAGAAGGGACCAGGGCAGGGACAGAGGAGAGGGAGCTCTGGGACCAAGCTGAAGGTCTTTGGGGAGAGGGTCTGGACAGGGGGCAGCCTTTGCTGTCAATTGTGGCCACGGACAGCTGAGGGTGGGGGTTGGGGATAGAGGGGCCACCACCCACGGGGCCCAGCACCTTCATCTGGGGCAGGATTTGAAGTGGGGTGAGTGGTCTCAGGAGACTCATGTCTATCCTCAAAGAGCTGCCACCACCACCGCCCCACCAGCCAGTAATGGTGACAGAAACCAAGGCCAGAAGAGGATGCCTTGCCAAGGTCACCAGCCAGTGAGAGGCATAGCTGGGCAGGCCCTCTGCTCCCAGGGCTTTGACTGCTGGAATTCCTGGGTGTCTAACAGGGCGGGTGGGAGGGGGGCAGGTAGACAAGGAAAGGAAAAAGGAAGGAAGGGAACCGCCCTTGCCTACCGCCCTGCTCTAAGCAGGCTCATCCGGGACACTGCCCCTCCCTGGTCAAATCAAGGTGTGCATAGCTCCTCCTACCCTGCAATTCTGGAAGGGCTGCTTTACGGGGTGCTTTGTGCACCTGGGTGTCTTCCCCCCTATTGACTGAGCCCCAGTCCCAAGCCCTGCACACAGGAGGCGTCTAGTAAACGCTGGGGTGAATTACTCCTGGAAGCCACATGGCCAAGCCCTGTAATATGTGATCCGTCTCATCCTCACCATCCCACCCAGTGACCCGGGGGTGATCCACACTACTGTACAGAGGAGGGAACTGGGGCCCAGAGAGGTCCAGCCACTCGCTCTCGGTCACACAGAACCAGCAAATCCCGACAACCAGTGACAAATCCAAGCTCTTGGCAGTATTTACTCACTTAACCCTCCCACCAACCCCTGGCCTTAGGTGGCTGTGCCCCATCCTCATTTCCCAGAGGAGGGTTTGGATCCACGTGGAATTTAAGCAACTGGCCTGATAAGCACAAGAACGGGGATTTGATCTGGGGGTATGCAGCCCCAGTCCACACCTTGAATCACCTTCTCCCCACAATCAGCTTCCTGGTCTCTGTGGCCCTGTCCACACACTCATAGGTGGGGGGGGGATGCAGGGAACCCCTCAGGGATGCTGGGTGGGGGTGGCCTGTGAATGGGAAAGCTTGGAAGTGGCTCCAGCAAGGGGAGGAAGAGGAAGAGGAGGGGGATGTACAAGGGGAAGGGGAAGGGAGGGAGGGAAACCCGTAGGGGCAAGAAAGGGGGAGAGAGGGGGAAGGGGGGAGGGGGACTGCTTTCCCCCAGGGGCCTGGCAGGCCACATTCCAGGGAAGATCTATGCCAGGGAAGATCTGCCCGGTCCCCCTGCTGCACGAACATCAAAGCTGGTTCCCAGCCAACCCCAAGGTAGTGTCCTTTGAGGTTTGGCAGAGATGGGGCCATATTTCAGGCTGATACAAAGCAGGCTGCACCCCCACCCCCTCCCGCCCGAGATCCCCATCTGGGCTGTCTACTTAATACCCCATTACCGAAGAAAATATACAGCCAGCTCCCGCCCGGCCTCAGCTGCCCGGTCCTCCCTCCGAAAAGATCAAAGCTGCACTAGATTCCTGCCCAGATACTCTGTAACCAGAATGCAGACTGGGGGAGAGGCAGGTAGGGACCAACGAGGTGGTGACTATGGGAATTGGGAGGCTCAGGGGGTGCAGGTGGGACCAGAGAGGTCCTGGGGTGGAGGTGCTGGGGTGGCTGGCTCAGGAGCCTGGCAGGAGGAGAGGGCCCTGGGCCGGAGGGGAGTCACACATCTCACCCTGGCCCCTGGGTGCCTACCTGCCCCGTCCACCCCTGCCTCACCCAGCAGAGCTATCCCAACTCACCACCCCCTTGGCTCCCAAGGCCTGTTGCGTTTTCTATCCGTACACACCCCTCCAAGACTCTACAAGCCCTGGGAGGTGAGCACAGTGGATCAATCTGTGTCCATTGTCATCAGCACACCACAGCTGCGGCCTGCTGCATGCCAGGCAGGGACTCCAGCGAACAGTGAAGTCACAGCAACCTGTGAGGTGGGCAAAATCTTCTCATTTTACAGCTGGGGACACAGACTCAGGATGTTAAGATGCGGTGGGCAGCTGCAGGTTTTGGCTGCCCAGTGTCCACTTCTCCGGATCAAGGCACTCGATTTCCATTGGGGAGCTCTCCCACTTCCAGGTGGTCTCAGTGGGATACGAACCAGGTGTCAATCTGCCCCAGGAAAGCTGCATCCCAGGCAGCAGGGGTGGGTACTGAGCCCTCTTCCAGGCTGAGGAATGGAGTCCCTACCTGACCTGGCCCTAGGTGCTAGCAGCAGCCGAGCCCTGGGGTCTGTCTCCATAGCTCGTGTTCTTTCCAAACTAGGAAATAGGTTCAGAGAGGCTCAGAGACCCTCAGGAAATCCCCAGCCTGTGGGGAGCTCTGGGCACACAGCAGCCCCCCTCCCTGGTCACTCAGTGGGGAGGAAGGGCAGGATCTGAATTGCATACCCCCTGGGTACCCCCACCCATGCAGTCCCACAAACACCAAAATACACTGGAGCAAAAGTCAGCCCAGCTCCTCCAGGGCCATCTCCTAGACCCTATAGTTAGTAAGTGGGCCCAATTCCCTAATTCATACTAGGTGGTGACTGACTCCTTCCTCTTGATGAGGACTATACCCCTCTTCCTCCCCGCCCCCAAAAAGCCTGCTCCTCTTCCTGTGTCTCCCTGCCTCCTTCCCCAGAAACAGCACTGTCATCTATCAGGGGCCAACAACCAGGGGCCACCCCATCCGCTCAGCCTCCAGCATTCCTCCTATGCCCTCTCCCAAACACTTCCACATCAGTTGCCCCATTGGCCTCTCTAAACATAACCAAGGCTTCCTAGTCCCCAAGGGACACCAAACTCTCTGCTCTGGATGGACACCTGGCTTGCCCCAGGATCCCATGTGACCTGCACCCCACCACTCAACCGTGTCTGTGGGCTGGATACGCGTATGGATGAAGTCTCCGTTCCGTGGCATCCACGCTGTCATAGGATCAGGGAATCTCTCCCATGCTCCCCAGCCCTGCACATATTCTTCTAGACTCTGGCCTCCCCAGGCTGCCATCTTCTGGTCCCCGTACCCTCAGGCTTGTCCACCAGTGAGCCCTGGCCAGGTGTCATCACTGCTGTGCCGTCTGCATCCCTAGGGCTGGGAGTGCTCCAAAGCCCAGACGGTGCCTGCTCCTCATCTGCCAGCCATGCCCACTCCTGAGGGGTCTTCAGAGGTGGGAAGAGCCCCAGGGGAGGGACGCTCAAGGCACGCTCACGGCAGCCCCGTGCTCATCCTATCCCATCCCATCGGGAATCAGATGCACACGCAGTGGTCCCCCCCCCACCCCCGACCAGGGACAGAGCAGCAAGCACAGGGTGAACTAAGCAATTCTTCGGGCCTGGTGTGCCTCAGCAAGCCAGTCGGAACCCAGGATGAACCCCTGGCCTCTCGGAGGGGGTGGTGTGAGCAGGGTGGCTGCCGTGGCACCCCCGCCCGAGCCCAGGGCACCGCTGCCAATTCCCCGGCTCAGCAGAAAGCCTCCATTTTGCGGGGAGAAATTAATGAAAGGGAGAAGCCCGGGAAATTACAAGTTGCCACCTGCAATCTCTGCTTCCAGGGAAAGTGGCGCGATGGCTGATTAAGGCTGCAGCCACCCTGCCGGGCCGGGCCAGCAGCTGGGGACCTCGTCTGCCCGCTAGGAGGCAGGTGGGCAGCCCCTGGCGGGGGGACGGCTAGGGGACCCCAAGTCTTCTGCAGCCCCCCCTGGGTGCCGCCCAACTGGGGAACCTCCAACTGACAGCAACTTCCTCTCCCCTCCAGTGCTTGTCATCCATAGGCAGTCAGCGGACCTGCTATAACTTGTGCGGTGACCCCGCGGGTTCAAGGGCACGAGGCATCCCCCCACCCCACGTGCTGGGGTCCCCACAGGCTGGTGGGAGAAGCGGGGAGAGGGCACAGATGGGGCTTCACCCATGTCTGGGGATGTGCCAGCTGCCCCAGGGACTCATCCAGTGACTTCAGTGCCACCGGGATGGGATCATTGCAGCCATGTCACAGACCAGGGAACAGGGGCCCAGAGAGCAACAATTGCCCAAAGCTGCTGATGAGGGCAGGGTCTGGGGCTCTGGTGACAGCACAGGCTTGCTCCTGAGATGAGCTGAGGGAAGACAGTCGCACAGGACACCCACTGCAATAGCTGGGACTTGCATCTGACCGATGGTGTGGTCACTCTCTCTCCCTCCAGGCCCATGAAGAAAGAACACTGCCCGGTCACCATCCCAAGCCTCTCCTGAAATCAGGCCACGTTCCCTGACTCCCCGACTGTCATCTATCCTCAGAGACAAGGCAACAGACACCGGGGACAGGTGACTCTGGAGCCACTGCGCTGGGTCCTACCGCTTCCCCTGACCTGACAGTAGCTACACCATTTCCCTTCCAATAGCCCACAGATCTCTAGCTCCCCCAGATCTCAGCCCTCACTGGGAAGTGAATTTAGACTAAGATGTGAAGGGCTGACACCAGCTTCCTCTCAGGTTTATGTATTTGAGGCACTAAACTTGACTTCCCAACTGTACGATGGTCTTTCACCGGAGTGAGGAGCTAAGTGCAGAGCCCTGGGGGATGAGAATCTGGAAGCTCTGGTCCTGGCACCAAGCGTTAAAGAGTAGAAACGCAATCACCCCAGAGGAAGGCCAGGCCTCTCGTGCCAGCTCATCCTCCTTTAGCTGTGCATCTTAGAGTAAGCCCCATGGCCTCTCTGAGCCTCAGTTTCCTCTCTGTGTGCACTCTCCAACTGAGTGACCCCAGTAAGTCCCTTAATCTGCCTGGGTTCCAGCGTGGAGAGTGGGGAGGCAGCCTGCTGTGGTATCCTCTGGAAAGCAAACTTTGAGCCACTGCTATCTCCCGCTCCACGGCCCTGGCCGTATATTATTCTAATGGCCTTGGCCAATAGGGGCGCAGGCTATTAGAATGAGTTAAGACCAGATTAATCTGCTTAAAAAAATATGCCTGGTTTTTACGCTGTGCATTCCCTCCTAACAACTCAGGCTCCTTCCAGGCCATTATCTCGTTTTATCGTTAATTCAATTCCATAAACATGTATTAAGTGTCTATTATGTGCAGAGCCCTGGTCTGGTAGCTGGGGTGGGGTGAGGGGGCAATGGGGGAAGCAACCCCAGCCCCCAAGGTGCCTACCATCGGGCAAAGGACCCACCTGACCCTCAGACCTCACCACTGGGACACAAAACACGTGAGCTGAACCTCGGAGGAGGGAGACACTCAGCAGCCTAGAGGATTCAGGGGTGCTTCCTGTAGGAGGGGGCCCACGAAAACTGACACAGTAACACATGATGTGAACAGAGCAGCCTGCTACATGCCAGGCGCCATTCCCCGCACCTTACACTCAGGGATTTGATCCTACTAACAATCCAGGGGGCAGGCACTAATGCCCCGTTTTACGGTTGAAGAAACGAAGCTTCAGAGAGCTAATTAATTAGAGATCCCAAAGCTGGTGAAGGTGAAGCCATCAAATCCAGCTCCAGAGCATGGATCCAAGAGAGTCATCAGTGCCCAGAAGGGTGGTTAGGGTGGAGGGTGGGCATAAAGTATCTGGGAAGGAGGAAAGGGAGAGGGAAGGGGAGCTCTGCCACAGGCCAGACTGAGTCTGGTCTTTCCAAGTGGAGCCCTGAAGGATGGATTTTGGTGAGCAGAGATGAAATGGGGACTGGGGGAGGGGGATCCCCTCCCTGGCACTATGGAGTCAGCCAGACCTGGTTCCAAATCCTGGCTCAGCCTCACTGGCTGGGTGATCGCACACTGTTCTATAACCTCTCTGAGGCTGTTTCCCTGAAAATGGGGTGAACACCTGCCTTGCTGGGCAGAGGTGAGGATGGAAATAGAACTGGCTGCCTGGGCACTGAAGGGGCTAGCTGGCCCAGACCACTGGCCTGGGGGACCACGCGAAAAGCATGGACTGGGGGCATGGACTGGGGACCTCAGAAAAGTGACCCAAGACAGGACTGGGAGGGGCAGGTGGCACACATCCCTTCTGAAAATGAGGACAGGAAATAAATGGACCCGGCCAAGCCTCATGGGACAGTCACCGGACTCATTCGCTCGTTCCTCCCCAAGGACATCCAGACAACAAACCCTCCCAGGGCAGGGGCGGGGGCACCCACCTTGTCAGCTGGGAGGGAACAGGGTAGAGACTGGACAAGCAGAAACCACAAATGGGGACAAGCAGGGACTACAGAGCTTGGAAGCTGCCAAAAACCAGAGCCCACAGTGGCCACATGCCAGGAGCCTCCATCCATCACCCGGGCCCCCGGCGGGCTCCCCGGGCCTGAGCCTCCCCGCGCTGGCATGGCCCACCTCCCCAGCCCCCTTCTTCCCACCCACCCTGGGCAGCACCCAGGCTTCTGAGTCTCCCCACATTGGAGAGCTCCCCACCCCTCCACGCTGCACACCCCCAGCCTATCCCCGCTCCCCCAGCCCTGTGCCCGCAGAGTTCCCAGTGCAAGCAGTGCCCTTCTGGCCCCGTTTGCCTGGAAAAATGTGTGTGCTTCCTCCCAACGTCAGCTCATCTTCCTCTGGGAACTCCACCCCCTGCCCCACAGACACAGTGGTGGGTGGGGGGTGCTCCTCCATAGTCTCACAGCCCTCCACATGCCCCTCGGTGCACGCAGAGCCACACGTGACGCAGAACTTCCAGCTCCACGAACTGGCTGCACATTCCGTCACCTGAACGCACTGTCCTCATCCGTAAAGTGGGGTAATTTCAGCACCTCACAGGGTGGCGGTGTGGATGAAGGAAGGAAAACATGAGACACTCGCCAGGAATACTGCTTGGCTTTTGTCACCCTCAGCATTATCGGGGCGGGGCGCTCTGAGGTCGCTGTCCGTAAGGCTAACTCCCTTTGCTCCTGCTCCCCACCCCTCCCTGCCCTGTCCCCTCCCTGCCCTGTCTCTCCAGTGCCCTGCACAGGGCCTCGTGCCAGGCAGCTGCTGAATCGGAGGGCAGAACCCAACTGTGTGGGGCAGCCAGGAAGGCTTCATAGAAAAGGTGCTGCCTACTGGGGTTTTGAAGGATGCCTAGGAGTTAACCAGGTCAAGGGAACAGACCAGGAGGCAACTCCAGGCAGAGGAAATCGTTTCAGTTGGATCCTGCAGGCCTCCAAAGCCACACGGAGGCATCTGGACTTCATCCATGGCTGGATTTTGGTGAGCAGAGACGAGGCGGAGACTGGCGAAAGGGGAGCAGGGCAGACCTTGGGAAACTGAAAACTTTCAATTAGGGGAATGACGGTCACGTGGTATTTATTCGCCAGACATTTCCTGAGGGCCTACTACGTACCAGTACTGGGGATATAGTGGGAAACATCCCGGAGGTGGTTCCTGGGACCACGGAGCCCACGTTCCAGGGAGGGAGACAGACGGTAACAGAAAATCTCATAAATAATTCATTGATTCCAGCTGTCTGGAGGGTTCAGCAGGAGAGGTAAGTGGTGCTAAGAGACCATCAACAATAACAGGAATCCAGCCTGGTGTGTGTGGGAGCTCTGAGGAAGTGGTGTTTCAGCCAGACCTTAACGACAGGGCGTTAGCAGCGAGAGGAGGGGGACAGAGCATGAAGAGAACATTCCAGGCAGAGTGAACAGCACGGGCAAAGCCCTGAGGTGGGAAGGAGTGTGGCCTGTGGGAGGAAGTGGTGGCCCGTGTGCCTCGAACATGAGAACGGGGGGCAGGGGGGTACTGGTGTAGCAAGTGGTGCAGAGGGGCAGGGCCTGGGGGGCTGAGGCAAGCAGTTGGGGTTCACCCTCTCGCCATGGGCAGCCAGGTGGGAGCCTGAAAAGGCTGCCAGGTCCTGGTCACCCTGGAAATTCCTGGACATGAGAGCAATGCATCAGGCCCAATAGGTAGATTTGTGGTTGCAGAAGACCACACTGACAGCCCGGAGCAGCCAGGGCTCCTGCACTGCCCGGCCCACACGGCTGCCCTCCTCCCAGCAGAGTGGCCACAGGCAGATTGATGAGGTGGACACCCGATCCGTCTTGAGTTTAGCTCAGATTCTGGCTGCATCTTGGGTGACAGTGGCTCATCAATACCCGAGAAAATACAGCCTGGAGGGTGGACAATTAGGAGCCGCACAGCTGGGCCTGGGCCGGCCAGCCCAGGGTCCGCTGATCGCTCTTCTGGGGAAGACGGACCCGTGGGCGCAGGCAGGGGTGGGGCAGGTGGGCGGTCAGGCCACTGCAGCTCACAGACTGCCTGCCCCACACCCCGCACGCCAGAGCTCCCGACCGCAGGAGCCTCCAAGCAGGGGTCCCAGCAGAGCCTGCAACTGGCCAGGGGATCTGAGAGGCAGAAAGGGGCTGCCTGAGGCCTCCGCCCCCTTCCTTGCAAAATGGAAATTGGAGCACCTTCAGTGTGGGCCGTGTGTCAGAAAGTGGGAGAAACTGTAATCCCAGGCACCTGGAGCCTGCCACGTGCCCTTCTGACTCTGCCCCTTTTCCAGATTTCTCCCGCAAACCCCTACACCAAAGCCCCATCCAGTCATAACGGTCTTAGCCTTGTAGGCCCATGGGCTACCCAGAAACTGAGACTTTTTGGAGATGGTGTGAGATGCAGGTGTTTGAGCTTTAGAAGAGGAAGCTTGGATAGGGCAACGGTTATACTAAAGGAATGAATCACTAATGGCAAATTTTCTGCCAACAGGAAAGGAAGGAAAACACTGAGGGTAGAGGAAAGTCCTTCCTAGATTTCTGAAATCACCCTACAGAGATGTGGGGTATTTGCAGGGTATGTGTTATATGGCTGGCCTTACACCAGGCCCAGGGCATAAAGAAAACAGAACATCTTTAATTGTCTAGGAGGTGCCCATCATGAAGGAATGAAGGAGCAAGCAACTGGAGATTAGAGCAGCAGGGGCTCTATCACTGGCTTTTCCCAGTGGTCAGTGGGCCACCCACCTGGCACCGGTACGGTACACACAGCCATGGCCCTGCCTGTTGCAGCCTGGTCTCTCCTGGGAATGGGATCTCCATGGGCACAGTGGATGAGATGGGTTCCCTGGGTGGACCTGACCTCATTAAGGGAGGGTCTGACAAAGTCAAGTCAGGTGGGACCCCAGGCCTAGAAGAATCCACGAAGGGAACAATGAAACAGCTTCAATTCTGGAATTTACACTCCCTGTCTTGACGGAACGCTGGTCAGGACCAAAGCCCAAAGTGAGGGCAGATGTTCACAGCTACCAGCATCCTTACTGTTCAATACCGGTGCATGGTATGTCCTGCGGCGACAGACCAACCAATGGCTGCTCTGGTTCAGCCACCCACGGCCGTGAGGCCACAGTCACCTTCCACTCTTGCTCGGTTCCTCATCTGAAAGAAGTGAATGGTCATCTCTTCCCTGGAGAACAGAAGGTAACAGATCCCTGGAAGCTCACGGAGCATCTCCTCCCCTCCCCAGTGTCTGAGCTTCAGGTGAGGGTATGGGGTGCCCAGCCCCCTGACCTCCGACCTGCCCATACCCAACGCCCAGGCCTCAAGCCCACACGAAGAGCTCAAGGGCAGGGTGACTAGTGGAAGACAGCTGCATTTCTGCGCTGCTGGCCTGAGTGCTGGGGCTGGTTCATCATTCTCTGACCAGGACAGTCCAGGACAACCAGGTTCTTGCAAGCTTCCCAGTTCAGGGCCCCCTGCCTGGCTCCCACCACCACGGCTGACCCCTGGACAAGCCTCTGAACTTGTCTGGGCCTCAGCTTCCCCACCTGGAAGTGCAGGTGATGGTGCCCACCTGTGAGCACCGCCATGGGACTTAGGCCCAGAGTGTCTCCAGTGCTCAGCACAGAGGAGGCGGCTGTGGAGATGTGGGGGGGCTCCCCAGCACATGGCAGGACCGCTGTGCCAAGCTGCTGACCCCGCGTGCTGCCCACCAGGTAAGGGTAGCACAAGCCTGAGAGCCTGCAGTGGCCTGGAACCACCCAGTGTCCTCTCTCCACAATGGGGAGGACCGTGCAGCTGCAAGCGGAGCCCTGTCCAGCACACCCTCCTCTCACCCCTGTGGGCCTTACTCACACCACACCTGCCTCCTGGGAGCCTCCTCTCCGCATCTAACGCCATCGGGCAAAATCCTGTTCCCCTTCATGGCTTACACCCACCACCTCCTCCAGGGGTTTCCTTGGTCATCTTGCTTCCTCTAGAAGCCTCCAGAGCCGTTAGGACCCTGGCTCTGATCCTGGGTAACTCCCAGGTACCCGAGATTGACTGCAGCCTAAACAGAATTCTGTTCCGTGAACACAGCAAGCTTAGTCTCACCTCAGGACCTTTGCATGGATTGTTCCCTCTACCTCGAATGCTTTTTCCCAAAACTTATACAAGGGAGTCTCCCTCCTTTTACCTCTCAGCTAAAGTGCCCTGCCTCTCAGGGTGATGGCAGGGGCTCTGTCTGCTATGTTCGATGCTGCAACCTAGAATGGTACCTGCTGGGACACCCCATCCTGAGAGTGCCTAGGCTCCCGCTGGAGCTGCCCCCACCAAGGGCCCCGTGTGGTCACCCCAATATGGGGAGGAGACACCTCCACTAACGCAAGGACCCGAAGATCAACTTGGAGGTGATGCAGTGCGTATCTGGAACCGGCTGGAACCCATCTCTTCTGGACAAATGCTCTGGGGCAGATGCCTAATGCCAATCGTTTCTGTCATCAGGACCCAGAGGGGCTTGACACAGACCAGCTGCTGCCGCCGGGGGACAGGCTGCCGGAGCACCGACGGGCTCTCGGCAAAATTGATGGCCACTGTCAGAAAATGATTTCCCCACAGCCTGACGCCAGCCCTCGGAGGAGCTCAAATCCCAGGCAGCGATGCCTCCTGGGGCGGGCGGGCGGGCGGTCAGGCAGGCAGCCAGGCAGGCGGTCTGCACCTGGCCCAGCTGCTTCCCAGAGCCGGGGCGCCCACAATTCTCAGGCAGACGAGGAGCCGGCTGGGCCCACACCCGGGAGGCCCACACCAAGGGGCTGGGGGACAGCAGGGAGCCCTCCCCATCCCAGGCAAGAGTGGGGGCTCCTGCCTGTACCCCTTTAATTTACTCCTGCACCTCCAAGCCCAGCGCAGAGCCTAGCACAGTGCAAGCAGCCAGTGAATGTCAAATAAATGAGCAAATAAATAACATTACTAGAAATTCAGAGGACACCAGACCGGCAGCTAGAGAAGGGATTCACCAAATGGGCAAGGAGGGCAGAGGACATGGGACTCCGGCTGCCCAGTGCCTGCCTGTCCCCACACCTACTCGATGAGGCACGGAGTATCTGGGGGGAGCATGGGCCAACCTGGCCCAGGACCCCCCTCCCAACCCTCCTTGCCCCAAGTCTTCGGGCCATACCCCAGCATAGTATTTGTTTTTAAATGAGTCGTGCCTTCTTTTTCAAGACGATGGGAAATTGAAACTGATGATGCAAAGCTGTTTCCATAGTTTCTTAGAAATATCGAGAACGGGGGGAGTGGCCTGAGGAGACCTGGGGACAGATGGGCAGCTGCCGGCCATCCACAGACTCCCACTGGACCCAGGCCTGCCCAGGAGGAAAGGTTCTGGAAAGGGTCTGTTTATCATTGATCACTTGCCACCTAAGAGGCGGGCCTGAGGCACTGGAAAGCCAGCTAGGGCCTTGAGGTGCTGGCGCCCCACCGGAGGGCCAGAAGGACAGACCCCCTTGCAGTGGGCTCTGTTGAGTCCTCATGGAAGGTGCACTGAGGCAAGCGCAAGCTCAGAGAAGAACCCTGAGGGGCAGGCACTGTGCGGGCGGGCATGCAGGCGGGGAAGGGGACACAGTAGCCAGGGGGAGCGGGCTGGACCGCGGCAGGGAGAACACATCCACTCACTCAGCAAACATCCGCTGACTCGGGGCGCCTGGGGGGCTCAAGTCGGTTAGGCATCTGTTGATCAGGTCATGATCTCGGGGTCCTGGGATCGAGTCCCACATGGGGCTCCCTGCTCAGCGGAGAGTCTGTTTCTCCCTCTCCCCCCGCCCCTACCCCCAACTCATATGCGTGCACATGTGGGCTCTACCTCAAATAAAACAATAAAATCTTTCAAAAAAAAAAATGTTCACGGACTCCACCTCTGGATAAGCTGCTAAGCTGGCAGAGGGGACAAAACCAAGTGAGACCCTTTCTATCCTCGAAGGCCCCTCTAGGGGCTGCTGGTGGAGGCAGGCTCCCTGGTCGCGCCCCGGTCTGGGCAAACCACACCTGCCCTCACCTTAGTGCCCTTGCCGCCGCTGTGCCCTCCGGCTGGAAAGCCATCTCCTCCTGTCTGGTCAACTCTTCCCTCCAGACTCAGCCCAAATGTCGCTTCCTCCAGCAAGCCTCCCTTAGGCACAGGGCTGGGCGTGTGCTCCCCATCGCCCGGGGTCCCCACAGCCCTTGGTGCTGACCTCCCCCCAGCACTGATCCCCTGGGTAGAGTCGTGATTCATGTGCACACTTCCAGCTCCACTAGAAAGCTCCTCAAGGCAGGACCACGCCTGGCAGGTGTGCCCAGGACCCTGTCAACCCTGGCACCACGCAGGGGCCACCAAAACTGTGAAGTCAGAGGACACAAAGTTTGCAGAGAAGGAAAGAAAGACAAGAACAGGGACCCTTGCTGGTCACCATGAGCCTCTGGAGCCACCCCGTCAGAATTTCCTCCCGTCAAATACACAAGCCCACACCTGTGCCAAGGCCAGGGTGCAACCAGTGGAACCCCCAGCCTTGACCTCAGTGAGAAATCAGCACCCCTGCCCCTCACTTGCTGTCCCCTCCTTCCAGAAAACGTGGGGCTGTGGCTCCTCCCTCCCACTGCTCCCCACAGATCCTGGGGTCCAGAACAAATGCTCACACCTGCTGGCTAATACACATCCCCCATCCTACTGCTGTAATTGTTCCATTTGACAGGTGAGGAAGGAAACTGAAGCTCACGGGCAGAATGTCTTTCCTGATCCTTTGCCCATAGAAAGACCAACTCTTGGCTCCAGGGGCTCCCGAGAGGGGCTGGAACTGCCATTCCTGTCCTTAATACCATCCAGGACTACTTCCACCTCCACGGAGCGGCCACATGCCCAGCCCTCTCTCAGGCCCACCTTTTCTGAGACCAGGCTTTGATCACATCAGTCCCCTGCTCAAGTGCCATAGAGGGCTCCCAATGCCTCCTGGACCATATCCAAACTCCTTGGCTTCAAGCCCCTGCAGGGCTGGCACCTGTGGAACGTTCCGGTGCCATCTCCATCGCTACACTCCAGTCATAGCTAAATGTTGCCCACCCCCAGATGCTGGGTGCCCACCTGCTTCTCGCCCTGGAACACCACTCCCAGCCAAGTGGATCCTGACTCGGCCTTAAGGCATCACTAGAAGATCACATGCCCTCAACAATCTTCCCAGACAGCCCAGTCCCCAGGTAGCACCGGCCACACTACCTGTCTGCCTCCCGTGGCGGCAGAAGGAGTGCTCCTGGTGTCTGACTCATCCCCTACCTCCCCTCCCCGCCCTCGCTCGGCACACCCTCAACATTTGCTGAAATGAATAAATTATCTCATTTAGCCACAGAGCACGCCCAGCTCAACTGTTGGCAGTTCAGCCAAGAGCCCTCGTGTGGAAATCACCACAATGAAGGTGGCAATATTTCACCTCGCCCAGAAATTTACTGCAAGTTCTCTAGTCTCACGAGTGTGTTTGCGTGTGTGTATGTGTGGCGCTGGGTGACGGAGCTTCCGTTTAGGCAGAGAAGACAGAGAATCTCCTCCCCCTCCAAGTGTGTCTGGGCCTATCCGGTTCACCCAGGCCCTTCCCCAGCGCCACCTCACTATCCTGCAAGGAAGGTGGCAGGGAAAGAAATACTTCCATTTCACGGAGGTGGACACTGAGGCTCTGAAGCCAAGTGACTAGTGGGCAGCATCAAGCCACAAACCAAGAGCTCTATTCAGCTGATGGAGGGGCATCTGTGGACCTTTCCCTTGCCCTGGAAGCGAAGCAGGGAAGCCAAGGTGGGCAGGGGGTGGCCCCTCCCTGACAGACCTGGACAGAACAATGGCAGCCAGCCAGCAAGGCCCGATTAGGTAGCTGGCTTCAAAGGTATCTATGAGCCAAGAGGGGCCAGATCCCACTCACTTGAGCCAGGGCAGGGAACCATCCCTGCTCTGCATCATGTGCGCCTGCCTGTCCCCTGGCAGCCCCATTGGCCATGCTCCCAGGGTCCCACGGGGCAGGCAAGCCCAGGCAGCCTGGGCTCCCCACTGGAGGCCCCTACCAGCCCCAGCAGAGGGGCATGTGCCAGGGGAGGCCTGGACCTTGACCCCACCACCAACCCAGGCCCACTCACCTGCCAGAGGCCCTGGCCATGGCCATAGGCCTGCTGGGGCATCCCAGACCCCACCAGGCTCACCAGACCTGATTTGCATATGCTAATTAGCCACACATCCCTAGCTCCCCTTGCCAGCTTGTTTGGGGAACGGCTGGATCCGGCTATACCTGTACCGTGCTGATGTCACGCCGAGCTATTTCCAGCTTGGTTGCCATGGAAACCACAAGGCCTCAGCTCCAGTTAGGAGTTCAATATATAATTTACTTACTCCCCCATCCCCCCAGCCCCACCCCAAAGAGACTGGGGCGTATGGGGAACAATCGACTAAAATATACAACCCCACCCTCCACTTCCCTTGGTGGCCTGGAAAGAGGAGGGGAGGAGGAGATGGGGGAGCATGGCGCAGCAGAATGGTAAATCCATTTGGGAAGAAGGGGGGACGGCGGGGATAAGAGCTTTCCTCATTAAGAAGAAGAACAGACGCTGGCATTTGGGGATGATTCCAGAGACTGGGCTCAGGCCTGCTGAGGAGGAGCAGGACGGGGCCCTCCACTCAGTGACCCCCAGCACTGCCTGACCAAGCCTTTATCAGGGGCCTCAAGTGCAGAATGACTCCAGGCCAAGTCCCTGAGCTGCAGGTGATCAGCTTCGCTCCAGGAGATCACAGGCTACTGTCTCGCTGGCACCAGGGTCTGCCATTCAGAAGCTGTCCCAAGAAAGGGGCATTGGCTACCTCCAGACCTGAGTGTGTAGGATACCCCGATCTACTGGCCGACGTCCTTCCAGCTCTGTTCTACAGGCATTCACTGACAGCGGCTCCATATGATGCCCTGTGAGGGCCCCGGGGGCACAGGGGAGTGCAGGAAAGCTGGGACCCAGCCCTACACGCAGGGAGCCCTGGGGTGGGCTGGGGAGGACCGATCACAACACCAGGTGAGGCCCATACTGAGAGTGACATGAACACAGGGCTATGGGGGGACCAAGCTGGTGTGTGACGTTTCAGGGCAAAGTCAGAGGAGGCTTCCTGGAGGAGGTGCTGCCCTGAACTGAGATATGTAGGGTGAGGACTTGGCTAGGTTGGGAGGGCGTTCCAGGCAGGAAGCATAGCAAGAACCAAGCCCAGCACAGGTGTTCCTCTGGCCCTGCCCCGTGCCCACCTGCCAGGGCTCCGAGCTTGGGCTTCCCCAGCCCCACTCCTTCCTGGGCACTCGCAGAAGGCTGTGGAGACAGGGGCCTCCTCCTAGGTCTCGCTCCACCTTCCACAGCCTTCTGGGCCTGGCCACAGTAGGACCCTACTCTGTGGCTCTGAGCATGTCATTTCCTTTCCTGACCTTCATTCCCTCCAGAGCCCAGAGAGGCAAATGAAAGAGCAAGTGATCAATGAGCAGAACTTACACCTTCTGCCACTGCTGAAATATTACAACCCTGATATCTAATTCTCATGAGCATCAGGACTCCTATTTCCTGGATGAAGAAACAGAGGCAAGGAATGAGCAACTAAATAAAGCAGCAGGGCTGAGCTCCAAGCCCCTCTTCGCACCGTGCAGAGGCCTGCAGAAACATCCCATGGGGGCAGGCAAGGACGCCAGCAGAGAATTCCTAGCTTTCTGATCCTCTGAGCAGGACCCCAGAGCAACTGGGCTCCCTGCTCAGCCCCTGGACTCTCCCAGGAGCTCCCCTCTAGCTCATCTGGCCCCACAGGGGCCCCTGGATCCTGCCTGACCGCATAGCTCCACCTGTCTGTGCCCATTCACCACCCTGCCCCAGTTCAGCAGCAAGAGGACAAGGGAGCATAGTAAGCCCCCAGATCCTCGTCACGGCCCTCAGAATTAGGCCCTTCACCTTCTCTGCCCTCCCCGTCTTCCATTCTCACTTCTGCTCACTCCACTCCAGCCTCCTGACTCTCCAGCAGCTCCTCAATCTCGCCAACCACATTCTGGCCTCCAGGCCTTTGCATGTCCCATTCCATCCGTTTGAAATGCCTTTCTCCTGGAGAGCTATGGAAGACAACACTGAGATGGAAAATGAAGCCATCCAGCCTGGGTTTGATGCCAGCTTTGCCACTTTGCAGCTGCTGATCCCAGGCATCATCTGTAAAATGGGCATGACGCTCCCCATGGCCTTGCTGTGTGGGTTCAATAAGCCAACATGCACCCTGGTCACTCACAGTCAGCTACTGTTACTAGAGGCTGGCTCTCTGCCTCCTTCAGGTCTCTGCGCCAACCTGCCCTTTCCCCCGGCCCCGCAACCTGACCACCCCCACTCCCATCCCCTTATCCACTTTCCTCCCAAGGCTATCCCGGCCCCTGGCACCATCTGTCTGGCAGGCTAATGTCTGTCGCCCCCAGCACACCATCTGGGGAAGACAGGATGGTCAGCTGTGTTCACACTGTCTCCAGGCTGGGTGCGCAGGAGGTGCTCAGCATGTGTCTGGGGATGGACGAAGGGACGGGTGCACTCGGACACAAATGAACGAGGGACGAGCAACCCACAGGCCTCAGAGGGGCTCCAGAATCATCCGTCATCAGGATTCTGAGCTCACCAGCCACACGGTGGCAACCACAAATTCAGGGGGACTCTGGAATGGAGAATACCTGGCTGGCTGGAGGTGCCTCTCATGGAGGCCCACTGGAGATGGGGGCCTCCAGTTAGCCCCCAAGCCAGGCACATTCACAGCTGTGTTTGTCCATGTGCATGGCCGTTCCCACTCCCCCACTGCCCCCGTAATGTACACACAGCCTCCCAGGAAACTGCAAAAAATGAGTTAATATAACATTATGGCTGAGAATTTAAATACACAGGAGTCAGGCTACGCAGACTTACAGTTCCCCAAGCAACTGTAAAAAGCGCACAAGCAATTCAGGAGCAAGGGCTGGGAATGGATTTAAGGCCTTCTCGTGCAGAGGCAGACGCAGGGGCGGCTGTGGCCTGACCTGTCAATGATGGACAGAAACCTTGGACAGATGGTGTTTTAGGACACAAGGGAGCACCAGGGACATGCAACTCAGGCCACATGGCTCACTGGACACAGCCTGTTGGGGAGACCAAAGAGGCTCCAGAGAGGCCCACAGCCTTGTGAGCGGGGCCCCCAGCATCCCCCAGCACTGGCCCCCCAACTCTGGTTCCTAGGGCCAACCCACTCTAAGGGCCCGGGAGCCCACATGTAGCTGGTACTCCTGTCTACTCCATATGTAGAGGCATGTCACTGGGGACAGTTTCTCAGGTCCTTCTGTCCCCTCTTCAGCAAAACAGATTCCTGTCTACAATTACTGATTCAAGAAAACGGGCTCTGGGGGGCACTGCTGGGTTTCTCCCAACTACACCAACTTATGAGCCCCATGACCTTGGGCAGGTTGTTAGCTCACTCTGCCTATTTCTTGATGCAGATCGGGGGGTGGGGGGGCACTCATACCTGCCACACAGGACCAGGACAACTGGATGAATTCGTACATGTAAAATATTTAGAACAGTGCCTAGCACGTAGCAAGCGTTCGATACATATGAGCAATTACTGGGATGCCTGGTGGCTCAGTTGGTGGAACATGACTTTTAGTTTTGGCTCAAGGCATGATCTCGGGGTCGGGGTCATGAGATTGATCCCCAAGTCAGGCTCTGCACTCAGTGGGGAGCCTGCTTGTTCCCCTCCCTCCCCCTCTGCCCTCCCCTCTCACTGACTCACGCACTCTCTCTTTCTCTATCTAAAATAAATAAAATATTTTTTAAAAAATGTGAGCAATTCTTATGGCTATCATTCCTGTCTTCCCTCCTAGTTCAAAAAGCAATCTGAAGAAGCACAAGACACATACCAACAGTTAAACAACTAGAGCAAAAAGAATTTCCTCACTTTCTTCCCTTGGTAGACTTCTTGAGGGCCTGCGGTTTGTCAAGCCCTGTCCTAAGCACTGGAGGCGGAGGGCAGCTATGAACACTCAGAAGATACCAAAGATGACCCTGAGGGAATCATAAGGTCCTTCAGAAGCTGGTTACGCACGGGGCTTGGGGCACGTGGCCGAGGCAGGGAGCAGCGGGTTGGCGTGAAGATGTCAGAGCAACCACTAGGCCCTCTTCTCGATCACATCACATGTCAGCAGGGAGGATCCAGGTTCTCCCCAGAGAGGCTATAGGGATGGACCGTCTGTGCAAGACGCAGGGCCTGCCTGCCAGGGGCCAGTAGAGGCTGAAGAGGTAGGGAGGACGAGCACTCCCTTGCTGGAGATGTGCCCACTGGGGCAAGTGGGTCAACGAAGCTGTGTTCTCTGAGTCCAGGTTCCGATCACTTACTTGGCTCAGCATTCCTTGGCCTCTAGTTCAGAGGCTAAAGTGCCCACAGGACAACCTGACCAAAGATTGCAGAGGCCCAGGACACAAGGCAAAGTCTGGGTGGATGGAGAGAACAGGGCAACACTTGGGAGGCCGTCAGATGAGAGAGGCCAGGCTCCCAAGGCACGGGAGCTGAGAGGCTCTCAGATGGCACCTGTCTCAGGTGTCAGGCATCCCAGGGAGGAGCTGTGGGTTCAGGTCAGGAGACAGCATGATGCTAAGAGAGCTGGGGGCGCTGCTCTTTAGTCAGTCAAGGGTGACCTCTCGGAAGAGTGACAGTTGAATTGAGCCCTGCACGGCTGTGGGGGGAGAGTGCTCCAGGCAGGGGATCCACACGTGCAAAGGTCTGCGGCAGGAGGGAGCCTGACATGATGGAGGAGCAAGAGAGAGGCCGGCAAGGTGAGCACTGAACAAGGCCAGCGCCAGGTCCCGAGTCCGGCCAACTGGCTGAGTGAGGCCACATTTTTCCTCACCGAGGCAGACACAGGAAGAGCCGAGATGCAGGGGGCCCAGTGATTCAGAGCACAGACCCCAGAACAGGGGCCCGGGTTTGAAGCCAGCTCTGAACCTCTCTGCTTCAGCTGCTTCAGCTGTGAAATGCGGGTGACAGCTCTACTTCAGGAGGCTGTGGTGAGGGTGACCGAGTCAGTGCACCCAGAGCAGATGCCACATGAGCGTGTTACTATTATTGCTATAACTACTCCAGCCACGGTGACAGATAAACATGAATCAATCTCACTAGGCCTGAGAAAGACTTGGGAGGGACGGAAACCTGGGAGACAAACAGAAGCAGTGATATCAGAAAATAATCTACAATTTGAGAAAGAATCAGCGCTATTGGCTGTGAGTCAAGCCGTTTGCTGACACGCTTTTACAGCCATTGTGATCTCCTGGGCACCTGGCGACGATCATTACCCCCATTCTACAGGTGCAGACACTGAGGCTGAGGGAAACAAGGTGGCTGGCCCAAGGTCACCAGCACATCTGCAGATGAGATAAAAACCAGAAGAATCCCAGACTCAGATGCCAAACGCAGGACTCAGGCAGCCACGGCCCAGGACCTGGTTCTCTCCTTGTCCCCGGCCTGGTCCCTCTTTGGCCTGTGCCCTGTGCAGCACTGGGACTCAAGAAACCACAGCTCAGTGAGTGAATGAATGAATGAATGAATGTCAAGCACGTGTAAGTCAGGCCACATGCCAGCAGCCCTGGCCCAAGCACTTTTCCAGCGTTCAGCCCCCTTGGCCAGCCTTCCTGACCTGACATTTGCTTCTCTTGGCCTCCTCCCGGCTGGGCACACGGATGCTCAATGGAGCCACTCGGCTGGGCTCCCCCACACTGTTCCAGGGCCAGGGCCAGGCAAGGGGACGGTCTTCCCCCAGGAGCCCAGGAGAGCACCAGCTCCTAGAAAGAAAACCTCTAGGAAAAGGGAGGTGTCCCCTTCATCAGCCTCTTCCCTCTCACTTCACCAGAGTTCCCCGGCCAGGCCCACCTGCCTGGCTCTGGCAACACCACTGCCTACCCGGGCAAACCCCGACTTCCTCCCCATGATCATCACCAAGAAGCAGGGGCTGGCACCAACCCAAACAGCACACTCGGCTGCGAGTCACACCAGCGGGTGGAAGGGAGGCCCTGGAAATTTAATTCAATTCTGCCAATGTCTGTGCAGTGCCACGGGCCCGGGCATCACACCAGGAGTCAGAGGCGGGCAGGATACCAAGGGGCCACAGCCTTGCCTCCAAGGAGCTCGCAGTCCTGACTAGCATCAAAGCCAGACACGGGGCACCCCAACGGGGAAAGGGGCCCGAGGACGGGACACAGAACGTTCACAGCCAGGGCTCTGTGGAGCAGGTCTGGTGGTGCTGAGATGGCCTTGGACACAAGAGGAAGAGGCCGCCCCAGGCAGAAGGACACAGGAACAAAGACCCAGAGTCTGAAGATGCAGGTGGGTGTGCTGGGAGGAGGAGGCTGTGGGTGTGCGGTGCCAGGGTCAGAGGTCCAATTCCTCCTCCTACTCACTCTTCTCCCTCCCCCTCCACTACCAGCCTGGCGCGGGCCCGCGCACCTCTATGAGCCTCAGTTTCTCAGGCTGAAAGTGCGGGGGGGGGGGGGGCGGTGTGTGCAGAGAAACAGGAAGGCCAGTCGCTTCTGCTACTGTCATCCTCGCAGAGATTAAGCCACCCGGTGCCTAGTGGTTGACGCCACAGGACGCCTGTCGTGGTGCACCACCCAGACTCCCTCCTGGGCCAAGGCAAGGGTTTCCCCAGCTGCCAGAGGGGTGGGTGGTCCAGGGTGCCCAGCGGTGTCCCTCAGCACCTGCCTCCTCCGTAGGGACAGCTCCTCCAGTGATCAGTCAATGCAGGGTGCAACGGCCTCGAGCTGGGGCAGCTCGGCAGGACCGCCCCAGCGCTGGAACCCCGATGGGGTCCTGAGGCCTCTGCTGCGACTGCCTCACAGCCCAACCTCACCCTCTGACCTGACACATGTTGCCCTGACAACATTCCCCAAGAAACCTCCCACATAGACACCCTGGGATCTGTTCCCGGTGAAGCCAACCTGTGATAATAATCCCTCCTTTCTTGGTCGGGGCCTGAGACCATGCGGTAAATTCCCAGCAGACATGACACACGGCACCTTTGTCACAGATTATTCGCAGCCAGACCTCGTGATGTGCATCCAACAGTCTGCTCCAGCTGGGACACGTGCTGGTATCCAGCTGGCTGACGCCAGGTTCTGAGCAAAGATGGGGGACAGCCCCAAGAGCACGCCCAGCATGACCAACGGGCAACGGCTGCCCCCAGCCAGCACTTTACCCACCCTGGGCCTCAGTTTCCTCCTCTGTAAAAACCACAACCATGGTCTGGACAGTTTTTAAACTGGCAAAGAGCAGCCACATCTGCCCTCTGGGGGGGTGGAGGAGGGTGGGCTGCATCGGCCTCACTCACCTTCCAAAGAGGAACCCAGGGAGGTCAATGCCCTGCCCAGCCTCACACTGCCAGGCAATTCCAGAGCTCTGGGCATAGTCCCCCGCCTCTGCTAGTGGCCCCTCAGCCTTTCAGTCTTTTGACGAGCACTTACCAGGTGTCTTTCTGGTGAGTAAAGTGTGGTCTTTGTCCACAGCCAGAAACGAAGCCCCCGTGGTGTCGGATCAGGAAGTGGAAAGGTACTCACAGGCATGCTAAGTACGTCCCCAAGGGACTCCACCCTCCTGACAGCCTCCTGGGGCAAGTGGTGCTACCCGGCTTCGGGGGAGGGGCTGAGGCACAGCATGGGCACAGAGCCTAGCCAGGGATCCCCCTACCCCTGCCTCCCAGTGGAGAAGCTCTGAGCTGCTCCTTCTGCAGGAGGACAGCACCTCTGTACTTCCCTGGCTCTTCTGTCCAGATGTTCCTTCCAGCAAAGCTGGACACAGTCCCTGCAGAGTCCAGCTCTCCCGAACATTTCTCGGCAAATGAGCAGGGGGTCCTGGGAAGGCAGGGGGCTTGGGGTCCTGGCCTCCCTGAGGGGAGCCCTGGAGGACTTCCCAGAGGCAGGACAGTATGGGTGATTTCAGGATCTAGGTGTCTGAGGGCCCCGAGGTCCAGTCCTCACCAAGAGTTTATGCGGAGGCAGCTCAGCCCCAAGCCCCAAGCAGTACTCCACCCACAGGACTCAGGCCCCATCTCAAGCACGGCTCCCACACCACCACCCACTTTGAGCCTGGTCCATCCCCACCCTCTCAGGTATAAGCCTAGTCCTTGGCTTCAGACTGCCCAGGATCAAACCCTAGCTCATTCACTCCCTGGCCGTGTGACCCTGGGCAAGTCACTTAACCTTTCTGGGCCTCAGTCTCCTCATCTGTAAAACGGGGAGAGGGACCACCCTACCTCACCAGGTCATGGGTGGAGTCAAGTGATGACCAATGTGAAATGTTTAACCCAAGCCCAGCGCGTGGCAAGGGCCTGACACTCCTTCAGGAGCATCATTGTTTGCTCTTGCTGAATTCATCTGCCATGGCCTGTTCCAGGCCCCAGAGGAAGTCCTTGGTGCAGGCGTCAGCCAGGGAGGGAGAAAGAACATGAGTGCAGGATGGGTCAGGGACCCCACAGGCCTGCTGGGGCTCTCTTGCCGGCCCTCACCAAGGCCAGAGTCCGGGCCGTGCCTCCCTGCCCACCATTCGTGAGGCCTGAGACACCTGGACCACCTGACCTCGGGCCTGTTCTGTCCACACCTGCGTCCCACCAGCCTCCTCCCCTGGCTCATTCCACTGCCCCCCATCCCTCTCTGGTCCAGGGCAGAGACCTGGTGGGAGTCTCCCAGAGGCGAAGCAGGTGGATCTAATAAACCGCTTCTCTTCAGGAGCTATCACCTCCCCAGGCAGCGGCGGCAACAGCACCAGTCACACTGGGAGCAGCGACAAAGATGGGGCAGGGCGGTGGGAAGTCTTCCCTTCCTGCAGTGAGGCCATAAACCTGTCCTTCACGCTGGCTCTCAGGCTGCCAAGGGCTGCTCACGTCTGCCCGGGGGAGCGCCCAGCGAGTCTGGCACCCAGCCTGGACACACCTGCTTCGAAAGTGGCCATGGGACAGATGGCTGTGCGGGACCCAGGATGCCACGCTCCCCTCCCTGGGAGGAAGAGGGAGGACAGGGAGGAGGCAAAGTGAGGAGAGGCGTGGGGCCGAGGCTGGGAAGCCACGAATGATGGGCCCGAGTGTGGGCTCTGTGCTGGAGTGGCAGGGAGCCTCTCACCGTATGGCAGGAGGCAGTGACGAGACCAAAGGGGTTGTGGGAACAGGAAGGCCAGAGCAGATACGTGCTGGAAAGCCACCCAGGAGGCTGCTGCCACTGGGCAAAAGGGTGGCGATGGGCCCAGCTTCAGAGGTGGCCCAGGAACCTGGGAAGCAGCCAGCGCCCTGCCCTCCACGCACCCTCCTGTGTCCCCTTCCTCCCCCGTCCTGCCCCAACCCCTGCCCGCCAAGGCCTAGGAAAAAGGTGGCCTCAAACTGGTTAGAAACGGCTCAGTGCACAGTGTGGGGGGCGTAGGCTCAGGAGCCACCAGGGTCAAATACGAGTCCTGGCCCAGAGTAACAGGAGACCCACTCACTGTCCGGGGGAGGCCCCAGGCTGCCTGCTGCCCCCTTCCTCACCCTCCTCCACTGGGCAAGGGCTTAAGCCCTGGATGGGGTCCCAGGTCCCAGCTCAGCCCCCGCCTATTCTGAATGTCTGCATGGACTCTAACCTAAGCTAAGCCAATGGTCACTTAGGTCCAGGGCCTGTCCAGAGCCTGAGACCCCAGAGGACTGTAGGACACCACCCTCTGCGCTGTGAATCTCAGTTTCCCCATCCACAGCATGGAACGAGTCCCACCCCAGGCTGTCAGGAGGGTTACATGAAAGATCACACAGTGCACTTGCACAGCACAGGGCACAAAAGTTCCTTCCCTAAAATAAAATAAAATAAAATAAAATAAAATAAAATAAAATAACAAAATAAAACAAAAGTTCCTTCCCTGGGAAGCACTAATACTTTCAGGATGTCACCAGACAATGCACATGCCTACCTAACACCACACTCCCTCCCTCCTACCTCAGGACATTTGCACATGCTGTTCTTCCAGCCTGGAACACTCTCCCTGATTGTTCTGGGCTCAGCTGCCACCTCCTCCAGGAAGCCCTCCCTGGCTCCCCAGATAAAGTCAAAGCTCCATGAGCCTACCAGAATGCAAACTCCACGAAAGCAGGATGGTGACTGGCTTGCCCACTGCTGTATGTTCTCATAAATATTTGCTGAAGGCATTTGCTGAAGGCATGAATGCAACACAGTAACAACCACCCAGACCCTTCAGTGACAACACAGGGGGCCATCGGGGGTGATGGGGTCTTAAGGGCTGTGGGTGCCCCTGGATGTCTCGGACCCAGGCTACAGGGTCTGAGAAGGGTTCCCAGAGAAGGTAACACCTCAGCCTGAAATCTGAGACTTGAAGCTGCACGGTCCCCACCACCCGCGTATGGATTGGGAAAACCGATCTGTCAAGGGGCCGCCCTGTGAGTATCCTGAGAAACTACCCTGTGCCCACCATTCAGGGCTCTGCCAAGTGCCCCCGGGGCCACCTGCGGCCCAGCCAGAGCCACCACCTCCTTTCCTGGTCATCCTGGGTGGCAGGGCCGCGCGGGGCTAGGGCAGCGCTGGGTGTACGGCTGCGTGGCTGAGTCGGGCAGCTGGCAGCAGCGCAGCTCCGAACCAGCTGTTTGGATGACAAACTGCGTTCAAGCTTCATTAGGGTAATCACGGACTCCCCTCCCGGCAGCGCTGCAGAGCGCGACTGTCAGCCTGAACTAATCAAACCCGGCCCCAGGACACCCGCCCGCCTGGCTGACAAGCTGCTAAGCCGCGGAGCCACCTTGCGCTGCACAGCTCCCGGCCGAGCCCCGGTCCAGCTGGGCCCCGGAGAGGGCTGGCCTCACACAGGCCTACTGCACGCTCCCCCACATCCTGTGAACTTCACAGCCCCCCACCCCACCCCAGAAGGGTGGGGCAATCACAACTGGCACTCTCACTTTTTTATTTTTTTACAGCTGGGGAAACTGAGTTCACAAGGAAAGCGCTTCGGCCAAGACCACGCAGCTACATTAAGGCGGGAGGTGGGGGGAAGCCAGGCTGGGGCCCAGGTCTGCAGGGGCCCCACCACTCTTGCCCCCACTACCTCCCATGCCCAGGCAACCCTACTTCTTCCTTCTTCCCAGAGCCCAGCAGGCCAAGCCTAGAGCTCTGAGGTTCAATCAGCGACAAAGCCTTGGCGAGCACCTCAATGGACCTAGGCCTTGAGCCCCACACCCTAATAGGGACAGGAGGGGCTCTGCTAACACAGACATGGCCAGCACCCTGCCAAGTGCTGGAGCCAACGCTGGAGCAGGCGATGCTGTCGGGGGTTCCAATCTGCCCTGTCGCTCGCAGTCACCTCCCTGCTCGGCTGGCCACCCCCAGGCATGTGCTGGCCAAGGCCAAAGCCAGCCCATCTGCCCCACATCCTCGGAAGCAGAACTTGGCTGGAAGGGCCGGCTCCATCCTTCAACTGGGGAAACCAAGGCCCAGAGAGGCAGTATCAGAGATGGTGGAATGTAGGCGGAAGAGTCTGGCCTTGAGAGGCAGATATTCACTCATCCAACCAGCCAGCCACTCACTCCACAAATACTAGCTGAGAGGCTGCAGCATGGCAGGCACTCCATGTTTGCTGAATGAACAGATGACTGGAAGGATGGGTGAATGAATCAATGCATGGCGCTGGGGATGTAGCCGTAAACAACACACACCATCCCTGCCTCCTGGAGTTTACTGACTCGTGGGGGAGGCAGATGCTTAACAATTAATTACAAATGAAACGGGCAGTAAAGAAAAAACATGACCCTAGCCTGATGACATCCGGCCAGGAGGGCACAGCATGTGTGTGCAGGTCCAGGCAGGCAAGTGGTGGGAGGTGGCACTCCAGCTGGGCAGTGGAAGGATGTGGAGGGCAAACGGGAGGAAGGAACTGCATGTGCAAAGGTCCTGAGGCAGGAAGGAGCTTAGGGCTTCTGAGAATATAAGGTCCATTCATCTAAGTGGCTGGAGGGCAGTGACAGGGGCAGACACAGGCAAGGCCAGCGGGAGCGTCTGGATCTTTTATCCAAGAGCAATGGGAGCCCCTGCAGGGGTGTGAGCACAAGTGATCTCTGGTGCCACGGGGAGAGTTACCAGGAGGGTTCAAATCCCAGTTCTGCCAACTTCTACTAGAGCAACAGCACGGACAACTCACACAGACGTCCTGTGGAGTGAAAGCGGCAGAAGCCAAAGGAGACATACTGTGTGACTCCCTTTATGTGGAGCACACAGATGACAAAGCCAGCTTCCTCTGTCGGATGCCTGGTGGCGGCAGGTGGGTGATGAGTGGCTGGGGTGTGAGGGAGCTTCCTGGGGTACTGGGAATGTTCGAGGTCTGGGCCTGGATGGGGGCTGCCAGCGCGCGATACATGCATGTGAAAATCTATCCAGCTGTATGCTTAGGACTCGTGCACTTTTCTGTGTTCAGCTATACCTCCCAAAAAAAAGTCAGTAAGAACAAAATCCTGGCTTCATCACCCTGCCCTCTCAGTCTGTGCCTGCACCTGCCAAGTGGGGGCAGTGGCAGGACCAGCCTCACAGCACAGAGGCTTTGAGAGGATGGTGGGTACTTGGCTGTGCACAGGCCTGGCCAGTGGCCACTCCACGGGGGATGCAGGGCACAGCAAGACAGAAACGCATCTGGCTTCTCTCTCAACTTGGCCCTCTGTGGGCCTCAGTTTCCCCATCTGCAAGGGGCCAGTGGTCTCCACCCGCTTCAGGGCCAGCAAAGGAAAAGCGGTAAAAACCCTCAGCCAACCCACTGTGAGCCTGCCTGTTCTCAGTCACAAACCTGAGAAGAATCTGGTGTTTGGGACCCACAGTTCCCTCGTCCAGTTCTGCACAGGGTACAGAGCATCACAGAGGCCTCCCAGAGACCTCGGACAGCCTTGGGAAACCAGTGTCACCTGCAGGCTCAGCTGTCCCTGTGGTCCTCTTAATATCATCTTCTCATGAGTCTGCCAATGACTTGGGGGCAAGGGGGGGGTGTCACGACCACCATCAGCTCTGTTTCACAGAGGAGGAAACCAAGGCTCAGAGATGACATGGGCAGAGAAGAAAAAACAAGACCCAGCTGGATGACATCCACCAGAAGGGTCCCCAGCATGCGTGTGGAGGTCCAGACCGGCAGGCCAGGGGAGTGGCTGGGATCCCCACGGTCAGCCCGCCAGGCACAACCCAAGTTCCCAGAGGGTAAAGCCAGAGTGCTCTGTGCCCAGTCCTCCTCACCACCTGGGGGTTGCTCACTCACACAGCCAGTTCACCCGGTCAGAGGTCAGTCAACAAACCGACAGAGCACCCACCATGTGTTGCAGGCACTGTTCTAGGAGCTGGGCCAGTGAACGAGCCCACCAGGTTACAGACTCCAAACCAACACCAGCTCTGCCTGTAACTCATTCAGCAAACACCAAGAATAAGCATGGTGGTGAGGGGAACTCACCCTGAGCATTATTTCATCCGATCCTCCAAGCGGCCTCATGGGGGAGGCATGGTTATGCCCATTTTACAGATCACCGAGGCTCAAATTCAGTGGCTTGCCCGAGGCTGGCCTCACCATCTCTAAGGGGAACGGGATCTAACCCCAAGCATGTAGGCACCTCAGTCCCCTCTGCCTGTCGAATGGGCGCTAGTCCTTCCCGTGCGGTACCTCATAGGACTCCGTGCCCACCCCAAGCCTCGGGCCAGGCCCCGGCTAAGTACAGTACCCACAGCAGCACAGCAGCTGGCCCCATAATGCAGCGTGGCTTTGGCCTCTGCCTACACTCCTGGGATCCGGGCTCTGTGGGACCACCATAGGCCATCCCTGCCCGTGGGGCCCCTACCTGAGTCAGCTTAGCCCCGGCAAAGACCCTAGCTCTGTGCTGGGCCCCATGAGGATGGGGAGTAAGGGAGACAGACCAGAAAGCACACAACCCCACCCGAGATGCTCTCCCCACTACACCTCCCATAGTGGCACCTTCTTCCCTCAGGTCTCAGATGAAAGCCTCCCTGAGCACTGTGCCCTCATCAGTGCCCCCAAGCCCACCCACTGTCCAGCACTCCTCGGCCTTCCTACACAGTTCTGCCTACAATCCGCCACTAGATGTGGATTTGCACGTTTACGAGCAGATTGTCTTTCCTGCTATACTGTCGAGGCTGGGACCTGGTCTGCATCCCCCTCAGCCTCACCCCCCAGCCCAGGATCTGGTGCACAGTAGGGCCTCGATATTGTGATTAAGTGAATACATCTGTTGACTGAATGCTGACTAGCAGAGGGAAAAGCCCAGGGGTTGTGGGAACACAGTGCGGGGGGGCGGGCATCTGTTCCCCCCTGAGCTGAGCAGGGGGAGGGGAATGAGCCAGGGTCTCAAGCAGAAGGCACAGCAGTGGCAAAGGCCCAGGGGCAAGAAAGACCTGGGCTCTGGGGACCTCCAAGTGCAGTCACAGGGCATTGGGGTACACAGGGGGTGAGACGGGGTGGCCAGCAGGTTCGGGGAGCAGAGCTCCAGGTCTGGGGCAGGGGTCCCCCAGCATTCATATCCCCTCCCAGCTCTGCCCAGACTAGCTTGGCCCCCGCTCCCCTTCACCTCCAGGCCCACCCACAGTCAGCACCGAGGTCTGCAGGCCGCCATCGCCTGTCTGCTACCCGCAGGCACCAGGAGCACGGTCCCCGGCACCTGTCCGTAGGTCAGGGACCCAGCCGACCACCCGTGCAGACTGTAGTCGGTGACCTTGGCCTCCTTAGCACGGCCTTCTCCAGCCAAGGGAAGCAGCTGACACCAAGAGACAAAGCAGGGGGCTGCGCTTTCTCACTGCAGAAGGTGGCATGGCTATAGGCAGCAGGCTAAAGTCACTTACATGCCCCAGCCGGGGCAAGGACTGGCTGCATCCAACGTAGAAAACAGCTCTCACACCCCATGCCAGCGGCCCCGGCACACCTGGCATAGCTGGGGTGGTCAGGTGGGAAACACCCCTTTAGAGGTCCTCCCTCTCCACCTCACCTCGGACAACCTCGGCTCTAATCACCAGCCCCAGCTGCCCCAGCCCCTCTACCCGGACATCCCCCAGCTTAGGCCTGTTCCAGGTATCCCTTCTCCCTAAATGGCATCTCCAACCCACCCCACCAGATGCTCATTCAGGAAACTGGGGCCCTATCCAAGCCTCCCCTCTCCCCAACTCTCCAGGCCGCATGGACCCTCCCAGCTCCAGCCCTACTACCATCTCCCTCATTCCCTTGTGTTACCTCCAGACTTGCTACTGAGAGCCTCTAAAGATGCCCCATCACAAGGAGACAATCCAAGCACCTTCCAAGAACGATCTGGCCCCTACCACACCTCACGGCCACGCTGGCCTCCCTCCTGTCCCTCAACAGGCCAAACTCAGAACTGCCACAGGGCCTTTGTACCGCCTCTACTTGGGATGCTCTTCCTCCTAATTTCCCATTGCCAGCCTTCCCCGACCTTCGGCTCTCAGCTCCAGCATCTCCTCTTTAAAAAAAAAAAAAAAAAAGATTTTTATTTATTTGTTTGTTTGTTTGTTTGTTTATTCATGAAAGACACACAGAGAGAGGCAGAGACACAGGCAGAGGGAGAAGCAGGCTCCATGCAGGGAGCCCGACGTGGGATTTGATCCCGGGATTCCAGGATCACGCCCTGGGCCAAAGGCAGATGCCAAACTGCTGAGCCACCCAGGGATCCCCTCCAATATCTCCTCTTGGTGAGGCCTCCCCAAAGCACCCCGGCCAGTGGTAGCCACCTGCCCACCCACCCCAGTCACCATCAAATGACACTGTTTCACATTCCTCACTCCTCATCTGTCTCCCCGACAGCATGGGAGCTGTGGGAAGCAGTGCACCCAGTGGTGACTGCTTCATCCCCAGGGCCTGGTGCGCGGGAGGTTTTCCATAAATCTGCTCAGTCGATGAGCTCTTGTCTCCGTGCTGCAGGTGGATCTGACCACATCAGGGGCTCGCTCCTGGGACCGCCCCGGATGCTGCTGCTTCATACCCAAGGCCCCCATGGTCTGGCCTTTAACTACTTCTTCAGGCTTGACTGAGACCTTCCACCTCACTGATTCCCACACCCACTCTCCGTTGGGATGCCCTCCCTGCCCCTTCTCTGCCAGAAAATCCTACTCACCCCCTCAATTTTCCACACCCGTCAAAACCCCTACCTCTTCCTTCCTACCTGTCTCTCCCCCAGTCCTCAGTACCATCAGCCTATATGCCTTGTCACCCGCCACTGACAGCCTGGCATCAGCTTCCAGCCCCCACCTCCTCTCTTGTCACAGATGCTTACGAGCCCTGGTGCCACAGCCAGCACATGGTGTTCCCACATCTAGCCCTTTCACACCTCCAAGCCTTCGGCCTCTACAGTTCCTTCCGCCTGAGTGCTCTTCCTCCCCTTCTCTGCCACACAAACTCCTACTCATCCCTTAAGGTCCAACTCAAAATGCCACCTCTTTTGTAAAAATCCTGGCTCCTCCTTCTCATCAATCAGGCCTCGACTGGTTGCAAGAAAGAGAAGTCTAACTCGCGATGGCTTGGGCAAAGAAGGCGACATGCCTGTTTGTATAACTGACAATCCCCGGGGGTGGTTTCAGGTATAGCTGGAACCAGACGCTCAAACTAAGTAATCTATACGTCTGTCTCAGCTCCACCTCCCTCCACAGGGCGACTCTGCAGAGATTCCCTGCCCGGGATGTGGCTGGTAGGAGAGAGGGCCTGGCTGCCCCACATCCACTCACTCTGGCTCAGCGACCACAGCCAAGAGTCCAGGGCGGCCTCTGATGGGCTCAGATGGGCCAGGCTCCTGTTTCTCAGCCCATCATCGAGGCCAGGAGGACAGGGTGTCTGGGCCCACCTGGGTCTCCACTCAGGGAGGCGGTGGACTGGGGGTCCCAGGACCTCTGGGTGCCCGGAAGACAGCGCCCTTACACCCGATCCCGCACTCCACTTCCCTTGGGGACACGTGTCCCACGCTGCAGGTGCCACCTAGGCCCCCGAGGGCCCTGGATGCACGGCTTCGGGACACAAGGAAGCCCACTTCCCTTACAGCCGGGTCCCCGTGCCCACGCCGCGACAGCCCCCGAGGAGGCCCCCAGAAACTTTCCGCCTGATGGAAGGGAGGTGGGCCGCGCCGGGGGGCCTGGGTGCACTGGGTGTGCAGTAACGGGTTAACTGTCACCCCTGGCAGGCGGCAGATCTGCATTTTCACGGAGGCCTCAGGGGGACACAAAGCTTAAATGGCAACGCGGGGAGGCGGGCGGCGGGGGGGGGGGGGGGGGGGGGGGGGGGGGGTGCCCTGGGGGGGCCCTCGGCAGCGCCCGGTCCCAGCAGCCCAGCCCGCGGGGGCCACTCGGCCAATAACGAAGAGCTCGCTAAGGGGCTGCGAGTGGAAGGGCTGGGGAAATAATTACCGAGGAGGCCGGGAGGGAGGCGGGGAGGCTGGCGAGAGGCTTAATGAAACCGCTGCCGCGCCGCGGCTCTGCCTGCTCGGGAGGCGGAGGCAGACAGCCATGTTGCCAGCTCCCGCGGAGCCTGCCAGGCCGCCGGCAACAATAGGCACCTCGGCCCGCCGCCCCGGCCTGGCTGCCAGGGGCCGATCTTAATGCACTAACGTCCACCACGTCCACCACGGGCGATTTCAGCACATCTCCCCCTGGATCGGCCGCAGCCCATTCACGTGCATTCTAACTAGAACGCCTGGCGTTCTGATTCCACGCAGAATCACGATCGGGCAGGGAGGGGGGTCTGGTCCCATTTTTCCAGTTGGGAAGCTGCCGCCCTCCCCGCCCCCCCTCCCGCCCCAAACCCCAGAAAGCCATCCACCTCTCTCCGGGGCCAGGGTGGTTCCAAGAAAGCATCGGGCCCTTTAATCCCTCCCGTGAGCAGCCCCTCTCCCCGACCCCGCACAGCTTCTCATTCTCCCAAGAGCTCTGTGAGGCAGGCAGGTGCCACGGCCCCCTTTAACAGCAGTGCCCAGAGTCACACGGCAAGGCCAAAGGGGCAGGAGCTCCGCCCAAGGCGCACACTCCTGGTCCAGTGCTCCTCCCTCCACGCGAGGATCACACACGTCAATGCAAAATGCCCTGTGGTTTTCGGTTTACAATATCCCGCTTCGGCTCCGGATGAGACAGGCCATGGAGGCACAGAGAGGGTAAGAATTGTACCCAAGGCCACACAGCGAGACCTCAGAGCTGGGTTTGCTGACTCCAGAACCGTGTGCTTTTTGTTCAAACATTCCATGATGCACAGTGGGTGCACAGTACCCGCCCCACCCCCCAATCCCCCCGTTGCCGTAGGTTGATGGAGAGATCTGGGGCCACAGAGTTAGGGCAGCTGCCTGAGGCAGAGGTGACCACAGAACACTGCTCACTTCCTCTACACTGCATCGGCTGTATGCCAGGCAGTTAGCACAGCGCCATCCCATTGTGCAAAGAGGGAAATTGAGGCTTGGAGAAGCGAAGAGACACATGCCTCACAGTGACCCTCAGCTGGTGAGTGGCACAGCCCAAATCATTCAACCATCCCATGGGGTGGTCCCGGCCCAGCTGCTGCCTACCCCCTTCAGCAGGCACTAGACCCACCAGGTGCTCCTGGAATGCAATCTGAGGTATGGACTGGAGGCCAGGGATTCGAGGTACTAAGTCGGACCCACCCCCCACCTCCCAGAACCCTTGGGCACACAGGAAAGGCTGGGAGTCAAAGGAGTGGGCGTGAAGAGAGGATCTCAGTCCCCAAACATTCAGCAGAACATCCCCTGCTCACACCCTGCTTGACAGCCTGGTCTGAGGAACTCCAGGGGCCATGAACTTGGTGACCAGCTGGGTCACCCCACATCAGAGTCTGGTGCGGACAAGATCTGCAAGGAAAGGCTACACTCCCTCCACCTCATGGGTGTCCCTTTGGAGCCTTCCAGATATCCCCAAGCCTTGGGGAGACTACTTTCTAGCAACTCCAGCAGCTCATGCAGCCCTGTCCCCAGCTGTTCCTGGACTTGTTTCCCCAGGGAGGCCACCAGAGGACATGCTACCTCTAAACCCCTCTGTGGGTACAAGACTCCAGTACAGGGGCATGTCCTGGATGAATGAATGAGTGGGCGAATGAATGATGGAACAAGCCAATACCACGTGATCTGCGGCTGTAGGCTTCCCACAGCAGCCTGCACTCAGCAAGGGGAGGTCTGTTTCTGTTTACCAAGAGGGACTCCCACCCCACAAGACCAGCCCCGGCCCCCAACCATTACCAGACATGGAAACTGAGGCTCAGAAGTCCCAGGGCCTCATGAGAAGCACCAGCACCAGGATCTGAACCCGAATAGCTGGGCTTGAATCTGCGCTTCAGCCCAAGGCTCTGTTTTGCCCTTGTTTCCCAAGATGAATCCATCCATCCACACTCCCTTATCGGATCCCCACTCCCCCCCAGAGGGTTATGACCGTGCCCATCCCAGGGACCTGGGGCGCTCAAATGCAGACCAGTAGAGGGCCCAACCCAAGGTCACGTGGTCACCAGAAAGCAGAAGGTCTTAAACCTCTCCCACCTCCCAATCCTCATCGTCCCTTGCACACACCAAAGCTGCCTCCTTCCCCATCATCAAGGCAGTAAAGAGAAGGGGAAGGGGGAGGGGGAGGGGGAGGGGCAAAGAGGAAAGCCTCCCCCCAGCCCGCAGCAGGCTCCTTTCTGGTCAGGGGAAAGGCCTCTAATGAAGGCCCCACAGATGCTGGCGGTGTCAGCCTGGGAGCCCCGCGGAGCTGCAGGGCGCGCATCTCTGCTCCCAATTAGCACACAGGTCCTCCATCAAAGCGCACGCCTGCTGCCAGGAGCAGAGGCCAGAGGGACGGCCCTTCTAACAGTGGGAAGAGGCCACGGCTCTCTGGCAGGCCCTGGCCCCTACCCCCTTGCTTTTCTGGGTGGAGTGCAACCCCCCTCAGTTCCCTCACTCACTCACACCCTCTCCAATCAGCCAGCTCAGGGCAGCGCCGTCACCCTGGGGGACGCGCTAATGAAGATGGCCGACATTAATCTCTTCCCTCTCCCGACAGGTCAATTTATAGTTCCATGGGGAGCCCTGGCGCTTGGCCAGAGGGCCTGACATAACTCTCCCTGTTCCCTGGGAGGACGTCGGGGGTGGGCTCCAGGGGGCAGAGGGGCCGGCCACTCAGGGGACAGGGTGGGGAGGGCCCTTCCACCTGAGTGCCCACCATGACTGCACCAACAAACCCAGGTGGGACCTTGGCCCCTGAAGGCAACGGCTGAGGGTCAAGGCCTACAGGTCCCTGGGAGCAAACCTGGTCCTCATCTCCTCAATCTAGGGTACCCTGCTCACCAGTAGGAGACCCTGAGGAGGCAGGAGGCTCATGACGTTCCACTCCTTACTGAGTCCCATGGGGTTCTGAGCACCCCCCTCTAAGGAGCTTAGGTCCATCTGCTTCTGCCAGACTCCCCAGTGTTCCTTCCTCAAAGACCACCGCACTGGGTCTGGCCCTGGGCATGCGTCCGCCCTGGCCCCTACTCTCCCAGAGCTCCCAGTCTGGTGGGGGAGGCTGACACAGAAGCATGTTTTGCCATGCTGCACCATGTGAGAGCTGTAATGGAGGGACTGGCCAAGAGCAGGGGTGCCCATGGGAAGACGCGTGGACTCCACCCGCCAGAGAGAGGTGGGGGTCTGGGGGGACTACTGGGAGGAAAACCTAGCTGGGCCATGAGGATGAGCAGGAGTTCAACAGGCCAGAAGAAGATACAAGGGAAAGGATGTTTGAGAAATAGATCATCTCAGAGCGGGGAGACCCAATGCTCAGGGGCTCTGCAACAGGGGACATCCTGCTCAAGAGGTCAGGGCAGACCATATAGAAGCCCAGCCTCAAGGGGCAGCTAAGAAGTTTGGGGTAATTTAGGTCCATGGACAGTTGAGTTCAGAAGCTCAGAGCTGCCTGTAGAAAGACAGCTTTGGCACAGTGTCCCAGACTGATGGTTGAGGCACGGGAGGTGAGGTGGAAATGTCCAGGCCAGAGGGTAAAAGGAAGGACAGACATATAAGGGGCAGAACCAACAGAAGCCTGTGACTGACTGGACAGATGGGCAGGTAGAGGCGCCTGGAAGGCCACAGGCCTGGGGTCTCCAATTTGGGTGCCAGCACCAGGTGATGTCATTGGTCTGGGGTAAGATAAGGAATTGGACCTCATGCTTAACTTGTGAGCCCAGGAGGTCTCGGTGGGGCCCCAAACCCAGGCCCGGGCTTAGGAGGAGCCAGCCCCCCAATGTTGACCCCAGGTGCAAAATTCTGAGCAGTGCTGGACTCTTGCTCCTGGAGCCAATTCATTTCCTAGAGATGAAGCCGGGGGACTGCCTACCCCCTCCCAGACACTCCAGGAGGAAGCAGGAGGCTGGCAAAGGCAGGGTGTGAGGTGAGGCAGCTCTGCGATGCTGGACAGAGCCCTCCCGTTTGGAAGCATGTGGGCCAGGCTGCCCCCACCGCCCCCAGTGCCCAGCGCTGGTTCTGCACTCACTAGGCGCTCCTGGCATCTCTGCTGGACCCATGTCCCAGGCCACAGGCCCCAGCCCCTCCCTGTGTCCTACTGTTCCTTCAGGGCTCCCCGCCAGGTCTCATCTAATCCCCTCCGGTTACCCTGGGAGTGTCCCCATTTTCCTAGGCTGGAGACCCAGGCCCAGAGAGCTGAGGGACCTGCTCAAAGCCCCTCTCAGCTTCTTGGTGCTGTAGCCAGGATGGAACCAGGGTCCAAATGACCCCAAAGCACGCACTCTTAAAGCAAGGGGGGAAAAGAACAAGGCCGGATTAAAGAACCTCCATGCTTACAGTGGCTGCATTATGGTGGTGGGACAATGGCTGATTTTTTTTTCTTCTTTTCTACAATGAAATATTCATACCCTCACTCTGTGGCTGTGTGTGCCCTAGTGGGGAGAGCTGTGGCTTCGGCGTCAAGCAGCTCAGGGCTCAAAGCCTGGCTTGGCCACTTCCTAGCTGGGGACCCTGAGCGAGCCATTTGCCCTTTCTTAGCCTCTGTTTTCTCATCTGTACAATGGGGACAACCCCCCCCCCACTCGAGCGGAGCGGTCACACCTGGCGCACAGTAGGCACGCAGTAAGTGCTAGCCTCAGAGCAGCACACCCCCGCGTTCTCGCCACCTGTCCGGCCTCCGGAGGGAACTTGAGACGCCCCCACGTGCCAGACGCGGGTGCTGGGCGGGCACCGGGTCCCCGGGGCGGGCGCCCACCCACCCTCCCGCCTCACCCCGCCGCGCCCGCGCTGCCCCCTTACCCTGGCGGCCGGAGGGCCGGCATCGGTCCCGCAGGAGAGCCCGGGCAGCGGGGCCGGGCTCCGGAGCGCGGGGCGCGGGCGCGGGCAGGGCGCGCGGGGGCGCGGGCCGCGCGCTCCGGGCCGTGCGCCCCGCGGCCGCCGCGTCCTCGCCTCCAGCGCGGGCCCCGCGCGCCCCGGCCGGCCCGGGGGCAGGCCCTGCGCAGCGCCGCGCCGGGTGGGGGGCGGGCCTCGCGGGCCCTGGAGAGGCGCCCGGGCGGCGCGGGCTCCCGGCGGGCGCGGGCGGCGCCGCTGCGGTGGCCCCGCTGCTGAGTGGTGGGACGCGATTTACTGGCTGCAATTCCCGGCGCCCCTCGATGGCACTTAAGAGAGACCGGGAGGGAGCCGGGGAGAGCGGGCGGAGGGCGGGCGGGCGGAGGAGGGGCGGCGGGAGCCGTGCGCGCCGGCGGGGGAGGGGCGCGGGCGGGGGCGGGCGGGCGGGAGGTGGGGAGAGGCCCGGATGGAGGCGGCGGGCGGCCGCGGCGCGCGGGGCTGGGGTAGGGGGGGCCCTGCCTCCAGCCCCCGCCCACCCGCGCCCAGCCCCCCCACGCGCTGGCGCCGCCGCTGGAGGTTAGGCCACCCCACCACCACCCAGGCGGCCCACCCCCCCCTTCAGAAAGCCCCCTCCATCCCAGCGGCCCGGCCCACCCCGCCTCCCCCTTCACAAACCCCCCACCCTCCAGCCGGCCCACCCTGCCCAGCCCCCTCCGCCTTCCCAGCCCCCCCATTCCGAGCAGCCTGCTCCACCTCCGCGCCGCCGCCCCATCACCTCTGTCACTGAAGATCAGAAACTTGGCCCACAGGCCTAATCCGGCCAAAGCCAGCTCGATTTGACCCCATGGCATTTTTTGTTTTTAATTAAAAATCATCCCCGACATGTAAAAATCGGGCATTTTCACATAAAAATCTACCTTTCCAGCTTAGTTTGGAAAAGAGGAAGCTCAGGCACAGGCCTCCCGCCCCCCCCCGCCCCCCCTTGGCTGCAGTCTTGACCGAGCACTAGCCTGCAGTTCTCCCCAGTCCCCACCAGGCCCACCTGCCTGGCCCAAGAGGCCTGTGCTTTCTCTTGCTTGGAGCTCTTCCCACCCCAGTGCCTTTGCAGGTCCCTCTCCGTGGGAAGCCCGCCCCCACCGCTTCAGGCTCCTCTTTTGGGAAACCTCCTGGCACTGTCCCCCTCCCCTGGGGCCACCCAGCCCCTCCCTGCTCCCACAGCCCCCCAGGAGGTAGTGGCGCCTGCCCCGCCCTGTCTGATTCCTTGCTGGCTGGCACCGTGGCCTCTGCGGCTGCGCTCTCGCCCCAGGGCGGCTGCTCTCTGGCTGAATTCTCCCTCTCATCCTGGCTCGGGGCCTGGCCCACAGTAGGCGCTCAGTAAGTGTTGGCTGAGTGGCAACCAAAGAACGGCCGGGATCGGGATTCCGCTAGGCGGCCTGGGCCGTGGTGGGCACAGGGCACCAGTCCCTGCAGCTGATGTTCATTTTAAAAGCCTCAAATGTTCGTTCGGGGTGGCTCTTGCCAACCAAGGAAGCTAATGATTTCCACGCTTCATTTTTCTCCACCTTAATCCCACTGCCAAGGCTTCAGGGCCTCGGCTGCCACTGCCCTCAGACTGGCATCAGATCCCTCCCAGAAGGTGCCGTCCACCTCGGGAATGTCTAGGAGGCTCAGGGGGATCCAACTGTGCCTCCCTGGCACCTGTGAGGTCACAACGAGCCTCAGGACCACAGGGTCTGAGGGCAGCAGCTGGCCAGTGCCCCTGGGAGGAACAGAATACTCCAGACAGCCCTTGTTGGCCAAGGCAGCTGTGATGACTCCCTGGGGCAGGTTCCTCCAGTATCCCTTCATCCTTCAGCTTCCTGAGCAGAGAACAGGGAAGGGGGCGCAGGCAAGAGTCACACCTTTCCAGCCACCAGCCACACCACAGGTCTCGTTAAAAACCTATGTCACAGGGGTGCCTGGGTGGCTCAGTCGGTCAAGTGGTGGAGCATCTGCCTTTGGCTCAGGCCACAATCCCAGGACCCTGGGATGGAGCCTCACATGGGCTCTCTTCTCAGTGGGGAGCCTGCCTCTCCCCCTGCATCTGCCCAGCGCTCCCCCTGCTTGTGCATGCGTACTCTCTCTCTCTCTGTCAAATAAATAAATAAAACCTTTAGAAAAACAAAAAATCTGTGTCACAAACCCAAGCAGACACCAGGATCCCATTTTACAGAGAAGAAACAAATTCAGAGAAGATGACCTTGCCAAGGTCACAGGTTGGTAGGAAACTAAGCCAGGAGCCTCATGGCCCTCCAGAGTGCTCCTGCCTGCTGGGAAGTGAGACTCCCTCTCAGGGCAGGTTCCAGAGCTAAGGACTGGTCTGGAATGGGGGAGATGCAGGCACCTGGACCCCAGAGCTGGCTCTGAGCAGTCCTCCCTCCCAGAACCTTGCAACCCTGGACAAATGCCCAGGACCCTGTCTGCCCCACCTACCCCAACCATCTCCTGGCCTCAGTGACCCAGCCAGGTGCCCTCTTGGTGAAGGGACCAGAAAGCAGGCCTAGCTCAACAGCCAGCAACCACGGACAAGTCACAACACACCTTTCTGAGCCTCAACGTGCCCATCTGCAACACGGGAGAACAGCTGAGCCTCTGTGGGTTTTCAGGGGCACACACGGGACAGCAGACCAGGAGGCAAAGAGAAGAGAGAGCCAGGAGGTTAATTGCTTGGGTTCTGGAGTGAGGCAGCCTGAGTTCCAATCCTGACTTCCCAGCCTCCTAGCTGTGACTCACCTGCTCAGGGCCTCAGTTTCCTTCTCTGTAAAAAGCATAGGGCAGATCATAGGAAGACTGACTTAAGAGACTGCAGTGAGCCTGATATGGGGTGATGCGTGTAGAACCACTCAGCATAGCCTGGCAATCGTAAGCCTCAAGGCTTGTGACCTTTATGAGGGAGACAGAAGGGAACAGTTAATAGCGTGGGCCCCAAGGGGTTCACGTCCTAGCTCCACTCTACCAGCTGTATGGCTCCGAGCAAGTCACACAACCTCACTGGGCCTCAGTTTCCCTGTCCATAAAATGAGAATATTGGTGGTGGTTCCCACACCATTGAGTTGTGCCGGGGATTTCATTAGTTACCTCAGATCCGGTATTCAGAAGAGCCTGCCCCGGGTAACCCTCCAACAGCATTAGCTCACTGCTCATTACTCTCCAGATGAGGAAAGGCAGCCAGCCCCAAGTGCAAGGAGACTCCCCTGCTGTCCTTATGAGCCCAGGGGCATGGTTTTTGGTTTAGTTTGTCTTAGGAAGCCAGTGAGCCTAAGTTCCAATTCCACCTGGGCCGGCTAGGGCTCTCTCGGTTTCCTCAGCTGGAGAATGGGTGCAGGTAAAGCAGTGCCTGCAGCAGCCGCCTCTTTGAGCCGTGCCTGGGTCCCCGGGCTGTGCCCACATACCGTCTCTCACCAGCTCCAGGAGGAAATGCACACAGCCCAGCTGGGGACTCTGGCAGCCCCGCACATTGGCCAGATGGGGAACACCTGACTTCCCTTGGCCCCTTGACCACAGGCCTGGGAGGCTGCCAAGCCAGCAAAGGCCTTGGTCCGTGATTGGCATGTCGTGGGAGGACCAGCTGAACCCTTCAGAGCTTGAGATGGTCCCCGAGGCCATGGAGAGGGGTCCACCTGGAGAAAGGGCAGAGGGACCCTCAGGAAGGATTTTTCTGCCCCCACCCCTGACTTCCACAGTTCCCAATCCTCCTGTTTCACTATCTCTGTAGTAACAACCCCTAGTTAAAATCATCTTTATTCCACTGTGTTTTGTCTGTCTTGACCCTCTCTCCCCCAAGAGCACATGAGTCTGTGAGGACGGGGATTTTTATTGTCTTGATCCCTGCTGTACCCCCAGCATCTAGAGTAAGTGTCAAGCACATAGTAGGTGCTCAACAAACACTTGGCACTGGAGAAGAATTTTCAGATGGTGACACTGAGCTAGAAGGGTAGGGTGGCAGGGCCCCTCCGCCTGCGGACAGCTCCCCTTCCCGGAAGACAACCCAGTGCAGCTGCTGTCCCCTTGCTAGCTCATTGCCCCCACGGCGAGGGTTGGGAGGCCTGAGTTCTGCACACACACACCCTCACTGCAGCCAGGAAGTGTGTAACTGTCACTGCAGTACAACTGGGCCTCTTGGGTGAGGGAGAGACCTGGGCAATTTTCTGGCTCACACCTCATTTCTATGCTGCCTGGTGACACAGATAGGCCCGCAGGCCCAGGAAAGTCCTGTTCCAGCAGATGCAGGCTGGGACTCCTGCCCCGCAGCCCCGCAGGGCTTCTCCACCCCCAGGACTGGAGGGGCTTCCCAGCAGAGTCCCAGGATGGGATCTGGGGGCTGGGCTCCCGCCCCCTCCCCAGCCACAGCCCCTCACATGGGCATGGCGCTCCCCCGTTACAGTTTACAAAGTGCGTTCACAGACATTATCACATTGGCTCCTAAACGCCCCCTAAAAACCACAATAAATCTCTCGCTCTGGCTCTGGAGCCCACCGGCTGCTGTGTAATCAGTGAGCAGAGGGGCCTCAGGGCCCAGAGCCTGCCAAAGCTGAAGCCAGCAGGGGCAGAGGGGGGTCCACGTGGGCGGGTGGCAGGTGGCGGGTGGCAGGCCCAGCTGGGGCGCTGCGGGAGTGAGGATCGAGTCCTGAGGCCCGATCCTGCAAAGGAGAGAAGTGCCGTCTGGGAGAGCCAGCCAGTGGGGCTTGCAGGGAGAGGTTTACAGGACCTGGGAGGTGGGCCAAAGGTTCGGGGAAGGGACCAGAGGGTTCCTCGGCACTTAGGAAGGCCATCAGGGAGGTGGGCTGGTGGCCAAGGCACAAGGGACCCAAGGACAATCAGCCCGGGCTGGCTTCTCTTCACCCCCTAGATAACAGCCCTCAACCAGTTCCCCTGTGTGCCAGGCTCTTGTGCATGCTATCCCTCTGTCTGAATGCCTTTGCTGCCTTTTTGAAATCTTAACCGTCCTCAAAGGAGAGCTCAGAACCCCCCATTTGTAGGTCTCTCCCCAGCTCCTAGAGGCTGCAGCTCAGACCACCCCAGCTGTGCCTGGTCTCCCTGAATGGATAGCCCCCTCCCCTCTTTGTGCCCTCTATGCCCCTGAGGGCAGTGAATTTGCAGTGACTGAGTCCCCACCCCCACCCCTCACACCAGCACGAGTCACAAGCAAAGGCATGAGGCTGGGGGAGGTCACTGGCCAGGCAGACACTCCAGCCCAGAGGGTGGTAGGAGGTGGTGAGACCCCACACACACACACCTGACCAGCCCAGCAAGCACTGCCCCTGTGTTTTCAGCCTAGCACCCAGCCCTAGGCAGCCACAGAGAAAGAACCCCCCCTACGTCTAAGCCAAATCAGCCAGCAGCCATGGTTGGGTTTTGTTTTTTTTACCATTTCCCTTGATTCTCAAAGTTATAGGAGCTCAACTTACAAACTGTGGAAAGTTCAGGAAAGTTTAAATAAGCAGGGTGAGGGAGGGCCTGGCCCGAGGGGGCTGCGGCTGCCCTGGCAGGCGTCCCTCCCACAGCACAGTACAGCGGGGGCTGTGAGCCCTCTCCCTTTCCTGCCAGTCCATCGGCCAGGCGTCCCGGTGAGCTGTGGGCCCGACCTCTGGGCCGTGGGGGCGGATGGCCTGTCGCAGCTGCGGTCATGGCAGTGTCACAGCGGGTGTGTAACAGGTGCTGGCTTCTCTGCGGTCACCTCTGAGAGGATCAGCATTTTCCCTTTTTTCCTTGATATGAAAACCAGCTGCTGGGCCGGAGCCTTGATGGGTGGAGGCACCATGGTCTCTGTGAAGTGTTCACCAGGTGGTGTCTGAAGTGGGTCAAGGCAGGGGATGTAAGGGAGCTGGAGGTGGAGGGTGACTCATGGGGCGGATGCCCACCTTTCCAGGGGATGAAGGAGTCCCTCTGTGAGGCCTGGGGGACAGATCTTGTGGCTAGGCGTGTGGAGCTCAGGGGAGCCCCAAGGTCTAGCTCCTAGGCCTCATTTCTCCTGAGAAGGGTCTTACATCCAGAAATATAAAGAAGTCTTAGAACTCAACAAGTATCCCAATTTTTAAATGGGTAGGGGATACGAACAGACGTTGCTCCAAAGAAGATATACAAATGGTCAATAAGCACAAGGAATAAATGCTCAACGCATCAGTCATTAGTCACAACCACAATGAGATACCCTTTCTCACCCACTGGACTGGCTATAACCAAAAGGCAGGCAATAGCGAGTGTTGGTGCGGATGTGGAGACTCAAACCTTTTGTACTGCTGGTGGGAATATCAGAATGGAGAAATCCACTGTGGAAAAGTGTCTAGCCATTCGTTGAAGGTTAAACAGAGTTACCATACCAGCCAGCAATTCCACGTCTAGGAATATACCCAAGAGAAACGAAAATACGCATCCACAAGAAAACTTGCACACATTCGTTCACAGCAGCATTACTCACATTATTCGTAACAGCCCCAAAGTGGAAACAACCCACATGCTCACCATCTGATGAGTAGATAAACAAAAATGTGGAAATGTGATCTATCCAGGCAACGGAATATTATTTGGCCGTAAAAAGGAGCAAAGTGCTGATCGGTGCTACCACACGAATGAGGGAATCTTAAAAACACATTATGCTCAGTGAAAGATGCCAGGCACAAAGGTCATGTATTTTCTGATTCCATAATATGAAATGTCAGGAAGGAGACAGGAAGGAGATCAGTGGTTTCCAAGGACAGGGGCCAGGGAGGGACTGCGAGTGGGCACAGAGTCTCTTTGGGGGTAGGGGGTGATCAAAGTGTTCTGGAATTAGCTAGTGGTGCACAACCCAATAAATACACCAAAACCCACTGGACTGTACACTCTTAAAGGGTAAATTCTATGATATGTGAATTATATCTTAATAAAGCTGTGTGTTTTTTTAATGATAAGGTCCCAACAGGGCAGTCTACCCCCAAAGTCCCCCCAGGAGATGGCCCACTCAGGCTCAGCCCCTGCCCCTTCCAAGCTGCCTTCCTGGATCGATGGTGGGGTGCCAGGCAGTGGCTACTCTGAGGTGGGTGGGCACAGGGCTCGGCCTCCTCCCATGGGGCCAACCCATGCCTGCCTCTAGCCTTTTGCTGTGGAGGTTGCTTCTTCCTGAAACACTCTTTCCCCCACTCCTGCTCATCCTCCGGATCTCAGCTAGGATGTCTGGTCCTCACAGAGGCCTTACCTGATCCCAGCCCCTGTGGCAGGTTCTCTTTTCTCACACACAGTTCTGAACCTTTGGTACAAGCATGGCACCAGCACAGAGAAGGCGCACGAGAAACCGTAGCCAACTGAGTGAAGCAAAAATAAGAAGCTTGAGCTGAGGTCAGACATCCTGGGAGGGTCAGGGCTGCAGAGGGGAGCAGGGAGGCTGAGGAGGGCCTGTACTAGGTGGGCTTTCTTTGGGGAAACCAGGAGGGTGAGGAGGATGGTGTGCCAGATGCAGGTTCTAGAGGGATTCCTTTGGCTATCTGTGAGGGATGGAAGGGCAGTGTAAGGCTGGTGGCATGAGGCCAGCAGGAGGCCATGAAGAGACCTGGAGAGCCTGGGGCAGAGGCTGCATGGGTACAGAGAAGGGGCATGCTGGGGCGGTGGGGAATCTGGGAGCCACAAAGTCAAAGTGGCTTCAAGTTGGCACCAATGTAGAGGAGATGGAGTCTAGGATGGCGCTGGGTTCTGGTGGTGCAGACGGTGGGGTGGGGATGGGGCCAGTTCTGAGGTGGGGAGCACTACAGAGGGAGCCCATCCGATGTGAGGTTTTCTGAGGTGGCCTACTGTGGCACCACAGCAGGTGCCATCACCCCCATGTCCAGATCCAACCAGTCACTCCTGTGATTCCTCCCATATTCAACCCCCTTGATATTCCCATTTTCCAGGTTAGTCTCTCTACCTTGCACTGGCCAGGGCCCCAGGCTCCTCACTGACCTCCCCATCCGGAGCCACTTGCCTCCTCTCTTGTGGGTGCCGCAAGGCGGGTCATCCCCCAGTTCAGCCACCGTCAGTGGCCTCCCACTGCTCTCAGGACAAAGATGCTCTGGTGGGACCCACCTGGCTTTGCAGCCTCCCGGCATCCCACACACACCCAGTCCTACTCCACACGCTCTCCCCCACCCATGGCTTTGGGTGTGCCAAGCATCCACCAAGTGTCTGCTTCCCTGGGAGACTTCCTCCCTGAGCCTTGGCAGCATGGGGCCCTCGGCTCTGCCAGTCTTCTGGAACACACACCAGGAGGCATGACCCGACCAGGGTTTTCAGTGATGGTGAATTTATTTGAAATGGCGGAGAAAATGTATTACAATGAAACCACACGTAGTCACAAACTTGGTGCATGATCTTAAATCGGAAAGAGTTAAGAGTGTCTGCTGGTCTTATTCTGTCTTGTGAGGTTGCTTCAAGCCCAGACACACTGCAGGTCAAGTCCATGAGAGCAGGGACCCCATCTGCTGGGATCGTGGATGCGGCCTCCGTTCCTGGGGGCAGTGTCTGGACAGTGGGGGTGCAAAGGAGGGGCTGGATGGGTGGGAGGAGGAACAGTGGAAGGACAGGAGAGAGGGGGAGGGCCGGGGAGGAGGCCAGGTAGCTGTGTGGGTGAGTGGAACGGTAGGAGGCTCAAGCAGAGGGATTTCAGAGGGGCCCCTAGACCCCATTACGGAGGGAATGGCTCTTCCTGGGGCTGAGCTGGGATCCACGGAGCACCGGTGGGCACAGAAAGAACCACCTCATCCCAGCCCACTCCCTGGTCTCCAGCTTCCCTGAGGGCCTCCACGGAGCCTCTAGGCCCGGCTGGCCTCTCCAGCAAATTGACCAGAACTCTCTGAGCCATCCTTGACACCTCTGCTTGCACTTGCAAACACACACTCTCTCTTTTCGTCTTCTCTCTCTCTCTCTCTCTCCTCCCTCCTCTCTCTCTCTCTCCTCCCTCCTCTCTCTCTCTCCCTCTCTCGTGCCCATATCCAATCCATCAGCAAATCCTGTTAGATTATTTTCAACAGCCTCCTATCTGGCTCCCTGGCTCTGCTCTTGCCCCTCCCCCAGTCTCCTCTCAACTCAGCAGCCAGAGGGATCCTTGTAAATGGTGAGTCCAGGCGGCCTCACCATCTGGCCCCCATTTCCTCACTGAGCTCCTCTGCTACCGCCTCCCTCTCCCTCCCTCCCCTCCAGCCACACTGGCCTCCGCCTCCTTGCTGTTCCTTGACTGTGCCAGTCACACTCCCTGCTCCACACCTTTGCCCTGGCTGTTCCCTGTGCCTGGAATGCTCTGCCCCCAAAGAGCCATCTAACTCACCTCCTCACCTCCTTGCCATCTTTGCTCAAATGTCACGTCCTCTATCAGACCCTCCTCAGACACCTTATTTATAAATGAAAATAGGGACCCCTGGGTGGCTCAGCAGTGGAGGTCTGCCTGCGGCTCAGGGCGTGATCCTAGAGTCCTGGGATGGAGTCCCACATCAGGCTCCCTGCATAGAGCTTGTTTCTCCCTCTGCCTGTGTCTCTGCCTCTCTCTCTCTCTGTGTCTCTCATGAATAAATAAATAAAATCTTCAGAAATAAATAAATAAAATAAAACTCCGCCCCTTGTTTCCTTTTCCTGTTTTATTTTTCTCCTCGGAGCTTATCACTCTGGACCCAAATATTTTTTACTTCCTTATTATGTCTTTTGTCTGTGTTCCTCCATTAGAATGTGATCTCCATGAGGGCAGGGGTCTTGTCCAGTGCTGTGTCCCCGGCACTGAGCACAGGGTCTGCAAGGCACAAATGAGGTGCTCAATAAACCTTTGCAGAATGAACAAATGAATGAGCGTCTCCAAGGCCCAGGCTTGCTCTTGCTGGGCTGGCCTGCCCCAGGCCCAACGCCCTTGCAGGTCCTCGCTGCTCCATCATTGCCTTTCCCCTTGGCCACTGGGCAGATTTAGCCCACCAGGGGCCACTTCAAGAGTCCCAAAGTCCCTTGGGGACTTGCCTCCTCCCACCCAAAAGGCTGCCCACACTCTCAAAGGCTGATGGGGTGGCTCCCAGAGTTGAGTTCCAGGGAAAATGATCCAGAGCTGGCCCATCTGCCACTTGGTTCAGAACCATTCATGCGGCCCCTTGGTGGGCCCAGGTGGGCCGCAGCAGCCAGTCCTCCTAGGAACACCACCACTTCGCATTCTCCACTCTCTTCACCCTAAGCTTCCACAGTTCCCGTCCTGCCTGAGCCTCCGATCCAGCCTGGCTGGCTAGGCACAGTGGACAGAGCAGAGTTCTGGGGTCACTGGACAAATGAGGATGACACTGGTTCCAAGAGGTCACATGAGCCGCTCAAGGGCCCCCTTCTGTGATGCTGAGCCCCAGATGAGACGGGTGGAGGGTGCCCGTTCCTCCCTTGCCACCCCCATGACCCAGGGGACACTGAACTGGGGGTGTGGAGTCTCCAAGCCCCGTAGACCCACAGCATTTCACGGGGGCCTCACACGGGTTTGTGGTTATAAGACACTTGACTCTAGAGACTCAGGAAACTTGGTGGCCGTGGAGGCCACGTGTATATGTGTGCACATGTGTGTATGTGTGCTTTTGTGTGCACGTGTGTGTGCATGTGCTATAGGGCACAGGGCTCATAAACAAGCAGATTGCTGTGGGTCCCCAAATCCATGTCCCCTCACCCCAGTGACTCCAAAGGGGTGGCCTGGACTAGGAGACAGACACCTCGGAGGGAGAGAGGGAGGTCTCTGGACCACTCAGCCAGGGGCACAATAGGCCAGCATCCTAACCAACACACAGCACAGCAAAGTCAGCCAGACACAGAGGCAAAACCCAATTCAGCTGCCCCTCTGGTCCTCTAAGTCTTGACCCCACTATCTGCAAAATAGATCTAATAATTTCCACATTGTAGGGCCGAGATTAAACAAGATGATGTAGGTATTCAGTACATGACAACTATTCAAGTTCCTGGTAGTTGTGTTAGAGCTCACATCTGAGATGAAGAACAGGCTGCCCATTTGTTCCAGAAGCTCTCAGAGCCCCCTTTCTGCCTTGCTGTGAGCAGGGCACGGGACACAAGGCCCAGCCCTCAGGGGACTCACAAATAATAATAATGATGCGCACGCGCGAACACATGGGTCCCAGCTGGCCGGCTTTGGGAGGCAGTGTGGTTTCCTGCTTTATTAGCACAACCTCACTTAATCCCCCAGAGAACCCTGTGACTGCAGCCATCCTGACGGGGAGAAAACAGAGAGGGGAAGTAGCTTGTCCGCAGCGACCCAGTAGACAGAGGGCAGAGCCAGGATTTGAGTGGAGGATCTTACCTCCACACGCAGGCGGGATGGAGAGCCACATGCTCGGGATATTGCTCAAATCGAGAAAGCACCCTGAGGCTGGGAGAACTCTGAGGAAGGAGGGTGCCGACTGGGGTGGCTCAGGAGGAGACCGACCAATGAGCAGGGACTTAAGGTACGAAGGTGGGATGGCCAAAAGGGAAGTGGCCAGGCAGGGAGGGCAGCCCAAGCCAAGGCCCAGAGTCAGGAAAGAGCATCCGGCTCCCCCCCACCCCCCTCCTAGCTGGTGCAGGCCACTCACACCCTCTTGCCCTTGTCCACACGGTCCCCTGTTTGCATTGCCCTCTCCCTTCTTCTTCCCTCTGCATCCAGCGGTGTCAGGGCAGGAATTGAAAACAGACCCTACCTGCACATTCCCGACCATGTGCCTTTCCGGCCACCCTGCTCGGCCTCATAGAGAGGGAGAGACTTAAGCCTGAAGAGACTCAGGGTAGAGAAGAGTCTGCCTGGAAGAGCATGGGAAGCAGGGGGAACAGAATGTGCAAAGTTATGAGGCCAGAGTCTGGATTGTGCCCACCCGCCCCGGGCACTGCTCAGAGTCCCCCGCATCACACCCAGGGGCTCTGAAGCCAATGCTGCTTCCACCACCCTGCCCAGAGAATCGCAGGGTATAGTCAGGGGATGTTCACACCCTGGGGGAGGAACCCTGGCTTTCATATTGTTCAGCCCAGTTTTTTTCCTCTCCATGAAATTCGGCCTTCTCTCCTGTGACATGAGATCCTAGGCCCCACCTCAGGAATTATTCAAGCGGACGTGAGGAAAGTCCCCAGCCTAGAGTAGGTGCTCAACAAATACCAGTTGCCTGGAGCATCATGACAGAGCCCAGCTGGGTGAGATGCCCCTAGCTCTCTGGGGCCTGGCATTGAACAGCTTCCTAATCAGGAACGAAGAAGCCCTGGAGGGTAGGGAGGCTCTGAATCTAGCCTGGGTGGGTCTGTAATTAGAGCAGTGAGGCTATTACAGAGACAAAACGTAAACCCTGCTTCTCCTGGAGGTTAGGAAGTCTGTGGTAACAAGAGGTCCGCTCTGCCCTCAAAGCCGTGCTTTCCAAAGTCATTGTGGGGGCTCCAACCTCCCCACACCCTGGCGCCCCATCACGGCGCAGCCCATCTGGCACACGAGACTGGGAGGCGCCCTCCCAGGGCAGTTCGCTCCCAGCAGGAACCACTTGGCTCCCCAGACAGAGGCAGGGCTGGCTCTGCCCTCAGAGCCTGGCCATTGTTGAAGAAGTCTGGGAGTCCCAGGAGGGGACAGTGGCACTTACTGGGCACCATCTGTGGGCCAGGAAAGGATTGGGTGCTTTACGGTCCTCCCGGACTCCGACTACCTCTGACAGCTAGGTATTAATATTCCCGTTTCACAACTTGGGAGACTGAGGCATGGAAGGTCAAACAAATTTGAACTGTTCAGTCCAAAGCCCCTCTAACCTTAATCTTCCCTCCCACGAAATGCAGGGGTTGTTGGAACTTCAGTGATGACGGGGAGCTCACCCCCGCAAAGACCCCATCTCGGGCATACCTGCAAAAACATTCTCAGTGTGGGCTGAAACTGGTCCCCTGAAGCTCCCACCTAAGGCCTGAGCACCAGCTGTCAGCTGTACACGGAGCCAGGCCCTCTATCCTTGAGGCAGTCTTCAGAAATTGAATACAGCGGGACATGTCCCAACTAACGAGCATGCCTCCCTTGGTCAAGTGCTCCTCTCTGAGCCTCACTTTGCCCAGCTGTACAATGGGGATACCAACAGGCCCTGTGTGAAGGGTAGTTGTGAGGCCTCAGGGAGTCAACAACCTGGGAGCTTTCCAGGAGCATCCAGAGTCTTCAGAGAAGCTCCAGTCAAGGAAAGAGGCTTAAGGGGCTTTCTGAAGGCCTGACCTACCCCAAGGGAGGGAGTAGCCTCGATCAGGGCAGCCTCACGGTGGGGAGGACGGAACTCCATCTTGGGGCCTGTCATGAGTGAGACTTCACCTGTACCATTCTGCTTTTCTTTCTTTCTTTCTTTCTTTCTTTCTTTCTTTCTTTCTTTCTTTCTTTCTTTCTTTCTTAAAGAAAGCTCTACTCCCGACTAGGGCTTGAACTCACAACCCCGAGATCAAGAGTTGCATGCTCTCCTGACTGAGTCAGCCAGGCACTCCTCACCTATATAAGTCTGGCTCCCCCAGACCTGGCACAAGCTCACCTGCCCCACCCAAAGGATGCAGGTCAGTTTTGTTGAGGGACAGCAGGGCATGGGATCGAGCAGCGCATGGGATCGAGCAGGTCTGGGTTCGAGTCCTTCACTGCCATCTACCAGCTATTTGGTAATGTACTTGCCGGTCACCTCTCTGCTCCAAGCCCTGGCTTCTCCAGCTCCAGGAAAGGGCCTATCAATCAGGGCTGCAGTGCTCAGCGTGAGTCAAAGCTGGCCAGCCCCTTGACAGCAGAGACAGGTGCACCCCAGGCCCCCACTGGGGACAGCCAGGCCACCGCCACCCCCATCATTGTCTTCCCAGCCTCTCAAGGGCTGAAGAAATGCAGACTGGAGAAGGACCCCATGCCTCTGCACATTCTGTTCCCCCTGCTTGCCATGGCCTTCCAGGCAGGTTTCTGTCTACTCTGGGTCCCTCCAGGCTTAATTAAGTCTCTTCCTCTCCGTGAAGTAGGACAGTGCTGCCGGAAAGGAATGTGGTCAGGAGTCTACTGATGGGAAACTGAGCCCAAGAGAGGAGAAGCAATGTGTCCAGGATTATGCAGATGCAGGGGGACAGCTGGGATTTCAACAGACTCCACTGCTCCTCCTAACACCTCCCCAGGAAGCACCTAAGACCTTCTCCAATCTGTCCTCTGCCAGCCCAGCTGTGCATATGCACGTCCTGTATATTCCCACCTCGGGAAACCTCAACCTGGAAAACCCGCCTTCTCTCCATCCACCAAGTTCCTATTGGCCTTGAAGGCCCCACCTACTCTCCTGTGCCCACCCAGCCCTGTCCTCAGCACCCAGAGTGTACTATGTACCTGTCCACCCAACCCTCCTTCCTCCAATTCCTCTTCACCGTCTGGTCACCCCATGTATCTCCACTGTCAGAAAGCTCCCTCCGACTGGGCCGGACCAATTTCTCCTCTGAGCTCATTCTCCAGCACCACCCATTTACCTACTTGATGATTTCTTGCTTAGTGTCCATCTCTCCAGATGAGTGCTCAGTGGGTAGGATGGGATACAGGGAAGGGGGTCTTGTTCACATGTGTCATCCCAGCACCCAGCACAGAACCTGGTACGGACCTGGTGTTCAATACTTGCTGTTCCCGCATAGCAAGGAACATCCATCCATCTTTTCATTCACCAAATGCTTATTGAGAACCAGGGACACAGCAGTAAGAAGACAGGCTGGGCCCTGCTCTAGTGCAGTAATGTGTGTGTGTGTGTGTGAGTATTACAAGGACAAGTGGGAATAAGTGCCATGAGGAGCAACAGAGCAGGGGAAGGATGACAGAAAAGGAAAAAGATGGGAGAAGGTGGTAAGAGAAAATCTCTCTGAGCAGGTGACATTTGATCAGATCTCTAAAGCAAAAGAGAAAGTGATATGAACATCAGAGGAAAGGGTATACCAGGGAGCAGGACAACAGGTGCAAAGGTCCTGAGGTGAGAATACACCTGGTATGTTGGAGGAAGTGCAAGGAGGTCAATGGATGCCTTGGGGGTGGCAGGAGCTGAGGTCAGAGAGGGATCAAATAGGGGACATATGCAAGATTCTGCTCTGACCCTGCCTGAGCCGGTGCAGGGTTCTGGGCTGAGGTATGCAGAATTTGATCACTCTGGCTGCTGCACCAAGAATGGATTCCAGGGGCCCCGAGGAGAAGCAGGAGATCCACGAAGAGGCTGCTACACTCATACAGTGGCCGTGAATGTGGTCAAATTGCTGATATATTTTGAAAGTTAGAACCAGTGGTATTTGCTGATGGATTGAATGAGGGAGGAGTAGGAGAGAGAGAAAGAGAAAGAAAGAAGAAAGAAAGAAAGGAAAGAAAGAAAGAAAGAAAGAAAGAAAGAAAGAAAGAAAGAAAGAAAGAAAGAAAGGAAATGAGAAAATGAGAAAATGAGAAAAAGAGAAAAAGGGAAGGGAAGAGTAAAAAATATTTGCCGGGTTTGGGGTCTGAGCAAGTGCATGGGAAGCAGAGGTGCTGTTACCTGAGATGGGGAAGATGTGGCAATGGGGCAGGTTTCTGGGGTGACCTCTGAGGTAGAGGGCTCAATGGCCATCCACATGGAGGTGTGGCAGAGAGCACTGGCTGCATGGGTCTGTAGTTCAGGAGGGAAGTCCAAGCTGGGTGTGGGCACCTGTCATGTAAGTCCCTGTGTTTTGCACATAGTAGGTCCTTAGTAAATGGCTGCTGACCTGGCCTGCAGGGCCTTGTGGGGGACACAAAACTGGCCACAACCCTGCTCCTGGCCTCTAGGAGAGGTAAACGAAGGCCCTGGGGCCAACCACAGAGCCATACCCTGAGAGGGGCACACGCACACTGCCAGCGTTCCTTGGATGACATGGCTGGAGGGTCATCTAGGAAGGCCTCTCGGGTGGGGTGGTGACAGAGTCTTGGCAGAGATGGGGCAAGCATTGGAAGGCAGGTGCTCCAGCCTCTGGGGTGAGGTGGGGAACAGGTGGAGGAAGGCTCAGCAGAGCCAGTGGAGCTGGGGTGAGGTGGAAGGGTGTCAGAGCCCAATGCCTGGATCCAATCTGGGCTTTGCAACCTTGGGCAAGATCCTCAACGTCTTTGTTTTTGCCTCTAAAATACCAATAATAGCCCTAGCTCCTGCCATAGATTGATGTGACGATCAAATGAGTTAATCCATGTAAAGTGCCCCACATAAAGCGACGGCAGGTGCTTAAAAATGTGACCTCCCCATTAGTATTGTGTCCAAAGAAGGCGGTGTCCTCCAGCCTGGGAGGCCCACTGACCAAGGGCAGAGGACAATGCGTGAGGCTCAAGTGTGAGGTACCTTTGGCTCAGATAAGGAAGGGAACTTTTATTCCCTTTAGGCAGCGGCGACCCGTGCAAAGTTCTGTGCAGACCGATGAGGACTCAGTCCTTGAGTACCCTCCACCTGTGCTCAGCTGAACACATCCCTGCCCATCGCAGGCCCAGTAGTCCTTCCGGGCAACCTGTCTGCAGGGCTCAGGGGCACGTCTCATAATAACAGCTAAGGCTTGGCGATCGCTTACTATGCTGGTGTACAAGGCTGGCCCTAAGATTATGCTGCAGATAGTAGCTGGCAGGACCAGGATGTAAAGTCTAGAATCTACACTGGCTTCTCTTGGCTCCAAGACTGACCCCGGAGGCCTGAGAAGTGACGGGGCATCAGTGGCATGTCCAGCACTATTGATTCTCCCAGCAGGCAGGGTGGGGTCCTTGCGCCAGTTCACGGGGGCAGAGACCACGAGGTGATATGACTTGCTCAGGGCCCCACAGCTTGTCCAAGTTGGAGCTGGGACTCCAGTCTAGACCCGTTAGACTCCAAATGCCCCCATTGAAACGTGGCAGGCACGGCACACCAACCCTGGGCTTCCTTTAACCTGGGCCTGCATCCGGGGTGAGCTCCCTCCATCTGGAGCTATTTCTGAGCTCTGAGGTCCTCTTTGGAGGAGCCGGGAAGATAGTGGATCCCCCCACACCTCTGCTGCCCCTTTACTGTTCTGTTCCCCTCCTGACTTTGTCCTTTCAAAGAGATTTTTCATCCCCTAAAACCGCCCTGGCCCGCTGGTCCCTGCCCTGCCCTGCCCTGGCGAGGGCGCACTGAAAAGCAGGCTTAACTGCATCCTCTTTATAGCTTCCCAGCCAGAAAAACCAGCAGAGGGGAATACAGTGTTTGCAGACCAGGTCAGGTCCAAGGTCACTCTATAAAAATGGATTCCTGGAAACACATAACCTAGCAATTTACCCCGTGAATTTTATTGGCCTCAAAAACAAAAACAAAAACAAAAACTAAACTAAACAAACAAAAAACCACCCCATTTGAATAACGAAGGGAGATAAACAATTCCTAGTTCCTCCTTTATTAATGAATAAGGACACACAAAAACTCAACCGAAAGGCAGCATCAGGTCTGATTTATTAGACGCTTTCATTTCATAAAAACCAGCATGTCTATTAAAATAGGATGATGTCCAAAAGGTGTGTTTGCTTAAAAAAAAAAAAAACTGTATTTATCACAGGACGAGGTTTAGTTATATTTTTTTGTTTTTTTAAACAAAGCTCACATTCTCCTGACTTCACGCCTTTTACTACAGCCAGAGGGAAACTGATTTCAGAATCCATCTGATATGTCGGATTTCTTTGTGGCATCCACTTCATCGCTCAGCAGCCAGCCATGATGTCATAAGCCCATCAGATTTCCGGTAGGGGGGAAACGCTGGGGAATTGGAAAGAATGGATGTTTCTTACCCATCAGGAAAGGGGGGGAAGGGGCTGGGTGTGTTGGGGAGGTGGGGGACTGGAGGCAGGCTCAATGTTTGTGATATTTAATGTCAGGCAGAAACCTGAAAAATCCAGCCACCCAGATGTTTTCTAAATATCCAGATGTCTGGCACCGAGCAGACCACGCTCCCCCCTACCTCCCATCCCAAGAGGCACCCGACATTTCAGCTTTGACCTCAGGTCTACAGCGAGTGCGAGCTGCCAGGAGCTGTACATCCTCAAGGCTGCCCACCCTCGGGTTGGGATTTTTTTTCTTTCTTTCTAAATCTTTACACATGGATGACAGGAGTAACTAGGTCCAGATTTTTAAAAGCTGTTGAAGCAGTGATTTGAAAAGTTCAGTCCCTGGAATTAGCTTCCACAGAATACACTATATAAGCCAAAAAGGAGGAAAGAAATCTCCTAGCCAACACTCACACAAACATATGTGACTCTTAAGCCATAGGACTTAAAAACCCAAAACAAAACCAGTGAGTCTGAGACTCAAGGACTCCAGACTGACACTGAGAAGCGATGAGCCTTCCCCCCGCCCCAGGAGCACGCTTCCCCCAAATCAGAAAAACACCAAACAGCTTTGTTCTTCCTGACAAAGCCCCTCGCTTCCAAGGAACAGACAGTGCCAACAAAAGCACAGGGTAGAACTAATTTACGCTGAGGCTCGGGGCTTCAAGGAGTCATAAAGTACAGAAATGGCTTTGCCTGGGAAGCTGCCTCTCTGCAACCAGCAGTGGGGACCCCTGGCCTGGGGGAGTCCCGGAGGCCACAGACAGAGCGGAGTCCAGGCTTCCAGGCACACACGCCCACTGAGGCCACCACGGAGGCCTGTGACATCACGGCTAATTGCTCCTGAAAATGAGCCAAGAGCTGCAGGCCCCTGGGGCCCAAACCCTGTGGCTTCGGCTTCGCAGGGAGCCAGGAGGAGAGGCAGCCAGGGAGGGGGGCCGCCTCCAATTAGAACCGAGTGCTTGGATGATGAAAAAGAGGGTGGCCAAGGGGAGGGTGTCTGGGGGAGGGCAGGAGGAGGTGGGGGGGCGCTCAGGGATGGAGGTGGGGGGCTCTGTGGCCTCATCTCCTAGAACAACCCCCCTGCTTTTCAGATGGGGAAATTGAGGGCAGGAGTGGCTGAGTGGCCCGCCCAAGGTCACCAGGCTAATTAGCGGGACCCCCCGGACCGGGGAACAGAAAACGCAGGCCTGGCATTGCGCAGCTCTTCCCTGAACGTTATCTAATTTAATCCTCACAACCCCCTGTGAGGGAAGGATTATAATTAACCTCAGTTACCGGAGGAGCCAATGGAGGTGCAGAGAGGTTAAGTAATTTGCCCAGGGTCACACAGCTTGTCATTAGCAGAACTTGGCCTGAACCTCTGAGTTTCTGCTGACTCCAAATCCAGTGCTCTTGCTGCCGGGTGGGGGGGTGGGGGTGGGGCCGCGGTTAAGGTTTAACTGGGAGCAGTGAATCTGATTTAAATACATATTTAAAATGCTGGTGATCCCCACAGAACAGAAGGACATAAATCATGGCAAATTAATTTTTTAAAGCAATTCCAGTCAGGAGGGCTGGCTGGCTGGGTGGGTGGGGAGGCCGCTTTTATTCTGTCCCTGCCAGAGCCTGAATAAAGCCTGCAGACGCTCTCTCTAGCTGTGCATGGAGGCTCAATCCCCTGAAGTGGAGAGGGAGGGGGGAAGCTAAAAGCTTTGTCGGGCATCTGTGAGAGCATAATCTGCCACAGGAAAGGTGCCAGGCACACAGGTCTGACAGAGCCAGGGGAGGGAGAAATTCACTGAGCGTGGAAACTACAAAAAATAAGAAGAGTCGGCCCCTCTAAGCCCGAGTCCTGGCTGGAAGACAGGACTTTAAATGAACTGCAGGGAACCCGGGCAGCTATTTGTGGCACAGGGGCCAGATTCTGGGTCAGGCCGGTGCTGCCCGGGGTCCTGTCCGCTCCGGGCTGGGGGAGGGCCAGGGGAAGACCAGGCAGTGACTGTGGCCCCATACCATGGCCATCCTGGGGACCCAGCTGGCCACCACCTTCTCCAGAGTAGCATCTGAAGGAAAGCAAGCCTCCAAGAGCTGGCTCCGAGGCTGGACTGAGGCCGAGGTTGGGAACAGGACAGGCACCTGTCCTCAGGCCTCCCCCCTCCCCGCAGATCCCTTCCCTTCCAGGGGAACTGCCTTGGAGCTTCAGTGGGCCATCTGTGCCAGGCCTCGCCCCGCTCTCTTCCTCACCAGGCTTGCTGGTTTCTTTTACTTTGTTTCTGTGAACGGCAAATGGGGTGTGGAGCCCAGGACTCGGTCCAGGGAAGGAGAGAGAAAAGTTGCTGCCATCTGGATGCCTGACCTGGCTGAGCAGCTCACATTTTTCTGGGGGAAATCTACCCATCCTTTATTCGATTTGTCTACCGTCTACCCAAAAAGAGATTCAGGTCCTGCCTTCCTGGCACTTCTATGTGAGGGAGGGAAACAAACATTAATCCAATAATGACTTAAAAATGCCCGTGGAAGGAGGGTCATGGTCAGGGGGAAATGTCAGGTCATGTGAGGTCAGGGAAGGCTTCCTGGAGTAGGTGACTGAGGCCCAAAGGCCGAGGATGGCACGAATCCCTGTGACTCACCATCACCTCTCCGGAGAAGCCTTCCCTCATGCCCACCCATGCTTGCCTCCCATTCCCATGCCCCATTCCCTTCTGGACTATTCATCTGTGTCCCTCCACCAGTGTGGAAGACCCAGACAGGTTGGCCTTGTCCGTGCCTGGGATGTTTGATGACTACTTCTTGATCCAAAAACATACACAACAGGGACACCTGGGTGGCTCAGGGATTGGGTGCTTGCCTTCAGCTCAGGTCATGATCCCGGAATCCGGGATCAAGTCCTGCATCAGACTCCCTGGGAGGAGCCTGCTTCTCCCTCTGCCTTTGTCTCTGCCTCTCTCTCTCTGTCTCTGTCTCTCATGGATAAATAAATAAATCTTAAAAAAATAAAACACAACATGTGCAAAGGACCTGTGGTGCAGGAATCAGAGAGACCAGGAGGATGTAGGAGTAAGAATGGCAAAAGGTTCAGGGAGTAGTAGGAGACGAGACTGGGCCACCCCGAGAGCCAGGCTGGGTGGGCAGGTATCCCTCGTGTGGGCCCCCTCCGGCCTTGGCAGAAACTGGGTTTGGGTGTCGTCCTTTCCCTCCAGGCGGTAGTCACACAGGTCTCTGGGCGCCTCCGGGGAGCAGTGGGCGGGGACTGGCCTCCCCTGCCCGGTGGGCTCCCTCCCCTGTGCCGAGGGGCGGCGGAGGCAGATCCGGGCGTCCCCCTCCTCCCTACAGCCCACCCCAAGTCCCATCTGCACCCCCACCCCCACGCCTTTCTCCTCACTGAGGCGGAAGTGGAAGGAGAGAAGGAGCCGGGCTGCGGGCTCGGACCGGACCGGGTCTGGGTCCCCTCGGCGCGTGTCGTGTCGGTAAGCCGGCCTCGGCTCTCGGATTCCGCCCCGGCGAGCTGGAGACGCCCGGGCTCCGGCGGGCACAGCGCGGGCGCTCCGGGAACCTGTCTGAAAGGCTCGAAGTCAATGTCCTCTCGTTCCCCTCCCGCGCTCAGTTCAGCGACCCCCCGTCCTTCCCCCTCCCTGCGCGGCGGCGGGGCCGGGGCGGGGGCGCGGGGATCCCGGGCGCCGGCGGCGGGGAGCGGAGCGCCCGACACCTGCCCGACACCTGCCGCCGCGCGCCCCCGCCCGGCGCCGCGCCTCCACCTGCGCCCGCCCCGCGCGCTCCGCCAAACTTTCCGCCGCCGCCCCCCGCGCGCGTCTACACCGCCCCGCGGCTCTGCGGCGCGCCCCCGGCCCCGGGGCGCGGGGGGTGCCTCGGTCACAGTCCGCGTCTCCACGGTCCCAACGCCGCGAGCGCCGCGGACCGCCCCCCTGAGCCTCGACCGTCTCGGGCCTTCCGGGGCGCCTCAGCCGGACCGCCTGCGCCCGTCTACACCGCCAGCGCAGCCCCCGGGGCACCGAAGGCTCTCCGGCTCCGGGGCCGCGTCCACGCCGCCCCCGAGACGCCCCGGCCCCCGGGCCGCGTCTACACCGCCCAAGGCTCACGAGGCTCAGAGCGCACCCGGCACGCGGAGCCCGCGGCAGCCGCCCGGGGAGCGGGGTGCTGCGGCGGTCGCTCCCGGTGCCCCGCGCCCCGCGAAGCCGGCCGGGGCCGCTTACCTTGCCCGCGCCGTCACGCTCCGGTCCCGGCCGTGCGGTCCCTTTCGTACATTTTGCAATAGTGTCGACAGCGAAGGAAAATATTATAAATCCTCTCCTGGTCACGTGGCTGTCCCCCAGTGTCCCCGCTTTCCTGTCTTTTCGGCCTTTGAGACAATACTCGGCCCCAGCGGCCGGCCGCTGGCCAGGGGGCTCCAGGCAGCCGCGGCTGGCCGCGGGGGGCGGGGCCTGGGCGGGGCGGGGCGGGGCCTGGGCTGGTCGGGGGCGGGGCCGGGGCGGGGCGGGGCGGGGCGCGGGCTCCGGCGGCCCTCCGGCGGGAAGCCGCGGCGAGGCTACAAGCGCTCCTGCTCCAGCTCTGATTGGTCGGCTGGCAGGCGATGCTGGGGCCTGATTGGCCGAGACGAAGAAGGGCTCGGGCCGCGGAGTGGGGGTTGCGGGTTTCATTCTTCGCCTTTTCTTTCTTGCCACCGCTGCTCTTTTGGGGCCCCTGAGATCCGCAGCCTTTTCATCGCTGCTTCCGTGCACCCCATCATAACACTTAACCGCGCGAGTATAACCGCCAAATAGGTAGCACCTTGAGCTCGGCGTGTGGTGCTCACCACTGTATTCCCCAGGGCCTGGCCCACAGGATGAGCTCAAAATGTGTTTGTTGATTGAATTAACGGGAAATGTGCATACAGGTTTTTAGAGCTAGAAAATAGGATTATTATTCTCCTTCAAGAATGGGGAGACTGAGGGACGCCTGGATGGCCCAGTGGTTGAAAGTCTGCCTTCTGCTCAAGGCATGATCCCGGAGTCACGGGAATCCAGTCCCACATCGGGCTTCTTGCATGGAACCTACTTCTCCTCCCTCTGCCTATATCTCTGCCTCTCTCCGTGTCTGTCTCTCATGAATAAATAAATAAAATCTTAAAAAAAAAAAAAAAGAATGGGGAGATTGACATGCAGAGAAATGCTGTCACCTGGGAGTGATGGCTGAGCTGATACTGGGACATGCCGACATCACTGGACCTCAGATCTCTATATAGTGATGCACTGTGGAGTGTCAGGGCCTCAGTTTCCAATCTGTCAAAATATTAGATTGCTTGGAGTAGCAGGTGGTTTGAAAGGTTACTTCAGTGAGCATGCTGTAGGCAGCACTGTGTTTGGCAGTGTGAATGAGACATCCCTAGCCTCCATGTGAAATTCTCGGTCCTCTCCTTTCCTGGCACCCTCTCCCTACAAATCACAGGGGAAGTTAAAAGTACTGTGGTCAAACCAGGCTGTCTTTCCAATCTCTGAGGGTTTAGGGGCATGTGGGAGGATTTTTTGGGGGGAGCCACAGGGAAATGGACTTAAGCAAGCATGCTGTTCTGGCAGGAGGGAGTTCTTGGAAAACCCCACTCCATCCCAGGCTGGTCGGTTTTGTTTTGTTTTGTTTTTAAGTAGGCTTCATGCCCAGCATGGAGCCCAACTGTGGGGCTTGAACTCACCACCCTGAGATCAAGACCTGAGCTGAGATCGAGTCGGGTATTTTAGGGACTGAGTCTCCCTCGCATCCCCCAGCCTGGTCCTTCTGATTGAAGGGCAGTCTCTGAGATGGGCTAGAGGAGAAGGTTTCCTCTGATAAAAGAGGGTGTAGGAGCTGCTCCTGGAGTTGGGTGAGAGCATTAGTTGACCAGAGAAATGCTACCTGAGATGCTGGACAGCCAGGTTCAGGCATGCAGAGGAGCTGGCTTGGTGGCACAGAGAGTTCTCCCAGTGTCTCTGTCTTCACAGGGCCTCTTATAAGGATGCCAGTCATTGCAGTAGGGCCCACTGCAATCCAGTATGACCTCATCTCAACTTCATTACATCTACAAAGGCCCTATTTCCAAATCAGGCTACATTCATAAGTTAGGATTTCAACATATCTTCTTGGGGGACACAGTTCAGCCTGCAACAAGGCTCAATGAAGAAAGAACAGTCCGGTCAGAGGGGAACTGCAACAGCTGATTGCCCTCCTAATGCCCACTGCTTTCTGGGGTCTTATCTTCAGCTCCTCTCAGTTCCCTGTCCCTGGCAGCTGCTTACACTGAGCCAGGAACGAGCTGATCCTCTGATAACAGGCCTTCTCAAGCCGCTTCTTCCAGCAGGCTCTTCCTGGCCTGCCTGCCGATCCCTCCTCTGCCTGCCTGCCTGATCCCCACCCCCACCCACATCCCACATATGAGATGGACAAGGACAATAAAAGCTGTTTCACAAGCAGGTGGTGATTAATCGCCAAGTTAATTAAAGAGGCAGTAATTACGCTCAGATTTCAGAGGAAGGAGCGATGTCTTGGGCAGGGATGGGTGGTCAGCCTCCGTCTCCCTGAAGAAGTGGGGCTGGAAGACAGAAATGATTTGAAAAGACAGAAAGAAAAATCAAGGAACTGTTTTTTTTTTAAAGTGGGTACTTCAGCCAGAGCCGTAATGTTTTATTTGGCAGAGGCAGGCAGTGGGCTTAGATGTTAAGCTCACCTCTGTACTTTTCTGTGCTTCCGAAATATTTCATTAACAATAACAACAACAAAAAAAAAAAATGGAAGGAGGAGGTTAAGTTCGAGATTTATAAAGGGCCTCAAATAGCAGTGTGCCCCACTTTACACAACGAAGAGGGCCTGAAAATCACATGTAAATCAAATCTCGCTTGCCCACCCAGTACATCTTAATACCAGCAATGCTCGATCTTCTCGATCTTCATTTCTGATTGATTTTCCCTGGCAGAGGCGTAGAATTCTTTGCTTTAAGTGTCAGGCTCTCTCTGTCAAGTAGTTAATGACCTATAAAGCACTTAAAATGTACTGGAGGAGATGCTATTTGGAGGCACCCCGCGGTGTACCCTCTTCTATTGTCAGTAATCACCCCTCATTTATTTGCTCTTATTGGGTTAGAATTTGCTATCAGGTTTCCCTAAAGTGAAGCCCATCAGGAAAGGTCCAATTCCATATGAGCCAAGATGGGTGCTGGGTACCCTGAGGCGGCAGCGGTAGATGACAGAAAGGGCCTGTCCTTTAGAGTGCTTGACCATGGTGCACTGGTCACCTCTTGGCATGTCTTCCCTGACTACTTCATTCCTCCCATGGCAATAGCCACCACACCCTTCCCTGTTTCTCCTCCCCATGTATCCCCTGCCTCAACCTGTCCCCTGAGTCCTGATCCATTCTCTTGGCTGTTGTTAGGACACCTCCCCCTGGTGGCCCCCCACCATGTCTCTCTCTTTTTTTCTTTTTAAGATTTTATTTATTTATTCATGAGAGACACACACACAGAGAGAGGCAGAGACACAGGCAGAGGGAGAAGGAGGCTCCAGGCAGGGAGCCTGACGCGGGACTCGATCCTGGGTCTCCAGGATCAGGCCCCTGGCTGAAGGCTGCACTAAACCACTGAGCCACCCGGGCTGCCTCCCACCATGTCTCTCTACACTGGTGCTCCACTCCCGTACTTCCGGTTGTGTTTACTGACACCAGCCTCTGTCCAGTGGATGGGGCATGGATGCTTGAGGCCAGTAAATCACCAGGTCTGTTGGCCCCTCCCCTGCGAAGTGGCTCTAGCATCTGGTCCCCTGCCCCAGGCTACACCTCCTCGGCCTCAGTCCCAGTCCCAAACTTTTGCCTATGTCAGCAGCCTCCAAATGAAACAAGCCCGGCTCCCTCTATCCATTTATTCGAGTTGCCTCCTAAATAACAGTGTAGGGGATTTTGCTCCCCTGCTCCCTAACTTCTGTGTGCCTCCTCAGGCCTCAGTCTGGTACCCAAAGCCCTTCACGACCTCCCCAGCCTCCTCCAAACACCTCACATGTTCTATCATCACTTCTTCCATCCTCAGGCCTTAATTCATAATATTCTTCATCTGGAATGTCTTTATCCTTCAAGGTCCCCTCTTCCAGGAAGCCTTCCTTGGTTAGCCCAGGCTTGGTTTACTCTCCTTGGAGCTCCCATAGCCCTTCTGACAATGTATTTTCTTTGGGTTTCTGTGTCTGCCTGCCTTTCAGAGACATTTATTGAGGGTCACCCATTAGGGGGCATTTCTCGAGGGTGTCTCATTCAGGGACACTTGTTCAGGGACATCGCTTGAGTTGTTGGGAGCACCAGCTCTAGAATCATCCCAGTCCAAATTCAAACCTGGCCCTGCCCTTTGCTAGCTGAGTGATCTTGGCATTCATGGCCCCTCTCTGAGCCTCAGTTTCCTCCTGTGCCACACCCCAGAGCCCGTGCCTACTCTTGGGCAGCTGGAGGATGACACCAGTCTGGCACTGTCAGTGCTGGAGGGAGAGAAGAGGTCCCAGGTTGGGGTAAGCACAGAGGCTGTGGCAGCAGCACCTCCGGGGTTGGAGCTGTGAGAAGCAACCACAAGGAGCGCAGAGCAGAGGGGGAGCCAGTGCTCAGGGGGCCTGGGAGGCTGCACAGGCCCTTCCAGAAGGGAAAGCACACTCGTTTTCTAGGGCTGCTATAACCAAGCAGCACAAACTCAGAGGCTTCACACAGTGCACATTCATTCTCTGACAGTTCTGGAAGCCAGAGATTCAAAATCAGTTTCCCCGGGCTGAAACTAAGGGGTTGGCAGGGCCACCACTCTCCTTCCAGATCTTTGAGGAGAATCAGCCTCGTCACCCTTTCCAGCTCCAGAGCTGCACTCCTTGGCTCACGGCCCCTTCCTCCATCCTCCTCCAAGGCTGATAGTGCAGTGACTTTGAATCTCTCCACTTCCGTCCTCATAGTGCTTTCTGCCTTCCATCTAAGCCCTCCTACAAGAACACTCGCAAATTGTAATAACCAGAGGCATCTGGGGGGCTCAGTGGTTGAGTGTCTGCCTTTGACTCAGGGCGTGATCCCGGGGTCCTGGGATCGAGTCCCACATTGGGCTTCCTGCATGGAGCCTGCTTCTCCCTCTGTCTTTGCCTCTCTCTCTGCATCTGTCATGAATAAATAAGTAAAACCTTTTTAAAAAATTGTAATAACGAAGATCATCTCCCATTTTAAAATGCTTAATCGCATCTGCAAAGTCTTTGCCACATGAAGTAGCATTCACAGGTTCTAGGAACTCGGATGTGGACATCTCGGGGAGGCCCACTATTCAGCCTATGGCAGAAGGCAACTGAGTAAAGAGGTTCGGATCACAGGCTCTGAAGTGACTTCTGGGGCCTGAATCTCAGCCTCCCCACTTGCCCTCTGTGTGGACTTGGCCAAGTTGCTACGTCTCTCTGATACTCAGTTTTCTCATCTATAAAACGGAAACAGGGCCCAGCTCCACATAAGAACATAATAGACGTGTAAGTGCACAGTAGGCAGAGAGAACTACGTGCACCAGAGCCTGGAAGGATCTTCATGTAAGAGGAAGGGAGGGAGGGCAGGACAGGGGGCAGGGCAGGCTGGGGGGAGGGCTGGAGGACAGTAGACTTGGACCCCATCCCAGGGAACTGTGTGTATGTGCGTGGTCAGTCCTCTGTCTTGGGGGTCATGGACATGGACACAGAAATTGTTTAAACAGGGCAGTTTTTGTTTTGTCTTATTAAGATAAAATTCATACATCATCGGGGCACCTGGGTGGCTCAGTGGGTTAAGTGTCTGCCTTTGGCTCAGGTCATGATCCCGGGGTCCTGGATTGAGCCCTATGTTGGGCTCCTGCTCAGCGGGGAGTCTGCTTCTCCCTCTGCCTCTGCCCTTTCTGCTCGTGTGTTCCCTTCCCTTCCTTCCCTCTCTCACTCTCTCTCTCTCTCTCTCTCTCTCTCTGTTGCACACACGTGCTCTCTCTCAAATGAATAAAATCTTTAACAACAACAAAAAAGATATAATTCACATATCATAAAATTCACCATTTTAAAGTGTACAATTCAGTGGCGTTCAGCATATTCACAAGCTTGTGTAACCATTGCCATTATCCCATTCTAGAACATTTTCATCACACAATAAAGAAGCCCCATACCCATCAGCAACCATTCCCCCTCCTCCAAGGCAGGGCAGTTTTTTTGGAGCATCTTAAAGCTGTCTGCAGCCGCCCCCTCCAGTCTTAAACCGCGGGAGAAGACGGCGGTATCCTGTAGCACTGAGCGGAGGGTGGGAGCACCAGCCTTGGGGCCAGGCCAGCCTGGGATCACCTCTCTCCTCAGCCTCTCCCGGTTTCTTCACTGTATCCTGGGATGCAGGGTAACCCACTGTACAAGGCTGAGGAGGCCGAGGTGTGGGAGCTCAGGGCTCACTTTGTATCAGCACAGTTAGCATTTTTATTTCTGGACCTGGTCACTCAGTTCCAGCATCTCCCTCCCCTCTGGGACTCACCTGGCCAGACTTTTCCTAACAGGTCAAGGGGGCAGCTCTCCTGGCTTCACCCCCAATAAGCAGCACTTCAAGGCTCCCTGTCTGCAGGAAGCAGGAGGCTGTGAGGTTGCTGGAGGCGGGGGGAGGTGACAGTTGAGGCTGGTTCCAGAGAGGTCAGAGTAGGGAGCCTTTTAAAGGCCTGAGCAGCCCTGAGTGTCTCCTATCAACCCAGCCATTGTCTGTCTGGGTGGCTCTGACCTGGCCAGAATGTGAGGACCCACAAGGGACCTCCTCGGTGCCTGCCCCCCGCCCCCTGTAGCCTGCCATGGGATCATGGCAGCTGCTGGCTGCTTGGAGGGTCCTAGGCCTGGGATCTTCAGGGCTGTCTCGCTTAGCCGGGAAGCAGCTGAGGCAGGAGGGAAGCCATCTGGTGAAGCGAAGGACAGTGGTCAGAACATTGCTGAGCTGGCTAAAGCATCCCCTGGCAGTGACAGGGGCTTCTGGGATCAATTAACAGAACCACCCTAACAGGGCTCTCAGCCCCTGACGCCAGCTCCACAGGCACGTGTCATTGATTGGAGCTTCTGACAGCTTTGGGAGCCAGGGGGTGAAGCCAGGGGCACTGCTCCACCGCTGCTTGCCTTTCTCTTTCTCAGGTGCCTGGGCCTCGCCTCCAATAACTGGGCACAGAGCCTGCCCCCTCCTGTCTGGAGGGCTGGTGCTAACCTTCCAGAACCTGCACTTTCACCTCCACCCCTCTCCCGGGATGGCTGTAGCGACGTGTCTGTTTCAATTTTCACGTATGTAAAATGGATCACATGCTAGAGATCACTTCTCGGAAACTGGAAAATAAAATCATTCTTTCTCTTTCAGTAAGAACTAAGTGGCCGGCAAAGGAAAAAGTTCACTTATTCTTTAAACAAATGGCTCTTGAGCCCTTCCTCTGAGTCAAGCACAGAGAGAAGAAACATGTCGCATCTTAGCCATGCTCGGGATGTTCAGAGCCTGTGGGGGGAGTTGGGTGTGTGAACTGATTCAAGTCCAGGAGGTCAGAGCAGTGAGAAATGAATAAACCACTTGGTGGGGAAGGGGTTTCCAAGGAAGGCTTCATAGAGGAGGTGGCATCTGAGCAAGAATTCACCAGAGAAAATGGGAGGAGCACAGGTTCAGAGGTTGTGAGTTTGGCATCTCGGTGAACTGCAGCTGTGGATGGGAACACGGATGGTGCTTGGGGTGCCTGGGCCAGTGGGAGCTGGTCAGAAACGAGGCTGATGGACTCTCTGATGATAGAACCATCTGTCTCTTACCCCAGCCTCAGCACAGGCCCTGGCACAAAGTTGGAGCTGCACAAATGTTGAAAGAATGAAGGGGTTGTAAGAGCCCTAAGTACAGGACTGAGAAGTCAGGGCTCCATCCTGTGGATGGTGAAATCCACTGTGAGGTTGTGTACAGGGTGTGAGATAGGGGTCCAGCTTCATCCTTTGGCCTGTGAATGTCCCTGTCTCTGAGCCCTATCTGTTGAAAGCCTGTTTTCTCTCTCATTGATTATCTTGGCCCCTTTGTTGAAATGAATAAATGGGAGGTATTACAGGGTTTTGAGAGGGAAGAGGCATGGTCAGATCTGTGCCTTGAAAGGCACATTCAAACACATTGAAAGATGAGTTTGGTGGCAGAGACTGGGAAGGGCCAGAAGGAGAAGGTGTGGAAGGGAGATGAGATGGGTGGGCTGGACCCAGGAAGGAGGGGGAATTTGGGAGAAAACCAGTCCCCTGGTCAGTCTGGGGCTCCTGTGGGGAGCCAAGTACAGGGCTGTGCCCCCAAACCACAGCCACGAGCTCAGCCAGCCTGGGCCACCTGGGACCTGTGATGCCCACCGGGGAATCGGAATGGATGGACAAAGGGGCACAGAGAAAATGCCTGTGCTCCTCAGCCGCTCAAGGTCCACAAAGTGGTAAAATTAAACCCTCTCCAGACACAGCCATTGCAAGGAGGTTTTCAGGTAACGAGAGGGTTGTAAATGCAAAACATTGCCAATTACAGCAGCATTATCCCGGATTAGAAAGCTTCCAAGAGGCGGCTCACACCTCCAGGCATGTTGTGCCCAGAAATTTCCAGGGGAGGCTAGGGATCCAAATGTCTAGGCTGCCTGAAGCCAGGCCCCACGGTGTGTGCTGCGTGCTGGGTGGGCCTGGCTCCACTGACTCTACAAACCTGCCTTCTTTTCCCCAAGAAGATAGACTGACTGTGGGGAAGGAGGACCCCCTGCCCCACCCAACCCCCTATAATTCTGAGCAATGTCAGGCTGACAGTCTATCTCTGGCAGAAATCTGTCCCTTCAAGGACTTCCCCAGTCCTCGGGGCAGTGAGTCCATCTAAGACACTTTGTGCAACCCCCCTACCCCCCACCCCGCTCATCTGACGTGTGGAGTCCAAAGGACCACACACAACTGGAGCCAGCCCGGTGCTGCCCCTTCTGGGGTACATGACCTTTAGCCAGTCCTCCTCGCTCAATCACAGTTTCTGCTTTGGCAAGATGGGGAGACAAGCCCCCTACTTCGTGGGGTGTTTTCAGGATTTAGTGAGATATTGTAGATGGAAGGCTTGAGGCATGGAAACCAGTACAACCTCTGCACGTGACTATTTGACAGTGTCGGCTAAAATAGTAAATGTCCACACCTGGGGCCCCAGGGTGTCCTTTTCGTCATCTCCCACGGAGAAAGTTTTGCAAATTCTGTCCAAGGATATTCCCTGCAGCACCTTCTGTGAGGCTGGAAATTGTAAACAACCGAAAAGGCCATTTATAGGGCCCTGGTTAAATTAGGATCCATGGGTACTGTGAAATCCTTTGCTGTAATTAAGGAGTCTGGCAGCTTCTGTGTGCTGTCACGGGCAGATCCCCACCACGTGGGGCTGCATGAACAAAGCAAGCACAAACAACACCTACAGAACGGTTCCATTTCAGCTTCCAGAACCCCACACAATCGCTATAGATTTTATATGTTCATATGCATATATGTACGTGGATACGATGAAAACAGCCTGAAAAAAAAACCCCACAAACCCCAGTGACCCAGTGGTCACCCCAGGAGGGGACTGGGCTGGAGGCTGCAATTGGCAGGAGCATCAGAGAGAATTTTACCGCCTGTGTTATGCCTGTGTCGCCTGCTTAGATAAACACGCACAAAATAACAAGTGCAGAGAGCTGGGCCCGACCCGCACTCGCTCAAGGCTCGCAGGCCGTAGTCATGAGCGCGGGGCCATGGAGAAGCCTAGTGAGGAAGGGGGCCCAGTGCCTCTTGCTGCTGTCCCCAGCTCGTGGAGTCCAAATCCAGGTCTGAGGAAGCCCCTCATGTGGGTATGGGATGTCCCCTGGCATTGAGAGGGACACAGAGAAGCTGCTTTGTCAGCCTGGCTGGCTGGGCTGGGGCCACGGCCCACCTCTCCCAGCTGAGCGGTCTGCCAAGGAAACTATTGAGCTACATAAAAATCCATCCTGGAAATCCCAGAGGCATCCTTAGAATGGAGTGCGCCTTTAAATTAGAATGTTAAAAAAAAAAAAAAAGAAGAAGGTAGATTTGCCAGTAGCTGGAGTTCAGGTTAGTGAGGGCTGGTGGCCCAAACACAGGAGCTGGGCTGGGCCGAGGCACCCCCCTCTCCAGCCAGGCCGGGGTCCTGCAGCATCGGCAGTGAGGGGGACCCCAGCCCCACCAAGGCTCCATGTGGAACTGCACATGTTCCCATGGAAACTCTGCTCCGCAGAATCCTCTGGAAATTGTTGCCGAGGAGGGGCCGCTGCTTCCCACACCTATTTTGTGTTCCCGGGTTTGGTTTCCAGGGATGATTTTCCCTTCGGCAAGTGCTGAGAGGAGCAGGAGCAGGGCAGGGGTTGGGGGGCTGGAGGCCGAGGCCGCAGGGAAGGGGCAGCGTGGGCCGTTTCCCAGGAGCTGCCCCAAAGGGCCTTTGGAGTGGAGGGTGTCACAGGGAGCTGAACTGTTTCAGAGCCTCCTCATGCCTCACCTCCCTGCTTGCCCAGCCCCCACCCTGGGGTGCTCCTGGTGGGGACAACAGAGCCTGGGGCCCCATCCCCTGGAGGGAGGCCTACCCCTTGTTTCCCAGATGCCTTCCACACTGCTCTGTAGTCGCCTGTTTTTCCTGGAGGATGAGCGGAGAGGAAAACGCATACCCGCTGAGCCCCTATGGGAGCAGAGAGTTCCCCATCTGTCCTCTCCGAGGCACACGGAGCCGTCTTGATTGTCACCGCAACCAAGGCTGAGGAGGGCATGGCTGCTGGGGGTGGGTTGGGGTTCAAGGGAGGCCAGCAGCCACCCAGCCCCGAAGGGCTTCTCTCCTCCTCCTCCCTTACTGCCGCCTGCACCCCCTGCCGCCATCAGCCACCCCTTGTCTCCCTACCAGCCCATCGGGCTCTCAGTCCCAGAGGTGAAGGGACAGAGGGGCCCAGTCTTCCTTGCTCCACACAGGGAGCCCCAGGATATTCCTTCCCCACCCTCCCTCATGTCAAAGGCCCCCCAGGGTCCCACCCTTCCACCTTGACCTTCCTCCTCCTCCCTGCCTCTCTGCTTGCTCCTTGGAGACCCCTTCAGCACCCTCCCAGTCTTGCCTCGAACCAGACACAGCCACTATGCTGGCAAAGGCTGTGTGTACAGAAGGGGGTCAGGTCACTCCTGAAGGGCCTCATAGGTCTCGGGGAGGAGTTAGGATTTTATTCCAAGTGAAGTGGGAACTGTTGAACGTGAGGAAGGACACGATTCTATGTAGGGTTTTCGGTTTTTTTAAGGACTATTTGAGAGAGAGAGAGAGCAAGTGAGTGCACAAGAGAGGGGCGGCAGGAGACAGAAAAAGAAACTTTAGCAGACTCTGTGCTGAGTGTGGAGCCTGACACAGGGCTCTATCCCATGACCCTGAGATCACAACCCTGAGATCAGGACACTGAGATCTCAACCTGAGCCGAAACCAAGATTCAGATGCTTAACTGACTGTGCCACCCAAGCACTCCGATCCCATATAGGTTTTTTTCTCTTTTTAAAAACAGATTTTATTTATTTATTTTTTAAGATTTTATTTATTCATGAAAGACACAGAGAGAGAGGCAGAGACACAGGCAGAGGGAGAAGCAGGCTCCCCGCATAGAGCCCTTATGTGGGACTCCATCCCAGGACCCCAGGATCATGCCCTGAGCCGCAGGCAGATGCTCAACCACTGAGCCAGCCAGGTGTCCCCCACCACCACCCCCTATAGGTTTTATCTGGATCCCTTAGGCAACTTTGCAGAGAAGAGGCAGTGGGGGCAGGGCAAGGGGATGTGGTCCCTTCAGGCTTCCCTTGAGGCTGAGTGATGCCCAGCGGAGCCCCAGGGGCTGGCGTCCTGAGGCCAGGACAAAGAGGCCCAAGCCCAGCAGGTAGCCTCCTCTTGGTCTTGCTGGCTTTCATTTCCTCTGGGGAGGCTCCCCGCACCCTGAGCAGCACAGACCACCTCACCCCTACCACAATCCTGGCCTCTGCTTCGGGCTGTTGGGGAGTCAGGAGCGTGGAAGGCAGTTTTGCTCCAGGCACAGGCAAGGAATTCAGTTGACTCCAGCCTCTGGGGGAGCAGGGCCCACTCCACTCAGCCTTATAATCCAGCTCAGAGCCCTCCTTGCTGTGTGCTCACAGGCCAGGCTCAGAACCAAGCTGGGAGGCTGTGGGCTGTCCTGTCCTGGGTGGCCAGGGAGGCTGGGTGCCTCTTAGCAGAGGGGCTGGGATTTCCTTTGGATGTCAGGCTATTGCTCCCCCCACCCCAACCCCCAGCCTATCTGCCCTGAGGGAGGGGCCTGGCCCACAGACAAGTGGCTGCCCACGACCTAGTGGCCCAGTACTGCTCAGGGGTGAGGGTCGGGCCTGTGCCTTGGGCCCCTCACTGTCCCGGGGACACGTCTGTGTGTGAGGGCCCCTCAAGGACTTGGCGGCAGCCTGGGTGGTACAAATGAGATCCTGGAAAGCAACAGAGATGGAGGAGAGCAGAGCCCCACAGCCTGGATGATTCCCCCACCCTTAGCCCCTGTCTGTGAAATGGGCTCCAGCAGAGATGCTGAGAGGAAGAAATGAGCAGTGGGAGCCTCAGAAATGGCTCTGTGTGAGCACTGAGGGCCCGAGCTCCTACACCATCCAGGGAGCCCCAGGCACCAGGCCCTGCAGCTCGACCATTTGAGGAGAGGTCCTCAAAGCCCTGGGACAGGTGCAAAATGTGAACAAATAGAGGAGATGAGTGGGATCCAGGGAGGCCAGACTGAGGCTCTGGAGAACTGGCCCTGGTGGAGAAGGTGGGTGCAGGGGGAGGGAGGAGGAGCTGAGGCCTGGAGGGTGGGGAAGGGCTGCAGAGGTGACAAAGCAGTTGGCACAGGGATGCAGAGGGCCAGGCTGATTGGGCAAAAACCATCCTTGTTGGGGGATGGAGAGCTTAGGAGGTTCAGCTCCTGTGTGGCCAGCATCTCCCCCTCCCCAGCCTCAGGACCTCCCCTCAGCCACCTCTCTGATCTCTAGCTCTGTCCTCGAGCCAGGCCCAGCCACCTCTGCACAGTTCCCATCCTCCCCACCCCCATACGCCCCTGCCCCCAGCTCCTTTCTCCACCTCACATGGCTGCCTTGCGCCTCCGGCCTGGCTGGGCAGGGAGCACTTGCATGGTTGGTCCCTGTTTGTCCCCGCTGGTGCTCGTGCTCACAGCACTGACCAGGGTGCCTTGCCGGGAGCCTCCTGAGGAGCTCCGTCTGGGGTGCAGGCTGGTGCCAAGAGAGCCCATGGATCCTGAGAAGGTGAGGAGGGCCTGGGAAGGGGCGGTGTCCTAGAGACCTGTGAAGGCTGAGCTAGGCCTGGCAGACGGAGGAAGAGTCCGGGCAGAGGCCAGATGCAAGGTGCTCAGTGGGTAGGCCTGGCACACAGAATGGGGGGCTGGGAGCACCATGGATGCGGGGGCGAGGCGATGGGGCCTTGCTCCTGGGTTGGCAGGCCAGTCCTTGGAGGGAGGCCCTGTGGGGCCGCTGATCCGGGGCCAGACTTAGGGGCCAGTGGAGCTCGTCCTAGAGGTTTTCATAGACGAGATTAAATTCGCTGTCATCCAAAAATCTATTCAGTTTTTCCTGGGAAAAGAAAGAAAACACAATAGGAAGAGAACAAAGTTGAACTGATACAGTTTCAGGCAGAGGCGAACAGACAGCTTCCTGCATGGCTTTCAGAGGGAGGCCTGTCCTTGTCCCCAGGGCCACCCTGCCAGCCATTTCTCCCTCCATTCCAACCACCCTCACTCCTGCCCTCCAGCCTCCCCGGGCCTCCCCACATGCTCTTCCCTCTGTTTGGGGTGCTCTCCCCTCCCCACCTGCCCCCCAACGACATCCTACTCACCCTGTAGGGTTTGGCCCAGCGTGCCTGAGAGCTCCTTCCCCTGCCCCTAGTCTGGTGCCTCCCCACAGCACCCCCCTCACAGGGGCCTGCAAACGCCCTGTTTGTCGGGTCAGCGCCTGGCCCTGCAGGCCTGAGGCTCCCAGAGGGCAGGGCCACGTCCAGCTGTCCTGACCAGCACTCAGGGCCTGCCACAGAGTGGTCACTGCCTAGGCTGGCCCAGACGTCCTTGGGGGGCTCAGCACGGGGAAGCCCTGCTTCCAGTCAGAGTATAGTTCGGGGCTGAGTATAGAAAGGGCTTTGAGGAAAGGAGAGACCACTAACAATGCCAGCCTGGGTCCCCTGGGCTGGGGAAGGCCAACCCCCTCACTTCCTGACGCTTCTTCCAAGGTGTCCACAAACCCACCCATCACCCCCATGGGCTCCGGTACCGGTTTCATAACCCCTTGCATTTTATGATGCCCAAAGCTCTGGTGTAGATGTTAACCTGGAACTCATTTGAAATCAGGGCAGCTGGTTTTGCAGGAACGTGTCACTCATCCACTTTACAGATGAGCAAACTGAGGTTTAAGAGGGAATCATAATCGAGTGATATGCCTCAGCCCCCGTCATGATAAAAACAGAGCTCTGACCAGGCCAGGCCACGCTGGCCCAGCCCAGACTCTAGCTTCCAGCTTTAGCCCATGTCAGCCTGGGGACAGCTAGAAGCCTAACACCCCTGGCCTAATTGGCCAGCGTAGACACGTTCACATTGCACAAGTGCCTACTGGGTCCCAGTACTGATTCCCATGGTGAATCCATGAGCTGAGGGCTGTTAGGCCCCTCGGTTTACAGAGGAGCGGACTCAGGCTCGGAGTTGAGCCCCTCAGCCCAGGGCTACACAGCCAGTAAGGGATTGGAGCCGCACTTCAAACCCTCCAGTCCTCCTAACTACTAGGCCATCTGCTCTAGAGAAGAGGGCTCTGATTGAGCTGCAAGTGGCTCACTCCCTTGGCCTAGTTACCCCCCATTTTACAGACAAGGAGAAGGGTGGATAAATAAGAAGAGGAGTCAAGCATGCTCCCCACCCTCACACCCCTACATACCTGGGAGAGAAGGCTCTGGGTGGGGGGCAGGCTCCTGGCCTCGTTCTGGATGCACGAGTACACTTCAGTGTCTCTATGCTGTAGGACCTGCAGGAGAGGGCAATGGTTAGAGAACAATGAACTGAGGGTCAGGGGCTGGGTCCCAGCAGCTAGGCTTCTCTGACATGATCACTCCTGCCTGCGGGTGCCCAGGGAACAGTCAGAGCCCTTTGGGGTGTAGCCTGTGACGGGACGGCCATGCACAGCCACGCCACTGCACCTTTGCACCTGCTCTTCTCTCATGCAGAGCCACCTTGCCCCTTCCCACTTGTTCAAGGCGACTCCTCCCTGTGCTCATCCCATCTTGAGGCTCTATTAGGGTCTTATGCTTAGCTCAGGTGGGCCCTCTCCAGGCTTCCACCTGGCAAGCAAGAGGAGGGACCTAAGCTCACACCCATAGTCTCTGCCTGTCCTGAGGCCTCAGGAACCTGGCTGCCAGCAGCCCCAGGACAACCCATGGCCGTGGCTCCAATAGGATGGCCTCCTGGCATGTGTCCTTATCCCTCGGGTCCAAAGCTTCTGACCCTGTGAGAATCTTGGCCACCCATCCTCCCCTCTAGGACTCCTTAGACACCCCCACCTCGGCCTGTGCTCATAGATGGCTTAGGCACCCGCTAGGGTCACCTACCTCTCCAATCAAGCTATACCTGGTTTGCCTCTGGGTCACCGAACTTACAGCTTGCTTGGCACACTTGAGACAATGGCACCATACGATCTATGAGGTCCTTGCTCACCAGGCTGTGTGTCTTGGGGCCACACTCACTCTTGGCCCAGCTATAAGCAGCCTGATCAGAGGCCTCAGGTGGTAGAAAGAACCAGGCTTTGAAATCAGACCAGACTAAGTTCAGCTGTCAGCTCTGACAGGCCAGCCTGGCAGGCAGCCCCTGAACCTCTCTCTCTCTGTTTCCCCATCTGTGAGATGGGAATAATTATATTTATCTTGTCTGTTCGAAGCATGATTAAATGAGATATTGCCAAGCACAGGGCTTGGCAAACAGTAGGTGCTTAATAACTGCGGAATGATCATCAGTTGAATGATCATCAAGGGAGGCTTGTTGCCTCCCTCCCCTGTCTGCCATCGCAGCCTGGCCCCTCCTTCAGACTCTGTGGGGCCCCTGGGTCCCACGAGAGGAACAAACGCTGCTCTTTGGAGTTGCCAGAGCAGAGCCACCAACAGCCTAAGCAAGAGGCAGGAACCTTCCCTACCCGCGTGTACATGTCATATGGATGCCGGCTGGTTGCCAAGGAGGTGGTTTCCCTGGCAACAGGCAAGCAGGGGTTGCCGAGGCAGGCTGGAGAGACAGGTGGTGCTCAGAGGCAAGGGGGGGTTGGGGAGGGGCGGAGGGAGGTGCTGAGAGGTAGCGGTGCATGAAAACCCGGGTAATAAACCATTGGCGCTTGGGCGACCCGCACTTCAAGGGCATCACACACAGAGATGGCTCAGCAGCCCTGGGGCTCAGCTAAGGTGCCCTGAGTCAGAAAGAGGGTGGGTCTTGGGAGAGGGGCTCTGACCTCCCTCGGGGCAGGGAAGGGGGCAGGACCGCCCTAGGGAGAAGCCCCATCTTCAGTGGAAGGCAACTTTCAGGGCCTGATCTGGCCTGTTGGGTGTCCGTGCCCACCCAGAGCACCTGCACCCAGAATAGGCATCCATTACTTGGTGGCCCTGCACCCCCAGCCCCTGTTCACCCAGACCTGGAGACAGCCCCTCCAAGCTGGATCTTTCAGGTCACAGAGGGGATGAAGGGGCCTCCTTGCTAACATCCCAGCGGGGGAGCCAGTCTGGGGTCCCACAGGTGGTTCCCTTCTCCCTCATGTCCCGCTCACAGGGGCTGCCTGTCACATTAGCCCAGAGAGGCTCAAAGATGCCTCAGGTCACACAGCCTCTCACTGGTGGAGCAGGAGTGAAATTCAGCCTCCTGCCCAGCCCTGCGTGCTCCCACTGGACCAGCAGCAGCTCGGAGACTTCTGAACTAGTGACAAGCACCCGGCCCTGGGACCCCGCAGGCCTCTGAACCACACTGGGGGTTGGCTGTGCTGAGGCCCAGCAGCTGTGAGACTGAGGCAGGGGAGGTGCAGAAGCTGGGGCCCATTAGCAGCTGCAGAGTGAAGCCTTTGACAAGGCCTGACCCGCTGGGCTGCATTTGCATTCAGGGTGTGACCTGCATCACTGGGCTGTGACAGGCCTGGCGGCCTTGTCAACAGGACACCCTCTGAGGCTCTGCATGGCCCTCCTGGCTTTCTGCGGTGGTGATGGGAACTACCTCCCTCAGGGTGTGCTTGCTGGGCGAAGACTGCCCTGGCCTTTGAATGGGCTGCTGTGGGCTGGGCTGGATGGGGCTGGGCTCTATCAGGCTGTGCTGGGCTGTGCTGGGCCGTGCTGGGCTGTGCTGAGCTGGGCTGGGCCATGCTGGGCTGGGCTGTGCTGGGCTGTGCTGCGCTATGCTGGGCTATGCTGGGCTGGAGTGTGCTGTGCTGGGCTGGGCTGTGCTGGGGTGTGCTGGGCTATACTGGGCTGGGCCGGGCTGTGCTGTGCTGGGCTCAAGCTGTCTGTCAGGGACCCAGGCCCCCCAAGACCTTCACCTCGAGCTGCTCCATGGGTGACAGCGCTGTTACCCACGTAGTTGTCGGCCCTGCAGAGGTGTGAAGTCAGTGGCAAAGCCTCCCCCCAGCCCAGCCCAAGCCAAAGCTTGGCCCAAGCTGCCTTGGGCCAAGACCTAATCTGGGGGTTCTAGACAGTGGTCCCCCTGTAAGACCCCCCCTCCCTGTGACCAAGGAAACACAAGAGCTGTCCTCTCATGCACCTCTGCATGTAGAGACTTGTACAATGTACTCTGGGGGAGGATGGGTGCGATATGGGGTGTTGTTCAGAAAGGAGTGGCACCCAGTGGAGAAGTACCTCTGTGCAGGGTAAGGTCGAGGTGTGTCTGAAGCAAGCTGCCCCCGCGGGGACAGCATTTGGGGAGGCAGGTTCTGGGGAAGCCCTCTGATGAAGGCTGCTCCGGCCAGGTGAAGAGCTGCCAGTGGGGAGCCCCCGCAGGTTCCTCAGTGGGAAGCCACGGCAGCGGTGGCGTGTTAGTGAAGGCACCCTGCTGCAGGGAGCAGGAATAGGGCAGCAGAACAGGCAAGGCTGGAGCAGAGCTGAGGGGATGTGTCCAAATGCCTCCGAGGGAAAGTGACACCACAAAGCTGATGCCCTACAGGTGCCCCGGGTGCCCACTCTGTGCCTGGCACTGAGCCCCATGGAAACCCCAGCATCTGGAAGGTAAGAATGGTCCTCTGCTTGTCCGTGTGGCACTTAATGCTATGTGAGCAGGGTGCCTGGGTGGCTCAGCGGTTGAGCGCCTGCCTTTGGCTCAGCGTGTGATCCTGGGGGTCCCGGGATCGAGTCCCACGTCGGGCTCCCTGCATGGAGCCTGCTTCTCCCTCTGCCTGTGTCTCTGCCTCTCTCTCTCTGTGTCTCATGAATAAATAAATAAAATCTTTTTAAAAAGTACTGTGTGAGCAAACCACAATTATGAAAGGAAGAGGTGGCCATATGGGCCATGAGGGACAGGGGGAGGGAGAGAGGGAAGTTGGGGTCATGGAGTGGGTGGGAAGCTTGCAAATTTGAAAGGAAGGTCAGGAAAGACCTCATTGTGAAGGTGCCATCCCAACAAAGTGAGGAGGAGTGAGGGGTGGGCCCCACGGACAGCACACACAGGACACTATGAGCAGAGGGCATCGCCAACACCAAGGCCTGCTGTGGTGAGGGCATGCCTGGTGTCTGGGGACAGCAAGGAAGCCAGTGTGATCAGAGCAAGTGGATGACAGGGCGAGATGCGGGGGTGCGGGTGCGGCTGGTGGAGGCCCTGTGGGGGCTCTGACGTTGACTGAGGGAGGCAGGAACCTTCAGAGGGTATGCAGTAGTTGTGAGGATGTGCTTCACAGAGCTCCAGCTCCAGAGACCAGTAGTGACCAGGGGTCCCAGCTGCTGGGCTGTGGAACCCATCATCATGGGCACATGGAGGCCCTAGGCCCCAGCCAGGGGGTGCCAGCACAGCCTGCCATCCTGGGAGACAGAAGTCTCCCCTGGCCTTGCCCAGCCTTCCCTACACTGTGTGGCATCCAGGCTTCCTCTCTGCCATCCTTCCCACTTTCCTCACTCAGGACCAGCTCTGCATTGGTGTGACGCTCGCCCAGCCTTCCCCATCTCCTCTCGTAGGTTGATTTCCCCAATAAGACCATTTCAGGCTCACCCCAGCTTAGTGCTGCTTCTCAAAGGCCTGGACACAGCAAAGGCCTCTGAACAGAGGGAATGTAATCTGTGCTCGAGTAAGGTCACTCTGGCTGCTGGCCAAGGGCAAGGATAATAATAGGCCAGCTGAGGGGCACCTGCATGGTGTAGTCATTTAAGCTTCTGACTCTTGATTTGGGCTCAGGTCTCGATCTCTGGGTTGTGAGATTGAGCCCCATGTCAGGCTCCGTGTTCAGCACGGTCTGCTAAGGTTTCTCTGCCCCTCTTCTCTCTCTCTCTCTCTCTCAAATAAATCAATTAATCTTAAAAAAAAAAAAATAGGCCAGCTGATCAGAAACCAATTATAGGATCCAAGGCAAGAAATAGTGGTGGCTCCCACCAGCTTTAGCACTGGAGGGATGCGGAGCAGTGGGGAGGGATTCCAGATTTGCTTTGAAACAAGAAGTGCTGACAGAGCAGATATGAGTAGTGATAGACAGAGGGAAGGAAAGGACAACTTCAAATGCTCGGCCTGAGCAATTAGAAGGATGGCACAGTCAGTCACTGCAATGAAGACTAGGAGTAGAGGCTCCCCAGTGGGTAAAGAATTAGAGCTGGTCTCAGAGAGAAGCCAGTGACCCAGATGGAATGACTCTGGTGTTCAGAGGAGGTGTCCGGCCTAGAGATAGAAACATGGGAGTTGTCAGCATGTAGATGGTCTCAAACCCTGAGGTTGAATGAGATCTCCCAGGGAGAAGATGAAGATCAGAGAGGAAGGGTCCCAGGACTGCACTCCATTGTGAAGAGGTCAGGGTTCTACTGGTTCTTAAGGAGGAATCAGTTGAAGGAAGCCAAGGAGGCCTGATGGTAAATCGGGTGCACGAGGTCAGTAGGGTGTGGAATGTTCCGGAAGCAAGTAAAGAAAGTATGTCAAGGTGGAGTGAAAGCCTGCTAGTGTCAGATGCTGCTGATTCATCAAAGAAGATGAGGGCCAGGAAGTGACCATTGGATTTAACAATGTGGAGGTCGATGGTGACCTTGAGAAAGATTTTGATAATTACATGGGCAGAAAGCCCAACTGAGTGGATCAGAAAGGAGAGAGGAAGCCTGAAGACTGAGAGTTGTGATATCTGTTATGATTTGTGGAGAAAGGGTAGGGTCACAGGAGAGGGACTTGGGCTCAAGAAATATAGGATGGGGGCAGCCCGGGTGGCTCAGAGGTTTAGTGCCGTCTTCAGCCCAGGGCATGATCCCCAGGATCGAGTCCCACGTCGGGCTCCCTGCATGGAGCCTGCTTCTCCCTCTGCCTGTGTCTCTGCCTCTCTCTCTCTGTCTCTCATGAATAAATAAATAAAATCTTAAAAAAGAAAAAAAAAGAAATATAGGATGGAAGAAATTGTAGCATGTTTGCAAGCTGTAAATGCAATATTCTGTTGTTAAGCCCTATTTTAGGGATTATAGAACCAAGACTCGGAAAGTTTAAGGAACAGAACCCGTGAGCAAAAGAACTAGGCTTTGAACTCCAGTCTCTCTGACACACTCCAAATCCATGCCCCTTAATAAATCACTTTTAAAAAACAAATTGGCAGTGACACAGTTTTCTTTTTTGTGTCACAATATGTCATGAGTATTTCCCCACATGAATAAAAAGTAAAATTTGACACAATTAAGAGGAGAGATATACAAATCTACAGTTATATGGACAGATTTAACTCACTTCTCTTAATATCTGATAGACCAAAAACAAAAAAATCAATAAAGGAATGAAATATTTTAAACAACATGATCAACAAACTTGACCTAGGGACGCCTGGGTGGCTCAGTGGTTGAGCATCTGCCTTCAGCTCAGGGCATGATCCCAGGGTCCTGAGATTGAGGCCCACATCGGGCTCCTCTGTAGGTAGCCTGCCTCTCCCTCTGCCTGTGTCTCTGCCTCTCTGTGTGTGTGTCGCTCATGAATAAATAAATAACATCTTTAAAAACAAAAAACAAACTTGACCTAATTGAAGTTTGCCTGGGTGGCTCAGTCAGTTAAGCATATGCCTTGGGCTCAGGTCATGATCCCAGGGTCCTGGGATAGAGCCCCACATAGACTCTCTGCTCAGTGGGGAGCCTGCTTCTCCCTCTGCCCCTGGCCCTGCCCCTCTCCAGGCTTATGTTCCCCCTCCCTTTCTGTCTCTCAAATAAATAAAAACCTAATAATAATAATAAAAAGCTTGACCTAATTGACATATATAGAACACTTAAGTCAGCCACACACAATGCAAGTTCTTTGCAAACGCACATGGGATACACGCTGAGCCATAAGCAAATTTTAAGAGACTTCAAAGGATTAAAATCATACAGAATACATTTTCTGATCACAGTGGAGTTAGCAAGAAATAAAAAACAGAACAATGGCTAAAAAAGTAATTAAACATTTTAAAATGAAGCAAAATACTGTAAACAACCCATAGGGCAAAGAGGAATTCTCGATAGAAAATTTAAACTGAAAGATAATGAAAAGGCCACATATCAAAACTTACGGGATATAGCTAAAGCCGTACTTAAAAGGGAAGTTCATAGCCTTTAATTCATAGATTCGAAAAGAAGATTCAAAATCAATGACCTAAGTATCCATCCAAAAAAAGTAGAGGAGGAATGTACAAAAATCCTTTTCCAGAGGCTGGGAAAAAGATGAGGATGACCGCTGTCACCATTCCTACTCACCATCACACTGGAGGTCTGAGACAGTGAGAGAGGAAGAAAAAAGAAATAAAAGTATGAGGGCCAAAAAGAAGAAGTGGGACTTCCATTATTCACGCATGACATGAGTAGACTGCGTTCATAGAAAATCCCAAGGGATTTGCAAAGACCTCTTAGAATTTTTTTTTTTAATTTTTATTATTTATTTATTTATGATAGTCACACAGAGAGAGAGAGAGGCAGAGACACAGGCAGAGGGAGAAGCAGGCTCCATGCACCGGGAGCCCAACGTGGGATTCGATCCTGGATCTTCAGGATCGTGCCCTGGGCCAAAGGCAGGCGCCAAACCACTGCACCACCCAGGGATCCCAAGACCTCTTAGAATTAATAAATGTATCCAACAAGGCCATGATATAAAGTCAATATACAAAAACCAATCATATTTCTACACACAGGCAATAGACAGTGAGAAAATAAAATTGATCTGGGGACAGCACCTGTATCCCCAATCCCTAATAGGAAGATCGATGACCTCCCAGGTGTGAAGTCCTATCACAGTGCCTGGCACATCGTAGGCCCTCGACAAATGCTCCTAACATCATCATCGCTGTCGTGAATGTCATTCTTATCTGCCTCCCTTCACGCCGCCTTTCCTGTCCCGAGATCTCTTGAAGCCACCCTGCAACCCTGCAGGGGCCGTTGGGCCTCTTCCCCACACTCCAGAGGAGTCCGGCCGAGCCTCAGAGAAGTCTAAACACTGGAAGGAAAGATGTTCCATGCAGAAGGCAGTCTCTCCCATTAAAAGTGCTCTTGTAGGATATTTATTCATGTAGAAAGATGTTCATGAGATATTGTAACATGAACAAAAATAGCTGCACTACTCCAATAAAAAAAAGTACGTGTGAGTGCGTGTATGGGTCTCTTTGTGTGTATTTATAGAAAAAAGACTGGAAGGTATAGAAGTTAATGTTACTAGTATTTATCCTGGAAGAAGATAGGCTCAGGATGATGGTTATTTTCTATATATATATATATATATATATATTATATTTAGAGAGAGAGAGATCTCATGTGTGTCTGTGTGTGTGTGTGTGGAGAGAGAGAGAGAGAGAGATGTTTTTATCCAACAGCTGACACGAGAATTCTTCACAGGGAGAGTACCATGAGTTGCTGGGAGAGAAGAGAGAATATGAGGAAGTCTGGGGCCACGTGGGAAGCCGTGGCTGGTAGAAATTCCCAGGGGTGGAGGGGAAGGCTGGCAGAGGGCTGGCAGTGTTATGCTCTATTTGGAGTTGTTGGTGCTATAGGGACATTCTCCTTGGCTCGTCCCCATCTGTCCCCATCCTCAGTAAGCGAGGCCATATTCTGAATGCCCTCTGTGTGGACTCAAGTTTCACGTGTGTCTGGGTGGTGGGGACAGGGACAGGGACACGTACAGGCAGTACCCTCCTGGAGGGGCAGCCCTCGAACATGCCCCCAGGGAACCCATGCAGGCCCCCCACCCCCTCAAGGCTTCACAGCTCCCAGGTGCACAGCCAAGGTCCTAACCTGGTGGCTCTAGATCTCTCAGAGTTAAGACCCCAGTTGACACTGGGTGGCATTTATTCTTCACTTGCTCTCAATGACATGTTACTTGCGGAACTGAAATGGAGCTGAAAAAAAATGTTTGTCACCCTCCCAGCTGCTGGGCAGAGGGGCTGCGGCCTGACGGGGGGCGGGGTTGGGGGGGGGCTCACACTCAGCGCAGGCACGAGGCCGAGCCTCCTCCAGGTAAATAGGAAGACAGGTAGAGCGACAGGAATGCATATGGCCCGGTCCCCTGTCTCTGTTTGAGTTCAAGAACATAGAACAATGTCTGGGGAGGTGGGGTAGGGAGGTGTGAAGAATGGAGAAGCATGGACTGTTCAGGGCATGTGATGGTGCCTGACCTTTTCCTCTTTCTGTGATTCTTGTTGCTGTGCTGCTGCTTGTGTAATAAAAACAGGAAGGAGTTGGTCGGATAAAGGAAATGTCTTCACTCCTGGCCACCGCGTGCCCTCACAGCCCCTTGTCCCAGAAGTGGACGGGCGAGCTGGGGAGGGGAGCCCGGGGGCACCTCACAACTCCATCCGTGCCAGGGCCCGGGGGCCACACGCGTGTTCATGTTCACAGCAGTTCCCCCAGGTGGGAATGCTTGTGCCCGGTTTACAGACCAGGAAGCCCCGAGGCTCAGAGCTCACATGGCCGGCACCTCCCGAGCTGGGGAGCCCGCCCCTGCGTCACGCCTGAGAGAGGCAGAGAGAGGCCCAGGCCTCCACTCACTGTGTAGACGGACTCCTCCGGAGGCTGCTCCTGGCGGGCGGCGGCGCTCGGGGCTGGGCCCTTCAGGGCGGGGTGCTTCCGGGGAGCCTGCATCTGTCTCTGTGAGGAAGGGAGTCAGGGCTGTCAGGGCCCGGGGTGCGCGGCCCCCCACCTCACAGACCCCACCGGGGCAGAGAAGAGCAGATTGTCAGGAGGCCACCCAGGATCTCCTGCCCACCTTCCACCCGAGGAGACCTGGCAAATGCCTCCGGGACCCGCACCAAGCCACCCATCTGCCTGCACAGACCAGAAACGGTGAAGACCCCCCACGAGGCACTGCCCAGGGACACAGGGCCAGGGTGACAGGGACCCTGGCTGCAGAGCTGACTGCGTGGGTGGTCCTGAGCAAGTGCCAGCCAGACCAGATGTCCGTCCACTCTGCCCCTGCCCCTCTCTGGGCCTCTATTCCTTCAGCGAGAACCCTCCTCTGCGAGATTGTCACAAGGACCCAGGGAGGTAACTACTCAGGGCTAAGTGCTTGGCACTCAGGTGGCACTAGGTGGCCATTGGCCGACCAACACACACTTGTCAGCCCCCTCTTTTTGGCCAGGTGCTGTGAAGGGGTGGACATGTCCCTGCCTTCCTGGAACTGAGGACCTCGTGGGGAGACAGATGATGAACACAGTTCTCCTAAGGCGTGGTTTGTGCGCTGACCAACAGGACACAGCCTCTGGCACGCTCTGGGGGACAGATGCCTTGTCTGGCAGAAAGCGGTATTTAAAATCTGAAAGCCAAGGCGCCTGGGTGGCTCAGTGGTTGAGCGTCTGTCTTCGGCTCAGGGCATGATCCCGGGTCAGGGGATCGAGTCCCCCATCAAGCACCTTGTGCAGAGCCTGCTTCTCCCTCTGCCTGTGTCTCTGCCTCTCTCTGTTTCTCATGAACGATTAAATAAAATATTTTAAAATAAATAAATAGGGACGCCTGGGTGGCTCAGCAGTTGAGCATCTGCCTTCAGCCCAGGGCATGATCCCGGGGTCCTGGGATCGAGTCCCACATTAGGCTCCCCGCAGGGAGCCTCCCTCTGTCTGTGTCTCTGCCTCTCTCTGTGTGTGTCTCTCATGAATAAATAAATAGATAAATCTTTAAAAATAAATAAATTAAATTAATTGATTAATAAATAATCTGAAGGCCGGGGCGCCTAGGTGTCTCAGTCGGTGAGGCATCTGCCTTTGGCTCAGATCATGATCCTGGGGTTCCAGCCCCATATTGGGCTCCCTGCTAGGCGGGGAGCCTGCTTCTCCCTCTCCCTCTTCCTGCTGCTCCCCCTGCTTGTGCTCTCTCTCTGTCAAACAAAATAAAATGAAAATAAAATAAAATAAAATATAAAATAAAATAAAATAAAATAAAATAAAATAAAATAAAATAGTAAAACCTAAAGGCTGAGAAACTCCTCTGGCAGGATGGGAGGGGAGGCAGAGGGAAGAGCGTTGCCAAGGCCCGAAGGTCTGGAGAAACGTAGAGACAGTCAGTGTGGCCAGAGAGAGGAGAAGCCACCCGGATGGGCAGGGCTGAGCCAACAGTGTGGACGGTGGAAAGGATCTGAGTGCATCAGACAGGAGGTGCGGGAATTGGCAAGCAGGGTCAAGAAGCTCATGCTGGCCGCTGTGAGCAAGGCTGGTGGTCGCAGAGGCAGGGGTGCTGGGCCTGTGGGCAGACACGGGCCTCGGGGGGACAGGGGGACGGGCGGTAACCGGTGCAGCAGCTCCTTCCCAGACAGGGGGAGGCCATCCGGACACCCCCCTCTTCTCAGGCACCACACTGGCCACTGTGGAGGACAGCAGCCTCATCTTGGGGCAGGGGCTAATTAAAAATCCTGGCCGCCTGCCCATCCCCAGCCCGTTTACTCAGGATTAGCTCTCCAGAGCTACTTAACTGGCAGGCAGGAGCCAGAACCACCCAGTCACAGCCTGACGGTGGCTCAGGAGAGGGAGCCAAGGTGGGGGGCTCTCTCTGAATGCATTACGTGCCCTGTCTCCTGTGCTTCTGAACAAGCCTGCGAGACAAGTCTTCATGTCACCTCTGTTCCACACGTGAGGACTAGAAGGCTCAGAAAGGGCAGGAGACCTGCCTGAGGCAACAGAGCCAGCAGTGGCAGAGGTAGGATTTGAACCCAGGTCTGTCTGATTCACCAAGATGCCGACCCAACTGTATCTGGAAGGTTTGTTTTGTTTGAACGTGTGGGTCTCATAGATAGTTAGACAGGTGCTGGCATCTGTGTGGCCCTTTACAGTTTATTAAAAAACCCTGAGACTTGCTCTTAGTCTCACTTAATTCTCTTTATGGCCTGAGGAAGTAGACTCTACAGAGGGGTAAACTGAGGCCTGTCCAGCTAGTCAATGACTGCCTTTGGATGGAACCCAGATGCCCTGTTCCAAATCTAGTGGCCCGCCCCTGCACCACCTGCTTCCTGAGGCATCTGTCCCATCAGAGGCTGTGGCTGGCCTCCAGACAGCTGGGGGGCTGGTGCCTCTCCCCTCGCTGAGCCTGTTGGTCTGGACGCCGTCAAGGCTGGTGGGTGTGAGCTCCTGGGACCCGCGGTGAACAAGACCCAGGCCTGTCCTTGTGGTGCTCCTGCTGACACTGGTAGGGCTGCCAGGGATGTGGGAAGGAGCCCCACGACTGCCAGGGGCTGGAGCAGACTCCTGAGGGCTTGCCCTGCCTCCCAAAGACAGGGGAAGAGCTCAAGAAAGTTGTCACAGGCCACGGGGACAAGGCCCGGGATGGCGTCAGGACAGGAATATCACACGTTGGGGACACGTGCCAGGATGGCCCATCAGAAAGTGGCCAGTGTAAGTAAAAGATGAAAGCAGGTGAGCCGGGAGCCTGGCAAGGGCACTGCCACAGAAGGCAAGGCGGGACCCACAGTGTCTTCCCTCAGAGCGCAGGGAAGCTGTCAGTTTGGGGAGTGGGCTGCGAGCTGGGAGGGCTGCTAAGAGGAGGAGGCAAGAGATCTCCAGGAGTGGTGCGGGGGGTGGGGGGGGTGCAAAGAGGCCTGGGCTGTGGCACACAGGGGGTGCCCCCCTCAAAAAATCAGATGGGTGCACTTTGTGATGGGCGAGGATCCAGCCCTGCCCTCCCTGGCTACCTCGTTCCCTGCCATCAACATTTGCCCTTCCAGCTGTGACTTTCAAATGAATAAACCAATCAATGTGGCCACCAGCAGCTCAGGAAACCTGCAGAGCCTCAGTTTCCCCCTCTGTAAAATGGGAGCAATACTGTCACCTCGCCCACCTCACAGCCTGCCCCCCCCCCACTCCTCTTCCAAGGACTCAGCGCTCACTTACTAAGCCATTCCTCCCACAAGTGCTTAGCGTGTGTCAGGCTCCCTGCATCCCCCCCCACCCCTGCCCTCAAGGACTTAAGGAGGGGGGAAACAGTGACAAAGACATAAGCACAGAGCTTATGGGCAGCAGAGCTGGAAGGGACAGAGTGGGAGCAGGGACACCTGCATGCGGGTGAGGGGAGTGGGGCAGGGGAGAGTGCTGTATCCTTCACCAACTGGGGGCAGGGCGGTGGGGGCGTTGGGAGGGAGCCAAGCTCAGCTCTGAGGATTTTGGCCTGACCCTCTGGGGGCCTGGCACCCTTCGCCTGGGCAGGGCGGACTCGGATGCTAAAGACAGTGGGTTCCCAGGACAGTGGGTGCGGGTGCCCATAGGTCTCCCAGGGTGGAGGTGGTCTGGGGCTCAGGGATAGGCCTCGGCAGTGTCGGGAGGCGGGGGTGGGGGTGGGGGGGTGAGGAGCGTCACCCCAGGAGCAGAACAATCACTGGGGAGTATAAGCAGAGTGGGGGGGCGCTCCGAGGAAGGGACTCAGACCTGTGATGGCCAGAGGCCACCACGAGGCAGGTGACCAGCACAGGGCTGCCTAGGGGTCCTGCAGGCAAGGAAGTAAGTGTGCAGGGGAGGAGGGTGCCCTTAGGGAATGAGCACGGGTCAGCAATCAAGGTCGGAGGCTGCCGCCCTGGGAAGCTGAGCCCTCTGGCCTTCTCCCACACAGGAACCATCTGCTGTTTCTGTGCCAGCAGCTCCCGGCTTCGATTCATTTACCCGCAGCCGCTGGTGCCTCTAGGGCCCTCCTTGCCTCCTCCTCCTCCTCCCTGGCCTCCTCTCAGTCCCCAGGGCTGACTGCCTGGCCTGGTCACCGGCGTGGGGGGGGTGCACACTCTGTTCCTGCACCTCATTCAAACCATGCTGGCAAGGGGCGCCTGGGTGGCTCAGGGGTTGAGCGGCTGTCTTTGGCTCAGGTCATGATCCCGGGGTCCTGGGATAGAGTCCCTGCATTGGGCTCCCCATGGGGAGCCTGCTTCTCCCTCTGCCTCTCTCTCTCTCTGTGTCTCTCATGAATAAATAAATAAAATCTTATAAAAACAAAAACAAAAAGCATGCTGGCGAGCAAAGGGAAGGGCTGCTAGGGGCTTTCTGATGCTGGAGCATCATCCACAGGGTCCACATCCCAAATTCAGATCCGGTTCCAGGGAGCTCTGGGCACTTCTCCAGCTTCTGAGTTCCCTCTCCAAGGCCCCGCTCCCTCACCCTCGCTTCCTCTCCCAGGTGCCCAGAGGGAGATGGGAAGTGTCTAGGCTTGTCCTCCCGCCCTGGGTCAGGCACCCAGCTGGTGCCTCATAAATGCTCTTTTCCACCTTTTCCAGGTGGGGGTGGAGCGGGGATCCACCCTTATCCCCATTTCTGGAGGAGGAAAGCAAGGCTCAGAGAGAGCTGTAGCTCTATGAGAGGGCAGGGGCTGCATCTGTCTTGCTTTCCACGGTGTCTGGCACGTAGCCCGGTGCCTGGCATGTACTAGATACTCAGGAGCTATTCCTGGAAGGAGAGAGGCCAGGAGTCGTGGAAGTCCCGCAGCAGGGGGGGTGCTGGGCTCGGAAGTCTGGCTGGGGCTATCACCCCCTCCCCTCCTCCTCGCCAGACTTTCCTGAGCACCTACTCTGTGCCAGGTGCCTCCCTGGCCTTGCAGGACCCCAAGATCCAGTCATTACAATCCTGTTTTTGAGGAGCAGTGGAGGCTTCATGCCCACGGAAGACACCTAGCCTGTGTGGGGGGTCCACGGACCGAGTATGGGTCCTTCATGACCCCTGCCCGAAGCACAGTCCCTGTGTCCACACCCAAGTTCCAGTAGCTGCTCCGCAGATGTTCACTGAGTGACAAATCATGCTGGTAGCTGTCCCACCTGCTACCAGCATGGGATGAGCAGTGGGGTGGGGGTGGGGGATATATTGGGAGGTGAGAGCCAAGCTGGGCACATAGTAGGTGCTCAGTATGTGTTGGTTGAGGTGGGCCCAGGGGCGAGTGGGCTCTGTCCTCAGCCCGGGATTCAAGGGAGGCCCAGTGAAGCATTTCCCATCATCTTCTGTTTTCGCTGTTGAGTGGTCCCTGTGACTAGGCCAGAGGCAGGGGGCCAGGGGCCCTGCGGAGGGGGCACGGCCCCCCCAGGACCTCAGAGCAGAGCCTGCTCCTGGGCAGAGCAGAGTGGACTCCTTCTGCAGCTTGTCAGCAGGATGAGCGGGTCACGCCAAGTTCACGCCCCACATCTGTGGCGTCCCAAGGCAGATCACAGGACAGGAGAGGAACTAGAGGGGTACTGGGCTTGTCACCAGGCTCCGGTTCACAGATGGCAGCAAGGCAACCTCCGGAGTTCCACGGCAGATCAAGGGGTCACGTTCACCTTCTTTTCTCACCTTGGAGCCTTTTCTGGAGGCGTGATTATGTCTCCAGCCTCGAGGCAAGGTGGGGAATGGAGGCCCAGGTTCAAGTCTCAGGCCTGCGTGTCCTGGCCATGTGTGTGGCTCAGCCAAGTCCTTGGCCCTCTGACCGTGGGCTGCCTCTGCCATCCTTCTATCCTACAGGCGTCTCCCTGACACCCACCTCAGCGGGTCCTGAGCTGGAGGCACCTACCTGGAGTCCCTCCCCCGCAGCCCGTGGGCTCTAGCGCTGTGTCGCCTCCTCAGCAACTCTCAGCAGCCCCACCTTCAGCCTCTAACCTGCCTTGCTTGCCACCTCCCCAGAAGCTGCCCTCGTCCCAGCCTTGGTCACCTCCGCCTGAACTAATGTAGCTCCTCATGGAGTCTCCCTTCCCCACTCTCACAGTGGCGAGAGGGTCCACGGAGATCAGATCCTATCTCACTCCTCCCCACGGCCTACAGGACCACCCACTCAGAGTACAACCAGCCAATGCCCCTCCCCTCCCTCCTCTGTTCCCTGAGCTCAGGCCGCACCCCCAACCCCCATACGGGACTCTCTGCAGCTCCAGCCTCAGAGCCCATGCCTGCTGTTCCCCTGCTGGGCACACTCTTCCAGACGTCTGCCAGCTCCCCTCCTTCCAGGTGCAGTGTGGGGAGGCCTTTCCTGACTTTATTTTAAAAGATTTTTATTGGGACGCCTGGGTGGCTCAGCAGTTGAGCATCTGCCTTTGGCTCAGGACTTGACCCCGGGGTCCCAGGATCGAGTCCCACATCAGGCTTCCTGCGTTGAGCCTGCTTCCTCCCTCTGCCTGTGTCTCTGCTTCTCTCTGTGTCTCTCATGAATAAATAAATAAAATCTTTTTTAAAAAAAACGATTTTTATTTATTTATTCATGAGAGGCCCGTGTCTTCGCCGTACTTACTGTCTAGCATGGAGGGCCGGCATCGAACAAGAAACCACAGCCATGGGTGACAACGAGGCAGAGACATAGGCAGAGGGAGAAGCAGGCTCCCCGTGAGGAGCCCGATGTGGGACTCGATCCCAGGACCTCGGGACAATGACCTGAGCCAAAGGCAGATGCTCAACTGCTGAGCCACCCAGGTGCCCCCTTTCCTGACTCTTAATTAAAGACACTAAGCTCCCCCATTCCCTCTCTCACTCCTCTCTTAGCATTATTGTATTTTCCCCTCAACACTGACCACGTCCGTTATGCTAATTATTCATAAGTTTGTTTATGGTCTGTCTCCCCTCAACTGGAATACAAATTTGACGAAGGCAGGAATTTCTTGGGGATCAATTTTAGTCATTGTTGGAACCCCAAAGCCTAACAGGGCCTGGAATTTAGTAGGTCCTCAATATGTGTTTAATGAGTGAACACATGAATTCACATCTAAGTTGGGAGGCTTCCTTGGGTGTAGATAGGGACCAGCCCTTTGGGTGCAAGGGCTGAGCTTTTCTTGACCCAAGGAACCCCCGTGGTGGTATGGAGCCTCTCCCACACTCAGGGCCTTCATTGACTGAGCTGATCCCCAGGTTTAGCCCCTAAGGCTGGCAAGGAGCAGAGAAGCTCTTGGTCTCTAGATGGTGGAGCACTGGCCCAAGTGGGTCTGACTGAAGCCTCCGAGGACCCAGGACAGGGACTCCTGGGGTGCTCAGTGGTTGTGCATCTGCCTTCAGCTCAGGGCTTGATCCTGGGGTCCTGGGATCGAGTCCTACATCGGGCCCCTGACCTGGAGCCTGCTTCTCCCTCTGCCTATGTCTCTGCCTCTCTCTCTCTGTCTCTCATGAATAAATAAAATCTTTAAAGAAAAAATAGTCTAAAAATAAATAAATAAAGGAGCCAGGACAGAGGGCCCTAATGGTAGCTTGGAGCCGTGCTGGTCATCTTCCCCCCCCAGAGCCAGGCAGAACCTGGCACCCCCCTGGGCAATGCATTCTTCCACCCAACATTTACTGAGCGCCGACCGTGCCTGGGCATGCACGGAGCCATGGAAACAAGCTCAGCGTGTCCTCTGTCTTCGCGGCACTTACTGTCTGGCGTGAGGGCCGGCATCGAACAAGAAACCACAGGTGTGGGTGACAATGAGAGTGACAAGAGCCCACTGTAGAGACAACTCTCCCTGCATTGGTGCCACCGCAGCCGAGCAGGAATCAGCCAAGTGTAGAGCCGGACCCATCCACCTGTGTTCCAGCCCTGATTCTGACTGTGCTTGCTGTGTGACCTTGGGCAAGTCACCACCTCTCTGGGCCTTGCTTTCCAGTGTTGTAAAATGGGAAGAAACCTCCCTCACGGAGTCACGGTGGGACACGGAGGAGAGCACGTAGCAGGGTGCCTGGTAGATAGTGGCTCTTAGGAAATGCTTCTTCCTCTCTTCTGGGCTGCTGGGGATCCAGAAAGCCCTAGCCAGGGGCTCCTAATCTGAAGGGCCAGTAATGGGGCTTGAGCCTTCCATTGAGTACTCATGAGGACCCATGACCTGGAAAAGGCTGAAAAGCCCTGATTTTGTGCAACAAGATCCAAAGACCCTGGGGAGTGGCAAGCTGGTGACACAGGCCCCACTATGGGGATGGCCGAGGGTGTAAGAGGAACACCTGTCGCAGGCCCCCTCACCAAGGCCCACGGGACACCCCTCCGCTACCCAGGAGGTACCCCGAAGCCACAGTGAATGAGGTGGAGGGGCAGCACTGCTGTGCATGTGCATCCCCTACCTTCTTCCAGAGCAGCAGAGCTGTGACCAGGATGCTCAGCGCAGTCAGGAGGCCAGTGAAGCAAAGGAGCAGGAGCTTCTGGGGGTTCTGTGGAGGTCCTCGGTACCCTGTGTCTAGGGGGGATGGCAGGGAAGCAGAGGGTTAATCACCTGAGAAAGGCTGGGGTGCTCCCCACCCTGCCAAACCCTAGGCCCCTAATTCCTACGTTCTCCTTTAGCCAGGACTCCACCTACAACACGGAACCCCCCAAACCCCCACCTTTACCAAGCTCCTCATTCCCAAGCTCGCTTTTGGTGAAACCCTTTTCTGTGTTAGCTGTCTTGATTCTTTTTCTTTTTTAAAATTTTATTTATTTATTCACGAGAGACACAGAGAGAGGCAGAGACACAGGCAGAAGGAGAAGCAGGCTCCATGCAGGGAGCCCGATGCAGGACTCGATCCCAGGACCCCAGGATCACGCCCTGAGCTGAAGGCAGGCGCTTCACCGCTGGGCCACTCAGGGGTCCCTGCTGTCTTGATTCTTGTTTGAGGCAAGGACCATAGCTTTTGCTTCTGAAGTGTCCCTACCTTGGGCTGAATCAGCCCCCTGAGAGCTGCCTGTGGGACCCTGGGCGAGTCACGTCATCTCTCGGGGCCTTCTGTTTTCGGCACGTGAAATGGTGGTCACACGCGCAGGTGTGCTGAGGGTGGGGGGGATGGGTTTGGACTGGGCCTCGCGGGTGGCTGGCCTGTACCAGGGGTAGGTGAAAGGCACAGCCCGGCCCCTCCCCTTGAGCCATCCATCCTTTTATCCCTCCCCCCGCCCCCCCTCCTCCATCCATCCATCCATCTGGCTGACAAAAAACTGCAGAGTGCCAGCCACGTGCCAGGCACATCCATGTCTGTTATTTATCAAACATTTCCTATTACCAGACAGCAGCCCCTGCCCGCAGGATCTCATTCTCCCCATAAAAGCCATGAAGCCCAGGCCCACAGCACACCCTGGCCAGCCCAGCTCAGTGGTGTTCCCAAACCCCAACCCCTACTGGTGGGAAGCACAGGGGCAGGTCACAGCATCATGGCTTTGCTGATGATAACTTTTTACAGTCATCGCTCCTTTGGGGATGTGATAAAACTAGGAACCTTTCCCAGACATATGTACATGAGCCAAGTGTTCGCTCGCGGGCTGCTGCAGACACACATGTGCACGAGCCCAATTGTGTACTCACTGCCCGCCCCCCCCCCCCCACACACACACACACGGTGCTGGAGGGACGCTGAGCCCGAGGGGCTGGTTGACTCCTCTCAGGCACCTGCCAGAGGGGGCCAGACACAGATCTGTATCCCAGGCCTCTGCCCTTCCCAGATCAAGGTAGACGTCGGCACACCTACACCACCAGCGGCCCCCCGAGGACAACGTTCTGTTCTGCCAAAGCTGGCAGATGAGGCAGGCATTGCCCATTTTAAGATTCTGTGCCCCAAATGCTGCTGTGAGAAAGCTCTGGGCCCTTAGCCCTGGGAGGAGCCCCACGGGAAGCCTCACCTCTGACCAGAATGAAGACGCCGTCGCTGATTCTGTGGACGTTTGGCCAGTTCACGCAGCAGTAGTAGGTGCCCGTGGCTGACGCGTTGGGCAGCTTGAGGGTGACCTGGCATTGCAAGGTGTATGTCTGGTTCTCCTTGCCCTGGGTGGGTGGGCAGTTCACCTGCTTGTTGAGGCTCCTCTGGCTCTTGAGGTCCACGTGAAAGTACCAGACTGTGAAGTCCTTGAATTCTGGGGTGTACGAGTAGGTGATTTTGCAGTTGAAGGAAACGGCCTTGTTGGCCAGGGAGACCAAGATGGGGTCACCACTGTGGGTCACTGACTGCCCTCCTGCAGGGGAAGGAAAAGGAAAGAGTGGGAGCTTACCCTCCAGGATGCTAGAGGCCCTTCTGCTGCCTTCTGAGGCCCTCAGCTCACACTCACACCTTTCATGCAGTCACTGAGTGCAGGTGTTGGGCCAGGTGCTTTACACATAGAACTTGCCATCTCCCAACACACCCAAGGCAGATGTGTCAGAGCTCCACTTCACAGAGAGGAAGAGTCCGAGGGTCAGGCAGGTCAAGCTGCTAGCTTTCAATCTCTCAGCAGGTACGGAGGAGAGCTACAACCCTGCCCAAGGCGGGCAGACTCCAGACCCTACACTCCTCACCGCTCTTCTGCTCAAAGGCCAAGAAGCCACGTTGGATAAAAGCACCAGTTTGAGAAGACCCAAAGCTGCTGAAGGATGAGAAGTAAAGAGCAAGGAGGCCGGAGACAAAATAAAGGAACCCTTCCTGGCAGGACGAACTCCCTGGCAGTAGACACACAGAGGGGAGCCATGGCTCTCCCCAGCCTGAGGGAGGAGGCACGGCAGGCATCAGCAGACACAAACCTTGCCCCGGATCTGAGGTCGGAGAAGACTTTGTCAACACAGAGGTAGCCGTTTGGGGCATAACCAGAACATTCGATGACCGTTACAAAGGCACGTCTGTGGGAGCCTCCTTCCTCTCTGGACACCTGGACACCTGGACACCCGTCCTCATCACAGGCCCCTGGGAAACCCATTTGAAAGCCCCACAGCAAGGCAGCCTGGGTCGCTCAGCGGTTTAGTGCCACCTTCAGCCCAGGGCGTGATCCTGGAGACCAGGGATCAAGTCCCACGTCGGGCTCCCTGCATGGAGCCTGCTTCTCTCTCTGCCTGTGTCTCTGCCTCTTTGTCTCTGTGTCTCTCATAAATAATAAAATCTTAAAGAAAGAAAGAAAGAAAGAAAGAAAGAAAGAAAGAAAGAAAGAAAGAAAAAGAAAGCAAGCCCCACAGCAGCCCCTGCCGGGCCGGGCCTCCACCCTCCTGCGGACTCCCGAGGCGCAGTCGGACTCCAGGCCTGAGTCAGCGGCGGCCACCTCTTACCCCCAGACTTCAGCCCACAGGCCCCCCTCAGCCTACTCGGGCCTTGTCCCCTGCCACCTTCCTGCTCCCGCGGCCGAACAGCAGACAGGTCTAAATTGAGGTCAGCAGCAGGCAGCCAAGAACACGCCGGCCAGGTTGTTAATCGGGAGGAGATCATGCATTTGAGATGCTCAGAGGGAGCTGCTAGATTTATCTTGTTGGGGAAGGGGAGGCGTGGGTCCCCCTGCCCATGATGCAAGGCCAGCATAAGGCCAGGCTGGACTCTCCTCTGGGCTCCTCTGTTGAGCACTGGGTCCCCAGGGAAGGTGAGGTCAGGTCCTCTGGAAGACTTGGGGACAGGACAGAGGTGACCCTCTAAGCCAGTCAATCCCCTGAAGCTCCAGCCACTGATATTTTGAGATTCCTGTCCAGTAACTAAAGAGATTGCCCCTCCTCCAAAGAACTAAAGGCGGTGACAGTTCCAGGGAATCGGCCGGATGTCCCAGCAGACCGGCTTCCTTGTACTGCATTAATATGATGATGCTGGGACGCCTGGGGGGCTCAGTGGTTGAGCGTCTGCCTTTGGCTCAGGTCGTGATCCCAGAGTCCTGGGATCGAGTCCTGCATCGGGGTCCCCGCAGGGAGCCTGCTTCTCCCTCTGCCTGTGTCTCTGTGTGTCTCTCTCTCTGTGTGTCCCCCATGAATAAATAAATAAAATCTTTAATAGTAATAATAATAGGACGATATTCACACATGGAGAAGCCACTGAGCTGGCACCCGCGGCCCTCCTCCTGTGGTGGGTGGGACAAGAAGGAGTTCACAGGTGCTTTGTGTCTCTGGGCTCTACTGCAGGGTGGCTGTTGTGGCTTAGCTATGACAACACATTCGATCTGTCGTCAAAACAAGGAGCAGTGACTCAAGGCTGAGGTTTGCCTGAGATGCGGCAGCCAGGGCTGGGATGCGGCGGGTGGAGAAAGGGGTGGTTGTGTGACCCCAAGTAAGGACGAGGGGCCAGAGGGCTGAGATGGACGTTATTTGCCCTGCCCAGCAAGGCCGCCTCCTTCCCTGCCTCCCCAAAGTGGCTACTTCCCCCTCTGCCTCCACTCCTGCAGGCCCCTCTGCCTGGGCCTCCCACCTCTTCACCTGGCCACCACCTACCTAGTCCCCCAGACTCAGCTCAGGAAGCATTCTGACTTCTAGCCACATTCTCTGGTGTGGCTGTCCAGGCGGCCCGGACAAGCGGAGCCAGGCCGGTGCTTCCAGCTGGGGGTCAAGAGGATGGAACTGGACCAAAGCCACCAAGAAAGTGACCCACCAGGGCTGGCACGGAGGCCTCTCCACCTCCCCTGGGGCCTCCTGCTTCTCTCCTCCGTGTGTCTAGGAGGCCTGGGGAGGCTGGACACCATCAGGACTGCAAGGCTACCTTCCTGTTTGTCCTGGCAGGAAGATACCCATCCAATTGTCTGAAAATAATTCTCTGCATTATGGGGTGCCTGAGTGGCTCGTGCTGAAGCATCTGTCTTCACCTCAGGTCATGATCTTGGGGGTCCTGGGGTGGAGGCCACTGTCAGGCTCCCTGCTCGGTGGGGAGTCTGCTTCTCCCTCTGCCCCTCCTGCTCATGCTCTCTCTCTCTCTCTCTCAAATAAATAAGCAAAATCTTTTTTAAAAATTTTCTGCATTTGAGGTATCTTTCTAGAAAATAATGGAATGTGTCAGTGTGATTAAGCCAATCTTTACAATTTGGGGGGAGACGTATAAAATTAGATGACTATTGTTCTGTGTTCTTCCAGGATTCAGTATTTTAAGGTCAGAGGGTTAGGATCATGATGACAGTATGTGGCCCTGGCTCGGATCTGCCCTGGAGGAGAGCCTGAGACCTCAGGAGAAACCACAGACTCCAAGAGTGAGGAGGGAAGCAGTCTCTGTCGATCTGGAAGAACAACCAGTCTGGGGACAGCAGGTGAAAAATGAGAGGGAAGGAGGCCTGCCGTGGCTGACAGGAGCCTGGGTTCGGGCCCGATGCTGCAGCCCATTGTCTCCACTGCCCCTTCTTTTTTGGAGGGTGTTAGCACCCCGGAGCTGGGACCGCTGCAGCCCAGCTCCCACTCCCCTCCTAGACCGTGCCTCCAACACACCCACTCTGGGGTGCAGGCTACTCCAGCTGGCTGCTAAGCTGGTCCCCCCGCCCCATTAAGGCTCAGTGCTATAGACAGATCCACAGTAACTCCCGTGTCCACAAATGGTTTTCAGCTACCATTTGTTGAACCCCCAACAAACATTTAAGGAGTTCCAGTTAGGTCACAGGCTCCATCCCAGGCCTGGAGGGGCCCCCTGCCCTGGCATCATGGAAGCAGAGGGAGCCAGGGGTGGGAGGGCTCATGGGGAGGGTACTACTAATCCTGTCTGGATGTGTGGGAGGAGGACCTGTGGGAGGAGGGACATGCTGGTGACCTGGAGCTCTGGAGGTCACCAGGGAAAGGAAAGCAGGCACATGCATGGATGGCAGGGCTAGAAATGGCCCGAGGATAGAAGGGAAAGAAAATACATAAAAAACATACTCTGGCTGGGCACAACACAAGCCCTCTGTCAACCAACCACCACAATAATCCTTTGAGACAACATTTGCAGCCCCGTTTTGCAGACAAAAGACCCAAGAGGGTCTTAGAGGCCCAGCGGCCCAGAGCTCCCAAGTGGTGGAGTGGGATCTGAGCCCAGCCCTGCCTGTGCTGAGAATGTAAAACCAGCCCCCAGGGCTAGCAGCTCAGACTTAGGCGAGTGTGGCCTGGCACAGGGCTGGGAGCCTTCACAGTGACACCAAGCACCGTAGACGTCAGCTGCTGAAGACAGGGGTTTGTGGGATTCCTGGCACAAGCCACATCTTTTCGCAGTTGGTGGCCGGGTGGCCACATGACAGAGAGCAAGGGTCACTTGACCTGCCTTTTGTGCCTAGTTCTCACCCCAGACCCAGAGGGGCTTCAGCAGGACCCTTCCCAAGCTTGCAGTGTGTCCCCTGAATGCACAGTGGCTGGTACCCATCTTGCACCTGGTGGTGGTTGTATCACACTCTGTCTCTTGTTCAGGCAAAGGGAGTATGTCCCCCATGGAACAAGGTGGGCCAGCACGGAGTGAGCTGGCTGGGGATCCTCTTAGATTCTGCTCATGGGCCTCCAAGAGGGATACACAGCCCAGGGAGGAGGACCAGGGGGATTTGGATTCCTAGAGGGAGGCAGAGCCACAGGAGCCCGGATGGCACACCCCAGTGACCCACGAGAGGGGGTCCACTGAAAGCCCTGCAAGGACCCAGAGCACAGGGCCAGCTGTCCACAGCACCTGACCAGCAGGGCTCCCTTGCCCTCTCCCTGCTCCTTCCCAGTCCCCTGTCTCCACCCAGCTGACACAGGGAAGGACCGGGAGGGGGCGGGGGGAAGAAGAGAAGAGGCCCCTCACCTCTTCCTCTCACACAGGTCCCAGATGCCACCTTCAGCATGCATCCAGTTCAGCCTTTGGGGGAGCATCTGGGTGCCCAGAGGTTGAAGGTCTGCCTTCAGCTCAGGGCGTGATCCTGGGGTCCTGGGATCGAGTCCCGCATTGGGGTCCCTGCAGGGAGCCTGCTTCTCCCTCTGCCTACGTCTCTGCCTCTCTCTCTGTGTCTCTCCTTAATTATTAAATAATTAAAAAATCTTTAAAAAAAAAAAAAAGTTCAGCCTTTTGGCTGTTCCTCTGGTTAGAGAAAGGAGAACCAGGACTTGGTTTTGACTGTGAGTGACCCCAGGGCAGAGTGCCTGGAATAGGCCAGGGTGGCTGGGCTTTCCCCCAGGTGCCGGGGCACAGGCCCCAATATGAAAGGCCTAAAGGGCCCCAGGAGGAACACAAAGTTGCTCTGCGGATAATTCTCCAGGAGGCGGGTGGGGTCTCGGTGCAGCCTGGGCCGGGACAGGCACAGGGGAGAAAATGCAGCTGGGAGCCTGGCTTGTTTTCTGCAGGGAGATGGTTCATTCAGTTCACGAGCTCCCTGCCTGACAGGGAGAGGGCCTGGAGGTGGCTGAGGGCAGGGCGGAGGAGGGGATGCGGGCAGGTAGATCCCCCACCTGCCCATGTAACTGCTCTTTCCTGGGGCAGAAGGAGAGAAAGGAGGAGCCGGAGGAGGGGCAGGGAGAGTCCCAAGGCTGGGGGTGGGGATGGGGGTGGAGCCTGGGCCTGCGTGTGGATGTGGAGGGTGGTGCTGGGCAGAGAAGAGGGCCCCCCTGGTGAGTGCAGTCCAGGAGGGGAGGGCAGGAAGGGGAGGAGCAGGCCCAGCCAGAGGACCCTCGTTCCTCAGGGCCACCACCCCAGGCCAGCCCTGCCCCCGAGCTTGTGACACCTAGGGCATCCCCAAGCCCGCAGTCCCCACCCCTCCCCACTGCAAGCACAGATGGTTCCCCCTGGGCAGCGCAGGCTATGCTGCTTTGCAGGAGAGTGTTTTTAGAGAGTGTGTCTTCCATCCCTCACTTCTCAGCAGCTCCAAAGACTGCTACAAAGCCTGGGACCCCGCCAGATATATGGGGGTGAGGGGTGCCTGGGAAAAGCTTAGTTTCTACTTTTTTGAAAATTTATTTATTCTTTATTCAGAGAGAGGCAGAGACACAGGCAGAGGGAGAAGCAGGCTTCCTGCAAGAAGCCCGATGCGGGAATCGATCCCAGGACCCTGGGATCATGCCCTGAGCCGAAGGCAGATGCTCAACCGCTGAGCCACCCAGGTGTCCCAAAAGCCTAGTTTCTTGAGGCATCAGGCCTGGGTTTGGATCCCTGCTCTGCCACCCAAACGCTGTGCAAACTTGGGCAGGTGGCTTTCTATCTCTGAAGCTTGATGTCTCCCCAGAAAAATGGGAGAACAACAAAGCCAACCTTACACGGTTGGCATGGGACTAAAAGGAGCCAGGAACAGTCAGAGGCTGCCACAGGGCCAGGCTGCCTTTCCCCAGTGACAAGAAAGAGGCAAGGGAGTCGGATGAGTCCTGCGTCCTCACTGAGTCTGGAAAGGCAAATGTCCCACATAAGTGACAGCCCTGCAGTGCAGGGCACATGCAGCATGGAGTGGCCTCCAAACATGACAGCCTGTCTACCACCTTGGGCCCTGTCCCGGCCTGGACACAGGGGAGTGGGTGACCCCCTGGGGCACAGACCCTGGGCCTGGTCCTCAAGGCTACCCTAGCAGGTGTTCAGTGTGTAAGTACAGGAGCTCTGAGCCCAGAGGACCGTCCCCCCAGCAGCCTCCACTGTTCTTCCCCCATCCTGCTTGGAAAAGATTCCGTCTACCACCTGCTGGCACCAGATCCTTCCCTTTCTGGTTCTTCTTTTGAATCTGTGGCCATTTGAATGGTGCTCTTGAGAAGTGGCTGGGGGTGCCCCACTCCCACCCTGGCCCAGGGACCACATGCCGAGTCCCTGGGGGGAGAGATTCACAACCAAAGAACTTGCCTGGATGTAGGAAGGATGCCCACCCCGTCTGCCCTCCCCACACCCTACACAACGCACCCCCCGTCCACCTGCCAGCTCCAGAATCCAGGCTTCTCTCCGCGCAGCCAGAGACCTGCCTGGCACTGCTCCCGAGGGAACCACAAACACCTTGCTGACCTTGCTGGGTGCCCACCAGAGGAGACCCAGGAAGGAGTCTGAAATCAATTTACATGGTGAGGACAAGCAGTTCAAAAAAATAGAACAGGAAGCATTTTGTGCGTAATAAGGGCACTTTTTGTGACCTTCTGGCTCTAGTTACAGTCATACAACCAGGTTCAGACAGGGTCATACTATAACATGCATCCCTTAACTTTGGATCACCTTTTTAAAAAAATTGCAAGTCCCTGGATTGGAAGATCCAGTCTATGCCTCCAGCTCCCCTTCACCCACTACCTGGCAGATGCCAGGCCTGCCAGGCTCTGCAGCCTTTGCCTACGTTATTCCCGCTGCTCAGAAAGCCCTCCTGTTCCCTTCCTCTCCCAGGACTGTGGGATCCCCCTCTACATCTGAAGGACTCCTTTCCTTCCTGAGCCACTCCAGGGTACATGGGTCCCCCTGCCCTGAATAGACTCTCAGGTGTTGCTGTTAAGCCACGTGATGATAAGCACTGATATCTCTGGGACACATACCCCTTTTACAGATGAGAAAACTGAGGCTCTGAGAAAGGAAGAGGTTTGCCCAGAAGCACAGCCAGTCAGTGGCGAAGATGTGATTTTAAGCTGGGTCCCGTTGGGTCCTTACCCCCATGCTCTTAACCCCTGCTCTGTGGCATGATTTTTAAATCTGAAAGCAAGAAAAAGAAAACATTTCTCAAATGAAAGAGCTGCACCCCTTTAAAGGGAGCTAGAAATTCAGAAGCCAGGAACTCCTGGGTGGCTCAGCGGTTGAGCATCTGCCTTTGGCTCAGGTCATGATCCTGGGGTCCTGGGATCAAGTCCTGCATCAGGCTCCCTGCATGGAGTCTGCTTCTCTCTCTGCCTGTGTCTCTGCTCCTCTCTCTGCATCTCTCATGAATAAATAAAATATTTTTTAAAAAATTCAGCAGCCATTTCCCTAGATTTGGGTCATCTAATAGGCAGACAGGTCCAGCAGCATATGGTATCTTCAGACCAAGGTACTCATCAGAACTGACCCTTCAGCTTAAGGGGGAACAGCTTCGAGGAGGGCCTGTGGCTCCCAGAGCAGAAGCAAGTGGCCACACGAGCCCTCTACAGACCCGTCCCTTGGCAGCACCAGCCAAGTGTCCAAAGGGCCAGCCATGTCCCCCCTTCACCGCAGCGACGACACCCCCCACACCCAGAATCTGGCCCTCCCTCCCACCCCCTGCACTCCCCTGGGCTGCCCTGGCCTCCTCGCAGCCCCTGTGACCCACCAACTTGGGGCCCAGGCTTGGGCCCCAGGTCTCCCCTCTGCCTGGAACGCCAGCCCGCCTGGGGCCCGGAGCATGAGCATCGGCATCCTCAGCCAAGGGTGTGAGAGTCCACACGTGCCGATCAAAGGTATCCATTCCAACTCGGGTCGATTCTAAAGGAAAGCACTTTGATTCCCCAGCTGCAGAAGAAAGCAGTTCCCACGGTCTTTATTTTAGGCATGGAGTTTTGCCCTCCAATTTAATTCTGGCATTTCTCAGAGCCATGCCTTTTTTTTTTTTAGGCCCATCTGAAGAAGGGCTGCTGGGGAGACAGAGATGTGGGGTGCTGGTTTTATCACAGGGCTCCGGCCTGTGCCTGAGCGTGAATCCCAGGTGCCACAGAAGACCAGGTGAGTCCTTCAGGACACACACATCAAACACAACGGCGCGTGGCCAAGTGGCTGATTAGGGAAAAGCGTGTTGCAGGCGTCGGAAGGCAACCTTTGAACAGAGAGTGTGTGTTATGAGGCTTTTAGCACCGATGCCCTCGGAACGCTGCCATCAGGCTGGCTGTCACATCTTTCAACACCTCTGAATTACACAGATGCAGAGGGACGCGGCCTGCCTCGGGGGCCATGGCCACAGCCTTCCCGCGCTCCGTTCTAGAGCCTCCAGACTCTGGGCCCCGGGTGCACTGTGACCACGCAGAGACACGAACCAAGTGCAGAAATGTCAAACGTTTGGTCCAGAAACGTAGAAGCTTCTTGGGCTTTGATTGGCATTCGTAAAGCAGCCTCCTTCGACGGGTTTGAAAAGGCAAGTTTCTTGAACTCTGCAACACGCTTGAGGCTGTGGTCTGCAGGAGACTCAGTTTCTCCCTTTATGACCTCCTCTGCCCTCAAGAAGGGTGTCAGGATGGGATGGAGATGGTGATAGCACCAAAGAGGCCGAGTGGGGGGCCCTGTCCTCGTCCCTGGATGGGTGTGGAAGAAGCAGAGCAAGGGGGTAGACCCCACCAGGGCACCCAAAGTCCTGCCAGGGAGGGCCGTCCTGCCACTGGGCAGAGCTCTCTGACGAAGCTGAAGGTGGGGAGACAAAGGGAAGTCTCAGAGTCTGCAGAAACCCAGAGGAGGGGAACCAACCCCGCTGGGCGGGGGCAGAGGTTTCCAGGAGGGGCCAAAGACTCTTGGACTGGGTCTTTGTTTGTTTATTTATTTATTTATTTATTTGTTTGTTTGTTTTTAAGATTTTATTTACTAATTCAAGAGAGACACAGACAGAGAGGCAGAGACACAGGCAGAGGGAGAAGCAGACTCCCTGCAGAGACCCTGATGTGGGACTGGATCCCGGGACCCTGAATCACGCCCTGAGCCAAAGGCAGACGCTCAGCCAACTGAGCCAGCCAGGTGTCCCTGGTCAACAATTCTTTGTGTAAGTGAACCATGCTCACTATAGAAGTTCTAGACACCACAGCAAAGGATCAAGAACACTGAAATTGCCTGCGGTCCTGCCACCCTGACATCGCAGGTGTGGACCTTGGGATGAGTTTCCCACATCTCACTGTACCTAGCTGGACTTTGATACAAGACTAGCAGGCAGCCGGGGGGGGGGGTGCAGAGAGGGGGTTTCAAGCACAAAAAGCTCTCAATGAAGCTTCTAGAAGTCTTGAAACAAGACTCCTGTTGCCATTGGTAGTTGAGGGACTCAAAAGGCACAAGGGGAGTTCTAAGGGTGGTGGTGGGGCGGCTCTGGGAGGTGGGAGGATGGGGAGGGGCCCAGTGTTGTCCTGGAAACCCGGGGGGAGCCTCGGTGGACAGAATGCCAGGCAGGGAATTGACAGGATTACATGTGTGTTAGAAAGATAACAAGAAGGGGGCACCTGGGTGGCTCAGGCGGTTAAGCGACCGACTCTTGATTTCAGCTCAGATCATGATCTCAGAGTGGTGAGATGGAGCCCCATGTCGGGCGCCCCACTGGGTGTGATGCCTGCTTAAGATTCCCTCTCTCCCTCTGCCCCTCCCCACCTCTACAAAAAGAAAGATAACAAGCGAGATACTGTAGAGTTCCAGTCTTTATCTGCCTAACACCCTGGCATTAGGGACTCATTCTGGGGCTTGGGACCCCTCCCCCTCTGGCCTCCTTTTCAAATATAAATGCTTCTAGGTGTCAACACACTAACTCCTCCTGTAGCCGCCTTCGCCAGATCACTTTTATCCTGATTTCTCCTAAATCTCTCTCTCCCCAAAGATCCAGCACCCTCCAGGCACAAAATCACTCACTGGCCCCCATCCTCCCACAGTCTCTGCCGTGCCAGCCCTGTCCTTGCCTCCTGTCAGCCTCCTCCCTCCCTTAGCAAGAGGAAGTCAGCAAACACCTGGAGGCTAAGCTTTGGCTCCTTTCTGGCCTTGACCCTCACATGCAGGCACCTCCTTTGACCTTTTCTCCTCCCCCCAGAGCTCCCCGGCCAGCACCTTCTCTTTGCCCATTCTCTGGCTTTTCACACAGAGCCCACTTCTCAAGGTTGAGTACTGGTTCCCTGGTGCTGTCCACACCCTTACCTGCCCAGGTGAGCGCTGTCATGCCCTTCATACCTCTAAGCTCCTGACTCTCAGAACCACAGGTGAGGGCAGTCCCGGTGGCTTGGTTTAGCGGTTTAGCACCGCCTTCGGCGCGTAGGGCAGGATCCTGGAGTCCCGGGATCGAATCCCATTGTCCAGCTCCCTGCATGGAGCCTGCTTCTTCCTCTGCCTGTGTCTGTCTCTCTCTCTCTATGTCTCTCATGAATAAATAAATAAAATCTTAAAAAAAAAAAAAAAAAAGAACCAAAGGTGAACGCCCCAGCAGACAGGCCGGGTTTGTCAGGGACCAGGAGAGTGGGCACCACAGAAAAGATAGCAGAGTTTGACCTTGACCAACAGGTTGGAGTCACCAGGTGAGCAAGTGAGAGGACCCCTTCCAGGAAAAGGGAGCAACAGGATAAAAGGCTTAGGGGCAGGCAGTCATCCAGCATGGCTCCAAAGTGGGGTGTGGGAGTCCCTCGAGGCAGGGGCCTGGAGGAGAGCATAGCTTGGGGCCTGGGAGTGGGAGGGGGTCTTATCTAAACCCACTGCAGCAAGGGGCCAGCTGATGGCAGCAAAACAGTCTGCTGTCGTGCTCCAGGGACCCATGAGGGATTGTCCATGTGCAAAAGGTTGTCTGGTTCAAAAAGGGAGTTACTGATTCAAAGAGCACGGACGCTGGGGCACCTGTATGGCTCAGTAGGTTAAGCAGCCAACTCTTGATTTCAGCTCATGATCTCAGGGTCATGAGATGGAGCCCCCGGGGTCAGGGTCCTTGCTCAGTGGGGAGTCTGCTGGAGATTCTCTCTCTCCCTCCCTCCCCCTGCCCCTTCCCCTGCTCAAGTGTGTGCACACACTCTGTCTCTCATAAATAAATCTTCAAAGGGCAGGTACCCTTTTAAGTTTTTAAATTTTGAGATGAGTTGCCAGGTGGCCTTCAGAAATATGCCTTGGAGAAAAAAAAAAAAAGAAATATGCCTTGGACCCTATAACCAGCGCTGCAGGCAATGCCTCTGCTGACTCTGGGAAGCTAGCCTGCCTTGCCTTAGGTTGTGCTCACGTGGTGCCCCCTTCCCTGGCCCACCAGCAGCAAACACAGATCTGGCCCGGAGCCTCAAAGGGGCTCTGGGTTCTGACCTCATTCTCTTCCCCACAGTCCACACAGTTGAGCAGATGCACACCAGGTTCATCACACCTCCTTTAGAGGCATTCTGTCCCCAAGGTTGAGGGGCCTGGTGCCAGGTCCGAGGGCTACTGCTGGTTCTGGATGTGCCTTCCTGATACCCCTGGCAAGAGGCCTGCATAGCTATGTGTTGAGTGTCCTGACAGTGGGAGCTGGTGACCCGGCCAAGTTGCCCACAACTCAAGCCCAGGTCCTACCCTCTTGGAACTCCTCCTGGGGTTGTCTGTGGCTGAGGAGCTGAGTCCATCCCACTCTCTTTGGTATCTCCTGGGCATATCTCTGGGTGCCAGGCATCGTGCTAGGAGTTGAGAAATTGAACCAAGAAATTGAACCCTGCATTTCCAGCCCGCCGAAGCTCTCAGTCCCCACAGGGAGGCAGACAGCCTGGGAAGAAGCAGCCTTCGTGGGAACACGTGCCCCCAGAGGCATCGGACACATGTGGGCCACAGACATGAAGCACCTGAGATGTCAATCGTCGCTAAAGAAATTGCAGTATTTCCATTCACAGGGACACTCCGCAGCAGGGGTTGACACACGCGTTCCATAAAGGGCCAGGTAGTAAATATTTCACACTTTGCAGGTCATATGGTCTCTCTCACAACTACTCAACTCTGCCGATGTCGGTGACAGCAGTCATAGATGATGTATGAATGAATGAGCGTGGCTTTGTTCCAATAAAACTTTATTTAGGGACCCTGGCATGTGAATATTGTATAATTTCCACGTGTTGTGAAATAATCCTCTTTTGATGTTCATCCAACCATTAAAAAAAAAAATCTAAAAACCGCGCCTAGCTCCAAGGCCATTCCAAAAGGCAGAAGGCTGGATTCAGCCCTGGGGCCGCCGTTTATGATCCCTGCTCATGAGCAACGAAAATATACAAACTAGCCACACTGTCACCTGGATGGATCTTTAAAAAAAAAAAAAAATCACTCTGAGTGAAAGAAGCAGGTCACAAAGGAATACACCGCATCGCTCTGATGACACAAAGTTCAAAACCAGGCAAGATTAATCCCTATCGTTCAGGGACACGTACAGGATAAAACCATAAAGAGACGCCAGGAAGCAATTGCCCTAAGAGTCGGAATGGGAGAGAGGGGTGTCCACGGGGCGGCCACGGGGCCGAGGGCTCCAGAACCCTGCAGCATTCTCCGGGTGGCAGTCACACGGGACTTTGTTTTCTGATATTTATTGTACTTTGCTGTATAGGTACGATAGCTGACAGCTTACAAAGAGGAAGCAATAACAATAGGGCCAACCAGAAGAGCATCCGAACCCCTACCTGACAGGCATTTATAATCCACCTGGAAGATAGCCCAGTGGGATTCGCATCCCACTGCTCCCGAGAGACCCTCCTCTCCCGACAACGTGGGACTGAACCTCTCCCCTCCCCTCCCCCGGCTCTGCCTTCTGACCTCCCAGTCTTTATTCACGCTGCGCCTGCCACCCACCTACCTGCTCCCCTCCTCCCTCTCTCCGCTCCCAGGCCCCCGCGAACACTCCCCCTGCCCCACCTCCAGCGGAGAGGTGCTTCTCTCCGCCTGCCTCCAAAGCTCTTTATTGGGATTAGACAAAGATGAAAAGCAGAGGCCAATCCTGGCAGAGGCTCGGAGCTGCGGGAAAGAAGGCGGGAGGCTCCTGAACATCTTTTGGACAACAAAGAAAGCTGTGACACCTGAGTCCGGAGCAAGGGGGCAGGGAGCAAATCTGCATTGGTAACTCTCTCCTTGGGTCAAGTTGGGTCACGTTCTCTGGGTGAGCCTCAGCCTTTGCACCAGGCTGAGAGTAAGGGTTGTTCACCTCCGGGTCCCCTCAACCCCCCAGGGCCTAGAACCCGTCCTCCTCAGTGGATATTTGAGAAATAAATACAGCCCGGAGTTCTGGGAAGGCCAAGTTCTGACATCTGCTGAGGATGCAGAGGCTCAGAAAGGTTAAGGGACTTGTCCGAGGTCACACAGCAGGCAGTGGAAGAAGGTAGGACCTGAGCCTGGTCCCGCCGGGCCCCAAAGCCCTTGCCCTGTAGAAGCACGGCTCGAGCAGATGCACAGCGGAGTCTGGGGTTCGGATGACTCACCTCTGGGAGTGAGCAGTTGCCCACGAGACCACAAGTGGCTGCGAGACCCTTTGAGCAAAGTAGAATTTGCGGAGAGCTCGAAACACTGGAGGGGAGCGGGCCTGAGACCCGGCTCACGACAGGAGGAGGAGGATTGGGAGCAAGGGCAGTCCTGGGACACCATCCCACAGTGCGCCAGAGGCCACCGGCAAGGTCACCGGGACCCCAGATTGGCTCTGCTAGGCTGGCAGGTAGCTGACATTCTCTGAGCCCCATCCACGTGCCCGAACCACTAAGTCTCAGGGGGTGACACAGGGAGGTCCTACTACTGCACCCATTTAACAGAGGAGGCAGTTGAGGCGCAGAGACATCAGGAAACTGCCCAGGCCCCTGCGGTGAACATCAGCGCCTAGATGGAAAGGCAAGCTGATTATGCCCTGGCGTATGTACCCAACGCGCATCAGGGAAGCGGCACGCTAGCCCTCGGCTTCAGGGACAGACAGACAGACTGAGTCAGGGCAGGGGCAGGACCAGGAGTGACTGTGCTCTCTGCCGTTCCAGGAGGTTCCAGGGGACCCTGAGGGTTTTTCACCTCTTGTGAAAGAGCAGACTTTCTCTTTTGTACAACCTTTGCTGCAATACTGGGGGGGGGGGGGGGGAGGATCCTGCTGTTTTATTTACAGTTAAGACGGTTACAAAAGCTCCTCTTAGCGCAGTGTCCCCGCAAAGTGTGGTCCTCCTGCTGTTACCCAGGTATGCTGGGTCCCTTCTGGGGAGGAGGGGCCACACCAAAAGAAATGATACTAATTTGAGGGAAATTAAGTTGGAAATGACCCAGTTGGATGCACTATCACCAACAAGCTGCATTTCCTCGGGCCATCACTGGCCATCTCTGGGAGGGGGCAAGAGGGGGCGAAAGCTGTGCAAGATGAAAGGGGATGGTGTCACAAGGGGCCCAGCCCAGGAGACTGCAGTAGGGACCACAGTCAGCTCTTGCCTCCCTGGGGGAGGGAAATTTTTCTATGAGGGATGTTCTTTTTTTTTTTTTTTTAAGATTTTATTTATTTATTCATGAGAGACACACAGAGAAAGGCAGAGACACAGGCAGAGGGAGAAGCAGACTCCTCGCAGGGAGACCAATGCAGGACTCGATACCCCGACCCAGGATCACTACCTGAGCCAAAAGTAGATGCTCAGCCCTCAATTGCTGAGCCACCCAGGCATCACATGAGGAATGTTCTCTACAAAGAAAGCCAGAGAGGAGCCCTGGGGCCCACTGCCAAGGGTCCTGGCTTAGGATTCAGGCTGACTCAGGTCTAAACCTGACCTCCACTCATTGTCTAGATCTTTACTGTTTATGGTATTAAATGAAAGGCAGAGGATGAAGCAGAGTTGGGAGCCCTCCTGGAAGCCTCAGAGAAGACCACGTGAATAGGAAGAAAAACATCTAGGCTGCACAGCAGGGTGGGGTGGGGGATCCAAGGAACCCCAGAGGGTCAGGGCTGCCCAGGGAGAGACTGAGCTGCAGGGAGGGACCCCAGTGAGGGCAGCCCCAGTGAGGCAAACCCCTGGGGGTGTCCCCCCAACCTGCTCAGCCAGGGATCTGGATGGACTTGCCCCAAGGCACATGCCCCCAGGCCTGGCTTGGATCCAGGCCACCCAGTTTCTGAGCGGATCTGGAACCAGGGAAGGGGGTGCAGCATTGGCCCTGGAGAAAGGCATAAGCTCCTGTTATAAAATAACACAAGGTGGCCTCTGGGTGTACTTCAGGAAGTGGAGACTGGCACCCCTTCTGGCAATAGTGACAATTTTGTGTCCCAGGGCACAATGCTTCTGTTGGCCAGCCCTCGGCCACCCCTCGTCTCCCTGGTTAGCACGGGGAACGAGGCCGAGGCTGACCCTGCCGCTTGGCAGGGACAACGCGGTGACTCCACCATCAGATTCCTTGGGGGCAAGCTGTCCCTCCCCACCGGCCCCACACCTATCCTGACGCCCACCCCCCATACCGTGTTGAAGGCCCAGAGGTCAGGCTGCAGGAGGAGGGCTGTTAACACAGCCTGGAGGGGGGAGCACTGTCCCCACCCCTGTAAAAGCCACCTTGGCGAGGCATTAGCTAAACATCTCCTGGCTCCCCGAAGGCTTCCCCTGTGAAGTCTGCAATGTTCAAACACAACCAGCAAATCTCCCGAGACAGGTCCCCAGGAATTAGCTGCACCGGCAGATGAAAGCCGCTCTGATGTGCGAGCCAGAGAGCTGGTGGGAAGGAGGCAGCGTACCTGTGAGCTGCAGGGTCCAGGGGAACAGCAGCAAACCCAGGATCCAGGGGCCCCAGGAGGCGGCCGGTGGGGCCCACCGCCGCGGAGGCCGGCTCTCCATCGGGGCCTCCTGTTCAGCCTTCCTCTTTCCTCTGGTCCTCGGGAGGGGAAGGCCTGCCCGCGGCCTGCCCGCAGCTGCAGTTCCCCTTTGAGTTCCCACAAAGCTCCTCCCTGGCCTCGCTTCTGCTTCCTCGGGCCTCACTCGGTCTGCTCCCCTTAATGACCTTGGACTTTCTGAGCAGGCAGTGGGCACAGGTCACCAGGTGAGGAATCCGGGATTTCCTTTTTTTTTTTAATCCGGGGTTTTCTGCTCCACCCTGTGTGGTGTGCTGCTCCCGTCCTGGGTGCCCTTCTAGCTGGTGGCCCATCCGGTAGACACTAGTGACCGAGGGGATGCAGGAGTCCCACGAGTAACTCTAGGGCTTGGTTTAGCTGCTCACATCTGAAACTTTTTTTTTTTTTTTTAAGATTTTGGTTATTTATTCATGAGAGGCAGAGACAGAGGCAGAGACAGAGGCAGAGGGAGAAGCAGGCTCCCTGCGGGGAGGGAGCTTGATCCCAGGACCCCAGGATCATGCCCTGAGCCAAAGGCCACCCAGTCGTCCCACATCTGAAACTTTTAAAACTGTGTTCACATCACACAGATGTCCCCTCAGGAAGCATCCAGGAGTCCCTGGATATTGTGCCCGCCGGAGGGCAGGGTTCGGGGTGGGGGGTAGAGGTTGGGAGGGTCAGGTAGGCAGGTGCGTGATGGACAAAGGGGCAGGCAGTCAGGGTGAGGACAGGAGCCTCAGGGCCCCAACCCTGGCTGTGGCCAGGTGGCCAGCTGCCCTCCTTAGACCAGTGGGGGCCCCGTGGGCGCAGCACAGAGCCCCAGCACTTGCCTCCTCTCTCACCCACCTGAAATGTCCTTCCTTCCTGAAGCTTCCCTCAGTCTGAGCTCACCCCTCCCCCATCAGCAGACAACTGAATTGCTTCCCCAGCCGGTGGAACCACAGTCTCCTTCCTCGCCCCCGCCCTTCCTCACACCCCCCCCACCCGCAGACACTGACAACAGGTAGGATAAGGCGTGGCCACTTCCCCCCTGCTCCCAGCACCCTGGGCTGTTACCCTCGGCATTCTAGAGCCCAGCCCGGGCTAGCTGGGTGAGGTTGGGGGCACAGACATTTGCCCGCATGCCCCTGAGCAGCCCAGGGAAGGGGGCGCGGAGGTGGAGGGGATCCCGGCCCCGCAGAAGAGGCTGGGGTGAATGTGGTTGAGTTTGGGTGTGTGCCAGCACTTCACCGCCCCTCTCCAGCAGAACCCATTAACCCTCGAGATGAATGAGATTATCCCAATTTGACGACAGACAAAACCGTGCCCCCAAGAGGCTGCGCAACTTGCTCAAGATCAGGGCAGGTGCGTGGGGCCAGCATCCAAGGCTGGGCTGTGCGAAGCCTGCTCCTTTCTCCCCGCCTCCACGGGAGCCCCACTCGTGGCGGGGTACCTTCTCCCCTCGTCAGCTTTGCATGTACACCCTTAAGGGTGTTGGGTCGGATGTTTCCTCCGACCAGCAGCATGGGGGTGGGGTGTGGGGTGGAGGTCGGGAGTTGGGGACTGCGCCCCCAGGTGAGGAGGACGCAGAAACGCGAGCCACCTCCTACCGGCTAGGGGGCAGCGGGGACCCCAGTGGTTTTGACTGCTGATCCATCACAGTGATACATGATCGCATATGTCACAGTGAGACACAGATAATCTGCTTCACGCTGCTTCCGACCTCCGGGGGGAGCAGGTTGTCTAAGCACCTCGATGCCATGGTGATAGACGTCATGTTAATACCTCTGTGCACGGAGGGAGCGTTATAAAGGCATTGGTCTGTGCCTCGAGGAGTCTCTTTACGACTTGGCACCGGGAGGCATTGGAGGGCCCAGCGGCTCCCTACCGTGCAGGTGCTGCTCTCTCTGCCCACCCCAAACACAGAGCCCTCAGCCCCCAAACAACTGCACCCTCTTGGTCTGCACCCCGGGGCCCTGGTTGCTGCGCAGCCTCGGGGTGTGGGTCTGGCGTGTGTTCTCCTGTCTGCTCAGGGTGGTCTCCGTCACCTTCACCTCCTCCTGGCTCCTCCTGGCTCAGCACAGTGTGGGCGCCTAGTATGTGCATAATAAATATCAGTGGATAGACGGGTGGATGAGTGGAGTGGGTGGGTGGGTGGATGGGTGGGTGGTGGGTGGGTGGATGGATGGGTGGATGGGTGGGTGGATGGGTGGGTGGGTAGATGAGTGGGTGGGTGGGTGGATGGGTGGGTAGGTGGGTGGGTGGATGGGTGGATGATGGGTGTTTGGGTGGGTAGATGGGTGGGTGGATGGGTGGGTAGGTGGGTGAATGGATGGGTGGATGGATGAATGTATGGGTGGGTAGATGGGTGGATGGGTGAGTGGGTAGATGCGTGGGTGGATGGATGGGCATGTGGGTGGATGGATGGGTCAGTGGGTGGGTGGATCATGGTGGGTTAAGCTTAAGGTGGGGTGGAGTGCCTTCCTCTCAGGCTGGCCGTGAAGGTGGGTGCCCAACATGGAACCTGGCACAGAGCAGGCTCCCAACAGGCGGCAGGGGGATGGATGGCTGCTCCTGGCGAGAGGCAGGGACCGGCCTTGGGCAGGGAGCTGGTGGGCTGGGGCCATCCTGTCAGGCCTTCAGGAACCAGGTGATGGAAATGAAACCACAGCACATGGAGAAACCTCGTTTTCACCAACACTTTCCACCTGCTCTCGCTCACGGGGCCGCTGCAGAGTCAACCTGCTAGATTTGGATCTGATGGCCTTTCCTCCCCCGAGCTCTTGGTGGGGACTTTGGGTTAGCAGGACAGGAGGGGCAGGGGACGTGGGCTCTGGTGGCATCCCTGGTGGGTGGCCGTGGCCTCCACAGTTGAGTTTGCAGGTGAGGTCCTTACACTTCAGCGCTTGTGCTCATCCAGACATCTGTGAGTCCATCCATCTGTCCCTTCACATTCTGCTGAGTATCTCTCCAGCACTGGGCAGTGGCCTCTCAGACAGATGCAGAAGTAAGAGACACAAGCTTCGAGGAGCCCATGTTTGGGTGAGAAGTGATCATTCCAGCACAACGAGGCAATAACGTGGGAGTTCAGGCCAGCTACTCAACTCCAAACGCTGTTCAACACACTTCTAATCTATAAATCAACTCAGTCCTCACTGCAGTCCCATAGGTAGGTACTACAGCCAACTCCATTTTACAGATGAGGACACCAAGGCACAGGGAAGTTAAAATAATTTTTAAAAATATTTTTAAATTTATTCATGGAGACAAAGAGAGGCAGAGACCTAGACAGAGGGAGAAGCAGGCTCCCTGTGGGGAGTTCAATGTGGGACTCTCTCCCAGGACGCTGGGATCACGCCCTGAGCCAAAGGCAGCCACTCGACCACTGAGCCACTCAGAGACCTCAAAATAAAATTTACCTGGCCCCCCTGGGTGGTTCAGGTAGTTAAGCATCTGACTCTTGGCTTCAACTCAGGCCATCATCTCAGGGTTGTGAGATCGAGGCCTCATGTCAGCTCCATGCACTCAGCATGGAGGCTGTTTTGAGATTCTCTCTCCCTCTCCTGTCCCTCCCACTCATGCTGTGTCTCTCTCTCTCAAGTAAATAAATCTTCTTAAAAATTATAAATCAAAAAAATAAAATTTGCCTAAAGTCACAAAGCTAAGAAATATGTCTAGCGGTAGTGACTCTGAAGATAACCCCTGGCTCTTGGGGCCCCATCCACTCCTCCATCCCACCTTTAACAGCAGAAGTGTGTACAGAGCCAAGAGTAAGGCACGAGAAGAGGCTATTTGCTCAGGGAGAAGAGAGGAGGGAGTGCCAAGGAGGGCTTCCTGGAGGAGGTGACAGCCCCAAAGGAGGAGGAAATGGGAGAGCACAGATGCCCCTGCAGTCCGGAGGCGCCTTATCCACACGAAGACTACAGCTTTCAAACTGGACCAAAACTCCTGGTCTTTGTTTTCAGTTAGTTCCCACGCACACCTATTAAGTGCCTACTGTGTGCCAGGCAGTGGAAGCACAGGATATAAGTCATAGTTTTGCCTTTGAGTCGCTCCCCATCTCGAGAAGAAAACAATCCCCGGATGGGAATTTCCAGCCGCCCCAGGTGAGCAAAGGTGGGCGAGGAAGTGACAGTGAGGCCCCTGGCCTGGCCCCGCTTCGGTTCCCGTGCTCAGGAGCTGCCTGTATTCTCTCGGTTTCCTCCTCAGGCCAAATTGTGAGTGCGGGGGACACAGCAGCAGTGCTGGGGGGGCAGCCTCCCTCCCCTCCTGGAGCCACCCGGGGTGCCTTTGGGGTCCTCCTTTCTGCACCATGTAGAGGCCTGAGGCTGGGGGGCAGTGACCCTGCTTCTGGAGTCGACCTGACCATGACCACTAAGTCAGGGACGTGATTCTGCCCGAGAGCCGGCTGTGACTCAGTCGAGGGGACCCTTCTGAGCGTGAGCTGGGCTGGCCCACAGTAGACCGGCCTCCTTCCTTGGAGAAAATGAGCTCTACGTTACCAGAGGTGTGCAAACCTGTCTGGAGGCCATTCTCCCTGCACCCCACTCAGAGCCTCCTGTCCTGCTTGCACAGTTGACGGGGCCCCTCTCCAAAGTGCCTGCCCAGTTCAACCCAGTATTTTTGCTTGCTTATTAAGTATTTGTTCTATACCAGACATGGTTCTAAAGGCTTTTCATGTATTGACTACTTCAGGCCTCACAGAAACCTCGTGCGTGTAGGCATTTTTATTGCCCCTATTTTACAGATGAAGAAACTGAAGATCAGAGAGTGTAAGCCACTTGCCCAAGTAGGCAGTGGAACAAGGAGAGGGGCCCCATGATCACACTTTTAATCATTACGTTCTTTTGCAAAATTCACTTGATTCCCCAGTAGGGCTGGTATTATAACCCTCATCTCATAGATTTAGTGGCAGAGAAAAATCGTGCAAATGGCCTGCTTGACGTCACAGAGGGGATCAGAGGCCAGGGTTCTCCTAATGGACACATGCCCCGAGTGAGACAAGACCCTCCCTGCGGATTCTGTTGGGGGAAGGCAGCAAGGAGGCCTGCCCCCTCCTCGGTCCCTGCCACTCGGAAAATAATCCTGAAGATCTGGGAAAACACCCAAAACACAAAGATGGCATCATTTTTCAATATTTATTCCACGTTCACCATATGCCGAGGCCTTGTTAGGCCTTGTTAGGCTGATACAACTGTGTCCTCAGGAGAAATAAGCACCGACCAAGAGGCTAATCATTGCAGGTCCTCAGGTGTCAGGCAGGGAGCCTTGAAGGTCTTGTACTAGTGGTACCACCCCTGTCCCCACAGGCCACGGACTGCCCAGGGGGTTGTCCTATGCCAATGGTGCCACCTGGTGGTTCCCCCAAGGTGTCTTTCCCTGTCCCTTCCTTTCCTCTAGGGGGTCTCGGGCTTCCAGAGGCTGCCACCCAGCAGGCTCAGGCCAGGGCTAGAGAGGCCACAGGAGAGGGTGGCAGGAGCAGAGGGGGCAAGGGTAAGGGGGGACCAGCGGGACTGGGCAGGGGGCAGGGGGCCTGTGGGATTGGAGGGCAGAGCCAGCTGGCTGGCCCAGCAATGCCCTTCCCGGGCTGGGGAGCGCCCCGCTCCTTTCCCACAAGCCGCTTTGCTGGGAACACTTTATAAAACCCACCTGGGGGAGATTTCATTGAATCCAGTTATTGGCCACCAGGCAAACTAGTCGCAGGGTTTTGCAGTGACAACCAGAGACTTTCTGAGCAGGGCTCCCACAGTGAGTTCAGCCAATTAAGGAAACAATTAGCCTCCCCTGAGGCTAATTCATGCACTGTCACCCCACACAGTTCTATGGTTTTATGAGCCAGAGGGCCTCAGTGTCCTGTGGGCAGAGGGGTGTGTGTGTGGCAGCCAGTAATTATGCGGATTTCTGGCCCCACCCCAGAGATTCAGCTCTGAGAGGCCAGGGGATCTGTATTTTAACAGCCCGTGGTTCTCACACTGGAAAAAATGCCTGAAGCTCTTGCAAGGCACATTCCCAAGGGGTTGTGGGCAGGGCCGTGGCAGCCTTCCAGGAGGCCTGCTCTGAAGGGGCCAGGAGGAGCCCTTCAAAGAGATTTGATCCTCCCTCCTTCCCTCTCCTCCTCCCCCTCTCTTGGAAGGCCAGCAGGTGTCCTGGGAATGTAGACCGAGCCCCCTCCGTGTGCCTCCCCGCCTTACCTTCTAAGCCAGTGGGGACAGTCTCTTCATCTACCCTGTATGGGTTTGATGAGAGCACTTTGCAAAGAATGGGATGTTGGTTGAAAGTAGCAGTTCTGCCTTAAAGAGGCTCTCATTGAGCCTCTTTCTAGGATAGGTCTCTATGTGGCGCTTGGGGGACCGGCAGAGAGCATCGGGGATCCAGCAAGGGGAGATGGGGTGGGTCCAGACATCCAGGGTGTGGGTTATGGATGAGGAACTCTGTGGAGGGCAACAGGTCTGGGAGGGGCAGTGGGGGAACATGGGGGGAGGGTGGGGAGTGGGAGGAGGGGCAGGAGAGGAGGACCCCAGGGGAGTCCTGTCTTGGAGCTGGCCTCTGCTGGGGCTCCAGAGATGGGGTCAGGGGGCAGGGTAGGGGCAGGAGCATCTCCGGGAACCCTCCCACCAGCGTGGTCTGATTCCCTGAGAAAGCTGCTGCCTCTCCCACTCTCCCTCTCCTCTCAGCCCAGAAGGTTCTCTTCCTCCCATTCCTCTTTAGTGCACCATGCTAGGCCATTTCCCTCAAATACCCCATGCCTGGGGAGACTGAGTCACAGGCAGAAGGTCCTCAGTCCACAGACAGCAAAGAACCCAGGCCAGCACCTCTAATTCTTACAGGATCTAGAAGTGCCTGCAATGACCCACCAGAAACTTTGGGTCACTCCTTCCTTCCTTTCTTTCTTTCTTTCTTGCTTTCTTTTTCTCTCTAGGATTTTTATTTATTTATTCATGAGAGAGAGAGAGAGGCAGAGACACAGGCAGAGGGAGAAGCAGGCTCCCCACAGGAAGCCCAATGCAGAACTCGATCCCAGGACCCTGGGATCACGACCTGAGCCGAAGGCAGATGCTCAACCGCTGAACCACCCAGGCATCCCTGGATCACTCTTTCATTCATTCATTTAACAAACCCTCTTGGGGGCATTGCTCCGGATCATCCTATCCTGGATGCCCTCCATCTGGGGCAGAGCCTGACACTCATAGAGCTGAGTCACAACCCAGTGGGATCCCAGTGTGAAGGGGACACGAGCCCAGACCAGGCTGAGCCTGCCACGGAAGCCAAGGCCACAGCATTCACAAAGGCTCAATGAGAAGCTTCGAGGACTAGGAGAGAATGAGCCAGTCAGAGGGACTGGGGTGTCAGGTCCTGAGCAGCTGAGGTGGAGAGGGGCCTGGAGGGCCTCCCTCCTCCCCATCCTTGGCTGAAACCACCTGTGCTCCCCAGTGACGCTGGTCAGATGATTTAAACTATTTATTTTTCTGTTAAAAAATAACTGGTGGTGCAACAAGTATCAATTTGTTCTGTTTTCATTCTGCATGTACGGATTTTCAGCCGCATCTGAGTTGAGCCACTTTCTGGCCGTTGGCAGAAGCCTGGCATCATTCGTGATAGAGTTTCTGAGTGCAGAGATTTTTCTCTGGAAGACAGCTCATTTGGAAGTTGAGACATTCCTTGCGTTCGCTGGGGTGAAAATCCCATTCTGTACAGAACACCCAGCAATCCTCAGGAGATGCTGCTGTCTTTCTAGGCCCAGAAGTCTCCAGAGGACTCGTGGATCAACAGTAATCACAGGCTGCTCTGCATCCAGATAGAAGGAGGAAGAGAAAACATCAGGCGAGTGTAGACTCTGGGCTCGCTGTGCCGTGACATTTCCTGTAGGTCTCATCAGACATAGAAGCCCAGGGGGTGTCCGGAAGATGTCCCTCCCCCGCAAGCTCCTCCCTGGGGAAAGCACCCCATCCCCACCCAGGGCCAGAGGAAAGTATTTTCAGGGCTTTTTTCATCAGACTTGGGAGAAAGTCTTTCTAGGCAGCAGCCCTGCCTGGCAGGGAGTCCAAACCCGAGTCACTCCTTCCCTGCACTGCTGTCCATTCCTTTTCCTTCTTTTCCTCCCATATCTGTCCTCTGGTCTTTGTGTCAGCACCTTCTGGAGACACACAGAGGACTCGGCCATCCTTGAGCTGCCCATGGGTCGGAGCTGGGCTCCTTGCTCCATGCAGCTGACCTCAGAGTAGGCCCTTTGCCACCTGGACCCACATAGGGGTCCCATCACTCCTCACCCACAGCTTCCGGTGACACCATCGCCCATGGGGTGTCCAACCAGTGGCCCCTGGGCCTGGCCTGTGTCTGGAAGCAAGGGTGGGGTGGGGAGAAGCAGCTCAAGGAGGAACTGTTAAGTCATCTTCACCAGACGCTGGGCTAGCTCCCTCCCCTCCACCTCCTTGCCCGGTCAGCTCTATCCTATCCACCTCTTGCGGATGAGGAAACAGGCTCAGAAGACTTGAAGTCCCTTTTCTAAAGTCACACAGCCCGAGAAGGCAGAGCAGGGCCTTTGAACTCAGTTTGCCAGCAAGTGCTACCTTTGGGGGCTGTCTGCACTCCCTGGCTAGGTGGTGAGTTCCTCGCAGGCTCCCCCACCCCCTCACCTGCCCCCCTGCAACAGCTCTCCCTTCCCAGGCAATGACACAATGACACCTCCACTTCTCAGGCGCTAAGGCCCCATATGGGTACCTCTTGAATGAATGAATGAATGAATGAATGAATGATGAGAAATTGGGAAGAGTCCCTGTGTGAGTTGTTGGAAACGGGCCCCACAGGGAATTCAGATCACATTAATAACCGATAAATGACCTTGGTCGTGACTGGTAGAAAGTGCACGTCAGACTCTGAAAACAGGATCTGGGCTGACTTAAGGAAAAACTGGCTGACTGGGATCCTAAAGTAGCAGCCCTGCCCTGGATGAATGGTCTCCCTTGGGATTTCCCCCCAGGTCCTCTCACTTTCCTTGCCACAGCTGCTGACAGGGTGCATGGCCCCCAGCCTCCCGTTCTGCAGGCCAACACATCCCTAGTCCCGGTGGTTCCTCTCAGCTGGCTTCCAGACCCTTCCCACAGAAGGGGCCTCCAGCCTGCCTGTCCCTGGTGCCAGGGCAGAGGTCAGTGGGCCACACCCCTCCCTCATCCTAGAGATGCCTCCTGAAGTGCCCAGCTTCCTTTGGGCCCCTCATTTCCTCCGAGTTGCTGGTTGACCCTCTGCTGCACCCCTTCCAGGCCCCAGAAAGCTTCTCCTGCCCCCGTCCCCCCCTACCCCCGGATGTGGGTCCTCTTTCCTGGTAATGCATGGTGCTGACTAACATTGGCTTCCCACATGGCAAAGCCCTGCCCTTTCTGGAAGAGGATGGCCTGTTGGGAAGACACTTTTTTTGGAAGATGTCCCCCCCAACAACTCCTGTACCAGCCTGATGCTTTACATCCTCCACTGGCTATTTAGATTTAGAGAAAGGCTTTCTCAGGGGCGCCTGGGTGGCTCAGTTGGTTGGGCATCTGCCTTTGGATCAGGGTCCTGCGATCAAGTCCCACGTCGCGTCTTAAAGAAAGGCTTTCTCAGGCTCGGGACCCACACTGTGAGGAAGCTCGGGGTATAGGCAAGGACAACACTCCCACATTTAGCATGCCCCATGGGAGGAACCGAAACCATCTCTGTGGAACATCAGAGAAAGATCTAGGAATGGGCACCAAGCACTGGCTTCTGTGAAGGATTCAGGAAGACTGTGGGCGCTTCATAGGCGTGATCTCACGGCCTCATGAGGGGCATGACTCACTGTTGGATATGGAAGGGACTCAAGCTGAGAAAACCAGCTGGCCAGGGTCCCGGGGGAGGAAGGGGCAGGACCAAGCACGCATCTAAACCACCTGTTTTCAGCAGAGAAAGTTCTGGGGGCGCCTGGGTGGCTCAGTCGGCGAAGCGTCTGCCTTCGGCTCAGGTCATGATCTCAGGGTCCTGGGACTGAGCGAGCCCTGAGTCGGCTCCCTGCTCAGTGTGGAGTCTGCTTCTTCCTCTCCTCCCTGCTCATGCTCTCTCTCTCAAATAAATAAGTAAAATATTTTTTAAAAAATAAAAAAATAAAAATAAAGAAAGTTGGGATCTGAGGCTTATGCAGTTTTGAGGGGGCTCTCATTGCAAAAATAAAAAAGACCCATAACTGCAAAACCAAAATCAAATATAGCAGTGAATATTAACTTCCCCTTCTAAGGAGAGTAGAACTCGCAAGTTACAAATTCTAAACGGCTGACAAATGCCAGAAACAATCAAGCAACTCGGGATAACAGGATATTTTGTATTAACCTCCTGTCACCTCTGCAACATATTCCCTGTGATCCTGTTCCCTCTGATCCCCTCTTTGTCCGACAAGTATTCTGAGATGTCCCGTTCTGTAAACAGAATACAAACTTTGGCCAAGTTTCCTTCATACGTGACCGAAAAGAATTCCGGGCCTGTTCAATTTTCTCCTGCAGGGACTGACCTCATGGGTCCTTGGGTGGATGGCACTGGGAACCCAGCGCGGCTTGGACGCCTCCTTCGCGGGGGCCTATGATGACTTGTGTCATCTTTCTTCGATGGCGCTATTTCATGTCAATTAAGCAGGAAACGTACATCTTTTTCTATTGTGTCCCCTGGATTCTTTCTTCTCTCTTCTTTATCCATCAGGGCGAGTATTGCTGGAAGCCCTCCATACCCTCAACAGCCCAATAATGACTGTGGGGGTAACTGAGCCACAAAAAAGATCCCAACAGCCCAAGCCAAACACATTTCCAAATCATCCTCCCCCAAATGCCCGGGGCCAGTCCCACACCACCCACCTGGATGAGAGGTGGGAAGGGAGGGAGTCAGATGGAAAGAGGTGTAACTGAGATTACAATGGCTCAACATTTGGGCACCTGGGTAGCTCAATTGGTTAAGCCCAGGGTCCTGGGATTGAGTCCCCGGGGTCCTGGGATCAAGCTGCACGTTGGCTCCCTGCTCAGCAGGGAGTCTGCTTCTCCCTCTGCCCCTCCCTGCCATGTGCAGGCTTGCTCTCATATATAAATAAATAAAATATATTTTTTTTAAAAGCCTCAACACAAAAAAACATATAAAAATGTTATAGAAACGTACGACATTGTGAACACATTGCAATTACATATTCTAATTTGGTGGCAGAAAAAAAAAAAGGATTTGTTTTTACCCAATAGCACTGACTAAGCAGGCACATCCGAGCAAGTGGACCCAAGCCACTCCCTGGCTGTTCCAGAGAAAAGTGTCCAAAAGAGGATGCAGCAGCCTCCTGCTAGTTTTTGATCTCACTCATAAGGCCCAACCTTTGAAACCACCCTGACAGGGAGGGGCGGCCTCTGCCTTATAGGAACCTGAGCCTGAACTTGGAAGCTGGGGACCTGGGTTCAAGGCCCCCAGGCTGCCACTTCCTGAAGGGGCTTGTACAAGTCACGAGGGCCTTCTGAGTGTCACCTCACTCCTGGCTAGGCGTTCCTGGGAGCAGGGCATATTCCCCTGCTGGGCCATAAGGGACCGTGGCTGTGTGTAGGGGGGGTATCCTCCCTCCCTAGTGAGGCGGGCTGGCTCCTGCCTGGGGAATACTGCCCTGAAGGCCTCTGTCAGGGTGGAGCCTGGGGGCTCACCTGCCTCTCCAGGTATGGAGAAGGGATGGTATTTCCGAATCAGCATCCTGAGCCAAATTCCAAGCTGGACTGTGGTTTACCAGCGAGCCGGGCCCCCAGGTGCCCTGGCCTGAGCCTGCCCCTGCATGCCCTGCGTGCTCTGGCTGCCCAGCCCATGCCACCCTAGCAGCCAGGCTCCAAGGGGAGACAGACAGGCCCCATTGCATCCTCCCCTTCAGGCTTGACAGATGATGGGAGACTCCTCCTCCAGCTGAAGAGAACTCCAGCCCACACTTTGCCTCCAACTCAATCACGCAGGACTCGGCCCTTCATCCTGGCATCAAAGTCTGTTTGATCAGCTTTTCATCCATTTTCCAAAAATGTGGGATTTAGGGATGTTCTGAATCTTGCAGGACTAGAAGTGCTGCACCCTGCCGATATATTGGTGTGGCCCCAACCCTGCCGTTGGGTGGAGGCCCTGCTCTGTGCCCGCCCCTCCCGCCCATCCCACACCCCTCAGCCTGAGCCTTTAGGAGGAATTGGGGAGAGGCAGGGGAACCTGTCCTTACTGGGTGAAGATCTAGTGCCCCCTGGAGGTCAGAGAGGACGGGGTGGGTGGGTTGGGGTGATGCAAGACAAGGGACCCTCTCTGTCCTGACATTCTGGATCCAGGGCTGTCCTTGACAGTGAAGGAGACAGTGCTGGTTAAGTGTTCTGCATCCGTGTCTTTAATAATACACTTTCTCGTTTGCTAGCAAATCCCAATTTTACTGAGCTTTTTTTCAACCATTTTCTCCCTTGAGCACAAAACCCTGTTGGGTGGCAGCTCCCTAGGTTTTCAGGGAAGAGAGCGGAAAGCTGAGAATCGGCCAAGTTCATGAGTCACTATCAAGGAGGGCCACAGGCCGTTGGCCAAGTGACAAGAAAAGCCAGGGGCACCTGGGGGGAACCTGCAGGCCTCAGGGCCAGGGAGCCCTGGGTGGCACGGCTCTGGACAACACTCAGGGTGAGGAAGGGTGAGGAAGGAGGCAGAACAGAGCAGGGAAAATACCCAGGACCCAGCGAGGTTTGCTAGGGGGTAGAGCAAAATCAGGGCTGAGAAAGTGCAACACACAAAGACCTATAAAGAAAAGCTAATTGGGGCACCTAAGTGGCTCAGTGGTTGAACGTCTGCCTTCTACCCAGGGCATGATCCCGAGGTCCTGGGATCAAGTTTCGCATCCGGCTCCCGCAGGGACCCTTGTTTCTCCCTCTGTGTCTCTGCCTCTCTCTCTCTGTGCCTCTCATGAATAAATAAATAAAATCTTAAAAAAAAAAAAAAGGCTGATCACCTCCACACTCCCACCTCCCAGTCCCTTCTCCCCAAAAGTATCTATACCCTCAAGCTCACCAGCACCTGTGACTTTTCTGACTCTGCACAGATATGAAGCCACGGCTGGGGATCTGGGATTGTTTGATTTTACTGTCATAGGGCCATCCTTGCTCTTTTTACTGGAATGCATCTTGCTTGGGGCTGCACCTGGCAGGTCAACTAAATCAGGTGGGGAAGACCAGGTGGGGCTATAGAAGAGCAAGGATCTGCTCTGCCCAGCCATGGGGAAGGACAGGAAGAGGCAGAGGGCAGGAGCTGAAAGAAGCCAGAGGGACAAGCTGATGGTGGGGGGCCCCACCCCTGTCCCAGGAATTGACCTCAGGAAGACCAGGGAGGACCAAGAGGACCTGGAGGACCGGAAGTCCCCACCAGAACAAGGAGGCTGTTTCTGGGGGTGGGGGAGGATGCCCGGCAGGCAAAAGCTGCTAGAAGAAGCACTCTACTCGTAAAAGGATGTTTTGTCAGGCACTTTTCTCACCCATAATACCTCCCTCCCTTTCTCAGGGTCAGCTTATTTCAAGGAGACACCACTGGGGAGATTGCTGGGAGGAGGGAGAAGCAATGGGTTTTTTTTTAGGAAGGGTGAATTTGGGATTCTCTGCTGCTGACAACTCTAGCTCAGCTCCCCAAGACACATCAGGGTGACAGCCAAGAATGGGATGGGTGAGCACCAAGGTTCTGGCTTGCCTCTCACAAAGAAAGTCTCACTGAAGCAGCTAAGTTCGGCTGTGTTCCCCAAATGATATGTCCAATACTAACTCCCGTCCCTGTGAACGTGGCCTTATTTGGAAAAAGAGTCCTTGCAGATTTATCTTGAAATGAAATCATCTTGGGTTGAGGGTGGGCCTTGAATCCGATGGTTGCTGTCCTTCTAGGAAGAGAGGGTCACACAGAGAGGCAGGAAAGGCAGATCTGTGACCATGGGGCAGAGGCAGAGGGAGGCAGCCTCGGGCCAAGGAGCCTCGGAGCCCTCAGTGAGAGCAGGACCAGCTGACACCTGGATCCTGAACTCCTAGCTTCCAGAACAGTCTCCTGCTTTCCACCACCCAGGATGGGGGGCTTTGTCATGGTGGCCCTGGGAACCTAATAGGCTGAATAAAGAAACCAAGCAAGCACCAGCAGAGAGAGAGGAAAAAAAGGCAAATTTCCTCAGGAGGAGGCCGGCGAGCAATTTTAAGTACTTCTGAGGAGCAACTCTCTGACAAGCAATGAGCTGTAGGAGGGAAATAAGTAACTTTTTACTCTAGAGCCACATAACCTCACAAAAAGTCTGGCAAACAGAAAAGAGCATGAACCCATTATGCTGTAATAACCCTTGGGACTCTGCAGGCCTGGGATCAAATCCCCGCTCTGTTTTGCCTCTCACGAAGAAAGTCTCCCCGCTCCTTTTTGACTTAGGGGAGGTAAGTCATTTCTCTGAGCCTCAGTTTATTCATCTGTAAAGTGGAGGTGATAATCTGTCCTCCCAAATCAGTTAGGGTTAAATGAGAAAACCACACACGAGTCCCTGGCATATGCCTGGCCACTCACTGAAGTTTAGTAAGATGTGCCCTGATTCCTCGTTCCTTCTCTGATTTAAAAAAAAAAAAAAAAAAAAAAAAAAACCTCCAGAAATGATGAAATGTGATTTGTTTTTAAAATCTCTAAATTTAGGGATGCTTGGGTGGCTCAGCAGTTGAGCGTCTGCCTTCTGCTCAGGGTGTGATCCCAGGGTCCCAGGATCGAGTCCTGGGTCGGGCTCCCTGCATGGAGCTTGCTTCTCCCTCTGCCTGAGTCTCTGCCTCTCTCTCTGTGTCTCTCATGAATAAATAAATAAAATCTTTAAAATAAAATAAAATCCCTAAATTTAGATGTATCACAACTTTCTTCTTCATCTATTTGGAAACAATGGTTTTTTTTTTCTTTTTTAACTTTCTTTTTTTTCTTTAAGATTTATTTGTTTGTTCACGAGAGACACAGGCAGGGAAGAAGCAGGCTCCTTGCAGGGACCCCATGTGAGACTCCATCCCAGAACCCCAGGATCAGGACCTGAGCCGAAGGCAGACACTTCACTAACTGAGCCCCCCAGGCCCCCTGCTTTTTTAACTTTCAAAAATGTACTTTTAAATTTACAGGCAGTAAAATGCACTCTCTTTGGTGCAGTTCTCTGGATTTTGGCAAATGCATAACCACGACCAACCAATTAACCGTCAATGTAAAGAACACTCCATCACCCTCCCAAATTCCCTTCTCTGTCCCTTTGTGGTCAGTCCCTCCCCCAGCCCCTGGCAACCACTGGTCTGTCCTCCTTTTGCCTTTTTCCAGAGTGTCACAGAAGTGGGATCACACAGCACGAGGCCTTTCCAGTCTGGATGCTTTCACTGAGCACAATGCTTCTGAGACACATCCATGCGGTCCTGTGGATTCCTTATTGTGTATGATTCCCTCGTATCGCTGAGTATACCCTGCGCATCACCACGGTTGGTTTGTCCTCTCGCCAGGTGAAGGATGTGGGCTCCCCTCACACTCTGGCGATGATGGACAAGGCTGCTGTAAATATTCACGTCTCGGTTTCTCTGTGAACATGCGTTTTCATTTCTCCTGTGTAAATACCTACAAGTAGGGTCCTGGGTCCCAGTCAGGTTCCAGATGACCTCCAAGTCAGACTTGCTAAAAGGTTTGGTTGAGGGGTGCCCGGGGGGCTCCGTCAGTAAAGTGTCTGCCTTTGGCTCAGGTCATCACCTCAGGGTCCTGGGATCAAGCCCCACATCGGGCTCCCTGCTCAGTGGGGACCCTGCTTCTCCCTACCCCCCTACCCCTCCTCCTGGCTCGTGCTCTCTTGCTCTCTCAAATAAATAAAATCTTAAATATATATATATAAAAGTTTTGGTCAGAGAGAGCCCTTCATCATCAGGTCCGGGTCCCCATCAGCAGCAGTGTGTTGACAAAGGTCAATCACTGAGGAGCGAACGTTCACTGTCCCTTCAGCCTCCTTCCATCCTGTGCCTTTTCCCTCAGAATGTCAAATCATGGTTTGGGTTCATTTCCTTGTATTTCCACTAACACGAAGAAGTGCCCGCCCAAGAGCAGCGAAAGAATGCCAAAGTGGATCAAAACAGCCCAGAAAACGGTTCATGGTCCCCAGGCAGGATGGTCAAATCCCAAGTAACTGGTAATCAACCTTAAAAGCCAAAAAAAATGCCTTTAAAAAAATCATCCTGATTTTTTTAAAGATTTTATTTATTTATTCATGAGAGACGCAGAGAGAGAGGCAGAGACATAGGCAGAGGGAGAAGCACCCCTCTTGGCCTCAGTACCCACAGACCTCCAGGCCACCTGCCCTCGATCCTTGAAGATCTTAGTGCTGGGTCTCCTGTCCCCTTGCACCTGCTTACTTCCTGGTGACCGTGGCATCCGTGCAGATGGTCTTCCGGCCTCACGGCTTTGCCTCCTCTCCTGCGATGGCTGGGTCCTCCTCGCAGCTCAACAACAGGTTCCTGAGGGCACACACTGGACCTGGCAAGTGTGCCCAGATCCTTCAGACCCCCACTCCCCAGCGATTTCAGGCCACCACCTCCCACTATCCATTCCTTGCTTCTAGATTCCTGCCTCCTGACAATCCTTGACCACCTCAGCACTCTCGAACCGTGGACCTACAGCGCTCTCACCTGATTTTCCCTCCTAGACTGTTCTCCCACCCTCATCCCACAGCCTGGGGACCCCCCACCTTGCCTCTGCTTAGGCCCTGCCCTCTGACCTCACTCCTGAACTTGACTGGAGACACACATTTGCACTCACCAGTCTCATTCACAATCACCAGGGCTCATCTGGATGCCCCCCCAACCCCAGGCCACCTTCCTATAACCCACTGCCACCTGGCCCAGTCCCTGCCCTGCTGCTTGGAGAATATTCCCCTCACTACATCCCTCTATTGGTTCAGAGGAGCCTTGGGGCCATCTGTCACATGCATAGTCACCTCCACTGGCAAAATGTCACCAGGATACAGCCCCTTTGTGCCCCCGCCTCCCACCTTTTTTTGAGGCTCCCCATCTCTGCCAGAGGATGGGGTTAAACACAAGCAGGATAACCTCACATCACATCTGCAAACACTTGTGATGGCTCTCTCTCTCTCTCTCTCTCTCTCTCTCTCTCTGCCTTATCTACTTGCCAGCCTCCTTACAGGTTCACCAGCCATAGGCTCCCATCTGAGCCTTACTCTTCCTTCACCTGGAGACTCCCCCATACCCATGAGTGTCCCTCCTGCCACTGTCCCTGGCCTCACCCTCCTAGGGAGGCCTTTCCTAGCCTCCCTGCCTAAAATGCATCCCTCCCTGAACCCAGCATGTCCCTCCCTGCCACGGGTTCCTCCCAGCGGTTCTTGGGGCCTTTTTTCTTAAATCTTCATTGCCCTTATTTTGCGTCCGCCTCCCACACAGCAATGGAAGCTCCATGAGAGCAGAGTTTTCATTTACTCATCGCTGACCCCCGCTGACAACAGCACCCTGCACGCTAGGAGCTCAGTAAGACTCTTTGCTCCTTAGTGCCTGTGCCCACCTGGCACCCCCGCTTGGGTCCAGACCCCACCCCTGCTTGCTGACTCCAGCCCAGGCCTGGATAGGTCCCGCGCTCCCACACCCGCTCCTTCCCCCTTCCCGGCAGTGTGCAAACCTGCAAGCACACTCTCATTTCTCCCTTCTTACAAAACAACAACCACTAACCCCACAAAAGCCTCTCTTGGCTCAGCATCACTTTCCAAGAAGCGTGCCAGGCCTCTGATCTAGAAAATTCCTTGAAAGAATGTCTGTATTGTCTGTGTGCCTTCCCCTCCTCCTGCTCTCTCCAGATCTCTCTGATGGGCTTTCATCCCCTCCTGTCTCTGAAATGCCCTTGGCGAGGTCCAGTGATCTGGGTGCTGGAATCCAGCAGCCCTGTCCCGAGCCTCACCCTGCTTGGCACAGGGATCCCTCTGCCCGGGTTTCCCCTCTCCTGCTGGCTGCTCCTTCTCATCACCCCAACCTCCAAATGGGGGCAGGTCCAAGGCCCATACTCATGCCTGTGATAAATCCCACTGGAGACCTTGGACTCTCAGCCTTAGCCCTCTGGCCAGGACCTTGCCCTGACTCTGGACTCGAATGCCCAGCGTCCCACTCAAAACCTCTACTTGGGGGGCCCCTGGATGGTTTAGTGGTTGAGCATCTGCCTTTGACTCAGGGTGTGATCCTGGGGTCCTGGGATGGAGTCCCACATCGAGATCCCCACCGGGAGCCTACTTCTCCCTCTGCCTGTGTCTCTGCCTCTTTCTCTCTATTTCTCTCATGAATAAATAAATAAAATCTTAAAAAAAACACCTCCACTCAGGGTCCAGTGGGCTCCTCCAACCTTCCACTGCCAAGCCCCCTGCCATGCCCCTCCCTCACCAACCTGCTCCTCCCCACCACCACACTATGCCCCAGGGCAGCAAAGGATGAGGTCGTCCATCCCGGCCAGCCCAGACACTTTGGGGTCTCAGCCTCACACTTTCCTCCAGACCTCCCAGCCACACCACCCTCCTCACTGGGTTGGAACATACCAGATATCACCTTGCACCAGCAGTTCTGGAATATTCTCTCCTCCACCCCCATCTATAACTGCACAGCTTGCTCCCACCCCCTCCTCATGTATTTCCTTCCTGACAGCTGTCACTATCTCTCACACTATATATTTGATTGATTGATTGATCGGTTGATTGATTGACTGCCTGTCGCCCCCAACTAGAAAGTGCCAGAATGCCGTCTCCTTTGTTCAGTACCAGAACAGAATCTAGTACATAATAAATTCTTACAAAGATGTACTGGATGAAAAAAAATGACTACAATTGTACTTGAGAATTTAATGTAAATGATTAAAAAGTTTAAACGCCAGGCATCTCGGCAGGGTGTGTGGAAAGGGCAGTTTTGTCTTTTCAGATTCACTCAGAAGTTAGAGCACCAGCAAACACCATCCAGCTGCGACCCTCTGCATCCTTGGCAGGGATGGCGGGGACCAATGGTTCTGAGGGAAATCTAGACCTGAACATAAATCACAGAAAAATCGAGACTCGAGTGGGAGCTCTGCCAAGTCAGGTACTTTGAGATGTGTGATCTGGGTTGAAATCCCAAGATGCTGTTTTTGAAGTGGCCGATGCACACCCCAGAATGGGCCCTGAGAGCATCTGCATGGCCCTTGCGGATACCCCCCCCCCCACCAGACCCAGCTTGGCCACCTGCTGGCTCTGGCATGCTGCGTGAATTGCCTACCCCATCCAGATGCCTCATTTTTCTCATCTATGAAGCAAGGACAGTAATGCTTCCCTCATGAGACTGTTGTGTTTGTTAAAGAGGTAAAGCATAGGTAGTAGGCACTTTCTAGAAGGCTCTCTGTAATCCTCCTGCTTCTTCCATTCACAGCCTCGTGTCATGCCTCCCTGTGTGTATGGGCTGGATTTACTACCTACTTCTGGTCAACAGAACATGGTGTTACTTCTGAGACCAGGCTACAAACAACGGTGACTTGCTGACCCTCTTTCCCTCCCCTTCTTCCCCTCCCTCCCCGTCTCCTGCTCACTTACTTACTCTGATTCTATATTGTGACCTGCCCTATGGAGAGGCCCACACAGTGAGAAACCGAGGACAGCCTCCAGCCACCAGTCTGCCAGGAACTGAATCCTGCCAACAACCACATGAGTGAGCTTGGCCATGGGTCCTTCCCCAGCCAAGCCTGGAGATGACCACAGCCTTGGCGGCACCTTGATTGTGGCCTCATGGGACACCCAGAGCCAGAAGACCCAACTAAACTATGCCCAGACCAAAAAAAAAAATTTTTTTAATAAAATAAAATAAAATGTGCCCAGACCACTGACCCACAGAAACCACGAGATAATAAATGTCTGTTGCTTTAAACTAAGGTTTTGGGTTTTTTATTTGTTACTCAGCAATACAGCATAGAAAATGCTCAGCACGGAGTGCCTGGCTGGCTCTGTTCGTAGAACGTGTGACTCTTAATCTCACAGTTGTGAGTTTGAACCCCACATTGGGTGTAGAGATTACTTAAAAAAAACCTTGGGGTGCCTGGGTGGGTCAGTCAGTTAAGCATCTGACTCTTTATCTCAGCTCGGGTCTTGATCTCACAGTTGCGAGTTCAAGTCCCGTGTTGGGTTCCACACTGGGCCTGGAGCCCACTTAAAAAAAATTAAAATCTTTAAAAATAAATAAATAAATAAATAATAAACAAAATGCTCTGTACAATGCCTGGTCCATGCACACATTCGGTAAGTGACCAGTGATGACCATTCTGTGTATACAAAGGGAATCCAAAACACATAGAATATAAACCTAGTCACCAGGCTCTTGACATGGTCTTTTAACAATGAACCTGTATCCTTTGCCACTTAATAAAGCCATAAAACAGATGTATTGAGCCCAGAGGAGAAAAATGTACATTGTATGCTACTGTTTAAGAAGGAGAAGCCATCCAGGTATATAAAAGTATTTGTTCTTATTAAACAAAGAAAGGAAAACCTGAAAGCCAAGATCACACAGAGAGCAAGAGAGAGAACACTATAGAGAGGATGAGGTTGAGCTAGACTTCTCTAAAGACACTTCCTTTTTTTTTTTTTTTAAAGATTTTATTTATTTATTCATGAGAGACACAGAGAGTGAGAGAGAGGCAGGGACACAGGCAGAGAGAGAAGCAGGCTCCATGCAGGGAGCCCGATGCGGGACTCGATCCTGGGTCTCCAGGATCAGGCCCTGGGCTGAAGGCGGTGCTAAACTGCTGAGCCCCCCGGGCTGCCTAAAAACACTTTCTTTTGTTGTTTTGACTTTGAAACCATGTAAATGGTTATTCAATTATAAACAAAAATTCAATTGAAATGAAAATTATTCCTAAAGAACAGAAGCAAAATGAAACAAATAGAAATAACTGTATATATAGGTGGTTCAACCTCTCAGATGGGAACTATTTCAAAAGTAAATAATTTTACTATATCTCCCAGAATAAGGTACCCTAAATATTTTTTTTAAAGAGCAAATAAGGGATGCCTGGGTGGCTCAGTGGCTGAGCATCTGCCTTGGGCTCAAGGCGTGATCCTGGGATCCAGGATCGAGTCCCACATAGGGCTTCTTGCAGGGAGCCTGCTTCTCCCTCTACTGTGTCTCTGCCTCTCTCTCTGTGTGTGTCTCTCATGAATATATAAATAAAACCTTCAAAAAAAAAAAAGAGCAAATAAATGGGGGCGCCTGGATGGCTCAGTTGGAAGAGGATGTGACTCTTGATTTTGGGGTTGTGAATTCGAGCACCTTGGGTGTAGAGATCACTAAAACTAAATAAATAAACTTAAAAATAAATAAAATAAATAAAAGTTTAAAAATAAAAAGCAAATAAATCTTAAATTGTCTTCACTAATTATATTGTTAACAATAATATTGGTGTTTTTCCAAAATATGTGATATAAATTACTATATGCTAAAAAAATTACTATATGCTATGTTATATTTATAACACATATTATATAATATGTAGTGCATAGGTTATGCATATGGGTAAAACAAATAATATGTTAATGTTCTTAGGAACCAAAATTTTCAGCATAAGAGAAAAAAGAAATAGAAAATCAAAGAAGAGGGGATCCCTGGGTGGCTCAGCGGTTTAGCACCTGCCTTCGGCTCCGGGTGTGATCCTGGAGTCCCGGGATCGAGTCCCACATCGGGCTCCCTGTGTGGAACCTGCCTCTCCCTCTGCCTCTCTCTCTCTCTGTCTCTCATGAATGAATAAATAAAATCTTTAAAAAAAAAAAAGAAAGAAAGAAAGAAAATCAAAGAAGATAACTGAAAACCCCATAATCCTAAATTTAAGCTGGAAATATGAACATAAACTCATTGTGCATTTTCTATTTATTTTATTTTTAAAATATTTTCTTTTTTAAATTAAATTTAATTAATTAGCATATAGTGTATTATTACTTTCAGAGATAGAGTTTAGTGATTCATCATTGCATGTAACACCCAGTGCTCATTATATCAATGGCCCTCCTTAATGCCTATCACCCAGTTACCCCATCCCTCGACCCACTTACTAAAAGTATTTTATTTTATTTTTATTTTTTTCTAAATTTTTTTTTTCTAAATTTATTTATTCATGAGAGACATAGAGAGAGAGAGGCAGAGACACAGGCAGAGGGAGAAGCAGGCTCTATGCAGGGAGCCCAACTCAGGACTCGATCCCAGGTCTCCAGGATCACACCCCAGGCTGAAGGGAGTGCTAAACCGCTAAGCCATCTGGGCTGCCCCAAATATTTTATTTTTAACTAATCTCTACACCCACGTGAGGCTCAAACTCACAACCCTGAGATCAAGAGTTGCACACTCTACTGACTGAGCCAGCCAGGCGCCCCACATTTTCTCTTTAAAATGAAAAGTAGGGGCAGCCCCGGTGGCACAGTGGTTTAGCACTGCCTGCAGCCCAGAGTGTGATCCTGGAGACCTGGGATCAGTCCCACGCCGGGCTCCCTGCATGGAGCCTGCTTCTCCCTCTGCCTGTGTCTCTGCCTCTCTCTCGGTGTCTCTCATGAATAAATAAATAAAATCTTTTTTAAAAAATAAAATAATAAAATAAAACAAAATGAAAAGTATTTCCCAGTTCTAACCACTAAAAACTAAACCAACAGTAGCAAAGCACTTGGTTCCCAGACTGTGGTCTCTAAACACCATTTTCCACTAAAAGGAGCTAGGGTTTCTGGACTGATTCCAAATCTGGGCAAAAAAGACAGGATTCAGGGCATCTGGGTGGCTCAGGGGTTGAGTGTCTGCTTTCAGCTCAGGGCGTGATCCTGGGGACCTGGGATCTAGTCCTGTATTGGGTTTCCCACAGGGAGCCTACTTCTCTCTGCCTGTGTCTCTGCCCCTCTCTCTCTGTGTCTCTAATGAATAAATAAATAAAATCTTAAAAAACAAAAACAACCCAAAAACAAAAAGGACAAGCCTGGAATATCTGATCCAACAAGAAGGCTTTCATAAACTATTAGAGCTCCTCCTCTTTCCTTCCCTGCTTTAGAAGATACTTGTTGTTGTTGTTTTTCCCCTTTTTAAAAAATTCTAAAAAAGCCACTAGGCAGATGTGAACAAGTTAGGCTGTTGGGCAAAGGTAGACCCTAATTGGTTGGGGGTAGAGAGATGTCAAGTCCCACACTACAGTAAACGGCAGCCCACAAGGTCTGGAGGTAAATGTCAAATAGAGGGATTGAAATCATCGAAGCCCAGTTTTTGTAGTCCTAGACTGCAATTGTCAATAATCCTGAGACACAAGATGTTTTTAATAGATGGGAGGAAAAAAATGGAGGAACTATTGTAAGGTTCTTATACTTTCCACCAAGCAGTATATTATCACTTAAAGGTAGACTGTGATTTCTTTCTTGTTTGTTTGGTTGGTTTTTGTTTGTTTGTTTGTTTGTTTGTTTGTTTGTTTTAGTAATCTCTACACCAGTCATGGGGCTTGAACTTACAACCCTGAGTCCAAGAGTTGCACATTCCTCTGTTTGAGCCATACAGATGCTCCAAGGTAGACTGATCAATTGAAAATGTATTATAGGGATGCCTGAGTGGCTCAATGGGTTTTGTATCTGCCTTTGCCTTGGGTTATGATCCCAGGGTCCCAGGGTCCTAGGGTCGAGCTCCCCACTCAGCAGGGAGCCTGCTTCTCCTTTCTCTCTGCACCCCCACTCGTGCTTGCTCTCATTCTCTTTCTAGTGCTCTCTCTCTCTCTCAAATAAAAAAATAAATAAAAATCTTTTTTTAATATTTATTTATTTATTCATGATAGATATAAAGAGAGAAAGAGAGAGGCAAAGACACAGGAGAAGGGAGAAGCAGGCTCCATGCTGGGAGCCTGATGCAGGACTCGATCCCGGGACTCCAGGATCGTGCCCTGGGCCAAAGGCAGGCGCCAAACCGCTGAGTACCCAGGGATCCCAAAATCTTTTTTTTTTTTTTAAACAGATGTATCATAAACCCTAAAGCAACCATTATAATGATAAAAATTATAATAAGCCAACAAATGAAATATAATAGAATCATTAAAATATTCAATTAGGCCAAAAGAAGACAGAAGAAGAGAGAAAGGGAAAAAAAAACAGTAAGACAAATAGAAAATCAACAGTAAAATGTTAGATTGAAACCTAACCATAACAACGGCCACTTAAGTATAAATGGTTTAAACATCCAAATTTTAAGGCAGAGATTGCCAGACTGAATAAAAAAGCAAGATTCAGCTGTATGCTATCTATAAGAAACACGCTTCAGGAGCGCCTGGGTGGCTCAGTCAGTTAAGAATCCTACTCTTAAAAAAAAAAAAAAAAAAAAAAAGAATCCTACTCTTGATTTCGGCTCAGGTCATGATCTCAGGATTGTGAGATTGTAGGACGCCTGGGTGGCTCAGCGGTTAAGTGCATCTGCCTTTGGCTCAGGGCATGATCCCGGAGTCCCAGGATTGAGCTTCACATCTGGCTTCCTGCGTGGAGCTTGCTCCTCCCTCTACCTGTGTCCCTGCCTCTCTATCTGTGTCTCTCATGAATAAATAAATAAAATCTAAAGAAAAAAAAGGATTGTGAGATTGAGCCCTGCATCAGGCTCTATGCCCAGCATAGGATTCTCTTTCCCCCCTCTCCTTCTGTCCCTCTACCCCACTTGCATACACATGTGCACTCTCTAAAACACACACACACACTTCAAATATAAAGACACAAATAGATTAAAAATAAAAGAATGGAAAAAGATATACCATGCTACCACCAATCGAAACCAAAAGCTAGGGATGCCTGGGTGGCTCAGTAGCTGGGCGGCTACCTTCAGCTCAGGTTGTGATCCCAAATCCAGGATTGAGTCCCACATTGGGCTCCTCCGAAGAGCCTGCTTCTCCCTCTGCGTGTGTACGTCTCTCTCTCTCCCTTTCTCTCTCTCTGTGAGTCTCTCATGAATAAATAAATAAATCTTAAAAAAAAAAAAAAAAAAAAAAAAAAGCTAGAGGGCAGCCTGGGTGGCTCAGCGGTTTGGTGCTGCCTTCGGCCCAGGGCGTGATCCTGGGGTCCTGGGATCGAGTCCCATGTCGGGCTCCCTGCATGGAGCCTGCTTCTCCCTCCGCCTGTGTCTCTGACTCTCTGTGTCTCTCATAAATAAATAAATAAAGTCTTAAAAAAAAAAAAAAAGCTAGAGTGACTGTATTAATATCAGACCAAGCAGATTTTAGAGCAAAAGATATTACCAATGATAAAAAGGGTATATGAGAATGATACATGGGCCAATTCATCAAGAGGACATAACAATTCTAAATAGTTATGCACATAATAACAGCTTCAAAATGCTTAAAGCAAAACCTGATAGATCTGCAAAGAGAAATACACAAGTTGACCATTATAGTGGAAGATTTCATACCTTCTTTTAATAATTGATAAAACAAGTAGACAGAAAACCAGTAACTATTTAGAAGATTTGACATTATCAACCAACTCCATCTAATTGACATTTACAAAAACTTTACTCAACAACAGCAGAATGCACATCCTCTCAAATTCACACAGAACATTTACCAAGATAGACAATATTCTGGGCCATTAAACAAGTTGCAGTACAGTTAAAAGGATTCAAGTCATACAGAGTATGCTCTCTAACCACGATGAATTAAATTAGGAATGGATAACAGAAAGATGACTTAAAATTAAATAGCACACTTCTAGATGACCCAAGAGTCAAAAAAAGAAATCAAAGGGAAATTTGAAAGTATTTTGAATTGACTGAAAAGGAAAACACGATATATCAAAATTTGTGGGAGTAGCAGCTATCAATTTTTTATAGATGCCCTTTATCAAATTATCCCTTCTTTTCCCAGTTTGCTGAGAGTTTGGGATTACTTTAAATCATAAATGGGTGGGGTGCCTGGGTGGCTCAGTCAGTTAAGGATCTGCCTTCAGCTCAGGTCATGATTCCAAGGTCCTGGGATCGAGCCTTGCATAAGGCTCCCTGCTCCCCCTGTTTGTGCTCTCCCTCTCTTTGTCAAATAAATAAAATCTTTAAAAATTAAAAAAAAATTCAAAATCATGAATAGGTATTTTATTAGATTTTGTCAAATGCTTTTTCTGTAGTAATTGACACGATCGTATGATTTTTCTTCTTTAGCCTATTGATCTGGTGGGTTACATTAACTGATTTTTGAATATTGACACAACCTGGCACACTTAGAATGCGATCCACTTGGTTGTGGTATGTTATTTTTTTATATATATTGCTGAATCTGATTTGTTAACATTTTGTTGAGGATTTCTATAAGTTCATGAGAAATATTGTTCTGTAGTTTTCTTCATGCTATCCTTTTTCTGATTTTGATATTATGGTAATACTGGCCTCATAAAATAAGTTGAGAAGTATTCTTTCCTCTCCTATTTTCAGGAAGAGATTGTGTAATATCAGTGTCAATTTTTCATTAGATGTTTGGTATAATCCTCTTTGAACCCATCCTGGACATGGACAATTTTTTAAGATTTTATTTATTTATCTGAGAGAGAGAGAGAGAGAGAGAGAGAAGCAGACAGTGGGGACACTGAGCAGGGAGCCCACTAAGTGGCCTCGATCCGAGGGCCCCAGGAATATGACATGAGCCAAAGGCAAAAATTTAACCAACTGAGCCACCCAGGTGCCCCCATAGACTTTTTTTAAGTTTATTATTTTTTTAGTAATCTCTACACCCAACATAAGGCTTGAACTCACAACCTCAGATCAAGTCGCATACTCTTCCTACTGAGCCAGTTGGGTGATTCTATAGACATTTTTTTAAAGATTTTATTTATTTATTCATGAGAGACACAGAGAGAGAGAGAGAGGCAGAGACACGGGCAGTGGGAGAAGCAGGCTTCGTGCAAGGAGCCTGATGTGGGACTCGATCCCGGGACTCCAGAATCACGCCCTGGGCCGAAGGCAGGCGTTCAACCACTGAGCCACCCAGGGATCCCTCTATAGACATTTTTTAATGGGAGATCTAAAATTATGAATTCAATTTCCTTGATGGTTATAGGACTTTTCCTATTATGTATCGCATCTTGGTTGAGTTTTGGTGGTCTGTGCGTTTAAGGAATTGGTCCATTTCATTTAAATGATCAAGTTAGAAGCATAATGTTGATATAGTATTCTTGTATTGTCCTTTTAATGGCTATAGGACCTGTAGTGATATTCCTTGTTTCATTCCTGGTATTGGTGATTTGTGTTTTCTCTCTTTTTACCTTGCTGGTCATTCTGGAGGCTTATAAAACTATTCTTTTTTTTTTTTTTTTTCAAAGAACCAATTTTTGTTTAACTGATTTTCTCTCTTGTTTTCCTATTTTCAATTTCATTGATTTCTATTCTTTATCATTCCTTCCTACCGCTTGCTTTGGATTTATTTTCTTTCTTTTTTTTTTAATCTAGTTTCTTGCAATAGAAATTTAGGTTATGATTTGAGACGTTCTTCTTTTCAAACGTAAGCACTTTGTGCTATATATTTCCCTCCCAGCTCTACTTTACCTGCATCCTACAAATTGCTGTATATTTTCATTTTCAGTACAATGTAGCTGGTGATTTTTGAAAGTGGTACCAAGATGTTTGGAGGAGACAAAGACAGCTAACCCAAAGTCATGCCCCAACCCTGAACAGCACGTAGGTGTCACCAGGAAGTGGCTGCCCAGGCATGTTTCCAAGGCATCCTGGGCCTTGGTGAGACAAGATGAACAGTTCTTGCCAATGGAGTGTGAGGAGCACTGCATGTTACTTCCAAGCCAATGCCATTAAGGAATAAATATTCTTTGTACACTTTTCCCTTCTCATTGACAGAGGCAAGCGGTGATGACAAAGTCTTCAGAGGTAGAGCCAAAAGAAGGAAAGAACAGAGGTCCCTGAATTACTACGTGGAGAAAAGCCTTCCACCAACCATGAACACTCATATTGATCTGTTAAATGGGCAAGACACGTGGCTCTTGAATTAGGCCGTTAATAGTTTGGAATGGACGTGTTAACAACGGCTAGTGTGTCTTTGCTGTTAACCTCAAAAATCAGCAGTGTAACTTGAAAGATGTCTGCTAATGATACATTAAGGACGTGGAAACACACTTGAATCCATTCGTGGGCATTAGAGACCTTAAGTTTATTGCCTTGTTATACCTACTGTACTGAGAAAAAAAAAAAAAAGAAGAAGAAGAAGAACATTTTGGACATGAGGCCTGATCAGAACTCCCAGCTCAAAAGCACTTGGGAGCAATTCAAACAAAAAAGCACAGCTCCAGAGCTATCATCTCTGACAATGCCTGCCTGGACCTCTGCTTTCTCACCACCAATGTCTGCTGAAGACAAACATCTGGAGAAATGAGAATCCCTGACCTGTGTCACCAGATTGTTTGTTTCCTATGTCCCCACGATGGGCATGTAGATGCCTTGGGCAGGAGCTAGCACTCCTAGGCACTGAGGCTTCGTCTCATGTCCTTATGCTTCATTTTTGTAAATCAGAGAGGACGGCGTCCAGAACCGGATGCAGAACACAACCCCAAGCCGCCTCTCTGTTGTGCTTGCAGTTAAGACAACCTGCTCTAGTCTTAGATCTCTTTTGTATCACTTGCTGTATCTGTCTCATTGGCCTCTTCTCTCTCTCTCTCTCTCTCTTTTTTGCAAAGTGTATTATATTTAAAATAGAAAGTGAGTGGTTATATTTTTAAAAGAGAAATATCTTCCCTACCAGGCCAAACGAGGGTGCTTCGCCCCATCTTTTCTCTTGGCTCTTCCTCTCCCATGAAAGCTATTGAATTTGAGCTCTATTAACTCCTCTCTGGTTTATAAGCTCTGATTTATAGGACAAATTACCTATGTAGCGCTCAAGAAGGAACTTGTCTGTTGGATCACACTGGAGTTGGGCTTCACCGCCCTGCCCCCACGCCCGTTTATTCATTCATGGCATGGAGAGATCCAGAGGGCCAGAGCAATTTCATCAGCCCTTGGAATTCACGTACTGTGAGCCTCCTCTCCCCAGACCCTACCGCTACCATAAATAGACATCACGTGGCTTCCTTTTATGATAAGGTCAGAGGAAACGAGTGCACAGGGAGAGGCCGTTAGGAGAGTCAGAGCTCTGAGTTTCCCTGTAAAACCTGAACAGTGCTAGTCTTCTTGCCTGGGGGCTGGATCACAGAGGAGGGGCAAGGAGCAAGAGCGAGGTTCACCTCCCGAGGCGACTCCCCTGGATGCCTGAACCATTCCCTGACTCCCAGCAGTGGTCTCTGCCCTTAGCCATCTTTACCACGGGGGGTGAGGCCTGCACACGGCTCCCCTCCCCTGCCTCGCCAGGCTCTGTGGCTCCCCTGGTTCATTTTCTGATAGAGCTGTCAGTTTTTATTGCTGATAGGAGAAATCATTTTCTCTCTTAGCTGAATGTTAATTGGCCTCTCCCCTCTTTCATTCAGCCAGTACGAGCAATCCCCTGGTCCCCACCCCAAGTAGAGGAGCATTCCAAAAAGACAAGGAAGGTGGTTCTTTCGAAATTGCTAAACCAGAGGTTTAGAAGCAGCTAAACAGGAGTGCACAGAGGGAGTTTTACCCACGCACTTAGTAAGCCCCCATGAGCTCTTCCCATCACAGGCTTACAGCTTCCACGCACTGCAGAGGACTCAGATTTAATAGGGAGATCTGTGAAGCCTGCCAGGTCTAGGGGAAGCCTCCACTGAAAATGTTTGAGATGCCAGGCACCCAGACAGACTGTTAGAAAGGCAGACTGACTAGGGATATCCAGGAGACAAGCCGATATACTGAAGCCAACGGTTTTTTGTGAACAGAGCAGTGGCAGAGATAAGCCAGGATACCAGAGGCTCACAAGGGTCAGAGAGATGCCCTGGAGACAGCCAAGCTGTAGGCCCACCGTACAGATTAGCTAGGGTTCAGCAGGAGGGGTGTTCCATGTTGAGGGGACAGTCTGTGCAAAGTCATGGGTGCATGGAATAGAGGGGTGCATGAAAGGAGCAGTGGGGAGCTTGGTTTGGATGAAGGTTGAGGTCATGTGGAGGAGCAGGTCACAGCAGGGCTTGGGGTGCCCAAGCAGGTGTTCTCCCCATATAATTTCATGCGCTAAAAAAATAAATAGCCTGATGGAGATTTAAATTCTATACCATTGGGATCCCTGGGTGGCGCAGCGGTTTGCCGCCTGCCTTTGGCCCAGGGCGCAATCCTGGAGACCCCGGATCGAATCCCACGTCAGGCTCCCGGTGCATGGAGCCTGCTTCTCCCTCTGCCTGTGTCTCTGCCTCTCTCTCTCTCTCTGTGACTATCATAAATAAATAAAAATTTTAAAAAAAAAGTGGAAAAAAAAATAAACTATCTTCAATAAAAAATAAAAATAAAAAAAAATTCTATACCATTAAGTTCACCAGCTTAAATTGTACAATTCAATGGTTTTTAGTATATTTACAGAATTGGGCATCTATCACTATAATCTAATTTCACAACATTTTCATCATCCCCAAAAGAAAACCTTCTGAGCAGGATTTTTGACAGGGTCTAGCCTGGCCAAATTATGCCTCCCATCAGCTTGGCAGCAGAGCAGAGAGGGGTTCAAAGGAGTAAACCTGGCCCCCTTCATGGAGCCTAGGATATAAATGATGAGCACAGCAGCACCTAAAGGGTTAAAGATCCGTGGCAGCAATGGGGAGAATTTCAGCCCCTCTCTTAGATTCTTATTCCTTGACAGGAAGAGAACTGGGTTATGAACACTCAGGCCATTTTTTGCTGGCTGGCTCTTTAGTGGCAGTGATACAAATCAGTATTAGAGATAAATGTTGCCTATTTACAAAGAAAAATGGACAGAGAGGCCATATCGCAGCAAAATCCGGAATTCTGAAGTTTCTGCAACATGGCAATGGCACAGAGCACTATCCATATGGTCCATGCAGCAAAACCCACAGCTGGTCTCTACCAGTGAAAGGGCAGGGGCTCTGTCCTCAAAGGCCCTGTGGGGTGGCCAAAGTGCAATCACTGTGAACCAGGGCAGTGAACACCTGCCTCTGGGTAGTGCAGCTGGTCCATTCAAACCCAAAGTCCCTAGCAAGGCAAGAACCAGAAAGAATGGGTGCCTCTGTGCTGTGGCTTTGGGGGCAGTGGGCCTGATCTGAGTGTGATGATATGATAATTATGCTGGGTTTTTTTTAAGATTTATTTATTTTAGAGGGACAGAATGGGAGTAGAGGGTGTGGGGTGGGGAGGGACAGAGGGAGATGGAGAATCTCAAGCAGACTCCCTGCTGAATGCAGAGCCCAAGTGGGGCTCAATTCCACAACCCCGAGATCAGGACCTGAGCCAAAATCTAGAGTCAGATGCTCAACTGACTGAGCCACCAGGCACTCCAATTATTATTTTTTTCATTGCAAGTAAGAAACAAAAACAAAAGGAAATGAAATCAGCTTTCACAATAAAGGGGACTCAGTTCTGACAAAATCTTGACTAGAATAATGTGAAAAAAAAAAACTCTCCCTACAAAAACAGAAATGCATGGTGAAATATAACCACAAAAAGAAATTGTTAAGTGTGTAGGGTGTGATTTGACCCCATGGCTGCTTGCTACAGGGAGGGATGTCAGAGAGGGGTAAATATCAGAACCAGTAACCCCGGGTCCTTGGCTTTGGCCTCCACATTGAGATGCATATAGAGATAGCAAGTAAGATTGCCAGCTGACAGGAGGTAGAGAGTTGAAACTATGACTCTTTGTAAAGCCAATCTCCTTAGAGATCCTTTAAGGGTTGATCGCTCAGTGAAAGGGTGGCCTAAGAAAACCCCATCACCAGGCACAAGGGATATGAGGAAGCTTGTCTAGCACAGCATAGGCAAGAGCAGCAGGGTTTTCAGAAAAGATCCTCTGAAAACTGCAAACTGCCTGTCTGCACTTTGAGAGTGGGTTGGAGGTCCAAATTTATATTGCGTGCATGGTCTGGGATTCATATGTCAAGAGAAAGAAATTGATACCAAGCTGGTGATAATCCTAGCCCACCTGGTAAAGCAGATGCAAAATGGCTTTAGAGGGACACTCTTAGAACTCAGGTAGCAGTCTCCAATTCCCACAGAAAAAAACAAGCTCTTCCAAAGATGAGCTCACAACATCAAATCCCAGGATGTGTGAAGAAAGGAGGTCATCTTGAACATGCCAGCAGGTGCCACAAACATGAGGATTAGAGCCCTAAGACAGAGAGAACAGAACAGCCCGCAGAGGAGAGTATGCAAGCAGAATGTTTCTATTGATTGAAGGCCAAAATGAAAGAGTCAGACTCTTAAGGAGATAACAATACATTATGAAGGCAAGAATGAACAGATTCGAGCAACATTTACAGATGGAATGACATGGTGTCTGAGATTTGGGAAGCCGTATGTGTACAACAGGAATGGCTGTGGGTTGATACTTGTTGAGCATGAAGAATGATATGTATATCTGGGCTTTTTATTTCCTTGTCTCTAATTTTACATACATTTGAAAATGTCCATAATGAAGATTAAAAAACAAACAAAATACAGATCTCCAGATAGAGCTCCTAGAAATGAACAATAGACATAATGAGATGGTAAAACTCAGGACAGGTCTGATGGCAGATTGTCCACAGATGAAGAGAGAATTGCTGAACTAGAAGATGTGAAAAAACATTCAGAATGCAAAGTAGAGAGATAAATATGTGAAAAACTTCAAGAGAGATCAAAAGACACAGAGGATAGGCCACCCCATTAGAGAACAATTTGACATTATCTAGTGACACGCTATAACTCACCACTTTTACTTCTAGGCAAGTATCCTAAGGAAACATTTGCAGGAGTGCTAGGCTGCGTATAAGAATGTTCACATCACGGGGCACCTGGGTGGCTCAGTGGTTGAGTGTCTGCCTTTGGCTCAGGTCGTGATCCCAGGGTCCTGGGATCGAGTCCCGCATCAGGCTACACAAGGGGACCCTGCTTCTCCCTCTGCCTGTGTTTCTGCCTCTCTCTCTCTCTCTCTCTCTCTCTCCGTGTCTCTCATTAATAAATAAACAAAATGTAAAAAAAAAGGAATGTTCACAGCAGTATTATGTATAATTGAGAAAAGGTGGGAATGAGCTAAATGTCCTTTAGTGGCAGAGAAGATCAATCGATTGCATTTATTCATATAACTGACTACTATAGATCAGTACAGATAAACTGTAGCTAATGTATCTACATGGATATATCTCAAAAACATAAATTGCAGAAGGATATTTCAGAATTATGACTTTTAGGTAAAGCTTTAAAATAGAACACAATACTACATACTGTTTCAGGGTACAGGTGTGTCTAATAAAATGTACTATTAGAAATAAATGGGATTGTTGCATACGATAATAAGGAACATCAACAAGACGTAAGAAGTCTGAGCTCTTATGCACCCAACAACGTGTCAAGGATGGTCAGAATTACATGGAGAAGTTGACAAATCCATTGTGCTGGTTTGGATCATCCAAGAAACAGGTCCAAATGGAGTTGACACACAGGAGATTTATTGGGGGAAAGATGTATGAAGGACAAAGAGGAGAATGTGGAGGAGCCGGCTGGAGAGCCACAGCCCACTCATGCAGGTCTGACATTGCAGAAAGAAGGAGGAAGCCTCCACGATGTGACTGAGAGGAAGCTTTGGCCAGACAGATGGATTATCCCCAACCAAAGACTAGGGCAGAAATGGTCCTGTTCAGCTCTCATACTCCCTGGTGACTAGCCACTGGCTGGGAGCAGCCCAGGGAAGTGGGAGGTGGGAATGTGGTTTGAGTGTAAGTGCCACAGTAGGTCTGAAGGTGTCCTGGTTGGAAGCTCTTGGCTGACTACACTCCCTGCAGCAGGTGCCTCTAATGGGGAATCTGAGCAGCACACGTGCAAGGCAGCTACAGGTACCATCACAGGAGAGTATCATAATATACACCTTACACAGCCCTCAGCGACTGACTGATCAAGCAGGCAAAAACAGAGACATTCTCCTAAAGATTAATGCCAGGAATTGAAGAACTGACCTTGCAAAGCATACATGGGACTTTTATAAAAATCATACATATAGTAGGTCACAAAGCCATGATGACCCATACAAAAAACCAAGAGTTGGCCATGATAAAATAAGATCAGAAATAAAGCATAAAACTTTTTTTTAAGTCATAGGTTTTGAATTTTGTTTACTTATTTATTTATTTATTTTAAGTAGGTTCCACACCTAATGTGGAGCCCAACGTAGGACCTGAACTCATGACCCTGAGACCAAGACCTGAGCTGAGATCAAGAGTCAGACACTTACCTGACTGAGTTGCCCAGGCATCCCTGTTTTGAAATTTAAATTCGTGGGTCATCCAATGAATCCAAATGTCATATGAGAAATCAGGAAATATTGAGAACTAAAGGATAATTAGGTCACTATGGGCCGAGAGTAGACAGGCACTGCTAAGGAAGTGTGCAGAGGGAGATTTATAGCCTTGCACACACATTAGAGAAGAAGAAATGTTCAAATTGAATGAGCTAAGCATCCAGTTCCAGAAGTAAGAAAGAGAATAGAGGGCAGCCTGGGTGGCTCAGCGGTTTAGCGCCATCTTCCACCCAGGGTGTGATCCTGGAGACCCCGGATCGAGTCCTACGTCAGGCTCCCTGCATGGAGCCTGCTTCTCCCTCTGCCTGTGTCTCTGCCTCTTTCTCTGTATGTCTCTCATAAATAAATAAATAAATAAATAAATAAATAAATAAATAAATAATATTTTAAAAAATGGTAACTGAGTTTAGTGTCTTGGACATAAAAAGGATACAAGGCCAGAGGATATATATGATTTGGGGAAGTTCCCGACAGGGAGTCTGATACGAGGGCCCTGGTTCCCTCCCCCTGGTCAAAACAGCAGTGGGAAGGCCCAACATGAGTGTGGTACCAGAACAAAACAAAGGACACTGGTGGGAAGGTGAGAACCAGGCAGGACCGGCTGCTCAGTGGGCACCAGGACAGGCTGCCAGGACCTACTGCAGCCCCGTCTTAGAGGCAGGAGCCGGGAGCCTGGACCCCGTCTTGAGAAGAAGCAGAAGGAGGGTTGACTGGGAGCCTGAACCTGAATGCACTTGAACTAGTGTCTTGATGCAATTGAGTTAACGCAGGAGTTTTTGAAGCCTAAAAAAAAGACAGTTAGCTTTTATTAGCAAGTTCACAGTATTTTAATTTTTTTTCTTTTTTTTGCCTAAAGGTGGGAGTGGGGACTTGTGAGCAAGACAGTTACATTTCTGCGTATCTCTGCTTACAGCATGAGGATTTTTATCCCATGATGGAGGCGTGCACAGGGTGCTAAGGAGCCAGAGGGGCTGGGTGTCAGGAGGCCAGTTTCGTGGGCATCCAGCCAGGGCAGCCATGCAGGCTCACATGGGCTTGTATTTAGAGTTTTATGCTCTGTGGCCACTATCTTGAAATTCTTAATATATTTTACCTTTGAATTTGTGTGTTATAAGTGAAGTCTGAAAGGACAATGGAAGTGGGGGCTTGGGGGCTTGGAGGCTTGGCTCTCAGGCAGTCCCTGTCTCCTACTACCTCTCTGGACTAGATGGTTCTCAGCCACCTGCCTCCTGGCCTCTGCCTCCCCACCCCAGCCTGCTCTGCCCTCAGCCCAGGCTGGTGGCTCAGTCATGTTAATGGGAGGGGGCATGTGGGGGAGGCCAGTGCATTGCTATAGCCCTCTGTTCCCAGCAGAGGCCTCGGGGTGGACATGGTGGACATGGTGGCAACTGTCCTTCCCTGGGCAGCCTGTGCCATGGTGTGTTTAACTCCGTAGGGACACGCCTCTGCCCAACTCCTTATCCAAGCACCAAGTTTCATTCTCTTGGGGTTCCCCATCCACTAGGAGCTGGGGTGGCAGGCTCGTGGGAAGGGGAGATTGACTTCCAGCCTCACAGCCAGGGCACTGTTGTCCCACTATGGCAAGAGGGGGATCCTGGTGGCTCTGAGGGTCAGCACTCTCCCTTTGAGTACCCTCATGCCCAATGGGGCATAACATTAAGTAGTGAACCAAAAGCCTCATGTCAGGCTTTTGAAGAAAGGGGAAAGCTTTGTTTGCTAGTGTCTTTTCCCTACTTTCTGAACAAGAGGCCTACGTTTCCATCGCACACTGGACCCCCAAAATCATGCAGCTGACTCTGGCATCAGGGAAGCTCTCCCAGGAAGGAAGTCTGCTGGGCCTTCGGCTGGGCTGGTACATCACTAGCAGGCCTCCTCCTCCTCGATGGCCAGGACCCAAAAGGCATCGCCCTGTTTCCTAGGCCGCCATCAACGTGGGGCCACGGTTTCAGAAATACTGAGGCCGGACTCCTGCACCACTTAGAACATGTCCAGGGTCCTTTCTCCCAAATAATTCAGGGTCTCCACGGGCATCTCACTTATTTTCTCTGCTACTGCGTGATTTTTGCCGCCTTCCTGCTCTTCTCCCTGGGAGGGCTGCCTTGGAAGCCATCTGCAGCCCTCGGAGCCCGACAGAGCATTCCACCACGACCCACCAGTGGGCCTCGATCCTCATCTGCACAGACACGTTGGTATATTAATAGCGAAGACACCTGCTGCACCTACTGGGTGCCAGGTGCCCCACGAAGCACTGATTCATTTAATCCTCTCACACCCCAGCAAAGTACAGGGTATGCACTTAGCTCTGCCATTCTGCACGTGGAGGGCGTGAATGAGTAAGGCGCGGGGGAGTTAGGATTTGAACCCCGGCAGGGAAAATCGCAATTGTAATGATGAAACACAGGAGTTTGCATACGCCTGAAATGGCATGCTGGAAACTCGAGTGCAGGCGCTGAGCCTGGAGCTTTACCTGCTGGAAAAAATTTTACCAGCAAAGGGGAAACACTGAGTCACTAACATTATGATGAGAGAGCACCCAGCCTGGAGAGCTTCGGTGAGGTTGGGCGGCCCCCCGGGATGGAGAAGGGGCAGGGAGGGGGTCTGGGGCAGAGGAACACAGGGTAGGGCTGGGTGGGGAGGGTGGTGTCAGATGGCTGGGGGCACAGACACATCCAGAAGCCACCATCGATCGCTCACCTGGGTCCCAGGCCCTTCGGATTCCAACACAACCCAGGGAGCAGCCCGGTCCCTGCGGCCTACCACTGCGCACCCCGACTCTAGGCTAACAGGACCACTCGTAGGAAGTCGTAACACTAAATCTGGCTGACTTAAAGGCCAGGGTGAGATTTTAGATTTTTAATAAAAATGTTATGTACTTGGCCGCAGCTGATTTATTTGAAGGCTACCTTTATTTCTTTCAGTCGCGGGGGCCCAATCTGTTTCCAAGGTTGACTCATTCCCCCCTCCCTCCCAGCAACTACCACCTCTTGGAGCCTGCTCCTTCCCCATGTGACCCCAGATCCTTCTCTGTATTTCTCCTGTGTGGCACCTGGAGGCTTTGGGGTTTCTGCCCACCTGTGGTTTATGACTGTCACAGTCTTTTCTGGGAACAGAGCAAGACTGCGGCCTCCCCAGCCTGAAGCCTGCGCTGGGGGACGGGGTCAGCTCAGTTCCCCACACAAAGCAGGTGCTGCCCCTCCTTCCCGGCCACACATTTGCCAGCCAAACAGAGGCCACACTTTGAAGACCACTTCGCGAAGTTACAACCATGACATTCTGGAGGGCAGTGGTTTCTGGGAAAGTGCCTGCGTTTGCTTAGACACACTTCTCCTGAGATCTTTGCCAAAGAATCCTGGAATTAAAACTCAGTCATTTGCAAATTAAAACTGATTTTTAAAGTAATATCTAATCAGTGTCGCCCATGTGTACATGCATTCACACATAACATATTTCATGCAGACACACATTGTGTCTTTAAACCTCATTAGTCTTCTGTGAACTGTGGAAATACATGAAGACCAACCAAATAAGAAAAGTAAAGGCCATTCGTTCTGAACTGGCTACAGCAAAGGAGTGAGCCAGTGTCACTTGCATTTTGACAAAGAGTCAAAAGCGGACAGAGTTGAGAAGGTCTGGTGTTTTGTGGTTGTTCTTTTTTTTTTTATTTAAGATTTTATTCATTTATTTGAGAGAGGGAGAGAGAGAGCACAAGCAGGGGAAGTGGGAAGCAGAGGCAGGGGGACAAGCAGACTCCCCACTGAACTGGGAACCCAATGTAGGACTCAATCCCAGGACCTCAGGATCATGACCTGAGCGGAAGGCAGATGCTTAACCGACTGAACCACCCAGGCGCCCCAAGTGGGGAAGGTTTACCATGGAAGAAGCCTTCTTCGGGTGTGCCCTGATGGGAGGCGGTTGGCCTGGGGATGCTGTAGGTAGCGGCCTATAAGGGGGTGCCCTATGTGATTGGTGAGGGGTACCTATTTGGCTTCCTCTGGTTGGTCCTAAATTGGAAGGGGGCACAAAAATTAGGGAGGCTGTCAGTTATTAATCTACATCTGGTCATCTGGGGTCAACTGTTACTGAAGTTGTTTAGCTTTGTGGATTGTCACCAGAGCCAGGAACCTGGCTTCCTGCAAGTCTGATTTACAGTAACCTGGCTTCTAGGGTTATTTATTATAGGTCAGGGGGTTGGTTTCCTGGGCAGGTTGCTGCAGCCCATGAGTCAAAGTTCTATTTTTACATATGCTCTGGCACTGTCCGTGTTTACACTCAGTCTCTCCAGATAATTATATAAGAATTGCTCAAGTACGTCCATCCTTTCTCTCTGAAGTGTAAATACGCCCACTCACCAAGTTTAAAAGGTGACCTTATCAATGAGTAGCAGTTATCTGCTTAAGATCGTCAGATCTCAAACAACTTCATAAAGCAAATGCACACAAACCACGCATTACTAAGGTGTAACCGCCTCACAAGTAGAGCCAAGCTTGTGTTGGCTACAGCGCAGAGATCATACAGCAACTGCAGTGGGACAGAAAATCGTGGCATCTCCTCTTAGAGCTGTGGTCGGGCTCCTCACCTGCCACCCTCCCTGCCCCGCCCAGATCCCGAGCACTGTCTCCCCAGGCAGCACCACTGAATGAACTCTGGTGGACAGAGAATTAGGGAGAGAGAAAAAGTCACTTGTTAATACAGTTCAGAAAAACTCATGCTTCCCCCTCCCCCTTTTTAAAGATTTTATTTATTCATAAGAGACACAGAGAGAGGCAGAGACACAGGCAAGGGGAGAAGCAGGCTCCCTGCAGGCAGCCGGATGGTAGACCCGATCCCAGGACCCTGGGATCAGTCCTGAGCCAAAGGCAGACACTCAACTGCTGAGCCACCCGGGTGCCCTTCCTCCTAACCTATTAGGACACATAATGTGGCCGGACTGCCCTCCTGCAGGGGAGATGATGGGGGTCTTTGGAAGACCCATCCTCTGTCTCCAGCCCCCCTTGATGGCAGGCACTGAGGAGGCGATGCTCCTGAAGCTGGTGCCCTTTCTTCCATCGGGGACGCATGGAGCTCTTCTCTGGGAGCATTTCCACCATCGGGGCCCCTGCTTTCTAACCAGGTGCTCCCAAGCCCATTACTTCACTGTGGCACCAAATTTCAAACAAAGGCAAGGAAAGGGGACCAAGGATGTGAGGCAAGCAGGCCCCTGGCCAGGTGCCGCAGAGGTGGAGTCGGGGGACCCGGACTGAGGCCTCGCTTTGCCCCTGAGTCAATAATGACTTTTGGCAAACCAGTTGTTTCATTCATTTCGTTTCAGATTTTTTTTCTATTTATTGGAGAAAGAGAGTGTGTGTGTACAACTGAGCCACCCAGGTGCCCCAGGAGCAATCCTTTTACAACCTAAGCCCAATCCTATTATTCTGCTCAAAATTCTCCTATAGACTCCCAGCTGCCCCAGGGTGACAGCCAACGTCCTCACAGTGAAGTATAAGGTCCTGCTGGACCCACACCCACCATCTCAGACCTCATCCTACTCCCTCCTTCGCTCACTGCCCAGGGACCCTGCTGCTGAGAGGTGATCTGTCCTGGTGTGTGGCTGCTGGTCCAGCACGATTATTAATGGTGCCACCTTCCCTCCCAGAGGCCCTGGTTTGGATGATGAATTTGATGGCTCTGCTGGCCTCTCCCCTTGCCGTTTCCTCCGCCTGGCCTGCTCTTTTCCCAGAGAGTTGCCTGCTTCCATCATCTGCTTTGGGTCTTTGCCTGCATGTCACCTTTAGTGACCCGTTAATGACCATGCCATTTATGTGGCACCCACCCCTGACCCCAGCACCTGCTACCCTCCTCCTGAGCTTGCTCTTCCCCCAGCCACCACGCTGTTTGTTTTCCTCATTTGTTGATTATGTGCCCCCCATGCCGGGCCATGCAGGCTCGGTGAGGATGAGCATCGTTCAGGTCTTGTCCGTGCCTGGATACCTACGACCTAAAACAGTGCTTAGCCTATGGGGGTGCCTGGGAGAGTGACTGGATGAGAGTGGAGTGCCTCTTTGGATAAGATGGTCAGAGAGGGGGCAGCCCCCGTGGTGCAGCGGTTTAGCGCCACCTGCAGCCTGAGGTGTGATCCTGGAGACCCAGGATTGAGTCCCGCATCGGACTCCCTGCATGGAGCCTGCTTCTCCCTCTGCCTGTGTCTCTGCCTCTCTCTCTCTCTCTCTCTCTCTCTCTCTCTGTGTGTGTGTGTGTCTCTATGAATAAATAAATAAAATCTTAAAAAAAAAAAAAAAAGATGGTCAGAGAGGGTTTCTCTGAGTGGTTCACACTGGAACTAAGGTCTGTATTATTTTCCCTCGGCTGGTCTGCTGCACCCAAGTACTAGAAACTTGGTAGCATAAAACCATGCAGATTTATTATCTGACAGTTCCGCAGGTCAGAAAGTCCAAACTGAGCCTCACTGAGCTAAATTCAAGGTGTTGTTGGCAGAACTGTGTTCCTTTCTGGAGGCTCGGGGGGGAGAACAAGTATTCTGGTCTTCCAGAGCTTCAAGAGGCCATCCACATTCCTTGGCTTGTGGCCTCTGCCTCCCTCTCCAAAGCCTGCAGATCTTCCTCAAAATGCCATCTCTCAGGATGCCTAGGTGGCTCAGTTGGTTAGGAATCTGCCTTTGGCTCGGGTCATGATCCTAGGGTCCTGGGATCGAGCCCCGCATTGGGGTCCCTGCTCAGTAGGGAGTCTGCTTCTCCCTCTCCCTCTGCCCCTCCCCGCTGCTCCTGTGCTCGCTCTCTCTCTCTCTCTCTGAAATAAATAGATAAAATCTGTATTTAAAAAAGAAAGAAAATCAATTGATAGCAAATTTTATTCCATTTGCAACCTTAACTCCCCCCTGCATGGAACATAATATATTCACATGTTCCGAGGATTAGGATCTGGACATCTTTGCAAAGAGGTATTAGACTGCCTCACCACAGTGGGGATGCTACTCTGGAGAACAGTGGTCAGGAGGGGCTTCTCTGAAGAGCTGGCATTGAAGGCAAGGTACAAAGGACAGGAAGGAGTCGCTCATGTGAAAAGCCAGAACTTTTCAGCCAGAGGAAATAGCATGTGCAAAGACCCGGGGCCGTGGAGAACTTGGTGTCTCAAGAAGCAGAAGGCTCACCCAGACTGGCTACAGTATTTTGACTAAAGGGAACAGTGGTCCTGGGTGACATTGGGAGAAAGGCTTAAATTTGCTAAATGGACAGATTTACCCTTCAAAGAGAAGGGGTGGGTTTATTTTCAAACCACTGGGAGGCAGGGAAACAAGATCTGGGATGATGCTGGTATTTTACTGGATCACACTAAAGCACTGGCCAGCAAGAGGCTCTATAGAAAACGTGCACACAGCTCTTCCTACAGCCTGCAATGCTTGCTCACTTGTTTAGTATGAGGCGGTTTCTATCAGCTGTCAACTTTATTTGTTTATTTTAAAGATTTATTTATGGGCAGCCCGAGTGGCTCAGCGGTTTAGCGCCACCTTCAGCCCAGGGCCTGATCCTGGAGACCTGGGATGGAGTGCCACATCAGGCTCCCTGCAGGGAGCCTGCTTCTCCCTCTGCCTATGTCTCTGCCCCACTCTCTCTGGGTCTCTCATGAATAAGTAAATAAAAATATTTAAAAATAAATATTCATTTATTTGAGAGAGAAAGAGAGGAAGAGAGCATGCTCATGAGAGCAGGGGGAAAGACAGAGGGAGAGAGAATCTCAAGCGACTCCCTGTTGAACATGGAGCCAACACAGGGCTCGATCCCACACCACTGGGATCATGGCCTGAGCTAAAACCAAGAGTCAACCATATTGAACTCTAGTTGGAAGAGGCGAGTCCAGTCTCAAAATGGAGGTAAAACCACCACCCGGTCGCCCCCAGCCCAACTCTGGCCGTCGCCACCACTGCCAAGGGGAGGAGGGCCATGATCCAAAGGAACCAGAGCAGTTGAGAAAACTGTTTATTGGTGGTTTGAGCTTTGAAACTAGAGATGATAGTTTAAGAGAACATTTTGGAAAATGAGGCACACTTACAGATTGTGTGGTAATGAGAGACCCCCAAACAAAACGTTCCAGGGGTTTTGGTTTTGTGACTTACTCTTGTGTTGAAGAGGTGGATGCAGCAATGTGTGCCCGACCACACAAGGTTGATGGGCGTGCAGAGGAACCAAAGAGAGCTGTTTCTAGAGAGGATTCTGTAAAGCCTGGTGCCCATTGAATAGTGAAGAAAATTTTTGTTGGTGGTATTAAGAAGATACAGAAAAATATAATTTAAGAGACTACTTTGAAAAGTACGGCAAAATTGAAACCATAGAAGTTATGGAAGACAGGCAGAGTGGAAAAAAAAAGAGGATTTGCTTTTGTAACTTTTTTTTTCAAGATTTATTTATTCATGAGAGACACAGAGAGAGACAGACAGACACAGGCCAAGGGAGAAGCAGGCTCCATTCCATGCAGGGAGCCCAACGTGGGACTCGATCCCAGGTCTCCAGGACCACACCGTGGGCTGAAGGCAGCGCTAAACTGCTGAGCCACCCGGGCTGCCCTGTAATTTTTTATGATCATGATACAGTTGATAAAATTATTGTTCAGAAATACCCCACTATTAATGGGCATAATTGTGAAGTGAAAAAGCCCCTTTCTAAACAAGAGATGCAGTCGGCTGGATCACAAAGAGGTCATGGAAGTGGATCTGGCAACTTCATGGGGCGTGGAGGAAACTTTGGAGGTGGTGGTAATTTTGGCCGTGGTGGAAACTTTGGTGGAAGAGGAGGCTATGGTCGTGGAGGTGGTGGCAGCAGAGGTAGTTATGGAGGAGGTGATAGTGGATATAACGGATTTGGAGGTGACGGTGGCAACTATGGTGGAGGTCCTGGTTATAGCAGCAGAGGCTATGGTGGTGGTGGACCAAGATATGGAAACCAAGGAGGCAGATATGGTGGTGGTGGTGGAGGATATGATGGTTACAACGAAGGAGGAAATTTTGGAGGTAACTATGGTAGTGGTGAGAACTATAATGATTTTGGAAATTGTAGTGGACAACAGCGATCAAATTATAGACCCATGAAGGAGGGCAGTTCTGGTGGAAGAAGCTCGGGCAGTCCCTATGGTGGTGGTTATCGATCTGGTGGTGGAAATGGTGGATATGGTAACAGAAGGTTCTAAAAAATTTTCAGAAGAAAAAGGCTACAGTCCTTAGCAGGAGAGAGAGAGCGAGGAGTTGTCAGGAAAACTGCAGGTTACTTTGAGACAGTCGTCCCAAATGCATTAGAGGAACTGTAAAAATCTGCCACAGGAGGAATGATGATCCATAGTCAGAAAAGTTACTGCAGCTTAAACAGGAAACCCTTCTTGTTCAGGACTGTCATAGCCATAGTTTGCAAAAAGTGCAGCTATTGATTAATGCAATGTAGTGTCAATTAGGTGTACATTCCTGAGGTCTTCTTTCTGTTGTAGCTTTTTCTTTTTCTTTTTCTTTTCATTACATCAGGTATATTGCCCCATAAATTGTGGTAGTGGTACTAGGAATACAAAAATTAAGGAATTTTTAACTTAAAAAAAAAAAAAAAGCAAGAGTCAGATGCTTAATTAACTAAGCCACACAGGTAACCCTATCTGGCATTGACTTTATTATCTTTTTTAAAGATTTTATTTATTCATTTATGAGAGACACACAGAGAGAGAGGCAGAGATGCAGGCAGAGGGAGGAGCAGGCTCCATGTGCAGAGCCCGATGTGGGACTCGATCCCAGGACCCCAGGATCATTATCACACCCTGAGCCAAAGGCAGATGCTCAACCACTGAGCAACCCAGCCTCCAAACGGCATCGACTTTAATACATGCTCCATCTACTAGCTGCTGCCACCCTTCCCCATGGGCAAGTCGGGTTTGGAGATGTGTCCAGAAAGCAGGTGAGGTCCTGTGTGTGAAGTCCATGAAGGAGTCACCTTCCATCTGGGGAGGCTGTATTTGGTGGGGCCACAGACCCTGGTGGAAAGGGATCCCTGGCGTGAATGGAGGTGGGAAAGGGTCAATGAGATGCACGTGCGTGCTCCCCCCAGCTCTCTGAAGACTCTTTTCCTTCTGTGTTAGTTTTCTACAGCAGCCACTGTAACAATGACCACAAGCTCAGAGGTTGAAAAGAACAGACATTCATTCTCTCACAGTTCTGAAGGCCAGAGCCCAAAACCAAGGTATCACTAGGGCCATGCTCCCTCTGAAGGCCCTGGGGGAGGGTCCTTCCTTGCCTCTTCGAGCTACTGGTGGTTCCTGGCTGTGAGGGACCAAATGTCTGTGCCCCCCCCCCAACCATGCACAGGTTGAAAACCTAACCCCCAGTGTGATGGTTTCAGGAGGTGGGATCTCTGGGAAGTGTATAGGTTTAGATGAGGACATGACCAAGATGAGATTAGTGCCCTTATAAGAAAAGACATGCTGAGGGATCCCTGGGTGGCTCAGTGGTTTAGCGCCTGCCTTTGGCCCAGAGTGCAATCCTGGAGACCCGGGATAGAGTCCCGCGTTGGGCTCTCGGCGTGGAGCCTGCTTCTCTCTCCTCCTGTGTCTCTACCTCTCTCTCTCTCCTCTCTATGTCTATCATAAATAAGTAAATCTTAAAAAAAAAAAAAAAAAAGTAAAGACATGCTGAAGACGCAGCAAGAACACAGCCATCTGCAAACCCGGAGGAGAGCTCTTACCACACACCAAATCGGCCCCCACCTTGATCTTGAACTTCCCCGCCTCCAGAACGATGAGAAATAAATGTCTGCATAAGCCCCTGGTCTATGATGTTTCATTTCAGCAGCCTAAGCAGACCGGACACCCACTGGCGCTCCTTGGCTTGTGGGAGCATCAGTGCCATCTCTGCCTCTATCTTCCCATGGACTTCTTCCCTCTGTCCAGTGTCTTTGTGTCCAAACTTCCCTCTTCTTCTAAAGATTCTATTCTTTGACTGGTATTCTAAAGATACCAGTCATTGGATTAGAAACCCCCCTATCCCAGGGGGACTCTCTTATTAATGTGCAAAGATCCTGTTGCTAAATAAAATCACTTTCATAGTTTCGGGGTAGACATGCATATTTGAGGGACCCTGTTCAACCCAGTAAACCTTCAGTTCCATTAGCCTCTCCAGGCCACCCCAACTCACTCTCCTCGAGCTGCCCTTGCCTGGAAACCACCTTCTCGGAATGACCTTTCTTGGTTGTGTGTCCACATACAAGTTGTCCCTTCTCTTTGTCCCCATCATCCTTTCCCCAGACTTGGTCCACAGTCACAACTATTTTTATCAGTGAGTCTTTCCACAATGCAGCTTCCCAGCAGACTGCATGTAGATACCTCCTTTCAGGGCCCTTCTCTCTGCAAAGTGCTCATCTTAGAAAATCTGGATAGATTCTGAGTTTGATCTTTATACCAACTACTTACACACACACAGGCTCACTCACCCTAACGGCATGGCTGCGCTGCCCCAAGCTGCTAGCTGACTTCAGGCCAAAGTGCAAAGGAGGCTCCAAGGAAGGAGGAAGACACTGAATGCTATGTATGTTCTCTGCCATGCCCCAGTGGACACCGGCCCTAGAATCCACAGAGGCCACTGGCCATCCTCCATTTGGAAAAGGAGGCAGTTAAGGTATTGGGGGGAAAATTTTTTTAAGAATTTATTTTTAAGTAATCTCTACAACCAACATGGGGCTCGAACCTGCAACCCCAAGATCAAGAGTCCCATGCTCTATCTACCCACCGAGCCAGCCAGGTGCCCAAAGGGGCCTTGGAAGTTTTTTTTGTTTTTGTTTTTGTTTTTTTGGTTTTTTTTTTTCCCTTGGAAGTTTATAGGACTTCCTCAAGGCCATAATAAATATGTGATAAAAGGAAGACTCTGGAATCATGCTTAGTTGTCTTTCTTTCTTTATTTTTAAGATTTTATTTTATTTTTTATTTATTTGAGAGACAGAGAGAGAGCACACAGGAGAAGGAGGGGGAGGGAGAGTGCAGACTCCCGGCTGAGTAGAGAGCCCAACATGGGGCTCTATCCCAGAACACTGGGATCACGACCCCAGCCAAAGGCAGATGCCCAACCAACTGAGCCACCCAGGCACCCCTTTAGCTGTCTTTCTAATCTCCCACCCTGCCTGAGCTAGGCCCTGTGCACCCAAGCCTTCGAAGGACTTCCCACCCTCCCAGTCTACACTGTGCTTCTACCAAGCAAGGATCCCACCTCCAGCTAGTCCTACAATATGTGCCAACCCATGGCCCAGGGGAGGTGGATATTATTCTCCCCCCGCCCCCGGGGGGTGGCACACAGTGAGAAAAATAATTTATCACACGCTTAAATCACATTTCCCCAGGATGCCTGGGTGGCTCAGCCAGTTAGGCTGCTGCCTTTGGCTCAGGGTCCTGGGATCCAGGCCCACGTGGGGCTCCCTGCTCAGAGGGGAGTCTGCTTCTCCCTCTGCCTCTGTTCCGCCCCCAAGCTGTCTCTCTGTCTCTCTCACATAAAATCTTTAAATAAATAAAAGTCACGTTGTGCACCTGCAAACACTGCCAGCTTTGCCTGGCAAAGTTGCACAGGAGCTGCGTGGCGCTCTAAGTCCCTCCACAGGCAAAGCCACGATTTCCTCGGCAGGTGGATGCACATAGAGCATCCAGAACCTATAATAACCAGAACCTATAATAACCCGCGCTTTGCAACAAGCGCTTTTTCTCCCTCCTCATTATTGCCTCGCTTTAAGAGGAGGAGGGAGTAACACGCTCCCCTGGTTACAAAGAGACTTAGGAAATGTGCTGCAGGAGGCCACTCTGTCGCCAAGAAAGACAATGGAATACATTTTAAATGTCTTTCCTGGCTCTGAACCCTTTGGGGGAATTCACTTTACAAGGAAAGGGAACGAGGCCCCGTGTCTCCAGCCCGTGTCTCAGGTCCCTGGCTCCCCAAGGTCAAGGCCAAGGTCAAGGTCGCAGAGGTGGACCTAACACAGGTTCCTAGGGCTTCCAATGCAGGACGTGCTCACAAAATGCAGTTGTTCTCTGCAATGGCTCATGTCCCTTCATGTTTGATGTGGGTTTTTTTTTTAACATTTTATTTATTCATTCATGAGAGACACACAGAGGCAGAGACACAGGCAGAGGGAGAAGCAGGCTCCCTGTGGGGAGCCCGACGTAGGACTCGATCCGAGAACCCCGGGATCACCACCTGAGCAGAAGGCAGATGCTCAACCACTGAGCCACCCAGGGGTCCCTCCCTTTCTGTTTGGAATGCGCCTCTGTCTGTGCCCACTGAACCCGCACTCCGCAGAGGACGAACTCGATTAGAGTCCCCAGAGCGCTGTATGTCACTCTTCTGTCTCCCCCACTGGATAGACAGGCCCTTAAGGCTCTGGGTACCTTTGGCGCACAGCAGAGGACCTGGCTTGGTGGCCACGACCCGACTAATGCTTGAGGGATGGATCCCTGAGCCGTTGCCAGTGTGAAGTTCCCAAAGGACCGTCCATTTCTGGTGCTTTATAAATTCCTCGTGGGGGGAGAAAAGTCACCAAAGATTCCAGCCAGCAGGAACTTAGAAATGGAAAGCTTGGAATTATTTGCTCTGAATGTATTGCTAAACCAGCCAGGCCATTCTTTTCTTTTTTCTTTTTTTTTTTTAAGATTTTATTTATTTATTCATGAGAGACAGAGAGAGAGAGAGTCAGAGACACAGGCAGAGGGAGAAGCAGGCTCCCTGCCGGGAGCCTGATGTGGGACTCGATCCCAGGTCTCCAGGAAAATGCTCCGGATGAAAGACAAGCACCAAACCGCTGAGCCACCCAGGGATCCCCAAGCCAGGCCATTCTGACAATTGATCTGTGGACCAGCGGGGTAAGGAGATAATGCTGGCACTAAACGCTGGTGACAATGGTGTCTGATGATTTGGCAATTTGGCCCACTTAAGGGAAGGGCCAGGCTGAATCAGTGAAAAGTCTGAATTAAACAAAATATAATAGAATGTAACGATTTTTTTTTTTTTAAGATTTACCTATTTATGACAGAGAGCAGGAGTGAGAGGGACAGAGGCAGAGAGAGAGAGAATCCCAAGCAGACTTGCCCTGAGCAGGGAGCGGGTAATAGAGAAGGGAATTCAGGACTCAATCTCATGACCTGAGATCACCACCAACCAGAGTCTCATCCTTAACCCACTGTGCCACCCAGGTGTCCCCAAATGTAGCCATTTTAAGTGATCTCTTAATAACCTTATTTTAAACAATTGCACATACTATAAATGAGTTTGTTAAGGTAAATTTGAGGGGAGTACCTACCTTTCAGAAGTGAATGAAATGATGTTTTGACTCATGCTATACATGCATTTGAGGACCAAAGTAAATCGTTTCAACTTCATATGGTTTCTATCACCCAGGAGGAATGAAGATGCAGTATTTATTATCAAGTAAGACACTGAAATAAAGAACCTTTTTCTCTCCTTAACTAAACTTATAAAACAATATAATAAAGGTCTGTGAAAACATGATCAAATAATCAACTTTTATTTAAAATCAGTATTTGGCTATTTGGAAACCAAAGTATCCTTTCATACACAGAATATATGGTTCCTAACACCAGAAAAATCATTTTAACCATGACCTTTGACCATCTAAATGCTCTTTACAGGTAGGACTTTCTAAGAAAGATCTGGACCTAACTTGTGTTATTCAGACTTCTGCCGAAGTTTTACTAAATCAAAATCAATCAATCTTGAATTGACAAATTCAATCTTGAATTGACACCAAGACTCTTACCAAGCCTGAGCTCCCCCTATGAATTGCAAAATATTTATCTAACACTTTTCAAGAGAAAATCACTAAGTCCACTGACATTCATCACAGACAACCAAATGGGACATACGTTTGTGGTTTTTAGTTTATTTATTTCGGGGCACCTGGGTGGCCCAGATGGTTAAGTGTCAGACTCTTGGTTTCAGCTCAGGTCATGGTCTCAGAGTTGTAATATTGAGCCCCACATCAGGCTCTGCGCTCAGTCTGCTTGAGATTCTCCCTCCCTCTCCCTCTGCCCCTACCCCCTCTAAAATCAATCAATCTTTTTTTAATTAAATAAAATTAATTTATTTTTTAGTAATCTCTACACCCAATGTGGGACTCGAACCCACGACCCCAAAATCAAGAGTCTCATGCTTTTCTGACTGAGCCAGCCGGGAGTCCCGGATGGTGTTTTTTTTTACATTTCAAAAATATTCACATGCAAAGAAACATTTTCCAGAATCCTTGTGCCTAAAAATTATGTAATTGCAGAAAAGTTGGCCCAAATCCTGATTAAAACTATTACCTTCAGGAGACATTTTGGAGAGAGATTATAGGATAACTCATATCTCAGTATCTAACTGTCTCCAGGTTATGATTTTGGTCGCTTGTATTTTCTATTTGCAAAGTTCTACATCAGCACCCGTCTTATAGACAGAAGAATTGGAGCACAGAGGCCACACACAGAGCCAGGGACAGAACTCGTCATGACCACGTGAGCTGTCTTCTTCTGCCATGAAGCCACCAGAACTTGGTGGGGGCTCCACACTCACCCGCTCATCCGTCTGTTTTAGATACACACAGAGCTGAACGATTCAGTATCTACACGCAAGCTTGTCTTAAAAGGCTGCATTTAGTTTTTTAAATCTTATTGATGTGTAATATGTAATAAATATTGAATGCTAATCATATATTGAGGTTTTAATTTTTAAAAATCTAATACAGGCTTGCCCATGTACAAATAACACACAAAGTATGGAGTTGTCAAATGCTTCCTGTGAGTAGAATCCGTATTGTAAGATCAAGTGACCATTTCATGCTATTTTAGGGTTTGCATTTTAGAGTTTGATGCATTTTAGGGTTTGATGCAGTATTCACGGAGTACTGTAAGATTACCACACGAGAGTGATTATCATATACTAATAGTAATAACTACATACATGGGTTTCACATTTTATAAACCTGTACTTTCAGAAAAAAATACTGCTAACATAACTTTTTTTTAAGATTTTATTTATTTATTTGACAGAGAGAATGCAAGAGAGCACAAGCATGGGGAGCGGCAGACAGAGGGAGAGGGAGAAGCAGGCTTCCCGCTGAGCAGGGAGTCCTACTTGGGGCTCAATCAGGACCCTGAGGTCATGACCTGAGCTGAAGGCAGACGCTTAACTGACTGAGCCACACAGGTGGGAATACATAATGACAAAATTGGGAATACAGAATGATATCTTGCAGAATTAATATTCCATGAAACGGTGTTTGGGAACACCTTACCTTTCACCCAGCCTTTCTGTCCAACTCCCAAGCCTGGCTTGAGAAAGCTCATTCAAAGCGAACTTTCCCTCTCTGCTTAGGATCAGTCTCAGGCTATGGGCCTCTTCCATAGGAACCAGGCTGCTCCCACGTGGGCCCAAAGCATGTTTGCTAGATGAATCAACGACCCTAGAAAGCACCCACAAATTACTATGATGTGGCAGTGTGGTGTTGTGAGGAGAAAGAGACGGGCATCTACTTTAAAGCACTGCTATTAACGAGAACATTGGCCAGACTCTTACAGCCCTTTACCTTTCCTATCTTTTTTCTACTCATTAATATATTTTGCAGCATCCTACTTGGAGCTGACTTGCCGAATTTGGTAAAAGCAAAGGAGAGAGGGATGGTGGGAGGTGAGCACCATTCAGCTATGCGTGTGCTTCTACTGACACCAAAGGTTTGCTCTGAGACGGACACCGGAGCCCAGGCTCAGCCTGCCACAAGCGCTGGGGAGTACACACCCGCGTGGGCTGTCTGAGAAAGGCACACGAGGAGCTGTCTGTAATGGCAAAACGGGGTATGCCAACCACCGATCAAGTCCCACATAAAAGTTGATTCCCCACTGTTTCTGGTCTGTGTCTCATTTTGCGGGTATGTATTAGAAAAATATACCAGCACTCACGAAATCCCCCTCCTGCCCTTTCAAAAGCTATGAAGGAGAAAAGGAATTAATTATGCTGAAAGTGGAGTCATAAACCCTCAATGTGCATGGCAGGAGGAGCCCAGGATGATCTATTAGGATCAAACAGATGGCTTCAGACTTCCTTCTAAAATTGTGCCTGTACAACCACCATTTAAAAATATACCCATAAAAAATAATAAAATAAAATAAAATAAATAAAATAAAAATATACCCATAGTCAAGGGGCACCGGGGGGCTAAGGGGGTTAAGCATCTGCCTTCGGCTCAGGTCATGATCCCGGGGTCCTAGGATGGATGGAGGACTCCCTTGCTCAGCAGGGAGACTGCTTGTCCCTCTCCCTCTGCCTGCCACTCCCCCTGCTTGTACTCTCTTGCATTCTCTCTCTGTCAAATAAATAAATAAAATATTTTTTTTTAAATAGAGATGCATGGGTGGCTCAGTAGTTGAGCATCTGCCTTTGGCTCAGATCATAATCCTGGGGTCCCAGGATCGAGTTCCACATCGGCTCCCCGCAGGGGGCCTGCTTCTCCCTCTGCCTATGTCTCTGCCTCTCTCTCTGTTTCTCTCATGAATAAATAAATAAAATCTTTAAAATAAATAAATAAGAATTAAAATATTACAATAGTCAAAGACAAGGGGCACTGATGCAGGGTGCCCCACCTAGCAGCTGATTGCTAAGACAAAGAGGCAGGTCTCCAGCACACTCTGTCTGCCTGGGAGCTCAGGTCTTGGATCGATGGGTCCCTTCCCCCACAGAGATGAAAGGCCACAGCTGGCCCTGCCTCCAGTCCTCCAGCAGCCCAGGCGCTGGCCCGGCATGGGGCTCACCTACGCCCCCAGCTCAGTGGAGACAGCTGTTTTGAGTTGCTTCCATAACCTTTTCCAGAAGCCTCACCAGACAGGCAGTCCAAGAATGGGTTAGCCCTTTTGGAAGGAAGTCCAGAGGATGTTGGGGCCTGAGGGTACCACACAGCAGAAACAGGCAGGTCTAAGGAAGAAGTCACCTTAGCATGAGGCCTTCCGTGTCTCTGATCTGGGGCGAGTGGTGGGGGATTGCTCAATAGTGGGGGCACCGAGTCTCTCCCAGGCACACTCCCAGCACCCCCATCACATACACACAGTGACCGAGTGGACATCTCCACACAGGTCCAATCCTTTGCAAGCAGCCCCCTGCCAGGGAGCACACTGATTCTGCTAGCAATGCCACAGACCAAGCTTTTGTGATCTGTCTGCTGAGCACACAGTGACTATTTCGAGGATTTCATTATCTTTTCTGTAAACTTTACTAGACTATAATTTAGACAATCCCCCCCAAAAAAATGTGTGCTTGTCTTTAAGTGCACCACTTGATGAGTTTCGATAAATATATACACTTACAAAACCACCACAGGGCACATTTTTAACTGTCCTCAGTAATTGTCTCATTTTCATCTTTGGGAGGTGAATTTAATTTCTGGAAATATGCAAAAGCCATAACAACCGAGCCTGATCCATAAGCATACTGACCAAAATAACTCTCATCATTTAAGATCAAAAACAAGGCAAAATGCAAATATGGCCACAAAGTAAGTCATTTGTTGTGTAGTTTGGACTATCTCTGAGATTTTTTTTCTTTTCTTTTTTAAATAGATTTTATTTATTTATTCATGAGAGACAGAGAAAGAGGCAGAGACATAGACGGAGGGAGAAGCAGTCTCCATGCAGGGAACCTGATGTGGGACTCGACCCCAGGACTCTGGGATCACGCCCTAGGCCTAAGGCAGATGCTCAACCGCTGAGCCACCCGGGCATCCCTCTGAGGTTTCTTTTTACGAGAAATTCCAAATGTACTTTTTCATAAGGATATGACCAATGTTAATATTTAGAAATCACTGAAAACATTTTGCAAAGGTTTATATTTTACACATCCTTCCACCTAATTATTAACAGCCTTCTAGGAAACAAGCCTTCTGAGTCAGATATTCACTGAAATGTAAACTCCTGGGGTTAGACACTTGGCACAGTCCAGTTCTATGTGACTGTACAGATTAGTGGTAAAGTTTCCAGAACTGAGGCTAGTGCATTCTGAGCCAGCCCTGCACGCTCTGTGCCATCGCGCAATGTCCAATCACCTCTCCAGTGGAAACACAAATGCTTTCTATAGTACTCTTTGCCCGGTGTCGCACTGTTAGGAAAGAAAGCCCCAGTGTGTAGAATATTCGCGCTGACCACGTGCCCGGGGCAGCCTAAACCTTTATGCGAATTCACTGTGCGGCCTGACTCGTCCCTACTCTAGGAGGAAGGAGGCGAGGCTCAGAGAGGTAAAGTAACTCGAGCAGAGACACCCGGCAGGCAGCGCCCACTGGGATCCAGACCGGGGCAGTCGGGCTCCCCACCCCGAGTGTGTACCCTTGCTGCTCAAGCACAAAAGAACTTTCAGTAAAGTCACTGAACTGTTTCCAAGTGGGGCCCCAGGGGCAGAAAGAACCAACAGTGACATTCCCGGGTGCCAAGGTGGCAGGTGGTCAGCGGCACTCAGTACGCACATTTGGGTCTGTCCTGACCCGGGGATCCTGATGTTCTGTGGGGGACAGGTTGTCTGAGACTCCAGTGAGGGCTCTAGAACACTCTCCACAAACACGCACATGGGTACACACACACCCCCAAACACACACAGGAAACCACACGGTCCACGGGATCAACCCGATTGGGAGCCTGCCCTGCTGCCCTGCCCCACCCCAGGGAAATTTCTCCTTATCCAAAGTTTTTTAATTTTTTAAAAAATATTTTCTTTATTTGAAAGAGAGAGAAAGAGAGAGAGGGAAAGAGCATAGAGAAGAGCAGAGGGAGAGAGAGACAAGCTGACTCCACAATGAGTGCAGAGCCTGACGTGGGGCTCTATCCTGAGATGGTGACCTGAGCCAAAAGCAAGAGTAAGACACTTAAGCGACTGAGCCACCCAGACTCCCCAAAGTTTTAGAACTTTTGATTTGCTAATTCCAATACCTGTAATGTTTGGAACAATAAATCACTGTTTTCATCAAGATCAAATGTCCTGGGGCACCTGCGTGGCTCAGTGGTTGAACGTCTGCCTTTGGCTCAGGTCATGATTCCAGGGTCCTGGGATCAAGTCCCGCATCGGGCTCCCCATCTGCTTATGTCTCTGCTTCTCTCTGTGTGTGTCTCTCATGAATAAATAAATAAGATCTTAGAAAAACCCAAAAGATCAAATGTCCTGTACATCCTTGCCTCCTTCTAGTCCCTCCACCCACCCCGCCACCCCAGTACAAAGCCACGCTGAAATCCCGAGAATAAATCTGTCTGACAGGTTTGAGCCCAGTGGGGAGTTCGTGCTGACAGCAGGTAGGCAGAGGCCGAGATGACCGGCTGTGAGCATCACTCATCTGTTCGCTCAGCTTATTAAGGGCATCTGGGGGGGAGGGGGTCGGGAGCTTGGAATACCCTGGGAGGGAACAAAGACCCCTCCCCTTGCAGAGCACCCATTCCAGCAGAGGGAGACAGAGAACAAATAATAGGCAGGAGAAGCCTTGCAATCTGCTCCGTGGGCTTACAAAGTGATGACGGGAGGACTTAAAAAGAGAAGTTCCAGGGGGGTGAGGGGGATCCAGATGTCGAGCAATTTGGAGTCAAGTGGTCAGGGCAGACCTGGGGGAGGAGGTGACATTCAGGGAAAGCCTACACGGAGGCGGCACAGCGGGTCACTTGGGTAACTTGGAAGGACGAGCTCTAGTGCCAGGGCTCTTCCCGGGTAAGGACGGAATATGCCTGGCATGTCCCCGGAGGCCAACGTGGCGGAGGAGCTCAGAGAGGTACAGGGCCAGAGGCACATCACGGGGGACCTGAGAAGTCGTTGTAAGAACCCTAGCATCGGGGACGCTGGGTGGCTCAGCGGTTGAGCGCCTGCCTTTGGCTTGGGGCGTGATCCCGGGGTCCCGGGATCAAGTCCCGCATTGAGCTCCCTGCAGGGACCTGCATCTCCCTCTGTGTCTCTGCCTCTCTCTGTGTCTCATGAATAAATAAATAAAATCTCACAAAAAGAAAAAAAAGAACGCTACCAACATGAAAGAAAAGGAGCCACTGCGAGGTTCAGAACAGGGCATCACTCGGGCGGTTGAGAAGTGACTCTAGCAGACGAAGGAGGAGCAGCTGACGGGTGTAGGCGATGGCAGTGACCCAGAGGGGACACGAGGGTGGCTCCACCCGACAAGACAAGGGAATGACAGACTCTGTATTCTGATGCAGAGCCAAGGGCAGCTCATGGCAAGATTGGCTCTGGGGTGGGGTTTTGGCCCAAGGAGAGCCGCAGCCAGTGGAGTGGGGTCAGGCTGGGAGGGGACCAGGCCTGCGGACAAGACGAGGCAAGTGGATGGGGACAGCTGCACAGGCCCGTGCAAGCAAGGATGCTGGTGAGGCACCTGAGCGCACGACAGCGGGGGGCTCAGGGAGAGGTTCCTGCAGAGACAGAAAGGTGGGGGCTGTGGGGCGCCGGCGGCAAAGCCCTGAGAAAGCACTAGGGAGAAATGGTAAAATACAAAATTAAATTCTGGCTCATGCGGAGACGTTAATCTCACTCAAAGAAAGAGGAGGCCATAAATACGTTCATTAGGGCTTTACAGAAAATCCAGTTCCCATGTACAAATGTGGCACAAGCTGTAATGGAGTAGATGGTATTTTCAGCTCTTTGGAGGGCCTCTTTACACTGTTCTTTCTTCCTTCTTAAAATTTAATTTTCTTTCTTTCTTTCTTCTTAAAGATTTTATTTATTTATTCATGAGAGACACAAAGAGAGGCAGAGACCCCAGCAGAGGGAGAAGCAGGCTCCATGCAGGTAGCCTAATTCAGGACTCGATCCCAGGATTCCAGGATCATGCCCTGGGCTGAAGGCAAGAGCTAAACTGCTGAGCCACCCGGCATCCCTAATTTTCTTTATTCTAGAAAGCAACAAAGCTGGCAGAGGGCAGGAGGAGGAGGAGCAGAGGGAGAGGGATAAGCAGACTCCATGCTGAGTGTGGACCCCAACGCAGGGTTTGATTCCATGACCCTGAGATCATGACCTGAACTGAAACCAAGAGTTAGACGCTTAACTGACTGAGCCACTCAGGTGCCCCTCCCCTTGATTGTATTCTTATCAGTTTTTATAACACATAAAACCTCATGTCGCATGAGAAGCCTTTGTAAGCTATGCAGCTTACAATTATGCTGGCCTCTCCAAATGACCAAAAAGTCTGCACATTTTTGACATCGAATCAGAGGAGATGAATATCATCTATTTTAAGACAAAAATTTGATTCTGATTGTCACTAGACATCTTATTTCAGAACTTGCATTCTTGTAGCATTTCCTAGTTTACACCCATAATCTAATCTGATGCTGAAAACCCCCGTGAGGAGAATAGGAAAGCATTCGCTGAATGCCTGACCCACTTTCCTGGGTACGGGCCATGAAGCCAGAGGATTCAGGGACCTGGCCCGGCAGCCTCCAAAGGCGCCAGCCAAGCTCCCTGGCTCTGGGCCCAGTTCTCTATTTCTTGTGGTTCTTCTTGATTAAAAAGGAGAAAGAGTTCGGCTGGAAGAAAGAGAGTCAGGAAAGATGGAGAGAGCCTGAGGAAGCCACAAAGAAAGGGCAAGAGTAGCTCTTAGACTCCCACCACCGGGAACACCTGGGTGGTTCAGGGGTCGAGAGTCTGCCTTCGGCTCAAGTCGTGATCCTGGGATCCCGGGATCGAGTCCTGCATCAGGCTTCCTGCAAGATGCCTGCTTCTCCCTCTGCCTGTGTCTCTGCCTCTCTCTGTGTCTTTCATGAACAAATAAATAAATAACATCTTTTTAAAACTAAAAAAATAAACTCCCACCTCCGGAGACCCCAAATCAGATCAGATCAGAGGCTACAGTCTGGTGCAGATGAAGAAACCCCACACCCCCGTCCCCGTGAGTGGGACCAGGCCTAACCCAGAGGCAGCCCATCCAGGCGCCTCCCATGAATTCAAGCAACAAAAACATTCTGTTTTTCCGAGATAAGAAAACTATCCCCCCCTTCGCCCTGACTGGAAAAGTCCCTGAACATGGTCGTGTTGACCTTCAAAGAAATCAATCATGTCATAACCCAAATGCTATGCTACTCCCGCGGTTTTTTTGCCTTTAAAAGATGCCTGTAATTGCTAATCGGGGCTCTCTGCCACCTCTGAGGTGGAGAGCCCGTTTGCGCAAACGTTCAATAAACCCTCTTGCTTGTTGCATCTGCCTGTCTGGGGTCTGAGTCTCTGGGGCGTCCACCGGGACACGTTGGCGCCCATGATCCAGGGTCCAACACAGATAGAAAAGGTACTACATTTGAAAGGGTAACATCTATCCCCATCCTGCTGCTCCTCCGTCACCCAGACCCTCCACCAGACAGCACCCATGGAGCTGTGTTGCTGCTCGAGTTCCTTCAAACACCAGGAACGACACAGAGCCTGGCCTCATCCGCAGCTTCCAGGATGACCTCCGAACACATCTCCAGATCACTGTCTTTGACCTCCTTTCCCTCTCCATAAACAGTAGCCTCCATTTTACCTCTGGAAGCCTCTATGGCCTACTTTAGAGAGGGCGGCCTCCATCTGAACCATACTTCCAAGCTAGATGGCATTGTCACAGAATGAGCCTCGATTGGAAAGGAAGCAAGACTAAGATTCCTGCACTTTGACTGGTTGGATATAGTTGGACACTTCTTCCCAAGAGCTGGACTTGGAGCATTTCTGCACAAGAGTCAGAAGATCTGGGTCTCCCCTGCATTTGTGGGGTGATGCCGAAGAAGTCCTTCATCCCCATTAGATGGTGATGCAAATTTTCTGGCCTGTCTCAACGGGATGTTGTGATCCAAAAAGAACATGCACTCACTCAGCAAATCTTTGAGTAGTTATGCATGTAAAATGCTGACCAAATAAAAGAGATTGTTATTGTATTTTTTTAAGCTTTTATTTGGGGATCCCTTCGTGGCTCAGTGGTTTAGCACCTGCCTCCAGCCCAGGGCGTGATCCTGGAGTCCCAGGATCGAGTCCCACATCAGGCTCCCTGCATGGAGCCTGCTTCTCTCTCTGCCTCTCTCTGTCTCTCATGAATAAATAAATAAATAAATTTAAAAAAATAAAATAAAGATTTTATTTATTCATTCATGAGAGACACAGAGAGAAAGAGAGGCACAGACACAGGCAGAGGGAGAAGCAGGCTCCATCTAGGGAGCCCGACATGGGACTCATTCCGGGGTCTCCAGGATCATGCCCTGGGATGAAGGCGGCACTAAACTGCTGAGCCCCCCGGGCTTCCCAGAGGTTGTTACTTTTCAACAGAAGGCAGTAAACATCTTGTCCTATTGGTCTCCAAGCTCCCCAATGCTTATGGTACCCTGAGCTGTCAGCTGAGAGGGGAACATCATGTACAAAGTCCTATAGGGGCTTTAGGTACATGCCAGCCAGTTTTGTTTGGTTTTGTTTTTTAAGCAAGCTCTACGCCCCCCATGGGTCTTGAACTCACAAACCCAAGATCAAGAGTTGCATTCTCTACCTGTTAAGCCAGCCAGAAGCCCCAACACTTGCCAGTTATTAAGAGAAGAAACATTATATGTTCTCATTCATTTGGGGAATATAAATAATAGTGAAAGGGAATATAAGGGAAGGGAGAAGAAATGTGTGGGAAATATCAGAAAGGGAGACAGAACATAAAGACTCCTAACTCTGGGAAACGAACTAGGGGTGGTGGAAGGGGAGGAGGGCGGGGGGGTGGGGGTGAATGGGTGACGGGCACTGGGGGTTATTTTGTATGTTGATAAATTGAACACCAATAAAAAATAAATTAAAAAAAAAAGAGAGAAGGAACAAAGATTAGTGAATGTCTGCTACATATTATCCACTATCCTTTTTGTCTTTGGAGGTGGTGGTAGGTTTTTTTTTATTAGCTGGTATCCTTCTGTAACATTTCTTCTTGCTTCTGAAAAGTTAGGGTAATGTCAAACTATTTCCATTGAACAACCAAGTCTTGGGATAAGGAGTTAGTTTGATAATTACCTCCCACCCCCCACCCCGTGGTGGTAAAGGAGCTTTTCTTGCCTTTCTCCCTCTTGTTTTTCTTTCTGCCATTGACTTTACCTATTATCATTTATAATAATTATGGGTTCAAAATTTCTCAAATTTAATGTACAAGCACTTCTCAAGCTGTATACTTTTGACATGACCCCACTGATATTTGAATCCAACTTTACTTCTGTTAAAAGTTCTCCCAGACTGACTGTAATTGCTTCTTCTCACCCCAAACTTGAAATCTGTAAATATTTGGGGTGCAGTGTGTGGGTAGCTCAGTCGGTTAAGCAAATGCCTTCAGCTCAGGTTGTGATCTTAGGGTCCTGGGATCCAGCCCCATAAGGGACTCCCTGCTCAACGGGGAGTCTGTTTCCCTCTCTCTCAAAAAAAAAGAAAGAAATCTTAAAAAAAAAAAAAAAAATCTGTAAATCTTTATTTTTTATTTTTTTAATTTAATCTTTAACTTTTTGTTGAAGTACAGTGTTGTATTAGTTTCAGGTGTACAATACAGCGATTCAACAAGTCTATACATTACGCAGGGTTCATCATGACAGGTGTATTCTTCATCCCCTTCTTCTGTTTCCCCCATCTCCACTACCCTCTCCCCTTTTTGTCTGTTCTGATCACTGCTGTATTCCAGCACTTTGAACAGTACTTGACACACACCATGTCCCATCACATCTAAGATGCCTTTGCACTGTCAAGTGCACCATTATGTTTTTGTTAAAGATTTTTTATTTATTTATTCACAAGAGATACAGAGAGAGGGCAGAGACATAGGCAGAGACATAGGCAGAGGGAGAAACAGACTCCCCACAGGGAGCCCAATGTGGGACTCGACCCCAGAACTCCAGGATCATGCCCTGAGCCAAAGGCAGACACATTTGGCATCCCAAGTGCACCAATATTTATGTATCACCAAGAAAAAACTCTGATGGTTAAACTATGATACTCATGGATAGTAAAATTCATCCCTGATTTAAGAGATGCTAAACTGTAAAAAAAAAGAAAAGAAAAGAAAAAGTGCAGTTTGTGATCAAAGAAAAAAAGATCTGGGGCACCTGGATGGCTCAGTGGCTGAGTGTCTGCCTTTGGCTCAGGTCGTGATCCTGCTTCTCCCTCTATCTATGACTCTGCCTCTCTCTGTGTGTCTCTCATGAATAAATAAATAAATCATCTTTAAAGAAAAAAAGATCTTCAATAAGTATTTTCTGAATGCACATGGTTGTGCATAGATTTCATTTTATATGCTCCTGTCTAGCTAAAACTAAGCTACCTGAGGGCAGAGTGTGTCCTCTGCACCTTGCATACCTGTGCTAGGCCTCACGTCGTGGAAGCTGTTCAAAATGTTTGCCTTAGGTGATGCCCACAGTAAGTCCTCTGAAATACTGAGGGGAAGAGTACACTGTTCCAGAAAGTGGATAGCCATCTCTAGTATTTGGACAAAACTACCAGCAAAGGAGGGGCCAGAGGATGGGGAGCTGGTTTCTAATTAGGGACAGAGATTCAGTTCTGGAAGGATGAGATGTTCTGGAGAGACATGGAGGGGGTGATCACACAGCAATGGGAATGCACTTAGTACCACTAAAGTGTATACTTAGAGGGGCACCTGGGTGGCTCAGTGGTTGAGCATCTGCCTTTGGCTGAGGTCATGATCCCAGGGTCCAGGGATCGAGTCCCACATCAGGCTCTTCACAGGGAGCCTGCTTCTCCCTCTGCCTGTGTCTCTGCCTCTCTGTCTCTCATGAATAAAATAAATAAAATGTTTAAAATAAATAAAGTGTACACTTAGAAATGGTTAAAATGGTAAATTTTATGTCATGGATATTTTACCACTATAAAAAAGAAGAAAAAATCACCACAAGCAAAACCATTGAGGGATAAGTAATATGTCTTAATAACATGTGTCTTTAGAGCCAGACAGGGATTTACAAAAATGTAAAACTCCACTCTACATGGTTTTAGTTCTAGAAAATAGTTGTTCTTCATCAAAGTATGCCACTTATGTTAATATTAAATGGACTTATTGTAATTTTCAAATGCATCAATACATATTTTTTTTTTATATTTCTCAGCTTTAACATTAATAGATGTCATCTACAGAAACCAAAGCTGTGTGGTCCTTGATATTTTACAAGTATAAAGGGGACCTGATATGCTTGGGAACACTGGCTTAGTGCAAGAGACAAACAAGCAAATGGGTGAACAAGAAATTAGGAAACTGTCCAATACCATGAGCATATATTGATAGAAAGGGAAGGTCTCGGGGAGCCAGGGTGACTCAGTTGTTTCAGCATCTGCCTTGGGCTCAGGTCACGATCCCAGGGTCCTGGGATCAAGTCCCACATCAGGTTCCCTACATGGAGCCTGCTTCTCCCTCTGCCTGTGTCTCTGCTCTCTTTCTGTGTCTCTTATGAATAAATAAATAAAATCTTTTAAAAAAATTTTAAGAGTATTTATTTATTTATTTCAAAGATTTTATTTATTGTGATTCACCACAATGTTTATTTATTTGAGGGTGACTCAGTGCTTGGGAGGCTCTCTAAACAAAGAATGAAACAAACCAAAAAAATTTGTAAAGGGGAAGAGGGATGGAGGGAGATAAAGAAGCGGGGAGGGGCAGACAGCCAAACTGTGCAAAAGTTTCCCTCACAGGCTTTCAATTAAAGGCTTCATTAATTCCTTTTTCTACCAAAAGAAAGTTAAACAAAAACCCAAACCTGTGGAAACTGGATACATTTGGCATTTAGGTAAACTAGGTACATCTTTATTCATGAATAATTAACAGAAGTAAAGCAGCCGTAAAACCAACTTCACTCCAGCCTCCAAAATGAACTAACCTTTATTCCATAGAGCCTGGGCTATTCCAAGACTAAACACACATGAACTTTCCCAAGGAGGGCCTGCATCCTGGATACAAGGCCGCAGATGTAGCAAATCTCTTCCCAACTTACAGGTATCTCCTACCTTTATAAAACAGGGAGATGCACTTCTTTCAGAACAGTCTTATACCGAATATCAAGCAAGCTAGTGTCTCCTAGTTTATGTTGCACCATTTATTTACTAGCCCTCTGTAATTCCAATAATATTTTTAAATAAGTTGTCTCTCTTATGGTTATTTTTATTCTGTTTCAGAGGTCAAGGTAATAAGAGTAATGATAACGATAACAACTTCCATATTGAGTATATGATAGCAAAACTGTGCTAAATATTGTATATATATTAGAAAATTATTGCAAATTAAACTAAATTAATAAAAATTAAATAATTATTTTACTGAATCCTACAATAGGTTTTAGGTAGTTAGCTGACCATTATTATTTTTTAAAAGTTGGCTCCACGCCCAACATGGGGCTTGAACTCCCGATCCTGAGATCAAGAGTCACGTGCTCTACCCACCAAGTCAGCCAAGCACTGTGGTATTTAGCTCAATTTAGAAAATACCTATGCATTATAAATCAATTACACCAAAATATAACTATTCAAATGAAATGTATGCAGCTTAATAAAAACTTGACATATTTTGCTATATGTTAGCAAATTGAACTTCAATAAAAAAAATTTTTAATTAAAAAAAACCTGACACATTCTTAAAAATATATCATACCAAGAAGCTCAAAAAACAGTTAAAAATGCAGTTGGAACATTTTGTCAGTCTCTATCTACAGAAGTGTTTTGACTGTGTATATAGGTACTGCTGGCAATCAGCTTAAGTAGCATTAAGAAGTTTTCTATCTATAATCTTTCTCATTGGATAATTTTTTAGGAGATTTTATCTATCCATTTCAAAGACAGAGAGAGTGAGTGCCTGCACAGAAAGAGGAACAGAGGGAGAGGGACAAGCAGACTCAACGCTGAGTGGAGGCCACAGATTCTATTCCAGTATCCCAACATCATGACCTGAGGCGAAAGCAGCTGCTTAACTGACAGGAGCCACCCAGGAGCCCTCATTGAATAATTTTTATTTTTTTTCAATTTTTAAAAAAGATTTTATTTATTCATGAGAGACAGAGAGAGAGAGAGAGAGGCAGAGACATAGGCAGAGGAAGAAGCAGGCTCTATGCAGGGAGCCTGATGTGGGACTCCATTCCAGATTCCTGGGATCACACCTTGAGCCAAAGGCAGACGCTCAACCGCAGAGCCACCCAGGTGTCCCTCACTGAGTAATTTTTTAAAAATCTGTTTGGGGGGGGGGCAGCCTGGGGGGCTCAGCCATTCAAGCAGTGCCTTCGGTCTGGGGCCTGATCCTGGAGACCCAGGATCGAGTCCCAGGTCCGGGGACCCTCTGCCTGTGTCTCTGCCTGTCTCTCTCTCTCTCTCTCTCTCTCTCTCTCTCTCTCTATGAATTAAAAAAAAAAAAAAAAAAAAGCCTGAAAAAAATTTGCATTAGATCTAAGTCTAGTTCAGATACACAGCATTATGTAGATTCCACGTGGTCTGGAGAACTCATCTCCACCCCCACCCAGAACTGGAAGTGGTCAGGAGAGAGGGGACACCGGGGTGCAGAGACTGCCAGAAAATCCATGAAAACTGGTCCTATCTTGCACACTGTCTCCAAGAAGGCTCGTGTCTCCGATGTAGGTTTGCTCAGAGCCAGTTCTGCAGCAGGTGCAGTACCGAGGTTGGAGAATCAGTGGTTGCTGACTGCCCCAGAGAGAGACAATGTAAGGGACAGGTGACAACACGGCCAAAGACAGACGAAGTAACTGCAAACAGGTATAAGTGAAGAAAGCGAACACGGTGCCGAGCCAGGACTAGGGTTAGAACTTCAGATGTTCAGAAAGTAGTTTCTTACAGTTTTCCTACTTTGCTATCCTTATGGACAAGAGAAACTGTATACTCTCCTTTTTTTCTATCTGGCACTTTCTGTAATGATAAACTGGATGGATGAGACCAAGGAAATAGGAATCTACTTCTATGTAGCCCTTTATCAATCAAGAAGTAAGTTCTCAAAATAAATAAATAAATAATTAATTAATTTAAAAAATAAGTATGTTCTCAATGATACAGGTAAGGTGGGTCTTACAGCTAAACGGGCTACAATAAGTCCCTTTCGGTCTTCTCTTACTTTGATGAAGCTTAATCTATCAACTATTGATCCCGCTTGGACATAGTTCTAGAATAATCAGACATCCCAAGACTGGCAGGGGATGCACTAAGGTAGGGGGCGGGCAAGAGATGCTGCAAAACTGCCCGAGGGAGGGGGGTCAACTGCAACGCCTGAGTTCTGCGGGATGCCGCGCTCTTGGGGTCCCGCCGCAAGCCCCCACTTCCGCCCGCGTCTCTCCGCCTTGGGCTCGCGTGCACCCTGAACCCCGCAGCGCCCGCCTGGGTCCTCGCGCCCAGGAGCCGCCTGCCCCGCCCAAGCCGCTTGACAGGGCTGGATTCCCAGTCTGCAGCGGCGGGGCTCCCGCCCCAGGTGCACCCCCCGCCCCACGCTTCACTGCGAGAAATTCTCTTTTGCCCAAAACCAGCCGCACAAGTCTCGATGGGGAGGGAGGTGCGCCCCGCACCCGAGGGGGGGCGCTGCGGGCTTGGGGTGAAGTCCTCCCAGAGCCGAGGCGGAGGCGCAGCGAGGACCCCCCCCCCCCCCCCCCCCCCCGCGCACACGCAGACACCCGCTCAGCTCTCCTCCGCCTGGGCACCCCAGTCCCCGCCCCGGCGGCTCCTCCGCCCCCCCCCCCAATTCCCAGGGCGCGTGCCCGCCGCGCGCTCTCGCCCCTCCCCTTCCCCCGCCGACCCCCCACCCCCGGCGCATGCCCGCCAGGCTCCCCCGGCGCCCATCTACCGTGACCTCTCACACCGCCTTGCCCGCGCCACCCGCACACTTGAAAGCAAATCAGGGCGCAGAGCCACGGGAAGGACCTGAGGCCAGGCGGGTGATAGTGGGTGGGGCGGGGGAGCGGGAATCAAATCGAATTGAATGGGACCCCCGCCCGTGGGAAGTGTTTCCCCCACCCGCGCGGCCTGGGGAGGCGGGATGGGTCTCGGTCGCAACCCGAGGGCCTTGGTGGACATATTTTCTGGGCCCACCTGCGGGCCTCGGAGCGTCCCTGCTGCCCAGGGCCTGGAGCTCGTGCAGGCCACCTGGGGACTCGGCACTGGAGGAAGTCCCCTGAGACGGAAACAGCAGCCAAGTGGAAGGGTCGTGGCCAAACCGCAGGTGAGTGGCGCTGACCTGATGGACCCAGTTCAGAGCTCTGTGACCCCGAGGCCCCCCGAGAAAACCAAGCCTGCACCTCCTGGGCCCGAGTGCTTGCTGAATGAATGAAGCTGACGGTGTGGGGGCAGCTCACATCCAGCTCCTGGACCGCCGGGGCAGACCGGCCTCTGTGTTTGGAAGCGTTCAAGAAAGGACAACGTGCCAGGGCCAAACTTTACCTCCCTCGCCGTGTTGCCGGCCTCCTCACCTGCTGTGGGAGGTGGATGTGATCAACCCTGACCTGTGTCACTTAGTCATCTTTCATTTTCGGAGGCCCATCGCCAGGACCATCAAGGAAGCAGAGATGCTTGCACTGGGAGTCATTGCTGGCATCCTCATAGTGATGTGGGAAACAGGGACAACAGAGAGTTTAAATTCCCTTACTCCCGGGCAGCCTGGGTGGCTCAGTGGTTTAGCACCTGCCTCTGGCCCAGGGCCTGATCCTGGAGTCCTGGGATCGAGTCCCACATCGGGCTCCCTGCATGGAGCCTGCTTCTCCTTCTGCCTGGGTCTCTGCCTCTTTCTCTCTCTCTCCCTGTGTCTCTCATGAATAAATAAAATTTTAAAAAAAATTCCTTACTCCCTGCAGCCCATTGACAAATCCTTGCAACAACCCTTTGGCCCAGGGATGTGATTCCAGAATCCTGGGATCAGGTCCCACATCCGGCTTCCTGCATAGAGCCTGCTTCTCTCTCTGCCTGTGTCTCTGTCTCTGTCTCTCTCTTTCATGAATAAATAAAATCTATAAAAGAAAGAAAGAAAGAAAAAAAAAGAAAATCTCCTTTGGAAACTTTATCTCTACCTCTCCGCCCCAGACTATCTGTTAGCAATCATCCCGCCTAAGGTATGACCTGCCCAAATACACCTGAAGGTCACATGACTAGGGTTTTACTACACTAATAAATGACCTTTTCCTAACCGCTGGCCCCTCAAGGTCCTGGAAACCTTGCTTCCAAATTCCTTAGAGAATACGCTATTCCCTAACCCCCTCCCAACTTGAAAGCATATAATTGGGGATGCCTGGGTGGCTCAGCCGTTGGGCGTCTGCCTTTGGCTCAGATCCCGGAGTTCCAAAATCCAAGTCCCAAATGGAACTTCCTGCGAGGAGCCTGCTTCTCCCTCTGCCTGTGTCTCTGTTTCTCTCTGTGTATCTCTCGTGAATAAATAAATACAATCTTTAAAATTAATTAATTAATTAAAGTAAAATTAAAAGGAAAGAGTCAGGTTTAATCCGATCGGTAGTGAAATGGAATAAAGAGGCCAGGCAAAAATTGGTCGAAACAGGCTCTTAATAGGCCACTTATTGGCCACTCCTCATGACCCTGAAGCAGCTCTTCTTACCCACGGGTCCTGTCCAGGTGCTTTAATAAAACCACCTTTTTGCACCAAAGACGCCTCAAGAATTTTTCTTGGCCATTGGCTCTGGACCCCAACATCTTTCCTCCATCAGATCATACTAGGAGTTGTTGCAGGAGAAGAGACGGAAGAAACATGCTGGACCCTGATGCAGAAGGCCAGCTGAGGACAAAGCACAAACTGACACCTGGCAAACCCCTGCCTCCACTCCCAGATGGGAGAGGTACGACATTCCTCAGGCACTCCAGGCTGCCCTAAAGCTGAAGGGAACAAACAAACCAAACAAAAAATTCCAGGAGATTAACTGATAGGGATCACAGTCCTGAAAGATTTACCAATGGTTTAGTGATTTACAAGAGAAGAGTATTCTTTTTTTTTTTATTCTGAGAGACACAGAAAGAGAGAGACAGAGGCAGAGGGAGAAGCAGGCTCCTCGCATGGGACTCCATCCCAGGACTCGATCCCAGACGCGGGACTAGATCCCAGACCCCAAGGTTCAAAGGCAGACACTCAACCGCTGAACCACCAGGTGCCCCAGAAAAGAGTATTTTTATTAATAACCAATTTTCTGGAAATTCCCAAGTATCTTAATGTCAACTCTATGATGCAGGGGAAAAACAACCTTAACTTGACAATGGTAAGGCATCTGATATCTTGTAGGTCCTCCTTAGCATATAAAAGTTCTTTTGAGGGACACCTGGGTGGCTCAGCTGTTGAGCATCTGCCTTTGTCTGGAGCTGGGGCAGTGATCCCGGGAGCGGGAGCGAATCCCCATTCGGGCTCTCTGCAGGGGCCTGCTTCTCCCTCTGCCTCTGTCTCTGCCTCTCTCTCTGTGTCTTTCATGAATAAATAAATAAAATCTTTAAAAAGTAAAAAATTAAAAAAATAAAAAATTAAAAAAATAAAAAGTAAAAAATTAAAAAAAATTAAAAAGTTCTTTTGAAAACCTCCCATTTTCCTTACCTCCCGCAACTCCCAAGTACACAATCAGCCACATCTCACAACCCCAGGGCAGCAGCTCTTTCTGCCCAGGGCTCCTGTGCCCAAGCTTTAAGAAAATGACCTTTCTGCACTGAAGATGTCTCAAGAATTCTTTCTTGATCTTACACTCTGGACCTCACCTACATTAAAAAAAAAAAACTTACCTCAGACCCCACCTGTGAAGTTTCTTCCATGCCAAACCAGGCAGTCTAGACTTTGTGATGGGAAAGCCACAGAGTTCTGTGGGCTGAGGAATGATGTGGCAAAATGATGGTCTTACAGAAATCCCTCTGGGGTAAAGTAATGGTCCCAGATTTAGGATGGCAGAGACCAATGAAATAGCAACGACAATGAGAATGCCACAAACTCTTTGCATGCTAAACACACATACATTCTATGGCTTATGGATTCCATCACTTGGTCTTTACCCCACAGAAATCCAAATATATACTCCCCAGAAGATGTGACAAGAATGTTCTTAGCAGTAAGATAAGGTAGCTCCAAACTGGAAACCACCTGTGTTCATCAGTGGTAGAATGAAGAAGTACATTGTACAACATTCATGTTGTGACCTATCACACAATAAGCATGAGTCACTACAGACTCACCAACATCATGAAGAACAAAGGAAGCTAGACACAAAAGTGTCCCTACTCTATGACTCCAATTTTTTTTTTTTGAAGATTTTATTTATTTACTTGAGGGAGAGGGAGTGAGCTAGAGAGAGAGCACAAGCGGGGTGGGGGGTGGGAGGCAGAGGGAGAAGCAGACTCCCTGCTGAGCCTGGAGCCCCACATGGGGCTTGATCCCAGGGCCTCCGGAATCATGCCCCGGGCCAAAGGCAGGTGCTTAACCCACTGGGCCACCCAGGCACCCCTCTATGACTCCATTTATATGAGGTAGAAGAACAGGTCAACCCCAATCTATGTTGTTAGGTGTCAGGTTAGTGATAACACTTGAGGGGAGGGTGATGACCAGAGACTTCATGAGGGGCTGAGACTTTCCAGTTCCTGATCCACCTGCTGTGTAAGGATGTGTTGAGTTTGTGAACATTCATCAAGCTGTACATTGAGGAGTATGTGCACTTTTCTGTGTTATGTTCTGCCTCAAGAAAAATTAACTTAAAAATATCTTTGCAAGGACACCTGGGTGGCTCAGTCGATTAAGCCTCTGACTCTTGAGGTGCCTAGGTACCGCATTTGGTTGAGCACCCAACTCTTGGTTTCAGCTCAGGTCATTGATGAAATTTTGGAAAGAGAGGCTGCTCCAGGTCTGTGAGGGGTGGCTGAATATATACTTGCAGAGTTGGGGGAGGTAGAGAAAGGAAGATTCCAAAAGGATTTTCATATGCTAAGGAGGACCTACAAGATACCGGAGGCTTGCCATTGTCAATTTGAACATTGCTCTTCTCTCTAGCAAGGCATTAACATTAAGACAACTGGAAGCTTCCTGAAGAATGTCACACAGATCCCACCCTAGGTGGGGGTCTTTTGCGGGACATCAGCTGAGCTTTGTCCTCAGCTAGCCCTGCTCCCACATCAGCCCTGCATCAGGTCCAGAGTACCAGTCCGTTGGGATTCTCTTTTCCCTCTGCCCTGCCCCCGCCGAAAATATAAATAAATCTTAAAAAAAAAAAAAGCATCTGACTCTGAATCTCAGCTCAGGTTTTGATCTCAGGGTCATGAATTCAAGCCCCACATTGGGCTCCACACTGGGCATGGAGCCTACTGAAAAACAAAACAAAGCAAAACAAAACATACCTTTGTACCTAGACCTACAATTGCCAATTTGTTGTGGGGTTTTGTTTTGTTTTGTTTTAATATAAGATTTTATTTATTTGACAGAGAAAGAGCAAGTGAGCTGTTGTGCCCAAGACACCGATGCAAGTGCACGAGGGTTTATTTGCAAGCTCGAGCTTGGGTCCAAGTGTACCAGACACAGTGGAGCAGGGACTTGGACCCCAAAGTGGGTTACAGCTGGGTTTTTTATAGGCTGGTCTAGGGGATTTTCAGAAGGGGTGGAGGAATTTCTCAAGTTCTGTTTACATTCTGATATGAGGCTTTCAAGGGCATTGAGCTCTGTTCTCATTCTAATACGGGACTTTCTACCATGGGCATGGGCTCTGTTGTCTTTCTGATATAGGATTCTCTGCCGAGGGCAATTCTGAGCTCTGTTGTCTTTCTGATAGGGGATTCCCTGCTGAGGACATTGAGGACATTCTGCAGTTCCCCCCCCCCCCCCCCCCCGAAAGTTCAGCTCTTTTTTTTTTTTTTTTTTTTAGTTCAGCTCTTATTCACAGGGGCCTAACATGGCTGTACTTGTGCTAATGCTAAACTTTAGGTGAGATGGCCTTAATTTTTCTAGGCCTCCACAGAGCACAGGCAGGGGGAGAAGCAGAGGGAGAAGCAGGCTCCCTGCTGAGCAGGGATCTGGATGCGGGGCTCTCCATCCCAGGACCCCAGGATCATGACCTGAGCCAAAGGCAGATGCTCAACTGACTGACTCATCCAGGCACTTCTGCCAATTTATTATTTTGCAAAGTGAGGCTATTACACCAGAAAGGTAAGGTAGTCATAATTTCAGGATACATGGCATCTCTAGAAATGCAATTAATTCACCTTTTGAGGGACGCCTGGGTGGCTCAGTGGCTATAACCAAAAATACAGAAGAGAAAAGTATTGTCGAGGATATAGAGAAATTGGAATCCTTGTGCCTTGCTGGTGCAATGTAAAATGGTGTAGATGCCATGGGAAACAGTTTGGCCCTTTCTCAAAATGTTAAACACGTAACTACTATGTGACCCAACAATTCCACTCCTGGGTGTATATCCAAAAAAATTGAAAGTGAGAAGGATGCCTGGGTGGCTCAGTGGTTGAGTGTCTGCCTTTGGCCCAGGGTGTGATCCCGGGGTCCTGGGATCGAGTCCCACATCCAGATCCCTGCAGGGAGCCTGCTTCTCCCTCTGCCTATGTCTCTGCCTCTGTGTGTGTGTGTGTGTGTGTGTCTCTCATGAATAATAAATAAAATCTTTCTTAAAAAAAGAATTGAAAGTGATAACTGGAACAGATGAACTTGTATACCCATGTTCACGGCAGCATTATTCACAACAGCCACAGGGTGAAAACAACTCAAGCGTCCGTTGACGAATGAACAGATAAACAAAATGTATATGTACATATATATGCAATGGAATATCATTCAGACATAAAAAGCAATGAAATTTTCATATATGCTCAATAAGAACAGACCCTGAAAACATGCTTAGCGAAATAACCCAGCCACAGAAGGTCAACTATTATATGATTCCACTTACATGAGGTCCCTAGGACAAGCAAATCCATAGAGACAGAAAGTAGATTTGAGGTTACCAGGGTCTGAGAGGGAAAAGGATTGGGGAGTTATTAACGAATGGATAGAGTTTTCGTTGGGGATGATGAAAAAGTTCTGTATGTAGATGGGTTGTACAGCCTTCTGAATGTGTTTATGCCACTCGATTGTACCTTTACAAATGGTTAAAATGATAAATGTACTATGTGTATTTTAACACACACACACACACACTAAGCAAGCAAAGAATGAGGCTGGAACTCGGGAAGAGATCAATGCTGGAGATGGTAATGTGAAGTTGGGCACTGCTCCTCTGAAGCTAGAGAAACGTCTAAGCTCACCCAGGCAGATCACACAGCAAGAAAGCAAGACCAAAGATTAAACTCCAGCAAATATTTACATGTAAGGACTGCAGAGGAAAAGAAAGAAGGAAGAGGAAGAGAAGAGCTGGCAACAGATTTAAAAGGAATAGTTGAAGGGGCAAGGGAAGGGAGAAGGGGAGGGAAGCCAGGAGAGGTAGGTATCCTGGGACCACTAAGGAGGATCAACAGATGATGAATGATGTCCAGGGCTTCTGTGATGTCAAGGTCATCAAGGAAGAAGTGATTGAAAGAAAGCTTGCACGAGGTCCTTGGTCACCTTAGCATGAGTCATTTCACTTTACTTTTTTAAAAGATTTGATTTATTTGTTTGAGAGAGAGAGAGAGAGCAAGTACAACGGCGGGTAGAGGCAGAGGGAAAAGCAGACTCCTCGCATCACATGCCATGCAGGGCTCGATCCCAGACCCTGAGGGCATGACCAGAGCTGAAGGCAGATGCTTGACTGACTGAGCCACCCAGGGGCCCCAGTGTGAGTGGTAGAGGTGGAAGCAGCCCAGTGGTCCGAGCCACGAATGATGGTAAGAAAGCAGAAAAATCCATCAAGTTTGCATACTGGTAAAAAAAAATAAATAAATATGGATCAAAGAGAAGAGAAAAAAACAAATAATGGCTTGAGAGGCAAGTCGCCAAAGGAATTGAGTTTGTTTGTTTAAGATCTAGGTGCTCTGAGGCATCCTGGGTGGCTCAGCGGTTTAGTGCCGCCTTCAGCCTGGGGTATGATCCTGGAGACCCTGGGTCTCCGAGTCGCACGTCAGGCTCCCTGCATGGAGCCTGCTTTTCCCTCAGCCTGTGTCTCTGCCTCTTTCTGTGTGTCTCTCATGAATAAATAAATAAAAATATTTAAAAAAAAAAAAAAGATCTAGGTGCTCTGAAGTGAAAATGGAAAGAAGGGAAAATGATGGTACAGAGTCTCAGGAGAGGCAGGAGATGAAGGCCTGTGAAGAACTGAAAGGAGAGGACACCCAGGTGGCTCAGCAGTTGAGCATCTGCCCCCCTCTCAGGGCATGATCCTGGGTCCGGGGATCAAGTCCTGCATTAGGCTCCCTGGATGGAGCCTGCTTCTCCCTCTCCCTGTGTCTCTGCCTCTCTGTGCATCTCTCATGAATAAATAAATAAAATCTTAAAAAAAAAAAAAAAAGAACTGAAAGGAAAGATCAACACTGGTGGGATAAGAAAATGCCCCCATCTCTAAGGGTGGAGATGGATACCATTACAGGGGATGGGGGCAGGCTTTGAAAACTAAAACTAAAATGTGTGGCCTAAAAAATGCAAGCATAGGGAGCCTGGGTGGCTCAGTTGGTTAAGTGCCTGCCTTCAGCTCAGGTCATGGGGCCTGGGATCAAGCCCTGCATTGGGCTCCCTGCTCAGCAGAAAGCTTGCTTCTCTCCCTCTGCTGCTCCCACCAGTACCTTTAGTTGTTCTATATCATACCCAATACTTGGTGTTAGCAGAGTTCCTACATTTTCGCCAGTCTGGTAGGTATGTAATGGTACCAACCAGTGTTAGGAGAGCAGAAACATTTGAGGTTTTTCAACAGAAGAAATTTTTTTTTTAAATTTTTCATTTCTTTAAAGATTTTATTTATTTATTCATGGGAGACACAGAGAGAGAGAGAGAGAGAGAGAGGAAGAGACATAGGCAGAGGGCGAAGCAGGCTTCCCGCGGGGAGCCTGATTCGGGATCCATCCTAGGACTCCAGGATCATGCCCTGAGCCCAAGGCAGACGCTCAACCTCTGAGCCATCCAGGAGCCCCAGAAGGAATTTAATAAGATAAATTTAGTAAGGGTGGTGTTGGCCTGGAAGGAAGAGTAATGTAGAGAGATTGTAAGATTAGTTATTGCAAAAAGTCAACACAGCCCCTAGGACTACATACAGCAAAAGAAAGGAAGATTGATACATCCTCGTCATAGGTGGCTGAGAGCTGAGAGACGCACATGTGACAGTTTCTGGGAACGCAGAAAGGGCTACTCCCTTGGTCTTTCTGATACATTCACTCTAGCTTCTGAAAGTGCCTCTTTGTAGCCTGTGGCTCCGTGAATTTTACTTGAGCCTCCTAGCCATTTCTTCCACTGTCTTCATCTTGACAGCACACAGCAGGATCCACCCACTCAACGAGGGTCAGAATCCTGGGAGTCATCCTGTTCACCTCCTCTTCCAGATTCCCACCTGCTGGCCTACATCCTCTTTGGCCTCCTGTCACACAACCTGCCTGACATCAGACATGCCTCCCTCTTCTAGCTCCCAGCACATGATCTTACACAAACTGCCTGCTCAGGAATTGTTTCTTTAATGAATCTGAAAACATAAGGATTTCGGGACAGATGACCCATAAGATCCCCTCCAGGGGCAGGGCACCAGGCTGGCTCAGTCCATAGAGCATGCAACTCTTGATCTCGGAATTGTAAATTCAAGCCCCATGTTGAGTATAGAGATTAGTTAAAAATAAAATCTTTTTTTTCACATTTTTAATTTTATTTATTTTTAAGATTTTATTTATTTATTCATGAGAGAGACACACACACAAAGAGGTGGAGACACAGGCAGAGGGAGAAGCAGGCTCCATGCAGGGAACCTGACATGGGACTTGATCCTGGGTCTCCAGGATCGTGCCCTGGGCTGAAGGCAGTGCTAAACTGCTGAGCCACCCGGGCTGCCCTAAAAATAAAATCGAGAGAGAGAGAGAGAGAGTGAGAGAGAGAGAGAAAGTGGCTTCCCTTTCCAACCCAAGGCAATGGGAGGACAGTGTGCTGATAATGCGGCTGTACCAGCTGCTGAATTCCCAAAATGTCTTTGCATGTGATGCTACTGAGTCTCTCATGCTCCTCCCAGGGACTCCCTGAACTTGCTGGCACACCCTAGCCTGGCAAGCGGGTGCATATTTTGAATATCATTCCAGATGGGTGAGTTTGTCTTTTTTTTTAAAGATTTTATTTATTCATTCATAGAGAGAGAGAGAGAGAGAGAGAAAGGCAGAGTCACAGGCAGAAGGAGAAGCAGGCTCCATGCAGGGAGCCCGACGCGGAACTCGATCCCAGGTCTCCAGGATCACACCCCGGGCTGCAGGCAGCACTAAACTGCTCTGCCACCGGGGCTGCCCTAAAATTTTTATTCTTTTTTTTTTTTTTTTTTTAAAGATTTTATTCAGATGGGTGAGTTTGGGAAGAGACTTGGTTTCATTGAGTCAAGAATTGTTGGGTTAGGTGAACTCTATTTTGTGACTTTTAAGGCCTAATTGAAATCAAATGAGGGCAGCCCGGGCGGGGGGTGGGGGGGGGGTGGGGGGGGGGTGGGGCGGGCTCAGCAGTTTATTGCTGCCTTTAGCCCAGGGCCTGATCTTGGAGACCCAGGATCTGGTCCCACGTCGGGCTCCCTGCAGGGAGCCTGCTTCTCCCTCTGCTTCTCCCTCTGCTGTGTCTCTGCCTCCCTCTCTCTCTGTGTCTCTCGCGAATAAATAAAATCTTAAAAAAAAAAAAAAAAAAGAAAGAAAGAAAAGAAATCAAATGAAAAGCCACTGTCTCTGGACAAAAGAATTAAAGGGGAAGTTGTGGGTATTCTCAGGAAGGGTTTACGATTTGTTTTTTTGTTGGTTTGTTTTTTGTTTGTTTAAAAGAAATCTAGGGGCACCTGGGTGGCTCAGTGGTTGAGTGGTTGAGCGTCTGCCTTTGGCTCAGGGAGGGTGTGATCCTAGGGTCCTGGGATAGTGTCTTGCATCAGGGTCCTGCTTCTCCTGCCTGTGTCTCTGCCTGTTTCTGTGTCTCTCATGAATAAATAAATAAAATCTTAAAAAAAAAAAAAAAGAAAAGAAAAGGGACGCCTGGGTGGCTCAGCGGTTAAGGGTCTGCCTTCGGCCCGGGGTGTGATCCTGGAGTCCCAGGATCGAGTCCCACATCAGGCTCCTGCACACAGCCTGTGTCTCTGCCTCTCTCTCTCTCTCTCTCTCTCTCTGTGTGTCTCTCATGAATAAATAAATAAAATCTTAAAAAAAAAAAGAAAGAAAAAAAAAAGAAAGAAAAGCCTAGAGTCATCTCCCTCTACCATATCAACCACCATGAGGCTCTAAGAACATGTCAGGCCTTGTCCCAGGGCATGAAGGAGAGAGTAGGGGGAACAAGCTGACCTGGCAAAGAGTACTCAGGCCACTATGTCTTAGGGCAGTAGGACAGGGTAGGGTGGTGGCCTGCAGTTGGCTCAGCGTGAGGACAGCAGAGCATGGAGAGCTCCTTGGACTGTAGGTGGTGGAGTGCCAAAGACCTGGCTCCCAGCCCCGGGGCTACATGCCAGCAAAGAGCTTTTAATAGCTCCAGTTTTCCAAGATGCCCTGGATTATGTTGCTCTTCCTGAAGCTCCTTACACGGGGACCAGGCACACCACAATGACTCAGCGTTTCTGTCCCTGACCACTTGCAGGCATTCACATCCCCTCTGCAACCTCGGGCTGCTGGGATGCCCAGCTCCTTGTTCTGCCCAGGGCCATCACAGGTCACTGTTCCACTTAGCTCTGGCTGCATGCTCACCAGCACCATCCCTGAATCTGTGCCCAAACAAAAGAGGGTCTGCTCAGTCTCAAAGCCTCAGGAGAGCACTGCCACTCACTCGTGCCCACTGCGCGGGACATTTGCTCAGAGCCCAGTCCAGTCTGGGGGAGTGAGAGGGACTGTCCTGAGGCTGAGCCAATGCAGGTCACCCTTTATCAAGGCCCGTGTGACCAGGGGTACATTTGGTTTTGTTTTTAAGATTTCATTTATTTATTTGAGGGATGCCTGGGTGGCTCAGCGGTTGAGCGCCTGCCTTCGACCCAGGGAGTGATCCTGGAGTCCGGGGATCGAGTCCCGCATCGGGCTCCCTGCATGAAGCCTGCATGAATCTTAAAAAAAGAAAAAAAAAAAAAAAGATTTTATTTATTTGAGAGAAAGAGAGTGAGAGAGTACAAGCAGGGGAGGAGCAGAGGGAGAGGGAGGAGCAGAGGGAGAGGGAGTAGCAGGCTCCTCGCTGAGCAAGAGTTACCAAGGTGGGGCTTGACTTCAGGACCCTGGCTGGGATCTTGACCTGAACCAAAGGCAAATGCTCACCCAACTGAGCCACCCAGGTGCCCCCAGGTATGCATTTGTGTAGAGTAGTGACCTCTCTATGATTCCCACAGGGAAGCTGAAGGGGGTGTTGAGGCAGTCGGAGGATACATGGGGCAGGAGCAAGTGATTTGGCAGGCAGGAAAAGGCCTTGGCAGCCTGAGAAAGGAGGAGCCGGTGACTGCCTGAGGGACAGGGAGGAGGGAGCAGACGCTGGACGCTGGCCAATTGGGCTGAAGGTCTGATGCACTAGAGGTCCCCACCTAGAGGTCAGACTGGAGACTGGTGCCAAGTATAAATGCAGCATCATCCATGAAGAAGAGATGTCAGTGGGTCCCCAAGGTGGAGGAGAAAAGAGCCCCTTCAAAGCAATCATGTCCCATTGGTTCTCTCACCCCAAGATCTGTCACCCCCTGCAAGGAAGCCAAAGCATCCTGGAACTAAAGGACACCACTGGGTGTGTACCTGTCATAGAAGTGGTCTCATCACCCCTAGGTCCAAGCAACCTCCCCAGACCCCCACAATTCAGGTAAGGGCCAGATTCCTTATCCCCACACTCAGCCCCAAGGCTCCCTCTTCCCCAGGTCTTCTAGCCACTGACAACTTTCCTTGCACTGTGGCACGCCCTTGCCTGCCCTCCTTCAGGGCCTGGGTCTTCTGTCTCCACCTGGGAGAATTCACTGGGCAGTCCTCGCTCCAACCCTGCTTCACCATTTAAGGGGCTCTGCTGGATGGTGACCTCCGAGGGGTCACTCCTAGGCTTTTTATTTATTTATTTATTTATTTATTTATTTATTTATTTTTTTTTTTTTCTAGGCTTTTTAAAAAAGATTTTGTTTGTTTATCCATGAGAGACACAGAGAGAGAGAGAGAGAGAGAGAGGAAGGCAGAGACACAGGCAGAGGGAGAAGCAGGGGAGCCCGATGCGGGATTTGATCCCGGTTCCTGGGATCACGTCCTGAGCCAAAGGCTGAGCCACCCAGGCGTCCCGCTGACTTGGGGTTCTTGATCCTTTTCAGGGTCACTCTGTGCATAATGCTTCTTCACTTGGGGAGTTCCCCCATGTCCCCAGTTTACACATTCATTCACTTGTGCAGCAAATACTAAGGCTGGTTCGTGGCAGGCCTTCCAGGCAAACAGTTAACCATTAGAGTCACTCCACCTTTATTTATTTATTTATTTATTTATTTATTTATTTATTTATTTATTTATTTATTTATTAAAGATTTTATTTATTTATGAGAGACACAGAGAGAGAGAGAGAGGGACAGAGACACAGGCAGAGGGAGAAGCAGGCTCCATGCAGGGGGCCCGACGTGAGACTGGATCCCAGGTCCCCAGGATCAGGGCCTGGGCCGAAGGCGTCGCTCAAGTGGCCTGCCCAGTCTCTCCACCTTTAATCCAGGGGTGCGAGCCAGTGAGCATCCAGGCGGTGGCCCGCTCCCTGCGGCTGCTCCTGGTCCAGCGCTGGAACGAGGCCAGCTTGGAGACTGCCCAGGGCCTGGTACCCGTCACCCACGCGTCAAGCAGAGACATCACTCTCCTAGATGCCATCCGGGTGTGACCCCAAATTTTGGAGGTGGTGTGGCCCCCGCCCCGAGCTCCCCAGTCGCGGGGTGGGTGAGTATCCGGGAGCTCGGGGCCCCTCCGGGCCAGAGGGGAGAGGCGGGTCACACGCGGTCGCCCTCCGGAAGTCACTGGTGGGCCCAGGGACCGGTGGACAGGCGGGGCCGGGGGCGGGGCCGGGGCGGGACTGGACGGCCGGCGGGGCCGGGGCGGGGCCGGGGCGGGGCCTGGACGGCCGGCGGGGGCGGGGCCTGGACGGCCGGCGGGGGCGGGGCCTGGACGGCCGGCGGGGGCGGGGCCTGGACGGCCGGCGGGGGCGGGGCCGGGAGCGGAGCGGGGCGGGGGCGGGGCGGGACGGCCGGCGGGGGCGGGGCCGGGAGCGGAGCGGGGCGCGGGCGGGGCGGGGCGGGGCGGGGCCGGGCCGGGCCGGGGCCTGGACGGCCGGCGGGGGCGGGGCCTGAAGCTCCGGCGTTTACTGGAAGAGTCTCGACCTTGGGGCGGCGTGGTGCGTGCGACCGCGGGAGTCCAGCAATGGGTGACGACGCTGCGCCGCAGGCCCCTAGACCGGGGGAGGCTGGGGGTCGCCGCGCGCGCCCTCCCGGCCGCCCCCCACAGACTTGGGCGCCCTCCGCCCATGGAGGGGCAGTGGGAGCGGGCGGACGCGCCCCCGCGGGAGGGCGGGGTCCCAGGCCGGGGCGCGCGCGGCCTCTCAGGGTTCCGGGAGCCCCGGGATAGAGGAGCAAGCGCGGGGGTCCGGGGCGCACGGTCTCCAGCCCGACCGGGTGGAGAGGTCAGTGGCGGACCGGGGAGAAGGCAGCCCTGACCAGCGCTGGCCGGACACCGCGCGGTGCCGGGTGGTCAGGACCGGGTCCTGGGATGGTGCCGCCTGCGCCAGATCGGCCTCGGGCACGGACTGCATCCCCCCTGCCTCAGTTTACTGGTCTGCGAAGGGAGGGTGATACTGGTCGGACTTGCTGTGAGGAGGTGAGAGGGGCCCCCCTCCGCCCCTCCGAAAGTTGAGAATTTGTTGGCTGTTATTACTCTGTTTGCTCCGGTTTTACAGAAAGGGAAACCGGGGCTCGCTGGGAGGGGTTAGTAATCGTGGCCCATGGTGACACGCAGCCGGCAGAGCCCAGGTCTGCCCAGTTCCCCAGCCAACTCCATAAAGTTCTGCAAATGAAACCCTCCCCTGGTTTTCCTCACTCAGGGGACCCAGTTTTTCTTTCCTTCCTCTGAGTGTCCCCAGCCCATGTCACGCTCTCTCCCGGTCATCCCCCCGGGGGGCAGTGTAGGAAGCTAGGGATCTGAGTCCCCCGGGGCTGCCCCATGCCCCCGGACAGGTTAGGGCACTGATGGGGGCCTCAGAAAGCACCTGCTTGGCGATCGAGGGGGTGGCTGTCTTCCAGGTCTGCTCTCAGAACTGAAGCTGGCTGTGCCCTGGGGTCACATCGCTGCCAAAGCCTGGGGCTCCCAGCAGGGCTCCCCAGTTCTTTGCCTGCACGGCTGGCTGGACAATGCCAACTCCTTTGACAGACTCATCCCTCTTCTTCCAAAAGGTGGGAGTGCAGGGAAGCCAAGGGGCAATGTGACATAGACTGCAGGGGCATGAGGGGTGGGGAGATGGCTCACCTAGACGCCTTCCCTGACCCGCATCTCTTGCCTCAGACTTCCATTATGTTGCCATGGATTTCGGGGGACATGGGCTCTCGTCCCATTACTACCTTGGTGTCCCGTATTGCCAGGAAAACTTTGTGAATGAGATCAGGAGAGTTGTAGCAGGTAAGTCGGAGGCAGTGTGTGTGTGTGTGTGTGCGCGCGCGCACACACACACACTGGGACACCCCCTCTTCTCGTTGGAGTGGGGTGTGGTGGCCAGGAAACAGTGCTGCCTGAGAGTGACCTGGCTCTGGCCCCAGTTTTCCCAGGGATTGAGGTGACTTGGGGAAGGTTGGGAGAAGGCTGCCAAGAGCTCTCATCCTTCTGGGGGCTCCACCCCTTGCAGGGAAGCTAGAACCCCTCCAAGCTAGTTCCCTGAGTGGGGCACCCCAGCTGCTGGGGAGGGATGTCCCGAGCACAGGGACTGTAGGGCAGGGTGGGGGGCAGCCCGGGCCCATCCTGACCTGGCTCTGTGTTTTCAGCCTTGAAGTGGAAGCGTTTTTCCCTCCTGAGTCATAGTTTTGGTGAGTAGAGTTTACACTTTGGCTGGGAGGGGGCCGAGTGGGCTGAGGGGCTGCGAGGGAGGGAGAGGAGGTGGTACACAGTACCCTGCACTTCTGGGCGCTGCCAGAAGACATGAGGGGGTTTGTGGGTGTCCTGGACACTATGCCCTTTGGCCTGAACCACCCCCCTCCAGGGGACATACGGACTCAGAGGTGGTACGACAAGGGAATATGTGACCTTTTGGGTGGCGAGGTCTGATGAAGGGGCCATGTGGCCTTCGGGATGGAATGAAGAGCCCTGCCTTCCCTTGGTGGGAGAGAGCCAGGCCCCTAGCCCGGGGAGGGGCAGCCCCTGTGAGAGAGTCTTGGTAGGATTCGGAGAGCTGGGGAGTACCAGGTCACTACTCTTTTGTCCCCCAGGTGGCATTATCGGCGGAATGGTGAGTAGATGGCTTTGCAGTGTCCACCTCTGGCCATGTCAGGCATTCCTGCAGGTGGGGCCTGAGGTGGGCAGGGGAGAAGGAGGAGTTACCGGGAAGGGAAGTGGCTCCTCCTGTCACAAATTGGAAGTGAGCACTTTATGGCCTAGGGCCAGTTTGCTTTATAGATGGCAGTGATATAATCATTATTGCGGGGACATCAGTGAAACTGGATTCCCGATGGAGTTCAGAGTTTCCACACTCCCCAGAGAATCCTGGAATCCAGCCATCACCAGGGCGTGGACCTTGGTCTGGATGTGGACCTTGGGCAGGGGGGTACCCTGAAGGGACTGAAGATTCTTTTTCTGGCTGCTTGGAAACACCCGTGTCCCCAGGGAAAACCTTGAGTCCTTTTGCCTTCTTCCCCTCCTACTCATTCTTTCCTTTTTGGGTCACATCATAGTTTTCCTGTATCTTCCCCGAGATGGTGGATAAACTGATCTTGCTGGACACATTGCCATTTACCATGGACCCTAAAGTAAGAGTGAGGGCTTTCATGGATGCTGTCGTGGGGGAGACCCATGCGCCTGGCAGTGGGCGGGTACCAGGGAGGTGGGAGGAGGCTGCAGAGGGCAGATATGGGGGCTCAGGGGGCCCCCACAGGGGACAGGGCTGTGCAGCCTGTACCCCTAAGGAGTGGACAGAGGTGGGCAGCCCCGGGGGCCCAACGGTTTGGCACCACCTTTGGCCTAGGGTGTGATCCTGGAGACCCAGAATTGAGTCCCACATCGGGCTCCCTGCTCAGAGCCTGCTTCTCCCTCTGCCTGTCTGTCTGTCTCTCTCTGTCATGAATAAACAAATAAAACCTTTAAAAAAGAAAAAAAGGAGTGGGCAGGGTGAAGGGAAAGCCTTTGTCATCCTTGGAAACCCTATATGTGGCCTGGGACATATAGAATGCCAGGTCTATCACCAAGCAGTAGGGCCTGGGAGAGGGCAGGAACAGTGGATTGAGGGGCTCTGGGGGCACACAGCCCAATGAGGCCGTCCACACTCATGTTCAGTTGTGTGCATTTGTGCTGTGTGCACATTGCACAACAGCACACAGCAGCCCTGGGTGTGGACGGAAGGGAAAGTACTGATCCCTCCCACCACTGCCGATGACAACAAACGAGGCTGTCCCTGCATCTGAGTCCTGGTTCTGCCACTCATCTGCTGAGTGACCCTGGGCAAGTTACTGGGCCTAGCTGAGTCTCCGTTTCCTCACCTGTAAAATGAGGAGGTTAGCCTAAATGACCTTGGAGTTGCCTGCCTGTTGTCACATTCTGTCACTCCATCCCCAGAAGCTCAGCCTCTCGGTTGTGACACAGCTTTGTCACCAGCTTCGGTTGCTTATCTGTAAAATGGCCACAGATGCCAAAAGGGCCTGAGCCGTGCTGTCTTTTTTATCACCACCTGCCCAATCCCAGCACATAGCGCTCAATTCGTGTTGGGTTCATGGGTGGATAGCTTGTGGGTGAATGTGAGGATCCGGTGAGGACCCTGGGACTATTTTCTGTTTCACTCGCGGAGTTAACAAACATGGTGCCCCAGGATCCTCTCCGGGGCCCCTGGGTATTTGGTCCTCCCTGTCCTGCATTCTCAGGGACTTGGCTGGGAGTGTCACTTCCCACTGGTGCTCTGGGTGGCAGACTGTGGACCGGATTGGGCTGTTGTCCGAGTGAGCTGAGTTGGAAATGGGTGCACTCGGAGGGGGTCCAGAAGCCCCCTCTGCAGTCTCCTGTCTGCCACCTGGAGGGATGGCAGGAATTAAAGCAGATAAAGTTGCCAACCCGGGATGCTCTGTGACTTACAGATCTAATACTGAACCTTTGCAAAGCACTTGCAGTTGCCAGAGATTTCCTTTCCCCTCCATCGCCCTCATCCCTCCCAGCTGTCCCGACCACTGGCAGGGCTGGCCCGGAAGTCAGTGAGGCAGACAACTCACTCCCATCCCAGGGATGACTAGCAGGGGCTGATCCTGTGCCGCCCTTCACTGGGTCAGAATGGATCTCGGGTCAGAATGGACCCTGACAGAGGGGCCGCTGACAGCAGAGGGTGGAGGGGGGAGCTGAGCCCCTCTGTCAGCAGCCCAGAGCCCTGCCCACCCAGCAGAACCCACAAATCCCCAGGGAATGGAGAACATGCTGACTTACAGGCGGGGAGCCATAGAGCACATGCTGCAGGCAGAGGCCTTCCAGAAGCCCCGGCAAGTGGTCAAGCCAGAGGAGATGCTGCAGAGGTGAGTGCCAAGGGGGAAGAGGGGGCTGGTGGGAGGGAGTGGTGGGAGGGAGACCTGGGTGCAAGTGCAGGATATGAAGGGAGGAAATCTCTGGGGTACAGAGGCCGCGTCTGTCTCCTCAGCAGGAATCCACCCCGGCCCTGTTGCTCTGTGCTCGCCCGGGTATCGGGCCTCCTGGCACTCACTCTTCAGAGCCTTGCATCCTCCCTGCTCTGTAGCCACACACTTCGTTTACCAAGACCCCTTTCCACACGCTCTGTACCCATCTTCCTCTCCCTATAATCATGCACACGTGTGCATGCACACACAAACACACAGTCCTTCCTTGCACACATTTTCTCTCTGTGGCTCCTATCTGGACCTCTCTGCAGGCACCTTGCTAACTTGCCCACTCCTCCTCCAGCCTCAGCTGACTGCTATTTCCTCTGGGAGCCTGCCCCCCACTCCCCTAGGTGAGCTGCTCCTCCCTGCCCTGTAGATAATTGAAGGTCTGTGGGTGGTGACCATAGGCTGGTTGCCTCTGTATATCTAGCACCTGGAAGTGCTCCCGGTGGTCAGGGACCTACAAATATTTGTTATCTAAGGGAGAGAACGGGATCCCTGGGTGGCTCAGCAGTTTGGCACCTGCCTTTGGCCTGGGGCGTGATCCTAGAGTCCCGGGATCGAGTCCCGCGTAGGGGGAGTCCCTGCATGGAGCCTGCTTCTCCCTCTGCTTGTGTCTCTGCCTCTCTCTCTGTCTCTCATGAATAAATAAATTAAATCTTTTTATTTTATTTTATTATTTTTTATAAGTATTTTTTTAAAATTTATTTATTCAGAGAGAGAGAGAGAGACTGAGAGGCAGAGACACAGGCAGAGGGAGAAGCGGGCTCCATGCAGGGAGCCCGATGCGGGACTCGATCCGGGTCTCCAGGATCAGACCCCGGGCTGCAGGCGGCGCTAAACCGCTGCGCCACCGGGGGTGCCCTATTTTATTTTTTTAAAGATTTTATTTATTTATTCATGAGAGACAGAGAGAGAGAGAGAGGGGCAGAGACATAGGCAGAGAGAGAGAAACAGGCTCCATGCAGGGAGCCCGATGTGGGATTCGATCCGGGATTCCAGGATCACGCCCTGAGCTGAAGGCAGGCACTGAACCACTGAGCCACCCAGGCATCCCTAAATTAAATCTTTTTAAAAATTTTTTGAAAAAATAAAGGAAAGAAAATACACACACACACATATGTGTGCTCACACATGCGTGCGGGAGAGTTGATGGAAACATCCCCCTTGACACATGCCTGTGTCCCTTGTGGGCGGCCCTCCTCTTCTTTCCATCTGGCCTTCTCTGCCCCAGTACCTTCATGTCCCTCTGTCTTCCCCAGATTCCTGAAGAACAACAATCACTTGAATGAGGAGTGTGGGCGACTCCTCCTGCAGAGAGGAACCACGCAGATGGCCACAGGTAGGGACTCACCATCCAAGACCGTTACTTCTTGGCACTGTCCTTACTGAGGAGCGATAACCACTAGGCCCTCTGGCAGCCTGCTCTGGAGCAGACACGGCACTCAGTGCTTGGCAGGGTGTATCTCATGCCATCCTCCTGCTGCCCCATACTTCCCCCGTCCAGAGCTGGAGAAACTGAGGCTCCAGTAGTAGGCCAAGTGACATGTGCCAGGTGAGATAGGCCCGTGGGGAGCGTAGTCCAGTGTCTGGAGAGTAGATGTTGGGGAATGTCGCCGCCATGCTCTGCTGACCCTGTGTGGTGGGTGCCAGTGTCCAAGGCTGGGGTTTGGGGATGTCCTACGGGGCAGCGCAACTTGAAAGAGGTTTTGCAAAATGGGGAAGTAGGGTAGGTGGCACCTGGGCCTTAGGGCAGCATCAGGCCCGTGCTTTCTGCACTTCCTTACCCAGTAATATTCACCCGGGAAAACTACCAAGAGTTTGCTCAGTGCCAGCCCCTAGCAAGGCCACCGCGGGAGCTGGGGTGAGTGAGAGCAGACTCTGCCCCTCTCCTGGGGGGCTGGCACCTCTGGCTGAGGGCGCCGTTCACAAGAGCCCTCCCTGGAAATGACTCCCCAGGGGTTGAGCAAGGAGGAGGCCAGGTCAGGAACATATACTCTAGGAGGCGAAACAGATGATAAACAAATAAACAGACCAAAAACAATAGACATTTTATTATAAGTGTGATAAACGGAGCACCTGGGTGGCTCAGTGGTTGAGCGTCTCATGATCCCGGGGTCCTGGGATCGAGTCCCGCATCGGGCTCCCCGTAGGGAACCTGCCCTCTCCCTCTGCCTGTGTCTCTGGCTGTCTCTGTGTCTCTCATGAATAAATAAATGAAATATATTTTTTAAGTGCAATAAAAATATACAGGGTGTTCTGGAAGAAACCCACAGATGGGGGTCCCAGCAGCAGCTCCCAGGAGGTGGAGTAGAAACCACGGGAGAGAGCTGGGGACGATGGAACCTGCAATAAATCGGGCAGGAACGCCTGGGTTGATTCCTAACTCTGCTAGCTCAAGGTCTTAGGCAAGTCCCTCCTCCCTTTTAGACACCTCCTCCCCATTTTTCTCAGGTGATAAGTAACGTCTTGGGATCTTTGTGCGTATGGTCAGAGAGGATCAAGCGAGGTGGTGAACGCAGCTTCAGTTTATAAAGTACCAGACGAGGCAGGGGTCAACCCCAAGTGCTTGCTGGATCTGAGCAAGTTGTGGAATTAATCGGGCTGCTGGGAGTCAGGCAGCAGGGAGTGGTAGGGGCTGTGGGTCTGGGGGCAGGACAGCCCAGCCAGTGGTTATCACCAGGGACTCAGGCCTCGCATGGCCAGAATTTCCAGTTACTCACGAGAAGCCAGAGACCTCCCGTGTTGCCAACATACCACAAGGTCAAGTGGAATATGCTTAAGGGATGATTTGGCCTCAGGCTGCCAGTCTGTGACTTTTCCTGAAGGGACTCATCTCCGAACCTCACAAATCCGCCACGCAGAGGAGAGGTCGAGGTGGAGGGCCGTGGGCCTGGGCTTCCCAATGTGCCCGCACAGATGGCCCACCCCAAGGGGCCCCGGCACAGAAGTGGGCTAATCCGGAATAAGACACATTCCCAGCTGGGCTGGGGAAGCTGCTTAGGCCAGGCCCGGGTCACATGAGTGGTGAGCCCGGATACCACAGCCGTGGACGAGGAGGGAAGAGGGGAGTGGACAAGGCCCCTCTGCAGCAGTCATGGCCCCTTGGGGCCGGAGGGTAACCTAAAACAAGACAGAGCGGGCTCCCCACACCCACTGGGTAGTGTGACACCTGGAGAGCTGCTGCTCCGGGGTCGTCGTCCTCAGGCCCCAGAGCCCGTGACCATCCCCACACCCCTCTGGAGTAGCAGAGAGCAGGGGCAGCCCCGTCACTCCACTTGATCCTGTAACCGAACTCAAGGTCATGGGCCCGATGCACAGCACAACCCATCACTGAGCCAGAAGGTGTGCAGTAAGGAGAAGGTTTATGTGAGAGGCAGACAGGGGAGGAGGCGAGGAGCTGGGGCAACAGCCCCGAGGTGGACAGCCAGGGTTTAAATGCAAGTGGGAAAGGGTCTGGGTAAAGGGGAGAGGAGCTGTGTGACACAAAACCAGATAAAGCAAGTTACTGGGTCAGGGAGGGCTTGTTTCATTTTGTTGGGCTCTGAGGGGAGGTCAGTGGTCCCGAGCAGTTCTGGCAGGCTTCTTTTTTTTTTTTTTTTTTTTTTATTTTATTTTATTTATTTATTTATTTATTTTTAATATTTTTTATTTTTATTTTTATTTTTTTTTTAATTTTTATTTATTTATGATAGTCACAGAGAGAGAGAGAGAGAGAGAGAGAGAGAGGCAGAGACACAGGCAGAGGGAGAAGCAGGCTCCATGCACTGGGAGCCCGATGTGGGATTCGATCCCGGGTCTCCAGGATCGCGCCCTGGGCCAAAGGCAGGCGCCAAACCGCTGCGCCACCCAGGGATCCCTTTTTTTTTATTTTAAAGATTTTATTTATCTATTCATGAGAGAGAGACATAGAAGGAGAGGCAGAGACACAGGCAGAAGGAGAAGCAGGCTCCCTGCGGGGAACCCGATGTGGGACTCGATCCCAGGACCCTGGGATCATGAGATGCTCAACCACTGAGCCACCCAGGTGGCCCTCTGGTTGGCTTCTTGATGAAACCTTGAGTCTCCAAAAAACATAAATTAACTCTCGGTTATCATGGTGTCAGGCGAGAGTAGTACCCTACAGGAACATGGCGGCCGATAGCATTCCCAGAACAAGCAGGTTTGGGTAAGGAAGCTGCAGCTGCCATGGTTGCCCCGTTAACTCTAGTTACTGTTTTCTGTCCCTACTGTCTTTGATCAGTCCTTGTTCATGAGCAAATCCGCCTGATAACCACTCTGGCTATTTCCTGCTGAAATCGGGCTGAGATTGGGGTGAGCAGAACGGATCCTTTCTGCCCTTAACTGGAAACATTCCTTAGTTCTGGCTTAAAGCCCTACATTCTGCATTACTAGAATTTATGTACTTTTATTTTTCTTTATTTAAGATTTTCTTTATTTTGAGAGAAGGAGAGAGTACAAGCAGGGAGCCCACCATGGGTCCCTATTCCAGGACTTTGAGATCATGACTTGAGCCAAAGGCAGATGCTTAACCAACTGAGCACCCAGGCACCCCTGTACTTTGGGTGATAGCTTTGGTACGTTTTGTACCGCACTTTGTGATTAAGTAGCAAAGAAGGAGAATTAGGAATCTGCAAAGTTCCACATTTGAGTAAATAATCCTAGGAAGATTGACCTAAATCCTTGGAGAATCCTAGAAAATAATCTGGAAAAGCAGTCCAAATCTGAGACTGGCAACTCAGCGATTTGTTGCAACCAAGTAGCCTGTTGTCTTTATTTTGTCAAGTGGAACTTCCACTTCTGAGGAAGGATTAATGTATGTGCCAGCTGATGAATTAGTTAACATACAAATCCTTCCTTGTTCTGCTAAACTATAACCTATAACACTTCTGTTATCTAAAACTATTCTGGCTAAAGAGTCCTAAGTCCTCCTCTTGAGCTGCTATAGTTGAAACAGTTTCGTTAGCAAATAATCCCAAAGATACAGAGAGGTTTCTAATCTTATGTTCATGGGCTGCCACTGCTCACCGGGATAGTAAAGTTCTTCCAAAGAAAGAGCCTGTTCCATCGTCCGGACACCCTGGTAGATAGTCCTGCACTTCTCCCCCGATCATGTCACCATTCAATATGGACTTTTTAGTTCTGGGGAAAAAAAGAGCTGGCCCAATGCTGAACATCCTTGGAATTATAGAGAAAGAAAGAAGGGACTAGGTGGCCTAGTAAATGAGAAACTCCTGTCCACCTCTGTCCCAGCGTTCATAGGCCTGAAGCTCATCAGTTGACCCACAGACAAATATATATCCCATTGGGGCTCAGAGGGATTCTGGACATTTTTGGAAAATTAAGCTTTTTAGTGTGGGAGATCTTGTTTAAAACCTGGTCAAGTCAGGGATCAGTAGAAGGCAGCGTCCACTTGAAATTCATATCACGTGCCTGTGAAGGGGGAGATTCCCTTGAGGTAGGTACTATTTTGTGACCTCCAATCTGTACATAGGCAAGAGGTAGTGTAACCTGAAGACTGATTAGTCCTTCTTTGCTGAACTAAAAAAAGAGACGGTGTTCCAGGAAATGGGTTATGTTAAGCAAACAAGTAGTCAATGTCTGTTATAGAGTGTTCAGTTTTTATGACCATAGGTTCCAGTGCCCTTATGTGAGCCTCCTAAGGTCATTACAGGGGACACTATAGGGGGTGTTAAAAAGAAACAGGGTACACAGAATGCTCCGTTAAGTTTTTTTTGTTGTTGTTTTTTGTTTTTTTAGATTTTATTTATTTATTGACAAGAGATGAGAGAGAGAGGCAGGGACACAGGCAGAGGGAGAAGCAGGCTCCATGCCAGGGAGCCCGATGCGGGACTTGATCTCGGGTCTCCAGGATCACATCCTGGGCCAAAGGCGGCACTAAACTGCTGAGCCACCCAGGCTGCCCCTCCATTAAGTATTTTGACCACGTAGGTTGCCGAGAAGTTGGGCTCCTTGGAGAAATGGATTATGGACATAGCTGTGGAGTCAGCGTGGTCGTGTATGGAGAAGGGCTTCAGGTAACATATCCAGCAATCAGACAAGTTACCTGAAGAAGCTAAAGTTTGTGAAACTCTGACCATGGAATTATCTTTCCAAGTAAAAGAGATTGAGGATTACCGAGCAAAGCGAACAACCCCGAGTAGTTCTAATCATCCCTTAGTGGGATTGTCTCCTGAATAACACCTTGAGGTCCTTCTTTCAGGGGCTTACAAGAACAGCTTAGCAAATTCTTTTTCAGAAAGTGGTCAAGGGAGGTCTGTGCTCTGGGTGTGCCATCATCTAAGCTTTGGGTGATCCCAGGTCTTTGGTGGATTTGGTGTGGGTTTTTTTTTTTTTTTTTTTTTGGTGGCGGGGAGGTCTTCCTTTCTCTAAGGTCAGAATCTCCTCTTCTTCCAAATAGCCCCATGAGCAAGTACCGGGGATGGTTTGTTAATGGGCCACCACAACATAACGAAAGTCCCATGATGTGGTTATGAATGCACACTTTTCCCTTTTGACAGTTTTTTTTTCCCTTAGACCAACATTGTTTCCTCTTAGCTGGAGTTTAACTGTTGTGTTGTAAGAAGTTTGCTCCATATTTCATGAACCAGTCTTAGTCTTTTTTTTTAATAATTTTTTTTTTATTTATTTATGATAGTCACAGAGAGAGAGGCAGAGACACAGGCAGAGGGAGAAGCAGGCTCCATGCACCGGGAGCCCGACGTGGGATTCGATCCCGGGTCTTCAGGATCGCGCCCTGGGTCAAAGGCAGCCGCCAAACCGCTGCACCACCCAGGGATCCCAGTCTTAGTCTTGAAAATAGGCTACTTTAAAAAAAAAATAGGCTACTTCAGTTAAACAGGTGTCTCATTTCAGGAGGCAGGTGGGCGCTCAAAGTTAGCCCTATATTGTGCAAGCAATCAGGTAATTAGTAAGAGGTATTTCTATGGAAACAAAAGAAAAACACAGGTTAATGGCTGGAGCAAATCATAAACCCAGTGTCAGTCCTGAGTGCTGCCAGGGAGAAGATTTCTAGATTTCTAGAAGATTTCTAGATGCTTGAGCATGTTCAGATGGAGTGAGGGCTGACAACTTTTCCCTGACCTGGAGTTTGAATGTCTCTGGCAATGTTTCTGAGTGGTCCCTACAGCAATAGACAGGAAGATTGCTTAAACATGAGCTGTTGTGGCAGTTTCTCTGAAGTTTACCTCAAATCATCAGGCTTCCATCTTCAAGGCTTCATGAAAAAAAAAAAGATGGTTTTAGTTGTCAGTGGTTTCAAGGTGAAGTATGGGAGAAAATGGGAAACTTGGGCAGCCCCAGTGGCGCAGCCTTTGGCGCTGCCTGCAGCCCGGGGTGTGATCCTGGAGACCCAGGATCGAGTCCTATATCGGGCTTCCTGCAGGGAGCCTGCTTCTCCCTCTGCCTGTGTCTCTGCCTCTCTCTTTGCTCTCTCTGAATGAATAAATAAATAAATCTTTAAAAAAAAAAAAAAAGAAAATGGGAAACTTTAGTTCTGAGAGTCATAACCAGATGTTTGAGGAAACCAGAGAATTCAGGATCCACCCCATTTTTATAGGCAAACAACAAATACTGAGAGATAATTCATCAGAACTAGAATCTAGGGGATCCCTGGGTGGCTCAGCTGTTCAGCGCTTACCTTCGGCCCAGGGTGTGATCCTGGAATTTCGGGATCGAGTCCCACATCAGGCTCCTGCATGGAGCCTGCTTCTCCTCTGCCTGTGTCTCTGCCTCTCTCTCTCTGTGTCTCTTATGAATACATAAATAAAATCGTAAAAAAAAATGAACTAGAATCTAACATCCACAAAGGTGTGTTATTGAAACATAATTTTTCTCTCAAATCACCCTTATTTTCATCAAAGATAGCCAAATTGAGACTAATTCGTTTGTAAAATAAGTCCAATTTTAGCAAACTTGGCCTGATTATTTATGTAAGGGCAGAAAGAATAGTGATGGTCCATACAGGTTTCTTAAAAATGTGCTTTGCCGGGGCTTCTCATAAAATTTCAGATTGAACTTCTAGCAGCCTCTGGAGGCTGAGAAGCCCAACCAAATAATTGCCATCAGCTTCACGCCAACACCTATAGATTTGGGTGAATTTCTCTCTTCTGGAGGTCCTTAAAAATAACCTCCAAAATCTGTATTCATTTCCAGGGGCTGCCATTACAAAGCCCCACAGACTGAGTGGCTTAAACATTCGTTGTCTTGCAATTTGGAGCCAGAAACCAAATTGAAGCATTGGCAGCCTCTGCGTATGCCTCTCCCAGCTTCTGGTAGCCCTGGCTGCATGTGGCATTCTCCTTGCCTTTCACAGAGTGTGCAAGGGGAGAGGGTGTGGAAAAGGCAGAGCAGTATGAGATAAGGATGTAGGGCAGAGCTTGCAGTTCGGTCTTATAAATACAGTGGCCTGGGTTGGCCTCATGCAGAAGTGACTTTTGAGCAAAAATGATGCAGGTGAGGGAGATAGTCACACAAATAATCCAGGAAGAAGATGTTCCAGGGGATGGGGAGCTGCTAGGAAAGGCTTTGACGTGTTGGGGAGGAAAAACTCCCCCGCAATCCTCCAAGTTTCTTCCAGCTGGTCTAAGAATTTCTTTTTTAGTTTTATTTATTTATTAGAGAGGCAGAGACAGAGGGAGAAGCCTGATGCGGGACTCAGTCCCAGGACCCCGGGATCACAAAGGTAGTTGCTCAACCGCTGAGCCACCCAGGTGTCCCTGGTTTAAGAATTAAATGGATAGATTAACTGGAGAAAATAACATTTAATTACATACAAGCAGGGATACCACATAAACATGAGAGATTCCAAAGACAGGCAGAATGGGGTATATATGCCATTCTGGACCAAGGAGAAAGGGTAAGGGTGTTAGGCTTCCAAGGGAAGGAAGGCCATTCACAGAAAGAACAGAAAGAGAAAATATTAGGTAAGCAAGTGTTTGCCGGGCCATCTGAAACAGAGACTTCAAGAGGAATTTTAACAGACTTTGCAGAATTCCTCTCTGTCTACTACACCCAGTTCAGAGTATGATGTCATTATGGTGATCGCTCCTTCCTGGGACAGGTCCTCTCTGAATCCTTTGAGGCAGTTACAGGGAAAGTCAAGAAGAAAAACCTCTTGAGTCTTCTGTTTCTTAAAGATAATCAGCCTAAAATAATGCATATGCCAAAGAGATACATTTTGGGGTGACACATGTTGCTCCCCTGCTGAGGCACAAGCTCGATCTGGCTTGTGGGAGAAACCAGGAAGCAGTAAGCCGGGGCGGGGAGAGAGAAGCCAGGCTTAATTTTGTCCCCTTCATAATCCTGGCTTTACTCTTCTGGAAACAAGCTTGAGGTACTGGCCTGAGGGAAGGAGAGCCCAGCACTGGTTGGGGTTCCCTAATGACAAAACACAGTCCCGTGTCAATCCCTGGCCCCCGTGTCCTGCCCACTGTGGGGGATGTTCAACCCCTCATCATAAGCTGGGCTGCCCTGGGGTTGCAGGCATGATTTGTTTTGACTTGTACAGTTCAAACAGATCTTTCACGTGGGATATTTTGAATAGGGTGCTCATATTTAAAATAGAAAGCTTTTGTGTAAAAATGGAGATTTCCAGTTTCTTTTTTTTTTAGTTTTTTTTTTTTTTTTTAAGATTTTATTTATTTACTCATGAGAGACAGAGAGAGAGAGAGGCAGAGACACAGGCAGAGAGAGAAGCAGGCTCCATGCAAGATTTCTAGTTTCTTTCGAAAAGTGAGGAGAGTGGCGCCTGGCTGGCTCAGTCGGTGAAGCATCCGACTCTTGGTTTCTGGCTCAGGTCATGATCTTAGAGTCATGGGATCAAGCCCACAGGGCTGTGGGGCTCCATGCTCAGCCCAGAGTCTGCTTGAGAGTCTTTCTCTCCACTCCCATGCCCCTCCCCCTCCTCTCGAGCTTGCACACTCTTGCACTCCCTCTCAAATAAACAAATTAAAAAAAAAAAATTGAGAAAAGTTGGCAGCATGTGGGCAGTAATAGGTGGCCCTGCACAGGGACTCTGCTGCCAGGGGACATACCCACTGCCCGGCCCCAGCAGGGGAAAGGGGAGGGAGTGGACTGAAAGGGTCTCTGAGTTTCCTCTCCTAACCTTTGAATATCGGGCAGTGGGCACTGGGCTTCCTCTGGGGGCCTCAGAAAGCCCCAGAGTTCGGGCCACCCGGCTGGATGTGTTGACACTCCCAGGCCCCTGGGTGGCAGCGGCCCTGACCCAGCTGCTCCGAGTCAACCACACTGTTTTGTTGTCCCAAGGGTTACTGTTAGGACTCTAACAGGGTTCAGGGCCCCTTTGCAGATGAGGAAACTAAGGCCATAGAGGGAGGGCCCAGAACATTCTGCCCCATTTCATATGTCCCTGCCACAGCTGCTGGCATCCCTCCGTGCAGTACATTCAGCGCATTAACAAATCAGTCCTGTGCCTGGACTCCTGCCCCAGGCTAGCAGTATGCTCAGCTGGGGATACAAGCAGAAGCAGATCCAGCCATGCCCTGTGCTCCTAGGGAGCCTGGGCTCAGAGGACAGGTAACAAGGAAGCTTCCCCACCTGGAGGAGGGGCCCAGGTCAGAGAGGAGTGCTGCATCTGTAGGAGCCCTGCCCTGGAGACTCAAGGTCATGAAGACTGAGCAATAGTGCCCAGCAAGGTGAGAAGAATGAGGTAGCGAGAGTTCCAGACCCAGGAGATAGCATGTGCAGAGGCTCTGCCCACGCAGAGGGGCGCATGTCTAGTCCTGGAACCTGCCGGAAGGCCAGGAGCATTGAGAGAAGGGCAGAGTGGCTCTGCCAGAGGATAGGGGAGTCCGGGAGTGGACAGGGTAGGATCCATCCAATATGCCAAGCAATGGTTGACGGCTGATCTTGGTGTTTATTCCAAGAGCAAAGTGTTAATAACAAAAATTCAGCTGAGTAAATGTGAAGATCTAATTGGCTGTGTTCAATGATTCATGAATTGGCTGCATCCCATCAAGCAAATAGAAAGGAACTCCATCGAGCTGTAGAAAAGGTTTTATTTTTAAAAGATTTTTATTTATTTATTCGTGAGACACACAGAGAGAAAGAGAGGCAGAGACAGGCAGAGGGAGAAGCAGGCTTCCTGCTGGAGCCCGACGTGGAACTTGATCCCGGGACCCCAGGATCACACCCTGAGCCAAAGTCCAACATTCAACTACTGAGCCACCCAGGTGTCCCTGTAGAAAAGATTTTTAAAGTCAGGGAGAGAAAGTGGAGGAAGGAGATTATTTTCAAAGAATGCATTGTTTCAGACGAGGTCGCCCCCTAAGGGGAACAGAAGGGGTCTGTCCGTAAAGTTGCTGTGGGTGACCAGTAAGTACCTGGCCAGGCTGACACTGCAGTTAGGTTTGCCTGACGGGGGCCCTTCACATGTGACTCCATTTTGAATGTGGTTGTCAACGCAAAATGAACAAACTTTTTAGAATTTCTTTTAAAAAGAAGAAGAGGGGTGTCTGGGTGGCTCAGCTGGTGAAGCGTCGGCCTTCAGCTCAGGTCACTCTCTCCCTCTCTCAAATAAATGATTAAAATCTTTTAAAAAATTTTTAAAAGAAGAGAACAAGGTTACAGGTTTCAGAAATATAGGAACAGAACTTAGATTTCAGCTTGAAATATTTTTTAGTTTATTTGCTAATGAAGCAGATGTACAAGGTGTGTATGGGGCAGGAATAGAACCCATGTCTTGAACGTTGGTGACGTCATTCTGACCTTGGTGAAAATTAAAGCCGTAGCTTCCCTAGGAGCCCAGGAGTGGACCCCATAAACATTAAAAAGTTGGAAAGTTCCTTTATCATATCTCATTTTTGCTCAATAATCTTTCCTCCAAAAGCCTTGATGATCAACCCTTACTTTATGTTCCCCAGTCCCGGGGTGACTGGCTTGTGAGCTCTGGGTCCATCATTGCTAGATGTGTGTGTGTGTGTGTGTGTGTGTGTGTGTGTATTTACCTAGAGTTCCTCATTGGGGGAACTTATTATAACGTAAGTGTGGGAAGCTTAACAGTGATATGTGTTCTCTATGAAGTCCAGTTGATGAGCAAACATACTACATGTGCTTGGCTTAGACTGTCTGGTTTTCCATTTGATATAAAATTTATAATAACGACACATGGACAGTGAAATAATTCCAGTAAGTACAATTTCAAGGAACCAGTGTGATGTTGGAATAGACTCAGACAAGAAAAAAATCCAAAGAATCCTTTACAAGTATCTTGATAAAAGGGTAGAGAAATTTGTGATTATTTACGAGGAGAGATGAAGCATGTGCATTGAGTGAACATATGTATAACATATGTCCCATGTGTCTTTGGGGTGGAGCCTTCAGCCCCTGGCATCAGGAGGTTATCTTGGGACAAGGGGATGGGGCTCTGGGCATGCTCCAAGATGGGGTCTTAGGCTGGTTGTCTCCAGACAGGAAGGCAGGGCCTTGCTTTGTTGCCAGGCCAGAACCCTATCAGTTGACCTGGAGTCCAGGCTTCTGCAGAGAGACCACCAGTGAGTTAGAGGGGTCGGGAAAGATGCAGTTACTGATTGCAGGGAGACAGCTGTCCCAAAAACACATTTTAAACTTTTTGCTAGTTTTCACCTCATTAACCCTCTGGGGCATGGTTTTAGCACACTCCCCCCGAGTTATGATCATTCCTCAATCTTGAAGAATTGAAATGATGACCACTTTGGCTACTTTATCTCTTTGGGTGAGGTCGGTTTTAGGTAAAGAACAGTCTTTGCAAATCTTAGCTGTGTCAGGCCTATGTGCAGGCTAAGCAGAAGTTTGTGGGGTTTTTTTGTTTTTTTGTTTTTTTTAAGATTTTATCTATTTATTCATGCAAGACATGGAGAAAGAGGCAGACACATAGGCAGAGGGAGAAGCTGGCTCCCCACAGGGAGCCCGATTCGGGACTTGATCCCAGGACCCCGGGGTCACACCCTGAGCCAAAGGCAGACGCTTAACCACTGAGCCACCCAGGTGCCCCAATAAATGAAATCTTAGTATATGTGCTGCCGAAGCGAGCACAACAATAAATGAAATCTTAAGAAAAAAGGGGAGAGAGACATTTTTATGGAAACAAAAGAAAAACACAGGTTAATGGTCAGGGCAAATTGTATACCTGGTGTTGAGTCCCGAGTGCGCCCCATGAAATTTTTATTATTTATTTATTTATTTTAAAAAGATTTTATTTATTCATGAGAGACACAGATTGAGAGAGAGAGAGAGAGAGGCAGAGACACAGGTAGAGGAAGAAGCAGGCTCCATGCAGGGAGCCTGATGTGGGACTCGATCCCGGGTCTCCAGGATCACGCCCTGGGCCGAAGGCGGGCACTAAACTGCTAAGCCACCCAGGGATTCCCCCCAAGAAATTTTTAAATATCAGGCGTGAAGCATCCTTCAAGGGAGTGGGAGCGGGTAGTGGCAATCTGATGGATTTTTCTAGTCTCCGGTGATCCTTTGGAACGGCCCACAGAGCAGCAGGCACGGAGATTGTCCATCCAGGAGCTGTTTCGGCAGAGCCTCTGAAGTTTAGCTTGGCTTGTCTGGCTTCAGCCTTCGGGGGGGACCTTTAGCGGCCTATCAGGCTGCCGTTTCCCAGAGGCTCTCTCTGTTGGTTCCCTAAAGTCACTCTTAGTGCCTTCAAGCCGTCTGGTCCTGTGAGTCTGTGCATGTCTCTCTCATATACAACAGTCCTGGGAAAGCCTTGGTACTGGAGCCAGTGTCCGCAGGGGTGTCCTTTTACAAGGAGAATGGATTTTTTTTTTTTTTTAAGATTTTATTTATTTATTCATGAGAGATAGAGAAAGAGAGAGGCAGGCCCCATGCAGGGAACCTGAGGTGGGACTCTATCCCGGGTCTTCAGGATCATGCCTTGGGCTGAAGGCAGCTAAACCACTGAGCCACCCCGGCTGCCCTATTCTTTTTTTTTTTTTTAAAGATTTTATATAAGAAGAACGGATTTTTACTTAACGTAAATTACTATAATTGCCATGAAAGAAAGACTTAAATTGCCACAAGGTTTCTGAATTCTGGAAGGTCCAGATGAGGAGAAAAGATAAATGTTTCCATTTGTTTGCAAAGGAATATTTTATCTCATTTTGTCAGTTGTAGATCTTTTAAGACAAAAGCTTTCCTTAAATCTGGAAGAGCAAATATTGGAGAACAAGCAATATTTTCAAATAGGGGTCATAAAAACCGTAATGCCCTTCCTTAATTCATCTAGTCCTTGTTACTCGCTTCTGTTGTTTGAACATAGTTATCCTGTTAGTTTTGGAAATCCTTACTCAATTTACTTTTCCGATCTTAAGGGGATTAGAGACCTATATTGGTCAAGAATCCTTTGCGTGAATCTCCTTAAAGCTGAAACATGTTTTTGGAAGGATATCAGAATTGTGACTGTAGATGACAAATGACTCAAAGTGGATCTGGTTTGGAGAGATTCCGATGAGAGTTCATTACACTGCAGGTAACAAGGAAATTTGGTGATTTCTGTGACACACAACATTTTAAAAATTAACATTTGAAGTGGGGGGCCGGGGTGGCTCAGTTGTTTAAGCGTCTGCCTTCAGTTTGGGTCATGGTCCTGGGGGCCTGAGATCGAGCCCCACATTGGGCTCCCTGCTCAACTGAGAGGCTGCTTCTCCCTCTGCCTCTGCCCCTCCCCGCTGCTCGTGCGCTCCCTCTCTTTCTCTCTCTCATGAATAAATAAATAAAATCATTAAATAAATAAATCTTTGAAACCTTGGTCCCCAGTGAAAACTATGAGTAACAAATTGTGGATTATTGCAGCAGAATTCTTCTTTTTTTTTTTTAAGATTTTGTTTATTTATTCATGAGAGACACACAGAGAAAGAAAGAGGCAGAGGGAGAAGCAGGCTCCAGGCAGGGAGCCCGACGTGGGACTCGATCCCGGGTCTCTAGGATCACACCCTGGCTGAAGGCTGCACTAAACCGCTGAGCCACCCAGGCTGCCCGCACCAGAATTCTTTAGATTGACAAATTGATGAATAGATTCCCTAATTTCTGGAAACATGTGTTTTTTTTTTTCTTTCTAATCATACAACTTTTTTTTTTTAAGATTTTATTTATTTTTTCATGAGAGAGACAGAGAGAGGCAGAGACAGAGAGGCAGAAGGAGAAGCAGGCTCCATGCAGGAAGTCCGATGTGGGACTCAATCCTGGGACTCCGGGATCATGCCCTGAACCAAAGAGACACTGAGCCACCCAGGCGTCCCTAATCATACAACTTTCAATGAAGCATAAAGCAGTTCACTAACAGATCCAAGTAGCCTTAGTTTCTCTGTGATAAGTCAGAAGTAGGTAAACCTTATGTTTAGTAATTCATGTTTTAGTATTTTATTCAGAAAAGACAGATGTGCAATGAATTCAGACCAGTTTATCATTTAACTTTGCACAACTTCAAAGTTTCATGCTACCAAAAATTTTGGAAGCTATTTATTTTTTCTTTAAATATTTTTATTTATTTATTCATGAGAGACAGAGATAGAGAGGCAGAGACACAGGCAGAGGGAGAAACAGGCTCTCTGCAAGGAGCTGGATGCGGGACTCAATCTTGGGACCCCAGGATCATGACCTGAGCCAAAGGCAGAGGCTCAACCGTTGAGCCACCCAGGCGTCCCAAACTTGCTTGTTCTTAATAATTTCCCCTGAAGAGGAGCACTGGGTGGCTCAGTCGGTTAAAGGTCAGACTTGATTTTGGCTCAGGTGATCATCTTAGGGTTGTGAGATGGAGCCAAGCCCTGGGTCATCTGGCTCCGAGCTTGGCGGGGAGTCTGCTTCTCTCTGGCTCCCTCTGCCCCTCCCCTTTTCTCTCTTCGGGACACTCAAGCTCTCTCTCTCTCTCAAATAAATAGGGGGCTGGGGTAACTGGGGGATGGACATTAAGGAGGACACATATATTGATCACTGGATATTATATAAGACTGATGAATCACTAAAAAAATACAAAAATACAAAAAAAAATCAATCAACTTTGGGAAGAGTGATTACCTGTGAATACTTGATGAGACAGACAAAATCAGCCATTAAGTCATCTTTGCTGAGAAATTGCAACAGATAACAGGAGCTTATTTGACCCCTGGTAAACGTTAGTAGAATAAAAAGTTGTATAGTTAGGGTCGATGTCTCTAAAGACGGGCTTACGTTAATTAAACCAACAACCTTGAATTCACTTTAGTATATGTTACACCCGAGTCCACTAAAAAGTTTGTCCCCCACTGTCAGCCTCCCCTGGGGCTCCTGTGGGGACATCTGAAGTGGGTGGTTTAAGTCCGGGGAGCCCTTGGATGTGGGAGGTGCCTCAGTTGGAACCTCATAAGGCGATTGCCCAACAGCTGGGGTGCTCTCTGCACCGTGATGGCGAGGGTGGGAGGAGCAGAAGCACTGGGGTGATGTAGGGGCTGTGCAGGCAGCCCGGGCAGTGCCGGGGGGCAGAGGCCGCAGAGGTGCCGCTGGCAAGGCCAAGGGCAGATTTAAAGTTTTGCACTGACTTTTTCTGTCTCCTGTCTTTTCATTTTGCAAAACAGGCATTTTCTCTGGGTGCTTTCCAGCCTTATGGAGGAAGGGGAGGAGCAGGTGGTGGGTTGGGCGCCGGTGCCGAGCTTGGAGACGAGGGCTGGATATAGGATTTCTAGTGTCTTTCCGTTTGCCTCCTCTTCTCATTATTCTGTTAGGAAAGGACCATCATCAGTTGGGTCCCTTCCTATGAGGCTTTTTTATTATGGATAGAGTAACATTAAAGTCTGGATATAGGAAATGTGGTCTCCCATCCTGTGAACTTGAAAGACAGTTGAGTTCGTTTTTATCTTTTTGAGTCTTAGAATGCCCAGTTTGTTTTTTGTTTGTTTGTTTGTTTTTTAAAGATCTCATGTATTTATTCATGAGAGACACAGAAAGGCAGAGGGAGAAGCATGTTCCCGAAGAAGATCCCAATGCAAGACTCAATCCTGGGAACTCCAGGATCATGCCCTGAGCCAAAGGCAGATGCCAACCGCTGAGCCACCCAGGCACCCCAAGATTTGAGAGAGAGCAGAGCGAGGAGAGAACACACGTGGGGGAGGGGCAGAGGGAGAGGGAGAAGCAGGCTCCCTGCTGAGCAGAACCCTTTATGGGGCTCCATCCCAGGACCCGGGGATCATGACTCCACTGAGCCACCCAGGCCCCCCAAGGATTTGCCTTTAAACTGATTAAACAGAGCTCCTTTACAAATTCGTTTCAGCCGTACCATTTGGAGGTAGAGAAAATGTCTCACGTGTGTAACACACGTTGACCTATATACACGAACGAGGTGCCAATGGGATTTAGCCCTTGTTTCACTAATATTTGTACAGGGGACATTAAAGACCTAAAGACCCATTAAAGATTTCCAGGGCAGCCTGGGTGGCTCAGTGGTTTAACGCCGCCTTCGGCCCAGGGCATGACCCTGTAGACCCAGGATCGAGTCCCACGTTGGGCTCCCTACCTGGAGCCTGCCTCTCCCTCTGCCTGTGTCTCTGCCTCTCTCTCTGTGTCTCTCATGAATAAGTAAATAAAATCTTAAAAAAAAAAAGAAAAAAAGACCCAACTTCCAGGTATCTCCCTTTTATTAAAACAAATCTAATTATAAGACAGCCTCGTGGGACGCATGGGGGGGCTCAGCGGTTGAGCGTCTGCCTTCGGCCCAGTGCATGATCCTGGGGTCCTGGGATCGAGTCCTGCATGGGGTCCCCACAGGGAACCTGCTTCTCCCTCTGCCTGTGTCTCTACCTCTCTCCGTCTCTCGTGAATAAATAAGTAAAATCCTAAAAAAAAAAAAAAGGGCCAGTTTTGTGCCAAGAACCAAAAGCTGCAACAACAAGCAAACCTGTGAAGCCCAGAGCACCCCAGAAGCCGGGGCCCCCCCGACAACCACACCGAGTGGCCTCCTGCTTTCAGCTGCTTAGTGCCCTAACCGGCTTCCTCCCTGTGCACACGGCCCCCATCCGAGCCCCGGGTTATCTTCAGTCCCCCGTTGAGGAAGCACCTGCAGGTGCCTTGGGCCCCCCATCGCCTTGGGCTGCGGGCTAAGGCGTGAGGTCTCAGGTGGTGCAGGTGCTGGGCGAGCAAGGTCGGAGGCCGCCGCACACGCTCCCAGCACCAGCCCATGGGGCCCCCCCCGAGCGCATCCCCGCCTGGCCGACCAGGGTCCCCGAGGAGATGCCGGTCCCTACGGGGCCACCACGGGTCCTCGCTCACCCTAAAGGGCTGTCTGGCCAGAAAGGGGCGAGTGTCCCTTCTCTGTGGAGCTGAGCCATTCCGGCTCTCGGATTTCCAGCCAGAAAACGCACTCGAGCCTTGTCTGAATAACCTCAGTTAGCACAGTACCACGTCCAGGCCACCAGCCCAGCCGAGGTGGCTGCGTCCTAGGCAGCATGACTCGCCACCTTTAGCAGCTCAACCAGTCAGGGCCGCCAAGCCGAATTGAGGAGGCCCAGGGACCAGGGCAGCTCACCAGGTACCTGGGAGCTGCGGGAAGCCGGGGGCCGAGCCGGTGCCCAGATGACCCCGGGTGTTCTCAGGCAGGTGGCTCCCGTACCCCGCGTGCGACGCCAAGAACAGCTGTGGCAAAATAAACAGACTTTTCCCTTTAGGTCACTCGCTAACGAAGTACATCAGAAATGAGAGCCCGTGCTTTGAAGTTTGGGGAAGCCATCCCACCTGGTAAAAGTTAAAGTCGGAGCTTCCCTGAGAGCCCAGGAGCGGGAGCCACGGACATTCCAAGCTGAAAATTCTCTTTATAGATGTTATCTTTTTTAACAAAAGGGAAGCTTTTGCAGGGGGTTTAACTGGAGGATGGGGGGGGCGGGTTACCAACTGATTGGATTTGTATCCCGAGTGGGCCCCCATACTCGCTAGGGTAGGGGTGTCAGGGTGGGTGCTGTTTGGCTGGCTCTTGGCTTTCTGACTGCTATTGGTTGAAGGTTTTTAAGGTCCCACCAGGACTTGGTAGGACGGGAGTGCTGCTGGGGACGCCTGAAAACTCTACATTCCTTTGGGAAGATGCCAATAGAGTTTGGCGTTTGGCTTTCCCCCCACTGGGTGCAGGGAGGGGACTGGCTGGTGGCTGGGCAGCTGTATCCTTATGTCCGAGGGACATCTTCATCTTATTCCTGGGAGCTCTTAGTCTGGGGGGTAAATACCCTCATTTGGTATAAAGAGGGAGGGCTAGTTTCTAGAAAACAGATGTTAGAAGGTAACTATCTACTTTGTCCCGATTTTCCCTCCTTGGCAAGCGCACCGTCAAAGGCGGAGTGCGGGGAGGGGAAGGTCATTCTGGCCACCCTGGGGGCTCAGAGGCAGGAAGGAAGGTGACAGGAAGGTGGCCTCCCGAGTGGGAGCCTGAGAGGCACAGGGGAGAGACCTCGCGGGCGCGCGGAGCAGCACGTGGTGAAGGCGAAGGTCACGATGGTGGTGGGGAGCCCCTGAAGGGTGGCAGGCCCCCAAGGGAGACCCAGCAGAGTCCAGTTCTGGAACCATCTGGAAGGGGGTCTGCAGTTGAGAAGGGAATGAAAGCAGGGGCCCTTGGCGTAAGGGGGGAGAGTGTTTCCCTGCCCTCCTGCAGAGCAGACCCTGGATGTGTGGGTGTTCCTTTCCCAGAGGATGGGGATTCGAAGCTGAAAGTTCCAGGCTTCCAACTACAGTTTGGTCTTCCTGGGTACCAGCCCCATCCTGAAGCTGCCCGGTAGCCTGCTGAGAGCCCCCTCATTAGGACAAGGGATACTCCTGTTACCTAGGAGACTCCAGGGGATTTAGGAGCTCTGTGTCAGGACCTGGGCTCAGGGACCAACTATTAGAACAAAAGTTGCTGCTCCTAGCACCTCCTTCCTTAGGATATCCCACAGGCTTTAGGAGCTCTGGCCAGACTAAAATACATATTTATTATATCACAACAGTCACTGATTGTTGGCTGTGGCAGGAGATTGGGGGGTGGTATCTGGGACTCTGATAGTATTTCCTACATTCAAAAGCATTTTCTTAGGAATTTTAATTTTCACACAACACTTCAGGGTTTCAGAAAATCCCGGTGTCGCTCACAAGTCGCTGGCGGGGCCAGCCTGAGGGGTCCCAGCTGCAGACCCTGCTCCCGGCAAGCCAGGGCCGGTCTCTCCTCCTGCGGGGGCTGAGCGTGGCCTCATCCCTCTGAGCTCCTTTCAGGTGGAGCAGGTTGTTGACAGGATGAAGACACGTCAGTGCAGATCCCCTCCGAGCAGCTGCAGGCACTTGGTGTGGGATCTGCGTCTAATTGAGAAAAGCACTGAGCGCCTCTCTCCTGAGAAACACACTTCTGACCCCCGCAAAGCTCGTTGAACGGAACAGCTTGATAGGGACCCGGAGAAAACAGAACAGCTCGATAGGGACCCGCAGGTACCTTGGGGGTCACCGTATCCCTAAGATGACCCTCTTTTAAGGTTTTTATCACATCCCCCGAGTAGCTGGAGCCCGGTCTGGAGGATGAAGGAGGGCAGTGAGTCCGGGGGCCTGGGGTCATCTGTGCCCAGCGAGGTCAGGGTAGGAGCTGGAGGAACCCAGCGGCCTTGGCCTTGGCTTCATTGGGCCAAGATGATCTACTGGTGTGGCGACCAGAAAATCTTCCAATTACATGGTCCTGCTAAGTATTTAGAATCACAAATGCCGGGCAGCCCCGGTGGCGCAGCAGTTTAGCACTGCCTGCAGCCCGGGGACTGATCCTAGAGGCCAGGTCTATAACTGACCCTCTCAGTGACTGTCATCTCAAAGGACCTGGGATTCCCCATAGGTATCCTAACTACAGAGTGGAAGGAAGGGAGGAAGGCAGGACCCCTGGGTTGTTACTACCTCTATTCCCCAGCTGCCTCCACCCTGCATGGAGCCTGCTTCTCCCTCTGCCTGTGTCCCGGCCTCTCAGTCTCTCTCTCTCTCTCTCTCAATAAATAAATTAAAAATCTTTTAAAAAAATAGAATCACAAATGCCTGATTAAGAACCTCCATCAACAGGAACTGGAGGGTATTATGCTGAGTGAAGTAAGTCAATCGGAGAAGGACAAACATATGTTCTCATTCATTTGGGGAATATAAATAATAGTGAAAGAGAATATAAGGGAAGGGAGAAGAAATGTTTGGGAAATATCAGAAAGGGGGACAGAACATAAAGACTCCTAACTCTGGGAAACGAACTAGGGGTGGTGGAAGGGGAGGAGGGCGGGGGATGGGGGTGAATGGGTGACGGGCACTGAGGGGGGCACTTGATGGGATGAGCACTGGGTGTTATTCTGTATGTTGGCAAGTTGAACACCAATAAAAAATAAATTTATTTTAAAAAAACCTCCATCAACAATTAATTATCTGTATTTGTCATTGAAAAGTTCCGTTATCTCTAATTAGAGGAAGAAACCTCATAATTATAGAAAATAGCTCTCCTTAATGTGCCTGTGACTGTTTCTCTGAAATCCATTTCGTAGTCCAACATGACTTTTCCAGCAGGGAGCCCTAACGCCCCTCCCCAGGGGACACCTCCTAGACCCCCCAAAAATACCTGGTTCCCCCGGAGCTGACCGCGTTTACAGGGGGCTGGCAGAGGCGCCGACCTTGCTGCCATTTGGGTTTTGTGTTTTAATACCACTTCTTTCCAACAGGTGCCACCTGATCTAGTTGAAAACTCATGGTCCTATAAAAAGCTGTGCGTGTCTCCCTGGGTCTGTACCCCTTTGTTGCTCAGCTCACCCCCAGGGTCACCCCCTTTTTAAGTGTGTCCACACCCTCCCCGTGTTTTCTGCAGTGAATATGAACGCGTGGACTGTATGCTCGTATTTCTCTCTTACACTGTGGAGGTCCACAGCCTCCTCGCTCCTGGCACTTAGCACCGATCCTGGAGCTTGGGCCGCATCTTCGTTACAGACGCAGAATGTTCCCGGGGAGGCTGGGGAAGCTGACCTCAGCTGTTCCCTGCAGAGAGACACTCGGCCTTTCCCGTCTCTGCTGTTAGGAGTGAGGCTGGTTTGCAGGAGCGTTAGTGACCTTCGGTCGTGGGCACACATCGAAACCACGCTGAGCTGCGATTTCTCCCCTGCCGAGGGCAGAGGCGCTGGGTGTCCAAGGCACTGCCAGGTGCCCTCCGGGGCAGTCCCTTCGCAGCCCGGCCTGTGATGGATGAGAGGCCTGTGCTTCCAGCTGGCACACGTGCTAGGTGAGAAGTTACAGCCCAGTGTGGTTTTCATTTGAGTTTTCTTTTTACGGTAAAGGTGAATATCTCTTATATGTATTTTTCTGGAAACTGCACATGGCTGCCCTCTTATGCATCGTTCTGGTGGTCTTTCCTCAATTTCTGGGAACTTCATATGTTGGGGAGATTGAGTTGCAAATACATCTCCCCAGAGTGTCATTTGTCTTTTGACTTTGCTTAGAGGTTTTGTTTTTGTTTTTCCTTGCAATGCAGAATTTTCTCCATGTGATTCATATATATGTCTGCCTTCTGGCCTCTGCGTTTTGAGTCATAGCTGAGGGCTCATGTTTGATTCTGATACTGTTTGGGGTTGAGAATTGCCACTTTGGTTATTTATCTTGTGTACCGGTTGAGGTTTGGATCTAATTTTATCTTTTTCCAGATGGCTCCTCAGTTGCCTGACACTATTTTGTCACGAAAGTGTCTTTGCCCTTGGTGACATGGGGGCCTGGCATACCCTGACTGCCGGTCAGTATCTCAGTCTGTCTTTGGACCTTCTGTCTCTCCATGGGTCTGGCCGTCTGTTGCTGACCAGCACTACCTGGCTTAGATTATTGAGGCCCCACAGTGTGTTTTATTTGTTTTTAATTAATTAATTTTTTAAAAGATTTTATTTATTCATGAGAGACACAGAGTGATAGAGAGAGGGGGCCAGAGACACAAGCAGAGGGAGAAGCAGGCTCCACGCAGGGAGCCCTATGCGGGACTCGATCTCGGGTCTCCAGGATCATGCCCTGGGCTGAAGGCAGGTGCTCAGGGGCTGAGCCACCCAGGCTGCCCCCACAGTGTGTTTTAATTCCTTTTATGGCTCTTTTTCAGAGGTTTCCCACTAGCCTTGCTAAAAATTCTGTTGGCCCATCATATGTACATTTAGCTAATGTTATAACACTGGTGATAACAGAAGTACTCCTGTCCCCCAGGCCCCCCCGGCGTAAACAATAGAACAGCACCCATTCCTTTGAACCCCGTGTATCCCCCTCTCTACCACCCAGGGGTAGACATCTACTTACCCACCCACGAGCAATATTTCGAGCACCTACCGCGTGGCAGCCTCTGTTCTCGGTCCTGGGGAACCCAGCCGTGATTGCGACACCGAGCCCCGTGTCCCCTGGGAAGCTGCTTTCTAGCGGAGGAGACAAGTGTGGGTGGAGGGCTTTAGAAAGTGCTAGTGATCAGGAGGGAAGCCCACCAGATGGGGCGGGAGAGGTCCCAGTGAGATGGCTGTGACTTACGCATGTATTTGATTGGGGCTATAACTGGGAGGCCCGGGAGCCTGCTGCGATGGCGACATGGAGCCAAGGCTCATGGGAAGGTGGCGGCAGCTCTGCTTGTTTTTGGTGTCACATTCTTGGGATTTACCCAGTTGACACCTGGGGCTCCAACCCGCAGTTCCCCAAGTGGAGAGGGTCTCCTAATGACCCCCCTGCAGCTCACTTCTCAAGGGGCCCCCCAGATCTGCAATGCTATTTCAGGAATTGCTGGGAATGTGTCCTCTCCGGGTGTGGCCGGGCTGAGCCCCATCAGGACTGTGGCCCCGAACCAAGGCTCGGCCCGCAGGTGGACGGCGGCCCTCCCAACCTGCCAACCTTCTTTTTTCTTCTACACATGATAGCACTGATTCTTAGCTCTTGGGCACTTCCTGGATTTTTTTTTGTTTTAAGATTTTATTTATTTATTCATGAGAGACACAGAAAGAGGCAGACACAGGCAGAGGGAGAAGCAGGCTCCACGCAGGGAGCTCAGTGCCCGATGTAGGACTGGATCCCAGGACTCCAGGATCATGCCCTGACCCGAAGGCAGGTGTTAAACTGCTGAGCCACTGGGGGATCCCCACTTCCTGGGGTTTAAAGATTATGCACCCATCTTAAGGTTCTCGGGGATGACAGCCACTGTGCCAGATAGGGAAAGCATCTGGCACCGTCCTCCTGTGCTGTTCTCTGGGGCTGCCGGGGAGGTGGCCAGGGAGGTGGCCGGAGAGGAGGCCGGGGCGGGGAGGGTGTGTGGGCTGCACCACTCCAGTGGCCAGGTGGCCGTGACCAAGCTGTGCTGCTCTGGCTCAGCCCCAGGAGGACACCAGTCCAGGCTAAAGAAGGGCCCCAGGTCCCCAGGGAAGCCGTGTGGAGTCCCTCACCCTGGCGGGCAGCACTGAGTCCCTGTCTTTTTGCTTCCGTTCCAGGTCTAATGATGAACAGAGACCGGAGGGTTGGTTTGGTGAGTGCTGGCTTCTTTTCTTTGTTACTGCAGTATGGTGGACATAGCATCACGGTTATTTTAAAATCCTCCACAAGTGTCTGGTTCAGTGGCACTAAATACATTTGCAGTATTGTACAACCAGCGTAGCCTCCAGATTTTTCATCGCCCCATGACGTCTCTGTACCCACTGATCACCAGCCCCCCAGCCCCTGCAGCCACCGTTCTGTTTCTCTCTGTGAACTTGGCTGCTCTAGGGAGCTCGTGTAGGTGGACCCACGCGGTACGGGGCTCATGTGTCTGCCTTATTTCACTTCACTACCGTCTCCAAGGCTCATCCATGTCATAGCAGGTGCCCAGGCTGCCCTGCTCTTATGACTGAATAATACTCCTTTAGTGTGGATCTATCCAGCCATCCACTGAGAGACACTCGGGTTGTTTGTACTTTTGGGTTATTATGAAGCCTGCTGTGAACATGGGTGATGAGTATCAGCCCGAGTCCTTGCTTTCAGTTTTTTTGGTGATCCACCGAGGAGTGGAATCACTGGATCATGCAACAATCCTATGTTGAACCTTTTGAGAAACTGCCCAACTGTTTTTGCATCGGTGTCACACCCCCAGCAACGCACGGGGGTTCCAGTTTCCGTGCCTCTGACCAACGCTTGTACTTTTTCTTTTTTTCTTTTTTTTTGGGGGGGGGGGGGGGCGGATGAGGTGGTGTACAGCCTCTTTCCAATCATTGGTCCCTTATGGCAAGGGCTGAGGCCAAGGGAGAGGATCCACTGCCCTGCAGATCCCCGAGGTGAAGATGTCTCCCCAGCAGGGCTGGCAGGGGTCGGGGCTGCACCAGGATGTGCCCTGCACGTTGTGGGGGACAGAGGAACGCCAGCTGGGGGTGCTCCCAGCTCAGCAGCCAACCCCCGTCCTTCCACATGCCTCACGTGTGTGCTCAGGCCATCCTTGCTGCAGCCCCAAAGGAGGGAACTGTTGTCACCCACATTTCATAGGCCAGAAAACAGCCCAATGCCTTGTCCACGGTCAAGCAGCACCATGGGTGGGGGCTTGACACAAAAAACTGAAAAAACAAACCATTACTGACACACAGGTGCCCACAGAGCAAAATATGAATGCAGGGCCCACTGTTGCCACATCGAGGGCTGACTTGCAGCCCCATCTGTGTGTTTTCATGACTGTGTACATAGACACTGACACATTTTAGGGCTCTTGGGATTTGTTGTTTAGGTTTTTACGGAAATGGTTGCAAATGCTTACTTACATGGATTAATGAAAGGCTGTGGGAGTGCAGGGAAGGCACCCGGGCAGCTGGGGGCGGGTGTGGACAGAGGAATTTCCTGGAGGATGTGGGACGCTTGCTGGGATCGACATGGGTAGAAAAGGGACAGACTCTCCAGGTGCCTGCCATCGCCCAGAGGCTGGGAATGCTTAGTGCCCGTGGTGAGATGTTCTTGATGGAGGATATGAAGACCCCAAGGGGAGAGAGAGGCAGCATAAGAGGCCTGAAAGCCAGCAGGCATCCTGGAGCTGTGAGACAGGAGCACTTGCACAAACCCAGCCACAGAGGCTGTGTGACCTTGGACAAGCCACTTGCCCCCTTGTCTTGTGCAGAAATAAAGTGCATTCATTCATTTATTCATCACTCCAGTTGGTTTAATGAACAGCTAGGAGGTGCCAGCCCCTAGGCCCATCTTTGTGGGGTTGCTGTGAAGACTAGCTAAAGTCCATGTGTCAAGTGCCCTAGCACAGACAGGGCTATTGCTTTAGGTGCTCCCAGATGGAGCTCTTTTTTTTTTTTTTTTTTTAAAGATTTTATTTATTTGACAGAGACAGAGAATGCACAAGCAGGGGGAGGGGCAGAGGGAGAGGGAGAAGCAGGCTCCCCGCTGAGCAGGGAGCCCGAGGTGGGCTCAATCCCAGGACCCTGAGATCATGACCTGAGCCAAAGGCAGATGCTTCACTGGCTGAGCCATCCAGGTGCCCTTAGATGGTGCTCTTAATGAGATTGCTCAAGAGGGTAAAATGCTTTTGCACATGTGAGATGCTGTCATTAGAGGTGGGAAGCTCTGGCCTCAACCACTGAGAGCTGTTTCCCAGGCCCAGGTGTGGACATGAGCCCTGGAGCAGGGCATCAACCAAGGGGATGGGAATGTTTGAGTTTTGATTTTGATCTAACTGGGATCTGTTCTCAAGTGAGGTGTGAGGTAGGGATCCATTTTGATTTTCTTTCCAGATCAGTAGCCAGTTGGTCCACTGCCAGTTACTGGGGGGTCCTCCTAACCACCAAGGCTCACTCCTCTGTGGTTTGTCCTCTGTGTGCTGGTCCTCAGGCTGGGAGCTTATTGCCAGATCCTAACCAGTGGGGTCCTTGGCGGCCCCCGTTGGAAAGCTTCCCTCCAGAGAGTGATTCCAGCTGGACTCCTGGCCTGAGCCAGCACCCTCCAGGCAACAGTGCAGGGCCCCGACTTTCACTGTCCCAGAGTGTAGGTTGTGTTGGATACTATTGGGGTCATTTGGAAACACCCCTTCCCTTTCTTAGGACCATGCCTTGTGCAGCACATTGCTGTTGTGCAGTAGGCTGCCCACTGATTGGAAATTCATGTTCGGGATGTAAACTGAATCACAAAAGATAAAAGTTCTAACATGGGTCTGTCTCTGCACTCTCTTTGTTCCATTGATCTTGTTGTCACCATTCAAGCCATACCACTTGTTTTAATTCCTATCTCTCATTAGTTTTGGTAGTTAGAACCAGTGCTCTCTCCTTGTTCTTCTACACATTTTCCTCAGCTTTTCTTGCATATCTTGACTTCCAAATGAAGTTTGGAATGATCAACTTATGTTAAAAACTAAATTGGGATGGGATGCCTGGCTGGCTTAGTTGGTAGAGCATGTGATTCTGGATGTTAGGGTCGTGAGTTCAAACCCCACGTTGGGCATAGCGCTTATTTAAAAATTTATATTGGGATCACTCTGAATTTGTAGCATGCTTTGGGAATTTAATTACTGTAAAATTATGAGTAGGTACCACCTAATTTACAGTAAAGGCATCACCTCAATATAGTGGGTGCCAGGCAATGGGTTATCCATATGGAAAAGTCTGATCCTAGACCCTTGCCTCACACTATACACAAAAATTAATTCAAGATGGATTGTAGGGACGCCTGGGTGGCTCAGCGGTTGGGCGTCTGCCTTTGGCTTCGGTTGTGATCCCAGGTCCTGGGATTATTGAATCCCACATTGGGCTCTCTACAGGGAGCCTGTGTCTCTGCCTCTCTCTGTCTCTCATGAATAATAAATAATAAAATCTAAAAAAAAAAAAAAAAAAGATGGATTGTAAGTCAAAATACCAAAACAGTAAAGGTTCTAATGAACCCTGGGAACAGCTTTATGACCTTGAAGTAGATGATATAGTAGGACCCAGGACGCCAAGATCATGACCTGAGCTGAAGGCAGATGCTTAACTGAGCCACCCAGGCACCCCAAAATAGACAATATAGTTTAAATAGAACACACACATGTGAACCAGTGAAAATACTGATCAGTAGAGCTTTACTAAAATTTAGAATTTCTGTTCCTCAAAAGACATTGAGAATGAAAAGTCAAGCCACAGACTAAAAGAAGATAGTTAAATGTATAAGCCTGCTAAAGGACTCCTATCCAGAATATATAAAGAGCTCCTAGAAATCAGTAAGAGAACCACCTCATTTTTAAAAACAGGCAAAAGATTTTAATAGGCACTTCACAAAAAAGGCTATCCAAGTGGCCAAGCAGCACATGAAAGGTGCTCCTCATCATTAATAATTAGGGCAATGCAAATCAAAATCCCAGTGAGATATTGCTACACCTCCACCAGAGGGGTGTAGAAACTGGTGTCAAAAGTGAAAGGCCTGACAACACCAGTCTTAATGGGGATGTGGTGCCACCAGAATTCTCCACTGCAGGAGGAAGTATAAATTGATGCAACCCTTTTGGAAAATTGTTTGGCAGGAACTGCTAGGCCAAAACATAGGCAAATCATGTGAACGAGCCAGTAATTCCACTCCTAGGTATATACCTGGCAGTAATGAGGGCTGTGTGCACAAAAGACATGTGTGAGGATGATCATAGAGGCTTCATAATAGTCCCAAACTGGAATTTACCCATAATGTCTTTCAACAGTAGAATGCATAAATTGTTATACATTCACACACACTGGAGCAGGAATGAAAAACCAAACACACAGCAAAAGAGCACTCTGTGATTGCATTTACCTGAAGTGCAGAGAGGCAGATGGATGTGTGGGGCTGGCGGTCTGAAGAGTGGTGTCCCTGGAGAAAACCCCAGGAGGGAGCCTTCGAGCTGGGTCCCACGGAGCATCACTAAATGAAAGGCCATCCTGAGCTGACACGTAATCTGGGGACTTTGCCATAAGTTACACTTGAATTAGGAAAGATACAGATCAGGGAATGAAAGTGGACTAGAGATAGGTTAGAGGAGAGGAGGGTAAAAGCACAGAAAAAAGAGAAGAAAGGGCACAGCTAGCAGCCCTTGCTTTTAAAGGCTCTCTTGGAGAAATATCCTTATACTGTGGCTTTGAGGGAACCGCTGAAAAACCCCAGACTTGGTCACATCTGGAGACATGAGCGGAGGTGACATCCCTGTCCCTTCCTTGAGGACCAACGTATAATTGAGTTGAGGGCCCGACTGAGTCCCCAGGCAGAGGACCCGGGTCCTGGGTCCTGGCTGGAGAAGCACATCCGGGGGGAGGCTGCCTGAGCCTAGCACTGGCGCCATCTCCTGTTTGCCGCTGTGCACCTTTAGCCTCTCTGGTCCCCTGGAAAGCCCTATTTCAATCTGCCTATTAGCCCTAGTCCAGGGAGCTCCTCTGGGGGCAGGAGCCACCTCCGTGCTTTTTCCTTAGGCCACGCTCCGCCAGGAGAGGACGGGCAGCATGTCCGGGTCCCCGGTAGATCCTCATTCATTGGGCCTGTGGATGATCTGGAAATGTCTGTTTCTGGAAGAGCACCCAGGGCCATTTTTGCCAAAGGAGCAGGAGAAGGCTGGGAGAAGGTCAGGGAAGGTCAAGGGCAATGTGCTCTCTTGGCTTCCCCCTGTAATGGGGGGGGTGTTTCCATAAGAATTTTAATTTATCACCAATGGTGGAGGAGTATTGGGCATGACCTAACAGTCGGTCCTCATGCGAGGGTTGCTGAATTAATCCACTTAGTGCACGTTTATCGAGTTCCTCCTCTGTCAGGCCTTGAGTTCTGGGACTCCCCAGAAGTGTAATATGAGCCTCATGTAATTCCACTTCTTGCAGTTAGCAATATTAGACTAAAAAGAAATGGAATCAAATTTAGTACTTTTAATTCAGTATACACAAGGTGTAATCAGTATAAAACGTGAGGCATTTGCCATTTTTTTTATACTGTCTTCGAAATCCACTGTGTAGTTTACAGCGCATCTCGATTTGAACTAGCCCCGTTTCAGGCACTCCTAGCCACATGTGGCTGATGGCTACCATGTGGGACAGCGTGGCCCTAGACCCCTGTAGGGTCATCATACAGGGTGGCCTGGGCTCCAACAGAGGCCAGTGGGGGCTGGGAGGACATCAGGGCATACTCACTCCGTACCCCACTTTCTCTTGGAAATGGTCTGTGTGCATAGTGGACTCTTCTTGGCAGAGTCTGGAGCCTGGCCTGGCTGGGCAACCTGGGGATGGTGGGAGGGAGGAGGGGCCACAGTGAATCCTAAAATCTAGGCCCGGAAGCTGCCCAGGTCACATTTCTGCATCTTAGCCTCACAACTACACAGGGATGTAAACCACCCATATCTGGGAATTGCTGTCTGGCTGGGCAGCCATGAGCCCAGAAAGAGGGAGAAGAGATTTGAGGGGGAAAGGCAGGGTCTCTGGCTCATGGGGGTTAGAGAGGCCTCTGGAGGTGACGTGGTTGGGTAATGGACTTGGTCCTGGGGTAGAGGGCCACGGTGGTGCCACATGACCCCTGCTGTCCTGAGGCAGCCCTAGCGCCTTGTGGAGAGAATTCACTCTGGTTTTGTCTCTGCAGGTGGAGTACAGCGTCCCCTTCCTGACCAGGGAGCTGCTGGTGCACTCCATCAAGCAGCTGCAGGCCCAGGTCCTGCTTATCAAGTAAGTGAGCCACGTGCCCAAGAAGAGGCTCAGGCCTCCCCCATGAGGTTTCAGTTCTGGTGGGAGGCCAGGCTGTTCGCCCTACCAAATCCTATAGCTACTCCAGACCCCTGCAGCCCCCGCCGTCCAGCACCCAGCCAGAAGCAATCCTACGGCTTCACCGACCTCCTTTAGTGAGGCTGATCCCTCTCCACTCCGCCGCAGGATGCCCCAGGCAGGAACTGTGACCTCTGGGGACATGGGTCTCTGGTGCTGAGCACAGGGCTTTCAGAAGCACAGACCCATTACAAATCCAGACCACAATGAGGTACACTGCACACCCGCTAGGATGGCTAGACAAAGTCTGAGAACAAGTGTTGGCGAGGATGCAGAGGCCCCAGAACCCTCGCCGTGGGACTGCAAAATGGCACAGCCACTTGGAAAACAGCCTGGCAGCTTCTCCAGCCATTACCATCAGACCCAGCAGTTGTGCCCAGCACAAGTCCACACCACATGAACGTGACCGCGCAGAGTGGCACTGCTCACAGCAGCTCAAAGGTGGAGACCCTCCAAACACCTGTCAGCAGGCAAGCAGAATGTGGTGCATCCACACAGTGGGCTACGTTTTAGCCAGAAGAGGAGCAAACTTCTATGTGCTTCGAGCATGAAGCTTGAGAACATTAGAGAAGGCCAGTCACAAGTCCATGTATTCTACAATTCAATTCACATCCAAGTGCAAGGGGCCAAGTCTATACATTCACTCAGTGGTTGCATTAAGATGGGCAACTACAGAACTACAGGTTTGGTTTGGGGTGTTTTGCTTTCGTGAGGATGACAATGTCCTGGGATTGACTGTAGCTGTTTGCAGGACTCTATCTTAAGTATGTAAAAAACACAGTGGTACATGTTAAAGGGGTGAAACAATCTCAGTAAAGGTGTGAAGAGACAAAGCACGGACCCAAGCCCTGTGCTACTTAGAGGCGGTGGCTGCAGGCAGGTAGGTCTCCCTCTCCCTCCCCACACCTCCCGAGGTGAACCCGCAGCTTGTGGGCCACCATGAGCCCCGAGACGATGCAGGTACCCAACTGTGCAAAAGTCAGAAGCAAGCCCAGGACGGTCTCCTCTTACCCTGGAAGCCAAGGCAGGGGGTAGGCACTGAAAGGAGGCCACAAAGTGAACCGATCCTTTTACTTTACAGAGCAAGCCAAGGCTATTTTAACGTGGAGAGAGATGTCAGTGACAAGAGTGTCATGCTTTTGGTGCTAGACACGCTGAGATCTGTCCTAAAAGAGGTAGGTGCATGAGGCTCAGCCAGGGTGACGTCCAGGAGGGTCCTCACCCACTCCTCGGCTTGCATGTGGACCTCTGGTCTTGCCCCGGGTCTGCTGGGTGTTGTCGGCCCCTGCAGCCCTGGGTTCACATGGAACTCAGCACAGCAAACAGTTTGGTAGTTTCCCAGTATTATTTTCCACACACATTCCCTCATGGCCCAGCTTGGCTAGAGGCCACCCTAGAATTTCTAGGGTGACCAGATGACCAGTCTCCTCAGTGGGGGCTGGGACTCAGACTTTGCCCCTGGGAGAACCTGGCATTTGGTGACCATCACCTGCTGCGAACACCTGACCCCAGGGCTCTGCAGACATCTCAGCATCACCACCAAGGGCAAGCAGTGCCTTCGTGTCTTCCATGGAGGATCAAGTTTGAAAGACTCTGTATTCTTTTTTTAAGCCCTGACAATTCTCAGAACCAGCAGGGCTCTTGACTGCTGGCCCCGTTCCCAGCCTAGCTCTATAACCTCACAACTCAGAATGGCTCAGAAGCCCAGGGTTTGGAGCCCTCCTCCCCCCAGTCAGACTTTTCTCCCTGGCTCTGAGCCAGGCCCCGAGGAGCAGCAGGTCACTGCCCCAGGGGGAACCCTTTGAAACCTCTGTGAGGCAGCAGCCCCGAGAAGGCCCCAGCACAGCAGAGCCCCCTTACCTGGGCTGCACGTGACCAAGTATGCCCTCCCCTCTGCAGCAGTTCCAGTACATGGAAGTCCCGGGCAACCACTACGTGCACCTGAACCAACCCCAGAATGTGGCTGACATCATCAGTGCCTTTCTGCAGAGCAAGGAGAGGCTCCCACACTAGCTGTAGCCTGGACCTGGGGCTTTGGAGGCCTTGTGCCCGTCACTCCCATCTGGATTCCAGGTGTGGTGGGGACACGGGGCAAGATTCTTTTAACATGTTGACCTCACGGGGGAGACACTGCTTGAACTTTGGGGTGTTGTCTGTTTTGTGGCTGATAATCTGCACCAAGCTGGTGGTGGGCACAGGAAGGAGTGGCCAGGTGGCTGCCCAGCTGGATGGAAAATAAATGTTCTTGTATTCTCACTGCTTCTGAGGCTGTTCACTCCCCATCAGGACTTTTCCGCGGAGGGAAGGGAGAAGAGAGTTCAGGAACAGGCTGGGAACACAGACCAGAAGGAAGCGACCGTGGCCTGGGCAGGTGGCTCCCTGTGAGCCAGGCCCTCATGCTGGACCGGCTTCGCCAGCACTGGGCCCCAACCCTGCTGAAGTTCTAGAACCAAGGGAGGACACTGTCCTTCACCCCACCCGTGTGGGCTCAGATTGGAGACGAGTGTTCCAGGCCTCTCCACGGGGCCCCCGGATCAGCTCGGCTCAGTAGGGTCGGAATTTGCGCTGGGCCCGCATCAGTTCAATCTTCTGCTTGTCCTCCTCGAACTTCTTGCGCAGCTGGGCTAGATCTGGGGGAAGGGGAGAATGGGGCCGTCAGTCAGTGTGGCCCCACTGGCCTCTGCTCTAATGTGATCTGGGCCCCTGGGAGACAGACTAGCCTACAGGCCCAGAGGCGGAAGCTCAAGCCAGGGCAGCACTGCCTGAGGTTTGAGAGTAAACTCACCAGAAGAGTGAGCACAGAGCAAACAAGACACCTGTTCTCTTAGTACCCCCACCACACACTCACGACGAAGGCAGGTGGCTATGGGGGTGTGGAGGGCCCCTCTCCTGGCCTCTCCCTGTCAGGAAGTAAAGGGACTCCACCCTCAGGCCACAGATTCAGGTGGCAGCCCCAGTCACCATGTGACCAGGTCAGAGTAATACAGAAGGGGGCACGGGAGCCCATAGGGAGAGTGGATGGAGGCCTGCCGTCGGCGATTCCAGAGAGGAGAGCAGGAGTCAAAGTGCTGACAGAAGGTGCCAGAGTGGGGAGCAGCAGCAAGGCAGGCAGGAGGGTGAGGTGCCTGGGTGGCAGGTCACCATCGCTGCAGAGCCCATGCCCCTGGCGAGGCCCAGGCCAGAGCCAGCACCCTCCCCACAGGCCCGCAGGGAGGCCGCCTGCCCTGCAAACGTGGAGAAATAGGGGCACACACTCACCGTCCTCACAAATTGTGAGGTGGCCACAGGCGATCAGGTCCTTGCCCTAACCCTACACTGCACGCGAGGGTACCTGCCCCACTCCCCACATGTGTACACACTCACTCTCTCATTCACACACACACACCTGGCAGCGGCCCCTCCCTGTCCCCACAGTGAGCTCCGCAGCCTGGCCCTTGCTGGAGGCCAACAGGTTCCAGCACCAACTGCTCAGGGGTCTGCAGGTAGTCCTACACCCCAGGTGTGTCTGAAGCCTCTCCACAACCCAGGGGTGAGCAACAGGGGGACCCTAACTCCAGAGCCTGTCGGAAGCCTGTGCCCCAGGACACCCCCAGGCCCGCCCCTGGGAGCTCTGTGCTCCGGCCGGGGCTGGCAGCAGCAGCAGCAGCCTTGGGCCTCGTGCACAGGTCCCAGGCGCCAGGGGAAGTGGGGCTGAAGCCCCGGGGCTGGGGGTGCTCCCTTACGCTCCATCTTGGTCTCTCGGTGCTGCCAGGCATAAAAGTTGAGCAGCTCCTTGCGGGCACGCTTCTGTCTCTCCTTCTCCAGCACCCGCAGGCTGGCTGCCTCTGTCCGGGGCAGTACAGGCCGCCGACCCCGACGGGTCACCTTCACCCAGCCCTCCTCGTCCGGAACCCCTTCCTCCTCCTTAGCCTTAGCCTCCTCCTGCAAGGAACAGACAGCGTGATAGGCAGACCCTTGGGACCCGCCCTGCAGCCTGGGGTGCTCTCCCCACCCTCCCTCCTGCACCCACAACCACCCTGGGCACCCCTGCCACCTGCTGTGCCCTCTCCCTCCCAGTAGCTAAGCATAGGGGGTGGGGGACACAGAGGTGCCAACACTGCCTTCTCCTCCCTCAGAGGGTTTCCTACAGACCACTTAGAGACTAGATGTCACCCGGCCAGGTGACGAAGGACTCAGCAGGGAACAAGGAAGCCTGAACTCCACAGGGATTGGGACGAGTGGCACTGGCCAGCTGGTCCAGAGCGACACCACAACACTGAGGACACCACCGCCCCCCACGGAAACCCCACCTCAGCTATCCTCTTGTCATATGCCTCCATGAACGTGTCCACTTCGATCCTCAAGGTCTCAGGGTCCGGCACGGAGTCTACGTAGTTGCTGATCCACTCTGAGGGCGGGAAACGAGGCATCCTCAGGCCTGACACTCGGGGCACATCCTGCCCAGCCAGTCGGGACCCCCTTCCACCGGAGGTTCATATGCTGAGGAAGGTTCCAGTGGTGGCAAGCAGGGGTGTCCCCTCTGCCCACCCCGAGCACCGGGCTCAACCTCCCACAGGCCACTCTCAGGGTGAGTGGACCCAGCAGAACTGCCCACAATGCTTCCCCCGCCAACCCGGGGGGGAACCAGGTGCCCGACACTGTGCGGTACTGACTGTGAATGCCACTCTTCACAGGGTGACTCTCTGTCGAGACCACTAAGGGGCCCTTCAGGACTATGGCCGCAGACACCCCACCTGGCTTCTGGAACACCACGTAGGCTACCTGGAAGCCCTAGGGGAAGGAAAGAGGTCAGAATGCCAGGATGTCCCCAGGTCCCTGGCACAAGGGCTCCCACCTGCCCTCAGCCTGACTTGTTGCTGAACCAGGGGACGTGCATTGGGCTGTTCTGGACATGAAGCTAACCGGGAAGTGGTCTGTAATCCTGAGGAGGGACGGCCACCTTCCCAGTTTTCAAACTTCTGCTAAAAGCAACTGAGGGGAGGTGGGACACCAGGACCTCCCTTCCAGTTACAAGGGGGACTCAGTGGGAAGCGAGGTCACCACGTATCACGAGGACACAGCACACAGTAGCCCCCACTGTGCTCCGCCAGGAGGCGTGGGCTTGGGACGGGGAGCCAAGACCCGGCCGTGGGGAAGCAGGTGGGGAGCAAGGGGGCCTCCTGGGCGGCGAGCAACATGGTCGCTGAGCTCTCACCCAGGACGATGGAAAGAGCTGAACAAGAAACTAAAGGATGTGGCAAATCCAGGGAAAGGAGCAGGGGTGCTGCTTACTGGCAGGCATCCTCAACCACACGCAGCAAGGACTGGCCTAGAACTGCCACTCCAACACCACCTCCGCCACACACCCTGGGGACACGGCACCAGCTGCACCCCGCGCCCCCATGCTAGCAGACCGCAGTACTCGGAGGCTTACTGGAACAGGCGTGGGGTCAAAAAACTTCGACTTTGGCTCCTTTGGGCTGTCGCCGAGGTTGGGCTTCTCCTGTAATTCCACAGACTGGACAGCACCGCAGGGGGAGAAGAGGCGGGACAGGCATTCCTGCCGAGGCCCGGCGGGGGAAAGCGCAGTGTAAGGCCTTAGGGGGCCTCCCTCTGGCCAGGTAGCACTGCTAGGGGATCGCGGCCCCCAAAGGTCTGAGTCCAGGTCTGCCCAACTGGGGGGCACGCACACAGGCCTGAACAAGCCACACCCTCCTCCACCCAGTCACCATCCTGCCCTCCCACAGCCCCAGACAACCTTGGGAAGTTTCATATTCCAAACTCTAAGTTAAAAAAAAAAAAAACCTCCAGGGGCACCTGGGTGGCTCTGTCGGTTAGGCGTCTGCCTTCAGCTCAGGTCATGATGTAGCATTCTGGGATCAAGCCCTGCGTCAGAGTCCCTGCTCAGTGGGAAGCCTGCTTCTCCTGCTTGTGCTCACTCTCCCTCTCGCTCTCACTCTCAAATAAATAAAATTGGGGCACCTGGGTGGGGAGTCTGCTTTGCCCTCTCCCTCTGCCTGCCGTTCACCCTGCTTATGCACTCTCTCTCTAATAAATAAAATCTTTTTTAAAATAAATAAATCTTTTAAAAAAACAAAAACAGGGATCCCTGGGTGGCTCAGTGGTTTAGCGCCTGCCTTTGGCCCAGCACGTGATCCTGGAGTCCTGGGATCGAGTCCTGTGTCGGGCTCCCTGCATGGAGCCTGCTTCCCCTACCTGTGTCTCTGCCTCTCTCTCTCTCTGTGTCTGTCATGAATGAATAAATAAAATCTTTGGAAAAAAAAAAAATCACCAAACACACCTCCACTGGCCAGGAGACGTGGAAGGGAGGAGACCTAGTGCATGACAGAATTCAGATATAAGCTTTTTGGCTTTATGACAGGACCCTGCTGGAAGAATGTGCCCAGGATTTATTTGGTTTGTCCCTGACAGAGATTTCTCACGTTGAAAAGGGCATCTTGGGGCTCCTGGGTGGCTCAGACAGTTATGCATCTACCTTCAGCTCAGATCATGATCCCAGGTCCTGGTATCAAATCCCACATCGGGATCCTTGCTCAACGGGGAGCCTGCTTCTCCCTCTGCCTGCTGCTCCCTTTCCTTGTGCACATGTACATTTTCGCTCTCCCTGACAAAATCTTAAAAAAATAAATAAATAAAATAAAACAATGAAAAGGCCATCTTGCTGAACGATATATCTTTCCCTGCCCACTTCTCTAGGTGAATGATCCTCAAACAAAGCAGGATTAGGTTTTTTTGTTTTGTTTTTTGTTTTTGTTTTTGTTTTTTTTAAGAGAGAGGCAGAGACACAGGCAGAGGAAGAAGCAGGCTCTGTGCAGGGAGCCCGATGCAGGACTCAATCCTGGAACTCTCGGATCACACCCTGAGCCAAAGGCAGACATTCAACAGCTGAGCCATCCAGGCATCCCTGAACAGTTTTTCAAAAAAGAACTATTAATTTCTAAAGATTTATTTTTGATAGAGCAAGCAGTAGGGAGGGTCAGAGGCAGAGGGAGAGGGAGAGAATCCTCAAGTGAAATATTAATTTCTAAAGATTCTTTTACAATTAGAGAAAGAAGCATAGGAGAGGGTGTCAGGTTTTACCTTTCCTGAAGTATAATGTGTGTACAGAGAAGGGCTCAGGCCCGAGTCTATAGTTCGCTGCATTTCACAGACTGAACATACTTGTGTACTGAGCACCCAGGAACAGAACAAGCCCTTGCCCAAGAAATCCCTTTGTGGCTCTCCCCTCACGAGGATCACTGCCAGCCTGAGTCCAACCACATGGATTTAACTCCAGTTTTATTTTATTTTATTTATTTATTTATTTATTTTTTATTTTTATTTTTTAAAAGATTTTATTTATTTATTGACACAGAGAGAGTGGCAGAGACACAGGCAGAGGGAGAAGCAGGCTCCATGCAGGGAGCCCGATGTGGGACTTGATCCCAGGTCTCCAGGATCACACCCCAGGCTGCAGGCGGTGCCAAACTGCTGCGCCACTAGGGCTGCCCTATTTTATTTTATTTAAAGGTTTTATTTATTTATTCATGAGAGACACACACACAGAGAGAGGCAGAGACACAGGCAGAGGGAGAAGCAGGCCCCATGCAGGGAGCCCAATGTGGGACTTGACCCCAGGGCTCCAGGATCACACCCTGGGCCAAAGGCGGGCGCTAAACCGCTGAGCCACCCAGGGATCCCTAACTCCAGTTTTAAATGGCCGCTGCAGGGAGGAAAACTTAGTTGGTTGGCTCATAAAATCAAGATACTCCAAATAACCCCAGAAACGTCCTTGCGTATTCTTGTTATGTAACCTAATCCTAGGGCAGCCCGGGTGGCTGAGCGGGCTGTCTCTCATGAATAAATAAAATCTTAACAAAAAAAAAAAAAAAACAAACAAACTATTCATCTAAAATGTAGCAACATCATTAGTTTCTCTTTTGTAAATTTGTGTAATGCAAAACTGTCTTTGTGAAAGAAAGTTAATGTCCGCATAGATTTAGAGATTAATCTTATCTTTTTCTATTTTTTTCCTATGGAGATGTATAACTTTTATAATCAGGGAAAAACAACATGTAATCCAAAGAATCCTGGGTAATAACAAAAAGGTTTGAGCTTCTTAAAACTATACTTTTTATAACACAGCTCTAAAAAGACATTTCCAGGGCACCTGGGTGGTTTAGTCAGTTAAGTGTCTGATTCTTGGTTTTGGCTCAGGTCGTGATCTCAGGATCCTGGGACTGAGCCCTCCATCTGGCTCTACGCTGGGCATGGAGCCTGCTTGAAATTCTCCCTCTACCTCTGCCCCCTACCTTGTGCATGTTCATGCTCTCTTTCTGAAATAAGTAAATCTTTAAAAAGGCATTTCTGGGGCACGTGCCTGGATCCATCGATAGAGCACGTGACTCCTGATCTTGGGGTTGTGAGTTCGAGCCCCATGGAAGGAAGGGAGGGAGGGAGGGAGAGAGGGAGGGAGGAAAAGAAAGAAAAGGAAGGAAGGAAGGAAGGAAGGAAGGAAGGAAGGAAGGAAATAAAAGAAAAAAGAAAAGAAAAGAAAAGAAAAAGAAAAGGAAAAGAAAAGAAAAGAAAAGAAAAGAAAAGAAAAGAAAAGAAAAAAAGAAAAGAAAAAAAGAAAAGAAAAGAAAAGAAAAGAAAAGAAAAGAAAAGAAAGAAAAGAAAAGAAAAGAAAGAAAAGAAAAGAAAATTAAAAAGCCATTTCCTATCATGAAGCAGCCTTCTAGAGGCCCTCCCTTGGGGCTTCAGCTGGGGCTTCCATCTCACCAATAAAGACATGGTGGAGGTCGGTGGGAACCTACCGCTGCCTAGAGCTCCCGGCCAGCCCGAGGTTCCCCCACCAGACATCGGCTCACCTCTGTGCAGTATGGGGGCACATTGAGGACAAAAAGGGTCCGCTTCTGAGGCCAGGAAGACTTGGTGCCTTCTCGAACTTTGTGCTCTCTCACATAGAGGTAATGAGAAGCTTGCTGCTTTTCAGAGAACTTGATGGGGATGGCTGGACAGGAAACGGGGGCAGGAGGGATGGTGTGAAAACCCAGCTCAGGTGTCCCCTTCCAGTCCCATCTGTCCATCCGCTCTTGCCCTAGGCCCATGCGCAGTACGTGCAGGCTGTGACATTGAATGAACAGAGGAACTTCCCACGAGGGGCCCCCACAAAGGAGGGGGAGAGAGTCTAAATGGGTAATTATTACAAATGGGGAACAAAATGAGAGCGGAGTCCAAACCTGCTGCTCCTGGTGTTGATACCCAACTCCTGACATCTGCTGGAGGCCCTGCCAGACCCTGACCACCTTTCACATCTGTCTGCAGAGTCCTTCCCCCACCACCGTGCAGCCCACCACTCGACCGTCTCTAAGTCCAGGCCTCACCCATGCTCACGTTTCCCTTTCCCTGAAACACCAACCTTCTTCCCTCCCCCCCCCCCCCCCCCCCCCCCCCCATTCTTCAGCTTTAGCTTTCCTTCCTGAGAGAGCCTTACGTGCCAAGTTAGATCCACCTGCTCGGTGCCTTGACAAGGTCTCTCATGGTCACCAAGTCTCTATCTGCGTCATCATTTGGACACTGGCTGACAGTCCCATGACACTAGGGGCTGTCTTCTGTTTCTTGCACCACCTTCCTCAGAGCACAGTGGGGGTACAGCTGCAAAGCCTGCGCTCAGGAAGCCCACATGGGAGCAGAAGGCAATGAACAAACAAGCACATGACAAATAGAGAAGAAAGGAGGAAAGAGTGCAGGGTGGTCTTGAGGCAGAGGCCTTTGGACAAGCCATCAGGACAGCCTCTTCGAGGAATTAACAAAGCCACAAGGCAAAGCCTGTGTGAAAACGGGGGGGCGGGGGGGACACAGAGTGCAAAACCCCGAGGATGTAAAGAGCCTGTGGCTTCAGGGGAACAGCAAGAGCTCTCTAGGTCGGCTGAGCCACAACATGTGAGGCAGGCTACGAGTCACGGATTTTGTTTTAGGTGCCAACTTGTAAAACCACTGGAGGGAGTTCAGGGGGTATGAGGGCACGTAGGTACGCGAGAGGCAAAATCTGACTGAAATCCTCCCTTAGAAAGCACGTTCAGGCACCCGGGCGAACCGAGGGAGGGGCAAGCACAAGTCGGGAGGATGCGGACCGCTGGGGGCTGAGAGGGGCCAGGATCGGCAGGAGGTCGGTGGGCCCACCTGCGGGGGGGGACGAGGTGTGAAGGCGGCACGGGCTGGTCCGGGGAAAAGAGTGTGGCCAGAGACGGGCTTACCCCAGGGAAGCGGTGGCCAAAACGGGCCCGACCCGGGAGAGGGCCGCCCGCCGCGAGCAGGTCGCAGCGTCCATGTTGGGGGCCTCGCACCCCACCGCGCGGCCGCTCCCGGGGGGGGTCCCTGAGCCGCCGCCCCGACCCGCGCGCGGCCCCTTACCTGAGTAACCTGGGGGGCTCGGAATCTCCGGCTCCGAGTCGCGCGCCCCACGCTTCCTCCTGCGCGCCGCCATCTTGCCAACCGGAAGCCGCGGGGGCCGCCGGGAGTTGCAGTCCGGCGCCGGGAGCGTGCGCGCGTTTCCATGACGACGGCGCGGCGTGGGGCCCGCCTTCCCGCCCTGGCGCACCTTTGTTTGCGCTGAATAAAGTCGGCGCAGAAACCCGCCAGTAAATGTCGGCGTGGAGGGAGCTGGGCCTTCCATTCTTCCCCAAGTAACGGTGAAGGCCTCGTTGACGTTGACCTTTTAACCACTTCTAAGTGGCGTTACGTATATTCTCATGCTTGTGCAACCTCCTTACCCATCTCCAGAGTTTTTCAGCCTTCCCAACTGAAACTCGGCACCCGTTTCCCCCCTTGCCCCTGGTAAGCATCATTCTACTTCCTGCGTCTATGAATTTGACGACGCAAGGTGCCTCAAATAAACGGAATCATACACTATTTGTGTCTGGCTTATTATCCCACGGTGCACGTTTTCATGGTTCATCCACGGGGTAGCAGGTCTCAGAATTCCCCTTTTAAGGCTGAGTAATATTTCATTGTGGGTGTAGATCACATTTTGCTGATTCACATGTCTGTGGCCATGTGGGTTGCTTCTACTTTTGGCTACTGTGAATAATGTTGCTGTGAATACTTTTTTTTTTTTTTTTTTTTTTAGATTTTATTTATTTACTCATGAGAGACAGAGACATAGGCAGAGAGGGAAGCAGGCTCGCTGCGGGGAGCTCAGTGTGCGATTCTCTCCCAGGACCCCAGGATGATTAGCTGAGCCAAAGGCAGACACTCAAATAACAGCCACCCGGGTGCCCCTGCTGTGAATATTCGACACAACCTTCATGCAGATGTGTTTTTAATCTCTCTTGGATCCATATCTAGGAGAATTTCTTTATTATACAGTAATTACGTTTCACTTTTTGAGAAACTGCCAGACTTTTCCAAAGCTGCCGGATCACTTTCTTTCTTTCTTTCTTTCTTTCTTTCTTTCTTTCTTTCTTTCTTTCTTTCTTTCTTTCTTCTTTCTTTCTTTCTTTCTTTCTTTCTTTCTTTCTTTCTTTCTTCTTTCTTTCTTTCTTTCTTTCTTTCTTTCTTTCTCTTTCTTTCTTTCTTTCTTTTTCTTTCTTCTTTTAGGATTTTATTCATGAGAGACACAGAGAGACAGATATAAACAGAGGGAGAAGCAGGCTCCTGGCAGGAGCTGGTTGTGGGACTCTCCCTGCACCCAGGATCACACCTGGAGCCAAAGGCTGACGCTCAACTGCTGAGCTACCCAGGCATCCCTGCCGCATCACTTTAAAAATCTCACCAGGGATCCCTGGGTGGTGCAGCGGTTTGGCGCCTGCCTTTGGCCCGGGGCGCGATCCTGGAGACCCTGGATGGAATCCCACGTCGGGCTCCCGGTGCATGGAGCCTGCTTCTCCCTCTGCCTGTGTCTCTGCCTCTCTCTCTCTCTCTGTGACTATAATAAATAAATAAAAATTAAAAAAAAAAATCTCACCAGCGAAGTCCCAAATTTTCCATATCCTGTTTTTATGTCTATATTTTGATTACAGCCATCCTAGTGGATGTATAGCGATATATCATTGAGTTGTGATTTGCATTTCCCCCTTCATGAGTGTTGTTGAGCATCTTTTCATGTATTCATTGGCTATTTGAGTGGGTTTTGGTTTTTTGTTTGTTTTTTTGAGAAATGTCTACTCAGTCTTTGCTCATTTTTGGTAGGGGAACTATTTGTATTTTTACTGTTGCATTTTAAGCGTTCATCTCTCCTGGGTGCAATTCCCTCATCAAATATGTGATTTGCAAATATTCTCTCCTGTGGGTTTTCAGTTTCTCAAAGGTACTTTTTTTTTTTTTTTAAGATTGTATTTATTCATGAGAAACACGCAGAGACATAGGCAGAGGGAGAAGCAGGCTTCTTGCAGGGAGCCCGATGCAGAACTTGATCCCAGGACCCCGGGATCACGCCCTGAGCTGAAGGCAGATGCTCAACCCCTGAGCCACCCAGGAGTCCCTTAAATGTACCTTTAAAGCAAAAAAGCTTTTAAATTTTCGATTAAGTTAAATTTATTTTTTTTGAGGGTATCCAGTTGTCTGCACCATTTATTAAAAAGACTATTCTCTCCTCCACTGAATTGTGTTGGCACCTCTGCTGAAAATTAATGGACCAGATATAGGGCTTTAATTTTGGACTCTCCATTCTAATCCATTGGTCTGTGTATCTATCCTTATGCTAGTGCCACACTGTCTTGATTACTGCAGCATTTTAAGTTTTGAAAGCAGAAAGTGTCAGTTTTTCAAATCTCTTCTTTTTTCAATACGGTTTTGGCTATTCAGGGTCCCTTTGAATTCAACAATATTTTGTAGTTCTCAGAATATAAATTTTACACCGATTTTAAGTACACTTATTTAAGTATTAAATGTATCCTATTTTACTCTGATCCTATGCTAAGTTTTCTTTTTTTTTTAAATTTTTTAATTTATTTATGATAGTCACACAAAGAGAGAGAAAGAGAGGCAGAGACACAGGCAGAGGGAGAAGCAGGCTCCATGCACTGGGAGCCCGTCATGGGATTCGATCCCCGGTCTCCAGGATCGCGCCCTGGGCCAAAGGCAGGCGCTAAACCACTGCGCCACCCAGGGATCCCCTGGCCTCATGGTTTCTGATGAGAAACCCGTCACATTTTTTTCCTTATAGGTGACGTGTCATTTTTCTTTTGCCTTTTCAAAGATTTTTATTTATTTATTCACGAGACACAGAGGCACAGGCAGAGGGAGAACAGGCTCTGTGAGGAGCCCGATGTGGGACTCGATCCCAGGACCCCAGGATCACGCCCTGAGCCAAAGGCAGATACTCAACCGCTGAGCCACCCAGGCATCCCTTTTCTTTTGCTTTTAAAATTTTTGTCTAGTTTTCAGAAGTTTGGCTGTGAGGTGTCTTGGTTTTAATTTCTTTGGATTTATTCTTTGGGATCCTCAGAGCTTCCTACAGGTTTAGATCTTTCACCATCTGGTGAGTATATATGGCAATTACTTCAACTACTTTTTCAGCCCTAATTTTTCTTCTCTCCTTCTGGTACTCTGATGATTTTTTAGATTTTAGATTTTTTGTCATAGGCCCCTGAAGTGTTTGTCATTTCCTTTCGGTTCAGATTTGGTAATTTCTATTATTTTCAAGTTCAAGAATTCTTTCTCCTCCATTGTTTCTGTTAATTGCGTGTTTCAGCTCTAAATGATTCCTTATACTTTCTTTGCTGAGACTTTATATTTTTTTCTCAAGTGTGTTCATAATTGTTAACAATTTTATGATTGCTGTAATGTCCTTGCCAAAAAATTCTAACATCTCTCATTTCAGTGTTGTCTTTCTCTCCTCCCACCATTTTTTTTTTCTCCTGGTCTTTTCAGCCTATTTTTTATTGAAACGTGGACATTTTGGGTAACAAAGACTGCATCTTGTTACAGCATACCTCCTGACGGGGATGGCAAGGCACCACTTGATTACTACTAGGTGTGGCTGGAGTTCAGGTTCCTTGCTTGAGGTCTGCTGACACCCAGGGTGGGGCAGGGGGGTGCCTCATTTCTCCTATGGCCCCCACTGACATGGAGTTCTAGCTCACCGCTTGGCCTTCTCAGATGCCACCCCAACAGGAATTTTGGGATACCCCCAGGACAGCTTAGCGAGGATGGAAGCCTAGGCTCCCAACTTGGCTTATGTTGGTCAAGTCAGGGTGGTTTCTTCTGTGGTTTGGCTGGAGTTAGTCTTGCTAAGTTCTTCCTTTTCTGGCCCTTATTTGGGGCTTTGTCTGCCTTTTCAGCAACGTGAAGCAAAAAGAAAACTCAGGGAGCCCAATGTAATTCCTTGGGTCCCGGAGTCTCCGGGTCCCCAGCCAGTCTACCTTCTCTCCACTGTTCAGTCTTAGGTTTTATATAAAATCTCTAGGGTTCTATTTAGTGGATAGGTCTTAAGTACTTCCATTCCACCTTCCCAGAAGAGGAGTTGTTCCACTTACACCATAATAAACAATATGAAAATACAAAATGGTAAAGCCACCGTGGAAACTGGAATAGCAACTCCTCACATTACAAATAGGTATTACCATATGATTTAGCAATTCCTAATCTGAGTATGGACCCCCCCCCCCCCCCAAAATTGAAAACATGGTCTTTTCTTTTTTGAAAGAATCTTAAGCAGAGTCCATGCCCAGCGTGGAGTGTGATTCAGGGCTTGATCCCACAACCCTGAAAGCATGACCTCAACTGAAATGGAAGTCGTATGCTTAACCCATTGAGCTACCCAGGTGCCCCTAAAAGCAGGGTCTTAGATCTGGACACCTGTGTTCACAGCAGCATTATTCACAACAGCTAAAACATGGAAGCAATCTGATTGCCTGTCTACAGAGGGACAAGTAAAATGTGGCATACACATACAATGTAGTATTCAACTTGGAAAAGAAAAATGATATATGTTACATGGAAGAAGCTTAAGGACATGATGCTGAATGAAATAAGCCAGTCAGAAAAAGACAAATATTGTAGGATTCTTCTTCTAGGAGTAATCAAAATCTTAGAAAGTATAATGATGGTTGCCAGGGTCTGGGGGAGGGGAGAATGTGGAGTTGTTGAATGGAAACAGCATTTCAGATCTACAGGATGAAGGGTATGGGGATGGATGGTGGTGAGCTGTACAATGTGACTACTGTCACTGAAGAGCACACTTAAAACACAGTTAAGATGGTAAATTTTATGTGTATTTTACCACATACACAAAAACCATCAACAAATTAATTTTTCTAATGCATAATTGATCTAAGAGATAAGTTTCACCCATGAATCGGACTTCTTCAACCAGGGCAACATTCAGGCTCTCCTGTTCCTCACAAACAGACCTAATTCTATGTTGGAGTGGACCATACTTAATACCCAGTGAGGCAACTGAGGCCCAGAACGTACCAAGTTACTGTGCCAGGTACTTCACAGACATCAATCAATGCTCACATCCTCAGCTGTGGGGACCGGGATTCAGCAAGCCCTGTGAGCAAATGCCCCAAGGTCATAGCTGGTAAGCAGTAAAGCAGAGGCAAATTCCTGTTTTCTAGTGCCGAGTCCTACAAGGCTACTCAGAATCCTTTAAGAAAGAGCAGCTCAAAGGTAGGAATAACAAATATTTATTCAGAAATGGGTAAGTAACATATAGTCTCCTCCATCCCTTCATGTCTCTTCCTCTCCTTTTGAACAAGAGATACACACGAGGAACGTGGAGGGGTGGGAGGTGGAGAGGGACACGAGGATTGGCCCACCACCTTCTCTTCCATTTTCCATGATGACACCCTGTAGAGCAGGGCAGGCAAACAGGCTCCAACCTGCAATGTACCATATGGCTATGCAGAGGACAGGGTCTGGATGGCCAGAGGGTTGCAGCTGGGCTCAGTGAACTCTGTGATAGCCAGAGCAGCCTGGCACGGGGCTGGGGGACGGGGGAGAGGGGAGGGTAAAGCCATGCAGGCAGGAGGATATTCACCATCCCTACTTGAAGCAGAGTCCAAGCAGTGATCCAACTGTCCCTAGTACCTGAAAAAACAGGTCCTACTGCCTTGTGGGTGTTCTTGTGGAAGAAGAAGGGGAAGGTGTAGGAGGAATGTTTTCCGGCTGCTGAGAAGTAAGTTTGCACCCATTCAAAGGGGGAAAAGGGAAAAAGGGAACAAAAGCAGCATTCTTTAAAGAACCAGAAGGTGGAGCACCATCAGGTACTTTCCATGGACTGAGCAACTTTCCAAAGCCTGAGCAACCTCAGACCTTGAGGACTGGGCGGTGTTCAAAGCCTGGGTCCTTCCTGCTTAAACATAACTCTGAAACATGAGTTTCCAGATGTGTCTTCCCTGGACTGGCCTCAAGCAGGCCACAAAAGGCTGTGTCTCAGGTCCCCTCTATTTCCTAGACTTCTGCCTTTCACAGTGCTTGCTGCTGCTTCGGTAGAGATCCCCGAGCCTGCTGCCCAACTCGCTCTGGCTCTGCCAGCCTGGATTCCTTCTGCAGTCCCAACAACGTGGCAGGAGCCTGAGTGCAGTGGAGCCAAGCAGTCTGGTATGCAGGGGCCACCCGTGGTGGCTACAGTTCTGCCCAAACACCTGGAACCATTATGAGGGGAGAGCCTAGCAGCTCACCTGGGAGGTCGGCTCTGCTCTCTCCACTCCCTCCCTACCACCCAGCGCACTCTTCGCACTTTGCTTCCAAGGCAGGGGAAGACCCCTCTGGTCAAGGATGGATGTGTCAGTCAACACTGGGAACAGCACCCCTTGGTGGCAGTTGGATCTGTGCCTCTCTCAGCATTCCTATTGTCCTGTAGGCACGAGGCCAGAAACAAAGAGGAAGTCAACATCTCCCATTCAAATAATCCCACAGGCCCTCAGAGTCACAGAATAGGCAGACCTTTAAAAAAAAAATAAATTCAACTAGCAGAGAGTTGGCATTTGAGGAGCGCCATGCCAGGTGAGAACTGGGAGGGCTGATGGTGCACGCCCCTCCTGGTACTGAGACCCAGAAGGTTGAGAGCTGGGCTAGGGCACAGCAGAACCCAGGGAGAGGGAAACGTGAACGTCTGAGCTGATGGCCCAGGCCCTCTCAGATAACCTGGCAGCCAGGGATGCTCTTCCCAGCAGAGCGGCAGCCCCATGCTGCCCTTGCCACGTGTGCCCAGACCACACTGTCTAGAGCCAGTCGTGGCAAGAGGACAAGAGGGCTGTGGCCTGATCCCCACCCAGGCCACCTGCAATGATCAGGTAGGTGAGCGGCACAGCTCTCACACTGACCTGGCTTCCCCTAGGAGGGCAGGGGCTCCCATTCCCTACTTCGTTTAAAAGTTTAAAAAAAGAGAAAGGGGAGGCAGCTCTTCACCTCCCAGAGAAAAGTGTCCTTCACAGAGGCCCCAGCCCTGCATTCCATGGGGCCCCCAAAAAGCCAGCCAGAGAGCTGAGGGTACCATTTTCCGACAAGAAATCTGCTTGGGGCTGAGATTAGGGGGGAGGGATGCTCTGGGCAACACGAGCCTACCTTGGTGAGGAGGTGGAGGGAGAAGACACAGACTACAGGAAATGTTAACGTACAGAAGAGCACAGGGTAGGACACAAAACAGAGAGGTGGGTCCCGTCCAGTGAGGAAGCTCTCTACCCCTGGCGGCCCTTCCCACGCTCAGGGCCTTCCAGTCCGACGGCCCATTGGTCACAAGCTTTGCTTTAGGAAACAGAGCCACCCTCCTCTGCCCCTGCTTCTGGCTGCCTCACTTCCCTGCTCAAAGTTTGATTTTGAATTCTGTGGGCTGCGTAGTCACAGAGGCCCCTGAAGACTTGAAGAGCGCTTTCAGGATGGTGTCGGGGTCCACTTCGGCAGGAGGGTTAGAGGAGGCAGTGGAGTTCACCCTGCGAGGCAGCTCGCTCTCCTTTTTCACTGAGGGGCTGTCACTCAGCCGTCTGTGGAGAGCAGAGAAGAGTCAAAATCCTTGTCAGTTTTCCCTCAGATGGGGAGGGAACTCACTGTTTACTAAGTTTGTTAGGAAAGTTAGGTGCTGAACAGAATGCTTTCTGTGCTCTGTACTCCTTGATCTCATTACATTCTATAGCAAATCTATCATTTTTGGATTTGCTGATGACAAAATCAAAATGCAGCCTGTTGTGATCTGGGGTTTTAAGAAATGCTGCAGGCCCTTCAGAGACAGTCACTTACACATCAGCGAATTATGTATTTCGAGAAGTCTTGAAGTAAAGAAGTCAACTTTGCTGTTTAGCCCAATGGCTCCCAAACGTATTAGGTCATAAAACCCCTATTTTCCAGAATACAACTTATTCTTGCACCATAGCTTAACAAACTTGTCCAAATCACACAATTCAATATCTGAGGTTCAAATTCTGGCTTTTCTAAATTTCAAACTCAGCCTGCCCCTCCCACCGTGGCAAGTCTAATATCTTCCTGAGGTTTTGTCTCCTTGTCTATAAAATGATGTCCTGCCAATCTACAGTTTATGCATCTCAGCCTCAAAACCCCCCAGTCCTGGGTCAGGCACGTATGCGTAGGCACGTGTCCTAAAACAAGGGCTGGCACTGTGCACCACCTCCATCAGAGCCCATGAGGTGGTTTTCCATTCACTGGGACGGTACACACAGCTGGCTGCTCTCCCACCTCCGTCACAGGACTTTCTACATCATAAAGCTGAGTGTGGGGTCCATCCCCCATGAAAATGACCACCACTCTGTACAAAGTTCAGCAGCCCAATGCCCATCCGCCCACAGCACAGAAGAAACGGAGAGGGAAGCGGTGCTGCAGACACGATCCCTGCAGGATCAAGAGCCAACCACACAGCATAAACCTGGAGAAGAGCTCCGCCCGGTCCCCAGCACCTTCAGGACTTACAGCAGGATGGGCTGGTCTGAGGTGATAACGTTGCCATTCATGTGAAGGTTGCATTTCATTGGTTGCCCTGAAAAACCAACAAGGAAAGGGCTCTGCAAGACGAAAGGACAAGAGCTGCCCACTCCATCACCAAGGATCAACACCCTACTCTGGCAGCTCTGGCTCCACGACGGAAGACAGGGGTGCCAGGCTTTGGGGATCCCAGGGCATGAGGTCCCCACAAAAGAGCACGTGGCAACAGACCTCACTTTGAGCAGGAGGTGAGAGCTGAAGGGAGAACTCTCTCTAAACCCATTTATGAAGTAGTAAAGGAAAATGTTTATGTGGTGAAACTAAGTAAAAAAAAACTTCAAAAGCAAATGTACAGACTTCCACTTTGTCCGTGAAGGATTAACTGCTCCAAAACTGCACTGCTCCTCTACACAGCATGTGAGAAGCACAGCAACCGCAGCACACAAGAGGGAGGGAGAGGGATAGAACCATAGAGGGGAACACTTCTACTACCTCCCTGGAATTAAATTAGTATTTATCTGAAAGAGATTCTGGTAAACTACAACATACACTGTGAACCCTGGAGCAGCCGTTACAGTAGTGACTCAAATCATATAGTGAAAAAAATCTTTCAAGGGCCTAAAATGTCATACTAGAAAATATTCATGTCATGCAAAAAAAAAAAAAAAAAAAAAAAAAGTAAGTGCTACATTACATGGGAATGGATTAAATAATCCAAAAGGCAGAGATGGTCAAACTAGATTAAAGAAAAGATAGATCCAACAATATGCTATCTATAGGAGACACACCTTAGATTCAAAGATATAAAATGGTTGAAAGTAAAAGGATGAAAAAAGATATATCACCCAAACAGCAGCCCTAAGAAAGCTGAAGTAGCTATACTAATATAAAACAAAATACTTTAAAAAAAGTTACATAGAGACAAAGAGGGTCATTATTTTGTTTTATAAGATTTTATTATTTGAGAGAGAGCATGTGTTATGCACACAGGTGAGTAGAGGGGCAAGAGGAAGGAAGAGGGAGAAAGAATCATAAGCCAACTCCACGAAAAGCTCAGAGCCCAATGAACCTGACCCCTGACCTTGAGATCATGTCCTGAGCCAAAACCAAGAGTCAGATGCTTAACTGAGTCACCCAGGGGCCCTGAGAAAGAGTGTCATTTTATAATGATAAAAGGGCCAATCCAGGAAAAAAGCAATTATAAACATACATACAACTAACATATACGTATATAACCATATGCAACTAACATCAGACCCTCAAACACACAAAGCAAAACTCACACAAGTGAAAAAAGTAAACAATCAGTTGATGATTTCAATACTTCGCTTTCAGTAATGGCAAGAAGAGCCAGTCAGAAGACCAACAAGGAAACAGAAAATTCGAACATTATAAACTAGACCTCACAGATACCTACCAGCAGCAAAATACATGTTTTCTTTAAACACTAATGGAAAAGAAGGAAATTTGGCAAATTCACAAAAACATGGAAATTAAACAGTTCTAAATAATCAACAGGTCAAAGAAGAAATCACAAGGGAATTCAGAAAATACTTTGAGATGAATGAAAATAAAGACACAACATACTAAAATTCATGGGATGCAGCTAAAGCACTGCTTAGAGAAAAATGAATAGCTGTAAATGCATAGATCAAAAAGAGGGAAAAGACAACAGAATGAGAAAATACTGGCAAATCAGTTATCTGATAAGAGATGATTTAAGTATAAAGAATTCTTAGGGCAGCCCTGGTGGCCCAATAGTTTAGCGCCACCTTCAGCCCAGGGCGTGATCCTGGGGACCCGGGATCGAGTCCTGCGTAGGGCTCCCTGCATGGAGCCTGCTTCTCCCTCTGCCTGTGTCTCTGCCTCTCTCTCTCTGTCTCTCATGAATAAGTAACTAAAATCTTAAAAAAAAAAATTCTTAAAAATAATTTTTTTTAAACTCAAAAGGTGGGCAAATACTGGGGTGCCTAGGTGGCTCAGTTGGTTAAGTGTCTGCCTTTGGCTTGGGTCGTGATCCCAGGGTTCTGGGATTGAGCCCTGCCTCAGGCTCCCGGCTCAGTGGGGAATCTGTTTCTCCCTCCCCCTCTGTGTGCTCACTCTCCCTAATAAATAAATAAATCTTAAAAAAAAAAAAAAAAAAAAAATGTGGGCAAATAGTCTGAATAGACATTTCTCCAAGATATACAAATGGTGAATATGCACAGGAAAAGATACTCAACATCATTCACCAACAGGGAAATGCAAATCAAAACTCTGTGTTACATTAGTCTCTGCATCTCTAGCACAGGTCCCCGGTCCACAAGTGTACTCAATAAACACTGAAAGAACTAACCAGTGGACAAAAGGGACACAGCAGACAGTTTCTCTCCACAGGCTATCCTGATATAAATAATGTGACTCTGAGCTCAGTAAAATCAGTAGCTTGCTCCCCAGGAGCAGAGCTCACCCAGGTGCTAACAGTTAGACAAGGCTTCAGGCCTTTGAGGAAACTGGCCCAGAAATAATGAGACCAACATCTGGAAGGAGACGGCTAGGACTTCTGGCTTCCCCAGCAACACCTCTAAGAGAACCACCCATGGAGAAATGGTGTTCTCTGCTCGCTAAACTGAAGTCCTAGGACTGGGTGAAAACCCAAGGTCCTGTAAAACCGGCAGCTCAGGGGACTGCACATCTGTGTGTGCTCTTTGTGTAAGGGAAACCCTGGAGGGAGGAATGCATCAGGAGTCCTTCCACTCATCTCAGAGGAAAGCTTGCTCAGAAGGCCTGATGCCGGGTAGTGAGCCGTGGGCAGCGGGAAGGTGAAGTGGCTGGTTTCTCCTTGACTTACCATCCAAACACCTGTTGTTATACTTCTTATATGCAGTAATGGCATCATCCTTCTTCACAAAGACCACCTCTGCTACCCCAGGATGGACCAGCCGAGCCCTTTTGAGGGCTCCACACACACAGAAAAGCTCCTGCAAAGAATAAGATGGGTGAGGGCTGTAGAAGAATCTGGAACCATTATTCTGCCTGCCTGCCATCTACACACTCAGAGAGGGCTCTGGGTAGACTGGTGGCTACACTCCAGCTGAACATGCTCAGCGCCCAGGATTTGGGGAGGTGCCGGTCTGGGCGGTATCCTTGGGACATCCACAGGCCTCTCCAAGTGGGACCAGATGAGGGAGCAAGCTGAGCTGGCAGTAGGACACGGGTCTGGGCTTATAAGCCTTGAAGTCCCTGTGTCCTTCAGCCAGGCACCCCCAAAGTCTTCCTGCTTTGGTACCCACTTTCTCAACAAGGGAAACAGAGAATTTCTCTGCGGCCCCTGTCATGCAAAGGAACGTGTAGCTCATCAAAGGCAGTGGTAAATATGTCATGAGGGAATCTGCAAGTTATTTAACTTCTCTGACCATGAGTTTTCTCTTCTGGGGGAAAAAAAAAGAAAAGGAATGGTTTCACCTTCCTCCCAGGGTTGCTGAAAAGTCATTTTTTAGTGCAGTGCTCTCTGTACATGTGTATGACTATCATCCTCATGTCCCCTGATAACCTCCCTGGCCCTGCCTTGTTTTCCAGGGCAGGAGGTAATGCCAGAGAAGGAAGACAATGAGGAGATGGATCACAAAGGCTGACTAGCAACCCATGCCATTTCTTCATTTGTGACTCCCTTTACCAGGTTGTTATGAGGACAGAATGGTTTCTGAGAAGGTCACTGAAACAATCTGCCAAAACCAAGATATGGAACTAAATATTAAGTGTGATCCCAATTTTATTACTACTGTTCTCTAAACATTATCCACATAGGTAAAGAATGGACGGTGGCTATTACTGGTGTCCACTCTGAATGGTGGTCAGTTCCCACTACTCTGTATTTTCAAAGATCTTGCATACAAATTACCTGCCACATAATAAGTGCTCAATAAACAGTAGCTACTACTACTTTTATAATCAGGAAAAAACTTTGTTTTAATTCTCTATTAATTTGCCAAGTATTAGACAAAGGAGGCTACAATTTCCATTGTGTGTACCATTTCCTGGTGAGCCTGCTTCTCAAAGCTATCACACAGCACTCGTGTTTCATAGTTAAAACCTGAAACGTCAAACTTGGTGGCCATTATGGGCTGTTAAAGAACTTGAAACTCAGTTGAGAGAGAGGCTGGAATGCAGCTGCATTTCTTCTATGATTCAACAGCTCCGAGTTAAAAGGGTATGTAGATTTTTAAACTAAGAGTGTTATTTAAAAAACAAAAAAACAAAAACAAGGTGGAAGAGAAGTCCTGGCTACATCCTTACCAGGCTCAGGGTAAGGGCAGGACAGAACAGACCAGGCCAATCCAGAAGGGCCAATCACCAGATAACACCAATCTGTCTCACTGCTTTTACTTTGGAATCATGAAAACCCCTAGAGGAAGCAGAAGTTCCAAAGACCCACAGGAAAATAAGAACAATGGGGCTGTAAGCCATGGGACTAGAGGATCCCAGTCCAGACCCATCCAGCATAATGCCCTGGCCCTGGCTCAGAAGCTGCAAAGAACAGTTAACACAGCCAGCCTGACTGCTATCTTTTAAAAGACCTGCTTCCAAGGCTGGATCTTGGCTGGTGGCTGGGAACCTGGAATTGGGGAAAGCTCCCACCACCCTAATTGATAAAAGTGGCTCACTGAGTATAAACTGTGCAAATGTGGTTTATGCTGAACACCTGCTTTTCCTCCTGGCAGTCTGGAATGCTGGTATGCATGGGCAAAGGATGCCTACGCGACGGGTTCCTGGTAAAAACCCTGGGCACTGAGTCTGTAACGAGCTCCCTGGTTTCATGCGTCACAGCTCGTTGCTGGGGGAATAAAGTACATTCCGTGTGACTCGATTCAGGAGGAATCCAGAAAGTTGCACCTAGATTCCCCCAGCTTCTGCTCCATAAACCTTTCCCTTTGCTGATTTTGCTGTATCCTGTAATAAGCCTTAGCCCTGACATGACTCTATGAGGAGTCCTGTGAGTCTTAGAGAGTGAACCTGGGGGTGGTCTTGGGGTCCCTTGACACAGAAGTGGTTTGAATCTAAAGTTCTGGCAGGACATAATACTCACCACAATGTCTTCTTCGGTGACTCGAGGGTGCAGATTGTTTACGGTCATCTTGGTGCCTTCCAAGGGGCTGAGGACAGGCTGTCAGAGGAGACAGTTCCCAGAATCAGACAATAGCTGTGGGTTCAGCAGCAGCATGCACTTCCGGCCAGTGACCAGAAGGCCCAGAGAAAAGCCTCCTAGAGAGCCTGTCACAATCATGCCCCACCACTATGCCTCTGAGCCTCTGCATGGAATGCCAATCACATTTCAAGACCCATCCAACTCAGGTGACACTTTCTCCTTAAAGCCTTTCCGGCCTGCCCCGTAGAATCAAATGCTCCTTCCTCAGTACTCCCAGCTGCTCTTCTCTGGGCAGACCTCTGTTCTATCACCAAAACTGCTCTATCTGCAGCTGTTTCCCACAATGGCCCAGAAGCATTTGAGGGCAGGGGTCACTGAGTCTTGGCGCACTCATTTGTAAAATGGCGGTGGCAATGCGCACCTCCCGGAGGTGCTGTGAGAACTCCACACAGAGTACACATGATACACTGCCCACCCAGCACAGGCTGACTCTCAATGGATGCAGTCACTTCCACTCCTTCACATTCATCTCACCTCAGCAGGCGGCAGCTCTTTGGGGGGCTCCTCCTTGTTCACTAGTGTCCGAGACATGCTGGTCAAGGCTTTTGTCCGAACAGAGGAGGGGAGGGCAGGAGCTGTGTAAGCATCATTCTGAACCACTTTGGTGAGAGGGAGGGCCTTGGACATGGAGAACTTGGAACTGCTCAGCCCGGCCTAAACAAAGAGGCGGACAAGAATCTGAAAAGCTAGAGAAGGCAAGAGAGAAGCCCTATGTGGCTGGCAACCGCCACCCCCAAGGCTTCCAAACTCCCCAATTCCATTAGAGATTTGGAGCCAAAAAAGCCACCAGTGACTTCCCCCAAGGAAGAGGCGGGAGGGGAGATATGCAGTCTGCCCAACATGTTTATAGAAGTCACTCTCCAAAAAAAAAAAAAAAAGTCACTCTCCAGTACATGAAGCCCTTCGTGAGAAACTTCCACGCAGGTCTGGCCTGGAGCCACAGGTCTACCCATACCATTTAGATTTTATGAAACCCCTACAATCTGGGACTAATTAGAAGGCCAAAAGCTTAGAGTCAAGTTCATTCTCAGATATGACAGAAGCATATGCTTCTATCACAATGGGCTAATAATCATCAGTTCTGAGCTGGCCAGGCACAAGAACCCACTCTTCAGAAAGGTAGACTCCCAGCTTCTTGGCCATTTCTGCCACACAGAAGCACCATGCACAGCCCTGGCCTTATCAGCTCCCAGACTGTGAAGGACATGCTGGCAGAGACAACACGTGCAGACCAGCAGAAACAGTTCTTCAGGACGCCTGGGTGGCTCAGTGGTTGGGCGCCTGCCTTTGCTCAGGTCGTGATCCCCGGATCCAGGATTGAGTCCCGCATCGGGCTCCCCACGAGAAGCCTGCTTCTCCCTCTGCTTATGTCTCTGCCTCTCCTCTCAATCTGTGTCTCTCATGAATAAATAAATAAATCTTAAAAAAAAAAGAAACAGTTACTCCTTCTCCTGCTGCCCCTAACTGGGGATGTGGTCCCTTGGAGATGTAAACCAGGAAACTCCTTGACGTTAATGTTTCAGAGGCAAAAGATGTCTGAGGCAAAAGTAGCAGGTGGCCTTGCTGACTTAAGACAGAACTTGCCAGGTACTGACTCTGGAGGAAGGAAGGGATGCAGCAGCCAAAGAGGCAGAGTGTGGGGCAGGGGTGATTCACCAGCTTCTCTGAATCAAATGAAATGTCCTCCTCACGCTGGACCCCACATTTCTCAAGCTGCTTTCTGAATATTGACAGCCAGTGGAGTATGACAGATGCGGCCAGGGAGGCAGACGGCATGAGCTGGATTGACTCAGATCCACTATCTGTAAGCTGGGAGATTCTGAGCATATTTCACCCCCCTGTGCCTGCTCCCTCTCCTGAAAAATAGGACTACTGGCCCAGAGCTGCTGACCACGGAGGGAAGGGGAACATGCAGAATTTCCTGCCAGAGAGAAAACAGGATCCCCTCCTCTGGCATCTCCCATTGCCCCTGAAGTGTCTCCAGCAGCAAGTGGAGGCTGCAGCTAGCAGCCTCAGGACACCACAGGCTACCTACAGGCTAGCTGTGGCACCTTGGACATAGCACTGGATGCCCTGGTCTCAGTATTTATAAAACCAGGGATGGGATCCCTGGGTGGCGCAGCGGTTTGGCGCCTGCCTTTGGCCCAGGGCGCGATCCTGGAGACCCGGGATCGAATCCCACGTCGGGTTCCCGGTGCATGGAGCCTGCTTCTCCCTCTGCCTGTGTCTCTGCCTCTCTCCCTCTCTCTCTGTGTGACTATCATAAATAAAGAAAAATTTAAAAAATATAAAAAAAAAAAAACAAAACAGGGATGAGATTAGTGCCAACTCTGAAAATCTCATGAAACAAACGCAGACTTGTGAACTGAAAGGCCGTACTCTCCACCACCTCTCCCATCCACCTGACCAGATACACATGGTGAGTGCAGCAAAAATATAAAATGCCTTACCACGTGGTGGAGAAAGCTGCCTGAGGCTGCAAATTTCATCTGTTTACTAGGAATGGGAGCTACGGAGTCATCATCTTCCTCCAAATCATATACATTCTAAAAGAAAGAGAAAAGGAAAAGCTGGGATGCTTGGGGTAGCTCAGCGGTTGAGCATCTGCCTTTGGCTCAGGGCATGACGCCGGGTCCTGGGATCAAGTCCCGCTCCATGAGAAGAGCCTGCTTCTCTCTCTAGGTCTCTGCTTCTGTGTCTCACATGAATAAAATAAAATCTTAAAAAAAAAAAAAGGAATAACATTAAAAACAAAAAGAAAGCTAATGTGGCCTTAGGCTCTCAAAGGACATTTGGAGCAAGAACAGCAAACTATGTGGAGCTGGTTGGTGAAGGGAGAAGTGGGTGGAGGGAAAGGACCGGGGGACACTGGCCTGGGAGTCAGCCTGACAGGCCGGCTCTCCACCCACAAGGGCCTAACAAAAGTGCTGCAACCTCCAGGTTCATAAGAATTACCTTCCCACAAGTGGGGAACACCTAGAAAAACCTTAAAAGAGGTGTTTACAATCTTGGGTTTAGAAAGTCCATCCTAGGCAGTCTGGCCTACATAAATAAATCCAAACTCTAGAAAGAGCTTTAGCCACAAAGATATTCGCAGGGTTTCTAACAGTGAAAATTATAGGAGAATGGCTTTTAAAAACTGGAACATCAATTCAATGCATTATGCAGTTATTAAAAATGTTTACAGTGAATGTGAATCACAGAAGTGCTTGAGCTATACAGTGAAAACAGAAGGACACAAAATTAGATAATAATACACACACAACTACAAGTAGGCATTAACTCAACAATAATGACACTTAAAAAACCAAAAACCCAGGAAGGAGCCAGGGCAGCATTTCAACAGCAGCTGGCTTTGGAGAGAAGGAGCACAAGAATTCTTTTTTCCTTTTTACTTTCTTGATTTTACAAATGTTCTATATTAAGCACATACTGAGCTTTTCTTTCTTTCTTTCTTTTTTTTTTTTTGGGGGCACATACTATTTTAATAATAAAAAGTAGAAGACTTCCAATTTGCCTCTCTGCCTCTTACATACTCACCTCCTCCCTATTGTAAGAGGTATTTTTTAAAAAAGATTTTATTTATTTATTCATGAGAGACAGAGAGAGAGAGAGACACAGAGAGAGAGAGGCAGACACAGGCAGAAGGAGCAGCAGACCCCACACAGGGAGCCCAATGTGGGACTCAATCCCGGGAACCCAGGATCATGCCCTGGGCCGAAGGCAGGTGCTAAACCGCTGAGCCTCCCCGGTATCCCCAGTATTTTTTTTAAACTCATAAATTGCAGGGGCGCCTGGGTGGCTCAGTAGGTTGTGTCTGACTCTTGCTTTTAGCTCAGAGTCAATGGGCTCCTGTGCTTGGTGGGAGTCTTCTTGAGTTCTCTCTCTCTCACACTCTCTCCCCCTCTGCCCCTACTCCACTCACTCTCTTTGAAATAAATAAATCTTTGAAAAAATAAAAATAAATAAAACTCAGAAATTGCCAAAAACCAAAGGTAGTTCCTCTAATTCTTCACACCAGAAACCTTGGGCTAAGCTCGGTTAATCCGCCCAGCAGAGGTCTCCAGAACCTATGCATGTGTACACCTACACACAGTACACAACACACTCATGCACATGTAGGTGCGTGCTCACTCTCTCACCTGTTTGGCTGGGTGGTTATTGACCACATTGATCCTCATTCCAGCAGGATGGGTGTGGAGTGGTGCCATGGCTTTCTGCTGTGGAACCTAGAAACACACAGAGACCATAATTTTTCCATGGGGTCCACGTCTGTTCTGCAGTAGTAAGGAATCACTGAACTTGAAATACGGTGGCACTCAGTTGTGGTCTGTGGGAAAAGCCCTCCAGAGAGCCTCATGCCCGAAGCAGGAGTCACAGAAAGCCTAATGGTCTTGCTCCATGAGCCTGGCTCAATACATGTTCACAGCTGCTGCTGTTCCTGTTACCAGAGTTGCTATGAAGACGAAATATTGTCTTCATTCCCTCTGGCAGCTGTGCAAGTGGCCAGGGCACTGGATGGGGAGCCAGGTCTGACTAGGCTCCTACCGTGGTACTCCTACTGCACAATGATTCTCATCTCTGAGACCAAGAGTCTTCTTTTATAAAACTGTGGTAATGATCCCAGAGTCACAGTGAGAGAGAAATAAAGTTCTATGTGTTAAGTGCTGGCCGCACAACACACGACCCACAAGTGTTCCATCCTCTCCCCTCTTTTCCCTCCCTCACTAGCTCACTGGAGTCCCCTTTCTTCTCCACAATACTAGATGAAAACCTTGCCTCCCCTCCTCCATATGGTTACTATATAAACCGTTGGGAGAACTGTCATTTTGCCCAAACTCTCCTGGCCCCCACTCCCTGCCTGAATCTGCGGTTGTTGCTGGCTCCCCAGGAATACATGGCAAGAGCCACACTTACCTGGATGGTTTTGGTGAGCTTCAGGGCAGGGGTCACTGTCCCGATGGGTGGGCTCAGGAAGGTGGCTGGGGAACTCCGTTTCAAGCTGATCTTCTCCCGGGCATCGGCCACCTGCCGGGGCTTCTGGGGTGCCGTGACCTGTTGCTTACGGGAGTTTAGCATCTCTCGGGCGTCTTGCACTTTCCCTTTGATCCGGAACCGAGCATCTTTCTGCAAAAGTTTTTCCCGGGCATCCTGGACTCCTAGCTTGAGCCGGGCGTCGGAGAGGCCAATCTTCTGCCGGGCATCAAACCTCTGCTGGAAGGTGGCTGTGCGTGCTGGCTGGCCAAGAAGGCCCTGCTGGATCCCAACACGAGATCGAACACCTCCAACTCCTGGTCTGGCATTGAGACTGCAAGCAAAAAATTGCAATATGAAGTGGATCTGGGTTATCGATGGTAGCCGATCCGAAGGAAGATGAGCCCTTGTAATACTGGGAATGGGGGGCAGGGGAGCTCCTGGAGAAACCAGAAATCAGCTCACTCTCTGAAACAAACTTATATTGCAACTTCTTTCCTAGTTTACGGCTTTTCACTTTGCCTTGCAAATAAAATTAGGAAGAAGGGCCTAGTGGTTTCTATCACTTAGGTAAGATTGTTTTGCTCCCTAGATCAGGCGCTCTGAGATAACATCAGGGACAGTAACCTCCAAATGATGTTAGCCACAAGGGAAAAAAAAAGCATATCTCCCAAATACCCTAACCTTCAATTTCCAAAGCTCTTCCACAGCCATGCTCCCAGTCACCCCCCTCAGTACCCTGTGATGTGGACTCAACAACTTGGAGAGGCAACAATTAATAAAGGGTCCCCAAGCCTGCCCCTGGCAAACCCAGGCCTCCGGTGCCGGCCGATGCCCTCCTGGGCTGGGAGCAGGAGCTAGCTCCATAACAGACTGAAGACACAAAGACTTGGTAGAAAAGAAAAAGAGCCACTGTCCAAACTGTTTCCATTCACAACACTGTGACACCAAATGTGTGGGTGTTTTCCTCACTTCAACCGTTCTTGAACTCTCTAGACACCAACCAGGTGTCCTCCAATTCAGTTCTGACACTACCTACCCAGAGTCAGGGCACAACCCCTAGGTTAGGGGCTCAGTCCCATGAAAATGCCCTCACTTCAGATGCCAGTCCCAAATCCTGGGCTTTTCGCACTTGGACAGACCAGGTAGAGGTGAGGGGACCCACACCCCCACCTCAAGTCTGAGAATTTGCTACAATGGCTCACAGAACACAACAAAAGCAGTTTACTTACTATTATTAATTATAAATGATACAATTCAGAAACAGCCAAATAGAAGAGACACATAAAGTATATGGGAAGGGATGTGGAGTTTCCATGTCCACTTTGGGTGTACCACCCTCCGAGCACACAGACATGTTCACCAACCCAGAAGCTCCCCAAATTCCACTGTGTAGGGATTTTTATGGAGGTTCCATTATGTAGTAAGCAAGGTTGACTGTATCATTGGCCAATGGAGACTAACTCAATCTCCAGCCCCCGCCCCTCCCTAGAGGGGAGTGAGGTAGGGCTCCAAGTTCTAACTAATCATGCCTAGGTCTTTCTGGCAACTAGCCCCCATCCTGTAGCTAGCCAGGGGCCCATCAACCATCACCTCATTAGAACAGAAGGTGCTCCTACTACCCTTGTAACTCAGGAAACTCCCTAGAGTTTTAGGAACTACATGCCAGGAACCAGGGACAAGGCCAAATATGCGTTTATCACACTTAGGAACAAGAACGTCAAATTCAGAAACCGTTAAGATTGGAAATGAACTAAACTCCATTAAACAGGCCCCATTTCCTTGGGGGTTCCTCTACTGGCCATTCAGTGGCTTGTGAGGAAGGCGAAGACGCTTCCAAGTACAACCCTTGAAGTCCTTCCTGGGGTCTGCCAGTGGCTACCTCACTCCACCTGCCCACCGCACCACGAGGCCTCTCTACTTCAGCCACCGTCACCACTACTCAGGCAGCGGGTGCCCTGCCCAGGACTTCCAGCTCCCAAGGCAACATCTCCTCTTTGGGAAACCCTCCCTCTCTGATTCTTTGAGGACAACCCTCCTTTATGCCTAGAACACATCTGCTTGTTTTCTCTTCCCCACTGGACTGGGAGGGGGAGAATGGGGCTCATTCTGTTTCAGGGCCCAGCGCTTTATAAGTGGTGTTGCACCCTGGCTAAGCATTAGAAACTCCTGTGGAATTACTTAAAAACACTAAAAACACAGCTGTCCAGATCCCACCCCACAGCTACCGAATCCAAAAGCTGGGTGAAGGCCTGGGCATCTGCATCTTTGACTCCATCAGTGACCCTGGATTATGGCAGTGTTCACCATCTCCCACCTGGTGTTAGAAGGCAAAACCCCACCAAACAAACAGGTTCCTATACGGTTTCCCACAATTGTGTCCAGCTCTCCTGGGAGGCCTCCTACACAGCAGGCCAGTGAGTGAGTGTTCCTACTGCCTCACCCTTCCCCAACCGACTGGAGGAGACTGCCCAGAGGCTCCTGTGCTGACAGCAGGAGCATACCCAAGGTACCAGCACAGGCAAATGTGACCTCCATCTTATTATCCTTAGACCAGTGGAAACACCTGCTGCCTCCAGTATGCCAGAAAACTGCCCAAGGCAGTGATGCACGTACCATTTTTCTTTGAAAAATGGCAAATTACTTTAGGACTTAAATACTTTCCAGTGGGTCCACACAAGAACCAGGTGGAAGAGAGAGGGAAAGTCAGATTAGGTGAGGGTGAGAGGCCCTGCTTGTTGGTCCCTGTCCTATTTTCTCCTGTAAAGAAAGGAGGGAGGGAAGCAAGGCCAAAAGGAATGGAGTGTTTAGAGAGGCCCCAATCAGGGAGAGAGAAATAGGTGCGTGTGGCAGACAGCACCCGCCCACCCCTGGAGTGTCCGCCCTCAGTTTCATGGTCTAAAAGGCCTTGGCGATGGTGGGGCTATGCTTTGTGGTTGTGCTGAAACCCAGAGCTACTTGAGGGACCCCTGGAATTTATGGAAGGCACACAAACTTCCTAATCAAGTCCTACCCCCCAGGACCCACTGACAGGTGAGGTAATCCCACTGGTTTGTTTTTTTTAATGTTTCCTGCTCCCTACATCTGTTGATGATACCCATCAAAGAAAAGCAACAGGCTATCAGTTCAGACCAGAAGTTACTACTGAAGGCCTCCTACTCATAAAATAGGGAAAGATTTTGATCAACATTTACTGTCCAGATCCAGATGAAACCGGCATTGGCAGAAAGCACTCCAGATAAAACTGTTCATCTACTACGCATGGGACCTCTCTGAAGCCAGAGGCCTTGGGTTGGGAAATCCAGTCACCAAAAAGAGTATGGTGAGAAGCACTCCTGCTGTAAGAGGAAGGCTCTGGGGACGCCACAAACTAGACACCTGTACGGTGGTGAGAAGGCTTAGACCCGGCCCAGTGTGCTCAGGAAGAGGTCATGTGAACGACGCCTACTATAGCCCAGAGCTTGCAGCCTCCTGGCTCTCGCAGCTCTGCTGGGGTGCCTCCTGCCCTCAAGAGCATTCCTTCACTTGTCCCCTACCAGCTTCCACAGCCCGAGGCACCCTCCTTGGGGCAGTGGAGCCCTGGACACAATGCAGCTGAGGCACTTACTGTGCTGAATCAGGAGGATCTGTTTCCAAGCCCACACCTCCTGCAGGACCAGGAGCCTCTTAGGGGTACACCCTGCATCTTCTCGCCTGGGTCAACCCTGTACCAGCCAGATGAAAAAAAGGCTCGAAGAACTTTCTGGTCCTGAGAGCCCACCAAGTGCCAGGGACCCTACAGGGACCCCAGACATTCTCCTTTCACCCTGAGAGAATGAGGTTGTTATTCACAGATGACAGGGTCCTGCTGAAGGTGCACTGGACTTCCCTGAAACTAGTTAGAGCACCAAAAATGAAGCATGAGTCAAAAGTAAAGACCAGAACTTGAGAGGCGCCTGGGTGGCTTAGTTGGTTGAGCATCTGCCTTTGGCTCAGATCGTGATCTCCAGGTCCTGGGATCAAGCCCCACATTGGGCTCCCTGCTCAGTAGGAGCCTGTTTCTCCCTCTCCCTTTGCCCCTGATCCTGCTCATGTGTTGTCTCTGTCTCAAATAAATGATAAAATCTTAAAAAAAAAAAAGACCAGAACTTGAAGAGTTAATGAGGCATACTGTCCCCAGGCTAAGGAAGAGCTTAGGACTCCAGTCACGTCCAGGGCCACAGCACATACTCCAGTAACCAGAGGGTGAGTGCACACACTTGGGATGGCCCAGTGTGCTCAGTAGGGACCCACACACCAGACCACTTGTGTGGCAAGAGAGATCACTGAGATGCCTTGTGCTGGTCTTTTGAATCTCTCTGAACAGTACAACAGGTCCATCTGGGAGAGGGAGGGGACGTGGCTGGGGATGGAGGAGCATGAGTTAAGTTACTTCCCCTCAATTTGTGGCATTCAGTTCCCTGGTTACACCAGTTCTTTCAACTCCTTTCATGAACAGCTTTCGGGGCTTCAGTGTTCAGGCTTTTTATAATCACTGCTCCTCCTCTTGCATGAAAAGACGGCTATTCATCCCAGCAGGCAGCAGTGCTGGGTACAAGGCAGGCATTAGTCATCAGGAATTTTTCAAATAAACACTCCTGCTAGGAGTGGGTCTCCAAAACACAGAGTCCATGGTGTTACCCTCCTGTTCCAAGAACTGCTGAGGGCTTCCTAACAAAGCCCAGCCCCTCAGCAGAGCCTCTGGACTGGCCCCAGTTCCTGCCTGCAGCCTCACCTCCCACTGCACACTATCTGATGTTCCTGAAACACATTCTGCACTTTGGGCCTCAGTAAATGTTTGGGAGAAGGGTGGGGGAGGTTTGGAGTAAGGCTCTGGCTTGCCCCACCCTGCCACACTGAAACAATGTATCCACCCTGGTTCTAGGGCCCTACTAGGTACTCCATGAGGTCCTGGGAAGGGTGCGCTGGGGGTGACAGGGCCAATGTCCCCACTGGAACCTCAGTGCTTTCTGCCACACCCCGACCAGAGCTGGCTCTGGACAGATGTCCAGACCAAAGGATCCAGGCCCATAAAGGGGAACCTTGGTTTATTAGTAGAAGGTGGATTTTGATGCATAGGGTCTCTGGGTTAGAATTGTGTGTGCTGAGGTCACCTTTACATGGAGAAAACACGGTTTAGTTCTGTTATGGAGAATCAATCCTGAATTAGGCGCTTTGCAGACACAGAGAAACAGGATAGCATCCCCTTACCCCCCAAGAAAGTCTTGTGCAAATGTTTTGTTTTAGATCCTTTTTTTTTTTATTATTATTCATGAGAGACACACACAGAGAGAAAGAGGCAGGGACACCAGCAGAGGGAGAAGCAGGCTCCTCACAAGGAGCTCGATGCGGGACTTGATCCCAGGACTCTGGGATCACGCCCTGAGCCGAAGGCAGACAGATGCTCAATTGCTGAGCTACCAGGCATCCCTTAAATCTATTTCTTCCCCTCCATGTTACATAATAACTAATTTTCCTCCCCTTTGTTTTAGGTCTACATTTCTTTTATCTTATTTCAACAAGCAAACAAGCAATAAGTATCAGGACCAGAGCCCTAGCCTGAACTGAAAAGCTGACCGACCTCCTTCTCCACAGCTCCAAGAACTCCCCAGACAGGGCATCTGGGCCAGAGCTGCTCAGGGCAGCACATGCCCAACCTTTCCACTGCAACGGCCTGCCGCCTTTCATGAACATTCTCTAACCAGAAAGTGGCAGTGGACAATTATCTTCTAAGAGCTAAACTAATCAAACCAGGGCGGGCAACTCTGCAAACTTGACCAGCAGCAGTACGCTCATGTTTTAAGGAAAACACCAACAAGAAGAGGCCCGCATTGCAGTTGGTGCCGCGAGCTGTCCAGGGGAGACTCCTCCATAGGTCTTGGGCAACCAAAGTCACCAAAGTCAAGCTGTGCATGGTGAGGGACAGCGCCTCACCATGGCTGAGTGAAGTATCACACAAAACCCTTTCTGTATTTGCAGGTTAATCAGGGAAATCTTTTTTTTTTTTTTAAGACTTTATTACTTATTCATGAGAGACACAGAGAGGGGGCGGGGAGCAGAGACACAGGCAGAGGGAGAAGCAGGCTCCATGCAGGGAGCCGGACGTGGGACTCGATCCTGGGTCTCCAGGATCAGGCCCTGGGCTGAAGGTGGTGCTAAACTGCTGAGCCACCCAGGCTGCCCCAGGGAAATCTTTTGATAAGATTAATTCAGGACCCTGGTAATAATGGTAATGACCCCTTTCTAGGCTTACAAGGTGTGATGAACACAAAACAGAATGGCTGCACTAAAGAACAAGCACATTCCACGACCTGTGGGGAAACACGTTATTTACACTTCCACAGGTTCATTCTTTCCTTTCCTTTTTTTTTTTTTTTTTTTTTTTTAATTCATGAGAGACAGAGAGAAAGGCAGAGACATAGGTAGAGGGGAGACTAATGTGGGACTTGATCCTGGGACCCTGAGCTGAAGGCAGATGCTCAACCACTGAGCCATCCAGGCATCCCTACACTTCTACAGGTTCTTGTGCTATTTCCACTAAGAGGAAGAGTTTTTGGAGATAATCACTGGCTCTACTTAAATTATCAGGCACAAAGTTTTTCCTGGGACCTCCATGCAATGCCATCCCACAGTTCCCAGGAAGGAAGAATTCTTCCAGGAAGCATGTAGGACAATATAGTTACTGAACGAAACGACATTTGTTCACTGCCATTAGCTGAGACCTTTCAGTTCTTGACAGGGATGCCCTAGATGTAGTTCACTGGCTTTGCAAGGTAAAAAAAAACAAAAACAAAACAAAACAAAAAAACAAAAAAAAAGTTTTTAAAAGATTTATTCATTCACAAAAGACACAAAGAGGCACACAGGAAGAGGGAGAAGCAGGCTCCCCATAGGGAGCCTGACTCGGGACTTGATGCCAGGACCCCGGGATCACACCCTGAGCCTAAGGCAGATGCTGAGACACTCAGGTGCCCAAAACTGAAGTTTCTACCAGGTTTAATCCAAATACAGCATGTAGGCCAAACTAGCATGTAGACAGCTCTAGTCTCTGCACAATCCCCCAATCCAATCGTTGTGTAAGAGCAGAGTAATATTCTCACATATTCTTACACAAAACTGGAAAGTTACTTTATTTAAAAGCCTTCGGTAATGATGATTAGAGCTAACATTAATTGAACACTTAAAACCATCAGATACTTTCAAAGTACTTTACATTAGCAATCACCTAATAAATATCTATATCTTATAAATAAGAGATATGGAATGGTTAAGTAACCTAAGATCATGTGGAAAGTGAGAGAAGGGAATCGAAATCTTAGTTTGACTCTAGGGCTTCAACACTAACCTAATGTTCCCCATCGCGGGGGAAGGGTTGGGCTTCTCCTCCTTTAAAGGGAAGATCCACAATAATTGCTATCATTTGCTGAACACTTACTACCTGGTGCAAACTTTATTTATTTATTTTTCTGGTGCAAACTTTAAAATGTACATTTTTATATTTTCATACCTAATCTTCTCAACAACCTGCCAGAAACCATTACTACAAATGAGGAAACGTCCCAGCTCTGAAGTCATCTTGCCAGGGTGGCACAGAACCCAACAACAGGCCCACCAGGGCACCAGGTCGGCCTGGTGGCTCAGTGCCCAGTCATCCCACGGATCCTCACCGAATGCCCAACACCAGACTCTCTGCACACATCAGAGCCAACAAAGTACAGACCCAACAGACAGTACAGACCGTCTACAGTCAGGAACAGAGGGGGGTGACTGCAGAAAGGGCACGTCCTGGGTAGCTGGTTCATTCAGCCACTGTCCATCAAACTGATGAAACTCAGTCTTAGAAGTGGCCAGAGGACCCAGCACCAATTCCACACCAGTTACCAGCGGGAAGACCTAGGAGAGAGCTACTCAGAGAGCAGCTGAGCAAATTAACGGTTCCTGTGTGCCTGTTATGAACCAGAAGCCAGGTGCAGAGCTGGCTGGTGAACTACGCGGTGGCGGCAGGTGCAGTGGATGTGTGCAGGGGGCTGGGGGCGGTGGATGCACTTGTTAGCCAAGGAGAGGATCTACTTTCTAACCACCGCAGGCGGGAGGTATTAACAAGCATCTACTCAGTGAATGACTTTCGATCCGAGAAGACCGTGTCTAACATTTTTACAGGCAGTTTACAAGGACACGTGAACTACTGCACGTATGCTGGAGAACTGCTGGCCGCAGTCCCACTTCAAACAGGTGAGAGCTGGGGCTCATTAAAGGCTGGAAATGACGGACAACGTTTAAGGGTCCGGAGCAACTTCCGGGCACCTCATCGCAAACCATCTCCGCACTCGGAGCCACAACAGTCTTCTCCGACAACCATCAAGAAGCTCTAACCTCCGGGCCCACCTGTTTTTTGTTTTTTTTTTTCTTGCCCAAGCCCGAGGCCAACTCAGCCAGCTCCTAAAAGGCACGCAGCCCCCCAACTTTCAGGGGGACGAACTCTTCGTGGCCTCGGGTTAAGTCCCTCTACCTCTCCCGGCCTCAAGCTCGCCATCTGCAAAATGGACAAATATGGATACGGTACGGGGCCGGTGCGGTTGCGAAAGGGGGCAAAACGGGACGGTGGCTGCACGAAAGCGCTCAGGGGACTTGAACGCCGGCACGAGCGAGGCGGGGGTTAACGCGGGCGGCGGAGCCGGGGAGCGCACGCAGGGCCTGCGAGCTGAGGTCTGGGTCGCAGCCTCGCCGGCAGCAGATCGGCGGAGCCTGAGCGGGTCACTTCCCCGCTAAACTTCGGCCGTCCTAACCCCAAGGCCGCGCGGAGATCGAGGAGCAGCGCGGCGCCCAGGGCCAGCCTCCCCCGCGGACCCGGCGGCCCCGGGAGACCCCGCGAGCCCTCCCCCCGCCCCGGCCCCCCCGACCCCGCCGGCCCCGCCGGCCTCCCCGGAGCGACGGCGCTCCCAGCCAGTGTGGACCGCCCGGCGGCCGGGCCCGCGGAGGCGGCGGGGCCGGGCCAATGAGGAGCGCGGCTGCGGCAGGGGGCGGGCGCACACGGCGCTGCGCTTCGCTCCCGGGCCGCTCCCTCCCCCGCCCCGAGCCCCGCTAGGCCACGGGCCCTGAGCACCGGAGGGAGAAAGGGCCGCTCACCGCCCCTTCGTCGCAGCCCCGCGCTTCCGGATGAGCTCGTCCAGGGAGATGTCCGCCATCTTGCGCCGCCGAGCGAACCGCGAGCAGCTGAGACTCCCCCAGCCCTCGAGCCCGCCCCTTCGGCCGCTACGGAGCAACGAGCCGCTTCCGGCGTCCGGCCGACGAACTCTCGCGACAGCTCAAACCAAGACAAGAACCGGAAGGGGCGGAGAGCTCCCCGTGAGCCTTTGCGACGCCAGCTGCTTATCTGCATACGGGGGGGGTCGGAGTACCTACGGTTCCCGGTTCTCCCCAGACGAAGAAATAAAATGGAGAGTACATAAAAAATTAACTAAGTGAATGAGACGAACTGCGAAGGGACTGGGCTCTTGGTTTAACGGTCGCTCTGCTACTCACCGTAGGGCTAATGAGAAGGGGATTCATTACCCAGCGAGTAACACGTGTAGCTCTTTATGCCTTAAACTTATGAGTAAGGAAAATAACGATTCGGGGTGACGCCCGAATCCTCACTGCTAATGTGAGACGAATTTTTGAGCGGGTAAAGGTCGCCCCTGAGGTGACCCGCCTACTTTGCGGGATGCCTGGGAGCCGCGATCTGCCCGGCCCCCCCCCTACTCTGAAAGAGCAGACGAGCGGCGCGGTGGGCTGGCGGGCTGGGGAGGCCTCCAAGTCTTCCTATCGGGCCGGCGCACCTGCCTTACCGGATCTTTCGCGGTTTCTGGGCATGGGGGGGCTTGTTTTGTTTTTGTATTTTTTTTGTTGCTTTTAAGAGGTTTTGTTTATTCCTGAAAGACAAGAGAGAGGCAGGCACCCCCCGGAGCCCTACGCGGGACTGGATCCCAGGACCCCGGAGATCAGGACCTGAGCCTAGCGAGACGCTCAGCCACGGGGCCCCCCAGGCGTCCCATTTCCGGACATTTTGCAAATTATGGTGCATGAAAATAAAAGTCGCTTTTCACGTCTGGCCCCGTGAGCCTTAGGCCGATGACCTCGCCCAGTTCTCTGAAACTGTCCCCCGTCATTACAAGGGTTAAGGCCAGCCGCTGCTCTGGGTGACAGCCGCAGCTGCCCGTGTGGCTGCTCACTGGCCGGAGCTGCAGGACCGCCTGGGTCCCGTCCCAGCAGCCGCGCTTCCCGGCGGCTTGACTCTCACCGCGCAAATCGTCCCGATCTTCCGGATGATCTAGAAAACCGGGCGAATGACAGGTCGTTGGGAGGAGGAAATAGACGTTACAATCCATGGGTGGAATTGCCTGGTCTGTGATGGCAGCCCCAGGCCCCAGCACTGTAAGCTTGGCGCGAGCTACATGTTTGCTGCATCAATCGATTAAAAAAAAAGGGGAATACACGTAGGGCGCTGTGCCCTGTGAGTTATTCCTATTATTAATTTCTTTTTTTTTTTAATTTTTTTAAAAATTTATTTATGATAGTCACAGAGAGAGAGAGAGAGGCAGAGAGGCAGAGAAGCAGGCTCCATGCACCGGGAACCCGATGTGGGATTCGATCCCGGGTCTCCAGGATCGCGCCCTGGGCCAAAGGCAGGCGCCAAACCGCTGCGCCACCCAGGGATCCCCTATTATTAATTTCTAAGTGCATTGATGCCCGCGGAGTTCATGTACTGTTGACAGGCCGCACCTGGTTAAAGGTCTGGCAGCAGAAGGTGTGCGGGGCCAGAGCTGGCAAAGCCAGCGGGGCTGGGCCGGGCCCCAGACCGAGGAAGGGAGTCGGGGTCCCACCTGCCAAGCGGCGATTGGGTGCTGGCTGGCCCTCCTCAGCCGTCAGACGGGACCGCTAGCCCCTCCCTTCCTCCTTCTCTCCTTCCGTCCCGGAAGTGCAGGGTGGGGGACGACGACACAGGGACCAGCTTGGGCCTCAGCACCCTCCCCTCCCCTGGACCGCCCAGGGCAGGTGCAGAAGAACGTGGAAGGGGCCATGGGACCCCAGGGGTTAAAGCCCTGTCACGCCTTAAATGCAATGTAAAAAAAAAAAAAAAGTGATCTAAAGGTTATTTTTCAAGCTAGTTCAGTGAGGTCATTAGCTGAGGTCAGCTGTCATCGAGGTGACCTTCCCTTGGAGGCATTTCATAAGGTGTAGAGCTTTGTAGGGTGCTGATTGTCTGGAGGACGGGGATATGGAATCTGGTCATGCGAGGGTGGGGACAGGGATGTGTCGATCCTGAGGCAAGGGCCCTCCCCATGCCTGCAACGCTCCCATGTTCCGGGAGGGACGAAGAGCATCACACTCCCAGGCAGGGCTTCCCCCATATCTTGTATGGACACGTAGGACTTTTTGCTCAGGGCGAGCAAACGTGGAATTGCTGGGAATGTACTGGGTCCTGCTTTGTTTGGAAATAGACCAAGGATTGTGCCCTGCCTGGGAAAACCGCATCCCTGTGGGCAGAGACTGGGAGTCAGGCTGCATCTGGGGCTGTGACTGTCCAGGGACCCCTGCCCACCCCCCTTCTGGGGACTTCGGCCACCCTGAAATGTGTATCCTTTTATAAATTCCTTTCCTTTCTTGCTCTAATATGATTGGAGTTTTGTGTTTTTTGTTTGAAGATTTATATATATATAGAGAGAGAGCACAAGAGTTGGGGGGGGGGGCAGAGGGAGGAGACAGAAACACAAGCAGACTGCCCTGAGATGGAGCCAGACACGGATCTCGATCTCATGACCCTGAGATCAGACCTGAGCTGAATCGGGACTTAACTGGCTGAGCCACCCAGGTTCAGGCGCCCCAATTTTTAAAAATTCTATATGCAAGCTCATAATATTACCCGTGAATCCACTTCAGGAGGCTCAAGAGGGTGTTATAAATGTTATTTTAAAAGGGTGTCAGGTCTGAGAGGGTGGCAAGTCATGACCTAGTTCACTCACCTGTTATACAGATGGAGAAACTGAGGCGAGGAGAGAGGGAGGGCCCAGGTCCAATCCATGCCCTTCTCAGCTCCCGGGGACAGCCCCTTGTGAGCTCAGGCAGGTGCGCCTTCAAAGCCCGACACTCAGGCCTGCTTTCCCATCCTCCAGAAGGGGGTCACGATGAGGAGACGGGACCTGAGCGCAGTGTCTGCAGGGTCCCCAGCACACAGTAGGTGTTCAGAAGGGATTCCCAGGCCAAGCCCTTCCCTGCCCACTGAGGAGTCCCAGCCCTATTCCTGATGTGGGCCAGGGCCAGAAAAGACGGGAAGAGAGGAAAGAGGAGAAAGGGGCTCCCTGGCCTGAGGCTGGGCTTCCGGCATTCCTCCCTGCACACTCCCCCATCCTCTCCTCTTCCCTACTCCGCTCCAGTCACACTGGCCTTCACGATGTTCCTACCAGGTCTCTGCCCCAGGGCCTTTGCACTTGCTGGTCACTCTAGAGCACGTCTACTGTGCTTCCTTTCCAGGCTCATTTCCGCTGTCCCCTCAGCCACCTGCGTTCTTCCATCTGTTTCTCAAAGTTAATTCCACAAGCTTGTTCCCAAGGCATCTGTACTTGCTGTTCCATCACCTTGAACACCTACCCCAGCAGAGCCAGCTTCGTTGTCTCTTCAGAGAGAACAGCCCTCACTCCCACGTTGCCTCGTGGCCTGACTTGTCTTGGCATTTACCGTTTCACTCATGACACCGTCTGGCACTTGTCTTTCTCACCAGCACCCCAGGAATAGGGGAGGGCGTGTGGGGGCGGCTGCAGCCAAGTCTCCAGCACTTGGAACAGTGCATGAAGGCACGAGGGAGCTAGGGACCCCTGTGCCGCCTTCCACGGGGAGAGTGGTGCCTGCCTCACCTCATGGCCCAGCTTCCGACCTGAAGGCTAGTAGTCATGGCTGAGCCTCAGGCTCTCCAGCAGAAACCAAGGCCAGTGATTTCTCCCTGGTTTTCAGAGGGGAAAACAATGAGGACATACAGAGCTGGACAACATGGGAGCGGAGAGAGCTTTTCACGCGGTGTGAGTAAGGCTGGGCATCAGGGGGCTGGCACGAGGGGAGGACTCCAGGCTGGACTCCCAGAGCCCATACACCCTGGCTCAACTTTCTGTCTCCAGGACTCTAACCTCAAAAAAATCATCGGAGGGGCACCTGGCTGGCTTCAGTTCAGTAGAGCATGTGACTCTTGAAGGTTGTGAATTCAAGCCCAGCGTTGGCAGGGAGCCTACTTAAAAAAAAAAAAGAAATCATCTGAAAGGAGGATGAAGGCCACCACTGTTTACAAAGTCCACAAACTGGAAGCAGCCTAACTGTCCAAGGGTAGGGGATTTGCTATACAATCAATTATGATCCCTGTGGGCTTCCAGAGAATGTGGGACCCCAGGGGAAAGCCCATCTGATGGAGGAAAAGCAGCAGTCCCATGGTGGGCCATGTGGTTTCATCAGAGGCATTTGCCTGTGGATGTACAGTATTTTTTTCCCCCTGTGCATACTTTTCTGTACAGTCCAAAGCTTACACGATGAACACGAATACACGAAAAGTGAGTGCTGGGGCCCTTCCTGTCTCTTCTCCCACAATGCCACAAGTCACAGAGCCTCAAGGAACCGCAAAAGGGTTAGTATTAGCAAAGTTTTATTTCAATGTTTTTTTTCTGCTCATAAATGATTCTGAAAAAGCCCATATGCAAGAGGCGAACCCACCCTTCTAAAGGCAACATCGAGGTCACTGAGAATGCTGCTCAGACAAAAACTTCCCCTGTGCTGGGGTGTGGGCAGCATGACGGGTGGGTTTGGGACAGAGGAATAAATAAACATCATCTCAGCTCTGCCATCAGCACTGGCGGCCCAGGGCCCCGAGGCGGTCCATCAGACTGCCGGGCTGACGGCGTGGAACTCCCAAAGCCGCCCGGATGCTTAGATGTGCTGGGGAGATGCTGAGGCTTCAGGAAGGCTGAGGAGCCCCCCGAAGAGCCTTCAGCCAGCCCCCTCCTCCTACTCCAGCCTGGGAGAGAGCCCAGCTCTCTGCTGACTGGGCCTGCCTGGGTCCTGGGGTGGGGGCAGACTCTCACCCCCACAGCCCCAGCCAAAGGGACTTTTTGGTGTTACCTGTCATGTAGTGTCAGGTGCTAAGGCCTGGCTGTGGCCCTGAGCAGGTAGTGAGGGGTGGCAGGTGAGGGTCCCAAGGCAGTGGCTGGGGGGGACCCTGCCACCTGCAGCTCTGGGCTGCCTGTACATTTGTGTTTATTTCCAGAGGGTAGTCTGCTTTGGGGGGGGTGGGGGGTGGAGCATGGTGCTTGCAGACTTGGCCTAGTAGTGTATGGGTGGGTGGGGTAGAGGTAGGGAAGGGTCAGGGCCAGGGCCGAGCATCACTGGTAAGAACCAATGAGGGCCAGACAGGTACCGGCCCAGAAGGTGGCTGGCGATGGCCCACCTGTAACAGAACCCTGCTCCCAAAAGGATCCCTCGGGGGCCAGCCCAGCGGGGTAACCAGCCAAGCAACAGGCAGGCCAGGCTGAACCCAGGACCACAGTGGGAGATGTGGGGGAAAGTGATGTTAAAGAGCAGTGGTGGGGAGGAGTGGGTGCGGACAGGGCACAGTGAGTATGCGGGACAGGCGTGCGAGCAGCCAGCGCCTGGCCATCAGAAGGCGAAGCAGCGCTCCTTGGGGTGGCCCACGCGGTCCAGGTTGGGCAGGCAAGCATACTGGATCATGGGCGGGGGTCCACACATCAGTATCAGCGGCTCCTCCTCTGGAGGTGGAAGGTGGTCCCGGATCATCTCTTCATTTACGAAGCCCTGGCTGTAGTCCCAGGCTGCGGGGAAAGACCAAGTGAGTCCAAGTACAGCTGTGTGACTGACCAATGACTGCCCACCTGCCCAAAGCCCCTCCCCCTGATCACCACACTCCGGTGCTGTGACTTTCTCCCTTCTTTCAATGAACACTGAAGAATGAAGAGGCTGATCCAAAGCAAATGCTTGCTCTGATCCCTTGCCCCAGCCTGGCTCACCCAGAACAAAAAAAGCCAGTAATTAACAAAATGGCAATAAGTGCGTAGCTATCAATAATTACTTTAAATGCAAATGGACTAAATTCTCCAATCAAAAGTGGTTGAGTGGATAACAAACAAGACCTTTCTATACTGACACAAAAGCAGGCACATAAACCAATGGAACAGAAGAGAAAGCCCAGAAACAAACCCATGATTATATTATTATTATTTTTTAAAGATTTTATTTATTTATTCATGAGAGACACAGAGAGAGAGAGAGAGAGAGAGAGAGGGGGGCAAAGACACAGGCAGAGGGAGAAGCAGGTTCCATGCAGATAGCCCAACGTCGGACTCGATCCCGGGTCTCCAGGATCAGGCCCTGGGCTGAAGGTGGCACTAAACCATTAAGCCACCGGGGCTGCCCCAAAACCCATGATTATATATGGTCAATTAATCTTCAACAAAGGAGGCAAGAATATCCAATGGGGAAAAAACAGTCTCCTTAACAAATGGTGTTGGGAAAACCAGACAGCTACTGGACCAGGGTGAAACTGGATCACTTTCCTACACCATACACACACATAAAAACCCTCAAAATGGGTTAAGGACCTAAATATGAGATCTGAAAACAGAAATCCTAGATAAGAGCACAGGCCATAATATCTCTGACATCAGCCATAGCAACATTTCTTTAGATATGTCTCCTGAGACAAGAGAAATTAAAGCAAAAATAAACTATTGGGACTACATCAAAATAAAAAGCTTCTGCAAAGCAAAGGAAACCACCAACAAAACTAAAAGACAACCCTACTGAATGGGAGAAGATGTTTGCAAATGATGTATCTGATAAAGGGTTAGTATCCAAAATATATAAAGAACCGATACAACTCAACATCCAAAGTCCAAATAATCCAATTAAAAAATGGACAGGAGACATGAACATTTATCCAAAGACATACAGATGTCCAACACACACATGAAAAGATGCTCCACATCACTCATCATCAGGGAAATGCAAATCAAAACTACAATGAGCTATCACCTCACGCCTGTCATAATGGCTAAAATAAAAAACCCAGGGGCACCTGGGTGGCTTAGTTGGTTGCACATCTCCCTCTGGCCCCTCCTCCCAACATGTGCTCTCTCTCAAATAAATAAATAAAATCTTAAAAAAAAAAAAAAAAGGAAAAATAATAACACAAGAAACAACAGGTGTTGGTGAGGATGTGAAGAAAAAGGAACCCTCGTGCACTGTTGGTAGGAATGCAAACTGCTGCAGCCACTGTGGAAAACAGTATGGAGGTTCCTCAAAAAATTAAAAAGAGAATTATGCTATGATCCAGTAATCACACAACAGGATATTTATGCAGAGAATACAAAAACACTATTCAAAGGAATACATGCACCCCTATGTTTATAGCCACATTATTTATAATAGCCAAATTATGAAAGCAGCCCAAGTGTCCATCAATTGATGAATGAATAAAGAAGATGTCGTATATATATATATATTTTTTTTTGAGTTTTCAGATTATTTTATTTACAAGTAAATGGAGAATGTCTCCTGTGAACACTAAAGAAAGGCAACATAAAGCAGGGTTGCCAGCTCCACAGTGATCAAAATGATGTGTCAAAAAGGATCCTTGCCTCTGTTTTTTTTTTTTTTAACAATGATTTTTGTCATTAAAAAGGGGGGGAAAGTGATTTCATGTTGTTCATGTGAAAGAACTCAAAAAGGACTTTTCAATACTCTACAGTCTCTAGTCAAATGAGTGAGGTGATCAGGATGTCACTTTCATTCAGTGACGGCCTTGCTCCCCAAAAGCAACAGCCTCTGAGCAAATGATTAATACTCGTCAAGGGTATCTGCCCGAGGAATGGAGAGACCCCGATCCTTCAGAGCTTGAACTTTCAGCTTCTCAGCTTCCAGCTTGGTCTGCTGTTCTACCCTTTGTTCTTCTAGGATTTCTTCAATAGACACTTGCTGGAGGGGTGTGTCACTCTCCTTTTCCAAGTCTATTTCTCCTAGTAGGACCACATTTTCTCCTCTGACCACAAAAATCCCTCGAGGAATATCACCGTATTTTTTGCCCACATGAATAGGGGCAAAGGGAGTGTATATGTATATATACATACATACAACGGAATATTACTCAGCCATTAAAAAAGAATGAAATCTTGCCATTTGCAATGACATGGATGTAGCTAGAGACTGTAATGCTAAGTGAAATAAGTCAGAGAAAAACAAATACCACATGATGTCACTCATACATGGAACTTAAGAAACAAAACAAACGGACACAGGAAAAATACCAGACAAACCAGAAAACAGACTCCTTAACTGTGGACAACAAAGAGATGGTAGCCAGAGGGGAGGCGGGTGAGGGGATGGGTGAAACAGGTGACGGGGCTGAAGAGTATACTTGCCATGACGAGCACTGCGTAATGTGTAGCATCGCTGAATCACTTTATTGCACACCTGAAACTTAACAACTGCCTCAACTGCATGTTGACGACACTGGAATTAAAAGAAAGCAAACCAACAAGACCTATCCATAAGTTGCCTACAAGACACCTGAGATGTTTATAAGGGCACACACAGAGTGTGTTGAGATTGAAGAGACAGAAAAAGATACTCTATGCAGATGGAAAGGAAAAGAAGGCTGCAGGAAATAAGAGACAAAGAAGGGCATCACATGAAGGTAAAGAGGTCAGTCCAACAAGGATAGAACGTTGGTCAATATTTACGCACCCAACATAGAAGCACCTGATTATATGAAGCAAATACTAATGGATCTAAAGGGGGAAATAGCAACGCAATAATAGTAAGGGATTTTAACACTCTGCTTTTATCAATGGATAGGTCACCCAGACAGAGAATTGATACAAAAACATTGGCCTCAAGCAACATGTTAGCCCCAATAGACTTCAGACATGTACCATTTACAGAAAGTTCCACCCAAAAGTTCACACACATTCTGCTCAAATGCACACCTCACAGCTGTCAGAATGCCATCATCAGGAAGACAAGAAATGACAAATGCTGGCGTGGACGCGGGGAACAAGGAGCCTTCGTGCGCCGTTGGTGGGAATGTAAGCTGGTGCAGTCACTGCGGAAAACATTACGGATATTCCTCAAAAAATTAAAGATAGGATTACCCTATGATCCAGTAATTTCGCTTTTGGGTATTTATCAGGAGAAAATGAAAACACTAGCTCAAAAAAGATATCTGCACCCCACGTTCACTGCTGCATCGTTTACAACAGCCAAGATATGGAAGCTTCTAAATGTCCAGTGAGGGATATATGGGTAAAGTAGGTGTGCTATAGTCGGGGAGCAAAAATTTCTGTCCCTTCAAAGGCTCTTCTAGCTGGACTAAGAACAAAACGGACATGAGAGATTTATGGGAGAAAATCAAATTTAATAGTGTAAGTACAGGGAATGCAGACAGACACGGACATTCCAAAGGCGGTCAGGCAACAAGAGGTGGATATGTCCTTCTGAGCTAAGGAGAAGGGAGCAGGAGTCTGGGATTTCAGAGGAAAGGAATGGAAAGGAATGCATTTCACAGGGCGATAAGAAGAGCAGATGTTTGCTCTGCGATACAGATGGGTCAGTCTGATAAAATTTAGCTCTGTTAATAACCCTACCCAATTTAGCTGCTTCTGTGTGGATAGGGAAGGAAAAAAGTTTCTCTTGAGCCCCACAGGGTCACAAGTGCCTTCAGCTCAAAATAATCCACAGGCCCAAGTGGCACATTCGGGGGAGGGGAGTGTTCTGAACCCCTTCAAGACAATGGAATATTATTCAACCATAGAAAAGAATGAAACCTTGCCATTTGTAGCAACACGGATGGACCTCAGGGGCATTATGTGAAGTGAAATGAGTCAGACAGGAAGATAAACACTGTATGATCTCACTCATATGTGGAATCTTTAAAGGAAAAAAAAAAAACACCACCACAAAACAGCAAGATCAAAAAAAACCCAAGCTCACAGATACAGAGAATAGGCTGCTGGTTACCAGAAGCAGGGGTCAGGGGAGGGAGGAACAGGTGGAGGAGATTTAAGTCTATATTTAAAAAGTTGCATGGGACTGAGTTGTATTTGCTAGTGTATAAAATGTGCAGGCATATAAAATAGCTCAATTTTACAAGAATTTTTTTTCTAGAAAGTGTGTTTGTCTTTATAGGTGTACTGAAGGGGGCTTCGGGCGGGGGGGGAAACTCGGGTCAGCTGCATTTGCGAGGCAGCCCTGCTTCTTGGTTCCTTCTCTTAGTTCCACGCTAGCCCAGCCGGCCTGTTACCATGATCTTTCTCAGCACCGAGAATTTCAGCTTTTACCTAACACTATAGCAATTCCCCCACTCCTCTTGAACGCTGGGTCAGAGTAATGGTAAAGTGTAAGATGCTAGACCACCCAGCCCAAAGTCCTCCTTGGGTCACTGTTCAGTCTCCAGGAGCCAGTACTCCGGTGGTGGCATCGCCATGTGCCACCACCAGGGGTCAGTACCGGGGCCTCCCCATGGGCCACAGGGACCAGAAGGCTCCCAAGGGTGATGAACCCAGCCCACCACCCTATCGGAAACTGCAACCAGCAGCGAGCAAACTTCCCACCTCTGACTGAGACACAGATTCAGTGGCCCCCTCCAGACGCCCCTGCCCGACTACAGTTGACCCGGGAACAGCACAGGTCCATGCAGAGGTGCAGCTTTTGCCATCAGGACAGTACGGTCCTGTAAATATACTTTCCTTATGATTTTCTTGATAACATTTTCTTCTCTCTAGCCCAGTTTCATTGTAAGAATACAACGTGTAATATACAAAATAGGTGTGTTTAACCGATTCTTGGTACCACTGATAAGGCTCTGGTGGACACCAGGCTCTTAAATTTTTATGGACTCAAAGGTAATATGCAGATTTTTGACTACATGGGGGTGAGGGTCAGTGTCTCTAATCCTGGTGTTGCCCAAGGTCAACTGCACTTTGTTTATCCCTGGTCTCGCTAACCACCTGCTACTCGGCTCTATAACTTGCTAAGAAACCTGTTTCCTGCTCATCTTCTCCCACTGCAACATCAGCTCACAGGGCCAAGCTGACTGCAGGAAAAGCAGAGGGGCCAACAGGAAGCCAAGTTCAGATGGCCTGGCCCAGGCCGGCCAGCCAGTGACACACCTCAGGGCACTGCTGGTGAGGTCTGCAGTCCACCCAGGCCCCAGCCTAGCTCTTGGCCAAGAGGCCCAGGACCTGATTTGGTTGACCCAGAAGGATGGCTCCTTTCACAGGGATGGGCCCAGATGCCCCAGTTCCTGTGATGGGTGTTGCCCCAAGGCCCCATCTGCTCAGTTCTGGGGGAAGTGGACGTGGCATGTTCCCCACACCAGGCTGAGCCCTGGGGGACCCTGGGCCCTGGGGAGGGGAGTAGGCAAAGCAAGGCAAAGCAATGCTGATGCCCACAAGGATGCTTCAAAAATGTTCAGTTTCCAACATTTAGAAGTTTCCAACATTTAGAAGTTTCCTGTGAAGATGCAGGTCCCTGCTCCTCTTGACATGTGGAAGGGCCTGACCGACAGGGCTGCAGTCACATGGAAGGACTGCTCCGCTCCCTACAGTCTCCAGACCCTGGAGCCGAGCATCATCAGTCCCACAGACCACGAAGCCTGAGCTACTGCTTTTCTCAGAGAGCAAATTACGCTTCTACCTGAAGCAGGAGGATGACGCAGAATTTAACTCCCAGAGGGTGGCCTCATCTCAGGTTTTGTGGGCAGCCCTCATTTGTTGCCTCCTACATGACCTTGGCAAACTGGATGGGTAGAATGGGGTTCACTGTATGTCAGCACCGCCCCGCCCCCCCAGGGCTGATGTCTGGGGAGAAAATGGTGTAATGTTCCTTATAGGGTACAAACTGCACAGCGGGAGCAGTTGCGCCCCCACCACCCCCACCCAGAGTGAGCCCCTGGACCAAGGGCAGAAGGCCAGCTCTCTGTCCAGCAGGGGGCAGTGCAGCCAGGGGAAGGCCTTGGGCTCTGGAAGAGGAGGACGGAAGTTCAAGCCTGGGCTCCGGTGGTGTGTTTCTAGCTGTGTGCTGTGGGACGCTTACTTCCCCTCTCTGATCCCTCCTTCACTGTGAAGTGGGTCGCACCATCTCCCTCTCCCAGGCCACCCTGAGCACCCTCGGAGACCATGTAGGTAGAAGGCCCAGCACCCCCACCCAGCCAAGCGCACTCAGCGCCTCCGTCTCTCACCTTCCGGGGCTTTGTCCACTGTGTACCAGAGCTTGAAGCGAGCAGAATGTTCATTCCGCAGTTCCTCCAGCTCGGGCCGCAGCAGGATGTCCTTCTCAGTCTGGGGAGGGGGGGACAGGGCCCAGAGGTCAGGACGGGCTGCCCTTGGAGACACTTGTCGCCCAAATGGCTCATCATCCCGGCCACCGTGGGCCACATGCTTGGCAAAGCTGGCCGGAGAGCAGCCTGGCGGACCGGGCCCAGACGCCCAGGAGCGCACGCCCCTCTTTCCCCATCTCACCTGAGGAGCAGCTCGAAGCTGCAGATGCTCATTACAAAGGGGTCTGCAGACAGTTGCTACCGCAGTGGGGAATGTGTCCCGATAGGACAGGGACTGGAGGAGGCCAACAGCTAAAGACAGGTACAGTCAACTACATAACCAGGAAGACCGGAAAGAAACAGGCCAAAACCTGCACCATGACCGTCCCACTTAAAATAGCAAGTGGTTCCAGTGACAGGTCCCTCATCCCAAGGACAAGCCTCCTTACATTCTGGCATCTCAGGCTGTACATCCTTAAGTCAGGAGATGCAGACAACTGTTGCCCAAACCACACCTGCTCCTTCCACAGCCTCCCCCATGCTGTGGCCTATAGCTCCCCACTCTGCTCCCACCGGCTTCATCCAGCTGGCCCCACGTGGCCCTGTCCTTCAGCCTGGTGTCATTTCGTCCAGGAAGCCTTCCTGGACTCCCCAGGGGCCTCAGCGATCTACTCCTCACCTGGCCCCTCTGTCTCATGTGTCTCCAGGTCACTCAGACAGAAGGAGCTCCTCAGGCCAGTGGGTGGTATGACTGACCCCATGGGACTGTTATAAACTCAGGACCAAAGAACTCTGCTCCCAGGGGCAGGACGGCATCTCGACATGCTCAGCAAAATGGACTAAGGGTGCTAATTGCAGCGAGGATGGGTAGGAAAGGACAGATAATTCGAAGCCACAGCGATTAATATTTTCTGAGTACCTGCTGCATGGAGAGCGTCCTGCGGGCAGAAGGGACTGACCCAGCTCAAGCTGTACTTCTCTCAAGGACCCTGAAGTCCTGGCTCCTCAGTGTTCCCCTCCAGGAAATGGGCTGCAGGCAGGAGGCATGAGCCTCTGCGGGTCCCAGGGAGGAGGATATTGATTGTTTCTCCATTTTTTTCATTCCTTTCTTTTTTTTTAAGTAGGCTCCATGCCCAGCATGAAGCCCAATGTGGGGCTTGAACCCACAACCCCAAGATCAAGACCTGAGTTGAGATCAAGAGCCAGACACTTAACTGACACTTAACCATCCAGATCCCCTCGTTTCTCCCATTTCTAAGTGGGGTAGTGGGCCCTCCTGTCCTGATCAAGGACAGGGCCAAGGCTCAGGCTGGACAAGCTCTGTGTAAAAAATACAAAAATATGGAAGTAAAGAAAAATCCCAATAGTTTTCAGAAATAATGAGGGTTAGAATTGTTTATCTTTTAGACTTTGTTTTCTAGTAAGTACATATACTTTCTTTTTAATAAAAATGGGATCTGGGCACACAGGCCACCTTGCCACCTGCTCTTCTAAGGTAAGAACACGCCATAGCATGTCATCAGCCTCCAAGCACCAACGCTTCCCTTACCAGCTGCCCAGCTTGGGCTGAACAATGGGACCACCTGTTCTCCACTGAAAGGCATTTAAATTGTTTTGCACACCCTCCTTCATAAACAATGTCTCCCTGACCATCACTGCCTTACCAGTTCCTTAGATAAATCTCAGAAAGTGTAAGGCATTCAATACACGTGGGTTTCAGTAATTCACACATCAGCAGCGTGCCCAGTCTTGGGCCAGTGGGTAATGACCATTGAATCTTGGCCAGCCAGATGGATGGAAAGTAAATCTCACGTTTTATTTATTTAAGTATTTATTTTAAAGTTAGTTTGTTTGTTTATTTATTTATTTATTTGTTTATTTATTTTTAAGATTTTATTTATTTATTCATGAGAGACACAGAGAAGAGGCAGAGACACAGGCAGAGGGAGAAGCAGGCTCCATGCAGGGAGCCCGATGTGGGACTCGATCCCGGGTCTCCAGGATCATGCCCTGGGCCGAAGGCAGCGCTTAAACCGCTGAGCCACCCGGGCTGCCCTTATTTGTTTGTTTGTTTTGAAGTAATGTCTACCCCCAATGTGGGGCTCGAACCCACGACCCCAAGATCAAGAGTTGCATGCTCTTCTGACTGAGCTAGCCAGGTGCCTATATATTTTTTAAATTATTTTATTTTTTAAAGATTTTATTTATTTATTTAATATTTTATTTATTCATGACAGACACACAGAGAGAGAGGAAGAGACACAGAGAGAGAAAGAGAGGCGGAGACACAGGCAGAGAGAGAAGTAGGCTCCACGCAGGGAGCCTGATGTGGGATTCCATCCTAAGACCTCGGGATCATAACCTGAGCTGAAGGCAGATGCTCAACCACTGAGCCACCCAGGCGTCCCTTTTTTATTATTTTAAAGAAAGGTAAGTTTTGGGGACTCCTGGGTGGCTGAGTGGCTGAGCGTCTACCTTTGGCTCAGGTCATGATCCTCGGGTCTTGGGAGCCTGCTTCTCCCTCTGCCTATGTCTCTGCCCCACTCTCTATGTCTTTCAAGATAAATAAATAAAATCTTAAGAAAAAAAAATGTAAGTTTGTCGTTGGCTCAAGTTGTATCTTATTAGTCTGAAAATACTTTTTTTTTTAAGATTTTTATTTATTTATTCATGAGAGACACAGAGAGAGAGAGGCAGAGACACAGGCAGAGGGAGAAGCAGGCTCCATGCAGGGAGCCTGACATGGGCCTTGATCCTGGGTCTCCAGGGTCAGGCACTGGGCTGACAGCTGTGCTAAACCGCTGAGCCACCCACGGCTCATGGGGCTGCCCATGAAAAGACTCTTTCTATATTGGTGATGCCATATGGATCTTTCCCCCTGCTATTTATCTACCTTATTTATGGTGTTTTCTCACTTGTAAGCAGCTGGGTTCTCCTCTGGTGTCTTGCTTACACTGCCTATCCTCATTCATTCATTGTATACTCATAAAAATGTTCACCAAGCACCTCTAACCCTTCACTTTCCTACATGTACATTTTAAAACCTAAACCTCACTTTACTGCAAGGCTAAAGTAGGGATCTATTCCCTATTGCTATTTTCCAAATTCATAGCAACGAACCCAACACTCCTTTCATCTCTCCCCTCGGGTATGAGACGACACCCGCACCACCTGTACAGTCTCATATATACTTGGGCCTGTTTCTAGGCTGGTGCTGTTCAGCAGAACTTTCTGCAATGACAGGGGTCATTGAATATTCTAGATCTCTTATCCCATAGAGTCACCACGCACCACAGGTAGCTACAGAACCCATGAAATGTGGCTACTGAGGCCGGGAAAGTGAGTCGTAAATTTTAGTTAACCTTCATTAACTTAAATGTAAAGAGCTACATGTTCTGGCATGTTCCAGCACAGTCTAGCAGCCTAGGCTTTCCATTGTGTCACCCAGAAATGCATCAAGTCCAGTAAGCCCAGCGGTCACGTGTGGCTCAGAAACCACTGCTCCCATCATTGATGCTTTACTGGCACCAACCAGTGGGCTTGATTCTTCCTTGCTATTCTTTCTTCTCAAAACTTTCTTGGTGGTGCATAGACATGCTGTCCTCACATAATACTAACACTTTCTTTGCATTTTTCACTCTCCTGCCATCACGAGTGCACACTGGCACTTCCAAAGGCTGTGCAACTTGCCACACTGCCCCAACCAAATGCAAAAGTGGTATGGAACCCAGCCCGCTTCCATTAAGCCAGACAATACAAAGACTTGCAAACATGTAAAATGAGACAATATTTTCTAAAATACAGTTATTTTTCATAAAATATGCTCTGGCTCAAGTCCTAGTCCCACTCTACTTCCTCTGAGACACTTGTTGGGTGTCTGAGCTCAGAGCTGTAAAGTGAAGCATCCCACCACCCTGGCTAGTGGGCTAACAGGCCTGAGGATCCCCTGTACAGGTGACACCGGGCTGATGGCCTCCAGAGACTAACCCAGCAGCACTAAGTGGCACCACCAGCCTCCCATCCCATCGGACCCCACCCTACCCCACCCCATCCCATTCCATCCCCACCAGCTTGAATTACTGGCTCTTCCCACCCCCCAGGCCTTGTCAAAGCCACCCCAGTTGGCCTCAGGGCAGTTTCCTGCAGCTGTGGGAGTCCAAAGACCTCACAGATGCCTGGGCCAGACGGGGCCTCGGGCAAGCTGACCTGAACCATATCTGAGAGATATGGGGGCCTACGCATGGCCCCCATGCTGTTGGAGGACAGGTGTCTCATCTTGGCTTTCCCCCAAAGGGAAGCTACTTTGCAAAATTCACATATGCAATAAGACATTGAACCTAGAAAGATCCTTGGGATGACCCTGCTTCATCAGCTAATTCCACAGTGAGGGAGCAGAGCCCAGGGAGGGAAAGTGGTTTGTCCAAGGCCACACAACAGGCCAGGGCAGGCAGGCAGCAGGAGTGGGGTGGAGGACATACACTGCGGAGTCGGAGAGACCAATTCCAAACTCTGTCCCTACACCCCCAGCTCTGGGCCTGCAGGCAGCGGTGCTCTCAGCCCCTCCAGCCGCAGGCCAGCCCCATCCCGGCCAGCATTCCTTCACTTCACTGCTGGGTTCCTAACTCTGTGGAGTGAGTGCTGAGATTCTGAGAAAGCAGCCAGGGAGCCAATCCCAGGGGGAGGGAATGCTCCAGGTGCCTTATCCCTCAGCACTTGAAACAGCCCCACTCAGGTCAGACATGGGCTCTAGGCTGAAAAGCCTGACCCCCACCAACCGCAGGAAGGCTGCCTGTGCTCAAGATGCTCAGAGCACCATCACATTTCAGCCACGCAGCCACACAGACCTCCTCAGGGGTGCCTCGCAGGGCCCTGCGCTCCCTCTCTGCAGCAGCCCAGTTTGCATCACTCAGGAACACCCACTGACCTGGTTGGCAAATAGTAGGTGGCACACGGTGGGGTCATGTGGGTCTTTCATGATGGCGCGGATCACCTGCAGCATCGGGGTGATGCCTGCAAAACAGCAGCCCCCACATGCTGAGTGAGCACCTGCTGTATACATACACACACACCTAGTGCCAGGCAGACATGGGGTGACGTGGAGGGGTGGGGCCCAGACAACTGGCCTCCCGTTGCTTATAATCTGTGCCCAATCCCATGCCCTGACCTGACCCTAACCCATGACATCTGCCTGGCAGGGATTCAACAAGGGTCTCGGGTTCGAATACCGGTTCCTCCGGCGATCATGCCGACAGACTTCACTGTCTTGATGATGGGGTTGGACTTCTTGTCTGGACGGATGGCAAACTTTCCTGGGGAGAGAAGGGAGAAGGAGTTGAGGAGACCCCGCTCTCACACATGCCATGCTTGGGGCTGGAGGGCTGGAGCACCTGTCCCTGCTGTGGGGGTCTGAGGGGTGGGTGGCCATCGCACAACCCCAGCCAGTTGGGGGCAGGGAGAGGATGGGATGGTGGCAATACCAGCCAAGAGGAGATGGATGAGCCCTTTGTTCCCACCACAGATGGTTGGGGGGCAGTGGTGAGGCTGGGGAGCCACAGGTGCTCTGGCTCAATGCCTTCACCTGTCTAGTTTCAAACAAAGCTGGTCTGTGGGCAGCCAGTCTGCAACCCTTGTTGCAGGAAGCTGGCCAGCTTCCCTCGTACACAGCCAAGGAAACTGAGGCCCCAGAGGAGACTGCATACCCAACAAAGGTCACCCACCCAGACAGCAGCAGGATCGGGGCCTGCACCCAGCATTCACTGTGCCTGCCGGGGCCTTAGGACGTTCCAACCCAAATCACCTTTGCCCTGGTAGACCAGCAGTCCATTCGGGCCCCGGAACTCAATGGTGTCTCCAATCTTCATGCTTTCCAGGTACTGGGACATCTTCCCTCCAGCAGGAAACTTGGGATGGGTGTCTTTGAAGTAAACCTGCAAGACACACCCACTGTCCTCAGGCCCGGTTCCCAGGGTCATAGGGGTGAGCTCGGGCCGCGGAGGGAAGGAAGCACCTCCTCTTCTGGGGTTCTCTGCGGCCTGTGTGTGGCTCTCCCGTGTGCCCCGTCCACCCATCTAGACTCACCCACCTGCATGCCAGGCCCCCAGGAGTCTGCCTCTCCCTAATGTCCCCTCCGAACACAAAATGTCTGCCCCCTGAACAAGGCAACCAAGCCGAGGGCTTGATGTATTCATGTTCTGCCAAGAACTGTCTCTGTGCCCCTCCCGATGGGAGATTCCCACGCTGCCCGCACAGAAAAGGCTTTGGGAACTGGGCTCAGCCTCGCCCCTCCTGTGCATGTTCAGTTCTTTCCACTTTTAGTGTCATAAAAACAGTGTTCCTGGAGCAATTTTCCTCTCTGTCCTTTGGGACGTCCCCTTTGGAAGAGGAAGTGCTAGGAGAAAGAGATGGGGAGATGGAGGGTAAGCAGCTCACCCTGTCCAGGGCTGGGAGTGGTGGGCCTCAAGGGGCCAGCAGGAGTGAGGGCAGAGAAAGAGTGGCTGGGGAGGGACAGGCAGCCCAAAAGGCCTGGCCTCAAGGGGAAAGAAGAGCTCATCCTGGCTACAGCACAGGGGAAGTGTCAGTGTGGGGGAAGTGCAGGGATGGGGGGTGTGGGGGGCAGAACTACGTGCAGGCCAGGACTCTGACCTCTGTTCAGGGCCAATGGGGAGCAGGGAGGGAGGTCTCTGAGCCAGAAGGGGCCTGGTCTTCCTGAGTTTCCCATCCTCTACTTGAAATCCCCCCAACACCTTCTCCCCATCCGGTTAGTGATTCCAACAAGAACAGATGCTCGAACCTCACCACCTTCCCTTTCCTTCTGGACAAAGCCCCAAACTTTACTGGACCTCCAAGGCACTGCCTGGCACCCCGGCACGCCTCCCCTTCTTGTCCTTTGAAGCTCCTGCTCTTTGGCTGCATGGGTCTTCAAGCCTCCTTCTGACCTCAGGGGCCTTTGCACTGGGAAGGCCCTTTTCCATCCTGTCTGGTCAACGCCTCCTTGGCCTCCATGTCTTACCTCTCTGTCACCTGCCTGGGGGAGCAGCTCCCATCACTCCACCCGCCCCACTCTGTGCCATTCCAGGTACTTAGTCTCAGTGTCGACTCTCCAGGCAAAGACCTGGGCCTAGGCACTCAGTACAATCTTATCTATTGACACCAAGCTAAGGAGGGACCCAGGCCCAGCTCCGTTCCTGCCCTCATGGACCCAGTACCACACCAGGACCCTGCGAGCCCCTGTGAGCCCCCGTGAGCGGGGACCCCACACATTGCAGTTAGGACAGCAAGCCTGGGCCCCAGGAGTGCTGAACTGGGGTGCCCATGCCAGTTTGGGCCTTTACTGGGAGGGTCTCCAACTTCCCACCCCCACTGGCCTGGGGCTGGTTCACATTTGTTGGACATGTAATCTGAGAACGTGGATTGTTGTTGTTGTTTTTTTTTTGAAGATTTTATTTATTCATGAAAGACACACAAAGAGAGAGAGAGAGGGGCAGAGACACAGGCAAAGGGAGAAACAGGACCCATGCCAGGAGCCTGATGTAGGACTCGATCCCAGGACTCCAGTATCACGCCCTGAGCTGAAGGCAGGCGCCAAACCGCTGAGCCACCCAGGGATTCCCAGAGAATGTGGATTGTTCAGTAACACTTGTGCTTCTAATTTTCACAAAAACATACTATGCTATGGTTGTCATTTCTCTTTCCACTCAATGTGATTTTTTTTTTTTTAGAGACAGAGAGAGCATGCGTGCAAGAGAGAGCACATGTGTACAAGGGGGGAGGGGCAAAGGGAGTGACAGAAAGAGAGAATCTCAAGCAGACTCCAGGATCAGCATGGAGCCAGACTTGGGGCTCAATCCCACGACCCTGAGATAGTGACCTAAGCCAATATCAAGAGTCATACAACCAACTGAGGCACCCAGGCACCCAGAGTGATTCTGAAGATCCTTGCTGGTTGTTCTGTGTCCTTCTGATCTAATGGCTGCATCTCCTTCATGTTGTGCACCCACCTCCATCCTGATGCTTCCCAGCTCTCCAGACAATGGTCCTGAGCTCCTCCCACTACTCTTGAGGGGCCTTTGGGCTGTTTCCTAGGGAAACATGCTCAGGAAAGGACCAGCTGGTCCCAGAGGCCATGTGACTGACTGTAATGGAGCAGGGCTCCTGGGGCCATGACCAGGCACCCAGTGTCCTAGGCTTTGCTGGTCCAAGAGCACGAAAGTGAATTCTGCACGAGCTGGTCAACATTACTGGTCTCTCTTATGCAGACGATCTGTCCTTAGTTGAAGACACTCATCCTGAACCCCAGACCCTGCCCTCTGCCAAACCTCCACATTTGGCTTTTGCTGGGAAACTCCAGTTTGCTATTCATTCAGAAACCAGGTGCAAGGGAGCACTGGGCCTTCAGAGAGCGGACTCCAGAGGATGCGGTCGCCCCTGCCAACATGGTTCCGGCCCCAAGACCTCACCTTGATGACCAGGTCCACAAAGCCTTTGTCGTCGTCGCTGGAGACGGGCGTGTAGGGCCGAATGACCAGGTTTCCATCGATCCGAGCTGAGAGGTAGATGTGCTGGCCTGCAGGATGAGGAGGGGTGATTACGGGAGTCCTGACGGGGCCACCGACTATCTCTGCAGGGTCCGCCCAGTCTAGTCAACCACTGCTCTGTGCTCCGCCTTGTCCTCAAAGGCTGGCCTCGCCTGGGCTCCAGTGCCCACTTCCTGCCCCCACAGCGGTTCCCATTCTGTCCCAGCTTCCTGCTGCCACACCTACCTGCTACTTCCTGCTGGTGCCACTGCCAGGGACACCAGGGATTTCCCCTCTCATTCTGATACTCATCCTTGAAGGTCCAGTGTGGCTGTCACCTTGTCCCTGAAGCCTTCCCCACTCTCCCTATTTGAAGTGCAAAGCTCCTACCTCTGACCTAGCACCCCGCTACATTCGGGCAGGGGCAGGGCCGCACTCACCGACTGGGAGGCCCAGGATGTGCTGGGGCGACGGCAGAGCGAAGCGGAACCGCCGGGTGTCATGGTTGATAACCTGCAAAGCAGCCCGAGCTGTTAGATGCCACCCACGGCATGGCGACCCCCAGACCTCAGGGCTCCTCGCATCCCATGTCATTGAGAAGGGATACTGATGCCACATGTGACACACGATCTGCACACACGAGTGTGAGGGCACCGGAGTCAATCACCCACTGCATGTGCCTCCATTCTCACTGGCTCAGGGAAGGGGAATGACCCACCCAGAGCCACACAGCAAAGTGATCAGAGTAGGGAAAGAGGTCAGGATCCCAAAGGGAGACTGCAAGATGGCCCAGAAAATCTTGGGGGCAAGAGGGAGGATCCATCCCTGCCATCAGCTCGGGCAGTGTCCTGGGTAGCAGGAAGACCTTGGGCCCTGGGTTGGCAAACTAGGGGCAGAGCGGACACAAGGCCCACGTGCCCAGGCCTGGGACACAAGAGGGGGGCTCGTGACTACACTAATAGCCCCCCAAGAAATGGGATGGCCATGACTACAGCAAGGCTGCACAGAGCAGGAGGCATGCCAGCCCCACTGCCCAAAAGGTCATGGCCACAGCTAAGACCCCCCAGCCAGGCCTCTACCCTGTGCATGGCCAATGGGTGGGCAGGTGGGGGCCATTTCCCCTCCAGAGTGGGGCAGAGGCTGGTTAAGGGCCAGGCTGGGGCGAGGAGGAAGCCAGACACCTGTTAAGTGGTCTTACACCAAGGCCAGGGAAGGCAAGCCTCCCGCAGTAAGCTGTGGTCTGAGCTGCAAATAGACCCCATGCCCCAGCTCCCTGAAGCCCCTGTGGGGTCTCCCCTGCAGCCGGGTATGCAGGGCCGTTCAGAAGGGCGGCAGCTGTCCAGCACCAGTTCATGTCCACACAAGACTAGGTGATGTGTCAAGGCCCACAGATGGACATAGTGCCGTCAGCTGGAGGGAGGGCAACAGATTTCTCCAAAGGAATAGAGCATCATTCTGAGTGTCCCTGAAGTGCATGAGCAGAGCCAGGTGGCCTATCTCAGAAAGCCAGAGCCCAGCCACCACTTAGGACACAGGGCTTGGCAACCAGCACTCTCTCCGCCCCAGCAGCCCAGGCCTGAAGCTGCCTCCCCCAGAAACCTTGCCCCCAGGCCTCCTGGGAACGGATTCCAGGATTATCAATTAGTCCTGGGGCTCAGGGTCAGAAAATATGCCAGACAATTTTTGGAAGCAGCACAGAAATGAGAGAAGGGCACTGATAATTATTGTGCTGGAAAACACTAATAGGGACAGGGCACAGCAAAAGTTACAGGGGCTAACATCTGTGCAGGGCTTAGCTCAGTGCTGGCGTTCAGGAGGCTGCTGGCCACGATGAGCTGAGCAGTGGACCCCCAGAGCTTCAGGGGGACCCTGAGGGTCAGCAGGTCCAGAAAAGGCAAGCAGTGGGGGCCTCCCTGTGCTCCTGGGGGAGCGTAGCAAAAATATCAAAAAGCAGACCCACCTGCTGACCTCCAAAAGCCACCACTAGGCTACGACGGGGAGGAGGCAGATTTAACTACTAAGACATTTGCCACAGGCTCGATCAAAAGGGCCTGATGGCGGGTCCACTGTGTGACATCCCTGGGAGGAAATACTAGATGGTCATCAAACATAATGAACCAGCTTTGGGGTAGACATGATCAGGTGTCCATGTGGAATGGCTGGGTAAAAAAATCAGGTTAAAAAGAAAGTGAGAGTAGGTATGTATACACAGACCTAAAACTCCACACATCACATGCGTGAATGTGATGCCCAAAAAAGACTCACACTGGCCCACAAATGGGACCCTCTGCACAGGGGCAGCGTGATGGGGGATGCGACACACAGGGTGTTAGTGGTTCACACGCAGAATTTCTATTATGAGCACACATCAATCATAGATTACTTCTGGAATGAAAATGAAAATTTAAAATATATATAAAACGTGGAGAAGATAAAGCCTGGTAAAACCCTCTGGGAAGTGGTGATTTTTTTTTTCTTCTTTTTTTTTTTTCTTATCTGTGGTTTTTGACTTGTCTGTGCCCTCCTAGTATGAAAACAGGCACACGTCTGGAAACAGCCACCCGGAGCCCCGGGACCTGAGACTCTGTGTGGAGTCCAGGGTGGAGCCGGGACCCGGGGCTCAGGGCCTGGTAGGTGACTTTCTCTGCTCCATGACTCAGTTTTCCCTGCCACACCCCTTCCGAGGCAGCTGCCGGTGGCCAGAAATAGCACAAAGGAGGGGCTCTGATGAGGGGGAGTAGGGAGAGCAGCTGTTGGAGGGAGGCAAGGCAAAGGAGAGGATGGTTTTAAATCATGATCCGATGTTTGAAAAGGAAAAGGATCCGATGGGGAGGGCAGGAATAGGCCTTCCAGAAGGGCAGCAGGAGAGATGTGGAAGATACCTGGGTCCGACAAACACCTGGCTCTGAGTAGATGACTGTGGCGGTGGGGACGAGTCATTAGCTTGAAGAAAAGGTGCTGGGATGGGAAACACCCAGGATCAAGGTGGGGGTAGGTCTGAGTTTTGGTTCTACCCCTAACCCACAGTGTGATGTCCAATGCCCCCCTGGTGCTCTCTTGCCCTCTGTTTTCCCATCTGTTAAATGGGTGCTTCGACCCAAAAGTCCTGAGGGGTCCCTCTTGTTCTGGCCTTCTGTGGGATAGAGTGTGGTTTGGAGAACAGGCTCTGTGGTCAGAGATCTGGGCTTGAGACCCTGTGGCCGCTTACTGGGAACCTTAGAAAGGGACATTGCTTCAATTTCCCCATCTCTAAGGTAGACAGACAACACGACCTACATCAGAGGGGGGGGGCCCATGCCCTGAGCACACAGTAGGTGACAGGAAATGCTGTGATGCAGCCAGGGAGGGAGGGGGAGGAGCCCCCATGGGCTCAGACCCTGCAGGCCCCCACAGTGTCCGGCACTCACCTCCTTGTCGATGAGCCGCAGTGGGTACTTGATGTCCGGGCTCTCAAGGGTGATGGCCGGGGTCGAGCGCTGGAACAGCTTCATGAGCAGGTTATAGAGGAACCAGACTGGGGAGAGGACCACGTGGCCCAACTGAAATGACAGGGACAGACCCATGAGGTCAGTGTCAGCACGGGGAGCAGCCTGCCACCTGCCTTTCCCGCGAACACACCAGTTGGTTCACACCTCCAGGCCCCTGGTCGCGCCATCCCCTCTGCCAGGAGCACCCCCTCCTCACAATCTTCATCCAGGGAACCAACCCCAGCATCCATTTTGGTGCCGGCTGGGAGAAGTCACAAAAATCAGGCACATGAAACCTATCACTGTATTTCTAACATAAGGAAAGGCTCTATTTCCCAAAGGAACCAGGACAAAGAAAGCTACATAACTAACTGAGCACGTAACCCTTTTCACTTTGGCTGCTGGGAAGCTCAGAGTAAAGTTCACAAGTAATTGTGCTTAGTCTTGAGCACTGTGTATCTGTGCTCCCTCTCTCCTTCCCCCCCTTTTAGTCAATTTAACCTGGTCCTGTTAAGTGATGTCAAGTGCCAGCTCGATTTAGACAAACTCCTGAGCCCTGGAGTTCTGCCTTCAGAAGCGAGGGACAGTTGAGGCAGTGAACTGGGCAGTGGGGAGCTCTGTTCCTTGTTGGCTGTATGATCCTGGGTTAAGTCCCTTCCCTCTCTGAACTGATCTGGACCAGGTAATCTGCAAGGTCCCCTGAAACTCGGAGAGTCTGCTGCTCAGCACCATGATGAGCCCCACGCAGGGGCTAATCTCATGAAACTCTCAGAGGGTTGTCATCACCACTTTACAGATGAGCAACAGCTCAGAAAGCTTCAGCAACTTGCCCACAGTCACACAGCTGGCAGGTGGGGAGCTGCCATTTTTTTTTTTAAGATTTTATTTATTTATTTGAGAGAGAATGAGTGAGCGAGAGAGCATGAGCCAGGGGAGAGGCAGAGAAGTAGACTTTCCACTGAGCAAGCAGCACGACTCAGGACTCGATCCCAGGACCTTGGGATCATGACCTGAGCTGAAGGCAGATGCTTATCCGGCTGAGCCACCAGGTGTCCTGAGAGCTGCAGTTTGAACCTGAGTCTACTTGCTTCCCCAATAACACTCTTAAACATCTGGCCCACACTCACCCTGCTGCGTGACCTTGAGAGGCTCCTCCTTGTCAGCCCCCTGCCCCCTACATCTCAACCTCGCAAAGATCCTAAGAGGTGGCTTAGAGTTTTATTTTTAATTTTTTTAAGTAGACTTCCCCACCCCCCAAGATTATTTATTTATTCTAGAGAGTGAGAAAGAGAGAACAGGAGTATGGGGTGGAGGGGCAGAGTGGGAGGAGAAAAAATTCCAAGGAGACTCTGTGCTGAGCATGGAGCCCCACGCAGGCTCGATCCCACAACCCCAAGATCTTGATCTGAGCTGAAACCAAGAGTTGGATTCTCAACCAACTGTGCCATCCAGGCTCCAGTTTAGATTTTTAAAAAACAGAAAACCCAACTCCCATGGCCAGATAGCTCACTGCTCAGGATATTTGAAGAGAACACCCTTGCAAAGGAAGACAACTGGTCACTTGTCCTTTCTAGCTGTGTTTGTCCTTTGGCAAATCACTTAGCCTCTCTGAGCTGTTTCTCCATCTGTGAAATGGGATCTTTTCATCTGCTTCTAACCTTGAGGAAACAGGGAGGCCCATTCTCCAGGATAACTGGCCAAGACTCCTCAAAAATGTCAATGGCACAAGAAATAAAGTAAGATCAGAGAACTGGTCCAGATTAAAGGAAGCTGTGGTTGGTTGAGTGGTGGCTCCCAAAAGATATATCCACCCAGATCCTGGGAATGTGACCTTGCTTGGAAAAAGGGTCTTTGTAAAGATGCAACCAAACCAAGAATCTTCAGAGGAGATCACCTGGAATTATCCTGGCGGGCCCTAAGCCCCGTGACAAATGTCCTGTAAGAGAAAGAAGACTCAGAGGCTACATGAAGACAGAGACAAAGACTGGAGTGAGTGGCCACAAGCCAAGGAAGCTAAAAATTGTTGACAGCCACCAGAAGCAGGAAGAGGCAAGAAGGGCCCTCCCCGAGACTTCAGAGAGCATGGCCCTGCCAACACATTAATTTCAGACTTCTGGCCTCCAGAACTGTGAGAGAATAATGTCTGCTGTTTTATGCTTGTTTGTGGTGACTTTTATAGTCCTGGGAAACCAATAGAGAGGCCAAAGAGACAGCACCGGAATGTGATGCGTGGCTCTGGATTAAATCCTGGGCCAGAAATAAAATAGTTAGAAAGGGCAATATATATATATTTTTAAGATTTATTTAATATTTGAGAGAGAGACAGAGAGAGAGGGCACCAGGCAAGGGGCAGAAGGAGAGGGAGGTATCTCCAGCAGACTCCCTGCTGAGCAAGGAGCCTGACCCTTGGGGGCTCAGTCTCACGACGCCGAGACCGTGACCTGAGCCAAAATCGAGAGATGGATGCTCAACTGACTGAGCCAGCCAGGTGCCCCTATAAAGGGCAATAGTGAGACAACTGGTGAAATCTGAATTAAGGCTCATGGATTAGATAAGAACATTGCATCAATGTTACTTTCTTTTTTATTTTATTTTATTTTATTTATTTATTCATGAGAGACCACGAGAGAGAGAGAGGCAGACACATAGGTAGAGAGAGAAGCAGGCTCTATGCAGGAAGCCTGATGTGGGACTTGATCCCAGGACTCCAGGATCATGCCCTGAGCCAAAGGCAGACGCTCAATCGCTGAGCCACCCAGGCGCCCCTCAATGTTACTTTCTTGACTTGATCACTGCTCTGTAATTAGGCAACAGAATGTCCTTGTGTAGGAGATACACACTAAAGTATTTAAGGGCAAAGGGGCATCGTAGCTGTAACTTATTCTCAAATAGTTAAAAGATACACACACACACACACACCATAAAGCAAATATAGTGAATGTTAACACCAGGTCCATCTGGGTAAAAAGTATACAAGAGTTCTTCATATATGATTGCAACTTTACTGTAAGTTTGAAGTTATTTCAGAAAAAAAAAAAAAGTGGGGGTGGGGTAGGGAGGAGCTCACACACTGGTGGTCCAGAGGCTGAGATCCAAAGTCCACACAAAACACTGCTTCTCCAGAAAGCTGTCTCACATTTTGTTCTCCATCCAACCATCAGTAGTACACCTCCCCGACTCTAGTTCTCTCAGCAAATGATCATGAGTTCACCTTATCGTAATCCTACAAGTTCCTCTTTTTGTCTTGGCTGCCAGGAAGCTCAGAACCAAGCTCTTGGCTTGCATGGAGGCCTCTCTGCTTCCTCTGTGGGCTTCTTGAGGTAGTGTGTTCTGCAGAGCATTGACCTGGAAGTGGCCCCTGCTCTATTCAGGGCTGGGTGAGAAGACCCTTACCTCTCAAGGCCCACCCGCTGCTCCCTGGCTTCCCATAAGCCTTGCCGGGATTCCTGCACTTTCTCTCAACCCAGGTAGGGTGCCCTGGCTGAGTACCCGAGGCCTCTCTGAAGCCTCAGTGTTCTCATCTGCACAAGAGAGATAAGACCTACTGCTCTGCCCCGGGGGAGCCCAGATGCGAGGTGAGACGGGGTGCCCAGATCACAGAAGAACATGGGTGCACACACAGGGGCTTTTCCTGCTTCCCTCAGTGGGCCTCTACCACCGGGGAGATGGGATACCCAGGTGAAGGAGGGGCAGAGCACAGAGATCCCAGGGCAGGCCTGGCCGCTGTTCCCCAAACCGGCCCTGCCGCTTCCTTGTCGTGGCTATGGCTACGGGCCCTTTGTTGGGCTCAGAACAATGTGCCTCTCTCCCAGGCAGGGCCTCCAGGCCTGTTTTAGAGCTCTGCTCTGTGACTAAGGGATCTGAAGGAAAGGCCCCCCGGGAGCCTGCCAGGGCTCCCCTCTCCAGCCCCACCCATCACACAGCCAGGGCGGGGCGGGGCCGCTGCCCATTTATCCAGCACCCACCGTATCCCAGGGGCCACTCAGTGTTTCCCCTACCCTGGGTCCCGTTAAAGGGCCTGGTTGGCAGCCCTGGGCTCAGGGCTCGGGAGGCCCAGGTCTGAAACCCCAGCTCAGGATCTCAGGACAAATTCTCAGCCTCTCCAGGCCCCGGCCTTCCTCCAGTGCAAGAGGATGATTCCAGCCAGGGCTGGGGGGACAGACAGGAAGATGGGAAAGGCCACACACACAGCAGATATGGCCAACGTTTCCAAGCTGGCACTGCTCCGAGAATGGGATGTGAGCAACCTGGGGTGATCCTCATTTCGACCTCGGGCCACAGGTGCTGTGATTATTATCACAAGCTTACAGATGAGGAAACAGACCCAGAGAAGGTCTGTATCTTGCCCCAAGTCACACCAAAGCAATCCACAGAAGGCCACACTCACAAGGGATATTACTGTCCCTGTTTCTCAGATAATTGACTCACATATGATCCTACAGGAAGTCTGAGTGAAGCCAACACCCAGGCCCAGGCCTGTTTAGCTCTTCCTAAGCCACCTCCCAGGACAGGTGCCCTCGCTGTGCCCCAGCCACAGAGCCCAAGGCCCAAATCCCACTCACTCCAACGCTCCGATATCCTGCCTCCCACAATGAGGCCCCAACTGCCAGACCAGCAGGGCGCCCACTCTGTCCTCAAACACTCACGACGGCTGCCTACTGCCCACATTCAAGGCCCCTCCCACATGGCTACAACTCTGGCCAAGTGTCTTTCTTGCCCCTGGCCTTTGCATCCTCTTCTTTCTGCCCCAAATGCCCTTCTTCTTCCCTTATCCAAACAGGAACTGCTATTCAACCTTCAGAGCCCAGTTCAAATGTCAGATCTTCCTTGGCTGGCCCCTCCCTGGCTAATCAGGCCTTCAACAGAATTCCGCAGCCCCTGCTCCCCTCAGCAAACTCCATGGGGTGAGGAGATTCTGCAGATGCTCTGCTACGGGCCCCTCCGTGTCAATCAGAGAAGCCATATCCATTGGGAACGCTGTTTAGGGAGAAAGTGGAGTTACACTTGCAGGAAATCACCATAGTAGGGAGTCCTGGAGATGAACTGACACAATGGTCAGAACCAGTTGGGAGTCGTGTTTGGTGCTCCCTGGAGTTTTATTTTTCCCCAGCGCAGCTGTTTAAGTGCAGAGCCAAGTTTAGTTAATAATGTAAGACCCCTGGCCTGCAGCTCCTAGCATAATTGGCAAAGAACCTTCCCCTGCTTCACTGCCCCACAGCCGTGGGAGACAGGACGACTGCATTCTTCATTTGACAAATGAGGAAACTGAGGCCCAGGGTGGAGCCTGGGCTTGGGTTCCCTATTTGCTGTCACTTCTCTCTCACCTGCCCCACGCCCGCCAACACTGACTATGAAAAAGATTCATAAGTCGACAGCTCTGAGGGCAAGTCCTGAACATGGGCTGCAGCCCTCCTACAGACCTTCCAGATGCCCGGTACCAGCCTCGGGTACCCTGGATGCCAGCCTTGGTTCAAATGCCTGGGCCAACGCCCACGTGTGGTCACAGCTGACACAAAACGGCAGACCCTAGAGCAGAAGCCCCAGAAGGGTGGGGGCATCTGTGTCTCATCACCACTGCACCCCCAGGGCTCAGAGCAGAGACACTCAGTAAATATTTGTGGGTAAGTTTGTGAAGGGAAAACAACCCCCATCCCCCCAGGTCTCTCTCTGGCTCTTTTTATTTTGTCTGGAAGTTTCAGGAACCAGGGCAAGAGGCCAGATCCCTCCCAGGCAAGCACAGGGCACCAGCTTACCCTGTTCATTCTAAAAACCCACAGCCCTCCACAGAGCACAGGCCAAGGTGGTTAGGGTTCTAGCTTCGATCCTGTTAGGCACACCCACCTTCCAGAGGTATGGTAGGCTCAGTGCCATGGCCGGAAGGAGCTGCTCACGTGGGCAGTTGATAAATGTCAGCCTTCCTTCCAGTCTCCACTCCCAATAACTGGGCTCCAGAGCAACCTACAGCTGCTTTGCTCATAATTATCTCACATAATCCTGAAGCCTGGGAGACGGGAGCTATTACCGCTCCCATTCCAGGTGAAGAAGCACAGGCCCGGGTGACAGACCTGGCCCAAGGGCCAGGATTTGAACCCAGGCACCTGGCTCCAGTCCACACACTGAGTCACCATACAAGACTGCCTCTCCGTGCCCGCGGGCACCGTGTGGCCAAGAGAGAAGCAGAGGTGGACTTTGCATACGTACAAATTCCTATCTGGGGAGGCAGCTGTGGGCAGTTAGTCCTTCAGGCCATAAACCCCAGTGAGCACACCTACCAGGGCTCGTGCTGGATTTGGGGGACGCAAGCCAGGGGACTCTGCCCCTGAGAAGCTCAAGCGGTGAGGAAGACAAGACACAGTCAGAGGAAAGGGTATAGTGGAAAGGTAAAGGCTTCATCTCCAGAAAACTGAAGCCTTTACCAGATTCACAGAGGGCAGGGATGCTCCGTTCCCACGCCTTGGGGGTGGAGGAACTCTGCACCCCACTCCCAGCCCACAGCACCACTCCCATCCCTGCACGCAGTGGGCAGAGTAAACAGCAAGCAGAAGGCTGAGGCCAATGCCCCACCCCAGCTCCTCCTCAGCCAACCTGCCTCGTACACACACGCTCATATACACGCACGTACGTATATACACAAAACCATGTCACCACAGCCACTCGGGGGTCTAGGATAGAGCTGCCTTCCAGGCCTTGACCTGATGCCCCCCAGGCCATGCTCTGCCCACCGGGGAACCCACCACCTGCCTTTCCTCACCTCTGCTAACAGAACGGGGAGAGGGAATGGGGTCAGCCGGAGTCCCAGGATGTCTCCAGGGAGCCCCCAGCCCCCCCCCACCATTGCCTAGGGGCCCTGCTACCCCACAGAGGGCACCCAGCCCTACTGCTCACCCTTCCCTGTAATTCCCTACTGGGACCGTGGCCTCCACTCCACCCAGGTTAGATCTGAGTGGGCAGGCTTACCCTCTCCAGGTGCCAGCTCCCTGTGTGGAAGCTTACCTGCCTGTCGCCCACCAGCTATCCTGCTGGAATCTGAATGTCCCCCTCCTTCCTGGTCCCCTTCTCAGGAAGTGGAAGGAAGTGGGAGGGAGTGGAGGAAGTTCTGCAGCTGGTGGGGGGGGGGGGGGGCTCCTGGCTCAGAACTGTGGGGGAGGGGAACCCAGGAGGAGGGGCAGGTGCACAGCAGAGCTGCTCTCAGCAGAGGACATGCAGCCCTGCTTTCCTGGGCCAGGGGTGAGGGCCACAGACTAGGCACAGAGCTGCTGGGGGTGGGTGGGGGTGGCGGGGTAGTGGCAAGCCTGGGACTCTACCTGTAGTGGTGACCTGTCAGGGCCCACTGAGCACTCACGGCTGTGCTGGGGGCAGGGGAGCCACAGTCCCAGATGGCAGGCCAATCCCTCAATGTTCCCCCCAGGGGGCTGGCAGACTGGAATGCCAAGCCCTCAGCTGGTGCCCCCTGGAGTATTATGGGAGGAGGCCTCCTGCAGAGCCTGCACATCCCAGATAAGACGTCTGGTGCCCAGAGCCCAGGGCCCGAGCCAGCCTCCCGCAGACCTTGTGGAGCCTGTGCACCAGGAGGCCTAGCTAGGGTCTGCTGTGGGCATTTTGGACCAATGGGGATCCCAGCAGGGCACACAAGGAAGGGGCAATTTCTGCCCATCTCTTGGACAGAGGCGGCCTTAGAGTTGGTGAGTCTCTCCTGACTCCCAGACAGGGCTCTGCCCCTCACAAGGGGGTTACCAGGGGGTCTTGGCTGTTCGGCAAAAATGTATGGAGTGGCCACGTGCTGGGGACGCAGTGACAAATGAAGGTGAGAAGCATTGAGGGAAAACAGAGCAGGGGATCCCTGGGTGGCTCAGCAGTTTAGCGCCTGCCTTCGGCCAGGGCATGATGTTGAAGTCCCGGGATCGAGTCCCACGTTGGGCTCCCTGCATGGAGCCTGCTTCTCCCTTTGTCTGTATCTCTGCCTCTCTCTCTCTCTCATGGAGCCTGTTTCTCCCTCTGCCTGTGTCTCTGCCTCTCTCTATCATGAATAAATAAAATCCTTAAAAAAAGAAAACAGAGCAGGGGTGAGGGTCAGTGGGTTGTGTGATGAAGGGGCATGAGATCGTTACTCTGAAGCTCCGTAATGCCCACAGGTTCGCCCTGGGCAAGGCTGCTCCTTGATCTGAATGCCCCCCTGCCCCCAGTCCTGGGCTGGGCCACAATTTCATGAGCAAATACCCAGACCAAGAGGCCTTTTGCCTCATAGTGAGGAGGAGCCTCACAGAGCCAGAGGGAGGAGGCCGGTGCCCTCCAAGTCCCAGGCGCCCGGGGTGGAGGTAGCGGCGGGGACAAGTGGCTCTGGGCCTGATCCTCAGCGCCAGCCCTGTGGCCTGCTCCCCGTGCCCAGCCAGCCCCAGGGACCAGAGGATGCATGGGGGGTGGGAGGCTGCCTTCTGGCTACACCACCTCGTGGACGAGGTGCAGAGGTGCACAGCCCCCAGCCCAGCCACTGGGGCCTTTGAGAAACCCAGGAGAGGAGGCAGGCTGTGGGGAGGGACCGAGGCCCTGGGCTCACCCAAAAGTGACAGCAGGGTGGTAGACTTTGGAGGCCCAGTTTTACGCCCTGCCAGGCACGGGCAGGTGGCCAAATGTGTGTTGCACTTCTGCATCTGTGAAATGGGGCTCACAAGTCTGCCAGCTTTGTAGGGTTCATGGGAGAGCCAGAGCCCAGGCGGGGCAGGAGACAGGGTGCAGCACTGTCACTGTGGCTGGAGGTGCCACAAACCCTGCCCTCCGGCCACATCACCTACACACTCCACCCCCTCCCGCCTCGCGTGCTCTCACACCCGGCCTCTCCCAACACCTGTGCACTCACACACACCGGGCCTGGGGCTCACACTGCATGCCACACCCACTTCCTAGAGTCACACTTGGCCACACACATGCGCTCTCAAACTCATGCACACTCACGCCTCACACCCGGGTCACTTCATACACTCCATCAGCCGCAGAGGCGTGTTCACACTCCCGTGCACTCTGCACACGCACACGTCACACCGCGTCCGGTCGTGTCACCTACTCCCACTCGGCACACACGTGCGCTCCACATTCACGCACACCCTCGGCCTCGCCCTCCAACTTTCCCCGCCGCGCCCTCTCCCACCCGCACCGCACCCGCACCCGCACGGGCTCCGGCGCGGCCCGCTCCTCCCTCCGCTGGGCGGGACCGCGCGGGACACCGGCGGGGGGATGCGGGCGGGCGGGGCGCCCAGTGCCCTCGGCTCGGTGCCCGCCCCAGGCCCCCGCCGCCCGCACCCCCCCCCCCACCGCGAGGACTGGGTCCCGGTGACGGAGGGGCGGGGGGCGGCGAGCCAGGCGTCCGCGAGGCAGGGGCAGGGGGGCCGCGTGGGGTCTCCGCGCCCCTCCCGCCTACCGTGCTCAGCTGGGCCCCCATGGTGGCGCCGCGCTTGCTCCTCCGCCGCCGCCGCCGAGACCGCCGGGCCGCCGCGCCCAGGCCCCGCCCCCCGGCGCGTCACCCGAGGAGGGGGCGGGGCGAGCGCACGCGGCGGCCCCGCCCCTCACGCCGCCGCGGGGAGGGGGCGGCGGGACCCCGCGACCGGCACGTGGCGGCTCCCCGCGGCGCGCGCCTGGGCTCCGGCGGGGGACGGGCCGGGGGCGGGCGGAGGGCCTGCTCCGGGCCCCGTTAGTCACGGGGGGGGCGCCCCCGCTCGGTGGGATGCGGAACAGAAAACCCGGAAACCACCGGCCACGCCCGGCCTGCACTCCGGCGGCTGCGCCCGGCCGCGGTGCTGGCTCCACCCGCCTTCGCGTTCCCCGCGCTGCTAGCTCCGCGGTCCTAGGACCTCGCGCCTAGGACCAGCGCCTCCGGGCGCTGCCCCCACCTGCCTCTGGGCCAGCCCGGCTTACTGCTGCAAGGCCTGCCCGCCCCCGCCCCCGCGGGCTTCCTGGCGCTTCCCTGGAACTGAGGGCACCCCACCCTGTTCCATGGGGTCCCTCCGCATCCCAGGGCACTGTAGGCTCCTTGAGGCGAGACTTTGTTGTTGTTGTTTAAGATTTGTTTATTTGAGAGAGAGAGCCTGAGTGGGAGGAGGTGCAGAGGAGAGGGAGAGAATCCTCACGCGGTCTCCCCACTGAGCATCTAGCCGGATGGGGCTCAATCCCAGGGCCCTGAGGTCATGATATGAACCGAAATGGAGAGTCTACTTAACCGACTGAGCCACCCAGTTGCCCCGGACTCTGCTTTGAAGTCCCCTGCATGCCTGGAGCCTAGCATATAGTGGTTGCTCAATAAATACTTGTCAAATAAATAAGTAAATAATAAATAAATAAATACTTGTCAAATGAATGCATTTAGCAGCTAGTACCTCCTCTGTTGTAGGCCCATGCCGGCCGGAGGGAGGCTCTCTGGCTTGGCCTCCTGGAATGGTCTTGGACCTGGATGTGAGCTCCTGGTAGTCTGACTGGTCCGACTGCCAGGTGACACATTCCTGCCATGTGATGCTGGCCAGGCAGAGAAGGACTGGGCCTTCCAGGCAGAAGGAACTGGGCAGAACATGGAGGTAGAAATCAGTTAGGTATGGTTTCAGTTTTACGGATCACAATTTTCTTCTTTTTTTTTTTCTTCTGTAATCTCCATGCCCAACCAGAGACTCAAACTCATGACCCCGAGATCAAGAGTTGCATGCTCTACTGACTGAGCTAGCCAAGTGCCCCTTATTGATCACAGTTTTATTAATTTTTTTAAAGATTTATTTATTCATGAGAGACACAGACTAAGAGAGAGAGGCAGAGACATAGGCAGAGGGAGAAGCAGGCTCCTTGCAGGGAGCCTGATGTGGGACTCGATCCCAGATCCTGGGATCACGAACGGAACCAAAGGCAGGCATCCAATCGCTGAGCCACCCAGGCGTCCCTGATCACAGTTTTAATGTTACAAAGGAAGTAATCAAATCGGAAAGCTTGACTTCAAGTAACTTCCCACTGGTAGGTGCTTCTTAGGACAAGAGCCCTTGTCCACAGGCATCTTCCACTGAGGCCCTAGGAGAAGAAGATCACCCTTGACCTCCTCATTTTCCCCAGTCACTATTGGTTTTATTCGTGTTCTTTATTTTTTTTTAAATATTTTTAAAATTTATTCATGAGAGACACACACACAGAGAGAGAGAGAGGCAGAGACACAGGGAGAGGGAGAAACAGGCTCCATGCAGGTAGCCCGACATGGGACTCTATCCTGGGTCTCCAGGATCACCCCCGGGCTGAAGGCGCGCTAAACCGCTAAGCCACCCAGGCTGCCCTTCTTCGTGTTCTTTAATCATGATGATTATCACAAATGTGGACATGTGATGTTGGGAGTTTGTTCTCCTTATGAAATTTGGAGGTGACTAACTTGGCTTTCTCCTTTTGATTATAGGCCATGATCCTCACAGGATCCTCATAGGCCATGAAGAATTCCCACACAGGGCTTTTCCTCAAAAGATTCATCCCTTAAATGGCATTAAATAAACAAAAAGTTAAATATCATTTAGATTAAGGCTATAAACGCTAGTCTAGCAAACAATCTTACACAATCAGAATTAAGATGGAATCTATTTTTCAGCCTTATATTATTATTTAAATTATTAGAAGCATTTGTTTTTTTTTTTTTTTTTAAGATTTTATTTATTTATTCATGAGAAACACAGAGAGAGAGAGAGAGGCAGAGACACAGGCAGAGGGAGAGCAGGCCCCATGCAGGGAGCTCAACGTGGGACTTGATCCCGGGTCTCCAGGATCACGCCCTGGGCTGAAGGCAGGCGCTAAACCGCTGAGCCACTCGGGGATCCCTATTAGAAGCATTTGTAGACTCAAAGAGGAAATAGCTTTCCTCCTAAGGTTATCACATTATTACTGCCTCTTTTTTTTTTCCAGAGATTTTATTTATTTATTTGAAGAGAGAGCAGAAGTAGGGAAAGGGAGAAGCGAACTCCCCACTGAGGAGGGAGCCTGTTATGGGGCTCCATCCCAGGACCCTGAGGTCATGACCTGAGCCAAAAGCAGACGCTTCACCCACTGAATCACCCTATTACTCCCTTTCTTAAGATCGTATTGACAACAACAACAACAAAAGATCATATTAACTATACACTTCTCTCTTTATCTGTTTGAATCTCTTCATTTTTTTCTGTATATAAAATTAACATTGTTAATAATCCACATAAATTGTTGAAGCATTTTGCCCTCACTGTAATAAATCCTGTCTGTGTTAACACCTCAACCCACTAACACACTTCAGTATGTAAAGCACAAAAGGAAATTTCACTCCTAGTTACATCTGGAAGTTCCCCTAGAAAGTGACTCACCTCCCAGGCCTGGCTTCACACGGTGTTGGCTCCTGCTTGGCTGTGTGACAGTCCCTTGCCACACATGACCTCAGGGAGGCCAGATCTGGTGTACAAGCAGACAAAAATTGAAGCTGAAGCCAAAACTGGAGGCACATTTTGTCTGCTTGGGGCACCCAGATGGTCAGGACATTTGATTATAAGCTCTGGATGGTGCCAACTGCAGTATCATGAGACCCCTTGCATCCACATCATCCAACTAGCTTGGTATCCAGGCCCAGCAGTCGTGTCCTCTGGCTGCCCCCAGCCCTGAAAAGGGACTGGTCCTGGTGCATTTATTTTGCCCAGTTATTGATCTGGGCCTCAACTCCCCACAGAGTTCCTTCCTGGGGTTTGGATCTGCTTGCAATGGCTAAGTGAGGCCCCCGGCCTGCTGCTATACACTATTAGCACTGTAGTGCTAATACACTATTACAATTCCTATCCTCTTTCCTCTGAGCTCCTCTCTCCCCTCCTGTCTGATCCTGTGTGCATCTTGGGAGGTGGGATGTCTCTAAGGGAGTGGTAGGCAGTGCAGGTTGAGGGAGTTGTGGCTCTGTTTCTCTGGAGAGGGAGGGATAGATTTCTACCCAGACTCCGTGGGAATTGCTTACCTCTGCAGCAGGACTATAGGGTGGCCACAGTGTGGGGGAGCAGAGAGAAAAGCTAGGATAACATTGATTAGGTGGCCCCCTCCTGTTCTTGAGACACAAACCAAGCGGGTAAGTTTAGCTGCCATTCACTGTGTGACAGGCTCAGGCCTTCCCCTTTCAGGGTCCTCCTCTGAGAAAGGATGGCTGCAGGTGTGGGACAGGGCACTGGGTCTTCAAGACTGCTTCTACTTCTGATATTTTATCTCTGAGTACCCTCAGACTTGGAAAAATACCCAAGGTTCAGAGAAATTGTAAGAATAGTACAATGAGGGGTGCCTGGGTGGCTCAGTCGTTTGAGAGTCCAACTCTTGATTTCTGCTCAGGTCATGATCTCAGAGTAAGCCCCGAGGTGGGCTCCCCACTCAGCAAGGAGTCTGCTTGGGATTCTCTCTCTCCCTCTCCCTTTGCCGCTCCCTCTGCTTGTGCTCTAGAAATAAATAAATAAATAAGTAAATAAATAAATAAATAAATCTATCTTTACCAAAAAAAGAATAGTACAATGGACGATCAGATTCACCAGCTGTTATCGTTTGACCTCTTTCTCTTTCTCTCCCCCTTCTTTGCTCTCTGTTTTCTTTTGCTGAATCATGGACAGTTAGTTGCAGATATGTGACCCTTCGTCTCTAAATACTTCACCACATTTGTCCTAAGAATAAGGCCATTCTTTTCTATATCACTGTTAAATGATCAAATTCAGGAAATTTAACACCCATACAACACTGGTACCTAGTCCCCAGTCCACATTCCACTTGCTCCAGCTGCCCCTGTGATGTCGTCTCCAGCTATTATTTTTTCTGGCTCAGGTTCTAATCCCAGGTTAAACATGGAGTTTACTTGGCAGGTCTCTTGAGTCCCCTCTAGATCAGAGGGCAGGCGACCAGACTGTTTTCCTGTTGTTACCTGCCAGGTCTATCTACAATAAGGTACTAAGTGAATGTCCTAATCCCCCACATTGGCTTTAGCATTTGTTGATGCTCCTTGGATGAATCAGTTCTCATTAAGGTGGTTTAACTGGTTTACAAAGTGCTTTGGGGAAAGAAAAAAAAACAACAAAAACCTTTGTCCTAATCATTCCTGAAGGTCCTTTAGGGAGCCAAAGAACAGAAACTACCCCACAAGCCCATTTGCCTTCTGGGCATGGCCTGTTAGCTGAGAATCCCCTACTCTACTCAGGTGTTTGATCCATGAGAGAGGCTGAGAGGGTAGAGGAACTATTAGTTTCATTTTATTTTATTTTTAAGATTTTATTTATTCGTGAGAGCGAGAGAGAGGCAGACATAGGGAGAGGGAGAAGCAGGCTCCCTGAGGGGAGCCCGATGCAGGACTCAATCCCAGGACCCCGGGATCAGGACCTGAGCAAAGGCAGACGCTCAACCACTGAACCACCCGGATACCTCTAGTTTCATTTTATAGAAGAGGAAATTGAAGGCCAAAATGAGGAGAGATGTGGGCAGCAGTGGAGCAGCTCCTCCCAAGGAATTTCTGGGCTCCAACCCCTTCCATGGACCAGGGTAGGAGTTTGGAAAGGAGGCTTTCAAGCAGCCTGCTGGGCAGAGTTTCAGGGTCCAGATTGGGGCTCTCTAATCCTTGACAGACCCCCTCGCCCCTATAAACTGTGTAGGACCTAGGTTGCCAGATTTGGCAAATAAAAATATAAGGTGCTCAAATTAAATTTGAATTTCAGCTTAATGATGAATAATTTTTTTAGTATAAGTATGTCCCAAATAAAGCACTTAAACAGATTTAAGAACTAAAACCTCATGATGTTGGGACACCTGGGTGGCTCAGCGGTTGAACGTCTGCGTTCAGCTCAGTTAGTGATCCCGGGGTCTTGGGACTGAGTCCTGCACCGGCTCCCTGCAGGGAGACTGCTTCTCCCTCTGCCTGTGTCTCTGCCTCTCTGTGTGTGTCTCTCAGGAATAAATAAAGCTTTAAAATAAATAAATAAAGCCTCATGATGTCTGGGATGTTTGGACTGACACAAGAGTCGCCAATTAAGATATAGGACACCCAGTTTAATTTTTAATTTCAGAACCGCAGAAAGAAAACTCCAAATCTAGAAAGAAGCAGTTGGTCCCTGGCTTCATTCGAGTAGCCAAGATGCTCTAAAGCCAAAGCACGAGTCCTCTCTCCGGACCGAGCTGGCCTACGTGGCCATTTAGCTGGTTTTCTACATCAGCTCATGAAGATTTTCCTGATCAACTTTCTCCATGGCTTGTATTGAAGATGTCCTTGGTGGGCACGCCCCTTCACCCCGTGGAGTAGTTGCAAATGAGTGTGGGATCCGGGAGCCGCACCCCAACGACGTGTCTCTCCAGTGTTCCAGTTCCATGCGAAAGAGGATGTGGAGCCTTGGGGCCCCCATCGTGTCTGACCCGGAGTGAGAGAGCAACTGGAGCGCCCCTCCGAGACCACAGGAGCCTGCATTCCTGAGCTCTCAAACACCCCTATGGGCCACCACCTGGTGCTGCGGAAGAGTCCCTAGCTTCAGCAGAAGTAAATAGCTCAGAGGGGCTGGCAGGCTGGAGGCTTAGGGGACAGGATTCTATTAATGTGTCCCAGGAATTCTCTGGCACCCCTCACTATCATCACTGATGATAGAGGGGGCAGGGGGCAGCAGTGGGGGCACCGAGAGAGATGGCAATAATGCAAAGTTACACATGGCTTTGCCACGAGGTCAGGGGTTCTTTGCACCCAGGGGTCCACAAGTAAGAGGCCCCCCACATATCTCCACAATTAGATCAGGGGTAATGATGGAGCTGCCTCTAGGAAATTCAAGAATGGCCAGCAAGGAAAGGTTGGCTCATGTTTCTTTCCCACTGGGAGGCCTGCGGCACCCCGTGGAGAATTGGCCAAGGTCTCTCCCTTTGTCTTCCAGTACTTCCGGTTTACCTTCTCGCCCTATTGCTCATTGCTTTATGCCTCCTCGACCTCTGAGTTTCAGTCCATTTCTTGCTATGCCTATTGCTTTCGCTCCACTCCCAATATTTTGTCCTCCGTTACCTTATTTTGCCAATTTTCCTCCCTGGGGTATGCCAGCTTCTGCACCCTCAAACAGAGAGAACAACTGATGACAATAAATGGAGGGGAAAAAAGGGTTGGGGGAAAAGGTGAACATTACTCATTTATGTTTTTATATTTGAAACCCCCTACCCTCTTACACTTTGTTTAGCACTAATGTGCCTTACATGATTGAAGATTTAATAAAAATGCTAAAGTTTGAAAAAAAATGTTTAATTTCAGGGAACCAATGAAAAGATTTTAAACTTGGATGCCAGGAATTAAAACATGCATGGCAGGGGTTATCAGATGCAAGAAATGAGGCAGGTGAAGTTGGTCGGGACTTGAATGCCGAGATGAGCTGCCCTTTGGAGAGCAGATGACAGCCTTGGAGGAAGGGACTTAAGTTTGGAGAGCCATTGCCAGACAGTTCTAGAAATCTCCCCCTGGAGGCGCCTGGGTGGCTCAGTTGGTAGAGCAAGCAATTCTTGATCTCAGGGGTCATGAGTTCAAGCCCTACGTTGGGCGTAGAGTTTACTTAAAGATTAAAAAATAAGTAAATAAATAAATAAAGCTCCCTCTGGCCCTCGGGTGGTGGTGAGAATGAGCAGAAATGAGCAAGGCTGAAGGTCAAAGACCAATCCAGGGGCAGTTGCAGCGGCCACTGATATGCCAGGAGGTTCAGGCCAATGGCCAGGGGTGAAAGAGCATTCAGGAGGCAGGACTTATGGGGCTTGTGGCCCACCAGATCAGGAAGGTAGGCAGGAGGCTTCAGGCCTGGCATGGGAGGGGGTCTGGGGGGCTGCAGGAGGGAGCAGCAAAGGCCCGAGAGGCAATGGGGTCCAGCATCTGGAGTTCAGAAGGGGCCAGGCCCAAGAAGGGAGAGTGGCCCTGGGGCAGGGAAGGAAAGACACAGGGCTAGGGTGGAATGGGGAGCTGTATCTGGGGGGCATCCCTGCCCATATGACCTCCTCCAGCTCCTTCTTGCCCTCTGAGGAGCTAGTTGGACTGCCTGCCCCGGGAAGGGAGGGGGGGCGTCTCCCAGCTCCTGGAGTGGGGAAGCCCAAACCTGCCAGACCACCTTTCTACCCCCATCCTTAGCTGAGTGTCTGGAGAGGCCCTGAAATGATTTGTTGAGAGCTAATATATTAATCTCCTCGGGCATTTGCAATATGAAGAGAGAAGTTGTTGGGAAGTGGGGGGAGCAGCGGGGAAGGGGTGGCTTCCCAGCCAGAGACTGAAGCCCTAATTGTGGAATCTAGGCACCTGCTCGGGAGCTTTGATGGGGAGGGGACACTGGGACAGGAGGTCAGCTCCGGGGTCACCAAGGCTGTTCTGCTGAGGCCTCTTTGCAAGCCAAGCAGCCTGCTCTGGCACAATCTTCATGTGTGCAACAGGGAAGGTGATGACACAGCAACTGGTGTGGTGTGTCCTGTATGTGGTAAGCACAGGAGGAGTATTTGAAGACAGTCCCGGCCCAGGGGGTGGTCCAAAACCCATATGCCAGTGGAACAGGGTGGGCGAAGGAGCCCTGGGACAGCCGAGCTTGAGAGCAAGTCACCCCTTACCCAGGGCATCCTGTCCCCGTCTTAGAGAGGAGAGGTGTGGCTCAGAGAGGGAAGAACCTTGCCTGAGATCACATGTCCTGCAGCTGATGGGGGTTTGGGCTGGAGTTTGAACCCAGGTATTTGCTTCTGAAATTCTGTTCTCCTCATGGCCTCCTGGCCCTGGAATTAAGCATCTATTTTTTTCCTCTTCCTTGTTGCCCTGGGCTGCCCTATAGTGAATGGCAGGGACTAACTTCAGGGTGGAGGACTCTGTGTCACTGCCACCGCCCCCCCCCCCCCCCCAAATACTGCCTTCTCTAGAACAGAGATATTCAAATCTTGGCTCTTTCCATGTGACCTTAGGCAAATAACTCCCTTTTCTGGGCCTATTTCCTTTCCTATAAAATACAAGATCTTCTAGAATTTAGATAGACTCTTGACAGAACAAAGGTTGCAGACTGCTGGCCAAAGGATGGCATCCAGCCCACAGAAGAATCCGTTCTGAGTTTTGGCTTCATTTGAATTAATTGTCAACCCAAGATTTCTGGCTGCTTGTGACAAATCCCAGGCTCTCACTGTAATCAGCTCACATTCTGGAGGCCCTTCAGGTAAGGGATTTGCAACCTCTGGTGAAGCGGGTTCTAAGATCCTCCCGAGGTGCCCACACAGGATGTAATTCTCCTACAGTTTGCTCCCTGGGAAGCAGGAGACCAGAGTTCTAGGCTTGGCTCTGCCCCAACCAGCTGCCCGATCTTGGACAGCCACCATTCCTCTCTGGGCCATATCTGCACACAGGGACCATCACACATCTCTCAGAGGCTGTGTTGCGGATTAAACGAGATGCCAGATGCATACCTGCATCGCAAAGCTGGATCTGTGGACAGGCAGAAAAGAGACCTAGAAGCACGATTACCTGCATGTCTATGGCACGCCGAGAGCCAGGGTGGGACCTGAGAGATGAATGTGGCTCAGTCCCCAGAGACACACATAAGCAACAAGCTGGAAACAGTGGGGAGGAACCCCAGCTCGGGGTGAAATCAAGGGAGACCTCGTGAAGGAGATGACATCTGGCCTGCCACAGCCAGATTCACTTATTCATTCCTCGTATCTTTACCAAGCACCTACTATGTTCCAGGCATCATTGTTGGTGCTGAGTTTCCAACAGTGAGCAAGAGAAAAATGCCTTTGGAGACCTGACATTCTAGTGGGGGAAAACAGAATACACCAGAAACAAATAGACATAGAATGTCAGGTGGAAAAGGAAAGGCAGAGTAGGGCCAGGAAAGAGGTAGTAGTGGGTGTACCTATTTTATGTAGGGGTCAGCGAGGTCTTCCTGAGGTGATGACATTGAAGCAGAAACTGGAAGGAAGTTAGCAAGCAAGCCCTGTGGATAATTGGGGAAAGAGCACTCCAGGCAGTAAGAACAGCCAGTAGAAAGGTCCTGAGGCAGAAGTGTCTTTAGGAAGCAGTAAGAATGTTGGTTTATTTCATTTCTATGATGCTAGCTAGCTTCGATCACTTGGCTTAGCCATGTCTGCCAGGCTTTTCCCTTTGCCAGTTTCTTTCTCTCTTTCCATTTATTTATTTTTCTTTAAAGATCATTTATTTATTTATTCCTGAGAGACACACAGAGAGAGGCAGAGACACAGGCAGAGGGAGAAGCAGCCTCCCCATAGGGAGCCAGATATGGGACTCGATCCCGGGACCCCAGGATCACGCCCTGAGCCAAAGACGTCAGACACCCAACCACTGAGCCACCCAGGTGCCCCCTCTCTTTCTATTTACCAAGCCATCTATGGATGACCCTTTGATACTGTGATTACCTGATTTGACTTAATCCTCATTGCAGCCCTCTGGCAGTTTTAAGACATGTCTGTAAATTCTTGACATCCTGTCCATTGAAAGATGGGGGCCTGGGTCCCCTCTCCTTGAATCTGGATGATTTCTTGACCAATAGAATACGGCCGAGGTGACACTCTATCGTTGGCGGTGGGCGCGGTGGTGGTGGCGGTGGTGCCACCATGCTAGCAGCCCGCAGAGAAGCCCCCGTGGAGATGAAGCGAGACCTCCGACCCTCAGCTCAGCACCAACGTGCTAGCCATGCGAGTATGCCATCTGGGAAGCAGGTCCTCTTGCCCCCCATTGAGCAGAGCTGAGCCACCCCCCTGCAAGCCCTGTTCTAATTTCAAATAAGTGAGAAAACTTGCTGTTTTACACCACTGCATTTCAGAGGGGTTGGTTACACAATAATAGTTAACTGGAACAAACCCCATGAAGACAGTCTCCCCATTTGATAGGTGAGAAGCAGAGGCACAGAAGGTTGAGATAGTTCACCCAAGGTCTGCTAGTCAGTTAGTGGGAGAACTGGCACTGGTGTTCAGCCTCTTAATGTTGTATTTTGGTGATCAGCAGTTCTCAATTTTAATGCGGTCCGTTTAGCAATCTTTTCCTATGGTGAATATGTTTTGTGCAGATAGACTGTTTTGGATTTTTTTTTCCATCTATGACTACATAATAACCTCTTTGGATGTTAAACACATGACGATGTGTAACAGCCGCCTGGTGCTCCGTCATGTGGAGGGCAGTCATTTATTTGACAAGCTCCATTTACGGGTGTTTAGTTCTTTCCTAGTTTTTCACCACTTCGGACGAAACTGTGGGGAACACCCTTGCTTATACATCCTTGCATTGTCCCAATTATTTCCTAAAGATACATGCTTAGACACGCAAGCGCCTGGGCAAAGAGAGAGCAAAGTTCAGAGCTTCCTAGTAATGTAGCCAAACTGTCAGTGGGCATCCATGTGAGCCGGTAGGAGTTTTCTAGCACGGCAGTGACAAATCACGACAGGATGGCTGCCTTCCCTAAACAGAAAGATAGTCTTTCCCAATTCAGGGAGCCAGAAATCTGAAATCAAGTGTGGTTCTCTCTGGAGACCCTAAGAAAGAAGTTTCTACGCCTCTCATGGTTGCCTGCCATCCTTGGTGTTTCTTGGCTCATGGCAACATCAGTCCAGTCTTTGCCTCCACTTTCACACAGTCTGTGTCCTCTCTTCTTATAAGGACACCAGCCATTTGAATCAGGGCCCACCCTAAATCCAGGATGATTTCATCCTGAAATCTTTAAATAATTACATCTGCAAAGATCTATTTCCAAATAAAGTCACTGTCCAAGGTTCCAAATGGACCTATCTTTTTGGATGACATGATTCAACCCCTGATAGGGCCATTCCTTATTCTCTCCTTGGCATAGCCCAGTTGTTGACGGCAGACAGGATACTCCCAGCTCGAGTCCCAGCTGTGAGCACCCCCAGGCTCACACAGATCTGGGTGGATCTGTCCCAACCCAGCCGGATGGCACAAGCCTGGCTGAAGGCTATTTGTGTAGGAGTGAGAGCCGTTTGGGAGGGGAGCTACCCTTTGGGAGCAGGAGCTGGGCACCTGGGCATGACAACCTCCACCCTTCCGGAGCACTTTCCAGCACTTGTTCAGGCACTGCTGTGGGTGCCATAAGCGGTGAGCTGTACCCCAAAGCAAAGTTAGCCAGTGAGAGAGGAGGCAATTCTGAGTCCATCCGAGCCACCCCTGGGCCATGTGCTATGGAAGGCCATCCTGCTGTAACACATGTGACAACACTGGGCCCCAGCAAGCTAGGGCTGACACTTGCAGCCTCGATCATCATGGAAAGTCAGTGTCGGACCTTCCGCAGAAAGGAGGTAAACCATACTCAGGCTCCCCTGCTGGACACGCGGGCAGGCTACAGGCACCCCTGTGGGAGGCACCGAGGGTCTCAGAAGGTGTAGGACCCAGATTGAGGTCTTCCTGGGTGCCAGGGGCTGTTATAACTCGGTCCCCACAGTAAGCCAGTGTGGGCTCCACTTGGGGAAACTGAGGTCCTGCGCTATTTAGCAACACACCCAAAGTAACACAGCTGGCGAGCGCCGGGGTGGCGGGGGTGGGGGGGGGCTTCAGGGTCCAGGCCCTCAGCGCGTGTGATGCGGCCCCGCCCCACAGAATCCTGACTCAAACCAGCCAAACAGGAAGGACTCTCCTACAGGCCCCCTGAGTGGCTCCCCAAGTCAAAGAGGCGGTGTCTTCCCACACAGGTGAGCCTCCAGCTCCCCAGCGGGGCTGGTCCTAGGGAAGAATTCCTAGGAAGGACCCAGAGCGGGCGTCTGTCCATCTTTGGGCACTGGAACTATGATTGGTCCAGTTTGGGTCCGGTCCCGCCCCCTAGCCAATCATTCTCGGGAGGGGCGGGGTCAGGCGGGGGTGGGCGGTACCTCCCGCTGGAAACACCCGGCTGGTGAGAGGCGCGCGCAGGAGGGTCCCCAGGGGTCAGGTCGGCGGGCCTGTGACCACGGGGCAGGGGAAGTGAGCTGGCTGCCACCCGCTGGGGTCACCGCTGGTCCGGGCGTCGGGCAGACCCCCATGCCTGACCGGCCGTGTGACCCGGGCACTGAGAGGATGGGAGGGTGCTCTGGGAACCTCGGAAGGCTGCGGGCTTTGATGCAGAGGAAGAAGCCCGGCGCCACCGGTGCCAGGCGTTTTGTCTTTGCGGAGAGATAGCACCGGAGACGTTGATCTGGGCTCTGCTTTCTCTCTGGTTTCCCCTGTGTCTTCCTCCTTCCCTTTCCCGGTGCTCACCGTCCCGGGGAAGGGCGGGGCCGAAAGCCAGCAGCCTGTCTGGAGTAGGGAGCTCAGCATGGACAGAGCTCCGTGAGAACGCGCAGGGGGATAAAGGCTCCCGGTCCGGGGGCGTCTGGGTGCCTCCGTGGTTGAGCGTCTGCGCGGGCTCAGGGCGTGATCCCCGAGTCCTGGGGTGGAGAGTCCTGCATCAGGCTTCCTGATCCCGGAGTCCTGGGATCGAGTCCTGCATCAGGCTTCCTGATCCCGGAGTCCTGGGATCGAGTCCTGCATCAGGCTTCCAGCAGGGAGCCTGCTTCTCCCTCTGCCTGTGTCTCGGTCTCTCTCTGTGTCTCTCATGAATGAATGAATAAATAAATAAATATTTTTTTAAAAAAAAATAAGGCTCCCAGTCCTTATTTTACCTTTTTCCAGGTAGACCCAGGACTGGGGCAAGTGGCAGGAGGCCAAGGGAGGTGTGGAGATGACCTGCTCCCAGCCCCCATGACTGCTGGCCCATAGGATGCTTTGTGTGTTAGAGAGAGGTGCCCCCTCTGGGAGATGCCCCTACTCTACCCCACGCTGGGATCCAGAGCTTGGTGGGAGGTCATACTGGGTGTCAGGCTGAGTTTCCACTTCCACCTTTGCTTGGTTCTTGCATGACAGGATGAGATGTTTCTTTCTCTCTCTTTTTTTTTTTAAGAGATGCGGTGGGAATTGTAGTTGCCGCAAGCCTTCCTGCCACCACATGCCCATAAGATAAACCAGCAGATAAGTTGCACGTGTGAGCTGGTGACCTCTGCTCAGTTTTTATTTATTTATTTATTTTTATTTATTTATGATAGTCATACAGAGAGAGAGAGGCAGAGACATAGGCAGAGGGAGAAGCAGGCTCCATGCACCAGGATGTGGGATTCGATCCCGGGTCTCCAGGATCGCGCCCTGGGCCAAAGGCAGGCGCCAAACCGCTGCGCCACCCAGGGATCCCAGGATGAGATGTTTCTAACTGCATCTGCTTCCCTAGTGGTCCAGCCACAATGCCAGAGAACAGACTTGGGTAGTCTCCCTAGAAAAGCCCATGGGTCTCCCTCTGCCTGTGCTCTGCCTCTCTCTCTGTGTCTTCCATGAATAAATAAATAAAATCTTTAGAAAAAAAAAAGGGGGACCCCTGGATGGCTCAGTAGTTGAGTGACTGCCTTTGGCTCAGGTCATGATCCCGGAGTCCCAGGATCGCGTCCCACATCAGGTTTTCTGCATGGAGCCTGCTTCTCCCTCTGCCTGTGTCTCTGCCTCTCTGCCTTTCATGAATAAATAAATAAAGTCTTTAGAAAAAAAAAAAAGAAAAGAAAAGTGCATGGGCCCTATAGGGATGAGGAGGCAGCGAGGAGTTTCAGCCAGCTTATGCTGTTTTGTGAAGACAGGCATTCTAGCAAAAACTAGTGGGCCAGCCCCCTGCCCTTGATCCCACCCCCTGCCACGCCCGGCCCGGAAACTCCTGAGACTCCAGAGCTGAGCTTGTTTCCTACCCGTCTGGCAGAATGAGGGCTTAGACACAGAAACTGCCTTTGAGAAAACAGAAGTCAGAGTTTCTTGTCCAACTGTGTGCATGGAATGAGGTTCATATCCAGTACACACCAGTGACCTCACTTTATCCTCACATCAACTGATGAGGCAGGAAAGCCTGTCGCCATCTCACTGATGGGGACAGACTCAGAGAGGTCCAGGGTTCTGCCCGGAGTCACACAGCCCCACAGCAGTGGCTCCAGGTAGCACCTGGTCACTAATGCAATCTCTCCATCTCTGCTTCTGTCCTCTCCCTCCTTCACTCATCTAACAATTTTACTGAGCACCAAGTATACCCCTCACCCCTGTGAGATACAAGGGTGCACAGCGGGGAACAGGCCAGGACCCCCTCAAGGTGCTGCTGAAAAGCTCCCTGTTGACTAGCCCTGTGACCTGGAGCTTGGCCGCTCTGAGGCTCAGTGTCCTCATCTGTAAAATGGAGACAATCTGGTGTGCACCTCATGGACTTCTTGGAAAGATCCAGTCAGATCATCTGTACTCTGGGAGGAAGCCTCTGTTCACCACCTCACTTGAGCAGTTCTGCTCACCTCCTTGGGGCATCTACATAAGTTATCTGGAATCCTCCTGCCTGGGAGATTTGTCCCCTCTCCCTTGTTTATTTATTTAGTCAATCATCTATTTCTATCAATATGGACTCATGGCTATATATATATATATATATATTTAAAGATTTTAGGGATCCCTGGGTGGCGCAGCGGTTTAGCGCCTGCCTTTGGCCGGGGGCGTGATCCTGGAGACCCGGGATCGAATCCCACATCGGGCTCCCGGTGCATGGAGCCTGCTTCTCCCTCCATCTGTGTCTCTGCCTCTCTCTCTCTCTCTCTCTGTGACTATCATAAATAAATAAAAAAAAAAGATTTTATTTATTTATTCAGATAGACAGAGAGGGAGGCAGAAACCCAGGCAGAGGGAGAAGTAGGCTCCCCGCGGGGAACCCAGGACCCCGCGATCACGACCTGAGCCAAAGGCAGACACTCAACCACTGAGCCACCCAGGCATCCCTCATGGCTATATTTGGGTCTTGTCTTGTCTTTTCTTTTCTTTCTTTTCTTTTTTCTTTTCTTTTCTTTTCTTTTCTTCTTTTCTTTTTTTCCTTCTTTCACTCAGATCGTTTCGGCTTTGGCCATTGGTAATTTTTGTTGGCCCGTGCCCCTTCAGCACACAGCATGTGTATGTTTAAGCGTGTCTGTAGTTCCTGGCACTACGAGGTGATCCAGGCTCATCTTGTACAGATCCTGTTTTAGTCCCAGAATCAGCCATTTCTCCAAGGAGCTTCCATTCCTTTTTACCAGAGAATGGCATAGAAACCAAGGTCTGGGAGCACCTGGGTGGCTCAGTCCATGAAGTGTCTGCTTGGGGTCCTGGGATCCAGCCCCATGTCAGGCTCCCTGCTCAGCGGAGAGCCTGCTTCTCCCTCTCCCTCTGCCCCTCCCCCCTGCTCATGTTCTCTCTGTCTCTCCCTCCCTCTCTCTCTCTTTCAAATCAATAAAATCTAAAAAAAAAAAAAAAAAAGAAAAAGAAACCAAGGTCTGGCCTGGCTAAACACATTTCATTGTATGGACGTATGCTTTATTCATTCATTCATCTGTTTATGGATGTTTAGGTTGTCTGCCCTTGTTGGCTATCATGTTTAATGCTGCTATGCACATCTGTGTGCAAATTTTTGTGTGGATATATGTCCTCATTCCTCTCGGGGAATATACCTATAAGTGGAATTACTGGACCTTGGGGTAATTCTGTGTTTACCTTATTAAGGAACCACCAAACTGTTTTTCAAAGTGGCTACACCATTTCCCATTCTGGTTTTTTAAATTTTATTTATTTATTTATTTATTTATTTATTTATTATTTATTTATTTATTTATTTTAAGAGATTTTATTTATTCATGGGGGAGAGAGAGAGAGAGAGAGAGAGAGAGAGAGAGAGAGGCAGAGGGAGAAGCAGGCTCAATGCAGGGAGCCTGATGTGGGACTCGATCCTGGGACTCCAAGACCACGCCCTGGGCTAAAGGCAGATGCTCATCCACTGAGCCACCCAGGAATCCCCTCATTTTCCATTCTGACCGACAATGTTGGAGGGCTCCAACTGCTCCACATCCTTGGTGGCACTTGTCATCGCTGGTCTTTCTGGTTGCAGCCATCTAGTGGCTGTGAGATGGTATCTCAGTGTGCTTTTGATTTGCCTTTGCCTAATGATTAGTGATGTTGAGCCTCTTTTCATGGGCTTGTTGACCATTTGCATATCTTCTTCGAAGAAATGTCTCTTCAGACCCTATGCCCACTATTAATTGGGTTGTTTGTCTTGATTCCTGCTTCTGGGCGACCCCCCTTCAACTTGGGGCCTGAGGGGTGTCCCTCTCTTACTTCACCCAAGTCCCAGCCTTGATAGAAAGAAAAGAATGGGGCTCCATGAAACTCAATAATGGGGCAGGTACCCCATCAATCCCCAGAGATGTTCAGTGACCAGGTGCAGGATGAAAATGGGGCAAAAGGATAAAGGGCCACCACTCTGGGTGGGTGGAGGGGTCCTGGTGTGTGAGGAGGGGAGGGGACCAGTGAGTGTGCTGTCACAACTATTGGACACCAGGAGTGGAGACCACTGGGGACACGTGCTTATGTACAAGGCCTGGGGGATGCAGGGCAGGTGCCATCCCCGTTTGGCTATGAAGAGGTTTCCAGAGTCCCTACAGGTGACAAAAAACACAGGTAGAGTCTGCTCCCCTCACTGGTGCCCCATCTCTCCATGCCCACAGGGTGCCCGGAGTGGCAATCTGGCCTCTCTCAAGGTCACCCCCACTTGACTGAGAGAGATACAGATTGTTTGTTTTCAAACCAGTTTGTGCCTGTTTTACCCTGGAGATTGTAACCCCTAGTGTAATTGTTATGTAAGCTGTTGAAACTTGAGGGCAAAACAGAAAAAGTATAGTGGTTTCTGTGAGAATGAACTCGAATCCGGCAGAAAAGTGTGATAGAAGCCAGTTGCTTAAGCTGTTTCTGCAAACGAGGTGAATGGGCTGGCTCCTCAGTACAGGGAGGAAGTCCTCAAAATCTGGAAGGGCCCTGGGTGCACATGGTCTCGCTCCACTTTGGGGGCCACGCCTGTAAGTCACAAATGCTGCTTGATGGGAGTGGGTTACGTGAGAAGCGCGATCCCACCTCCAGCAGCAGCCCCAGGCTCAGAAGGGTCTGGGTCCTCACCAACAGATTCCGAGGGGATGTCCCCTCACACATGTCTAAGCAAACTGTTGAAGGCACACAGGTGCCACTTGCTGCTCAGGGCTCTCTAATTCAGCGAACTGCCTCAGTAACTGACCGTCCATGGTCTGTCCATGCTCCTAATTGTGGAGGTCACAGAGCTGACTACATGACGGCATCCTGTGCTCCAGGTACATTATGAGGACACAGAGATCCCATATGAAGGAGAGGAGGGAAGCACAGTGAGGTCCCAGGACCTACACAGCAGCCCTATGTGGGATATGGGCAGGGTTAACAGCTCTGTTCCCTGAGGCTCACAGGAAGGCATGAGTCACCCCAGAGCTGGCTGTGAACTTGCAATGTGGGCCTTTTTCCATGCTTCTCGCTATGGCACCAACAAGGAACATCATGGAACAAGAAATGATTGAGAGAGAGAGAGAGAGAGAGAGAGAGAGAGAGAGAGAATCCTGAGGGTGGATTCCCAAGGAGTCAGCCTTCAGGATTCAGGAGGATTCAGATTCTCATCATACTGGAAGCTATGCAAAGGAAAAAACACAGGTCCCAGTGTCAGATGGACTTGGGTTCAAGGTCCAGACCCTCCACCCACCCACTGGCTCTGTGACCTTAGGTGCATCACTCAGCTGGAGTCTGTTTCCCCATTTGCAGTGCAGAGAGGATGACGTGCCACATACCACGTCTGTGGGTTGGACTCCCTCCTCTGTGAGGGGGGACCTCCCAGGGTCGTGTTAAGAAGGACATGGACCTGGGACCTGGGTGGCTCAGCAGTTGAGCGTCTGCCTTTGGCTCAGGGCGTGATCCCGGGGTCCTGGGATCGAGTCCTACATCAAGCTCACTGCAGGGAGCCTGCTTCTCCCTCTGCCTGTGTCTCTCTGCCTCTCTGTCTCTCATGAATAAATAAAAATAAAATCTTAAAAAAAAGAAGGCATTCTGAGAGGTCTGTTCCATCTGAGTCTTACCTCTTCTGTGATGTCCTTGAATTGATTCACTGTTTTCCTTGGGAAAAAAAACAAAAACAAAAACAAAAACAAAAAACCCTTGTGTCATCCCAAGTAGAGAGCAAGTATCACTTACCAGAAATAGAAAATAACCATAAAGATAAGCACAATGGAAATAATGTGATTAAATTCTAGCTGGATACTGTTGCCCAGAGCCCTGCGGCGGGTAGGGGTGGAGTGGGGTGGGTGCTATTCTTTCCTTGATGAAAAGGGCGCCCCACCAGAGCCATAAAGGCCATCCACTGAACCGAGGCTTTCTCTCCACATAATTAGGAGGCTGGAAAGAGACTTGAAAAGGCAGGAACTTTCTCACCATGGACGAGAACTAATTAACATGAGTTAATGCCATGTCCACATAGTGCTAAATGACCCCAGCCCCAGTGGGACACCTGCACACCAAGGGGAGTGGCAAAGAGCTTGCTCAGTGAACCCGGAAGTGCCTCGCACAGAATGGTGTTGGGCTTGTGCCCGAAGGCCTCCACGCCCCTCAGTGGCAACCCTGGGCAGGCCACCCACACAAGTGACCATCCGTGTGAAATAGGGCCTGGCTTCTCTGGGTTCTTGGTCCGCTTTTTGGAGTCTGGTTAGCAGAAAGCCAAGTCCCACAGTCCACTTCCAGTCCTGGGAATGGCAGGAGCGGAGGACCCAACCACTGATCTCCAGGTGGCCTGTCCCCCAGAGGCCCTGTCCTGTCTGGACACACACCCCTACCCACAAGGGGACCTTGTACTATCTGTGCACTCAGCACACTGTACAGAGGAGGTCTTCATGGGCCTGCTCTCGAGGAGCTGAAGGTCTGGGCGTCTCAGGTTCAGAAACAGGTGGTCATAGATTTGGAGATGGGGGAGCACTACGGAGAAGGGAAGGCCGAACATCTCCTGTGAGCCTTGGAGCGGCCCCCATGAGCTCACAGCCACCTCGTCCTGCCTGAACCCTGGCTTTAGAGCGAAGTTGAAGAAGAAAAAGGAGGATTTCTGGAGATGGAAGAGGTGTAGGGACATGGCCAAGGGCCCAGCTGGCCAGGTGAGAGGCCTGCAAGGTAGGGGAACCAGATGCCCAGGCCCTGATGGAGGCCGGAAGTGCCATCTTGAGCAGCATAGGTCTGGCCTCCCACACTCAGGACGGGACGGTGAGCCAAAGAGGACACCTGCAGGTTTGTCCAGGCTGCTGGGTGGGTGAGGAGGAGCTGCAGGTGAGCAGGCAGGGGGAGGGAATGGTGGGGCCCTCCGAGATGGGGAGGAGAGCTCGGCCAAGCTCAGGCCCCAGCCTTGCTATCCAGCGCCCCCAGGTGGACAATTTGAGAGTGGTCGACAACCGAAGACCACAGAAGGAGAAAGGAACCTGGTGTGGCCCTTCCTTCCCAGGAGGGGACAAGTCACCACTTGGAGCAGCAACCTCAAGCAAACCCATTTGAATCTGGCTCCCGCTGCTCACTTGCTCTGGGATCTCAGGCAGGCCCAGAGGTCTGAATTCTCAGTTTTGTCATATGCAAAATGGGGCTCAGTCCCAGGAGGCCCTCCTCAACCCCCACGCCACTTGTTTGCACTGGCGTGGCCAACAAGTGACAGGGTCACCTTGCACAGGCCTCAGAAAGTCTGCAGGAAGCTGAAATGCTGACGTTGCAGTCTGATTGACCTCTCTGCCCCCCTGCCCTCCCACCCCCCAACAACCCTGGGTAAGCTGTTGGTTCCTCCCTCAGCCTCACTCCTCATCTATAAAATGGTCTGTAAAGCATTCAACACCGAGAGGATGCTGTGTACTTCCAGGTAGGAGGACTCTGAGGATTTGATTACAGTAAGTTAAAGTTAAATGAGAGAATGCAGGCAAGATGTGCGGCCTGTGGCAGAGTCTCAGTGATAAATGCTGGTCCCATTGGGGCTCTGAGACATCTCCTGGCTCAGCTGTTCCAGCTGGGGGCCAGAGAGGCCCCCACCTGGAGGGGGTACCCAGAGAAGACAGCAGAGTGGGCCAGCTGCCTGCCTGGTGCATAGGCCCAGAGCCCTGCGAGCCTTTCTCACTGGGCTCTGTGCCCCAGTCAGCACACACAGGCACGGGCCTGCCTGTCCAGGTCACACAGCAAAGCAAGGGGCAGGGTCCTGGGATGGCCAGGGTGAACCCTTCATCTGAGCCCAGACACCTGCCGAACCTGCCCTCAGTATGCCTGCTTTAAATCCACCTCCCTGAAACCATGCCTCTGCCCGGAGGCAGCCACATGCTCCTTCCTCTTTTCTCAGGCCTGTTGGAAAACTCTTTCTTCTACCTTCTGTGACCCGGGACTTCTCCATACCTCCTGCTCAGCCTAGGCCTGTCTCCAGAGGGTTGAACCTGTGTTCATGGGTGAGATGTGGATGGCTGCTGACCTGGGCCTGTATCTCCTTCAGGAGAGTTGGGGTGTGGGGGCCACAGAGGCTATGTGGACAGTGGGTAAGGCCTGGCAGGGGACCAGGGGTGCAGGGTGGTGACCCAGGAGCTTTGAGATCACCAGCATTCAGAACAGGCAGCCTTGGGAGGCAGGGATAAAGAGCATGGGCTCAGAGAAAGAGACACCAGCTCTGCCACCTGCCCCTTGTGTGACCCTAGGCCAGTGACTTGACCTCTCTGAGCCTTGTTTGCTGAATTGTAGAGAATCCCATCTTTCACCAAATGAATTGACTGTAGGAGAAACACCAAATAAGTATCTCAATAGATGCTAAGGAGGTATTTAATAAAATCCAACATCCATTCCTAGTTTTAGAAAAATACTTTATTAAAATAGGAATAGATTTTATGCTTCCATGTGATAAAATATGTATAAATATATGACACCAAAAGCCAGCATTCTATTCTCTAGAATAGAAACATGAGATGCATTCCCATTAACTTCTGGAACGAAGCAAGGACTTCATGTCACCACTCTTTAGTGCTGCTCTGGGGGAACTAAGCCATGCAATTAGGACACATAAATAAGTGGGTAACTGTTGGAAGTGCAGAGGCCAAATTCCACACTGTTTTTAGATTGTTAGAAAAGCTAAAAGTGTCAATCGAAAAAAAAATTACTGTTTAAAAACCAAGTGCAACTAGTCTAGGTGATATACTCGTCATTATGCATTTGTCCAAATCCACAGAATGTACAAGAGGGAAGCCTAATGGACTCTGGGTGACAATGATGTGTCCGTGTAGGCTCATCAGTTGTAACAAATGTCCCATTTTGGTGGGGAATGTTGATAATGGGGAATCTGTACATGTGTTGGGGCTGGGGATGTGTGGGAAATCTCTATTATCTTCTGCTTCATTTTGCTGTGAACCTAAAACTGCTCCAAAAATAAAGGCTATTAAAATAAAAAACAGGGCAGCCCAGGTGGCTCACTGGTTTAGCGTCACCTTCAGCCCAGGGTGTGATCCTGGAGACCTGGAATCGAGTCCTGCATCAGGTTTCCTGCATGGAGCCTGTTTCTCCCTCTGCCTGTGTCCCTGCCTCTCTCTCTCTCTGTGTCTCTCATGAATAAATAAATAAAATCTCAAAAAAAAAAAAACAAAAACAAAAAACAATTGCCTATATATAGACATAAATATATACTAATTGGTTTGAATATGTATCTGAAGAAAAGACTTGATTCCTAATAGCATTTAAGAAAAAACAGTAAAATACCAGGAAATAAATTTAGTAAGGATTGTATAAGTTCTACTTGAAGAAAAGGAGCACAAAGGGAAGATCTGAGTCCAAGCTTTATTCTTGGAGAAAAACCTAACATCATTAAAATGTCTGGTTTTTTTTCTAAATTACTTATGCATTTAATGAAATCTGAACAGGATATTTTAAAAATTAATTAAATGATTCATCTAGAAGAGTAAACGTGTGAAAATAGCTAGGAAAAATTCTGGAAAGGAAGCATTGAGGAAGGACTGACTCCATTAGCTATTAAAACATGTAATGCTTGTTATTATAATTATCTAAGTTAATTGAGCAATTAATATGTTCCAGGCCCTATTCCAAGGGTTTTGTAAATACTTAAACCATTTAATCTTCATTCTAACACTTGAGGTAGTAAGTATTAGGGTTTTAGGAGCTCAATACATGTACCCTTTTTGCCCTACCCAGATTCAAACCCACTGAGAGAAAAACAGAGACATCAGGGACATATCCTTCTTACTGCTAGAGCTGGATTAGGAGATTAGACAGTGAGGCATAGGTGGTGGCAACAATGAGTTTGTTCTTTTTTTTTTTTTTTTTTTAAAGCAAGCTCTATGCCCAATGTGGGGTTTGAATTCACAACCCCCGAGATCAAGAGTCACATGCTCCACCAAGTGAGCCATCCAGGTACCCCAACAACAAGCTTCTTAAAGCAGAACTCTATCAAGAGAGATCCCTGGGTGGCTCAGCGGTTTAGCGCCTGCCTTTGGCCCAGGGTGCGATCCTGGAGTCCCGGGATTGAGTCCCACGTCGGGCTCTCGGCATGGAGCCTGCTTCTCCCTCTGCCTGTGTCTCTGCCTCTCTCTCTATCATAAATAAATAAATAAATAAATAAATAAATAAATAAATAAATAACTCTTAAAAAAAAAAAAAGAACTCTATCAAGAGAGTGAAAATATGTCAGGACTGGGGGAAAATAGTTGCAAAATGTATTTCTAATAAAGAACTTGTATCCTAAATACACAAAGAACTCCCATAACTCAACAGTAAGAAAAAAAAAACAGTACGAAAACAAATAAATAACCCAATTTATTTTTTTATTTTTTAAAAATATTTTATTTATTTATTCATGAGGGACAGAGAGAGAGGCAGAGACACAGGCAGAGGGAGAAGCAGACTCCATGCAGGGAGCCCGACGCGGGACTCGATCCAGGGACTCCGGGATCACGCCCTGGACCAAAGGCAGACGCTCATCCGCTGAACCACCCAGGCACCCCAATAACCCAATTTAAAAATGGGCAAAAGATCTAAACAGAAGCCTCAGCAAAAAGGATACACAGATTGGCAAATAAGCATCAGGAAAGATGACCGAGATCATATGTGCTAGTCAATTGCAAATTAAAACAGCAGTGAGATGCCACACACGACTATTAAAATCAAAACAGCCCAAATTTAAAAAAATGAAAATAAGGAAGCCCAAATGTTGGCAAGCACGTGTAACAATAGGAACTCTCATTGCTGGTGGAAACACAACAGTACAGCCGCTTTGGGAGACAGGTTGGCAGTTTCTCACAAAGTGAAATATAATCTTATCATATGATCCAGCAATCACACTCCTTGATATTCACCCATCTGATCTGAAAACTTATTGTCCACACAAAAACCTGCATGTTAATGTTTGTAGCAGATTTATTCATAATTGCCCCAAATGGAAAGCACCGAAGATGTCCTTCAGTGGACAAATAGATAATGCAATGCATATCCATACAATGGAATATTATTCAGTGCTAAAAAAAATGTAACTATTAACTCATGAAAAGGCATGGACTAACTCTGAATGCATATTGCTGAGTCAAAGAGGCCGGTCTGAAAAGGCTACAGATGTATGATTCCAACTACAGGACATTCTGGCAAAGGCAACACTATAGAGACAATGCAGAGCTCAGTGGTTGCCTGGAGTCTGGGGGAGTGGGAAGGAGGATGAACATGTGGAGTAGGGTGGGTTTTTAGGACAGTGTCCTGTATGACACTGTAATGGCGGATACAGGACATTATGCATTTATCCAAACCCACAGAACTGTGCACCATAGACTGTGGACCCTAATGTAAATTGTGGACTTTATTTATTTAAAAAAAATTTTATTTACTTATTTGACAAAGAGAGAGGGAGCACAGGCAGGGGAGGTTCAGAGGGAGAGGGAGAGGCAGACTCCTCACTGAGCAAGGAACCCCATGCGGAGCTGGATCCCAGGACCCTGGGATGGTGACCTGAGTAGAAGGTAGATGCTTCACCGACTGAGCCACCCAAGTGCCCCGATTATGGCCTTTAGTTAATAACCGTGTATGGGTCAATATTGGTTCATCCATTATAACAAATGTATCACCCCAATGTAAAATGTTAATAATAGGGGAGCAACGAAAAAATAGAGGAGCAATGGGCAAGGAAGGGGGGTAAATGGGGAATTCTACTATCTACTGAATTTTTTTTAAATCTGCTCCAAAAATATACAGTCTATTAACTAAGAAAGAAGAAGAAAAGGAAAACGAACACAGAGAGGGACAGACTTTTCCCCAGCACAAGCAGCTGGAAAAGCCATGGATTCCCCCATATAGCAGTGGGAGGAGCTCTCTGGGGATGGGGCGGGGGTGCAGAGGGGTGGGTACTGGTGGTGTGTCCAGTTTCTCATCCTAACTTACCAATGACCTGGGCCTCTCTTCTTCTCTGGAGCCAGAGATCTAAGTGTTGGGGAAAATACCTTCCAGGTGAGGAGGGTTCAGAACACGTTACCCCAAGATATTCCGCTTTGGCATATTGGTTATCTTGAGCTGAAGGCACTTGAGAAGCAGAGGTTGCAGCAAGGGCTCTCTGCCTTCTCCCTTTCTGCCTACAAGCTGGCCATAACATTCCCTACACTTGATCTTTGCCAAAAGGCCGAGAAGCGATGCCATATTTCCTAAGAGAAAGACGCCCTCTGTACCTTTCTTGTCACCAGAGACCGGGTTGATGCCAAATCAGATGTGTACAAACAAATCCGCTAAAACAACCCATCTCTTCCAAGAGTTTCCCGAATACTCCCTAGTCACGGTTCCATGAACTCTGTGCCCCAGCCACGCCCCTTTGTCTTGACACATCCCTACAAGGTACCTCATTCTTTATGCAAAAAAGGTATATAGGCTTTGGGGCCCAATGGGTTTTTTGGATTTTCATTTTTCTTCTAAAGATTCCTATGTACACATAGAAATATGCCATAAATCTATATGCTTCTCTCCTGTTAACCTGTCTCATGTCAGCTAATTCTCAGGCCAGCCTCAGAACCAGGAGAGTACACGAAGTTGGTAGCAAGTTTCCCCTTTGCAGGGAAACAAAAGGGGAGCCAGGGAAGGGCAGAGGCTTCCAACCCCACAAAAAGTTCTCTTACTGTCCCTATATGGGGAAAACTGGTTCTGTCCAATGCAGAACAGACACCAGTGGAGCATTTGAGAGTCCGCGACAAAGGTGGCATTTCTTTTCTTTTCTAAGATTTAATTTATTTATTAGAGATATATAGAGAGAGACAGGCAGAGGGAGAAGCAGACTCCATGCAGGGAGCCTGACGTGGGACTCAATCCCGGGTCTCCAGGATCATGCCCTGGGCTGAAGGCAGAGCTAAACCGCTGAGCCACCTGGGCTGCCCAAAGGTGGCATTTCAAATGAGGAAGGGAGAATTGAATTACTCAGGAAGTGGGGTTGGGAGAGCCTGCCGAGAATCACCCCAGCCTGTCATTGGACCTAAAAGTCCACCATCACAGCCACTCACACTGGGTTCTGGAGAGGTCACACCAGCCCTTTATCAACCCTCCCCTTACAGCGGTGCTAGCTTTCCCACCTTTGCTACCCCAGGGCTTGGCCAGGGAGGGGCCTGGCTCAGAAGGTGGGGATCACCTTGGGATTCTGGGAAGCAGGGGAATAGACCTCTGCCCTGCAGCTGACCTGAGCAGCAAGTGGGATTTGGGAGGAAAGGCTTGAGGGTCCATGGCCCCCAGTCTTGGATGATGGGGACCGGCACCGGCAAACCTGGTCCTGAACCGGGTGGAGTGAGCAAAGGGTGAACCACACAGACAGTGTCTGCGTGTGCGCACAATGCCCGCGTAGGGGAGTGTGCGTGTTGTGCACACATGTGAGTGGCGTGTCTGCAGGTGTGCGGTGGGCTGAGTGTGTGCCCTCGGCACGTGCGTGTGTGTCCACGGTGTGCGCGGCCTCTCTGGCGTGGGGGCGGTGATCCGAGAAGGAAAGGTCCCCTTGCCCCGGGGTGGGTTCGGATCTGCCAGAGGACGTGGGCTCCCGGGACCGCTCCCTGCCTTCGCCCCCGGATGGTCCTGGGGGAGGCGCATGCTCTTCACAGACTCCCCACCGGTCCTCCCAGGCCGCGAGGAAGCTGGGGGGGGGGGGCGGAGCAGGGCCAGGGACACCCGGCCTGGAGGTCTGGGGAGGCCGCCCCGCCTGAGGTCAGCTGTGGGGGCGCGCAGAGCCGCGGTACGCACCCTGCGGGCACTCCCCGGCCACCAGGGGGCGCCCCGGGCCAGGGCCAGGCTCCTGCGCCGCGTGCCGGCCTGCGGTCCCGTTCATCCAAGTAACAACCTTGGGGGGCCGCGGTGTCTGCATGTGTGTATCTGCGTGTGCATCTCCGCTGGGTGCGTGTGCGGGTGTCCGCCGCTCCGGAGACGTCCCCGGTCCTTCGGCGTCGGCTCCCTCTACAGACCCCGGGGCGGAGGGGAGAGGCCGCGGCCCCGAGGGCGCGGGGGAAGCCGGAGGGCGGAGCTGCGCTCTGCCCGGGCAGGGGTGGACGGCCCGGGGGCGCGGGGGGCCTGCGCGGGGAGGCCTGGGAGGACGAGCAGGGGTTCGGTGGGTGCAGAGTGTTCCCGCCGCGAGGGCGCGGCTCCGACAAAGAGCCGGAGGTGGGAGAGCGGGCGGGCGGCCCTGCGCAGAGCCCCGCGCCCAGCCGGCGCCCTCAGACCCCCGCACCCCCACCCCCACCCCGGGAGGCTGCGGGGCGCCCTCTGGAGCCTCGGGCCGCCTTGTCCCCCGCGCAGCCTCCGGGCGGCAGCACGCGGCAGCCAGCGCTCCCGGTGAAATTCCCCTCCGTCCGGCCCAGCTCCTTCCCGGGCCATCCCTCCTCGGGCTCACACCCCGCCGCACCCCGCACTTCTAGCCCTGCTCCCTAGTTCTCCAGCGCCCCGAGGCCTCCAGGCCTGGGTGGGATGAAGCGCAGGAACCGAGGCCGGCAGGCATCCGCGGGTAGGGGCGCAGGTCCCATCCCCGAGGCGTCCCCACCTGATGGGTTCAAGGAGGTCCTGGTGGTCAGTGCTCAGGACGGAGCCGGACACAAAGAAGGTGCTTAATAAACACTAGTGGCTTTGTAATAGCTGTCTCCCCCCAAACCTCCCAGAGGTGCCAGTGAACTCCTCCAAATTTCACACTCTGGAACTTTCTCCCCTTTCCACTTACCTTCTTCCAAAACAGACTGTGCTTCCTCCAGGACACGCCCCATCTCCTTCCATCCGGTGGGGCACAGGTGCTGAGCGGAGGGAGAGGGGGGTGGGGAGTGCCTGAGCCAACCTTTCCCAGGGCACTTCCTGCTGGGCCTGAGCAGAGCAGATGCAGCTGGAGCAAGCAGCTCCAGGTGGCCTATCCTCCTGGGCAGTGGTGATGCGGGCCACCTGGACCCGCTTGGAAATCCTGCAGAATTCCAAAGAAGGGAACGTTACCCAGGGCAGAGGTGAGGCCTGGACCAGAGGGGTCTGGGCCTGCCTGGGCCTGGCTTTGACACTGACTTTGACCTTGAGCCCATGACTTAGCTCCCTGAGCCTGTTTCCTAGTCTATAAAACGAGAATAATTATACCCATTCTGTGTCTGGCAAGCTTTTTAATGCCTCGGAGCTTCAATGTTCTCATCTATAAAATGGAACTAATTATAGCCTTTCCTGTCTGCCTCAAGGGTTTGCAATTAAATCCATCCATCCATCCGTCAAATAATAAGGCAAGGAGGGTACTTGTCTTATGCTATATGTGGTACTGTGCACACACCCTTACACATCCATGCCTCTCGACCATACCTCTCGGGAGGTAGACGACTGTATTACGACCATTCCACAGATGAAAAGACAGGCCACTGACTCGCTTCCCCAGCATCACGCAGCTGAGTGGGATCCAAACTGGGCAGTCTGGCCGGGCAGGCATCTCTCTAGACACAATCCACCGCATCAGGGGCTGCTTGTTGTACGGTAGCCCACCATATATAGTGGTTGAGTGAATGACACTGCAAAAGTGCCCTTTGGAGAGAGGGGTCTGGCCCAGCTGTTCTGGCTCACTTAAGTCAGACTCGGGTCTGGGGTCCACACCCCAGCCTGCTTATTGACACAGATGAGCATTGTGGGTTTTTGCACTGTAACAAGCAAAGGATGGGATTTGCCACGTATTTTCATCCCCATCTGAGATCTGGGATTTTATGGGTCCCTTGGGTGGTCACAGGGTGGGATCTTTGGAAGAAAGCTCAGGACTCCTTGGTGTGGCTGAAGGAGCATGAGTTCTATCCTCAGAGAGATAGGAGTTCAAATCTTGACTGTGTGACCACCTCTCTGAGGCCTCAGTAGTCTCATCTCTAAAATGAGAGTCTTTCTTACAACTTAGCAAGGTGGTTCTGTGACTTAAACAAGAAAATTAGGTGAGAAATCCTGCAAAGTGAACAGGAACCATGACCCAGACCATTTTCTCAGGGGAACCATGCTTTGGCTATTGAGGCAGGACCAGGAAAAAAAAATCAGCTTTGCCTGGGAAATATCTTCTTGGTAGCTTCCTGTCATCTCAGCTTCCTGCGGACCTGGCCTGCTTGTCACTGGGGTCACTTACTCTGCTTAATTAGGCTTTTCGTGGAAACAGATTGTTTGCAGGTAAAGAACTTGTCAAATCTGACACAGGATGCTAGCAGGACAGAGGTCCCACACCACATTTGTTCAAAGATTCATGCAGGGGATCCCTGGGTGGCTCAGCGGTTTAGCACCTGCCTTTGGCCCTGGAGTCCCGGGATCGAGTCCTATGTTGGGCTCCCGGCATGGAGCCTGCTTCTCCCTCCTCCTGTGTCTCTGCCTCTCTCTCTCTCTGTCTCATAAATAAATAAATCTTAAAAAAAAAAAAAAGATTCATGCAGATAAGCACCGTGCCAAGCTCTGTCCTGGGCACACAGACAGCTAAGGTTTTTGTTTTTGTGGTTTTTTTTTTTTTTTAACACAGAAAAGAGATTACTTTTATTACAAAAGAAACCAACCCCATGGTTAAAAAAAATGAAACCACATTATAGTTTACATGTTTGAAACTAACAAGTCCTGGCTCTGGTCTATTTCCTCTTAATTCTGCTCAAAACCTGAACAGTTGCTTTCTGAACTGCTCAATCCTCTTGTATTTTATGACAGGCAGCTGCAAGAGGACAGCTGGCATTTTCAACATTCTGCTCGGACAGCCCTTTTACCAGATCTGCACATTCCTTACACACCTTTTCTATATTCTACGTCAGCACAGGTAACAGTTGGGCTAAGTATTGTGGCATGAAGACTAACGGTAAAGCCAATGTCGTGTCCCCAGTTAACTTCAGGTGAAATCAGAAGATCCTTAGGGGTGCCTGGGTGGCTCAGTTGGTTAAGCGGCTGCCTTCAGCTCAGGTCATGATCCCAGGGTCCTGGGGTTGAGCTCCTGCTCGGAGGGGAGTCTGCTTCTCTCTCTCCCCCTGCCTCTCCCTCTGCTCATGCTCTCTCTCTCAAATAAACTAACAACTAACTAACTAACTAACTAACTAACTAACTAACTAACTAACTAAAAGAAAGAAAGAAAAAGAAGATCCTCAAATGGCTGAATGGCAAGTGCCCTAACCCCACCTCCCAACCCCGCCCCTGCGGATGGATAAGGCCCCCAGCTAAACAATCCTCCTTATAACGCATGGACCCGGTACGAATTCCCACTTATTCCTGGCTGGGGTGGATTTTGGTTCTCTGGCAGCTGTCAAGTTACCTAGACAAGCCCATCACATCCTCCCAGGGAAGCAGGGGCACCCTGCCCTCTAGATACTACGAAGCCTGCCTCGCGCCGCCCCTGGTTGTTCACGCCGTCCCCGAGTGGCCCTGCATGGCCCGTGATGACTCATATGCCACCGTCCATCTCATGTATCTGGTGTTGGGTGTCATGTTTCCAGCCATTCCCAGAATCCCCCCTGCCTCACCAACGAGACGCCCAGGAGAACGTGAAAACCAGTGTCTGCTGTTAGCTAACTTGGGTTACAGACCGGGGTCCTATTGTCATCAGCCTTCTCCGTGTTCTTCCAGGTTTGACAAACCGTGTCCTCCCGGCCCTTCCTACCGTCTGCTCTGCAGACCAATGCCTCACGTTTAAGATGTTTGTGTCAACAGCATCCTACTTCTGCACATCAGATGGCCCTCTGGTCATTCATTGGTGCATGACAAACCATCCTCAAATTTAGTAGATGGTTGGAGCAAAGATCATCTATTTGCTCACAAATAGCTTGCGATGTTGTGGGGTCAGCAGGATCACGTCTCAGCTTCCCTTGGCATCAACTGGGAGAGCCGACCGCCTGGACAATCCACTTCCCTGGTGGTTCCCTCCAACGCCTACCGCATGTGGGCCTGTCCCTGCAGCTGCCTGGGCTTCCTCACAGGGTGGCGGCATGGCATCTGGGCTCCGCGAGGGAGGATGCGGAAGCTGCCTGTTCTCCTCAGGGCCAGGCCCAGAGCCGCACACCCTTACTCCTGCCAGCGAGCCAGGCCCAGCCCAGACTCAAGGAGTTAGATAGGACCTTGATAGGACAAGTGGCATGTGTGCCCTGAGAGGGGAGAGACTCTTCAGAGCCATCTTTGGAGACCAGCTACCACACCCCTGCTTTTACATAGGAGGGCAGTGAGACTCTGTGGTGGGTTTGACGGCTGAAGGGGCAAGTGACAATGAAATTCCTTGAAATTCCAATGAAATTCAAGCTTTTCCTATGTGCCCAGTCCTGTTCCAGACGTCCCCATGCGCAATGTCACCACAGACCTATGAAGCAGGAACTATTGTTATCCCATTTTACAGATGAGGAAACAGAGTCCCTAGCAAGTAAATAACTTGCCCAAATCTGGACAGCTTATAGGAAGAGGGCCCAGCGTCACACCTGAGCAGTCAAATCAGAGTCAAGCTCCAGAGCCCATCCAAAAAACACTATATTTTTATCTTGGGACACGGTTTTGGCATTAACAATAAAGTGGAACTATGCCCAAGATGCTAGCAAGTTCCAAATAAAACCAATTTTGACATTCTTCATGCTTTAGTATGGTACATTCTGGAAAATTTTCCCATAGAATGGTCTGTATTTTCCCATGGGTACCCACTGTGGCAGAAATGACCAGTTTCTCCCAAATAACTGGTTTTTTGTCTTATATAGCAATAGATTTTTTGGTTGGGCACCTGGCACCCCATCTAACAACTGCTTTTCCCAGCTCCTCTTGCAAGTAAGGGGAGTAAGGTCTAGCCAGTGGGATGAGAGCAGATGTGATGGGAAGTTGAGACTGTGGGCTGAGCATGGGTGCAATGGCAGGAGTTGGAGTAGTTGCTTTGGACCATGAGATGAAAGCTGAGTGTGGAGGGACAGGGACAGAGCAAGGTAGCAGGAGCCTGGGTGTTTGGGTGACTTTGAGGATCAGCTAAATCCTTGAGCCTTGACTGCCCACCTTTGGCTTCTTACCTGAGAGAGAAATAAAATTCTACCTTCTTTAAGCCATTGTTCATTTCGGTGTTTTTGTTTCTGCCTCTGGAATTGTATCATAACTTGCAGGCTGTCTTCAAACAGAAAGGTAAGTATGTGTCTCGAGATGTAGCAGCTGGGCCTGCAGCTCTCTGGCCCCTTGGGGTCCTGAAATCCTGTGGCTTTGTGATGGGATGAAGATTTCGAGTAGTTCCTAGGCTCTGGACGGGATGCTAACCTTTTCCTCCTTTTCATCATGTGAACTATTTTCCCTCCACCTTTGGCCTTGTGCAATTTGAATGCAGGGTTGGACTACCTTTAAAGCCCAGTGGAGGGGCGCCTGGACATCTGCCTTTGGCTCAGGTCGTGATCCTGGGGTCCTGGGATTGAGTCCTGCGTCAGGCTCCCTGCGAGGAGCCTGCCTCTCCCTCTGCCTGTGTCTCTGCCTCTCTCTCTCTGTCTCTCATGAATAAATAAATAAAATCTTAAAAAAAAAAAAAAAAAGCCCAATGGAAAGTAAGAAGCTGTTTAAGATGAATTTTCCTTTCAGTCTCTTTGGAAAGTTGGGACAGTTTATGATCATTTTGCAATGTCTGGGAATCATTTTGTGAAATGCTGTGTGTGTTTTCCTTTTATTCTGATAAAAATTTAAAGAAAAAGCTTTGTTTCCCCATCATGGCTAGATGTGGAGTTTCCTGGTGAAGAAATATTCAGTTGATTTGGCCTCTCTGGGCATGTGGGGACTTCCCTGGGATGGGGAACAGGATGGGGAGGCTCAGAAGTTGGGGGAGACCAAAACAGAACTGAGAGGGAGGAGAGGTTGCCAGGGACAGGGCCTGGAGCCCCGGCCATGGCGAGGCTCAGTCAGAACCACAGATGGAGGAGAGGGTGACAGAGCGGCATCTGTGAGGACAGTGGCCTGAGGGCCGAGAGCCAGGTAGCTGGTTCCAGGGGCACAGCCCTATGCCCGGGGCCTCTCTCAGATGGCGCGTTCCTGTCCAAGGGGCTGTGCCTGGCATGTCTTGCCAGAGGAGTCAGGAGTCAGGCTGGCCAAACACAGAAGTAGAAATTGGCTAACGGCCAACATCAAAATCACATTGACCACAAATGGCTCATCTTGACTTAGAAGATGCTTCGAGATCTTGCAAAGTGGGGGTCAATACAGTCCTTTCTTCAGGGGCGCATAGGCGGCTCAGTCAGTTGAGTGTCTGAAACCTTGATCTCAGCTCTGGTCTCGATCTTGGGGGCTTGAGTTCAGGCCTCGTGTTGGTTCCATGCTGGGCATGGGGCCTATTTTTTTTTTTTAAGATTTGTTTATTTATTTATTTATGATAGACATAGAGAGAGAGAGAGAGAGAAGCAGAGATACAGGAGGAGGAAGAAGCAGGCTCCATGCCGGGAGCCCAATGCAGGACTCAATCCCGGGACCCCAGGATCACACCCTGGGCCGAAGGCAGGCGCTTAAACCGCTGAGCCACCCCAGGCTGCCCATCATTTTTATTTTATTTCGAATACTATCTCATTGCTTGATGTTGGGGCAACAAGTTCATCACTCATCAGTTCCTGCTGTTTCCTCCAGGCACTGGTAAGATGACCTCTTCTGGAGTCTCTTAGCTTGGAGGGGGATCCCACCTTTTGAAGTCTCTTAGCTTGGAGGTGGGGGGGTCCCACCTCGGTTGGGCCTTTAGACCAAGCTGGAGTCAAATCTGCCTGCTGCATTGCCCAGGAGAGCATGGCTGTGGGGACTTCCTCCACCACTAGAGGGGACCCTCCAAGGGTGGGGTGCACCTTCATTAAGCTGCTGCCTCTGAGATGCCCTGCCCACCCCCCCAATAGCTGGTCCAGCAGAAGAATGCAGGGCCCCAAGTTCTGTCTGCAGGTGGGAGGCAAGACCTGCAAGATGGGGATCTTGTGTCCCCTATCTAGCACATAGGCGGTGAATCACAGACCGACTTGTGCCATAATCATGATCAGGAATCACGGCCACACCAAATGATGGCTCATGGACGTTTTGTTTCCTATCCCAGTGTTTCCACTGACTTGGAAGCACTGACTGCGGAGTGGGGCTCCTTATCTTCTGACCCCCCCCCAAAGTACATATTATATATTTTACAAAACAACATGATTGAGATACCGTAACGTTCACCTAGTGGCTTTGTTTTATTTTTTAAATTATTTATTTACTTAAAAAAAAGATTTTTATTTATTTATTCACAAGAGGCACAGAGAGAGAGGCAGAGACACAGGCAGAGGGAGAAGCAGGCTTCCTGCGGGGACCCCAATGCGGGACTTGATCCTAGGACCCTGGGGATCACCACCTGAGCTGAAGGCAGATGCTCAACCCCTGAGCCACCCAGGCATCCTGGCTTTGTCTTAATATATTCACAGAGGTGTGCAATCAGAAACCAGTTTAGAACATTTTCATCTTTCCAAAAAGAAACCCCACCTATTAGCAGTCACCCACCCCCCCAGTCCCTCTGCCCCCCATCCCCTGGCAACCACTCATCTATTTCCCGTTTCCACGGGTTTGGCTATTCTGGAGATTTCATATCAATGGAATCATGCAATATGTGTCTGGTTTCTTTCCGTGAGTTTACTTTATTTTTTATTTTTTTATTTATTTATTTATTTATTTATTTATTTATTTATTTATTTATTTTCGTGAGTTTACTTTAAAGGCTCGACCATCCCTGGGTGGCTCAGCGGTTTGGTGTCTGCCTTTGGCCCAGGGTGCAATCCTGGAGTCCCGGGATCGAGTTCCATGTTGGGCTCCCAGCATGGAGCCTGCTTCTCCCTCTGCCTATGTCTCTGCCTCTCTCTCTCTCTCTCTCTCTCTCTATGTCTATCATAAATAAATAAATAAATAAATAAATCTTAAAAAAAAAAAAAAAGGCTCGACCATGTTGTAACACGAGCCTATGCTTCATTCTGGGAAAATATGCCGTTGTATGGATATACCCAGCCATGAGTTAATGGACCTTTGGGTCATTCCCACCTTTTGTCTGTTATGAATAGACCTGCTATGAACGTTCACGTACACGTTTTTGTGTGGATGTAGGTTTTTAATTCTCTTGGGTACACACCTCAGAGGGAATTTCTGGGCCAGGTGGCAACTCTATGTTTAACTTTTAGAGGACCTTTCACACTGTTTTCCGAAGGGGCTGCACCATTTTATATTCCCCCAGCAATGTATGAGGTTTACAGCTTTTTTTTTTTTTTTTAAGATTTTATTTATTTATTCATGAGAGACACAGAGAAAGAGGCAGAGACAAAGGCAGAGGGAGAAGCAGATTCCCTGCAAGGAGCCCGATCCGGAACTTGATCCCAGGACCCCAGGATCACGACCTGAGCCACAGACGCCTAACTGACTGAGCCACCCAGGCATCCAAGGTTTGCAGTTTCTGACACCTTTACTGACATATGTCATTGTCTTTTTGATGACAGCCATCCTGGTGGGTGTGGAGTGGTACCTTATTATGGCTTTCACCTTTCCTTAATGATTAATGGTGTTGAGCATCCTTGCATGGGCTTCCTGGCCATGTGTGTATCATCTTTGGAGAAATGCCTTTCATGCTCCCTGCCTCCTCCCTGCCCAGCCATGGGAGACTCAGGGGCTCTCCAGCCTTGGGAACTGCCATGGGAGTAGGGACATGGATGGCAATTGCATCAGCCCAGCCGGGGTACCCTGGGGGCCGTCGAGGCTCTTCTGCTCAAGCCAGCCCACGGCAAGCTTATGGGATCCAGATGCCTCAGCAGAGGTGGGGGTGTTTCTGTACTCAAGACTGAGCTGTTTGGAGAGGCAGACGCCAGTCCCAGTGTGACTGGGAACACACTAGCCCTCTCTAGCACCCGCCTCCTCTTTGGCAAGATGACAGTCACCTTGGGTTGGGTGAGGTGGCATAGAGCACACACTTTCCCCTGGACTGTGCCTGCCGTCTGGGGACATCTCTCAGCCCTTCACTGCCTCTAGGCTTTGAGGTGTGTGGTCTCCTGGCATGGATGCTCTAGAATGGCTCTGCAGGCTATATCCAGAAATGTCCTCCCAGGCACTGATACAGGCATACCCTACCCGCCACCCCAGGCAGCTGGGTCAGAGCCCCCTGTCCCATCGGGGCATCACAAAGGGCCTGTGGCCACATCCCAGCTCTAACTCCTGAGGCCTCTTGAAATTTCTCATTTGTTTGAAGATTTAAAAAAAATTTTTTTAAAGATTTTATTTATTTGTTCATGAGAGACACAGAGAGAGAGGCAGAGACACAGGCAGAGGGAAAGGCAGGCTCCCTGTGGGGAGCCTGATGCAGGACTTTATCCCAGGACCCCGGGAACACACCCTGAGCCAAAGGCAGACGCTCAATCGCTGAGCCACCCAGGTGTCCCTGTTTAGAGACGTTAGAGCCAGTCGCCTGCTTAAAAGCTCCTTGGCTCCCTGTCCCCACTTTGCAGATGAAGAAACTGAGGCTCGAAGAGGATGTGACTTTCTCAAGTCTCACAGGAGGTCTGTGGCTCAGGAACACAATTCTTTCCACTGCCCTGCAAGGCAGCCTTCCAAGGGGTCTCCATCAAGTATGATTTGCACACCCCCAACCAACTCTTTGGACTTCCTGAGGTAATATTTGGGGTTAATATTGCAAAGTCCCCAAATCTCAGAGCCCAGCCTGGCCCTTCGCCTCCTGGCTGGTCTGGAGGCCTGTCCCACTGCTGCCCCTCGGCCCAGCTCTGTCCTCCATACCATGTAGCCCGGGCGGCATCTGGCCCAGACGCCTTGGCCCCCTGCCCGTCCTCTGCTCTCAGAGCATGGGCTGGGCAGGTGGAGACCCGGCCAAGTCTCCAGCAGCATGGCCAGTGTCTCCTCCGCCAGGGATCCCTGCAAGGCCTCCCTGATTGCTGCCAACCTCTTCATTAATGGGCAGGTGTGGCCTGCTTGGAGCCTGTGCCTGAAGGCAGAATGGCTGGCCCGGCTGGCGCGGGGGCTCAGAGGGCCCCAGCTGTTAGCACCAGGGGCCTCTGTGAGCTCCAGAAGCCGCCCCCTTCCCCACCCTGGGCTCACCTCTCTGTCACTGCTGGCTTCTGCTCCTCTCTCCCTCTCCTCCAGCTGCTTCTCCAGGACCCACTCTCTAGGGGTGGGCATCCCCCTAAAATGGGTCTTTGGCCTCCAGGCTCCTTACTTTGTGTCAGCTGAGTCTGGGGGGTCGTGGACCAGGGAGGCCCATCTCCAGGGGCCCCTCACATTCAAGTCTCACCCGAGCTTCTTGTCAGCTCATCTTCCCATTACTGGGCCCACAGCCAGGCTGGACCCCAGCTCCTCATGTCGCCCTGCCCTGTGGCATGACAGCCTCTGCAAGCCTCTCCTCCCGCCGTCACAGCTTCTGTCTTGCTATTTCAGGGAAGCACACAAAGTGATAGTCTCTATAGCCAGCCCCACATGAAGAAACGGTAACCCGAGCCCGAAGCCCCCTCCAAGGGCTGCCACGATCTTGACTCTAATACCATGGATTATTTTGCCTGCCTTTGAGCATCACATAAGTGGAATCTTATGGTATTGGGTGGATGCTGTGATGAGCTGTCCAGGTTTCCCTCCTGTAATGAAGAACTTATTTCCCAGCTGCTAGGAGAGTGGCTGGAACATGGTCCTCAGTCCTTGGCCTTTTTTGGGCTAAAAAAGCTAGCTTGCCTAAAGTCATGTCTTCTGAGGCCAACCTGCATCCAATGACTGATCAGCATGGGCCATATAGACCTGGCCCCTTGCCCCAACTCGGGACAACCGTGCAAGGCCCCATGGATGTCGAGGCTATAAAGGGATGGCATCACAGGGCAAGTCCTCCTTTGCAGCTAAGTTGTCCTATGACTAAGTTCTTGCAAAAGCTATGAGGTGTAAATACCACATGCTGCTTGGGGGGACTCCCTCTAACAAGCAGAGTGTCCTTCGTTATTCCTTCTGGCTGGAATGCGTATGTGATGCTGGCGCTTAAGCAGGCATCTTGGACTGTAGGGGGGGAAGCCGTGTGCTGAGGGAGGTGGAACCTCAAGCCAACGGGAATCTGGCTCATGGACACTGGGGCGCTGCTTTGCAAACGAAAAAGTGACTTCTATCTTAAGCCACTTTTACTTTGTTGTCCTTATTTACAATGAAAACGGACCCTAACAAATTAATTTCATTCATGACTAATGAATCTCAACGCCAACCAGTCATGGAATGAGTGAGAGGCCCAAGGAGCAAAACTGCGCCGCATCAAATAAGACAGATACAAAAAAAAAGATTTTGTGAAGAGCCCTAGGGTACTGTAAAATGTGCATTCAGTTACAATGCAGAATAAAACCCATGTTTCTGCAAAAATACTCCACAATTTACAGGCCACCAAATATTTCCTAAGATCTCATTTTGCTGGTCCTAGAACGGAGAAGGCCCTGACACCAGACTTCTGCTGGGACGTCCTGCGGTGGGAAGGGCCTGGCTCTAGAGTCGGACACATTCACGTCTCATCTGAGCATCTTGTCTGCTCATCCTCTCACGGTTGCTGGAATAGCTCTGCCTCGTATTGACTGTGTGGCCTTAGGCAAGTGCCCTGAACTCTGAGTCTCAATGTCCTCCTCACAGGGGTGAGGTGAATGAAATTATGTGCACGAAAGCATCTACTACTGGGTCTGGGGCAGAGCAGGTGGGCAGAAAGTGCCAGATCCCGCGGAGGCTCCTTACCCACAGCCATACCTACCCTTCTCTTTTTGCAAAGGGAACCCCAATTTTGCTCAGCCCCCAGGGGCTCTTGTGCTGGAAAGGAAGTGAGGCACCCTTGCAAGGCCCTGGGGGTAAATCTCAATTGGGCTAAGCCAGTCCTGGTCATTCTACTCCCTTCACTGGTCATTGGGGTAGGAATGGGCATCTGCTGCTTGTCTGACCAATGAGAGTTAGGGGAAGTCAGCTGGAGAAGGGCGCTTCTGAGAAAGTTTCCAGACACACAAGGGAGGAACATTCTCTTTTCTGCCTTTTCACATTAGTGCATGAGGGTATGATGCTTGGAGCAGTGGCAGCGATATTGAAGCCATGAGGGGACAGGCCTGAGACCAAAAGTCAACTCACAAGATCCTCGAAGACGTTGATGAGTTCCTGAATGAAGCAACCCTAGAGGCACCCTATCTACCAGACTCCTGGTTATGTGAGACAGACGCTGCTAACTGTCCTCTTGTGTCCATTTTTCCTGCCATCTGTTTGGGAATGGGACATGCTGAGTTTGAGTGGGCTGTTTGTTTCTAGAGCTTCAGACCACCCAGGGCAGCTGGGCATGGCTGAGTGATTGAGTCCAGGCCAATGGGACGTGAAGAGGAGTGACTTCTGGATTAAAGAGGGTTGCCCTGGGAACTGCCTCCCCTTCCCAGTAGCCAGAAAATGCCAGTAGCTGGAGCCTTTCAGAGATGCCCCATCTTGGGGATGGCACAACTGCCCCATGGGCCTCGGAGTGCTCACCCGGGGGCTGTGATGAAAGACAGGAACAATCTTTTGCCTTCTTCACCCAACTCTATTTTGGAGTCTTTTCATTAGAGCAGCTTCCTGTGTACCTTGACCAATACATCATGTGGGATGATAAATGCCCTCATGGTTTCAACCACCCTGCGTTGTTTCTAGCAGCCAGGAGCCTCCTCCTCTCTGACCTTGCTTTTCTCCTTGGAACTAGGTGGGGTTTGGGGCTGGATTCTGATCTGCGTCGGTGGTGGATCACGGTCTTCCTGTTCGGGGGCCTCCCCCCACAGCTCAGTCTCACCCACCACCTTGGCTCCATCCTGCTGTGGCCCCTTGCCCAAGAAAGCGGGTGCTCCCTCCCCCATAGCCCGGATCACCCCTGAGTGCACAGCAGGTTGTCAGGTCCCCGAAAGCTGTGTCCCATCTCAAGGCCGGACCTCACGGGCAGACATCCCAGCATGCCTTGCACCGGGCTGGCCCAGGTTAGGACCAGCAGAGATTCAGGAACAAGTGAACCATGAAGCCAGACTTCCAGGAACACACTTCTTACTCATCCTTGGTCTCTGCTAGGCACTCAGATGGAGGACATTCCAATTTAATATTTAAACAAGAAGCTGAATACAGATACAGAGGCAGGGGGAATTATTCCCCACGAGCTAGTGCCTGTGCTTGGTCAGCTGGGAAGGTTCTTTCAATTATTGACAACCCACCTGCCTCCAGCCCTGCTGGGCCCTTTGCTGACCCCCAGTGAAGGGACAGGGTCCTCATCTTCTTCCCCAACTCCCAGACAAAAACATCTGCAAACACACCCGCCAGAAACAAACCGCAGGGTTCCTAGGATCTGATTACTGTCCCCAGGGCAGGCTTCCATGGGAGCCCGCCCCTCCTTTCTCTTTTCCGAGAACTAGAGAACTCAGTTGCCCAGCAAATGTTCTGGCTCTTGCTAGGAAGGGGGGCAGCCCGAGGCTGCCAGAGCATCAGGCAACTGCGAGCTTGGGATAGAGCAGCACGAAGCACAGGGTCTCCTGGGAATCGGTAGAGGCAGAGAGAGAGAGAGAGAGAGAGAGAGTGTGTGTGTGTGTGTGTGTGTGTGTGTGTGTGTCAGGGGGGCGGGTGCTCTGGTCTGTGGATGTTGCACAGGGAGGTTGGAAAAAGCCCTCTTAGGAAAAAGGAAGAGCCCTCTCCAGCTCCAGGAGCCCGCCTCCTTCCTGCCTGGAGCTCAGGCCTCAGGACCACCCAGGGCTTGGTTCAAATCTCAGTACTGCGGCCTACTGGCTAAGCCTCAGTTTCCCCACATAGCATTCAGGGTGTGTTATATAGAGTGTACTCCGTGCCAGGTGCCCTACTGGCCCATTCAATCGCCACAACCATGCTAGGAGGTTGGCACCATCCATTTCTGCAAAAGAGGCAGCAACAAGGCATAGCCCTGGCCAGGGCACAGGAGCCAGGAGGCAGGGAAGGGGCATCCTCGCGCTCCCCTGCTCTGCCCTGGGCTTTAGGATATTCCTCCCAGCTCATAAGAGGGCCAAGAACACACCAGCAGGGTGGGCAGAGGCTGGGGTCTGCGGGGCTGGGTGGTGAGGGTGGTACTTCGTGGCCTCGCAGCCGGGAGATGAATCAGCCTTTCCCCCTTCCCTCTGCCTCTGCCCACACCCATCCCCTCGGCCTCTTTTCCCCAGGATGCTGCTGTTATTTCTGGCCAGCTGGATCCTGACTGGTTTCTATCTGCTGCATTAAGAGGTTGGGCGTGGGGCCGGCTCAGTGAGGTACAATCCCCCAACCGTCCTGTTGATGGATGGAAGTTCCTTTGTGGAACGTGGGAGAGGAAAAATCACCTCTGTGCCCCCTCTGCCCACGTCCTCAGAGAAATGATGCCAGGAACATCTGAGAGTCCTCCCATTCCTGGCCCTGCCTGCCATGATGTGACGAGAGTCTGGGTGGGGCCAAGCCTCCCTCCTGGGCCCCATTTCCAGAATGGGGTCCTCTGAGAAGGTCTGTAATCTTTGACCAAGCTGTACTCCCACAGAACTGGCTTCAGCCACTCCGGCCTGGCCCGGCTCCCTGGGTTAAAAGGTGTCAAGGGTGGTCAAGGGCCCAGTGATCTTACTGATGCTCCCTATGGACAGGGGATCCAGAGCTGGTCCCTCAGCTGTGCATGGACTGCTGGGGGCTCCTTGAGGCCCCAACAAAGTTACATGGATGTCTCCCGCTGCAGGCTTCAGACCAAACCCAGGAATAGCCCTGAGACAGCTTTGACATGGCTCTGCCCTTCAAGATCTTTGGGGGAAAAGGCCAAGACCCCAACAGTCAAGGGGATGCTTGGGAGCTGTGCGGCTGGAGGAAAGGCAGCCAGAGAAGGCTTCCTGGAGGAGACATCAGCCTTGTGGCAAGGAACAGGAGGAGTGTGTTAGTGAAGATAGTTGGGAAGGGCTCTGCGGGCAGAGCCTAGGCAGAGTATCAACATATGGCATTCAGGGAGGGAGGGGAGTCAAGAAGATGCAGTTTAGGGGCGCCTGGGTGGCTCAGTTGGTTAAGCATCCAGGCTTGATTTCAGTTCAGATCATGAACTCAGGGTCATGAGGTCAAGCCCCGCATCCAGCTGTGCATTGGGCGTGGAGCCTGCTTAAGACTCTCTCCCTCTCCCTCCCCCTGCCTGTCTCCTTGGCTCACATGCATTTGCTCTCTCTGGGGGAGAAAAAAAAAGAAAGAAAAAGTGAATATGCAGTTTAGTGTGAGTGGAGGGGAATGTGCAAGGCTGGAGAGGGAGGCAGGGCCATGCAGCCTGAGTTAGGCTTTGTTGGGCAGGCAACAGGGAACCGTAGGGCGCTGGGGGTGAGTGAGTGACACTGTCTGCTCTGTCTCTGCACGCTGGTACCTCGTAGGGACTCACACAGGACAGCCAAGTGACTGATTACACAATACTCGAGCCCAAGAGGGCATCTGTCTTACTTAAGTACAGTTATATAGATTATTTATATTAAGGTAAAACCTGCTCATTCTAAAAAAAATGTTAAAGATAGGTAAATGATGTTGTGGTTAGAGAAATAACTGACCTATAATCCACTGTTGTCATCAAAATATCACCTGTTCTTGAATACCCCTAGAGCCAGGGAGCTCACTTCCTACCAGGTTGCCCAAGATGGTCTGCCGGTAGAATCCAGAAGGCTCTAAACATCTCCCTCTTGGCTGCTGAAGAGCAACCTGCCAAGCCCAGAGTTCCTGGCAGCACCACTGGTCCCACAGGGGAGTGTTTCTCCAGCCTGGGGCCAGGATGCCCAACTCTCAGAGGGGGGCTTCCCCAGCTGGGGCTCACCTGGCAGAGAGCATTTACCTCTGGCCCAGCCCTGGGGCTGCCAGCAGGGCACCTCTGGTCTCTCCCAGGATTCTGGCCAGACTCCCAAGGTGAGGCAGGAGGGACCCACAGGCCCTCACACCTCCCCGTCTAGGCCTGGTGGCAGCATGCCTCTACTCTGGTAATAGGCTCTTGGGGTGTCTCATTCAGCACCCCGACCCCACGCCCACCCCGCAGCTCCCTGGACTCTGCTTTCTGGGCAGGGCTGAGGGACCTCAAGCTTGTCACCACTACTTCCAGCCCCAGCTGCCTCCCCATCTGCAGAACGGGGCTAATGTGGGCTGTGGGAGTGGATTTGTTTTATCAACCACCAAGCACTCAGTGTCAGGGAATCACTTTTATTACACTTATTATCCTATGTTTATCATGGGCAGGGTGGGGGGTGGTTTTCTTAAAATGCTTTTCCTGAGCCAAAAGAACTCCACACCCCCATGCCCTGGAGTGGCCAGCTAGCACGCCACCCTTGCAACATCTCTGGCAAGAAGGATGGCGTGAGCAGCCAGGCTTTCCCCGCTGGGCTCCCCAGGCCAGCTCTGCTGGCCTCGGCACCTGTGAAAAAGAAACCAAACACAGAAAAGAGCAAAGCACCCCTCCCCGACCTGGGCTCCAGAGGCTGGATTTGCACCCCTGCTCTCCCAGGCTGCCTCCTCCCTCTCGTCAGGCACCCTCCTCTCCTTCCTATACCCTTTCCTTGGGCTTTTCCATCCATGCTTTCTTTGTGGGCACCTCAGCCCCCACCAGCCTGGCTGCCCGGCAATGCCATGGAAGAGGCTTCGATGCTCCCGGCTCTGCTGTGCTGTCCAGAAGACCCAGATGCTCACTCGGCTCATGCAGCTGATTCTGGCTGGGGCCCTTCCCCCACCAGCTGTTGCCTGCACCCTGAGAAAGCACGCTGGCCTGGAGGTATCCCACCAGCCTCACCTGGAAAGGAGCAGATCCAGGGGCCTGCAGCATGTCCCCCCAAACGAATGCACCTCTTTGACCAATGGCTGCCCACCCTTCCCGGAGCCTGCCCTACATCCCAGGCTGCAGCGACTGAGGCCTCCCCCTCGGGAACCCTCCTCCGTTGTCGGGACAGGACGCCCGGGGTGGGTTGGGGTAGTCCCCTCACAAGTACATCTTCATTGCCTCATGTGTTGTGGGGCAGTAGCGGGCATGGAGCTGCGCCAGCAGCGCCCGGGACGTGGCCTCCAGGCGCGTGCCCTGGCTCTTCTTGTTCCACACGTGGACGGCGTAGGTGGCATTGAGCAGCCGGTGCAGCTCCTCGGGGCTGATGTCCTGGAAGTACTTCCTCCAGTCCTGCCAGGGGATGGGATAGAAGGCCTCGCAGGGCAGGGTGGTGACGCCGCGGCAGGCGTGGCTCTCGTCCAGGCTGCGGATGGAGCACCACTTCTTGAAGACCCGTGTGAGCAGCTGCGGGCCCTGGTGGCCCCAGATCCAGCCGTTGTAGTGGGCCACGAAGTCACGCATGCACAGAGCCATGAACTCGTGGTGGCGCTCGAAGGCCAGGAAGGCACCGTTGAGGACGTAGCGGGACTGGGCGCCCAGCGTGTTGGTGAGGTTGTGCAGGTTCTTGAGGACGATGAAGTCCGTGTCCAGGTAGATGCCGCCGAACTTCCACATGAGCGCGATCCTGCAGGCGTCGGAGAGCACGGGCAGCAGGTAGGGCTCCCACCGGCGCTGCCGGGCCGCGTACCAGGCCGCCAGGGGCGTGTCCCGGAACAGCTCCTCCAGGTCCAGCGGGAGCATGTGCACGTTGGGGAAGCAGCCCAGGAGCGACAGGCCCAGGTGCCGGGGCAGTGACGCATTCCCACCGGGCAGCCCCTTCATCAGGACCACTACCCGGGACTCGGGGTGGGCCCTGGCGGCCGACTCCACCGAGCACATGAATAGGAAGTTGGGGTTGGTCCGGTCTGACGTCTCCAGGAAGAAGATGTTGCCTGGAGGCAGGGCGCTGGAGAGCTGCGTGGGGGGCACCAGTCGGGGGCAGGGGACGTCAGCAGGCAAGTTCGGGAATTCTCTTTGGCCCCCCGGCTCTCCCACAATGTGCCAGTAGATCATGATGGAGACGAAAAACGTGAACTTGAAGCTGATGATAAACAGGGTGCAGACCCGCTGTCTTGGGGCGCCCCGGAGCAGCCGCAGCAGGCACTCGGGGGGCCTGGACATGTTCTCCCCAGATGACACCAGGAGCCTGCAGCAGGAACCGGCTGGTCTGTAAGAGACGAGCATCACATGTGGGCAGACTGCCGGCATCCCGAGCCCCAAGAGCGCTCCCCACCAACACCAGCCGCAGCCGAAGCTGGCTTCCACAGCCCACGGGCCTGCGGGCTCTGAGTCCCATCGCCTTCCTCACCTGTAAGACGGGAGCGGCAGGCCATGGGCTGAGGTCTGGGCAGAGTCCCTTTCACTCTGTGACACACCTGTGAGCTTCCCGAGACCTGAGCCAGTGCTACCTACGACATGGCCATCATGGACCCAGGCCGGGTCCTTGTCTGGAGAGGCCTGGCCCCCTTGGGCTGCTGGCAGCCCCTGATTCGAGGCCTCGCACATGTACCCCTCGGCCCCATTCAGTCCCACAAACCAGGCCAAGAGGGCACACTGCCAAGTAGCCTTGGGGACTTTCAGCAGAAAAGCCTGGAGCTTGGGCAGGCCTGGACACTAGCGTGCTAAGGGCTGGCATGCAAGCTTGCACAACGGGTGGGCTCCAGGCACACGGGGACGCATGCTGGGTCCTAAAGCCTCTGTCTCAGATGCAGTGGGGTCTCCTGGGCACCTGGCCTCCCCAGCCCCTGCCCTGGGCCATGCTTCTCACAGATACAGGTCTGGAGGGACAGGGCCAGGAAGATGGTGCTGCAGCCTGTAATCTCACCTCGGACTATTGCCCTTCGACCCTCACCCTCTCCTGGTGATGTCCACCTGGCAGGCAGCCAGGAACATCCTGGAGGCCCTGCAGGTGGCTGGGGAAACAAAACAGGCTTGGGTCCTGTCCCCGAGGGTAGGGCTATGGGAGCACGTGCAAGGCGCGGGACCTCAAAGCTGCCTGAACCAGCTAAGTCCTGGGGTGATTCACTCTGCTCAGACTTCCCGCCTGCAAGGAGGAACACTAGAAACCCGTAACGGGCTGACCGTCACCACACATGTGCCAAGTGACCTGCTCGGGATGTTACACGCACATTTAGCTTGTTGACCCTTACAGCCACCCTTGCAGTGGCAATCACTGCCCCCATCTTACAGGGGATGACCACAAGGCACCGAGAAGTCTGGTAACTCATACACAGTCCGGTGGTGGGCAAGTGGCAGGGCGGGGGCTTGAAGCCAGGCCACCTGGCTCCAGAGTCTACTGTCTCAACCCTGCACCATCCTGCCTGGGAGAGAAGTAGTGCAGGGGATGTGGGAACGTGCCCGGAGCTTTGGAGACTTGGTGCATGTTCCCCTGGACCGTTCTCACTCTTCACAGAATCCTGGCCAGCGTTTATTCCGTGCCTTCTAAATTCTTGGGGCCAGGGATCCCTGGGTGGCTCAGCGGTTTAGCGCCTGCCTTGGCCCAGGGCCTGATCCTGGAGTCCCGGGATCGAGTCCCACATCGGGCTCCCTGCATGGAGCCTAGTTCTCCCTCTGCCTGTGTCTCTGCCTCTCTCTGTGTGTGTGTGTCTCTCATGACTAAATAAATAAATAAATCTTAAAAAAAAAAAAAATAAATTATTGGGGCCCCATGAACACTTCCTCTGGCTCTCTGTACCCAGGGGTGGTTGTATCATTTCCACCTTAGAGGCCAGGACATGTAGGCCCAGAGGGGTGGAGGGACTGGGCACAGCCCAGGGTCTAATGGGAGCCGGAGTCAATCCCTCCCCAGGACAGACGGATCTCACAGCCTGAGAGCGGTGCCAGGAGGCTGGGACTTGAGCAACTGGCCTGCCCTCCTGCTGGGGGGCTGGGGACCACGATGACGTCACGGGCTGGTGACTGACCAGCCTGGGCGGCCCATGGCGACGAGATGGGGATCCAGGCGGCCTGGCGCCCTCCGGGAGACACGCCCTGGCTCAGCAGCCAACCTTCTCTGCCAACAGGAACACGGCCCTTCCACAAACTCTCCACGCCCGCAGATCCATCTGCAAAAGACGGCGAGACACAGAGTGGGGCGGGCGGCAGGCTCACGGAGGCCGCATCCCCAGCCACATGGGGTCATTTGCTCATCAACTCATCGGCCCTCTGGGGCCCGCAGGGAATGTGCTAGAGAGAGAGGAAGAGCTAGGTGCAGCTCCGGCCTGGAGGAGCTCTCCGGGCATGGGGAGGCCATCTGGAAACAGGAGCAACACTAGTGACAGCTGCAATGGAGCGAAGCATCTGGCAGAGCCAGGGGAAGGGGCTTCCTGGAGAGGTGACGCTGACGGAAAGGCCCGAGCCAGAGGGGCCTCTGTAAGCACCACGGGGTCCTGCGTACCTCCCCCCGCCCCGTCAGAGCCCCCAACTCTGTGCCTGGCACATAGGAGGCGCACACAGACTGACCGGCCCTGTCACTGGTCGCCTCACTCACTGACTCAGTCCCCCGGTGGCCAGAGGGACAGTTTAAGACACAAGCCAGGCCATGTCATTCGTCTGTGCAGCCCCTTGGTGATGTGGGAAGCCCAGGCCCACCAGGTCCTGCATGTCCCCCCACCCATGGCATCACACCCCACTTCTCCCCTCATCTACTGCACCCCAGCCACACCTGGCCTGTTCTTTCTCTCTCAACCCCCCACCAACCCACCCACCCCCATTGCCATCTCAGGGCCTCTGCATGTGCTGTTCCCTCTGCTTGGAACACTCTTCCCACAGCTGTTCACCTGGCTCCTTCCCTCACCTCCCTCTCATCCTCACTCAAAAAACCATCTTCCTGTGGGGCCTCCCTAGTCCCTAGAGTTCCAACTTCATTGCCTCCTATGGGGTTTTCTGACCCTGGTACTTAATCTAGCACCCTGGACATCTTGTACTCATTTGTGTGGGTTATTTATTTGGAACATCACCGCTCCCCCCACCCCCGAGGACAGGTATTTTTTGCATTTTGCTCAGCATCTAGAATAGATGGCGCTTGCTATGTAGTCAGTAAATATGGAGTGAGTGAGCAGCTCAGCATGTGGGTGGGTAGGTGAAGGAGCAAGTGAGTCAACAAAGGAGCAAACCAACAATTGGGCGAATCGATGAATGATCAGTGAGTGAACTAATGAACGAGCAAATTAATGAGTGAGTCAATGAGTTGGCAAATCAGTGAGTGACCAAAGGAGCCATGAGCAGGGAGGTGAGGAAGCAGGGTCGGAAGTCAGGTGAGCTGCCTGGTATCCCCCTGGTGGGTCATGGGTAGCAGAGCCAACAGACATCAAGAGCCTTGTGTTGCCCTGCCCTGGTTTTCCCCTGCAAGGAGAGGCTATTTTGGTCCTGAGTATTTTTAACCCAATGTGAACCACGCTGAAGAGTGGACAGAGAGCTGGTTAGAACGAGGGGCTGGCCGCTCATGGGCCCTGAAGTGTGGGGGTGATCTGGCTCTCCCGTGGGGTGGGGTGGGGTCTGGGTCTGCTGGGGAGGCAGGACGTGCCACTCATCCTGCATCTGCCCTGGTGGAGAGTGCCAGGCCCAAGCAGTGCCGTATTTGGTACCGAAGCCCAGGACCCAGGAATAGAAACTGTGCATGGCGCCAAGCTGGCCACAGTCCAACATCCGTGTGACCTCAGGTCCAAAGTATGCTCCTGGCCCCCCGGGATGGGCCTTGCAGCTACAGCCTGAGTCCTGGCCCTTGTCAACAGAGCCTGGAACATTGCTGCCTCCTCCTCCTGCCTCCCTGCCTACCACTTCAAGCCCTGCCTCACGGAGATATTTCCAGTTAGCTTGTTAGCTGTGGTCACTTCCCTGCTCTGAGCTCTTCTGTGGCCCCCCATCATCAGGAGCACCCTCTGCTGCGTGATCCATCTCAGGCGGGAAGTGAAGGTGAGAAGCGCAGAGCTGGTGGGTCAAAGGGCCAAGGGACTGACCACTTGCTGCTGGCTTGGCCCTGGGCACCAGCTTTCTGTGTCGGGAGCATGGGCATCTAGGTCCAAATGCCTAGAAATGGCTCCTTCGTGGCCCACAGTAGGGGCACTCCACCTCTGACCTTCTCTTGGCTCCCCTGTCCAGCCCAGCTCAACCCCAGTGCTGGTTGACCATGACCCAAACAGAGCTGAGTCACAGTGATTGTCAGACACAGTCTACACTCAACCACTTGCTGCCAGGGTGGGTGCTGACTGGTACCTAGAGTCCCAGGGCTGGACCCTTGGAGATTGTGATATCCCAAGGGGGACACAGAGGCCCAGAGAGGGAAAGGGATTTGGTCAGGGTCACACAGCAGTAGAGGGTAGACCTGTCACCCTCAGGGAGCCCTTCATGCCCCTCTGCAAGGGGTGCCCCACTCCCAGGTCTTCCTTGAGATGCTTCAAGAGGCGGACAGCCCAGCAGAAGTCTCATATCAAAGACCCAAGGATCACAACTTTGAAGCTTCAAACAGGTATCTATTTTCTCATAGCTCTGGAGTAGAAGTCTAAAATCAAGGTGTCAGCAGGACTGTACTCCCTGACTTGAGCTCTAGGGGAGAATCGTTCCTTGCTCCTTCCCATTTCTGGTGGCTCCAGGCATTCCTGGGCTTGTGGCCGCTTCCTCCAGTCTCTGCCTCTGTCTTCACATGGCCTCCTCCTATGTGTGTTCTTCTCCTCTGTCTCTTGTAAGGACACTTGTCATCAGACAATAGCCCACCTGGCTAATCCAGGATCATTTCCTCATCTCAAGATCCTTAACTTAGTAACACCTGCAAAGACTCTTTTTCTAAAAGAGATCACATTCTCATGCTGCAGGGGGTAGGACATGACATATCTTCTCTGAGGTCACTATTTATCCCAAAACACCCCCTTTCCATGTCCCTTTGTCCTGGAGTCTCAGAGCCACCCTCAGATCACACACTGCCTGTGACATCACTGAAACGGCCGCTGCATGGAGAATGTGCCTAGGTGGGCCTCTCTATATGGCAAGAGAAAAGGGTTAGATGTCACTTGCAGTGGGGATTCCCAGTGGAGATGGGGTAGCTGTCTGCTGGTTTTGCCTGCCTGGCACTTATTTCCCTTTCTTCTGTTAATGGTACCCTGATTTCCTATGGGGAACCACCTCTGCCCCCACAGACCCCACTCTCTAGATCTTGGGGTGGGCACACCATTCGGTTCTGCCTAATGACTGTGTCACATTCTCCTGGCCACAATGAGTAGCTCAGGGAGGGCACATAACCCAATCCAGGCCAAGCAGAATCATGTGTTTTCCAATGGAGTCATCTAAGATTGAGCCAGGAGCTAGGAAGGGAGAGCCTGCCTGAAAATGAAGCTGGCCCAGAGGCAAGCAGAGCCAAGAGATGGAGAGAGAGGGATGTGTGATGACATCATCTTTACATCTGGATTCTGCTATGTCTGAAGCTGGTACATCTTGGACTTCTTAGTCATGTCAACCAACACACACACACACACACACACACACACACACACACACTCACATGGGGGTGGGGTGGGGAGAGATGAGGGAAGAGTCTACCAAATTGAAAGCAGGGATGCTTCTGGAGATAGGACAGGACAAGGAACTCAGACCCTCCTGGGTAGAAAGAATCAACACCTAGAGCTTGAATACTCTGCTTGAAGGGCCCGCTGTCCTGTCCCTGCACCCTCCTCTCATCTTTCAGGGCATAAATATATCTTTATACTCAAGAATTAGGAGTTATAGTTTTAGAAGGTGATCCTTATAAAAATGGCTGTTTTCAGAGCAGAGGTTATAAAATGTTTCTCCTTCAAAGCCTAGAAGATGTTCTAAAGCCAGAAACCAAGTAGGCAGTGGCTTGCTCTTTGGGAGACATTACCAACGAAATGAGGGAGGTAGAGATCTCTTTTTTTTTTTTTTTTTTTTTTAAAGATTTTATTTATTTATTCAGGGAGAGAGAGAAAGAGAGAGGCAGAGACACAGGGAGGCAGAGGGAGAAGCAGGCATCATACAGAGAGCCTGACGTGGGACTCGATCCAGGGTCTCCAGGATCACACCCTGGGCTGCAGGCAGCGCTAAACCGCTGTGCCACCAGGGCTGCCCGAGATCTCTTTTTCCAATAAGAATAGGGCAGACTCTTGGTTCTGAATCTTTCCTTTTCTGTTGATGTCATACAGAGCAATAGGGAAAAGAGAAAATAGACCATGAGCTATAGCTTTAGGGAAACTAGGGGCATGAAAAACCCATAAATTCCAACGGGGTGCAGAGGGCCCAGAAGTGGAAGATTGCAGAAATCACCACTTCTAAAAGGAAGATAAGTAAGTCAGAAGAGCAAAGCTGTAGCTTGAATGAACCAGGAGAGTTCAAGGTTGGAGGCAGGTACCCCTTCAAGCGGACTCCAGGCTAAGTGCAGAGCCCAACACAGGGCTCGATCTCAGGACCCAGAGATTATGACTTGAGCAGAAAGCAAGAGTCAGACACATAACCAACTGTGCCATCCAGGCGCCCCGAGAAGCATCACATTTTAAAGGAATAGTCCATTTCCATAGAAACAGAAACTTAGAGAACTAGCCTGGCTTCTCTCCCAATTTCCACCAAAACCTGCTATTAAATGCTGATCCAGGAAAATTCAACCAATTTGGATATTTAAAAAGAAAATGGTTAAAGGAATAAACACAGTGTCCACACAGAGATGCTCGAAGAATGAAAAGGGAAAGGAATACTAATGTTCTCTTATGTATAAAGGATATTTACTATAAAAATATTCCCACAAAACAAATCAAAATTCTAATACAAAATTACAGCATGAATTAAAAAAAAAACAACTTTAAAAAGTTAATTCTGGCTATGAAGGCAGAGCAAAAACAGAAATCCAAGAGCTAGAGGAGAAATGGTCAAAGTGACAGCAAGACATGAGGGCAATCGGCAAGGTGAGAACTGACAGACTTCAGGGAAGAATTAGGAGGAAATGACAAGGATATTTCAGAAAGAAGTCCAAATGGCAAGAAACACAGGAGAACAGACTTCAGACAAAGTACAGTAAGAGATACGAACATTAAAATGAGAAAACGTCAACAAAATCTGTACAGAAATAAAGTGATCAAAGAACTGAAGAAACAAGAGGAGATCCAACACATGTACAACCAGGCTCCTGCAGAAGAAACTGAATGAATAGAATAAATACTTGCAATTGTAATTCAGGAAAACCTTCCTGAAGACCTGATTTCATGAATTGGAAGCGGCACACCATGGACCAGCAAACAGTGACCCAGAATGGTAAATCCCAAAACATATAACAGTAAAATCACTGGACTTTAAAGGTACAAAGATACATCTTGGGGTAGCAACACACAAAGATCAAGCCATCTACAAAGGACAGAGAATCAGGCTGGCATCAGATTTCTCTGCAGCAGCATTTATGTATTTATTTTTTTAAAGATTTATTTATTTATTTATTTGAGAGAAAGAGAGATTAGGGGAGAGCACAGAGGGAGAGCAAGAGGGAGAAGCAGACTCCCCACTGAGCAGGGAGCCCGATGCAGGGGCTCCATCCCAGGATCATGACCTGAGCTCAATGCACATGCTTCACCGACTGAGCTACCCAGGCGTCCCCTGCTCTGTCCCTGCAACAGCAGCATTTAAAGACAGAATATAGTGGAACACCTAAAGGACAATCAGGGGAAGAAATTCTAACCCAAAGATTAATAAAGAGCCATGCTGTTCTTAAAATCTAAAGATGACAGGCCAATAGTTTTGAAGTATAAGGACTTAGGCAAGATTGCTCCTCGGAGGAAAGCCAAGGAATAGACTTCAGCTAACCAAGTGGTGCTTGAAAGAACTGCAATAAGAGGACGGAAGAGGGTTAACTGCAGAACCCTCTCTCCCCCCACGAGAGGGTAGGAATAAAGATGAGAGATGGAATGAAAATGTTATCTAGCCTGACAACACAGGGATAATACAACTACTCCAAGCTTGGTAGGCAAGGGGGAAAGGAGATCGACAGTGGAATGAGCTCCGTGCTTACCTCATCTTTAACTGCAGGTGGTAAGAGCTAAAAAAAAAAAAAAAAAAAAAAAATCAAAATTTAAAAGCATATTTCATTTTTTTTAAAAAAAGATTTATTGGGATCCCTGGGTGGCGCAGTGGTTTGGCGCTTGCCTTTGGCCCAGGGCGCGATCCTGGAGACCCGGGATCGAATCCCACATCAGGCTCCCGGTGCATGGAGCCTGCTTCTCCCTCTGCCTATGTCTCTGCCTCTCTCTCTCTCTCTCTCTCTCTCTGTGACTATCATAAATAAATAAAAATTAAAAAAAAAAAAAAAGATTTATTTATTTATTTATGATAGACAGAGAGAGAGAGAGAGAGAGAATGAGGCAGAGACACAGGCAGAGGGAGAAGCAGGCTCCATGCCGGGAGCCCGATGCGGGACTCGATCCTGGGACTCCAGGATCGTGCCCTGGGCCAAAGGCAGGCGCTAAACCGCTGAGCCACCCAGGGATCCCCCTAAAAGCATATTTCAAATACAAAGGCGGCAGTAAGAAGGATAACACTGTCTGTTTTATTGGATCTAATAAGATGCGTCCTTTTATGCCCACTAAAAACACAAAATGCTGCCAATTAAACAGTGTCACTTGGCTTTCTTATCATGAGTAATTTTTATCTTAAAAAATTGGTTTAGTCAGATTTTAAAATCACCTATCCAAGGGATACCTGGCTGGCTAAGTTGGAAGAGCATGTGACTTTCAATCTCAAGGTTGTGAGTTTGGGCCCCATGTTGGGGGTAGAGATTACTTTAAAAATAGAACGGAAATAGGGATCCCTGGGTGGCGCAGCGGTTTGGCGCCTGCCTTTGGCCCAGGGCGCGATCCTGGAGACCCGGGATCGAATCCCACGTCGGGCTCCCGGTGCATGGAGCCTGCTTCTTCCTCTGCCTGTGTCTCTGCCTCTCTCTCTCTCTCTGTGACTATCATAAATAAATAAAAATTAAAAAAAAAAAATAGAACGGAAATAAAAAATAAAATAAATAAAATCACCTCTCATGCCTGTACACACATAAGAGGGAAAGTAAGTGAAATAACTTGAGGAAGGTGCTCCCAAAACCTCAATACAGATAAAACTGTATTCTCCTGAATGCCTTCAAGTTGGTGAAACTGATGCCTGTGTTTACCCACACAGTAACACCTCCTATACCATCATGTGTGCACCATGCAGCATTTCTTAAAAGTGCTTCACTGTGGTCTCCAGAATTTTCTCCCAAGCTGCTGATACCTCTTCTGTAGGTTTTCATGTCATTGCCTAACTAGTTAGTGACAACTGTCATGAGCACCACCTGACCAAGAGCTGCTGGAAGCATTAGAATGGAAAGAAGATAGGCCTAATCACTCAGTACAGTATCAGCTGAAATGGGGCACCTCCAAGAAAAAGCCAAACAAAAAAGAGGAAACAAGTTAAGTTTATTGTTCATGGAAGAGAAACAATATTATCTAAAGAAAGAATAAACGAAGAGTATTATATAAAGGTGTAGATATAAATGTAGCCACTAGAACAAAAATACAACTTTCCCAAGATATCCTAGGGGCTTTCTTTTGTCTTCTTCAAACACAGTGGAAGAACAAAGAATACAGCCTTTCCACATGTGCAAAGACGTATATACGTACATACACACACTATAACAAAAACCAAAGACATCTGTGATATCAATATATATAAATAGGCTTCACTCACTTATCTTTACAAAGGAAAAGATTTTTTATTTAGATCCCAAGCAAAACTCAACTCTATCTTGTATTTGAGAGATAGAGATATACATCAAGGTGATTTAGAATGGCTAAAAGTAAATGAAAGAACAAAGGTATAAAGACAGGGATCCCTGGGTGGCGCAGCGGTTTGGCGCCTGCCTTTGGCCCAGGGCGCGATCCTGGAGACCCGGGATCGAATCCCACGTCAGGCTCCCGGTCATGGAGCCTGCTTCTCCCTCTGCCTGTATCTCTGCCTCTCTCTCTCTCTGTGTGACTATCATAAATAAAAAAATAAAAAAAAATAAAAAAAAAATTAAAAAAAATGTATAAAGACAAATACAAACAAAAACAAAGCTAGGGCCATAATCTTAATAGTAGACTGAGAATTCAAGCCAACCATCACTAAACGAGCCAAAGAAGGGCCATTTATAATGCTAAAGGGTATAATTCACAATGCACCAAATAACACTGCAGCAATTTTCAGGAATTAGAAATTACAGAATGCTAGGATAAAATAGACTGAAATGCACTAGTAAGAGATTTTAATTCCCTTCTCTAGGCCAAGAAGTAAGTAGATCAAATATAAATAAGAACTCAGAATAATGAATAAGGTTCAATATCAAACTCTATCCTATCTATCTCTAGACTTTCTTTTCAAGACTTGATGAAGCATTCATAAAGATTGAAAGCAAAATTGAAAAACCTTTAGCTAGATTCATTAAAAAAAAAAGAGGACTCAAAAAAAAAATCAGAAATGAAGGAGGAGATATAATGATCAACGCCCTAGAAATACAAAGGATTATGTGAGAAGACTATGGAAAATTACATGCCAACAAACTGGACAACCTAGAAGAAATGGACAAATTCCTAGCAACATAAAACCTTCCAATACTGAATTAGGAAGAAATAGAAAATTTGAAAAGACTGATTACCAGTAATGAGATTGAATCAGTTATCAACCACCGCCTTCCACCTCCAAAAAAACAAGTCCAGGATGGGATAGCTCCATAGGCAAATTCTACCAAATATTTAAAGAAGAAGGGTTAATACCAATTCTTCTTAAACTATTCCAAGAAATAGAAGAAGGAAAGCGTCCAAATTCAGTCTATGAGACCATAGACTGAATTTGATACCCTGATATCAAAACCAGCTAAAGACACCACACACAAAAAAGAGAACTACAGGCCAATATTTCTGACGAATATAGATGCAATAATTCCCAGTTAAAATATTAGCAAAACAAATCCAACAATATATTTTAAAAACTCATTGTGGGGGGTGGGGATAATTTAGCATAATCAAGTGGGATTTATTCCCAGGATGCAAAGGTGTTTCAATATTCACAAATCAATCAATACAATACATCATATTGGGATCCCTGGGTGGCTCAGCGGTTCAGCGCCTGTCTCTGGTCCAGGGCCTGATCCTGGAGCGCTGGGATCGAGTCCCACATCGGGCTCCCGGCATGGAGCCTGCTTCTCCTTCTGCCTGTGTCTCTGCCTCTCTCTCTCTCTCTATGTCTATGATGAATAAATAAAATCTTTTAATAAAAAAAAATCATATTAACCAGAGAAATGATAAAAATCATATGATCATCTCAATAGATGCTGAAAAGGCATTTGACAAAGTACAACATCCATTCATTTTTTTAAAAAAATTTATTTATTTATTCATGAGAGACAGAGAGAGAGAGAGAGGCAGAGACAGATGCAGAGGGAGAAGCAGGCTCCATGCAGGGAGCTGGATGTGGGACTCCATCCCGGCACCGCGGGATGAGCCGAGGCAGACACTCAGCCACTGAGCCACTCAGGTACCTACCCCTACAACATCCATTCATGACAAAAACTCCCAACAAAGTAGGTTTAGAGGAAACATACCTCAACATAATAAAGTCCATTATGAAAAATGCACAACTGACATCATACTCAATGGGGAAGAACTGACAGCTTGTCTTCTAGGATCAGGAACAAGATGTCCTCTCTCACCACTTTCATTCAACATAGTACTAGAAGTCCTAGCCACAGCAATCAGACAAGAAAAAGACTTAAAAGGCAACCAAATTGGTAAGGAAGAAGCAAAACTGTATTTGTAGATGACATGATACTAAATATAGAAAACCCTAAAGATTCCACCAAAAAAACAAATGAATTCAGTAAAGTCACAGGATATAAAGAAATTAATATACAGAAATCTATGGCATTTCTGAACACTAATAATGAAGCAGCAGAAAGAGAAATTAAGAAAACAATCCCATTTACAATTGTACCAAAAGAAATAAATACGTAGGAGTAAAATTAACCAACAGAGGTGAAAGACTGGTATTCTGAAAACTATGAAATATTGATAAAAAAAATTAAAGATGACACAAACAAATGGAAAAGCATTCCATACTCATGGACTGGAAGAACCAATATTGTTAAAATGTCCATGCTACCCAAAGCAATTTACAGACTTAATGCAATCCTTAGCAAAACACCAATCTCATTTTTCACAGAGCTAGAGCAAATACCACTAAAATTTGTAAGGAACCAGAAAAGACCCTCAAGAGCCAAAGCAATCTTGAGAAAGAAGAACAAAGCTGGTGGTATCACAATACCAGATTTCAAGAAATACTACAAAGCCGTAGTGGTCAAAACAGTATGGAACTGGCACAAAAACAGATACATAAATCAGTGGAACAAAACAGAGAGTCCAGAAATAAACCTACGCTTATAAGGTCAATTAATCTTTGACAAAGGAGGCAAATAATGCAATGGGAAAAAAGATGGTCTCTTCAGTAAATGGTGCTGGGAAAAGTGGACAGCTACCTGCAAAAGAATGAAACCAGACCACTTTCTTACATCACACACAAACATAAACTCAGGATGGATTAAAAGACCTAGTTGTGAGACATGAAGCCATAAAACTCCTCAAAGAGAGTACAGGCAGTAAGTTCTTTGGCCTCAGCTGTAGAAACATACTTCTAGATACATCTCCTCAAGAAAAGGAAACAAAAGCAAAAATACATATGTGATTCTGGGATTTGACAAATTGATTCTGAAGTTCATATGCCAATATAAACAAGCAAAGACCTATAGGAAAACTCTGACAAGGAGGAGAAAAATGAGGAAGGACTGAAGGTTTTTTTTTTTTTTAAGATTTTATTTATTTATTCATGAGAGACACACAGAGAGAGGCAGAGACACAGGAGAGGGAGAAGCAGGCTCCCTGTGGGGAGCCCGATGCAGGGGTGCTCAATCCCAGGACCCCAGGATCAGAACCTGAGCCAAAGGCAGATGCTCAACCACTGAGCCACCCAAGTGCCCTCGACTGGATGTTCTTTAGATGTTAAAACATAATATGAAGTTTCAATAATGAAAACAACGCAGCCTTTAAAAAACACAGAAACCAGAAAACAAAAACAATCCAGCCTTAGCATCTGAACAAATGGGACAATGAAACAAAAGCTATGGCAGCATCATAAAGTGTTTGCATATCCAATAAAGGCGGCATCTCCAGTGAGTAAAGTACAATGGGTCCTCTAAGGTGCTGGACAACTGGGGTAGAAGCTGGGTTCACATCTCAGAACATGCCCCAGGATAAACTCCAAATGTAAAATAATAAATCCCATAAACATTTAGAACAAAACATGGGCAAATTCCTTTGTAACCTCAGAGTTGGGAAAGTTCTCTTAATTACGAACAAAATCTATCCAGAAGCCATAAAAAGAAAAGATGAATAAACTTGATTCCTTGAAAAAGTCAGCTGCTCCAGGTCCTCCCTCAAAAATACCATCAGGAAAGTCAAAAAAGAAGTGACAACTTGGGATAAGGTTTGTGCCCCTCAGACCCCAAAGGTCCAATTTTCCGAACCTCTTCTCAGAAATCAAGGAGAAAACAACAAACAGCACAAAAGAAAGGGGGCCGAAGCCAGTTGTACGCATGCAAAACAGGACCCTTAATATGTAGGCAAGAGTGAGGATCTTTTTGTGAGAGAAATGCAAATCAAAACACTCTGATAGCATCTCTCACCTGTCAGATTGGCAAAAACCCAGAAGTACGCATGCAAAACAGGACCCTTAATATGTAGGCAAGAGTGAGGATCTTTTTGTGAGAGAAATGCAAATCAAAACACTCTGATAGCATCTCTCACCTGTCAGATTGGCAAAAACCCAGAACTTCGACAACACATGCTTCTGGCAAGGCTGTGAAGAAACGAGCACTCGCACGCGGCTGGTAGGCATGCCAAAGGGTACTGCTCCAGGGGCGGCGGCCAGGGGAACAACATCTACCAAATTACACAAACGCTTACCCGTTCACCATGTAATGCCGCTCTGGGAATTTATCTGCAGATAAGTGCCATTTGTACAGGTCACAGGTTTGTTTCCAATTGCAAACAACTGAGAACAATCCAAGGTCTTTTTTGAAGGGACTGATTAAATCCACAAAGGCCCTGATCCCATGTAAACAACATGGGCTCCCAGAGGGCAGGGACCAAGGCTGCTTTTACTCATGGTTGCGTCCCTCACAGGCCAGCCCAGGCCCCAGCACATACCAGGGGCCCAATATATATGTTCTGAATGAAATGAGTAAATGATCCCTAAACTGCCCACAAAGCCAGGATCAGATGGGGTGACTAAGCCAAGTGAATGCCATTGCAAACTGTAAACCATGTGTGGACGCAGATCACAGCTGCTAGAAAGTGTTATTGATGTGTCCTGCATCACCATCGGAGGGTACAAAATGAGGTCACATACCTTTGACTTTTCATATTAAAATACCCGAGTATGGGGGGGCTCAGCGGTTGAGCGTCTGCCTTTGACTCAGTTCATGATCCTGGGGTCCTGGGATCCAGTCCCGCATTGGGCTCCCTGCATGGAGCCCGCTTCTTCCTCTACCTGTGTCTCTGCCTCTCTCTGTGTGTCTCTCATGAATAAATAAATAAAATCTTAAAAAAAAATAAAATAAAATACTTGAGTCTTTACGTCCCAAGAGAGGACAGAAAGGTGACCTTCCCAAAGGTGCAAGGCTAGTAAGAGTGGGAGACAGGATCTACACCCGGGTGTATCTGCCCCCAAGTCGCAGACCTCTCCTCTTTCCCTGAGGTCACCCTAGCTCTGTGCTGGAGGCTGGAATGACAATCAGGCTGCCTGGGGTTGGCCTCTCAGGAGCAGAGTGAAGTCATCTCCCCCGAGCTTTATGCTTCATGCTCATGGTCAGTCAGCATAAGCGACCATGAATGTGGGCTCCTCTACATTTGCTGTCTTGGCACGTGCTTACAGACACTCACCAGGACCTCTGCAGAGCCGGGTGGCTGGGGATGGACGAGCTTTCCGTGTGGGGCATTTGCTAGGCCCAGGGATCACAGAGGCACGAATAGCAGGGCAAACTCTTCATCAGATAAAATCACGCCTGGCAAATGAAGTGCCCTTGGAAAAGGCATTTATAACTTCCAGCCTGAATTAAGAGTCCTGAGTTCACTCTATTTGGAAGAAAGTTGCCCTGTTGCTTCATTGTTTCCTTTTTTTTTCTTTTTACTGTATTGAAAATTAAAAACAATCAGCAGCCAAAGAGGGAGCCAACCCTGCCCCGTACAATATGCACACACAGCACTGACCATACTGGGTAATTTTTTTTTTTTTAAGGATTTTATTTATTCATGAGAGAGGCAGAGACACAGGCAGAGGGAGAAGTAGGCTCTCTGCAGGGAGCCTGATGACGGACTCGATCTCAGGACCCCGGGATCACACCCTGAGCCACCAGGAGCCCCATACACTGGGTATTTTTTTTTTTTAAACTGGGTATTCTTATTAAGGGTCTTTGCTAACTTGGACTGCCTGAGCAAGGGACCTGGTTCCTATCCCCTATACTCTCGCTCTGTGACCCTGGAGTATGACCTCTCTCGTCAGTTCTGAGCCTCAATTTCTTCGTCTGTAAAATAAAGACCTTGGAAAAGCAATCTCTCAGGACCCTTCTAGAAAGACCTTCCAAATCTGGTTTCTCTGGCACCAGTTCTATTGGTTCAATCAGAGGTGGCCCTCACTGACCTCTCGAGACGGGGTATTTCAGGGCCACTTGCCCCCTGGTGCCAGGCCAAGAGCAAAGGCAGATAAGAAGGCCAGAAGGATGACAGTTCCCAGATAAGAGAGTTTCTGCTCAACCTGATACAGAAGCCTTCTTCGAAAGAAACCCATCAAGCCCTTGGCCTCACACAGTCCTACCCTGATTCTTCATTCGACAAATGCTCAGACACCTATAATGGGCCGCGCCCCACCCCAAGGTCTGGAAATACAGATAAGCAGTGAACAAACCAGATAGTTTTTTGGCTTCACAGAGCTGAAATGCCAGTGGGAGAAAGTTAACAAGCAAAGAAATACATCAGGTGGAGAACATGTGCTATGTTGAAAAATGCAGCAGGGAATCTGGGCTGGGAGGACAGGGGTGGGGGAGTGGGGGGAGCTATTTCACACAGACGGGTAAGGGATGGCCTCTCTGGAAAGCTGACATTTGTGCCAAGAGCTGAAGGAAGTGAGGGGACCAGGCTTAGGGCTATCTGGGGAAGTGTGTCCAGGGAAGGAAATCCGTGAGGGCAAAGGTCCTGGGGTGCATGTGCCTGAGGTGTTGATGGCCTAGCCGAGTAAGTCAAATGGGAGGAAAAAGGTAAAAGGAGAGGAAGTCAGAGAGATAATGAGGAGACCCAGTCATAGGGGCCTTGGGGGCCTGGAAGGACTTGTCTCTCTGATTGGGAGGGCTGCCTTTGGGAGCTTTTGAGGAGGAAAGGGCTACAGTGTGCTTGATGTCTTAAAGAAATCTTTAGGATCTGGTTGCCTTTTTTGGGGTTTGGTTTTAAAGATTTCATTCGTTCATGAGAGACACAGAGAGAGAGGCAGAGAACCAGGCAGAGGGAGAAGCAGGCTCCCTCCCTGCAGGGAGCCCGATGTGGGACTCGATCCCAGGACCCTGAGATCAAGCCCTGAGCCGAAGGCAGACACTCCACCGCTGAGCCACCCAGATGCCCTGGGATCTGGCTGCTTTCTGAGACCAAACCATGGGGGATGTGTGGTAGCAAAAAAGCAGTTACGAGGCTCCCAGGAAGGTCCAGAGGAGAGGGGGGTGCAGGGCTGGGGAACAGGGGAGAGTCCTTCTTGGAATCTCTTTCTGACACATCTCTCCTTCCCACGTCAGCCCCACGACCACAGCCCAGCTCGGGACTCTGTGTCCTCTGCCTCGGCCCCAAGCGGGTCTCCACGCTCTGCGCCTCCTAGGCCTCAGCCCCTGCAGCCCCTGCGTCTCTCCAGGCCCACAGCTTCCAGACCAGCCAAGCTGTCCTTGGCCACATTACTCAAGCCACCGGGCTCTGGGAATTCCAGATTTCTGCAATATGTCCTTTCCTTTCCCTAAAACATCCCTCTGCCCTCCCCTGCCCAGCAACCTCTTAACCATAATATGTGGGAAGAGCTGCCCTTTGCCAAGAATGTACCACACATCAGGCATCCTGCCAAGCATTGTTCACTCTTTATCACATCTTCACAGCTACCCCTGTGGCCCCATTTTGCAGGTGAGAAAATGAAGGTACAGGGAAGAAAGGTGACCTTCCACTCCCGCAGGGCTAGTATGTGTGGGAGGCAGGACCAGCACCCAGATATGTCTGCTCCGAGTCCCCACACAGTCCTTCCTCCTTGAGCCTCTCCTGACCTAGGTGAGCACAGCAGGCCACCTCCAGGAAGCTGCCTGGATTTCAGCTCAGCTCCCACGGTAGGCTGGGGGCTGCCCCCCCCCCCACTGCACATGCTAGCACTCGTGGCTACCTTCTAAATGAGTGGGGACGTGAGCAGCACTCACCCCAAACCCTGGGCCTCGTTCACAGCCTTGACTATGGGCAGACCCTCAGGGCCCAACGTGGGTCCCGCTGGGAATGGACAGGCTGAATTTGGTCGTGGAGGATCCTGGGAGCAAAGAGTGGACACTGAGCCACATGCCGCCCACGATCCTGAGGCTGTAAATGACAGTAACTTAGGGACAGCACCATACATGTGTGACAAATGAGGCGTCAAGCAAAACCATCCGGACACTCCAGATGTCCCTGACGATGACGGTCAGAACTTGAAAGGAAAACCAACTCTGGGCACCTGGGGGGCTCAGTGGTTGGGCATCTGCCTTCGGCTCAGGGTGTGATCCTGGGGTCCTGGGATCGAGTCCCACATCAGGCTCCCCACAGGGAGCCTGCTTCTCCCTCTACCTGTGTCTCTGCCTCTCTCTCTCTCTCTCTCTGTCTTTCATGAATAAATAAACGAAAAAAAGAAAGAAAGAAATGAAGAAAGAAAACCAACTCCATGGCTCAAACCCACCAGGCTCTGGGCATTCCAAGTTTCCAGGGTAGGTGCTTCCCACTTCCCAAGCTGACCCTCCTCCCCCCACCCCCGCCCCGCAGCCTCCTAACCACAATAGGTAAGAAGAGCTGCCATTTGCTACGAGTCCACCAAAATGCCACTGCTGGCTGCGCGGGTGACAGGTGATTATAGCTATGTCTTCACACCTGTGCATGTCATCTCTGTATTCCCACAACAGAGGGGTTGTGTGTGTGTGTCCAGTTGCCACCCTGCAGTGACACCTGCCTTCTTCTCTCAGAAGACGAAGTGGAGTCACCAAAGACCCAAGGCAAAAGCATGTGACATGGTGCCCACGTCAGCATTCTAGTGTATTTTGCTTGGTCCCTTCCTGATGTGTCCAGGTGGCAGAGGACCTGTCCCACGGGGCTGTCGCCGACACAAGCAGTATTTACACAGAGCCGCGTGCACACAGAAGGAGATCTTATTACATGTACTGTTCTGCACCTTGTTTTATTTTTCACTTAGAAATATGCTGGAGGGACGCCTGGGGGGCTCAGGGGTTGAGCGCCTGCCTTCGGCCCAGGGCGTGATCCCAGGGTCCTGGGATCGAGTCCCGCATCAGGCTCCCTGCATGGAGCCTGCTCCTCCCTCTGTCTATGTCTCTGCCTCTCTCTGTGTGTCTCTCATTAATAAATAAAATCTAAAAAACAAAAAACAAAGAAAAGAAAAGAAAAGAAACATGCTGGGCCCTATATTTTAAAATGAGATAGTTGCACAACCGTGCACGTTAACTACAATTCACCCAACTGTATGCGTGTAACTGTACCGAAGTAAAGCTTACACCGACACAGTGTAAGCTGTACCGAAGTAAAGCTGCTCGCAGGCTAGAGCATGCCCTCACACCGCGTCCATAAATAGGGCTCGATACCCTAAGTTTCCATCCTCTCTGCATGTATATGTCACATGGCAGGTCCTTCCTTCACGTTACCTAGTTCCTGTCCTACCTGCTAGAAATGCGGTTTCCATCTTTCTGCTTTTATAGACAACACCATGGTGAATAGCTTAGCACTCGCGTCTCTGAGCACATCCTTAATTACTTCTGTAGGACTGGTTCCTAGAAATGAGCCTCTTGGGTCAAAGGAAACGTAATTTAAAGTCGTAGATACTGATCACTAACTTGTCTCCAGAAAGGTTTTTATTTATTTATTTATTTGTTTTTTCTTTTTCAGAAAGAGTTTTTTTTTTTTTTTTTTTTTTTTTTTTATGATAGTCACACACACACACAGAGAGAGAGAGAGGGGCAGAGACATAGGCAGAGGGAGAAGCAGGCTCCATGCACCGGGAGCCCGATGTGGGATTGGATCCCGGGTCTCCAGGATCGCGCCCTGGGCCAAAGGCAGGCGCCAAACCGCTGCGCCACCCAGGGATCCCTTTCAGAAAGGTTTTTAAAAGCCCATGTTCTCGGGGCACCTTGGGTGGCTCAGGTCATGATCTCAGGGTCCTGGGATCCAGCCCCCCTATTGGGTTCCCTGCTCAGTGGAGAGCCTGCATCTTGCTCTCCCTCCCTCTGCTCCTCCCCCACTCATGTGCATGCTCTCTCGTGCTTTCTCTCTAATGAATAAATTAATAATCTTAAAAAAATTAAAAGTCCACATTCTTCCCAGTGCTAGGGCTCGCCCACCTTCCCATAGCCTCTACTAATTTATGGAAGGCTCCCGTCAGGCGTGGAGCTACATGGTTCCTAATAACAATAGTACACATTTCCTTGATGGCTTACTGTGCAGAGCCAGTGGTCAAAGTGGTTTTCCTGGAGTAACTCATTTAATCCCCGCAGAGCTCTGCAAGGCAGGTGCTCTAGTTATCAACTACAGCGTAAGAGTGGAGGGAACCAAGGCACAGCTGGGATTCAAACGCTCCTTGTCAGGTGGAAGGAGCCTGCCTGTGGCCCAAACAGCCAAGTTCACCAGGGATTGCTCTGGCGCTGGAGGCTCAAATTCACCGCCGTAAAGAAAAGGCGCTTAACTACGAGCCTCAGTGTCCTCGTCTGTGAAATGGGAAGAACAGCACAGGCTGGCAAGGGGGTTAAATAACGAAGTGTCTGGCACCTAGTAAGGGCTCAATCCATGGAAGCCCCCCCCCCAACTCAGGAGGTTGCCTTTGAGACTCAGTGGGTAGGTGCAAATGAAGATCATAGAGTTTGGGGGACAGGGATCTTTCTGGACTCTGTGTCTACATCTGAGACCAGGGATTCCGCTCTTTCAAATCAAGTCTGTTGAGGGAATGTGAAGACCACTCCCCCTGCTTCAGTCTCATGTACCTGTTCACCTAGTTCCCCGTTTGCCAAATCAGACTTTGCACAGGGGTGACTTCCAGAATGGGCAGTGTCCCCACTGGGCCAGGGTGTGTGCCCCGGGCAGAGTGTGCAGGCACCAACCAGAAGGGAAGGGGGCTCTTCTAGTTCCGTGGCCAATGCAGCTTCCACTGGAAGCTCCTGGATCCACTGGGGTCTGTCCAGAGGGAAAACAGACAGAGACAGACAGGAGGAAGGGACGCTCACTCAGAGACTCAAGAGTGCAGCTTCCTGACATCTACTAGGGGTGGAGGCACCAAGAGGAGGGCGGTTCTCGAGGGCAGGCACTTAATGCCAGGAGAGCCTACTCTGAGCACATCCCTGCCACTCACCAGCTGACTGAACCCGGACAAGGCACTTTCCCTCCCTTGGGAGCCTGTCACTGGGGGATGACAACACCTGCTACCTCCCAGGGAAGCAGGGAGGACTCCAGGGGATGAGGCCAGCAAACAGCACTGGGAGCCAGTGGCCTCAGGACCGACCCTTCTCTCTCCATTGAGCTTTTCCACCTCCCTCTACATGGAGTTCAAAGCCAGTTTCATAACGTGTTGGCCCTGCCCTTCCCTTCTGCCTCCTGTCCTCACCAGCTCAGAACAGAAGTTCCCTCGCCAGAGCTGGACCCCCCCACCTCCTGTGTCCCCTGGGACCTCACTCTAGGGACCCACCTCTCCTCTGGGACTCAGCCACTCTGTCTTCTGGCTCCTTCCCGTCGGCTCATAAATGCAGCTGAGTCTCCTTTATCTAAACGCACCGGCACATAGCTAAAGTAAAATAAAAATTTAAAATGTGCTCCTCAAAAACACACGCCAGCAGCAGCAAAAATAAAGCCCACATGATAATCCAGGGGAGGGGAGGTCTTTGCCACCAAGAGACCAGACAGGGGACAAATACCTTGCTGATGAGCTCAGACAAATGAATCAGAAACACACAGGTTGTGGTCTTTTGCGAGATGCTTATATATCAAATCACATCGTATACCTTTAATTGACACACGCAATGCTGCGCTCAATAACAGCTCAATAAAATGGGGGGGGGGGGGCACACCACACAAACATCCGAGATGCTCACACTCTGACTCAGTAATTACATTTCTAGGAAATAACAAGAAATGCACACTCACAGTGTCAAAGTATGAATGGTACAGGCCCTCTGGAGAGCCAGCTGGCTCTAGGGACAGCCCTTCCAGAGGGTCACGGGCAGTGACTACCAGGTGACACTCTTTCCAGGGAAAACCCAGCAACGTACACAATGTATATGTGCAAAAGTTCAACATAACCTTATCCCAAAGAGCCTAAATTTCAAATGTGTCCATTAACTAACACGATGTAACACACGTACACATTGAAAAATATAGAAAACGCGTGAGAGAGGCGAGGAATTTGAAAAACATACATAGACAGGACACATTCAAATGTGTTAAAGTGTTTTTAGAAAAATCTGGCAAACATGGCGGATTTTAACAATAGGATTTTCCAAGTGGATGCAAATACGGAGTCATCCCCCCATGCCCCCCACTTCCTACAGTTAATTAATTCCAGCAACATTAGGGAGCCCACCACGTGCTGGGCTCGGCACTGGGTTTCAGGCAAGGTGTCTTTCCTCCAGAAGTTTCCAATCCGGAGAGAAGTGGAACAATGAAAATACAGGGCATTTAGCAGGAGTCGTGAGCTCACCTAGGAGGTACCGGTAGGGGAGGAAGTGCATTCCAGAGAGCACAGCGGGTGCTGAGTTTGGGTGAAGAGGTTGCTGGCGGGCCCTACACCCCACCTGCCCGCAGGGAGAACTAGGAGGGGCAGCAGCTGGTGGGGAGGGAGGAGGGGGGACAAAAGAGCTGTTTCCACATTTCAAGCTTCCCTTTCTCATCTGCCCCTCCTTCCAGTCCTGTCGCGAATGTCCCTGGCAGCCACCTCCTCTTACACAGCCTGGTCCCACGTCGGACCTTTCACCTAAGCTTCCATCGGTATAAGGAAAGGACACATTTTTAAGAATTTCTATTTTGCAGTTTGTCCTCTACTATTGAGCTGTCCTAGCAGACAAGCAGGGACACGCACCCAAGGCTCTAGGAGCAAGTTTGGGAGGAGGATGAGCAGGGGATTCCATCTTGCCTCCCATTTTCTTTCCTTTTGTATTCAGGCCAGTCTGGGGGAGTCCCCCGGGGGACCTCTGTGTGGGAACTCGCGCACACCCAGGTATGGACCGAGTAGTCTGGCCAACCCGCGCCCTGCTTCTGCTTGACCCCCAAGGGGCCTGCGAGGAGCAGGCCATCACTCAGCATCTGGGGAGACAGGGCCGGTGTCCTCCTGGGGGGGGGGGATGCAGGCAGACGGCTTTTACCCCTCCCAGAGCCAAAGGCTCAGCTGACCTGCCCAGGAGATGGGAACTTCTATCCCACGGCGTCAGATGGGGAAACCGAGGCAAGCCCCTCCCCCCGCAGCGAAGGACAGTGGACTCGGAGCCCACCTCCGGCCGCAGCCTCTCCCGGCACATCCAGCTCCCGCTCAGGGTCCGGGCTGGAGGACAGGGAGGGAGCGGGGCGCGGGGGGCCGGGCCGTCGGCGGCTGGGGACCGCTGAGAAGGGGCGCTCGGACCCGGGCCCTTGCCTCCACCTGCAGGGCCCGGCCCGGCCTGGGCATCGCCCCCGCCCCCGCCCCCGCCCCGGCCCCGGCCGCCGCCTCCCGCCCCGCAGGCCCCTCCGCGGGCCGCTCCCCGCGCCTCCCAGCCGCACCCCCTCCGGCCCGCGGCGAGCACAGCGGGGCGGGGAGGCCTCTCGAGAGACTCCGCGCCCCAGGTCGCCGCGCGGGTGTCTCGGCCCCGCGCCTCCCGCCCTCCCGCCCCCCCCCGGCCCCCTCCGCCGGCGCGGGGCCCGGGCCAGGCCGGGCTGGGGCTCCCGGTCCCGCCGCCGCCGCGCTCAACTTCGGGGCGCAGCTGGCCGGGGAGCAGCCGGTGCGCACGCGGAGGTCCCTCCGGAACAGGTGGTCCGCGCGCCCCCGCGCCCCCGCCCGCCTCGCCCTGCGCGCGCTCCCCGGTACCTCCGGCTCCGCGGCGGCGGGCGAGCTGGTCCGGGGCCGGCGGGCGGCGGCGGCGGGAGGCAGTGCCCCGAGTCCGGCGGCGGCAGCACCGCCCCTCCGGCCCGGGCGTGGTCAGCGCCGCCCCGCCCGCCGCCCCCGGGTCCCCGCGCCCCGGCCCGCGCGTCCCCGCTGCGCCCCCGCCGGGGCTGGACCGCGGCCGGCAGGTGCGGAGCGCTCCCCGGGCCCCGCGTCGCCGCCGGTGGGAGCTGATCGGCCCATTTCCCCATCTTACAGATGAGAAAACTGAGGCTCGGATGGTTAAAGTCACTGGAAGGTCATGCAAGGGAGAAGGAGCAGCGTGGGTCTCGACCCCGCGCCTGCCTAACGTCGCCGCCTAGAGTGAATTCATCAGAAAGCGCTCCCCACTCCGCCGCGGCTGTGACTGGTGCTAAATGCTCGGCCTGGGGGGATCCCTGGGCGGCTCAGTGGTTTAGCGCCTGCCTCTGGGGTCCCCGAATCGAGTCCGGAATCGAGTCCGCGTCGGGCGCCCTGCAAGGAGCCTGCTTCTCCCTCTGCCTCTCTCTCTAGGTCTATCATGAGTGAATAAATAAAATAAAAATAAATAAATGCTCGGCCTGCCTGTCTCGTGAAATTTACCGAATTTCACTTATTTTCTTGAACCTTCACGACTTCCCAGGGTCCCTGCTGCTGCGGGTCCTGGCCCTGCACGCTCTCTTCCCAGTGCCCTGGCCGCCGGCCGCCTTGTCCTGGCTCCTCCGGGCTCATCCTCCCCCTGGGCTTGCACCCCCGCCCAGGCCGCCTTGAGAACAGGGAAGCTCTCCATCCCGGCCCTGGAACCCTCTGGCACCTAGTAGGTGCCTTTGAATGAAGGCATCAGAAGAGAGTTAGTTCCCATGGGCTCCCACCACCCAGCTACAGCCCCCCCCACCTGGCCCTTCTGCGTGGCCTCCCCCCACCACCCCAACACCGCCACCCCTGGTCCACAGGCTGCCACCTTCAAGCCCACGCTGACCCAGTAGCCCTGTCCTCTGCCCTGAGTGCACAACCTCATCAACTCACATGCTGGTACTTCTCTCTTAAAACCAAGAAAACCAAAACCCCACTCAGATCCTGTAACCTCTCCCCCTCCCTACTGCCTCACCTTTGTCCCTGCCTTTATAGCAAAAGTCCTCCAAGGGTAGTCCCTCCTGGCTTCTCTCATCCTTGGTCCCTAAACCCACACCCCATCCCAGCCCACTGAATCTGTCATGTCTGGCTCCCAGCTTTGCCCAGGTTACTAGGTCCTCCGCTCACTGGTCCCCCCAGCAGTACCTGTCACTGCTGCCCCCTCCCTGTTCTCCGCAACACCTTCCTCTTTTGGCTTACTAGACACACCTGACCACTTCTCCTCCTCCTTGGTCACCCCCATCCTCCTACACCAACCCCTTTCTCTCCCCAGCCTCTAGAAGTTTCCATGGGCTGTGTGCAGCTCTTGGTCTTCTGTTCCTTCCCCCACTCTTTACCTTGGTGCTGTCATCCGGACCCACAGCTTTGGACACCTCTATCTGCCAATGACGCCCAGATGTGGCCTGAAGGCACGTATCTAACTATGCTCCCTTCTGTGGCTCCAGCCGGCAGCCTGACCTCTCACCACACTCTCCTGCATCTTCCCCATCTCAGGGACAGCTCCATTTCCTGTCCCTTGGGTCCCAAACCTTGACTCCTTTCTGCCCACCACACATTTTCCCCACACCCCCTGCAACAGCAAATCCTATCAGAACCATCTTGAAAGTAGGTCCAAAATCTGACACTTCTCACCCCATCCCCTGGCCAGGCCACTGCCTCTCCCCAGGGACCTCGTCTGGCCTGAACTCCTGCCTCTCCCACCCCCTTGTCCAAACAGCAGCCTGAGGGATGATAGGAGACAGAGGTCAGGCCACATCCCTCCTCTGCCCAAACCGGTCCAGTGGCTCCTCACTGAGCTCCGAAGAGAAGCCCCTGCCCCTGCCTCATCCTGGCTCCTTCCTTTCTTCAATGGGGATCCTGCCCAGCCGGCTGGCTCCTTGCTGGCACTCACCGCGCCCAGGGCCTTTGCTCTCACAGGAACAGGCCCTTGGCCTGGAACAGTTTTGCCTACATCGGTTCAAGCTTCGGTGTCAACTTCTGAGTCAGGATTCCCTGACCCTGAGGCCTCAGATCAGACGTGTGCTTCCTGTTCTCCCCACTGTACTCTCCTCGATTTCCCCACCTACACTTACCACCGTGTGATGTGCTTTCTGTTTCACTTATACAGTTATTTTGATGCCAGTCCTCTGCATGAGAATGTGAGTTCCACGGAGCAGGGTTCTTGCTGACCTGCTCACTACCATGTCTCCCTCCTGGAAGTGCCTGGAACATAGTAACTGGACACTCAGCCCATGCGTAGAATAAATGAAGCTGCATGATTTCACCACTAGTAATATTCACAATCCTTTTTCTTTGCATTGGCTTTTTTATTTCTCTCTATATATGTATTTAAAGATTTTATTTATTCATGAGAGACAAACAGAGAGAGGCAGAGGCACAGGCAGAGGGAGAAGCAGGCTCCATGCAGGGAGCCTAATGTGGGACTCGATCCCAGGACCCCGGGATCCATGCCCTGAGCCACCCAGAAGGCCCATATACCGAGTATTCTTATTAACAGTCTTTGCTAACTGCCACTTGCCTGAGCAAGGGACCTGGTTCCTATCCCCTCCACTCTCGCTCTGTGACCCTGGAGTCTGACCTCTCTCATCAACTCTGAGCCTCAATTTCTTCATCTGTAAAATAAACAGCTTGGAAACTTTATATTCACCGACCTAGATAGGACACCACTATTACTAGCCTAGAATAGAAGACAACAGTAAAAATGACATTAGACAATGTTCTATGGGGGCACCTGGGGGGCTCAGTCGGTTAAGTATCTGCCTTCGGCTCAGGTCATGATCCCAGGGTCCTGGGATGGAGCCGTGCATTGGGCTCCCTGCTCAGCGGGGAGTCTGCTTCTCCCTCTCCCCCTGCGCACCCCCCTGCTCATACTCTCCCTCTCTCTCATAAATAAATAAAATCTAAAAAAAAAAAAAAAACAATGTTCTACAGCTCTGGGGACCCCTTGGCCCTCCTACCTTCTCCTTACTAAAATGTGAGATTCACAAGGTGTAACCAGGTGTCAAAGACAGGCCAGCACATAGAATAGACTTGCCCCTGGACCTAAGCAGAAGATTGGGAAGAGAATTGAGAGGAAATGACTTTTTTAGGGGAGCCCTGTCCTGGGCTGTGCCCGGCCCCACAAGCTCTTCCTAGAGGCCACGGGGAAGGACAGCCATCCCTTCAAGGTGTCCCTCCTAGCAGCTTATTCAGACTCACAATTCTCTGAGATCGTGCTGTCACCATCCCCATTTTACAGATGAGGAAATCGAGGCTGAGTTGGCACTTGCCCAGCTCACAGAGCACGTCCAGGCAGACAGCGATTGGAACTGGAGTTTGCGTGACCGCTAGCCCTTGGCAGACCCTGGGGTCAAACCCCTCACGTCTGCTCTGGCCTGGCTGTTTGCGGAAACTGGGAGGAGGGCATGGAGAAGGCGGGTGGGGATGGAAGAGTCTACGTGTCAGCCCTGCTCTGGCCTCAGTTTACCCATGTGGAAAGTGCTGCCAGGGACACACAGTCTGGCTGCCCTGGGCTGTTTTGTAGACGGCTGGGAGAAAGATGTGTCCTCCTCCTCCTGCAACGGCTCTGGGTGTGTTTTTCTTCTGGACGAGGAGTGGGCAGTGCGTAGTCCAGAGCTTGAGGGTGCCTGGCCACCACATGATGGGGCGGCCCATCTTAGAATAGGGCCCATCTCCCCGGGAGGCTGAGCCATGAGACACAGGCAGGCGAGCGAGGCGTCCCTGGAGCGTCTGTGTCCCCTGTCCTGACCTGCGTGGCCCTGCAGCCTCCCCCACTTTACAGTTTGGTATAACCAGATCAGCTAGATTCTTTTTTATTCCTTGTGCACCGAAAAATCCTAACTGATTCAGCCTTTTACTAACTGACACTTTCTGCTCCACCCATAAGCAAGCTGGAGCCTCTCCCATCTTAATAAAAAGGATAAGAAATCAAAAAACAAAACAACCCCCTCCTTTCCCTCGTGACCTCTGATTCTCTCCTACCTTGGGCCAGGTTTCTCCAAAGGCCCGTCTCTCCTCCATTGTGACCCTTCCCTTCCTGGTCCCTCATGCCTGCCCTTATCTGCTTCCCACCCGCCCCCCCGCCCCCCGAGGCTGGGGGCTCTTGCCAGTTGTTACACTGACCTGCCTGTGGCCAAATCCTGTCAATATAGGATTAACAACGACAATATTGTTAACACACCACAGACCACAAGAATTTGTTGTAAACTGAGGACCTTAAAAATATAGAAATATTTCTGGGACACCTGGGTGGCTCAGTGGTTGAGCGTCTGCCTTTGGCTCAGGGCATGATCCCAGGGTCCTGGGATCGAGTCCCGCTCGGGCTCCCCAAGAGGAGCCTGCTTCTCCCTCTGCTTGTGTCTCTGCGTCTCTCTGTGTGTCTCTCATGAATAAATAAATTAAAAATCTTACAAAAAAGTATTCCTGGCCTCGTGTCTGACCAGGGTCCTATAAGCCACAGGAGTCTCTGACCACCATCCCCTCATCTTAGGGACCCCCCCTGTGCCCAGACTTTGGCCTCCAAGGCCTTCTCCACGAAAGGAAACCAGGATCCTTTGGAACATAGGGAGAAAATGAGAATGAGCCAGCATACCCTGTAGTGGCCAGGCAGTAAAGCCATCCTCAGAATTATTAGGGGAGCCGAGGAGAGACCATGGAGGGATCAGAAGTCTCCCCCAACATGAGCCAGGCTGTGATAATACGAGCATCAAAAATTATCCATTGGAAAAAAAAAAAATTATCCATTGAGATGATGATGGGGTTAACATGAATAAATTCACTCTGTGAAAAGTCATGGCTGGAATGATACCCAGAAGGAAAAGGTTAACGTAAAGCATTCCAAGAGAGTCGTGATAGAAGAAAGATGACTGTCATATGATTTGTTTGAGTTTTCCTTGAGCTTAGTAAGTTGGGATGTGTTGGTCTGTGCATATTGGTTTTTTTGTTTCATTTTTGTTAACAAATTAGAGAGATGTGTTTGCTTTGTGTAATCAGAAAAGAATAAACGTGGAGCTCCGGACTGGAGGCCTAGAATAGACCAGAAAGGAGGATGGACTTGCAGGCCTTGGGGACCACATGGAACCGCTCGGGTGCATGAGGCTTCTTCAGGTGCGCAGCGTGGCGGTCACTGTGAGTTGTCCAGGAGGAAGGGGCTTTGCAGAGGATGACCACGATGGCTATTTAGCCAAGTCTCATCCCAGGAGAGCCCACAGAGCCCTGTGTCCCAGCCCCTGAGGACCAGAGTCAAACATCCAGATCCAGTGACCTCAGCTTGTCCTGGGAGATTATTGCAAACATGAGATGGTATCCAAATTTCATCACCGAAACCCTAGGGAGAAGGCAAACAAGTACAGCAAAACCCCTCAGAAGAAACAAAAGCAAGGGTGGGAATTATGCCTATGGCCTTGACATTTTAGAAGAGTTTATAAGTATAAATGTTATGACCGTGCTGTTCTCGGACCTTGCCTTGAGAAATCTGTAATTGCGGTTTAAATTGTTGACAGAGATTTCCTTAATCAAGTTTGTAATCAAGTTGGAATACTCCAGACGAATTGGATTTCTCAGTTTCATTTATGACACAGAAGAGCTTCAGGGAAGGAAGTCCACATAGCTGTGGCTGCCCCTTCTGGGGACCAAGTCTCCTGACAGTGATCGCTCCATCCGCGAATTCACTGGGGCTTTACAGGCTGCCTTTCTGACTTCCTGGTGGCATCTGGCCATTTACCATAAACCCTCTGTGCTCTTAGCCTCCTGGCCTCTGACTGGCCATCCTCCGGAGGACTCTTCGTTCTCCACCCAGCCCTTCCACCCTGGAGTCCCTGGCCCCTTTCCAGACCCCTCTCAGGCGTCTCACGCACATGTGGGCTGGCCTCCATCCTACCCTGGCCTCCTTCCAAAGCTGAGTCCTCGTCCAGCTCGTGGAGGAGCTGCAGGACCAGGGCCACCAAGTCTGGGTGATCTCGCTTCCTCACTCTCTCAAGCACCCCTGCTCCTTCTATCCCCTACAGCAGCCCTCTGCCAGCCATCAGTCCTACACTCAGTCCTTTTTGAGCCTCCACAGTGTTTGAGGTTCTGGAAATGCAAGACGGACAACGGGTAGTATTGCCATATGGGGCTGCACACTATTCCCGGGGGACCCGTTACAGTGCAGACTCCCAGGAGCTGCTGCTGCTGCTGGTGGCCCCAAACTCGCTCTTTGAGTAGCAAGGCCCCGGATCATACACAGGGGCTTGGTTTTGAGTCTTGCCAAACCGGATTAGCAGAGAGCCATCAAGGGCCCAGAAAAAGGGGCCTTGGATGAAATTGAAGTGAAGTCTTCCTCCCTGGCAAATGCAAGGGGCCTGGGTTTCTTTCACCAAATCCTCTTCCCTAGGATGAGGCTCTTCCCCAATCCTTGGCTGCATCAGAGAACTTCCCATAATGCTTAACGAACCTCTTGCCCCCTGAGCTTGACAACTGAGATATACCCAAGGCTGTCAACCCATCTCTGGGGAAGAAAACAAACAGCCCTGCCTCCAGCTTCCTCCTCTGTCATTACATCCAGCCCCAGACTCCAGAAGGGTTTTCCCAGCCAGCTCGGTACCCACTCCAAGCGGCCCCTGACTGGTCTCCTGCTTCTAGGATGTTTGGTCCAGGTTTTCTTTTTGAACTTCCCAAAGATGCCAGAGCTGAGGATGAGGTCCAGCCCTTTTAGGCCGCCCTCCAAAGCCCACCTTTCTGGACCTACCGTCTGCCTTCCTGCCCTGGATTCACGGGTTCCTCCAACAGAGGGGACATAGCCTTTCCCTCCTACTCCTCTCTTCAATCCTGCTGGTCCTCAGCCTTACAATGGCCCTCCCCTCTCCTTGACTAACCCCCTAGCTTCTTCTTCTTCCTTTTTTTTTTTTTTTAAGATTTTATTTATTAATTTACTCATGAGAGACACAGAGAGGCAGAGACACAGGCAGAGGGAGAAGCAGGCTCCATGCGGGGAGCCTGATGTGGGACTCGATCCTAGGACCCCGGGATCACACCCTGAGCCAAAGGCAGACGCTCAACCGCTGAGCCACTGAGGCGTCCCTGATCCCCTAGCTTCTTAACAGGACTTTACAGTTTTTGTATCTATTTAATTTCTTTTTCTAAATAATTATTTGAGAGAGAGAACACATGCACATGCAGGGGGAGGGACGGAGGGGAAGGGAAAGGAAGAGGGAATCTCAAGCAACTCTGCCCTGAGCTCTGGCCTGATAGGAGGCTTGATACCACGACCCCGAGATCACGACCTGAGCCGAAACCAAGAGTCAGACACCTACCGGATTGAGCCACCCAGGCGCCCCTCCATCTATTTAATTTCTATGCAAGCTTAGGAAGAACATATGACTTTGACCATTTTCTAGATGACAAATCAGAAGCTTAGTGAGGCTGGATCACTTAGCTCAGGTCACACAGCCAGGCAGGCATCAGGCGGGGAGTAGAGTTCCTCTGTCCTTCTGTTGGGCCACCAGATGTTTGTTTTCTAGCACTTCCTTGTGATCAGTACTTCAATAGAGGAGAATTCAGGTGTGATGTGAGCCCGGAGAGGCTCATCCCCCAGTTGTGTGCTGGAGCTAGCTCCCAGCAGCTGGAGGGAGCCAATGGTGGGCATTCCTTCCCGACTCGTGCTCACAGATATCACACCCTGGTGGTGTGAAATTGGCCCCAGGAGGAGTATTTACACCATGAACATTGGCGACTCTATAGATGAGGCCTTCTTCCCTGGAGAGCTGGTGGCTAGTTTGCTAGCATACCACTGATGCTCACTCAAGTCTGGGAGCCAGGGAAAGCCTTCTGGAGGAGATTAGGTCTGAGCTGAGCTTGACAGGATGGGTGGGAGGTGGACAGATGGGCAGGTGTTGCCTTCACCTGGAATATTCTATCTGCCTGCTTAAGTCTAACACAGGGGTGAGCAAGATCACCTGGTCTATTCTGGAAAGGAAGCAGGTGGTATCAGAAGAAGAGGATGCTGGGAACAGGGAGGGGATTCTAGTCGGAGGACAGACCAGGTACCAGGGTCATCTAACCAATGTTGCGACCCAGGAGAAATGGTTTAGAGTTTATCCTGCAAACACCTGGTGGCCCTTGGCCATTTGCATGGTGGGGCGGGACACAAGTGAATGTCTTAGGGGAAGATGTCCCTGGCAGCAGGAAGGCACAGAGGGTGCTGACAGGGGCCAACGAGGAGGCCACTCAGAGAACCCAGAGAAGGAATGCTGAGACCACTCTACAGCAGCTGCCTGGGGTGACGGTGGGCAAAGGAGCCGGCTGCAGACACCACAAGCCCCGGGAGCTGTGGGGCAAGGAGAGGCAGGCATCTGGAAGGAAGCTCGGTTCCTGGCCTGGGCCCCTGGATGCCTGTCATTTGAGATAGGGAACCTGGATGTCACTGGTTTGGGGGAGAATCATGGTGAATTTGAATTGATCATGTGTTTGAGATGCATCGAGGCACCTGTGCCGTCAGGGTGGGAGGCCAGCGGCAGATAGGGTTGGAGCTAGAGCCCCAAGGACAGATCTGGGCTGGAGCCTACTGATGGATATCTGGACAGAGCCCTGAGCAGCACCAAGATTGAAAGGCACTGTCAAGAGAGTCGCCAAGTAATTAACATCAGAGTGATAGGGTTCTTTCCCCCGCTCTTAAAAAAAATGCAAATGTTCAATTTCCAGAGCAGCATGTAAGGAGCTTGGAGGTGGCCATCACCCTCGTCCTCACAACAACAGCAAAGAAAGCTGAGCAAACTGAAAATCAACATCTCTTCTCAGATCCATTAGAGAATTGGGGTCACAGGGCAAACAAGTGGCCCAAAGACTGGAGAGAGAGGCAGCGAAGGAGAATCACAGCTGCCTAGCAGTCAGAGCCCACAGCTGGAGCTGGTCTTGGCAGGAGCACTTGAGCCATCATACTTGACAGTGGCTAGAGGCTCAGAGAAGACAAGCTTGAGAGATAGAAGTGTAAGGAAACCCCCACACTTTCATGTCAAACTTTGGGCAGGGAAAGGAGAAAACCAACTATTTTTAAATACATCACAAGCATTCTGTTCTTTCTGTTCTCTGTAATGCAAAGGTAGTATATATTTTACTCTACTCTCTTAGGGTTTCCAGGCGGGACTGATGGAAGATAGGCTGGGGCAATGGGGGGTGGGGTGGGGGAGGAGGGGGACGGTGCTCAGTTGCTTGAGTGTCCAACTCTTGATCTCAGCTCAGGTCTTGATCTCAGGGTCAGGTCGTGAGTTCAAGTCCCATGTTGGGTCCATGCTGGGCGTGAAGCCTACCAGAAAAACCAAAAACAGGGGCGCCTGGGTGGCACTGTGGGTTACGTGTCCGATTCTTGATTTGGGCTCAGGTCATGATCTCAGGGTCATGAGCTTGACTCCCACATCGGGCTCCATGAGCACAGAATCTGCTTGAGACTCTTGCTCCCTCACTCTCTGCCCCTCCCCCCTCTAAAATAAATACAGAAATCTTTTATTTTTATTTTTTCTAAAGAATTTATTATTTATTTGTCAGAGAGCACAAGCAGGGGGAACAGAAGAGGGAGAGGGAGAAGCAGACTCCACACTGAGCAGGGACCCCGATGTGGGACTCGATCCCAGGACCCCAGGATCATGACTGGAGCCAAAGGTAGATGCTCACTGACTGAGCCCCCCGGGTGCCCTTACATTAATCTTTAAAAAATCAAAAACAGGGCAGCCCGGGTGGCTCAGCGGTTTAGCGCTGCCTTCAGCCCAGGGCCTGATCCTGGAGACCTGGGATCGAGTCCCCGGTCAGGCTCCCTGCAGGGAGCCTGCTTCTCCCTCTGTTTGTGTCTCTGCCTCTCTCTCTCTCTCTCTCTCTCTCTCTCTCTCTCATGAATAAATAAATAAATAAAATCTTAAAAAAAAATCAAAACCAAAAACAGATTAACAGCAGAAAAGCGTACAGATTTTATTTGTGTGTTTGGGTGCCCTCCTAAGACAAAGTCCCCAAGAATGATGAGGCCCAAGTGCTCAGATACGAGATTGAAGACAGAGTAGCAATTGCATAAAAGTAATGAAAATATGCAGGAAGGATAAAGGAAGGTAAGAATTATTCTAACAAGGTCTGTTTGTGCACATTTCTCTTGGCTTTAACCTTCAGTCTTATGATAAGAGTGTTTCTTCCTCCTGGTACAGAGACGGCACCTTTGACATGGGCATTTTGTCTCCTGCTTTTAGAAGGGAAAAGGGAAGGTCAGAGTGTACGCTGTTGGTATCTGCTTTTCAAATACCTCTAATTCAACATAATCAATATGCCAAGCAGCATATTTGGGAGGAGTGAGGGGGGTGTTTGGAACTCCCTTAGTAGCAAAGCTGGCCCTTAAACATAGGACTGTACCAGAACTTTATCCCATCAGGGAAAGAGAAATTAGTCAACTCCATGTCCTCTGGCCTTCTGGTCTTACATAAGGGAGGGGGGAAAATGGCTAAGAAACTCCTCTGAAAGTCACAGCCTGGGACTGTGGCCTGCCAAAACAACAACAAAAACCAGGAAGATTTAGTTATAAGATTATAGAACATTTATCCTCCATAACCTTCCAAAACAGAAAAGCACCAAGCCCAAATGGTTTCACTGGTGAATTCTACCAAACATTTGAGAAGGAAATGATACCGATGATCTATAATCCCTCCTAGAGGATAGAAGCAAAGGCAACAATTCTTAACCTTCTATGTCCCCAGAATTACCCCAATACCAAACCCAGACAGACACCTTACAAGGAACAGAAACCACAGATCTATATCTCTCATGAGCATAGACACAAAAATCCTCAACAGAATATTGGCAAATTGAGCCCAACAATGCGCGAAAAGGATTATGTACCAGGACCATGTGGAATTTATTCTAGGTATGCAAGGCTGGTTCAACATTCAAGAATCAATTCATGTAATCGATCCCATCAAAGGCTGAAGGAGACAAATCACATAACCACATCACTAGTTGCAGAGAGAGCGTTTGACAAAACCCCACAACCACTCAGCAAACTAGCATAGCAAGGGGAACTTCCTCAACTTGATTAAGAACATCTATCTGCTCAATCTTCCAGAAATTGAAACTGCCCTACAACATAAAGTCTGTAAATTAAAAAAAAAAACAACACTGTAAAAATAAATGGCACCTGGCTGGCTCAGTCATTAGAGCGTGCGACTCTCGATCTTGTGAGTTCAGGCCCTGCGTTGGGTGTAGATACCACTTAAAAATATTTTTTTTAATCTTAAAAAAAATACTATAAAAAACAAAACCAGGGGCGCCTGGGTGGCTCAATCTGAATCTTGGTTTTGCCTTGGGTCATGATCTCATGGGTCGTGGGATCGAGGACCACTTAAGGGAAAATCTGCTTGAGGATTCTCTCCCTCAGCCTCTCTCTCCAATCATGCTCTCTGTCTCTGTCTCTCTCCAATCAATCTTAAAAACAAAAACAAAGCAAAAGAAAAACCCAAAATGTATCAGGGTAGGTAATACTTGCATACAGTACAAATTACAAGTGTAGGGGGGAGAAGGGAGCCTCCTTCTCACCCTAACCCCCAGCTGCCTAATTTCCCTCACGGAGGAAGCTGCTGTTAGCAGGTTCTCTGTGCTCTTCTAGAACTATCCTTGGCCTATACAAGCAGATCTGTCCTTAAAACACACACATGCACACGGTAGTGTTTTGGATGCCTGCTTCTGCATCTTGCTCCTTCCCTTAACGTACCTTGGAGGTTTTTCATGGCAGCACAACCAGCAAAGTCTCTCTCAACCAGGTTCACTGAGAGATCTACAGAACATGATTTGGAGGACTCTGTTCTCAATTGTCTTAGTGATGGGACACAGCTGATACCTTTCTAGATGCTTAGGAGAAAAGCTAGTTCATGATTGAAGTTCTCTGGAACTGGGCAAGGTGGCCCTCTGTTCGCTCCTATCTGTTGCCGGAGAGCGTCTCCTGGCTTAACTATTTTATGGTTATTCAGGTGGTCCCTTGCTGCTGCATGCTTTTTAAATCCTTTTTTTTTTTTTTTCTTTGCAGGAAAGGGGAGGCTATCACAGTGCTGCCATTTAAATATCCATGTCCAGGGCAGCCCTGGTGGCTCAGCGGTTTAGCGTCGTCTTCAGCCCAGGGCCTGATCCTGAGGACCTAGGATCGAGTCCCATGTCGGGTTCCCTGCATGGAGCCTGCTTCTCCCTCTGCCTGTGTCTCTGCCTCTCTCTCTGTCTCTCATGAATAAGTAAATAAAATCCTTAAAAAAAAATAAATATCCATGTTCTTGGGCATGTTCCCCAACCTCTCTGTGCCGTGATTTTCATTCTTTCTCTCTTGCTTGTGAATGTAAATAGGTCCTGTCCTTTAAAATAGAGAGAGCACGGCTTTACTCCTTATCCCAAAGGTTCTGACATGTGCTTTCACTACAGTCTTTTCTAAATGTTCTGTAGTTTTTAAATTTTTAAAAAATTTAAATTCAGTGAATTAACATATCGTGTATTATTACTTTCAGAGGCAGAGCTCAGTGATTCGTCAATCTTAACATAATATCCAGCGCTCATTCCATCACGTGCCCTCCTTAACGCCCATCACCCTGTTTCAGTTTGTTTCCTGTGATTAAGGGTCTCTTAGGATTTGTCTCCCTCTCTGATTTCATCTTGTTTTAGTTTTCCCTTCCCTTCCCCTCCTGTTTCATTTCTTAAATTCCACATGTGAGTGATATCATCTGATAATTGTCTTTCTCTGATTGACTGCAGTTTAGATTTTGACTTCCTTTTCACCCCCCCCCCCCAGTACGGTTTAAGAGACTTTAGAATTTTCTGGATGATAGGAGCTTTGCCAGGAGGTGGGGTTGCTTATTTTACAGTATGGGCTGAATTGCGTTCCCCCAAATTCATGTGGTGAGGTCCTAACCCCCAGGACCTCGGGATGTGACTGTGTTTGGAAAGGGGCCTTTATAGAGGTCAGCAAGGTAGAATGAGGTCATGTGGGTGGGTCCTAACCCAACAGGACTGGCATCCTTATATAAAGACAGTAAGACAGACATAGGGGATGACCATGTGGGGACACAGGGAAAAAGTGGCCATCTACAAGTCAAGGAGAGAGGCCTTGGAAGAAACCAACCTTGCCAACACCTTGATATTGGACTTCTGGCCTCTGGGATTGTGAGAAAATTTTTGTTGTTTAAGCACCACCTTCCACTCCCCTAATCTGTGGTGCTTATATGGCAGCCCTAGGAAACAAATACATCATATTATTATCTCCTTCCACATCATGCTCAGAGAGTATCATCTGTCCTACATCTCCTTGAGGGCATTTGTCAAGTCTTCCTGTATGTATAGTAGATTTTTCAGAATGTCCTCCTAGTGGTGCCTTAAAGAAAGGTGTGTTCTGTTTTTATAGTGTTTAATAATCTCAATGTTTTTAAAGCTCATTTACTTATTTAAATAATCTCTACACCCAACATGGGGCTTGAACTCAACACCCCAAGACCAAGAGTCACGTACTCTTCTGACTGAGCCAGCCAGGGTCACCTCAAAAATCTCAGTTAAATGGGCCTTCTTGATTCTGTCATTTCTGTCTTCCATGTCGTTACTCGTTATTCATTATTTTTCTTTCTTTCTTTTTTTTTAAGATTTATTTATTTATTTTATGATAGACACAGAGAGAGAGAGGCAGAGACACAGGCAGAAGGAGAAGCAGGCTCCATGCCGGAAGCCCGACACGGGACTCGATCCAGGGACTCTAGGATCGCGCCCTGGGCCAAAGGCAGGCACCAAACAGCTGAGCCACCCAGGGATCCCCATTATTTTTATTTCTTATTTTTCTACTCCACCGGTCATGGGAAGTGATTAGTCCAAAGGCTAAGAGACAAGCATCCAACTTCAAAACTCCTAGTGCACGAGGGTATGAAGTGAACAAGATCACTGCCATGGGAAACCCTCATTCAGAGAGGAAGGGAATGAGAATGGCCCAGGATCCCTAGCCCCCTCCTGATGGACAGGAGTGACAAGTGTCCTTGCTCTGGCAAAGGGCTGAGCTCCTTCATTAGCCAATATGGCAGCCAGTGCGAAGGGCCCAGCTTCCCTGCCCCCACCTACCCAACCTCTGCTTTGCTTGTTCAGAGGCTGCTGCCTGGCTTCTTCACCCACTGTCCTGTAAGGCTTCAGAAATCTGCAGATCTCTGGGCGAAACAGGAAGAATGTAGGGCTCTGCTCTCGACCCTCTTCTTTCTAGGGGGTTCTTTGGGTAGCTTTCAATGCCTCAGACTGCTTCCATGTTTTGGTTTGGGTTGGGTGTGCATCGTACCTGGCTTTCCCAGATCCCAGATCTCAGAGGGGTCATCAGTCTGTTGCAAACCGTTCCATCACAGCTCAAAGCAGAGATCCCCATCCCTTTACAAGCACCCCTGTTGTCTGAGCCAAATCTCGCAGGATTCTGCAGCTCCTGGGCTTGGCCCACATCAGCTTGGTGGTCTTCTTTTTGTGGGTGTGATAGATGTGTTAGTCTCATTCTCCGCCTCCCAGCCTCTGCAGGTGTTATTTCCACCTTCTTCCCTGGTGGTTCTGTCCCTGAGGAGTTAGGCCTTCAGATGCTCCTCTTTTGTGTCACTGTGGCTGAGCTCCAGAAGAAAGAGGAAGTGGTTCTTACATGATCTCAATCTTGCTGCCAGCTTCTATGGCAGTGAGTATCATCCTGGTTTGCAGATAAGGAAAACGGAACTCCAGAGAGGTCCCCTGACCTGCCCAAGGTCAGTGAACCAGATGTGGGACGTGGCCCCAAATCTGTCCACCCTCCTCCCTCTTTCTGCTTCGCTTGTCAGCGCCGTGAATCACGGGTTGACCAACCTAGCAGCCCATAGAGCTGCTTCCCTGGCCGGAGCACTTAGAGGAGATACAAAGAACAGAGGAAGCAGATACCAGAAGGCCTTTTGCAGCCTGGCCAGGGCTGTGTGCGTGCTGGCTACGAGACTTGGTCTGATGGTTAAAGGCCAGGCTTCCGGGGCACAACAACCTGATGCGAGGGCTGATTCTGCACTGGGCTAACCATGTGACCCTCTGGAGCCTCAGAGGGTGACGCTGGCCCTGCTGCGTGCAGGGACAGAAAGCCCAGCACATGCTGGACATCCGTACTCTCCCCTCGGACGGTCTTCTGGGCTCTAGGACAGTGACCTTTGAACTAGGCGAGTGAACCAGGCCCCTCGGGCGGGTGTGTTAAAACACGGGTGGCTGAGCCCCATCCCTGGAGTTTCTGATTCTCGAGATCGGGGTCGGGGCCTGAGAATCTGCTTGGTTCCCAGGGGCTGCCAGTGCTGCTGGTCCAGGAACCCCACTCTGAGAAAGGAGATCCTGTCCTGCCCTGACCCACAAGGTCCTGCAGGTTCCTGCTTCTTCTGCCAAGAGTGCTCCTGGCCCTGGGAGGTGAATGGCAGCTATAGACTGTTCTGGGGAAGCCCCCGTCCACCCCTGGCAGGTCTTAGAGGAAACTCGGTTTACATTCCAGCTCTGCTTCCCAAACGTGGGGACAGCGGTGGGTCAGCCTTCACGTCCATGGGGGCCCAGCAGCCTGGCTGTCTGCCCCGCTTCTCTTCTCCCTACCCCCGCCCCGGCCCTGGTGATGCAGGAGATACCGTCTGCCTTCTCCTCTCTTGGCCCTGCTGCCCAAGGGCTTCTAGAGGGAGGGCCTGGGTTTGATTCCAGCCCAGCGGTGTTGAATGAATGAATGAATGAATGAATGAATGAATGAATGAAGTGAGGTTTCTCCCCAAAAGTCAGCCCAAAGTGCCCGTCTACCTGTGAGTGGTTTGGTTTCAAGCCCCTGGCTCAGGTCTAAGAAAGAACCCTGGCCCCCCTCCCCACTTGAAATGATGGCCTTCAGGTCAGCCCAGGGAAGCAGGTGAGTTGGAGGTTCCACAAATGAAGACACTGGCCTGCAGGTCCCCCGGCAGCACCCTGCCTGGCACCAGGCTCCTCCGGCCTGGATGGAGGTGTCGCCAGAGATGATCGATGTCAGGGATGCTGGACCCCATCAGCTCCAGGCGGCACTGACCATCTCTGCTCTAGAGCTGAGTCCTGAAGCATGAGAGGCCTTTCGTCCATAGCAGGTCAGTGTGGTGCAAGGGAGTGCCTGGCCGAGGGGACAGCAGGGACAAAGGCACAGAGAGGCAGGAGTGGCTGCTCCAGGAAGGACGGTGAGTTCAGCTTTGATGTGTCATGTCGTCTGAGGTGTGACTCCTCTGGGGGACATCCTCAGGTCCACCTGGAGATCAGCAGAGCCAGCTGGGCTGGTGCCAGGGCTCTGATGGCTGTCATCGTCCCAGGAGTGGTAACAGTGACCAGAAGAAATGAAAGACCCAGAAAGAGCCTCAGGGCCCAGTAATAATAGTTCAGGAGTGGCCCAGAGCCGGGGAGATTGCCCTCGGGTGACCTGCAGGGTTCAGGAGGAAAAAGGCTGACGTCCCTGCAATGTGGGACTTGGGGAGGACAGGCCGGAGGGACTTGGTGGACACAGCAGGTGTACACCATTCTCGTGGGAAGTTTGAAAGCAAAAGAGAGACAAGGGATGATCAGGAGCCAGAGGGCAAGGAGGAAGGCTTTTGCTCTTGTTTTTCTTTTTTTAGTGATTCAACAATCCTATACATTATGCAGTGCTTATCATGATGACTCTTCATCCATCACCTGTTCCCCACCCCCCACCTTGTTCCCTCTGGTGACCAGCAGCATGTTCTCTGTAGTTAAGAATCTGTTTCTGGGTTTCCTTCTCTCTCTCTCTTTTCCTTTGTTCATTTGTTTTGTTTCTTAAATTCCACATGTGAATGAAATCATTTGATATTTGTCTTTCTCTGACTCACTTATTTCATTCAGCATAATACTCTCTAGCTCCATCCATGTTGCTGCAAATAGCAAGAGGTCATTCTTTTTTTTTTATTGCTAATATTCCATTATAAATAAATAAATATACATATAAATAAATCGATATATAAATATAAATATATATACATGTTCGTTATCCACTCATCAATCGATGGACACTTGGGGCTGCTTCCATATCTTGGCTATCGTAAATAACGTGGCTGTAAACATAGAGGGGGATGTATCCCTTTGAATTAGTACTTTTGTATTTTCTGGGTAAATACACAGTAGTGGAATTGCTGGGTCATACGGTAATTCTATTTTTAATTTTTTGAGGAACCTCCGCACTCATTTCACAGTGGCTGCAGCAGTTTGCGTTTCCACCAACAGCGCACGAGGGTTTCTTTTTCTCCGCATTGTCGCCAACACCTGTTGTTTCTTGTGGTTTTGATTTTAGCCATTCTGACAGGTGTGAGGTGATATCTCATTATGGTTTTGATTTGTATTTCTCTGACGATGAGTGATACGGAGCATCTTTTCACATGTGTGTTGGCCATCTGTAGGTCTTCTTTGGAGAAATGTCTGTTCCTGTCTCCTGCCCATTTTTTAACTGTATTATTTGGTTTGGGGACGTTGAGTTGTATAAGTTCCTTTTTTTTTTTTTTAAGATTTTTATTTATTTATTTATTCATGAGAGACAGAGAGAGAGAGAGAGAGGCAGAGACAAAGGCAAAGGGAGAAGCAGGTTCCATGCAGGGAGCACGATGTGGGACTCGATCCCGGGACTCCAGGATCAGGCCCTGGGCTGCAGGCGGTGCTAAACCGCTGAGCCACCTGGGCTGCCCATAAGTTCTTTATATACTGTGGATACTAATCCTTTATTGGATACGTCATTTGCAAATATCTTCTCCCATCTAATAGATCTTTTAGTTTTTGGCTAGCCTGAGGCTTAGCTGACATGAGACAGTATCACAGGAGAGAAGTGTACAGGTTTCTATAATGTTTCTATGTGTACACAAGAGTCTTCAGAAGAAAACGAAGGATCTAAGAGCTCTTAGGCCCAAAAGCTTATATATTTTCCAAAACAAAGAACGACACATTGTAGGGATGTGACAAGATGAGGGGGCAAGGCTGGGCCAGTAGATGGTTGGCCAGTGACTAGGAGAGAATCTCGAGGGAGAATCTCAAGGCTTGCTTTAGCAGGTTCGTTTGTCCACATCTGATTTGGCATCAACCCCCAGTCTCTGGTGATAAGAATGTTCTCTCCTTGGTGCAGAGAGGGCACCTTCCTCCTGGGAAATGTTATGACCAGCTTTTAGGTAGAAAAGGGGGAGGGTGGGGAGCCCTGGCTGCGTCTACTGCTTCTCAAGTGCCTTTGAAAGAGTGAGCACTTCAGTTACCTCCATTTTGACCTCGAACTTTCTAAGTCCTTTCCCAAGTATCTCTTATCTCAGGTGAAAGACCCTGCAGGCAGAGCATCCCCTGATGGGAACCAGAACTACCCCCTCAAGCAATAGGCCCACCCTGAGCCAGTAACTCCCCAGGTGACTGAGCCCACGACAATGACAACCTGACCCTTACTGTCCACCTGTTCCAACCCATTGACCTTTGTCCCACATTTTTCCTGTATAAACCTGGACGTCTTTTTAGCTCTTTGGGGACAGCGTTTGAGATGTCGGTGCACTGCCTTCCAGGCATTGGCCTCACTGAGATAAACTTCCCTGTGTCACCACCATTTATCTCCCTCCCTTAGGATTTTGTCAGCAGTGAGTGGACTACCCAGTCTGTTTGGGGCCCTGGAACCAGGTGCTCCTGCACCCCGGTGTGCCCAGGCCACACCTTCAGCTCAAGAGAATCCATATACCAAGGTGGCATATTTTTGGTGTGGAATGTTCTGGACTCCTTCAAAACCAAATCTTGGGGAGGCAGAAAGGCCCCAAGCATGGGGCATCCAATGCCCCCAGTCGGGAAGAAAGAGAGCTCCCATGTTTCTCTCCTGGAGCCCAGCTTCTTCTATATAGTCAGGAAGACACTGCTGAAGTCTCCTGGGTTCCACCTGTGACATTTTCCACCACTGGGAAAAATTAGCATCTTGTCTTCAGCTCCACTTTGCAAAGCCCTGGGTCTGGGCTCTGAGCGGCCTTCAGCTGCGGTGCGGGCAGAGGTTCCGGAGGCCCAGGGTGCTTCAAGAGGCCCAGAGGTCAGTTCCCCGTTTGTGCCTCTGGACCAGTGCACCCATGACTTGGACACTCTCGGGGCTGCTCAGAGCATCCTCTCCCCCTGGAGTGGTCACGTCTGGTGTGGCAGGAAATGGAACAACCATGAGGGTCTGGGGCAGGGTGACACAGACTGGGTGGGGGCAGAGTGCCCTCCATCCTGAGCGTCCCTGCTGACCTCTCGGAGGTCACTCTATTCTTCCTTATGTCAGATACGAGGGTTTTCACCCCTACCCTGCCAACCCTGCTCTCCTTACCTCCCCTGCCAGGGTCCACAGGGGAGCAGAGAGGGCTCTGGGGCCCAGATGGGAGACTCCCTGGAGACTGGGTGGGAGGCCCCTGATGGTGGGATGGGGCCAGGCCTTTGGAGCCAGGCTCAGGCTCAGCCCTGGGGACGCCCTGGTAGGAGACCCTCTTGGCCTCCCCCTCTTGGGACCGCTGTTCTTTCCATTGTTTGGCTTTTACTTTCCTCCAGTTTCCTAGGAAATGTGCTTTGGGGGAGGCTCCAGCTGGTCTCCGCTGATCCAAGAGCACAGCATCTGTGTGCGTCCCTTAAGGCTGGCAGGCTGGGGCTGGGAGCTTCCCCGGAGGCCGGGTGGGGCCCTGGCCGGGTCTGGAGAGCACAGGGAAGCCAGGAGGGGCACAGGGGACCGGAGAGTGTGAGCAAGAGAGATGGGGGCAGGAAGAGACACAGGGGCCCAGAGATGGGGCAGAGAGCAAGAGACACTTGGGGAAAGGGTCAGACGGCAGGCTCAGAGGGCGGGAGCCCTGGAAACTGACTCTGGCCCCTCGTTTGCACCCCAGGATGAGCAGGCTGAGCTGTTTGGGCCAGACACTGAGGATCCCTGGGTGCCCCTCCGCTCCCCAGAGCCCAGAGGGAAGGGAGGCCACAGCCGTAGCCTGGGCCTCAGGCCTCCCGGGGTGGACGCACGTGGGAGCCACGCTCGCCCCTCAGGGCAGCGCCACCTGGAGCACTGCTGTGGACGGGGGGGGGGGGGGGGGGGGGGGGGGGGGGGGGGGAGGCAGGCCTCGCACCATGTGGGCCGCCACCCCACCACTGCCAGTGGTGACCAGCGGCTCCGGGGCCCCCTCAGGGCTGCAGGGGGCAGGGCTGTGGCCAGAGGAGCGGGCCTTCAGTCAGCGGCAGCCCCGGGGGTGTCAGAGGCCGACTCATGCTCCCCTTCAGCAAACCCTCCCTGAGCAGTCCCCCGGTGGGCTCAGAGTCTGGGGAGAGACACAGGCTGATCGACGGATGGCGCAGTGTGGCGTGTCCAGGGGCCACGGAAGACCAGAGGAGGTGTCCGTCTCGGCAGGGCGTGTTGGGGAAGGACTTCTAGTGAGAACGAAGAGGAAAAGTGGCCGGAAAATGTGTTCCGGGGCGCCTGGGTGGCTCAGTCAACTAAGCATCCAACTCTTGATTTTGGTTCAGGTCATGATCTCAAGGTCATGGCATCAAGCCCCACGTGGGGCTCCACACCAAGCACGGAGTCTGTTTCTCCCTCTGCTCCTCCCCCTGTGAGTGGTCTCTCTTTCTCTCTCTCTCATATAAATACATAAAACCTTAAAAAAAAAGAAAGAAAATGTGTTCCAGGCAGAAAGAAGAGCCTGAGCAGAAGCCCAGAGGTGGGAAACAGCGAAGTCTGCGTGGGGAGCACCTGCTGGTCAGAATTCTCAAATTAGGAGACGAGCCGAGGCCAGAACCAGCCACAGAGCAGGAGGACGGTGGACAGTGAGTGTGGAGGGGACCCGAGAAGGCCCGGGAGAAGCAGCCCTGGGCCAGGTGGCATGAAAGGAGCAAGGAAACCCGTTCCCCCCACAGGAAGCCAGGATCCTCCACAGGCCCCGGAGTCCCGCTGCAGGATTTCTCCGCCTTTAGCACCTGCAGCTCTTGGTCTCGCCACCCAGGAGAATGAAGAGGTAGAGCCGATGAAGAGTGGGGGGCGGCCAAGCAGTGCTTATTGAGTGATAGTCTAAAGCTCCCGGAGAAGGAGGGAGGGGGCCCCAGAGGGCTGCCCTTGGAGTTTCTAAGTTTAGGGAGTTTTATGAGCTCTTTGGCAGAGCTATCTTAGGCAATCGGGGTGTGCTGAGTCATGGCCATCAGGGCTTCGGTCACATATCTGTCACCCTATTAGGTCAATGTCCACGGGCTGGTGATCTGACATCTGGGGGCTTATGTCCTAACTGCCCACTGCCCGAGATATGCTTTTGCGGTTAATTGTCTTATTTTAGGACTTTTTGCAGAAGTCGTTTCTGCAAGGGCTGCAAAGCAGAATGTGAGTGCGGTCCCGTCTAAGCTGCAGTGCAGGGTGTCAGGGCTGTTTTAATCTTAGCTGTCCTGACTCTATATTTTCTTGTTGGGGACCCTGGCCCTGACTCCCTAACAGTCCAACTAGCTCCTAACAGTCGTTGGTTAGTAATGACCCAGCTCCTGGCTCCCGGCAGAAGTAAGTGCAAACCCTCTTAGGGCCCCTTGGATTTCCAGATTAAATTCAACAACATATGAGTTTACAAAACACACACAAGCACACATGTGCACATGGAAATAAGCCATTATGACAGAGAGTCAGTTGAAGTAAAACATGCTGGAAATAGAGACATAACTCCCTGCCCCCACCAGGGACTACAGAGAGCTGTATCTGATGATACAGAATGTAAAACAACCAAGTTTCAAATATTTAGAAATATAAAAAATGAAATTAAATAGTGATGAGGGGATAAGAGACCATCAACAGTGGTCAGGGTGATTTAAAATGAAGCCAAATAGAAACTGAAGATATTAAAAATACAATTTTAGGGGTGCCTGGGTGGCTCCCTGGGTGAAGCGTCTGCCTTTGGCTCAGGTCATGATCCCGGGGTCCTGGGATCGAGTCCCCATCTAGCTCCCTGCTCAGCAGGATGTCTGCTTCTCTCTCTCTCACTCTGCCCCTCCCCCTGCTTGAGCTCTCTCTCTCTCTCTCTCTCAAATAAATAAATAACATCTTTAAAATAAATACAATTTTAAAAATTAAATTCTCAGCAGAGAGGGGCTTCATTGACTGCAGGCACATGATGAAGAACTGGCTGGAACACGGGGATGAGGTAACCACTCATTATGCAGCACAGGGAGGCAAGGAGATTGAATGTGTGACGCAAGGTGCAGAGACGCCTCGTAGAACAAGAAGGTACCGCAGAGCCTGAACTGAGTGTCCGAAGGCAGACTTGGAGGACACGTGGCAAATGAGGAGATCATGGCTGAGAATTTTCCAGAAGTGGTGCAAGTCATGAATCTACAAATAGAGGAGTCACAACATATCTTGAGCAGAGTAACTAAAAATAATGTGAACCTAGATACATTTGCCCAAAGCTGGGAAGGTCAGACCTAACTCTGGGCTCCCGTGCCCCCCCATCCACCCCCGTGCAGCTCCCTTGGCTTCTGATCCAGGCCACAGGCAGGGGCAGGGACTTGTGGAGACCTCTCTGTGGCCCCCTCCAGCCCCATCCTCTCCTGAGAGCTGCCCGTGCACCCTCCCCAGCCTCGTGGGCCCAGTGGCTCTCACCACCCCCTGCACCAGGTAGGGGTGCTCCTGCATCACTGCCCAGTCCCAGGCTCGGCTGGGCACACTCTGTCCTCAACCTCAGGATCGTGTGTGGTCCTGGCCAAGCCCACTGCCCTCCCTGGACCTGAGCTCTCTCCTCTGGAAGACGGAATCTGGCTCCTGGCCCGGCCTGCAGGCAGGGCTGTGGGGAGAACAGCCCTGGGGCAGCTGCGGGGTGTGGCTCACCCCAGAGGGAGGTTGGGATTCTTTGGTGGGGGAGGAGAGAGGAGCCCGCAGTGCTGCGTCCACTCCGCCCTTGGAGCTTAAAGCCACTCCTTCCAACGCCAGGTCCAGGGCAGCTGGGGCAGCACAGTGAGAGGGACGTCCTGCTGGGGGTCCCATGGGCGTCCTGCTCTGCGGGGCCCCGGCCGTCACTTCACCTCTGGAAGCAGAAATTGGCTCGGTGCTGCCCATGGCAGGTTCTGGGGCCTGGAAGGTTCTGGCTTGGGCTGGGAGCACAGCACCTGGCAAAGCTTGCCTGTTCCCCCGCTTTCTTATGAGGCGTTTGCGCCCAAGATCAAGTGGGAGCTTCTCGTAAAGCTCAAGTGCCGTGTCATATGGGGGGGCTGCCTGAGTGGCCGCAGAGTCGTGGTCTCGGGGTCCCCAGTGCGGAGGCTGGTAGGGGACCAAGAACGATGGGTGTCCCGGGCCCTCCTCTCCCTGGTGTCCCCAGCATGTCCCATTATGCGGGGTGGTCTCTCCAGGTGCCTGGCTGCTTCTGCCAAAGGCCGGGCATAGCCCCAGCGGGGCCTCTCGCAGGCCCGGGGGTGAAAGCACGCAGCCAGCCACCGACCGATGGCCTCAGCCCGGCACCCGGACAGCCAGTCCATCATCACATAAACTATAATCTTATGAGTCCTGCTCTCCCAGAGGCCAGAGCTCTGGCTCCTGTCATTCATTTATGGCTCTTGGCCACAGAGCATCCACGGGGGGCTGGCTTGGCTCCAAGGCCTTCTGGGCATCTGTTCACTAAACTGATGAGTCTCCAGGAGGGGAAGCCGTGAGCACACATGGGCAGGGAGCGTGACAACCAGGTCGCTTTGCATCTTGCCACAGCCTTGAAGGTGGGACTGGACAACTATCTCTATTTTTGCAGAGGCCCAGGCTGCAGCCAGTGGGGGACCAGGCACCAGGACCCCAGGGCTCAGTGAGAAGCCTGGCTTTTCTTCACCCTGAGTGTGTGCAGCTGGGCCCAGACCTGGCAGGAAGGAGTGAGCCCCCCTACCCCACTCATGGCCAACATTTTACATTGGAAATTCTTCCCACAAAGTAGAGCACCCTCCAACCCAAAACAAAGGGCAGGGCCAGGGTGAGTGGAGACTGGCAGGGGGCGGGGGGCCTCCAGCCACACCCACCGCCTGGCCCCAGTCCTGCCGTCTGGGGACCCCACCAGTCTCCATGCGGGAGAGCTCAGCAGGCCTATTACTGTCTCCCACCAAAGGGCAGAAGGAAGCGCCCCCTGAGCATATCTGGCCTTCGCCCTGGCTCCCCCAGTCCAAGCCGCTTTGACCTTCTATTTGAAACAAAACAAAACAATCAGGAGATAGGAATGTCCCCTAATCAACTTAAAAAATTGTTCCTCAGAAAAGCAGGACAAAGGACAACACAGCCAAGGGTGCATCAATCATTCGGGATCCAAGAGAGGACTTGAAATTGTCGCAAGTCATGGACATAGGTGGAAAGGGGTGACAGGCCGACTCCCTGGACTTGAATCTGCCCCTAGGTCTCCTTCTGGGGGTGAGGGGGAGGCAGGAGGGGCAGAAAGGCCAGGGCCCATCAGTCCCACTAGGCCGGAGCAGAAGACAGGGCAGGAAGGAGGCCACGGCCGACTCCCCGCCACCCGCCCTCGGCTCCTCATCCTCCAGGAGCCTCTGGGCCCTGAGAGCCTCAGCCTCCTCATCCAAAAACTAGGACGACTGTTCATCCTTTCCCCCGCCAGCCCTGAGGGCCTGTGGTTCTGGAAGCCGGGGCCTCCCTGCCTGGGCCCTCCCAGGACCTGTCAGGCTGTCTGTCTGCACAGCTTTGGCCCTAACCAAATTATCTGGGCATCTGGCTCCAGTTCTGGCAGATTCCCTTGCTGCTCCGCCCCTCTCCGGATGGATAAGACCCACAGATTAATGACCAATTATGTCTCTGTGGCCCATGGCTGGGTTTTCCTGGCCTGAGGTGGGATTTTTCTAAGTGAGAGGAAGGAATCAAAGAGGCAGACTCCTGTCATTTCCAAATGCCTTTGGTGTTCGGGGCCCTCACGGTCCACGAAGACTCAGCCCACCAGCCCTGTCCATGCCTCCCCCAGGAAACCCCGGCGATGTCTCAGCATCCACCGCCGGGAGGGTGTCTGTCCCCTGCTCCGCTGGATCCACCTTCCGCTTTGTGCTCTGAGCTCCCACTTTCTCAGTCGAGGCCAGTGCCCTGGAGTCACAAGCCCCTCTCCAGATGCAGAGGGCTCTGAGAACTGGAACCTCACCCCAAATGCACAGGCTGGTCACCACCCTTCTTCCCTCACGACAGCCTTGGAGCTGCTGGGCACCAGCTGGGTGCCTCAGCAGGTCCCCTGGCTCCCGAGCCTCAGTCTCCTCCTCTGCAGAATGGGGATGCCAACGGGCAACAGGCAAGGTGAGCTGCTGACAGGAAGGCAAGTGGACAGCCCCAGGGAAGTGTTCAAAAATCAACAACAGGGACAGTAACACATGCCTTTAATAAATGGTGTTGACTCAGTGGGATAGCCATGGGGATCTCAGTGAATTTCAACACCATTCCCCATACCATATGTAAAAATAACTTAAAAAAAAAAAAAAAAACCAGAAAGGCAAAACAATAAAACTTCTGGAAGAAAACATAAGTGAATTTCTTCACTACTTGGGTTATACGAAGACATTAAAAGGACACAAAAAGCATTCATGTAAAGGAAAGGATTGATAAACTAGGCTATGTTAAACTTAAGAGTTTCTGCTCCTGAAGAGAGAGAAAATGGTTGCTCACAGAGTGAGAAAAGAAATCTGAAACAGAAACGTATGGCAAAGATCTGTATCTCGAATATACTGTGAACTCTTATAGGGCAATGTGGTAAAGTGGGGGAAGAAATGAATCAATGACCTCCCGAAAGAGGATCTGGAAGTGGCTGCTTAATGAACACAGAGATGTGCAAATGTGTTAGTCAGCAAGGAAGTGAGTGAGACGCACAACAATAAGTCATAGGGCCGCATCCCCACCAGCAGGGTTCCAGGGAAGAGACAGCCACCATGTGTTGTCCCATCGCCACTTTCCAGGTAGGTGGGGGAGTGATGGCAAGGCCCACACACTGCTGGTGAGTGTGCATTGGTCATCTTGCAAAACCTTGTGGCAACATCCACCAAAGACACAGGCCGGATGACTGGCGTATCCCACCCCCGGGTACGCACAACAGAAATCACACCAATGTTCTCCATGCCCCCCCCCGCCCCAAATCTTGGACCTGATCGTTCATAGCAGCTTCGCTCATAATAACCCCAAATCAGAAACACCCAAGAGTCTATCAACAAGAGAATGGGTCCTCAAATTGTGGAGTATTCACACCATGGAACCGCGTACAACGTCAAGAAGGAGCAAGCCACGGTGACCCAGCAAGAGCATGGACAAAGATCTCCAACATCCTAGTGAGTGAGAAAAGCCCAGCACACAAAAAGTGCAAAGCAGACAACGCTGATGGGAGTTTGAGAAGACCCCATGGGGAGGGTGCTGGGAGGCGGAGGGGGGGGGTACTTCTGGCCCTGCTTAGAGAGGGCTGCTTCGACGATGTGAGAATTCATCCTATGGGTACATTTGCAGTCGTGGAATACTTGAGTTCAAAACCTTCTTTCAAAAAAATAACAGCAATAATTTGGAAAACAATTCCAGATCCTGTCCCCAGGGGAATGCTGACAAGTTTGACCAGTCTTTTCCTAAACGCATCTGTACCCTCTTTAGGCTGCATGATAAGCCTTTGGTCATGTTTCCTGATTCCTCCAAAAGTGGAAAATCCCATAGGCCATTGGGGTTGACTTGTGGCCTGTGGTGGTCAGGTTCAGGTCAGCTTGGCAGGACCACAGACCCAGTAATTCAATTAAATACTAATCCACACGCTGCTGTGAAGGTATATTGTAGATGTGATTAATGTCTGTGATCAGTTGGCTTTAGGTAGAGGAGATTATCCTGAATGATCTGGAGGGTCTTGATCCTATCAACTGAAAGATCTTTATTTTTAAGATTTTATTTATTTATTCATGAGAGACACAGAGAAAGAGGCAGAGGGAGAAGCAGGCTCCTTGCAGGGAGCCCGATGTGGGACTCGATCCCAGGACCCCGGGGTCATGCCCTGAGCCAAAGGCAGACGCTCAACCACTGAGCCACCCAGATGCCCAACTGAAAGAGCTTTAGAGCCAAAGTAAGCTTCTGGGTGGAAGAAGAAACGACCTGTGGACAGCAGTGTCCTGTCTTCCTGCCCATGAGGGTGCTTGCCCTTCCTGGTGGCTTGTCCTATGTGTCCTAGACCTTGACTCCCACGGGGCCGTCTGGGTGCTCAGATCACATCTGGGCTCAGAAGCCGGGCGGCCCCCCGGGACTCTGCCTGCAGTGTGGTCCCAGATGCACAACCCACTACACGTCACCCTCCTGACCCGGGGCTGCTTCGCGACAGCAGAGTCCTAAGCCTCTCTGCTGGTATTTAGCTTTGGAGAGGGTTTCTTCAAGCTCTGCACAGCATTTATTTTTGTAAAGATTGTATTTATTTATTAGAGAGAGAGAAAGAGAGGGCGAGCATGAGTGAGGGTGGGAGGGGCAGAGGGAGAGGGAGAACTGGATTCCCCGCGACTGTGGAGCCCATCACGGGTCTTGACCCCAGGACCCTGAGATCATGACTTGAGCCGAAGGCAGATGCTTAACCAACTGAGCCCCCCAGGCGCCCCTCAGCCACAGCATTTAGATATAGCTAATAATTTGCATCATTAATATAATCCTTGGCCCGGTAAACAAAATAAAGAGTAGCAGTCTTGCAGTGGAGCCAGATGGCTGGGGTGCTTGCACGGTCCCGACTTCACAGCTGCGTGACGGTGGCCAAGTCGCCCCCCCTCATCTGGGAATACCTACCTCAAGCGCTCATTCACAGATTACATGAGTGTGGAAATACAAGACACACAGGAAGGGCGTCTTTACTATATGATAGCTAAAATTATTATTTTGTTTTGTTTTTTAAGATTTTATTTATTTATTAATGAGAGACCCAGACAGAGAGAGAGAGGCAGAGACACAGGCAGAGAGAGAAGCAGGCTCCATGTGGGGAGCGCGACACAGGACTCGATCCCAGGTCCCCAGGATCAGGCCCTGGGCCAAAGGCAGGCACCAAACCGCTGAGCCGCCCAGGGATCCCCTATTATTTTGGTTTCATTGGAGCAGATTGGGAGAGAGCCAAACTATCAGCGACCGAGCTGTTTGCACCACACTTCTATCTTCTTGAAGTTCCCACAGCTTGTCTTGCCGTGAAAATTGTGATATTTGGCCACAAAACAAATCCATGCAAAACAAAATACTACTGAGAAGTGTCACGCTGGCCAATCATTTGAAATCAAGGAAATGGCTTTTACTGGAATTAACAGTGTCAGGAAGGAGTAAAAAAAGGGGGGGGGAGGTCACATCCCGTGTTTCCAGAGTTCCTGGGGTGAAGCTTACACCTGTGTACGGAAATCCAGGCCCGGGACAGGGGGCATTGCAGCTTGCTAGAAAGACCCATCATTGCCGGCTACAGCCCGGTGGGATTCCTCGCTGTCCTCTCCCTCCCCACCAGAGCAGGGCTCTGTGAGTAACAGAAATGGAAAGACGTTTGTGCACAACCTCTCATTCCGATTGTATTTGGTGCTCCCTCCAGACTGAGGCCAATGTGGCTTTTCCTCTGTTGAAATAAAGGGGGCACAGTTACATGCACACAGCATCTCTCCTCCAGGCCCGGCTTCTCAGGGACACACAGAAGCCATCAGGCCCTTCCCGCTCATCGGCAAACTGTCCAAGAGAGGCTGAGAGCCCAGAGGCCAGTGGTTTTGTCCAAAAGACAAAACTGGGGTAGCCCGGGTGGCCCAGCGGTTTGGCGTCGCTTTCAGCCCAGGGCCTGATCCTGGAGACCAGGGATGGAGTCCCATGTCGGGCTCCCTGCATGGAGCCTGCTTCTCCCTCTGCCTGTGTCTCTGCCTCTCTCTCTGTGTCTCTCAGGAATAAAAAAATAAAAATCTTAAAAAAAAAAAAAGACAAAACTGCCCACTAGCCCCCACGTGGTGCTCCTTGCCACTCAGCTCTGCACAGAGCTGATATTCCGTGACCTCCGTGTCTTTGTGTTTTGTTTTGTTTTTTTAAGATTTATTTATTTATTCAGAGAGAGAGAGAGGCAGAGACACAGGCAGAGGGAGAAGCAGGCTCCATGCAGGGAGCCCGACGTGGGACTCGATCCCGGGATCATGCCCTGGGCCGAAGGCAGCGCTACGCCGCTGAGCCACCAGGGCTGCCCAACGCCGTATTTTCTGAACGTGGTAGCCGGCAGTCGGTCTTGGGCAGTGTCCTTGTGTCCTGGGGCCGCCGTGACAAAATACCACAGGCCGGCCACCAAAGCAACAGAAATTCATGCCCCCTCCCGCCCCCACGCCCCGTTCTGGGGGCCAGAAGTCTGAGATCAAGGTTTTCCGGACTAAGGGCCCCCACCCCGCCCCAGCGGCCTTGTTTTAACTCGATTACCTCTGAAGCCTCTGTGTCCAGATACAATCACACTCGGAGGTACTAGGGTTCAGGATTTCAACTTCCGAATTTGGGTGGGGTCACAGTTCGGCCCCTAAATTTTCCTACCTTCCCAGATGTTTCTCTTTCCTTGCTAGAAGGGAGCATTGAACGGTGTCTCTATAGTTCGGACATCTCCCCTGCCTTTGGCATCACCGTTAATCAGTTTTGTAGTGGAAAGAAAGATTTCTTTCTTTTTTTTTTTTTTTTTGCTTGCTCCAGAAATAACACTAGTGGGTTTACGGAAGAAGCCACGACGCCGTCTCGGAAAAGGAACGGCTGCCACTCCTAAGCTAATTGGAAAAGTTGCATCTGCCACTGCCCTGGGAGGCAGGCCCAGAAGGATCCGATAAAATCCGGGTCTGCTCCCCATCGTCATCCTACCAGCTCCTTCCCCTTCCGGCCTCTCCGAGGAACCACTGCACCTGCAGATTTGCGGCCCAGAGCACGCAGTTCACTGCCTGGGCTGGCATCGTCCTCCCGCTGCCCTGGTTATGTTCAGCGCGTCATTCGGAGTTCTAGAATTTATATGTCTCGTTTACGCCTGAGGACGTCACTTTGAGCCAGAATTCCAGCTCCAAGCTGGAGGACTATAATGCAACACTATAGTAGTAAAGAAAATGCAAATACAGCACATGTAAACTCTAGCAGGCAAATAATATGCAAATGCATCCGGCTGAGGTGAACTGGCCAGTCTTTGTGGCTCCCGTACAAACCTTTAGGACAGTGATTATTAAGGGATTGGGGACAGTTCCACGAATCATCGTTCTCAACCTTGCGTCACGCATTGGTGAATTTATGTCACAAAATGGTTTTGTTTGTTTGTTTGTTTTTTATATCACAAAGTGTTTTTTTATTTTTAATTTTAATTTTTTTATGTCACAAAGTGTTAGTGGTTCTTTTCTCTACCGGTGCGAACTCCACGCCTGGAGAGACGACTAGGGATGTACCCAGGCCCAGCCTGGGGAAATGCCTTGTCCTGGGCATGAGGGAGGAGACCCGCTGTGGCCTCTCTGCCTGCCGGGCCTTAGGATCCTGCAAGAAGGCAGGTGGCCCTGTGAAAGCGAGTTTGCAAAGACGAAGCAACAGGGAGCGCCAGGCCTTGGCACCCAGAGGTGGGGACTCTGATCCTGGCTCCACCATGTACTCGCTGTGCCATCTCACACCCTCTGGAAGCCTTGGTTTCTTCACTTGCAACTTGAGTGTGAGAATATTTTATGGGGTTTCAAAGTGCCTGCACAGAGTAGATGCTCAGGCAGTGTGCCCCCCTCTTTGGAGGGCATCTGCTGCCTTGAATCCCCCCTTCTTCCTGGAGTACCCCTACCCAACTGTGTGGTTCCCATGGGAGCCCCAGTTATTGTTATTTTTTAAGATTTTACTTATTTATATGACAGAGGGAAAGAGAACTTGAGCCTGGGGGAAGGGCCAAGGGAGAGGGAGAAGCAGACTCCCCACTGAGTGCAGAGCCCTACTCAGACTGGATCCCAGGACCCCAAGACCATGACCCGAGCTGAAGTCAGAGCCCTAACTGGCTGAGCCACCCAGGCGCCCCCACGCACCGGTGACAGTGCGGGGGTGGCGGGAACTCTGGGTGAAGGTGCCGCCCAGGCGGGAGCCCTGCCCCCGGCTGTTGCGGGGGGCAACTGCATCCCAGTCCTCTCCCAGTTCGGGTGTGCTCCCCGGCCCCTCCTCAGCCTCTGCTCTCATCCACGCCCTGGAGGCCACCCTCAGCCACGGTCACCATTTTCCTCCCCAAAGCTTTGGTGAATAGTTTTCTAGAAGATCCACCAGGTGACAGGTGGCCACCTGAGCCAGGTCTCCCGGTTCCTCTTCTCTGTCTCTCCCTGACCCCCCACCCCCACCCCCTGCCACCTCCAGAGTCTGCCCCCCACCTCCAGAACCTCCCTCTTGCAGCCCCACAAAGCACCGCGGGAGTCGCCCATGGTGACCGGTGACCCGCCTGTGGTTCTGCAAACAGGAACCTGGCTTCTCTGTTCACCTGATGCCCCACCCTGGAGGAATTTGGGATTCTCCACCCAGAGACGCTGTGCCATGTTCCCACGGGCACCAGAAGCTTCTCTGATCTGTGGCCCAGCCTCCCCACCCACCAATGGCAGGGCTGTGCTTCCTGCTGAGCCTGGCTGGGCAGGACTGTGGCACGAAGGGACCCGACTGACAGCCCAGCCTCCCCGGAACCTCTCGGGACTGTGCATTTGTTTCTGTTGGTCTCGGTCTCCCCAGTCTTTGACCTCACACCCTGGAGGCTCAGACCCTCCCCTGGCTCCTGAAAGGCAAGTCACAGGGTGAGGCCTCTTAGGCCATTGCCCAGCCTCAGCCTTACACAATGAGTGGAACCAGTTGGTGGGCCCCCCTCCTACCGGAGAAGAACCTTGGTCCCCTTTGTCTTCCACCTGCCGGGGCCTAGGAGGACTCAGCCGCGGTGCCCGGGTGGCCTGGGCCATGCCTGCTGGGTGGGAAGAGGTTGACATGTCTGGTGGACGGCCCACGAGCTGGAGACCACTTCTACCACAACTGAAATGTGGCTTTGTTCTCACATGATAGCCTGTTGCCTCTTGCTCTTTTTCCTAAATTAGCCTCATTGACAGGGGCAGTTTGGAGTTGGGTTGCCTCTGGGTCTCTGGTCAAGTCCCCAGTTTCTTGGGGACATGTCTCTCTAAACTGCTGTCCCCCGGCCACCTCCTGCCAGGCAGGAGTCTCCATCACCCGTTGGGGTTAGCTGTAGGTTTCTCTGGTCTGAGAGAAATTCATGTTTCTCAGTAACTGTCCCAACCCTAGCATGTCCCAGTGGAGAGCTGTTGGGCACTGGGCCCCCGGACATGACTTGGTGACTCTGAGTCCCGTCCCTCTTGGTGGTCTGTCACTGGTGCACCTCTGAGCCCTGTCATATAGGGACATTTCTGTGGCTTAGTTCTAAAGGTGACCAAGACCACGACCGAGGCGTCCCCTCCTGGCTCTCTACTCCCTGCACTGTTCTGCCCCAAGACTTGCCTACGGGCCAATGAGAGGCTTCTAGGCTTGGCAGGGTGGGGCTGATGTGGCAATCATCCCCCGAGCGTGTCTGCTGTCACCCTTCCTACCATCTGCCACTGTCTGAAGACACGGTGTTGTTCTGGCTTGAACTCAGCCCACAACTTGACAGGAAAGTTTCTTGCACTTCCTTGACCAAGTAGGGCACTGAGCCAAAGGGACATTTATGCAAAAACCAAGCCAGGCCCAGGGGATTTATGGGTCATGGGGAAGCAATGTGCAACTCTCAACAATGCACAGTGTACTATGTTCAGCAAAGCTTGAAATGAGCCACAAGCTAGTTGACAAAACGTTCTTCCAAATACCAGGCAGGTCAAAGTGTATGCAGGGAATTAAATTGTCATCAATCATCAGTGGAAACCACCTGGAATAATAATGATAAAAGATTCAATCAACAATGCTGGAGGAAAGGCAGAAATAACATTCTGTTCCATCAGTAAAATATATTACAAAATGGTCATTTTCCAAAGAGGCGATCGGAAAGTATGTAGGTTGAAAAAAAGAAAACAAAGGAAATATTATAGAGGTGCATTAGGCACCTAGTGAAACTGTGTTAATTTTTTAGATCTTATTATCATTTCTTTACTCACTTAGATATTCACTTAAATACCTAATTTTGGGGGCACCTGGGTGGATCAGTGGTTGAGCATCTGCCTTCAGCTCAGGGCGTGATCCCGGGGTCCTGGGATCAAGTTCCACATCGGGCTTCCTGCATGGAGCCTGCTTCTCCCTCTGCCTGTGTCTCTGCCTCTCTCTGTCTCTCATGAATAAATAAAATCTTTTTAAAAAATACCAAATTTTGGGGGCACTTCGGTGGCACAGTTGGTGAAGCGTCTGCCTTTGGTTCAGGTCATGATCTCAGGGATCCTGGGATCGAGCCCCTCGTGAGGCTCCCTGCTCAGCGGGGAGTCTGCTTCCCCCTCGGCTTCTCCCTGCTCCGTTCGCTCATTCTCTTTCTCTCTCTCTCTCAAATAAATAAATAAAATCTTTGAAAAAACCTGTATTCACAATTTTTCATCTTTTTTCTCGTAAAGAGGCACCCAAACAGTCCCCTTGCTGTCTGGCTGTCCCACTTCCTGCAGGGGTGGCTGCCAGTCTGGAGTACTTGCCACCACTTCCCTAGGGTAGCAAGGGTATGGGGGCCCTCCAGGGTCATGTGGGGTCTCTATCCATCTTTTCACATGTCACAGGGAGGGTGTGCCTGTGGGCTTGACTGAATCCAAGATCCAGCTGATTCTACGAGGTCGAAAGCCCCAAGCAGCCCCTGAGCATGGGCAGCCTCGTCCTCCACCCTCTGCTGGCCTCCCCTGGCTGCGTGACTCACCTCCTACCGGTGACGCGGTGGGGGGACGCGGGAGGGAGGCCCGGAATCATGCAGCTGGTCCCCGCTCCGCCACTGCCCAGCGGTCTGTCCTTGGGCGCCTCCTCCTGCCTCAGTTTCACGCTCTCCTACCACAGAGAGCTCTTGCGAAGATGAGCTGCATGAAGAATGCCTGGTGCCTGGCGAGCCCTGGGCAAAGCTCGGCGACTCACTGTGCACACGAGTCAGCCGCTCTTACCGTGTCCTCTGTGACAGCATGTGTGCGCCACGGTGGGACATCTCATGGGAAGATGGGGGATCTGTCACCCAGCACCTTATCAGGCCCTCCAGGGACTTCTCCCCACCCCGATCTCCTGGGAAGCCTGGGTCCTGCCTCCTGCTCCTGCCTTTGCTCTTCCTCCCTCTGGAGTCCACTCTTTTTTAAGATTTTATTTATTTATTCAGCAGAGACACAGAGAGAGGCAGAGACGCAGGCAGAGGGAGAAGCAGGCTCCCCACAGGGAGCCCGATGCAGGACTCGATCTCGGGACTCTGGGATCATGTCCTGGGCCGAGGGTAGACGCTCCACCACTGGGCCACCCAGACACCCCCTCTGAAGGCCATGCTGCACCGTCACCCTCTGGTCCAGTGGCCCTGCCACGGTCACATACAAGGAATCCAAGTTCCTCTTTTGCATTTGGGTCCCGACTCCGTGAGCAGACCTGGCCATGCAGCTGCTCAGCCGTGAGAGGCCGTAGGAAACAGAAGTTTTCCAGGGAAAACCAGGGAGACCTGCATTGAGTCCTAAGCCTGGATGAGCCCTTTGTTCTCTGGGCTTCTTTTCGGTTTGTGGAACAGGTGGGGTGGCAGGTGGAGACACACAGAGCCCCCTGAATCCTGACGGGAGACAAGACGTGGGCAAGGTGGGAGGCTTTGAGGCTCCTGTTGTCTTGTTTCCAACGTGACGGTGCCACACTCCAACACCATCACCCAAAATGTGGGTTCATCCAGGGCTGAGTGGAGTTCTGGGTGGAGGCCCCAGACATGACGGCTCATGTCTAGGAGTCAGGGAGGCCCCAGGGCCTGGTGGGTGACTGGGAGGGGCAGGGAGGCCTCAGAGCTTCTGTCTGGGTCAAGGGGAGGTCTGGGCATGGTGCTGGGTCATCCGTGCGACTGTGAGCAAGGCCTAATATCTCTGAACCTCAGCTTCCTCCTCTGTTAGAAGCAAAAGTCAACCCTGCCGCTTCCGAATGATCGACGTGAAACATCCGGATTCCGTGTTCAAAGTGGCTTTGTGTCCGGGCTGAGGTTGTGTGTTGCATACCCAGCACCCGCTCACCTGTGCGTGTCCTTTATTCCATGGAAATGCTCTCGGATGGTTTTTGTGAAGATTTCCTTCCCTCTGCTTTATCTGTTCTCACTTTCTAAACCCACTTATTCAGAGGTCAGCCCCTGGCATTTGTTCCCGGATGTCCTGAGCCTTGTAGCCCCCACATTTGTCTCATCGTTTATTTCTAAGAGTTCCTTCTTCTCCAGTTGTTTCTTTTATAGAATCCGGGCCTTGTTTAAGAGATACAGTATCTTTTCCACTCTCTCTGAGGTTCCTTTGTTTTTTTTGGTTTTTTTTTTTTAATTAATTAATTTATTTATTATAGACATAGAGAGAGAGAGAGAGAGAGATAGGCAGAGACACAGGAGGAGGAAGAAGCAGGCTCCATGCAGGGAGCCTGATGCCGGACTCAATCCTGGGACTCCAGGATTGCGCCCTGGGCCAAAGGCAGGCGCTAAACCGCTGAGCCGCTGAGCCACCCAGGGATCCCCCTCTCTGAGGCTTCTAATTATAGTTCGAAGTTTCTTTTTTCTTTAATCTCCTGCATGACCACCTCCCTCCAAATTGCCCTGTTTATGATTGGTGTCCACTCTTCACCTTAAATACTTTCCTTGAAAGTCTGGTGACCCTTAGCTGTCTGTTCATATTTAAGAGCGGGGCACCAGAATGTTGCTTTCATACTCTGGGCCCATACCCGGGGCTCATCAGCAGTGGGAGTCACTGTAAGGCAGATCAGCCGGACTGTTAGATTGGGAGAACTGCTGATGCCAGGATTTGGGGGTCTTCCTGCTTGGGTGGCCCCGATGACCAGAGAAGGATGTTCTCATGTCCTACCTAGAGGGCAGCAATCCTGGAGCCCAGAAGGAGGGCTAGGGGTTTTACAGAAAGTAAAATAGACACCGCAGATGTCCATGCCCTCATCCCTGGGATTTGTGAATGTTTTTCAAAAAATATTTTATTTATTTGAGAGAGAGCATGATTCGGGGGTGGGGGGAGAGGCAAAGGGAGAAGCAGGCTCCCTGCTGAGTAGGGAGCCCAACATGGGGCTCGATCTCAAGACCCATGAGATCATGACCTGAGCCAAAGGCAGACGACACTTAACCAACTGAGCCCCCCAGATGCCCCTAGAATTTGTAAATGTGTCATAAAGACAATAGGAACTTTGCAGGTGTGAATAAGGTTATGAGCCTTACAATAGGGAGGGTGATTTTCCTACATTACCCAGGTAGGCTCAATTTGTCTTATGAGCCCCTCATAGCAGAGAACTTTCTTCGGCTGGAGGCAGGAGGTAAGACTCAGCTGCAGGACAAGCCAGAGGGATTGCAAGGGCAAGAGGGATTCCCACAGCTGCTGGCTCAGGGATGGAGAGGCTCCGGGTATGGAGCGCAGCCCCGGGCTGGAGCCAGGAGGAAAGCAGGGACTTTGGTCCCGCCCCTGCCATGAACTTCCAGGAAGGGGATCTCTCCCAGAGCCCGCAGACAGGGGCGCAGCCCGTATGTGCAGCTCCTCCTGCAGGGACCAGAGGTGCCACTTTGCATGAGGATTGCCACCAGATGTGGGAAGTACCTCCCCAGAGCTTCCCTTATCAGCCTGCCAGCAGGAACCCCTGAAACACAGCCGGCCACAAACCCCCTCTCGGGACAGGATGGGGTTGTGGGGGGGGGTTTACACCCACGAAGGAGACAGAAGGTACCAAGAGGAACCTGCACAAACCGACCTTCCCCCTGTAGTTTTGCCTAGACATTTACGTTTCATTTCTGCTGCCCCTGAAAACCCCAGTCCCCTCCCCTTGGCCTTGCACTTCTCCAGGGCTTCGTGACTCTCTGGTTAAGGTGCTGAGGAGCAGGGATCCCTGGGTGGCTCAGTGGTTTAGCGCCTGCCTTCGGCCCAGGGCATGTGAGGCTCCCTGTGTGGAGCCTGCTTCTCCCTCTGCCTGTGTCTCTGCCTGTCTTTCTCTCTCTCTCTCTCTCTCTCTCATTAATAAATAAATAAAATCTGTAAAATAAATAAAGTGCTGGGGAGCCCAGTCCCAAGGGCTCCTTGGAGTTGCTTTTCTTCGGGCCCCGTCATGTGGGTGCCCCAGGCCCACCCTAGTGCACTTCGGTTGGGTTTCCTTTGGGCAGTCTGACTTCCTCCACTTGTACAGCATCCCAGCTGAGAGCCTAGGAGCTTCTCTCCCCACACGTATGACACCTGACGCCAGAGAGGAGGCCTTGGGGCCGTGCATGGGCCTCTCAGAGCCTCGCCTCCAAGGCCTGAGGAAAACGAACAGTGAGCAGGACAGAGGGCGAACGGTGAATCGGTGTTCAGGGGACAGGCCTGCGCACACGGGGCCTGCAGGGGCGCCCCGCGATGGTGGCACAGGTGTGTGCACCTGGGGTGAGTGAGGCTGCTGCTCCCATCGTCCTGGGAGGCCCCGGGCACTGCCCCTCAGCCCCACGCATGACCTGAGCAGGCCTTGGGCCACCCTGGGCCTCAGCTGCTTCCTGCCTGCCTGCCAGGGCCTCACTCCAGCCCCCAAGGGCTGGGGACTCTGCTCGGAGGGCCGTGCGCTTCCCATGGTTTCTGCCATGGGCTCTGCTCTCCTCCCTGTCCGCAGATAAAGTGATGAGAGCATCACTCAGTCCCAGTCGCCTCCAGGACCAGCTCTGGGTCACGCGCTCTGGGGGTTCCTTCCTGGCAGAGGTGGCCACTGCGGAGAGGCCTGGAGGAGAGCCAGGGCCTGGTCACCCCAGCCCGGTGAGGGGCCCGGGGCCCCAGACCTGTGATCCTTGGGCCATGCTGCGGAGTAACAGGACTCCGAGCCAGGGAGGGTCCAGGCGGGGGCCACGGATGTTACTAGGCCACTCTGCAGAGACTGAGCGGCTGGGGCCGGGCTGGGGGAGGGCCCGAGGCCCGCAGAGTCCCCCAGGCCAGAGGCAGCAGGTGGAGGCTGTGGGGCTGGGGACCCTCAGGAAGTAGGCCCCGCAGGCTGGTTGCATGTAGAAGGTGGGAGCAGCAACGGGAGGCCTGAGCAGGCGGTGGGGGCTGGTGGGTGCTGGCGGGTGGTGCTGCTAACTGGCACCCGAGGAGGACCAGGTGGGGGGGTGAGGTCTGGGGGTGCAGTGTGGACGTGAGGGCGGCGGCTGCCTGCATTCATCGGGTTCGAGGAAGTGGCGTCCTGGGTGTTGTTTCACAAGAAGATCCAGAACCTGACTTGACTGCCTGTCAGTATTGGCCTCAAGTCGGGCTGAGCCCTGGGTGCTGTGGGAACCCGTGCCTTCCCTAAGCACCGCCCCCGGGGACGCCAGCACCCACACTGGTGGTGTGCGGTAGAGACGGGGGTACAGCTAACCAGGTGTCAGGAAAGTTGTGGGTGCCAGGGAGGAACTGGGGATGTAGGTGACTGAGGTCATGTCTGGTGCAGGCGGTAGGGCAGAGAGGACTGGGGCCGGGGCACAGCCAGGTCACTCCCCCGGGGCTACCCCAGAAAACCCAGGCTTGGGGGCGGGGGTGTGAGGTCAGGCCCGGAGAGGGACTAGGAGGGTGGGTGGATGGAGGGAGGGAGATCAGGCCCTAGAAGCCTGTTTGCAAAACCAGCCTGTGTGGCCAGAGTCCCTGGTGTCTGCTCCCTCACCATCCCTCTGTCCCTCTGTCCGGCCATCCATCCGTCTACAGCAGGCTGCTCTGGTTCTAGGAGAGGAAGGACCCGGGCAAGCGGAATGATAGGAACTACAGAGGACAAAGGACCGGGAACGGAAGGGAGGGCGCACGAGCAGCCAGGCTGGGGAGGGAGCCGCTGGGCTGGGTCCTCACCGTCGCCTCAGGTGCCACACCCGGTGCCAAGGCACCCGTGTCCCCATCTTGCCCCAATGCCACGGTCCACCATGTGTCCTGGGGTTGTCACTCGTCCACTCACCTTAGCGGCTAGGCCCATGGGACTGTTTGCGGGCCTCGGGAGCCCGGCGTGGGCAGTGAAAGCGGTGGGAACGACCAGAATGGGGCTGCTGGTGGCAGAAATGGCCTAAAACACTAATACCAGGCGTCTGTCTTCTCCTGTCACCCTGCACAGCACCCTCCCGGGGCGGGGAGGGAGTGGCAGGACACAATTCCCGAGTCAAAATACGTGCCAGGTACCACACTAGGCCCCGGGGGATCAGTGACCCTGACGGAGCAGCACCTGCCCCCCCCCGCCCCATGTTCTAAGGGAGCTAAGGAGCCTGGCGCTGGCCACACACGGACCAGGAGGGAGCAACCAGGAGGCCAAGGTCTGGGCAAGGGCAGCGGCAGCGCAGGATGGGATCCGAAGAGCCTCTGCCTCTGGCTCAGGTCCGGGTCCCAGAGTCTGGGATGGGGCTCCCTGCTCAGCGGGGAGTCTGCTTCTCTCCGCCCCGCCCTGCGCTCATGCTTGCTCACGCCCTCTCTCTCTCTCTGAAATAAAATAAAATCTTTAAAAAAAAAAAGAAAAAAGGAGATCAGGGTTCATGGAGAAGGTGACTTCAAAGACTGCACTTCAGGAAGGAGACTGGGCCCCGGGGCAGGAGAAAGGGGTGCAGTGGGTCAGCAGGGGGTGCAGGGGGACGGGGGGGGGGCGGGGGAGGCAGGCACAAGGACCCGGCTTGTGCTCTGGGACCAGTGGGCGCGGGCAGGTGAATGAGGCCAGCGGACCCCAGGCTGCTGCATCAGACTCTGGGTGTGTCTGGGGAGGGGGCGCATCTGACACCCGGCTTTCAGGCTGAGCACCGAGAAGGGCAAGAAGGGCAGTTGGGCAGGGGGGTGCGGGGCCCACCGGCGGGGGAGCTGGGGGCGCGGAGCCTCTGCTGCTCTGGGAGGTAGATGCCCATTTCCAGGGCGCTGGTCCCACCTAAGGCCATGTGAACCCCGCCCCGCCCCCCCTTTCTCAATTCCTCAGCAACATCATCTGGTCCTTACCAGCTTTGCTGCCGGAACGAAAGCACAATAAACATGGTTTTCAAAGCGCCGCTGAACTGGCGGCCAGTCTGGGCCAGTTTCCACCAGACCGGGGAGCACCATTTTCTTTTTTAATGCAAAGATCCCAAACATGTTTTGTCAGAACAATTATTAACTAATATTCTTACCGCATACGGAGCACTCACAGGGACACTGAAGCTGAGCAAACAGCAAGGCCCAAGGCTAAATGGGCCAGGGACGCAAGCCAGGCCTCAGTGCCCACGCAGCCCTACGCACACCCGAGGGACAGGAAAGCCGCGGAAGGCGGCGCAGCCAGGCTGGGGGTGGGGCCCCCAGGCCCTTCCTTCTGAGGAAGTCCAGGCCTGGGGGCACAATCTGCCCCGGGCAGCGCATGGGAGTGTTGCCTCCCCAGAGGGCTTCCTGGAGGCGGCAGAGCCAGGCCCCTGCCTGGAGCAGGGCCAACCAGGGGTGGGAATGTTTTACACTGCTACGGACTGAACGGTGTGCCCCTAAAAATTCATATGTCAAAACCCTAGTTCCCAACATGACTACGTTTGGAGATGGGTCTTTAAGGCCATTAAAGTTAAGTGACAGGATGAGCACTGGATGTTATACTATATGCTAGCAAATTGAATCTAAATATTTTTTTTTAAAAAAAGGTTAATTGAGGTCAGAAGGTGGGACCCAGATCCCAGAGGACTGGTGTCCTGCAGGAGGAGGAAGAGTCTCAACACCTCCAGGCCGTATCAGAGACAAAAGGCTGCGTGAGGACAAGTAGGAGGCCTCCTGCAAGCCTGAGGGAGACTCCTCTCCAGAAAACCCCCCCAACAGCCCCCTGACGTTGGGACTCCAGCGCCCGGGACTGTGCTGTCCTGTCACTGCAGCCCCCTGGGCTTGGAAGACGCTGTCGTGCACACCCTGACTTTCAGCAAGGACACCCCGCCTGCCGCCGCCCTGGGACCCACCACCTCAGTGAGTGGCAGCCGCCCACTGGGCGCCCAACAAACACATCTGTCGGCAGTTACGTCATGATTCAAACGGACATCATGTCTTGTCACGGGCCCTGATTTACCATTCATTACGGGAGCATTTGAAAATAAATAAATAAATAAATAAATAAATAAATAAATAAATAAATAATGACATGCTCTGCTGCAAGGGTTTATTATGTTTAGTCTACAAATTTGATCTTTTAAGAAAAATTCACAAAATATTCAGTTGAAACCACATTTCTGGTTCATCAAATTTCAAATATAGTTTACTGTGCTGAACAATATATTCTAATGCTGTCTAAAACACAGCCAAATGATTTTTCTTTATTCATTTATACACATTCTGTAATTTTTTGAAAACCAAGATTAAGATAAAAAATATTAACAAAACTACCCCGTTACAACTACTCTTGTCCCATATACTAAAATCTTTTCCGTGGGTCTATCTTCTTCCCTTCTTCATTTTCAGTTCTGTACGGTGTGTTGGTTTGTAAAGACACTCAGGGAGTTCTCACCTCACAGTTCCCATAAATTCAAACAACACCTTGTGGAAAGATTAATTCCCTTGGCAATGCAGAAGCTTCGGTCTCTTCAAAGCACTCGCTGAAAATTATCTTTTAATTTATGGATCATACAAAATAAGCAATTTACAAAGGGACAGATGGATGACTTTAAACATTATTCTAAAATTACCTTAATATGTGGAAATAGAAGTGAAGCAATCTTTCTTTTGTTTTTATTCTCTGCTCCCTTTTGGGTGAACCGTGTGCTGTGAGTTGTCTCTGCAGGCCCTGTAGCATCGGCTGCTTGAGGGAGCCCGTAGCCCCTCGGTCTGGCAGCACGGAGCCCCCCCGCACCCCTCCCCCCACCCAAGGTAAGGTGCTCCGTCCTGGGAGGCAGAGAAGCCCTGGTCTCTGGGCCCCTGGCTGTTAAACTAGATCCCAAGAAAATTAAGCAAGCATGTGCACGGTTCTGCCCCAAGCGGGGCGTGTGATGGCAGGAAAGCACAGCAGAACTTACAATAAAGCTTCTACTACATCAAAAATGAGAATTTCTCCAAAGAAATACTAAAAATCAGCAATGCATATATACTACGTGACAAAGAGGCAAAACAGTCTGCTGGTCTTCGCTGCAGTCTGTGCTGTGGTCACCGGTTCACGGAAAGAGGAATTTCTCCAGAAATAGGTACTGTCATGTGGGATTTAAGAACTGTAGCGATCCTGCCCAGGGAGAAGCAAGAGAAGAGCTTACTCGCACTCAGCCTCGGTTCCTCATTCTCGCACGTACTGAATGCTGGTGTTACCCAAAGAGACCTCACAGGGAACGCAGGACACTGCCTGTCTGGCACCTGGCACCCACGCTGCCCCCACTCCCCACCCCTGCCCGGGGAGAGGACACTAACTGGATGCCGGGTGACCACAGCTTCCTGGAGCTGAGGCCTGTGTGGGCCTGGGCGGAAGAGCATCCTGCTGCCCTGGCCTCTGTGGTGTGTCTGTGGCTCCTGCACAGTCGAGGGCAATGGGGAGGGGGGGCAAGGTTCTGGGGGGTGAGCCCCAGTGGTGAGCCCCTGGGAGGCAGGTGTCAAGGGAGGGCAGGGGCACACATGTGGGAGGAGAACCTCAGCTTCTGCATCCATAAAATGAAGCTATAAAAGGGGAGGATAATCTATAAAATGGGGATGACCTTCCATAAAATAATGGCTGTCACCTTCTCGGAAGGATTGATGGGGGCTCAGCTGACGTCAGGGACATGAAACATCCTGTGAATTCTAACAAAGGTTATGTTATCAGTGGCAGTGAGAAGAGCAGCTGTCTCGGGGCTGAGGGGACTCTCCACTGTGGGGGCATCCCCACTGCCTCCCCAACCTGGGAAGCCCCTCCAGAGGCACCACAGCCCACATTAGGGTCCTACAGCCTGTGGATATTAATAATAGCATCCTGGGCACCCGGGGGCCTCAGTCGGTGAAGCAGCTGCCGTCAGCTCAGGTCATGATCCTGGGGTCCTGGGATAGAGCCCCAAGTCCCCCCTGTTCAGCAGGGAGCCAGCTTCTCCCCCTGCCCCTCCCCCTACTTGTATGTGCTTTCTCTCTCTCTCAAATGAATAAATAAAATCTTTAAAAAAAAGAGCATCCTAGAATGATACGCCATAGACAAGAAAGTTCCTGAAATAAGCCTCAAGAGATAGCCTAACGTTGCTGTACACGAGGATGCGCCTTATTTAAGACACTGAAATTCAATCTAAATCCCAACTTGGGGGGATCCCTGGGTGGCTCAGCGGTTTGGCGCCTGCCTTTGGCCCAGGGCATGATCCTGGAGACCCGGAATCGAGTCCCACATTGAGCTCCCTGCATGGAGTCTGCTTCTCTTGCCTGTGTCTCTGCCTCTCTCTCTCTCTCTATCATGAATAAATAAATAAAATCTTTAAAAGGAAAATAAATCCCAACTTGGGGATAGTGAAACAAATGTCATGTATTTTCACTCCATAGAGTGTAGCTTCTGAAGAATTTTTAATTACAAGGAAATGCTCGTAACAAAACACCATGGAGAACGTCAGATCATATATATACACTATAATCCTGTTTGAATTTTAAAATGATAGGCATACAATTCTAGAACTAAAATAAAATATACCAAAGCATTAACAGAAGTTCCCCTGGGGTGGGGGGGGGGGGATAATGGGTAATTTCTATTTCCTTCTTACTATTTCTCTGTCCCCGGTATAGGAAATAGGTAGCTCAGGATCACGACGATCCCTGTAGCAGTTCCCCTAGAGTCACCTACTAGAAAATGTAAGCAAAAATAAAATGACAATTTCTGGTTTCCATGATGTCCTGGGTTACACTGCAGCAAACCTATCAATCGATAATATGAAATCTAATTTGCCAGCAGTTGAAGAGTGGTCCAGATCTCATTTTCAAAGCCACCATCCCACTCTGCTCATGTCCTCCCAGCGTCACTGACCTGAATGGACGTCATGACTCCGTTGGCAAAGACCGAGAGCTTTCCGGCAACAGACCTCACTCCCTGCTTAAACTGGGCCATGTCGGGCGCCGTGGGCAGCACGCTCGTGAGGTTGTAGCTTCCTGCACACAGAGCAGACGCCGGTTTGTCACTCCACAGCTGCGACAGACAGTGCGGCCGGTGGCCAGAGCGCTCGACGGCCTCAGGGAACGTGGGGTCCCCTCCCTTCCCGCTGCCTGCCAGCAGCAGCTGGGGTGGCGTTGGGACTCAGTGGCTGCGCCAGCCCCACGGTGAACCGGCTGCGAGACCCCACATGAGAGAGGACGTGGTACTGGTCTTAGGGCCGTCGGGGGTTCGAATACTGGCACTGCCACTTTCAAGCTGTGTGTCACTGGAGAGCTCCCTCACCCTCTCTGGGCTGCTTCCTTCCACCCAGGTGCTTAGCACAGGACCCGCCAGGTAAGTCATCGGTAACCAGCAGAAGGGCAGACAGCTGCTGCGAGCTCAGCATCCTTTCCACCTGTTTTGGTACAGGCTCTCCTCCCTCCCTCCGAGGGGGCCCCCTGGACTGCCTGGGGTGAGGGGGGCATGTGCCCTGGGCCTGGCCGATCGGGGCCCCCTGGACTCCTATCCTCTCGATAGAGGAGCCATCTGCTTGCTTTGGGGTGACCGGTGAGGCTAAGGCACCACTGCAGCTGGTGGGACCCCCACTCGCCACTCAGGCTGGTGGAGGACAGTGGCTGGTGGAGGACGGGAGAACGGGGCTCGCCAGGGAGGGAGCCAGCGCAGAGGAGTGTCTCTCTCTCTCTCTCTCTTGTTGTCTTCTGACTCAGAGCTGGAGCCCAGGTAGAGCCAGACCCCTCACCCCAACCTTCCTGTTGGGTTTCTTTGCTTCGGTTCTGGTTGCCTGACAGAAACATGAGCCCATTTCCAGCGACGCAGGTGAGGCGCCCCAGTATTCTCTCACACGAGGGGTGACAGCCCCACAAGTGACAACCGGGGCTTCCTGGTGAACCTTTGTCCCCGAGATGTCACAAGCAGCCGGGGGTGCTCACACCCAGAGTGAGCCCGAAGCCTGCAGGTCCTGGGGGGAGCCGAGCCCAGTTCCCTGCACACAACCCCTCTGCACCCACCTGCCCCTGAAGCAACAGAGGCCAGTTCCCTTTCGGAGAACAAACAGGATGGACATGTTTACCCTCTAGCATCGCCGCCGCCCAGCAGGGACACAGTGTTTGTCCCCAGCACTGTTCCCATGCCCACTACGCAGGGAGCAGGGCTCTTCCCCTCTCCACTCTGGCTGAGTTTCACAGTTCTGGGGGCCTTTGCTGATAACAGCGTGGAAGCCCCGCCCAGCCACTGGATCTGGGTTTAAGAACGTCCCAGAGTGGCCACTCGCCGGCTAGTGCCACCGGCCTAAAAGATGGGTCTTGAGAGCAAACGAGGAGCTAGTGTGACATCCTGAGTGCACAGAGCCAGGGTCACCGAGCAAGGCCTACAGTGGCTGCCTAGGCCTGGACCAGAGGGTACAGGGGCAACCTCAGCAGAGGCACTTGACCAGAGTCTCCAACTTGAGATTCCAACTCCCAGAATCTAACCTTGCAACAAGGTGAGTGCAGGTGGCAGGGTTCTGGTCAATGGGATGTAAGCCGAAGAGCCTTGCAGGGCCAGCACCAGCCCCTTCCTCTCCCTCTCCCTCCTTCCTGCTGGCTGGGATGCAGATGTGATGCTGAGGGCTGGAGCAGCCATAGTAGACATGAGGGAACGAGCGACAAGAGGAAGGGCCTGGCTCCCCCGCCTCTGGGAACACAGCGCGTGTCCCGACCGCCTCCCAAAGCATGTGTAAGAGACCCGATTGGGCCTCTGTGCATCTCCCTTACCTGCTTAACCCCACTAACGACCTAAGATCCCTGAGCGTAAGGAGCGTGAGGAGCCGGTCAGGGCTCCGGCGAGGAGCTGCCTTTCCATGCTCCGCCTGCAGCTCTGTCGCTGCTTCTGGAGACTGACAGCAAGTGTCCTGTGTCTGTGAAGTCTCCCTCCTCCTGCTGGTAAGTGGGTGCCGTGTCCCCGGGGCTGGGGCTGCCCAGGGCAGCAGGCTGGAAGGGCCAGGCAGCCGAGCCTAAGAGCACTCCGGTCGCACTCCAGGCTCCAGGAAATGACAGTTCAAGCTGCTTCCTCAGGAAGAGGCTCCCTGGCCCAGGGCTGAGGACATGGCCACAGTTCCAGAGCTCGGGCCTTCGGGGGAAGGCGGACAATCCACCGACAACACGAAGCGAGTGCGCCCGCAGGTAGAGGCCGCCGGGGAAGCCTCAGAGCAGATGGTCCGAGTGTCCCCAGGAGGCTCAGGGACCAACTGGCTGGTGTGTGTGTGTGTGGGGTCATGCTGGTACGACAGGAATTAAGGGTGACTCCCAGGTTTCTGGCTGAGCAGCCGGGAAGATGTCAAGGCCGGGGCAGAGGCCTGAGAGTCCCGGCCGCGGGAGGCCAGCTGGGCCACACCATGTTACGTGGTCAGTGTGGAGCCCTGCATCCATCAGGAAGGCCGGGTGACACCGTGGTCACACCCCCCACCAGTGCCCACTGCCCCTGGAGATGCGGGCCCACGGGGCTGCCCCCCTTCAGGCTTCCGGAGCCACAACAGAGCAGGGACCTTGCAACGTGTGCATTTCCTCCTACGGCTTGAGCTGCTGCACTTCATGCTGGCCACGCCATGTCGCCGTTGGGGCACAGTATGTTCCTGGTCATGCTGGAAGGGCCCTAGCACAGTGGGCACCCCGCTCCCAGAACTCCTCCACTGCCCGACCACCCACCCACTCAACAGACGCAAGGGCTTTCTCTGGGCCAGGGGTGCAGCCAGCGGTCAGGGGTGCAGAGGTGAGCACGGGCGGGTCCCACCCCCAGGGGCTCATCGGGGGCCCTGGCCAGCGGGGCTGCTGGTGGAGCTGCGCTCTAACCCAGGACGAAGAAGTTTCAGTAGAATATCACGGACCCATTTCCCTGAAATAGAGATGAGCGGAGAGAAAAGGCATGTCCGAGGGGACTGGGTGCCGGGTTTCGTTAGGAACAGGAGCATCGCGGGGCGCCTCTCGCCAGAGGCACAGCGGCCACACACTGATGTCAATGCCACCCTGGTCACCACTGATTCTGGGTTGGCGGCGCCACCACACAGCCACGACCTAGGACCAACACGGTCACCAGTGGACCACACAGAACCACCAGCGCTCTGAGATCTGCAGGCCCCGAAGAGCCTGTGCCCGGGCTCTGGGCCTGAGGGGGCAGGAAAGAAGAGGGTGGCCCGGGTGGCCCAAGGGGACAGAGCAAACATGCCTGGGGAACCCAAGGGTGATGGGGCACACAAGAGCCTGGGGCCCAGGGTAGAGGGGTCTGTAGTGTCGCTGGCCCTGCCCGGGGGACAAGCAGGGTCTGGAGCCACTCGTGTGCTGAGTGGCTGCCTCGCAAGGCAGTGCCCCGTTGATGGCAGTCCTGTGTCCCCCAAGCACCCCTGCTCTGGGAGAGTGACCACAGGCCCCGGTGCTGTGCCAGGCCGGTGGTGGGTGCTTATGTGTGTTTTTCATCTGGACCTTTCAATACCCTGAAAGTGAAGGGCCCTCGAGAAACATCAGCGCTCCTGGGTTAACCACATCCCCAGGAAGTATTTCACTTCACCAGGAGGGCTTTCAATCTAGAACTGCTTCTCCCCCCCACCACAAAGAAATTGTAAAGGTCTACCATGATCTACTCAAGAGCGCCGATGTTCCACAGATGGGAAAGCTTCTAACACGCGGGACACAGAACAGTCTCTTAAACCACCCTTTGCTGTTTGCTGAAATGCACTCTAAACAGAAAGTAAATATTTAATAAGAGTTGTTCAATGCACTTACATTTAGGGCAGTTACGGAAGACAACTTTGATGATGGGCTTGATGGAAGACACAGAGTGAGGGTGACCAGGGTCTGAGCCTTGGGCTCGCATGAGGTGGGGGACGGGAGGCGGGGGAGGGGAGGGGTCACCCTTACCAGGACTCTGGGTTCCCATGGACGGGGTTTGTCTGGGACCTACGCGAGGCCCAAACAATTAAAGGACCTTTGTTCTCTGAAAGGGGACAGGAAAGTAAACATAGGCTGGCCACAATTTTCCTTCAACAATTGGAAAGGCTGCTTTCATTTGATCTCCCAATGTTTTTTTGTTTTTTTTTTTTTTTTGCTTTTTTGTTCTTTTTAAACAAACGATGTTTCAGAGTGAAACTTCCAACAACTTGAATTACAAAAACACACACAGCTGTGTGGGGGGGTGATGTTCAACACCTCAGGTTCTCTGGGCTGAGCTGACCCCTGCCAGGAGGTGAGCCGGCACTGGTCCAGGGGGGCGGAGGCGGGGCTGCGGAGATCTCCCCTCCCGAGGGCACAGGGCCAGCACCCCTCTGCCCAGGCAGGTGCAAGAAGAAGCTGCCCTGACCAGAGGCCAGGGCACTGACAGCCCTGAGGTGAGAACACAGGTCCAAGAGCCACCCCTGCCCCTACCCGGACCCAGTGTAGAAAAGAGCTCAGAAAGTGGCCAGAGGGAGAGCCACAGCCCCACTGTGTGAGGCAGGGGCGCGGCACTGAGCACCCCCACCTGTCTCTGGGGCCAGCAGGCCCCCACCCCGGGCTGAGCCACTCCTTCCCACAGCAGCAAGCAGCCTGGTGTGCTCCTTATGCCCTGAGGGCCATAGCGGATCTTCTAGCATCCTCACACCCGAGCACCGAAGGTCCTAGGCATTCAGGTCTGTTCTATGACCTTCTTTCTTGAGGCTGTTTCTCACTGGACTCAGAAAACTGCTATGTTTGGGGGCTGCCCGTGTTGGTCAGCTATGCCCATGCCCAGCTCCTCCAGGGCTGGGAACGACAGGGCGCAGGTGGTCCTGGGCCTGGAACACTTGGCTCTGGAGATCCCCTCCCCTTGGACTCTGCTGTTGAGTGGGTTCCTGAAGTGACCTCCGAGGAAACTGCTCCTTTACTGTTAGCTGTGACCGCAGAGCGACACACAGGCTTCCCTCAGCCCTGTAGCCTGGCTGAGGCCTGGGTGGGAGCCAACACGGCACAGGGACCCAGAGGTACAAGCGGAGAGTGGCACGGCTCTGGACGTCCATGGCGGGCCTGTGCTCTGAGCTGGAATCCCTGGGGCTCCCAGACTTTCTTCAATGGGATCTGGACCTTAAGAAGGCCGAGGGAGACAGGAAATCCCTCTCTACCTGCCTGTTTCCAAAGCCACATTCTGCCTTCCTTGGAAGACTGAGCCTGCTGGAGTGCCCCCCCACCCGCCCTCTCTGATCCTGCCTCCCCTGGGGCCTATGCCAGGCATGGGCATGGGCACTTTACACGCAGCACCTCACTGAAGCCTCAGTGCAACCTTGTGGGGGCCTTATTATCCACCCACTTCAGAGAGGAGAATCTGAGGTTAGGGTGACACAAAATGCCCAAGGCCTCAGGCAGGGAGTGCTCAGTGACGTTAGGAGCTCGGGGCTGTCCCCCTGCAAGGCTGTGATACCACACAAATCAGACACTACGTTCCCACTGGACGAGGAGGCAATGTTTTGGGAAGATGACCGGCCGGGCAACCTGGGGGATGCAGGTGAAATGTTGTGACCTGGTCTCCTCACAAACAAAACCTGGAATAATAGTAACTTCTGCTCTGACTCATGGAGGAGGTCAGAGAATCACATCATGGAAAAGTACACAGTTCTGTGCAGAGAAAGTGCATTTGAGCTGTAGACACTGCAGACACCAACCTTGTCAACTGCCCCCCACTGCACCCGTTACCTGCCGTCTGCTTCCTCTGCTCGTCAAACAGATCAGCTGAGCTGATGGAGGAACTCGCCGAAAGCCTCTCCAGCCGAGCCCTGGTTTCATACTAGAGAAGACAGGGAATAGAAACCCTTAGGCTCCAAATTCCTAGAGCAGCTGTGCACAAAGAATCAGCTGGGAGCTGTCATTTGACAGCTGCTGAGTGCGAGGGAAACCAGAGAGCGAGGATGACACATCAGCAGGGGTGGGCGCACCAATGGCCAGCAGAGGCCACCACAAGCCACCTCTAGGACCCACTAGGTGTTTTGTAACTAAACTTAGATGTTGTCAACTTTAAAACAAAGCAGATTTTTAGCGGGTGAAGGAAGAGAAGGTGGCTCTGGAAGGTGGCTCTAAGTGCTCTGGAAGTCCTGGTCAGAGCTCTCCAGCGACACAATAAACTCAGTCCCCTTTAGTGATGGGTCCTGTGCCATCCAAGAAGCCCCGCAGTGATGCGCACTCCCAGAGCTTTGTGCAAGCAAGCCAGGACCCCAACACTAGAACAAAACCTGAGACCTCCTCATTGCTATCTGATCCTTCTGCTTAGTGAGACTCCACTAAGAGGCAGCAACCTGAAAATACATATATCTCCCCTCCAAAAACATGTCTGCTTCATTGAACTTCATTAATGATAATTTAAAAATTAAACAAATTACATCTGTATTGAAAGTTGCCTCTCCCTCTGCCTCTCTTCTCTGTGTATCTCATGAATAAATAAATAAAATCTTAAAAAAAAAAGGGGGACGCCTGGGTGGCTCAGTGGTTAAGTGTCTACTTTCGACCCGGGGTGTGATCTTGGTGTCCCGGGATGGAGTCCCACATCGGGCTCCCTGTGAGGAGCCTGCTTCTCCGTCTGCCTTTGTCTCTGCCTCTCTCTCTGTGTCTCTCACTAATAAATAAATAAAATCTTAAAAAAAAAGAAAAAAGAAAATTTCCTGAAATTTATTCTAAAGACATGAAATGGAAAGAGGAATTAGAGAAATGTGAGACCTGGTTCCTACCTTCCAGCTGCTCCTCTGGCAGCTGGGGCTGTGAAAGAGGTCAGGAAGACTTGGGCTTGAGTCCTCTTGCTAACACCCCCAGGGCAGTGGCCTTCACAACCTGAGTCCATCTTGCTTTGTGCCTAGCACCTCCTCCCACAATCCCCATGTCCCTTGCTCTACGAGGCCCATATACAAACTCTCCGGACACTTACATCAGCTTGGGCTTGTCTTCCAAAGTACATATCTGATGAAATGGCTTTGACATTCCCAAACTTCTTCTGGGCCTCATCTGTATTTTCAACTGGCTCATAGTCTGGCTTACGGCGAGCAGATCTACAATTAAAATAGCCAAAATAGGGGTGACATCAGCAAGATGGTGGAATAGAAGTTTTCTACCACCATCCCTCTATAGAACACTGATTTTGACAATCATTCACAGACAAGAATGCCTTTACTGGGAGTGTAGGAGTGCAGCAGAGAGGTTCCAGCACATTGGATCGTTGGAGCTAACAATCCAAGACTGGGCACATTAGAGAGGATTATAGGAACAGTTTCACTTTGCCTGGGTCACCTCTCCCCCAAGGCGGCACAGCTCAGCACTATCAGAGATCCCCTTGGCCTCCAACATCTCCCACAGGGGAAGGTGAGAGGTTGGTGAGTAGGTGCCTGACTTCCCCAGCTGCATGGGACACTGCAGAGGATGCTCCTTCTTTCCCACCCCATCCAGAATACTGAGGTGATCTGCATGGCTTAGGGGTTGGAAGCATAGCAGCCAGGGCTCAGAACTCATCAAAGGCATGCAGGTGCTGCTGACCATTTTGTAGACGGCACGAGGAAGCCTGCTCACAAGCCGCTGGGTACACTTTGCCTGTGGAACCCTCAACTGGCCCATGGGTGCCTTCCAGTGTTCTGTGCAACTAACCCCTGCCCACTCTGCCCCCACCCCATTGCCGGCTCCTTGCACATGCCCCCACAGATGGTGAGTACAAGCTTTTGGGCACGTGCAGAAAGCTAGCCTGATTCTGTGGGATTGGGAAAAAGTATGCAAACTTGAGTATTTTCAAGGGTACCAAGGGAAAGCAAACAGGAGGCTTGGGCACCTGGCCTGGCCTTGTAGGATTGAGAGAAGGCATACCATCTCAAGAATTCACCCCTAAAAAGGAGTAAGTAGTGTTGAGTGGGCATACACATAGGAAAGGTCTGAGAAAGCTTCAGAATCCCTAGCAAGGATGCTGGTGAAGTCATTTCTCACCCTAAGCCAGTCAGGAGAGACAGGAAGAGGTGACTATTTCTTCAAATGCAAAGACAGAAACACAAGACCCTAAGGAGCATGAAAAATCAAGGAAACATGATGCCACAAAGGGAATGTCATAATTCTCCAAAAACTGACCCCAAGGAATTGCCTGACAAAGATCTCAAGATCAAGAAGCTCAGCAACCTATAAGAACACATACAACTCAATGAAATCAGGAAAACAATATACAAACAAAACTAGAAGCTCAACATGGAGACAGAAATCATAAAAAAGAATCAAACAGAGACTCTGAAGCTGATGACAGAGGATATCAGTGTTAGACCTAGTTGAACAGAAGAAAGAATCTGTGAACTCGAAGACAGGTCATTTAAAATTATCCAGTCACAGGAGAAAAAAGAAAAAAGAATGAGGGCAGCCCAGGTGGCTCAGAGGTTTAGCGCCACCTTCAGCCCAGGGCGTGATCCTGGAGACCTGGGATGGAGTCCCATGTCAGGCTCCCCGCATGGAACCTGCTTCTCCCTCTGCCTCTCTCTCTGTTTCTCGAATAAATAAATAAAATCTTTAAAAAAAAAAAAAAAAAAGAAAAAAGAATGAAAAAGAAGAAAACCTACATGAATTATGGGACACTATATGAAAAAAAATTTATGCATTATGGGAGAAGAGATAATACAATACAGGAGAATCTTCTCCATCAAGAGAAGGGGGGAGGGAAAGGGCAAAAACTTATTTAAAGAAATAATGGCTAAAAACTTCCCAAATCTGGAGATGTGGACACTTGGGTACATGAAGATCAAAAGCCCCCAAAAAGATTCAATGCAAAGAGATCTTCACCAAGACACATTATCATAAAACTGTCAAAAATCAAAAACAAGGGGTGCCTGGGTGGCTCAGTGGTTGAGCATCTGCCTTTGGCTCAGGGTGTAATCCCGGGGTCCTGGGATCAAGTCCTGCATTGGTCTCCTCGCTGGGAGCCTGCTTCTCCTCCTGTCTATGTCTCTGCCTCTCTTTCTGTATCTCTCATGAATAAATAAAATCTTTAAAATAAATCAAAGGCAAAAAGAGAGAAAGATCAATATCACATGATTCCCCTCACAAATGTAATCTAAAAACAAAAAGAATAAACAAACAAGAAGCAGGATCAAAACTAAAAGTGTGAAAAAGCAACGACAGTTTCTAGACATAAGGGGTAAGAGAGGATGGGTGAAGGGGAGAAGGAGATGCAGGCCTCCAATTACCAAATGAGTAAGTCATGGGAATAAAAAATAGAGCATAAGGAAGAAACAAAGAATTTTGAAAGCTGCAAAAGAAAAGAAACTCTTCATATGCAATGGAATCCCTGTGAGGCCATCAACAGATTTCTCAGCAGAAATCTTGCAGGCCAGGAGATAGTGGGATGATATATTCAAAGTGCTAAAACAAAAAACAAAAACAAAAGCCCTGCTGACCACCAGACTGGTGTCACAGAAATGCTAAAAAGGAGTTCTGCAAGCTGAAGTGATGAATGGTAATTAATAACATAAAAACATGAAAGGGTACCGGGGGTACAGTTGGTTGAATGGCCAACTCATGATTTTGGCTTAGGTCATGATCTGGGGGTCATGGGGTCAAGCCCCGTGTCAGGCTCCACACTTAGCAGGGTGTCTACTGGAGATTCTCTCCCTCTCCCTCACTTCTCCTCGCTCCCTGCTCATGTGCATGTTTGTTCTCTCTCTCTCCAATAAATAAATCTTAAAAAAAAAAAAAAGTATAAAACTCACTGGTAGCAGTAAGTACACAAATTCAGAATACTTGAATACTATAATGCTAGTATATAAATCACCTCTAGTGTAAAAGTTAAAAAACAAAAGTGGTAAAAATAACTATAACTACAATAATTTATTGGCAGATACATAATATAAAAAGATGGAAATTGTGACACCAGAAACATACAGTGTGTGTGCATGGGGGGGTAGAGTAAAATGGTAGACTTCTTGTATGCTACCTAAGTTAAAAAGTTATCAGCTTAAGACAAGACTGCTATAACTATAAGACGTTTTACGTAAGCCTCGTGGTAATCACAAAGCCAAAATCTACATTATATACAAAAAGATAAAGAGAAGGGAGTCAAAACATACCACTATGGAAAATCATCAATTCATAAAGAAAGACGGCAAGAGAAGAAAGGAACAAGAGAACTGCCAAAGAGCCAATGCACAACTAGTGAGGTGGCATTGTAAATCCTTACCTATCAATAGTTACCTTAAACATAAATGGATTAAATGAACCAATCAAAGACACTTAGGTGGCTAGATGGATTAAAATAACAAGGTCCAACTATACGCTGCCTATAAGAGACTCACTTCAGCTTTAAGAACACACATAGGCAGAAAGCAGAGACTGAAAGATACTCCATGCAAATGAAAACCAAGAGAGAGCAAGGATAGCCACATTTATATCAAACAAAGTAGACTTTAAGTCAAAAACTGTAACAGGGGGATGTAACAGTGGCTCAGTGGGTTAAGCGTCTGCCTTCGGCTCAGGTCATGGTATCAGTATCCTGAGCCCCACGTCGGGCTCTCTGCTCAGCGGGGAGCCTGTTTCTCCCTCTCAGTATCCTGTGCTCTCTCTCTCTCAAATAAATAAATAAAATCTTTAAAAAAAAGTCTAAAACAAGAATAAATGAATGAATGAGTGAATGAATGTATAAATAAATAAATAAAGGGACACCTGGGTGGCTCAAAGAGGCTGACTCTTAATAAATTAAATAAATAAACAAACAAACAAACAAATAAATAAATAACAAAATAATAATAATAAAAAAATAATAAATAAAAATTAAAAAAACAAGAGGCTGACTCTTGATACTGGCTCAGGTCATGATCTCAGGGTCATAAGCTCAAGCCCTGTGTTGGGCTTCCACGGTGGCATGGAGACTGCTTGGGACTCTCTTTCCCTCTCCCTCTTCCCCTCCCCACCTCATTAAAAATACATAAAATAAAATAAAAAATAAAAACTGTAACAAGTGACACAGGTCATTATATAACAAAAAAAGAGGTCAATTCATCAGAGGGCCATAACAATTGTAAATACATATGCACCCAACATTGGAGCACCTAAATATATGACACAGATATTAACAGGTCTGAAGGGAGAAAGAGATAGTACTGCAATCACAATAGAAGACTTCAGTACACCACTTTCAATAATGACAGATCACCCAAACTGAAAGTCAAGAAAACTTGGGACTTGAACAATATGTAAGACTGAAGGGACAGACACATTTAGAACATTCCATCCAATAGCAGCAGAACACACATTCTTAAGCACACACAGAACATTCCCTAGGACAAATCATGTTAGGTCACAGAACACATTTAAATCATATGTTAAGTCTTCACAAGTTAAGAAAACTGAAATCATATTAAGTGTCTTTTGCAACCATAATGGTTGAAAGTAGAAATCAATAACCAGAAAAAAACTGGAAAATTCACAAATATGTGGAAATTGAACAACACACTCTTGAACCACCAGTGGATCAAAGAAGAAATCAAAAGGGCAATAAGATGACTATCCTGAAACAAACGACAATGGAAACCCAACATACCAAAACTTAAGAAATACAGAAAAAACAGTTCTAAGAAGAAAGTGTGTGGCCAACAAGTATCTGAAAAGACGCCCCACATTACTCATCATCAGAGAAATACAAATCAAAACCACAATGAGACATCCCCTCACATCTGTTTGGGTGGCAATTACCAAAAGAGGTTAAGTATTGATGGGAACTGGAGAAAAGGGAAGCCCCATGCATTGTCGGTGGGAATGCAAATTAGCATGACCACAGAGAAAATAGCATGGAGGTGCCTCGAAACATTAAAAATTGAACTACCACTTGATCCAACAATCTCACTCCCGGTTATGCATCTGAAGCAGACAACATCAGTATCTTGAAGAGATCTCTGCACTCCCATGTTTGCTGTAGCATTATTCACAGTAGCCAAGGCATGGAAACAATCTAAATGTCTGTTTATGGATGAATGGATAAAGATATACAATGGAACATTATCCAGCCTTAAAAAAAAAAAAAACAAAAAAACGGAAATCCTGCCATTTGTGACAACATGGATGAACCTAAGGAACATTATGCTAAGTGAGATAAACCGGACAGGCAGTGGCTCACTCGGTTACACATCTGCCTTTGGCTCAGGTCATGATCCTGGAGTCCCAGGATTGAGCCCCGTGTCGGGCTCCCTGCTCAGCGGAGAGCCTGCTTCTCCCTCTCCCTCTGCTCCTCCCCTGGCTTCTGCACCCTCCCCCCCCCCCCCACTCTCTCTTGCTCACTCTCTGAAATAAATGAATAAAATGTTTTAAAAAACAACAGAGAAAGAAAAATACTGTACAATTTCATTTATATGTGAAACCTAAAATTTTTTTTAAAAAGTCAAACTCATAGAAACAGGGAGTAGAATATTGTTTCTCACAGGCTTGGAGGTAGAGGAAATGGGCAGATGTTAAAAGGACACAAACTTCCTTTTACAAGATGAATAAGTTCTAGGGATGGTGTACAGTACGGTGACCACAGTACATAAAGCACAGTATGCTGACTCTAGTAAATCATAGCTGTGGTGCATACTTGAAATTTGCTAAAAGTATGGATCTCAAGTGTTTTCAGCATACAAAATAAAAACAAACAAAAAAAAACCCAGCCCAAATAGGTTAAACTAATTTGAGGTGAGGCAAGTGCATTCCTCATTTATAATGTATACCAATACCATTTTACTTTTTAAAAAGCTGACAGTGGTAATTTTGTAAAAAGGATTTCAGGCCACTTTAAGAAGCCTGAAAATTCTATAAAAATATGAATAAACATCCAAACCACCCAACAATTGAAAGTATTGTCCTATTTCAATAGACCAGTCATTTCACTCTTCAGCACCACAGATCAATTCTGCTGAGTAGAACTGCTGTACTGCTCATAAAACCCGGCTCCACGTTGGGCAGGACACAAAATGAGAAGGATGGCTGTACACTCCTGTCACCTGGCACAGTCCCAGGCCAAACCTCCCATCCTAACGTATTTGTTGTGTCTCCCTCCACTGTCGACAGCTCCCTGGTTTATTTTATTTATTTTTTAAATGTTATAATTGACAAGTATTGTTATCATTATTTTTTTTAAAAGATTTTATTTATTCATGAGAGACACAGAGAGAGAGAAAGAGAGAGAGAGGCAGAGACACAGGCAGAGGGAGAAGCAGGCTCCATGCAGGGAGCCCGATGTGGGACTCGATCCGGGACTCCAGGATTATGCCCTGGGCCGAAGGCAGGCACCAAACCACTGAGCCACCCAGGGATCCCCAGCTCCCTGGTTTAGACAGGAGGTTATAAAGTCTTTCATTCATCATCACCAACAACGGGAGTTAGCCCTTCGACAGGTCGCAGACACACACTTCCACAATAAAGAGGAAGCAACACAACATCATGACGAGAGTCTCAAATGCACTACAAAAAGTCAAAGAAGTCTGAAAAGGCCCGTTACTGTAGGATCCCATTTATGTGACATTCTGGGAAAGGCAAGACTGAGAGGTCAGAAAACAGACCAGGAGGCGAAGAATATTCATGGGTCGCCTGGGTGGCTCAGTGGCTGAGCACCTCCCTTCGGCCCAGGGCATGATCCTGGGGTCCCAGGATCGAGTCCCACATTGGGCTCCCTGCATGGAGCCTGCTTCTCTCTCTGCCTGTGTCTCTGCCTCTCCCCGTGTGTGTCTCATGAATAAATAAATAAAATCTTCAAAAAAAAAAAAATAATATTCTTGAAATAGTAGAATAAAATTGTTTACTTTCTTAGAGAATTTCCCTAGAGATGCGTGGCCTCACTATTCACAGTCCCGCTGCTCTGTGTTCGTACCTGTCTGAATAGCCTGTGGTTTTCAGGATGGTGTCAGTATCTTTGATGGTCTCTTTTTTCCAGTAGGACTCTGAGCTGTCGTCCCAGCTGGAAAAAGAATTGCTCCTGAACTCCATCGGCTCGTCCAAATACCTGTATGAAAAAGAGTGACATAGTGACTCGGGAGGACATACTGATGTCAACCCACATGGGGTATATGGCCCTATATTCCCTGGGAACAGCCACGTAATTAGAGCTGACACAGGAGCAGGTGTGAGGTGGGTCACTGCCAAGGCCTTTAAATTGTCTGCGCTCCACTCACCCTGTCCCCTCTTCCCGTGCCCCATGGAAGACAAGGTGGTGTTTTCTAGATGCTACAGCCTCAGGCAGGAGAAGCCTCCCTCTGTCAGGAAAGTCAAGGTGCCACCCAAAGGCAGGTAATGGACAATCACCCGTACCCTCAGCTAAATGAGAAGTAAATCATTGTGTTAAGCCTTTAAGACGGGGGATACTTGTCTGTGCAGCATAACCTAGCCCATCGGGTAGCACATGACACCTTCAAATGTCTCTACCCACTCAAGGTCACACGTTTTGCTTTCTTTGCATCTAGTTCTGCCTAATTAGGTATTCGCAACAAAAACCCCATCCAAGGAGCTCCTTGCTGGCAATCCCTGCCACATTAGCTCCAGCGTAAGCCATCAATCCTAACAATAACTCCCAACTGCCACTCCATATAAATGATGCTCATTAGCGTCCTCCTAGAGTCAGATGCAAAGCCATTTGCAGATGCTCTCACACCCGGAGGTTGGCGTGAACTCAATCTGTAAGCATCTCTCAGGAGATGCTGGCCTTCTAGATCGGTTTACATGTTCATTGGCCAAGCATCACTGAATATCAACTGAGGACCTTGCTCAGAGAGCAAAACTCCATGGCAGCTTTCAAACTTTGACCAGGAGCAGCAGGGTCTGTCTGGAGCATGACAGAGACACAGGGTGAGGCGGATATGCCGGAGCCTTGATGAAAAGTGGCCATGCCTTCTCAGAATGCACCGTAGCTCAGGATGGAAAACAGCCCTGCCGGGTCCACACCCCTTTGAAAAGTGGAGTTCAATACGATCAGAAGAGGGAGATTCCAAGGCTTAGATCCTGAGAGAGGAAGGAGGATGGAAGAAGATGTAGGGGCTTTCAAAGATGTCACCCAGACTTCCTGCAGATTAAGAAGAGAAGCACCCGGGATATGGGATGGGCACCAAGCCCCAATGTCAGAAGAAGTTGTATGAGGATGGGAAGCCTGGGCAGCCCAAGAGGCCTGTTGTCAAAGATGAATACAAGGGGGCAGCAGGAGCCCTATAAGGACAAGTAGGCCAAGGGCCCAGGTGAGCTAAGATTTGAGGGGTGGAAATGTTAAAAACAAGCGTACTCTTTTTCTGGGTTAAAAGAAAAAAGCAAGGAAGGATAAACTTGTCGTTTGAAGCAGATGGTGTGATTTTACATGGATAATAGAAAGCAAAAATTCCCAATAGTGCCCTCTGCCTTCCCTGGTGAGGAGGTTGTTAAGAACAAACCCCATTACACTAGCCTTCTCTCCCCAGGAAGGAAGATGCAGGTTCAGAGTGGATCTGTCTGTCACCGAGCAACGGGCCAGGCTCTCTCTGTGCCTGATGGGTGGGTGGGCCCAGGAGGAATAGAGACAACAGGTCCCTGTCGAGAGGAAACCTGGACAAGACTTCCAGCGGTTCAGAGAAAGAGGGCTTGCAACATGCGCTCCCACATTGGCCTGGAAAGCCATCTTCAATTATTTGAGAGACTTACCTGTAAGGGCCTAAGTGAAAGAATTAAGACCAAGTCAATAGGAATTTAAAAAATACTTCGTGAGCATCTAGGAGGAGCTGGCACTCTGCTAGATGAGGACACAGGGCAAGGAGACCTATTCAGTCCTTGCCTTCACAAGGCCTGGCTGATCTGAGCTCAGAAACCCACGAGGTATCTAGGTAAAGACATCATTCCTCGCGGAGCTGCCCCTGGACCAAAGGGCTGCCTTCAGGAGGGAGGGAGTGAGGTGTGGGTGGGGACCGCACAGTCCCCCGGGGGAAGATGGGGGCAGGACAGGGCACGAAGTACTGGACAGGGAGAGGTTGAAACTTCCAGGCTCTTCACAACTCTGAGCTGCTAGGACATAGGACTTTGCAGATTTAGTGTCACTCCAAGGAAATAGTCTTCATTCATATAAGCCAAAGTGCTTCTCTTGGAATATAAGGGCGTCGAATTTTTTTTTTTTTTCAATGACTGGACTATTCGAAATTCAGAAGGAGAGAAAAAGCCATCCTGCTAGGATCCTACTGATTACCAGGAGCGCTGTGCAGTATGCTTTGTGCTGGGATGGGTGGGCGTGGGGGCGGGCTCTCTGCGCTCTGAGGGATGCGGGAGGCATGCAGCACTCCCCCCCACAGGGGCACAGCTGGCTGCCCCACCAGGCCTCCAAATCTTTACTGACGTTCTAATGTTCTGATTTCTAGATCCTGGTTCTCCAAGCTTTTCACTCATATTTTTGCTCTCCCACTCTGTCTTCATCCAACCCTGAAGATGTTCCTTACCATCCCTTGATAAAAGCACTCCAACAACACGCATCTGATTTATAGCTGTAGACAACTGTCTGTCCCGGTGAAGGCCGTGCTGGCTACATAAGGCTCAGCAAATTGTTCTAGTTTCATTAGTTTGTACTCAGTATATAATTACACTGTTTATATCCTGAATATAATGGAACTCAATTTTAAAAAGCCCAAAGACATGGTGGATCTTATTTTTAATAGAAACAGCTCTCTTTCATAATTCATAATGCTCAAGTTCTAATGGGCTAATGAATAATTTGGAAGCAGTGCAAGCTCTTCATGGAGCTAATATGCTGGCTCTCCCAGAGTGTTTTGTGTTTACTTTTCCTCAGTTGCCAGAGTACTAACAGCGTCCTTGCCCTACTAGCAGTGATTATATCCAAGCAGGCCTAGAAAAGGCACTCATGCCCCCGGTACACAACCTGCAAGTGATGAGGACACCCCAAGGTCTCTCTGGCAGGAGTCCACTAAGTGCAGTCTATGTAAAAACACCTGCTCCCAGGTTTCAAACCAGAAATAACTGTTTCATAGCAATAAAGGCCTTATGACTCTTCTGACTGAGCTTCTGGAGAAAGAAAAAGCCACAGGATTTCTGAGGTTACTGACAAGGCAGATAAAGCACCCCTGGGAGCCGATCAGGAACCCAGGGCCAGTGACATTTCCCAGAAGTTTCTCAAGGCCCATTCCATGGATAACTTCACTTGCAGCCATTTCTTCGCAACTTGGCTGCCAAGCAGCAGGGCTGATTGAACTTGAGATTTCTTTTCTTTACTTTTCTATGCTTTCACGTGCAGAAGGTGCTAATGAGCAGTGAAATAATCAAAAAGGTGTTGTGGAGAAGCCAAATGGGTCAGTGTAGAACCTGGGCCAGTGTAGAACTCGAGTCACTTAGAGTCTCCTCTGACCAAGACCCATTTGTTCCTTAAAGAGCAAATCTGAAATGATCTGATGTGCATGCAGCTCTCAAATCAAGTTAGAAATTTAATCTTAGGGGCGCCTGGGTGGCTCAGTTGGTTAAGCATTTGCCTTTGGCTCAGGCCATGATCCCAGGAGGGATCGAGCTCCCCCAACCCCCATCCCATAGGCTCTCCCTGCTCAGCAGAGAATCTGCTTCTCCCTCTCCCTTGGCCCCTCCCTCTGCTTGTGCTCTTTCTTTCTCTTTCAAATTAAAAAAAAAAAAAAAAAAAAAAACTTAAAAAAAAAAGAAATTTAATTTTATCCTGTAAAAAGTATATTTAAATACTTTTAAAAGGCATGATTTGGGAGTTACCTGTAAAGAAATCCAAACCTGTGTGTTACACAGTTTACTCAGAGCACTGACAGGGAACACCATTAAACCTCGAACTTTCTTTGGTAAAATATTTGGACTTGAAATAATGGGAAGCCATGGGAGAAGAATTTTTTAAGGATAGTACTAACCTATGAACTTTGACGAGTATATCTCACAATTGGCTTTCAGTTAATAGTCAACATGCATTTGTATCCTGTATATATAAAGTATATACCCACTGTATCTAAGAAAACGCATCAGGCCTATGTAACTGCAAGATGACAGTAATGTCCTTCCAGATGGGAGCCACAGAGCCCACTACTGACGAGCAGCACACATTCAATTGTCCTAAACTCCAAACTTGAAGGTGGCCCTCAGTGTGGTTAAGTATCTAAGGATAGTAATTAAACATTCAGACTGCATCACATGTCTCTTGAACTGAATTTCTACATAATAATAGCAGCTAAACAACACAAACAATAGTCAAGCACTGTTCCAGACGCTCCATTTGCATTAACTCATGTAGCCCTCCCCTACCTACACTGTGAGGTAGACTACCTACACTGCAAGTATCCCTAACTTGCAGATGAGGAGGCTGCAGCACAGAGAGGCTGAGTAACTTGGCGGAGGTCTCACAGTCATTAAGTCATTATGTGGCCCAGTCAGGATTCGAATCCAGGCCGTCTGAGCCCAGGCCTACACTCTTGCCCCCGACCCCCATGTGATGCCTTTTTAGCAATACTCTCCCTGTACCAGTCAGGTTTTCAGAGGAACCTCCCAAAGTGAGTCAGTTCAAGTTCAAACTTGTTCTGCCCCTTGGGCCCCGGAGCCTGAACCGTGGCACTCACCACGGTCGGCTTCACACCGGAGTCAGGCAACTTGTCCTCATCTGATGGTGAACGCTGATGGACCAGAAGCTAGTGTACCCTGGGAGACTTTGGAGCGTGAGCGCATGAGTGTTTTCCATGAATCGATACGCACACACAGCAGTGTTTACTCAATACTCCACCCTGCCAGCTGGAAGCTCCAGGAGTGGGTATCCTGACACAAAAGGATCTGGACCTCTGGGGTCTTGTTTAGTTCTCCAATTTCACACTTAGATAAACCCAAGTTCCCACCTATAATTTTAACGCTTGGTTGCTGATTTTTATTACCAAACATCTTAATATTAGCAAGCATGGTCCACTTATGAATGTTTCCCCAATTTTTTCCCAAAGGACACCCCTGACTCCAGCTAAAGCTTTTAAAAGCAAAGAAATTAATAGATTTGTATTTGCTCCCTAATGCCAATAAGAGAGTCACTGCTTTGGAAAACAACAACCCTTTAAAGCCAATTTTTAGTGGATTACCTCGAGCTGGAAGTAAAATAGGAGTCATCACTGTCATCACTGTACTTCTTTCTGGGCTTTGCTACGATGGGTGTTTCCTGTTCGATGGTCTGCATATCTGAAGTCACGGAATGTGAAATACCACTTGAGGAAACAGAATAAAACGGGAAAAAATTACATTAGTTCATGAGGACACTTGTGTTCACTGAGGTACATTTTATTATTTTTTTTAAGATTTTTTATTTATTCATGAGATACAGAGAGAGAGAGAGAGAGAGAGAGAGAGAGGCAGAGACACAGACAGAAGGAAAAGCAGGCTCCATGCAGGGAGCCTGATGTGGGACTCGATCCCGGGTCCCAGGATCACACCCCGGGCTGCAGGCGGCGTAAACCGCTGAGCCACTGGGGCTGCCCTAATCTCTACTTTCAAGAACAACAAAAATGTATTAGTGGGGTTAAAAACACAAGCAATAAAAATGGCATATATATTTTTTGGCGTAAGCACTGAAAATCCTTAGTGAGGACTGGAACAACGCGAATTAAATAAAATACAGTCACACCTATCAGTTCTGTCTGTGGCGTCCACTTAGCAACTGGTCAGGCCTATTTTCTTTTTCCTGAGACTCGAATTTGGAATTTTTCATGCTATGTTGGCTACCAGAGTAAAGGAAAAAATTGAAGAAAGGAAGGAATCAAGAAAAAGTATGTCTCACACTGACGTTAATAAGGAAAAGCCAAAAAAAAAAAAAAAATAAGGAAAAGCCATTCACAATCAGCAACCCGGTTTATTTTTTTAAAAGATTTTATTTATTTATTCAGGAGAGACACACAGAGAGAGGCAGAGGCACAGGCAGAGGGAGAAGTAGGCTTCCCGCAGGGAGCCTGATGCAGGACTCGATCCCGGGACTTCAGGATAATGCCCTGAGCCAAAAGTAGACACTCAACCACTTAGCCACCCTGGTATCCCAGCAACCTGGTTTAAATCCTGGAAGCCACATACCTTCTGCAATTTCCAAATCCCATGCCGAGTCTCTCCGACTCTATCTTTTTTTTGCCACTCATGTTCACCTTCTCGTCCTTTTTCATTTGAATTTCAAGATCCTTATAGGCTAATCGCAGTGATGAAACGCTGCCAGAAAAACCAAATGCTCCTTACATTAGATTTAATTCTGTGTTTTCAAGTTAAAAAGCTAAGCAAAATTTAAAAAGTCACTTATAATTTGAGCTTCATGCTTCTTTCCATAACTAATAATTAGGAAGGCAAATTGGCCTTTTTTTCTCCTAAAGGTCTTTTTCGAGTAGATGCTTGAGAAAATTTGAATGTGTTTATAACCACTTTTTGATTGCTGTTGATCCCACCTTACAGTTCTAGTTCATATCAGCTATCATCGAATAATAATAGTAAAAATCAGAATTCCTTACTTGGATTAATATTCTATTTATACTTCCACATTACATAGCAAAAGTATAAGGTTAGTCTCATTGGTTTGCTTGGTTTAAGTACACACATACACACACACACACACACATATTTTTGACTTTACAAATAGATAAAATAAGGAGTTACTTAATTGCAAAAAGATTCTTCAGAGGATCTCTATATAATCAGGCTTTTAAGAGCACTTAAAACAGAGTACTCATTCCTCAGCTACCAGTTCCTTCTCTGCTATCAGACACTAATGATGTGTTTATTAAGCACCTGTTATGAATGATGCACCAAAGGAGTAAAGAGAGGTACACAACACTGTCCCTGACTCTCAGATTTTTTTTTCAGATTTCTAACCATGTTATAAATACTCAATTTTTCATAAAGGAAATTATGCCTCTATCAGCAAAAACAAGAGTATCTTACATTAGTAAGACAGCAACAAAATTTCGGGCCGCTGACAAGTGCTACACCTATCTTATCAGGAACTCTAAGCCATTACCCATTTATAAAACTGTGTAAAATGTCATGAATTCCTCATAAGGCACTATGTAAATTCCACAATAAGATAAATACATTTCTCTGTATTAACAACGGAATGACAACGGAATTTCTTTTTTTTTTTAATTTTTATTTATTTATGATAGTCACACACACAGAGAGAGAGAGAGAGAGAGAGAGGCAGAGACATAGGCAGAGGGAGAAGCAGGCTCCATGCACCGGGAGCCCGACGTGGGATTCGATCCCAGGTCTCCAGGATCGCGCCCTGGGCCAAAGGCAGGCGCCAAACCGCTGTGCGACCCAGGGATCCCCGACAACGGAATTTATTACTAGAAAAAGAAGTCAATAGAAAATAGAAAAAAAATGAAGGAAAAAAAAAGGCTTCTGCTGTTTCCTTCCTTAGTAAGTCAAGCAGGATTTGTTTTGTTTTAATCTGGCAGTTTGCATTCTTTACTATTATTCCTACAGAACAGGTTCCAGCAATATATTCAGTTTTATCACTTAGAAAGTAATACCTTTGAGTATGTTTTTTGGAGGAAGACAACAGATCTGTTGAAAATCATGGATAAAACTGTAGCAACGGATTCTTCTGGAGAAGATGAATGGATGGAAGAAAAAAGTTCTAGTAGGAAGAGAGGTGATGGGAGAGCCTTCCTTCTCGGGACCTGACACGGGACTGGGTCTCCTGTGCATTATAAGCACGCACGTTACTGCCCGGGCTTCCCATAACATGTGACATGGGGCTGCCAGCACTGATGGAATTGAAGTGCTCGTGCCGGCTGCAGGGAGGGCTTGCACAGCGCCCAGGAGCAGCCAGGGAAGCAGCTCTGCCATGGCACGGCCTCTTCGACTCTCCTGCCCCAACTGTGCAGACTCCTCTGACGGTGGGCCTGGGACTCCTGGCAGTCTACTGAACTGAAATAGCTTTATTTACAGCCATTAAAAAATTCACTTGCATCTCCCTGTCTCTCATGAATAAATAAATAAAATCTTTAAAAAAATAAAAATAAATAAAAAAATTCACTTGCGGAAGAATACACTTTGTCGCATCTTAAAGATAAAACATATACACTTTCTCGGGCTGGCGCAGGCCCGTTGGGTGGAACTGGGCTGCCAGCAGTCGGAGCGGGAGGGTGGTATTTCGGGCACAGGCCAAAAAAGCTGTCAAAGCGGATTCCCAAATCAGATTCGTAAACATCGCTTGGCCCGCATCTTTGCGTGTATGCTGTACTCAGCTGTCCTAATGAAAGCTACCAGCTAAGGCTGGTGTGGCTTCTAAGGTTCATGTGCTAATCTCCATCCAGCTGACCTGCAGGGAGGGAGCTGGAGCTTCCTGTATTCCCTGTCTTCTGATGTGACCAGATGCTGGATTTTAGACGTTCCAGGAAAACCACGCACCCGCAATCTGTCCACGGCCCCTAAAGCTTCAGATTTGACCTTCCCCTTTCCCAGGGTCAAGAACCTTGATTGGAGAAATCGAAGTGAGGTCTGTGAGGAATGTAAAATGTACAGTGGGAAGTACATTTTACAGAAAGCATTTCAAACCCTACTTAGCCTACCTACAGTTCAGTGCTGCCCCCTGTGCTCTTCGAGGTAAATGACAAGGAGAAATAGCTTCTCTGGGCTTAACAACTAGAAAGCCCCTTAGCAAACTGTTAGTATGAATGGCAAGAAATCACACTGAGCACTTACTTGGCACCAGGGACTGTCTGAAGCACTTTGATGGGCACTAACTAAGGTAATCCTCAAAGCATTAAACTTCATAAAATGAGCATTATTATTTTCTTCAGTCTACAGTAACTCAAGCCCAAACTGGTAAGATACACATGAAAAGGAGAGACCAGTTAAGTAAAATCAGCAGTAAAATAACAGTTAAGTAAAATCAACAGGCGTAAGAACTAGGAACCCAAGCTGCCTTTCCCCTCTGTGTCGTGGTCACCCTGCTTCCTTCTCTCCCTATGATCTCCCATACCCAGCTCATGCATTCTCCAGGCGGCCACACCACTCTTTTGTTTCCAACACAAATAAAGCCTCTCAAGAGCCTTAAGTGTATACTTATAACCATTCTCTTCCTGGCCTCCTGGCTTCCAGTTTTTGCCCCATTCTGTTGGTCCTAGTCTCACCACCACACTCACTTTCCAAAACACCCCCCCTTCATTCTAGCTGTGGCGGCTCCTCCGCTCAGATGAAATGTAAAACGACTGGCCTGACTTCAAAGTACGCTACATTAGCATTCCAATGTCTCCAATCCGGGCAGTCCCTCTCCCCAGCACCAACACAAAAATAAATAAATAAAAATAAAAATAATAATTACATGGCATTTGGAAAGCGAACCTCAGAGTCATTTGGCTAATAGTTTTATTCACTAAAAACATTCCTGTAACTAAATTAAACTTACATGGATTCTTCCTTAGGTGCTGCCCTGGCCAGACGGTCTTCCTGTTCCTTCATTTTATCTACAGCTTGCGCTTGTTTTTCAATTTCATTAAAGCACGTATTCGTCACTTTCTGGGCTCCCAAACTTCCTTTTTTGGCCCCAAGCTAGAAGGTATATAAAATTAGATTCTACCCAAATTGTTTGAAAGCTTTTGCAGCAACAGCTAACATATACTGAGGTTTATTACCTGCCAGGCCCTGTGAGCTGCACTTTACATTTGTTCTCTCACTTAGTCCTCACGACCCCGTCAAGTTGGCATTTTTCTTATCCCCAGTTCACAGATGAGCAACTCAAGCCCAGGTAAGTTAAGTGACTTGATCAAGATCCCATAGCCACTAGGTGACAAAGTCGGAATTCAGACCCTGGCGCCTGCCTCCAGAGCAGGGGCTCTACAGGGAATTGTGACATCCGAAAGCTCAGCGGATGAAAATCCTCCAAGCCTTGAGTGATGGCATTGCTTACAGAAATGCAAACACAACAGAACTCCCAAGGAGCCTCCATTGATTCCTTTTTTTAGAATTTTGTCATCAACAGAAAAATGTCACCAAACCTTCATTCTAGAAAATCCTCACTACGTATAACATTCACCTCATTGCACAAAGCATAGGTTCTCTATCAAAGCCACATGTATTACACACAATATGGCTCAAAATAAATAAGAGGGAAATGACAAATGTGGCTTTCTCCAGAGCGTGGGCTATTTTTAGAGCTGAGCTACTAGGTAATTACACACAATACTCACTCCTCTTTTTGCTTGATTTGGTTTCTTTTTTATGATAGAGGACACCTCTGCCAAAAAATAAAAAGTAGAAAGTCAGACCAATAGAAATACATAATTTTTTTATTTTTAGTGTATCTTTATTTTTTTTTATTTTATTTATTTATTTATTTTTTTATTTATGATAGTCACAGAGAGAGAGAGAGAGGCAGAGACACAGGCGGAGGGAGAAGCAGGCTCCATGCACCGGGAGCCCGATGTGGGATTCGATCCCGGGTCTCCAGGATGGCACCCTGGGCCAAAGGCAGGCGCCAAACCGCTGCGCCACCCAGGGATCCCTATTTTTAGTGTATCTTTAAAAAAAATCTTAAGATATCACATATCATTATTTAAGAGACTATAACATTTTCCACCTTGGTTTGTCACCAGGAAGACTCAAGCATATGAGTGTATTTTAAATTAAGAGCTTGGTTAAATGGAGTTTCTTGGTATTTCCAAGTAGTAACCAAATTCAGAATAATGTTTTCTGCACACCACACTGAAGAGGAAAAAAGAGACTGGCCTGGCCCCATACACTACTTTCTTCAGGAGCATTTCTTATGTGTATTAAACAAACACTCCTATTAAGATCTGCTCTCAAAAACTTTTAGAATTATTTAAAATAATAAGCTAACCAGGCATTATGTATACAACTAAAGCAGTAACGTGCTTTTTCACCTTGACTTATATACAAATTTTATCATATTAGTCAATAAGAATTATAAAGCATTCCATTATTTTCGTAGTAGTAGTACTTTCTAAATTGCACAAAAATGTATGATGCTTTAAGATAGAATTCCTTAAAAACTGTTTTCTGGGTAAACTTTAATTATAGGTTATATATACTGTTTCTAGAATTATGTTTAAGAGACTCAGTAAGAATAAAATTTGAACTTTTTTTCTTGCAAAGATGAGAATGTGCTTTAATAGGAAAAGACAGCATAAAGCCATAAACAATGAAAGATTCAAATTTAACCCTAATGAGAATATAAAATCATTACATTTCAAGTGTGAAAAAGATATCTAAAGAAGTTTTTCTTTCCATCACCTCCCTTTGGATCCATGTGGCAGTAGTCATATAATCTGTTCCCAACCTCCTACAAGGCTATTAACACAGGATGAAAATATCTAGAACATTTCTAATAGTTTAGCTATTTTTTCACCAAAGTACTTGCTTTCCAATTAATGCCACATGGTATGCACTAATTTCAGAATATAATTCCCTCATAATGAAAAATTAAAGACCACTGTAAAATCAGAAAGAGAAGAAAATACTAGAAGTTCTGGCAGAGTCAATGGGAATGACACGGTGCTCTGCTCATGCTCATGGCAGCACAATGCAGACGGGCAAATCAACAGCATCAACAGCCACCTCAGCCAGGTAGACCAGCTGCTGCAACTCATGGGCCTCTCGCTGGCTAAAATGGAATAGCATTTTTTGCTCAATAAAATCTTATTAATTGATTAATGGTCACAAATGCCATATTACAAAATGTACGCAGAATGTAAAGACAAGATTCATTGTTTGTCCTAATGAATCTCACTCTGTAAATCAGAATATGGAGTTGTAGGCGTATTACCTGAAGCAGCCTTCGTCGGTGCATTAAGACCTTCCACGCTTGGTCCTTGTTCTGGTCCACCTGAAAGTTAAAATAAATTGATATTAATGTGGAAAAGATAGTCATCAAATGTGCTTTTGAATATGTAATAAATTCTGCTTTCTTGGTACCACGTATCTTACCCAATTTTGTCAATGACTGTTTTTCTGTTTAGCTCCATACTCTATTTTGTCATTGTAAGAATTTTGATTAAAAAAAATGAATTTAAAAAAAAAAAAAAATGAATTTTATGGGCAGCCCAGGTGGCTCAGCGGTTTAGCACCGGCTTCGGCCCAGGGCCTGATCCTGGAGACCTGGGATCGAGTCCTAAGTCGGGCTCCCTGCACGGAGCCTGCTTCTCCCTCTGCCTGTATCTCTGCTGCATTCTCTGTGTGTGTGTGGTATGTGTGTGTGTGTGTGTGTATGTGTGTGTATGTGTGTCTCTCATTAATAAATAAAATCTTTTTAAAAAATGAATTTTAAAAGTCCATTGAAATAGAAGTGTACTTTTTATCCTGTTGCTTTATAGGATAAAAATGTTAGTGGTCTTCCTAATTAATATCATTGAAATTCTCCTTATGATCTGCTGTTTTAAAATAAACTGTTCCGAGATCCCCAGTACATATGTGGATTACACACCCAATATATGTTAACATTTGTAATTTCTAACACCGATCATATCAATGATAGAAACCTACATGATTTTTGAGTGTCAGGAAATCTGCCCTGTTTTCTAGTTTGCCTAAAAAATGATTCTGGTTAGGAAATTCTGTCTTCATTTTAAAAAATATTTTGTTATCTTAATTTTATTCCTTTAAAAATGAATAAACAAAATGTAGTCTATCCAGGCAATGTAATCTTACTTGGCCATAAAACGGAATGAAGTACTGACTACGACATGGATGGACCTTGAAAACATGATGCTAAGCATCAGAAGCCAGTCATGGAAGACGCTACATTGTTGGATTCCACTAATACAAAATGTCTAGAACAGGCAAATCCTTGGAGACAGAAGCAGGGGCTGGGGGCAGGGCAGAATGGGACAGGTCATGGGTACAGGCTTTCTTTGCAGGCTGTGGAAAATGTTAAATACACGATGAAGATGGTGACACAATCTTGTGGATATACAAAACCACTGAATTGAACCATTTAATTTTAAAAAGGGTAAATTTTAAAATGTGTGAATTATAGGTCAATAAAGCTATTATTTTAAACAGGGCAGGCCCAAAGGAGGTTTAGAGGAAACTCATCTGTCTTATTTTTATATTTATTTATTTTAAAAGATTTATTTACTTGGGGGCGCCTGTGTGGCTCAGTCAGCTAAGTGTCTGACTCTTGATTTTGGCTCAGGTCATGATCTCAGAGTCATGAGCTCGAGCCCTATACTGGGCTCCATGCCTGAGTGTGAAGCCTGCTTAAGATTTTCTGTCCTTCTCCCTCTGCCCCTCCCTCATTCACGTGCTCTCTCTCTCAAAAAAAAAAACATTTATTTATTTGAGAGAGAGAGAGAGAGAGCACACACCAGCGAGGGTGGGGGCAGAGGGAGTAGGAGAGAGAATCCTCAAGCCGACTCCCGGCTGAGCAAGGAGCTCCATCCCAGGACCTTGAGATCACCACCTGAGCCGAAATCAAGAGTCTACCACTTAGCCAACTGAGCTGCCCAAGAGCCCCTATAAATATTTAAAAGATAAACTCTACTTAGGGCATTTAAGTAGACAGAGAAGGATGAGTGAGAACAATGGCATTTTGTGGAAAAAGGACTGACTGCACATTTGTTGATTATCTACCACGGGCCAGGAACTGCTGGGCAGTGGAGGACCAGCAGAGGATCTCAGGACCCACAATCCGTTGGTCAAAATTCCTTTGTTCTCCCCTTTCACTACGGTAAGCCTTAAATTGACTTAAGACTGCACCCAATCACCCCCTGTTGACAAGGGCCTGCAGAGCTGAGAGCTGCTGCTGAGACTGGTAGGGAAGAGAGGAGGAAGTGCTGCTGCAGGGGTGAGGGGAGGTGGAATTCCGAACAATAACGCCTTTAGGAGGAACTCTTCAGCTAAGAATGTAGACCTTAAAATATTTACAAGAACAGGGGCGCCTGTGTGCTTGGTTGGGCATCCAACTCTTGGTTTTTGGCTCAGATCATGATCTCAGGGTCCTGGGATAGAGCCTGGCATTGCATGTGGGGCTCCTCGCTCAGCAGGAAATCTGCTTGAGGATTCTCTCCCTCTCTCTCCACCTCTCCCCCACTCACTTGTGAGCACGATCTCTGATAAATAAATCTTAAAAAAAATAAAATAGGTACAAGAACAAAATCTTGTTTTGCATTTAGTCACCTTAGTTTCTCATTAGTAAAACAAACGAGATCTGGACTCCAGGGGTTGCATGGACCTCCGTGCATGTGAACTTCAACCTCAAAAAGCCTTTTATGCTAATTAGTTGTAATAATAACAATATTCCAACTGTCATCTGCATTTTCAGGAGGTACAAAGCCCGCCTTTTCTCTGTGTTAGTCAGGAGACTGTTGGGATTATTTTTTCTCTTCTGTCTTTATGGATGATGACAAACCAATCAACGGATCAGGTGGATTACTTATCTTAAAAAACAACCTCTCCCTGGAGGAGCTCACAGCCCACTGAGCCAACAGGGCACGGTAATTCCCAGAACCAAGGTGTGCTGCGCTAAGAGGGAGATCAGACACATAAATGTGGTTGTGACTAGGAGTGCCGGTAGGGTGGATGTGGCCTGTGTGAGGCGAGGCCCTTGAGCAGAGACTCCAGGAAAGATGCAGCCACATGACGGCCAGGGGAGATATTCTCATGGCAAGCAAAACATAAAGCAAACATAGGAGAGAACTGGAGGGCCAGTGTAGCTGCGGTGCCGGTTTAAGAAATTAAAAAGCTAAACACCACTTAGAGGTGTGTTCTTGGCAGGCATTTAGGGTCATTTTCACAAAAAACAAAATGGGCAAAAAAATCACATATGATCACGTATGATCAAATCATATGAAACCCAGCCATGCCAAAGTTCTTTGCATATTAAGGAAACAAGCTTTCTATCTACAAATTGCAACTGTTTATCACTCGTCTTTAAAGCATTTCTTCAGAACAGAAATGTTCTATTTGTAATAGATCTGTTGATCTCTTTCAGGAGGCTTGAATATACCTAGAAGGACTTCCCAATTCCAAGAGGACAGAAAAGTTTTACCCATGTTTCTTCTAGTATCTTCATATTTTCATGATTTATATGTAAATCTTTGATTCAATTGAATTTAGGTTGATGTAAAGAGTAAAGATGGAATTCTGCTTTATTATTTTTTCCAAAATGTTAGGCACTTGTTCCAACTCCATTCACTGTTTCCCAGGATGCAAAATGTTCCCATCCTGGTTTGCTGACAGGTCAACTCCTAAGATCAGTAACATTAAAAAGAGGCTCCTAAAATCTATTGTTTGATGGAATCTCAGACATTCCTACCCTTATGCCTATAATTCAACACAAATGAAGTGACTTTTCCTTACAGCATGCTCCCCAACCCCACTCTCACAGAGATCTGAATGACCACTGTTCTAGGACTCTCTTCTTGATAAATACCAGTTACTCTCTAGCCCTCCAGAAACAAAACAAAACAAAACAAAAACAAACAAACAAAAACCTTTGCCAGAAAGTTTCTCGAGTAAGAATCTTAGTCATAAAGTTGGCTGAGTGTTTGGTCCTTCCTATCTCACCAAGTTCCCAAAAGTAGTTCTATACTCATTTTTTTTTTCTATGCTCATTTGATACCAGCCAACACTTCTTATGGAGTCACACCCCAGGGATTCCCTGTATAGCTGTCAAACGTTGTTAATTTACACACCTTATGGCTAACAAAAAATGTTCAACCTTAAAACAGAAAAAGTTGATGTCTTGATCCTTGTTATTCATATCACGTAAGTGATTTTTTTTTAATGCAAGCAATTGATATAGGTATATTTATAATAAATATAATCCTAGAGCACCTGTGTGGCACAGTTGGTTAAGGTTTCAATTCCTGGCTTTGGCTCAGGTCATAATCTCAGGGTCCTGGGATCAAGCCTCACATCCAGCTCTGCTTGAGATTCTCTCTCTCCCTCTCCCTCTGCCCCTTCTGCTCATGCTCTCTCTCTAAAATAAATAAATAAAATCTTAAAAAATAAATTAATATAAGCCTATACTAAAATCACCAAATGCAAATCACTAGATATTAACTACAGAATCATTTTTAAAATTGAAACCTTGTTCTTCTGAGTATAGAAGTAACATACTCATTACACAAATTCATTTACTTCACAACTGTATCAAGTTGAAGGTAAAAAGTAATTCAGTTAACAATCTGGCATGTACCTTCTAGCATGTTTTCTGTGTGTAGATGTTTTTGTTTCAGTTTCTTATAAAAATGAAATCATACTCCCTGTTTAGTAATTTTTTTTTCCCACTATATAATCTACCAGGGGCATCTTTCATTATTAAATACAAGAATCTTATTTTCTTTCTTTCTTACATTTACTTATTTATTTTAGAGAGAGAGAACACGAACAGGACAGAGAGGGAGAGAGAATCTCAAGCAGACTCCACACTGAATGTGGAGCCCAGTGCGGGGCTTGATCTCATGACCCTGAGATCACGACCTGAACCGAAACCAAGAGTCTGATGCTTAACTGACTGACCCAGGTACCCCAAGGATCTTATTTGCTCGTAGTTTCATAGCATGCCATTGAACCAAAGGATAGCTTTACATGACAGTTCTGAAGACTACCTTCATTATTAGCTGGAGTGGTTTCCACATTCCTTGGTGGCAAAGAAGATACTTCTGGCTGTGCTGAGGCCCACCCTGTGCCACTCACCTGCAGCAAGGTGAGAAAGGCCATCAGTAAGCAAAAGAAAAGTCACAAAAAACCAAAGCAAAGGAAAAGCTAATAATTTAATAGTTACCTTCTAAGTGCCTAGATTAGGAGGAAGGAAAGATAATATTAAAACATGTCTATTCTTTTTTTTTTTTTAAGATTTATGTATTTATTTGTGAGAGAGAGAGTGCACACATGGTGGGGAGGGGCAGAGGGAGAAGGAGAGAGAATCTCCAGCAGTCTCTGCCGATCCTGGAGTCTGATGAAGGCTGGACGCTGAGATCATGACCTGAGCTGAAACCAAGAGTCAGATACTTAACCAACTGAGCCACTCAAGACATGTCTGTTCTTTTCTTTCTTTTTTTTAAACTGAAGTATAATTAATATACAGTGTCATATCAGTTTCAGGTATTCAACAACTCTGTACATTACCAAGGGCTCATCAAGATAAGTGTGCTCTTGGGGTACCTGGGTGGCTCAGTTGGTTAAGTGGTTAAGAGATTTAGCCAAGGGTCAGGCTCCACACTTGGCAGGGAGTCTGTTTGAAGATTCCCTCCCTCTGGCCCACCCTACCCCACCCTTAAAAAAATAAACCTTAAAAAAAAACATAAGTGTGCTCTTGATCCCTTTCACCTGTTTCAACTCTCCCCCACCTCCCTCCCCTCTGGCAACCACCAGTTTGTTCTCCGTATTTAATAGTCTGGGTTTTTTTTAAGAGTTTGTTTGTTTTGCTTCTCAAATTCCACATATGAGTGAAATCATTTGGTATTGGTCTTTCTCTGATTTCATTTAGCATTATAACCTTTTGGTCCATCGATTTTGTTGCAAATGACAAGACGTCATTCTTTTTTATAGCCCAATAATATTCCATTATACATACTTCTTTATCCATTCATCTATCAATGGACACTTGGGCTATTTCCATAGTTTGTCTATTGTAAATAATGCTGCAATAAACAGCAGATGCATATATATTTTTGAATTCGTGTTTTCATTTCCTTGGGTAAGTACTCAGTAGTGGAATTACTGGATCATATGATAGTTCTATTTTTAATTTTTTGAGGAACTTCCATACTGTTTTCCACAGTAGATGCACCAATTTGCACTCCCACCCACAGTGCATGAGGGTATGTTTTTCTCCACATTCTTGCCAAAACTTGTTGTTTCTTATGTTTTTGATTTTAGCCATTCTGACAGGCATGAGGTGGTATCTCACTGTGGTTTTGATTTACATTTCCCTGATGATGAGTGATGGTGAGCATCTTTTCATGTGTCTGTTTGCCATATATGATTGAATTTTTCTCTAAGGAACATCGTCCCTTCTCTTGATTTATTTATTCAATTACCTATTTCTATTAGAGTGGACTCATGGATGTTTATTGATTCTTTGGATTATAATCCAAACGGTCATTACATAATTTGTTGTTGAAGTTTTTCCAGCTTTGATCATTGGGAACTCCTTCTGATTGGTTCCTGAGTCCTCTTGACATGCCCTCTCTGTCACCCTCTCCACCCAGCACTTTCTCACTTTTCAGCACTACAAGATGCTCCAGGCTTAGCTGTCCTAGTGGTCCCAGTCCTAGAATCTGCCATTTCTCCAGAGGTAGACCTGATTCCTCTTGGCATTTGGAAATCCAGATGTGAGTAGCTGGGTGCACTTGTGTACCGGCATGTCCCTGTCTCTGGGCCCCTTGGTAGACAGAGCCAGGTAATACATCCGTGTGTGTGTTCACCCATGGAGACACACATATTTGTCATCAGTGCTCCATCATGTGTGTCTGCACATGTGCGTGTGTGTCCAGAGAGACACAGCAAAATAAACAAGAGTTCATACTAATTCTAATTCCATACTAATTCCAACATTAGTCCACACCAAACTCTTCCTCTGTCTCCTCCTTTCAGCCTGTCGTTTCTATTCCTAACACTTCTCAGCTACTAGTCTGGATATTTTGTATCTCGTTCTATATTAAACAAGAGGCAAAGATCATGACAGAGTGTCTTATCTTTTGTTTTGTTTTCTGTTCCCTTTTTTGATAACTACTTCTAGTAACTACTGAACATGTAGGTCAATGAACATGTATGTGTACATTATAATAAAAAAAAATCAAGAGTTAGCAATGTATACACCCTTCCACATGTGTACTTGAAAATGGGTTAAAGAACAGGTGGAGCAGTAGGTAAGCAAATGCACCCCCACCCCAGTGGGACCAGGAGGAGGAAGGGCAGCAAACAGACATCTGAGGCTCTAAGCCAGGGGCCTGCACACATTTCCTTAAAGGACCACTCAGTAAATATTTTAGGCTGTGGAGGTCTTATGTTCCCCAATCTTAGTGACTTGGGGATTATTACTGTTGCTCCTACCAAACCACACAATGAAGATAAGGATTTTGGCACATTGGCTAGAGGCTTACTCTGTGCCAGCTCCTAATTCCTTGCATAAGTACTGATTTCAATCTTTTACTTAAGCATGGAACCCAACACAGGGCTTGATTTACAACCCTGAGACCAAGATCTGAGCTGAGATCAAGAGTCAGATGCTTACCCAACTGACATTCTTACAATAGCCTTGAGATATGCTCTAGGTCCACAGCTAAATTGGGACAATGAGATTCAAACTCCTATTAAAACTTGGGTTTAGGGCCATTAGTTAAGCATCGACTCTTGATTTTGGCTCAGGTCATGATCTTGGCGTCGTGAAACTGAGTCCCACATTGGGCTCCACACTCAGTGGGGGAAGTCTGCTTGAGATTCTCTCTCCCTCTGCCCCTCTCCCTGCTCACACTCTCTAAATTAATTAATTAATTAATTTTTAAAAAATTCTTCATTCTTTGTGAGTTCCACAGTTCTCAACTGAACTGTGGCAGACTACTAGTAATAATTTCTCGGCCTCCCTCACAGCTAGGTACAGAAGTATAACTAAACTCTGGCCACCAGGACACAAGCAGAAGTAATAAGCACTACCTCTACATTTTTTAGTAAAAGGATTGGGCACTTGCTTTCTTAGATGCTTGCCCCCCTTGCCATTGCTGCAAAAGGTCATGAGCTAGAGCAGACACTTTGGAGCTTGAGATGGAAGCCAACATGTGGAAGAGCAAAATAAATCCCTCGGTCAACCCTGGACAGACGACTTCTGAACTGTTGATGGAAACTGATTTCTGTCTTGTTTAAGTGACTATATTTCAGGGATGTTTGTTAGAGCAGCTTAATCTGTTTCCTGACTGAAACGTTTAATTACACACCCTTTATAACTGCAAGAGTAGGGATCCCTGGGTGGCGCAGCGGTTTGGCGCCTGCCTTTGGCCCAGGGCGCGATCCTGGAGACCAGGGATCGAATCCCACATCAGGCTCCCGGTGCATGGAGCCTGCTTCTTCCTCCGCCTGTGTCTCTGCCTCTCTCTCTCTCTCTCTGTGACTATCATAAATAAAAAATAATAAATAAATAAATAAATATAAAAAAAATAAATAACTGCAAGAGTAGGGATACTTTAAAATAGTGTAAGGTGGGCAGCCCAGGTGGCTCAGAGGTTTAGCGCCACCTTCAGCCCAGGGCCTGATCCTGGAGACCCAGGATCAAGTCCCCAGTCGGGCTCCCTGCATGGAGCCTGCTTCTCCCTCTGCCTGTGTCTCTGCCTCTCTCTCTCTTTCTCTGTGTGTGTGTGTCTCTCATTAATAAATAAATAAAATCCTAAAAAAATACAATAAAATAGTATAAGGCATAATACATACCTCAGGAGAAACATGAGAGGCAAAAAAATCTTCCTCTTTTGGCGGAGGGGTCAAAGGTGGAACCACACAGCTATCCAGCCAGAGCTAGAACAAAAACAGAAAGCACCGCTTAGCCCTTCACCTGCCTTTAAAGGGTTTTATTTTATACTCTCATTCCCCTTCTAGAGACCTGTTTGGTAAAGATGGGTACTTTCCACTACTATACAATCAGTACGTGCCTACACGGGGCCCCTGAGCACATTTTAGTAATCCCACTAACCCACTAACCCACTAACTTATGCTTCCAAATCTCGAGGATGTCACCTACCAGATCCACAAGCCGTTTCTGAAAAGGAATGATTGAGGATTTCATTTCTTTTTTTTTTTTTTTAATTTTTATTTATGATAGTCATAGAGAGAGAGAGAGAGAGAGAGAGAGAGAGAGAGAGGCAGAGACACAGGCAGAGGGAGAAGCAGGCTCCATGCACCGGGAGCCCGACGTGGGATTCGATCCCGGGTCTCCAGGATCGCGCCCTGGGCCAAAGGCAGGCGCCAAACTGCTGCGCCACCCAGGGATCCCTTTTTTTTTTTTTTTTTTTTTTTAATTTTTATTTATGATAGTCACAGAGAGAGAGGCAGAGACACAGGCAGAGGGAGAAGCAAGGATTTCATTTCTAAGCGCAGGTTCCAAAGTACAGTCAATTCCACGAGAATAGTGGGTTCTGTATTTGCAACTTTACCCACCCGTCAGAGTTTACTCGTAACCCCCAAATCGGTACTTGAGACACATCTGTGGTCCTTCACAGACGTGTGCGGACCAGCAGAGAATTTGAGCCACCCAAGGTGCACCTTCCCGGCTGAGACTGAACAAAGTGATGCTCCGCCTTCTCGTTTAAGCTCTCCAACACTAAATGTGTCCTTTCTGTGGTCTATTTAGTGCCACATTTTCCACATATTTGTGCTTTGCTGGTGATTTCCTTGTTTACAGGCCGTCCAGGCTAGGCTGCAGTCCTCCTAATGCTCCTAAGCACATACAGGCTGTGATGTGCCTCATAGAGAAAATAGTGTCAGGTAAGCTTCATTCAGGAATGAGTTCTAGTGCTGTGGGCAGTGAGTTCAATGTTAATGAGTCAATAACTATAGATTAATAATATATTAAGTTATATCTATATATATTAAACATTTTTATAGCAATATACTAAGTATATCACATGCTTAATTACATAATCTGTTCAACAAGGAGTCCTTAGGGCACCTGGGTGGTTCAACAGTTGAGCATCTGCCTTCAGCTCAGGGCGTGATCCCAGAGTTCCAGGATCAAGACCTGCATTGGGCTCCTTGTGGGGAGCCTGCTTCTCCTCTGCCTTTGTCCCTGACTCTCTCTCTGTGTCTGTCATGAATAAATAAATTTTTAAAATCTTAAAAAAAATTTAAAAAGGAGCCCTTAAGCAGAAGCACATGTAAAATGAGATTATGTACTGATCAGCTGATGGAAACATTGTGACCAGAAGCCTATAGGAGCCTACCCCTCTATTTCCTGTAGGAGTGATGCTTTGGCATTTACTCATTCAAACGCTCACAGCAAGCTCACAGAGCATAACTGCCATGAACAATGAGAATCAACTACAGGTTGTTTCCTTGCAAGAGAATCCAGTTAGAAGGTTTTACTGTTTACCCCTTTTTCTACTAAAATAAATGTTCATCTGAAGGAGACAACCCCATCCACCAGCAACTTACATCAGTGCCGTGCTTCCGCGTTGCCTGGGAGGCCAGTGACTTGATTCTCTCCCGATAGAGCTGAGCAGCACGACTATTGTACTTGGCGTTGGTGTCATTGGTGGCACAGCCGTGTTGATGGAAAAAGGAAGACTGTGGAGGAAAACACACAAATTAACAGGAATGCTGTATTAAATCGAACATATAACTGAAAACATTACTTCATTTTGTGAAGGATTTTTGGGAAATACTGGGGAAAAGAAAAGTAATTAAACCACATAATTTACAAAAACAATTTAAAACCACAAAACTTAATATAAACCTTTCCTTGTAAAAGTAATACCTTCCACACGTGCAACATGAATATTTTGGTAAAACTAGACATGAGATTCGCATTACAAAATGAAATCGCTGGCCCTTCGTTCCTCTCTGTTAAAGCACTTCCATCATTCCAGATTATTTTGTTACTTTGGGGGGTCACCTTCCACTCTGGACTTTTAGTTCATGAGCCATTCACTTCAGTCTGAATTCAACTACACTGGAATCCCACTAATTGGAACTGGTTAGGAGCTATGCTGACCTTCACCTTGCCCAGAACTATTTCTTCATCAACAGGGACCACAGCATAAACAAGGTGGTAAAACAAATGTTTAAATAATCAGAGGAAACTCTGTTCAACCACTCCATAAGGGTCCATACACAGACATGAATTACAAAGGTCATATCTTAATGAAGATATTCTAAAAATCTGTATGAGCAACCCAATATGATGAATCAGATATACTGAATTTGTAAATGAAGTTTAACATATTTGAGGGTCCTTACTTAGGTTTGTAAGGGGAGTTAAGGAAATCTGCTCTTGTAAAATTATAAGTTAATTAAACACTTAAAAAGTTATATTTAGGGGCACCTGGGAGGCTCAGCTGGTTAAGCATCTGCTTTAGGCTCAGTTCGTAATTCCAGGGTCTTGGGAGTGAGTCCCACATCGGGCTCCCCAGAGGGAGCCTGCTTCGCCCTCTGCCTATGTCTTTGCCTCTCTCTCTGTGTCTCTCATGAATAAATCAAATCTTTTTTTAAAAAGGTATATTTTACCCAGAAATTACTAAGTTAAGAAGAGGGATCTCATTTGTCTTATCACTATATCCCCACACCCAGAGCCCAGAGCCTGGTAGGTACTAGGTATTTAACAGATAACAAGTCACCTGGGCCATCCACTCCCAAGCCTTTCCTGTCTTTGCTATCTGATAGGGCGCCCCAAACTCGCACATGCAAACACCGAGCTTCCTTCCTAGTATAACACGTATTTATACAAGAAAAGAAACAGTGAGTCTGAGATGAACTTACTGCGTTAGCATTTCCGCCAACCTGCATGCATCGCAGCTGAAACCAAGACCAGTTAGAGTCCAGCTCTGTAGATCTAAATGGAAAGAATATTCTCAAATGTTAACAAGTTTTTCCCCCACAATCAAGACACTAAACTTTTGAAAACAAGAGTTCCTTGATGTTCAGGATCCTGAGGACTTCTGAGTTTGTGTTAACAGTGACGCAGTACGCTGAGCCTGCAGGGTACATGACAGCCATACAAGTGGCTCCTAGCCATTCTCCTCCTTCCTAGCAGCCGAGTCTCCGAGGGGCCAGCCACCTGCTCTCCTCCCCACAGACAGGCCACACCAGGCCAGCAGCACTTGTGCCACAGGGACCCCAACCAGCTTCTCTTCTTCTACCACGCAGGGAACATGACAAGCTTTCCAGGGCCATTCAACAACTCTGTCTCCTTGCCTCACATTCTCAGTGGCTTCTGATCTAAGTACTGGTAACGTGTCTCTGCTCAAAATAGATGTACTGTTCTGATGTTTTCAGATGTTCTATCCATTTGTCCAGTTTGACCCCTATGGGAGCCTCTGAAATGCTTGGTCTTATCATCAGGTGGAAAGGACCTGCCCAACCTCGCCACCCTCAGGGAAGGGAGAATGGTCAGGATTTAGTGCTCTTAGAGGGAAAACATAACATTGGGATTTGAAAGTAAAAGTTTTTGATGACAGTGGCCTGTGAAAATAGTCAATATTAAGAGGAAATTTAATTGCTCATGTATGCCTGTTCTGACATGAGGAAGTGACTTACTGTCGGTTATTTCTTACCTTTAATTTAGATTAAGAGATGTGTTAAAGGGAATAGTCTGTGACAATGTGAAGAAAAAGTAAAGCAGAGGAAGTAAGAAAAATTGAAGAATTAGTGTCCCTTTAACAAAGTATCTCCTGTTTACCAACTAGGTAAATGAGAAAATGGGTTTCCCACGACCTCTACAATCCTTATGCATCAACACAGAACCTTCTTAAAATTAAAATTCCATGAATTAGCTTCACTAGTGGCTGTCCATTAAGTGGAACATTTAAATAGATTTTGAAATCAGAAGGAATCTCACCAAATAAACAGGACAAAGTTATGTAATCAAAAATTTTAAATGGAATTTTATCCATTTACCACAATTAATCTAGACTTTTCCTTATAGACAAGCCCAGGAATAGCTTCCAGGCAGCCAGCCAGCTGTTCATAAACTGGCCTGGCTACTTAACAGAAGGCCATGGGAGGTGTTGCCTTCCTAACTCACATCACAACACGGTTCTCCTCTTGCATCCCCTGGGCAGGCACTTAGATGACTCGGCCCTGATCGGCAGCAGCACTTCCTGGGGGCCACCACATGCCAGGCTTTATATATGGATTCACCCACTTTCTCCTCCCGAAAACCTCTGCAATGAGTAGCAGTCTTCTCATCCCCTCTTTCAAGGGAAGGAGACACAGAGTAGGAAGGAGCACACCCAGAGGCAGTCCAGGATGGTGCTGGGACTTGGGCCCCAGGCAGCTGGCTGCAGCACCCTTTCTCCTAACGCCCACCAGGCGCTATCTGGCCAATGTCTGTGGGCACCTGCTGCATCCAGGGCCCAGGCCAGCCTGCCTGCATTTGCCCCTCAACCCCTCAGCAGTTAAGTACAGGGTCTGGCCTAGTAATAAAGACCCTCTACAATGTCACCCAAATCTCCCCCTTGGAATCCTTTATCTCCTCCTTTTCCTATGCATATAAAAATTAGCTGCTGCATATTTTACTTTTTCCAGCCTCTATAACTTTCCTTAAAGTCTGAGTGCTCACCTCCTTTTCCCTGCCTTGTTTCCATTATCAAAATGTCACCAAAACCCTGAAGTTCACTGCAAATGTCTCCTCCTCCTTTCAACTTGGACTAATCTTCCACAGAAGTGGATGCGGTGCTGTTTCCATGTCCTGGGTGGCACTTTACAGTTTGTCCTCTTGTTAATGCTGTAGTTAAGCCTGTTCCTGCCCTCAGCCCACTGCAGGGAGGACTAGCTTCCATTCACCTTTCATAAACTCATGAAATACTTAACAGTGAACTTGAAAAGAAACAGAGCTGGAGGAGGAAGAGGCACAGCAAGGCCCAGCTGCCCAGGAGCGGAGGCGCAGAGGTCAAGCCCCAGCAGCTGGTGGGCAGGGGCCAGTCCGGTTACATCCACTCTGCTCCAAGTGGCAGTTGGCCATTTCCATGGATGCCTAACCCACCTTTCCCCTGTAGGTTGGCAAAAGCAACAGTTCATAAATTTTTTCCGTTGTAAAGTTGTTGACTTGAAATTCCACTTTTAAAAAACCCCCCAAACCTCCACTTAAATAAACATTCCATAAACTAAACTGCTAATCTGTTTGTGCCTGGGGAGCACAACGTGTGTGTCTGTGTGTGTGTGTGTGTCTGTGTCTGGCAGGGGGAGAGGAAGAAGAAGAGAAAGGGATTCGAGAGGAAGGACTTTTCACTTCTTACTTTATGAACTCTGGGACTGCTTGCATTTTTTTTTTCCCCATTAGGCTAGTGTTTGTAATTTTGGTAACCAATTAAAAAAAACATCCAAAGAGCAAACCTCCACCTCTTACAAACAAAAACTCTACTGAGTACCCTTATCATCCTTGGCTTTCTCTTGCCCAACTCCTATACTGCTGACCTCCAGTGACACGGGATTTTTTAATAGTTGCTTCTGAATCATTTATAAACACTGGGATTCATAGTTATATTTATCTGACTTTTTAAAGGGTAGTCATTAAACCTGCAGCAGCCGGAGGAGACTCCACTGTCTAGCCGCATTAGGTTTCTGGTCAGTCCTTCCCTCACCCGGGAACACGTCAGAAACCCGCCTGATTTCCGGAATGGTTGAAACTGGAGGTATGCTTTGGTGGTGAAGCAAAGGGAGGGCCAGATTATAATGGGTGGGACTTGGCAGAGAGGAAGAGGGGAAGAACAAAGGAAGATGGCCGGTTACACATTGCCTTATGTTAACTGGTAACAACTGGTCTGGAGCTGAACAGGGGTCAGGGGGAAGTACACTTAAAAGAGCCGGTGTCCCTGAGTGGCTCAGTTGATTAAGCATCTACCTTCAGCTCAGGTCGTGATCCCATAGTCCAAAGATCAAGCCCCACATTGGGCTCCCTGCTCAGCAGGGAGTCCACTTCTCCTTCTGCCCCTCACCCCCGCTCATACTCTGTCCTGCTCGCTCTCTCTCTCAAATAAATAAGTAAATAAATAAATCTTTTTAAAAAAAGAAAGAAACTTGCCTTGGCACATAAAGACCTCGACATTTAAAAAAAGAGACAAGAACAGGATAGGGTAGTATAGTCAAAATATTCTGGGACCAACATCTCTAAGAAAAAAGAAAAGACAGGAAATGAAACCAGGAAGAGTGCACAAAAGAACTCCTTTTTCTAATTCATTACATATGGAGTTATACAGCTATTAGCTCATCATGCTTTATGAACCGATTTCTGAAAAAAAGAACTCATGAAAGTACAACAGGAAAGGTTTTTTAAGTTAATATATTTTAAAAATTTATCTTATTATTTTTACTACACAATTTTTATGCCATCATGTAAAATATCTCATCACAAATTATAACTGATTTTATCTTACAGGAGCTAATGCTCTTCATAATAATCACATTGCATCAATATTCCTTAGGTCATAATATAAAATTAAACTGCTCGCCACAATTCCAAATAGCCTGCCTGCCTATTGGCTCCTCCCCTGGAAAAAAGTGACAGGGAAATAGGTGAAGTGGTTGGAGGGGGTCAGCAGTAATGGAGATCAGAACCAGGGCTGCTCGGTGGCCTAGGCCCCCGGGGGCTGAAGTGCAGGCCTTGCTGGGATTCCAAGTCCTGAGCCTGCCTAGGGGTCCTTTTGTTAATTACTTTTACTTCACACAAGGGCACTTCACCTCCCACTGGACTGTGGGGCTGTGTCCAAGGGGGTGCACACAAAAGCCCCATCTAGGCTACTGCCAGACTGTCTGAGTAGAAGATACATACTCGCCAGAAGGAGCCGATGTAGCCCAGGTCTGCAGATAAAAAAATGAAAGACTTTCTTTTTACAAGCACTTGAAATTCTCACTAAAATGTATACAAAAATCATTCATTCAGGGTTTGTGAGATCAGTGACCTCCAGGAGCCAGGGCTGTAGGATGGGGCCGGAAGCACACCCATGCTATAATGAGGGCTTCTCGCCCTTTACATCAGCTCGCCTCCTGATAGGGTGTGTGACGGACTCACAGCACCCCAAACCCCCTCTGTCACAAGCGTGTCATAGTAAGATTCCTCTGAGCTGCTGGTTATTAGAAGGTGATAAAGGCAGAGGAAGAATGTCTCAAATCCTTCATTCTGACTCTGTCTTCAGCGCCAGAGCCTCAGGTCCCTGGCACAGAGCTCTACAGAACAGCAATAGAATAGAAAAGGATCCATTTTCCCAGTTCACCTAATTCTAAAGATTCAAATCTCCCATAACTCAGAGCCGCCTCTTATCCTACCTCATGTCAAAACAAACATGAAGGGAAAAAGGGGAAAAAGACCTGTGTAACAACAGGATCCCTCCCACCCACGATGAAAAAAGACTCACCGAATAAAACTCAAGTGAACGCCCAGTGACCGGTGTGACCCTGAGCAGTCGATACAAAGAAACACCCCATAGGTTATACTGGCCCAGCTGGGATTCTTGGCACCACAATCAAAACACACCTGAAAGAAAATTTCAAAATTCAGTTACTAATTAATTCATCCATATTAGCCAAACGAAGCATCTTATAGGAGACGATCGTGGTTGAGCTTGAAAGCTGCTTCACCTTTACACCTTTAAACTGGTTTTTACAAAATATCTCACCTAGGGGCACCTGAGTGGCTCCATCAGTTAAGTATCTGCCTTCCACTCAGGTCGTGATCTCAGGGTCCTGGGATTGAGATCCATGTGGGGCTCCCCACTCAGCAGGGAGTCTGCTTTTCCCTCTTCCTCTCCCTTCCCTACTTTCATGCTCTCTCTCTCAAATAAATAAATAAAATCTTTTTTTAAAATCTCAGATTTTTTTAAACCTCAACTTTCAATTTCTTTTAGTATTATCACATTATATTTAATTATATATTTTTAAAAAGATGTTATTTATTTGTTTGAGAGAGAGAGGGAGAGCATGAGGTAGGGGGAGGAGCACAGGGAGATGGAGACTCCCCGATGGGCAGGGAGCCCTGACATGGGGCTCGATCCCAGGACCCCGGGATCATGACCTGAGCTGAAGGCAGACACTTAACCGACTCAGGTACTCCTATAAATGATTTTATGTTAAGTAAGCATCAACAGGATTCTTACCGGACACACACACAAGCCAGGATGTCCCCCTGCTGAGAATGCTCAAGGCCCTGTGGCCCTCTAGACAGTGGCTCTCCACCAGAGGGCAGGGTCCTCTTGATGGTCCTTTTGACCCCAGCCAATGGGATGGCAGGTGTGACTGCCACCCTCACCCGGGCAGGGTGCTCTGTGACCAGTAATAAGGCAGAGGTTAGGTTGGAAAAGCTGCTGTGGCTTCTTTCCTGTTCCTTGCTATCCCCCTCCCTTGGATCACTGGCTCTGGGGGAAGCAAGCTGCTGTGTCAGGGGGACACAGCCCAGTGGACATCCTCGCGTGGTGAGGAACTGAGGCCACAAGTCCAATAGCCAGTGAGGAGCAGAGGTCGGCGAAGCACCACAAGGGTAAGCTTGGGAGCGGGAACCCTAAGCTTCAGAGAGGCAGCCCCAGCTGACAGCTTGACGGCAACCTCATGACACCCAGGGCCTTCCTCCCTCAACACTGACTGAGGCCGAACATTCTTCATCTCATAGCGCCTGGCAACAGGAGCATAAAATGACTTTAAAATATACAGAGTTGGGCAGCCCCGGTGGCGCAGCGGTTTAGCGCCGTCTGTAGCCCAGGGCGTGATCCTGGAGACTCGGGATCGAGTCCCACATCGGGCTCCCTGCATGGTGCCTGCTTCTCTCTCTGCCTGTGTCTCTGCCTCTCTCTCTAGCTGTGTCTCTATGAATAAAAAAAAAAAAAAAAAAGCATAACTAAAATATACAGAGTCTGTCATGGAAACCCATATTTATAATGAATTAAAGTCAGAAAAACAGAATAGCAAAAATTGTACTAATAAGAGAACATTTCTTCTCCCCATCTCCCCCCCACCAGAAAAAGAGCCCCATATTTTAGAAACACTTTGTAGACAGAGCCACCTATGCGAAGGTTGTTCCAACTCTAGTCATCAAGGAGGACCTGGCTTCTGGCCTTCTGAGGGCAACACAAAAGTGAAAACACCAGCAGATTTCCCAAAGCCCCTCACTGTGACTCACGTGAAAAGCCTGCGTGAATAGTGGGGTCAGGGTGACAACTGACACAGAAGGTGCCAGTCCATTCATGGCAGCATTTACTGACTGCCTGCTGTATGCCCGACACTATGGCAGGCACTGAGGTATTCAGAACTACCTGGTGTCAGAGATTCCACAAACACTATGCTGAATCCCTACCCTCTGCCAGGCCACATGCTGGCTTTTCTGGAGCTCACTGAGCAGTGTGAGGGAAGGACACAGACATCAAGACGCCTTGTGGTAACGGCCAGGTGAGTAAGGAATCCCCTTCCATGGGGCACCAAACAGCATCACCAACTCTGCCAATGGTGCTGTCCCTCTGCAAGAGGTCATCTGCAATCCCCCAGTCGCTCAACTAACATTTGTGCACTTACTACCAAGTGAGTACCTGGCACACACAAAGCAGATGTGCAAAGGTAGTCCAGGAAGGGTCAGCCGGCATGGAGCCTGTGGATGGAGCCCACAGCCTCATAGGCAAGACAATTAGTTACAAGTTGAAAGAAGCAGGGAGAGGATACAAAAAGTTATAAATAAATAAATAAATAAATAAATAAATAAATAAATAAATAAATAAATAAATAAAAAAAAAAAAAAAAAAAAAAAGACAAGGTCCAAGAAGCAATTGAAATCTCAAGAACAGAATCTTAAATTGCAGTAAGTGGCCCCATGGAGGGAGGTGACCACGGAGATGGTGCACAGCCCAGACCAGGCAAGACTGGGAGTCACTCCTGAGGCGGTCTGCTCGCAAGGCTGAGAAGGGAGCAGGGGGTCTTCTAAACATGCCACCCAAGCACCCGCCTGACCCAGCAGCTACGATGAGGACTTACCAAATGTCACTCCAAGAGGCCAGGGGCCCCCTCTCCTGCACCTGAGCCGGACACTGAGCCTGGCACAAAGCAGGCACTCACTGCATGCAAACACAGGTGGTGGAACAGTTTGTAGGGGTGGTGGGGAGCGGGAACTGTGGGGCCTGACCTCAGGAGGCACTAAGGAATCCCAGTGTGGCCCTCACGAATGCTGGAGCAGGAGACTGAGCTTCAAGAGCGGGATGGCGCTTCGTTTTGATACGCAACCCCACGCCAGAATTGAGATAGGGTTTTCTAAGCAGAATGCACTTGTTATGGTGATGAAAATCAAATGCTTCTGGGGTGCTCAATTGTTGATTTCGGCTCAGGGTCATGAGATCGAGCCCCCCCTCCCCCGTCGGGCTCTACGATGCTTAAGATTCTTTCTCTACCTCTCCCTCTGACCCCCCCCCCCACAAAAAAAAAAAAAAAGAAATGCCTCTGCCTAACAATTTGCTTTGCCTAATGATGAGAGTAAGTACCAGACAAACAACAGCTAGAGTTGAGCAAATTTATTCCATGTCAGGTACTGTTATTGACCAACTGAACCATCATCACACCCCTATAAGGAGGTATTATTATTGTCCCCATCAAGGCCAGCTTCTGGGCACGTGTGTGAGACCTGTGCAGTTGCCCAGGGCCCCACATGTAGAAAAGCCTGTGGTTGCTTCATGCTCTGCTGTCTCATCCTGACATCCTCAACACTTTTTAAACAAGGGCCCTGCATTTTCATCTTGCACATTTTGCGTTCTTTGCAAATTACATAGTGCGGTTTTCATCTCCATTTTAGAGAAAACTAAGGACTTACAAAGTTTTAGCTGAGGAGTGGTATCTTGGGGACTGGACCCCAGGCGGCCTGGCCCAGAGTCCACTCTTCACCGCTCACCACATTGCCCCTCGTGCAGTTTGGCTGGGGTTGGGGGGGTTCACCTTCATCTGCCTTCCAGCCCCCAGACGTGAGGCTCCCTGAGGGCAGGAGCCTGTCCCCCTCCATCCGTGGACCCCATTGCTCTGCACAGTGCCCAGTGGACTACAGCTGCTCAACGATACTTGTTGACAGAGGAACTCAAGCAATCAAGCAATAAAACTAAGGAACACATAGAGACAAGGAAGGATTTCTCAAACTGGAACACTGACCTTCTGGGTTAAAACCTTGGTCCAGAGTAAATATTCATCACACATGAGATGAAGAAACCAGATAACATATTCTGAAAGTAAACCCTGTCGTTTCTCTTGAAGTACCTTCCCAGCGTATCTTAGAGCTCTCTGTTATAGCCCCTTCTGAAAAAAATGCTTCCTGTTCACCAACTCCTCCATAACATTAAAACTCGTTTTCATCTTTGCTGAGATAATGGTTTCTTACTAAGGATCAAATGAAAAATTCTTCATCAAGAAATGTAGCACATTTCTGGACTATGCAACATTACTGGAAAATACTTTTGTTCTGTGCTTTTATTAATCCTATTCCAGAATATAAAGTTTTCCACAGGTGTGTTGTTCATAATAACGATCCTAACAAAACAACGGCCGATGCTATTGAAGACTAGCACGTGTAGACACTGTTCTAAGTGCTTCTCTCGGATTTTCTCATTTAATCCTCCTAATAACCATTCAGGTTAGATCCTCCTCACTCTCTCCGTTTCCAGAGGAGGAAAGAAGGTACAAAGTGGTCGAGTAACCTGCCCAAGGTAACACAGTCACCAGCGAGCCCACACAAGTTCCTCAAAAGTGTCATAAGGACAATGACTTTGGGGTGCCTTGGTGGCTCAGTTGGGTAAGCGTCTGCCTTCAGCTCAGGTCACCATCCCAGAGTCTGGGCATCGAGCCCTGCTCAGTGGGGAGCTGCTCCTCCCCCTGCTCATGCTCTCCCACTCTCTCTCTCTCTCAAATAAATAAAATCTTAAAAAAAAAAAAAAAAAAAGACAATGACTTCTTTAAGAGAGGGCACCTTCCCTTTGATGAATTCAAAGAGAACACACACTGGTTCTGAGCTAAAGCAGATAAAAAAAAATATAACTTCTACACTACTAACTGCGGGTCCTAATCTTGTCTCACTATATAGCAACCATTCCCTATAAGCAGGTTAATCTAAACTTAAAAATCAAGGAAACAGCAAAGAAATTAGCACGAAGAGAATTTCTGAAGCTTTTACTCCTCCTGACTTTCCTACACTCATCCGACATCACCTCCAGTAAACTCTTTTGCTCTCTCACTCTTCTGAGTCTGTACAAAGTATGGGCTCCCTTCCACCAAGACTTAAAGAACTCTAAATTTTATAAAACTCGGGATCTTCCTATGGCATGACGTCATGGCTCATGACCATGATCATTAACAGCTGTTCACTTTGGAGGTGACAGTGGGGACCAGACAGATTCCTGTCACAGGAGCGGAGGGGAGAGTCCACGCTGACACACTGACAGCCCTTTGCACTCTGCAGGCCCCAGTGTGACCTGTGATCCTCAGTGGAGGGTGTCACGTTAGCCCCGATGTGTCATCACAACATCTCGGGCCAGTTGCGAAAAGTTGTAAAAGTCACAGAGAAAACCACCACCTCTGGAGACAAAAAAAAAAAAAAAGAATAAGAAAAAGAAAAACCCCAATTTCCAAAGAGACGCGAGGGGAAGAAAGAGAAAGGGTCTGTGGCGGGCCTTCTTAGCAAGGGAAAAGAGCTGTAAGCCATCGCAGAGGCCACTCGGCCGCTCATCAGGCAGGGAAACTGAGGCTGCCATCAGGACACAGGTGACCAACCAGGCTCCAACAGGCACCCCAGAGCACCTTCAGAGGGCGGCTCCGGGGCGCAGAGGGGGCCGCAGGGGCTTTCCCGGGCTCCCAGCGCCGCCAGCTGGAGTCTCAGGGCCGGTGCTGCTCCCCAGCTGGGTCACAGGTGGCCTGCGGGTCCGCCCCGCTCACACGGGCCCCGGGGTGCGCCCCCCCGGCGCTCTCTGGGTGGGGGGCCCCAGACCTCGCCCCCAGCTGCCTCAGGAACCCCGGGGCCCACTCCGCCCCCCCAGGAGCCGCCCCGTGGGCGCCCCCCCGCCCGGCGTCAGGAACCACAAGCGCGTGCCCCCAGCCCCAGGGACCCCCAGATGCTGCCGCGTCCCGCCCCCACGACCCCCCGGGTGCCCGCCGCGCCCGGGGCCCCGGTGCGCGCCCTCCCCGCTCCTCGCTGAGGCTGGCGGCGGCTGGGGGCGGCGCGGCCCGGACCCAGGCGAGGCCGAGGCGCCGCGGCCGCAAGTGCGACGTGTCACAGGCCCGGCGGGCTCCTCCTCCCGCCGCCGCGGCCACTACGGCAGCGGGGCCGCCCGCGGGCTGGGACACGGGCGCCCAGCGAGCCTCTCCACGCCCGGCGGCCGCTACCTTGTTGGTCGGCACGGAGCGAAGGCGCCTGAAGATGCTCAGGATGTCCTGCTTGCTGGGGTCCCCCATGGTCGGCGGAGACGCGAGGCGCAGCCGGCCCGGCCAACCGGGAAGGGCCGAGCGGGAGCGGTTGCCGCCTCCGGGAGACAGACGGCGGCCGAGGGGGCGGGGCTGCGCGTGACGGTCAGGCCACGCCCCACACTGGCCACGCCCATCCGGGCCACGCCCACCACCGGGGCTCACGCGCCGCTCTCTTCTCGCGGCCTCGCTCGGCGGCTCCGCCCACTCGAGCCCCGCCCCGGCGCCGCCCGCGCGTGCGCAGGAGCCCGGCGCCCCTCCGCCCGGTGGTGGCCTGGGGAGTTCGCTGCGGGGCCGAGCCGGGCGAAGCTGGGTCAGGCCGGGGTGGGCTCCCGCGCGCTCGGCGGTGGGGACCCGCCCCCGCCGGAGCTGCTCGGCCGCCGCTTCGACCCACGGAGTGAGGCGTGGCCGAGGTCTTCTCACCTGGTCCTCCCGAGCGCGCAGCATCCCTGCAGGAGCCAGGGGGGAAGCGCGAGGGGAAGGACCCACCTGCCGCCATCGGATGCCCGATTTTCTCTGGTCGCCTTTATTGCTTTTTCTTTTTTCTTTTGCATTAAGCTGAAGCCGAGCCCTGGATGGGAAGCCTCCACCGCCCGAAGATCGGTTTCCTTCAAGTGCCTGTTTGGGTGTCGGGTCAGCGAGAGGTCGCAGTCGTCTTGAGGTTCAGTCGGCACCGGTGAATTCAGACCCGAGGAGCAGCGGGACGTGCCCGGCGGCTGCCAGTCACGGAGGGGCTTAAGGTCTCGGAGGAAGGTGGGTGCTTCCCCAGAACTGCCGCCCGAGGCTGGGTGGTGCAGGGCGAGGTCAGGTTCACCTCGGCTCCAAGCCCGACTCGCCCGCCCCCTCCTAGCTGTGCCCTTGGTCAGGTCAGTCCTCTTCTCCAGAAAGCCTGGCTTGTTCCTCTGTCGGTGCAGTGGGCGCTACAGATAATCAGTGCCCGACAGCATGAGGGAGCCCTGGAAAAGCCTTTGGCTGCGTCTTTCCTACTTTTAGAAGCAGGGAATGCTCACTCAGCCTGTCCGGGTAGATACCCTAAGAGGAAGTTGGAAGTTTTATAAGGATGTGGACTCAGATAAACCCAGGGTTGGACCTTTTCCAAGGAAGGGAAATTGATTGCCTAACAGAACAGTAAGTCACTGTTGCAGAGGGCTGTGACCCAAAGTTCTTCCTTCTGTTGAGTCAGAAGCATATACTCTTGTACTCTGTGTCCCCCTGTGACACTGATGCACGCTGGCCGGTCTGGGACCCGGAGGGAGTCCTGCAGGACCAGCCTAGAGGGTCCTTGGTTTTGTGCAGGATAGAAATAAAACTCTGAGAGGAGGTGAGAGCAAAGTTTATTAAATAGCATAAGTGAAGGGTGCCTGGGGGGCTCAGTGGTTGAACATCTGTCTGCCTTCCGCTCAGGTTGTGATCCCGGGGTCCTGAGATGGATTCCCACATCACGCTTTCTGCAGAAAGGTTGCCTGTCCCTCTGCCTATATCTCTGCCTTTCTGTCTCTCATGAGTGAATAAATAAAATCTTTAAAAAAAAAATAAATAGCATAAGTGATAGAGCATAGCAGATGGAGTGTCTGGGAGACTTAGGAAGAGAGAGTCCGTCCTTTGCTCGAGGCTGGGGTTTTTATTGAGGATTGTGGTCTGGTGTGCATGTCTCAGGCATTCCAGAATTGGTCCAAACAAGGACCAGAACTCAAGTGTCCTCCGTCAGTCACTTATGCCCTGGAGCCAGGGATCTTGGCATCCAGGTATCTGCAGCCCCAGGGTCTTGGAAGATTTACGTGATGACCCTAGCTGGTCAGTCCTTGGATGTTATCTTTTGTGCTGGAGGTCTCTAAGGAAATCATTAACTTCTTGATCTTAACAAAGAGGACATACATTAAGGCATGTGTAAGGCGGGGATGCGGGTCCTAGCGAGAAGAGAAGCAGGAAAAGGAGCAAAATGGGGTCCCTTCAGTTTCCCTGTCTCAGTATTGGTTTGGCCCTACACAGAACACCTGGCATGTTTATGAGGAACAGTCATAGCCCTTCTGATAGGAATGATGATTACTATTTGGAGCTGAAAGCTTACTTACCAAGTTACATATTGGATGCCGGGAATTATATACTCTACAACATAGAGATCCCCCAAGTGATAAGGGAACAGAAGGCAGCTGGGCACAAAGCACAAGATGACACCTCACACAAACAACACCCACTGTGAAATAAGTGTGGCATTCCTCAGGTACTTCTCGATGCCCCAAAACTAAGGGAAGGGAAAAAATCAAATGATTAACTGATAAAGATCATAGTCCTGCAGGATATGAGTCTCTATCAGTTTACCAATGTCTTAGTGATATACAGGGAAAGAGCATTTTTTTTTAAAGGTTTTATTAATTTGAGAGAGAGATTGCAAGCTAGAGAGAGAGCATGAGGGGATCCCTGGGTGGCGCAGCAGTTTGGCGCCTGCCTTTAGCCCAGGGCGCGATCCTAGAGACCCAGGATCGAATCCCACGTCGGGCTCCCGGTGCCTGGAGCCTGCTTCTCCCTCTGCCTGTGTCTCTGCCTCTCTCTCTCTCTCTGTGACTATCATAAATAAATAAAAATTAAAAAAAAAAAACAGAGTATTAAAAAAAAAAGAGAGAGAGAGAGAGCATGAGTGGGAAGGAGGGGCAGGGGGAGAAGCAGACTCACTACTGAGCAGGGACCCCAATGTAGGACTCGATCCCAGGACTCCTGAAATCATGACCTGAGCTGAAGGCAGACGCTTAACCAACTGAGCCCCGCAGGTGTTCTGGGAAAAAGCATTCTTATCAATAGCCTAATTTTTAGAGACCCATAACTCAATTTCCTGGAGTCCTAACATCACCCTCCCTTCCATGAGTGATGTGGGAAACAGAGCATAAGGAAATGTAAACAGGGATCCCTGGGTGGCTCAGGCCTTGGCATGATCCTGGAGACCCGGGATCAAGTCCCACGTCGGGCTCCTTGCGTGGAGCCTGCTTCTCCCTCTTCTATGTCTCTGCCTCTCTCTGTGTGTCTCTCATGAATAAATAAAATCTTTAAAAAAAAAAAAAAGGACATGTAAACAAAGTTAAGTTTCTTTAACACCTGCAGCCTATTGACAAGGACTTTAATAGGAAAAGTACAACATTCCTCCAGGAAGCCCCCAACTGTCTTACTAGAAGGAAAAACCACCTTAACTCAGCAGTAGCCAGGCCTCTGCTTTCATGTAAATTTTGAGTATATCACAGTCCTTTTGTCCACCTCCCTTTTTCCTCACCTCCCCCAACTACCAAGTCTATAATCAGCCAACCCCAGGGCAGTAGCTCTTCTGCGCAGGGGTTCTGTTCCCTTGCTTTAATAAAATCACCTTTTTGAACCAAAGACCTCTCAAGAGTTCTTTTCTTGGCCGTTGGCTCCTGACCACACCAACATTTCAAAACTAGACCTCACCAGCATGCTAAAACCACATCACGAGGAGAAGAAAAAACGGGCAGTGAAGTACAGACTGTCTATAGGAGGAGAAATACTGGTGTATGCATATCACTGGCTCATCTGTCATCTGCTTAAGTGTTCTTCACAGAACTTATCACCACCTAACATGACAATATGTAACACTATATATATATATTGCTTCCCTTCAGTCGAACATAAATTTACTAAGATCAGATCTGTTTTGTGTACCTCTGTCCGCAGCACCTAGAACATGCCTGGCGCACAGTATGCATTCAGTAAAGATGTGTGGGATAGGCTTAGAATAGACAAAGCTACAAAGAGCGCCATTCCCAAGCATACTGATGAGAACAGACTGGATAGTCTACAAAATCATAAGTCTTCTTAAGCCTATCAGGTGGCTAAGTTTGCAAATCAACCAAATAAACCGAATTCCAAAGAGAATCGAGCGCCCCCAAAGATAGGAGCAATGGAGAAAGGTGGCCACCATACAAGTGGGCAAGAGGAAATAAGTTGAAATTTTAATGAATCTGTAAAGGCCAAGTGTGGGCTGGCATGTCAGTCTGAAATAGCGTGAGGCCTCAGATACAAAAAGTTTACATTCATTCACGAGTTCTTTTCCATAAACTTCCATGAGAAATTGTTCTTCATAAGAAAGATGGAGGCACGGGGCACCTGGGTGGCTCAGTGGTTGAGCATCTACCTTCGGCTCAGGGCGTGATCCTGGGGTCCTGGGATCCAGCATCAGGCTCCCTGCAGGGAGCCTGCTCTCCCTCTGCCTGTGTCTCTGCTTCTCTCTGTGTGTCTCTCATGAATAAGTAAATAAAATATTTAAAAAGAAAGAAAGAAAGATGGAGGCAAAGACACTTGAGAGAAACCCCTCGGGCAGTCAGGTGTCCAGCTGTTGTTGGGGGATGGGCACAAAACCCCACCCACATCCCTTCTGTAACATAAGAGCAGCCAACCCTGAACCCATAGTGTTCAAAGATCTGTTGCTGCCAGAGGAGGAGTAGAAGCAAAACCCAGTTACACCAAATCCAAAAGCTAATAAGAGATCCTCTCACCCTCAGAAGAGGACAGACAAAAATTCATTACTACAGACTTAAGAAGAACAACACAGAGAAAACCAGCCATGAGGCAGGTGCGCGTTGCCTGCTGTGCACCGTCCCTGTTTACCTTTCATGAAGACATCCTGGGGTGCCTGTGGCCAAGCGAAACACCATTTAGTCTATTTAATTCATTCAGTTAAGCAAGAACTTGCCGAAAGCCAGATGCCACTTCAAGGGAAGACTAGACTTGCCTAGACAGTCGTATGATGAATCACAGAGTGAGAATAGGCACAGATCTCGCCCCTCGCCCCTGGAGGACACCAGGGAGCATTAGTGCTGACAGCGCATGCTGTCTCTTACCCCGTTTCTGTACAGGTCAGGTGCATTTGAAAATGAGCACATGGAATCATGAGTGACATTATCTGATTTCCACAAACCCCTACAACACTCAGGCAGTGCGCACTTAGATTCACAAATGCCCCGTTTTAAGTATTTAAGGTAAAACACTTACTGATCTTTGCTTGTTACCGAGTTGATGTTCTTGACTGATTTCTTAAAACAATGTCAGCTGGGGCCATTACCTCCTTTAATGGGATGAACGATTTGGTGTAATAATTGTGCATTGCTGTAGTATTTGCAATATTAAAATATTAGCAAAAATAATTGCGAAATGAAATGAAACTTGTGTGTGTACCAAAACCTGATTGTTTGTAACAAGTGCATTTGTCATCAAAAACTGGAAACGCCCCCAGTAATCCTTCAGCTGGCTCAGCAAACATGGGGAGTTCATTCCACGGAGACCACCTACAATGAGAAGGACGTTTACCCCGATGATGTGTGAAACCACATGGATGGATCTCGAATTAATTATGGGAAGCAAAAGAAGGGGAGACATAGCCTGCAAACTGTATGATTCCATTCATAGGACATTCTGGAAAAGACAAAACTATAGAAACAAAACAGATCAGCAGTTTCCCAGGGTTAAGGATATAAGGAAAGGTTGAATTATGGAGGAACTAGGACAAATTTGGGCAGCAATGGGACAGTTCTATTTCTTGATTGTGATGATTACATGACTGTGCTTTTTGTGTTTTTTTTTTTTTAAGATTTATTTATTTATTCATGATAGACATAGAGAGAGAAAGAGAGAGAGAGGCAGAGACAGAAGCAGGCTCCATGCCGGGAGCCCGACGCGGGACTCAATCCCGGGACTCAATCCCGGGACTCCAGGATTGCCCCCTGGGCCAAAGGCAGGCGCTAAACTGCTGAGCCACCCAGGGATCCCCTGTGGGTTTTTTTTTTTTTTTAAAGATTTTATTTATTCATGAGAGACAGAGAGAGACAGAGACACAGGCAGAGGGAGAAGCAGGCTCTCTGTGGGGAACGTCATGTGGGACTCTATCCCAGGGCCCTGGGATCACGCCCTGAGCCAAAGGCAGACACTCAACCACTGAGCCACCCGGGTGTCCCCATGACTGTGCTTTTGTCAAAACTGGACTGTACACTAAATGGGGAACATTTTACTGTATATATACACCTAAAAAATGAAAAAAGAAGTGGGAAAAAAATCCTCAGCGGTGTGGGACTTATGGCCCATGGAATACCATGCATTCTATTTTTAATCTAAGCATATTTAGGGACATGAGAAAATGCTCTTGAAATATTAAGAGAAGGGAACAGGGCGCCCAACTATGTTTATAGTATGAGCTCAATTTTGTAAAACACAGGGGATCCCTGGGTGGCGCAGCGGTTTGGCGCCTGCCTTTGGCCCAGGGCGCGATCCTGGAGACCCGGGATCGAATCCCCCATCAGGCTCCCGGTGCATGGAGCCTGCTTCTCCCTCTGCCTGTGTCTCTGCCTCTCTCTCTCTCTCTGTGACTATCATAAATAAATAAAAAATTAAAAAAAAAATTAAAAAAAAATTTTGTAAAACACACACGTTGATGACAACCACAACAGAATGCATGTGCTACACACATGCACATAGGGAAAAAAAAAAAGACTAGAAAAAATAATCTGGAATTACCACTGTGGTTGCCTCTGGACCCCCGGACCATGGGTGGCTTTGTTTTTCTGAATACTTTTGCTTAAATTCCAGATTTCCATCTGAGCCTTTGTTCTGTTTACAAATAAGCGAAAAGCATGGACATTGTTACTGGAAAATACTATAAAGGGGCAGAGGTGGCCCATTAGCTGCACATGGTCCGTTAGCCCAAGGTTTGCCCTCCTGATCCAAGGTTGTGGCGCTCGGGGCTGTTTGTGTTGTCACTGCCACGGGTTTCTGCGGCCTTCGGTGGCCACATGGTGTCTGCCCATCAGTTATCCTTTCCTTAAAGAGAGTGATGTTACAGAGCGCCTGGGGGTGCTCAGTGGTTGGGCATCTGCCTTCGGCCCACAGCGTGACCCCGGGATCCTGGGATGGAGTCCCACCTCGGGCACCCCGCAAGGAGCCTGCTTCTCCCTCTGCCCGTGTCTCTGCCTCTCTGCATCTCTCAAGAATAAATAAGTAAAACATTTTTAAAAATGAGAATGATGTTACTGACGCAGCTCATCTGTTCATCCGTTCCTTCCCTTGTGCACGTCCTAGCTCTTCCCACAAAGGATTTGAGGAGTCTGAAGCAGCATTATCTGAATTCCATTTGGATGGGCCAAAATGGGCTTCACTGGATCTTTTCAGTTTTGCTCTAGGAGCTTCAAGGGGAGAAGGTCTGGGGCCAGCTTGCTGCTCCGTCGAGTGGGGCCAGTGCTGTGACTCCAGAGCCAGGGAGGACCTGGGGTCCCGGTGGGGGGGTCACTGCAGCAGCGCGGTCTAGTGTCGGGGCCTGTACTGCACCACCGTGTCCGAGGGCTCGCTGGGCTGCCGGGGGCTGTTGCACCCTGGGCAAGTCACCCAACCTCTCTGCGCCCCCAGCGCCTTGCCTGTAAAACTAGGGATATAACATTTCCCTAGTTCATGGAGCTGCTGGAGGGTTGGGGGGTTTAGCCCAGGGGCTGGCACAGACGGAAATACAAACGATAAGCTCTTATTCCCATTTTACCAACAAGCAAACCAAGGCTTAGATTAAGTACTTCAGTCAGGCCCATGCTGCTGGTACCGTCACAGCCCAGTTGGAGCACGGGGAATATGACCTCACGGTCCATGCTTTTAACCATCGAACCCATTTTTATGCCTTTTTAAAACTGTTGAGTTTCAGGGGAGAAAATGCGGAAAACCCAGCCCCCTGGGTCATTTCCTACATGGACGGATACGTGGCTTGGAGGAGGCACTCGTGCCTGGGGACTGGTTGGGGAGATCTGGAGTCTCCACCCGAGGTCGGCCGAGTTGGGATGGCCTTTGGGGTGAGACTACTTCCATAAGTGGCCCCCAGATTTGTGTGTTTTATCAAGCAGGTTCACACTCTAGACCGCATGCGATCATGAAAAAGGAAAGGCAGGAACCACTTCCCCATTTTCCAGATGAGGAAATAAAGGGTCAGGAAGACGGAGGGGCTTACCTGAGGACATGCAGCTCATCAGTGACACAGGTGCCCTTCTGACCCTGGTGGGACGCCTCTCCCTCTGCCACCGGCCTGCCACCTAACCTTCCCTGCCCCTGGCATGAGAGTCCTAGGAATAGTGAGGGATGGGATGTCACATTGGCCTGTGTCCCTTGCTCCCTGCACTCTCTTGGGGCATATCTCCCACTGCCTTGGCCAGACTGTGGGCAATCAGTGTCTGGGTCCCCAGGGCCCAGCTCCCGTGTCCCAGAGCTGGGTTGGGAGCATCTGCTGGTTATATGAACAAATCAAGGGGCACAAGGAATGGCTGGTATTTTGGGAGCTCTTCCTTGTGCTTTGAGACCAGCGGTCCCAGGTCAGCATCACTTGGGACACGTTAGATTAGATATGCGAAGTCCGACTCCATCCCCAACCTCGTGATTCAGAAACTTTGGAATATGGCCCAGCAAGCAGGGCTGTAACACATCCTCCAGGTGTACCAGGGCACCTGCTTTTTGGAGTTAGGCATTGGAGTTGAAACCCCAGCCCTGCCCCTAACTTGCTAGATGGCCTCACACAAATCATGCAACCTCTCAAGATTTGCTTCCTCATCTACAAAGCGGTGTTATGCATAACGAGGAGCCCTTATGTGGCCCTTTGCAGAGAAAGGTGCTCAGCACCGGACCTGGCATGGAGCTGAAAAATGCTAAGCCCAAGGCTGGTGAGAAACAGTGGGCTGAGAAACTGTGCTGGGGTCAGCCCGGCTCCTCTAACTCTGCTCTGCAGTGGCCCCACCTGGTGCAGGATGACCTTGTACCTCAAGCAAGAGGCTTGTGAGATCCGGCTGGGCCCAGGTCTGGCCTCCCTGGGGCAGTGCTCCTGCAGGTATGAAGGGATGCAGAGGGCGCCTGCCCAGCAAGGTCTCCCACTTCTGGACACCCCCAGGGTCATCCCCACTTTGTGGAAGGTGAGGCTCAGGCACTTGCTTGGGTGTCGGGTCGCACACAGGTGGGGGGGGGTCCCTCCCCAGTTTGCAGTCCACCCTGACCTCTTGCCAGGCAGGGATGCTTCCCACTGGAAGTGTGGGGAACAGGTCAAGGACCCCATAGTACTGTGACCCCCAGGGCCTTGGAGCTGGGCTGGGGGCCCTGTTCGCCTTAATTTCCTGAGACTTGTAGGGTGGCATCCAGAATCCACCAGGTACACTCTCAGGGGACCATCCTGCCCTCTCCTCCCTGGTGTCAAAATGACTTGGACCCTCCCTGAGCTTCTGGAGTTCCCCAAAGGCAAACCTAGGTCCTCCTTCGTTTTTCTCCTAGTCTTGCACACAGTAGGTACTCAATAAATGTTTGCTGGACGAATATGACCCGTGGAGAGGGCCAGCGGATTCCCTGCCAGGAAGGGCTACTCAGGAGCAGGCCATGCTCGGCTCCCCCAACCACTCACTGTGACCATGGGCACATCACTCCTGCCCCCCACCTGGCCTGCTTCCCCACGAGCAAGGCCGGGGGCGGGGCCGGTGGCCCACAGAGCCCTTCTCAGCTCCCAGCCCCGTCCGGGGTGTCAAGGGGTCCCCTCCATGTCTGCCCCGAGGCCCCAGGAGCCACACTGAAGCGGCCGCCCACTCCTCGCAGGAGCTCAGGGAGCCCCGGGCCTCGGCTCCAGCCGCTCAGAGCCGCATCTCCGCCTGGGCGTCCGGGGCCTCGGCCCCCCTTCCTGAGGAGGCTGTGGGAGGGGCAGCGAGGATGCCAGAAGCTTCACTCGTCAGCATGGTAACAGGTCTGGCGCCTGGGTGCCCGGGGCTCCCGGGGGCAGCTGCGGGGCGAGTCAGGAGCCCCAATTCCCTGGGACTAGGGCCCCCAGGCAGAGGTGGCCCCGCCGAGTCTGAGGGCCCCCCCTCCGGCTCCTCCCAGCCCTTCCTCACCTGCCAGTGGGGCAGTAGGGCGGGCGGCCCCCAGGAGCCCCGCAGTTCTGTCGCGGGGCTGGAGGTCCTGGACCTTCCATGTCCTCCTCGCCGATCGGGGGGACTGCGGCCTCCCCATGGCGGTGGTGAGGGCCGGGCCACCAGGGCTCCACCCCATGGTGGCGACACAGCTCCTCATGAGGCAGTGCGGCCGCCGGCTGCCCGCCTCCCCGAGGCCCACACTCTGGAAGGGGCCCTGTCTGGATGAGCGTATCGGGGCTTGGTGTTGGGCTGCGACAGCCCTTACATCTCTCCTTCCTTACCTCCCTGGCTGCCTTTCAACACGGGCCACCCCAGTGAGGGGGAGGATCCCACAGGGACCTTGTGCCACAGACCAGCCAGGACTCCCTGGGTGGGTGTGGCTCCTGGAGCCTCCGTGTGCTTCTCTGTAAAATGGGTTAGGAAGACAGCCCACTCGGGGATGTCTGGAGATGGGCATGGTTGGTTTTGTTTTTTTTAAGATTTTTGAGAGAGAGCAAGAGAGGGAGCAAGCACAAGTTGGGGGACGGCAGAGGGAGAGGGTCAAGCAGACTCCTTGCTGAGCAGGGAGCCTGACATGGGGCTCGATCCCAGGACCTCGGGATCATGACCCAGAGTGGAAGGCAGACCTTTAACCACCTGAGCCCCCCGGGGTGCCCCTGGAGATGGGCATGTGATTCTCTGGTACGGTATGAGCAGAGCACAGGGCCCAGCATACAGCAGGTGCTCAGGGAATGTGTTCAAAGAAACCCAGTGATGGACACTCTCCTCTGGATCCTCCTGTTTGGACCTCAGGGAGGGAAGGCGGTGCCAGCCTGCTGTCCACACTGGGGAAGCCCAGGCCACAGAGTACCAGGTTCCAGGGAGAGTGGAATCGAGGGGCTTGGGTGCCTGAAATCCCCAACCTCTGGGTGGCAGGGCACACAACCCTTCTGGCCGTGGTCTTATGCCTGGGATCTTGCCCAGCTCCAGAGCTGGGAGATGCTGGCATGGGCCTGAGGGACGCAGGGCTCCAGACGGTCACACGAGATCAACTGTTTATTGATTCTTTTTTTTTCTAAAATACTATACATTTAAAGAAACTCCTAACTGAAAAGACTTGACAATTTTTGGTAAATCTGTAGCAAAGGAATGAGGATTTCTGCTGGTAAGTTGTCATGACAAACACAGACGCACATCCACTTTCCAAGCAAGACATCAAGCTCGCTGGAAACACTGAGAAAATGCATAGCTTGTGATGGCAGCGGCCGTTTCCCCCATGTCTGGGTTACACAAAATAAAGGTTTTCCCGCCTTCCCTCCCCCCAACCCCCTGCCCTGTGATTACAGTGTCACTCCTGCCCCAGCGCATCTGCTCCTGATGACCAAGGCCACTCAGAAGAGACCCCTGTGCTCGGGGTGAGACCCAGCTTCCGTGTGCTCATGAGCAACAGAGAGGAGTGGAGCCTGCAGCTGCTGGAAGGACACGGGAGGTTTTACAGTGTTCTGCTACGGAAAGGACTGAGGCTGGTTTGGAGGGGGGCCCAGGGCTGGCCGGCCAAGACAGGCCTCCCCACAGCCGCCTCCACGGCACACAGACCCAGGCCCGCATGCCCCCAGCCCTGAGCTGGCCCAGCCAGGCCTGTGCCCGAATGTCACAGTCTTCAAGCAGTTTACAAATGAAACCCTCTGTCAGAAACCATTAAATCTCATTCAAACAGTAGACAAACTCTTTAGATTCTCTGCATATCAAATGATATATACAGATATACACCGAGACGTGACCGTCTAATATAAAGCATCTTAACCTACAGACGCATGTGCTTCAGAAGTTAGTCTTACTTTTGAACCTTCCAAATCATTGATAAAATTGTTAATTTGCAAGTATGAAGTTTGGAACGCGAGCAGAACGAAAATAAGTTTTTAAATATGGGGACATTTGGAGTACTACATAAGGCTGTTTCCGGAACTCACGACGGATGCTTCCAGTGCGGAGGGCATTCATGACAGATACCCAGCCGAGCGTGTCCCCACCTTTCCACTGCAACCTCTAGCCTCAAACACCGCCCGTCTCACTGAGCCCCGGCCTTGAGACTTGCCCCCAGCGCGGCCCGGCTGGTTGACAGTGCAGCACGGAGACAGGGGCTGCCTCAAGACTGGTGTGTATCACTCTGTGCCATAATTTAAGTATCAATGAATGGAAGAACAGGTATATAAAAAAGTATAACTGTACACAGCCTTTAAATTAAAAACCTCAAAGTCTTCACTCAGAAAATGGCATGTAAGTTTGTTCATTTACGTTGCAGATGATGAGACTCGTCAGAGGAAGTAATCAGTGGAACCCACCATGACTCAGGAGAGGAGGAAAGGCAAGGTCAAGAACAGACAGATCCATGATAAGCCGACACGCACAGTGAGCAGGACGGGGGAACGGGGCGAGTTCTGTTGTACTGTTTTCCTGCGCTCAGACCTCTCCAGCTACACTGCGTGTGGAAAGGTGCTGAGTCCCAGGTGAAATGACCCAGCTCGTCTGCCTCTGAGAGACACCATGAAGCCAAGGGCAACGGAGCCATCAGGTTTTGCAGGAAAAGGAGCGGACGCTCGCACGGCCGGCTGTTACCGGAGTGCCGCTGCCCGGGGCCGGTGGCCAACGGAGCTCCTGGGGCCCCTGCCTCCATCCTCCGCCAGCCAGCCGGCTGGCCCGTCACTGGATCGCCTCGACGTAATTTGCTGGGTACAGGCCGACCTGCCCGTTGTCCAAGCGTCCCTTGCACCAGCCCTGCTCATCCTCGTCCTCTATCTTGGTCAGCTCGTCCCCTTCAAAACAAGAAAGAAGCAGTCCTGGTGAGCGGGCACAGTCGCCCTACTAGCTCAACCCACCCCCAGCCCACAGACAGTTTTTAACTTAGGCGGGAGGGGCAGGCATTCTCTTGGGGGTGGGATGGGGCCAGACCTACTTATTTCTCTACTAAATTGCACTTTAAAGGGGCCTCGGAGAGGTTTCGCACAGGGTCCCTAAAGCCTGCAGCTCCTACAGACACTGCAGAATTAAATGTCATGGGCTCCGCGCTTCCCAATCATCCCAGGCTGGGTCGGAGGAACCCTTTCCAAGCGGCTGTGCCACCCCCCTTGCCACCCTCTCCTGCTGTCCTCTGCCCCAAGCCCCAGCCCGCTCCACCTTCTCACTCTCCTCTGGAACCTGTTATCCTGACTCAGTGTGACTGGAGTGGTTGCAGTGGGAGGGGCAGGGACCCATCAGTCTAAGCCCAGCCCCCAGCTCAGGGCATTCATCCCCTGACTTAAAGAAATCATCCCTTCCCAATACAGTGTGATGGAAGCCATCGGCACAGTTCTGGAATCTCCCCATGGTGTTGTTTATTAGCATCATTTGATTCCGCTTGTCTATTCAGACATGAAGGCCAGGCCTGGGCAGGGGAGAAGGCACCCTGATGGGGACGCAGATGGAGTCCTGGTCCTTCAAGGAGACAGACGGGGGTGAAGACCAAAGTGTGGTCAGGGCCCTGGTGGGGGAAGGTCCAGGTCTGGCTGGCATTTCCCACTCAGGGCAACAGAGCAGCCTAGCACCAGGGGCCGCTCGAGGAGCCACCTGGGGCTCTGGCCAGCGACCGCCTGCAGGGGCGGCGTGGGAACCCCGGAGCTCAGGCCTCGGTCCAGGCAAATGCCGGAAGTCTGTTAGCCCCAGGACAACTTTTGCCTTTTGTTCAGCTTGGAGCTTTGCATTTCTCACTGGCATTTCGGTCACTGGCATTTGGGTCCCCTTTTCAGGCTTGGTGGCAATTTCTTCCCCGGGCAGTTATGCCTTGTGGAGGCATTTCCCTGTCTCTCTTTGGTATAGCAGCTAAAGTGATGAAGAGGCCTGTGGGACTGATATCCAGAGCTACTGGATTCGAATCCCAGGGCCCCTGCTCATGGGCAACACGCCCTGCCGCTGGGGCCAGGTTTCCTCGTCTGCAGACCATCTGCAGACCGGGTGCTGGGAAGACTAAGTGAGAGCAGGGAAGGAGCCAGGCGGTGGCCAGCACCCAGTGAGCGGCCGGTGAGCGAGAGCCGCCATCACTCCCATGTGAGGGATGGCTTTCCTCCAGCCTCCGGGCCACTCTTTCAGCACCGGTTCCCATGCAGATCTAACTCAGCAACACCAGCAGTGAACACGGGGCGAAAGTGAGCACAGGAGGCAAAGCTCCATCTCCTCCTGTCCATCCTGCCCGCTGTGGACCCCTGGACGGTTGGTGTTTCCCTTGTCCGAGCTCTGTGACACTCACAGGGGCTGGAAAGGGCCCAGGGAGAGGTTTCTCAGGCACCTGAGACCCAGAGGAGCAGAGGGCACTGGAGCGAGCGTGCTACCAACTGAAGAAAACAGTGCTGGCTGGGCAGATGTTGCAAGAGAAGAGACAAAACACAGTGAAGAGGGGAGCTTTGAGGCTGTAAAATGTGAACTGGTGATTCAAAACATTGGTTTCAATCAGTTCGCTTTTAACAATTCACTTGGAGCAAAAAGAAACATTTATATCCATAAAACTGCAGACAAATCCAACAACTAAGATGGAGAAAGAATTAGAAATTACAATGAATAAACCAACCGACGAAGTTAGGGAAGAATGACTCCCAGGTGTCAGAAAACCTGGACAAAGTCGAGTTCAGGTGCATACGAACTTCCTACAACCAACAGGGGTGCCTGGTGACCAACCCTGAGCTTGAGTGTCTGAGGCCAGCTGCCCGGCCTGCGGAGCAGGGCTGTGCAGCTGACAGGCACAGACAGGGCCCTCCGGCCTGCAGTTGGCTGGATGCAAGGGTCTGTCCCAGGGCAGGGCGGGTGTCAGCCTGTGCGTGCTGCCTTCCAGCCCAGCCTCCCACTCAGAGGTGTGATGGCGGGTCTGGGATGGCTTTGAGGAGGGGACAAGGCAGGAGGACCTGGCTCTCTGTGGGCCCCCTCTGGCACCAGGCACCTGTGCTTCCTCCTCGGACACACTCTAACATAGCGCTTTCAAGCTAATGGTTGAAACCCATTTTAGCGAATTGCAACTAGCATAGAAAAAAAAAAAAAAAGACAAAGCCCAGAGACTCTGTGTACACAGAGCTCCCATGATCTGGATGCAAACTGTTCTGCAAAACGAAGTTCAGGTATTGGCAACAAAGCTGTGCCGGTAGTAGAAAGTATACCATGTGGCTGCAGGGGTAAGGCTCAAAGGCACCCAAAGATGAAGCTGAGTGGCCCAGAGGTACTCAGTGTGGTCCCGGGGTCTGGGCAAGGTGGCTCGCCAAGGGCTCCTCTGCCAGCTGGGGTCTCTGGAGAAAACCTTCCCCTGGGGACCCGCAGGCTGGCTGCTTCCACCTGGGAAGCACCTGGGAAAACAGCTGGTGCTGGCGATGAACATTCCCTACCCCAGTGTCCTGCTGTCCCCAGCCCTCCGTCCTGCTGGGAGTGGTGCCTTGGGCAAAAGCACCAGGGGCATCCTTCATGCCTTCTAAGGTTTGGCACTGAGCATTCTGCTGCTTTTGAAATGTGGGAGGATGGCCCACAGATGCAGCAGGAATTTCCCAAACTTAAAAAAACAAACAAACAAAAAAAACTCCCCAAGCAGGTTGGAAGCATTCGCCCCAGGTGTCAGTCGGGGAGCCCACCTACCAGCCTTGAAGCTCAGCTCATCATGCTCCTGTCCTTCGTAGTCATAAAGGGCCCGGACCCGCACTTCCGTCCCCGAGGTGGTGTCCTCGTCAAATGGGTTTGAGTCCCCATTGGCATCCGTGGAGGAGAACGGGTTGTTAGATTCATCATCCGACCAGTCAGTGGGGTAGCTCTGGGTCTTCTCATAGCTGCTCACACTGCAAGAAAAAGGGTGGACCCAGGGACCCTGAGTATGGGACAGAGGCACGAGGCCCTGCCTGGAGGCTCAGCCCCTGCCCAGGGAGGCTGCAGGAGCCCCGGGGCCTGGCAAGGGACCTCCTTCCGCAGGAGCACAGCCCTCAGCATCACAGTGCAGTCAGGCTCCCCACAGGGCTGCCCAGCACACCCGTCTTCCTGTGGTGGTGTGCCAGGGCCTCGACGAGGGTTAATGGAGGACAGAGAAAGAACAACCACAGATTGTTAATAGGTGCCCCCCTCCCTGAGAAATCGAGAAGCCAGAGACCGTCCACCAGCCGGCAGCTGGGCCACCTCCTGCAGGCCCCATGCATTGCTGTGAGTGCCAAGGGGGCAAGAGCCTGGACAGAGAGAGAGGAGACACAGAGAGCGAGCGAGGTGGGAACCAGAGGGAAACGTTTGTTCACCAACTTTTTGGCCTTAATGTCCTCCTTCTCACTGACGGTGCTCCCCGTGTCGTCCTCATCCTCGAAGGGGTTGTAGCTGGACAGAGACTGCGCTGACCGTGCGGGGTTGCTCGGGACACTAAGGTCACTATGGGGAGAGAGAGAGCTTTCAGGGGACCCCAGCTCAGCACCCTGCCCCGGCCCTGGGTGCTCCCAGCTGCAGGATCACAGGGCCAGGGGCTGAAGGGGCAAACTGGCTCCTCACCCAAGAGGAGGATTTGTCATTTGAGCAGAAAGAATATTTTAGCAAAAACACTTAGTGATATTCTGGTGGTTAAACACATTTAAAGTGTCTAAGGAGAACAGCAGGTCCATTTCCCTTCTTGCCTGTGGGTGTGGTCTATCCTGAACAGGAGACTGGGGTGCGGACAGGTTGCCGCTGGAGCACAAGTGATATCCGGCCTGTGGCTTCTCCCCACAGTCCTCCCATCTGGGCCTGTGGCCAACACTGTGATGCTGGGAGCTGGCAGCCAGCCTGTGGGGCTCAGCGCCCCCCCTGCTGAGAGCGAGAGGGGCTCCTGGAGCTCTCCAGACCCCACAGCGCAGCATTCCCCTCCTTCTAACTACAAAGGCTCCAAAATCCTCCTCCCTGCTTCTTCTGGGGCTAGAGCTTCCAAAATCAGCTCCCAAACCTGCTAAACAGCACTTTCTAAGAAAGAAGGACCCCTTTGTGCTTCAGAGAGAGAACATCCATCTGTATAAATGTATCAGCCAGCTACTGTGAGCCAGGCCCCGAGGGGATGGACCTGAGGGAGATCAGACCCAGGCCCAGCCTGAGGGCTGACAGCCAGGATGCAGTGAGTGTGCATGCTGCAGAATAAAATAAGACGGTAAGAGCCCTGGTGCCACACCGTGCAATTCAGCTGCAAGGTGGGGCTTGTGGGGCCAGGACCACCTCCAGCCTCCAAGTTAGGAACTGCATGCGGCTGGCACTTGAGCGCTGCACGGAGAGCTGGAAGGAGAGGGGAGAGGAGAGGAGGAAATGCCTCAAATACTACTAGTGACCTCAAGGGGCCGGCAACTGCCTCATGGCTTCAGGCCCGGAGAGGGGCGCTCGACCCAAGCCTGCCCACTGCCACACTGGAGCCGCATGTCTGAGACCACTAGGCCCTCCTCTCTCCCCAGCACCTTTCTCTTTGAGGGGGTGCTGGTACCGGGAAGCAGAATTCATGCAGCAGCCCTGGCCTGCCTAGACTCTCCCAGACCCTCCTCTCCCACCAGCCCCAGTCACACAGGTGCCAGCCTGATCCCTGGGACAGCGCTTACTGCTCCAGTCACTTCACCAAGCCCACCTGCCCAGAAAGAGACCCAGCAGCTGAGTGACAACTGGCTGTGTCTGGCCAGGGAGCCCAGGTAGGGGCTTCAGCACTCAGGGCTACAGAAAGGCCTCCAGTACCTGTGCTGACCCTCCTAGGAAACCACAACCATGAGCTGTATTATTACTTGTTGTGGCATGGAAGCCTCTGGGCCCAGAGCCTGTGGGGCAGGAGCAGCTTCCAGGGAGGGGCAGCTGGCAGCCTCAGCTCTGCAGATGAGAGCAACATCTATCTACTGGGACTCGGAGGCCAGAGCAGACCTTGTCTAGCACACGATTTCCACGAGGTTCTAATGCCCTCGGTGCCACCTCTTCTAACCAAACAGTTTCAGCAGATAAGTCAGAAATAAAATAACCAACACTTTCATCAAAGATGTGCCTTGAAAAGGGGGGACACTTGACAATGATCTCCTGTACCACCACTCCCCTCCGAAATCAAGCACCTGCATACAGAACAGAGAAGTACAAACCTGACCGGGACACCTGCACCCGCCCAAAGGATGGCATCAATGGTAATCTCCACCTGCCTGTGTGTACCACTGGGGATACACAATGACCAGCACCTGACATCAGTTCCTGCCCTCACTTGGGGCCAGAAGCATGTTTGTGCCAAAGGGTCCTTTCTCTGGATCTTTTCAGAGCTCTAGCATCAAGTGAGCTGATGATCTTCCCCAGAGATGCTCTTGGGCCACTGCCCAGCAGAGTTTGGATGCCCAAGGAGCATCTGGAAAGACATTGGTGGGGTTCCCCCCCCTACAAGACATTGGTGGGGTTCCCCCCCCACAAGGCCTCATGGGGGGAGGGGGTTGGTCTCCCAAGTATCCAGGCTGGAAGCATCCAGCCCACCCAGAGGACCCAGGGGACCTATCCCAGAGGATAGAAGCTGCCTCATGCCCACCTGCTGGGCTTGTTCTGCAGAGCCTGGTCGCCTGTCTGGTTGATGCCCGTCAGGGTGACGCCATCAGCAGCCTTCTTCTTCTCTCTTCGGCTGAGAGTTCGATTCAGGTCTGCAGACCACTCCTGGGCAAGCAGGCACCGAGAGAGAGAAATAGGGAAGTTCATTGGTTTGAAGCCACATCAGTCTAACACACTGGGCAGAAAGCCAGGGTCTGTCCTGCACAGTTAGTGGCATGCAGCCCCGTGGCCTCGGTTCACCTTGCTTGCAAGCCTCGGGTTCCCAGCACCCCCCTGCTACCCCCTCCTCACTGCTAAAGGTGGGGACTCCAGCCTGTGTGGGTCTGTTCTCTGGAAGGAGAATCTGACCAGCCAGCACTCAGGTGTCGAGGAACTTCCCCATCCTGCCCCGGGGCCCCATGGCACTAAGCCTCCAGCCTCCTCAGGCCAGCAGGGGTCGCCAGAGGCCTCACCGGCTTTCCTTGAGCCTTCCAAAGTAGACAGGAGCTAGTTCCCATCTAGTCCCTGACCGGTTTCTGGCTCTGAGCAAGTGCAACAGGAGAGCTGGCTGCAGGTTCTGGGCAAGCCCTTGTGGGGACCGCAACTTGGCAGGGTGGGGGGTGGGAGGTGTCAGGGGCAGGTAAGCTAGCCCTCCCCTACCCCAGCAGGTCTCCGGGGAGCAAGCGGTGCCCTCTGGCAGCTCACAGCACAGCAAGCACTCACCTCCCCAAAGGTTTACTAGTTGTCCCACATGGAAACAGCTTTATCATCCACACTGAGAAACACTCAAAGTGGGTTACAGAAGGAAGGGGCCATGACCTCATTCCCCGGAAAGGTCTCCCTCCTGACCCCACCCATCACCAAATAACCTTGACTGAATTATTAACCCTTGGTGTGTTGAGTCCATAGCTTGGCACACATGTCCATGTAACACTTCCGGGTTAGAGGCCAACTTGGAAATATCAAGTCTAACCTGCCAACTTGTCAAACAAGGAAACTGAGGCCCAAGAAAATGACTTGCCCATGCAGAGCTGATGGCAGACCTGGGCCCCTGACTCCAGACCCTGGTCATCTATTTATTAATTATTCTCTCAACTGAAATAAGTTGACTCAGAGCAACCATATGAATATAAATCTGTCCAGAATGCGTGGCTTCCAGGACCCGTGTGATCAGTGGTAGGCCGGCCTGGGAAGGAGGGGCCCGCTGTTAGTGTGGACAATGAACAGCAGGGCAGAAAGGCCACCACATGCCGTCAGAACCAGGCTGTGGACCCCACACACACAGACCCGTGCGGGCCGGACACACACTGTTGGAGGGTTGGGATTATACATTAGCCACAAAATAAGAAACTTACTTCATCCTGCGGCATGGAAAATAAAAGCAAATAGTTTCATTAGAGAAAGTCAAGCATGATCCTATAAGAACCGTAAGCACAGGCCACATGTGGGCGCTGCTTCCCAGCCTGTAGGCACGAGAGGAGGGCTGCAGTGGCCAGGATGCCCATACCATCGAGCCAGCCTGTCAGCTCAGATCTTCCTTCCCAGACCACTACACTCTCTAGATACAGGTGGACAACCCTAAGGGCCTGGGGCGGGAGGGGAGGGCTGCATTTCATAGGTGGCTTCCCAAGCCCCTCTGGATCAGTATACAGCCCTGCAGGGTGAATCCCGGCATGTGCAGAGGACACACCAGCTCGCTTCTTCCCCATGCACCATCGCGGGGGGGGGGGGGGGGTGGTAGGCTATGTGCTTTCCCCTCTAGGGCCACTTCTACTCAGGGGGACCCTGGGCCTCTAGCTCATCCCAGTGCCTCCGTGGAAGGAAGCCTCCTGTTGGGAGATGTCCTAACACCAGTGCAGGGAATGTACTCAGCTGCAGAGACCCACACTGTCATGCGAGCAGCTTCTTGAGAAGCTCCAGAAGACAGAGGGACATGTGTGAGATCTGACACAACCGTAGCTAGGGTGGGGCTAGAGGCCAGCATGGACTCCCAGCTGCCCAAGGAGACGGGTGCTGTTGTCATCCCCACTTTACACATGGGAACAAATGACTGGCTCAGCGTCCCACAGCTCTTAAGCGGTGAGGCCAGATGTGAGTGCAGCCTGTACTCTAGCAGTCCCCGGGGGCAGGGGAAGCCTCTTGGCCCTCGTGCCAGGTGTCCTCCCCGGAAGGCAGCAGCCATAGCCCTTCCAAGCCTTTCCTGGCTCCTGCTTTACCACAGGTGGGGAAAATCTCTTCCCTCAGAAGAGGGGGTGGCAGGACTTAGTGAGGGTGGGAACGCAGATGGACTGTGGCTGGAAGAGGCCCAAGAGCCCCAGGCTCTCACATTTTGCAGGTAAAGATACTGGAAGGCTCACACTCATGAAATCAGGAAAAGAGGAAAGCTAATCCTGAACCAAAAGGAGTTGAATTTACTGTCTGAACCGAGAAAAAGTCCCCTGTGGGAAGGGTAAGAAGAGCTACACATAGCCCCATCTCTCCCCGTCCCAGGCCTGAGGCCTGCCAGCCTGGTGTGCGCTGTGGCTGGTGTGGCCATCCTGCGGAGCAGGCGGGGAGCTGCGCAGCTCCCAGGACTCATCAGCAACTAGAGAATGCCAATGGTCAACAGGCGACCATCATGGTTCCTAACAAGCGAGAACACGACTGCACCTTCACTAACTCCAAAAGGCCCTGCAGTGGTGCCCTTGGGACTCTCCACATTGACGTGGGTTCCAGAGTAGCCATGCTTAAAGGCTGCCTCCTAAGCAGGGCAAAGGCCATCACCAGTTGGAACGAGAAAGCATACATCTCAACCCTGTGGGCCCAGCCCCTGCCGGACCAAAGGGGTCCTGGGCACAGCCTCCTCTTACCTCAAACTGTGGCCAGTTCATGGACATGCCTGGCCCGTGGTTGGCTCTGAACCACCTTAGGTCCTCCACCGCGTCAGCAGCTTTAATGCTCTGCTCCAGGTCACGGTAAATGTTCTTGTAGCTAAATCAGAGAGAGGAAATGCATGACTCTCTTGGAAGGCAGGGATGGCCCCTATTCACCCTGCCCCAGAGCCTGGCCACAGCGGGGGCGTGGGCTCTGGCCACACAGAGTTGGCTTTGTAGCTCGGACCAGGATGCTCTGCCCTGGCTTGGCTGGATGATTATCTGGCCTCAGTGTGCACAGCAGACGAAACACCACCATGGGCTGCAAGCCACAGCTTTGGCTTCCCACAAATTGGCTTGAAATCAAACCAGGTGGCAGGGCAGTGCTCTATGTCAGATAATGCAGCAGGTGCCAGCATCTTGGCCACATGGGCACTGACCTCTGTGGGTCCACTTAAACAGGTCCAGAATCAGGAAAGTTCCCCCTCATCCCTTCAAAAAAAAGCTGGAAGGTGCAAAAGCTGTAAGTGAAGACTGCCCAGTGCTGTGGCTGCAGAACTCACCCTCTACCTGGAGCAGCAGCTCACACCAGTTCAACATCCTAGGAAGTGGATTATGAAGGACAGGACCTAGTGTTTCCCCTTATCACCTACATGGCAGGCAAGTCCTTTCCCTCTCTGGGTCTCAGTTTCCTCTGTTGAGTGGGCACAGTGCCATCTGGTCTAAGTTGAAGTGTGTCCTCCACACAAGATATGTTGAAGTCCTGACCCCCAGTATCTTAGAATGTGATTTTATTTGGAGATAGGGTTTTTACAGAAATAATTAAGTTAAAATGAGGTCATTAGGGTGGGCCCTAATTGCTGGGAGAAATGTAGACGCACAGACACACACAGAGGAAAGGGTACATGAAGACACAGAGAGAAGATGGCCACGTGGCAGGGGTGATGTGTCTATAAGCCAAGGATTGGCAGCAATTGGACAATTGACAATTGGAACAATCCTCCCCCCTAGAGCCTCAGAGGGAGCACGGCCCTGCCAACATCTTGATTTTGTACTTCCCACCCCCAAACTGTGAGACAATAAATTTCTGCTGTCATAAGCCAGGGGTTTGGTATTTTGTTATGGTAGCCCTAGGACACTACTCTGCCATCTACTCCCCAGGCTGGCTTCGAGGACTCAGTGAGGCCAGGCATGTCAGCCAAGGACAAGCGTGCACATAATGGGCACAGCTGCCCTACCCCAGCCAGCAGTGCAGCCCCAGGCAAGTCAATCCACCAAAACTGGCCTCAGCTTCTCCCTTGGTAAATGGGGAATAATGCCACCCACTTTACAGACTGTCCTAAGCATTAAATACTGGCAGAGTGGCGATACAATAATTGTTCCCTTCCATTGAATTATACAGGAGACAAAGGGAATGCAATTTCTTAACAACGACAAGTCTTAGCTTGCGAGTCATTTCTACACAGCTCTGCAATAAGGATGACTGAAGTCCACATCCATGGTTAGCTCAGACCTCTGCCCCAATGGAGGCATCGTGGGAAAAAAGAGAAGGCAACTGCAGAAAGAACATCACAGCCTCCATGTCAGGATCCAGAGCTGAGCCTCCGAGGGCCTGTGCTACCCAAGAGGCCCCGGAGAAGTCAAGGCTGAGTGGGCAGCCAGCCACTTGAACGGAAGGGCCTCCGTAAGATGGTCCTGAGGGAAGGGCACCAGCCTGGGAAACACAGAGAAATGCTCCTGGCTGGATTCCAAATATGCCAACTGTGGCTGATCCAGGCTGCAGCCCTCCCTTCCTACCTGGACCTCGAGTGTCGTACTTAGAGCTGGTGGCTCATGGCTCACCTTAATGCGCAGCCTGAGGCTGCCCAGCTCAGGCCAGCAATGAGCTGGCCAGGCTGATGGGATGCCCAGCATAGGCCGACTGTGCACCTGCACATGGGCTCAGCACAAGGTTCCTCCCTGGGCAGGAGGACTTAACCAGGGAGTTTTTTGTTTTTTTTTTTAAGATTTAATGGGGTAGTATCCCAAGTAGACTCCCCACTGGGCATGACACCCGACACGGGGCTCAATCCCACAATCCTGAGATCATGACCTGAGCTGAAATCAGGAGTCAGACGCTTGACTGACAGAGCCACCCAGGCACCCCCAGGGAGAAGCTCTTCTGACAAACACTGCCATCCTAAGTCTGGAGAGTAGTGACTGAGCTTTATTCAAAAGCAATTTCCCACTGGCCTCCTGGTGATGTGCTCTTTCTCTAAATGGAAACTTGGGATCCCTGGGTGGCGCAGCAGTTTGGCGCCTGCCTTTGGCCCAGGGCGCGATCCTGGAGACCTGGGATCGAATCCCATGTCGGGCTCCCAGTGCATGGAGCCTGCCTCTCCCTCTGCCTATGTCTCTGCCTCTCTCTCTCTCTCTCTCTCCCTCTGCCTATGTCTCTGCCTCTCTCTCTCTCTCTCTCTCTCTCTCTCTGTGACTATCATAAATAAATAAAAATTAAAAAAAAAAAAGGAAACTTACCTGGCCACATTTGACAAGTCTAGGTGCTTTTGAACCTCCAGCAGAACTTCCCGGAAGAAGCGCAGACGCTTTTCCTCAAACTGCTGGCACTGCTCAAACACCTGCTCCATGTTCTCCATGTACTGCGGCGTGCTCTGATCAAGCTCCTTCAGGGACTTCTCATATTTCTCTTTGGTCTACAAGACAATCCAGGCACCACAGGGCAGAGGTTCATTTCCATTCACCCTGGTTCCCTCTGATGGAGAGAAGGTGAGCCAGGCTCTGCACCACCCTGCTCCTTACCTGCCTTCGTCCCCTTCTGAATCATCAGCATCTAGGCCTACTTATAGGGTGACTATATTAAGGCAGACGTTTTGAGTGACTTTATTAGGAGTAAGCGGGGTGAGGAGCTGTGACCCAGCATCCAAGGATCTCCTTCCCTGGCACCCCTCAGATTCCAGCCCAGAAGACTCACCTCTACCTCTGCTCCTGAAGGGTGCTCCCACCCAATCTGGGCTGGAACAATATTCCCACTCCACATAGCCAGGCCCTCCAGGCTCATCTCTAATGCCATCTCCACCACTAAGGCCATTGCTGGGGAAAGCTTCTCAGGCCGCCTCAGACTCCAAAGCATAAGCTCTGGAGTCTGACAGACTCTACTTTCAAAGTCAGGTTCTAGTCTCAGACCCTCCACTTCCAAACTGCCAACCATACTCTTGGCATCTGCCGAGCCTTTCTGCTAAGCAGCAGGCCCAAACAGGTCAATGCTGGGGAGGGGACGGTCCCTCTGGAACCTAGGGTGCATGGTTGGGCACCACTGCCACACTGACCCCTGCCCACAGCATCCACCCATGTCCTCTCTCCTCAGGGAAGGACTGTGCTAGGACCCCCTTGAGCCTCGGACCTTCCCCACAGCAGTGGTGACTCAGTGGATGCCTCAGGGCAAGAGCACGGGGTATGAGTGCCAGACAGGCCTGGGGGCAAGTCCTGGTACCGCACGGAGTTTCTTACAGCCTCACTTCGCCTCGCAGAAAATGAGGTAGAGGCAAACCTCATTTTATGTCGCCCCACAGTACTTCATGTTTTAGAGACCGAGGGTCTGTGGCAGCCCTGCGTGGAGCAAGTCTATTGGAACCATTGCTCCCACAGCACTTGCTCGCTCTGTTGTCTCTGCTCACGTTTTGGTAATTCTCACAATATTTCAAGTTTTCATTATTATCATTATTGCATTTGTCATGGTGATCCATGATTAGTGATTATGATTCGCTGAAACCTCAGATGATGGTTAGCATTGTTTTTTAGTAATAAAGTATTTTTAAATTAAGGTGTGTATACTGTTTTTAGACATAATGCTATTGCACACGTAATAAATGACACTATTTTGTAAACATAGCTTTTACGTGCACTGAGATACCAAAAATTTCATTTGACTCACTTTATTGCAGTGGTCTGGAACTGAACCCACAATGCCTACACTTCCACTTCATGGCATTCTGATATTTAAACGAGGTGACACAAAATGAGCACCAAGCTGCATGAGGTAGGCATTCAAAAAAGTCCCCGTCCCCGTGTCCCCCAGGCCTGTCACATCCCCATACAGCCATTCATTCCAAGACTGTCCTCAACGAGGGGTCTGAGCAGAAAGGAAATATGGAAGGCCATCATAGTCTCCTGGGACAAAATGAGACACAGCAGCTGCAGCCTTTCCACTGTGGAGACCCTGAGAAATGGGGGCGATCACAGACAGGCTGGCTAGCTCCCCAGGAACTTTGCTTCTCTGTCCCTGACCATGGTGCCGGCTTCTGAGGAAGGGCTGAGCCACCCTGAACCATTATAGGCTGCCCTGCCCCTGCCTTCTGGATCAAGGCCATGTCTCAGGACCCCAGCCCCTGCAGCCTCTGGAGCAGCTCTGCCCCTACTCCAGACCCCAAATCTACTCACCATCTATGCTACTTTTCTCCTGGACACCCTTCTGTGACTCAAGCCCTGGAAAACTCCCCTTTATGGTCCAGAGACCCCTCTTCTCCAAGACTTCCCTTACAGGCCCAACCCACTCCCTAAAGTCTCCCTTCCCGGCAGCCCCTCATATTCTGTTCCTTGTTCTATTTCTGAGCCTCCTGGCTGGGCCTGGATCCTCTGTGACCCCAAGAAAAGGTCATCCCTTCCAGAATGTGGACATTCCCAGGAGGAACAGAGCACCACCAAATGCTCTGACTACTCATCATCTGCCCTGTGCCTAGACGTGTGAGGCTCTGCGTGGGATCACTAGGTCAGAGGCCTTAAGACATGCAGCTGTGGTTTAAATACACAGGGCCTGGTGGTACCACCAGAGCAGCACAGAGAAACCACTTCTCTGGGGTACTCCAACAACACACAGGAGCCTCCCTGGGGCCTCTCTGTGCTTACAAACAGCCCTGTCCCAGCAAAGCCAGATACAGAGCAGGATCATCACTATCGGGGAATTCCTAGCACAGAGCACAAAGAAAGTTCCTAGGAAACATCCATGGAGTGAAACAAAGGCAGCCTTCACTCTCCTGTGGACTGGGACACTTAGCACTGAACATGAGAAAGTCCCTTCTGACAGGTACTGCAGGATGCAGTCATGGCCTGACCAATGAAAAACACAGACGGGCCTATGTAGCCAGTCAGTGCTGGTTTTTAGAACTTGTTTCAAGAAGGAGAGTGGGAGGGTGAAGTTGCCCTCCTTTCCAGGCCAGCTCTAAGCCTACAAGGTCCATCATGCCCCTATGGTCACTGGCTGGACCACAGAGCCAGGAGGGAAGCTTCTATAAAGTGGCCCAGCCATCCTGACAGGTGCCTTATGTCTGACTTCGGACCCTGGACCAATTTGGTAGATTCTGTTGTGAATGGCAATGAAACATGAAAGGTATGTGTGTCTATGTCCCTCACCCCCACCCCAACCCTCCATCCACACCCAGGAACAGAGAAGCCTCGTCCCTCCTCCAGGCACCGTTCTGGACACGTGGCAACAGCAACCCTGAGCATCGTCCCAGCCTTATTTTCCTTGAGCCCAGGTGCCCACCCCATTCAGCGAGTAGCCCCAGACTCCTCACCTGATCTCGCAGTGGAAGCAGCCTCCTGGCAACCCCTCCTGGACTGGACCCAGTTCCAGAACCAGGTGTGGGCAGTCGGGGCCACTCCCCAAGGGACTCAGGTGCTTGCTCTGAGTGATGAACTCTTCTGTAGACAGTCCCCACAACCACCCTCCCCTGTATGCCAGTGACAGCAGTGAGGAGCAGGGAGAGAGGGTCGGGCCTTCCCTCACTCACTACCAGGTGGCACAAAACTAAGCCTCCCTGAACTGTTTCCTCAGTCACACAACAGAGATGCCACCACCTAAATTCCCTGGGTTCAGTGGTGTCCATCCAGGCTGAAAGGGTGGTGGGTTTAACACAGCAGCTCAGGGCTCTCCCGTTTCCCCTTCTGGGGGAAGAACAACATCTTGCTCCCGGGACACAGCCCTTCTCAACCTGGCTCAACCCGCAGCTTCCACCCACACCTCTCTGGGCCTCTCTGCTCAAATGCACGCTGGCATCTCTCCTCCCTCAGCACTGCGGCAAGGAGGACTCCAGACAGCTCAGCCCCCAGCCCTGTACCCCTCTCCACCCAGCAGAGGTGGTGGCCTAGGCCTTGCTCACGTCAATTTTCACTTCCTGGGAACTTTTCAATTATATGAATCTGTCTAGTGTTTGCATCCTGTGACTCAGGCCTTCCAGGTCGAATCACTACCTGTGTCCATAGAGGCCCCCCTCTGTCCCCCCTAGTTTATAGCATCCTCCCATTTGATCTCTCCAATCCACGGCAGCAGGGCCCCCCTCACCCCCCCACACTGCATAGAAAGGCAGAAGGGCACCCAGGATGCTGCACACAGGGCCTGTTCACGGACTCTTGGCTGAGCACCCGCAGCCCCCACCCACCTCTCTGGGCCTTCACTGCCGGGGCTGCGGGGAAACCTGCCCGCTCCCCCGACCTCTCCAAGCTCCCCGTGGCCAGTGTGCTGGGCGTCCCAGGCACTCCACCTTCATGGGACTCCCTCCACTCACCACCAGAGCAACCCTTCTAAGCTGTGGTCCTCCTCCACACCTCTGCCCTCCCTGAGCTCTGGAACCTTCTTTCAGTGGCTCCCTGTTAGCAGTGTCCTGAAGCTCCTTAGTTCACTCGCCTTGCAAGACCACTTGGTCATCATAACCCTCCGGGTCAGCTCTTGCATCAGGCCCCTGCCGCTGACATCCACACCTCCATGTCCTGCACAAGCTGGTCCCTCCCACTTCTCTCACAGCAGCCCCGGCCACCCCACCACCTTTCCCTGAGCGGAAGAATCGGCCGTTGCCATGCTTGCCGAGCACTCAGTTCTGTCCTCCATCCTGAAGTGGGCAAGGGGGCTGTGGGAAGCTAAGGCGCTCACGTGGGAGCCTCCTGAGGGCAGGAATAGGTCTTACTGCTGTGCCATCTCTCCACCCCAAGTGGCAACAAAGCTAACTGCGGGCCAGAGAGGTGTCTGGCGAGGCTCGTGCATTCACCATGGAAAAAGATGTGCCACATTTACCTTAAGAACGTCTTGCTTGCATTTTTCTACTTTGTCTTGCAACTTCTTGAGCTGCTCAGGGTTGAGGGATGGGTCTGCTTTGCTATTGGTTTCTCGTGATGTGGCCAACTTCTCCTCTTTGCATGCTGCATGGTAGGCCTTCTTTGCTGCCTCTACCTGCATGGAGAATGAGCTCCTGAGTGTTAACGTGTCTGCAAGTTCGAGATCCTAATTAGAGGTTTCACAGACTCTGCCTGCAACACCCCGAGGAAGGGAAGGAACAGGTACAAGCTGTGCCTGTCGTATAATTACAACTAGGTACAAGGGAGGAATATGCTCAACAGATACTGACAGGGTGCCTGCTTCGGGTCAGGTGCCATTCTGGGCACCAGGGTGCAGCACCAAAGACCCTGGCTTTCAGGGAGCTCTCCATTGAGCTAGGGAGGCAACCACAAGAGCTAGCTGAAGAACAGAGTGAACAAGAGGGTGATGAGTGCCAAGAAGGAGAGGGAAGCAGGGATGAGAGGTGGGGCGCCATGCTGAGGCAGCTGGAGAGAGCCAGCCAAGATGACACGGAGCAAGAATGTGCAGGAGGTGTGGCTGTCTGTGGGAAGAGCATGGCAGGCAGCTGGAATGGCAAATACAAAGGACGTTCCAAAGTTCCAGAGCTAATAGGAGGGGGTACTGTTGGGAGGCAGAGTCACAGGCCACGTGTTCCACGGCTACCTCACACAGCTAGAACATGTACACGCACACAAGTGCATACACACACAGCTGTGTCTTTATTTAACAGATCCTTCTTTCCTTGAGCCAAAGTCAAAGTTCAATCTAGAAAGAGGAGTTTTGTAACCATGGCCTCATGGTTGTCATTACACAAGGCCATGGACAAGAAGCAAGATAAAGGAGATGTGGCAAGAGCCAAGACACAGAAGAAAGAAGGAAAGCCCGTTGTTACAACCTAAAGACAGAGGTCTGTTCCAGGTGATTCTCAGGAGGAGGGAGGTGGTACGGCTCCTGAGAAAACCCAGCAGGCGGAGACAGAAGGAAGCAGGAAGTCCGCCCAAGAAAGGGGCTGGCGGAGCTTTGGCAGTGGGGGACAGGACGGGGAAAGGGGGCCCCTTTTGTGCTGAGGGTGGGGGTGCCTGTAGAAGAGCCTCTAGCTAGCAAAAGCCGCGAAAGACTCAGCGGCTTCAGCTGCTACTTTTAGAAAAACCAGTATCAGTATCATTTGCAAATTTCAGAGGAAACATATACAAAAGAAAGAAAAATTTTAAATCAATCCTTTCTACCAGCCCAAAGGGATTTTCGGTGTCTTGGAATTGGTCACTGTTAGCCAGCAGGGGCTTCTGGTCCAGGGGGGACCCCCATCTCTGCCCCTGTTAGATCCTGGGCCCAAAGCATCAGGGCAGGACTAGCCAAGAAACACAGGGTCAGGCCAGGCAGGGAGCAGCCTGCAGGATGGAGGCACCTCTTTCAGCTTCTTGGCCCAGGGCTTCTGTGCCTTCCGAAAGCCGTCCTCGGCTTCTTTGGTCTCCTTGAAGCCTCCCATCATCTGCTTGTGAAAGGCTTCCTTCTGCCAGTTCTTGATCTTCTCGAAGTCCTCGTTCATCAGCGAGGCTTTCACCTCTAGGTGCAGCTCGCTCACCCTCTCCGCCTCGGACATGAGAGCCGTCCAGGCCTTCTCCAACGTCCCATACTGGGGCCCTGGCACAGGAGAGAAGCTGCTGGTTATGGGGCACCAGGGCCCCCAGACAGGCCCTGTGTGGGGACTCTGCCCATTAACCTCTTGGTTGTGAGGACAGAATTCCAGAGGACAGCCTGGCTGGGCAGGGGTGGGGGTAGGGTGGAGGGTTCTTTTCAGTTCTTTCCTTTTTGGAAAGTGTCTCAGTGTCTGTTCCTTTTTCAGCTTGGGATGAATAAGAATAAGGAACTGAAGCTGGATCTACTCAACCATTCTTCTGTTAGGGAAACTGGGGGATTATACATACATATTTTCTTTTTCTAAAGTCACTAAACTTTTTAAAAACATGAATTTCTGCCTCTTGGAAGTTTTAATTTGCTTAAGGCTGGCCGGAGAAGAAGTCACCTCTGCAGTGGACTGACTTCTCTCCCCAGCAGCTCAGAGCCCACCCTCTCCCTTCCCTGCGGTCAGCACTGCTCTTTTCAATCCCAGGACAGGAGCGGAGCCTGGAGCCTGGCTTGGAGCAAGAACTCGAGAGCTGCCCCATCAAGCAAAGGACTGTCTCCACAGCAGAATGGAAGGCCTGTCTTGGGGAGAGGAAGGGGAGTTGGAGGCAGGAACCTGTTCTGGCCAGGTGGAAATCTCTAGATAGTGGTCACCCCGCACACTGTGCTTAGGAAGGGAGCTCGTCATTTGACCTGTCATCTTGTTGAGGGTGTGGGGCAGCGTGGGGTCAGGTGAGAGAGAAGGAGGCTATGACACAATCTGAGGATGAAGATGGGAAGAGCCAGGCCCTGACCTCAAGGCTCTCCCAGGGGACAGTCACTGTTCAAGCTGGGTAATGACATGAAGGAACCATGAACCATGGAAGGCGAGCTCTCCTGAACTTCTAATCCTTTGTGTCTACAAAACAAGCAGCTCCCTCTCCTGCTGGGTCTGCGACACAGGGGCAGAGTCCACAGGTGAGGGGGACAAGGGGGCTTTGTGAACCTCAGGTTCTTAACAAACACAAAGGACAGTGCTAACAGCTGGGCCCTAGGAGTTAGAAATAAAACAATAACAGTTATGGTTCACAGGAGCTGCCCCTTCCCTGGCTACTCCATACCCAGGCATGGCCGTCTCACTCCTGGACACCTACTCCATCAAGGCACTGTGCTAAGCCCCACAGACGACTTGCTTCAACAGGGGAAAGATGAGCAGCTAGTCCAGACCCAGCAGCAGCTGCCTGAGGCCCCGCCCGTCCAGGACTGCAGGGCCAGTGGCCTGGCTTCCCCATCCTCTGAGGTCAGTCATCACGGTAGAAGGGCCTGGCCCATAGCACACCCTGAGAAAGTCCCGCTACTCGGCTTCTGTCCCAGGAAACCCTGTAATCCATCAAGCTGCCCCTCTACCGCTGGGAAGTGCATTCTGAGCACAATCCATAGCCAGAGCAGCGTTCTGTTACTAAGCTCCAGAATCTTCTGTGTGTTTTGCTCGGGAGAGAGTGGGGGGCAAAACGTGTACAACACCTCTACTCATTCCCGTTAACATTCAAAATCAGGGGCAGCCCCAGTGGCGTAGCAGTTTAGTGCCGCCTGCAGCCCAGGGCGTGATCCTGGAGACCCTGGATCGAGTCCCACATCAGGCTCTCTGCATGGTGCCTGCTTCTCCCTCTGTCTGTGTCTCTGCCTCTCTCTCTCTCTCTACGTCTCTATGAATAAAAAAAAAAAGAAAGAAAGAAAAAAAAACCATTCAAAATCAGAAATGCTGCCAGATGTCACCATCTAGTCTCACCTGATGCACTACACAGCCAAGCTTACAGATCAACAACTCTCCGTGTTGGAACCCACAGTGTGGAGCAGCAAGGCCTCTGATGTGATAGCAGCGCTACTCAAATCTGAGCCCTGAAGGAACCCTTCTGAGTTAAACTGGCAAGTATAGCATGTTCCATGGATGACAAGGGCCGCAACGGGGGACTCCGGTGCTGCCTGCAGAGAGGAGCCCCATGTGCCACAGGGGAGGAAAGCCCACACAGTCCGTGCTGCTGGGTGATGGCATCATACTGCTCCCCTGTATGAATCACAGCCCCAAGAACTGAGACACACTGCTGCCCTGTTCTTGTGAGAGCTGCCCAGAGCACCCAGGTCGAGACGCCCTGTGCCGTGGCCTCCCTACCCTTCTCGACGAGCTGCCTCCAGCGCCGCGCCCACTCCGTGAGCTGCTGTGCGTAGGCCTTCTCAATGCGTGCCCGCTCGTGCAGGCAGTTCATAAGGTCGCTGCACAGGCGGTGGCCATCGTCTATCCGCTTCACGGTCCGCTTGTAGTTCCCAACCTAGAAGACAGAACCACACTGTGAGGCTGGGCCCCGCTCGGCTGTACAAACAGCCTCCATGCCAGCTGGGCTCCTGGGTGCTCATCCATCCCCCCACACCCCCCGCCCCACTCAGAAGGCATCCTGCATCATTTGATGATAAGCTAAGATTCCACTAGCAGGAATATTTTTAAAAACAGTGATTTGAAACTTCTCAATAACTACATGGCTGGTGTCCGCGCTCTGACCTGTGGGTCAGTGAAGGAGATAGACCAGCACAGGAAGGGCTCTGACAGAGGGAAGTGAGGGGCTGAGGGTGCCCAGAAGGGCATCTCTTGCAGAGTGAGGGGCCAGGGACGGCTACCCAGAGTAAGTGATGTCTGACTAGAGAGATTTAGGGAAAAAAAGAAAGGAAGAAAAAGAATTCAGTAACTCAAATTAAAATTATGTTATAATTAATATTACAGAATTGGCTAAAGGTCTTTTGTGATCATCATTATATAAATAGATAGAAATATGTTTGAAGTACCTTCTGCTTTAATGTCTTCCCATGCTGGATTATTTTCACTTATCGATTAGAGCAATAAATACTATTTCCCACTACTGAGCACCCACTATGTGCCAGGCACCACAGCAGGTGTCTTACCTCCAAATATTGCCCTGCCTTAACAAGTAGGAATAACTGTCCCCATTTGAACAGGAGAACACCAAGGCTTAGAGAATGACACAGTTCCCCTGATCCTGCAGCAGCAGTGGCTGGGCTGCTGCTGAATGCAATGTTTCAAAAGGCTCCAGGTAGGGCAGTCTTGATAGCAAAGCTCAGACTCTTATCTGCTTTGATGAGGGTTATGGTGAGTTTTGACTACTTTCACACTTGAAAAGAGATCAGCTCATCTAAATTATCAAATACAAGAGAATAATTGACAAAATATTAGTGGCTAATTTGGACATTGGAGGACTGGAAGGAAATGTGGCAAAAAATGATCTGTTATATTACAATCCTTTCTTCCTTGTCTTCAAAAATCTTAATCAACTTTCATCAATCTTACCATTTCTAAATGAATTCAACTGAGCTAAATTCTCCAGGTAAAGGCAGTGGTGGTTAGTGAAGACCTCGCGGAGAGACAGAACACATGGGCCCCCAGGGAGATGGGCAATGGGGGAGAAGGGGCTCTGGCCCCTTCAGGAAGGGCTGTCCCGGAGGTCAGAGAGAACCCTGCTTCCATGGGATCAGTAAGGACCCCTGGAAGTGTGGCGGCCTGGGCAGCGTTGTCCAGCAGGCAACGCTGAGGTTCACGAATAGCTCTGGGAGCCCACATCAGTTGTTGTTCTGGCCCGGAGCATGGCCAGGCTGCTGCTACTCACCAAAACATACAGCTTTCAACTTTACCCTTCGGTTGCCCCTTTCTTAGCAAAGCAAAAGCAAGCATTTCTTTCTTTCTTTTTAAGATTTTTATTTATTTTTGAGACAGAGAGAGAGAGAAAACATGAGCAGGGGGTAGAGGCAGGGGGAGACAGAATCTCTCAAGAAGACACCCCACTGAACGTAGAACCTGACAACACGGGCTCAATTTCATGACCCTGGGATCATGACCTGAGCCAAAATCAAGAGTTGGTGGCTTAACCCACTGAGCCACCCAGGCACCTCTAAAAGCAAGCATTTCACAATCAGCTGGAAGTGACACCGCAAGCTCACTTCCCTTAAAACAGGGCTTTGCTGTCATTTTGAAATTTACAACAGGATGAAAAAAAGTAACCAAAAAAACGCAACTCTGTTGCTGAGCTGGTAGCAAGAGGAGCTCAGCTCATCACAGCTCCATTTGGACTTGAGAGTTGGCAGAGGTGGCTTTCATATCACTGTCAACAACAATATCCACACTGGTAATCAAGATCATAGTGTGTTGGCTCTCTGGCAACCTGCCACTTCTCTGCTTTTCAAAACCCTTGTAAAAAGATTTAGGGAAAAGAAAAGGCTACCTCCTAAGAAGACACGCATCAGTTCGACCCATCAGCATGTACCTTGGCTGCCGTTCATATTTAAAGGACAACTCTTAAAATCTGAGAAGCAGCAAGGAATACAGGCAGGATGTTTGCCGAAGCATGAGTTTAGGTTTAAATGCTGGCACTGTCTGAGAAGAGCCAGAAACGTGGTTCTTCAAGTAGATCTAAGTCTCCAGCATCTGTGGATCGCCAGAGGTCCAGGTCCCGATCCCGGTCAAGGTCCAGATCAGCTGACAGTGGAAATTAAACTGTAAATAACTTGCCCTGGGGGCCTTTTTTTAAACAAAACAAATTCCCAAACCATACTTGCTAAAAATTCTGGTAAGTATGTGCTTTTCTGTGGGGGGTGGGGTTTGGAGGGGGGTTGAATTGGGCTGGATATCTTTGTAGATGTGGATCAAGGTGTTGTTGAAAACTAATTGTATTAAATGTCTTTTGATAAACCTTCCGCTCACATTTTTGTGAATGTCTGAAGTATATAGTTTGTGTATATTGAGAGAGTTCTTTTATAACTAAAGCAAATTTAATTTTTTTGTACTAGAAAAGATTTGAACATTTTAGTTCTTGGTTATTCAAATATGTTAATTCAGAATTAGTTTTTTTTTTTTCAGAATTAGTTTAATGCCTCAATTAAACTAATTAATAGCTTTGGACATTTAAAAGAGCTCTAATTTTGCTTATACGTAAAGGCTTGAGTTTTCCTTGTTAGGGTTAAGGGTGTCCTCCCACCCACCCTTTAACAGCTGCCTGACAAAGACGTTAAAGCAGCTGTTGTTATTGATAATAAAAGATTATAAAATTGAAAAAAGATAATAAATAAATGCTGGCACTGTGACCACTGCTGAGGCCAAGGGGAGAAGGGAGTGTTTATGACACTCTAGCAATGTCTGCTCTGCCGGCCTTTGCTGGGGGAAAAGGCTCCATGTGGGCATGGAACTGCCAACCTTTTAGTCCTCGCGTAGGGACATATGCCAGGTATCACTATTTCATCTCCATAAACTGCCCAGTGACAGAGCAGTGTGGCCTTCCTGCTCCCCTGAGCGAGGCACTGGAGATTGTCCTAAGAGCAGAACTATGGACAGCTGTTTCTCTACAGTGAAATATAATGAAACATGAAATAGAATCTACAACCGGTAATATTCACCCTTCCCAAGTCTACGCTTAGGTGAGTTCAGATGAACGTGTGCGGTGTATAGCCATCACCATATCCAAGTACGGAAACTTCCATCTCCCCACCACGTTCCCTGTGCCCTCCCGCAGTCAATCTCTGCCCCACACAGCCCTGGAAAACACTGATTTGGTCTGTGTTTGGGGGCTATGGGCAGGCTGCCGCAAAACAGGCCACTTTGACATGAAGATTATTCTGAGTCAAAAAGTAATCATACCCCCCAGCAGATTCAGGAAAAGCTCTCTACCTCCCCCACAACTGCTCACAAAGAATTTAGAGAGAGGATCTGCTCCAGGAAGAGAGCTACCATCATCGATACCTACATTATACCACCAACTAGGCTTGATGGATAGGAGGAACCCAGCAAGGCCTATCTGATCAAAGTCCTCTGTGTCCCACCGCTTCTGAGTGGCCCAGCAATCATTTGTTTTCTAAACATTTACTCATATTTTTCACCTTCCTGTGAATCACATTCCTTCTCTCTGAAGTCCCAGGCCCCTATCCACTTCTCCTCAGCCTAGGAGAAGTAGCTCAGGTATATGTACCTCATTTTGCCTGTCTTTGGAATATGCCATGTCTGTGTGGATTCCCCATATATACAAATTAAATTTTATTTTCTCCTGTTAATCTGTCTCATGTCAATTTGATTTTTAGTCCAGCTAAAGGGACTTTGAAGGGGACAGGTGATTCTTCGTCCCCAGCACCCTTTGACGAGCTGTCCAAGATAAAGGCAATCACACAGTATGTGGTCTGGCTTTTGAGGCTGATCCATGTTACTGTTTATGCTATGTTAATTTTAATTGCTAAGAGATATTCCATTGTATGGATACACCATAGACTTGTTTGCCTTTTCATCCTGTTGAAAGGACATGGGGGTTGTTTTCAGCGTGGGGCAATTATAAAGAAGCTGTGAACATTCACTGACAGGTCTTTGTGTGGACATAGGCCTTCATTTCTCTTGGGTAAATACTTAGGAGTGGAATTGTTATTCAGTAAGTATATGTCTAGCTTTATGAGAAATCACCAAACTGTCACCCCACGTGGCTGTATATTTTGCATTCCTTACTGCAACGTACGAGAGCTCCAACTGTTCTGCATTCTCACTAGCACTTGGTACTGTGGCAGGTTGGGTTTTGTTTTTTTTTTTTTTTAAGATTTTTGGCACTTTAGTATGTAGCGATGATCTCATTGTGATTTTAATTTGCACTTTCCTAATGTCTAATGATGCTGAGCGTCTTTTCTTGTTCTTGTCTGTCACCCATATGTCTACTTTGGTGGAGTGTGTTCTCTCTCTTTTTTAAAATACATTTTAAAAATTGAGGTATAATGATGACTGGTTTTTTTTGACTGGTTTTTTTAAAAGCAAGGAAAGTTAAGTTTCAAATACGTACAAACTGATATGTTAAAGTGAGGACATACATGGTTAGCTATTTCTGTTTTATCAGTTTTGTAATTTAAAAGTTTCTTGCTTTTGAAAACACGAGTTTGTTTTCAGATGGCCAAATGGCAAATAACTTGACGTAGAAATTTTAAAAATAAACAAGATTTCTTCCAAACCTTATTATTAACTGATTTATTCACAAAATGCCCATTTTAAAAACTAGGTCTGAAGCCATCTATGTTCCTAACTTCCTCAAAATTCAGGCTCACTCCCTCAGGTACCAAGATACTAAAGACAGATGCTCACCATACATAGGCCCGGGTGCAAGGCTGGGACAGCCTCCTCTGCCTCAGGGACTGCCTGGCCAGAGGCAGGAAGGAGTGAGAGGTGGGGAAGGTACGCTGGAGGCAACATCCAAGCTGAATTTTCAAGGACAAGAAGGAAGCTGGCCAGGTTAAAGGTGAGGAAAGAGAAAGGTGTCCAGGAAGAAAACAGTGTTGATGACAAGATATACCAGCACGGAGACTCAGGCGTGATGTCTGTGAGGCACGGAACATGGAACACAGAATGCAAGAGGATCACCAGCGATTTAGATGGGGGAAGGGGGGGTGCAGCTGGGATGCAGGTGTTGGATGATGAGAAATCTCGAGGGTCAGGTGGTCATTCTGAAGAGTGCCATGTCTGCGGACTGGAGGGGTTCAGGAGGGTGAAGCTCCTGGGGGAAGGTGCGAGAGTAGCCTCCTCAGGCTGGGGCCATAGCAGTGGGGACAGAGTGGGAAGACAGGAGAAGGGACCACTCTGTCCTCCAGGTGGCAGGTGGGAGGACAGAGGTAGCAGGGTGCCAGTGCTCAGGCACCTCGGGGGCTGTAGTTAGTACAGGCTGGGCTTGGGAAAGAGCAGAACCACCATCTTTCTGGGGTTTATCAGAAGCCACTCTTCTGCCCCCATCTTCCTGGGTGGGGAGGGGCGGCACACACTCCTCCCAACCACTAATGCCCTGCTGTCCTCCCGAGAAATCACGCTATCCTCTCTCCACCCACAATTCCCCAGCCCAGGGCCCTAGAGCCCCCTAGCAGCTTGCCCTCCTCATGGCTTCCTACCTCTCCCTGTCTCAAAGTCTGGCTCCAGTCATTCCTCTGGTTTTCCTCTACCCCAGGCACTGAGAATCCAGTGTCAGGCACACCTTGGATTTAGTCAGCTAAGACGAGTCTGGCGCTAAGAGTTGCAGCAATCTTTTTGCAGAGCATCTGCATAATGGGGTATCAGAAGGGAGATGGGGAAAAAAAAAAAAGAAGGGAGACAGGGGGAAAAAAAAAGAAGGGAGACAGGGGACTCTGTCTAAAACCCAGCAGGATTACAATTACAGGGGTGCTGAGAGGGACTGCTCAAACGGGTCACACCAGTTCCTCATTTATCCTCTAGGTGTAAACAGCCTAGAACCGCCTTTCACTAGGACTCCAGAGAAGGCCTGCCTCTCTCACTTTAGAGACTACCTATCTTGGCCAACTCCCTTCTGTGGAACACAGTGGCCAAAGGCAACAGGAAGCCTGGAGGATTTGGAAGCAGCCCAATGAGACCTCTGAGGATCCCAGGTGGGAGACGGGGAAAGTGAACGCAGACCTACAGCCCCTCTGAGCCTCCCACTGGTTGGCCCCCCAGGTTATTCTTTGTACTCTCCTCTTTGGTTGTTGACCATCAGACCCGTCACAGTGACAAATCACCCGATTACAATCTCAGTCTCAGAGTGAAACCAGTGACTCAAATGAAAATGGAATCAAGCAGGGCTGCCCCAAAGCTCACACTCTTCCACCCCTGTGCTGCCTTGGCTTCTTCTTGCCCGTGGCTCATCTCAACATCACCAACAACCCCAATGGAATCTGGACCCTCCAGGAACACCAGTGAAGGCCTGGCTGGCTCACTGCTGACTGAATGCACAACGCAGTGAGGACGGGCAGTCTGTGCCCCAGAAACTCTGCCCTCCCTAGCCAGCCCCTGGGTCCATGCCCGCAGACAGCCTTCCTTCCCGCCATCCCAAGCTGTACTGCGGACCAGAGCCTGCAGCACACAGGACATCAAGCCCAAATACTATCCAACTCTTTGCCCTAAGAGAGTGTGGACCTTTGTCTTCCTCATCCACTGCTCTTTCTACACTGCCTCCCACCGGCTCTGCCACGTGGCTGGCACTCAATAAAAATGTAAGGCAGGACCGATAAATGACTAGAAGACAACGCAGGTGACTATCTGTGTGACTTAGGGCCAGGCAGGATCCTTAAACAAAATTTCCAAAGTCAAAGCTGTACAAATACTTATACAGACGTGTGCCTATGTGTATAAATAAATTTTATTACATCAAAAATTAAGGATTCCTGTTCAGAAACCTACATCATGGACAAAGTTAACAGGGTGCAAACCCTATTTCCTCATTTGCTATGTCAAAATTGACAAGAGGCTAAACTGGAATATCCCAGGGAGGTCCTACATATCTCCGTGAAAAAGACAGGCCCTGAGGGAAGCTGGGCAAAGGGTATGATTAGGGCAACTTCAGAAAGAAGTAAATCTATGGGGCTCACAGCAGCAAGGGGCTCAGCCTCATGTGATGGGGGAATATGATGATTGCAAGGCTCTTCATCCCTACAGACTGGCGGACTCGAGGATGGGAAACACCAAGTGTGGGACAGAGGGGGGCACACAGGACCCTTACTGTACATACTGGTGAAAAACAGACTGGGGTGGTCCTAAAAATAACCAGGCAGTAATTAAGTCATTAAGCATACACATGCCCTATGAGGACCCAGCAATTCTCTTCCTGAGTCACATCCCACAGAAATGTTCTCTTGGGCTGAGGGCACACAGGAGTCTTCTCCCTGGAGAACACATGGCAGGCATGAACGTGGCATGCACGGTGATGTGGAGGGAAGCAGCGAGACATGCAGGGCTAGGTGTAGACACCACGACCTGCACAGACCTCCCCAACAGTGGAGAAAAAGAAACAGAATGACAGGGAGCATGATGTCTTCGATGAGAATTAAAAATACCTACACACAAAGCAAGGCTATAAGGTCCACAAGAGCCTGCGCTCACACAAGCCCTATCTCTAGCAAAGGGAAGGGACTAGCGTCCAGGGCAGGGAGAGAGACGACGAAGGATGTAGGTGTGGAGTCCCATCCTACCTGCCCCAGATGCAGTTCTCTATTAAGGCTCAGCTTGTCTTCCCCATGGAGGCCTCCGTGATAACAGCTGTTCCTGCCAGACCACCAAGAGGGAGCGCCTGCATCACCTGCACTTGCAGACAGTCGGGACCAATTCCCCACCACTGGCTCCTGCTTGCTGGTCCACTTGGGGGCCACGAGGGCCTTCCCACACACTGTCCCCATGGCCTGCAGCCACAGCTTGTCCCACATGGGTCACAGTTGTTCATCTTACCCCCCCTGCCCCAGCTGGGCTGCAAGCCTCTGGCATCACACACTGTTTCTCATCATACGGAGCATCATAATAGAGCATGTGTATGCTCTATTATACTGCAAGGAAGCATGCTAACACCTCTGCATGTGTCACCTCATTTAATCCTGTGACAATCCTTGGCAGTGGGTACTATTAGTGTTTCCATTCTACAGAAAAGGAAACCAAGGCTTAAAGAGGCAAAGTCACCCACAATCATGCAGCCAGAAAGAGGCAGAGCCCACCTTCTAGAATCTTCCTCAGGCTGAGAACAGAGAGAGTAAAGCCAAGACTTAACAGGTAGACATCAGGTGATGAGTGTGCTTCCAACCAGCCACACGGATCCCAGGGAAGGCCACAGACACAGTTCAAGACTGAAAAGTAATGTACTGGCCCTGCTTCTGATTCCACTGTGTGCCGCCAACGCTCATGGGAGGAACCCCAAACCTGTAAACTACTAAGACCACTAAGATGACCTTGATTTCACCCACACAAGGCTCATGCCCTTTAACCTGTGACCCTTAAGGCCCAAGCACCACAACTGCTCCTTCTACACTGTGGAGAGGCACGTTCAAGGGTGAGCCAGCTGTGCCAAGCTGACTGGACAGAAAGAAAAGCCTTGGTGGTGTCCCTCCCTCCCTCAAGTCCACAGAGTCAGAGTCCAGTGTTTTACCTAAAGCTGATAAAATACATGGAGCGGCTCCAGGATATTTTCAACCAGCTTTTCTGAGAGACAAGGATGAAAGATGACCCTTCTGAGATTCCTTAATTACAGTCCTGCAGATGGCATGGGAAATGGCTGAATGAGCTTCTGTTACCTGCCTTGAGTCCCTTAGCCCCCGGCCCTCTCTGATGAAGGCACCCCTCAGGAGGGAGAGGCAAACATCTGGCCCTGCCCCCAAATAAATGACCTTGTGTGGGTCTCCCTCCCCATGTTTCCATTCCTTCAGCTGTAAGGTGGAGGTAGAACTGGTTTCGTAAGGACTGAACGCACTGGGAAAGCGTGAGTTTCTTCCCAGCCAGGCGTGCTCTTACCCTGGCTCAGGCGTCATTTGACCAGACCTGGCCATTTCTACATTTTGTCCATTGGGAGACAAAATGCAGTGGGGAGACAGGGGTAGATGATTTCCAGGGGCCCTTTGTAATTCCAGGATCTCTAATTGAAGAGTTTGTCAATGCACCCAGCCGGCTGGCTGCCCCCTCAAGCCCTCATAACTCAATTTTTGAGAGCCTAGCACCACCCTCCTGCCACACACCAGTGTGTACTGAACACCTAATTGTGTGCCAAGGACTAAGTGGGGGACGAGGGATATAGTGGTGAACAAACTGCTGTGGTCCCTACCTTCCTGGAACTTATGGTCAGATAAATAACCCAATTACAGACAGTTACCAGTTCTGAAAGGAACACTCTGGGTGGTCAGGACTGTCTGAAGGAAATGATGCTTGTGGTAAGAGCAGAAGGGAACTCTGGGGGGGAGGCAAGGCTGCTTTCTGAAGGCTTGGGGCAGGATATGAGGTCCACAGAGCATGAGCTATACAAGATGCCACCCCCTCGGTAAGCCTTCCCCTCGGCTCAGCCCATCCCTTGTTCCTCTTCCACGGACATCTGCTGTTGCATGCCCAAATGTGCTAACAATGGGCTCTGAGGGCAAGGACTGTGGCTTCATTCTTCCCCCTCCTCCATGCCAGGCACATAGAGGGGACCCTGTAATACCTCTCAATGCCTGCACAGTGCTGGGAGTGGGAATTCCGGCTCCAGGTATAGAGGAAGGGCCTGGGGATTGCTAAATCCTCAGCTAGAGGCATGGGCAATGAATTAACTCATGATCCTTTATTTACCAAGTTCTTAATCCAGTGAGTCATTCCGGCTCTCCTCACAAAAGCTAAGAACCGGCTCTTGGAGCACCATCACAGAGGAACTCCAGGGTGACGAATGAGCAGATCACTAATGCTTCTGCCAATCTGGAAAGAGCCCCACAGCTGCCTCACTTATGCTGACGAGGCTTTCAGTCAAATCCAGGATGCGAGGCAGTTTATCCCCAGTCTGCCCGTGTCCCAGGCAGTGCCACCTGGGCTTTGCAGTGCCACCACATCCCCAGCCACGTTCCTGGCAGGGTGCATGGCAGACACCTTATTCCACGCACACTGGCAGTGCAGACCCAAGGTGCCGGCACGGGGCCTCCTCACTCAGCTTCTCCCAACCCCCCTACTCTGAGCCCTCCTTCCCCAGTGAGGTCCCTATGGATGTTAGGGTTGTGAAATCTGCTGTGTGCTTGAAAGCACAGGGGAGTAAGGAGTATCTCTGGAAAACCATCAACTCTCTGCCTGGCTTTCCAACTGCGCTGTGGCGGTCCTTGTTTCTATAGGATTCCATTCACTCCCTCCTTCTGTTCTCCCTCTGCCTTCTAGCTCACTCACCCTCTGGGATCCCAACCGGCCTAGCACTGGAACAGAGGACTCAGGAGCTCCCATCTTGGTGTCCACCCCCCCCCACACCCGGACTAACCCTAACCTCACCGGGCTCGCCGTCCTCAAGACGGGATAATGCTCTTTACCTGGCAGGGCTCCGAGAGGGTCACAGACCCAATCCCTTGCTGGCCTGCCTCTGCTGCCATTCATTGGCCACCCGGGAGGCTGATCTGTGCTCTGGCTGAATGTGACCCAGCACCAGGCCTGCCACTGCCCCCCTGCCTCACTCTGGTTCCCAGCTCCTATGTTCAACTCTCACTCAAAATGCTAACCGGCCCTGCCATCTGATCCTGGAACTGTCCTCATCAAGCAGGAGGGTGAAGAAAATGAGGCTCCTCACCCAGCAAAGGCGCCCTGTGCTACATGACAGTTCTAAAGCACAAAGACTTCAGCAACTTCAAAGATCATCATCGATCTTTAAACATTCAAATAAAAAAAGGAACTCAGAAATCCCAGTTCAGTTTGCAGATCTAACTCCAAAAGCAAAACACAAAGTGCAAAGGAAGAAGGTGTTGAAACAAAGTTATCTTAGAACTGAACAACTCCTTTAGAGTGGTCCACTGGGTTCACTGTGCTCAGCACATATTGCTCAGATGTCAACAAGGCCCAGCGGCACCCAAGGACTTGTCCATGTCATAGCGCACACCTACCTACAAGCCATCACCCCTATTACTCCACCCTCAAAGCTCATGGTCTCTGGACACTCCCACACACTCGTCCTTCAGCCAAGTGCCCAGGAAACAGCTTGACAACACAGATGCCGAGTGCCCAAGTCACAACTCTTTGATTCTCCCTCTCGATACAGGTAGGCGCTGGATGCACGGCACTCATTGCCACAAGAGCAGCCGCTGACCTGGCAAGGGAGATGGTCTCCCCGGGTCTATAAGTAAGGGTTCACTGAAGACTGGCAGCTTTTGGTAGAAACTCCTCTAATGGTGAAAGGAGGCAGGACAGTTAGTTATCTGAAACAGGGTGAACCCCTGGGGAACAAAGCCAAATTACCCGGTGGAGACATTGCCAAGACTGGAAAAGTGGGAATAGCACCCCCTTCCTTCCATGACCATCCCCTCTCCAAACTGCTGCTTTCACAGTATCCCACCTCTCCTGAGTCCCCTGCATCTGAATCCCTGGTTCTACCTTCATGATTTCTGTTACTAACCCCCTCCACACTACACACATACACACACCACACACAGCATGCATGCATCCATACACACATACACACCCCAGCCATAGGACCATGAGCTCCCTCACTCCATCTCCATACTTGGATCCCTCAGCACCAGCTCCAAACATCTGTATACAAATGTCTCCATGGAGCTAAGCCAGCACAGTCTAAGTGAGCACTTAAGAGCCCACCAGCTCTAAAAATCTGTTATTCTATTTGTTTACTAAGTAGAAAGGGAAAGTTTTATCTTACATGACTAAAACAAGTTACTTTGACATCACTGAAATCAGATGGGAAAATAATTTATCTTCAGAGGAAAAGCTTGACAGCAAAACAATTATCTTAAGGAATGGCTCCTTTTGCGGCATTTAGAACAGCAGCATTTCAACAAGGGAGGAACAAGCCTGTACCAACAAGATGAAAGGCCACCTGACTCATCCCCCTCTGCCTGTTCCCGTGCATGCAACATTCGCGTGCAGGGCTAAGAAGGGAACTAAGTGAGGAGGCTGCACGCCTCTCAGGCTCAGGAATCTTGAGGCCCCTGCCCTGTGCGGGTTATCGATTCTTGCAGCCATCCTGGGGAGGAGAAATCCGCAAGGCCATGTCACTGCCTAGGAAACTGGGCTATCTCACTTCTCTGGGCCCTCGGGGTCATCACTAGCAAAGGTGGTGCCAGGGTCTGACCCCACACAGGACATGACTTCATACTGAAGTAGAAGCATTCAGTGTGGGGCAGTCAGAGCAAAAGAACATTTCTCTTCTCTGAGGAGCTCCTGGGAGGCTGACAGCTGAGGCTAGAGAGCAGTTCTACAGGGAGGTGCCTGGGCCAGAATCCCAGCTCCATCACCTACTCTTTATGTGAAGCTGGGCACCAGCAAACCACCTGAGCCTCAGTTTGCCCAACTGTAAAGTGGAGATCACAATCTCAGAAGGCAGTTGTGAGGCTCAGGAGCATCCATATAAGCCAGAACAGGGGTCTAACATGAAGCAATAAATGCTAGTCATTATCACTAAGTTAAAAGTACACAGACCAGACCATAAGCATAGAGCTTACGTGCACACAGCCTGATAACCTATCCAAATACACACCCATGTATGGGATAGAGGAGCAGGGGACAAAAAGTCTCCATTCACTTAGAGTCACCTCTGACACAGCTCTGGAGTGCCCAGAGGGAGAGCCTCTTCCGCATCCTCACAATGCTTCACCTGGACCATTTAAAAGTCATTTCTGTCTGCTTTATTCATGCTGTATCCCCAAAGCTTCGAGCGGGGCCTGGCACATAGTGGTGCTCTATAAATGTTTACTGAAAGAATGGGTTCTGCTCACTATTGTGCTTATTTCAATACATATCTCCTTTCCAAATATTTTGTTGTAAGCTTATGAAAAAAGCATGTCTTACTAGCTAGCATTAAACCTCTTCCTTTCTCTGACTTACTTGGTGCACTCAAATCAACAATCATTCAGCGTGTCAGGTGAGAATGACGTCCTTGCCCTCAGGTTGTTCAGATCCAGAGCAAACAGTGAGACCACACACTGGATGGGCATGCAGGAAGGCTGCCAAGGCTGCTAAAAGGGGTCAAGAAGACTGCTTGGAGGAGGAGCTTGGAAAGAAATGAGGTCAGGTTGGAGGAAAGACCACCAGGAAGGGAAGCAGCTCTTTGTGGACAGGCACCTAGGGGTGCTCAGTTTAGCTGCTCCTCAGGAAGGACCAGGTGCCAGCAGCTGCCAACACATGCTTATGCCTTAGTTATGCTACAGAGTATGGTTTTACTTTGTGGAGGTGATGCGAAAAACTGGAGCTTCCCACAGGGGGCAAAGAATCATACAGGTTTGCTCTTCTGGATGAGCTACCCTGGCTTCAAGGTAGAGAACAGACTGAACACGACACAGGGGAGGCCAGGGCCCTAATCCTCAGTCATGACACAGCAGATAATTCACCTGAAAGAATGAATCAAGGGTTTCTTTAGAAACTTCAGGGAACTCAAGGCATGCCACCAGCCTGCTGGGAGCTCAGTGGGAGAGCAGCAGGGTCACAACGAAGCTGATACACCCACAGGCCAGCACATTGGAAACTCTGTCCAGGTCTGCGTATGCGGACGGTGGCCAGAGAAAAAATGGAACAGGTCACTGCTGCAGAGCAGCAAGGTGATTTATTTCCACGCACCTCAAGCTTCCACTTGCAAGAGTTACCCTGCTGCCCTGTAACTGCCCAACACGGCAAATGTTGGCTCCGGGGTCTCAAGACTACGTCATCGTCTTGGGACCCCAGGACTCAGCCCCGGGTCTGGACCATGGCAGGCGCCAAATCAGGCTCCATGGAACTGATGCACACAGGGCAGTGGCATCTTCTAAATATGTCACCAGAAAATTGTTCTAGAGGGATAGGAAAAATGCACACCATTCCATGTGGATGGTCTTCCAGACAAAACAGCACCGCATGTGGAGACGTTCTCGTGTGATACTCTCTCCACAGTTGGAGAGGAAGCTGCCAGGAGAGCCTGCTCTGAAGGAGATGGTAAATACCCAGAGGTACAGGCCAACTCTTTAGGTCCAACATCCTTAGAACATTTTCAGTAATATATTTATGTTCTCTTCATCCCCCCAATACTCTTCTCCCTCAAGGGCCTTTTGTGCCCACGAAGAGTGCAGTACGGGTCAGCCCCAGCCTGGCTTCTCCAGGGAGATCTGAGCTCTAACCGCACATGTGGCTGACAGCTGCGCAGAAGCCCTGCCTTGGGGATGAGGCAGATTCAGGGCCTGGTTCCTGAAATTAGCAGTTTGTCCTTCCAGCCTGGCCACCAAGGAGCCCCTGAAGACTCGGGCAGCAGCAGGCCTGCTGGCGACACACCCACCATTGCGTGCCTAGAGCCCCCCAAAAGGCAGAGGCAGCCAGGCTTTCCCTGAAAGCACTAATGACATGTGAAAACCCCCACACCTTGCAGCCTAGGTTCTCTGTACACCAGCTCTGGGGCCTAAGAGAAGACCCAGAAGTAGGCCCTAGAAGCAGAGAATGCAATGGGAGGGCCCTCAGGCTCCTGGATTGAGCCAGGAGACTTGCCAGAAGTAACTGAGCCACCTTACCCCATGCTGAAAAATCTGTGGAGGACAGGCCAAGCTCCAACATGCTGGAGAAGACACCCACTTGGGGAACAATCTCCTCTTGGCTCCAACCTACCCAATCCCACGTGACTTCTGGCCTCCAAAACAACCCTGGGCTCCAAAGAATTCCAGGTCTTCAGCCTTCTGCAATGCCGTGCTCATTCTGGCTTCTAGACTTTGCTTCAATCCAGACTGCCAGCCCATCTCAAAGTCCAGCCCTACAACGCCACATGCCTTCTCCGGTGATGCCAGCCAGCAGGCCCTCTCCTCTGAATGCCATGACACTCAGAGGCAGACTGCGGCTTGGCCCCACTGCCTCCTCCCCCCATGAAGGCCATTGTCCTCTTTCCTCTGGGAGCCTTCACTGAGAGAATCAGAGCCTGCTCCTCTTTTCCTGTAAGTATTGGGTAATACAGAAAGTGTCCCCTCCAAATACCTACAAATGCCTCCATTTGATATTAGTCCCTGTGGGTGATCTCTCATCCCAGGACTTGCTCACTCAACTCATCTAGCAAACACATGAGTGCCTAGTGATACCAGTCCTGCTTGTCTTCTAATGCACCTTTCTGCCCCTTCTCCAGCAGGAGCCCTGCTGCACCCGAGCGCTCCAGCAATCTTACAGCACCCCACACGATGATCCAGCTAGTGTCAGTCTCCTCCCATGAGAGATTACCTCCAAATGTCACAGCCAAAGCCTCTTGGAGGGTCAGGTCGTGTCCCTCCCATGCAGGCACACAGCCAGCATGCAGAAGAGGATTCTGGAATGATCCGCTCTCCAGTGAGTACCTTTTGGTGGAAAGGAGTAAAACTAAGCACAAGGACTTTTCTACCTCCAAGCCACAAGGCTTTCTGTAGATGTGTATAGGTCTGGGGGGCACATTAGCAATAAGATACCTCCTGTGGGAAAGAGGGACCCTGCTGGCAGCTTGGAGAGATGAGTGGCTGGCAGTGGGCACCCAAGTGACACAGAGCCCACTGGGGTGGGTTCATCCTGAGGAATTGTTCCTCCATTCCATAAACAGCCAACACAGAGGAGGAGGGTGACAGCACTGCTGATTTCTATAAACTGAAGAATAATTTTAGAGATACCATCACAAGATGAGTGGAGCCTGACTAGAAAATAAACCATTTGCCTTAGCATTCCTCGGGCAAAAGGAGATGTTCTTGTCCACTGACATTATCGCAGCTAAGAATTTCACAGGGAGCCTAAGACCTTAAATCAGCAACAGGACTTCTTAAAGCTGCTTGATTTAATATATGCTGACACTGTACACTGGCAACTTCTATCTACTGGTTTTTTTGTTTTTGTTTTTGTTTTTTTAAGAAGCAGCTAAAGGCTTCTGTGATAACACTATATTTAGTTACCTCATTTCTCCAGAACAGTTTCTGCCATCAACTGGGTAATTCAAATGATGCTGCCAAATGCACCCTGCAGGCACAGATGATGTGTTGTGTTGCGTGTGTGCTGACCACCTCCAGCTCCCACGTCAGAGGGACAGCTCTCAGTCCGCACCTGTCCCGATGCCCTACACTGCTTTACACGTGATCATTCCTCACAACAATACTAGGATATAGGTACCATTTCTACCCCCACTTTACAAATTGGGAAATGAAGGGAAAGAAAAATCAGCAACCTGCCCAAAGTACCCCTATCCCCTGAAGCAGGAAGTCAAGCCCAGGCCATCCACCTCCAAAGCATGCATCTGAACCTGCCTGGTTGCCTCTCCTGGCCTATGGCTCACAAGGCCTGCTGTGTGTGCCGGCCTCTGCACCACCATCTAGCTCAAGGCAGGTACTGATTAGTACCAGATGGCAGTATCACCAGAGTTACAAAACAAAGCTTCCCCACCTCTAAAGGATTCTATCTAGTTTTGGTCCAGTGTTGAAACTAACAAGGACCTGCATTCCCAAAGGCCAGCCTCCCAGGAGCTCACGGGAAGGCTCTGCACAGCCACTGCTGGCTCCCCGAGTACTTCTGCAATGCTGGAAAGGCCAAAGCCTCCCTGGGGGCAAGCAAGTAAGACATGACTGCCCATGAACCTGAACCTGCACAAGGGGGCAGAGGAGCAGTCCTGAATTCCAGCACTGTCCAGAGGCACCTCCAACCTGTATCCTGTAACTGCCTGTTCTAATACAGCTCCATGTATTTCACGCCCAACCCCCACCAGCGTCCCTGAACACCTCCACATCAAGAGAATGCACCAAACAATGCCAGGGAGCTGCTGCTATGGTAGCTGGGACTCAATTGTAACTCTGTCACTTTTGCTGCCTTCTGTGAAATGTTTCCTGGGGCAGATGTACCTCTCTGGCTACTGAAATTTGAGCTCTGGCCTGGATATCCACCAGGAAGACTGCTACCAGCCGAGTGACAAGGAATTGGGCTGTCACATTTCCCACTGGAGACTCAAAGGACCTAGCACATAGTAGTTGCTCACAGACACACATACTTTTAATAAAAAGGCAATAATGACCTTTTGCCCAACTTTAAGTGTTAATAGAATTTTTTTAAAGATTTATTTGAGAGAGAGAGAGATAGAAAGAGGGAGGGAGAGAGAATCTCAAGCAGACTCCCTGCTGAGTGCAGAGCCCAACATGGGGCTCCCATCTTGTGACCCAGAGATCATGACCTAAGCCAAAACAAGAGTCAGATACCTAACGAACGGAGCCAACCAGGTGTCCTGAAAAGTGTTACCAGAATTTTGAATTCCTTGCCCATCTTTTTAAAATTGGGCACCTATCATTGTCTCTATTAGACAATATCACATGGTATTTGATCTCAGACAATATTATATACCTATTCAATCAACATCTATAAAACTAATTCGTGCTAGTCCCCAGCAAACCCCCAGCATCCTCCCCATCTCTGCACTAGTTGAGTCTGGGGTCAGGAAAGCACCCACGTGGGTGCTGATGTCTATACTCTCGTTCCATCATGCAGCTTCTCTCGAAGGATATTATCATCCCCCTTTATTTTATTTTTTTAAAGATTTTATTTATTTATTCATGAGAGACAGAGAGAGAGAGAGAGAGAGAGAGGCAGAGGGAAGAGCAGGCTCCATACAGGGAGCACAATGTGGGACTCGATCCCAGGACTCCAGAATCATTCCCTGGGCCGAAGGCTGGCACTAAACCGCTAAGCCACCAAGGCAGCCCTATCATCTCCCTTTAGAGATGAAGACCTGAGGCTCAGATCAGTCAAGCAACTTGCCCAAAGTCACACAGCTAGCAATGGCACAGCTGGGACCAGAGCTCAGATCTTTCCAAATGCAAAGCCAGTGTTCCTTACACTAACCCCACAGCTGCCTGGAAATTTCCAGAGGTTTTGCCTCAAGGACAAAAAAATGGGCTTTCCTTTAAGCAGCAGGCAGGAAAAAGTGGGCTGAGGAAGAGTGGCTTCCAGAAAGAACAACTCATCTCCCCAAGATCTACTCAGGAAAGGAGTTCCTCAAGGGCCTAGACCCATAGAAAGATGCTCTGACAGGCTTGAGGACAGATGGTCAGCCCTCTGGCCACCTGCCCACACTGTTCACCATGATGTCACATCACTGTCACCCACTTTTCCACACAAAAGAAGTAACACTGCCTCTCAAGCCAAGCCCAGTAATGAGTAAATGCAGCACCATGTCACATCATGGCTAGCTAAGCGTGAAAAGGAAGATCCCAGAACAGACAAATTGGTAAGACCTTGACAAGCACCTCTAGCCTCTTTACCAGTCTTTCCTAGTCAGGTAAGTTCACTGCCTGCATTGACAGCTTAGCCACACCTGTCACCATCTGAATCTGACCACAGAGACCTGGTCTGTTAGACCTGGTTTGTTCATCTCTCCCCCCAATCCCAGCCCAAAGAAGCCAGGTCAGTCAAGCACTATCAGACTGGTTTCCACGTTCATGAGGAAGCAAGCATGGGCATTACCTCCCAGAAGCTATCACTGGACACTTCTACTCCAACGGAATCATCATAAGCGACAGACATCTCTTCAGGCAGTGAGGGAGCAGCAGCAAATGCTTAAAGCAGAGGTCAACTTCAGATGCTCAAAATCCGCAGACAAACCTACAAAAGAAAAGCACATTGTTGTGGTTTTTAAATTCCCAAGGCAATAAGTAAGCCATCCCCATTTTACAGCTTCCATCCCCATCACTGCCTTAGTATAGCACAGTCTCAAGTGTTCCCTCAAGGAGAAAAGAAAGTCAATAAATAACATGTATGCATATGTTATATGCTTGTGTGTTTCATATTAACAAGTGAACCTTCTCAACATCTTACTAAAGAGCTTTCCGGAGAACAGTTCATGTTCTTAGACCAACAGCCTCACTAAACAATCTTCCTTGTCCCTTGGAGAAAGAGTCCGAGCACATGTGAGAACAAGCGAAGATACAGGGAGAATCCCTGTATCTCTGGGCTCACCAGGCCCGACTAGGCCCTGGGTAAGGCACAAGAGGAAAGGATCCACCCTTGACACCTGACTCCACCCCCAGACTCCTCCATGTTTCACTTGTGTTGGAGACTGTCTCCCTCTCCCAACCCATGACTGATTCACCCCAGCCACTGAAGCCCCAAATTCAGGCCAGTGTATTCTGATACTGTCTAACTCAGCTAGAAAGAGTAAAGACTAACAAGCGAAAGGGATCATGTCTGGATCATGAGGCAATGTTCTAAATCCAGACAAGGGTAAAGGGGTGATTAACCTCCTGTAGAGAGAGAGGAAGGAACCTCACCCCCACCGCAACATTCATGAGTACAGATCACTGATGCAATGACCTGTCCACAGCCACATGAGACTCCCTGACATGGGGAAAAGTTGACTCCACTTTCCTTCCCATCACCCTGTGTTCCAATCACACAGTCAGAGATCCGGAACTTCCCTAACTACCATGGTCAGGAATCCAAAGCCCCAGCTTTGCTGTGGGAGGGCCCAGGTAGGGTGGAGTGGGCAGAGGTACAAGACTTTATTGTAGGTACTTTTCATATGTGATCATACTTAGCTCTCACAATTCCCTATGAAACAGTCTAGAAGCATAGTAAGGAACACGAACACAGGCTCCAATCCCAGACCTATTATTCATTAGCTGGGCAACAGCATGCAAGTTATCTAACCTCTCTGTGCCTCAAAGGCCTCATCTATAAAAGAGAGATGAAGGGGATCCCTGGGTGGCTCGGCAGTTCAGTGCCTGCCTTTGGCCCAGGGCGTGATCCTGGAGTCCCGGGATCGAGTCCCACGTCGGGCTCACGGCATGGGGCCTGCTTCTCCCTCTGCCTCTCTCTCTCTCTCTCTCTCTCTCTCTCTCTCTCTTTCTAGGTCTATCATAAATAAATAAATAAAATCTTTAAAAAAGAGAGAGAGAGAGATGAATATGGAATATACATCACAGAATTATAGTGAGGACCAATGAGGCCAGACATGCAGGGATGGACATAGTAAATTATAATGTAATTGTCATTAGATAGTAATTATTATCACTATCATTCCTTTATCTCTATAGTTGAGAAAACCGATGCTCGAGAAGGTTAAGTAACTTGCCTCTGGTCACCCAAGTATTGAATGGCGGAAACAACATTTGACAAGTTTGCCAAGGTAATGTTCTCTCCATCACACCAAGATATTTTTCAAAAACTATCTGAATAAATCTTTATCTTTAAATAAATCTGGTGTCTTATAACCTAAGATCTAGTTGCTATTAAAAGGATTTAATCTGATGGATGTGACAGCTTCTAAGCTGAACACAGCAATGTATGGCCAATAAATTGAAAGAGTGGATGACGGTACTTCAAAGCCAAGTGCTCTAAAAGCCTGCAGCCACGTGCACACTCTTCCTGCCAGCACGCTGTCTGGACCTCGGCTCCACCATCACGGAACAACGTGTCACTGTAACTCCAGGATATCACAAAGGCTGACAGGCCGCCCTGGCTGGGCCCTGGTGCCATGTTTCACAGTACCCCCTTCTCTTGGCAATCCTACGCTCTTGGCCAGGGCCCTCCTGGGAGCACGCCAGCCCACATTTGCAGTGACACAGTCTCTACCCAGAGCAGTTGTCTGCTCCAGGCTTCTCAGGAAATATCTGGGCTTTGGGCTCAGGCAAGTCTCAAAGTAGCCCAACTGAGCCACTGGCTGGGCTGCCTAGCCAGCTCTGGGAACAGCTGCAGGGAGCAGGTGCAGAGAGGAGCAGGTGCCTGCTCTGGAAGAAGCAGTCAATACCTGAAGAGCTCAGGCAGAGGGATGCACTTGCCAGGGTTTGGCCATGGTTTAGACACAAATGGATGGTCAGTTCTGCATAAGATTTGTTAACAGCCTACTAAGTGCCAGGAGCCAAGAAGAGGTTGCCACTGGGCTCAGCAAAAAAAAGACACACTCAACTCCTCCTAAGAGAAAGAACCTGAATCGCCAAGTAACAAAACCAAATAACACTGGAGCTGCAGAGGGCTTTGGAGTCAAGGCATGCTCTTGGCTGACCAATGGGAATAGGGAAAGCCCAGCTTTCCTCACCTGAGTCCCATGGTGGCAGCGTGGTAATGCTCTCTCAGTCCAGGGCCCTGTGCCTACCCTGGCACTGTGCTCAGCAGTTGTGACAGTCCCCAAGGTGACAGTTGTACCAGCACCAAGCTGATCCCGGGCCTCAAGGACAGAACTTTCTCTTTTTCACCATGAAGCACGATGTTTGTGATACAGTATTTTAAAATAACACTTTTTAGGTTAGAAAGTTTCTTTCTACTGGAATTCTACTAAGAGCTTTTATCACAAATGGATGTTTATGTAAGATTGGCTTAATTTTTCCTTAAATGTTTGGCAGAATTTGTCAGTGAAGTCACTGGGGCCTAGAGTTCTCTTTCACTTTCTTTTTCTTTTTTCTTTTTTAAGATTTTATTTATTTATTCATGAGAGACACAGAGAGGGAGAGAGGCAGAGACACAGCCAGAGAGAGAAGCAGACTCCATGCAGAGAGCTCGACATGGGACTTGATCCTGGGTCTCCAGGATCACGCCCTGGGCTGCAGGCGGCGCTAAACTGCTAAGCCGCCCGGGCTGCCCTGGAGTTTTCTTTAAACCTATTTTATTTTATTTTATTATTTTATTTTATTTATTTTATTTTTTATAAATTTATTTTTTATTGGTGTTCAATTTGCCAACATAAAGAATAACACCCAGTGCTCATCCCATCAAGTGCCCCCCTCAGTGCCCGTCACCCAGTCGCCCCCACCCCCTGCCCACCTCCCCTTCCACCACCCCTAGTTCGTTTAAACACTTTTAAACACAGATTCTGGTTAAAAGGGAAAAGACTATTTGTGTATTTTCTATTTCTTTGTGTGTTGATCTTTGTGGAGTTATGGCTTTTTAGGGAAGCCAGGTGATATTTTTTCAAATTTATCAGCATAAAGTAGTTCACACTATCCTCCTATGATCATTTTAAAGACTGAGGGGATCCATAGTCGTGCCCTCTTTTCATCCTTGACATTAGATTTTGGTGCCTTTTCTCTTGATCAGTCTTATCAGAGTTATCAATTTGTATTTTTTTCAAAGAATCTACTCTCAACCTGCTTTCTTTCACCTGTCTGTTGAATATCTTTTTTTCCCTTGATTTCTTCCCTTTATTAATTTCCTTCTTTCCACCACCTTTGGCTTCAAGTTGTTCTTTCTCTAGATCTGAACATGAAAGTGTAGCTCATTATTTTTCTGCCTGTCTTTTCTCATATGTGCATTCAAAGCTATAAATGTCCGTCCAAGTGCAATGTTAGCAATATTCTACAATCTCATTTATTTTTTGTAATAGTCCCATGAGGTATTCTTATTCCCTTTGCACAGATGAGAAACTGAAGGCCAAGTAACTTGTTTAATGTTATAAATGGGGAAATCATGACTCAAGACTAGGCTTTGTGGTTCTAAAATGCAAGATCTTCCTATTATAGTACATGGCATATAATGAGCCGTTTGTGGGTATTATGAGTAAACTGCTATGAAAATACCAAGAAAGCAAGAACGAGAGGGCTTTCCTCCTGAGGGTATGGGGCAAGCTAGAAAAGGACTTACAGGCAGATGGGCTCTCTACATGGGCACCCAGGAGAAGGGCTTCCCATCTATAAGCATGGAGGGCGGTCAAGATGGGTCAAGGGAGGCCAAGGAAATTCATGACTGGTGATTTTACAAAAGTAACAGAATCAGCTCCCAGCCTGTGAGCCCTCTCACAGCGAGATCCGTTCTTTTATGACCAGATTTGACTGGCACAACTCAACGTGGCACAAGATCAGGCACTTTTTCTAGGCCCACATGACCTCCCAAGTCACACCAACCATAACCAGCCTCAGCGATGGAGGGGACTGGAAGAAAGGAGCCCAGAAAGTATCACTGACTCAGTGACACATGGTCTTGTATAAATTTAAAATTGGAAGGAGGGGAAGACCTGCCATTGTCAGCTGCTTGTGGTGAGCCAGATTCATTCATTCAACAAAGATCTAAGTTTCAAGAAGCTAGTGCTGGGAATACAAATAGCACATGAACTAGGCCTCAGTTTCTTTTAAGTGAAACTGAAAACAACTAAACTGGCCTAAAATAGTGGGAAAATCTTCAGGAAAAACCCAAACTTTAAATTGGTCAAATGCAAACAGAAGAAATATTCTTTGCCTTTTTAGTGCTGTAAATAAAGTGAAATTGATAATAAATGCTTGATGACAATCAAAATAAGATCTCAGGGGATCCCTGGGTGGCTCAGCGGTTTGGCGCCTGCCTTCAGCCCAGGGCATGATCCTGGAGTCCCGGGATCGAGTCCCACATCAGGCTCCCTGCATGGAGCCTGCTTCTCCCTCTGCCTGTGTCTTTGCCTCTTTCTGTGTGTGTCTCTCTCTCTGTGTCTCTCATGAATAAAAAAAAAAAAAAAAAAAAAAAAAAAAAAACCTCATAATGCCTGCTCTACATATTCACATAAGACAAGATAAAGCAGAAATACCCAATGTTAAGCGGTCTCAGTGTACCAATCAGCTTGGGTATTTTTTTTAATGTATTTGCAACTTAGAAAAACAGAATAACCGATGTTTCCATTGACAACTCAAGAAGAGAGTTTGGCAAGGAAAGGACAAAGGGACGAAGAGGAAGAAGGATCATCCATAGTTTCATCACTCATGGACGATACAATGCGAGCTCTTCCCCACAGCCTGTTTCCTGGATCACTTCATTCCCTCTTTATTCTTTTTATTTTTTTTCACTGCCTCTTTCAAGGGGGGTGTGGGGGTAGAACATGTGATTAGGGCGCCTAGAGCTGCAAATAACTCTAAGGTAAGATGGGAGGGCACAGGGCACGGCCTATGCTCTAAGAGAAAAAATGAGCTTCCTGAACAAAGCCCCCTAATGTCCAGCCAAACACTGGAGCTCTGTTCTAGTGTATGGATGCTCACTTGAGTGTGCCCCCTCCTGAGTGGGAACCAGTGGTAGATGAGGCCATACCCCAGAAGCCAGGCTCAGTCCCACAGGGAAAGCAAGACCAGCAATGAAGGAACTAGAAGAGCTGCCTAATGGCACTACACAGGTGTTCAATAACTATCTAAGGACTGAACGATACCCCCAAAGTGTGGTCTCTTGGCTGAAGTTGGTCATGTTTGTGTCAAGCAGCAAGCCTGCTTCAATTGGATGTGGTTCTGCTGTTCTAACTGGGAGGCCAGGTAGGAATAAATCAATAATACAGCTGCTCCCATGCACCAAGCACCTCTTAGCACCACCAGGGGTCTACATGACCTTTAGACATATTTTTATCCCTCAAAAACTGCAAAAGATGAACACTGTCCCCATTTTACAGTAAGACAACTGAGGCACATATGATTCAAATCACTGGTCAAGGGCCCACAGCCTGTAAATGCTAGACCAGGACTCAACCCAGACCATCTGATTCCATGCTGCCCAACTGCAGCAAGACACTGCTCATCCAGCCCTGAGTCACTCCCAGGTTTGGAAACCCCACTTGAAGGGCAGGCTGCTCCCTTAGAAAAGGGGGCTTGATTCTCAGGATGTCTTATTAACAGTGATGTCCACAACATCCCCGAAGGTCCTCGGACTATCAGGGAATTTTACTCAGAATTTTTTTTCACACACAAATGTCTCTAAGCATAAAAATGAATCTGGTTGTAGCACCCTCTGGACTAAAGAAACATGTTAGAGAAATTGAGGCTTCTGAGGATAAGAGAATTCACAAACCCGTTCCTTCAAAAGGAGATCAGGTCGGACAAATTCCCTGGTTCTGCTTCCTTCATTCTTTCGGGCCTTGACCCAGCCTAAACTATTGCTAAGCCTGGAGACGTGCTGTGGAATGAGCTGGCCTCTAATGCCAAACGGTACTGAATACTCCTGAAATATGTCTATCAATGCCAAAAACATATAACATATATTTCTTAATTAGCTGGGTGCTTCTCAATGGGATGGTGAAGTTCCCGGGAAGGAGGCATGGCAGCGAGTGGAAAATGCATAGACATGCTCTACCTCTGCAAACTCAGGCATCTGTCCCGAGAGCCCTGTCCTCCTCTGTAAGGCAGGGACACTGCTGGCGCCCTTACCTCCCAAGGCATGAAGAAGCTCGGGCAAGATAATGGATGTGGGAACACTCTGGAAAAGTGCAAAGTGACAGACAAATGAGCCAGTGCCACTCTTTCCAAAGACAGGGATGGAGGCTAGCCCTGCTCTAGGTCTGTCACACTATCTAGCACCCTGTAGTTGGCCGATTATTTCTGCCTATGATACTGAACTACAATACTCAACTGTCATGCCAAATGAGTTCCATTAACTCTGAACAAGGGCTGCACATACTTCCAGTCCCCATCTACCTCTTGGGGCATGCTGTCTTAGGCTTTTACAGTCTAACCTGGTGACAGGGAAATGCCATCCAAATTCCCAACACCAGATTCTGAAATGAACCTTTGGTACAAGGTGGCATATGTTGAGTTATGCTTGATTCCTTCCCATCATAATGGGAAAAGCAAAGCCAAGAAAATATGTTCACCATGGATTTCCCCTAGCTTTATTTCTTTCCCGCAAATCACAACGAAGCAGCCAATTCAAGAGAGGTGCACACATCTCTCCCTACCTCCCCGCAAGGGTCCGCTGGGCCCATAAGAAGGAACCTATTAACAAGCCAGCAGCAGAGCAGCAGGCTGGTGGACATGCCAGAAGCAAGCATACAGGCCTGGGCTGGGAGAAAACCGAGAAAACCATCCCAAACGCCAGGGTGGGAATGAGCCTCCCCGGGGTAGGAGAGCCAAGCACAGGGCTGAAAGATGGCAGAGGGGAGGGAAGGGTGGCAGGGGGAGTCTCTAAGGGGCAATCACAGGAATGGTTACAACTGCATTTGTGACCAGCAAGCCCAGACTCCGCTCAGGGAGGCCCGCCTGGGACAGTGCCTGGCCTCTCACGGAAAAAGTCCGGAACCTGGAACTGCTGCCCACACACCAGTGCTGTTGTTCTCTGATAAACACGAACTGATAACCAAGGGTCCTCAAAATCATGAAATAATGAAATAAACACCCAACCATGAAGGGACCAAGATCATCAGGGCAACTTTTATTTGGAGCTGATCTCTTGCGAAAACACAGATACTTCAGGGAACAGGAGAGAAATTCTCATAAACTCTTAAGACTTCTCCAAGAAAATTGAGGGTTATTGTACCCATAAAAGAGGAATAAGCTGCTATGAAAAAGGAGCAATCAGGAAGTAAGTAAAGATTTTTTTTCTTGATTTTTAGGAACCTTATTACCAAAATAAACATTCTGATGGCTGGTTTGTATAACAGAATGACAAGATTAAGTAAGGATGAAGCTAGCGATCTGGATGATAAGACCACAGGCATTTCCTATCACACAAAACAGGAGGCATTTCCTATCGCATAAAACAGGAGGGGAGAGAGAGAGAGAGAGATGAGAGCAAGAGGCTGGTTAAGGGACAGAGTCACCAGGAGGTCCAGCAGGCTGGGAGGGGCCGGAGGTCCTGGAGTGCAGCCGGCTTACCACTCAGGTCTAGCTCACCCTGGGCTGCACAGAGAGGCACTCAACAAAGACCCGAGGGAGTGCAAAAGGACAGGACTGGCAGCCTTCCTCTCCTCTTTCCAGGGGCTCTGGGAGGAAGGTGGCTCTGCGGCAGCCACCCCGTGAACTGCTGGTCATGAGTGTGGCAGTGTGTGGTCTCTCAGGCAGGGTCCCCTCGAAGACCCTAAAGTTCAGCTGCTCAAGAGGCAGGGACAGCGTGCTTCTGCCTGGAACCCTGTCTGCTCATTGAAGGTATATGTGCAGCAAGCCTGAGGCTTGAGAGCAAGGAAATCCTAGGCGTACAAAGCGTCACCCCCTTCCCTCCACACCCCTCTGAAATGCACATTCATGGTCCTCTGTGTGTCCTGGGCACAAAGTAGGCCCTCAATAGATGTTGGCTGAGTGCACATTCTAGGAGGCACTTGGCAAGAATCTGAGAATCCTGGAATCCAGGAACGAGGCGGGGAAAGACCTCCAGATCTCTGGATTCCAGTGACTTCTGCCACTGACGGATATAAACACTGATGAGTCATAGCTACTCCTCAAAGGGTGTACAGAATCTCAGAGGTTAATAGAGCTTGCCAAGGTGCCCTTGGCCCTGGCTGGGAACTGGTATAACCTTCTTCCCCTCTGGGTCTGATAACAGGTATCAAGTAAACAGAAAGTACAAATTACATAAGTACATTTAGCTCCCTCTTAATGCCCTTAATTTGTTCCCAAAAGAAAAAACAGAACGGGTCATTAGGCCAAAAGACTATTACTATAACACAAGAACATTCAGAGTGAAGGCAGCATGTTGCTGAGAGTCCCCCGGGGATGGAAAGGCCTCTGGAGTCCCCTGTGACTGCAGGGGGAAGTTATCCTCCCTGCTGCCCCCCTGCCCGCCAACACTGACCTGGCCCTTGCTGCCCTGCGGGCCTCACCACAAGCACACACTGGACCTAAGGTTGGTTTCCTCATTACCCACAAGGGGAAGGGACCAGAAATGCTTCTAAGCCACTGTCTGGCCCAGAGTGAGGGGAGGATCATTCCTTATAAAGTAAGGAGCAAATTTACCCATTCATTCTACAAACTGATGTTTGAGTATCTACTCCGTGTCAGGCACTGTGGCTAGGTCCCCAGGACAGAGCCAAGCATCACAGACACAGTCTCACCTGCCTGGAGCTGACATCCTGGCAGGGCAGGCTGACACATGGCGAGGTACAAACAGCCGCAGCGTGAGGGTGAGCAGGCATGTGAAGGACAGGGGAGCAGCTTTTCCAGAAGAGGGAGGGCAGCAGCAAAGATCCACTGGGTGCTGGGCCCGTCCCAGGACCCAGGAGGGTGGGAGCCCATGTGCTGGCCTGAGATGGCCCTGAGGAATCAGGGTAGGGGGACCTGGAATCACTGATAAGCTGCATGGTAACTCAGATCCCTCTGTCTGGTCTACTGGCCAAAAATTTGGGCCTCAAGTGCCTGTAAGAGATGCTCCTGGAAACCAAGCAATGCATATGCATGGTCATTTCAGGTTTGTCCTTATGTGTTGTTACACGCCGCCTCTCAACGTGTGGTGTATTTAACAAAAGAGAAACACCTACCCTTTGACCCAACTGCTTCCTCTGAAACTTTATCCTACAGATGAATTCATTCAAGAGTCAAATGTAGGTATCCACCGTGGTATTACTTGTAATAGCAACAAAAAGAAACAACACTGAAAATGACTGTCCATCAAGAATCAAAGATGCCGGTACCCTTCTCCAGGAACAGGGGCAGCCAGAGGAGAGAGGGAAGGGAACTGTGTGTGCAGACACAAAAGATGTGCCCACATATCAAGTGGGGACAGTGGGTGTAGCATGGTAGGCAGGAGTTGAGCTCACTGGTATTAAAAACCAATTTGGTGTCCACCAAAGTGTTCCTGTGCACACAAAGTCCCAGTGAGGTCTCTGATTTGCTCTTGGAGGTGTCCTAAGGGTGGGGCGGGGACCTTGCAATCCACCTCATAACCTTCTAAACTATTTAGGAATTATGACTATTGGCATATAATACTTTTACAATACAAAAACTAGTTAATAAAAATACCCCTCTTTGTTCCGTTAGCGGCCTGTGTTTTGCTGAACGGAGGGAGGAGGGCCCCTCTGGACCACAGGACTGACCCACAGCTTCAAGAGAGGAAGCTTGAAGCCCACGGGCATGCCCAAGGAGCAACCGCCCCTCCACAAACCCCACTAGCTCTGCGTCCAAATCCACCACCACCACTCCCCTGCAATGACCGCAGGCATCTCCTCATTGGGTATCCTAGTGTTCCCTGTCCCTTCAAGTCTATTCCCAACAGTGATCCTTTCAAAACTCAGGTCCTACCACATCACTGCCCTCAAGTAAAGTAAAAGCCAGAGTCCCCACACAGAGTGTGCCGACTCCGCTCCCTGTGTCACCTCCAAAGGCCTCTGCTGGTTGCGGCATGGCCTCGCACAGTCACATTTGCTCCTCTACTCCCTGGGATCAGCTTCCTCTGGGGAGCCCACAGCAGGAGGCTGGCCACCTCCTGCCCCCAGGCAGGTCTTCTTGGACCCCTGTGTCCTCCTGCACCAGTTCTCATACTCCCAGACTCTTTCTCTGCTTTATTTCTCTCCACCAAGCACTTCCTTCCTTCCAACAAATCCTATCATTTACTCGATCCTTTGTTCATTGTCTATTCTCCGTCTTCCCCTCTGGAATTCGAGCTCTGGAAAGGCAGGGACTTTTGTCTGTTTTGTTCACTGTCATCCTGGGCCCCAAGGTCTGACACATAGCAGTCACTCAGTAAAAACTTGCTAGATGAATTCAGAATGAGAAAAATGGAAGTCTCAGTAGTTTTGATTTATACAGACTGAAGATCCACAGGTGGAAAGTAATTGGAGCATTATTATGGAGATGTTTTAACTCAAATGGTTAGAATTCTTTTAGAAACAACACTGCAGGGACACCTGGGTGGCTCAGCGGTTGAGCAGCTGCCTTCGGCTCAGGGCGTGATCCTGGGGCCCAGGATCAAGTCCTCCATTCGGCTCCCTATGAGGAGCCTGCTTCTCCCTCTGCCTGTGTCTCTGCCTCTCTGTCTCTCATGAATAAATAAATAAAATTAAATTTAAAAAAAAGGAAAGAAACAACACTGCATATGTAAACCAAACCATAAATGGGTTTACAAAAATAGTGGGGTGGGGGTATTGTATGAGGCTCAGTTCCCAACTGTCTACCAGTCACACAGGGAGCCCTTCTACAGCTCAGTCCCCTAGGTCTGACCACCCCTGGGGGCCCACAGGCTCCTGGGTCCCCTCTGCCTCAAGCCCTGGCTTGGGCTATTCTTGGGTGTCCAGTCAGTCCCCTGTGAGAAAGGACAGGGCACTTCTTGCTTCTCTCTAGCTCTCTGGCCTCCTCCCATGTGGTGGGTGCTCAGGGAGCAAGGGAGGTCATCTACTGCTTTGCACCATTAACAAGACAGGAACACTTTTTTTTTAAAATAGCTTAAATATCTGGCACAGCCTATTTTGCTTCCAGTGATTTCATCTGGAAAAGTGAACAGTCCTCAAAGGAAGAGATAGAGATCAGCAAACAAAGTGACTTACATCTCCGGAACATTGTGTAGTGCATTTATTTCAACAACGGAAAGCTGCGTATGTGCTACAGGATGCTTGGGTTTTAAAGGCTGTCCCCTCCAGGGAAAGGACACCAAGACCCACAGCTGGGCAAGTCACGGGCCAGGGGAGGGAGAGGAGGCCCCTCCAGAAGCACCCACCAGGGTGAGCAGTGTGGGCTGGACACACTGAAACGTGCTGCTGGAGATTCAAACACAGCATCTGTGAGCAGACAGCTTGGGGTGACCATGGAAACTGTCCCTAAAACTAGCAGAGGGGGCGAAGCACTTCTGGGCACCAAGTGCCCCGAGGCAAACTAAGAGAGTGCTGGTGAGAAGAAGGGGAATCTCAGGAACTCTGGGGGGACGTGCAGGCTCTTCGCTCAAAGCAAACAGGGCACGGCCTCCCGAGATTCACAGATGGAAGGAGAGCCAGAGTAGAGTCGGGGGAAGACACCTCTTACTCTGTTATAGTTGGCGCCTCGGAGCAGCTCTCTCCTCCCACAGAGAATGTCATGTGGGGGAAGGTTCAGGGAAAACAGGGAAGCCCTCCCACCATCTGAAACACAGTGCCACCGCGGTCCAGCACAGCCAGGCTGCCAGGGCCCATCCCTAGCTGCGCTTGCCGCTGAGCCCGCCCTGGGGTCCGCCCCACTGTCCCCTGCCGTGGCTGACGCAGGGGACTCACCGAGGGCTCCCTGTGGCCAGGCCCTGTCCTACTGACCCTCGCTCTCCTTACTCGGGCTCTTCCTCCCCTGCCATCTGCAGTCTGTCTTTGCCACAATCACAGCTGATGAGCCTTCCTGTGGTCTGCTTTTCTCAGCTGCATAGCAAGCATTTCCCCCTCGCTGCCCAGGCTGTCTTCCTGTCACTCCTGACACCAGGCCCTCACAGGCGGACCTCAGGGGTTTGGGTCTTTCCTAGTCAGAGCCAGGATGGGGGCACGGCCCATTACTGTCCTAATGCTTCATCAGGCTCATGCGCTCTCATGACAGTTGGAGAACCTCCCGGCTATGGTTTAATAAGATTTCAATCTGACCTCCTCTGTCTACATTTCAGGGGCACATTACATGACCATGAGAAAGGATGATCCCAAGACACACCTTGGCAGAAAAATGCTGCTGCCTGTGTGGGGGTCCTGTCTCACATGGTGATCAGAATATTGTAGGAGGGGGATCCCTGGGTGGCACAGCGGTTTGGCACCTGCCTTTGGCCCAGGGCGCGATCCTGGAGACCCGGGATCGAATCCCATGTCGGGCTCCTGCTGCATGGAGCCTGCTTCTCTCTCTGCCTGTATCTCTGCCTCTCTCTCTCTCTCTCTCTCTCTCTCTGTATGACTATCATAAATAAATAATAAAAAAAAATTTAAAAAAAAAAAAGAATATTGTAGGAGGTATAATACACATATTACACAGTATTGCACATGAATAAGAAATGGACAGAGAAGGGACAATCGAAGAGCAAGTTCACGTGGAAAGGAGGCCTAGGCTGTGGTGGAGACAGGTGAGCGTGGACACCAGTTACCTGCACATGGATATCCTGGTGGACCAGTGTCCTTTAAACCAGTGGGACAGTGTGAATGTCTGAACACAATTCCCCTCAAGAGGCAAGAATGGAGGCAGTGGTGGCAATGGTTAATCAGTGTGGTTCAAGGAATTGCTGGGTACATCCTGCCAGGAATGCCAATTTAAAACACATACACACACACACACACACACACACACACACACACACACACTCACAGAGGTATTCACATGCCCCAAATAACCCCAACAAAACTATATTGAACAGAATTTAACTTTTGATGATTTAGAAGCCATTTTCTGCTGTTACTGAGGGCTCTTAGCCAATGTTTGGAAGACTCAGTCCTAATTTGCTATTAAACAGCTGAGACCTTGGGCAACTTCTCAGCATCCCACTACCCACACTAAAGAGTGTGGGATTAAACTCTTAAATTTCTCTGAGTTTCAAATGTTTCACAAGAGCCTCCTACTGGCAAGAGACTGTGGGAGAACTTGAGTGGATTAAAGCCAAGTCATAATAAGAGTATGTGCTTGCAGTGACCTTCATGGCTGCAAAGTACTTTCCTTCTTTATCAGATCCGAGCCTCACAGCCACCCTGTGAGGACATTCTCACCTGGACCCCAAAGTCCAGCTTGGACCCACTCTCAGGGGCTCACTGCAAAACACACCTCAGTCAAAGTACAGCCCATGCTTCCTGAGCATGTTCACATCACAGAAATGTCATCTGGGCTATAAGGTCTGCACATAAAGATGCTAAAGTTTAAAGGGAAAGTTGATAGCAATTAACACATACACTTTACAAAATGAGTAAAAAGAGGCATGACTGCCACATACACTGTAACAGGCACTCTAACCCCGTAGGTCCTGGGCTCCTGATGTAGACCCCCTGCTGGGAGGTCAGGCACAGTGACACCTTGGGGTGGATGGGGGCAGTCAAGAAATTAGGGAGCATTAGGTGGGAGCAGTGTACCTGCAAAGGGCTTAATCCTGCTTCCAAACTGTGGGCAAAAAGAGCATCTCTGAACCCCACAAGCAATTCCTCAAGGTTTTCTCATAAGGTTAGCCTGTCCACCTTCTAGAATGGAGTGCACATCTGCCACATGGCGGGGGACATCTTGCCAATCCTATGACGTGCTCTCTAGAGGATGACCCACTCCTGACTGGGACAATGCAGGAGGGTTACCCACCTTCTAGGCCTCAGAGCCCCTCCTGTCATCCCCAGGGCCCAGGAGAGCCTAGCCCTTTTGGGCCCTCACACCTCCCTCCACATCATTCCTTCTCCCTGGAACCACCTCCCAGATGACTGGCAAGTTACAAATTATTCTTCAAGATCAAAATCAAATGTCACACCTCTTCCATGGAGTCTTATTCCCAGTCAGAATTAAGCTTTGCAGCCTGCGCTGCCCTGAGTAGCATGCTCCTCGCCTACAGTAAGTACTCCATCCAAACTTAGATAAACACAGTCATCCACAGATCTGTCTCAATCAGGAGGTAAAGGGTGCCTTAGGGCAAGGACCACATGGTGTCTATTTTTATATCCCAATCACAGCACAAAGTCAGTTGTACTGAATACAAAAGTCCTTGGGCCCTGAACCCTGCTCAATATGAGACAGGAAGTGAAAGTCTCTGGCTCTGTGGTCTATCCACCGGCCCCTGGGATGCCACCCCAAAGCCCTCTCTCTTCTGCCCCCAATTTCACAGCCAGAACACACAGCAGCACCAAGGCCCACCGCCCAGACCCCTCTCTGGACCCAACACATTCTGTTGGCCTTCGTGTCCTCCTGTCTCGGAGCCCAGTACAGGTCAGATACCCACTCAATCCAGATCCAAAAAGCACATGGATGCCCACATTCATACTCACTAAATAAAGGGACATGTTATCAAAGAAATGAATTTTGAAAGCAACTGTCTTTCTTATTTTTAAACTCCCTGAAATATTTCAAAAATGCATTTGGAAGTCTGCAAGTAGGTCACCTTAAAAGAATCAACAGCATGCTGATAAAAAACAAAAACACTTTCACGGTTTGGATTATTCAATCTCTGGTTCAAATCAATAGGAAAATTTAAACATTACAAAATATAAGTTTCTGATGGTTCAAATTCAAAAGTAAATTTATCTCTAAGTATACTTTATTTCTTACTTATAGTCCTAATCTTAGAGGCAGATGCCACATGTATAATATAGTGGCTTCTAATGAGAAGTTAGATTATCTTGAAGACTTTAAAGTGAACTAATACTCAGGGTCCTGGTATATTATATTCTTTTTAAGTTAAATGTATTTGCATGTACTTCCTTTATTAAAACCATGAAAATATTAAGCAAATGAAATCTATAAATTTAGAAACATTGCTACTGAGGCTACAGCAGATGCAGCAAAGAACAAATGCATTTGGGTCAAAGGGGGTGATGAGGAGTCATTTCAGTTACTGTTGCTAAGAGGGGTATGCAACAGTTGAGCTGATTTAATAATTTACTGGATGGGACATCAAGTCTGACAGGGGACGCAGTGGGTAGAAGAGGAAAGCTGAGTAGGACAAGTCAAGGGAAGCTATCAAACTCAGGACAGGCAGGAGAAAAGGCCAGGACAACAGGCCAAAAGCTGCCATGGTCCTGGCAGCCCTGCTCCTCAAAAGGGTCTCATGACGTTGGAGCCCCAAGGCCCCCAGATGCACCATGCAGATGGGACTCTTCCTGGACCTTCCCTCATCTGACATTTCCTAGGCCCTGGTCCAGTGCCAGATCCCATACTAAGAGTGGCGGGGGGTTGAGAGCACCCTCAGAAGTGAGCGAGGCTCAGTTCTTGTCCCCACGAGACAACAGAATTCATAGTAGCAGTCGATAGTTCTTGAGTGCTTCCAGGTATGAGGCACCATTCATTGTCAGCACAGCCCTATGAGGCAGCACCGCTACCACCCCATCTTACAGATGAAGAAATGAGGTACACTAGTGTTTCAGAAACTTGACCAAAGCCACACAGCTCTCAGGCAGCAAAGTTGGGACTCAAAGCAGGTGTCCTACAGACTGTCCCTTAGCTGGCAGGCCACACTGTCTCCTGGATGAGACACAGCGACAGAAAACCCCAAGAAGGGGCAGAGGTGAACGACATGAGTCTGACTGTGGGGACCTAGAGGGCCAGCACTCCACTGGGTGCTGACTCCAATAAGGATACAACGTCAGCAGGCATGCATGCGTGTGTGCACTCACTTATCTGGCATTCGCTGAGCACCTGTGCAGGAATCCTGTTCTGGAAGCACGCCTGCTCAAACAGGTTAGGGGAAGCGGGGGGACAGACCCGTACCCCTGGCCTGCTTTGTTCACAGGTGCTCCCCAGAGCTGGGCATAGAGCCCAGCATACACAGGGCAGTGACATGTGAGAGGGGGAATGAGCTAAGCACGACCCCAGCCCTGCCACACACCAGCTGGAGAACCATGGGCACATTACCTAACCTCTCGGAGCCTCGATTTCCTTACCCACGAAGTAAAACTGATACTGACAATTTCTCCTACGTGTTGTTGGCAGATGGAGTACTTCAGTCACGGGTGGAAGTACCTGCTCTCCACTGGGGAAGTCCAGGGGTGGGATGAGGCGGGAAGGGTCAATGAGAGCACCTGGGCTTCAGCAGGCTAGACAGCATGGCCGGGTACCCACCTTGAAACAGGAACAGCAAGGAAGGAAGGAGGAACTGGGGTCACATTTCTATACCAAAATCCCCATGTGGTTTCAATTTGATGAGTTTCTCATAACTTATCGTCCAGCTGCTGGCTGGGCTGAGAACAATGTCATACACTGTTAATAGTTACATTTTTAAATTGACAGGACTATCCAAAGATCATTTTGTCATTACTATTGTCAACCACCAGAGTATTATTTATTTACACAATACCTCTCTTCAAAAAGAAGCCAGAAAACTTCACAGAATCCCAAATACAAGAAATACAGGTGATATCAATAAACTCTAAAAGCTGGGATGCCTGGGTGGCTCAGTGGTTGAGCAGCTACTTTTAGCTCCGGGCGTGATCCCGGGGTTCCGGGATCGAGTCCCATATCGGGCTCCTTGTATGGAGCCTGCTTCTCCTGTTTCTGCCTCTCTCTGTGTGTCTCTCATGAAAAAGTAAGTTAAATCTTCAATCAATCAATCAATCAATCAATCTCCAAAGTTAGGGATCCCTGGGTGGCGCAGCGGTTTGGCGCCTGCCTTTGGCCCAGGGCGCGATCCTGGAGACCCGGGATCGAATCCCACGTCGGGCTCCCGGTGCATGGAGCCTGCTTCTCCCTCTGCCTGTGTCTCTGCCTCTCTCTCTTTCTCTCTGTATGACTATCATAAATAAATAAAATTAAAAAAAAAAAAAAAATCTCCAAAGTTAAAATGCAAACAAAAGTTTAATGTTTTCTCAGGGAACCCCAATGTTAGGTAGATCAGAAAATCCACCGTTAATTTTAATTTCTAGGCTCCCCAGGGCAACCATTTTAAAAACTTAAATCCTGTCCCTTCCCTGCTCAACACCCATCACATTGAGTTAAACCCTAAATGCTCACCTTTGCTGCCAAGTCCCATCACGACCTGTCCCCTACTGCCCTCTTCCACTCTCCCTCACTGGCCCTGTTCTGCTCGAGCTACAATCTTCCTGCTGTTTCTCGCACACACTAAGCTGCCTCAAGATTTTTGCACACACTGCTCCCTCTCCCTAGAATGTTCTTTCCCAAGACAATTGCATGGCAAGCTCCCTGATACCACATGGGCCTCTGCCCAGAGGTCTTCAGAGCCTCCCTGACCATCCTCTCTCATCCAGCCCTACCTCGCACAACTACCACATTACAAGATCTGTAAGATCTTAACAGCAATATTCTGTTGTTAACAATTTCATTCACGAAGCCACATACTGACAACTCTTTGATTACATGGAAAAAAGACTACTCAGATGATTAACCATAAAATGTTTCTTGAGCTGACAGCAAAATTTAATTTTTCAGTGTTTCTTAAAAAGTAAATTCTTCTACAAGGCCAGCCTGTATAGTCAGTCACTCACTCAGAAGACCTTCCCACCTGGAGCTTCCTGGGCAACAACCACCGAAGGACCTGGAACCAGTTTTGTATGTTTTTGTTGTTTGCAAAAGGGTCTGAGTCAGAAGAAGCAACTGTGTCAGGAACCAAAGGCCCAGTCACTATATGCTTTAAACTCTCAAGTATTAGGACTTGCTCTATTATTGAGTCAACATTTATATTTACAGAATGTGAAAACATTTGGTCAGACTGTCCCCTATAATGAACCCCAAACACACACCCAGAACCTAGTTGGGTTTTTCTAAAAAGCTTTCATTTATTTATTTGAAAGAGTTTGTGTGCGTGCACAAGGGGGTGGCAGAGGGAGAGGGAGAAGCAGGCTCCCTACTGAGCAGCGAGCCCTATGCAGGCCAATCCCAAGACCCGAGGATCACAACACAAGCCAAACGCAGATGCAGATGCAGATGCGTTAATGCACTGAGCCACTCAGGTGCCCCACCCAGAACCTAGTTTGATACTACCTTTATGTGTCAGAGGAAAACCTGGTTAGCCCTGAAAAGTCAAAGAGATAAAGACTTTTAGAGACTGGAAACAAACTATCTCTATGGCTCAGTATTATTCTGGGACTTTCTTTTAAATCCTGAATAACTCTAAGAAATACACATTGCTCAAAGCAATGAAATGCAGAAAAGTATCTCCTTGAATCATCCTAAATTCAGGGAAGAGAGGGCATTTGACTGCCAGGACCAGCACTGTTTTTCCTTTGACTACAGATTCTTAAAAACAAGAGACCTGAGGCACCTGGATGGCTGGCTTCAGCTCGGGTCATGATCCCAGGGTTCTGGGATGGAGTCCCGGATCGGGCTCCCCGCAGAGAGTCTGCTTCTCCCTCTGCCTATGTCTCTGCTCCCCTCTGTGCATCTCTCATGAATAAATAAAATCTTTTAAAAACAAAAAACAGGGGATCCCTGGGTAGTTCAGCGGTTTAGTGCCTGCCTTTGGCCCAGGGCGCGATCCTGGAGTCCTGGGATCGAGTCCCGCGTCGGGCTCCTGGCATGGAGCCTGCTTCTCCCTCCTCCTGTGTCTCTGCCTCTCTCCATGTCTATCATGAATGAATGAATAAATCTTTAAAAAAATTAAAAAGAAAATAAAAACAAAAAACAAAAACAAGAGATTTTCCCAGGGTAGAAGTTTCAATCAAGTCTAAAAATAAATAGAGTGAGAGAACAGACACTCACACTGTAGAAGAACTAAGAACCAAGAGTCTGCTGGACGTCTGAGCCAAAACGTCCAATGCCAGCATGTCCCAAGCAAACATGGCAACTTGCCAATCCTGTGTCCCCCATGTCCCAGTGGAATGTAAAGGGGAAATGGTTCCACACAGATGTCACTGGTCCTCTGCTTAGACCACCATTGGGAGCCTCCTAAGGGCCCCCACTCATCCCTCACTGCACTATCCTTCACAGAACTACACCCTCTCTCCTCCCATCATCTCTGATGGGAAAAACAACTAACTTTTCCACTTTGGAGCAAAATGCTATTGCAACTGGAGAAACATTCTTGGATATAATAAGATATTCTGATTCTAAGGAATTGTAAATTTGATGCTGAAGTGTGTGAGAAAGGATGAACAAGCAGATTTGAGGAAATATTATGGAGCCATGGCAACAGAAACCACGGAAGAAACTCCAGTTGCACAAAACTGTTTAAAAATAAACCGGATACTAAAATACCAGCAAAAAGCTACAATGACTCACACTGTTCTCCTCAAATACTTATGAGAACAGCCAGTTCTTTGACAGTCTCCCAGTCCTTTTCCCTACTGGAGAAACGTGAGACAAAGAAAGTAAAAGGAAGCTTTGAAAATTTTCTCTTATTTTACCAGCAACTTGATATGAATAAGACCTTATATGTTTTAGAGTTTGATGAGAGCACAGAAATGTGTATTCATGACAAGAAGATTGTCGAGGTTTTTAATAAAAGCCAAACTAAATTCAAAAAGCATAACTGAAGCCCTGGAGTGTGCTATATACTAAGTGCTCAAATACTAGTAAATGTGGTTAAGGAACTACAGTGCAGTTTCTATCATTAATGTACAACTTTTTTTTTTTTAATTTTTTTTTTAATTTTTATTTATTTATGATAGTCACAGAGAGAGAGAGAGGGGGGGGCAGAGACACAGGCAGAGGGAGAAGCAGGCTCCATGCACCGGGAGCCCGACGTGGGATTCGATCCCGGGTCTCCAGGATCGCGCCCTGGGCCAAAGGCAGGCGCCAAACCGCTGCGCCACCCAGGGATCCCAATGTACAACTTTTTAAGGTATTTTGTATATGTGACCACCCTTCCCCTTCACTTGTGTGCACTGCCCCCCACCTTCTCCCCTTGGGCCCCATCTCCATGGCATGTCCTCCAACTACATTTATACAAACCTTTTAATGTAGCAGTTGCACACATAAGCCCCAGGTCGCAGCCCTGGGGGGCCCTGCACTGGCCTGCCCTACCTGCTTGGCCCAGTTTCACCTCTAGCCAGGCCCTGAACAACCATAGGGGCAGTGCACTGAGACTGTCCTTCCTTGTTACTCCTACCCACCTGCTAGGCCCAGTTTGAGTGTCACCTCCAACGAGGAGCCCCCCCCCCAATCACAGCAATGACCCCCCCACATCACTGTCCCAGTGCAGGTCCTCTATGGTGCCATTATTTGGTTAGAGCCTTATTTTCCCAACCAGACTGTTAGCTCCTGGGGGTACCCTGGTGCCTGTCACAGTGCCTTTAGCTGCTCAGAGACAGTCGCTGAAGGAAGAATGGACCCAGGGAGAGAATTTCTAGGAAACCTCAGTCCTGTGCTATCTGTGCCATTTTTCCTCAGTAGCCCAGGACCTGCCTCCTAACCTGCATTCCCCTTACCCTGCCCTGCTATAGCCCTCCTCTCTTTTTCCCATGAAAATAATTATTCTCCCATGCAAACTGCCACTCTTCCACATGCCCAAAGACCTGTTTTAGATATACTACACACTCATTTACACACCAGAAAAACTTGTTTGCAAAAAGCTTTGCTGCCAGTTGGTGACCATTTTCTTTTTCTTTTCTTTTTTTTTTTTTTTTTTTTTTTGTGACCAATTTCAATGAAGTAACCATACTTAGGCAATCTCTTAAAATTTATTTTGTTTGTTTAGGGCTAATTTTAAAGTATTTTGCAACATAAATCATTCATCAAGCCCCATAATCACTGAGATTTCAATTTAGTTTGTATCAAAAGGCCAGGAAAACCGCTCAAACACAAGCCAGCTTTGAGCAGGAGTGTTGCCCACAGTGACAAAGGTCCACCTGAGAACACACTCACCGCAGGAAAACTGGAACACACTGAGCCAAGGGAAACACAGGTGACGGACCAGCAGCAGCATCAAACAGAAGATTTGGAAAGCATGCTCTACGTGCTCACCACCACAGCTGAGGAGATCTGTGTACCCTGTGAGGGGCTCCAGGGATGTCCCCAGCAGCGGTGGCTAGGAAGGGGACTGATCCAGCCATCTCAGTCTTACTAGCCACATGCCCTAGCAAATCACATTACTGCTCTATGCCTCTGACATCCCACTCATAAAATGGGCATGATGATGAGCACGTTGCAGGCTTCTTAATGAGGATTAGCTTCGGTAATGCAAGGATGTGCCTCTCTCTTACGTGGCAAAAAATAAATATTGGTTCCCTTTCCTGGTTCTAGTGCAAATGAGATGAGATGCAGCAGAATGACCTTGGACTTAGCACAAGACTCCCCTTGTTCATCAAGTAGGTGATCTTCAAAGTTCTATTCAGACTCGGACACGCTAAGGAGAGCCTGGGAGTGCAGGCTCAGGACAGACTGGGGCCGCCACTGGTTCAAAGTGTTCAGTGAAAATGTATATTATGCATTTTGTGTCAAAATGAGAAATGAAGAGGCCTTTTTTATTAAATAAAAGCAGTAATCAAAAGGGAAGGTTTTACTTTTCATTAAATTAGCATATATCCCTTGGGAATACAATGGTAACTACCCACTCGCTGTTTGCTTCCCATTCTTTCAATACCTATAGTCACACTATGTTCTGGGTGCTGGGGAATCCAACAGGATATGGAGCAGACGAATATCCCCATCCTTGTGGAGTCATACTCCAGTGTAAGTGGCCGACAGAGAATAAATCAGAGTAGCCGCTATGTGGAGAAACACAGCAGGAAAAGTGACCAGCAGAAGGCGGAAAGGAGGCTGTACTTTTACAGGGAGCGGCTAGAGCTGCTGAACAGGTGACATCTGAGACAAAGCTGAAGGCTGTGAGAGCCTCCAGGGGAAAGGCACGTGGCAAAAGGAAGCTCGTGTCTGAAGGCAGGAAGGCCTGCCTGGCACGGCAGGGGAATGGCAAAACAGCCACTGCAGTGCTGCCCCGTGAGAGGGGACAGTGACCGCCACCAGGCAGACAATAGCGGAAACGATGACGCAGGAGTTCTAAAAGAATCCTGAGTGTAAAACAAAATGACCTCACTCTTTCAATTTCTATCCCACCAATGTCAACCCCTGACCCCTGCCCCCTCCACCCTGGTTCTCTGGCTCAATGGTCCTTCAAGCACATGCCCAGCAGCAGTTGTGCCCTGCATTTCCTGAGCTCAGCTCTCCCCTCCCCGACCCAGATGTGCCCAAGGGCCCGCTGGGGGGTAAGGAGCAGGGACATGGGCCCCAAGCCCTTTCCACTGACCCCATGAAGCCCCAGGAGGCAGGGAAGTCCAGCACTGCTGAGAATCCCCCACTAGGGCCAGCTGTACAGACATGAAGCCGGAACAGCTTCTCTTCCCTACTCCCACCTCCAGAAGGCTCCCCTGTTCTCACCCAGCAGTCTTTCTCCAGATCACATCATCACCACCCCCTGCCCACACTTTTGCAGAGTAAAACAAAATCATCTTGCTAAACACTAGATTCAAAGCGACAGCGCTAAGAACTGATGCCTTCCGACCCATGCAGAATGTAAATGGTTTTGAAGCATGGCAAGCAGTCAACTTTAGGTAAGCATAGGTAAGGGTATCTTGAAATCCCTCACTCTCGATCTTCACTAGGGGGTTAGTTTCTAAACCATTTCCTGGGCTCACCAAGAAGCAGAAGATATGAATCACAAATACACAGCAGTGCATTCCTAAGGCCTAAAAATGAAAACGGAGATGGTTCTGAAAGATCCAGAGAAAGGTGTATCTATTTTATTCTTAAAACTGGCATGAAGAAGAAAGGAAAGCCCCAGAAGCTGAAAATACTTAATAAAGCCTCCACCTTTGGGATATCCAAGGAGGTGTTAAGATGCTTGACCTTTCCTTTCCGATTATCTTACAGGATGTGAACTCAAATCTTAAAATATGCTGTTCTGTCACAGAGCAGGCTTCAGAAGTGGATAAGGAAGTTTTTCCTCTAGGAAGACCTCGTACTTGTGTGTCAAGGACATCGAGCAGAGGAGGTACAGACATGCCTGGCTCCAACAGGCCACCTGGCAATTCCCCAGGTCCTTTGGGCTCCACCATCTCCCACCAGCCTGGCAGAGTTAAGAGTCAGCACTCCCGTCGCGTGCCAACTGTGAGGCTCACAGAGGTCCTTCTACTCCGTGAGAAATCCACGGGGGCAGAGTCCTGCCCTTTTAGCTACGTATAACCCAGAACAACTACCCAAAAAATGAGACAGCATGGGGCACCTGGGTGGCACAGTCACTTAAGAGGCCGATTTCTTGGTTTCGGCTCAGGCCAAGATCCCAGGGTCCTGGAATTAAGCCCTAAGTCAGGCTGTATACTCACCACAGAGTCTGTTTCAGGTCCTCTCTCTCTCTCTCTCTCTCTAAAATAAATAAATTTTAAAAATAGAGAGAGAAAGAAAGACAGACAGGATCACAGGTGAAGGGAAGACAAAGGGAGAGAGAACATACCATCTGAACTAGATCTTGATCATTAGAGGTGATAGACTTCTCTATGTGAGAAATTAGCATTTCAAAACTCTGGACTTGGAGTCCTGTAGTCACTCTTAAAATGACTATGCTTTACCCCTGGTGTCTTTTACGTGCTAATTCCTCAAACAAGTGGGTGCTAATTCCTCAAACAAGTGGATGGCCACCCCCCTCCCTGGTCATTGTCAGCTCCTCTTTCGGTTCTAGGTAGAAACAGTCCCAGGTTATGAGAATCGGCAGCAAAGGGAGGCAAGACCCAAAGTTGCGTGGTCTCAGTACAGCCCATCAGCCGTTAGTTCACCCAATGTGAGGAGGAGCTGGAGCCAAAAGCACTTAGCCATGCCCCTAAACTCATTTTTCTCATGCGATGGAAACACATCAGCGGAAGGGTCTGTGCCTAGGACTGATTTTTTGCAGTCATACTTGTGAGACTTCCCTCTGCTGGCAGGCACCCTGGGAATGTGGAGACTCAGACTGAAAATCTCCCAAAGCTAAATACTGACTTGGTGCTCCACAGTTTTAAAAATAAAAAAGTTACTTTAAAAAGGACAAAAATGACACATTTGCAAATCTGATATTAATGTGAGAATACAAACAGTGGTTCAAGAACATGTACAGGCAGAGTCCCAAGATTTGAAAGAAAAATTATTTGAAGCAGGCCTAGGCGGACTCCAGCCTCTCCCCTCCCCGCGGTCCCCACAAGAGCCAACACTCAGCAGGACCAGGACACACTCCCACAGTGCAAACCCTTTGATGAGAAACGTAACCACTTTTGTGCTCTGGGCTGGAGTGGGCCTGGATTGTACAGGAGACCAGGGTGCGGGAGCTCCAATTCCAGTGCTCACAGTGGTGGCTTTTACCTATGCAGCCTCAGCATCTGCTCCCTGCCCTGCCCAGCTCTGGGAGGACTGAGGGACAGTTACCGACCCTTGCACAAACGATGTCACTGTATCTCGCCATCGGTCCCTCTACTCACTCAGTCATTCACTAATAAACAGATCTCGAGACCTACCATGTTACAGCGATGTGAGATCACAATGAACAAGCTAAAGCTCCTGACTTCTTGCAAGCTGGCATTGTAGTGGCATCTGCATTTACCAGGCGTCCGATAAACTGTGGAATATGGGAGTGCTCTACCAGACACGATTGCTAGATTTCTCAAGTGGGGCTCTCTCCCCTGGCGCATGCACAGTGTACCCTGCAGCAGGGGATCTCCTCCGGGGCGATGAGGCTCCAGGAGGCCAATGCTTGTGATCAGCCCCACACATGCTGCCTATTACACAGTCATCTATGACACAGTCAAAACCAGCACCAAATGGCAAGAGCGCTGGCATAAAAACCCAAATTCCTTCTTAACTGCTCGCTAATTCAGAGAGCAGCTTACTGCAAAAACAGATTTTTAGCTTTCTGTGCAACGAAGGAAGAAGACGCCCTGCAGAGTAAATCATCAGACTATGAGCTGCTCAAGGGTAAGCCCATCTCTTCTCCACCTTGAAATTCAGGAGCTGCACAGCAGAGGTCAACAAGCCTACGCGTGTGCTGAATGAGCCAGGCTCCTGGAGGTGAGAATACAGGTGACACACAGGCGCCCGCAGCCCTGCAGGCACTCTCTGACATCCGCTCCTCCTTGAACAGATTTGGGAAGGGAGGAGAACAGAAGCGGAGTCACCAAGGTCAGCGAGTAAAGCAGCAAGTGGTGCCACCAGAACGTAGGCCTTGCTCTGAACACAGGGAGACTAGCAGGCCCTGGAGATGGAGCACCTGCCAGGCCCTGGTCTTCTCTGCTCCCAGTCCCTCCCCTTTATGCCAGCATCCTCTGCCTCCTCCTCCTGTACCTTGGTGCTTTGTGTTTTAATCCTGGAAGTCACAACTTAGGAGGGTCAACAAAGTTTTTATCTCAGGAACACACAAAGGAATGATATCATTTGGCCTAAAGAGGCTGTGGGAGGGCCAATGGTTTAAGAAGTTGGAATTTTGCTAGGTTTTTTTTTTTAACAGGAAAATTTTCCTATTTTAAATCGAGAGACAATTTGCCCATTTAAAGAGTACACAGTGATTTTTTTTTCATGTGTTCAGAGCTGTGCAACCATCACCAAAGTCAGTTTTAAAACATTTCATCAGGGATCCCTGGGTGGCGCAGCGGTTTGGCGCCTGCCTTTGGCCCAGGGCGCGATCCTGGAGACCCGGGATCGAATCCCACATCAGGCTCCCGGTGCATGGAGCCTGCTTCTCCCTCTGCCTGTGTCTCTGCCTCTCTCTCTCTCTCTGTGACTATCATAAATAAATTAAAAAAAAAAAAAAAATTTAAAACATTTCATCACCCCAAAAAGAAACTCTATACCCTCTGGCAGTCACCCCATCCCTGCACCTCCAGCCGCAGGCAACCACTCACCTACTTACTGTCTCTCTGGATTTGCCTATTCTCGACATTTCCCATCAGTGGAATCCTGCAGCATGTGATCTCTTATGACCGCCTCTTTCACTCAGCACAATGCTTTCGAGGTCCATCCATGCCATAGCACATACCAGTACTTTGTTCCTTTTTATCACGAAATACTGTGCCATCCAAGCTGATGGACATTTGGGTTGTTTCCACTTTGGGGCTATTATAAATGCTGCTGTGAGCATTTATGCAAAACTCTTGTGTTTGGACATATGTCTTCACTTCTTTCAGGTAGGTATCTAGGAGTTGAACTGCAGGGTCATATCGCAACTCTCCAGCTTTTTGAGGAACTGTTTTCAAAAATTATTTCCAACAGCCAGCCAGACTGTTCCACGAGGCAGCTGTGCCATTTTATACCCCCACTACCCCTCAGCTGTGGCTAGGGTCAGATGTCTCCACATCCTCACCAGCACTAGTCAGTGGCTGCCTTTATTATTACAGACATCCTAGTGGGGGTTAAGTAACATCCCAATGCGGTTTCAATCGGCATTTCCCTAATGACTAATGTGCTTTTTTGACTATTTGTACACCATCTCTGGAGAAGTGTCTATTCAGATCCTTTGCCCTTAATTGGGTTATTTGTCCTTTCATTGCTGGGTTTTATTTTATTTTTTTTTTAATTTTTTTTATTTATCTATGATAGTCATCAGAGAGAGAGAGAGAGAGGCAGAGACACAGGCAGAGTGAGAAGCAGGCTCCATGAACCGGGAGCCCGACATGGGATTCGATCCCGGGTCCCCAGGATCGCGCCCCGGGCCAAAGGCAGGCGCTAAACCGCTGCGCCACCCAGGGATCCCTCATTGCTGGGTTTTAATCCAGTTCTTTATATATCTGTTCTGTCTACCAGATACAGGATTTGAAAACATTTTCTGCCATTCTGTGAGCTGTCTTTTCACTCTCTTGGTATCTCTGAAGCACACAAGTTTTTAATTTTGATAAAATCCAATTTATCTATTTTTTCCCTTGTGTTTTGGTGTCATATCTCAGAAACCACTGCCCAATCCAAGGGGAAGAAGATTTGTGCCTGCTTTCTTCTAAAAGTTTCATAGATTTAGCTCTTCCATTGAGGTCTCTGATTTATTTAGAACTAAATTTTGTATTTGGTATGAGGTTAAGGGTCCAAATTCATTCTTTTACACGTAGATATCAAGTTGTCCCAGCACTATCTTTTTTTTTTTTTTTTTTTTTTTTTTTTGTTTTTGTTTTTGTTTTTGTTTTTTTTTTTTTGTCCCGGCACTATCTGTCGAAAGACTGTTCTTTCCCCCATTCAATTGGCTTGCTCGCCTCATCCAAAATCAAGTGACCATATAAATATAAGAGTTGAACTCTGTTCTCTCAATTCTCTCCCACTGATCTATATGTCTACCCTATATGCCAATACCACACTGTCTTATATATTATAGATTTGTAGAAATTTTTGAAATGAGGAAGTATGAATATTTCAATTTTGTTCTACTTTTTCAAAATTATTTGGACTATTCTGGATACCTTATATTTCCATAAGAATTTTAGGATCAGCATGTCAATTTCTACGAAAAAGGGGGAAGAGGTGGCAATTGAGATTTTTGGTAGGAATCACATTGAAACTGTAAATCAACTTGGGGAGTAGTGTCATTTTAACAACATCAAGTCTTCCAGTCCCTGGATGTGGGATATCTTTCCATTATTTAGGTCACATTTAATTTCTCTCTACAATATATACTTTGCAGTTTCCAGTATATGAGTCTTGTAATTCTTTGGATTATCCATTGCTAATGTATAGCAATACCATTATTTTTATAAATTGATCTTATATATCCTGCAACTGTGTTGAACACAGATATTAGTTCTACTAGTTTTTTAGTGAATTCCTTAGGGTTTTCTATACACAAGAACATGACATCTGCAAACAGAGATAGCTTTATTTTTTTCTTTACAATTTATATGTCTTTTATTTCTTTTTCTTGCTCCACTTCCCTAGGTAGAGCCTCCAGGGTAATGTGAACAGAGGTGATGAGAGTAGACATCCTTGTCCTTTCAGTCTTTTCTTTCCAAACCTAATGAGTTCTCATTCATGCCCTTTATCAGGCCAATGAAGCTCCCCTCTATTCCTACTCTGTTCAGTGTTTTTTGTTTTGTTTTGTTTTGTTTTTAATCATGAGGAGGTTTTGCACTGTTGTGCTCAGATTTCTTTCATGTTACAGAACAAGTATCACCAAGGACCAAAGTTAACTTAGTTAAAACCACCTGATATTATATATTTAGAGGAGGTGAAGTGTCATTTGGAGGCAAAAAGTCTATTTGAAGCAACTCAAAGAAATAGTCTATTCTCTGGCTTTAAGAAAATGATAAACTTATAGGGGCGCGTCGCTGGCTCATTAGGTATAGTGTGCAACTCTTAATGTCCGGGTCATGAGTTCAAGCCCCATGTTGGGCACGGGGCCAAGAAAGAGAAAATAAATTTGTGATATTAAAGAAATAAAAGAAAGAAAAAAAAAGATGGATGTGCCCAAGACTTAAACCTCTGCACGATAAAATGTAAGGTAAAAAGCAAAGAAAAATGGATTCAACACAACTGATAAAAATCTTATTACTGAGAATATATTAAGGACTCCTATGAAGACCAAGGATCCTAATCCCCACACAAGGAAGTTGTCAGAAATGTGCACAAAGGAAAAAAGACAGCTGGGACACAGACAGGAATGCTCACAGAAGTTCCATCTGCTAAGCCAGGCCACATACCTAGTGAAAAGCCTATTCAAAGTACCCAGCCCTCTCTTTCCTGGCTGTCATCCACTGGGAAGGATCACACTGCAGCTATAGGAATGGGGAAATCTCCTGAATCGTCCTGGTCCCAACGTGACTGTGCAAAATGGCACCCCCCAACACCCCACAAGGGATATGCAGAGAGAGAATAAGACATTTTTATTATGTAAGTCTGAGATTTGGGATTCGCTTGTTACTGCAGCATAACTTAGCCAAATCTGGCACAACAAATTACTGTGTAGGGGGAAAAAGCACAACTTTTTTAAAAAAACAAATAACTTATAAAAATAAGAAAAAAGGACAATGCCAGTTTGGGTGGGGTATAGGAAAATAGAATGTACTCTAACATGGCTGATAGGCTTCATGGAAAAATCTGGAAATACAGAACAAGGGAGTTACCAACCTTTGGCCCAGCGGTCCCACTCTGGGGAATATGCCCCAAGCAAATAAACTCAAAGAAAAAAATAGCTTGAACAAAATGTTCATCCCAGTGATATTTATAACAGCAGACTAGAGACAAGTCAATGCTCACAAACTGAGAAAACAATGGTGAATGGACAGAGGGGATACCACATAGCCATTTTAAAGGGCAAGCAGGTAAATCATTTTATGTTTGAAACTGGGTATAAGTGAAAAAACTGAGCAGAGACATTTATTACATATAAATTAAAAGCCAAGAATTCTGTGTTTTCATCTTTGTAACCCCACTGCTTAGCATGAAGTAGACGTTCAAATATTTGCAAAGTGACTGAATGTCTAAACCAACAAATAATCAAGTCAGGGGTGAGAGGGATGAGAACACGTGGTGATGGAGCTGAGTGCCTTGTTTCTGTGAAACAACTTTAGCGTGTGCATTTTTAAGAGACATGTAGTATTTGTGCTGGGGAAAGAGAAATATTGTTCCTTCACATAACAAACCTGGATCCACGTTTCAAGGGGAGGGATCATGACTTTACACAAAGAAAAACTCACTTAAATTCAAGCTCTCCAATACCAGGAAGGAATCCTCAGGAAGTGTCGTCGCTTAAGTTCAAGGAGAGGCTGGCGGGCCACCTGTCAGCGACACTTAGAGGGAGAGGCAGATCAGGCCCCTGGGAGATGTTTAACAGCCTCATTTGTTTTGTAGGCGCCAAAGTGCCTAGCAGAGTAGTGGGCACACAATAAAGTTTTCATCATTCAGACGCCCGGACACTTTCTCAATGTTTACTCCCCAGTGTTTACTTTCAATTGACTCCTACTTGTAACCATAGAACCTCCCTCCGTAACTATAAAAACCATGCTTCTTCCTTTGGACTAGGATTCACGTTAATGGAAAAACTCAACAGAAATTCAGGGGGCAGTAATACCTAGTCGTCTTTCATCAGACAAATCCTCCCCATTTCCACACCTCCTCCTTCCTCTGTCCTGGGCTGGCCAGCGCCCTGTCTTCAACCCTCTTACCCTCATGGCACCATGGGAACCAGAGCCGTCACACCTGCCCAGTGGTAACACCACCCTCAACCCATCACCCTGCCTCCAGCCCTGAGCAGCCTGGAAGTCATACCTCCTCAGGGTGGGGGGCGGGGGTCCTCGTCACTGCCTCCTCCAGGCAGCTCTCCCCAGCTCTCTCCACAGGCTCCTGCAGACCTTCTCCCTGGCTGCCTCCCTTCCCTCTCGCAGAACACGGGCAGGTGGACGGTCAGAAGGCCCGATGCTTCTTGCTACCCCTCAGAGGCATCTGCGCCCACTGGCTGGCCCCGCCACCACCACCCCCACCCCGTCTAAGGCTGGGCCCTCATCCTGCCTCCTCCTCCTCCTGCCGCTGGACCTCACTCCCCCAATCACCCCTCACAGCTAAGCTTCCTACCAGAGTTGACCATACATCTCCGCCTGCAGCTTCTTCTCCCATCTCTGACGGGACTAATCAGACAAGAAAGCAAAGGCCATTCCCGTGTCAGGCTGTAGATTCAGGTCTTCTCGGTACCCTTACCCTTTCCTCCCTACCCCACCCCGTGCTCTCCTTCTACAATCACACCCCCCAGTGTTCACAACACTGCCCCTCCTGCTTTTTCTTCCTTTCTTCTGCCCGGGCCTTAGATGTTGCCATTCCCCAGGGTTCTGACTCAGGCCCTACTCTCTAGCAGCACATGTTACCTAAGAAGCTCTTCTATTCCCACATATCGTATCATGTCCCCTGATCTGAGTCTCTGGCCCAAAAGTCCAGACTCACGTATTCAACTGCCTTCTAGACACCTCTGCTGAGCCATCACACAGTCCTTGCAAACAGTTTCTTACCCTCCCTGAGCCCACTCCAGCCCTAGGGTTTCCCACATTAGGAAATGGTCCCAACACTCATCCAACTGCTCAAGGTGGAAACTCCTTTTCTTCCCAAACCCAACTCCCTACTGACCCCACCACATGAAATCAGTTTCCAAGAGCTGACAACTCTAGTCCCTCCTGAATCCTCTTGCTTCACCCATTCCCACAACAGTGGCTATCTTTGGTAAAGCCATCACCGGCTTTTGCCTAGACCACTAACAGCCTACAAGTCTAGTGCCCCTTCCTTTTATCCTCCATGATGCTGCCGCAGCGGCTGACATGCCTTTTGGAAGGTTAGGTTATGCTGCAACTTGGAATCCCCTCCAAGACGAGTCAGCGTGGCCAGCCAGGCCTCCCAGCTTCAATCACCAGCCCCCTCCAGCCTCACCATTCCCACTGCGTTCGAGTCACACTATGCTCACTTGGCCACAGCTGACAACCTGTGGTGCCAGTTTAAATGTTTGGACCGAGTGGGACACATAAGTAATGTATCTAACATAATCCAGGGCAGGGCAGCCAAAAGTACAAGTGCCCCAAGTCCACAGCAGCCCAAGGATGAAGAATGGACAAAGATAATAAAGTCTAAGGACTTGTCGGGGCAGGTCTGACACCCTGTGCCAGAATTCAGCACACATCTCAGGTCCCTCTTGGCTCCTGACATGGTGACAGGAGTAACACACTGGTAGCTACCACACTCTGGGCCATTCCACACGTGGCCCCTCATACATCAAGTCTATAGGCCTCATTGCACACACAGTCAAACAAAGGCTGAGCCACTGAGTCACTTGCCCCAGGTAGCATCCCATGACTGGGGAGGGAGCTCTAGTCATCTGTGGATCTGTCCCACTCAGACCCTCCTGACACTTGTCCTTCCTCCACAACGTGGAGGTGGTGAGCTAGATGATAAGGGTCTTCGCAGTTCTGATTTTTCTACCACTATAAATGTGGAAGAGGGTGATGACCCGAGGTCACCAAAATCTCAAGACAGTATCTGTTACCCAGGATTAAACACGTTCAACAGATGTGGCTTCTGCCTCACGAGGGTAAGCATTCTAGACCGACTGCCCAGGCAGTCACATTCAACAAAGACTCATTTTAAGGGACTAAAGAACAAGCGCTCATTGATTTGCCACCATGTCAACCCAGCAAAGAGCCCCAGACACACCACAACACATAAAACTGCCTGCCAAAAACCGAAGCAGTGTTATTACAACATAACCAGAGAACGCCTTCACACAAGTGGGATTTTACACACACGCACACGCACATGCCCACAAACCCTCCTGGAAGTCTGCGGCTCATCTCACATCCCACTGGTGGTCAGGGCTGGAGAGCACACAAGGACACATCAACTCCTCACCGCCACCACTTCCCCCAATCACTTCAGGGTGTCCTTACATCCTAAGGGTACTACCTAACAGGTGACAGATGGCCACAGGTATAGAAGATGTGTGTGATGAAGTTCCAGGGAACCGGGCTGTCGATTTGGGTACCCTCATTTCATCCTTACCCAAGACTCTCTGAGACTCTGAGAGTGCAGCCCCACTCTCCCTGCACTAATCTTTGAGGAGCCACATCAAACACTCCCTGAAAATTCCTTCTCTCAGTCAGAAGCACTTGCCCAGTGGGATACTTCTTCCTTGAGCTGCAAGTTTTACAACTCAAGAGACCTACTTAAATCCTAAAAAGGAAAAGTAACGTAGTCCCAGATGAGCCAGAAAGAGTCTTCCGGCAAAAGCAGAAGGAAAAAATACAGAATGGGTCAGGAGGTTGTCCTTTGTTCAGGCAAGAAAATGGGGGCATTCACCAAGGACAGACATGATAGGAAAAGAGAGGAAGAGGAGTGCACTGCCCGCCGGGAGCAGGAGGTTACAGGCTGCCTCCAAGGTCTGCTGAAGCAGGTTCCCAAGATTCAACAAAGGGCATTATTAACAACACGCATGAGTCACAGTGGCCTCAGGTCAACTACTTGGCTTCTTTCAGCCCCTCCACTTTGAGGCAGCCCCTTCTACAAGTGGGACTTCCTGTCATACAAAGGGCCTCTGTGGACAGTTCCCCGCTGCCTCTTTTCCTGTGTAGAGCGGCGGCCCCATGTCAGACCGAGCACACCACCTGCTCTCGAGAGGGGCCGCAGCCCACCTGCAAACTGAGGACAGCAGGTGAGAAGCACGCGGCAAACCCGGATGCACCCATCTAGAAGGCCTCTGAAACCTGCGTCTAGAATTCTTCACGAGGCGCTCTGGCATGACCCCTTAATGGCCCAGCCACCCCTGGCAAAATACTTAAGAGGTCTGTGATTGATACTGTTGCTCTGTAACATGGAATCCAATCTGCCTTCAAGGCTGTGTGGATCAAATGGCCTTTGTCTGCGTCCTGGCACAGTGCCAGCACGGGGGTCTTGGATGACAGCGGGCTGCCAGAGTGAGGGCGACTGGGGGCCAGCCTCAGCCAGGACATCAGACGCGACACGGAGGCATCCTCCTGCTCACAGGCTTGATGGACACTTAACCTCCACCACAGCGCCAAGTGCCAGGAGAAACTGCTGCACAAAACTCTGTGGGACCACCCAGAAGGGGCCACCCAGAGGCACAGGGCTGACAGCCCAAGTGGGGATTCACCAGCTGGAGAGTAGGCAAGGGCGCTCCAGGCAGAGGAGGTACAGACTGTGGCCCAGGAGCACACAGGCTCTGCAGCCAAGCCCTGGGACAGGGCTGTGGCTCTGAAGAAGAGAAAGATCATTGCCAAAGAGTGGCAGGGTGCCAAAGGTCACGCTATCCAGGTCCCCAGCCTGAGTCACTCATGACACTCCAAGAAGTGACGTCTGCCCCGCGCTGCTGCTCTCCGTGCAATGAAAAGTAGCTCGTCCTGGTGCGAGCGCAGGTGGGAGATCACCGATGAGACCTCACGCTCATCAGAGCCACCAGGAAACAAACTGCTCAAGTACTTCTCAAGCAGTGCTGTGAATATGTGCCTTTGAAGTTTAAAAAAAAAAAAGGTCATTCAAACCACAGAAGGATTTGGTTTGTAACTATTACGCACTCAACTACGGTGCCACTTTGTCAACACAATCTTCCGTTTCATTCAGAGGTACAAGGCCCCAAGCCAAAGCATTCTGCTCCAGAGAAAGATTCAGGGCCAGGTTGGACCTGGTGTGACAAACTGACAAGATTGTGAGGAGCAATGATTATATGCTTTGGAGCTGGGGGAAGTAAAATCAAAGGGAAGCTTCCAAAAGGACTTTCTAAGATTTTATTTTTTAGATTTATTTATTCATAAGAGACACACAGAGAGAGGCAGAGACACAGGCAGAGGGAGAAGAAGGCTCCATGTGAGGAGCCTGATGACGGACTTGATTCTAGGATCCCAGGATCCGAACCTGAGCCAAAAGCAGATACTCAACCACTGAGCCACCCCGGTGCTCCATCCAAAAGGATTTTCAAAGAGCCTATCCTTAAAAAAATATTTGTCAGTTTGGCTAGCTCAAGAAATAGCCTGTGCACCAAATTTTTAAACATTTTCAATAAAATATGTAATGTATTCTGATAAACTCAGCAAAATTAGATTAAATCAAATAGATTTTTATAATTTTTTGTATAAAACTTATCCCTTTTACTTTTTTTTTTTTTACTTTTTCCTTTTCTTTTTTTAAACACTGACTTTCTGAATGCCAGAAACCTTGCTAAGAGCTGGCAGAAAGGAGCAAAGTGAAGTTTGTAATAAGACCCAGCCCTTCAGCCCAGGAGTTCACAGTACAGCCAGAAAGAGAAGACAAGGTCACACTTGATTAGGGGACAGGGAGGACAGAGGGTAGAGGACGGTGGAAAGGCAAGCAGGAGGGGGGTTTAGAAGGGGGACGCCTGCAGCCTGAAGCCAGGTGAGAGTGAGGATGAGGTGCTCCAACCACAGCCCAGGCTCAGGAGCTGATCCGAGAGGCTGGACGCAGACTGGAGACAGCACCGGATGCCCACCAGGGCCCAGGTCGTGCTTTGCTGCAGCACCTGAGGTCTAAATCACTGACCACTTTAGCTTATTTAAAAATACAGATTTAAGAATGGGTGATTACACAGAAGAACAGTCCAGGAGGCTATGTACCAAAATGTGAACTGCTTCATTCAGCAAAGTGTAATGAGGGGTTCTGACATGCCAGGCACAGGGCACATGGGGCACAGGGGCAAACGGGGTGAGAAAGTCATCACGGATGTTCCAGGGCCTGGAGGACTTGCAAACAGACCAGGACGGAAATGTCACAGCCGGTGGTGCTGAGGGCTGGGCTAGGCCATGAAGCCAGTAGGGACAGAGTGTTGGGGGCTAGCACAGACAGGATGGTGGTCAGTGAAGGGTCTTCCCTCAGGGGGAGACACTTGAGCAAATATTCAAGTAAATGGGAACTTTATCCACCCTCTCTAGATGGCAATATGTGAGTTTGGGGGTTTTCTTTTTTGCATATGTGTATTTAATTTTGGTCCTAAGAATACTGGTTAGGTCCCTTGAAAATTCAAAAGGAAAACAAGGCAGTGCCCTAGGCCCCTTCTGTAACGTCCATAAGCACGAAATCCAAGATTTCTGGTAAAGGAATCCATGTCCTTTATCTTCGTGTCCGTGTGTATTACTTATATTCACTCAGTACAGGTGCCCACACACCTTCCAACCCCGTCCAGCAGCACCTTCACCATTATAAAGCCCACAGGGCCCAGGCCTCCGCACTCTTCCCTCTTCTCTGCACACCAGTTACTAGATGGTCTTGAGTGTAGCCACCTCACATCATCTCTGCTTTAGCTACCCTGGGTCAAGCCACCAAACTTGCCAATAGTTTTGTCTTTCAGTATGCTGAAAAACACTAATTACTAATCTACACTCCTCACTCTGACCTACAAGGTCCCATGTAATCTGGCCCCAGCTCCTAGCTTCAGTGTTGGTTCATTCCAACCCCTAGCCCTGGCTCCTCCAGCTACAGTGACCTTCCCGCGGACCTCTAAATGCACCAGGTTTAGGCCTACTTTCACACCTGCTTCCTCTCTGCCAGGAACACCCCTCCTCCAGGGTCTGCAGACTTTGCTCCCTCACATCATCATCACATACCACCTTCTTTAAAAAGCCTAACCCGTCCCCATTTCTCTGACACATCAGCCCCCAAAAGATGCTTTATTTTTTAAATAATACTCAGTTTCTCATGACAAATTATGTATTTATATACTGTCTCTCACCACCCAGAAGAACAGAAGCTCCTGAAGAACAAGAACTGTGTTGAGTTCATCCCTGCATCCTTAGCAGTGATGCACAATAGGAGCAAAATAAACATGTCTGGAATGAATGAGTCATGGAATGTGCTAGGCTCATTGTATGTGTACAAACATACACTATGACAGAATAGACTTCTGTTTCCAGCAGCTAGGTAAACCAGGTATCTTAATGTGTCTCCCACTGAAAAATTTTAAAAGCTGAATAAACTATAATTACATCACTCTATTATACTCTAAATTATCATAAAGGAATCTAAAGACAACAAAAAGGTAAATTTAAAGAAGGAATATAAGTAGGTAAGTCAGCTTTTTCTCTCAGGTAACAAGGAGAGACAAAGAAAGAAAATATAACAGATTAAAGACTTGGGAAAAACAGTGAAGCCTAACTTACATCTAAGAAACTTCCAGAAGGAGGTAACATTAAGGATGGGTAAGAAGCAATCTTTAAAGACCATTTTCAGCATGCTGAAAGACACAAAACCACAGATCAAAGAAGCCCAATGAATTCAAGCAAGATTTTAGAAAGAAAGCAAGAGCCATGCCAAGATAAATTAAAGTAAAACTTTAGAACCTCAAAGGCACAGGAAAGGTCATAAGAGCAGCCAAAGAGAAAAGACCAAAAAGAATGATAACTGGACCAAGAACAACAATGAACGCCAGAAGACACTGCAGTGATATATATTCTACATGCCGAGCAACAATATTTGCCATCTCAGAATTCCATACTCAGCAAAACTAGTTTTTAATAAGAACTTGAGATTTTCAAACATAAAATAGATACCACCACCACCACCCTCCAAAGACATCACAAGAAAAAAATTCTAAAGGATCTATTTCAGGCAAAAAGAAATGATCTCAGAGGGAAAGTTTGAAGCACAAGAAAAAATGGTAAGCAAATATAAGGGTAAATACAATGACATATAAACATTGATTATATGAAACACAGTATCTAATTTTTAGGATTTTAAAATTCAGAAAAGAAATCCAGGATAAGTTGGGAGGGGTGTGGAATTAAAATGTTTTAAATCCTTCAGAGAGGAGAGAGAAAAGATATTTGGGGCATAAGCACTAAAGGGCTAGACAGAGAATTTAACTTCTAGACTAAAAAAGTGAGAGAGAAAATAAATGCAATGGAGGCGGGGGGCATGATGGATCTCAAGCAAAACCAAAGAAGACCAACAAAACAACTCACCAGAACTGTAGCAAATAGCACAGGAACAAGAAAAGGCTGCTTCTTACCACCTTTTCTATTCAAACTGTACTGCAGGTACTGGCCAATGCAAGAAGAAAAATCAGTAAAAGGTACAAGAATTAGAAAACAAAATATCATTATTTGTAGATAATGCGGCTTTCACATGGCCGACAGGTACCAGGATGACTCTAGAGTGATGGCTTAGCTACAACGGAAGAGCCATCAGAGCACAGGGCAGGAGCTCTAAGCATTTGGTTTCATTTAACACAAGGAAAATACCAGACTTATTTTACAGATGAAGAAACTGAAACTCAGAGAATATGAGTTAAATATCTTTCCCAAAGCTACCTGGCAAGTAAAGGGTTGGTTTTGAAATTAAATCTATGTGTCCCCAAAGCCTAACCAGCACGCCTGCCACAGAGAGAGACAAACCACACCACAGGATAAGCACCTGTCGGTACTCTCTAAGAGACAAGTACCACCATGTGATTATAAGTACGCTGGAGTACAAAGAGAAAATGAGACCAACCTGAAGAAAGCCAGGGAGAGCCGGGCGCTAGATCTGCAGCCTGCAGGGAATGATATTCTGGAGAGAGAAAGTGTAGCAGGCACTAAGGTAAAAACGTATGAAAGGATCAAGGGGGGGGGGGGGGGGGGACAGGAGAGAGAAGAGCTAGATACCAGGAGGTAAAACAGGTGCCAGCGGGCGAAACCCCTTGAGGGCCAGGGGTTTGGGCTCCTGGGGAAGGTCATGGGGAGGGACCTGGTCACAGTCCAGAGGGAAAGCTCCCTCCAATGGAGAGTGAAGAACACACCATCAGGCCTCTAGACCTGGGCTGTCCAACAGACCAGCCACCAGCTACAAAATACTTGAACGGCAGCTAGTACAACTGAGGAACTGTCTTTTTAATCTGACTTTTCATTCATTTTAATATAAATAGCTACATGTGCTCAGTGGCTGCTATACTGGCCAGGGCAGCTCTAGAGGACAGAGAGGAAGAGAAATAGTTCGGAGACCAGGACAGAGGAGCAATGTTCAGGAAGAACAGAGGACACAGTAAGTGATTATGCCAGGAACGGAGGTGCAGAGGAGGAAAAGGGATTAAAAATTCCTCATTCTGGAGGCAAGGTATAGGAACTGCCACAAAGAGAAACAGTTCAGAAGAAAGAACTGGTTTAGGATGGAAAAGAACTGGTTTGGGCCTGCTAAGTCAGAGGAACCTGAAGCACATCGACTTGTGTGCTGCAGTCTGGCCATGTCACACTCCCAGGTTCGGCACAGTCTCTCCCTCTCCCTGCCTCTCCTGTGTCCTCTGCCTCCCTCATCTGCCCAACAAGCCCCTCTCTCTGAAACCCACTACCAAACTGTGATATTTTCCCCAACCTTCTCCATTCTCCACAGCAGAATAAGGTGCCTCCAGCTCTTTGAGAAGACTCGTCACCCTGGCACTTAGAAGTCTCTACCCCACTGGACTATGAGCTCTTCAGGGGTAAGAACGGAGTCTCGACCATCATGGACCCCAGGGCTGGCACAAGACCTGAGGTACACTCAGTGGACAAGAGACTCTGCCAAGTGGGCAAACTGAATGATGTATGAACATATGCAGGCGTAAGTGAGCACATCACCCAATCCAGCCACCCAGCATCCTGGTGAACTGTCCCTCCAGGAGGTGACCTAATGAATGGTTGGAAAGAAGCACAGAGCTTGCTCAGGTGCCTGCACATCTGTCAGTGCGAGCAGTCAGGTTGCCAGGATGATCATAGCCTACATGAGCCTTGCTGTGAGTTTTCGCCGTTAGGACAACATCTACTATCCCAAACTCACACTCATCAACCTTAGCAGTCTACTGGATGAGGCCAAGAATAAATGTAATGTCTTGGCATTGAACAAGAAATATGCAAAGCCTTCTCTGCGAGTGGCTCTGATCCTTCTCTGCATGGCCTTGGGGCCTTGTCGTATAACGTTCTTCCACACAGCACAGACCAGATCTAGAGGAACCTGCACTGAACACACTCATAGATGGAAAATTAACAAAACATTTCTGCTCTCCAGGTCAACAAGTATTTGGTCATCAGACCACTGGGCCCTGTGCTATTTTTTCTTTATGCGTCAGATCATAGTGGAAAAGAACTATACAGAGGTCACTTTGCTGTCCACACGCTGCCTTGTACTTCATTTATCTCACCATACTAGCCTTACCGATACTGAAAACAAAGACAGAATTCCAAATTGGGAAGTTCAATGTTTTAGCCTGTAACCACATTAACATCTTGTCAAGTAAGCAAAATCATTCTCCCCTGATCCCCCTTAACAACTGTTCCACTGCAGAACAACCCCGATGGGAAACAAGACTGAATATGAAATTCAGCACAGGCTTCATGTGGGAGGGGAGGGGAGGGGAGGGGAGGGGAGGAGAGGAGAGGAGAGGAGAGGAGAGGATTATTGTTATCCCTTAATACTCTGATGGCCATTGGCACACATTTCAAATTCAGAATACTTCCTGTTAGATTCTTTAAGTTAACCAAAAATAGAACAATATGCTTCATTAGTCCATGTAAAGATTCATTTCATATGATTCAGTCACGACAGAGTCTAAGGAGAAGAAATATTTAGGCCAGATTCCCAGGACTGGAGGAGATGTTAAGTAGTCTGTCCCCTGGTTTCAAGGCAGAACTGTAAGATGCAAATGTATTTAGACCAGTCTGGTGAAACAGGACTACAGTGTCTTCAAAAACAGCCTCCACAGAAAGGGGACCACTGCAAATCACTCATTCATTCAAATTAATGGCTCGTGTTTTCCACTGTTACTTCCCTCATGGTGTCTCTCTCTCTCTCTCTCTCTCTCTCTCTCTCTCTCTCTCTCACACACACACACACACACACACACACACACACGTGTGTGCACTCACTCTCCTCTCTCCCTCGCTCTAGGATCTAGGATCTAGGATCTAGCCAGCATACTGGCAAAAGTTTTCTCAAGGTCTTAAGAGAAGGTTCTAAGGCCACTGCTAGAAGCTGTCCTGGAGAGAAGCCCCGAAGAGAGATGGAAATGAGGAAGGCCTGGATGACACCAACAGCATGAACTCTGAGAGGCTTCGGGGCCAAAAGCACCCCAGGGGCTGCCCTAACCCTCCTCAGTCTACAGCAAAGCCAGTACCATATCCCCTTCACATCTTTAGATTCACAGGCACACCAGAATCCAAACTAATGTAGGCAGAAGCAAGTGGCAAGGAGGAATATCAAGCATTACTTACTGACTAGGGCAATCATATACTAATTATATACCTATGTATACAGATATTTACATGCATAATTATACATATACGTACATATACATTAAGAAGGTCAATTATATATTAAGAAAAGGAAGCCAGTTAAACTATTCTATACTTAATATGTACTGAAAATATAACAGTAAAGATAAAATGCTAGTTGGGAAACAAAGATAACTAAATTATGGGAGAAGTGAACCAAGCTGCTCCCTTTTTGCCTTTTCTTTGGCCTTCAGATGTGGTCATCTGGCTCTTCAACCGAAAACAGCAGCTTCCTCAAGGCTAATGACAAAACTGCCTGCCAGAGCTGCAGGAGGGAAGACACAGTGCCACCCTATTGCATAGAAACACTGATCACATATGCTACTTCGTTCTTAAGTTTTATAAATTAAAATAAGGGGGTGCCTGGGTGGTTCAGCGGGTTAAGTGTCTGCCTTCAGCTCAGGTTATGATTCCGGAGTCCTGGGATTGAGTCTCCCTGAGCAGGGAGCCTGCTTCTCCTTCTGCCTTTCCCCTTCCACTCGTGTTCTCTCACTCTGCTCTCTCTCAAATAAATAAAAATAAATTTTAAATATATATATATATATAAAGTAAAATAGGTATAAAGTTGTTGAGCACAATTTCAAATACAATGAAAGTGTTTATGAAAATACCTGTTTTCCTGTAGTGTACTTCTTTCTGAAATTCTTGAAGGCATATATTCTTAAATACTTCAGAAAATACAAGTAACTACCACTCTGTGAACCTCTGCAAGGAATTCAAAGTGATTCTGGACAGTGGCACCACATCAGGGTCTAAGAAGAGTCACCCACTGCTCTCAGGCCTCTATTCGCGTCTAATTCCCAGACTTGAATTTCAGAAGTCAAATCAATTTTTAGGAGAGACTATTTTTAACTGATTCTGGAAAGTTGCATAAATTCCACTTTCATATATTAAATCATTACCCTCTTTTTTTTTTTTTTTTACATGATAGAGTATTGTTTTAAAGTCTGCCACAGTCCAGACTTAATGCTGTGGATACTTCCTCAGAGGGACTGAAATGCCCCCAGACTTCAGGGTTTTCTTTCTGATCCTAAAGAATCCTCTTTCAAAGAACCAAGTACTTTGGTCTATTTCTTGTAATGGCTATGAGTTTATTAAGTTTGGATTTCTCAGCTAGCAGGTAATCATATAATGAGGTATGCTTATAACAGTAACAACTGAGTAAGGCACGGTTTAGTAGCAAAGTAAGAAAAACTTTACATAGTCGAGAACTCTATTTTTTAAGAAAAAAAATCTCTCTCAGAGGGAGAAATGCCAATTTCTTCAGGCTTCTGATAATTCACTGTATACTTTGCCCAGTGGTACTAACTTAGGGAAGTTACTCCAGAAAAACCGAATATTTGGAAAATCAAACAAATGAAAATGGAATTCATCAAAGAAAAAAGTCATTCTTAGCCAAGCCCTATTAATTTTGAGACAATATGTGGAGAAAGCTGGTAGAAGAGAGGCCAGTGACCCAGAAGCCAGTCTAGAATATTGACTAGAAGCTCAGCTACCAACAAGCTGTGTGACCTTGGACAAGTCAACAAGGTATATGTGTCTTGGTCTTAATTCCTTTGTGGGTTTTTTTGTTTTTGTTTTTGTTTTTTTTTTTTAAGAAAAGAGGGGCCAGACTATACCTCCAGCAAGAGCCATTACAACTCTAAATATCATGTTCCCATCTTTTCAACTATGCCACCAAATGAATAACAGAATTACATGGCTGGGCAAAACGGAGGACTAACGATGCATAAAAAGAAAGGGGGTAAGGAGAGGATGAATCTTACTACTGGAATAAATCTCAGACCTGCAAGATACGTTCAGTCTGAAGTTATGACTATTATTCTTATAAACGCAGCATTTAAAGTTCATCTAGAATTCAGTAAGATACCTTAGTATGAAGAAGCAAAGAATTTGAGGAGATACTTAGAATTACAACAGCAAGGGCAAAACCTTTGGACCTCATTAAGGTCTGAGAAAAATATCACATATTCGAGGGACTAATAAAAAACAAGAAAACACAACCCTAAAAGTATCAGAAATACACAAATCATACAGTAACAACCTAACAAGAAAATACACTTCTCTAGGTGGCATAGACTGTACCGGTATTGCACGTTCTGGAAAACAGAAGGAAGACCATTACACTGCCTTTCAAATGTGCACAGCAATAATCCAAAAGCATATTCCCTTAGTGGATGGATCACTCAAGTATCAGGATTTTTTAAAAACACTCTAATTAGAAGCACAGTACTACATAAACAAAAAGGAGGGAAGAGGAACCATAATTTTTCAATTCCAGAATATGACTTCCAGAGAAGAAACAAGAAATACACATGTAAGGCTTCTCAGTTGTTGGAACAATAAAACTTTTACATTTTGCTATTTACTAAAAATAAAAGCATAGTGTCTAGTGACCAGCAGTCAGACGGAGCAGAGGACACCGGGTCCAGCTGTAAAGAGGAATAAGAAAGAACTGCCGGAGGAGGAAGGCAGAGGGGGCCTTGGAGCAAGCCACATGCTAATTCTGAGAGTCTGGAGCAGACGGCCATGAAACAGCAATTAGTGTCAACCGGAGAAGCTAATTTGTTCGCTTTTTCTCCCGAGTCCCATTTCCGTGTTTGTAGGTTAGATTTGGCTGTTTAAGAAAGGAAATGGCAGAATGTAAAAGACAGAGTGCCTGACAGTAGGAAAAGAAACCAACCCTCTATTAATAGTTAACTCAAGTAACTCATTTAGCTCCCCAGAAAGAAAACAATACAGCTCGAAGTATGTAAGCTGGCCTAAGCCATGCCAAAGTTTCTAATTTATTCCATCTATTTAGGAATGAAACATGTATATATGTTCTAAAACCAGAGTAAAAATTATAAAGCACGTCTTTCATTTGTTTAGGCCAAAATCTATTTACCAAGGAAATCAAACATTTACTCTTACATTTTCTCAAAGCATTTTGGATAAACACTCCACACTGTTCGGTTAATATTGAACTGAGTGAACATTTCCATCAAGGAGCTCTAAAACTAAGTGTGTTTAAAAGGTGAGATTTCTGCTAAATCAAACACTCAGAAACACTCTTCAGAAGAAAAAAAATCAATGAAAACTCTGCTTTTAAAAAGGTCTCCCTTAAATGAAATATATGCCTTAAATAGCACACTCACGTTTTGCTGTCAAACGCCAGCTTCACTGCCTCACTTTGCAGATCAGCTTCCGTACCTGCCTCCTTCCGACCCTGCTGGTATGTCTGACCTCCAGCTCCCAGCCGAATTCTCCCAGCACATTTCATCATTTCCTGTTGGCTGCCGGCTCCTTGCAGCTAGATAAGGCCAGTCCCCTACACTGCTGCAGGCACCGTACAGGCACCAGGTTCTCAGACCTCTGCTCCAGGCCTGCTGGGACCATCACAGAATCACAGAAGAGCTTTCCTTTTTTTTTTTTTTCTTTTTTCTTTTTTTTTTTTCTTTTCAAAAGCGCTTTCCTTTCAGAGAGGGGCCAAACAGAAATCTTGGGATTTGAGATAAAGTCAGAGAGAGCAGATCTGAGAACAGAAGTCCTATTACCTTCCCTCCCTCCCCAAAATCAACTTGCATATAAACTACTTTACACTGCATATGATAGTCCTAGGATTTCTCCTTGTACTTGATCCTTCCACTTAGGAGGGAGAAAAGACCTGCACTGGAGCTAAGGTGCCAGGCGTCACAGGAGTTAATGTAATATAGAGACTTCCTTGCACAGGATGATCTTACACTGTCCCTACATGTAAAACTCAACTTCTCTTTGTGACTCCACACAGTAAGACAAAGCAGCTCCACAGTGGGAGATGCATGGGAAGACAGATGCAGGCTCAGTGGTGGAGACCCCAGCCTCTCTGCAGCATGACTGCCTCCCAAGGCACTCAAATATCCAAGTGTGAGCCCCTAGAAGGGGCTTTCTTCCTAGAGTTTACAAGCCCCCTTTCTTCCTAGAGTTTTACAACAACTTAAAAGAAAGAGAAAAAGAAAAAGAAAAAGAAAACATATATACATATATTTATTTATATAAGTATATTATTTATATAAATAAATAATTAATTTTAGGGGAGGAGGAAGAAGTCCTGATTCATTTTAAAATGTATGCACCCACAAAAATACATACAGTAAAATTCCCTCTAGATACAGTGAAGAGGCGGCACAACTACCCTATGGGGCTTGAAGCCAAGACAGAATGGAATAAGGACCAGGCAGGAAAGGGTTCCCAGGAATGCTTCTGAGCAGGGCTATTTCCTGAGCTGTTCATGAGCTGCAGTTGTGAAAATTCACTGCTAAACACACTTACAATATGTGCACTTGTATGTTTGTATGTATATTGTTTCAATAAAAAGTGTTTTTTAAAAGGTATGCAACAGGGACACCTGGGTGGCTCAGCGGTTAAGCTTCTGCCTTTGGCTCAGTGTGATCCCGGGATCTGGGATGGAGTCCCGCATCAGGCTCCTTGCAAGGAGCCTGGTTCTCCCTCTACCTGCATTTCTGCCTCTCTCTCTCTCTGCATCTCTCATGAATAAAGAAATAAAAACTTAAAAAAAAAAAAAAAGGAAAAAATATCTTTAAAAAAAAGTATGCAACAATATCAAAAAATAGAAACACTAGAAATACTACAAGAAAGAGCAGGTATTGAAACCACTCTGTAAAAACACAAGAAATGAATATTTCAAGCTCAGTTTCCCCGAAGTACCCTCCCAGAAGATTCATGTGCACTCCCAACGCCATGGCAAGCTAGATGCTGCACTGAAGTGATGGTGGCCAGAACAGAGCCGGCCCATTCCCTCCTTGCAACATGGGCCCCCTAGTCTGACTCGATAACACAAAACAAAATAGGTTAAAAATATCTTTCCAAAATCCATGTTTAGAAATTCTTTGATGGAAAAACACCAATGAAGCAAAGACCATATCAACACAAGGGTCAATTATTTGACATATGATAATAATTCATACCACTTGGAAAATTATTATACCACCCTCCCCCCCACCTGCTCCCAAAACAACCCACAGAAGACAACCCATGGCAAACCTCACTGTATTCCCAGTCCACCTAGTTAGGTCCCACACACCCTCACAGAGAGGCCAACACTGCTCTGCAGGGAGGCCAGCTGCTTCGTCTCGGGCTTGCTGGGGGGCTGAATGGCTCTGACGCTCATTTTGTCCAGTGATGGACACTAAGGCTGGAAAAGGCTGAATAATGTTTCTGGAGACTACTTCAGGTACTTGAGCACAACACACAGTCAGGCTTCCTAAACGAACAGCCTGGCAGTTATCTTCCCAAGCATTTCAACTAAGTTTAAGCAGCACAAAAATATGGTCACAAAAGTCCTTTGCTGGGCGTATTTCCTTCCACTAAGAAAGAATAAGCACTTGAGTTCTGGCAGAGCAAGCTGATTATCTACTTTTCCTTTTCATCAGCTAGCATGACCAAAAACTCTTCTTTGCCCTAGAGTCCTACTTAAGGCTCTTGGTTATGAGAGAGGACAATCACAGCAAGGTAGATTTACTCATTTTGGTTTTTTAAGACCCTCACTCATTCTATCTACCTCCCTACCTATCTATCGTAATCCAACAAACACAAGCTGTTTGATATTTATATAATGGTTATTTTATGGTTAATCATGAAAATAATCCTATCGGGGGATTGTCACCTCTTCCATTTTCCAGCTCAGATAACTGAGGTACAGGGAGGTTATATTACCTGCCCTGCATCCCAAAGCCAGCACATGGTGTGGAGCCAGGATCCAAACCCAGTCAGCTCCAGAATCCAGCTATTAGCCACTACACCACACTGCCTCTCCATCTTGGTTTCCCTCGGTATATTAGAAGTGGGTCTTGGATACAGCTGCCACATGATAAAATCTGATTTGAAGTGAACTGAGAATACAGAGAGCAGTGGGACTATGGGGTAATGAGCCCAGCTCTCCAGGTGGCTGGGGCATTCTCTCCCCCTTCCCATCACCTCAGGTGGGGGCTTCCTAGCTGGAAACCAGCTGCCCTGCACCCCTCTGGCAGAAGACAAGACTGGCTCAGGCAGCTGTCCTGCCCCCTAAGGTGGTACTGGGACAGAAACACTGCTCCAGGGAAACCCAACAGCTAACCTCTTGCAGCACATGGTGCCTAAACTAGTATTTCCAGTTCCAATCTGGTTTCTGTCACCAGACTTGAAACCATTGGGCATTCATTCAACAAACATTAGTGCCGGCACAGGGCTTGAGGCCTCGGGGCCCCCATCATAAAAGCCAACGTCCCTGCCCCGAATTGTCCGGGCAGGGCAGATGTGTAAGTAAATACAAACGGCACAGGCTGAGAACTGCCAGCACCCAGGGCTGAAGGAACACAGTGAAGGGAGCCGTGACCTGGGCGAGGGGGTGTCAGGGAAGGCTTCACCAAGTGGGGGGTGGGGGGTAGTGGGGACAGGAGCAGGTTCTCCAAGAGCTTCCCATACGATTACTCAAACCATGCAGATTAAGGCAGGAAAAAAAATTCCAAAACAAAACCCAGCCAGTTAGCTGAAGACTACCCACACCTTCAGGACATCAGTCCTCAACCAATGGCGGGGTGCACGTGCAGCTGTCACTAAGCGAGCCCGAGGCACAGGCATCCGGGCCACATCAGACCAGCTGCTTCTCTCTGATACCGCTGTTCTGTTCTAGGGTCGGCACATGGTGCAAATGGCAGCCTTTGCTGAGCTCTTCTGAGAGATGCAGTAAGAGAGGTACTTCTACCCCCATTTTACAGAAAGGAAACCACCAGAGAAACTTAGCAACCTGCTCAGTATCATCCAGCAAATAATGGCAGAATGGGATTCGAACTCAGGTCCACCTGACGTGTTCAAAGCCCATCGTTTCTGTACCACACTCATGCCTGCCTCGGAACTAGACCTGGGAAGAACGAGGATCTCTGGCAACAGGTTGTGTCACATGGGGGAAAGAATAAAATTTTCACCATGCGACTCCCCCCGCCCCCATTCCTCTATCAGTCTGCTCTGGCTTTATTGCCACACTTTTTCTAAAATAGCTTTATTGAGATGTAATTCACATACCATACAATTCAGCCATTTAAAGTACATAATTCAATGGTTTTTAGTGTATTTACAGAGCTGTGCAACTATCACCCCAGTCAATTTTAGGATACTGTCATCAACTCAAAAACAAACCCCATGCACTTTAGCTGCCATCTCTTTCTCCTTCCTTCCCTGGTCCTTCCCCAGCCAGAAACAACCAGTGACTCAGGCAAGGTGATTCTTAAAGAGGTTATGGGCACATAGGAATCAGGCTGTTCATAAAAACAGTACAAACTGCAGTTCTGTGCATCAGTCCTCCCTCTTCGACTAAAGCTAACAGCTGAGCCCGGACATGGCCAGGGAATAGCCAGACAATTCAAAGGCAGGTGGAGGTTCTGGTGTGACAGGTGGAGGTACCTGGCCACCTCGTGCTAGATGGGCTCCACAGTTCTCATGTCCCTGAACTTAGCAAGCCCTAAACACAGAGCCAGGTGGTCTAGCAGCTGCCAGGATGGTGGAAGTCATGCAAAAGCTCTAGAAGAGGCCCTGTGGTCACAAAGCCTCACACCATTAGGAACCCCCATCTCCCCAATTCCCAAAAGGCAAACCAGGATTGTATCTGGTACCAGAGGCTGGAGATAACCAGAACAGAGCTATTCTGAGAAGCCAAACTCTTCAAGGATCATTGGGACTAGTGATGTCCTGGATGGCAAGGTACTTCCTCTACTCTTCCCCCCAGCCTTCCTCAATTGCTGAGGAGAGTTGGGGGAAGGAGATCTGCAAACAGACCATGCACATACTTCCACAGAGCCCTGATTCCTCCAACCACTTCTCCATACAGGTCATGGAAACAGCTGTATGCAGCATCACCAAGCAGCACAAAACACCTCAGCACTTAAACAGAATAAACTTCTGACAGAGGCAAATGGGTAAATCACATAACCTTCACAGCAAGCAAAAGAGGCCAGATGCAAAAGGGTGCACTGGGCATTCTATTTACATGAAATTCTAAACCAGGCCAAACAAATCCATAGTGACAGATCAATGTTTGCCTGGGACCAGGGGCCGGGTGGGGGCTGACTGTACAGGGCATGAGATAAGTTCTAAAGTGACAGAAATGTTCTCTGTCTGGCTTGGGACAGTGGCTACACAGGCATCTCCATTTGCTCAAGTCTCTACATGGGTCCATTTGGTTGTATGTAAATTAAGATCTCAATAAAAAGAAAAGGAAGAGGAAGGGGAACGACCGAGAGAAGACAGGAGAGAAGCCCACTGCAGAGCCTGAACAAGAGAACTGCCCCCGACCCCCATGGGCAGCACAGCAGCAACTGCCTTTCACCAAGGACTGGCCTGCAAGATGCCGCCAAGCTCTGCACAGTGCCAGCGTACCCTCATCGCACTGGGTCTCAGTTCTTGGATCTGCTGATCCTCTAACATACACTAATGATTCTGATGAACCTGAACGTTGCACTTTCTAACCAGGTTAACTCAACTCTCCAATATCACAGTAGTAAAAGCGTGATAACATCAGCCAGCGACTTAGAAATGGCAGCTTTCAGTGACCGGCTCCAATGGCTGTTTGACAGTCAGTAAACAAGTAAATCTAATGCCATAATGATAGGTATTAGTTTTTCTTTTTCTTCAAATGATAAATAAATCTTAAGTCCTAGAATTTAAACAGGTTATATAAAACATTCTGATAGGTCAATCTTTTTTTTTTTTTTTCTGAGCGAGGGAGAGGGTAGCGGCTATTGTTCAAATCCTATGTGTTAGCCTTTCATATTTTTCATGAAACAAGACATAAATAGAGCCATTTTGCCTTTAGTCTTCCCAAACATATATATAGAAGGGAATAAACCGAGCCAAATTTCTAACATTCGCAATCAAAGAAGAAGGTGCCAGAACAAGCTGAACTAAGTACCCGTCCTATCTTTGGCAAAGTAAAAAAAAAAAAAAAAAAAAAAATTAAAACCCTTTATATAAGCTTCTTTGCTTCCCTGGCACTTGCCCAAAGCTAAAGAAAAAAAAAATGAAGCCAAACTAATTAAAGCAGAAAGCCCAATTGAGAAAAACTTCAAAGCACCAATGTGATATGAAAAATATGTTAATTTCTTTTCTTACAGATTTTATAAAATGCCACCGTGAGAAGATATACCTGGGCTCCTAACAACATCTCAGTGGTTAAGATGTCACTTGCAATTATGGGACCAGCTCAAGTCTTCCTTGGGCAACACACTGAAGATGGAAAATGATCCCTGAAGGAAGGTCTAAATTCAAAAAGGAGTGAAGAAGATTTGTGGTGAGTATGGGAATATTTTCAGGAATAAAGTTAGAGATATGCTCTGTTCATGTTTTATTGGAGGTTTATTGATGTGATTTTCCCCCTCATTTATTTCTATGTGCCCTCTCTATGCTAGACTCTGGAAGTTACAAGCTAAATGATCCCCCACACTTACCCTTATGGAACTTAGAGTTCAGTAGGGTAGACAGACAAGCACCCAGAGGACCTCACAGTGTGACAAGTGCTGCACAGCAGACCTGAGCAGGGAGATCGGTGTAGGAAAATGGAGTGGATTGAGAAATCCCCAGGGAGACTGGGCACAGAGCTGAGTCAGGTAAAAAAGGCACTGTGTCACTCGCCTCTCAGGATGGAGCCTCCTCTTCCAGCTTTACTGACCAGAGTATCCCATTGAAGGCAGAAGCGCCCAGTGCAAGGCTACCAACTTTATTTTGTCCATTGAGAGCACTAAAAAGAAAAACCAATCACCTCCCATTATTTCATTTCAAAGGCATTTAAATAAGAAAAAAGGCATTTTAACACTAAAAAGCAAATCATACAACTTCAGAATTATATCAAAAGCCTCAAACTAGGGGGATCCCTGGGTGGTGCAGCGGTTTGGCGCCTGCCTTTGGCCCAGGGCGCGATCCTGGAGACCCGGGATCGAATCCCACGTCGGGCTCCCAGTGCATGGAGCCTGCTTCTCCCTCTGTGTCTCTGCCCCTCTCTCTCTCTCTCTCTCTCTCTGTGACTATCATAAATAAATAAAAATTAAAAAAAAAAAGCCTCAAACTAAATATCTTTAGCTTTGTAAAGAATTACAATGTTGCTATTTTAGCACCACGGCAGTAAAAATACCATTATGAACTGATGTTTAGAAACCCTGCAAATAGGGGCGCTTAGGTGGCTCATTTGGTTAGGCATCTGCCTTTGGCTCATGATCCCAGGATCCTGGGATTGAGCCTACCTAGGGCTCCTTGCTCCATGGGAAGCCTGCTTTTCCCTCTGCCCTTCCCCTTGCTCAAGCTTTCTCTCTCAAATAAATAAAATCTTTAAAATAAAAAAAAAAAGAAACCCTCCAAATAGAGGATAAAATAAGGACTATTTTATGATATTTTATACACATTTGCCAGTTTCTTTACAAGCAATGACTCTTCATGATAACTCTGCAAAGTGAGAGTCCTATGCCCATTTTTCAGATGAGAAAACTAGAGCCCTGGGGGAAGTGGCCTGCCCACGGTCACACAGCAGTCACAGTGCATAAAGCTGCTACAGGGGGTTCTCTCTGACAGCAGAGCCTGTCAGGTCCCACAAGCATGCTGGGATGGTGTGGGAGACTGCTGGTGACCTCCGAGGTCCTCATCAGAAATAAACATGTTTTATTGTCGTTGCTTTGGAGATGGCAAAGGAAGAATTCAGTTCTGCCTTTTATTTCTTTTTGGCAGTCCCAAACAACCAACTCAAACTCTTTGTGAAACCAGGAGAGGTATAAATATATAAATAAATGGAAATCATGATCACTAGCATTCCAGAATGCTCCCATTACTTCTTCTCCATTTGGACCAGTGCTTAGGATAAAGAAGAGAGGGAAAATGGGAAAAGACCAAGAATACTGGGGTACCTGGATGGCTCAGTCAGTTGGTTAAGTGTCTACCTTCAGCTCAGGTCATGATCCCAGGGTCCTGGGATTGAGCCCCTACATCTGGCTCCTTGCTCAGTAGGGAGCCTGCTTCTCCCTCTGCCTACTGCTCCCCCTACTTGCGCACTCTATCAAATAAATAGTCCTTTAAAAAAAGATCAACAATCCCAATATACCAAGAAATAGGGGACCTCTGCACCCTTACTCAAGAATATTATACTTCGGGGGAATCCCTGGGAGGCTCAGCGGTTTAGCGCCTGCCTTCGGGCCCAGGGCATGATCCTGGAGTCCCGGGATTGAGTCCCACATCGGGCTCCCTGCATGGAGCCTCCTTCTCCATCTGTGTCCCTGCCTCTCTCTCTCTCTCATTCTGTGTCTCTCATGAATAAATAAAATCTTAAAAAAAAAAAAATACTATACTTTAGGGATGCCTGGGTGGCTCAGCGGTTGAGTGTCCGCCTTTGGTTCAGGATGTGATCCCAGGGTTCCAGGATCGAGTCCCACGTCGGGCTCCCTGCGTGGAGCCTGCTTCTCCCTTTGTCTGTGTCTCTGCCTCTCATGAATAAATAAATAAAATATTTTTTTAAAAAAAGAATAGAGGATCCCTGGGTGGCTCAGTGGTTTAGCGCCTGCCTTCGGCCCAGGGCGTGATCCTGGAGTCCCTACATGGAGCCTGCTTCTCCCTCTGTCTGGGGTCTCTGCTTCTCTCTATCTCTCATGAATAAATAAATAAAACCTTAAAAAAAAAAAAGTTTCTTAAAAAAAAAAAAAGAATACCATACTTCAGTTTGGCATGTAATTAGTATACATTTAGAGTTTAATGAGTGAATCTAAAGTCTGTAAGCACTGGTGTTATATAAATTCAACTTAAAAGACATGGTCTCTAATCCCTAAAAGCTTCCATTCGCAGGTCTGAAATGTGATTAAAATAGAACACCAATTGGGGCACCTGGATGACTCAGATGGTTAAGCAACTGACTCTTGGCTTTGGCTCAGGTCATGATCTTGGGGTCCTGAGATCAAGCCCCCATTAGGCTCCATGCTCAGTGTGGAGTCTGCTTGAGAGTCTCTGCCTCTCCCTCTCCCTCTCCATCTGCCCCTCCCCCTAATCATGCAATCTCTCTCTCTAAAATAAATACAAAAATAATCTTATAAATAGAATACCAATTATAAACTTAAAAGTGCATCTCATTTTACAAATTTTATGTTTTTCTTCTACTTTGACTATTTGAAACTGAAGTCTACTATTCTTAAACAATCACAATGCTCCAAACTGTTCTTTGACATGGGACAAGGTACTGCCAAGTGAGGAGGTTAGAGGCTGGTCCCCTACAGGATCGTCACAGACACCGCATGGGAAACACAGAGCTGAGAGGGGCCAAGCAACAGAGATAGGCAGTGAGCAGATAAAGGACCTGGCAAGCTTTTAGGTTCCTCTACCTGTAAGGTGAAGACAGCCTCAAGTATCACCCAGGGCTTGTGAAGATAAAATGAGACAATGTACAGGTAGGGTATTTTTAAATGGCAGCCAGTGAAGTCATCCCGATGACAGAACTGGAAGCTCCCAATGATACTGATCATGGTTAATGTCACAGAAGGGTCAAAGAGGTCTCTGGAGGGATAGGGTCAAAATACAGAAGGCACATACTTAGGTGGCAGAGGCATAAAGTTAACCCCCAGGAAAGTGAGACAGCAGGAAATCAATTAAATAAATGTCAGAAAATCAGGGAATCAATGACACAATCTGAATGCAACACACCCATAGTGATCATAAGGAACAAAGTATGGGCATGGACGGGGCTGGTTCAAAAGTCTTGTGAAGGAAAATAAAGTAAGGGGACTTTGCCAAGAGGCCAACTGGGCTAAGTGGCAGAGAGTGCCGAGTCCAGAACAAGTCTCAAGGGCACACTGCGAGCCACCTGGCAGGAGTCACAGGGAGAAAGCAAGCTGCTTGGCCTGGCAGCTGATGCTGTGCATCTGTGACAGGTGACCCAGCTTAAGACAGAGTATAGATGAGGAACACATTTCTCCCACGTGTGAGAGTAAGGTAAAGAAGGACAGGTTACAAAACAGTTTAAATCCTATGATCGTATTTGTTTTTAAAAATCACATTTGTGAGTAAATGTAATGATCTGGGAAAGTGTACGTCAACATATTGACAGTGATTTTCTCTTTTTGATTATTTGTACTTGTATTTTACACAGAGTCCATGCACTGACTTTAGAATGAAGAAATAAACTGAGTTCCTTACGAGATTTTTTTTTAATTTTTATTTATTTATGATAGTCACACAGAGAGAGCGAGAGAGGCAGAGACACAGGCAGAGGGAGAAGCAGGCTCCATGTACCGGGAGCCCGACGTGGGATTCGATCCCAGGTCTCCAGGATCACGCCCTGGGCCAATAGCAGGCGCTAAACCGCTGCGCCACCCAGGGATCCCTCCTTATGAGATTTTAAAGCCAGATGGGTGACTCCATGGCAGCAAGTAGAAGGGCTGTGGAGAGACCACTGTCACACAGAAGGCGCTCAGGACCACAGCACTCCCAATCTCTGAGCTCCAACAGATATAGAGGGTACACCCCTGCCTGCAAGACTTCCATCAAATCTCGTTTTGGATAAACCCTAGAGCAAGAAGCTTATTAACCAAAGCCCGATACCTCATCATCAAGAGAGGTGCAGTACCCTTGCAGCAGGCTTCATCAATGCAATATTTCATGTGGGAAAGCCAAGAGATGGGATGCCTGGGTGTACCCCACAATTCACTCCATAAAGTCTGAGATTTTATGAACCATTTTTGTAAACAAGCTTAAGTCCCAGGAGGCGTCAAGGCTCTCCAGCTGCATCCAAAAGCAGAAGATGCTGGTCCCAGCCTCAGACCAATAATCTCATTCACAGTATAGAGGTTCTTTAAGACCTCAACGTCATGCAAATTAATTCCATACAGAGGTAGGTCTAAGGGAGACAATATGCAGAATATGCACACCTTAGTTTACCAGATGAACAGGACCAAATGAAGGGCCCCCTCCTCAGTGCCAGCCACACGCAGGCAAAGGAGACTTCTCAGGCTCTCACAACTTGACCCTCCCAGTGATAACCCTGAGAAAGAGGAGTCAGCAGCCATACAGCCCCTTCCCTAAGAGGAGACAAGAGATCCCAGTGCTTCTAACAGCACACGTGACCCACAGAGCTGAGTAACCACCAAACTCAGACAATGAACATACACATGCCAATCTGTACAAAGACCTCTGATAGGTCAGAAGTCCTGTGACAGGACCTATGCACTTGGATTAAGGCTGGGGGATATTTTATTAAGAGTCAAGAGTACTAACTTCCAGGGCCAGGATGTGGACTTAACATGTGGCACTGAGTGTGCTTATTATGCTTTGTGACAGCATTCATTTTCCCAAACCCTCCTCACTCTGTGACCATGTGTTTGCAGATTAATGGGAGGGGAACTCAAAGAGCAAGCTTACCCAGAGCAAGCTTATCCTTCTGTGCTTGTTTCCCCAGTACACTCCCCTTCAAAACCCACTTACAATTCCCTACATATTAAAAAGTGTCTTGAGGGGTGCCTGGGTGGCTCAGTCAGTTAAGCATCTGCCTTTGGCTCAGGTCATGATCTCGAAGCCTGGGACCAAGCCCCATGTGAGGCTCCCTGCTCAGCAGGGCATCTGCTTCTCCCTCTGTCCCTCATCCCACTCATCCTCGCTAGATCTCTCTCTCAAATAAACTCCTTTAAAAAAACAAAAGTGTCTTGAGGCTCAGGAAGGGTAACTAGGATCTTTAAATGGTATCAGTATTTCTCTGCTACATTTATTTAACACCAGACTCACAGTTTGTAATGTCAAAATTGTGCACATATAATAGACCGTGCCCAAATTCATTAGATTCAGGGATCCCTGGGTGGCTCAGCAGTTTAGCGCCTGCCTTCAGCCCAGGGCATGATCCTGGAGTCCTGGGATCGAGTCCCACATCAGGCTCCCTGCATGGAGCCTGCTTCTCCCTCTGCCTGTGTCTCTGCCTCTCTCTTTCTCTGTCTCATGAATAAATAAAACCCTTAAAAAAAAAAAAACAAATTTGTTAGATTCAGATGCTCTTTCCAACAAATTAATGACAATAAATAGGGATCCCTGGGTGGCTCAGCGGTTTAGCACCTGCCTTTGGCCCAGGGCATGATCTTGGAGTCCCAGGATAGAGTCCCATGTCGGGCTTCCTGCATGGAGCCTGCTTCTCCCTCTGCCTGTGTCTGTGCCTCTCTCTGCTTCTCCCTCTGCCTGTGTCTCTGTGCCTCTCTCTGTCTCTCATGAATAAAATCTTAAAAAAAAAAAAATGACGATAAATAGTAAAGATTTTCTTTCTGTTCCACAAATGAATTCCAAATGATTTGTAACCTCATTCTATGTAGAATTATTTTCTGATGGCACACCAATTATTTTTCTTCCTCCAAGATGTTAAGAAATATTATTTTTATATAATTACTAGTGGTACCACTTAATATGGGTTTACACACAAGTTTTTCTTCCTATGGAGGCCTCGGGGGAAGAATCAAATACTTTTAAGATGAGTAACAGCCTGAACAACTCTGGCAACAACCAACATCATAACACCTACACTATCAAAACAATCTGGGATTCATTATATCTGTAGACTGGAAATGTTTTCCTCTTCAACTTTTATGGAAAATGTCATACGTATAAAAAGTAGAGACTAGAATAATGATGCCTAGTTTTAACAATTACCAATATAGGACCAATCTTGTTTCACTTGTGATTGTGAAAATTGTTAAATACTCATGTAATCAAGGCAGTCCAAATGTGTTTTTATGTGACTCGGCAAGTCCACAGCACGAATCCTGTCAGGGAAGGGGAGGCATAAAGCAAGCAGAACAGAGGTCCTCACCTGAAAGGAATGGCAACTTTATGGGGAACCAGAGCCCATGTAAAACATGTGTAAAACCAAGGCATAAAAATACTAAGCCCACAAGGTGAACTTCACCAGGGCTAAATCATGCTGACGTCACTGTACTCCCTGATTTGAGGTGACAGAGCAGGCACTTGGCCTCTGCAGCATTCTTCCTCAAAACTCCTAAGTCCAATACAAAATGTGAGAAAAAACATGAGGCAAACCCAAATTGAGGGACATTCCACAAAATATCCGACTGACACTCTTCAAAATTGTCAAGGTCGTGAAAAAGAAACTGTCACAGATGGAGGAAACCAAGGAGACGGGACAATTGAACTCAATGTGCTATCTTGGACTGGATCCTGGAACAGAATCTCAGTGGAAAAACTGGTGAAATCCAAGTCAAGTCTGTAGTTTAGTTAATAACACTGCACCAACGGGAAATTCTTCATTTTGACAACTGTGCTGTAGTTACATAATATGTTAACATTAGGAGAAACTAGGGGAAAGTATATGAGAATGCTCTGTATTATCTTTGCAACTTTTCTGTATACCTACTTTTTTTTTCCAAAATAAAAACTTTTTATCACAGAAATAACATAAAAAATTTAACTGGCTAATAAATATTCATTATATCCTTCACAAGAAGGAGTCAACAGCAATGTGGGCTTCATTTTATTTTAAGATTAGAGTGAGAGAAAGAGTGAGAGAGCACGAGCAGAGGGAGGGACAGAAGGAGAGAGAGAATCTCAGACTCCCCACTGATTGCAAAGCCCACATACAAGGAGCAAAATTAAGAGTCAGACACTTAACCGAGACACCCAGGTGCCCCCGAGGTCTTCATTTTAAAATTCAGCGGGGGGTGGGAGGTGGGGGGCCTGGGTGGCTCAGCCGATTAAGCCTCTGACTTTTTATCTCAGCCCAGGTCTTGGTCTCAGTGTCATGAGTTCAAGCCCGGCACTGGGCCCCACACTGAGCATAGACCCTACTTAATAAATAAATAAAGTCCAGCCAGAGAAGATGACACACATAAAGAAATAAAACAATGTGCTGGGCAGCCCCGGTGGCACAGCAGTTTGGTGCCGCCTGCAGCCTGGGGTGTGATCCTGGGGACCCGGGATCGAGTCCCACATCAGGCTCCCTGCATGGAGCCTGCTTCTCCCTCTGCCTGTGTGTCTCTGCCTCTTTCTCTCTGTGTCTGTGAATAAATAAAATCTTAAAAAAATAAAAAATAAAAAATAAATAAAACAATGTGCTAAACAGTCTCAAAGAAAGTAAGCACCCTGAAATGACAGCAAGGCCCCCCCACCGTGAGCCGAAGGCCACCCAAAGTGGCTAATGGGGCATGCCACAGGACACAGAACGTCTTACTGGGATAATCAATTGGGTTGGCAGAAGTGACCCCCAAACCACGAGGCTGCCCTGCCTGGTCTCCCCCACCCCACTGCTCGCAGGGCTGGCCAGGCACAGGTCCAGGCTCCCACTGCCCCTCTTCCCACCTAGCCTCTCCCCTCTGGTGCCTCTCTGCATTCACTCAGCAGGTCGTGAGGGTCTGCTGGCTCAAGGAGTGAAACCAATAATACATACCACCCAGTGATAATTCTGTTTTTAAAAAAGAATTTCCTATGTATGGAGAGAAAAGATGAACTGCGGTCAGAGCTGCAGGAGGAAATCTGAAACTGTAGCTCTGCACAGGGAATGGGCTGGAAGAAACAGGAGTTGGCTTGGTCTTTCTGACCAGGAGCCCATGCTGGGAAGGACTGAGCCTACGGCTTCACAAGAACTGAAAATTCACTCCTGCTTTTAAATTGCTTTGCACTTAATAGAACTAGTGTGCTGCTTTGTAAGAGCACCTTCCTATTTGAAAACAGGACACATCTCTAGAAACAAAAGCACACACCTGGATTTTCAAATTAGAAACCACAAGTGGGGATTTAATTCATTCTGCACCAGATTTAAGAAAACTTTTATGGCTGGAGTTGACACAAAATAAACACCTTAGAGCAGCCAGATATCTGCCTGGGCACCTGAGCAAATGTCTTGAACTTAAAGGTCAGCCCAGGGAAGAATTTATGTGAAATATTCCTGCCCAAGTGCCCTGCAACAAAGTTACTGAAAGACAGAGACAACCAGCAGTGGGTTTTTTTTTTTTTTTTTAAAAAAAAACAATCCTTTAAAAAAAGAAAAAAAAAAAAAAAAAAAACTTGTCCTTGTTCTCCAAAACAAGTTTACAAACGACAGAATTTGCCATGTTTCTCATCGATGAGCAGCTTCATTATTTGTTTATCCAGTAATTGAAGAATGTCTTGCAAAATTCAGGTCAAAACCTCCCCAGTGCTCCAAATTATGCAACCAGGACTCTGTACAACAGTGCCACTGACCTACAGCCCTCCACTGAGGCTTCGTTCTTCAACTTCACATTGAGAAAAAGCCACATATGCTTTTTCTATTAGTTTTTTAAATGTTTTATCGAATTAGAAATTCTCCAAACATGCCTTGGACTTTACATATCTGACAGGTTAGACTTCGGGGGCAAGCTCTCAGGCCATGTGCCCAGGCTCACCAGGCTTGGCAAGCCCTACACCAGGGCTGGGCCCAGCAGCCTTCCCCAGATGCCCAGGGGGTGGGCTGCTCAACTGTGGAAAGATGACCAGCAACCCCCTCCAAGTTGCTGAGGGGATTAAATGATACGAAACACCTGGTCTAGAACCCTCCAAATCCCTCTATCCACTCTCCTTCTGGCTGCCCTCCATCTGGCCCACCAAGACCTAGGTACAACAGAACAAAAAGTCAATTCCACCAAGGAGCCAGCAGCACCTTTGTCCCCTCACAGCTCTTCCCTGTGAGCACCAGAGGACAGGTACCACATGCAACACACTCCTCTATCAATTGAACACGAATTTTATTTGTATTCCATCTACCTCTCCACTGATTTCCATGAGAAAGGATTTTATTTTCTTTTTCTGAGAGACAGAAAGCGTACACATGGAGGTGGGTGGGTGGGTGGGGGCAGGCTTCATGCCCAGCAAGGAGCTGGATGCAGGGCTTGATTTCATGACCCTGAGATCACTGAGATCATGACCTGAGCGAAAATCAAGAGTCAGATGCTTAACTGACTGGGCCACCCAGGTGCTCCAGAAGGATATTTTTTCTCTTGATGCTCCTGGTCTGTTGGAGGATGCCTAATTCCTCCCCAGGGGAAAACAGTTAAGTGCTCTTCCTGGAGGGCAGAAGTCAGTGACCAAATACAAGCTTCTTTTTTTTTTTCTTTTTCTTTTTTTTTTTTTTTTTAAGAAAAGATTTTCTTGGGCAGCCTGGGTGGCTCAGCGGTTTAAGCACCTGCCTTTGGCCCTGGGCGTGATCCTGGTGTCCTGGGATGGAGTCCCACGTTGGGCTCCCTGCATGGAGCCTGCTTCTCCCTCTGTCTCTCTCTCTCTCTCTCTCTCTCTCATGAAATAAATATTTTTTAAAAGATTTTCTTTATTCATTTGAGAGAGAGCATGAGCGAGGCTGGAGGGGGGAGAAGCAGGGAGAGAGGGAGAAGCAGACTGAGCAGGGAGCCCTACTCGGGGCTCGATCCAGGACCCTGACCTGTGCCAAAGGCAAGGGCTCAACCAACGGGGCCACCCAGGCGCCCCTAGGTGGAGATCATCATTAAAAGATCATAAGCAAGAACAAAGGTGGCGGCATCACAATCCCAGGTTTTTAAGATACACTGCAAAGCTGTGGTAATCAAAATAATATGGAACCAGCACCAAAACAGACACGGATCAATGGAACAGAATAAAGATCCCAGAAATGAACCCACGCTTATATGGTCAATTACTCTTTGACAAAGGAGGCAAGAACACCCAATGGGGAAAAGACAGTCTCTTCAATAAATGGTGCTGGGAAAACTGGACAGCTATTTGGATGACTTTCTTACACGGTACACAAAAATAAACTCAAAATGGATTGAAGACCTAAATATGAGACTCGAAACCACAGAACTCCTAAAAGAAAACATAAGCAGTAAACTCTTGGACATCAGCCTTAGCAACATATTTATGGATGTCTCCTCAGGCAAGGGAAAAAGCAAAACAAACTGTTGGGACTACTCCAAAATAAAAAGTTTCTGCATGACAAAGAAAAAACAAATAACAGAAACCATCAACAAAACAGAAAGGCAACCTACTGAATGGAGGAGATATTTGCAAGTGATATTATCTGAAAAGGGGTCCAATATTCAAAATAAAGAACTTAGACAACTCAACACCAAAAAAAATAAAAAATAAAAAATAGGCAGAGGACTAAATAGACATTTTTCCAAATGAGACATACAGATGACCAACAGATACATGAAAAGATGTTCAACATCACTAACCATCAGGGACATGCAAATCAAAACCACAATGAGGTATCACCTTACACCTGTTAGAATGGCTAAAATCAAAAAGACAAGAAACAGGTGTTGGTGAGGCTGCAGCGAAAGGGGAATGCTCACGCACTGTTGGTAGGAATGTAAATTGGTGTAACCATGTGGCAAATGGTTATGAAGGTTCCTCAAAATATTAAAAATAGACATACTATATGACCCAGGAATTCTACTGCTGGGTATTTACTCAAGAAACAGAAAACATTAATTCAAAAAGATATATGTATCGCTATGTTTATTACAGCATTATTTACAATAGCCAAGACATGGAAGCAGCCCAAGTGTCCATCAATAGATGAATAGGTAACAAAGATGTGATATATGTATCTGTACCTAGATACGCACAGAAATATCAGCCACCCATAAAAAAGAATGAGATTTTGCCATTTGCAAGAATATGAATGGACTCAGCATTATGCTAAGTGAAATAAGTCAGAAAAAGGCAGATACCATATGATTTCACTTATACATGGAATCTAAAAAAACAGAACAAAAAGTAGAAACAAAGACATAAATTCAGAGAACTAGTGGTTGCCAGAAGGAAGGTGGGTGCAGGGATGGGCAAAACAGGTGAAGGAGATTAAGAGGTACAAACTTCTGGGGTGCCTGGGTGGCTCGATCAGTTAAGGGTCCCACTCTTGGTTTTGGCTCAAGTCATGATTTCAGGGTCCTCAGACTGAATCCCACGATGGGCTCAATGGGCTCCATATTTGACACAGTCTGCTTGAGACTCTCTCCCTCTCCCTCTGCCCCTCCCCACCATGCTCTAAAATAAATAAAAATAAATCTTTAAAAAGTAATAAACTGGAATGCCTGTGTGGCTCAGCGGTTAAGCGTCTGCCTTCCGCCTGGGGCGTGATCCTAGAGACCTGGGATCAAGTCCCACATAGGGCTCCTTGCATGGAGCCTGCTTCTCCTCCCTCTGCCTGTGTCTCTGCCTCTCTCTCTCTCTCTCTCTCGTGAATAAATAAATAAAATCTTTTTAAAAAATAAATTAAAAAATAAAAAGGAACAAACTTCCCGTTATAAAATAAATAAGTCACAGAGATGAAAAGCACAGCATAGGGAATGCAGCCAATAATAGTGTAACAACACTGCATGCTGACAGATGGTGACTACACTTACTATGGTGAGTGAGCACTGCATAATGTGTAAAATTGTCAAATTACTATGTGTGCACCTGAAACTAATATAACATTGTACATCAATGGGACATCTGAGTGGTTCAGTTGGTTAAGTGTCTGCCTTCAGCCCAGGTTTTGATCCCAGGGTCCTGGGATCCAGCCCTAAGTCAGGCTCTCTGCTCGGGGGGAACCTGCTTTCTCCCTCTCCCTCTGCCTGCTACTCCTCCTGCTTGTGTGCTCACTCACTCTTTCTCTCTCTCACTCTCTCAAATAAATCAATAAATAAAATCTTAAAGAAAAAAGGAACAAAATTAAAAAAAATCATAAGCAATGGAAATTAGGCCTCTTTTCCTTCTCTCTCCACTGCAGACCAATGCAAGGCAGCCATCTGGAGCACAGATATCTGCTCTGCAGACCCAGCTGACCTTCAAGGAGGCTGCAACAGAAGGTGGGTCAGGGAGAGTCAGCAAATCCACCTGGCTAGTGCTGCGTAGGAGCTACGCTCCACCATATCCTCTATGCCTGTTATGAAAGGGGTATCTAGTCCCATCATGACACTCTCTCACAGGTCCAAACCTGAGTGAGTTTAACTTACTAACTCATTCAAACCGAATACCAATACTCAATTATTAGCATTTATTAAGCTCTCATCACATGCTCACCATAAAATACTAATTTTAAGGGATACAGAGATACACTTACAGTCTCTGTCTGTCCTTCTGGTTTACTCATAAGGAAGTTAAAACCAAAATACTTCTATTAAAAGGCAGAATGGGGGTGGAGGGAGAGTGGTGCTTGGGTGGCTCAGTTGGTGAAGTGTCTGCCTTCGGCTCAGGTCATGATCCCGGGGTCCTGGGATCAGTCCAGCATCAGGCTCTCCGTGGGGAGCCTGCTTCTCCCTCTGCCTACATCTCTGCCTCTGTGATTCTCATGAATAAATAAATAAAATCTTTAAATAAAAAAATAAAATAAATATTTATGACCTCAAGACAAGAAAGGATTTCCTTTATTTTTTTTTTAAGATTTTATTTATTTACTTGAGGGAGAAGGATAGAGAGCACCAGCAGGAAGGGGAGAGGGAGAGAGAAATCTCAAGCAGACTCCACACTGAGCTTGGCCCAACAAGGGGCTTAATCCCAGGACCCTGATACCATAACCAAAAGTTGTATGCTTAACTGACTGAGCCACCCAGGCACCCCAGGATTTCCTTTAAAAAGCCATTAAAAGGGCAGCCTGGGTGGCTCAGAGGTTTAGCGCCGCCTTCAGTCCAGGGCATGATCCTGGAGACCCAGGATCGAGTCCCACGTCAGGCTCCCTGCATGGAGCCTGCTTTTCCCTCTGCCTGTGTGTCTGCCCCTCTCTGTGTCTCTCATGAATAAATAAATAAAATCTTTTTAAAAATAAAATAAAAATAAAAAGCCATTAAAAAAAGTACCAATCATTAAAGAAAATATTAATATAGTAAACTGCACTGAAATTAAAAATGTTTAACAAAAGATAGCATGATGAGGGGATCCCTGGGTGGCACAGCGGTTTGGCGCCTGCCTTTGGCCCAGGGCGCGATCCTGGAGACCCGGGATCGAATCCCACGTCAGGCTCCCAGTGCATGGAGCCTGCTTCTCCCTCTGCCTATGTCTCTGCCTCTCTCTCTCTCTCTCTCTCTCTCTCTCTCTCTCTCTCTGTGTGTGTGTGTGTGACTATCATAAATAAAAATTTAAAAAGATAGCATGATGACAATAAAAACACATGGACAAGGTAGAGGCAACATCTGTGTCTCATAGAACCAGCAAATTGGCCACTATGCAGAATGAAGAAGAACCAACACAAATAAATAAGAAAAATATAGACAATCCAAAGAGAAGTACAGGAAAAGACTCATCGGACATATCCCCAAAGAGAACCCATGAATTGCTAACACCCATATCAAAACATGTTCATCCTCATCTGTAACCATACCTCATCTGTAACCATAACCTTATCCATAAATTAAGGCCAGAATGAGAGGAACATTTGACAGCCACTAGGTGGGTACAATTAGGAAGTATGACAATAGGGGCCCCTGGGTGGTTCAGTCCATTAAACATCTGATGATTTCAGCTCAGGTCATGATCTCAGGGTCCTGTCAAGGCTCAGTTGGCTGGTGCAATGCTGAGCATGGGAGTCTACCTAGGATTCTTTCTCTCTCCCTCTGCCCCTCCCCATGTGCACACACTTGCATGCTCTCTGTTTAAAAAAATAAAAAATAATTTTTTAAAAAGTGCAACAATAGCCAGTGTGGGTGATGATGTTTACAAATGGGATTAATTTTATGTGTCAATTTGATTGGGTCTCAGAGTGTCCAGGTTTTGATCAAACACTATTCTGGGTGTTTCTCCAAAGGTGTTTTCAAATAAGATTAACATTTTACCTTATTTTTATTTTTTTATTGGGGGGGGAGCAGGAGGAAGAGCGAAGGGAGAGGGACAAACTCCCTGCTGAGCACAGGGCCTGACATGGGGCTCAATATCATGACCCTGAGATCACAAGAGCCGAAACCAAAAGTCCGAAGCTTAACTGACTGAGCCACCCAGATGCCCCAAGGTTAGCCTTTTAATCAGTAGACTGCCTTCCACAATGTGGGAGGGCCCCAATCTAATCAGCTGAAGATAAGAACAGGATTAAAAAAAAAAAAAAAAAAACCCTCCCCAGTAAGAGGGAATCCTCTACCTGTCAGCCTTCAGACAGGACTGGAATTGTACCAGTCTCTGCTAGGGCTGGGCCTACTGGCCCAGACTACAGATTTGGGCTTGTCAGTCTGCATAACCATGTGAGCCAATTCCTTAAAATAAATCTCTTTCTATAGATACACATATTCTATTAGTTCTGTTTCTCTGGAGAACCCTAATACAATGCACACAACAGAATACTATTCAGCAGTAAAAATGAATTTGCAAATTACTTATGATTCCCTTTTTACAAAGCTCATAAAGTGAATATATTATTTATACAAACATATATAAGTTGTTTTTTAAAGATTTGAGAGAGAACATGAGCAGGGGGAGGGGCAGAGGGAGAGGAGAAAGCAAGAGAATCCTCAAGCAGACTCCCCGATAAGCACAGAGCCTGCCACAGGGCTCAATCCCAGGACCCTGAGATCATAACCTGAGCCAAAATCAAGAGTCGGATGCTTAACCAACTGAGCAGCCAGGTGCCCCAATATTCTTTTTTTTAAAAAGGTAATGAGCAAATGATAAAACATCCTGGAATACCTTTACCCCTTGGCAGGAAATGTCTCCCAGGAGCTTCCTATAGTGCAGGATTGTTAAATTCCCAAGCTGGGAGGCTGATTTGAGATCTTTATTATTATGTTTCAAAACTTACATATTCATCACCTGTCGTTTTACATGAATTTTACATTGTCTAATAAAACATTTCAAAACTAGAGGCAGATCAGACAAGTACCATAAGAAAGACACACGGAGGGATTCCTGGGTGGCGCAGCGGTTTAGCACCTGCCTTTGGCCCAGGGCGCAATCCTGGAGACCCCAGATCGAGTCCCACGTCGGGCTCCTGGTGCATGGAGCCTGCTTCTCCCTCTGCCTGTGTCTCTGCCTCTCTCTCACTGTGTGCCTATCATAAAAAATTAAAAAAAAAAAAAAAGAAAAAGAAAAGAAAAAAAAAAAGAAAGACACAAGGAGGGGACATCTGGGTGGCTCAGCGGTTGAGCATGTGCCTTTGGCTCAGATTGTGATCTGGGGGTCCTGGGATGGAGTCCAGCATCAGGATCCCCTGCTTCTCCCTCTACCTATGTCTCTGCCTCTCTGTGTCTCTGATGAGTAAATAAAATATTACAGAAGACAGAAAGAATAACATACACACAAGGAGAGAAACACAGGTGTCCAACAAAATCAGGCCAAAGACCAATGCTAAGACTCCGCACCTCCCAGCCCCTAAAGACTTTCCAGGCGAATCTAGAAGTTGCAATCTGACCTGAAGCCATCCAGAGCTCAGAGTATCCAGGCCTTGCCTCCCTCTCTCATTTCAAGAGCCGCCCGCTTAATTTGCATGTGGAAGAAGAAGGGAGAGGTTAGAAATTGTGGCCAAGCCAATTTCTCTCAGAGAGAGGACAGAACCATGGGCACCTGCCAGGTTACCCGTGCCTGCAGCTGGCCCCCAGCACTCTAGACACTTGATTCCCAGTACTTACCCAACTACTGCTCCCCCGGCCTTGGTGAAGTGGCTTGTCACAGTAACAATCCTCTTTCCCCACCCAACCCCAGGAATTCATTCCTGGTTCCTGAAGGGTGAGGCCAGGAGCCACACCTGGTGGTAAAAGGCCAGTAGGAAGTCCTCAGGGACAGGTGGTCACATGCTCCAGAGGGAAGACAGGCACAGGGCCAGCTCCAACTGCGCAGACACGGCCACAGCTATTCCTCTGGCCCTTTCCCCAAGAGCCTGTCACACCCACAGGATCATATGGGGGTTCACAGGTGTGGAGGAACACTGCTGCATGCACACCTCCCTGTCATGCTGCAGCTTAATGGGATGATGGCTTAACATGCTCGCTGCCAAGTTCTGAAAAAATACTTTCATATTAATGTAGATTCCTTCTCTGACCATTTTACTCAGATTTTTATTAGGATTGGCTGTTAGGGGCAGCCCAGGTGGCTTAGCGGTTTAGTGCCGCCTTCAGCCCAGGGTGTGATCCTGGAGACCCGAGATCGAGTCCCACCATCAGGCTCCCTGCATGGAGCCTGCTTCTCCCTCTGACTGTGTCTCTTCCTCTCTCTCTCCTCTCTGTGTATTCTCATGAATAAATAAATAAAATCTTTGAGAAAAAAAAAAGGATTAGCTGCTACATTTTATTATATGCCTTTTAAAACATCTGCTGATATAGTCAATATAGGTTTTCTTTTAAATTTTATATACTGAATTGTTAAGCATAACTTCAATTGAGCACTTACTCTGCATCAAGCCCTGCTCTGATCACTTTGCATGTATTTCCCACATTCACCCCTTACATCGACCCTATATGATGGTACTATTCTTGTCCTGCTAATTTTACAGATGACACTGAAGTTCAGGAGATTTAAATAATACAGCCAAAGCCAGACTGATAACAGACATCAGGACTGGGACACACCATGCTCTTAAGCCCTGAGCCAAGGCTTTCTCCAGCTAACATACTTCCTGTTAGGCTACCTCTGTAGTTTCAAAAATAAACCTTACTTGGTTATGGAGAGTAAATTTTTTTTTTAATACAAGCATAATTAACATATACTGTTATATCAGTTTCAAGGTTCAACAATTCTATACATTTCTCAGCGCTCACCACAATAATTGTACCACATATCCCCTTTATCTATTTCACTATCCCCCCACCCACCTACTCTCTGTAATCTTTTAATATACCACTATATTCATATTACTGTTCTATTTAGAAATAGATTTAAAAATATATTTAGAAATGTTGCAAGTAAATATAAACAAACATATGCATACACATACACAGGAAGTTGGTCTGTAGTCTTCTCTAGACCGTGGAACAGGAAATCTAACTGCTATAAAGAGACATATATGACCACATAAAAATCTTTAAACTTTATAGGAAAAGACATCTAAACAAAATAAAAACAAATTATAGAAACAATAGCCCAAGGGACATATTTGCAATACATACAACAAAGGATTTATAGCCCAATATACAAGAGCTCCCAAAAACAGAAAAGAAAATCCAATAAAAGAAAAAAATGAACAAGAAATATGGATAAAGAACTCCTAGAAGAAATACAAATGGCTAATAAATATGTGTAATGAGAGCCTCACAGATACTCAGGAAAACGTAACATAACAGTGGGATGCTATTTTCTCCCCTAAGATTAGCAAACACAATGTCTAGTGCTGGTGGAAATGCCCAGAAAAGGCACACAACTCACACCCTGTTGGTGCAATTATTGCCTACAAAAAAAGCTGAAGCAATTCAATCTGGCGTAACTATCAAGGACTACTGACGTGGGGAGACATCCAGAGTGAGGGATTCATTCACACACTCCATTCAACAATAAACACCTACAACACATAGCTCACTGTTAGGTATTTTGTACTCAAAGTAAGTTAAAGAGAAGTGAGAACAGCCAGCTGCTGAGTGGTGCCTAACGTTCTTGCTTTTACTCAAACATGCGCTGATGTTGGTGAGAGCCTAGAGAAAGTTGTGGAAGGCTCTGTTGCACCAGGTCAGTCCTGATTTATCTCCAGTGTTGGGACTGGAGCTTTACTACGACCTCCATGTGTATATCTTTTGTTGCACTTGGCATGAACATAAAGTAACAAAGGCAATAACCTGTTACTCTGAGAAATCTAATAAAGAATAGTACAAACAGCTTTTGTTTACACACAACAAAAGAAGGGCACAAGGTCCACATCAGGTTGGTGGCAGAGCCAAGAGTCCACCCTCTGTCAGACTGCTGACTGGAAAGCTGGGCTCTCTGCATCCAGATGACAGTTTCTCCTCACTTGAACTCACCCACCCACAAACAGAGCATAAGAAGCCTTCACCTTTCATACCAACAGTAAGTTTTGGGAAGCAGTCTGGAAACATTTCCTGAATTCCCATATATCACAATACTTCTTGAGTTCCTATGGATGATGTGCTAAACTTTTTAGCCTATAGAAGTTCGGGGGAACTCATCTGAGACACACAAGAAAGTGCATCCTGGCCCTTGGTTAGTATATTATCCCATTTTATGGTACACCCTACACATCCTATCATGCATTTCTAAACAGGCTGCTCCTTGCCCAGTACCCACATCTTCTTCTGGCAACAGCATTCCAACTGGGCTTTGGGGAATCCCTCCACCCCCCTGGAGACAATCAATCCTCCCCTAGTTCCTTCCCAGTCTGTCGGGTCACCCTACCCACTGTCTTCCATTGACGTGACATTATGCTCACATTAGCTTAGGACCACAGACCCGGGACTGGTATACACTGTTTTCTGACTCCAAAGGAACATCATCCCTCTTGACCCAATTCCCCAAAGCAGAGCACAGAGGTGTCAGGAAGTTTTGTCACTTAGGAGAAACAGCCTGTGCCTCTACAAAGGTCTGAGACACAGAAATTTCAAAACTACTTTAGATTTTCTTACAACTTCCCAAGACCCAATGATATTACATCTGTTTGAATTTCTACTCAGAGAGAAATATTCAACTAAATACAGAAAGAAATGATTGACATAGATCAAATACCTGCTTCTCTATGAAATCTCTGATCCCTTTCTGCTGGGAGTACACGTTCTCTCTGAAAGTATCTACCATTTTTTATTTTTTAATTTTATTTATTTATTTGAGAGAGAAACAGAGCAAGAGAGAACACAAGTGAGGAGGAGACGGAGACAAGCAGGCTCCCTGCCAAGTAGGGAGCCCGGAGCAGGGTTTGTCTATCCCATGGTCCTGGGATCATGACCTGAGCTGAAGGCAGATGCTTAACCAACAGAGCCACCCAGGAGCCCCTATCTGCCACTCTTTGTGTTTTAGTTACTAAAATACAGACATGACCCCCACTAGGCTGGAAGCTTCCTGAAAGCAGAATTCCGATCTAATTCATAATTTACTAAAAGATTCCCTTGGCATATCAACTGCACATTGCAAACAGACCCACATGCAGCCTGATGTGCTAAGCCAGTGTTTGTCCCTGTGAAAATTAATAACGCAAAAGCTCCTTTAAAATGGAGTTGGGAAGTTTTGACAGGGGGAGCTCCCAAGCTCTTCCACTGGTTAGTCAACTGCAGACCCAACAGCAAGAGATGGACTTGACCTTACACAGATTTGACCTGGCACACATGCTACTCCAGTGAGAGGAAGAGATGCTTTCCTTCTCCATCAAGGGCTCAGCCAATGAAAAACCACCATACTTTGAACTCCCAGGTTACTCCAATGGAATTTTAGTTTATAACAACCTTCCCAGCTTACCCCTTTCTCCTTCAAAAAGCACTTACCTCTCCTTCATTCCCTTGGACTTGCCTCTGGTTTTGCCAAAGCTTGTCTGTCTGTCCCAAATTGCAATTCTCTTATTCTCAAATAAACCCATCTTTTGGTGGTAAGATAACTGGGAGTTTTTATTTTAACAGTAAACATCCGGGGATCCCTGGGTGGCGCAGCGGTTTAGCGCCTGCCTTTGGCCCAGGGCGCGATCCTGGAGACCCAGGATCAAATCCCACATCGGGCTCCTGGTGCATGGAGCCTGCTTCTCCCTCTGCCTAAGTCTCTGCCTCTCTCTCTCTCTGTGTGTGTGTGACTATCATAAATAAAAATTTTTAAAAAAATAAAAATAAAAAATAAACATCCCCAAACTTATTTATGCCAATTGCACCTATAAACATATATGTATAAAAGCATTCATATATGGATATACACATACATGTATATACATATACACACACACACTCTCTTAACTATGTAAACTCATGTAATAACTCCACAGTAGTTTCTATGAAAATCAAAAGTTGCTAATTTTTTTTTAACTTTTATAAACTCTAAATTACAGATGTGGGTGACACAGATAAGACAAGTATAAAGGATTGGGTGAAAATCTGTAAAAATCTAGAATTTAGCAACTCAAGTTGCTTCATGCATTGTATTAGTTCTCAATCCTCTTCAAGCAAAACCTGAATATGGAAGACAACAGGTTATGGGTATGGTTTATGCAAGAACCCAATGAATAGTTCTGATCTGCAGATTCAAAGTAAAAGAAAATGTCAATAAATGATTGGCACATGAGATACACTTATGGGTTTTTTTTAATTAAAAATAAAATGCCTAGGGAATCCTGGTTGGTTCAGTGGTTGAGCGTCTGCCTTCAGCTCAGGGAGTGATCCTGGGACCCAGGGATCAAGTCCCACATCGGGCTGCCCTCAGGGAGCCCACTTTTCCCTCTGCCTATGTCTCTGCCTCTCTCTCTGTGCCTCTCATGAATACATAAAATTTTTTTAAAATAAATAAAAATAAAAATAAATGCCTAAATCATTCATTGCTCCCTGCAATTCTTACTTTATCCAGCCTCTTCATTTAGCTGACTGGTATCCCTGGCTCATGAGACAAATGCCGAGTGACCACTGGTCAGGTGTCAAGTACTAGTAACAGTGCTGCCTCATGGGAAATGAACTAGAAGACTTGGCTGGAGGAGATACACACAACCTATGGGGCACAGCCCTTACCAGAGCATTAAAAACATTCTTCCTACCATCAGTGAAAATAGAACAGCTGTGCAACCTGTTTAAAGACCAGGTCAAGGGCAGCCCCAGTGGCACAGCGGTTTAGCGCCGCCTGCAGCCCAGGGTGTGATCCTGGAGACCCTGGATCGAGTCCCACGTCAGGCTCTCTGCATGGAGCCTGCTTCTCCCTCTGCCTGTGTCTCTGCCTCTCTCTCTCTCTCTCTCTCTCTCTCTCTCTGTGTGTGTGTCTCTATGAATAAATAAATTTTTAAAAAATCTTTAAAAAAAAGACCAGGTCAAATTAATAAAAGTACCTAATTCAGAATTCTCAATTTCCAATCTGAAAGAAAAGCCCCAGGCTTCCCTGAAGGTACTCTGATGTTGATGTTATTAGCCTAATAAAACTCTGCTCCCAGCCTGTGTTTGCCCGTATCCCCAAAATGAATCTGGGGAATGCAGTGAGAACTCACCTGCCAGAGACAAAAGCATGATGACTGACCCAGGACAGCTGGGTAGCTACACCCGATGCAAAGATGGCTCCAAGTGGAAAAACCACTCCCTTTACTCAGTGCTCTAGGGCATCCGGGAATAAGGAGCAAAGTACACCAGAAGGAGAACTGGAAACTAAATTTCTCTTACCTCACCTGTGTCAAGAGTTTGCAAAGCTGTGGCCTAATTTAACTGTTACAACCTGGGGAAGGGCTGAACACCTCCCCGTTACAGATACACAGGTCTCCTCCCCTTGGCGCATCAAGAATGCCACCAATTTAATAATGATGAGAGTGTAAAGCCAAGCTGTTATGACAGACTACTCCAAAAAAGGCAACTGCTTGCCCAAATAAGGCAAGGTGGGGGTGGGGAAGATAGCTGGAAAACAGAGGTGGGACCAATAACTCATTTTCCTTATTCTACATTAAATCCTAAAAATGGATGTATGTTGGTCTGTTTGTTGAGGTAACCAAAAGTCAGGAAAGCCGGCTGCTTCCTATAAAAAATGAAATCAGGAAGTGTGTGGGAACAACATGACCAGAGGGAAGCCCTCTCCTCTTTCAGCACAGCACACCTCCCACAACAGGATGCTCACCCCCAGAGCTACTTCTCTGGGCTCCACACTCCACTCATTAGAGCCTGAAGATGGGTCCACGTGGAGGCTCCACGGGGGGAACTCTAGGTCCCCTCCCCCGACCCTGACCACAGCCAGACCCAGTTCCAGGGCTCCACAGGACCACCCTATACTAACCAGCACCCCCAACCAGCGACACCATGCACCAGCCCTCAGTCAACCCCTCAGAAGGGTCCATCTGGTTTTGAAACACTCACAAACACAAACAAGTGAGCACAATGAATTGCACCCTCCACACCCCCACCCCCACACACACCTGCTATCCAGCTTCAGCTGATTTGACCTGTGTCCGCCTCTATACCACATCATATTCTGGAGGAAGAGTGGAGTTTGAAAAAAAAAAAAAAAAATCCTTGTAATCCAGCAAGTGCCCCCACACTACCCCCACCCTGGATTTACTAAACAAAGCCAGGTTCCCGCCCCAGGCTCCACAGCCCTATCTCCACTTGAAGCAATTCCACCCACATCCACCTCCACCATGCCCCGCCTTGCTGTAGGAATGCAGGACTGACTTGTCCACTGTGGGTCCACAGAGAGCTGCTGGCTGCCTGTCTCCACACCCACAGGACCAGTGCAAAGGACACATCTAGGTCATCTTGACTGAACCTCAGGGTCTGGCCCACTGCAAATGTCCAGAGCCAGGAGGCTGGAGCTGTCATTTCAAAATTGATGATTCTCTTGCTCTGTAATCTTGATAAAGCCACCCCAAGTCAATTTCCCTTTTCCCAGAACTGATACAGAAAAAAGAAGTATTCGACAAAGGAGAGACATGAATAAAAGACTAGGAGCTCCACTGGGAGACTTAAAAGAAGGAAATGATAGCTAGCAAAAGAGAACTTGCCCAACGGAAAAGGAAAAGCGATCCAAGCTAAGCAAAACGATCCCGCTGTTGTAAGCCACAAAGCTCAGCCACAGAAGTGGTCAGCAAGTCTGGCAAACATCCCAGCTATTTAGGAAAGAGCAGTGGCCACCCAGCTGAAAGACCCACAAGTATAAATCAAAGGCAGCATCAATGTGGCTCAACAAAATTGAAAAGAGCGACCTTTCCAGTCGTGCTACTAGCAGAGCCCCTTGGTCCCACTCCTACGGCATCTCAGATCCTGCACCCTGACTGCCCATCACACCACACGTTCATGGAGGCCCTGTGACTGGGGAGCGTCTGCAGCTCTATCCGTGCCCCACCAGCCCCACAGAGCAGGACAGAGCCATGTACTTCACAGCATTCAGATGAACACAGGACATTTATCAGTACTGACAACCCAATGCAGAGCTGTGTGAGCAGAGGTCACATGCTCACATCCCCAGCTACACTCACTGCTCTCTGCAGCCTGGCACAGATCCACTGGACACTGAGAGAGGGGTCTATGCCAAGGAACTCAAAAATATGTGGCACATCTACCAAACCCATAGCATAAGTCAAAGACCAAGAGAGACCAACTTTTTTTTTTTTTTTTTTTTTTTTTTTTTTTTTTTTTTGAGAGACCAACTTTAAATCCTGGCTCTGTACTTACTAGCTACAGGACCGTGAACACGGTCCTTTTTCCTCTCTGGAGCCATTTCCTTTATATATAAAAAGGAGATAGTGGTATTAGTCCTGAAGCACTACAGGGAGAGTTGGATGGAATGTATGTGCAGTACCTACCACGTGGTAGGTGCTGGACCAGTTACCACAGTTATCATATGGGCTGGCTAGCTTTCCACAGAGGACTCCAACTCAAACCCCTAGGTGACATCCCTGAATACAGCCAGCTTTTTCCCTTAGGAACCTCACTGGCCAACCACCATGGTGGCTCAAGACCACCCACTTTGAGTTAGGAACAATAGCTACACACCCCACTGGTGCCATGTTCAGAAGTCAGGCACATGCCAAGAACAGGAATGGACCACAGCCAAATAAAACTTTAACTCATTTCCATAAAGATCCAACTTAACCTTGTATTTCCCTTACCTCGCTCCACTACCATCCCCAAATAAAAAACCAGACAGGTGAGACTGAGGAACCCTACCTCCCAGTAACTCAAGGGGAAAATATATTCTGCAATGAACTGAAAATTTAATTCAAAAGTTCATATCTCTCACCAACCCCTATGAGGCCAGCCTCAAGGTCCACTGGCCCGAGGTCTAACTGCTCCTAGGACACAGCAGCTCAGGAATAAAATTGTGTAGTCATGGCATGTGGACCAGAGTGAAATGCAGCAAAACATTTCTAAATAGCTCTCTGTACTAAATAAACACAGTTAACGTTTTTCATCAAACTTCCTTCTCTTTCAAAAAGAGACACCAAACTACACTTAATCCATGTTGGCTCCAACATCCAACAAAGAAACATTTTCAAAAATTCAAATTATTTACTGAGCTTGCCATAAAAATTATGCCATCATAACATTTGGGGGAAAAAATACACAAACTTAAATCCATGATCTAAAAGACGGTCAAAGGAATAGTATGTTTCTTAACACAATAGAAAAGTTAGTCTCAAAAAAAAAAAAAAATCTCAAAGAGGAAAAAAAAAAATCTACGTAAGCCCAGCTCAGGATTTAAAGGAAGATGCGGGCAGCTCAGGTGGCTCAGCGGTTTAGCACCGCTAAAATCTTAAAAAATAATTATAAATATTTATCAAAAAAATAAAAATAAAGGAAGATACTTTTTTTTTTTAAAGATTTTATTTATTCATGAGAGACACAGAGAGAGACAGAGGCAGACACACAGTGAGAGGGAGAAGCAGGCTCCATGCAGGGAGCCTGATGTGGGACTTAATCCTGGGTCTCCAGGATCTGGACTGAAGGTGGCGCTTAAACCGCTGAGCCACCCAGGGATCCCTTAAATACACCTAATTTCTGCAGCTAATGTCACTTCCCCTATTTAAGGCAGCCCTGAGAATTGAGGGTCTGCATATTACTCACACATTCGTTCATGCCACAAATGTCTCCCTGCCTCTTATATGCCAGCACAGATCTAAGAATTGTGGATTCCAATATAAAAGGCAGGTAGATTCCAATAAAAAAGCCTCCACCTCACTGAGCTTCCAGTTCAGCAGACCAGCAGGTAGTCAGGCAATCATACCACATATGAGAAGCACTGGGACAGGTAAGGGTCTGGTACTCTACAGAACCAGGGATGGGATGTGTAAAAGTAGTCCTGAGTTTTGAAGGATGAGTAGGAGTTCGGCAGGCAAAGACTGGACAAAAGGGCGCTTGTGGCAGAGATAGCAGGATCTCTGGAAAGGGAGAAACACACAAGTTCAGTATGGCAAGAGATAAGGTTGAAGGGGTAGCCTGGGGCCAAATCACAAGTTTGGACTTTATTGTGATGGCAACAGGGAGCCACAAAGAATTTTAATCTTGTCAAACAGCAGCCCAACTGTTCCCACTGCTGATAAGGAAATGAAGACTCAGAAAAGAGCACATAAAACACCCTTTCTATTTTGGTTCAAAAGGGTTAATGAAAAATATTAAACCAAATCCCTCCTCCAACATTCAGTAATGTAATGATAAGCACGGCCCAAAGACCTTTCACATCTGGTCACCTAATCTGCACCTCTTTCCTCATCTGTAAAATGGGCTGTAGATCCCACCCCCTGCCACCCCACCATAGGATGTTGTAAGGATTAAATGGTTAATGCATACAAAGGATTTAGAGCGCAAGAGAAACTCACCTGTTGTTAAATGCTAGTGATGATATTAGGAGTGTCAGTACTAGTAGTACCAGCAGTACACAAGTTAAGATCAACTGTGCACAGGTCAAAAAGCAGATGAAGAAGACTTTCTGGCTGCCTGTGAAGCTGCTGCATATCAGTACAAAGGTGGAGGCTGCTCAGACCCCTTTGGGACTGAAGGGCAAAGAAGAGCGAGCACCCCTACCCCTCACACACGGTCCTAAAACTGGGCTAAGGGCCCTCAGTCTGATACAGGTCACTGCTGCCAGCCCACACAGATGGTGAATGACCCCATTCACCTTCCCACATCCCTAGTCTGGGCCCCACCTCACCCACACAGGCACAGAAGGCTTACTGTCCCCTCATCTCCTTGTATGTAGAAGGCCTCCACAATCACCTCTACACAGGAGACACTGCCCAGAACCTACCCACCAGAAAGTCCTTAAAGGCTCTGTACCCAGGGCTCTGGAAAACCCAGAATAGAGGAAGAGATCACAGGAGACCCCAGCACACTTCCCTCAGCCCCTCTCACACCTGACCCAGTGAGAGGGCCTCAGCTGTCAAGGGGCTTAAGTCACAAGTGAAATGAAGAAAAGCAAGTCTGCATAAAGCTGATAACTAGTAAGCAGTTACAAAAGGGAGGAGATCTGTGTGCCTAGAACCACAATTCCTAGACCTTTGGATTTCACTAAAAATTTCCCCCAAAATTTGGGGGATTTTTTTAAAAACCAGTGCTAAAACAATTGGATATCTATCCACATGTGAAAATATAAACAACATTCCATACCTTATACCATACACAAAAAATAACTCTAGATGGATCAAAGACCTAAATGTAAAACCTAAAACTATAAAGCTTCTACATAAGATATAAGAAAATATGTGTGAGGGGTACCTGGGTGGCTCAGCAGTAGAGCATCTGCCTTTGGCTGAGGGCGTGATTCCGGGGTCCTGGGATCGAGTCTGCACTGGGCTCCCTACAGGGAGCCTGGTTCTCCTTCTGCCTGTGTCTCTGTCTCTCTCTGTGTGTCTGACCCTGGATTAGGCAAAGATTTTTAACTATGACATGAACCCCCCCCAAAAAAAAAAAAACCATAGAAGAGACTTTATCAAATTGCTTCAATTTCTGCTCTTCAAAAAACACTTGTTAACCAAATGAAAAGAGGGGCACCTGGGTGGGTGGCTCAGCGGTTGAGCATCTGCCTACAGCTCCAGTCATGATCCTGGGGTCCTGGAATCAAGTCCCGCATTGAGATGCCCACAGGGAGCCTGCTTCTCCCTCTGCCTATGTCTCTGCCTGTTTCTCATGAATAGATAAGTAAAATCTTTTTTAAAAATTAAATAAAAAAAGAGAGAGGCTGAAGACAAGCTACACACCAGAAGAAAATATTCACAAATCAGGTATTTTTTTTTAAACTTTTTTTTTTTAATTTTTATTTATTTATGATAGTCACACACAGAGAGAAAGAGAGGCAGAGACACAGGCAGAGGGAGAAGCAGGCTCCATGCACCGGGAGCCCGACGTGGGATTCGATCCCGGGTCTCCAGGATCGCGCCCTGGGCCAAAGGCAGGCGCCAAACCGCTGCGCCACCCAGGGATCCCAACAAATCAGGTATTTGATAAAGGACTTGCATCCAGAACAAAAAAAAATCTCAAAAATAAGTAATAAAATAAGCAAACCAACTTTTTTAAACGGGAAAATGATCTGTATATGTGCTGCCAAAGTGAGCACTAGGTAAATACGAAAAGGTGGCCAATATTACTAGTCATTAGGGAAATGTAAATTAAAACCACAATGAGACACCACTACAGACCTACCAAAATGGCAACAATTAAAGACAGACTATAGCAAGGATTGGTGAGGACATGCAGGAACTGGAACTCTCACACACAGCTGTGTGTGACATGGTGTGGCACTTTAGAAACACAAAACAGCTTGGCAGTGTTTTAAGAAGTTAAACATTACCATACCATTCACCTATGCCACTCTAGTATTTACCCAAGAGAAATGACAGCTTATGGACATACAAAGACTTATACACAAATGCTCACTGCAGCTCTACTTGTAATAGGCCAAAACCCCATATAGCCCTAATGTCCATCAACAGGTGAATGAGCGAACTGTGGCAAAACCACACACTAGATGAAAAAGAATGAAATACTAATAGATGCTATAACATAGGTGAATCCCAAAATAATTTTGCTGAAAGAAACCAGACTTAAACAAGTACATAGTATAGGATTCCATTTCTGTAAAACTCTAGAAAATACAAATGGAAAGCAGACCAACAGGTGCCTAGGAGTGGAGAGGGGCAGATGCAAAGGACTAAAGTAGCTCAGGAACACTTTTGAGGGTGATGGATAGGTTCAATATCTTGATGATAGTGTATTAACAGGTATATTCACATGTCAAAATCTATCAAACTATAAATTTTAATCATATCCAACTTTCTGCTTGTTAATTGTACTCAATAAAACTATTTAGAATTTAGGAGGAATAGGGACATCTGGCTGGGTCAGTGGGTAGAGAATGAGACTCTTGATCTCAGAATCGTAAGTTCAAGCCCCATGTTGGGCATGGAGCCTATTTAAAGAGAATAAAATTTGGGAGGAGAATAACATAAAGCTGCTTACTTTTTATTTTGTCAAATAAGAATACTCTTTTAAAACTACCAGTTTGGGGCACCTGGGTGGCTCAGCCAGTTAAGCATCTGCCTTCAGCTCAAGTCATGATCCCAGGGTCCTGGGATAGATACAGAACCAGGGATGGGATGTGTAAAAGTAGTCCTGAGTTGGGCTCCCCTGCTCAGGGAGCCTGTTTTCTCAGGGAACCTGTTTCTCCCTCTGCCTCTGCCTGCTGCTCTGCCCCCTTGTACTCTCTCTCTCTTAAATAAATAAATAAGTGATCCCTGGGTGGTTCAGCGGTTTGGCGCCTGCCTTTGGCCCAGGGCACGATCCTGGAGTCCCGGGATCGAGTCCCACGTCGGGCTCCTGGCATGGAGCCTGCTTCTCCCTCCTCCTGTGTCTCTGCCTCTCTTTCTATGTATATCATAAATAAATAAATAAATAAATAAATAAATAAATAAATAAATAAATAAATAAATAAATCTTTTTAAAAATAAATAAATAAAACTAAAAGATAGAATGGCCATAATTTTCTGCTAAAAGAGAGCCCTTCCCAAGAAAAGGTAATTGCTAATCTTAACATATAAAAATAACACAGTCCAGGATCCCTGGGTGGCGCGGCGGTTTAGCGCCTGGCTTTGGCCCAGGGCTCGATCCTGGAGACCCGAGATCGAATCCCACTTCGGGCTCTCGGTGAATGGAGCGTGCTTCTCCCTCTGCCTGTGTCTCTGCCTCTATCTCTCTCTGTGTGTGACCATCATAAATGAATAAAACATAAATAAATAAATAAATAAATAAATAAATAAATAAATAAATAAATAAATAAATAAAATAAAATAAAATAAAATAAAATAAAATAAAATAAAATAAAATAAAATAAAAAAAACACAGTCCTTCTTTTTCTCATGTTGGTGACAACACCACTTCAGACCAGCTTTTGTGACCCACTGAGCTAGGGACACGGACGGCTGAACAATCCTCAGGTAGTTCCCAAGTTCATTTCCATCTTCAACCTAGCAGTTGCCCCTGGAGGGGAATTACCCCAGCTCCAGCAGCACTGGCAAAAGTCATGTGTACAGTGGGACACTGTCACTGGAGCAGTGACACAAGACACTGTGTCCTCCCCTCCCAGAGGACAAGAAGACACAAGAAGTGGGTGCCCCACCTGAGTGGCTCAGTGGTTGAGCATCCGCCTTTGGCTCACGGTGTGATCCCGGAGTCCTAGAATCAAGTCCCACATCAGGCTCCCCACAGGGAGCCTGCTTCTCCCTCTCCCTATGTCTCTGCCTCCCTCTCTGTATCTCTTATGAATAAATAAATAATTTTTTTTTAAAAAGTAGTAGTATGTGCCCTAAAAGTTTCCTAGAGCACTGCCTGGCTGCTGAAGAAGTGAAATGCCTTGTTTCTAGAAAAACTATTTACCCAAAAGCCAGAGTATCTGTGTTTTGCTGCAAGGAAAAGTTTTTTATGTCAACATTAAAACTGGTCACTGGGAATCTTCCAGGCTAAAGTCCATTGAACTAAAGTGGGAATAAAATAAGACCACAATATAGGCTGGAATCTTCTGATGCTGTGCCAGAATGCTAACAAAATCCAAAAGATCTCAACTTGTCAAACCCTAAAAGATCTTAGATAAAATGGAACACTACAAGTGATCCTTACCATCTGTGACTGGTTTAGTGGCAAGAACAGCTGAACCTCTGGAACCCACCTCTCCCAACCCCAGCTGTCAAACTCGGAGGGATCTCTCCCAGCTCTGCAGGGTGACAAGAGCAACAGAGATGGCAGGGCCAAGCACACTCAATAAATAAGCATGGATTCTGTATTTCAAGAAACCAAATATACAATGAATCCAGAGCAGTGCCCTGTACCACAAGACCCCCACATGCAATCATGGAACACTCCAGCCAACACACCCCAGCTCCTTCCACGCATACACTACCTGTACACAACAACCATTTGGCCACCTCTCAGCTTTAAGCATGTATACTCAGAGGCACAGTCCGCCCTCAGTAGGACCCAGCCAGGGAAGAGGCCCACACGGTTGTTATAAGTGGGTCTCGGGGGAACTCCAGGATCTCTATGTCCATGCATGATCTGGAAGGAGAAGCACGGACAGGTTCCAGGTAGACACAACCCTTGGCCTTTCAGATTCCTCACCCTGTGGGGAGAGTCACATTGGAAGAAGGCTCGAGGGAGAAGTCCCATGGACCCAGTATAGGACAACACTGATACACATGTGGAAGGTCTGTGGGTCCACTGCAGCCCCTGAACATCTGCCCCCAACCATTGAGAGAAGCCACACAGCTGCCTCCCCAACTCAAAAATCCTACATATTCTCTCATCAGCCACCACCTCCCTGCACCCCTACCACTTCCCTAACCTCCATGTTATTGGACTTCACATCTGGAGTCTTCCAACCCTGCCTCACCCCTTTAGACCAGAAACTATTTATTTATTCATTCATTCATTCATTCATTCATTTTATTCATGAGAGACACAGAGAGAGAGAGGCAGAGACACAGGCAGAGGGAGAAGCAGGCTCCATCCATGCCGGGAGCCTGATGTGGGACTTAATCCTGGGTCTCCAGGATCATGCCCCGGACTGAAGGTGGCGCTTAAACCGCTGAGCCACCAGGGCTGCCCTAGACCAGAAACTATTTAGAATGCCTCCCCAACTCCCTCAGGACCTGACTTCCAACAGTCATCCCTTAGGTGCATAGACAAGGGGATAACTTCCCTCTCCCAGCCTCAGGGCTGCTCCTGCTCCAACTAACCAGGAATAATAACTGGACACTGCAATGCTGAGTTAGCACAAGCAGAACCCCGTCCACCTGCTCCTCCATGATGTGAGCTGGCTGCAGAGAAACCTAACCCTGGCATGCAGCCATGTTTCAGAATAACCCTAAAGGTACAGTTCTGTGTTTGGCATGAAGTTGTGGCAAGCCTGAGAAGGAAACAGAGCTATAAACTTATTAAATGTAAATATTTAAAGAACTAGCAGCTGTTGATGCCAGGAGGATGGCAGCTTGCAAACTTCCAGTCAGAATAATGATTGTTATGTCAGGGGCTGAGTCAAGATCACAGATGCTATTTCATTCCACCCTCTACAGAGGATACAAACTTTAAAAGCAACTTACTCTGTCCACTGGGCAGGGCCTTAAAAATTAAAACAAGAAAACAACTGTCTGATGTGGGAAAAACAGTGTGCCTATAAGTCTCTTTTCTTGTTTTTAAAGATTTTATTTACTCATTTGCTACAGAGAGTAAGAGAGAGAGAGAGAGAGAGCACGCGCGCACACGCATGAGCAGGGAGAGAGGCAGAGGAGGCAGAGGAAGAGGGATATTCCTCGCTGAGCTGGAAGCCCCAATGCGGGGCTCCATCCCAGGACCCGGAGATCATGACCTGAGCTGAAGGCAGACACTTAACCATCTGAGCCACCGGAGTGCCCTAAATCTCCTCCTCCTTTAAGCCTAGCACTAAATAGTGTGCATTTCATTTTTTTTAAATAATGTGCATTTCGAATGCCATTTACGAGGCAATTGTTTGGGACCCAGGATGAAGTTATGCAATTCTGCTAACAGTAAATACATATATATTTGGTAACTCCAAGTGTCTACAATGTCTACCATGTGAGGGCCTGAAACTAGGTTCCAATCATGTTTCCATCCTTGAGCAAGGCAATTTGATGTGACAGTCAGACAAAGATTACATTTCTGACTGCTAAGGGAACCAATCAGAGAAGGGAGGTGTCCAGGACAAAATGGGCACACTTAACTTTCTGTTGGCATTACTGATGATGCCGTCAGGCCTAGCTTGCTGAATTCCACAACCCCAAGCTGCTCACTGATGGAACACACAGACCCCAAGGCCTAGCTAGGAGGCTGGCCACTTAACCTAAGCTCACTTTCCACCTGTCAAACCAAGTTGTCATAAGGATAAGTGAAATCGTGCGATGAAAAGTGGGGCACCTGCCACAAAATAAGCCTCCACAAGTATTACATTTTTAAACATCATTATAATAATAAGCAAAAAACAAGTTCAGATGGGGCAGCAACCTGCACCCTGTTGAACCCAGAATGATGCTTGAAAGACTGCTAAGGAATCGCCTCATGGTCAGTTATCAAAGGGCCTGTCCTGAAGTTAATCAGTCCCGCACATGCCACGCACCCAGTCAGGGCAGCCAAGCAGACATTTCTCAGGAAATAAGACAGGAAGTGTGGGAAAAGAGAAAAGGAAGCTAAGAGCATGTGCCTCTAGAGCTTGGTGGTTACCATCCAGCTTAGCTGAGAAGCTGCAAGGATGCCAGAGCCTTCACCAAACTCCACCAAAGGCTCAGCCAGTTGCCAAGGCAACAGCCAACTTAGGCATATTTAGGCATCTGTGGAAACCAGGGCAAAGTACGATTTCCATACCTGTGATACAAACACAGGCTGCCAAGCACAGAGCAAAGCATGACTCTAAAATTTGGGTTTACTGACAGAAGAAACGCGGGTGGGGAGGGGCAGCAGGAATGGCATCTAGCAGAGCGAACGCAGTCAGGCTTCCATACAGTGCCAGCAGCAAAAACCCACTCGAGTGTTGTCTAAGAGGCAACACTCCCATCACGCTTCTGCATTGTTTGTGATCATTTCCTCTTATTTCTACCTTAGCATGTAGTAATGTCTTCTGTTTTGTTGTGGATGTCAGCCTTTCTTAACTAGGATAAGAGGAACCAAGAAAAAAGTCTTTGTCGTCCCCCCCACACAGCCCCACAGACCAGAGGGCTAAAAGGAAGCAGGCCAGGCCTAACTGAAGCCCAGCTGATGGGAGGATGTGCTGGGGGCACAGCGGGAGTCCAAGGCAGAGGAGGAGGCCTGGAGGCCCAGCACTGCTCCCCACCTGAACCCCTCCTCATCCCTCATAAGCATGTTTTCTTTTTGCAGACCCTGGAAAAGGAGCCACCAGGAAAACAGGACTCTGCTCAATCTGAGGGTAGATACCAAAGGGACAGTGGCTGATGAGAAAGTGGGAGCCAGCCCATGCTGAAGGGACACCATGAAGAAGAGTGAAGGATAAAGCAAAGCTTCCCAACAGAAAAACAAACACAAAAACAAGAAGAATAATAAGCACCAATGCTATAAACCTCCTAGTACGTTCTCTGAGATGCTGGTCTCTAACAGGGCTTCTAGAAGCTGTTACACAAGGCAAAATCTGCAGGATCCCTTGATCCCCAGGCTGTCCTGCCACACCAGTGACTCTGGAGGCAACAACCTGGCAGTGTCCTTCCTTTTTTTTTTTTTTTTTAAGATTTATTTATTTATTCATGAGAGAGAGAGAGAGAGAGAGGCAGAGAAACAGGCAGAGGGAGAAGCAGGCTCCCTGCGGGGATCTCGATGTAGGACTCAATCCTGGATCCCGGGATCATGCCCTGATCCAAAGGCTGAGCCACCCAGGCATCCCGACAGTGTCCTTCCTGATATACAATATGTAAATGAGGAAAAGAAAAAAGTTCAAAGAGATGCTGTGGTTCCGAGTATCAGGATGGCTAGATTGAGGAAGGGATGCAACCACATTTATAACCTTGGGAATGTAGAACATGAGCTCAGGTGATTATAAATACAGTAGTAAGGCTTTTTCAAACCCTGTTTCTTGCTTATGAAAGGAGAGCATCTGAGTCAAGTAAAATGATATCCAGAAACCTAGAAAGGAAACGTGACTCATTTGAGAAAACCTCATGAAAGTTTCTTATCTCACAGATACTTGGAAGTTCTAGAGGCCAAGGCATCTTAAAGAGAAAGAATCTTTCAATACTTTCACCTATAAACATCAGAAAAATAAACCCACAAGCAACAGAGGAGGTATTCAAAGCACTCTAAAATGTTCATACCCTTTAATCCAGGATTTCTATTTCTGAGAATTTATTCCCAGGAACTAATCACATAAATGAAAAAAGGAAAATGAAGTTGCAAACTACAGACTCATCTACAATAGCAAAAAAGTTGGAAATTACCTAAAACAGCCAGCATTTGGAAAATGGTTTAATCCCATTACATCCACAGGATTATGCAATCATTAAAAGTCTTATCAAAGACAACAGTAAAAAAAAAAAAAAAAAAAAAAAAAAAACCTTATAAAACATTTAAGTGGATCTGAATACAAAATCCGAACAGCAAAAGATTAGTGAAAGAGAGGTGTGTGGTTGATGCAGGCTTCAGAGCTGCTCTTCTATTGACAACCTGAATGTCCTTGGACTTGGCACATGGTCTCACTACCTGCAGTGTCCTTGGGTTCAAACTAGTAACCTCAGAGGTAGACAGAGGCAATGCGCCGAAGCCTGGAACAAAGCAGGCAACTCATAGGTGACAGCTATCCACCTAAGGTACATTAAAAATCTCTACGCATGTGCAAGGTAAAACACAAAGAGTTCTTTATTCAGAAAATCCTATTTTCTATATTGCACCTTCAATATTTAAAAGAACTAATAATAATGATAATAATAAAATTAATAAAAGAATGGGAGGAAAAAGCCTTTTGACAATTATCACAAGCATAAAAACCACCCTCTGCTCTAATTTATAATTTACCTCAACTAATCTTCATTTGATATCACAATGTCAACAAAATGTGAAGATCTTTCACAATTTTTCATAGTGCAAAATGAATGCTCTACAGAAATGTAATTTAATCTTCAACTCACTACTTCTGAACAGCATATGACACCTTTCAAAATACAGCCAGTGGAAGGTAAGGAAAGGGTGCACCTAAGCCAGGAGCTCTGGAATTCCCAAGCATGCTGCTTCCCCCTCTCACCAGTCGGGAGCAGGACAGGGGCAGCAGGTGGACAGGTAGATAGAAGACGCATAGACCGTGGACAGGTGGATGATGGCCACCATGCTGATCACACACCAAGCAGCTAGGCTGTTGAGAAGCAGCTCCTTTTTTCTGCCCTCCTCTCCCTCCTGGGTAAATTGCTACCAACTTTCAGGTTATCTTAACCAAGTTAGTGGCAGGTATTATCTTAAAACAAAAGACCACTTAACTTGTCTCTTCTGTTTCTGAGAGGTGAGGAAGATTAACGTTTAAAAAAATGTATTTTCATACAAGGGCAAGTGACCCAGAATCCACTTATTCAAGGCAGCAAGATAACTGACAAGAGTGTGGCTTCAGGGGTACCCAGCTGGCTCGACTGATAAAGTGCACATCGCTTGATCTTAGGGTTGTGAGTTCAAGCCCCAGGTTGGGCCTAGAGCTTACTTAAAAAAAAAAAAAAAAAAAAGAATGTGGCTTCAGAGTCAGGCCGAGGGCCAGCTCTGATGGTGACCCTGTGAAGATCACTTTATCTCTCAGAGCTCTGACTTGCTTATGTGTAAAACAGAGTTAACACTATCTTATTGCAAGAATGAGTAGGAATGTAAAGCTTCTTGTTCGATCCCTCAGAAATCCTAGAACCTAGACGCCTGTCCCAGATAGTGACCCCCAACCCCTGACCAACCCCCACTGTTACAGGCCTCCTCACTGGCACCTGGCCAGACTCCTTAGCTGATGCTGCTGGTGCAGACATCACAATTGCTTAATTAAAACACTGTCATGTCCAAGCTAAATAGCACCCAGGCAAGGCAGCTCTATCCTCCAGCAACCAGTCAGCTACAAAACCCACTAATAGCGGGCTTGGAGGTCTATGCAGGGAGCACAGCCTGCTCTGTGGTTCCTCTGAAGACCACAACTCACACAGACTTGGAATGCTCAGTTGGCGACAACATAATTGGGTACAATGGAACACAAACAGTTTAAAATATGAAAATGTTCACAAACTATGGTTTGGGCATCACTTTATAATAAAATTTCATTCAACTGAATAGGAAACTTCCAAACACTAAGCACAGTTTATTCTATATATTAAAGACTGCCTGCAGGCCCCATACCTAGCCTGGGAGCCCAAATTAGGGTGGAGGCCTGTGTGGGGTCGTGGTCAGTTCACCTGAGGCAAAACCACCAACCCTCCAGGCCTCCGTCTTTTTCTCCTCTGAATAAGGAGGAGGGAAGCCAACCAACATGGATGCTCTGGAAACAAAATGCAAGCTATGGGAAAGTTCTGGTAAACTGCAAATGCCTATACAACCAAGCTGTTTATATATCCATATACTTATTTTCATTATGAAATCAAGTTATTACTTAAATAGTAATTCTAAAAGTAAAAGTAATGGTAGAGTCTGGGAAACAAAGAAACTTTCCATTAGTTTCTGCAACTTTACTATTGCTGTATATATTTAAATATTTTACACAGATGAGGAGTCTATATACACCTTACAACTTGCTTTCTCAAGTCTTGATATTTTTCATCACTTCAGCATGAGCCATCATCACCCTCACCACACGCCTCCAGTCACAGTATCAGCCTGTCATCCCAGGTTCAAGATTTCTATAACCTAGAACATTCAACTCAGGCACAGAATCACCAACCCAGAAGGAGCAAGGCTTTGGTGAAGCTGGGTCGCTCCTCACAACCCAAAGACAATAGGACCACCCTCAGGCCCTCAACCCACCAGAAAGGGCAGAAGCAAGCAGAAGCAGAGGGGTGGTGAGAAGACAGGGGAGGGACCAGGCCTGGCAAGTGCCAGGATGGGAGGTATCCCAAGGAGGGCCAGAGGCCTCACCCACATCAACAACCCCGACATCATCCCTACAACCCTGAGTCACCAAAGAAAGGTCCAAATAGATTGAATATACTTTGGCTGAAGAACACATGGTAGGAGGATTTTCAACAGAACTGGATAACATAACATCAAATGAAGCACTTTAACAGTGCATTTTACTTAATTAGCAAATTCACTTAAGTAGACATTGTACTTTGAGCAATACCAAAGTTACTGAGCCAGCACTATGGACCTGCCACAGGAGCTGACCTCTCAAGGTCCAATACCCCATACTGCCCTCCCTCAGTCGTATGAGGAAGGGGCTGTCAGTAACCCGGTTCTGAAGACATTAAAGCATGTGCCTAGGGAAGGCCACCTAGGGGGCACCTGGGTGGCTCACTGGTTGAGCATCTGCCTTTGGCTCAGGGCATGATCCCGGGGTCCTGGGATTAAGTCCCACATCACACTCCCTTCAGGGAACCTGCTTCTCCTTCTGTCTGTGTCTCTTGTCTCTGCCTCCTTCTCTGTTGTCTCTTATGAATAAACAAATAAAATCTTAAAAAAAAAAAAAAAAAAAAAAAAAAAAAAAAGGAAGGCCACCCAGTTATCTCCTGGTAGAGCTGAACTCAAACTGAGGCTGTGTGACTCTGAAACCATGTTACCTCCTATACCTTACTGCAACATGACCTTCTGCAGGAACCAGTGGTGAAAGTTACCTACTGACTTCACGAATATGTGAGCAAAAACCATGAGGGAAAGGCAGCAGAACCCAGGAGCCACTGCATTATCAACTAAAAATGTAAATGCAGGCAAAGAAACTGAGGCAAGACTGCTGCCAATCCCTCTGGAAGCCCTCTCATTGGAGCCACTGCTCCAATGCAGCCACTGCTTCCTGGAAACTTTGACGTCAATCTTGGAGCCTCCAGGGGCACCTCCAGTGATCCTTGTTAAATGAGCTACCTGAGGGCAGCTTGGGTGGCTCAGCAGTTTAGCACCGCCTTCAGCCCAGGGCGTGATCCTGGAGACGTGGGATGAGGTCCCACATGGGGCTCCCCGCAGGGAGCCTGCTTCTCCCTCTACCTGTGTCCCTGCCTCTCTCCCTGTGCCTCTCATGAATAAATAAAATCTTTTTTTTTTAATTTAAAAATAATAAGATAATAAAATAAAAATGAGCTACCTGAGACACATGAGTGGCTGAGTGGTTGTGTCTGCCTTCGGCTCAGGTCATCATCCCAGAGTCCTGGGATTGAGTCCCACATCGGGCTCCCTAGGAGCCTACTTCTCCCTCTGCCTGTGTCTCTGCCTCTCTCTGTCTCTCGCATGAATAAAGAGAGAGAGAGAGGCAGGCAGAGACACAGGCAGAGGGAGAAGCAGGCTCCGTGCAGGGAGCCCGACGTGGTATTTGATCCCGGGTCCCCAGGATCACGCCCTGGACCAAAGGTGGCTCTAAACCACTGAGCCACCTGAGCTGCCCCTCAGGAGTGAAATTAAAATAAAAAGCAGGCACTTCAACATTGGCAGCCTAATGGAGTTCACAAGTGACAGCTCTGCCACTCTACCGATATTTAAATCACAGGCAGGAAGCTACTGGAAGAGAAGAGCCAATCTAAGGATGCAAGTTTCCTGGTTAGAGTAGGGCTTGTAAATACCAGCAGAGCTAACGAAGAAGGCATTATGGCAGATCATGTGTTTAACTGGACACCATCCCAGCAAGGTGGCAGCAACCTGATGCTTACCCTTCGTTGTGGGCCTTGTCCTCCAACAGCCTCATTTCCTGACCAGGCTTCTATTTTTTTGGTGACTTTCAACTGCTTAATGCTCAGAATTCACTGCTGCTTTTAGCCTCTACCAATTCCTCTCGCTGGGGAGCAATGCATTTAAGGAAGCTGACATATGGCGCCAAGCTTTCTGTTCAATGTCAGGGAGATCGTGCATATCTGCCTCATTCTTGCAGGTATCCTACAGAAGTGCATTGTGAAACGAACAAATACCTTTATCCATGTCTGGACAATGAATAATAGTACCAGACGTAACATAACAGTAAGACAGGACCATACATAGATTCACACCACATTGAGTGATACCTACTGTATACCACCATCCTATATTTCCATGAGTATTCAAATCACCTTTACTATGATGATTCATCAGTAACAAACCACCAACATCTGTGAGTCTTTAAAATTCCATGTTCTTTTGCATACATGAGCTCTAGCTGAGACTCTTGTGCTCTCTTAATAAACAAAAAAATCAGTCCCTACAATACTTAGAATCTGGCCAGAGGTGACAAGAAGCCACTCTTGGATAGTCATGGTCATTGGCATAATCCACATCCAACTCTCAAACCCACCCAGCGGCTATCGGCCCAGAGAGGAGCCTCACAGGCCGCAAGGGATGTCTCATCTGTAAGTACACATTTGGATAGAAAAGTCCAACATTTGGAGTTTTCACTTAACATTTATTTTACAACTGCTTCAAGTGCTAAGCAACTGAGAAATAATCACTTCAATGTACCCTTTAATCAATAAACATTAAACAAGTCTGCTCAAAGCACCTAACTCCTACAAATATGTCCCTATGAAAAATATGGTAAGAAAAAAATAACAAAAACAAAATAAGTATCCTTTTGACAATCAGGCAGGAAGGTGTTTAGTGATCCAAATTCAGACAAAAAAACAGCCCTTTCAGCAGATGAGCAAATAGTTTTCTCTACAAGTGACACATTCTGGGATATTTACACTGGCAAACATAACTCGTAACAACAACCACCAAGGAAGCAAAACCTAATGGAAAAACCCCAAGCTGGCAATCAGGTACCCCAGTTCTGGTCCCAGGACAAGCCTCTGGCTGTGTAATTCCACCAGAGTTGTAGCCACCCTGCCTGTACCCCTTTGATCATCACAAGAAGGAATATCCATTGCCACCCATGCTGCCCAGACGTTTTAAGAACAAAAACCCAGAGGTGAAAATGCTTTAGAATGTGTCCTCTATAAATACAAGTCATCATTATTATTAGCTCAAAGATGACCGAGAAAATAGGATTACAGAATATCAGCGATGAGAGGGAGCTTAGAGATGAGGCAGTCCTGTAGTCTTCAATCTGGGCCAGGCCTCTGAAACTGCGTGCTTTCTGCGAAGGAGCCCACATTTTTTATCAGATTCTCAAAAGGTGAAGAACCTCTCAGCCCCTCATCTTACAAATATAAGAACTGAGACCCTAAGATATGTGACTGTCCTAGGCCTCGAGGTTAGTGAGGGAAAGGCAGGCCCAGGGCTCCTCATCTCCATCCACAATCCTCCCACTCCACCATCCCACATTTCTAGGGAGGAAAAGCACCACACAAATCTCAAACAGCCACAGAGTGTGTTACACAAGCCACCACACATACAGTTGCTAAACTCATAGCAAAGTTTCTACCCTCAGCTTTCTCAAGGCTTCTTGCTGAGGTCTTTCCTGGTGGAGACGGCATTTTCTTCATTTCTGTATCCTTCTCTCTACCTAGTTCAGTGCCTGCAGCCAAGAAACACTCCAATGATTTTCTGATATTGAATTTGCTTAACGAAATACACACAAATATATGTCAAATATATCTCAATTAAAAAATAAAGATTTCGGGGCACCTGGTTGGCTCAGTCAGTGGAGCATGTGACTCTTAATCTTGCAATTGTGAGTTTGAGCTCCACATTGCGTGAGGGCTTAAAAATAAAACCTTTGAGGGGATCCCTGGGTGGCGCAGCGGTTTGGCGCCTGCCTTTGGCCCAGGGCGCGATCCTGGAGACCCGGGATCGAGTCCCACATCGGGCTCCGGGTGCATGGAGCCTGCTTCTCCCTCTACCTGTGTCTCTGCCTCTCTCTCTGTGACTATCATAAATAAATAAAAATAAATAAAAATTTAAAAAATAAATAAATAAAATAAAACCTTTGGGACGCTTAGATGGCTCAGCAGTGGAGCATCTGCCTCCAGCTCAGGGCGTGACCCCAGGGTCCTGGGATCAAGTCCTGCATCAGACTCCCTGCAGGAAGCCTGCTTCTCCCTCTGCCTGTGTCTCTGGCTCTCTCTGTGTCTCCCATGAATAAATAAGTAAAAATAAAATCTTAAAAAAAAAATCTTTAAGGGGCACCTGGGTGGCTCAGTTGGTCTAGCGTCTGATTCTTGATCTCAGCTTAGGTCTCGGTCTCAGGGTTGTAAATTCAGGTCCTGCCTGGGGAGGCAAAACGTGGAGCCGGGGAGGGGGAGGCTAAAGAAAATCTTTAAAAATAATTAAGAGGCCTTAATTTTTAATTTTTAATTAAAAAATTAAGAGGTGGCTCAGTGTCTTACTCTTGGTTTGGGCTCAGGTCATGATCTCAGGGTCATGGAATCAAGCCCTGCATCAGACACAGCGCTCAGCACCAAGTCTACTGGGATTCTCTCTCCTCCCCTTTCTTTCTGCCCTTCCCTACCACCCTACCCCACGCCCCGTACACATGTGCACAGGCTCTCTTTCAAATAAATAAGTCTTTAAAAATAATTACAAATAATAATAATAATAATTACAAACAGGCACCTGGGTGGCTCAGTGGTTGAGCATCTGCCTTTGGCTCAGGTCGTGATCCTGGTGTCCTGGGATCGAGTCCCGCATTAGGCTCCATAGGGAGCCTGCTTCTCCCTCTGCCTGTGTCTCTGCCTTGCTGTGTCTCTCATGAATGAATGAATAAAATCTTTTAAAAAAAATTACAAACAAAATAAAGATTTTATTCTAGAAAATAAAAGAGATTACATGGTGCTATTTTATTAAGCAAACGAATGTGCAATCATGGGAACAAAAAGAAGTCAATAATACATAAAGTAGACACTTGTTTTACATGCTTTTAATCAAACTACCAACACATGTGCTCTTAGATGGCCACTGTCCTTCAAATAGTTATCTTTGGAACTACACATATGCCAAGAATGTTGCATGGCACAGAATACTTCTGAGTATACTTTGAGAATTCCTCTTTTAAGACTGTCTCTGGTCAGCAGACAGAACATAATCATCTGAATACTAAATATTTGAAGGAATTCCTACAGAGCCATCCCAGAGACCACCACTGGGACCCATCAGGAGTCAGGTTTCAGCCACTAAGATGCTTTCAGATATGTGAAGGATCATTGCCAGGGCCATAAAGAAAGGTCTCTACCTGTGGAATGTAAACTGACTTCATAACTGAGGCATTGCTGCACTGCTCTCAGGTATGCCTCTGCAGTTCCAAACAACCTAATTGGGGAAAAAAACTGAGCCAGCACTACAGCTCACATGAATGTAGTCATTACCCCCATAATCTAAGGTGGCCTCTGCAAAGCGGCCATGACAATCTGATGGCAGATAAGGCAGGCTCGAGTCAGCTGGGAGGTTCAGGTGAGGGTGGCCAGAAAGCACTTGGTAAATGCTACCCATTCTCTAAACACAACGCACTATTACTGTTATTAAGGAATCACTGAAATCTTTTGATATTCTATAACATCCTGGAATCAATGGATGACCCTGTCAGAAGCAGGAATCCAGTCTACGCAGACTTTCAAGTGAACAGAGAAGAAGATGAAAAAATAAAGAGCAAATGCCCCTCAGCTCCCACCTGAGAAATGGTCTGGCTGTCAGAGATCTGCACTGGGCATCCAGGACTAGGAAAAGACAAGCTCATCTCCCTGTGGCAGGCTATGTCCAAAACTCATTGTTTTTGACATAGGCATACTTTTCGGTTATTTAAGCATTATGACCTCTCATATATTTGAAACTAAAAGTAATAAACTTCCAGTTCCCAAACAGCATGAGCTGAGCATGCCCTTTCCACTGAAATGAGTTTTTATTCTTCTCCCAAAAAGTGAATCAAGAGTGCAGACTTAATCGCTCTTCTACTCCTCTGTGTTAGGTTACTTTCCCAAGTAATAAATATCAGCAGCCTACCGGTCAGTTTCTTTAAAGCTTGAAGACAATGGCCACAAGAAAATCACACACCGCAAAAAAGTGTTTGATCTAGTGGCCTCATATGTGAACTAGTATAACCTCATCAAGGAGACTGATTGCCAAGCTCCAAATTAAGTTTAAATGCACACAGATAAGTTTCCCGTGTGAATCACGAGAAACCCAAGTTGCACTGGCTCCTATTCAATGCCTGTACGTGGAGGCTGCAAGCAGGCTTGTGAATCAAGTGGAGTAAGAACATCTGGGGCAAGAACAGGAGGGCTGGCGCTCAGCAGCGCCCACCTGGTTGGTCTCCACGCCCAGGGCTCCAGGCTGGCAGCCCCAGGAGGTTTAAAACAGAACCTCCGGCATATAACTGTAGAGGAGGGAAGGAAGCTGTGAGCTCACCGTCAGCAGCTCAGGTTTGAATTCTTTTAGCTCTTCTCTTGATTTTCATCAGGGTAGCCAGGGAGTGTTTGGTAAACAGTGTAATGAGTAGCCCTGGAGATTCTGGGCAGCCTACCCTCCCTTAACCGCAAAAACACAGAGGGCAGTTGCAGTAGAGGAGGGAAGACCAAGTGCTTACGCGCACCCCACCTTGAAGGCCATCTTTCCCTGGGCCCCCCACCGGAGAGCAGCATCCTCCGGGGCTGCAGCTGTGCGGGCCCCAAGGACGCTGCGCACTTGCTCTCCCGACCAACTCCCTCCGAAACGAAACTCTCCCTTCTCTGGGGGGAGCCCCGAGCACTGAAATTACGGAGTGGCAATCGCTACCCCTCCAGCCCGGGACCCCCTCCGGTGCCCTGGCAGGCTCCGAAACCCCAGAGGAGAGAAGGCGCCCGCGTTTGTAAGCATCAGGGAGTCTGGGGAACTCCGAGAGCGGCACGGGCCGACGGCCCCAGCTCCCCTGCGCGTCCCCGGCCCTAGGACCTGCTCGCCGGGAAGGCCTCGCCGCCCCGACCCCCGGGGCGCCAGGAGGGACGCGCCGACCGAGGGGAGGAAGGAAATGGAGGGCGGCCGGCAAAGCGCCCCAAACAGGCTCGTCCGCGGCTGTGCCCCGCCCGCCCCCGCCGCCCCCCGGACCCGGCCCTGCCCTGCCCGCCCGCGGGCGCTTACCAGCCACACCGCTGCTCCCGCGCCGCTCCCGCAGCCGCCCCCGGAGCCCCTCGGCTTCGCCGCCGCCCCGGAGCGCGCCCGCGCCTCCTCCCCCCGCGACCCCCGCCCGCCCCGCGGCCCCGGACACGCCCCCTCCCACGGCGACAGGAAGTCCGCGCGCCGCCCGCAGAGGCTGCCGCCCGCAGAGGCTTCCCCCCACCGGGCGCGGAGCGCGGCGGCCTGGCAGGGCTCGGCCCCCGCGCCCCCGCGCCGCCCCAACCGTCGCGGCGCGCCCCTCACCTCGGCCGCCGCTCGCCTCCCGACTCGCCGCGCACCCCGCTCCGGCCGCGACCGCGTCTCCGGCTCCCGCCCTCGCTCGGGCCGCGCTCCTCCGCCCTGCCCCGCCCCGCCGCGGCCGCCGCTGCCGCCAGCCCCGAGCGCCCCGCCCCCGCCGCGCCCGCCGCGCTCGCCCCATTGGCTGCTGGCGCCGGGCCCCGCCCCACCGCCCCTTCGGCTCCCCTGATTGGGTCAGGGCTTTCGGAGGCGGCCCGCCCCCCGGCGCGCGAAAGGACCTCCCCCCGAGCGCCATTGGCTTTGCCTCCTGTCCATCAAAGGGGGAGTGCCTACTTAACCGCCCGATGCGGCGCGGGGGGTCACTGTCCCCGGGTGGCTCCCGGGCGGTGGTAGGCTGGGCCTCGGTCGGTGGGCCCGGAGGCGGGCGGCTTTGCTGGTACCCGGGCGCCGGGGGCGCGGAAGGGCAGCACTTCACCTGACCGGGACTTTGGGGAAGTAGTCGTTCTGAAAGTTTCCTCTCCTGGGGGCACTCGGGGAAGCCGATGTCGACAGGGCTTCCTTAGATTCCCGCCACGAGCGTCCATCCCTCTTGAGCCGCTTATTCTAAGCCGGGTAGACAGTGTGTGTGGACGGGGCCGCCAGGGAGGGCATAGGAGGGCCCGGCACGGCACAATGAACTTTACTTCTAGTTCTTACCAGACCTTGACTGATGAAGTATTAGCCCCTTTCTACAGAGAGAATAAAGGGTAAAAAAACAGCTAACTTAGCTAACTTTCGCGGAGCGCTGCCCTTAGCACTTTCCAAGCCTTGCCCCCCGCCGTCCTCTTGGAGGTGATGAGACTATGGGGGGGGGAGTTGGAGCCTGAGCCCGGGCAGCTGGGAGGGCGGGAGGGGTGGGTGGCTGGAGTAAAGAGAGCAAACGGCAGAGCCAGATCAGAAACCAGGTCCGGGGGGGGGGGGGCACCCGGGGGGCTCAGTGGGTGAGCGTCTGCCTTCAGCTCAGGGCCTTCACCCGGGGCTTTGGGTGAGTCCTGCACAGGGCTCCCCGCACGGAGCCTGCTTCTCCCTCTGCCTGTGTCTCTGCTTCTGTGTGTCTTTCATGAATAAATAAATCAAGTCCTTAAAATAGAGAAACAAACCAGCCAACCAGGTCCCTCCAACCCAGGCCCATGCTGGTTCCACATCACCTGCCTGGAGAGTAGTCAGGAGCACAGTGCAGTGATACCGGAAAATGCTTAAACTACCGTGGTCAGAGGGAAAGGAGGACACAGCATGGTGAGGACTGTAGGATTCTACTACCTGTGGATAGGAACTGAGAGAGTCCACGAAGAAAGAGAGTGGTTTTTCACTTTCCAAACTGTTAGGGAAATGGCGTTGCTAATTTGTTAACTTTGGTTTTGTCCTAATGTTAGGAGTTAGTGGGACAGTTAGGGAGCCAGGGCCAGGGTCCCCAGCAAGAAAATAGAGTCAGGACAGCTAAGATAATATGGCCCTGACATCCTGTTCCGCAGCTCAGGACACAAATGTTAAATTGTTCGATTGTGCTTACCATCCAATTGCGGTTAGAGGTTCCTGGACAGGTGCCGGCCACCTGAGCCTCCAGCCTCCTGCTCATCCCCACACACTCGCCCCCATCCCCTTCTCCTGGTACGCACGCGCACACACATGCCCCTTCCCACCAAGCACTGGTGAGGCTGGCAGAGGTTCCCGCAGACGGAGCACCACGGGGAGGCAGCGAGCCTGGCACTGCCCAGCAACAAGACACCTCCTGAGCCTTTCTGGCATCCTAGTCCCAAAAGTCACTTCTTTGCCACGTGACCCAGGCAGCGCTCCAGCCTCTGCACATCGGCTCCTTTCTGGTCTCTTTCTTTCCTTCTTAGGAAAGGATTTGTGTTCCCTTTTACACCCGTGGCTCTTGGTCTCCCTGCTTCGAAGAATGAAGAGGTAGAGCAGACAATGAGTGGGGGCAGCCAAGCAAATTTTATTGAGCAAAAGTATAAAACTTCCAGAGAGGGAGAGAGGGGGGCCCACGGAGAGGGCTGCTCCCAAGAGGAGTTCTAAGTTTAGGGGGTTTTATGAGCTCTTTTGCAGAACTATCTTAAGCAATCAGGTGTGTGCTGAGTCATGCCCATCAGGCCTTTGGACATGAATCTGTCTATCTATTAGGTTAATGTCCACTTTTTTTTTTCCCTGACATCTGGGTGCTTAGGTCCTAACTGCCCACTGCCCAAGATATTGACAAATGCTTTTGTGGTTAATTGTCTTATTTTAGGACATTTTGCAGAAGTCATTTCTGCAAGGGCTGCAAAGCAGAATGTGAGTGTGGTCCCACTAAGCTGTAGCGCAGGGTGTCAGGGCTATATTATCTTAGCTGTCCTGACTATATTTTCTTGTTGGGGACCCTGGCCCTGACTCCCTAACTGTCCAATTCACTCCTAACATTAGGACAAAACCAAAATTCCTCTCTCATTTTCTTGCACCTAGCAATTTGACACCATTGCCTTCCATCCCAGCAGCTTATCTGGGTATTTTTCCAGAGAATTCCACTTTTGCCAGCTGTAATCATCCCAACTTGGATCCCCACAAACATTTCACAATATTGTGTCCAGCCTCCTTCAGTGATATTCAGACTGGCCTGGAGCCCAATCCTGCCTCTGCCCCTTCCCCACTGAAGGGCCCTGGCCCAGTTACTATAGCAGTCTGCCTCTCTCTGTCCTGATCTGTGATGTGGGTGGGGGTGATAACAGAGCCCATCCCACAGGGCTTTTTTTTTGCAAAAAAAAAAAAAAAGCAAAAGCATGGAGAGCAGGTATGAGCGCTCAGTATCTCAGCAGTTAACATGTGGTCACACTTTGCCAACTGCCAATTTGCTCCCTCCTCTCCACAAAACATGCCTTACTGGGGTCTGGGACCAAGGCTGACTCAGGTAGTCCTTTATCAGCCATTTCCCCACTAAGCAACCTGGATAAACAGCCCAAGTCAAAACATTTTCATTGAGGTGAAAACATTCTCCAGGGGCACCTGGGCGGCTCAGTCGGTTAAGCATCTGCCTTGGGCTCAGGTCATGATCTCAGGGTCCTGGGATTGCTTGCACCCCACATCAGGCTCACTCCTCAGCTGGGAGTCTGCTTCTCCTTCTCCCTCTGCCCTTCCACCTGCTCATGCTCTCTCAAATAAATAAATAAAATCTTAAAAAAAAAAAAAAACCACCCAGATACATTTGTATTGCTGGTAAAATAGTCTTTAAAAAAATTTTATTTATTTACTCATGAGAGACACAGGCAGAGACATAGGCAGAGAGAGAAGCAGGCTCCACGCAGGGAGCCCGATGTGGGATTCGATCCTGGATCTTGGGATCACGCCCTGAGCCAAAGGCAGACGCCCAACCATTGAGCCACCCAGGTGTCCCTAAAATAGTCTTTCTTACACATATATGTTCCTTGTTCAGGAAGAAAAGTCAAAATCTGCCACAGACATTCACTCACCCCAGTATTTAGATTATGGAGGGCACGGGAGGGGGGAGTTGGCATTTCAGGGAGGGATGGACCTGGGTCCTGCTTCTCCTCCTGAGAAGACTGGGCAAAGACACAGAGTCTAGAAGAGACCTCCCAATGGACGGCCAGCAGGGATCCTCGAGAACCAGAAACCCTCCAGGGGGAGGGCAACAAAATTGGAGGCAGTGGTATTTAAATGAGCCAAAGTGAACTGAAACTAGGAAAGACCTAGAGGCAAGAAAACCTGCTCTCCAGGAAGAGAGGAGGGTTCTGCTTGGCCAGAGCATGGCAAGCATGAGGGGAAATAAGGTGGGGAAGGCATCTGAGCAGCCAATAGCTATGGGTGTTGGCAGGTTACTTTGCCATTCCAGGTCTCTGTTTTCTCAACTGTAAAATAGGGATAAACGTAGAATCCAGTGCTCAGGGAAACCTCAAAGATTTGGGAGACCATACTTGCTCTTAGGATGGATCCTGGCATAGTTATCATTTGTTGAGTGTTTCTAAGGCACTCTCCCCCCCACACACACACACACACATTTTGTAAGAGTGCCTCAGGATATATTGATCATTAAAAAAATTTGGGATCCCTGGGTGGCACAGCGGTTTGGCGCCTGCCTTTGGCCCAGGGCGCGATCCTGGAGACCCGGGATCGAATCCCACGTCAGGCTCCCGGTGCATGGAGCCTGCTTCTCCCTCTGCCTGTATCTCTGCCTCTCTCTCTCTCTTTGTGTGACTATCATAAAAAAAAAAAAAAAAAAAAAAATTTTAAGTATGGGGACACTTGGGTGGCTCAGTGGTTGAGCGTCTGCCTTCGGCTTGGGCTGTGATCCCAGGGTCCTGGGATGGGGGTCAAGTCCCACATCAGACTCCTCGCAGGGGGCCTGCTTCTCCCTCTGCCTAGGTCTCTGCCTCTCTCCCTGTGCGCCTCGTGAGTAAATAAATCTAAAAAAATTAAATACTAAAAATAAATAAAAAATTTTAACTGTGATCAAATAAGCCAGATGCAAGAGGTCCTCTGTATCAACTATGAATACTTTAGAGCCACCAAAGTGTTAACTGTTGTGGCTAGAGGAGCACATGTCTGGATTTACCTCAGAATGAAGCTCTTCCCTGCCAAGTTGTAGAAAGATCTGGATTCCTTGCAAATGTGTCATTGATTAGGAGGCAATTATCCTGGCCTTTCTTGCTTCGCTTTGTTTCATTTCGTTCTGGCCTGTGCACGTCTGCTCTCATACAATTATACCATCAAGTTCACAGCTGCACTTACGACAACTCTGCTGGGCAGGACACTCAGGCCTGGAGCCTGGGCCCACGCAAAGTCAACAGGATGTGGTCACACCAACCGGACAGCATCTCCCAAAGTGGGCGTCCCCAGGACACCCTGCATCAGGAGCCATTCTCCACAAGTTCCTCAATTGGTTCTTATGCCTCCCAAGGCTTGAAAGCACCATTCCTGAAGGATTCTTCTCTAAGTGCCAAGGCTCGTGGGTTTCTTTTGGGGGGAAGAGGGTTCAAGGTTACAGTGTCGCCATTCTTACCAAAATGGAACAGGTGACAATAAGGAAACCAATCCATGAAAGTGAACCTTTTGAAACTTTGAAGGAAGCACTTAACAATGCCTAGACTTTATGTACTACATCGTAAAGTATTTCCTCCCCTCAGATGAACATATCCACTCACTCCCACACTCCCTCTTTGAGTTCCCACAGTTCAGGAGGATGAGAAAGTTCTGGATGCCAACAGTGATTCCACTCTGAATCCAAAGTATCATCTTTCCCTTGGCGGGCTCCCGGATCAGCTAAATGAAAGGGCATCCTGTGATTGTAAAACAAAATCTTGTTTTATTTTGTTTCACAGTATTACCATATGCAACTACTTCTGTGATTCCAGATTTCCTTGATACAAAATGAAATTAGACACCCAAGCTAATTTTTTTAAAAACCTTGGTCTCAAAATGTGCCTCCAAAAAAAAAAAAGTGACTTTGCCCTTTTGTAACAGATGAATGTTATGAATGTCAACTTGTAAAGGAAGGTGTATACCATAATTACATTATAAAATGAAAGCACACCCATAAAATGCTGCTATTGATCACATGGGATCATGGAGATTCATGGAGAGTGCTACACAAGATTCATGGAGAGTGCTACAGATAAAGACGCAACTTGAAGACAGTGGGGAGGCATCGAGGGCTCCTCCTGGCCCCCAGACCAGCTGTGACCAGAGGACCTGTGTCCATGTGTCTGTCCTTGACACATTCAATCACCATCTGTGAAACACTGGAGGTGGGGGCCAGGTCTCTGCCTCAGGGGTGGCCACACCTTCTCACCTGGGGTGGGTGGAGCACTTCTTGGTGGAATGGTCTCAGGCCCAGGATTTTATGTGTCAGAATACCCCCATCACTGCAGTAGTCAGTAGTTCAAGAAACATCAGCGGGAGGGCAGGATCCCAAGGAACCACCACTCTGGTTAATGTGTAACTGGGTCCTGGTCATTCGGTAGCGTCAGAAGAAAGGAGGAGAGGCCTGTGCTACACGGGCTATTTAATCTTTTACTAAAAAGTTTTTTTTGTTTTTTTTTTCCACCAGCAATTAGGAAAGCCTAGGACTCAGTCACAGGTTCAGAGGTTCCTCATTCTTTGCATTTTGCTTTGCTTTCCTTCTGTTTTGAGAGACTTCATTCTTTAGCATAGTTTTGGGGATACAGCTTTGGGAGAGTCAGCTCACTTCTCAGCCTCAATGTCCTCATCTGGACGGGGGAGTGCTGGCTCACCCCCAATAACAAGATGGCCACTAGGGAATTAAATTCAAGAACAGACGGGGACACCTGGGTGGCTCAGTGGATGAATGTCTGCCTTTGGCCCAGGGCGTGATCCCAGGGTCCTGGGATTGAGTCCAGTGTCGGGCTCCCCGCAGGGAGCCTGCTTCTCGCTCTGCCTGTGTCTCTGCCTCTCTCTCTGTCTCTCTGTCTCTCATGAATAAATAAATAAAATATTTTAAAAATAAATAAATTCAATAATAGATGAAAAATCCTTCATACAGTGCCAGGCACACAGTAGGTGCCATCTCCATGGAGCTGGTACTAGCCCACGCCGTCGTGCACCTGCTCGCCAGATCCACGCCTTGGTTTGACAAGGGGAGAGTGGGCGGGTGGGAGCCTGGCAGGCCCAAAGGGACATGCGAGCTGCTTCTCCATCTCCCGCACCCCTGGCCCAAGAGCAGCAGAGCCAAAGGGTGCTGCTCGGGAGAGCAGACCTCGTTCCACAGGAGGTGGCCTCGCTCGCTCAGGTTAGCACCCACGGAGGAATGTGGGCGCCGTCTCTCTCACAGGCCACCCCACCCTGCCGACCGCATTCCCACTCCCACGGCCCTCTGCTCCTCCCGAGCTCCATTCCTGCCTCCGCCTCATCCCCGTGTCCCCCTTCTCCCTCCGTGGGAGCCGCCAACCGAGTCTGAGAACAGCACTTCAGAACCACCCTCCGATCCACACAGCCCCACTGGGGGGGAAGGGGGGCAAGGCCAAGACCCTCCATGCCAAGTTCAAGCAATTCCTCTGCCTGGTGGGCAGCCCACAGCAGCCACTTTCTCTCCGGGTTTGGGTGGCAGAGTAGAGATCCAAGCCAGGGGCTGCCAGGGTGAGGACAAATGGTTTTGAATCAACGGACCCAGAGCTATGAACGCCATGTGGCACAGCCTCAGAAGTGTGTGTGACTCAGGAATATTCCTTTTCTTCCCCAGGTGTGTGAATGATGGACGAGAAAGTGAGAATAAGCAGTGAGCACCGGGGGTGATGACTTCACGTGAGCAGTACCGGGCAGGCAGCAGGGCAGGAAGAGATTGGCAGGAAGAGGCTGGGGAGAGCATTTGGACCACAGAGGATCAAAGCCAGAAGACCCCAAAGGACGACCGGGTGAGTCCTACCCTCCTTGTAAGGTGAGGACGCAGAGGCCCAGGAAAGTCAGGTGAGTTGTACAGGTTTTCCAGTCATTATGGTCAGGGCTCCTTCTCCAACATTCTGTCCCCACACTATCCCTACCTCTCCCTCTGACACAGCAGACACCTAATACTGGGGACCAAGTGAGGCATGAATGAAAAATATGCATTCCCCACTTGTGAGCACCTCCTGCTGACGGCGGACCAGAGGAGGCAGGCTGTGAGCAAGGCTCCTGAGGGCCCCGGGGCAAACACTTGGGGGTCCTGGGTCGCTCCTGAGCAAAGCAGAGTTTGAGCAGATCCTCGAAGACGAGAAGCAGGCCTTGGGAGGACGCATTTCAGGGGCAGGATACGGGGGCAGTGGGAGTGAGGGGCTGCTGGCCTGAGGTCAGCAGCAGACAGATTCCTCAAGGCTGTGGGCGAACAACTCCCCTTGGTTTAAGACCAAGGTCAGGGGCGCCTGGCCGGGGCTGAATCCAGCATCCTGCCAAGTGCACGCTCCTGGTAGCCACGTTCTAGGCATTTGGGGCCCGGCTGCTCCTGGGGGGCCTGGGGTGCAGGACAGCAGGGCCGAGGCCCCCTCCGTGGTCCCTCTGGCAGGCTCCACACGCACCCTTCCTGCTGTGACGACTCTGTTCTCTGTGCAGCTGGTTCCAGCCTGTGGCTGGGGGTTCAGATTGGGGCAGGTGCACCCACGGAGGCCCACCAGAGTATCACAGGGGCTCCTGGGAGAGCCTGCCCGCCCAGCCGGGCCTGGGTTAATGACAGGTCATGGCACTCTTGCTCTGCGCCCAGAGCAAGCCAGGCCCTCCCTGGGACCAGATCTTGGGAGAGAGCTGCCATTCCCTCATTCGTGCAGTTGGTGGGGCCTTCTGTCAGCCTATGATGGGCACCGACTGAGGCACCCAGGGAAGGTCCAAGGGGTTCAAATGGTCCTGGCTTCTCCCGGCCCCCAATAAGAATCATGGTTGCCACCCAAATGACCCCTTTCCGTACTAACAGGCCCCATGATGGTGGTTTATGGATAGCAACTCACAACAATCCCACTGAGCACTTGGGGAAACTGAGGTTTGAGAGGTAAAGTGACTTTCCCCAGGTCACATGGTTCTGTCTGGCTTCGCACTCCCCCAGACCATGCTGGGCCTCTCAGCAGAGAGGGCACAGGGGGAGCAGGGGCTGTGTCACTGGCTGGTGTCCTTGGTCTGGAGGCCTGTCTGAGCACTGGCCTTGGAGCCCTGCAGGTGTCAGAGGCGGCTTCCAGGCACTTGCCCTGCTGTGCTCTCTCCAACTTTCTTGCTTTGGTTCCTACTGTCTATTCCTTGCCGACTAATGGCTCACGTGCCTTCCCAGACACCGCTCCTCCCTGGAGGCCCTACTCTGGACTCTTCCAGAAGGCAATGTGGAAACCGCCTCCTGAGAACATAGAAGTTGTCTCCTGCAACTCTCCTGCTCTCTTCATTTGTCAAATCTCAGGTTGGACATGTTTTAAGTACATGGGCCTTCCCGTCCCGAACAGAGGCGAGGAGCCATGCCCATGCCTGACAGTAGGAAGTGGTCCAGGAATGGATTTTAATCCTCCCAACTGTTGGGTAGGAATGATCCTCTCCATTTAGAGATGAGAAAATCAAGGTTCAGAGAAGTGACAAACCAAACTCAAGGAAGGGAAGGATGATGGCAGGATCTGAAGCAGCCATTTCTGCCCGCCTTTGTGGCTGTGAGAGCCCCGCTCCATGGGCCCAACCAGGGCTGCCAGGGCCCCAGAGCCCCCTACCTGGGACTCAGACACTGTTTGCGCCCCAAACCCTGGATGTGCAGATGTGCAAACCTCTTGCCTAGAGCACCGGGCCTGGAAGGAAACAGCCAAAGCTCCTGGAGCTTTTCCTGTGGCTCAGGCCTTCAGGGAAAAAAAGAGAAGAACCACACGGAGGGGAGATAAGCAGTCTCCGAAGGAGGAACACCTTCACATCAGTGCCAAAGAGAGAGAAAAAAAAAAAGTGGTGCTTTCTTTTATTTTTAATGAATAGACTTTTTTAGAGCAGTTTTAGGTTTACAGAAAAACTGACCAGACAGTACGGAGTTCCCACCTGCCCACATTTCCCCCACCCGAGATCTCTCCACTATTTACATCCGTATCGGCGCATTTGTTACAGCTGATGCACCAGTATCCCTACCCACCAAACTGCAGATTGCAGTACTCAGCCTGTCGAACATTCGATGGATTCTGACCAATGCACAATGACATGTGTCCATCTCACTGTGTCATACAGAATAGTCTCACTGCCCTAAAAATCCTGCATCCTCTGCCTGCCCAGCCCTCCCTCCCTCCAACCCCTGGCAACCACTGGTCTTTCACGGTCTCCAGAGTTCTGTCTTTTCCAGAATGTCATGGAGGGGAACCACACAGTGTATGGCCTTTTCAGATTTGCTTCTTTCACTTGGGCAACGTGCATTTACGTCTCCTCTATGTCTTTTTGTGATCTGATAGCTCAATTCTTATTATCTGTGATAATATTCCGTTATCTGGACGCAACACAGTGTATCCATTCAGCTGCCGAAGGACATCTCAGTAGCTTCCAAGTTTTGGCAATTATGAGTAAAGCTGCTGTGAGCGTTCACGCACAGGTTTTTCTGTGGACCTGAGTCATCAGCTCCTTTGGATAAGTACCAAGAAGCGGCAATGTATTTTTTTCGATGGGCAATCATTTCGTATTTACAGACTCTTGTGTCATAGAACTGTGAGATCAGAAAAAGCACCTGTGACATATTTGGGTAAATATGTGTGGAGTTATATGAAGATGTTTGAGGCCACCAGAGCCATATTCAAGCCGGGAGAGGGGAGAAGGGAAGATGATCCAGTGTGGGAGAGAGAGGGGAGCAGAAGGGAAGTGTGGAACACCAACAGACTTGCAGGGCGTGCTCCCCAAGGCCTGAAATGTCAAGGGCCAGCAGAGGACGGGGCAGGTGCTGCATCAGAAAACGGCTTGAAGTCTCAAGGACATGGTGTTTTAACTGGGTCTTGGGAAGGGGCAGGATTTCAGCAGGTGGACGTGCGAGCTGAAGAGCATGCCAGGTTGTGGGCACTGCCTGAGTCGGGGTCCTGGAGAAGACAGTGCGGGGCCATGGGGGCACGGATGGCTGCGAAGGGGGTACCTGGAGGGTCACCTGGATTCGCAGACCAGAACGCCACTCTAGGCCAGGGACAGGCTGGGCCATGTGTCGGTGGGGAGCTGGTGCTCTGAAGATCATCTCAAGCTAAGGGGGTTCCCAGGTGGCTGGTGGCTGAAATTTTCCACTTGTCCTCCTGTTTACTTTCTTTCTCAAAGCCTCTTTGTTTGGGCTCCCTTGCCTGGAGGCATGAGCCACACAGCACCCTCCTGGCCGGAAGTGAGTGGAAGTGAGTGTTGGATCACCAGGACACACCCCTCAGTTATGGTGGCTGTGACTCAGCCTTCACCCCGCCCAGCCCTCTGTCAGCCGGAGTTTGCCCTCCCACCACCTGCCTCCACCTGCCAGAGTGCTCTTCTCCGTAGGCCACTGGGTGGGACCTGGCAACTCCCTGCCCAGGGGAGAGTGGGAACGGAGGGGCCCACCAACAACGACATGTGATCATCGCCACTGAGACACCGGCTGGCTGGTAGGGATGACTGTCACCCTCACATCACCACTCACAGTGAGGGACCGAGGAAGCCGACTGGGAAAGCTCAAGGAGCTGAGAGCACATGGCCAGGGAGGCGCATGGATTCTCCCAAGGACTCGGGTTCTAGAGCCAGGCTTGGAAGTCAGGTCTACTGAGCACCAGCTAAGTGCTGGACACTGTTGTGAGCACCACTGGGGATGCCGATGTGAATGAAACAAGCCCCTGCCCTCAACGGCCGACCTGCCGGGGGCCGGGGGATACTCCACAAATCAGCAGGCGGGTGGAAAACTCACTCTCAGGGCCTGGGCACGGGGCACATCCTCTCCCTGCTGCCCAGTGCCCGGGCTGGCACACGCACACTGCTCGCCGTCCTCCCCCTGCCTTGAAAGGGCGCTTTCTCCCTTTCCAGGAGCACCAGATCAAAGTCCTAGGGCACCTCTGAATGCTGGGACAGTGCAGCTCACACCTTCAGCCAAGCAGATTCCTAGAGGTTTGGGGGCGGGGGGGCCTGGCAAGCCACCTGTTCCAGCTGCCTCCTCCATGGTGTGTCCTCTCTATCACACCGCGGGGACTAGTACTCTCCCGGGGACAGGAGGCTCACTACCTCACAAGAGGAACCATTCCAGAACTAGGCAGTGCTAACCAAAAGGCCCTCCTAAAAAAAAAAAATATATATATATATATATAATTTATAAATACAAATATATATATATAATTTATTTATTCATGGGAGACAGAGAGAGAGAGAGACAGACCCTAGGGCCCCAGGATCCCACCTTGAGCCAAAGGCAGATACTCTACCGCTGAGCCATCCAGGTGCCCCCGGAAAGGGCCTCCTTAAGCCAAACCAACATCTATCTCCTCCTTTCTTCTGCCCACCGCTCCTTGTTCTGCTCCGAGGCACCCTCATTACATATCCCATTGCCTATGACTCCTCTTCACCTTGCACCCCCTCAAATACTTTGTGTTACCCTTAAATCCCTTCCTAGGAGTAAATTTCCTCAGATTTTAAGCCATTCCTCAAACATGGTCTGGTCTTGCCCTGGCCTGCCGATGCCCCCAGCACCTGCCACTCTAGCACCCTCCAAAAATGCTTCAGCGGGTGACCGTCGAGGCCACGCAGGCCAGAATGTCACCCGGGTCTCCAGTTCTGCCTCACCTCAGCCTGGGGACGGATGGCAAAGGCCTGGGCAGGAAGAGCCACAGGAGTGGAGGGTGAGGACAGTCACAAGTGAGCAGACACCTGAGTCTCCCTCTGGCCCATCATCCAGTTGTCATTTATGAAGGGCCTGTTATTGCTGGCCCAGTGCCAGCTGAATGCTGGGGTAGCCCTGCTGATGGCTTTGTGGCAGAGAAAGGGAAAAAAAAAAAAAAAAAAAGAAGAAGTAAACACCTGATTCAGATAATTCCAGACAGTGATAACATGCTTTGAAACAGACAGAAGGTGGTAAAAGACTTTGGCTCATTAGAAAAGGATGGTCAGGAAAGCTTCTCAAAGAGGAAAGGGCTAGACTGCTCCAAACAGCAGTAAGATGGAGCCAGCCCACAATGAGCAAGGAGAAAAGAATTCCAAGTAGAGGGGACTGCCAGTGCAAAGGCCCTGAGGCAGGGATGAGCGGGGCACACTCAGAGGCTCGCGGTTCCAGCAAAATGAGCAGGTGCAGAAGGGAGAGGGCAGTGGGAGAGGAGGTCAGAGAGGTGGGGAGCTCGAGTTTATTCTAAGATCCAGGGGCAGTTCCTTTGGAGGGCATCAAGCCTCAGATATGATCTGACTTATCTTTAAATTTTAAGAGAATGGAGAGACCAGTGTAGACAAGGGCAGTCAGTAAAGGCTTCACAGAAGAGTCAATGAAACCTTCCACCACAGGACCAAGGGTAAGTCTCCATCTCCTACCAGCAGTGAAAAATGCATCCCTTTAATATGGTTTCTCTCAAGAAGACAAGTGCATGCTCCCCAAGCACGGGAAATGAGGCTCGTCATCATTAAGTCATGGGGAAATACAAATCAAAGCCACAGTGAGATGCTACTTCACATCCATGAAGGTGGCTGTCCTTAAAAAGAGTGTTGGTGGGATCCCTGGGTGGCGCAGCGGTTTAGCGCCTGCCTTTGGCCCAGGGCGCGATCCTGGAGACCCAGGATCGAGTCCCACGTCGGGCTCCCGGAGCATGGAGCCTGCTTCTCCCTCTGCCTGTGTCTCTGCCTCTCTCTCTGTGTGTGACTATCATAAATAAATAAAAATTAAAAAAAAAAAAAAGAGTGTTGGTGAGGACACGGAGAGAGCGAAACCACACACAAGGCTGGTGGGAATGCAAGATGGCACAACCTGCTTCAGGGAATAGTTTCTTAAAAACTTGATTTAGGGGATCCCTGGGTGGCTCAGTGGTTTGGCGCCTGCCTTTGTTCCAGGGCGCGATCCTGGAGTCCCGGGATCGAGTCCCACATCGGGCTCCCGGCATGGAGCCTGCTTCTCCTGCTTCTGCCTGTGTCTCTGCCTCTCCCTTATTTTTTTTTTAATTTTTTTTTTTATTTATTTATGATAGTCACAGAGAGATAGAGAGAGGCAGAGACACAGGCAGAGGGAGAAGCAGGCTCCATGCACCGGGAGCCCGACGTGGGATTCGATCCCGGGTCTCCAGGATCGCGCCCTGGGCCAAAGGCAGGCGCCAAACCGCTGCGCCACCCAGGGATCCCTTTTTTTCTTATTTTTTTTTTTTTAAATTTTTTTTTTATTTTCTCTGCCTCTCCCTACATATATATCTATCATGAATAAATAAATAAAATCTTTGCAAAAAAAAAAAAACCTTGATTTATCTGTGATATAGCAATCCTTCTCCTAGATACCTACCCGTCAGAAATGAAAACATTGGTCCCCCTAAGGACTGCACATATGCTCCTGGCAGCGTTACTCACGGTGGCTACAGAGTGAAAACGACTCGCGGGCCATTAGCTATTAGCTGGGTGGTGGGCACACACGGCGTGGTCTCTCCACCCGTGCGCAGGAATACCATTCAGCGGGAAAAAGGCATGAAACGCTGGTACATGCTACAACCTCAGAAACACGCCAAGTGAAAGAAGCTACAGGCAAAAACACACATATTGTAGGATTTATATGACATGTCCAAAAAAGACCAATCTACAGAAACAGAAAGTAGGTTAGTGGTTGTCAGGGGCTGGGAGGAGGAAGGGGGAGTTACTGCAAACAGACATGAGGCATCTTGGTGGGGGACGGAGAGGCTCTAAAATTGGCTTGTGGTGGTGGCTGCACAGCTCTGCACATTTGCTAAAAAATCACTCAAGTGTACACTCACAATGAGCATTCGTGGTATGTGCATTACACCTCAGCAAAACTGTTCAAGGAGGTGCTTTCTCCTCCAGCACCTACTGGATTTTGTGCTCCACCATGGCAGAGACTGGCCCCTCTGTTTTAGCAGTGTCCCCAGCACCCAGAGCAGCCAGGCACCCAGTGAGCACCCAGTGACTCTGGTGCAATGAATGAGTGAAGCCATTAAAGCAATGACCTTTAGCTGGGTGCACAGCCCCCTGGGAGCTCCCTCCCTGTTTTCTCTCCCTCATCCCCCTACTTGAAAGACTTGCCTACACTGCTGATCCGCTTCCTCGTGGGTCTCTCTGCCATGCTGCAACCTTGCACTTCAGGGTTGTGAAGTCCCAGGGCACCTCTGGGTCTCAGCTCCATGACCCCATGCAACACTCACCCCTGGCTTCCATGATACGCTGTGCCCCGCCTGTTCCTGGGGGCTAGCCTGGGATGGCAGACCTCTGCCCTCAAGCCATCTGCTGGGGTAGCCTTCCCGTCTCCACGCCTCTCCACGCCGCCGAGGGCCCTCAGTTCTGTGTCATAGTCCAGCCTCAGCCCCTTGACTCCCGGTGTGACAGCCCACTGGCGTGTCCCCAAGACTCCTCAAGTTTGATATCTCTAAAACTACAGGTCCTCCTTCCCCTGAGCCCTGCTCCCCTGCAGAGCCCTGCCATGAAAGAACCTTCCAGAAACACGGGCATCCCCCTTGACACCTCGCTCCCACCTCCTCCTCACTCATCCCCCCAACAAGTCCTGCTGATGCTACTACTAAAGCATCTCTTTTCTCTCCAGACCACCGCCTTCTGTCATCTAGATAACACTTCTCGGTTCTCCTTGCTGTACCCAGAGTGACTTCTTATAGGTTACAATGCTGTCTGTCGCAGCATCAGAAGCCAGGTGCAGGGGGGATCCCTGGGTGGCGCAGCGGTTTGGCGCCTGTCTTTGGCCCAGGGCGCGATCCTGGAGACCCGGGATCGAATCCCACATCGGGCTCCCGGTACATGGAGCCTGCTTCTCCCTCTGCCTGTGTCTCTGCCTCTCTCTCTCTCTCTCTCTCTCTCTCTCTCTCTCTCTCTCTGTGACTATCATAAATAAAATTAAAAAAAAATTAAAAAAGAAAAAAAAATCATTTAAAAAAAAAAAAAAAGAAGAAGAAGCCAGGTGCAGGGAGCTCAGGCTAACAGCGCAGAGAGGAAGGGCATCAGAGGTGTTCCATGCAGTGGAAGGAAGACCTGAACGGTTGGGCCTAGGGAAAGAGAGCAACTGGGCAGCCCCCAGACCCAGCCCTTGGAGCTCATGGTCCTTCTCTCAAGGGGACTCCACCTCAGCAACTCAGTCTCGAAGCCTCTCTGCTCTGGTTTCGACTGGGCCAGCTTGGGTGACGGGCCCGCTGGCAGCAGCAGTGCTCTTTCCAGACCCGAGGGAAACCACCTGTGCGTGGCCCTCCCCAAGCAGCTCGCAGGGCTCCCCTCATCCTGAACAGCGGTCCAGACACAAGGGTCCTGATGTTTCCCGCTGGCCTGGGTGTTGCCCCACTCTGCTCAGTCCCCCGGAGGACGCAGCTGCACCTGAGCACCTCCAACATGGGGTGGCTCAGTGGGAGAGCAGGGGGTGCCACTGGCTGGGGAGCCGGGATCAGCCTGGCTGGGGCCCCCATGTGCGAACGAGGGTTTGCCCGTAAGTCAGCTTTCCTACGGGCTTGTTTTCATTCTCATCTTGAAAGCCCTGATTTTGGTTTAACCAGTCTGGGGTTCAGAAAGCAGTGACTTTCTCGCGACTCCCTACACAGAACCGTGACACGGTGGCAGTGTTATTTCCTGGCCATGGTAGCAGGACCTCACTGAACATATCCTGGGAAATACAGCTCTTTTTTTTTTTTTTTACAAGATTTTACTTATTCACGAGAGACAGAGAGAGAGAGAGGCAGAGACACAGGCAGAGGGAGAAACAGGCTCCCTGCGGGGAGCCTGATGCGGGACTCGATCCCAGGACCCCGGGGTCACGCCCTGGGCTGAAGGCAGATGCTCAGTCACTGAGCCGCCCAGGGGTCCCTACAGCTGACTCTGAACGATGCGGAGGCTCAGGGTGCAGACAACCCCCCTCCTGCCATGCAGCTGAAAATTCACCTGTAACTTCAGACTCTCCAAAAACTGAACTATTTATAGCCTGTTGTTGACCAGAGATCTTACCAGTAACAGAAACAAGTTGAATAGCACCTATTCTGTCACGTGTCTTATATACAGTATTCTTGGGGTGCCTGGGAGGCTCAGTCGGTGAAGCGTTTGCCTTTGGCTCAGGTCATGATCCCAGGGTCCTGGGATGGAGTCCCATGTGGGGCGCCCTGCTCAGCGGGGAGTCTGCTTCTCCCTCTGCCTGCCCCTCCCCCGGCTTGTGCTCTCTTTCCATCAAATAAATAAAATCTTAAATATATATGTATATATATACACACAGATATATGTATACTGTATTCTTTCAACAAAGTCAGCTAGAGAGAAGAAAACGTTATCAAGAAAACCACAGGAGAAAACATGTTGACAGCAATGTATAGAACGAAAAACAAGCCCCCTGTAATCGGACCCGCACGGCTCAAGGGTCAGCTGTACTTTCCTTACCTCGATTTCCTAATGTTTTTTTTTTTTCTTTTTTCCATTTCCTAATGTTGACTTAACTCCACCTTCAAGGCTCAAGCCCCCTGCACACTTCCGCCCCCTGCTGGGCAACTGGGAATTGCTCCAGGCTCTGAAGACCTCCCCCATCCCAGGTGTGCAGAGGCCACTCCTGCACCGCAGCCTCCCACCTGCACACCCGCAGCCTGCATACACATCCTCAGCTTGTCGCTGCTGGGCTTCCCTCCAGCCTCTTCCCACCTCGGCCGTCCTCTGAACCGCCCCCCAGACTCATGTCTCTAAGAACACTGATCTCGTCACTCCTCAAAAACATTCAGTGGCTCCCTAGTACCTATGGAATTGATCCAAATTTTTTTTGATCCAAATTCTTTTTTTTTTTTTTAATTTTTATTTATTTATGATAGGAACACAGTGAGAGAGAGAGGCAGAGACACAGGCAGAGGGAGAAGCAGGCTCCATGCACCGGGAGCCCGACGTGGGATTCGTTCCCGGATCTCCAGGATCGCGCCCTGGGCCAAAGGCAGGCGCCAAACCGCTGCGCCACCCAGCGATCCCTGATCCAAATTCTTTAGCTTGGCATCCAATACCCTCCATAATACGGCCCCGAACCATCTTTCTGAAATTACGTCTCACTCTTCCCCTGCCTTCCACGCAGCTTCCACCCACTCCTCAAAGTACAGCTCGAGCTGCTCCTCCTCCAGGAAGCCACCTGGGATCACCACTACTGGGGCATGTGTGGCCCCTGCCGCTTCTCTGGTGCGGAGCCTATGCGGTCTTTTTCATCGCTGCACGTGCCTGGTCTTTAGGAGAAATAGCTTGTGAGCTCCTCGAGGGCAGCCACCAATTCTTCAAACAAAAGCTGTAGCAGAAATGTGAACTACGGGTGATCTGGCACTTTCGCAACCATTACCTTCCCTTCCTCCTGACGCTGCGTGAGGTAGGCGGCCACAGGCTATGACCTCTGCCGCAGCCACCGGAGGAAACGAGGAAACGGAGCTAGAGAAGCTGCGTGAGTTCCTCACAGTCACACAGCAACCTAGCAGCGGGGCCGGTGGGGAGGCCCGGCTCTCCTGCTGCCATCCTTGTTCCATTGACCCTCGCAGCCTCCCTTGTGCGTTTCCCACGTCCCAAACCTTATCCATGAAGAGTGACACAACAGCCAATATCTATCGATTATAATCCTTAATATCAGCCCCCCGATACTGTCCCACTGCCATAGTGACCTGGTGTTTCCGGTGCCCCCACGGCAGGCAGCACCCTGTGCTGGAAAGAGCTGCTGGGAGGTCCACGTGCCAGGTCCCAGGGGAGCCTCTGGCCTCCAAGAGCTGTGTGACCTTGGGAAGCCCCCCGCCCCCCAGGGAGGGACTGGGCCGCACCCCGCGGCTCTTAGATTACAGGCTGGGATATTTTTATTATTTTTTGGAACAGGCCCTTAAGACTTTGCGAGAAAACAATCTGTAAGCTAAGTGGCTACTCGGCTGCCGTCCCCACAGAGAGCAGGACGTGGAGCCCCTGTGCAGGGCGGCCCCTGCCTTGTCCCTCCCTCCCTGCTCAGCACCCCTGCAGCACCCGAGAGGAGGGGAAAATGTGTTTAGCTCCCTAAACACATTTAGGGAAACAGGGCCTCCGCCGACCTCGGGAAAGAAGTCAGGCTCCATGGTTCGCCACCTCGAGACTAATGAAATCTGCCGTGTGAGACGGTTCCACATTCTCTGTGTTCTCTGTTCTCCCCACCAGGCCTGGAGGGGCGGCCACCACGGCAGTGGGGTGCACAGCAGGAGGGTTACAGAGGACTCATGGGGTGTTGGGCGAGGGCTGGGGGCCGTGGGGTGGGGGGGCCTGAGGAGGCAGGCTCTGCTCCAGACTGGACGCCGTCACCGTCGGGAAGGAGGCTTCTCGATAACCCATAACCCTGGTCCGGGGCCGCCTGGCTGGCTCAGTCGGTACAGTGTGTGACTCCTGATCTTGGGGCCACGAGTTCGGGTCCCACGCTGGGCACAGAGCTTCCTTAAAACAAACAAATCAATAACCCCTAGTCCACAGGGCCTGGAGCCGGCTGGAGCTGGGGCTGGGGAAGCAGAGCCTGCAGCTGGGCCCGGGAGCACAGGGAAGGTCTGGTCAATGTTCATGCTGTCATCGTGTTCAGTGATGACTGGGCCTCTTCTCTTTGCCTTGATTATCGTCAGAGGGGCCTTGTCCAATGTTGATATTCTGTGCCGTTGCTCACGTTCCGCATGAGGACACTGGGCTGTGACAACAAGCCCACCCCTGGCTGCCAGGGCCACTTTCTGACCCTCAGGGATGACGTCAGGGGACAGAAGGCCTCCAGTCCCTCCAGCTGGAACAGCTCCTGCTGCCCCCTTCCTCACCCCTGGCTGGCTGGCTGGGGACCGCCCAGGCCAGCAGGGCCTGAGGCCTGGGAGAGAACGTGAATGAGGCAGCCATGGGCCTCTACCCCATGCGGGGGTGGCCGGGGGCACTCCTGGAACTCCATGCCAGGCCAGCTCGCTGTTCCAGCCAGAGCAGGAGTGAGGCCGGGTGTGAGCTGCGGCAGTGGCGACAATGGGAGACACCCCAGCAGGAGAGAGCCCTCACGAAGACTCAGTTCCCGTCTGGAATTCAAAGGTGAGGGAGGGGGAAGCATTGAGAATGGGCCTGAGTCAGACACCAGAGCACAAAAGCACGGGTGATCAGTGGACTAGTCCCAGCTGCAGGCGGCATGGTGCCATTACTGTCACTTAGGCAGGAAGTCCCCCTACCCCCCACAGTATCAGCAATCATAGTCACACACGGTGATCACACTACCAAAAACCCCCCAGAACACTCTTTCTCCGAAGCGTCTAACTTGGTGGGGCGCTTAGGTGAGAGCTAACCAGAGAAAAGGGGCGCTCACAGCTGGGCTGGGCCACCAGGTGGGGAGGCGGGAGCCTAGGACAGTGGGGGCGTGAGGCATAACCCTTCTCCAAGGACACACTCCAGAAGACACCCGTGCTGAGAGTCTTCATCGTAAGGCTAGGCAGGCTGAGGGCTGAGGCAGCAAACCTGAGAGAGAACAGGGTATGTCACCTGTCCCCAGGTGGGCCAGCTCCCTGGAGCTCTCTCCTCCCTTACCCCCTGTATTGGTTTTCTAGGGCTGCTGTAACAAATTACCACACATCTGGTGGCCTGAAACAGCAGAAATTTATTCTCTCCCAGTTTTGGAGGCCAGGGTCCGAGATCACAGTGTTTTCAGGGTAGGTTCCTCCTGAGGGAGGATTCTGGGGGACAGTGTTCTTTCCTCTCTTCCAGCTTCTGGTGGCTGCCAGCTTGCTTGGTGCTCTGTAGCTAGTGGCTGCGTCACCCCTTGCCTCTGTCTTCATCTTCACATGGCCTGTGTGTCTGTGTGTCTCTCCTCTGATAAGGACGCCAGTCATTAGATTTAGGGTCCACCCTAACCCGAGATGGTTTCATCTTGAGATCCTTAATTACTTACACCTACAAAGACCTGTCTCCAAATAAGGTCCCCTTCTGAGCTTATGGGTTGACACGAATTTTGGAGGCACACTAACCAAACCATTGCACCCGCCAAGGAGTCTCACCACTGATGTTGCTCGAGGGTGAGGTCCTAAAGATGAAGTAGACCCAGGGACCAGGTCTGAAGCCCTAAATAGCACTAGGGGCTACTCAGTGGGTGTCAGGTGCTCCAAGGAAGCTGCTGCTGCCACGCACAGGGCTACCATCTTGGTCAAGCCTCCAGTATCCCAGGATAGATGGCCACAAGGACCAAGGCCAGCAAGGTCCCACTGGCCCCTGCCACCAGAGTTCTGTGGGGATGCCTGGTGTCCCTGCCTAAGAAGCTGCTGCCAGGGGTGGTCAGTGAGGCCCGCTACACGGCCACCAGGGCTACATGGTCACCTGGGCCATCTGCCCAGCCACCTCTGAAGCCCCTTCCAAGCTACAGCTTCCTCACCCCAGAATCCTGGAAGGAGACTTTGCTCAGGTCTCTGAAGATCCACCTGAGGACTCAGAAAGAGAATGTGAGCTCTAAAAGGAGCGATTGGGCAGCATTTTTATATGAGAAAAATCAAGGGAGCTAAATTTGAAAAAGGAAGAAAAAAAAAGGATGAAAGGAAGTGGCAGGCAGGGGAAGCCTGTGGCTCCCTACGGGGGACATCTCAGACCCCCAGGCCGTTTCTGCTCAAGGAGCACCAGCCATGAGGGGAGTGAGCATGAGATGAACCGCTTTGAAAGCTCCCAGGCATAAAAATATGGAAATGCTATTTTTAACTTAAAAGCTTATGAGAAAAAAAAAAAAAAAGCTTATGAGATACAATATAGTTCAGTTGGGGTAAGTCAGAAGACATAATAATACATCATCTTCCCAAATGAGAAACAGGAAACAAAACTGGATGATGCTCCTGTGGCCTCATAATGGAATCTGAAATGCCCAGAGAGCACTCTGCTTAGGCACAGCACCTGTTAAATAACACAGTGGACACCCTGTGGGTGCCTGGTCGCTGAGCGGTCCCAGGTGCTGAGCCCAACCAGGTGCTGGGCCCAAAGACAAGCTGGCCAGGGTCCCCACAGCAGACCCTCAGCTGCCTCCCTGGCCCAGGGGAGGCTGACAGGCTGAGGATGGGGAGACCAAGGGCCAGGTGGCCAGGTGGCTTGGAGGAAGCACCACAGCCAGCAGCAGAGCTGGAAACGGTCCTCAGAGGGAAGAGAGATGGCCAGGCAGGGAAAAGTCAGGTGAATCTAGGGCTGGTAGACAAAGTGTGTATGGAGAACCTCCCGAATCTTCCCAAGGACAATAGGCTTTTTGTCCTTTGGGGAGTGAGGTGAAGAACCACCACACGTTGGGGAGAAATGGCCCCAAGTTAAAAAAAATCCTGCTGGCCTGAGGTTGGAGCCTGACTGGGTGGGAGGGGGCTAGTCAGGAGTCCAGGGGGGAGGCCCAGGGGAAGGAGGAGGCTGAGTGAGGAGGCTGTCACCAGGCTTTGGGGCCGTGGAGTGGGGGAAGGGGGACACTTAGGAGACACCTTGGTTCCCAGCTTGAGCAGCCACCAAGGAATACAGGGGAACAGCCCACCTGGCAAGCAGGCAAATGACGAATTTGCTCTGGGAAAAAATTTGCTCTGGAGCCCTGGGCCCAGTGACGAACAGCGTTTATAATCCACGAATTTCCATGGCCTGCTTGGGCCATCGCACTCTTCACACTCATGTGTGTTCTGGAAGCGTTCAGAGGAAACATCTGCCCCAGAACATGACATCACTAATGTAACAGTCAATATTTGACAGAAATCTATTTAGCAGACGCTTGCTCTCACCTAGCAACCCGCTCATCGGCAAACGGAACACCTCACTCCTGACAATGGAGTTGCCCTTCGTGCTCTGACTGAGGTCAACAAGGAATTCCCAGCTGGGGACTCCACCCTTCTCCCAGAGACACTGAGACACTGAGAACCAAACTAAAGCAACAGGACTGAGACGCTGGGATGTAGGAAGCAGTGGGTGGAAAAGCTGTGTGCAGAAGCCAGGGGTGGAGGCCACTGGCCACGTGGGTTCCGCCCTCCTGGGTAAGACGACGCAGGTGAGCCCTGGAGCCAACAGGGCAGGCCGGACCTGGTGCCGTGGCACTGGCTCTTTCTGAGGCAGATATAATGAATCCAAAGATCCACTGGACAGGCCTTGAGACACACAAATAAATGGCAAAGCCAGGCCTCCAGCCCAGGTCTGACTCAAACTCAGGGCCACACCCGCCATCAACACTGGACCTAAAATCAAGGGCTGCACAGATCAGGTCATTAGGACGGAATGATCTAGGGACACCTGGGGGGCTCAGCGGTTGAGCACCTGCCTTCGGCCCAGGGTGTGATCCTGGAGTCCCGGGATCGAGTCCCACATCGTGTTCCTTGCATGGAGCCTGCTTCTCCCTCTGCCTGTGTCTCTGCCTCTCTGTCTCTCTCATGAACAAATAACATCTTAAAAAAAAAAAAAAGACGGTGACTGAAGCATCAGTGAACAGTAGCGTCAAGTATGACCATCAGGAAAAAGCTATTGCTAAAAGTAGCCCGCCTCTCAGGGGTTGTGGTTGCTCAGTCACTCTCCCCAACTGACTCAGATATTCCTGTAGGTCACTCAGTGTCCAGGGCGGCTGCACGTCAACACCCCCCCACCCCAGGAGCTGGGCCCGGCTGCCGGCTGCCAACGACGCTTACCTCTGGTCTGCAGCAAACCCAGATGCTGACGTCAGATGAGCCACACAGCAGGAACTGTCTGGGCTCATCTGACAGACCCAGCTACAAAAGCGACGTCATGGAACAGAGGCTGGTCTCTTTTGGCAGCACCGACACAGAGGCCTCTGTAAAGACCAGTTCCCGACAAACATTTCCAGTTGCCGGTCTTCCTCAGAGTCGTTGTCCAGGGAAAGGGGACGGCGCCACAATGGCTGTCAGGTGAGATACCTCGTTTTCCGACAGCAGTATGACTCTGTAAGATCTTCAGGTTTCGTTTTTAAGTCGGCGCAATCATGTTTTAAAAGGTGAACACCTCGTAATAACCTACATCACACACTGAGGCTGTTATTCTCTGCGGAAAGAGCTAGTTTCGTACATTTGTGAACCAGTTCTTCCGGCCCTGATGAAACAGAAATGTGACGCTGTGATTTAGAATAAGAAATATAGATTGGGTCTTTGTCCTCGTTCCTGTCACGTAGTTCCTAAAACCCCTGTAAGTTCCAAGAGGGCCACCCTCTCAGGTCCCCTCTCTTCGGGAGCTTTGTACTATCGCTCAATAAACTTTGCTGCCCACTAAACAGAAAAACAATTTTGCTTTCCAAGAGCTACAGGGACAGCTTTTCATTATAATGTTTAGTTTTGTTCCCAGTTCCTGAAATAGCTCCAGGTAGTAAAGGAGAAGGGGGCGTCTTCCATGATTCCTAACAAGCTGCTTGCCACCAAGCCAGGTTGTGCTAAGGGCTGACCAGTGGCTGCAGCTCCCAGGTAGCAGCTTTCCCTCGTAAGACACTCCCTTAACCTTCCAAAGAAGTGCCTTTATTTATTTACAGGGCTTAGGAAAGGAAAAAAAAAAAGCTCTAGAAAAAGGAAATTCCAAAATAGGCCCCGGTGCAGTGAGTATCTGGCAGGGTCTGGGTCGCAGTCTCTTGTGCTTACTGGTGGTCACTTCCAGGTTGTGAGGACAGTTCTCCCCGAGTCTCTTGATCGGCCCCCTTTGGGCCCCAGCGACTGGCCCTGACGACTTCTCAGCTCTCGGTCGGCCCCGTCACCTTGCGCCAGCTCCTCATCGTAGCTGGAAACAGAGGAACATCTTCAGGACTTGGCAGGGGCAGGGGCAGCCTGAGCTGCAGTGTGCAAATCGCACGTTGCCCAGGGAAGGAGCCCGGCCCCCACCCTGCATGCACCCAGCCTGCCAGCCCACCAAACACTTCCTGATCCCACAGAGCTGACTTGGTACAGTCAAGTATTTTCATGAACTGTCCTCGGTTCCCACAGTTGGCTGACATTTTATAAAGGCTACCAGATGGAAGTGGGCAGTGACCCCAAAGGAAACATGAATGAGACACCAGGGTGGTACGGAAATAAACTGACGTCTGGAAATACTTTTACACACAGCATCTGCGGGCGGGTAGGACTGACCCCGTTTCAGATGGGGAACAGGGTGTGAATGACCCACCCGGGAGGAGAGGGTCAGGACAGGGAGAGCAGTTCATCCACAAGAAAGGCCAGATCCAGCCCCCACCAGCTGAGGACCACGCTGCCCCTCCCCACTAAGTTATGCCCCCGGCCTGTGGAGTGTTAAGGCACAACCTGCGTAGGAAACAGCCTGGGCTCTTGCCTCAGAAAGAATGGAGCAGGAGGCCGGGGTGCCCCTGCCCGATTATGGCACCTGGGTAGTCCCCGGCCTCTCTCGCCACGGTGAGCCCCCTCTTATGGGGCCGATGAGGGTGCAGAAGTATCACTGCCCACCTGCAGGCCCTGGCAGGTGCAGGCTTTGGCGAATGGGGTCCCCTGTCCCCATGGTGACTTCACATCAACCTCCTGACTGATCCACACTTCCTATCTGAGACTTGGAGAGGTTTACTCGGTGTCCTGAGGTCACACGGCCCAGATGGGGCAGACATGGGGTCAAGTAAAACCCAAAACTTCAGATTCCTAATTTGGAACTTTTTACCCTGTGGATCAGGAGTGTGAAAAGCCTTTCTGTTCACTATGAAACGTCATTCCAAGGTGTCATTTGGTGGCCACGCCTTGAATGAGGATCATCGAAGAGCACATTCGTGTCAAATGCAAAAGGTACTAAGATGCTCAGTTATGTTGCATTGGCTGAGTTTTGCTGACTTCTATAAAAGGGTCTATTTCCATTAGACATTTATTCCCAGAATTAGAATCTGCAGGGTGAGTGTGGTGTGGGATAGAAGCTTTGGAAGGTGATGACAGATTTTCTGCACTGTACTTCTGGTGGCAAACAGGGGGCCAAAAGGGAAGGGCAAGGAGGCAGGAGGCCAGCTTGTTGACCATTATGCACACGGCAGGCACTACGGGGTTTCCCTCTGCCAGGTGGGGATCAGGGCAACAACGGAGGGCCCTCCTCCCCCCACCTCCCCAAGGAGAGATGACACTGGAGGGTCTGCCTGTGGGGGCCCCTCCCCACGCCAAGGACTGCTAGAGCCCCTGGGCTCCCCATTCACATGTTAGCAACTCCCCCGTTAGCACTGTGCTGCTGGTTCTGCGTCTCCATAGCTGACCTGAGGACTGCAGTGACCCCATTAGTCTGGTTTACAGTTGCCCCCGGCACCGCACTCCTGGGTGGGTGTGCCGTAAGGATCTCCTGATTGATGGGGGGTAGGTGGGGGGAAGGATCACAAAGGGTTACCAGTCTCATTGTGGGTTTGGCAAGCGGCTGGCACCTGGGATGGGCTGTTCCCAGGGGCAGAGTGGCCCCCGACTGAGCTAATGTGGAGGAGAATCAGGCAGGATGGCCTTCTAGGCCCCTTCCCATTCTAGCAGGCTTTCCTCCTGGCTTTCTGACAAGCAGATTGCACTCATTGGCAGGGCTCAAATAGTAGCATTTTGTTTTTTGTTTTTTAAGATTTATTTACTTATTTATGCAGAGAGAGTATGAGGGAGGAGGGGCAAAGGGAGAGAGAGAATCTCAAGCAAACTCTGTGCTAAGTACGGAACCTGATGAGGCTCCATCTCACGATCATGACCCTGAGGTCACAACCCGAGCCGAAACCAAGAATTGGACACTTAACTGCCTGAGCCACCTGGACGCCCCTGGACGAGCGTCTCAAAGGCTGTACGACCATACCCAGCACATACATACATACATACATTCATTCATTCATTCATTCATTTATTTATTTTTACCCAGCACCTTTAGACCAGGGCCCCCGGAGGCTGCAGGCACAGAGGGCCGGGATTCATGGCTTGATGGCCAGGACAGCCATCAGGGCAACAGGAGCGCCTGTTTCTGGGGGCCAGCACCAGCGGTGTGACCTTGGGCCATTAAGTGGCAGCCTAGCCTCCTCCTCTTGCTGCTGGCACCCTCTGGAGACTGCTGTGAGCTCTCCATGGAAGGCGGAGCACCCAACATGGTGGAGTCAGGGCCCTCCCTCCCCACGCAGCAGGGCCACCGCTGCAAGAGGCCGTGGCTGTGAGCCAAAAGCGGGATTCCCGACGATGAGGTCATCTGAAGCCCTGGGAGGAGTCCTGAGTGGAAGCGCCTGGAAGTATCAGCTCTGACTGGAGCCTTCTTTACTCACAGGAGTGAGGACAGGGCAGCTGAGTGGGTGGGGAGGGACCTTTTTGTCTCGTCAATAGCAGTGAGGCTCTGACCTCTGCGTCTTATACTGGAAATTGGGTGTCTGTGGCCTCCCTTGAGGCCCCCACGGGCTCCTGACAGCCCCGCATGCCCACCACCCTGGCTGGTTGGAGGGATATCCACCAAGGACCTCAGACTCCTGGCAGGAGGCAAGATTCCTCCACACACCCCGTCCCCGTCGCAGAGGCTGTCAGGGCTCAGCCACCATCTCCTTCACGTCACCCCGCACCTCCCACGCTGCCCCCCAGAGGCTCTGGACATGCCCCAGTCTGACCACCCCAAACTTCCTCAGCGCACTCAGAACTCGTGTGTCACCAGCAAGCCCGAGTCCTTCCTCCACCTCATCCTAGAACATCCCCTGCACCTTCCTGCGCTAAAACCTGGCTCTCCCCGAAGATGCTGCTTCCCTGCAGCCCCTCAAATGCAGGTGCTTTCTTTCCCACCCATCATGCCCCTGGGCCATCCCCCGTGCTCTGGAGGCTGAGCCCCCATGCCATCCCCCTCTTCAAAACCTCCTTCCACCACCCTTCCCATTCGTGCAGTTACCTGTAACCCCAATTCCTTACGATTCAGGCTCCTGGCTCACAGCTGTAGGCAACTGCGGTGACCAAACAGGAGACCCCAATTCCCTGACCCTGTGCCCCCCAATGTCCCATCCTCTGCCCCCGTTCAGGTCCATTCTAACATACCCCTCCACCAACCTTGTCATGTCCAGTAACCGCAACCCCTGCAAAACCCGGATGGTAGACACTCCTTCTGACCCCTGCCTCTTCTTTCCCAGCCGACTTCCCTGGTGCCCTGGCCCCAACAACCCACAACCACTGGGTCTCCCAGCACCTCACCCTCTCACCCTCCTCCTTACCTGACAGGTCCCCAGCGCTGATCACTTCCAACCGTCTGCTGACCCCGCACTCAGCCCAGGCAGCTCACCATGGCTGGAGACAACAACTAACCACGCCGAGCACACCTGAAGCTCACCACCGCTGCCCCCGGAGGCCCCACTTCCCTGACTTAGCCTTCCACCTTCCCCCGTGCTGCACACAGATGTCAACGTCATGCAGGGGCAGAGGCGGCGAGGAGGCCAGCGTGGGCTCTGGAGGCTGAGCCCCCACGCCAGCAGCCTACCTGTGTGGGCCTGGGATCCATGTGCAGTGTTCACTACAAATCTCTTCCTTTGTTTCCTTGAAACGTTAAACGCGCATTTCTACTCTTATAGAAGTACTAACGTGATCCTCACACATGTGCCCCTCCCAGTTCAGGGCACTATTTGCCTCTCTTAGCCAGCTCCCCCTCCATACCTCGCGGCCCACAGGATTTGCTTCCACGTGGACAAGCTAATGTGCATCCCTCCGCACTCATGAAAGCAGTCCCACATGTAGATGTCTGTCCACGCTGAGGGAGGGCAGAGGCCTCTGCTTGCTTTCCGTGGGCTTTTCTGCAACGTGCTTTCCTCCTCAGCCTCCCAGGCCCCATGCAGAGCTCCTGGGCCATGTTTTCAATGGCCACCCGCTATTCCAGGGTATGAATGTACAGTACTTTGCTCAACCACTGCCCCTTTGACAGGCTCTCACGCTGCTTCCACTTTTTGTCAGGGCCAGCAGGCCACTTTACCTCTAAACCTTTGTTCTCATGTGTGTAAGATGAGTCTCAATGACAATACTGACCTCAGAAGGTCGCTGGGGAAATGGAGCATGATAACACACAGGAGGCACTCAGCACGGTTTCTGGCACCATGGTCAGCCCTCGGTTGTCAGGTCTTATCATTAGCATTTCCCGTCTCCCTGACTCTACAAGATAGCTCACATTAGCCCCCACTCAGGATAGACAAGCAGGCTCTAAGAGTTACAGAGACTTTGTCAACATCCCACAGCTCCAAGCAGCGGGGCCAGGGTGCGAGCTGGGCCTCTCTGCTCCACGGCGGCCAGGGAGAAGGTAAGGCCCAGAGCTCTCCTGCTTCTACCTGCTGCACCTGCCCCAGCGGCTCACATGGTGCCCAGCAGGTAGCAAACGCTTCATCAATATTGATTAAGCACAAGATCCAAAGACCTAGTTTAATACCCGTTTTTCCACTACAACAGGATCTCTCCCATAACGTCATTAATAAGTGAAACACTCGGCCCAAACAAGACAAGTCCACACACAGGCAGAAACCCCTAGCTGGACCCTGGCGCCCCTCAGTCTGAAACACACAAGGATGGCTGCCCAGTCTGCACACAGACTTACAGAATTTCGTAATTGCCGAGAACTTCCTTCGGGGGTGACTTGTTCCATTTACAGTCCGGAATCTCGCCATTAGGGACGGCAATATTGAGGGTGTCGTTGATCAGGTTATACTTAAGGATTCGGTCGTTGGCAGTGCTGGAGGTAAGAGATGGGGACGCGTTCACCTACGAGAGGAAAAGGAACCACGTTCTTCACTTGGATCACAGACTCCCATGGCACGAACACACACGCTGCAGAGGGAAATGCCTGCTACCACACATTTTAGGTCCAGCTGTCATTTCATACTGTTCGTATATAATATCCTCAGGTGCTTTGTACAGGAAGCGTTTTAGGATCTGCTTCCATTAGCTATTGGATGAAATATAAATAATACTGAAAACAGTTGGGATTATGACCTACAAATCACTCATCACGTAAATAAAAATGTTAAGTGAACACAGATCATAAGCATAACCATAGTGTCTACCTGTGTGATGAGCTCTGAACCAAGTATTGTGAGCTGCCCCGCTTGGGATGCCGAGGTGGTTCAGCGGTTGAGCATCTGCCTTCTGCTCAGGGCATGATCCCAGAGTCCCGGGGTCAAGGGACTCCCTGCAGGGAGGCTGCTTCTCCCTCTGCCTGTGTCTCTGCCTCTGTGTGTCTCTCATGAATACATACATAAAATTTTTTTTTTAAGTTTTTACTTATTTATTCATGAGACACAGAGAGAGAGAGAGAGAGAGACAGGCAGAGACATACGCAGAGGGAGAAGTAGGCTCCATGCAGGGAGCCCGATGTGGGACTTGATCCCAGGACTCCAGGATCACACCGTGAGCCAAAGGCAGATGCTTAACCACTGAGCAACCCAGGCATCCACATACATAAAATCTTTAAAAAAAGAAGGAAGGAGGAAATAAGAAAGGGAAGGAAAGGGAAGGAAAGGGGAAAGGGGAAAGGGGAAAGGGGAAAGGGGAAAGGGAAGGAAAGGAAAGGAAAGGAAAGGAAAGGAGGAAAGGAAAGCTGCCCTGCAGAGCTTTGCTAGGACCAGTGAACCAAATAGCATTGTTGAGTTGAAGTAAAAAGTAATCCCCCCCCCCCCCCCGCAACTTTAAGTCATCTCTATACCCAACATGGGGCTCAAACTCATGACCTGAAGATCAAGAGTTGGATGTTTTACAGACTGAGCCAGCAGGGCATCCCCAGTGGGCCCTTTAGGGTGGAGAGAGTAATACTTCACCAACAAAGCAATATTCTGACAAATGAGGAACCCATCTGGTAGACAGAAAGTTAGTCCCATGAAGCTAAGCAATGTCAAAGATGGGCAGGTTAAAATGCAACTATTCACCGTCTGTGAAGTCCCACTGGCCCTCAGTCATTGCCTGTTTACTCCTACTTTGTTTATTTTTTTAAAGATTTTATTTATTTGAGACAGAGAGAGAGCAAGCGAGAGAAGCCAAGCATGGGGAGTGGTGGAGGGAGAGGGAGAAACGGGTTCCCTGCTGAGCAAGGAGCCTGATGCGGGGCTTGATCCCAGGACCCCAGGATCATGACCCGAGCCAAAGACAGACGTTTAACCGACTGAGCCACCCAGGTGCCCCATGTTTACTCCTACTTTAGACACAGTTGTGACCTTGGTTAGCCGTTTCCTTGGGCCATGTGAGACTGGAGGCAGCAAGTGGGCAAGGTGTTCAGGTTTCTCCCAAACCCCGTGCTGCTAGCGAGGTATCTAACATATGCAGTGAAAGAGGCCGTGTGATCCTTGGGGGCCCTTGGAATGATACCCGTGTTTCATGATGCCGTAATTATTTTAAATATACTAAAACTACAATCTGAAAAAAATAAAAAAATAAAAAAAATAAAACTACAATTTATTATTATGCTAAAAGTAATATTTGCAATTAAGATCCTAGCTCATCAAGGAAAACTTGACTTCCATTCAAGTTACTTTTTTTTTTCTTTAAAGATTTTAATAATTAAGAGAGAGAGACAGAGGGAGAAGCAGACACTCCACTTAGCAGGGAGCGCGATGCAGGGCTCGATCCCAGGACCCTGGGATCATGGCCTGAGCCAAAGGCAAACACTTAACTGACTGATCCACCCAGGCGCCCCTGAGTTACTCTGTTTAAAATGAAAAAAAAACATTCTGTAGCACCAAGGACAGTGCACAGGACTTCTAAAATGGAAAAACAACATAAATATTTTATACATGCATCTGTAGATCTCTGTATACATCTATGTATATCTCTGTGTGCGCGCGCGCACACACACACACACACATGCATGTGTGCACACCCTTTTGGCAGTATAATAAGTAACCTGGAAAACACTGTTCTGGAACAGTTTGCTCTCTGATAACTTGGCTCTCCCAGCAGCTTCCTGTTAAGGGCTTCCACTGAATTTCCCTCTCACTACAATTTCCCTTTGGGACTCAGCTTTCCTGGCTCAAAACAGGACTGAGCTAAAGAGCTTGAGCCGTTTGCCTCCGCTGATGCTCAGAGGCACACACAGGGAGACGGACCAACGGGCCAACAGAACGTGTCCAACCCCACGTCCCCTGAGGCCCAAGCTCCTCTCTCTGGCTGCAAAGCAAAGCAGGGCAACCCAACAAGGCAGGCTCAATATCCGGGCCTCAGGCAAGTAGGCCAGTGCCCACTGCTGCTAAGGCCTGGTGTAAGTGTCACCCAGGCCTGTGACCAGAGGAAGGCTGTGCACACTAGGACCGCCCCCACTACATCCCATCTAAGCCTTGAAACAGGCAGATGAATCCACTCCCACACTATGCCTTGGTCAGAAGAAGAGAATACTGCTTATCCCTGGATAGCGTGCTATCGCTGCCCACAGGCTACGGGGTCTGGATGCTCCTTTCCTAAACGGAAGCCATGTCCCCATGAGGACAGGGCAGGGCCTCCAGGACACAGATGGCGTCCAGAAGAGGGAAGTGGCTGGGCTGGGCTCAGAGGGGAGACACTGGGGGCTGGTCACCAATGGTCCAGCCATTGGTGACCACTGGTCACCCCCAGCAAGCCTGTCGCTCCTGACCAACTGTCCCCATACTCCCCGTCTGCCCCGGCCTTGCCACCCAACCCCACGGGCTGCTGCAGCGCAGTTACCTCGATCAGCCAGGGCTTCAGCTTGTCGTCGATGATGATATCGTACCCATAGCACTCGAAGCAGTGTTTGTCGTTGTTCATCACCGGCTGCAAGAGAGTAACCACCGGGGGCTTGTATGGCCAGCCTCGGGGAGGGCCCAGCTGACACCACCGCCCACTGTGGAGGCCTGCCTGGCCGTGGTGGGCCTCCCTGCCTGGGCTCAGACACAGAAACGTCCCTTAGCCTCCGAGGAGACCCCATGAGGCAATCAATCCCCAGTGTCTCCGGGCCTTCCTCATCAGAGACCTGATCACAGCAACAGCGTCTCTGTCCGCATGGGGCTGTCCTTGGAGTGGACAAAAGTCCCACTTCACACCCGGCACAGAGTTAAGGCCTGCGCAGCTGTGTCACAGACACTGTCCGCCAGGCTGCTGGGCCCTTCTCGGGGATGCGGGCTGCTAGGTCATGAACCTCTGTTCTGTGACAAGAGTTGATCCACTTATTAACGTTTCTGGATTTTCTTTTTAATTTTCAATTCCACTTCATAAACTATTCTCTAGGGGCATTAAAAAACCCTGCTAGCCAGGGTTTCACTTACAATGCAGATTCCCAGGCCCTGCCCAGGCTGCCTCATTCAAAACCTATGAGAAGGCCCCAGCAAGCAGCCCTGTCCCACGTGCCCTGGGGACCCATGTGCTCCCCACAGCGAGCGAAGCACACACACGAGAGTGAGGCCTTCTTATACACTAGTGGGTGTGCACACGCTACTTCAAACATGGATTTAGAACCAAAACTCCAGGGCAGCCCGGGTGGCTCAGCGGTTTAGCCCTGCCTTCAGCCCAGGGCCTGATCCTGGAGACCCAGGATCGAGTTCCATGTCAGGCTCCCTGCATGGAGCCTGCTTCTCCCTCTGCCTGTGTCTCTGCCCCTTTCTCTATCTCTGTGTCTCTCATGAATAAATAAATAAATCTTTAAAAAAAAAAAATAGGGGATCCCTGGGTGGCACAGCGGTTTGGCACCTGCCTTTGGCCCAGGGCGCGATCCTGGAGACCCGGGATCAAATCCCACATCAGGCTCCCGGTGCATGGAGCCTGCTTCTCCCTCTGCCTGTGTCTCTGCCTCTCTCTATCTCTCTGTATGACTATCATAAATAAATTAAAAAAAAAAAATTAAAAAAAAAAAATAGAACCCAAACTCCAAACTCCTGTGGGGAGATGGGCCAGTCCAACCTCACGCACTGGAGGGAAACCAGGCTGGGGGTGAGGGTGGGGGGAGGGACTTTTTTCCCAGGGGAGTCAATAGAATGGCACCTCCCCAGAAAGCCTGGGGCCCAAGCCCTGGCCACTGCCCATACCACCATTCCAGCAGCCTCTGCAGGACAGGAAGCTGCTAACTCTCCAACTGCCCCCCCCGCCCGCCGTCTCCCGATTTCAGAGACGGCCGCCAAGGCGCAGAGAGGCTGGGCATACACTCTCCACGGGGGGTGCGGCCTACTCCGAGTGCCAGGCCGAGTGCCCTCAGGTCCCATGGCCAGTGGGCCAGTCTGCTGGGAGCCCCCTGGCAGGCCCGGGCCCCTGTGCTGGTCCCTGTACTTCCTCACTCCAGGGCTGAGCCTCCATGCTGCTCATGAGTCACGGGGTAATGCGCATCTAGGAGCCTACATGGGAAGCTCTGAACATAGCAGCCTATATGCTGGTGGCCGGTGTTTATTCCTTTCCCTCAAAAATAGATGCACACCTGCTTTGGAACAGTAAAACGAAACAAACAAAAACCACAAACCAGCCAACAAACAGCAGACTTGAGGCAACAAGCAGAGAGGTGGCTTTCTGCAGCCTGTGTGTCCGTGACCACGAGGCCATCTCTGACCATCAGCTTACAGCAAAGTATGCCCCCTCGATCCAATGGCACAAAAGAGCTGCTGGTGACATCAGCAGGACCTGTCTGGGCACCTGGCGTGCCCTGGGCAGCATGTAGCCAGAAGTTGGCCCCTCTGCCTCACCACAACTGCCTCGGCCTCTGGCAAACATGTGGATATGAGGAAGGTGAGCCCATGAAGACGAGCATTTCTGGCAAAAGAACAAGTGTCCCCCACTGCTCACTCAGTGGCTCTCTGCTCCCAGGCTCCAGCCCCACCCCTCACCCCGGCACTCACCGCCACAGCCTTCAGCGACTGCACGATGATCCAGTGGATCTCGTCAAACAGCTTGCTGGTCACCTCCTTGCCTCTGGTGCTCTCCAGGTAGAGCCGCAGGTTGCTCACAGTCCACTTGCCTCCGTGGATGTGGTTGTAGTCTTCCTGGTGACGGCAGAGGGCACAGGCTCCCAGGCAATGCACCCTGAGGAATCTAGCACTTGCTCTCTCACCCTAGAACATGTGTGGGGTGCCCCTGCCCTGTGGGGATCTGGATCCCCCATAAGGCACGTTCGAAAATACTCACCTCTATAGTACACTCACAATTAGTAATTCATTCCCTGCAGTGGCCCCAAGACCCACCCACTTTAAGCCCAAGACACTCTTCTGGCAGAGACCCTCTCTGGGGGCTACCCTTGGCTAACAGGAGCAGCCCAGTCCAACGTTATCCCTACCCTGGCAGCCAACCACCTGCAATAGGCTAATACTGGGGTAGCTCGGTCCCTGGTGGCTCCATCCCAGGTGGTTCTACGGACCACCCAGCTCCAGGTACACTGCCACCACTGCATCCCAGTTTGACTCTCCCTCTGCCTTGTCTGGATGCCCGCCCATCCCCACGCTCCCCAGCAGACCCCCTGCACACTCATCTCTGCCTCCGAGTCTGCTTCCAGAGGGGCCACACGCTGGCACCAGGCATCGTGGTCCAAGAGCACCACACATGTAACTCCTCACTACGTCTCGTCTGCGGTAAGAGCCTCAGGCTCAGAGGGGTTACAGGACGTGCCTGAGCTTCCACCCAGGCTGCAAGGAGCTGGCACCCAAGCCCAGCTTTCTCACCCTCATCCATAGCTCTTTCTATACCTCTGACCCTGAACATTGACTCTCTACCCAATGCTCTCTTTTGAAGCCAAGAAGCTAGAAAATCCTCAAGTACATCAGGACGTTATGAGGCCAGGTTTCGTTTTCTTAAGTATAAAGCTGAGAAGTGAGAATGAAAATCAAACCAGCCTAAGAAAGGACAAATACTGCTGACTCAAACCAGACTTTTTTTTTTTTCATATTAATAGAATTAACCACAGTTTAATTAACCACAGTTTGAAAAAGATACCTTTTGAGGTTAGAGACAAATTTACACGTCAGTTTCACTAAAATACCTTACAAGATGAAGGACCCAAGCATGCTTACCTCAGACAGACTCTCAATAACTCAGCCTTTGTATCCCTAAAAACAGGGACTCTGAGAAGTTACAGGGAAACCAGGCTGCTGCCCACTGATACCTTTCTTTTCCCTGTTACAGAGTCTCTTCACTCTCAAGAAAAGTTCACTTAAAAAAAAAGTTATAAAGGTATAAAGTATCCACGGTAAAACGCTGCCTTACACATGCATCGGTATAAAGAGCAGGAAGTATCACCTATTTTTTGGACTGTAGGAACATTATTTAATCAGATTTATTTCAGAACACTTTACCAAGGCAATTTGCAAACACTGCCCGTGTAGGATGCACTCCTCCTCTTTCCATCCCTTTATCAATCTGCCTCCCGGTGGGCCCCCATCCCACATGCCTGCACTCCCACTGCAGCCCCTGGAGGCCTCCCTCATCATCAGTCCTTCACTACTGGTCCCTGAGCTCCCTGAGGGCGGGGATGCCCCTTCACCATCTCTGTCCCAGGCGCCACGCTGTGCCCTGGGCCCAGGGACTCTCGGTAGATGCACCCGACGACAGATTGCTTTAACGTTTCAGGGTCCAGTATAACATCTGTCCCTCATGCAATTCTAAACGAGAGCCATGCCAGGCTTCTATTTGAGACTGAAATGTAGGTTTCTCAGAGTAAGCACTTTCTCATGTTAACAAGCGAAGCATTTACAAATAGAACCCAGAGAGAAAGCACAGAGGCTTCTGGTGCATTGCAGAGATGCCACGCCAAAAGTCCTGCCTTCTGCTTTCTCCTTCTATGGATTAAAAAAAAAACAAAAAAACAAAAACGGTTTCTGTTTCTTATAGATGAAATAGTGACTCAGCTGACTGGTGTCCTGAGAAGGCCCATCGAGTAGAGCCCTCCCGATTGCAGTGTGGCTCCCAGCCCCCAGCGGCCTGGCAGGCCGACATGCTCTGCACTGTCCTAAGGACACCAAGTGGTCTCAGGTCAGCATGGCCATTACCCAGCCCATGGCCAGACCTCACTAATTGTGCTACTTGGCGACGAAGTGCCTGATGTCATGGCTCAGCTTTCCCCGAGTGACATAAGTTTTGTGCTGCATCCCATGAGGGCTCATTCTCCTGATTATTATGAATAAGGTTCTGGCCAAGCCATCCTCGCTCCTCTAACCTTGAACATGTAACAGCGAGGCTCACCAGTTTGCTGAGCGAAACCTGCTGGGTGGTGAACCAGGGTCGGCCTCACACAGAGGACTGTCAAGGCCCTCAGTAAGTGGAAGCCCTTGTCATTTCATTACCAGCCAGGTAATACCAGGGTTCCTGTTTGCAGAAGAGGTGGCTCAGGGAGGTGAGGGTGACCAGCCCGAGTCACACAAGGGTAAGTGATGGACGGAGGTTGGAGCTCAGGCTGGTCTGACCAAACCCTTCAGTAGGCTGCTCAGAAAAAGCTTGTTTTCTATCAACACTGACCCTCTTTCCACTCAAATTACATTAAAAAAAATACCCAAAGCTTCCAATCAAGCAAGATCCAAACGAAAGAATCTCTCATAAAGAAATGAGACCTTCTGAACGTTCTTGTAAAGACGACAGTAAAGCCCCAAAGCCCACACAGAACCTTCGATGTTCTGTGTCTTGGCCCTCGGTGGCCTCCCCAGCTACTTCTCACCCCACCACCTTCACTCTGGCAGCTCCGGCCACCCTGCCCTTCTCATAGCTCCTGTAGTGCTCTTTCCTGCCATGGAACCCTGGCACACGCTGCACTCTCTGCTAGAACGCTCCTTCCCCACCTGGGTAATCCCTGCTCACATCTGACATCTCAGCTCAAGCACAACTTCTGCACAGAAGGCTTCTCCAGCCACCTGGACTAGGGACTCCTTCATCCCATGCTCTTCTAGATCTGCACTCCTTAGCTTCAGAGCATGCACCTCGGTTTGAGATGACACATTCCTCAGCATGGGACCAACCCAGACAAGACAGGTGCTCGGTGATGAGTCTTTGAGGCAAGGAGTGGCCAAGGATGTGTCCTCTCATGGGTTCTCCCACCACTCCCACGAGGGGGTGACATTATCACCTTTTACAAATGAGAAATCGAGGCTCGGAGAGTCGTATTAAAACTCGCTCAAGGTCACGGAACTAGAAAGGCAGGGCTTGAACCCGGGGCTTTCTTTCTGCATGAGCCACCCCACCTGAGGCTGGCTCAGCTGATGCGCTGGGACAGCCACACTGGATACTTAGGCCTCCCCACTCCTCCTGAGTGCCAGGGCATCTCGAATTCTGCTCCTTTCGCGCCCCTCCCTGCCGCAAATAGAAACCCACAAAATCACTCCATTTCCTTCAGCCCAAGTGAATGGATGCGCTCACCCCATGTTTCTGAATGGCGACGTTGGTAAGGTGAACAAACATGTTGTCCAGCTCACTGGTGCTTGGGGTGTACTTCACTGTGCAGAAACGGCAAAATCCAAGTTTATACCTATGTGGGTAGTTAGATTACTTCAACACTCTGAGGAGAAGCACAAATAAAATATAACACTCTGGGGGTGGGGCGGGCACCTGGGAGGCTCAGTCAGTTAAGCGTCTGCCTTCGGCTCAGGTCATGATCTCAGGGTCCTGGGATCCAGCCCCATGTCAGGCTCCCTGCTCAGTGGGGTTCTGCTTCTCCCTCTTCCTCCAACCCTCACCCTGCTTGTACACTCTCTAATAAACAGAATCTTAAAAAACATATATGTATATATGTAACACTTTGTTCCCTTAAAACCCATTTTTCGTTTTAAGCCTTTAAAAGAGCTGCTTTTTCACTTATGTTTCTTTTTTTTAGAACAGGCATACTGACACATAATCCACATGCCACAGAACCTCCACATAAAGTGTACAGCTCAGGGGCTCTTGGCTTACTCAGAGGTGCGCGACCACTGCTGCACTCCATCTCCTGGGTTCGTCGCCACAGAGAAACCCTGTGACCTTTAGCAGTCACTCCCTGAGCCAGGGCTGGGCAAACGCTAATCTACTTTCCATCTCTGAAGAGCTGTCTATTCTGGGTGTGTCAAAGCATGAGACAAGACTCCAGTGGTTCTTACATGTAACAGCGCAGCGGGCGGTAGGTCGACACCAGAACATACAAGCGCAGGTCAAACTTCCTCCCACCGATTAGCAACGGGTTGTTAATGTAGAGAGAGATCACGTAGGCTTCCTTAGTAGACTGAGTCACAAACCTAAACGCATCAGAGAAAGTCAAAATTAGATGGCAAAGACCCAAGGTTGGTAATCAGCTCTCTGCCTCTCATTGAGAGGCTGATGCGTGGGGGATAAAATGGAGCTTAGGTGGCATCCACTCAGTGCCCCTGCCCCAGAGGACAGTGCCAGCAGTGCCTGGGAACCCACCAGGGGGTCGGCAGTGTGCACTCAGACTTAAATGCTCTGCACAAGAAGGTGACCCTGCCCCTCCTGGGAACCCCAACTGAGCCACCAGCCCTCCAGGAGAGAATCACACTCCAACATCTCTGAGCAGTTCAGGGCCCTCAGAGGCAGGGTGAGCCCCAGACAAAACCCCCTGGCCTGGTATCTAACTTCAGTTCCAAGGAGTCCTCAAACCCAGAGCAGAGACCTGACCTGAGACTGCCAAGAGCAATCCCTGCTATGGATCGCACACACTCCTGTGCGTTTCACACATATTCACCTGTTCCCTCCCCATCTTGCCCCGATGAGGTGCTACTGGCGCCCCTCATTTACCCAGATGAAGCATGTAAGAGTCTACAGAAACAAAATGTACTCAGCAAGTATAGACAGGGATTCGAACACACATACCCCTGGGCCCAGATCTTTTTTTTTTTTTTTAATATTTTATTTATCTATTCATGAAAGACACACAAAGAGAGAGGCAGAGACACAGGCAGAGGGAGAAGCAGGCTCCAGGCAGGAAGCCTGATGTGGGACTCGATCCCGGGTCTCCAGGATCATGTCCTGGGCTGAAGGCAGGTGCGAAACCACTGAGCCACCCAGGGATACCCCCCCTGGGCCCAGATCTTAAGCAGGTGCTTCACTGCCTCAGAAATACCAGGACTGAGTGGATCTCACAGTAACTTTCAGAAACAAAGCCGCTCGCAAGGGTCCCTGCTCCTGGGACCATATGCTGGTTGATATACCACTTCCTTTTGCAACTGGCCTCAGGTGGGATCCTACAATCAGTCACAGGACTGCAGCCACAGAACCTTGCCCTGGCGCAATGTGGCAAATGCCATACACCTACAAAAGCAAGAGAGGAGAGGATGGGGATCCCTAGGTGGCTCAGCAGTTTAGCGCTTGCCTTTGGCCCAGGGCATGATCCTGCAGTCCCAGGATGGAGTCCCGGGATCTAGTCTCATACCGGGCTCCCTTCATGGAGCCTGCTTCTCCCTCTGCCTGTGTCTCTGCCTCTCTTTCTCTCTCTGTGTGTGTCTCTCATGAATAAATAAATAAAATCTGGGGCAGCCTGGGTGGCTCAGTGGTTTAGCACCTGCCCTTGGCCCAGGGCGTGATCCTGGAGACCTGGGATCGAGTCCCACGTTGGGCTCCCTGCATGGAGCCTGCTTCTCCCTCTGCCTGTGTCTCTGCCTCTCTCTGTCTATGTCTCTCATGAATAAATAAATAAAATCTTAAAAACAAAAACAAGTGAGGGCCCCTAGCTCCCGGCCAAGACTGACAGGTGGCCTGGAACTCCTAACTCAGAAGCCCACAGGATGGGCAGGCCCTGCACTCACGAAGACGTTTTGCTGTCACGGGACCACTTTTTGATCTGTGAGAGCTTGTTGATCAGAAAGATGCCCTTCCCCTGGGCTTTGCCACAAGGTTTCATGATCCAGGTGCTGGAGGGGCTTTTCCTGAACTCTTCCACGAACAGGTTGTAGTCGGCGGGCAGCATGTAGGTGACCGGAACAAAGTCTGAAAGGTGAAATAGAGGAGACAGCAGTGGGTGAGCAAGGCCAATGTGGCCACAGACAGGAAAACACTGCCACTGCCTTTTCTGGAGCTGCTTCACAACCCTCCGCCCCAAGCCAACATGAGAATAAGCCCCTCTGCCATTCAATTCCTGTCCGATAAACCTATCACCTGTTTTCTAAGTGCTTTGCAAACCTTTAATCCCCACAGCACCCTGTGGACTAAGGTCCTGTTATCATTCCCATTTATCAGATGACAAACCTGAGGCCCAGAGAGATTGGCTATATAATTTTCCCAGGTACACAAAGGGACTCTGAACCCACCCAACAGTCCAGCTTTTACCACCAGACTGCAAGAGGGACAAGCTTCTCCCTGGAACTGCCAGATGCAGTAATGCGGCCGCCTTATAAAATGCAGCCTGCAGCTCAGGACGTGCCTCTCCCCATCTGCGCACTGAGGATGCTCTCCATGCACATGCACCATGTGCCCAAGGTGCTCCTAGAAACTCAGATCCAAACGTGAGCCCCCGCCTGGCCCATTCTGGAGACACATGGAATGAAAGAAATGCCCAGCCCAGCTGGCACAAGCTCGTCACCATCTCAGTACCTGGTTTCGCTAGAGGATTTGGGGATTGATTTAAAACGTGGGGCTGGGGGAGGGGGGACGCGGCAGAAAAAAAAAAACAAAAAACGTGGGGCCAGCAAGAAAGGCACAAACCCAGATAGAGGTATTTCCCATTTTCATCTTTTTCTGCTAGAGGACTCCCCTCCTTTTCCAGCTCCTTCCTATATCTTTTAATATTCTTCACCATCAGATCCTTCCGGGTCAGTTCATAGTGGTTCGGAAAATGGTTGACTATTTGATCATCTGAGAGCCGATAGCCAGTTTCAACACTAAAAACGTTTCGGATGGTTTGCACACTCATCCTAAAAGAGAAGCATAGAAGAGGCATGCAGGGTAAAGCTAGAGCAGGTCCACATGGTGGCAGTTCCCGTGAAAGCTCATGACCAGAGTCGCTTACCCGTTCCCCCACCCCCGGCCCCCCAGGCCAGGAGACTCCCTGGCCCACTGCGGCACAGCACAGTGTCCAGTCACCAGAACTGTTGGAGGCATGGGCTGTTCTGAGTGTACACTGGAGGGCTTCACTCCCCAGCATAGTAGATGCTTGATAAATCCTTATCGATTAATGATACCATTGATTGCAGATAACAAGCTAATGAAAGAGCCTCCTCCAGGCTCTGAAATCAGGAAAATCATTTACGCAATATTTTCACCCAAAGTCAAGGACAGGGACCACTTTAAATAAAAATCACAGAGTGATTTAAGGGCCCTGGGTCAGTACTTCATATTCTAGCAGAGACCTCTGATGGCCCAACACTCTAGTGTAATGAGAGGGTTGAAAGAGAAAGGGATTCTTTCTAATCCTCTAAGAAAGCCAGTCTCCCTGCCACACCCCTCTGCCCTCCTAGCCCCACAGAGCAGGGAGGGGGCAGGAAGGACTGGGACTGGCACTCACAAGGGAGCTACAGGCGAGGCAGGCCATCTGTGGCTTCTAGCTCCTGGCCCAGCCTCACTCCACCCCAGGCACCAACCTACAGAGGGCCTCAAGCACCCAAGGATTTCTTTTGACTCTACAGTCATTAGAATAATGAGAGTTTTAGGAGCCCCTTGGGTGGTCAGCCTTCAGCTCTGGTCATGATCCCAGAGTCCTGGGATAGAGCCCCACATCTGCATCAGCTCCCTGCTCAGCAGGGAGTCTGCTCCTCCCTCTGCCCCTCACCCCACTTGTGTTCTCTTGTTGTCTTTCAAGTAAATAAATAATATATTTTAAAAAAAGAAGAAGAATAAGAATGGGAGTTTTATTTTTATTTATTCATGAGAGACATACACAGAGAGAGAGGCAGAGATACAGGCAGAAGGAGAAGCAGGCTCCATGCAGGGAGCCCGATGTGTGACTCGATCCCGGGTCTCCAAGATCACACCCTAGGCTGCAGGCGGCGCTAAACCGCTGTGCCACCAGGGCTGCCCAGAATGGGAGTTTTAAAACTTTTTATCATGGAAAAGCTGAACCATATACAAAAGCAGAGAGAAAAGCCCATTACGAAAGAGAACCCCGTTACAGGCTTCAGTGGCTATGGCCATGCAGCCAGACGTGTTTGGTTGGACCCCACCCATGCCTCACAGCATTGGGTTATTTGGAAGCAATTTCCTGATACAGCGTTCCATCCAAAGGATTCCCGTAAGAATCTCTAATAGTTAAGGATTCTTTATTATATTATACAATATCCTACTTTAGACCGTTAGCACAACTTAATAAAAAGCAGTAATTTCTGAGTATCATCAGACATTAATCAGTGTTCACACTTCCCAAGTTGTCTGACATATTTTTTACAGCTTGTAAACAAACAAAGGCCAGGCCTTCTGATGAGTTGCCCTCTCTCCCATGGTTCTTTTAATCTATATTCTCCCTCCTTTTTTTCTATGCTATGTCTATGTTGAAGACCCTGGGTCGGGGAGCCCCGGTGGCGCAGTGGTTTAGCGCCGCCTGCAGCCCAGGGTGTGATCCTGGAGAGCCCGGATTGAGTCCCACATCAGGCTCCCTGCATGGAGCCTGCTTCTCCCTCTGCCAGTGTCTCTGCCTCTCTCTCTCTCTAGCTGTGTCTCTATGAATAAATAAATAAAATCTTTAAAAAAAAAAAATGAAGACCCTGGGTCACCCGTCCTCCAAGGGCCTCCAGGGGTCCTCCTAGGGGTCCTCCCAGGTTCCTTACTTAGTGTAGCCTCACTGGTACCCCTCCACCTACATCCTGTCTATAAATCAGCAGTCAGACTGCAAGGCCTGAGGAGCTGCAGGTCAATTTGGGGGCATATCTCCATTTAGACCAGCCACACTTACGTGCTCATCAGCCCTGTGGTTAGTGGCTCCCATACCGGGCAGGCCTAGACCCTTATGTCATTAAGGGAGGCAAACAGGTGTCTTCTACGCTTTCGTTTCTCCTTCAAGTACTGGCAGGAAAATTTCCACAAGGAGAAATTTTCTTTCATCATCAACTTGAACACCTAAAACATAGTTCATACAGGAGAGACTAACAAAATGCTTAATTCTTTCCCTTTATTGGTTTTCAAAATAATGAGCTCATTCCCTACCATCCTGAGGTATGTGACAACATATATTCTGGGTCTCTATTACTGCAGAGCAAACTGCCCAGTGTTAGCAACTCAGGACAACAACCATTGCATCACATATCATGGTTTTGTGGATCAAGATTTGGGGCAGGGCTCAGCTGAGCATGCTTCTGCTCCACGTGGCACCCACTGAGGTCACTCAGTGGTATTCAGGCCGTGGCTAATCTAATCTGGAGGGTCCAAGACGGGTTTGTTCCTATGTCTGGCACCTTGGCGGGCATGGCTGGAAGGCCAGACGTGGCTGCAACTGGCACACACAACACCTATACAAGCTCCTCCGGCAAGACAGCGCCGGGTTGTCAGGCTTCTCACATGTCAGTTGCGGCTCCCGTAACAGGTTTCCATAAAGGAAATGGAAGCTGCTAGGTTCTTAAGGCCTAGGCCCAGACATGTCTCACTTTGGCTTTGCTTTGGCCAGAAATGTGGCAGAAGCGATGCTGTGCCACTTCGAGACTACCCTGAAAAGCCTTCAGAGCTTCCACCCGCCTTCCTGGACCCCAGCCACCACAGAAGAACAAGCCCCAGCTAGCCAGCTGGAGGGATGGGAAAGATTTGTGGAGAAGCCACTGTTGTCCTAGCCAAGGGCATCCAAGACCAGACAAGCCCCAGCTGACCCCCCCAGGTGACAGCAGATGCACCAGTGAGCCCAGGCAGGATCGGCTAAGTCCTGCGGGACCAAAAGTACCACCTAGCCAAACCTATAAATGCATGTGCTGTAGAAACAGTTGTTTCAGGGCACCTGGGTGGTTCAGTGGTTGAGTGTCTGCCTTTGGCTCAGGTCATGATCCCGAAGTCCTGGGATCGAGTCCCGCATTGGGCTCCCCACAGGGAGCCTGCTTCTCCCTCTGCCTGTGTCTCTGCCTCTCTCTGGGTCTCTCATGAATAAATAAATAAAATCTTAAAAAAAAAATGCTCTCAAAAACAAAGAAGTTGCTTAAGCCCTAAGTTTCGTGGTGTTTGTCACATGCCATCAATCTGGCCATAAAAAACTAATACACCCCCTCCAGCACAGCCATGGCTTTCACGTTTCTCATTGCTCCTATTTACTGCCCATATGCAAGCCGTGATCAGAACAGTTTCATAGTATGTTTTTCTTCATACTTATTGTTATACAATTTTCTGAACTGCTTTATAATTGTCTCAGTTATTTTAATGGCTATCCCATAATCTACCCAGTTAACAGTTACCTTTCCCAAACCATTTAACATTTAGCCGCCAATATTTTACCCTGATCAGTTTTTAAGACTTACTTAAAAACTGCTTAAAGACACTGCTTAAAACAGCTCTCAAGAGAGCTAATATCCAAAATTATACAGTCCCACTCTCTGTCTCTCTCTCTCTCTCTTTGTTCAGACTAGCTCTGAAATGCTTCTTCTGTGGCACGAAGAAGGGAGGTGCTCTGCACCCTCCCAAGCGTTGATTAATCACTCAAAGAAGCCAAAAGGACTGAGTATTGGCTAAGCCCATGGCACGGAGCCATGGGACACAAAGCAGTAAGTACAAAACACTCTTTTTCTCTAATGACATTTCAAGATTTTATTTATTTGAGAGAAAGAGAGAGAGAGAGAGAGCACGCGAGCACAAGCAGGGAGTGGGGCAGCTCGACCCCAGGACCCTGGGATCATAACCTGAGCCAAAGGCAGCTGTTTAACTGACTGAGCCACCCAGGTGCCCCTACAAAATACTTGTATTCAGCCTTTCTTCCAGAGTCCCATGGAAGCAGGGCTCTGGCTGTATTACTTCATTCTACCTTAGAGAAATATATAAACGTGACGCCAAGCCACACATGAGTGCTGCATTTCTCTGAAAATGCTTTCTCTGCCTGCATTCCATGCTCCTCAAGGAAAATTAGGCTGTGGTTTAAAACACAGGTACCTTAAACTGCTACACAAGCAAAGAAAGGGTCATCCCTCCCATCATTGCTGAAGACAAAAGCTGCATGCCAGCCTACTCTGCATCTGAGCCAGTGCCAGGCTCTGGGATGCTGGCATAAGCCAGACAAGGTCCTCGCTGTCACGGGGCTCACAGTAACATGGAAAGAGGGGACAGGCAGGGAAATCACAAATCATGGCACACAGCACCCACTGCGTGACACCAAAGAAAGGCTGAGCGTCTGGAAGCACAGGTGGCTTCCGGGGAGGGCAGCTTGTGAGCTGGTGCATGAAGGACGGAGACAGCACGTGCTTATGCAGCACCCATCACACGCCAAGCTCTTTGCTTTACTGACTCATTCAAACTTCAAACAACCATATTTGCAAAGAAAGGTCAAGTCCTTTGCTAATGGCCACACAGACAGCACTGTGGGAGCCAGGGTGTGAGGCCAGGCATGACCTGGCTTTGCGGTCTGGACATCTAACTGCGGGATGCATCGCACCTCTCAAAGATGGGCTGAGAGGACAGAAAGCACACCATTGACAAAGGTGCAGAAGCAAGAATGTTTTAGTAGGTCAACAGGAGAAAAGGTGCCAACTGCTCTGGGGCCTGGGGGAGAAAGAAGTGGCGAGAAGGAGGCCAAGTAACATCTCTCAAGGCAGCAGCGGGGAGCAGGTCTCGGGGAGGGCAGGTGCATAGAGTAAAAAAGCCTCCAGAGAGCCACCAACTCCCCCTCCCTTGGAGATTCGCCCCCATGTTCCAGGCCTAGGAGCTGCAGAGGCGTGGGGAGGCCCCAGCAAAGGAGGCGCTCATGGCTCTGTTTCAGCATACAACCCTGCCAGAGTGTGGGGGCTGCCCTGAGGCAGGGGCAGACCAGGCCTGCACAGGGGAGGACACAGGACCTCACCTCGTGAAGGCAGGCAGGACAAGGGCAGGAGTCTAAGGCAACGCTCATGTTTCCGGCTGCGGGGAGCACCACCAGGGTGTCAGCGCCAAACGCTGCTTTCTTATTATTCCTCCTGTCATTCACTTTTCAGTGCTGTGGACCAGTCCTACTGGCAGCCTCTGCCATGTGAGAAGAAGTGAAGAGGGCACAGATCCTTCCCCACAGGCGCCTTCCCCAGCGCCCGGCAGTAAGGCACTGAGAATGCTAAGCAGGGGGGCCTCTGGTTTCTCACCCAGAGCCCTGCAGTCTCAGCCATGCTGGCTTGTGTGCAGAACCATCCCAGCACTTCTGCCACCAGGCTGATAAACAGGAGCATGGGAACACCCCACAACGTGTATGAGCCAAGGGCTTTCTCGTCATGCACAGTGGAGGAGACTTGGGAATGGAAGTTGTGTAACGGGAGGCATCCTCTGAGAACGCAGCCTGCACCCGAGCTACCAGCATTCACAAGATTGATAGGTCGGCTTCAGAAAAACAATCAGATCCTGCTTTTTAATACTTACCAGTAAAAATTCCAATCTTCATTTTCTGTCACTTGGACCCATCCTCTCTTTTCAAAGTTATTTATCAGCACTGACTTCTCGATATCAGTGACCCATTTCACTTTTCCTGCCATAATCCTGGAAGAGGTCAACCTGTTAGTGCTTTGAAATGTCAAGAGCAAGAAACTTCCCCTGGTGCATCCTACGCTCCACTTGCCCAGGAAGCAGTTCTTGGCCAGGGGCCACTCTGTCCCTGAGAGGACATCAGGCCCTGTCTTTTGTTGTCACAACTGGGGGCAGGGATACTTCTAGTGAGTAGAGGCCAGACACCATGGTGCTGCCCACAGACACCATCCCTCCCCCCTCCCTCCATAGCAAGTCACCCAGGTCAAAATGTCAGCTGTACCAAGACTATGAGATCCTGGCCTACTGGGGCAGAGATAGGCAGCAACTGGTCACCACCCGACATGCACTGCAATGGTGACAGGAGCCACGAGGCAGAGGCAGCACCTGGGGCTGCGAGAGCAGAGACAGGAGGGGGCCTGTGCAGGGTAGCTGTGGAAGACTGTCCTGACCAGGGGGCCCTGGAGCTGGCTTCCCAAGGGTGGGTGGAGCCTATCCCAATGGGAGCACATCCCCCACCAAGGGCTGCTGCTTCCCTGCTTCCTCCCCTGCCCTGCTCTAACTCACTCTCTGTAAGTGAGGTGACCTTTAAGTGTTTATCTGACCACAACACTCCCATTTACTAGCCTCTCTGGTTCCCCAGGACACTTGAAATACACAGACCGGGGTGCCTGGGTAGCTCAGTTGGTGAAGCAGTGAAGCATCTGCCTTCAGCTCAGGTCATGATCCCCGGGTCCTGGGATCGAGTCCCCCATCAGACTCCCTGCTCAGTAGGGAGACTGCTTCTCTGTCTCCCTCTTCCCCTCCCCCCAGCTCATGCACAAGCTCGCTCTCAAATAAATAAAATCTTTAAAAAAAAATTCACAAACCTCTGGCCCTCACCTGCTTCTCCTTCACCTGCTGTGTTCTCACCACACTGGACTTCTCTGCCCACACCCGACCTCAGGGCCTTAGAATGTGCTTGGTGTCTGTGCCCGAGGCACTCCCCTCCCTCTCTGCCTGGCTAAGCTGCTGCCCACTCATCTGCCAGCATAGGTGAATGTCACCTCCTCCACAAAGCCTCCCTGACTCCCCACCTGGTACACAGCTGCTCGGCACTCCTGCACTCCTGTCCCTGCTAGAGGGCAGGGGGCTGGCTCTTCTTTGCTGCTCTGGGCCCAGGGCCTAGCACTGCACCTGGTATGTGGTACATGCTCCATTCAGACTGACTGACTGTGGCCCCAAGTCTGTCAGGACAACCGTGTGACTTGGACAAAGTTAAAAGATGGGCACCCAGGGATCCCTGCGTGCTCAGGCGCTGGGCACCTGCCTTCAGCTCAGGGCGTGATCCTGGGGTCCCGGGATCGAGTCCTGCATTGGGCTCCCTACAGGAGGCCTGCTTCTCCCTCTGCCCGTGTCTCTGCCTCTCTCTTTCATGAATAAATAAATCTTAAAAAAAAAAAAAAAAAAAAAAAGATGGGCACCCAGGTCTGCCTTGCCTTGGGAGAGGGAAAAGAGAAGGCACTCCCATGAGCTTTCACACAAAATCAGCCCACTACCTCCTCACCCTGCCCAACAGTGCGGTGTCACAGAGGTGGAACTGTGGTAGAGAACGGCTCTAGTTCGAGCCCCAATTCCAGCACTCACTAGCTGCGTGACTCTGGGCAGTTTACTTAACCTCTCTAAACTTGTTTCTTTACCTTTAACAACAGTATTTACTCATCTCACCAGGTTACAGTGATGATCCGATGAGTGAACACTGAGAACAGTGCTTGGCACGTAGAAAGCACGCAAGAGATATTTGGTATTATTGCTGTCATCATCCCCACTTTACAGATTTGGAAGCTAAGCCTCAAAAGTTAGGAGCCTGAAGAAGAAACAGACTGAAGGGAGTCGGGGAGCCCTGATTTGAACCCAGGGTGACTCTACTCCGAAGGGCCACCTCTTTTCACACAGTCTGCCTCTGAACCTGGCCCTCATTGGATGACGTCCATGCCCACGGGTAAGGTAAGGAATAAACAGAATCCCCCGTACAAAGAAGCAAGAAGCTGCGGTATAACAATATGAGGCTGTTAACATGGGAAGTCAGCAGCCACCGCACAGAAATGATGGCAGAAGCCGCCCAGGAGCTGAATCCCCATATGCTGTTACCCCGCACCCCTCACCAGCAAACCCCACCTGGTGTCAAAACCCAGGCATAGCCCCAGGGAGTTTACCGGTTCTCTACCTGACTTCAGCCTCCAAGGGTCCGCATCCCTGCCCAATCCTGCTCCAACTCTGCCCCCTAGAGTCCAACTGCAGACCCTGAATTTTGAAGGAGAACCACCCCCCCCACCCCCCACTGAAATCCTACCTGCAGTGACCCAGCAGGGTACTAAGGGGGCCTGAGCCCTATCTGTGCCCTGTGCTTTACCTGTCAGAAAATGCTTCCCAGGTATGATCCCCAAAACCAATAAGGCAGACAGGGCAGGTATTCTCATCCTCACTTTTTTTTTTTTTTTTCTCATCCTCACTTTACTGAGGACATGGAGCCTCCGAGGTGAGGTCTTCTGGTCAACCCCCACCCGCCCCCGGCCCTTTCCTTCTGCTGTGGAACAGTGGGCACTAAGGAAAACCAACCTCTTAGGCTGGACCCACCATAGGTACGTATGGAGCCAACAGGAACGTCCAATTTCACTTCAGCGTCAGGGACTCCTCGTGCCTAAAAGAAAATTAACACACATACAAAATGTACACAGCACAAGACCAAGAGACAGTTCTGTGGACACAGCAAAACCGTGAGGAGCTGCTGTATTCAGTGGCTGGCATCTTCTGCTGAACAGCAGCATGCCACAAGATGCTCTCCTTATTGTGATAGATATTTCTGATTCTATCACACTTTGAGTCCCGCTGGACTTCCCGAGCTGCCCTGCCACTTCTTCATTCACATGCCCCCTGCTTCGGCGGAACACCCCACCTCCTTGCTGCTCCGTGAGCATGCGCAACCGTGCTCTCCACCTGCTGTCTGTCCACTCTCCCCACCCCACCGCTTCTCATCCAGCTCTGAGATCACAAAGATGCCGTTCAAACGCCACCTGCCCCAGGGAGCCATTCTCCTCGCCTTTTCCCTCCACTGAAGCTTCTGTTAGAATACATCTCCTGCTATTTTTGTTGGCACACAGAACTTCCTATCTTGCGTTTTAGCTCTTTGCATACTTTCTTTCCATGAGTGTGCGAGGTGAGGACTCTGTCACCTGCTTCCTTTTTATCGCACTGACTCCTTCTAGATTTAGGTGTGAGCATTTGCAACAACCCTCACAGTCCACGTGGCCAGCCCCATTAGCTCCAGTACCCAGCGCACTGGCACATGGGAGTCAATGTCGACTCCTTGTGAAACTGAGAAAACAGACACATCCTCAAGAATCAGTCCTTTGATTCGACTCTGCTTTCAAGACTCACTTCCTTGTAAATGTTATGGGTTGAACTGTATTCGCAAAAAAGATATGTTGAGGGGTGCCTGGCTGGCTCAGTCGGTAGAGCATGTGACTCTTGATCTCAGGGTCATGAGTTCAAGCCCCACACTGGGTGTGCGTGTTACTTAAAAAAAAAAAAGAAGAAAGAAGAGGAAACCTGGACAGAGACATCCACAGACAGAGAATGCCATGTAATGACACAGGTACAACAGACACACAGGACAGATGGTCACGTGAACATGAAGGCAGAGATCAGAGCTACGCTGCCATGAGCCAAGAAAAGTCTGGGTCCACCAAAAGCTGGAAGGGGCAAGGAATCTTCCCTAGATTCTTCAAAGACAGCTCGGCTCCACCAACACCTTGATTTCAGACTTCTGGCCTTACTCAGCTACTCACTTCATGGCATCTGATAGTACAGTCCTTGGAAACTAATACAAGACATAACCTTCTTAGATACCAGAAGAAAAAGAACCGATAGAGAGTTTTAAATATATGTGAGGGAGACAGAGCACAATAAAGTAGTGAACAAAAGCACAAAACAGTTACTTACAGTTAAAAAAGAAGAAAAGGGGGCAGCCCAGGTGGCTCAGCGGTTTAGCACCGCCTTCAGCCCAGGGTCTAATCGTGGAGACCCGGGATCAAGTCCCACATCGGGCTCCCCGCAGGGAACCTGCTTCTCCCTCTGCCTGTGTCTCTGCCTCTCTGTCTCTCATGAATAAATAAATAAAAACTCTTAAAAAAAAAAAAAAAAGGAAAGAAATGAACTAAGGCCACCTGTCCCCTAAAGGGACATAGGACCTCTTTCCAGAAATGCACCAAATCAGCATGATGACCACTACTGAACACCAATGACAAGGCAGCCTCAGAAGAGCCAGAGGAGGGCAGCTAGGTGGCTCAGTGGTTGAGCATCTGCCTTTGGCTAAGGTGATCCCAGGGTCCTAGGATCAAGTCCTGTATCGGGCTCCTCACATGGAGCCTGCTTCTCCTTCTGCCTGTGTCTCTGCCTCTCTCTCTCTACCATGAATAAATAAATAACATCTTTAAAAAAAAAAAAAAAAGAAGAGCCAAAGGGACGGCAGTTCCTCTGCACCTGAAGCTTGGAGACTCAGTCCATCTCCAGTGCTTTCCTGTCTATGGGTACTCGCAAGTTTTCTTGGGGCCTCAGTCTCCCCCATGATAAAAATAGGCATGAAAGCCACAGGTCTCGCAGTACGGCTGAAGACTATTGCAAGGTCAGGCAGGTGTGTCCCTGGAACACCACCAGTACGCCAAACAGTTCACTGGATTTGAAACAAGTGTAAGGGATCCCTGGGTGGCGCAGCGGTTTGGTGCCTGCCTTTGGCCCAGGGCACGATCCTGGAGACCCGGGATCGAATCCCACGTCGGGCTCCCGGTGCATGGAGCCTGCTTATCCCTCTGCCTGTGTCTCTGCCTCTCTCTCTCTCTCTGTGACTATCATAAATAAATAAAACTAAAAAAAAAAAAAAAAAAAGAAACAAGTGTACTGGCTTCCCCTGAAGTGCCCTGAAACTTTTCCCGATTCGGCCCTGCACACTCCGTCCACTTCAGCCCCTTCTCCCAGCGGGCCTCCCAGGCCCCCAGCCTGGTGCTGGAGAGCAGCCCCGCCCTCGTGGGGTAGGTAATTACATATTGATATTATCACCCAAACAATAGCTTCCACTTATGAAGCACTAGAGTCCATCAGGCACAGGGCTGGGCAGTTTGTGCATATTCTCCTCTACTACATGCATCCTTTTGGCTCACGAGCTGCCAGAAGGCAGGTATTCTCCCCATTTATAGATGGGGAAAGTGACGCTCAGAGAGTAATAGGCAGAGCACACTGCAACCTGAGGACACTGACACTGCCTCCCCTGCCACTGTCAGCTGTCCAGTGACCCTGAGAGGGGGTGCTGATCGTCTGTTTTCCAGCACCCAGCCAGGGCCAGGCACAGTGAGGGGGCTCAGAAATGGTCTGCAGAACAGAAAAAGGGACCAGCTGGCCAAGGACCAGCTCCTTCCCAACCCTAAGAAATACTAAGCCCTTTCCCTCAGAAAAATCAATAATGAAATACCTGATGTCTGATCGTTGTCCTGTTACTTCCTCCTGAAACAGAAAAAAAAAAAAAAAAAAAAGTGAAGTTAGCAGTACCAGGTAATGAACTTGGTAGGCTACCTCTCTAGTGGTTCACGTGAACTGAAATGATAAGCCATTCGGTCAGCTACTTTCAAAACCGAGCATCACAGGAAGGGGTAACGACGATGTGCTGTATATACACAATAGAATAGGACTCAGCCACCAAAAAGAATGAAACCTTGCCTTTTGCAACCTCATGGATGGAACTAGAGGTTGTTATGCTAAGCAAAATAAGTCAGAAAAGGACAAATACGAAATCAATACATATGATTTCACTCATATGTGGAATTTAGGAAACAAAACAAGCAAACAGCGAAACAGGTGAACATACAGGGAGGAGGGAGAAAGAAAGGGAAACAAACCATAAGAGACTCTTAACATGGAGAACAAACTGAGGGCTGCTGGGGAGGGATGGGGAGATGGGGGATGGGGACAGAGGAGGGCACTTGTCAGGACGCTCACTGGGTGTTGTACTTAAGTGATGAACCTCCCAATTCTATTCCTGAGCCCAATATTGCCCTGTATGTCAACTGACTAGAATTTAAAGAAAAATCTGAAAAAAATTAAAAAACCCAAACTGAGCACCATAAAACCAAACCCAGAGCAACAGAGTTTGTTGTGTGCTGATCTCACACTCCAAGGGCTAGGAGGGTCGTGGGCTGTCACCACCTGAGCTATGCCAGCCGGGGCAAGGTCATTAGCAAACCAGACAGTTGGCTATGCTCAGAACACGATGCGGGTCCCACCTCCCGGGCCGGGGGCAGGACCTTCAGAAGCTTGAGGACAGGATTCCACAGCCTAGCCTCTCACCCAGCCACTCAGTGTTGGGTCCGTGCAGGAGACACGAAGCTGCCTGGGACGAGCTGCTCGTGGCCTTGCTCCAGGGAGGCAAGAGGGACACTCCACAGGCTGGAAGCCCCGGCAGCAAAGTGCCTTAGCAATCCAACAAAGCTCAGCCGTGGTCCTGATGGGGAAGGGACTACTGATCCATCTGGCAGCAAATTGTGCCAGCTCTACTCCAGAAGATTCCAGATCTGTCTGTGTCTCCCCCCAGTGTCCCCGTAATCCCGGATGACCATGACAGGCTACCACTGGTTTCCTTAGCGCCACCCTCACCCCACTGCACCCATTCTCTGCCTAGCAGCAGACTGACCCTTTCATACACACCAAGCAAATCATGTCACCCTGCCCATAAGCTTCTAGAAGCTTCCACTGCACCCAGAATAAAACTATCAGGGTACTTGGGTGGCTCAGTCAGTTGTGTCTGCCTTCAGCTCCCGTCATGCTCTCGGAGTCCTGGGATCGAGCCTGGCATCAGGCTCCCTGCTCCGCGGGAGTCTGCTTCTCCCCTGCCCCTCCCCCCGCTTGTGGTCTGTCTCTCTGTCAAATAAATTATTAAATATTTAAAACAAAACAAAACAACTCCCAGTCTGCCCGTTACCTACAAAATGGACCCCATGTGATCTGGGCTCCCATCCCCTCTCAGGTCTTGTCTCCAGCACCCTCCTCACCCATCAGCCCTCCAGCTCCTGGCCGCCCTTTAGCTCCTCACACCCACCAAGCTGCATCCTCTGAAGGCTTTGCTCACCCCAATATCTGGCCCCTTCTCGAAGGTGAACTCTTCAGTCTGGCTTTCCCAATCCCAATCTTAATGCCCCCCTATTTGTCACATTGTCACTTTACTTCTCCGTGGCACTCAGGCTGCACAAAATTGTTTAGTCCAGCGCCAACTTGAGACATGACCCATGAACCCACAACCAGCGTCACCAGGACCTCATTAGAAATACATATTGTTGGGATGCCTGGGTGGCTCGGCAGTTGAGCGCCTGCCTTTGGCCCAGTGTATGATCCTAGAGACCCCGGACCAAGTCCCGCATCAGGCTCCCTGCATGGAGCCTGCTTCTCCCTCTGCCTGTCTCTGCCTCTCTCTCTGTGGGTCTCTCATGAATAAATAAATAAAATCTTTAAAAAAAATACAAATTGTTGAGCTTCCCCCTACCCCTTACGTGGATATATACCCTTAGACTCTGGGAGTGGGGCCCAGGAATCTGTATCTTAACAAGCTGTCAGGTGAGAGTCCTACCTTTGCTTAAGTTTGAAAAGAACTGGTCTAGTTCACTTATTTGGTTCCCTAGTGATTACCTGTCTTTGACACATGAATCTCACAGCAGGAGAGCAGAGATGTCGTTCTGCATTATTGCCTACTGAATCCCCAGCATCCAGAACAGCATCTAATAATAGCAGGTGCTCGATCAATATTTTATGAATTAACAAAAATAAAGACGTAGATTCCCTCCAGAACCAATCAAACAAAAGCTGTCTGTGCCAAGCAGTGAATCAGGCATGGCCTAGCCCTACAGGGGCTATCAGACCTGCCGGCGAGAGAAAGCAATAAACAGACACACCCTCTAAGACTTCCACAGTGTTTTCCAGGGACCTGAACTGGGAGACAAGGATGGGGTTCAGTGGATCTCCACTGAGTGAGGGAACACCACAGGGAATATCGACACCTACAACCCCAGGAGGACAAACCTTTGCCAAAAGGCCTTTCACTTCCCAGAGTTATGACTACTTCCAGACAAAAGCCAGGAGAGTGTTTCAGGGAAAATGGCAAACAGAGAGAAGGGGTGACATTCATAGAGTCCATGCACTTTTCTGGGTCCAGCCATAAACAACGGGAGCTCTCTCTGTCCCCAACCCTGCTATCCCAAACACCTTAAGTCACTTCACTATCACTTTCAACAAAGTCCCAACTAGGCCAGGAGTCTAGGGCATTTCGATTCCTTTCCACCTAGTCTTCCTTGAAAAGGAAAAAGTACCATGTTTAAAGAAAATAATACGGAAAGCATAAATGAAGGGCACCTGGGTAGCTCAGTGGTTGAGCGTCTGCCTTTGGCTCAGGATGTGATCCCCGGGTCCTGGGATCGAGTCCCGCATGGGGCTCTGCAGGGAGCCTGCTTCTCCCTCTGCCTGTGTTTCTGACACTCTACGTGTCTCTTGTGAATAAATAAAATCTTTTTTTTTTTTTAAAGAAAAATAGCGTAAATGACAACTTCTGCACAACTATATGGCCACCATCTATCTCCACACCCCCCTGGGAGACACTGTCAGGCTCTACAGCAACTATTTAGCAATGCTTGCAATTCCTTGGGCACAGAGTAAGTCCAATCTTTTTGTAACCGTCACAACCCAGCACCGAAATGTGCTCATTCAATATTTTTGTGAACAAAGAACCTCTTTGCAAACCCTACACTGCTTACAACAAATAAGATGCGTTTACTTCTAGAACGAGCCCCCCTAAAGCCCCAGCTACTCTATGCGCTGCAGGGCTACCTCCGCATCCCCACCCCCTTTAGACTGACAAACAGGGAGGGGAAATGCCCTGGTCCCACCCCGCTGAGAAGGGCAAGCAGGGCGGGGGACACGAATCTGTCTCCAGACCAGAGCTGTCGCCACAGGTACACCGCGCCCTGCAAAAGATGCCCATAGAGACAATACAGGCTGCAAATGAATGGGGGGGGGGGGAGCCTAGAACGATGCAATTCCGGGGTAACCAGTATTAATAAGAATGCAATTGCAACAAGCGGGCGGCACAGGGAAAGTCACAGGAGCTCGGAGGCATAACGGGCAGAGTAGCCAGCGCGGGCTTCCTGGAGGACGCGGGTCCCGCAAGCAGCACCTAAACCACCGGGTCGCCCACACTCGCTCGCGCATGCGCACTCGCCCGCCCCGGAGCGGCCACACCCTCGTCCCGGGAGGCGGCCTCCGCGGCGGGGCCTCACCTGTCGCGCCGAGCCCGGAGGAGCGCCGAGCAGCGCGGAGCAGCGCGGAGCAGCGCGGAGCACCGCGGCCCCGCGCCGCGCCCCGGCCCTGCCTCCAGCCCCGCTCCGGCGCGGGCAGGAGGATGCCACCCGCAGCCCCGCGGACCGGCCCGCCGCGCGCCGCGCTCTGCTTCCGGGGCGGTGCTCTGGCAACCGAGGACGCGGCCGCTGGCGCCGCGACTGCTTCCGGGTCACGTTTTCCCGGCCAGTCTCTAAGCTCCCCGCCCCAAGTGCTGGGAGCGGAGGTCTTGGGATGAGCTGGCGGTCCTTACCCGGGCGGCTCGCAGCCTTCAGGGCCCAGAAATGAGGTCGAGAAGGGTCGGGGCGCGAGGTTGAGCCTGACAGTGGGGGGCAGAGCCGGGTGATGACTATAGATCCCGGGTCCTGTCCAACCTTGGTCCCTTCTGCTGCTGGGCCTCCGTGTCCGCGAGGTTGGGGCCGCCGGTAGCGCCCACATCGCGGGGCTTACTGTTCTCCGGTGACATGTGCTCAGCTTGTAATAATCAGTAAAGGTAAAATACGTACTCCTTTGTCAAGTGTCCCCTGAGCATGGCGCAGGTCTAGTTTCTCAAGCTGTATTTTGTAAACTGTTAGGAAGAAGCAGCTCAGCCCGGTGAGAATTTTAAAACTAGAGCCAGACCTGGATTGGATCCTTGCTCCAAAATCCACTAGCTGTGTGGCTTTAGACAGGTAACTTCCCTTATCTAAGCCTCAGTTTTGTATCTCAAATTGGGGATAATAGCACTTACATTGTGTGTGTTTTAAGATTTCATTTATTTGAGAGAGAGAACAGGAGCAGGTTGGGGCGGGGGGGCAGAGGGAGAGGAAGAAGCAGGCTCCCCACTGAGCACGGAGCCTGTTTTGGGGCAGGATCCCAGGACCCTGAGGTCATGACCCCAGCTGAAGGCAGATGCTTAGTCAACTGAGCCACCCAGGTGCCCCAAAAGCACTGACGTTGAAGGGTTATTAGGAAGATAGATTTATTTATTTATTTATTTATTTATTTATTTATTTATTTATGAGAGAGAGGCAGAGACACAGGAGGAGGTAAAAGCAGGCTCCATGCCAGGAACCTGACATGGGACTCCACCCGGGACTCCATCCCGGGACTCCAGGATCATGCTCTGGGCCAAAGGCAGGCGCTAAACCACTAAGCCACCCAGGGATCCCCAGGAAGATTATTTTTTAAAAAGAAAGGCACTTGGGATCCCTGGGTGGCGCAGCGGTTTAGCGCCTGCCTTTGGCCCAGGGCGAGATCCTGGAGATCCGGGATCAAATCCCAGGTCGGGCTCCCGGTGCATGGAGCCTGCTTCTCCCTCTGCCTGTGTGTGTGTCTCTCTCTGTGACTATCATAAAAAAAAAAAAAAAAAAAAAAAAAAAAAAGAAAGAAAGGCACTTTGCCTGTCTCTGCCTCTCTCTCTGTGTGTCTCTCATGAATAAATAAATAAAATCTTAAAAAAAAATACAAATTGTTTGTATTCTCTCTCTCTCTCTGTCTCTCATGAATAGATAAATGGAACCTTTAAAAAAAAAAAAAAAAAGAACATCTGAAGAAGAACATCTGTCTCAGGGCGCCTGGGTGGCTCAGTTGGTTAAGTGTCTACCTTTGGCTCAGGTCATGATCTCAGGGATCTGGGATGGAGCTCTGTGTCAGGCTTGCTGCTCGGCAGGGAGTCTGCTCTTCCCTGCTCATTCTCTCTCTCTCTCTCTCCCCCCTCTCTCTCAAATAAATAAAATACATTTTTAAAAAATAATCTGTCTCCAAATCATGCCTCTGTAAGTGCTGAGGATCAATTCACTATATCACATTATCACTGGTGCTGGAAGATCCTGCAAACAGGGCAAGATGCATTGCCCACATCAGGTAGTGCCCGTGGGTAGAGTGACAAAGGAGAAATTGCCTAGTGATGTCACAGCACAGGTTATGGCAAATCCCAGTTTGTATGTTTTGAAGAATAATAATTGTATAAAGGACTAAGTTGAAATGATGCAAATGAGGGATCCCTGGGTGGCGCAGCGGTTTAGTGCCTGCCTTTGGCCCAGGGCGCGATCCTGGAGACCCAGGATCGAGTCCCACATCGGGCTCCCGGTGCATGGAGCCTGCTTCTCCCTCTGCCTGTCTCTCTCTCTCTCTCTCTGTGACTATCATAAATAAATAAAATTTTTTTTAAAAAAGGTGCAAATGAAATACAGTGGTTGTAAGTTCTTTTCAAGGACATTACTCTATGTGCTGAGATATTTAAATTACAGAAGTAGTCTTTACCCAGAATGGATCAGTTTCCAGACTTGGTTTCTGCATAAATGACCATCTGCTACAAGTCTGTGACATAGTTGGAAAACTAGAAGAGACACTCCCGACAGACAAAAACAGTGAGGAATTCTTACAAGGTAAGAATAGATGAATGGGGCCATCCCCAGTAAAATGAGGACAAATACTCCCCACCAAGCAAAAGAGAGAAGCTCCAAAAAAGGTGCATTTTCTAAACAAAACCTTGGAAGGCCCCTGAGATAAGAAGCAATAGGGAGTGTAGGAAAATACACGTGTAGATGGTTGGCCAGAAAGTTAACTAATGGAATTAATGAGTAGTCTGTCTCCCTAGGGAGGGGTCTCACATTTTGGCTGAACCCATGGGTCTTAGCCTGCCCAGGCCACCATAACAAGTCACCATAACAAGAGACTGGTTGCCATCCACACTACGGATTTATTTCTCAAAGTTCTGCAGGCTGGGGAGTCAAGGTACCAGCAGGTTTGGAGTGTGCTGAGAATCCACTTCCTGGGGGCACCTGGGTGGCTCAGTGGTTGAGCCTCTGAGCCTCTGAGCCTGAGCCTTCGGCTCAGGGCATGATCCTGGAGTCCCAGGATTGGGCCTTGTCAGGCTCCCTGCTTGGTTGGGAACCAGTTTCTCCCTCTGCCAGCCCCCCCCCATTGTGTTCTCTCTCTCTCTCTCTCTCTCTCTCTCTCTCTGTTATTTTAAAAAACAGAAGCACAAAACTCAGCAAAAGGAGAACTGATTACCAAGGACACAGAGTCAATATAGTCAATACGCTATTGACTATAGGTCAGGAGACAGCAAACCACTGGGCCAATCCAGCCTGCCACGTTTTTTACAACTTAAGAAAACTGAGAATGGTTTATACCTCTGATCATTGCAATCGACTGGAGGACAGAGAAGAACGCACTAACTTGAACCCCAATGAAATGAAATCTATCCCCTCACCTCCTCCCAAAAAAGAATCCCATCCTTCTCACGAGTAGACCTATATTACAACAACAACAAAAAATGATACTTAGTTATCTTTTTATCTTCAATTAAAAAGTGGTAAAAAGGGGATCCCTGGGTGGCGCAGCGATTTGGCGCCTACCTTTGGCCCAGGGCGCGATCCTGGAGACCTGGGATCGAATCCCACGTCGGGCTCCCAGTGCATGGAGCCTGCTTCTCCCTCTGCCTGTGTCTCTGCCTCTCTATCTCTCTCTCTCTCTGTGTGACTATCATAAGTAAATAAAAATTTAAAAATATATATTTTAAAAAAAGTGGTAAAAATTTGGGACACGTGGGTGGCTCAGTGGTTGAGCGTCTGCCTTCGGCTCAGGTCGTGATCCCGGGGTCCTGGGATGGAGTCCTGCATCAGGCTCCCCTCAGGAAGCCTGCTTCTCCCTCTCCCTGTGTCTCCGCCTCTCTCTCTGTGTCTCATAAATAAATATTTTTTTAAAGTGAAAATTTGTATGATTTGCAAGTGGCAGAGTCTGGATCTGAACCCCAGGAACCTGACCATTCACACTCCTGCCTCCCTGGAAGATAAAGGGTCGCCTCCTGGAGAGACAGGTGCATCTTCTAGGGGAAGCTCTGAGCTTTGCTTTGGAGGCTTCCCGAAATCTCCCTGCGAGCGGTTCTTCTTCATCGCTTCCATTTAGCGCCATCTAGTGGACCCAGCAGTAAGGGGAGCCTGACCCGCTACGGCCCCGCCCCGCCCTCCTGGCCCCGCCCTCCTGGCCCCGCCCCGCCCTCCTGGCCCCGCCCCGCCCGGCGCCGTCCCGCTCTCGGTGTTCTCACCTTAAACCCCGGAGGGGAATGAGACCGGGAAGGAAGGCCACGCAGGTGATGCGCATCGGGCCTCGCCCCGCGGGCTCCTAGGTGCTCAAGATACATCATCCCCTAGTGCTCGCTTCGGCAGCACATATAGTAAAAAAAAAAAAGAAACATCCCTGGATGAGACGTTATCAGCAACGGCAGGTTTCCGTTCCTTGGGGTAGGTTCCGCCAGGCGACACTTGAAATACTGACTTGGGCGTGTACAGGGCCCCTCCTCCACCTCTGCGGTGTGGCCCTCTCCCCTCTCCGCAGGTGACCCCGCTGCTCCTCGATCCCCGTCAGACCCCCATGTCCTTCCCTGCCCCCGCTGTACACCTCCCTGCTCTGAGCTCTTCCTGCACAAAGTTGGGGTCCTTTTTCCTAAGAACCAGCAGCTTCACATTGGCCGAGGGCCAGAACCAACTACGCAATCGGAGGGGCCCAGTGCAATGAAAATACTCCTTTTTTTTTTTTTTTTTTAAGATTTTATTTATTCATTCATGAAAGACACAGAGAGAGACACCGGCAGAGGGAGAAGCAAGCTCTATGCAGGAAGCCCCATGTGGGATTCGATCCCAGGACTCCAGGATCACGCCCTGAGCCAAACAGACGCTCAACTGCTGAGCCACCCAGGTGTCCCGAAAATGCAGATACTCTTCTTCAAAAAGTACTTAACAAAAATGTTAAGGTAGCTACATTAAGCCAGTTATGGGGCTGGTCTGAGCCTCAGGGCCCTCTATAATTGCCCAGGCGACAGCCCCGCAAAGCCCAACCTCCTGCATGCAAGATGTGAGCCGGAACTCCTCTCACTGAACCCTCATAAGAGTCCTGCCTGGTAAGTGGTGGTTTTAACAGTAATTTTTTTTTTTTAAGATTTATTTACTGGGAGTACCTGGGTGGCTCATGGTTGAGTATCTGCCTTCCGCTCAGGTCGTGATGCCGGGGTCCTGGTTTAGAGTCCTGCATTGGGCTCCCTGCATGGAGCCTGCTTCTCCCTCCACCTGAGTCTCTGCCTCTCTCTATGTGGCTCTCATGAATAAATAATTAATAAGAAAAAGAAATCTTGCTTCCAGTCCTTTTGGATATATATACCCAGAAGTAAATTTGCTGGATCACATGATAAGTTAATTTAAATTCTTTGAGGAACTGCCATACTGTTTTCCATGGTGGCTACATCATTTTATATGCTTACCAGCAGGGCACAAGGATTTCAATTTTTTCCACATCCTTGCCAATATATATTTTCTGGGTTTTTGTTTTTGTTTTAAACAACAGCCATCCTAATAGATATGATTAAAAAAAAAAAAGGACCATCAAGAACTTTAATGGAGCCCCCCCCCAGCCCCTTGCTCCCTGAGGCCATTGGTGAATCCCCAGTGGCTTCACAGGCTACTGTGGAACCCAGACCCCCACGCATCCCAGGCCTAGGCTCCGAGAGCCCAGCAGGTCCTGCCCTGCAGCAGGCACAGACCTATGTTCACCCAGGTGGACTGCCCCACCTTCAGAGCCTCTAGCAACTACCCCTCCCCTAGTCCCTAACCCCCTCCCCCCATTTCTAGCATCCCCACCTCAGCACCCTGCAGCACCGAGGCCAGAGGCAGGGCTGGGGAGTGAGAGAACCAGGATCCAGACTGAGCGCCTACCAGGATGGGAGGCGCTGCACGCTGGGGCCCAGCTCTGGCTTTGTTATGCCCATTTCTGGCAGCAGGTGGGGGTGGGGGATAAGGTTGAAGTCCAGAGGGCAGACTGCCTGGCCTGGGGCCAAAGGAGTGGAGTCCCTGGGGGCTCAGAAATGGTGAGAACCTGGGCAGCCCAGGTGGCTCAGTGGTTTAGCCCCCCGCCTTCAGCCCAGAGCATGATCCTGGAGACCTGGGATTGAGTCCCACGTCGGGCTTCCTGCATGGGACCTGCTTCTCCCTCTGCCTGTGTCTCTGCCTTTCTCTGTGTGTCTCTTACAAATAAATAAATAAAATATTTAAAAAAGGGATCCCTGGGTGGCGCAGCGGTTTGGCGCCTGCCTTTGGCCCAGGGCGCGATCCTGGAGACCCGGGATCGAATCCCACATCAGGCTCCCGGTGCATGGAGCCTGCTTCTCTCTCTGCCTCTCTCTCTCTCTCTCTGTGACTATCATAAATAAATAAAAAATTTAAAAAAAAATTAAAAATTATTTATTTTAAAAAATAAAAAATAAAAAAAAATACACACAGGCTCCGCGGGGCCAGTGACTTCTGACCTCCCCACGCCTGCCACCAGGGCCTTCATTCCACCTTTTTGTCTACAAGTTTCTTCTGTTACATCCTCTTTTCTTCAAAACCAATGGTGTGTCTTCTCTGGGCCAGGCCCTTTGTACACCTGTCCTTTCCCTCCATCTCCACCATGGTCTCCCCCAGAGCCTCTCTACCTCCTTTCCCACACATCCAGGCCCCCTCACCTTCCACATGGTTGAGCAGGCTTGAGAGCACTGGATTAGGAGTCCCACGGGCCTGCCCTCAAATCTCCATCCTACCAGCCCTCTGGCTGTGCAACACTGGGCAGAAAACAACCCCCAAGCACCTCCATTTCCTATATCAGGACCTTGTCCCAGGTCTGGCACACAGCAGGGGACCTGGCCCAGGGGTAGTCAGAAAGGCCTAGAATGCCGCGCAGTGCTGTCCAGGAGTCTGGGCTGTTGGGAGCTGGGCCCAGCCTCCTGCCATCCCCAGGTCAGGGTGGGCACCCGAACTGGGGGTTGGGGACAACTGGGTCGCATTGCCCCTTCAGCCTCATCTGGCTAGGTGACCTGGGGGAGGGGGTGCTCAGGGACACAGCAGAGGGTGGAGACAATTCTCTGGAATTGTGGGCCTGAGGGGGCCTTTCAGAGATGCAAACAGTCCCTGCCCAGGGCTGTGTGACCCTCTGGAGAGATTCCTGGGTGCCTGGAACTGGTGGGAGGCAATGGTCTGCTCCTCACCTGCTGCTCCTCAAAGAACAGCCAGCTGGGTGAGCCCTTTCTGTGCTTCCAATCTGGGCCCCCCTCCCCACCTGCCTTCTCTCCCATTCCTGTGCCTGCAGGGACCCCAGCCCTTTACCCTCCTGCTGGGCTCCCTAACTGTCCCCTGGCCCTGGGGGGGATCCCAGGTGTTCAGACACTCCACCAGGTAAAGCTGAGTAGGTGTTTAGTCAGCGGTGGGGGAAAAACAAATTTCTGTCCCTGAAAGCCGCCCACAAGCTGTGGTTTTGAATAAATACTTAGCCTCTCTGCTCAGTTCCTCTTTAAAATAGAACCAGCTGGGGGCTTGCGGGCCCCGTGGAACAGTCCAGCAAGGGGCCGGGCACAGGGGGTGGTTTCCAGCAGCATTCATGTTATTGTTATTATTCATTATTAATGAAAGAGAAGCACTCAGATGACGAGCACACACTGTGTGTGTGTGTGTGTGTGTGTGTGTGTGTGTGTGTGTGTGTTCACTCCACGGCAGGACTGAGGTTTGATGGGTGATGGGTTGGGATGGGGGTTGAAGGGTTGGAGGGAAGAGTCTAGAGTCCAGTAGAGTCCAAACCTTCTCTCCAGACACATCTGAGATTCATGGGAAATCGCCCTCCCCACCCCACCGCCCTGTGTGAAGGGTGCCCGAGCACAGACACAAAGCCAGAGAGAGAGATGGGGGGTTGATCTCCCAAGAGCAGGGGTCCTGCCCCACCCCAGTGCCAGCGAGGCCCAGAAATGGAGCCCTTGTGCCAACACTCGCATCCAAAGTCCCCCGTACTGCCCGTGCTGGGGGCCCTGCGGGATGGAGGGAGGGAATGCCAGATGCCAGAGGGGATTTGAGCCCAGGTCTGGGGGACTCGGGGTTTGCTGCTCTTTATTTTGTAGCAGCTGGAGGTGGGCAGGCTGTGCACAAGCGGAGGGGGAAGGCAGAGGGCGCTGGGGGGTGCTGGGGCTGGGGGAGGCTGAGAGGCGCGGGTGCAGCTCAGGGAGCCCATGGGAGGGGGCTGGCCAGTCACCTGGGTGCCTCTCCCACTGCCTGTGAGCACCCACGTCTGGGCCCCTCACCACCAGGCCAAGGAGAAAAGAACAGCTCCCCATAGGAGTGCGCAGCGCAAACACCTGGAGGGCTCCCAGCCCTGCACTCGGCTCTCTCCCAACAAGAGGTCTGGGTACTTGATCATCTCTTCTGGACCTGGGCTCAGCCCTCGGGGCTCCTGGGCCTTGGTTTCTCCATCGCAAAGGGTCTGCCCGCCTCGCCTTGCAGCGCTTTTCAAGATGGAATTTAACAAAACTGCAAAAGGGAATGGGCCCTAATGTGATGAGCCCTCATTCCTCCCTCCAGCCCCCCTGGACTTTACCCCTCGCTCCCCACAACTGTACCCGAAGCCATTGTACCAGACAAGGGAGTGTCTCCGGGGGGCAGGCAGGGACGGGGAGGGGGTGTTGTTAAGGAGACCAGAGAGGGGGGGACACCTGGGTGGCTCAGAGGTTGAGTGTCTGCCTTTGGCTCAGGGCATGATCTAGAGATCTGGGATCGAGTCCCACATCGGGCTCCCCGCAGGGAGCCTGCTTCTCCCTCAGCCTCTCTCTCTCTCTCTCTCTCTCTCTCTCATGAATAAATAAATAAAATCTTTTCTTTTAAAGGACACCAGAGGGATCCCTGGGTGGCGCAGCGGTTTGGCGCCTGCCTTTGGCCCAGGGCGCAATCCTGGAGACCCGGGATCGAATCCCACGTCGGGCTCCCGGTGCATGGAGCCTGCTTCTCCCTCTGCCTGTGTCTCTGGCTCTGTCTCTCCTTCTATCTCTCAAGAATAAATAAATAAAATCTTTAAAAAAAAAAATAAAATAAAGGACACCAGAGAGGGGCACCTGGGGGGCTCAGTCAGTAAAGCACCCACCTTCAGCTCAGGTTATGATCCTGGGGTCCTGGGATCCAGCTCGTGGCTCAATAGGGAGTCTGCTCCTCCCTCTCCCTCTGTGATCTCTCATTCTCTCTCCCAAATAAATAAATATTAAAAAAAAGAAAATAGGAGACCGGAGAGAAATTTCTGCCAATGAATTAAGCCACACAGGCAGGAGAATGTGAGGCCAGGGCCACACCACGGTACCTGCGACATCCTGCGGTGGCCCTCTTAGGCTGACACCTGTTACCCCTGTCAAGCAATGAAGGAGACTGAGGCTGGCAGAGATGAGGAGGCCGGTGGAGATGAGGAGGCTGGCCCAGGCCCCACAGCTCGTCCGAGGCCAGCCCAGACCTGGTGCAGGCCCCGTAGACAATCCTCCTGGGCAGATTCTCTGAAACAGGCACATGTTCCTGAATGGGCTGCACTGGGTTTTATTTTTCTCCCCTGCCCTGAACTTGCAATTTCACCCCCCAAAAAGACCCACGTCTCAGAGAAGGATTCGAAAATAAATAAACCCTCACAGGCCAAACGCGGGCTGAGCTGCCAGCTTTCGACCCACAGCGGGCACCAAGCCCAGGCCTCCTCTGGGCTCAATGGCTCACTGAGCAATATGCAGTCCTTGATGGGGCTCATCCGTTCCACTCCCGGCTTGGCCAGCAGCTCCCGGCCCCTGAGGCAAAGGGCCAGACTAGCTTTTTCTGTCAGATGTCTGGGCTTTGACTTCCCAGCCTCCATACCTCTGCTCACATGATCCCTTCTACACAGAGTGTCCTTTAGGGAAGTAACTGGGTGGCACGACTTACACATCTGGCACATCTTGAGCTATCTCCAAGGCTGCCCTCTGAGCTGATTCCTAGCACAGGTGCCCAAGGAGACGGGCACCCCATCCCTCTGTGGGTCATCACAGCCTTCATTGCCGGATGTATCTTTGTTGCTTTTATTTGCATTTCTTTTTTTTTTTTTTATGTTTTAGAAAGATTTTTTTTTTTAAGATTTTATTTATTTATTCATGAGAGACACAGAGAGAGAGAGAGAGGCAGAGACACAGGCAGAGGGAGAAGCAGGCTCCATGCAGGGAGCCGGACGTGGGACTCGATCCTGGGACTCTAGGATCACGCCCTGGGCCGAAGGCAGGCACCAAACCACTGAGCCACCCAGGGATCCCCAACCATCCAGGGATCCCCATGTTTTAGATTTTTATTTATTTATTCACGAGAGACACACGGAGAGAGGCAGAGACACAGGCTGAGGGAGAAGCAGGCTCCCTGCAGGGAGCCCCATGTGGGACTTGATCCCAGGATCCCAGGATCACGCCCTGAGCCAAAGGCAGACACTCCACCTCTGAGCCACCCAGGTGCCCCTTTACTTTGCATTTCTTTCATTATTAGTGGGGAAATAGTAACAACACATGCACTTCCTCAGGAGGGAGGACAAGACGACAGAACTCTAAGGAAAAAGAAATTATTTTTCTTTAAATTCCCAAAATGCTGTGGTCCCCTAGGGTCCTCCTCATTTTTCGAGGCTGCAGTGGGGGATGTTTGAGACATCTGTGATTAGCCATCCTGAGACAGGGCAACCGGGGGCCTGGAAGGAGACATGAGGTCCCTCTGGGGGGCCCCCCATCACCTGCCTGACCTCATTTTCCTCCTCTGGAAAATGGGAACAGCAGTACTTGTCCAAGGGTTGTTGTGAAGATGGGAAGGGTTAGGGAAGGGGACATTCATTGTCCGTGAACCAGATATCTATTGAGCGCCAGCTGTGCCGGGTGCAAGGGAGTGAACACGTACCTGGGCCCTCCCCCCTCCCCTCGGAGCCTAGAGACCACAGGGAGCCAGACTGGGAGAGGTCCTTCTTGGGGTGCCCCATCCCCCAGAGCAGAGGTGTGGACAGCAGCCGCCCTGACACCGGGGCCAGCCCATCCTTGTGGAGTGCGGGCGTGCAAGCTGCTAGAACCTGCTGTTATTGTTTTGAAAAAATCTGCTATCACACTGATAAACTCAGCTGTCAGGAGGGATGTTATTTCTGGGTGAAAGGAGATTCTGCAGGACCAGGGCTCCTTCCTGCCCACAGCCACGTGGGCCTGGTCCCTCCCGCCAGACCTGACTCGAGTGATAACCCGGGGCCTTGAACCTGCTCCTGGCAGGGAACGGCCGTGGCCAGCCCTGCAGGATGTCCACGGCTTGCTGCCTAAGGCCCCCACAATGCTTCAGGAGCAGATATCACCTCCTCCCTGACCCCAGATTCCTGGAATTGTCTGATGGAGTGGAGGCCTGTTCTCCGTCCCTCTGACAGGTTGCATGAGATTAGGTTATTTTGGTCACCCGGGCCGTATGGTATTTTGGCCCGAACATGTGTCTATTAAATTGTTGTGGCACTGAGTTGAGGGGCCTGGCTGGTTAAGCCTCCATAATCTGCTCTGAAATGCACCGGTCCTGTTTTCAATTGTGATACTATCCCTGTCCCTAGCTAAGCTGGCCCCTCCAGTTCCACCATGGGCTCGGACTGCCAAGGACTCCTGGCAGCCCTAAATCTGGGTCTTAATTAGGATCCTCGCTCTTGGCTGTTTTGAGTCTGATGCAATGATGCTTTGTTTCGTTTAATTTTATCTTGTAGGATCAAGTTTTAATTTATGTACCAGAAAGTGCACAGATCTTAAGCATTCAGCTGGGTGTCTGTTTACATACCTATGTACCTGGCAACCACCATCCGTACCACCCCAGAATGTTCCCTTGTGCCCCTTCCCAGACAATACCCGCCCCCACCTCCAGACTTAGCTGCTCCTCTCACCTCTATCACCATAGATTAGTTTTGCCTGTTCTTGACTTCATGTAAATGGAATTGTACAGTATGTTCTCTCTTATGCCTGGCTCCTTTCACTCATCAGGATGACTATTAAAAAGTTATTGTTTAAAAAAAAAGTTATTGTTTTATGGTCAGAATGTTTGTTTTAAGTAAGCTTTTTTTTAAAAAAAAGATTTTATTTTATTTATTCATGAGAGACACACACACACACACACACACACACAGAGGCAGAGACACAGGCAGAGGGAGAAGCAGGCTCCATGCAGGGAGCCCAATGTAGGACTTGAACCCGGGTCTCCAGGATCACACCCCAGGATGAAGGTGGCACTAAACCACTGAGCCACCAGGGCTGCCCCATAATACATGTTCATTGGAAAACCTGCAAATAATGCACAAAAGGAAGAAAAAAATGCTTCAAGATATCCACACCCATTAACCACTCCTGACCTTCTAGAATGTTCCTTATAGGCCTTCGAGGCAAATGAAAAATATTTTTCAAGTTAAATCAACTCATATGATACTTACTATTTTATAACATTTTTTCTCATTCAGCACAGCAGAGGAACAACGTCTTTCTGTGTTAGCACATGTAGACCTACTTCAAACTCTCCGTGGCTGCGTGGTGCTACATTGTTCATCCCCTGCTGATGGAGATTCAGGTTGGCTCCCACACTTGATTTTCTCTTGTTTATCCATCTCTCTCGCTCCCTGGACAATATGCTTCGTAAGAACAGAAAATTTAGGGATCCCTGGGTGGCGCAGCGGTTTGGCGCCTGCCTTTGGCCCAGGGCGCGATCCTGGAGACCCGGGATCGAATCCCACGTCAGGCTCCCGGTGCATGGAGCCTGCTTCTCCCTCTGCCTGTGTCTCTGCCTCTCTCTTTCTCTGACTGACTATCATAAATAAACAAAAATTAAAAAAAAAAAAAAAAACAGAAAATTTACCCGTCCGCGTGGGCTGTCTCCCCAGCACTGAGTAGGTATCTGAGTGAGCGAACGGCCAAGTTGCAGTGAACCCGCTTGTACACGTATCTCTGAAAACCAGTTTAATCATGTTTGCAAGAAAATTCCTAAAATTGGGATTGTTGGCCCCCACAAAGAATACACGTTCTTAGGGGGTTTTGTTGTTGTTGTTCTAAGTTGCCAAAGCAGGGAAACTGCTTCTCCCTCTGCCTATGCCTCTACCTCTTTCTCTGGGTCCCTCATGAATAAATAAAATCTTTTTAAATAAAAAATAGCCAAATTACCTTCCAGAAAGATCTGTCTAATCATGTGTTCACTCTACTAATTTTTAGTGAACACCTACTCTGTGCCAGACACTGTCCCACGTGCTAGAGGTACAGTGGTGAGCAGTCTGTGGGTAAATGGAGCCCATGTACACCCCCACGTATTGGGAAGGCCCGTGGCCACTTTCATCCTGCCCACCTCACGCAGTTACCACGTGCTTTTGAAACATTTCCCGTTGGATGAGAAGGGACATCTCACCAGCGGCGTTTTATTTGAAAAAAATAACAACAACAACAAAAAAAAAGTTTAAAAAATATTTTATTTATTAATTCATGAGAGACACACAGAAAGAGAGGCAGAGACACAGGCAAGGGGAGAAGCAAGCTCCCTGCAGGGAGCCGGATGTGGGACTGGATCCTGGGACTCCAGGATCACATTCTGGGCTGAAGGCAGGTGCCCAACCGCTGAGCCCCCCAGGGATCCCCATTTTGTTTGAGAGAGAGAGAGTATGCATGCAAGAGGGGAGAGAAGGGGCCGAGGGAGAGGGGAAGAGACTGAGTATCTCAAGCAGGCTCCATGCCCAGGGCAGAGCCTGAGGCAGGGCTCGATCTCATGACCCTGAGATCATGACCTGAGCCAAAATCAAGAGTCGGATGATTAACTGACTGAGCCACCCCCCATCAAGTTTTTTTTTTCTTTTAAGATTTTATTTATTTGAGACAGAAACACACAGAGAGCATGAGCACGAGCAGGGGGAGGAGCAGAAGAAGAGGAGAAGCAGACTCCCCACTGAGCAGGGAGCGCAACATGGGGCTTGATCCCAGGACCCCAGGACCATGACCTGAGCCAAAGGCAGATGCTCAGCTAACTGACTCACCCAGACGCCCCCTGCCATCAAGTTTTAAATTACATTTCTGTGATTACCCTTAAAGGTGGAGATCATTTCATTCATTTTCCAGCTATTTGTATTTTATTACTGTCTTTAACACTTTTTTTAAAAGATTTTATTTATTTATTCATGAAAGACACAGAGAGAAGCAGAGGGAGATGCAGGTTCCTTGTGGGGAGCCCCATGCGGGACTTGATCCCAATACCCCAGGATCACGTCCTTAGCCGAAGGCAGACCCCCCCCCCCCCACTGCTGAGCCACCCCAGGCATCCCAACACATATTTTTTGAATGGCTCCTGTATGTTAAGCCTTGTTCTTAGGCTCTGAGGATGCATAGTAAAGAAAGGAAAAAGGATAAACGAAGATCCTGATCTTGTGGAGCTTGTATGCCAGTTGGGGGAGACCTACAATAAACAAAATTAAGAACTGTAGTCACAGGAGATCCCTGGGTGGCTCAGCGGTTTGGCGCTTGCCTTTGGCCCAGGGCCTGATCCTGGAGTCCCGGGATCGAGTCCCGCGTCAGGCTCCCTGCATGGAGCCTGCTTCTCCCTCTGCCTGTGTCTCTGCCTCTCTCTCTCTCTCTCTCTCTATATATATATATATATATATATATATATATGTCTATCATGAATAAATAAATAAATAAATATTTTTAAAAAAGAACTGTAGTCACGTATAAGGGACAATAACTGCAAGACAGGGCTGTAAAGATCTCCAGGGAGTCAAGGATGAGGTGTCGGGTGGGAGGGTCAGGGAATGCCTCCCTAATGGTGACATTTGAGCTGAGACTTAAGGACAAACTTGCAGATTTCTAATGGGAGAGGGATCCAGGCAGAGGAGACAGCAGGTGTGAAATCACTGAGGCAGCCGTGAACCCGGGTTTGAGGAGCAAGGAACAAGTGTGGCCAGAATGGAATGAGCAATGAGGTGAGTCGTTGAAAATGAGACACCCGGGGGCTCAGTGGTTAAGCGTCTGCCTTCAGCCCAGGGTGTGATCCCGGGGTCCTGGGATCGAGTCCCACGTCGGGCTCTCTGCATGGAGCCTGCTTCTCCCTCTTCCTGTGTCTCTGCCTCTCTCTGTGTCTCTCATGAATAAAAAAATCTTAAAAAGAAAAAAAGGAAAATGTGAGCAGTGGAGGAAGGCAGTCTGAGGATCCACTTCCTGGAGGGCAGGGGCACTCAGAGGTGCCAGCCGTTGGCAGCTGGCTTCCCCCAGAGTGAGTGACCCATGGAGCAAGCGCCAGGGGAGAGCTATCCTGCTAGCATCTGGCCTTGGAAATCCCACAGCATCACTTCTACCACATTATATTCGTTAGAAATGAGTCTCCGAAGAGGGACACCTGGTTGGCTCAGTCAGTAGAGCAAGTGACTCTTGATCTTGGGGTTGAGAGTTCGAGCCCCACATTGCGGGTAGATATCACTTAAAGAAAGGTAGAAAGGAAGGAGTCCCTGAACCTGGCCCACGTCCAAGGAGGGAGGAGTGAGAGAAAGAACAGTCGAGGACAACTCTGAGGTCTTTGGCCTGAGCATCTAGAAGGACAGGGTTGTCATCAGCCAAGACTGTGACAGATGCAAGTGTGGGATGGGATGAGCTAGTTTGGCTGCATTGGCCTGTGGTGTCTCTCACCTCCTGGGTGGGGTACGGAGCAGCCTCCTTGAAGTCCATGGCTTGTTCACTTCCGTTCTTCATTCGAGTTCCTTGGGGCCTTGACCCTCCGTCGCCACCTTTGTCCCAGCTCTTGGTGGCACTATGGTCCTGCCTAGCATGGTGGCCTCCCTCCCAGGCCTTGAGGCTCCAGGGCTGGCACTGGATGCCCACGCCAGCACTGGATGCCCACGCCAGCTCCTCACCCTCAGGGGTCCTGGTTGAGCTGAGCGGGCGTGAGGCTGGCAGAGGCTCAGGAGATCTGCTGCCAGGAGAGTTAGGGCAGTGGAGCAGGCCTTGGGCTCTGCCCATTCCAAGGGTTTGCAATAAATAGAGGCCCCCGGGAGGCTGAAGGGCAGATATCCTTCTGTGTATTCAGAGGAGGCTCTTGCCCCAACCTTGGGAGAGCTGGGAGGGAGGGGGCAGCTGGGGTAAGTAAGCTCTCCAGGTATCTAGGACGTAACCCAAGCAGGTAAGGACCAGCCCTGACTGGAGCCCCGGGTGGCTCAGTGGTTGAGCATCTGCCTTCGGCTCAGGTCGTGATCCCGGGGTCCTGGGATTGAGCCCCGCATCGGGCTCCCTGCTTCTCCCTCTATGTCTCTGCCTCTCTCTGTGCCTCTCATGAATAAATGAATAAAATCTTAAAAAAAAAAAAAAAAAAAAAAAAAGAACCAGCCTTAACTTTCAAAAATAATCTTACCACCATTGACTCTTGCCCCTACAGGCCTCCCTGCGGCCTGGAGAAGTACCTGGTTCCAGCTCCAAGCACCCAGGACCCTCCCCCACCTCCAACTTCCCCTCAATCTCCAGCAGCTCCCCAGCTGAGGATCCATGGATGCTGGGCTCTGGCCATTGACCACAATCCCAGTCATTCCTAAAGCTTCCTGGAAATCCCAGAGAAGCCAAGTGTCATCTGCTGTCACACATCCTGGACCCCAAATTCCCGCACCCTGGTTCCCCTGGCCTCATGGTTACAGGGCCCTACCCTGACTTGCTTAGACTCTGCCTACACCTGCCCAGCAGCAACTCAGGCAGGCCTGGCCTGATGTGTGTTGCAGAGGGGAGGGGGGAGTGGGGGGGGTCTCTTGACCCAATGCCCAGGGGAAACTCCCCAGTGCAGAGAGGTTGGACTCCCCCACCCAGGGTCACTGGACTTCCAGGGGGACCAGGCCCCCCATAGGTTTCTTGGGAATGCCCCCAATGCGCCCCCAGCTCACATACAACAGTGTGAATATGCACACATACCTCCCCCACCCCAGGTTGTAAAGCAGCAGGATCTCCCCCTGCCTTCATGTAAGGAAGAAAAGGAAGCTGTGAGCTGCCATAGAAACTATTTTAAAATGTGGTTCGAAAAAAAATAAAAAATAAAAATGTGGTTCGAGGGGGAGAAATGATGTTTAAGGACAGAGGGAGGAAATAGACCTAAAAGAGAGAAGCCTGAAGGTGCACATCCTCCTGCACCTGTTTGCTCAGCAAGTACTGACTGAGCCTGGCTTAGTCTCCGCGGGGAGCAGGGAGTCAGACAATAGACAAATATATTTACAAATAAATATGCGACCCAGCAGCCAGTGCTGTGGGAGAAGGTAAAGCAGACCAGGTAACCAGGGGCCCAAGCAGCCCCACTGAGTCACCTCAGATAGTAATGAACACTGCTTCAGGCACCACTGCCTTCCTCACAGCAACTAGGGATGAGCTAGGTGTCGCCGTCCCCATTTCCTGGAAAGTGAGAGAAACTGAGGCTTCCAGGCCTTCCCTAGACTGTGTTCCTGCTCACATAGCTGGGAAGGGAAGCCACCACCACCACCACCCCCCGCCCATCCCAGTACATCCACGCCCCTCTATGCCACAGCTCAGCTGGTCTCTCTGAGCCTCAGTCTCCTGGCCTGCAAAATGGGAACATAATGAGGTTCCCAGAGGCTCCCCAACAGCTCCATCCAGAGAGGGCCTCACTGCCTCACTAACTGGAGAGTACAGTACAGGCCAGATGTGCCGAACAAAGTGGAGGAGATGCTGCAGGGAGAGAGGGCAGCCTGGGCCTTCTTACTACTTGGATGGAGGCTAGGCCCTCTCAGAGACTCCGGGCTTCATTTCCCCTCCAATCCAGTTCATGTGGCTGCCAGGTCCAATTCCTGAAGATCTAGTCCCTCTCCTGCTCAAAGACCTTCTATAGCTCCCCAGTACCCACAGGACAAGAGGACCAAACCCATCTTTCCCTTATGGTCAAAATCCAGCCCCTTCTCCTAGCCCTCAGATTCAGCCCTTCAAAGGCCTCCTCCTCCTGGAAGCCTTTCCTGATACATTTGAGTCTCCTTAGAAGGAGCTGGTTCAATTTTCCCTCTCCTGAGGCCTGGCACTTTCTGCCTGAGACCCATTATGTACTTCGTTCCAGTATTGTCTCACTTGGGCTAAGCTAGGGATCTTTTTTCTTTTTTTTTTTTTTTTAAGATTTTATTTATTTATTCATGAGAGTCACAGAGAGAGAGAGGCAGAGACAGAGGCAGAGGCAGAAGCAGGCCCCATGCAGGGAGCAGCCCGATGCAGGACTTGATCCCAGGACCCCAAGATCACGACCTGAGACTGAGGCAGACACTCAACTGCTGAGCCACCCAGGCATCCCTGGAGCTAGGGAATCTGCCATTGTCTCTGGCTTGCCTCTAGCCTGAGACAAGACTAAACACAGTTTTCATTCTTGCCTTAAAAAAAAGTTTTTTTCATTACCAAGTTAATACACATTTGTAGAGAAAATCTAGAAAATACAGAAAAGTACAGAAAAGCACAAGGCAGAAAATTATACTACTTATCCTTATGCTCAGAGATGACCGCTATTTCCATTTTGCAATCCTATATTTCTTTCCAGTCTTTTCTATATGGATTTTTTTCAAAATGTGGGAGTGTACAGGCCGTACTGATTTGTAAACATGTGTTGTTTCATTTTATAGAAGATGCACCTCCAAGATACAGTTTCTTTTGCCAGCACGGTCATGTTGACTCCTTCAATAACAGCCTCTGGGTTTACTGGCCACCTGCTGTGTGCCAGGCACCACACGAAGGGCTTCTGATGCTTTTACTCTCTCAGCAGCCTTGGGAGGCTGAAAACTTCATAGAGGCAATTGCCTGTGACCATGCGAGTTATAAAGTCAGTATCCAAACTCAGTGCTGGGTGACTCCAGAGTCCTGGTTCTGGAGGCTGCAGGCTCCCTCTCAGAAAAGGCTTATACCCCAAGTGAAATTCTCCATGTGAAGGGGTTCACAGACTTCCTGAAGCATAGCTACAGACCCCAAGTCAGGCGGAACAGAGGGCCCTGGGCTCAACCCCCAGCCTTCCAATCTCTTGGCTCTGTGGCCTTGGACCTGTCAGGACCCCTCTCTGTGGCTCAGCTTCTTTACCTGTGCAATGCAGACACCTGCCCCGCAGGGGTGCAGGAGGCTTATATGAAATCACCCAGGCCACATGCCCTGCCCACAGAGCTCTCGACAGCCTCCTGCCCTGGGAAGGTTCCCCCGCAAAACGTCCCCTGGGCTGGCACAGGTGACACGCTGCGGTGCGAGGAGCTGGCCCACCAGGCTGCGGGAGCTCCACACAAGGAGCTCAGGCACAGACAGCTCTGGAGAGAACAGCAAAGCCCTTTGAAGGGTCCCTCCCGATATTACAAAGCCTCTCAAAGCTGGAGGATTTCCCAGATAAGGTGTCCTAAGGCTAGGACAAAAGTCTGGGATGGCAAGTGGAAAGACAGGACCACTGAAAACCTCACTGGCGCCTGGTTCCCCCCCCCCCCCCCCCCCCCCCCCCCCGTGGGCCCCGGCTGCTGAGGCTGGAGCTTGGCAGGCACACTTGGTGGGCCCTCCCAGGGCTCCCCTCTCCCCCTCTCCCCCTCCTCCCCTCTCCCTCCTGGGGCTGGGAATGCTCTTACCTAGCTGTGGCCATCCTCCCCACTCCCCCCGCACAGTCCCTGGCTTCACTGTCCCTCCGTGAGCAGCTGTGTGTGCCAAGCTGTGTGTGCCGCTTTACCTTCCCGGTGGCTGCTTTCTCCTCCACCGGCTCCCCGATTTGGATGGGGGCTCCCTGCTAGACGTGTCATCTCTAGATCCCCGTCAGCTATCGCCCTGCTGGAATAGGGTATCAATGAATATTTGTTAAATGAATGATCCAAAGAAAAATCATACTGAGGACAGAATTCAACCCTAAGCTGGTGCCAGAGGCTCTACTGGACAGCAGATCCCTGAATCACTGAGAGAAGGGGGTCACAGCCTCAGCAGGAGGGGTTCGGAGGATCCCCAGGCCCCTGGAAGCAGCTCCTTGGGATGGGGGCCCCCGGGAATGAAGGGGCTGCCCACTAGGTCATGGGGTTCTCTTAGAGAGCAGGATCCACAGCCTGATAGCCCTGGGACAGGCCAGCAAATCCCTATGAAGAAGGGGAAACTGAGGCCCTGGAGGTTTGAACCCAGCTGCGGAGGGGAAGTAGGTCACTGCAGGACCTGGGCTTGAAACACTCTCTGTTGCTTAAGGGCTGGCTAGGTGATCTCTAGCAATTGGCTTTTTTTTTTTTTTTTCTTTTTTAAGATTTCACTTATTCATTTGAGAGAGAGAGAGAGGATGGGGGGGGGGGGAGAAGCAGAGAGAAAGGGAGAGAAGCCACACCCTGCTGAGTGGGAAGCCCAACACGGGGCTCCGTCTCAAGACCCCAAGATCACAACCTAAGCCAAAGTCAGACGCCTGATCGACTGAGCCACCCAGGCACCCCTATTTTTGTTTAAGTTTATTCATTTAAGTGATCTCTACACCCCATAAGGTTCTCAAACCTACGACCTGCAGATCGTGATTACATGCTCCTCCGACTGAGTCAACCCCTCTCCTTTTTTAGAACCTCCGTTTTGGGATCTGTAAAATGGGACCATAAGTTTTCTCTGGTCTGTCCTGGGACCCTCGGTGGGTGCTCTAGTGTCTGTAACACCAGGATGGCCACTCCTGGTGCCAGAGGCAGTCGTGGGAATTACAGGGTAGTCAGCCCAGGGACTGGGGGGACCAGTGCCTGTCAACATTCTCCTTGGTGTTGTTGTTATGCTTCCAAGTCTAGCCCAGGGCTTTTTCTTGGACTAATAAGAAGCCAAGGCCTCCAACAGGTCCCATTCTTATTCAAAAGGTTTGCCTCCTTTTCAACTATTGGATCAGCATATTATCTTAGGACCTTGCAAAACAAATATTTTCACCCGCCCCTCCCTTGAGGACTTCTATCCCTTATCTGTCCCCAAAGGTCCCTCTTCATCTGTTCCACTAGTGTTTGTTGAATGCCTACTATGTGCCCGGCACTGTGCCTTCAGCCTCGAGACCCCTCTGGAGGCATTCTCCCGCATGTCGGGCTTTTCTGGCTGGTGAGACCCGGTGTCATTGTTTCCCTTCTGCGAGACTCAGAGATTTGGAGAGGGGCTCCTCACTCCTGCCGGTGAGGCAACCTGTGGCTTTCAGAGGAGGTCAGGATGATCCAGCCTTTGTGGGGCTTAGAGGTGGTGCGATGTGGGGGTCCTCCAAGGATTACAAAATCGCATGAGGCCAGATGGAGGCCCGAGGGACCAGGGGGCCCTGAAGTTTAAACTCTGTTGGTGTTTACCAAGGATTATCTGTTGGTGGTCACAGATCCTGATCTCTCCTCTGATCCACCCTATAGCCCTGCAGGTGTAGGGTGGGGTCAGCCGAGATAACACGGAAGGAAAAGTGGGCATCACTGCCAGTCACTCCAGAAATGGGAAGAAGGGGCCAGGGGCCCCACCAGGTAGCAAGTGGCACAACTAGGGGGAGGGGAGCTCCCCGGGACCTGCTGTTCCTCTGCCCTCAGACACTTGTGGAGCTGGACTAAGGTAAACAAGTCTTGTTGTTGTGTTCTTGGGACAGTGGTTACTTTGTAATCCTGGCCAGGCCTCTGCCTGCCTCAGCCTCCACCACACTCCCCTGCTCCACCTCAGGGATTGCCCCTATCCCTCCCTCCCTAACCAGCCCCAGGGCTGGGGCCCACCCTACCTAGAACGTTTGTGATTCTCCTCCTCCCTAGGGGCTTTGCACCCCCGTTTCTCCCTAGGCGCAGGAGCGGAAGGGCTCCTCCCTTACAGGCTGCTCCCACGAGGAAGGCTGGGGATGGGGGTGCAGTGGGTGGTACAGGTGGAAGGATGGGGCTTTGGAGGAGGGGGATGCTGCTGACGATGTTTCTGCCAAAGCATCACTCTTGGTTTTCAGATTGTGAAATAGGCCGAAATATACCTAATTCCAGGTGGGTGCCAAGGCCGAGGGGTGAAGGAGGGAATGGGGAGGTTTAAAAATATATATATATATATTTTAAGTCATTTCTACGCCCAAAGTAGGGTTCGAAACCATGACCAGAACAGCGAGAGTCCCGAGTCGTAGGTTCCACCCACTAAGCCAGCCGGTCGCCCCAGGAATGGGGAGTTTTTATAGAGTTTGTTTTCACAAGATGGAATTAAAGAGATGGGAGGTGGCGACCGTTGCACATTATGCAGGCGCTTAATACCACTGAGCGGTACACTTAAAACTGGTTAATGGGATCCCTGGGTGGCGCAGCGGTTTGGCGCCTGCCTTTGGCCCAGGGCGCATCCTGGAGACCCGGGATCGAGTCCCACGTCGGGCTCCCGGTGCACGGAGCCTGCTTCTCCCTCTGCCTGTGTCTCTGCCTCTCTCTCTCTCTGTATGACTATCATAAATAAATAATTTAAAAAAAAAAGATGTTTAAAAACTGGTTAATACGGTAAACCGTGTCGTGTGTATTTCACCACAATAAAGAAAATTGAGAAAAACAAAACAAAACCTAACTCCCGAAACTGCTGGCACGGAGAGCATGACGGGGGGGATCCCCTGCCGCTGTCGCTGGGTCCTCTCCGACGCCCCGTTCCCACATTGGTGAAACGGGCCTGGACCAAAGCCCGGGGCGGTCAGGACCCGCTTGGACGGCGAATGGGACCACCCGCCTAGAGATCCTGGGTCCTACACCGCGAACCCGCGGGAGGCCTCGCCCACGAGTCCTCCGCGGCGCCGGGGACTGCGCCCCCGCCGGACGGGCCACGGAGCGCAGCGCGGCGGCGGCGAGCCCGGGCCGGGGATGGGGCTGGGGGCGGGGAGGCGGCCGGGGGCGGGCCCGAGCGCGGCCGGCGGTTTATAAGCTCGCGCGCCGGCGGCGGCCGCACAGTCCGCGTCCCGGCTCCAGCGCCCCGGACCCGCGGTGAGTCCAGGTCCCGCCGCCGCCGCCCCCGCTGCCCCGCGCCCCTGCACCCCGCGCCCCTGCACCCCGCGCCCCTGCACCCCGCGCCCAGCCCGGTAGATGGGCGCCAGGGTGGCGAGCGGCGGGCAGCTTAGGGACCTGTGCCCAGGGGTTCCGTCCCGGGCCGCTGTTGGGTGTGTCACTCTCGGGACCCCCGGCTCCGAGACGCGCCCCGTCCCTGCGATGGTCCCGGCCGCGGCGCCCCCGGGCCCTCCGTCCCCGCAGCGGCGCAATGGGCGCCCCCCCGCGCCGCCAGCGGCTCCGGCTCCCACCCCCTCGGGGGAGGGGGTCCCCCCGCCGAAACCCGGAAGATGGCGTCGGGCGCCGCCCCCCCCGGCCCCGGGGCGCCCCGAGTGGCCGCGCACCTGCGAAGGGCCGGGAGAGGCGCGGGCGCGGGCGCGGGCGGCGGGGGCGCCCGGAACAGGAACTGCGCGCGGAGTCGGGCGCGGCCGCCGCCCGCACCTGCCCCGGCCCCCGCCCGCACCTGCCCCGGCCCCCGCCCGCACCTGCCCGGCCCCGCGCAGGTGCGCCCCGCCGCGCCCTGCAAACCCGCTGCAGCGGCCGCGGGCGCGTCCCACCCCGTGACCCCGAGGGCGCCCGCCGCCGAGCCCCGCGCCCCCCGAACCCGCCCGGCCGCCGGGCGCCAAACCGCCGTGTCTGCCGTTAGTCGTTACCGCAATTTTCGCTGGAATGAGCCGCCCCGGGGGGCGCCGCTGCACATCACCCCCGCCCCGCACCCCCTGTGGGCTTCGCCCCGGCTCCAGGAAGGGAGGGTTGTGAGCCGTATCCTGGCCGCTCTCCAGACACTGGAGGCTTCGTTTCACAGGTGGCCAAAGTGAGACTCGCCTCCAGGAGGAGGCCGCCTGAACGCCGTCAAACCAAAAGCCCAGAGCTGTTTTCTGGGAGCCCGGCCAAAGCTCTCCACCCAGCCACTGTCCAGCTGTGTTGTCCTACAGGGGCTGCTCCCGCCTCTGGGCCTCAGTTTGCTCATTCCTTAGAATGGGTCCGTGAGGTCCCCACCAGCTGTGAACGTCCACTTGGTGTTGGTGGCTCTTCAGTGGCTTCCCTCAGCACAAATGCTTTAACCTTGTGTCTGCTTCTCTTGGGCATGTTTTTGGGGTAACGTCTTGGCAGTGGCACCTTTCAGGAGTTGATTGGTGTGGTTTTTGCACTAGTTCCCTAAGTGGCCTGTCTCAGGCGGTGGCTGGGCGGGGACTCCAGCCTCAGCGCTGGTTGTTGGTGCTGCCCTTGCCCACAGCTTGGCCTCTCCTCCACCCTTCCCTTCCCGCTCCAGGATTTGGGGATTTCCCACCATTTGAACCTCAAGGTCACAGGGCTGTCACTGCCGGCTTTAGCTGCGGGGTAGGGCTCTTACCCGCGTCAATGCTCTACAAATTTCTTTATGCTTGTTTTTGGTTTGAAGTGTCTAAAGCACCTGGGGAGACTGGCTTCCAGGATGTGGCTGTTCAGTCAGTGCCTCAGAATGTGTCCCCCACCCCCCCAACTGGAATCCTATTTAATCAACCTTCTAAGATGGTTGCCAGGCGATTTGGGGGTGGTGGTGGTGGTAGGGTGGGAACTGTGTCAGCAAGGGTGTTTCTCCAAGCCCCAGAGATCCCGTGAGGCCTAAAACAAATGGAGTGATGCACTTAGCACCATCCCTGCGGGTGTCATCCTTCCCTGGCTCCGTTGGCTTTCTTGCCTCCTCTGAGAAGTCTTCCCTGACTACCTCCTCTATAAAGGTGCAGCCCTTCCTCTGCAAGGAACTCATTGTACTGTTTCAGGACACTGGAGACAGATTGAAATTACCCATTTGTGCTCACTTAGCATGACGCTCGCCTGCAGCTCCATGAGGACCATAGGACCAAATGTCACACTCAGCGGAGTATCCGCAGCAGGTGGCACAGCCTGGGCCCACTGGGAAGAGGCTGGACGGAGGGTTGCATGCCTGTTACATACCCCAAGTTTCACAAGGCAGTTGGCAGGTATAAAAGCTGGATTTGCTGAGCTGCAGAGAAACCAAGAGAGCAGCATTAGCCCGTTCTTTTCCTCTCCTGATGGGCTAGGATGTGGAAGGGGGTGCTCGGAGGATGGCTCCATCCGCTGGTTGGGTCTCCACGCTGACCTCGGAGGTATTTTCCCCTCTCCCTGGAAAGCATCCTGTTTTTAGTGAACCTATTAAGTTTGTAGACAATTAATGGTTTCTTGCTTCCCCTGCCTCGAACATAGTGGATCCCACGAGAGTCCGGCTGTTTTTTTCTCTCGGCTCAGAACAATTCCAAGAGGTTTCAAGGAAGTTGCCGGCACGCTCGGGTTTTGTTGTTGGCAGCCACCAGGAAGCCTGCAGTGGGTCCAGAGTGGACATGTGGAGCCGCTCCCTGGTCTCTTTGTCCTGCTGCTGGTTGGCCGGGGCCAGGCCCTGGGAGAAATACAGAATGTAAGCAAATGAGGCCACGGCCCCCCAGTTCCTCGTTGGCATTGAGGCTGGCAGCAGAGAGGCCAGGGCTGGTGGTCAGCGCCCTGAGGCGGGCTTGGAGAGGACAGCTGATTTTCCTAGTGTCAATATTAGGATGTGACAATACAAAACACCCGCTGGGCCTTGCCGGGCACTGCATGGGTAAACCTGTTTTTCTGGAGGTGGGCGAAGATGGCCTGTCACCCAGACTGAGAGGAAGCACGGGCTCTAGAGCCCAGAGCAGCCCCCCTGGCTCCTTGGGGAGCATCACTGGGATATGGAGAGGGAGAATTGAGAGTTTTTGCCCCTCCCCCTGCCCCTAAGAAGTTAGCATTTGTGTGTCTGTGGCTTGGAGCTCAGGAGAAGCCAGATCAAGGTGAGCACAGATCTGCAGTGTTGCCCATGTATGGACGATGACGCATCAGGAAGATCCCTGCTCTGTGAGGTGGTCAGCATGGTATGCGCCTCTTCTGAGCTCCAGACTCGTAATAGTTTGCCATTAGTGGGCACTACTGCGTACCATACGCGCAGCCTCTGCGGCCTCCTCCTCACAGCAGCACTTCCTGCTGGGCTCTTGAAGGGCGAGGGTGTGTCGAGTCCGGGGTCTCCTGTCTCTGTGAGCCCAGCTCCCTTGTTCTGTTTCGCAGTATATCACCTGCCCCTCCTGCCCCCTCACTGTTCCCGATCACTAGACCCCTGTTCTGTGGGGCAGACAGACAGGTAAACATTTCATGAGAGTCAGATGGGCCAAGTGCCCAATCCAGGTCTGTTTACCAAAGGTGCTGGGACAACACGGAGGAGGAACAATTCTGTCTTGGGGAGGGCGGGGAGGAGGTGGGCTCTGGGCCAGGCCTGAAGGAAGTAGCAGGCCCCCTGTACCAGCCTGGGGGAAGGAGACGAGGGCCAGAGTGTCAGGCTTGAGGGCTCAGGAGGGACAGGGAGAGTCTGGTGGGGGGCTGAGGACCTTGTCCCAGCGAGGAGGGGGCACAATCTTTTACTTATTTTAAATACTTCTCAAGAACTTATTTTTATTTATTCATTTATGGATTTTTTTTCTTTAAATATATTTTTTTTAAATGTGAAGCACCTTACCACAGTAAAGCTTCTTATTTTTTTTTTAATTTTTTTTTTTTAATTTATTTATGATAGTCATAGAGAGAGAGAGAGAGGCAGAGACACAGGCGGAGGGAGAAGCAGGCTCCATGCACCGGGAGCCCGATGTGGGACTCGATCCCGGGTCTCCAGGATCGCGCCCTGGGCCAGAGGCAGGCGCCAAACCACTGCGCCACCCAGGGATCCCCTCTTTAAATATTTTTTTAAAGTAATCTCTATGCCCAACGTGGGGCTTGAACTCACAACCCTGGGATTGAGAGTCATACGCTGTGCCGATGGAGCCAGCCTGGTGCCCCAAAAACTTCTTTTAATATTCATGCTTCTTAAACTTAAAAACTGCAGGCCTACATAGTATTTTGGCACCCTGTCCTTCCTGATGGGGATAGAAGAGCATAGGGGTCCCCTTGGATCCCCTTTTCGGTGTCAACAAGGACTTTGGGATCCCCCTGGGTTTTCCTTGCTCCTCCTCCCCCAACGTGGGTTCCATTCACTCTGCTGTCGAACTGTGTATGATAACAAAACACCACAGACTGGGTGGCTTATAAAGTACAAATGTATTTCTCACTGTTCTGGATGCTGGGAATCCAAGGTCAGGGTGCCACTGACCTCCTGTATCCTTGAGTGGGGGACCGGGGACGGGATGGGAGCCCTCCTGGGTGTCTCTTAGAAGAGCACTAAGCCCATTAGTGGAGCCGACAGCATCTCATTGCCTCTTTCAGGCCCCACCTCCTGATACCATCACCCTGGGCATTACGAATTTGGGAGTGGACACAGACATTCAGGCCACAGCAAACTGGTGTGAAGCCAATTTCAAAATCAGTCATCCAGAGAATTTTTTTTTAATGTATTGATTTATTTCAGATAGAGCAAGGGAGAGAGCACAAGTCGGGAAGAGGAAGAGGGAGAGGGAGAGGGAGAAGCAGGCTCCCCACTGAACAGGGAGCCCAGGTCTCCGATGTGGGGCTTGGTCCCAGGACCCCAGGATCATGACCTGAGCTTAAGGCAGATGCTTACCCGACTGAGCCATCCAGGCGCCCCCATCCAGAAAATTATTAATCTGTTCTGCTTTCTCCAGTTTGGAGGATCTTTATAGATACTTGGGTAGGAAAGGACAGAAATAAAATCTACCCAGTGGTAGTTTTGCAGACATGGAACTAGGGGTCCAGAGGGGCTAAGGAACCTGTCCAAGGCCAAACGGTCAGGCTGGACCAGGAACCGGGTGTCCCAGCGGCTGAGTACCCCCTGGCACAGCTTCCACCTCCTCAGGCAGGTAGTGAACAGAGGCGGTGAGACCTGGACATTTGCATACGTCGCATCACTGCGGGCCTCGCAGCAGCTCACCTCACCATGACTTCTTTACCCGTTGTTACAGACCCACCTCTTTCCGTTTTTGCGGTGACCTGCCTGTCCTAATGTGGATTCTGGGGGGGGCGGTGGAGGGGGCGCTGGTTTTGCATCATTTCCACTAACCTACCTGAGCGCCCTGAGCCAGGCCCAGAGGGGGGCCTCCCCCCGGGGACCTGCCGCTGAATCAAGCCTCAGCGACTCCCGCCAAACTTTGACCTGAATGGGCCTCTGTGGTGGAGGCTCAGAAGGCATCATCTAGTCACGCTGCTGACAAGAATCATGACATCATCGGCGCTGGCCGAGCCCTACATACAGGGCCCCCTCCCTTGTTCGTTCCATCACCATCGAATTCAATGGAAACTGAGATTTCAGGCCTCAGAGCAAGACTTTAGTGTGTGATTGTCAAGGTGGCCTTCCTTTTGATTCCCCGGGCAGCCTGCACTGCTAGGTCGCTGTATTTTTGGAGCCCCAGGGTGGGGGTAGGGGGTGGGATTTGATTGCATGGCCAAGGGGCTCTGAATTTCCATCCTCAAGCCTCCTGGGTCCCCGCCTGTGAAGTGGGGCAGACACCCCTTCCTTCTGGAGGAGGCTGGACTCAGTAGATGCAAATAAGGACGTGGTCAGCGACAGAGGGGACAAAGGAGACCGAGGCTGCAGAGGCCAAGCCCACCCCTCCCCACGGATGGCTATTTCCAACTTTCTTTTTACCTGAAACACTTTTTTTTCTCCTTCTCTCTCCCTCCCTTTTCTCGCGCCCTGTCTTTTCCCCAATCGCTTTTCCATAACTGGGGAAGCGAGTCTTGCCCACTGCAAAGGAACTGGGTTTGGGGCATCTGCAGGTTCCTAAGGGTGGAGGCAGGAGGGGGCTGTGAGTGGAGGGGAGCTGGGGGCGGGGCTTACCCGCCAGGTGGGGAGGCTGGGGTGGAGGCTCCATTCTGAAATAGACTTTTAAGACAAACCTTTCCACTAAAGGAAAATTCAAGCTATTGCTTCAAAACAGTGATTTTTGCTTTATTTTTTGAACCAGCCATCCCAGCACATGCACTGGTAGTAGAACACAAGAAATTCAGCCCCCTTCCCACGTCTGTCCTAGAGAGACCCCTGTCTTTATTAATCTCCTTGCCTCTTCTGCAGATGATCTATGCAGATGGAAGCATTTGTCTGTTTGTGGCCTTTTTTTAAAGATTTTATTTATTCATGAAAGACACAGAGAGAGGCAGAGACACAGGCAGAGGGAGAAGCAGGCTCCCTGCAGGGAGCCTGATCCTGGGACACCAGGATCAGGACCTGAGCCCAAGGCAGATGATCAACTGCTGAGCCACCCAGGCGTCCCTGGGGTCTTTATTTTATACACATGTGTGTCTACAGGGTCACAAGCCGCCCCTGCTGCGTTTAGCCATGTGCCTTCCAGGTCCTGGCACAGCAGCACTTGCAGATTCCCCGCTACAGTTTCTGGAGTTTGTCAGGTCCACACGGGTACGTGCAGGATACATCCTAGAAATCAGAGGGTCGGTGTGCTGTGGCTTTACTAGGTAGAAATCTCCCACACATACCCCCTCTGGGTTTGTGGATTCCTTAGTCCTCTGGAGCCCCTGCTCCGTGGCAGGAAGTGGGCAGCACCTGTTTCTCTTAATCGTCTTATCTCTGAGAGGCTGAGCTATTTCCAGGCAGGAGAGCCCTCTCTGAGCTAGGCTCAGAATTAGGTGACAGGTCCCAGTCATCCAGCAGGGGCAGAGCTGGGACTGGAACCCAGGCCTGTCTTGCTGAGGTCTGGGCTTTTCTGCTTGAGCTCCCCTGATGCTGTGAGCCTCGGGTGCTCTGTAAGCCAGGGCACCACCCCCGTCCTGGGCAGCAGCAGGGCTGGTGATGGGGGTCACTTGTGGGTGGGAAGCCCCGATGGAAAAAACTGGTGACCAGGTCTCAGCTGGATCCACCCAGCAGCCACTGGCCTGGCACCCAGGATTCCAGTGACCGGGTGGTATTGATGGGGCCCCAGAGGGGTCACCACCTGTCCCTGCTTGGCTGCAAGGCTGGGCTGGGGGTGCTGGGGGAGATTACGGGTGCATCCTCTAGGGACGGCAGCCGTCCCCGTGCCAGTGTGTGTGGGAGAGGTCACACATCCTGTGAAACCACACCTAGGCGGGTGGGGAGACTACCCTCTCTCCATCTCCTGGGCCCCACAGGTGTCTCTGTGGCCGTGAGGGTGGTACCTTCTGCCCACAGGTGACATTGGCATCCAAGCTCTGCGAGCAAAAGAGGGTTCCTAGTGGCTTTTTCCGGGGAGTGTGTAGGAGGGTGAGCGTGTGGGCTGCAGCCTGGGTTGGGGCTGCGTGTCTAGGTGTGCCTTCTTTTCACCCAGGAACGGTTTGAAACTACTTGTTTGCAAATCTGCTGGAAAAAAAATAGAATTTTTTTTTTTTAATAGATTCTTAAAAGCAGTCCAGGCTCCTGGGCCTGCAGCTTCCTCAGTACTGGGCTGTGATTGGTTGTTTGACAAACGTGCTCTGAGCCACGGGCTGGGAACCAAAGATTAATAACAATGGCAGCTCCTGGTTTGTGGTGTTGTGTTGGGGCATTAACACAGATTCCATCCTTTTGTCCTCATAACAGCCCTGGGAGACGCGCATTACTAGTATCTTCATTTAGGAGGGAAGGAACGAGGCGCAGGGTCCACATCACAGATGAAGAATCAGCAGCCCCCGTTGTGGGTGGTTAGAGATAGAAGGGAGCAGAGACAGGGGCTGCGTGGGCCCCCCAAGCCCCCCAGCCTCCTTGGAGCATCTAGGAAGGCGATGCCAGGGCTGAGTTCTTTGGGGACCAGTAGGAATGAGCGGTCAAAGGAGTCAGGATTGCCAGCCTGCGGGCCCTGCTCCTGCAATCACTGGGGGAGGCCTGATGTGTCAGCGTGCACCGTTCACAGAAGGGCGTGGTCTTTAGTGGGGCGGGAGCAGGGCCTGAGATTGGATTGGCAGGGTTGGGGTTGGTGAGGTGGCCAGGGGCAGAAGAGGGCCCTGATAGCAGTGTGCACAACCCCCAACGGGCCGGGGGAGCTGAGTGGAGCAGTGGCTGGGTCGGATCTGAGGCTGCTGGGGGCAGATCAGCTAGGAGAGGGCCCAGTAGAGACTGGAGGACAGCCGGGCAGCTAGACAGCAGAGTGGACAGGAAGTGACCAGCGTGGGATCCCTGGGTGGCGCAGCGGTTTGGCGCCTGCCTTTGGCCCAGGGCGCGATCCTGGAGACCCGGGATTGGGTCCCATGTCAGGCTCCCGGTGCATGGAGCCTGCTTGTGTCTCTGCCTCTCTCTCTCTCTCTCTCTCTCTCTCTCTCTCTCTCTGACTATCATAAATAAATAAAAATTAAAAAAATTAAAAAAAAAAAAGGAAGTGACCAGCGCTGGAGTCCCCAAGTGTGGTGGGACTGCTGCAGGGACCTTGCGCCCAGGGCCCTGGCCACACTCTTGATTCCTGCTGCTCAGATCTAGAACCCCTAGGCCTGGTTGGTGAGCATTTAATGAGAATCCTTACACAGGGCTGGAGTCGGGCCGTGACAGGTAGGTGCTCACACATCAGCTGGGGTTCTAACGGGCAGTTTGTGCCAGTTCTTGCCTGGAAAAGGAACCCTGTTAGTGTGGGATCATTATCCCCCATTTAACAGATAAGGAAACTGAAGCCCTTGTCTAAGATCACACTGTACTGCAGTGAGTGGTTGAGTTAGGTGACCCAAGACTCTGCCACCTGTCTGCAGGGGAGGCACCACCCCAGCTCTCACCCAATCCCGGAGCTAATCAGACACAGGCCTCAACCTCCCCCTGGCCAGGCTGCCCAGTGGTCACTGTCCCTGGTCAGGCGCATGCCCCTGTAGGGCTCATGGGCCGCATTCCCACTTGGTGCCCAGGGATTCTGGGAGTGTCTGCTGGAGGTTGAGGAATGTGGGGACAGTGGGTCAAAGTGAGGCTCAGAGGCCATATGCCCATCGAAGTCCCACTGTGGCCCCTTGGCTGCGGTGAGGCAGGGGTTTCCGTGGGAGTGCACAGGAGCCTCTGGGAAGAGAGCAGCCCCTTCTTTTTTTTTTTTAATTTTTTTTTTTATTTTTTATTTATTTATGATAGTCACAGAGAGAGAGAGAGAGGCAGAGACACAGGCGGAGGGAGAAGCAGGCTCCATGCGCCGGGAGCCTGATGTGGGATTTGATCCCGGGTCTCCAGGATCGCGCCCTGGGCCAAAGGCAGGCGCCAAACCGCTGCGCCACCCAGGGATCCAATATTCATGCTTCTTAAACTTAAAAACTGCAGGCCTACATAGTATTTTGGCACCCTGTCCTTCCTGATGGGGATAGAAGAGCATAGGGGTCCCCTTGGATCCCCTTTTCGGTGTCAACAAGGACTTTGGGATCCCCCTGGGTTTTCCTTGCTCCTCCTCCCCCAACGTGGGTTCCATTCACTCTGCTGTCGAACTGTGTATGATAACAAAACACCACAGACTGGGTGGCTTATAAAGTACAGATGTATTTCTCACTGTTCTGGATGCTGGAAATCCAAGGTCAGGGTGCCACTGACCTCTTGTATCCTTGAGTGGGGGGCCGGGGACGGGATGGGAGCCCTCCTGGGTGTCTCTTAGAAGAGCACTAAGCCCATTAGTGGAGCCGACAGCATCTCATTGCCTCTTTCAGGCCCCACCTCCTGATACCATCACCCTGGGCATTACGAATTTGGGAGTGGACACAGACATTCAGGCCACAGCAAACTGGTGTGAAGCCAATTTCAAAATCAGTCATCCAGAGAATTTTTTTTTAATGTATTGATTTATTTCAGATAGAGCAAGGGAGAGAGCACAAGTCGGGAAGAGGAAGAGGGAGAGGGAGAGGGAGAAGCAGGCTCCCCACTGAACAGGGAGCCCAGGTCTCCGATGTGGGGCTTGGTCCCAGGACCCCAGGATCATGACCTGAGCTTAAGGCAGATGCTTACCCGACTGAGCCATCCAGGCGCCCCCCATCCAGAAAATTATTAATCTGTTCTGCTTTCTCCAGTTTGGAGGATCTTTATAGATACTTGGGTAGGAAAGGACAGAAATAAAATCTACCCAGTGGTAGTTTTGCAGACATGGAACTAGGGGTCCAGAGGGGCTAAGGAACCTGTCCAAGGCCAAACGGCCAGGCTGGACCAGGAACGGGTGTCCCAGTGGCTGAGTACCCCCTGGCACAGCTTCCACCTCCGCAGGCAGGTAGTGAACAGAGGCGGTGAGACCTGGACATTTGCATACGTCGCATCACTGCGGGCCTCGCAGCAGCTCACCTCACCATGACTTCTTTACCCGTTGTTACAGACCCACCTCTTTCCGTTTTTTGCGGTGACCTGCCTGTCCTTGTTTTTTTTTTTTTTAATTTTTATTTATTTATGATAGTCACAGAGAGATAGAGAGAGAGGCAGAGACACAGGCAGAGGGAGAAGCAGGCTCCATGCACCGGGAGCCCGACGTGGGATTCGATCCCGGGTCTCCAGGATCGCGCCCTGGGCCAAAGGCAGGCGCCAAACCGCTGCGCCACCCAGGGATCCCTGACCTGCCTGTCCTAATGTGGATTCTGGGGGGGGCGGTGGAGGGGGCGCTGGTTTTGCATCATTTCCACTAACCTACCTGAGCGCCCTGAGCCAGGCCCAGAGGGGGGCCTCCCCAGGGACCTGCCGCTGAATCAAGCCTCAGCGACTCCCGCCCAAACTTTGACCTGAATGGGCCTCTGTGGTGGAGGCTCAGAAGGCATCATCTAGTCACGCTGCTGACAAGAATCATGACATCATCGGCGCTGGCCGAGCCCTACATACAGGGCCCCCTCCCTTGTTCGTTCCATCACCATCGAATTCAATGGAAACTGAGATTTCAGGCCTCAGAGCAAGACTTTAGTGTGTGATTGTCAAGGTGGCCTTCCTTTTGATTCCCCGGGCAGCCTGCACTGCTAGGTCGCTGTATTTTTGGAGCCCCAGGGTGGGGGTAGGGGGTGGGATTTGATTGCATGGCCAAGGGGCTCTGAATTTCCATCCTCAAGCCTCCTGGGTCCCCGCCTGTGAAGTGGGGCAGACACCCCTTCCTTCTGGAGGAGGCTGGACTCAGTAGATGCAAATAAGGACGTGGTCAGCGACAGAGGGGACAAAGGAGACCGAGGCTGCAGACAGAGGGGACAAAGGAGACCGAGGCTGCAGAGGCCAAGCCCACCCCTCCCCACGGATGGCTATTTCCAACTTTCTTTTTACCTGAAACACTTTTTTTTCTCCTTCTCTCTCCCTCCCTTTTCTCGCGCCCTGTCTTTTCCCCAATCGCTTTTCCATAACTGGGGAAGCGAGTCTTGCCCACTGCAAAGGAACTGGGTTTGGGGCATCTGCAGGTTCCTAAGGGTGGAGGCAGGAGGGGGCTGTGAGTGGAGGGGAGCTGGGGGCGGGGCTTACCCGCCAGGTGGGGAGGCTGGGGTGGAGGCTCCATTCTGAAATAGACTTTTAAGACAAACCTTTCCACTAAAGGAAAATTCAAGCTATTGCTTCAAAACAGTGATTTTTGCTTTATTTTTTGAACCAGCCATCCCAGCACATGCACTGTAGTAGAACACAAGAAATTCAGCCCCCTTCCCACGTCTGTCCTAGAGAGACCCCTATACCTGTCTTTATTAATCTCCTTGCCTCTTCTGCAGATGATCTATGCAGATGGAAGCATTTGTCTGTTTGTGGCCTTTTTTTAAAGATTTTATTTATTCATGAAAGACACAGAGAGAGGCAGAGACACAGGCAGAGGGAGAAGCAGGCTCCCTGCAGGGAGCCTGATCCTGGGACACCAGGATCAGGACCTGAGCCCAAGGCAGATGATCAACTGCTGAGCCACCCAGGTGTCCCTGGGGTCTTTATTTTATACACACGTGTGTGTCTACAGGGTCACAAGCCGCCCCTGCTGCGTTTAGCCATGTGCCTTCCAGGTCCTGGCACAGCAGCACTTGCAGATTCCCCGCTACAGTTTCTGGAGTTTGTCAGGTCCACACGGGTACGTGCAGGATACATCCTAGAAATCAGAGGGTCGGTGTGCTGTGGCTTTACTAGGTAGAAATCTCCCACACATACCCCCTCTGGGTTTGTGGATTCCTTAGTCCTCTGGAGCCCCTGCTCCGTGGCAGGAAGTGGGCAGCACCTGTTTCTCTTAATCGTCTTATCTCTGAGAGGCTGAGCTATTTCCAGGCAGGAGAGCCCTCTCTGAGCTAGGCTCAGAATTAGGTGACAGGTCCCAGTCATCCAGCAGGGGCAGAGCTGGGACTGGAACCCAGGCCTGTCTTGCTGAGGTCTGGGCTTTTCTGCTTGAGCTCCCCTGATGCTGTGAGCCTCGGGTGCTCTGTAAGCCAGGGCACCACCCCCGTCCTGGGCAGCAGCAGGGCTGGTGATGGGGGTCACTTGTGGGTGGGAAGCCCCGATGGAAAAAACTGGTGACCAGGTCTCAGCTGGATCCACCCAGCAGCCACTGGCCTGGCACCCAGGATTCCAGTGACCGGGTGGTATTGATGGGGCCCCAGAGGGGTCACCACCTGTCCCTGCTTGGCTGCAAGGCTGGGCTGGGGGTGCTGGGGGAGATTACGGGTGCATCCTCTAGGGACGGCAGCCGTCCCCGTGCCAGTGTGTGTGGGAGAGGTCACACATCCTGTGAAACCACACCTGGGCCGGTGGGGAGACTGCCCTCTCTCCATCTCCTGGGCCCCACAGGTGTCTCTGTGGCCGTGAGGGTGGTACCTTCTGCCCACAGGTGACATTGGCATCCAAGCTCTGCGAGCAAAAGAGGGTTCCTAGTGGCTTTTTCCGGGGAGTGTGTAGGAGGGTGAGCGTGTGGGCTGCAGCCTGGGTTGGGGCTGCGTGTCTAGGTGTGCCTTCTTTTCACCCAGGAACGGTTTGAAACTACTTGTTTGCAAATCTGCTGGAAAAAAAATAGAATTTTTTTTTTTTAATAGATTCTTAAAAGCAGTCCAGGCTCCTGGGCCTGCAGCTTCCTCAGTACTGGGCTGTGATTGGTTGTTTGACAAACGTGCTCTGAGCCACGGGCTGGGAACCAAAGATTAATAACAATGGCAGCTCCTGGTTTGTGGTGTTGTGTTGGGGCATTAACACAGATTCCATCCTTTTGTCCTCATAACAGCCCTGGGAGACACGCATTACTAGTATCTTCATTTAGGAGGGAAGGAACGAGGCGCGGGGTCCACACCACAGATGAAGAATCAGCAGCCCCCGTTGTGGGTGGTTAGAGATAGAAGGGAGCAGAGACAGGGGCTGCGTGGGCCCCCCAAGCCCCCCAGCCTCCTTGGAGCATCTAGGAAGGCGATGCCAGGGCTGAGTTCTTTGGGGACCAGTAGGAATGAGCGGTCAAAGGAGTCAGGATTGCCAGCCTGCGGGCCCTGCTCCTGCAATCACTGGGGGAGGCCTGATGTGTCAGCGTGCACCGTTCACAGAAGGGCGTGGTCTTTAGTGGGGCGGGAGCAGGGCCTGAGATTGGATTGGCAGGGTTGGGGTTGGTGAGGTGGCCAGGGGCAGAAGAGGGCCCTGATAGCAGTGTGCACAACCCCCAACGGGCCGGAGGAGCTGAGTGGAGCAGTGGCTGGGTCGGATCTGAGGCTGCTGGGGGCAGATCAGCTAGGAGAGGGCCCAGTAGAGACTGGAGGACAGCCGGGCAGCTAGACAGCAGAGTGGACAGGAAGTGACCAGCGTGGGATCCCTGGGTGGCGCAGCGGTTTGGCGCCTGCCTTTGGCCCAGGGCGCGATCCTGGAGACCCGGGATTGGGTCCCATGTCAGGCTCCCGGTGCATGGAGCCTGCTTGTGTCTCTGCCTCTCTCTCTCTCTCTCTGTGACTATCATAAATAAATAAAAATTTAAAAAAATTAAAAAAAAAAAAGGAAGTGACCAGCGCTGGAGTCCCCAAGTGTGGTGGGACTGCTGCAGGGACCTTGCGCCCAGGGCCCTGGCCACACTCTTGATTCCTGCTGCTCAGATCTAGAACCCCTAGGCCTGGTTGGTGAGCATTTAATGAGAATCCTTACACAGGGCTGGAGTCGGGCCGTGACAGGTAGGTGCTCACACATCAGCTGGGGTTCTAACGGGCAGTTTGTGCCAGTTCTTGCCTGGAAAAGGAACCCTGTTAGTGTGGGATCATTATCCCCCATTTAACAGATAAGGAAACTGAAGCCCTTGTCTAAGATCACACTGTACTGCAGTGAGTGGTTGAGTTAGGTGACCCAAGACTCTGCCACCTGTCTGCAGGGGAGGCACCACCCCAGCTCTCACCCAATCCCGGAGCTAATCAGACACAGGCCTCAACCTCCCCCTGGCCAGGCTGCCCAGTGGTCACTGTCCCTGGTCAGGCGCATGCCCCTGTAGGGCTCATGGGCCGCATTCCCACTTGGTGCCCAGGGATTCTGGGAGTGTCTGCTGGAGGTTGAGGAATGTGGGGACAGTGGGTCAAAGTGAGGCTCAGAGGCCATATGCCCATCGAAGTCCCACTGTGGCCCCTTGGCTGCGGTGAGGCAGGGGTTTCCGTGGGAGTGCACAGGAGCCTCTGGGAAGAGAGCAGCCCCTTGCTGGGGTGTGGTGAGGAGGGGAAGGGGGGCTGGGGGCCCATGCAAATGAGGGCTGGGACTGCTTTTCCTGGGAAATTATCATTTGCATGGACACCAAGCTCCCTGGGGCCTGGCAGCAGCTAGAGGCTCCTCGGGTCACAATCCTTACACAGGCAGAGTGCTCACAACCTTGCAGCATTAAAATATCTCGTCCGTGAAAGCTGGTTCCAGGTATCTGGGTTCTTTATGCCCTTCAGTGGAGTTCTTCGTTTTTCTCCGTGAAAGTTGTTTTTTTTTTTTTTTTTTTTTTAAGATTTTATTTATTCATGAGAGACAGAGAGAAAGAGGCAGAGACACAGGCAGAGGGAGAAGCAGGCTCCTCGCAGGGAGCCCGTTGTGGGACTCGATCCCGGGTCTCCAAGATCACACCGTGGGCAGAAGGCAGATGCTCAACCACTGAGCCACCCAGGCGTCCTTCTCCCTCTCCATGAAAGTTTTAAGCTCCCCCCCCCGACTCTTTTTTTCTTTTCTTTTTTTTTTTTTAAATCACGTTTCCTTCCTAAAGGCCTTATGTGTCTGTAAATAGGTATCTATCTGCTGCTGTATTTTCTGGTTGCCTTGTGGGTATTGATTTTCATATGTTGATCTGGTGTCCAGCAACCTTGAACCTCTTGGTGGTTCCAAGAGGTGGTTCTGCATAGAGGTTCATTTCATGTTTGCTAGAAATCTTCCCTCTCCTGTGTCACTGGAATGATAACGTTTTCTTCGGTGGCCTCAATGTTCCCCATCTTTTTTTTTTTTTTTTTTAAGATTTTATTTATTCATGAGAGACAAGGGGGTGGAGAGTGGAGAGACACAGGCAGAGGGAGAAGCAGGTCCATGCAGGAGCCCAATGTAGACCTCGATCTTAGATCCCTGGATTATGCCCTGGGCCGAAGGCAGACGCTCAACCGCTGAGCCCCCCAGGTATCCCAATGCTCCCCATCTTTTATTCTGAAATGTTTCCTCTACGTTGTTGAGATTCCATCTAACGAGTCAGTTGCCTTTTGTGCTGCTGCCCCCCACCCCCCAATGTTCTCCTTTCTCTCTTTTTTAAATTTAATTTTATTTATTTGACACAGAGAAAGTGCACAAGCAGAGGGAGCAGCAGGCAGAGGGAGAAGCAGACTATCCACTGAGCAGGGAGCCCGATGCGGGACTTGATCCCAGGACCCTGAGCTGAAGGCAGATGTTTAACCGATGGAGCCACCCAGGCACCCTGTTTCTCTGTTTTTTTTTAAGCACGCAGCCCTGGAGTCCGGCTGCTGGCTGAATCTGGGGTCGGCGCCAGGGTGTGGCTGGAGGAGGCTCCCTGGGACTGGGTCCACCACTTTCAGCAAGCCTCGCTGTCTCTGGCTCAGAGGGCCTTCCAACCGGACTAGTTTTGTGATCTAGTTTTTTTAAAAAGTCTGGTTGAAGAGCTTTACATTGTAGAGGGAACTAGAGTCACCTCATAGCTTTTTTTTTTTTTTTTTTTTTTAAATGAAGCTCAATGCCCACCGCAGGGCTTGAACTCACGACCCCGAGATTGAGTCTCGTGTTCCACCGACCGAGCCAGCCAAGTGTCCCCACACCTCATAGCTTGTGCCTGCTGCCTGGTGTTCCCTGGAACAGGTGTACCAGGAGTGGGCACTCAGCAGTCCCTGAGCTGCTGTTGAGCTGCTAGCAGTATTTTTGGGTTCTTAGAAATAGCACCTGGTCCTCCCCATCGGGCGCCTGCTGGCCTGCTGGCGGAGGGTGGCGGGGGCGGGGCGGGGGCTGGGTCCCAGGCCTGTGTGCCCTCACACCTTGCCTGCAGGTGCCGTCAGCGGGTGGCAGCACCCGCCCCCCAGCCCCCACCCAGGACCCGACCGCTCCTGTCAGCCCGCAGGGGAAGGTACTGCCCTGGCAGGTGCAGGTGGCATATGTCAGGCCACGGGCCCTTTGTGGCGGTCGTGCCTGTGTTTACACGTCTGATTTCTCCAGGCTTCGCTCCCGCTGGAGCTGCCTTTCAAGCTGGGCTCTCACCTGGAACAGACCGGAGGCTCTCCTGGCTTTCCCTTAGGAAACCGAACAGCCCCCTTGACACACATTCTGGGCACTCAATCTCTAGAACAACGCTGTTCTTCTGTGGTTTCCTTTCCCCAAGGCCAGAGAGCCCAGACCCTCAAATACCTGTCTGCGCCCCCCAGGACATCACAGCGTGTCCATCTTTGACCGCGTGTTGAGAGTAACCTGTCTAGACTCGCCCTGAGACACCTGGGGGATGCGCGCCCACGAGCCCCCCTGCGCCCCGCCCTGGGCCTCCCGTCCCCACTCCTGATGCTGAAAGCAAGTTGTGTGTGCTCTTGCCAAACTCGGGGTCCCCCGGAGGCTGCCCGTGTACGTCCTGCCGACAGTTGATCCGCTTCAGGGCTGAACACCGTCCACGCTGGGCTGGGGACTGGGGACACGTGGCTCTGTCCCTTCTTGGCTTAATCATGAGCTTCTCCAAGCCCCCAGTGTCATCTTAATTAAATACCTACCTGGAAGGTTAGGGACCCAACAAACTAGCAAGAGGGTTCTCTCCGCAACCAGCAGGCTAATGTGAAGACTTAGAAAATCTCTTAAAACCCAGGACAGGGATCCCTGGGTGGCGCAGCGGTTTGGCGCCTGCCTTTGGCCCACGGTGCGATCCTGGAGACCCGGGATCGAATCCCACATCGGGCTCCCGGTGCATGGAGCCTGCTTCTCCCTCTGCCTGTGTCTCTGCCTCTCTCTCTCTCTCTCTCTGTGTGACTATCATAAAAAACAAAACAAAACAGGACATTATTGTAAGACGGGGGGTTGAGGTGCAAAGACCCTAAGGGTTGGTGTCTCATCCCTCAGCATCACACAGATACGAAGTGACGGAGCTGATATTTGAACTCGGGTCCTTGAGTTCCACATTCTTCACCATTTTTTTTTTAATTTTTATTTATTTATGATAGTCACACACAGAGAGTGAGAGAGGCAGAGACACAGGCAGAGGGAGAAGCAGGCTCCATGCACCAGGAGCCCGACGTGGGATTCAATCCCGGGTCTCCAGAATCGCGCCCTGGGCCAAAGGCAGGTGCCAAACCGCTGCGCAACCCAGGGATCCCAACACATTCTTCACCATTATATTCCGGACCTACGATGTGGGGTGAATTGTGATGAATGAGGTCATGGGATCCCACCGGCTATACCAAGGGGGGACGTGGGAATCCACGGTCGTAATGGGAGGGCCTCTGGCTACAAGGAACTGGAAACTCAATGAAGGGTGATTTGAATGAATTGGGTTTTATTTTTCCTGCACAATTAGGCTGGCTGTGGCATGTATTTTTGCAAGTGTTTAAGAATGCCATCAGAGAGGCAGGCTCTGTCCCTCTCTCCTCTGTCCTTGGCATGTTGTTTAATTTTTTTAAAGATTTTATTTATTCATGAGAAACAGACAGAGAGGTAGAGATACAGGCAGAGGGACACCTGGGTGGCTCAGTGGGGGACACCTGGGTGGTTTAGCGGTTGAGCATCCGCCTTCGGCCCAGGGCGTGATACTGGAGTCCTGGGATCGAGTCCCACATAGGGCTCTCTGCATGGAGTCTGCTTCTGCCTCTGCCTGTGTCTCTACCTCTCTCTCATAAATAAATAAAATCTTTTTTTTTTTTTTTTAAAGCGATACAGGCAGAGGGAGAAGCAGGCTCCATGCAGGGAACCTGAGGTGGGACTCGACCCCAGGTCTCCAGGATCATGCCCTGGGCTGAAGGTGGTACTAAACCGCTAGCCACCCAGGCTGGCCCTCTTTTATTTTTATTTTTTTTTAAGAGAAAAATTTTATTTATTCATGAGAGACACAGAGAAAGAGGCAGAGACACAGGCAGAGGGAGAAGCAGGCTCCCTGCGGGGAGCCCAGTGTGGGACTTGATCCTGGGACCCCCAGCATCACCCCCTGAGCCACCCAGGCACCCAGCATGTTGGTTATCCTTATGTTGAGCACCACCATGGTGTCATAAAGTAGCTGCTGCCTCTCCAGCCCTCTCTCCTGTGTTGAAGGCAGCAAGGAGGGAGAAGAGCTGCCTTGGCCGAGGCTGCTCCCTTTCCTCCTCCTGCGTCAGAGCTCTGAGACCTCATGGCTCAGTACTGGGGGTCGCACACCCACCACTGGCTGCAAGGCATGCGGGAGAGTGAGCAGGAGAGTCCTGGCTTCGATGAACAAGGGTTCAGTCTGTGTCTTTCTTCCCCAGAGAAGAAATGTCTCACTCAGGACCCCTCTCCAGGAACCTCTTTCTGAGCACCTTCCTACAGGAGCATGGCCCGGAAGTTCTGGAGGTTCCGGGCATGACAGATCTCGTGGAGTATTATGACCCTGGGCCCTCCCCTAACAGGTAGGTCCCAGTAACACTCTGTGGGCCCCACCCGCCCCCATTTCTGGTGAGTGAGCTCGGGGGTATGCTTAGGGGAGCAGCCTTTGGGGCTGTCCGGGCAGGGCTCCAGGGCGGAAATTCCCAGGCGTGGTCCACGAGGCCTGTGCCCGGGCGGGGCGGCCCCTCGGAGCAGCCCACAGAGGCCCTCGGCGTCCAGCATATTCCCGGGATGGGCCTTGGCGCTGCCACCAAAATGACTCAAACCCATGGCTTTAGGACCAGCTGACTCCTGCCCCTCGGTGACCGTGATCAGCTCATCAAGGCTCTTGATGAGATGGTTCTAATTTTAGAAAATCAGAAGTAGCCCGAGGAAGCCACTCCGCACACAGCGCCTGGCCCGGCTGTCGGGGCGGCGGAGAGGGGATCTTCCCAGGACCGGGCCCAGGTGCTTCCCTTCTGCTTTAGGCCTCAGGATTCTCTTAGTCATTAGGTCCCCAACCTAGGGGTTGGGGCTGCCTGGGACAGAGGTGGGACCTCAACCCCTCCCCACCCGGACCTTGATTGCCAGCCAGGCCTTCTCAGCCTCCCACCCGACCTTCCATCATCCCTGGGATGGAGAGCAGGAACCCCGGGGAGACTGGGCAGGCGGCTGGGGCTGAGCTGGGAGCCTGGAAATTCCCAGATGCAATATATGGGCAAACCCCTGAGAGCAGGGCTGAAGCCGGCCAGAGGGGAGGGTAGAGGAGGGGAGGATGCTGGATTTGGAGATCAGGTGTGATGGCATGTACCTCCTTTCCATCCAGGATTCCGGTCAGTGAGAGGAGGGAACTGGAGGGGTGACAGGTGGTTTCAGGATGGGGGAGCAGGGAACAGGTCCTGGAATCCCTCCCCACTAGGAGGAGGGCAGGTCGGCAGGTCGAGCCCCGGGGAAAGCCAGTCCAAGTGACCCGGTGGGGGCTCAGAGCCCCAGCCCTGCCGCCCACCTTTGTCATCTTTCCTGGCAAGCCTCCTGGTGGATGTCCTCTCCCAGGATTCTCCAGCTTTGGGTTTTCCTTGGAGGAGCGGAGGCGCTAACCGTGTCTCTGCCCTCCCACAAGTGGGGCCTGCGCTACACGGAACCCACCTGGGGATGGGCCCTCGCTGGCCTTTTCTGGAGCAAAGTGGGGGCCAGGGGAGGGGCATGTGAAGGTTCCCTGCCCCCCACCTTGCTCTGTGCCGCCCCTTGCCTCCCACAAACCCGGGGCCTGGTGGGCCAGGTGGGCCTGTGTATGGGGGTCACCACACGGCCACACCCCTAATTCCCTGTGCCCTCCCCACAGCAACAACCCGGACGATGTGGCCATGCGGCTGGCCTTCATCGGGGACGAGATGGAAGTGAGATGGATGCTTCCCCGTGTTGGCGAGCTGCCCGGGATGGCCATGTACAGGTGGTGCCCCCCCAGCCCTCCACCTCCTGCTCCGCCCCTGCCCCTGGGCCACAGACTAAGCACAACCCAGTGCCTTTCTCTGCCTCTTCATCAAGCCAAGACTGTGCTTTTCTGAAAGGGTCTTGACTTAAAGTGCTGGTAGGAAGTGGTGAGCTCGGCGAAGTTGTGTGTCCTGCCGGGAGGCATCTGTCCTGAGCACACTGTGTAGTTCCACCATTTGCCAGCATCTCTGGGTTCTCAAGGTGGGGATGTGGAAACCCTCCCCCTAAGCCAGAGCGACTGTGGTGTCCTGGTCCCCAGGGAGGCAGCCTTCTTTTGGGGTGCCTGGGCCTCCATCACAGCAAAGATCTTCCGGAGGGAGGACCGGCAGGTCCTTGGGCCGGTGGGCAGTGGAGCATTTTCCAGAACCCAAGACCAAAACCCCCGGTGGGCCGGTGGGTAGGGGAAGGAAACAGGAAATCAGATGCATTTAGGACCAGAAATGGCCCGTGGAGAGAGAACCTCTGGTGGAGCCACCCGGGGAAGGGGGTAGAGTGGCGTGGCGGGGAGGGGACGCCACCCTCCTCTCCCCGCAGGGGTCCCCTGAAATAAAGGCCATCTCCACCCCTGTTCCCTGCAGTAATGGCCCTGCTTCCCTGCCCATTTGTCTTACAGCTTGGCTTTTACCTACAACCAGACAGGCCTGAGAGGTGTTCTTAGAAGTTTCCTGGATGGTCTTGCTAACCTCAGGGAGAACATCCGCATCTGGAGCTTCCTGACCTTCCGGAACAGGGTAAATGAGCCGTGAGCTCTGTGACCTTGACTTACCCGCCTGCCTGCAGTGACACCTGTAGCCAGGGAGCTGCTGCCCCGCAGGGCATGTCCTCGGGTGCCACAGACCGCTCCCCCCCCCCCCGCCCCCCGTTGTCTTGTGGTGCCTGCTTGCCCTCGTTTCTCCCGGTCTTCAGCTTGGAGACCCCCTATCAGCTCCATGCTCCAGTTCTTTTTTTCTTTTTTTAAGATTTTATTTACTTATGAGAGAGACACACAGAGAGAGGCAGACACACAGGCAGAGGGAGAAGCAGGCTCCGCACGGGGAGCCCGATGCGGGACTCGATCCCGGGCCTGCAGAATCATGCCCTGGGCTGAAGGCGGCGCTAAACCGCCGAGCCTCCCGGGCTGCCCCCCACCCTGTGCTCCAGTTCTCAGGCGTGTTTGCTCCCACACCCATGCTCCGGCTCCCCACCCACCCACCCACCCCCCGGGAGCACCTTCACCAGCCCTGCATGAGGCTCCTCGCTCCTCTGCCCGGCAGGTGCCTCTCCTCCTGAGCCGCTTTCCCAACCCTCCTCATCTGTCCCAGCAGCACCGGGGGCCGTCCCTCACCCCAACTCAGCCCCCACTGGTGCCCACGGTGGCCTGGGTGGACTCCTCCTCTGCTGCCTCCCGGGCCGTCTCCCCGGCCCACCTGTGCTCTGGCTTCTGGGTTCTGTCCCCACCTGTGAGCTGTGCTGTCCGGAGACACTCCTGTGTCCCCGCCTCCCTGACCCACTCTCCAGCACCCTCTCAGCCACCCTGGTTCACCCCGTGCCCCCGAGCACACGTGGGTGGGCCTGAGCACCCCCGGCCCTGGCTGGAGGTCTCACCTCTCCTGCCCTTCATCCCACAGGTGTCCCCCAACCCGGGGCGTGGGCTGGTGCTGTCGCTGCTGCTGCTGCTGGTGCTGCTACTAGGCTGGGGCCTCCGCCTCCTCCAGTGACACGAGCTGGCGCCGCTGGGGACGGGGCTGGCCTCGCCCCCACCCGACCGCCACCCTGGTGGTGGCCTTGCTGGTTTTGTTGTCTTTTTTAACTGTTTTCTGCTGATCCCTTTTTTTATATTTAAACTCCAAGTGCTGGGACACTACTGAGGTTTCATACTAGTTTTTTCTTTCTTTTTTGTAAGAGAAATGAATTCATTATACCTCGGGGGTCGTTACTGGTTAACTGCCCGCGCCAAGGCCTGGCTGGGCCGCTCTCCTGGCCTCAGCCCCTGAGGTGGCCTGGGTGCTGCCACTGCCACCACCACCCGGCAGGGAAGGAGCCTGGAGCCTTCCTCTGGCGGCGGGGGGAGTGCTGGCCACACCCCCATGTCGGGAAGGCCCTGGGGCGAAGAGAAAATCTGCTGGAATAGATTTGTTGGCTGAGGAGAGCTCAATAAAATGTTGTTTCCAGCTGGTCTCTGGTTCTCTCTGGGGTTTGCTGCCAGGCTCTGGCCCCTTGCGGGAGACTCAAGGGGGAGGGGGAGAGAAGGCGGGCGTGTGCAAGCACCTGTGCCTGATCACACACCTGCAGGCTCTTTCCTGCACCTGCTGTCGTGAAGTTTGGCCCAACACAATCAGGTTTACGCCTTCTCTCGCCTTCTCTCGTCGTGCCTGGTGCCTGAATCTACCATTAGGGATTATTTCCTTTGGGCCTTCAGTCTCTTACAGCTGGGCTGCCTACCCTCCCCAGGTTTGCTCATCCAGCACTCCCCGCTGGACAGTGCGGCCTGCAGGGAGAAGGGGCTAGATGAGGGGCACCCCCGTGAGGGTCCAGCCTGCCCCAGACCTGGGCCCAGTGCTGTTTCTAGACCCAGTCAGGTCCTCTTTCTGGAACTTGGACTCCGACTGTCCCCCTGCCCCACCACAGTTCCCCTGTCTCAGATGCCAGCCCTGGGCTGGGCTTGCTCCAGCCCCCTGCCCACGTCCTCTGCAGCTGCCTCTTCGGGGCCTGCCCTCCGCTAGCCCCAGAGCCCATGAGAGCCCATCTGGCGTGTGCAGCTACATGCCACCCTCCAGCCAGGCTGGCCAGGTCCTGCGTACTCCCGGCCACCACCAGGCTCCTGTGCCACAGCTCTCCAGGTCCTGCCCCTCACGGCTTGGGGCCTGACTACCCGGCCCTTGGGGCAAGGTCAGGCCATCCCAAAACCACCCAGGGCAAGCCGGGGAGTGGCAAGGCCAGATCCAGAGGCATCTCTTCCGGAAGTCCTCCCTAACTATCTAGCCCCAGCTTGTTCCTAAGCTCTCGGGACTGAACTGCCCACCTGACCATGTAGGTGTTAGATGTGGCCGGTGGTGCCTGCAGCTTCTCAAGGAGCTTGGGTTCAGTGAGAAGAGGGAAGGGGAATGCTGTTTATGGAGCCCCCTGGTGCAGCTGATGCAGAGGCTTCTCCCTGCAGGAATTTGGGGACCTCCCTCCCCAGGTGTTCTAGGGTTTGCAGCATTCTTCCCACCCATGGATGTCAGGGGAGCCCCTACTGTGCTAGGCTTGGGCACAAGTTCTGGGGATGTGAAGACCTGGCCCCTCTAATCATTGTTTTTGGGGGAGGGAAAAAAGCACAGAAGAGCTGTGGGCTGTGTTCTGGAGGTAACAGGACAGAAACGGGCTGGGGTAGATGGGACTCAGACCAGGGCTGGCCAGAGAAGCTACTGTGGAGGAGATGAGGGAAGGGGTCACCCAGCTAGTGGGAGTGGCACATACAAAGGCCCTGGGGTGAGAGCCCTGGCTGAGCTTGACGGAGGTGTGACTCCCTGTCTTGCCAGTTTATGCCAACCCTGGGGCTGTGAGGAGCTGCCCACTGCTTCTGCGCCCCCACAGGAGGTGCCAGCTGCAGCCACTTCACTCATCTGCTCAAAGCAGAGAAGTAAGGGGCTTGGCCAGAGGGGCAGTGGGATCCTCTGACCGTCACCGTTGGCCAGTCCAGCTGTGTGGGGCAGTAAGACGCTGAGGCCCACGGGGAGGGGTCACAGTCAAACCCAGTCTGGCTGGTCCACGTGGCAACTTGCACAGGTTGCAGACAGATGCTTAAGCAACAGCGATACCAGAAATCTTGACTGTCCAACCCCAGAAAGGAAAGACTGGAGGCCCATCCCTCCCAGGAAGGGGGCAGGGGTGATGCGGTCACCTCCATACGAGGCCCCCATCTCCTGTGGCTCCTTTGCAGCAGGTTCCAGGGGCAGTGCCTGGACACGGCCCCTATCCCCTGGGGTGGAGCCTGCTGGAAACAGCGAAGTGCCTTCCCAGAGGAGGCGACAAGGCTGCCAGGGCACAAGGGACCCTATCGCCTTTGCGGTTTCAGAGGCTTTAGATCAAGGCCCTTGGGCCAGTCAAGATTTTTAGGAATGAAGAGGCAAGATCTGTTCTCTTAGGAAGAAGGTGCCCAGGGAGATCCGTTTCTGCCAGGCAGGGAAGCAGCACCCCATTCCAGGCGGACTGAGGGAGACGAGCTGCTGGAGAGAAACTGGCCCAGGGTCTCCACTGGCACGGGACCCAAATGTGGTGGAAGGTGGGACTCCTGCCTCTAGCACTGTGGGAGCAATGGCGTGGGCTACTTTCCTCAAGGGGGCAGGAACTAGCCCAGACCTGCCAAGGAGCAGGATGTAGGATCCACCACCGCCCTTAAGGCCCACACCCCAGACCCTGGGCTCCCCATAACTCCCCTCAGCACCCTATGCCTCTGTCACTCATCCCGACTCAGTCTGCAGGGGCAGGAGGAGGCCCCATCCACCTTGGCCCGGGCTCCCAGGGCTCCTGCACCCCTGGGTTCCCCCTACTAGGCAGCCCCTGCAGTGCAGGCAGAGATGTGGCCAGCTTCCTGGAACCTTCCTTAGGACAGCACCATATGTCCCTCAATTGCTGTGCCTTCGAGTAGGGATGGGCCTGAGAGCGCCATCCTGGGCCCTGAGGTAAAGGGCTGTGCCCATAGAAGCAGCAAGGCCTGCCACGCGGGAACTCACCCTCCACTGCCTCTGCAGCTCCCTTACATGGGACCGTGGACCATGCTCCTTCGAGCTGAGGGTGGCCCCGTGATACCATCCAGCCTGCAGCACGGCGAGAATGGAAGCCCAGACTGGGGAACCCAGCCACATTTACGGACAGATGCAGAGATTCCGTACTGTGAGGTTTTCCCACGATTGCGGATTAATGACAAAACCCCAAGAAGCTTAGAATTACTCGTTTTTAGTATCAGGGCAGGAGCGGCATCCACAGAGCACCTGCGCTTTGCTCCCAGTGTGGAGCTGGCTGAGAGGCTCTGAGGGCAGCCTGTGCCACAGCAGGTCCCGGGCACACGGGAGACACTCCGTGATCACCGTCTGAGGGGATGCCAGGGGCGTGGGGAGACTGAGCGCCCAGCCTCCCCAAACCCTTCCCGCCTTGCTCGGGCCCTCTTCCCCACCAGAGGGTAGAGGTCACTCACAGGCATACAGCAGGCACTCAACACTGTTGGGAAATAAACAAATGTGGGACTGGGTCTCCCACCTGTTGAGTGTTGGGGTGGACAGAATGGCTGCCAAGGCCAATTGTGTCTTAAAGCCCTTTGCGTTCAGTGACCATGGGGCTAAGATTCTGGCCGTGGGTGTGCACAGGCTAGCGGGGCAGTCGAGGAGCTGCTCTGGCTCTGGCCTGCCTCGTGGCCACACCAGGGCGTGATAGGCGTCGGGCTGAGCCTTCCCAGGCCCTGGAACATGCCTGCCCGCCAGGTGCTTTCAGCCCCTTACAGAGCAGCCACCTGAGCCCAGAGCTGGGGGAGGCAGAGCAGGTCCTCACCAAGACTTCTGGCAGCAGGGCTGCTGCCTGAGCCTCGGAACATGCCTGGGGGAGGCGGGGGCGGGTGGGAGAGCCGGACCTGGTCCAGTAAAAGAAATCCTCTCAGAAAAAAAAAAAAGAAATCCTCTCAGTGCCTTTCAAGTGGCCGTCAAAGCACTTTGCACACAGAGCCTCCCAATCACTGTGGAGGAAGCAAGTAAGCGGCCCAGGCCGAGCAGCACCCCCTGGCGCCCCGGGCACCGCAGACTCCTTCGGCCTGCTCTGGGGCCTGCTCTAGGCCCCACCATCGTCATCCGCCAGCACTTCCACATTCTGGTAGGACTTCCAGGCCTGCAGGTTGCAGCTCTTCAGGATGGCTCCCAGCTGCTTCCCAGGTCCGACTTCAAAAGTCTTGGGGAACTCGACGCCCTTCTTCCTCTCATATATGGCATGCATCGTCTGCTCCCACTTCACGGGGGAGACCACCTGCTGCACCAGCAACTTCTGGATGTGTTTCGGATGCATGTATCTCTTCCCATCGATGTTTGAGTGGACGGAAACCAGAGGCTTCTTGACACCAACCGACTTTAGGACTTGGGTCAGGGGCTCCAGGGCTGGCTCCATGAGGCGCGTATGGAACCCACCACTGACGGGCAGCATCTTGGTGCGCCTGAAGTGATACTTAGAGGAATTCTTCTGGAGGAACTGCAGCGCCTGGGAGAAGAAGAAAGAAGTTTAAGCCAAGGACATCTTAGGGGAGGCACCACATGGCGAGGTGGCCACCGCTGGCACCAGCTTGGTCCTGTGGATAGAAGACCCATCTGCTCATTTCATCCTGCAAACAGCCGCGAGGACTGGCTCACTTCACCTCTTTGTTCCAGAACACATCAGTTGTGTACTCAGCGGCCCCGAAGTCCTCCCCTGGGGCTATGACCATTCCCACCCCCCAGCTGGGCAGGTGGCCAGAGAGAGATGGAGGCCGGGAAGCCTGGTCCACCCCAGCGCCTCATGCAGCAGCCCGGGAGCCTGGGGCAAACCACTCAACCTCTGAACTCTTGTCATCCGCAAAGTGGACACAACTTCAGCTGCTTCACGAGGTTGCTGGGACGCGGTCAGGCAGGAGGTGTGAGAGGGTCGGATAAAGGAGAACACGCTACGCTACCTAGTGTTAGTCTTCAATTATAGGCCCGTTTTCTTATTGCTCCATAACCCTCAAGATAAGAACTCAGGAGACTCCAGGCGTCATTTCTATCAGAACCCCCTCGTCTTGACTTCTCGAGAAGTCAAGAGCTCTGTCCCTGAAGCCAAAACCCTTCCCCTGAAGGGCGTCTCAGCCCAGAAAGGGCCTCCCAGCTAACAGGCCCCACCTCAGAGCTGTTTGCAAATAACATAATTTGCAAATATATTAAAAATAGTAGACATTTTCAGAGACCATACGGCCTCAGGACACAGCCAGGCCTGCCCCCCTGCCAGCCCTCCACCAGCTCTGCCCGAGGGCTTCCCCTGCACTACATGGTCTGTCTGCCCGTCTCTGGCCCCATCTCTGGCCCGCCACCATCCACAGCCACGCAGAGGCTGAGCCTGCTATTCCCTGGAAGATGGAGGGTGAGCTTAGGTCCCAGCAGCTGCATGACCTTGGACGAGCCTGTCTCCCTCTGTCTCACCTCTTGGCCTCGGTTCCCTCATCTATAAAAGGTGGACAACAGTTAACTCAGGCTATGAAGGAGAACTCCGCCTGGCGCACAGGCACTACGTGAGGGTCAGCAATGACCTCATATGCCGAGCCCAGCCACGTACACTAAAAGACCTGTAACCTGGGACGCCTGGGTGGACCAGTGGGTGAGCGTCTGCCTTTGGCTCAGGGCCTTACCCTGGGGTTCTGGGATCAAGTCCCGCATTGGGGTCCCCGCAGGGAGCCTGCTCCTCTCTCTGCATGTGTCTCTGCATCTCTCTCTCTCTCTGTGTCTCTCATGAATAAATAAATAAAATCTTTAAAAAGTGATAAAATAAAAAAATCTGTAACAGGTTAGCTATTTGTGTCCCCAAAGGGTAGGAAGGATTCCTACTTTTGGTCAGATGGCACCTGTCGCCCATCTCTGTGGCCCGTCCCTGCAGGTGGACAGATCCACCCGGGCATCACCAACGCAGCCCGTGGCTCACCACGTCTTACCATCCTGAGCCATGAGTCTATCGGCGTCCCACACAGGCTGCTGCAGTGGCCCAAGTGCTGGTGAAAGCGAAGTGGAGCAGAGCTCAGCACAGGGAAGCAAAGTGTGATGGCAGTGTGACCCACTCCTGTGGGAAGCACAGAGGGGTCTGGGCCGCCTGTCACTGCAGCAGAGTCCAGCCTGTCCTGACGCTTCACGTCACCACCACCCTCCCTCCATCCCCATCTCACTGAAGGGCACCCAGGAGCCCCTCTTATCACAGGCCTTTCAGACCCTCCCCACCATGACTGGACTGTCTGGTCAGCGGCACCTGCATGGGTGGCTACTCGGTGGTACTTCCAGCATCATTTCAGCATCTCAGAGTCAGTTTTCATCCCAGGCTGGGGCCACAGGAACCCAGCCAACAGCCTCAGGGTGTGGGCGGCTGGCCCTCAGCCCAGGCTCTGGTTTAGCAGAGGCCAAGGGGTTTATGTCACATCAGCTGTTGCAAAGGGACTGTCCTGCTCTGGGAAGGCCGTGCCCTCACCTGAGCTCTTTGCCTTGGCACTTCCAACTGCACCAGAAGGCTAACCTCCCTGGGAATCCCAGCAGTCGTCATCCTGTGTACCTGTCTGGGAACTGTGTGGGGAGATGCCTGCCCGGGTTTGGGGCCCCTCCCCACTCACTTCTGGGCTGTTCCAAGGCTGTTAATGGGAACGAGCAACCAGCAATACGATCAACACGGGGCCACTGTCACTGATCTTCCTATCTTCTCAGGACTGTCACAGGAGAGACTCACTGGTTCAGGGGAGATTCACACAGACCCCTGGCATACTGGCAAGGCCTCACAGGGGATGATAGGCTGAGAGCAGCTGAGTGGAGACAGAAGGTTCTAGAATGAGACAGGCCAGGCCTCCAGGCCACCTCCACATCTCTAAGCACTGGCCTCTCACTCTTCCTCAGCTTCCTTGTGTGTAAAACGTGGGTAGGACTCCCTTCTGGGGAGCACAGGCTGGCTGCAAGGCCTAGGTGACATGAGCTGTGCAGACGCTGGCCCTGCACCAGCAGCCCCTCAGGCGAGACCCTGCGTGGACCCGCGTGGCACTCCAGGGCCGCGGCCTCGGTACAGACCTACCTTCTTCCATTGGCCGCTCACTGCCTCTCCGCTGGGGATGTCCTCTTCCTGGCGGACTTACCTCCAAGCACCACTCTTGGTGCTGCGTCTTCAGGCCTTCTGGCGGCCAGCCCAACCCTTACTGTGCCCCCAAACCCATGGTCCCTGTTCCCAGCTTATCAGACCATGTGCCCTCAGTGCTGGTTACAGAGGAGCTGCTTCAGAAACATCTAGGGAAGCAGTGAATGGAAGGAAGGACAGAAGGAAAGGGGTAAAAACAGACACCTAAGAAAAGGCACAGTGGGGTGGGACAACCTAGCAGGAATGGCTTCTCCTCTTGCTAAAGAGGCGACCAGATCAGAGGTTGTGAGGACCCCAGAATTTACTACAGGAAGGCCCTGGGGATCATCTGGCCCAACACCTTTACCTTCAAGAAGGCGAGGGGATTTGCCCAGGGTCCTTGTCTATGCAACGTGGAGTGAGACCGGATCCTGGCCTCCTGCCACCCCACCCCTCCCACCCCTGCTCAAATACTTCCTCCCAAAGATCACGGCTTGGCAAAGCACCCATCACCCCCTCCCGTCCCCCGAGTGTGGGTGGGACAATTCAACCCTCCGTACCGCCCTGGTTGTCTCGAAAGGCTGTTCCCATTGGCACCAACCTCCAGGTGTCCTGAGATCACCCTGCAATCAGGAAAGAGGTAGTTGGCCACCTCACACACGGGGTCCGCTATGCCCAAAGTCTTGCAGTGCTCCTGGGCTTCCAAACAGGCGAAGCTGAACCTGGACTGGGGCTTGCCGAGGACAGACAGCATCCCGCTGGGGACAGCTTCCGAGGCTGCCTGCATGGCCTCCGCTCGGATTTTCACCGCATACAGACCTATCCAGAGAGAAGCGCATTTGGAAAAATCAGGGCACGGAACAAAGGAGGGAAGCCTGGAGCTGAAAGACAAAGCACAAGCTCTGCGCTGCATGCTGGAGACGCCGACACTGGTGTTTGTCACCAGTCCACAATGCGACAGTTCTTCCGTTCTTCGCATCTCCACCTAGCACATGGGGATGGCGCCACCATCCTGAGAAAGGGGGCGCTGTCCTTGGCGCTCTACACACGAAACCGTGGAGCTCCCAGCCTTAAAGCCATCTTGATAGAGGCTGGTGGTTCTTAACCCGAGTGCTTTAGTGTCTGGAGACACTTCTGATGTGCACGTGTGGGGAGGGGTGCTCGCTACTGACATCTGGTGGTAGAGGTCAGGGATGCTGCTCCACATCCCACAATGCATAGCTCCACCCAAAACAAGTTACTACCTGGTCCAAAATGTCAACAGTGCTGCAGTTGAGAAACCCTGGGGCAGGGAGCAGGGTGCCAAGGAGCAGACATTGAGCCATACTGTTTTGGGCAAGTCATGACCTTTCGGGTCAAATTTTCAGTTAATAAAATGAGGATAATATCTAATCTGCCTAGATTGTTGTAAAAACTGGGAATCAGTTTCAGTAACATAGGATTCTCATAAATCAAGTTTTACTGCCCCTACTTGGAGCTGTAGAAGCCGACACTGCCAAGGCGGATGAACAGAAATGCAGAGCTCCTGGCTCAGTGCAGCTCAAGCGTCAGGTGAAAAGCCTGGGCTGTGCCCGGGGAAGGTGGCTCCAGTGACTGTGACATAAGAATGGCCTGTAATGACTGGACATCCGTCATCCTGGTCCTGGGTCCTCTCCCTGGGGGAGGGGATGAGTGGACTGAGGACAAGTTAAGGGGCCAGTTCAGGGTTTCCTGGGACCACAGGGAAGGTCTGAGGAGCAGACCCTGCACACTTCCTAATACATCTTCCTTCACTCTGCATGTCCATACAGTTGTACTGGACTGTGGGGCCCTCACCCAGGTAGGGAGCAAACTTTGGAGCAAATCCACTGAGAGCCTGAGGTAGGAAGTAGCAAAGAACACAGGGGAAAAGTGGAGAGGGCACGTGAAGTCTTCCCATGCAGGCGTTAACTATGCAAAATGTCAAGTAAAAAAACACAGGATATACATCTGCTATAACTGCAAATTATGTGCACAGAAAACTATGTATATAAAAGTTTTACTAGGAGGTGTGAATATGCAGCATTTTTTAGTTGTTTCCTTACCAGTGCTATAATGCTGTTTTCCAAAACCCTGAAGTAAAAGTCATAAAATAGAATGAGTTTTAAGTCTATGGCTCAGTGGTACTTGTTGTATTCATAATGTGCAGCCTCCAGCTCATTCTAGTTTCAAAACTTTCCATCCCTCCATAAAATACCCCATATCCATGAAGTAACCACTCCCCATTTCTCCTTTCCTCTGCCCTCTGCCCCCATAATCTCTAATCTATTGTCTCTGTGGATTTGCATATTCTGGACATTTCATATAAAAGGGATTGCTTCTTTCACTGAGCATGCTTTTGAGGCTCATCCATGTTGTAGCATGTATCAGCACTTTATTCCTTATTATGGCTGAAGAATATTCCATTGCATGGACAGAGTGCAATTTGCTTACCAACTCATCTGATGAGGGACATTTGGATTGTTTCCATCTTTGGGCTATTTTGAATAATGTTGTCATGAACTTTTGTGTGCAGGTTTTTTTTGTGTCAACATGTGTTCATTTTTTAGGTATATACCTGCAGACAGAACCACTGGGCCATACGGTAATTCTATGTGTAACTTCTTGTGGAACCATTAAACTGGTTTCCACAGTGGCCGCACCATTTTACATTCTTGCCAGCCATGTCTGAGGGTCCTATTTTTTCACATTCTTGCCAACACTTACTAATTTAAAATTTTTTATTATTATTATATATTTTTAAAAATATTTGAGAGAGAGAGAGAGCCTGAACAGGGGGAATGGCAGAGGGAGGAGAGACTCCCACTGAGCAGGGAGCCCTGTGATGCAGGACTTGATCCCAAGACCCTGGGACCATGACCAAAGCCGAAGGCAGATGTTTAACTGACAGAGCCACTCAGGTGCCCCATTATATATTTAGCTGAAGCCATCCTATTGGGAATCAGGTGGTACCTCAGTGTGGTTTTGTTTTAAGATTTTTATTTATTTATTCAGAGAGAGAGAGAGAGAGAGGCAGAGACAGAAGCAGGCTCCATGCAGGGAGCCTGACGTGGGACTCGATCCCGGTCTCCAGGATCACACCCTGGGATGCAGGCAGCACTAAACCACTGCGCCACCGGGGCTGCCACACAGTGTGGTTTTGATTTGCACATCCCTAAGGATTAGTGATATTGAACATCTTTTCACATGCCTGGTGGCCATCTGTACATCTTCTTTAGAGAAAGGTCTGTTCACATCCTTTACCCATATTTAACTATAAGCAAAACAGTTTAACTGGTTTCACTAAGGAGCAAACATCTTGAGCGAAACTGATATGCTCAAGATCAAACATTCATTTACTTTTTCATTCCATGACCATCTGCAGGCCTTCGATAGGGTCACAGGCACTGGTGGTGTGGGAGTGGACTGAGGCACCCAGGACAGTGTGGGAGACAGTCAGGCAAGCAGAGTTCAGGAGATTACAAAAAGAAAGAAAATCTCCAATGAACCCATCAGGCTTTAAAGGGAATAAAAAAAAAAACAAAACAAAAAAAAACTGAACAAAACAAACAAGAACAAAAAAAATAAAGGGAATCAAGGTGAAGTCTGGTCTTCAGGTTCCAATGTCATTCTCATCCATGTGCTCCCTTCTCTATCACCCAAGTGGCTCCAAGAATTATTTTTGAGTGTCCCTGGTCCCCAGTGAGCCCAGCAAGAGAACACCCTGGCACAAAACCAAACCCCTTCCTGTGTACCTTCAGTAAATTCCATGGCTCCAGCAAACACTAGGGCTGCAAATTCTCCCACACTGAATCCGGCAGCAGCAACACAGTTCTCAATAACCTGTGGTGACAGATGCGGGACATGAGACCAAGTTCTTTAGGGGATGGGTGCGGTGTTCGGTCCCAGGTTCTGCACCTGAGAGCTGACAGGGTGTTCAGAGGCTCAAGGAACTAGGAGCCACTGGCCTGGAGCTCTGGCTAGAAGAGGACACACAGCGGCGCCTGGGAGGCTCAGTCGGTTGGGTCTGCCTTTGGCTCAGGTCATGATCTCTGGGTCCTGAGATGGAGCCCGGTGACAGGGCTTCTGCTTCTTCCTCTCCTCCTCCCCCTGCCACTCCTGCTCTGTGTCTCTCAAATAAATATATATAAAATTTTTGGGCAGTCTGGGTGGCTCAGAGGTTTAGCGCTGCTTTGGCCCAGGGCATGATCCTGGGGACCTGGGATGGAGTCCCGCATCCGGCTCCCGGCATGGAGCTTGCTTCTCCCTCTGCCTGTGTCCCTGCCTCTGTCTCTCTCTGTGTGTCTGTCATGAATAAATAAATAAAATCTTAAAAAAAATTAAATAAAAATGAATGACCTTTAAAAAATAAGCCAAATCAGGGCACCCGCGTGGCTCAGTTGTGGAGCATCTGCCTTTGGCTCAGGGCGTGATCCCGGGGTCTTGGGATCGAGTCCTGCAGGGGCTCCCCGCGGAGAGCCTGCTTCTCCCTCTCTCATGAATGAATGAAATCTCTAAAAATAATATAAATCAAAGCTGAGCCCAGCCCTGGGCTGCCCAGCCCCTCCCCCGACACGCAGGCTTGGTAGCGCCGCATCCCCACCTCCCCGCCACCCCCGCACAGTGCGAACCGCGAGGCCTCGCCCGAGGCGATGCACCTGGAGCCCCGGGCCCCGCCCATCCCGCCCGCGGGCCGCGGGCCGTCGGGCCTCACCGCGGGCTGCAGGTGCTGCAGCTTCTCCACGGCGGCCAGCGAGGCCACGAAGACGGCGGGCTGGCAGTGCGCGGTGCGGTCCAGGGCCTCCTGCGGCCCGTGCAGGCTCAGCTCCAGCAGGTCGTAGCCCAGCACGCTGCGGGCGGCGGCGTAGAGCTCGCGGGCGCGCGGGAAGCGGAGCAGCCCCCGGCCCATGCCCACCAGCTGGCTGCCCTGGCCCGGGAAGAGCAGCACCGAGCACTGGCCCGGCGGCCGCCGCGCCTCCGCCGCCCGCGGCCTTTCCTCCGCGACCGTGGCGTCTCGCAGCAGCTCCGCCACGTCCACGGCGCGCGGCGGGGGCCGCGGGAGGTCCGAGGCGCCGCGGCGGCAGCCCGCGCCCCAGCCCCGAGCCCACGCGGCCCGCGCGCCCCGCAGGCTCATGGTGAGGCCGCTGCCGGCCGCGCGTTACCGGGGCGACCGAGGCGCAGGGCGCGGTCCCTCACGCATTTCCCGCCGGGCGGGCCGCCCCCGGGCGCGGGGAGAAAGGTTCCGCGGGGACGGGTTCTGCCCGGGCTCCGGGAGCTCGCGCGCCTGCGCGGCGGGGCCGGGAGTGACCCGGGCGCCTGCGGAGCCCCGGCGGCCGCTAGCCCGCGACCTTGGTGACCCAGCGGGACGCAGTGTAGACGTCGTTGTGCCTCGCGGGTGCGGGGGCTTGGGACGCCCCCACGTCGTTTCTGTTTGATTTCTCAGCCCAGGCGCGGTGCAGGGAGCAACAGTCGTGCTCCGAACCAGACGGGCAGGCGCACAGAAGCGTCCGATTACTATCAGCTCCCTTGACTGGATCAAAGCCTTGGATGGGTTTCAGACCTTGGCTTGTTTGATTCCTCACGACCGCGCTGTCACGGCCAGGGGCTGCTACCCTCCATCCTCCGTCGAAGGCTCCAAGGCTTGAGTGACAGGTGGTCCGAGACAGAAGGGGAGTGGGATGCCTCTGAGCGCTGGGGTGAGGCCGGGCCAGGGCCTGACTTCACCCGCACTTGCCCTCTGCTCCTGTCTCGTGTCCTGCCAGGCGCCCAGGAGACAGACACACAGACCTCCCCCCCCCCCCCGCCCCATGAGAAAGATCTAGGTGGAATTACATCAGCAAGTCTACTTCAGTGAGTCTGTCCTGAGAATCGAAAGAGCAAAGCCCAAACTCAGAGCATCTAAGGCAGCCTTGCTTGTGACAGACAGACAGACAGAAAAGAAAGGAAAAGAAAAGAAAAAAAGAAAGGAAAAGAAGCCATACAGTCAACTAGAGGAGACTCTTTAAATGGGTTATCCGGCAAATCTGTACAACTCTGGTCATCACAGATACTGAGGAGATTTTCAGGTTAAGACATGAATAGAGCACACATTGCCTCCAGAAGCCCATAAATCCACAAGGACAAGGAGAACAGGAAAGGAAAGAACCCCTGGAAGCCGAAGAGCAGGAAGACCAGTATTACCTGACCTGCCCGACTGCAGACAGCCAGATCCCTCCCGACAGTGGGGAAAGCTGACCAAGCCTCGTTTATACAAAAGCCTCCTCCAAAGCTTGGGACTGGGCAGCATCAACTGCTTGTAGATCTGAGGGTGAAAGAAATTTAAAATAAAGAGGACTATTTGAAGGTATCTATTTTTTAAAAGATTTTATTTATTTATTTGAGAGAGAGAGAGCACATGCAGGGGGAGATGCAGAGAGAGAGGGGGAGAAGCAGACTCCCTGATGATTAGGGAGCTGGACTCGGGGTTCAGTCCCATGACCCAGGGATCATGACCTGAGCTGAAGGCAGATGTTTAACCGACTGAGCCACCCAGGTGCCCCCAAAAAAGGACATTTAGAAAACAAATAAGAACACCTTGGAGGGAACCCTGGGTGGCACAGCGGTTTAGCGCCTGCCTTTGTCCCAGGGCGTGATCCTGGAGACCTGGGATCAAATCCCACGTCGGGCTCCTGGTGCATGGAGCCTGCTTCTTCCTCTGCCTGTGTCTCTGCCTCTCTCTCTCTCTCTGTGACTATCATAAATAAATAAAGATTAAAAAAAGAACACCTTGGAAATTAAAAATAGGATAGCAGTGGGGTGCCTCGGTGGCTTAGTATGTTAACCATCTGCCTTCAGCTCAGGGCATCACCCCAGGGTTTTGGGATTGAACCCTACATCGGGCTCCCCAGTCAGTGAGGAGCCTGCTTCTCCCTCTCCCTCTGCCCTTTTCTTCTGTTCGTGCTCTCTTTCTCTCTCAAATAAATAAGTAAATAAATACAATTTAAAAAATAGGATAGCAGAATTGAAAACCTCAACAGAAGGCCAGGAAGGAAAAGTTGAGGGTAATGCAAAAACAAAAACAACCCAACCAAACCAAAACAAAAAAATCCCTCCCCAAAACTAAAAACTAAACCTAAACAAAATCCCATGACAAATAGGAGAGAAAAGGAAGTTAGAAGACCAGCCTAGAAGGTCCAGGATGATGAGTAAAAGGGGTTTCAGAATGAGAAGTGAGAAAACAGAAGGAAGGAAATCATCCAAAAAAAATTCAATTTCTGAAAAATAAAGGATATGAGTTTCCCCACATGGAAAGGGCCCCCTGAGTACTGGCACGGTGGATGAAATTAGACCCACAAAGAGGACTACCAGGGTGACATTCCGGAACTCTAGGACAAAATAGGGCTCAAGACTCTGAATGGCTTCAGCCTGCCTGTGCGCACTGTGGCAGCCGGGCTTCACGATGTGGCTTCATGATGCATGAGGACAAGAGTCTCCAACTTTGAATTCTTACTCAGCCAAGCATCAGTCAACCATGAGATAGAATGCAAGATTTCAGAATATTACCTCCTTGGGGTCTTTCTCAAGAACTCCTGGAGCATGGGCTCATTACAAACATGGGGTGGACAGTCTAGGAAGTGAGGAGCCAGCCAGCAGAGGGGCAACGGCATCCCCGGGGTGGTGGTGAGAAGAGACCCCGGAATGGTGTGTGTACTTCCCTACCGGGGCTGTCATCCCCAAGATCCTACCGGTTTCTCTACTGCTTATTTTAGGAACAGAATCCCCAGTGAGCCAGGCCCAGATTCCTGTCAGCCACTTGACCAGTCTTGATCACGGCCTGATGAGACCCTATCCATGACCTGCTGCCTGGCTCAGCTGAGGGTACCTGTTCCAGCTCACAGAAGTGTGCACCCCCGCACCCCTACTCTGGAAATCTGAATACAGGTGCAGTCAGCTCAGAAACAAGAAGGCAGAGGGACGCCTGGGTGGCTCAGTGGTTGAGTGTCTGCCTTCAGGCCCAGGTGGCTCAGGGCGTGATCCTGGGGTCCTGGGATCGAGTCCTGCATGGAGCCCACTTCTCCCTCTGCCTATGTCTCTCATGAATAAATAAAGTCTAAAAAAAAAAAAAAAAGGAAGCAGAAGCAAGGAGGCAGAAAAGCCCAAGCTTCTGACTGTTTGGGGCTGAAGTTTCTTTTTATTATTATTTTAAAGTGTACACCGGTTTTAAGTACATCTCTGTATGCAACATTTCACAATTAAGGAAACCAATGTAGGGGGGTGGGTGGCTCAGCGGTTTGGCGCCTGCCTTTGGCCCAGGGTGTGATCCTGGAGTCCCGGGATCAAGTCCCACGTCAGGCTCCCGGCATGGAGCTGCTTCTCCCTCCTCCTGTGTCTCTGCCTCTCTCTCTCTCTCTGTGTCTATCATAAATAAATAAATCTTAAAAAAAATCTTAAAAAAAACAATGTAGACAAATGTTTATTAATGTAGAAAGAGGTGTCTGATTTATTGTAAGAGGAAGAAAAATTATAAAACCACTGGTAGCATTAAGGCATTCTTGTAAAAGGAAGGTATGATACACTTTGAAAAAAAAGTCATGGAAACACTGAAGTGTTGACAGTGCTTTGCTTTAGGCAATGGGAAAGTAGATGATTTTATTTTTTTCCTTTGTGTTTTCCAGTTCCTTTGCAAAGGAGTTCCTTTGCAATAAAAGTGGATTACTCATGTAATAAAGGAAACACATAAATAAAATACAAGGATATACTGGGTTGAGTCACACTTGGAATTGGGAAGCTGAATGACACACGGGTTAAGGGTGCAGATCTTCAGGGCCTCTGGGTGGGAATTCTGACTCCACCGCTGTCCAGCTGTGTGACCTTGAGATATTCCCTCACCGCTCTGAGTCTGTGAGGTGGGGTTAATCCTCTGGGGCTTGGGAGGGTGTCTCCAGTCCTCCTTCCTGGATCGACTGAGCCCAGAGGTAGGTTTTGCTTGTGTTGAATCCTCTAGGGTTCGGCCCAGAGCTGGATACCTTGAAGTGCTCCATATACATACATGCCAGATGCGCAAGAGAAGCTCTGAGCTTGGTGCCGTGAGGCTAAGAAGTCACAGCCCACTTAGAAGGGGGGTGGCACAGAGTTGGAGTTCTAGAAGAGCTTGCTGGCATGACACTGGAGAGCAGTCAGACTCGGACACATGGAGATGCCCAGGGTGGGAGGCTGGGGAGTGCCCTAGGCAGGGACACAGGGGTGAGAAAGGGTGGGGTAGTCAGCTTAACCCCAATTTGGCAGGGCCTCCGGTGCCAGGTAAAGCGGGAGGATCCTCAGCAGAGGGGAGGAGTGGAAGGCCTGAGAAGGAAGCTGGGGGCCAGCTAGGGGCTGTGGCTGCTGTCAGAGGAGGGACGTGACTGTTGCTCAGGCTCAGGAGGCAGCCGTGGGATTGGACAGGAGGGAGGCAGAAGTAATGGGAGGCTTCCAGGGACAGCAGGTGCAGCGCCCGCATGCAGACTGCAGGGTGAATCCCTCGGGCAGCAACTGGCCCCTGGGAACTGTAGGTCGCATCTGTGAAAAGCTTGTGAGCTTCAGGAGGGTGTGTGTGTGTGTGTGTGTGTGTGTGTGTGTGTGTTCTCAGCCTGTCCCTTTGGCCCTGGCCTGCTGCAGATATTTGGGGGCAGAAATCTCTTGAGCCTTGAGCTCCATGTGTAGTAGGGGTGAGGCTAGAGGGAAGCTGCATAGTCTCCTCCAGGGCTGGCTCTTCCGGGGGAGGTGAATGTGTCACTTGGCCAAGCCACAGGCACTTCGTTATAGGAAGAGGGCGAGGGCTGGCAGCTCCCTGGGAGGTGTGGCCCCTTTCTTCCCGAAGGGCAGTCACAGTGCCTGGGGCCACAATATTTGAGGGACCCAGGAACACGTCTTAATTTCTTTTAAAATTAGAAGAAAAAGAAGCAATCCAGCCCAGATTATATTTGTTTTTATATCGAAGCAGTGGGAGGAGGGAGGGGCTCACAAAAGCCCACCTGGCAGGAGGGTAGCTCGGATGGGAGGCTCCAAGCTGGGATCGTTGGGCAGAAGAAGCTGTAGGTCACCGTTGTCCTCCAAGTACCAAGTTTGGCAACTTGGACTCCTGTAGGCTGAGGGGCCCTGCCTGGCCAAGTCAGCCCGAGGTGGCCAGGACAGACCCTGGGCGGCAGTTAGAAGGGGGCACCCGCAGACTCAGAGGAGGTGAGGGATCCAAGGCCCGGGGCTGGACGTGCTGTGCCCATCAGCGTGCGTCTGGGACTGGAGGTCACCTCCGGGCTGTGCTGGCTGCAGTCCCGGCTCAGTGAGAGCCCAGCGTCTGCACGGCGCCCTGCCTGCATTGCCCTGCGGCGTCCTCACCCGGCCCACGATCTTGTGCCCATTTTACAGATGAGGAGATGGAGGCAGAACCAGTCACAAAGTGGCTGAGCCAGGACTGCGAGTCCAGCCGGCCTCGTGCCCCGGGGCCCCAGGTAAAGGGACGGGGGGGGGGGGGGGGGGCGGGGGGGGGGCTCCTCCGGCGATGGGGGGGCCACAGCTACTGGGTGCGAGGCCTTTCGGAGCTTTGCTGTCAGGCGACGTAATTCCCCTCTCTGAGGTCGGTTCCCGCTGCCCCAATTTTCGGACGGGAAAGGTGAGGCTCAAGAAGAGGAGCGACCTGGCAGCGACAGAGCCGGGACGCGGCCGGGGCGGGGCGGGCGGGGCCGGGGCGGGGCCTCGCGGCAGGGGCGGGGCGGGGCGGGCGGGGCGGGCGGGGCAGGGACCTGGGCCGCCACCCCGCGCCGCGCAGTGCCTTCCCGGAGCGCGTCCTCGTCGCTGGTGAGTGGGGCCCGGGCGCCGAGGGGCAGCGGGCGGGCGGCCCCGCGCAGGGGCGATCCCCGACAGCGCCCGCCCGCCGCCGCGCCGCCGGAGGGTAAACTGAGGCAGGAGGGGATAGGCCGGGCCCCAGGGCGCGACTGCGGGGCGGCACAAGGGGCTCAGCCGCCGGGACGGCGGGCGGCCGGGGTTCTGACCTCCGCAGTCGGGGCTCCTGCGCGGCGGGATTCCGCCCGGCCCGCGGGGATCGAGGGGAGCGGGGGTGGGGGGCACTTGGGCAGCCCGGCCCCGCCCCGCCCCCGCGCCCCGCCCCCGCGCCCCGCCCCCGCGCCCCGCCCCCGCGCCCCGCCCCCGCGCCCCGCCCCCGCGCCCCGCCCCGCCCCGGCTCGGGTCTGGCGGGAAGCGGAGCCCCCGGGAGGGCCCCGGCAGGCTCGGGGGAGTGGCGGGGCGGGGCGCCGTGGGGATCACGAACGCCTGGCGGTCCACTTGAAACGCGCCATTTCTAGACGCGGAAACGCGGGCCCCGGGGGGGTGTTTGCACGCAGCCACGTGGGGCCCCAGCGGGCCTGAGAACCGGGCCCAAGATTCCCGGTTCGGTCCGGGACCGGGGCCTGGGGTGGGCAGAAGGCCCCCTGGGACCGCCTGTCCGCAGTGCCCCCTGCAGGGGAGCTCGGAGCCGTGGCAGGGGTGAGCGCGCCGCGGGTTTGGGGTCCCCCGGCGGCTGGTCTGCCCCGCGCAGCGCCCGCTCCGGTCCCGGTCCCGGTCCCGGCCCGCGCTCTGCAGCGGACGGCAGGGGCGCCGGGCTGGGGCCTCCCCTAGGGACAGTTGACCGAGGCGGTTCCAAAAGGGTCACGGGGCCTGGGGAGGATGGCAGAGGGGCTGCGTCCGGAAGGGCGCCAGGGCGCCGGCCTCCCGCGGGCCGCTGACCCAAAGCCTTAGCTGGCAGCAGTGGGCCTGGGGCTGCGGCGCCCCGCAGGGGAGGCGGGTGGGGAGCCCTGTGCGGCGGGGGACACGGCGGGGGACACGTCTGCTTCGCGGAGCCCCGAGGTTTGCCCGCTGCCTTGAAAGGCACGAAGGCGCTCGGGGCGGGGGATAGCGCCTCCCGCGGGGGGCCGCCTCCGGCTGCTCGGCCGACCCAAAAGGAGGCGCAGAGGGAGTCCTTTGAACTAAAGGAAACTGAGGCTCACCCAGGAGCCCCTGGGCAGGCACATCGTGGCAGCGCTGGAGCTGGGGTTCAAACCAGTACCGTTCAAGGCCTTGTTCTGTACGCTGTGTCCTTCTGTGCGTGTGTGTGCACACGTGCGTGCATTTGGGGCACACATTTGTGCCTGGCAGTGACCGAATCGTAGCTGGATCTGCTGGAAACCACTGATGGCAGCGGGTTGCTGGGGGGGGGGGGCTTGGAGGGAGGGAGCCTCCTTTTTCCTACCTACACTTTCGCCATTTTCATTAGTTTATTTTGCAATCTGTGTTCCTTTGATTTGTACTTTCTTCTGATTGTACAAGCCACGCCTGAATATGCCCTTTGTGTTTACAAAAGTAGTCATTCTCCGTGGAGCACATTCCCCCTGTCACTCCCAGCCATCCTGGTCACCAGCTGGATGTGGATCCTCCCCAACTTGTCTGTTGTGCTTTCATAATGAAAAAGATTCACGAAGGTTCTAATGCGGAGGATTAGCTGTAAGTCACGTTAGAAAAGGAAGGAGCCTTAAAACAAGTCCCAGGACAGCAGTGGCACGAGTGAGCGACAAGGTGGAGGAGGGCCGGGCGCCACAGGGGAGGAGGAGGAGGGCGTCTCAGAAGCAACACTATTCTGTTTCTGGGGAGCAGTTCCTGCCGCCTTCTGTAGGAAGGCCTCGGGGAACAGGAGGACAGCCCAGAGACTCTCTAGCTCAGCCCCCGCTTCACAGATGGGGACAGAGAGGCCTGGGAGGTGAGATCTCAGGGCCAGAAATGGGGAGCAGGAGCAAAGCATCTTAAGGACAAGAGTTCCCTGAGTCCCACTCTTGGGGCGACAGGGAGGATTCACATCCTGTAACTGCTGCTCCTGCCTGGGAAGGGGTCTCATGCTCTGGGGGGGCTGCAACACTAGCGCTGGGGCTGGAGGGAGTGAGCCTGTTGGCCCCGAGAGAGTCTTCTACACTGGGCAGAGAGTGGGACCCCTGAGGTAGGATGGGAGCCCCCTGCGGCCCCCCCAGGCCTTGCGCAGGCCTTACCTGCCATGTTGGAATGAGAAGGAGGTGACACAAGGTAAGTGACCATGTGGCCCAGGGCCGAGGCCAGCAGACTCCCAGCTCAGGGGAGGGGGTGCTCTGGGCCTCAGAGTCACACAGACCTGGAAAATTCTGGGACTCCCTGTGCCTCAGTTTCCTTATTTGGATTGGATGGTGGCAATAGTAATGTCCACTATGGAGGCCAGGAGGGTGTGGCTCAGGGCCCCCAGGAGAGAGGCAGCTGGTTGCCCTCCCCAACCCCCCGTAGCTGCTGTGAAGAGTAAGTGAAGTAATGAGCATCAGGATGAGCCACCAAGCACCACCTCCATCACTTGTTCCTCAGAGGCCTAGAACCTTCTCCTGACCCCAGGTCCTGAGCCCTCTGCTTTGACCCTCAACCTTTTCCTGACCCCAGGTCCTGAGCCCTCTGCTTTGACCCTCAACCTTTTCCTGATCCCAGGTCCTGAGCCCTCTGCTTTGACCCTTCTCGCTGGTTTTGGAAGTGCTCCTCTGTGAGTGGCCCCAGGCCTGTGGGTGGAGCGTTCTGTTTAGCCTTTTGCCCCACTTAGCATCCAGTGTCTGACTGGCAATGTCTTCTCAGCCTTGGGTCTATGCCCCGGGGCCACTTTTCCGCCCCCCTCCCCCCTCCCCGGGAGGAGAGGGGGTGAGCGGCCTCAGCGTTGACAGCCACAGCCCCTCACTTGTCTGGTCCTCACTTGAGCCTCCCCATGACCCCATGAAGCAGGCAGGACAGGTTATACCTGCCCAATGTAAGGGAAACTGAGGCCCAGAGAGGCACTCAGGATTACAAAGCAAATTGGAGGCAAACCAACGTGTTTGGGTTCTTAGTCACTGTCTGACATTGGTGGAAATAAAAGGTATGTAGGTGGCTTTGCCCTTCTACCTCCATCCCAAGTCCTTTCCCAGCCTTGGGTGCTCCCTGACTTTCCTCAGCCCTCCCTGGGACCCCATCCCAGAGCAGATCCCTCTCAGGCCTGCCTTGGCTAGCCCAGCCCAGCCCAGCCCAGCCCAGCCGAATGTGACTCATCCTGGTGGGTCCCCTAGTTTGGGTGATTCAGGAACTGGGCAGTCCCCCAGAGGCCACAGGAAGCAACCTGTCTGGGCTCTCTGTGTGTCAGAGAGGCATCTGCCCTTTCTGTGTCTGACCTTGGAGCTGGGCAGACTCTCTGATTCCCTAGGCTCTGGAAGGGGCATCCAGGAGTGGGGGCAGGAACACTGGCTCAGACCCTACTCTGCCACTGAGGGCTTAGGGAAGCCACCACCCTCTTCTGGGCTGTGGTTTGTTCTGTACAGCAGGGGGCTTGGTTGATAGGCTCTAGGACCCACTCGCTGGCACTGTGGGCAAGTCCTGTGTGGAATTTCCTGGGCATCGGCTGGGTACTGTGGCAGGGTGACGTGAGTGCCCCTGCCCACAGAACCTAGCGGCATGGGCATATGGTGCAATGTGAGTAAATCTCAGAAACATGCTAGGTGACAGAAGCCACACCCCAGAGGCCACGTATTGTATGATTCCATTTACTGAAATGTGCAGAAAAGATAGATCCACAGAGATAGAGGGCAGATTACTGGTTACCAGGGACTGGGGGAGGGAGGAACAAGCCACGACTGCAGTGGGTAGGGGGGTTCATCTGGGGTGATGAAAATGTTTTGGAACTTGATATGGATGGTGATGGCGAGACACTGGAAGTGTACTAAATGTCACCGAATTGTGCACTTTAAATGGTTAATTTTATGTTATGTAAATTTTACCTTGATTTTAAAAAAAAGTAGGAAAAAAAAAAACCAAGCCAGGATAGGATGCAGTGACAGTCTCAGAGCAGGAGTGATGTGGTGGGAATGGAGGCTTGGAGGGCCTTGGTAAGACAGAGCGGGGGCCGGGGCCGGGGCTGGGGTCAGGGTCTGATACAGTGACAGATACTGAGCAGAAGTGAGGGACAGTGCAAACTGTTATCTGAACCAAGATACTTCTTTTTTAATATTCTATTTTGAACTAATTTTAGACTTACAGAAAAGGTACAAAAGTAGTACAGAAAGTCCCCAGACAGCGTCCCCCCAGCTGGGAAGTCACTGTGGTGTGGCGCTCGCAACCGCAGCCCTGTGGAGTTCCACCAGCTTTCCCACAAACTGCCACGTTGGCCCCAGGACCCCATGCGGATCTCACATTGTGTTTAGTTGTTACTCCTTCTGGAGCCTCCTGCACTCAGTGACATTTCCCTCAGTCTTTGCTTGTCTCCTGTGACCTTGGCACCTCCGAGGAGTACCAGTCCGTTGTTTTGTAGAATGCTCTTCCACTTGTGGTTCTCTGGGGTTTTCTCACGGTTAGGCTGGGGTTTTGTGTTTGGGGCAAGAACACTACGGCAGGTGTGTCCACCTCTGCGAATCATAGCAGGGGTTCATGATGCCCGTGTGTCTGGTACTGGTGGCATTAACCTTGAGCACCTGTAGGAGGGATACTTATGGGGGGGGGGCGGCCATCGAGGGATACTTATGGGGGGGGGCGGCCATCGGTTTGAAACAAAGTGGGTGTAAGCTGGGACTATCCCGTGCCATGAGAAAAGGCACGAAGGGTCACACTGAGGAGACTCCAGGTCAGGCCCAGTTCAGTGCCTGACCCCCCAGCCCCTCCCCTCAACTTTTGGGACTCAGTTTCCCTATCTGCATGTGAGGGTAAGGATGGTGTGAAGGCCTCTCACCTGCCCAGCCATGTCATGTTCCAGGGGACGCCTGGTGTCCTCACCACAGCTCCTGTGGCTGCCGAAACACTGTCACTTTGCTGCGAATCTGACATACTTATTAGGCGGACTGGGCAGGGTTGTGTTCCCGGGCCACAGATGAGAAAGCAGCTGAGGAGGCCTGAGCCCTGCTGGGTGATGCGCTGGTGAGCCCAGCTGGGTGGCCGGGTCCACACCCACGTCCTGGCACAGGGCCAGCATCCTCCCGACGGTGGTGAGACAGACCGTCCTGCTCACCCGGGAACACTTGTGTGCACCCTGGAAGCCAGAGGGCAGGGCAGGAGGGCAGGGGAGGGAGACGCTCAGGACCACCTACTGCCAGGCCCCGCATCGCATGCCCAGGGCTCATCGACGGGCATCCTCGTGGCTCACCTGTGCCTTGACCTGGGCGGATGGAGGGACCATCCCAGTTCCACCCGTGACAAAACCCGAGGCCCAAGGAGGGAGGAGTCGGTCCGTCACTAGAGGGCAGGGCTGGAATCTGCTGCCCAACACTCTCCGATTGTCCATTTAAAATGATGCTCATTGGGATGCCTGGGGGGCTCAGCGGTTGAGCATCTGGCTTTGACTCAGGGCCTGATCCTAGAGTCCCGGGATCGAGTCCCGTGTCGGGCTCACGGCATGGGGCCTGCTTCTCCCTCTGCCTGTGTCTCTGCCTCTCTCTTTCTCAGAGGAGTAAATAAAATCTTTTTTAAAATGATGGTTATTATAGACATTTTGGAAAACGATAAAGATGGAACAAACATAGCGTCATAACCCCACTGCCGAGGGCAGCCCTTAGGATCCCCGGCTGCCCACTCGCAGAGGGGCCCTGGGCCGACGCCTTCCGGCTCCGTGCCTCGGGTCTTCACCGGCAGATGGGATAAGATGGGGTCGTTCCCCGCAGGGCGAGGATGAGGGCGGTGGGCGGACAGCCGTTCCCCAGCGGTGTTAGCTGTGGGATTATGACACCTTCGTGAATCTGTTTACGGTGTTATTTTTTTTTAATTTTTTATTTATTTGTGTATGATAGTCACAGAGAGAGAGAGAGGCAGAGACACAGGCAGAGGGAGAAGCAGGCTCCATGCACCAGGAGCCCGACGTGGGATTCGATCCCAGGTCTCCAGGATCGCGCCCTGGGCCAAAGGCAGGCGCTAAACCGCTGCGCCACCCAGGGATCCCCCCTGTTTACGGTTTTAAAATGCCTACCTATGTCATTCATCTGTTTTTTTTTTTTTTTTTAATTTTTTTTATCATTCTGAAGCGCCCAGGTGGCTTAGTCGATTAAGTGTCCAACTCTTGATTTCCACTCAGGTCGTGATTTCAGGGTTGTGAGAGTCAGCTCTGTGCTCAGTGGAGAGTCGGCTTGAGATTCTCTCCCTCTCCCCCTCTGCCCCTCCACCACCCCTCCCCACCCCTGCACGAAAGTTCTCTCTTTTTTCACTAAATGTGCTGAGAACAATTTTCACGTTATTAGAGTCCTCAAAAGCTGGGAGTTGACAAGGACTTAATGGTCCCTGGTTGTTGGGAAAGTTGCGTCTGCATTTCATGGGGCTTCATGGAGCCCCAGGCCTGCAGCTGTCCCCTCTCCCCAGGGCACCCTTGACCCTTTGTTCTGAAGGCCCGATGGCTCCCCACCGCCCAGCGAGCACAGCCTTTTTCTGCACTTGCTCCCTGGCAGGCAGGTGACCCACTCCACCCACACTTGCCTGTCATTCTCTCCCTCCCTGTGTCCCTCTCTGTTCAGGAAGTGCTCCCTGTCCTGCCAGGACCATTTTTTCCTTGATAGTGGGTCGGGGCACCCTTTCTGAGGCCTGTGCCCCCTCAGGGACGCTCCTGTCCCATCTACCCTGGGTCCCCAGCCCCCACGCTAGCAGGTCGTGCTGCAGGTTTGCTGAGCTCAGTCTGCTTGTGTGGCTTCTTATTTCCTGCAAACAAACACCTGCACTCCAGATTCTTCAGTTAGGATCAGAGTGTGTCCGTGGGAGCCCAGCCCCCTCATTTAATGTGGGGAAACTGAGGTCCAGTTGAGGTGGTCACAGGCTCGGGTCCCAGAGCAGGGGCAGTCAGAGCTGGTCTGAGATGCCAGCCAGGCCTCACCACCGCCGCCCCTCCTGGCTGGACTCTCAGCCCCAGTGAGCAATTCCACCTGCTGGGAGTCTCACATGCTGTTGGGCAACTAGTAGGTGCTCAGGACAGGCATTGGGGCTGCTGGGGAAGGGGACACAGCTGATGAGCATGAGGGCCAGGCCTGATGACTGGGTCCCCAGCGCTTGGGCTGGCAGCATCCAGGCCTGATACGGGACCTTCCTTGCCTGGAGTCCTGCCAGCCTCTCAGGGTGGCCGAGGGGCCTCGCTAGCCGTGAGCTCTTGCTCACTCCTGTTCTTCCCACCCACTGCCTCAGTGAGCCTGCGCGTCAGGCTGGGAACAGCTTTTTGGTTGGGCAAAGCCTGGCCCCAGAATGCTGTGCGACTCCAGGCCGGCTGCTTTTCCTCTCTCTCTTTTTTTTTTTTTTTAAATTGTTCCAGATTCTTTTTTTTTTTTTTTTTTTAAATAGTAGCCTTCATTTTTTTTTTTTTTTAATTTATTTATGATAGGCACACAGTGAGAGAGAGAGGCGCAGAGACATAGGCAGAGGGAGAAGCAGGCTCCATGCACCGGGAGCCTGATGTGGGATTCGATCCCGAGTCTCCAGGATCGCGCCCTGGGCCAAAGGCAGGCGCCAAACCGCTGCGCCACCCAGGGATCCCTGCTTTCCCTCTCTGACACACGAGGAAGGGAGGGTGATTTTAGGCTGGGCCTGCAGGGTGCTGATAAAATACCTGTGTGCTCCCCTGCTGGGCTGGGCACAGTGTTGCCATCCGATTCTACAGAGGGGAAACTGAGGCCCACCCAGAGAATTGAAGTGATTTGCCTGAGGTCACAGTGAGTTAGTGGGGAGCCAGGATTTTAGCCGAGCTCCGTGTGATACTAGTTATTGAATGGGTGAATGAATGAATGAATGAGTGAATGAGAAGTACTAGAACATACGGCTGGGGGGATGGACTGATCAGCAGGTGCTCAGAGCGCTGGGCTGTCAGTTGGCCTGGGGAGGAGGAGCCGGGAAGCCTGGGTGGAGGGGACGTGAACTGGCCTGGAATGTGAGGAGGGGGTCACGTGACAGGAGACCCGAGGTCAAGGGTGAGGGTGCTGGCGGCTGGGGCCGGAGCTGGGGCAGGACTAGCAGTGGGGGGGGGGCCCGGGGGCTCCTCCCAGTCAGGCAGGCCCCCTGCGTGGGGCAGAAGTTTGGGTGGAAATGTGTTCCCTGGAGCCATTGTCCCGGGCTGGCGGGGGCTGTGCCGGAGTCACCCCAGCCCCTCCCTGCCCCGTGCTTGGGGTAGCCTCGCCCCAGTTCTGCAGTGCACCCCCCTCACCCCATCCTTGTCTTCTCTTTCAGAACCTTCCAGAACAGCCGCCACAGCAGCAATGGCCCCGCCTTGGGTGCCCGCCGTGGGCTTCACCCTGGTGCCCAGCCTGGGGGGCTTCCTGGGCTCGTACTATGTCCGCGGGGAGGGCCTCCGCTGGTATGCCAGCCTGCAGAAGCCCTCGTGGCACCCGCCGCGCTGGACGCTGGGCCCCATCTGGGGCACCCTGTACTCGGCCATGGGGTAGGTGGGCCGGGCCATCCTCCCCCGGAGGCCCAGGGGCAGGGCTCCCCCGCGTGCTCTCCGCGGGGAGCAGGCTCCGTTTCCTTGCCCGAACTTTCCCCCCAAGGCCTCCTGGGAGGGGCGGGCCAGTGGCACGGTCTCAAGCTGGCACCCTGGCTGTTTTCGCAACCCCAGGGGGAGGCTGGCTCCGTGCGCCAGGTCCAGGCCTGGGCCCCTTCCAAGGCCGAGTGGCAGCAACAGTAACAAGTCTCGCAGCTGCCACTGGTCGAGCACTCACTCCTCGCTGGCCGCGACGGGGTTAATTTTCAAAACCACCCGCTGGGCACGGGGCTTCCTGCAGGAAACCGGTGAGGACACACACCCCTGAATTGCCCCAGAGGAAGGGAAGCGCCGGCCGGGGGAGGGCACCCCCTGGTGCCTCCAGTGGGAACTGCATCCCGCGGAGGAGGCTGGCTCCCTGCCCTCCTTCTGGAATGTTCCCCGCATCTTGAGTCTATACCAGCCCAGTGCAGGGTGGGGCTGCAGATGCCAGGTGCCCAGGGTGCAGGTAGCAGAAGCCAGGCTGGATGTCCCCCGGGTTCTTTTTTTTTTTTTTTTTTATGATAGTCACACACAGAGAGAGAGAGAGAGAGAGAGAGAGAGAGAGGCAGAGACACAGGCAGAGGGAGAAGCAGGCTCCATGCACCGGGAGCCCAACGTGGGATTTGAACCCGGGTCTCCAGGATCGCGCCCTGGGCCAAAGGCAGGCGCCAACCGCTGCGCCACCCAGGGATCCCTGCCCCCCGGGTTCTGAGGGGAACAAGTCCCTGCAACCTGGGTGTCGCGTGGGCACCACCCCCAGCCAGTCCCGGCACTACCCTGTCAGGCTCCGGCGCTTCTCTTGCCTTCTCCTCCCCATCCTGGCCTCCCCTTGCTTCAGCCTCCAGGCCTCCCCACTCCCTTCCTCCACCAGTGAGATCCTGACAAAGCACACGCCCAGTGACCCCGAGAAGGTCAAATTCCTCAAGGAGTAAAGAGCTCAGGCCCTGGCCCCGGCCACCTGGGTTCAAATCCTGCCTTTACCTACTGGTTGCCTGCCGAGAGATCTTAGTCACTTTGCCTCTCTGGGCCTCGGCCTCCCCATCTGTAAAATGGGGGTGATAATACTGCCCACCTCTGCGAATTACTATCAGGATGAGGAGTTAGCACTAGGAAAGAGCCGGAGCACGTGGGTAAGCGTTTGCATATGCTTGTTTTCTTCTCCTAGAAAACTCCTACTTGCCTACTAAGGCCCGGCCGAAATGTCCTGTGCTCTGTGCAGCGCCCCTGGCTAGGTTAGGGGCCTCTTTCCCACCCACATGCCGCATGTGCTTTCCTCTTCTGGCGAGATCGGTCACGTTCAGGGTGATGTGGCCACACACATGGGCTTCTTTCTTCAGACCCTCATGAGGATGATGGCAGATACTCGTTAAGTGTCCCATGTGCCAGGCACTGACCTAGGCACGGCCAGTGTGTTAAATCCCTACAGCCATCCTGTGAGAAATGAAGGCCCAGAGAAGTCAGGCAACAGTCAGTGGCAGAGCGTGCCCGAGCCACCACTGTCGTCCCTGCCCTGCAGAGAGGCTTTTGGTCCCTTCCCTGCTGCTGTCCTGACCGGTGGCCTCTGTTTCAGGTATGGCTCCTACATGGTCTGGAAAGAGCTGGGGGGCTTCTCGGAGGAGGCTGTGGTTCCCCTGGGACTCTATGCCGGGCAGCTGGCCTTGAACTGGGCTTGGCCTCCCCTCTTCTTTGGCACCCGACAAATGGGTTGGGTAAGTGTGGCCTTGGCTGGTCTTCTTGGTCCCTGGAGGAGTGGCCTTTCTTTGGGGACCTGAGGCATCACATCCCAGATGGGATGAGGGTCTAAAGATGGGGGGGGGCTCATGGTCAGCATCTCTCGGAAGCTTTTAGGGGACCAGTGGCCTCCTGGGGATCTCCCAGCTGCTTCTCCTCAGGGGAAGGAAGCATTGTAGGGTTCTGATGGCAGCAGAGGGACTTGCTGGCTTGGCTGAGGGGCCATTGTATAGGAAAACGTTATGACTGGTGCTGTGCATCCCTCACACTGCGTGGATCGGGCAGGGGTGATTGTTCCCATTTTACAGGTGGGAAACTGAGGCAGCAGACGGGGGAGGGGTTTGGCTGGGTCACCTGGGGGTGGAAAGGAGCGTTCCCATGAGTGATCCCGTGACTGGCCAGCTGGGACACACGTCCGGTGAGCACAGCGAGCCTCAGGCCTCCCCGTCCTCCCTGCCCCTGTGTCCCCGCAGGCCCTGGTGGACCTCCTGCTGACGGGTGGGCTGGCAGGAGCCACGGCCGTGGCCTGGTGCAGGGTGAGCCCTCCGGCCGCCCGCCTGCTGTACCCGTACCTGGCCTGGCTGGCCTTCGCGGCCGCACTCAACTACTGTGTCTGGCGGGACAACCAGGGCTGGCGTGGTGGCCGTCGGCTCACAGACTGAGAGCCCGGCCCTCTGAGGACCACAGCTGCTGCCGGGCAGGTGCTGCCCGTGGTGGTGACCCTTGTGTTCCCGTGGCCGCGAGGCCTGCAGGTCTGTGGGGTCTCAGCCCCGGGTCACCGCAGCTTCAGAAGTGCCCCCAGGCCGAGCCCCGACCCGGGAACAGCGTCCTGCGCTTTCTGCCCCGCTCCAAGCACGCTCTCCCTCTCGGAACACGGAATGTTAGCAGCAAATAAAGTTTCTAACCTCCTGGCAGTGGCCTTTATTACTTGGGTGGGTCCCTGGCTGGGGGGCGGGGGGGAGCTCATCCTACTGCTGGGTCTGTCTGGGCCACATCGTGCAGAGGAGGCTGGACCAGGTCAGCGCTCCCCACAGTCCAGGTCCCTCCCAAGACCCCAAGAGGTGAGGCCGCCGCCCAGCCCGAGCCTGCAACTGTGCTGCTGCCGGACTGGCGCACAGCAGGCCCAGGCCTGGGTCCCGTTCCCCCTCTGGGCCCCCAGGAAGCGGTGGGGAGCGCCTCAAGGCTCTCAGCTGCCCCGGCTGGGATGGCACTGGCCCAGAACTGGCCCCCCCCCACCTGCCCCCCGCGTGCCAGCCTCAATCCACCAGGGACACCAGATGGGCAGGTCAGAGGCCAGAAGGCGGGTGTCCCAGCCCTGGCCACCACAGCCCCTCACTGGCCCAGGCCTGCGCAGGTTTGGAGGTGTCTCCCCACTTTGGGGTGGGCTCTCCAGGTCCTCTGCAGGCAGCCGCTGGGCAGGCTCCCCCTAGGGCAACACCTCAGCCACAGCCCCGAGCTCCCCCGTACTGTGTGCTCAGCACCGGGGCGCTGGGACCTGCTGCGCCTTTTGTCGCTTGTTTGGTTTTTGGTCACTGATCACTCACGTTGGCCAAACTTTTGTGTTTCGCTCACTTGTTTCAGCAGGTCTGATGTTTTGCTGCCCGTGTCCCCCCGTGCTTGTCCTTGCATCCAGACGGGACCCACGGTACGATGTTGGGAAAGCTCGGGGAGGGACAGCCGACTCTGTCCCAGGGGCTGTCCCCTGGCTGCCTGCCCTCTCCCCTCCAGCAGGCCACGCTCTGCGTGAACCCGGCAGCTTTGCCGCCTCAGCCGGCTCCTTGTGCCGTTCCCCATGCTCATTGGAGCAGAGGCATCTGAGGGGGACTCTGAGCATCTTTTTTTTAATTTTTAATCATTTCTGAGGTTCTCCAAGATGGTAGGGGGCCCTTGAAGTGTCATCACAGGTCCCTGTGTGCCTGCCCAACGTGCTACACTCAGTACTTTGTGTCCTTAGCACTTGGCGTCCTTGGCGTCCTTGGCACTTAAGTGCGCCTGCTGAGACTTCTGGAATATTTTCCATGATGCTCAGGTGGGCTGGCTGCTTCTGTCCCATTTGCTTGTGGATTTGTTCATCTCTAGCAACATCCCACATACTTCCTCCTGGCCACAGGAATGGCTGGAAAAGTGGAGTGGCAGGTGTACTTTGCCATTGTTTGCCGGCCTCCTTGTGTTACTCTCCTGTTCTTCATAAGTAGACAGCGTTCTCTCCTTTTCTGAGCTTCGTCATCCGCTAAGAACGTGAGGCTCCTAACAATGTCCATGTTGGCTTAATAGGAAAATCTCGCGGATTTGGACATATCTTGCGGATGTCCAGTGTTTCTGGTCTTTGCTCTTTCCTGGAGCTACTTTGTGCCGTTGGAATCTTTTTTTTTTAAATTTATTTATTCATGAGAGAGACACACACACAGAGAGAGAGAGAGGCAGAGACACAGGCAGAGGGAGAAGTAGGCTCCATGCAGGGAGCCCGACGTGGGACTCGATCCTGGGACTCCAGGATCACGCCCTGGGCTGAAGGCGGCGCTAAACCGCTGAGCCACCCGGGCTGCCTGGAATCTTCTTAACTCTGGGCATTTGCCTCCCTCTGTAGCTGATTGGCCATAAGGTACATAAGACGAGGTCACAGCAGGGTGGCAGTGTGACTCACCAGCGTGCTGATTCTCCATAACATGGTCATCAGCCACTGTGGACTCTGGAACTAAGAGGTTCTACTATGTTGGTGCCTCCAGGAAGGAGCCACCATGCCCGAAGGATCATCACAGAGCATCTTAATAAACTTCACCATCTGCAGCTCAAGCTTTACCTTTTGGGTTTGTTTGTTTCTGGAGAACTTTGGTACAATTAATACTGTGGCTGTGACTCCCTGGCCGACTCCAGATGTCCGACTCATACAAATTCTGTGTTTTGATGAATTCTCAACACAGGGGGGCCGGGGTGGCTCGCTGTTGGGCGTCTGCCTTTGGCTCAGGTCATGATCCTGGGGTCCTGGGATCAAGTCCCAAGCAGGCTCTCCACTCAGCGGGAACCTGCCTCTTCCTCTCCCTCTGCCCTTCCTCCCCCTGCTCCTGCGCTCTCTCAGATAAGAACCATCACCACTGCAAGTGGCCTGGTCTTCAGAGATGGTGGGGGCCCTGCTTGATGCCCTTCTTGGAGGGCATCTGATTTCCACTCATCAAAGGTCCAAGGACATCTAGAATTGGGGAAAAGGATGTTTATAAATTTATAAATAAGGAAAGCCGGGATCATGTGGTCTTCTGATTCCAGCCATTCCTGCTCCGAGAATCCTGACAAATCGGGTGTGACCTGGGGATGAGCAGGACCATCAGCTCCGGATGAATACGCTGGAGTGGGCACTGTCCAGGGGCACAGGACGTGCCTTGCAGGGGAAGCCCCGGCCGCAGGTTGTGGGGCTTCAGCCCGTTTCTCAGCTCCGTCACCACCAGGGGGCGCCCCTCATCACCCCCCCATCCTCAGGGTGAGCAAACCGGAATAGCATTCCCTGAGGCCCCCGAAATGCAGTGCCTGCTGGGCCAGTCAGGGCTTCCGGAGGCCAAGGCTCCTGGGCATTGCTCGCGATGCTGAGCGGGCCTCGCTCACGCACATCTGTGCTGCTGCCTTCTGCTCTGGAATGGAACCAGTGCCGGGACTCCAGCTTTGGGTTAGGAACCTGCTGTGGCCAGTGTTTCCCCAAATCCCTAGCTTGAATCCTACCCGCAATGTGATGGTCACAGGCCCCGCCAGGCCTTCAGGAGGTTCAGGTCACAAGGCTGGAGCCCTCTCGAGGGGGTCAGTGCCCTTACAGGACACCCACAAAGCTCCCGGGCCCCTTCCCACATGAGGACGGCCACCTGTGAACTAGGGAGAGGGCCCCGACAGACACACCTGCCGCCCCTGCTCCAGGACTGAGGAAGGGCCTTCTGTCTGCAGGCAGCTCCCCCCGCAGGAGGCAACCGGGCCCGTTACCTGGGCTCAGGTGCCCTTTGGCTACACAAAACACACTGGCATCTGACTCCACATTTCAGAAACAAAGTTACAGAAATAATTTTTATATTTTCCTTCCATAAATGAAAAATTAATAAGAACCCAACATTTGACTCTAGACTCTTGTGGAAGGTGGCCTCTGCCTGTAACGTCAAGTTTTCCCTGGAATCATCTCTTCCTCAGCTGTGCGCTGCCTGGCGCTCGGCCCCCACACGCATCACCAAGGCCTCAGGGGACATCAGGTGTTTGTGGGGGTACTCCCGTGCCTGGTGGGCGGCCGGGGCTGCTGGGGCCACCGAGGCAGGAGGATGGCTTGCTTTGCCGAATTCTAAGGCGATAGCAGCCAAAGGCCACGGGCTTCCTGACCTGGAAACTCCACGGGAAGCTTGCTGGTAAAGGTTTTGGTCGAGATTGGGAACAAGGTGGCTGGGTCTGGGAGGGGGCTCCCAGATGTTCTGGGGGCGCAGGGTGGGACCCCAACCCTCTGCCCCACGGGAGTCACGAGCAGCACTCTGGAGAAGCAGCCTGTCTGGTCCCTGTTCATGTATGGGGTGTTGCTGGGGAAACTTGTTGTGCTCCCCAGAGCCCGTCTCCCACCAACAGCCCAGAATGTGCAGCAGCCTAGGAACCAGACTCTCTGGAAAAGCCCTTCACTGAGCACAGAAGACGGTGAGGGGCAGGGCCTGGCGCTCAGCCCCAGGGACACGGTGACTGGCCCTGCTGCTGACCTTGGGAGGGGAGGACCCTGAGGACCCTGAGCTCCCAGAGGTGGAGCCGGGATGACAGGATGACAGCTCCAGGGCGAGGCTGCGCCTGAGGGAGGAAGGGAGGGGGCTCTGCAGAAGCAGCTCCGGGAGCTGAGGCTGGAACGGCCGGGCGGCCCCAGCAGAGCCACAAGCACCTAGACTAGGCGGGTGACGTGGCAGGGGCCAGGCTCGTCCAGGTACAGGGTACTGAAGACGTCATTGAAGAAGCTTGGGTGGTACCTGCAGGCCCGTTCACAGTCCGGGTTGAAGTTTACCTCCAGGATCTGGGGCTGCATCACTCGCTTTCCTGATGGCACAAGAGCACAGGGCATCTTACTCCCGGGAGGGGCCCAGGGGGTGGAGGGGCTGAGCTCAGGGCCCGGGAGCCACCCCCACCCCCATCCCGGGTGCTCAGTCGGGTGCACAGGAAGCAGGCCGTAGGGGCGGGCTGGGCCTCGGGTGCCTGGCCAGGGCATGGGGCCGGTTCCTGACACGGCCACAGCCGCTGCCCTTCCCTGGAGGTCGCGCCTTCCCTAATGGTGTGCATCCCAGACCAGATCCCCTGGTGAATTTGCTCAAAGGATAATCTATACAGCCCTGAGCAGGGGAAGGAAGTAGAGAAGCCTCTCTGTCCCCTGGGAGCGGGGCTGGCACTGCCAGGGCTGGATGATCGGCTTTGGGCAGGGGGAGGGTGGCGTGGATTGGATTACAGGGCGGGGGAGCCCCCTCACCATCTGGCCGGTTGTCCCACTTGAGCATGAGGTCGACAGCATACACAGCGCGGGATGAGGGATAGTCGCAGAGGCCCAGGGGAGGTGGCTTGGCACAGGCCACTTGGAACAGCTCCGTGAAGGCCTGGAAGATCTCACCCTGGGGATGGAGTAGGCAGGGTCAGGGGTCGCACGGCTGAGGCTGGGACCAGCCCCCAGAGCATCTGACACCTGCCTCTCCCTCCTGGCGTCAGACTACTGCTGAGCTGCCTGAGTCCTCCCTCGGGGGCCCCCAGCTCCCCCTGCATGAAGGGGTCCAGAGCAGCACCTGAGGCACTCACTCCAGGACGCGGAGGCCAGCCTGGGTCTCCAGCTGTGGCCCTGCTGTCCCCTCAGGTTTGCAACTTCTGGGACAGGTGGGGCCTATTGCCACCTGGCTGTTCTAACAGTGCTCCGAGTCCCCTCCACAACACCTCCCAAGGCCCAGCATGGGAGCCAGCCTCAGGGGGATGAGCAGGATCATCCTGAGGCAGCCAAGACCCCCACCCGCCCAGTGCCAGCCCAGGAGGGAAGCCCCAGCTCCGCAGTTGGCTCAGCACTCACCTGGACGCTCTTCCAGGGGAATTCTGGGTACTGCTTCTCAAACTCAGGGATGAACTCATCATAGTGTACCTGGGACAGACACATGGCATGTCAAACTCTGCCCAGGCCTCATCTGGCCAGGGAGCAGGAAAGCCAGCCTGGCCTTAATGTGGAGCCTCAGGGTGCCCAAGACTATCCAGCACCCCCATCCCAGGCACAAATGGGAGACGGAGTCTGAGCTCTGGATCTTACTATGTGACTCAGGATAAATGGATTTACTTGTCAGAGCCTCAGTGTCATCATCCTTGAACTGGGATGATGCTCCCTGCCCAGTGTTTCTGTGCAGGGCTACTGTGGCTCGAGTACTTAATGCTGAGGGGTCAGCAGGCTGCAAGGCCCGGCGGACACAGCATCACGCTGGTCTCAGAACAGCGTGCCGGAGGTAGAGCCTGGACCCTAACTGCAGGGCCCGGGCCTGAGGTCACTGCTCAGCACCAGCGCAAAGTGCCTGAGGATGGCAAGGTCTCCTCGGGCCAAGACTTCATCCAAACACACCTGTGCCAGCTGGCAGCAAGCTCGGGTTTCTTCCTGAAAGGCCGAGCCAGCATGGGTTCCCTAGGAAGCCCAATGTTCATATGCTGTGGGACAGGCGTCCCACACACAGGAGCTTCAGGGGAAACGTGACCCTTGGGGTGCTGTACTCAGAGTACAGAGGGAAAGCACAGTTCTCTCAGAGACATCTTCCAACCACATCCCGGGCCCCGCTGGGTCCTCGGGACTGGCCTCCAACACAGCCCAGGACAAGAAGCAACAGCTGCGTGTGGGCACAGCCACCGCCACCCCCCTGCCTGAGGACGGGCACAGCGAGGGTTCAATGAAGCACATCTATTAATGGTGAAAACCAAAAATGACCTGTGTGCCTATTACCAGGTGAATGACAAGAATATCCCAGGGCAGGGACGCCTCCAGCCACAGTTAGCAATAATGACGAATCTACATACACTAGGCTCAGCAAAAAAAAAGCCATAGAGGGATCTGCTCCATATGAGAGCATTTACACAAAAACTTATATATATACACGCAACACCATCATCTGCAGAGTTTTGGGATGTCCTCATACTGAAAAGAATCAGAACACGCCTGGAGAGGCAGAGTGGCCGCCGTGGGGGAGGCTGGGGAGAGGCCACCTGCAGGCCTTGGGGTGAGCAGGGAGGGTGAGGGGATGGGTGTGTGCGCCTAACTTCCCGTTGGCCTGAAACAGCCAACAGGCCAGGGAGGACTTTAGGGAGGAGGCGTGAGGGAGCCTATTTCTCCTTCCTCCCTCCTCCACCCAGAGGTGGCCTCAGCCTCGGCCCAGGCTAATCCTACTGGTCCACGTGCGCTGCTGGCCAGCAGGGGTTTGATGCCCTCTGCCCAAGGTGCCTGGGATCCAGGCAGGGTCATGGGCCAGCAGCGGCAGCCTGTCATGGGGGGCCAGGACATGCACCATATGCCTCCACCCCCACCTGTCCTTGTGCTCCGGTGGGCGCTGAATGGAAGGCTCCGTGCCTCTAGCTGAGGCCTGCCCCCTACCCGGCTCTGACTTGTCCTAGGACCTGGGGAGGCCACAGGCACACAGAGCGTGTGCCTCTGAGAGCTGCGGGGCTGCTGTTCTGAGACTAGCACAGGTACCAGATGGCAGCTCCTGATGGTCTACACTGCCTGCCCAGGAGACAAGCCGATAGGTGTGAGGACCGGGTCTGCACCTGCCTCCAAACGAACCTGCTCCCTGGGCCCTGCCTGGTCCTTACCTGCTTCAGCACCACTTCTGGGTCATAGTTCATGACGGTGAAATGTTTCTCATAGTCGTCCAGGTCATCAAGTGCGAAGGGCCTACAGGAGAAGCGCACAGACATGGGAGGGTCCTGAGCACGGCCGTGTCCCCACAGGGACCCCATCGGGCGTCACTCCCCACATTGGTGTGAGGGGCGGCCCCAGAGAGCTTGGGTCGGAGTGAGCGACCGGCTAACTGAAAAGACACCTGACGGAGGATCAACATCACCAAGGTCTGCAGGTGCTAATGCTCGTTTGACAGTGATGAGCATTGTTCACATCCCCACTCATGGTGGAAGCCGGCAGGGCCAAAACTGCCACCAGGTCACAGATCCCGGGTCAGTGGGGCTGCCTGCTGGGTGCGTGCTGGAGAAGGAGCTCCAGGGCAAGGCTCTCTGATCCCGAGATAAAGGGGGGCCCTGTTGCCTGCCTCCCAGCCGGTCCCCTGGTTACCGGTTGGAGAACCGCAGCCAGAACACGTCATACACGAACAGAGTCAGGGGCTTCACCGACCGCAGAAGCACGACATAGCGGACATCGAACTTGACGGGCCCCACATCTTCTCGAAGGAACAAGACGGGACTTTCAATGTATTTGGACACAACCTGGAAGATACAGACGCAGGGCTGCAGGCGGCTCTCCCCTCACCTGGGCCAGGACATAGCCCCCGGAGGCACTCCAACCTCGCTCCATCTGATCCATCTTCACTGGCTACGGGCTCACGCTGTGGGACGTCCAGACATTGTCATTGCATCCTGGAGAAAGAGGCACACTCCTGCCCAGTCCCAGGGACACCTGGGATCTCCTGCCCGTTTCAGAGATACCTGCGCCCGCACCTGCTCCTTCCTCTGTCTTTTCAAACCCTGTCTAGGCTGCGGCAAGTTCTGTAACCTTCACTTTGAAAAGGTCCCAGCAGGGCAGCCTGGGTGGCTCAGTGGTTTGGCGCTACCTTCAGCCCAGGGTGGGATCCTGGCGACCCAGGATCGCGTCCCATGTCAGGCTCCCTGCATGGAGCCTGCTTCTCCCTCTGCCTGTGTCTCTGCTTTTCCCCCTCTATGTCTCTCATGAATAAATAAAATCTTAAAAAAAAAAAATGAGGGGATCCCTGGGTGGCTCAACGGTTTAGCGCCTGCCTTTGGCCCAGGGCGCGATCCTAGAGTCCCGCGATCAAGTCCCGCGTCCGGCTCCCGGCACAGAGCCTGCTTCTCCCTCCTCCTGTGTCTCGTGTCTCTGCCTATCTCTCTATGTCTATCATAAATAAATAAATAAATCTTTTAACAAAAAATGAAAAGGTCCCACCAGATTTTAGGTTTTTGAAAACTATATACAGAGACACCTGTGTGGCTCAGTGGCTGAGCATCTGCCTTTGGCTCACAGTGTGATCCTGGAGTCCCAGGATGGAGTCCGGCATTGGGCTCCTGCATGGAGCCTGCTTCTCCCTCTGCCTGTGTCTCTGCCTCTCTTTCTGTGTCTCTCATGAATATATAAAATCTTAAAAAAAAAAAAAAAAAAAAAGAAAGAAAGAAAGAAAGAAAAGAAGAAAAAATGCATACAAATTTTCAGCCATAAGGGCGCCTGGGTGGCTCGGTTAGTTAAGTGTTTGCCTTTAGCTCAGGTCATGATCTCAGGATCCTGGGATTGAGGCACATTGGGCTGCCAGCTCAGTGGGGAGTATGTTGTTCCCTCTCTCCTCACTCATGCTTTCTCTCTTTCTCTCAAATAAATTAAAAAAAAAAAAAATCTTAAAAAAACAAAACAAAAACCCAAATTCTTAGCCATAATCCCAGTAACTCGCCTGCTGCCTTGCCTCTGCAATCATCCCACGGGTACATTCTTCTTGACCTCTGCCCAGGTGCCCTGTGTCTTGCAGTACCCCCTCTCCACCTCTGATGTGCCCTGGGTCACTACAGTACCCATGTCTAGGGGCTCCCTGGCCCGGCCACCTCCCACCTGCTGGGTGGTCGTGCATGGTGCAACAAGTGGGGACTTAGGTCAGACATAGCGCGAACAGCTCCCCACTTGCCTGGACAGCCACACAGCCCTCCTCTGCAGGCCAGGACACCAGAAGTAGTAGGGTGGGGGCTTCAGAGACACCTGTTAGCTGAGTGACCCCCCCCACACAGGTCCCGACCCCCCTCACTCCCTTGCACCCAGAGCTGCAAGGCCCACCTTGGGGGTGCTTTCACGGTGCCGGATGATGCTGTGGAGGCTCCTGGTGATGTGGGTGTCCAGGCTGCGGGCCAGGTTCCAGGGCTTGCAGATCCAGTGGTTATCCTGGCCCCTGAGAGCACATGGGGTTGGCTAAACTATGCCCTGCACCCACCTTCTTGGGACCATGGCAGCCTTAGAAGAGGGGCACCCAAACTCTCCAAGGGAGTAGTGGGAGGTGTTGCAGAGGGGATGTTGGGCTGGGCCCCGGGGAGCCAGGAAAAGCTGAGCGAAGGCACGGAGAACTCTGTGGCTCCTAGCACCAAGGCCGGCACATAGATGGTATGAAGCTGGGGAGCCGGCTGAGTGGGGTGGGGGGCTAGGGAAGTGTGACAGTTGTAGGAGTCCCCCATGCAGGGCTCCATGGTGAGGGGAGGCCCAGGAGAGCCCTTACCGCCTCTCCCGCTGTTGGAAGTAGCTAACAAACTGGGGTAACTCGGTGCGTAGGTTGAAGGTGCGGGGCAGCCAGGCCGGGCCCTCGGGGCCCCCTGCCCGGCGCGCGATGGAGGCCAGGCAGTCCTTCACCGTCAGCAGGTTCTCGCAGGGGAACTGGTTCAGCAGCACGTTGGGCCTCTCCTGGCTGAGCCTCCTGCAGGGCCGAGGCAGGTATAAGCAGCGGAGGGGGGCGTCTAGGGACGCCTCTAGGGAGGGCGACAGGCGGTGCTCACCTGTAATCCTTGAAGTGGGAGAAGTTGTAGAGAATGTCGGCGTCGGCCTCGCTCTGGGTGAAGGTGAAGCGTGGGTGCCTGAGGTGGCTGAGCACCTGCTGGATGTCTGTGTAGACCCTGCAGGGAGAGGTGGGGCTGAGCTGGGGCCCCACCTGCGCTCGCCAAGGCCCGCCATGGCCCCGGGCCTCAGATGCTCCCCACCCCGGCAGATGTTAATTAAGGGGGATGAAGCCAGTAGAAGTTCCACTCTGCAGTCCTAGCTCTGCGGACCCCAGCCCTTCTGCCTGCATGCCGGGTGGGGGGCAACCGGGCTTCTTCTGACCCCAGGGTCCCCACCTGTAAGATGGGGTCATAGCCCAACACACACTTGTCATTGGGGTGAAATGGGGTAACCTGAGTGTTTAACAAACACAGGCCTGCCTCCTATGTGGGAACAGGAAGGACCGACACAACCACCCCCCCAGAGATACAGAACCCGGGCCTCAGAGAAAGCAGCTGGTGCCCAGGTGCCTGCAGGGAAGGGAGTGTGTGGCCAAGACAAGTGGTCTAGACGTGGCCTCGTTTCACACCAGTGCTCACTGCTGCTTGCCCGGCCCTTGCTGGCCCTGGACAGAGGGGAGGACAGAGCCTGGAAGCACATCTGCTGGGGGTGGCAGAGACAGAAGGCAGGAGGGTGGCCCAGCGTGGGACAGCGGTCCAGGGGAGGAGATGAAGGGGACCTCCAGGGACGAGGCCTGCATGAAGCCTTCAGTCCATGGCCGGAGCACAGGGCAGGACTGTGAGCAGGAGGGCCAGATCAAGTGGGCCCCTGATCCTGAGGAGGGCCCCTGGGCTGAACCAGGTCTGGGTGGCCAGGGGGAGGGACTCTGGGCCTGCTCTCCATCCAGGGGGCACAGCACTGCACGCCCACTCCCTCACCCGTATCATGGAGCGTCTGCTTCCACCTAGTGTCCAACCTGCGCTCACCTGCCTGGCCTTACGTAACTCACCAGTCCACACTTGCAGACACCTGGGAATGGCCTCTCCTGGCAGCCTGGCCGCCCAGTGCATTCACTGTCAGCCCAGGCCCCTATCTCAGGAGGGGCCACTCCCTGCCCACAGGACTGGCTACGTTTTCACTCCAGGACCAGGTGAGCCCTGGCCCATCCCACTTTCACAGCACTCCCTCTGTGATCCTAAGACTGGCACTTTCATCATTGCCGGGCCATAGCAGCCAGCAGGCTCCCCGAGCACCCCTCCCTGGGCCAGGCACTGTTCTAGGAGCCGAGGGAACCTGGGGGAGCGAGGAGGCACCTCAAGGGCTGAGAAGGGGTATACGCACTTGAAGACGTGGTCACGGGGATACGCCACTGGACTGATGGCAAGTGGTAGCTTCTCCTTGTTTTCCTCCAAAATGGCCTAGAAGGAAAAGCACTAAGGGTAGAAAGACGTTCAAGACGGGGAACACACGCCTCTTTCGTCCTGGCACATCATGGGGCATACCCAGACCCCAGGCACGGCCTTCTGACAGGTGCAGCGATGGCCAGAGCCCTCTGGGTACCCCCCCACCCCGCCCCTGGAATTCTGGGGCTCAAGCCTCCTCAGGTGCTGAGCAACCCCATCTATGTCAAAAGGAAAATGTAAACATCGTTCTAAACCTCAATACCAGGCAGCCAAGAAGGTGGCAAGCCTGTCCTGGGAGGGTGCTGCTTGGTTCCAGTGCTGTGCCGAGCGTAAGCCTTGTGCTGGTTTAAAAAACACCCAAGAATTCTGTGACCCTCCCTTCGAAAGGCAGAGTTAACTCATCTCCCCTTGGGTGTGGGCTGGAGTGAATGAGCTGCTCCCAAAGCACAGGAGAGTGTGGATGGGTGTGCTGCTTCGGGAGAGGCCCTCTGGCTTTCTCCTGCTTTCTCTCAGATCATGGGCTCTAAGGGAAGGTAGCTAGCACTCATGGTGATGCCCAGCAGCCCCTCACAAAGGCCCAAGTGGCCAGAACCGAGGCCTCCTGCCAACACAGCCACTGCCACCTTGCCAGGTGTGTGAGCACCACACAGAAGCAGAACCTCAGTCCCATCAGGCCTCAGAGATGCGGTCCAGCTGACACCTGGTGACACTTTGAGAGGGACTTGGAGTCAAAAGCACCCCCATCTCCTGTTCCACAGGAAGTGGAAAAGACGATAAACGTTTGCTGTGTGAGGCTGCTCTGTTTTGGAGTAATTTCTTATCCAGTAATAGCTAACTCACACTGGTGGCCCCAGGGGCCCGAGCACATCGGGCCTAGATGGGTCACACGAGGAAAAGCAACCAGGGACACCCCAAGTTTGGCCTCAGATCCTCCTTCTGGACAGCAGAGGACATCCCAAGAGGAAAAACACACCCAACTAACTTGAATTCAAGAGTGTAAATCCAGCTCCGCGGTCCTGAGGTCAGAGGGCCAGGGTTGGCCCAGCCTGTCTGCTTGCCAGCTAGAAGCACCCCAAGATCAGCCCCTGTCCCTAAGCCATTCTGCGGTCACACTCCATTTAATACGCACCTACTAGGTGCCAGTGCTCTATGAGGCTCTGAAACACGTTGAGTGACCACATGGTTTCCTGCACAGAAAGTTCAATCACTGCTGGTGGAGATGGAATTCACGGGAAGGGTGCCAGGGGGTCCATCATCACTACTGCCGCTGCCCAGCCTCTCCCAAACTACAGCACTCACAGGACGGCCAACACCCAGGCCAACACCCACGGCGCTTCCATTCTCCCTGGAGCTAACTTCTTCCTACAACCCCTGAGACACTCAGCCAGTGTCTGATGTGCTGGGGGAGGGAGGGGCACGGGAATTTCAACACAAGAGGACAAGGCCGGCAGCCTCCGCCCACCAGCTGTCAGTCCCCCGGTATTGGACCCCGGCTGTCCCGCAAGCTGCCTGACTTTTGCAAGTTACTTAATGCCTCTAGGCCTGTTTCCTCATCCTCAGTAAAATGAAGACAAAGATAGGACCTTAAGTGCTTATGTTGTAAGAATCAGAGTCAAGCACGGCCGTAGGTGCTAGCCACAGGCTCACTCGCGGCCTGCTTCCAAACTGGGACCTGACAATGGGAAGTAGTGGCAGGAGATCCGAGGGTGGGGAGGGAGGAGGAAGGCGCCCTGTCCAGACCTGCCCCTGTCCAGCCTGGTCTGCCAGTGGCTCCGTTCCCAGGGGCTCCACCTCCTTCCCTGTCCTGGGCCTCCTGAACCCTGGCTCCCGAATTTGCCCGAGAAGAGGCTGCCCCAGATGAAAGCACCCTTGTGGCCTATAACAGCAACACTAACGATGACCTGCTGAGGGCCCACTGGGTGCCCAGGAACGCACCGTACACGGCTTGAATGGTGTCTCCACATCCCCGGTGAGGGACGTGGCAGGAGAGGGGGAAACAGTGCTGAGTCGGGATTCATAACCAAGCCTCACAGCCCACACTGTGCCCCCCAGCTCCAACCCTGATGGCACAGTTCCTAGCCTCAGGCCCCTGGGGTCTGGGCTCAGGGCTGACACCCGAGCTGGGTGGCCACAAGCAGCTCCCTGAGGCTCACTGCCTGGGCTCTGAGCCCCGTCTCTCAGATACTCCCAAAGTCTTCGCTACCTCCCACAGTAGCCAGGTGGCGTTCAATAATATTGGGTGACCGAAGAACGTTCCAGAAGCCACCAGGCCAAAAGGCCTGAGGTCGGAGGCGGATGGTCACACCTGGTAGTGCTCATCGGGTGGCTCGGGCGTGGAGGAGCTGAAGTCCAGCATGTCGGCGGGGACCCAGGGCAGCAGCATGCACTTCCGGATCAGAGGGTCTGCCTCTCCGTAGGCAAAGTCCCGGGTCACCTCCTCTGCATCAAGACACGTGGCCCATGAGGGGGCAGCAGGAAACCAGGGCCTGGGCGTGTCCTTCGGGGTGGGTGGGTGTCATCAGACTTACCGCCCGTGTCCAGGTCCCGCAGCGGCCACAGCAGCGTGTAGGCCACTTGCTGGGGCATGTAGAAGAAGGGCGCCGTGGCAAAGCTGGGCGTGTCCGAGTGCTGGATGCGCGAGCCGAACTCGTCCATGATGTACCACACCGGCACCTTCTCCTCGGCCGTCTGTGGGCAGAACACACACGGCAACCGCGTCCACCGGTCCGTCCAGCCTCCTGCCCCTTCTGTGTGCACCTTCCCACAACCTACTGCACCCAGATGACAACCCGTCTACACCCAGCTCCTGGAGCGTCTACCACATGCACCCCAGTCCCCTTAACTGGGGGCCCCGGGGACCATCCTGGGCCGACTAGGACACAGACCAGGAGACCACAGTGTGGTTGCCTGGGTGGTACAGGTGTGGGGACTAAGGCGCTTAGTTTAGCAGCTCCATGAATGTGTCCAGCTTTGTATGTGTAGTGGGGGGGGGGTGTCCCTGGAAGAGGTAACATCTAAGCAGAGACCAAGAGAAACCACTTTTGTCTTCTCAAAGTGGCAAGGGCCTAGGGCATGAGGGTGGATCTGGGGAGGTTGGTGGGAAGGGTGGTGATGAACATGAAGACTCGTGCTAAAGGGCCACAACTCTTCGGAGGCCACTGAGGGCTCTCGGGGGATGACAGAAACTGAAGGCACCAGGAAACAGGCAGCCAAGTCGTGGGGCTCAAGTCCAGGGTCTGAGGGAAGGTTGTGTCCTGTGAGCTCAAAGGGCCCCAGACACCTGGGTCCCCAGCACTGGGCGGCCTGAGGGAGGGGAACAGGCCCATGATGAGGCCACAGGGAATGAGGTGGCCCCAGGGGCTGGGTCCCGGCTCTCCTGGGTGGACCCTGCCAGCCCCGATGGCCCAGAGCAGCAAAGGCCCGCATCCCTGTCTTCTGCCTCCCCCAGGCCCACTCACCCCGTGGGCCAGCTGGTAGGTCTGGTTGAACCGCCACATCTCCTCCAGGACCAGGTCCACAGCCTCAGCGCTGGGCAGCTCACCGTGGAACTCTATGCCCATCAGGTTGGCCATGCGGTGCAGCAGCCCGGGCACCTGGTGCAGCTGCTGGCGGGCATGCTCCACGCGGCACGTCCAGGCGTGGTCGATGAGGAAGATGCTGCAGGCATAGGCCGAAAGCGGGTGTGAGGCCGCCCCACAGGTATGGCAGGGAGGGAGGGTCGAGGGGGCCAGCAGGGGGCTCTGCCCCAGGAGAGGATGAGGAGGGAGAGGCCCACTGCTGTGGCCTGGGAAGCTTCCTCTCCCTTCTCCAGTTTCTGCAAAAACCAATGGGGTCCCTACCTCCTATCAGGGGGCTGGTGCAAGAATGAGAGGAGACAAAACATATGGGAATGCTGACTGTATGCCAAGTACTGTGTTCTTGCGGGAAGTGGTGGGGTGGGGGCACAAAGAGGTAAGGACACTTGAGGTGACCAGGCAGGCATTTCCACTGCAGACCTGAGGCCACACCTGCCCTCCCACCACTCCCTAGGGCAGGCCAGAGACCACCACCCAGAGCCCTGCTAGGCAAAGTGGCCCTCACCTCCGTTCCCCTGAGATGAAGGGAACAGCAAACGCTCCAGTTCTTTGGCTGGGCGGCAAAATCAGCAGTATTTATTCCGTTGTGTTTTTGAGTACTGGATGTTTGCATACACAGAACAAATGCAGATTTATTCCTGCCCTGGTGCTTAGAGGCTATGACCATGGGATGCAACACACACAACCAAGCTTCAAGGCAGGACACCTGGGAGTGACCCTGGGCCAATGTTCATGAGGGGTGCTATACACAGCAGGTGTGGAGAGAGGATGAAGTTGGGGTCTGGGGATCAGGGGAGACTCACAAAGCTCTAAAGGGAGGAAGGCTTGGGAGCAGGGAGGGCTGTGGAGCTGAGAACCAATGCCTGGGGCTCCAAACCCAGAACTCCACCCGCATCCCTCCTGCACCTGCCTGGTGGAGGTGTGCGTGTGCTGAAGGGTGCCGAGGGCAGTGAGCTCCTGAGCCCCAGAGCAGCACAGGTGGGAACAAAGCAGGTGCACTGAACAGAGGGGCCGCGTTAATGGGAAAGTGACCCTGGAAGTTTCTGAGTCAGAGAGCACGTGGGTGGAGGTACCTGGCTGCTGTCATTACCTGTGCGGCCACTCCTGCCCCCTCACAGGCTGGCCAGGGAGGCCAGGGAGGCCCTGCAGAAGAGGAGGCCGGCCAGGTTCCAACAAAGTTTCATAGACGGGCCTGCAGGGCTGCCGTGGCTGAAGGCAGCACCTCTTGGCCCCTAGGAGACAGGAATCCCAGGGCCCAGGCTTCACTTGCCTTGTCTACCCTGTGGCCCTGGGTGTGGCCCTGGCCTGCTCGGGGCTGCGGTGTCCTCAGCTGAGGAATCAACCAGACCACAATGCTCACATACAGCCCAGGCCTAAAGCTTTGGGAGAACCTGTTCAAGTTTCCTGGGCTCCACCCACAGACTCCGAGCCAGCAGGACCAGGGGTAGGTGCTCAGAAAAGCCGGGCTCATGAGCAAGGCTGCCTTGCACTCCGCTCCCACACTCTTAACCAGCTGTGACTCCAGGCAAATCCTTCCTGTCTCACTGGCAAAATCAGAACGCATCAGCCTCTGCTGTGGAGCCCTAGGGATGGCCGTCAGATGTGGGGAGGCTGCTCTCAGGTCCCTAGGAAATGTGACTCACACGGAGCCATCATCGGTGTCAGGGGCGACGCTACTGTGGGGCCCAGCTGGAGACTCGGGAGCCACAGGCAACACAAGTGCCTGCAATTGCTGCTTCTTCCCAAAGGTGCCAGCCCCCAGGATGTCTAAAAGGGAGCCCGCCCCGAGGGCCACAGCAGGGACGGCAGGTGGCCCTCAGCTCCTACCTGTTGGGGTCAGCCGCCTGTAGCCCGTTCTCGCTGGTCACAATGACCTTGTAGCAGAGTTCGCCGCCGCCACCACCACCGGGGTTGGGCTTCTTCTTCCGTGCCTCCCGGGCCTCCTCACCCTCACTCTCCTCCTCCACTTCCTCCACTTGCATTATCCCGAACATCTCCCCAGCATCGAAAACCTAGGGCCAGAGCAGGGGTGTTGGCAGGCTCCCCAGCCCTGACCCGCTGCCCAGGGAGCATCACAGCTTGGCCTCAAGGACCAAGTAACCCCCTGGGGAGAAGCAGGACCTATTTATTACCCAACTACCCATCTTACAGGTAGGAAAACTGAGGCGCCTAGAGATGGGTCAGAACTGCGGCCTAGGGATCCCTGGGTGGCGCAGCGGTTTGGCGCCTGCCTTTGGCCCAGGGCGGGATCCTGGAGACCCAGGATCGAATCCCACATCAGGCTCCCGGTGCATGGAGCCTGTTTCTCCCTCTGCCTGTGTCTCTGCCTCTCTCTCTCTCTCTATCATAAATAAAAATTAAAAAAAAAAAAAAAAAAAAAAAAAAAAAAAAAAAAAAAAAAGAACTGCGGCCTAACCACTGTCACCAGCTGCTGTCCCAAGTCCCTCAGCTCAGGGGACCTGTGCTTAGAACTGGGGCTGCAGGTGTGGGGTGGAATCAGACCTAGCCTGGCCCCTGCTGTGCGGGGAAATGCGTCTCAGAAGGCGGTGGGTAGCCCTGGTCATCAGAAGTGAATGTTAAGAGCCAATTTCACCAGAATAACCAATCCTGCACCAGGCCAGCTGAGGTGACCCAGAAGGAAAGCAGGTGGCCAAGAGCCTCCCACAGCCACCCCGGCCAAGAAGCAGTTTGGGTCCGCCCAACTTGTGGCCCGTGGTGTCTCCTGAGGTGCTGGCTCGGAAAGATAAGGGCCTGGGTCCGTACGTTTCCTTGTAGAGGCCAGCGCCAACCACATGCAGACAGGCCCGCCTTCTCCGTGTGCTCTGGAGCCAGGCTGCTCCCTTCAGCCACTTGGGCACTAAGAGTCTGCCACAAGTCAGTAAGGGACCCTTGGGGTGGGCACAGGAGCTGGGCTGTGCGCCTGTTTCCCTTTTCATACAGTGGGAACATCAGAACCAACCTCGGGGGGTTGTTGGAAGGATTAAATGACTAACAGATGCCAAAAGCTTAGAAGAGCCTAACTTGCAAATACCGTGTAAGCACCTGCCACCACCATCACGCTTCTGGGACTGTCTCTCCCCGGGGAAGGCATCCTCCACTTTCTAGGAGAGCTCACTGTTCAAGCAATAAAACCGTGCACAGAAAGTCCCCAGCATGCAGCAGGGACCAAGCCAGTTCTCCCCTAAAACCCACTTCTCACGACCCTAACAGAAGAAAACTTCATCCCAACCAATAGAAACCGGCTCCCCGTCCAGGCACAAGCAGCTTTTGTGCTGGGCAGGTGGGCTCTCTGGGGTGAGGGCGAACCACTCACGATCTTGGCCATGATCTTGGCTAGAGAGCAGACAGCACAGTGGGCAAAGGTGGGCCATGTGAGGCCCAGGTAAATGGTGCTGGGGCCTGATCGGAGGTGTTTTTGGCGGGAAAGACCTAAACATGTGGCCAGGGCTGGTGGCTTAAGGACCCCAGGCAGGAACACACAGCTGGGGGTGGGGAAGGCTGAGCACAGGTGGAGCAAGCCCCGTTCCTTGGGAGACAAGGGGAGCTGCCTCAAGCTGGCTCCCTAAGCAGTCAGAGCCAGGGGTAGGGGGGTGAGGGGATGAGACTATCTCCCCTCCAGCGCAGAGTTGCTTGGAGGACTGAAATTCACATCCTGGATTTCAACTTAGAACCCCAAGTCCCCAGCTCTTAGCCCCAAATCATATGGGAGGGAGGGGGCACAGTGGGGCAGCATTAAGGCCTGGGGATAGAGGGCCTGCCCTCCCCCCAGCTGTGAAATGGGGGTGACCACAATCCCTTCCCAGAGGGACTAGAGAAGCCCCTAAGGAGGTAACGAAGGGGAGCAGTGTTGCACCTGGGAAGTTCCTGCCGACAAGAAGAGTTGGGGTTATTTTAAAACTCCCCATCCTGATTTGAGGCAAGGCACCGGGGTCACTGGCCTTGTGGGGAGCTGGAGGCATCTGACTGCAGTTGGCAGGTGCCCTCCCCCACACCTGGCCCATAGCAGCCAGGGCAGGTTTCACTGAGAACAATAGATGCAAGTTTGGGTCTAGCAAAGTGATGACTCACAGCTCTGCCCAGAACCCCTAACGGCAAGGGAGGGTCATGGAAAAATACTGGCTGCCCCCTGGTAGAGCCACAGCAGCCGGGGCAGGGGGCACTCCATGTTCTGGTAACTCCCCACATGGGCTGGCTCTGGCTGAAGCTCACCTCAAGCCTCCCCACCCAATCCGCACCGAGGCTGTGGGAACTGAGGCTGCGTCCCACTGTCAGGCTTCCAGATACAGACTGCAGCTCAGTCGGACAAGTGTTGCCTAAACGAGGGTTTACTGCCCACCGGAGGCTGGCTGGGCTGGGGTCAGGGGGTTCCCACATCGTGTGCCTTTTACCCAGAATGAGGACCTTCTTCACCTAACAAACTGGTGGGGTCCCCAGCACATGCTTGGGACCAGAGCCAAGTGCTCGGGAAACACTGGTGGAAAGGAAGGCAAGTCATGCAGGGGGAGGAAATTCACAAGAGGCAGGGACAGATGGAGGGACCCTGACCTCGTGTGAGTTTTAAAAGCTACTGCGTGTTTCAAGCAGGCGGGTACCTGGTGAACCCAGATTTAACACAGAAAACCTGACTGAGAGGATGGGGTCTGTGGAGCAGCCAGGCCGGGCGACCACCTCCTCTTCCTGGCTCCGGGGCCGCACTTCATCCATCACCTGTCCAGTCTGCCGGGGCTCCTGGGCAGCCCCCTCCCCCAAGAGAGCCTCGTTCCAGCGAAGCAGCCCACCCCACCCGCCACCTCCAGCCCTGAACGAGCTCTGGCTTCTGCAGCACCTGGGCAAACCACCCAAAACCAGCACCCGCGGGGAGCCCCGCCGGAGGCCCAGGCCGCAGACGGCTGGTGAGCAGAAGGGAGCTGTCCCCACGACGGGGCAGAGAATCTGGAAGCGCGGGAGCCCCTTTCTTTAGATTTCATCTCCCACAACCTCTGTTTTCTTTCATCTGCAAAATGAGGGTGGCCGGGCCCGCATCAAATGATGAGACACGAAAGAATCCTGTGACCCCAACTGTGAAAGCCACACAGATGCGTAGGGCACCTACCGCCCCCGGAGGAGGCTCAGGTTCCCCGAGTCCCACAGACTTTGGGAGACCCGCTTCCTCTTCCTGTGACTCCGTTTTCTCAACTGCATAATGGGGACGATGGATCTGCGGGGCTCAGAGGTGTGGGGGAGTCAGCAGAGGGCCCGGGGCGCGGCGGCACGCTCAGGTGTCTACACCGCCGGGGGGGCAGCATCCCCCCTCGCGCTCCTGGTGCATCGGAGGACAATCCCCTCCGTTTCTCCGCCGCGCCCCGGAGCCCGCCGTGTCCCCCAGACCCGCTCCCAACCTCGGGCGTCGCCCCCGCCCCCGCCCCGGCCGCGGCCCCGGCCCCCGCCCCGCGCGCACCTCGTGCTCCAGCTTGTGCAGGAGGCGGCCCCAGTAGCGCTCGGGGACCCCGGACGCGCGCAGCGCCGGGCCGTGCAGCGCCGCGAACTCGGCCGGGGCCCGCGCGCCGTCCTCCGCAGTCAGGCCCGGGGGGCCGGGCTCCGCGTCGGCGTCCATGGCGCCCGCACGAGCGCCAGCGCCGAGTCCCGCTCCGCCGCCGCCCGCCGCGCCGCCCCGCCCTCCCGCCGCGCTCCCCGCGGCCGCCGCCCACCGCCCGCCCACCGCCCGGCGTCGGCACGCGCGGGGCGGCGGGAGGCCGAGCTCCGGGAGCCCGCCCCGGAGCTCCGAGCGCCGGCGGCCAAGCGGCGCGTGCGCGAGTGCGTGAACGCGCGGTCCTGCGCGGGGGCGGGAGCGCGGGCGGGGGCGCGGGCGCGGGCGGGGGGCGCGTCCGGGGCTCGGCGCTGCTGGCGTGTGCGCACGCGCGCCGGCTGGGGGCGGTGCTTCCGGGCTCGCCCGCGGCTGCCCCGGGGGATGCCGGGAGCGAGGCTGGGCCGCGTGCGCCAGGTCGGAAGCGGAAGCCGCTCCTCGCGCGCCGCCCGGAAAAGGAAGCCGAGGCTCGGAGAGCGGGAGGTTCGAGGCCCGGACTCCGCTCTGACGCCGGGCAGCCCCGCGGTGCGAGGGCTGCGCCCGATCCTCCTGAGCCATTCACCAGATTTAGATGCTGCCGAGCTGCGGCCCTTCTCAGTCTCTGTGCGTTTGGATTAAAGATGTAAATTTATTCGGTCAAGCCCGGTGGTTTTTCTCCCAAGTGGAAGCACTGCAGAGATTTCTGAGTGCAAGGAGCAGAAACTCAAAACCAGGCTTTGAACGGTCTATTTTTTTTTTTTTTTGAGCTCTAACGTGGCTTTCGTAGGGATGCGGTTCACTGTTGTGTTTGCAGTTTTGCAATTGTGACTTGCTAAGAAGCAAAAAGGCTGATGTTTTAATTTATCTATTTATTTTTGTGCTTCCATTGCTGAATACCTTCATTAAAACTTTTTTTTTAAATATTTTATTTACTTATTCATGAGAGATAGAGAGACCGAGGCAGAGACACAGAAGCAGGCTCCACGCAGGGAGCCCCGAGTCGGATTCGATCCCAGGGCCCCGGGGTCATGCCCTAGGCCAAAGGCGGCGCTAAACGGCTGAGCCACCCGGGGATCTCAAACTTTTCAGCAGAGTTTGGATAAAATGCACCAGTTCGGAGGATTTGTTCAATGCCACAGGGACCCAGTGTTGGTGTGCAAAGGCTCACACTTCCAAAGTGCAGTTGGTGAGGGGCACAGGAAAAATGTTCCTGCGGTGCTCAAGTACTTTGTATCTGCCATCAGCTTTGTTACAGGAAAAATAATAATAATGAATTTTGACAACTAGGATTTCCAATTCAGTTGATACCATTTACAGCTTGTTTGGATGAAATTGTTGTTGTTGTTATCATTATTTAAAGATTTTATTTGTTTGAGAGAGGGAGAAAGAGCACAGACAAGGGCAGAAGAAGAGGGAGAAGCAGGCTCCTGCTAAGGAGGGAGCTGGGGGGGGGGGGGGGGGTATGTGTGGGGCTGGATCCCAGGACGCTGGGGTCATGACCTGAGCCCAAGGCCAACTCCCAACCGACTGAGCCACTGACGCATCCTGGGTAAAATTATTAACCACATCCAATTCCAAGTACACTTCTGCTCTGTGGGATTCTTAATTTAGTAAGAAGTTTGGTCCTTTTTTGCTGTGCCCATTGAACTTTATGAGTATTATTGCAAAACAATGCCTTTGGTGTTAACTGAAGGCATTTAAGTGAATTAGCTGGGTAGCATGCAGAATAAGGTTGGTTTTTTAACTGTGTTATGATGTGGGCCAGGAGCAAATAGTGGAGAAAGAATTCTTGAGATATTTTCAGTGCAAAAAGGTGTTTATTTTTTTTTGAAGATTTTATTTATTTATTCATGACACAGAGAGAGAGGGGGGGGGGCACAGGCAGAGGGAAAAGCAGGCTCCATGCAGGGAGCCTGACCTGGAACTTGATCCCAGGACTGCAGGATCAGGCCCTGAGCCAAAGCCAGATGCTCAACCACTGAGCCACCCAGGCGTCCTGGTAGTATTTCTTCTTACTGTACAGTAAATCTTTTCAGGAGCAAGACACAAAAACGGAGTCCACATTTTATTTAAATTGGAGTTCTGGGGATCCCTGGGTGGCGCAGCGGCTTAGCGCCTGCCTTTGGCCCAGGGCACGATCCTGGAGATCTGTGACTCTGTGACTATCATGAATAAATAAATAAAATCTTTAAAAAATAAGTAAATAAATTGGAGTTCTGAATCTCCATTTCTCAAAGCTGATTATGCAATTGAAACTTACACAAAATGTTTGTTGACTTCTAGCTTCTACCATGATGGCGGAAGAGATGTTACTAATCACAAGCCACACCAATTGACACAATTCTGACTCTGAAGCATCACACCTATTTCAAAAGTTACTAATTATTTTCCCCGCAGGGAGCCTGCTTCCCCCTCTGTCTCTCTGCCTCTTTCTCTGTGTCTCTCATGAATAAATAAATAAAATCTTTTTTTTTTTTTTAAGATTTTATTTATTCATGAGAGGCAGAGAGAGAGAGGCAGAGACACAGGCAGAGGGAGAAGCAGGCTCCATGCAGGGAGCCCGACGTGGGACTTGATCCCTGGTCTCCAGGATCATACCCCGGGCTGAAGGCAGCGCTAAACTGCTAGGCCACTGGGGCTGCCCAATAAATAAAATCTTAACAAAGAAAAAAAATTAGGAGAAATACTACTAAACAAAATACAAATAACAAACTGCCGTACAAAGGAGAACGTGCTGCAGCACAAGTGTTCAGACTTCTCTGCACAGTCCAGAGCAGGACCACTCCGGCTGTTTCCCACTCACATCCTGTGCATGCCCACCTTGTAACTTTCCTGAGGCCTCATGCACCTTGCAGGCTGTAGAATAGTGCACAAATCAGGCAGTAGGTAGGCAGGAGCAGCAGGACCTCACTGTGAATGTTCAGAATTGTCTACTTCACTGACCTGATCATCACTATTAACAACTATGTTATATTGACCATGCGTTATAGTCTTATGCCTACATAGGGAGCGCGTGACATACTTATAATACTTATTTTATTATAAGCAACCGTATGTTGCACTAGCTGAAAACCTCTTTGTCCTGTTTGACACCTCCATCTTCGTCCCCTCTGTATGGGCCTGGAGTCTATCCAAAGGACAGTAAATCCAACCTGAACTTGCTTAAGGATAAAGGGTATTTATGGGCTCACACAATGTTATGGTCTGCATGTGTCTCACCAAATTCATATATTGAAGTCCTAACCCTCAGTGTGACCTTATTTGGAGAAAGAGCCTGTGAGGAGGTGATAACAGTTAAATGAAGTCATAAACGCTAGGTCCTAATCCGATAGGGCTGATGCCCTTACAAGAAAAGGAAGAAAAGACCAGAGTACTGTGTCTGCCAAGAGAGGACGTAGAAGCCAGGAAGAAAACTCTAAGAACCAAATGGGCTGGTCCCTTGATCTTGGACTTCCCAGCCTTCAGAAAATAAATTTCTTTTTTTGTTTTTTAAGATTTTATTTATTTATTCATGAGAAACACAAAGAGAGGCAGAGACACTAGCAGAGGCAGAAGCAGGCTCCTTGCAGGGAGCCCCATGTGGGACTCCATCCCAGGACCCCAGGATCAGGACCTGAGCCTAAGGCAGACACTCAACCGCTGAGCCACCCAGGTGTCCCAGATTATTTAGTGTTGCTTGTTTTTTGAGATTAAAGGTATAAAGCTTTTATTTCACTCCACCTTGTGGTGTTTTGCTTTGGTTTAGGTCTCAAGTTTTTGCTCACGTCTTTGACACCAACCCATTCTCCACCTCTCTGTGATTCAATTTGATTCTGATACTGTCTACCTGGAGTCAGCACAGACCCCACAGGTTAAGGGCTCAGTCCCCAGGACTGCACCCCCTTGAGACACCAGACATGCCCAGGTTGTCAGCTGTGCTTCTGATCAACCTGCTATAAATTCAGGAGGTGCCCATGACCTCCTTTTTGGGCTTAAGGATTTACTAGAATGGCTCACAGCACTCAGAAAAGTGCAGGATCACACCCTGGGCTGAAGGCTGGCACTAAACCACTGAGCCACCTGGGGATCCAATGCCTCTTTTTTTTTTTTAATAAATTAATTTTTTATTGGTGTTCAATTTACAAACATACAGAATAACGCCCAGTGCTCATCCCCGTCAAGTGCCCTCCTCAGTGCCCATCACCCATTCACCCCCACCCCCCACCCTCCTCCCCTTCCACCACCCCTAGTTCGTTTCCCAGAGTTAGGAGTCTTTATGTTCTGTCTCCCTTTCTGATATTTCCCACACATTTCTTCTCCCTTCCCTTATATTCCCTTTCATTATTATTTATATTCCCCAAATGAACGAGAACATGCAATGTTTGTCCTTCTCCGATTGACTTACTTCACTCAGCATAATACCCTCCAGTTCCATCCACGTTGAAGCAAATGGTGGGTATTTGTCGTTTCTAATGGCTGAGTAATATTCCATTGTATACATAAACCACATCTTCTTTATCCATTCATCTTTCGATGGACACCGAGGCTCCTTCCACAGTTTGGCTATTGTGGACATTGCTGCTAGAAACATCGGGGTGCAGGTGTCCCGACGTTTCATTGCATCTGAATCTTTGGGGTAAATCCCCAACAGTGCAGTTGCTGGGTCGTAGGGCAGGTCTATTTTTACCTCTTTGAGGAACCTCCACACAGTTTTCCAGAGTGGCTGCACCAGTTCACATTCCCACCAACAGTGTAAGAGGGTTCCCTTTTCTCCGCATCCTCTCCAACATTTGTGGTTTCCTGCCTTGTTAATTTTCCCCATTCTCACTGGTGTGAGGTGGGATCTCATTGTGGTTTTGATTTGTATTTGTATTTCCTGATGGCAAGTGATGCAGAGCATTTTCTCATGTGCTTGTTGGCCATGTCTATGTCTTCCTCTGTGAGATTTCTCTTCATGTCTTTTGCCCATTTCATGATTGGATTGTTTGTTTCTTTGGTGTTGAGTTTAAGAAGTTCTTTATAGATCTTGGAAACTAGCCCTTTATCTGATATGTCATTTGCAAATATCTTCTCCCATTCTGTAGGTTGTCTTTCAGTTTTGTTGACTGTATCCTTTGCTGTGCAAAAGCTTCTTATCTTGATGAAGTCCCAATAGTTCATTTTTGCTTTTGTTTCTTTTGCCTTCGTGGATGTATCTTGCAAGAAGTTACTGTGGCCAAGTTCAAAGGGATCCAATGCCTTAATCTTTCTGGTGACGGGCTTAGTCCCCAGCTCTTCATTAGCATACAAAAGACATCATTCTGGAGACTTCCACTGGTTTTAGGAGCTGTGTGCCAGGAACTGGGACAAAGACCGAATATCTATTGCTTATTGTATCAACGAACAAATTCACATTCCATGACCTTTGCCCCTTGAAAGTATGCAAATCAGTGGTTTTTAGTATATTCATTCACAAGGTTGCACGGTGTGGAAACATCACCGTGGTCTAACTTCAGAACACCTCCATCACATTAAAAGGAAAATCTCCACCCCCTCTGGCTCTTGGCAGCCACCAATCTACTTTCTGTCTCTATGGGTTTGCCAATTTAGGATGCTCATACAAATGGAACCATGTAGAGTCTGGCTTTTGTGACTGGCTTCTTTCACCGAGCATGGTGTTTGCAAAGTGCATTCATAATTTAGCACGGATTGGTATGTCATTCGTCTACACAGCGGAACGCTATTCCCTTGTGTGGGCTTCCCACATTTTGTTTGTCTGTAGATAAGCTGATGGACATTTGGGCTGTTTCTACTTTTTGACTGAGTAACGCGGCTGTGAACAGTCATGTACATGTTTTTGTGTCAGCGTATTTCAGTTCTCTTGAATATCCACCTAGGGAATTGCTGCCTCATTTACTAAGTTTACTATTTGAGGACCTGCCAAACTGTTTTTGCACTTCATTTATTAAATGTATTCCTAAATACTTTATCATTTTTAATGCTATTGTAAATGGATTTTTTCTTTCACAACTAAGCCCGATGTGGAGCTTGCACTCCCAACCCGGAGATCAAGACCTGAGCTGAGATCAAGAGTCAGTCACTTAACTGAGCCACCAGGCGCCCTAAGTGTATTTTTTTCCTTAAGTTCATTTTCAGGTTATTCATTGTATATGGTGTAGTGTTTTCAATGTTTGTGTGGGGCAGCCCAGGTGGCTCAGTGGTTTAGCGCTGCCTTCAGCCCAGGGCATGATCCTGAAGGCCCTGGGATCGAGTTCCGCGTCGGGCCCCCTGTGTGGAGCCTGCTTCTCCTTCTGCCTGTGTCTCTGCCTCTCTCTGTGTGTCTCTCGTGAATAAATAAAATCTTAAAAAAATAAAAAATAAAATTTTGGTGTTGGTGTGTTGGTGGGGTCTGCAGCCAATAGCCAAGAATGAATTCTTGAGACGTCCTTGGTGCAGAATGGTGGTTTTAGCAAAGCACGTGGGCAGAAAGAGAAGCTGCAGCCTCAGGATTGTGAAGAGCAACTGATTATATACTTTGGGGTGCCTGTATGGGGGGGGAAGTGAAGATAAAGGGAGTTTTTTTTTTCTTTTAAAGATTTTATTTATTCATGAGAATACACAGAGAGAGAGAGAGAGAGGCAGAGACACAGGCAGAGGGAGAAGCAGGCTCTTTGCAGGGATCACACCCTGGGTTGAAGGCGGTGCTAAACCGCTGGGCCACCGGGTTACCCTAAAGGAAGTTTTAAAAGGATTTTCATATGCTAAAGCAGACCCACAGGATACCCAAGGCCTTGCGACGTCAAACTAAGCTGTTTTTCCCTCTAGCAAGACTTTAAGATAGTTGGGAGTTTCCCTGCAGGAAGGTTCTACTCTGCTCCTCCAGTATTTGTCAGTGGGCTGCAGATTACTAAGGACATTTAGTTTTATTTATGTTCCTTCTGCCTTTGATTCCCATATCATATAGAAATGTAATTGATTTTTTAAAAAAAATATTTTATTGGGATCCCTGGGTGGCGCAGCGGTTTGGCGCCTGCCTTTGGCCCAGGGCGCGGTCCTGGAGACCCGGGATCGAATCCCACATCAGGCTCCCAGTGCATGGAGCCTGCTTCTCCCTCCGCCTGTGTCTCTGCCTCTCTCTCTCTCTGTGACTATCATAAATGAATAAAAAAAATATATATATTTTATTTATTCATGAGAGACACCAAGAGAGGTAGAGACACAGGCAGAGGGAGAAGCAGGCTCCCTGCGGGGAGCCCGATGTGGGACTCGATCCCGGGACCCCAGGGTCGCACCCTGAGCTGAAGGCAGACGCTAAACCCACTGAGCCACCCCAGTGTCTCAGCTCTCATAGCTCTTTTGTAGATTCCTTAGGATTTTCTATGTACAAGAGCAGACTGCCTGCAAATAGAGATAGCTTTCTTTCCTTTCCAACCTGGACATCTTCTTTCCTTTCTTGTCTAATCGTCCTGGCTAGAACCTCCGGTGCTGTGATGAGAACCGACAACCTGGCCTTGTTTTTGTATATCACATTTTAATTAATTAATCTATTATTATTTTATAAAGATCTTATTTATTTATGAGAGGCACAGAGAGGGAGATTGAGAGAGAGAGAGAGAGGCAGAGACACAGACAGAGGGAGAAGGAGGCTCCATGCAGGGAGCCCGACGTGGGACTCAATCCCGGGTCTCCAGGATCAGGCTCTGGGCTGAAGGCGGCACTAAACCGCTGAGCCACTGGGGCTGCCCTTCCCCCCAAAGATTTTATTCATTTATTTGTGAGAGAGAAAGTGATAGAGCATGAGTGGGGTGAGGGGCAGAGGGAGAAGCAGACTCCCCACTGAGCAGGGAGCCCAATGTAGGCCTTAGTCCGGGAATCCTGGGATCATGACCTGAGCCGAAGGCGGATGCTTCACTCACTGAGCCAGGCAGGTGCCCCTGGGGCCTGTTTTTACGGGAGCTTTGGGGGAAATGTGGTAGAAACGTCCATTGTGTTGGTGCTCAGCGGGTGTCATTGTTTGCTTCTTAGACTTTTCAAACATTGTGGTAAAATACACATAATACAACACTTGCTATTTTAATCATTAAAGAAAATGCAATTAAGTGGCATTAAATACATTCACATTGTTTACAACTGTCACCACCATCCACCCATCCCCAGAACTTTTTCATCTCCCTCCATTGAAGCTCCATCTCCCCACACAACTTCCCCTCCCCTGGCCCCTGGCCCCTGACGAAGGCAGAAGGAACGTAGATAAAACTAAACGTCCTTAGTAATCTGCAGCCCACTGACAAGTACTGGAGGAGCAGAGTAGAACCTTCCTGCAGGGAAACTCCCAACTATCTTTTTTTTTTTTTTTTTTTTTTTTTACTCCCAACTATCTTAATGTTAATGTCTTGCTAGAGGGAAAAACAAGCTTAGTTTGACAATAGCAAGGCATTGGGTATCCTGTGGGTCTTCTTTAGCATATGAAAATCCTTTTAAAACTTCCTGTGTCTTTACTCCCCTCCCCCCACCTCCGGCCCCATACACACCCCAAAGTATATAATCAGTTGCTCCTCACAATCCTGGGGCTGCAGCTCCTCTTTTTGCCCACATGCTTTACTAAAAGCACCATTCTGCACCAAGGACGTCTCAAGAATTCTTTCTTGGGGCACCTGGGTGGCTCAGTTGGTGAAGCGTCTGCCTTGGGCTCAGGTCGTGATCTTGGGGTCCTGGGTTCGAGTCCCACGTTGAGCTCCCTGCTCAATGGGGAGTCTGCTTCTCCCTCTCCCTCTCCCTCTGCCCCTCCCCCTGCTCCTTCTCTCTCTCATGTTCATTCTCTCAAATAAATAAAATCTTAAGGAAAAAAAAAATTCTTGGCGATCGGCTCCAGACCCTACCAAACCTACATTCAAAAACTGTATCAGAGGGACCTTGTGTAAGTGGAATCAGTATTTGCTCTGTCTTAACTGGCTTCTTGTGCTCAGCACCATGTCCTCCAGGTTCATCCACGTTGTGTTGTAGCTGGTGTCAGAGCATCTTTCCTTTCTGAGGCTGAATCCTGCTCCACGGTGTGGACAGACCACGTGGTGTTTATCCACTCATCCACTGACACACCTGGGCTGCTTCTATCTTGACTATTGTGGGTAATGCTGCTAGGAACATGGGTGTAGAAACATGGCCTTGACACCCTCCTGTCAATTCTTTTGGGCATATTCCAGGAATTTCCTTAGACTTTTATTTTTTTTGTTTGTTTTTTTCAAAGATTTTATTTATTATTAGACAGAGAGAGGCAGAGACACAGGCAGAGGGAGAAGCAGACTCCCCAGGCAGGGAGCCCGACGTGGGACTTGATCCCAGGACCCCGGGATCAGGCCCTGGGCTGAAGGTGGCGCTAAACCCCTGAGCCACCTCGGCTGCCCTCCTTAGACTTTCAAATCATTGTGTTAACCTGAAAAACAAACAAGCAAAACAACTCTGCTGTTTACTGTCCGTTATTTGGAATATTAATATCATTTATACAGTTGTTTTTTCTCCTGTTGAGTGCAGGATGCCAGAGGGTCCCCCACATTTTCGAGAAGCGTAGCCTTTTGGTGTTCTGGATTTCTTGGAATCTCATGCAAGGCATGGGTCCCAGAGAAACACAACCACGGGTGCGCGCACACCTGGCATCGACTGCGCATTCAGTTTCCAGGGATCCCAGGTCCTGAGGCCTAAGGTGCTCGAGACTCCGAGATGAAAGCCACAGCGTAGAGGAGCATCCAGTCATGAGGAGCAGTGGAATTGGAGCCTGAGATGACCTACCTCCTTCCTGTCCCAACTTTGGGTGCTCCTCACATGCAGATCTCAAACCCACTGCTTTGCCTTCTAGAAGCTTTACTGTAGCTCCTTTACTCAACTAATAGCCAAGGAAGGTCTGAAAAAGAAATTTTTTTTTCTGACTCTAGGTACCTCTCTTCCCCTTCCCGTAACCTCTGATGAATGAGAGAAAGGAGCAGTATTTAGGTTCATTTCCTGTTTATTATTAAAGTGATTTCCACAAATGTTTAATTACATGCATATGTATGAACATGATGGAGAGGAAAAACCTTGAATATTCGAGGCAACTAAAAGGAAAACAGGATTGTGTTGGTATTTGTCGCTCTTGTAGACAGAGTGGTTGCCAAGGTGCCCAGAGAGTACAGCGCCGCCTTCAGAGAACCCAGAGCGGAGACCAGTGCTGGGGGGTTTGGGGGGGTCAGGGGGTGGGATGGCAAGGGCCCAACTCTCTGCTCCCCTCCTCCTTCTCTGGGCCTCACCCGCCCCCGTCGCCCCCCCCACCCCCCCCACCCCACCCCCGGCCCCTGCCAGTGGTGTTCAGATATCCCATTTCTGCTCAGGCTGAAAGGCTCCCATCTCAGCGAAATCAGGCATTTCCCCGGGGATCCGCGTGGCCCCTGAACTGGCAACGTCCTGGGCACCTGTGAGCTTTCGTTTCACCTACTGCTCACCACACTGTCTGCTGAGCGCCCCCCCACCCCAGAATTGTCTAGTGTCTGTGTGCTGGAGACTGTGAGAGGGGCCAGTGGGGGTTACACGTGTCCACCCTGCTGCAGGCTTGGGGGGGCCACTCCCCACGCACACCCCACCCCCCACCGCACTCCAGGCTGCAGCTTGCCCCGTAGGCCGGAGTTTGAATGGACGTGACCTGTCCACGCAGGGCAGAGGGCAGAGGCCAGGCCTCCTCTGGGTCTTTAGTGCTGGTTCCCAAGGGAGGGGTGGGCAGAAGCCCACACGTGCTGCTCCTCCCTCCTCCCTCCTCCCCAGGGCACCAGCCTGCCTGCCCCGAGCTCCATGGGCCGGGAGCTGCATTTTCCAATCCCGATGTGTCATACATAGACATGTCCTTCCTCGGGTTTCCTTCCCAGCACCACCAGCTACTGGCCCTGGGCACGTCCCTGGGCCCTGGAGTCTCACCCTCCACACCCAAGAGGCATCAGGCTGCACTCACCTCGCGGGGCCGAGAGGATGGCTTGTTTGGATGCTTGAGGGCTGGCACCAGGGTCCCCCAGAGCCTGGGGGCCTCAGGCTTGAGGCCTACCACGTCCAGGGGCTACAGAGGCTCCTGCTCCCTGGGGCCACCTGCGTGGGGTGCTGGGAGGGAACCTGGGGCCATGCCTGAGGCGCCTGGGCCTGGGGTCACCTGCCCCCCTCCCGACACCCTCTCCAACAAGCAAGGTGGCCTCCGGCTCCAGCCACCCCCGTGTCTGGCATACAGCAGGCGCTCAGCACTAGCGCCTCCAGAGGCAGCTGCGGGAGGCCGGGAGCTGTCTGTTCGGCCTCTGTGCGGAAGCAGGGGGCTGGCAAATGTTGGTCCTGAATGATGCTGGCTTGGTGCTGTCACCCTGGTCAGAGGGGCTGAGCTGCCACCACGTGTATCTTTGGTGAAGAAGGGGCCTCCCTCCATGGGGATGCAGTTGACCAGGGTGACTACATTTCCAGGCATCCAGTAGAGGACGTAAGCTCAGCCGGGGTCTCTGGGGCACAAGAAAGGCGCCCCCTCTGGAGCACGGAGTGTTCTGGGCGGGTCCTGGCGCTGGGTCCCGGGCAGGGCAGCTGAGCCCTTCTCTGTGACTCTTTCTTTCTATGCTGGTGGAGGGAGGTGGTCACGTCCGTGGCAGCTTCTCCTGCAGGACACGGGCTTTGGGACCCCTTCGGTGACCCCTGCTCTCTCTGTCCCCACCTGGGGTGCTGGCGGGCGCTGGAGGACAGGGCTGCCTTCTGAGGAACACCGGGCTCTGTCCCCCGGGCCAGCCTCCATCACCTTCATCCCTGTGACCAAGGGGGCTTTCCCGGGGACTCCGTCAGCCCCAAGGCCGTGGTCTCTCCTCCCGTCCAGGAGCCTGGCACACAGGGAGTTTGGTGGGGACCCAACTTAGTTCAGGATCTTATTTTCCTGCTGAGGGCGGTGGGTGGGTGGAGGTGTTTGAATGATGACCCAACCCCCCAAATGTCACTTAGGCTCCTGCTCTCGCTCCAGCGCACACTGGGGCCTCTTGTCCTGGAAACTGGATGATGTTGGCTGTGTCCCTGGGGGAACGAGGGCGCAGCCAGGAAACATGGGGCTGAAGAGATTGAAGGAAAGAAATTCTCTTAGGGCTCTCAGAATCGGGCTCTTGGGGCCACTGCTCTCTGGTGACTTTTTGGCCTGGGTTACGGTTCTGCTTCATCTACATGTCCCAAACCAACGCACGGCAGGAGGGAAGGCTGTCTGAGGCCACCACCTTGGTCCCACGGCCTCCTCAGTTCTGTCTCCACGGAGGTGAGGAAGGGCCGGCACACGCCTTCCCCGGGGAACCAGAGCTGGGCAGAGCGCGGTCACTACCACTGGCAAGGCCACCTGTTGGGGTGAGCGGCGGAGGCAGAGTCCGAGACTCTGGAGAGTCCAGGGAGGGAGAGAGAGCACAACTGCACAGCTGCCAGGCTCCGGCTAAGGCAAGAGTGTCGCCAGGGAAAAATAAGCCTGATTCGGGCCGGCAGGTGAGCTGACCCCAGCGCTCACCCCCTGAGGGCCCAGCTTGGCCTCTGGACCTTGCAGCCAGATTCTCTTCTTTTCCTTGGTGCGCATCCACGGAAGCAGAGAGCCAGCAGCTGCCAGGGGCGCGAGGCACCTCTGTCTTTCACCGCCATCCTCGGAGGCCTCCCCCGTCGCCCCAGTGCCATCCATGCCTCGCTGGGAGCACAGCCAAGCTCCTCAGGACTTCTGGGCCTTGGCACCCACCTTTCAGTCCTGGCCAACTGGGCAAGGCTTTGTGTCCAGAAGCTTGTCCCTTCGCTCTTTCCTTGGAGTTCATTGACTGGCCAGCTGCTGAGGATCCATGCCAGGCGAGGGTGGCGGTGGCTGGGATAGGGCTGTGGCTGTGGTTGCTCAAGGCCAATGCCCCATCCACGAGTGCGGTGGGCCCCTCTGGCTCGGCCCCTCTGCATCTCAAGCCTCTCTCGGGGAGCATGGGACATCCACATCCTTGGCCTGGGCTTCTGTTCTTTAGGACTCCTTTTGGGGACCTGCCCTATCTGGGCCCAGTCCTTTCTACCTCCATTGGCTCCACGGGCACCCATCTGCCACCAGATTCCACGACATGGAAACAGGGACAAACGTGCTTGGTTGTCCAGGGAGCTCTCCCAAGGCCCCTGGGCTCCGATGACTGGGGGCAACTGTGGCTTTAACACATGGGACCCTTAAATTTCCCAGTGTGGGGCTCAGGGATGATCTAGAAATTAGGGACAGACCCCACTCCCGAACTTGGAGCACCCCTCATGGTGTGGGAGGTGGTTTAACAGGGTGGGTGGAGGAGGACTGAATGGTGATGGTGTTGGCAGCTGGCAAACTGGGGTTGTACTTGTGAAGAGCGAGGGGCCCCACGTCTGTCCTGCTCTGTTGGGGGAACACCGGGCAGGTTTGGCCACAGCAGTGTGGAGAGCCAAGGGACATGGGTGGGCTCCCACTGGAAGGGCCGGTGGGTTAGTGGGGTTTGTGGGTGGCAACTGCCAGAAGCCACCCAGAGGGGCAGCAGGAAGTGTCCGAGAAGGGTTAGAACGCTTCCCTCTCTGTCCCCGCCCCCCCATGGTTGTTGCTGGAGGCTGGAGGCCCACTGGAGAGGACACTTGTCTAATTACTGGGGACGAGCTTGGGAGGGAAGACAGGCATCTTTCTGTAGGCCCGGCTGGCCCTGAAGGCCTGTGACCAGACCAGACAGGGCTCACGGCTCACACTGACCTGGCCACTAGGGGCAGCCCCTTCCCCACGTCAGCCGACATTGGTGGCGGCATTGGTCAAACTGGGGACTGGCCATTGCTGATGTGGGCAGGGGCCGTGAATGACTTCTGAGCTCCCAGCCCTGTTTTGGATTGTGAAATCGTCCGGGCTCGCCTGGCCATCGACCTCCAGGCCCCACTCCCTGTCCTCAGGCGTCACCATCTGCAATGTGCTAGGACAGTTCTCAAACTCCAACGTGCCCGTGCCCGTGGCTCAGCCCGGGTGTGGGGGCAGGGGATGGAGACAGCCTAGAGGCACCTGGGGTTCACTTTAAGAATCTCCCATGTTTCTTGGAAATTGGAACATCTGTTAACGGTAAAGATACAGACCACTTCCTATGCACGTCCCACAGTCGGTGGCCAGCAGCGGCCAGCAGGCGAGGACTCCGCGCTTTGGGGGCTTTTGTGGCTGTATTCGGGCGCTGGCTTCCTGGCTGAGGGGGACACCATGCAACTAGGTCAGACTTTGGACTTTTCTTCTTTAAAGACAGATGGTAAGAGGAACGCAGCGTGGCACAGTAGCAGAAGGCTGCTCTGGGGCCAGGCCTCCTGACGCTGGCCACCTGCCCTCCCCACCCGGATTCCTCTCTGCTCAGGTAAGGGGTGGGCTGCTGCCCTCTGAGGGCTCTCGTGCTGCCACAGCCTGGGCTCCCGTGGGAAAGGGCCTGCTTCCCTGTGGCAGAGGCCACAGCACGGACCCTGAGGTCTCAGTCCCAGGGTCAGCAGGGGAAGAGTCCACGGGAAAACTGCCTTCCACCACACGACACTCCAGCAAAGCACGGGAGCCGGTTCCCAAAGAACTTGCACTCCAGAGCGTGTCCAGCCAGAACCAGCTGTCCGCTCCCCATCCTGCGGGCTCCCGGCCCCCTGGAAGCAGGTGGCAAGCACCTGGGCTGGGGTTAATCACACGGGGGTGCTGGGAACAGCTCGTGAGGGAAGAGGTGGGCTTGCAATTCATATTTACAGTTACTACAGAGGATTTTCCTAAAGTACCCACAAATAGAAGTATATTATATTTATATTTATATTTATATATATATATATAGTACTTAATTAGATGCTCTATCAAGGGAAAGCACAAATCTACAGTTTCCTCCGCTAGCAGCTCTTTCCTGCCCCACTGCAGAATCCTTAGAGACCCACCACATGGCGCCTGTGTCCCGGGCCCGTGGCCGGAGGAGTGAGGGGCGCCGAAGGCCTGCAGGTGCAGACACTGGCTTATCGCAGCTCCCCAGACCCTCCTGCACCCCTCCTTCCACAGCCCCACTTCCTGTCTCAGATGATGCCTCCCAGAGCCTGCCTGGAGGCAGAGGCAGCCTCGCTCCCCTCTCCCGAGGCGCCAGGCGAGGCCGCGAGTTACTCCCACAGGTGCCCTCTGCCCGGGGCCTGGCTGTGCTGCAGCACAGAGTGTCCTGGCCCAGGCGGGTCTGCCCATGCAGCTCTGGAGAGGGCGCCATCCAGGAATGGAACAGGCGGAGGGAGGGAGGGAGGAAGGGAGGGAGGGAGGAAGGGAGGAAAGCCGCCTGGAACAGTGTTTTCCCAGGGGGGATCCGCCTGGCCGCCGGCTCAGCCCCAAGGGCTGGTTGGTCAGTGTTTCCTTAGGGCAGACGCCAGGGTGACTTCCCAGGGCGGCGTGGAGGCCTGCGGAGCCGGCTCCCAGCCTCTCCTGTGGAAGGAAGGCCTCTCCCCTCCCCGTCGGGATACCCGCCTTCCACGAGAAGGGCAGCTCTAGCACGTTATTTGTAGGGCCTCAGGAATCGGGACACTTTGGAACGCAGCAGTTTGATGAAGGACCGTGGGAACATCTCCTTGGACTCTTGGGCTGTGTACTTGAAGTAGTTCTGGGGATGCGCCAGCACGTCGAACAGGGCCTTGATGAGCTTCTTGTCCTGGAAGACATGGTGAGGCGCACAGTGAGGCCAAGGGGGGCCGGGGGTGCGGGTGGGGCCAGGCCTAAGGGGTGTCTGCAAGGACGGGGGAGGAGGAAGAGACTGCTGCCTGGTGGGTCTCAGGACTCCACAGACTCTCGTCACCATGAACTGTTTTTTGAAATTTTTAAAAAAGATTTTATTTATTTATTCATGAGAGACACACACACACACAGAGGCAGAGACACAGGCAGAGGGAGAAGCGGGCTCCACGCATCGGGAGCCCGACGTGGGATTTGATCCCGGGTCTCCAGGATTGCGCCCTGGGCCAAAGGCAGGCGCCAAACCGCTGCGCCATCCAGGGATCCCTGTTTTTTTTTTTTTTAAGAAGATTTATTTATTTTAGAGAACACATATGATTTGGGGGGAGGAGCAGAGGAAGAGGAAGAGACAGGAAGATAGAGGAAGAGAGAGACTGAGAGAGAGGGAGAGGGAGAGAAGCAGACTCTGCCCTGAGCAGGGAGCCCGATGTGGGGCTCGATCTCACAACCCTGAGATCAAGACCTGAGCTGAAACCAAGAGTTGGACCCTTAACCGATGGAGCCTCCCAGGAGCCCCATTTTTTAATTTTTAATAGTTTATTGGTCTTAACTCTTGGTGTTCTAATAATATTTTATCTCAGCTGCACATATAGGCCCCTTCTCCGCAGGAGGATGAGCTGCAGTCATGAGTGCACAGAGCACAGCCCACAGCCAGGGCCCAGGGCAGGGTCTAAGCAGTGAGCGCAGGCCACAGGCTGTCTGCACCATGCCTCAGTGTCACACAGAGACTCTGGCCACATCTGCTGTCCAGGGTCTGCTCCATCCTGGTGCACACTCATGCTCTGACTCGGAGGCACACTCTCTCCCTTGCCCTTGAGAAACACTCACAGAGCTCCTTCCACGTGCCGGGACAGACTGTCCAGCAGGAACCCTTGCAGTTCCTCTACCTGGGGTAGAGGAGGGAGGCCGGTGACCAAATAACCCCAGACCACAGCTAACCGCAGTGCTGGCAGGTGCCAAGGAGGAGGGCCATGTGGGACTCTAAGCATCTGTGACCTGCCCAGAGGAGGGATGCTGACACTAAGAGCAGGACAGGTGGACCTTCACTGGGGAGAGGTCTTGGCGAGGGAGCAGAGGGAGCACAGAAGCCTGAGAATGGCTTCAGAGGCAGGAGGTGGCCACACCCAGCCGGGCCTCGCTGGCCCAGTTTTGTCCTAAGTGACGGAAACACTTCCAGTGCTGCACAGATGCTCCTGGCTGCAGGGTGGAGCTGCGGGCAGAGGGCCAGGGCAGCAGGGGAGTGGTGAGGAGGAGAGTCCGTCTTGTCTGCAGGACTGACTGGGGGAGAGGCCCGCACCACCCTCCAGTTCCCATGACCCAGATGGGCTCAGAAACCTCCAGATCTCCTCCTGGGTGCAGCAGGATCGGGGCAAACTTCTCTGCTTACAAACCACCTACTATGTGCAGGCGTGTGCCAACCCCGGGGCTGAAAGACACAAACCCTGCGAGCCACCCCTGTTTCTCAGAAGGCTTGCCTAGGGCCACCCAGCTGGTACCTGACAGCCCTGCTCTGGCCCTGTCCACGTCAGCTGCCAGGCTGGGGGTGCTGTCTCCCCAGGACCCAAGCCGATCCCTGGGTCTGGGCCAGTGCCTACTGTGTCACGGCCATGGGCCCCCTATGTGACAAGGCGGCTCTGCTTCTCAAGGCCATGAGCAAGACGAGGAGGCAGGCAGTCCCAGAGGTGAGGGCGGATTCTATTGACTTTAAGATACCACCGCCTCTCACAGATGAAGGGAGCGAGGCTGGCCGCTGGTGAAGAACCTGCCTAAAGACAAGGTGCCAGGTCCTGAGCGCGACCCCGCCAGGGAGCTGATCTCAGCCCTCCTGGTCTGCAAGGACAGATGCCCTGGATCCAGGTCCTGCCCCCCTCCTCCCCTCCCTTCTCTGGGGGCTGGGGGTGGGGGTGAGCACAGGGATGGCCCTGACCACCACAGGCCACCATCCTGGGATCACACGGGACCCTTTTCCATAGAGCAGATCACTCACTTTTAAAATTTCCTGGTGATTCTCCGAGGCGTAGAGCCGTCCATCGCGAACAATATCTTCTATCAACTGCTGGTAGTCCTCTGCGAAACCCACCGGCGGGGAAGGAAGGAAGGTGAAGGCTCCAGACCCTGCCTGCTTCCCCCTCACCTTCAGCCTCTGCCTTCCCCTGCTCCACTTTCAGGCTTTGGACCTTGGCCAGAGGCACTTCTGCCTCTGAATCTCTGTATCCTCCACCCAAACTGTTTCCCTTGAGGTTTGGCTAGCTAGAAACTCCTATTCAACCCTCAGAACCCTGCTCGGGCAGTACGTCATGCTGAAGGCCACGGACACCTCTCATGGCTCCCTCGTCTGTGCCCCCTACTCCCACCCTGTGTGCGTCTGTCCCCTCTGTGTCCTCAGGGCCAGCCTGGGCCGGGCACACAGTGTTGCCACACTGACCGTCGTAGGTGACATAGGGCACTTGGAATCCTTTGCCACTGTTGCCTTCATTGGATTTGAACTGGATCCAGAGCTTCCGGGAGCGTGAGGTGAAGGCAATGGGCCTCTCATACGTCTGGCAGGTCTCATAGGTGGTGATAGACGCAGGGGATGCTGGGGGCAGAGCAGAGGGGCTGAGCAGCTGGCTGATCTTTGCAGCCAGCTGCAGCTGGCCCTGTCCTTCCCCCTCAGGCTGCATGCTTCTCCACCGGGTCAGCTGCCCGGCTCCCATGCCCAGTCCCCCTAGAGCTCAACCCTGTGGGCTGATGGTGGAGGGGACACTGGGGACCAGGGAGGCTGGTGGCAGAGCTGGCGGGGAAGATGGGCCGGGGCTGGGCTCTACTGGCTGTGGGATCCTGGCTGGCGCCCTGCCCTTTCTGGCCTCAGGCTTTCAGGCTTATCAGCCACAGTGAGTGGGTGATGCTCGCACATAGGAACAAAGAATACGGGGAACACAGTGGACAGAACCTCCTCAGTGTCTCTCTCCTCTGCTCAGTCTCTGCCTCAGAGACATTCCAGACCCCAGTGGGCAGGTGTGCCTTTGTCCGCCTCCTTGTAAATGTTCTGGCTCGGAGTGGGCTCCCTGGGGCACCACAGCCCTGCACCAGCAGTGGGGTCCCCCAGCCTTGGCACATGCTATAAGGACTTAACCTGGTTCCCGGAGGGACTTGGCCTTCCCCCCTTTCTTGCTGCTGTGGCCATCTGGGCACACACCTGTCCCTGCCCACAGCTGAGGGCCAGCCCGTAGCTCACAGCCTGTAGTCCCACCACAACGCCCTGACAGGGGTGACAGGTCAGGAGGCTGGAACTCACGGAGGGGAAGGGACAGGGCTGTCTGACCCTGGGGACCTTGTGTGTGTGCACAGGTGGGCCCCTGGCCCCCGAGCCTCAGAGGGAGCAGGAGGCAGACGGAGCAGGGTTTGCTCCTCAGGCCTCACCCTGGGTGGTGGGGCAGGACAGGCCGGACACCTGGGATGAGACTAGCTTGTGGTCAGCACCAATGCTGGACCCAATTCGGCCCTGGCTCCCATGCTCAGGGTGTGCCCCACGCTTGCTGCCCCTTGGCACAGAGCCCTCCAGGTCAGAGGGCCCCACGGGGGCCCCTGGGCAGCCCCCCACCTCCACTTGCACGTACCGCTCTTCCTCATGACCAGGACATCGCCACACTCGTCCTCAACGGGCAGGAAGATCTCGGGGACCACGATGAGGATCCTGCGCTTGGGGGGCGGTGAGATGTGCCACACGCACTCGGCGTTGGCCGGGTAGTCGCCGGGGTAGTTGGGGGACTCAATGTAGCCTGTGTAGTCACCAAGCTCGCCGCCACAGTGCTGGTCTGTGGGCACGGGGGCCCGCAGGCCTGCTCAGGCTGCTGTGTTGGGGGGCACCTCAGCCTGTCTCCCCACCAGCCAGCCTGGCCCTGGGCCACTCTGCTCACAGGGTCGTGCTCCCACAGGGTGCCCTGTGACAGGCCACCCCCCAGCCCGTGTCAGCTCCCTTGCCTACCCTGTTCCTGCACATGGCCAGTGGGAAAGCCTAGTGACCCCCACTTGCTCTTTCCCTCCATGCACTCCGGCTCCCCGAGCTCCTGCCAGGTGCCAAGTGTGGTTGCCCTCTCCGCTGAGCAGGGAGGCTCAGGGAGAGGCCAGCAGCACAGTGAGGAAAGAGACCTGCTTCCCTTTCTTCTCATTTTTAGCTAAACTGCGTAACCCCGAAGAGGCCAAATGGGACATCTTTGTGAGCTAAATGGCTCCTAGCCTCAACCTTACAAAGGAAGTTACCTTAGTTTTGCCAAGAGAATTGAACGGAAATATTATATAGACTTTTATATGTTTTCATTTCCAAAACTCCTCACATCAAAATTTCTGGGAAACATTTCATTTTTACCTTATCTTCCAGAAGTTTCCATTCTATTTGGTTTCGTTCCACTCTTAAATCATTGAGGACATTTAAAACCTGCCTCTGTGGAGCTCTGCCACTGTGCCTGCCCTTCTGTCTCCACAGGCCACGAGCCCCAGGGGACACCCTGGGGGAAGAGGGGTGGCTTCTACCTCTAGGATTAGGTCCCCTTCCTGGGCCTTTGGGCTGTTCCAAATGTGACCAGCAGCCCAGGGAAGGGATAACTGGCTGGAAATTGAATACAGGAAGGGTACAATACCAGAACATCTGTCCCAAAGGACTCCGAAAAATGAATTAAAAATATTTAAAGGGCAACCCGGGTGGCTCAGTGGTTTAGTGCCAACTTCAGCCCAGGGTGTGATCCTGGGGTCCCGGGATTGGGTCCCATGTCAGGCTTCCTGCATGTAGCCTATTTCTCCCTCTGCCTGTGTTTCTGCCTCTCTCTCTCTCTCTGTGTCTCTCATAAGTAAATAAATAAAGCCTTTAAAAAAATATCTAAAGTAAACAGCATCCTGTCTGTTATGTGCAGATGACTTGCTAAATGAAGGCCTGGGGTCTCTATTTCCCAAATCGTCTTACCCTGAGGAGGTGTGCGGATGTGCTAGAGCAGAGCCGAGTCCCTGGGGTCCTGGGGACACTGTGGGGTGAGGGCTCATCCCACCCCCAACAACCACCCCCTCCCCAGCCCCGTTCCCAGCTCCCTGGCTGTGGGGGAAGCTGCACCTACTTTTGCAGTGTGTGACGTTGGTGGAACCGTCGAAGTCTGTGCTGGTGTTGCCCGGGCAGGTGATGCAGTGGTTCTGGCCAAACTCAGGCTGGTAGGTGCCAATGGGGCAGCGGATGCACCGGTGGGTGGTGGTGTTGTAGTGGTGGCCCGGGGAGCAGTGCACTGTGGGGTGGGGGTGCAGGTGGGAAAGGGCAGGGGGCATTCTCCCCAGGGCTCCCCTTGCCTGTTAGGTCTGTCTCAGTGCCGAGTTCAAGGCCTTTCTCTACTGCTCAGCAACTTCTCATCACCCCACCCAGCTGGGCCATAAGCTCAGCAGACCAAGGCCCACTCCTGAGGTAATGCTGCTTGATGTAGCGTGGGTGCATGTGTTCAAGGGCATTAATGGGGCATGGAATGCTGTAAGGCCAGGCATGGGCTGCTCAAAAGGTGCAGGGACTTTTCGGGGGAGGCTTGAGCAGCCTGGAGCTGGCTGGGAGGCTATCCGGGGGAAGGGAGGGCAAGGGTAGGCCCAAAGTGGGCTGTGTGGGTGCCAGGTGTGGCCAGAGGGGAGGTCACAGGCCATGGGGATGAGGCCATGCTAGGCTTTGTTCTGAGTTTCAGAGGATCAAGTTCAGGACAGAGGATGCACTGGGGAAGAAACTGGGGTCACTGGATGCTCTTTCTATTCAGACTCCAGAGTACCCAGGCCGGGGAACTCAACTACCAGGTGAGGGGAGGGTAACTGAGACTGAGTGGGGCCTGGGGCCATGGCGCTGCCCGGGACACAGGCTGTTCCCTGGCAGGAGGGTGTAGCATCAAGTTCAGGACAGAGGATGCACTGGGGAGGAAACTGGGGAGGACCCCATGGTCCTGCCTGCTGCTCTGAGAGTGGGCTCTGGGGATGGTGTTGGGACAAGTGGCAGTAGCCTGGCTCAGGGGGTTGGCAGTGAGGTGGTGAGAGGTCATCCTTCAGAGGAGCTGGCAGGGGCTGCAGACAGACTGGATATGAGGTCACAGAGAGAGCACCCAGGGTGACTCCAAGGTCTCCTTGGGCACCTGGCAGGACAGAACTGATGGGACCTGGACTGGGGGGCCATTGTGTGGCAAAGATGAGGGACTCTGGCCATGTGGCATGACAGGTACTTGCTAGACATGCCCGGGGCTATTCCCTGGCAGGAGGGTGTAGCATCAAGTTCAGGACAGAGGATGCACTGGGGAAGAAACTGGGGTCACTGGATGCTCTTTCTATTCAGACTCTAGAGTACCCAGGCCGGGGACCCCAACTATACCACTCACTGAGGCTGAGTGAGGCCTGGGGCTACGGGGCTGCCCGAGACACAGGCTGGGAACCAACCTGGCTCCAGCCTGGGGGCAGGGGGGTGACAGTCTGACTCGTGGGGCTCGTGAGAAGGCGAGGGGAGAGGAAGTGGAGTCCAGACACTCTTTCTACAAGGTTCACAGTAAGGAGGAGAAATCCTGGCAGGAACTGGAGAGTAGTTGGAATTCTCTCTTCTAGAAGGGAGATTTCAGATTAGTCTGTTCCCAAGAATCATCAGGGTCAGGAGGTGGCAAGAGTTGTCCCAAAGGCCCTTGGCAGGGCAGGAGCATGTGGCAGGGAAGGCAGGCTCACCACGGGGATTTGGTGGCTGTGGCAGGGAAGGTGCGGCTGGACGGCTGGACCCCCACAGCCCCGATGGGAGGTCTCCGGGTGAGGAGAGATGTCTGACCTCGCCCCAAGCCCCTGAATTTCTCCCCCTCACCCCCTAAACAAATTTCCTGCTAGCCAGGTTCACAGCTCCTGTCTGTAACTACAGTGCCCGCCTCGCTCTCCTACCTGAGACCCTCGGATAGGTTTGTGTGGAACCCTGTCGTCCTGTCCTAGTGTGTGACACAGTGCTGGTCACCAGTGCCCACCGCCTGGTGGCTCCAGGCTGCTCCTCTGCCCTCGGAGGTTCGCCACTCGGGAAAGGAGAGGAGTTGAGGGAAAACGTGCCTGCACAGCCCAGCCCACTCACCTTTTGTCTCGCAGTCTTGGAAGGAGACTGTGCCCTCATGCTTGGTGAGCAGCCCCCCTCCGCAGGAGAAGCAGCCTGTGCGCCCGGGCTCAGGCTGGTACGTGCCCACCGGGCAGGCCTGGCAGGGCCTGAAGCCATCCTGGGAGAAGAAGCCTGGGGAGCACTGGCCTGGAAGTCAGAGATCATGGCTCAGGCTGGCAGGAGGGGGCGCCTCCATCCAGACCCTGCTCTCAACCCTCACGGCCCTGGGGGAAGGGCACCAAGGGCCCTGAGGCTGGGGGCGATGGTGGGGGCAGGTGTGAGGACTTGTGGGAAGAAGCCTGGGCTGCACAAAGCCTGGCGTCGCCTCTCCCACTAGCAGAAAGGGCTACGGGCTGAAGAGCAAGTGGCCTTGCTGCCGAGCTGAGAGGTGTGGACTCTACATGTGGAGGGGAGAGGTTGGAGGGGTCATTTACTTCAGAGGGGCTCCTTCCTGGGGGCAGGTCACACCGTGCCTTCTATGCGAGGAATTGGGCCTGGCAAGCTCCAGGCTGACCTGCCCTATCTGCAGGGTTGCGCCAGAGCAGAGGGAGGGGGGTCTGTGACATCCCTGAGGGCCTGGCCGGGACGAAGGGAGGCTGAAAGTCAAGGTGCATTGGGTGCTCTGGCAGGGAGTGAGGGGTGGGCTGAGTGCCCTCTCAGCCCAGGCCCCAGATTCTCTGTTCCTATCAGTGGTTACTCTCTGTTCTCAAACTGTCACCGTGCCCACGAAGGGCAGAGACCACACCCTTGGAGGGCACGGCCAGCTAGCCTGCAGACTCAGGGCGGGGCTCTGAGCTCTTCTGTATCCCAGTGGAGGCTGGCTGGTGGTCTCCACTGTCCTCAGGATCCCACCCACCCACCCTCACAGGCACACCTTTCCCCACCCATTCTTGGGTGGTCCCCACGATGGCCTGGGAAGAGAGGCCATGGGTGGGCCCGTGAGCCCGTTTCACTGATGTGGTTAAGTGAGGTAGTAAATGGAAAGGGTCTTTGCAAACCAAGTTGTGCTTGGCAAAACTGAAAAAGGGCTTTCCAAACCATCATAGGGCACACTGTAAAGTTCTTGTCGTAGAGTACAGTTCCTGCCAACTATATGGGACAGTCTGAAAAGCCTTTTGACACTGTGGTGCTCCATGCAATGTAACGTGTTTGGTGAACCATAAAGCACTGCGGGCCTCCATTATAGCGAGTAGTTGACTAGTAAATGATCAAGTGCTTTTAAACTGTAAAGTCCCTTCCAAACTGTTTGCTGCAATTTTCAGAAGCACTAACCACAGCCCCCTGTTTGCTGGCACAAAGAGATGGTGGGGTGGCAGTGCCCTCTGGGAGTGGAGCAGCCTGGATGTCATAGCAGGCTCTGCAAATGGCAGTGAGCTCCACAGAATATGCCGAGGTGCTCGGCCTCTGCCTTGGGGACCTCAGTAGAGACAGGAGGTGCCCTTGGGCCCCCCACCCCCTAATAGGCCCCTCCCTCCGGGGGGGACCAGTACTCGCCTCCACATTCGGATACATTGCGGGCACCGGTGAGGCCGAGCCCATCGCTGCTGGGGCACGGCGTGCAGCTGAGTTGGCCGTCCCTGTCCTGGTAGGTCCCCGGCACACATGGCACACACTGGCCAGGCTCTCCGCTGAAGTGGGTGCCAGGCCCACAGGCCACTGCAGAGGCAAAGTGGAGAGATTGCTGGTGGCAGAGGTGGGGAGTGGTGGCCGGGTGGTCTGTCCCCTGGTTCCTCAAACCCAGGCTCTGTCCTACCGGAGAGAGCACGTCCCTCGTGCCTGGAGCCATCTCAGAAGTGCTGGGGGTAGGAGCAAGGCAGCAGCCATCTGTAAAGAGCCTGGAGGCCTGACCCTGGTGTCTCATGCTGCATCCTGGCTGCAGCTGCTCGACAGCCTGCCCTCCGGCCCTGACCCCTCTGCCTGGGTACCAATGGCTTCCTGGACATCCACAGGCATTTTGTCCAAACCCAGCTCTCCTGCCCTCTTCTTTCCTTCCTCCTGTGCTGGAGTTGCCATCTGAGGACATGGGGCGGTGCAGAGGGCATGGAGGAGTGACAGGGGCGTGGGGGCAACAGAGCCGGTGGCAGGAAAGCCTGACAGCCAGTGTGGGCAGCAGCACTGAGTGAATGAGCCAACTGATGAGTAGGAAAGGAGGAGGAAGGGAGCCAAATGTTTCTCTGGAGAAGAAATTTAGAACCATGGATAGAGGAGAGGTTAGAAAGGACCCTGAGGTATTGAACTGAAGGCATTGATGTGAATGCATGGTTTTATCTCTCTCTCTCTCTCTCTCTCTCACACACACACACACACACACACACCCCCTAGGCACCGGCTGTAGATCTGCAAATATACATAAATACCCCCGAGTATACTATACACCTGGACCTTCTAGTCCTGTCCAATGACAGAGCCTGGAAGCAATGACACTCCTGTGGCAGTGAGTACCCCACTTTGGCTTCTACTCATCTTCCTCCTCTGGGGCTCCAGGGGCCCCTGACTGATGGCAAAGGCTGGGGCAGGGAGAGTACCACTTGGTGCCAGAGACACCTCAGTGAGTGATGGGGGGTGGGGCTTGTCCAAAGGATGTGGGACTGGCCTGATGGGGGAGGACTTGCTAAAATGGGGAGGATCTGAGCCCACACTGACACAAACACGCGATGTGCAGGTACATTCAGAGATGATGGGGGAGGGAGAAGCTCGTTCTTCCAGAATGCTAACGAATACACAGGGACAGGGCTGGCAGGAACAGAATACGGTCCAGGAACTGCCGCAGGGGTGGGTGCTTTGGTGGGAGTTGTCACTGATTGTTGGGGGTGGGGGGTGGGTGTCTGGCGAGGAGCAGGATGTTGGTATAAACTCTCCTTAGTCGCAGAAGGAAAAGGAAGGTAGAGAATGTGGGTTTCCCACCCATCCCGCAGGTCACAGATATGTGGTACACAGCCCTATTGAGGGTCATCCCACAGCAGTGAGGGACAGTGGAGGACAGGGGAGGAGGGGAGGGAACGAGGGACGGGTCCACACTGAAGGAATCTGGAGAGACAGGACATGGATGCTGTGGAAGGAGTGGGGGAGCCAGAATGGGGTGTGTGGGTGGGATGAACCTCCAGTGCAGGAGGCAGTACCCAGGGGAACCTGGGTGAAGAAACCACAGAAGTTCCTTGTCCTGCCTGGCGCTAGTTCTGAATGTTTGAAATGATTTCAAAATAAGCTATTAAAAATAAAAGAAAGGGGTGCCTGGGTGGCTCGGTCAGTGAAGCATCTGCCTTGGGCTCAGGTCATGATCCCAGGACCTTGGGATCAAGTCCCACATTGGGCTCCCTGCTCAGCGGGGAGTCTGCTTCTCCCCCTTACCCCCCATCTGTGTGCATGCACTCTCTCTCAAATAAATAAAATCTTAAAAAGACAAAAATAAAAGAATGACACCACAAAGGCCCACGGCCTCCTGCGATGCCCGCTCCACGGCTTGAGCCAGAGTCCTTCCATCCCCCACACCTCCTCTTCACTGGCTCCCCAATTTGTCTCTCTGGCCCAGCCTATGCTTTGTGCTCTGGATTGGTGGCTCCAACCACCCATTCAACATCCTCACACGGAATGACTCACACGTGTCTGAGCTAACCAGCACAAACAGAGCACTCTGTCTTCCCCAAGTTCCCCAGGTCAGAAAATGATGCCACCTCTGCCCAGTGGCCCTTGGAGCTGCCCTCGAAGCCTCTGTCCTCCTCGTCACCCTTCCAAAGTGCTCTCAATGTGTCTCGGTCCTTCTTGTCCTGCACCCAGACCCCCATACCCCGTTCAAGGCTCCCCCGTCTCCTGCTTGGCCTCCTCTCCTGGGTCCTCACTGGCGGAAGCCCTCCCCTGATGAGACAGCGAGAAGGTTGCTCCCTGCTTGGGACCTTCCTGTGGCTTCCACCGGCCCAGAGTAGCACCGTGGTCTGCACAGCCCTGATGCGGTGCCTTATCGGGCCTGTGGGTGTGCTTGCTTGCTCACTGGCTGCCTTCTTTCCCCGGTAAGTGTAAACCCCATCAGAGCACGGGTTCTGTCTGTTTTGCAGGCAGCCACTCGGGCTGCCTCTAGAGCTATCTGCTCTCGACAGGCCAGCTCCTGGGGCTCTCTGGTCAAGTCACCTGCTTCCTTGGCCTGGACCCCGGCTGGCTCCCGGCCTCACGTGCCTCTTTGCTCTGCTCCTCCTCTGCTCTCGCTCCCATGCTGCCTCTGCTGGGAAGCCTTCTCTAGTCACACAGACCAGTCCCTGTGCCCCTCCTGCCCCTCCACTCTGGCTGTGCTGGCCTGTGCTCCTCCTGTCCCACCCATCCTCAGGATTGTGGGGAGGGTCACATGTGCAAATGTTTGTCATCAAGAGCCCTGCCCAGGGTCTGGCATCAGGGGAGTGCTCTTCAAATGACAGCCATTGTGAGGAGCACAGTTGTGCTTCTTCTTCCGTGTCTCACTGTCCCCTCCCAATGTGTCTGCTTAGCCAGGCCACCCGTGGAAGGAAGGGCAGAGAAGCTTTGCCGAGTGGGCATCCTAGTGGCCATGGGCAGGGACGCACCGCATTTCCCGTCCTGTAACACCTGGCCTGTGCCGCACGCCCCCTGGCCCTCCAGGGCCTTGGCCGGCCACTGGGCCATCGCGTACTCTGTGCCTGCGACCTGGATGGAGAACTGGTGCCGGCCGATGGACTTCCGCAGAGTCTTGATGGCAGCCTGCAAGCTCTGCTCGGCGCGCTTCCGCATGCAGTCCGCCTCACAGGTGTCTGCAGGGGCGGGAGGGATGGTGACTCGCAACCCCCTCGGAGCTGCCTCTTCCCTGAGCTTCCCCTCTGCCAGGCGGCTGTCTGCCCAGGGCACCTTCTCGCGGCAGCCGCGGGCCGAGGCACCATTGTGGCGTCCATCTGACAGACAAGGAGACTGAGGGTCTGAGAGGTAAGATCTGCTCAAGGCCACACTGCGGATCAGAGGAGGAACCAGGCCTCCAACGCCACAACGCATCACCTCCCAGGGCACGGCTCACGGATGGGTGCTCCTCCCTGCCACTTAACACCCTCGAGGCTGCTGCTGCTCCCAGCATAATGCCCAGCTCTCTGGCCTTGAATCTGAGGCCTCTCATGGGAAGGCCCCTGCCAGCCTCGCCACCCCTCACCCCCAGTCCTCTGACACCCACTGTGAACTCCGCATTCTAGCCACCCCGTCCTGCTCACTGCCTCCCGAGCACATCTCATTCTACCTGACCTTCGTGCCTTTGCCTATTCTATTCCCCTGCCATTCCCACCACCTCTTCCACTTGGTGAACTTTGATTTTAAGTCCTGATTCAAATGGTGCCTCTTCTGGGAAGACTTTCTGAGCCCCACCCTTAGGGAGACATCTCAGCTGGGTGCCCTGTTTCCTCTCATCCTCCCCACTCCTCTTGGTGTCTCCCTCAGCACTGGGTAGTTTGTATGTGTGTCTGCCTTCCCTCGGCTGGGAGTGCAGCCAGCATGAGAACCTTGGTCTGGTCCCCTCTTTCCACAGTGCCCAGGGCTGGGCACCCACAGCACACATCTGTTGACGGATCTCAACTCCTCTGTCACAACTCAACATTTGTAGCCAAAAGGAAAGCATTCATATGAAACATAAGCCAGCATTATAGGCTGCCTTCTGGAACCTGGGAAAGATAGGCCCTTGGTTTGATTGTTCTGGAAACTCTATAGGCATTAGCCCCTCCAGGCCCTCGCCGTTGGAGGCCGGTGAGGAGGGGCAAAGAGGGGCTGTGGGGCTGTCACTGTGGGTCCCTGAGCCCTTCTTCTCATTGCCCTGGGCCTCCTCTCCATCCTGGGTTATAGGCAGCTGTTTTAAGGACCCGGCACCGACCCCCCTGACTCCCCCACTGCCTGGCTGGCCTCAACCTCTGGTAGCCATGGCTCAGGTGGTTGCCCAGCTTCATGCCCGCAGACCCCTGCCAGCCCTCCCAGATCCCTGCCTCCCTGAGGCCGTCCGCAGCCTCACGCACCTGACGCCTCTTCCATCTTTATCTCCACTTCGAACTCCGCTGTGATGTGGGTCACCTCCTTGGATGGGGACTTTCGGCCACGGCGCCTCTTCTTGGAGGAGTCGCATTTGAGGGTCACAAAGGTCAGATGGCAGTTTTCTGGACAAAGAAGGGACCACTCTGGCAAAGGTGGCATGGGGCAGGAAGCAGGGTCCTACTGAGCCCTGCACACAGATTACCATCAGCAGGGCTCCTGCTCTGCCTAAGAGTCTGTGGTGCAGACAGGGAAACTGAGGCTGGAGGCCAGGCTGGCTCAAGGCCTCATGAGGGGTCAGTGGATGAGCTGGGTCCTGCACCAGTCCTCTGAGCGCACCAAACCACTGCACACGGAGGCTTGCATGTACTTTCTTAGTGGTGCTGTGCAGCTCAGTTCAGTGGGCTCGGCCCAGGTGAGGTCGGCTTGAGGGCCGCGCTGTTAGCTTTGAGGAGGAATCCTAAGGTGTTCAAGGATCTTTGTAGAATCAGAGCTGGGACACTCTTCTTCTGGGTGTCTCCAGGAGAGCTTTCCCTTCTCATCGAGCTTTCCCTGTGCTACCCTCCAGCCTGAACGCCCTTCCTAGCCTCCCTTGTTCAAGAACGAGGAGTCCTGGGAGGCCTTATGGACACAGGCTGCACACACAGCCTATGCCCTGGAGGAGCTCATCTAACTCTGGGTGGGGCAGGGACGATGGGCCCTGGAATGCTGAGGGCCCCAGATCTTCCACTCCAATGCTGGGCTTCTTCCCGAGGGACACCCCCACTGTCTGCTGTGCTCCAGGCCTGGCTTCTGGGGCTCAGGGACCATGATGGTGAGGATGAAGAGAGGGCCCCGTCCTTGGAAACCGGGTCCCTCTGGGCCCCGGGGTCCCAGCTCTCAGGCACAGGGACCCACCGCCCCTTGTGTGGGTTGGCACCATGGCAGCCCACTCACCCAGCAGCAGCTGCCTCAGGGCCTCCTTCGCTGGCTCCCGGCTGTGGGGCCGGAGGTGGCACTTGGCGTCTCGGATCTTGAAGCGGGCCTTCTGCCTGATGGGGGCGGGTACACCTGGGGAAAGGCCAAATACCCCCAGGTGGAGGCCTCTCCTGGGGGCAGAGGGGAGGTGGGGCTTGGGGGCCATGGAGGGAGTGCCTGAGTGTGAGGGGGCTGCCAGTGGGACACACCCGCGGGGCGTGGGGGCTGGGGGAACCCTGCTCCCTCATTCCTCTCCTGCATGGCCTGATAGAGGTGGGAGCATGGAGCGGCCATGCAGCCAGGGGTCTACCGTGGAGGAGGAAAGGAAGGCCTCTCATCTCCTCCCCCGTGACCAAGGCCAGCTCATATGGCTCACGCTGTTAGGAAAGGGGGCAGAACAGAGAGGGAAGCGAGAATCTCGAAATAAGACAGATACCCTGAACTGCTGATTCCCTCCAAGAACAAATCACAACTGCGTGGAGGAAGAACCCGACAATTGCAGATACTCAGAATCACATCCGGTATGCGTTAGGTATACACGGATGCCCCCATGTCATTGAATTTAACTTCTGGAATAGGAAAAGCTGCTGAAGACACCCCCTCCGGCTCCTGCTGGCAGGGGAGTTGGCTGTGCTGCGCTGACCACTGATGGAGGTGGAGGGCACCAAAGGCCATGGGAGCGTGCTCTGCCTTCGGGACTTCCGGGACCTTGTGGTCACAGCAGATGCGACTCGCTTCACTGAAACCGAGCTCCCTCTGAGGAAGCTCGTGGAGTCCTCGCACCTCAGAGACACCGGAGCACGGAGTGTGGCCTGGAGGTCCCAGTACTGCTCTCAGCTCGCTAGCTCCTGGGCCACGCTGGGCCGGCCCCAGGCCAGGAAGCTCTTCCCTAGGCGGTGCCCCTCCCTGTTGTCCCAGTGTGGTGCTGGATGCCAAGTCCAGGGGTCACCAGGTTTGTGCAGCAGGGCCGGGCCGGGAAGGGGGCTACCTGAGCAGCTGGGGCCAGTGCTGGAGGTGGTGCTGTTGCGCTTCTGTAGCATCTTGCCCTGGAGACCCGGGACGCCGCAGCTCAGGCTGTAGCTGTTTTCTGAGTCTGCAGAGAGGCCAGGGGTGAGGTGGACTCAGGTGCCCTTCCCTTCCAGCACCCCCTGGATCAGGGGAGGCCTCAGAGCGGTTGCTGTGGGTAAGTAGCTGGGCAGGAACAAGCCCACTGCATTTGAGAGGAACGCTGTGGCCCATAGGGAGCCAGACAGTGGGTCAGGATCACTTGGTGATCAGGGCCAGGGAGCCTCCTAGGTTGGGCTCTTTCCTGGAGAATGGCAGGGAACAGGGGCAGGACCCCAGGGAAGGAAGCCCCCTCCCCCACCCCCACCCCAAAATCCCTTCCTGAGGATGGCCTCAGGTTACCTGGCACGAAGAGTGAATGGGCTGGGCAGGAAAGGGAGCAGCTCTCCACACCTCCCACCTTGCTGCAGGACAGCTGGGCCCAGGGTGAAGCTTTGGCCCGAGAAAGGCACTTGCCCGTCTCTGAGGAGGGGAAGACATAAGAGAGGGCTAGAGGGGCCAGGGTGGAGGCTTCTGAAGGCCCTGTTCCTGGGCGTGGACCACTGGGGACCCCTGCCATACTCTTGTCCTGTGGCCAGACCATGGTGGGAAGGGGCTGGGAGCTGGCATGGTCCACATGCACTTGGACGTGTGGGGATGCTGGGCCCACAGAGCTGGCTTGCTCCCTCCCCACTCTGACCAGTTAGCTCACCCCGCAGGCCCAGACTGGATGGCGGGGTTGGATTCTCCAGAGCAAGTGTCCACACCCCTCCGGGTAAGGGAACAGGTGGAAATGACACGGCTTCTTGGCAGTGACAGACTCCTAAGCATGCGAGGGTCACTGGGAGCCCCTCTCTGGGGCAGCTGCTGGACACATCCACTAGGTGTCTGGAGAGGTCTCAAACCAAGTTTCTTAGGTATTTTCTAATCTTTTGAGGACTGACAGTTCCATAGCCACAGTAAACCCAGAACTTCTTTTATACACGTCTAGCTGGTCAGTGACAACAGGCTGAAATGGGCACGCCTCTGGAAGCACCACTCAGAGGGTGTCATCAATGATTGGGTCCCTCCAGAAAGTAGGCTGAAGTAGGGGACTTAGTCGGAAAAAGAAACTGAAGTGGGAAATTGCCAGTGTGGGTGATCTTCAACATGTGGCTGGACATTTTCAAGGAGTCTTAGAAAGTAAATAACCTAGAAACAAAAACAAACTCACGGCCTTCCAGATAAAATAGCTGGCCCCCAAATAAATATAAGACCGAAAGTCCTCTGTTCCCAAAGAATCAAGAATCAAGTTTAAAACCACCTGCAGATAATGCAAGCACAAGGCGGCCCCTGGAAGAACCAATGTTTATGCCAGGTGAGCAGAAGGACAGTCATCTACAAACTTCCAAGGAGAAGAGCCCCCAACACTTCCCTGGACTTCAAATTCCTAGGGGGAATTGTCAGGGATTGCTGGCGGGCAACAGTACTGCTTTCCTTGTACCAGTAGAGGCAAGCCATCCCAGCCCTGAGCATCCTGGGTGCTCTCACAGCGATACTGAGGACACGAAGCACTAACAGCTCCTTCCTCAGACCATTTCTCAGGGTTGTGTTTGCCTGGAGTCGCTTCGAAGGAAGAGGGAACACCTCCCCCTGGGTCAGGGGCAGGCTGGCTCTGTTCACTATCAAAGTGGTGAGTTTCCTAGGCTGGGAATATTCCTGGGCAGTGATGTCAATTCTCTAGCTGCATGCCACCAAGAGTACATTTGGGACTTGGGGGTGGGCTAGGGGAAGCCACACAAATGTGCACTTCATGCTGGTTGTTGTGCTGAGTGCTATGTCCTTCGTCTCTGGCTCAGCGGTTCCTGGGCTTCTGTGGCAGCCGTGAAACAGCAGATGGTTAGCTGACGGGCTGCATGTAGGCAAAATCTCTGACTCTACCATATACACCCATTGATTCCACCACTGCAGAACACCAAAGCCCAGAGAAAAGTTTAAAGTCACCTAACAAGCAAGAGGGAAGGCAAACTGTAAGTAAAAACAAAACAAAACAATTTGTTTGCCTTAAAGTAAGGAACGTCTGGTTGGGGGAAAATATGAACCAAGATGGTCGGAGGTAGCTCTGAAAGCAGACAGGAAGTTGCAGAAGGCTTGGGGGCCATGACCTTGATTTGCTCTGGTTTACTAAAATCACTCAAGCAGCGGGACACTCTGACAAGCCTTGGTTCTTTCCCATGTCCAACCTGTAACTGCTCCTAGGGAGCTGTTATCAGAAGACAACCCTCCCTCCCAGGTCAAAGCCCCTAGTAGTGGGGCAGGATCCACTCTACAACTGGAACTTGACAGCTAAAATATGCCTAAAAAATAAATACACCTAGGGACACCTGGGTGGCCGAGTGGTTTAGTGCCTCCCTTTGGCCCAGGCTGTGACCCTGGAGACTCGGGATGGAGTCCCACGTCGGGCTCCCTGCATGGAGCCTGCTTCTCCCTCTGCCTGTGTCTCTGCTTCTCTCTCTCTGTCTCTCATGAATAAATGAATAAAATATATTAAAAAAATAAATAAATACACCTAAAATATACCTGTGAAGTTATTTTTAGAAGTCCCAGAAAATTCTCCTATACATGATTCAAATTATGGCTGATAGGAGCCTTAATATACGTATTATATATGATTCAAAAAGAGGATCCCTGGGGCAAAGCTTTCATAGCATCAGCAGAATAAATGGAACAGAGCCCAGGAAGAGTCCAAGCTGAGTGTTCCCAGACTGTTATATATATATTTTTGTTTGTTTAAACATGCAAAACTTAGGCCATACCCTCAGGATACAAGCTCAACAGCATGGCAAACATCCATGACCAAGGCTTGCCCTTTCTGCCTCAGGGCAATGCCTTGGCTAAAGTAGTTGGAGCATCTTCAGATCTTGTCCTAGAATCACCTTTAATCTGAGGGTACCACATGCAGTGTGCTCCTCACTGGGAGCTGAAAACACCCAGTATCTTTTCTGCTTGTCACTGAACCAATTGTGGTATCTGGTTCCTTTATCCTTCTTGTGTTATCACTGAGCAACTCCTACCCGTTCCTGAGGAAGAAATTCATCTTTCTGTGTCTGTACTCCAGAAGAGTTCATATCCAAAACAGATCTTTTGGACATTCTGCACCAAAACCTGACTCAGTATTGTTTGTTGATGGCACTTATCTTAAAAATGGAGAGGTTTAAAAATTCATATGGAAACTCAAGGTAAGTTCGAGAATAGCCAGATCAATGGCCAACTGATTTCAAGAGGATGGGAAGACAATTCAATGGTGAAACATAATAGTCTTTTCAACACATTGCACTGTGACAGGTGGATATCCACATGCAAAACAACAAAGTTGGACCCCTGGCTCACACCATATACACATTAATTCACAATGGATCAAAAACCTAAGTATAAGAGCTAAAACTATAAAGCTCTTAGAAGAAAACAGGGGTAAATCTTTGGGACCTTGGATTAGGCAGGGTTTCTTAAAGGTGACACCCAAACCACAAGCAGCCAAAGGAAAAAAATAGATAAATTGGACTTTATGGGGCTGAAAAACCTTTATGTTTCAAAAGGTACCATCAAGAAAATGAAAAGACAGCTCACAGATGGGGGAAATACCTTGCAGATCATATATTTAGTAAGAAACTTATATCTAGATTATATGAAGAACTCTTACAACTGAATAATACAGTTAACACAATTTAAAAATGGGCAAAGGATCCAAATAGATATGTCTTGAAAGAATGTCTACAGATATTTGATAATCACATGGAAAGTTACTCAACACCACTGGCCGTCACGGAAATACTCATCAAAACTACAATGAGAAACCATTTCACCCCCCCTAGGATGGCTATCCTCACAAAGTCAGAAGACAAGAGTGGACGAGGACGTGAAGGAATTGGAACCTCACACACTGCTGGTGGGATGTCAAATGACATGGTCTCTCTGGAAAATAGGATGGCAGTTCCTCAAAAGTTAAGCCCAGCGTTACTGCATGACCCATAAGTTCTACCCCAGGGCCTATACCAGAGGAAACTGAAAACATATGTTGACACAGAAACCTGTACACGACTTGCTCACAGCAGTGCTCTTCATAACGGCCCCCAACTGGAAAGAACCCACATGTCCATCAACCAATGAGTGGATAAACAAAATGTGGTCTAAGCAGATAGTGGGATAGAATTTAGCAGTCAGAAGGAATGAAGTCGTGACATGCGCTATGACATGGGTGAACCTTGAAAACATTATGCTAAATGGAATAATAAGGCCCTGTGTTGTATGACTCCACTTCTGCCACGTGTCCAGAAATGGTGAATCCATCGAGACAAAAGGAGATGATAGTTGCCTAGGGCTGAGAAGTTGAGGGCAAATGAGGAGAGACTGCTACGGGCCTAGGGTTTCTTTCTGGGGTAATGAAAATGCTCTAAAATTCACTGTGGTTGCACAAATCTGTGATTATACTGAACACTACTGAACTGTACATTGAATGGGGGACTTGTACGGCATGTGACTTATATCTCAACAAAGCTGTTAATAAAAACAAACAACAAAAGGAGGAGAGACAATACTAGGCTGTATATACAAGAACTTTCCAGGCTGGAATTACTGGATAGTGGCCGAACCTGTGGCCCTCTCCAGGGCACATTCAATTGACAACGATAAAGGGTAGCTCCCTATGCCGAGCATTCAACAGCAATGCTCTGGAAACAGAGAGGTTTACTGACCATAACAGAGACATGGGACCCACAGTACGAGGGACAGACAAAATATCTCCTGGATCATCACACTAAAGGGTTGTTGGAACATGGTCCCTGGGCAAGGACTTCAGAAAGGGAGCACAGAGAGACGGATCTGTGGAGAGGCGCGGGGATTCTATCACAAACACACTATGTTTGCCCTCCTGCTCTGAGAAGGAGCCAAGGGGAACAATCATGCTCCAAGCCCCCTGAGGATGGTATCCAGTGAAGCCAGAATGGCCACCTGGAACCATATCCCTTCACATGGCCGTGTGCTGACCTTTTCTTCAAGACAGCTCATCCTGGTAGGGACAAACTGGCTGTGGTATTGGACAACGTGGTGAGAAACTCTCCCAGGATAGCAGAGGAGATGACCAAAATCCTGGGTAAAGTATAAAAATCGGAACAAACCCTAAGGGACCCCCTGGGCATCCCCAAATGGATTCTATGGGTTATAAATGTACACTTGTAATAGCATATTTGCTTTCTGGATGAATCAAAGCAGTCGCTTGTTGAGGGGAAAAACCCAGCAGTGATAGGAGCTAAAATATTACTACTAGGTCCTGTGTTCCTTATTAGGGATATTCTAACTCATTTATTTATTTATATTTTTAAAAGATTTTATTTATTTATGAGAGACAGAGAGAGAGAGAGAGAGAGAGAGAGAGAGAGAGGCAGAGGGAGAAGCAGGCTCCATGCAGAGAGCCTGATGTGGGACTCGATCCAGAGACTCCAGGATCACACCCTGGGCTGAAGGCGGCACTAAACCACTGAGCCACCTGGGCTTCCCATCTAACTCATTTATTTAGTAATATGCAGACACCTTCTACTGGGAGGGTTATTCACAGATCACTCAGAAGTTTCACTGTCTTTTTATCCCATATCTTTTGGGAACACAGAAGTGGATTTTTTAGAACTCACTATGAAGTCACGACTTAACAGATTTTTTTTTTTTTTTTGACTTAACAGATTTTGAACTGGGTTTCTCGAAAGAACCCCCAGAGGCGGACAGCACACTCAAGCCAACTATTTCCCAAGATTCTCAGGATAGGTATAAGATGAAACACAGGGACCGCTCTCACCTAAGAGCACTGGATTAAATTCTCCTTAATGTTTGCAACCACTGACTTCCATATACTCCTTTACACACCTTTATTCTTGGTTCTTTGGGTCATGCTCTCCTACCTTATGCATTTAAGGTTATACATCACTGATCTGCTCTATTATGCTTCCTTCACCAATAATAACTGGCCTGGATCTAGGCCTTGCTAGTGATAGCCACCATCCTAATTCTTGAAATAAATCTTCCCAAGCTATTACTAGGGAAATCGATATTGAAAGCCAGTATAAAGTATATCACACAAACCTTATGAATTATGACATTCTCTGTAGACAATATGTAGAAGAGAAGGAGAACGCTCTTGAGCTGGGAGAGGTGAATTCAGCTATCTTGTGACGTATCTGACTGCTTATCACAACACCACCCATGACACATCCCTACAGCTTCACCAAGGTGGATCCCATCTCTCTTATGTGGGATCTGGCTCATCAATGCCACCCAGGACCACAGCTGATGGTTCTGGGGGGCTATTAGACTGGTCCAAGGGCATGGCTCCCCCAATGCCTCAGTGAATAATTGAATAATGCCATCTTGCAAACCATCTGAGGACAGAATTCCCTTCTGAGGGACACAAATGATACCTGGCGAAGCAGCCCGTGGAGGCTGCTGGTCCTATCCATAGGAATTGGGCAGCTCCAAGCAGTCATCAAGAATGTGCACCTTGCTTTGGGTGATAGGGTAAATAAGACAGCCTATGTGTGGCACAGGAGGCATGACAAATCGGGCTGACTTCCTAGTGTGAGCACTCATGGTAACAGTAAGAGCTCAGATTTTCTCTTGACCAACTGGGGAGATCGTCACTGCCAGCACTTCACTTTGGACCTGGATGCACAGCAGGGGTGAGGTGGGACAAACCATGTTGATGTTATAAGGGAAAGCCACCTGAACGCTGATGGTGGACTCAGGGAGTTGGTGGAACCACTTTTCTTGGTCAGCCCTGGGAACTCTTGGGTCATGGGTCTAGAGGGCCTTCGAGTGCCTTCTAATAACACTTTGTTATGCTTCATCATCTCAGTCTTCCCACATCTCATGTCCAGAATGCTAACTGCTTCTGTGTAAATCACCACGAACCTAGCAGATGACTTAAGAGAAATGGGATAAAATCATGCTGACGGACAGTGACCAGACAATCAGACCTCCGCTGATGACTCTGCACAGGGTCGGTGGCAGCGTGGAGACCCAGACAAGCGCTGGTGGCCTCTCCTGGAGCTCTGCCTGAGGGACGGACCACCAACAGGGTGCCGAGGATAAAAGCGCCCCTTCCCCATGTCCCTAGAGAAAGCCTGCTGGCCCAGCAGCTTTGGTAACAAGGCAGTACCAGACCTGGCATGACCTGATCAATCAGCAGACCAGCCTCTGAAAGCCAATCCATCCGTGACTTCCCAGGCTTGGAAAGTGAGCCCACAGGTGGCAGATTCACCCAGTGATGAGGCTTTTAAGGCTGGAGTCAACCATTCTTCCTTTGTACCCAGCACAGGCCATGCTCCTGGGATGCACACCACTTGATCCACGCTGCCCCACACAGGCTCCTCCCTGCAACCTGGACGAGACCAGCGGTTTGCTTTGCTCAACAGGATCGCCTGAACATCACTACAATCCTTATTGAAGTAATCGATACATCGAGCTTTTTGATCTCAGATGCTAAGTGACTACGGTGTCCATTCTTCAACACTTTCACTCATTCATTCCACAAACATTTACTGAGTGCCTACAATTGCCAGGCTCTGTTGTAGATGCCAGGGATACAGCAGTGAACAAGACGGCAGAAGCACGTGCTCAGCTATGTGGAGCATATATATGCCATGTCTAGCGGCGGGAAGTACAATGGAAGGAAAGACAGTGAGGAGGCGGGGGTGGGGGTAGGAGGTGGTCAGGGAAGGCCTCCCAGAGCACACAGCTACAGGGGCGAGGAGCCCTCCAGGCCAGGAGGGGAGTGCCGGAACAGCCATGTCGGTTGGTCGTGGGCAGCACCCTTGAGGTCACTGAGGCTGCAGGGGGTGGATGAGGGTGAGGGCAGAGGGCCATCAGGCCAGGGTCTGGTAGCCTTTGGGCCATTCTAAGAGCTCTGGCTTTGCTTCCACGTGAAGAGGAGCCATGGAGAGCTCTGAGGAGAGAGGGACACAGTCTGAGTCAGATTCAAAAGGCCGGCTCTGGGGGCGCCTGAGTTAAGCATCTGACTCTTGATCTCAGCTCAGGTCTTGATCTCAGGGCTATGAGTTTAAGCCTCATGTTGGGCTCCATGCCGGGCATGGAGAAAAAATAAACTTAAAAAAATAACAATAAAAGGCTCGCTCCTGCTGCCCTGGGGATGTTAGAGAATGGCAGGGCAGGATCTAAGAGCCATTTCAGGGCCGCAGCCCCAGCATCCCGTACGGGCCTTGTGTAGGGTGGAAATCATGTGTTTGTAGAACCAATGAATGTGGGGGATTGTCTGGAATGTAGCCTAGAGCTTCCAGAGCACACCAGCAGGGGACGCAGGAACCCCGAGCTCTCCAGGAGCCCACATCCGCTTCCTGGGCTGGACATTGTGGGGCTGGTGGGCTGGGGAGGTGGTGGGTCTGCTCAGACCCAGGTGCTCCCTCCAGACTCTGATGCTGCCACAGCCTGAGTAACTGGCCCCTCTGCTCCCCTGGCTTCCTGGGGCCACAGCTCTGGCTGCATGGGCCTGACCCTGACCCCCAGATCTTCACTTCTGTGTCCCCTTCCCCCTGCAGGTCCGGTTCGGTGCCTGTGGTGGACATCCACCGTGCTCTCCCACCCATGTCCCCTCTTCTTCTGCAGGCCCTCCTTCGCCTTAGCTGTATCCCTGCAGCAGAGATCCCTTCCAAGAACCACTCTCCCAGGCGAGGCAGGCCCCGTGTTACTCACCCCACGGTCACCCCGCCCTGAGAGGTCACTACCCTTTGCATCTGGGCATCAGGTGCAAGGGGAGAAGCCAGTGCCCAGGCCCTTCATCAGGGGTTGTGAGGGCAGCGATGGCCTGCCCCAGGACACTCACCCACACAGTCCTTCTGGTTCCAGTGGAGCCTCCTCCCTGGGGGGCAGACACATTCATAGCTGCCCCTGGTGTTGATGCAGCCCTGGTCACAGCTCCCATTGTTCATGCTGCACTCGTCCACATCTGAAAGCACAGGTGGGAAGAAGGGTGTCAGGGCAGGAGGCTGGCTGGTGGGGCAGGGTCACCCAGGACGAGGGGGCCGAGAATCCCCTGATCCTGCAGGCAGCCTGACACTGTTATCGGACGCAGACATGTGGCCACACACACCACACACAGGAGTGCACACACGCAAGGCTGATGGACACGGACACCAAGCCGTCTCCCTCCCCCAGGAACCCCAGCGGTTTGCTGAACTCAAGTGGCTGCGCCGGGCTGGGGGGAGGGCAGAAGGTGGCACAAAGTTAAAGTGCTAAGCAGGTCTCGTGGGCAGGGGTCATGAGGTGTCTCTCGCTGGGTTGCACAAGGCTTTCCCAGGCTGTTTCCTTCTGTGCGACGGGCCCCAGGGTAAGAAGCTGCCTCCAAGGCTCTTCCTTCTCTGGTCACGGAGGAACCAAAGCACCCGCTGGAGACAGGGAGAGGGCCTGGGCCATACTCATGCTGGGGTGCCTGGCTCTGAGCATCTGGGCGGCAGAACTTACAGAGTGGCAGGCCCAGAGGACCTGGTGCCTGGGTTTTTGGGGGTCCCTCCAGAAGAATCTGTAGCCCAGCCTACGAGCACCCTCCCCCAGTACCGGCTTGATCACTTCACGCCTGACCCCACCTGACCTGGAGAGCCCCCCAGCAGAGGGAGTGTGGTCACAGGAAATGAGGAAATCCCAGGGCCTCGGGGCCATTCTTGGCTCCCCCACCTTCATCTGCCATGCCTGCACATCCAAGTCTGTAGCTAAATACTTCTAGAACCTTCTCCTTCTCTTCACACACCCCCATCCTGTCCAAGGTCAGTAGCTCTGGCTCCCATGCCTAGAGCTATCTCCCTCCTGGTGCCTCGAGTTCCATTCTCCTAAACACGTGGCACCCAGAGTGATCTCATTACCTGAGCACGCCCACGTTACACCCCTACTTAAACCCTTCAACAGTCTCTCATTATGCTGTGAAGAAAACCCATGTCACCTGCAGGCCTTACAAAGCCCTGCTTCCTCCCTGTCTGCATTGCCCACCATGTTCTCATTCCCTTATGGGGCTCCACCAGCTGCTTTGAGGTCCCTCTATGCTACCTCAATGCCTTTGCACTTGCTAGTCCTCCTGGCATGCTACCCCTTGGCTTGGCCCACTTTCCTCCTGTAGGATCCCCCTGGCCCCATCTCCATACGCTGTCCTCGTCTGTTGTCACCCTCTCCCACTGGGACGAATCATCTATGGGAGTCTGTGCAGTGGCCATCCCCTGTTCTGGACTGAGGATCCCTTGTAGTTGCCATTTTGGGGCCTATGCCCACTACCTGGAGCGAGGCCTGCCACCTAGGGGGTACTTGCCACTCCCTGCCCTTATCTCCCTGCCCCCCTCACTCTTGAGCCCCTCTGCCCACCATAACCCAGCATTGCTTAGGTCCCTTCCAGGCCCTCCAGGGTCAAGGTTGGGGTCAGGGTGTGGGGTGCAGCATAGGTGGCCGTGTGGCCAGGCGCGTGCCTCAGGGGGGAGGTGGCCCTGGTGGGCGGGCTGCAGACCTCCGCAGTGGGTTGTCCCATAGAGTGTGTAGCCACGGTGACACAAGCACTGGAAGCTGCCCGGGGAGTTGATGCAGATGTGGTCGCAGGTCCGCTCGAAGGAGCACTCGTCGATGTCTGTGTGGCCACAGGGAGAGAAAGTTCAGGGAGGAGTTTCAGGGTGCAGTGGATGGGCATAGCCTGTCACTCGCTCAGTCACTCAACGAACATCTGGGCACAGATCGTCCCTGGGCCCTGAGGCTTAGGGCACAGCCGATCCACAGTACCTGTTGGTCCTCTTGTAACCGCCTGACTTGGCAGTTTGTGTCCGTTAACCTTATATTTCCGGGTTACAAGCTATTTCCCATCTCTTCTGGAGGGGGGCAGGGTACAAGTACCTTGAATATAAGGTATTATTATGAATCACTGCCATTTTAATATCATTCAATTGTGATTAGGGTAAATATTTAATCCACCTCTGCAGGAAATTGCTATGGGCTTGTCTGAGGCAACAAATGAACTGGGACATTTAACTAGGCCTCTTGGATGCTTGACCAAAGTGTGTTTTCCTATCATTCCAAGATGTCTCTTGAGAAAACAGCCCAAAAAGAAGGAGTTATGGGGAAAACATGCTATCCATAAGGGATAACAAGATAGCCTCGACAGTGTGTGAAATCTGTTCTGAGATTCCTGGTGGCTGGGGTGAAAAAGGAAAAAGGGTCATGCTTATTACCAAAAAAGAGGAAATGAATCACATGCTCATACAAGACCAGTGTGTCCTGGCTACACATTTTGGGGAAAATGTTTCTCATGGGACAACTGATGGGGGCTCCTGAGGGCAAAACAGCCACTGACCCACCTCTCCATAGGCACCATAGTTGGAGGTCGTCCCTTGAATTTATTAGCTCTTGCAACCACATGCGTTGATGATACGTGTGTATTTGTAATAATTCTAGTGCAAGGAAAGAATCACACTGGGTGCTCAAAGGAGGATGTGATCCCTCCCAGGAGAGGAATCTGGAGGATCCCCTGGTACCTCTGGTACCTGGACTCGACCTTGAGGGCTGGGATGAGCTTGGAGGGAAGGAATGAAAGCGGGGAAGGGGTCTCTGAGCAAAGGCTGGGAGGTGGCAGCCCAGAGCACTCTGGGGTTGGGAGGTGTCTGAGGTCTCCGTCCCAAGGGCCTGAGTGCCAGGCAAAGGAAATTAGAGCCCAGGGTGGGGCTGGAGCGAGGCTGGGACATGGCCAGAGCCCCAGGGCCTCAGAGAGAGGAGCCAGCAGAGGGTGGAGAAGACTCGCTGGAGCCCAGACAGACACACATCATGGCCTCCTCCTCAGTGGCAGCCCACCTCTCTTAGGGGCAGCTGGGGGTGCAAAATCAAGGGCCCTCTCTTAGCCCTCCACAGAATTTGGGAAGGCAGATGGAGCCAGTAAGTCAAAGTGCAGGAGGCTGGACAGGTGACATGCTCTCAATGGGCCTCATGTCCTGAGAGGAAGACAGAGCCGGGATACCCATCAAGGGAGGAAGAGGCCGAGCTGGGGAGGGGAGGTGACTAGGCTCCGGACCCTCCCTTACCAGCCTCCTGCTCCTGCCTTCCTCGCCTGGTGCCTTTGGGAGGGCACATCCCTGGCCACTCAGGGCCTCCTGCTGCCCTGGGGGCCAGCCCTGAGCTGCACTGATGGGGGGGATGCAGGCCCCACAGCCCCATTCAGCCATTCAGGTTGTGCAGTGTGCCATTATGCAACGCCACGCAAATGAGGGGACTAGTCTGGAACGGAGTCATCGAGGATGGAATTGAGCTATGTTCCTGCCACACAGGATACCCTGGCTCCTCCCTCTGTACTTTCTCCCAAAGCGGGTCCCCAGGACACTCCTGCCTTCTTCACAGTGGCTTCATCCAGTCCCACAGGGCGCCTTGTGGTCTCCCAAACTCCCCTTGGGTGGGTTTATCTCCCTGGCTCCCCTGGGAAAATGCCTATTCACCGGTGTCCCCTCCCCCAGGAAGCCTTCCCTGACCACTCTTTCCGCTGCCCATCTCTGGGCTCTCACTGCACACCGGATGTCTCCTGGACTCGTTCTGGGCTGTGATTCCTGGCTTCTGCCCAGACTTCACATACCGGGAGAGGGGGGCCTCCTGGCAGGTGCCCCGGAACCCTAAGGACTGCAGGAGAGCGCCTGCAATGCGCCAAGCCTTCCACCAGGTGGCGCCAGCCCACCTCGAAGCCTCTGAAGGAGGCCCCGGGCTGCCGGGGCGCTGAAGGGCTCTGCTGTGCCGCCCCCCACCCGACCGCGCCGATGCGCCTCCCGGCCTCAGTTTCCCACCTGGGTGGGCTCTGAGGGCCCTTGGGGTCATGAATCCTAGAGACAGCGGGGAGGGCAGGTGCGCACTAGGAATGCTCAGCGGGGCCGACGCACGGGGCCCTAACCTCCCCCCCAGGAGCCCGCGCAGGCCCGGCAGGGCGGGGGGCACGGGGGCGCGCGGGGCTCACCTTGGCACGTGCGCTCGTCGGTCAGCAGCTTGTAGCCCTTCCGGCAGCCGCACTCGAAGCTGCCCACCGTGTTGCGGCAGAAGTGGTCGCAGCCCCCGTTGTTGGTCAGGCACTCGTTGATGTCTGCGGGGGGCAGGGGGCCAGTGGGCTGGGCCGCCAGGTGGGAGGCTGCCCCGCCCCCACGACCCCCTGCGCCCCCTGCCCAAGGCGGGCCTCTGGGGCCTGGCGCCCAGCCTCGGGGGTCTGGAGACTTGGGGAGCCCGGCAGGCATTCATGGGATGGAAAGGAGGGGAAGTGATGGCTGCTGTGCGGGACAAGAGGGTGGGCACCCTGTGGGGGGGCAGTGCGGCCTGGGGGTGGGCCGGTCTTGGGGAAGCTCCTGCGCCCCTGGAGCCTTGCCTACCTGGCTCTAAGACAACCACCGTCAGAAGCACATCTTGGACAAGCACCGAGCCCCGTGAGGATTAGATGAAATAATGGTCCTGCGGTGCTGGTGCTTAGTGAGTGCTCAGCCAACAATCAGTAGCTTTAAGGTCCCAGTTTTACTGATGGGAGAAGGAGGCTTAGAAAGGTAACAGGTGCTCCTGGGCTGGCCGGCTTCCCCCTCCAATTCTGCCTACTGGTTTGAGCAGTGTCTTCCCTCAGGATTTCAAGGACTTGTGGCTGGACCCTCAAGGTCACACGGCCTAACTCCATGCAGTAACTGACCCCTTGCAAGCATCCCTGCCAGTTGGCCTCTGCTTGCATATCTCTAGTGATGGGGGCTTTCTGCCTCGCAGCATGGCCTGTTGGCTGATGCATCACATGCTTCCCCAACTCCTATGACTTCCCTCCTGTGCCCCCTCGCCCTGCTTATCTGGCCTTTGCTTTCTGGGCTCCAGGCCAGCCTGACAGACTGTGACATCAGAGACCCTGATCTAAGGTGTCTCTTCTTACTCCAAAGTTCCTCTGGGGCCCCGACCCCGAGGCTCCCCATGATGACACGACGCAGCAAGTAGTAGCAGAGCTGACTTTCAGAATGGTGTTCTCTGATTTGGAGGGGGTGAAAGCAAGTGAAGGAAACCAGCTCCGAGTTGGCCAACGGCAGAGCTGCTGACTCCAACTCTGGCCCTCACTGAGCCTGTCCTGAGCGTGAAGGCCCGGGTACCCCTGTCCTGTGTAACTGGCACTGCCCTATGAGCAAGGTCCACCTACCCCCCTTTGTGCTGAGCCCCACGGAGAAGACTCTTTCCCATCAGTGACTCCAAATCCTGGCCTCACTATTTTTTTTCTCAAACCAAACAAGCTAGATCTGACACCTGCAGAAAAGTCCTAAAGCAATGTTCCCACAGGATATTCTTCAACAACAAAACAAAACCCAGGTGTGTGGTCCAGTACACTAGAAGGAGGCCTTCAAAGAGAGCAAGGCTGGGATGCCCCCGTGGGCAGTTCTCAGAGCCTCTGGGAGAGGAGGCCACAGCAAGCCTGGCAGGGGCGGACTCCAGAGCTGCTTTCCTGGGAAGCCCCTGAGGGACCAGCCTCTGAGCAGTGCAGAGCACCCAGTGGGCATGCCCCTGCATCTCCTCACCCTTGGCTGCCCCACCACCACCCCAGGCAGCTCCACCCCAAAGACCCATTCTGTTTGCATATTCTGGTGACTTTGGCACCAGGAAGGTGGCCAAGGAGGGGAACCTGGGGTGGTCCCCAGTAAGTGAGGCCTGCAGATCACCAGACCTGGCCTGGAATCCTGGCTGTGCCACTGCCTGGGTGACTTCACCCCTCTGAATACAGCAGCATTCTATGTGTGTGCACCGAGATGATCACTAAGAACAATGCCTTCTTAGGTCCGGGAACTCTGCACACGGCCCATGTTCCAGGAACAGAAATGCCTAAGGGTGAACCCACGCCCCATGGCAGGTAGTCAGACCCTCCGGTGGTCACTGCACCTACTGGGCACCACCTCATCCTGGGGGCCAGGTCAGGCACTTTCTGGCAACGTCTTACGTGATCTTCAAAACAACTGGGGGACCAGATCCTCCATTTTACAGAGGGAATCACAGCTACACGCGGGAGCGATTGGAGCCCAGTCCCCCACAGCTGTCTACAAAGACAGGCCCTCTCCAGAGCACCAAGCTGACCCCACAGCCTCCAGAGAAAGCAACATTAGGTTTAGTTGAGGGCCCGTCCCAGGCAGAGGCTTGGGCATCTCCGTATTCTTCTCCCCCTGGGGATTATAGGAAGACAGGGAAATTTCTAGCTAAAAGCCTCTGGCAGGAGAATGGAGACCTGTCTTGGCTCTGTCTCGGCCAGCTGTGTGATCCTGGGCAGGAAAGGTACCTCTCGGAGCCTCAGGTTCCCCATCTGTGAACTGGGCTGGCAACAGGTGCCTCTCCCAGACTACATGTGCTGAGGCGGGCTGCTCACTCAGGAATGCCTCAGGCCTTCTGGAACCCCCTGAAGGGATCCCACCCCCATCCCTATTCCCATCCGGCCTGTCAACGGCAGGGGCTGTCATGGCAACCAGACAGGCCATGGGAGGCATGTTTGCTTGAGGCCAGGCTGGTGTGGCAGTTGCCTGGGGATCAGAGTCAGGGAAGCACCCCCAGCTCTAGCCACGGTACAGTCACGCAGCCCCTGGACCTTCGTTCTGACGAGCCCCGGGGTGCAGCCTCTGCCCTGCTCTCTCCTTTCTGCCCTTCTAAGACTCCTCTCTTTCCTCACTGTGCTCACGCTGCCCTCAACCCCACCAGGCAGCCAGCAGACCCCCTACCTGTTTACAAATTTCCAAGGCCCCCGGTCATCCCAGGATAAAGGGCCAGCCCTTCCCTGGGCATCCCGGGCATGGATGCTCTGCCTTCCTCTTTCTGCGTGCTTGGCCTCTGCCTTGGCAGCCCAGGCCCCCACACAGCCTGCCCCTGGAAACAGCTGCCTCCGTGGGAAGGTTTCCCTGACGTTCCCTCTAGAGTTGGCTGTCCCCTTGTCACGGGGCCTGCCCTCAGGAGGATGAAGACACAGAGAGGGGAGCTGGCTCCTGTCTGGAGCCCCTGGGCCCAGCATGTGGCCTGCAGAGAGACTGCCCAGCAGGTGTTCACTGAGTGGATGAAGAATGCATTAGCTGGAGCGGCTGAGAGAAGGCTGGGGTCCTGGGCTACCCAGGAGAACCTCAGAGGCATTGCCGCGATCAAGCATCGGGGGAGAGGTAGCTGTGAGCTACTGTTCCGGCTCCCCTCTGCCCATCCCCACGGAGGGGCACAGCCTGGTAACCCAGGGCCATGTGGAGGGCTTCCGGGTGGGAGTGGGCGGCCGTTGCCCTAGAGCAGCCTCGTGGGGAGGGCACACTGCTTGGCTTGGCCTGCTGGGCAGAGGGCAGGTGAGGGAGCAGAGGAAACAGGTGGTGGGTGGGAGTTCTCCTGGACTGTTCTGGAAGGTGAAGGCACTGGTATCTCTGAGGAAACCCAGGCTCCAGCTCAGAGAGTCGAGGCCCCAGACCTCCCTCCTCTCAGAGGGGCCAATTAGCAAGGTGCCCCCTTCCCAGTATCAAGCGGGTACAGCACTGAAAAGGGGCCCTTGAGGCTGGACCCCTGCGCTGTCCACACTCTTGAAAAGCAACTTGGGACAAGTCCTCCAGACAACCCCACAGCCCCCATGTTCCAGATAGAACACCCCCACCTTCCTGTGCCTGTCTCCACCTGTCTGTGTGACCCCTGTGTGCTCAGGGATTTCAACTCTGGATTTTCCAGGACCTCTGTTACCTTTGCCCTCCAGCCATAGGTCTGGCTTCACAATGACTTTTGGCTTCCAGAACACCTTTGAATTACTCCTTTGATATCTTCTTCTGGGCCCTTGCCAGGACCAGGGTGCACACATCCACTGGGGAGCTGAGGCCTTGGGGCCGGGGATTCCCAGTGGGGCTCGCCCTGCCAGGTGCCCGCGCCCTGACCTGCACCTCTCGTCTGACCTGTGAACTTGGGCTGTGAGCATGAGGCTCTAAGACACCAAACCTGGGGTCTGGAGGTCAGCCGTCACTGTCTGGTGTCCTCTGATTTGAGGACGTTACGACATTTACGTGAAGCAGTTTTAGACTAGTCCCACGATCCTTAAATTCTGACTTCTAAGACAATATCTGGACCACCACTGCCAACGCCTGGTTCAGGCCAGATGATCTCCAGCCCAGGTGATGACAGCAGCAGCCTCACTGCTCTTCTAGACCCTGCCTGGAGAACCCCATCCAAGCTGTGGTCAGGGCCCTGCTCAAGATGAAGACCTGAGTCTGAGCTTTCCCTGCCTGGTGGTGTCTGGGGACTCACCAAAGCTTGGAAGGATGAAGGGTCAAGCCCTCCCCAGCACACAGGCCCTGTACTGTCTGGCCTGGTCTCCTGCATGTCTCACAGACCTGGGCATGCTGGATGCCTTTGGGTTCCTGCGCCCCAGCCTCTGCACAGTGGCTATGGTGCCGCTGGAAATGCTGCCCTGATAAATGCCTCTCCCTGTGCCCTCCCTGCCCTGGCTCTCGCTCTTCAGCTGGGTGTACATCTCCATCCACCACCTAGCAGTCAGTAATACACGTTTATCTCAGTGATTTTAAAAAGTGAAGAACTGTCTTCTGTGTGCAGTAGAAGATCCCCAGGGAAGGTCTGCTTCATTCACCTGTCTCCCCGGCCCCTGCACAGAGAAGGAGCCCCCAAACCCCACCTGGTATGGGGGAAATGAAAGGATCTCTTGACTGCAGGGCAGCAGGCATGAGGAGGTCTGGCAAGGGCAAAGGGCAGAGCAGGGGAGCCCTGGTTAAAGGGCTGGAGTGGTTCTGGAAGAGCCATAGGAAACAGCGTGGGGGGCTTGGATTGGTGGGCCTCCGGCTGTGGGGGGGGCTCCTCTCCCCTAGACACTGGGTGGAGGTGGGTGGGTCAGATGCCCCTCAGGCCACCGAAGGCTGGGTGGGGGCAGCAGAGCCCCCCAAAGTGCTCTACTTGGGCTTGGCTGCCGATGCAGACAGTTGGCTCCTGGCACCAGCTCCCTGAGCCCTGCCCGTCCCTGTGGTCCCATGCCCGAGGGGGATGCAGAGTAGCCTGACTTTACCCTCTCCTGCCCCAGTGCCAAGGGCACCGGGCCAGGCCTGCTGTGTCACCGCTGGCTGTGAGGACGGCTGGGACTGTGGGGAGCCCTGGCTGGTCCCCCGGCATCGAGTCCAGGAGCTGAAACTCGATTCCGAGTGAGCTGAGCAGTGGCTACAGAAGGGCTTTCTTTTCAAATAAACAGGTGGAAGGACTGTTATTCCTGTCAATAATCCCAACTTTCTTCCCAGCAAAACTAGGAAGGAGGAGTCACAAGCTATTTTTTACAGGCTTAAAAAAAAGCCCACCTCGGACTATTTAAGATCACCAGAAGCCTCTGCTGTCCATGTCTTCACCCTCTCCTCTGCCCTTCTGCTCGCTGCCTTCCGGCCTGCCCTGCTCCCTGACAAGTGGGAGGCTGGTGGCCCATGGCTGCAGGGATTTGAAGGGCCAGCCTGGAGCCCAGTGGGGCTGCACGTCCCTCCCTTGCAGGGCGACCCCTTCAGTTTCCAGAACACTGCCAGCTCTCACTTCCCTGCTCCCCTCACTCCTTGTTTCTTGAGGGACCCCTAACACCACCAAGCACCCCCGGAGGCCCTCAAGAACTCTGTGGGGTGAGTCAGGGAATAAGTGGGAAGAGCAGAGCAAACAGTCACTTCCAGTGGCTGGGAGACTGGCCCATTCCTGCGAGATCCTCCCATCTGCCCATCCTTCCAGAGCCTCATTTCTAATCACAGGTGGAGGTCCTTCTGCATCCCCGGTCCCCAGTTGGGAGCCCCCATAATTTCACTCCTCTGGAGACAAGGACACACAGCATCCTCATTTTGCTAACGGTGACAAGAAGACAATTCCATCCTGGTACCAGCAGACCTCCCAGGGCCATGCTGTTGCCCCAGCTCTGCCAGCTACTACCACGAAGGCAGGTGAGGGTGAAGAGATGGCCATATCCCCCTCTGTTCCCCCCCCACCCTCCTAGGACCACGATGAGTCCTTGTGGGCCCAGAGGGTCCTGCAGTGAAGACACTGTTTGCCTGGCCCAGTGCACAGCCCCTTCCTTGGACATCAGTACCTGCTGTTTGGCTCAGGACCCTATCAGCGAAGCGTTCCCTTGAACCCTGCTGGGGAGCACTGACCCTCCCTCTTCACGGCCTCTCCAGCGAAGTGCCGTGCCGGCGACTGTTGACCCCCGCCCTCCCAGGCAGCCATGGCCACACACCCAGTGCGAGCGTGCAGCCCCCGCCCCTGCCTGAGTGGCTCCACGCTGACCTTTGCACGTCTTCCCATCGGGCTGCAGCGTGAATCCCACCGGGCAGCTACATCGCACGCCAGTGGCCGTGTCCCTGCAGGTCCGGTCACAGCCTCCGTTGTTTACCGCACATGTCTCTGGGGGGAAGAGACAGAGATGCTCAGTCTCCTCGGCTGGAAGCCACTGCCTTTCTCCATCCACGGGGGGGGGGGGGGGGGGGGGGGGGGAGACCTCCTGAGACAGGAGATCTGAATTTGAGTCCTGCCTGATACCCTCTAGCTGTGGGCCTCCCTGAGCCTATTAAATGGGAAAATGACACCATTCCTGTGGTTGCCGGTGAGGACCCACTGTAAACGGTGGGTAAATGTCTGCACCCTACAGGGGGCTGTGCTTGTGTAAAGGTCACCGCCGACAGGGTCAACGCTGCTGTGTGCAGCCGCCACGGAGATTAGCCTGGCTGGCATTTAACTGCCCAGGGCCAGATTCCTAAACCCTTGTCCTGCCCGGACTTGGGACTCCAAACCCAGACTCGCAGTCCCTGGGGCTCCCAAACTGGTCTCAATATTGGACTGGCCTGTGGCCCTGGCCGTGGAGCTTCCAGGGCTGGTTCCCTGAGTCCGCACACCATCCATCACCTTGATGAGGCACTCAGCTCAACATCTGTTCTCACTGAGCCATAAGCCAAAGGCGTCTGGTTTTCGTCCACTTGAAGCTTGTCTAGTGCTTTTTTCCCTTTTGCAAATTCAAAGGGCCTGGAGCAGCTGGGGCAGAGCCTAGGTCACTGAACCCGTCGCGTGGTGAGAATGATCCTCCCCAGGACTGGAGAAGGGGCTGGCAGGGCCAGGTCACCAGGGCGCAGGTGGCCCGCACACAGAGGAGCCCAGTCCTGGGCCTCTGAGCCTTTCAACCAGGGTTTCTTTCTGAGCATCTGTGTGCTTTGATCTTGTGGGAACTGTGCCTGAGTGGGCTTCCCCCCTCTCTCCAGTGTTGGGAACTGAAGAGCCAAGGCCCCTATCTTTTACAACTCAAAACCCTTGGCCTGCCCACCTTGGCTTTCTCTGGGCCCCTGAAGACTCCCACTCCCTGGTTTATTCTATCTGTCCTATGGTGTCTGCAGTCCTGCAGGAATGATCACTGAATACATATCCCGGTAGCCAGGAGTCCCTGCTGCTAATTATACCAAATTCATGATGCCTTTCCTTTGAACTTCAACTTGTATGTGGTGGTGGTGGTGGGGGCAGGGCTGGGAGAGGAGGACATCTGGCTTTCCCCTCTGGGTTTGAGTGTGCATCTCCGTGATTCTGCAGTGTCGTCCTGAAGCACTGGGGCCCTTCTGGAGGCTAATGCCTTTACCATGATACAAAGAGCGGTAACTCCTACTGGAGGGGGGACGCCTGGGTGGCTCAGCGGTTGAGCATCTGCCTTCAGCCCAGGGCATGATCCTGGAGTGGCAGGATCGCGTCCCGCATTGGGCTCCCTGCAAGGAACCTGCTTCTCCCTCTGCTTATGTCTCTGCCTCTCTCTCTCTGTGTCTCTCATGAATAAATAAGATGTTTTTTTTTAATTTTTTTTTTTTTTTTTTAATGATAGAGAGAGAGAGAGAGAGAGAGAGGCAGAGACACAGGCAGAGGGAGAAGCAGGCTCCATGCACCGGGAGCCCGATGTGGGATTTGATCCCGGGTCTCCAGGATTGCGCTCTGGGCCAAAGGCAGGCGCCAAGCTGCTGCGCCACCCAGGGATCCCGGATAAATAAAATCTTAAATAAAATAAAATAAAATTAAAAAGAAAACCAAACTTCTACTGGAAGGCCAGTGACCTTGACCCTGACTCTTCCTGCCCATCTTTCCCTGTGTCTCTGTGAATTTTAGCCTTCCAGCCAGGTGTGGGCAGTTCTGAGAGCCTTCCTGCCTCTGTGTATGCTGGCCCAGCGGCTTGGAGGCCTTCTGCCTGCTCCAGTCCCAAGGCCCAGCTCAAAGGCCATGTCCACGAGGAGCCTCCCAAGCCCCAGGCACAGAAAGAAGGCCGCGGCCCTTCCCTGTACCAGGTTGGCCTTTGTTGGCAGGAGCCATGCTCTGGCTGGCATATGGCCTGCTCAGGTCTTCTTGTCTCTGCCCGACTGTTCACTGGGGCAGTGGAGGTGGGAAGGCCAGGGTGTGAGCTCTGGCTCTGTCAACCACTGAGTGACCCCGGTAGGCTACCCCTCGGGCTGGACACCTGGCAGGTGAGGATCAAACAAACTCCCCGCTTAACAGCCCTTGTTCTGGGTCCTGGCATGTAGTAGTTGCTTCACAAATGTTAGTTTGCCCTCCTGGGATTCTAACCGGAGAGGAAATTCCACCTCTCGGCCCCAAATCAAAGGGCCAAGGAGCCCCCAGGTGCCTTTTCAGTCTTTCATGTGGGAGAGCCCCTCTCTGGAGAGCGGCCCGAGGACCTGCTTGCTCTCCAGGTGCAGGTAATTAACATCGGGGCCTGGGGCACAGTGGGACCTTCCTCAGGGACAGGGATGGTGACCAGGCCTCTCCGTGGTAGTGGAGGCGGGTGCAGCGTGGGCAGCGTGGGACTGTGTCCCCAAGAAACGAACCTGGCCAAATGGGCTCCTGTCAGCCCCTTGCATCTGGAGGCCCCGATGGGACTTGGAATCGTGGCCTTCCAGAGTGAGGGGCCTTGGCACCCATGGGGCAGGCGGAGGCCAGGAGGGGCTTCGGGCCAGCGTGGAGAATCGCCCACTCTAGCCTCTGCCCTGCACTGTGCACACTTAACCTCCTGTGTTGCCCTAGATGATGTTTGGTGCCTAAGCTTTAGGTTCTGGGCGAGGGGCTCTGGGCCCCCAGGGAAGGCCCTGTGGGGTGTTCTGGGAGCTGACCACTTCCTCCCATGGCACTTGGTTATGGCAGGTCACCTGCTCCAGTCCCTGCTCAGCCTTCCAAGCCTCACATCCCCTACGCTCCTGCCCCTTCCACCTCCCTGGCAAGGAATCTGCCCAGGGCTGTGCAGCTTGTAGGTGGCAGAGCTGGTGGGACCCAGTGGGTCTGACTCCAACCCACCCGACAGCCCCAGGACCGGGACCCCACAGTACCAAGCAGGCACTACATTCTCCATACTCCTCCCTGACCGCTCCTATTCAGTGCTCCCTGTCTCTGAGCATGCTGCCCCTAGCTATCCCCTTGCCTGGGGCCTCCAGGCCTGCTCCTGCTGCTTCTTTAACATCTGATTCCAGCCCCTGCCCTTACTGCTGTTCTGCATCAGGCTACCACCAGGGTCCTCCTCTGTGACATTCACAGCCTTGCCACCTGTCCCTGTCTTCCAGACCACTGCCTCATTCTGGGTAGCCAATGCCTCTACGCTCCTGCAGTAATGCTAAGAGCCAATACTCAGAGAGGCCGGGCCCTGTGCTGGGCAGTGGAGTGACCAGCCAGCAACCAGCCTGTCCTCTATGCTGCCCTGGCCACTGCACCTGCCCAGGTGCCGGCCCCCAGGGTCCTCTCAACAGCACAGGGTTGGTGGCTGTTATCATTCTGAGGTTAGCAGATGTACACAGCACAATGCGATATACACAGAAAGGAAGACGACAGAGAGTACCCAGTCCTCTGGGCTAGAGTAGGGGTTGGGGACTGAAGTCTACAGTTAGGACAGGCCAGCCTGGGTGGGGCTGAGAGCTTCGTCCCTGGGAGTTTCCAAACAGAGGCTACTGGGAGCTGCTGAGGGAGCTCCTCGCCTTGGGTGGTGATCAGTTTGGGTCACTCCCCCTGGACGGCTATCTCAAAAAAGCAGCCTCGCCTCTGTTTCCCAAGACTAGAGGCCACCCAGGCCTGGTATTAGGCCACCACTGTCTCAGATGCAGAAACCAGATAGCCGGTCCTCCCCCTTGACTGCAGGATCACCCTGAATGCAAATGGCAAACATGAGCTGGGGGCTGCAGTGGTGTTCTCTGGCACTCGGGAGGCAGGGGGTGCAAATGTGATCCTGCCCTGTGAGGCAGCACCCCATCCAGAAGCACACACTGCCAAGGGAGGCTGGAGTCCAGGTGCCAGACCTTCAGGGTTGTGAAGGGGAAGAGGGCAAAGCCAAAGCTCAGAGTGCTGTTCCAGGGATCTGAAGACTTTCCTTTGGGACCCTGTGAACCCTCTAGTCTCTCCCGGAACCTGCCTCCCATGAGAGCTCCTGGGTCTTTCTAAAGCCTCTCCTCTCCCCCTGGAGCAACAAGGGGAACAAAACCTCCTGGGGCACAGCCCTCTACTGCCGACAAAGGGGATCTTCTCATCCACTAATATCCACTGGCCTCACAGCAACCCCAGAAGCTGGCTTCTTCTTTAGACAGAGAAACTGAGGCTCAGGAAGTTAAATACCTTGTCCAGGCAGGATCAGCTGCATATTGCGAGGCCCCGCAAAATAGAGGCAAAATATAAATGAGGGCTCTTGCTCAAAAATAAAAAAATTTCAAGACAGAGGCAACAGTGCCTCAGAGGCACTCAACCAGTGGGGGGCCTTTCTGAGGGCAGGGCCTGGGGCAAGGGTACGGGTCACACACCTGTGAACCCAGCCCTGTGTCTCAGGCCACTCAGTTATTTGGAGGAGCCAGTATGTGAACCCAAGGCTGTGGGACTCCAGACTGATGAGTGAGCCAGCCCAGGCCAGAGCCGGGCCTCTGATGTGGGCTGTCCCAGCAGCCTGCGGTGGTGGGGCAGCAGAGATGGTGCCTGGCCTCCTCATCCAGCAAGAGGGGAGAAGCCTTACCCCACAGGGCTGGGCTGGAGGCTGGGGAGGCTGCCCTGGGGTGGGGCTTAAAGTGGGAAGGGGCCTGGGAGTAAACCAGGTGGGAAATCCCTGGATGCGTCACCAGGCTGGTCTTCGGTCTTTTCCCTGGGGCATTGCCGCTGTGGGCCAGGCCCTGCCAGAGGCACTGGGCAGAGACACAGCAGATGCGGGCAGGGGAGGCCAGCCCTGGGCTTGGACAGTGGGACCCTGCCTGGGTTGGCACTGCCTGCTTGCTCTGCCCTAGGTCTGGGGCAAAGTCCGGCAAGGCCTGAGGAGGACAGTCTCTGTTGCAGTGTGGTGGCTAAACCATGAGCGGTAGGGTCAGAAAATTGGGTTGCATACCTGGCCCTGTGACCTTGGGCAAGCCCCTTTGCTCCTGGAGTCTGAGCTTCCCAACATGTGATATGGGAGGTGATGGCATTTACCATGGAGTTTGTGCAAGGTCCACACAAATGTGGACGTCACGGTGCTTTGTGAATGGTCACAACAGTGACCACATGCTCACCCTCGAACCTCTGCACGAAGTCTTAGCACCCAGTGAGTTGTTGATTCATCTGGGCTGCTGCTCTGTGTGGGCAGATGTGCTGCAGAGTCCCTGGCTTTTTAGACACCTGAGTCTAGCAGGGCAGCAGATGCTCTAGGTCACTGTTCTAACCACCACTTTGGGAATGACTCTTTAGTGCTGGCTGGTTGAAAGGGAAGAGCTGGAGCTGAGCTGGACGCTGCCCCAGGCCTCAGGGGTCAACGGTTCACCAGGGGAGACAGAATAGGGCCTGGACCCTGACCCTCTCACGGGAGTCTGGGCCCACCTCCCCTGGGCTCACCCCATCACATCCAAGGTCCACAGATGGCTCCCCTGGGCCAGGCTTGTGCACCCCTCACGACTCAGGAGACCACTCTAAGTTCTCTTGAGCCCTGCTGGCTCCCCCAGGCCCCAGGCTCCTGTTCTGGTGGTGGTCCTCCCCAGAGACCACTCTGTCCCCAGGAAGAGCTGTGTCAGGGTGACCCCATGCCCAGCACAGGACCAATTGCTGCTGAATGTCGACATGAAAAAACAAGTCTCTGGAGGAACGAGGTGGAGCGAGGTGACCAAGCCCCTGCCCCAAGCTGGGCCTGGCAGGAGAAGGTGCCTGAGATGAACTGATAGCACAGAAGACCTGGGAGTCCACCAGCACCAGCAGAGTGATGGGCACTGGGCGAGGTGGAAGCTCACATGGGCTGACCGCAGGCGAGTGACTTCACCTGGCCGAGAGCGCCTGGACCAGAACTGGACGTGGGGCCAGAGGCCCGAATGCCACACTTAGTTCCCGATGCGCTGTGGGACTTTAGGCCGAGGATCCTCCCATCTCTGGGCTGTGGTTGTATCCCTGTGCCATCTGGGGAATCCCAGGCTTGTCTGCAGTGCAGGTGTCAGGCTCTGCCCCGGAGGCTCCGACCTGGTAGCTGAGGTGTGAGCCCCGTGACCCACAGAGACCTGTCAGCCCACACAGCTGCCCTAGCCCTAAGGCCTAGGGCTAAGCTCTTGCTGCAGCCTGTCGAGACCTCACTCAGGGCTGGTCTTCCTGCCCTTCTGCTGCTAAGACCAACTGAAGCGAGTGAGGGAGAGGGGTTAGCCACGGGCCCTCTGACCTTTGATCTCTCCTCCCTCAGCTGATTCCTGAGCCTTCCATGGCTATCACTTTGGGGTAAAAGTCATGTTCCTTGGCAGAGCTCCACACACTGGCTGGGCTCTCCTTCACTGCCTGTCTCTCCGCGCCGACCCCACTGACCTCTGGGTGGCCCTGTGGCCCATCAAGGGCATGGTCAGCAGGCTGATGTCCCTTACTATGCTGACAGTGAGGCTGGTCTCCCTCATGAAGTCCCTCGGGTGAGTGAGAAGAGCGAGGCCTCAGGCTGACAGGAGAAGCCACATCCCCAGACATTCGACAGGGAGTGGTGAGCAGGGCCCACCCATCTGTCACCTGCCACCCTGGCTCCTAACCACACTGCCCCTCCAGCTCTGCCTGGAACCTCCACACTGCCTCCTGAGAGCCGTCTGCAGACAGCAGCTCTTCCCCGTGTGGGGAGATGCACCGACGGCTGGGTGCTGGTGACATCGCCCCGGGAACACCTGGGACTCTGAGTACAGCTGGGTCCTGGGGGACACACTGGTGTCTGATGTAATGTGGGGGAAGCGGTGCGTGGAGGCAGAGGCAGGGCAGTGGCAGGGGCAGGGGCCAGGGCTGCAGCCCCAATGGGGAAGGGGTACCACGTCGGGGTCTGAGGGGCAGTGGGAAAGGAAGCCTCAGAAGCCCTGCTTGGTCCCCAGCACTGCCCTCTGCCACATCTGAATCCAGTAGGCCCCTGGCTCATGGTTCTCAGAGCTGGCCTGGCCCTGGGGCAGCCTTGGTGGGTTCTGGACTCTGTCCTGGTAGCACACAGGTGGGCGACCATGCGACTCGCAGGGCCCTGTGCGGACTCTGGCCCAGCTGTGGGGAAGGAACGGGCCATCAGGGCCGCATCACCTCACGAACTCCATCTACCCAGGACCTGGTCCTGCTCAGGGGAGTCTGCTGTATCGGTGGAACTGTCTTCTGGACACACTGGGCAGCCTCGGGATTTCAGGGGCAGTCCCCTCTCATGGGCCTGCCTCGTGGGTGGGACTTCCACACTGGTGCTCAGAGAGCAGGACCCAAGGGACCCGAGGGTCAGTGTCTGGCAGTCTGTAGCAACAGGGGTGGGGGCCGAGGGTAGAGAAGAGGTCAACCAGGAGCGAGATGAGCAGACCTTGGGGAAGTTTCTTCAACAGAGGTTTTATACTAATGCAGGTGGCAGGAGCAGAGCCATGGCAGCGAGCCTTTTCCTGGCCTCTGGCTCCTGCCTTTGCTCTGGCTACTAAGGGGAGGGGGTGTTGAGAGCAGACAAAGGGGGGCTCACACGTATTTTCTTGTTGGAGGCAATCCTCAGGTGGGATCATTACGCCCATCCTACGGAGGGCTCATGAGGGCCCAGTTGGTGACCCTTCCTCAGCCCTGCACTGTCCTTCCCACCACATGGGATCGTGGAGGTTTGGGGGTCGGGCCCTTCTTCCCAGAACACCCACCACCAGCAGCTACCACTTCCTGAGCCCTTGAGGGCCAGGGGCTGTGGGTCACTGGCCTACCTTGCCCTGGAGGGAGTGTGGGGTGGTGTCGTGGGAAGAGCAGGCCTGTGTAACACTGAGTCAGCCGCTCCTCCCTGAGCCTTAGTCTCATCTGTAACACGAAGGGCACCCTTGCAAGTTGCTGGGAACGTTTCCATGTCTAGGTACTCAAAGACTTAGCCCAGAGGCTGCTCAACAGAGGGAAGCCTTATTCTAGATTCCTGACACCTGCCGGGATTCAGTGAGATAGGTCAGAGCACAGCCCAGGGCCAAGGGACGTGATGCCCAGCACCTGTGCACCAATGTCTGTGTTTCCAGGACGGGCCTTTAGCACGAGTGCACCCCTAGCCTCTCTCCTACCCTGTGACTTCCTGGGGCCAGTGAGGCTGGCACGTGGAGCCTGCCCCCCCTCTGTCCCAGAGCTCCAGCCTGTGAGCTGGGCAGACCTGCTGACTAGAGACCAGCTGCCCTTGGCACCAGGTCACGGACGGGGTGAGAGCCCAGTGCCTGGATCCAGAATGCAGGTGCCTGGCTGGCCTCTGAAAGGCACCTGTTCCCCTTGCTGGTTCTGTAGGCCCCCTTTCTTATGGCACCACCACCTCTGACCTGACGAAGGTCAGGCAGGCCCCAGGCTTCTCGCCTCACAGCCTTGGCCTGGCATTCCCAGGGCCCTAGTAAAGCACCAATGGCCTGAGCAAGAGAAGGTGGAGGAAAGAATGGAGGTGAGTGGGCAGGCCAGATGCCCCACACCAAGCATCTCATCCAAGCCGCCTCGGAGACTACAACTCATTTTTTGCAAAAGAGAAAACCACAGCTCAGAGACACGAGGAGACCCCAGCTCCTGGAGACGATGCTAGTCCCTGGGGAAGTGAGGGCAGAGCTCAGGTCTTGCTCTAGAGCCTGAGCCACCACAACAAACCAGAAAGGCTCACTGTTAGCAAAACTCCACTCCGGTGCCTCTAAGGACAATGCATAGTTCTTAAAGGTACAGCCTGGCTGAGCAACCTGAAACCCTGGCAACTTCCCTGGGACACACCTGGAAATCTCTCTGTGGGAAGCCCGGAGCTCTGGCTACTTCTTGGTCAAGAAGCAGCTGCGGGCACCAGGTCTGCAGCCACCTTGGGCCTGCCCTTGGCTGGAGCCAGCCAGAGGAGCCCTGAGGGAGGCAAGGGAGGGCCTGCAGAGCAAGCAGCAAGGAAGGGTGGGCCATCCCTACCCAGGGGGCTGGGACGGGGGCAGCAGTGGGTGGGGACCCGGGCTTCTCCAAAGAGGGCAGATCGACAAAAGATTGTACTGGTAAGAGGGTGATGCCCTGGACTCTTTGGGGTGCCTTCCATCTGTGCTGCGGAGTTTAAGCTCCAGGGCCCTCCTGAGTGTGGCAGGCCAAGGAGTCATGTCAACCAGTAAACACAGCAGGAAGCTGGCCCTTAGAGGGCATTGGGGTCACATCATGAAGGGCTTTGGGACCCACCCGGAGCAAATCCCGCAGGGCCAAAAAACCTAGGCCAGGGTTAAGGCAGGACAGGGAGGGGCCGGGACAGGGGTTGTTGAGGCCCAGGAGGAGCATGTGGGGGCCAAGTGTGCCCAGCTGCCAGGGGTGGTGTGAGGAGCAGTGGGGGCAAGCCACCCCCACCTGGGGGGGCTCCCCTCCACCTGCAGCTCCCAGTGTTGGGGAGCTACGTAGGTGGGATCCTTCTGTGGCGGTGCAGGGCAGGGGCTGGCTGTGTGGGAGGGCAGGCTCCAGGATGTGATCACAGGGAGGCTTGGGGGCTCTGCCACCAACCAGGAGGCACTCTGCACAAAGCCTAGGAGCTGGTAAGTGATTGAGACTCACCCTTGATGCCTCCGCTGTGATTGAGCAAGCACTGTCCCAGGTGCCACTGTCCCAGGTGATCCTCAACACAGCCCCAGAGGCTAGAGATCCAAACACTGCTTTTCTTTAAGTTTTGACAGAGGAAGGGACTGGCCAAGGCGACCCAGGGGAGCAGTGGGGCAGGCCAGGTGCCCCAGTGCCCAGTTACTGGTCCAAGCATGGATTCCCCTGGGGAAGCCACAAACACCAAACTCTGAAGAGCCATGGGACACCGGCTAAGCCCTCACCTCCCTGGGCTGGGTCACCTCTGCCAGATGAGGACGGCGTTACCTCTCTCATTCCTCAGGGGGTCACCTCACCTGCCGGTCTGACCACATCAGTCTCCCTCTAAAGCCATTTTGCACTCCCTGCCCTCTGACCTCCAGCTGCACGAGCACCCCCCAGCCCACGCCACGTCCACACCGGCTTCACGCCTGAGGATTCTCTACCAGGTGCTGTGCCTCCAAAACCCCTGCCTGCTGCAAGTTCTGAAACCCAACGGGGCCTTAGCCCACGCTTCTGTCTGGTTTTCCCCGACCCCACCACTCAACAGCGGCAGGGACCCGCCCCCCATCCTGCAGTCTTCCCTCACAGAAGCTTCCCCCAGAGCCTGCCTGCCTGCTGCGGGGCAGGGGACACATGACCTGGACCTGTTGTCAGGAGGGAGCATGTCCCCAGCTTCCAGGACCCTGCTCTCACCCCTGCCCTCATTCTGGGGGCAAGAAAGTGGCATTCGGGGGTCCTTGCGTTAGCTGTGTCCATGGAGGGAGCATCTCTCATGGTTTTTATACTTTATTAGATGGACATACAGACTGGCTAGAACCAGGCTCAAATTTCATCTACGGCCCAGAGAGAAGGGAAGGCTATAAGACCTCAGGCTCCAGAGGAAGCCAAAGGACTTATGGGTGAGTCCTCTGGGACTCTCTGGGGCAGGGGCTGCTCCATCCAGCCAGCCTTGGTTCTTGAAAGTGCCAGGGCCCAGGCAGCAGGAACCCTGGATCTGTTCAGACTCACTGGGAGGCTGGGGGTGAGTCATGCCCCTCTAAGCCATAGCTCCCATCTGGGCCAGCCAGTGCCCTGCCCAGCACCCTGCCTCCACCCTACACTCTCCCCCTTGACTACTCATCTAGGTCACCATGACCCACCTCCTTCCACCAGCACTTAGGGCATGTGTGCGTGTGGCTAAACCGGGGCCAGGCGCTCAGGACCACAGCTGGGGTCCCCAGCTAACTAGAGACCAGCTGCCCTTGGCATCAGTTCATGGATGGGGTGAGAGCCCAGTGCCTGGAACTTGGCCCAAGGCCTGACCAGCCTTTACCTGCCAAGTACCTGGCCTAGGAAACCGCCGTGTCATCACCTCCCTTGCTTCAGGTCTGTCTGAGCCCCTTCCCACTGCCAGGCTTGCCTGGGGTTCAGGATCTGGGTCTGCCCTTTCTCTCCCAGCTGGATGCCAGCCTGTGTGAACAGAGAGCAGCGAGGGCCCCCTCAACCTGGGGCACATCCCCCAGGAAGCTTCTGCTCATGCTCTGAGCCAGCCAGCCCTCCCCGCGCCCCTGCTCTGAGCAAGGCCATCAGAGCTGGCACAGACTTGGCCTTGGCCCCAAGTAGGGGAGTCCCAGGCTCATGACTAAATAAGGTGCTGGTGGAGGAGGGGCAAGAAGTGAGGGTAGGGGTGGCAAGGAAAGTCCAGTTAGGTCTGGATGAACCTTTTCCAGGTAGAACTGTGGAAGATGGCACCTGGGTAAAGGGTGGTGGTGGCATGGCCCACCAAGGCAGGAAGCTGCATATGTGTGGCTTCTAGAAGGTGACTGACGTGTGGGTCTGGAACTGGAGTAGGGAGCGGTGGCCTGGGAGATTGGGGAAATCAGAGTGGCCCATGGACCCTGGAGATGGTGGGTGTAGAAAAGAGGCACGTGGGCGGCCCCCAAGGGGGGCAGAGGAGTAGAGAGCGGGGGAGGAGTGAGTGTGTATTGAGAAAAGTGACATCACCCGGACCTCTCAGGGTGGTTGTATGATTAAAGGAGGCTGGAGAAAGCACGGGGCTCAGCCTGTACTCCCTAAGTGTCAGTCCTGCTTTCCCTGGTCCTGCCCAGCCTTCCAGGTTTCCAGCCCCTTGGCCCTTCCTGGAGCTCTCCCAGTGGCTCCCCCGTGCACCAGGCCCCAGGCATGTGCGTGATGGCCCTTCCACACTTCCACAGCCCCGGGAGCCCAGTGAGGTAAAAGTGTTCTGGTACCATGCCTACTCGGGAAGGGGAGCCTGGCTCACAGGCAGAGAGGTGGAGTGTGATGGGCAGGTGCCGGCTGTGGGAGTGCAGGAGGGGGAGATTCCTAGTACCTTTGTGGGCCTCTGTGTCCTCATCTGTAAAATGGGAATTGCTTTAGTACCAAGCCTCAGGGTGGCTGGGAGGTGAGTGGACGCTGGGACAGAGCACGGCCCAGAGAAGTGGCATTCTGGGCTAACTATTGCTGTGCTCACTGGACCTGGAGCCCCTTGCTCTCCTGGGCTCAGGGGGACCCGAGTGGGCAGACTGTGAGGGCAGATTCCACTTGGGAGGGCCGCCGCGCCTCAGGCTGCTCGACTCCTGACTTAGGGCCCTGGGCGTGGGAGTCCACAGACCTCAGGCCCCAGACCAGTGCTCACTGACTTGTGTCTGTCCCCATCTCAGGGCCTCACTCTCCTCTGTAAAGTGGGGACAGCTGCCTTGCAGGGCTGCCAAAGGCTCACAGGAGAGGGCTGACTGGAAGGCCCCTTTGGACCGTCAAGCGGCGTAACTACACTGTGAGGAGGAAGAGGCCTCCAGAGCAAGCGGGCTGATGTGCACTGAGGTTGCCCCAGGAAGCGGTGGGCGCCCACTCTGGCCCCCTGCCCCCTCAGAGGCTGCCCAGCTTGGACCAGCACATCCCACGCTGCCAGCCCCCAGCCTGTGGCTGCAGATTGGTGGACCCGGGACAAGGCAGTGCAGAGGGCGGATGGGGGCTCTGCCTCTGGAGGGCACAAGCAGCCAGCCTAGGGGGTTCCTCCCAGACCAAGTCTGGACCATCTGTGGTCAGGAGAGTAACAGCCCCTGAAAATGTCCTTGTCTCAGTCCCCCATGACCCTACGTGGCAAAAGGGACTTGGGAGATGTGATTAAATTGAGACCCTTGAGATGGAGGCTTGTCCTGGATCATCTGAGTGGACCTGATGTCATTACAAGGTTCCTTAAAAGTGGAGGAAGGAGGTCAGAGAAACAGAGCCTGATGGAAGCGGAGTTGAGAGATGCCTTGCTGCCGGCTTTGAAGACAGAGGAAGAGGCCCCAGACCAAGGAATGCGGGTGGTTCTAGAAGCTTCCAGAAAAAAATGCAGCCCTTGCTAACACCTTGATTCTAGCCCTGGGAGTCCCAAGTCCAACTTCTGACCTATGGAAGATAGCACACTTGTGCGCTACTAGGCACTAAGATTGCAGTACCTCGTCAGCAGTGACAGGAAGCTAACACAGCATCCGTTCCACGCGCACCGTGGGAAAGGGTCTGAGGACTGGGGCTGACAAGAACGACCTGCAATGTCTCATCAGTCTTGCTGTGACCAGTGTCCCGGGGCACTGTGGTAAATAAACTTAGCTGGGTACTCAGGTGTTTTGCACAAGGCAGTCGGGCAGATATTTGAAATTCATCATGCCAACCCTGAAGTCCAAATATTTTAACTGCTTTGGATGTAAATCGAAAATCTGTTTCTGTTACATATTTTGAGCCTTTTGAAAGAAAACATCACTGCCCCTGTTCTTAGCCTGGGCTGAGACTGGGGGTAATCATAAATGGCAATTGCTGGGTGCAGCTGAGACCCCAAGGGTGGGTCACTTAGCTGCTCTGCTACAGACCACCACCCTCTCTGTGACATGGAATAGGGGGTGTCACCCTGGGCATGCAGGATGTGGTCACTATGGAGAGTGGTGAGGATGGCACGTGCTCATGGGGCCTTGTGGGGCTGGCAAACACCACCCCGCGCTGACTCGGTCTTATCCTATCCACCCTGAAAACGAGCCTTGTTGGCACAAGAGATTAACTGGCATCTCAGGGGTGCCAGGGTGGATCTCAGCCACCAGATGGCTGCAGCACACATGCCCTGCTCTGGAGGAACCCTGCACCAGGACTACAATGGGCCCTACTCATAGCAGACCGTTCCAGGGCATTCGAGTGCCACCCTCCCTCGCTAGTCACTTCTCTGCTCTTTGAGGAAGAGCTGGCCAGTGCAGCCGTCCAGGGGGCACAGATGCTGAGCAGTCCTGGGTCTGACCTTGCCGTCAAACTCCTTCCTCAGGATCTTGCCTTCCTCCTCTGCTCCTGGGCCACAGAACGAGGTCCTACCCCCACCAGCCTCAGGATCCACTGGGATAAACTGCCTGTGCCCCGTCCCACAGGCCAACGATGCTGACCCAACTCTGGTTCCCCTCACTGTCTAGGCTACTCTCTCCGTGCAGGGCTGGGTCCTGAACACGATGCCCTGGGTGTGCTCTGACCGGCACAGGGCACGACAGGGATGGTCACCTCCCTTGCCTCTACTAATACAGTTTGGGAGCAGCCATCCTCACCGAGGGCTCCTAGTTACAGCCTGAAGTCCGAAAGGATCCCAAGTCTGTGCCACACAGCTGCTCTCAGAGGAGACAGGTGCTAAGAGTTATGAGCCCTTGCGGGAGGGGCTCACACTCACCAGTGCTCTGGATGGCATCTTTCATGGAAGCCTCTGAGGATGGTTGCTTAGCTTGGGCATGGGGGCTCGTCCTGTGCTGTAAGTGTTGTGGAGAGACAGGCCTTTTCTGCCTGTGGGGCAGGATGAGCTCTAAAGTGATGTGTGAGGGGCTTCTTATGGTCAGAGAGGTGGGAATTCAGGTCAGGGCAACCATCATCCTTTTCCTTGGTCCCTTCCAACGCCTGGTGTGGAGGCCCCCAATCTGCTCCCCCAACTCTGCCTCCCAGACCTGGGCTGAGGGCACTAGTATTCTCAGTTCGTCCCTTTTCACCTCCCTGATTCCGCTCCAGGCTCTTCCCCACGGACTCTAATTAGAAAAAGCAAGTCCACAGCTCTTGTCTCCGTCTCGCCACCTGCCTGCGTGACGCCAGTTCAGCTCAGCCCTCTTCTGCCATCAGCCTTTGGGGAGGGGTACAGGGCATCTGGGGGCCCAGTTCTTGCTCCTGCTCTGGAGCTCTGGTCCTGGGCAGCCATGCCCACCTCGTCCAGTAAGTGAGGCTGAGGGGTCTCTGTGTGGCCTCAGAGCACCAGCAAGTCTTAGGTTTCCACCACCCACCTCCAGCCACACCCTCCTGGATGGTAGTGGGCACACCTGCTTGCTGGGGCCTCCACGGCCACCCCTCGGCCATTCCCAGCCCTTTCCAGGCCGACCCAGATGGTCCAAGTCAACACAACAGCCCTGTCCAGAGAACTTGTGGAGAGGGGCTTCCAGACAAACCTTGTCCCTTCTGCCTGTGTGACCAGAGGTGAATCTTCCAGACTCTCTGGACCTTAGTGTCTCACTCGACAAACAGGGCTGTGCCTGTCCTGCCCAGCAAGGACCTCGGGCTGCCCAGAGCACTGTCATCAGCCAGCCCGGGTCGCCTTTGCTCTCACTGCCTCACCGGGGAGGGCGGGCTTCAAGCCTTCTCCCCACATGGAAGGCCACATCCCTCCCATGGCCCCATGTAGGGCTCACTTCTCCATAGGTGCCTGGATTCTTCTGAGATCCATGTGAGGGCCACGCACGAAGGGGACCTCCCCAGGGGCCTGTGGCCCTAACTTGTACAGTCCTGGGATGCTGCCACTTGGGACAGGCCACACAGGTATGGGCTCCCGGCTAGCTGCAGCTGTACAGGGACGTGCTTTGGGCAAGCCAGGGCACCCGATGAGCCTGCTTCCTCCTGCAGGACGTGGGAAATACACCAGCTGGCCCCGTAGCCTCCAAGGACGGCCTGACCCATCAGAGAACCCGCAGACACTTGTGACCATCCTAAGCCACCCTGGAGCGCCAGGGTTCCTGTGCTCAGAGGCCTGGGGAGCTGTCACCCCCCGGGGCCGGCCGGCGAGCGCAGAGCCGCAGAACCGAGGGGCAGACTGGCTCTGCGGCTCTCCGGACCGAGCTCCTCGGAAGAGCAGCCGCGTCCCTCCCCCTCCCCCCACGCTGGCAGGCCTCCCACGCCACCCCGAGCAGCACCAGCTGGCTCTGGGTGAGCCTCCCAGCATCTGGATCCAGCCCACATCACACCCGCCCTGACTCCCCGTCCCACGCACGCAGGTGCCGGGAGCGGGGCCAGGGAAAGGTGGGCCAGGGCTGCCCACTGCCGCCCGCCCCTGGCCGGGCCGGTCACGGAGGCGGGAGCCCCGGGAGCCCCGCTTTCCCCCCGGGGCCCTGACCGTCCCGCCCTCTCCGGGTGGCAGGTCTCCCAAGCCCAGAGCCAGCCTCGGACCGGGTGTGGCCTCTCCCCTCCGCAGGGAGGCGGGAGGGCCCTGCGCTCAGCCCCCCTTCCTTCTGTGCCTCGGGGCCGGGGCCGCCTGGCGGACGCTGCCTGCGTGACCTGGGGCGACCCGCCCGGACAGGGGCTCGAGCACCCGCGTCCCCGCGGAGGCCGCGAGACACTGGCTCTGGGTCCTTCGCTACAAACACACACGAACACACGCGTCACGGGCAGGAGCCCCCACTCACGCGGCACGCGCCACCGCACGCACGTGGGCACTCGGCACACGCAGCCGCTCGCCCACGCACACCCGCGCGCCGACACGCACGCACGCACGCACCCACACCCCGCGCGCCGGCACGCACGCACGCACGCACGCACCCACACCCCACGCGCCGGCACGCACGCACGCACGCACACCCCGCGCGCCGGCACGCACGCACAGACCGACACAGCAGCACGCGCATGCGCACACACGCGGACAAAGGCGCGAGCACAACAAAGGAAGTGGAAGAAAAGTGTTACCCATGAGGAGCCGCCGTTTCACCCGCTTGTCCACATCAGCTACTGACGTGGCATTGAACTGAGAGCGCTCAATTGCAGCCTCATCCTTCTCTAAAACACAAGTAAGGGACAAACACGGAGCCGGTGGTTAATGCCAGCCCACTTCCCGCGGCCCACGACACTCAGCCTCTCGGCGGGGCGCGAATCCCGGGAGCCTCCGAGCTGGCGGGTTCGGGGGCGGGGGGCAGCAGGGCGGGTGCAGAGCGGGGACGACCACACAGGGACGCGGCCGGGATGCCGGGCCCCGCCGCGAGCACGCGGAGGCGGCCGAGGTCCGAGTGGACAGGCCCCGGCGCGGCGCGGGCGGCGCAGAAGCGGACACAGCGCCTGGGCGCGCAGGCAGGGCGGGCAGGCAGGACGAGGCACAGGACAAAGGGACAGGGCCGCGAGGTCCGGTGATGGCGGTGCCTACACAGCAGGCGCCCCGTCTCCAGGGCAGGAAAAGCGTGTCAGACACTCATGCAGAGTTAAGAACAAAACGCACAGAGGAACAAACACCACACACAACAATGGATCCAACCGAACAGACAGAAAAAAAAACGGGGGCTCGATTTGGGCAGCGCTGGTTGCCTGCTTGTCTATAGAGGACTAGAGCGAGACATTCAGGGCTTGAGGAGGGGCCGCACAGGTGGGTCAGTCGTTTTAGGAGCGTGCGGAGGGCCGGGCGGTGGCCCGGGAGCATTCTGGCCGCTGGGCGAGGCGCTTCGCCAGGATGCTGCCCGTGGAGGAGCGCGTGAGGTTAGCTGTTTGGCCGTCCTCTGCTCAGTGGGACATGTGGACACGTTGGCTCCCGAGAGGGAGAACCCGAGCGGCAGTGAGCTGAGGCAGCAGGGAGCACTGGCCCAGGAGCTGGGTCCAGACGGCCTCTAAGGGGAGGCAAGGGGGCAGGGGCTAAGGGAGGTTATGTTAGAAAGTAGATCCAAGCAGGGACCTTCACATGCAGCAGACACTAAAAGATAAAAAAAATGAGAAAGGATGAGTCAGGTGGACAAAGACAAGATGTGTTAGACGAAGCTGGGTGTGTCTGGCCGGCAGCTGTGTGCACTGGTCCTGTGGCCGGCAGAGGCGGCTGCACTGCAGACACAAACAGTGGGGAGACCCAGCGGACGAGACAGGAAGGGGCCGGTGGGCCGGGAGGCCCCCCAGCAGGACAGTGGAGACAGGGAGAGAGGCGGGAGAGGAGGTTCTAGATGGGATCAGGCTGCAATAGAGACACTGGTCTAAGACCAGGTTTTGCTTTGAGAAAAAAAAAAAAAAGTTTTTTTTGTTTTTTTTGTTGTTGTTGTTTGGTTTGGTTTGGCTTTTGGCTCTGAAAATAATTAATGAACGTCAGTTATCAGACAAGACAGGCAATCAGGGACCATCACCAGAAAAGCGGGAGGAATGAGATAAAATTAAACCAAAACGGCCGTTTGAGAGGAGACCACACAGAGGAAGGGGAGAACCACGCGGGCAGCAGCTCCCAGGATGACAGCCGGGACTGGGGTGAGACGCTGGTGGCCCGCCCTGGCACCCCCTTCCCCACCGCCGGGCTCCCCGGAGTACGGGGGAGCAGTCACAGGGACAGGATGCAACAGCGGACTCTGGCTTCACAGCTTAGCTTGCTTGCCACCCCAGTTTTGTTACTTGAAAGTCCCTCCAGAAATAGCTTCAGAGTTGGTAATAAGAGATGGGGGCTCCCCGTTAAAAAAGAATATGGTAACTGACTGTGGGCTTCTGAAGTTGGCCAACATTGAAGAGAAAGAAAGCAGAGGATGAACAAAGTTGGGTGGATACCAACTTTGAAATTCTTCTTTTTCTCAGTTGAGAGATTTGCTGTTATTTTTGAGTGGGGAGAGAAGCTACTACTGATTATGGCATGAGGTAACCACAAATACTCTACCTTCCTCTTGCAAATAAGGAACAGGAGGAAGGAGGTGACCAAAACTCAAATTGAGACTCCATGGGACAGGTAAGGTGACAGAAGGGGCATCGCTGAGAAGAAGGGATCCAGCTGGGAGAAGAAGTCCGGCGAGAACCCCGTTAGCTCAGGAGTGGAAAGCAGTTAACACCCAGAGCCCCCCGGGATTCTCCCATCCGTCTCCCCTGGTCTAGGCAATGAAGACTTAAAGCCACTTTCTGAGAAAACCTCTTGGTTTTCCAGACTGGCGGGCAGCTCATGTTGCCCGATGTGCAGGTTAAATGGATGTGCTGTGTGTCCTCCCATCAGGGGAAGAAACCCCTGTGCTTTAAAAACAAGCTGCCCTCCTCAGGCAGACACCCCACCCTCCTCCCTACAGACCATCCCCCATGTTGAGGAAGAGGACCCGCAGAAAACCCACAGTGACACGAAGCAGAGATGCTTGGTCCTGGGTGGCTGGATGGCCCTGGAGAAATCTCTGCAGGAGGCTTCCCTTGGGGACATTTCCCAGCCCCATCAGTGCCGTGGGGTGCTCCTTTTCTTGTTCCCTTAAGCTTCCTTCTTGGAAACCGGGACACAGTGGGGTGCTGGCTAGCCTCAGGGCCACACAGCGCACCCTATGGGGGGGGGCAGAGTGGCACAAGGGTGCCAGCACCTGGCAAAGGTGCGTACTTACCGATGCATGTCCGACCGTCTGAGTGGAGGGCATACTTCTGGTGGCAGCCACACATGGGGCCTGTGTCCGTGTCCTCACAGCTGTGCTGGCAGCCTCCGTTTCCATAGTTACAGGTTACTAGTTAGGCCCAAAGTGTACATACGTGTGTATAAAAGGAATGACAACAAAGACGATTAGTTTACTGGTATTGGTGGTTTCTCTTAAGGGAAGGGGAGCAAAGTGATGGTATAAGATAATTAGTGAACAGGCACACGTTTCCCAGGACCTCAGCCCCCCCAGGGTCTCAGGTGGAACTGCTTGTTCCCTAGACGTGAACTGGGGTGAGTTGGGAATGGACTTGGGTCGTGTGGGCTTCAAACAGAGCTGGCACCAGCTGACAGACTCGGGATGTCAGGTGAAGAGAGGAATGGGATAGATAATTTTATACATCCTAGGTCCCACAGACACTTAGAAACTGCCTGTCCTGATGGGACAAATGTCTGTTAATGGTAGTAATCCTCTGCAAGGTGGGAGAAGGTAGCAGTGGGCCTGTGTTGATGGGAGACATTCAGTTCTTGCACAGCTTGTTCTCTGCTTGGGTCTTGGGCATGTGGAGGGGTGTCCCTGCAGAAGTCTAGTCTGTCCTAGTCCCAGCAGCCGTCTCAACCTCTGTCCCCTCAGAGCCCGGATCCTCCCAAGGCAATTTCCAGACAGCCGGGACATAGGCAAATTAATGTCCTTTCGTGCACTTTGGAAAAAATGACCTTTTATTTAATATGTTCCATAGTTTGCAGTGTCTGTGGCCTAGAGGAGCTGGCGGCCTTCAGCCCAGAATCCTAAACTGTTTCACAGCATTAGCAACCTGGGTCGGTTGAAAGGGGCTGAACAAAAAGGAGCCAGTCTGAAGTAGGAAAAATGATAAATTCAAGTTTATTTAAAAAGAAAACCACTTGTTACCACATTTTAGGGTGAGAGCAGATCCTAGATCTCAATGGGAGAGGCTCTTGCAGCCCCTGCTTTACTCAGCTAGAAAGACAACAGGGTGTCTATCACCTGTATGCAAATGGCATGCCAGGACCTCAAGGACAGGGTGTCTTCTCCAATACCTTGTCTACAGTTCCACCTACACTCTTAATTTGTTTGGCAAAACCCTAAAGATCAAATATGCAAAAATAAATCTCAGACCAATCAAGCTGAAAATTCTGAACTGGCAACTGGGATTAATGCTGTTCTGGTAGGTGGGCTCACGAGCAGGGCTGGTGCCAGAGGGAAGCCCTGGGGTGGCAGCTCCTGGAGATGGAGCCCAAGCATTCCAGAGCGGAGTCCCGCAGCTGCCTCTCCCAGGTAGCGTGCTCACCAGGGGCACAGCACACGGCCCCCAGGGCATCTGCCATCTGCCCCAGGGATGGCGGCGACCCTTGCAGCACATGCCGTCTCCCTGGCAGCTGAGAAGGATGTGAACCGACGCTGTCCTCACAACCAGAGAGGGGCTCTTGGGGCTGCCTCATCCACAGAGAGCTAATGTCGCATTCACAGAACAGGCCCAACTTCTGGGACCTTTCAAGGCCCTGCCAAACTGCTTCAGGAAGCACAGCTGGGGCGTGGAGCACAAAGCCTTCTGGCCCTTTCTCCAGAGGAGCATCTCTTGCCTTGGTTTTCCTGGGGAGCCTGGTGGCCTGCCATCACACTCTCTCATCTCTGAAACAGCTCATCTCTCTGCCTAGGAAGAACCCCAGGGAAGCCAAGAGTATGGAGTAGCATAGATCTCAGGTGAGGGCAGAGCCCCAGGCACAGCCCTGCCTTGGCCTGAACATCATGTGCCTTTCCAGGGTGGAGTGGTGTTGAGGCCGTGAGAATGCTGTAGATGGTTCTTTCCAAGCTCTGGGCTCCCAGAAATGGGCCGTGCCCTACAAGTGACTCTGAGGAGATGCAGGCAACTTGAGGGAGGACCATGCTTAGGGTCCCACACCTCTCACACGGGTTTGTGCATCTCATGGACCCCAAGGGCCAAACTCATGAGTACCTAGACAGCCTACATGGAGCTTGTACTGGGAGATACTACTGGCATCCTGAGCTCTGGGACAACCAAAAAGGGTTGGAGAAAACCTCTCGTCCTGGGTGGGTCCTGTACTCTGGAAAGATGAGAGTTTGGTGCAGAGACCTTGTGGTCCTGCTGGCCCGCAGAGGCTGGCTAGGCTAGGCCTCGGCCCTCAACCCAAATCCAGATCTAGAATTTCCTAGATTTCACCTGGCCTCGAGGGCTAGAGGGAGAGCCTCAGTGCTAATGTCGCATGAACTCTGCATGTTGACCTGGCAGCAGGAACCAAAGCTGACTGGAGTGATGGCCGTCTGCGCAGACCCTTCATGGGAGGGCTGCAGTGTGTTCACATGCTCCTTGGCCCCAGGATTGCTATCAGATTCTCCATACAGCTTGGAGATACCCAGCCACTGAGTAGAGGGGTGGGGCTGCTGCTTCTTCCACCAGCAAACACTGGGGGCAAGGGCTTAGTTCTCTTCTCGGGTAGGAATGGGCGTGGGGATAGCTTTGCTACTCAGAGAGCCCTGACTTGTCCCTGACTTCTCGCATCAGGCCCTTCAGGAGATGGCCTCTGAGCAAACTGTCCCCTTGCAGTGCTCATCCCAGATGGGTCAGTCAGTCCCAGCCACTGCCTGTGGCCTGCGGCTCTTTCCCCAGCACCCAGCTCAGGGCTTGGCCAGTCTTGCTGAGTAAAGGAACACTCTTTACTTCCAGCTGAGCCTGTCAACAGGCCTGCCCACTCCACACATGCTTGTCCTTGGCTGTCGTCTGGAGGACTGGGAGAGCTGGAGTTCCTCACTTTCTGTTATGAAGGGTGCCAGGTGGCAGCAGTTTCTCTGTAGCTAAAGGAATCGTCTTGTGTAGAGGACAGGAAGGCCTGGCTGGAGTCATGGGGCTGGAGCCAGGCACCTGCCCGCAGTGACCACATACAGGAAAGCCCAGGAACAAAGAGGAAGGCTGGCCACATCTCAGCATGTACCTGGCCAGAAGGAAGCATCTTCACTTTGGGGAGTGGACAAATCCTAAGGTGGGGGACTGGAGCATGAGCTCTGTGGAGACAGGCACTGCGTCTAGTGCGTGTGGGTCCCCTAGACCCTGGTGACTGGGGAGAGCATGGGTTAGGACAGGTGTGGCAGGCGCCCAGAGGCAGCTGATGACAACTGGGACAAAGACTGGGGCTGGTGAGCCAGCCAGGGCCAGCTGTTTCTTCTCCACAGAATAAAGGATGGAAAGGAAGGCCATGCTCTTGGTGAGAGCTGGTCAGTTCAGGCTCCCATTCCGGTGGCGAGGTAGGGGCTGCTTTCCCTACTGGGAGTGGGATTCGGACTCCTCCACTCTATTTCTCTGCATCAGAAAGCGGGCCTGGAATGAAGTATTTGTCTCTGGCCAGATGTGAGCAGTGCTCATAGCAGTCTCCCTCAGCTCTCTGTACCCATAGAGCAAACCTGGCACCAGTACAGGTATGGCAGCTGCCCAGTGAGCAGATGCCCCCCCCACCTGCTCCGCAGCTGCTGGCAGCCCGGTCAGAAGCTCTTGAGGACTTGTGTGTTCAGCCCTGGTCCTACTTGGTTTGCTGGCTCCCACTCCTCCTGCGGAGCAGGGTGACCACATTGAGAGGCTGCATAACGTCAGAGCCCATGCCAGCTGCCCTCCAGGGTGAGGCACCTTGGGCCAGAGGCCTCATTCACCCCAGATCTCACAGGGCATCACAATTTACAGTGGGCCCTGCAGGGGCAGACGGCAAAGCTCTGCTCTGTGATCCTGGAAATAAGGTCAGCACAGGCTGGGCTGGGACACCCCCCCCTCCCCCCCGCCCAGCTCCTTTCCCTCTTCCTACCACCCAGTTCCACCAAGGGCTGCCCTGCTCCACCTAGAAGCCAGAGACCTCTGTAGCATGGACCTCCATCCCCACCCAAGAGCTCAGGCTCAGGGGCCTGTGGGTCTCTGGGGTCGGGGTTACGGTGGGCACCGCAGGGCTACTGAGCAGGGTCCCACTCTGGGGCTGTCGGTGGTGTTACGCCAGGTGGGGAAAACGCTGTGTCCAGAGTTCACAACCCCCGTCCCTCATGCCTCCCCAGCTTCAAGGACCTTGTCCTTCTCTCCACCCCAAGGGGCTGAGTGCCCTCCCTGGGCAACGTCCAGTAGACTGGACAGACAGACACCCACCCCGCCCCCCATAAAGCAATGGCAGGAGACGCGTGGGGATGTCTGACCCATTTGCCTCCATCTACCTACGTGTGCAGTCCTTCTGGTTTTGGGCAAGGTCAAAGCCGGGCCTGCAGTCACAGGCCACCCCACCTTTGGGCGTCTCCCGGCAGATGTGGGCACAGCCGTGGTCTTTGTTCATGCAGTTCATACCCTCTGGGAAGAGACAGACGAGAGGGATAGGGGACCGGGGGGAGGGAAGAGAGAGAAATTTCAGGCTGAAGAGAGGTGGCCCATATGATGTCACCATCAAATGCAGTGTCACTGGGCTGCTGTTAGCATGCACACCATCCACACGCAGGGGTGTACACCTAGCCACCCTCATGGAGCACGCTCGGGGAGGAACCAAGGACACTGTGTCCAGGTCACAGTGGTCCCAGGCCTCGCTCTGAGAGCAGCACTGTGACTCCAGGGGACCCATGGAAGTAGTGCCCCTGCCCTAGGTCAGATCACAGAACCACATACAAGCAGGGTTTCGGACAGTTTCCTAAGGCAGGTGGGGGTGGCATGTGGCAGTGTCCAGTCCCTGTGAGACAGTGGGAGACTTTGGTTGTGGGCTGGGCCAAGAGAGGAGTGCTGCTGGGTCAGGGGACTGGGTGGGCGGGCAGTGGCCCTAGGTAGATGTGCCCTGGTGGGCCTGCAGTTGTGCCCCGGGGTGGGGGGGGGGCACTGTCCCACACGGCCACTCCTCACTGCGTGCCTGCACTAGCCAGAGACTGCAGTGCTGGTCTGCTGGACCTCAGGGCAGCAGAGGCTCGTCCTCAGCAGCCCCACAGCTGTGCCCTGAACTACATACCACCCCCTACCAGCTGCCAGAGGGGGTCTCTTTCCATGCCTGGTCATGGCAGTGCTCCCGGGAACCTGGAACCCTCACTCTCAAGTGTGGAGCCCTGCATGATCTGGTGTTGGCTTCCAGCTCGGCCTGCACACCCCTGTACCCCACAGAGCATGTTTCAAGTCCAGGAACACACGTGTCACCATTTCCGAGATCTTTGCCCAACATTCCTGCTGCTTGGCAGGTTTCCTCTTATGTGTGCAAACCTCGGGTACCTTGTTCTAGGAAGCCTCACCTACAAGGGCAGCTAGCAGCAGCCCTCCTCAGAACGGGGTGACTGCCCCAGAGTGCCAGGGCTGGGCCGCCCCCTGCTAGTGTACCCACCCTCTAGCTGCAGGGGGCTGTTTTATCTGGAGCCCTGCCCATTCTGCCCTTCCTGCTTGTCCTCCGGGCTGGTTGGGGTCCCCACTCCTCTCCTCCCAGGCTTCCCAAGACTCTACTCTAGCACTAGCCCCGAGGCAGCAGCAATGATCTGGGTGCGTTCTGGGGCCCCTTGCCCCTATATGGGCAAGCACCCCCTTCAGAGGTGGGGAAACCAGGGTTAAGACACCTGCCCCAAAGCCCTCGGGGCACTGAGAGGCACCACAAAGACTGGGACCAGTGCCTCAGACTGCAAACCTCTGTCCCACTCCTGCCCCCAAGAGAGTGGGAGTGCAGAGCCGGGCTGCCCTGGCTCTCCAGGACAGGGACCGTGGACCATTCACCTCAAGCCTCTAGGGGCTTGGCCTCCAGTCCGTGCATGCTGAGAACTACACTGAAATGCGCTCTGAGGGCTCGGGCATGACAGGGACAATGGGGTCCCCTGGGTGGGCCATTTGCCTCTCCCTCAGTCACCCATGGTTCCTGGGACGCCCCCCTTCTCTCCAGCCTCGGGAGACTTGATCTTCCCTCCCTGCCTGCTTGGAGTAGCTTGGACCCCCTTCAGATGACCCCAGTTAATGTTTATCTTCATGGTGATTTGTGAGGAGTTTCCAGAATTTATGAGGTCATCAGGGGTCAAGTGAGAGGTTGTAGGTCACAAGTCCATCAAGAAGCTAAAGGCAGATGAAAGGAAGGGCTGTTGTCCGCCCACACGGCGCCCTGAGACCTTACTTCCATGTCCGACACAAGAGGAGTCAGCCCTGGAGAGAGGGGGAGGAAACCGCAGCGGGGGCACGCTGGCGGCCTCCCTTCCCCAGGTGGGCCAGGACCAGCTCAGGCTTGACCCTGCCCGCTGTAAGCACGGGCCTGGGGCAACTGAGATCTAACATACCCAAAACACACGCTGGCAGCTACAACGAAGATTTTTAAAAAGTCTAAACTTCAATGAAATGGTGAGATGGCACCGAGTGAAGCCTGTGCTGTGCTCAGCACGCTGACCTCTGGCCTCCCCTGGATTTTCTCACTCAGACCACGCTGCCAGACTGATGCGGGTTGACCCACTACCCAAAAGCTGACCCACTACCCAAAAGCTGACCAAACGATGCACTTCAGTGCCAGGGCTCCTCACAGGAAGCTTCCAGGGCATATGGAGGGACGCCCCACTCTCCCTGAATCCCACAGCAGCACATGCGCACACCTTGCAGAGCGGCATTGGAGGGAGGTGTGGACAGCTGGCGGGGGTGGGGGCTGATTCACCTCACCTGCCTGTTTCTGCGGTGTGAATGCCCAAGCTACCAGGAGAGGTCCCCGAAGGCGCAGTGGGGAAGAGGTGCAGCACTAGCACTGGCCCTTGCGAACCTATGGCTATTCTTAGATCACTGTAAAGTCAGGCAGCTGTGGGTATGAGTCTGGCCTCTCACTAGTTGTGTGTCTCAGAGAAAACCACTTCTGTGAAGTGGGAGCAATAAGCTCTGCCTCACAGACAAGACAGGGTAGGTGCTGTCACACTAGATCTTTCTATGGGGGCCACTGAGTTCTGAAGCCCGGTGCCTTCTGCAGATCTAGAGAAAGCGTAGCTCCTCGGGGGGACCTGGGGTAGGCTGGGCAGCCCCTCCTCAGAGGAGGCTGTTGGTTGAGAAGATCTCCTGGACCACTGAGACATATGCAGCCTCTCATCAGGTCTTCTGAGAGCCTCGCTGCCCAGAGGGGTTGGCCAGTGGGTAGGGGCCACCAAACGGTAATAATTTGTAACAATAGAAGTTAAAAATGTATTACATCTTAACATTAATATTTTTTAAGTTAGAAACTATATTTTTCTTCCTGACCATCATCAGGGGCTATGTTAATGGCAGGCTGAGTCCAGCATCGTCCTTCACTCCTTGTGTGTTTTTTCTGGCTCCCTGGTGCCCACGGACATACAAGGAGTTGCCCTCCCAGCCTCTTCCCAGCGTTGTCTCCTGCCATTGACTACTCGTATCCCATGGGCCTACAATCCCTACTGACCAGCCTCCGGGAGTGCCCCACCCACGCCCTTGCCTCTTCTGTCTTCCACAAACAAAATCCTAGACCTGTCTCAAATTCTCCGGTTCCACAGGGCTTCCTGACTACTGCCCATGTTACCCCAAGTCACCACCCCACGTTAATCTCTCAGGGTGGTCCTGTGGCTGGCACCAGCAATCGATGCCACTCAAACAGATCTGTGCTTTCTTCCTAAGCTGGGAAGAGCCCAAGGGCCCCTGTTTAAGCTCAGGCTGATATGTGATGAAGAAAGGGAGATTGAATTTCCATTCCCAGCCAAGGAAACACAACTTACGAGAAGCTCTGCTAATCATCACTAACCATAAATTTGTCACTGGGGAGCCAATGTGGCCCTGAACTTTGGATGCTAAACAGAGTGTAAAGCTTTAGAAGTCACTCAGCTTTCTCCCACACGATGGACTTGCCATCAGGCAATCTATCTTTCTGAGAACCTAGACTTTAATAATGAGCCAAGATGATGTTGTTTTGCTGGCAAAGGATAATTTGGGGGAGGGGGGTAAGCCAGTGTTCAGTCCAAGTCAATGTGGAAGCAAGCGATGGAGACTTGGAGCTGGGAGTGTGGGCCCTGGGCCCCACCTGTGCTGGGCTGGCCTCAGTGTGTCTACTGAAGTGGTCTCAACAATTGTGGGAGAGGCAGGAGAGGCTCCCCATCTTCCACCTAAAGACCTGAGCGAGGTCATATGACTCACTGAGCACCCTCCCCCACCCCCCGGCACAGGGCCCTTTTTCTCCAGCCGAGGGCACGGCCAGCGCTGGATTGTCAGCAAGAGGGCTTTGGGACCTTCTTACATTTCTGACAATTACAGAGGAGCCTGAAGAGTATAGCATGTGTGTTGACATGCTATAGCTATTAGCATTTACTAGAAATTAAATGGGGAAGTTTATATTTAATAATTTGTAACAATAGAAGTTAAAAATGTATTACATCTTAACATTAATATTTTTTAAGTTAGAAACTATATTTTTCTGGGACGCCTGGATGGCTCAGTGGTTGAGTGTCTGCCTTTGGCTCAGGGCGTGATCCCAGGGTCTTAGGATCGAGTCTAGCATCAGGCTCCCCACAGGGACCCTGCTTCTTCTTCCCCTGACTATGTCTTTGCTTCTCTCTCTGTATCTCTCATGAATAAATAAAATATTTAAAAACAAACAAAAAAATGATGTTTTCCAAAACAAGGGGAAAGTCGGCTGAGAAGAGTCCTTGCAGAGGAGAATGGAGTGGGGGTGGGTGCTAATTGCTGACCCTGCTGTTTGAATTCGGGGGGTGTAGCTGGGCCTGAAGCCCCGTGTTCCCCTCTCCTGTCCACCCTGTTCTCCAGACAGTTGTCACTTCTTGTCTCTACTGGGTTAAGAGGATGTCTCTGTTGGCTGCGCTTGCTGTAGACTAGATGCTACAGGAAGCAGTCAGCCCAAAGCAGTGATCCAGAAGGTACTGGCTCTGTAAGGCTGAATGCCCCTGTGTCCTTCTCCTTGGCCCCTAGGCCAGTCAACAGCCTTCTGGATGCCTGTGCTCCCCTCACTCGCAGCACTGATATAGTGGCCACATTTCTCCTCTCTGGTCTTTGTGTGACTCTCTGCCCATCCCCTGAGGGCAGACTGAGCTCTGAGCCTCTCAGGCATCTCCCTGTCCAGATGGGAAGGGATCCTCCATGTCCCCATAGTGAAGGGAGGGGAAGTAGAATAATTTGCCCTCCTCCGTGAGGGTCTGGGATACCCAAGGAGCCACCACGCTGGGAAACAGGCTGATATGGAGCAAGCAGCTGAGGGCAGCCATCAACAGCCAGCTGCATGTGAGACTGGAGTCCTCTCAGCCTGAGGGCTTCTGGAGGCACCTCCTCACTGAGATGGTGGCCATCGGGGTGTCACCATCATGTTAGCAACCATCCTGAAGATGGTTCTAATCCATCTAACCCAGCTTGGGGGGGCGGGTGGGCAGAGTCATAGTTTGCTCTGCACCTGTAATTCAGCTCCTCACTGGCTACAGAGACAGTAGCTGCATTCCCTACCCCTTCGCTCCAGGGCACACTGGCTGCTGCAGGCCACAAGAAGATGTGTGTTCTGGCTGGCAGAGCCACAGATCGTCAGGGCTCGACCGGTCCCTGCAGTCCATCTTTCCATCTATCTTGCAGATGGGGAAAATGAGGCCCCAAGATGGGATGTGTCTATCTCAGATCACATGGCAGGACTACAGCACAGGCTGCTGGGCTCCCAGCCTCTCTCTCTCACCTTGGGGTCACTGTGCTACACTTGCAGGCCCCCGAAGGCTGACTGGCAGCAGCAAGCACCTCCTGGAGTGAAGAGAACTAGGAATCTGGCCCAGAGTTAGGGTAGTTAAGTGGTACCTGTTACTAGTAATTACCTTCAGAATTAAGAACCTATTAAAATTCGAGGCCACTTCAGATGCTTCCTCCCCCACGAAGCTGTGTGGGCAGCCCCTGAACAAAGCACATAACCCCTGGCTTCTCTGACCCTGCACCAGCTGCCACTGAGCACGCGGGTGGAACCTCAGCTCACCTACAGAGCCATCAGGCTCGCAGGAAGCCTCCACTCTGCCTGTGTCACCCCTTTAGCCTTTGGGAACAGTGCGAGGATCCCCCAAGCAGCCTGGCCCTCCCACCCTGCACCTGCTTGTCCTCTGCATCCTGTTCCCACCCCACTCTCCCTTGCCCCTGTGGGGACCTTAAAGGGACTTCTTTATCCTTGTCTGTGTCCTCAGTGCCCAGCACAGGGGGCTGAAAGAAATACAGGGAGAGCAAAAGAGGGAGAGAAAGAGGGAGGAAGAGGAGAGAGACGAAGGCTGTTGGACTTCAGAGCACCTCACAGAGGATCCGGAGAGCACTGTGTGGCACGTGCAGTGGTGTATTTTATGAACCGCCCCTCAGGAACTCCACAGCACACATTAAAGGCTCTGAGAAGTTCTGCAGTCACTCGTGAGACAGCCTCCTTCCTCTGCCTTAACACAGCCCTACCCGAGGATGACCTACATCAGCTCCTCACCTCAGCTGCTTGTGGCAGCTCAGGGACTGAGGCGGTGTGGGCCTGGGCAGGGGCGGGGAACTAGCTCCACTAGCTGGAGTCAGGTGTGGCTTCCTCTGCCTCAGCCCCAGGGACCGAGGGGAGGGCACTTCCTCTGTCCTCTCCCAGGGGGGGCCATCCTGAGCTAACAGGTAGTGTTACCAGCACAGCTACTGCCGAGGGTGTGTGAATTTGAACAGGTGAACCCCGAGGCATGTGAGGTGCTGGGTACCAAGCACTTCTGCTCCAGGGGAATGCCCCTGGGCTCCACCCTAGAAGGCCGAGCTCCCAGCCTGATACGGGGAGTAACTAACCATGCAGCGCCAAGTTCAATAGAGAGCCCTGTGTACCTCCTTGCCTAGAAGGGAAATAAGATCGAATTTCAGAGTCATTTCCAGAAATCCTGGTCTTCAGAGGCCTGGTGCATCAGGCCAGGCTGCTCGCCAGGTCGAATCTAATTTGATCTAACCCATCCAAATCCAATTATGTCTGCAAACTCGGACTGAGTGTCTCCTTGTGCCCGGGATGGGGCAGGGAGCGATGAGGAGACAGATGCTCCACTGCCGTGTCACTGGGTCCAGTTTCAGACTCTGCCACTTGCCATGTGACTTTGGGCCATCACTTCCCTCTGAGCCTTAGTCTCCACCCGTGTTAAGGTGGCGAGTCACAGGTCCTGCCTCTCAGGGGCTCACTCAGTGTGCCCTCCCCTTCTCTGGGCCAGTGAGCCTAAGGGTAAGAGTTCAAGGGGGGGCCAGGGCAGCCACAGAAAGGTTGTAAATAGGGCGGGCCGTGTGCTTAAGTGACAGAAAGATCTCTGGATGCTGCCCTCAAGGCAAGCTGCAGGGGCAAGGCTGCAGGCCAGAAGCACGTGGGAGGCTGCTGCCATCACCCTGAAAGGGACAAAGGAGCCTGGAGGGAGGGCAGAGACTGCGAGGAAGGGGGGCTGGGTTTGGGACACAATCAGGAGCCCCTTTCTGAGTTTTCCAGAACATGTGGTGTAGGAACTTGGGCTCTGACAACCCTTTCATCTAACTTAACCCTCATCACAAGCCTGCAAAGTGGGTATCAGCAGGTCCATTTCAACAGGCAAGCAAATGGAGGCTGGACCCAGGTGGGGAAAGATGTGCCAGGGCCACACCACGCCTGGGAAACAGGGCTACGGTCCCCGCCTGCCTTCTGCTCTCGAACGCCCAGTACTTCCTGGCGATGGGTCCCTCCCTCGATTCTTGCCTACTCTGGGCGCCCGCACAGGTCCCTGCAGCCCTGCCCCAGCAGGGCCTACTTTTCCCAAAGGCCTTTTATCATTTCTGGAGACTCCGTGAGAGAGAGCGCCTGCCCCCAAGCAGTGTGCACCTTGCGTCTTTGGCAAAGCAAAGTTCACGGATGCATCTAAAGCAGGGTAGGGGGAGGTGGGCCCAATCTGTTTGTACTTAGGAGCTGGCCCTTTCTCCTCAGCCCGGCCCAGGATAACAAAGCTGGAATGTGTGCCTCCCAAGGGTCGTTGCTATGGTGACTTCATCAATAACATCATTTTCTGCATCCATGTCTCTTAAACACACGGGAAAGGAAGGCAAGCTGGGAACTGACAGAGCAGGGAGAAAAGAACACTTACTCTGCTCCGCCCTTCCCCCCACCTCAGCAGGAAGGAAACCCCCCCCCCCCCCCCACAACCTCATCAATAGAAAATTACGGAGCCCAGAAAGAGGCTGGAGCCTCAGGGGCGGCAGGAAGAGGCTGCTGCCTTCCCCAGTCCAGACTTGGCAAGCCATCCAAGCGAGGCAGGCAAAACCAAACACGGGCCCCCACATGCTTCGTGGGGGGATGGAGGGGACAGCGAAAAGTCCTGCGGGGGGGGGGGGTAGGGTGGGGAGCAGTGGCAGGGACAGGCCCGCCCGCCCGCCCAGCGGGATTACGAGGACAGCCATGGCCCAGGGGCTGAGCTGTCTCATGCCCGGAGGTGTTCTCGTCACTCCTAGAGACACGGAGAGCTTGCAGCTCAGGTGAGCTCAGGTGAAGGGCTGGATCTAGGCCCCCCACCCCCAGCAGAAACTTGCTGCGGGCCCATGTCAATCGCAGGTACTGTCCCTTTGCACTCAGTGTATACTAAGCGCTTCACGCGAACAGTCTCCTGCAAGCCTCGCGGGCACTAAGCAGAGCACACTGTGAGCCGTACTTTGCAAGTGAGGAGAACACAGGGTGAAGAAAAAGGTTTGGTGACTTGCCCAAGGGATGTGGGACGGGACGGGCAATCCTGGGGTTCCGTGAACCTGTGCTCCCAGGGGACTTCCAGGAGGCGATGACGGAGAGGAGAGCCGTGTCTAGGGCAGGGAAGCCCAGGCTCATCCCCTTCTGTTCCTCAACTTTCCCCCATGGTGATCTGGGGCACCGAAATGACCCAGCTCCTGTCCCCCTACCTACGTCCACATGTCCACGACCTGTCTCTCCAAGTCATCTCGAATGCCAGCTGCTCCAGGAAGCTGTTTCCCGCCCTGACCCTCCCTCCAATTTCCGTGCCCCTCAGACCCCCTGCCTGAGCTCGCTGGTGGCCAGAGCACAGCCTGTTCATTCCCAACTCCCCAGGGCCCGGCCCCAAGCCTGGCACAGAGACAAAGACAAGACTCCAGGTCTTTATAATGTCAGTCGGCAAGGCACGTAGCTTTATCCTCATATAAAGTTCAGAGAGCTTTAGCAATTTGCCCACGGTCACTTCAGTAAGATGTGAGAGGCCAACCTTGAACCTGTTCCATCTGACTCTAGACCTGCCCTTTGTCAGCTGCAGAGGGAACTTTCTAGAGCATAAATCTGATTGCATCTTCCCACTGCTGAAAAACTCATCAATGACTCTCCCCTTCCCCAAACCCAGTGTTCAAAGGATTAGGCTGAAAGTTCAGTATGGCTTACAGTCCTCCCGACCTCGCATGGCCTGCCACTGCCTGAGGTCACAGGGACACTCTGTCAGCCTGCATATCCTGCCCTCCCTTTTCACCTTGGTTCCCTCTGCCTGGGACACACTCCCTCTTCCTTTGAATGGCACCTCCAACTAGTTACTTAAGACTGTGTTTGGGTGCCACCTCTTTGGGAAGCCTTCCTTATTTCCATCCTCCTCCCCAGGCCCTAGGTTGCATTAGGGGATAGACCTGGGCCTCCAAAGCCCTCGCACTACCCTCTCTCAGAACACCCACCACACTGACTGTAACTGCTGGGTCTGCTAGGCTTCCCCCACCAGACCAGGGGCTCTTTGAGGAGGCAGGGCCTGAGCCCAAGTCACCTCTCTACCCTGGTGCTCTGTACAGGGCCTACCCTGGAGTGAAGGACTGAGAAATGTTCTGTGCTGGTAAGCGGCCTGGGCTTGGCCACTCTGGGCTTTTGATTCTGTACTGGAACAGGGGCCAACATTCAGGCAACAGAGTGCATCTGTCTGCAGGCCCAGACCTGGCTGTGGCCTGCAATTGCAGTGCCAGCTCTGATCCTGCACGACCCGCCTGCCTGGATCTGCCTTGATCCCCTAATTACACTCCAACAATATCTGCGCCTGGATGGTGCTCCAGGAGCCTCTCATCACATCCGGGCTTGAGCAAGGACACAGGGCTCTCCCTCCCACCTTCTGACCCCAAAATTACATCCTCCTGGGCAATGCCAGGCCTGGCCGAGGCGCCAGTAGCTGGCTGCCCCAGACTAGATCCCTGGCAGACCATGAATCCAGCCCTCTGCAGGCTGCATCCCTAGGGCCAGCCCCACCAGGGGAGTGGGAGTAATAAAGATTGTGGGCTTCCGTTTAATAGAGCTCCTCGGGGCCGGGCCCTATGCCAGGCTCCTTGGAAATGTCCCTAACTGCCTATCTTCCACAGTCCAAGTGCCCACTTGACAGGTGATGATGCTGAGGCTCACAGACAGATCTCCCAACCCGTGGTGGAACAGGGACCGATTCCCTTTGGCAACTCACCAGCAGGCTGAAGGGGGTCCTAGCTCCTTGATCAAATGCTCACCTCACAGTCTACCGACTGCCCCTGTGCTGTCTTGGGGGCCCTCAGGGGACTCTGCTCCCTTCTTCTTCCTTACCCATGTCTCACTGCCCTTGTCATCTTGATCTTCCTCTACTGCTCCCCTGCCCCCATCATCCCAGGCCCGACCCTTCTGCCCTCCTACCACCACCCTGCTTCAAGCCCAGTGGCCCTTCTGGCACTTGGCACCCAACTGGTCCAGCCTCGAAGGTCCTACCCTCCTGTGATTTGACTCCTAACACTGTCCACGTTCATTTTGTCCTTGTCCTCTTGCTGTCTCTACAACAAATATTCAGGTAGGGTCTTCTTTCTACCAGGCCTTCCTACAGGACCAGTCTGTTTCTTGTCTGAGCCTTGCACCGCCTCTGTGCTCCCAGGAGCCAACCACAATGCAGTCCCTGCTAGGTGTCCAACTTGCACCTGCAGGGGGGTGGGTTCCAAGCACGTTGCTCACAGACAAGGGGCACGGTGATGAAATGAAGCTGTCCTGCTTTGAATTACATGCAAGCAAACAGCCAGAATGCACTGGGTTCCTGGAAAGCTAGAACTGGAAGAGACCTTGGAGACCATCTAGACGAAGGCTCTCCTTTTCTGTTGAGAAGGCTGAAGCCTATGGGACGGTGACCAGCCCTGGCTCATGCAGTCAGTGGTATCCACACAGAACCTTTCAACTCTCAGTCCCCTGAGGCTCCTGACGCCCCAGCTCTCAAGTGCAGCGTTCTTCCTGCCACATCAGGAGGCCGCTCACGAGGCACTGCTGGTTTGGGGCTATCAACCAGCCTCTAAGGCACTCACACATTCTGTAAGCCTTTGCATAGTGCCACCTGTGTGAGGGTGACACCAAGTCCACTGCCACAGCTGCTCACTGGGTGGCAGGCACTGTGTACATGGACATGTGGACAGATAGCAGAATTGCCTGCTGAGACCCTGCCTGGCTCCTGGCATCCCAGGTGACACCAGCTTTTCTTCCCCCTCACCCCCACCTGGAAAGCTGCATCTGTGAAATGGGAGGCAGCCTAACAGCTGTGAAGACCACGTGGCAGTCTGTGCAGACATGCGTGGGCAAACGTGTGCAGAGCTGCAGAGCACCACGGGAAGGTGGCATCACCAAGGTGGGGTGGGCCTAGATCCCCAGCTCTGCCTCATGCCTCCCCATTCTGGCCCATTCTCAGGTGTGTGGCCCTGGAGCCTGCTTGGCTTCCTGCTCTGTGAAGTGCTCAGGACTCAGGGGCTCAGTGAAGCCGGACTGCACGGGGCCGGGACAGGCCTTCCCCAGCAGCGCCATAAATCTTCCCCCTAAATGCGAGAGCTGTTTATTCTCCTGCCCACCTGGTCTGCAGCAGGCGGGGACCGAGGAGAACCTGCGCACCACCCCAGCCCCCGGCCTCCCCTGCTCACAGGCTGACTTGGCAGCTCCCATCCCCTCTTGACCCTGGCCCCTGGGTCACCTCCCAGGTACCCTTCCCTCCCCTTTCAACCTCCTGAAGTTCCCCTGTGGGCCACTAGGCGTCGCCATGACCACATCCAAGCCCCTCTGAGGCCCAGCGCTCTGGGACCTGCAGACCTTTCAGGCTGGGGAGGCTGGAGGCTGCTTCCCCTCCCAGGGCTGCCAGATTTACACATGTACCCCACAAACACATCAGATGCCTGGTTAAATCTGGATTTTAGATAAGTAACAAATACTTCCGAGTGTAAATAGTCCCAAATATTGCATAGGGCATACTTACACTAAAAAAGCATTCATGTTTATCTGAAATCCAAATATAAATGGTGTTCTCTATCCAGCATCCACAACCCTTCCTCCACGGGGATCCTAAAGGAAGCCATGGGCAGCAGTCCGCTCATGTAGGCCCTAGACCATGGCCTGACCGTGGCCAGGGAAGCAATCACTTCCCTCTCCTGAGAGGCGACTAGAGGGAACACAGGCGCAGGAGTGTTCCCACAGCAGCCCTCGAGCACCTGGGAGGAGGAGCCAGGAAGAACTCGGGGATAGCTAGCAGGAGATCCTCTAAGGACACAGCAGCTCCCTAGCACCACTGCTGGTGCCTCCCCTCCACTGCCCACCACAGTGCAGTGGAGAAGAGCGGGGGCTCAAGAGCCGTAGACACTGGGGCTCTGTCTGACTCCCACCCCAAACCAGGGGCGCTGCTGCCCCTCCCTGCACCTCTGTCCCCTCCTTTGTGCACTGCAGGGACAGCTGTTACTGCCAAGTGTCCTCTGAAAAGCAAAGGGCATAAAGGGCTTGGTATACAGAAGGAACTCAATAAATGTTGAGTACTTCTCCCCTTCCCGTGAGCTCGTAGCAAGGGCAGCTACAACCTGTGGGAACTTCTGTACATTCTCACTATTTATTCCAACTGGAGCAGCCAGCCAAGCTGTGGCTTCACCGGGTAAACAAATGCATGGGTGCACGCGGGCTCTGCCACTGTGATGGGGCCCTGGGAACAGGAGGACAGCGTTGGGGCGGCAGGGAGGAGAGGTGCCCTGAAGAGCAATCAGCTCAGGCAGAGGCAGGGGGGCAGCGGCGGCAGAGGGGAGTCTCTGAACTTTGGGCAAACTTGGCCTATCCTGCTTGAGAGGCCCCCGCCGACTACAAGTTGAACGTGGCCAGGAGTCCACCAAACCACAGCCGAGGCCCACGCCCGGGGCAAGTCCTCACGGGGTGCTGTGGGTGCTGCTCACAGGAGGGACCCGGAAGGGCTCTGTGACACTAATGCCACACACGATTCAGACATCTGTCTCCCCCATGAGATGACTCCCATCCCGTTTCACTGCCCCTCGGCCACGTCTCCTCTGCTTCCTGCCATGTATTACGTGTAAGAAACGCGTTTGCGTCCTTTTGAGGAGCCCGGACACTGGTGGCCCGAGAGAGAGGGCTGAGCCGCTCGGAACCTTGTGGCATACACCAACAGGCTGCCAAGAGTCAGAGATGGCCTCGCGGAGGAGGTGAAAGCGGGCTGGGTTTTGAAGGATGATGAGTTCTTGAGGAAGTGCGGGGCTGGGGAGTGGCACTGGAGGCAGAAGAAATAGCACAGTCTGAGCCCCGTAATGGGTAAAGGGCACACATAACAGGACTCCCTGGTTCCAGTTCCCGGGTGGTACTGGGGAGGGTGTGGAGGGTTTGGAAGGCAGTGCGGGGAGAGGTTCTGGTGCATTCAGTGAGCAGAAGAGCCTTGAGCAGGTCCTGAGTGGGGAATGACACTGCTAGGGGATCAGATGGAACCATGGCCCCAGCTGCTGTCAGAAGGCCAAGTGGGCAGGGAGACTCGGGGGTCAGCTGCTCCACTAACGCGGCACCAGGGTGAAGCCTGGCCCCGGGTGGAGACTGGGGAGGTGGGAACCTGCGCCATCAGGGGCTGTGGGCTGTGGGCAACCCCTGGTGCCACCCTCTACCTGCTTGTTCTTGCAGTATCTTTGCTCTTAGGAGTCGGTTCAAATCCTGACTGTGTCCCTTACTCACTACGGACAAATAATCTTTGCTGCTCAGTGCCCATTTTCTTGCTGCAAAGTGAGGGCAGTAAGAGCTGCACAGCACAAGGTTGTTCTCAGGGTCTGACTGCCCCTGTCAAAGCACGGGCACAGTGCCCGATGACTGCTGACGGTGCTACCGATCCCAGGTCAGCACACTCCATCAGGGGACACGAGGTGTCTGCAGCAGTCCTCATTAACGATCCTTTAATGAATACTGTTTGCCCCACTGTACAGACAAGAAACTGAGGCTGCAGGATTTTTGGCTGAGAAGGGAGCCAGGGTCAGGACCAGCTACCTCTCGGCCTGGTGTCCCCTGCGTGCCTTGCACTGTCCCCTCCGCGTGGCCCAACAGGGACTGCAGCCTGCCGCCGCACAGTCAGTGCTGGGGTGCCGGTGCCTGGCCGGGGCTGGCTGGAGGCCAGGCCAGGAGAGGGCGTGAAGCTGGGCTCACCAGCCAAAGGAGTTGTTTATGGGGTGGGAGGCTCATAAAAAATAATGGGCTGGATTTATTGTCCCCGCCTCAAGGACCGTTCCGGACTGCACGGGGCCGGGACAGGCCTTCCCCAGCAGCGCCATAAATCTTCCCCCTAAATGCGAGAGCTGTTTATTCTCCTGCCCACCTGGTCTGCAGCAGGCGGGGACCGAGGAGAACCTGCGCACCACCCCAGCCCCCTGCCCTGTCCTGCCCTGCCTCTAGCCTGGCAGGTCCACCGCAGGGAACAGCCAAAGGGGTATCCCTGAGGCCGGGGTGGGAGTCTTTAGGGCGGCCATGCCATTTCCCCTCCTTTGAAACGGAAAAGTTCCCCACCCCCCGTACCTCGCCCCCCCAACACACAGGGCCCAGCCCCCAGAGCCGATGACGGAAAGCCCTGTGGGAGCCTCGGGTCAAGGCCTGGCCCGGATGCCCGGATGCGGGAATCACACCTTGGGAGTGAGCTCAGAGGGTGCTGGCTGAGCTGGGGTCGTTTGTGAGGGACCCTCCGTCTGTTCATAGGCTCCTTTACTGGGATCCGGAGGCCGATGGAGCAGGAGAAGAGAAATGGAGCGTTAAAAACTCTCCCCTAGGCCCACCTGTCCTGAGTCCTGTCCTACAGGGCGGCCCAGTATTCCCCTAGCAGTGGGGATGACGGTGCTCATGCAGAGTACCCCTCAGTGTGGTCGCCAGCATCAGAGTGCCGGGGAGGGTGAGCTGGGCAGCACTGGCCGGGGATGAGCCCAGCAAGGAAGGGCACCTGCTGGCTGGGAGGGGGGTGGAGAGTAATCTGCCCACCGGCCAAGGCCAAGGCCAAGGCAAGAGAGATGGGGGGCAGGGTGGAAGACAGGGTCCAGAGGAGGGTCAAGGACCAGCCCTGAGGAGCACAGAAGGAGGGTCCAGAACGAAGGGCACTGGAACAGCCAGAGGGTGGCTGCCCTCGGAGGCTGCTCCAGGTCCCGGTGGCTCTCTGCTCTGGCCCAACCCGAGATCACCCGGCGGCCCTCCCAGGGACTCCGCGGTCAGTTGCTAGGTGGTGCGGGCTTGAGCAGTGGGCTCAGGGCCTGACGACAAGGTGTGCCTGGCCCCCTTGGAGATTTCTTGCTATGGCGACTGAACAGGTGGGTCCTGCGGGGCGCCACACCGCCCTCCCAGGAGTCTGCGTGCTGGCTGGAGGGACCGGCCTGAGGCGCAGCACTCGGCAAGCAGGCAGTCTTCTCTGCTGACCCAGAGTGCGCTCTCCAGCCCCAGGGCCCCTGCCACAGCCCTGCACATGCTGCCACCCCCGCCCACAGGGTGTGCCTTCACGTCCGTGCCCCCTGGCTCAAACGTGGGGCTTCTGAGCACGGCCCACGGAGCACACACTCCAGCCAACTATCCCAAGCCCCTAAACCCTGATGGAGCCCCAGACTTCTGAGCTTTCCTCACGCTGGGTCAACTCTCAGCGATTTACTCAGGCCCCCCCGCCCGGGGGGAGGGATGGACAGGCCTGGGTCAGCTGACCAGGTGATGGGGAGGTGGGTGGGGGGCACCTGTGCTTCGCACAAGCCTTTCCTACACACCTGTGAAACAGCACCTGAGTGACAGTGCTGAGCACGACCTGCACTTGCAGCCTCCAGGCTCCACTCCAGGGCCCCTTAGGTTAGAAAGTACGAGGCCCCACCTTGCCGGAGCCAGTGGTGCGGTGACAGACCTCTCCACAGGGCAAACTGGGGGCAGGCGGGCTCTGCACAAAGTCCTGCCTGCGCTGCCTCTCACCTTCCCTCAGCCACCCTCCTGCCCCTTCCCCTCATCCTCCTGTCCTCCTGTCATCCTCCCCTCATCCTCCTGCCCCTTCCCTTCAACCTCCTGCCCTTCCCTTCCCCTCATCCTCCTGTCACCTTCCCTTCGTCCTCCTGTCACCCTTCCCTCAGCCACCCTCCTGTCACCTTCCCCTCATCCTCCTGTCACTTTCCCTCATCCACCCTCCTGTCAGATTCCCTTCATCTTCTTGTCACCTTCCCCTCATCCACCCTCCTGTCACCTTTCCCTCAGCCACCCTCTGTCTCCTTCCTCTGGGCCACCCTTCTGTCTCCTTCCCCTCAGCCACCCTTCTCCACCTCACTGCCCTCGTGTAAGTACCAGATCCTGATGGCTGCCCGGGCCACTTGCCAGAATACTACTTTCTCTCCGTGTCCACCCCTAGGTACTCAGTGACATCCCCGACCCCCAGGACTGACAGGGTGCCCCGGGTCTTGACCCTCTCACCTGCGCCCACTTCGGGTCTGGTTTCCGGGTCTGGGATGCAGTCTCCCCAGCAGGCGACAATGGCTGCTGGGGGCTGACTCTCCTGGCCACCCAGACAGAGCTGAAATCTTCGATGTCAGAGGACGCCTGGCCAGAGGGGAGGCCAGGCCAGCCTGCGTGAGGGCCAGTGGCCAAGGGCAGCTGGATGACGCGTGGGGGAGAGGAGAAGAGGGATGGGGGGGCACGGCTGGAGACCCAGGGTCTGGGCGAGGTGGGAAACAAAAGACAACCACGTAGGAGACGCATCAGGTATGGGGAGGGGCCCAGGTGGTGCCCCTTTCCCTGCATGGCACAAACATGACCTGGCACCAGCACAGACACTGGCGCCCACCCCTGCAGGCTCAGTCGGATGGCGCCAGTGGCGTTTGAGGGCCCTTTCCCCTCCGGACTATTCCAGAACTCAGGCCCAGGAAGGCAGGCCCTCGTTCCTGTCCTGCACCTCTCTCGGGTTTCCGCCCGGCTCCACGGCCCACCTTGAGTTTTTTCAAGGTTGGCTGCTTCTGATCTATTACTTTCAACCCCGGCCTGGACCTGAACGGTCTCAGCGGCCTCTCATCCCTTCCCTCCCTTCGTGACCCCCACTGCCGCCCCCTTGAGCCCCTGTGCCCGCTGCCTGCCCACTCACTCTCCACTGGTGGCTGGTCAGGGGCCACCTGCTCTCAGGGGCTTCCTCCCCCCGCCCCACCCCCCAGGCTCCCAGCCCCCAGCCAGAAGGAAGTTCCCTCGGAGCGGAACAGGCCACAGGCTGAGCGCTGCCACTCAGGGCCTACGCCGGCCACCCTGCACGCCACGCTGCACCCAGGGTGCAGGCCTGGATCACAACCCTAGTTCCAGCTGGTGAGCACCGCAGGCAGGGACATCCCTCTCTTTAGAATCCCAATTTCATGCTTAACCAAAGAAGAGGTGAACCATGCGATCATTGGGGTTCCTTTAAACGGCCGGAGGCAGCCACAGGAGGTGGTCAGGATCTGAAGCCACACAGCCTGGGTGCCAGCTCACCACCAAGCCACATGACTCTGGGTACATCTGGTACCTCCCTTGAAAGGCTCGAGGGGTTAAATGAGGTTAATACTAGGGTGATCTTATGCTTTGGTTTGCCCAGGACATTCCCAGTTTATACCTGCTGCCCTGTCACCGTTAACTGTGCCTCCTTCCACCCTCGAAGTACGTGGGTTAGATGTGGACTTGTAGAGCCCCCCAGCAAAGAGGCAGAGTGCCCGCCATGTGCCTGGCAGAGGGTTCAGCTATCTGATTATTTAAAAAATTTTAAATTTATGACAGACACAGAGAGAGGCAGAGACACAAGCAGAGGGAGAAGCAGGCTCTACGCAGGGAGCCCGACGTGGGACTTGATCCTGGATCTCCAGGATCATGCCCTGAGCCAAAGGTGGCGCTAAACTGCTAAGCCACTGGGGCTGTCCCAGCTATCCGATTATTATGGCAATGTGAATTCTTCTTCCCTTCCCTTCCCTTCCTTTCCCTTCCCTTCCCTTTTCCCTTCCCTTGCCTTCCCTTTTTCCTTTCCTTTCCTTCTTTTCTTTCTCTCTCTTTCTTTTTTAAGATTTATGTATTTATTTAACGAATCTCTATACCCAGTGTGGGGCACAAACTCATGACCCCGAAATCAAGAGGCACATGCTTCACATGTGACTGAGCCAGCAGGCACCCCTACAACGCAAGTTCCTGATTGCTGAGGCGGTTACATGGACCCCCAGCTAGAATGGCACAGAAGCACTTGCATGCACGGTATGGGTGTCCACTTCCCGGGGTTGATACTGTTCTTTAGTGACGTAAGACGGTGTTGAAGGGAGACTGGGTGAAGTGTTTATGGGGCCTTTCTCTACTATTTTTGCATTTTCGTCTGAATCCATGATTATTTCAAAGTAAAAAGCTAAAACAAATTCTATTGTTTTGCCTTCAGTTACACTCAGGTATTTACCCTCACAAATTCACAGATAAAATGAGATTCTAATAGTATTTCATGTTGCATTCTAACAAAAATAATTAAACTTAATAGAGGCCGTCTCTGCATAACGCAATCATCCAGGGCAGTGCTGCAAACTCTGAAACGAGCGAGAAGGTTCTCCTAAGGCAAACAGCTGGAGCATAGCCCCAAGTCTCCTGCCTGTGCGTGTGCATAGAACCCCCACTGCGGTCCTCCCAGTGAGGCCTGCCGTGAGGCCACATACAGAACGGCTGGCAGCCGCCAGGACAAGAGAGAAGAGCTATTTTCAGCCCAGGCGACTGGTGTCTGGGGACACTGAGTAACTAACAGGCGCTAACAAGCATCCTCCCTGGCCCCGAGAGGAGTGGCTGTGTTGGCAACTCAGGTTCATGAAGGTCTCGTGAACTGCACAGAAGAGAGGCCAGGCTTACTTGGGCTGCTCCCCTGGAGAGAAGACGGATGTGGGTGAGCCGTTTCAGGAAATTTCCACCACAAAATGTTTTGGAAGCTCTGGGCGCTCGATGAGGGCACACGTGGCATAGGGCACGCTCACGTTTGGGGAACCTGCAGGTGGCACCATTTGCGGAGGTGTCTCTGCCATCCCTCAGGGCCTCCCCTGGGTCTCCCCCCGCCCGGGGCCAGCTAAGGGCTCCAAGCCTTGTCAGAACCCTCCATGTAGTCTGCCCGGGCTTCGGGGCCAGACCATCAGAGCGATGGCTGGGCGACCTTGGCCAAGTTCCCTGACCTCACCATGTCTCAGTTTCTTAATCTGGAAAATGGGGACATTATGTGCTTATGCTCGGTATCAACGTCTGGGACGCAGTAGGCACACAGTAAAGGCAGCTTGCACTATCATCGTCATTATTTTTAATGTAAAGGAAGCCAAGCTTTCCTGTTCCGGGTCCCACCTCTGATTTGTGCTGGAGCCAGTGTTTACCCTTGATGCCAAGTCTGGAGCTTTATGACAAAGTGCCACAGGGAATGGTGGGTGGGAGGGCACTGGGGTTTCCCAGCAGGGCACTGGAATAGGCTCAGAAGGGCATTAACTGGAATGCTAAGCACACTTGGGTAAACCTGGGAGTCCTGCTGGGAGCGTGCCAGCCTGGCGTTTGCTCTGCATGGGCCTGGCCCCCCGGGGACACAGATGCTCAGCTGCCCTGTTGCCTGCTGCAGTGCATCAAGCACAGGAAAGGGGGCAGCACAGCAGGGCTTCGGGGTGTGCTCAGCCCTGCAGCAGCCCGGTCTCTCACAGGCAGCCTCCAGAGCCACTGGGTCCCTACTGCTTGGTCTCTGTCACCTGCTACCTGCCCAGACCACACCATTCACTGGCCCGAGGGTGAAGAGGGCCTGGGCCCAGGGAGCACGGGGAGCTGAGCATCCTTCCCCTTTCTCCCCTTGTCCTGTCCTAAGGGCCCAACGTTGGCACTGGACCCAGGGATGGAGAGAACATGGTCCCCACCCACATGGAGCTCCTGAGCTACAGGGACACAGACACCAGGGAGAAAACTGCTTTCTGCAGCCAGCCGCAAGACGGGGTGGGAGATGGGCAGTCACCAGAGCACAGAGGAGGCAGGGCCTGACAGCTCTCCCTGCAGTCAGCGAGGCCAGGCTGTGCAGTAGATGGGTGCCCCTGCTGAGGACAGTCAGTTGACAGTGGGATGGGGCACCCCAGGCCTGGGAAGCACCGTGAGTGACAGACACCTGATGTTTTCTTCATGCCTTGGTTCCCCACTGCCTGGGCCCAGCAGGTGGGTGGCACACTGTCAAAGCTCTACAGCAGGACAGGGGGCTAGTCTGATCCCTGCAGCCCTTGGTGGGCCAAGTGGTGGGTGCTGGTGAGCTGGTGCTAGGTGAACAAGTGAAGCCTGTCATCCTGACGGGCCCCAGGCACTGGCAGGTGCTACGCTGAGCGTGGATAAATCCAAGTGCAGCTGTTCAGCCCTGGGAGGGGAGTTTCTTGAAGATGAGGATTGACTCCCAGTCTCCCCACCCACCCACCTCGGCTGAAGCCCGGCCAGTACCCAGGACACGCCAGCAGAGCCTTGCCCAGTTCTGAGTCTGCTTTTGGCTTACTGTGGGGCCCTGGGCAAGGTCCTGTCCTCTCTGGGCCTATTTCCTCATCTGTTATAAATAATAAGAACCCGCGTGTACGGAATCATTTTTACAAGATCTCTTCAACTCTAGGGAGCAGGTACTCTTGACTATCCCCATTTTATAGACCCTGCAGGCCCAGAGGAATTAAGTGACTTGCTCAAGGTCACATGGATAATGAGTGTTGGAGCTGGGGGTCTGGCCTAAGCAGCTGGGCCCCAGAACCTGTGCTCTTAAGATGACATGTCTCCTTGGTGCCAAAGGGCCCTCTGGGGTGGGCTTGACATGTGCGGCCCCTCAGGTCCCTTCATAAGCCTGTGGCTGCTTTCAATTGTGGGGATAACGTGACATTTCTTCTTACTTTGGTGCCTACCACCACTGCCAGGGGTCAGACCATGAAGGTCTGGTGAGGCTTCAGAGTGCGGCCGTGCAGGATGGTGTCCTGCTTAGAAGGGTACAGATATCTTGAACCCACCACCATCAGCAACCGTGGCAGCACAGGACAGGCACCGGCAAGGGTGGCACCCTTCACCAGGCTGATGGAAAAACCACTCTCATTACCACCTCCCCTGTTCAGACAAGAACATTAGACCCCTGGAACTCCAGATCCTTCTGTTCAGAGTGTTTTTTTCTCAGCTCATTATTATACAGCTACTCCAACCCTTGCCTAGCATTTTTTAAAATTTTATTTATTTATTTATTTTTTTAAAAGTACCCCTTTGTAAGAGATACTGACATTTGTAAGGGAATTCTCCATTTTTTAAAATTTATTTTATTTTATTTATGATAGTCACACACACAGAGAGAGAGAGAGAGGCAGAGACACAGGCAGAGGGAGAAGCAGGCTCCATGCACCGGGAGCCCGACGTGGGATTCGATCCCGGGTCTCCAGGATCGCGCCCTGGGCCAAAGGCAGGCGCCAAACCGCTGCGCCACCCAGGGATCCCTTTTTTTTATTTTTAAAAAAGATTTAAAAATTTTTTTATTCATGAGAGACAGAGAGAGAGGCAGAGACACAGGCAGAGGGAGAAGCAGGCTCCCTGCAGGGAGCCTGACTTGGGACTCGATCCCACGAGTCCAGGGTGGGATCGAAGGCAGCGCTAAACCGCTGAGCCACCCAGGTTGCCCTTACCTAGCATTTAGTCCTTTTTCTAGAGTGAAAGCTTCATGGAGGATCAAGCCTGCTTTTGCTCACGCTGGGATTCTAGGGACCAGGGGGACACCTGGCACGTTTGTTCACATGCCAGGTGTCTGGCTGGTCCCAGGCATGGAACCTGGATAGGCTGGCTGTCCCCAGGCCTTTATCACTTGCTGGGCCAGAGGTTGAGGGGGCCCAAATGTGAGCTGTGATGGTGCCAGAACTAGCACCTGGAAGTGCCAAGGAGAAGGAGATGGGCCCCAGGTTCCGAAAGCTCTGTGTCCCCTCCTGCCCAGTGCTGGCACAGAGGAACTGCTATCCCCCAAATCAAGCCTGAGTTCTTTTTTTAAATTTATTTTTTATTTTTTTAAAGATTTTATTTATTTATTCATGATAGTCACACAGAGACATAGAGAGAGAGGCAGAGACATAGGCAGAGGGAGAAGCAGGCTCCATGCAGGGAGCCCGATGTGGGATTCGATCCCAGGTCTCCAGGATCGCACCCTGGGCCAAAGGCAGGCGCTAAACTGCTGCGCCACCCAGGGATCCCAAGCCTGAGTTCTAAAGACCGAAGAAGCTGCCTGTGAGTGGCCACCCCTAGGGCAGGCATTGCACTTGACTGCTTCAGAGCATTTCCCTAATGGATCCCTTACTGGCACGGGAGGGATCACTGCTCCCAATTTACAGAGGAGTCTCAGAGAGGCAGGAGTGGCTGCACAGAGGCCACGTGGCCAGCGGAGATGGAGATGGACTCCCAACCCCAGCCTGGCCAGATCCACATGCCTTGGGCCAGGGTTTGCACTGGCCCCTGGGAAGGGGGGCCACTCCGACAGGCTGAGTCCCATGGCCTGGCTTCTCGGCCAGGAGCCTAGGCTGACCCTGGCTGACCTTGCTCCTGCATCCAGGCCCCTCTAATAAGAACCAGCCCTCATGTGTTTCTCTCTGCTTAGGGGAGGCTCCGAGAAGCTAACAGGTATTAGGAAGAGTCGGGTGACACAAGGAGTCTCATATGCCAAATGGCTCTGGACTCATGGGTGGTCCCAGGAGCAACAGGGACCAGAGGACATGTAGGTGCAAAACAAGCCAGGTCTCTGCACCCCAGACACCCTCTGATTTTTAGCTCTAATGTTCATTGTGGTAGTTGACACAAAATTGTGGTGGACAATTGTCATGACTGATCGAGGCTCAAGAGGGAGGCAACTTGCGTCCACCCAAGGGCGTTAACGAGCAGTCAGCAGATGGACTGTGCACTTGGCCTGACCTCTTCAGACCTTCCACACAGCCTTTGGGAACCCTGGAAGTGTGCCACTTGTCCCTGAGGAGAAGAGCTGTCCAAGAGCTGTCTGCTGCTTTTTTAGACTGACTCATTGTCCAGATTTAAAAGTTGGGAGATTCACACAAAATCCTAGTAAGAGAAGGGACTTTGTTAACCTCTGTGCAGGTTGGTGCTGGCTAGCAAGGACTGGGGTTGAGACCCCGGTCTGTGTTCCAGCTAAACCTCAATTCCTGGCTGCAGGATCTGGCTACCCAGGGCCTTTGGGAGGGTGAGGCATGTGGGCTTAGGGCTCCACCACACAAGAAATTTGATGTCCAGCCTCTGAAGTATCTGAGATGCCCCAAAGTCCTCCACTCTCCCCTCCAGCACACTTCCCAGGGCTGTGCATGAAATCCAAACTCTTGCCTATGCTCTACCAGCCTCCTGGCCCTGGGCCCTGCCAGATTTCCTGCATCTGGGCTCCTCTCCCCCTGGCTCACAGTGCTCCACTGCCCCACCCTTCATTCGGCTTTCCACCAGAGCCTGGTCCACCCCTACCTCAGGGCCTTTGCACACGTACTGCCTGGCATGCTCCCCCACCTCTTCCCATGGCTGGTCTTGCGGGCCATCTGGTTTCAGCTCACGTGTGGCTTGTGCCTATTTCTATTCCTCCACTTCTTTCCTTCCCTGCCTCATCACATCACAGGTGAAGACCTGGGCTGGAGTCCTGACGCTGCCACTTCCCCATGGTGTGATGTCAGGTAAGGCTCCTAACTTGACTGCTTTGGCTTTCTCACCTGTCATGGGGTCATAATATCCCTGCCTCCCCAGGTCACTGTGAGGGTCTGCCTCAGCGTAAGCACATGACCCCACCATGGCCAGTGCTGCCCCCCACATTACCAGGTCCCCCCGACCCTACTCTTCTGGCTGGTGCTGAGGTTCGTTCTATGACATCCTTCGCCTAATGAATGCCTCCATGCCAAACCAGGCCCCGGTAACAAACAGGACACAGCTGTGGTCTTGCATCTTATATCATGCTGATTCTGCTTTCTGAATCAACCAGGGGCCTCACGACTTTCCCTGGAGCCCTGCTCATGGGAAAGCTATTCTTCAAAGGAACAGAGGATGTACAACCTGGCTGGAAAAGAGGCTTAGGCCACCCTGGCCTTGGGGACTTTATAGCTTGCTCAGAGCAGTCACCCTGTAAAACCCCCTCCTTGATGAAAGCAGGACCCCCGTCTTACCACCACCACTCACTCACTTCCCCATAAATCTGCTTCTTATAAAACTTGACTTGGGCGCCGGGTCCTCAACTTGGGCAGCCTGACCCCACAGTCCCACGGCTGCACAGCCGGAAGGCCTCATGGGCCCGGGCTGCTGGGGAGGTCTGCACAATGCAGCTGCGGTGATGCCCAGGCAGCACAGAGCTTGGCCTTCACGTCCTTCTGGGGACACAGTAGTGTGGGGACTACCAGGCCTGTCTTGTCTCTGAGGAAACTGCCCACACCAGCACCAAGCACTGAAAGGCGTCCAATAAAACAGTTCTGCTCCTCTACCTTGGGCTTGGTACTTTTAAATGTTCTCCTCTTTTCTTTCTCAGGGATTGCTTTCCAATAAAAAGCATACCCAGTGCCCTCAAGCCTCGCCTCGCAGCCTCTGTAGCTCCAGTGCATACATGACACTTCAAACCAGGGTCTCATCCCATCCTCCAAAGACCCTGCCGGGTCAGCACCCCATCTCCACCTCGAGAGGTTCAGAGTAGTAGGGCTTCCCCACAGGGAGCATCACAGCTGGAGTCCCACCCGTCAGGCTGCCCTGGAGCCCAGGGGTTTGTCCCCACCTTTCAGTGTGAGCCACTCCCTGGTCTTCTGCTGGTGCCACAGACCACAGGCCAGGCCCTTCCAGGGGCCCCTCTAGGTCCCTTCTGCACCTCCTCCTTGTGGGGGGCGGTCAGGATGGGGCAGCGCTCAGACTGGGGCCACGTGGCTATCCTGGCCTCCTTCTCCATCTACTCTTTTTCTCATTCAACTTTTGCTTAAATAGGTCTCAAAATACTGTGACAGATTTCTGGCCAAGTTGCTTCCATTAAACAGTATTGATTTAAAAAACTAATAACTTAAAACCGCCACTCTCCACTTTCAGCTCACTCTGCTGTAGCACACAGCCTGCCTCGGGGTTCCAGATATTGTATTATCTTAAGCAAGATACACCTCTAAGTCTTTGCAAATGCCATTCCCTCTACCTGGAAGCCCCTCTCTCCTTGGCATGTGGGACCTGCTGCCCTAGGCCCAAACTCTGACCACCCCTCCTCTGAAGCCAGGGACTTCACCTGCTGGGCTATCGCCAGGCTACTCCAGCACTCCAGCTGGCTGGAGTCCTCCCTCTGTGCCGCCCCAGGCTGGCCCGTTGTCCCACCCAGTGTCCAGAGGGCCAGCAGCCTCCTGACCACGAGGGTCCTCTGCTGGCTATGACCCGGTGAATACCCCGGGCAGAGGCAGAGACTGAGAATTTGGCACTCAGCCCGGTCAGACCTCCAGTCCACCTCGGGAATGGGCCTGTGAAGGATGGGGCCCCACTCTTCCTGGCCACAGCCAGCCCTCAGCCCAGAAAGGAAAACAGCTTCTCTGGTCACATCTACCCATCTGTGGCCCCACCTCGCCCCCACATAAAAACAGCAGGAACACTGACAGGCCCGGTGTAGTGGGTGGTGGGCGGGAGCTGGGAGGAATTCCATGCAGAACCAACACCAGGAGCACAAAAAAGCCATTCAGGCCACCACCCAAATTCCCTGCCTGGACCCCGAGGCCCCCGGAATCAGATGTGGAGAAGGGTGTTTCCAGGGGCCGCCTGTCTCTGGGGTGGGGTGTGCCCGATCAGTGCAGGCAGTACTCACCATTGGAGCGGTGGATACAGGTATGCTGGTTGTCGCTGAGGAAAAAGCCACTGTGGCACTGACACTCATAGCTGCCCATGGCATTGACGCAGATCTGCTGGCAGCCACCATTGTTATCCTGACACTCGTCCACATCTGCAAGGGGAGAGAGAGAAGGGAAAAGAGAAATAACACCTGGTGCCAGAAGTGCAATCAGCTGGTAGGGCATGGATGTGCTCAGCTTCCCCAGGCTGCACAGAAGGCACTGCATGGAGCCATACTACAGGAGCACTCCATGTAGATAGTTATGATGGGTGTAATGCTAGCTGACCCTTAATACCCTGTGTGACCCGCACTATTCTAAGTACCTGACCTGTATTAACTCCTTTAATCCTCACAGGAACCCTATAAATCGGATCCAGGCATTATCCCATTTTGTAGATGAGGAAACTGAGGTCCAGAGGGGTGAAGTCACCTGTCTGAGGTTCCACCTGGTGGTCTGACTCCTAAACTGTGATCTCACTGTTACTCCTGGACTCTCCCCCTCTAGGAAGATTGTGCAACCTGCACTGTCTAACCCCAACACACAGAACCTCGCCAACCAAACTCTAATGTCCTCTCTTTCTTCAATCACACCTCAGATTTATAACCAGTCACACAAGACCTGGCGGCTAGGGAGAGGCTAGAGGACAGGGCAGCCTGCCTTCTGCCTCCCAAATTGATTTCAAAAGTCTAGAGAATGGGGAAGTTTTTAAAAGGCCCTAACCTCTGGCTGCCAAGACAGCTGCAGAAAGTCGCCAAGTGGTCTTTCCCACTCTCTAGGAGAGACCAACCTCAGGGCCAACACTCATTTTTGACCAGAGGCTGCTGGCACAAAGGGTGCTATGGGCTGAAAAGAGTCTTTATGGAGTTCTGGTCTTCAACAGAACAGCATGTTTCAATTACCAAAGTCATAACCCCCTACACTGTCAGTTTGTTTAATTAAAGAAGGGCTTCTTAAACCTTAATGTGCCCTGTCTGTATTGTCATTTTAATAGGCAAATACATGAAACCACAAAGGCAAGGTGAGCTACTGGCTGCTTCCAGCCAATCCCCTGACCTCCAACACACACAGAGATACACACACACAGACACATACACACACACAGACACATACACACACTTTGACAATAAGCTTTTTATATCATTCTTTTTAACACAGCCATCTTTTAGTTACTAGAGCCAAAAGGATGTGAAAATGTAAAGAAGCAGGCAGACTGACCTGCACTGAACCAGGAGAGGACTCATCTCTGGAACTGTGTCACCCGGGTCCCACTGAGGCTTAGGGCCAACAGGCCACTTCACCACCCAAGAGACAACATACTGCCTCTGAGGCCAATGCTGAGGCAGAGCTCTGAACTCTAATAGCCACCAACCGTTAGAGCTAAAATGGGGAAGGTGGCTCTTGCTGAGAAGAGACAGAGTGGGGTTCCAGGGGAGCTGGGAAGGCCAGCGAGGGATTATTCCGAAAACCTTTCTCCACTCAACAAAGTCTTACTTAGTGATGGCTCCCTAAAGGCTCAGTGCTAGTGTCACCCTTACCAGGGGCACCTTCCCTCCACCCCAGCAGTGTCGGTATCTGAGGGTCTGTCCACTGCCTGCACTAGACCATGAGCAGCTCTAAGCCAGGCACCAAGTCCTGCTCACCCTACCAATTACAACGCAAAGCTGACATTCCTCGAGTGTTCATTATGTGTCAGGCATGGGGCACACAAATACCAACTCACTCCATCCTTGTAGCAACCCTGAGAGATAGGTTGTGTTACGCCTTCATTTTACCAAGGGTACCAAGACACAGACAACCAAAGTAACTTGAGCAGAGTCACATAGCTGCTCAGAGCAAAGGCAGGACTTACACCTACTGTCCACCTCCTGAGCACATGCCATTGCACCGGCACTAAGCTGGCCAAGCCAGCCAGCACATTCAGACTAATGCTAGGAAGAACCAGCTCCTCTTAACATGAGCTTGAGCTGGGTGTCACCTGGAACATGTCTGTGAAACCCAGATGTAACAAACACAAGGTCAGAGCCAGGCTGCCATGGGTAACACAGGGAATGTCCCAGAACACCTGAGGTCAGTCCCATCTCTATCCCAGTAACACCCCATAGAAGCACTTGTGCTGGCACACATGTAACAGTGAGATCCCCTCCTGGGACTCAGTTCAGGCCCCCTCAAATCACGGTCTTTGCTGTTCTTGCCATGGCTCTCAGATTCTTTGCTCTGGACCCAGCTTCCCCCCAGCTCTAGTAAAGGTTCAGTTGGTAAAACAAAACAGGTAGAGGTCCTTGAATGCTGAATTCATGGTGAAAACTCTGCTTCCACCCCACCGTGAATGAGCTCCCTGGTGCCACCCGTCTGGCCTGGCCCATCTCCTCCCTCCACTGAGAGCCAGGAACCAGAGGGCCGTTGACGCTGCCCGTCGACAGAACTTCAATGCGCTGGCAGAGTGGCTGGGCCTTGGGACAGCGCTGTTTACACTAGCAGGGAACAATGACTCTCAAACACTGATGAATAATTTGAAACAAATGCAAGGCCGTGTAAACATTTCTTTTCCCCACTCCCAAACGACAAAGCCCCAAGATTAAGCAGGAGGGAAGAGGAGGCCGCCCCTTCTGCACCCTTTTCCCACTGCGGTCCAAACACAGGCTTCCCTCAAGCTGGGCAGGAAACCACAGTCTCAGAAGCTCTTTGGGTAGCATGTGGCATTAGCAACTTCTCTAGGTGATAGATCAAGGGCCTGAGGCCCACTTCGTACCCACCCCACCCTGTGGCTCAGCCCTCCAAATGGCACTCATGGTGAAGTCTGGAGAGTGACCCACTGGAGGAGCTGTGTCCATGAGATGGCCACCCACTGGCCTAGGGCAGACTGGGTTCACCTGGACACAGCACTATGGGAAATACTTAGCACCCTAGCCCTCCTGAGGGGGACAGCCCAGCACACATTGGTCCTCGGCCCCCGCAGGACTTAGAAGACTCTGCTATGAGAGGTAGCACATGGCAAGGAGGGGGTCTGCACCTGGGAGTCAGGCAACCTGACTTCTGGCTCTGCTGTGGCCTGTGGCCTGTGGCAGGCGCTCAGGCAGTGTCTGCAGGAGGAACCGCAGACTGTGCCCTCCAGAAAGCCCTCCTGGAGCGCTGGAGGCACACGCGGCCCTCTTCCTTCTCTTCTGTGCACTGACGGGCCCCTGTGTGGGAGTCCTGTCTCCCCACGCCCCCACCAGAGATGGGCATCAAGGTCGTCTGGGCAGGGCCAGCAGCCTTCTGTAAGTGGCAGCCTGTACAGAAATGATAGTACTACTCACTGGCAGCCAAGGTGCTCAGCGTCTGTCTTCACAGATCTGCACGAGAGCTCCACACTGAGGGCATGGTTCTCAGATGAGAGAACAGAGGCCCAGAGAGGGGAAGAGATATGCCTAATGCTTTAAAACAGGAAAAGAGTGATTCAAAGCCTGATGAGTCTGGATCCAAAGGCTTTTTCCTGCTCTTCTGTGATCTGGCTTCTCTCAACAAGGACGCTTCAAGCCCAGTCATGGTGATGAGAGTAGGTTCCCTGGCTATTTCTGCTTAACACACCACCCCTGACCTTACATGCTCATGTCTCCAAAACACCCCCTCTCTGAAGTCTTCCTGGTACCCAGCGGAATTTGCTCACCCCCTATGCCCAGGCTTGCTCTGCCCTGGACCTCAGGCTTGATCATCCTGTCTCTGCTCTGGGCTGAGGCAAGAAGCAGAGTATCCTTTATATGCCCGCACCTAGCTGATGGGCAGACTGGGTAGGTGCTCAAGTGTTGGCAGGATAAGCTGAATGGCACATATGTGCTGGTAACTGCTAGGGATGGGGTGCTTACTACCTACAAGGCCAGTCCCCTGGAGCAGAGAGCTGTCCTGGTTCCTTCCAGGCACACAGAAGGGGCACATTCAAGTCCACAGCCTGCCACCTCTCCAGTAGCTGCATTTACCTCTGCTGTCCTCTGAACACACCCTCTTATCCACACTTGCCTTCATATGCACACATGTACCTCCTCCTGGGATACCCCCTCCCTCCAGACAGAAGTCCTTGTCTTTGAAATTCACCCAAAATGTTTTTGTTCATTCATTCCCTCTGGCACCGAGCACCTACCATGTGCCACACTTCCCAGGAGCTGCAAGAGGGCACCAAAGTGAACACCTCTGGGTAAGTCCCTGTTCACTAAGCCACTGCTATACCTGCTCTGAGCGCAGAGAACACTGGAGAGCTGGGCCGAGAAGGGCAGGGGGATTTGTGACGTGAGGCGGAAGAGGAAGAGGTGTTGTAGAGACAAAGTCTTGGGGAAGGAGCATGGCAGGGCACAGATGAGGGATAGCCTGTGACCCCTTGGGTGGTAGAGGAGTTCCAGAAGCTTGGCGGCCTTCACATGTCCTGCTGAGGATACCCCAAGGGCTCTCACAAACCCTGGCTCTGTCTGGGTCCCCTTGGCTCCCGTTCCCATCAGCACTGCAGGCAGAAGGGACAGTCCTTGGGGAAGAAGCCACAGCATCATCAACCACCACAGCCTCTGGCAAAGGCTGAGCCCATGTGCAGGGAGGACCCTGAGCAAGCCTGTTTCCAATTGTGCTTCATGATCCCTCAGTGGGCTCCAGGTAGGATACAGGGGTCTCTGAATCCTGCTGGCAGCTCATGGTCCTTCATCTTCTTTTCTGGTCATAGCTGAAAGTTCCCAGAAGACACAGAAGCTCCTGGGCACAGGAACGTAGCTACAGAGCAGAGAGGAGGTTCTGTGGGTGTGAGGGCAGGCTCTAGGCTCAGGTGGGAAACCCTCTTAACTGGCAAAAGAAGAACTGATGCATGTATCGTGGCAGCCAGCCCCCCAGTCCCAGCTCTGTGAGGGACCTGTGTGGCCCTCTATCACGGCACCCTGGGTCAGCCAGGTCATTCTCTGGAAGGCCCCAGACTGCAGCAGCGCCCCCGCCCCCCCAGAGAAGGTGCTCCCCTCTTTAACACACAAACACATCTTTGTGCCATGAGGACTAGGAGAGCCCCTAACTCTTTAAGGCTGGGGTGGGGGCAGCAGGCAAGGGTGTGGGGAGAGCAGCAGAAGCTGAATGGCAGCTGGTCATGGCCTCAGGGGGCCACTGTCTGGTGGAGCTGTGGGACACCCTTAGGAACAAATCATCCGGGTGCAGTCGGGGATAAAACCCACGTGGCCCCCTGCTCTGCGCAGGCTGCTCCCCAGCCTGAGGCCAACAGCTCAGGGAGGACAAGGTGAGAGGGAGACTAAGGTGCCAGAGGGGCCTCACTCCAGCCCTGCCCTTCCTCCACCTGCCAGCCACTCTGCCTGAGAAGCCCCCTCCTGTCTCCCACACTCACACAGTCACCAAGGCTGTCGACTTCCTTACCACCTTGCCCATTTGTTTGCCTCCGCCACCACAACACAGCCTTGGCCTGGTCTCAATTCCCGCCCGAAGGCACAGTCTACATGCTCCTCCCTGACCCCCGGGCCCCCAGCCACCCCTCCCAATCCCAGTGGCTGTGGTGACCACTCCAGTGGAAATAGGAATGGCACCTGGCACCAACGACCAGCTCTAAACAGGGTCTCTGGGGTCAGGTGCCCCCACCTTACACTATAGCACCTGACAGGAGGTCTGGATGCTGGGGTTGGAGGGGTGGGGACGGCCATCCGCCGGGACCCCCGCCCATCTCTGCTCAGCGTGCCCACCGCTCATGGGCACAGGCCACCCCCATCCCCCTGCCAGCCCTTCAGAGCGTTGTCTGGGATGGGCCCATGCACTGTGATGGACACAGTTGTTTTCCAACAAGAAGGTTTCCAGAGCTGACACCGACGGGCCGTAGGTCGATTTGGTTCCGGAAGGCTGCTGCAGGCAGGCCTGTGGTTTGCCCACGGGGTTTGCTTTTTGGCCCAAGGTGCTAGTGTTTATTTTTATTAATAGCTGGCTGTTTGTCCTGCTTTGGACCAAGAATCCAGGTTTGCAGTTATTTATAATAACTAAAAATTACTTCTGGATCCAGCTTTGCTTGCTTTGTTTCCCATGGACATTTCACGATTTGAAACAGAGACTCTGTGTTCTGCCTGTGGGCCCCACCCAGGTTTTCCTGGCTGCCAAGAGCCTACTATGTGTCAGACCCTGTGCCCACCTGGGCATCGGCATCACAGATCACGCTGAGGGCCCGACAACAGAGGCAGAGGCCCCGCCCATCTCAGAAACCAAACTTGACCTCTGACCCTGACAGCTCCCTGCTGGTCCCTGAGGGCTGAGGCCCCAGCCCTCCCCTGGCCCCTTTCAGAAGGGAGGCTTAGGCAGAAAAGCCTCTTGGCTATCGAGCGGCTCTTGCAAAATTGCATTTGATGAGTTAAGTGTAAATAAATGAGAACCAGATGGATTAGATTTCGGGTAAAATACACATGGGTCTTAGAGCTTTGGGGCCTGGGTTCCACCAGACCCAGGACACTCCCTGAGCCATCAGAGGTGCTGGCATAGGCTGGGGGACGACTCCCGGGACCTGTCTGCTTCCTGGTCTGGACATCAGCTGGGGCCTTCTCTGGGGCGCCTGACTCTCCAGCTGGTCAGCTATATGCAGCCCTGCTCTGACACCGAGCCCCTCAGGCTGGGCCTGCATCCAAACTTAGGACTGGAAAATCAGGCACGTGAGTGGGGGGCTCGGCTTTCCAGACCTTCAAGCCCACTGCTCACACCCAGACCGGAGGAGCCAGCCCACGACAGCTCCACCGACGCTGCTGGCCTTGAAGGTCTGCTCAACTCATCCCTCACCTGGGCCCCACCTTCAATCCCAGCTGCTGCCTCGTGGTCCTCCACGGCTGGGGGAGCAGCACCGACCGTGTCTAAGGACCTGGAGATACTGCTGCTTGGCTCTTACTGCTGGCCACTCCTGTTGATGACAGTTTCCATGAGGTGTCCCGGTGACAGCTACCCCTCCAGGCCTTGCCCTGCCAAGTCACACCAGCTGGGGTACAAGATTCGTGCATGACTTGCTGTGTGACCTTGGGCAGGTCACTTAACCATTTTGGATCTTGGCCTCCTTCTCTACAAAACAGGGATAACAAGTACCTTAAGTTGTTTTGGGAATTAAATAACGCAGTAAAGCCCTCAGAACAGTGCCTGGCACACACAGACCACCAACAGAGATCACCAACCGTTGAGCAAAGCCACTCCAAGAGTTTCAGAGAATCACCGGTGTGAACTTGCCCCAGGGATGGTAAAGTCTCTTCCAAATTGGAAAAGAGACAACAAGCTGCATCCTAACAGAGCCCTCAGCTTGGCCTCAGCCTTCCAGGCTCCAAGCAGAGCAGCTTCAGCTTCTGGAACTGCTCGCTCCTGACACAGGTTCTGGCTAGCTCAGCACCCTATGACTCTTCTCTGGAGGACCCCAGCCCATCGGGCACTTAATGAGGGCCCAGAACTGGACACAGAGCCGTGTATGTGGCCTCCTGGGGGTGTGGGACAGCCCCACTCCCTGCACATGCTACATCTTTTATTTCTACATTTATGTTTAAAGGATTTTTTTTTAAAGATTTCTTTATTTATTTTACAGAGAAGAGCAGAGGGAAAGAAAGAATCTCAAGCAGACTCCTTGTTGAGTGTGGAGCCCAACGTGGGGTTCAATCTCATGACCCTGAGATCATGACCCGAGCCAAAACCAAGAGTCGGATGCGTAACCGGCTGAGCCACCCAGGCGCCTCTCCACTTATTCTTACTGAGATACGACTCATAGCACATAAAATTCACCATCTTACAGGGTACATGTGTGGTTTCTAGTATGTTCACAAAGTGGTACGAACATCATCATGATCTAATTCCAGAACATTTCCATCACCCCAGAAAGAAACCCCATGCCTATAAACTGTCAATCCTAATTCTCCCCTCTGCCCGCTTCTGGCAACTACTTATCTACTTTCTGTGTCTATGGATGGGCCTGTTCTGGACATTTCCTATCAGTGGAGCCATACAGCATGTGTCCTCTGCATCTGGTTTCTCTCACATACCATGACATCCTCAAGGTTCATCCATGGTGGAGCACCTATCATCCATGTTTATGCCTGAATAATATCCTTCTGTATAGAGAGACCACATTTTGTTTACCCATGCACGAGGCTGGTTTCCACTCTTTAGCTGCTGAGATAAATGCTGCTGTGAATGTCATGTTCAGGTTTTTGCGTGAACATGTTTAAACTTTTTTTTCATTTATTTTAATTTATGATAGTCACAGAGAGAGAGAGAGGCAGAGACACAGGCAGAGGGAGAAGCAGGCTCCAAGCACCGGGAGCCCGATGTGGGATTCGATCCCGGGTCTCCAGGATCGCGCCCTGGGCCAAAGGCAGGCGCCAAACCGCTGCGCCACCCAGGGACCCCCGCGTGAACATGTTTAAATCCTCTTGGGCACATACCCAGGAGCACCATCATTGGGTCACATGATAGTTCCATGTTTAACTTTTGGAGGGGCTGTCAAACTGTTTTCCACAATGGCTGCATCATTTCCTGTTCCCATCAAGGAACAAACACGAGGGCTCCAGAGTCTCCACACCCTTGCCAACACTTCTCATTTCCCAGTTTTTAAATTATAGCCATCCTGTGGGTATGAGGTGGTACTGCATGATGGTTTTGGTTCGCATTCCCCTGACTAATGGCACTGAGCATCTTTCCATGTGCTTTTTGTCCATTGTACGTCCTTTTTGGAGCAGTGTCTTTTTTTTATTTTTTTATTTTTTATTTTTTTTTATTTTTTTTTTTGGAGCAGTGTCTATTCAGATCCTTTGCCCCCTTTTACACTGGGCCACCTGTCTCTCTGCTGTTGAGTTCTGAGAGTCCTTCATGCATCCAGATGTAAGACCTTCACCAGATACATGGTTGGCAAAGACTTTTGTATTCTGTGCAGCCTACCTCCTTTAAAGCAGCCTCGGGAAGCACTGTGCCCTGATAGCTGTGTACCTGCGGCTTCTATTCCTGGGAGATGGCACCATGTCCCATGGCTTTACCTGCCACCCACCTGCCAACGCTGCCAAAACTTGTAGGCCTGCCTGCTCCACCACCCTCAGGCTCAGACATTAGTGGCTGACCGCAAGCCTATACTTAGATGTCCAAAGGCATGACAAAGCTAACACAGCCCTTGCTGAACTCCTAATTCTAATCTCCCTTGAGAAGAGAACAGAACCAAGCAAAGCCTGGCCCCGTCCTCAGCCTTCTCTTGGTCAGTGGCAGCACAGTTCACAGCAGCTTCAGCAGTGATAGCTGGTATCAGCTGGGGTTCCTGTCTTCCCCACTCCCCAGATTGAATCCCTTAGCAGGTGCAGCGCTGTCAGCCCTGCCTGCAAATGCATCTCCTCGCCCCCACCCCTCAGGGGCTGGGTCCAACTCCTCTCCTCCCTGGCCTGGATTGCTGTGGTGGCATCCCCATGGGCCTCCCTCCTTCCACCCTGCTCCCGCCACCCCCACAACCACCTCTGAGACAGCCAGCTGCGCTGTTCCCCTGCCCAAAAGGCTCCAAAGGATTCCTCATTGGCTTCAGATAAAACGCAAACTGCCTTCCTTGGCCAACGAGGCCCAAGGGAACTGCTCTGTCCACACCTCCCACCAGCCTCCTCCCTGCTCAGCCAACTGCAGTGTACAGCGTCCCTGCTGCCCCTTAACCCCAGCTGTCCTGTTCCTGTTGGGAGGCCTTTGCACTTGCTACTCCTCTGCCCAGAATGTTCTTCCTTGATCTTGGCCTGGCTGGTTCCTCCCTTACTCAGATCTCAGTGTTCATGTCACCTCCCTGAGCAGTGACCTGAAGTAGCAAGGTTGCTCTATCACATTGCCCTGCCACATACCCAGCACTTCCATCCCCATCTCCCTGCTGTCTTCTCCACTTGTTTCTCTGTCTCTCCAGAAAATCCAGAGTCCTTGAGAAGGAGGACCACGGCTGTCTTGAATGCTGCTGTGTATCTTAGTGTTTGAAATAGTGCATGAGGCACATAATCCATGTTTGTGGGCTGAGTAACTGATAGACAACTACAAAATGTGGTTGGGGATGGCAGCTCTGGTCTGGAGGCCTTGGCTCTAGGCCTGTCCCACAAGAGATGTCCTGTGTGGCCCTGAAGGGGCTGCCAGTGAGGCCCAGCTCCAGGGTCAAGCAAGGCAGCTCTGGGTGAATGAGGAGAGTGAGTGCTGGCCTGTGGGCCCGGGAGGGCAGAGGCCATGGGCCCGTCAGGAGGGCGAGTGAGGGTTGGTCAGAGAAGAGCTGTGTTCATTCATTCTCCTGCTTCAGCCCTGCTTGGGAGTGAGCCCCAGCATAGGGGTGAGATCAACGTGGAGGAGGAGTGGATGTTCCTCAAATACTGGCAGCCTGTGAGCTTTGGTGCTCAACGAATGTGTGAAGCCACGCAGGACTCTTGGCAAGTCAGCCCAGCCCGAAGTGTCCTCCTGCTTTGTCAGGCTGTCACTGGTATGAGGACAAACATCTTCAGCTAAAGAAAAGCTGCTCTGAGTGAGCAGTGCTTTAGGAAATGGGTGGAGACGGTAGGAGTGAGGGGTTTGGAGGCAGTGGGATGCCCCCCTGAGTGATACTTCATTGACCTCCATCTAGGTCACTTCTGGCAAGACCAGCTTTTCCTTTAATCTCAAGCATGGTCAGGAGAAGAGGCTGAGGGAGATGAATAGGAGCCACGTTCCTCGGGCTCCTGCTCTGTGCCAGGCACACTCATTCCAGTATCTCACTGAGCCGCAGCCCAAGGCAGTGGTGCTACAAAGTGGAACTCTGAGGGGGAGCGGCCTGCCCATCTCACAACACACTGGTGACACAGCCAGAGTGGGAACTGGGAAATTTCATCCCTCCACCCTCGGGCCTCTGACAGCACAGCTGGGAACACGATCCTGGTTGGACATCTGTGGGAGGCACCGGAATTTTTAAAAATTTCTTTTGCTGGGGATAAGAAGAGAGGACTGGGAAGAGGGAAGGGGAGGAAAACCAAACAAACAAATCATGGAACCAAAGCGAGAAGCTCTGAGAAAAGAAAGGGAGGAATGCTCTGACAGGATTCTTCATGAACATCCTCAGAAATAAAACAGGCCCCGCTGGACGTGGCTGCCTCCGTGGGCCTGTGTGTGGGGCGGGCGGAATGAGAGGGGAGACATGCCACCGAACTGAGCAGGGCCTAGGAGCCCCACACGCCACCTGGCCAATGCAGTCCTTCCTGCTGGACTCTGGCCAGGTCACATGGCTTACTCCCAGCATATGGGCTCCCAGCATACATTTCCCGGTCTCAGCACTGCCTGGAATTCTGGACTGATTCTTCCCAATTAAACTCTATACTTTCTTCCACCTTCCAAAGCTGTTGAGTATAAAAGCCAGGCCTCTTCCTCCTTGCCATCAGTGGCCCCCACGTGTGTCAACGTCACTCCGAGTTCTCTGTGCATGTGGGGCCCCCAGCAGGGCCCAGGCCCCCTGGCCTCCTCCCCCGGCTCCTTAACTGGGCTTGATGAGAGCTGGCCCTTGGGTGGGCCATGCAGCCACAATAGGATGAGAAGTGGTTTTGTGCCAACAGAGTTGATGCACTTCAGAAAGCAACAGAGGGGCTGTAAGAGGGCAGACGTGGAGGGGTGAGTGTGGGTACCAGGGAGCTCTGAGAAAAAGAGGGCACGGGGGGTGGCTGAAGTACTGGGAAGGCCATGAAGCCTTCCCGTGGCCAACCCCACGCTTTCAACATCACTCACGGCCATTGCCTTTCTATGGGATCTCTCCCCTCAAGAACCTAGCATGGCTCCTTCTCACTTGTCCAACAAAACTGCTTTATTTAAAAGTGAATTTACAAAGAATCCTTAAGAACAGCGACAAAGATGGATCAACAGCCCTACACTCTCGCTACAACCATAATCACAGGCATCTATTTTCTGTCTTTTTTCACGTGCCAATTTTCTCCTGGTGTAAACGGGTCACTCCACAGGTGACCTTTGCACCCTTTGCCAAAAGCTGAGTTAGGGGTTTTCTAGGACTCAGTGCTGGTGCGCTTCCCACCTGCTTCTGGTCCAGATGACAGGGTACCCCCGCCCCAACCCTCGGCACACTCATCTCTCTTCTGCCCACTAATAAACGTCCCCGTGAGGGACACGGGGCACCAAGGCCCTTCCCACAGTAGGGATTATGGTCTTCAGGTAGGTTCCGGGAAGGAGGACCCAGCTTTTCACTCTCACCACTCCCCCTGCTAGATCCCCTCTCTCTGCTGGTTCTGCCAGCCTGGAGTGGGGCTGCACCAGCCACCGCCTCTCCTGAAGCCTCCTTCCTCGGGCCCACGCCTTCCCCCAGAGCAGAGCCTGTGCTCAGCCACATGCATCCATCCACTCACTCACTCAGGACAGCGGACATGAGGTCAAGGTTGCCCTCAGGGACCTGCCTGGCCAGTGGGGGACAGGAGAGGAGACATCTCTGCACACTGACCACTGACTGGGGTCAGAGGGCTGTAGGACGAAGAGAGTGTGCGGGTGAGAAGGCTTGAGAGGCCTCTCCCTCAGCCGTGTGAGGACAATGCAAGGAAAGGCGTGTCTGGTAGCGGGATAAAGGTGTGTGTGCGCGTGCGCGTGCATGCAGTGAGGCTAGAGCAGCAGGGGGGTGCCCAGTGGCTGTGGAAGGGGGGCTGGGGGCCAGGCTGGAGTCCAGGCCAGCCCAACATGCAGCCAACGGTGACCCCGCACGCTTGCCTCCGTAGCGATGAAGCTCCAAGTCTCAGGCCTCAAGGGCACTGAGCAGACACCACCTGTTTATACGTTCCCGGCTCCTCTGCTACCTGGCCAAGACTCTCCCACCTCTAGGCTTTGCACATGCTGCTCCCTCCTTCCCTCGCCCCACTGCCACCCCGACCTGGTGACCACGCCACCACCCCCGGCAGGATGAGCTGCCCCCCATCCCCCACGCTGTGCTGGATACGGAAATAGGACTTTTAACTCTGCATAGTGAGCACTGGGACTCTGGTTGGTCCAAATGCAGGGTGGGAGCCAAGTCCTCTGAAGGGCCCGGGAAGATGTACAGAAGGACGAACTGGGGTGCTTAGGGCAGGCAAGAGAGATAGCCAGCCCTCTAAGCTGAGGGAAGCAGGGGCGTGAGATGCCCCAAGAGAGGCTTAATATACATGTGGAGCAAAGGCCAGGCTGGCATGACAGGGAGAGCTCAGATCGTGAGGGGCTGGCTGCCAGGCTGAGAAGGCGACTCGCCAATGGCAATAGAGGCCCCAGGAAATCCCACTCAGGGGGACCTCCATGAGAGTTTGTCCCAAATGACTGCACTGGTGTCTGACCTCTTGGTGGCCAGTGGGTGAGCTGGGGGAGGGCAAGTCAGCCTGTGGGATCCTCACCCCCCCCCCCCCGCCCCGCTTAAGGCAGCCTGTGAGGTTACTAAAGCCCCCAGACCAAGCAGCTGGGTGGCTGCCAAGGCTACCCTCTTCCCACAGACAGGCGTTCCAGCTGGGCACAGGGCGTCTCTGCCAGCCAGTCTATTTCCAGCTGCATGCGGTTGGGGTGAGATGGGTGACAGGGAGGGGTGGCGGAGCGGGTGCTACATGGGGCTGGCTGATGGCCACTATAAACAGCCAGGGCCAGGCCTGCTGGTGCTACAGGAGTTGGGTCACTGCAACATCTGTCCAGATGCAGCCAGGCCCAACAAACATCCGGGGTGACCCTGAACACCATCAATGGCCCGGGCTGCTCCAAAATAAGTAAGCTAGTTGGCAGAGGAAGCACTGAACTAGAGACTAGAGATTCTGGGACCCTCGTATTTGTTGATTAATGCCCCCTTTTAGGCACATGGCTCATCTCTGGTTTGGGATATGTATTTTGGTGGTAGGGTATTTTTAAAGTCTTCACAGGACACTTACTTTTTATTTATTTCTCAGAGTTCTGACCGAGCCCCTGGCACAGAGACTGCAAACAAGATGAAGGGAAGTGTCTGCTTGCCTGTCCCATCCTCTGCAGCAGGGTGTTTTTCTTTGCTGTTTATGGACTTGGCATGCTTTGCCCTGGGACAGGGCAAGACTTCTTCAAGCCACCAAATCAAGACAGTCAACAGTGGGGCTGGCACAGGGGGAGCGAAAATGCAGCCCAGCCCTACCAATGGGAAGGGCAGCCTTGTCGGTGATGCAGACCCTGCCCTGAACATCCAACCAGAGGGAATGCAGGAAAGTAGAAGGCTGCACTCCTCCTGATGCCGACCGGGCACCCGGTGCTCTCACAAAGGCCACCTCACAGTATTTCAGTAGCCCTCTCCTAGAATGACAGCAGACAGCTGGCCCCAGAATGCTAAGAAGGGAGGCAGGAGCCAAGGCTCCATGTGTTGATTTCCAAGTCCCCATCTCCCCTGGTCTGGAAGAGAGACTAGTGGGAGCCGAGCAGGGGGCTGGGGACATGGGGCGCTGCAGTCACATAGGCTTAGGACACCTCCGCAGGAGATCTCTGAGGACTGATGCTCGGCCCCCATGGCAGGCTTGCACACCCACCACTGCCAAACCGTGCTTCTCCGGATGGTCAGAATCAAACACTCTGCCCCATCCCCCAGCCACCTGCCATCCCTCCATCACACAGACGAGCCTGTGCTGGGCCTGTGGAAAGAGCAAAGTCAGGCTGGACCCTGGCCCTCCAGGAGCTCCTGAGGCAATAAGGGAGACCCCAGATGTCTAGCGACAAGCCTGGGGGCTACGGGCACCCAGGGGAAGAGTGTGCAACTCTAGGAAGGCCTTCTGAAGGGACTGATGCCTGAGCCGAGTCCCAAGGGTCACTGAGGAGTCACAGCAGTGACGAGCACGGGGAGGGGTGGTTTGGGCAGAAGGAACAGCAGGTGTAAGGATGCTGCTGAGTGGGACAGGGTGGTACGTTTAGGGGAGTGAAAGCTGTTTGGCCTGCTGGATCTAGCTCTCTGTGTCTGGCAGAGGCTACAAAGACCCGGCAAAGGGCTCGGCCCTGCATCATGCCACCGACTCATCAAATCACAAGACGCTCAGGGAAAAAAGGCTCTGACAGCACAACCACCAGGCTTGGGGTTCCCAACAGCTCTCTTGTACCCCAGGGGCCCTGCAGGGATGCGGTGGGCAGGAACAGCGGGCGGAGGGTGCTCCTCGGAAGAAACTCTCATTTCCTGCCAGCCCTGCCTCCCATTTCAGCCACAGCAGCACAACCACTGCAGGGTTCTGCTTGAAGTTAAGTGTTCTGCTGTTAGTAATCTGAAAACCATAGTTGCATCCCATCCCCCCATCTCACATATGATGAGGAAACTGAGGCACAGAGAGGCAGAGAGTTTTCTAAGGTCCCCAGACAAGCGCCACCTCACAAAGGGCAGGACCTGGTGCACTGCTCCTCTACCCCAGCACCACGGGCCCCTTCTGCAGTCCCACACCCCTCCCTGTCCCTATCCTGTGCTGGCTGCCTGTGGGAGGCCACCCTGAAAACTCCACTGGGTCCCAATCAATCTCCCTTCCCACCGCCCACCCCAGGATCTCCCTGGTCCCTCAGTGATCTGGGGAAAGCAGGAAGCCCCCATAAAGACGCACAAGCATCTAGTGATTTTCTTTTTCTCAGGCCAACCAGATGCACAGTCGTAAGAAGCAGAATGGGATGGAGAAGCGGGCCAATCTCTCCACCCAGCTGTGTGCACAAGGCCTGGGGGGGGGGGGGGGGGAGGGGGCGGGGCTCAGGTAAAGAGAGCAGGAAAAAAAACCTCTGGAGTTTACCTTAGAAAACACTTGTGTTTATGGAGTGAGTATACGACTGTCCAAAGCGGTTTAGTCTTACAGTGAAATGGTTGGCATTTTTTCCCAGCAAGAAACGCATCTGAGCTGCTGGAAGTATAAAGACAAATAAACAGAGGCAGCTAGAGCCTTCATTAGGGGTTTGAGGGAGCAACACATTGTCTCCAGCTGTCTTCCAGGATGAGAGGGGGTGCCTTCAAAAGGGCCCAGGCAGTGTGACCCTTTCATCCTGCCAGGGACAGCCCAGCCCACTGTCCCGAGCCACTGGCACCCGCGGTGACTTCCCCTATGTGTGCAGCTGGGTCCGTCGGCCCCCTCAGACTCCCCTGAGCTCCTCTCCTTCTCCTCTTGAGTCTCTCTGCTTGGCAGCCTGCAGTGTCATCTGTGCATCCATGTACTCATCTGACCCCAATGGATAGGGAAAAGAGGCGACATGTATCCAAGGTCACAAAATGATCATGGGGCAGAGCTGGGCTTGGAAACCCTCTTGCCACATGACCCCGTGTCACCAGCGCCACAATCTGTGCAAGAAGGGGAGAGCTTTCTGACCCCAAGAGGGCGGTAAGTGGTGGCTCATTTGGCAGGAGCACCATGTGGAATGTGAGGGGCATCCCCAAGGGGCTTCATGCACAGCCCAGGCCCCAGGCCCAACTCCTGCATCTTTGCCAGCTCAGAAAGTACATTTATTGTCTTTACAATGTACTTTGACTTTCCATACTAGGAATGAGTGAAAACTAGGTAAGTCACATCTGTTGAGCCCTTGGTATGTGCTTTACAAAGCTTGTCTCATTCCGTGTCTGCATCACCCCTGTCAGATAAGCACTGTGATTAGCTCTATGTTACAGATGAGGATGCAGAGGCCCAGAGAAGTGAAGGTACTTGCTCAAGGTCACACACAAGTAAGTAAGCGACAGATCCAGGATTCACAGCTAGGCAGGCTGATTCCCTGTCCTTCAGGGCTGGGACTGTGTCATCTAATTCCTAATTGTGAGCTCAGGGCAGGTGCTCGTGAAAACTTTATGAAATGAATGAATGTCGAGAGCTCCAGCTTCATTGCCATCTAGAAGTTCCAGACTCTCATGCTCCCCTCACCCCTCAGACCTGACAACTCTTCTTTCATTGAACCCATCAGCAATTTGGGTGGACTCTGCTTTCAAAATATATTCTGAATTCAACCACTTCTCATCATCTCCGCCACTGGCACCCTGGACTGAGAGCCACCATCATCTCTGACCCAGACCACCACAGTGGTCTCTGCCTCTTTCTACCACATTCTCTACTTAGCAGACAGAAAGCAAATCCTTTTAAGTTAAAATGTCAATCAGATTACATCAATTCCTACTCAAAATTTCCCATGGCTCTAGCTAATTTAGATACATTTCCAAGTCCCTTGTAGAACCTGTAAGGCCCTGCGTACCTCCTGACCTCATCTCCAGTCCTCCTCTCTCATACCTGGGCCTTCAGGCACACTGACTTGCTCCCAAACTCACCTACCATGTCCCCACCTGGCTGGTCCCTCTCCCTTCTGCCTGGAGGGAAGTTTCTTCCTATTATTTTCTAATGGCGGTTTCCTGGTCTCCGTGTCCCCCTCTGCTCGAATGCGGGTGAACCTTTGTAACCATTTTGAGGCTAGACAGTAAAACTTCCATGGATGTAGCCGCCATGCCGCAAGGAAGCCCATACCCACCCGTGTGGAAAGACCACTTGTGGAGGCCACCCCAAGTGTCCTGGCCAACAGCAACCACCAGACATCAGCAAAGAAGCCTCTAGGTGATTCCAGCCTGGCCATCAAGTCACCACAGCCTTTGCGTCTTCCCACTGAGGCCCCCACATGATGGAGCAGGTGGAGATGAGCCGTCCCTGCCATGCCCCATCTGAACTCCTGACCCATAGAAGCCAAAAGCAGACTAAAATAGTCATTTGTGCACTGAGTGCAGGATGGTTATTTGTGCAGCACTAGTAACTAGACCACTATTCCATCCAGTGCACCAACCTTCTGGTGGATGATCATTTTCCATCACGTTGTTATATTCTTTTTCATTGGAGATGCCCTGGCTGAACTTACCTTCCTGAGTTACATGTTGGCATGTTTACAGTCTGCGTAAGTTCACATGTGTGCACGCATTGTGGCTTTTGCTCACCACTCCCGGGTTTCTTCAGCACTTGAAACCACATCTGGCATACGGCTGGTGCTCTGCACAATTTTTTGGAATAAACAAATGGGTAACCACAAGGCGGAAGGCTTTGGTGTTGCTGCTATCACAGCCTTCGACCTATCCTTACAGCGGTGAATATTTCTGCCTTTCTTATGTTCCTAGGAGTCCTAGCAGAGATGCCCCTCAATCTTTGCCAGGAGGCCCACACGGCAGTTCGAAGGCCCAGGTGATGAGGCACTTTTACAGATTTGCTTATTTTTTCATTCTGCAAAAATGTATCATATGCCTATGATATGCTAGACATTGCACCAGGCTCTGAGGAGGAAGACGACGGGATAAAGAAGACAACTTCTGCTTTCAGGGGAAGAAGAAAGCTACAGGAGTGGTGCATACGACCTGCTCACAGATGACTTCAGGGCAAAGGCAGGTGAGTGACAAGAAGGACCCTACTGGGTCCTCACTGGGGGAGGGGTCACAAGGGCACAGCTGGGAACAGCAAGGTTGTGCAGAAGGATTCCATGAGTTTAAGGAAGGCTGGACCAGAGGGTAGGAGTTGACACAGGTGAGAGGCGAGGGGGGAAAGGCTGACGGAGCCCTGCGGAGATGCCTCATGAGCCAGTGAGCAGACACACTGGGAGCCACGAGAGAAAGTTCTGGAAGAACAGGGGTAAGACCATGTTCTGAGAGAGAAATTCAAGGGTGACACAAAGCTCATCCACAGGCAGCAGGCTCCTGCCTTGGCAAGGGGAGGCAGTACAGGCTTTGGGGTGGAGGTGCCCTTGGGGTGAACTCTCTGGAGCCGGGGGCTCCCTCCTGCCCCCTGGCATGTCACCCACCTGCCTGGCTTGGCAGATGCTAGGATTTCTGGATGTCCTCCATGACTCCCCCAACTCACCAGGGGTGCATCCCTAAGACCCCAGGGAAGGAAGCCAGCCTGTCCCTGAACCCGGCCAGCCTCCTGGAGCTGGTGATATTCCGGGCACCGTGTGGCAGGGGAGGATCAGTGATTTACAGGCTTGAGCTCGCAAATGGTCCCAGCTCTGCCACTTACTGGGTGGCCTTGCTGGTGTGCTCTGAGCCTTGGTTTCCGCATTCATAAAAAGGTGCCACCAATGGCTTCTACCCCTGGATGCTGCAAGGACCGAGAGAACGTGAACATAGCATCTTAGATAACTCCTGGCATGGGGCAGAGATTCCAGCACAGTTCCCTGGTCTTGCCCAAGTACAACTGCCTGCCTAGCACAAGGCCAGGCACACATAGTAGGTGCTCAATGAGCACTGCCAGGAAGGAAGTACTCTGATTAATAAAATAACTTTTCTGCGGGACCTGGCTACAGCCGACTTCTCTTCATCAGGGAAGAAAAGTGCTGAGAAGCTAGTTCAAAATTCAAACTGTGAGCAACTTGAGAAACATATTTTGCAGTAAGTCAAGGTAAAGACTGGGGTCAAAGAAAACATCTGGCTAAGTGAACTAATGGCTTTAGCGAAAAGGACCCTTGCTTTGTGGAGACGGGAAAAAATTATCCACTGCTGGTTTTAATTTAAGATGAAAAAAAAATCTCATTCTATTAGCTTAAATATTGCTCTTATGTCCAATTGCATGGAGTTTGGAATAATATTTTTCAAACAGAACTACTGCTATTTCAAGTAATTACAATGCTAAAAGCAGTCATTTGGGGTTGAGCAAGGATCGCATCATGGTTTCAATTCCCTCTGGTGTCATTTTCTGTTATATTTGAGAAATTCCTCAATAAAGATGTCAAATAGAGAGAGGGTTTTGCTCCCCAGAGGCCAGATTTGGCCACCCTCCCAGGCAAGCCATCTCCACAAGAAAATAACCTCGTTTGCTCAAAAGAAAAGGTTCAACTCTGAAAACTCAGGCAAGAAAGTAACCCTGAAGCCGTCAGCCTCATTTCTGCTAATTAACTCAGAATGCTTTTTCTACTCTGTTGATCAGGGTTTAGGCCAGCCATCATCCCAGACAATTCAGTAGTGGCTGAGAGAGGAATGTTACAGCCAGACAAGACTCCTGACCCGCACTCCTGAAGACCAAGAAACAGGGGATGGAAATGGGCTTCACTGTCCCTGATGGGTGATGGGCTGTGAGTGGGGCTCCCAATAACAGACCAGAAATGGTCAAGACTGTGCAAAGCAGCCAAGAACAGAGAACCTTCCAGCCACTCTGTCAGTCTCCATGGCCATTGAGCACTCACCGGGGGCAGGCTCTGTGCTGGAAGCTTCACTGGGAAGCATGAACACAATTCCCACTGAGATCAAGCAGGTAATTAAATACCCAAAGTTGCTGATTGTGAGCAATAGGGCGTGGTGAGGATTGCAGCAAAACAGGAAGTACATCCCGAAGGGGCCAGCTGCAGCACAGCTCCTGTCAGTTGCCCTAGTACCACACTGAGATGTGGGCAAGAGATGCCCCTGCCCTGGGGCCCCATGCTTTGTTGCGTGTGTGTGGGGGGGGTCCCTGCTCCACCCCTGTGGTTGTAGCCTTCCCCATGGAGTAAGGAGTCCATAGGGGATCACATACCTGCCCTTCTAAACCACATGCTGGACATTTAAGACCCTTAAAATTCCCTGTCTAAATGGCCCCAAGTCTGTTCCCAGAGGGACAGATGACACTTAGAATCAAGCAGTAGAGGGATCCCTGGGTGGCGCAGCGGTTTGGCGCCTGCCTTTGGCCCAGGGCGCGATCCTGGAGACCTGGGATCGAATCCCACGTCGGGCTCCCGGTGCATGGAGCCTGCTTCTCCCTCTGCCTGTGTCTCTGCCTCTCTCTCTCTCTCTCTGTATGACTATCATAAATAAATAATAAAATAAAAAAAATTAAAAAAAAAAAAAGAATCAAGCAGTAGAGAAAGGAAAAGTGGCTTGGGAGCAAATGGCCAGAGCCTGGACATTCAGGTTAGGCTGTCTTCAGGTTCCCTGTGGTGAAGACAACCATGTGCTGAAGTCAACCATGAGGAGAAGGGGTGGAAGCAGGCACTGCCTACACTAGTGCTTTCTGACACAAAACTCCAAGGAATCCTAGATCCTAAATTCCAGTCTCGCCTTCCAGGTCATTAGGAAGGAGTATTTGATGAGGCAGGAGGGACTGAATATGTTCTAGCTTTGAAGCTTTATACCTATTTAGCCATGTGGCATCCAGGCCTCCATCTGCACTCCTGCCCAAGCCCCACAACATCAGGGGCCAGGTAGAACAATGCTGCAAATACTGATTTTTATGTGCCGTCCCTTGATTTTTTTTAATCAGTTAATCAATTAATTAATTATGTATTTATTTATTAGTTTTTATTTTAATCACCTGGTACTCATCACAACAAATGTACTCCTTATTCCCTGTCATCTACTTCTCCCACCACCCCACCCACCTGTCCTCTGGTAACCATCAGTGTGTTTTCTTTTTCTTTTTTTTTTTTTTTTTTTAATCAGTGTGTTTTCTATAGTTAAAAGAGTCTGGGGCAGCCCAGGTGGCTCAGCAGTTTACCACCACCTTCGGCCCGGGGTGTGATCCTGGAGACCTCGGATCGAGTCCCAGGTCTGGCTCCCTGCATGGAGCCTCCTTCTCCCTCTATGTCTCTGCCTCTCTCTGTGTGTCTCTTATGAATGAATAAATAAATAAATAAAATCTTTAAAAAAGAAGTCTGTTGCTTGATTTGTGTCTCTTTTTTCCTTGCTTGTTTGTTTTGTTTCTTAAGTTTCACGTATGAGTGAAATCATATGGCATTTGTCCTTCTCTGACTGGCTTATTTCACGGAGCATCATACTCTCTAGCTCCATCTGATTCACGCAAATGGCAAGACTCCATTCTTATTAATGACAGAGTAATATTCCATTGCACAGACATACCACATCTTCTTTATCCATTCATCAATTGATAGCCACTTGGGTTGCTTCCATCTCTTGGCTGTTGTAAACAATGCTTCTAGAAACATGGAGGTACCATAAACATTAGTGTTTTCATATTCTTTGGGTAAATACCCAGTAGTATGATTGTTGGATGGTAGGGTAGTTCTATTTTTAACGTTTTGAGGAACCTCCATACTGTTTTCCAGAGTGGCTACACCAGTTTGCATTCCCAATAGTGCAAGAAGGTTCCTCTTTGTCTAATCCTCGCCATTACCTGTTGTTTCTTTGTGTTGCTGGTTTTGGCTATTCTGAGAGGTGTGAGGTGATATCTCACTGTGATTCTGATTTGCATTTTCCTGATGATGAGTAATGTTGAGCATCTCTTCATGTGTCTGTTGGCCATCTGGATGTCTTCTTTGGGAAAAATGTCTATCCATGCCTTCTGCCCATTTTTAAACTGGATTATTTGTTGTTTCGGTGTTGAATTGTATCAGTTGTTTTTTAAAGATTTTATTTATTCATGAGAGACAGAGAGAGAGGCAGAGACATATGCAGAGGGAGAAAAATGTCTATCCATGCCTTCTGCCCATTTTTAAACTGGATTATTTGTTGTTTCGGTGTTGAATTGTATCAGTTGTTTTTTAAAGATTTTATTTATTCATGAGAGACAGAGAGAGAGGCAGAGACATATGCAGAGGGAGAAGGAGGCTCCTTGAGGGGAGCCCTTTGTGGGACTCAATCCCGGGATGCCAGGACCACACCCTGAGCTGGAGGCAGATGCTTAACCACTGAGCCACCCAGGTGTCCCATATCAGTTCTTTATATATTTTGGATACTAACCCTTTATCAGACCTGTTATTTGCAAATATCTTCTCTCATTCCATAGGATGCCTTTTAGTTTTGTTTCCTTCATTGTGCAGAAGCTTTTTATTTTGATGTAGTCCCAACAGTTTATTTTTGCTTTTGTTTCCCTTGCCTGCAGGGACCTATCTAGAAAAACTTGCTATGGTTGATGTCAGAGACACTACTGCTTGTCCTCTTTTCCAGAATTTTTATGATTTCAGGTCTCACATTTAGGTCTTTAAACCACTTTGAATTTATCTTTTGTCTACAATGTAAGAAAGTGGTCCAGTCCCATTTTTTTTTTTTTGCACACTGCTGTCCAATTTTCCAAGCACCATCTGTGGAAGACAGTCTTTTACCCATTGGATATTCTCTCCTGTTTCCCCACTGAGGATGATGTTAGCTGTGGGTTTTTCATGTACGGCCTTTATTTATTTATTTATTAATTTTTATTTACTTATGATAGTCACAGAGAGAGAGAGAGAGGCAGAGACACAGGCAGAGGGAGAAGCAGGCTCCATGCACCGGGAGCCCGATGTGGGATTCGATCCCGGGTCTCCAGGATCGCGCCCTGGGCCAAAGGCAGGCGCCAAACCGCTGCACCACCCAGGGATCCCATGTACGGCCTTTATTATGTTGAAATATGTCCCCTCTAAATCCTTGTTGAGGGATTTTATCATGAATGGATGTTGTCCTTCAACAAATGCTTTTTCTGTGTCTACTGAAGTGAATATGGTTCATACTCTCTTACTGATGGAATATGTTGATTGATTTGTGAATAGTGAATCACTCTGGTATCCTGCGAATAAATCCCACTTGATAATGGTGAATGATCTTTAAAAATGTATTGTTGGATTTGGTTTGCTAGTATTTTGATGAGGATTTTTGCATCTTAGTTCATCAGAGATATTGGCCTGTAGTTCTCTTTTTTTGGTAGTGTCTGAATCTGGTTTTGGTATTAGTGTAATGCTGGTCTCATAGAATGAATTTTAAAGTTTTTATTCCTCTTCTATTTTTTTTTTTGAAATAGTTTGAGAAGAACAGGCATCAGTTCTTTAAAAGTGTGGTAGAGGGATCCCTGAGTGGCGCAGCGGTTTGGCGCCTGCCTTTGGCCCAGGGCGCGATCCTGGAGATCCGGGATCGAATCCCATGTCGGGCTTCCGGTGCATGGAGCCTGCTTCTCCCTCTGCCTATGTCTCTGCCTCTCTCTCTCCTCTGTGTGTGTATGTGACTATCATAAATAAATAAATAAAATAAATAAATAAAAGTGTGGTAGAATTTGCCTGAGAAGCCCTCTGGTTCTGGACTTTTGTTTGTTGGCAGTTTTTTGATTACTGATTCAGTTTCATTGCCGGTAATGGCACATTTTCTATTTCTGTCTGTTCACATTTTCTATTTCTTCCTGCTTCAGTTTTGGTAATTTATAGGTTTCTGGGAATTTATCCATTTCTTCCAAGTTATCCAATTTGTTCGCATATAAGTTTTCATAATATTCTTATAACTGTTTGTATTCTGTGGCATGTGTTATTTCTCATCTCTCATTTGTGATTCCAATTACTTGGATCCTTTCTCTTTTTTTCTTGGTAAGTCCGGCTAAAGGTTTATCAATTTTATTATCTTTTCAAAGAACGAGTTCTGGTTTCAATGATTTATTCCATTGTGTTTTTTTAGTTTCTATTTCATTTATTTCTGCTCCAATCTTTATTATTTCCTTTCTTTTGCTGGTTTGGGTTTTGTATGTTGTCCTTATTCTAGCTCCTTTAGATGTAAAGTTAGGTTGTTTATATGAGATTTTTCTTGCTTGAGGGAGGCATGTAGTGCTATAAACCTCCCTCTTAGAACTGCTTTGGCTATATCTCAGAGTTTTTGAACCATTGTGTTTTCATTTTGTTTCCAGGTACTTTTTTATTTTTCTTTTATTTCCTGGTTGACCCATTCATTGTGTAGTGGCATTTTATTTAATCCCCATGTTTTGTGGTCTTTTCAGATTTTTTATTTATTTTTATTTTTATTTTTTTTAAAGATTTATTTATTTATTTATGATAGACAGAGAGAGAGAGAGAGAGAGAGAGAGAGGCAGAGACACAGGAGGAGAGAGAAGCAGGCTCCATGCCGGAAGCCCGACGTGGGACTCGATCCCGGGACTCCAGGATCGCGCCCTGGGCCAAAGGCAGGCACTAAACCACTGAGCCACCCAGGGATCCCCCTTTTCAGATTTTTAAAAATGATTTTATTTATTTATTCATGAGAAACACACACACACAGAGAAAGAGGCAGAGACACAGGCAGAGGGAGAAGCAGGCTCCATACAGGGAGCACGACGTGGGACTCAATCCTGGGTCTCCAGGATCACACCCTGGGCTGAAGGTGGTGCTAAACCACTGAGCCACCTGGGCTGCCCCTCAGATATTTTTCTTGTGGTTGATTTCTAGTTTCATAGTATTGTGGTCAGAAAAGGTGCATGGTATGATTTCGATCTTTTAGAATTTGTTGAGGCTTGGGATCCCTGGGTGGCGCAGTGGTTTGGCGCCTGCCTTTGGCCCAGGGCGCGATCCTGGAGACCCGGGATCGAATCCCACGTCGGGCTCCCGGTGCATGGAGCCTGCTTCTCCCTCTGCCTGTGTCTCTGCCTCTCTCTCTCTGTGTGACTATCATAAATAAATAAAAATTAAAAAAAAAGAATTTGTTGAGGCTTGTTCTGTGAGCCAGTATATGATCTATCCTGTGACATCTCTTGAATGTTTTAAGAAGATTTTATTTATTTATTCATGAGAAACACAAAGAGAGAGACAGGGAGAGAGAGTGAGGCAGAGACACAGGCAGAGAGAGAAGCAGGCTCCCTGCAGGTAGCCCAAAGTGGGACTTGATCCCAGGACCCCAGAATCACAACCTGAGCCAAAGGTAGATGCTCAGGACACCTGAGTGGCTCAGCAGTTGGGCGCCTGCCTTCGGCTCAGGTTGTGATCCCAGGATCTGGGATCGAGCCTCGCATCGGGCTCCCTGCAAGGAGCCTGCTTCTCCCTCTGCCTGTCTCTGCCTCTCTCTCTCATGAATAAATATATAAATCTTTAAAAAAAAAAAAAAAAGGTGGATGTTCAATCACTGAGCCATCCAGGTGCCCTACCCCTTGATTTTTAAATGTTGATAAATCAATCCATGAGGAGGAGGATAATAGTGATGATTACAAAAACACTGGGAGGATAAACCAAATGTGTTTGCAGGCTGAATAAGGACTGCAGGCTGCCCGCCTGAAATCTCCACAACAGGGTGACAGTATCCATCTGGAACCTGCACAAAATGTGACATCTGGACGTGCAGCTTTCTGTACTTGCTTTGTTACTTAATCATCATAGTGACCCTTCGAGATAGGAATTACTGACCCATGTTGTAGTTAGGGGAACGAGGCTTGGAGGGTTTGCGGAACTGGTCCCAAACCATCAACTCATGAGTGGTGGTGCCAGAACTTGAGCCTAAATCTTCAACCTCCAAGCCCAGCTTCCTCTTCTGGTTTTCCGTGTTTTTGCCAACATTTATCCCAACGCTGTACCAACATCTATCCCAACGCTTTAACTCTCACTGCATGCTATGGAGGAAGGATGTGAGGCTCTGGGAGGTCACGTGGTCAGTGTGGGACGGAGCCGGTTGGAACCAAGGTCTGACTTCTTTAGAGCTAGAGTTTTGTCTTGAAAAGGAAAAAGCCCAAACAAAAACAAGTCTGTCGAGAAGGTTCTGCCCTTAGCTAAAAGCAGAGGAGCAACAGAGAAAGCCTTTTCTCGGTTGCCATATGTGTGAGTTAGAGCCGTATGAAGTTGCAATCTGTGCTTGGAGGTGGGGGTGGGGATAGTCCTACCCAGTTCTTTATATCAATCAGCGCTGAAAGAATCTGTTGTAAAAATAAAAATAAACCCACCCAGACTCTGCCATTTGTCGGGAGACATTGGGTGTACCTGCCATTGTCTAGAACAAGGGTAATTATGAACAGGTAGTTCTGCATAGGTAAGAGTGCTATGACCAGAAGGGGAGCTCAGACACAATCCAGGGAGTGAAGATGGCTGGCTCTGGCCTCCACTGGCCCACCCCAATGCATTTCTTTCTGAAAGTGAGCAGGATTGGATGTTCATGACATTTTGGGTGCTCGGTGCTAGGTACTCTGCTGGATGCTCAACAGCCATGATCTCATTCAATCCTCACAAACAGGGACTATGAATTCCATTTTACAGGTGAGAAAACAGGCATAGAGGTGAAGTGACTGAACAAAGGGCACACAGCTGGTACTGGCAGGGCCAGGACCTAAGCCCAGAACTGGCAGTTCCTGAGGCCTGTCATCTGGGATCCTGGGAACTACTGCCTGTTGTCTCATGGGGATGGATATCTGCTCTGCCTTCACAAACTAATCAGTTACTGAAGTGAACTCTTGCTGTCTTCTAAAAAAGTGACAACTGGTAAAACTCCAGGCTTATGCCCTGGGAGGATTAAAGGAGATAACGCTTGGACGATACTTCACTTGGTGTCTGGCACAATAACTGTCCTACAGCACAGCCTAATCAAATGTCCTGGCCACCTCTGCAGTCTCCTGCCCCTCCTGCCACCGTCCTGAGCCCAGGCCCTGGGAGCCCCCTGCAGCTCTGTGCACAGGCTGTGTTCTCGTCCCGGCCAGGGGTTCTGCAACCTCTGCAGAACCTGCTCAGTGCTACCTCCTCTCTGAAGCCCCTCAAGGAGCCACCCCACTTTCAGCCCCACCCTCACCCGGTGCAGGGGTGGCTCTTCACAGGCCCCTCGGGGCTCCCACAGCCGGCTGCCCAGACTTCCATTTCAGCACTTATTTTGGGTGTAATTATATGTTCACAGGTCTGTTTCCCATAACAAGCCTGTCTGAGATCCAACATGCACTAAACAAAAACAGGCAGGGAAACCTAAAGCTAATATGCCACTGGGAGGAAAAGTTCCAGGGTGCCTGGGACACTGCACTTCCCGTGCCATGCACCCATAGGCCAGCTGGCACAAGGGAAGGTCTGCCAAGCTCTTTCACAGATGTACTGCACCAAAAGCCAGACAAACAACCCGATGACCCTCTGACCCAGTAGGTCCACTTCTGGGAAGAACTGTTACAGGAAACAATTAGGAAAATAAGAAAAAATACACTTATGCCCAGAATCACTTCTGGGTTCTGACAGTAGAAACAGAATAAGCAAACAATCTAAATGACCAGCCACAAAAGGGAGGCTGAGTGACCCAGAGTAACAGTAATGCTTGTTTATTGATTATTTGCACCTGTTAAATGCCAGTCACTTCGCTCCACCCTGTCATTTTGTCCTCGAACACAACCTGGGGAAGTAGGCAGCACAATTATCCCTGCAAGGAAGCAGGCTCAGAGGTGCTGACAGTAGTGAAGGCCACTAGTAGGGGGAGCTCTGTGCCAGGCACCCCTCTCAGCAGGACACTGACTCAGTACTGCTCACAAGAGGCCATGACCAAGCTGCTCATCATAACCCCCCTTTACCAATGGGAGACTGAGACCCAGATACATTAATAACACATCCACAGCCACACTCCTGCTGAGTTTGTGGTCTTATCTCCTTGGCTCTAGCTCCCTGTGTCACTCAGCAGCCAGCCGCAGAGGGCCTAGGGATCAGGCACATCTGCTTTGAGACCCTGTGCTCTGTGCCATGAGACGGACCTCCTGCTGCAGACTGCAAACCAGCTCTGTTATGAATTATGACCCTCCAAAGATGCTGAAGTCCTAAAGATCAGTCTCTCTGAACTTAATAGCCTCTGTTGGGGATGGGGTCTTTGCAGAGGAGGTCAGATAAAATCTGACCATGTCCTTAGAGAAGGGGGAGATTTGGACATAGGGATAGATGTGCACAGAGCAAAGGCAATGCAAAAGCATAAGGAGAGCATGATCTACAAGCATAGACTGCCTGAAGCTACCAGAAGCCAGGCAAGAGGCCTGACGCAGATTCTCCCTGGAAGCCCTCCGAAGGAACCAACTCTGCTGACAGCCTGACTTCAGACATCTGGCCTCCAGCCTGTGAGAGAACAAATTTCTGTTGTTTAGGCCACTCAGTTTGTCACATCTTTATTGCAGCTCCAGCTCATTAGTTACTTATCACATTATGAGACAGCTGGCAAAATGGTGATAACAGGGGGTGGGGGGGGGGGTGTCACTGGAGGTCATGTGATGGGAAAGGGACCACTGATTGCCACTATAGGGAATGACACTGGGCTGCAGGGAGGGCAGCCTCGAGGAGACACACCAGCATGACAATGCTGCCTTCCAATTTCTCTCCCTCTTCTCCTGCATTTTCCCAATTTGACTCAGCAAGCTTGCATTACTCTTCTAAATTTCATCCAACTGGCTTAAATCTACGTATTTGCACCATGAGAATCTGGAGGTATGGTGGGGGCGGGGATCCCTGTGATGGGCTGCACTGTGTTCCCCAGATCCGTATGTTGAAGCCCTAACCCCTAGGACCTCAGAACGTGATTATCTGGAAACAGGATAAGGTCTTTAAAGTGGTGACTGGGTTACAAATAGGTTGTCAGGATGGGCCCCACTCTAGTAAGACCGGTGTCCTTATAAGAAGAGATTAGGACGCATACAGAGGCAGAGAGAAAGAGCAAGAAACCAGTTGCATGTACACAGAGATAGAGGACCACGTGAACACACAGCAAGAAGGTGGCCATCTGCGAGCCAAGGAGAGAGGCCTCAAAAAAAAGAAATCTACCAACATCCTGACCTCTACTTCTAGCCCCCAGAACCCCCAGAACCAGAAGAAAAGAAGTTCCTGTTGTTTAAGCTGACCAGCCCGTGCTATTTTGTTCTGGCGGCCCCAGGAAAGGAATACAAGGAACCAGAGGAGGGCGAGCCTCCCCCCAGCCCCCAGCGCTGTAGGCTGGGGCTGAGGAACAGGCAGGACATGCCTTAGTGGGCAGGGTGTGGCGCCGCCGTGTCACTCACCCAGGCAGTTGTGTCCATCGTGGGCCAACATGAAGCCGTCAAAACAGGTGCACCGGTAGTTCCCTGGGATGTTGATGCACTCATGCACGCAGCCCCCATTGTAGTAGTCGTTCTCACATTCGTCGATGTCTGCAAAACAAGGGCCGGGAGAGGGGTCAGAGGAAGGGCCTCGGAGTGCCCCCTACCCCCACCCCACTGAAGCCACCAGGGCATGACTGGTTCTGGGATGACTCAACAGGTATTCTCGAAAGTCCTCACTGGGGGCTGGGGACCCAAAGACCACAGAGATGAAGATCCTGGCCCTGCAATAAAGACCGGCCGCTTCCTTACAGGGCAGTGCAGGGTGCATTCCCATGGTGAAGCAGGCAAGATTCACACCCAGCTCTCCCTCCTTCAAGAGCCTCTTGACAATAGCAGCACACGGGGACCCCCCACCCCGCCCCGCACTGGCTCTCTTCAGCCTCCCAGAGATGGAGAGCTCATTGCTTGTGAAGTGGGGAGTAATGAATAATATGAATTGTGGGGCAGCCCCGGGGGGCTCAGCGGTTTAGTGCTGCCTTTGGCCCAGGGCCTGATCCTGGAGACCCAGGATGGAGTCCCACGTCAGGCCCCCTGCAGGGAGCCTGCTTCTCCCTCTACCTGTATCTCTCTCTCTCTGTGTGTCTTTCATGATTAAATAAATTAAATCTTAAAAAAAATAATAAAGCGAATTCGGCACACCACCCAAAAAAAAAAAGTAACCTCTGCAATGAGCGCCAAGTCCATACACTCCACGCAGTTTCCTTCCACAGCAGCGCCCAAAGCCTGAATTTCTACTGCTTCAGATTCCTCGTTATAACAAAGGCCTCTGTCTCATAAACAATGACCAACAGCCTTTGTAAAGGTCACCCTTTCTGCTGTTTTAAGTTTTGTTTTGTTTTTTTTTCCAACATTCTCCATCGGGGGTCGCAGGGCTATGGGTTCTGGAGTTCCCGAGAGATCTGAGAGACCTCGGAGCGTCCCCGGAAGGCGCCTAGTTAACACCCAGCGAGCAGCTTGTCCACGCAGGCCCCGCGGGCCACGCCGTCCGTCCGTCATTCCCTCTTCACGCCCCACGGGAACTCCGGGAGGTGCGCACCATCATCCTGCTGCCGACTTCACAAGTGCGCCGAAGGAAGCGGGGAACCGGGGGCGCGCCAGGCCCCAGCCCACGGTCACGCACCCAAGGACGTGGAGCGAGCGGGCTTCGAACCAGCAGGCCCGGATTGGGGGCTCCGGGGGCTCCAGGGCCGCCGCCATGTCCGGGAGCAGCGAGCAGCAAGCGCCAGGGCCCGGCGGGACCCACCAGCATCGCCTGGAGGGTTCGGTAACCTCCTCCCTGCACTTGCTCCCTCCATCCGCACCGGCTCCAACCTCCACGGACAACCCAAGGACGCGGGAAGGGGCAGCAACCGGAAGTGCCCACACAGCGGAACCGGAAGTACTCTACTCAGGGGGAACAGGAAGTGTCTGCGCTAAGCACAACCGGAAGTGCCTCGCAGGATGAATGGGTCCCTCCCTTCCCGCGTGTAGAAGGCTAGGCCGGGCGAGGCGAAGGGACTGAGGGCCAGCCTGGCGACTCCCCGAAAGGCACGAGGGGCTGGCCCACAGAGCGATGCCCAGCTCCGCGCGCTCTCCATGCTAGTGCGCAGGGGACGAAGGCCACGGGGCCAGTTGGAGTTCGCAGGTGGGAATGCCCATCGGAAGACTCGCTTGCTCAGGAGGTAGTGAGCTCCCCAACTCCGGAGGTGACCAAGCGCTGCCTGGACATCTGCCCGCCAGGGACGCTTGCAGCAGCAGAGGGGATAACTGCGGTGGAAATAGCAGCACGAAGATGCCGGAAAACAGAGCCCGGGCAGCGCCGTCCACTGCGTGTGCCCACCCATCCAGCCTAGGCCCGAATCGCCAAAGGTGCGAGACACAGAAGCTTCCACCTAACCTGCCTGCCGTGGCCACCAGCCTCAGTCGGGACGCCGGCTCGGTCCCGCCGAGTCACTTCAATTGTCCTTAATCATGATACTTCATACACTTAGACGTTGAAGGAGGATATACGATTTTACGTTTGGAGGGGTACAGCGGTTTCTAAAGACTGAGATATTGATTACTTCTCATTCTCTGCAGCCCTGACCTTTTTGCGGAAGCCCCAGGGAACTCAATCTGACCACCTTTCTCCCGGAATCTCCCAGACACTCCAGAGGCAACATGGCCCTACTTTCATCCGTTAACCTGCCCTTCCCTAGGGTTCCTTGCCCCTGTGAATATTGTTATCCTGATCCCTCCCCAAAGACATTGAATCCACTACCAAAGCATGGTTTTTTCTACGCGCTTAACACGGTGACAGCCTGCCCATTGGTCCACCGTTCCACCAGCTACTCAGCGTGGGCCTCATCTCTCATCTGATCTGAGCCAGCAGCCCCAGACCGTTCCCTTCCTCCGTTCCTTCGTATGAACAGGTGGATCAGGAGAAGATGGCCTGGACCCCAGTACTGGGGGTGGAGCCTGGTCAGTCTAACCCAAACAGCATATGTAGCAGCAGCTCTTGTTTCCGGGGCCGGCATATGACTTAGGCTGGATCAGTGAGATTGAGGGGACGCACTTTTACTCCATGCTTGGGTAAAAGAATTCTCTCTCTCTCTCTCTCAACTTGTATCTTAGAAGGAATTATGCAAATACAGGAACACCAGCTCATTTAATTTTCACAGCAACCCTCTGGGGTGGGCATTTTAACTTCATTTTATGGTTCAGCAAACTAAAGTGCAGAGAGGAGAGGTAATTGCTCAATGTCACATAGTAAACGGCAGGGCAAGGATCAGAACAGAGGTTTTTTAGTCTGAAAAACCTGTGTCCTTTCTAATAAGTTAGAATGCCCATGACATGCCAGGCATTGGCAAATTACTCCATACACATTATTACACCCTTGGCACGTCTACACTGTGGCTGAGAAAGTATTATCTAATCATCCAAACACTCATTTATCCATTCATCCTTCCATTTGTCTGTTCATGCTAAAATCTATTCATCTAAATATCCAGTCAGCTAATCATCCTTCTAGTCATCCAATCACCTATTATTCACCCATCCATTTATCCAGGCAAATATCTACCCATGTATCCAAATATGCATATATCCATCTAAATATTCAGCTAGGCCCCCATCCTTTTATTCATTTAAACATTGAAACATCCATCCATCCTATATCCATTCACTCATCCACCATCCACATGTCTACCCACCACTGATACACTCACCCATCTATAGACACACACACACACCACATACCTGTACCCACTCATCCATCTATCCAGCCATTCACTCATCCATCCATTTATATATATATTCATCCACCCATCAACTTCTTCAAACATGATCCCCCTTTATGTATTATAAAATACATACAATAAGATTTAAAAAAAGATGTTAGGAAGAAGAAAAAGAAATGAGGGTTGAAGGATAAGAGAAAGCTGGTGAAAGTATACAAATAAATTTGGTAATTCCAGTACGATTTCAAAAAAGCCAGCCACAAATATGGCTCCTAGATTTCCAGAAACCAAAGCAAAGAAGGAAACACAGAGTCACCACATCCATAAAATGCAATTAAACCAGCTCTTTCAATGGTGGTAAGGTCTAATAAAAATGTCTCTTCCCTGGTTAGGGTAATCACATGCCCCGATTTGCTTGGCATAGTTCCAGTTTATGCTGTTGTCTGGGTGTAATTATTGACAACACACTTTTCACTCTCAAAATAATAAACTACTTGGTCACCATACCCATAGGGCATTATAAAGAGATTGCTGAATAACCAATAAAATAACTCTAGCCTTTTCCTTCCCATGATACCCTATAGTGTTGGCCACAGTAGATGCCAGAAGGCAGAAGCGTGCAGGAATGTTCACTGCTCATACCTTTTCCCTTACTTTATCTCCAAGGGATTCCCCCAAATCGAAGCATCTCTTAGAACCATCAGTTTCCCCTCCAATCCCCAGGCCCAAAGTGCTATCACATGCTTCCCCGAGGCCAGCCTGCAGCATCTGTTCACAGCTAAGCCCCCTCCCCTGATTTCTGTGTCTGTGTGTTGAGTTTTTGTTGTTTTTTAATCATGTGAGCTTCCTGCTTTAATAACAAGAGAAATAAATGCACAAACAAATCAACTAAAAAAAAAAAATGTCAGCCAAAGCAAGTGGATTTGTTTCTGGGAAAAAAAAAAAATCCATGAACCATCACTCCTGGAGGAGGCCCCACAGGCCACCAAGACGTCTGGCAGGCTCGGGCCACTTTTTAAGGACTGTTAAGGCTAGAGAGAGAATGAGGAGCAGGCGAATGGGGTAGGGAGAGGGTGGTGATGGAATGGAGGGGGACAGAGCCAAGCTCTCTGGATGTTTATTCTTAAAGGACTATTGTGGGTTGAACTGTGTCATTCCCAAAGATGTATTGGTGCCCTGACCCCCAGTATCTGTGAATGTGACCTGATTTGGAAATAGGATCTTTGCAGATGTAAGCAAATTAAGATGAGGTCATCCTGGATTAGGATGGGCCATAATCTAACGACTGGTGTCCATATAAGAAGAGGGAAATTTGGATACACACAGAGAGGATATTAGGACAGAGAGGAGAACACCGTGGAGAAACACACAGAGACACAGAAGGAAGATGGCCATGTGATGACCAATGCAAAGATTGGAGGAAGGGAGCTGCATAAGAGCCAGGGGGTAGTGCTACCCCCATTTTACTGATGTGGAGACCGAGGCACAGTGTGGCTGAGCACCCAGTTTCCCAGCCCCTAGCCTGTGCCTGTGTTCCAAGGCAGATTCCATATCTTGTTGGAGCCATATCCTTTGGGTGCATGAGATGAACAACTTGTTACAAGTGCTTCACGTTCCAGAAAGTTATTAAGGAGAAGTGTGGGAAGGAGATGTCACGTGCCTCATTTTTATTTCTAAGGTGTATACACCTATCTCAGAGGCTGAGGGATGGTTACAGGGAAGGTTTGTAGGAGGGAAAACCATGGGGAGAACAAAAGACCTGATCGGAGTGCTGGGGATAAGTCCGATAGCTCACCCTAGTCCTCCCTGCTCCTTCTACAGCTAGGATTTTTTTTTTTTTTTTTTTTTTTTTTTAGTTTTTGGTTATGAAAACTCAGTTCTCAACAGAAAACAGTTTCCAACATCTCACAGAACAGAGCAAAGCAGCACAGGAGCTGCTTATTATGGGATTTTAAAAAGCACACACTGTTTCATTTTTCCTATATTAAAGGCAGCCATGCACACGCGATCCCACAGCTATGGTTCTGTGCCAACAGGAGTGGTTTGGAACTCGAATGGGATGAGTTTAGTTTTATTTTTTTTTTCAATTAATTCAAAATCGATTCTCATTGCACCATAAAATATATATTTATTCTGCAATGCTTAGGTTTCTAAAAGATTGCATTGCAATGTGTTGGGGCACCTTCTCATTTTATTTTCATGTTTTTTCAGGGCATTTTCCTGAAAATCACGATGGACTGGAGAGGTTCTCAAAATGAGGGTTTTTAAAGTCCCCCCCCCCCTCCGCTTTCAGAGATCATTACTGAAAAACGCCTTCTTGTTTCCCCTTGAAATTGGCATTTTTCTTGACATTCCTTGCAGACCGTGGAGACCAAACGCTCTAACAAAGACCCCTCCCCTGGCTGGGCACTAGCACGTCTTTTCCTTTGTCTGGGGGCTTTAGGAAAAACTGTGCACTCCTCAGATCAGGCAACCGTTCTGGGAGAGATGTATGGCTTAGGAAGTTGGGTCCTTATTGGTGAATAAATCTTAATCCGGTTTGTTGGCTAATTACGCTCAAGGGAAGGTAGTTTTGCAGGGCCGCCTAGCAGGAAGGATTAAGCCTCCTGTCTCCGGTGGCACAGGGTTAAGCTCCGAGTTTGTAATGATTGAGTAATGAGACCCGGCTCTCTGTGGACCCCTGGCATCCATTGATCAGGTTTCCCTTCTGAGGAGACAATGCTAGAAGTAGGCCCAGCAGTTAATTATGGGAAAGGTCAAAGGTCACACAAAACCAACACAAATCTATATACTTTTTCATTCCTAACTGCACACAATGACCGTGGCTCAGCCAGAGGGTGGGAAGGCCCTCCCCACTGCCCAGCTCGTGATCCAAAGTGACCATGGGGTTCGAGCTGCTTGCTGACCTCCCCCAGCAGCTGCCGCAGTGTCAGGACACCACACTTTCGCTCATGCTGTTCCCTAGCCTGGGGCTCCTTCATCTTTACAGACACCTATATATGTCTGCAGGCTGAGCCCCAGCATCATCTCCCACCTGAAACCTCTGCTGATCCCCTGGCAGACATGACTCCTCCTCCTCCAGCGGACCCCAGAGCCCCAGGAATGGATAGCAACCATCACTCATGTTTGCTATGTGTCTGTCCTTTGGAGCTGTGCGTCCCATGGGACAAGGGCTGCATTCTGTTCAGTGTAAGCTTCGGAAGTGGCAGAGTATGCTCCGCAAAAGCTCGGTGACAAGCAGCAAACAGATGCATAATCATCATAGGCACAGCCTCCATCGACTGACCCCTGACAACGTGTAGGTGGTATGCAGGCCCCTCATGTATGACACCCTGAGAAGTATGTACCAACATCTTTATTTTGTGGCAGGGGAAGCCAAGACTCAGAGAAGTTATCTCCCCTGCCCGAGATCACACAGCTAATACAAGTGGAACCAGAAAGGGAGCCAGGTCACCTGGCTTCAAAGTTAATGCTGTCTTTGTCACAAAGGACCACATATTGTAAGATTCCATTTGTATGAAGTCTCCAGAAAAGCCAAATCTATTGAGACAAAAAGAGATTAGTGGCTTTCTGGGGCTAGGGGCCTGGGCAGTGACAGCTAAGGGGTGTAGATTTCTTTTGGGGGGTAATAAAAAAGTTCTAAAATTGACTGTGGTGATGAGCACTCAGTTCTGTAAATATACTAAAAATCACTGAAAGGTACTCTGGATGAATGAATTGCATGGTATGTGATTGTGTCTCAATAAAGTTGTACAATATTTTTCTTTCTTTTTTAGGGAGAGAGAGAGGGAGCATGTGCAAAGGTACTTTGGATGAATGAATTGCATGGTATGTGAATTGTGTCTCAATAAAGTACAATATTTTTCTTTCTTTTTTAGGGAGAGAGAGAGAGGGAGCATGTGTAAGCAGGACGTGGAAGAGGGAGAGAGAGAGGGAGAGAATCTTAAGCAGGGTCCATGCTCAGCACAGAGCCCAACACAGGGCTCGATGCCACGATCCCGAGATCATGACCTGAACTGAGACCAAGAGTCGGATGCTTAGCCGACTGAGCCACCCAGGAGCCCTAGTTGTTTACAATCTTTAAAAAGTTAATGCTGTCACCGCTCTCATCTGTTGCCCTGGCTGGGTCACTGGGACTCTGCCTGGACACAGGGAAACCACAAGGATGCTCATTCTGAATTGACCTCAAATGCCACCTGCCCAGTGTGTGCTCACAGTGAGCGTGTGGCTCACAAGATCCAGGTGGAACTTTCCTACCAAACCAAAGGACAAAGACCAGTTGATTATTCCCTTTCTCCCTCAAAAACACCTGGAACCTTTTTGTTGGAGGCTGTTTCCCAAGCTCTGACATCAAGCCTGACGACATCAAAGCAACCTGGTCAAGGGAAAGCTGATCTGTGAGAATGTTCTAGATGGAAGGGAGGAGGTGCCCCTGGCTGCCAGCTCAGAGTTGAGACACCCCCCACACACACACACTGCCAATTAATTACAGGCACATTCATTCTTCTATCCTCTTAGCAAAAGGCAGCAGAGAAGCCCCAAACCACCAAACTGCAAGCTCTGGGGGGCTGCTGCCCAGGCCCAACCACCTCTGAACTCAACAGGAGGGCAATCAGAGGCATGCAGCTGCCAGAGAGCCTGAGCTGCCCCGCAGAATGGGTAAGCTGGTACCCCAAGAGCTCCTCTGAAGCCCCCACTGGGTTTTATAAGGGGTAACCAAGCCCAGACAGGGGAACTGAGGTGCTAATCTTATCAGCAAGTCTCGAGCTGACAGTAGCTTGAACCCAAGACCTCAAGGAGGCCCCGTGGGCTCAGGCAGTGGGCAGGCCTGAGTGGGCCGGATGCAGTCAGCCTTCCTTCTTTCTCCCCAAACCCCCAGTGCAGTTTCTGTCCAACATAAACAGCAACGGCCGTGGCAACTCCCCCCAGACACCATCTCAGTTGCAAGTGGCTTACTCCTAACCAGAGCCCAAGCAGGAAGGCTTAACAACTTCCCCTGTCACAGAAAAAGAAACCAATGCTCAGAGAGCTCAGAGCTCCCGCAGCTAGTAGGTGGCAAAGCCAATATTGGAATGCAGGCAGGCTCGTTCCAGGCTCTGCCCTCCTAAGCTTGACACAGTCCCAACCTTGACACAGTCCTCTGGAGAATTTCCCAGTCTCAGTGACCCAAGAAGTCAAGGCCCACAGTCCATGCTGAGCATCAAGCTGCCCCCCTGCCCTCTTTGCTCCTAGACCAACGCTTTCCCCAGGCTGGCTCCTCACCCTCAGCCCAGACCCCAGCCACAAGGAGTACCAAACCGATGGACAACAAGGACCCAGACACAGATCAACTCAGCTCATATAGGAGCACTCCCCTGCCAACACACCAGCCAGGCCCAGGCCTGTCTACAGGGCTGCCAGTGGGAAGAGACAGGTGACCAACAGTCCAACCTGAACCCATCTGCCACCCCCAGAGACTAATCCAGCATTAGGCGCCATCATGGCAAGGAGCATGCTGAAAAAAGCTGTCCACCACGAGGGGCCAAAGGGACCTGGGATCTCCTAGCTCTAGGCGTCAACTTTGCAATCATCCACTAGGGCCCAATGGGTCCTCGGACCTGCCCCAGGTCATGTGGGGCTGGCACCTAGTTCTCCTCGGACCCACGCCTAGCTCTACTCTCCCTGGCACAAGGGGCAGGAGGCCCAGACAGGAGGAAGGTGGCTCCTGGAGCAAGGAGTACATCCTGGAGCTCTGAGAGGGAGGAGGGAGTGATCACTCCCAGAGCTGTTATTAGCCAGGCCAGAGTCCAAGCTGGCCGCCTGGGGTCTTAAAACTCTCTCCTCCCAGGACTGCAGCCCTAGCCCATCTGGAGGACCTCCTCAGAGCCAAGGCCCCGTGACCTTGCCCGCACACACAAGCCCTCTGGCCCTCTTTGTCTCAAGGCCTTGGGGGAAGGCCGCCATCCCTTTCAGTAGCATCCAAAGGCCAACAGGCCTGCAGTTTATTTTCTTAGAAATAATGGTTTTTTCTGGTTAGCATTCCTTAGATGGAAAAACAAATACAGCCACTGTAATAAGAATCGGCCAAGAGGAGGAGAGAGAGCCCAGAGGAAGGGGCAGAGAGGGGCCTGTGCCCCAGGGGAGGGGGTGGGGGGCTGAGGGCGGTGGGGGCAGGGGAGAGACCCTCTAACCGTAGGAGAAATGAGGAATTAAAGATTTTATTTATTTATTCATGAGACACACACACAGAAACAGGCAGAGGGAGAAGCAGGCTCCCTGTGGGGAGCCCAATGCAGGACTCGATCCCAGGACCCTGGGATCATGCCCTGAACCAAAAGCAGATGCTCAACCACTGAACCACCCAGGCATCCCAGAAATGGGGTTTAGAGGAAACAGAAAGTACTACATGCAGGCTCTTGGATACCTTCAGCGCACTTTCCTCCTTGGTGGTTGGCAAGCAGGTGCCATTGCTCTGACTGCCTGGATAAGGAACCAGGCCTCTGGAAGGTTAGGTCACTTACTGGGCTCACGGAGTCAACTGAGCCCCCAGAAGACCTCAGCATTCACACTACAGATGCCTTCATGGGCCATCAGAGCTGGAAGGAAGGTCTGCCTCCCTAACCTAGCCTGGAAAACGCCTCTCTGGGGAGCCTCTCTGGTTTCTTCCCTCCCAAGGCAGAGAGCCATACTCTTTTTTCTTTACCCTTAGTCTGGTTCTGGGTTTCCATCATTGCCCTTCCCACTTGTGTTATGTTCACATCTCTCTCGGTCCGACTCTCCCAATGACCAGTGAGGTTGGGAAAACATGTCTCGGCCTCAGCTCCAAGCCTGGCACAGAGTAGGTGCTCAGCAAACATTCTCAATACCAAACTGAATCTAGCCTAGCAGATGCATTTTACAGATGGGTAAACTAAGGCTCAGGGAGGCGGCCTTGCCTCCAATGCTTAAACGCCAGCATTATGACATTTCCATTTTTCTTTCTAAAAATGGACATGGGCTCTGCAGAGGCCCAAACTCTGCAGCAGAGTGGGGACCAGTTGCAAGCAATGCCATCTAATTGCTAGCTGACAGCAACTTGGAATTTTAAGTCACATCTGACTTCTTCCTGCCTGCTGGTCTGCTGGACTAGAGCGCTTTCATCTTCAGTGGGGCACACGTTAGCATGCATAATTGCATGTTTTAAGACTTGAAGAAGAATTTCCCTCCACCGTCCCCCCGCCTCCAGCCCACCTCCTACTGCCTTTCCTGGCCTCCCAAAAAGCAGAATTTTATCTGGAGTTTCAATAAACCGTGCAATAATGATGAGGAAAATGATTTAATAAGGTCATAGATAGTATTCTCTAAGAAGGCCAATTGGTTTTAAGATTTTTTCTTCTGACGTTAAACTAAACGGATTGCGGGGTGTGTTATTAGGAGTTTTGTTAAAATGCCTAATCGCATGCCCTGTAATCTACCTGACTTCAGTGACTGACAAGTAGACGCTGGGGATATAAAATTCAGGAAGTGGCTATTTACATTCATCACATACATGCTAATTTTGTGATCTCTGATGCCCATAGGTTGTCATTTTTTCCTCTTCTCACACAGAAAAGGGGAAAATAATAATGTATTTGATATTCTGTGGCCAAAACAAAAAAGTTATTTCCCCCAAGAGTTTTAATTATAGCATTCTGGAAAAGGCCCGAGTTGGAACTTGCAAGTGGAATAAACGACTTGAATAAATAGTCTAAAAAATTAAGTACACATAGAAGGGGTGATGTGCACTGCTGGTTCAGACTAAACAGTGATTATCAAGAGGGTCTTAGTTATTTAAACAAGCCATTTGAGGGCGGTTTGCTCCTCGTTTGGGGCCTGGTCCTGATTATAAACGAGAGCTTTTAATTAAGATTAGTAAGACCCAATTCAAGTTATAATTTGGTCCTTTTCCTTAGTAAATGTCTATGAAAACAAAGCAATTAAGGTTAAATGAGTTGAAGCATTTAAAAGGGATGAAATGCCCCCTCCTTGCCCTTGACCTGCCCCCTTAGCAGAAGGAGCATAAACAGGCCCAACTAATTCAGACCAGGAGGCCAGCACAGGGGTCTGGTGAGCTGGGGGATGCATAGGCTTAGCCTAATGAAAAGAGGCAGGGGCAACAGAATGTGCAAAGGTCCTGGGGTAGGAAAGAGCTGGCAAGTTTGAGGAACCCAAAAATGAGTGATGCTACGGTGTGGTCAGGGAGGGAAGGGTTGAGTGAGAATGAGCAGTTCAATATGATTAGCTGAGTGCCTTGGGCTCAGCCCAAGGGATGTCCTTTCTCAGCTATATGGGTGGGTGGTGTGCTTTGATCCTCACATTGACAGGGCCTGGCTCAGATGAGCTTGTGGCGGCAACGGGGGGATGTGAATAAAGGGAAGGGTCTCCGCAACCTTCTCTATGACTCCTAGCTAAGGAGCTCTTCTCACTTTGTTCAGACAGGCTGCTGGGGGTCTAGCCCATGATTGGGACCCCATGGCTGCCTGAGGTTGGATCCAGGCCCTGCTGCTTCTCAGCTGGGTGACCTGGCTTAGCCTGACCTCCCTGGGTCCAGTTGCCCCAACCTTATCCTGCCACTGGTCCACAACAGATGTCCTCAGGTTAGCCTCTTCCCTTGTCAGGCCTCAGCTTCCTCACCTATGAAACCTCCAGAATTCAGAGGCTCTGGGAGGCCTTTCCTGCTATCCCTGGGATTTATAATGGTCACTCACTGTCCACCAACACTAGCTCTGGAGCCAGCCCTTAAATGAAGTCACATGGGTCATTGCAACCAAGTGTCATAGGCGCTCTGAAGGAGGGATGCTCACAGGTGACATGGGCAGCAGGGAAGTCTTCCTGGAGGAGGTGACTGCTGGAACTCATCCATCTACCCTCTCACTCAACAGATGCCTTCCAAGTTCCATGCCAAGCCTGGTACTGGCTTCCAGGGAATAGAGCGGAACAGGTCACAGACGCTGCCCTTGCAGGGCCCACATTCCAGGAGGAGACACAGGGAAACATCAATGCAGGGTAACATGGACCAAAGCGGAGGTGTGTATGGGTCTGGGGGTGGCGGGCAACAGAGAGAACTGGTCATCTGTAAAACATGGAGGCTACCCTGGAGGCCCCCTCAAGCCCCTTCCAACTGTGCACATCAGGAGTGTGCCTAGAGTTTCTTCAGATTCTGTCAAGATGCAAATCATCAAGAAAACACGGATTTATCCTCAGCCTTGCCCAGGGCCTTTCTGAACCATCTGAGGCACCTCAGCCTGGCTATAGCAAGCCCCCTGCGAGCGTTCAGCAGATCAGCCAGGGCTCCAGGGCTGCTCTCCGCATGGCTGCAATGTGGCTGAGCATGTGGAAGCCTGGTCATCGTCACACATGCACTGGCCACATGGCAAGATGGCCCTGAAGGCTGGCAAGAAACTGTCCTTGGAATAGGGGAGGGGGACAGGCTGCCTAAGATGCTAGGTTTGCTAAAGGGGTTTTCATGACCAACAGCAGCCTCAGGGTGAAGCAGTGAAGGGTCTAAGAGCCTCAGTCGGCCCCACACAGGGCTTCCCATAACCTGGGTCCATTGGCCGTGAAGAACTAGTGAGATTGTGGAAGCCACGTTCTCTGAGCACGTGTTGCTGAGAATCCATCCTCTGTGCTTATCGCAGTAAACAGCAAGTCTATCAGGTCTGTAGGATAGGGTGCTCATTTCCCCAAGACTCCCACCCCAGCCCTTGCACAGCCCCATACCAGCTCAGCACCTGTGAAGAAAGGCCCCAGGGAAGGAGACAGGTTTCATCTAAAGTGGAGCTTGCTGTCTGGAGGGGGCTGTGATCAATTACTGGTGTCTGCTCTGGCAAAATGTGGCAGCCTCTTTGCCAGCCCTTCAGTAGGTTCAGTGGAACAAAGGAGAGCCTTCTGTCACTTGTAATTTTTATTGCGCATTCTTAGTAAATGGTCATTTGTGAATGGCACACATGTCCGTACATCTCTATGGGGATATGGACATATGCATATGGCTCATCTAAATAGTCTGTGAGCCAGAATAGCCCATTTCTCATCCACTTAAGATCCTGGCAACTGTTGGAAAAAGACAAAGGTTCACCCTTTTTCATATACTGAACGGCATTATGATCATCAACATTAACATTATCATGAGCATCAAAGCCATCACCATGATGATGATGATTAATCATCACCACCATCATCATTATTACCATTGTCATCACCAATATGGTCATCAGCATCCTCATCCTCATCCTCAACATCACCATCATCAACAGCAACATCCTCGTCCTCATCCTCAATATTACCACCATCACCATCATCACCATCATCACAAGAACAGCAGGTAAAGCTCACACAGTGTGTCCTACATACCGGGCTATGTTCAAATGCTTTATGCACATTACCTCATTTGGTGCTCATACCGTCTCTGTGAAGTAGACATTATTGTTACCTCTACTATATAAGCAAACAAATGGAGTCGAGTCACTTGGCCAGGCTACACAGGCAGGATTCAAACCCAAGACACCTGACTCCAAAGTCCATGCTTTAACCACTGCGCGTAACTGCATATTGACTGTCTATCCCTCTTCTCAGAGAAGAGAACCACAGGTAGCAATAGCCACTTGCAGAATGCAGTGTGAGAAGCAAGGCCCACCAAACCTGGACTCTGGTCCCAACTCAGGCAAGACCCTCACCTCCTCAGGCCTCCATTTTCCCATCTGTAACACCAAGGAAGAGAATGAACATCTGGATGATCTCCAAGCTCCCTCAGGCCACCCCTGCATGTGACCTGCCAGCCCCTCCAGGTTTCAAAGCCCCCAGAAATCTCTGCATGGTCCTCTTGGGGAAGCTGGTGGAGGGTCTGATGGCTCATGGGGGAACACTCCAGCTGGCTCCACCAATTCTGACTGATGACTGTTCTCAGGGGTAAGAAAACCTCAGGGCAAGTGGGACAGTGTCCACTCAGGTCTCCAGAAAACCCGTTGGCACTCACAAAGGGTTTAGGGAGTGAGTGGCCAAATGGTCTCAGTTCTTGACCACTTGTCTCCATACTGTTACTAGGTCAAGTCCATAGGGACCGACTTACCACCCATAGGACCCTGTTCATTAAAAATTTCTACTGATATATCATTTCAGCTCATGCAGGCCAACCCTGATCCAAAGACCTGTGAGGGGAAGGGCAAGGTTGCACCAGCTTTATCACCTCCGAGGCAGGCGGCACTGAACCATTTTCAAAGGTCTTCACCATGGTTCAAGATGTCATTAAGTGAGTCTGTTCACACTGCCTCTCACCACCTGCGGCCACTGTGAGAGGAGGTGAGACCAGATGACGGAGATGGTGACAGTGACAGTAATGGCACTGTCGTCTGTGTCCTAAGTGCATCCTGTACACTGGGTGCCCCTCGCGAGCCAGGCACTGTGACTGGCAGGCCTGCGGCTCGCCACACTGCATTTCTTTCAGTCTTCAGGATGGCTTCTGATGGCGGGCATTTTCAGCCCATATAACTAAAGGGGAAACTGAGACTCAGGGGGGCAAATGAGCACCTAGACTTTCACATCGGAGGTGGGCTGCAACCCAGACTCCCATGTGGCAGCTAGGTCCGTTCTTGCTTTCCTCTCTCATGAGACAGGGTGGCGATGATGCCACGACAAGAGCCAAGTCCTCACCCGGACCCAGCACTCTATGCTTCCCTGCCGCCTGCGCAGCCCCCCTGTGGGCAGCTTCAATCTCTGGGGCTCCTCATCTCATGGGAACTCCAGTCTGGGCAAATGAGAGCCAACTCAGACTAAACATTTTCTGCACACCCACACTCACGCCGGGCTCTGCCCCAGGAGTCGGGCGTATGGGGACAAGCCTGAAAGGCAATCTAGGGGCTCCCAGTGGCCTCGAGTTTGATAGTTTCAGTGTGGTGGACCCCCATGCTGAGTCCATGGCCAACTCTCAATAAATGAGCTCATGGGTCAGCGGGAGAACAAGACGCATAATTATCATCCAAAGTCAGAAGTGCTATGAAGAGGGTGCCTGGGGGGTACGGTTGGTTAGACGTCTCACTCCTGGTTTCTGCTAAGGTTGTGATCTCGGTGTCATGAGATCAAGCCCCATGTTGGGCTCTGCTCAGCAACAAGTCTGCTTGAGATTCTTTTTCTCTCTCTGCCCCTCCCGCTTATGCTCTCCCTCTAAAATAAATAAATAAATCTTAAAAAAAAAAAAAGTGCCCAGGCACTTTGGTGGCTCAGTCGGTTAAGTGTCTGACTCTTGGGCAGCCCAGGTGGCTCAGTGGTTTAGTGCTGTCATGGGCCCAGGGTGTGATCCTGGGTACATAGGATCGAGTCCCACATCGGGCTCCCTGCGTGGAGCCTGCTTCTCCCTCTGCCTGTGTCTGTGCCCCTCTCTCTGTGTCTCTCATAGGTAGATAAATAAAATCTTAAAAAAAAAAAAAGTGTCTGACTCTTGGTTTCAGCTCAGATCTTGATCTCTAAGGGTCCCCATTGAGCTCTGCACTCAGCATAGTCTGCCTGAAATTCTCTCTCCCTCTGCTCCTCCGCGCCCAATAAATAAATAAATCTTTAAAAAAAATAGAAGCCCTGTGATGGAGAAAAATCCAGAAGCTTCTGAGATCAGAGTAGATACTTAATGTGGCTGTGTGTGTGTATGTGTGTGTGTGTAATTGTGTAGAAGTGGAGGTGTCAAGGAAGGCTTCCCAGAGGAGGCAAATCTAAAGCCTTATTAGGAATTAGCCAGGACACAAAGGATGGAAAAGCAGCTCCTGGTAAGCGGAAGACCTGAGCTGGGGCTCAGAAACATGGAACAGCCTGGTGTGTGGATGTGTGGCCAGGACACAAGCATGATCCAGGGTTTTAGGAGGTGAGAGACAGAGGCAAGAGCCAGGCTAGAGAGACAGGGAGGGCCCTGGCAGTTCCAGAGGCACATTTACAAGCCTCCTCTTCTGTCATCCTTAACTGAGCCAGTGAGTCTGACTCCCAACTGGGCTCAAACAGAGTGGGGAGCTAAAGCTGAACTCTGAAGGATTTCAGGGAAACTGGCAGGAGACAAAGTCCCCAGGTCTGGGGACAGCTGGAGGGGAACCTAAGGAGCTGGGCTAGAGGAGGAGCAGATTGGGTCAGTGGTTTAAACAAGCAGAGAAAAAGGGTTGCCCTCGGCCCTCCCTTGCCTGAGCACTGGGCCTGGAGCAGGAGCAGAGGGTCAGAAAGTGGTCACGTAGAGCCTCACATGTGCCACTTGGAACCTCCAGGCCCTGCAAGCAGGGGGCCAGCCCGGGCCACCAGGCTTCTTGCTCATGACCTGCTCTGCCTGTCTCCAGCCTGGCCTCCTTCCAGAGGTCTGTGGGTAGGCACCAGCTCGCCACTCAGGCTTCTGGGCCCTAAGCAAGGCCAGAGATGTGGCCAAACCAGGCATGATCTGGAATATTGCCATTTGCCCGGCACTCAGCCTTAAGTAGACACCCAACAAGTGAGACGGATGAATAATGTCAGCATTCCAAGGAGGCAAGGCTGCATCTCCCACAAAGCTCCAGCTCCTGCAAAGCCTTATACAGAAGGGACGGGCACCCATCTTACTCACATGGGTTGCTTTTTTTTTTTTTTTTTTAAGATTTTATTTATTTATTTGAGAGAGAGAGAGAAAGCACAAGAAGAGTGGGGGTATAGGGAGAAGAAGTAGAAGACTCCCCACTGAGCAAGGAGCCCAGTGTGAGGCTCCATCACAGGACCCTGGGATCCTGACCTGAGCCAAAGGCAGACACTCAAAAGACTGAGCCACCCAGGTGCCCCGTGGGTCACTTTCCTATTACGAATGTCATGCTTTGCAGAAGTAAGCTGGCAGGGCTTGGAGAAAAGAAAATGAGATGCTAGGGAGCCATGGAGTGGGAATCCAGAGACCTGGGGTTTAGTACTCGCCATGCTCTGTGGGACCTGGGGGCTTGTTTCTCTCTGGGCCACAGTTTTCCTCATCTGTAAAGTGGGGATAGACAGGGAAGATTTGGATCAAGGATTCTCATCTGGGTGTACATGTGGGTCATGGAGAGAGCTGTTCCCAGTTCCCTAACGATGGGCTGCCCCAGAACCACACAGAATGGCTACACAGACCCTCCCTGACAGATGCTCCCATGAGTTCCAACCGGTTTGGAGAGTCCTGGCTCCAAAGTCAGCCAAGGCTGCTTGTCTGTCTCTGACATTCAGCATGCAGGGGAGGCAGTTTCCAGTGCCAGGCAATCAAACTGATACCCCAGGTGCAGGAAAGAAAGGCTGGACAGATAGATGGACACAGCACAGATCTATGTCTTTGCCCAAGGTCTCATACCTGAGCCAGCCCACAAATGCTGTGGCTGGCTACTAAGCAGGTCCCTTGGGAAAGCTACAGGCCGCATGGGGTGGTTTTGCTGGTTATGAAGTGAGGAACCTGGTGGGGGGTTATCCCAGGCCTTTACCCCACACATACTCAGTCAGGGACAGAAGGACGAACATATCATTCAGTACCTCATCTTATTTAAAGCAGAAGTTTCAAGTCCAGGGTGAGTTAAATACCCCAGGACTCCAAACTCCTCCCTCCAGAGAAGCAGCTCAAGTTCCCAAGAAGCCTATGGCTTCCCTCCCAAGGCCAAGTGAGGCCTGTGCTGCTGGCACCCGGGGGGTGGGGGTGCTGGAGACTCAGCCCCTGCTGGCACACCACCGGGCGGGTATCAGCCACACATGGTGGCCGTGGCAGCCACAGGGTCTGGCCAGGAGGGTTGGGCTGGGCTTACCTTCACACTGCCTGCCTTCCCCTTTATAGCCCGGCTTGCAGAGGCATTTGTAGGACTTGGGTGTGTTCTGGCAGATGGCATCAATGTGGCAGTCATCTGTGCCCTCCGAGCACTCATCCACGTCGACTGGCCCTGGGGGGGTGGGGGAACAACTGGTGAGTTGTGGCCTGGGTGGCAGGTAGTGATGGCTGGGGACAGGGAGCTCCTTCTGCCCCCCCCCCCCCCGCAACCTTCCATTGATTGCTGGGGTAATCAATAGTAATAGCCAGCATACAACAATCTGGCATGACGAGTGGTGACTGGCAGCATTTGGGGGGCAGCTACTCTGTGCCAGATGCAATGCTACCTAAATGCTGGCTCCCATTTATTTTCATGACAGTCCCATTAAGTCAATCTATTACTCCTGCTGGAAAGATGACAAAACCAAGGCTTAGGAGCACTGCCAGGAAAGCCTCTCTGTATGTTTTGCTCTCCTCACAAGCACCACTCCATCCCTTCTCCACTCTCCTTATTCTAGAATTCAGAGCCAGAAGAGCTTTGGAGGAATTTAAAGCTATCCCCTTCGGGTTATGGGGCCGGGGCGGGGGGAGGAGGGAACCAAGCCTAGAATGGAGCGGTGAGTAGAGGCCAAGCCAGGAGGCCCAGGGAGGAGGGGTGATCTGACCCCACTCAGCCCCAAGGCTGTGGAAATAGAGGATTCTTCACCTAGCTTCCACACCCTAGAGTGCATCAGCCAACAGGGGAACCACACCCTCAGTGGGGCAGACCTGGCTCACCCATGGTTCTGACCTCCTCATCTTCTCTCCTCTCCACCTCGGAAAACTAGGACCTGGTTCTGAGATCCCAACTTCCAAATTCAATTTCAGTCTATGTTTTGAAGGCTCCTGGCACTCCCCACCTCCCACCCCAACATACACATATACATCTTCGGGCTGGAATAGCTGTTGGCCAAAGTAATGCACAATAGGTTCTGTGTATTTGGCTCTACACCCATCTCATTCTCTCTCTCTCTCTCTCTCATACATAGCACAGAGCTCAAACAGGAAAAAGGAACCTCAGGACACAGGATAGCACAGCCAGAAGAACCTTAGTTATAATATGGGTTACAGATGAGAAAATTGAGGCCCAGAGAGGTCTGTTGTAGATCAGTAGTAGTTCATTAGGGGCAGAGACTGGAGCTCAGATCCAGAGCTTTCTATGTGCCATGTTACTTCCAGTTGGCCATGAATAAGATCCAGATGGATGACAGACAGATAGAAGGACCCAGCAAGGCAGCACCAGGAACCCATTTTTTTTTTTTTTTTTTTTTTTTTTAGTATATGTGCTGCCGGAGCGAGCACACACCAGGAACCCTCAGCAGCCACCCCAAGGGCAATAACCCAGGGGCAGGCCTGAGGAAATCCAGGAGTGACCTTCTCTCTTCATGGCTCCAGCCTTACTCTAGACTATCTGGTTCTCCAGACTGTCTGTTCTGAATTACTCCCCTGGCTGGCACCGGGGTTCTAAATCTGTGAGGGCCTCTTTAAGGGAACAAGGCTCCCCTCTAAGTCCCTAATACTCCAGCCCCTCAAAGGAAGAGAGGTATCAACAGGAAGCACAACAGCAACACGTCCCCACAGATGCACGCATGCACACACATGCACACACAGCAGGTGGTGTCACTCTTCAGGGTGGTTGTATCTGCTCAGGTCAGCAGCCCATCCTCTACAGCTGCCTAAAGGAACAGGAGCAAGGGGGCCAGAGCCAGCCCTCAAATGGCCAGGGGTCAGCAGGAACATCAGGCCAGCAGAACATCCCCTTCTGGGGACTTGACAACAACTGGACCCCCCCCCCCCCGCAGGGGTAGCAAAACCTTGAGGGCAGGAAGCTAGAGGCCAGGGAGGGCCAATCTGCGTCCTCCAGTGGGGAGGCCCGGGGGCCACTTCTGAGATAGGACCAGCAGGGGGAATGCACTACGAATGCACATCCCAAGGGTCAGTGCACAGAAATGAGGGGAGGGATATTGCCTGGGGTCCTGGAGCCCCTTTTGCACCATATCCCTAATCGCTGACCTAGGCAGGTATCCTCGTGGGGAGGGAAATGGATGAATGTTAGCCAAGGGGCTGGTGTGTGAGGGGGTGTGGGACACCTCCCAGCACATCTTCTAAACATGTCTTTACATCTTTACTTGAGGGCTGGGGAGAGGGAGGGGAGCCACAGGCCATTTGTGCCCATGGCTGGCCTTGCTCTCTGCCCAGGGCTGGGGACCCCCTACAGAGGGCAGCCCAGCCCTCCAGTCATGTCCCTGGGGCTTGCTTTGACTTTGGTTTGTTTCACAGCACAAGGCTTTCAGGGGGTGGGACACAGAGACGACACAGAGGAGGGATAGAGAAGTGGAGAGAGGCATATACAGAAACAGCCAAACAGGGGTGAGGGATCCTAAGGTCCAAGAGAAACACCTACAGATGTGGTGGGGGCTGTGGGCTACAGGACCCAGCTTCCTCGGCCTCCAACTGCCGAAGAACAGTTTAAATGGCCTGGCATTCTCATTCAGGGTGTGACTCCCAGGAATAGATTCCTGTGCCACCAAACACAGACTTCAGGGAGCCCAGCATGGAAGCTGGGGCGGGCGGGGTGGGGGGGGTGTCCAGAGAAAGCCAAGGAGAGCAGAGCAGAAGCAGGCAGGTCACCCCCCCACACACACATACCCTCTTAGGGGAGAGAGGGAGGAAGCTCCTCAAAGCTGTGGGACTGTGCTTTCAGCCTTGTGAGAGCACCCCTTCCAGACAGCCAGAGAGTGGGAGGGGAAGGAGTAGGTGCTGGGGAGCTCCCTGTGAAATCCTGGGGCCCCTGGCTGCTCTGCTAGCCTCTGCTGTCTGCCCCAACCCATGGCTGAATGCTCTGGATCCCAAATCCCTGATCCTCCTTCAGCGCCTTCTGCCCCCCCTCTCCTGGGCCTCCTGCCCTGTGTCCCAAGTCTGGTCTCCCCTCACTCTGGTTCCCAGCCATCTCCTTCCCTCTGTGTCAAGTCTTTCTGTCCCCCTTCCTCAATTCCTGTCTGACGCGTCTGGTGTCTGCCCTTCGCTTGCCAGCCATGTCCCCCTTCTGTCTTTCCCCTCTGTCTGTCTTGCTTCCCCCCCCCCCCCCCCAGTCCTCTGGTCTCTTTCTCTGCCGTCCCTCGCCTCCATCTCTCCTCTCTCTTCCTTCCCATCCCTTAGCACGTCCCTCACATCTCCCTTTATCTTCTTCTCCTCCCAGCGGCCCATTTGCCTCCTTCGGTCCCTTGGGGTTCCTCCTTCCCTCCGGTCTCCTGGTCTCCTCCCTACTCTCGCGTCTGTCTTTCTCTGGGATTCTTTCTGTGTCCTTTTGTGTGTTCCCTCCGTGCCTCCTTCTGTCCGTCCGTCCCTCCATCCACCACCCCCTTCATCCCCTTTCCCTCTAGGTCAGGCCTTCGCCCCCTCCCCCGCTCACCTCCCCCCGGTCTCCCTCCGGGCCTCCTTCGGCCCGCGCGCCCCTCTCCCCTGGGGGAGCGCCCGTCGGGCTCCGGGGTCCCCACTCCCGCCCGCCCGCGGTCCGAGCGCCGGGGCTCCCCTCCGCCGGCCGTCGCGCTCCCTTTCTTCCTCCCGCCTCGCCCTCCCTCCCCCCGGGGCCCCAGCCCGTCCCGCCCCCGCGGCGGCCCCGCGGGGAGCCCGGAGCCCCCGGCCGCCAGGCTTCGGGGAGGGGGCGCCCGGCGCGGCCGCAGAAGTTACTTTGCAAAGAGGCGGGGCGGGCGCGGGGCGGGCGCGGGGCTGCGCGGGCTGCAGCCCCCTCGACGGCGCGGGCCGGGCCCCCCACCCCGGAGCCCGCCGCCCGCCGCCCGCCGCCCGCCGCCCCCGGGCTTACCTGGGAGCCCGCTGCCCCCCGCCAGCCGCCCGCGCGCGCCCAGGGCGAGCAGCACGCACAAGTGCCAGCGCACGGCCGCCGCGCCCATGCTCGCTGCGAGCCTCGCCGGGCCGGCCGGGCTGCGGGCGTGCGGGGCGCGGGGACCCCTCCGACCCGCCGCTCGCCGAGCGCTCCTGGCTGCTGGCTCCTCGGCCACCGCTCGGGCTCCCAGCCTCCGAGCCGGCGCGGCTGACGAGCTGACAGCCGCGCTCTCATTGGCCCGCGCCTGCCGGGGGCGGGGCTCCGCGCGCCGCCGGCCAATGGGCGCCGGCCCCCCCGCGGGGGCGGGGCGGGCGTCGGGGGCGCCCCCTCCCCTCGGGGCGGGCGGCAGGTTGCGGGGTGGGGGCCGGGGCGCCTGCTGCGGCCGCGGGGTGCACGGTCTCCGCTCGGCTGGGGCTCGCTCCGAGGCTGCTCCCTCCCTCGACCCCCGCGCCCACCCCTGTGCCCCCGTCGTCGAGGGCGACCGCCCCTGGGGGGGCAGCGCTCCCACCGCCCCCGCCCCGGCTCGCACGCTCCGGGGAGAGTGGGGAGCCTGCCCACCCGCCCTGGGAGGTCGAGACAGGCCCGGAGACATCCACTTGGAGCCAAAGAAATGGAACCGCTCAAAGCAGAAGTGTGCCCTCATGCAGCCGGTAAATGCTGGTTGAGGCCCTACTGTGTGCCCAGCGGGGCGATGCAGCGGTGGACGGGCCAGAAAAGAAGAGATCATGAGGATGGATTAAAAACAGAAGTTCAGGGGGTCCCTGGGTGGCTCAGTGGTTTAGCGCCTGCCTTTGGCTTAGGGCGTGACCCCGGAGTCCCAGGATTGAGACCCGCATCGGGCTCGCAGCACGGAGCCTGCTTCTCCCTCTGCACGTGTCTCTGCCTCTCTCTGTATGTCTCTCATTAATAAATAAATAAAATCTTTAATTAAAAAAAGAAAACAGAAATTCAAAACGAATGAACTTTTTTTTACCACTCCCCAAAAGACAATGGCTCTTAAGTGTGCTTGTCAGAGGACAGCCCCAGGATCGGCATCTATCTGGAAAGCTCCCTGAGGGACGATGCCACTTCGCAGTCAGTCCTGGCCAGGGCAGCCCATCTGCCGGCTGACCTCTTAGCCAGCCAAGTTCGATGCCCTGAGTATTCAGGGCGGGGGGCTCCGCAGGACAGCGCCAGGTAGGCAGGTGATGGGCTGGGAGCCGGAGGAGCATCACAGTCCTTCCACCCCAGCGCTGCTCTGGCCTGGCCTGGGATCTACACCTGACACCAGTCGGCCTTTGGGCCTGGACCCAGACCCCTGCCCGGGAGGCACAGCTGGAAATAAATGGCCCCTCTCAGCCCCAGGCAGGACGCTTTAAGGGAAGAAAGTTCAGCAAACCCCAAGGCCCATCTCCTTGACAACCACCAATAAGAGCTCCTTTTTTCTTCTGCTCTCCAGGCCCGACTCAAAGACAAGACTTTCCTCTTTTTGTCCCTTCTGCCCGCCTGGGTCTGCGCCTAGCTTTCCTTTCCACCCCAGCTCCCTTCCCTGCCCCCAACACACACACACACACACACACACACACACACACACACACTCCCCTCCCAACACACCCTGTCAGGCACACAGACACATGCTCTCACACACCCCCCAACACACCCTCAGGCATACAGACACATGCTCTCACACACACACCCCCAACACACACCCTCAGGCATACAGACACATGCTCACACATACACACACACAGTCATACACATCCTCACAGATGCACATTCCTGCACACACACTCACATGGCCTTCTGTAGATAATCACTGCAGTTCTGGAAAGTTAAATCTGTGTCCAGCCACCCATACTCCCAGTCTGACTTCACATCACAAGTAACTCGTGGCACTGGCCTGGTGGCTGAGGCAGAGGGTCCCCAACGTGGGGTACCAGCTATGGCTGTCCAGGAAGAAGAGGCAAAGGAGGTACTACTCTCGGATTTCTCTAAGCCTTAGCCTCATCACTCCAGACATTTCCTTCTAGCTGGTAGCTTAATTTGGGAGACCCTCCCCCTTATCTTATAGGCTTTATTTTGTCCTCCTCCCAATTGTGTGGTTTTGGGTTTCGGGGGGAGAAACCTCACTTAGAAACACACATTATCCTGCCCATCAGTAGCAAGGGCAAGCAATGTGAGTTTGAGGGTGAGATCCTTTTGGAGGGCTCCACCTGACCAGAAACAATGTTTTTTTAAGTGCCTGTGCATCGGGGGCACCTCACACCTGGCCAGGTGCCTCCCAAGCTTGATGGCAGCAGGCTCTGTGCCTCTTGATCAAGGGGAGAATGGGCACAGGGTGATAGCTTTTCTCAGACTGTGGTCCCCACAATCCGGGGGCCGCTCTCACTCATACTAACTTCTTGTCCCCAGCCTGCCCCCAGGAAGGTGTGCAGATGGACAAAACATTGTTCCTTTCAGGAAGACATCGTGGTCTGTGCAGAGGAGCCAGGGAACAGGAGACAGGGTGGGATGGGGACGGATGGAGAAAGGACACACTTGTAAGTTCCCACAAATGCACGAAAAGTGGTGGCAGAGAAACAGGTGGTTACTTCTGCTCCTGGGGAGGTCAGGGAAGCATCCTAGATGCCAGAGTTGGGCACAAAGTATAAGAAGGAGATTTTCCTGATGCTCAAGAGAATGTGCTGAGGTCCACTGAAGAAGGTGAGGATCAAGGGGTCAGTGTCTCGAAGTACCTTAAAAACTGTAAAGCACTGGGCATGTGGGATGGTGACATGGTGGAAAACTGCCCACGGAGATGGTGGCATCTGTGAGGTGGGCCTGCCTGGTGGGGTGAGAACATGTATGCCTGGACTCCAGCAAGGGGTACCTCAGAGCTTCTGGAAACTGAGTCAGGAGATTGGAGGCTCAGGGATGACTCTCACTGTCACTTTGGGAGGGAACACTTCATGGTTCCCCATCACCTTCCAAGCAAGCCCGGAATGCTTTGTGTAGCTAACAAGGCACCCACGGCAGTGCCAGCCTCATGTCACCACGGGGGAGCAGGGCCCCAGAGACATCCAGTTCCCACACCCCTTGGCCTTCACCTTTGTGCCTCCCTTTGCCGGGAGCACCCTTCATGTCCTTCTTCACAAAGCTCCCCCCTTCTCCTCTGCTTACACCCTCAACTCCTGTCCTGTAGCCGGGCGTAGGGCCTCCTCTGGGCGCCCCCACACCTGGGGGCTGCCCCAGCAGAGTCTGGCTCACCTTGGGCTTCCCGTCTGCCTCTTCCCAAACTGGGGGTTCCTGAAGGTGGGGCTCACACCCCATCTGTATCCAGGGCCACAGCTCCCAGCTGGGGCCTAAAAAATGATTGTTGAATGAATAAACATAGAAAGAAGACAGATATCACTTAACCAAGAATTCACACCACTCCAGGGAGTGGGTCAAGATTTGTTGGCTATCTGGTGGGGTTTCGGGGAGTGAATCCAGCTGCCCACACCCTTCTGGCCCCATCCTCTCTGCCCTATGGGGTCACTGAGCAGGCTGGCAGGACCGACGTCCTCTGGGGCCCTTTGGCTCCCCCTGGTGACGCCTCATAGAAGTCCCAGGAAGAGAGGAGGCCGAGGAGCCTTCCTTTCAGCACACACAGCCTCTACGCCCTGGGTGTTCCTACTGACCCCAGTCCTCAGCAAAAGAATACCTTACTTTATTATTATTTTTAAGATTATTTATTTATTTATTTGACAGAGAGCCGAGCAAGTGAGAACACAAGTAAGGGAGAGGCGGCAGGGGAAGAGGGCCTGAAGGAGAGGGAGAAGCTGGTGCAGGAGGAGCCAGATGCGAGCCTCCCTCCCCGGACCCCGGGATCATGACGTGAGCTGAAGGCAGACACTTCACTGACTGAGCCACCCAGGCTCCCCAAGAATACCTTCCTTTAAAAAGAAAATTTCCTCGAGAAGAAGTCTCTCGATGAATCACAGTTGTGAAAGCTGTTTGAGAAAATAAAGTCCTCTACAAGCATAAAATGTCATTCCACAACTTTTAGAGGCTTTGTTTTCCTTCTTATTAAAAAATGGGGTTTCATAATAATTCCCGTTCGTGTTGCACACTTTTTTTTAATAGAGAGAGAGGGAGCAGCAGAGGGAGAGGGAGTGAAAGACTCTTAAGCAGGCTCCATGCCCAACGTAAAGCCCAATACAGGGCTTGATCTCACAACCCTGAGATCATGACCTGAGCTGGAATCAAGAGTCTGACTCTGACTAAGGCGCCCTTGTGTTGCACCCTTCTTTAGACCTTCAAGGAGAATCTCTCTTGCAATCCCTACATGACACCGGGCCCCACAGTTGGGTTTTTTGGTTCGAGCCCCCAGCTATTAAATGAGGGTCTTAGCCCCCAGGACCTTGGGCATCTCAGTTCCAGGTCCAGAGACTCCTCTGAAATGACCCATCTGAGCTTGGGCACACAGCGTACGTATCCTGATCTCCCTGCTGCCTCCTCTCCTATGTGTTACTATAGCTACCATGTATATAGAGTCCCTGAGTACCTGGCACTGTGCTCAGACGTCCTGTGCTTTGTGTCATTTCATCCGAGAGGCCAACACTGTCATCGCCCCCACTCCTACACCTAAGAAAACAGAGACTCAGACCACTTGTCTGGGACCACAGAGCTAGCAAACGGCAGAGGTAGGATCTGAACTGAAGTCTGCATGACTCCTGAAGACATGCTCTTAACCATTGTCTGCTAGTAAAACCCTCTCAAAGGCTCAAAGGGCATTAGGGTGCTCCTCTCTGTAAGGCACAAAGTTTTACTTTTTTAGCTTTGATATTGAGAAAACTGGATTTTGCTTAGTGGCCAGACTGTAACAGTTTATAATTCGTGGGACTGATTTTAGGTACCAACCAATTTTATGTTCTCTCATCTTTCTAACAGGTGCAAAAAAATTTTATCCCCATGTAGGATGGCAGTACCTCACTTTTTTTAAATTAAGATTTTATTTATTCATGAGAGACACATAAAGAGAGGCAGAGACACAGGGAGAGGGAGAAGCAGGCTTCCTGCAGGGATCTCAATGTGGGACTTGATTCCAGGACCCTGGGTTCATGACCTGAGTCGAAGGCAGATGCTCAACCTCTGAGCCCCCCAGGTGCCCTGGTGCCTCACTTTTGGGAGGGGGTTGTGTAGAAGTGGAAAGCGAGGGGTTGTATGACTCACTTGCACACTACACACCCCATGCAAATGAATCCCAGAGGTAGCCCAGCCCACACTCCTCATTTTATAGGTAGAGAAACTGAGGCCCAGCCTCACAGACCTGCTGCCCCCCTCAGGTCCCTCTAATCCCCCTGGCCAGGTCATGTCCCCTCAGGAATCCCTGCCCCTGGAATGGCACCTGTCTTCTCTCCTCACTGCCCACATCAAGTCCTGTCAGCTCTGTATTCGTGATCTCTCCTCACCATCCCTTCAGCCACTGTCTTTGTGGAGACAACACCAGCTCTCACCCAAGTGACCCCACAGAGGCTCAAACTCATCCCTCCAGGCTAGCTGGAATCAGCTCCCCAAAGGCCAACCTGACCTCCCCACTCCCTCCTTGCTGCCTACAGGATAACCTCTACCCAAGACCCCAGGAGATGGGGCCCTGCAGACCTGTTCATCCTCAACCCTCTTCCTGGTAGACTGTCATGCTTTCCCTCTACTCCATGCTGCCTCACACCTTTGAGCCACAGACTGTTCCCTTCCCTCCTCTACCAATGCCCTTCCTGACCCAGATGCCCCGTCCTCAGAGTTGCCCCGTTTGGCTCATGGCTTTGGAGAGTAAATCCAGCTACTCACTTTCTCCTGGCCATCTCCATCCTCTGTGCCCCATAGGGAAGCTGGTCAGACCACCATCCTCAGTGGCTCTGAGTGGGTGAGACCTGAGGCTCTTTGGCCCTCATGATCCCTCACATGGGTACTAGTTCAGCTTTGAGATCTGGAATTTATTGGTTGATAGATCTGTCTCCTCCTTAGGTCAAGATAAGCAGGTTAGTTAGACTTTCCTGGTCATCTAGTGTCCTTTCCAGACCCAAGACCCAACTGTGAACAGGTGACTCAGGATGGACCAGTCCTTGTATCCCATGCCCCCAGCCACATAATTGGTCTGGGCAAGGACTTGTGACTAAGCCAAGACAATCACAGTCCTTCTCTGGGAGTCTCTACATGGGCTGGTGGATGTGTCTACTTCCTATGTGGGGATGGAGCAGTAAGGATGGGTGTCCAGCACAGCTGGTCACTGTGGTTCTGCCATGGGGTAGACAGCTGGCCTGAGAGAATGGATCCACCAGAGGAGAGAGATGAGGAGGGAAAGAGAAGAGAGAGAGAGCAGAGAAGGAGAGGGGAGGGGAATGGAGGGACCCAACAATGTTTGAGGCCCTGGTTGAGTCATCCCTTCTGCTCTTAAGACAATTATGTTGGTTTCTGTCTCTTGAAGCCAAAAGAGTCCTGCTTAATCAATGCATGGGGGTTGGAATGGACACCATTGACAAATGACACATCCAGGCCCTGTTCTGAACACTTGACATGTATTAATTCATGTAATTCTACAATCACCAGATGAGGTAAGGGCTATTATCTTCATTTGCTGGTGTGGAGTGTAGCCCAGAGAGGTTAAGTCACTTGCCCAAGGCCACACAGAAATGAATAAATGTATGAATGAATGAATGAATGAATGAATGAATTAGTGAGTGGGAAATGTTGCCCTTGGTCACCCAGTCAATCAGAATCAGGATGAGAGGAAGCTGTGGGCTCCTGATTCCCTGTCCAGGGTTCCTTGGCCCTCCCTCTGACCTATAATCTTAGATGATCAGTGGTAGAGTAGAGGGAAGAGCAGGGCATTGGCAGATCAGGACCTGAATCCATGCTCTGTCAGTTACTTGCTGTGTGGCCTTGAGTAAACCACAGCACCTCTCTGTGACTCAGTATCTTCATTGGCAAAACCAAGGATACCTACCTCACAGAGTAGGCTTGAGAAGCTCCTAAGATCACGCTCAAAGTCCCGGGTACAGAGTCGGTATTGAACACACAGTGGCCAGATAGTCCAGTCATTCAAAGGTTGCTTACTGAACACTTGCTTTGTGCCAGACACTGTTCTCGGTCTTGGGAACACAGCAGTGAGCAGGCCAGGCTGGATGCCTGTCCTCATGGAGCTCACCATCCGTGTGAAGGAGGCAGACAACAAGAAACCAGAAACCAGAAAAACCTAAGATAGTGATGAGGGCTATGCGGAGAGCTGAGGCCAGGTGGTGGGATACAGCTGACAGTGGGGTGGGTGCACTGTAGGCAGTCAGGGGGGCAGTCAGCGAAGCTCTTTCCCAGGAGCTGATATGAGGACCTAGATCTCAAAAGGAGCCACTATGTCAGGATGAGAAGTCTGTCTCAGAAAGTCATGGAGTGGACTTGATATTTAAATTCTCTTAGAATTTATTTATTTATTTATTTAAAGATTTTATGTATTTATTCATGAGAGACACAGAGACAGAGGCTCCCATGTAGGGAGCCCAATACAGGACTCGATCCTGGGCCTCCAGGATCACACCCTGAGCCGCAGGCAGATGCTTAACCGCTGAGGCAACCAGGCGTCCCAGGATTTTTTTTTTTTTTTTTTTTTTACTACAGTGGAGCTCCCTCTGAGTCCCTGACCAGGATGACCTGCCAGCAATATTTAAACAGCATTGTGGGAGAGGTGCAGGGTTGGGAATGCTTCAGATGCAGGCATGTGTTCTCACCACATGCCTGGCAAAGAGCTGATTTGCGCAGGAACAAACTTTTACCTAAAATTAACACTTTTTTTCATGTTAAGAGTTATATCTGTTTAATGCAGGAAAGACCCAGAGAGGATGATAATTAATCTTTTGCTCGATTCCTTTCAGTCCTTTTTCTGTGGGCATTTAAAAACATTTAAAAAACAAAATAAAAAAAATAAAATAAATAAAAATAAAAAAATTAAGATCATGTTACACATACAGCATATTTTTCCGACCCGTGTTTGTTTTAAAATTTTAAAATATTTTATTTATTTATTCATGAGAGACAGAGAGAGAGAGAGAGGCAGAGACACAGGCAGAGGGAGAAGCAGGCTCCATGCAGGGAGCCCGATGTGGGACTCGATCCTGGGCCTCCAGGATCACGCCCTGGGCTGAAGGCAGATGCCCAACCACTGAGTCACCGGGCATCCCTGTTTTAAATTTTTATTCAAATTATTTTTATACAGGCATACTTTACCTAAAAGAAAATGTGCCGGTTTAAGTGCATGGTTTGTTGAGGTAAAATTTTTTTGTAGTGAAACATACATAACATAAAATTTACCATTTCGACCATTTTTAATTTTGCAGTTCAGTGTCATTAAGTGTATTTACCTTGTGCAACCCTCATCATCATCTATCTCCAGAACTTTTTCATCTTCTTCAAATCTGTCTCCATTAAACACTAACTCCCCATTCTCCCCTTTCCCTGGACCCTGACACCCACCACCTACTTTCTGTCTCTATGATTTTGGTCCCTCATGTAAGTGGAATCATTCAATACTGGTCCTTTTGTGTCTGGCATTTTTTACTTAGCATAAGTTTTCAAGATTCATCTGTATTGTATTATGATCAGAATTTTATTCCTTTTTAAGGCTGAATGATTTTTTTTCCCATATAGATAGCACATTTTGTTTACCTGTTCTTGGGATCCCTGGGTGGCGCAGTGGTTTGGCGCCTGCCTTTGGCCCAGGGCGCGATCCTGGAGACCCGGGATCGAATCCCACATCAGGCTCCCGGTGCATGGAGCCTGCTTCTCCCTCCGCCTGTGTCTCTGCCTCTCTCTCTCTGTGACTATCATAAACAAATAAAAATTAAAAAATTGTTTACCTGTTCTTCTGTGGATAGACATTTGGGATGTTTCTACCTTTGACTACTATGAATAATGCTGCTACGAACATAGATGTGCAAATACTGGTTTGGGTTCCTGTTTTCAGCTCTTCTGGAGATTTACCTAGAAGTGGAATTGCTGGATCATATGATAATGCTATGTTTAATTTTCGAGAAACTGTCAGAATATCCCACAGACGCTGCTCCATTCAGTGAGTTTTGATGAACATACACACCTGTGTAATTTCCACCACAATCAAAATAAAGAACATTTACCACATTCCCCAAATCCCTACTTGCCCTTCCCATCGATTGCCCTAACCCCCTGACTCAGGCAACCCTACTGCTCTGATGTCTTTGACTATGGATTAGTCTCACCTGTTCTAGAACTTTGTAAAAATGGAATTGTGCACAGGAGGTACTCTCTCGTCAGACTTCTTTTGCTCAGCATGTTTTCTCAGTTTCATTCCACACACACAGGTTTACAACCTGTTGTCTCTCATTTCATCCAGAATCATGAGCATTAAAACTGGCTAAATAGTATTCTGTTGCAAGGATGCACCATAACATACTAGGCCGGTTTAAGCTGATTCCAATTGCTTGCTGTTATAAGCAACACTGAGTGGAGCATCCTTGTACCTAAGTCTTTGCCTGTGTCTCCGATCATCACTCTGAAATAAACCTGGAAGTGGAATAACTGGGTAGAAGGGAATCAACAGATTTTGTCTCCTTATATCTATTGCCAATTTACTTCTCAGCAAGGTGTTACCATGACCTGCCAATTTTCACCTCCTCAGTGTCTCTTGAACCTGTGGACCCCTCTCCATATCTTCAATCTCTTCTGTCCTTTGGGGTCACTGCCCAATACTCTTCCCTGGGCTGCTGCCCAAGATGCTACCTGCCTGAGCTGTAAGCAACCCTCAAAACCCAAGACCATACAGTTCTCCAAGGAAGCAGAACCATCAGGAAGCCTGGCAAGAGCCTCATCGCTGTGGAAAGAGTAGGATCCTTAATTCTAGGTACAGAGCGAGGACCCCATTGGTGAATTAGGGGATCACTAGTCCCCTTCTCTCCCTTCTGACAAGCAGTGCCCAGCAATGGTCTAGCAGAGGAGGCCCAGAGAGTAAGTATGTCTCTGGACTCCCCTCAAACATTTTCTTTGGGCTGATTGCTGGCAGCGGTGATATATGGTCAGGAGGCATTGATGCTGGTCAGCGACATCCCAGGGTGGGTCTCATAGGGTCCAAAAAGAAGTCAAGGGCTCTCCATCCAGAGACCTACAGCTTTCCCACCCACGGGGCTCTCACCCCGGTTGACTATTTAATGACAGGTGCTAGCCCTTCTCTGGTCCCAGACCTGGTCTAGTTCAATTCAAGAATGTCCCTAACACAAAGGAGGAGGGGCTTGTGTGACCACAATAAAGGTCTCCCACAACCACCCACGCCGGGCTGCAGATGGCTGCGACCGCCCATGTACAATGAGCCATTATGGCATTCTTGCCTGGCAGCCTTATCTCTCAGGAATGTTGGGGGAGTGAAGAAAATTGGCCTGAGAGGCCTTGACCAGGGGACCTGGGCTCTCTGGCTCTGCCCCCAAGGTCAGCTGAGCTCTTTGGTAACTAGTCTCACAGGGCAGGTCACGCTGATAGTGACAATGGGCGTTTGTGCAGGACTTTACAGCTTACCAGACTCATTCACACCCATCATCTTGTTTGATCCTCATAGTCAAAGGCTGAGATCAGGCGTTTCATAACCTCCATTTTGCAGATGGAGAAACTAAGTCCAAGAAAATTAAGTACCTGCCTCACTGCCACCGCCCCCAACCCCAAGCTGTGCTAGTCCCATCTAAATTGTTAGAAAAAAGAGTTACTCAGTTATGCTAGTGCTCAACAGAGATGGAGGAAGATGCCTTTCATTTGGAAAGAAAGGATGCCTGATGCTAGAGACACAGGAAGAGACGTGGCCTCTGCTCTGATCAGCTCAGGCTGGAGAGGGAGGCTCTGGCACATGAATGTTGCAGGAATCAGCCAAGACTCCAGCCAGAGGGCCCTGCTTCCCAAATCCACCCTTGCTACTCTCTGCTATACTGTAGGTCTCTTGCAATGGGCCAATTGAACGGTTTTAGACCGAGATGGAAACAACTATGTAACTGACTGTGTGCCCTCAAGGAAAGTCCTTAGCCTCTCTGAACTTCAGCTTCGCCATAGAAGCGAGAATAAAAAGCTCTCATCATGGGGGCCCAGTGAGGGAGAGACGAGATGACACATATAAAGTTCCTGGCATGGTTGTTGGCATACAGCTGGCACTCAATAAATACTAATATAAATTTTAGATAGGCTAGAGTGCCAAGAAACATATGTAAAGAAGAGTAGGGGGGTGCCAATCTGGGTCGGATGAGGAGCATGGCTTGCAGATGAGGAACACGGTTGCAAGTAACAGAATGTGAGTCTGGATAACTTACAGTACACAAGACCTATTGCAAGAAGGGGGGCACCTTTGAAAAATCAGCGGCAACCTAAAACACAGGCCTCAGAAGGAACAGGACGAGGCAGCTTAAGGGTTCGGGCAGCAGGAACTAGGGCCATGCTCTCCAGCCTAGGATGAACTGGCTTCAGAGATCTCTGCCTTTGTGTCAAGATTCAGGTTCCCAGGAGTGAGTCTAGAGGGTGAAGCTGGGGCCAGGTGCCCATCTTGGGCACGCTGGGCTGGAAGCCTTGTCTGATGAACCCACCAGACTGCAGGCTGTAGGAGGCTGGAGAGTTTCCAAAGGGGCACCGCAGATATCCGCTCTAGGAGAGAAGTAAGGAGAAAAAAACCCAACCTGTGCTGAGAACCTACTGTGTGCCTCCAGGAGGGCTGTTTGGAGGAGGTGGCATTGATACTAGGCATTGGACAGTGGGGAGAACGCTACCCATCAAGGGTGTCGGGAGAGGAAAAGGGAAGCTGTCTTCTTCCTCTCAAGAAGGACCTGCTGAAGGACGCCACCTCCTTTGAGCCTAGGGGACAGTGGCATTTTTGGCAGTCCATTTCTGGTCAAACCAGGGACTGGGCTTTACCTTCCTTTTTGGGTTTTTGGTGCTAGATAATCAGTCCAGTGAGATTGATTTCAATTCTTTCCAATTTCTTCCAGTGAGAAGAAAGTCACATCCTCAAACCACTACTATGAAATCACTGTGCTTTTGTTTGGGAGACGTTCTATTAGAGTGACATGCAATCAGTCATTCAACACACGTTTACCAAGTACCCACAGTTCTTGCTGAGCTGAGTAGAGCTGAGCTATGCTGAGCACTGTTCTTGGCACAGTTTCTGTCCTGTGGGACTTCAGACTCCAGTCAGGGACAGAAATAAGTAGATAGTTACCCCGAGAGAGATACTTGGGGCTTGTCCAAGGGGCAGTTTTAAGGTAGAGGAGGGAGGTACCAAATTAGCAGGCCTGGTGGGATGGGGAAGAGGGCATGTGTGAGGGTAAAATTTCACCAAAGAGGTAATTCGGGTTCTGTAGGATGAATAGGAGTTCGGCAGGTGGCTGGTGACTGAAGAGCATTCCAAACGGAGGAACAGGTGCAAAACATCCTGAGAAACAGAGACAACTGCACATATTTCTGTAGGCCTAGAGGCAAAGGCATGGACAAGGAAGGCCACTCTGGTCTGATTTCATCCTGAAGATGGTGGGGGGCTATGGGAGGGCTCTAGGCAAGGGAATGGCCTGGCAGATTTGTGTTCTGGAAAGATCCCTCTGGCCTGGGTAGGACACTGTGAATAGGGTTAAGGCGTTTGTTTAACCCTATCCCAAGTCTTTGCAGGTGGTTCTCTCTGAAAGCAAAAGCCTGCTACTCTGGGGAGTCCAGGGGCAGATCCACTTGGGAACTACCTCACTTTAATCACATCTTGTCTTCTTGGAGAATCACCCTAGCTGTCAGCCTTTATTAAGGGCTCTAGGAGATCCTGCAGCAGAGATGTCCTATGCTTTTGCTTCATATTGATTTGACCACATTCCCTCACCTCCTTTATTTTAAACATGAGGCACCTCATTAAGCTTCTTTGGGACATTTTTTTAAAGAACAGCATAGGCCCTTTTTGACCACAAGGGTTTGAAAAAACTGGTTTCAAGTAAACTTTGGGGTCCTCACCACGGTGGACCTTGGAGCCTCTAGATCCCCAGTCGTTCTTTGCCTTTTGGCAATAGGAATCCAATCCAGGGGCTCCATTTTGAACCCAGAGGAAGGGCTAGGAAAATCCGGTAAAGGCTGGAGCTGGTCACCTTTCCAGCTGCTACCATTCACCAAATTCTCCATACCCCAAGCTGGTCACAACCTCACTTCCGTCCCTAAACACCCTTGCCACAAGGTGTGACTATCTCCATTTCCTAGATGGTGAAACTGAGGCCCAGAGAAGCTAAGTGGACATGGCCAAGGTGTTTCAGGGTAAAAACACTGCAGGGTGCGTACCCAGGAGCAAACATGGGTGGACACTTAAACTATTCTTTAGCTAACAGGGTAAAGAATTTGGAAATGTGAAGTTGAGTGCGGGAAGGGGACGGAGCTCAGACCCATCCCAAGCTTCCAGGTGGCCAAGAGAATGAATTCTTGAGGGACCAGAGTAAATGTGCAAATGTGAATTGGCAATTTACAGAGGAGGAATTTCTAAAGCAGAGGGTACTGCTGGAGAAAAAGAAGTCTGGCTCCACTCCCATCAAAGGGGTCACTAGGTCAAGGGGATTGGCAAAAAAGACAAAGGTCAATAACACCCAGTGCTGAAGAGGTTTTTGGGAGACGGGCAGTCCAGAACACTGCTATGGGAGGTAAATTGGAGCAGCATTCATGGAGGGCTTAGCTCCTTCCTCATCTCTAGGGTGGGGGATTGACCGGGAGGGCACACAAAGGAGACTCCTGGGGGTGTTGGAAGTGTTTTATGTCTTGGTCTGGGTGGGATCACGCACATACATACCTGGGTAAAATGTACAGAACTGAATAGTTAAGATTAGCATGTATTGTGCGAATTCATCCAACTGTTGTTAAAAAGGAAAAAATAAAATGCAACAACCTTTGAGACAACAGTTGCACATCCAGGAATCTACAGAAATACTTGCTATAAGATAAAGAAAACTGGAAAACAATCTAAACAGCTTTCAGTCCGGAAATGGCTGAGTAAATCATAACACGGACACAACAGAATATTAATATGCAACCATCGAAAAGCTTCTGGAGAAAACGTTCCTGCTACACTGTAACAAAAGCAAGTTTAAAAACAGGATCGGCTTGGGGAGCTGTGTTTGCAAAAGCACAATTAAAAATCAGCTCTCTGCCTGTGTGTGCCTAAAGAAGTCTCAAAAGAAGAAGAAGAAGAAGTCTCAAAAAGCGACATCTGAACGTTAAACAGCAGTTTCCTCCCTGGAGTGGGGTTAGAAGGGCCCCAGTGGGAACTTTTACTCTCAGCTGTGTACCCATACCTATCATGGAAGAGTCCTGCAATCGCCATTCCTTGCTTTTGCGATCAACAACCAAAAACCCGTAACAATAAAATGAATCAGTAGAGATGCCCGGCACATAGTAGGTGCTCAGAGTCTTTGCTGAAGACAGGGATTCAACTGTGGGCTCTAGGGTCTCATCCCTCAGTGGGGGTGCGCTGCGGGTGGGCCACACAGGATCATGACTGGGTCTGGATCCCTCCCCTGGAGGGCTCTGGGGGTGGGGCGACTGGAGGGGGTGGGGGGCTTGGATGCTTCTGGAATGGATGCTACAGAAGCTGGAAGCTCGTGGTCGCATTTCCCTGGGGGTTCGCTTTCAGGCCAGAGCTCTGTTTGGTTGGTCCCAAGTTTTATTTGTGGGGAGATTAAGGAAAAATAAAGCATTTAAAGCAACTCAGCCCTCCTTTCTGTCCACGGAGGGTGAATGGTGCGGGTGGGGGCGCTGCGGGATCGCGCCCCAGGGGGCACAGCAGCGGGATTCGGTGCGCAGGGTCCTCGCAGCCTCCGCCGCCCCCACCCCCGCCCCCACCCCGCCCAGCCGAAGACTTTTTTGAAGTTGATCAATGAAACCTGTTTTATTTACGGGCCCGGGCCCGTTGGTGCAGGGTGGAGGGGTGAGGGGGTGGGGGTGCTCCCCGAGGCTCTCGCTCCGGGCGCATAAAGGAAGAGTGGGCGGACTCGGGGCTGCGAGAGAAAGGAGGGAAAATCAGAGTTTCGTCTGCTCCCTGGAAAAGAAAGGGGGAGAGGGGAGGAGGAGGAGAGCCGAAATCGTGGATTTGTTCAATAAAGAGCCCGCGGAGGGAGAGGGCCGCTCAATCCTCTTAGTCCAGACAATGTAGGGCCCGGGCCCGCGGATTCCACCTCGGGATGGAAGGGCCGTGGGCTGTTTAAATTGCTACTTAGGTTTCCAGCTGTTTTACCAGTGATTTGCCCAACTTAATAGCTCTTTAAGGCTTTAAACAAGAAAATAGCTCTTCTCACGACTCAAAGGAGCGGCCCTGGTTAGTTCAGACGGCGCCCATTGTCTGAGGCTTAACCTTTCCCTGGGCCCGGCCCCTCCCCCTCGGCCCAGACTTTGTCCGGCGCTCCGAGACTATTTATCCTTTTAACATGCTGGTTTTCTGGGCCTCCGTCCAGAGGACTTCTAAATAAGCACTCATTTGAGGGGACCGCCTGTCTGCGGCCTTTGAGCTTCCCCCAACAAATTCATAACAAATAGTGAGGATAATGATTAGGGCCGCAGCGCCTCCTTTGCGAGCACCTACTGTGCGCCAGACCTGGGGCGCAGCGTGTTTCTTCACGCATCCCACTTCATTCTCAAACTTGTCTGGGCAGGAGGTGGGTACTCCGCACTGGCGGCTGTCTTATGGACGGGGAAGCCGAGGCACAGGAGAAGGAATCACAGCAGGGTCAGGGCTGGTCTGATCTCCAGGCGTCAGACTCTTCATCAGCACCCTGCTGCCGGTTAGCCCTGGAAGCTCGGACTGGCCCGACTGGCCGGGGGGCAGAGGGGACTCTTGGGGGTGTGGGGGTCAGGCCTGGTGCCTCTGACCATGGGCACTTAGGGGCGGCTGTGGGGCCCAGTTTCCAGGGAGGCTGGAAGTGGGGGAAGGGCGGAGTGGGCAGGAGAGGAGGGGACCATCCGGAAGGTGGGGGGGAGGGGTCTGACCTCAAGGGCCTGTGTCCAGAACCTGCCTTTAACTGCGTGAAACCAAGTCTCCATCTACCACGATTTGACTCTAATGTGCTATAACCAGCAGTTGTTTCTCCCATCACGAAATTCATAAGCATTAATTGTGAATGTGAGCTACCAGCATCATCATCACCATCCCTGTTACCATGATGGAGATCCTTGCACCTAAGGGCATTTCGTTGTGCTGTGTTTCCTTCAGTCCTATTTTTCACATGTGTATACATAATCTTGATTGCAATTACACCATGCCCTACTTTGGATGTGTATACTTTTTATTTTTTTTCTTGAAGATTCACCAAGCCAGAAAGCTTTGATGAAGACTTGTCGATACTCCCTGTTGACCCTATGCCCTTTGCTTCTTACACCAGATTATACACTGTAGATTATGTGCAAGGGCTTAAAATTGTGTAAAGGAAGTCATTAGAGAAGGACGGGAGACCTTTACAGGTGAACAAAACATAGAGGAAGAAAAGCACCCAGATAAGGTGTGCGTTCAAATCTCAGTTGTTTTAAGTGGAGACTGTATCTGGCCAAACCGTAGGGGGAGGTGGGGCTGGAGTCTGGAGCCTCAAGGCCAGAATCAGTCCAAGGCCTTAGCTTTACTCCTGCAGGCAGTGGGGAGCCATGGACGATTTCTGAGCAAGGGCTATGAGCAGATCAGTGCTGGATGGCCCATACCTAAGATGCCAAGAGGGGCGCCTGGGTGGCTCAGATGGTTAAGTGTCTGACTTCAGCTCAGGTTGTGACTCTGAGGTCCTGGGATCTAGCCCAGCTCAGCAGAGATCCTGTTTCTTCCTTGCCCCTCCCACTCCCCTCCCCTCTGCTCCTGTGCTCTCTCTCTGTCTCTGTCTCTCAATGAATAATAAAATAAGATCTTTTTTTAAAAAAAAAGTATATGTATAAAAAAAATAGACACCAAGAAAGGCAACCCTGGGGTCCAGCCTGCCTCTTGGCAGAAAAACATCCACTTCTCCAACAGAGTGGAAATTGGCTTCCCGACCTCCCTTGGCCACTGCTGGGGAGGGAGACCCAGCCCTGTCTTCCCCGGGGTTGGGCCATGCTGGAGGCCCCTGTGAGACTGTGTCTCTGGTGTGTAGGAGAGAGGGGTGCACAGAGATCGCTTCTCATCGGCCCCTGCCGCTGCAGACTCTCACAGATCAGATCGATTCGCTGTCATTTGGTGAGTAGGTTTAAAAAGGGTCATTCTCTTTCTGTCCTCTTATTTGACAGATGAGGAAACCGAGGCCCAGAGTGGGGAGGGGGCATGTCAAGTATAGCATGGTAGGTAAGTGACAAAGGCAGAATTGGGAAAATTTTCTTACATTTGTACATTTGTACCACAGTTTGTAATACCCATTCATTCCTATCCTGCTCCTCTCGTACTTTTTTTTTGGGTAACACACTTAACAAAACAATGTAAATGTTCTAATTCTTGGTGTCGGAGAAGGTACAGGGACACAGGCGTTCTCACACACAATTGGCTAGAGGATAAATTGCTGTAACCTTGCGGGGAAGGCAATTTGGTAACATATATCAATGTTTTAACGCAAAGCTCCATCACTGAGCAATATCACTGCCAGTAATTGTTCCCACAAATATATTCATATATGTATGCAAAGATGTCTGTACAAGGATGTTCATCATGGTGCTTTTTATACCTAAAACTTGCGGGGGGGGGGAACCCAGCAACTCTAAATGACTATCAATGAAGAGTGGGAGGCACCTGGGTGGCTTAGGTCATGATCCTCGGGTCTTGGGATCGAGTCCCGCATCGGGCTCCCTGCATGGAGCCTGCTTCTCCCTCTGCCTGTGTCTCTGCCTCTCTCTCTCTATGTGTCTCTCATGAATAAATAAAATCTTTAAAAAATGTTTTAAAAATGAGAACTGGTTAAATAAATTTTGCTATGTCCAACCATGAAGTATTACACAGCCATGAAAAGGAGTCGACTAGACCAATTTGTATTTCCAGTAACAGTGTTTCAGAATGAGTATTTCTCCAGGAGCGTGAGTGTTTTCAATCTTCTAAGTCTTGGTTAATTTGACAGGTTAAAGAAAAAAGTGTCCTATCATTTTTTTGCATGTTTATTAATTATGAGGTTGAACATTTTTCATATAGCTGTTGCTTATTTTAAATCTTTTTTCTGGGGATTTCCTTTTCATATATAGCTTCTGCTCCTTTTTCCTGCTAGGTTTTGAGTCTTTTCCTCACTGATATGAGCATTTTCTAAATTAAAGCAATTAATCCCATGAAATGTCACTTCGTGTGTAGCTTGTGTCATGGTTTTGTTTATACTTTTTTTTCTTCACTCAGAAACTTAAAATTTTTATGTCGTCTTACTCTTTTAATTTTGATTTAAAGATTTTATTTATTTATTCATATCCACCCAGGGGTCCCCCCCCTCCATCATTTTGAAACCTGGAAGAAAGCTGGTCAATATTCAATTATATTTTTGGTCAGCCTTTTTAGAATTTGATTTGCTTTATAGATAATTTACTCATCAGTATATGTGAAAATGGGCTTAAACTTATATTTTTCCTAACATGGTCTCCCAACTGTCTTTATTCAATATTCCTTCCGTTGGTCATTAGCTGGAGAAGACACTGTTATCATGGTCTGAGCTAATTTTATGTAGGAAAGATTCTCTGCTCTCTCTCTCTGCTCTCCATTAATCATGCATTTTAATATTGGAGAGGGCTTATCCTCATCTTTTTGAAAATAATCTTTGGATTTCTCACTCATTTATTTCCTCAAATGAAGTTTATTAGGCCTCTGGGTATCCTGCTTAGAAAGATCTTTTCCCCCTAAGATTATAAATAACTTCACCTATGTTTTCTTTTAGAGCTTTTATGGTTTGATTTTTTTGTGTGTGGTTTAAATCTTGAATTCATGTGGAATTTATTTTGGTATAAGGGGTGAGGTAGGGATACAACTTAATTTTTTCCATATGGTTGACTACCAGTTATCTCAATGCCCTGCTTTGACTAATATACCTCTTCTCTCTGATATGAAATGCCTCCCTTTCCCCCCACATGCTGAATTCCCACATGTTTCCACAGATTTCTGTTCTCTGGGCTGGATTGAGTGTCTATTTCTCTCCCAGTACTAAACTTTAAAAATTATTGTACTCTCATAATATGTTTTAACATCTGGTGAAGCCAGTCCTGCTTCATTACTTTTGTTTTTCCTTAGAATTTCCCTGGCTAGTCTCACATGTTTATTTTTCCAGATGAAATTTGGTATCATTTTGTCAAGTTCCACAAAATAAAAGAGAATAAAAACCCAGTTGATATAAGGATTTTCTTATTAATGAGCATAGTTTTATTATAGGTTATTTTTATTAATCCTTTGCTATTCACTTGGTTGTCAGCCTGTTTTTCTCCCTGTCAATTTTTCTCCAATTTTTTTTAATATAGTCAACCCCATTTTCCTTTCCCTTTTGAAAAAAAATCTCCGTAAAAATTTTAAAGCTTGGAAACATCCCATTCCTCCAGAGATGTGGTCAATATTCACTTATATTTTTGGCCAGTTTTCCTAAGATTTGATTTGCTTTATAAACCATTTCTATTTTCAGCACATGTGAAAGATGGGAGGCCTCAGTCTAAACTTATGTTTTTTCTGTGCTGCCCCTTCATGGTTCCTTGTCTCCCAAAGACAACGTTATTGAATATTAAATTCTTTTACGTGATAGGGTTCTCCGTCTCCATTCTGTCCCATCCATGCCTGCTCTGAAATTTAATCCAGGGATTAATCATCAATTCTAGCATCTGAGAGGGCTGATTGCTTGTGTTTCTCAAAATATTCTTTGGATTTCTCACCCTTCTACTTCCCAAAATATGCCAGCCTGCGTGATTCATTTGGCCCCACGAGAACCCTGTGAAATCAGCAAGAACCATTAATTCCTCCAGCCGTGCGTCCGCTCTGGGCTGCTGGGCTAGGGGACAGACCAGGTGACATGGTTGTCATAGCTCTGAGGGAACAAAAGCGTTCCTTGAGGATCTGAAATTCCCCCCAGGAAGGGACTTGTCTGGTCAGCAGCAACTTTGGTTGTTGAGTTTGACACAAACAGGAAGAGAGTGGGGATGTGCTGCAGCCAGCATCCGATCCTCAGCCTCGGATGATCAGGGGCTGTCACCTGGGAATCTTCAGTAAGAGCTGCCACCCACAGCTGTGAGTCAGCGTGGGGCGTCAGAGAGGCAGACAGGGAGCCCCATCTGGGCTGGAGCGAGGGTGCGAGGTGGGCTGAGGTCCCCGCATCCCGGAGGCAGCCCCCAACCCCCGGGGACGGATTCGACTTTGTCTGTGTGACCGCAGGTGCTGGGGGTGTCTCCCCAGGGCCCAGAGCATCAGCCTGTGTCCCTGTCATCACGGAGGTGGCGATAGCCCTTGGCAGCAGGGCTTAGGGAGCTTGGTTCTGAGATGAGGGGCCAGGCCCAGGATCCCTGTGAGGATTGATCCTTCATTAGCAATTGCCATCAATATGTCAATACCAGCAGCCCCTGAATGAGCTGGACGGTCGGTGCAGATGGGGTCTCAGCAGACCATTCCCTGCCAGGACCTTCACCCAATCTGGGGCCATTAACTCTTGGGGGGAAACGGACCGGATGGTGCTGGAGGGTCAGAGGGGCGGCTACCAGGTCACAGGCAGAGTCAGAGGGGACAAGAGAAATAAAGAGATACTTCCCTCCCCAGTCCTCCCCCAGGCCCCGCCCCGGAGGGCCGCTCTGTCTAGGATCTGGGAGACGTTGTTTATTTCTCTTCTTTATTTTTAGCTTTTATTTTGATCAAACTTCTACAGGCAAGGAGTTCTACAAGGTTTGCGAAGAAAAACAGCAAGTGTCCTGCCTCTGTCCCCCACTCTCCCATATGCCCTCCTGGAGGCAACTATCGCACCTCCTTTATTTTGGCTGTCAGCCTTAGCAGCTGGCTTCTCCCCCTGGAAGGTGAAGACTTTGCTGTTCCCTGCCTCACCCCTCCCCGCACACACCTGCCCAAGCACCTGCCCACAGACCGTCAGCTTGCTGCTCGCCTCTGTGTCCCATAATTTTTTTTTTTGGTAAAGATTTATTTATTTATTTATTCATGATATATATATATATATATATAGAGAGAGAGAGAGAGAGAGAGGCAGAGACACAGGAGGAGGGAGAAGCAGGCTCCATGCCAGGAGCCTGACGTGGGACCTGATCCCCGGACTCCAGAATCGCGCCCTGGGCCAAAGGTAGGGCCACCCAGGGATCCCCTGTGTCCCGTAATTAAGAGCCTGCATCCCCAGCCGCCTTCCCGGGATCCAGTCCTCCTCCCGCCACTTGCTAGCTGTGGGATCCTGGACAAGTTACTCGACATCTGGATTGATGGGGGTGCACCTTGCCTTGAGGAGCTGGAACTTTCCATGAGTGAATTCATGTAAAATACTTGCTTCAAATGGGGTCTGATAGACAAGGCGCTCCACAGTGTTAAGAGGAGAAGGCTGGATCGATGACACAACCTCTCTGCACAGTGGTCTCCCTGACCCAGCTAATAATTGTCTTGTTTCTCCTTTGCTTGGTTTTCTCTTTCCTCCTCCTCTTCCTCCTCCTTCTCCCCCTCCTCCTCCTTCTTCTTCTTCTTTTTCTTCTATTTATTTATTCATGAAAGACACATAGAGAGAGGCAGAGACACAGGGAGAAGGAGAAGCAGGCTCCCTGTGGGGAGCCTGATGCAGGACTCGATCCCAGGACCCCTAGGATCACGGCCTGAGCCAAAGGCAGAGACTCAGCCACTGAGCCACCCAGGCACCCTAGTTTCCTCTTTCTTGATTTATCCCCTCATTCTGGTGAAGTATCTCCTCCAGTAATCTCCTGAGGAAGGAAGAGTATAAGGGAAGTGCGATTGATTCTCATTTTTCTGAGCAGTCATGTTAATATAGTCACCAGACAATTGACTCAGCCTATATGGAGCCATCACTCCTGGGGGAAATACAGGGTCAGGTTCCTAAATGTCCGTGGTCATACCATTTTCATCCACCGATCAATGACTAACCTTGTTTTACACGTGTTTTATGTGAACTTTCCGTCTGAAGACCACTTAACTAATAGATGTTGTAATTCATTAACGTTGAACTCATGGCCAACAGCCACTACATGCCACGTCCAAATGAAGCATGTCTAACACACTTATTTTTTCTATAAGGCATGTCACTGTCTTCTTGTGCTTAGAAACACTGGACAACTTTTTAGCACTATGCTTGGGACCATTTTAAACAGCAATATCACCAACAAAAAGCCCCAAAATGTGAAATGTTGCATTTAACAGACTGCAAAAGGACACTTATTTATGATCTGAGGGCTGGAGCAGAGTGTCACTGGAGGTGGCTCATTTTTTTTTTCTTTTGCCACTCTGTGCCCATCTACAAATGACCACAAATGCACCATGAATATCCATTCTGAGGTTACAGCAATTTTTTTAGTGAGTAGGTGAATTTGCAAAATTAGGAATCTGTGAATAATGAGGGTCAACTGTAAATGTCTCAAGACCTCACATACTAAAAATATCTTCATTCTATCCTCACACGGGATTAATAGCTTGTCTGGGGAAAGAAATCTAGCTTGGAAATACTTATCCCTCAGCACTTTGCAGGCATTGCTCCTGTGCCTGCTGGCAGCCTGTATTGTCAAGAAGTCCAAGGCTTTTCCTGACCCTCATGGGTGGCCCTTTGCCTCTCCCTGGAAGCTTGTGCTTTGCTCCAGCGTCTCAAGTTTTCACGATGATGTGCCCTGGTATAGATTTCTTTTTATGCTTTGCCCAGAGGGGTACATGATGGGTCCTTGCAATCTATAAATTTAGGTTCTTTTGTTTTGAAAAGTTTCCCAAATTGTTGATGAATTCCTTCCCTCCATCTCCTGTGGTCTGTCTTTCTGGAACTTATTTTAATTGGATGTCATACCTCTTGCTCCATTTTTTCCCTTCTATATTATGAGTCAGGATTCTTCAGAGAAAGACAGCCAACCTATATCCGTATCTGTACCTATACCTACACCTAGATCCTACTGGTTCTACACCATCTATATCTATCTATATATTATTGGTTCCCTCTCTATCTATCTAATCTATCTTTACTTACTAAATTATGGAGGCCGAGAAGTCCCGTAACCCGCCGTCTGCCTGATGGAGATCCAGGCAGGCCAATACTGTAGTTTCAGAATCCGATGGTATAAGTTCTGAGGGCAGGAGGTCTGTGCCTCAGGGCAAGTCATCAGCCAGAGAGAGTGTCTTCACTCCTTCCTCCACTTGTCTGCTCCATTCAGGCCCTCAACGGACTGGGGACACCCACCCACACTGGGGAGGGCTGTCTGCTTTACTCAGTCTACTGATTCCCATGCTCTTCATATCTGGAAACACCCTCGCAGATGCAGAAATAATGTTTCGTCACATATAGGGAGTGCTATGGTCCAGGCAAGTTAACATACAATTCACTGTCACACCTCCTATATTTCATCCTTGTCCTTTGCTCTACTTTCTGGAAAATTTCTTCAAATGTATAATCCAACTCTTCTACTGGGTATTTACACCTGTACTACATTTAAATCTAGGGGCTTTTTTTTTTCCTAGGGGCTTTTTAAAATTGAAGTAACATGTTCCATGTTCCGCGAGTTTCAGGTGTACAGCATAGTGATGGACAAGTCTGTACATTTTTAAAAGATTTTGTTTATTTATTCATAGAGACACACAGAGAGAGGGGCAGAGACACAGACAGAGAGAGAGAAGCAGGCTCCATGCAGGGAGCCCGACATGGGACTAGATCCCCCGGGTCTCCAGGATCACACCCCAGGCTGCAGGTGGTGCTAAACTGCTATGCCACCAGGGCTGCCCGACAAGTCTGTACATTATGTTAGGCTTGTCACAAGTCACCAGGAGCTCTTTTTAAATTCTCAGGACGTTCATTTCTTGGTAGCATCCTGTTCTTGTTTCACAGCTATTGTGTCTTCTCTACTTTGAGAACGTCCCTGATAGCTTTTTTTGTTTTTCAAGGTTTCCTTCCCTCAAGTAGACTCTATTTCTCCTTGTTCAAATAGTCTCTCTTTCTCCTTGTTTTTCTCTGATTATTGTTCATTTGGTCTTTTTTTAAAAGATTTTATTTATTTATTCATGAGAGACACACAGAATGAGGCAGAGACATAGGCAGAGGGAGAAGCAGGCTCCCTGCAGTGAGCCTTGATACAGGACTCGGTCCCAGGATCCCGAATCACACTGGGAGCTGAAGGCAGATGCTCAGCAACTGAGCCATCCAGGCGTCCCTCATTTGGTCTTTATGGCTGATGTGCCTTTCTCTCCTCCCATGTCTGGTCATCTTTGGTTGTGTGCTCCTAGGAACTGAGGGCTGACTGTCTTCCTTAGTGTGTGCAAGGGGCCTGGTGATGTGAGCTTCTCTGAGTCCTTTGGTTGGGATGTTTCGTTTGGAAAATGTTAATACATCTATATCTAAGATCTTCCCCCTTAGGCTGGTCAAATTCCTCAGAGAAAACTCTCCTAATTTGTTTTCTAGAGGGTGAAGGCCAGGTTGTCGGTGTTCTAGTACATGGGTAGGGAAATCCTAGGATTCTCAATATCCCAGGTACACCTGTCCAGAGGGACTCTTGTCTTATCCTCCAGGGTTACCCCTTGGTCACCTGGGGTTGGGAGATGGTGCTGGGTTTTTAGCTATTCCTTGGGTAGATGACCCGTCAGTCCTCCTCCTCATTTTAGGCAAGCCCCTCCTGGTACAGCCTGTCCCCAAGCCTTTTGGGGATTTGTGATTAAGTCCAGTTGGCCTTCACTTTCATCACCATCGTTTGGAAAAGTCCCTTTACCGTTCTTTTCATAGGGGTTTGGGAGAGAAAAAGTAGATATAGGGATTGTTGGATTCGCCACCTCTACTGAAAGCTTGGTTTATTTCTTTAATTGTCTGTCTGGCTCATTTGCTGTGAATTTCCTCAGGATAAGGAGTGGGTCCAGTTCATTTCCAGGTCCCCTGAGTAAGCATAGGACCTAGCATCAGTACATACTAGTTTGATGTTTTAGAAGAGAAAAGCAGAGTTGGCCTGCTCATGAGATCTCAAGCCGGGAGATCTGAGTTCAAACCCCAGTTCTGCTACGGACTTGGTGGAATTGAACAAGTCATTTTATTTCTCTGTGCCTCAGTTTCTCCATCAGCAAAATGGGTATACCTAGGCTGCCTCATGAAGTTGATATAAAAGAGAAGCGAGAAGAGCTGTATGTGAGCGCTGAGTGAGCATCAAATCACTTTGGAAGTTAGTTAATGGTAGTACTAAAAGTTGGATGATAGCATTAGAAACGAGCAATAGTGAGGGAGTACCGGATTGGAAGTCAGGAGAGCTGAGCCCCATGTGGGGAAGAGAGATTACTTAAAAATAAAATATTTTTTAAAAGTGCAGCTTCTGTCATACAAGGAGCACTTACTATGCTAAACACTGTGATTAGTGTATAACGACATGTATAATTTTATTTGATTGTTACAACAATCTTACGAGGTAGGTTTATTGGCATCACCTCTGTTTTATGTTCAGAAAGTGGAGACCCCAGGTGAGCGATCAGCCCAGGTCAGGATGCTGGGCAGAGGTGGGGAGCAGCTTTGTCTGACTCACTAGCTGGCCTCTCTCCTCTGAGCTTTGCTGGTGTTGGGGCCTTTGGGGCTTGTTTCGTTTCTGTGTCTTGTGACTCTTCATGGGCCCCGAGGCCACATGTCCAGGGACTGAGAGGCCACCTCCGATTATAACTTGGGAGAGTTTCCTTTCTGACCCTTATTTTCACTGGTTTTATATCACAAGTGTTTTAAGGTGGTTTTTTTTTTTTTTTTGTAAAGTTAAAATACACTTTCACAAGGTTGGCGGATCTGATGCAGACTTTTAGACACTGTTTGGCTTGGCACAGCTTCCAAACGTCTCCCAGCCACTGTTGCTCCATATTTCTTTTTGCCAGGACCAAGATCAGAAATAACTCAACTGTGAAAAAAATATATAAGCTTGCCAACAGCCCCTGAAGAAGATGAATTGCTGGTGGGTTATTTTTCCCCCTTGAGTCAGAAGTGTGAAGGTAGGTGGGAGAAGGAGCAAGGCTTTGAAAGACCTGTGTATATTTAGGTACCAGGATTAGTTCCATTTTAAGAAAGATGAGCTCCATCAGACAGTCCAGCTTATTGTCTGCCAGGCTCTTGATGCCCGTCAGCCGGGCCTTCTGGTTGGGGCTGCTGCGGTCCACAGGCCCCAAATTTGGTTGGTGTGATTCCAACTGGCAAGAGGTATTTTCATTTTGTGGCATTAAAACTTATTATTTTGCTGGTCAATTTTGAAGCTTTCTGTGACCATATCCTGCTTGAAATGTGGTCCTCTGGACCAAGGTGGAGCTGTGATTAGCAGTGAGTAACGTACAGACATCCTGCACAAATGCCATCCTTTCTCCCAGCATGCCAGGAGACTATAAGACGGGCCTAGGCCACTGGTTGTACTTGCATAGCTGGAGCAGATTAGACATCATAATGCGGACTCATTTATTGGTTGTCCAACTATCTGCACACATTTCTCAGGAGCCTTCACTGGTTCATTGTCCACACCAGGAGGGAGAACTCTGAACTTCCCTTCCTCTCAGCCCTCGAGGAGCCCATGGGCTTGTGTGGAACACAGCAACAACAAACCCACTGATAATTACAGTGTGACATTGTGTTAGAAGAACAGACTGAAGGCGAATTCTGGAAAGTTCTCAGAAAGAACTTCTGTTTCTGGTACTCCGCCAGGTTAGATACCTTTTGCAACTCCCCTGATTATAATTAACACATTGGATAAAATATATTTTTAAAGATTTTATTTATTTAGTTGAGAGAGACAGAGAATGCACAAGGCGAGAGGGGTAGAGAAGGAGAAGATTCTCTGCTGAGCAGGGAGTCTGACGGAGGGCTCAATCCCAGAGTTCCTGAGATCATGACCTGAGCCGAAGGCAGATGCCTAACCAACTGAGCCACCCAGGAGCCCCAAAATATTTTTTAACATTTATTTATTTATTTATGATAGATTTATTTATTTATTTATTTATTTATTTATTTATTTATTTATGATAGACATAGAGAGAGAGAGAGGGGCAGGGACACAGGCAGAGGGAGAAGCAGGCTCCATGCAGGAAGCCTGATGTGGGACTCGATCCCGGGTCTCCAGGATCACACCCTGCGCTGAAGGTGGTGCTAAACCACCGTGCCACCAGGGCTGCCCAACTTTTTTTTTTTTTTTAAACATGGCTGAGTTGATATGGAAGTAAGTAAATGATAAATCTCCAAAACAAAGTGAGGCTGGGAGCTTTTACCTCCTGCCTCTGTAGCTGTGTGCGATGCAAGGAACATGAGGTGAACGCTGGGCACCTCTCAACAGGAGGACCCACTAGGAGACCTCTTAGAGCTGGAGTCCAGAAGGACCACATCCAGAATAGAGGAAAGAAGGTAAAAGTAAAACCTCGCTTTGCAGAACACAACAAAAAGGAAAACTGCCTCTTCTGACCTTGACATTGAATTGAGAGAAAAAATAGCTCTCTAGAGAATTTGTAATCACAAACTGGCCCTCCCGTGATTTTCAGTTTGAAGTCACACTACTTGTGTGGTTCAAACAAAGCCAAGCAGAGAATTTAATTTAAAGGGGCCCTGCCTGGTGGTGTCTCCAGTCAACTGGTAGAGGCGGACCCTAAATCTCTCTTGAGGAATTCAACTACACGTCAGCCTTATAGAATATCCACAAATAAAGCTCCGAAGAAAAAGGAACAGTGAAAAACAGTAGGCTTCCCAAGGAGACGAAGAAAGCAGCAGAAATAAGAGACAGTAGAAATAGATCCTTAAAGTATTTAGATTTGAAATGATCATGTGCAAACTACACACAAGTTTAAAAGAACTATTTTTGTGTTCTTAAGGAAATAAATGAGAAGTTTGAAAATATGAACAGGGAATAAGAGACTGTAATGAACAGCCCAATTTGGAAAAAGAACCAAAGAAAACTTACAGAGATGAGAAATAGAATGCTTAGAATTTGAAACTCAATGGACAGATTGGGCAGCAGATGAGATGCAGCCAAAAAGAGGATTAGTAAACTAGAAGAGCCAAGGGAACTATCCAGAAGAATAGAGAGGGCCTGATGTACATCTATTCAGAGTTCTAGGACATAGTAGAATAGGACAACAGGCTGTACGTGGAGATAATGCCTGATAACTTTGTTGAAATGTTGTAGATACCAAACCTCAGATCCGGAAGTCCACTGAATTACACATAAGGTAAATAAAAAGAAAGTCATATGTAGACACAACAGTAAATTGTGGCACTTCAAGGAAAAAGGGAAGATTTAAAAGCATCAGAGAAAACAAGATTTTCACCAAAGGGTCAATAATTAGATTTGCAGCCGATTTCTCACTATCATCAATAGAACCCAGGAGGCAGTGGAATGATATCTTCACTGTGGTGAGAAAAAAAATACCTGTCATGTTAGAGCTCTATACCATCCTTCAGGAGTGTGAATATAATAGAGAAGTATTCAGACAAATAAGAACTATGAGATTTTACCACTGAAGGATCCTTCCAAGAGAAAATTTGAAATCAAATGTACTTCGGGCAGAATAAAGATTATTACAGAGAAAATGCCAAATATGTAAGGAAAAAGGGCAAAGATACTGGAGAATATTTGGAGGGAAACTAAGAAAAATATGGACGGTATGACTCCACAATAATAAAGTCTAATTTATGGGAGGAAAATACAGGCTAGTACTAAAATACTGGATGACACCATGTAATTTTGGAGGAAGTGGTCAAAATTAAGATTTTCAAGTCCCTTCCATTATTTGGGAGGAGGGCAACTATACTGATTAAATGTAGACTTCTTTAACTGCTTAGTGCTAAAATAGCTAGGAGAAGCACAAATAACTAGTCATTGGATGTGTAATGACTGAACAGAGAGAAAAATGAGCAGGAGAAAAATAAGATAAAAATCATAAATGATTGAAAGGAAGGTGAGAAAAAAAAATGAAAGGAAGGTGAGAAAGGGGCCTAGGGGTGGTGGTGGCAGGGAATGTTAGAATGAACGGAAAATACATGATAAGACCACAGAAATTAATCTAGATTTATAATCTCAGTAATAATATACATGGAAAGACTAAACTCCTCAGTGAAGAGATGACTGTCAGACTGGCTTTGTAAAATATCTAGGTTATGTTCTATTTATAAGAGATGTATCTCAACCTTGAGGACCCAGAGCTGTTGAAGGTCCAAGTGCAAAGAAATATCCTAAGCAAATACTAACTCAAAGGAAATTGCTGTGGTTGTATCCATGTGAGATAAAAGTAGACTTGGGTGTCCGGTGGCTTAGTCAGTTGAGTGTCTGGCTCTTGATTTAGGCTCAGGTTATAGTGTCAGAGTCATGAGATCAAGCCCCACATCAGGGGCAACCCAGGTGGCTCAGCGGTTTAGCACCGCCTGCAGCCCAGGGCGTGATCCTGGAGACCCGGGATCGAGTCCCACATCCGGCTCTCCGCATGGTCCCTGCTTCTCCCTCCGCCTGTGTCTCTACCTCTCTCTCTCTCTGAATAAAAAAAAAAAAAAAAAAGCCCCATTGGCTCCAAGCTCAGTGCAGAGTTTGGTTGTACCTCTCCCTCTGTTCCTCTCCCTGCCTTTTATCTCAAATAAATAAGTAAATAAAATCTTTAGAAAAAAGGTAAAAGTAGACTTTAAGAGAGAAGAGCATTATTAGTGATAAGATAGTCATTAGACAATGATGGAAGGTTCAAATCAACCAGAGGACAATTATCATAGCTGCAAGAAATATAAACAAAAATGGAAAGAATAAGAAGTATGGACACACCCATCTTCCTGCTGGGATATCTTTAGGCTACCTCAGTGGAGATACAGAAAATTTGAAGAACACAATCGCAAGTTTAACGTAAACATATGTAGATTATGGAATCCCAAACACATTATTTTTGGGCTTGCATAGAACATTTAGAAAGCACGCCAGCCTATGTAGCTGACCTCAACAAATTTCAAAGATTAGGGTTGCAGACTGGATCTCCTGGGAACTGACATAGAGATTGGGGTGCAGGAAGTGTAGGGGGCAATGGTCCTGGGATTGGCAGCAGTAGGAGGGAGGGAAGGATGCAGGCTGGGTAGCAGGAAATGCTGAGCTGTAATGTGGCACCAACAGAAGTCTGAGACAGCTCTGTGGAGAGCTCTGCAGCAAGGTGGTCCTTTGGAGGGTCCTTGGTTGGGGTGAGGGCCCCACTGATTTAAATGCAGGTCGCCATGTTGGAAACCTCTGAGCTGTTGTGTTGCATTAAGGACATTTAGATTATGACTTGGTGAATGAAGAGGCCATGTGGGATCAGCAGGTAGCTTCTGTGACATCTGAACTCCCATTCTGGGAAGTGAAAACCCTGGGGTCTTTTGACTGAAGGTGTGGTTTCAATACACCCACACAAAGGAAGTAGACTCACAAGATTTGTTACTTCCCAATCTCAGAAGGGGACCACAATGAGCCCCGGAAGGGCAGCCCTCGTCTCAGGCCTACAGCAAACAGAAGACAGAAACGGGGTAGGGAGCCCCTATTATCTATAAGGTGGTTGAGCAGAGGCCACTCATTTTCCCAGGCTCAGCTCTGAGTGGTCCTTTTAAAAGATGCCCCAAGAAAAGCAAGGTGGGAACTTATGGCAGTCCCAGTCTTTATCTGAATATCCAGACTCTGGGTGAGATTGGGGTTGTCTCACCGCCAGATGCCTGGGCAACAACTCAGATGGTGTTTTCTCGTCACAGTTGCCCTTGGAACGAGGCATGGCCTTGGTTGGGCAAGGCAACCCCAAAGGCTGACCGTGACGGGCCACCCTGTGGGAGCTCCCCAGCAGCTGGGGCAGTAAGTCCTTCACCCCTGCAGGGGGACCTGGGCAGTAATTGCAGCATCCAGCACAGTTTGTATACAGATCACAATCCAAAAAAGTCAGAAGCAGACAACCAGAAAGATAACTAGAAAAAGCCCAGACTTCTGGGAACTTGAAAACAGACACCTAAAACAAACTCACAGGCCAAAAAAGAACTCATAACCAAAATTAGAAAATACTTGGTACTGACCAATAACAAAAATATTTGTATCAAGCCTTGTGATATGTAACCAAAGCAGTACTTAGAGGAGACTTTTGAACCGAAAACACTTGTATTGGCAAATAAGAAATGCCCAAAATTAATCGTGCTGAGCATCCAACTTACAAAGTTAGAGTGAAAACAGCTAAATAAACCCAAAGGAATCAAGTAATTAGGATAAAAACAGAAATTAATGAAATAGAAAACAGACATAGAGAGGAGAATGACAGGATTCTTTAAGACTAAAAGTATTAGATTTCTTACATTAATTAAGATAAAAGACAGCACAAATCAATAATATGAGGAATGAAAGGGCATAATTATAGATGCAGCATAGATTAAATGGATAACGTAAGGATATTGTCAATTACTTTTATGCCATAAATGTGAAGTCTTAAAGAAATTATCAGATTCCTAGAAAAATACAGTGTATCAAAATTGACTCAAGAAAACCTGAACGGTCCTGTAATTATCCAATAAATTAAATTAGTAGGTTAAAATCTTCCTATAAAGAAAATTTCAGTGCCAGCTGGGTTCATAGGTGAATTCTGCTAAACACTGAAAGCAGAGTATGTCAGCTTACCCAAATTTCTACCCCAGAGTGGAGAAACATAGTCAATTTACTTGATCTTGATCATTAGGTAAAGACAGTATACTAAAGAAAATTTTCAGGTTAATTTTACTCATGAACATAGATTGAAAAATTATTTTAACACATTAGCATGGTGAACCAAGATATAGAATCTTAGCTCTAGAGAACAAACTGATGGTCACCAGAGGGGAGGTGGGCAGAGGTGGGGGAAGGGGGGCAAAGGGGTAAACAGGTAATGGGGGTTAAGGAGTGCATTTGTGATGAGCACCAGGTGTCGTATGGTAGTGCTGAATTACCATAATGCATGACTAAAACTAATATTACACTGAATATTAACTAGAACTTAAATAAAAACTAAAAAAAAATATATCAGCTCAGCTAATTCAACCTTAATAATTGAAAAAAATATAGTACATCATGATTAAGCTGTGTTTATCTTATGAATGCAAGGTTGACTAATTATTAGGGAATTATTTAACATAACTCAAAGCATTAATAGTTTTTAAAAAAATATTTATTTATTTATTTATGATAGGCCTAGAGAGAGAGAGAGGCAGAGACAGGAGGAGGGAGAAGCAGGCTCCACACCGGGAGCCCGACATGGGACTCGATCCCAGGACTCCAGGATCACGCCCTGGGCCAAAGGCAGGCCCCAAACCACTGAGCCACCCAGGGATCCCAAAGCATTAATAGTTTTAAGGAAAAAAACCACAATCACCTCATTAGGAGAAAAAGTTCAATACAGTGCAACATTCATTCATCATAAACATTTCTTATAAGCCAAGAATTACAGGGATCCCTGGGTGGCTCAGCGGTTTGGCGCCTGCCTTTGGCCCAGGGCGCGATCCTGGAGACCCGGGATCAAATCCCACGTTGGGCTCCCGGTGCATGGAGCCTGCTTCTCCCTCTGCCTGTGTCTCTGCCTCTCTCTCTCTCTCTCTGTGACTATCATAAATAAATGAAAATTAAAAAAAAAAGAATTAAGCCAAGAATTACAGGTTAATGTCCTAAACCTGATAAAAGAAACATATCTATCTAGAGATGCTATCATACATAATAATGAGATCTTAAAAGTATTAACTTTAAGATCAAAAACAAATCAATGATGCCATTGTTGTAACACAAGAAAAAGGAATTAAAAAACCCCCATAAAGGTGGGAAGGAAGAAATAATACTAATACTATAAATTAATGATAGGATCATCGATATGGGAAATCCAAAAGAATCTCCCAATAAATTCTTAGAATCAAGTGTCTAGCAATTTTGTTCAACATATAAAAACACAAAAAATCGATTTTATATATTTTTAAAGATTTTATTTATTTATTTATGAGAGACACCCAGAGAGAAGCAGAGACATAGAGGGAGAAGCAGGCTCCATGCGGGGAGCCAGATGTGACTGGATCCCTGGATTCCAGGGTCACACCCTGAGCCGCCCAGGCGTCCCTCTTCCTGCCACTTAGCCCTTTGCTAACTCAGAGGCTCGAGGTGTTATTGCACGTGGCCATAACGGATCCCGCAGCATTGCTGTACAGCATCGTGTATCTGGGATACTCCACCCTGCTGAGTGGTTCCACTGTTGTGAACATTCTGGATGGCTTCCGATCAGGGCGCTAGGAACAACGCTGCCGTGAATATCCTGGGATGTGCCTCCTGGAGCAGAGGTGCCAGGACCCACCTGGGAGCAGAACTGCTGGATCACCAAGGGTTTGCATCTTCAGCTTTTTGAAGTAAGGCCAAAACGTCCTCCAAAGCGATTGTACCATTATTAGTGTGTGGGAAAGTTCTCGTTATAGCAAATCCCTGCCAACCCTTGGTTTTGTCACAGGTCTTTAAAAAAAAAAACAAAAAAAAACAAAAAAAAACAGGCAACCCCAGGCTGCCCTGTCACAGGTCTTAAATCTTGTTGAACTGGTGAGCGTACAGCGATATTCCTCAGGCTTTCATTTGCCTAATTTCTAATGTAATTGGTCATCTTTTCACATGTTTATTTTTTTTTTTAAGATTTTACTTATTTATTCATGAGAGACACAGAGAGAGAGGCAGAGACCCAGGCAGAAGGGGAAGCAGGCTCCCTGCAGAGAGCCTGATGCGGGACCAACTCTGGGACCCCAGGACCACACCCTGGGCCGAAGGCAGGCGCTAAACCGCCGAGCCACCCAGGTTTTCATGTGTTTACAGGCCATCTCGGTTGCTACTTCTGTGAAACTCGTCTTTATTTTTTGACCATTTTTCCATTGAATTGTTTATCTTATTGGTTCTCAGGGATTCATAATCTATTCTGGAGAGCAATCCTTTGTTGGTTATACATGTTGCAGGCATCTCCAACTCCGTAGCTTGTCTCTGTCCTCTATTTATGGACTTAAAAAAAAAAAACTTAATGTAGTGAAATTTTATCAGCTCTTCCTTTACCTTTCTACTCAAAGTCATAAAGATCTTCTCTTTCACGTCTTCTTGTACAAGTTGCCTGCTATGCGTTAGTATAACACATCAGATCTGGTATGGTGTGAGGAAAGGATCTATTTTTTCCACATGAATACCCAATTGTCCCAGAGCCATTTCCTCAGTGATCTAAAATGCCGGCTATGCCATAAATCAAATTTCTATATATGGATGGCTTTGTTTCTGGGCTCTGTATTCAATCTATTTGTCTATGTAACACCTTACCTCTCTCAATTTTTATAACTTTGTATTATAATATCTCATATAGCAAGTCTTTCCCTTTTTCTTTTGCTTCAAGAGAGTCTTAGTATCCTTAGACCTTCTCTCTTCTACACACATTTTTTTAAGATTTTAATTATTTATTCATAAGAGACACAGAAAGAAGGCAGAGACATAGGCAGAGGGAGATGCAGGCTCCTCGCAGGGAGCCCGATGTGGGACTCGATCCCAGAACTCTGGGGTCACGCCCTGAGCCGAAGGCAGACGCTCAACCGCTGAGCCACCCAGGCACCCTGATAGGTGATAAATCTTGAAAAGCAAAGCAGGGATCCCTGGGTGGCGCAGCGGTTTGGCACCTGCCTTTGGCCCAGGGCGCCATCCTGGAGACCCGGGATCGAATCCCACGTCGGGCTCCTGGTGCATGGAGCCTGCTACTCCCTCTGCCTATGTCTCTGCCTGTCTCTCTGTGACTATCATAAATAAATTATAAAAAAAAAAGAAAAGAAAAGTAGGGCACCTGGCTGGCTCAGTCAGTGAAGCATCCTACTGCCGATTTCTGCTCAGGTATGATCTCAGGGTCCTGGGATCGAATGCCGCCTGGGACTCCAAACTGAGCGTGGAATCTGCTTGTCCCCCCTCCCTCTGCTCCTTCTCCTGCCCCTCCACTCTCTCTCTCTCTTTCTTAAATAAATAAATAAAATCTTCGTGGGGGGAAGCAAGGAAATCAATGAACGACAAAATTCAGAGTAGCAATAACTTGAGAGGATAGCAGTGCTCTGTTTTCTTGATCTGGGCAGTGAGTGGCTGAGTGTTTTATTCTTATGCTTTGATAGATCTTGTATACTCTTTTGCGTGTGTAACACAGTCACGATTTTAAACATTGAAAAACAGCAAATATAAAACCAGGATCATCCTCGTTTCTTTCAGGAAAAATATAATTAAAAGGGAAGAATGCAGAGGGGAGTCCCTCCTGGGGCTAGATCTAGAGAATGGGGAAGGGACAAATTAAGATTTGAGCTTGAAGTATGAGCCGTGCCCCCTTGCAGGAGGAGCATGGAATCAAAGGATTTAATCCAGGGGCTCCTAGGTGGCTCAGCGGTTGAGTGTGTGCCTTCAGCTCTGGTCGTGATCCCAGGGTCCTGGGATTAAGTCCCACATCGAAGTCCCCGCAGGGGGCCTGCTTCTCCCTCTGCCTGGGTCTCTGCCTCTCTCTGTGTGTGTCTCTCATGAATAAATAAATAAAATCTTTTTAAAGAAACAAAAACACACAATCTAGGTGGAGCCTTCCACCCTCCAGGGATGACAGAGAGGTGGCACTGGAGCTGGTGCAGCTCTGTGATTCTGACAGTTTCCCCAGCAGAGAAGGTGGGAGCTCACACAGATCCGGTGCAACAGTGGCCACCGGGGAACCGGGAACGTCACTGGATACAAGGTCCAGACACTTCCGCTCTTCATAAGAGTTGAGACCAAACAACAAATACCATCTACCCGTAAAGTGCCAACTTCAAATGCAGGAACAGGTAGTCCCACGTTTTGGTGGGATGGCCCCCAAAATGTAAGCAGGTCCTAGGGGTCCATGCCTACTCTGAGTCCTCTCCCTGTCGCCACAGCTGGCCCTAAGGGTTGGCAGAGCTGGGTGGCATGGGGCACCACCACCTGGATGGCTGAAATACAGGGGCCCAGGCAGTGGGAACTGGATGGGGAGACCGAGGAGGGGGTGCATGGAAGTGGCCATGACCGTGAATTAGACTGGAGATGAATGATGCCCCCACCCCTGACACTGGGGACTGGAGAGGAAACCCAAGTTAGCCAAAGTGGCTTGCCTCTTCCTCTCCTGCCCTCCCCATCCCTCACTCTTCCCCACCTGCAGCAACTCTGCTCCGCCATTGCCCTAACCCAAAGTTTGCCAACTCCTACTATAGTGGCCTGACAGGTGACAAAAAAGGACAATGTGAGCTGAGTGTAAGAAACATATGAACACACGTTGCTTGCACACCAGCCCTTAGAAATTGCCTTCTCTCCCACGAAGAAAGTTGTCTCTGATTATTTTTCTTCAAACAGGCAGCCTTCTCTGCCCAGGGGTCTTTCCTGCTTTGTCAGGAGCACATCGGTGCAACCCAAGATGATACGGGGGTTTTATTCTTATGCTTTGATAGATATTGTATACTCTTTTGCATGTGTAATACAGTCACGATTTTTATAGTCACCAAGATCAGAGACGCGGTGGGGAGTGATGTGGCCCGTGCGTGTTCCAAAGGACAGCTGCGACAAGGCTCCAGCCAATTTTTGTCATCCTAAAAGGTGGGCCTGGGGGGAACTGACACGGTGTGGTGACAGTCTGGGTGTGGGGTTAGGGGGACACAGAAAAGTTGAGTTTGAGGCTTAAGGGACTGTGCAGTGGTGCCACTCGCCGAGGAGGAAGGCAGGAGAGGGGCTCTGGATGGGCTGCGTCTGTGATTGGCTGTGGGACATCCTTGGAGGTGGTTGGTGGTGGGTTCGGCTCAGCAAGCAACCCTACTGTCTCTCAACCATGGTGGGACTTTAGAAACGAGGGGCATGAACTAATACGGTCTCCCAGCCCTGCCTCTGCTCCTATCTTACACTGACATGTGGCCTCAGACAAGTCATGTCAGCCTTTTCTTCCACAAAATGAAAAGTTTGAACCAGTCAGTGGTTCAAGGATCCCTTGATTATTGTCCTCCCATCCCAGCCAGACCCCATGGTGGGAAAGGTCTATGTTGTCTAAATGTTGGGCAGAAGCTCACGATGTTGCTCGGAGCCTGGGATCGCACGCCCCAGGCCCGACGTGAGCACCCCTCCCATGACTTCCCTTATGGGCTCACAGCTCATCTTGGGGGGATCCAGGGAGTAGAGACCTCCTGACCCTCTGGTCCCCGATGTCCTCTGTTCTGCTGTACTTGGGGGTGCTGCTGACCATCCTTCAATGCGTGGGACAGCCCTCAGACAACAAAGGATGATGACCCAAATCTCCATAGTGAGGTTGAGAAACGCTGCCTTATAGGGCATCACTTCTGGGGAGTCCTTGGTGGTTCCAAGCACTAATGCCTCCTGAAACCCAAGGGCCACAGGAAAGTGGGGGGTTGTATGTAGGGGGGGACAATGGTGCTGGAGGGGATGGAGCTGTCCAGCCCAGCTTGCCATTTCAGACAGAGAGGGTGGGCATTCAGTGTTGCCAGGTTTTTTGTTTTCCAAAAAAAGCCTAGAAATATCTGAACTTGGGTATGAAATCTGTTTTTCCTTTATTTTTATTTTTTTAAAGTTTTTATTTATTTATATAAGAGAGAGAGAAAGCAAGAGCAGAGGGGAGGGGCAGAGGGAGGGGGAGAAGCAGACTCCCTGCGAGCAGGGATCCGGATTCAGGGTTCGATTCCAGGACCCTGGGGTCATGACTTGAGCCAAAGGCAGATGTTTCACCGACTGAGTCACCCAGGCGCCCTGAAATCTGGTTTTTAAATGCTGGCAACCAGTTATAATTTTTGAAAAGCTCTGTGTAGGTTGAATAAAACCACAGCCTTCTACCTCTGTGCCTGGCCCTGGCCTCACCCGGACTCTTCTTCCCGCTGGCCTCCTGTCCCTCTGCGCTGCTGGCCTCCTGTCCCTCTGCGCTCCAAGGGCACAGCCAGCCTCCCATAGGGGCCCAGCAATGGCCGGGATGCTGCTGCCCCCCTGTGGCCACAGTGGGGAGGTGCCGGCTATGATGAGGACGAGGGGGTTTGTAACTTTCCAGGGGACCCTGCCCAGGGCCCAGGCTGCTCCCCTGATGGGTAGACGCTGACAGTCCCTTAGACCAGGCACTGATTCCAGAGCTGCCCTGCTTGAATCCATGTCTGGTGTGACACTGGAATGTCACTCCTCTTCTCTGGGTCTCTTTTCCCACCTGAAAAGCTGGGATAGAAGCAGGGGTTTTGCAAGGGTGACAGGGATGTCAAAGTACCTGGTACCGTGCAAGGTGATTGGTGTGTGTGCAACCCTTCCTCACTCAGTCTCAGTCCACGTTTGGGGAGGCTGGCAGGGCCTGGGTCAGGGTTGAGTCCCCGTGAGTGCTAACAATGCCCAGTGTCCTGCCCTCTGTGTAGAGGATCATCTGAACACCCCCCCTTCATTTGACCCCCCACCACCTGGGAGGCACATGTGCCCATCATCGACAAGTTAGGTGACCTGCCCAGGGGCTATAAAACAGTGGCTGGGGTGGGGAGCTGGATTCCAACCTGCCCCTTCTTCCACCATGCTTATAGAGAAATGCATAATTTCCCCAGTGGGGGGGGGCTTCAGATCCCCCTCCAGGAGGGTCTGCAGATACAGGGAGCGGCCCAGACGCAGAGAGGGAAGGGGCCTGGCCTGCGGGTCTGGCCTACTGAGCCCTGCTGATGGCCCAGGGTTGCATCACCGTCCCAAAGGGAGGCAGAGCTGTCCTGGCTGCCGCATCCCTGAGACGCAGGTGGACGGGGGTCTGGTTTGCCTTCACTGTCCAAATCATTCTGGCTTTGGTCTCCCAAAGATGGGCCACCGTGGGGAAACTGAGGACGCCCAGCACTGCTAAGGGGTCTGTGTGTCTGTGCACATGCTGAGGAAGGGAGCGGGAGAGGAGAATTATAACACTCAGATCAACCTAGGTCTGGAGAATGTCCAGTCTGACCTCTCACTGGGCAGGAGGAGATGGTGAGTCCCAGGTGGCCCAGGGACCACCACATCTTAGTGCAAGATCCTCTTTCCTCCTGAAGGAAGGTGGGCTCATTCAAGGAAAATGGGAGTTGGGTGGGACAGCAGAAGGTGGTCTCTGGCAGACAGTGTTTGGGGACTCCATGTTCTGTCCGCTTATCTCTTTATTTAAAAAATATATTTATTTGAGAGAGAGAGAGAGAGAGAGAGAGCACAGCAGGGGGAGGGACAGAGGGGGAGGGAGACCAGGCTCCTCTCTGAGCAGGGAGCCTGATGATGCTGGGCTCCATCCCAGGACCTGGACCCTGAGATCATGACCCAAGCCAAAGGCAGACGCTTAACCGACTGAGCCACCCAGGCGCCCCTGCTCATCCCTTTAGATGGGAGAAGAGCACCTCCTGTTGATCTAACTCCCAGCAGGGGCAGGAACCCACTGAAACCAGCCTGGGGCCGTGTTAGGGAAGGTGTGGGGGGGGCCGTTTCTGCAGCCCTGCAGGGGGTCAGGCAGGGACCCGGAACGCTCCTGCCTCCTGGGGCCTGGCCCACCTGGGTGCCTGTCTGAGCCCCACCTCCTCCTGCTGTGGGAGCCACCCCACCTTTCTGGACTTCATCTGATAAACAGCAATCACATCCTTCCTCGCAGAACTGGCAGGGAGGGCAGTGGGAACAGCGTGTGCTCTCTCCTTCCCATTTCCCAGGACATGACCGTGCTTGCAATCAAGTGGTTTGCAAGTTGTTTAATCTCAGCTTCCTGTCTCCAGGCACCACGGGGGCCTCGGTTATCTTGTTGGTCACCGTGTCACCAGTGCCTCACACAAGGCCTGGCGCTTGGCATGCATTTGGTGATGGACACAGCTGTAGAGCGACACACCTCCGACAGGTAAAAACGTACCATCTGTGAAAGGCACATGAAACAGCTGTTGAGGGAAACTTCTGGCGGGGGGGTGAGGGGTGGGGTGGGGAGAGGTGGGAAGAGCAAACCCCTGGGAGGGGGGGTGCTCAGGGCACACCTGCGTAGGCTGCCTCAGGCCCCAAGGACCAGAGCCCAGTGGCATCAGATGCACGTCTCCCCTGCGCCCGGCAGGTGGCGCCCGTCCCTGCCCACAGGCCCGCAGGCGCCCGCTGTCGCGGTGGGTGGCAGCTGGGGCATCCCATCCCTGCCGCTCCTTTGCTCACAGCTTCCCGAGGGCGCAGGGGACTTCTGCTCCTCCTTCGACGCCTGCGCTGCGACTGCTACTGGGCGGCCAGCCTGGCCCTCTGTTTGGGGAAGGTGCTCCAATGTGACCTGAATGTTGCAATGAGGCTGGGGAGGCCAGACAAGGAGGGCTGTGGGCAGCCCAAAGGGGGAGGCTCCCTGGGTCCCATGTGCCATTTGTTAAAAATGAACAGATGTATAAATATATAAAATCATGTTTTTGAAAGGTAATGAGCGCACAAAGGAGGAGGGAGGAAATCCAAGCATACAGAAGGGCACCAAGCAAAGACTCAGTCTCCCCATGCCCCACCCCCGCCCCCGCCAGCTCCCTACCTGGAAGTCCCTCTGTGGCCCTGGCTTCTTGAATGTTCTCCCAGAGGCATCTGTCTACCCAGACCTGTGTGCTTTCATGCAGGTGTGTGCATGTGTGGAGGTGTGTGCACACAGGGCCACAATTGCGTGGGAAGAAATGGTCCTATCTAGAAAAGCCCCTTATCCAGAAAGGTTTGGGTTCAACTCGAGAAAGACCTTCTTGGCAGTTTGTGCGGGTGGGGAGCAGGGTGGAAGCTGGATCCCCAGCGGGTGCTGCAGGGCCTGACCCTCAAAGCTTGGGGACTGCACTTTGTACTTTGCAAAGCACCCCCCTCCCTTTTATGTTATGCTCAAGATTGGGTTTGGGGCTCCCAACAGCTCAGTCAGGGAATATTACAACTTCCTCATTTCATAAATGGGGGCCAGGGCCAGAAGGGCAAAGGGACAGCTCTAGGCCACACGGCTGGGACCCTGAAGGCAGAGGAGAAGTTGGGGTGCAGGGTTGGGGTGTCCTGATTGCCTCCCCCTCCCCCTACGATTTTCCAGCTACCAGTGGTGAGGTAAAGGGCAGAGGACTTGGGGGCGCCAACCTCTGTGATGGGCAGGTGGGCAGTGATGGGCAGGCAGGTGGGCCCCGAACTGGCTGCCCACACCAGGGCCCTCCCAACTCAGGGGTTCCTAAAGCCACTTAGCGACCAGCCTTCAAAATATTTCCGTCTCCTCCTTCCTCCTCCTTCTCCCTCCTCCCTCTTCCCCGCCTTGTCAGGAATCTGTAAGAAGAGTGGAGAGCGGATGATAATTGCCCCCCACGGAACTCACCTGCCATGAAAGGGTGTTAAATAACACGCAATTTACATGTCTTCCCTGTAGGAAATTATAGAATCAGAGCTTTCAAATTAGCAATAGATTTTTCTAATTGAATCTATTTCCCGTACGGCAGGTGAAGTGAGAAATGATCAGATAGTTTGGCTTCCCCTGCAAATGGACCACCAGACAATTGAAGGAATTAAATGCTTATTAAAAGTGCAGGTAAAATTGATATCATATTTCTGGGAAATATGTCCGTGGAATGATGTTACAGGTGCATTTGTGTCCATATGATCACTTTTGTGACAAGACAAAGGGTGTCTGTGCTCAAGGAGGAGAGGGGACGGATCTGGGAGGAAACCCGGGACTGGCTGGTTGCCCCTGGGCCACCTCCCCTTTCTCCAGCCAGTTCTTGGCACACAGCTGGGCTCCAGGATTTGGGCCTTGCTCTGGTGTGTCTTTCTGAGCTTGTTTTTTTTTTTTTTTTTTTTTTTTCATCTATGAGTGGTAACCACAGATGGTGATGGAGTCAGGAGTAGGTGAGACAATGCATGTGAAGCACCTAAAATGGTGCTTGGCATACAATAGGTGCTCGATAACATCAATATATCTTCGACTCATCATTATGATGTTCGCCTTGTGTTGTTGTGTGTTACTGCGTAATTACTCACCACATCAGTGGCTTAAAACAACACGCCACTGTTGTGTTAAGATCACACAGATCTCGTGCTTTTTGTGGGTCAGGGGGCTGGGTAGGGCTTAGCTGGGCCCTCCCAGCTTCAGAGGCTCCCACAGATTAAAATCAAGGTGTTGACCAATGTCTGCAGCCTCATCTGAAGGCTGGACCAGGGAAGGATTTACTTCCAAGCACACGTGGGTGTAGGTGGGATTCAGCTCCTCGCTGGCCGTTGGTTGGCGGCTGCCCTTTGGCTCCTTGCTGTGGTGGGCCTGTGGTGGGCCGCTTCTAAGAACACTCCTGCGGACTCCCTTCAGTGTGGGCAGGACCTGTGAGTTGGTTCTAACCCATGGGCGATGGCAAGGGTGATGAGATGTCACTTCTGTGATGAGGTTACACAAGATTATGACTTCCGTCTTGCTGGCAGACTCCCTCTTTTGCTGGCTTTGAGAAGCGCGCTGCCGTGTTTTGGGCTACCATCTTGGAAAGGCCCACATGGCAAGGAGCCAAAGGGCCCTGTGGCACACATTTGGGTACAGAGGACTGGCACCTCAGCTCAGCTGGCTGTGGTTCCTTGCCTTTAGGATGACCCAAACCCACATCTCTCTCTCTTTTTTTTAAGATTTTATTTATTTATTTGAGAGACAGCACAATCAGGGGAAGGAGCAGAGGAAGAGGGAGACGGATAAGCAGTTTCCCCGGAGAGCAGGGAGCCAGCCACAGGACTTGATTCCAGGACCCTGAAAGCATGACCTAACCGAAGTCAGATGCTTAACTGACTGAGCTACGCAGACACCCCTAAAACCACATTCTTAAAGGGTCTGGGCTGTTAGTTGTACTGTCAGACTTGGTTGTTGTCACTTTCCTTGGATGTTTTTCCAGTCCTGGGCCACCTTCAGGCGCAGGGCGCTCAGACTCCCAGAGTGTTTCCTCTCTACCATGTGCCCTGATCTCTGAAGCTCTTTGATGCCAGGAGTCAAAACAACATAGGAGAAATGTCACTGCGGGAATCACCAACCCCAAATCAAACTCCCCCACCTTACTCATTTAGAAGTTGAGTGAAGAATCAGACCTTTTCCACCAAATTTAGAGTTTGCAACATCAGTACTTGAAACATTGGCCTTGGTGCAGAAGAACTGCCACCAAAGGAATTGCCACCACAGCAGAAGCCATGATGGACGAGATGTGACACGGCGGAAAAACCATCTGAAAGATGAAACCCCCAGTGACAATGCCACCGGGCAAAGTACTGATCCCTGTGAAAATAAGCTCAGGAAAGTGAAAATGAAAACAAAAACAATAAACTAGAACCAGTTTAGCCACACATGAGAAGATCAGTCAAGAGACTTAATTTACGGAAGGAGATTCAATCTGGAAAATCTTACGCTTGAAAATTGGTCGGTGAAATTCTGAAAATGTTTTTACTCATAAACAAGAGGTCACAAGGCTGGGCCAGGCATCCTGTTGTCCCTCATGGTTCACACTGTGTCCCCACCAAGCGCCACGTGGATCCCCAGCACGAGGGGCTTGCAGAGATGTGCACGGGCTGTGTCCTGCATCCAATAGCAGTGCCAACCCAGGCACTATTCCCCTTCCTAGATAGAGAGACCTGATGGCAAGGACAGGTGAGCCCCCCTCAGGGACCCTCAGGTAGGGGGCCTGGGGTGTGGTGCTCAGGGCTAGGGCAATGACCAGGGCAGAGGTTCAGGTACAGAGACCCTATGGACCTGCCCTGGGCTCACCCTGGAGGACCTTCATCCTTGGTCCACCTGGTCCTGAGCACAGGAGCCCAGAGTGGAGGTGTGCAGGTGCCCGGGGCCCAGGGGACACAGGGGGAGGGGGCCCTACCGTGCTCTGGGCTCCTGGGGTCACCCCTGGGGTGGACTGCTGAGGCTGGGAGATTGGCGGGCAAGGAGGGAAGAAGTCTAGGAAAGAGGGTGAGGAGAAATGACTATTTATTGAGCACTTACTGTGTGCTTGGCGCCCATGTCTGTTACCTACAGACTCAGAACAATCCCACGGGGGAGGCCCGATTGTTCTTTGTCCGTTTCACACACGAGAATGCAGGCTCAGGTCTAAGGCTGCACGATGGGCAGGCTTCAGGCCCACGTCCGTCTGTCCGTCCATCTGTCTTCTGTGTCTCCAAAGTCCCCGTCAAGCCCGTGGCCTCCTGGTCCAATCTTCCCTTGGGATCCTGTCTTATGAATTAATCCCCTCACCCCACATCCCCCAACTTTCGCTCTCATGAAAAGCACCCTTGTCTTTCCCTTGGAAACGCTCCCCCTGGGGAAGGGCTTCACTCCTCTCTGGCCCTTTGTCCGGGACCTCAGCCTCCAGGCTTTCCCAACCTGGGCCTGGCCGACCCCCACCCCGCCTCCCCTCCTGGGCCCCCTCTCAGGAGGCCCCGGTGAGGTCATCCCTGTGTCAGCAGGAGCGGCACAATAGGGCCGGGGTCTGCTTTCTGCTGAAGAGGGGGACTCGGGGTGGGGGAGAGAGGCAGGAGCCTGCAATTATAGGTTCTACAATGGGGCGCTGTCAAGGGGGCCTCCTCCAATTAGAGCTGCGGCAGGGGGTTGGGGGAGGGGGAGGGCACAGGGGGCCGGCCAGGCCTGCAGGATCAGGTCAGGTAGGCTCCAGCACTTATTGTGTGTCCATTCGTGCATTCATTCAGCCATGCGTGCACATGCTCACACACACATTCATTCACTCCCTCATTCATTCAATCTGTTAGTGTAGTCTGGGCACCTACTATGTGCCAGGAGCTGTGCTATAAACGGGGACCCAGCAGTGACCCAGCAGATAAGGCTGGGCTCCAAGGGAGCAAACATTGGGGCAGGCAAGACATGCAACAGACAAATACCCATGACAGACAAATGTGTGTGTCACATTCACGAGCCAAGTGCCACCATGAGAATAAGAGAGCATGAGATCACAGAAAGCAGGCGGTGGGTGGGTGAGGGGCAGTATTACTGAGGTGGTCAGGGAAGCCTTCTTGGAGGAGGTGACATCTGAGCTGAGACCTGGAAAGTGAGGCACGGTCAGCCCTGCCACAACCAGAGGAGGAGCACTCCAGGCAGGGGACACAAGAAGTCCACAGGCCCTGAGTCTGGACCATGCCTGGTTGTGTGGGGACCAGACAAATGGCCGGATGGGGGTTGCGGGGAGAGGGGAGAAGAAGGGGGGCTGTGGGGAGCTGCGGGGACCTGTGGGGGTACCGGAGCTGGCTCTCATCAGCTCCCAGGAGCCATTGCACACAGCTGTTCCCAGCTCAGTGTGTAGGCTGGTAACTTGAAATGGACCGTAGGGGGAGAGTTGACACCCTGGAAATCAGCAAGTGCTGCAAATCAGGGCTTTTCCCCCAGGAACCCACTGTTAAAAGTTCACCAGCGCCCGCTGGGGGTGGCTGTGAGGGGCCCCCCCATATTGTCATGGAGAGCCAGGATTTTATTCCGGTGCATTTTAACCTGATTCCCACCCCGGGAGCGCCAGGGGGGCTCCTGCCCACTGCACACAAAGTAGACTGAGGCTCAGGAGGGGAAGATGTAGTCATGGTCATCCGCTGCACTGACCCCCTGGCCACTGGCCGTGGGGTGCCCCTGGGAGCCCAGGCTTTTCTCTTCCAGGATTTGAGCACCTCACTCTCCTCCTTTCTGAATTCAGACTCTCCAGGGACTCACAGGGCAGGTGCATCCCAGTCCCTCCCGTGCAGTGGATCCAGGTCTGTATGGCCTCGCCATCCCTTGGCGACAGGAGCCACATAATGGCCACTGGCCCTTGGGCTTCCCCAGCAGTGGAGGGACTGTGTGTGCAGGGGTGTGTGTGCGTGCACGTGTGTGAGAGAGAGAATGCACAAGCATGTGAACGGGTGAGCATCTCTTTCCAGCTATTCACAAGTTCAAGGCGTGAAGTCTTAGTAAGACCGGCATCAATTCAGCTCCTGCTGTTTGCAGACACCCCCTAGACCTCTTCATCTACCTTTACCCACTCGATCCCCCGCAAAGAGGGCCAGCAAGGTTAAACGGACTGAGCAGGACGCTCAGCTGGGACATGACACATGTCTGCCTGACTCCTCACCTGGGCTCTTCCCACTTTGCCAGGCCTCTGCCCCTGCCACCCTCCTTTGTAACCCCTGCACACGCTGTTCCATGACTATGCCTCATGCCTACAGCACTTGACAAAGTGTTTTCCCAGGAGGGCTCAGGGGACGCACGACAGCAAGCACCGTGCACTTCGGCTGAGCACTTACTACGTTGCTATGAATGGCCACCTCTCAGTCCCCCTCTTGGGCATGGCTCTCTGCAGTCCTGTGACATGTGCCTTGAGCAGCCCCGTTTGACAGATGAGGCTCAGGGTGGTTCGTCAGGACCCTGGGCCTCCAGGAGGTGCCCTGGCTCTCAGGAGCCTGGGCCCAGCTGCTCCCAGACTGTGGGCTTCAGCTAGGACTGTCTCCTCCTACCTGCCGGGTCCTGGGGCTCAGGACATTCAAGGGGACGTGAGATGGGCCTAAACGGGATTCTAGGCAGGAGACCCTGGGAGGGGCCTCAGAGAGGACAGAAATTCCTTGTGGCCTCTTCCCATCTGCTCAGTCTGAATGATATACAGCATCATTCATTGGCTCAGACTGCGTTTCAGCACTTCACCTGCCCTGACTTGCTTAATATAAGGTGGGACTTCTGATTAGCATTGTCCCATTTTACAGGTGAAGAAATGAAGCCGGGGCACTGCAGGGACCTGTGCAAGGTCACACAGCCGGTGAGTGGCAGGCCTGGGGGTGCCAGCTCCTGGATTCTTCTCACAGCTTCTGTTTCTCCCATGGGCAGGAGCTCCTATGCCTCACCCACTGGCTTGAGCACAGGGCTTGGCATGAGGGCAGCCTGGTGAAGGGATGAGGGAAGGATATGAGTCGCTGGGGGAGAGTGTTGACAGTGAGTGAGGGTGGGGGAATGTTGGGAGCACAGGGGGCGGGAGGGGGCCAGTGAGGCCGGGTAGGATAGGGAGCAGGGAGCTGCTGGCCCTGCCCTGCGTTTCTGCTAACCTGCTCCCCCCACAATGTGGGGGTGAAGTGCGTCCCTCCACCCCCACACAGCATACACTGCCAGGACCACAAATGGAGCTAATCAAGCTCTGGGGTTTGGGAGGCAGCGAGGAGCCCTAGGGACCGGGGCAAACACACCCGCCAGGCACCTGGGCGTCTGCACCCTCCCCTGCGCTGAATCTGCAGCACAATCTCTCCAAAGCCTCTGTTTGCAATGTAAACAGCCAGCTTCCTGCGTGCAAGCGGCTGCCTGGTCCTGCCTGCCCTCCCTCCGTGCCAGCCAGAGCGGTGGGGGGTCCCCCTTGGCTTCCTTGGGCCCCTGGGCCCCTGGGCAGCTGGTTGTTTTGAACAGAGCTTCAAAGGGGGGCCGTCTGTGTGACACCAGTGACTGCTGTCAGAGGAGCTCCACCAGGACTCAGCTGGGGCAGTGTGACCAGCTCCGTGTTGAGACATGTCAGTCCGGAGGCCTCAGAGGGTGGGTGGGATGCAGGCTCACCAAACGAGGGCGCAGCACAGGCCATGGCACGAAGGTGGGACGTGTAGGATCACATTCATAGGAAATCCGGGGACTCCACGGTGAGCTGAGTCCCTGCTGCTCTGTCCCGGCAGCTACATGGGGGCAGGTCCTTTATCCTTAGCTCCCTTCCCATTCTTGTTGGTCAACACCCAACATACACACGGCTCCTCCCTCTCCAGGCCTGGTAACGATTCAAAGGGCAATCCACTTACGCCCTGGGAGACAGGGCATAGAAACCCTAGTTTACAAATGAAGACCTAAGGCTCTGACAGGTCTTCCTGGCCTCAAATGGCAAGGTGAGCCTCGAGAGGACATTATGGCCAAGCAGAGGCCCAGTTCAGGCTCCTGGATGGTAGGGCTGAGGCCCGGGGAGAGGAAGTCTGACCCGGGCTCCCTACCTCCCACCCCACCCCATGGCCATGACCTTTACTCATCTTATCTCTTAGAGCAAGGACAAGGTAAGGAGGAGAAAATGCTCTCTTGGGCACCAGGGTCTCTGGTCCCAGTTCTGCCTCTGATTGTGTGTGTTCCTAGATGAGCTGCTTCCACTTGTTTGCCCGTCTGCAAAATGGGGATAACCCTGGCTTTGCTAGGGGGCCCTGGGAATGGCATACTGCTATCTCCCACACGTTTCAGACACTGGCTCCTTCTAGCCAAAGAGATCTCTGCCCCTGATGGACATTGTGGTCATTGTTCTCAACATAATGGAGAGTGGCTCCCAAGTGTGAAGAACCAGGGGGCACGGAGAGGTGCCCCGCGTGGAGGGAGTGTGTCTCTTCTCAGGTCCACTGTTCCAGCCCCCTTGGGGACCCTCTCTTCAAGGTCTCCTCTGACCTTCTGGTTGTGAAGTCCAAGTTCTCTTACTGAGGCCCTCCAGGACCGGGGCCCGTCCCTCCCATTCTCCTTTGGCTTCCCTGGCTGCTCCTCCCTATTCTTTCCTGCATGCTCCTCTAGAACGCCGGGCTCCTCTGTGGCAGCCCTGACCTCTCTTCCTTTCTAGGCATCCCCCAGGCAATCTGGACCATCTCCTGACCTTTCGGTCTACTTCTGTCCATGGCAGTCACCCCCACATCCCTGATGGCAGCCCGGGACTCTCTCCCCTGTGGCCACCACCCTCTTGCCTTCTGTCCCTCAGGCTCCAGATGTTTCAAACCAGCCCCTTCCTCCTCCCCCAAGCTGGCCTCCCTCCTTCGATTCCCCATCTCACCCAGCAAGTATGCTGGGCGTCCTGGAACCCTGGCCAGCAGTTTCCTCTCCCTCCCCTGCCCCCAGGGGCTTGGGTCACAGTTTACTTTCCTATTCCTGTCTGCATCCACTCCCCACTCTTCCTGGATCACCCCCTGGCCTGTCATTACCAGGGTCATTGCAAACAGGGACCTTGTCATGTCTGTCCCACCTGGTGCTTGGAAGTCCCCCCACCTGCCGTCAGGGTCCTCTCCCCCGGGGCCTTGCCCCTCATCTCCCTCCTCTTCACCTGAAGCCTATCTGGCTCCCTCCCATCGCAGGGTCTTTGGGTGGGTCGGACAACCGCGGGACACACCGGTGAGGGACACCTTAACCTGGGGGCCCCGCCAACCTCCCCCACCAGTAAAACGAGAAGCCACGTGTTCGCGGCTGCCCCGCCCACAGACCCCCGGCTCTCAGGGATTGGTCAGGCTCACTCCGCGCTCCGCGGCCCTGCCCCCCGCCGCGGCTGATTGGTCCAGGCTGGGCACCTGACCCAAGAGCGGCCCAATGGGATTCTCGTCCGTGAGTCTGAAGGGGACCCGGCGGGCCGGGCCTTGGGGTGCGTGCACGAGCGGTGCGGAGGCTGGGGTGTCACCGCCGCGTGGGTCTTCCCCTTCAACACACGTGTTTCTCGACTTTTGTCAACGCAGCCCCCTCCCGGATGCCAGCCCGGTTCCTTACACTCCTGGGACGTGTTCTGGTTGCAGAGGCTGCGGGCGCAGGTGGCCAGGTGTCCCGCGGCCCCGCCCGCCGGGCTGTGCTGCTCTGAAGCACCCCTGAAGTGGCAGGCGGAGACCCCGACAGGAGGGGCCACTGCCCTTGCTGCTTCCCGGGGGCCTCCACCGCGCACAGCTGTCTCCCTGGAGGCAGGGCAGCAGGAGGACAGGCAGAGGCAGGGCCCTGCGTCTGTCACCTGCTTTCAACTGCCACCTGCTGGACCAAGAAGAATCCGTTTGGCAGAGGAGGAAGCGAAGTGTCAGGGACTTGAAGGGGGTGATCCTGGAGCCAGAGCTGGGCTCTCGTCCAAGCCTCCAGGCCAAAGGTGTGGGATAGAGTTTCCGAAGGCTACTGGCATCTCCGGGGGGGTCAGGTGTCCCTGCCCAGCCCTCGGCTGCCGCTGGGGGCTCAGAGTCAGGATGGGGACAGAGGTCCAGCCTCCAGGAGCCAAGCACCGCTGTCCTGAAAGGCCAGGCGTGTGCCCACACATGGAGAGAAGCAGCACTGCCAGCAGATGGACGGTGGGGCCCCGAGAACTTCCTTAGACCTGAGCTCCCCACTCCCAAGCCTCCTTAGCCATCGAGTACCCCTTGGGCTGACCATCAGCCAGGCGTCTTCTGGGGTGGGTGCTGTGAACGCGGAGAGGGAGCTTTGACCTGGCTGGAGAGCAGGACCTGCCGAGGAAGTGCTCACACTTGCTGAGCACGAGGGCCCATGGGGGGTTGAATGGAGAACATTCCAGCAGAGGGGAGGGATTCCACAGACATCCGGTTGTTACCTGGTGGGTTGACAACTTCAAAAGAGGCAGACTGATCTCCAGCCTCAGTTTCCTGATCTGCAACGGGGAGGCCTGGATCCCCCAGCACTGACCCTCTCCTCCTTCTGCAGCCACAGGCCTGGGGCTGGGTGCCCGCCCTGCTGGCCTGACGTCTGTGCCTGAGAACACGCGGCAAGCGGCCGGAGGCGGGTGTGTGCCAAAGAAGCTGCTGGCGCTCCCTCTGGCTGCCTCGGGGTGATGAAAGGAGCTGACGGCTTGGCAGTGGCTCCTGGGGAGGCAGCAGCCAGGCTGGCGGCTAGGCGTTGGGGCTGGTGGGAGGGGGCTCCCAGGGAGGAGAACAAAGAGCTGAGGGTGCTGGGTTCCAGGGGCATCTCAGGGGGGAGGAGCGGGGTGGGCAAGATTCTGGGACCGATTTGGAACGGGTGGCCGATAGGGAGGCCATGGCATTGGGGGAGGAGTGGGCATAGGGTGTAGAGTCTATCTCATGGCTGTGTGAGCCCAGGCAGGCCTCTCAGCCTCTCTGAGCCTCGAGTGCCATACTGCACAACTGAAGCAGTAATGCCCGCATTGCAGTTCACTGCAGTACTCTAGTGCTTGCAAAAAAGGTGGGGCACACAGTAGGTGCTCAATAAATATGTGTGGAGTCAGTGAATAAAATAGAGTTGATGGAGGATGGAATTAACTAATCTGTTTTAGCACAATGCCTGGCACATAGTTCTAAATAAGCAATGGCTATGTTATTGCTGTTGTGATTATTTACCCCCGCGGGCGGAAGACTGAGCCAGAACGGAGTTCCAGAGGCAACAAGAAGGAAGTTGGTCAGTATGTCTGGAGAACAGGGTGCAGGGTGGGGTGTGGGGCGGCCCTGGAGATGTCCCCAGGACCAGGACATGCAGAATTGAGGGCCACGGCCAAGAGGCTGGACGCTGTGTTGATTGCAGCGGGAGAGGCCTACATGGCTGGGGGTGAGCTGGATCATCGTAGGCACTGGGAGGCTCTTGGAGAACATGTTCTGGCCTGAGGAGAGGGCAAGTGGGACAGGGAAGTAGAGGCAGCATGTGTGGAAGCCTTTTTCAGGAAATGTTGCTGAGAAGGGGAAAGAGATGGGTAGTAGCTGGAGGACATGGGAGGGACAGAAGTCTTATTTGTGACAGCAGGAGACATGAGCAGGTTAAAAGGCAGGTACAGAGGAGAGGGTCCCCTGGTGGTGCTCAAAGGTGTGGAGCAGGGAGTATTGGCTACAGGGGTCCCAGGGGCTGGAGGGGCAGTCTGTGAGGGGGCTTCAGGAAAGGCTGCAGCTTTGGGTTTAGGCTGGGGGTTTCGTGGCTCAATGGTGCAAAAAATGGCCATCCTCGAGGTGGGGTTGGTTGAGGCCCCAGAGAGCTATGAAGAAGGGGCTGGTCTCTGGGAAGGGAGGATGTTGTGCAGGGACACCACTGGGACTCCCTGGTCAGCTTCAGACCTGACCTGGCAGGGAAGTGACTGCCTCTGTGACACACAGCAGGGCAGAGAGCTTGGGAGGGTTCTTCACAGTGGCTGCCCGGGGTCCCATGCAAGGATCTAAGGCTGTGTCCCCGGGAACACAGGAGGGCATTGTCATTGATGAGCGATGTCTGCTCTGGGCACCCAGGGGGAGGTGGAGGCTGGAGCTGTTCTGGTGCAGCCCTTCTGGCTCAGGCAGCCGCGGGGAGCCAGAGGCCGGGGATGGAATGGGGTCAGGACTGGGTGCCACCGCAGCCCTTTCAGGGACTCAAGATGTGACCTCGGGCAAGTCCCTTCTCTCCATCCCCGCTTGTCATAAGAATGCCACCTGTCCGGGTGGTTATGAGGATTCAGAGTATAACGTGTGTGCTCAAATGTAGCGGCTTCTGGCCTCTCTGAGTGCACTGCAGCGGCAGGACGTGAGGGGACCGTGGGAATGGCAGTCAGGAGGGAGGCTGACCAAGTGAAGTTTCATTGGGGTGGTGGCCTGGGGACGGCACATGCACACACAGCCTTCCATTCCCCTAGGCTGCCTGCAGAGCATTCCATCAAGGATGGGAGTGTGTGCAAGTTGAGGTCAGGAAGATCTGGGCACTTGCAATGCACCTTTGGTGAGTCACTCACCGGCTCCGACCTCACTTTCCTCATCTGTAAAATGGGTGACTACCCTGATGAATTAGAGTAGTGAGGTTTACCAGCAGCGCCTATGGCCTCCGGCATCAATAATCCCGGATGCGGAATCACAGGAGTCTGTCTTCAGCACCCTCCCCACCCCTACTCTTGACCCTCCTCTTTAAGAACTGTTTATTCTTTCCTTTCATCTGGGGACAGGATATTCCCTCTCCTATGTTTCCTTTGTAATCTGGACCTCAGTTTCCTATTTGTACAGTGGGGAAATTAGGGTGAGGCTGGACTAGAAGGGCACTGAGATCTCTCCCTACCTAACCTTTGAGGACTCTGACTCAAATCTGTTGTTAAGGTGCCCATAAGACTTTTGACACCTCAGACTGGGTGAGGGGTGCTGGGAGAGGGGGGCTTTCAGCAGGAGAGAGATGGCGTGGGGCTTTGGGGTGGCTCAGAGGCTGGCTCCAGGGAGGTATCTGGGTGGTAGGAAGCCCCAGCCTCACCTGCTGCTGGACCCCACTCCTGCCCGGCTGCCCCCCTAGCTCTAGATCCCCCCTGCTGGCCATGGGCTGAGCCAGAGGGTGGAGCAGTTACAGTCCCGAGGTGGGCCCAGGAGGGGTAGTTTGGCTGGGCAGGTGCATCCTGGGTGGGATGGGCAGGATGCAGACTTAGGAGCAGTGGGGAGACACCAAGTGTTTCCACACAGGAGAGGCTCCATGACTGCAGTGAGGGGGGCAGGGAGCTCAGGGAAGGCCGTGGAGGTGGGAGGAGTTGGGTTCAGGAGGCGGGGTGCCAGCTGCTTCAGGAGTGAGGGACATGAGGTGGGGCCCAGGGGTGCCTGGACTTCTGGGCTCATTGCATTAGAAAGAGGTGCCCACTCACGCTGGTACCTAGGGCCTTCACCTCCCAGCTCCCTGCTCCCCGGGGCGTTCATTCCAGCATCTAGCCCACCTGGGAGCCCTACTGTCTGCTGGATCCTGGTTGGGCACCTGTCCAGAGACCCAGGCCTGTGTCCTGAGCATTTTATCCAAGCCTCCCATGGGATTCTGGGTGTGCCTGGGGGCAGCAGTGGTCTGAGTCTGGGCTCCCAGAGCCAGAGACAAGACCCCACACTCGTTCTTTTCTTGGGTCCCAGGAGCACCCTCTGCTCCAGCACCAACACTGACCCAGCTCTGGGGTCAGACAGTCTGACTCACCTCCAGTGCTGCTGCTACTAGCTGTGGCACCCTCTGTGAGGTCCTCATAGGGATGGGGTCACCTGTGTCCCGGTGCCCACAAATCCAACCTGGTTTTGGACAGAGTAATTGGGATAGGGCAGCTGTCCCAGACAGACAAAGACACAGGGGATCCAGTGGATGCCAGAGCCACCCCGAGAGAATTCTGGTGAGCTCCAGCAATGGAGTCAAATGTTCCCAAGGACAGAGAGCCGGATTTTCGGGTCTGGTTGACAGTTGACTCCATCCTCACCAGGACCAGGCCAGCCAGTACTTTCTCCTCTTATTCAGTTGAGGATGCAGAGCTTAGGGATGTTTGAGGAGATCCTAAGCTCAGCTGGAGGGGGATGTTGGCAGCCTGCAGACCCCACTGTGTCCCAATCCCTGCCCACCACTCCACACTGAGCTGGTGTGGGGTCATGAGGATCGAAGGAGGAGACACATGGTAAAGTGACCAGGACTAGCTATTGTTACTATAGCTGTAGGTCATGGAGTCCTGGCCTTGCTACCTCTGGGGTCGGGGGTGGGGAGTCTCTCTGCCATCCTTGTATCCCCACTTCACACCATCTATTGCCCAAGGGATCCGACCAGGTGCACCAGGCCCGCCCTTCCCTGGGGCTGAGCTCTGGACTCTGGAGGACCTGGGTCCCTCCCTCCTCTACCCCAAGCTCCCTTTGGACTCCTACCTCCCCATCTTTGCTTATCTCGTCCCTGCCCCAGGAGTCCACTCCCTTTTCCCTTCACCCTTGTCACCAGGCCCTCCCCAAACACCTCCCCTTCTCTGCCCTCTGGGACCCTGTGTTCCCCCAGCTTGCGTTCCCTTCTGCTCATCAGTGTGTGGTCATGGTCAGTTTCCAGGCCCTACACTCTCTGACTCGTTGCTCAAGAGCAGGGTCAGGGCCAGGCTCTCTGCCACTCTGGCTTTGCCTGGCCCCAAGGAGGTGGCTATCACATCTAGTGCAAGTTTATGGAATATGAGCCACTTCCTGGCCTGCCCCGTGTTGCACCCATTTTTCAGAAAAGGGAGTTGAGTGTGGTATCTCAGGGCTCACAGGGAGTGTAGGCAGTATAGGGACGGAGCCATGGGGCAGGCTCAACTTCCCATGCTCTCACTTCTTTGATATCCAGGAGGTGGGAACAAGTGGTGGCCAGGAGAGGGATCAGAGCAGTGGCCAGGACCCTGGACAGCTCAGCAGAGCCCCGCAGCCCCTGCCGGAGCTGTGATGGTACCTGAGGTGTGTTGGGGCCTTTAGAGGACTTGGAAGGAGCTGGCCTGCCAACCCAAGTGGGGCAGAGTGGGTGGCGGGGAGAGCAGGTGTTCCGGAGTCTGAAGATTGGCCTTGCAGTCTTTAACATACACTAGCTGGACGGGTCTCCAAGCCTCTCGGAGCCTCAGTTTCTCCATCTGTAAAATGGGCTTCATAGTCTTCCTTCACAGGGCAGGTTGCCCCTAGCTGAGGTCCCAGCCAGGCTGTTGTGAGAAATAAACCAGCTTCAAGGAATCTGGAAAAGTTCTCTAAAAACAATAAAGGGCTCACAGGCAGCATGTGAGGGGCCGTGGCACGGGTGCTGGGATGCTCAGGGGTGCTGACCAGAGGGTTGGCAATGGTGTCAGGAGGTGACACCCAGTGCCTCCTGCACCCTCCCTGCCCCAGGAGAGCTGTGAGCTGCAGCATCCTCCTCGCTCTTGCAGCCTGCAGAGGGTGGCTGCTCATGGCTGCATGTGGCTTCTATCCAGCTCCTGGGGACTCCAAGCCTGGAACAGCATCACCTGGGGCAGAGGACACCATTCTGAGGCATATCTTGGGCCAATTTTCTAGTGACAAATGCCTTTCCCTCCAGGTTGGTTGGCCCAGAGCCTCCCTGTGGCATGATCAGCTAGCTAGTGTCCCGAAGCTCCCTATACAAGGCCCTTCTCTGTATCTGGCTGTCCGGGTGATGGCCCAAGGGTCGTATGGGGGGAGTGTCCTGGGATGGGGCTTGGGGGGACTCGTTTGGAAGGCAGCCTGGCTGGAACCTCAGTCAGGGGCAAGAGGAGGGAGCTCCTGGGGTCCTTCCACCTCTTCTCATTTCATCTTTGACCAAGCGTGGGAGCAAGCGATTACATCATTTTTCTCCCTAAGCTGAGAAAATTGAGGCTCAGGGAAACATGAGAATGTGCCAAGGTCCCAAGCAAGTTGGCAGAACTGGGTTAGAATCCAGATCCTAGACTTGGTATCTGGAACCGTCAGAGCGTTAGCAAGCACCACTAGCTGAGCGCCAGCTGTGTACCAGGCACTCCACGTGCACCGCCCTCATGGGTTGAGATTGTTGTATCAGCTTTATAACAATAAAGATTGAGAGGCCGAGTTTCAGAGTCACGAGCTGTAAGTGGCAAAGGTAGGTTTTGAACCAACGATCAGGGCCTGGTTCAGGAGTTGGGGGCAGTCACTGCAGGTTGTACCTGAGTCTGAGAGGAGGCGGGCAGGCCTAGGCTCCCCGACAGGGCATGGCCTTTCCACCCTGGGCCCTGGGTGTAGATGAAGGGCCTGGGTGAGGCCTGTGTCAGACAGCTGCGTTGCACTTGACCTGCTTCTGGGCTGTGTCAGGATCCAGACAGACGCGGGCTGCCCGGCGGAGACCTTGAAGGTTATAATGGGGCATAGGTGGGGGGTGCAATGCCAGGTTTCATCCTTCCAGCCCCAGGGAGCTTCTCCCGACCCCTCCAGCACATACTGGCGTCCCCTCTCTGAGATCTTCTGGCCTCCCCTGCCAGGGTGATTGCTGGGGCCTGACACAGTGCTGGCATGTTGTGGGAGCCCAGCGACTATGCGCCAAAAAATCATACCCTGAACATTGGCTGCATGCCGGGCACCACGGAGTACCTAAGGAGGGCCCGAAAACCTAAGCTCCTTTGTCACTGAGGCATGAAAGGTCCTCCAGGGCGCCGGCCTCACCCATGCCTCCAGCCCATCCCAACCCCTGCCCTACACGCACCCTCCACTCTGCTCATACCCCTCCTTGAACACTCTCCACTCTCCATGATATTGGTGATCATAGAAAGGTTGGAGGCTACAAAGGGTCCTATTAATAAAGGGAAAAAAATCACCCATAATCTTATCCCCACGGTTACTTTGCTGGACATTCTGCCTACATTCTTTTTTTTTTTTTTCTCTTTCTTTCTTCAAAACACAGAATCAGGAGCATTCTTGTGTGAGCTACTTCACTGGCTCATGGGATGTGTGCTGAGCATAGACCTCATTTTCCTGCCACATTGCATCTCAGCAGCATGATTTGGTTGCTTGTGATTCTCCAGGCATCCTGTACTTTTTAAAACCAATCCCCTCTTGCTGGGCATTTAGGTTGTTTCTGATTTAGGACGATTTTGAACAATTGCAGTTACTGCCTCAGGACGCCTTCCTGGAAAGTGAATTTCTTGGCCAGTGGATGTCCTACCATGCTCTCTTGAGACTCCTGAGCCTTGGTACAGGGTGATCCCTCTGCTGGGCTGTCCCTCTCCTATTTATCCTCCTCCTGAAATCTTATTCCTCTGATGTGCCCACGTAGCCTTCTTCTGACGTGTCTCTGGGCTGCACCTGCTGCCCTTCTCTCTGTCTTCAGCTGCCCTTTGTTTGTCCCTGGTGTCATGAGCATCTGTCAGCCTCCTGCCTCCCTGAGGGCAGATAGCCTGGCATCTTCTCCTTCTCTCCCCAACACATAGTAGGCTCCTGGGAAATGCTTCCCAGATGAACAAGCCATCCCCTGGCTGGTTTAGCAGTATGAGATTGAGTGGTGTTTCTATTAGTCTCCATGAACAAGTGCCACTGTGTTATTAAATTTTTCCAAAAGCAGAATGTCTGCTGTGTTTGCCAGTTGGTTGCTCTTTTAGGAGTGGGTCTACCCTGCCCATCCTGTATGCCTCAATCCCTCTTTCAGAGCCCATTCACTGGACACCTACTGCACCAGAGGCCCTGTGGGATACAGTGCTGGGGCCCAGGGCGAAGCAAGAAGCAACCTGGACCAGGGTAAGTGTGGGTCAAGCTCAGAGCTCAGTGCCTGGGACTGATTGGGTGGTGCAGGTAATGGCAGGCCCTTTAGGTGGGGAGCTCATGCTTTGCTCCAAAAGAAGTGCTGAAGTGTCAGGCCTTCAGTAAGTGCTCAATACGTGCATGTCCCAGGGAGGTAATGGATGGTGTCTGGGAGCTGAAGGGAGGGCTGGTGGGAGTGGAAGTGGTGAGGAAGCTGGCTTTAGGGGATGAGTGTCACAGGAATTTCTCTGCTCTCTCCACAGGGACCAAGACCGACAATTCTCCACTGTCCCAGACCACATGTCCTCCAGGGTCTCCTGAGGCCACTACCAAGCTGTGGCTCTGTCTTTGGCAGGCAGCAGGTGGATGGATCACCTTCCTTGGAAATGATGTGCTGGTGAAGCCTGCAGCCCTAGGGTGAGAAAGATGCTCCCTGCTGGTTCAGGAGGCTGCTTTATGCTCCACGGGGTTGGGCAGCCCTGCTGGAGGAGCTGGGTGGCTCTGCATGCCACGAGGGGTTTGAGGTCAGTGGATCTCATCCTCCATTTGCTCGGTAGGTACCAGTCCGGCGTGCTGGTCACAAGACACCACAGGCTCCCTATGCCTTTGTTTGAATGAGCTCAGGGGCCCCGTGGCCTGCTGAGCGTGGCCCTCAAGGCCCTTCCTGACCTGTCCTAGGGCCTGCTTGCATCCTTAGGGAGTCTACACCCTCCTGCCCTCCCTGCACATCTCCTCCTGGGCATCTGCAGTTCTACCGTTGGGAATGCCCATCAGGCCATCTTCCCCAGTCCTTCTTCCAGGCTCAGCCTCAGGCCCTCTTCCGGGAAGCCCTGCTCCATCTCCCAGGGTGGGCATCTCTCCCTCCCCCAGCCTACACTCGGTTCCAGGCGGGTCTCTAGGCACATCTCCCCTCTGGCTTTTCACTGGCCATGGCTGGATGGCAGGGGCTGCATCTGGGTGCCCCCTGTATCCCTGGCCACCTCCAGGTTCCCAGGATGACACAGGTGTCCGCTGGATGTTGCAGCCCCCTGAGCAGTGGGGCTGACAGCAGACGTGGGCCACTGAGCAAGCCTTGCCCTCGGCAGCAGGCCTGTGTGTTTATCTGACTGCTCCCACACTCTTCTCTTCCTGACTTGGGGAGAGCCTGCCCTGGGGCCCTGACCTTCACTAGGCAGGCACACTGAAGCTGGGCATCTGCAAAGGTCAGCGTGGATAGAGCGAGTGATCGTGGGGGGTGGGGGTCCTGCCTGGGGGTGTGAGGGCACTGGGGAGCCCGCTTTCCAGAACGGACCCTGGGGGGAGACCAAGTGGCGGCTCCCGGCTCCTGAGGAGAAGTCTAGGGGCTGCAGGCCGGGTGTTCCAGCTACCCTGCCCGCATGCCCGGCTGAGATTGTTCTTCTAGCCTGGCCTCTGCCCCCTACCCCCAGGATGGCCCCAGGCCTCGGTGGAGAATTCAGGTCCACAGACAAGGAAGAGGAGGCAGATGCTCACCTGCGGTCCCCTCAGCCATTCTCTGTCCCCCTTGCTGGCCTCAGGGCCCCAGCAGGGCTTCCTTCATCTCCCAGAGTGGCCCCTCCTGCTCCTCTGCCCGGGCAAACGAGAAACCTGACCGAGGCATGCCCCTGCTCAAAACCTGCTGTGGCTCCCCACTGTCCCTGATAAAGTCCACCCCCTTAGGCATGCATCCAAGGCTCTTCCTGATGGGGCTCCTGTTCCTCCCCTCCCCCACCCCCTTCCCCTCTCCCCCCACTTCCTCTCTCCAGTCCCATTGAAGCTGCCATTCCAAACATGCCAAGGCCTTAGCATGCACTGTTCCCTCTGCCTGGAATGCCTTTTCCATACCTTCTCTCCTTGGCATACACTTTTTCAGCTGGGGTGTGTCCACCTCCAAGAAGCCACACCAGGTAGCGGTCCCTGCTCCTGCTCCTGCTCCTGCTCCGGCACTGGTGCAGGGGATTCTCCTGGGTCCCTGTCTGCCTCCCTCCTGGACTGGGCTGTCCCCAAGGGCAGGCCAGGCCCGAGGCGCCCACACAGGGTGTCCTCATATTGAGTCTGAAGCCTCGAAGAATGCAGGAGTGGGAGCCACCGTGTGATGTGAGTGTGTTGGGGGAGGGGACCCATAAACATTGTTGGGGTGCCTTAGATGGGCCTCTGAGGGGCCACACCCCCCTTCTCCCCTCCCTGTCTGTCTGGGAGGTCCAGGCCTGAGCCGTGCCCTGGCGACAGGCCCTGTGGACGCGGCCCTCCACCCGTGGCAGGGCCTGGAGGTCAGGAGGGGCCTCTCAAACTCCCCAGGGGGGGACCACCGCCTGCGGGGGGTGGGGGGGAGTGTCGCTCTCCCCTCTCCCCGACAGGGCAGGACCTTGGAGCCGGGGGCTAGGTGCTCCGTGGCCTTGACCCGCTTACCTGCCCCGCTCCGGCCACCCTCTGTACCCTGGGACTGGGGACCTGGGACCGCGGGGAGCAAGAGATGGGGGCGCAGGCGGCGGAGCGGGGCCTCCGCAGCCTGCGAGCCGGGGGGAGGATGGGGGGTGGGGGTCCGGGGCCGGCTGCCCCCGCGGCCTCGGGAGGGGGTCCGGGCCGCAGGCGGGGGCCGCGGCGCCCCGGAAGGAGCCGCGCACGCCCCAGCAGCCGAGCCCGGCGCGGCGGCCGCGGATCCGGAGGTGAGAGCGCCCCCGCCCCGCTCCCCGCCCACCCCGCGCGCGGCCGGGGCCGGGGCCGGGGCCGGGCCGGGGCCGGGGCCGGGGCCGGGGCGGGCCGGAGGGGGCGCGGGGCGCGGCGGGGCGGCGGGGTGGCCGCGGGCTCTCCTCCGCAGCGCGGGCCCGCTCCCCCGCCCGCTCCCCCGCCCGCTCCCCCGCCCGCCCCGCCGCCCGCCCCGCCGCCCCCCCGCGGCCCCCCGCTGCCCGCGGCGGGATGCGGGATGCGGGATGCGGGATGCGGGATGCGGGATGCGGGGCCCGGCCCGGGCGGGGGCCGAGGGCCGAGGCCTGGCGGGCGCGGCGGGGGCCCCGGCGGGCGGGCGGGCGCGCGGGGCGGGGAGGCGGGAGCGAGCGGGGGGGGGCAGGGCGGCGGCGGGAGGGGCGCCGGGCGGCTCGGAGCGGCGCGGCGGGCGAGGGAGGGGGCGGCGGGGAGCCCCCCGCCCCCCGAAGGAGGAGTCTGGCTCCCACTTGCTGCCTCGGACGCGCGGCGCGGCGGCCGCCGCCGGAGGAGCCCCCGCCCCTGCGCGCCTCCCTCCCGGAGCCGGGCCCCTGCCTCCTGCCTCCCTCCGTGCGCGCTGCTGCTCGCGGCCGCCGCGGCCGCCGAAGAGGAGCCCGGGGCCAGGTAGGGCGGGGGCGGGGGCCGGGGCGGGGGCGGGGGCGGGGGCGGGGGCCGCGGCCGGGGCGGGGGCGGGGGCCGCGGCGGGGGCGGGCGCGGGCGCGGCCGGGACCCTCTCCGGGCGCCGGGTGATGCCCGCGGCGCGGCGCAGGGGCGCCCGCAAAGTTACTTTGGCCGCCGTGGCGGGTGCGGGCGCCCGGCCGCGTCCCCCCGCCGCCGGGGGGCCGAGCGGGGAGCCGGGGGGGCCGCGGCCGGGGCGCTGGGCTCGGACCGGGGCTCGGGGCGGCGAAACTTTTCCCCGGCTCGGCTCGCCGGTGTCCGCTGGCTGCCCGCGGAGTTGCGGGAGGAAGGAGCGGACCGGCGGGGCGCAAGTGGTGAGCACGGTCCTAACAATAGCCGCCCCGGCCGCTGAGCGCCTACTGTGCGCCGCGGAGCCCTGCCGCACCTGGGGGGACGGAGGGCGCCGCTGACGCCGGTCCAGCGGCCACTTTGGCTGGGCGTCGCTGGAAACTTCATCCACGCAGGCACCCGCGCGGCCGTGCGTCCACGCGTGCATGCATCCATCCCTCCGCTCACCCCTGCACACACGTTTGTTACTATCTGCTCTGTGCCTGGTCCAGAGGATTCAGCGGCTAACCAGGCAGGTCCCAGCCCTCACAGGTAATATTTCCATGCTAAGGAGCAGTTCTGTCTCTTGTGTGTTTATTCTGGGACTTGTTATAGGACAGTGAATTCACTCACAGCCTCCCCTGGTCCAGGCGGAGACAGAGGAGGGTCAGTCTGAGAGCTGATGTGTCCCGGAGTCTGTGGCAGACCACGGCTGGGGGGTCCTAGGCCCACCGTCTCCCATTCCCTTACATCCTCTCTCCACCCAGGCCGGATGGCCAGAGGCTCCCACGCGGGACCTGGCCCCCAAGTCTGTCCCACTGACCTCCGGGAGATGCGTTTCCCCCCACGCTGGGTCAGACCTCTCCCAGTTCCCCTCCAGTAGCTTGGTTGCCTTCCCTTCCCATCTCCAAAGTCCCTGTTGACCCGTCCAGAGGAGAGCTTGTTAAGTGCCAAACAATTATGAAATTAAACTGGGGAACAAAAGTGGGCGGGCTGGTGGATGTTTGAGCCGGTTGGAGAGGACTTGCATGGTGGGGGGAGACTTGTTAGTGGGGACCAGCCACACAGGGAGCCTCAGTACCCTGGCTGGTCTTTGCAAAAATAAATAAATAAATAAATAAATAAATAAATAAATAAATAAATAAATAAATACACCAACTTCATGAATAATTAGTCACATTGGCTAAAATGCTCTGGGGGATGTCGTTGAGGCCACCAGCCGACTGCCATAGCCAAGTTGGAAGTCGGGCTTGGTCCAGGGAAGCCAAGGCACTGGGAGACCATTTGGGGAGGGGGTGGCGGATTTGGCTGGGCTGAAACAGGCTTCTGGCGGTGGAGAGCACACCGGGGCTTGAAAGCCAGCCGGTGGTGATTGGGAGGCATTCTGGAGCTGGGCACGGTGTACAGGGGACCGTGGTGCGGGAGCCATGCATAATAAACTGTGCTTCACGAGGCTCGGCTCCCTGCAAATTGGCTTTCCAAGTGGCAGCCCCACAACACTTGTAAAATCTTTTTTTCTCAAGATGGGTTTCTGCGAAATGGTTACATCTGTTTGAGTACTCACTCGGTGGAGGTACATTAATTGGCTGATGGCTAGTCGAAAGGCGATAATCCAGTCACAGAGGTTTCATCATGTATTCGGAAGTGGTTCGGCGTGGGGCTGCCTCTCTATTTATTTCTCCACCCCAGACATTTCACAGGACCTGGATTGAAGTAAATCCCTTTAATGTTGATGCAGGTAGGCTCAGAGCATCCTCCGCATGCGGGGTTCCGGATCTCCGACGTACTGCTGTGCGTGCATGTAGAGTCACTCTAGGGCACCCCAGCTGAGGCCCCGTGGACTGTGTTTGTGGACAGAACAAGTCTAAGTTTGGGTAAAAGACCCAGGCTTTGGCGTCTTTCTACTAGTGTGTCTCCACCTGTGTCAGGAATGCGTAGACCAAGATAGAGAATAACCTTTCAAGCAAAGCCTGCTTTTAAAAATTTTCCCGGACCACCCTCGAGACTACGAAATCTTCATCCGATGGAAGCAATTCAAGTTCATTTGTTTTCCTTGAACTTGCTGCATTTCCCTGGCAGTGACATCCCCTCTTGTGCGCACCTAACACAGGACACATCTTTTTGCACTCGGCTGAGGAATTAAGGATGGTAGCAGGATTTCACTAAAGGGTGGCACTCAAGGAGAAAAATCAGCATTCCAGGCCCAGACTAGTGGAAAAAAGAACTACCCCCCCCCGCAAAGTGCCATCATCTTTTAATCTATCGACATGATTTTGTTTTTCCAGTTTCAGGCCTGCAAACTGATCATGAATAGCAGGGCAGAGGAAAATGATCGGCCAGGCAAAGACTTTTAACAAGTAAATATTATGCACAGAAAAACATGCAATTAGTGGAGGTTAGTTAATGCCTTTCAAGTTGCGGCCGAGCTGCAGTTAGGGGTGGAATTTCTGCGTTATCCCTGAATTGTCTGTCAAAATCTTTAATGTGACAATGTGACATGTCGCTCCCATCGCCCCTCCCTCGCCGCGAACAGAAATAGGGTCTTTTCAAGCATCCCCCCCCCCGCCCCCCCCCCCCCGCATTCTTCTTCTCTCTGAGATCTCTCTGTTCGGCAATTGGTACCTTTGTCTGCCTGTACCTCTGGATCCAGAGACCCTGGGGAAAGGGGCTCCCCAGGTGCAGGAGCCAGGAACTGGGTTCTCAGGCTAGCTCGGAGCCCACACATCACAGTTAATGGCATCCTGGATGAGGCAGGCTGCTTGTGGGGTCTCCCTCCTGGCCAAACGTCTCATGCCCTCTGGGATCAGACATGCCAAACACTTGAGGGGCAGGGAAGAGAGGGGTGAAGGGCATGTTTCACGCTGTAAGAGCCGTTTAGACTATGCTTGGGTCTCTCTGAGAGCAGATCCCTGCAGCGGTGGGTCCTGGGGTGTGGATGTCTCCATGGAATGAGACCACCGGCTAGCCTCCTCTCCAGACTGCCACTGGAATTCTTTGCCTTGAGCCCGAAGAAGTGAAGAACATGTTAAAGCAAAAGCAACCCCAAGGGAAAAAGAGAGATCCCTTTTTTGGGGGTGGTGTTGGAGGGAAGGTATAAATAGTTCTTTGGTTAATTTGATTCACTGTGGCTCTCCCTGGTGATCTGGCCATTCTGCTGCCAAAACAAATGTTTTACTTTATTTTGACTTTTTTTGGGTCCTAATGAGACAAAATTTAGTTCTGTCTTATTTCCATTTAAAACAGCTATGGCAGAGGAGGACAGCCCAACCTCATGAAAAAAAAGATCTTAACAAATTGAGATGATACGTTTCAGTTTTGAACTCAGATGCGGACTTGAGGTATCCTTCGGTCCTGTCACGCCTTTCTGTCAATTACCCTTTGGGGGCTTGCTTGGACGTGAACTTGGGCACCTTGATGTCACCACCTGGTCACACATGATACATAGAAGCAGCTACAATGGGAAAAGGAAGTGTCCCTTCTGGTTGAGGGTGATACTCAATGATAGCATCAGAGCCAGGGTCCCTCCCTCCACCACCCAAATCCCTACCTGAGAGTTTGCTTCTCCTGAACACCTTCAGATTTCCATCCGAGAAGGATTTGAGACTCAGCATTGGTGCACATCAAAAGGCTTTTGACATGGCCCATGCTAATTTCATCACTTTAAGGAGCAAATGATGCCTATTTCCAATTTCTAACATTCCCGTCATTTCCCCTTCATTTCCTTCCTTTGCATTTTCTGATAGCGCCACAGCCCGCAAGGCTGCAAAATACATTGCTCCGGTTACCTGAGAAGTGTGAGTACCTTGTGCCCTGTCTTTCCCCCTTCACAACGAAATGCATTTGGCGTTGCAGTGTTCATTTGTTTGTGGAAAAGGCAAATGTTCCCTCCCCAACCCTAGGCTCCCTGCACAAAGTGGGGAGGGTGGGGGGGGTGGGGCAGGGGTGGAGAATTGAGTTTTGCTGTGTGTGTGTGTGTGTGTATGGCTTTCTTTTTGTCATTCAGGCGGCACATTAGTTAATTGATCATACTTTGGAGGTTTAATCCTCAGTTGCAAATTCCCGCATGATCACAAAAAATACTCTGATCATAAAAATGGCAAAACCTCGATCTCAGACTTAAGTGTAGAATTACCATAGTGCCGATTTGATTATGCTTCAGTGACATCTGTTTAATAGATTTTCATGAGAACTGTAAATCCATATTCACTTTCTTTGCAAATTGTATTTGAATGCTGAGCAGCCAAGACCCTCTTTCTTTCCCCCACTTCCCTGGTCAGGTGGGTCCCAAACCCCCATGACTGTTGAGTGTGACTTGACGTGTATGTGGAAAGGAGATTCAAAATGCTGATTTTTACACATTTACCTCTCGTTTCCTTTTGTGTGTGAGTATGTCTGTGTGTATGTTTGAAACGGATCTGAGCAGCTTCCCATTTCAACTCCGCAGATACGTGAATCTCCAAATGCTTTATTTTGAAAACTAGGACATAGCACTTTGCAGAAGAAAAATCATTCCACTCACTATTATTTATGTGATTGCTGATCTGCTAGATGGATAGAGAAAGCACCAAGAATTATAATAATTTATGGAGCGGAGCGCTGGTTTACAAACATATTTCCCAGCCGGAGCTTTGTGGGTTTCTTGGCGTCTTGGGCCTCGTTTGGTGTTGTGGGAATGGAGAATATTCAGAATCTGAAGACCAGCCGGGTGAACCGACTGCATTCGTATCTAAAATTAAAGGAATAAGTGAGCAGCTATTTGTGGCAGACAGGACATGATCCACTAAGCAGCACTCTTCATCATTCTGAAATAAAAGTACATAATTGGAAAATGAAGCGGCAGCCAGCGCTTGGGGGGTGGGCGGCGAGGAATTAGAAAGTGTAATTTAAAATCATGTAGTCATAATTCAAAATGGGCCCAGCTAAAAGGTTTTTAAGTGGTAAATGCTTTAAAGTCACTCGTGGTTGATCCTTTTTCAAGGAATATGTCTAATTTTCACGATATTTGTGCGCTCCTTCGTTGGCTTAGCCCATCACTCATTCAGCGTGGCTGCCGATACCAGCTGCAGGCGGGCGCTCTCCGTCCTAGAGACCCACGGCCGGCTGAGAGGCTGGGTACGCGAGAGGGCTGGCATTTTCAGGGTGCAGTGGACGGGGCCCGGTCCCCTTCCACTGCCCCCTCCCCTGGGGGGAAGGAGGGCTATTTGTTCTTTTTCCTTTCTTTTGAGTTTCTCTTCTTTATTATTATAATAATAATAACTATTATTATTATTTTAACCTCTTGGTGACATTTTTTTTTGGTGACATTTTTAACTATTGACTGATCAATTGCAGATTTTCAGGCATGAGCAAGACAAGGAAAAAAAAACAATTTAAAAGTGACTTCTGAGCTTGTGTGGAAGCATGGCTTGTGAAAGGATTAGCCCTCTCCGCCCTTTGCTGTTTTTCTGTTAATGTTATTTCTCCTGTATTTGGCTTAGGGAGGACTACTTAGGTGTTAGCCTGGCTGCTGCTTTTTTTTTTTTTTTTTTTAAGATTTTATTTATTTATTCATGAGAGAGAGAGAGAGAGGCAGAGACCTATAGGCAGAGGGAGAAGCAGGCTCCACGCAGGGAGCCCGATGTGGGACTCGATCCCGGAACTCCGGGATCACACCCTGAGCTGAAGGCAGGCGCTCAACCGCTGAGCCACCCAGGCATCCCATGGCTTCTCTGTGACATTTCACCACATTGCAGTAAGTACTCGACAAAAGCCTCAGTGAGCAGTGGCCTCTGCTGAGCTGGCTTTCTCTCAGCGCTGCTCTGGGTGATCGGTGGGGACAGTCACTGGCACTCTGGGCTGACCCATGGGGGTACCCCCCCCCCCCCGCACTCGCCATTTGGGAAGATGAGGAGTGGAACAGAGATGGCCTTAGGATCCTGGAGAAAGCCCTCCAGGTGTAGGGCTTCTTCAGCATACCGCCCTGGGGAGACAGTTGGGGCAGGTGTTTCTCTGGGACTGCAGACAATACTTGCTGTGTGGTCACTGGTCCTCTGAGTTCCCGACCCAGGACAATAGTGTCATCCTAGCTTCTCGGCATTAGCTGCAAACATGCCAATGACAAGAAGAGAAACATGGGTGCCTTTTGGAGGTGGGTGCCTTCCTAGCCTCAGGTTGGCTTTGTTGATGGGGACCTTTACCCTTTATGAGATTTCCAACTGGGGATCCTTTTGAGACCCAGAGAGGATGCTGGTGGTAAAGACCAGCAGGGGACAACTGACATGACCAGGACTGTCCTGGGTCCACCCTGGCTTTGAGGAACCTGAATCGGGTGGAAGTGGATGCCTCAGACCTCCTGGCAAAGGAAATATCTATCTTTGATCTGCACATCAGCAGTCCCTGGCGGTGCAGATGCTCGTGGATTTCCCTCAAGTATCTGTTGGACATATTTGGGCTGCCGGAGTGACCCAAGTGTCTCCTTTGCAAAAAGCCACCTGCTGTTAAGATGCTCTGTATAAGCCAAGACCTTTTGCAGTCTCCCCTTTCTGGGCGTTGCAGTGGTGGCTGCACATGCTGGCACATGCTGGCTGGTCTCACAGTTTGGTGGGGACCTTTCAGGACCCAGAGGCCCCATTCCCTCTCCTTCATCACAACGGGGTTCTGAGCTGCTCTTTTGATCCGTCTGGCTGCTCCTGGGCCCCAAGGCCTTTGCGGGTCAGTTACACATCTGAGTCATTTAGGTTGCAGAACAGGGCCCCCCTGGAGTGGGGGCAGTGGGTGTTTCAGGGCTGGCCGGTGTCCTGCAGAGTGCCGGGTGAGGAGGGTGGTGAGGAGCTTGCCTCGAAAAGCTGGTCAAGGGCAGGCTGTGCTGGATGTGTCCGATCACAACATCCTGGGCGGTGAAATAACTGGGGGCTCACTCAGTAACGGGACGGGAGGGAAGGGGCCAGGAGCCCGGCTTTCAGGCAGGGGAGGAGGGTTCCTTAATTACCTGAAAATTTAAATCTCTGTTCGATTCTCCGAAGCTCCGTGCAGAGCTCCTGGGTTTCATCTTTCTAACTTTCTAACCACAGTGGAAGAGACAGTTAGCACCTACTATGTGCTGGACCCTCAGCCAGGGGCTTTCGCAGGTCCCAGGTCCTCTAATCCACCCAGTGGTTCTGGGAAGGAGGTTGAGGGTCCACGTGTTTGTAGAGGAGACACCCGAGCTTCGGGAGATTAAAGCTGCTTTTAAATCCAGGCTGTGAATTGTGAGGACTTGTGCAGTTTCTCTCATTCATTCATTTGTTCACCTGTGCTTTTATTCTTTGGCTTCTCATTCAGCTCAGACACGGGATCTGTGGTGAGAGAAGCCTGGGGGGTTATGAGTGGAGGCACCTGGCCCAGTCTGGGGAGGTCGGGGAGACAGGTGTGTGCGCCTGGAGGCGGGGTGGTGCACGGAGCCTTTCAGCAGAGGGAACAGCATGTGTGAAGGCTCAGAGGTGGGGTTGCTGGTGTGCTGGGGGGAAACCCAGAGTGGTGAGCTTGGCCTGAGTGGTGAGAAGGAGCCCGGGCACCCAGTGTGGCCTCCTGAGCCGATCTAAGGATCTGGGGCTTTAGCCCAGAGCAGTAGGATGCCTGTGAGGACATGCAGTGAGCACGAGGGAATGGCTTGTTCAAAAGTGCATTTTAGGACCTTCATTCTGGAGGCTGGCCTGGCGCTGGCCTTGACGATGCATAGGAGACCTGACAAGGAGTCGGGCCTCTTTTCTACATACAACCTTTCCCTACAGCTGGCGCCTAATGTCTGCTTACCGCTTGGTGCCAGGGCTGACGTCCAGGCTCCTCTTTGAGACCCTGGCTTGACTTGACCCATGGCATCCGAGGACCAGCTAGTGAGTGTCTTTGAGGGGGAAACAGAAAGACAAATCACCCTGTGAGAGAATCAGACTCGAAAAGGGAGCCCTACAAATTGGAGGCAGTCTTTCAACCCAGAAATTCCAAGAATTTTCAACCCTCCCAACTGGGCCGATTGGGCCTTTATGGAGAGACAGGCACCAGGCTCACTTCTGTCTCCTCTGTTAGCCTGAGAGGGGGCTGTTGAGGCAGCAGAAGCACAGAGAGGTTAGGTGTCATGCCCAGGGTCGCACAGCTAAGGCTCAACACTGGAGACTGAATTTGAACCCACTGCCCTTGACCTGAAAGTTGACCTGACCATTCTCCACTGCAGAAACCCCAGTGGCTGAGAACAACAATAGGAGAGAGACCATTTATGGATGCTCCCCCTGCCTCAGGGCCTTTGCACTTGCTGTTTCCCCCTGCCTTGGTTTCTCTTTCTCCAGGGTGTGGCTGGCTCCCCCTCTGCACTCACCTTTGAGGTGTTCAGACAGGCCTTTCTTGATCGCCCAATTGCAGGCAACAATCCCCTTTTTCTTACGACTACTCAGTATCCCGTTACTCTGTCCCCTCTTCTTCCAGGCCCGAATTAGTATCTGAAAAGTATCTTTTCTGTTTACTTTCTGTGATTACTTTATTGCTTCCCCACCACCCCCTTCCCTGAGGGCAGTGACCTGTTTGCTTTCTTGTTGCTCCTGGAACAGCGCGTGTAGGGCTGTGGTCAGTGGCTGCCGAATAAGTGAATGCATTGATTACTACGTTCGAGAACCCTCATCCCAGTTCTGTTTCCTTCCCAGCTGTGGGCACCGAGGAGGCACCTGTGGCCTGGCCGGGGTGTGGGCATTGCCCGGGGCCAGTGTGCTGCAGGGGGCGTCGGGGCAGGAGCCCGGGGTTGCACCGCCCGCCTGCTGTGTTGTGCCGTGGCCCAGGTGTAAATGCTTCCCCCGCTAGAAGCCAAGCCGTTTGTTTGGGAACCGCTGTCCTCCCTCCGCGATCGGCTGCGTTCTCCACACGGCGGCTGACGCGCTGCTGCGGCTCCATAAATATTAAATGGGTATTAAAAGAAGGCTCCGTGTTCCCGGTTTCCCAGATTTCTTCAAGCAGGGCCCGTTGCGAACCCCCTTTATGTGAAATGCAGCATTGCACTGCGGAGCGCCTCCCGGGACGCCTCGCCGCCTGCCTTTCCTGGCTGCGTCCCTGCCGCAGAGCTGTCCTCCTGCTGCTGCAGGCCCGAGGCAGGGCATGTAGGCTCCAGCCCCTGGGGGGCGGGCAGGGACGGGGGAGGCCCCAGACCTCCTCTTTCAGGGGGCTGTGCCCCGCCAGCCAGCCTCCCTGCAGGGTTGTGCGGTGGGTAAGGGGAAGAGGCACTGTGAGGGGTCACCCTCCAGCGGAGGCCTGGGGGCACCCACCCTCTGCCAAGCCTGTGCTGGGCGCTGGGGAAAGAGACAGGCGGGACACCTCCTCTGGTCCCCCATCCATCCCTGCATCCTTCCATCCCTCCTTCCATCTATTCATCCATCCATCCATTCATGGATTCCTCCTCCCTCTCCCCCTCCCTCCCTGCAGCCATTCATTCATTAACGAGATGTGTATGCAAGTGTCTGCAGTGGTCCTGGGGTGACTGTAATAATGTCGTGATAATAGCTACCATTTATTGGGCACTCACTGTGGGCTGGGTCCTGTGACAAGCAGTTCCCATGTGTCCCCTCATTTAATCTCCGTAACTGAATGAGGTAGGTGCTATTTGTCCCTGCGTTTCTTGGATGGGGAGTGGAGGTGAAGCCACAGGATCCGGGTTGCAGAGCTGGTGGGGGCTGGGGTAGGGGTGGGGGCTGAGCCAGACCCAGGCCCTGCCCCTCCAGGAGAGGAAGGCAGAGGGGTCCCCGAGCCCTGGACTCAGGCTGCCCGCAGCCCGACCTCGGTGGCCAGCCCTGGGCTGTGCTGGGCAAGAGGCTTCACCTCCCCTAGGTGTGTGCCTTCTCCTCCATAGGGTGGGAGCTGTAGGGATGTCCGTCTCCTAGGTGGGCGGTGAGCCTTGAGGAAGAAGACCCCTGTGAGGTGTTGAATTGGGCAGCTCCAAACAGGACCACAGGACCCTGTCGCCGGCGGCCTCTGGGCGCTGCAGGCCACTGAGCAGGGGACTGTGCACCAGGTCATCATCAGAGGAGCCGGGGAGAGCCGTGGCAGGGACTTCAGGCAGGGTGTGATCCTGTCGGCTTGCGTTTGCACACATTTGGGTTCCCCAGGGCTCCTGGAGCTGCCCCTTTTGCTTACAGTGGACACTCCATTCCACAGATGCCCCCACAGCAGGCCCTCGATGTGCGCACATGTCACATTGAGCTGGAGAGCGATGATAATGGTAACATGGAGGGTTACCTGGGTACTTGGTACCCGCCAGATGCCGTGCTCAGGATCCCCATTCATTTAACCTGCACAGCTGCCCTGGGAGGCGGTGTTATGATTGCCTTGCCGATTTTCCAGAAGAGGAAACTGAGGCTCAGAGAGATTAGGACATTGGTCTGAGGTCACACGGTGAATCAGTGCAATGCTGGGGTTCAAACCTCTGTTGAGATCTGGATCTTTGGATGCCTGGGCTTCAGTATCTGCTGCCCCCAAGCCTCTCCCAGGGTCACAGATGGGCACAGGCCAGCTGCCACAGAGATCTTGTGAGTCCGGAGGCCAGGACCTCCCCACTTGGGCACCTCAGAGGCCTGCCAGGCCAGTCTCTGCTGGGAGAACCGAATCACAGAGAAACAATTAGCAGGACAAAAGACAGGAACAAGTGTATCCTGGGGGAAGCAGGTTTTTTCTCTAGTCTTCCCAAGTGGAGAAGAGGGAGGGGTATATGTTGTGAATCAGGATGTGGGGTTTTTTGGTGGGGGTGGGGGAGGAGGAGGATATTGATATTTATTACACCTTGTATGGGCATGATTGTTGAGATTTTTAAAAAATTAATAATCCATTTCTCCTTCGCATGTAATTAAAATGTTCTCTAGTCTCTAATTTTTGTCGTTTTCCTAATCTAATTTGTTTTCTGACGGTGTCGATTCTTCTTGCGTGCGCCAAGCAAGGGGGATTTTTCTTCGTTTAACGTGACTGGGAGATGACTGACCAGGAATAGTTTTAAATTATGTCATTTTCTCCTTAGTTAAATGCAGTGCAAATGGAATTGGAGGGTCTTAATGACCAAAAATTGAAACAAAACGCAACAAAACATCTTCGAGGCCTTATCTGTTTACACAGTCAAAAAAAAAAAATAATTATGGGAAAAGCAGGAGAAAGCTAGCTGGTCTTAGAAGGGAGGCATCGGCTGTTGTGTGAAGCGCGGGAGCCCGTCGGGGTAGGATGGAGACTGAGCCCGGGCCACCAGCACCGGTCAGAAGGACCTTAAAATCCAGTCGCTGCAAATGCAGATGGCACTTTGCAAGGGAAGACACGGCAAAGGGAATGATGGCATTTGCAAGCTGCAGTTCTGTGTGGCTTGGAGATTTGACTGGGAACCTCAGAATTCCTGACATCCTTATAAGGCATTTGGGAAGATTTTTTTTTTTTTAAGTAGATCCTCCCCCACCCCCCCCAGGGCCACCCCCTGAGCTGAGTTGGTGGATGGCAATCTGTCTGGGAAAATCCCTTCTCCAGGCGCTGCTCAGAGATATCTTTAGGCGACATTGGTGTTGAGGCAGGAATTTGCGCCGCGCTCCCACCTGCTCGGGCTTGCAGGGGTGCGGGTGTGGTGTGTTTGGGGGTCTGTGGGGCGGGGGTGGGGCTGCAGGGGAATCCTCCCCACTCCCCCTGCTTCCCATAAGTGAAACTTAACCTCACCTGTTTGCAAAATACCAAGCCATTGTCCTGCCGCATCTCCTGGTCACCCTGTCCTGAGCATTTTGCCGAAGAAAAAAAAATAATGTCTTAAGTATTTAAACGTGTGGGACCACGCATGCATCCGTCCTTGGTGTTGTGGGCTTTTTTTTTTTTTTTTTGTGGTCCCCTCCCTTCCTCTCCTTTTCTTTTTACCAAAGTATATTCATCAAACTGCTGAGTTGGAAAGATCTGTAATGAGTTTTTGAGCTGTATGACTGTGTTTTTTTTCTCCCCCCCCCCCCTTCGTCTTTCTAAATCTTCATCTGACATTAAATAAAGCAAATCCCAAACAGATTAACTGTCGCACGGTTCTGCTCTGTCTTTTCAGTCTGCTCCCAGGCCTGGCTCGGGGCCGGGCGGCGGCGGCGGCGGGAGATGCCCGGGCGGCCAGCGGAGGTCCATGTGGCGCGCTAGGTGGGATCCCGGTGTCCTGAAGGCAGAGGCCCTGGCCCTCCTGCCCTGCGGCCTGGGCATGGCGTTCTCCCAGTCTCACGTGATGGCCGCTCGGAGGCACCAGCACAGCCGACTCATCATTGAAGTGGACGAGTACAGCTCCAACCCCACCCAGGCCTTTACCTTCTACAACATCAACCAGGGCCGCTTCCAGCCGCCGCACGTGCAGATGTAAGTGGGCAGCTCTGGGTGGGACCGGCTGCGGACCTGGGGCCTGGCCGTCTCCACCTGTTGGCTGAAGGGCTTCTGGAATCCCAGGATCACCGAGGCTCCAAGTGGGGAGGGACGTGTGAGCAGCTGCGGTCGCGGCGTGGGGGCCGATGCTGGCTCCGGTCCCTGTTTCAGTCGGCCAGGAGATGTTTCACAAATATTTAAAAATGAGGTGATGGCACATAAAAAAAAAAAAAAACCAGACTTCTGGCTTTGCTTTACAAAACCGAAAGGCCTGGCGACTTCAGGCCCACAGGGGCTCCTGGTGATATCTGGGGCTGGGGTGGGGTGGGGGTGGCGAGTTCCAGCTGCCCCCTCTTGGTATTTGGGTTGGTGACTCCTGGGCTAACTCACGTTCCTCATTGTACAGCTGTGGAAACTGAGGCCCAGAGAGGGAAGAGGGCTTGCTCCAGGCTCCAGGCAGATTGGGACCCTAGTTTTGGGCTGGCTGGCTTCCCTGACCACCACCCCTCCCTTTTGTCCGGACCCCCCCCCCCCCACTTCTGTTGAGAAAGCAGGGAGGCTTTCCTGAGGGACCGGGGAGTCCTGCCGCCTGCCCCTTGGGGCTGATGAGGAATACCAGGGCTGTCCCAGCAGGGTACAGACCGGATCCCCTGGGACTGTGGGGAAGCTTCCCCCGCCCTGGGTGGTTTTCTGAGGTCTGGAGAGGCCAAGGAGGCAGGGGGGAAGTGGCCAACCCCCTGGCCCTGCCCTGGGGAAGCTCCTTGCATTCCTGGAAGACCCTTCTCCTCCTTTATCCTGGACTTCTTCCAGGACCCTGAGCACCATCTCCAGGGAGCAGTGGTAATGTGGGGGCCTCGTGGCCCTTGCTTTGGGGAGCCTGGAGAATCAGGCTCGTGCATGACTTTGGAGAGTGAGGCCAGGGGCTTTTCACTCCCGGGCCAGGAGTTTGGGCAGGTGGCCGCTGCCCCTGGTGACTCTGTGGCTCCCTCAGGAACCAGCCCCTGGTGTAAAGGGTGGATGCCGAGAGATTCCTCATGGGAGGAAGGGCTCTGGACGGCAGGCGGGCAGCAGGCCTGGGGTGGGCTCCAGCGCTGTCTTCCCTCGGTGCTCACTTGGGAAAATGCTCATTTCTGTGGGGACTGAGGTCTGGTGTTGTCACTGGCTGCTGACTCTATTTTTTGTTCCCCATTTCTACTTGGGGAACCGCCTCCTATTTCCATGTTGGGGCCAGATTGGCAGATTGGGTCCGGATGGAGGGTCCTGGTTCTCATTATTCGATTTCTGAGCGGGGGGGGGGGGGGGGACCTTGAGGCCTGGTGGGGCTGCTGCAGGGAGGAAGGCCATCTTCCCCAGCTTGGTTTTCTCTTTTGTCCAGGGGGTTAGTCCTCCCGGGCTGGGCGTGACCAGGCCTGAGGTCGCGGGATGCTGGGCTGGACTCCTGCCCCAGTGGGAATGGGCAAGAGCAGCTGGGTTGCAGGCAGAGCAAGTGGGGCTCATGTGGCCTGTGCCCCTGTGCACCCCCTCTTAGAGGGGTCCCCGGGCACCAGAGATAACACCCTGCAGCATCACGCAGGGCTGTCACTTCCAGTGTCTCTGCCTGGACCCCACAGAACACCCAGCAGGCCCCAGCCCCAGAACAGAGCTAGGGGAGGTCAGAGGGGAGGAGGGCCGGGGTGGGGGGTGGAGGACGGAGGAAGGACAGGAGAAGAGGAGAAGAGGGGAGGAGGGCCGGGGGGTGGAGGACAGAGGAAGGACAGGAGAAGAGGTTGAGACCCAGAGGAGGCTGAGTGGGGGCAGCAGGCTGGGAGGGCTGGGGCACCAGGGCCTCTGAAAACTGCCCAGCCGGGAGGGGGGTTTCCCATGCAGGCCCCTGCAGGCCAGGCTGGGTCCTGAGGCAGCGCAGTGAGCAAGCTCAGGAGAGAGGGGCGATGTCTCCCATTTAACCCACCAGCAGCTGTGGATTCAGGAGGTTTGTAAGCAGCTGCATAGCATGCTGGTTAGAAATGCGTGCTCTGAGCTCTCCTGCCCGGGTCTGAGCCCTGGCTTGGCCACTGACTTGTGCTGTGAATCTTGATGCCTCGGTGTCCCCATCTCTAAAATGCTGAGGACTAAGTAGGTAGATCTACACAGGGGGCCAGGTAGCAAATGTTCAGTGTTGTTAGTCCACATGGGGCTGGGCTAGGTGCTTGGACTATGGGTCAGGGACAGAGCCCTGCCCACGCTGAGCTGACATTCCCGTGGGGCGGCAGACGGTTGGCACACATGTCACACAAGCGTGGAATAGCATATGATGCTGGTGTTGTGAAGGAAATGCTTCCTGGCCTTCTGGGGTCACCCAGCTAGAGCACGGAGAGCAGTTTCACCCTGGCCAGCCCCATTGCCATCTCTCCTGGCCTGGAGGAGTGGCTGCGTCCCGAGGCAGGGGTTCGTGGCTCCCGTTGGCAGTGGGGCTCAGGGGTTCAGGCAGTGCCTGGCGAAGAGCATGGGCTGAGCCCTGGTTCTGGGCTCCCGGTCTAGTGCTCCCTCACTGCCTGCTCAGGCCAGCCCGGTTCTGAAACACAACTTTACATAAAGCCGGGTGAAGCCAGGGCCATGCAGGGACTTGGGGGGCTGCTGCCTCCCACCCCCCTTCTTCCAGACTGCAGGCATCCAGCACGAGGGAAGCATGCGGGCTGCTGGCGGTGGCTGTGCAGGTTTCCATGGCGAGTCTCCGTCGAGGGAGAGACAGGAGGATGGATGCCGCTTCCTGACACGTGATTTATCACTGCCCTGGGCTTTGTCTCCAGGGTGAGGGAGCATGGGGGCCGTATTTAATAAATCCACAATTTATATTTAATAACAACAGTGACAACCCAAACATGGCCTCCGATTGAGCTGTGTGATTTATGTGGTTGCCCCCAGAGACCCGGTGGTGATGAGGCCGCCTTTGCTTGAGTAATGAATCTCTGGATCTGGGCCTCTGGGTTCAGGGCCCCAAGACCAAAGACCCCTCACCCTGAGGGCCCAGAAACCCTGTGGTGGCCTAGGGAGAGCCCTGGGTCTCTGCCCTGGGTGGCCTGGTGGCCCAGTGGCCGGTGAGAAGGCTTGATGGACGGGGTTATCCCGAGGGTCTGCCCTGGAGGTGCCTTGGGGGCTGGTGCCTGGCACAGTGACTCTTCCCTCTGGCCTTTAAATGGAATCCTGTTGGTGGAGACTTGCGTCATCCCGGTTAAAGACCTCCAAGCACGGCTTGAGGAACGTAGCAGTGTGGCGGGAGGGTGGCTGTGGCCAGGCCTGGGGATGCCCCTGGTGTCCGGCTGCTGGACCTCCCAGCCATGCTGGGTCTGGGCGCCGATCCCTCAATGGTGGGCTGTGGTCCCAGCCTGTCCTCACACCGAGAGGCCCCCAGGAGACAGTGGGGGTCAGCCTTGAGCCCAGGGAGGCCGAAGGGAGAAAGCAGGAGAGAGGACTAAGCCTAGAACATTCTGGGCCTCTTCCTGTCTCGAGTCCCTGCACATGCTGTCACTTCTGTGCTGTACCCCCGCCCCCCACGCTTTGTCCTGCCAACACGGACTCATTCTTCAGATCTCACCCAGCTGTCACTTCCTCGGGAAGGCCCTCTGATGGCTCTTCAGACTGGATCCCTGCTTCCCTCGAACCCGGCCCCAGCTCTAGGGTCTCTCCCTGCCACCAGCATGGGGCTGGTCCCTGGAGCCTAGCGCGGTGGGCAGATGGGAAGAAGAAAGAAAAGGGAGTGAGGATAAGGCAGGGAGTACAGCCCTGGAAGAGTGGGGGAGATCAGGGAGGGCTTCCCGGGGGGCAGCGGCATAACCCCTGGGCTGGAAGGACCAGCCAAAGAAAGGCCCAGAGGAAAGAAGGAAGGGAGGCGTGGGACTCAGGAGGGCAGCTTTGTGGGGTCACCTCCGAACAGGGGCCTCGCGAAGAGAGCGCTGGGCAGCTCTGTGACTCTGAGCTGACCGGTCACTGCCCCTCCTCTGGGACTCAGTTTCCACACTGTAGAATGAGGGGATGGGATTGGCAGGCTCTGCTATTTTTTATTTTTATTTTTTTAAAGATTTTATTTATTTATTCATGAGAGACACACACACACACACACACACAGAGAGAGAGAGAGAGAGAGAGAGAGAGGCAGAGACCCAGGTAGAGGGAGAGGCAGGCTCCATGCAGGGAGCCCAACGTTGGACTCGATCAGGGTCTCCAGGATCACACCCTGGGCTGAAGGTGGCGGTAAACCGCTGAGTCACCCGGGCTGCCCCAGGCTCTGCTATTCTGAAACACCGCGGCTGATGTCCGGTCGCGTATCTGGATGTGTAGTTTGAACCTCATTGCAGGAGGAAGTCCTCTGCCCCCCACTTCTGGCCTTCAGAGCTCCCCATTTCCCCAGGAGTGGAGATGACAGAGGGGATGGCCTCTGGCTTCTGAGGTCCGTGGGTTTTGGGTACAGGGGCCGCACTTCCAGGGAGCCAGGGGCTCACGGGTGACAGAGCCTTGAGAACCGGAGCCAGGGCCCAGGGAGCAGCTGTGGGGGGCACTCACATCCAGCTCTCCACCCCGAAGGTCCTTGAGTTTTCACACCTTCTCCAGGAGGGAGTGGGCTGTCCCCACCTTGGAGAGGGGCCTGGAGGCTGGGAGGGTCCAAGGCACGGAGAGGTGACCCCATGAGGGTGCTGGCCTAGGTCTGGGCGCCAGAGGTCGTGTTCTCTCTTCTGTGCCCTTCCTGCTGCCGTGATCCCCGTGGGAATACCCCGTGTTGGGCAGGGGAGAGGTGGCGACAGGTTTCAGGTCTCAGAGAGAGAGCTATAGGTGTCACTTCTCTAACCCCTGCAGAAATGTCACTGGAGAATAACCACTTTGCTTTGTTTTCTTCTGCACAGAAGGCATTGAGGTCAGATGTCCAAATTCCTGTTGTGAAGACCCAGGTTCAAATCAACTCTTTAACGTGCTAGCCAGGGCTTTGGATACGAGACTAACTTTTCCAACCTCAGTAGCTTCCCAGGGTTGCCATGACTCAGGTATTAGCCAGGGTTTGGCATGACAAGTGTCAGAAGCCCAATGTGAATCGTCTTAAGGATGAAGGAGAGTTTATTGGCTCACCTAGTTAGTGAAGAAGTCCGTGTTTGGATCCAGCTTCAGATACAGCTGGATCTAGGGGTCAAATTATGCTGTCAAGCTCTCCTACCTTCTTGGATGATCTCTCTCTCTCTTCCTTTTTCTTTCTTTCTTCTTTCTTTCTTTCTTTCTTTCTTTCTTTCTTTCTTTCTTTCTTTCTTTCTTTCTTTCTTCTTTCTTTCCTTCTTGTTTTTTCCTTTCTCTTGACTCTTGTTCTTCTTTACTTCTGAACACTTCCAGTCTGGGTTTCTGGGAGCTCCCTGAGGGGACCTTGGTGGGTGTCCTGTCCACAGGCATATCCCTTGTGCATAGCAGGGGCCTGGCCTTTGGGAGGCACTCAGTAAGCATTTGTCCACAGGTTGACTGAATGAAATGAGCTGGAACTGGAAATAGTCCAGCCGGGTGTGAGTTCTGGAACCAAAAACCAGCTTCAAATTGCAGCTCCACTAACCTCCATGGCTGAGATCCTGGTCGAATGTTTTCTTAGCCTCAGTGTCCTCATCTTTGAAATGGGCACACCCATAGTACCCTGCCCTCCTGGTCGTTGTGAGTGTGAAGACAGTGATTGCATGTCTTGCACTTACCGGATGACCAGCTCTCGATCTCTGGGAAGCATCAAGCACCCGTCTTTGTTATTATTTCAAGGTTGAGCATTTGTTACAAGCCAAATAGCTGGAGGACTCTGCAGGGAAGTGAGAGTCTTTATTTTTTTCTCTGGGGATTATTAGGTTTGCATCCTCACTGAGCTCAGTAGCCTCGGGGTGGAGGGAAATAAGCACGCAGTTAATTAAAGAGCCTGGGCTCCAGCAGCGGGCCAGCCCAACTGGAGCCCCGAAACTCGGGCTGCTCTTGGCTGGCTGATGGCAGGTGAGGCTGAGGCCTGCTCAGGCTCCTTGCTGAGGGGTTCACAGGAGGACAGGTTGTTGGGACCAGAGGTGGCTCTGGAGGTGGCATCTTGCTCCCTGTCTCTCTCTTCTTCCTCTCTTTTGTCTCTTTGCGCCTCTGTCACCTTGTGGCATGCCCACAACCTCAGTGTGTATAGGGGTGAATAAATGAATGAGTGAATGAATCTGATTGGCTCACTCATGTTCCTGTGCCAGGACAGGAGCCCAGTAGCGATCAGCTGCCCTTGGTCCACGCCGTTGTGCTGGGGCAGGCAGGACGTACAGGTGATCACAAGCCTGGTACCTGCCACACTGTCTGTCAGAGGGTCAGGGGCGGGGAGGAGGGAAGCGACAGAGGGATGGGAGGGAGATTTTAGCTCCCAGACCAGCTCAGGTCCTACCTCCTCCAGGAAGCTTCTAGGGGTCCCCTCTCTGGGTTTGGGCCTTCTCTGGCTCCCAGCTTCTCTATCGCCCAATCAAAGCTGGTGGCCTTACTGTCACTGCCTGGCCAAGTCTGTCTCCACCATCAGGCTGTGATCTCGTGGCCTGGGATCAGGCCGGGCTCATCCCCCAGCACTGAGCCCCAGGCTGGCCTACAGTGGGTGGGAGGAATGTGCTGGGCTGAATGAATGCATGGATGCATGGATGCAGAGCAAAGAGGAAGAGCGCCCAGGGCCTTCTTGCTGGTCACTATCTGAGTCAGGGAATCTTCCTCTTCTTCCTGGTCACGCCCCGCTCTGCCCTGTGAGGGGGTCTAACCTGCCTTGACCACCCCCCTCAAGGGCCAAGCCTGCGCCCTCCCATCCGGGCACCGTGATAGACGCAGAGAGGCTGGCTTGGTGCCTCCGACTGTGGTGGATAGAGCGTGCTAATGCTCCCTGCACATTAGCATGCTGAACCCACGTCTCTCGTAAGGTGTTAATTAAATTTCTTCGAAGTATATTGTCTGAAAAAAAAAAAGGATAATTAGAAAGATGTCTTTAAAAGTATTTATGTAACTGATATGGTACCGCTTTTGGTTTGCCGCATAATTAGATTTAAACACAACTCCTCGAGCGGCATACTCATTTGCAGAGAGCTGCTCGTTGAAATGTCATTGCGTTGTTTTTAAGAGTTTGGAGCCTGGCGAAATCATTCAGCTGAGGAGGCTGAGCGTGGTGGGGGGAGTACTGCACTGGGAAGCACAGAGCTGGGTTCGTGTCCCTCAGTCTACCTTTATTCCCTGGGACGCCCGGGGCCACTTGCTCGGTGTCTTTGTCTGCAGAGCCAGAGGGCTACGATGGGCTTCCCGAAGCAAGAAGTTAACATTTCTGTGGCTCTTTTAATTTTCTGGTAGTTTTTGCTTCGTGAGGTAGCTCCATTTTACAGGCAGGCAGAGCAAGGCCAAGCGGAAGGTCACACATTAGCGGTAAGTGGGAAAGCTGGGGTTCAAAGCCTGGTCTTCTGGTTCCAGGACACTTTTCCTACACATCCCTGGAAGGCCCTTGTTTTTTTGTTATGTTTTTAAAGCTTTTATTTACTTAGAGAGAGAGAGAGAGAGAGAGACAGAGCACGAGTAGGGGGTGGGGAGAGGGATGAGCAGACTCCATGCTGAGCAGGGAGCCGACTTGGGGCTCAATCCCAGGACACCGGGATCATGACCCTGGCCAAAGGCAGATGCTTAACCAGCTGAGCCACCCAGGTGCCCCTGGAAAGCCCTTGTTTTAAAAATGATGGGACCATCTCAGAGTTTAGAAAAGCCGCTGCCTACCTTTCATGCCTTGGTTTCACGTGCTCCCGTGAAATCCCTGCTTTTACACACAGCTCTCCCCGGATGCTGTGTGTGCTCCGCACGCGCTGGGGGCGGGGGGGGGGGGTCAGCTCCTTCACTAGGACCAGAGGCTGTAGCCCTTGCATTCTTGATGGGGCTGATGGCACCCCTGAGGGGTGAAACTGGCTTTTGGGGGGTGAGAAAAGCTTATTCTTCTTATTATAAAGCCCAGATAGACATACAGTGAGTGCATGAACAGATAGAGAGCTATCTGTGGTGTTAAAATCTCCTGGGAGGGAAGCAAATAGGGAAAAAACATCTAAAAAGGCCCTGCAAGGGGTGATAGGAAGGAGGGTTAGCTGTCACAATCACACTGTGCCCACCTCCATGGGCCCTCCGAGGGCCCCGTGTTACAGAGGGGACACTGAGGCCCAGGGGACACCTGTTATTGCCCAGCTAGCAAGCTGGAGAGTTGGCACTCAGACCCCTGAGGGTTCGGGGTGGATGGGGTCTGAGCCGACGGGGCTGAGTTGCAGCTTCGGCCACGGGCCAGACACGGAGCACCTGCAGTGTCTTCTCTCCCTGCAGGGTGGACCCCGTGCCTCACGATGCCCCCAAGCCTCCCGGCTACACCCGCTTCGTCTGTGTGTCTGACACCCACTCAAGGACGGACCCCATCCAGATGCCCTACGGCGACGTGCTCATTCACGCCGGTGACTTCACGGAGCTGGGGCTCCCGAGCGAGGTGAAGAAGTTCAACGAGTGGCTTGGTAGGTGCTGGGCAGGAGGTGGCCTTGCTCTGCTGCCCCGCGAAGCCCTCCCTGTCCTCCCACTCCGTCATGCCTCGCCATCTCCTACCCCAGCACTCGATCCTTTTGGCCTGGGAGATGCCCCCCGAGGGGATTTTGCCCAGGTTTGTTAACGTCTGCTTGCGTGTCTAGCCCCCCGCACGCCCCTGTGCCTGGTACAGGTAGGTGTTCCATAAGTAATTGGTGAATGAATGATCAAATGGGTGAATGAATGAATGACTCTCTGGAAATGGCGATGCCGGGGCAGGCACTTGGCCATATGGACCACCCACCGCCATGGTGCCAGCTTCCCCTGGGAGGGGGCCTGGCTGCCAGCAGGGGGCCTGTGCAGGCTCCCCCAGGGGCAGCTGTTGGTCGGGGCTGCGGAGCGCTGTCCCACGCAGTGGGTGATGCTGGGCGGTGATTTATAAGCACATCCCCAGGGAATTGTCATCAGCTTTTTGCTTTCTTCCCAAACAAAAGAGAGAAATGTGGATCACCCCCTGGGAGAAGCGGCTTGCTTGGAATCCAGAGAAACCTCAGAGGGGGTTTGTCTCTGCCGGGACCTGGGGGACAGATGGAGGGCCCCCGGTGGTCCTCACTACAAGCTTCCGTGCTTGGAGGTGTGGGTGCAGAGCCGGCCACCTCCGTGCTCAGCCCGGCCTGCTGGCCCGCCAGCCGGTCCCACCCCCCCGGGTCCCTCCCGCTGCGCTGTTGGCTGGGAGCTTCGTGAGCAGAGGGCCAGGAGCGACGCGGGGAGGCTGCAGTGAGCGAGAGGCCTGGCTCTGCCAGTCGAGACAAATATTTACAAGCAAGGCCTTCCCCTCCGCTTGGCAGGCTTGGAGCTTTAAATATTGATTTTTCGAATGGGAAATTCTGATCAAGTGCCTTGCTTGGGCTGAAACGTGTGAAGGCCCGGGTGGGAGAGAGCAGAGAGCTCGTGCAGGCTGGGTCTGCCACCGGCTCCTACCTGGCCCCGTGCTGCCTCCTAGGAAGGGAGCCTCGCTGACATCTCACCCCCCGGGCTGTGGGTCCCCAAGGATGTGAGGCTGCGCTTGACTGAGCCAAGACTCCGTCTCCGAGGCAGATGCCAGGCTCCCACTGTGGGCCAGACCCGGTGTGTCGCTTTATTGTGTCCCCTTGCATGAATGAATGGGCGAATGAATGAATGGATGAATGAATGAATGACTCTGGGAACGGCGAGGGTGACTTTTGGGAACCAGGTGAATTTGGGGACAGGGGCTGTTTTTGTCCCAATGAGGCAGTAGAGGATGTCGACTGAGGTTTTCAAGGGTGGGGACCGTTTCCGACGAGCCCCGGCCCCCCGCGAGGTCCCATCCCCTGCAGTGGCTGAATGCACCCCACAGCTACCCGTGTGGTAGGGAAGGAGCCACGTGCTGTTGGTGCAGGGAAGGGGGCAGCCAAGGCCAGGCGTGTGGCAGGCATGAGAGGAGTCGCCGTGCGCTGTGGCCGGTGTAAGGGGCACTGTGGGTGAGGGTCCCGGAAAAGACGGCTGGGCCGGCCACGACTCTGAGCCTCGGGAGAACTGGGGGCCCAGGGGCCCAGGACCGTAAGGTGGGCATTTTAGAAAGATGGTTCTACTTGCCTCTTCACGGAAGTCAGAACAATGTGCCATGGGAATTGGGGGAGGGGGGTGTCTTCATAATTTGCACCTGGAGCTGGATTGATCTATTTGCCTGGCTCGTGGTGAGTGAGGAGTGTGAGCTTACAGAGGGGTCTCCCTTTCAGAAAGGGTTCCTTTCCCCCAGGCATTTCCCCTTTGCTGCCTCGAAGTGTTTGCTGATGCCAAGGCCTGTCATTCATGTGGGGTGGGGTCGGGTCAGGGGGCTCAGACCCAAGAATGGGGAGCCCCTCTTCTACTTGACCGAGAGGTAAGGAATTCGCACGAGTGAACATTTAAATAGGAGCAGACTTTTTGGGGACCTGCCTGTTTTTTATTTTAGTTTTTTAAAGATTTTATTTATTTACTCATAAGAGACACAAAGAGAGAGAGAGAGAGAGAATGAGGCAGAGACACAGGCAGAAGGAGAAACAGGCAGAGGGAGAAGCAGGCTCCATGCAGGGAGCTGGATGTGGGACTCGATCCCGGGTCTCCAGGATCATACCCTGGACCGAAGGTGGCGCTAACCGCTGAGCCACCTGGGCTGCCCTGTTTTACAAGAGTATGACTCAGCCTCCGTGGGCTGGCAGTCCAGGTCTCCCGGGATGTGATCGCGGCTGAGAGCTGGGCGGTGCACGCATTAGGTCCACGTAGGTTCATCGACCTGGGCAGGTGTGATTTTTTTAGACAGCTAGTGTTTGATGAATGGTAATATGTGCCAGGCACTGTTCTATGCCCTTTGGGTGTGTCATCAGATCATTTAATCCTCCCGACAACAGAATGAGGCAGGAGGTATTATCGTCCCCATTTGGTAGAGGAGAAAACCGAGGCCCAGAGAAGGGAAGTGATTCATCCAAGGCCACGCAGATAGTAGCCCTGGCGGTTAGTTGGGCTCCGGAGCTGAGCTCTTGCTCACCTCCATCTCCTTTCTTGTTCTTCTTATGGTGAAATCTCTCTGATCCAATATAAAGGTGTAGATGTCGCCATGTGGGGCAAGATGTCCTGGGTCTGCTTCCTGCTCAGGTAATGACAGAAGCCACATGACCTCTCTGAGCTTCAGTGGCCTCATCTTAGATGCTGGGAGCCAGGCTTCTGTTGCCCTGCCTACCTCTTTGGAGGTAGGTTGTTTGCAGGCTCCCTTAGGGTGGAGGAATTGATCGGGTTTTGTAAACTGTGAAGTGCTGCTACATGGTACAGTGGCCGCCGTGAGCTGGCATTTCCTCCCTGGGGTGGAGACAGGGGTCATGGGCAGGTCCCACAGGACAGGGGACATCTGGTCAGGAGGTTGAGCCACAGGGGAAGTCGTAGAGCAGTTTGTGCAAAATTTGTGGAGTTTGTGGGAAGCGTTGCTGTATGTTCTCAGCTATGTCTGCAGTTTACACACACGTGCACACACGCATGCACGCACACACACAGAGGAACGACCAGAAGGAAGGACTCATTCACCCATTCAGTCTGCTTCACTGAGAACCCACCACGTGCCACCTGTATCGTGGGCTCTGGGGTGACATGGGGCGGGAGGGACCGAGCAGGCTGGCATTCTGGTGATGGGGACACAATTGCATCTGGGTAGGCAGGCTCGTGCTCACATAGGCCTGTGGGCCGGACACTGGAGTTTGGGGTTGATTCTAAGTGCGATGGGGATTTTGGGAGATTTGTGTGTGTGTTTGGGGGTGACCTTTAAAAACATGTTTAAAGGCCTGGACTGCAGAGTTAGAGTGGAAGCAGGGAGGCCAGTGAGGGCAAAGTCTCTAGAATGTTCCAGAACTGATGTCTGAGTGGGAGGATCATGGGAGATTTTCCTCTTTGTGGTTTTCTCTCTCCTCCACCTCGATTTTCTGTAGGGAGCATGTGTTATTCTGCTGGCATTGTGTGGAGGCAACAGTAAGATCTTATTGTTTTTTTTAAATCTTATTGTTTTTAAAGAAATCTGGCCTCTCCAGTATCTGGTACAGAGTGTGTCCCAGGATGGGGGTGGGTCCTGGTGTCACCCAGCCACTCTGGAGGTCTCCTGGAGCCCTTCCCTAGGCCAGCAGGGCCCCACCCACCTCAAGGCCCCACTGGCCCAGGCTCTTCTCCTCGGGTAAGAAAGTTATGGGTTTGAAATTCACAGCCGGCTTCTTCCTTGTTCATTGATATCATGGGAAACATTTAAAATCATATTCCAGGGGCCACCCCCGGATGGACAAGAGGAGATTTAAGAACTTAATAGGGGCCTTCTTTATAAATCAAGTTTAGGCACCTAGCTGGAGGCGTGTGGCTAAATTCAGGCTGACTCTAATTTGCGGCAGGTGCACTGCCCTGGGCTTGGCTGTGAGTGGTGCCCATATTTTGCCCACTTGCAGGGTTCTGTGGGAATGAGTTCATTGGAGGGGGTGGCGTTGGGGGGTGACCGGGTTCTCCTGAGACCATTAATATCTTTCCTGTTGGCCATTAATAGACCAAATATATTCATGAAATAGAAATGCCAGCTGGATTTGTAAATGTTCCAGCGAACAGCTAAAAAATTGCTAGGGACAGGCTTTTTTTTTTTGGCTATGAAGAGTGAAAGGAAGGGCAAAACTGGCTGAAAATGGACGAGAATGTGCTAGAAGCTCCTTGCTCCTCCACAGCCAATGATCTCAGTGTCACCCGAGCCGCACTGGCTGACTGCAATCCTTGTTCCCCACTCTTGGCTCATGCTCTCCCGTCAGTGGGGAGCGTTCCCCCTCCGGAGTCCGGCCCACCCCCGGCGTCTGGGAAGCCTGCCCCACCCCGTTTGGCAGCACCAGTCGCCCTTCCCATTGTGCACTCAGAGCTCCCCATTTAGGCCCTGGTGGTGGCCCTCCCCTTGTGGCAGGGAATTTGTCTGTGCCTTCGTGCCCCTGTCCCCCCCAGACTGTCGGTCCCTGGTGGGTAGGGCTGAGCCTCATCCCCAGCAGCGGCCAGCACTGGGCCCTGGACGGAGGCTGTGGGTTCGGGATGACTGGAGTGAGAGGCACCCTGGTGCAGCGGGAGCCCGTCCCTGTGTCCCCAGCAGGGCGGTGTGCAGCAGACTACCCGCTGCTGGGTGGGAACTGCAGTAAGAGGGGCAGAGAGGAGGGCAGGGCCGTGATGCAGAAGGGCGTGAGCTCTGGCTGTCACAACACTGGAACTTAGGGTGAGTCTGAGGAGACCCAGAGTCGGAGGCTGAGTTGGGGTCTCCACGATGAGGCCAGGAGTTGAGGCCCCCAGGGATCTGGAACCCAACCAAGGAGGCCACGTGGAGATGTGGGGGTCCCCCGAGGCCAGGGGTGCTGAGGGCAGGAGGAGGGGTTGAGCCCCAGTAGCATCTACCTTCCAGGGTGCTGGCTGACCTGGGGCCTTGACACCGTGCACACTTGACCCCGGGTGCAAACACCGGGCCCTTGGCTCTGAGTGGCGGCCGTGCCCTCAAGACCTGTCAGCATATGAGCCGATTTGCCAGCGCCACGGGGCTCGCTTGCTGACTAGTGGGTGCCGGGCTGGCCTCCTCAGCCCCAGCCAGGAGAGGCCTGTAGTCTTGTAGCCCTCACTCCACCCCCAGCTCCCCGGCCTCAGCCCCCTGCCCGGCCCCGGGAGTGAGCCCCAAGGCTGCTGGTGCCGTGTCCTCACCTCTCCTCTCCTCTCGTGGCTTCTCCTCTGGCCTGGACGCCGCCCCGTCTCCCTTGGGTTCTGCTGCTGCAGCTCCCACGCTACCATCCTCTCGCACTGCCCCGTGTCCGCCCTGTCTGTTCCTTGTATTGCTCCTGAAGGGGCTCCCCGTGGGGCCAGCCTGGGCCCTCAGCTTCTTTCCAGATGACAGTCGCTTGGGCCTCCAGCGCTTGCTCCAGCCCAGACCCGCAGCACCTCCAGCCCCCCGTCCGCCGCCAGCTTTCTCTTTGAGATCCAGCTGGTGTATTGTTCATTCTTTCCAGAAGGCACTTCCTCCTGGGCGTCCACCGGAATTTCAGGCTCATTCTGTCCCAAACCTGTGACCTGTTCCCCTAGGCTACACACCCCTCCAGTGTGACACCCCCCAACCCCATCCACAGATCCTGTGCCCTCTCCCTTCCCCCCGAGGCTGGTATCGGCTGTCCTTAGTGTTATTCTGACCCCACTGCTGTCTGCTTGTCCCCTCCACCTGCTTGTGTCACCTGCTGAACCACTGTGGGGACCCAGGCTCGCCTTCCTCCCTCAGGATCCTGTGAGCCCCTGGGGGGTGGACACGGTGCCCCGGTCAGCGTGGGGGGTCTCGCGGCCCAGCCCTGCCTGGCCCTGAGGGGTGCCTGGCGGGTATTTGTTGAATAAAGCGTGGAGAGGTCTATAAAGCACCCGACACACCAGTTAATTAAGTGGTACTACCCTTAGCAGAATCAGGCAGGAGAGGAAGATGAGGGCCTGGTAATGGAGTATTTGGAAGTTATAATTAACTTTTTACTGGTGCCCTAGCATGAAACGATATATAAGACAATATAAAAGGGGTCCAAGGATTTAGTTAAATAGAGCTGGGTCTTTTGCAAGTAAACCCTTAATTAAAATCTGTGAGGGAGGCAGGGAGAGGAAGGGAAATGCAGAAATCACTCTGAGGCGGAGTCTTTGGTTCCTGCCTCGTCTGCCACCGCGTGTTGAAGGCCTGAGGGCTGCAGAAACCCGCTGCCCACAGTCCTTTGTCTCTTTGTGGTGCCGTCCAGAGGCCCATGGAGTGGGCTCCAGGTCGGGGTGAGGGGCCCCGGGAAGGAGCAGGGTGCTGGGCCTCCCCCCAGGTGGGTGCTGGAGGCTGGAGGCTGGAGGCTGGTCCGAGCCACAGGGATTGTTAGAATTTGTGGGAAGTGATGTTTTCCGTGCAGCCTCAGCCAGTTCTCTTCCCGGGGCAGCCCAGCTTGTGGCTGGTCCCCGCTCTCCGGTCCACCCTTCCTGTTTTTTTTTTTTTTAATTTTATTTATTTATTCCTGAGAGACACAGAGAGAGGCAGAGACACAGGCAGAGGGAGAAGCAGGCTCCCTGCGGGGAGCTCGATGGGGAACTCGATCCCAGGACCCTGGGATCACGCCCTGAGCCAAAGGCAGACCCTCAACCACTGAGCCACCCAGTTGTCCCCCTGGTTCACCCTTCCTGTGGGGAGAAGCCACCCTCCCTGTGTCGCCCTCAGCTCGGTCCCCAGCCGTGTAATCCTTACCCCTTTAGCTTGTACTTTCTGCCTTCCACCCTTCCTGCCTCCTCTCACCAAGCACTCCTCACCTGTGTGCAGGTCACCTACTTGCCGCCCTTGGGCCATGACCTCACCCCACTTTCACAGCTTCATGCTCCGTATTTGCCACGTGGTGTTCCTCCTGACAGCTGCTGGGGAGTGTTGTGGGGGCATCCCACATTTTAGGTACCAGGCTGCAGAGACAGTACCTGGGTGTTCCTACTCGTGGCTGGCACTGTCCCCCGTCCCCGTGCACCCAGCCGTGGAGCAGGATGCTTTCTGGGTTCCACCAGGCGCTGCCGGCTTGCTCTCCAGGCAACAGAGCCAGTGCACTGTCTGGCAACATGGGGACGGGGCGAGCGGAGGTGGGACCTGGCTGTGGCCCGAATCCCCAGGGGTGTAAGCTGCTCAGGCTCTGCAGGGACAGGGCTCACAATGATCTGTGGTCAGGACCCACAGCCTCTTCACTGAGCAGGGGACGGAGCACTGAGTGGCCAACCTGCATAAAGTGTGACATGTGGACTGTGTGTTCACTAAGACCCTCCTGGTGCTCCTACCCAGCTGTCCGGGCAATAGTGCCCAGTCCATACTCCTGGCTTCTGGGCCTTGGGTGGGTCGGGCCTCCCTGCTGGGCTGGGGCCGTGGGAGGACAGGGGAGGGGTCCTTGCTCACCCCAGTCAATACATGTCTGAGCTGCCCATCATGTTCGCTGGCTTGGTGTTGGAGGTTCAAGGATGGCCACCACAGGTACAGCCTCTGCCCCAAGGGCCTGAGGACAAATGCAGGACGGGTTATAAAGATGAAACAAAGTAAAGAGACAGGATTGTTTTGGTGATTAGATCAGTAAATCAAGTCAACAAACAGGGGAGGTGATAGTGACTGGGGCAGGGGTTTACCTGACATAAGGTGACCTGGGAAGCCACCTCCACAAGGGTTCTGAGCTGAGAAGCACCCAGTTCTGAATTGCCTGGTGTGTAGCTTCAGGCCCACAAGGCTGAGCCCAGTGGTCATGGAGGCCCAGGGAGGAGGCACAGGGAGGAGGCCCAGGGAGGAGACCCAGGGAAGAGGCCCAGGCCTGCTGATTGGCAGCCCGCAGCCAGGGTGAAGACATGGATTTTATTCTAGATGTTAAGGAGGCCACTGGGGCTCAGGCAGGGAAGGGACAGGGTCCGACTCAGTGTTTTGAAAGAGTCCTTTGTCTGTTGGGTGGAGCTGGGCTGTGGCAGGCCAGGAGGACACTGGGCACCAGGAGAGCCTATACGGGTGTCAGTGAGAGGCAGGGGGAGCTGGGACCGGACCTGGGAGCAGGTGAGGGGACAGAGCACAGTGCCGGCTTTGGCTGCAGTTTGGAGGTGACATCCACAGGATTGGCTGATGGGAAGTATGGGTGGAGGGTGAGGGCGATTGCTGACCTGGCATCCACAGAGCCAAAGCGGGCCTGGCATGAGGCGGGCACTCCACAAGTATTTGTTAAGCAAAGGAAGAAAAGAAAAGAGAAATTTTACAATGCAGTCACATGAATCAAATTGTCCAGCCAACTTTTTTTGTTTTTCGGTTTTTTAAGATCTTACAGTGATCATCACTGAGTACATACGGTAGACCTGAAATGGATCCTGGTTCATTTGCTCGTTAGCTGGACACCATGGCCTGATTCAGACATTTCCAGAAACACGTTATTCTCGCAAAGACTCGAGACTGAATATTTAATACAAAAATATTCTTGGGCTTTGGTCCCCGTGTCGTTTCTGGCAGCTCTACTCAGGAGCTGGTTGTTGTCCGAGGATTTTGGTTGCAGGTAGCACAGTGGCCAATGTGACTGATGGACGTGTGCTCACCTCAGTGCAAGGTTGATGCTCAGATGAAAAATGGGTGAATGGTCCGGCAGAGATTTGGTGTTCATTTAAAAAATTGAATTTCTATATTCATAAAAAAAAATCATCACAAAGCCAAAGTGTGTTTTGGGGGCTAAAAGAAAGAAAATTACCTTCCAATAAAGATGGAAAAAAAAGGTCTAGAATTTTAAGTTGTGGTTCAATGATGTTAGGTAGTCATAATTACAGTATGTGTAAGTCCCTTGAAAGGTGTGCTTATGTACTAATTAGCTTTTTAAAAAGATTTTATTTATTATTTATTTTAGAGAGAGAGCAAGGGGGAAGGGCAGAGGAGGAGGAGGGAGAGAGAGAGGGAGAATCTCAAGTAGACTCCACATTGGGCTTAACCTCCCGACCCTGAGCCAAAGTTAAGAATCAGATGCTCAACCAACTGAGCCACCCAGGTGTCCCTTAAGTGCTAATTATTTATTTACAACAGATTGGCTTTGGAAATAAATGAGACCCACTGGTGTGTGTGTGTGTGTGTGTGTGTGTGTGTGTGTGTATTTCAAACATGTTTTACAATATCACCGTCCTAAAAATTTGTGCCTTAGGTTAAAAACAACAACAACAAAATTATGTTTAAACAAGGTACAGATGCACATCCCTGAAAAGCCTGGGCTCTCTGAAATGTTCTTCCTTTGTTTCATTTTGTTATTTGGGGGGATTTTTTTGGCTTGCTTATTTATATACCATTTTGTGCTGAAAGATTTAAGATGGTTTATTTTTATTTATTTATTTATTTTTTTAAAGATTTTATTTATTTATTCGTGAGAGACAGAGAGGGAGAGAGAGAGAGAGAGAGAGAGAGAGAGAGAGAGAGAAGAGGCAGAGACACAGGCAGAAGGAGAAGCAGGCTCCATGCAGGGAGCCCAATGTGGGACTTGATCCCAGGACTCCAGGATCAGGCCCCGGGCCAAAGGCAGGCGCTAAATCTCTGAGCCACCCAGGGATCCCCTAAGATGGTTTATAAAAATAGTAAGAATAGTAAAACGGTAGAATATTGATGATAAATTAAAAACCAAGATTTAAAGAAAAGAAATTAGAGTACTTCAGAAGGAAGGCCCGGGGCGACCCTGTGAGCTGGAAATCAGAGACTGAGCCTTCTGGGGGCCAAAGTGAAAAGGGAGATGCATTTAACCAATGGCTTTGATGACTGAGAGGAGGAAATGTGCAAGCCCCTCTGACTGATCCATCCCTGTGCCATGTTGGGTGTCCATCTCATTCAGCTGTGAGTATCTTGAAGACCAGACGTGTGTCCCTATCTTTCCTGTGTAGGAGGATCTTGGTAAAGATTTTTTATTTGGATAATAACAACAAATATTTGGTGTTTCCCAGTATATTAAACGTGTCCGTTTCTGCCATTCACTGTGTGCCCCACCCCCACCCTTAGGATTGATTGAAGTTTCTTTTTTTCCCCTCTACTGATTTGGAAATTCTACATTCTTTTTCAATTTGTTTAGTGGTTACTCATAAATTTTTAATATGCATCTGACTTAACTCCGTCTAAAATTAATCAACGCCTCCATTCTTCCCTGAAGGTCCCTGGAATGCACCTACCCATCCCCTCACTGCCATCTTATATATCTTTGCTGTCTGATGTCTCACCTCTGATTTGTTTTTAAGCCTGCCCTGAAGTAGGCATCATCATGATTATTAATAATAATTGTTTCCAGTTTATACGTGATTGTTTACTCAACATATGTTTGCTGAGTACTTGTTATGGTGCTGGGCATGCCTCTAAGCACTGGAGGTGAGGTAGTGAATGAACAGAGGGCAGGCCATGGGTAAAGAGAGCTCTAGTATGTGGGAGAATCAGGATAAGGGGTCAGGGCAGAGCCTTCTGATGAGGTGACATTTGAACAAAGAACTGAATGGTGGAGCTGGTCAGGGAGGGCGTTCTGGGCAAAGGCAGCAGCTCTGAATTAGCAGTGCTGGTGACACCTTTGGGACCCCCTGGGAGGCACATGGCTGGATTGCCATGGAGGGCTTGAGGGAGGAGAGTGGGGGAAGCAGTGGCTGGATGGGGGATGGGAACCAAGTAGGGGAGGCCAGGCGGCTTCATGTAGGAAGTGACACTTGAGGGAGGCCTTGGCATTTGGGCAGTGTTTGGTCAAGTGAAGGCTGGGTTCAGGCCTTCCTGCTCGAAGGGGCAGGCCAACCAAGGGTCTGAGGCTGGAGCCCTGTCTTGCCATCGGTTTGCAATCGTTCACTCACTCAACAAACATTTATTGAGGACCTCTCTTGTCCTAGACCCTGTGCTAGGTGCTGAGGATACAGGTAGCAAAACAAACAAGACTTCCACTAAGAGATGTATATGTAAGAAAACACCATGGCATGATGGAGATGGAGTGAAGTGATAGCCTGTGGCCAAGTTAGACCCATCTAGGTTTAAGTCATAGTTCACCTGCTTCCCAGGTATGAGACCACGGGCAGGTGACTTACCTGCCCTGGGTCTTAGGTCCCCATCTGTACAATGGATCCTCCCAGGCTGGTGGTCGTGGGGAGGAGGGATGACCTGTTAATAACCACAGGGGCTCGGAGCCTTTGCTGGGTTTCCCTCTAGGACCCTCCTCTTCACCTTGCAGGGCATCTTTACTCCTTAGTACTCATTCGAGGCTGTGGAACCATTGGAGGGAATTGTTGGTTAGTAGAAAAATACCAGCTTGGTCATTCAAGAGTTGGAGAAGCAAGATTTTTCTTGCTGGTGTGCTTCTTTTCTTTTCTTTTCTTTTTTTTCTACCAACGTGGAGAGACGAGTTAGGATATGAAATAAGCCCGTGGGTTTTTTTTAAATGTCATTTTCATGCTGGACTTCATTCCAAAACAGGAATAGTCAACAGCCAGAACATCCTGGCTAGCACAGAAATGAAATATTCCATCCCCGTGTGCACACAAACTTCTGAAATGTCTGGAAGATCCCACCATTTCCCTGTCCGCACCTTCCCCCGCTTGCCTCCTGCACCCAGACTCAGCATAGACTTTATCGGAAGCTGTGTCGGGTTTGGTTTGGAGATTGTGATCACCACCTAGAGAGGGTGTGGAAACGGCCCTGTCCTACTGCTGCTGTTTTTCCCGAGCTGCCCCTGCTCACGGGGCATCTCCCCACCTGGTGTCTCACATAAGCCTCACAGCTCGCCCTTCTCAGACTTTAGGCACGTGAGAAGCTGCTGGAGAGGGACTCTTGTTAAAGTGTGGATCCCAATTTCGGCAGGTCTGAGATGGGCTGGAGATTGTGCATTTCTTATGAGCTCCCAGGCAGTGAGTAGTAGCCATAGACCAGCTCGGTCCAGTACGGTGGTCACCGGCCTCATGCAAGTACCGAGCATTTAACATGTGGCTAGTGTGACCGAGAAGCTGACTTTTTTTTTTTTTTAAGATTTTATTTATTCATGAGAGACAGAGAGGCAGAGACACAGGCAGAGGGAGAAGCAGGCTTCATGCAGGGAGCCTGTTGCAGGACTCGATCCCAGGACTCCAGGATCACGCCCTGGGACAAAGACAGGCGCCAAACCGCTGAGCCACCCAGGGATCCCCGAGAAGTTGACTTTTGTGTTTTAGTTCATCATAATTAATTTGAAATTAAATAGCTACAGGGGGTTAATCGCTATTGTACAGGATGACACAGCTAGACAACCCCTTGAGGTGTCTGCCATTAATGCCTCTGCAGATGAAGAAACTGAACTTGAGGAGGTGGAGAGCTTGCCCAAAATCATACAGTAAATAAAAGTGGAATCAGGATTCTCACCCAGGGTCTATGCTCTTTCTTAAATTTTTATTATTTTTTTTAATACCGAAGGTGACTTTTTTTTTTTTTTTAATGTGGGACTTTCTCCTGTGTATCCAGAAAATCCTAGCATTTTCAATTAGCAAATCACTCCTTTTCAAGACTGTTTCAGTATTCGTGACCAGGAGTAACACTTCATAGCATCAGGGCCAACCAACCAAAGTCATGTTTAAGGTGCTGACAGGCTGTGAAAATTTGTCCAGTACCCTATACTTCATATTCGAAACACACATTTTGCTACCAAGCCTTGGTTCCAAGTCTTATAGGGACATAATAGCAATAATGACTTCCTCTGGATGGCGGTTTATGGTTTAAAGGCACTTAACAGTTTAAGGCACTTTACAGTTTAAAGGCACTTCATGGTTTAAAGGTACTTTCATGTTGTTTGCTCCCTCGCAACAAGCAGCCTGGGTTCTTTGTAATGTTGTCCCCACTTTACAGACGAGAAGACTAAGGTCCAGTGTGGGGTTGTGGTTTCCTGGAGGTCATGCAGGTCCTGGCTTTCAAATGACACCTTCTCAGAGAGATCTTCCTTGGATTGGTCAGGCCTCCTACCCCGATGCTTCCTATCCAGCTCACCTGGCTTGATTTGTTCTGTTTCCATTATCCCCACCTGACCTGGTACTAAATTGTTTATTCTTTTATTGCCAACACCCCACAAAGGTCTAGGGAGGGATCCCAGATCCCATTGGGCCCCATGCATGCTTACACTTCAGCACCACGGACAGCCCCCCCCCCCCCCCCCCCCCCCCCCCCCCCCCCCCGCGCCTTTATCTTTTATAAATTAAATCAGATTCCTTACATGAGAGAGGAGCCAGTGGGAGGGATGCCGCCTTTGGAGCAGCAAGTGGACCCCTTCCCCAGCGCTGCCTGGCCACATGCCCAAGCTTCTGGGCAGCCTTGAGATAATTATTAATTTTATGCCTCCCTGTATTCATCTACAAGTGGGGGTACCAAGTGGGATGATCCATTTTCTTTGTGGAGCTATCATGTGGATTGGATAGGACATTGAGGTTGGGATCCTGCCTAACCAAGCACACTGATCTGGAGAGACTGGCCTCAGTTTTCTCATCTGTAAAAGGGGGCTCATGTTGACAGAACTCACTGAGGCAAGGGGTGATCTGGGCTCAGCATGGGGCTTGGCACAGGGTAAACACATGGTAGACTCAGCTACTGTTTCTGTTGTGGGTAGTTTGTGAATTCATCTAAAGTGCGGCACAAAGTAGATGCTAAGCTGACGGCAGCTTTCATAGTTATTATTAATATCATCCAAGGAGGCCTTTTTTTTTAATGATCAGATATTTAGAAGTTAGACTTTAGTTCTTTGAAATTTCTTTTAAAAGGAAAGCAGATTTTAAAAAGCGTATAGGGCTTTTTTTTTTTTATTTCTCTTAAGAAGAAGACGAATTTCACACCTTTGCCAGTGTGCACGATGCAAATGAAGATCTGAGACTCACCGAAGGCCGTTTAGAGCTAATTCTGGGCTGGTTTGACAGCCACGACACTGAAGGGGAAGCATCGAACTGACAAAACGGGGCTTTCTTTGGTAATGCCCAACCTCTCAAAGTAGTCACTTTCTGGACTACCGTTTGTCGTATCGGCGTTGTAAAGAATTTTTCATTCATTATGCAACTGTGTCCCCTCCTCCCTTAGCACTCATCATTGGTTCCCTGCTGTCACCTGTGTGAAATCCAGACCTTTTCCTGGTAGGGAGGGCCCCCTGTGGGTGTGATCCCAACTGTCCCTCCCAGGCCTGCTTCCACCCAGTTCTCCTGCCCTGGACTTTTTTTTTTTTTTTAAAGACTATTTATCCATTCAGGAGAGACACACAGAGAGAGATAGAGGCAGAGACACAGGCAGAGGGAGAAGCAGGCTCCACACAGGGAGCCCAACATGGGACTCGATCTGGGGTCTCCAGGATCATGCCCTGGGCCGAAGGCAGCGCTTAAACCGCTGAGCCACCAGGGCTGCCCCTGCCCTGGACTTCTAAGCAATTGCCAAATACCTAGCAGGTGGATTTTCCCACCTCCAAGCCTTTGCTTGTATGAAGTGTTCTTGATGCCCCTTCCCTACCTTGTCTGCCTGGGGAGCTGCGATTCATCCCTGGTACCTGTTTCTATGATTATGTCTCTCATCCACCGTTTCAGAGCCCTCCCTTACTCCTGGTCAGGGAAAGGAGAGCTGTATGGTTCTGTATGACTTGGTGTCACCCCCACTACAGATCCCAAACTGCTTGCCTGTGTCTTTCCCACACCAGAGGGCAGGAGAAGGGACTGTGTCTGGACTGCTCTCTTCCCAATTCCCAGCACTAATTAGAGCCAAGGACAAGGATTGTGGAATAAAGGAGTGGATAAACAGGAGTGCAAGATGATTTTACTTTATCTTAACATTCCAAAATGTCATTTTAGCTTGCAAATGGTTGGTTTTACAAAGAAAGATTTTGAAAATAGGAACCTGTAGCCTTTATAATTTTTTAATACTTATTTCAGTGGCTACTGCAAAGGCCATTGCTTTGGGCTGTATTTTCTCCTCTTTAAAAGAGCTGTTTGTAGCCAGAAGGCACCTGTGAAACCTTTTGGAAAAATATTCAGTAACAGAAGGGCCGTGGATCTGACCCTGTAGCCCTGCCTTTCATCCAGGGCTGTCAAACTCTGGGAGAAATCCATACTGGGAATCTTCTGGTAAGGTGGAAGCAGGTGTGGGCTTCCTGTCCTGAAGCTTCTTGGCCAGGACTTTTCTATATGGAGGTGAGGGGGCTGAGGCTCTAGATGGCTACTTAGTCCCTTTCCACTTCCAAACCGTGATGACCTCTGAAGTTCTAAAATTGTCTGCCTCCATGATCAGAATGATTGGCCTCAAGGGCTGTAAGATTCTAAAAAAGCATTTCTAGGATTCGAAGGTACCAGGAACCTATAATTTTACCTGCTCACAATTCTAGTTGTCTGGGATTCAGGGTCCTTAATTTTCTTCCTTGGAGGTTTAAAAAAGATTTTTAAATTGTGGTTAAAATATGCATAACAGGGATCCCTGGGTGGCGCAGCGGTTTGGCGCCTGCCTTTGGCCCAGGGCGCGATCCTGGAGACCCGGGATCGAATCCCACGTCGGGCTCCCGGTGCATGGAGCCTGCTTCTCCCTCCGCCTGTGTCTCTGCCATTCTCTCTCTCTCTGTGACTATCATAAATAAATAAAAAAATTAAAAAAAAATAAAATAAAATATGCATAACATTTATCATTCTAGCTTTTTAAAAAAGTGTGCCGTTCAGCGGCATTAAATACCCTCACATTGTTGTGCGACCATCACCACCATCTGTCTTCAGAACTTTTTCATCTTATAAAACCAAAACTCCATACCTAATCAACTATAAATCCCTATATCCTCTCCCCTCAGCCACTGGCAACCACCATTCTGCTTTCTGTTTCTTTCTTTCTTTTTTTAATATTCTATTTATTTATTTGTGAGAGACAGACAGAGAGAGAGAGAGAGAGAGAGAGAGAGAGAGGCAGAGACACAGGCAGAGGGAGAAGCAGGCTCCATGCAGGGAGCCTGACGTGGGATTCGATCCCGGGACTCCAGGATCACGCCCTGGGCCAAAGGCAGATGCTCAACCGCTGAGCCACCCAGGGATCCCCCTTGCTTTCTGTTTCTATGAATTCGATTACTCCAGGTACCTCATATAGGTAGACTCATACAGTATTTGGTCTCGTGTGGCTGGTTTATTTCCCTGAGCATATCTTCACGATGCATGCATGTGTCAGCCTTTCCTTTTCTAAGGCTGAATGATATTCCATTGTGTGGATATATTGCCTTGTGTTTATCTGTTCTCCTATCGATGGACACTCAAGTTCGGTCCACCTTTTGGCTACTGTAAATAAGGCTGCTATATGAACACGGGTGTACAAATATCTCTTTGAGACTCTGCTCTCAGTTCTTTGGGGGCATATACCCAGAAGTGAAATTGCTGGATTGGATGCTAGTTCTATTTTTAATTTTTCAAAGAATTGGCATACTGTTTCCCGTAGAGGCTGTTCCATTTTACATTTCCACCAACAGTATACAAGAGGTTCCCATTTCTCCGCATCCTCACCAACACTTGCTTTCTGGGGTTTTGATAATAGCCATTCTAATAGGTGGGAGTTATCTTACCGTGTTTTGATTTGCATTTTCCTGAAAATGTGATGTTTGAACATCTTATGTGCTCATTGGCCATTTGCATGGGTTCCTTGGAGAAGTGTTTATTCAAGTCCTTTGCATTTTTTTTGTTGTTGTTGTTGTTGAATTCTGCAGAGTTCTTTATATATTCTGGATATTAACCCCTTATCAGAAATATGATTTAAAATATTCCCCCCAGGGATCCCTGGGTGGCGCAGTGGTTTGGCGCCTGCCTTTGGCCCAGGGCGCGGTCCTGGAGACCCGGGATCGAATCCCACATCAGGCTCCCGGTGCATGGAGCCTGCTTCTCCCTCCGCCTGTGTCTCTGCCTCTCTCTCTCTCTGTGACTATCATAGATAAATAAAAAATTAAAAAAAAAATAAAATAAAATATTCCCCCCATTCTGTGGGTTGCTTTTCACTTGGTTGATGGTATCCTTTGATACGCAGAAGGTTTTAATTTAGAGGTATTTTTTTCTCTCATTGGTATCATAGTCAAGAAATCAGGTGCCAAATCTAATGTCATGAAGCTTTGCCCCTATGTTTTCTTTTAAGAATTTTGTAGTTTTAGCTCTTAATTTAGGTCTTTGTTCATTTTGAGTTAATTTTTGTGTGTGGCCAGAGTCCAACTTCACTCATTTGCATGCAGATAGCCAGTTTTCTCAGAACCACATGTTAGGAAGATTATCCTTTCCCCCACTGAGTGGTCTTGGCACCTTTGTTGAAAGCCATTTGACCATATAATTTCGGCTCAGGTCATGATCTCAGGGTCGTGGGATACTGTTTAAAGTGTTCTCTCTCTATCGCTCTCTCTCTCTCTCTCTCCCCCCTTGTCCCTCCCCCTCCTTTCCCTCTCTCTTAAAAAAACAAGAAGAAGAAAAGAAAAGAAAAAAATCATTTGGCCATATATGTGAAGATTTATTTCTGGCATCTCTATTCTGTTCCATTGATCAGCATCTGTATTTAGGCCAGTACCACACTGTTTAATTACTATAGCTTTTTAGTAAGTTTTGAAATCAGAAAGTGTTTGACCTCCAACTTTGTGTTTCTTTTTTGAGACTATTCAGGGTCCCTGGAGATTCCATATGAATTTTGGCTTGGGTTTTCTATTTCTGCAAGAAATATCCTTGAGATTTTGGTAGGGATTGCATTGAATCTTGAGATTGCTTTGGGTAGTATTGATATCTTAACCATATGAACCCTTCCAATCCATGAACATGGGATGTCTTTTAATTTATTGGTGTCTTCTTTAATCTTTTTCAGCACATGTTTTGTAGTTTTCAACATACAAATTTTTTACCTCTTTGGTTAAGCTTATTCCTAAGTATTTTCTTCTTCTTCTTCTTCTTCTTCTTCTTCTTCTTCTTCTTCTTCTTCTTCTTCTTCTTCTTCTTCTTCTTCTATTTTCTTCTTTTTCATGCTATTGCAAATGGTGGTGTTTTTGGCTTATTAGTGTATAGAAACACAACTGAGTTTTTTGCACATTGTTTTTGTGTCCTGAACCTTTGCCAAAATCATTTAATTTGTTCTAAGATCTATATTGCTATTTAAAATGGTCTTCAGGGCAGCCCAGTTGGCTCAGCGGTTTAGTGCTGCCATCAGCCCTGATCCTGATCCTGGAGACCCAGGATCGGGTCCCATGTCGGGCTCCCTGCATGGAGCCTGCTTCTCCCTCTGCCTGTGTCTCTGCCTCTCTCTCTCTCTCTCTGTCTTTCATAATAAATAAATAAAATCTTTTAAAAAAAAGAATCACTAACTTTATTTAAAAAAATGGTCTTCATAGGCTGTTTACAGTGGCCACAAGATCTTTTCCAAAGTATTATGTTATTTAAAATAAAATCATTCAAGGTTACTCATAACAGGAGAGACCTCGTAAGGACTTAAATATATGGCAACAGTCTTTTTTGGAGGAATGTTTCATAAAAACAACCTCTGGCATGTGTAGTATGTCCTGGGTGCCACACAGAGGGGAAGTCATGGGCTTCAGCTCAGAGAGCTCTGGGTTCAGATTCCCACTTATGTGCTTATCATTTGTGTAGTTATGTAACCTCATCGAGCCCCAGTTTCTCTATCTGTCAAACATTCTGCCCATTTTGCAAGACTGTTATTTTGAGAGTTAGAAACAGAGCAGGGGGGAGCTTGTCTCAGAATCTCATCAGGTGCTACCTGTGATGTCATTAATGGCTGCTTGACCTCTCCAGGTGAGGAGCTGCTTGGCCAGATCACCTGTCTTTGAACCTGGATACCAGAGTAATCCCAGCACTTAGATGCTCAGAATATCAGAGAAATCAACCAAGTAAGGTTTTCTGTCTGCCTGTCTTTGGGTCGGTCTTAACTGTGCCTTGGTTTGATTTGGGTCTAGGTTTTGAGCAACAGGTAGAGCAAGTGAGAGGTCAGGCTACCCCTGGAGAGAATTAGGAAGTGGGCAAGGATGGGATCCCCAGGTGGCTCAGCAGTTTGGACCCTGCCTTCGGCCCAGGGTGTGATCCTGGAGTCCTGGGATCAAATCCCACATCGGGCCTGCGTGGAGCCTGCTTCTCCCTCTGCCTGTGTCTCTGCCTCTCTCTCTCTCTGTGTCTCTCATGAATAAATAAATAAAATATTTTAAAAAAGGAAGTGGGCAAGGAGCTTCTAGCCTCCTGTTGCCTTCTTATTTGATTAAAGTTTTATTTGCATTAAAGTAATATGTATATATAGTCACAGCACACTGTGATGCTTATGATGCTTATGATGAAACCAAGAGTCCTCTCCCCCACCCCTCTCAGTCCCGATTCCCATTTCCTGTGTGGTCCTGGTTGCTCTCATTACCAAGGTGTCTCTAAGTCACAACCTTATATTATTATCTTTTACTTTTCAATTTTAGATGTTACTCTCTAATTTCTTACAATTGAAAATGAAGATTTGGGATCCCTGGGTGGCGCAGCGGTTTGGCGCTTGTCTTTGGCCCAGGGCGCGATCCTGGAGACCCGGGATCGAATCCCACATCAGGCTCCCGGTGCATGGAACCTGCTTCTCCCTCTGCCTATGTCTCTGCCTCTCTCTCTCTCTCTGTGACTATCATAAATAAATAAAAATTAAAAAAAAAAAAAAAAGAAAATGAAGATTTAGAGACTCAGCCTCTCTACCCATTACACACATCTCTTCTCCTTTTTATTCTAAGACGGTTTAAGGTTAAACGTTCGTGCACAACTTGCTGTTTCCCCTGAAGAGGTTCATTGTTTTGTGTGCTTGCTTGTTTTTCTGTGTACACATCATGGTTCATACCTGTGTCCTGCAGAGTTTTAAATGCCCCTTCGCAGTGTGGGGAGCTGGGCTAAGCCATCTTTGGCTCCTTTTTCTCTTTTTCCCTTGAGCCTCTGACCCCTGGCCCAGTTTGAACTGTTGGGACCTGCGTATAGCCCTCATCTCGGGATGAGGAGTTCCCATCTTTTTTCTGGCCTGGAGCCCCTGGTTCTAGCACCTCATGGCTTCCTTTTTCTTGGTTTACTCTCTCATTTTGGTGGAATACACCCTCCAGTAGCCTTCTGAGAAAGAATACAGTAGACATAAATGTTTGGCAAAGCTGCATATCAGAAAAAGTCCCTTATTCTGTCCTCAGTCTTAACTGATAGCTTGCCGAGCTGTAGAATTCTGGGCAGCACATCATTTTCCCCCTCAGAATTTGGAAGGTGTGACTCCAGAAATTTTCCTGTAGCTTGTGATACAGCCAGTGAGAACCCCACTCTTGTTTGGATACCTCATCCTTAGTATATGAGCTGTCTTATTTCTGGGCAGTGTGCCTTGGGTGTGAGTCTTTTTTTCATTCATTTTTCTGGATACTCGGGCAACCTTTTTAATGGCTCAGACTTTGCCCTTTAATCCTGGGATATTTTCTCATATTATTATATATACTTTTAATTTCCTTCTTCTTTTTTTAAATTTGTGACGTCTCCTTCTACAACTCATACAACTGATTTTGGTATCTTTTCTCACTGGGTCCTCATGTCATTGTCTTTCTGTTATTCTCTGGGTGATTTTCTCAACTTTATCTTCCCACTCTTTCACCAAATTTAAAAAATTCTGCTAAAATTTTCTTTCTTTTGTTAAGAGCACCCTGCAAGAGTTTCATGGGTGCAATATCTTCTATGATCTCACCAAGGGTGTTAATTATATATTTAGTTATTTCTCCTGCATCAGTACCATTTTCTCCAATTTCCTTTCTTCCTTTCCTTTCTTCAGCTTGTTTCTGGCTCTATGTTCTGCGTGGAGGTTTTCCTCTGAGGTCTGATGATCCTGTGTGTTTTTGCGTTTGAAAGCTGTGTGTGTGCAGGGGAGCATGCTGCTTGCCATGATGGGACCTGGCTGTCCCTGTGGGAGAACTGCCTATATCTGTGTCTGTAGGTTTTCTCTACTGCCCCTGTCTTTCTCCCCAGAGAGTGGTTCCCCGTTTGTAAGCCTGGCTCCTAGGATTTGAGAACTGAGTGAGGAAGGGACCTGGGGTCTCCAAAGCCACCATGTTTATGCATGTCACTGTATCTCCCTCTTGTTCATCCCCTGCCTTTCTGCCCATCCTCCTTTGGGCCTGATGGTCCCTAAATGGGTTTCTTTGGAACTGCTATTTCCCTTGAAACTAAAGCCCCTTCTTCTGTGGAGACTAGGAGGAAAGGGCCTGGTTCCCTTAATGGGTGTAATGGGGGAGGGGCCCAGACCTACTTGCTCCTACATGTTCTAGATCAGACCACACACCGGGGTCTGCATCCCTGAGCCACCTGAGCCTCTGGCCACAGCTGGGTTTCCTTCCTGTGATGCTCCCCTCCCCCAGTGCTTCCCTTCCCCCACCTCCCTGCAACCTTCTCCCAAGGCTTAGGCTTTGGTTTCAGTTTTTTCTGCTTAGCCAAGCCAGTCCACTCATCCATTCTTCAGACTCTCAAACTTTTACCCTTGGAGGTTTGTGCTTTTTTGATTGCTTTACTGTTGATTTCATGGGGTGCCAGCACAAGTAGAGGGATGTGGGCATTCAGATGCCATCCTGTGAAAGTGCCTTTTAGGTCATACCCTGTGACACCCTGCTGGGGAGCCCCCACCCCTGCATTACTTACACACCTGCCTAGAAGGTGTGTTGAGGAACAGCCATCCTGCTGCTTGGGTTGGGTGGAGGTTGTTCATGGCAGGCATCTTGGAGGAAGCAGCACCTGGGCTGACTGTGTAGAGTGAGTGGAATTGGAGTGGCCTCAGAAAGAAGGGCAGGGATGGGGTCCCAGGTGGGTGGAACAGCAGGAGCAAAAGTCAGGAGGCCTCCAGCAGCTGGGGCACGCAGGGGCAGGGCAGGGCAGGGCAGGGGGTGTTGTGCAAGGTGAGGTCCGAGCACCGACAGAGCCTGGCCCAGAGGGGGCGCCATAGCCTCAAGTGCCGAGGTTTACCTGCCTGGCCCCCACCGAGGCCCCAGGGCCTTTCCTGAACACCTGTGCAGGAGCCTGTTCTTCCAGGCTGTGGCTTCCCTGGAGGTTCACAAGGAACCTTTCTGGCCGCATTTGGACTTAGTTTTGGGAGGAAAACACAAAGTTTCTGGTTGTCCCCTTCAGACTGAAGTCATCTATGCTCTGCAGTAGCAGTTGAAACAACCGTTTAAAGATGATTAGGACTGAATGTTCCTGTTTTTAAAACATCTCCCATGAAAAACAAATGTTTGAAAGTTAAACATTTTGGCTATTAGGACGGAACAGAAGAAAAATTGCATTTGCCTTTTAAATATGGGCACCAGCGCTGAGTTGGGAATCCAGAACCCTCCCACGCCGGACCACAGGCCAGGGTTAGGTGGGCTGGGTGGCAGGGCCCTCCTGCAGGTCAGTGCCAGGTCTGCGGTCCCAGGACAGCTCCTTCCCACCCTGGGTGTCTCCACACACAGCTCCGGGCAGCCTGACCTGCCAGCGTGACCCCAGGCAGGTGTCCTGACCTCCCTAGGCCACTTTTCTCATCTCTAACATTTCTGGACACAGTGTTTGGTCCTAACAGCCCTGGAAGGCCCTGGTACTGGCTCACATCCAGGTAGTATCAACAAGCCTGTGATTTTCCCTATTCTGATGCTTTGACATCTCGGGGCTTTGCTGAGCCTGGAGGGACCCCGCCTCCCAGGGTGTTAACCAATTCTGGAGAGAGTGAAGGACCCACCTTTGAGCTCGCCTTTCATATACAAACCAACCCACTCCCTCCCTTTTAGGATCTCACTCAGTCCCTGTGTCTCCCCACCCCCAACCCTGTCACCCCAGGGCCAGGCACCCGACAGTAGGGGCAGCCCCTGGATGCCACCCAGTTCCCCAAGTCTGCCAAAGTTGTTCAAACCTGCCAATCCTAAACGTGCTTACCCTGCCTCCCTGTCTTTTCCCTCGGAAACCACAACAAAGGCTCTGGTCCAGGTTTCTTCTCCACTCCCTCTGCTCCCTGACCGGGCCCGGCTTCCCCGTGTGGCCAGTACAGCCCTGAATGCGCCCCCTGTCTAGGGATCTGTGAGTATAAATTCCTTATTCATGACAATCGTTTCCCTGTCTGCGTGTCATACTATACCTGATTAAAACAAATCCCTGGGTAAGTGCAGCACAGGTGCTTTACACATCTTCTGGGGGGATTGTTGCAAGAACCCTGAACATTGTTCTTATAGATGAAGATGCTGAGGCTCAGAGAAGTGAGCCTTTTCACCCCAGGCCAGCCAGCCAGTAGGTGGAAATGGGATTCAGGCTTTTTCAGCTCCATGACTGCGAGTGAGTACCCCTAACCCTTTGGCTACACTGCCTCTCACCTGGGGAACCAGGGAAATCTAGAAGCCTTGAATGCAAATTGCCTGTTACACAACCTAGCACCAGGAAATACAGAGTTGCACAGCAGAAAACAATTTTGCAGGCACCACCCGTGCGCCTGTTCCTATCACTGGGCTCTGGCCCCCCGCCCAGGCACGCATCTTCAGACCTCTCCTGCCATGCCTGGGACACGCAGAATCCCCATCTCCTCTCATTTGCCGGCCCACGTCCTCGGCGTGTGCTTGGCTGTGTGATTCCATCCCCGGCATTAACGCGCCCGAGCTGTGCCGAGACCCTCCGGGGGCTCAAAGCTGAGGCGTGCAGCCTGCTTCAGCCCCATCTTATTCTAGACCGTGCACCACACCAAGAAGCCTGCTAATGTGAGTCTCCCAGACATTGGCAAGTGTTTAAACACAGAACTGTCAAAGATGTACTAAAAATGCAATCAGAGATCGTTATGCTGTCTCTTTATTCCATCCCCCTCTGCCGCGGTCTGTGAGATGGGAATGGGCGGGAAAAGCCGTAAGTGGGCATTTTCCTGATTGTCGCTGCATTTAGAGAACACTAAAACTCTGCCGGGCTCAATGCACCGCTCTGGGAATGGCATAGATGACAGAGAAGCATGCGCATATCTTGTTGAATTTAACAGATTACCCAGTTTGGAGGCAGCACTTTCTGTTCAATGGGATGGGTAAGTGTTAGCGATAAAGAATTGTAACCTTTTGGAAGGAGATTAATCTTGGAAGCACACAAGTAGCAGAGGTTTTCGTCCGCGTCCCTCGCACACCGTGCACGCCTGCTGCTGGGTGGTGTCTGTAGGGGGGTGCGTGTCTATTTGGAAATATACGACAAAGGGGAAGTTAAAACAATATGGTCATCCTCTGCTGCTCAGCCGATTCCTACCTAATGGGCTTGTTACCACCAACAAATCCAGGGCTAGCAAATGCCAGGAACTCAGATCATCTGGCCGGGAAGAAAGGACACCCTTGGGGAAGATGGTCCAACGTTGTTATACGGAATGCGAAGGTTTCCATGAGGTCTTGGGGCTCTGGGTTGGGACCTCGGGTTGGGAGGTCAGCCACCTGGCCCAGGATCCCACCAGCCCCTCAAGTCCATGCTCCGCTCCTCCCACCTGTCCTCCTGTCTTTCCGGTCCACAGCCCATTGAGCAGGTGCCACCAGAGGCTGGTGTGGCCGCTGTCCAGACATCCCCCCGCCTCCCTCGGAGGATGGAAGCAAGGGCTCAAGTCCCGGCTCTCCACGGTCTTGCTGAGTGACCCCAGGCAGCTCCCCTCCCCTCTCTGAGCTCGTTTCCTCCTTTCCCCACTGTGTGGTGTGGACTGGAACCTCTGTGTGTCCCCTCTGGCCCTGACCTTATGACTGAGTCCCGTGCGTCCAAGTGTCCCTGATGGTGTCTCAACAGGGCTCATGTTCCATCAGAGCTTGTGGATGACTGACCGGGCTGGGGGTGGTGTTACAACAGGGCCCAGACTCGGGGAAGAAAGCGAGTTTCTGGCCTGATGGGCTTTTGGGATACGAGGACCAGGTTCTTTGCTTCTGAGGGGCTGCTGAGGGGAGGTGGGTAAGAGACATTTCGACCCAGCTGTCCCCTCTCTAGGCTTCACCAGGCTGCCCAGACACCTGCCTGAAGAGCATTCCCTCTCCTGGGGTCCGGGCACTTCCGGCACTTTGCCTGGCAGGTGTTTCGGTCAGGTGCCCTCTTCCCTGCTGCTGGGAAGGACAGCGGCAGGAGGGGACAAAGGGAACAGCACTAATTTCCTCCGTGCGCTGAAAGGTTGTGGTCATCTCATCCTTTTACCCACAAAGCCCCTGCCAATTGCTCAGTCACTGCAGTCCCCGAACACTCCCCACCTTCACTGCCTAGACGGGAGGGAGAGGCACAAGCTAAGCAAGTAAGCCTGGGGCCACTGGTCACTGGGCGTTTCCCCCACAGTCAGGTTGGGAAGAGCTGCAGGATCATGGGAGCACCTGGAGGCTAATGCAGCCTGAGGTTCTAACAGCAGAGGTAGCGATCCTAGAATAGACTTCTCTCCACCACTGCAGGCTGGTCTGGCTGTTCCAGAGCTTTAGTCCTGGCTCCCCCATCCCCACTCCCACTTGGGAGACAGCAGGTCTGATTAGAGACAATTCAGAGATGGACATTTCGGGGTGTGGGGGAGGGACACGGGTCTGCAAGGAGGTTGGAGAAAACATCTGGAGGAAAGGTGAGGGGACCCAGGGAGTCAGGTGGTATAAAGAAGACAGCCAGGGTTCTCTCACGATGGGTGGGTTGATTGATAGACGTGTTCATCCATCTCTCCCTGTCCGTGCATTCATCCATAACCCATCCACCTCTGTCCTTCCATCCGTCTGTCCACCCACCGTCCGCTCACCGGGAGGCTTGGGGTGCCAGTTCTGGATGAGTTTGATGGGGCCCAAGCCCCAAGGTCTGTCAAGCGTCCAGTGCCGTGTGTGGCAATCAGTCACTTTATTGCTTATTTGTGTAAACTCAGGCAACCTCTTGGAGCCTCGCCCGGATGTAAGATGGGGACAGTTACGCTTAAGTGTCTGTGAAGGTCACACTCAGCTGGCAAGTTCCCAAGTCCAAGGGACCATCCAGACACGTCTGTGGGTGGGCCTCCCGCTCAGGGGGGCAACGGTGCTGGACCAGTGATGTGTTTGCCAGTGGATGCACCCCCTGCCTCCAAGCCACATGCACCCACTTTGTAGGGAGAGCCCCGACAGTATCTGAGGGTACCCTGCAGCATGTTGTGGCTCCCGTCCCCACCTGGCTTTAGGTACAGGAGCCTTGATACCCCCCCATCCACTGTTCCCCCAGAGGAGGGGAACTCTGCCGAGGAGAGAGGAACAGGGGTGAGCTGACGGCGTCGAGCTCACTCCCCGGTCCCTGGGAGTCAGGAGCAGCAGAAATAAATGCAACTATACAGTTGGAGTAATTTGTTAATTAGTGTAAGTAACACCCCCAGTCAGAGACAGGCCGTAAATACATCACTGCGGCTCCGCTCCCCCAGCCGGGGCGATGCTCAGAGGGGGATGGATGCATCAGAGCCTGGAGGTGGGGGGCAGAGGCCACCCTTCTCCCCCAACTGCCTGCAGTGTGGGAAGGGGCTCAGCTCGGTGGCCTGGCAGACTTGAAGGAGTCCGAGTCGCTGACCCCAGGTGTGGGATCAGCTGGACCAACCCCCAGTGTCCCCTCCCCTGTGCACCTGCTGTGGGACCTGGGCCCACAGCCTCATTTCCCACAGTTACAGAGCATATTTCAGAAAGTTCCACGGGGAGTGGAGGGACCAGCCTTGACCCAGGATGGCTGGCCCCACCTTGGGGTCCAGGAGATTGGCAGTCTTCCCCGGGGTGTCCTCCACGATGCTTCCCCAGATGCTCAGGGTCCCTGCAAACCTCCCTCCCCGCAGGTGGCTGGGGCAGGGCCACCGGAGGAAGGGTTCTCTGCTTCATGTCACCCCGTGGTGCTCTCGGGGGCTTCGTTTGCCAGGCTTCGGCTGGCACCTGCCAGGGGGCGATGAGCAAAGCACACACGTCTGCTCCTGTGCCCCCGGAGCTGTCTGGCCCCTTGGGAAACAAGCAGATACCCCGCGTCCCAGGGCCCCGAGAGCCCGTCCCCCTTGCCTCACCGACAGCACTGAGGGGCAGGTCTGTTCCCCGCAAGTCTCCAGGACTGGGGCAAGGCCCGGAGACCAGATGCCTGTGCGGGGTGAGGGGGGGCGCAGTTCCTTAAAATGAGTGAGGGGGGCTGGGTGTGCGTGGTTGGGACAGGAGGGGACCACAAACCGCCATCGGCTGCCCGTCTAAGGGAGGCAGATACTCAGCGCTTGACTGGGCCAGGAGCATGCACTTTTAAAATTGATTGATCGATTTTTAGAAAACAAAGAATGGCATTTTATTGGGGATTTTTTTGCATTTTTTAAATGTTGGCAGCCAGATTCAAATAAAAACATTTTGCCAAATGAAATGTGCCTGTGGGCAGGTCTGGCCTGCAAACCGTGGCCCAGGGAAGCTGACACCGTGACTGCCAAGTGCTGTGCGTCTCTGTTCGGTATCTTCTGAAACCCCAGTGCGGTTTTGCAGGGCAGGTGCTCTGCCTGCTTCATGGGTGGGGAGACCGAGGCACACAGCTGGCTAGTGGCAGAGCTGGGTCTGGGACCTAGGCCGTCAGCGCCTGTCATTATCTCAGGGCTCCCAAGATTTGATAAACACCAAAGAACAGAAAACCCTCTTTTCTCAAACTTGTGAAGGATTCTGGGGTGGCTGGAGAGGCAGTGGAGAGCAAGATTATGGTTTTCTGCCAATTTTCCAGCAAACTCCTATCTTGCTCCCTTTCTGCTTTGTGGCCGGGCTGGGACTCAGGTGGCCATGGCCACAGAGCTCAAGGATGTGGAGGTCCTGGTCTCGGGGATGGGTCGGGCCGTGGAGAAATATAACTACTTTCTGGACTCTTCTGTTCCCTTGTGGTTAGAATATAATAGTTATAGTACAAAAAAACATTGTTGTATTATTGTTTATTATTATCATGATTTATTGTTTGCCACAAGACTCGCCCTGCCCCTTCCCGGAGCTCACACAGGGCTGGGAAAGCACATTTCTTCCTAGAATGCCGAGTCTGTCCCAGACCGCCCGTCTGTCACATCTGATCCCATATTGTGGGCGTCAGTTCTCAGTAAGGCAAACTTAGAATTTGGGGCATTTCTGGAAGTGGGTTCCTGACACAGCGCTCGCACGGCAGAGGATGCAGAGGGGTCAAGGGGCAGAAGGCCCTGCTCTTCCTGGACTGTGTTCCACTCCCTGGGGAGCCAGTCACGGGGCAATGGCTCCGTGGAGCCTGGAGGGGTCAGAGAGGTCCTTAGCCCCTAGGGACACCCACCTTGATCAGAGGGGAAACTGAGGCTCAGTGAGGTTAGGTGGCTGGCCCCTTTGAGAGGTACCAGAGCCGGGATTTGAACTGAGGTCAGGCGGCTGCCACACTGAGCTCGTGTGTGTTCTTGTGTGGATCATGGGCACCCAAGATCAAGGAAGATGTGCTGGGAGGCATGGCTCTCCATTAGCTGGGTGGTGTCTTGCTCTTCCTTCTCCATGTGTCTGGAGCTGGGAGGTCGAGGACCCTTGGGAGGGCTCCCCTATGTGTCATAGGGGACAGAAGGCCAGGGCCGGAGGCATGGTCATGGCTTTCAGGTGTCAGGATGGGACTCTGCATCCTGGCCTCATGGAGGGCACTTTCCTGGGCTCTCCCCAAGCAGGTGGAAAGCGTTGGGGTCACACAGGACTGGCTCAGAGGCCAGTCTGCCACCTGTGGGCCGTGTGTCCTCCAGCATGTCACGGCCTAGCTCCCTGAGCCTCAGTTTCTATATCAGTACCATGGAATGGGAGGTGCGTGGCTCAGTGCCTGGCACGGATGCGCTGCAGGAGGCCTCTGGGACCACGGGAGCGAGTCATTTTGCTGAAGAATCTGGGACAAGAGAAGTGGCTGAAGCGAGTGCATGGGAGAGCTTAGTGTCCTGTGCTGGCTCCCGCAGAAGCCCGCGTTGGAGTCATTTAGACGTTGCATCCGATGGCCACGACTACTCTATGTGGTAGCTGTGGTATGTCACCAGTTTCCTGCCTGGACTCTCCTATCGGAGGCCCATGCTGGGCTGGCATGTCACACGTCCCCGTCGTGCTTGCCTGACCCACGGGGGCCCGCCCCAACTGGAGGGGCCCGGGGGAAGGGTCTGGGCCTTCGGGCTGGCTCACCTTCACATTGCATTTTTCATCCACGTCAGGACCCCCGGGTGCCATCATGACCCCTTGTCCAGGCCCGGGGAGCCCGGCAGCTGAGGCTCATGGGAGATGGGGAGTCAGGGCCCCGAGTCTGGGGTCAGACTGGCTTCCAAGGGGCGGTGGGGACCAGGGGTGGGTGGTGGTTTACTGAGCCCGAGGGGCTATGGTAGCGGGGAAGGGGGCCCCTAGGCAGGTCAGCCAGGAGGCAGCACCCACACCTTGCTCAGGGCACCTGCAAGGTGGGGCCCCAGGGAGGGAGGCATGGTGCAGAGGAGCTGCCCCGGGTTCTGACAGAGCAAAGCTAGAAGGGCCTTTTGTGTGTGTACCAGGATGTGCTGTGCACAGTTGTGTTTTGGCTGCACTTGGGTTGGCCTTGGAACTCCATGGCCGTTGGGGTGGGCCCCTCCCCAAGTGTAGGGTCTCCAGGGGTTTCACACGAGCTCCAAAAAGAGCTTGTGCTTCCTCAGACAGAGGAGCCTGAGGCGGGCCAGTCCCGAGGATGAGGCCAGGTCCCCCCTGCCGGCCTGGGTCTGCTGCTGGCCTGTCACCCAGTCGCCACCGGTGCAGGCGGGCTGCAGGGGTGAGGGTCGAGCTGCCGGCCGCCGCCTCTGATCGGAGGGCGCCAATCGGGGGGCCTGCAGCTGGGGCTGCTCTGCGGGGGATTCCGGTGGCTCTAGCCTGCCGCCCGCCCCGGCTGGGTGGTGGCTCCCTGGAGGCCAGCAGCCGAGTCTATGTGTCTGTGCCCGCCTCTGCAGGCAGCCTGCCCTACGAGTACAAGATCGTGATTGCCGGCAACCACGAGCTGACCTTCGACCAGGAGTTCATGGCTGACCTCATCAAGCAGGACTTTTACTACTTCCCGTCGGTGTCAAAGCTGAAGCCGGAGAACTACGAGAACGTGCAGTCCCTGCTCACCAACTGTATCTACCTGCAGGACTCGGAGGTCACCGTGCGTGGCTTCCGGATCTACGGCTCGCCGTGGTGAGTGCGCGGGGCGCCGTCCCCACCCCAGGCGGGGGGCCGAGGAGCTGGGGTGAACACGCGGAGGGGAGCGGGGCCGGGAGAAGCTCCGGGGAGCTCCAGGTCACCATGAGGAGCTGGAGCTCAGGCCCCCCGTATCCCTGTGTGGCCCCTGGCAGGTCGCCGCTGCTCTCCGAGCTTTGGTTGCCTCGTGTCTAGCTGGCAAGTAGTTGTGTCCGCTGTGCCCTCTGCTGTGCGCCTCACACATAGCCCTGTACTGTTCTTATCCCCGGTTTCCAGAAGAGCCAACTGAGGTACAGAGAGCATGAGGATCTTGCCAAATGTCACACAGCTAGGAAGGGGCACGGCTGGGGTTACAGCCAGGCACTGTGGTTCCAGAGCCCCTGCGTTCAAGCATTATCCTGTGTGCTAGGAATCTCCCCATTGCCCGTGTCCCCTGACACGCACCAGAGATGCATAGATGAGGGGTAGCGAGTGATGAGCCAGGCTGAGGAAAGGTGGTTGGAATTTTCATGGAAGGCTGAAGACCTGGTTTACCATGTTGGGGATGGCAGTTGTTTCTTTTTTTTCTTTTTTCTTTTTTCTTTTTTCTTTTTATTTATTTTATTTTATTTTATTTTATTTTATTTTATTTTATTTATTTTATTTTATTTTATTTTATTTTATTTATTTATTTTTGGCAGTTGTTTCAATCATGAGTACATATCAAGCCCTTATTCCGTGTTGGGCACAAAGGACAGTCAGGCCTCATCCCTGGCTTGGCTTGGGGGGGATCAAGGTGAGAATGAGTCATGACTCTTCTATGTGATGGCCAGTGTGTCCATCAGAGCCCTGATGATAATGACGGTGATGGTGATGGCGATAACGGTTGTGGTGGCCATTATAGTGGTGGTGATAGTGGTGATGATGATGAAGATGGTGGTGATGGTGAAAGTGATAATGATGGTGATGTGATAGTGGTGATGGTGATGGTGGTGTTGATGGTGATGATGGTGGTGATGGTGATGGTGGTGTTGATGGTGATAGAGATGATGGTGATAATGGTGAAGGTGATGGTGGTGGTGGTGGTGATGGTGATTGTGGTAATGATGGTGATAGAGATGATGGTGATGATGGTGAAGGTGATGGTGGTGGTGGTGAAAGTGATAATGGTGGTGGTGATGTGATGATGGTGATGTTGGTGATGATGGTAATGATAGTGATGTTGGTGATGATGGTGGTGGTGGTGGTGGTGGTGATAGTGATGATGATGGTGATGGTGGTGGTGGTGGTGGCAGTAATTCATTCCTGAGCAAATTCAGCAGGCCAGCCCCTGGGCTAAAGTCTCCATGAGTGTTGTTTCTAATTCTTACTCAGCCCTGAGCCGACTGATTTATTGTCCGCATTCTATAGGTGGACAGACCAGGTGGCCCCTAGAGGGCTTAGAGCTGGCTGTAGTCACAGGGAGCCAGGTGCTGGCAGGGGGAGGAGGGCACCATACACAGTAAGGAGAGACCACATGTCCTTGGAAATGTGGTATGATCCCGAAGGCTCCTTGGAGGAGGGAGGAGGTGAGGTGACCTGAGCTGTGAGGGAGTAGAAGGGCGTTCGCAGCTAAGGAGGGGTGACGCCTGAAGCTGTGCCATCAGAGCAGTACATGTGGAGAGGCTGAAGGATGATTTGGGGGCACACAGGACTGTATGGGTGCAGGGACTTTGGGGGGAGCCATTACCCACACCGGGCTGCCTGATGGATGCCATGTGATGAAACCTGGTGGCCGGAGGCTGCGGGCGGGTGTGGGACCTGGTTCCGTCCTGCCCAGGCCTCCTCAGGGGACAGAGCAGAGATGACCCTGAGCCCCGGGTTCTCGCCGTGTCTGGAGTCTTGACCTCCCCGCAGCCTGTGCGCTCCCAGACGAGGACCACGGGGGCCCTCGAGGACGCGATGAGCTCGGTGCCAAGGACGGGAGTGGAGAGGAGGCGTTGAATCTGCCTGGCAGGCCACTGGGGCCCACGCTTGGAGAAGAAGTCTGGCGGAACATACTGGAAGAACTGGAGCGTGAGGTGCAAGAGGGAAGTCAGGAAGGTCGATGGGGAGGCCTTCAGGAGCCAGACGGGCATCTGCACTGCGCCTCCTTGCCCAAGATTTTGAGCACCCCTGCCCCTACACACCCACACACTCACACAACCCTTTTAAAAAAACATTCTGTAGGAGTTCATGGTGTGGCTGTGGATCCAACCGGCCTGGGCTCCAATCTTGGCCTCACCTTTTATGGGCTGTGTGACCCTGGGCAAGTCACTTAACCTCTGTGCCCTAGTTTTCTTCCCTGCAAAATGGGAGTGACAGTGGCTGTCCCGCAGAGGGTGGTCGTGAAGGTGTCAGGAGGGTTTAGCTGGGCCTGGTGCCTGCCCCACCAAGCTCTCCACCAGCGGAGACCCTGTGGCTGTTATTGCTGCCAAGGCCAGCCCTCCAGCCCTGCCTGGGCCAGAACCAGTGTGTGGGACGGAGGACAGATGGGGGGGGTGGCAGGTGCACTCAGTGTCCCCCTACCCCCAGGCAGCTGTGTGCTCCCTCAGGGCTGGGGGAGAGGAACCCCTGTGACAACCTGCCCTCGGGCTCCTGGGTGTGGGGCCAGCCCTGGGGTCCCCTCTGCCAGCTGGAGGCCAAGTGCTGGGCTCCCGAAGGGCCTGCGTGAGGCTGGCGGTTGGTCCAACTGCTCTGCGCTCCCGCTGCCAGTGGTTCCTGCATTCAGTGTCAGGAGCTCGAGCCCAGCACTGCCTGCGGGAGTGGGGGGAGGGGCTTGGGACAGAAGGGGCCTCAGGAGGCCCTGGTGAAATCCAGGAGGGCTCCCGGGGAGTGGGAGTTTGAACTGCAGTTTCCACAAGTGGAGGAGGCAGGAGAGGAGCCCTATTTCTGAGCCCCGTGCTGTGCCGGCTCCACCTCTGGATGCTGTTTCGCAGCCCTGGATGCCCAGGGCTACGTGGTACCCTGTCTTCGCTCCACCTGCAGGCTGTGCGCTGGCCTTCCAGCGGCTGCCCTGCTTTCCCTGAGGCCCCACCTGGGGCTGGGAGCAGCTGCTGGGAGTTCCAGCAGCAGCACTGGCCGGGCAGTTGGTTGGTAAGGGAAGAGCTATTCAAATTGGGACACTGTGCATATCTAGCTGTGTGACTTTGGGCAAGTGCCTCAGCCTCTCTGGTCCATCCTTGGCCGGGGTAATGGTGCTGCCCATGGTCAAGGCAGCTGTGAAGTCTGTGAGAGCCCGTTTGAAGGACGGTCTGGCCCAGAGCAAGGCCCCGGAGGTTGGTTGTAATTCCTGTTACCGGGGAGCTCCTGGGGTGGAGGCCGGATGAGGATAGCTCTTTTCCAGCTGATACCCCAACAGCCCTCCAGGCAGGGCCAGGACTCTCATTATCCTATTTCACAGAAGGGCAGGTAGAGGCCCAGGTGGGATGTGGCTTGCCCAGGTTGGCGTGATGACCGCTCCGGACTCCTAGTCTGGGCTCTTCGTGCTGCTGTATAGAGGCCGTTCCTCAGTGTCCCCGTGAGACACCGCTCTGTGCCAGGCCCAGAACAGCGGGCGCAGGGTGTGTTCCTGGTTCTCCAAAAAGCTTCAGATGCACCTAGGCCTCCCTGGCCCAGGGGGATACTGAGGCCAGGGGGTCCGGACCATGTTCTCCTGGTCAGCCAGGAATGGCCTAGGCTTGTTGTCAAGGCTTCCTGAGTGCCGCGTACTCTTGTGGGTCCCGGGACGTGCTGTGAACCAGACAGGTGCAGCTCCAGCCTCACGGGGCTACTGTCCTCCTGGGAGACGCATCGACTGCTAATTCCTTGGTTCACAAGGGCCAGGAGGAGAGGGGCCGGGAGCTGGGGCCCGGGAGGGCCTCCTATGGGACAGGGGCAGGGATCTGGGGCCCGGGAGGGCCTCCTATGGGACAGGGGCTGGGAGCTGGGGCCCGGGAGGGCCTCCCATTGGACAGGGGCCGGGAGCTGGGGTCAGGGAAGGCTTCCATGGGCGAGGCAGCAGCTGAGGGGACAAAAAAGCTATGCAGGGGGGTGGGGGGCACTGGGAAGAGTGTGACAGGCAGAGGGAACAGCTCAGGCAAAGGCCAGGAGGCCGGTGAGGCTGTGGTCACGCGGGGGGTGCTGAGGTGTTCCAGGCTGCATGGGTCCCTGTGGGTCGGCTGGACCATCACCCCCAGCGCTCAGCATCCAGTCGGTCACGGCCCCCTCTGCCTGCCCCCCTGTGTCATCAACCGTGGAGACCCCGCACATCACCCCCGAGGCCCAGAAGGGCCACAGAGCTCATCGGTGCAGGATTGGCAGTCGGTCAAGTGCTGTTCCCTGGGCCCAGACACTCGAGGTGTGTCCCCAGGCTCTGCCTCTCGCCCCGTGTGTGACCTGCTGAGTCCCGCATCTCCGAACCTCCGAGTCCCAAATGCACAGGTGGCACTGCCCCTCCAGTCTCGTCCGTGCTCTTCCAGGTGAAGCTGCACAAGGGGAAGCGCATGAACCTGCCCGGGAAGGTGTTCACGGCCACAGAACCTCCTGGTCCCGCTGCCGATTGTGCTGCTGCGGGGGTTGCACCCCCAACCGTGTGTGGAGGCTCAGCCCCTCGGCCCTACTGCCTGGACATTTGGCGGCTCACGGGGAGGGCCGCCCGCAGAGCTGGTGGCGACTCTCACTAAGTTCTGATGTTCGAGTTTCCCCTTCTTTTCCCTGCTTACCTCATGTTGACTTAACAGGCAGTGTTCTCTCCAGCGCTAGAAGCGTGATTGTACCCGTGGGGGGATCAGGCCTTGCGTGAAGCCCTGGCCACGGGAGGCCCGAATGGCAGTGGTGTCTGGAACATGTGGGCGGTGCTGGCCCAGGTCAGGGGGCAGACCCGGCCAGTGTGATCTGCGCAGGCAGAGCAGGGGCACAGGTGGCAGTGGCAAATGACAGCTGTCATCCGTGCAGGAAGCCTATCCTGCAGGCAGGAGCCCAGAAGTGAGGTGACGTGACCTTGCTGAGTGGTGAGCTGCCCATCACAAGGGGTGTGCAAGTGCAAACCTGCTGCGTTTGGGCCTGGTACCAGGCCAGCTGCTGCTGCTTAGAGGACTGCAGTCCCTGTACCTGCATGGGGGTGCCACTGACACGCTGTCAGGCAGGTGGGGACGAGTCCTGTTGGTGCTGCACTTGGAGCCGGGGCAGTGTGACCAGGCTGGCCTGGACCTTGAGGATGGCCCAGAAAAGCCAGGAAGGAGAAACAAAGCAAACTCGTGGTCACCACCCACGGTTGGCTTTTTTCCCTAAGTGGTGCCACCAGGAGAGTCTCTGCTTGGGAGACCGACTCCTTCCAACTTTTGTTGGGCCACGTGCTCTGAAGGCCACAAGCGAGGTGAGCCTGGCCCCCTGCAGGGCTCTGTGGACCCAGGAGTGGATCAGGCCTGGCGCTGCCATCCGGGAGCTCAGGATGAGCATGGTGGTGGGGTCGGGGGTGAGGGGGGTCTCGTACCTGCTGACACCCCATGCTGACCCCGCCTCGGCCCAGGCTAGTCCCCGGCCCCGTGCTCATCCGCATGTCCTCCTCAGTCCCTGCTGTGGGCCAGGGTTACCAGCCCCATCCTGCGGTGGTCAATGAGGCAGAGAGAATAATTTCTTTTTTTTTTTAATTTTTAAAAATGTTATTCATGAGAGAGAGAGAGAGAGAGAGAGAGAGAGGCAGAGACACAGGCAGAGGGAGAAGCAGGCTCCATCCAGGGAGCCCGATGTGGGATTCGATCCTGGAACTCCAGGGCCACACCCTGGGCTGAAGGTGGCGCTAAGTCACTGAGCCACCCGGGCTGCCCTTTTTAATTTTTTAAAAAAGATTTTATTTATTTATTCACGAGAGACACAGGGAGGCAGAGGGAGAAGCAGGCTCCCTGTGGGGAGCCCAATGCGGGACTTGATCCCAGGACCTGAGGATCACACCCTGAGCCGAAGGCAGATGCTCAGCCGCTGAGCCACCCGGGTGCCCCGAGAGAATAATTTCTAAGATAAGTATATCCTATGCGACTTTTGGGATATACTTATGCTAAGAGATTTGTTGTTTATCTGAAGCTCAAACTGAAAGGACGCCCCGTAGTTCATCTGGGCACCCCAGTCCTGAGAGGGTCAGGTTCCTTTTTTTTTTTAAAACTTATTTATCCGTGAGAGACGCATGACTACGCCGTGACTTACTCCTCCACTTGTGAACCCAGCCGCCCTGGCTCTGGGGCCGTGGTGCATGCTCCTGTGTGGCCGGTGTCGTGCGTACCCCTCAGGGTATGGAGACCCGTGCACCCGAACGCATGCCCGTGACATGCTCACACGCACCCCTGCGTGCCGACTGTGCGGTCCTGAGGTGGACAGGTGAGCTAGCCCATCCCTCAGAGTGGTCAGGACGATTTCCTTCCTGGCCAGCGGCACCTCACCTCGCGTCCTCGGTGTCACAGGGCTTCTTGGTTGCATCCATGCTGCTGTGCTGGCGACCCCGGTGGTTTTGCTTGCTTTGCCCTGATGGCCAGTGAGGCCGAGCGTCTTCCGTGGGCCACTTGGACTTCCTCAAGTGTTCCTGTCTTTTTGTCCATTTACAAAAAACAATTGGGTTCTCTGTCCTTTTCATTTCTTTCTTTCTTTTTTTTTTTTTTTTAATATTTATTCCTGAGAGACCCAGAGAGAGACCCAGAGAGAGAGAGAGAGAGGCAGAGACACAGGCAGAGGGAGAAGCAGGCTCCCTGTGGGGACCGTGTGTGGGACTCGATCCCGGAACGCCCGGGGCCGAGGGCAGATGCTCATCCATGGAGCTACCTGGGCGGCCCTGACGGTCCTTTTCGTGTCGGTTCGTAGATTCTCCGTGTATTCCGAGTGTGAGTCCTTCGGCAGTTGCAACGTGACAAGTGGCTTGTCCTCGCCTGTGATTCTCTCCCGGTGGTGCTTTCAGCCGCCGGGGTTCTTGGTCTCGGGGTGGCCACGGCATCTGTGTGTTCCTTTGTGGCAAGTGCTTCTCATGTTCCATTTGGGAAATCTGTGTCCCCTGGAGTCTGGAAGGTATTTCCATTTTGTTTTCTGGAAGCTTTGCCGTCTAGCCTGTCGTGCTTAAGTGTGGGGACCCCCTGGGTGAGCGTGTGCTGATGGTGAGGAGGAGGGAGCCCGTCCTCGGCGTCTCCCTGCGACGCCCACTTGGCCCTGCCCAGGTGCAGGAGGTCTGTCCCCGGCTGGCCGCTCCTGCCTGTCGCCCGGGCCCCGTCCACGCAGCTGCAGGACCGCGCTGACCGCAGTGCTCTGGCGACGGCTTCCTCTGGTGCCTCTTTTCCCACCGGGACGTTTGAGGCTCCACGAGAACGGGACCCGAACCAGTCTCTTGTGGCCTTCATACCAGCGGCGAGGACGGTGCCCGGCCCATCAGAGGAAATGTCAGTGGGATTCGTGGATGGAGGGATGGCTGGACAGACAGACAGGTGACAGATGCCAGGCTGGGGGGACCCAGTCAGAGCTCAGGCCTGGCGTGGCGTGCTGTCCCTGGGTACCTCTGTGGCCTCCCCCGGGCCTTCCCCCGAGCTCCTTGCCCACGGGGCCCCTCCTTGACCTCCTGCTCGATGCTGGTCTCCTGGGACGGAGCCTGCCCGTGCTGTCACCCCCTGCCCTGCAGCCCTGCTGCCCATCACCCCCAGGCTGAAGGCCTGTCCCCATCTCTGGTCCCGTTGCCTCCCCAGCTCCAGCACAGGCTCCGTCACCGTGGGGCCGAGTCCCGTGTGTGTGTGTGTGTGTGTGTGTGTGTGTGTGTGCACGGGGGGACGCTGACCTCCCAGTCACCGGAAGGCCACGTCCAGGCCCGTCGGGACCTCGACGGCTCTGAGCCTTGGGCAGGGCGGCTTAGGGGACGGGGTAGGACCACCAGGCTCGGAGGAGGAGGAGGGGCTCAGCTGTCACAGAATCTTAAGTGCTGGAAAAAAAACTGTATACATCCCGTATTCATTTATGGGTTTTGGATACATTTTTTGTTCTCATTTAACTGAAAACGGCCTTGATTTAAGAAAAAAAAAAAACAAAACCCCACACCAACCAGGAGTGCGGGAGGGAGTGCAATTGGCATGCAGCTCGTCCATCTGGTCTAATTACTTCTGGTATTTTGAAAGAAGGATTGTAAACCTGCTGAGACATTAAACTTTGAGAAGTGGCTGCCGGCCGTTGCCGGGCGTCTGGGCGCAGATCCTGGTGCTCAGCTTGTCGGCCTGGTGCTGCCTCGAGGCAGGGGTGCAGGGTGCCCTGCCCCTCCCGCAGGCAGCCTGGGGCCCCGGGGCCCAGCTCTCTGTCACCACCCTGCTACAGGCGGCCAGGTCCCAGCCTGGCAATCTGGGGTCAGAGTCTGGGCCTTCCGTTTAATGACGGCGGGGCCCGCCGCCCCCTGTAGGGTGGTTCCTAGGATTCCGGGAGGTCCTGGGCCTATACTGCGTGGGATGCAGCAGATGCTCAGCACGCGGTGGCCCCACTCACCGCCTAACCCTCCAACAGCTCACTGCCTTGGTTGCCCGGCATGGGGTGGCGGGCTCGGGGTTCCCTGCACGGCCAGGGGCTGCCCACTGAGGGCCAAGCCTTCCACGTCCTTCTCTCCCTTCTCCGTGGGCACAGGGCAGGCCAGCTGGGTGGGATGGGGGCAGGCACAGAGCTGCCTGTAACCCAAGGGAGCCAGGCTCTGCTTGCTGAGGGGACGGTCGTCGTTGTCACTGTTCCTGCTGCGGTCCCTGAGGCCCGGTGCTCCAGCGACCCTTGTCCCACTGGACCGCCGCGGAGGCCGAGACCCAAGAGTGAAGGGACTGGCTTAGGGTCCCCCGGTGCTTGAGGGCAGGATGGAGGCTCCCCGCAGAAGTGGGTACAGAGCGATGCTAAAAGGTTTGGTTTTTTAAAAGATTTTATTTATTCCTGAGAGACCCAGAGAGAGGCAGAGACACAGGCAGAGGGAGAGGCAGGCTCCATGCAGGGAGCCCGATGCGGGATTCGATTCCCGGACCCCAGGATCACGCCCTGGGCTGAAGGCAGACACTCAACCACTGGGTCACCCACGTGGCACTAAAAGTTGTTTTTTTTAACTTCATCAAATAGGTTTTTGGGAGAAAACCGAATAGAGGCCAATAGAGTGAAACCCCAGCTTCTTCTTTGCCCCGAGATGCTCTCACTGGGATGTGGGCGAGGGCCGGGGACCCTGCCCAGGCGCGACACCGAGCCCGGCTGCCGTCAGAGGCCGCGGGGGTCGTGGGGATGCCAGCCCTGCCCAATCCGGGCCCCTGGCTCCTTCCACGAGTCCCGGCGCAGCGCCAGCCGCTCACCCACACTCCTTTGCTCTTTCTCTTAAGAAAACCCTTTCTGTTCCTTCGAAAAGCATTGATTCATTCAGTCTCCCGCCAATGACCATCCACGGTGTTTGGGACGCTGGACGCCCCTGTTCTGCAAAGTGCTGTCTGGGGCAGTCGTGGGCAGCCTGGATTGGGGTGCCCCTCGAATGGAATTGTGCCCGCCCTGGCCTGTGGGTGCGCTCGGTGCGGAGACGGGTTCCTTTCGTTTCCTGTGGAAAGGAGGACGAGCTGTGGCCCGAGGTCTGGGGTGTCTTCCTCCATCTGGGGCGGCGTCCTGTCTCCCTGTGGTCAGTGGGCGGCCTTTTCTGGCCCTGTCCCCCGTGGCCCCCGAAGCCCCCGTGGCCCCTGAAGCCCAGCTGTCCCCAGGGGGGTGGCAAGCCCAGCTCCCCGCCCGGCCCCCTGGGGCTTCCAGCTTGTTACTTCCCAGCGTGAAGACCCACGTTCCCTGGTTCCCGGAGGGCCAGTGCCTGCGCCCCTGGAGCTGTGATCATTCCTGTTCCTCTCGTGTTTCTAGGGGGTTTTGGCACAAGGCTGCGGCCCCCATCCGTTGAGGCGGGAGAGGTGGGCCTTCCCTCCCCGCTGTGGCTGAGACCCAGGCCCTGGAGCGGCAAGGTCCCTGGGAGCTGCTGCAGCATCGTCCTATTAACCCGCCGCACAACGGGGCACGTGGACGGGGAGGGGAGGTTCGGGGGGGCTCCAGCCCGGGGGGGCGGGCCCGCACATCTTCGGGGTGGCCTGGAGCAGCCTACAGGCCTCGGGGGCTGCAGAGCCCAGGAGGGGCTCCCCGAGTCCCTGGGTCCCACTTCTGGGACATTGGCCTTGGATTCTCCCCTCCGTGCAGGGCAAGGTGGGGGCGCCGGGGCCTTGGTGATAGGCCCTTCCGGTCCTGAGCCAACCGGTGAGGACGGCTGTTTGCCCTGGGGCCGCCCGCTCAAGGGCCGTGACCGTGAGTGCTGCCCAGGTGTCCCCCAGCCCCCGGCATGTCCCCCAGGTCCCGGCAGGTCCCCAGGGCCCCTCTTGTCCCCCAGGCCCGGCTTGTCCCCCAGCCCCTGGCATGTCCCCCGAGCCCTGGCATGTCCCCCAGGCCCCTGCTTATCCCCCAGGCCCCTGCTTATTCCCCGGCCCCTGGCATGTCCCTCGGGCCCCTGCTTGCCCCCCGGACCCCGGCATGTCTACCACCAGGGGTCTGGCTGCCACCCATACTCTTCTCCTCCCTCACCTGCACTCTGACAGTTGTCACCCCCACGCCGCAGGCAGCCCACGAATTTTGAAATTGGGAAGAAATACCTCACGGTCCCCGGCCCTACACTTGCTGCCTCTACACACACACTGCACCATGCATGCACCTGTACACAGCTACACACACAACCCCTGTACCACACACCGCACAGGCAACTACGCACACACATCCATACACACAACCCCCACACCGTGCAGACACATCACACACCTACCTGCACAGCCTCACATTGCACACGCACACCACACACAAGTATGAATACATACGTGCAGCTATATACACCTACACGCACAATCCCCACACCACATATACGCACAACACATGCATGCAATTACACACACCTACACACACAACCCCCACGCTGTGCACCCCACACACATACATGCACACATATGCAGCTACAAACATGCACACATCTGCATATACAGCTCCCCCCACATGCACACCACACACACAGCTATACACACAACCCACACACCACACGCATGTACACTCGCATGTAGCTACACACATGCACACACCTACTTACACAACCATACATACACACACCATACACACATGCATGCACACACACAACCCCCTGATTGTGCACACTCCAGACTCTCTCTCTCTCTCTCTGTCTCTCTCGGACTGTGTCCTTTGCCCCTTCCCTGTCCTTATCGGTCTTGATTTCGCGTTGTTGTTATCTTCCCTACAGAGGCCCCTCCACACATATGCGCACCATTCTACATGAGATTAATGTTTGAAACGAATTGTCTGCCTTCTCTGGGCTGCAGAGTCCCAGCGAAACAAAAGATGAATGGTTCTGCACCTCGCAAGGGTGGGGGAAATTAATTAGGAATGACAAAGGACCCCATTCTTCGGTTCCACTTATCTTGCTGCTGACTTGCCGGAACTGTTGTGCACAGGGCAAGGTGTGTGATTGACAGTCTGTGGGGACGTGTCGCCAGCCTGTGGGGCCCTGCCCCCTCACAGGCAGGGGCAGGTGGAGCTGGCCCAGGGGGCTCCCTTGGTGCCCTCGGGGAGGTGCCAGGAAAAGGAGCAAGGCAAACGTCTCTCCCTCAGAGCTGTGCAGGTGGCGGCCATGGCTCGGACTGTGGGGTGTTCCCAGATGTGGGGACACCACCTGTGGGGTGAGGAGTCGGCACGAGGTCTCTTGGGCAACCCAGGTATGCCACTGACTCGGTTTCCCCCGCAGCAGACGGGAGCTCCGCTCCCCCCCTGGGGCAGCTGGTGGGGCCAGTGACATGGGGACCTCCGGGTGAGGTGCTCTGTAGCTGCCCATGGGGGTCAGGCCGCCGTCCTGCCCAGGCTGCAGCTTTCACCCTCGTAGGAGGAGGGCGGGGTGAGAACGCCTGGCCCAGCACCTGCCAGGGCAGCCGCCCTCCACCCCCGACCCTGGGGCGCAGGCTGCCTGGGAGGCAGGGAAGTTCCCCGAAGGAGGTGAGGCGGCATGCAGAGGGTGTGACACACTGAGCCCGCTTCCCCTCTGAGGTCTCATCTGTGAAATGGGCACATGGGTCCCGCGGGCCGGTCATGGGATGGTGGGGGAGACTGGAAGCTCAGTGGGTGGTGAGGGTCTGTGTCCTGGTGCTTATGTTTGTTGCAGGTGTCAGAGTTTCGTGACTCCAGGGGTTTGGGGAATGGGTGGGCTCAGGAGGGAGGGAGCACAGAGGAGAGGACAGATGCTTAATTCTTCCCACCTGCCCACCTGCCCACCTGCCAGGTACAGCACCTGGCCGTTGATTCTATTGTGTTCATTCGTTCGTGCACACCATGAGCCAACCCTCCTGAGTCCACCCAGGCTCAGCCATCCTTTGGGCAAGAGGGATTTAGGGGTGATTTGACCTGAGCCCACCCTGAGGGAGCCACCACGAGGGCACTCAGAGCAGGGAGGGTCACCTGTGCTTGGGGGATGGAGGTGATCAGGGAAGGCTTCCTGGAAGAGGGGCCTTTAAGCCAAACCTTAACAAATATTGAGTCATGGACTCTGAAGAGAGGCTAAGGAGGGCTTTTCAGGTGGCTGGAACAGTGGGAGCAAAAGCCCCAGAGGTGGGAAAGGCTGTGCTGTGCTCAGCAAACAGGATTGTTACGGCCGGCAGGTGGTGAGTTCAGTGGGAAATCTGAACAGGACGGTCCCGCAGGTGGATGGGGACAGAGCCCAGGGACCCTGTGTGCCAGGCCCTGAGGTCTGGGCTGGTCTTCTAGGCACAGGGAGCCATGGAGGGCTTGGGAGTAGAGGAGCCACATGGGGGACAGTTGAGGGGGGGCACCAGGGACCAGAGTCACAGGCTGCTTCGTCTCCATCCAGCCAGGCTCCACAGGGGCAGAGCAGGGCCAGGGCTGGGCTGGGACCTGGCAGGGGACATTCAGGAGCTACTCACAGGGACAGCAGGCGGTTGCCATTGAAGGGGGGGAACCTGCGGCCCAGCCACCCCAGTGGGGGCCTCTCTGGGTCAGGCACCTATTGGGCCCCCGATGCAGGAGCCAGGACCCCTGGTCCTGTGTGTCCTCAGGCACACCACTTGGCCTCTCTGTGCCATTGTTTGCTTCTCGTTAAAGTGGGAGCCTCCCAGGACTTTGAGCTGAGGGTTAACTGAGCTGAGGTGTACAAGTGGCTGGTAAGCGGGGCACGCAGAGGAAGGGGAGGCAGGAGGAAGGCCTCTGGCATGGAGGAAGGGAGCATGGGCTCTGGGATCACCGTCTGGGTTCGAGCCCTGGCTGTGTCACTTGGTCCCCAGGTAACCCTGGGCAAGCCTGTGACCCTGCCCACACCCCGGTTTCTGCATCTGGATTTGTGCCTGTGTGGCTGTCCCCTTGATGTCGCTGCCATGCCCCTCGGAATCCGGTCAAGGGAACCCCCTACGCCTGCCCTCGGGCATTGTGCCCTGGCCTGGGTGCCCCGCTGGGCCCAGCCCCACCCTGGGGCACCCCAGGCCTCCTCCGCCCACACCCCAGCATCCCCAGGAAATGGGGTGGCCACCCCCCAGGCTAACTGGCTGACCCCTGGGCACACCTTCCCCGCAGCGCGGAGTGCACTCCGCTTCAGCGATCTCTGCAGACGCGTCCCCCTCCCGTCTGCCGTTGGGGGACCCGGGATTCACGCTTCAGGGGGAAATCGTTTAATGATTGGCCACGAGGAGGTCATTTATATTGGCTAAGCGGGCTTAATTAGACTGGATTCGAAGGTTACCATAAGCGCACAAAAAAGCTGTTAAGGGGTTAACCTCTGAGAGATTACATTGTATTCAGCGCTCTGTTAAAGTTTGAATTAATTTTTCCCATGGGTTTGTTCACATTCTAATTTTCAACTAAATGAGACATCTGTTTCAGAAAAGGAAAATTTGCTCTGGTTGTCATGGCAACTATCATTCTGTAAGAAAATTATTCCAATGGTTACTTTAGAACAGAAAGACAGAAATTCAGGACGTAAAGCCTCCTCCCATTGCTCACTCGGAATTCTGATTCATCCGACCTCCTTGGGGCCTGTGCGGTGTCCCGGATGGGGTGTAGACGGCGGGCCCTGGGCCCCCAGCGGGGCCAGGCTGGGTGCAGGAGGCGGGGGCTGGGTTTTCGCAGGGCCCCAGAGTCCCGTGTGGGGCACTCAGGGTCCCGGACCATGGCTGCCCCCGAGGTGGGTGGGCCAGTAGGCGGTGGGCTGGGCCCCGGCTGCTTGGGTGGCCGGCCCTGTGGCCCTTGGCTGCCCTGTCCCCTGGCGGGAAATCAGGGCAGCCGCGCACTTCACCTCTGGCCCCAAAGGGCCTTACGAGGTGAGGAGGCCGATTGGCCAGACGCTGGGGCCTCTGGGGCCAACTTCCTCTCGGAGGAGGACCTGCGCCACCCTTTGTCTCCTCTCCCCCTGGAGGAGCTGAATGGACATCAGCAGGAGGGGCCGGTCAAAGGCCTCTGGGGAGGGGGTGAGGTCACCGTGAAGAGCCCGTCTCCACACGAGCCCTGTTGCAGGCTGCCCTGGGCAAGGCCCCTGGCCTGCAGAGGGTGTCCCCCAGCCCATGGGCCATCCTGGGAAATGTCTCCTCTGGATGTCTGCATGAATGATTTGACGCTTCCTTCTCCTCCTAAAATTTCAATAAAAGCTAGAACCTCCCCTTTCCCATTGATGGAGCTCCTGGGCCTTTAGGAGTTTTCATAGTGGGAGTGAAATGCAAGCCTCTTCACCCCCCCTTCTCTCCTCCCCTCTGTGCAGGGTCACGGCAGGCAGCAGGGATGCCCCTGCCCTCGGGGGTAAGGTCTGGGGGCATAGGCATCGTTATTCTGCTGGGACAGGTGAAGCGAGCAGCCCAGGGGCCCAGAGCTGGGAGGTCTGATGCCAGCCTCCGTGCCTTGAGCAACTCAGCTGTCAGGGCCTCCCCGGCGCCTTCCCAGGATTTGAGGTGCTGTCTTTCCAAGAACGGGCAGGTGTCTCCGTGGGGAACCGCCGCCCCAGAGGAAGACTCGGTGGTGCTGGGTGAGGGGAAGCTGAGGCCGGCAGAGGCTTGCGGGGGTCTCCTTCTGGGGGTCTGTGGGGTCTCTGATCTATTTCGAAGTGTCTCTTTCAAGAAGCTACCCCTTGCTGTGGCTCACAGGAACTAACAGATGCCTTCTCTCCATGCAGATGAGGCCTCATCCCGTCTTGTAAATATTTGATTAGATTTTTGAAGAATAGATCTCATATTTGGAAGGCAGTGCCAGAAATGCGTTGCTTCTTTCCCCAGAGGCTGACAGGCCTTTGGGCTCCTGAGAGGACCACTAGGCTTGGCTTTCTGAGTGGCTTCCAGGCTGCTGCAGCCCTTTCTGCAGTGAGTCTGCCCTGGTTCCACCAAAAGGGGACTTTGAGTGTACCAGGGTCTTCAGGGTTGCAGAGCTGTGAGCTCAGACTATTAGGGCAGGAGCAGCCTTGGGTGGATGCGGAGTGGGACTGTTAGCCGTTTCTGACCAGGAACTGTGGTAGGAAAAGCACTTTACATTATGACTCACTACATCCGTACGTGGGTGTCTATTTAAATATAAATACATTTAACTGAAGTATCCTTCCCTGCTAGGAGGTACTCTTTTTGATGATGCTCTCTTTTCCTTTGAAAAAAATGTTGTTGTGAGCCGTCAAAATGCAGTTTGAAACACTCTGCCCTAGGTCAAAGGTTTTTCATGCACCCTCCATGGGGGGGCTTCAGGAAGGGGCCACAATAATGATAGCGATAGTGATGATGATGGTGGTGATGATGGTGGTGGTGATGGTTATGATGATGATGGTGATGGTGATGGTGGTGGTGGTGATGATGGTGGTGCTGCTGCTGCTTGTGATGGTGATGATGATGGAGATGGGATGATGATGATGTTGATGATGGTGGTGATGATGGTGGTATTGGTGATAGTGATAGTGGTGATGCTGCTGCTTGTGATGATGATGATGATGAAGATGGAGATGGGATGATGATGGTGATAATGGTGATGAAGGCAGCTACAATGGATTGAACCAGGCACTGTTTTAAGCACTTTATATGGATTAATGGATTTAATCCTTCCAAACAGCCCTATTGAGATGGTATTATTATCCCTGTTTTATAGATGGGGAAATTAAGGCATAGAGAGAAGTCGAGTCACTTGCCAAAGGTCACACAGGTAGTAAGAGGTGGACCCATTCTCACCCAAGTCCGTCCAACCCCAAGATTGCCTTAAAGATGGGTGTAAAATTGTGTATGTGTGGGGGGGTGCATTTTCTGTGGAGAGGACTCTCACCTCTATGCAGATGTGCAAGGGCAGGCCTATGTGGACGTGCCAGTGATAGGAGGTGTCTTCTGAGGGGACTGTCCCCAGGGCAGCCCACCCAATTGCTATTTCCCAGCCCCGAACACCTGGTCTCCTCACTTGGCAGGTGCTTCCTATGGTTGGGGATCCCTTGGACAGCCCAAGCCTGGGGACTCAGCCCTTCTGTGCCTCCTTCTCACCATCTGTTTCTCCTCCCAGAGCCTCAGAGTGCAGATCCCAGGCCAGCCATACAGGTGTTCTCCCGGGATCCACTCATATCTAGGTATGAGGGAATCTTCTCGGCTTCGCCTACAAGAACAAGGCAGGAGCCAACAGACCCCTTCTTCAAAGCCAAAACGTAGGTCAGCAGGGGCTTGGGGCTATGGTGGCCTGGTGTGCTCTGCCCGCTTTTAGTGAGTGTTTCTGGGTAGGGCCTGGGGGCTCTCTTGAATATGGGGCATCGTTTTGAGCTTTGAAGTTTAGGCTGCAATCCCAAGGCAACAGGAAAAGTCCTGACATCTGTTAACAGAGGGATTTGTTGATCCAGGCCTCCGTCACTCACCACCATTCCCTAATGCGACATTTATTCCCTTCTGGGCTGCTGCTGGGTGCAGGAGGAGCGGCAGGGTGGGGCAGGCAGGGCTCTGAAGGATACATGTGGCATGAGGGCAGGGTGGGCAGGAGGGGAAGATCAGGGACCCAGTGTTCCTGGCAGGGGTCCCAGATGAGCAAGGCCGGCAATGGAGGGGACTCGGCATGTGTCTGAAATGATGAAAGGACTTTTGATGCCCAGAGAGCCACCGCGGTGCCCCATCTTCCTCCCTCACAAACCTGGGTTCTAGGAGATGGTACTGCAGGCATGAAGGCTGGGGGGACAGAGGCTCAGGCCTGGGTTCAAACATGACTTCTCCCCCAATGAGCCGTGTGACCCTGGGCACCTCACCAAACCTCAGTCTTCTTGTCCAGAATGTACCATGGTGGGACGAAATCAGGGTTTTCAAATGGTGTTCCGTGAGGTGCCTGGGGTTCCAAAGAGGTGGCTGGCAACAGGTAGAGCCGTTGGGTCCACAACCAGAGGTCTCAGCCTTGCCCTGGAAGGGCGTATGGGCCATGAGAGGGATGTTAGCGGCCACTTTGGGCACGCGACAGACCCTGAAGATGAAAGCCCAGGCCCCCAGCTGACTTGTACGGTATGTGTAGGCAGGTGAGTGGTAGTGAGGTGCCCAGCCTGGGAGTCAGCACGCCCGGGACCAAGTCCCCAGGTTACCTCACCTCTCTAAGCCTCTGGTTCCTCATCTGTAAAATGGGGATACTGAGTCCTTAATTCACAGGGTTCTTGTAACAGGAAAACCATCCATGTACTTGGATGGTAGCTGACAAAAAAGTAGGTATGCAGGAGATGCAGGTGATAATTCCTGTTCTCAGTCTCCTCATCCATAAAACGTAAAGAAAGAAACCTGTCTGCCCACTCATGCTGCCTGTGTGAAGGTCCCTGAGGTGGCAGGTGGGGAGGTGACCGTGGTGATGACAGTGATAGTGGTGATGATGCCTGTATCATGTCCTGGGGCCATAGACTGGGGAGCTTAAAACAATAGGCATTTATTCTTTCACAGTCTGGGGGCTGGACATCTGAGATCAAGGTGTCACCAACATTTGTCCTTTTTGAGGGCCCTGAGAGGGAAGCTGTTTCATGACCCTCTCCCAGCTTCTGGTGGTGGCTGGCAGTACCTGGTGCTCCTTGGCTTGTAGACAACATCACTCCAATCCCCACCTCCATTGTCACTGGACCTTTTCCCTCTGTCTCTGTGTTTTTACAGGACCTTCTCATAAGACACCAGTCACTAGATTAGGGGCGCACCCTAATCTGCTATCACCTCATCTTAGCTTGATTATATCTGCAAGGACCCTATTTCTAAATACAGTCACATTCACAGGTATTGGGGGTTCATACTTCAACCTGTTTTTGGAGGACACAATGTGACCCACAACAGTGGCGACAGTGATGTTGGTGATGGTTAGAGTGCTGGTGGTGGTGATGGTGTGTGATGATATTGATGGTGGTGATGATGATGATGATGATGGTGGTGATGATGGTGACGGTGGTGATAATGGTGATAATGATAATGATGGTGGTGATGATGGTGATGGTGGTGATGATGGTGATGGTGGTGATGGTGACGGTGGTGATGATGGTGATAATGATGGTGGTGATGATGGTGGTGATAATGGGGATGATGGTGATGGTGGTGATGATGGGGATTTTGTAAACATTAAAGGGCTATGTTAATGTGGGATCTTATGACTCAGACCCAAAGGGAGGTTCTTAGTAGGATGCTTTTGTTAGAAATGGAAGCCCAATCAAATGGCTTTCTATGGGCCCATGTAAGTGAGAAGTGCAGAAGTATGGTGGGTGACCGGTGCAGTTTTGACCCAGGGGCTCCCCTGGGCCATGTGGTCCAGCCATAGCCCTTTGGGACAGCTTAATAGCTGCTAACAGTTTCTAAGGCAAGAAGCTCACTGGTTGAGACACAGGGTTGACAGCTTCATCTTCCCTCATTCTCCAAAGAAATATCTGGGATTCCCTCCAATGGAAGGATCTGGGTTACACGTTCACCAGTGAGCCAGTTGGCCTGGGTCCCTCTGGCCCTGCCCTTAGAGCTGGGGATGGACGCAGCCTGCTGGGAGCTTCAGGGGAAAGCAGGAATCACTGTCCTCCACTCGGAAGCCACTCTCTCTGGGTGGGGTCCCTGGGTGGTGATGATGGTGATGGTGGTGATGATGGGTGGGGTCTCTACCTGCCCCAGCCGTGGGCGGGAAGACAGAGGAGCGTTTTCCTGGTGAGGGGTGGGTGCGCATGTGCTCTGAGTTTCCTTAGAAGAGCCTGGAGCAAGAAAGGTCATTGTCAGAAGCTGATTCTTTTTAAACTTTCATTTTAAAAAATTATGGAAATAATATTAATTCGTCCTAGAAAAACAGAAACTGTGTTGAAAGATGAGGAAAAGGTAAGAGGATGCCAGTGACATCGCCCGGCCCACGAGTCGGTCAGGATTCTGGCTGAGTCCCGGCGGTTGTCACCTTTACTTGAGTTTTGAAGCATCAGGCAGGTCCTGAGGACCTCAGGCCTCCGCCTGCCCCCCCTTCCTGTCCGCGGCCTCTCTGAACCTCCTGCTCTTCTTCCGTAGGCAGCCCTGGTTTTATGGCTGGGGCTTTAACCTCCCTCGAGGCCAAGCACTGCTAGAGAAATGGAACCTCATTCCTGAAGGCGTAGACATCCTGATAACCCACGGACCACCACTGGGTAAGCGTCGGCTGGCCATCAGCTGGCCGGCTTGGGCTGGGGGGATGCGGGGCTTGTGGGGGGGTGCCCACCTGAGCGCTGAGGTCAACCCCTGTGAGCTCCAGAGTCCGGCTTGCTGCTCTCCCCAGAGCCCCCCTTGCTTCCCAAGCACCGACTGTCCCCCGTGGGCCCCTCGCAGCGCCCCAGGGAGGGTGGAGTTGCGGCCTGCGTGCTCCACACTGGGGCTGCGGCGGGGGGAGGGGGGGGCGGCAGGGGGCTGCGCCCTGACTCTCCAGGCCTGCATCCCAGGGCAGAATACTTTCAGAGTGGCTCTCTGGGCTTTGTCCTGCCCCACAAGACCCCTAGGGGACTGCAGCGCCATCCATCCTGGCAGCCCCCAGGCCCCAGCCTCCTCCCAGGCACCGCCGCCACCTCCCTGGTCCAGGCTGATGGCAGCGCTCTCTCGTGGCCTAACCGCCTCGGGCCCCACTGGCTGTCCGGATGGCGGGGGCTCTCTCAGGCCGCCCCTCCCTCTGACCCCACCTCCGAATTGTGCCCCAGCCCCTTCCTCTCCTCTCCAGCCCTGCTGACCCCACCTGGGGCCGGTGGTGTCTCCGGGCCTATTCGATGATTGCCACGGCGCCCTCGCTGCTCCCCCTCCCTCCCCCCAGTCCTGCCCCTTCCACTCCACTGTCCCCGCATCCGCAGGAGGGAGTCCTCCGAACCCGCAGCTGTGCCATGACGCCTCTCTACAACCCGACCCGACCCTTCGTGGCTCCCCAGCGCCTGCTAGCCTCCTCCGCCTCCTGCCGCGGGCACAGGACCTGCCGTCCCTCCCGCAGTGATGGGGCCGCGGCGGCGGCGGGCGGCGACGTGGGACAAGGGGCCACTCTGGGGGTGCTTGCCTCCAGGGCTTGCAGGCTGCAGGTGGAGGGGCACGGAATGGCCAGGCCTGGTGGGCCCTCCCTCTCCCCCCACCCCCTCCCTCCCTCTCCCTCTCTCTCCCTCCCTCCCTCTCCCTCCCTCCCTCCTTCCTCCCCTCCTTTCCTCTCCCTCCCCCTCTCTCCTCCCCTCCATCCCTCAGCACTAACACCGCAGGCTGCCTGACCAACGCCTTGAGGATCCCCCTTCCACACCAGCAGAAACCTGTTCTGCCCACCCAAACCGAGAGGGGCCGAGATGAACCCCGGTGTCTCGCTTGGAGTAATCAATTATTCTTCGTTTGTGTAGCCATGTGAGGAGAATGAGCAGCCGCCATCTGGGCGGCTCCGGGAGGCTGGCGGTGCGCGGACCCGGACTCCGCACGGAGCTGTGCTGCGTGGAATGGACTTCATTCCCGGGGTTTTGTGATGTTTGCTTAAGAAGTTTCCGACATGGAGATCTTGCTCCTGGTGCAGCCCTGCTGCCAGCACTGGGGTGCCCTTGGGCCTCCCCCGTCCCTCTCAGGCCTCGGTTTGCCCGTCCCTGCAATGGACGGATGGACCCCCAGAGGCCGCCTTGAGCCCGTGGGGGAGCTCATGTGCCACCCTGAGTGCCTGGCCCACTCTGGGCCCTTGCCAGCTCGGCCCCGCAGAGGACGCAGAGGACGAGGCTCCTGCCAGGCTTTCCCTCCCTGGAGGCGGGGCAGGGCGCCGCGGGACAGCTGCGGGGGTCTGGGGGCGGGTCCGCCTGGGGCCTGGAGTCGGGGACCCCGTGACTTGGAGACCCCGAAGCTGCAGCTTGGGGTCTGCGGGGCAGGGCGCCTGGCCACCTGTACCCCGTCCATCACCGCCCTCCCGCCATCTCCTCACACAGGCTTCCTGGACTGGGTCCCCAAGAAGATGCAGCGGGTGGGCTGCGTGGAGCTGCTCAACACAGTGCAGAGGCGCGTCCAGCCGCGGCTGCACGTCTTTGGCCACATCCACGAAGGTGGGCGACGGGGGCGGGGGCGGGCTCCTCACCTCCGTCCACCCAGTCACCTCCTCCCCGGTCTCCACCCATTCCTGACACGGGGTCACTGCTTGCCCGGCCCCGGCCACGACTCTGCCTCCTTGGACAGTCTCTGGGACACGGGCAGGGGGCTTTTCGGAGGAGGGGACATTGGATGGGACATGGAGGATGTGGTAGGTTCGGAGGCACACTGGGAGGCCTTAGGGCTGGCAGCCCGGTCTTGTCGCCCTGCGGCCTGGCATACTTAATAAATAAGTATTAATAAATGTGGAGGGTCACTTGCTTGCCTGAGACATTGTGGTGGCACCTCGCCTCCACCCCCACCACACACACATACACACATGGAATTCTGGCTCTACTCCCGGGGGGCAGGGGACACCTGCTGGGTCCACCTAGTTGGAATGGTGTGGGGTGTTCACTTCCCCCCGAGGGGCAGCGGGCAGGGTGGCCGTGATGGTGGCAGGGGGTGTCAGTCCAGCCCTGAGTGCCTGCGCCCCCACACCTGCACATAGGGCTTTCGTTATTAGGCCTTGGGCTTCTCACTGTAGCCTGACCGTTTGCACACCTCCTCCTCCTTTTGCTCCCTTTGAACCTTCATCCCACCTGCCCCAGGCCTCCCTGGCCCATCCCATCCCTCCCTGGCCTGTGCATGGAAAGTGCACAGGCTCCATGGGGCATGGGGACCCAGGTGTTGTTCCCCAGAGTTGTCTCCTGGCCTCCTGAACCTCTGTCTGTGTGAGGCCAGGGCCCCTGGGCCTCACATGTGCCTTGTCCACATCAGATTGTCTCCAGCTCAGAAGCAAATGAGCCTCAGCCCTTTCCCCGAGGGCCGTGCAGGGTGTCGGCAGATGGCAGCACTGATCAGACTGCCCCTGGCCCCACGGAGCTCACGGTCTTCCAGGCAAGGAGACAGGCTACCAAAGGCAGAATCTGAGAGGTCAAGGAAGAGGACAACCCCTGTGGGATGTGCTGTGGGATAGCAATAATGGCTGTCATTTTGTGCAGCCCTACCAAGGGCATGTGATGCCACCAGATCTGAGGTTGTGTGTGATCCAGATCACACTTGTATAGGAAAAATGGGGGCACCAAAGAATGGGTAACCTATAGGGGGAGGGGAATGTCCCTTCTGGCTTGGAGGTGATCTGAGCTTAAAGATGAAGATTCTAAGAAGTAGTCATGGTGGGAAAAGGCTATGATGGCAGTACAGGCTAAGACAAGAAAGTACGTGATGGTGGTGGTGGTGATGGTGATGATGGTGGTGATGGTGGTGATGATGATGTTGGTGGTGGCAATGGTGATGATGGTTGTGGCAATGATGATGGTGGTGGCGATGGTGATGATGGTGGTGATGGTGGTGGCGATGGTGATGATGGTGGTGATGATGATGGTGGTGGCGATGGTGATGATGGTGGTGATGATGGTGCTGGTGATGATGGTGTTGGTGGTAGTGGTGGTGGTGGTGGTGATGATGATGATGGAGATGGTGGTGATGGGGATGGTGATGAGGATGGTGGTGGTGGTGGTGGTGATAAGTGGTGGTGATGATGCTAATGGTGGTGATGATGTCAGTGATGAGGTCTCACTGTGCTATTCATGTGCTTTTTAGGACTGGGCTGAACACTGTATGTGGATTATTGTTTTTTAAAGATTTTATTTATTTGAGAGAGAGCAAGTGAGCAAGAAAGAGAGTGCTTGAGTGGAGAGAGGCAGAGGGAGAGGGAGCAGCAGACTCCCTGCTGAGCAGGCAGCCCGATGTGGGGCTGGATCTCAGGAGCTCGAGATCATGACCTGAGCCTAAGGCAGACACCTAACCCACTGAGCCACCCAGGCGCCCCTGTAGGTGGATTATGATCTCATGTGCTCCTCACAGCAGCCCGAGGAGGAGCATCTGTCATCCTCACCTCTATTTCTAGATGAAGAGGCTAAGTTGAGGGTTTCGGTAGCTTGCCCCGGACGTGTTCAGCCCACTGTAGCGAGTGCTCTCTCACTACCCACTAAGACCACTTCATTGCCCGGCCCTGGCCTCACCCCTCAGCCCTGACCGGCGTCTGCTTACTTTCCAGGCTACGGTGTCATGGCAGATGGGACCACCACCTATGTGAATGCGTCTGTGTGCACCGTGAACTACCAGCCTGTGAACCCGCCCATAGTCATTGACCTCCCCACACCCCGGAACTCCTGACTGCCCCCGCTGTCTCAGCCCTTCCTGCCCACATCAGCTACATCCGCCTGGCCGAGAGCACGGACCCCAACCACCCTTCCTTCCACGCAGACAACCCGTCTGGCCGCGGGGACCAGCCCAGCAGATGGGTTGAGGCCTTGGAATGAAGAAACATTCCCCTGACTATTCGGCCTCCGTCACCTGGAGTCAGGACCCTGGGGGTCCCTGTCAGGGGTTCTGTGCTCGTGACTGTCTTCTGCGTGTACATTCCCGCGTGTACCTTGTCAAACGACCTAACAAGCTTGCGGTCCTGTCCTGCTCGGGAACTGACGGACTCCTCATCCTTCTCGGTTGGACACCCTTGTGGGTTTGGGAAGCCGCTGCTCCTGGACACATTTTGGAAGTTCTCGCACAAAATCTCCCTCTGAGGGTTTGTGAGCCCACACAGGCTGCGAGCCCCAGGGCTGGTGGGGGGGCGGGGTAGGTTTTCTAGCCTGGGTGCAAAGAGCCCGCCATCTCCTCCCGGGCCAGAGAGGAGACAGGCCTGTGTCACAGCCAAGGCCCTGGAGGGAGTGATCAGGGATGTCTCAGGAATTCGGACCACACCTGGCCAGGCCAGCAAGCCGTCTGCCTTGCCTTGTGACCCTGCTTTCTTCCTGTGGGCATCTAGCCGTCTTGAACAATGGCCTGAGCATCCCAGGCGCTTGCTTGGAGCCTGGATTTTGGGGGGTGGGATTGGTTCTACAGAACAAGCCATGTGAGTGCCCAGGACCAGATGGAGGGTCCACAAGTCATGGACGGCCCCGATCCATGGGGGCTGCTCGGCCCTGCAGAACTCAGCAGGCCGGAGGGGCCGCAGACCCGGGCCGGGTGTATGTGCCCGTGTGGGGGTGCACAGACCTACACACACACACGTGTCCTTCTTACCTTAATGGAGTGGACCTCGTGTTTCTCATTACTGCCCTTGAATGGGGTTCCATCCTCATGCGGGTTCCCCATGCACCGTTTGGGTTCTGTGTCTGGGCCCACAGCTGAAGAGGCTGCTTCCTGGCCCTTGCCTGTGCCAGTCTGTTGTGCTGACGGGAGGGTGGCATGGTGGCAGAGCAGGCCCTGGGCTCTGGCCACTTCACGCAGGGGGACTTCTTTTTTTCCTTTAAATTAGGACTAGGTGGGGGGTTGGGGCTGAATCTGTGAGGGATCCCAAGGGAGCCAGCAGGGTCTCACCACGGTGAGGAAAGAGAGGCAGGATGGCCACGTGCAGGATCAGAGTCTATCTTTATTCAAAATTTTGATATTTTGTTCATCGTGGCTATTTTTCTGAATAGATTTTGATTTTTAAAAACATTGGATTACCTGGCACCACTGATATCTATTGCTGAGCGTTTTGGTGCCTTCTGAAATCGTGCACCAGAGAGGAGGGCTGGCTCACTTCCCCCTAGGCCCAGGCCTGGCAGCCAGCCCCTAACACGCCCTCTTCTCTCATTGTCTCAGGCGGTCCTGCAAGATCGGCATGGTTGGCCCCATTTTAGAGATGAGGGGCTCGAGATCAGAGAGGTGACATAACTTGCCTGAGGGGACACAGCTCAAGAGGGGCAGAGCAAGACGTGAGCCTTGGTCTCTGGCTTCATAGCCTCTGCTTTGCCACTGCCCAAAGCTCTGCCCCCACAAGGCCACGCAGGGTCCCCAGGCTCCTTTTTTTCCCTTAAGGGTCCTGTTCAGAGCCTCTCTGATTTCTTGCTCATAGAGAGTCCCTGGAGCACTGTGGGATCCCGTAGTCTGAGCCCAGCCTCCCGGGAGACCCCGAGTCCTTGCCCACTGGCACAGGGCTCCCCACAGGGCGAGGGGCACCGTCTGTGAGGGGAGCCCGGCAGCAGCACCACTGCACGGACCAGGGCCAGCCGCGCCCTGAGGTGGGGGGGTGAGGACTTCAGGAATCTGGCCAAGCGGTTCCTGGTGGCCGAGGATGTTTACAAGGTCTCTGGGGAAGGCCAGGTGCAGGGCACAGGTGCACGCGCGGGGTGGAGAAGACACAGGCTTCTTCCTTTTAGTCACCTCTACCGAATTTCTATTCGGACCAAGAACTATAAACTTCAAAAATTTTTTTCCTAAGGTATCTTCAGAATATGGTGTATTTTTATGTGGAAAAGTTATGAAGGCAGCTGTTACTTTGAAAGAAAATTCATTAAAAGTCCTTGAGGTATGAAAGATGATGGCGTGCTCCTCAATCATTTTGGCATAACTTGATTGTGGCTGTAATTTTTTTTTTTTTTGTCAAGCATGTCAGACAATAAAGTCTTTGTAAAAAGAAAGAGATGTCCATGTGGCGCCTCTTCCTATGCGTCTTTGGGTGTTGTGTGAGGCATGTGGGGGAGGAACAGGGTCCTCCCAGCCCAGGCCTGGGTCCTTGACAGACTTCAGAGGCCAAAAGACCTTCCATGTGGTAGCAACTGGCGTCCTTTCATTTGCTTCAGCTTCCCCAGGGGTGGAGCAGTCTCAGAGGTGGCTGGCACTGGGCCATTTGGTGCCCTATGACATTCACGTAGTTTGCCTGATTCCTCAAAACAGAGTACTTACTTCAAGATGCTCTTAGCAGTGGGCCCTTCCCGGAGGCAGTATGTTCTACCCAGCCCTTATCAAACTATGGTCCAGATGTCACCCAAGAAAATCATTGACAGGTAAAATGATACCAGGTCTCAAAGCCACCTAAGCTGTAAAAGTCTCACCATTTCTATTCATCCATCCATCTACCCACCCATCTGTCCATCTACCCATCCGCTCATCCATCTGGCCATCCATCCATCCATCTAACCATCCATCCATCTACCCAGCCATCCATCCACCCACCCATCCATCCATCCGTCCATCTATCCATCATCAATCCATCTGCCCATCATCCATCCATCCATCCACCACCCACATTCCCATCTGTTGATCCATTCCACATCACACCACAGTCATTCCACTCCACACACATTCCACATCACATTCACTGGTCACTTCCCATGGGGCTGTCTTGGATGAGGGAGGTGGCGCTAGATTAAGGAAGTAGAATTGCTGAGGGATGGATGTGGGGGTGAGGTTAGGGGAGTCAAGGATGACAATGGGTGTTGGCTGCCAGTCATGGAGGGGGAATGGGAGCTGGAAGAACAGGTTTGAGGAGGGAGGGGGAGTTTTGTTGGGACGGGAGCTGGAGGTGCACTTGGAATATGCAGGGGGGGAGGTCCAATGGCTGCAGGGATAAGTGGGCCTGGAGGAGGAGAAGCATCTCTGATTGCCTCTGAGGAGGAGATCTCTGAGGTCAGCATCTGTGGGCCATAACCAAAGCCATGGGTCTGGAAGAGCCCTCCCAGAGGGATGCGTGGAGGGCAGGAGCAGCAGCCTGGGGCAGACTGTGTGTCAGCCTCCCCATGGCCCTTTCCTGTCCTCAGACTGCCCCACCTGCCACCTGCCCTCCACCAGGGCCTCATAGGTGCCTACACCACCTTGTCCTGGGCCTCGGCTCTCCATCAGGGGGCCATGAGGAGGAGTCACTTGACTGAGGTAGCCTTGGCTGCCTCTCTTGGCTGATGCAAGTACAAGCAGGGCACCCGGGCAGGGGCAGGGACCCTCTGTGCCAGCTGCTGCCTCTGGTAGTGCCGTCACGCTGTAGGCCCTCCTGTGGTACACAGGCCCCGTGTTCTGCTGAAACTCCAGACGTAGCCACTGCTGAGCCACATGCTCCTGCTGCCCTCAGTGTAGACAGGTCCTCATTTGTCTGGGGTTTGGATGAGTGGTGGAGGGGGGGGGGGTCCCACAGCAAAGGTGCCAGGACACATGGTGCCTCAGCTCTTGGTGGCTCAGCACTCAGGGCTCATGTGCACTCACAGCATCTTTGCCCAGGTGACCCCCATATAGGATGGCATCTCAGACAATCCTCTTATTGTCCACAGGAGTCTAGTGAGCCAATCCAGTGAGCTGTGTCCCCTGCCTACCTTCACTTTCCTGGAGAGACCCCTGCCCGGGCCCCTGAACAAACTGGTGGAGGTGACAAGCTCTGTGGACAAGGACTTCATCCAGAGTTCTCCCCTAATGCCACCCACAGCTCCTGGCTGGGCCCGAGCCTGCTCGGGGCCCTCAGTCTGCTAGGACTGAGGCACAGACCTATTGAAGGCACAGACTGAAGGTCTCCAAGATGTGCAAGTCAGGCTCTGCTGTCTGGAAGCTCGCGGTGTCCTTTGGAGAGTTCATCTAATCCCAGAAAAGAAGTGAAACCCCTTCAGGCCTTACATGCTTGGGGCCCAGAGAGCGGCAGGGGGGCAGGTTTGGGGGCCCCAAGGAAGAGCAAGCCTGGTGTATAGGGGAGATAGAGGAAAGCTTCCAGGAGGAGGAAGGAGCACGGTTGGGCCCTGAACAACAGAACACAGTTTTCCCATTTAAAAAAAAAAAACTTTTTTAAATTTTGAAATAATTTTAGACATAGAGAAGACTTGTAAGGTGGTACAGGGAGTTCCTCGATACCCTTCTCCCAGTTTCCCCTGATGCGAACATATATAACAGCGATGCAGTTACCAAAACTAGGAAATGAATGCTGGTACAACACTAATAAACTATAAGCCTTATTTGGATTTCTATAGTTTTTTATTAATATCTTTTCTCCACTCCAGAACCCAGTCCATGGTGCCATGCTGCCTTTAGTTGTCCGGTGTCCATTATAACTGTTTCCCAGCCTGTCCTCACTTTGCCTGACCTTGAAAGTTTTGAATACTGGTTGACTATTCTGTAGAATGTCCATCAAGTTGGGTTTGTCTGCTGTTTTCTCATGATTAGTCTGGGGTTACGTATTAATGAGAATACAACACAGCTGACTGGTCCTCAAGGCCACTGGGGTAACATGACGTCACCGTGACGTTCCACTGCGGATGCCGGAGCACGTGGTGGTGGTGATGTCTGCCAGCTTTCTCCACTGTGAAGGTGCTAGTCTTCCTTTTCCGTGCTCTGTTAGCAGAGAGACACTAGTCCAGCTCACGGTCAAGGAGAGGTGACTCAAGCTCTCCCTTCTAGAGGGAGGAGCAGCAAAGAATTTGTGGACACAGTTAAGATCACCACATTAATAAATATTTGGGGGAGGTATATTCAGGCTACGCAAATGTCCCAATTCTCCTTAAAGTTCTGTCTACTAATTTAAGCATCCATCTATGGATCTTGCCTGGAACAATGATTACTGAGGTGCTCTCATGGCAATTTTCTAATTCTTCCTTCCTCATACATTTATTATTTGGAATTGTTCTGTAAGGAAGATTTGTCCCTTTTCTGCCATTTATTTATTTTCGATCAGCACAGACTCATGGTTATTTATTTTTTTCATTAGGTTAAAATATAGTACTGTCGCTATTTATTTTGTTTACTCAAATTGTTTTAACTTTGCCCACTGGGAGCTATTTCAAGTTGGCTCCTGTGTTCTTTTGACATATTCCTATCTTTTGTTTGTTTGACTTCCTTGATTTCTGGCACTACAAGATGCACCCAGCCCATCTTGCATTTTCTGTGCTCCAGCCCTGGAATCAGCTATTTCTACAGAGAGTTCTAACTCGTTTTGTTTAGAAAGCAAGATCTAGGTGATGTGCTAGTTGCTACTAGGATATTACTACTTCTAGGTCCTCACGGTGGTCAAAGCAAGGAAATACATGAGTATACTAATAATCTATAAGCTCATTTATCTTTCCTATGTCTATATCCATCCAACCATCCATTCACCCATTCATCTACCATTCATCCATCGATCCTTCGACCCATCCATCTACCTATCTATCTATCCACCCATCCATCCATCCGTCTATCCACCTACCTACTTACCTATCATCTATTTATCTTAAAATAATCATTAGTTCATACTGATACACCACCCTTACCTCAGATTCTAATGCAGCAATGTATAATTTATTCTTTCTTTTCCACCTTGCATATTTGTTACTTCTTCCTTTGACAAGGGGAAGGCTGGTTCCCATATCTGCGATTATGTGTGTGTTCAATCCTAGCACATCCATAAAGCAGTTTCAGAATTTTTTATCTGGATCCCCCGTGAGAAACATAGTTACCAGCTAGAGTTCAAGGTTCACGTGTAATCCTTTTTTTCTCTTTAGTTTGACAATGCAAACTCTTTTCCAAGGTTAAATTGGTCAGGTCTTCTCTCCCAACCCAATTCAGGGAGGTTATGTCAAACATTAGAAGTACAATTAGATTCTGTTGTCACAGGCTACACTATATCTTAAGATTCCCTGACATCTTAGTTGACTGTTTTAAATTTGCATATAGTCAAGTCACTCTTTGTAGTGTGCAGTTCTAAGAGTTTCCAGAAATGTAGACTCATGTATCCACCACCCCAGTACCATAGGGAACAGTTCTATCACTTGAAAAATTCTTGACTCCTTTTACATCATACTATTTTCCAAAATGTCTGTGTTTTCACAATCCCACCGGCATGGAATGAGTATTCCTCTTGGTTAACATCTTCATGAGAATTTGGTATTGTTCATTTAAAAAAAATTTTGCCATTTGAGTAGGTATGTCTTGTATTTCATTGTGGTTTTAATTTCCATTTCCCTAATGACTACTGGTGTTGAACCTCCTTTTATATGCTTATTTGCTATTCATGTATATTCTTTTGTGAAGTGTCTGTTCAGATTTTTGTCCTTTTCTTCTTTAAAAACATTTGTTTTGTTTTGTTTTATGGTCTTTATGCTCTGGATACAAGTCCTTAATTGAATATGTGATTTGCAAATCTTTTCTTCTAGTCTGTGGGTTGTCTTTCATGCTCTTAACAGATTCTCACAGCCAAAGTTTCGAATTTTGAGAAAGTCCAATGTATCAGTTTTATCTTTTATGAATTGTGCTTTTGGTGTAGTACCTAAAAACCCACCATCAGGCTCAGGGTCATGCAGATTTTCTCTGATGTTTTCTTGTAGAGGTTTATAGTTTTATGTTTTACATTTAGGTCTATGATGCATTTTAAGTTAATTTTGGTGTAAGATGTGAGGTTTGTATAAGTTTCATGTTTTTACATTCAAATGCTATTTCTCTATGAATTGCCTTTATACATTTGTCAAAAATCAGGTGGCTATATTTGTATGGGTATTATTTTGGGTTATTTTGTTCCATTGATTGATAAGTTTATCCTTTTGCCAATATCTTACTCTCCTGAGTATTGTAACTTTATGGGTAAATCTTGAATTTGGATAGTATGAGTTGTCCAATTTTGCTCCTTTTCAGAATTGTTTTGGCTATTCTAGTTATTCTAGTTCCTTTACCTTTCCAAGTACATTTTCCAATGGACTTGTTGACATATAAAATAGATCTTGCTGAGATTTTGAGATAATATAGGATTTATAATCAGAGAAGTGATATTTTAACAGTTTTTATCATACAGATCTTGCACACATTTTGTTAGATTTATAGCTGAGTACTTCATTGTGGGTATATTATAAACAGTATTGTTTTTTACATTTTACATTGCAGGTGTTCACTGTGAGTACCCAGGCGCATAATTAACTTTTGTGTAATGACTTTGTAACTCACTTAGCTTTAGTCAGCCTTTTTGGTGGGTTCTTTGAAATTTCATATTAGGTAATCATGTCATCTGCAAAGAGAGACAATTTTATTTCTTCCTTTCCATTTTTATTTTTCCTTTTTTCTTGTCTTATTGCACTGGCTGGGACTTTCAGTATGATGTGGATAAGTGATGAGAGAGGACATCCTTGCCTTGTTCCTGATCTTAGGGGAAGGCATTCAATCTCTCATCATTCACTATAATGTTAGCTATAGTTTTTCTTAAGAATCAATGCTATATTTTGTCAAAAATCTTTTTCTGCATCTATTGAGATGATCATTATGTTTGACATGACAGGTTCTAAGCATGGATCTCTTTGAGAGTTTATCCTCTTGAAGAGCTTATTGAACTTCCTGGATACATAGAGTTATGTTTTTCTTCAAGTCTGGGACATTTTGGGGCACCTGGGTGGCTCAGTGGTTGAGTGTCTGCCTTCAGCCCAGGGCGTGATCCTGGGGTCCTGGGATCGAGTCCCACGTCGGGCTCCCTACACAGGGAGCCTGCTTCTCCCTCTGCCTGTGTCTCTGCCTCTCTCTCTCTCTCTGTGTGTCTCTCATGAATAAATATATAAAGTCTTAAAAAAAGTTTGGGATGTTATTGGCTATTGTTTCTCTGAATATTTTTTCTGCTCTGCCCCCTCCTCCTGTGACTCCCACTGTGTGTATGTTGGTATGCCCGATGATACTCCACAGGTCTCTGAGGCTCTGTTCATTTTCCTTCTTTATTTTTGTTTTTTGTTCTTCAGACTGGATGATCTCAAGTGTTCGGATTCTTTTGCATTCTCAAATCTGTTAAATTCTTTTAGTGAATTTTTAATTTCAGTTACAGTTTCCAGAATTTCTATTTGGTTCTTTTTCATCTCTTTAATACTTTTGATATTCTCCATCCAGTATTCTTATGACATGGGTTCCTTTAGCTATTTGAATATATTTAAAATAGCCAACTTAAAGCTTTTGTCTAATAAATCCAACACCTGGGCTTCCTCAAGGACTGTTTTTATTGATCACTTTTCCCCCCTGTGTATGGGCTATACTTTGTTCTTCTTTATTTTTTTTTTAAGATTTTATTTATAAAAGAGAGTGAGAAAGAAGAAGAGAGAGAGAGAAATAAATGAGAGGAATGGGAGAGAGGGACAGCAGACTCCATGCTGAGCACCAAGCCTGAGATCATGACCTGAATTGAAACCAAGAGTCAGATGCTTAACTGAACCGCCCAGCACCCAGGCACCCCCTTTCTTATTTCTTTTTATGTCTTGTAATTTGTTGATAAACACTGGACATTTATTTTATTTTATTTATTTATTTTTAAAATTTTTATTTATTTATTTATTCATGAGAGACACACAGAGAGAAGCAGGCTCCATGCAGGGAGCCCGACGTGGGACTCGATTCCAGGTCTCCAGGATCACACCCTGGGCCGAAGGCGGTGCTAAACCACTGAGCCACCCGGGCTGCCCCAACACTGGACATTTTATTTTATTTTATTTTATTTTATTTTTTGGACATTTTAAATAATATAATGTGGCAACTTTGGAAATAAGATTCTCTCCCCTCCAAGGTTTGTTATTATTGTTGCTTGTTTAGTTCCTTTTCTTAACTAATTCTGTTAAGTCTATATTTGTCCTGTGTGGCCAGTGAAATCTCTTCTCAGCTTAGTGGTCAGCTAATGATTGGACAGAAATTTCCTTAAACACCTGGAACTGGTAAATCTCCCAGTCTTTGTTGATGAGCTCTGTGTGCATGTTGAGTCATGTCTTCAACACCGAGCCAAGTAGTTGACAACGGCCTTAGCTTTCATTTCCTGCTAGTGCAGAACCTTAAGGTCAGTTAAAGGTGAGACCTTAGGGTCTTCTCATATCTTTTCTGAGCATGTACACATCCCTGGGCATGTGCCAGCCTTATGCACATGCACAGACTTCTACTTAGATTCCCAGGAAAATCTTGGGAACTTTTCAAAATCTTTATGAACATCTTATTACCCAACTCTTCCTTTTAAGCCTTCTTAAATTGGTTGGCTCAACTGTCATCCACTACCTCAAGAAGCCACAAAGTTAAAATACTTGTTTGTAATTGTTTTTGACAAACGTCCCCTCTGTACTCTGGGGAAAAGACTTTTTTTGTACCTGAGCAATTTCTGAGTCGGTTCAAATACAGTCTTGCAAATGGAGTCCTCTAGGGAATCACAAGGCAGGTCAAATATGACAACTCTTTGGGAATGAGGCTTTGAAAGTACTCCAGCTCTATTCTACTTCCTTTGGTGACTTTCACTGTGCATTGGGAGTGCAGAGTGTTATTTTTCAAAGCTATCGTGGAGTTGGAGTGTCGCTCTTTGGACTAGAACAAGATAAAATGTCACAAAGTTTGTCCCCCCCCCCCAAAAAAAAAAAACCTCCACTGTTTTTCTTGAATAAATGCTCCTTGGTTACTTGTATAAATATTTGGTTAATTTCTAGAATTTTGAAAAAGTGGATTCTGACAATTTTTGCCCTTCCTGTAGATGTACTGCTGGGTTAACAGTATTTCTGCCTCTCCTCCAGGAGCAGAGCCTTTTATTTTCATGTTCTGCTCCCCCACCTGCACTGGGTTCCAATTAGTGCCCTCGGGCTATAGCTTTGTCATCCTTCTGCATATTATCATTCCTGCTCCTTCTGAGAGATCGGAGATGGGTTCTGGCAGAGTTTCAGCGGTGGCTGCTGCTCTCTTCTTCTAGCCAGCACCACTGGGGAAACAGGAGTGGGGAAGTCTTCTTGACCTCTGTGAACTCCTGGTGGGGTTCGTGAAGGATGCAGACACCACTATGCCGACAGCCCCCAGAGCATTCACATTCTCAGGCTAGCCTTTAGCAATTTGTTAAAAATTTCCAGCTGAATCCTCTTACTGGCTTATACGATGGTTGGGGGTGACTATTCCAGGTAAGCAAATGCTTGGGTCTGCTGCTCTCTGCAGGCACCTGTATCCCCTCAGATTTTGGTGAGTTGTGTGTGGTGGACTCCATTCTCAGCTGGATTTAAGAAAAGTCATTAATTTGCATTTGTCCTGTTACCCAGGTGGGAGTGATGCTCTTTCCAGCTCTCTGCCTCTAAGAAGCCAAAAACCACAGGTGCTTCTCAAGTCTCTGTTGTGTCATGCTTGCCAACCAACAGCTCATCAGCCAAAACAAGTCACGTGGCTGAGTTTGGATTCAAGGAGTGAGGAAATGGACATCACTTCTTCAGAGACAGGAACTCCAAGATCAAATGCAAGGGGCATGGATATATGAAGGAGAGATGAATGGCGGCCATTTGTTCTGATATGAAGAACTTCATTGGAGGTGGAGAGATGGGGACTTGAACCTTTTAACATGATGGGATTCAGAGGGGATGTTGCACTCAGCTGAGTGTGGCTCAGGGAAGGCTGCCCAGAGCTGAAGATATCTGACTGGGATACAGTGCCCAGGAAAGAGAAGGAGGGAATGAATGGCAGTCCCGTCTGGGATTTACCCATCTTTATTTAGGTAGTAGCCCAAGCCTCTCAGCCTCCTGGCTTTGACTCTGAGGGCTCTGGAGCACAACCCTCCCTCAAACCCTTGCTAAAATCCTGTGTTGAGGCCTTTGAGCTTAGGGCTGGGGCTCTTTGGGCTCCCATAGACTGAGGGTTTCCCCTACCAGAGCCCTGACCCTCTTCTCTTTCAACTGCTTGTGTCCTACTGTCTTGGGAACTCTAGGGGAGCAGGTCTGTGTTTGAATCCTTGGCCAGACAAGGGCTGGCCTTGAATGGGCTGCCTGGCTGGAGCCATGGATGGATGGTTCCAGGAGGACGGCAGAGAGGAGTGATATAACTTCATTTTGCAGAGACGGAAATAGAGGCCAGAGGGGTAAGTTGCACAGGGACCAGGGGATGAACAGGGGAAGGCTGCTGACCTCAGGCTTGAAGGGTCCAGGCATCAGAAAAGTAGCTGGCCGACCTCTTCTGGGGTTAAGGGAAGGGATGGCTAACAGCCCACTAACCCACAGCCCTCAGCTTGGAAGTTCTGCTCTCAAGAAACCTCACCACTGAGCCAAGCCCAAGGGCAACTCACACTGGCTTGAGAAGGAGAAGAGATGTGGGCACTTCCTGGTGCCAAGTTCTGTGCTAGCACTTTCCACATTTGGCTCTCCCAATGTCCTCTGAGTTGGGTTTGAACCCTATTTATGATGTGGAAACTGAGGCTCAGACGGGGTAAATGACTTGGCCAGATTTCATGGTAGAGCTGGAATTTGAACCCAGTTTCACTAACACCAAAGCTGCCCTGAAAATGCTGCCTGTGTGCTTGCCAGTTGTGACCACACGCGGAGTCCGGTTTTGTGCCAGAATGAGCTCTTTGCCTCTCTAGAAGCCCCTTCTTGACCTGAAAGCTCTCCAAACCCTTCAATGACAGACACAAAGGCCACTCAACAGCATGAGATTAAATGTCTGACTCAGCCTTGGGAGGTCAGGAAAGCTTTCTGCAAGCTGTGGCTCTGAGATGAGATTTGAAGGACAAGTCAGCATTTCCTGAGGTGTAGGTGGGGAGAACAGCAGGTGCAGAGCGTGAGGATGGGAGAGAGCCTGTGCAGGGAAGGCTGAGGTGGGTGCACAGGGTGGCCGGGCACATAGGCAGGGCCTCGAATGCTGGGGCAGGGGCACGTGGGAAGGGCATCCCCTTGTGCCCCTCACTCTTAAGAGCCACTGAGGCCACAGGGATCCCTGATACATGGCACCACTTGGGGGCAGCAGGGGCCACGGCCTCTCTCTCCAGCACCCCGAACTTAGGCTGCCTGAGAGCCCCTTCCCCTGCAGTGGGCATCTTCCTCTGGACCCCCAGGCTCTCTGGGGCCTCAGGGCCTCTGGCCCTGCCTGGTCAGAGCCCCTCAGCTTCATACTTGATCCCCCTTTGTCAGGCTGGGGAAATCTGACTGAGGGGCAGGAAGCAGGGAGCCAAGACCTCACTCCCCGGGGCCACCCACCACTGCCTGTGCTTCCCACAGGGCTTCCCTCCCTCCCTCCGCACTGGCCTCAGTATTGCTGTCTCTACAATGGGGATGAGAAGTCCACCTAGCCAGGTGGTGTGGCCAGGGGGACAGAGCACCCACAGCGCAGTTAGCTCTGGCCCCTGTTTCCTGAGAACTCAGTGAAGACCGCAGGACAGGGGAGGAGAATCCAGGCCCAGGCCCCTGCGAAGCCACCCTCTTGGTGGCTGGGGCTGCCCTCAGAAGAAAATAAAGTCCTGTGTGTTTTCTTAAGCACCATCTTGGCGAGGTCCTCAGACCCATGGAGGTTTGCTTTCAGCCAAGCAAACTTCCACGACTTCCCCTAGTGTAGACAATCCAATTTAGTTAGTTCAACTTCAGAGAAAATTCAAATGTAGTGAGGCCAAGAGAGGACCCTCCATTGCAGATCCAAACCTGGGGGAGCAGGGGCTACCTGAGGCCGAGCTGGAGTGGGGCTGGCATCCCAGGCCTGTGCCCATCTGTGGGGCAAGCGTCTGGCAGAGGTGGTCTCGTCCTGGCTTGAAGCTGATGTAGCAGCTTCCCCATGAGCCCCCCTTCTTCAGCCTGGGGTCTGGTCTGAACTGAGGCTAGAACCCGGGACACAAGGAGACAAAGGTGACTGCAAACCATCTTCAAGGCAAGGGAGGGCCTGTGGCCGCCGGGGCTCCTCTCCACATGCCTCATGAGCTTTGGAGCCCGAAGCCTTCCTGAACTTGGTGCACCTGCGTGGGGGCGGGAGTGGGGGGTCCCGGCCCACGGACTTTGGCACGGCTTCTCCTCTGGAGCTACCTGGGCTGGGGTCACAGCGGGGGTTCCCTGCTCCCACTCCTCCCTGACAGCCAGCAGCCACAACTCAGGGGCAGCTATCCTGGCTGCCTCTCCCTAGTTCCTTCCAGAACCTTCCAGAAGGCAGCAAACTCTAGGTCTCCCTTCCATTTGCCTCATAAAGGTGGTAAGGACTGCAGAGATTTAAAAGTTCTCTTAGCTGTCAGATCCCGCCACATCCAAGGAAGGGTCACTGATGGGTGCCTCCAGCCAGCTGTTGGCTGGGCTGGCACGAGGCCTGACTCAGACAGGAGCTGGTGCCTGTGTCCTAGGGGCAGAGAGGCGGCCATGCGGACAAGCCCAGCAGGGGTCCGGATCTGACCCAGGACGGAGGGAGGCCTTCTGTGCCCCCCACCCCCTGGGGCAACCAGCAGGCCCTCAGGAATAAAAGCTCCAGAAATCCCAAGATTTTAAGTATTTTATCACTGGGGTTCTTTTGAAGTCTTAGAATCATTCCTGCAAAGACTACCATTTCTATTCGCTCCAGCGGAGTGAGGGGTGTTGGGGCTCAGCAGGCAGCCCCCGAGCCGCCCGCTGATGCTGGAGCTGTGGGGCGGCTCTGAGCCTCGGCCGCCGGGAAGACACAGGGCTGGGTGTGTTTCTGGAGACGCTCTGACGGTTCATGACCCCCCCCCTCCCCCCACCGATGCTACGGTTTCATTCAAGTCAGGGACAGGCCCCGTGGTCCCCGTCGGCCCAGATGCGCCCCAGGTCAGGTCACCTACTGGAGGAACGCCCGCAGGAAGTCGTTGTAGGAGATCTTGGAAGACAGCGTCTTGTCATAATACTCCAGAATGTGAAAGAACTCCTCCTCCGAGAGGTTGATGCTGTACTGTCTCAGGACCTGCCACACAGAGCCCCGCCCATCTTGGTGCCACTCCAGGGGACGCCGCCTCCAGTGCTCCCTCAGCCCCCTGTCCTCCCACAGCCCCCACCCTCTCCCCCCACTTCCCTCCCTCCCGCCTCCTCCCTCCTCTGGCCTCACTCCCACCCCCAGGGGCCAGAGGATGCCCCCAGGGTGTGAGACCCAAGACTCTCCCTGCACCACAAAGCTGGGGGATCTTCCCACTGCCCTCTGCTTAATACCAGCACGGCCCTCGGCGGAGGGGGCTGATCACGGCCAGACAAGGGATGGGCAGAGCAGAGCGTAGCAGGGGATCTGGCCCAGGGCCCTGACGAGGGGGAGGAGGGCAGGGCGGCAGGGCGGCAGGGCAGGGCGCCGGGTGTGGCTCATCTGACAGTAGCACGGCCCGGGGCACAGCTGGCCCCCCAGCCGGCAGCGACTGCCCCCTCCTCCCAGTGGGGACACCCCTGGTCTGCACCAGGCCGCCAACTGGCCGGCTAGAAGGGAGCCCTTCTCCGTCTCATTTGGAGCTAGGAATGTTCTGGTCAGTTAAACCTACGTGAGAATGTGCTGTGGGATTTCTGGGAAGCCTCTAACGGGAAGGCACCTGCCCCTTCTCCTCTCCTCTTTGCCTCTTTGCTGCAGGAAATATGGAAGTGATGCTGGGGCTCCAGCAGCCACCGAGGTCCACGAGGAGACTCGTGGAGAGAAGCCGGTGCTGGGGGCGGTAGAGCGAGAGCAGTGGCGGCCCCAGGACTGTCCAGCACGGTGCTAGCTCAGGCCTCCTACCCCGGGGCCTGTTTTAGGTGAGAGAGAAACAGGCTCCTACCGCCTGGAAGCTGCGGCCCTTGCCCACCCCACCCCAGCATCACATGCAGCTGAGACAGCTCCTAATAGAGGAGTTCCCCCACAAGTTACAGACTTCGTATCTATGCTTTGTGTAATAATTTGTTCCTAAGAGAAGACTAGAATGTGGGGCTGGAGGAGCCCGAGTTTCCCCTGGGCAGCGGGGAGATGGGCCCCGCCGGGGAAGCTGAATCTGGGCGTCCCCAGCACCGAGCTGGTCTCCGACTCTGGCTCTGCTGAGGCCACATCTACCTTTCTAGTAACTCTCCTCCCTGCGCCACCCCAAATTCCTGGGATGCAGACAGGACTCTGCTTCCTTCCCCTTTTGGCTTGGAGACTGAAGGAGAACCCCGGGCTGAGAGGTGACTTGAGCTCAAAGTAAAGACAAACAGTGTGACCTGGAAAGCCACTTGGGGGTCCCTGAGGGCAGGTGTCCCAGGGGCTGCTGCGACATCTCCCCCTCCTCCGTCCTGTGCCCTGTCAGCCCACCCACCAACTACCAACCACGGCTCATCTTCCTGACTCGAAAGGGGAGGGTTTCACTTTTTAAATTTTAGTTGAATCAGAGATGAACCTAATGGATATATTTTTTTGTAAGCACATTTTGAGGTCATAACCTTTTGTCTGTTGGATGTTTTGACTGTTTTCATGACTGTAACATGTGATTTTTTAATCTAAGGTTTGGACCCCAATTCCTTTCTCAATCTCAGTGGCTGGGCAGGGATGGAGAAAGGGGTGGGTAGGGCGTGGGGGCCAGAATCTGCTAAACCAATGAGTTCTACATGATTCGGAAAGTAGGAGTTCTGACTCACCCTTGAGGGAGGCCTATTTCTTTGGTCTGGGAGGAATGTGCCCGGGGTCCTACAGGAAGAGCCAACACTGGGCTCTGGAGGGGCAGCTGCAGGCCTATGGTCACCAGGCTGCCCACAGTGAGGGGTGCCCCGAGGACCTCGTGTCCTCAGGGTGCTGCACACTTGCGGGTGTGTCAGAGGCGCCAGGGTTCAGACTGCAGATGAGCATGGCTGGGCCAGGCTGTGGGGAGGTAGCTGGCACCACACGGAGGGCAGCTGCGGGAGAGGAGTGGGCGGCCGCCGCCCAGGAGGCAGAGCTGGGCTCTGCTGGTGGAGTGGCCATGGCTGGGACCCTGCTTTATTTAGCTCCTGCGCTAGGGGTCTTGTGAGGTAGATGCAGGCCCTGGCTCCCCCATGGAGACCACGGTCCCAGCCTTGTGTGGGGTGCAGTCTGGGCTCCAAGAAGCAGAGGCCCCTGTAGTGGTGCCCTGAGGGCTCAGGTCGTGTCCCCACAAGGTTCTAGAAACCTCCAGGGAGGACAACCTGGGGTCCACGGTGGGGATCCCAAAGAAGTGAGTCCAGGACAGCTGCTCATACTTGGGCCTTTGCCAGGGAGAGGAGGGGTCCTCTTTTGAAGTTTCCTGGCCACTGGCCTTTGGCCACTGCTCCCTGTTCAGACGCAACAAACACTCAAGAGATGAACTCACCTTCCTGAAATCAGCCACGCTTAAAAGCCCTGTCCCGCCCTCATCATAGGCTTTGAAGGTACGCCGCATGGGCCTCCAGCAGTGCACAATTTTGGGCTGAATACGCAGTAAAGCAGAATAAAAGGAAGAAGTCTCAGCACCAGATTCTTTCTGGGGAAAAAAAAATACCACAAAACCAAGAAGAGGTGAGAAAGGAGCTTGTGAATGGGTAGCATGGGGTGGAGGGCCTTAATCCTATCCTTGCCCATGCTCATCCCTACCCTGGGCTCCCCTGGCCCACTCCCCTCTGCAACAGGGCTTGCAACAGGGCTCCTAACAGTAAGATCACCAACCCTGCTGTTCAGAACAAGTCACCTACTCCCCACCCCTGCCCTCCTTCCTTCCCCAACCTGGGAGGAAGGTGGCTCCGTGGATCCCCACAGATGGGGAAGTGGGAGGCTCAGGGAAGTGAAGTGGCAGGATCAGGACAGATCCCAGCCCTGCTCCTCCCAGATTATGGAGGAGAGAGAGGGCCAGGGAGAGACAGCTGGCCCATTTCACAATAGTTTGAGGTAAAAAGAGATTTTGGTTTGGGTCTTCTTGTAGGTTATGATAATGAACAGAGTTTTTTTTTTTTTTTTTTTAAATCACAAGGTTGTAATTATATCTTATAATTAGACAGTACACTACACTGTGATTATTTCATTTAGGTGCTATTAGATTGAAAACAAGGTATTTTAGCATGATTTTGCCCTAACGCATGTCTGAATATCACAGAGGTGAACTGCAGGCAATAACGTGTAACACACTTTGGGAAAGTTTAATTTTAACATGGCATTACATAAAACAAATTAGTGCAAAGTTAAGTTGCTTTCAATTTTTACATCATTTAGCATCTATGATGGAAACTCACCAGATACCCTATAGCTTCAATTAGCTGCCAATTTACCCAATCTGCCGATCTGCACTCGAAAAGGAAAGGATTCTGTGCTTACTGGCTCTTTCCACACCCATGCCTGGCCTGAGAAAGGCTTTTCCCATCCCAGCTCAGTACAACCAAGCCACCCGAAGGGCCTCTGTCTCCAGCTCTGATGGGGAGCAAGAGCAGAGTCCCAGGTGGCCGTCTCTGCTGCTGAAGTTTGCAGAGAAGGCCCCCAAAGAACTAGGAGAAATGGTCCTTTTAGCTTCTCTGTGGAGAGCCAGCTGGCCTGAGCTCTCCTCACTTGAGTGGTGGGGGCCTTGGCAGCCCATGGGAGGGACGGGACTGGAATAAGGAACTGGGCCAGGCAGTGCAGGGCTTCTGGAGGTGCTGGGCCCGCGCTCTCCTGGGAAAGGCCCCTGGGAGAAGTCTTCTGCCCACTCACACCCAGGGTAGGGATGGGGTGGAAGGCAGGACTCTTTCTGAAGCACAGTGTGGCAGCTGTAGTCTGTCTGGGGGTCACAAGCAGAGCTGGGGGGGTGGGGAGCACAGGGAAAGTGTGCTGGGATGTCTGCCCAGAGGCGTGGCTCCCAGTGGGGTCGTCTTAGAGCACCTGTCACTTCACTGAATACAATCTCAGGAGCCTAGGAGCCAGCTTGTCACCCCTTGGGGGAGATGGGCAGTGGGTCTGGAAGCAGGGTGGTCTCTGCACCAAGGAGGGCTCAGGAGGTGTTACCCTTTGCAGGCCTTAGAACCCAGTGGATCTCCCCCTCGTTTACAGAAGGGAACTGAGGCCCAGAAGAGCGGCTGAGGGAGGCCAGAGCTGCCAGCGGCCTTGCAGGCTCTGCAGTCTCCATCGTTCTCACCTCTGCTCCTGGGTCCCCTAGAGATTGACGGAAGACAGCCTTTTCCCTGCTCACAGAAAAATTGAGCTAGAGAAACAACTGTCTTTTAAAAATTAATTTATTCATGAGAGACACACAGAGAGAGGCAGAGACACAGGCAGAGGGAGAAGCAGGCTCCCTTGTGGGGAGCCCGAATTGATCCCAAGACCCCGGGATCACGCCCTCACCCAGACGTCCCAAGAAACAACTCTCTTTTTTTTTTTTTTTAAGATTTATTTATTTATTTATGACAGACATAGAGAGAGAGAGAGAGAGAGAGAGAGGCAGAGACACAGGAGCATGGAGAAGCAGGCTCCATGCTGGGAGCCTGACGTGGGACTCGATCCCGGGACTCCAGGATCGCGCCCTGGGCCAAAGGCAGGCGCTAAACCGCTGAGCCACCCAGGGATTCCCAAACAACTGTCTTGATCTTAGGTTTTTCTTCCATAACTTGGCCTAAGCCTTTGATGCAGCTCTGGCTTGTCTAAAGTAGAAACTGCACTAAGATGAGACCTGACTTTGCACAAAATTACATACAAATTCAGTTGCACAGAAACGTTCTGTGTGGGATCAACCATTTGCTGGGCTGACCAGTCATGACCTTGTTGCTGCCAGGAACAGCGAGGACCAGCTGGGGTGGTCCGGGTCTGTCCCGTGCCCTGATCCCAGCAGCTGAGCCCTGAGGTAGCTGGAATCAGCTGTTCATCCCCCCAGTCGACAATGCCAGCTCTACTTGTTCTTTAATTCAATATTACAGATGATGGAAAAACTTTGTTTTTTGTTTTTGTTTTTGTTTTTTTTTTTTGTTATTGTTGCTTCATGTTCTGGAAAGACTGGGGAAAGGTGAGTCAGTGAAAACACTGGTTGGAGTGGGTGTGGGTGAGAATCACAAAATTTATAAATAATTGAGAAAAAAGGTAAAAACCCAGAACAGCCTTCCAACTGTTATTTATGCATCTTTAGGCTCTCATTCCTCTTAAAAAAAAAAAAAAAAAGGTAAAATTGCAGACAATGCATTGTGGGTAAAGTTTATGCAAGATGATGAGTCTCCAACCCACCTCCCTGCACCCAGAGGAAAGGGTCTGGCCTGCGTCAGACGCTGATGCATGAACACCCGTTCCTGTTTACGTTAATACTGTTCCAATCTGCTGTAACCCCCTCACCCAGCTTTGCCTTTTCAGCCAACCGACTGATCACTGCTCCTTGCATTGTATGCGCAGTTGCACTGCTCCTATTTGCCAAACAGGTGTCTTTGGGCTCTGGGGGAGAAGCCACGGTCACTTGGCATCTGCCACCCACATGAGTCTGAGAAGCCTGAGAAGCCAGGCTACTGGCCCCTAATCTTGGGTCTCCAGGCCCTTATGGGGCTCCAGAATGGAGAAAGGAAATCTCTGAATCATTTTCAAGAAAGAAAATTTTGAGCTGTTCACAATGTTCTCAATGCCTTTACCTGCACCTCTTGCCTCCCTGAAATACCTACCAGCAGCTGGCTTTGGGCCCACTGAGCAGACCCTGGTGGTTGTGGGCTTGCCCAGAAAGTGTCTGTACAGGCCTTTAGGTAATGGAGATGGGACAGCAAATAATTGCTTGACACGTATATATACACACGCATTATACGTGTACATACACACATCATACAAGTGTGGTATACATACATACATCACCTGTGTACACGCACACATCCTGGGTGTGGTATACATGTCCACATGCACATCTCACATGAGTACAGTATATGCACACATCAACGTGTCCATATATACCGCACACATGTGATATAGAGATATCACATATACTGCATGCGTGTGATAGGCACATACATGTGTATAGACAAAAATCTGAGCCAATTTTAAGGATCTTGGGGAGGTGGCAGTGAGATGGGGGACATGTGACAGGTGGGTCCTCGCTGTCCAGTGGCCCCTCCTAGAGTCTCTGTGTCCACCATTTCTATGAAGCCAGATGATCTGAATTTACAACGGACTGAGAGAAGTGAGAAATCCTTTTCGCCCCAGACCCACAGGTTTCCCCAGAGTGACTCCGCATACCATTTTATGTGCATTCTGAATTTTCATCCTCTGCATCAGTGAGGTTTCCTTCGCTTTCAACAGGAGGACACAGCTCTGGATGAAGTCGCAATAAGCAAACTTTCCATTGTTCTTTAAATCATACTTCACGATGAGCTGCTGACATTCCTCTTTGCTTATGTCCAGATTGAATTTCTCCACAAGAGCTAAAGACAGAAACATGGGTTCAGCTGGTGGCAATATGTTTACCTGCTCGTTTGTTTGCGCCTGCGTTCCTTCCTCTCCTGCCGAGATGCCCTCTGTGCTTTAGGCCCCAGCTGGGTCCCTGCTCACAGGCTCATGGTGGGCGGTGGGGCCGAAACAGAGGCAGACAGGTGCACAGCAACCTGAGTGTGGTGAGGAGGGGGAGGCACCCCGCATCCTGCTGGCCCTCACCGTCCTGTGTTTGGAGCCACCACTGCTGTACGGACAGAGCATGGTGGAAGCTGTGGTGAGGAGCGGCGGGGAGGGGGGGGACAGTCAGAACCGAGGAGGGGTATTCCCCATACAAGATCCGGAGCCGTCGGAGCAAAGGCTCAGGGTCAGGGCAGAGCTGGGGATGGGGCAGGAGGGGAGGTTCCAGTGCTGCGGTGTGGAGGCGCCCCACCGTGGGGCGGGAGTTCAGACGTGGTTCTCTGACCAAGAATTTCTCATCGATCAAGAGTTTGCCAGACTACAGGAATTTACACATTTTTGAGTCTTCATTCCATTAAGGACAGAAAGTGTATGGAACCTATTCTGGAATACTTAGACCGTCCGTAAGAGACAAGTGCCAGGCAATTTCAGGGTCTGAGTGTGGCTCTGTGGTTAGGATCGTGTTTGTACTCATTGGCACCCCCGGGCTTCGGAGGGTGGCAGGCTTTAATGTCAGCACCGGGTCCCACTTTGCACTGTGCTCATGTTCAGTCCTTTACCAGCTAGAAAGCTAAAGCTCCTTGGGGAGTGACAATTCATAATTGAAAGAGACTTAGGTAGAATAAGATTTTAGCTTGTACTGGATAAACTGAGCCTTTCACAGACATGGAAGCCATGAAGTGTCACGGAGCAGAGTACGACGCTATTGGTTGAGGCTGATGAGGAAAAGCACTGGAAGCTCAGACTGAAAGATGCTGCCATCCCATGTGCCTCTAGAGAGAGAGAGGTCCCTCGGCCTTTGCCTGAGAGAAACCACAGGACATGGTACCCCTGGGACACGCGTGGCGGGGTGGGGCTGGGCTGGGGAGCCTACAGAGGTGGCCCCAAAATGCCTTTCACATTCCCACTTGCAGAAGCAGGGCACGGAACATACAGAATGGCCTCTGAAAATTGCTAAGTATGTATTTCTTACAGTATTGAATTTTGGATGTGCTACTGGAGCGAGACAAGCCGAGCAGGATAATGGGTCGGTGGCTTCAATGGGTTCATGGTTAAAAATTAAAACACAGTGATGGTGATGACGACAAGACAAGCTAAGGTTCACTGTCTCAAAATCAAAAGAATTAACTAAAAGCCAAATGGAATCACATGTGCATTAAAACCAACACTGCTGATTTGGTTTCAGTGAAACATGTTATATTAATAATCAATGGAACGATGCTGGATTATTATTGATTTCATATTTGATATTCAATTTATAAATGGTTATTTTTTGTAGGAGGTGTTCACTTAAGAGAGTTTACCCCTTGTTTTGTTTACACATTTTAAGCCATGATTATCATAAAAGGGATTTATATTAATATTGGAGGTTCCTGAAACATTTTCCTTAAAAGGGGATCTAAAGATTAGTCAAGAGGAGGGGGACTGACCACGGGGGGGCGGGGACTCATGCCAGCAGGTGACACTATCCTAAGAACACACCCAGGAATTCAGCCGTGGTGACCTGGCCCTGCTTGTTCACATCCTTCTCTTTGCATTCTTTCAGGAACTCTCGCCAGCAGCCCTGGATTTTCTTCCGGAGCTTGCTTTCTATGGGCTCGCAGTTCTGCAAGGGCAGGGTGCCTGGCGCCGAACTGGCACTAGCAGGGGTCTAGCGAGAAAGGAAAGGAAATTGTCTTGTAATGTGAGATTCAAAACGTAAGTAATCATGCAAACGTACAGACCAGGCTCAGGTCTGGGGTGAACGATTTCAGAGGCAGCATTAGCTCAGAAATAAATGAAGAGCAAAACATAGATGGCAATTCTATTTGATTCTTACTTTCATCAGTGGGCCACATTTGTGCCAAAACACGATAACCAACATAGTTTTAGAAATAAATATATAGCCAAGATTCAGGTATAGGGAGATGTTATTTAAATATATGATGTGTGTGTGTGTGTGTGTGTGTGTGTGTGTGTGCGGTGATAATAACATATTTTTCACCAGAGGAAATCTTATCAAAGAAAGGGAGTCACCTGTCATTTTCATGGATGTCTAATCCTGTACTCCCTTCCAGATGTCACATATTGTGAAATTATGTGGACCAGGTATAAGGCTGTTCTTTGTCTTATTGTATTTTCCATTTAAACACAGGGAATGAATCGGTGCCCGGGCATTGCCCGAATGTCCTATGGTTATCTAATACAGGAACCAATTCAATTGCATTCCTGCTCTTTCTCTCAAATCCTGTACCACCTGAGCCTTCCCCATCTGGGTTGATGTAATGCCCTTTTTCCAGGTGCTCAGGCCAAAACCTTAGAAGCCATCCTAGGGTCTCTTTCTCTCAACCCAACACCTAATCTGTTGGGAAATCCTGTTGGTTTCACCTCAAAGACATATCCAGTGTCTAATAAATACTGGTATTAGGGTAAGTATTCTTTCATGAAACTTTGTTTCAGGTACACACTTTTGAGTAAGTAAATCATAAAGTCAACCCTATTTCTTTCTGGTCAAGAAGCTTAAAAGTCATCAACAAAAGGCAAACTTCCAAAATACCAACCAGAGACCTCTGGTCACTGGCTCTCCATTGCTCACCTTGCTCGGAGCCAGCAGGCCTCTCCCCTGGACCATGGGAGCCTCCTCCCCACCTCCTCACTTCTCCCCGCCCCTCCAGTGCCCACTCCACCCACAGCCTCTATTCCACACACAGAATCCAGGGGAGGCTTTTTAAAGAGGCACACTGCCCGTATCACTCTTCTGCAGGAACACTTGCAAGGGCTCCATCCCCCTGGGAATGAAAGCCAAAGTCCTTGCTGTGTGTGCCCCCTCCCCAGGCCCCCCCCTCCCCTGCCACCAGCAGGGTTCCTGTAGCTACTGTAATAGGTCTACAAACTTGGCAGCTTAAAACAGCACACAGTTGTTCTCTCATGGTTCTGGAGGCCAGAAGCCTGAAATGAGTCCCTCTGAGCTAAAATTAAGGTGTCAGCAGCACTGAGTTCTTTCCGAGGTTCTAGAGAAAGAACCATTTCTTACCATTTCCAGCATCTAGAGGTGCCCACACTCCTTAGCTTACGGTCCCTTCCTGCACTTTTCAGGTTAGTAGCATCGGGTGAGCCTTTCAGAAATGGCATCTCTCTGACTCTGACCCTTCTGCCTCTGCCTTCCTGGTCTACAGGCCCTTGGGATTGCCTTGGGCCCTCCTGGACACTTCAGAATAATCCTGCCTTAAGTCAGCTGATGAGCACCTTTAATTCCATCTGCAATCTTGATTCTCCATTGCCAGGTAAGGTGACTTATTATATGTCCCAGAGATTAGGCTGTGGACATCCTTGGGGCACTACTGAACCCCCTTTCATTCTCCTCTCTTATCTTCAACTTGCTAAATACTATTGTTTACTGTTTCTTGCCCATCAACCCCAACAAGAATGGAAACTCCACAAGAGCAAGCACCTTTGTCCCCTCTTAGCTCTAGAAAAGGCTCAGCATGTAGTAGGTGTGCAGTAAACATGTGTTCATTGAATGAGTGTCTCTGAGCACTCATCATGCATGAAGCCCAGCGATGGTTGCTTTATGTACATGATTAAGATCCTCTCAAGCCCCCTTCCCTGGAGACACAGTCATCTTCCTGCAGATGAGGGAAGGGCCACAGGGAGGCTGGCCTCCTTCCTGAACCCCAGGCTGAGCGGCTCAGCCCAGGGGCAGGGTCACAAAGTTAGATAGGCCTTGGTTTGAATTCAGGTTTCTCTGTGTCTAACGTGAGGACACCTCTTAGAGCCTCAGTATCTTCAGCCATAAAATGGGTGTAACACTTCACAGTAGGACCCTTGCACACAGTGGCTATCTACCACTGGGCATTTGCTTTCTTGCCTGGTGAAACTCCAGCTTACTGACATCTATAGTCTTTGGCCCCCACTCCTATATCCATTTCCTCCCCTGGAGGCTCCCTATTTCTTCTTCCACCCTCCAAACCTCCCTTCCACCCAACCCCTTCCCAGCCCTTCCTCACACCTCCTCCCTCCCCCTTCCAGGCAGGTAAGTGCTAAGGACCCACCTGTGAGCTCGCCCCAGGCTTCCCATGTCACCTTCTCAGTCACCTGCCCCTTGGGAACTCTAGGGTCCAGTGGGGTTTGGGGACTTGGGGACCCGGTGCATGGCAGCACTACGAGAGGAGGACTCACACAGGGGTGGCTCTGTGCTTTCAACCCCGCCTTCAAGTCATGAATGGGCGATGATACTGCAGGCCTGCTTCCATCTGAGATTTCAGGAACACTGCTGCCTCTCTGAGCCTTGGCAGAGCTGCCCGCGGTCAATGGTGTTGGCGCTCTCTTGGAGCTGAACATGCTCAGGAGGTCCAGGTACTTCAGCCTCCCTTTGGCATTGACCGGCATCTTGCTCCACAGTCTGTCAAACTGGCAGAGAAGCAGAAGTCAGTCCCAAGGGTGAGTGTCAAAGCCCAGCGGAGTCTCCGGCGGTGCCCATGAGGAGCTGAGGAGGCCAGTGAAGGCCAGCGCTCATGTCGGCAGGGGTCTAGGCCCACATCGATTAAAAAAAATTGAAAAAGAAAAAAAAAGCCCATTTGGCCTCTGCTTGATGGAGGCCTCCGGAAGACAGGAATGGCAAAGACAAGAGGATTATTCATGGCTTCCTCAGGACATTTTTTAATTGAATTGGGCCCTGAGTGAGCAGTTGAAGGCCATTAAATGTTGTGATTAGTCACAGAGACTGAGCTGCAGTATAGAAGACTCTGGGAGGAAATGCAAATGGAAGTCCTGGCCCACCTCGGTCCCAGGGAAGCCCAGCCGGATTCATTTCTCTTCTGGGCCGGGGCCGGAGTCCTGCCACCAGCTGGCCAGACACCACTGCCCTTGGCCGCTGGGCTCGCAGCCATGGTGGGGGTCCCCAAAGGGCCAGAGCTGCCCCCATAAACTGGAAAGGGAGGCATTTGGGAACTAGAGAGAAGTGTGTGGCTTTGGGCTGGTACTGTCTGATGTCACAGGCCGTGTCCGGACCACATCAGCACAGATGGAGCCAAGTGACTCCAGCGTCCTGCATGAGCCACTTTTGATGACTGGAGACTTTCAGGGAGTTAAGAAGAGTGGTAACTTACTTCCTATTTGGTTTTTAGAGCCCCTCAGAGCTGGTGGGGCCCCAGCCTCCAGCATGAGCCAAGGGGAGTGGTGTCCCCTGAGAGGCAAGAGGAGCGGCAGCCCCCACCTTCCGGTGGGTCTTGGCTGGCACTTCCAACCCCAATGGGGTTTCCCTCCATTTGGTTTCCCCCAAATGATGAGAAATTCTATGGGCTCTGTTTCAAATTCTGGAAATGAAATACTGAGGTGTGAGGAAGAGACGGAGAATGGTCCAGGCCCCAAAAAGGAAAAAAGGTTTAGTTTGGGACAATATTCTTGATTAATGTTTTAAACCTTTTATTTCACAAGGGTTGTAGCTTTGCGGGAAATTCCAAGGATGGCTCAGAGAAGTCCCTATCTGTGTGGAAGTGAGACATCTTGAGAAAATGACCATGTAGTCTCAGAGAGACTCCATTGTCACCAAGGGCAGTAATCACCCCCAAACAGGAGGAGGCCATGCTCCCTGTCTCCTTCCAGGAAAGAGACAAACCCCAAACCCCCGGGACAGGTGACCGATACTCTTCTCTACTTCCCCCACCTTGTGCTGGAGCCCCCTCTGCAGGTGACATCTCCCTGCCTGGCCCTGAAGCTCTCTGAAGCTCGTCTGAGGTTCCTCTTTAAATGTTGACCACCTCACAAATGGGCCGGCATGCAGCAGGTGCTCTAGAAATGTTTGCTCCACTGCTGAAAGATGATCAGAGGGTGGGTAAGACCCTTTAAAAATGAAGAGAGACAGCCAGTGCGAAGCCATATTGCAATCATATTCATCATGAAGGGCTTTAAGGAAGCAGAGCAAGATCCTATAAGAGGAAGAGAGCTACCAAGGACTCTCCTGCCCTCCTGTGTTAGCGACACTGAGGAGGATGGAGTAGGAAGGTCATCTTATCAAAGGGAAATGCAAAGCAGGGTGTGAATGCTTATGGATGAGGTGAAAACCCAAAGCATGGAAGTGAGGACATATACCAAACCACAAAGGACAACAGTGGTGTCTCCTGGTCCGGCAGGAGGGGCAGAGACTGACCAACATCTAATGAAACTTTGTGGTGCAAAATGGAAGTCAAGGCAGGACCATGGAAATCCTCTCTTCACTAAAGGAGCCTCACCACGAAGGGCAGGATGCACACCGGTGCAGGATGGAGGCGGGCGGGGCGGGGGGGAGGCCGTGGGGACAAGAGAGGCATCAGAAGACCGGAGATGGGCACCACGAGATGGCACTCCAAAATTACAGGTTTGTGAGCTGGCCATGAAACCCGGGCAAAATTCTGGTGGTTTGTGAACGAGCTGACAGCGAGTAAGTTTCCACTTCACGGTGTCAGAACGTGCACTTGCTGAAATGTCCCCTGCAAACGCGGAGCTGGGAACCACCTTCTGAACACTTAAAAATATCTGGCTTTGGGGTCCATTTCTGTGATGTGGAAAGCTCCCAGAGAACCCCACTCCTATCCTAACCAGAGAAAGCCAAATATCCACAAAATCAGCACTGTTCTAGAGCCCATCGGAGAGCTGAGGCTCCAGGGAGCCCAGGGGACTGAATGCCACGGAGCCCCAAGTCTCCAAGACAGCCAGATGAACCAGCTGTCATGTGTAGCAGAGCTCGGGGAGAAATCGGCTAAAACATTGACAGATTCGTGCAGGACAAACATGGGCTGGTGCATGAGGCTGCAATGACCAGGGGCCCAGGCACAGGGGATGCTCACACTCACACACTCTCCACCCGCCTCTGCTGCTCCCGAGAATGCACAGGACACGGGACAGATGTGCGATACTGCCCGCTTCTCAGACCCTCCATTCATGGGAAGTGAAAGTCTGAAGCTGCTTGGAGTGGGAGGTGGGGGGTGGGCATAGCAAACCCACTCAAGACCGAGACCCCCCCTAGGGTAGGAAAAGAAGAAGCAAACCCTTCTGCCTCTGGGTGGGTAGGAAACCCTCTGTCAGGGCCCAGCCACAGATCCATGGCCCCGGGGGAAGGGTGCAAGCAAAGCCCTGGAGGAGGGGTGGCAACCCCAGGACCTGTACCTATACAAAGCAAAGATCAGAGGTCAACTGCCCCTGGAGAGGAGTAGGAAACCCTCTTGTCCAAGATCCAGGACAGAGACAAGGTGGAGTCTGATGCCACAGAGCGGGTATACAGGGGCAGGAACATGGAGAACAGGCCTGGCCTAAACCAGATATACCACCATCCTGCATAAGCCTGACACTGAGTAATCAGCACCAAGAGCAGAGGAGACACCATCCTGTGGCCTGAGGTGTAGGGCCCGCTGACAGCTGAGACAGGGTACGAGTCCTGAGCAGCTACCTGGCCCCCCCAGGCCCATACCCCACACACAGTGATGGCTGTCTCCTGCTGGAGGAGTCTGAGCCCGTGCACCGGGCACTCTCAGGGTAAGGACAGCAGCGACACACTCCAACAAAGCCCAGCTGCCGACCAGACTGACTCATTAACACCCCCATGCTCATGGCCGGACCGAAGAAGAGGTGTGCCCATTTTTAGGCATCAACACTATTTATAACTCTGACTCTATTCTTCCTTTTCAGATGATGTTGGGTTTCAATAAGAAGGAAAAAAAATGGGGATCCCTGGGTGGTTCAGCGGTTTAGCGCCTGCCTTTGGCCCAGGGCGTGATCCTGGAGTCCCGGGATCAAGTCCTGCGTCGGGCTCCCAGCATGGAGCCTGCTTCTCCCTCCTCCTGTGTCTCTGCCTCTCTCTCTCTGTATCTCTCATTAATAAATAAATAAATAAATAAATAAAATCTTAAAAAAAATAAAATGTACTGTCTTGAGACACCTGGGTGGCTCAGTGGTTGAGGGTCTGCCTTTGGCTCAGGGCATAATCCCCGGGTCCCGGGATCAAGTCCTGCATCAGGCTACCCACAGGGAGCCTGCTTCTCCCTCTGCCTTGTCTCCGCCTCTCTTTGTATCTATCATGAATAAGTAAGTAATTAAGTAAGCAAGTAAGTAAATAAATAAATAAATAAATAAATAAATAAAATTTTTTAAAAAAGAAGATTAAACCAGAAGTAGAAGTAGATGACAGATGTGGCTGTGTGTAGAGAGATCTGTGGGACCCTAGTGGTTCCCCCCAGCCCCTATCCACAGCACCTTGCCTCTGTCCATGGCCCCTCTGTCCTTTGGGTTCCCATTGTTTATTCCCCCTTTATCCTGTGCATCCAACCTCCTCTGTTCCCAGGCTTTTACTCAGATGCCACCTTCTCAGGGAGCTTTCCCTGACTGTCCTACTCAAATGCTCCCACCCCAGTGCCCTGCCACTACCCTCTTTTCAGTGTTCAGAGGACCCTATGGCATTTCTCACCAACACCCTTGCCTCACACATTCTGCTTGCTGTCTATCTGCCCCTAAAAGAGCACAGACCCCACGAGGGTGGGGTGTGCCTGTGGTGCCCATTGGTTGACAACACCTCATCTCATCCAGGATGCTTTCTGCTCCTGCTTCCAGAATGTTCCCTCCACCTGCACTGCTCTCTCCTGTCTCCTCTCAGTGGCAACTCCCATGATCCCAACATCATGTCCTCAGGGAAACCAACCTGATGTTCATTCTAGGCCGGGCCACCCCATCCCAGCAGGGAGCAGTTTGTAATGTACCACTGGCATGTAACCTCTACCCGCTGTGGATGCAAGCTCAAAGGAATCAGGGGGTAGGCCTGCCTTGGTTGCTGAGGACCTAACATCACCACTTTGTGCATAGAGGACCCCGGATAAGTGAAGGAGCAGATGCACGCCGCCTTCAGGCACTTGCTACATCATTCAGGTGGCTTTGTGTTGAAGAAGATGCAAGAGTGTCCTGTGAGCTCAGTGAGGTGACCGAGGGCTCAAGGTGGACGGGGGAGGCCAAAGTGGGGCATGGTCAGTTCTGTCAGCTATAGGCGTGGTCAGGAAAGGGTCTCCTCAGCTCGGCTCCACCTGAGTCCTGAGAGTGGTGCCCCCTGAACTAGATGCAAGGGGGGCAGGGGCAGGGAGAGATAGCAATGAGCAAAGAAGGGAAAGGCTAGGGATGCCCGGGTGGCTCAGTGGTTAAGCGCCTGCCTTAGGCCCAGGACGTGATCCTGGAGTCCTGAGATCAAGTCCCACATCAGGCGCCCTGCATGGAGCCTGCCTCTCTTTCTACCTATGTCTCTACCTCACTCTGTCTGTGTCTTTCATGAATAAATAAAAATATTAAAAAAAAAAAAAGAAGGAGGAAAGGCTGAATTGCAGCCTAGTCGGAGGGGAAGGCACCTGGAGCTTCAAGAGTATTGTGAACTCCCGTTTCATAGGGAAAGACAATGAAGCTCAGAAAGGTTGAGTAACTTGTCCAAGGTCACACAGCTGGACAAGTGCAGATGCGCAGCACTGAAACCCAGGTCTGCCTGCCTGAAGGGTTGTTTGTTCTTTGCCTGTGTTCGTCTCACCTCCGAGAGGTGTCTGTTTAAGAAATACCACATCTGAAATGTTCAGAAATGTTTAACGGTTCCTTTCCCTAACATAGCTGCAAATATAGCCAAGTTCTCAGGCAGTTACCAGGACTGATAGAAATTGCCTCACCCAAAGAGGCTCTCTCCATGGGTCCCTATCTTCTTAAGTCATATCCAAGTGAACCCAGTTCCTATGGCCTTTTATATTTTATAACACGCTTTCAGCAGACCCACCAAGACCCATCAGTTTCCAACTCCATCTGCTCGGAAAGTCACTCTGCTTTTCTGAAAGGTTAATTAGACCAAAAGGTTTCAGAAGATGTGGCACTTGCCCTACTTAGAGAACTCTATAAGTCAAGAAAGCTGACCTCTCAGATTCATGAGAGGATTTTTTTTTTTTTTGTAGAACGAGATACTTTTTATAATGCAGATAAACCAAGACACAAGATCTCTACTTGGCTGCTGGTTGACATGGCTGGAGATGCCCAGTATCTACAGGGAACCCTTCTGAATGATGGCAAGAGAGGTCTAGACATGTTACAGAAGCCGAATTACTTCTGTGTCTCCCCTACAGACACTGTATCATCCAAGAAAGAAGGTCACACGGTATATGATGCATGCAAGGAGAGAATATGTGTGGATCTTTGTGACTTTGGCTTTCTGTGTGCCAGCCCCAAATAGAGCACAATTTCTGCTAATCATCACCCAACTTAAACCATGGTACTTATGCCAGACTTTGATGCCCTTGATGATGCAGACTATATTTGAGATGTGTCTGTGTATTTTTAGAAGACAGCATTTAAAAATAAGTGCTTGATTTTGTTGGAGAGGTGGGGGGCTTGATGTGCTGGGGATGGTGGAGCTTTCCTAGTGGACAATTAAAACCCAATTCTCTGTTATAAATGCCAGATATGCCAGCATGTCATTAATTTATATCGATAATTAGAGTAAAATTTTACTCATTTAGATGAAATGAAAAATCTTTATTATTAAAACCTTTGTTAGTTGGCCCCATAGCATAACAAATGCAACCGGATTAATTTTAAAGGTTTCTATCCATTTATAGTAATGGAGAGAAGTATTTGCAAATAGCGATCTCGCTCAGCTTTGATGATCTATGGGACTAAACTGTTGGGGAAAAGCATTTTAATTTGCTTTAGCAAAAGTGATCATGATGCTTTTAAAAAAAGTGGTATTTTAGGAAACTGAAATCTGACATGCATGTTATTAATTATTAATGAATTCATTCTGTAGGGTGGGGAGTGCAGAGGCCTGAGTGGGGAGAGGGTCGGGTGTGATGATCACCCCTCCCTGTGAATACTCTTAGTCCTTAATCCTGAAACCCCAAGAAAATGAGGCCTTAGGGTAGAGTGACCCAACTTGGGAGCAGAGAGTAACCTTCCCATCCAGGAGTTGCAGGAAGCTACCGAAGCTGAGCCTGAGCAGCATCAGAGCAAGAAGGGGGTGGGGTTACTTTTGGAATATTTTGGATTTCAGTTTTCACCAGTTATTCTCTGGGGATAGGGCACCGGCTTGTTCGGTAAGTGGAGAATGCTTGTAGTGATGCATTATCTGTTGGGGAGGGAACTCTGCTTCCATGCTTAGGTCACTGGTACTCAGTGTTATCCCAGCTGTTCGGCCACTGGACCATGGGGATGGAGAATGTGGACACTAAACCGGTGACACTACCCACCCACCAGGACTTGTTGAGCACCTGGTCTGTGCCAGGCTCTGTTTTGGTGTTTGGTCATAGTGAGATTAAGCCACCCAGGGAACCGCTCCCCAACGGCACTAGCATTTAGTGATATTGACTGGAGTCAATAAGCAAGGCAGGCCCTCAAGATGCCATCCTGATGGGAGCTGCTCTTGGCCCTGGAAGGCCATGGAACCCCAGTGCAGCAGGTTGCCAGAGCTAAAAAGAACACGGTTCAGTTTTTGAGGAGGAAACTGCTGGGGGCTCTGTGATGGGCAAGAGGGCCTCAGAGAGGGTGGCCTGGGTCCAGCCTGTGGGATGGGCATGTCACCAGCATGCCCGTGGCAGGATCCCCAGGGCATCTGAAAGCACTGGCAACAGAACCTGGGAGAGGCAGCGAGAGGGGACATGGGAGGTCCAGAGCAACTCACAGGCTCTTTGTTGACCTGTTCAGATGTGGGGAGAGACTGGCTGCCTCTTTGGGTCACACAGCCCAGGGATCATCCAGAGAAGGAAGAGGGAGAGTGGTCACCAGGGCTGAGTTTAATCTGATTTTTAAAAATAAAAGTGATGCGGGGCACCTGGGTGGCTCAGGCGATGAAGCATCTGCCTTTAGGTCATGATCCTGGGGTCCTGGGATCCAGCCCCATGTCGGGCTCCCTTGCTCAGCAGGGAGCCTGCTTCTCCCTCTCCCTCTACCCCTCCCCCTGCTTGTGCTCTCTCTCTCTGTCGAATAAATAAAATCTTTAAAAAAAAAAAGTGATATTATTTGCACCCTGATTGAAAACGTGCAATTCATACTTGTTACACAAACAAGAGGCTCCTGTGACTCCTCTTTCGTTAGCAAGACTGAAAACAAAACAACAAAACCCCCCAAACCCCTCAAGTATTTTTAAAATAGAGAACAGCCCTAAACTCTGGCCTGATGCTCATACAAGCCACTGCTGAGGATGAAGAACCAAATGCATTTCTTACTTGCTCATCTGTCAGAATTTGGACATGGCGAGCACAAATGGCCCTGAATTCATCCTTGGAGGCGGTGTACATTTTCATGGTGTCGAAGTTGTCAAACTCCTGAGCGATCGCATGGTAGTGGGAGCCCACCGCCTTGTGGAGCTGAGCCAGAAGCTCCTGGTTTGCTGTTTCCTTGGGAGGAGATGTGGGCGGTGGGTCTTTGGGCATTTTCTCAGCCCACTCGGCAGCAGTCTGGGGGGGAAAAAAGGAAGATTGATCCATTTAATAAGTAAGAAATCATCTCGTGGCTCTGGGCCCACCATCCCCGGCAGGTCCCAGGGGACCCCCAGCTTGGTGAGGAAAAGTGCCACCCAGATGTGGGTCTCAGACAGGAGCCAACCAGAGCTTTGGACTTGGCTGAAGGGGAGGCCTGGGCTCCCTCGCCATGGGGAGGGAGCCCCAGTGAGTCAGGGCCACTATAAGGGGACGTGTGGAGCTGGCCCTGGGGAGGGCAGACCTTTATTCTCATCCATTCACTAATTTGGTCTGTCTTTTGATTCACTTCACAAACACACAGTGAGTGTCCCCTCTGAGATAAGGGAATGAACACGTCTCCGACTGCTTTTATTTCTGGACATCAGTGTAGTGGATTTATACTCAGAGCAGTTAGGACTGGAAAGGCAGTTTTGATGGCCCTTACTACATGATGCTGCAGCACCACTGCTGGCTAAGTGTTCCCTTAAGCCTAAAACTTCGAGGCCCACAGGGATTTAATCCTGGCAAGTGCAGAATTTGGGGGGCTGCAGGTTGAGCAGGGCAGGGGAACAGGTCTCCTGATGCCTGGCATTCTAGACCTCTCCCTGGGACAGTCCGAGGCCCAGGGCAGGGCTTCGGGGTGCTGTCCATGGTGCCAAGGAGCCTGAAGGAGGGACGAGCTGCAGCCTGGGCTCACAGCTGCTTTCTGGAGGGAGGAGGAACAGTCTGTGGGGAAAGGGGGTAGAAATAGACCTTCTTACTGGATGTATAGGTTTATGTGCTGGCAGGAGGGCCAGGCAAGATGAGCAGGGAGGAGCCTGGGGAGGATCACAGCCCACGTTCCATATAGGGTGATGACCACTATGGTGGACAGGCAGGACAGGTGGTGGACAGGTGGGACAGCAGGAATAGCAGACAAGGAAGTTACTCAGTGATCACCAGCTGATGCTAAGATGACAAGGATGTCTGTGTTCACCGTGGGGCCAGTCAGGAGGACAGACTGAGCTCGTGATGAAGCCAGACTTGGGAGACCGGGGCTCAAAGACCAGCTATGCCCTAAGCCTCCTGTGAGAGGCCAGGGGTCAGGGGGGAGTGGGCAGGCCCAGGGAAGCAGCCCTACATCCACCTACTTGCCGCGAGAAAAAGGCCCCCAGACCAGACCTGTGGTGGCTGCCTCAGCAGCTCAGCTTCTGAAGTTTGAAGAAGGGGTGAGTCTGTGGGATGGAAGGGGACACTGGGCTCCATGAAAACACACAGCTGATGATGTATGAGAGCGGTCTCCCAACCAGGGTGAATTCTGGAATCTGGTGCACTTCCTCCATCAAAACCTGTCGTGACTGTTAGCTGTAACAGCTCTCATGACTCGTAGCACTGTGCTAAGACCTTTAAAGATTTTCACGTTTAATCCCCCCAACTAGTATTAAGACTTGGTCATGTCTTATTTTCAGCAATTCCACAGCAACACAGGTTTTCTGTGTTACTATCCTTTAGGATAGTATAACGCTACTTTATGAAGTTGCATCAAACACAGGATGCTGCTGGAAATATCCTCAAGAACATGACCCCACACACTTGGACCACAGCCTGTCTCATCTTCAAACACAGAAAGGTCAACAGAAGCTTTAAAATACATCCACTTGGAGCCATTCAAAGCAAGTGAATGCCTTTCTTTTCCCATTCTAGAAAATAAGACGGACGCTTTCTGCAGATATGATACATTTCCCAACAGTTACAGCTCACCTTCCATAGCTAAGCACATGGTTGTTTCCCTAAACATTCCAAGGGGTGTCGGTGTTCAGATTGCAAAGAAGTCTCCTCCTCTGGAAGGACAAGTTGTACTCAAAGTCTGTCTTGACACTTGGCACTTTGTGCCTGAGAAGGATGGGCCCCCAGTGGACACAATGGGGAAGGACGTGGGTGGACAAGTCTAGGATGAGGAGGGGGAGGAGTCCTGGGTCTGAGGCCACATTCTACTTCTAATATGTTGTGTGGCCCTGTGCAAGCCGTTAGGCCCCTTCCCCCTTGGTTTCCTCATCTATCCAGGAGGAATAAGGGCTAACACGAGATGGGATATGCGAGAGCTCTTTGAAAGTTTCAAAACACAAAACAAATAGGAAATCCTCTCATTTTACCAACAGATATAAGAGAATTCTTACAAAGTAGATTTTGCAACCCTGGGTTAATATGGTTTCAACTCCAGAGGAAACAGAATCATTTTTAAGCAAAATAGAGATTACTAAATTTGAGTATTATATAAATATTCTTTTATATTTCCCAGTGGACTGGAAAAGGCCTGAATAGACAGGTACCCATAAAAGAAATTGAAAAAACTGTTAAAAGAGCTACCATCTATTACTAAAAAGGTGCCAATCCTAGCTGATTTTAAGGGCAAGCTTTATCTCACTTTTAAACAACAGATAATTTTTATATTAGTCAAATTATTCCAGAACACACAAAGGAATATACACTATTCCAACTCATTATATATTTCCCTAATTCTAAAATATGATAAACACTTGAAAAATATAAACCAACCTAATTTAGGGACACTAATGTGAAGATGTTAAAACATTTATTTTTAAATTTTTTTTTTTTTTTAATTTATGATAGTCACAGAGAGATAGAGAGAGAGGCAGAGACACAGGCAGAGGGAGAAGCAGGCTCCATGCACCGGGAGCCCGATGTGGGATTCGATCCCGGGTCTCCAGGATCGCGCCCTGGGCCAAAGGCAGGCGCCAAACCGCTGCGCCACCCAGGGATCCCTAAAACATTTATTTTTAAATCAAAAATCAATGAGGGTTTATTCCAAGTATAAGAATTCTTCAAGAACCAGCAGTCCTTCCAATTCCTTACATTAGCTCATGTATTGCCAGATGGCAAAAAGGCATTTAATAAAATTCAGCAGCTATTCCTGATAGAAATGGTATACAAAAGAATAAAATAGCTATACCACATAGAAATGAAATGAAGCTCCTATGTGTAATACTCTCTCCCTAAGTGAGAGGATTAGTCAGACATCATCTACAAACATATTAAATGGGTAACACATTAAAGCATTAAGGCATTAAGGTCCGAAACAAGATAGGCACACTCATTGTCAGTTCTATTCACATTTTTAGAGGCTCCAGCTTTCGAAATAAGACAAGAAGATGAAATAAACAGTATGGATGTTGAAAAACAAGATTCATCAGGATTTGTGGATGTGACTGTACAACTAGAAAATCCTCAGACAGTGAGTAAAGTGGCTGGAGTAAAGCCAAAAATACAAAAAAGCCCTACCATTTTTGGGGCAGTAATTATAACTCGTTAGAAATTGTATTGTGAAAACAACCTACACTTACGTTGGTGATAAACTCTTGAGTACTTTGGGATAAACTTCATATAAAAGCATACATGGGGACAGCTGTGCACGTTCTATGGAGGGGCTATCATATCAAAGGAAGGTTGGAATACAAAGGGACGTGTACTGTGATCCCAGGTGTGAAGTCTCCATTTCAAACGATCTCAGATTATAAATAAAGTTAATAAAATCCTAATAAAAATCTCAGTGACTATTTGGGAGAATCATCAGACACAGGGAACTTAATGTTGATATGTGAAAATAAATGTAGAATTGCCACGAAATTCTTGGGAAAGGCTAGCAATGAAGTTTTTGACCTGCCAGATATTAAAATGCCATAAACTTGATATAATCAGAGTAGAATAGCTTGGTCTAGAAACATGCAAGGAAATCAGTGGCCACCTGCTTATTAGGCTGTTAGTGGGTGAGAAATAGGTCCCTAATTGTGGCTGAGCCAGAACACCACTAAAGTAGTAGGGAATGGTGTGGCTGACTCCAAGGTGGCTTTGGGTAAGAGTGACCTCATAAGCAAGAAAGAACATCCAAGTTCCATAAAGGAAAATTCTTTCTTGTCTTTGACTCATCAACTTCAAACCAGTCTTCTGAGGTCTCTGCCTCAGTAAACGGAGACTGTCTTCCCAGTAGCTTTAGGCCTGGAGTCACCTGTGAAATATCTACCACCACTTCCAAACCACCCACAAGTCCCGGTGGCTCTGCTTTCAGTACATTATCTGGAAGCTGACCACTCCATCCTCACCTCCTGGCCCAAGCCACCATCATCTCTTGCACCAAGGACAGCAACTGTCTCCCTGCTTCCACGCGCAGTCATTTTCCTCTGTGGATGATCTTTTTAAAGTATATGTACACGCACACACACAAGTACTAACACTTGTTCTCTCGATGGAGGGATACGCAAGGGCAGAGCCATAATCACAGAGCCATAGTCATTTTCCTCTGAGGATGATGTTTCTAAAGTGCAAATAAGATCAAGCAAAACTCTCAAAAGCCTTCACTTATTGCCCAGAGTAACAGGCAGAGCTTCACAATGGCCTTTCCCAGCCCATCCCCAATACTCTCTGACCTCACTTGTGACTCTTCCTTGCTCACTCTGCTCACAGCCACCAGGCCTCCTGCTTTGCTTCAAATGCAGCAAGTGCCTTTCTGCCTCAGGGCCTTTGCACTTGTTGTTCTCACATGTCCTTCAGGGTTTTTAGAACATTCCTGAACCACATCCCACATCCCCCTCCCCTCTTCTTGCTTGTGTTCATGGTGCTTATTGCTTTCTGATCTCCTATATAGTTACATCTTAACTGTCTTCCTCACCCTAACAGAAGAGAAACCTCATGAAGGCAAGGACTCTAGTCTTTTGTTCACTGCTGAATTCCCAAGTGCTTAGCACAGGCTTGGCGCACAGTGGGATCTTGATATTTGTTCAAAGAAAGAATGAATAAACAATGCACCTATACAATGGAAAACATCACAACCAATAAAATGAATGAAGTGGGAGGATTCCCCACACTCTGCTCTGGGCCTGGTTAAGAAGCTCTGACCTTGACAAGATGCAAAGACATGGAAATGAAAATAAGACTCAATTTTTTTCTTCTAACAAATTGGCACATTTTTGATATTAGATATCATTACTGGAATAGGTGGAATAATTTATCTGAAGCCATAAAAAGTTCCTACCTTTTGACTTAGAACCTTTCCTTTTAGGACTCTCCTTAAGGAAATAAACAAGGTGAGCTCATGGAATTATGATCATTACAGGATTATTTACAAAACTGACAAGATTTTAAAAAATTGGCAACACTTTAGATGTCTGACAGTAGGAAAACAGTTATAGATTTCTTTTTTTTCTTTTCCTTTTTTTTAAATTTTTTTTTTAGGATTTTACTTATGTATTTGAGAGAGTGTACGCCAGTAGGGGGGAGGAACAGACACAGAGGGAGACACAGAATTTCAAGCAGACTCCCTGTTGAGCATGAAGCCTAACGTAAAGACCCTGAGCCACCCAGGCCAGGTGCCCCAAGATATGATATTTCTATAGGGTGGATTACAATGTAGCTATTTAGAATCTTTTAAGGAATAATTTAATAATATGGTAAAATGTTTGTGATGTACTAAGTGGAAAAGGACCATAAAGTGGTCCCAATGACCATGTGTGATGTGTGCACACACATACACATGCATAAACACACACATACACACACACACACGAGTATTAACGCTTGTTCTCTGGGTGGAGAGGGAAGCGAAGCAAAGTCAGAAGGATGATTGGAGTTCCCTAGATGGGGGCTTGCTGTCCCTGACAGTCAGGGGTCCTGATGTCTGGGGCTTGGGACAGTCTGGTTGTGAGTCACACCCCTGCTCTCCACCTGTGCATGGATCTGAGTAACACCGGAGTCCTAAAGCCCCGGGGGGATGCGTGAGCACCTGTGCTGGGCACACATGTGGCACACGTGCACACACTGCCCTCACAGAGAATGAACGCTCACTGCAAGCCTGGGAGTACCGTCCTGAGTCTTTTGCGAACACTCGTGGGATGTCTGCTGTGTGCCAGGCACTCTTCTAGATACCGGGGAGGTAATCCCTACATAAGATCTCTACCCAGGTGGAGTCTGGAGGGGAAGAGAGACACCAGGGCAAAGTCTGACGGGCGTGCAGAGAGATTCTAAGCCGGTTGTGTGCACTTGGAAGGGGGCACTGTGCCGTGAACACAACTGGCCTCCCTCAGGAGGAGACGACTGATCTGGGAAGCGAAGGAAGTGCAGGTGGAAGTCAGCTGAAAACCCAGAGCCCAAGGCCACATCCTCACTCGGCAAGGTGGGGAGGCTGAGGACGCTTGCAGTCAGGAAAGCAATAAAGGCGGCTGGCTTGCAAAGTCAGGGCTCTTCCCAGAGGCCCTGAGCCAAAGCCGGAGGCCCCCCACCCTCTCCTGGGCCAGGAGGGCGGGAGGCCAGGGGCACACATGGACACTCTCAAGGAGAACAAAGCAGCACGATTTCCTGTCCAGGCACATAAGCGTGTAGGTGACTAAAACTTCTCACCAAGGTAGTTTTGCTGACAGAAATGTTCTTCTGGGGGCACCTGGGTGGCTCGGTGGTTGAGCATCTGCCTTTGGCTCAGGTCATGACCCTGGGGTCCTGGGATCGAGTCCCACATCAGGCTCCCTGATGCCTCTGCCTCTCCCTCTGCCTCTCTCTCTGTGTTTCTCATGAATAAATAAATAAAATCTTTTAAAAAATTCTTCTGCTGCCTGCAAACATAATTATTGTGTGTTCACTGCAGGAAACTCAGGAACTACAAAAACGGTACAAAGAATAAACAGAGATCACCAATAACGCCACTCCCTGCGGCACCACCATCATCCCCTCAGTGACCAGGGATGCACCGCTGACCTGGGGGTCCCTGGGCCCACAGACGTGACCGTCCTGCTCCTCTTGCCACATGGCCCAGAGCTCGGCGGCCTGTCAGGGGCAGAGCCTCTTGGCTCTTCCATCAGGGCACATAGGGGCGGAATCTGTTAGGCGCCCATATTCTGGTTCTCCTCCTGCTTTTTAACAAAGCCACTCAGCCACCAAACAGCCTCGCTCCGAGTGACTGAAGACGCCAGGGAAGAACAGATGGCTCTTGGTCTGGCGCTTTTGTGTCCCTGGCACTTCTCACGTGATCATTATATCTGAATGGGGAAAAAATAGTGCTTTTTTCTATAACTAGAAGGAATGTTTCTCCTAATCAGAAAAGACACCACTATCTTCTGATGCAAATGTCACTTTTCAATACTAACTAGGCTTTCCATAAAAGGCATCCTCAGGCTAGGATTAGAGCTGTGACACCAAGAACTACAGGGTAGGGACCAGGTGTTGGGCACCCACCTTTGTCCACACTGTTGTCTGGAACAGGAGCCGCAGAGCCTGCCCCTTGTGCTCCCGCCTGTGGCCTCTCATCTGACACCTGTCTGCACACCTGGCTGTTCTGGACACTTTTAAAAAACAACAATAATAATAATAAAAAAGTGGAATCTTACATATCATAGGTCTGACCTGATTAGAGAAGGAGTAATATATTTTGAAGGAATTTTCTCTCATCTACTCAAGGGCATTCATGGAGCCTTGTTTTACCAAACAATTGTCCCTCTTGATGTTGCAGAGAAATATGGACCACCATGGCCAAGAAGAGAACTCCTGGTCCCCTCTGTGACTTTATAATGTTAGCAGAATATGTAGAAGAAATCAGGTCCCAATAAACGAAGCACACAATCATCAAAGAGCCTATAAATAACACGGAGTGCTTTTCAGTTTCAAATGGATTCATAATCTCATTTAGTAAAAAGCACAGCACAGTTTTACAGTCTAAACCTGTGGTTCTAAATCCTGCCATTGCATGGAATCACCCAAGAGGCTGCCCCTGTGGGTGGGGGTCAGAGGGAGGAGATCTGGGGTGGAGAGGGTCAGAGGGAGGCAGCCTGGTGGAGGGGGGTCAGAGGGAGGAGGTCTCGGTGGGGGTCAGAGGGAAGAAGTCTGGGTGGGGGTCAGAGGGAGGTGGCCTGGGTCGGTGGGAGTCAGAGGGAGGAGGTCTAGGTGGGGGTCAGAGGGAGGAAGTCTGGGTGGGGGTCAGAGGGAGGTGGCCTGGGTGGATAACGGTCAGAGGGAGGAAGTCTGAGTGGGGGTCATAGAGAAGCGAGCCCGGGCCTACAATGAATTCATCTGGGGCCCATGCCTTCCAACCAGCTCCAGGGCTCTTCTCTGTCCTGCATCCTGGTATCTCTGACACAGTCTTGGGCACTGACTGGGGTCTCTCCCAGCGCACACAGCTTCTAGCTGAAGAGCTGGGGAGAGCCCTGTAGGCACAGTGCTGGGATCCCTAGCCCATGTCCCTCCTCCCAGGCCAGGTCAGACCTGCCATCTCTGTGTACCTGGCACCAGCACGTGAAGAAGGGGCCGGCCTGCCCGGCTGCTGCGGGAGCACAGCTGGAGCAGTGGCCCTGGTAACCTCAGTCACAGACCTGGATGGAGTATAGTGGCCAGGGACACTGCTCAGGCAGTGGGTGCCGTGGAGGGCGAGGACAGTCATCCATCAACCAAGGGCTCTGGGGCTGGCCAGAGCTGAATGGAGCTAAGCTCTGCCTTTTTCTTGTGACTTGAGGAAGACACACACCCCTCTTTGCCTCATTTTCCTCCCAGGGATAAAAACAAAACCATCTCAAAAGGCAGGCCCGGGATTTCAACAAAATGACACTACACAGTGCTTGGCCCCATGCCTGGCAAACATGGGCCACGGTTGTTGCTGCTGCTGCTCCTGGGAGCTGTTATTCCAGATATTTTTGCCTGAGTCTGACAGACCTGGGTTTGAGTCCCAGCTCCCAGCTAACACGTTTCTATATGAGTAATCACAAAGGCAACCTGGCCCATGCTAGTGCCTGTAGGTCAAGCCACCTGCCAGGGTGGTGGAAACCAGGTCGGAGATGTGGTCACGTACCCCAGGAGCCTGGGCAGGAGCCCAGGTACATGAAGCCCTGGTCTTCTGACCAGCTGCCCTGAGCACTGGGCAGCAGAGGGTGCTAGAGGCAGAGTCACAGGCTCAGATTTAGGATGGCTGAGTAACAGCACTGCTCTGATATCCTCTGGCTGGTGACTTCAAGGAAGTCACTTCATTTCTCTGGGGGTTGGTTCTCCATCTGTAAAGCAGTGATAGCCACAGCACTGGAAGAGAAGTGCCCTGGAAGAATCATCCAGGAGAAGCCTGACACAATCGGGGAGCACACCATCTATTCCAGGAAGGTACTGTACCAACCCGTCTGAGATAAAGATGAATTAGCCTGTCTCTGCTGCAGAAACGCACACTTGAAGGGGTGGGGGGAGCTCCAAGTGAGAAGCTTGCTGACCTAGCCCAAACCTGACCAAACCAAGGGGAGGGAGCAGCACCTGGGGAAAGAGTTAAGCTGATCGCAAGAACCAGCTGGAGACAGGATGTGCTCCAGAGGGTTAACTGGGTTTGTTAGCTCACATGCTATGTATCGTACTCTTCTTCCAACAGTTTGAAAAGGGAATGATTCCAGAAAAGAGCCTTCTAGCATCCTGTCAAGTTATGTCCAGCCACGATCTTGGCTAACTCATGAAATCAACTTTCCACTAAGTCATATTCCAAACAACTCTTCTAGATAACAGGAAGAGAGAACACAATAGGGAAGAGGTGGACTGTTGTCGAATAATCCAGGAGAGCAGGAAACGGAGGTACGCATACATTATTTCCTGTGGAATACTGCATTCAAGGCTCACTCTCCATAACTCTCCCTGTGTCCACGTCCTTTGCCATGTGACTTTGGGGTTCCTCCCACTGAAGAAGGTGGGAATATGGCTTTGGATTCAGCTATGGGACTTGCTTTGGGCAAGGGAATGTCAGCAAGTATAATGTGGCCAACGAATATAAAAAGCACTTGTGTGACTGGGCAAGCCCTCCTGGGCTGGGGGTGCTGCCTTGAGAACAGGCCCTGGGCACAGCACCGGCCTGAGGAGGTGAGAATACGTGGACCAGAGATGTCCCAGGCAAGCCAACCGAGCTGGGCTAGCCTGGATCAGCCACCCTACAGAGGCAAAAATGGAATAAATGCTCATTGTCATGGAGGTTTTGTGGTTGTTTGTTACCTACTGATAGCTGACCAATACAGCTCTGAAGGTCTAGTTAATAAGAAATAAAAATGGGTGAACTCAGAGTATAGAGAAAAGAAGTAAGCTATTTGGCCCCAATGGTTTTCTGGCTATTGGTGTTCCTTGACAATGGCACATTGCTTGGGTCCTTTGCGACTGGAGCAAAAGGCCAGACAACATGGTTAGCAAGTCCATTCCAGCTGTCGGATGAGAAATATGCTGGCATATTTCACTATAATGAAGGTTAAAATTAGCTAATCAGACTGCATGATTCTTCCCCTAAGTTTTGTTCTGAATACTTAGGGATATGATTACATAGTTTTCCTATGATTCCTTATAGGAGAAAAAAAAATCCTAAAACTCAGAGTAAGAATATAGCAGGTAGCAAGCCTCCTAATTAAAAATATTCAGTAAAGAACTCCTCCACTTCCTTTTAAAGAATAGCATAATTACTTCTAAGAATTGAAAAATTGCTTCATTTGATCAAATATTTTGATTAGCAAAGAAATTAATTGTACTGTAGCTTCATTTGTATTTACAGTGAATAAATGAATGTTAAAAATAACAACAGTAGCAAAACTGCCTGTCAAAAAACAAAAAACAAAAAAATAGAACGTAAAAAACCCAGATGAATATAAAGTGGAAGCTCTGTGTGCAAGCACACTGCCACAGACCCTTACCGCCAGACTGAGAGCCCCCCCCCCCACACGCACGTGACAGCAGACTCTTGTCTATCAGGAGGTCTTGAGATTTGAGTGATCAGTGAATTGGTGCTGATAACCCAGCATGCTGTCTGCCAAAGTTGGGGAACAATACTAGAATTCCAGGCATAGACAAGGTTTCCCGGTGGCATGACCACTGCCCAGACCTGAGATCTCTTACCATGCAAGAATTCTTTATGGGCAACAAACAACGGTCAGTTCAAAGATGCTTCCTTTGGAAAGGCTGTAACCAAGACCAGCTTCTGGTCAGCTGAACAAAGGTTTCCCTGAGACCCAGTGCTGGAGGCCACCCCTCACTGCACCTCCATCATGCAGCTTCTTGGCTAGGGTATTACAGAAGTTCCTCTAATTCTCAAATTGCCCTGTTGTTTAGACAGAGTAAGCAGGCCTGGGCTTTGAGAGGTCAAGACTCTCCTGCAGTTGGTCCCCAGGCTACTCTCCTGATGATGATAGAGCTCAAGATGGTCTGATGTCAAAGCTATGCTCTTCCCACTCCATCATGATTCCAGCCACCTCCCACATGCATGAGAACTCAAGCACCTACCAGTAATAGGAAGGTGACAACTCACACATACGATGAGGGCTTAGCTGCTGTGCATCAGGCACTGGTCCAGGCCCAGGGAACAGGGTTAGTGGAGGGCAGGCTGACTCCCTGCCCTAGAGGAACTGGAGCTTCTGGAGATGCCTGAGGAAGCAAGCAAGGAGGAGAGACGTGCCCTGAGCCTGCCTCCCAGAGCCCTTCTCCCTCTCCCCTCATCTCAAGTCATGCTACTCATGCCACAGGGTGGGCCTTTCCCCACCTGCGTCCCTGCACATGCGGGTCCCCACGCCCAGGAAGCCCCATCTCCCAACATCCAGACTTGGCACAAACTCATCAAAACTGTTTGCACCTGTCTTTGCCCTGATGATGTAGAGTAAATCCTCCTTCTCCTTCGGTTCCAAGCTCACTTCTGTCCTACAGCTCGGCACTCACAAAGGATTTATCTGGATGCCTTTGCAAACGCCCAATTCACAAACCCTTCAGTAGCGTGAAATTGCCATAAAATGCAGAGAAATAAAGCAAACATTGGAGCCACCCCTTCGACCCTTTAATGATTCAATAAACTCATGGATGAAGTCATTTATGAAACTATTAAAATAAATTCTTCCACTCAAATAAATTCCACACCATATAATCACATCATTACTAAACATTAAATGTTACACATGCACTCACCGAAGTAGGAGAGAATAAAAAAATAATGAATGCAAACATTTGGGGTTTGCTCTGTTCGGAACCATGCAAAGCTCTTTCCACATCAACCCACTTAACCCAAGTAGCAGCCCCACGGAGTGCACGTGAGGACGGCTCCCATCTGCCAAGTAGGACTCTTGAAGAGCGTGGGCCTGCTGGCCCTGCACTAGCTGTGTGACCAGGAACGGATGCTGTAATCCCTCTGTACCTCACTTTCCTCAACCACAAGATATGGATAATAATACTACCCACACCTTAAAAGGCTGTTAGGAGGTTGGCTTGGACCAGTGCACGGCTCCAAAGCAATATGCGCATCCACAGGGATGCTGGAATCTGACTGCGGGTGACAAGATGGCCATAACTGGCCAAGTACAATCACTAAAGGGGTGGGTGCCTTGCTCTTTCCTCTTCATCTCTCAGCTTGGGCCATCCAAATTCAGGCCTCCGAAAAAGGCAAGAGATGGAACTTTCTGGTTTGTATACCAATGGTCACAGCCCTTTCTGCCGGAGCAGTAGTCACTCCCAGGTTGAGTGTGTCTACCTTTCTTCCCACCTGCCCAGCCCCCAGGGCGGGTCCAGTGCCTGGCACACATTCTTATCCATTTGTGCTGAACATCGAAACTTAAGATTCTTTCAGCTGAACGGGGCATCTAAAGCCAGAGCATAAATAGCTCACCTACAAGTTAAACACCTAGGCATAAGACAAAAACGAAGACACTTGTGCCATCTATATTTTGGATTTTCTCTGCAAGACTTCTTTGGGACAATGACTTCTTGGGTTGACTCCTGGCTTCCTGATATGGTCATGACCTTGTACAATCAATGGTACAATTCAACTCTGGTTCTTAAATGACTCATTGTAATTAAATTAGACTGTCGTGGATCTGGAGGGACAAATGAATGGGGGCCTGCTTTGACTGGCCAGGCCACAGTCCATCTATTTTGAATACCTAGGTGCCATCCCACTGATGCTAGGAATCAAGAAAGGATGCCAACTCAGATTGGAGAGGGCACGCTTGTGGAAGTGTTTTGAGAATGCCAGAGGGAGCGACAGACACAGGGTGGAGCCTTGGAGGAGCTGGGACACAGAGGTGGACAACAGCCAGTCCCTGCCCCCCAGGAGCATGGAATGTTTGGGTCTGAGAAAATTTACTCAAACTTATAGTAACTACCTTACTAGAGATTCAATTTGGGTATGCCTTCTTCCAAACCTTGCAGACTGGACATGATCACATCATTGTCTGCCTGAAATAGTTTGAGAGGGGGTCTGTTAGATGGAGAAGAGGGGACAACGTGACCACCCAGGGAGAAGCCAGCCTGGTGTGGCGCCCTGCACATTTCTGCCAGGGGCATCAGAAACCAGGCCACGCTCCCTTTGGTGACCATCCCTGTCCTGCTTCCAGCAGCGTCCTACCTGGCAGCTGCTAGAACAGAGCGCCCAGCCCCAAATCCTTCCCAGGAGGTGGCTCCAAACCCAGGCGCCACCCAGGATGTGTGGGTGGAGGAGCCATAAGAGACGAAGATCTGGGATAGTTTTTAACCTTGAAAGAAAGATGCTGTGTATGCCAAGTGGCAGTCAAGGTTAGCAGGTTGTACACCTAATTCTTCATCTCTTGGAACAATGTTATTTTCATTCTGTGGCTTTTATCATTACAGATGGCTTTTAGTGGGCTGTCTGCATTAGTGCAAATATTGGGTCAGCACTAGGTCTGGTGCGACGCCAATGCTCAGAGGAAAGACACTTGCTTGTGCCAAGGTACCAGGACTCTCCACCAGTAGGGCAGACAGATAGTTCACCAGAGTCAAAGGCCCAGAGAGGGGAGGTAGATGGATCCTGTCTGTCTGGTTCTATGAGGTGCCACCGATATTCAAGCTTGGGTGATAGTATTCCTCTTCCTTCAGCTTAGGCACGGTGAGCCCAAAAGTCCCTCCCCCTGGCCTGTCACCAAGGCCACCCCAAGTGCCCGAGTCGACCTGAGCTCCCCCTCACATCCTTCCATATCCTCAGTGGTCTCTAGAACAACAGGTGGTAAATGTTGGTTGGCAAGTAGAGAGCAAGCGAAATTTAGAGGAAACATTTAAAAATCACTGAAATTATATCAAGAGGACTTACCCTTTTTTGCCATCAGGAGCAAGAGTAAGTAACAGTAATAATACATCTTAATACTTTACTTAATTCATCCCCAATAATCTTAGAGCTCTTTCCTGAAAAGGGAACTCCCCCATTTTTTTTATCCATTCATTAAAAATACATGGACACCATTATATTTACAATAAAAAGAAAGATAAATCGAAGTAACACTGTTGGCAACTAACATAAATACAATGTTCATAAAAGATTACAAACATTTTGATGGCTTTATAGTTCCTTCTGCGGTTAAAAACTACAATCTTAAATTCTCTCTCGGAAAAGCCTGTCTTCAGATTATTTAACATACCACTGAATGACTTTGAAGACTGTATATTATAAACACAAAGTAAGGGAATATCTCATTGGCTCTCCGTGCAGTATGATGTGACAAAATAATTACTCTGCCTTAAATAAGGATGCGTTTTGTTAAAAAAAAATTCCATTATTTCCATGGTAATAAAGTAGAGAGATTTTATATGGGTTTCTGGTATGTCTTTTAAAAATTCTATTTCTGCTCTGAGCGGTATGTTTATATTCACAGAAGATACTGAAAGTGCACTTTAAGACTTAAGAGAAATGTTAAGCAAGAATGATTTTCTAAAAACAAGGTGATCCACTATATTTTGCACATAGCATTTCGAATGTAAAATGTTTTCCCCAGAAGTGAAAAAGGAGTATTTGCCAAGGATGGAAATTCAGATAACGTTTTCACCCAGTTTGTGGGAATCATATGCAAAGGGTACCGAAGCTGTCATTCAGTATTTGTCCTTTGTCTTCTTTTAAACTAAGCCGCTGGGTAAGATCTCAGTTTCGCTTCTTTGATGCACCCTAGGTGACCGTTTCTCATCTGGGGTGTGATGGTGTGGCAGGAGCAGGGAGGCAAATGCCTTGCTCCTGTCTGCAAAGAGGGGTCCCCTTCGTTTCCCCCAGCTCAAAGGTCTCTGGACCCACAGGAAACCCTGAGTGGCTCTTAAAGCCGAGTGTGGCACCACAGGAACCAAGCCTGGGCTGGGGTAGGTGGATCTGCACTGGCCCCGGGCCTGTGACCCCTGCTTTGAGTGGTGCTTAATGAAGCAGCAGAAGGAGCGAGGAGGAGACCACGCACCACGGTGGAGCTGCGTACCAGGATCCGAAATTAATGCAGCATCTGTTCTGAGAAGCGCTCAGATGATTTTCACATGTCATGTGTGACAGGCATATGAGACAGCAGATCAATAGAAGTTTTGGAGGACAGATTTAGCAGGCTCTCCAATATAAGAAACGTATTGTGAGTAGGTGTAAAATTGTCATCTCTACTCTCTGCATACTTTCAATCTACTCAAGGCCTTACAAAACATGTTAACTACAATTCCAGTTGTTCCTTTTCCAAGAACGGACCGGGTTTGGCGAGGGATTATTCACGGTGAACCTCCTTTGCAAGAAGCGGTGCCGGCTGTCTTAATTACATTTTGGTGATCTCCTTTTAATTACTTGCCTCCCATGCGTCCCCTAGAGGGAAAGGATGACTGGTATCATATTTAATGAGCGTGAGGAGGATGCATTAACTATTCCTATTATTTGTTACTTCTTTTCCCTCTACTAAAAACACCAGCCCAGGATGAAACTTTAGAAATGTCATGATGAATACAGGCTCGGCTCTCCCATAGCCTCCTCCCCATTCCAGCCACCTCGACTAAGCTAACTCAAGTCCTTGCTCAGACGTCTCACTGATCTCAAATGGACTAAGCTCTCTGGTACAAAGATCAAAGGGCAGGGGTGCTGGTCTGTCCCTGCCACCACCTCCGCAGACATCTGTAGATAAGCAGGAAGAAGGAAAACCCCCACATGGCTTGCTCTGCCTCGGGCCATCCATGGTCACCCCACATCAAGGGCCCACACTCCACACTCTCATGCTTTCAGCCTAGAAGTCCCTTGATCTGCCTGTCCTCCTGGCTAGCGCACCTCTGCCCAAGGATAGGCTTCTCAACAAAGCCAAGGAAGAGCAGGAGGAGGGCCATGAGGTGGGCCCCGGCGGCGCCATCGGTGTCCCCAGCCCCGGCCTCTTCTGGCCCAGTACACCTGCGCCTGTCCCTAAGCACCTTCCCCATCATCACTCACACTTCAATTAATCAGAATGCCTCCCCACAACAATGTTCAGCTCACTGTTTTCAGAGGTGAAGGAGACGCTTTGAAGGAAATCAGGACACGTTAGGGAAGCAAGCTGGCAACACGTGAAGCTTTACCCTCAGTAGGGTAATTCCAGAGTGGGCAGAGATCCTCGTGGAGACCCACGAGGGAGGAAGGCTGTGACCACGCTGAAGCTGGAGCCCTCCCTCTGCTGGCGGGTGGCTGGCCTCTGGACACCGGGCTGCAGTGAGGACTCCAGACGGTCAGGCACTAAGCCGCTAAGAGGGTCTGGACTCACACTTCCGAGTGCTCACTAGGGGCACGCCAGCAGCGTTACCAGGTACCTGCAGGGCCAACACCAGGGGATGGACTCAACCCATTAGCACAGCCCTGTTCCAGCAAACCACCCTCTCCTGCTTTCTTTCTTCCAGAAGCCAGGAAACTGGGGTCATTCCTGACCCTCACTCCCTCACATAGCGTGGATCAGCAAAGCCTGTCTGTTGTACTTTGTGTCTAGAATGGAGCTACGCTGGCAGCAGCCTTCCCCCAGGCCGTGACCTGCCTCTCTGCTCTGGCCCTTGGCCTCATGGTTTCTTCTCCATGCAGCTGCCACAGTGACTTTTCTAAAGTGTAAGTCAGGTCACCATTCTCCTTGGCCCCACATCATGATGCTCCTCCAGCCCTTGCTTCATGTTACTGAGAGTCAAAAGCATGACAGTCATTTACCATGACCCCAAACGACAAGGCGCCTGTCCCATCCCTCCCTGACTGCATTTCCTTCTCTCAGGCCGAGGGCAGCCACACATCAAGCTGATGGGATACCCTCCTTGGACTAGTTGTGCCCCCTGATGCCCCTCCCCTAGAGATCATCTGCCCCCTCCCTCACCTCCTCTGGCTCTCCGCAGCAGCCTTTTTAGACACTCTCTCTGTCCTGCTTTATTTTTCTTGGCAGCATGTACTGGAATCTGCACAGGATACATTTCTCAGTTTGGCTCTCCCCGCTCCCTAGAACACAAGCCCCTGGAAGGCAGGGACCATGTCAGTTTGGTCCACTGCTGGCCCAGCACCAGCCCAGTGCCAGCACATGGCAGGCCCACAGGAAGCGCTGCTGGATGGAGGAGTGAGCAGATCCACGCAATGGGATGGCACACATCAAAGGCAATCTACGTTCTAGAGAAGAATCAGTAGCATGGAAGAGGCCACTGACAGCGCAGTAAGTGAAACAGCAGGCTCCAGGGGAGACCCTGTGGGGGGATCTGGAGGAGAGGAGGGGAAGCAGGGTGAGAAGGCGAGGCCTTATCTCTCTACCCACTGGTCTGTGAACAGCATCCAGGAGGGTTATTTAGGAAACTGAAGGGTGACCCAGAGGTAAGAAGGATGCAGCCACTCTGGAAAACAGTATGGAGCTTACTCAAAAAGTTAAAATGAAGGTATCCTATGACCCAGCAATTGCACCACTGGGTATTTACCCCAAAGATAGAAATGTAGTGATTCAAGGGGCACCTGCACCCCAATGTTTATAGCAGCAATGTGCACAATAGCCAAACTATGGAAAGAGCCTAGATGTCCATTGATAGATGAAAGGTTAAAAAAGATGTCGTGTACACACACACACAATGGAATATCACTTATCCATCAGAAAAAAATTTTACCATTTGCAAACGATGTGAGTGGAACTGGAGGGTATTCTGCTAAGCAAAATAAGTCAATCAGAGAAAGACAATTCTATGATTTCACTCATACTTGAAATTTAAGAAACAAAACAGATGAACATAGGGAAAGGGAGGGAAAAATAAGATGAAATCAGAGAGGTTGACAAAGCATAAGAGACTCTTACTCTAGGAAATAAACTAAGGGTCACTGGAGGTGAGGTGGGGGGACGGGGTAACTGGGTGATGGGCATTAGGAGGGCACGTGATGGAATGAGCACTGGGTGTTATATAAGACTGCTGCCTCACTGACCTCTACCTCTGAAACCAATAATACACCATATGTTAAATAATTGAATTTAAATAAAATTTTAAAAAGAAGATTTGCAGCAGCAACAAGTTACAGTGACTGCTTTACAGGGAGCAGGGCTGAGGGGTGAAGAGTTGATCCAGTGATCTCTCCTTTTAATGCTCTCTCCACCATTCAATTTTCTCTCCACAGGGCATATATTACTTTGATATAAATACAAAATGATTGTTAAAAAAAAGAGTCTTGTAAGAATTGAGAAAATCCCCAACAACCCCCAAATTAGCAGCGTATACGTTCTGTCCTTGACCCCATTCCCAAAAGATACATGTATAGAAAATAGGATCAGAAGTAAATATACCAAAATGTTGACAGTGGCTGTCCCTGGGGGCGACTTTAATTCTGTCCTTCAAAACTACTGGAATATTCCAAACCATGTAAAATGGACATAAGTGACATCTACAAATTATCAGCTTAAACCACATGAAATTGTCAGTACTCAATCACTCATAGCTCTAAAAATGGGGATTTCATATGCTTCAACCCAACAGAAAAAAATATTTTAAAAAATACGGGGCTGTTTTCAAGATCAATAAAAGTATTCCTATCTTTTGACTTTAGTTATTTTACTTCTTTGGATTCTTTTCTTTAGGAAAGAATCCAAAATGTGGCTATAGATTTACACGTAAGGTGTTCATGGCAGGGTAACTTACAATGGCAAAAGCTGGAAAAAAGTCTTAATGCTTAAAAATCAGGAAGTCAATGGAATGCTACACAGACGTTTTAACCCATGTTTGGAAGACCTTCCAGTGACACGGTGCAATTTAACATGAAGGAGAAAAAGCAGGATCCGTGGATATGCAGCCAGTGTTGCCTCCATTGTGTGGAAGAATACATTTGCACACCCGTGTCCACAGCAGCAAGATTCTTAACAGCTAGGACGTGGAAGCAACACCAGCATCCCCTGACAGATGAACAGATAAGCAAAACATGGTGTGTCCCTACCATGGACTATTATTCAGACTTAAGAAGGAAGGAAATTCAGACATACGCTACAACATACATGAACCTTAAAGGCATGAGGCTAAATGAAGTCAATCAGTCACAGAAAGACAAACATCGTGTGATTTTACTTACTCAAGTAGTCAAAACCAGAGAGACAGAAAGTACAACGGTGGTCACCACAGGCACAGGGCTGGGGTGGAGGGGTTATGGGGAGTTAATTAGTGTCTAACAGGTACAGTTTCAGTTTTGCAAGACGGAAAGAATTCTGGAGGACGATGTTGATGGTTGCACTGCAATGGGAATGGATTCTAATACCACTGAACTGTTCACTTAAAAATGATTAAGATGGTAAATTTTATCTTAAGAGTATTTTGCCACAATAAAAGAATTGGGGGGAAATGCATTAAAAAGAGAAAAAGATGTCCAAGGCAGTGTGGCACATAGAAAGGTGGTCAGCTCTGGAGCTGAAGCTGCCTGGTGTCCATGCTGGGGGAGGAGGCTCGGTGGGAACCTGTCTTTGGAGCCTGTCCGTGTCTCCGTGCCCTCCCCCATCGGGAGAACAGCTGGGGTGGGGGGACCGGCCCACACCCAGTGTGGCTGTCTTGCTGGCACAGCATCATCATGGGGTTTAGAGCCCTGTTTGCTTTTTCACACATTCCTGTATTTTCTGAAATTTCCACAATGAATATGTCTTTCTTTTAAAGTCAGGAGAAATGGTAGGAAATATCAGAAAGGGAGACAGAACATAAAGACTCCTAACTCTGGGAAACGAACTACGGGTGGTGGAAGGGGAGCAGGGCGGGGGGTGGAGGTGAATGGGTGACAGGCACTGAGGGGGGCACTTGACGGGATGAGCACCGGGTGTTATTCTGTATGTTGGCAAATTGAACACCAATAAAAAATAAATTTATTATTAAAAAAAAATAAAGTTAGGAGAAAAAGTATAATCATTAAAAATAGCGAGGGTCACCACAAACAGAGAGAAAAGACGAGTCACAGGCCAAGAGGAGGTATTTGCAACTCACATCCCAACAAAGGACTGGAAACCCTTTCACAGCCAATGAAACCTGAATGGCTCATAACACAAGAAAGCGTCCAGCCTTCCTAATATTCAGATGGGTAGGAATTAAAACATTTGGTGGTACCGCGGATTACTGGGGACCTGGAGTGTTAGGAGCTCTCATGAGAGGCTGGCACGAGTGTGCACTGAACGGTACAGCCCTGGGACCCTGAACACACACCTGCTCCCCCAATCCCATGCAGGATAACTCCTGAGTGTCACAAGGGGACAGATACAGAAGGCTGGCTGGTGCTTTGGTTTTAATGGAGAAGACGGCAAACAACCCACACGGTCATAAGCAGGAGGATGAAACTGAATGGGGCGTGTTCACCTAATAGAATATACTCATTTGATGGACTAATTCCATAGCAGAGTACTAGGGAATGAACGAAAGCCAATGGAATAACATGGTTAAATCTGGAACACATGATAGTAAACAAGAAAAAAAGTGCAGAAAACAATACTCGATATAGTACCTTTGATATAAACTTTTAAAACATGCAATGTGATAGTATCTATCGTTTAGGAATGTCCATCTAAATAGCAGAGATGAAAAAAGTCACAACGGCACAGCACTGAGAGGCCTGAAGTTGGGAGCAGACTTCTTGCTCACAGAGAAGCTCTACTGCTTGCCATCGGGGTGACTATGCACAGATCACAGGGTCCCCACCTATAAAAAGGGATATTAATACCACACACCGGGTGGTGCATCAAAGAACTGAATGGATTGGTGGCTCAGTTGGTTAGGGATCTGCCTTCAGCTCAGATCATGGTCCCGAGGCCCTGGGATTGAGCCCTGTGTCAGGCTTCCAGCTCGCTGGGGAGTCTGCTTCTCCCTCTCCCTCTGCTGCTCCCCCTGCTTGTGTGCTCTGACTCACTCTCCCGCTCTCAAATAAATAAATAAATAAATAAACAAAATCTTAAAAAAAAAAAAAAAGAAAAAAGGACTGAACAGGTTAATATATGTAAAGGACCAGGGAGAGAGGCCCTTGGAAGGCACTATATACTGTTTGCTGTTGTTATTAGTATAATGAACCTCAAACCTTAAAAATGTTCACACCATTTGCTCTAGTCATCTAGTTTTCAAGAATTTGTCCTTGATCAGTGATCAAGGATTTATGAACTTGGGTATTCATCGTACATAAAAGCATGCAATTAGAAATGATATTAAGTGTCCAGCTGCAGGTGGACACGTCAATATTCTGTAGGACAGGCCTGCTGGGATTTGACTGTTGCATTAGTTTTGGATTGTTCATGTTTACTTTCATCCTCCCATCCATGTAGGCAGGGTCCGTGGCACTTGTGTGTTCACTCTTAGTATAGAACGGTGATCAAAGAAATCTCTGTTGCCTAAAACTAGATTGTGACTGTTGCTAATGATGTTGGTCTATTTACATTTCGAGATCAAGATATAGCCTCAGAATGAACAATTTGTACAGCCAGCCAGAAATGCAGTCTGGGGGAGGAGCAAGAGCCCTGCAGTCAGCCACACATCCTCTTCCAGGAAGCCCTCTCTGACTTTCCCAGCAATCTTTCCTGCTGCTGAGCCTGCCTCTGTGAAAGCTCACTCCCTTGGGATTCTTGGGTGGCTCAGCGGTTTAGTTCCTGTCTTCAGCCCAGGGCATGATCCTGGAGTCCCAGGATCGAGTCCCGCATCTGGCTCCTTGCATGGAGCCTGCTTCCCCCTCTGCCTGTGTCTCTGCCTCTCTCTCCTCTCTCTCTCTCTCTCTCTCTCTGTGTGACTCATGAAATGAATAAATAAAATCTTAAAAAAAAAAGGCTCTCAAATGCATGTTTCCCTCCACCCCAGGTGGCTGATACATGTCCCAGAGCCCAGCACATAGTGGGTCCTCAAAAAAATGTCTCCCAAGTGAGTCCCATTTCCCTCATTTCCAGCTCAGAGTCTAACATATTGTAGGACTCACTTCCTTGGACATCAGATCATCTTCAGGGATCTAATCTTCCTGAGAATTCTGAAACATCCAGACAAAAGCAAACTCCCAAACTTCTAATAAAATAAAAATAAGGGACGCCTGTGTGGCTCAGCGGTTGAGTGTCTGCTTTGGGCTCAGGGCGTGATCCTCGAGTCCAGGGATCAAGTCCCGTATCAGGCTCCCTGTGAGGGCCTGCTTCTCCCTCCACCTGTGTCTCTACCTCTCTCTGTGTCTCTCATGAATAAATAAAATCTTTAAAATAAAAATAAAGACAAAAATAAATAAAAGTTTTCAATAAAATATACATATTTACCTTCTAACACTCTATGTAGAATTCATACTGAATTTTCATTTGGAATTAGCTAATTACTTGAGGTGATTGCCAATTTACTTGGTATGATTTTAATCAATTATCCATTTTGTAAAAAATACCTTTAGCCCCTTTTCAAAGAGAGATGCTTGTGTGCTGCCGACATCCTTACCTCTTCAGAGAAAGAACTGAAGTTCTGGAGAAAATATTTCCAATTTATATGGGGGGTTAGATGAATTTTCAGTTTTCTCAAAAAATAATGATACTGGTTGTCTGTTAGTTTGTAACAGAAATCCTTAAGAACTTGTCCAAAATCTGAAGCCTTTACAAACCCAGTGTCCTCTTTATCCAATGCAGAAAATGCCTAAAAAAAGAGAAAAGGCAGATGCTACTGTCAAGTGAATATTTCAAAAATATTTTTCTTAAGTTGTGCTTTTCTGAATGCAAATGAAATCAAGGGTATTCATGTCCCCTGTAAATTCTACCTTCCTAATGAGATGCACCATGATTCAAAGACTGGGACAGGTGAGGCACGGCCCGGTGTGAGAGCTGAGTTGCAGGGAGAAGTCACTTCACTGGCTCCTCACTGGATTCAGAGGCAGAGCAGCGAGGAGGAGCCCTGGTCCCTTTCTGCAGTGGAAGCTGCCCGAGCTCCAAGGAGGGCTGTCTGACAGAGGATGGGAGAGCTCCGGGGGTGAAACAATGTGCCCAAAGTCCCCCCACCATGATATCCCAGCTCCTTGGAGCATACATCATTTGTACAGGTGCAAGCCCACCACGTCGGGGTGTGGGGCAGGGTCTCCAGGTGGAGCCCGATGTCGGAGGCGGTGAGGAGGAGGAGTCAAGGGACTACCTCATCCCCACCCTGGGCCAGTGCCCATGTGGCCTCGCCTCACAGGAAGACCCCGGCGGCCACGTGCCGGTGCCGGAGGCACTGGGGCAGCCAGTGCCAACCCAGCAGTGCAGTAGTCAGACTGAAAAAGTGCAAAAACGTGCTATAAAAAGAAAGCACATTTTTTTCCATCTGTCGAAACAAAATCATTCATTTTTATTGCACTAGGAAATCTGTATCAAGTGGTAGGTTAAGATCTTTTTTTTTTTTTTTTAAAGTAAGAATTTAATGTGTTTGCAGACCCAAACCCAATTCCCTTGTGGTTAATTCTCATTCAGGGCTAATTAGGCACATCCCATCAGCCCATGGGGGTGGTGATACATGTGTAACCAAATTAACCTTAAAATACTGTCTAGCTTCAAAGTTTTTATTTAGCCTGTGGTAAGAGGACAAAGCTGTGGATAGTACAAAAAAACCTCTGACTGCTGTTCGGAAGTGGACTTTGGACCCTGGCTGTTACCTACCATAAGACCTTAACCACTCTGAGCTTAGCTGCACTGGTATAAAGAAGAGGGAATTCATAACTCTGATTGTTCTGTTTTACTATGGCCCCCAAACACACCTATCCATGTACGTGGCACACAGTGGACTTCAATAAATGATCATAAACATGAGCACAGTCAACTGAGCATTTGTGTTACAAGTACATTAGAAGGCGGCGTGCTGGAAAGGGAGCACCAAGTGGTGCTCCATGGACCTGAGGCAACCGGCTCCCTCTGGCCACAGGACCTGCACTTCCCTGGGTCTGTGCAGCTTCCCTGTGTCTCAGTCCAGCCCACCAAGCCAAAGGACGGGGGAAAGGATCAAAATGAAGAGGCTTAGAAATCTGTAAAGTCTACAGAAACATAAGATATTGTTATGTCATTTCAGAAACAAGATGCATCTGAGACAGTGTCCAGTGATCTGTAGAAATAGATGCATAAGTGTGCCAGGTGTCCTCTCTGATGGCTATCCTCGCACATTCCTTCCGTTCCTCACTGCCTCAGATGTCCTCTCTCCCTCCAATCCATCTGCCACTCACTTGGCCAGAAACTCTCACTCTCTTGCTTAAAACATCATTGCCTAAACAGTGGTTCTCAGAAGTGAGAACCATGGTTCCCTTCAAAGATTCCATGGACCTCAGTCTGAGAAACATCCTGATAGATGTTTAGTGGTGCCCCTTTAAGTCAGAAGGGGGCAAAACCATCCTGCAAATGGATTTATTTAGCCGATAGAGTGTTTTTGAAAAATCTGGAATATGTGCTGACATTTAGAAATCAAGAAGTTTCACAGCTTCTCATGAAAAATGACAAGCTTTAGCAAATTGGGGCCCATTTTCGGCTCAGCAACAGTCGGCTGGGGCTGAGGAGAAGCTGCCCTTATGACAGGGCTGTGTCTCCAGCCTGTTATGGTCGCCACTTGGCCCCCTTCATTTATATTGCTCCTGGTCCCGGTGCACATCTGAGTCTGCAGTGCTCACCGGGTGACTGCTGGGCCCAGGGCCATCTCAAGTACGAGCTCTGGTCTGAAAGGCACAGAGGTGGTTTTCCAGATGACCCGTATGATTTCTAGATGACCCACAACATGTTCAGACTAATTTTTATCTTTTGATAATCATTAAAATAAAGACATAAAAATCTTAAATCCTCATAGAGAACTTATAGATGTGAAAAATGTCTGCTCTCCAGCATAAAGGTCAAATTCACTAACATTCCAGAACTTTCACAGGCTAGCTGGGTGGCACTTGCCTTTCCCCTGCTCTCTGATCCCTTATGCTTGAGCTCCAGAGCACACTTGGCCTCCGTATGCTGAGGGGATTCTTCACACGGAGGAGGGGGGGATTTAGTGAACATGGTCCTAGGTTTTTGAGAGGGGCTGTAAGTCCACCTATTGCAAACATAAGGACAGACCTACTCTAACTCTGCCCTGCATCACACAGGATGCTTTGGATTCACCACCTCCTTCAACTATAAGACCTGCCCTCTGCAGACAGCATTTTCACTTCTTTCTACTGTTGCAGGGGAAACTGAGGGGTGGCTTAGTCTGGGGGAACATGGCCACCAGGAACATGGACAAAGCACTATTTTCTGAGGACTCCAGTGTGAGCCACAGAATCATCCCCACATACACCAGACTGTCATATAGACCTTAGTTATAAAATGTCACTGTACTCAGTGTGTGTGTGTGTGTGTGTGTGTGTGTGTGTGTGTGCGCGCGCGCGCTTGCGCATGCTTTCTTGTCCCCCCCCCCGGCTCCTGGTGGCCTTCACAATGAGTCTTTGGGCAATAGTTGGGCCCTGGCCAACATCTCTGAGGCCACCTCATGCTATGGGCCCAGTGCTCTTGGATGTTCTGGGCCTGCACACCTGAGGACTCTGTGAGTCACCTCTGCCCTCCTGACCAGGAACCCCTTACCCTCATCCAGACATAGCACTGGCTATATCCTGGGCACCTCTACCTCAGACAGCACGTGCTAGGTGCAATCATGGTAGCTTCCGGTAAGGCAAAAATGGACACACATTTGCTCAAACACACAAGCTGACCTTGCCTGACCCATTTGAGTTCTGATGCCCCACGAGAGGCAAGAGAGGTCCAGGGGTCTAGGAGGAGGGGAGGGCTGAGAGCCACTTTTCATGAATAGACATGAGCACCAGAACTTCAGTTTCTAGAATAAAAACACTTTCAGTCTGTCATACCGTTGACAAAGCCATGTCAGAGGAGGCAACAACTTCCTGGATGTTCTTTACAACCTCTTCTGGGTTCAGTGTTGAGAAATTGATTGGCACACTCTCCTCTTTTTTCTTTGGCTGAGGTCTTGTTGGCTTGCTGCTCCCCACCGCTTCCAGGAAGTCAAGGTAATTGATGGAGTTATCATGCCATTTGATTTCCCAACTTGTCCCAAGAGAAAGACAAGAATATATTAATTACAATAAAGCCCCTATCACTTACTGGTTCAGCAAAGAGCGGCTGAGCACAGAACCACTCTCTGCCTGTGGGTACACGCATGCCAGTTAGTGACAGCAGACGGGCACCCAAAGGTACCGAAATATAATGGAGTGAGGTGAGGGACATGAGGAGTAAGGGCTGCCAGAGCCGCAGACTGTGCTGCCCTGAGGCTCTAGGACTTGAAGGCTGGACAACAGGGTTCATGGCTTTGGGGGGCAGAAGATGGGAAAGGGAGGCCTGGCTAAGGCACCTGATCTGCTGACTGGGGCAAATGAAGGTGCCTCAGAAGACGTGATGCTTGCAGAAAGGTGGTATGGGGAGATACACCTGGCAGTGGTGTCAGGGACGGTCTGGAGGCAGGGCTGCGGGGTGTGGGGGTGCAGGGCTGTGATCATCGAGACCTTAGCTTGTGAGCACTGGGCTGAGAAATGGCAGTGGGATGTGGAAGGAAGGGGAATGTGTCAAAGACTGTGAAAAGGCAAAAAGGAAAGGAGTAAAATGGATGTCAGATTCGTTTCCAAGATCGGCAGGAACTAAGTTATCAGGCTGAAAGCGCTTAACAGATAGTTTTTACAAAACCTATATAGCTTATTATTTTCTCAAATAGGAATTCTGAGTGCATGTCTCAATGAGGACACACCATGTAGAACAGAGGCTTCTTGCTGCCCTCAACTCTAATACAGAAGAAAAGATCTTTAAATTCTAGAAGAATATATTGTGAGAGAGGATCTCAAAGTTTCGTAAAAACACAGAGTATTTTTAAAGATGTAAAGTAATTCAAAATAAAGTTTAACTGCATTCAAAGTTCACATTTTTGTCACTTAAATTCTCTGGGGATTACTGGCACTGTAACACTCAAACTTTCTATCAGCAGGGTGGAGTGCACGTCAGAGAACAGCGTGGAATGCTGGTAAGCCAGAGTGAGAAGTTTCTAGAGACTCAGAGATCTGCTTCTAAAGAATATGAGCCAAGAGCTGTGCTTCCAACCCGCAGCTGCAGAGCGGCCTTCCACGAGCCCTGCGTCGCTGGCTCACATGACGGAGACATGGAGGAAAAGGCTAATCAACTCTATTTCATCAGCAGGATAAATTGCCAACTTGGTATTAAAATTTAGTAATAAAATCAAATGCATATGCTAATCGCAGTATTATTTAGAAAAGTCTATTTTGGATCTGGAAACGAATAATCTACATATAATTACAAATAACAGAGATGTTTATCATCAAGAGGTCTTTGAGAAGAAACAAGCAACCGAGCGTTGGATCCTTATTAAGGTTTCAATTTGTAAAAAAGTTGATCACCCCCATTGAAAGGTGGACTACAGAAATCCCACAGTCTTTTTGTTGTTACTTAGAAAAGTATCAAGCCTAAGTATGTTTTAACAAGACTCTCTTACAATCATTTAGTTAATTATTTATCCGGTGCTGTTTTTCTATGATTTATTCATTGAATGCATATGAATTCTCGTTCAGCTGGAAATACATTTAGTGAGAGGAGATCCTGTTCAAGGAAGAGGAGAACATATAGGTATATGAGGATGAAATGGTCCTTCTTTTCATTACACACACACACACACACACTGGCACTGAACTTCTTTTGGGTCAAACACAATGGAGCAGCAGCTTCATTATCTTAAGGAAAAATGATTTTCTCCCTAGGATTCTATGCTCAGACCAGCTAGCGATCTGTGTGAAGGAGATTAAACAACATTTTCAGACATAGAACTCAAAGAATTTGTTTCCTGCCCGCCCTTTTTTAGAAAGTTACTTAAGGAAGTACTCCAGCAAAGTGAGACTGTAAATTAGAAATAAAGAGGTATGTAGTATAGGAACAGGGGATCCAACCCTGTTGGGGAGCAGGAGGGACAGACCTGGGACAGGACAATGTTGGGGCAGGAGGTGGGTGGGCTGTAGGATGAAGGGCACCTGGGGGGAACCTATCAGATGGAATGCTGGGGAAAGCTGAAGGTGGACAATGTTGAATTTTGGGGAACCTGAGCCCCATGTTCCTAGAAAATAGCTCCTTATATTCCTGGAAACAGCTTACACAAAGACCCACCTTTCCTCATACGTCTTAGAAAAAATGCACGGATACCCAGGTTTGCCGAGAACATGGTGGATGCGGAGGATCAGGGATGGTGAGGGATGGTGCCGCAGGGAAGAAAGGTAATTACCTGGGCACTGAACAATATGTACAGAGTCATAATTGTGAAATGCTGGTTAATCGTTTTTCAATTTCAGAATCAACTTATGAACCAAGCACAGAAGACCTGGTTATGGCTCCAGGACAAAAGATTACATTTCACTTTTTTCCCCAGAGTAAAACTGTACCTGACAAAAGAGGGGACATGGAAGCAGCAGAGAGGGACAGCAGTAGAAAGAGGAGGGGGTGCTGTCATTCTGCCCTTACAATAAGAAAAAAGCTGAACATGGAAACCAATAGCTTTTTTTGTCCCATCAGAGAACTGACATCAAAGGGCAAAACATCACCCCTAAATCTGGAGGGATCCAGGTCAATATAGAGAATTACAGCCAAAGTCCACTTTCCAGGATCCAAAGCCTTTGGAGCAAGAAGCTGGAAGGAACACTCCAAGGGTCGCATGAAAAAACCAGTGGAGGCTGTGTATGGATTGCGTGCAGGTGAGGAACTTGTGGGGGCCTGTCTATATCTAGAAGTAGGAGTGAAAATGGGGTGAAAAAGAGGAGGACTGGATGCTCCACATTACTCAGCATCAGGCAAGGACACACAAATCCAAACCACTATGAGGTATCACTCTACACCTGTCAGAGTGGCTAAAATTAACAACACAGGAAACAACAGGTGTTGGCGAGGATGCAGAGAAAAAGGCACCCTCATGCACTGTGGGTGGGAGTGCCACCTGGTGCAGCCATTGTGGAGAACAGCACGGGGGTTCCTCAAAGAGTTAAAAATAGAACTACCCTCTGATCCAGGAACCACACTACTGGGTATTTACCCAGAGAATACAAAAACAGTAATTCAAAGGGATACATGCACCCCAGTGTTTATAGCAGCATTATCTACAACAGCCAAACTATGGAAGTAGCCCAAGTGGCCATTGACTGGTGAATGGATAAAGAAGATGTGATATGTGTGTGTGTGTGTGTAAATAAATATTATTCAACCGTAAAAAAGAATGAAATTTTGCCATTTGCAGCAACATGGATGGAGCTAGAGAATATTATGCTAAATGAAATATGTCAATCAGAGAAAGACAAATATATGATTTCACTCATAAGAAGAATTTAAGAAACAAAACAAATAAGCAAAGGAAAAATGAGAGAGAGGGAGACGAATCAAGAAACAGACAATTAACTATATAAAACACACTGCTGGTTCCCAGAGGGGAGATGGGTGGGGGAGATGATGGGTGAAACAGATGATGTAGATTAAAGAGTATGCTTATCATGATGAAACAAATAAATGAAAGAAAAAATAATTATGTCACAAAAAAGAAAAGAAAAATAGGAGGACTGGCTAAGGGTCTGTGTGGGAAGCGCTGGACCCCATGCCCCTCCTGGAAACCGAGTGTGTGGGTAGTGGTCCCCTCCCCCAGCACACACAGTGGGAACTTTGGAATTCGCACCCTTCAGAGTCAGTGTTTCTGACCTGAAAAGCGTGCATCCTAGTGCAAGGTAGGGAAGGTTCTTAACGAAAAGGGGATTAAGTGGAAGTTTATATCCTGACTTTACTACCTAGTTTCCTATGGCTCTGTAACAATATACCACAGAGTAGTGAGTAGCTTAAAAACATCACACACTTCTTCTCTTGCAGTTCTGGACACCAGGAGTCAGAAAGCAGTTTTGCTGGGCCTAGGTCAAGGTGTTGGCAGGACCGTGTTCCCACCAGAGACTATGGGAGAATCTGTTATTGCCTCTTCCAGCTTCTGGTGGCTGCTGGCGATGCCTGGCTTGTGGCCACACCACACCAATTTCTCCCTCTGTGGTCAGTTCTGGGTGAAACCTCTCCCTGACTCCCTTTCATAAGGACACTAGTGATCTGAGGCCCACCCAGATAATCATTGATCATCTCCCTATCTCAAGACCTTTAACTTAATCACATCTGCAAGGACTCCTTTTTCTGTATCACATAACATTCACAGGTTCCAGGAATTAGGACCTGGATAGATTTGGAGGGCATTATTCAGCTTGGCATTCCAACTGCTGAAACTACCAGGCAGCTCCCAGAGTGCTGGCAGCAGGGTAGCAGGGCAGGTCTTCTCTGATTGGGTTGCCAGATTTAGAAAAACAAACCAACAAATACTTAACAGGGCACCCAGTTGAATTAGAATTTCGGGGATCCCTGGGTGGCTCAGTGGTTTGGCGCCTGCCTTTGGTCCAGGGCGCGATCCTGGAGTCCTGGGATCAAGTCCCGCATCGGGCTCCCGGCATGGAGCCTGCTTCTCCCTCTTCCTGTCTCTCTCTCTCTCTCTCTCTCTCTATCATAAATAAATAAATAAATCTTAAAAAAATAATTTCAGATAAACAAAATAATTTTAATATAAATTTATCCCAAATACTGCATGGCACATACCTAAACTGAAAATATTGTTTATCTGAAATTCTAATTTAACTGGGCATCCCTATATGTTATGTGGCAACCCTAGTCTCTGGGAAATCTGATCAGCCCAAAAGAAAAATTTTGAAGATCCTGATACTGGGGGTCCTCCAAGGAAACCACCTGCCAGATTGCTCTACTACAGTAGTTCAAACCAGAAGTTCAAAGTGAGTAAACTCCACCTATCTGCCCAGAACTTCTAATCTGTTTCTTAGACTCTTCACTCTTACAGTAAGCATATTTTTGAGGAGAGTGTCTAACATGGAAGATAGTAGAAAAAAAGCAACACTGAGGAGAGACCCCTCAGGCGAAGAAAACTTTTTAAGAAATCTGTTGTTAATACGTTCAGAGAAATGAGATCATGGTCCATGACACAAGAGCATGATGCTCTAAAAGAGGAACATCTGAGAGCAAATACAAGCTCTGCTCATTAGAAATATGATAAGTACGATAGCAGAAACAAAACTCCCAAAAGAAGGGTTGAGAGCTAAAATTGAGGAAATCTTCCAGAAGGGGAAGCAGAAAGAAAAAGACAGAAGATGGGAAAGGTTTTAAAATAGGAAGAAACATCTTACGTGGTCGAATGTTCAGTAAAAATAGGAGTTTCACAAAGAACGGGAGAGGAAGTCGTTATTGAATTAATCCAGAAACTTTCTCAGAATTAAAGAGCATGAAAAAGGCCACCCAGGAGGATGAAGCTGACAGATGAGCTAATGCGTCTGAAAAAAGATTTTACAACTGGGGGCGAGGAGGGGGTTTAATCAGTGATAGTAAGTACACAGAAAACCATGCAAACAGACAAAAAACACTACTAATTCCAGGCAACACAAAATGCTACGTAGGAAAGGAAAAGTGGCCTACGAAGCAGGTCACAATGTTACAAACCCTGAATACCGATCTACCCGAAACTGTGATGCAGCAACACTGGGATCTGCAGAGAAACGTTCGTGGGTCCCCACGAAGAGGTGGAGGCTGAGTGGGGTGAAGCGGTAGGTGCTACGTAATGGGTGAAGGAAAGTTAAACCCACATCTTCCTGGTACGGAATCAACAGACACTGCCTGAACATAGAAGCTTGTCACTTAGAAACGAGTTAAGTACCAAATGGTATCAGTGAAAGTGTCAGCTTTGTTGACTATGGGGACGGGGAGATGTGGAGTGGTAGGGTGAAGGGGCTGCTGTCTTTACCAAGCCTTCTAGAACCATCTGACTCCCGCAAACTGGCATGAATGCCGTGGGGAAAACAAAAACTAATGTTAAGAGAGGAGGAGGATGCTGCTGAGAGCCATGGGGAAGAGTGACGTGCATCCTCCTTGTGCTGTGGGTTGACTCAATGGAGCCTGGCCACAGGGATGCCTGGAGGTCACTTCAGTGGCGAAAGGCTGTGTGAATGGACAGAGAAGAAGAAGCAAAAGCAATGTGCCAGGTCGTTTTCCAGTCCCGACCATGTGAGAAGCACAGGTAAACCAGTGGAGGAAAACCTGTTCAGAAGATTGGTCAGCTCCTCCTCCTTGAGAGAGCAGCCGAGCTCCTGCAGCACTTTCTGCATCTTGCACATGGATAGGTAGCCATTTTTGGATTTGTCTAGTTTGGTGAGTGCTTTGCTGATATCTTGATAATGGTCCTTAAGCTTATCCCTGAAAGAGAAGACATTTTAGACACACTAAAACCAGGAAAACAAATCATTTCTTTAAAGCAAGAGTTCCATGATTGCTCTAATGATTTGCTGGTTCGTCGAAGAACTAATTTTGCAGACGTTCTGCAGCCTTGGTGTAACATTTGCATTAAAAGGTATTCTGGAAAAAAATAATAAGTCTGTATCACAGTTGTTTTATTATTATTATCATTAGCAAAACTGTGTTAAATTACAACCCTTTTTCTTTCTTACTAGAATTGGCACTTTAAAAATAGAACAAGGAATTAAGACCTACAGTGGTATTATAATCACATGAAATATACCTTGATTCTCTCAGTGAAAACCCGCAGAGCACCTCTTATGTGCCAGCTACTGCTCTGGGTGCTGGGATGCATCTAGGGATTCAAACGGGCATCCTTAGAGGAGCTTAACATCCCCGTGGGGTGAGGCTGGCATGAGACAGAAGCGGTCAGTGCAGTGGGTCAGTAGAGACTGTGGAGGGGGATTGAACACTCGCAGTGGGAGAGGGCTGTGAGTTCCATGGGCAGGTGCAGGTAGGTCTCGCTGGAAAGGTGGCCCTTGAACAGAGGTGAGTAATCACCAGGGACAGCCAGCGCCAAGGCTCTAAGGCAGAGGTGCAGGAGCTCAGGGAGTGAGGAAGGCAGACAGGCTCTCAGTGTTAGCTGGGGAGAAGGGGTACCCTGGGACTCCTGGCTTTTTATCAGGTACTGTGTTGTTAAGAAACACAGCCACCATCTGTGCATCAACTGGCAAACCAGGAGCTGTGCTGTCTTCACGTACATTCTCCCACTGATGCTTCTCAACAACCCTGCGAGGGAGGTGGGTAACTATCACCCGCTTGACAGACGTGGAACAAGAGTGCCCAGAGCCATGGTGGAGTCAGAGCCCGACTGGGCCCACCCCTCACAGGGACAGAGGCAGTGTCCAACTGCAGCTCCTGCTGGAGGGCAGTTCTTCTTGCAGAACATATTCAAGTTCCTGTAAATTGATTTTTAAGGAAAATTATTCCCTGACCAAATATATATATATTATATATATATATTATAGGACTAAAGGGTCTTTAGATAAGAGACTAAAAAAGTGGAAATCTTTAAGAATGAACCATCTTGCATCTGACCTTGGTGGACTGATTATAAACTCCATAACCTTGGCTCACCCAGGTCTCTACAAAGTGAGACCTCCTTCCTACTGCCCTGAGCAACGTACTTGCCTGTCAGACTCAGACTAGGGCTCGGCTGTGGGGTTCTTTTTCAGGGATGAAAATGTGCTATAAATTCCAAACACAAAATCTCTGCTGGTAATTGTCTACCACCTCAGATATGTATTTGTGGAGAGAACAGTTCCTTGAGCATGCCTAGAAAAAAGAATCCAAAGGACAACAGTCCAGGAGAGAGGAAGTTGCGTGGGAGCACACAGGTCAGGAGGGGGGAGTGGCAATGACTTTGAAGCTATGTACAGTCATCCGCCCCCTTCCCTCATCGGCCCCCAATTTGGAGCTGGCTGGCTGAGCATTTGAGCAGCTGATGCAAAACAAATGAGTTGCATTAACTGTTCTGCGAATGTATACCAACAGCAGCGACATTTTGGATTCCCTTACAGGTGTATGCTGAATTCAGTCCCATGTCACAAAATGACTACTCGTCATCACAACTATTATATTCCACTTAATCCTTCAAAATGAAAGCAAATGAAGGTATAAAAAAATCAAAACATTCTTTGAGATACATATTTTTAGAAAATTGAGACATTCAGCATTTCTTGGACTGGTTTCTAGGCAGTAATTATTTCCCTTGCAGAGTAAATGTGTGCACAGAGTAAATGAGGGTTTAGAGCATAGATCACACCACACTGCCGAACAGAAATGGTGTGAGCCAACACTCGGGAACAAGCTCCTGCTGCTCCGGGTCCATGTCTGGTTTGGTCTGGACAATGAGTCAAGGGACCAAAGAGGGCACTGTCATGGCCAGTAGGATGGCCACAGAGCCCTGCCCGACACAGCCTTGCTGGGCTGGGCTCCACCAGATTTGCTCATATACCTCCCAATCTGCATCTCGGAATGGGCCAGGGCTAATGTGGCTAGTACACTACTGCCACTCTGGTTCCAAATCTTCAACCTTGACGTGGGCAAAAAAGAACAAGGCATGGAAAGTAAACGTGAGCTTTAAAAAGGATTTTTCTTCATTTTCACAGTGTATATAGGGCACTGCCAACAAAATAAATTCTCTTAGATTTAAGAGACAGATATAAATTTTGGTCACTTTACATGAACCTGACTCTCATCTTTCTCATCAGAGGAGGGAGGAGATCCTGGAAACACTGAATCTTATGAACCACCAGGGAGACACACTGACACCAAACCTCAGAAGCGGGCCATCTGAAGGGCCAAGTTACTTGCCAGTTTTACAATCTGACATCTTTGAGAAAACAGAAGTTGGTCATGCATTTTTATGAAATCAGGCTTGTCTTCTTTGGTAAGAAAACATGATTGTGGCAAAGAGGACAGGGCGAGTGTGAATTAATTAACTGAGCTTGGCGATCTGAGATGCACGGTCTGGTGGCTCATAGTCGCACAATAAACAGAAACACAGGAAGGGAAAGAATGTGCCCTGAGTGTGCCGAGGATGTGAGATTTCTCTCGGAGCCTCATTACTCACAAGTGGCAGGAGGGAAGACACGAGTGGGTAATGAGGCCAGCCCTGTCTGGTAAAGATAAATTCCATTTTTTCATTAGTTTTATGGCGTATTTGATTTATACCAATCTTGCGCATATTTTTACTTTAAATTTCACAGACATGATTCTCTTCCTTCAGGCTTTGTAACTCAGTAACTTGGACATAATTCAGGGGTACGTTTGAACTGCTTTTCTCTTACAACCCCATTTAGCCATCACATTTCTTTCCTGTGTCCTTGGGAGTTCTTATTTCCTTTGCAGATTCTTTAGCAACTCATTTACTCATTCAGGTGCCATTTGAGGTGGTGGGGACAGAGAGCAGAAGTGACAGACAGGAGACAGACAGACACACAGAGGAGAGCATGGGGCTAAGGCAGCTGTGGAGCCAGGATAGAGTCCCAGGCGTGGCAAGTGCTGACAGGTGACCACCAGGACCTAGGATGGATCAAGAACATCTGTCCCACTGCTTTATGGGTACATCGAATGTAGGAACATTTTCTCCTGTGTTGCACATTTTTTAAATAGGACATTGGTAACTAGTTTGAACTTTGAAAGTGGTGATGTAAGGGCCCAACATCCAAATACAACACATTACCTTTGTCACAGCATCTTTTGGTCCCTGTGGACAGGCACACACACGTTTGACATAGTTCTAATCACACTACCCATACTGGTGAAAATGTCATTTCCAATTAGCCCTTGTCACAAACATTTTTCAGTCTTCGTGATGCTAAAGGAATAGGCATATACTTTTTCATATTCCTTGGGGCCACACTTTACCAGCCAGTGCACTCACTGGGATTGGCAGGTGTCCCTTGTTGATACACAGTACAAATTGTATCATCCCACCACTTAACTGTTGGCCTCCACCACATTATTTCTTTGGGATATAGTCCCCAAAGTATTGAGTTAAAGAATAGGTCAGTTCGTTCATTTATTCATTCATTCGACAGAGGTTTACAGGGTGCTGATGAGGTGTCAGGTACTGTTTTTGCACTGCGTAAAGACAGGCATGTCCTTTTGGAACTTGCCTTCTTGTTGAGTGAGGGGCAGGGCCCAGATGTGTAGGTTAATAAACACCTAATATGTTCTCAAGGGTGACATACAAAATAGGAATTGTGAGAGACTCTCACTGGATAAGGCGGAGCTGGCTCATAGCTTTTTAGCTCCTTTATAGCTCTGGGACCTAGTGCCCATTTCTAGAATCTATAGCAGCAAGCGAGTATCATAACTTCACAACAGCTTTGCCAGCACTGGCAGGTACCACTTTGAAACCAGTCTTGCTGCGAGCAAGGGTATGGGTCGAACAGGTGACCAGCTCACGGACCCACAATACTTACGCACTCACCTGACTGGCGCAGTCCTGTCCACGCTCTGCTCTAGCTGTCTGGCCTCCTCTTGCATCTGCTGGGGTTTTGTGAAATGACCCATGAAGTTGAAGTAATCCTCTGCATAGGGCCGATGAACGTCTGCTGAGTAGTTAATCCCCAATTTCTGTAGAAATTCTTGGTAAGTTATGTGCCCTCTTCCCTCGGTGTCATAGCTTTGAAAACAAACAAGACCATCATCAGTAGCCACCATGGGGTGGATCCTCTGGGTTCTGACAGTATCTGCACTGTGAGGGCTTCATCTAGCTCCCTACCACTCTGGTCCCCTCTGCAGACCTACAGTATCAGCTCGGCCGGGGGAGCCAGAAATGTGGGTTTTCTGGGGGGCACCCAGACCTAATCTGAATCTGCACTGGACAAGAGCCTCAGGCATTCACCGACTCATTAAAGTTGATCTCATCCACAGAATGGTCACACCTCCTATGAGGTGATCTTGGCCACTCCAGGAGCGAGCAGCCAAATTCATTCTCTTATCATTCTGCTGGAAAAAATGGTTGTGACCAGAGAAAATTAAAATCAAACCTGCCATTCATTCAACAGTTTTTCTTTCTTCTTCTTCTTCTTTTTTTTTTTTTTTTAATTTTTATTGCATACCTACATGTAAGGGAACTATGCTAAGGTTTAGAACAAAGTCCTTCAAAAAGCATATTCAATCTTAAAACTTAAATAAATGAATGCCATTTGATTCAAATCCCCCATTTCCTCTTTGAAGAGATGCCAATTATATACAACCAGCGAGCACGACCAGTAAGGAAAACAAGATAAGAATTATGCTATGTACCTTTTATGTCATTTTCTATTATTGAGATGTTTCTGAATTATAATTCATTAAAAAAGGCATAATGGAGGGTTTTTATCTCCCAGCATTATTCAAATAGAATAGAATTACTTCAATAAAAAATTTTAAGGCAAATTGCCAATTTTCTTTAAAGGAAAAAAAAAAGCACTTATTTTTACCAAAAAGATCTTGGTCCTCATCTGACCGATAAAAATGGTATTTGCAGACGTGATTTTTCCCAGGTGAACTCTGAGTTACAAGGACCAAGACTATATTTAAACAATGTTGTGGGCATAATCCCCTAGCCAGCCGGCCGGCTGTCTGAGCACAAGTATAGCGGCTTTTATGCGGCCGAGCTTTATTCTGCTCGTTAACTGACAAGACGTGGAAAATCTGCAGAATCCACGCTGGCTCGCCTCCGACGCAGAGACCTTTGTGGCTGTTTCAGTTGAGCAGCAGTGAAGAAAATGTATTTATTTACCCGACTTTCTCGTCCTGGAGGGGCGGGTGGTGGGAGGAGGGCGAGGGGCAGGCAGTTTAGGCAAACACCCCATGTACTTGTGCTAAAACCTGAAGAGCCTGTGGGGCTCAGCAGTTGAGCATCTGCCTCTGGCTCAGGGCGTGATCCCGGGTCCAGGATCGAGTCCCGCATCGGGGTTCCCATGGGAGCTTGCCTCTCTCTCTGTGTCTCTCATGAATGTATAAAATCTTTAAAAAACAAACAACCCTCAAGAGCACCCTGGGAGTTGGCATGCCATCCACCCTTCCCCAGGGCCAAGTGGGCTGTTCCCCGAGGTGTCTACAGAGGGTGGGGGGCCCTCCCTCTCCCCTGCTCATCACTTCTGTGCCCTACACTTCTGTAGCTCCCGGCTTTCTTCTGCCAGAGGTCTGACTTCCAGCCTCCCTATCAGCATCCAGACCATTGTTATCAGGTACTCTATCCTACAAATAAGGAGATTCCGCTTGGGCGATTGTGAGGCAGCACAGGGTGGAGGACTCCAAGTCAAAGCCACACTCACAGGCCCTGAGACCCTGGCAAGGCCTTTGGGCCACTCTGGGGCTCTGGTCCCTCATCTGTGAGCCACTGAAGGTCTTCCTAGACCTAACATCTCAGGTCAGTGCCCTGATTGATGCTCTTACTATATTTGTGAAACGGTCTGGGGCCTTCCCAGGTGTCTGTCGTTACTGCAACTTTAGTACTTGCAACGCCCGCCCCCCCACCCCCTGGAGTGAATTTGGTTTCTAAAACAAAACAAGGTGACACACCCACAAAAGAAGGCCTGTGGGGTCTCTGGCTGTCCTGTGGTTCCAGGGTTGTGATGCTCCAGGTGGAACAAGGGGCTCTAGCAAATAGCTCTTCCTGCTGCTGGTGATAAGATTCGAGCTGCAGAAAGGGTGGTTTATTTTCCATCAATGTCCCTAGGAAGGGGAAGGAGTGCCACCCCTGAGCTCCTCCAGTGATCCCAGGGCCATGCTTCTCCCCCTGAACTGCCTCAGGCCTGACTACCCTGGGCCAAGCAGAGCGATGTAGTAACTCTGCAGCAACTCTGGTCAAGACACCCCTTGGCGGGATCCCTGGGTGGCGCAGCGGTTTGGCGCCTGCCTTTGGCCCAGGGCACGATCCTGGAGACCCGGGATTGAATCCCACGTCGGGCTCCCGGTGCATGGAGCCTGCTTCTCCCTCTGCCTGTGTCTCTGCCTCTCTCTCTCTCTCTGTGACTATCATAAATAAATAAAAAATTAAAAAAAAAAAAGACACCCCTTGGATAAAGCTCACCAAGGCTCCCTATTCCTACAGGGGGTCTCCTGAAAGAATGGTAGGCAGAATGACCCCCCCCCCATCCCCCTTCTTAAGTCAAAAGTGCTCCATTTCAATCTTCCTCTGGATTTCTTTGGGCCATGGTGAGGATCGATGGGTAAATGCACACAGGGGCTTGGACCAAGGCCTGGCACCCAGTGAGTGCTGGTGTTTGTGGCTGCTATTCACCACCCAAAGGCTCAACCACATTTTAGAACATGCCTTTGCTCCCTGCTGCACAGCAAGTTTCTTGAGGAGCAACCATGAGCAACCAGGCTGTGTTAAAACAAACTCCCAGGGCCCAGCAACAGGCCTCACAAAGCTTTGTTATCAATACTTGTCTGCTGAGCTAATGCATGCGAAGGACGTGTGTTCCTAAGGACGTGCTGCCATCCTGGCATGTTACGCACAAGAGATTACTGACAACAAACTCTAAATCATGACACTTGAACTGAATGAAAAGACACTTCTTAATTACTTCATTAATAAAGATCATAAACATTCTATTCTCATCGCAAAGGAACAGAGGACCAGATTGCACAATTGCAACTAAAATATTGTTATGAATGTGAATAATAAGAGAGTTAATTCAGCTTACATAACCTCACCCTTCATTATATAATCCTTTGTGTAACATTTTAAAAAATCAACTTGCCTATAAAGGTTGAATTTTAAAATGGCTCGGCAACAGATGTGCCAGGAAAAATGTGCACATAAACAGAGGACCCATAAAAGTTTGCATTTGCATGTGGCAATGGCCACTAATTTATGATATAATCAGATTACTCTGCCCATTTATTGTACATCCAGCAATTCAGTTATGCACAGGATTTGTGGACTGCTTTGCTTCCCTTGAAGTCTCAGTCCTTTACGCTCAACTGAGACACATGATCATTACATCAGTGACAGACCTACCTTCCACCACCTCTGACCCAAGAGTTGGAGCGTCTGGGGTCAGCCCCACTGATGACGCAGACCAGGCAGCAGGAGACCTGACACCTTCTGTGGCTTGGGCCATACAGAATCCTCATAGGTGTCACCTGTGAGGGTGGTCTGGTGGCTCACATCCCCACCCCACCCCCAGTACAGTGTCCCCCTGCCTGAGCTGGCCTCGGCATGTTCAGCAAGTCCTGGTGGAGTCACAGGTTCTGGGGCCCTCCAGGGCCGTGACTCCTTCCCCGTGCCCCCCAGTGAGTGGTGGTCTGGCCTTGGTTATGTCAGGAGGGGGACCGCACTCTGTCAGAGGCCGCCCACTGGAGTACCAGACAACTTGGATCCTGAAAAGCTCTCTTAGGAGCTAGGAGCCTACCCAGCCAGTGCTCCCTGAGGGCTTCCAAAACCCCATCCCTACTACTGTGTCCAACAGTGTCTTCTAACCTGAAGACCTCACTCATGGACCCTTCTAAGTCCTTTCCCACCTGGGGGTTCTCCTTGTCTGGGTGTCCCACAGCACGGCGCCCAGCCGGCTCTCACCGGGTGCCTCTATGGCTGAGTCGATGCAGATGATCAAGCTTCCTGGTGACTTCAGGGCTTCTTCCCACGAATGGGTACATACGGCACAGGTATCTTTGCACAGTCTCTTCTTTTTATGTTGGAATACCGAGATACAGCTTACCTACCATATCAAGAAGTATGCAAACACTGAGCACCAATTCTCCCCCAAAAAACTTTCTATCAAGTCCACTTGGTTAGCTGGCTTTAGGCAACTAACCATACACTGTTAATTTGGAGACTTGCCTTCCTATGCTAGCCTTCTGTGCGTTTTTAGAATTCATTGTCTTCATGGTTTTCAGCAAAGTCTGTTTTAAATCCAAAACAGTTGAACTCTGTCTGATGAAATGAGGCTACAGAAGGTCTTCCGCATGCTGAACACGTCCCCGAGGAAGTGCCTCCCACGGCGGGGCCCTGGGCAGGCCTGTCGGGCACCCTGGTGCCCATGGTCCCCGGGCCGGACAGGCTCTGGATCTCAGGCTCTGCGCTGGTGGACAGTGTCCTTCCTTTCCCCTCTCAGACGTCCCCGCCTCTGGGCTCTGGGCCTCTGCCCCCTGGGATGCGCCTCCCTACCTCTGGATGATGACTGTTTATTAAGACCCAGTTCAGGCGTCGCATCTCTGGAGCGGGGAGGTGGGGGCGGGCCCCTCCCTGAACACCCACGAAGCTCCCACGGCCCGCACCATCATGTTCCGTGCTTACCCTCCCTGCTGAGCTGTGAGCAGCCTGAGACTGGGAAAAGTCTCTGGAACCTTGTCTCTGGAACCCCAGCAACTTATAAAGTCCCCCCAAATTCCTGCTTTGTGATTGCTCAGATGAATGAAGAAATGAATGAATACACTTTCATCTTGGAGTTCATTCTTAGCAAGATCTCCCAAACCACACCAAACACCCCGCTCCCGCTCCCGAAATCTCATCCTCACAGATCCTGATTTGGCTTCAGTGAGCAGGTTCCTCTTCACACCAGCCTCCCTCAGGCTGGAACATTTTGTTCCTTTAATCCTTGATAAGCCAGCCTACGGCACGGCTCGCTTCACACTGTGCAGATCGGGCGGGGGGGGGGGGGGGGGGGTGGTGCGGTGCCGGGATCTGGCAGGCCCCCGTGAGGTTAGTGGGGCTGAGGGCCAGCCCCGGGCACCCCGGCGGGAGGCTGTCACCCTGGGGCAGGAGCCCACCCACGCCCCCGCGATCCTGCAGCTCCTAGATGCCCCCCCAGGGCCCCACAAAGCCACAAACTGGAAGTTGGCCGGCTCCCCAAACCACCACTTGGAAGAGAATCGTCCAGGAGAGCTGGTAAACATGCTGGAGACACTGGGTGAGTGAGAAAGGAAACACTGGTGTGCTGCGCCACTGAGATGTGGGGGTTAATTCATTAATTTACTTCTACAGCATAAACTAGACCCTCCAGACTAAATCTGAGCCTCTAAAACGGTGCACTTCACAGGTGCTTAATAAATCTGGAGTGAATAATGGATGCTATTCTTTCCTGACTATATTCTATATTCTACCCTAGTTTTTAATTTTATATTTTTTGAAGAGCAGAATGTTATTTGTCTACTCCTGCCTGCCCACCCACTTTAGAGGGCTTTCCTATTCTGACGAGCAGACCCCCGCAGCTGGCGGAGTGTGTCATGTGGGTCCCAGCCGCCCCCGACCTCCTAGTCCCCCGGGGGAGAATGCGCCTCCCATTGTCAGGGAGACCGCAGGTGGACGTGGCACCTGCCATCGCCAGCAAACACGGAGCGGCTGCGGGGCACAGGCCAGGGTGAATGGGGGTGAGGACGATCAGCTGAGATCATGGGAATGTGGAGAAAATGGGTGGGAAAGCCTCACCACCAGGTCACCATTTATCCTGTCTGCTGAGTGGGTTACGGCCTCTTCGTTGTTGTCTTTTCTTTCCCTTGATGCTTTTCTGGATTTTTTGAGACTCTTAAAATGAGTATGTGCAATTAGAAAATAATTTCAAATCTCTATGATTTTTCCGCTACCAATTTTTATGCTTCTGTATGCCAGGTACTCTGCATCTATTATTTGGTCCCCACTGCCATCACACTTGATCGATGACTGAAGCCCAGAGAAGGTGAGCCACTGGCCCGTGGTTACACCGCTCAGTGTGGAGTGCCATGGGACCAGGTGCAGCTCTTCCTCAGAGCACAGCCCTTAGCTGCAAGCCCCTCAGCCGCCTCAGGTTGTCTTCCCAATTTCTGCAGGAGCATCTGATCTCCTCACACAGCCTCTCCTTCTAGGCTGTTGAAGGCTCGCGTGCTCTTCCTAACTCTCTCACACCTGTCACTTCCTTCCCAGTCCTCACTGCATTGCCAGGAAAGCTCTCACTTCTCACTTGGACCACTGAAGACAGTCCCTAATTTATCTCTGTGTCTCCCACCCAGTGTCCTGCAAGTCATCCTCCTCCCTGTGGCCAGAGTGATCTTTCTAGAATGCAGGCCTGCCTAGGTCCGTCCCTACTACACACCTGGCCTTAGGATAGGGTCCCTACCTTGTCCTGACCTTTACAATTCGGTTCGGCGGACACCGAAGTCTGCTCTCCTGCCCATCCCAGGCTGCCTGCATCCCGGGCACCCAGGTTATTCTGCAGTCCTGCAATGTGACACCTTCCTTTGCCCATTAGCCGGATGTTCACCTGGTAACTCTCAACCCCATGCTCATCCTTCAGCACATCTTTTGAGTTATGTACTGGGCTGCTCTCAGGGAGGTGTGCCCAGTCAGAAGGGGGAAGAGGGCAGCGCAGGCTGTTTGCAGTGGTGCCTCCTGCCATGGCTTCTGCCGCGCACAGTGGCTGAGCTTCTAGCAGATTCTGAGGCAGCGTTGGGGTGGACACATCTTCTTGACCTCTAAGAATTACCCTGTTTCTCTTTCGCCCTCCAGTCCCACGTTGGGGAGCAGTGACCCCCTCTCCTCTCTTACTCTTCGAGCCCATGGGGCTGCAGCCTCTAGCCTCTGAGTAAGATCACATTCCCCCTTCAGACTTCCGGCCCTCTGACATCTTTGTTACCAGACACTGCGTGAAGAAATATTCGAGTGTTTTCTGCTTTCCTGCCCAGACACTGGTATGTACATTCCTAATTTCCTTTGTTTCAAATATCCCTCTTGCTTCTCCCTTGGAGGTAATTCCACATGTGCCAGATGCCGCCATGGGTTTCCCTGTCACTGTTTCTTTCTGTCCCTGGACACATATCCATGCTGCTTTTCCCAGATTCCCTCGCAGGTGGGAACAGCCACGGGAAGGAACTCTGGCCAAAAGAATGTGGGCAGAGTGACAGCTACATTTCCAGGCCTAGTCTCTACAAGGCTGACCACATGGTCCTCTGCTCTTTCCCTTTCTCTGCAGGTAGACATAAAAGCTCCAGAGGGTGGTGGGACTCCTGGTCCCTGAATGATTTGTGGGCAGATCCCCCAACACCCACATGAGATCGAGACATTATTACTGGGGCTAGTCCCTGAGATGCTGGCCTCGTTTGTTACTGCAGCGAGGCTACCCTAACCAACACACCATTCTAACAAATTTAGAGCAGAGGGAAGCACAGAGAGGTTGAGTAACTTGATAGACGTCACACAGCTGTAAGGATGGAGGCAGGAGCCACAACCACATGCATGGTGGCTGAGCTCTCCCTCTTAACCCCTCACCATCCATGGGGTGCAGTCAGCTGAGCAAACACAGATAAAATTCTGACCTCACAGTTTTCAGCATAGGACAGACACGTGTACATTTAATAATGTCGAGAAATGTATTCAGGAACGTTGGCCAAAAGCAACAGGGAGTATCTCACTCTCATTTAAATGGACATGTGCTCTATCCCACCTTCAAAAAGACAAGTGAGTGTCCTCTTCTCTACATGGGAGCCCTCAAGGGGGATACTTGGCTCCAACAGTCCTCTTTCCTATGGCCTGCGCCCAGCTCAGGAGCTCATCCTGCCCTACCCTGATGGAGACAACAGTCTCCCTGGGCTCACCTATCCCTTCTCTGGGTGGGCCTGGGAAGATGAGTTTCCTGACTCATCCTCCTAAAGCATGGCAGGGTGACACGGTGACTCCACTCAGCCTTCACTCTTCCCAGCTTCCTGGCTAATGATGCCTGAAAACTAGGACCATGGGGCCGTGATAGCCTTGCTCCTCCTTTCTCACCCTGAGAGCCCCAGGCTGGTGCTTATGGAATGCCTCCCCGACTGTCCCATGGTTCAGACAGTCCTCCTTCCCCTCTGGCCCCCTGGAACCATTCCAACCTCACTCCTGCCATGACAGCTTCCAGCTCCTCTATGGCCCCCGGCATTCCCGCTTTTATCTTCCATTCCCCTTGCTGTGTTTCCTACTCTGGCATTTATCATAGGCGACACTGTGCCTCAGCATCTGGATTCCTGCTTGTGCCCCCCGAAAGGTCCCTGACTATTGGGACCACACAGTCACCTCTGCATCATCCAAAAAGCCTGCAGAGTAGGACGCCCGTATGTGTGCCTGTGTACCCCAACCTTTTGGTTACTCAGTGGGACCTACTCATTTAATCTACTGAAAGAGAATATGAATAAGGAGCCTAAATTGGCCCTGTGTTGGAACTGATCTTAAAAAAATAAGGATTCTGTAAGAACTTCAAGTTGCTTTTCTAAATTAGACACAAAACAGCCCACCTAATTCTAAACTCGGCCAACATTTCAGCCTTCCACTTTGAACAGATGAAAAGCTAAAAAATTACACGAGCTGCTCCGTAAGCTTGCCCCTGAGAGGATGCACAATCCTGGTGTGCCGTCCTGGGGGGATGCGGGCAGCAGCGAATACATCATGAAGACGGAGGTAATTCAAAGATGGATCTGGAACTTTGAAATGGACCGCATTGTTAGTGTACTTTGAAACTCAGACACCTACGTGGGGAATATTGCAACTGGGGGCCTCATTCCAAAACAGCTAAATCTAAAATACATTCTGAGAAATGTAACCAATGTTAGATATTATTTTCAGTTTAAGAGACCCTCGGGAAACTACTCCAAGTTGCTGAAAGTTTGGTTATTTTCTTTCAACAAATTACGTATCTATGAAACAGTTGTGCGATACTGAGTTCCATCTTTGGGCAATGGGGAGAGACCGCTTCTCCCCTTAGCTGTTGTGGCTCTGTCTGCTGAGCTGCTGTATTAGGATGACGTCTTTGGAGAGTGATTCAGTTTGGCCTTGAACTCCTGGTCCCTTGCAAATGACAACCTCTCAAGTCTGATATTGGTGGGGAGTGTTTACCCTGATCCTCCATGTTCCCAAAGACCAGACTCTTTTTCCAAGGCTTCCAAGGCTTTTTCCAAGGCTTCCAAGAGCAAGGATACAGGATAGACACAATCAAGAGGAAACCTTTCTGGGCCCCGCACCTCACCCCCAAGTAGCAATGCAAGGCTGGCACCGAATTTCTTACAGCTGGCAACCCGGGATTGTTGGGATGGAAGGGAGCCCACCCTCAGATTCCACTTACCTCATCCAGAGCTTTTCAAATTCCCTCGGTGTCAGAGGAATATCAAACCCATAGAGCGCATTCTTTATATCCCGCCGCCTAAGGATGCCATTGCCCTCATTATCAGTTTCTATAAAATTCTAGAACACGACAAGACAACATTTAGTAACATATAAAATGTGTTCATGGCAGTCCAGAGGATTGTCAATAGCCAATAACTGGAACAATATAAAACATTTTTCTCCCCGTCTACCTGCTCGGGTACCCTTTTTTTTTTTATAAATTTATTTTTTATTGGTGTTAATTTTGCCAACATATAGAATAACACCCAGTGCTCATCCCATCAAGTGCCCCCCTCAGTGCCCGTCACCTCGGGTACCCTTTTTAAATCAAAGTTCCAGATACCCTCATCATTCCCTGAAGAAGGCGACAGAGCAAAACGTGATCAAGTATCACATAGTCAAAGGGGCTTGTTTCCTGGTAATAAGTAGTCTCAGGTGTGTGATCTGGATTCTTCTGATCAACAACCTGGGTTCAAAAACTATGAGAAATAAGGGTCAAGCAGAGCATGAGACTGTAGCCCATGCTGCCTGAGGTGTTCATCCTGACAATGGATTGGGCTCTCTGACTGTATGAGGGGGATAAGGTGCAGAAGACTCAGCTGTTGTGACAAGATGACATGGTACCTTCTAAATGACCCCAAGGGGTGCAAAAGGCATCTGGGGATTTGTCAGCCATTTAAGAGGCCCATAGACCAGCAGGTAACTCGCGTACTCAACACTGACTTAATCTGTTTGCACATAATAGTGCGTTTGACCCTCCTAACAAAGCTGTGGAGTAGATGCAGTGGCACGTGTACAAAGTCTTCTGCAAGCATCACACCCGATGGTGAAAGTGGAGACATTCTCTTTAAGATCAGGAACAAGGTGCTATCCCTGCTGCTCTCTCTTCAACATTGTACTGGAGGTGTCAGCCAGTGTGGTTAAATAAGAAAAGGGAATCAAAGGTGTAACAATAGGACAGGAAGAAATAGAGCTGTCATTATGCACAGATGACATGGCTGTATGTACAGGGAGAAGCCCCAAATAAACTACTGTAATAAGAGAATTTAGCAAGAAATCTGGATTTTATATCAATAGGCAAGCTCATCTGTATTTTTATGTATCAGACACAGAAAACAAAATTTAAAAAGTAATATTTATAATAGCATCAAAAATAGAAAGTCCTAGGAACAAATCTTACAAATGATTGTAAGACTGCCACACAGAAATGTCTAAAACTTTAATGAAAGATATTAAAAATATCAAAATAAATGGAGATATACTATGTTCACGAACTAGAAGACTCAAAATTGTAAAGACATTATTTCTCTCCAAACGAATATCCCATTAAGTTTCGTTTCTTTGTGGAACTTGACAAACTAATTCATAAACTCTTAAAGAACGAGGAGGAAGGACTTGCCTACCATCTAATTAAAATGTATTACTGAGTTCTGGTGACTACAAGAATGTGGTATCAGTGCCAAGACAGACAAAGCAACCAGTGAAACAGAGTGAGGAGCCCAGAGACATGCAGGGGCCTTGATGCAGGATGGTGGTGATGCCATAGATCAGTGAGGGAAAGGATGGGCTTTACAGGGGTCTCCATATAGAAGAGTGGGAGTGGATCCCTGCCTCCCAACACAAAGGAAACAAGCAGTGAGGATTTCAAGACCAGGATGTGAAAGGCTACACTGGAAAGCTGCTAGAAGGACATCTTCATGACTTTGGGTGGGACAGTTACTTGCACAAGACCTACAGGGAAATGTTAACACATCTGAATGCCTCAAAAAGAAGAACTTCTATTTACCAAAAGATATCCCAGGACAAGGGTGGAAACACAGCACAAACCAGGAGAAGACAGTTGCATCACAGATCACTTACAAAAGACCAGTAGCCAAACTGTAATATGAGCTCCTACTGACCAACGAAGAATAACCAGACAATCCCAGTGAAAACTCACAAGCAGGCACTGCATGGAGAAAGGAAATCTGACTCGGGGATAAGTGAAGAGATACTCTCATTAGTAACCCACACATGCTACTTAATGCTACAGTGAAATACTATCATACATCCACTACAGAGGAGGAAGATTAATTGTGACACTACCAAGTGCCACCACAGTAGAGCCGAGGAGCTGGGATTGGAGCTGATGGCCCACGGAGCCAAAGCTAGTCACTATCTCGCCTTTTACACACAGTGTGTGGCGCCGTCTAAGACATGGACAGTGTTCTCCTCCTTCATCTGGACGGTGGTGATGTGCGGGATACAACCTGGGATACACAGTGACACCCTTAACTATGGGACACCTAACTACGCATGTACATTGTTATTATGTGTATTAAATACATATGTTCATGTATATTATGCACACGTGTATATGTACATACATATTATTTATAGTACATATAATATGTATTAGCATTGTATCCCATCATAGAGCCACAACTTAAAAAATAAGCTTAAAAACAAGCCACTGCAATTGTAATTCACACAATTCTTTAGCACCCTTATTGGTGTTTGTGCCACAAGTCTCTTGGGGACAGAGATCCTGTCTTTTTTGGTCACTGTCTCTTTACTACCTTACAACAGTGCAGAATTAATTCAAAGTGTTTGCTGAAGAACTCAATGAACTTATTTTCCAGAAATACTTTGGTGGAAACGACCAGGTTAGGCCGCCCAGAATGGGATGGGGGCTGCGCGTGTCTGAGTGTCCGGCTGGAGGCATCCTTGGCCTGGCCCAGCTAAGCGGCTCACTGGGGACCCTAGTTGAATGAACATGGCTGGATGGCTCAATACTAGAATTCTTGTTCAAGTTTCCCACGCAGTTTTACCAGAGACTACATCCTTTCTGATATTCGCAGGTCCCATTTGGTGAATCCTCTACAGCAATGCAGCAGAAGGGAGACGCGGCCCCAGCTTTGCCGCACCCCAGAAGGAAAGAACAGGAGTGTGCTGGTGGTCAGAGAACACCTGTCTCACCACCAGGCAGCCATTGTGAAGGCTCCGGCCTTATCTATGCGTCCCCGTAGGTTCAGAATTTAGAACGAATGCCTTCAGAGCTTTATTCAAATCAAATCAAGAGAGTGGTAGAGATGTCCAATATAATACTAATAAGACATGCAGGGTCATTCAGTCCTGCAGGGGGTCAGAGAGAGGTGTGGGGATGGACGGGAGGTGACCCCTGACTCCCAACAAAGTGGTTCCATGTACCCCTACGGAGCTGCTCTGATTGCTCTTCCTCTGTAACCTTTCAAGTCTTCTTCCCTCCCTACACTCCCGGCATGCTCAGTTTCCAGAAGAGACAGACCTGAGGCTGCTGGTTTAGCAGCAGAGCATTCTGGGTCCCCATGTCTCCTCTGAACACACTTGGGGTTTCCCAGAGCTTCAAGGATAAAGAAGACTTTGAGAGGTCACAGGGATCAAGATGTGGAAAGGCAAATGAAGAGGATGTGCCTGCAGGAGTGAACATGGAGACAGAGAGGGGTCACCCAGCTGGAGAGGGGACACGCCCCAGGCAGGGAGCAGAGGAGGCCCAACAGAACTGCTAGAGAGCCAGGGGAGGAAGTATTTCAGGAAGGATGGGTGCCACAAGGCAGAAACAAAGACCTCTACAGCCCTCTGGCCACTCCCCAGCATTTTCCCCAGGGTGCCCACCTGCTTTGTTAATAATCTGCCTTTGCTCCTAACTGCCACCTGCCCTGCTCTGTGGGCTCCGAGAGGGGGAAACAGACGGGCCTTCATTACCACCAAACCTATGGCACAAACCCACATGCCCCCCCGAGACACACGGAGAGCAGCACCAGCAGAGCAGAGAGAGGAGGAGGGGACAGAGGTAGCAGGGAGGAGAGGAGGCTGGTGTCATTCAGTGTGCTCTCCATCCTGGCTGGCATGGCTGTGTGGCTGCAGCCTAGCAGCTTATAAGCCCAGAGCTGGCCCTGTATTCCCAGAGGACGGCTCTGGAAGGCCAGCCCTGCCCAGTGGGTACGCGAGGACCTTTCTGTGTGATTTGCCACCCTGGGCCCCACAGTCAACTCTGAGGACAGAGGACTGGGGATAGGCAGCCTGGGGGGTGGCACGGGACTTAGAGAACAGGACGTCATGTTGGGCACAGGCCGAAATAGGCATAGAAAGAAAATGACCAAATGAAACCAAGTAGAGGCATTCTTCACAATAATGTGAAAATACCTCCATGGCGTGGTTTTAAAGATACTCCCTCAGGTGAAGTTACTGTGTCCTTGCTGGATTATGAAATGATGATCCCACACTCCAGACTTCTGGCCGAACCCAGTCCTACATGCTCAGTTCTACTGTCCTGGGGGTACAGCCGTCGTTAGATTATGTTCCGGTCTCGACACTGAATCAGTGTACATGACTGCCTGTCGAGGGCATTCACTTTGTTCAAAATGTGCTTTCTAGAATTTTGGAAGGCAGGAGGAAATACCACTTAAAGATGCATGTTTTTAACTGTGTTGAAAATAATATGACAGTGTCATTTTTTTCACTTAAATTTTTAATTCATACCAAACCTGAGATTAGAGCTAGGCATTTCTGTCCTACAATTACTCATTTTTCTAAACACTGGTTGACCTTGAATGTGAGAACTTATTTTGAAAAAGTACTTGAAGAATAGAAAGAGTCACCGATTAGGTATCCAAAGACTGGATCTAAACAGTTTGATCATCCCAATGATCTGGGAACACTGAAATACATTCCCTTTCCTTTTAAGGAAATAATCATTTTCTTACCTTAGATAAGTCTGACCATCTGGTTTTTGCTTTGGTAACAAGATACTGATGAGCCTGTTCACAAGCTAGTTCTGAATCTGCGACCTTCTGTTTTGGTCTTCAAAGAAAAAAAAATAACCGTGTTTAAATTTAATGGACTCATTAATCTCCCAAGGGGTTCCCCATCCCCGTTTGTTTCAAAGACACAGCTAAAGTCTGTTATTTCACATCTGGTCTAACTTAATTCTTAAAATACAGTCTTATTACTCCAGCTGCATGTTAGGAAAGTCTTCTTAAATTTTATAAGTCCTTGTTTATTTTCAGATAAATGCTGTTCAACTTTTTCTGCAGCTCACAAAACAAACAGGGCTCAATTATTCTCAGAAGGGGAAAAAACACAATAGAACGGTGTCTTCAGAGGAAGACAGCTAAAAACTTTTATTTCTGAACTCACATACTGGAATGATTGGAATGCAGACTGAGCAACAGGTCAGGAACGATGGGGGAGCATTACTCACTCTCTCCCAGCTGATGTGCAAAGGTGGGGCTCACAGTATGTAAAATGATCAAACTTCTGTTTATTTCCTCACAGAATGATGGACATGAAAGACACTTTAAAAAACACTCTGTGTTTACCACCGGGCTAGGCCACAGTGAGGGCTGTGGTTGCAGCTGGCTGAAGTGCCCTGTAGTCTTCCACTCAGGCAGGGAGGTGTATGAAAACCTATAAAACCCTTCCCGACTTGTTCCTCTGTAATTGCTCTGCTCTGGGGGCACCTATCACTCCATTTCTGGGCACCTGAGCTTTCCACACTCAGATCTGCAGCTGAAGTATTTTCCCTGCAGATACAAGAGCACTCAAGACATTCTTCCAGTAAAACGGACCATACACACACCACCCCGATGGTTTCCTGAAATGGGATCACATCTGGGGCCCCCTTGGAACCTGCACGTATTCATAGGCAGGTGATAACCACAGGCATATTCATGTCGGTGATAAGCACATCTTGCCTAAGAGTGGTTAGAGGGATGCCTGACCGAGGCCCATGCAGACAGATCCTCATATAAATTTTGTTATGGGACCCAAGAAAACCAGTGTAGGGGACAGACAGCAAACAAGCTCCATGCAGCCCTTTTAAAAAGTATTATTTATACTTCTGCAAATGAACAGACTATAAGAAATAAAGTCTAAAGTCAACCACTATGCTGCCAGTTGAGAAAATGCAGGAATTTGTGTTCCAAATGATGGAAGTCAAAGGTTTATGTAATCCCCAATGAAGGGCTGCTTTGACTATGACCCTCAGTGTGTGACACTTGGGTTGGTAGCACTGTGAGGGTTTCGGGGGTAGTGATGACCACCAGGAACTCAGGGACCAGTGAGGTGACAGGCGACACCCAGAATCCTGAGTTTTCCTGGCAGTGCTGGCGTTACCATCCCACTTTGCAAAAAAGGAAGCTGTGGTTTAGAGGGGTTAAATAATTTGCCAAAATCACACAGCCAGTACCTGGAAGCCATTCAAACTCAGGTCTCTGATGCCACAGCTGGCTTTCTCACTACCGTTTTCACTTCCATCTGAAGCTACAGGTCTGATGCTCCTTTAGCTTCACTCTTTGTAGGAAAAGACCCATTAAATATCATTTTGTTTGCTTGTTTTTTAAGTAGTCTCCATGTCCAGCATGGAACTCAATGAGGGGCTTGACTCACGACCCTGGGATCAAGACCTGAGCTGAGATCAAGAGTTGGATGCTTAACTGGTTGAGCCCCCCCAGGTGCCCTCAAATATTACATTTCATAGAGGTGAAGGCCACCATTGATTTTTACACACTGGGGGTCATATTCCCACTTAGCATTTCTGTTTCAATTGAACAAATGCAGTGTCACCAGCATGCTGGCAAGCAAGTGCCAGGCTCGGTGTGAGGGCTGGAGAAGCAGGGCCTGCAGATTCCTCCCACCAGACAAGGCTCTCCTGGAAGTTCCACGCTGTCATGCATTTCAAAAGCAGACCACAAGCCAGGTCATGGCAACTAGAATCAACAAAGTAAGCAGTAATAATTGCTCTCCATGTGGCTTCTTCAAATCCCTTCTAAGAAATTCTGCTGCTCCCAGACAGTTGTCCCAGACAACTCCTCCATTCCTTGATGATCTATGGTGTCCAGCACCTGCTAGCCACCTGCTAGTTCACTGTGGCCATCATTAGACCAGAAATCTACCCTGGGATACTGACCTGTGTGCCACATAGACAAGGTGTTATTTTAAGCATGCTTCTTTGGTGAATTACATAAACTGTGACTCCCACAGTTTGGCAAACACAAGCTCTTACATTTACTCAGTCGGCAGCGTGTTGATGACCAGCGGCAGATTGGACAGGGTCTCTACCCTCTTCCTTTGTTACCATTCAAATGGACCAAACGAGGATGGGCCTGGTTTCATTCCCCTCCTGGAAAATGCCAGCTCATGAGGGTACACAGATAAACTATGGCTGGCACACTTGCCTTTATTGAGCCCACCCCAGTCTTCAAATTCACCGACTATTTCTATTTTGCCAAATCCAGGGGTCTTTGCTGACTTCTCTATTCCATGTGTCACTGTTAATCATCTCTCCCTTTGGCTGCCTTCATCATGCTGCTCTTGAAATGACACCATTGAGGGGGAGGAGGACACCTCCCCTGGGGCCAGGCAAATGTGTGCCTTCAGTGTGCTTTCCCCTCCCTACCTGGCTACCCTCTACCCTTGACCACTCCTCTTTTTCCATCCCAAAGTGTATTTACTCTTCTGAAAGGTCATCCCTTCTCATGTCCCTAACCACACCATGATGCCATTTACCCACACATCTGTACCACTCGTGCGATAACCTCACCTCCTTTTCTGTTCCATCTCTTTCCAACTGCCTACCGGACTTTACAGAATCATGGAATTTCAAGGGTGGAAAGGGATCAAAAGGACAAATAGTCTAATCTTCTCTCACTAGTTCACCATGAAGGTTTTGGAAGGTTGGCAGGATTATGTTGCATTTTCACAGTTATCCCTTAAGAGGATGGTAGGTCTTAATGATACATATTACCCTGCCTTCACCTTTAGGCTCCTCCTAAATCCAACCTGCACCCAGAGATCTCACCTGAACTTCCCCAAAGGATGCAGATTCTACATCTGCAAAGTTAATGTGTCCAAACTGATCTCACTATTTAAACATGTCTCCAAACAGCCCCCGCCAATCTGATTTCTCTTCGAGTCCGTAAGTCTTAATTATTTTTTTAAGATTTTATTTATTCATGAGATACACACACACACACACACACACACACACACACACACACAGAGCCAGGGACACAGGCAGAGGGAGAAGCAGGGAGCCCGACGTGGGACTTGATCCCAGGTTTCCAGGATCACACCCTGGGCTGAAGGCGGCACTAAAGGTTTACTGAGCCACTCATGCTGCCTGGTCTTGATTATTTTCTTAGGGACCCATGCTCAAGTCAGACTCCTACAATTTTCCCATCCATTTTTGCCCTGTCCCGTTTTACATACTCATCTCCTCTAGAGAGATCAGAAGGCTTTTCTATAGCCTTTTCAAAAAGTCAATGATTTCCTCTCCTATTACCTGGCTCTTTAGAACTTGATAGTCAGGAAGGCACAGTCTGTCAGACACAAACATATACAAACTCTTGCTACGTGCTGCACTAGGGCCTACAGACACACTGACATGGACAGAGCTGACGTCCTCAAGGAGCTCACGCTGCGATGGTGGGAACTTACAGCAAACACATGGGGGAAATGAATGAAATGGGTAACTTCAGGAACTGAAGATGGGTGAGAGGGAATCCTCAGCGGAGAAGACCAGGGAGCAGCTCTTTGAGGCATGAGTGATGATGAGACAGCTGTGTGATCTCAGGGACTAGCACTCCAGGCAGGTTAAAGTCCCGAAATGGGGCTCTGGGCCCAGGTAGGATGGAGTACGCACATTCCATCCTCTTCCTCTCCTGATTACAACTGAAAACTCTAGACTGAATATATAAAGTAACCGAAGACACAGAAAAGTAAATAATAGGAGGCTGATGGAGAAGGAAATCAAAACTTGAATGACTGATAGAGTGTGAGTTTCACGGTTCTTTTCCACACAAATTCCCATCTTAGGCTTAAGGGCAATACTAATTCTAGAACTGTGTAGTGCACATGGGCTAAAAAAGTTCCAAAAGAAAGCCTGTTCTGGGCACCTGGATGGCTCAGTTGGTGAAGCATTGGCCTTTGGCTCAGGTCATGATCTTGGCGGGGAGTCTGCTTCTCCCTCCCCCTCTGTCTCTCTCCTTGCTTGTACTCTCTCTCTGTGTCAAATAAATCTACAAAATCTCAAAAATGAAAAGAAAGAAAACCTGTTCTTTTGACCAAAGAACTGGGAAGGAGGGTCCTGGAGTACAATGAGTATGGGGGTAGAATGCCTCTTTTGTTTCTTTTCACTTTCCTGGTCCTGATCCAAGGACTCCCAGTTACAAAATTGCATTTTTGTGACAGGGCCAGCAGGAGTAGTGGCCAAGTGGAGTCCTAAAACTGAAACTCTTCTCTTTCACCCAAATATACATTCTGTGTTCAAGGATCGTTGAAAGTATGCACATTATTCTTTTTCTCTCACTTAGTTGCCCTGGGGGTGGACCCAGTCATAGGAAGTATATACAGTACAGATAGGCTACAACCTAGTTCCTAGCCAAAAGACCAAAAAATAAGGGCCTTTCTGGGGGTTGGAGAGTGTGGGGAAAAATAGAGAGGGGAGATCTGGAAAATGAGATGCCCAAATCTGTGCAGGAAGTCCCAGGTTCACCTCTGCTGTGCACACGTGAGAAACTAATCCAAAACAGCATAGCAGAAGCCTTGAGAACTTGATTGCCATGTAGTGAAGACTTGCCCCAGGGTGCTGCACACATGCGCTGGCCTGCTCATGGTGTTGAAACTAAATTCACATGGAAACCACAGAAGGCAGGTCAAGACTTGCAGTCTGAACCTAACTGGATTGGTTGTCTGCTTAAAAAATAAATAAAAAACATATCAACACACTACTGAGGATTTTCACAGGGCCAGAGGATCATAATATAATATTAAGAGTGTCCATGATACAATCCAAAATCACTCGATATACAAAGAACCAGGAAAAATCCCAATTTTCAAGGTAAAAGGCAATAGAAACTAAACTCCAAAATGACCCAGATGTTGAAATTATCATATTTTAGAGCAGCTACTATAACCAGGAAGTAACAGTAAATGTCCTTGAACTAAGTGGAAAGACAGATGTTGTGAGCTAAGAAATAGAAGCTTTGAAAAAAGGGCTGGGGGACAACAAAAGCCAAATGGAAACTTCAGAACTGAAAAAAAATACAACTGAAATAAAAATTGCACTGAGTTGGCTCAATGACACATGCAGATGACAGAAGAGTGAGTCACTGAACTTGAACACAGATGAATAAAATCAATCAAATCTGATCAACAGGAAAAAAAAAAAGAGAGAATATAGCCTCAGGGACTAATACAAAGACCTGTGATACAAAATCAGAAAGTCTGACATTCGTGTCTTTCAGATACCACAAGGGAAGGAGGGAGAGACTGGTACTGAAAAAAAATTTTAAATGTGAGGAAATAATAGTTGAAACCCTCCCAAACTTGATGAAAAACATGAATTTACAGATTCAAGAAGTTTGGTGAACCCAAAAAAAGATAAACAAAGAAAGTTATGCTCAAACACATCATACTAAAACTACTCAAAACCAAAGATAAAGAAAAAAGGTCTTAAAAGCAACTTGAGGAAGACAACAGGTGCCACCTGGGGGGAGGGGAGCAAGACCATCGGAATGACTGTAGACTTCTCACCACAAACCATGGAGCCCTGAAAGCAATGGAACAACAGCTGTTGAAAACTGTGATAACCCAGAATTCTATACCCAGCAAAGATGATCTTCTGTTAGGAATGAAGGAGCAAGAGAGATCTTCTCTGTGAAGGAAAACTAAGTTTAACTCCAGTAGACATGCTCTAAAGGACCTGCTGGAGGAAGTTCTTCAAAGGAAGGAAAATGACAGCAGAGAGAAACTTAGAACTTCAGAAATAAAGGAAGAGAAGCAGAAATGATAAATATAAATACATGATCTTTTTCAGATATCAAAATGCATGAAGCATAAGTGGGTAGAACTGGAAGGAGGTATAGACAAATGCATAACAGTTGTTGGAGAGTTCAACACTTCCCTCTTAGAAACTCACAGAATGAATAAAAAATAAGCAAGAACACAGAAGACCTGAATGCTATTAACCAACTTGATCTCATGAGCACACTCCACCCAGTGACAGCCAAATACACATTCTTGTCAAATATCCATGGAATCCTCACCAACACAGACCATCTCTAGGGTCATAAAATAAAGCTGAACAAATGTCAAGGAATTTAAATCATACACAGTATGTTTTCTGACCACAACAGAATTAAACTAGGAATCAATAACAGAAAGCTGGAAGCTATGCAAATATTTTGAAATGGACAAAAACACACTTCTAAATAATTGTGGAACAAAAGAAAGTCTCTAGAGAAATCAGATATTTTTAACTGAATGAAAATTAAAACTGTAACATATCCAATTCTGTGGGATGTAGCCAACTCAGGTCCGATAGGGAAATTAATAGCATTTAGGGTTTCTCTTAGAAAAGAAAGAACTCGAATAAAAAAATCTCGGTTTCCAAACTTAAGAAAACAGAAGAGCAAACTATACTCTAAGCAAGAAGAAAGGAGGAAGTCATAAAGAGGAGAAATCAACAAAACATAAGCAGAAAAACAACAGAGCAAAATCACTGCAACAAAGAAGGGGTCTTTTAAAAATATCAATAAAATGACAAATCTTTATTTATTTTTTTTAAATGATAAATCTTTAGCTAAATGGATCAAGAAGAAAAGGACAGAAGATACCAACTACCAATATCAGAAATGAAAGAAGGGATATCACTAGAGACCCCACCAATATTAAAAGAATAATAAGGAGGAATACTATGAACAACCATATTCCCATAAATTTAACAACTTAGATGAAATGGACCAATATCTGAAAAAACACAAACTGCAAAAGTCCATTTAAGAAGGAAGAGAAACCATGGATGATCTCACCATTAAATTTATTAGATTCATGGTTAAAGTCTTTCCAACAAAGGAAACTCCAGGACCTGATCACCTCTTTCGTGAATTATATCAAAAATTAAAGGGAGAAATGACAACTCTATATAATCCAAAAAATAGAAAAGAACTGGCATTCATGACTTTCAGTTTTTCTTAGAGATCTTTCAAAGAACAACAAAAAATTATTTTATGAGATAAAACTCATTCTATCTTGCAATACCATATGGGTCCATTGACCCTCATATATACTATAGGGTCTTTAGTGATCTTGATTTCAATTAGACCTATTTCATTATCCTAAGAAATGGTCAATCATACTCATTAATTGTTGTCAATTATACTAAAAAAAAAAAAAAGACTAAAGCAGTATTAAGAAAACAAAAAATGGGGGACTTGCCTAGCTGGTGGTAACATGATATTGAAATGAATCACTCTCTAGCCTCCTGATCATGCTGCCCAAAGTATAACAGCATCTTTTGAGAAGGTATAAAAGGAGACAGCAACACCATCTTTGTTATGTTAGTTTTTTCATCAATCACCGTTAGAAATTCAGAATGCTTATTTCATGCTCAAATGGCAAAGGGAAGAAAATTGAGATAAGAAGATGATCAGATGAACCAGAAGAGAAATGTACACAGAACAGCACTGATTCCAGTGATGATGGTGCAACTGATCATATAAGCCAAATCACTTGACAAGTGAATGATATATTTCCAAGAACAAAAGGGAAATTTGGCATTTTAAATTCACCTATTCATTCAACAAGAAAGACCTGATCATACAATATTTTGTGACAAGCTGGAGCATCTAATTTTGCTAAAAGGACACGTGATAGTGTTGTTCCATCTTTTATGATGCACACGCACCAAAATGGACTTGATGTGGGTTGTCAGCAGATAAATGGACAGGCAGGTGTGTTTTAAACAAGGGAACAGATTGGAAGGGAAAAGATGATATAAAAAATGAAACAGGCCAATGGACCGATCATTCTAATTGGTATTTATCCATCTAAAAATGAAAATGTTTTGTGAAACAAACAAGATGGCCTTACTCTCTTCAACAAATTTATAACCCTCAAGGTTTTCGAAAGTATTGTGTTTTGATAATGTCGGTGGAAAGCGAAGGCCCAGAAGGCAGAGGGGCCCCAGTGAGAGGTGGGATGGTTTCCAGAAAGGGAGGGCATCAAGGTTTGGCTGGTGGCAGAGAGAGGCTGGTGTGGTGGGTTAGCGAAAGAGGGTGAGGTCTCTAGGCAGAGAAAGGGGCCCTTCCAAACAGGTACCCTGGGTTCACATCTTGGCCCACCACCCATTACCTGGGTCCTTTATCTGGGAAGTCAAGTAGTACTGAAGTAGTAGAGTATTAAAGGATATGTCTTCACAAAGCACAGGCATGGGGTCTGGTCAAGGGAGGGTCTGGCTTTTTTAAAGTAGTGCCTTAACTGGGGTCTCTGAGCCATCTTCACCAGAGCCTTGGAGGCCACACTGAGGTCTACTCAGGCTGCACCTCTCCTCCTTTAGATCCATCCACTACTCTGGGGCTGCTAAAGGATCTTTCTGCAGTGCAATGTGAGCCCCTCCCTCCACAGCATAAAACCCTCTCCTGTCTGCTGGTAAAGGATGAACTCTTCAGCCCGGTTCTCTAGCTCCTTCTCAGCTGGCCCTCCTGCCTCTCCAGGACTCCCCTTCCACCATGCCCCACCATGCATGCCACTTTTGTACCTGGATCCTCTCCCCATTTCCCCAATGTGCTGGACATTCCCACCTCTAGATTTTGTAAATGCTGTTCTCCGGCCTTGAATCACCATTTGGTAGTCTGCACCTGACAAATTCCTACTCACACTTCAGATCCGACTCAGACGTCCCACTTTTCCTGTGCACCTCAAGTGGGCTTAGCCATCTCTGTGGCACTTCAGACATCCTTATATTTCAGTGTAGCTCTTTATTTTTGTACCTGTCTCATGTTCAACCATGGGCTCCTCAAAAGGAGTCTTATTCATCCTTGCACCATCTCATCCTGGGACAACATCTAGCACACAGCAGACCCTCAGTAAAAATTTAATGAATGAAGGCATACATACAAATAAGAAGGCTGAGTCATTTGAATGGGAAGATGGCGCTTTGTGGTTGAAATTGTCTAGGTTCATTCTGCACACATTCTCCAGAAAATTCTTTCTGAAGGATATTTTTGTATTGTTTTAATGTTAAGCAATCAAGTCTCATATTAAAACTCCTCAGAACTTGAGCAATTGGAAGCAGGTGTCCAATTCACATGCTACATGATCATTTCACTTAGAAAGAGACTACAGTTGTTTTCTTTCTGGCTGTCTTTTCTTACAGTGCAGGCAAAATAAAACTAACGAATTCAGAGAGAAAAATTAAAGACCAGTATCAGAGGGCCTCTGCAGCCTAGCCAAGAATCCTGCAATCTGGCCCAGCAATGGGGGGCTCCTGGAGGCTCCCCAATCCAGGGAGCCCCTTGCCTGGTGGAAGGAGTAGGCCACGATTACCTCAAGGGCAGAACAGCCGAGTGAATGTTACTACCATGCAGAAAACACATCTCTGTATTATCATAGTAGATGGTAATGCTTCAAAAAATAGTAATTTTATACTTGTAACAATTGGTCAAGGCTGAATGGCTTCTTCATTCATGCCTGTTGACAGTCAACAGATCTCAACGGGGTAGATGGCATTGGCACTGCTGTTCTTGCTTAAAGGGGCGTGTGCTCTTACTGAGAAAAATGGAGGAGACAAATGGAGTTCTAGCCAGGCTGGACATGCAGACTCCCCTCCTCACCGTGAGGAAGGCTGGTATGGAGCAGACAGGGGCTGGGGGTGGAGCACTGCATGGGAAAGGGTTGGAGGGTTCCTTGCATCTCCCTAAACAGTTTCACAGCTGACTCCAGATTTATAAAAAGAAAAAGATATACAGTCAACCCCTGAATAGTGAGGAGGTGAGGCATGCCAACCTCTACACAGTCGGAAATCCCTGTATAACTTTTGACTCCCCTCCAAATTAACTAATAATAGTCTTACCAATAACATAATGGATTAGCCAATATTTTGTATGTTATATGTATAATACACTTTATTCTTACAATAAAGTAAGCTGGGGAAGAGAAAATGTTAAGAAAATCATAAGGAAGAGGAAACACATTTATATACTATATGGTACTTAAAAAAAAAGAAATCCACCTCTAAGTCAACCTGCAGAGTTGAAGCATCTTGCGTCGTTCAAGGGTCAACTGTGTATACATGTTTACATTCATAAGAAAAGACTGAAGTGATACTCAGTTTCCACCAATTACTATAAGGTGTTCTGTGGTTCCCCCATTCATACGGATTGTGTGGATTGCACGAGCTGGTGTGCTAGTGCCTGGACTAGTGTTCTCTTGACAAGCAGCCCCCCCACGGGCCCCCCACAGCTCAACGGGCAGGTTGCCGAGAGGTCTTGGAAGGCTGAGCAACATGCATATACATCTGACCCCAGCTTTGTAAAGAAAAAAATGTAAGTCCATGCCTGTAGTTGTGTGCCTGGAAAGAAGACTGGCATGATTCATGGTGAAATGCCAAAACAACGCTCATGGGGGACTAGATCAGCTGTACCTTCTAATCTGTGCCCGTATTTTCTAGCTTTTTTACATTGAACACATATTCCTTGTGTGGTTTTTCCTGAACCCCAAAAAAGACAAAATAATCGCTCCCAGGGGGCAATTCTGTGCCCCCCCTCCGTAGGCATGGTGGGAACGCAGGACCTCGCATGGGCAAAGGCGCTGAGCTGCACTGCCCTCTTACCTGATTAGTCTTTGAGGCGCGTCATCTGTTCTCAATGCTCTCTTCTCACACAGATTTTGAAATTCCCGAAAATTGAGAGTGACGCTGAGTCTCAAGCCAAGAAGGCCCAGGAAACGCTCAAATTCTTTGTCTTTAAGATTGAACAGTAAGTGCAGTAACAATCTGTGAAGATCATGCATGTTGATTATGCCATCCCTGTCAGTGTCTATTTTAAAGAAGGCAGAGTAGGGGTCCTAAAAACAAAACGCACACGTCAAAGCACTTCCTTCTGAACCCCAACAACCACACACTTAACAACCCTGCACAAACGGGCTCCTCTCCAAAATGAGGAAGGGCCAGTGTTCCCACTACTGCTTTACGGAGAGTTCACTCCTCCAGGAATATCCTTGGCATGACAGGTTTTTCCAAGATGATGAACCATGTTCTCTGGTGCCCTCTTTTAGGATAGAGCCCAGGAAAAGGGGCAAGAAAAGGCTCTTCTTTCCCTCCCTTCCACTTTCTGTGTTTATGGAACCTCTCCTTCTAGCACCAGAACTAAGAGGATGCTGGAGCTTTTGGGGGCAGAAAAGAAATCTTGCTCTCAAGGTTTCTACAGAAGTTTCATGATGTTTGGCAACTTTTGTCTACAGGAAAACAAGGGCAGTACTGGATGGCACACCGAGGGGCCATCCAGAGGCCAGGGCTCAGTTTTTGAGAACTAAGCTGAGGAGCCAGCGCTGTCTGAGATCGGCACGCCTGCTGCTCCTGAAGGACAGGGAACACCTGCTCTGTTGGTGGTGTGGCACGAGGGCACGGCCATCTCCATCCTGAAGGTGAGGACATGGATCCTGCAAGGGAACATGTGATTTAGAGGCCATGCTCCAACACCTGGAGGCGGGTGGCTTAGTTTCAAATCCCAGCTCTGTCACTTAATATTGGTGTAAACTTAGGCAAGATATTTAACCTGGCCACACTTCCATTTTCTCATCTATAAAATGGGAATTGGGAAAGTCCCTACTTCCTAGGGCAGTGGTGAGGGTTGAATATGTAATATATACAAATCTCTGGCATGTTTCCTAAGTGCCCTAACATGTTGCCTGTTACTATTACGGTTGCCTGAGACCATACAGCCAGGGCCTAGCCCTCGGGCTTTGAACTGGTTGTCTTAGCCAATGTCCATGCTTCCGCCATATGTACTTCCTAAGTCTCAGGCTTGAAAAGTCGATGATGTGGCCCCACACCCCTCATTTCCATCAGTACCTGACACAGTCCCCACCTGGAGGTTCGTCTGGTGACTTTGGAGGCCCTGCACTCATGCCTGTATCTCCCAGGATCTGCCTGAAGAGGTTATAACAAAGCAAGACCCACTAGGATTCAAGTGTCTAGTTAAGATGTTTTGGGATTTTGTGGAAAGCTCTATCTTCACTCACACATTCACTCAGCACCTAATATGTGCAGTCACTGTGCTAAATAGTACGGGGATCAACTTAAAGTGCAGCCCCTGTCAGGGGCACCACAATCCGGCAGGCAGGCACCTGTGTCTCTAGCAGCACCACCACCAGGGACTTGCTCCAGGTGAAGGCCATCTCTTTGCTGCTGATTCCCTAGCGGGAAATCACGGTCAGCACCAGGCCCTCCCAACCCGCTCCAGGCTCACATCTGCAGTGGCTTTGGGGCACCTCCGCTTGGACACGAAACCAAGCAAGAAGCAAGTCCCAAGTCAAACCCTTGACCTCCAAGCCCCATCCTCAGCCTGCTCCTCCCAGGCCTTCCCACCTCTGCAAACCTTGGCTTCGTTCCCGGCCCCTCCCTTCCTCTCCTCTGCCACAGCCAGTGTGTGCACACAGATCCTGTCTCCACCCACGCCCCCACTTCTCCCCATTCCACCAATTCTCCCCGAATTCCATAGAAGCTCCCAAGGGGCTTGCAGCCCCCACCCCTGCTGCCACCACCTCCTAGCATAGCAGCCGGGGTGATCCCACCGCAGCTCAGGTCAGAGTCTGGGGGCTCCTCTGCTCCCTATGCTGGCTCTCTCACTGCACGCAGAGTCTGATCCTAAATCCCGCCATGACCCCCCAAACCCTGCGATCCCTCTGCCCTCCTTCCTCTCCTCTGCCCCCTTGCTGTCCTGTGGACATGCCAAGCCTGCCTTGGGCATCTCGGGAAGTTCTTCACAATACCTGCACCCTTTAGCGTGTCTGCTCCAATGTCACCTCTCAGGGAGCATCTCCTGAGCTCTGTGCACAACGGCACCCTGATTGGTCCCTGACACTCACCCTGCCCTATTTTTCTTCATGGAACATGCCACCACCTGACAAACGAGACTTGTGCATTCATGGTTGGCTCCCTTTCTGGAAGGTGACCATGTGACCAGGGCTCTGATCTGTTCCTTGTACCTCCAGCTTGGAGTGGTGCTTAACACATATTGTGGAATGAAGCTGGTGGGTCTGGAGAGGGCAGCAAGGGTTTCCTGAGCACCTATTATATGCCAAGCACTTTGCTGGGCAGAGACCTGTTGTAACTACAGTATGGTCCCTGATATCAAGGTTCTCAGTCTAGTGGGGCAGAAAGGCCTGTAAGCCAGGCATGAAAGCCGTGCTCACTGCCAGCCTGGACTGCCGGATGACAGGGACAGTCCAGATGCCATGGAACCCACACTTACAATCTTCACAAATCTAAAAACCACCATCATTTCCCACACCTCGGTCATTGGCTTCCCAGAATGAAGACTCCTAATTTTATTGGAGTCACACGGATGCAACTTCTACTAGACATGTGGCTTTGGGTAAGTTTCTCCCCATCTTAGACCCCTGGTTTCTCCATCTGTAAAATGGGGATGCCAATGCCTACTTGACAGGGTAGTGTGAGGATTTAAACAGATGGGGCCACTTATGTAATCCTTCCAGTTCAATGTCTGGCATGGAACTGGAGGTTTTTTTGATTCATCCAACAAACACACATTGATCACTTATTACATGGCTGGCCCTGTGGTGGCCATTTGAGGTACTGTGGATGTTTCAGGAACAATGCAGCCCTAATGTCTCAGAGGATCACAAGTCCACATGCGCTTGTGCTGGGAGGAGGACGGCGGGCAGCCGATCTCCCCACAGATCTGAAGGCGAGGAGGGAGGACCGAGGACTGAAGAAAGATCGGAGCTCCGGCAGGAGTTAGGCTGATCAAAGGGGTTGAACTAGCAGTCCAGGCAAAGGAACAGAATGTGCAAAGACATGAAGGGAGGAAGAACACTGGCTGGAGTGTGAAGTGAGGAGGAGAGGAGTCAGGTTACAGCGGGAGAGGTAGCCACAGCCAGTGCAGAGCTGGGGACCGCAGGCCAGTCAGGCAGGGACGGGGGCTGGTCCTAAGGGGACAAGCAAAGGGGACACTCTGATCAGGCCTGCATGCCGAGGCCACTCCACAAGGTCTGATGTTGAGGACAGACCGTGGGGTGAAAAATGAAGTTGGGGAATGTATGTATAGAATGATGCCGTGTGTGTGTGTGTGTGTGTGTGTGTGTGTGTTTGTAGGGGGTGGTTAGATCCTGATGGTTTAAAAATATACACCTGAACCCATGGACACACGCCTGACCCTGCAGAGATGTTATCTGGAGGGTAAGCCCTGGGCTGAGGGAGCCCCCAGGGCACAGGGAACCTGTGCTCACATCGTGTCCCCGGGTCACCCAGGGCCTCTCTATGCCTGCTTTCCTCACCAGGGCAGGGAGAAAAGACGTCCCTTTTTCGGTCACGATGAGTTCTTTCCCCGACTCCATGGTCTTCGGCCTGAGCTGTGGGTGTGTGACTAGCTTACCTGTGACCCCTGCTGAGGGCTGAGAGGGCCTCATTTGGCTACAGAATTACTGGGCAGACAACAGCAACAGCTGTGATAGTATCTTACACTAATACAGGTTGGGTTTTTCATTATTGCTGAGGAGAGACTTTCAAGAATTTCTCACAAAGAAGAACTCAAAAAAAGTAAAGCGCTTCCCTTCCCATTCAAAAAATCAAGGCACACACTTTGTCTCATTCACATACACCTGTGAGGACAACAAGCAAATCTCCAGTGACTCCAAGCGTCACCTGAATCCTAGGGCGGACCTTGTAAACTCTGGCAATTAGAGGTTCACTTCTTTATCTCAACCACTAGATTATACATTCTTGGCAGGATAGAGTGGGTGTCAGTGAATGTTCATTGAATCAGTTCATTATGTAATTATTTAAAATAAAGATCACTGGGAAATATGGGACACGTGTGTGCTGTCATCAAGCCACATGTGTGCCAAAGGTAGGAAAACAGTGGTGTCAGCACAGAGCATGGCTCTGGTGTCCCCCCGCTGGGAAAGGGGTGCAGAGGAGACAGGTGGAGGGCAAGGCCAGAAAAAAGGAGTCTGGCTTGCAACAGAGTGGGTGAGTTAGCACCCGGGGTAAGGGCAGCAGAGGAGTGCTGGCCTGGGACCCCCCGGCCCCTCCAGTGCTCTGCTGACTGGCACAGAGGGAACACTTGCTCCTGGTGTCTCTCTGCTTCCCCTTCTGCCCTCCTGCCCTACAGGCAGGCCTTCCTTCTTCAGAACAGCAGGCTCTCAGCCCCCGCCCGACACCTGTCTGCTCCGTGCTCCCCTGGCCGGGGCACTAGCTCAGATTGAACACTGAGGACCAGCCCTTCCCTGCGCACACTTCCGGGGACTGTAGATTTTCAAGCCCAGGATTAGGATGCATGGTCTGACGGCAGGACAGAATGTTCAAAGTCAGAACCATCCTGCAAATCCACGCCAGACAGTCATCATAAATACATTTATTTTTAAATGAGAGCTTGGTAACCAAAATGCATCTCCACTTGGCAGTCAGTGCTGGGAAGAGGTTTCAGAAACACAGGGAGATCGGGCTGCCCCTGCCACTGGGGGCTAGCTCCACCCCCAGCTGCTCCCCACCCTCCTCTTCTGGATTCACCCCCCCACCCCCCCGCCGGCCTACTTGCTCCTGCACACCCTGGGGCCTCCACCCTGCAGCAACACAGTCGGCTTATTAAATTGATCTCCCCCCTTTAATTGCTCTCTTACTTCTCAGCACAGAAGCAGTTTGGATCGTTCTATGCCTGCCTCTGTAGATTTCTCTTGTCTTATCCATTACAGCTTCCACATGCAATCCGTCCTACCAATCTGCGAGCTTCTCCCTGAAGCCCAGGACCTGTCCGCCACCTGCCTTCAGCAAGTTCCCTCTTCTATTGTTTGCTCCTTTCTTTTTCCAGTCTGCACATGCTGAGGGTTTAGGATTCAGTTCAGGGGCCACCTCCACCAGGAAGTCCTCCTTAGTGGGGTCTTTTCCCTGTGTTCCCATGGCACGCTACTGTTCCCTCTACAACAGGCAATCCAATCCCATGTGTCTGAACTCGGATGCAGATCCTACCTTTCATCCCCAGCTTTTAGCAGACATTCCAGCATATCCTAAGCATGTAATACTCATCTGGTGAGTGAATGGGTGGCTTAGAGAGAATAGACAAATGGATCCTAAATTGCCTGTAACTCAAGATGTCCTGACCCATCCCTCCCCACCGCTCCTCCTTATTTCTCCAGGGCTTTTGAGAGGCAGAAGGCAGACCCAGCAAAGTGGCAGGAGGGAAGGACCTCAGGGAGGGGAGGGGATGGCAGAGTGAGGCCCGAGTCCCCTTCCCCAGGAAGGAGAGAAGGGGTGAGCCTGAGTCTATGGAGAGACGTGCTATGTCCCGTGATGAGCAGAACATGACGGGCTCCAGGAATCAGAGCCAGCATGGCTGAATAGCTGGGAGCAAGGTGGGTTGGGGGGTGTCCAGATAAGCCAAACAGCAGACAGGTCATAATTTACCCGGAAGGCTTCCTTCAGTCTCTGGGGGAACTGCTTCAGGCACTCTTCAGCGGTTATAAAGTATCTGTCCAAATTAGTCTTGGAAAGAACTGGAGTCTGCAATGGGATCACTTCTGGCCTGCTCATTTTAGCATCTGAAACAATAACATAAACCAGAAGACTTCCATTAGTGGCACACATACCTCTTTATTTCTGTTTCAATACTGCATCTCTTCCCACCCCAAATCCTGCCAAAATACAGAAATAAGGCTTGTGAAATGAACTTAAGCATTAACGTTGTTATGCTCTGGTTTCTTTTCCTTCAGTGTCTTAGTTATCACTGCAAAAAGAACTTGTTCTAGATGGCAGGGCCGCGCTCCTGTCCAGCACACAGCGACCACCATGCCTATTCTTCCAACAGGGCAGGACTACATCTTGCTCATTTCTCATTCCCAGAGGCAGCGAGTGAGAATTACTGCCTGGTTTTGGTTCCTAGATTCATGCCCCAAACATAGCAATATGTAAGACAATCACATTTGTTAATCCACCAGGTGTTTCCTGACCACATATCTGCTGGACACTGTATGAGGGGCCTTCAAATATTTTTGGTCTTTCAACAACCTTAAGAGGTATATTCTCTTCTTGTGCTTCATTTACTCACAAGGAAATCTATGATTACGCCCATTTTACATAGGAGGGGATGGAGGCACAAGTCTCCCCCCACCCCCGACTTCCCCAAGGTCACGGACAGCAATGCTGAACCCTGGCCTGCCAGATTCTAGAGCCCTGAGGCTAATTACTGGGTTATATCCTTTCTCTCCCCTAAAACTGAGGAAGAAACTATAGTCTCTACTTAAAAAACAAGCCATTTCAAATAAACAAACAAACAAACAAACAACAAAAAAAACAACAAGCCATTTCCATCAGGTTGGGATCACTGGAGTGTGGCCTTGTTTAAAGCCAGGCTATAAACCTAGGACTTTATTTTAGATGTGGTTCTCTGCAGGTGTCACAACCACCCTCTCCCCACTGCTGTGGTCTGCAGGATAGACGGTGGGCAGAGTGTCAGGAGCTCATAGGCATCCTATGGTCCAGTCTCCTTGAACCTGGCTTCTATGTTACCTCTACCTGGGCTTGGAGTGGCCTCCCTCAGGTTCACTCCACCTGGCAGATAATACTATCCCCTTCTACTTAAGTCCCCTCTGCCATGCACACCCCAGACCCCTAGCCTGGGGCCAGCTGGGGCCTGGGTCTCTCCTCTCACCCCCGTGAGCACCTGGCTATTAGAGGAGACAGGCAGCGCTGGGAGACTGATGAGAGGTGGAGGAGGAGGAGGAGAGTGGAGGGAAAGAACAGAGGTGGGGAGGAAGCCAAGAGCAACTGATGGCTATTGAGTCAAATTTCCATCCTGTAAGGGACTCATTGCCCCAGGACCCTGGGCAAGTGACTGATGCACCCAGGGCCCTCATTTCCTCACTTGAAAAATGAACTCACCTAGCATACTGGAAGCACTAAAATAAATGTGAGTTCCTTTTCCTTCTTTTTGTTTTCCTTCAAAAATGTCAAAATATATACCCAAAGTGTCACCATTCTAAAATTCTATGGCTTCTCGAATTGCCTGTTTTCATGCACGTGGGACCTCCTCTCCCCTAGGATAGGACAAATGTTCATCTGCCATGGTCAGATGGGACCTTTGCATTTTCCTGGGGAGGAGTCCCAGCTGCCAGTCTCTCTAGGAGAGACCCATCACACTGCCCAGTCATCTCCCAGACAGAACGCGGGAAGGATGGCAAAACGCGAACAGGGCTTCTACGTCCTGCTCTGTCCAGTCTGCAGTGCATTTGCTGCAAAATCATAGAGTATTCCATCAACATGTTTGTGTGATTTCTGCAGCTTTTCTAGAGGGCTGATTTGTCCATTTAAATGTCAGCAAGAGTGGAGACCAGGGAGAGGATGACTCGGTGGAGAGAGGGGAGGCCAGCTGCTCATCACGTCTCTGCCAGGTGTCTGGCCAGGGGAGAGTAAGAGCGGGCGACAACAGCTTCCAGGCCTGAGCGCACCACACGTGAAGAATTTCCTGACAACTGCTTTGGGGCAGCAGGAGGTGAGGGCCAGTGGCTGAGTGATCTTGGGCATGTCATTGAATTTTTTAGCGTCTGTGTGTCCTTATCTACAAAAAAGGAGGAAGGATATTTGCCTTGTTGGTATATGGGTGCCACTAACCACAGACAAACAGTATCTATTCTCAGGAGGAAAATCCCAAAGGACAGGAAGCGTGATTGAAGAAGCATAGGCTTTGAAGCAAATTTTAGAAACCATTTGTGCTCTAAGTCTGTAGAAGGCTCTGTCAGGCAAAATTCTGCACTCACAGTTTGGTTTAGCGAAAAGAAAAGGCCGAAACACAGTCAGATAAAATCAAACAAAAATGTCTGTTGCCAGTCTTAGAACACACACTGTTTGAGCATCTCAGCTCACACTGCTTCAACCCAGCGGCCTCGAGGCAGGGCTCAGGGCTCGGGATAACTGGTGGCGCCACCAGCGGGGGGGCTCTGTCCCTGCGGGGCTTGCGCTGGTGATTAGCTACCTTCAAATCCTGCTGCAAAATCAAGATAACTCATCCCTTCTCTCTTATATCCTATTTTTGCTGTCAGCAGAGCGTACTGGTCATCATCCATGGGCATTCCACTAGCTTCCAGTACCTGGCAAGGAAGAAAGTGGAGGGAGAGGCAGTTAGGTTGCGGTGGGCTCCCTGCCTCCCTGCCCGCTGAGCTCCTCCAGCCCCTCAGCCACTGCCCCTATGCTCCAGCCTGTGATTGTTACTTGTCTGCCTCTACCCATAGTCTCCCTGCGGGCGGGGCCCGGGTGGCCTGGCTCCCTGGCCCAGGGCAAGGTCTGTTTGTTGAGTGAGTGAGTGAACAAAGGAGTAAGTGGGCTCCCAGCCTTGGCCTCAGTGGGCATGGCACTAGGGGCTGCAGTTGGCACTGCAAACCTTTCCAAAGGCCATGCCTTCCAAGACATCTAAATTCACATCTGCTGTGACTGCAGTGAGTTTCGAGTCTCCTAAGTTAGATTTATATTCACATATACCCTAGGAAACACGAACAAAATAAAGCAAGGTGGTTTGGGGAGGGAAAACAAAAATTTTTACTCAAGTTTCATTATGATCTTCAGTTGAAACTGCAAGCTACAATGGTTTTTTGTGGGGGAGAGGGCATCTACGGACCCTTTCCTCTCCTTATGTGAGTGCACTCACTGAAAGTCATCCATGAATTCCCTTCATTCCACCACACAGAACCCACTGCTTACTAATGGTTTCCATTTTGTGTGAGTAGTGGTGGTGGTGGGAGGACAATTGAAAAAATGCACTTCCCTGCATTGCAAACAGTGAAGCAGAATTATCTAATGATGCCTTCCTAGAAGAAACTGATGAGTTGGGCTGTTCAAGAAACAGATGATGTTGGCACCTCCTTTGTCAGTGGCCAGTAGGCCAGCAACCTGGCTGGTATTACCCGCCATAGGTAAATTCCCCCCAGAAGGGATGCTGAGGAGAATATAAGCAGGACAGAAGAGACCATCCCTGCTACTTTCAAAGCACCACAATTTAAATTTGAAAACATGGGTTTTCTTCCAGAAGAGAACACTGAATCACACTTTAAAATGTGTTTGTGCATCAAAGGGCCAAAGACATCCAGCATGATTGAACTCGCCCAGGACAGATGAAGGAAATCTGTCTGGGAGAGCAGAAGAGTCCGGAGACCAGTTTTGAAAGAAGGGTTAGTCTGTGTTTTGAGAGGGAAGGGGGCAGGAAATACACAGACCAGCCACTGACATATGTCGGGGGCTATGATGTCACAGGAAGCCACAGCAAGTTGGAGAGCAGAGGACAGAAGGGTCAGCATCACATTGACTGCATTCTGTGGAGGAAGCTGAAGGGGGAAAGGAAAGGGGGTGAGATGAGACAGTACTCATCACTGCTACCACCAATTTCATTACCATCATCAACACCATCATCACCATCACCATTATCACCATCATCACCATCATCATGACATCGCCACCACTACCAACATCACCACCATCACCATCATCACCATCATGACTTCATCACCACCACCACCATCACCATCATTATCATGACATCATCACCACCACTACCACCATCATCACTACCAACACCACCATTACCACCATCACCACCATCACCATCATCATCACCACCAACACCATCATCACCACCATCACCATCATCACCACCATCATGCTTATTCCGTATCACATGTCAGGTCTTTACAGATACTGAGCCTTCTGCTATGTCCTCTTCAGACTCGAGCTGCAAAATGTAAACCTGCTGAGCGGCAGCAGGGTATCCACAATTTGTGTGCAGTCATTGGCTCCTTCTGTTTGGGCACATCCTTCTTGGTGTACGGCACTAGGACCCAGGGGGCTGGCATCATTGGCTGGTTCTTATTCTCACTGTCAGTGTCAGTAATGCATGGAATGTGACAGTGGCTCGCTGTATCTGCACTGGCCCAGTAGGTCAGGCTCTGGCCTTGGCTTGGCTTGTGTGTATGAGTTGATGTCAGCAAGCTGCAGGATGTGTTTGGTGCAGGATTGGAAGCTGGGTAGAAAGGGAAGGGAATGTAGCCATGTGGTGTCGCCTGTAGGGACTCAGTGGAGAGCAGGACTAGAGTCCAAGGCTATCCCAAAGGCCTGCCTGGGGACCTGTGCAGGCAGTGCTGGCTGGGAATGCTGACAGCTCCACGCCATCTGCACACACACCCTGTCCCAGCTCTGTGGCAGAGCCTGGCCCAGTGCGGGACGGCATGAGTGTTTCGATGGAAAGCTGCGGCCCACGCAGAAGCACCCAAGTGGCAGCAGGGGGACTCCAAAATGGATAGATTGGTTGCTTTCTTTGAAAAATAACTTTATATTTTGAAAACAATTACACATGAATTATTCATTGCAAATTCCTCCTGCTTGGTCCTTTCATAAAAACATATGCAATGGATAGTAAGGAAATGTCTGTAGGCAAATGTCTCACAGCCTGCAGGCTTGTGAAGCACCAGGGAGGCTGGGCATGCCATAAGCAGCCGGCCCAGAGGTTGCAGGATGCAATCCCTTATGGGCACAGAGAATCACACAGGACGCAAAACCCAGAGGGTGTGATGGCTAGAAGAGGCACTATGCACTTTACCAACACATGTCTCTAGAGCTTCCCCTTGCACACTCTCATTTCTAAGATGAACATGACAGCAAATCAACTAGATTTATCATGACCCTTGGAGACAGTTTACCATACAACGTAAACCTAAACCGCAGCATTAATAAAGCAGATTTCAAAATGTTTAACCATTCAAGTCAAGTCCTTTTGTCTCTTTAAAGAGGCATTTCCCTAAGAAAGTTCCTCCAAGAGTGACAGGTCGTGGCCTAGAATAATTTGATTCACAAAATCGTCACTTCCGCCATCCCTGGGATGTCCCTTAGATTGCAGACTGCTTCTCCCACACGATGCCACATCATTCCGTGGAAATACTGCTGGCTCTCTTGGTGAAGACAGGCATTCTCAAGTGGTGCCCACAACAAGAAGTTGGGTGACTGACTCTGTCTTTCCAAGCCCAGCCACTGCAGAGCATCTGAGGAGAGAAACATCCACCAGTCTCTGTGTGAAGAATATTTGTTTGCTAGGCCTCTTTGCATCTCCTTTTTGACGGTTGCTCTGGGGATTATAATATAGACCCCTACCTATTCACAGGCTATTTAGGGTTCATATTGAACGACCTCACATAAAATGAAGAACTCTTGCAACCATATAGGCCTTACTCTGCCACCTGTCCACTAAGCTACAGTTGGCCTTTGTTCTAGATCTACATAGATTATAAGCCCAAGCAATGTTACAATGCTTGCTTTAAGCACTCATATGCATTTTAAAAGATTTTTCCATTTATTTATTTGAGAGAGAGAGGGAAAGAGAGAGAGAGAGAGAGAGCGCCACACAGAGGGAGAGGAGAAGCAGACTCCCCACTGAGCAGGGAGCCTGATGTTAGCTCAATCCCAGGACCCTGAAATCATGACCTGAGCCAAAGGCAGATACTTAACTGACTAAGCCACCCAGGTGGCCTTCATATACATTTTTTAATTACAAATAATAATAATAATAATAATAGTCGGGATCCCTGGGTGGCTCAGCAGTTTTGCACCTGCCTTTGGCCCAGGGCGCGATCCTGGGGTCCCGGGATCGGGTCCCGCGTCGGGCTCCCGGCGTGGAGTCTGCTTCTTCCTCCACCTGTGTCTCTGCCTCTCTCTCTCTATCATAAATAAATAAAAATAAATCTTTAAAAAAAAATAATAGTCTTCTATATGTAATTGGATATATACCATTTCCAGTGTTTCTTATTCCTTCTTGGTCATCTGAGCCCCACCCAGACTCAAACTCATTCATCCTGAAGAGCCTCCTTCAGCATTTCTTACAGCAAGTATCTGCTTGCGTGTTCCATGTGACAGTGGCTCAGGTGTGAGAGTTCAAGCTGGCAACCATCTCAAGCAGAGTCCCAGCACTGACAGCCTAATGACAAGGGCCAGAGCTGGTCTCACAGCCATCCCCACTCCTTCCTGACACCAGGTGGTGATGGAAACTTCACAGGTGTCATAGAGAAAGAGACCGTGGCTAAAGTTCTACTAGGTGCTGGCCGCTGTACCCAGTGAGTTCCATACATTATCTTAAACTTCACAGTGCTCCTCGACAAAGCTATGACATATTCCGTCTTACAAATAAGGAGATCAAAGTTTAGGCAGAAGGCTCAATAAACCAACTATTTCCTGGAGAGACACAGCTATTGAGTGGCAGAGCAAAGGTGTGGACACATGCCAGCTGGACACTGTGGGACAGCACTGTCTTGTGACTCAGCATGGGGAGAGGAGCCTGATGGCATAGCTGCCACTTTACCTCTTACCCATGAGGAACCCAGAGCCCAGGGCTACATGGGAGTAGTATGTGACACTCCAGTGACTCAGGTATGGGCTACTGCTCAAAGATGCTTGGTGGCCAGTGACAACAAATCAGCACTAGTGACTGAGTCTGAATTCACAGTTGTAGCTTCTGGCTCTAGAAATAACAGGCACAGCCGCAGGCTGGGAAGTGTGTCACTCCCCATTCAAATGACACAGCCTGGGCAGCCTGCATAGGACTGGGTTTGGGTGTTCCCGAGCCTTTATGTACCACATGTTTGGAAACTCCATGAGCCAGCTTCTGCACAACAAAGCCCAGTGACTGACAAGAAAACAAACATTTACTCTCACACTTGTGGGTATGCAGGTCAAGGCAGTTTGGCAGATGGGTTTGGCTAGGTATTCCTGATGCAGGCTGTGGGTTGACTGGGCTTGGCGTCAGGCTGCAGGTTGGGTTTAGGCCTGTTCCATGTGCGTTCCTTCTGGGGATCAGACTAAAGGGATGAGAGCTGTCTGGGAAAGCTCTTCTACCAGCAGGTCTCTGGGGCATAATGCCACCCTAGAGCACACAGCAGATCTAAGGCTGCTGCTCAGGTCACGTCTACCACATACCATGTCAGAGAAAGCCACACGACCAAGCTCAACATCCCTGCCTCAACTATCACTGAGATAGTGAACAACAGAGGAGCTGGGGTGAAGAGGGGATCATGGCAGGTATATGAGCTCTGAGGGCCTTTCCAACTCTTTGCATCTATGAAAGTCCATACATTTGGTGACAGTGCTGTGACCACCAGAAACCTACCATGATCATAATCCGACCACACCTCAAATCTAGAAATTTCTAGTCAATAGGCTAGATCTGTCTGGTCCACCTGACCTAACTCCACCTCATCCCCCAGCGATGGTACTGCCCTAACATTTTCAAAACCAATCCTTTCTCCAACATTAGCACCCAACTCTGGACCTTCGGGACAGAGGAATGCCTTGTCAACAGTGATCACCAAGTGGTAAGACAGTAGTTTTTCTTTTCTTTTTTGCTCCAAGCTTGATGATGACAATCATGATTTGATTTAGACTTTTAAAAATACATTATCCTTGTAGAACCCAACAAGACTAAAATTGTGTACCGATCGTTCAGAAGGACAAAATGCTGAACCAAAATTAACCTTCAAAAATTGTGAAATGAGAGCCTCAGTCTGAGAATATAAGACACAGTGATTTGACAGCTTTTCAATGTCAAGCGGAATTCCAGGTGTAATGAGTAAATCGACCAGACGCGTAATTTTAGAGGCAAATATCCAGAACCTGCTCATTCTTGCATACATGTGTAAAATCTTAGTGTTCTGTGAGCAGATGAGTAACAGATTGTGATGACTGAAGATAAGGGCAGATGAGCCATTCCTCCTTCAGACGGGGCTATTCTCAAGTCCCAGGGTCAGATCTGTGGTCCAAAGGGCAAGTGGACAGAAGCTGTGAGTCCCAGAGCTGAGGGCCAAGTAGAGTGCAGCAGGAGAAAGGGACACTGAATGGCCACACTCCCCTGTGGAATGACAGGCTCTCTGCTCTTGTCTTCTGCACATTCTGTTACGTTCTCTCTTCCTGATTTCAAAAGCAGATACGTTTTTAATAAGTTTAGTGGAAGTACAACTGTGATCCTAATAATGCATTTAGGGAGATCCTAATAATGCAAATGGATAAAGTTCATATGGACAAATATAAACATGGCTTCAGAATAGCAAAAAAAAAAATGTAAAAAGGGAGAAAAATGAGGAAAGATCAGTTTCACTAAAAAATAAAAGCAAAACCCCACCACATTGCATCGATATGGAAAAGATGTAACAAGGTGGAAATTTCCAGACTTAGACCCAAGTATAATGAGAATTTCACAAATGATAATCCAGCGGGAAAATATAAGAGACCCCCCATCTTACACCATATACAAAAACTAATTCCATATGGATTAAGCATTTTATTAAAAAAATAAAACAGTAAAAATTCTTGCAAGAAAGTTCAGGAGATTGTCTGTAAAATATGAAAGAGAGGCCTGGGGGCTCGAGGCATGACACTTTATTAACCAAGGCTACAAACCCAGAATCTATTTTTAAAAAAAGAAAATAAAGGAAGACAGGAAAGAAGACAAATATACTTGGTTGTACAAAACTTAAAACATTTTAATGGAAAAGATATAAAACAAAAAGATGAATGATAGATTTGAAAATATATTTGTAGTGCAGTAGACAAAGTGTTGATCAATTAATTAATTCAACAGATTTTTTTGGACACCTATATACCAAGTACTGTTGAAGGCAGTAGGGATACAAGAGTGAACCCAAAGACCAGGCCCTATTGGAAGAGTTTACGTATTGTAGTGAGTTGAATTATGTCCCCCCAGAAGATGTGCAGACATCCTAACTCAGGTTCTTGTGCATGTGACCTTTAATGGGAACAGGGTCTCTGCAGATGTGATCAAGCTAAAATGAGGTGTACTGGATTAGGGAGAGCCCTCAACCCAATGAATGCAATCCTTGTAAGAGGAAACTGGACTTAGACACACAGAGAGGAGGCACCAAGTAGAGACACAGAGACACCAAAGGAAGATGTCAGATATTGGATTAATGGCAGCTACAAAGCCAAGGAATGCCAAGGACTGCCAGCAACCATCAGAAGCTGGAGGAGTAAAGGAAAGGAAGGATCCTCCACTACAACCATGGCTGCTGATACCTTGACTTCAGACTTGTGGCTTCTCTCTGTGAGAGAATAAATTTCTGTTGTGTCAAGCTATCTAGTTTGTGGTAATTTGTTACAAATCCCTAGGAAACTAATGTATATATGTGTGCTCATTTAGTTCTAATAACAATCCTATGATGTAGCTACTACTATGATTTCCATTTTAGGGATAAGGAAACTGAGGTCCAGAGAGGCTTGCCCAAGGTCATCTAAGTATTAAATAACAGAGCTGTGATTTCAGGTCTGGTGGCCTGGCTCCAGAGTTTACATTTTAAACCAAAACACTACCATGTTTTTCAAAACCGATTGAGTTCATTCAAAAAGTATTTATTGAGCACTTATGTGCTGGCTCCTGTTTCAGATGCTGGAGATGGGGCAGAGAACACAAAAGACACATACAACTGCCCCCGTTGACCCCACATCTCAGTGAGGGAGATGGGGCTATGGGGAAGCAGTGCCCTCAGGAGAGAACCAGGCTGGAGCCTGTCAAATGGGAAAGTATCAAAGAAGAGCCATAGAAGCTGGGAGGGCAGAGGCTGGGGTCTAATTAAGAGAGATACAGTACTTTACAGGGAGAAAGTTCCAGGGGTAGGAATCCAGAGGATGGGGAAAAACTGGGAACTCAAAGCTTCTTAAGAGCACAGGATAAAAAATGATATCTATAATAAACATTTCTTAAATGTGGACAAGAGGGCAAAGGATGTAAATAGGCCACTCACAGGAAAACAAATCCTAATAGCAAAAACATTATACATTTACAAGTAGTCAGGGAATAAATACAAATTAAAGTTAAACTGAGCTATTACTTTAAAACTACCAGACCAGCAAAAATTTAAAAGAGCTATCATGCCTATTGCTAACGGGTTAGAAAAAAAGATACTCTATTACATAGCTATCAGAAATAATAAATGTTATAGTGTGGTCTTAAAAAGCAAACAGGGGCACCTGGGTGGCTCAGTCAATTGAGTGTCCTACTCTTGATTTCGGCTCAGGTCATGATCTTGGGGTTGTGAGTGGAGCCCTGCATCTGGTTCCATGCTTAGTAGGGAGTCTGCAGGAGATTCTCTCTCCCTCTGCCCCTCCCACATGATCTCTCTCTCCCCGCACCCTCTCTCAAATCAATCAATCAATCAATCAATCAATCTTTTTTTTCTAAAGGCAAATAGACAACATGTATTTATATGTATTATGTCAGACCAAGCAGTCCTACTCCTGGGATTTTATTCTATAGAAATAAAGACATTAGCATGTTAAAGAAAGATAGTTTAAAGAGATTTTAAAAAGGAAAAGAGGGGACACGTGGGTGGCTCAGTGGTTGAGCACCTGCCTTCGGCTTGCATCATGATCCCAGGGTCCTGGGATTGAGTCCCACACCGGGCTCCCTGAAGGGAGCCTGCTTCTCCCTCTGCCTGTGTCTCTGCTTCTCTGCCTGTGTCTCTCATGAATAAATAAATAAAATCTTTAAAAAAAAAAAAGGAAAAGAGAAGTGAATGCTCATCAAAAATGGAATGACTGATGTTCTGTGTGTTGGAACACCTTTCCTTACAGTGGGTCTATGCTTCCAGTGAGAACAGAAAATCCAGATAAAATATAGCAAAACATCTCTTTGAAGTACAGAAAGCTGCTGAGGCAACTAGGATTCAAAGGAACAATAATCTGAGAGGAGGGGAAGCCCTCAGAACTCTCCCTCATGCATTGTGGAGGCAGGGCAAGAGGCTTAGGCTGGGGCTGGTGGTCCAGGCAGTCAGTCACTACCAGCAGGTGGAGAAGCAAACAGAACTTGTGATGAGTTCATGGAACCTGACAACAAAACCAGAGACTTAAATAGATGACTCATGAGAAGGGAAAGCAAAGAACTGAACCCAACACTGCCTGTTCTCCCCTCAAGATGTTTGCTGAGTTTGGAAGCTGTGCAAGGCAGAAGACTAAGAATCAAGGCAGAAAGTCTCTAAAAGAAAGATGGGATTTTGTTTGTCACCTTGTGGTCCCGAGAAAACAAAGGTTGAAGTTCAGGATTTCTCAGGAGCAAGGGCTCAGAGAATAACCCAGCTTCTCTTATAAACTTTAGAGGCTATCTTAGGAATAGGAGGTTAAAAAAAAACCCACGCAAATGGAGCCTTGAGAAACTGCAATCCAGCCTCAAATCAACTCAGTCCCTAACTAGGTTAAGGTCATCAGTCCCCACTCTATCTGACCAGCAGGGAAAGAGAGCCACTATCTAGAGCTTCTCTACTTTCTTATCACAATATCTCATCTTTAATAAGAATCTGTCTGGCATTCCAAAAGACAGGGCCATGTGACCCAAAATCAAGGGGATAAAAGGACAATAGAGGAAAATCTACAGATGACCCAGATTCTGGAGTTAGCAGGAAAAAAAATGAATTTTTAAAGGAGATATAAATATGTTTAAGAAAATACAGGTATATGTTGAGACAACAGAAGAAAAGACACAAATATGGAATGTATTAAAAATAACCAAATGTAAATCCCACAACTGAAAAAAAATACTAAAATTAAGAACTATATGAATAAAATTAACCACAGATTAGAAAAAGTAGAACACAGAATCAACGAACTGGAAGACAGGTCAATGGAAAATTCTGGAACTGAAGCCCTGAAAGAAAAATAGTGGAAAGTACATAAGAGAGTGAGCTACAAGTGAGATACTGTGAACAGGTCTAACATACATATCTGGAGGCCAAGAAAGACATACAAAACAGGACCTAACAAAGAAAAGAGAAAAGAGCTGGGAATTTTTATTAAACACATCAACCTACAGATTCAAGATCTGCAAACCCCAGCAGAATGCAAACAAAGAAAGCCACACCTTAACACATATAGAAAGCTGCTAAAATCCAAAGACCAAAAGAAAAAAACCTAAAAACTGCTAGAGAAAGGAAAAGACACAATCCACTTAAATGTGCAACATAAGACTGATGGTTTATTTATCCACACACCTGACAGAAGCCAGAAGACAATGGAATGATATCTTAAAAATGCCAGAAGAGAGTAATCGCCAACCTAAAATGCTATTATTCCCAGCTAAAATATCTTTAAAAAGACTGAACTTCTGCATCCAGATTTAACATGTGAAGAGTTTGAAAGTTATCACTTCCATTGTTACAAGAAAAAGTCTGAAAATACTGAAAATCAGTAACTTTTTAGAGCCATCAGAATAATCTGATATCTGGAAGACAGGTGAATACATACAATCACAGCCAAGATCAGCTAACCTGGAACAGAAGCCATTAGAGCCACAAACTGGTAGGAACACGTAAGTGGTAATTTTGGCAAACTGCTGGAGGGTGAGCAAGGATTAGCATAAGACTCAGAAACTCATGGGGAACCAGTCTTTGGAGGTGGCCATATTTTCATAGATTTTACCACTAGGCCTTCTACCAGGTTCTCAAGGTGAGCCTTCCAAGAAGAATCCCCTTATGTGTCAGGAAAATTAAACCCCAAGGAAATAAAAATAAGTAAGTAAAGTAGAATAACAGAAATGAGATAAGACCAAAAATGACTGAAATAGAATATGGACAAACAATTGAGACAATCAATGAAAACACAGCTTGTTTTATAAAAAGGATCAATAAAAGTGATAAACCATCAGCTAAACTATTCAATAAACAAGAGAAAAGATTTTAAAAATTCACCAAAATCAGTAGTAGAAAAGGAAACCCTATTAATGATCATATAGACATTTAAAGGATAATGAGGCATGAGTGGATACTGATATAAACAAGTGAATCAATTAATACATGGGATAAAAGATACAAATCTCCCATGCAGAAGAATTCCAAATAATTTATGTAGATATTCTCCCTTAAAGAGGTGGAGCATAATAGGTTCTCATTCCTTTACTGTGGGCTATGCATAGTGACTTCTCCCCAAAGAGCACAGAATGCAAAGAGAGAGAGAAAAAAGAGTAAGTCTACAGTGGAAAAGAATGAAAGCTCAGCCAGGTGACCAAGGTCAATATCAACAGTAATCAGCCATGTTGATGGCATATCCCCTGATAGAATGCAATGAGAAGGGGTACTTTACCTCTGTGGTCTTCCTTCCAAAACATTACTCTGGTCTAATCATGAGAAAAATATCAGGCAAATCCCAACAGAAGACATTCTTCAAAATAGTTGGCCAGTAATCTTCACAACTGCCAAGGTCAGTCAAAAACAAGGGAAGTCTGAGAAAGAAACTGTCAGAGCCAAGAGGAGCTAAGGAGATGTGACAACTAAATGTAAGGTGGGGTCCTGGAGAGAAAAAGGATGTGAGGTAAAAACTAAGGAAAACAGTGTAAACCATAAAAACTCAGCAAGATAGCTGCCACTACTCTTGCATTAGCAGAAGGACAAAAGGGAAGTCTTTAAAATAAAAATGAGCGTAGGTGCTAGCACAAAAATGTAAGATGGAAAGAATAAGAGCAGCATACACACGTAGACACATATGGCAGCTTATTTACTATAATGGTAATAATAATAGTGTCTTGTTTAACCTACATGTATAATTTAAATGCACAACAACAATAACACAAAAGATAGGGGTAAGTGAAATTAAAGCATTTTTAAAATTTAGCATTTTAAATCTAACCCTGTTAGGGAAGTAGTCAACATAATAATCTGTGTTTAACTACAAACTGTAAGACAAGGATGCATGTTGTAATCACTAGTGTAGCCTCTATACCAGTGGCAGAAGAATGTTCTCACCGACAAGCTAACAGAAGGGCAAATGGATTAATAGAAATAGTAGGATATTCTAAAGAAAGGCAAGAAGACCCATGAAAAAGCTGGGTCAAATAGAAAAAAATATTAAGATGAGAGATATAAAACCAACAATATTAGTAATTAAATACTCCAAATAGAAGACTGACTGTCACAACCTAACCTTCTAAAATATCAGCTATATTCCGCCTATAAGACACTTACTTGAAATATAAGCACCCAGAAAGTTTGAAGTGAAAGGACAGAAAAGCAGACACTATGCAAACATGAATCAAAAGCTGAAGTAACTATGTTATTATGAGACAAAAATAGGCTGGAAGGCAAGTAGCATTACTCTGTATCAAGAGTCATGTCATAATGATAAAGGAGATAATTCACAGGAAGTTGCAGCAATTCTAAATCTATGTGCACCCAATAATTTAGCTTCAAAGTGAAAAAAGCAACAATCAACTGAATAAAGAAGGATCTTCACTAGACAAATTCACAATCAGATGGAAGAGTTCAAAACACTTCTCTCAATAGCTAATGGAGTGAGCAGGCTTAAATTTGATAAGGATACAGAAGTTCCAAAAAAACACAATTAATGAAATCAATATAATTGACATACTTAAGAAAACTGAAGGACCACGGTGAAGTATGCATTCTTTTCATGGGCTCAGGGAACATTTACCAAAATTGTCTATATGTCAGGTCATAATCCAAGCCTCAATATATTTCACAAGATAGGTTGAAGTCATTTAGACTTTAGAATTTACTCTCTGTTCACAATGGAATCGATTTTAACATCAATAATAAAAGTGAATTAGAAAATCCCAACTGTCTGGAAATTAAACATTACACTTTTTAAATAAACCATGGAAAAAAGAAATCACAAGGGAAATTATAACATATTTTAAACTGAATGACAATGAGTGATATACCAAAACTTGTAGATATGGCTAAGACTGTACCTAGAGGGCATCGTGTAGCCATCGAGTCATACACGAGAGAAATAAAGGCTAAAGAGCAACAATCTAACATTTTATCTCAGGAAATTTGAAAAAAAAAAAAGCAAATTAAATCCTGATCAAGTAGAAGGAAAACAATCATTGAGGTAACAGCAGAAATACACAAATGTAAAACAAATATATGAGAAAAAAATAAAGTTATTACTTGGGAAAGACTAATAAAACTGACAGACTTCAACAGGTTCAGGATAGGATGGAGTAATTCCTGGTGTGCTAACATTCCGGTTGAAAACAACTATAAGATAAAATGAAGGCATGGGAGAGCCAAGGAAGCCATGAGGTCTGAGAGATGGAAGTTCCAGGTGAGGAGGACTCTTCACGGAGGATCTGAAGCTATGCAATTGTGTCTTCCCTGGAAGAGCTGATGATTCTGGGATTGGAACTGAGGCTGAGAAGCAGGGTTGGGCCAGGCAGGGGCCCACTCAGCAGAGCTCTCACTAGGTTGGTGGTGGTGCTGGAGTGGCTACACTGGAGACTCGGACTGGTTCTCCCCTTCCAGACAAGCACTGACCTCGAGAACTGAATGCAAGTCCCCACACTGTGGTACTTAGGAGACAAAGGCCATCCAGGAAGAAAGGCCCTGAGAACTCAAGGAAACATGGAGGCCCTCGAAGTGTGGTTGATTGACACCAAAGGTCTGCAGCTGCTCCTGCCCCGGAAGATGTAGCCAGTTGGGGCACAGCCAGAGGCTGCGAGAGTCTAGTTTTGGCCTCTGGCAGAAGGTGATGGCCAGAAGATGGAGAAATACAGACTTCTAATGGTTGTGTTGGCACATGGTCCAACAAAAATGAACATGTGAGGGACCTGGAACACAGGGCTGGTCACCCCTTAAAACATGAGCACCATTGGGAAACTAAAAACCAGATCTACTCATCTGGTCCCCACCACCAGTCCTCAAAAGAGCACTTCATCTGTTTCTCCCTAAGTGTTTCTTACCGGAGTCATGAGCAACCCCCCCTCCTCCAGCGAAGATAGAGAGCTGTACCCCATGTGCTGAATCTGATGGGGCCTCAGAGTGAGCGTGGAGAACTCCTCTTTTTTACCTACAGTAGTCAAAATGCAACATGACCTCAAAACCCTTTAGCAGCAAATGTGGGGAGATGACCCCATGAAGATCTCCTGCTCTCGGGGTCTCGGATTCTATGTGGGTGTACCTGCATCTCTTATTACAAAAGTTTCTGTTTGTCCTTTTTTTAAACTTTTTAAAACTGAAGTATGATCGACATACAGCATCCTAATAGTTTCAAGTACACATCACAGTGATTTGACGTTTTTTATACATTATGAAATGATCCTCAGGTTACGTCTAGTTACCATCTGTCACCACACAAAGCTATGACAGTATTATTGACTATATTCCCCATGCTGTACATTTACATCCCCAGGACTTAACATATTTTATAACTGGAGGTGTGCAGCTCTTCATCATCTTGCCTTATGTCACCCCCCCCGACCCCCCTCCCAGGCCTCCCCACCTCTGGAAACCCAGTTTCCTGTATCCATGACTCTCTTTCTGCTTTGTTTGTTTGTTCCTTTGTTTTGTTTTTTAGATTCCATAGGCAAATGAAATCATATAGTACTTGTCTTTCGCTGACTTATTTCACTTAGCCTAACATCCTTAGATCCATCCATGTTGTTGGAAATGGCAAGAATTCACTGTTTGTCCCTGTTATGGTTCCCTCATTTTTTTCTTTTTCCCCTCACAAAGGTGACCACAACACACAATAAAAAGTTTTTAAATACCTGTTTTATTTACCAGAATTGTATGCTCCCGATAGAAGTTTTAAAACCAGATGGAAAATATTTACTACTCGACTGTAAAAAAACTCAAATTCTCCTTGAGTCACCATAGTCACTTAATTTGTTTGATTAACCACACCCAAGGCCTATGAGATGCTCAGTGGTGTTTATGGGTTTGGTTTATATCCTAGTCCCTGACCCCCAAGGGGGAAGGACTGTGTGATTAGGAAGTGATGGTCAAGGGTGGGAGGGAGCTGATTTCTGGACATGAGAGTCTGACCAGCCCCCAAAGGGCATGGGGTGCTCTGCTGGGAGGAGGAAGGAAAGGTCACCTCCTCCCAGGTAAGGCAGGTGTGAAGCAAAGAGCCACGGCATCAAGAATCTAGGGCGCTGGGTTGGGCTGTTACAGACTCTTGCTTCACTAATATGCGTCTCAGGGGCTCTGTATGTTTGCTGAGGAGCTCTGCAGCCCCATGTCTGTCTCCAGGGGCCTCAGCTGGGACTCCAGGGATGAGACTAAGGATAACAGTGAACTGAACAACGTACAGTGTATTTACTGAGGATAAAGAACAGTTTACCATCAGGAACAACCAATGACAGGCAACTGGAATGTAAAGCTGCCCTCAGATTTCTGATGGATGGACTAGCTCAATTACTCTAATTACACAATTAGACTAATCTTGACTTCTGTGTCCTTGGATGTTTTGTCATTTTATATTCCCTGTGGGTCACTGGCCCCAAGCAATGAAACTTCTGCTTTCTCCACGTCACCATGTGGTTTAGTCCTGTACCAAGTATGGAACAGGCATCCTCAAAATGTTTACTGAGAGAGAGGATGGCAGGGACTTACAGCTGCCTGCCTGATGTATACTCCCTCCTTCCCCCCTACGAACAGAGAGCTTTGCTTTTTATAAAGGTAGTTATGTACCCAGCAAAAAAATAAAAAATTAAAAATTAAAAAAAAATCACCTTTTTCTCTCTACAAAATCTCTATGTAACAGAGCCTGGTCAATAAAATGAAGCTGCTGAGAGAAGCTTCCAACAAAGCCTTTTAAAAAAGAAGGAAAGACTCTCCTGGCTCAAGCCTTTTGCCTACACCTTTCCCCTTCTTTATGCCTGGAACATGTGTGTGATGGCTAGTCCCAGCAGCTGCATTCCAAGCATGAGAATGAGGCTGAATGAAAAAGTTAGCAGCGGCCTGGGCCTCTGCAGACACTGTAGAGCTGCCTCAATGGCCCTGCACAGACAATGTCTGGACTCCTTATCATGAGAGAGAAAAACAGTCACCTCTCTTATGTAAGACACGGCTTTAGGGACTTGTGGTTAACTCAGCATGTGTGAGAGAGGAAGACAAGAAGGAAGAAGCATCTAGAGGAGGAATCTAGAGTCTCCATCACTCTGAAATTCAAAAACGGTCTTCCTGCATCATCACCAGTTCTTGACTTGTCATTTAAATAAAACGACACATTACAAACTATGCAAAAGTCGTAGGCCATGGGGTACAGCGGCCAGAGCAAGCAATGAACCAGGGGAGGCGGCATTTCCTGGGAGAAAGAATATGCCTTTAGGGTTGTTATGAGAGATGATTTAATGTCAGATGCAACATACCCAGACTGGGGCTAGCGCCATTCCAGAAAGAGCAGTCCCTCCGCCTCCACCCAATAGGAATGACACATGTAACCAAGGAAAGTACACTGAGTCCATTAAAAGCCCAACAGCTCTGCCTCTGGCAGGACTGGTGGCTCAGTGTGCTGTGGCTGGTCACCTCACACTCTCCAGAAACTCTGATACCTTTCACATCAAAGAGAGGGGAAAAAAGGCGGGGGTGGGGGCAGATCATTAGTAAACAAATCTGTATAGCAGACAAAATCTTCCTGATCATGGTGGTGAAAACCAGTAACAGTGTTCCCAGCAATGACAATGCGGAGACCCACTGGATTTGGTGACCCATGAGTTCCCACCCGGCTCCAGACCCTATTACAGCTCTTCCTCGTTGACCCTGTACAGCCAGCCACCTTCTGCCCCCGCCACAGGTCAGGCAATGGCTGGTGAGGATAAATATTTAGCACTTCCAGTTTAGAGTACAAGGTATCTGTGCCAATGGTAAGCGCTGCCGACGCTCAAATTATGAACAACTCCAGGCATGCATAATTGGGCAAGCAGGTATATGTGGTCGAGAGCCTCATTCCCAGTTCCTCTGGGACGAAACTCAGCAACCACTGCACCACTAATTGGCCTGGGACAGATTTGGGGAAGACAAGGGCAAGAACACTGCATATCCATGACCAAATGATAGGGAGAAGTTAAAGGACATTGTTATTAAAATTAATGTCCTCCTCTCAAAATTCTGAGGCCAGATACAATCTCAGAGCTGCCATCAATTACACCCAGGTAGCCAGTACTGCAACCCAGCTGGTGCATATTACACCCAGCAAACCCATATTACACCCAACAAGCCTACATTACACCCAGCCAGCCCATATTATACCCAGCGAGCCCATATTACACCCGGCCAGCCCATATTATACCCAGCCAGTCCACATTACACCCAGGTAGCCCATATTATACCCAGCTAGCCCACATTACACCCAGCCAGTCTGTCTTACACCCAGCAACTGTCTGAGGTTAAGAGACCGACGTGGATCCCAATCCAAGGGCCTGAGTGGCTTACTAGCTGAACAACACTGAGTCACTATCCTAAGCCTTGGCCTCCTCATTTGTGAAGTGGGCATAGTATCACGTACGCCCCACAGGGCTTCTGCGAGGATTAGAAACAATACACGTGAACCAAGGTCCATAGAGCCAGAGGCCACAGGGACCCGATCACTGGCGTGGTGGCTGTGGTGATGAGTACGCTCATCACCGCCGTTTTCCCAGGGACAGTTGTCATCATCATCACAGTACTGTAAACACACTTACACAGTTGTCATTCGTCACTTATACTTAAAGATTGCAGAGAATTCAATTCCAAAGGCTTCGTTGCCACTGAAGTTCAACATTCCCAAACCTTCAACATCTGGGTGCCCTGCATTATGTCTAATTTGAATTCGTGTTTCTTTCTACGGCGTAAGATTGTGATTTCTCTAGCTCAACCTCACTGGTCCGAGAAGCACCCTGATCTATAAACAACCTCTTCAATTAACAGTGAAGTTTATATTTACATAATGCTTTGAAGTTATCAGCTTATGAAGTTCAAAACCAGGTTCCCAGTGGACCGTTTAAAATCATCCCAGAGTTGTTGGTCACAATAGCATGTTTCCCAAAGCTTAAAGCCAACAAATCCCTGGGGGAGGGAACCAGTCAACAATCTGCCTAATTGAGTTCAGAGCAAATTGGTGATTGACACAACAGCAACTTTTCTCCCTGCACGTTGGTCCTGTCCTTTCATGGCTTCGCCGTTCCTTTCCTCTCACATGGGCACGTCTTCAGGAGGCAGGAAAGTCTGTAGGAGGCCAGGAGACTAGAGAGAGGGGGGAGAGGTATGCAGGCACCACCAGGAAGCAAGCAGCAGGACAACCGTGCAAGTAGCTGCCCCTCAGGGTCAGCTAGAATGCAGAGCAAGTCAGGGGCAGGGAGAGGACGAGGGTGGGCTCGCGAATTGCCACTGACGGGTGTGGGAATCCCGATGGGCTTCTGTACCTGCCTCCCTCAGTTCCCAGGTGGCACCCACTCTGGGCTCTACGAGGGATTCTAGTTACTCTTCAAATTCATCCATTCGTTCAGCCAATGTTGGGCCCTGCCTTGTGCCAGGCACCTGGGATGCATCACTATCCGAAAGAGAGAGATGTCCACCTTTGGAGCACGTTTTATTGGAAGAAGTCAAGCAACAGCAGAATGAAGAAATGAAAGGAAGGATTCTAAGCACAACATGCGTGGCAGCAGGTGATAACACCGAGAGAGAAAATGGGGGTAAAGAAGATCGAGGTGGGAGAGCAGGTTATATCTGCCCTGGGAATGTCAGTGACACCTTGAAGTGCAGGTGGACAAAGGCTTGGAGAAGGTGAAGGGGACAGTCACGCAGCTATCAGAGGGATGCCCTCCAGGCAGAGGGGACAGCCGGTGCCAGGTGGTGTGAGGCGGGGCAGGAGGCTGGTGTGGCTGGAGCGAGGTGAGCAGTGGGGAGGGTGGTAAGAGTGGAAGTCAAAGACACAATGAGGGGCTGGGTAGTGTGCTGGACCCTCTAGGTCCTGCGGGGACTCTGGTTTGTATTCTCATGAGGTGGGGGGCCATGAAAGGGTTCTGAGCAGGAGAGGCCCCCTCTACAGACCTGTTGGGGAGGAGGACTCTGGCTGCTGGGTTGAACAGACCCTGTGGCAGGAAAGGGCAGGTGCGGGGAGGCCAGTGGGGTGGCGATGGCTGGAAGTGGCAGAGATGGGACAGCAGTCACTGTGTCCTGGGGAGACTTTCAAGGGGCTTTGTTGATGCACTGCGTGTGGCTATGACAGGAAGGGGAGAGTCCAGGAAGACCCCAGAATGGAGCTCCGAGTGACTGGGAAAGGGCTCCTCTTGAGAACGGAAGGGCTGCTGGAAGACTGGCCTTGGTGGCAATACACCTTCTCCGGACGCCTCAGGGAAGAAGTCAAGTGGGCAGGTAGGCACCTGAGACTGCAGTTTTAGGAGGACGGTCTGGGATGTGAAGCAGAGATGCCAACAGGAGAGCCAGTGGCTTAGCGATGGCAGAGAAGCCCTAGGATGAAAGAATCTGCGGCTGAGCTTACAGACTTGTGCTCAGGTGAGCAGAGGTAAGCAGCGGTCCTCGCAGTCTATGGTCTGGGGTACTAGTCCCTGCTTTGCCACCACCTCCTGCCCTTCCCTAAGGTAACCCTCGAAAAATCAGTGGCAGCCTAATGGATTCTTTTTTTTTTTTTTTTTTAGATTTTATTTATTTATTCATGAGAGACACAGAGACTGAGGCAGAGGCACAGGCAGAGGGAGAAGCAGGCTCTAGGCAGGGAGTCCGACATGGGACTTGATCCCGGGTCTCCAGGATCACGCCCTGGACCGAAGGCAGTGCCAAACCGCTGGGCCACCGGGGCTGCCCAGCTTAGTGGATTCTTGATCTCCTGGGAACCTATGAACTGACTCTATGAATTAAGATCATTGACTGAACCATGCTTGTTCAAGACTGAGGGGTCAGGACTGGCTGGTGCCAGGGGACTTGGGGGCAAAAGAGTCTAGGACAAGGTGCCCTGGGAGTGTCAGGTGATTCACACCCACTTACCACCACCCACCCCACTGAAACGGGTCACTGGAGATGTCAATAACTGACCATCAGCCACCCAGTACCCCAAACCAAAGATCCGGGAGCTGCTCCTTACCCATTTTCCTCTTTCTTGTCCATTATCCCTTATTCCCAAATAGTTCCTGAATCTGTCCTCCTCACCATGCCCTGCGTGCCCTCCACATCCCCCAGTCTGGGCTTGGGGGGGCAGGAGGTCTGGGCTGGGTTGGTAGCTACCTAATCCCATCCCTGTGTGGACACATCCCTGCTCTCTCCTCCAACCAGCCTCAGGGATGTTGCCAACTTGGAGATAAAATAAGTACAGAGCCTACTGCAGCGCCTGGCACGGGGGCAGGCACTAGATAAATAGTAGCTACTAATATAATTATTCTCTTCTTGGAAATATATTTCATTTCATTCTTCTAAATTTGTGCACACAGACACTGCTATGTATTAGCTGAAATGCTTTCCTTAAAAATAGCTGAAGATGATTAGCTAGAGGGGTCGTAACAGGAATTTTAAGCAATCACTTAAATTAATTCCTTGAGAAGTCTATGCAGAACCCTTCAAGTGGAGTCCTTTCTGGCACAACCTCTCAGTTCCCATCAGCACTCCGAGCTTCCCGTTTTTACTGCCAGATTCTTTTTTCACTTTCTCGAGGAGCAAACCACAGCCGTTATCACAGCCTCATTGGGACTCCTCACCGCTGGGGAAGGGGCCGGAGCAGCTTTGCTGCCCATCCCAGTTCTGCCCCAGGTGTACTTGAGGCACCGAGCCTGGGGCCAGGTACTCCAGCCAGCCTGCCAAACCCCACATCCACCAACACTCTGTCTGGACAAAGCTTAAATGCCAACAACTGGTCACATCCATACCAAAAGTACTCTCCGAAGAAAGTTGCCAAAGATGTTTTTGGCCAAAAGAATCCTTTTACATTGTTGGAAGATACCTCGAAATGGGTCTGCTTTGCCTGGAAGGGAATAAACCCTTGCTGAAAATATACTGCCCGTCCTTGAAAGCCTGACCTTCTCCAGGAGTGAAAGAAATAGAGAAATACTCGGACACCCATTCTCCTACCTTCTTGAAGTCACGCACATGAATTTTGCCAGTGAGCTCCTTGCTATAGTCAAGAAAGAATTTTTTGAATGCTGGGTCCCGCTGCTGAATACGGTTTTTTAGTTTTTCGATCACTTCATCCTTCGTCATTTTCTTGGTCGAGGTACTTCTGTCCTCCACGGGCTTGGTTCTAAAATCACAATCAAGCATTTAGATCCAGCAGAGTGCTTCCCAGAGACCTCGCCCAATTTCGATCGGACCCAGGACAACAAGGAGGTCCACCGGCCCCTTTCTCCCAAACCAGGAAACAGATGCACAGCTAGATGGCATGACTTGAGAACCTTTCACTCGCCTGTGTTCCAGAGAGGCCCACAGCACTGCATCCATCAGGTGAAAGCTCCTCCTGTCGTGCTGGTGGGGCCACAGGCCAGGGCAGGGAGCTTCAAGGTTGTGGATATGGTCATCCCTGTGCTAAGCCCTCCAACTGAGCTTGATGCTGGCTGAACAGGGCGTGTGACTGGGCAGACAAGGTGGGGAAAATAAGTATGTGTGAACTGGGAACATAAAAAGCCAGAGCCCATTACCAAGCTTTAAATGAAATGGGCTGTTTTGTGGTAACTAGGCCAAAGAAGTCATCAAACATTCATGGGAAGGAAGGGAAGTTCCCAATTATTCCAAGTTGATTTATCCAGTCAACCAGATTTAGACAATCTAGATTTTATGTGATGTGCTATGTGTATGAGAGATGGAGTGTGATGATGAATAATTATTTCTTCAGCTCTCTCGGAGTCTCTGGGACCCCACCGGAGTGGGAGGAGGAGAGCCCGAGTGACAATCATGGAGAAAGGACTTCTCTCCTGCTGCTTCCACCTGCAGCTTTCAAGAGCTCCACAGGAATGCCCACATTTTAGAATAAGCCTAATTGCCATTACTTTTTCCACTGGTTTTAGGAGGCAGACGCATCTCATCACAGAATATTTAACCTTTCTCTTAAAATACCATCCCTCTGCCCATTTATAAAGCAGCTACCACTGAAATGCCCAGATATTCAAATTTCATTACCATAGCATTAAAATATTCCCACTGCTCGATACTTAAGAATTTTTTAAAGGGAAATGACAGAGTGAAGTCGGCTGAATAGGTCTACATTTTACCTTTCTTTGTGGATTTATTATAAGCTATGAACCGGCAAGTTAAAATAATATCTTTTCATTAGACTAAACCTATATTTTTCAAAATGAGGACAGGCTAGAATATTCATCAGCCCAATGTTTAACAGATTTGCTAAGCATGTTTTATTGTTACAATTCAATTTGGTGATCATTTGAATAATTCTATCATTCATGTCAGAAAATGTTAACTGGTTTAATGGGGATGTTTTGCCATAAATATTAAATGGTGGTGAGGAGCCTAAGTTTCTGGAAAAGAACAAATGTGAACCCAGGCATGTAATGGTTGAATGGCAGACCCTGGGTTTTCTTTTAAAAATGTTTTATTTAAATTCAATTTAGTTAATATGTAGTGTACTGTAAGCTTCAGAGATAGTTCAGTGATTCATCAGTTGTATATAACACCCAGTGCTCATTAAGTGCCCTCCTTTAAGGCCCATCACTCAGTTACCCCCCACCCCGCCTCCACCTCCCCTCCAGCAACCCTCGGTTTGTTTCCTAAAGTTAAGAGTTTCTTATGGCTTAGTTCCCTCTCTGTTTTTATCTTATTTTTTTCCTTCCCTTCCCCTCTGTTCACCTGTTTTATTTCTTGAAGGTCCTGGGTTCTTAACCCAGGATGGCCACCAAGTTTGTGAATAACCTGAGGCCAGTCCTTAGACCTCTCAGACCTCAGTGCTTTCATTTCCAGAATCAGCAGGCCACATAATAATCCCAAAGATATCTGCTTGCTCTCAACTCCCCTGGCCCTAACCGCTGTATTTATAGTTTGCCATATTTCCTCATTTCAATAATAAAATATTAAAACACTCGTTTAGTCAACAAATATTTACTAACCACCTCTCCCACAAAAGGCACGGTGGTTTCCATATGCGTTTGCATTTCGTTTTGTTTTACCTTTCAGAAAGATCCAACTTCCGTTGTTCCTCTCTTTGAAAATGGTCACTCAATAGCTGATCCTTTGGAGTAATAACCGAAGAGGGGGGTGGTGGGCCACTCATCCCCATGGATGCCAAAAATTTCTTATAAAGGATTCTTCCTGAAGCAATATCCTGAAACCTACTACAGAGTCTGGAATTTAAAAAGAATTCGAATACACCCATTAGGTTGGCTAAAATGAAAAGGAATGACCCTACCAAGTGCTGACAAGGATGTGAGTACCTACAGCTCTCTCTCACTGCTGGTGAGGCACAGAACAGTGCAACCACTCTGGAAGACACCTAGACTGTACACCTTGAATATATACTCATCCAGAGGAACCAGCCCTTCTACCCCTGGGCATCTATCCAAGACAAATAAAGATGGAACACTGGAAACCACCCAAATGCCCACCAAATGCTCCACAAGATGTACTAATGAATGGAATAGTACCTAGCAATGAAAAGAAACCAGTTGTGCATTCAGGGAACAACCGGAATGAATCTCAAACTCGTTACGCTTGGGGAACAGAACCTGACAAAAGAGAACATCTTGCATGCTTTCATTTATATAAACCACTAGAAAATGCAGTTATCTGCAATGACAGATGCAGGCCAGTGGTTACTAGGGCTGCGGAAGAGATGAACTGCAGGAGGACACAAGGATGCTTGAGGTGGGGGTGGGAGGGATGAAAATATTTGCTATCTTGATTGATAACTTGCGGTGGTTTCATGGATATATATACATGATGGAGATGCTCAAACTATTTTTTAAAGATGTACATGAAGGGGTGCCTGGGTGGCTCAGTTAGGTGGCTGATTCTCGATTTTGGCTCAGGTCATGATCTCAGGGCCTGGGATCGAGTTGGGCTCTACAGTCAGCGGGGAGTCTGTTTGGGATTCTCTCTCTCTCCCTTTGCCCCTCCCCCGGCTCAGGTGTGTATATGCATGCGCGCGTGCGCTCTCTCTCTCAAATAAATAAGATCTTTAACAAATAAATAAATGTATGCAGTTTATAGTTTATAAGAATACTGTAATAAAGGTACGGCACATGTAAAAAGAATAAATTTTCTGAAATTGCAAGTTCTGGGATGGAATTGTGGAAATACCTATACTGGAACTTCGGCACATTGCAAGTATTTTAGAAAACCGTAGGAAACTACTAACAGGACAAGAACTACTTTTTTCCTTTTCAATATTTTGTTTGTTAGTATTTTTCTAATCATAAAAGTTGTACACACCCATCGTAGCACACTTGGTAAAGCCCGGGGACCAAAACAAAATGCCACATATTTGTTAGAACCCACACGGCAGCAGAGCATGTAGCTGTGGGTGTGGGCCTGGAATCGGCCTCCCGGGGCTGGAATATCAGCTCTGGACCTCACAGCCCTACGAGTGAAGGCAGCGTTCACGAGGTGTGGTCTGCAGCTGTTCCTGGGACTTCGGGAGGCCCAAACCATTCTCATGTGGACACGAGGAAGTCTTTTGCCTTTTCCACCCTGCACCTCTCGAGCACAGTGGGTTTTTTGGAGGCCTCATAGCATGTGACCAGAGGGAAAGCGTGCACCGACAAGTTGTATTCTCTAACGTTTTCTAAGACTGTGGAAATGTTTCAGGTACAAACGAGGAGCTGGAGTGAGTTTTCAGAGATTAGCTCAGTTTCTTTGCAGCCCTTCACTAGCTCACGACCAGCTACCTTTGGTTGCACGTTATAATTTCTGTAACCTCCTTATCATCCAAATAAGTGATTATTTTGAAACTCCAATGTTTTGTCTGAGCCTACAGGGAAACACAACAAGAAAGTACACATTCATTTTTGTTTTCTGCAATAAGATTTTTAACATCTCACTTTTAATTTCTAAGGCAGCCTGGTCCCCAATAATTTTTAAGCCTATTAAAGGATTGAGAATCACCGGCTGGCACATCATCTTTTCTCTGCTTTAGTTTCCTTGTCTATAAAATGCACCCACCTCAGAGGATCACTATGAAATAAGAGGATCCATAGAAAGCTCCTAGCTCTGGGACTGGCTGTATATACACAAGCTCCACAAACTGCAGATGTAATAATCACAGTACGATTATCACGATGCTGCTTCCCACACAGCCAGGGGCAGTTCAGGAAATACTAGCCATTGATATCACTGCTTCAGGAAGTATTTATGCTGCAGGTACTAAGCACGGTGCTGAGTAGTATAGCTACGACTGTGAACAGACTACATACACAACCCCCGCTCCAGGGAGCCAAGTGGCTGGGAGAGTGTGCATTCAGAACCGAGGGAATGGGCCATCTAGAAGTCCAGGGGTGAGAGAGAGCATGGGGCTTTCAGGAAACAGCAGCTTAGTCGGCACTGAGTAAAGAGCAACAGCACCAGCCAAAGCAAATGTTTCTTGAGCTCAGTACCGGGTGCAGGGCTCTGCGTCTAGGATTTCCCTTGACCCTTACCACACTCTCCTAAGTAACATTAGTGTGAGCAAATTGGGGCTCAGAGTGGGTAAGTAACTTGCCCAAGGGCACAGCTAGTCCGGAGCTGAGCTGGGATGTGAACCCAGGCAGTCCGGCTGCACAGCCTGAGCTCTGGAGGGTGCGAGAATCATGAGGAGCCCGGGAAGCCACTCTTAAAAAAAAGCATCTGGGTGTTTTCCTAACAGCAGTAGGACACTGGGGTGTTTTCTGCAGGGTTTTAACATGAGTAGATCTGTGGTTGAGATAGATAAGCCTGGCTGCATCATGAAGAAGGGATTAGAGAGGCTTCTATCAAGTATCCAATTACCTGCATGACCAATCCACTAGATTTCTTTTCTTTTCTTTTTTTTCTTTTTTTTTTCTTTTCTTTTCTTTTCTTTTCTTTTCTTTTCTTTTCTTTTTTTCTTTTCTTTTTTTCTTTTCTTTCTTTTCCTTTCTTTTCTTTCTTTTCTTTTCTTTTTTCTTTTCTCTTCTCTTCTTTTCTTTCTTTCTTTCTTTCATTCATTCCATTCATTCATTCATTCATTCATTCCCTCACTCAACACTTAAGCAGCCCTGACCATGCACCAGGCATTGTTCTAGCGCCGGTGCAGGAGCTTCAGAGGTGAATCCAATCCTCAACACTGCATTTCCCACACTCCTTGCACAGTCACTGGCACACTCTGGGTCCACCTTGCCCCTCGCGGCCTGGTGGGGCTCTCTCCCACCCACCCCTCTCCTGAGGCTCTAGGTCACTGATGAGCTGGCAGTGCTCTGCTAGGTCCTACCCACGCCCTCTCAGATCAGAAGGCTTGCTATCTGCTTCCAGATTAACGCCTGCTGAACGAGTGCTCAGGCTGTCAACGTAAGGAGAATCACGTCGCAGCGCAGGCCGCCCTCTGCGCCCACGTCTTCTGGAAGTCTCCTGCCGAGGTTTCACTCGACCTCCTCCGTGTTTCCTAACTCCAGTGACACTGCCTCTGGTCGTCATCTGAGCCCCCCCCCACTCCTTGCGCCCTCACTCCCAGAGTCACTGAGTCTTATCCTTCTGCCAAGCTGGTCACAGAGCAGCCACCCCTCTGCAGAGCCACTGCCACCCCCTGTGCCACATACCTGTCCTCTTCGCCTCTCCCTGCCACAGTACCTTCTCCACACTGGGGCCACAGTAACCCTTATAAAGCACGGATCAGACATCCAAGGCCACCTCACAGGCTCCTCACCCCCTGGGCTGTGCTTCTCCACTATGGCTGCACATCAGAGCCAGTGGGGACTTCAGTATAACACTGCCTGGCCTGGCCTGTGAACAGGGCATGGGCCTTGGGATTTTTCAAAGCTCTCCAGATGATTCTAAGATGCTAGCATGAACCAGTGCCCTGCCAGATGGCCCCAGTTCCTCACCCGTCCCTCAGTATCATCCCCCTGCTGTTTCTCCCTATACGACTGCCTGCCCCAATGGTCCCAGATGGCTTGCCAGTCCCCACATGTGCCCCTACTCCTCTGTGCTTTCCCCACTATCCTATGTGTGCTCTTCTTTTTCTCCTTTGGCCTCAGGCATCATGTCCAAGAAGCTTCACAGATTCCCTCCTGCCCAGCTGTACGTGATCGTTCCTCTGAACCACATTCACATGCCATGCTGGGTTTGTCTCCATCTCTTTCCCCCACACTAGAGCTCCCTGGAAATAAAGGGATTTCTGTTAACCAGTTAAGCAGGAGCAGGAATGCAGGAGGCACTCCCTAATACCACCCACGGAGTGGAAGACTAGGTGAAGGAATCAGTGAACTGCCCTGTGGGTCCCACTGCTCTTGACTGCACAGACCAAAGGCCATAGTGGCTGAAGCCCCTGCAGCCTGGCTTCTTGCCCCACAGAGACCTCGTCCAGGCCCCCTGAGCTCCCTCTAGAACCCTGTCTCTTGACTTGCTGCCCCGTCTCACCCCCTTCCTGGGTTTCCCACGCTCCAGCAAGCTGGCCTTTCTGCCAACGTTTGAGAAATGGACAAATGCAAACACCACGCTCTGTGCGCCTCCTGCTCAGGAAAGCCTCGGCCTCACCTCCTCCTGTAAACCCTTCTTCTCCTGCAAAAACCAACCACAGGAAAAATGGGTAACGAAACACAAACATTCACAGAAAAGAGACTTGAGTGGCCAACTACCGCTAGATCAACCGTGTCACCTGAAATCAATGTAATGTAATCAAAAGCAACAAATACAGGATTTTTAACATTCTAGTCAGAAGAACTGAAAGAAAATCAGAGTAATCTTCTTCCCTGCGATTCAATCGGATTTCCACCCAGCCTCCAGATCACTGTTCACAGTAGGAAACGTGGACCAAATGGTCTCTAAGGTCAGGTTCTGGACCACAAGCTTGAGCACATGGTGGGGCATTTGGTGGTGGTCAGGGAACCAGGATTCAAGCTGAAGGTTCTCAAGGTCACCACAGAGAGGGAAGCAAGAGGGCTCTGTGCCCCCAGAGCAGCTGAGTGGGGGTAGTGGGAGTGGTGAACAAGACACTCAGCAGGAGACCTACAAGGCCTTCAGGGCTCTGTGCTCTTCTGTCTCTTAAGATCCTTGTCCCCTCCCAGCTTCGCTCAGTCACCACCAGGTAAGCTTTACTTTTTTTTTGTTTTGTTTTCTTTTAAATATTTTATGTACTTATTTGGCACAGAGAGACTCAGACAGCATGAGCAGGGGGGAGGAGCAGAGGCAGAAGAAGGAACAGACTTCTTGCTAAATAGTCTGATGTGGGGCTCAATCCCAGGACCCTGAGATCATGCCCTGAGCCAAAGACAGGTGCCCAACTGACTGAGCCACCCAGGTGCCCTGGGGTAAGTTTTAAACTAAAGTAAAACAGAACTATAATTCCAGCCTCTCTGCACAGGACGGCTGATGGCAGCCTGGCATCCTGGGAGGTAAAACAGTATCAGGGTTAAGAGCATGAAGAAACCCCACACCCCCGCCCCCGTGAGTGGGACCAGGCCTAACCCAGAGGCAGCCTATCCAGGCGCCTCCCATGAATTTAAGCAACAAAAACATTCTGTTTTTCCAAGATAAGAAAACTATCCCCCTGCCCCCCGCCCTGACTGGAAAGTCCCTGAACATGTTCGTGTTGACCTTCAAAGAAATCAATCATGTCATAATCCGAATGCTATGCTACTCCTGCAGTTTTTTGCCTTTAAAAGATGCCTGTAATTGCTAATCGGGGCTCTCTGCCACCTCTGAGGTGGAGAGCCCATTTGCGCAAATGTTCAATAAACCCTCTTGCTTGTTGCATCTGCCTGTCTGGGGTCTGAGTCTCTGGGGCGTCCACCGGGACACGTTGGCGCCCGTGATCCAGGGTCCAACATTTGGGGGCTCGTCCGGGATCTGAGATGCCCCCAGGCTCAATCCTAAGACCGGTAGGAGGTAAGACCGAGCTTGCTAATGTCATATCTGTCTCGTCCGTTTGTCTGACTGGCCGGGTCTGTATTGTGTCGGGTCTGTATTGTGCCTGCAGGACTCTGTATTCTGTTTTTGGACCAGCGGGGGAGGCAGACGTGCCCTGAAACCCCTGGTCCCGCTCCAGAGTCGGACTCTGGAGTAGTCTGGAAGAGGGAGGGAGCCCGGCACTCCCTCCTCTTCAGGGAGGGTCGTTGTTTGCGACCTACCCCATCCATATCCAACGCGCCAGTCCTGTCATTTGTGTGCGTTTGTCTGTTCTGTGTCTTTCTCTCTGTCCTCTTCCTCACCGTTCACCTCTTTTCTACACCCATGGGACAGACTGTAACCACCCCTTTAAGCCTCACTCTAGATCACTGGAAAGAAGTCGCCGGCCGGGCACACAATCTTTTGGTGAAGTCAGAAGACGAAGATGGGTCACCTTCTGCTCCTCAGAATGGCCGACTTTCAACGTTGGGTGGCCCAGGAACGGAACTTTTAATATTGACATTATCTTGCAGGTGAAGGCCCTGGTCTTTCAGCCAGGACCCAATGGGCACCTTGATCAGGTGCCGTACATCATAGTTTGGGAGAATCTCGCTAAACCCCCCCCCCTGGATAAAATGCTTCACCCCTTCTCAGGGGGGACCGGGCCCGAGACCCCCACCCCCTCCCTGCGTCACTCCCCTTATTCCCTGCCCTACCTCTCCCTCCGCTCCCTCAGCTCCGTTCCCGACTCTACTGCGGTAGAGAGGCCACCCCTCGCTTCACCCCCACTCTCCAGTCGCCTCCACTTTCGACGAGAGCGCGAGGGGGAGTCGGAAAACGTCTGGACCTCCCAGGCACGTCCCCTCCGATCAGTAGGCGGCCAGATGCAATACTGGCCGTTCTCTGCCTCTGACCTTTACAATTGGAAAACTCATAACCCCACTTTCTCCCAAGACCCCCAGGCACTAACCGGGTTAATTGAGTCAATTCTGTTGACCCACCAGCCGACCTGGGATGACTGCCAACAGCTCCTGCAGACTCTCCTCACCACGGAGGAGAGACAGGGCGTCTACCTCGAAGCATGGAAAAGCGTCCTGGGGGCGGATGGGAGGCCGACCCAGCTGCCTAATGAAATTGAGGATGTTTTCCCCTTGGTTCGCCCGACCTGGGACTACGACACTGCTGCTGGTAGGGAGCGGCTCCGTCTCTATCGCCAGGTACTCCTAGCGGTCTTAAAGGGGCAGGGCGACGCCCCACCAATTTGGCAAAGGTACGTGCTATAGTGCAGGGGAAAGATGAGACGCCGGCAGGTTTTCTGGAAAGATTAATGGAAGGCTACCATATATACACCCCCTTTGACCCCGTGGCCAAAGATCGACAACCAGATGTAATCATGTCCTTCATCGGACAATAGGCCTCGGGTATTTGTAATAAGTTAGAACGGTAGGAGGGACTTCAGGGATACACCTTACAGGACTTAAAGAGAGAGATAGAGAGAGAGAGAGAGAGACCCCAGAGGAAAGGGAGGACAGGATCCGTAAAGAGCAAGAGGAACGAGAGAATAAAAGAGATAAAAGAAACGCAATAAAGAACTGACTGGGATACTGGCCACCATAGTACAGGGCTCAGGGCAGAGTAAGTCAGGACAGAGTAAGGACCTGGGAGACAAAAGAAAACCACGGGTTGAACGAGACCAGTGTGCCTACTGCAAGGAAAAAGGACATTGGGTTAAAGATTGTCCAAAGAAGGGCCAAACGCAGGGACCTAAGAAGAAGCCCATTGCCGTTCTGTCCCTAGAAGATAAAGATTAGGGGTGTCAGGGCCAGGAGCACCCCCGCCCCGAGCCTCGGATAACCCTTAAAGTGGGGGGCCAACCAGTGACCTTCCTGGTTGATACGGGAGCTCAACATTTAGTTTTAACTGAGGCAGAAGGACCCTTGAGCTCTATCTAAAAGATGCATTCTTTTGCCTAAAGTTAAGCTCTCAAAGCCAGCCTATTTTTGCCTTTGAATGGAAAGATCCTGAGACGGGACTCTCAGGACAACTCACTTGAACAAGGCTACCACAGGGATTCAAAAACTCCCCCACCTTGTTCCACGAAGCCTTGCATCAGGGCTTGGCAGACTTCCGAGTTGGCCATCCGGACCTCGTTCTCCTGCAGTACGTGGATGATTTGCTCATAGTGGCTAAGACAGAACGGGATTGTGTAAAAGGTACGGGGGCCCTGCTCGAGAGACTGGGAGGACTGGGGTATAGGGCCTCCGCCAAAAAGGCCCAAATAGGCCAGAGACGAGTGACCTATCTGGGATATCTCCTGGAAGGAGGCCAGAGGTGGCTGACGGAGGGCCGCAAAAAGGCTGTAGCCCTGATCCCAGCACCCACTAATGCCAGAGGGCTACGAGAGTTCCTCAGCAGTGCCGGGTTCTGCCGCCTCTGGGTACCCGGGTTTGCAGAGCTGGTGGCTCCCCTATATCCTCTCACGAAATCCAACACCCCCTACCACTGGGGAAAGGAGCAACAATTGGCTTTTGACAAAATAAAAAGGGCCTTATTGACCGCCCCTGCCCTGAGCCTCCCATATGTAACCAAGCCATTTGCGCTATATGCTGATGAATGCCGAGGAATAGCCAAAGGGGTCCTAACTCAGAAACTGGGACCCTGAAAAAGGCTCATGGCATACTTTTCAAAAAATTAGACAGCGTGGCTGCAGGATGGCCCCCATGTCTCCGAATAATAGCGGCTGTGGCAGTCCTGGTAAAAGACTCAGATAAGTTGGCCTTTGGCCAACCCCTCACTGTGGTGGCCCCCCCCACACCATAGAGACAGTCATCCGCCAGCCCCCTGATTGATGGCTCTCAAACGCTCGGGTCACCCATTATCAGGCCATGTTACTGAATTCTGAGCGGATACGGTTCGGAATGGCTACATCCCTAAACCCGGCCACCTTGCTTCCAGAAACCGAGTCCCCCTCCCTAGTAATGCATAATTGCCACCAGATCCTAGCCGAGGTCCATGGCACCAGAGGGGACTTGACGGACCAGCCTATGCCAGATGTTGAAGCAACCTGGTACACAGATGGGAGTAGCTTTCTACGAAATGGTGAACGTAAAGCCGGGGCAGCCGTGGTAGATAAAAAAAAAACTGTCATCTGGGCCAGTGCCCTAAAGCCTGGGACTTCAGCTCAAAGGGCAGAGCTTATAGCCCTAACTCAGGCCCTAAAAAAGGCTAAGGACAAAAAGGTCAACATTTATACTGACAGCAGAAAACTGAGTATAATTCACTGTCCTGGGCATCAGCACGGCAACGACCCAGTAGCAGAGGGGAACAGGATGGCCGATGAAACAGCACGAGCCGCTGCACTAGGCCCACAGGAGGATGGACAGAAGCATTCCCCACCAGACGAGAAACTGCCCAGGTGGTTGTTAAGAAAATCCTAGAAGAAATTTTCCCCCAGTTTGGACTGCCCAAGGTAATAGGGTCGGACAACGGCCCTGCCTTCGTCTCCCAGGTAAGTCAGTTGGTGGCCAGATTACTGGGGATAAATTGGAAATTACATTGTGCATACAGACCCCAGAGCTCAGGGCAGGTAGAAAGAATGAATAGAACAATTAAAGAGACCCTAACCAAATTGACATTGGAGACTGGCACTAAAGACTGGGTCCAACTCCTCCCCTTGGTCCTGTTCCGAGTTCAGAACACTCCCACGTGCCATGGACTAACTCCTTACGAGATTCTCTATGGAGGTCTCCCACCAGTGATGGACTTACTAGATTCTGCTATTGACCCTCTTGCTAATACTCCCGGTTTACAGGACAGGCTAAAGGCGCTCCAGATTATCCAACACCAGATCTGGAGACCCCTTGCAGCTGTCTACTGCCCCGGAGATGCAACCGACCCACACCCGTTCCAGATCGCGACTCCGTCTACGTCAGGAAACATCAGTCCAGGACCCTTGAGCCCCGCTGGAAGGGCCCATACACCGTACTACTAACCACCCCAACCACCCTAAAAGTAGACAGTATTGCTGCTTGGGTCCATGCCTCGCACGTCAAGCGCGCCTCATCAACGAGCACCGCTGACGCCAGCCAGGACGGACCGGGCGAGCCCCTCCAATGGAAGCTCCACTGCACCCAAAACCCGCTCAAGATAAGACTTTCAAAAATTGTTCAATAACAATTGTTATATTCCTACCTCTCCTAGCGCTCTTCTCCCCCTCCAAAGGTAACCCTCATGCCCCCAAAAAGTTAACCTGGCAGGTATTAACGTCTGGGGGTGACGAGGTCTGGTCGATAACAAAAACTACCCCCATAGGAACCTGGTGGCCCAACCTATATCCTGACTTATGTAAATTAACCACAGGGGCCCCCAGCCCATGGGACCTAGAGGGGTATTCCGACACCTCTAAAGCCCCCAACCGAGAAAGGCCCCCCAGACGAAAAGGATTAGACCCCTGGGGAGGATGTGGCATGCCGGACAGGAGGGCCATGTTACGCACCCTCCCCTTCTATGTCTGTCCCGAGTACCACAGAGATCGCAGGCTAAATCCCACCTGTGGAGGGGGGGAACACTTCTATTGTAAAAATTGGGGGTGCGAGACTACAGGAGACACAGGATGGGAGGCCCTCCTCCTCCTGGGATTACATCACTGTCAGGGCTAACTATACTTACCCGGGGTTACCAGGAACTCTACAATACTACCGCCCCGATTTTAGAAACTGACTTTTACCTGGTGCCCCAGCCGGGAACCTGGTGGGCATGCAACAAAGGTCTCACCCCCTGTGTATCTGCTCAGGTCCTAAAGGACTCTGAGGACTTCTGTGTTATGGTGCAGATTATGCCCAGGGTATTCTATCACCCTGCTGAAACTCTAAAAAATCAGTATGACAGACATCCCACCCGTTTTCAGCGCGAGCCTGTCTCCCTAACCCTAGCCGTTATGCTGGGACTAGGGGTCGCAACTGGGGTGGGTACTGGCGCAGCTGCTCTGATCCAGGGCTCACGACGTTATTTAGAACTCCAAGCAGCTGTAGATAAAGATCTACGGGCACTAGAGCAGTCCGTTTCTAAGTTAGAACAATCCCTTACCTCACTTTCAGAAGTAGTACTTCAAAACAGGAGAGGCTTGGATTTACTATTCCTGAAAGAGGGAGGACTGTGTGCGGCCCTGGGAGAAGAATGCTGTTTCTATGCAGGCCACTCTGGAGTCATCAGGGACTCCATGGCCAAACTCAGAGATAGGCTAAATAAAAGACAAAGGGACCGGGAAGCCCAGCAGGGTTGGTTTGAAGGCTGGTTTAACCAGTCTCCCTGCATGACCACCCTAATCTCTACCATTATGGGCCCTCTAGTTATCCTGCTCCTACTGCCAACTTTCGGCCCCTGCATCCTCAACCGGCTGCTCCAGTTCATCCGAGAAAGATTGTCCATTACCCAAGCTCTGGTACTAACTCAACAATATCGGGCCCTCCAAACTGAAGAAATAAAGGTTCCCTAAGATTCTAAGGTTAAAATCAGCCCAAACAAAGAGGAGGGAATGAAGAAACCCCACACCCCCGTCCCCGTGAGTGGGACCAGGCCTAACCCAGAGGCAGCCCATCCAGGCGCCTCCCATGAATTTAAGCAACAAAAACATTCTGTTTTTCCAAGATAAGAAAACTATCCGCCCCCCCTCGCCCTGACTGGAAAGTCCCTGAACATGTTCGTGTTGACCTTCAAAGAAATCAATCATGTCATAACCCGAATGCTATGCTACTCCTGTGGTTTTTTGCCTTTAAAAGATGCCTGTAATTGCTAATCGGGGCTCTCTGCCACCTCTGAGGTGGAGAGCCCGTTTGCGCAAACGTCCAATAAACCCTCTTGCTTGTTGCATCTGCCTGTCTGGGGTCTGAGTCTCTGGGGCGTCCACCGGGACACGTTGGCACCCGTGAGCCAGGGTCCAACAAGCAAAGAGTCACAGAGACCCGGGAGGCCTCCTAGCTACGTGACTGTGAATAGGGACTTCTTCAGACCTCAGTTTCCTTATCCACAGGAAGGAAAAGCAGCCACCTTCTGTGGCGGTTGTGAGGACTAAATCATAGAGCGTGTGGCAAACTCCCGACCAGTGTTCTGGGTTAGTAAGGACCCAATAAATAGCAATTATCAATATTGCCTATCGATACTGCAAACACACATAGAAAAAGTTTTAGGATTATAAACAGACTCGATGAGAGACATGACCCGAATTAATTTTGTTACCAGAACACTCACTTCAGTAAATGTTCAATTGTTAAAAATGGGCAGAAGATGCGCATGATTTTCTTGAAATTATTTCGACCAATGAGCCCTGTGTCTCCGAGGTCATATGACCGTAGCATTTTGTAGAAAGCTTGGAGATTCCTAGCAATTGAGTCCTGAATGATTTCTTCCACCTAACACAAAAAACAAACACATTTAGCAAGCCGGACCTTTGTAACCTGGGACGGTAGCACCCTGGGACCACACGAGGGAAGTGTTACTTACCGAATCCCAAGCCAGGAGGAGAGGCGCCTTGGTGTCTGCAGAGGAGGAGAGTTTTTGTATCTAATTGGGAAAGAGAAAGTGTGTAAGTACGAATCTCTCCTAAAGGCAGTAGGAGCCTTGGAGGCAGACACATGGCTTTGTCCCTTTAGCCAATTAACTCTTGAGGTCATAAGCAAGGGGGTTTACCTCCTAACCCCCATGTGGAAATGGGGATCATGATTTTTAACTTACACTCATGAAAAAACAAAGTACTATAAACATGAAAAAAAATCTATCACCCAGCCTAAATAAACTCAAAATAAAAGAATAATGAGTTGGCATTTTTGCCTTTCAGAATGGTAAAAATTAAAAAGGAGGCAAATTGCCAGTGTCAATAAGGGATACTATTAGACAATCTGATAATCTACAGACTCCAGGGCAATAGTGACCACCTCTGGGGAATGACGAGGGAACAGAACTAGAAGAAAAACTTACTTCTCACCATGTTCCCTTTTGCATCTTTTGCATTTTGTACTTTACACATATATTCCTCTGTTAAAATAATAAAAATAATTTCAAGGATAAAATGTATATTCTTTGACCCAATCATTTCTATTTCTGGAAATCTGTACGAATGGAATAATCACAGAATGGTGCAAAAAAGCAGGCACAATATCCATTGTAGCAAGATTTAGAAAAGTGGGGGGAGAAGAACATGTAGTTTACAACAGGGAATAGTTTACTCTGTATCTTTTAAAATCACACAGCAGAATTTTTATTGACCGTGTTAAGGACATGTTAGGGACAGCATGGATTGAAAAGTCATTAGTTACAGGATCTCATTTTAAAATAAAATAGGTATCATATATGAAGGTATGTATCCAATCTTCAAATTGCATACATATGTGCAGCTTTTTGTATATTAATTATACCGTAATAAAGCTGAAAACAAAGTGTGTGCAGGTATACAGCACAGGTACAAGGTTCAGAAGAATGTACAACAAAGTATAATAGTGGGTAATGATCCCTCAATGTTAGAACTAGTGGTGATTTTCCTTTTTTTCTATTTGCAAAACTGTGTTTTCTAATTTTTCTCCTTCATTCCTATATGTTCATTCATTCATTTACCACACTGTTTCGTGAGTTGGCCTGGCACTGGGCTAGCCCTCATGGGTACAAGAGGCAGTAAAAACAGAAAGGCCTGTCTTCATGGAGGCATGACCACACAATGACCAAGTTGTGATACTGTGACCAGGCAGGTGTGTGAGGTCAGGGGCTGCCAGACAGGTTTTGGCAGAGGTATCACAGAAAGTTCCTGAGGAAGCTGTGGGTGCACTGAGACCTGCAGAGGACCATGAAGGGAATCCTAGCAGGAGCCACTGCATGGCCAGGAGGCAGGAGGGGCCTGGGGACACCTGAGGACCCGAGCCAGTGTGGCCCACGAGGATTCTGGGAAGTGGTCAGCAGGGCTGGACCACATGGGCACTTGCCATACTGGTTCGGAAGTTCTGCTTTCTTCTAGACCCTGGACAGCCACCTGAAGCTTTTAAGCATGGCAGCCAGCAGGACGTGGTTTATTTTAAACAAAGATCATGTCACTTGTCATGTGGAGAGCAGATCGTTTACATGCTTTTAGAGAAAAAACAAACAAACAAACAGCTATGTGCTGGGACAGCCAGAGGCCACAATTCTCAGGAGCTAACACAGCGGAGTTCAGTGAGAGGTACAATTATTCTTTTCTGTGTGCGAGAGCCCTGCGACTTACTTTCAACCTAGGGTTCAAGGAGGACCAAATGACACTGGTTTAGGATGTGGTCACCACTTTGCACAAGGTGGGTGCTCAGGAAATCATATTAGTGAAAAGCTAATTTGTACCTGCGAAAAGAAGTCTATAACAAACATTGCAAAAAGAATCTGTTCATGCCAGAAATCTCACAGAGGAAGACATAGACATGGCCAACACGCACATGAGAAAATGCTCTGCATCACTTGCCATCAGGGAAATACAAATCAAAACCACAATGAGATACCACCTCACACCAGTGAGAATGGGGAAAATTAACAAGGCAGGAAACCACAAATGTTGGAGAGGATGCGAAGAAAAGGGAACCCTCTTACACTGTTGGTGGGAATGTGAACTGGTGCAGCCACTCTGGAAAACTGTGTGGAGGTTCCTCAAAGAGTTAAAAATAGAGCTGCCCTACGACCCAGCAATTGCACTGCTGGGGATTTACCCCAAAAATACAGATGCAATGAAACGCCGGGACACCTGCACCCCGATGTTTCTAGCAGCAATGTCCACAATAGCCAAACTGTGGAAGGAGCCTCGGTGTCCACTGAAAGATGAATGGATAAAGAAGATGTGGTTTATGTATACAATGGAATATTACTCAGCCATTAGAAACGACAAATACCCACCATTTGCTTCGACGTGAATGGAACTGAAGGGTATTATGCTGAGTGAAATAAGTCAATTGGAGAAGGACAAACATTATATGTTCTCATTCATTTGGGGAATATAAATAATAGTGAAAGGGAATAGAAGGGAAGGGAGAAGAAATGGGTAGGAAATATCAGAAAGGGAGACAGAACATAAAGACTCCTAACTCTAGGAAACGAACTAGGGGTGGTGGAAGGGGAGGAGGGCGGGGGGTGGGGGTGAATGGGTGACGGGCACTGAGGGGGGCACTTGACGGGATGAGCACTGGGTGTTATTCTGTATGTTGGCAAATTGAACACCAATAAAAAATAAATTTATTATTAAAAAAAAGAATCTGTTCATGCCTATCACATTCACTACCTGACACTAATTTTTAAAAATTCTTAAAATTTTTAAGTGCTAATCATTATTGAAGTTATAAAAGCATTCTGAAAAATAAAACCGTCAAGTTTTCAAAAACCTAGTATGGATCACTAGAGGTAATAAACAGTTATTTTTTAAAATGGGGAACTAACAGGGTTACTGGGTGGTTCAGGTCATGATCTCAAAGTCCTGAGATGGAGCCTCATGTCAGGCTTCTTGCTCAGGATGGAGCCTGCTTCTCCCTTTCCCTCTGCCCCTCACCACCGCTCATACTCTCTCTCACTCACTCTATCTGTGTCTCAAATAAGTAAAATCTTCAAAATGGGGAACGTAAAAACTCTTAAAATATTAATGAGAACCAAAGGAGTAATTAAAAAACATGCCCATGCAAGACATGGTTGCAGGAGGAGTGCTGCAAGCACAGTGTGAAAAGAAGGTACATCCTGTACACACAGGTGCTCTCATCCCAGGATGGGTTTCCAGAAATGTCAAATATCACCCTTCAATATGATTTAGACACTGAGAATTAAAATCAAACAACTCAAACACTAAACTCTTACTTAAAATGAAAATTAGAGTAGCTCAGTTGGTTAAGCATCCAACTTTTGATTTCAGCTCAGGTCATGCTCTTGGGGTTGTGAGATCGAGCCCCACATCAGGCTCTGGACTCAGTGCAGAGTCTGCTTGGGATTCTCTCTCTCTCCCTTTGCCTCTTCCCCCATGCACACTCTCTCTAAAACAAATAAATAAATATTTTTTTAAACGAAAATTAGGGACGCATGGGTGGCTCAGCAGTTGAGCGTCAGCCTTTGGCTCAGGATGTGATCCCAGGTTTTGGGATTGAGTCCCACATCAGGCTCCCTGTGAGGAGCCTGCTTCTCCCTCTGTCTATGTCTGCCTCTCTCTGTATGTCTCTCATGGATAAATAAAATTAAAATCTTAAAAAAAAATTAACTCAGCTGAAAAACATGAAGTCCTCTATTTAAGACTATTTCACCGACCACCTCTTATTTCACTAAGAATACTTGAGTTTCGCACCATCAACAGAAAATCAAACATGAAGTCATCATAAAACTCACCTTAGGGGTCTCTTCAAGCAGTTCAATAAGTGTGTAGATGTTAACCCAGCCGGTGTCCCCAGGGTCAAGCATTTGCATGAGCTCTTTGAATTCTGAATCACTGATTTTTACAATCATGCAATTTAGAATATATCGCAATTCTTTCCCCGTTATCTGTCCATCAGGTTTCTGAGCATGAGAGCATAAGGGAATCTCATTAAAATAGGAAAAAGGAAGGAAATGCATTCCATATACTAAGCATCATTGAATAAAGAGTGAGCTCTGGCCCAACAGAGTTATGATGAAGCAAGAATCCCTCAGGTGGCAGTCACTCTATAACACTGTGAGCCAAGAGCAGTGTGCTGGGTGGGTGCCGGGGGACTAAGTCCTTTCCAGGGACTGTCTATCAGGATGTGGGCAGGAGATGACCCCAAGTGAGGAAAGAGGCCAATGCTACAGGCACAGGCTGACCGCTGCCTTGGACTCGGGCTGAGTGCTGGCTGTCTCAGCAACTCCTGCCCCATCCCCACCTGAGGACTGCGTGGCTCAGCAGCAGAGGGCACAGAGCTTCCCGGCAATTCAATTACAACTTGCCAATTTACTAAAAATATTAATTATGCTTATTTTCACTCCCACCAACCTCATCAATTACATAAATGGACAATTACTTAGCAAGAAAAATTTCAGCCATGCTGCATAAAGAAAACGTATTATAAGCAAAATACTGAGGCAAATTCTTCCCCCAGAATAAAAAATTACCAATAAGCAAATTGAATATCGAAATAAAAGATACTGTTTACTGGAAAAACGGGGGAAATAAAGAACCCCTACCTTTCTCACAGAGAGACACTGTAGCTATTAGTGTGACAAAGGGGCTAAGTCATAAAGCAGCATATAAATGTCAGCCATTACTTTGGGTCCAAAATCAGAAAAAGATATAAAGTTGGTTTAGGGAAAATTAAGTAATTTTAAATTATTTATTTAAAAATAAATAATATGCCCGCTTGCTTTTTGGTTTGGGAGTGATCATCAAATTTTTAATGTCCAAGTAGGAAAATTATGATTCTTAATAAATTTACAGCATTATGAAACCATCACCACTGACTGGTTCCAGAACGTCCCATCATCTCATGTCTGTTTTCCCAACCTAAGGTAACTCGTCTATTTGCTGCCTCTCTGTATTCACTTTTTCCTGGGTATTTCAGGTAAACAAGCATACACTATATGCATCGGTATGCATTGCGCATCTGGCTTTTATCGCTTAGCATAACACTTTTGAGGTTCATTCAGGATGTATCATGAATCAGTATTTTGTTCTTTTTTTATCCTTGTTATCATCCCACTGTATGGATATGCCACATTTTGTTTATCTAATCACAAGTGGATAAACATTTGGATTGTTTCTGGCTTGGAGATTAGGAATAATGTTGATAGGAACATTTGCACTCAAGTCTTTGTGTGGACATATGTTTTTACTTCTCTTGGCAGCTACCCACAAGAGGAACTACTGGATCATGTGGTACATTTCTGTTTAAATTTTAAAGAAATGACCATGTCGTTGTTTTAATGGCAACTTTACCACTTTACATTTCTACCAGCATGAGAGTGGTTGAGAGTTCCATCTCCACATCCTTGTCAACACTTATTACTGACTACGTGGGATGATTATCATCATCCCAGGGCTGGAAATCCCAGGGCTGGGAATGCCATGGCTGGTAAGTGGTGTCTCAGTGTGTTTCGGACTTGTGTTTCCCTGATGTCTAGTGATGATGATGATCTTTTCATGTGCTCGTTGGCTATTCATGTGTCTTCTTTGATGAAATGTCTATTCAAATATTTTGCCTTTTTTTTTATGATAGTCACAGAGAGAGAGAGACAGAGAGAGAGAGAGAGAGAGAGAGAGGCAGAGACATAGGCAGAGGGAGAAGCAGGCTCCATGCAGAGGGAGCCCGACGTGGGATCGATCCCGGGTCTCCAGGATCGCGCCCTGGGCCAAAGGCAGGCGCCAAACCGCTGCACCTCCCAGGGATCCCTATTTTGCCATTTTTTACACAGGGCTGTCTCCTGAGTTCTAAGAGTTCTTATATATTCTACATGCAAGTCCTTTACCAAATATATAATTTGCATACATTTTCTCCCAGAGCATGGCTTATCTTTTGGAGCACAATTTTTTAATTTTGAGAAGTCCAATTTACCAGGGTTTTTTCCCCCCCTTTATGGATCATGCTTTTAGCATTATATCTAAGAAATCCTTGCCTAATACAGGTCATAGAGATTTATGCATATGCCTTCTTCTAACAGTTTTGTCATTTTAACTCTTATATTTAGGTTTATGGCCCATTCTTGGTTAATTTTTGTATATGGGATATGGTAGTTCATCTTTTTGCAAATGGATATCCAATTGCCTCAAAACCATTTGTTGAAAAGATGATCCTTTCCCACACTGATCTTGTAAAAAATAAATTGACCATAAATGTCAGGGCTTATTTCTGGACTCTTAGTTCTGTACCATCAATCAATATGCCTATCCTCATGCCACTGGCACACTCTCCTGATATCATAACTTTGTACTAAGAATCAAAATCTGGAAGCTTAAGTGCTCTAACTTCATTCCTCTTTTCCAAGATTGGTTTTGGCTATTCAGCAACCTTTGCATTTCCATATGAATTTTAAGGTCAATTTTTTAATTTCTGCAAAAAAATCCAGTTGGCATTTTAATGGGGTTTGCAGCATTGAATCTATAGATCAATTTGGAGAGAGCTGCCATCTTAATAATATCGAGTCATCCAATCCATGAATATGGAATGTCTCTTTGTTCACTTACATTTCATTTAACAGCGCTTTGGAATTTTCAGCATTTAAGTTTGGTGCTTTTGTTAAATTTACTACTAGGTATTTTAGTCTTTTTGATGCTATCATAGAAATGCTTTCTGAAGTTCATTTTCAGATTGTTCATTGCTAGTTTATAGAAATATAACTGATTTTGTATATTGATCTTAGATCCTACAACCTTGATGAACTCATTATTTCTAGAAGTGTATGTGCATCACATTGTGAATAAAGACATTTTTCTTCCTTTCCAATCTGGATGCTTTTTATTTCTTTTCTTTCAAGATTGCACTGTCTAGAACTTCAATACAATGTCACATGGAAGCAGCAAAAGCTGACATTGTTGTGTTTTTCATGATCTTGGGGGAAAGTATTCAGTCTTTTTTTTTTTTTTTTTAAGATTTTATTTATTTATTCTTGAGAGAGAGAGAGAGAGGCAGAGACACAGGCAGAGGGAGGAGCAGGCTCCATGCAGGGAGCCCGACGTGGGACTTGATCCCAGGTCTCCAGGATCACACCCCGGGCCGAAGGCAGGCACTAAACCACTGAGCCACCTGGGCTGCCCAAGTATTCAGTCTCTTAACATCAACTATGGTTAGCCATTAGTTATGGGTTCATTGTAGATGCCCTTCTTCAGTTTAAGGAATTTCCCTGCTATTCTTGTTGAAAGTTGCTATCATAAAACAATGTTGGACTTTTCAAATGTCCTTAATTCTACTAATACTGCACTACTATATTAACTGATTTTTTGGAAATCAAACCAACCCTGCAATCCTGAGATAAATCCCACATGGTCAGAGCATTTAATCTTTTTTATATTAGTTGCTGAGTTTGATTCACTAATATTTTGCTGAGAATTTTTGCAACAATATTCACAAAGGATATTGTCTTTGATTTTCTATTCTTGTAGTCTCTTTGTCTGGCTTTAGTATTAGGATCATATTGGCCCCAGAAAATGAGGTGGGAAGCACTCCTTCCTCCTATATTTTCTGAAAGTTTGTGAAGGATTGTTATTATTTCTTTTATTAGGTATGTTTCTAGGCATTTGATTTTTTGAAAGATGTTAGAAATGATATTTTAAAATTCTTTTTCTAATTGTTTATTGTAGTTTATAGAAATAATATTGATCTTCAAAACAGTGACCTTGTTTCCAATGACCTTCTAAATTCTATTACTAATTCTAATATTTTCTGGAAGATAATTCTGGACTGTCTATTCAGGAAATAATGTAAGCTACAAATAATAACATTGAGAGTGGGTGAACAGGCAGGGTACAAATGGTTTCTGGGTGTTGGAAAGGGAGCCATATCAGGTTTAAATGTGAGTGATTGAGGTAATTGGGTCCACTCAGAGGGAAAGTGGCAGCGTGCACATACAGCTACTTGGGATACATGAGTTGGAGCAGATCTAAAGCAGTCTTTCCTACAATAATTCTGCATCCCTCTCTACAGCAGGAGTGGGACCTGCTTCCCCCTGTTGTCCTCTGCAGCCAGGCAAAATGCCTTTTACTGCCTACTCCTAGTCCCAAAATGTGCCCAAGACCAGGGCATGTGGTAGGGGGGTTGGGAGTCCCCATGTATCCATGTACTCTGCATGCACCATGCACTGTGCAACTCCACGGTTTCTGATGGTCACTGCTGTTATGTGACACTCTAGAGTGTGAGCTCATCATTGGCAGGGCCTTTGTATTACTCATCTATGTGTTCAGTGTTAAGTGCCCAAGGCTGGGCCCAGCGTGGGGCAGGTGCTTGATTCCTCATTCACATGACATGTTTGTTGATCAGCTCTGTTTGTACATCAATGACTGGTAAATAATCCAATATTTGGAGTGGTTAGCATGATTACAGTCCTCCATTAACAGAGATGAGATTTCACTATTTTTGATTAAATTACCCTAATATACCATAGTAGGTGCTGAGGCGGGTAAACACACAAAAACCTTCATTTATCTCTAAGAGGAGGCCCAGCCAGCACACTCCCAGGCAGCTCTGCCCAGGGTAGTTGGTTTGAATCCTGGCCCCACCATTCACTAGCTGGGAGCCTGAGGCTGGGTACTTACTATTGATGCTCCCTTTCCTTGGCAAATGAGGGCAAATAGAAATGATCAAATGGAGATAAAATTAGTGTCTACCTCACAGAGGTGCTGAGAAGCTGAAGTGAGTGAAGACAAGTAAATCACTTAAGACGGTATCTGGCATATTGCAAGCATGCAATATTCTTGTTTGTTCAGTAGAAGAGACCAAATCATATATGTCTATAGATTAACTAGTACAGCTGAGCTAGCTAAAATGTTCCCCCCTCTCCTGAAAACAGAATCCCAAATCTCTGAGTCTACGCTATACTCAGAAACCCTAAGCAATGGCATTCTAGATCAACAGGGGTGAGGAGTCTCCAGTACAAAGAGGAAACCTCTTTGCCACCTCCAGGCCATGTGGGCCCCTTCCCATAATGCTGTCCTGTAGCTGTCTTTATAGGAAGACTGCCACTGAGGCCAAGTACTTCCTCTTTTATACACAGTCATACTTGAGTCTGAGGCAAAGCAAGTCCCTGGACTCCTCCAGATTTACCAGATTCAGTTACTGAATATACTTAGTAAATAACAAACTTGGGAAATGTTGCATGTTTCAAAAGTATCCAAATGCTGCTTTCTAAAATAAACATTAAAGTGGGACGGAGCTAATATTCTGAGCAGGTTACAAATTCAAGAATTAGCCTCCTCTCTGCAGTACAATTAAACCAGGTAGGCTCTTTGGAATAAAGAAAATGTTCCTGTGATGGGCTACACATTGCTATGAACCCACACACTCTAGGCTGGGGTTGGGAAGGTTCCAGAGGTTAAGATTACTCATGATGGGCAGCCACTGTGTCCTTAATGACCTTGCCACACTTTGTTCTCTGCCCCTGGTGTCTCCCTCACTACCAGGCAGCACATTTTATGTCATCTGATCCCCTCAACTACACCCAACTCCTGAGGTCAGGCCCTATAGTCCTAAATGCTCAGAATAAGTCCTCGCATATGATAGGAGCTCAAAAAATGCCTGTTAACTGGATAAATGAATGAATATACAGCTTTTTTATTGGCCTTGTTCTAAGTGTTCACATTCTGAGAAACAATGAGGTTTTCCCCAGAGAAAGGTTTCAAAATCTTACAGTATTGGTGATCAGGAGTGCTTTCTTCAATGATGTATAGTGATCCTCTTGTCTAGATAACTTTGTGATAATGTTTTCCTTGCAAGATTGATCTCTAGAAGTGATGCTACAGGAGGGAGAAGAGGAAAACAGGAATAAGGTTATGTTCTTGTGCTTTGTTCTTTCTTAATGCAAAGGGGGAAAAAAGCATCTTACTTTATCATAACACTTTATTTGTGGCTCTTCTTCCTGAAGGTGTAATGTGCTTGTGCAGGCCCACCTGTCATTCAGGGGGGTGGTCTCTGACAGGGGACAGGGTGTGGACACCATTACTCTTGCTGTGGCATCACTGTTCTCTCCCCATGCTGGCTAACTGTGGCCAGCCATCTTGCCAGTCTGTGCCTTTAGTTTCAAAGAGACCAGGAAAGAGGCACCTGGGTGGCTCAGTCAGTTAGGTACCTGACTCTTGATTTTAGCTCAGGTCATGATCTCAGGGTCGTGGGATCAAGCCCTGCGTGGTGCTCCACACTGGGTGTGGAACCTGCTTGGGATTCTCTCTCTCCCTCTCCCTCTGCCCCTTGCCCTGCTCACTCATGCTCTCTCTCATAAAAAGAGAGAGAAAGAGAGAGAGAGACCAGGAAAGAGAGTATGGTCACTGCTGAGACCATCACCTCCCTGTGTGTATGGGCAGTATCCTGAGGCACACTCACCTACATGATAACTGGGCACACACTTCCCATGTTAAAGTAGTGGGAATGTCAACCTTCACAGCCTTCCCTTCCCTGTTGACAAGGGCCACAGCCACCTACATTATTGGAACCCTCTCCTTTTCTTGCCCCTTCCATCCATCCCCTGAGTGCAGAGCCATCAGCCTACACATGTGCCCCTGAAGGCTTATGACCATCCACTCTGGAGACCAAAGCCAACTTTACTCTGGACTCTGATCAGAAGAGGGCTGGCTGCAGAATCCTGTAATATGAAACTACAGATGCCTCCGTCAGCCTCTGGTTTTCAGTGTTCAGTGGGACAGGATGACATTTCCCACCAAGCAAAGAATGATGGTGAATCAGCTGAACCATTCTCAAATTTGTTAGGGGGATTTTATTGCTGCATCCACACAGCCATCTTAGCTTTTTCCAGTTGTATAAAAACTTATAAACACACACACCTACTACCATTTTTAAGAAACATAAAAGTAGCAGAATTCATGACTCTGAGTTGCTCATGTGACTCACGGAGCCTTTTTTCTACAGATCACTAGCATAGGAATGAAGGGAGACTGCTGCAGTAATTATTACCTTCTACAATACCACTGATGTTGGGGCCCCGTAGTTCTATGGGGGGAGTGTGGGGGGGTGGGGACTGTCTCATGCACTATGGGATGTTTAGTGGTATCCCTGGCCTATACCTGCTAGGTATCAGTAGTATCCCCATCCCAGCTGTGACAACCAAAATGTCTCAGGAAATTGCTAAAGATCTCCTAGGGGGCCAGGGTTGCCTCTAGTTGAGAATCACTGTTTCAAAGTAAATAAAATTCACATTTTAATTCTTTCCTATCTTTCAGATAAGAAAATCATTTTAAACGCCCCCCCTGCCCCGCACAAAAATAGAAGTAACTTCACTTAAGAAATAAACTCCGAGAGTTGCATCTCAGGGATTGGAATGGGGATGTGGGGGGTGGGGAGGGAGCTCTAAATACCTAGAAGGCTGGTAACCAGGGCAGTTCATCAAATATTCATAAATCTGTGAGACAGGAATAGGACCTAGTGAAATGGGAATTAACTCTGTGGTATATTTTACTTTACAATAGAGCATAGTGCTTTCAATGAACGTGCCAAGATTATAAAAAGCCTGTTTTTTCCTTTAAGATTTATATAGGGCGATCAATACAGGACACACATCAACATAAACAAAATACTTCTTAGAGCAAAAGCCTAAATTCTAAAATGTCATATTATTAAGTACTTTTTTAATATTTTGGGCCCTATCGCAGTTTATGTGATCATATAAATCTGAAGTTATAATAGACATTAAAGTACAAAGGAAAAGAAAAAGAAAAAAAAGAAAAAGAAAAAGAAAAAAATAAAATACTTGTCTGCCCTCAAAAAAAAAAAAAAAATAGACATTAGAATGAAAATAGAAATAATGGTGCTCAAGGCAAATAATCCTCCCTGACCTGCAATACCTGCATCATGCAGAGAGGGGTCAGGAAACAAGTGAACGTGGATTGTTCCTTTCTAAAGAACACTTAACCAAGCACGCTTCCCAAATTTTCCAAGAATACACTTAAAGCAGTGTTGATATGCATACCTAAAACATTCAAGCTCCGTTTCTGCCTCCACTCACTGAGCAGATCTAGTTAAGACCCTTATAGTCTTATTTCCTTAATTAGAAACTATAAGTATACCCACCTTATAGCTTAAGGCCATTTTAAATAGGAATACCGTATGGGAAATAACTGACAAACTATAAATCACTTTGTAAAGTTCATGATTATGCAATGAAGACTAATTTGTTATTCAAAAAAAATGAAGAAAAAGTAATTCAAACATGTGTAAATAAAATTTAGTTTTTGGTTTTTTTTTAACATACCTATTTCTTTTTGTCGGAGGAACTGTATTGTTGACTTCCAACCACTGGGGTTCATAAAGTGATGTTAGAAATTGTTTCCAATTGATTTTGGTGGTGGTTTTAAGTCCAAATCTAGATTTAAAAAACATGTATTATTTTAAACATTTTTTCCTATTATGCTGCATGGATTAGTTGCTTGATAATGAATTGAAGATGACAGGAAATGAATTTATATGAAGTTTCAAATCTAAGGTAAACAAAATAATTTAGTAAAATTTTACTATAAATTGACTTTCAAAAAGCAAAGAAAATCAAACTCATTCTACATCTCCATGTCTCTGTATTCCCTTAGCAGTAGCAGACGCTGAAGGAAGAAACAAAGCAATTTGAATAAAATTCTCCTGTCCACCAAATAGTTCTTTCAAAGTCACTATCTGGAGAGCTCAGTCACTGTGGGAGGCCACATAAAGGCCCAAGGCATGCACATACTGATTCCTGGGATCTGTGAGTGTGACCTCAAAGGGCAAAAAGAACTCTGCAGATGCTATTAAGGATGTGGATGTGGACATGGGAGAGCACCCAGCTTACCAGGTGGCCAATCTAATCATAGGAGTTCTTAAAATCAGAGTGTTTCTCCCAGCTGCAGCTAGAAAAAGATATGAGGACAGGGGAGAGGCCAAAGAGGAGGCTGCAGATGCAGGAAGGGCCACATGCCCAGGAACACAGGTGCTTCTAGACGCTGGAAAAGACAAGAAACAGACTCCTCACTTCTCCCCTAGGCTTGTGCTATTTTGTTATGGTAGCAATTGAAAACCAGTACAGATTTTAAATCTCAGCAAGAATAAGTACCCGGAAAATTGTTCCAAGAGCAAATGGCCAAAGTTAACGTGGCCCCATCATTCAGGGCCCAGGGATTTCAGCAGAGCAAGATGCCAGCGGGAGCAACCTGATGAGAGCTCAGAAAAGACCAAAGTGCGAGTCCCTGCTCCTTTGTTCCTTACCTATGCGACCCCAGACAAGTTGCTTACTACTCTAATTGTCTATTTTTCTCATCTATAAAATGATGAGAACCCTCCCTTACTACTGGGAGGGTTGCTATAAGGATTAAAGCTGCTAGATCAACAAGCCCCTCCTGCAGTACTGGATCACCAGCACACCCTTCTCTACTGTCCATGTGGCTTATACTACGCATCATCCACACTTCCATAACAGGGGAGCAAAAAGTATTTAGGCTGAGATCCTTAAACAACAGCGTGAGACGCAGAAGCAGGAGACACCACAAGACGGACCACCCTGTTTTGATTGCTAAATTTCGTGGCTGTAAGGAAACTGGTCTCATGTAGATCAAATGTGAGCCACATGAGAAAGTGCAAGTGTGCATGTGCATGTGTACATGCACGCACACACACAGTCATACAGCCATGCTGGCCCTTTGGTTCTTCAGAAGGGTTGTGCTCTTCCTCATCCTAGGTCCCTTACGTTTGCTGCTTCCTTTGCCAATTGCCACACTCCCCACCCTGCTTCCCATGCTTTAGTTAATTCTGCACCTCTTTTAAGTTCAACTTATTCATTACTTTCTCAAGAAAGCATTCTCTGATTTCCATAACCAGGGCTCTTTGCTCTATTACCTTGTCTTATAAGGAGGCACTATGCCTCCTTCCTTTATAGCATTTATCACTAAGGATTAATATTATTAGCATTTAAAACTTGCATAGCACTTTGATCATGATTGTGATTATAGCATCTAATGCTTGATAAATGGTTATTACTTCCACTTTTGATCTTAGCATCATATACGTATTCATGAGAAAGAAAGATATTGACTGATTGATTGATTGATTGGTTGATTTTCATTAGGTATACGTGGCAACATCAATAAGTACACTGTGACAGTGGCCTAATGCCCTGCTGCTTACATACAACACAATTTCATCATTTGTCCCCAGCCTGCCTTCCTCATGTTGCCTAAGATTTTGATAGTTTGTTAATACTATATATTTTCCTCTTAAATTTGAGCAAGTTAGAAATTAATTTTCTATAATGGAAACACTGTGCCTACCATTAAAAGTAGAATCAGCTTCGTATATTATGTTTAGGAAATTACCTTACTCTTTGGGAAAAAAATCAAATTAGATCTTCGTATGATATACTAAATTAAATTCAAAATAGATGAAGAAGCGAAAACATAAATGCTAGGACCATTAAAAAAGGAAAATCCATGTACCTACTCACCTAGTGTTGGAATAAGAATGGGTTTTTAAGCAACATTAAAGAGGGGGAATCACAAACTTCCCCAGTTAATAATGTCAACATAAAAAAAAATCCGTATGCCAGAAATATTGGAACATTTAAGAGCCAGACTTGCAAAAATTATCTATTATTACGTATAACAAAATGGTGATTTTCTTAAAACACTGTTTGTACAAATTAATATAAAAAAACTAAAACTTTATTTCCCTTCCCAGTAATAGTGGAGTAAGATCCTACTAGACCAATCCCCCTGCAGACAGCCACAATAAACTCTGGGTGTAATACCAAAAGCAGCTACAGAGTGAACAGAAGTGGGCACACTCTGGTAGACAATCCATGCTGAGAGGAGTGGAGTTGTGATGGGTATTTTCAATGCTTTCAGCCTGGTGCTACACATGCAGCATGAGGGGTGGCAAGGGCACCAGTAAAAAAGTTTGTTCTGGAACACTTGAAGTCCAAACCCAGGTGAACCATAACCTCTAGAGAGAAAGAGGAAATCCTGAAGAGAAAAAAACAGAGAGGGATCCCCAAATTCTGTCCTACCACATTTCTGACTGGCTCTGAATCTCACATGATCAGAACCTACTCAAAATTGCTTATATACAAAAGATATGAACTAAGATCCAAATTGCCACCTAAGAAACGGTATGTAGTAGGAGACCAACCAAAATAACTGCCTAGTAAAACAAGAGAAACAACATTCACTGCAAAAATAATAACAAAATTTAGAGTCTTCACAATTTAATATTCAAGATGTTGAGGAATGAATCTAAAATTATAGAATAGATTGGGGCACCTGGGTAGCTTATTTGGTTGAGTGGCTGACTCTTGATTTCAGCTCAGATCATGATCTCAGAGTCATGAGATTGAGCCCATATAGGACTCCATCCTCAAAGGAGAGTCTGCTTAAGGATACTCTCTCCCTCTGCCCCTCCTTCTGCTCAAGTGCGTGCAAGTGCACAAGCACTCTCTCTTATAAATAAGCAAATCTTTAAAAAATAAAAATAAAAAATTATAGAACATATTTTAAAGATAGGAAAATGGAACATTACTAGGGAGAAAAGTCTGACATACATGCAATTGGAATCACATAAGGAGAGGAAAGAATGAATGGGGCAGAAAAAAGGGACACCTGAGTAGCTCAGTGGTTGGGTGTCTGCCTTAGGCTTGGGGAGTGGTCCTGGAGTTCCGAGATCAAGTCCCACATTGGGATCCCTGCATGGAGCCTGCTTCTCCCTCTGCCTGTGTCTCTGCCTCTCTCTGTGTCTCTCATGAATAAATAAATAAAATCTTAAAAAAGAAAAAGAATGGAGCAGAAAAGAATATTTAAAGACAGAAAGGCCAAAATTTCCCCAAATTTGATTAAAGGTTATCCATTTACAGATTGAAGATGTTCAACAAAAACCAAGTAGAATGCACATGAAAAAGGCCATGCCAAGATTACAAAGTCAAATTCAAAGAGTAAATCTTGAATGCAACAAGAGAAAAATTACTCATTACATGCAAGAGGACAATTTAACAGATGACTTCTCATCCAAAATCATGGAAGCCAAAAGAAGTGGAACACCATTACCAAGTGCTAAAAGAAAAAAAAATGTTACTCAAGAATTTTTCATCTAAGAAAATATCCTTCAAAAATGAAGGATAAATGAAGACATTTCTAAATAAAAGAAAGCTAAGGGAGTCCATCTATAGTGCGCCAGTAACTCAATAAAAGAAGTTCTTTAGGTTGAAGGAAAATGATAGCAGATGAAGACCTCAACTCTTCTTAAAAGAATGAGGAAAGTATCAGAATGGTAAATATTTGAAAAAATACAAAAGGCTATTTTTTTTTTGCTTTTCAAACTCTTAATTTTTTTATTTATTATTCATGAAAGACACAGAGAGAGAGAGAGAGACAGAGAGAAAGAGGCAGAGACACAGGTAGAGGGAGAAGCAGGCTCCATGCAGGGAGCCTGATGTGGGACTCAATCCCAGGTCTCCAGGATCACACCCTGGGCTGAAGGTGGCGCTAAACTGCTGAGCCACCTGGGCTGCCCAAACTCTTCTTAATTTACTCATAGTTATTTAAAGCAAAAAAGAAATAACATTGTTTTGTGACGTTTATTACATAGGTAGGTATAATACATATAGTACCCACAGTATAAAAGACATGGGGGGCAGAATGTAGACCCATATTGCTTATGTAGGTTCAACAATTTATGTGAAGTGGTACAGTATTAACTGTACACAGGCTGAGAGCACTAAAAATGTATACTATAATCCCCATGAAAAATTATACAAAGATGTATAGGTAAAAAGACCATAAGAAAATTAAAATTGAGTTCTAAAAAAATTCCAATATCTGAAAAGAAGAAAACAAATCTGAAGACCAAACAAAAAGCAAAAAAAACAAAACAAAACCAAACAAACAAACAAACAAAAAAAAAAACGGAAAACCCAAATCCAAATATATCAATAATTACTTTAAATATTAATGGACTAAACATTTGAATTGGATTTTTTTAAAGATCCAAATTTATGCATTCACAAAAAAGGCACTGTGGTTTTTATTCTGTTGTTGTTCGTTTTTGTTTTTAAGAGAGTGAGCACATGTGTGATGGTGGGGAGGGAGCAGAAAGAGAAGTAGAGTGAAAATCTTAATCAAGCTCCACACTCAGTTGGAGCCCAATGTGGGGCTCAATCCCAAGACCCTGAGATCATAACCCAAGCCCAAATCAAGGCTCAGACGCTTAACTGACTGAGCTACCCAAGAACCCCAAAAGGCACATTTATTATAAAGACATAGATAGGTTGAAAATAAAAGGACACTATCTTAAGCCACATGGTCAAGGTCAACCTCAACAGTGACAAGTCATATTGATACCATGCATCCTTGATACGATGTGACAAGAATGATACTTTACCTCTGTGGTCTTCGAAAAACACATTACCCCAGTCTAATCAGTAAAATTCCAGTTGAGGACATTTTATAAAATATCTGACCAAAGATCCTCGAAACTAGCAAGGTCATTAAAAAACAAGAAAAGTCTGAGAAAGTGTCAGAACCAAGATAAGCTTAAGGATACATGACTACTAAATGTAATGGGGTATCCTAGGTGATATCCTGGAACAGAAAAAGGTATTAGGGGAAAACTGAGGGAAGATGAATAAAGTATGGACTAACAAAATAGTTACCACTATTAACATAATATTAGTTACATCAATACATCAATATTAGTTCATTAACTGTGAAAAATGTACCATACTAATGTAAGATGTTAATAATAGGGGAAACTGGGTGTGGGGTATATGAAAATTCTCTGCACTATCTTCATAATAATTATATAAATATAAAACTGTTCTGAAATAAAATGGTTATTTTTTAAAAGTATAATGAGGGAGGGCAGCCTGGGTGGTTCAGCGGTAGCGCCTGCCTTTGGCCCAGGGTGTGATCCTGGGGGCCGGGATCCAGTCCTGCATTGGGCTCCCTCCATGGAGCCTGCTTCTCCCTCTGCCTGTATCTCTGCCTCTCTCACTCTGTGTCTCTCATGAATAAACAAAATCTTAAAAAAAAAAAAAAAAAGGATAATGACGGAATATTATGAATAGCTTTGTCAATACATTTGACAATTAAGATGAAATGGAATGTGTTGAAAAAACACAAATTACCAAAAATGACCTGAGAAGAAACAGAACACTTGAATAATTCCATATTTAATTTTTTTAATTTAAAACATTCCCAGAAAGAAAACTTCAGACCTAAATGGCTTCTCAAGTGAATTTTACCAAACATATAAGGAAAATAAATAATGCTGGTTAGAAAGTAGAGAGGAAGAAAACATTTCTCAACCAATTTTCCAAGGTCAGTGTTAATCTGATCCCAAACTGAGGGAAGTATTTTACAAGAAAGGGCAACTTTAGACAAATATCACATGAAAAAAGATGCCAAAAAATTTTTAACAAAATTATAGCAAATAAAAGCAAATATACAAAAAGGATACTATATTATGATGAAGTGGGGTTTAATTCCAGATGCAAGTTGGCCTAACATTTTGAAGTCAATCAATGTAATTCACTATTTAATAGAATAATGGAAGAAAATGACATGATATCAGAGTAGATGCAGAAAAATCATTTGACAAAAACACACATGTGAAAAAAAAATTTCAACAAAATAGGAATAGAAAGGATTCCCTTAACCTAATAAAGGGCATCTATAAGAAATCCATGGCTAACATCACACTATGGTGTAAGATAGAATGCTTTCTACCTAAAATCATATCAGAAAAAGGTAAAGATGTCTAATTTTGCCATTTGGATTCAGCATTGGACTTAATGTATCACCCAGTAAAATAAATCAAGAAAAAAAAAGGCATAAAGATTGCAAAGGAAGATACAAGCTTGCCTTTATTTGCAAGCAAAAGGACTGTATTTCAAAACACTAGAAAAATCTATTAAGAAGACATTTGAACTAACCAGTGAATTTAGTAAGGTCACAGAGTTCTAAGTTAATATACAAAATTCATTGTATTTCTAATTATTGGCCATGAATAATTAGAAAATGAAATTTTAAAACATTTCATTTGCAACTGCATAAAAATACTTAGGAATAAATATAATACATAAGATTTGAGCATTATAAACAAAATCTTGCCTAGGGAAATTAAACACCTAAATAAATGGAAAGATATACCATGTCCATGAAGTAGAAAACTGAATATGGTTAATGTGGCAATTCTCCCCACTATATTCACAATTAAATTCCTAACAGGCTTTTTTTTTTTTTTTTTTTTTTAGCATATTGAGAAACTGATTCTAAAATGCATAGAAAGGCAAAGACTCTAGAATAGTCAAACAATTTTGAAAGGGAAGAACAAGTCTGGAGGAGTTGCACACCTTATTTTAAGACTTAACTATTTAGGGATCCCTGGGTGGCGCAGTGGTTTGGGGCCTGCCTTTGGCCCAGGGCGCAATCCTGGAAACCCGGGATTGAATCCCACATCAGGCTCCTGGTGCATGGAGCCTGCTTCTCCCTCTGTCTGTGTCTCTGCCTCTCTCTCTCTCTCTGTGTGACTATCATAAATAAATAAAAATAAAAGACTTAACTATTTAGCTACAGTAGTCAAGACCACGTGATATTGATGTGAGAATAAACTTATAGAATAATGGAAGAGACAGAGTCCAGAAATCTACTCACACTTATATAATCAGTTGATTTTCAATAAAGGTGCAAAATAGTTCATCAGAGAAATGGCAGCCTTTTCAACAAATGATGCTGGAACAGCTAAATATCTAGACAGAAACCGAGTGAACCTCCACCCTTACCTCACACCATACACAAAAATCAACTGAAATGGATATCCCATAAAAATTATCTGTAACAGATTTTTAAGTAGATAAAACAGACTTCATTAAAATTAAAAACTTTTGTACTTCAAAATAGAGCTAAGAAAAAAGAAAAGCAAGCCACACTGAAGGTAAATACGTAAACATATGTAGCTAACAAAGAAATCATATCTAGGATATGTAAAAAACTCTTACAAATCCATAATAGGGACATAAACCATACAATAAAATGGACAAAAGATTTGTACATATACTTTTTTTAAAAGATTATTTATTTATTTATTTATTTATTCATGAAAGACACAGAGAGAAAGGTAGAGACATAGGCAGAGGGAGAAGCAGGCTCCCTCCAAGGAGCCTGATGCAGGACTTGATCTCTGGACCCTGGAATCACGCCCTGAGCCAAAGGCAAACACTCAACCACTGAGCCACCCGGGTGTCCTCTGTATTTTTTTTTTTTTTTTTATTCATGAGAGACACAGAGAGAGGCAGAGACACAGGCAGAGGGAGAAGCAGGCTCCACGCAGGGAGCCCGACACGGGACTTGATCCCGGGACTCCAGGATCACATCCTGGGCTGAAGACAGGCGCTAAACCGCTGAGCCACCCGGACTGCCCTGTATATAAACTTTTAAAAAGAATATATATAAATGGCCAATTATAACATGAAAATAGGTGCAACATTATTAGTCATCAGGACAATGCAAATTAAAGCAGAATTCAATATCTTTACACACTACTCAAACAGGTAAAATTAAGAAGACTGGCAATACCAAGCATTAATGAAGATGTAAAGCCTCTGGAATTCTTACATGTTATTGACAGAACTGCAAAATGGTACAGTTACTTTGGAAAAAAGTTTGACACTGTCTCATAAACTAAACATACACTCAAGCCTACAATCCAGCAATTTTATTACTAGGTATTTACCCAAGAGAAATGGAAACATGTATCCACACCAATAACTGTATGTAAATGTTTACAAAACATCTTCTGTAATGACCCCAAACTGAAAATAACCCAATTGTCAAATGGTGAATGGATTAGCAAATTGTGGTAAACAAATAATGACAATAACAATTAGAAATTTTAGGATATGTAACAAGATGGATGAATCTTAAAAACATGGTAAGTGAGGGGGTACCTACGTGGTGCAGTCAGTTAAGTGTCTGCCTTTGGCTCAGGTCATGATCCTGGGGTCCTGGGATTGAGCCCTGCATTGGGCACTCTGTTCAGCAGGGAGCCTGCTTTCCCACTGCTTAGGCAGTCTCTCTCTTTCACCCTCTCTCACTCTCTTGCTCTCCCTCTATCTCAAATAAATAAACAAAATCTTTTTTTAAAAAAACATGGTAATTGAGGAAAGTAGTCCGACACAAAAGAGTACATCCTGTATTATTCCATTTATGAGAACTCCTAGAAAAGTGAAAACTATACTGACAATGATATAGAATGATCAGTGGTTGCTGGAGCTGAAGGTCAGTGAAGGGGGTTGGTTACAAAGGGCCAAGAGTAGAATTGTAGGGTCAGGGAAGTATTCTATATATTGACTGTGGCAGGGGTTAGATAAATAGATATAATTGCCAAATTCATTAAACTATGCCCTTGAGAATGAATTTTGTTTTATGTAACTTATATTCGAGTAAAACATTTTTAAATAGAAGATGGTTAGAGGACATGGATGAATAATTACTCACAGAGAAAGTATGTAAGACTTTTAAACATGAAAAATGTGCAAGCACAACATCAACCAAGGACCCGCAAATCTAAACAGCGGTAGGGAACTCTCCTTTCACCTGTCAGATTCTCAAGGATCTAGAAGTGGCAATGTGGAACACCAGCAAAAAGCCTCTCACAAGCCACCCTTGTAAAAATAAATTAACACCTTCCTGAAGTGCATTTGAGCAATATATAATGGAAACCTTAGAAATGTTTAAACCTTTGACTCAAGGGTTAACAAAACATACTGTGGCCATTAAAAATTAATTTCAACAGCTTTTTAATGACATAAAAAATGCTCCTGATACAATACCGTGTGAGTAAACAGACCACAATTTGTACCTCAAATGACCTCAACGATGTTAAATGTGCATGGAGTGTGTGTACATGTGCACACAAAGAAATTCTGTAAGAAAACATACTAAAATATTAGTAGCAGTTATCTTTGGCTGTTATGATGGGTAATTTCTTTTTCTTTCATGGTTTCCCCTATTTTCCAGTTGGAGCCTGTATAGCTTTTTTCAACATGAATAAACACATGAATGAAACAATTTTTGGAAAATCAGCACCAATTCTGCTAGAAATCACATGAATAATCATTATCCAAAGGTCACAGAGAGATAGGTGAGTCTTTTAGTCTTAAAAATGTCCCAAGGACTTTTTTTTTTTTTTTTTTTTTTTTTTTTGCTTCAGCCAGCTCTCCCTCTGGATTCTGATGTTGGGTGCCCAGAAGCATTCCCATACAACTTTCCCATCCCATGAATTCGACTTACAGCAGCACATGGCTCCATCTATGGAGAAGGGAACAGAAAAACACAGATGTGTCATGTTGTTCCAAAGAGTCTGGATTCCATTCAACAAGGGGGTGCTGTCAGAGGACGCGGCAAAGAGAAAAAGGGTGGAGAAACTAACCCCATGAGCCAGAGGGACCAAGAAGTTTCAGCCAAGAGGAGGGTCATCAGAACTGAAAGGATGGGGAGACCTGCGACAGGCAGGGATGGTGATGGTAAGAGACAAAAGGAAGATGTAACAAGTGTGGGGAATGAACCTCCGTTCAATCTCTAATGCTAACAACGCCCATCTCTCACTCCTCTTCTCTAACAACATGCACTCTCTTGGCAACTTCTTCTATTCTCTGGCTTTAGGTACCATCTACATTGATCTGTAACAAAGCTGATGCCCGTATTTCTATCTCTAGCCTGGACTTCTTTTTCTGAGCTTCCAACAGCCTACTCAGCATCAATAGTTTGGATTTCTAACAGGCATCTTAAACTTAACACATCCAGCATTAAACTATTTTTGACTCCTGTCCCCTAATCTGTTTTCCTTCCTCCCATCTTCAAATACACCAAGTTTCCACTTCCATGAAAGCCTCTGCATAGGTCTGTTGGCCTGGGATGCTCTTCCTCCCACAACAAATACAACATGACTGATGTGCTCTAAGTTTGCACAACCCAGCAGACTTCCTTTCTTCATGCCTGATGCTTTAATGAAAGACTCATCTTAAATGCCAACTCCCCAAGAAGTCTTCCTGGATTGCCTCATCTGGGGTAGGTTTGCCCTATGCATCATGGTTTAGAATTGGTTTGTTTCTAAGGTAATGATGTGTGTGTTGGTAAGAAAAAGCACATTCAATGACTTTAGTGAGAGTGTAGAGGTGAGCTATGCACATTGCTCCTAGGACCATCTAGGCCAGCATCATTCTGCAAACAAATAAGTTTGGGAAAATCCCACATATTCCCCTCATAGATATTTATGATGTTGAGTTAACGTATTAACAGCCATGAGGTGTCCGCATAGTTGGGAGTTGGGAAACTTCCTTCTATAGCTACACCTTGGGAGTTCTTACCACAATAAGCTAGGGCATAATCAGGGTGTTTCAACCCACAAGTTGTCTGGCACTAGCTATCTGAACACAAGGTCCTTAGGAAAGACCAAGGTGCTGCCTGGTATTTACAGAATACAGGGAAAATTCTAGGTCTGATGGGCAGAAGCCTGACTTGAATTGTTAAAGTGGGAATTCATGACCTGCTGCTCAGGTCACAGAGACCAAAACCAATTCACAGACCCAGAGCCCCTTAATTAAGAGGGAATCTGGATACTTTTGAGGAACAACCCTACCATATAGCCATATGCATATACTGTAAGTCTTCCCTCAAACCTTGCCTAAAAGATCCTTCAGCCATTTACCAAAATGACTATGCATTAAGGGAAAGAAAACGCTGAGACCACTCAAGGTTTTAAATAGTAGCTCTGAACTAGTGATAATCCATGGAGGGCTACAGTGCCAGCACAGTCTGCTCGGTCAGAGTGGAGGGTTATGGGGGATAGATGAAGCCTAAGTCCATGTCATAGTGGGTCTGGTAAGGCTACAAGCTCATCCTGTGGTTACTTCTCCAAGATCAGAATACATAATGGAAATAATCATTCTTAGTCACTGCAGAGCCCTCACATTTGTTCTTTGATCCATGAAATAAGGGGCTATGATAGTAGGAAGGACCAAGTGGAAGACCCAACAGATAGTTGTGATGATGCCAATCACACATGCAAATCAGCATAGCCTCTGGCATCTGTGATGTAGCTATAGATGTATCAAATGCTAACTTTCCAATTTCTTTCTAAAGTTTCCCTTTATGGGGGCAGGGAGATCAGTATACCTTCAAATCTTATCTCAAGACCATGTCAACTCACCTGCTTCCTGCCATAATATAATGTGAGGGAACATATATTCATTCATTCACTCATTTAGGGTGAGTGAGCAGAGAGGAGGGGCAGAGGGAGATGGAGAGAGAGAATCTCAAGCAGATTCCATGCTGAGCATGGAGCCCACCATGGGGCTTGATCTCATGTCCGTGAGATCACAACCACAGCTGTAATCAAGAGTTGGACACTCAACTGACTGAGCCACCCAGATGCCCCACCAAGTAGCTATATATTGTTATGGTATGCGACAACAAACACGCTGGCCCAATGCATGATGATATTATATTAACTGGATTTACTAAGGATGAAATTACAAATACCCCAGAGGCCTCAGAAAGGGAAAGAAGATAAACCCCATGGAATTTTAAAGTTCTTCCAGTCTGGTAAGTTTCTAGGGATCCAGAAGTCTAAGGCATGCTGGAATAGTCCCTCTAGGATGAAAAACCAATTAATTAGCCTTTTGCCACCCATCACAAAAAAAGACTCATATGCTTGAAGGGTGTCTCTGGATTTTGGAGACAATTTTGTCATGCTGTTCTGATCTGCTGTGCTGTTCTTGGGTAACCCAGAAGTTCTGAGTAGGGCATCGAGTAAGAAAAAGCAATCTGCAAGGCCCAGGCTCTAAATTGTCGTCTAGCACTGAAAAGCAGCACAGCTTATAAAGGTATTTATGTCCTATGTAATGTCCACTGGGAGGCATCCATGGGGATTATCAGGAGGAAAGCTGACCTATTCCTGAAGGTATAGGTCTGTCACTTTGCCCAGGTAATCTGGCGCTTGTTCATGGGCTTCCATACAAAAGTGGTCACAGAGACAGGAACGGATACTGTGCATTGGTTTGAAAATAGGGACTTCTCATCACTAAAGCTGTGCTGACTACTGCCTAGCTAAGTACCCAGGCTGCCAATGGCAGGGGCCAACACTGAGCCCTTTTATGTCCCCTTTATCCAGGTGGGCTTTCCAGTCACCTGGCAAAGATGACATTGGATCTCTTTCAACATGGAGGGAGCAATGATTTGTCTTGACAAATTTCAGATACAAATTTGCCTTTCTGATTGAAACACTTTTGCCATTTATCATCATCTGTGGACCTCCATAATGCTTTTGCATCACCAGGATGTCCTGCGCATCACAGAATTGAACTAAGGGACTCATCTGATGGTGGTGACGGTGTAGCAGTAACTTCAGAACCACAGAACCCACTGGTCTCCCCACATATCCCATCGCCAGAACAGACTTACTAGAACAGTTGGTACCTTGCTGATGACTCATCTACAGTCAGCTGAGAGGAAATCCCCAGCAGTTAAGGTGCTGTTCTGGAGAACTTATCATGCCTTAAGCCAGTTGAGGCAGCCAAATGAAGAAATGACCATCAAGCATTGAGATCTTGTGAAATGAAGGTTGGGCACCCCAGCAGGTAAGCAACACTGTCCAGCAAGATGCTGGCAGAGAAAGTAAGGGGGACACACAATGGACACTGTAGTTATGACCAGTTACAGTAATGTGAGTTTAGAAGCTCCTTCGTATGTGTCTTCCTATCTCTCCCATTGCTCTATGTAAAAAGCAGTAATTGTAGCTAACACTTTAGATTTCAGGGGACTGGAAAGCAAGAGGAGAGAAGGCAGGCTAGTTACACCCCCAGCCCCCTTCCGCTGAGCTGTAGCGTGGCCATGGCCACATTCTACCTTAGGCCTTCCCTGCCCTCCAGTGACCTCCCCTTTAGCTATCCATCTTGTTCCTTTCAGTAACTGCTCCCTCTCCTGCCCTTTCAGGCCTAGGAGAGAGAAATGCTTCCACATCTGCTCATTTCATTTAATCTTGCCCTCACATGAGTAAGTGGTTCTTCAATAAACTCATGTCCATCTGCTTTCTTCCTAGACCCTGACCAATGTATGACCAGATTATGATGACCCATGGCAGGATACAGAACAGCTCCCGTACCCCCAAAAAGCTCCCTTGTGCTGCCCCCTGGAGCCACACGGTCCTCTGCTCCTAGTCCTGGAAATTACTGATCTCTCTTCTGTTCCTATTGTTTTGCTTTTTTCAGAATGTCACATAGAGATTTGGACAATAACAGAAAATATACCACTGGGTGCTGCTTCTACACTTTATGTAATTTGGGCTAAATGGCTTATTGTTTCTGCTTATATAGCTTCTGTTGGGCTGTTAATGTTACCAGGATGAATGGGAAAATTCTCACCAGAAGATGTTTCTGAGCAAGAACCTGCTTATGTGATGGGTGAGGAAGTATCTCCAGTGAATACACAAGTCATAGCAAATCACTGCATTTATTCCATCCTCTCAGCAATCCCTCAAACCCCACTCTTCATGTTTAAACACTGATTTTATTTTTAACAGACGTATTTTATATAAAAGGCTAGGCAACATTGAAAAGCACAGCACGTTAGCAATAAAGGTCAACTTAGCTGTTCAATTAAAGTCTACCATTACATTAAAATATAAATATATATGGAAAATGGCTTTTTAAAGTCTCTGAAACATTATTTGGGTCAAGATTTTATGCCTTATTACCAAGATGTTAGGGTTTTTAATTTACGCCCTTGAGTATTTTTTACGAAATAACAAATTCGAAGGATGTCTTTTTTCCCCCTATACTATCCATTCTTGAATTGAATAATCATTTCTCAAAACCATGTTATTATGAAGGTTTAGATTTTATTTTACTTCCTGCTTTATTCTTTCCTGTGTTGTTTGCCTTTTTAAAAAAGGATGTATTTTTAAATTTTATTTCTCAAATTAAGATGCACTAAAACGAACTTTTTTTTCTCTTGGTGTACACTTTCACGAGTTTTAACACACATACAAGATTCACGTAGCCACTGCCACGCACAAGATGCAGAGTGGCTCCATCACCCTACAATCTTCCTCGTGCTGCCCATCTGGAGTGAGGCCTTCCCCACCCTGAGTCCTGGAAACTACCGACCTCTTCTTTGATCCTATTGGTTTGCCTTTTCCTGAATGCCATATAAACAATCCTACAGTAGCAGCCTTTGAAAGTGGTTTCTTGTGAATGTCTCTCAGATTCATCCATGTTGTATGCATGGAAAGCTGATTCCTTCCTATTGCTGAGAAATATGCCATCATATAGATGGACGAGTTTGCTTATCTGGTCACCTGCTGAAGGACATTTAGGCCTGTCCCCATTTGGGTCAATTATGACTAGGGCTGCTAAGGACATTCTTGTACAGATTTTTTTAGTGAAATTTGCAAGCATTTTTAGATACAAATGTCATACAGGATTTGCCCAACACAATCACAGGCCCATGACGCTGGGAGCGCAGGTCAAAGGGAGTTCGGGGCACTCACTTGTAGCAACATCAGGTGTGTTCTTGTCCCCACATTGTCCCTCCTACTGTGCTCTGCACTGTACCACCTTCCCAGTGGCTGGAGAGGAGAGCAAGGCAGAGAGCAAACAGCACTACCCCAAGGCCAGTGCCACTCACTGCCACTGGGGGTGACACTAGTCTCACCTCTGATGACTGTTTCATGGGTGCCAGTGCTTTCATGGTAAAATCCAGGAGATCCTCTAGTCCTAGGACGCAATATAATTAGTGGTCAATTCCCAACAATCACCATCTAAATTCAAGAAAACCACTGTGATAGTACAGGAATCCCAGTGTTCTCTCTAAAGGTGAAACAGAAAACAACAGGGCAGGTGGATGGACCAGCATAAGCAGCATAGCACAGAAACATCCATGTACAAAAGAAAGGTAGAGCGATGGAATGATAGAACGGACTAGAAGGACACATTCAAGCAAATCATGGAGAGAATTGAATGTATGACAAAGCAAGCATTAAAAACAATGGGGAAAGAATAATAAGTGGCGGTGGTAAAACAGATTATCTATTTGGGAAAAAAATGTGAATTTGGATGCCTACCTTATGTCAGGATGGATTAAAGTGTTTTGTTTTCAAAGAATAAGAAAAACAAGCATAGTAGAAAGTGTTTTTATATCAAGTCTGGGCAAGAATGATGAATTTATAGATTAAGCAACAGAAGACATTCCAAAAGAAGATTAATGTATTTGATTATATTAAAACGTAAACTTCACAACGATGAGGTGTCACGTGAACGAAAGGAAAGCAGCAAGCTGGGAACAACGCTATGTGGGAGTATCCTGCTTACAACAGAAAAGGGTTATCTTTTAATAATTAATTATAAACAATTATTAAACGAAAAGGTGATAAAATTGACTTAAGAAAACACCAGTGAGGGCATTACCCAGCCAGAACATGAGGCGGATTCACATCAGGAAAGACACGATCAGCGCTAAGGCTCACAGAAATGTCCAAGTCCAATGTTGCTCCAAGAAGTATAAATTAAGAGGATAATGAGGCACCAATTTATACCTCTTAAGCTATCAATATTTTAAAACTATGTTAATATTCAATGCCAGAAGGAATATGAAACTAGAACACTCATACAACGTTGATGGTAATATAAATCATTATTATCTTTTCACAGAACAATTTGGCAATCCTTATAAAAATGCACATAAGTATTCACACTCTGGCCTTGAATCGGATGCAAAACCTGTCCCTGACCCCTCCTTGACAATGGCCACAACCCCAGTCCCCTCCCAGGCTCTTGTCCACCCTCTACCCCACCTCTGGCTTCCTTTTGCCCACTGACTTCTGCGAGGCCCCAAAAACCATGGCATGGAGGGGCTGCTCGTCCTGGGGCTCTTCCCATGGCACCTCAGGTCTCTGTTTAAAGCTCACCTTTGCAGAGAAGCTTTCTGAGGTCCTCCCTGCCACTCTTCCTATGGCTCCGTCACACTGCACACCTCCTTTCACCCTAGGTGTGTCTGTGGACTGTCCTCTCATCTGCCAGCAGGTAGCACTCTGAGGGAAGGGATCATGTCTTCCTTTCCAATGAGTCCCTAGCACCTAACACAGTGCCTGTCCCATAGTAAGGGCTCCAGACCTCTCTGTGGATTGGCTGAGCAAATAAATGAACAAACAAACATATGCAAATCTAAAGAAACTGAAGACTTGGGGCACCTGGTTGGCTCAGTGGTTGAGCATCTGCCTTTGGCTCAGGTCGTGATCCCAGGGTCCTGGGATCAAGTCCCATGTTGGGCTCCCCGCCGAGGGCCTGCTTCTCCCTCTGCCTATGTCTCTGCTTCTCTCTCTGTGACTCTCATGAATAAAGTCTTTAAAAAAAAGAAAGAAAGAAAGAAAGAAAGAAAGAAAGAAAGAAAGAAAGAAAGAAAGAAAGAAAGAAAGAAAGAAAGAAAGAAACCAAAGACTCAACAGTGAAATGGTCAGAAACATTCTGGGCTATAGAACTAAAAAGCCCGAACAAGCGGTCATTATCCCATCAACTAGCCCCTGTGGAATGCTGCTTGTTCCTTCTGGATGGAACGTTTTTCTCCAGCCACCCATGTGGGAGACTCTTCATCTCTTGAAGCTTCCACTCTGCTCTGTTTACTCTCTGGAGACTTTTCTAACTTCCCAGCCAGCATGAACATATTAAGGTAAGATTTTTGGCAACACAGTGGATCTCTCCCCAACCTCCTGGGTCTAACCATAGAAATATATCAACAAATACATCAAATATATCAACACCTACTGGAATAAGTATATCAACGAAATCATTTTAAACATATGGTGGAAGTTGAAACCAAGAAAGGGAAAATCCACAGGTGCTGGATGCTGAAAGCATGGAGGGAAGCAACTCTGGAGCAGAGAGAATGTGAGTTATTCCCACAAGAGCCCGGGGAGGGTGTAAGACCTGGATGGAGCAAGCTGTGCTAACGGCAGCCCTGGGATTTCATGCAGGCAGTAACAAGCTGGGGTTTAATGCCCACTTGGGGCTAGGACCCACCACTGCAAGACTGGGAGAAGACCTGGCACAGATGACAGTTAATAAAGCAAAACAGGGATCCCTGGGTGGTGCAGCGGTTTGGCGCCTGCCTTTGGCCCAGGGCGTGATCCTGGAGACCCGGGATCGAATCCCACGTCGGGCTCCCGGTGCATGGAGCCTGCTTCTCCCTCTGCCTGTGTCTCTGCCTCTCTCTTTCTCTCTCTCTGTGTGACTATCATAAATTAAAAAATAAAAAAATAAATAAAAAAAGCAAAACAGTCAAGGAAAACAGTCAGGATGAAGCCCGGACAGATAAAAACATGGGAAATGCAAGAGAGGCTAAGAGCCAAGGAAAATGGAAGGAGGAGTTTCAACAAATATTTAGTGAGACCCAGAAGAAAAGACTGGCAAGGAAGGGTGGAGGCAATACCCAAATAGTAGCAGCTGGGAATGTTCCAGAAGTTATGAAAGATACGAATCCTCGCCATGAGACGGCACGAGTCCGGGGAGGTTAGATAAACAGACATCTCTAGCAAGATGCATTGTAGGGAAACTGTAAAGTAACAAAAATAAAGAGAAAAATCTCAAAGGCAACCAGATAAAGAAAAAAAAAAAAAGAGATCACCCAGAAAGTATTGGCAATTAGACAGCCAACTCTCAACAGCAACACTAGAGGCCAGAAGACCGTGAAGAATGTCTTCAAAGTGCTAAGAGAAAATAGCTCTCAGACAAGAATTGTACTCCCTGCACAATCTTCATTAAAGAGTAAGTGGAAAATAGACATTTTTTAAAACAAAGACTGCCTTCCCCACACACACAACACCTCACTTAAAGGACTACTACAGGATATACTTCAGGAAATTGAATTCTGAAGGAGGGGTGAGATGGAAGAAGAGTGATGAGCCAACAAACTGGTAAACTTGGGAAAACCTAAACAAACACAGATAGTAAAAACAAACAAACTACTAATAGTGAAAAATTCAGACACTATCAAAATAAGACTGGATTGAAACACTAGCCGGTGGTAACATGTACATTGAAACTGCTTGTTTTATTCAGGACGGTAGAAACATTGTGAACTTTCAGCTTTTTAAATTCAGAACGCATGTTAAAAATTTAAGGGTAACTTCTTCTATTAGAATAGAAATAAAATATTTAAGTCTCAAGACAGTGGAGGGGAAAATGTGTGATAAGGAAAACTGAGATGGAACCAAACACAGTGGAGGAGGGAACAAGGAAAAGACAGAGCCGAGGAAATCAGAGAGATAACAATAAAGCAGAAGGAAAAAACTCAAACATGCTTGTCACATGCTACACTTGACCGCTAAAAAGGCAACGATGTTCATCTGGAATGTTTTAAATACAGATAATGCTATTTTACAAGAAACACACCTAAAACGTGGTGATAGTGACAGTAAAGGGTAGGAAAAAGATATATCAGACAAACACTCATCCAAAAAACTGTTATGGGTATTTTAGTATCAGAGAAGATAGGCCATAAAAGCCAGAGACATAGAAAGGTAACTACATAATTATAAAGGGAAGAGTTGACCAGGAAGATGGGACAAATCTTTACTTGCAGATGTGCACCAGAAGATAAACCTAATTAATAATTCAAAATATCAGTATTTGGGTATTCACCTTGTTATTGTCCCTTGTGACCAGTTCTACTAGGAATTCTGGGTGAATGCGACAGAGGGCACAACTCAGAAATCCCTGGGTCTCTGGTTAGAGCAGATTGTCACAAGGCACAACCCTGTCTGTGTCCTTAGTGTCCTACCATGTTCACTTTGCAGGCCCATAATAGTCTTCACAGCTGCCATCGCTCTGGTGGTTCCTGCTGCCCTGGGACTATTTGTTAGTTATTTCTACATTCTTAGCACCTCTCACAATGTCTGGCAGAGAAAATGATTCAATATGCACCCATTAAAATATAATTTTGAGGGTACCTGGGTGGCTCAGATTCTTGGGTTTAGCTCAGGTCATGAGCTCAGGGTCCTGGAATTGAGCCCCATGTTTGGCTCTGTGCTCAGTGCTCAGTGTGGAGTCTGCTTGAGATTCTCTCTCTCCCTCTGCTCCTCCCCCTCCCCTGCTTATGCTCTCTTTAATAAATAAACAAAATCTTAAAATAAAATTATAATTTTGAAGATGATGAAGCCAGCAGAATGAGTGTCTGTGATACACATTCCTATTTGAAAAGCACAATATAAAACTGTAGATGTGCTTTAATTAAAAATACATAAAAATTCTTTATGCATGTGGATATAGGTGAGGAGTGTGAAAATGTGAAAGCAATAAATTTGTTACATAAGGTGGATTGTGACATTTTGCTTTTTATTTTTATTATGGCTCTTAAATATTACTTGCATAATTTTGAAAACGAAATAAAAAGAAATGACTCTCAGTCATCCAATGAACTGTTTCCTAAAAACTGTCACCACGTATAGATAGAACAACGGAGCTGTTTTCTGAGCCATGTAAATATTCACTCCTAGGGCCAAATCTTGCCTTTGACTCTAGAAGCCACAGGGGCAGGACACAGTGATCCTCTCTAGATATAGAGAGGGCCAAGAAGGAAAGAGGAGACTGTGAGGAATGGCTCTAGCTGGCCCCACTTAATACTGTTTCTCCCGGGGCACCTGGGTGACTTAGGCAGGTAAGCGTCCAACTCGATTTCCATTCAGGTCAGGATCTCAGGGGTATGAGATGGATCCCTGTGTCAGGCTCCATACTCAGAGACTGCTTGAGATTCTCTCTCCCTCTCTCTCTACCCTTCCCCACTCCCTCTCAAAAAAAAACCCAATTCCCTCTCTCTCTTGCTGTTCCTAGGAAATGTTAGATGTCCACCAATGATCCAGAGTTTTGCAGAACAATCTTTCCACTAGCCTCTACCCTACTTCCCATGAGACAAGGTTCTCCAAGTTACCTGGACAGAACACCAGGTAAATTAAGGACAGTATTTCCTATGCAGAGTCTGGTCTATGTGTACCATTTCCAAAGGAAACAGGGATCCTTGGAGAAATGGCTGATGCCAGGTCAGGAGCAAGGAGTGTACCCAAAGAGCCAGGTGCACATCAGAAAGCAGGAGAGCTGTCAAGGACCATCAGGGTCACACTACTAGGATTGAGCAGCCAACATGAAAGTCTCCCACTGGCCAAGATGAATATTAGTGAGAATAATGATGAACTTAAATATAGCACATATGTATATGTTCATGAGTTTATGATAATCTTTTTTTTTTTTTTAAGAAAAATCACTCATTGCTCACTTTTGGAGGATGCTTGGGAACCAATTCATTATTCTGGAAGGCAGTTAGTGAAGGGAAAGTATTTTCTTAGACTGTGTGTCATTGTCACTAAGCAGCTTAAGAGGGGAAGCTGTCATTACAGAAGTACTCCAATCAATAAAAGAAGAAATGATAGATGTGGCATTTCACCACTTTTTAATCCCCAGTGAACTAACAGATGTAAGTAGGACCAACCATGGCTGCTAACACTGCGAAAAGAGAGACCAACAAGGCCACAGATGCTTGCCACCACCTATGAGGTATTCTTGCCAAGATGACTGAACATCTATGTGTCTATCTATTCATTCAGAGGCAGAGGGGTTGGGAGAGGGAGACAGGAGGAAATGCCTAATGTCACTGTAAATCAGTCAGATGTAGGTTGTAAGAAATTCCATATAAAAAATACACCATAACAGATACATCATAAGGGAACAAATTAACAAATGGAGAAAGACCCTATAGACTAAAAACAGTGGGGCAAGTCAGTCGATGGCAATGTAGAGACCTTATTTGGATAATGACTCAAATAGTAAAAGAAAATCTGTGACAATAGGTTAGATTTGAACCCTGGTTGGACATTTAATACTACTGATAATTCTATTAGGTGCAAAACCAGTATTTCTCCCATGTTTTTAAAACGTGTTCTTATATTTTAGAAAGACTTAATGAGAACTTTTTAGTTAAATATGATATCTGGTATTTGTTTCAAAAATATCTGGGGTTGGGGCGCTGGGTGGTTCCATCAGTTAAGTGTCTATCTTTGGCTCTGGTCATGATCTGGGGGTCCTGGGATCGAGCCCCAAGTTGGGCTCCCTGATCAGCGGGGAGTCTGCTTCTCCTTCTCCCTCTGCCTCCTTCCCCTGCTTATGTGCTTGCACTCTCACTCTCTCTTATGCTTGCGCTGTGTCAAATAAATAAGAGCTTCAAAAAAATATCTAGGGTTAATGGAAAAATAGGCAGGAAGAGAAATAAGATGATGGACCATGAGCTGAACACTGAAGCTAAGTAGTAGGTACGTTAGTGGATTCATTATTCTCTTTACTTCTGCATGTGTTTGAGATTTTCAAGAAAAAAAAAAAGTCCAAGGCATTAATAAAAAATAAGTGAAGCTGCTCCTTATTCTCATGGTTGACGTTTGGGGGGGGGCGGATGTCAAGGAAACAATGGGACTCTTACCTTTTCATTAACTGGATAAAAATTCTCCTTGGTAATCGGTATACAAAGGTGTCGAGGACAATCTTTAGGTAATTCAAAGATACATATCCACTTTTGGAAGGGTCCCCTGCACTCAGGGCTTTTTCAACCTTTTCATAGCACTTGGGAAGCTGCAGGGAATGAAAATTCAAGTGTTGCATTCATAGAAATCCACTTCACAGAAATGTTCAACCAGTTTATTTTTACCAAAACCTCGTCACATTTTCCCCTCCAAAAACTGATCAAAAAGGTTACGATGGCATGTACTGAACTTCAAATGTTTAATTGATGAGCTCACTACAGAACACTATCCCCAGTCACAGCTACTCAACTGACAAGGCAGACAAGTTTCTCAGGGAAAAACAGCCATATAATAGCTCCACCTCAAATTTCAGAGCTAAAAATATTCAGTGGATCTGCCAGTTTGATACATCTTTCTTAATATACTTTCAAGCCATTCCCACTGTGAGCCCATGCTAGGCTTCTCCTGATTAAGTCAGGTCAATCAAACAAAAAAAGCTGGCAACATTTTATTAAAACACAAGTAGCTTTTAGAGTAAGGAAAATCATTAATGTAAAGATTATATAAGCAGAATACACATTGTACATTTCTTTAATTATTCTTTTTTTTTTAATGGGGAATCACAAAGGATCATGGTGAATGAGCTTTGCTTATGGGACTTCTAAAATTCAGTAAAGTAGGTTAACCACTGATTTTTATATGACTCATAAAAATACTATGAAGATTGGTTTTAATTCCAAAGGTTTTCCTGCTGTTTATTATTGAGTAATAACAATATTCTCCAATAATTCCAACCCTCTCCACTTTGTCTGAATTCAGTTTTTCCTGCTAACTGCAATGAGAAACAAAATAACCACACCTGGTGCATAAGGTAACAAAAAAAACCTGCTGGAACATAGAAATACATGCATAAGAGTCTCCACCCACTAAAGGAATAAGAGGTGATTCACTGAAATTTCCATAGGGTACACAAGCATATTGGAAATCTAATGGGAAAATCTTTCAAAACATTTACAGAATTGCAGGTCCTAAACTTCTTAGAAAGTTGCACACACACAAAAAATTGCACAAAACTAGCCCAAAATGTGGCTAAATTTGCCCCTATCTCTTTCAGGGAGGTGGATTCACAAGAGAAGTCAAAGCCAGATGTGGAGTATAGTCTCAATGTATTCACTGGATTAATGAAATCCACTTTCAAAATCTTAATGATATTGGTTTTCAATTAGTTTTTTTTTTCAGGAGAATGTTTTTGACATAATCAAGAGCTTTTAGGAAAAAAAGGCAGGGAGTGAAACAGAAATAGTATCTTGGTGACATATATAAACCTTTAAGGGATTCTCACTGTGACTGTTTACAATGACACAAAAGAGAAAAATGCAAGCAATTCAGCAAACTAAAAAAAAGGACATAAAGATATCTAGAAGTTTTTCCATCCAGTTTTTTTATAGTGTTTCAAAAACTCCCATAATGATCATATAAACATATAATTTTACAAAAATGCGATCATAGCTATACATTCAGATTTGACAGGTGCTTTTTTTCATTTAACAATATACCATGATATTTTTTCTGTAAGAACTTATATCTACATCATTCTTTTAAATGATGAATGATGTGTGGCATGCTATCATATTATTGACAGACTAGAGAAAGGTATGCTTATTTTGTTTGTGCATTTAATGTATGTTAATGTTCCACTGATCTCCAATCTAAATGAGGTTCTTTTCTGTATTTATTACATTTATGAATGTGTTTAACACCTATCTCCCTGATGTGAGTTTGTGTAATCTCCATGAGAGTACATTCTATCTGTTTTGTTCACTAATAATTACCTAGAATGAAGCAGAACTTTGCATGCTGTAGGCACTCAATAATTATTTAAAATGAGTATATTTTTTACCAAAAATTTTTTTTAAGATTTTATTTATTTATTCAAGAGAGACACAGAAAGAGAGAAAGGCAGAGACAGAGGGAGAAGCACTCCATGCAGGAAACCTGATGTGGGACTTGATCCCAGGATTCTGGGGTCACGCCCTAAGCCCAAAGCCAATGCTCAACCACCGAACCACCCAGGCATCCCTATCAACAATGTTCTAAAGAAAGGTTGCAAAATGTAAAAAGCTATGACACATAAAAATTAAAATCATAGCTGAGATGCCATTCTATGTGCATCAGGCTAAAAAATTTGAAAGTCTAACAACATAGGGGCACCTGAGTGGCTCAGTCAGTTGAGCGTCCAACTCTTGGTTTCAGTTCAGGTCATGATCTCAGTCGTGGGATCAAGCCCCACGTTGGTCTCCATGCTCAGTGCAGAGCCTGCTGGTCCCTCTCCCTCTGTTCCTCTCCCTGCTTGTGTACACTCTCTCTCTCAAATAAATAAAGTGTTCAAAAAAAAGAGTCCAATAATATCAAGTGTTGGTGAGTAGAGAAAACAACAGGAATTCTTTCTCATATGTTGGGAGTGTAAATTGATATTTGAAAAGTAATTTGATATGGGCAATGAAAGCTGAGGAGCGTGTCTGCTGCAACCTAGCAAGTAATTCTACTCCTAGGTTTAATTCCTAGAGACCTTTGCACATGAGCTCCGAAAGATGCGTATGCAACCACTCACAGTGGCATCATTTGGATTTAGCACAAAACAGGAGGCAATCTAAATGTCCACCCATAAGAGAATGTGTCATTTGTGTATATGTAGGCAATGGAAAACTACAGGATGAAAGAAAGATCTGGTAAAACACAAAGAACCTAGTCTGTAAGGAAACATAATATAAAAAAATATATAAACACATCACCTACAAAGGTTTCATGCCATAAAAAGAAACTAAGAATATGAATTCATTATAAGAAAAGCTTGAAGTCAGGATGATGAAACAATGAAAAGAGAAGGGATATTTCAAAGTGAGGAAGAAAGAAAACAAAAATACTATCATTACAGAAACTAATACACAAATTAGAAACAGCAAGCATAAAAGGCAAGGTGGAGATTCAAATTAATAATAAGAGAATGATTTGAAAGAATCTCACCAAAGGCAGAGGAGAAAGACAAAGGTATTGGAGCAAGTTGGGAGCAGGTGCTAGCTGTCCAGGACAGACCAAGAGGACCCAATGGGAGGGTAACTGGGAATAACCCCAAAGGAAGGCAAGACGCAGGGAAGATGGAGGGAAGGAGGGAAGAAGGAGGAGGGAAGGTGAGGGAAGATTTTAGTGACTCAGACAGAATAAGTTTTCTGGAAATGAAGGAAGGACTGTCCTCCATCAAAAGAATACCCTGTGTTCCAGGAAACTTTGACAAAATGCTTAATGTCAAAGCATTAGTTTGCTTAGTTTTGCTTTTTTAATTTCAAGGATCCAACAAAAATCCCAAAAAACAAAAGATAAAATTTAGGCATCCAGGTAGTAAAAAGGAATCATCTACAAGGGGAAAAAAACTGTTGACCTCAGGCTTCTTCTTCAGAATGCCCAGTGCCAGAAGACAACCGAACAGGGCTTACAACATTTTGAGGAAGAGAAAGCAAGATGGAAGAGCTACACCCAGCTACACTGTTCCAGTGGGAAAGTCAGAGGCAGATAGTCTCAAATATGAAAAAACAAAGGGAATAAAGCACCCATGAGCCTTTCTTAAGGAAATTACTTGACAATGAAATCCAGCCAGCCCCAAAATAAATCAAAATAATGAACTCTGAAAGGGATTAACTATGGTAAGCACTGGAGCGTAGTGACGTGCATTAACTCCACGTAAATACAAAACAAAGGCAAAACAACTGAGGGAATTATAGAACAGAACTGAGTGTAAATATCATCGTAAGCCCCAACTAAGAACAAAACAGAAACGACGAAACTTGTGAGGTGGGAGGTAGGGGTGGGAAGGAACACAGGAAGTGAGAGCCCACCCTGTGCTGCCTGTAATTGAAAGATCCTTCAAAAACACCATCATTTCTGGGACTCTTAATGACTTTCTTAATCTCTTTTCTTGTCTTGAAGTCCCTTTTGGGACCTAATATATCTTGTGGTAGAGAAATATTTATCCAAAGTGCAGAAATATCTTCAGCCTCATATGAAACTGGACTTGGCAAGCACTTAGCCTTATACTTCACTCCAGGCCTTACTGGCAGGATAATTTTGGGCTAGTCATTGAACACCTGCATGCCTCAGTTTTCTCAAGTTGAAGCTGGGATGATAACAGTGCCTCGCTCACGGAACTGCTGTGAAGGCCGCGGAAGGGAATGCCTAACATTGCCTGGCACACGGGAGGGCCCCCAGGAGGGTTAATGACAAGGGAGGCCATGTCTCCTTTACTTCTGGTAAATTCAAAGACATTTAAGTTAAATATGTCTTATTTGTAAAAAGGAGCGTGATTCTCTTCTTATAAAATTACTTCTATCTATGTATCCACCCACCCACCCACCGAGGCAGCCATCCTTCTATATATATGAATAAAGACAGACCTAGAATTATGTTCGCCAAATGTTGCCTTTGATTATTTCTGGGTGGTGGATTTTGAATAATTTATACTTTCTTCTTTGTACTCTTCAGAATTGCTTACTTTTTTTGTAATGCTAATGTATTTTGTAATGGTTCTGTTTTTATGAAAACAATAAATTTATTAACAACAATAACAGAAAACAAGTTTTACTAATTTACCAACACAATATTACATATACTCACTTCTCCAACACCTTGATCAACACTGGCTTTTGTTAGTTTTTTCCTCATTGACATTTTTCTCTTGAAAATTTTATATTCATTGTTAAAAGTTCTACATACCTTTGGAATAGTTATGATTTATCTCTTGTTTATGTGGCACATATTTTGTCAAGTTTCCCATTTGTTTATACAAAGTTTTGCTGTATAAAAGCTTTTCATTTTAATGTAATCAGATGTATCAAATCTTTTTCTTCATGGTTTTTGGTCTTCAATTTCAAGATTACAAAATTTTCACCCACATTATTTTAAAATTTAAATAGTTGACATATATAGAATTTATTCTGATGTGAAGAAGGGAAGGTTACAGGGATGCCTGGGTCACTCAGCAGTTGAGCATCTGCCTTTGGCTCCGGGTGTGATCCCAGAGTTTCGGGACTGAGTCCCGTATTAGGCTCCCTGCATGGAGCCTGCTTCACCCTCTGCCTGTGTCTCTGGCTCTCTCTGTCTCTCATAAATAAATAAATAAAATATTTAAAAAAAAAAAAAAAAAAGAAGGGAAGGTTACAAAGGTTTTTCCCCAAAGGGCTGGCTAGTGAATTATTCCCATAATAATTATTGAATGAGCCACTCCCCAGCCCCAAAACACTTTACAAAGTGTTTACAAAACACTTCAATAAAGATTGATCCACCACCTAACAATAGTTGGATAAGACAGTGCCATGCTGTCTTAAATATTACACCTTTAAAGGTTGTTTTATTTTAAGATTTTCTTTTGGGCAGCCCCAGTGACCCAGCGGTTTAGTGCCACCTTCAGCTGGAGTGTGATCCTGGAGACCCGGGATTGAGTCCCACGTGGGCTCCCTACATGGAGCCTGCTTCTCCCTCTGCCTGTGTCTCTGCCTCTCTCTTTCTCTCTCTGTGTGTCTCTCATGAATAAATAAATAAAATCTTAAAAAAAAAATAAAGATTTTCTTTTTGAGTAATCTCCACACCAAATGGGGGCTTGAACTTACAACCCTGAGATCAAGAGTTACATGCTCTATCTACTGAGCCAGCTAGGCACCCCTATAAATTATTTTTATATGGTACTGTAGGTACTCTATCCCTAACTTTTCAGAAGAAAATATACATATATTTCCATCCAGATATAGGGAAAGCAAGTATTAATACTGAATCTTCCTTTCCAAAAACCAAAAAAGAGCACTTCACTTACTAAGTTTTCCTTTATTTTATTCAATAAAGTTGTCTCATGTCTTTATGGAAGTCTTGAATATTTTTTACCAGATTTAGTACATGACTAGCACATCGGAGGTACTTAAGAATCAGCCTCTCATCACCATTACTACCACCAATGGACTGTCATAAGAAGTTGGAGGAGGCCTCGAAGTTTTGGAAGATGGGGGTAGGATCAAAATAAATCTTAGAAATCACGTCCAGGGCAGCCCCGGTGGCGCAGCGGTTTAGCGCCACCTGCAGCCCAAGGTGTGATCTTGGAGACCCGGGATCGAGTCCCACGTTGGGCTCCCTGCATGGAGCCTGCTTCTCCCTCTGCCTGTGTCTCTGCCTCTCTTTCTCTCTGTGTCTCTCATGAATAAATAAAATCTTTAAAAAAAAAAAAAAGAAATCATGTCCATACCTAATGGTTTTCCACAACCGTCAATCTCTTCTGTTTATGCTTTAGAGAACCCTGCCATTAGAGAGACAATCTTACCTCTTGGCAAAAGGTTCTCTCAATTTCGTCTAGGTTGTAGTTTTTCCAGACATCTTCAGATGAACCAGAACTATGGAAGCACTCCCTTTTGGAATTTTGGACTGGTTGATTCTTCCAGGAGATATCTATTAAAACAATAGAATTTTCGCTTATTAATGTTGTCAAAGGTATATTTAAATAATCAGTGTTCCCTTGTCATCCCAACCAAACTGGTAAACATTCAGACTAGAATGAACCAAAAGCATGATGAGCCATGGAATAATGGTCTCGAAATAACTGGCCAAACATTTTAGAAAAAAGTTAAATTAATCTTCTTGCTATCTCATGCTAGGATAAGCCTTAGATAGAGTAAAAAGTACACCAAGTAGAATACTAAAACCATGAAAGCAGTAGAAGAAAATTAAGATGAATATTACACAGTGCACAATTTCTATGTGCAAAATCCTTTCCAAGGAACGCATTATAGCCCCCAAATCATTTAAATAATGGATAGGTCTGACAGTATAAATATTTATTTTTTGTTTGGTTAAAAACACACACAAATCACAATGAAAGAAAAATGAGTGAGAAACACTGTAGGTTAATTACCATGATGCATGAGTAGCTCTTACAAATCAATAAGATAAATACTTAACAGAACAATAGACTAAGGTTATGAACAGGTAATTCACATAAAAAGAACTAAAAAATCCAACAGATACATGAAAAAGTACTCAAACTCACTGGTAATTGTCTAATGAAAATAAGTTAATAATTTTTTTCTACTTGTCAAAGAGGCACAGATAAAAGGGAATTATAGAGAAAGAAATCAGCTCTAGTTTATGTATAGAAACCCCAATACCTGCATACTCTTAAGTCTCCTTCTAGAATTTTACAGAAATAGAATCATAGGACTACTCAACAAACGTATGTAAGGATATTTTCTGAACTGTTTAAAGATTTTAAAAATTGAAACAATTTAAATGCCCATTAATAAAGGATTGATTTTATAATTATGGTTCATCAAGCCTCTAAAATACCACCAGACATTAAAAACAAAGATGCCTGTCTAAATTAACAGGCATGGAAATTTTTCCTTGATATATATTGTTTCATGATTCAAAGAAAGGATGACTAACATAATTTAATTTTCATTCTAATACTTATGTTGTGTTTTTGCAGGTCTATCCATCCATATATCCTCCCACCTATCCATCCATCTATCCATCTATGCATCAGAAAAGAAATCTGGGAGGATAATACACCAAAAAGAACACAGTGGTAGGATTCAGGTAGTAGGATTCGTGTTTTTGTGTCTTCTGACTTTTTTTGCAGCAAGCATGTATTACTTTTATAATAAAAGAGAATAAAATAAATCTAAAATATAGCCATTTTCTTTCTCAAAGTCGACTGCTAAGAATCACAAATGGTTTCCCAGATTTATTTCCTAAAATGTCTGCAAATAAGCTTCACTCAAATTAAGCATACTTACAACGATTCAGCTGCAGTTAACAAACTGCCAGTCATCTGGAATTCCATTTCCTACCTCAAAAAAGAAAAAAAGAAAAGAAAAGAAAAAAGTAAAAGAAAAACAGCCTCCCCCAGTGGACCCTGCTGGCTACATGATGAAATACAAAGGCAGAACTTGAACTTGGTCTGGAATTCTTTGGCCTTGGTGGGCCAGGTATTTGAAACTGGGATCTGTGAACATGCACACTGAAGAGCCTCATCGAGTGATGGGGAAACAAACCCACAGAACAAGGCTCTGACTCAGTTGGGCACACAGAGCCCACTTTTGTGACCCTGCATCCTGTGTGGGCTCCACTCTGGGGCACTGATGCTCTAATAGCGGTTCACAGGGACACACAGCACATGGAGGGAAACCTATTCTTGTTCTATAAACCAAAGGCCAAGCTCTGGAGGATTGTATGTGTGTGTGTGTGTGTGGGGGGGTGGTTGGGGTGTGAGGCCTGCCCTCGGGGAGCTCCCGTCCAAGGACATGTGCAATTATACTGCTGCCCCAGGCTGGCTTACAGAATTCAGCTTTGCCTTGTTCAAAAGTATGCCTCTCGTCACAGTCATGCCAGGCCTCACCCATCAGCCCAGCTTCATAATTCCTGCCACCTGCTCATTTCCTCCAAAGGGGCTTTGCTGATGTGAAATGGGGTAGAAAGAACATCCAAAGCTTGCACTTATGTATGTCATAGGTGCACCAAAAGGAAACCCAACCCCCAATGTCATTTCTTTTTTTTTTTTTTTTTTTAATTTTATTTATTTATGATAGGCACACAGTGAGAGAGAGAGAAGCAGAGACATAGGCAGAGGGAGAAGCAGGCTCCATGCACCGGGAGCCCGACATGGGATTCGATCCCGGGTCTCCAGGATCGCGCCCCGGGCCAAAGGCAGGCGCCAAACCGCTGCGCCACCCAGGGATCCCCCCAATGTCATTTCTTCAGCTGCCAAATAGATAGAGCTTTTGACAAACAAGATAATGGCTTATTGGGCAGACCCGGTGGCCCAGCGGTTTAGTGCCACCTTCAGCCTGGAGTGTGATCCTGGATACCTGGGATAGAGTCCCTCGCCGGGCTCCCTGCATGGAACCTACTTCTCCCTCTGCCTGTGTCTCTGCCCCCGCCCCCCGTGTCTCTCAATGAATAAATAAATAAAATCTTTTAACAAAAAAGATAATGGCTTATAAAGAATATAAACATAGCAAAACCAGAAATACCAAAGTTAGTAAGAAACATTGTTCTATATATTTAGAAAGCCAAAAGATGTGGTTCCTGCAAATATATGAACTAGAGATTCCCTGATATGGGTGTGAACAGCATCAAATCCACCAACAGCTCCTGGCAATGAATACTTGCTTGTAAAACATTTTCCCCAAAAGGAACCAACATGAGGAGACTGTATCCTTATCATTTATAGTTCATAGACAAGAGAAAAGCAGGAGTTCATATGAGAAATAAAAACGGATATAAAGAAGTACGTGGAATCACGTGCTTACTTAAGAAAGTGAAATTTTGGGAAAAAAAGTGCAAATAGGTGACAAATTTTTTTAAAGATTTATTTATTTATTATTTATTTATTTATTTATTTATTTATGAGCAAGGGAGTGCAATCAGGGGAGGGATAAAAATGAGTAGATTCCACGCTGAGCATAGAGCCTGATGCAGGGCTCAATCTCATGACCCTGAGATCATGACCTGAAACAAAATCAAGAATTGGAAGCTTAACCAGCTGAGCCACCCAGGCACCCCGAGGATATATATTTTAAAATTACTGCTCCCTTGAGAATATCTTCCCCAAACCACCATATAGAAAATGAATATTATTAAAATGCTAGTAAAAACTTCAGTCTAGAAAAATCAGCAATACAGAATGTACTTATCTGTCCATGTGCTTTAAGGTTGGAGTGCCAGGAAAAGAATTTCTCAGGGAAAGCTCTGAAGTGAGTACGATTCAGAAACTCTGAAAACCGTATAAAGATGAGGAGTACTCACTCTGGTTCCGATCAACTCTGCAACCTTCTGTTAACTAGCTACGCAGGCTTGGGCTTTTGGGTCCTCGTGTGCAAGAAGAAATGGACAGAAATGCCCCCAGAGTTGCCAGGAGGATTCGCTGTGGTGATGAATGAGCAGGCCTGGCATTCTAGAAACTCAGCACGCATTAGCTATCTATTGATTAATGAGAAATGTTTTAAATGATAGGAGACAAGGAAAAACAGTACCAATCAGAGCTTGAAAAACTCTGAAATTAAATGATAGAGCTCTGAAGCAAATTAGAGATAAAATCATCTCAGAAACAAAGACTGGACTAAAAGGAACCCAAAGTCAGAAAAATAAAATGCTGAATCAAGTAAGCAAAAAAGAAAAAAAGCAGGAAGGAAGGCTTGTAAGAAAGTTATGGTCTCAGAACACCTGGGTGGCTCAGTGGTTGAGTGTCTGCCTTCAGCTTAGGGTGTGATCCTGGAGTCCCAAGAATGAGTCCCACATCAGGCTCCCTGCATGGAGCCTGCTTCTCCCTCTGCCTATGTTTCTACCTCTCTCTCTTTCTCTTTCTCTCTCCCTCTGCCTATGTTTCTGCCTCTCTCTCTCTCTCTCTCTCTCCCTCTGCCTATGTCTCTGCCTCTGTCTCTCTGTCTCTCATGAATAAATAAATAAAAACTTCCAAAAAAAAGTTATGGTCTCAAAAAGAAGATAGGAAAGAGAAATTCAAGATACATGTAAAAGATATAATTGGGAAGAAAATCTAACAACGGAATGGTTCAGATAAGTCACTGGTAAGGGAAATAAAGCCAGATGTCATCAAACTTTTCTTAGGAAAACTTGGAAGTTACCGGGCAATGGGTAGACATACTTAAGATCCTTAAGGAATGAAAATCTGAGCTAAGGATTTTATATCCAGACAAATTGATTTTTTAACTGTGCAGGCCATATACAAACTGTCATAAACATGCAGGAAATCAGAAACATCATTTCCAGGAGCACAACACAAGAAATCTTCTAGAGGACAAGCCTCAAATAACCAAAATGACGACAGAGCCCTTGAGTGGATATGATAAAGTTTCACTCCTGATACGGCAATCATACAGAAGCAGAGTCAGTGGCATGGGAAGATCTACGTTTTTATGACTTACACATGGAGAAATTAGATGAATCAAAACCTCCAAATGACCTTTGAACTGTTCTATATAATGTCACTATCTTCTTTGATTGATACCCTGAGCAACTATCTGGATCCTTGGCTTTTCCCAAAACAAGTTAGTAAGGTGGGACCATAGCCAACCTATGGTCAAAATAAAATCATTTCCATGATGGGTCAACCCAGAAAGTATATGCTGATACTATAATATTCAAACTATGGGGCTGAGGATTCGGAACTGATAGGATGGCAAAGGGGATAATGACAAGTTGACACCATTGATTCATCCTTTCCCACTATACACCAGTAAATAGACCTGTGTGTTGACAGCCACAGTACAGAGATTTCATATAATACAGCCCATAGCCCCAAATGACTACAGCTGATCTCTGAACAGCATAAGAGTTAGGGGTGCCAACCCCCACACAGTCAAAAATCTACATATAACATTTGCCTCCTCCGAATTTAAATACTAATAGCAATTAGAACTTGAGCTAACACTGCAGGAACAGAAATATACAGGAGAATAACCAGACATCTATCTCATAATGAATCCAATCAACACTGCCTCTCATTGTGAGATGCATCATTTTATGTATCCCTAACAAACAAGTTGCCAATTATTGATAATAAAAACAATTCCACAAGACTTCCAATGTTGGAACTAAAACTGTATTATTTAACTTACCTACTTAAAATTCCTAATGAAATAAGCAAAAGAAAAAACTAGCAAAAATTAGAAAACAATTTTACCAGCATAGACCGAAGCAAGAAGAAACTCTGAATTTGGGCAGGCAGAAAGTTTTGCTTCCAATTACAGTGGATTGAACCTATCCTCACAGCGGATTAACAATTATAAACTCTGGCCAAAATATACACCAAAAGCTATCTGAAGGCAATAGAGAGCAACTGACATAAATTGGAGTTGACACTCAGAAAAACAGTAACACCTGATGCATTTCTTGATATCTGGCTTTTTGCCTGAGTGCAGGTCTCAGCCGACATGATGCTAAATAGACAGAATTCAGACATAAACCCAGGGTCCTGCTGGCTTTAGGAATCAGAAAACAGAGTTCAAGACTCTACAGCAGCTGGAAAATAAGAAAGTAAGGAAAGCTCAAAATAGAAAAGCATGGAGGAGGATTTCTAAAGTTTGTGCATAATTTCTGCCAGGATCTCTGGCTAACCCCTGACCAAGATGACAAGCTGTATAGAGCAGACAATAAGACATCATGCTAAAGCGACAGGAACAGAATAAAGAGTTCCAGTGTGAAAGCCCTCAGGAGAGACAAAGATTAGAGTCTGAGTGCAGCCAAATAAACTGGCTAAAACAAATACTTAAATTCTTCAGAGGCACGTAACAGAATCTACAATCTCTACAATGCAAGATTTACTATATCCAGGATAAATTCCAAAATTGCTAGACATAGGAAAGACAAAACAAAACACGAACCTGTGATCTCTACTCAAGAAAAAAATAATCAACAAAGACCAGACTCTGGGGGCGCCTGGGTGGCTCAGTCGGTTGAGCATCTGCCCTCAGCTCAGGTCATGATCCCAGAGTCCTGGGATCAAGTCCCACACAGGGAGCCTGCTTCTCCCTCTGCCTATGTCTCTGCATCCCTCTTCCTCTCATGAATAAATAAATAAAATCTTAAAAAAAAAAAAAAAAGACCAGAATCTGAGATGACCCAAATGTTGGAATTAGCAAGATGAAAATTTTAAAGTATTTAGAAGCTTAGATTTCAAAATAATTGTTTGAGAATATATAAAGGAAAATACACCCTTAATAAGTGAACAGACAGAAAAATCTCAGCAGAGCAACAAAAGCTGCACTGTGCATTGACAGTGTTTGTAAAATTAAAACGTATAACAACAATATAACTAAAGACTGGAAAATACTGGTTGTGAAGTCCTTATACTTCATGTGAATTAGTATAATATTATTTGAAAGTAGACTCTAGTTAATTAAAGAGGCATAATAGAATAAAAAATTATCTTTTTCTGTATGTTGGTAAATTGAACACCAATAAAAGTTAATTAAAAAAAAAAGAATAAAAAATTATCAATTTACCCAATGGTCTTGAAATTATGAAAATTCTATTCAAAAAGTAGGTGTAGGTGAACTGGGAAGGAAGGGAGAGGAGTGTAAGGCAAGAGGCAAAGATCCCATCTTGGAATAAACTGGAAAAGGCACAAATTACTTCACAGAATATCTTAATAAGAACATACATCCAGTAAAACAAGATGATAAAACAACAAAATGAGAAAGTAATATCGTAGATCAAAGGAAATGCCATGATAGAAATAATAAATAAAGTAGAAACAGCACAGAATAAAATAGACCTTGGCAAAAATCAAATTACAGGTATAGCTAGAAGACCTGAGATGATCATTGTGACCACAAAGGAAAAGCGCAGAGAGGATACAGCACTTTGCCATAATTTAACAGATACAGAAGACAAAGACTATCCAACATTAAGGATAAGTTGTATCACTTAAGTTAAAGATTAGAAAAATGAAAGCAAAGATTTATTCAAAGATATATAATATTCAAAAAAATCTTGAAATGAAAAAATAATTGGATCTGCAGATTAAAAATACACTGTCCTTTGGAAAACACGCAGAAGGCTCAACAGCAAGACATATCCTAGCTGTTTCTGAAATTCAGGGACAAATAATTCTTTTGGGCAGCTAGCTAGAAAAAGCACACCACGAATAAGGGAGAAAATGAGGCAAACCTCAGACTTCTCTATAGGCAGACTCAGTAGCAGAGGCAGTGGGTTAAAGTGTCGGACATTCGGGAGTGGGAAAGTGTGACCCACGGATATTATAGATATCTTCAGTTTCATTTCAATTCCTATTCTTTAACACTCAAGGAAAAGTAAAAACTTAAATAAAATAGAATATATATGAACCCATTTGTACAAATATATTTCCTCCTATCTGTCTCTCCGCTTTCCATGGATCTGCATGGAAGGATGCCAGGAGTCATGCTGACAGTGGTTAATTCTGGGTGGTAGGATGGGCTTGTTGACTTCAATCTTCTCACTTATCTGCCTCACTGCCTGCCTCCCAGGGCTGTGGTGAACACGGGAAGAGACAGTACAGGAATGAGCTTAGCCTAAGGCCTGGCATGAAACAAACGTTCGGCAAGTTGGGTGGAGTATTACAGTTCTCAAATTAGGTCTATAAACTTATTTGTAATGAAAATTCTCTATAATCAATCAAGACACCACCTTATATCCCACTTGGGCAAATGCACAGCCCCTGCTTCCACCCAACAAGTCCCATGCAGAGGCCCTTGAACTAGAATGTTTTCATTCCCTCCATGCTTGTCACATGCATCCTGTGAATTTTGGTCCTCCAAAAGTGTCTCCTCCCTCTTACTCGAACACTCATCTTCCTTGGAGCTAAACTGTTCAAATCTCAACTCCACCAAAAATGACCTATATGACTTTGGGGCCTTCATATAGCACCCTTAGGTACATGTCTCCTCATCTAAAATAATGGGACAATAATACCCATCCCAAAAAGGTATTGAAAGAAATAAAAATTAAAATAAAAGCATATACAGTATCTATATAAAGCAAAATAAATAAATGTTTTGTGGGCAGCCGTGGTGGCACAGCAGTTTAGCGCCACCTGCAGCCCAGGGCGTGATCCGGGAGACCCTGGATTGAGTCCCACGTCAGGCTCCTTGTGTGGAGCCTGCTTCTCCCTCTGCCTGTGTCTCTGCCTCTCTCTGTGTATCTCTATGAATGAATAAATAAATAAAATAAAATCTTTAAAATAAAAAAATGTTTAAAAAAATGAAATAAATGTTTTGTTATCATTTTTATGTGACTTATTTTATGCCTTACCTGCCCTGTTTTTTTTTTTTTAAATACATACACACACACACACACACACATACACACATGCATACACTCCTTAAAGACAGAGTATGTTCCTTGGCTTGGAACCCAATGAAGAGCCGAGTGGTATAAGGGTCTGCACAAGAACTAACAAAACATAAGGAGGAATGGGTCCTTTCAAGATCACCTTGCCTAGTAATTCCCAAAACTTGAGAGGCTTGAAGAAGAGCCCTGGAGTCTGCTATCAGTGATCCTAGTGAAACCAAGCTAAAATCAGAGAATTTGTCATTGTTAAATTTGCTAGTGAGGCAAATCTGAGAATCACAGAAGACACTCAATGAATAGCTGCTGTACTGACTTACACTGAAACCAGACAGTGACAACACATCTGGAATGAGCACTTGCCTCAAATGACCAAAGGCCTAGAGGTGTGTATGTGTGTGTTGGGGTGGGCGTGGGGTCTTCATAAATTCACCCTCAGGGAACTGGACTCTGCTCTCTTCAGAACTGTTCAGCAGGTCAACAACTCTGGGCACTTTGTTGATAAGGCTGGGATAAATGCCACCAGCCCCAGGAAGAATTTTCCTTCTCAAGGTTATATGCCTGTGCAAACCTGGCTCTAATATAGTGTATAAACTACTCAACTGTTTGCTCTTTTAGATTAAGATTTTTCCCATCATTAAAGGAGTAACACGTTCATTAAAAATTTTTCTGAAAATACAGAAGCAGCAGAAAGAAGAACCAAACAACACCCAGAGATATACTATGTAAAAACAATCTGTTTTAGAATTTCTTTCCAATCATTTACTAGTACTCTGCAAACACCTTCCATGTTACCATTAACTTTAGGGAAATCATTGCTCACAGCTCCACGTTTTACCGGGTAGGTAAGGTGGATAAGATACGCTGTGACTCACAGAACCCTTTTTCTGTTGTTAAACATTTATGTTATTCTTCTAAATAACAATGCCATGGCTATCTTTGTGCATAATGCAGTTTCCATATTTGAAAGTATTTCCTCAGAACAGATTCATAGAAGAGGAATTATCATGCCAAAGGATATTGCAGCAATCTTTAGCAATATACTTATAAAACACTCACCTTGGTTTCCCATATAATATCTAAGGTTCAAGTCATTATTTGCACTGAGGTTCTTCAAAAAAACATTATAATCCACTGCAGTATCTTTATCAATGTTGTAGTGTTTTGCAAACCTGGAATAGAAATGTTCTTTGGTAATCAGAAATTATGATACAGAGAATCTAAAATGAAGCAAGGGTATCCTTTAACACAGGGGTTGGCATTCATTTTAATGTGTTTCTAGCTAGAGCTGAAATTAAAAACTGAACCCTAGGAAGTGTTACTGTAAGATTAAAATACACAGACACTTCAAAGGAGATCACTGTACTTGGCCTACCGATGCGTGCTGAAGATTCTAACAGTACAAGCCCAACTTAGGGCTCATCTTCTCCCTTCTCAGGCAGGAGGAGGGGGCCGCCAGGACTCAGGCTGCATTCAGATGGCAAAAGCAGGTCTCACTTGCTTTTAATAATTAGGGGGCAATGATCTGGACCTAGGTCAATTGGCAAAAAGCCTCTATAGCCAGAGAAATCTAAAGCTGGGGTTAGGGGAGAACATGACCAACCCACTTGACAGCATATCACAGAGATAAACTGAGGCCTAGTTCACTGTAGCAGGGGGAAAACTTTCCTTGGAGCATTCTAGGATTTCCATAGAGAAAAAGAACATTTTAAAACATTTAACCAGGGACGCCTGGGGGGCTCAGTGGTTGAGCATCTGCCTTCAGCCCAGGGCATGATCCTAGAGTCCTGGGATCGAGTCCCACATGGGGCTCCCCGCGGGGAGCCTGCTTCTCCTTCTGCCTGTGTCTCTTCCTCTCTCTGTGTGTGTTTTTCATGAATAAATATATAAAATCTTTTTTAAAAAGTAAAAATAAATAAATAAATAAAACACTTAACCCAGTGTCTTTCCCTGAAATATACGGAGATACTCTTTTTTTTTTTAAAGTGCAGAGAAACGGCAGCCCAGGTGGCTCAGAGGTTTAGTGCCGCCTTCAGCCCAGGGCCTGATCCTGGAGACCCGGGATGGAGTCCCGTCAGGCTCCTTACATGGAGCCTGCTTCTTCCTCTGCCTGTGTCTCTGTTTCTCTCTCTCTCTCTCTCTCTCTCTCTGTGTGTGTCTCTCATGAATAAATAAAATCTTTTAAAAAAATAATAAAATATAGTGCAGAGAAATAGGATGTTTGGATTTTTTTCCTTCTTATAATGAATTTTCTATTATTCAAATCTGCCACTTGATAAATGGTTTTCTAGATGATTTCTGCATTATTACATTTATAAAAAATTGACAGTTTTTAAATGTTTGGTTATATTATCTCCATATGTGTTGGTTTCTATAATTACCTAATTTCATGCTGCTTTCTAAAAATTTAGTAATTATCACTTAAAGTATTTGTTATTTTTCTGTTTTCCAAATTTAACAAAGAGTAACGTCATGTATTCATTTCAATGCATACCTTTTTTTTTTCCACTTTGATGAATCTTGCCTATTGTTCTAATGAGAAAAATTATCTGGAGATAGGATAACTGCCAGATGCTAACACTGAAACTCCCCAAATAGCCACATCTTTCATCCACAATCTCTGCCTTGTGAAAATACGACTGTAGGCTCAGGGACCCAGGAGGCTGACCTACTGTGCTCCTTTCTGTTTGAGTTGCTGTCCTCTAAGAAGCGTTGACTACTCTGCTGCCCCAGCAACATGTCAGATACTGACAAAAATCTTGTCCCCAATTTCCCTGTTTTCTGTAAAAATCCAACATTGCTTCAGACTGGTATCTCCTCCTAAGAGAGTCCCAACCTCTCCTAATGCCCAGCCCACCTGTCTTTAGAATACTGACCACGTATTCATTGAGGGCAGACAGACAAAATTCCATGGTAGTATTTCCTACAAATAAAAATCTCAAAAATCAAGCCTCAGTACTGCCCAGGCATGCAGTATCTCAAGGGCTTTGAGGCAGAACTGTTCCTGAGATTAAAGGGCAATGGCCATTTTCCCAGAGATCTGTGCTTGGAGCAGGAGAGCTCACACATCTGCGCGGACCCTCAGGCGAGTGGGTCATGCAGGAAGGCCAACTGTAGGGTGAAGGGAATGACACCCATAGACCCATAAACCTCTCCAGTACCACCACCTACAACTAGCCTTGGGCTTCACTGCTCTGCTCAGGCAGCAGGCTGACCTTCTGAGAGTGTTGGCTTTTCAGGCTGCTCATACATTATTTTACTGGGATTCAAATGCTTCAGCCTGGAGGGCAACAGAGAGGAGGGTGTGAGAGATGGGAAAGGGAAAAGAAACCCAGTGGGTCCCAGGGTAGTATGATGAAGTATAAAATCAGCGATGATTTTCTTTCTCGCCTCTTCTTCACACACACTGCCTGGTGTTCTGTAGCCTAAGGGGAAGTGTTTTCCAAGGAATAAAGCACATTCCCAGAAGCTTTATGAACCGTGGGAGAGTCACTATGGGACAAGAACCTACTATGTGCTGGGCGCATCACAGGCCTGCAGTGCACATTACCGGGAACCTTAGCACCAGCCCTGCAAGGTTGGCTCCTCAGCCTCCACTATTTATGAGAAACCTGAGGGATCCCTGGGTGGCGCTAGTGGTTTAGCGCCTGCCTTTGGCCCAGGGCGCGATCCTGGAGACCCAGGATCGAATCCCACGTCGGGCTCCCGGTGCATGGAGCCTGCTTCTCCCTCTCCCTCTGCCTATGTCTCTGCCCCTCTCTCTCTCTCTCTCTCTCTCTCTCTCTGACTATCATAAATAATAAAATAAAAAATTTAAAAAAAAAAAAAAAAAAAAGAGAAACCTGAGTCTCAGAGAGGCCCAGAAGCTTCCCCAGGCCCTAGAACCTGGGAGGGAGCCACACAGACCTGACCCTGAAGTGTGCCCGACTCCAAAGGCTAGGCGCTTTACCACCACCCCAAGAGCCAGAGGCTGGTATTCAGTAGGAGGCTGTTTTCAATAAAAGAAAGGATTCAAAAATGCATTGTGTCTCCTGCTCAAAAACTAAAAGGGCCAAGTTAATACTGAAGCAGCTTCTCAAGGAAAGAGTATATTCTTGAGCTTCAATAAGAAAAGCATTAAAGCAATCGAAGAAATGGTCTACGTTTGATCTTCTGTGTTTCTATTCTAAAGAAAAGCAATTCTATTATGTTAAGTTTCTCAAGCCTTATCATGAAAACAGTATTGTTTTCGAGGCTTAAAAAAAACCTCAAATAAAAATTTGTGGAGTTCTTTATTATTCGATACTTACGAGATGGGGAAACAGACAGTAACATTTTTTATAGATTTACTAGGTTGGAGACTGCAGTGCCAAACACAAGGTTTATTGTCAAATAAAACACTGTTTTGTTTTTTGATTGCCTGTTTTAGAAGAGTGTTGCTTCTGTTCTATAATTGCGTGCACAAAATTATTTAATTTGTTTTGTTTGGATCTTATTCTGGACACTTTCCCAGTCGGAAAGATGTAAAAATTAAAACATCTATTATGTCCTTTTATATTCTGAGGTGGGTTATAAAGAGGAAAAAAAGAAGAAAATATCCCAAAGACCAGGAAACACCTATTTTTAAAAAGTCTCCTTGCTTCTCAGACCCCACAGTGCCTATGCCATGATCACCTGCCCCCCCTACACTTCCTTGCTGTAGGAACAAGTTCTTCCTCTCCTTCCAGAAGCAACATTGTCTTTATGGACACCATGCGAGCAACCACAGCCACCAATGTCACAGGGATTTATAACTGCAGTGTGATGTGAAACTCTTCGGCTCAGAGTGAAATAATAAGGCTTGGTACTTCTGTTAACAGCCTGGGGGATACTTTTAAAAAGTAGGAAGAGGAAGAGAGCTTCTTGGCCAAGTACCACAGAAATGAAGTTAAACCCCTTTCTAGTGGCTTCCATTCAAAACTCAGGTAGCTACAGAAGCCAGGCATTTGGCTTCTTCTAAATGATCTGGAGTTTATTGGAGACTCAGGGAAAAAAAGAAAGAAAAGAAAAAGAAAATATGCCCATGCAGGCTTCCACACATGGCCCCCGAGTCAGGAGCAGGTGGTGGTGGGTTTCAAAAGCTGTGAAGCAGTGAGATGTTCAGTTTTTCACTGTCTCCCTGGCTGCAGTGCCCCCCAGACCCCAGCAACAATGGTCCTTGGAGGAAAATTGCGTTTCTGTTATTATATCAGGATGGAGAGCCAATAGGGAGCACATCAACCAATGAATAAATCCTGAAATTTGTTCTTCTGTAACCCCAGGCTTTGAGTAAAAGTCAACTGGGAACTGGGAACACGGGGGATGGCGGATGTGGGGCCAACCAGGAATGGAGAGACAACTGGTGATGGATTACTTAAATAATCAAGATGTGTTCAGATCTGCAGGCCAGATGACTGCCACCCTGGGGACTCTCAGAATTAGAATCATTAGCTCTCGAATTTGAGCACTTGTAGAGACCACAAACACAGGAGAAACGCCATGAGTGCCTCTTCTAAAAACAGTCAAGACAGAGAGGGCAGGAGGGGACGACATCTGGCTCCACTGCATCTGCCTGGTCCCACTTTGAAACGGGGCTAAGTTCTACTGAGCAATCTCTCACCTGACCTTCGTTTACTTACTTTTTGTATTCATCATCTTTCATCTTCAAACAGAAGGTCTCGAGAACTTTCCTCAGTTCACGGGGCTGGATCAGACCAGTCTTGCTAACATCAATGAGCTTGAAGGCTTTGAAAATAGTTTTAATGTTTCTGAAAATCTGTGCAGAAGAAGTGATTTAGGAGAAGTCAAAAGACCCAGTGTTAAAAACCAAAATGATCATTAAAAAAATATGAATGTTTTTAAATACTTCTGGTAAAATAAAATGTTTTCAAAGACTCACACTTGAGGTATTGCAAAATGCCATGTCTATGGAAAAAAAGAACACTTTGTATTTATTGAATGTTTGTAAAGCCATTTTCTCTGTAAATGGTCTCAGTAAGTTCTTAAAAAGTCTTTCTGATGTAAAGCAGTAAGTCTCATAGACAATTCATTCCCTTTTAGAGCCATATGAAAGATCTTTTTTGTTAATTGTTACTCAAAAACTATAGTTCAGGTACGACTGAACTTGCACTATCTTCATTTTTCATGGCCATATGCAAAATGTTTTTACTAGGAGCTGCAAAATATGACTATACATTTCAACCCCTCTGAATTTTTTAAAAATATTATAGAAAAGTTGTATAGACATACTTCCCAAATTCAGCAAATGCATATTTATTGGACACATAAATGTGACGGGCATTTGGAGCAGCCCTGTGGAGACGCAGAGTACTAAGCTGTGTGCTTACCCCAAACCTACTTGTACTCAGGACAGGAACATCCGCCGGGGCTCACGGGTGCCAAGCTTGGAGCTATGTCATTGAATCCCCCCAACCCACAGGAGGAAAGTACTGTTCCCCATTTTTTAGATAAAATGGAGGTTCAGAGAGGCTACATGAGTTACCCAACATCACCTCCATCAACAATGATCACCTGGATTCTAATGCAAGTCTACCTACCCTTTACCCACACTTCCCGAGGAAAAGACAGGATGTAAAATAAGTGTTTGCTGAAGCTGAGCTGTGGAAACAAGAGCCAGAGAACAGAGAATGCAGAGCTGTAAGCCCTTTCAGCCTGAGTCATCTAGGAGGCTTCCTGGAGGAGGAGGCATCTGAGCTGAGAGGAGTGGCTAGGGCAGGACAGGATGGCATTCCGCACGGCAGAACACAAAGGCCAGGGTTGGGATTGTAGAGGAAAAGTGATGAAGGTCTGGCATGACTGGGCTTTGGCAGGTCTGACTCTGCTGCCCTGGGCAAGGTCAAGTCCATGCCCAGTCCAGACTCGGGTATGTTCGGTGCCTCCCACGAAGAGGTCAGGGGAAAACCCTAAGATGAGCAGGTTTTCTTCTCTTTTTATTAACATCACCTACTTCCTCAACACTCCTCTGTGGGTTCCTTTCACTGGACTCTGCGTGACGTGGGAGGAACCCCTGACAGCCCTCTCCTGGGGTGGCTGCCCTTGTGCTCACAGTTGAGGAAGCACTGGGCTGGTGGGAGGACGGCTGCTGCTCCCTCTTCTCCCCAGCTGCTTGGACCTATGAGCACCAGGCCTCCCGGCTAGGCTATTAGCCCCTGACATGCCAGCCCTGCTCCCAGGACCACTCAGGGCTCCCTATGGACAACCTCTGAGCCTAGGTCTCTTAGCTCCTGGTCCTCCTCTTAGCCAGAGGTCACCGTTGCCTGCTCGGACTCCACACCGTGTCATCCCCAATGACTGCCACTCTCCAAAATCAAGCCCCATGCTCCAACCACCCCACCCCTCTTCCAGCTGCCTTGCTCAAGCGCATGACCCCACAGCCTTCTCCTCAGCAGGGCCCCCACCTGCCACTCAGTTCCTGTGCACAGCTCCCCCTCGTTCCCTCCCAATGGCTCAGTCTCTATAATCACCACTGCATATGTGCTTCCTCCTCCCCCCTCAGCCCTGGCAAGCCCCCATCCCTGGTTAAATCCAACACACTGCCTCTTCCAAGCCCCTGCTGTGGCCACAGAGGGCGACCCTCCAACACTCAACTGGGTTCCCTCACTCGAGGGCACTGTGTGATCCTGCTCTACTGCCCCAGTCACTCGCCACCCCATCCAGAGCCTCTCACCCCTCCCAACCTCCCTTCTCAACCCCTGCCCCCCTCCTCCACCCACTGAGAACCTCGCTCCTTATCTACAGGAAAAACAGAAATGGCAATAAGACAATGGCCGGTGGCGCCATGCTCCCGGGCATCTGTCTGACTCCAAACCCACGTGAGGGGTCTCCCCTCCTGGTCCATGATGCTACCTATCAGACACTCATGAGCCAGTCCCCCACAACCACGCTGCCTCATTCACATCTCCCCACAAGCTGTGACCTGCCAGGCCCCACAGACTGGCCCTGGCAGCTCTCCCAACTCATCTCCCCTACTTGTCCCCTGGCTCGCTGCTTTCGGGCCACACCAGGTCCTTTGCTGCCAGGCTCCTCCTGCCTCAAGGCATTTGCCTTTGCTATTCTTTCTGTCTAGAACATTCTTCCCCAGATACTAACTGTCCCATTCCCTCACTTTATCCAGATCTTGGCCCTCTTGTCTTCTTATCAGAAAGGCCTTCCTGACCACAAGTATAAGTAAGACCCCACCCTACACACTCTGATCCTTTTCTTCAGAGTACATCTCACCAACTGATTTAATACTCATCTTTACTATCTCTCCCTCCAGAATGTCAGGTCCCCGGAGTTGGGTTCAGAGCTTCAGTTCCAGGATCTGGCTCAGTTAAGTGTCTGAGTGAATGAATGAACCTGCCTTTTCACCTGCTTAGGAAAAAGCCACATTCTGGGGAAGCCTGGTTATACCTCCTCAGGGCCAATCCTGAATGTAAGAATGACTCGGTCTACTATAGATGGAATAATGATTATAATATCATAACTGAACAAATATTAATTGGATGTTCTGTGCAAAGCCCCATGCTAAATTCTATATACACCTCTCGCTTCTAACAACCAGGGAACACTGGCTGAAACCATCTTAATCTCCCAAACTGGGAATGCCCAGCAGGGAACAGTGGGAATTGCATCCACCACTGTGAGGCTGGCTTGTGCGTCCACCCTCAGCCCGACCGCTTTGTCTAAAAGAGCGGAGCCACTTGCTCCGTGGTCAAACAGAACCCTCAGCACCTTGTCCGCTGCCAAATTTCGATTCACCTCTTCTGATCAAATGGAGGACAGGAGGCGATGCGCTTTTTTAAACCCCCGAAGCAGCCCATATGGGTCTCCAGCGTGGAAAGCCAGGAAGCAGCAAGTCTGGCACAGAACTCACACCCACCAGAGGTATGTCTCCAAGTTTCTTATCATTTGTCAGACTGAAGTTTGGCAAGATCTGAATTGAGCTGCAGATGGTGGGGCTTATCGGAGGCAGGGAAGTTAGGGCCACGGTGTACAAGACTCGTCCCATCCAGGACAGGAGAGCAGGAAAAAGCATAAAGGAATCAAGTGGCTGGGGTCAGGGGAGTGACCGTGTCCATGTCCCACCCCATTTCCCTGCTCCCTTGAGAAGGGAAGAGAGGCAGGAGAGGAGAAGGTAAAGACGGAGAAACAGGATGGCGTGGGCAGCATCTAGCCCCTTTCTAGGCCAGCTAGACGTGTGCCATTTTGGTATAAGTGGGACATGTCTGTATTAAGAGCCACCATCTCTGAGCCTCCTGCTTACCCCCCACGCCAGCTCCAAATCCCACAAAATCACCCCCTCCCACAGTCCCTGGGCTCCAGCCACAACGAACTACTCAAATTCACCAGCACGGCAGGCTCTCTCTTACATACTGGAAAGTCCTCACCCAGCCTGGCCTGCGAAGCCCTAGTTGATCTGCCCTAGTCAATCTGACCCCCACTACCTCTTGACCCCGCCCCTCCATTCCTCCCCTGCTCTCTCTGCTCCAGCTGCCAGGCCTCCTTGTTCTCCCCCACCCCTACCAAGCATGCTCATCCAATCTCCTCCTCCTGATAGCTCCCTCCGGGCTTCATTCAGGTGTGTCACACTGCCACCTGCTCCAACAAGCCTTCCTCCATGGCCTACACGAGAGCCTGCACTCATCCCTTTCTGATCCCTCACACTTTCTCTTCTGTTCATCTACACTTGGATCACTTCCTATTTCTTTCTGTATGTTTATTGTCTTCCTTCCTCCACTGAAATGTAAACCCCACGGAGAAGGACTTGGTTTTGCTTGCTGCTATATCCCTGGGGCTTAGGACAGCACCTGGACAGAGTGGATGTTCATGAACATGTGCAGAGTGAGTTAGCATGCTGTGTCTGCTGCCCTGACCCCTTCTCTGGCCCTGCCACTGCTCCTTCGGGGTAGGATCCTGTGCACCGCCTCTGGCTTTCCCAATTACACTTCCATCCCACTGGCTGCGGGACTTTGATCTAGTCATCTGCGCATATTCCTGCCTGCAACTAGTCCCCAGCTCCCTATCTGGCCTCTGCTCTCCTGGGCTCCAATCCTCAATCCCCACGGCTTTGAGGGAGTAGTAGTCCTGAGGGCCAAACCCATGGACAGAGGCAAAAACTAGTGCACAGTTAGCAAAACGAGAGGAGCCACTACTTCTCGTTTCCTCTCCCAAACCCAGGCTGCTTCCCAGGAAAGAATATGTGCTCTCACTCCCCTTACTGAACAGAGATAGGCCTGAAAGGGGGTGCTCTTCTCACTTGGCTTCCTTGCCTAGGAGGCCTGACTACCTTTGCGTATTCGGCATGCAGCAGACTCCTGCCTACCACCTATTTTTGTATCCCTGTAAGCTAGAAATAGTTTTTACATTTCCTAATAGTCCAAAAAAAAAAAAAAAAATCAGAAAAAGGGTATTTGATGACAAGGGAAAGGGGAACTTCAGATTTCGATATCCATAAGGAAATATTATCGATGCCCAGACAGGCTCACTTGTTTCCACATTGCCTCTGGCTGCTTCCCCTACAAATGGTGGCAGAGTTGAGCAGTTGGACAGAATGTCTGGCCCATAAAAACAGCAAGACTCGCTATCTTTCCAGAACAAGTTCATGACCCCTGTTCCACTCTCCCCCATCACTCCCACTTCTCTCTGAAGGTGGTGGCACATGTTGGGGAGCTTTCTGTACACAAACACTGGAGGAGAAGCCCCGAGGATTTAAAATAAAACCAAAACAATAGCTACTTACAACCTTAAATTAAAGACAGGGAGCCAGGATAAAGACAGGGCCTGAGGCTATGAAGAAGCTGCTCAAAGTCTACTCTTCCCAACCATCTTCCCCATCCTGGGGAGGAGGGGAGCAGACTTAGTCCCGACACCCTCCCCGCCCATTCTCCCCAGCCCAGGCCCAGGCAGGAGCTGCTTCCCCTCCACAGCCCTGGCTCTCCACCCTCCACTCCCCAGCTAATCCTAGCTGGCAGTCTCGCACTGCACCCTGGCCCCCCAGTTCTCTGCTCCTTCTCCCCAGCCCCCACTGCACCCAGCCCCCCTTGCAGTACCACTGACCTCCAAAGCAGGGCAACATGTGACCCTCTCCATGTTCCTGGAGCCCCAGGCTGGGGAGATGCCCAAGGAGGAGGGGGATGGTGGGTGATGAACCCAGTATCTAGGAAGGGAACCAACGTGAGGACACACTAAAAAGCCTAGATTCCATGTGGACAGTAGGGCTGGGGAAAAGCAGGCTGGAAAGCTTTAAGTTCTGCAGGGTGCCTACACAAGCCAGGACTCGTTCACCTAACATTTCCAGAAAAGAAATGAAGCCCTATCTCACACAGGAGTGAAGTGAAAAAGAGGAAGTGCTTACCAAAGTGGGAGGAACAATCAGAGCAATATTAAAACACTCAAAAAAAGATTTAGGTGAATTTATGGAGGACAGACTCTTAAGTGCTATTACAAGAAGCAGAGAACGTCCAACTGTAACAAGTAAAGCGGAGGCAGGCATGATGGTAAGCCACACTGAGAACCACAGAAACTGCTCTGGGCTGCAGCCAGCCCCCACCCTCACCACAGCGCTGGCACTTCAGTGCTCCCCTCCCTCCCTCTCCACAAGGGACCTCCATGCAGTGTGGCGCATGGCCCGACACTGGCCCTGACATGAGACTTCAAATCCCAGCTCTGCGCTATTTTTCAGGTCACCTTGGAACAGTACCCTGACAACTAAACTTCAGTTTCCTCATCTGTGAAATGGAAATGAGTAAGGACCTGTGTCAGAGTGTGGCTGAGAGGAAACAAGCTCATGTATGCAAGTGCCTCATGTGGAACATCATACATGGCCGCATGATGCGGATTGTGGACTGGGACCAAAGATTAAGGACAGAGTCTCAAATAACCACACACCCATGTCAAGAAATACTGAGTAGCACTACTCTCTCCCACCCCAGCCAACTCCTCTAACCCCTTCACTGCCCTCCCTGACCAGCCTAAGTTAATAGGAGCCTTGAGAGGATATAAGGTCTTCAGTAGGCAGGAGTCCAGAACCAAAAAAAGGGCCTGGACTAATGAATATTTGTTGAATGGATGAATGTATATATGTATGAATAGATGGGAGGATGGATGGATGGAAGATGGCTAGCTGACTGGATACATAAATGGGTAGATGGAGAGATGGATGGATGATGGATGCATGGATGATGGATAGGTGAATAATGGATGGTTGGATGATGGGTGGATGGATGATGTGTGGATAAATGAATGGATGGATGGTGATGGATGGATGGATGGATGGATGGATGGATGGATGGATGGATGGATGGATGGATGGATGGATGGATGGATGGATGGATGGATGGATGGATGGATGGATGGATGGATGGATGGATGGATGGATGGATGGATGGATGGATGGATGGATGGATGGATGGATGGATGGATGGATGGATGGATGGATGGATGGATGGATGGATGGATGGATGGATGGATGGATGGATGGATGGATGGATGGATGGATGGATGGATGGATGGATGGATGGATGGATGGATGGATGGATGGATGGATGGATGGATGGATGGATGGATGGATGGATGGATGGATGGATGGATGGATGGATGGATGGATGGATGGATGGATGGATGGATGGATGGATGGATGGATGGATGGATGGATGGATGGATGGATGGATGGATGGATGGATGGATGGATGGATGGATGGATGGATGGATGGATGGATGGATGGATGGATGGATGGATGGATGGATGGATGGATGGATGGATGGATGGATGGATGGATGGATGGATGGATGGATGGATGGATGGATGGATGGATGGATGGATGGATGGATGGATGGATGGATGGATGGATGGATGGATGGATGGATGGATGGATGGATGGATGGATGGATGGATGGATGGATGGATGGATGGATGGATGGATGGATGGATGGATGGATGGATGGATGGATGGATGGATGGATGGATGGATGGATGGATGGATGGATGGATGGATGGATGGATGGATGGATGGATGGATGGATGGATGGATGGATGGATGGATGGATGGATGGATGGATGGATGGATGGATGGATGGATGGATGGATGGATGGATGGATGGATGGATGGATGGATGGATGGATGGATGGATGGATGGATGGATGGATGGATGGATGGATGGATGGATGGATGGATGGATGGATGGATGGATGGATGGATGGATGGATGGATGGATGGATGGATGGATGGATGGATGGATGGATGGATGGATGGATGGATGGATGGATGGATGGATGGATGGATGGATGGATGGATGGATGGATGGATGGATGGATGGATGGATGGATGGATGGATGGATGGATGGATGGATGGATGGATGGATGGATGGATGGATGGATGGATGGATGGATGGATGGATGGATGGATGGATGGATGGATGGATGGATGGATGGATGGATGGATGGATGGATGGATGGATGGATGGATGGATGGATGGATGGATGGATGGATGGATGGATGGATGGATGGATGGATGGATGGATGGATGGATGGATGGATGGATGGATGGATGGATGGATGGATGGATGGATGGATGGATGGATGGATGGATGGATGGATGGATGGATGGATGGATGGATGGATGGATGGATGGATGGATGGATGGATGGATGGATGGATGGATGGATGGATGGATGGATGGATGGATGGATGGATGGATGGATGGATGGATGGATGGATGGATGGATGGATGGATGGATGGATGGATGGATGGATGGATGGATGGATGGATGGATGGATGGATGGATGGATGGATGGATGGATGGATGGATGGATGGATGGATGGATGGATGGATGGATGGATGGATGGATGGATGGATGGATGGATGGATGGATGGATGGATGGATGGATGGATGGATGGATGGATGGATGGATGGATGGATGGATGGATGGATGGATGGATGGATGGATGGATGGATGGATGGATGGATGGATGGATGGATGGATGGATGGATGGATGGATGGATGGATGGATGGATGGATGGATGGATGGATGGATGGATGGATGGATGGATGGATGGATGGATGGATGGATGGATGGATGGATGGATGGATGGATGGATGGATGGATGGATGGATGGATGGATGGATGGATGGATGGATGGATGGATGGATGGATGGATGGATGGATGGATGGATGGATGGATGGATGGATGGATGGATGGATGGATGGATGGATGGATGGATGGATGGATGGATGGATGGATGGATGGATGGATGGATGGATGGATGGATGGATGGATGGATGGATGGATGGATGGATGGATGGATGGATGGATGGATGGATGGATGGATGGATGGATGGATGGATGGATGGATGGATGGATGGATGGATGGATGGATGGATGGATGGATGGATGGATGGATGGATGGATGGATGGATGGATGGATGGATGGATGGATGGATGGATGGATGGATGGATGGATGGATGGATGGATGGATGGATGGATGGATGGATGGATGGATGGATGGATGGATGGATGGATGGATGGATGGATGGATGGATGGATGGATGGATGGATGGATGGATGGATGGATGGATGGATGGATGGATGGATGGATGGATGGATGGATGGATGGATGGATGGATGGATGGATGGATGGATGGATGGATGGATGGATGGATGGATGGATGGATGGATGGATGGATGGATGGATGGATGGATGGATGGATGGATGGATGGATGGATGGATGGATGGATGGATGGATGGATGGATGGATGGATGGATGGATGGATGGATGGATGGATGGATGGATGGATGGATGGATGGATGGATGGATGGATGGATGGATGGATGGATGGATGGATGGATGGATGGATGGATGGATGGATGGATGGATGGATGGATGGATGGATGGATGGATGGATGGATGGATGGATGGATGGATGGATGGATGGATGGATGGATGGATGGATGGATGGATGGATGGATGGATGGATGGATGGATGGATGGATGGATGGATGGATGGATGGATGGATGGATGGATGGATGGATGGATGGATGGATGGATGGATGGATGGATGGATGGATGGATGGATGGATGGATGGATGGATGGATGGATGGATGGATGGATGGATGGATGGATGGATGGATGGATGGATGGATGGATGGATGGATGGATGGATGGATGGATGGATGGATGGATGGATGGATGGATGGATGGATGGATGGATGGATGGATGGATGGATGGATGGATGGATGGATGGATGGATGGATGGATGGATGGATGGATGGATGGATGGATGGATGGATGGATGGATGGATGGATGGATGGATGGATGGATGGATGGATGGATGGATGGATGGATGGATGGATGGATGGATGGATGGATGGATGGATGGATGGATGGATGGATGGATGGATGGATGGATGGATGGATGGATGGATGGATGGATGGATGGATGGATGGATGGATGGATGGATGGATGGATGGATGGATGGATGGATGGATGGATGGATGGATGGATGGATGGATGGATGGATGGATGGATGGATGGATGGATGGATGGATGGATGGATGGATGGATGGATGGATGGATGGATGGATGGATGGATGGATGGATGGATGGATGGATGGATGGATGGATGGATGGATGGATGGATGGATGGATGGATGGATGGATGGATGGATGGATGGATGGATGGATGGATGGATGGATGGATGGATGGATGGATGGATGGATGGATGGATGGATGGATGGATGGATGGATGGATGGATGGATGGATGGATGGATGGATGGATGGATGGATGGATGGATGGATGGATGGATGGATGGATGGATGGATGGATGGATGGATGGATGGATGGATGGATGGATGGATGGATGGATGGATGGATGGATGGATGGATGGATGGATGGATGGATGGATGGATGGATGGATGGATGGATGGATGGATGGATGGATGGATGGATGGATGGATGGATGGATGGATGGATGGATGGATGGATGGATGGATGGATGGATGGATGGATGGATGGATGGATGGATGGATGGATGGATGGATGGATGGATGGATGGATGGATGGATGGATGGATGGATGGATGGATGGATGGATGGATGGATGGATGGATGGATGGATGGATGGATGGATGGATGGATGGATGGATGGATGGATGGATGGATGGATGGATGGATGGATGGATGGATGGATGGATGGATGGATGGATGGATGGATGGATGGATGGATGGATGGATGGATGGATGGATGGATGGATGGATGGATGGATGGATGGATGGATGGATGGATGGATGGATGGATGGATGGATGGATGGATGGATGGATGGATGGATGGATGGATGGATGGATGGATGGATGGATGGATGGATGGATGGATGGATGGATGGATGGATGGATGGATGGATGGATGGATGGATGGATGGATGGATGGATGGATGGATGGATGGATGGATGGATGGATGGATGGATGGATGGATGGATGGATGGATGGATGGATGGATGGATGGATGGATGGATGGATGGATGGATGGATGGATGGATGGATGGATGGATGGATGGATGGATGGATGGATGGATGGATGGATGGATGGATGGATGGATGGATGGATGGATGGATGGATGGATGGATGGATGGATGGATGGATGGATGGATGGATGGATGGATGGATGGATGGATGGATGGATGGATGGATGGATGGATGGATGGATGGATGGATGGATGGATGGATGGATGGATGGATGGATGGATGGATGGATGGATGGATGGATGGATGGATGGATGGATGGATGGATGGATGGATGGATGGATGGATGGATGGATGGATGGATGGATGGATGGATGGATGGATGGATGGATGGATGGATGGATGGATGGATGGATGGATGGATGGATGGATGGATGGATGGATGGATGGATGGATGGATGGATGGATGGATGGATGGATGGATGGATGGATGGATGGATGGATGGATGGATGGATGGATGGATGGATGGATGGATGGATGGATGGATGGATGGATGGATGGATGGATGGATGGATGGATGGATGGATGGATGGATGGATGGATGGATGGATGGATGGATGGATGGATGGATGGATGGATGGATGGATGGATGGATGGATGGATGGATGGATGGATGGATGGATGGATGGATGGATGGATGGATGGATGGATGGATGGATGGATGGATGGATGGATGGATGGATGGATGGATGGATGGATGGATGGATGGATGGATGGATGGATGGATGGATGGATGGATGGATGGATGGATGGATGGATGGATGGATGGATGGATGGATGGATGGATGGATGGATGGATGGATGGATGGATGGATGGATGGATGGATGGATGGATGGATGGATGGATGGATGGATGGATGGATGGATGGATGGATGGATGGATGGATGGATGGATGGATGGATGGATGGATGGATGGATGGATGGATGGATGGATGGATGGATGGATGGATGGATGGATGGATGGATGGATGGATGGATGGATGGATGGATGGATGGATGGATGGATGGATGGATGGATGGATGGATGGATGGATGGATGGATGGATGGATGGATGGATGGATGGATGGATGGATGGATGGATGGATGGATGGATGGATGGATGGATGGATGGATGGATGGATGGATGGATGGATGGATGGATGGATGGATGGATGGATGGATGGATGGATGGATGGATGGATGGATGGATGGATGGATGGATGGATGGATGGATGGATGGATGGATGGATGGATGGATGGATGGATGGATGGATGGATGGATGGATGGATGGATGGATGGATGGATGGATGGATGGATGGATGGATGGATGGATGGATGGATGGATGGATGGATGGATGGATGGATGGATGGATGGATGGATGGATGGATGGATGGATGGATGGATGGATGGATGGATGGATGGATGGATGGATGGATGGATGGATGGATGGATGGATGGATGGATGGATGGATGGATGGATGGATGGATGGATGGATGGATGGATGGATGGATGGATGGATGGATGGATGGATGGATGGATGGATGGATGGATGGATGGATGGATGGATGGATGGATGGATGGATGGATGGATGGATGGATGGATGGATGGATGGATGGATGGATGGATGGATGGATGGATGGATGGATGGATGGATGGATGGATGGATGGATGGATGGATGGATGGATGGATGGATGGATGGATGGATGGATGGATGGATGGATGGATGGATGGATGGATGGATGGATGGATGGATGGATGGATGGATGGATGGATGGATGGATGGATGGATGGATGGATGGATGGATGGATGGATGGATGGATGGATGGATGGATGGATGGATGGATGGATGGATGGATGGATGGATGGATGGATGGATGGATGGATGGATGGATGGATGGATGGATGGATGGATGGATGGATGGATGGATGGATGGATGGATGGATGGATGGATGGATGGATGGATGGATGGATGGATGGATGGATGGATGGATGGATGGATGGATGGATGGATGGATGGATGGATGGATGGATGGATGGATGGATGGATGGATGGATGGATGGATGGATGGATGGATGGATGGATGGATGGATGGATGGATGGATGGATGGATGGATGGATGGATGGATGGATGGATGGATGGATGGATGGATGGATGGATGGATGGATGGATGGATGGATGGATGGATGGATGGATGGATGGATGGATGGATGGATGGATGGATGGATGGATGGATGGATGGATGGATGGATGGATGGATGGATGGATGGATGGATGGATGGATGGATGGATGGATGGATGGATGGATGGATGGATGGATGGATGGATGGATGGATGGATGGATGGATGGATGGATGGATGGATGGATGGATGGATGGATGGATGGATGGATGGATGGATGGATGGATGGATGGATGGATGGATGGATGGATGGATGGATGGATGGATGGATGGATGGATGGATGGATGGATGGATGGATGGATGGATGGATGGATGGATGGATGGATGGATGGATGGATGGATGGATGGATGGATGGATGGATGGATGGATGGATGGATGGATGGATGGATGGATGGATGGATGGATGGATGGATGGATGGATGGATGGATGGATGGATGGATGGATGGATGGATGGATGGATGGATGGATGGATGGATGGATGGATGGATGGATGGATGGATGGATGGATGGATGGATGGATGGATGGATGGATGGATGGATGGATGGATGGATGGATGGATGGATGGATGGATGGATGGATGGATGGATGGATGGATGGATGGATGGATGGATGGATGGATGGATGGATGGATGGATGGATGGATGGATGGATGGATGGATGGATGGATGGATGGATGGATGGATGGATGGATGGATGGATGGATGGATGGATGGATGGATGGATGGATGGATGGATGGATGGATGGATGGATGGATGGATGGATGGATGGATGGATGGATGGATGGATGGATGGATGGATGGATGGATGGATGGATGGATGGATGGATGGATGGATGGATGGATGGATGGATGGATGGATGGATGGATGGATGGATGGATGGATGGATGGATGGATGGATGGATGGATGGATGGATGGATGGATGGATGGATGGATGGATGGATGGATGGATGGATGGATGGATGGATGGATGGATGGATGGATGGATGGATGGATGGATGGATGGATGGATGGATGGATGGATGGATGGATGGATGGATGGATGGATGGATGGATGGATGGATGGATGGATGGATGGATGGATGGATGGATGGATGGATGGATGGATGGATGGATGGATGGATGGATGGATGGATGGATGGATGGATGGATGGATGGATGGATGGATGGATGGATGGATGGATGGATGGATGGATGGATGGATGGATGGATGGATGGATGGATGGATGGATGGATGGATGGATGGATGGATGGATGGATGGATGGATGGATGGATGGATGGATGGATGGATGGATGGATGGATGGATGGATGGATGGATGGATGGATGGATGGATGGATGGATGGATGGATGGATGGATGGATGGATGGTCAGAGCATTTTAGGTGAAATGAACTTCATTTTACACAGGGAGAAACTGAGGCTCAGAGGGTCAAGTGCCCAAGTTCGAGGCAGAAACTCACCAGGAATCCAGCCTTCCAATTCTATGTTAAATGTAATATTGTTTAGGTTTTAATTGTGTATTGAATGGACACAGGACACTATTGCTAACATGTTTAGGATTTAAAGAACAGAGATCAGACAAATGCCTGCGTCCCCGCCATCAGCTGAAGAGACAGGGCAGCTGCGCTCCTGGCCCCTCGGGAGCCCGGCACGCGCCGCCCCCCCCAGCCCCAGGGCAGCTCCCCAGCACAGCCCCACTCTGGCCCTCTTCCCCTCACAGCTGCCTCCCCAACTCCATCTCAGTGTCGCCTCTAGGAGACACAGCTTATTGTCTGACACTCACTTAGTGACACAGCTTTCATGAGATGAGTACTCACTGGAATGGTAGGTCTTTAAATCCTTCCACTTTTAACCCCTCTGTAAAATTCTGTTTAGGTTTTTCTCTTAGTGGATTTTACTAGTTCTTATCTAATCAGACCATCTCTGTCTTTTAAGTGGACCATTTATTACAACTACCCACATACTTGGGATTTCTACTAGTTCTTCCTATTCTGAGGCTCCTTGCCGTCTTTCTGGTCAATCCTATTTTTATTCCAGTTTGTTTGTCTCCATTTGTAAATTTAGGACTCAATCACTCCATTTTTAATTTTGTGAAAGCTGCTCGGGAAATTATAACCTGCATATTTTTCCAAGTCTCAAGTTAACCATAATTTTTAATCTTCCTGATGGACAAGGTAACAACTCTAGAACATTTTCACTCCAATCCCTCCTCTCTGTATAAATTGCTACTGTCATATATTTTAATCCTATTCTATTTTTAAATTCCCAAAGTCCTCATTATTCCCAGTCCTTAGCACCCCCTGAGGTCAGCGGGAGCATTTGGATCTAACCACACACTCTCCACCCTCTGGGCCGCATTGCCTCCAACTGTCCGTCTGGGAGTGTTTTCCTTCAACCTAAAGTACACCCTTTAAAGTTCTTTCACTGGGTCTGCTGGGGGCCAAATTCTATTTTCGTTTTACAGTATCTTTATTTCAACCCTGAAAATACTGAAAGATCCCTTTTTCACACATATTTTTTTTTAAGATTTATTTGTTCATGAGAGACAGAGAGAGAGAGAGGCAGAGACACAGGCAGACAGAGAAGCAGGCTCCATGCAAGGAGCCTGATGTGGGACTCGAACCTGGGAATCACACCTTGAGCCAAAGGCAGGCGCTCAACCGCTGAGCCACCCAGGCATCCCCACACATAACATTCTAAGATGGTAGTGATTTTTCTTTCACCACATTGTGATGGTGGATTCGCTGTCACCTGGCTTCCCCATTACCACGCAGAAATCCCTTCTCTGCATGCTGCCCTCTGGCTGCGCTGAGGGTCTCTTGGTCTGTGGGGTGGTTGCGCCCCCACCTCCCATCTTTAACTTCACCTGGGGTTTCTTGGGCTTCCTGAATGGGTGGACTCAATCCCACCCTCAGTTCAGGAAAGCCCTCAGCCACTGTTCCTTTGGGTGCCTCCATCCCATCTCTGAGGACTCTCTTCACAGAGCTCCACTTACACTTCTATGTCTCTGGGCTGCACTCAGGCTTATCTTTCTCTGACCTATCTTCCAGTTCACTTATTTCTTCAGCTGTATCAATTTTGTTTATTAAATTTATTGAGTTCTAAACTGTTATTATGAAATAGGACTTATAGGTAGTAACATTCATACAATATGTGTGCATGTTTAATCATAAGGCAAATGCCAATTATCCAAATCAAGAATTAAAGCCAAACCCAAAGGTCCCCGATCTTCCTCCTCTACCTGGAACGCTCCCTGCATCCTACACAGATGGTTACAAAGAAGAGGCATGCTTTGTAGGATGAAGAAAGAGAGGATCAGCTGGAAGGTGACCATGAACACGGCAGGCAAAGGTGCCACATGTTTCTCCTTGTCCCCACTGCCTGACATCAGTGCTTAAGGCTCAACTATGACAAGAAGAGGCAAAGGGCCCCTGCGTCCCCACAGAAAGAGATCTCAGACTCACAAATTCTAGGCTGGCAAATGCTTCATTCCCAGCGTGTGGGAGAGATGGTCCCACTGTCACACTCGGACGTCAGCTTCAGTCTGAGTGTCGGTCCTAAGTCAACCCAGTACCTCCCCTCACTGCTTTACTGCTCTCATGCTGACGTTGACACTGGTGCTCTGCGGTCTCACTGTGACACATCTACATGGTCATTTCTTTTCATTCGTCCAGCTTAAGATTCTCCGCCATCATCCTTTCGAATATTGGCTCTTCCCTATCCTTTCCTCTAAATATCTGGAAATCCAATAAGAAATTTCTTAGAATGTGGCACCTGAGTGGCTCAGTCAGTTAAGCATCTGCCTTCAGTTCAGGTCATGATCTTAGGGTCCTGGGACCGAGTCCCAGTTCCTCATTGGGCTCTGCTCAGTGGAGAGCCTGCTTCTCCCTATGTCCCTCCCCCACCACCCCTCATTCATGCTCTCTTCCTCACTCTTTCTCTCAAATAAATAAATCTTGAAAGAAAGAAAGAAAGAAGAAAGAAAGAAAGAAAGAAAGAAGAAAGAAAGAAAGAAAGAAAGAAAGAAAGAAAGAAAGAAAGAAAGAAAGGAAAAGAAAGAAAAGAAGAAAAGAAAAGAAAGAAAAGAAAAGAAAAGAAAAGAAAAGAAAAGAAAAGAAAAGAAAAGAAAAAAGAAAAGAAAAGAAAAGAAAAGAAAAGAAAAGAAAAGAAAAGAAAAGAAAAGAAAAGAAAAGAAAAGAAAAGAAATCTAGGCCTTCTCTCTCCCTTCCATGTCTCCTATACTTGTCCTCTGTATTTTATCTTCCTTTGTCTTTGTGTGGCTTTCTGGATAACAGCTTCGGACCTATTTCTACTCCCCCAATGCTCCTTTTAGCTGTGGTTCATCAACTTTTTCCGCCCAGCCACCAAATTTTATATCTACAGTTATCTTTCACTACCAGAAGTTCTGTTCTGTATTTCTTCAAAAAATTTTTTTGCTTATTTCATATTTATATATGAAGTCCATTCTTTGATTTCTCCAAACATACTAACACAGAAATTCTAGATCTGACAGTTGCAGGATTTCACATATTTGGATATCTGATTGTACTGGATGTTGTTTCTACTGGTTTGCAGTTCTCATTCTTTATCTCTGCACGTGTTTTCAATATTTTGTGAGTATGGCCTGATTTTACTTGGCACTTGATCTGTGGAAATTTTTTAAGGGCTGGGTTGCAAACGTATTCCTCTACAGAAGGGCACACTTAGCCCAGCCCCAGTTTTAAGCAAATCTTAGCCTAAGACTTTCCAGACCACACAGGAAGCATTATTTCAGGCACAGATTTGCATAAATACTGACTTATAATTACAATTTTGTCCTCTATTCACCCAGCAGCAGTGTGGAATTAGGTAGGTTTCCTTATGCCCTTCTGGGATGCAAGTTTATATTTGTAACCTATCCTCACATGAGGGTTTAGGTGTCTCAACTTTATATATCCTGATCTTCTATTAGGTTCCTCCACCTTAGGCAGGTCCTCTAGGTTTTATCCCCTGTCTCTTTCACTCCAAATAGCCAACCAGACTGAAACACAAATTCACCAGGATTTAGCCACTATTTTCGAGGCAAAAGCTGGCTTTATAGAATGCTCACCTCTCTGGATTCCATCTCCATTTTATGTTGGCTTCTAGGGGAGTACTTACTGTGTTGCCAGTTCTCTAGTGAAGGAAAATGCATGTATACATTTTACCTTCTATCAGTCATTTCATTTTTTTTCCATGGAAGTGCTATTCATGAAAACAGTCTGCCATGTCACCCAAAGGAGCAGTGTCCACTCACTATAATGCATCATCTCCAAGAGTAAAGAAAATTCAGCCCCACAAGTTAAGCCAGTTATAAGCTGAATCTTTCAAATTTAGTTAAAATATTTAATCTTTTATATTTAAAGTGGTACCTTGTGATCCTTTTCCATCTCAAATGAACTATTAGACTGATAATTCACAGTTAAAGGAACAAAAACAAAAGACAAAAAAAGAACTCTCCTGCTTCCAGTTTTTCTAGTCATTTAGCTTTTTCGACAGAGAATCTTCAAATTGGTTACAGTCCATCCAACAACCTTATCACAAATGGGGACTGTTTTAGGTTCAGAGTATGAATATACAGTTTGTAAAACAACCAATCATTCTTTCAAATAAACCTGGAGATTATCTCAGCCCCCTACTCAGGGATCATTAACTAAACACAGCACAGAAAAGCCCCCGACCATCCAGGAGATATTTTGTCATTCTTGTTGGAGCTGTTGCACTGATTCTTTTTTTTAATTGTGGTTAAAAAACAAAACTGAAAAACCACCCCCCAGATAACATAAACTTTTCCATCTTTATCATTTTTACGTGTGCAGTTCAGTAGTTTTGAGTATATGCAGTGTTGTGCAACACATCTCTAAACCTTTTTCATCTTATAAAACTGAAACTTACACTCACTGAACATGTCCCCATTCCCTCTCCCCTCTGCCGCACGAATTCTTACACCTACACTGTGTCCATGACAGACTCAGGCAGGAAAGCTATCATACCAAAATCTGCTAATTTTTCAGGATCAAATTTAACTTCTATTTCCACAATTCCTGAGAAAATGAGGTTTATTCATTTAGAGTCAGACAGTCAGAGTGAATAATTTTGGTCATTCCTAAATCGGATGCCAGAATCAAAGACCTTTCCAGAAGAGACAGACATTAAGAGTTCATACTCTAACACTCTCGTTTTGCAGTTCATAAAGCAAATGAGTCCCATTCATATGCTACAGTTGAGACACAAAGGAGCTCGTACAAAGATCTCTTTAAAAAAAGATTTAATTTCTGGGGTGCCTGGGTGGCGCAGTCAGTTGAGTATCCAACTCTTGGTTTCAGCTCAGGTCGTGATCGCAGGGTCCTGAGATGGAGCCCCATGTCCAGTTCCACACTCAGTGGGGAGTCTTCTTGAGATTCCCCCTGCCTTTGCTCCTCCCACTCGTACACACTCTCTCTCAAAAATAAATAAATCTTTTAAAAAGATTTTTTTATAGCTCTAAAACATCACTTTTCAATGAAAGATATTAATATTCAAAATTAAAATTTATTATTTCCAAATCTGAAATATATTGCATATAATATATGTTTATCTGGTTTTAATTTGTTATATTTCTATTTTCAATACAATATTATTTCCTTTATTCTGAAATATATCCTACATAGAGGTCAGAATCTTCTCAAAATGACTTTTTGACTGATGATTAACTCCATTAAATTCTATACAAACTCTACCAATTCTTCTTCCCTATATATCTGTTGACATGATTAGCTCTCCTGAGTTTATGCCCTCTCTTTTATCATTCCAAATTTCACAGTTTCATATGAGGGGGAAAAAAACTACTTACCTCTGTATAACATTTATATTTAGGTCCATTCCACCAAACCGGGACAGGAATTCAAGGTATGGAATGGCCCCAGAGCTGGTGAGGGGGATCTACATTCGAACAAGAAGAATGATGGCCAGTTAGAGGATTCAGATCCAAGTAGTAGACAGCACAGGAGCTTTCATGATGGAAGACAGGATACCATTACTGAGATGGTCATTCTAGTAAACACAACCACTTCCCCCAGGTGTCTGAGTTGACATGCATCCCCAGTAAACCAGGTACAAAAACACCTAAATGCCAGAATGCCAGCTTATGCTCAATTAAAAGTCAACAAGTTGTCTATAAAATTTTCTGAAATCTAGTTCTATCTACAAACTAAAGTAAGGTTGGTAGAAATATATTCTAATATACATTTTATATATGTATATGTATTTATATATGCATACATCACATATATTTTTTCCCCAAGAGGCTGAGGCCATGACATAATTTTACCCTCTGAATGGCATTTGAACTTTCTGTACGTTATATACTTTCAAGGTAGGAAACAGCCATTTTTGAATTGAAAATTCTATAAAGGACTTACTAGATCCAGTAGGTCAAAATGGGCTATAGATTAAGGAATTATCTCAAAAAAAAGAATTAGGGATCCCTGGGTGGCGCAACGGTTTGGCGCCTGCCTTTGGCCCAGGGCGCAATCCTGGAGACCTGGGATTGAGTCCCACGTCGGGCTCCCGGTTCATGGAGCCTGTTTCTCCCTCTGCCTGTGTCTCTGCCTCTCTCTCTCTCTCTCTCTCTGTGTGTGTGTGTGACTATCATAAATTTAAAAAATAAAAAAAAAAGAATTATCTCAATTTTTAATTTACTAATGTTGATAATGGTACTGTGATTATGTAAGAGAATAGATCTTATTCTCAGGGAATACACACTAAAGTATTTGGAAGTAAATTAACCATAATATAAACAATTGCCTCTCAAACAGTTCAGAAAAAAATTATGTATACACTACATACCCTGTAAACTGTTTGCAGATCCACACATACCACATATGGATAATGAAAGATCACAGAAGCAAATGAGGTTAAATGCTCACAACAGGCAAATCTGGGTTAAGTGTATGTGGGTATTGTATGTATGTACCATATGCGTACTATTTGTGCTGTTCTTATAAATTTTCTGGAGGTTTGAAATTATTTCTTTTTTTCAGACTTATTTGAGAAAGAGGAGAGATTATGAGCATGAGAGGCAAAGGGCAAGGGAGAGAGAATCTCAAGCTGACTCCACACTGGGTGTGAAGCCTGATATGGGGCTCAATCTTATGACCCTGAGATCAGGACCTGAGCCCAACCAAGAGTCTGATGCTCGACTAAGATACCCAGGTGCCCCTGAAATTACTTCTAAATAAAAAGTCAAAATTTTTTAAAAGTGAAAATAATTATTTCCCAAAAAAAGGATTATGAAACTAAAGTTAAAACATATAATCAATACAGATGTATTTTATTAAGCTTCATGCAAATACACAAAGTACAATTTCCCATACAGCTGAATGGCTCCCATGTCTATATAATCAAGTGTGATGTTCACTTAGCCCTTAAAATTCAGCCTCAAAGCCAGGCATGGTTATCTCAGTGCTCCCCAAAGGAAAAATTTCTTTTTACTACTAAAACACATATAACTAGGAAATGGGACCAGAGGGAGAGCAGCTCACAGGGTGGGCCTTCATGAAGCCTTGTCCTGGAAAGGACATTCATGATTTCTATTTCAAATGTAATTTTGGGTAGACACCTCAAAGTCTCCCTAGCCTTACAGCAGAAGGGCAAGAACAGGGTATGTGTGTTGCTCCAAGACTAGATGCCCTCATAGTTTTGGTAGTTAAGAGTTTGTGAGGAGGGAAAGAAACATACAGAGCTCATACTCAGGAGATGGGCACAAGCTCCACTCTTGATGTTTTACATGAGTTAACTCATCTAGTCCCAAAACCAGGTCCTCAGGCTGTGGTCGTGTCCACATTTCGAGGAGCAGAGATGTGACCTCCCTGCATGGCACTACCATCATATGCCTCCAGAGCCCATGTTCCTCTCCCTACACTAACCACAAAAAAGAAAAAAGGGAGAGGAAATCCATTAACCTATTGAAGCTTGTCACATTTCATATTATTACTTGTGGTCTAATGAAAATTCTAATGTGGTAGATACATATTTGCAAAGTTCAGTCTCCAAAGATAGTAACCCCTTTAAACAACTCACAAATCTTGTCTAAAAGGAGAAGCAGGGGACACCTGGGTAGCTCAGCAGTTGAGTGTCTGCCTTTGGCTCAGGGTGTGATCCCAGGGCTTCCTGCATGGAGCCTACTCCCTCTGCCTATGTCTCTGCCTCTCTCTCTTTCTCTCATGAATAAATAAATAAAATCTTTTTAAAAATAAAAATAAAAAATAAAAGGAGAGGCAGGCTCTGCTTAAGAACTCCCATTTTCAATATTTATGATTCTGACAAAAAAGTTTAAGAATCATAATCATCCAAAGATGAATCGCTAAAAGTAAATTCTTGTTGATGAGTGTCTTCAAAGATGTCTCTTTCCCCAACCCAGCACAACCACTAGGACCAGAACAGAACTATGTTTTTCTTCTCCGGAATCTCTTTGCCAATTCATCCTCTTTTATAAAATTTTTGTTAATTTTTAGAGACTGAGGACACAGCTTTTTTAAAAATTCACATTACCATGAATGGAAACTAAGGTACAAGACAGATTATTATAAGCAATGCCTCATTGTTCATGCCCTGATCAATCATCACAACACTCTGACGTTCAAACATACTCAACATGGTTCTTAAAATAAAATTAAAGCTAAAGCAAATTCACTCTAACTGGAAAATTCTTTTCTAATTTTAAGTGTGAAATTCCCATGAAGTGTTCTACAAGTTTTATGTTTCCAGTTAGGCTTACATTCACCATTGGAAAGGGATTTGTTGGTAAAAGATATTGAAAAGTCGCACACACTCTGAATTCCAGCTACTGGAAAGAGAAATCCTCCCCTTCACTCACTGTGAACTTGGCCTTCTGAAAATGTACCACATTTCAGCCTCCTTGGTTTACACGTGGGTCACGGAAGCTTGAGGTTCTAGAAAACCTATGCTTAGTATTTCAGATAGACTACCAGGACTTGTTTTTTTTAAAGTCTTTGAAGCTCTACAGTTCTCAGTGACTTCTTTTAAAAACAGATGTAGCTTTTAAAAACGGATACACATTTCACATTTTCTGTACTTTTCCCCTTCCTGCATAGTTGATTAGCTTGGGAAGGTTGTCAAAATTTTAAATTAACATTAGATCATGAATATAGGGAGACATTAGCAGGAAAAATATCTTAACTCTCCATTTGGTATAAATAAAGTATCAGTTAAATCAAGCTTATAAGGAAACTGATGCAATGTTTGCATGGACAAATGTTCTTTACAAGCAAGAGAACATTACTAGTTACACTCATCATCAGGGACATGCAAATCAAAACCACAGTGAGATACCACCTTGCACTTGTCAGAATGGCTAAAGTCAACAACACAAGAAACAACAGATGCTGGTGAGGATGCAGAGAAAGGGGAACCTTCATGAACTGTTGGTGGGAATGCAAACTGGTGCAGCCAGTGTGGAAACAGTATGGAGGTTCCTCAAAAAGTTAAATATAGAGCCGCCCCATGAGCCAGCAATTGCACTACTAGGTATTTATCCAAAGGATACAAAAAATTATTTTTTGAAGGGATACATGTACCTCGATGTTTACAGCAGCATTATCTACCAAATTATGGAAACAGCCTAAGTATCCATCTATTGATGAATGGATAAAGAAGATGTGGCATATATACACAATGGAATAATACTCAGCCATCAAAAAGAATGAAATCTTGCCATTTGCACCAACATGGATGGATCTAGAAGGTATAATGCTAAGCAAAGTAAGTCAGTCAGAGAAAGACAAATACTATGATTTCATTCATGTGGAATTTAAGGAAAAAAACAAATAAGCAAAGGGGGAAAAGAGAGAGAGAAAAACAAACCAAGAAACTGACTCTTAACTATAGAGAACATACTGATGGCCACCAGAGGAGAGGTGTCTGGGGTGATGGATAAAATAGGTGATGGGGACAAAGGAGAACACTTGTGAGAAGCACTGGGTGTTGTATGTAAGTGATGAATCACTACATTGTACACCTGAGACTAAGATTACACTGTATGTTAACTAACTGGAATTTAAATAAAAACTTAAAAAGAGAGAGAGAGAGAACATTACCACATGACATAGCAATTCCACTCCTAGGTATGTACCTTAGAGAAGTGAAAGTATACACCCACACAAAAATTTGTAGATGAATTTTCATCGCAACCTTGTTCACAAAAGCCAAAAAGTGGAAACAACCCAAAGGTCCATCAACTCATGATAAAAAACACAAAAAGTTGTCTATGCATATACTGGAGTGTGATTCAGCCATGAAAAGGAATGAAGCACTGGTTCATGCTACAACATGGATGAACTTTGAACACAAGATGCTAAATGAAAGAAGCCAAACACAAAAGATTATGTATTGAATTATTCCATTTATATGAAATGTCCAGAAGAGGCAGATCTTTTGTGACAGAAAAGTATATTAATGGTTATCGGGGACTAGAGGAAGGGGAAAAGGGGAGTGACTACTAATGAGTATGGGGTTTCTTTCTGGGGTGATGAAAATGTTCTGGAACTAGACAGTAGTGATGATTACTCAACCCTGGATACACAGAAAACCAGTAACTTGCGACTTTTTAAATGGTGAATTTTATTACATATAAGTTCTATCTTAATAAAGTTCCAATAAAAATGTAGATACAGTAAAAAAAGTGACATGTGAAATCATTAGTATGTATTATTTGTGAAATTTTTAAGTGAATAAATGGGAAACTTTTTTAAAAAAAGGAGAAAAGCTCATCTTTCTTCCCTCTTCCCTTCTTTCCTGTCCCCTCTCTAATAAGTCCTAAAGTCTGATGGAAAGAGAAAAACAGTGTCTGCCACGTTGAGGGAAGCCACAGGAGTCCACAGTGGGATGTAACCCACGTGGAGGGAAGAGAGCATCCACATGGCAGGGTGGGGCACTGGGGATGGGAGATGGGTCTTGTACCAGGGAAACTGATCAAATAAATAAATAAATATACTAAGAATAACAGAAGCCAAGTGTCTCATCTGAAAAGGTAATTACAAATCTGAACAGCAAGAGCAGCCCAGGTGGCTCAGCGGTTTAGCGCCGCTTGCAGCCCAGGGCATGATCCTGGAGACCCGGGATCGAGTCCCGCATCGGGCTCCATGCATGGAGCCTGCTTCTCTCTCTGCCTGTGCCTCTGCCTCTCTCTCTGTGTGTCTCTCATGATTAAATAAATAAAATCTTTAAAAACAAAAGCAAAACAAAACAAAAAAAAATATGAACAGCAAGAAAGCTGGAAAGAACCTTGAGGTACAGGATTAGGATTGGCAGTACTGGTGTGAACTCATGGTTTTCAATATAGGGAGAGGTTGATATAGAAATAAATGTATATGTAAATGTATATCTGTATATGTGTGGGTACACATGTATCCCCTGGAGCTCTGCCCACTGTGAGGCCTGGGGTGTCATCCCAGTGACAATGGGCAGCCCCAGTGCCCAGACCCTGGATTCTGAATATCTTTTCATTTAAAGGAACCAGAATTTTCTGGAGAAATGGAGGATTTCAGGACCAAAGCAAGGAAAGTAGAGATGAGTTTAGAATATCTTATATCATAGAGCAAGTGCTCAAAGAATGATGGAGGCATGTCAAAAGCACACAAAAACCAGCTTGAAGGGGCTCCTAGCAGCCAAATTACAGACAATTTAAAAATCAAAATGCAAAATGAACATAATGTATCACAACCACTCAATAAAACATGCAATCTTGAGTCCCTGCAAATATAAAAATAATAAATGAATAAATTGAAAGTCTAGTAAGGAATGAGATACAGTTTCTAAGTTTCTCCACAAAATGCTTATTTTTTTTTTTTCACAAAATGCTTATTAATTACAAAGTGGATGAAGAGTCTCTTACCATGAGAAAGCCTGACAGATTCCACCTTAATCAAGTGATCGAAGTAAACAGCAGCAATGGGACAAACTAGGATCCCGTGCGATCGTAAAACACAATGAGAATACAGCATTTCTGTGATACTCCCGCCAAAGATGCAAGCCTAGACCTAGTCATCAGGAAAACATCAGATAAACTCAGATGGGGGACATGCTGCCCTCTGCAATCTTCAGAGTGGAGGGTCAGGAAAAACTAAGGCTGAGAACTGTTTTGAAGTGAAAGACACTTGGAATTCACGTTCTGACCTGGATCATAAGAGACAGGCATGGAATGACCGGCCCAACCAGGCAGGGGCCCGGGGCTGAGATGGTAGTAGTGACTTCATGTTAATATCCGTATTTTGATGGTCAGACTGTAGTTATGCAGAACACTATCCTCTTTGAGAGACACATACACTGAAATATTTGGGGTGATGGAACCACTTACTCCCAAATGGTTCAGGAAAAAAACTGTCCTTCCCACTAAACATCCAACTTCTCTGTAACTTTGTGGTTGCTTTTTTCTTTTTTTCTTTTTTTTTTTTTTATGATAGTCACACACAGAAAGAGAGAGAGGCGCAGAGACACAGGCAGAGGGAGAAGCAGGCTCCATGCACCGGGAGCCCGACGTGGGACTCGATCCCAGGTCTCCAGGATCGCACCCTGGGCCAAAGGCAGGCACCAAACCGCTGCGCCACCCAGGGATCCCCTGTGGTTGCTTTTTAAAAATGATGAAGCAGGGGATCCCTGGGTGGCTCAGCGGTTTGGCGCCTGCCTTTGGCCCAGGGCGCAATCATGGAGCCCCGGGATCAAGTCCGGCGTCGGGCTCCTGGCATGGAGCCTTCCTCTCCCTCTGTCTGTGTCTCTGCCTCTCTCTCTCTCTCTCTCTCTCTCTCTCTCTCTCTATGTCTATCATAAATAAATAAAATCTTTTAAAAAATAATAAGAAAATAAAAATGATGAGGCAGAAGTTGTGGTAGAGACGGCTCATAACAGACCAACCTCCCACAGAAAACCACGATAAATTCTGGCAAACACAAAAAATTTTATAACTATCTGAAGACCTTGGAGAGTAAACAGAAACAGGAAGACTTTGGAGAAATTCAAAACACAGAAAAAGGGACGAGTATTGAGGGAGTTTCCTATTCATAATAGCTTTAAGCCTGAGAACAAGCCACACTGTCTCTCTGGCCTGAAGAACTGGCATGCTGAACTCAAAGCAACCACAACCACTAAAAATGTGAGGGAAATCTCAAACAGGAGAGACAGAGAAGGAGACCCACTTTCTGTGTATAAATTCTGTCCAAGTTTCCAGCTGATGCCCAAAGCTGGCGTGTGCAGGTCAGACTCAAAGAGAAAAGAGACCCACTTAAAGATAAAAGAGCCAAACTGAGATGCAAGCAACTGCTCACTGCAGGTGAGACAGTTTGCAGGTTAATTCCTACCAGAGCAGAAGCATCAACAATCTTCAGAGGAAGGTAAGAGGATCCAGTCTCCACAGCACCGTGTTCAAAATGTTTATTCCCTGTACTGTCTAATGCGCAGCCACAGCCACATGTGAATGTCAAGCACTTGAAACGTGGCTAGGGCAACTGATGAACTGAATTTATTTTAGTCATGGTTAATTAATTTAAATTTTAAAATTAATTCAGTGATTAGAAAACCTTTAAGTATGTTTGTAATGACCAGGTATCTGAATCTACTGTTTCATGAAATCTAAATAGACATCAAGTATTTCCAATGGAAATTTAGTGTGTGAACTGAAGTCAGCTGTAAGTATAAAGCATACATCAGGTTTAAAGACTTAGTACACAGAAAAGAATGCAAAATAACTTATTGTCAATTTTTAATAGTGATAACACATTGAAATGAGATAATATTTTAGACATATTAGTTAAATAAAAATATTATTCAAATTAATGCTTTTTAACTTTTTTCATGTGGCTACTGGAAAGCTTAAAATCAAACATGTGAATATATAATTCACATTATATATTTTTTATGATTTTATTTTTAAGTAATCTCTACAACCAACATGGGGCTCAAATTCACAACCCCAAGATCAAGAGTCACACACTCCACTCACTGAGCCAGCCAGGTGCTCCTAACATTATATTTCCATTAGACAGCACTGGTCTAAGATATAATCCAAATATACTCTAATATGCAGAACCAGAATAATGTGACTCTTGCCTGTCAAGAGTAAAAAAAAGAAAAAAAAATCAATGCAACCCAACCCTGAGACAACCCAGATATTAGAATTATCATTCAAGAACTTTAAAGCAGCTATTTTAACCATGCTTAATGAGTTAAAAGAAACACACTCATAATTGAAGAAAAAAATAGGAAATAGATAAACATAAACTATAAAAAAGATAAATAGGAACTATAAAAAAGAACCAAGTGGAAATTCTAGAACTGAAAAATACTATATCTAATATTAAATATTCACTGAATGAGCTTAATGGCAGAACAGACATGAAGAAGGGGTCACTGAACTTTGAAGACAGATCAATAGATATTATCCAATCTTAAAAATAGAAATAAAAGACTGAAAAAATGAAAAGAGCCTTGGGATGAACCTTGGGACAATACTGAAATGTCTCAGGGAGGATGAAGTAAAATATATATATTTAAAAATAATGGCTACAAGCCTCAAATTCAGTGAAAAAAGAAAATTAAAGGAAGAGAAACCCTTGAAATGGCACCATGGTATGCTCAAGAAGAAACAACAAACAGACCCACAAATATTTTTTTCCTAAATCTGTGAAAGGAAGGAGAGCCAGTCCCTGAGGTGGCCTGGAATTCAGGAATATCCGAAATTCCCTGGGCTGTTTGTTTTCCTGCCACATAATTCCCCTGTGGTAGAAGTAAGCAAAGTGGGTTGGGTTGACGTAGTCAACAAATTCTAGAAGGAAACAGACTTTTAAATATTATGGAATGCTCTGATTAAGAAGTATTGAGTAAACACATGTGTATTTCTGTGTGTGTGTGTGCATGTGTGTGTGCATGTATATTAGTTAGTGGGTTACTGGGTTGAAGGCACACTACTGATTTTCCCACTTTGGTATTACTATACTGATCCCTATGGATTTATTCTGAGTGTTTAATTCCTCCTGTACTGTGTATTCCATTGTTAAAGGCCCTGACGGCTCAGACCCCACTAAATGTCTACTATTGATAGCCCCCTGGTAGGATACCCACCAAGGGCTTGTCCTCCATATCCCTCCCCAAGTACTTGCATCACCCCTGCTGCAAACCCTTCCATGGGCCCTACAGCTCCCAGGACTGAGTCCCAACTCTGTGTATGGTACTCTTCAGGCCTGGCCCCTCTATCCACAACCTGACACATATCCCCTCACTTCGGGTATAAATAATACTACCCGGTTCCCTGAATAAACATGCCATGCTGATCCCGACATCTAAGCTTTCACTTGAGCTGTTACTCCCTCTGCCTATAACCCCCTTCCATTTTTCTTTCATCTGGCTAATCCTACTCCTTGGTCAAAATCTGCCTAAATACACCCCTTCCTCCCTAAAGGCTGCCTGGACCACCACCCCAATTTTAGATAGCTCTCCCTCCTCTAGCTTTCCCTCCTACACGTACCAAACACATCTCACTGGGCTGGGCCCGTGTCTGCCTGCTGTCTTTCTTGGGTCTAGCATACAGTAGGTGCTCAATATCCATTTGATACAAGAACAAATGCCAAAATACTAAGTTCCAAAATATAATACTTCTATATGGAAGCTTAAAAAAAAAACACTAAAGAAAATGGCAGTACCAGTACTCCACACAAAATATGACCCACACGCATGTTGATCATCCCATCCACCAGAATTTCACTGAATTGTGAAAAATAAACAAAGCTGTAACTGCTAACTTAGAACTATCGGGTGGTAGGGGGTGGAAACCCAGAATAGATTTCATGCTCCAGTAACTGACTCCAACTTTTCTACAGCTGGGTAGGGGCAGGGCAGGGGTGGTGAGGGGCAGAGGGAGAGAGAGAATCTCAAGGGTACTCCCTGCTGAGCACAGAGCCCAAGTTGGGGCTCAATTTCACAACCCTGAGATCACAACCTAAGCTGAAATCAAGAGTTAGACGCTTAACCAACCGAGTCTAACAAAGCTGTAACTGCTAACTTAGAACTATCGGGTGGTAGGGGGTGGAAACCCAGAATAGATTTCATGCTCCAGTAACTGACTCCAACTTTTCTACAGCTGGGGGGGCAGGGCAGGGGTGGTGAGGGGCAGAGGGAGAGAGAGAATCTCAAGGGTACTCCCTGCTGAGCACAGAGCCCAAGTTGGGGCTCAATTTCACAACCCTGAGATCACAACCTAAGCTGAAATCAAGAGTTAGACGCTTAACCAACCGAGTCTCCCACGCACCCCCATAGTTGGGTTATTCTAAGTCGCCATGCATACTGTACCTGAGCCAGTACATCCTGAAACTGTTCTCTCGTGAGAGGCATCAGGAAGGTTGTGATAATTCTTCTCAGTTCATTCTTTGATACCGTCATGTTGTGACTGGTGTCAAGCAGCTCAAAAGCCTTTTTCAACTCATATCCTTTATCAGTGATTTTTTGAAATAAAAGCCGTTTAACATCTAAGAAGGACAGTATCGGATTTGCAATAGCTGTGGCTATAGAAGAGATACAGTTGTTTATTAGATGCGCTTAAAGCCAAGATCCCAAAAACCAACTTCACTGTGGACTAGAATCCAAAAAACTTCCAAAACACTATTTCTCCTACTGTATTCATTGCTTTATGCATCTAAGCACTGCATGACTTGCAATGTCAAATCTATGGTCATTTTTTACCTCTGAAATGTGGCCAATGTAAAATGAAAATAGTAATGGTAAAAGGAAAAAAAAAGAGAGAGGAAAGATCATCCCCCCTATATAGGACATGTGTCATGACAAGCAAAAACATGGATTTTGGAATAAAACTGAGTTAAGAACAATATCACCTCAAACAAATCTTTAAAATATATTAACTTTTCATCCCCTGGCCAATTTTTGAGGGGAAAACATGTAATTCTTAATCTAGATTATTTCCCTCTCCAAGACAAGAGATGAGAATGGCTAGCCCCTGAAAGGTAATGAAAGAATGTTAAAAGGCCCACATAAGCTTCCGGGAGGCCTGCACTTCCTGCGAGGAAAAGCAGTCAAGTGGGACTGTGGTGCTGTAGGTCCCAAGGGTCCCCAAGTCACCAGGGGAGAGACAATACACCCCAGCCTCCTTCCCCTCTAAGATGAAACAGCCATAGAAATAAACACAGTAACTGCAAATCAACTCAAGGCATGGACTAGTTTCATAAGCATGGAAATGTGATTATTCCACTTTGATATTTTGTAACCTACTAGAGAAAGAGGAGGCTAAAAATACAGGTGGTTTGGTAAATCTCTTCTATCTATTTATGAGATTGCAAAGGCATGGTGACAACTTATTTAGTAGCTGTCTTACAAAGTAAATTCTGAATGTATATTAAATGCCTTTAATGCTGTTTCATCTTTTATAAATTCATTTACAAACAGGACCTAAGGAAGGATGATTGTGGTTATTTCCATTCAAATGAGAATTTCTTATCCAGGTATTGAACCTTTCTGGCACAAGCTGTCACCAATGTTCATCTTCCCTGACACTCGCCAAGCACAGAAGAGGCCTGTGCCAGGTGCTAGGGATGCCTTTCACTCATGATACCTACTGGCTCTTTGGGTAGGGGCATATATAACCAGGAACACATTGGAGAAAAGACCGTGGCTAGTTTGGGGTGACAGGCTGAAGGTCTCAGGAAAAGTTGCTTAGAAGGAAGAGGTGATATACTTCAACTGGAACTTGGTGTTCCCAAGAGCAAGAAGGGCTGGAAGTGGGGGTGCCATGGAGGACAGCCAGTGGAGACAAAGTGGGGAGAGGACAAGCACAGGAGGCATCAGCTTTAGAGATTAAACCACAAAGTCACCAGGAGCCAAGTCCCTGGTGCTCCCATCCAGCTTTGTGCTCTGGTCATGGGACACCGAGCTGGGACTTCCATCAAGAGGATGACATCATCCAATTTTCGCCCCAACATCACATGTAGGAGGGATAGAGAGGGGACAGAAGTGATAGTCTGAAGACATGTTGTTAACTACAGCCTGCTCAGACAAGTATTAATGGAGGTCTACACACCAACATGATGAGCATGGAGGGAAAAGTAGAGGTGAATGAAAGAGAAGTTGAAATAGACCAAGTAGAGTCCATGGAATCTTCTGATTAGACAGGCAGGGTGAGGCAGTGGAAGAAGATATGGCTTGTATATGTGGTGTAAGTGGCCAGGTGGGTGGTGACACTCTTCGTTGGGAAAGGAAATGCTATAGGACGTGGCAAAGGCATTTACCAAGATGGCCACAACCAGATCCCCGCCACACATGCTTGTCCTACAATGCCATCCTAACCCTCGTCCCATCGAGATGTGGAGCATATATTCCTTCGCCTTGAATTTGGGTGGGCCCGTGACTAGGGCAGAATGATCTACGTGACTTCTAAGAAGAGGTCACAAAAGGTGTTGCAGCTTGTGCCTCATCCTTGTAAGATGCTCATGCCAATTGCTGAGATGTGAGGAAGTCAAGAAGTCACACAGAGAAGCCACATGTAGGTGTTTTGGCCAACACCCCCGTTGAGGTTCCAGCCCACAGACGAAGCCAGACTTCTGATGATTCCAGCCCCAGGTGTCATTACCACTGCCTTTGCACCTCCCCTCATGGAACCACCTGGAATAGAGGCAAGCTGTCCCTGGGACCTGCTCAAATTGCAGATCTGTGAGCAAAATAAATGATTCCAAGCCTCTATGTGTGGAAGAGTTTGTACATAGCAATAAATACCTGGAACAGGAGAAAAAAAGTTTGTGGGAAAGCTAATGAATTCAGTTTGGGATCTCTAAGTGGAGATGTCCATTTGAAAGGTGAGCACCAAAAAAAGAGAGAAAAAAACAGGAAAGAAAGAAAGGTGAGCACATAAATCTAGAGATCAGAAGTGGATGCCGCTGGACGTGCAGGTGTGGGAACCAGCCACGTGGAAGCCATGGGAGATGCATGCCACTCTGGAAGAGAAGGGAGACTTGTGAAACACTGACTTTTAAAGAAGGAGAATTCATTCATTCAAAAAATATTCACTGAATACCCATGATATTTCGGCATTGCTCTAGGCACTAAGGGCTACAGTGAACAAGACAGGTAAGATCTGTTCTTGTAAAGCTGATAATATGCAGGGGAGAAGAAAGACAAGAAACAGATAATACATAAAAGATAAGGTAATGGTAGAAAAGATTACAAAGACAGTAAGAAAGAACGGGTTGGAGAGAGGCGGGAACTGTTTTAGGTGGAGTAGTCAGGGAAGTCCTCTTGAGGTGTTTGATGAGCTGAACCAGAATGATAAAGTACGGCAGCCAGAGAAGCAGTTAGAGGGGACACAGCACCAGTAAAGGGTCCCTGAGCAGGAATGAGCTTGATGTGTCCAGAAAAGCAAAAGGTGGACAGAGCATGTGTTTGTCATGTGAGACAGAGGGCAGAAATCGCTGAGAGTGGGGTGGGGTGATGCTTTAGTGTCAGCGCAAGGACTGGGGCGGTCTCCACATGCAATGGGAAGGCTCAGGAGAGTTCAAGCAAGGCACTGATCTCCTCTAATATATGCTTGTGTTCACAAATCACTCTACCTGCTATGTAAAGAGTAGATTCTAGAGGGGCAAGAAATGAGGGCAGAAGCCCAGAGATGAGGCAATTCCAAGGGTCCAAGAAGAGGTGACTGCGGCCTGAACCACGTAGCAGCCCTAGACATGGGGGCAGGGAAGGGGAGGAAGCAGACAGACTAGAGGTAGCCTAGAGACAGAGCAGATGAGGTTTTGCTGATGGACTGGCTCAGCAGGGCAGGGCAGGAAGAAACCAACAATAACTGAGGCCGGGCTGGAGGAACCACATAGATGATGGTGCCCTTTCCTGAGAAGGAGAACACCAGGAACCAAGAGATCTGGTTGGCCGGCTCACGTCTGAGACACCCAGCAGATGAAGCCCAAGCAACTGGAGACCTGAGCTGAAGCTCAGGAGGGAAGTCTGGATGGGACTATCATTTCCGTTATTCATGGTATGTAGGGACGTGGAGCCAGCAGCTCTCTTAGGAGGGGACAGACTCGGGGGAGAGAGCTGGGCACACAGCTCGGAGGGAAAAGAGACTTACATCTCCCACAAGACTCCCAGGGATCCTGTCATGCTCCCCTCTCCATTTCTGACTGCTGCTGGGCTCTCAGAAGCAGCTGACTCGCAGGGAGGAGCTGCCTGATGCCACATGGGCTGGGGAACACGATTTTTCCCTCTGCGCACCCAACCCAGAACTCCTCCTGCTGCCTCCAGTGTTGTAGAGGGAGCCTCTCCTGTTAACTTTTGTTCACCTTGAAATCTTTTTTCAGACTTTTCGTATATATTATTAGTCGCTTTCCAAGAAGCCGCATCTTTGCAAATCAATAATTCTAATTTAAATGTATCAGAAATATTGGTTTGAAACTCCTTGGCATTTGAAGTGAAACTTTTTCTTTCACGTGCCTAAGGCACTTTCCCAGATTTAAAATGAAAGCAGTAACCACACTTGCATAACCTGCTGGTGGGAGGACAAATTGATATAATCTTTCTGGAGGGCAATTTGACAAAATCTTTTACATCCGATTAGAATCTACAGTCACAACAGACTGTCACTCTCACCCTCACAACGAGAACAAGTGGGATAAGCTGAAGTATATAGTTTTTAAACCCACCGAAGAACTAAGGAACGCAAAGAACCTAGAGATCCCAGAAAGGGCAAGCCACTCCTCCAAGAGGAACAACCCAGAACACTTTTATCCTTACAGAGTCCGACAGAGTAAAGCAAATTCATTCTAGACTAGGGTGCAGAAAAAAGAACCAGCTATTTAGTGGCCACACGTGGACAGGTATGATGGGTTCAAAGGCCGGGGGGCTTCAATCCACAGAGCGAGTCCGAGCCCAGCCTCTTGGGTCTTCCTGTGGGGTTAGAAGTGGTAAACCAGAGCTGGGGGCGAGGCGCAGAGCTGTGCGATGTGGCCCCAGGAGGGTGGGCTTTTCTGGAAGTGTAAGGCAGGTGCTCCCCAAAGGCTGAGGACAGGGCAGTAGTATGGAGGCAAGGCCTTCTGAGGCACCCTGCCCTTTGTGGAACGCACTTCAACGGCCCACTGAAACCTGGGGGTAGTAGGATGGCAAAGCAGAGAGAGGCCTTCTGAGGTGCCAAAAAGTAGGAGCTGGGCCGGGGGACACAGAGAGCCCCCTCCCCGGAGACCTTCTAAAACCAGCAGGGTGACTGTAATGCAGAGCACTCTCCCAGATGGGCCAACCCAGAAGGAAGCAGAAAAGCCTAGAGTCTCACCAGGGCTCCGATCTCTAGAGCTGCTGAAAGGCAGTATTTGAAACCAGTGGCAACTGAGACCGAGTCCAGACACAGCTTGGTCTGGAGATGAAACCACGCCAGCCAAGCTCACATGAAGCCTAAGAGAAGAAGCATCCCCTTTCCTGGCTGTGCTAGTCACTTGTTTCCACTGCACTTCATACAAATGTCTGCTATTAGATCTTTTTAAAAGTGCAAGACAAATGAAATGAGGAAAGGTGACCTAATCAAGAGCAAAAACAGTCAGAGGATCCAGAGAGAACAGATGGAGGAAGGATCAGGTATTTAAGGCAAGAATGGTAAACACGTTCAAGAGATTACAGGAAAACTTGACAACGCGTTGCAGGTACAGGGGATTTCAGCACAGAAAAGGAAACTGTTTTGTTTTTTAGAGCACACGTCAAAGCCTGAAATTAAAAATACAATATCAGAAGTGAAAAACTCATTTGATCTGCTTAACAGCAGACTATATGTGATAAAGAATAGCCTAGTGAATAGACAGGTCAATAGAAATTTTTCAAATCTGAACATAAAACAAAAAACATTTTAAAAGGAAACAGGGTATCTCATCTGTGGTTTACCCTGTGAGCAGTGCCAATTTAATATACAAGTTACACAAGTATGTCACCTCCATCTACACGTGCACGCATGAGAGAGGGACCAGCCAAACACTTCATGGTGACCACCTCTGGGGAGGCAAATGGTTCTAGGAGACTTAATTTAAACAAGAAAAGATAATTCAGTATTGAGAATTACCATCAGTAAAAATAGAACGCAAACGACAAAAGGGAAAAAGAGACGCTGATGGCATGTAAGGCAGATGAAGGGTTAACACCTCCCGCACAGGGAGAGCTCCTACAAATCACCATTAAGACCCACTGCAGGTAAATGGGCAAAGGGTTATCAATAGGCAGCTCAGAAAAGAAACTCAGAAAGCTGATAAACTGGAGAATCAAAGCTACCTTGACTGTTACAGAAAAGCAAGAGGAATCACAACAGAATATTGCCTTTGCACATCAAGTGGAGACGATGTAAAAGATAATAATCTGTGTTAGGATACTCTGGGACAAATCCTTCTAAGTCTTATTTGTGGGCATGTGCCCAGGCACACACTTCTAGAGGGCAGCGCGGTGGAGCTCATCAAGAGCCTCAGTGGCAAAGCCCTTTGATCCAGTGAAGTGAATCTCACTTCACTCCAGACTTCTCTGTAGGAGCAGACAGGTGAACTCAGATGTGCCCAAAGTACACTGTACTGTACACGTGGAGCTGCTGAATGGTGCTGGAAGCTGCTAGCTGAATCCATTCTCCCCTCTTCCCTTAGAAACAGAAACCCTGTAATCTAGGGAGACATTCAGCCATCCCGAGGTCTGTATTTCCAGGCTCCTGGGTAGATGATGCCTGTGACCATGTGATTCAAGTCTTGCCCAGTGAGGAAGCACAGTGTCCAGTATGACTTGACTAGAATGCCTCCCCCTGGCCCCCTCACAAGGCAGATTTCAGGGTATCCTTGTCTCTGTCCCCTTCGAGGTCTCCTAGAGCCTCGGGGTATGCACCCACTGTGCTTGCTGTGCACAAGCTTCTGTTCTGGTAGCATCTGGCTCACGCAAGGAAAATTCTTTATCCCCCTCTCTAGACCATGAGTGCCTCCTGGGCAGGGGCTCCACTGGACCCATCTCTTTATCCTCAGTACCTACGACAGTTCTTGTCACGTATCGGGGTTTGGAAAATGTTTATTGCAGTTTTATTCACGATTGGCCAAGATGTGAGAGCAACCAAGACGCCCTTCAGTAGTGATGAGATAGGCTAACTGGGGCACATCCATAAAAGAGAATATTATTCAGAGATTAAAAAGTGAACTATCATACCATGAAAAGACAGGAAGGATCCCTAAGTGCACACTTCTAAGTGGAAGAAGCCCATCTGAAAAGGCTATGTACTGTACCACTCCAATTCTAGAACATTCTGGAAAGGCAAAACTCTGAAGACAGTAAGATGACCAGTGGCTACCGAGACTAGGGGCAGAGAGGGATGAGCAGAAGGAACATGGGGGATTTTTAGGGCAGTGAAACGATTGTGTGATACCATAATGCTGGATACATGTCCTTAGATGTTTATGAAAACCCAGAGAACATACAACACAAAGAATGAGCTCTACTGTACACTACAGGCTTTAGTTAATAACAATGGATCAATAATGGCTCATCCATGGTAACAAAGGTACCTCACTAATAACGCAAGGTGTTAATAATGGGGGACACCGGAGGTGGGAAGTGAAGGGGTATATGGGAACTCTCTGCACTTCAGCTCCATTTCTCTGTAACCCTAAAACTGCTCAAAAAATTGTCTACTAATTAAGAAAAACTGAGGAGGTATAGTAGTTAAGTCCACAGATTTTGGAATCCCACTGTCTGGGTTCATATCCTAACCCTGCCTCTTTTAAACTATGTAACTTTTGGGCAAGTGGTTTAATCAACCCATCTCAGTTTCCCCATAAAGAACACAAGGACAGTAACAGAATCTACTTTGTAGCTCTACTGCGTGCGGTTAAATGATATGCAAAGCTTTTGTGGAGTCTGGTGCATACTAAACATTTTTAAATGATATCTACTGTTAGTGTTATTTCTTCATGAATACTCACTTGAAGAAGAAGGTCTGAACATATTTTGGAAACTGTTCCTTGAATACACTCTACATGGTGAAGAGTGAGGTCTTAAATTCTTGAGCTTTCGTGTGTGAGGATATGAAGTTTGCCAATCTGGTATAATTGCCATTTTGCACATTAAATCCCTGTGACGTAAAAGAAAACAGATTACATTATCTTTAAGCACACATTACAAAGGTGGCCAACCTCTGATCTGTTCCTTTTCTGAAAGGACTGCTGGAGACTCTAAAAATGCTAGTCATGACCTTCTTGCCAACGTTTCAAAAACTCCTCTTAAAGTGAATACAAAAATCATGATTTTAGACTCGTTTCTAGCAGATCCAATAATTTTCAAAAATGGGAAAATAAGGAAATTCTCTAATAGGAAAATCCATCTGTCTCTTGACTACCACTGACTCATTTCTTTGGTGGGCAATTAAGGGGGAAAGTTGGATTCCCTATGGACTCTCAAACTGCCTCACTGCCTATCCATCACTGTCAGAGAAGAGCAGGAAACAACAGCACCAAAAACGGTGCAATAAGGACCTCTGAAGATCTTCTCTTCCATGAAAATAATAAGAAAACTGGCAAAAATGGTCAGAACCAACTTTTTCAGAACTCTGGAAATTAACCAAAGGTTTACAGCAATCTAAGGACACCTTATTCATGAAATATGGTGGTATCTCAGTATAAACACCAAGTTCTGTGACATTTCAACTTTCCCTTTCCCTCACCTGCCCCTGCCCCCAAGTCAGCAGAAGCCTAGAAACTAACAGCCTATAATTTCAGTGACAACCCAGCAGTCTGCCCATCACTGGAAAGAGCAGAACAGAGTTGGAAGCTCCTTCAAGCCCTATTACCAGAAATTGTTAAAAGGCATTTGTTGAAAAAAATCAGACACAACCATTGTATCAACTCCTGGGCTGCCTGAGGAGGTAAATAGATGGAGCAAATAAATAATAGACTAACCAGAAACCTTCAAGGACAAGTTGGGGAATGAAACACCCACACGGGCTTTGAGAAGCTCTCACGTGTCCCTGGATCTAGAAAGCCACTCACACATGGAGAGCTGTAAGCACGCCCAGGGCTGCCCAGGGCTGTGTGCTTGCTCTTGCTCGGGAAAGAACTGAGCAAGGCCTTATGCTGTCACCTATGGTTGACCGTGAGGCTCTGCACAAACAGGAAGTGAAGCCTAAGGAAGGGGTGTGAACTGCCTGGCAAAGGACTAAAGGAATCTCCAACACACTTGAAGGGCCCCTCGGCGAAGACTGGAAGACTGTTGTTTACAGGCATTTAAGGATATATCTCTCTGGTCATAAGCTGACCACTCAGCTAATCCATCACATACTTCAGTGGCCATCCACGACCAAACCTACAGACTTCACAAAGTTGGTTTAGAAGAGTCAGAAAACAAAATCCAAAACATGAAAAGTGGAAAGAATATGATTTCAAAAATTGCCATGTTATTTAAAGTGTCTAGTTTTCAACAAAACATTTATGACATGCAAGGGAAAAAAGGAGAAAAGAAGGAAAGAAAGAAAGACTCATACATACTTACCTTTAGGAACCATGCAAGCAAGAAAAGAGTGGGGTGAAATATTTAAAGTATAAATTTTATATTTATGTGAATTTACGTATATAAATTTATATATTTATATATACACATAAACATAAATATATAAAATATATTTTGTATTATATAAATTTTTTATATAATGAACAAATAAAGCATATTTTCTACATTTGAAATATAGAAAGAAAAAAACCCCACCAACCTAGAATTCTGTATCCAGCAAAATTTTCCTTCAAAAGTTAAAGGCAACTAAATACCTTTCTTATACAAACAAAAACTAAGGAAATGTGTCACCAGCAAGCCTGCTTTAAAGAAAAAAAAAGAGAGAGAGAGAGTTGGGGCATCTGGGAGGCCAGTTAGTTAAACGTCTGTTTTCTTCAGGGTCCTGGGATCAAGCCCTTCCTGCTGAGTATCTCCCTCTCCCTCTGCTGCTCTCCCTACTCATTCTCTCTCGGTCTCTGTCTCTCAAGTAAATAAATAAAATATATATTTTTTAAAGTTACTGTCTTCAGAAAGAAGGAAAAATGATACAGGTCAGAAATGTAAATTTACATAAAGAAAAAAAAACATTAGAGAAAGAATAAATGAAGGTAACATAAACACATATGTACCTAAGAACAGAGCCCCAATATACATGAGGCAAAAACGGATAAAACCAAAAGGAGAAACACATACTTGCACAGTAACAGCTGAAGACTTCAATGCCCACTTTTAATGGTGGACAGAACAACTATATAGATCAACAAGGGAATGGAGGGCCAGAACACCATAAACCAATCAGACCTAACAGGAATTTAAAGAACTCTCCACCCAATAATGGCAGGATATACATTCTTTTCCAGTGCACATGGAACATTACTCAGGATAAATCATATGTTAAGACATAAAACAAATCCTGATAAATTTTAAGACCTTGAAATAATCAAAGTGTGTTCTCTAACCACACTGGAATGAAACTGAAATCCATCATAGAAAGACGTTGAGTAATTCACAAATATATTGAAATTGATACACTCTTCACTAACCCCAGAGGATCAAAGAGGGTAAAAAAAAACTCATAAGTGAAATTAGCAAATATTTTTGGATGGATGAAAATGAAGGCACACATGCCAAAAATTATGGGATGTAGTGCTTAGAGGGGAATTTATAGCTATAAATGCCTATAGCATTTTTAAAAAGAAGAAAAGCTCAAATTAATAACAATCTTCTTTCTTAAGAAGCTAGAAAAATAAGAGTAACTAAGCCCAACTAAACAGAATAAAGGAAATAATAAAGATCAGAGCAGAAATGAATGACATTGAAAAGACAAAGCCAACAAAATGAAGAGGTAGTTCTTTGAAAAGATCAGCAAAGCTGACAGTTTTACCTAGATTCTCCAAGAAAAAATGAGAAATATTGCATATACAAAAATCAGGAATGAAAGAAAGAATATTACTACAGATCTCACAAAAACAAAAAGGTTAAGGGAATACTGAAAACAATTGTATGCCCACATATTAGCTAATCTACACAAAATAGAAAAATTCTTAAAGACACAAGCTACTGAAACTGACTAAAGAAGAAAGAGAAAATCTGTAGACCTATACCAAGTAAAGAGATTAAATTAGAAGTCAAAAGCTTCCTACAAAGAAAGGCCAGAACCAGATGGGTTTCCTGGTAAGTTCTACCAAACATTTAAAAAAGGGCAGCCTGGGTGGCTCAGCGGTTTAGATCAAGTCCCACGTCAGACTCCCTGCATGGAGCCTGCTTCTTCCTCTGCCTGTGTCTCTGCCTCTCTCTCTCTTTTAAATAATGATCTTTTTAAAAAGTTTAACAAAGCATAATTAAAATCAATCAATCCTTCAAAAAACAGAGTAAGAGGGAACACTTACCCACACATTCTATGAGGCTAGTATTACCAAATCCAAATAAAGACCAGAAGAAAAGAAAGCTAAAGATAGGGGGAAAAAATCTCTGACAAATTGCTTGCAAATAGGGCAGCCTGGGTGGCTCAGGGGTTTAGCACTGCCTTCAGCCCAGGGCGTGATCCTGGAGACCTGGGATTGAGTCCCACGTCGGGCTCCCTGCGTGGAGCCTGCTTCTCCCTCTGCCTGTGTCTCTGCCTCTCTCTCTCTCTCTCTCTCCCTCTCTCTCTCTCCTGTGTGTCTCTCATGAATAAATAAATAAAATCTTTTAAAATTGCTTGCAAATGGAATCCAACAACATATAAAAAAATTAGATGTCATGACCAGGTGAGATTATCCCAGGAACTCAGGGGTAGTTGAACATATAGAAATCAATCACTATAATACACCACATTAATACAATCAAGAAAAAACATGACCACCTCAATAGACGCAGAGAAAGCATTTCACAAAACCTTATACCCTTTCATGATAAACACACTCAATATGCTAGGAATAGAATGGAACTTCCGTGACCCAATGGAGGGCATCAATGAAAAACCAATAGCAAATATCATACAGAATGGTAAAAGAACAAAGGCTGAAAGACTTCCCCCTAAAATCAGAAAAAAAGGCAAGGATATATTCTCTCACCGTTCTATTCAACATTGTAGGGATCCCTGGGTGGCGCAGCGGTTTGGCGCCGGCCTTTGGCCCAGGGCGCGATCCTGAAGACCCCGGATCGAATCCCACATCAGGTTCCCGGTGCATGGAGCCTGCCTTCTCCCTCTGCCTGTGTCTCTGCCATTCTCTCTCTCTCTCTCTCTCTCTCTCTCTCTCTCTCTGACTATCATAAATAAATAAAAATTAAAAAAAAAAAAAACATTGTACTGAAGGTTCTAGCTGAGCAATTAAGTAAGAAAAGGAAATAAAAGGCACCAGCTCTAGTGCCACAGGAAAGCTTTACAGCCTCACTTGTCTGAGGTTCCCAACTTTGCAAACCTTCTCAGGAAAGAAAAAGAAAAGGAAAAGGAAAAGGAAAAAGAAGAAAAGGAGGTTTTCCCTACAGGACTTCACATTTAAATGCAAGTACATAATTATTTAATATTCAAAAATAGATAGGATGTGTGTGGCACTATTTCAGTATAAAGAATCAGTTGACAATAGCACTAAAGTGCTAGACTTTAAGAATCTCAAGTTTACAGAGTTAAAGAAATGAATCAGAATTTTTTTTAAATGTGTAAGAAATACACACTGGATGGTGCTCTGGTCTACCTCTCTTTGGGCAGTCCCTGACACCCTGGCATGGTATGGGTCTAGATTTGTCTCATATGCACAGGTCCCTGTGAGCAGGGGCCATACCAGGGCTGAAGCCATGCGCATCTGACAGCAGAGTCCCACATGCATCTTTCATCAAGTAGATAAATTTATCTGAAACCTAGAATCATAGCATGGGTAAATTTCCAGAAGAACATGGCTTAGTATGTGTCCATACAGTTAAAATACATTTATTGAGCTTCCTTCTAGAGGTTTAGGGGTCAATGAACAAAACTGGCAAAATCATGGACCTCATGGGCCTTTTATCCTAGGACTGGAAGACAAACAATAATTAAGGAAATGATACAAGTTAAAAAGTACTATGAAAATACACAGAGCAGAGGAGAACAGATGACACCGAGCACAGGTAGGACAGAGGCCAGAAAGGGAAGGATGCATTAAGAGGACAAAAAGGCAAAAGGAGGCCAGACAGAGGAAAGCTGGGTAGGCTCCGGTGATGGGCTCACTCCGAGAGTTATATGTGAAGCCATATATACAGAGAAGAGGGCTAATTAAGTACAGGGTTATGATCTGGCCTTTGCATTTAAAGGATCCCTCTGGCCATACATCAAGAATGGACTTAGAGAGGCAGGGAAGGAAACGGAGGCACCAACTATAAGTCCACTGAAATAATGCATGCAAGAGAAGATGGTGACCTGGATGGAGGTGGTTTCGGTGCAAGTGTTGGGAAATGTGAGATTCTAAGTATGTTCTGAAGGCAGGGTCAATTGTATTCTCTTACAGGTTTGATCTGGCTTGCGGGAGAAGTGGTAGTCATTAACTGAGAGGGGAGACCCCCTCAGGATAGGTTTGGAGGGGAAGATCAGGAGTTCCACTCTGCGCATGTTAAGTCAGAGATGCCTGTTAGATCTCCCAGGGGAGATACTGAATAGGCAGCTGGATATACGAGCCTGAGTTCTGGGAAGAGACCAGGGCTGAAGATACAAGTGTGGGGACTGTCAGCACACAATGGACATGTAAGGCGCAAGAAGGTGTGAAAAGAGAACATGTGCCAGAGCTGAGCTCTGGGGTGCTCCAACACTCAGAGTTCTGGGAGATGGAGAGGAACTAGCAAAAGATGACAAAGAGCAGCCAGTGAGAAAGGAGCAAATGAGGAGGAGACTGGAGTGTCCTGGAAACCAAGTGAGGAACATGTTTCAAAATGGAGAGATGGTGTGTGTCCGACGCTACAGTGATCAGCATGGAAGGTAAGGACCAAGAATAGCTCTGGATTAAGCCACGCAGGTGGTCCTGGGAACCCTAAGAGGCGCCACACTGGTGGAACCAGGCAATTTCGCATGTAAACTCAGAGGACAAGAATCTGTGATAACTGGGGCGGGATAGGGCTCCAGGACAATGGGGAGCACGTGTGAATACTCCAGGTAGCAATCCAGCAGGAGGCACAGTACGGGCAGGACGGAAAGGAGAGGTTGCCCAGTCCCCCGGCTTCACCAGTGAGATAGGATCCCAGCTCATGGACGAGCCCTTTTTAGGAGCACCGTCGGTTCATGGCTCCTGATGGAGGAGAAGGCGGTGGACACAGATGTGGTGATGACTGGGTGGGATGGTTCCCGGGGGCTTGGGCCTGTTTCCTCTGGGAAATAGGAATCTGGCCATCAGCGGCAAGCGAGAACAGAAGAGGCGTCCAGGATTGAGAGAGGACATGAAAAGTCGTCTAGAAGAGACGGCCAGGGGAAGGTGGGAGAAGTAGAACGGCGAGCAGGGAGCTGTAAGAGCACATCTGAGGTCCATGGGCATCAGCTCGAGAGCCAGGCCTGGGGGGGCAGAGTGCTGGATCCACCCGGAGGCAAGGTTTTGAAATGTGGGTGTGATACAGGAAGGGGCGAATGTGTGCTGGAGAAGGGATGCCATTGTGCCATTCAGAGCACCTGCTCAGAAATGAGCCCTGAGAATGATGGCAATTCTCAGTATAACTGAAATAATTGAAAGGGACCGAAGAAGTGAAGAGACCAGAAACTCAATCAATCTCATGAAGAATTTGAAGAAGGAAAAAAATGACTCTAATTCAATGAGCATCTACCGGCGACTAACTATGAGGCAGGAATTGTGCTTAAGATTTATGAAACCCCATCACTGAAGCCTCCTCATGTCCAACCACTTACTGCACTTCCCATTTCTCCGGGGAGGAGGCTGACACTCGGAACAGGCCAGCAAGGTGCCCGGGATTGTGCAGCTGCTGAGCAGAGCCGGGTCCGGGAGGAGAGCTCGTCCCAGGCATCAAGTTCAGATGGTCACCGTGACCAAGGCCTTCCTGGTGCTCTTTACAGAACTCCTAACATGCTCCTTGCACGAGGTGGCACATCTCTGGCTCCCCAAGCTGCCTGGCTGGTTAGGAGCGCTCGTCCCCTGCCTCAACCCGCTCTGCAAGCACGTAGGGAGGACCTGCTGGAACTGCATTCCTGGTTGTGGTTATTGCTGATGCAAATAACCACTTGCTTTATTTTATCCATAAATTCCCTTCCTAATAACAATAAGGCATGCCAGGGCTTTGGCCTCATGCCTTATTACACCACCTGAGGAGTGAGATAATCACCCAGAAATGTACTGCCTGTTGTGCATTTTATTACTTGAATACAAAGTGATTCAATTCAAGAAACACTTAGTTGAAGACAGCATGAAAAAAAATAATAATCATATGAAAAGTAATTCTTCCTAATGCTACTGAGCACACTGCAGGGAATAATCCTCTTCCAGCAGGAGAATGGTCTGGATGACCTGTTGGGTCTTCTCCAGTTCTAATTTCTACCGATTGCAGGATCATAAAAGCCAGTGAGACTTCACTGACAATGTGAATATTCCAGAGAGCCAGATCCAGGTAGTTCTGACAATAGAGAGCCTATTTGGTACTCGACCTGAACATTCACGGTATGGACATTTTCCAAGCAACTATCCTCTCAGCGATTCACTCATTCTTCAGCAAATACAGCCAGCCACACATGGGTGAGGGTGGAGGGATGGAAGGAGAAGTATGAACCGCCCGACTGGCAGCAGCTCACCGTCTAACTCAGGATTTTTGGAAAAATGCAACATGCTCTTCAAGTACAGGAAAGGGTATCCCCACTGTGTGAACAACGATGCTGACGCAGCAGGTAGAAATGCAGTGACCTCCTGTCCTCAAGTGGCTGAGAATGTGACCTAAATCACTCTCTCTCTCTGGGGTTCAGGACTTTTCCTGAGAGATGCCATCTTCAGTTCACCCCAAGGAGGAGAAGAGCTAGTCTGTCTGTAGACACCTCATGCAGAAATAACATGGATTTTTATTGTCACAAATAGTATTATTTGAAAACACATTTCCTTTCCACCTTTAAAAATTAGTTTTAAAAGGCTATTGAAGAAGACACACAGATATGTACAGTAACTTTCTTTCTTTTTTTTTTTTTGAAAAGTAGCTTTAAAAGAGTGGTTCTCAGAGCACCTGGGTGGCTCAGTGGTTGAGCGTCTGCCTTCAGCTCAGGTCATGATCCCAAGGTCCTGGGATTGAGTCCACATCGGGCTTTTCACAGGGAGCCAGCTTCTCCCTCTATGTCTCTGCCTCTCTCTCTCTCTCTCTCTCTCTCTCTCTCAGTCTCTCATGAATAAATAAATAATTTTTTTAAAAGAGTGGTTCTCAAAATATGGTAGTCCCCCAACCAGTAGTACCAGCATCACCTAGAACCTTCTTAGAAATGCATTTTAGGGCAGCCTGGGCACTCAGCGGTTTAGTGCCACCTTCAGCCCAGGGCCTGATCCTGGAGACCTGGGATCAACCCCATCACTGAAGGGGTTGGTTCCCTTAACACATCAGGCTCCGTGCATGGAGCCTGCTTCTTCCTCTGCCTGTGTCTCTGCCTCTCTCTCTCTCTGTCTCTCATTAATAAATAAATAAAATCTTTTAAAAAATGCATTTTATCAGGCCCTGCCCCAGGCCAACAAGAAACTCTGAAGGTGGGGACCCAGCCATTTGTGTGTTAACCAGCTGAGACCACTGCTTTAGGAGACCCTAAAGTTGATGTATGAGTCTATAGTCTTTGAAGGAGGCTCTGTAAAGTTCCCTGCATAATATCAAAATGAAATAAAAGACCACAAGTGTTACACTGAAGCAATTCTAGAAGATGCGCCTAGCAGTAATTGAGTGCCTATTTTGCTGACCATCAGTTCATCATCAATCCTGTGACAACCCTGTCAATCAGATACCATTATCCATATTTTTAGAGGTAGAGAAATTAAACCAGAGAGAAAAGCCAAATTCACTCATGAGGCCCCAGACTTGAACTCTCCTGAATTTAATGCTAGGCTTATTGCCAGCTGTGCCAGGGGTGTGTGTGTGTGTGTGTGTGCGCGCGTGCATGCACACTTGCATGGGTGCACGAATGACTTGTGTGCCTTCTCACATAAACACATAGATGAGCACAATGAGGTCTGCATATATTGATAGAACAATAAGAAAACTTGCTCATACTCAAGGGATACCTTGTGTTTGCCAAACAGTCTAACAATTCTGCAACCTACTCAAAAGAACATGTAGAAAAGCAAAAGCAAGTCATCTACATAACAATCTAATCAACTATTAGGATTCTGGGGTTTGTGCCCCCTCCCAGATCCCAGCCTCACAGTCCCCTCAATATCCTAGACTCGGCTGGCAACCCCTCGTCTACTGTTCTAAACATAGGGATTGTAAGAATGCAAGCTGATTTACAAATATATTCCAAATGATAGGGTATCGTAAAAAACAATTTAGCCAGTCAACTGAATTCAATTTAGCAGAAAAATCTGTGGTTATAAAGTGACCTGCCTCCGGGGCCTGCAGCCCCACGTGTCTGAGCCACAGGCTTCCTCCACCAAGGGTCTCCCCTACTCACGCGCTCCCCACATCCCCACACACGGGTTCTCACCTTCCTCCTGAACCTCACTTTAACGAATACCACCTCTTGCAGCATACATTCCAAGCCTACCCCCCATCACACACACACTACAAGACACACCCACACAAACTCAGAAATCAAATTCAAAATACAACACAAACATCTCAACATTAATATGCTTTAACAGAGTAGTATAAATAATGATTATAAATATGTTGAAAAGTAAAAATGTGTTCAGGATGATGTTAAGAGAAAAGGTACAATGGGTAGATCTTAGGAACACAATGACAGAAATGCCCTCCCTCCTGTTTTCACGGGAGGACAGGGGCCACAAAAGGGACAAAAGTGGCTATGTGACATGGAGACGGTGGGGGGGGGGGGGGCAGGGATCTTTTCTATTTTAAAAGATCTTTAATAAGCATCTCGCAGCATGTTAGAAAAAACATGCCTACCGGGCCGCCCAGCCAGCCCGTGGCCTAGTTCCTGCCTCCTCACTCTCCCCTCCTGGCCTCCCACGGCGTGGGGGTCCCTCTCGCCACCCAGTAAACTCCAGGTACCTACAGATCGGGGTGTGACCATCACCTCCTCGGCGAGGTCTCCTAGATCACCCTGTCTACGTGCTCCTCTGTAGCCTCTCATCACAGCTGGCCCTTCCCGACACTGCTCTCCCTACGGCTGGGAGTCACACTCGCATTTGGGAAACGACAACCTGGATTATAGGCTCCGTGAAATAAAATGGGGCTTTTACACCTCTGAACCCCCAGCCCCAAAGTTTAGGGTCACCTGGATCCCGTTTAGGGTCATCTCCCACCTTCTCGCCACCCAATGCAGAAGTTTCAGCATCACTCCTGATTTCTCACTCTTGGTCCCTCCGGAGAACTGGTGACCAGCATCAGAAAGGTCTCTTCAATTAACACCCAAGACCCTTCTGACTGTCCCGTGCCTGTCTTCCCTGTTAGACGATTAACATCATGACGGCAGGGGCCACATCTGATTTTGGCAGTCCAAAAAATAGCGAACGTTAAGTTTAACTGAGCCGAGTGTTGTGGTTTTGTGATAACTTCTATCAGCGGGAACACAAATCCTAAAGAAAAAGCTAACACCATTTTGTTTGTAATGTGCCTTCTCAATCACGGACACAAAAATCTAATTTCCGAAAGTGTCTCAGAAAATCCACTACCTAGGGACCATGCTCAGACTCATCCCCACACCTAACTCGATGACAGATACGGCAACAGGCAGCAGACAAACAAGTGGTGTCAGGAAAACTGACCGCCCGTTGGCTGTCAGACAGCTGTTCCCATCTCAAAAACTGTTTCCCTGGCAGCCTTTTGAAACGGACGAGCTGGAAACCATTCCGCTCCCTCCCTCAGCTCCTGTGAGCAGACAAGGAGCGGTTAACACATCCTATTTATAGTGCAGCCAGGCCCAAGCTAGTCCTAGGATGCTGGCAAGGCAAAGTCGCCATGGTTGCCCGCCTGAGTTCAGCAAGGGAAAGTTTTGCTGCTGCTGCCACCTATCGGGGGAGCTGAGCGTGTGGCCACCGGGAAAACCTGCACCGCTGGCCCCGTGGTGAAGCAGTTTTCTGATGTCCCCAGACTTGTGGAGTATTTGTAGTCACGTTGAGCCCTGAACTAAGAACACTCAACTGTAAGATGTATAGACACTTGCTGATATAAATATGTAAGTTCTTAGACAATTTTGGCCCCAAAAATCAGCATTTAGCATGTGCTTGCTGCACAAATGACACAAACCAGACGGAAATGATACTATCATCATCAGCTTGTAAGAAAGCACTTTCTCTCCAGGGAGGCCTTACATCCAACACAGTACGGCGAACTGGCCACCTTCTGCCCCGCCGGCTGACACGAGCGGTCAGGGACGTGAAGTGGCTCACCTGGCCTTGGTACTGCAGGATTTGGTACTGTTGATTGTGGGAACGTGTGTTTTGGTGCTATTTTGTTTCATTTCCTTCAAAATTAACGACTCCTGAATTTGTGGATTTTGGAAAATAAGAGAGCAATGAGTTAGCACAGATTGGCAGGCAGATTTTCTTATTTACCTTACCAAGCTGCAAGAATGGAGTCTCTGGAAAAAAAAAAAAAGAATGGAGTCTCTGGGTCTGCAAAATAATCAGCTGATTTTGCAATTTACTAGAGAATTGTGTCAAAAACCTGAGACAGGGGCACCTGGGTGGCTCAGTCGGGGAAGCGTCTACCTTCAGCTTGGGTCATAGACCCAGGGTCCTGGGACCGAGCCCCACATCGGGCTCCCTGCTCAGCAGGGAGCCTGCTTCTCCCTCCCCCTCTCCCTCTGATGCTACCCCTGCTTGGTGCTCTCTCCCACACTCCCTCTCTCTGTCAAATAAATAAAATAAAATCTAAAAAAAAAAAAAAAAAGCCTCAGGCAGGTCCTCTAAATGAATTCATACTAAACTGTTGGTTTCCCAGGGGAGTGATCTTATGTCAACACAATATGAGCACCACTCATCTGCCCATGTGTAGATCACACACACACACACACACCCCACAATCACACACGTAACCCTACAAAGTCCTTCATGGTATCATAAGGCCATGCAGGACAACCCTTGCCTACTTCTCTGTCTGTCGTACCCCTTCCCCTGGCCTTGGTACTGAAGGATTTGGTGCTGTTGATTGTGGAAACATGTGTTTCCAGTTCCCTGAGCCTTAGCCACAGTGACCGTTGGCTGGCCCTCGGACAAGGTCTTCCTACACCGAAGCTCTGTTTTCAAGGGTGGTAGCGCCCCCCTCCAGGCCACTCATCCTTGTCTCAGGTCTGCCTAATTGCACTCTTCCTCCTTGCCAAGATCAGTGGGTTTGAGCATCCATCAGAACCACCCAGAGGGCTGGTTAGGAACAGATGGCTGGGCTCCAGCTCCAGATCCCAATCCTAGATCTAGATCTTGGGAAGGGTGGGGCCTGAGAACTCGCCTCCCTAGAAAGTTCCCAGGGGATGCTGCTGCTGTTGCTCCCGCCCAAAACCAATGCCACAGATGTCAGTTCAAATAACACTTCCTCAGGGAGCCTTCTTTGGTACCCCCACATTAGGCCACGCCCCCATTACACACTTCCACAATGACCTCTGTGGTCCTTTGTAGCCCTTCGCCCAGTTTGAAATGACTTATCTGTATGAGGATAATACAGTTAATGCCTGTCTCCATAGAATTGACATTCCAAAAAAGCAAGGGCCAAGTTAATTTATGTCATCAGTATACCTCCGGATCCCAGGCCAGGGGCTAGCAGTCATGGGTATTCAAACTCACTGAGCAAAAGAATGAACTTGCTTCCACTCTCGAACCTTGGTAAATCAAGGCAGGAATCCCTGTCTTTGATTCTGGCCTCCAGCTCTCTGACCAATTAGCAAAGACTGTCAATTTACTTGCAAAACACTCGTCTATCTATTCCTTGTTCCTCTCCACCCTTAACATCACAGCTGCGTTCACTCTCACTCATCTGGATTCCAGGAAGAGCCCCACACATTGCTTCTGGGTCCCACCTTCTCCCTGTAACCCATCTTCCCCCGTTCCCACGATTTATCTTTCTAACACGCAGATATAGTTGTGTTACTCCCTGGCTTAAAAACATGCCGTGCAGAACTCTACATGTGTTAGAATCTCACAGAACGATGTGCCGAGAGGAAAAAAAAAAAGAGTGCATGTCAAACTAGTGAGACTTGAATCCAGTCTGTGCTTTAGTGACGAGTGCTGTCCTGATGGCGTCATCCTGATTTTGATCTTTGTACTATGATTATTCTGTAAAATGTTATCGTGGGGGCGGGGGGGAGACTGGGGGCACAGAGGAACTTTCTGTACCAATTCTGCAACATTGTGAGTCGAAAATCATTTAAGTTTAAAAAAGAAAAAAAAATGCAATACTTCTCCAGGGTATCCAGAGTAGTCAAAACCCTAATTGTGGGGGGAAAGATCATTCATTCCCAACATTAGTGACCTGCCCCCTCCCTGAGCGACCACCAGATGCCAGTGCTCCACGAGGGCTGCCTTTTCACACAGCCCTCCATGGGGGCCGTGTCCTTCCTCACCTCTGAGCTTGGTTCATGCTTTTGCAAGGATTCCCCCCAGCTCCCCTGCCTGCACACTGCAATTCACTGGTCAAGATGGAGGGCACAGCCCCTCCTTCGTGAGGCCTTCCTTCCTGTCTTCCTTAACGGAAACTAATCATGCTTTTACAGATAATTTGGTCTCATCATTTTGTTCTGCCAGTAGTTTTATTTAATAAAGAAAAGGACAAAAAGGTCAAAAATACTATAATCCCAGTCCTTTGCTGTGGGGCCAGGTGGGACAAAAAGCATAAAGTAAAAGTATGGGTACCTCCCAGGCCATCGCTCTAGCCCTACTTCTATGTTCACTCTGACTCTCTGCTTCCAGACCTTTCCGTTGGCTCTTTAGCTGTGGCCCTTGCTGACTGGTGAGCCCCTCCAGTGAAGGGATGGGCTGCTCTTCACACCCGGTGCCTACCCCACAGCCAGGTACTCAATGGACCACAATGGACAACACCTAACACTGCGAGGGCAAGAAGACTGGGCTAATCTTACTCTTTTTTTTTTTTTTTTTTTTTTATTTATGATAGTCACAGAGAGAGAGAGAGGCGCAGATACACAGGCAGAGGGAGAAGCAGGCTCCACGCACCAGGAGCCCGACGTGGAATTCGATCCCAGGTCTCCAGGATCGCGCCCTGGGCCAAAGGCAGGCGCCAAACCACTGCACCACCCAGGGATCCCTAATCTTACTCTTGATTCTGGAAGCTAAGCAGTGCCCTGGGCATAAGTGTGGCACTCTGATGAGTTCTATAGGTCATCACTGGCTTCACGCCACCGCAGTTTAGAATTCTCTGTATTTGGAGACATTAATTAATGACTTCAGGGTGCCTGGCTGGCTCTGTGGGTGGAGCATGCGACTCTTCGTCTTGGGGCTGTGGGTTTGAGCCCCATGCTGGGCACAGAGATTACTAAAAATAAAATCTTTTTAAAAATTACTTCAGAACTTGGTGAGGTAGAAATTAAGAAGGCTTATGAATCCAATGCCCCTACACAAGCACCAAGTCAGAAACCATCAAATACACTTCTTAGCCACAGGCAAACACAATTAGAGGGCTATTTCACTGATACATTTGCTTATTTGCCAGATAAGTATTAATGTCCAGTTTTTAACAGATGCTATTTATATCAGAATCATAACAAAAGTGCCATCCATCTGCCTTGGCATCCAGAGAAAACATAATTCAACACAAGAGTAAGAAATGTGTGCAGCCAAACAGAAATGGCATCAGAAGCAAAAATTGTTGGAACTGGTATCATGGGGTAGGAGGGGAGAGATTGTCACTTGGAAAAAGTTGCAAGCAACACAAAAGATTTTGGCAGCTAAACCCGAATACTTGAGAAAAATCTTTCTGCTTGTCTAATCTGATATCATATGGATGTTTTATCATATTTTGGGACACATCCCCTATAAAGTTCTCTTTTTAGCCTTCCATACACTCACTCAGTCATTTACTGAGCATCTACACTTTGGACAATGGAAAAAACAAAGAGTTTAAAGTTAAGAAGACGTGGGGTCCAATTGGTTCCACTATCTCCCATCCAGCTCCCAAGTTAATTAGCCTCCCCCGACCCAGTTTCCTCATTTGCAAAATGGAAACAACATCTCTCTTTAAAGCAAGTATTCTTAACCTGGAATTTAGGGTTCACGTGCGTGCTTCTGGAGATCTTCAACCCTCTGAGATTATTTTTGTTTAAAGATTGATTGATTGATTGATTTGCAAGAGAGTGCAAGCAGGCAGACGGAGAGGGAGAAGCAGACCCCCCACTGAGCAGGGAGCCCGATGTGGGGCTCAATCTCAGGACCTCAGGATCATGACCTGAGCCAAAGGCAGACACTTAACTGACTGTGCCACCCAGGCATCCCAAACCCTCTGAGATCAAATGCAAAAGTGTTGTGAGATTTTTCTAGAGAGAGGATATATTGCTTTCACCAGCTTTTCAAAGGTCCAGGGAACAAAAAATGGTTAAGTGCCAGTGCTCTTCAGGCTGCAGAAGAGTCCGGGATAACGTATCTAAATCACAGGACACAATCACAGGTTGTGGACACTATTTGGTAGCTGCTATTATATTTATGTCCTGGGAACACACAGAACATGGATCAGAGGCGCAGAAACATGCAGACAGTTACGGCGTAAGTGGTGAGTGTCCTCTCAGGGTTTTATAAAACCACAAAGGAGGGAAAAACTGAAGTTGGCCCAGAAAAAACCCAAGCTGAAGAAAGTAACGGGGCAGAGGCATCAAGAATATCAGGACAGTGACATGACCCTCACTGCGGTATCCTTGATGCCTAAACAGGTCCTGGCATATAGCAGGGGCTCAATAAATAACTGTTAAGTAAATAAGCAAACAAATTACTAGAACTGACCCAGGGTACAGGACAACAGTATTTACAAAGTCCTAGGGGAAAAATAAAATTCAGAAGGTGTTACTGAAAACCATTAACCATGCAAAGTTCTTTCATCACACACAAATGTAGTAGTTCACCTCCTCTCCCTAACTGTGAGGACACAGAGTGTACACCTTAGCCATTTGGTAGTAATCAAGTCCTGCCCAGGCTTCGTGATCAAGACCTACACGAGACCTTTTCAAGACCTTAGAAAAGCTTTAGTTTTCCAGAGGAATTAAAATGCTTGATTTGCAGGGCGGTGCGGGGGGGTGGGGGGCACCAGGGTGACGGCCAGGCGGCTCTGACTCTTGATATAGGCTCAGGTCATGATCTCAGGGTCATGAGATCAAGTCCCACATCGTGCTCTGCACTCAGAGCAGAGTCTGCTTGTCCCTCTCTATCTCCTTGCTTGCTCTCACTCTTTCTCTTTCAAATAAGTAAATAAATAATTTTTTAAAAGATGGTTTAGTTGTCTGGACAAAATAAATTCAATTTTCTCTCTCTCTCCTTTCTTTTTTCTTGAGTTTACAAGAAGCACACAACTAAATTGGCAACCCAACTATACTAACAATTATGGACAATCTGAGTATTTTCTCTCCTCCTGATGTTACTTTTCTATTCTATTTGTAGTCTTCGTGAGCTTGATTACCATGTGTTTATTTTATCATATTACGTGTTTTTTTAATTTTATTTATTTATTCATGAGACACAGAGAGATAGGCAGAGACATAGGCCGAGGGAGAAGCATCTCCCTCCCCGTGGGACTCAATCCCAGGATCACAACCTGAGCCAAAGGCAGATGAGCCACCCATATGCCCTACCATATTACATATATTCTTACAGGTCATCTCGAAGTCTTGGGGGACTAGAAAGCATATAAATACTTGAGTGCCAAAGCACTAGTCAAGAACACAGACGTTCTGCAATCCTGGAGTAGAAGGCACAGTCTACCATCTCTCTGCTTGGAAGATCCTCCACTTCTCTGAGTCTCTTTTGCTTCATCGACAAAATGAAAAAAGCAACTGTTCCCTTCTGGAAGGAGGTGGTGAGGACTAAACTTGGACATGGACATGAGGCCCCACCAGGCTGTGCCTGGAACACAGTAAGTGCTTGGTAAGTACTAGCCAGGAATAGCAGTGGTCACTGTAGGTCTAGCAGCAGAAGCAGAAGTTATAAAAGTACAAATAGATGCAGAGAAGAAAAACAACCAAAACAAAGTGAATCAAAAAAGAGATAGTAAAAGGTCAAAACCAAGAGGTATAAACAAAGCTCTTCAGTACTGGAAGTTGAACATACTGATTGTTCTGTTTAGACTTTTCTCAAAGAGAACCCTTTCCTTCAGAGCTCCTCTCCCAAATGGTGTGGATCCTGGATAGTATTTCACTGAAGCTGAATTAATATTTAAAAGTTACAAGAATCAGGGATGCCTGAGTGGCTCGGTGGTTGAGCGTCTGCCTTCGGCTCAGGAGCTGATCCCGGGGTCCAGGATCGAGTGCCACATCAGGCTCCTCACAGGGAGCCTGCTTCTCCTTCTGCCTGTGTCTCTGTCTCTGTGTGTCCCTCATGAATAAATACATAAAATCCTAAAAAAAATGATAAAAAAAAAGTTACAAGAATCCAATCTCTGTGATGGTGCAAGCCTACATTTAAACACACTTCACAAAAAGGTCAGTTCGCTTGTGTATTTGAAGAAAGAGAGCAACTGTTAGCTTCTTGCCTCACTTGCAGTTTCTTGCGTGCATTGTACAGTTTATCTGACAATCCTGGCAGGCGAAGGAGCCTCCAGGAAGACCTACAGTGACTCCCAGCAACTGCTACCCTCCAACATTTACTCCTGATACACACCTGTGAAGAAGCTGTATTAGAGCAACTATCTTGTCAACAGCCAGTGGCCTCCCAGTGGCTTCCTGCGCTGGGCAGGCACCGGCCCACTGAACATCCTCCTGGAGCTGGTTCTGTCTCCATGTGCCAGTCAACTGCAGGAGTCACAGCAAGAGCACCGGAGAGATCTCTGTGCACCGGGGAACAGGTGGATGGCTGCAAAAAGGGCAGGGAAAGGCCAAAGTTGAAGAGCAAATTTAAAGTCTCAAGTAAGCATTTCTTGACAGATGTCTGCAAGCACCTCCCATGAGCCAAGCACGAAATTGAAGGGGGAGGGAAAATGAAAGTACAAATAACAAAAATAACCCTGGGGCTCTCAAGAAGCTCCTAGTAGGGTCCAGTGGGAGGCAAATGTTCCCAGATAATCCAAGGGGCCATGCTTGTTCCACTTTCACAACACCTCACCCCCCACAACCAACCAACCTAGCCAAGGAAACATTGGTTGAATTAAAGACAATAGATAAAAGAGTCGAAGGGGCTATGGCATGTGAGAGACGAGTTCATTTACAGTATTTCTGAAAGTCCACCCATTTAGAGGCACAGAGGACTCAAGAATCATTAAATTGCCTTTTAAAAAAATTGATAAGAGACACACAGAGAGAGGCAGAGACACAGGCAGAGGGAGAAGCAGGATCCATGCAGGTACCCCGACAGCAGGACTCGATCCCGGGTCTCCAGGGTCACACCCTGAGCCGAAGGCAGGTGCTCAACCGTTGAGCCACCCAGGTGTCCCTAAATCTCTTTTTTGAGAAATAAGTAAGAGTCCTCTTAACCAGGACAAGGCATTCTGAGAGGCAATGATTTTTAGGAGGGAAGGAAAGGGAGGAAGGAGGAGGGGGAGGAGGAGAGGGAGGAGTGGAAAGAGGGGCAGAGGAAGGGGAGGGAAAAGGGGGAGGGAGAGAGGAAAGGGAGACAGAGGAGGGGGAGACGGAGGAAGGGGAGGAAGGGGAGGATGGGGAGGAGGAGGAGGGAGAAGGGGAGGAGGGGAGGGGGAAGAGGAGAAGGAGGGGGGAGATGGATGAAGGGGAGGAGGGAGAGGGGGAGGAGGGGAAGGAGGGGAAGACGGTGGAAAGGGAGGAGGGGGAGGAGAGGGAGGAGGGGGGAAGGAGGAGGGGGAGGATGGGGAGAGGGAGGGGAGCGGGAGGAGGGGGAGGCTTCAGCCAATGATCTTCAGCACGCTCTGCGCAACAGCACATTTCAGAAAGCGCTTTCCAGATAAACTTTCTGAGGGAGACCAGGATGATGGTGCTCTGGGTACACAGAATGTTCTAGAATGACCAGGGATTTTATATATATATATATTTTTTTTTTTTTTTTAAGCACGTGACACAAGTGCCAGGTGTGCCTTCTGGCCCTGCAGCTCGCTAGCTGCGGGAGTCCGGGCACTGCCCTCTCGCGTGGGCGCAGGACCCCTGTGCCAGGGGGAGGTCACGATCCTTGAGACCAATGAGGTGGGGGCGCGAGAGGGCGAGGGCATCCCCAGCACTTCTCGTGGGGCCCCCCGGGGACCACGGCGACGTCAGCCCATGCGGGGCCCGCGCCGCCGCCCGCCGCCCGCAGGAGCGCCAGCGCCCACCACGGCGGCCGACACGCGTGCGGGGCGGCGGGCCCCTCAGAGCCGCCCGCCCCGGCCCTCCGCCTGCCCTCGGCCAGCACGCGGTGTGGGCGCCGAGGCCGGGCGCCTTACCCGAGCCCCCTCGTCGATCCTCCGCCTCGCGGGGCCGCCGCACAGCGCGCCCCCCAGGCCGCGCGGCCACAGGAGCCCAGCCCACTCGCCGTCTCTAGGACGCTGTTGCCCGAGCAACGACGACACTCGCTGATTGGACGACGGGTCCGCGTACCCTCCAAGAAGCGGGACTCCGATTGGGTAAGCTGGCATGGCCGGTGCTCCGCCCCCGCGGGAGGAACTTCCGCCGGAAGCCTGGGCCTCGGGCGCGGGAACCCGCGGAGGGTCCCGGCCACCGGCGTCATGGAAGCGGGTTTGTGTGACGTGGCCTTCGCGTTAGCTGGCGGTCCGGCCGGCGTCGAAGCGCGGGGCCTGGGGTCGGGAGGGAGGGAGGCACGTGGGTGCGGCGCGGAGCACGTGCTGGCGGTCTTGCGACGGGCCCGCGGGAGGCCGAGAGCCGCGGGGGGCGGTGGGGGGGACCGGCCGCCCCCCCTCCCCCCTGCGCGCGCAGCCCCCCTCGGACCCCGCGCTCCGGGACCGTCGCCCTGATGAGTCCCATTTTGCAGATGGGAAGCCGAGGCCGGGGAGGAGTTAGAAGCGCTGCGTGCTCCCCGGTGCGCAGGGGCGTGCCCGGGGCGGCGCTGCCGAGGATCCCCCTGCGCCTTCAGGGCCGCGCAGGGGCGCTGGCTGCACACCGCGGGGCAGGGGCAGCGGCTCTTCCCTCCATGCGAGGGGCTCGCCCTCCGCGACCTCCCGCGCAGCTGCAGCGGCCTGTGCTCCGCAGCTCCCGAGGCGCGCATCTCTTGCGCTCTCGTCCCAAAGGAGGCCAGCCCTCCGCTTGTGCCCCGAATCCCACGCCCGTTGGCCATCGCTGGGACCTCGTTGCCCAGCGCGGCCACTGTGCGCCCCAGAGTGTGCCCTGGGAGCCCCTGGGGGTCCTGAGGCCCTTGGGGGCCGGGGGGGACCAGAATCGGCAAAACTAGTGTCAAGGGGGCCCCTGGGTGGCTCAGCCGGTGAAGTCTCTGCTCTGAGCTCAGGTCATGATGCCAGAGTCCTGCGATCGAGCCCCGGGTTGGGCTCCCTGCACAACGGGGAGTCTGTTTCTCCCTCCCTCCCTCTCTTGCAAATAAATCAATCAGGTCTTTTAAAACAAGACTTTTCACAGTAATATGAAGATGTGCCTTGCCTTTTCACTCTTATTTTCTTGTGGGTGTGTGCATTAGGGTTTTCCAGAAGCTTCAGGATGCATGACACTGCCACAGATTGAATGCAGACGAAGACCAGAGAATCCAGCCGTCTTCTATCAAGTCAGATATTAAAGAGATTTACAAAAATCTAGAACTGCCTCTCTCTTCACTAAATGTTTTTGGAAAGCGTGATAATTTTTCTCGAAAATGTTAATATGGTATGGGTTTATTAATATTTTAAATGAATTTGTAGGGATCCCTGGGTGGCAGAGCGGTTTAGCGCCTGCGTTGGGCCCAGGGCACGATCCTGGAGACCCGGGATCGAATCCCACGTGGGGCTCCCGGTGCATGGAGCCTGCTTCTCCCTCTGCCTGTGTCTCTGCTTCTCTCTCTCTCTCTCTCTCTATGACTGTCATAAATAAATAAAAATTAAAAAAAAATAAAAAATAAATGAATTTGTAAACAAAACTTAAAAATGTTTATCCGTTTAGCTTTCTGATAACGGCAAATATTGAGAGAACTCGCAAACACCAAAGCTCTTCGGGGTCCCCTGAACTTATCAAGGGTGTAAATAGAACCTGAGGCTGAACAGTTGGGTCCTTAGATCAAAACGACTTAGGTCACTGCCTCTCTCCCGTAAGAACCAAGAGTCTCCTTCCATCTCTCTTTCTCTCTCTCTTCCTTCCTCCCCCCACCTCTTTCTCTCATAAAAATGCTCTAGAATCTCACATCTTTACAAAAAAAAAGAGGGGTGCCTGGGTGGCTCAGTCAGTTGTGTCTGCCTTAGGCTCAGGTCATGATCTTAGGGTCCTGAGATCAAGTCCCACATTGTGCTCTGCACTCAGAGCAGAGTCTGCTTGTCCCTCTCTTCTGCCCCCCACACTTGTGCTCTCTCGAATAAATAAGTAAGTAAAATCTTTTTTTAAAAAAATCTTTTCTTCTAGTTTCCACCCCATTTCTCTGCTCCCCTCTACCCCACTTCTCTATAGAGTTGTCTATGCTTGCTCTCTCTTGTGACCATTCACCTTTGCTCAGTCTTACCCGATCTACTCCCTGGGGCCTATTCAGTGTTCATGAACATTTCATCTGTATCTGACTTTGCCTCCCTTGACCTCTCAGTAGCATTCAGGCCAGTTGATCACCCTTCTACCTGAAACACGCTCTCATCACTCCTCTGAAGCCAAACAATCCAAGGTTTCATCCTAAATCACCAACTACTCAGTTGTCAGTCTCCACTACTGATTTTTCCCCTTTGCATGGCCTTTGGACCCTGCGGTTCCTTTGGCTCTGACCCAGGTGGTCCTCTTATGCTTATCGCCAGCCTCTGTCCCTCCATGGTGTGTATTAGACTCCCCGGGCTTCAGCCATTCACACAGCCCTTGCTTGATCCTCTGACCTCCCTCACTCTGTTACACAATCTGTGGAGCCACTCAAACCAGGAAGCCTTGTGGTTATCCATCTATGATCATTGCCTCCTCCTCTACATCTAGTCCTTCAGCAAGTCCTCTTGGTTCTTTTTTTTTTTTTTTTTAAGATTTTATTTATTCATAGACACACAGAGAGAGGCAGAGACAGAGGGAGAAGCAGGATCCATGCAGGGAGCCTGATGTGGGACTCGATCCTGGGCCCCCAGGATCACACCCCAGGCTGTAGGCGGCACCAAACCGCTGTGCCACCGGGGCTGCCCGTCCTCTTGGTTCTAAGGCCAGACGGAATATGTACGCTGTGATCTTGTTCATTCTCTCCAGCCTCCCCACGCTGCCCTGCACCCTGAGGAGAAAATGTGGACAGAGCCTTCACTGTGGTTTCCAAGGGAGAGAGCCAAGGCAGGGTCAGCAGGCTATTTTGTGTAGTTTCAATAAGACCTTTATTACCTATGAAAGTGGCTCACCCTGGGAGCAATGCCCACTACAGTGTTTGCAAGTCCCATGATGTCAAAGGATCAGGAAACACAAAAACAGGGAAAATACATGTTATCCCTTTGTCTATTGATGGGCACTTGGGTTAGTCTTTTCACTACAACTAATAATGCTGCTGTGAACACTGGCATACAAGTATCTGTCTGAGTCCCTCTTTTCAATTCTTGTGGCTGCATATCTAGGAGTATATATCTTTTGGGTGTATATCACTAGGTCATGTGATAATTCTAAGTTTTACTCTTGGAGGAATCACTAAAGTTTTTCTATAGTGACTGCAGCATTTCACATTCCCACCAGCAATGTGTGAGGACGGTTCCAGTTTCCCCACATCCTCACCAACACTTGTTATTTTCTGGTTTGAGGGTTTGGCTTTATTATTACCACAGCCATCCTAGTACCTTGATGTGGTATTTCATTGTGGTTTTGATTTGCATTTCCCTAAGTCATTAGGGAATGCTGTTGGCCATCTTTTTCATGGGCTCATTGGCCATTTGAAGATCCTCATTGTAGAAATGTTTATTCAAGTGAATAAATGGGAAACTTTTTTTAAAAAAGAGAAAAGCTCATCTTTCTTCCCTCTTCCCTTCTTTCCTGTCCCCTCTCTAATAAGTCCTAAAGTCTGATGGGGCAGAGATAAACAGTATCTGCCACGTTAAGGGAAGCCATAGGAGTCCAGAGTGGGATGTGACCCAAGTGGAGTGAAGAGAGCATCCACGTGGCACGGTGGGGCACTGGGGATGGGAGATGGTCTTGTACCAGGGAGACCAATCAAATAAATATACTAAGAATAACAGAAGCCAAGTGTCTCATTGTCTGAAAAGGTAATTACAAATATAAACAGCAAGAAAGCTGGAAAGAACCTTGAGGTACAGGATTAGGATTGGCAGTACTGGTGTGAACTCGTGGTTTTCAATATAGGGAGAGGTTGATATAGAAATAAATGTATATGTAAATGTATATTTGTATGTGTGTGGGTATGCATGTATCCCCTGGAGCTCTGCCCACTGTGAGGCCTGGGGTGTCATCCCAGTGACAATGGGTAGCCCTAGTGCCCAGACCCTGGATTCTGAATATCTTTTCATTTAAAGGAACCAGAATTTTCTGGAGAAATGGAGGATTTCAGGACCAAAGCAAGGAAAGTAGAGATGAGTTTAGAATATCTTATATCATAGAGCAAGTGCTCAAAGAATGACGGAGGCAGAGTGTCTCTGCCTCTCTCTGTCATGAATAAATAAATAAGAAATCTTAAAAAGTTTGCCAATCTTTGGTCATTTTCATGAAAGAGAATGACCAGTAGTTTCCCTTTTTTGTAATGTTCTTATCAGATTTTTAAAAATATTTTATTTATTTATTCATGAGAGACATGGAAAGAGAGAGGCAGAGACACAGGCAGAGGGAGAAGCAGGCTCCATGCAGAGGGCCTGATGTGGGACTTGATCCCCAGACCCCAGAATCATGCACTGGGCGGAAGGCAGGTGCTCAACTGCTGAGCCACACAGGCATCCCTCTTATCAAACTTTATAACAAGATTATACCAGCCTCGGAATCAGTTGGAGAGTGCTTCTACTTTCCCAGCTCTGTCCAAGTTTGTGCGATATTTGTGTTTGCCTATTTTTCTCTGAAAATTTCAGGAAATTAACTGGTAAAGGCATTTTGTCCTACAGTTTTCTTTGTGGGAGGTTTTTAAATAATTGGTTCAAGGTTCTATGTTACAAGACTACTCAGATTTTCAGTTTCTTCTTGTGTCTATTTTGGTAACTTATGTTTTCCAAATATTTTGTCTACTTCATCTTAACTGTCAAACTATTGGCATAATATTGTTTGTAATGTCCCTTTAGTATAGTGTCTGTGGATCTAGGGTGACCAACCAAGGGATAGGGGGCATTGCTGGGACATGAATCCTTCAGTCCGGTGCTAGACCTGGAACAGTCCAGGCAGATTGGGACAGTTACTGTAGTCAGATCCAAAAGGATACCTTGTCTTTCTTTGGTTTATCAATGGGTTAAACTTTTCAAATAAAATCACATCATTGAGTTTTGCTCCCTATTTTTTTCTTCTTTCTTTCTTTTGGATTTAATTTGCTGCTATCCTTTTCCTAGCATCATGATATATATAAGTCACTGTTTTTTACCCTTTCTTCTTTTTAGGACATGTGTTTAAGGCTATAAATTCTCTATAAGCATGATTGTACCTGCATCTTCTAAATTCTGATATGATAGATTTCAATTAATATTCAATTCAAAATCTTGCTTGAATTTCCATTGCAATGTCTCTTTTGACCCATGGTAGTATAAAGCTATATTAAATTACAAACATTTCGGCATTTTCTAGCTACATTTTTGTTATTGGTTTCCAGGTTAATTCCACTGTGGTCCAAGAACACAAAAGTGAGATTTCAATGTGTTGAAATTTTTTGACACTGACTTTATGGCTCACTATGTAATCAATTTTGGTAAATATTCTATGTGAACTTGAAAATAATGTGTTTTCTGCAGTTGTTTAGTGAAGTTGTTGGGTTTTTTAATACAGTCAAGTTTGTGAGTTGAAGTTTTCCATTTTTCTACTGATTTTTTGTTGTTGCTGTTTATACTTTCAGGTTCCATCAGAAATGACACTAAAAATTGTATTTAGTGTAAGTCTGCTGGCAATGAATGAATTCAGTTTTTATCTATCTGAAAATGTGTTTATTCACCTTCACTTTTGAAGGATCATTTTCTGAGTGTAGATCTCTAAGTTTGCAATTATTTTTGTTCAACATCTTAAAGATACCATTTAGTTATATTCTGGTTTCCATCATTTCTGCTGCAAAGTCTTCTGTGTCATTGTTACTCTTTCTTTTCTCCAGAAGTCAAGATGTGCCTACATGTGGTTTTCTGTCTTTATCTGCTTGGGTTTTGTAGCAAATCTAGAATTTGTGTCTTAATGTCTTTCATCAGCTTTGACAAATTCTCAGCCAGTATCTCTTCAGATACTGCTCTGCTCCATTTTCTTTTCTGTGGCAGTGAGCCTTGTTTTTAAAAATTGTTTTTAAAAATATATTCTGTGGCTCTTTGTAATCTCCAGGATTATCTCACTATTGTTTTAAAGTATGCTTTTGAAGGCATATTTAAAATGACATCTAACATGTCCAACACCAAAAAACACAATGACATAGTCTAGAAATTTACTAAATCTGTGTTAAATTTCTCTGTCTTTCTCTCTCTCTAATTCCATCAAATGTCTGCTTGTTCAAAACCAGCATAGTTGCAGCAATATATTGTTCAAAATAAAGTGACATGATAAGCTGCTACATGACAGCCTTTGTAAGGATTCTAGTATTTAGAAACACTCTTTTCTGAGGGAAAATTATAAGTGAAATATCCTGATAGTTGCTGTGTTAGCAAACAAGGAATTTAGCAGGGACTTAATATATGTCTTTTGAACTGATCTGAACTCAGTAGGTGAGTGAAACATATAATTGGGGTAACATTGCCAAGAATTGGGAAACTCAAAATCCTCGTTTATTTCCTTGAACACAAGGATGATTTTTTCATGAATTTAGGTGACTAATTAGATCAATCTGACATGAGATTTAGTCACGTTTATCCTCTTTTTCTTTTTTTCCTAAGAGCATCTTCACTCCAAAGAGTTTTCCCTGCTCCTGGAAATTTTTTCAGTTCCACAAAGACTTAACTTAGGTGTTTGTTAGTTACAATATTTCAATTAACTTCACTTGTTTATTGTCCTGATAAGCCCCTAAAGTCCATTAGATTCGGTTTGGTCTTTGTTCACCCAGACCAGAGTTCTGCAATGTGACAGTGGCCCAAGGAGTTTGCAGGACACTGCTGTCTTCCTTGACCATACCTTCCACAGAACATTGACAGCTACCTTAGATGCCTGTAGTAGATCTACTTTCAACAGTGCTGAACCTATTACCTTGGTCCAAAATACCATTTGGCATCCTTTAAATTTCTAACACTCCCTGCCCAAGGGATCACTACAGTCTCCACCACTTATTCCTATGCAGGAATCTGCTGCTCAAAACCTTTAATGGTAATCTGGAGAAGCAAGCCATGGGAAGCTGGAGAAAATATTTGCACACTTACAACAGCCAACAGACAGCTCATCCCCTCAGCAATCAAGAGGAAGCTCGGGATAACGGAGAGCTGTGCGGCAATAATCCTCGGTTCCTCCCTCCAGGTTTTGAATACTCACCACAATTCTGTACACCTCAGGGACTTAAGTTCAGCCTGAAATCATTTCACGTAATCAATAATGATGTTGTAAGTGGAAGTTATGCCTTCATGTGGAGAAATACGCAGCAGGAACTGATTAACCCCTAAGAAGTTAAGTACTGTTTTCCACTTTCTCTATTAATAAAGGAAGGAAGGAAGTGCAGACATGTGGTAGAGATACATAATGCATCTAAATGAGAGTTGACAACTTCCCTGGAAATCCACTATGAAAAGATTGCTCCGACTGCTGTCCTTTTGATGGCCTCATAAAATGGAGACCAGAGTTTTCTGAGCTGTCCTTTGAAGAAAAAAAAATTAAGTAAAAATAAATGAGGTATAAGTAGCTCCTCTGGAAAAGCTACTTATTTTGTTCTTTACGAAAATAGATGCTTTCTCTCTGATATTTACCTTGACGGCTGCCGCAGCTGCTCATTTTAGTACAATCTGCCAGAAATTAAATGGCACATTTTAAACACTGTCACTACAAATAATTATTATTTGTAAACGGGGTCATTTTTGCCCCTGCTTTAGGGTGATGCGTGGACAGAGACTATGTGCAGGCTCCGTGTAGCATGTCTGCATGTTTTCATTCCCCTGCGGTGTGCTAACGCACTCATGAGCTCTTGATTTCCTGTAATAGTAACTGGTCGTCTCCTTTCATGGAACCGGGAATCAAAACATCAAAATCCACTTATCTTAAAAAAAAGAATACAAATCCACTTATCTTGCTCCTGAACAAGACTCCACAGTGTGGAATACTGGCATTTAGAATCTTAATGAATCCTGCCCTCTGAACATTATGTTACAGCAATCTTGGAAGAACGGCCCACCCCTCGGAATAAAGCAGCAGTTGGAAAATAATTTCATGTTCCTACACCTGGGCAAACCCCCGACAATCACAAGTAATTCTCTTTGCTAAGAGCCAGGATCTTGCAACAGCTTGTAATTAGTGCTGTTTAGCATTTAATTTGCCTTTAGTTAGGTAACAAGCATTTATTGATTACCTGATAGGAATGGGGCACTGTGCTAAGCACAGCGTGGTGACAAAGTGACAAATGAGCACCGTCTCTACTTACATCTACTTGGGGCTGAGAATATAGATCTTGGAAAGGAAGCCTGAAAAGTTACAAAATGTTTTCTTAACAAATGTAAGCCAATATACTATTCCAGGGGATTAACACTCCTTCAGAATTGAAGGTTCTAACACCTGGCACGCTCTATTCTGGGGAGAAAGGTGCTAGTTACCGCATCCTGTCTCAAGGTGGGAGTGGGACACAGCAGTCACCCATTCTCCAGGCTGAGGACGCTTCTGGCCTTCTCTAGAGGCCTCACGTGTGGCAGAGACGCCAGGGTAGAGGCAGCCCCCAGCCACTGAAGGTCTGGCTGCTATAATTGTCAGCCCTCCTAACATCTCTGGTAAGCACGGAAGCCCCAATACCTATAGGACGGCAGCATTGGTGAGCTAAGATTGAGTCATAACAGCCTCCTAAAGGTTGAGATTTAAGGCCAACTCAGAGTAGGTGGTAGACACAAATCGGCAGCCCTTAGAGGTAGTAGGGAAGGTTTTCCAAGAGGGCAAAGTAGTCCATCGGGGGTGGGAAAGAGAGCCTTGGGAGTGTAGGTCAGGGCGTCGGAGTGAGCGGCAGTGCCAGGCCAGAGAGGGCCTGCGTGGCAAGCAACAAATGATGTGCTTGCAGTCAGAGATTGTTGGATGACCAGGTGTAGCTGAATTCGGCAGTCAGTGGGCACAGTCCTGCCATCAATGCTTCACTGGCCACTGCTGACTTCACCACTTCTTATGAGCTAACTCCTTCATGCCAAGGAAGAGCCGTGGCCTAGCCTGAAGGAGCAGATGGTCACTGGGTCTGGGGTATGTTATGAGAGGCAGCATAGTGGCTCCGACCCCCTGGCAGTGCTCAAGGAGCAGGAGGGGGCCATTGGGGTTCTTGAATTAGGACCATGCCTGTACTGAGCTCAGAGCCTAAATCAGCATCAACCACGTTATGTTGAGGAATGGCAATACAGGCAGAGGGAACAGCCTCAGTGTGGACCCAGAGGTCCAAACAGCCAGTGGTTCTTGAGCAGAGTGAGACGAGTTCCAAGCCACCAACGTATTTGAGATTTTTTTTCTGGAAATCACATGTACCATGGAGTATAAAGGAGAGAACTGAGAGACAGGAGCACTAGGGAGAAAACAAGATCTTAACCAATCCACTTCAAAGTTTTTTGGGGATGCATAAATCGGAGGAGAGAGAGTCTTGTTGGCTCTGTTGAGAGTCTTTCCTTCTGCAGAGATGGCCTTGCTTGGGTATTTTAGGACTTCTGTTCCCAGCTGGTGCTCAATACCATGGAGATATGCAAAGATTACAACTTTCAGGAGAATAAAATGCATTTTCTGGTTGGTTTTTACATTTTAAACACATTTAGCATTCTCTGCTGTTTGAAGAATGCTTTTAATAGAGCACAGATTCCTTCCGTCAATGGTGAGGGGCAGATTTAGGGACTGTGGCTCAGACATCCGGTGCCAACTAGCTCACAGGGATCCAAGTGTGAGAATCAAGTTGTCATCTGATGCGTAGATTTGGCAAAGGCTCAGCAAGCCTTGGAGATGGCGGTTGTAGGCTCAAGCTGTGTGGCAGGTGTGTCTGTGACTGATTCTCTGCCCTTGCTAGCAGAGTCCATCACTGGGTTCAAGTTCACCGGTCTCCCCCATTCATCAGCCCCACCTGGCTGGAGTCAATGGACAGTTGGACCACTTAAGAGTCACAGAATGTTTGTGCTGGGTGGAATATCAAGACTCTTGGGCTGAGACATCCCCCTTAGGGGAGGATGAAATGGGGCTTCCCTCATGGTCCCACAGATACTGGCAGAACCAGAATCAGAGCTGGGGTGCCCGACTCATTTGAGTGTATCTTATTTCTTTCTACCTGGCATGCCTCCTGCTGGCTTCTGCCCCCATCTACTTCCACCTGTCTCCAGCCCCAGCCCATGGCCTGGTTCTGACATGAAGCAGTCCACCTGCTGTCCTTGGTGGCACCTCTCTTTGCTTTGGATCTGCCCAGTGCTGGTTCTCTGCACCACTCCGCTTGCCATTTGTCGAGAAGCTGTGCACATACGCTGGGCAGTGCTCTGCTGCAGATACCAGGAGAGCCCACTGAGCTGAAGGATAGAGACCTGAACGAGCACAAGAAATCTTAGAGACTGTTTACTACAAAACATCTATCTGGAAGGGATGGAGACTCAGGCTGAGAGAAGGCAGCTTGTTTGCCCGGGTCACACTGCCAACCAAGACAGAACCAGGACTCCAGAGCCCAGGTCCTCAGATCCCCCACCTGGGCTCTCTCCGTAGGTATTTGGGTGATAAATGAGAGCAGAGTCCCCAGGGAACAGAGCAGTGGGGTGCTCAATTTGAAGGGGAGAGTTACTGTAATCTTCTGTGTCTCCAGGACCCACACTGGGACAATACAGTGTAGATGCTCAATAAACACCCAGAAAGGAGATGAAGGAAGAGGGGGAGGCATGCCCAGCGAAGGGTCTAAGCCGTTCTTACAGGTCCTGTGTTTCTGGGCTTTGAGACAGAGGGAGAAAGACGGGGATAGGATGGGCACCAGAAACTGTCCCTCCCACAGTTACACCTACATCTGAGAAGCCAGTGATTTGTCAGGAAGGATGTTCCGGGGAGGGCACCTCAGATGACCAGAGCACGGCCCGGTTAACAGCAAAGAAAGAAGCATGTAGTGGGGGAGCAGAGGCCCAGAGTGGTGGCTCGGGGTGGGCAGACAGGAGAGCAGCCCGGCTCTCATCTCGGAAGACACAAGCTCCAAGGGCACGCAGCAGAGAAGGTGCAGGGCAGACAGTTTTCAGAAAAAGCAAAATCCACCCTAGCTATGAAAGATGCCACTTCCTCAGCAATTATTAAGTGCTGATTATATGCCAAACTCCAACCTAGGGAAAGGCCTGGCACGGCCCTGCCTTTGGGCATCACTGTCCACAGGGGGAGACAACGGCAAAGCAGTGAGGTGGGGGAGGACCAAGGTGGGGGCAGCGGAGCAGAGGGGCCGCTCCCCAGGTGAAGGCAGGGCTGCCGTCCCGGCGAGGGAGGCCGGAGCAGAGGCTCAGGCTGGGGCAAGGGCCGGAGGACATGGCTGAGGGCACCCCAGCAACAGAATGGCCATCGCAGGAGGGGGCGAGCTTGTCAGGGACAGGGTGACCAGCCGTCGGGGACGTCAGAGGGCACTCCTCGGTGGGCGAGGCCAGGCCATCTGACCAACGTGCCACTGTGGTCTGAAAATGCTCATTCTACAAGGAAGAGTGGGCAAGGATGTTGCATGGGTGGGGGCAAGCCCTACAGGACAGTGACACTCATGGTGCTTGCCCAAGGATCTGAGGACTCCCTCCACCTGTTTCGAGCAGCAGTCACCCGCTCAGAAAAGTGGGAACCTGTCGCACACCTGGACCTGCCAGGCTGGGGACTGCACACGTGGCCTGTACGCGTGGAGCTGAGGCCCCACAGTGGCGGCAGGGCCGTCCCAGCGGTGGCCTGATGAGGCTCCTGGCGGACGGGCCGCGGCCACGGGGGGCATCTGCCCAGTAGAGCCAGCCCCTGACGTGGCTGCTATTTCTGCTCAGAAGCCACCTCGCTCCTTGTGAAGAAGACCCTTCTGTGAGGGGGACGTGGACAGAGATGGTCTCCCGTGTAAATCATGACACCAGATCAAACCAGCTCGGTGGGGGATCCCTGGAGGGCTCAGTGGTTTAGTGCCTGCCTCTGGTCCAGGGTGTGACTCCTGAGTCCCAGGATCGAGTCCCACATTGGGCTCCCTGCGTGCAGCCTGCGTCTCCCTCTGCTTGTGTCTCTGCCTCTCTCTCTGGGTCTGGGTCTCTCATGACTAAATAAATAAAGTCTTAAAAAAAAAAAAAAAACCACCTCGGTGGCTGACCCACTGGGGTGGGAGGGCTGCTGCGTCTGCTCGGAGGCCTCCCCACTCCTCTCAGGGGAAGCACCTGGACGGGAGGAGGGACACCCATGTCGTGCCCCGGGTGGCACAGGGTCAGAGTTAGGAGGACCCTGGGACAGCCCCGCCTGCCGAGGCCTGACGCTGCTGCGCGGGAGCAGGACCCTGGGCTGGGCCCTGCAATGCTTCCTGCGTCCCGCTGGTCTGTGAAGCCAAAAGGCTGGGCACCCAGCCAGCACCTGCCACTCAGGACCCCCGTGGCGGCTGGTCTGGCAAGACCGCTCACCCTCATGGCTCTACTCAGATCCCACCTGCCCTCACCGGCCACTCCGCCCCATCACTCGTCCTCCCCACCGGCTTGGCTGGTGAGCTTCACGCACCCATGCCTCAGATTACGTCCCCCTGGCCTTGGCTCCAAGTGTGCAAGGCAGGAACCGCAGATAGCGCTGAGCCTGCCACACGCTGCTCACGAATGCTCAGACCACCTGTCAGGCCAGGGGGACCCCCGGGGGTGATCTAACACGGCACTGCCCCCCTTTCTGCAGCTTGAGTGAACCCCACAGCCAGGACCAAGGCCCTCAAGCCGTCCAGTCTGGGGAGCCTGTAAAAATGCAAACCAGACAAGTATTCCTCTGGTCAAACCCTCCTGGGGCTTCCGAGTTCCTACTACCAGACCTCAACTGCCCAACTGAAGGCCCTCGGAGAGCTGGCTCCTGGCTGCGCTCCCACTGGAGCTCCTGCCGCCTCAGCCTGCCCTCCCGCCCTCCCAGGCTCCCAGCCTGGCCCTGTCACTGCCCCCCGCTCCCCGCTGTCACGGGTCCCTCGGGTCCTCGAGCTGGAACACATACAGGGGTTGTGCCCACAGCAGCGCCGGGGCCTTGGAGGCTCTCGTGCTTCCTGAATAAATGAGTGGGTGACAGGAGCGACGCAGCAAGTGCGCGGGGCCGGGAAACACCGGCCGCCCCTGGACTCGCGGCTGACTTGCAAACGGCCCGGGAGCAGAGCCTCTGGGGCAGCAGACTGGACGCTCCACAGACTGACCCGGGCCCAGGGCTCCAGGGTAACTTCAGAGCCCAACTTCAGCTCTGGGGGTTCCCCCCAAGACCTAAGGGAACTGGCCTATTCGAAAATAACACAACAGGAAGCCTGAGCTTTGTCAGGTAAGACGACATCCTGGATGCTCCTGCCACTGGCAATCAGGAAGGTGCGCTTTGGAAGTCAAAGTGGGCAAGTGCAATCGGCCGGGCCCGTCTCCAGATCCGGAACACGGGACCCTCCCAGGCAGGCCCTGCACCCCATCTCCTTTTTTCCACCCCCCCTTCAGCTTCTAAGAAAGATCAACAGTGAATGGACGAACAGTGAGGGAGATTCACCGCTTGGAACGTCTGGATTGGAGGGAAACAGCCAAGCCAACGCGGGTCTGCGACCCCTGCGGTCGGCCCCAGGGACCTGGCGTCCAGGGTGCCCACATCAAGTTGCCCTGAAATACGGCCCCTCTCACCCATCAGCAGACGCTCAACACAAGGCATGGGACGTGTCTTTATTAAAGATGCAAGCAAGCACAGACGTATCATGTGTGGTGCTCAGTAATATCCATACAGTACTAAAAATAGAAAAATAGAAAAGAAATTTCACAGAAAGCAGCCTCCCTCACAGATACACAGAAAAGGTGCTGCCAAGCCCACCATGCGATGCTGCATGCCACCTGTCCTGTTCAAGCTGCTCCTTTACAAATAAAACACGGGCGCGTTTCCGCACCTTTTCCAAGACAGCAACGCAGCACGGAGACCCTCACACAGCGGCGACCCTCCCGCCACGTAAAGATCCAGGACAACGCCAGTCCCACCAGCGCGGCGACACACATCTGAACTGGCTGCCGGCCCTGCTGCTACCTGGCCGGGTCTCGATGCTTCTCCAGCCAAATGGGGGCCACACAGTGAAGCAAGGTTAAGACACCCCCTCTGCTCCCTCAGGTAACACCGAGGTACAAAGGTAAGATGGCCAACCAGTCCGAGCAAAAGAGGGCGTCACACCCGCCAAATGGTTCTCCCGTGGCCGAGAGCCGCAGGTACAGACGGAAACACCGAATGGTGATCAAGTCTCAGGAACTTACTGTCAAGCATCTGCTTGCCTGCAGAAATGGGTTTCTGCCTCAGGGAAGAAGAGCTCGAGCAGAATGAGAACTCAGATTCCGCACAGGCTGGGGGGCAGCTTCTTCGGTCACTGCATTAGACCCTGTGTGCTGGCCTCACCGGACAGGTTCCCTCAGGGAATGTTCCACAGGTTCCTCGGGACTGGGCCTTTGAGGCCGCCCGCTGGGAGTCGCCAGAGGGGCGTCCTTTCTGCAAATGCCCAGCGGGCAGTCTCTGCTTTGTTCAGGAAGGTTACAAAGAACTGAACTCATCAAAAGGAACAAGCGCCCCCCACCCTACTCATCCTGTGTCCTCACCCACATCCCGGGCCAGGTGAGAACAGAAGGTCTGTGCCTTGCAGAACAAAACTACAAAAATAAAAGAGCCCTGAGATCTCTCTACCATTCGGGTGTGGCTCGCTCCTGAGTCCCCTCGGAAATGAACTTTTATTTGGTTTACTGACATTTATTTAGATTTCCAGTGAAAAGCTCTATAAAATACAATAAATAATGTGGGGTTGTAAAAGGTAGACATTCTAGCTGCATATGTTACAGACTTTATACTGATGATACGGGCCATCAGAACTGCGCTCTTTACCACGTTTTTAATCAGACTTGTAGAGACTTCCAATCCCCAAGGCAAGACAGCTGCTCTGGGTCGGAAGCAGGGCCCCTCTCCCTCCAGCGTCTCGGCTGCTTCCCTCCCTCCCCCGGGCCTCAGTGCTTCCGGAGTTCGTCCAGCAGGGAACAAATGAGTGCATACGGGACTTTTAGCTAGTTGAGTGTCTGGGTATTGTGAGCATGCAAGTTTGCTGTTGCTGTTATTATAAATAAAAGTCAAACGTGAGGTCACACTTTCCCATCTTCTGTTTATACACCAAGTCAAACTTCTCGTTCATGGAGACGGTGAAGATGTCCTTCCACAGCCCGACTCTTCCTGGAACACAAACGAGAGCAGAATTTGCTGAATTCACTTGCTGTCGGGCCAGACACCGAACCAAAGGAAGCCTTGGAAGTGGTTCTAGAAGGTTCCAGATCTATCCCCAGATCCCTCTGACCTTGGCCTATGGACAGGACAGGCCACCTGAATCACGGACGAGCTGAGCTCATTTCCCTAAGTCTGGTTGTTGAGGTGTCCCTTTCCCTGCCGCGTGAGCCCAGCAGCACAAGTATGCAGAGCTGAGGCTCCCGAGCAAGGAGGGCCTCTGCTCTGTTCCCTGGTGTGTCGCTGGCACCCAGGCATGCGGAGGGTGATTCATGACGCCCCAGAGGATGGACCCTGTCTGTAGAATGGATCTACAGCTCTGGGCATCATGTGCTCTGGGGTCCTCCGTGATATCATTACTCACTCACGACTCAACAGCTCCACCAAGGCGGCATTTGGTTCTGGAGAATTTGAAAAGGAAAAACAACAACAAAAAATCATCCAAAAAGGCAGAAAACTTTTATGGTGAGTAGGATGCCTTCTGACCGGGTCAAGGGTGAAGATTTTGAGAAGCATGCCCATGCAGCCTTGGGGAGGAATTTAAAGGGAGCAGAAGAGTCGCATTGTAAACCGGCTTTTGCAACTAGATGCCAGAGGTGCTCTTGGCTGACTCAACCCCTACGTCAGTGAGTCCGGGCCGAGGCCCAGCTGCAATGCGCAGCTTCAGCTCAGGGGGGCTCGGCCAAAACAGACACCTCTCCCGGCTGACATGCAGGAGCCCGGGGCCTGCGGACTAACGAGGGGCCACGGGCTACCTGTTCACTTAGGAAGGCTTAGCAGGGAAAGTCAGCTCAGGATGCCCGAGGCCACCAGACCCACTTTTCTTTTAACTACAAAACCTTCAGATGGTCTGGTCAGACACCAGCGGCGCCCGGGAGGATGTCAGGAGCGGGGGTTCCGAGCCCCCAGCTCCAGGAGCAGTGAAGACCATCCCCCGAGCGTCGCCACCAGGCTTTTAACAGCCTCAGGGGACTGAAATGGTCGATTCAGATTCCTTCCCAGTCAGCATCTCTGAGGTCAGAGCCCTGGCTGTCTGCAGCAAATATCCTTCATTAGGTCCCTTATTAACAGAAGTCCTTGTCCCAGCAAGACCTCAAGTATGAAACTGCAACCCCGCAAACGCTGAGCCACCAGATCTAATGTGCCAACAGCTTCCTCTCTGGTAATGAAAAACTATGTCGGTGTCAGAGAGGGAAAAAAAAAAAAATCCAAGAAGAGAAATTGTTCTTGCTACCCTCTAATGAGACCTCAGGGACAAAATGAGAAGCTTCTAGACCAACCACACTATAAATATATTTTTCCCTGATTATTTTTCTCAGCTGAGAGCTCATCAAAGGAGTCACCCACCTGGTTTAGGGTTTGGAATCAAGACAGTGCAATTTATGCTGTGATATGAATCAAATCTAAGCAATGCAGCTGGCTACTCCAGCCCTGCGTTCTCACCAACGCAAGGAGGTCTTCTGAGCAAAGAGGCAATGTGCTAAAAGAAAACAAAATCAAAGAACTGAAATAAAGCAAAACCAAGGTAAACAATGATAAAGCAAACACATCAGAAGGAGCATATGGGCACGCAGTATGTTCTCGACACTTCTTTACCACGCAAATGAACCAAAAGGGGTATTTTGGAGAGAAGGTCACATCCAAGGATAACAAAACACAGCAAAAGCAAAACTAAAAAATAGCAAATAAATTTTAAATAATAAATATTTGTGAAGATGCAGCCAGGAAATCACTGGTGAGATACCGTGGTCTCATTGGATTGCTCGCCCCCTGACCTTCAGAACCGCCCCGTCAGCCAGACAGCCGCCCCCACCAGCCCCTTGGTAGAGAAGAGCACTTTCTAGAGAGGAGCTGGAGAAGCTCCCGAGGCCCCCCACCCCGGACACGGGGCCCGGCCCCGCCCACCAGCTCAGGCTGCGGGCTCCAGGGGCACCTCCGGCCCAGTGCCTCGAACACTCTGCCGCCCAAGGAAGCTCTGAATTCACACAGCTGGGAACCAACGGCAGGTCCACAACACCGAGTATCACAGGGAATCTGTACTTGCCAAGAGGGCGTTTATGTGGCCACGGCCACCACCTAGGAGTCGGGCCATTCTAAGGCCTGATGCTCTACAGTGAAGCCGTTTCGAGTGTCCCGAGCTTTGAAGGATGGACAGCACTCCAGGCAGATCCGCAGGGGCTCCTGCCTGGCCTATGTCCCTGCCTCAAAGGGCCTCATGCGCAGGAGAAGCGAGGGCTGGCCTCCCCGGGAGCAGCCCTGGGGCAGCCCCGCGACAGGCCACCCTGGCGCTGGACCCACCGTGCGAGCACAGGGGAGTGGCAGAGCCAGGAGTGGGGCCGCAAAGCTCCCCAGCCCCAGCCCCAGGCTGTGCCCCGAGGGGCTGTCAGGGAGGGCGCCTGCTTGAAACAACTTGCCAACGAAATCCCGGCCGTCACCCCTCGAGCCCCACGAGGCCACTTGCACAGCCGCAGGTGCAGTCCTGGCCACGGGGCCCCCACACGGCTCTTGGAGGACCTTCCTACCCTCACGGAGCAGAGAGCCCTGGGGAAACTGGGCCCAGGGCAGGGAATGCTGCTGTGGGGGCCCCAGGCAGCAGTAGGGGAGGGGGGCAGGGCGCGTACCCCGGCCCACAGGCAGGGCCTCAGCGTTGCAGCACTGGTCCACTAGCTGGTGGCAGTGCTCGCTCAGGGCCTCCAGCTGCGCCTTGTCACAGGACACCCCCAGGAATCTGGCCAGCTGCTCCACCATCGTCACCAGGTCCTGGAACACAAGAGCAGAGAGAGGAGCCTGTCAGAGGAGGCGCCTCTGCCGACCCGAGACTCTCGGCTGGTCTCTCGGCTGGTCTCTCGCCAGGTACTCTGCACACACTTCCTTACTGGGTCCTGGAGAAGAGCCTAATAGTGGTCTTGTCTGGAAATAAACTCAGGTTAAGAAATTGCCCCCAGGCACTCAGTTCTCAAATGGCAGGGCTGGAATTCAGACCCCAGGCCTCTGGGGGACTTGCAGCAGACGTGAGGTGTGAGAGCACTGTGGTCATTTTAAAACAGCAGTAAGACGTAAAAATTCACTGCCGAACTGTGCCAGGACCCAGACCGGCTCACTCTCTCCTTCCCCTTCCTTCCATGCAGTCAGCTGGAAAAGCAAGGAGGCCCCTGGGACCCCACACAGGCCCCAGGGCCAGCCTACCTCGGCTGGCAGGAGGAGCTGACTTGCTGGGAAGATTCAGTTACACTGGACTCGACGGACATAAAGCCATGTCTGGACCCTGACACCCCACCCTTCAGGATAGTGGGAGCATGAGGGACACAGCCTGAGTCTCAGGAGGGGCACACACCTGCTCACCACACACAGCCCTTCCCCATCGCCGCTCTTTTCCCTGGGAACTACCAAGGCGCCTCATATTCTCAATCTGTGCGTGGCTAAATGTTGTGCCCAGAACCCTGACCTGCCACCAGGCAGTCCCCCAATTCTGGCAACATCCAGGTTCCACTCAGGGAAACGCTGGAGGCTGTTGCCTCCTTGGTGGTTTATAAAGCAGCTAGCAGAGTAAAGCCCCTGAGAAGTCCTATGATAAAGAAACCCATTTAACTTCTTTGCTGTGGTAATTTGCAAACCTTGAAAAAAAAAAAAAGGTTCTGGGAGAGCTGAAGGTTCTGGGGATTGAGTGTTGGCTTCTTTCTGGATTCCCTCGGTAATCACCACTGGGCTCTGCGCCCCGCATTTGCAGCTGTCCCCGCTCAGGGGCTCCCACCGGGCAGAGGCAGAGGCGTCGGTGCTCAGCTCTAAGCCCTGGGCACTTGGTTGGCCAGGATCAGAAGCGCCAGAAATGTTAAGATAAAAAGGAAGAGGGGATCCCTGGGTGGCGCAGTGGTTTGGCGCCTGCCTTTGGCCCAGGGCGCGATCCTGGAGACCCGGGATCGAATCCCACATCGGGCTCCCAGTGCATGGAGCCTGCTTCTCCCTCTGCCTGTGTCTCTGCCTCTCTCTCTCCGTGACTATCATAAAAATAAATAAATAAATAAATAAATAAATAAATAAATAAATAAGAGAAAAAGTTCCTCTCGCTTGCCCTGTCACCCAGTATCTGTAATTGAAAGTAAAAAAGCAGCAGCAGAGATTGAAGACACCGGCCCTCAGAGGGGACGGCACAGGAGAGGGACCCAGACTGCTAGAGCAGCCAACGGAACCCTAATGGGGACAACACACCACTGGTGTAACATCCACCCGGGGAGGAAGGCACATTCACCAGCGTGTGCCCAGCGTAGCTCCGGGCAGCTTGCAGGACCTCTTGAGCTTCAAGGCTCCAGCCCCAGCATGGCCACCTGGTCACAGTCAAGACTCCTCACCTGTGGCTGGCAACAATACCTCACGGGGGACCGCAGGCTTTGTGGGGTGACACACCAGGGCAGTCCACAGCACAGGGTGAGATGTAGGAGCTCCTGGGAGAATACACGGGGGGTGGGGGGGAGCAGGGGGACAGCAAGAGCGCAGGTGCTAAGTACTATCATCTAGCCCCAAGGTGAGAACGTGCCAGGCCTGTTCACACTCCTGGAGACCAGTGATGTTCACTTGGGGGCTATTTTTTTGGAATAAAATGTAAACAATGTGAATTCCTAAAAATGGGACGTACAGTCACTTCATCTCTATTAAACACATCCAGGCCCTTACCGAGGTTTCTGGAAAAAGAGTCAACAATTAGAAATGATGACCTTGACCACAAGAAATGCCATTTGGTCCCTTTGGCATTGAAAGCACTGGTCCAGGCGGAGACAGGTGCAGGTGGGGCTGGCGGTCTGGATTTCAATCGAAAGCAACTGGTCTAAATTCTTCCCTGAGGGGCCTAGTAAGGCAGAGAGTGAACACTCACCTTTAACTGCCTGGCCTGAACCCAGAGGAGGCAGGCACAAACCTGTGTTTTAGCTACGGAGACTACATAAAGGTGGCGTCCCACTCCCGCGTGCTTTAGTAACTACAACAGCCAATTCTCCTGCAGCTCTGGGAAGAAGCTGGTCTCCAGGCCCCTGGTCCCTGCAGCTGTCTGCAGCTGCACAAGCTTCTTCTTCCACACCAGGCCTGCAGCCCGGGAGTGCATAAGGCATAACGTAAGCAGCGGAGCCGCACGCCCAGCCTCAGCACACCCACCCCGGATAGGCACCCAGGGAAAAAGAAAGCTTACGTCCACCAAGATGTGAGAACGTCCACCAAGATGTGAGAACGTTCACAGCACTCCACTCATAACCACCCCAAACAGCAACACTGAGGGACTGATACACAGTGGCGATTCCCGCTGCAATGGAACAAATACCACAGGGACAGGAGAACCACCCTGCCACACAAAGCACACGAACCTCAAGACGCTACACTGAGCAAAAGCAGCCAGATGTCAGCGCGCACACCCAGGCGCCCATCCCTGGGAGGTTCAGAAACAAGCGCAACTAATCTGAACCAGCAGAGGTCAGAAGAGTGGCCGCCTCTGGGAAGCAGAGGCGTTAACCAGAAAAGGCCAGAATGTTCTGGATCTCGATCTGGATGACGATCTGGATGACATGCAGATGTGTGCTTCTAAGAAGTCTAGCAAGTTGTGGACTTGCGGTCTGTACACCTGACCTCAAGTGTGCGCTGCAGCTCCCTGACGGGTGGGAAGAACAGGGACAGATGCTTGCTGAAGGCCCACCAACCGCTAGGCCCACCCGCGTCAGGCCCTGTTCCAAGATGATGCCTCCTGATCCTCCGTCTCATCTCCTGGCTTACAGGGCTCACACGGGTCCCAAGGTGAGATGTCCACTTCCAACACCAGGTCAGCCCCTGCACACTGCCGGGGTCTGGGAGCCCCATGGTGGCCTTGCTCACATGCCCGTCAGCCAGGAAGGGCTGGCGGCTGGGCCACCTATTCTCCTCTCCGTGGCATCCCCGTGTGTTCTGCAAGGGCCAGCCCCACCACGCGGACCCCCAGCCCCTGCTTGCAGCGTACCTATCCAGGTCTCCAAACTCCCGTGGCCCGGGCCGGCGTCTGTGTGGGAGGCAGCATGAGGACACAGGCAGCAGAGGCAGGACTCACGGGGGGTCCCAAACCACTCGCCCCCTTTCTGAGCTTGGGTCATGTGGTCTGCTGCTCACAGCACCCCTGCTTGGCCTTACAGTCCCCGCACACTTAGCAAGGCCTAAAGTGAGCTCTCCGTCTTCACGCAGAGCCTGCTCTTCCTTCCGTGTCTCCCAGCGGATCTCCAGTATGATCGAGTCCAAATTCCACCCCAGGCCCTGCTGACCTTGCCCAGCATCACCGAGTCCCCACTTCCACCACCAGGAACCACGGGGACTCTCCTGGACCCAACAGGCAGATGAACGCCTTCACCTGGGCCACCGCCTCGGTCAGGATGCCAGGCTGCTCAGTCTGGTGCCGTCCTCCCTGCCCACTCACCACCACCAACTGCAGGGAGCCGTCAGGGCCCCGGCAAGGAGCCGGACCAGGCCCTGCTCCCCCACCACCGGTCCCACAGCTCCCCAGGCCCCTGGTTTCCTAATAGGGAGAAAGGGCTCCTACGGTGAAGCCATCCATTCGACCCGCAGACACTCCCTGAGAATCTGTTCTGCGTCAGGCTCGGACTTAAAAGCATAAATAGGCCCCCAAACTCCCAGCCCCTGTGGAGCTTATTCTGGTGGAGGGGACAGTGAGCAAAACACAGACACAAAGGATAAAATACGGGACGGGATGGTAGATGCTGCAGAGAAAAATGTGTAAAAGAGAAGTGCTGGGAGCGGAGGGGCCGATTTCAAGTGGGGACCAGGGGAAGGGTCACTGACAGGAGTCGAGACCCGGATGAAGTGAGGGAGTGACCTGTGCGGACACTGGAGGGGAGGAACATTCCAGGCAAGGCCACGTATAGGTCCTGAAACAGAAGGCCACGCACCAGCTGAAGGAATGGCAAGCAGGCCAGTGTGGAGCCGGACGCCTGGGCACCGGGCCACCAAGTGGGCCCTGACCTGCACCCAGAGCAACGTGCAGCTGGAAGGGGCGCGATCTGGCCGGCGTGGGCACCAGCGGAGCAGCCGAGGCACAGTGCGCAGGTCTCAGGGGACGCAGGGAGAACACCCAGGAGTCCACGTGAGCGATGATCCAGGCCTGAAGCGATGCTGACCCGGACCATGGAGACTGCAGGACACATGGTCAGATGAGGGAGTATTTTGAAGACAGAAGCCGCAGGATTGGGAAGATGGACACAGGGTGTGAAAGGAAGTCAGAAGTCAAGGATGATTCTTGACTTTCGCCCGAGTGACACAGACAGGCTTGGCTGCCACGACCTCACATGGAGGAGCTATGGAGGATGTGAGGGGAAACCTCTAGCTTGGTTTAGACACGCCGAGTTCACAGCCTCCACCAGAGGCTCACGGGGAAAGGTGCAGGGGGTGCCAGTGGAGGGCGAGTCTGGGGAGGGGCCACATCTGGCCTGGGGTCACCAGGAAGGGGCGAGGATGGGACAAGAGCCATGGCCTGAGGGCTGGGCTGCGACCATGGAGCACCCACGAGACAGCAGCCGGGGACGCAGGACCGTGTGGTGTCCCGAGTGCAGGGGGAGGCCAGGTGGGATGACGTGAACACTGCCCGCCAGACTGAGCAACATGGAGTGGCCCTGGAGCTGCACCTTAGGGGGGATGGGGCAAAACCGGCCAGAGTAGGCTCAGGAGGGGACAACTCCGCGGGGACTGACAGCAAAGTGGAGCAGAGGTCCCAGAGACGGAAGGCACACGGGGAAGGCTTGTCTTTTGTCTGTCGTAAAAAAGGGGAAACCTGACAATGTCCCTCCAGAGATGCTCCAGCCCCAGCAGAGAGGGTAAAAGGCTCCTAGAACTAAGTGAACCAACACATGCACAAAGAACTTCAGACAGGACTCAGCACACAGTACCTATGGCCCTCAAAAGTGCTAAGGGCAGTGACGCCGTGGCGTGTAGCCTGTGTGGCCGGTGGGCCCCTTCACATGGTGAGGTCTCCAGGGCTCAAGCAAGGTCCTGCCTTCAACTGCTCCAACAGCACGGCCGAGCCTGGAACGTTCAGGCGGCAGCCACCTCATGCCATTCCCTCCCCCAAGCCCCACACCACGCACTGACGAACATGCCCCGTGTGAACAGCCTGATGCTGCTGCTGTAAGGCCAACAGGCCGAGAAGAGAAAATCGGAACCTGCCACCTCAGCCCTTAGCCTTGGCGCCTGGAGCAGGGTCCCTCCTGGGCCAGCACAGCCCAAAGGCCACAGCACCAGCCCGGGAGTACTGTGGGCACACCTGGAACTTCAGACTCCTTTCTCTGGAAGCCGGAGGATCTGGGAGAGGCTGTGCCGTGCAGGCTCCTGCATTGGAGCTCAGGGCCGGGGCGCTGGCCTGCACCCCTGCCCCGTGAAGCACTCACCCGGTGCATGTCTTCATACTTGAGGAAAAGCACGTTCGAGTCCATGCGGTGCTCCCAGAACTCCTGCACGTGCTCAAACCAGGAGCCGTAGCCTACTGTGGAGACAAGGGGACAGGTGAGTCACAGCCTGGGGGGAATAAACATGCATAAAGTGGGGTGGCCTGGCCCCTGCCTTCTAGAAGGCTCCCCTCTTACGGCCCAGGAGCTGTGGTTCAGGAAGAGAGAAACAAGCTCTCGGCTCCAGGGGCATCCCACAGAGGAGCCCCTCCTCAAGTCCCACGTCCCTTAGGCTTCATGTGCAAGTCTCTCCTGCCACGAGTTCCCAGGTTCCCTCCCACCCCCACCTCCTGGACGCCTTGAAGACCTGGCCACTGGGCAAAGGCCTCTGCTCACATGGGGGATGGATGCTACCGGCACCCAAGAGTTTCTGTTCGATATGTGGTCACTGGGAAGAGCTTGATGCCCAGTGGAACTGAGACATAGGGCCTGTTGCTGCTGCCGGCAGAGGTGTGGGAGGTGCTGAGACCAGAGCATGAGGCCCTGCCAGGCAAGAGGCCTCAACGCTGAGTAGAAGAGATGAAGACAGGCAGCAGGCTCTGTCCTGATGCATGAGGCTCACACCCCTCACCACAGCTCCTGCACTCCCTACACTCCTCAGGGCTTTGGTTTGGGGTGAGGGTCACAGGGGCAGGTGGGGGATGTGCCAATCCACATAGCCAGGCCGCTTCAAAACGTTCTTTATAAGAACTAAAGATTCTCACCCAGCTACTCACGCAGAGATGAGACTTCCAAGGCGGCTTCTGCATTAAACAGAGGAAGGCCTCTGCCAGAGAATGTCTGGCCCCACCGGCCACCAGCAAGCAGCCCAGCTGCATACCAGGTGCCAGCCAGGAGTGGTGGCCCTGCTGCCCTCACCCTTGCTCACCTGGGTGCCTGTCCACCTCACAAACATTGGGCCCATGGATCCCCCTTCACGAGAAGTTCCCGGCCCAGGGGGAATCTCCAAGGACACAGGTGGTGAGGATATGGAGTGACCACTGCTGGGAGGGGGGCACAGAGGGCCCACCCCACGTGAAGACAAACCCTGAAGGGTGCACAATTGCAGATGGGCTTGATGGTGGAAGGAACACGGGGCCATCAGGTGGCTGGGAGCACAGTGCCCAGGTCAGACGGACAGAGGGAGCACAGCAGAACAGCAAAGGACACAGCCTCTGCGTCCTGCACTGGCCGTGTGACCTGGACAGGCCGCTTCAGGTTCTGGAGCCTCGTCCTCCTCAAGGGGAGTGACACAGAACCTGCCTCTTGGAGTGGCCGGGCGCAGCAAGAGCGCATGGGCCTGCGGAGGGAAGAGCGAGCTCCGTCCCCTCTGGCAGGACTCTGGGCCCCCTCTGGGTCCCGAGGGGTGGGGTGGCAGGGGACTGCTGCTGCCGCTGCCAGGGCCACACCTCAAGCAGAAAACGCAGCCTCCAAGAAGCTTGTAGACTTAAACACCTGACGAGGCTGGGAAAACCCAAAACCACCACAAGCCGCCTGCCATCTCGCCAGCAGGTGGCAGCACTGCGGCAGCCTGGCCCCACAGCCCAAGGGAGGCACCGAGGCTGCCCTAAGGGCGGGATCTCAGTAGAAAGGGCCCTGCAGCCCAACCAGACCCCACCCCGCATTTTACCAGGAAGGAAGCAGGGGCTCTGGCACGGTCGGGGGACAGAGGCAGAAACGACAGAAGGGACAGGGATTCAGCCAAAAGGGTGGTTTGGGACCCACCAAGGGGTAAATCCTGGCCTGCAAGGGCCTCGGTCTCCTCACTGAAGAGGTCTAGCTGCTGGGCCTGGGGTCCCCCTCACTCCAAACACCCTGGGGGGGCCCTCCTTCCCACTGGAGGGAAGACAAGGCAGAGGCCAGAGAAGGCGATGAGGACCCACTCACCGACAGGCTAACGGTCACGGGGGCCCTGAGAAGAGAACCGGCCTCCCGAGATGGGGCCCAAGCTGGCACGCAGTCCAGGTGACCTGAGCCCTGGGACAGAGCAGGAGTCCAACAGCCATGAACACACAGGCTAAGAAAACCCCATCGTTCCAAGGGGCTGCGTGAGAAAATTTGCAGAACAGGCAAGCAGAGCCCACAGGGGACACCATGGGGGCTGAGCAGGAGGGGTGACTTGGGACAGTGAGGGCTGAGGAGAGTGGTCGCTGCACACGAGAACACAGGTGGTGGAGACAGGGAGGCATGGGGACAGTGGTCACTCACACGGGGTCGGTGATCACAAGGACAGCACGTGCCTGCATCTCTCCAAGCTCTGGTTAGCAGGTGCAGAGAGGGGTACAGACCTTGCTGGCAGGGACACCGCCTTTCCCACTCAGGATGTGTCACCCTGGGAAGGCACCCCCTGCCGCCGCCCACCTGGGTCCCTCTGCTCCTGGAGCCCAGTGTGCTTACCCCAGCAGATGATCTGAGGGACCAGCGGCCCACCCTGCCTACAGGGCGAGTCTTCCATGCTCCTGGCCCCTGGGCATGCAGCCCCAGGCACCCCCCACGCCAGTGCACAGGTCACAACACCCCAACCATCAGCGGGTCCTCCAAGCTCACTCTATGAGTAAGGATGGCCGTGCCACTGTTCCTACACCTCATTCTTCAAATTCTTCAGAACCACAGGAGAGAATGCGAGCCTCCAGGGCCCAAGCTGCAGTACACTGGCAGCCAACACTGGGAGACCCGAGCGGACGTGGGGGAGCTAAGTGTGCGTGTCAAGAGGCTTTCGTGGGATCATGGCAAGTGTGTGTGGCCTTGGACTTCAGTGTTGGGCTGGGACCTTTAAAACGTGGAGAGGCCTGAGGATGACTTGTAACCACTCTGGCCTGAGCAGGAGGTAATCTAAGACCCACACTGGGAGGCAGTCTGAACTTGGTGGCCACCTGGTCTTCCTGGGGCGCCGTCCCCGTGCCACTCACTGCTTCTCTAGAGGCAGGAGAACATGCTGAGACTTAAGAACATGGTTGTGGAAGCCGCAGTGACGGCTTCCTCCGAATACCGGGCAGACCATGAAGGGCCTGAGCCAGACGGTAGAGAGGCCGGGCGAAGGGCAGGCTGGGCAGAAGGCCTTCCAGCTCGGGGGCGGTGGGGCAGGTGCTGTGGCCTCCTCCCCTTGGGCCCTCCCCCAGCACCGCTGAAGCAGATTCGGGGTGGCTCTGGCACTGAGGGCCCCGGGAGCCCCAGTGCACCCGTGAGGGTCGGGCCTTCCATCCCGCTCGGCCACCTGGAGCTCATCTGGGGCACTATATTCCAGGCTTCACCCCCCTGCACCTCACCCCAGGCTGGCCACACAATCAATGCAGAACCTCCAACTGGGACACAACCTGGACAGCGGGGCTGAACACTAAGACTTGAGTTACAAAATAAAACAGAAAGTGTATTTTCAGACATGGGTATGGAATCGTCTCAGTCCAGATTTAATCAAAGTGCTGATGTGGCCCATCTCGGGCCTTCCGGGTGCAAGCCCTCACTGAACTCCCACTTGTGGGTCCTGGAAGGGTGCCTGGAGAAGCCACGGATGGCAGCAGGGGAGCCACCTCGGGCAGGGGCTGCTGACCCCACCACCAAGGCCGCTGTGCAGTGGGTGTGACCCGGTCTCTTCCTGCCCCGAGGAGGGGAGATGCAGAAGGGCCCTGGCAAGCTGCCTCCCCTCCCCGCACCTGCTGCAGATCACTGCCTGGCCCCTCACCCAAAGCACACCTCACCCATCATTCAGCCCGGGGCTAGGGGCCATGTCTCCGGGCCTCTGTCACCAAGAACAGAGTTATTCAGGCCTCTGCTTTTACTGTCCGAAATCCAGGCAGGAAGAGGAATGCTTCTAACTGGGGAACGTTTCAGGACCCCAATGATGCAGATGAGAGAGAAGGGCTTCCGACTTGGATGCCCGCTCTGCTGCACCCTGGCCACGACCCTTGACGAGCTTCCAGTCACCCCGCAGCCCTGCTCCTCTACCCAACAGCGGGAAAACAGGCCCAACCTGCGTGGTCATCACAGGACTTGTGGGGAATGTGGGCAAAGTGCAAGGACACACAGGGGTTCAGTGAACGAGCCATCCGCGCAGCCTGAGACACTTACACTTGTCATTCATAAATCGCCGGCAGAACTCCTGGAAGGTGCCTCGGTAGCTCATGGTCCGCAGGGAGCGGTGGAACTGGTAGTAGGACACCACCAGGTCCTTGGGGTTCCGAGCCATGTATATGACCTGTGGCGGGACGGAGGGACGGCTCAGGGGCTGCTCCTCCGACCCACTCTGAACGGACGACCCACCTCCAGCCCTGAGGTCAACCCCGAGGTCAGCCCCCAGGTCAGCCCCAGATGTGCACGGCTTCGGCTCCAGCAGAGGCTCACCCTCCTCCGTGCAACAGCATCTGGTGGAACCATCTGGTGCCTGAGTGTGTTACTACATTTCTGTCCTACACCACGACTTTACAATGAGTGGGACACAGAGACAGGCCGGTCCTGACATCGGTGATGAGAATTAGAGGCCTCATTATGCTGAGAAAATGAGAAGAACCAGAGACCATGAAAGCAGCGCTGGGTCCTCAGGCTAACACAGGAGCAGACGTTGGACTAAGGCTAGTCAAGCCCAAGTTCGACTGTAAGGAAAAACCCAAATTAGAAACATGGACAAGGGACGCCCAGGTGGCTCAGGGGTTGAGCGTCTGCCTTTGGCTCAGGGCGTGGCCCCAGGTCCCGGGATTGTGTCCCACATCAGGCTCCCTGCGTGGAGCCTGCTTCTCCCTCTGCCTGTGTCTCTGCCTCGCTCTCAAATAAATAGGTAGGTAGGTAGGTAGGTAGATAAATAAATAAATAAATATTTTTTTTAAAAAAGGAAACATGGACAAAAGGCCAGACAAGCTCAGGGACGGCCTCTGCTGGGTCTCCGCACACCTGTGCCTCAAGGAGCTCAGGACAATTGTCCAGAGCACCGCCGGGCTGGCTCTGCCTGTCAAGAGCTCTGCCAAAGGGGGGCGGGGAGTGGGGTTACCTTAGAATCGCCGTTGTGGAGATCAGAGGGCAGGAAGCGGTAGGGAAGGTGGCTTTTGATGAGGCGGGGAGACGTCAGCTCCTGCAAAGGGTCAGAGGGAGAGGCATTCAGAGGACATGCAGCTGCTCACTTATCTCAGGGCCTTTCTAAGGGTCAAGACCCGCACTCCACCTGAGAAACTTCTCACCCAAGATCTGGCCGCCCTCCAGACTGAACAGGACATAGTCCGTCCTTGGGCACACGGAGCATGAGCCAATCAGTCACGGTCATGGGGGTCTGCTCAGGGGGTCTTCCCAGACCGTGAAGGGCAGCAAAGGAGGCCGAGGTGCACAGCAGCACCGCTAATAACTCAGTCACATCAGCGTCGGGTCTTCCTGCTGCTCCTAGAACATGCCAGGCCCACGCGCACTGCTGCCCCTGCCCCAGCTTGCCCGCCTGGCCTTTGAGGACTGTACTCAGCTGGCCCCCAGGGAGGCCTGCCGTCCTGTGTCCTGTCCCACGTTGGTCCCCACACGGCGCTGACCACCATGTAACCACGGCTTCTTGCTCTTCCTCCCCTGCTGGTCTCCCTCCCCAGAACGCAAGCTCTCTGAGGGTCACGACACTACATTGTCAGTTTTGTCCTCGGCTGCATCCCAGTGCCAAGGGCAGCGCCCTGCTGGGTGCCCAGCAAGGATCTACCGAAGGGCTCCACAGATGCATCAGCACGGGTTGGAGGTACACACTGGGGTGCAAACACCCAGATGCAGCTGGACTAACACTAGAGGCTGGGGTGCAGGCAGAGACGTGTAGACAGCCTCTGGACTGGATATTGAGAGCAGTGAAACGGGGGGCAGGGGTGCTCTCAGAGCTCTACATCAGAATGCTCACCTAGTGAGGGAATGGACAGGCGGTCCACGTGGGAAATGAAGCCTGAGCTTCGAGGTGACAAGGACAGGAAGGGGGGGACAATCCCAGCTGCATCTGAGCACTAGGATGGACAGCCCTTCGGGATAATGTTTATTCCATTCCTGATACCAAATGCTGGATGCAAACGCACCCTCCTCAGCTCCCACAACAGATGGGGTGAGCCACAGTGGGGAGCCTCCTTTGTACCGTCAAGTCACCCACATCACCCACTGTTCCAATCTCAGGGTCACTGCCTAGGGCTCAGGCCTATAGGTCTCTCACCTGGCTGTCTAGGGGGACCGGGAGCTCTCTGCCCTCCCTCCACCCGTGGGCCCCTGTGCAGGAGCAATCGTCACTCAGGGTCCCCAGGGGATCCCCAGGGCTGGGTGCCGCTGGCCCAGAGAGGTACCTTGATGATGTCCAGGCCCGGCTGCGGGTACTCCAAGACCGGGAGCTGCTCATCAATGTTCATCAAGCCGATTTCATCAGGGTCGGCCCCCTGGCTCACCAAGTAGACCACCTCCTGCAGCAAGCTTGTGCCTGGAGGGAGAGAAGCCCCAGGGAGCGGTGCTCAGAGGAAGCCCAACAGCCAGCCCCACTCTTTAGGCAGCACCTGCTGCCCCAGAATAGGGCCTGAAGACGCGTAGGTTGATCACACACCTGGCCAGCCACCAAGTGCCACCAGAGCCCTGCTGAGTAGGACAGCCCAGGGACAGGTGGGAGACACCCCACCAAGAGTGTCACCCCTGGGAGGAAGGTGGCTCCTGGTACCTCTGCTGGCCCCCGTGTGCAGATCCCACTCTGCCCAGGCTTTCAGCTCCAGGTCACCAGTGAGCCCAGGGCTATCCCATCAGCACCCCACCTGACCTCTGGGAGAAACAGCTACGGCAGGCTAGTGCCTCTTCCTCAAGACTTTGGTCCTTTTACTCCAAGGATACTGGTCTGTCCGTAGTTCCTCATCTCCCCACCCTGAAACACCGACTGACTGCCCCAAACACTGCCTCAGACCCCTGCTCTCCTGGCTGCTTGCACTCCCCAGAGGGCCTCATACTGCGTCCCCCGGAAAGCCAGCTCCACCCTCCACCCAGCTGTCCGCCCAGGAGCACCCGCCACCCTTTGCCCCACCGGGACAGGCCTGCCCTTGCAACAAACAGCCAGCCTACGCGTGCCCTGATTGGGTCTACACCTCAGCAACCTCTGGATCTGCCGTCAAGGTGAGTGCAGAGCTGGCCCTTCCATCCCAGACCGCGCAGTGAGAGCCTCCCATAGTTCTCTGCTTCGGCCCAGCTCCCCCGACCCGTCAGTCTGGTTTCAACAAAGCAGATCCATCATTCCAACATGGGCGTCAGACGGCATCAGCTGGCATCCCTCGTCCACGACGACCATCCGCAGCGGCCTCACGTCTCCTCAGAGTAAGGTCTTCCCCACGGCCTGCAGGCCCTTCCTCCCTCCCACGGCCCTTCAGGTGAGGACTCCCCGCCCCCCCACACCATGCCAACTGGCCAGGAACAGCTGCACATTCCTTTACAGGCTCCCACTCTCCTACCGTAAAGCCTGGTTCTTTGTTGTACCAGGAGAGCCAGCACGTGGCTGTGCTCAGTTCCTGTTTTCTGAAGCAAACCTTGGGTGCTGAGTAATCAGAAGAAGATAACTTGATCCAGGAAGACTTCCTGGAGGAAGCAGCTTTGGAGCAAAGGCACTAAAGAAAATAGTGTGATGGTTTTTAAAATTCAAACAGAAATAACTTTACCTGTTACCCACAGGATCCTCCCACCAGCCTGAAAGGTGGAGACTATGATCACCCCCATTTACAGATGAGAAGCCCAAGGCCAAGCTGTGCCCCAGGTCACACGGCCAGTGTGTGGCTTCCACCCTATTCCTCCTGGGGAGGTCCATTCACCCAACAGCCCAGGGCACCTGCACTGGGGAGCCCATGCCCCCCGAAATCAGTGTGTGGGCAGAGTCCCTGGCCTGTCTGGTGACATCCTCAGGACCTATTTCTAGTGCTCCCTGCCCCCACAGGCAATGCCCCAGACAGACGCCCTGCACATTAACATCATTTCACATCGACGTATCAATTCCACAAGCCCCATCCTCATCTCCATCCTCATCTCCTACGCCGGAAGACCAGCCTCGTTAGAGCCCAAGGAAGCTCTCCCCTGGCCCCCCCACTGGCCTGTCCCCACCGGCCCTGTCCAGCACGTCCACTTCCTGCTCAAGCAACTCGGCCTGGCCTTCCCCAGCCTTCAGCATAAGCTACTGGAGGGCCTGCTGCATGCCTCTGGCCCCCGGGCAGCCAACAGGGCACACAGGACGAGTGCGGCAAGCAGCCCCTGGCCTCTCCAGGGCGGAAGCCAGCTGGCAAGATGTGACGACATGTTCACAGGAAAAAACCAGCCAGAGATGATGATGACAATGACACTGGTGGGTCACCATAACCAAAGACCAAACACAGGCTGCGCCGTCCACGGGGTCTGCACCAGGTGCCAGCTGCACCCATGCCTCTCCCCGCGGGCCACTCCTCTCCACGTCCACTGCCACCACCCTGGCGGTGCCCCAGACAACAGCATGAGCCCAGCTGGCCCCTCTCCCGGTGTCCTTGGCTGCGGCGACCCCTCCACCTGCTGTGTCCCGGAGGCTCTCGGCCCCCTCCTCTCTCTCCACCCCTCTGGCACTCTGGGCTATGGCCGGGTTTCCCATCTCCCCCAGAACTCAGCACCCCATGACCCAAGCCTTCAACAGGCCGCCCTCCTGCCTCCAACCTGGATGTGATCTTGGAGCCGCAGCTCCCAGAAGCCTTCCCAGGTACCCCGTCTCATCTGTGCCCCCCCAACCACACCCCCTGCCTCTTGTCCTACTGCATTTGATACACTGGGCATGAGCTTGTGAGGACAGAGAAGGCATCTTGGTGCTTATGGCTGCTGTGGCTTCTAACAACAACTACCACCCCACAGCTCTGGAGGCCAGAGGCCAACACAGGCCACGCGGGGCTCAAATCAGGGTGTGGGCACCACTGCTCCCCTCCAGAGGCTGCAGGGGCAATTCCTTGTCTTGCCTGCAGCTGTAGCCACACTGATCGCCCTGCCACCTTCCTCCTCTGGCAGGAACCCCCGTGAGCACACCCAGGATAACCTCCCATCTGAACGCTGCCTCCAGCCTCCTCAGCACAAAAGTTGAAATACTCACAGGTTGGAGCATTAGGACGTGGACATGTCTGGAGGCCATTACTCTACTGACCATACTCACGTCACAATCCTAACGTGGTAGGTGCTCGGAAACCCATGGGCCTGACGACTGAATGAAGACTCTAGAGTCTCCCCCACCCCACCTGGGAAACAGGACTGGTCGTGCGTGCTTGTATCTGTGACCTCCTGCAACTTCCACACATCCTCGGCACCCAGTCAGCCTTCCCCTGTCTGAGCCCTTCCCACCCTGGGCACCCCAGCTCCCTGCCCAGCTGTTGGGACACCCCCACTCAGTGGAGCCATGTGTCTCCTACATAGCAATTAGGTCAAAGTCCTCACTTAGGATCTGGTGGCCATTCAAGGGGTAACCCCCACCCTCCCCTTTATTCATTTAACAAGCCTGCACCAAGGGCTGGCCCTGGGGGTCCCTGCTCCCCCACCAGAACATGTGGCAATGCTCCCCCCTTCTTCACAGGCTGTTGAGCACAGGGCCACGAAGTGACCTGCTCCCAGCCAAAGAGGCTCAATACAAATGAGAATCTCTCCGAGCTCCTAATGCCGTGACAGGCTCCACTTACCAGAACCACCCACACTCGAGGACACAGCACAGCCTCCTGCCAACCCAGCCCACCCTCATCCCAACAAGGGACACAAGCCGTCAGGCCCTTCCTGTCAAAGCCACATCCTGAGCAACACGTGACATGGGGGGCGGCTCCTGCACAAGTCAGGAGGAGGGTTTAGGAGCACCCCTTACACCAATAAGGCCACAGAATCTCAGAGTTTAGGTTACTAGCCTGAAGTCACTGAGCCGGGAAGGGGAGTGCTCCTCTGGAGTGGGGGACCCAAGTGTGGAAGTCCCCACCTGCCCCCCCACCCCCGGGGGCCTCTGAGCATGCCCAGTGGACATAAGGGCAGAGAAGCCAGCCCCGTGTGAACCCACCACGTAGCCTGCAGGGAAATGGGGGTGAGGAGGTACTGCAGGGGCTGCATCCAGGCCAGAAGGCCCTCCACTCCTGCAGCCACTGAGCCAAGCAGGTGGGGGTGAGGTGGGACCCAGCACCCCCAACTGTTCCACGGCAGCAGGAGGCCAGTGGGGGAGGCGGGCGCAGGAGGAACCCAGCAGCAGGAGCCAGCCTGACTGCTGGCAAACCCAAAGTGAGGCAGAGGAGAGCCAGGCTTTCAAACCTGGGCCCGGGAGGGCGGCAGGGCAGCGCTGCCTTCCTGGGGAATAACGCCTCGCGCTTTCCAAATCCACTGGACATGATCCTTTCCGGAAGCGCTTCTGCTGACTCCAGCCAGATCCCTGCTCCCACGGGCAGGGGCAGTGCGTTCTGACCCTGGGATGCTGGGTCCAGACCCCTCGGAAGCCAATGGCATTCTGGGTGGAACTCCCCAAAAATCAGTCCTGCCTCACCACAAGGGGGGAGAGCCCATCAAAATTCCCACCAGAACACTGGGGACAGAAGGAACCACTTACTCCTCCAGGGCCAGGATAAATCAGAACTGGGCCCCAAACCACCAGGATCCTGGGGCTGAAACCCTGTGGCATTCTTTTATTTTCACTGTTATCGTTTACTAAAGAAAGTCACACACATACCTTGTTTAAAAACTCACAGAGCACTAGCGGGCGAGGAACGGAAAACCGGTTCTCCTCCCCACCCCCAATCTCGCGCAGAGCAAACCGCTGGTTGATTCTTCTCTTACCCTCAATTTTCTGATGTGCTTAGATCTTTCACAATCTTTTTTTTTAAAGATTTCATTTATTTATTTATTCATTCATTCATTCATTCATTCAGACACAGAGAGACACAAAGAGAGAGGGAGAGAAAGAGGCAGAGACAGGCCGAGGGAGAAGCAGGCTCCACGCAGGGAGCCTGACATGGGACTCGATCCGGGGACCCCGGGATCACGTCCTGGGCTGAACGTGGCGCTAAACCGCTGAGCCACCCGGGCTGCATTCTTTCACAATTTACACGGTTTCCACGGGCTACTGATTTTCAACAGAGGAAGACAAGGACTTGGCCAGGTTCACTCACACCAGCTTCCCTCCTCCCGGCGGGGGCCCAGCAGGAGCGTGCTCTTACCTGGGCGTTTACCGCATGTTCTGCTCCACGGTAGTCCCGCAGCGATGGCACTTACCTTCTCGGCCAAGACTTCATTCTCCTGGAGTAAATCACTGCTCGTCTGCTTGCTTCGTTTGCCTTGTGGCCACTCGCAATCCTGTCCCCGGCTGCAGCAAGGCCTCTGGATGCTCTCAGTCCCGCGGGTGACCCGGGGTCTCCTCGAGCTGGATGCGGCCACTCCCCGGGCCCCCCGCTGGGGTCTCCCACGCGCTGCGGAGCCCACCCTCTCGCTGTGTCCCAAGCACGGGCCTGACCAGGACGAGCATCGGCGTCTGCCTGGCTGTGCCCGGCTGTTCGGCTGTGCAGAGAATTCAGGGCTGGAGAGGCTGGGCCCCAGAACCGCATCCTGACTCCCGCTGCCAGTGCTGAGAACTCTGGGCGCCCGCTCCCCGGTCCTCGACGGCGGCCTGGCCTCTGGAGCCCAGAGGCTTCCCGGGAGCAAGCTCCATGCTCCTCCTCCCGTCTGTCCGTCTGTCTGTCATGCCAGGCACTGAGGGAGGGGGGGCTCCCTAGCTCCTGCCCTCGGGTTCTGGACACCCGGGGTTCCTAAACGTTCTCTCCTCCTACTCTGTTCTCTTCCCGGAACCCCGAGATCTTCCGATTTTCTTGTCTCTGCCCTGTCTGCCCTCATTCCATAAAGACTTTTCTTTTACTTCGGGAGATATCTCCCCGCCTGCCCATCCAAACCTCAGCACAGGGTTGTCAGACCTTCCACGCCCGAACTCTCAATCTGGGTTCTGTCAAGATGTGCCCTGGCTCCCGTCTGTCCTCGGGGAGGCACGTCTGTCTTCACTCTCCGAGGCGGCTCCAGAGACGCAGGAGTACAGGGGGGCAGGGGGACTGCCCTCCTAGGTTTTCCTCCGTTTGTATGTCGCCCTGGATTCCTCCGAGCTCCCTTTCCACCTTTTGAGTTTGCAGGTCTCTGTCCCTCTCCAAGTTTTGGAGACTTGAAGACCCAGTGCCTTGAGTCCGTCTGCAGGTAGGATGAGCCCCCGGACGCAGCCATCTGGGGGGCCTCCCGTGTCCATGGCAGCACACTCCCAGGGGCACGGCACTGCTACAGCCGTCCGCGGGGCCAGTCTCTCCAGAGATGCCTCGGCTCGCCGGCCTGGGGGAGCATCTGCCTCCCGGGAGCCAAGCAGCACTTCTCTCACAAGGATGCAGCTTGCCCCTGACCCCTACTTCCAATATGGCACTGCATCCCAGCCTACAGCTGTCTGTGCTTGACATCCCCGAATCCACATCCCAGTGCTGTGTCCCCCCCTCAGCTGCCACCCCTCAGCTGTCCGGTGCCCCCCGCTGCTGGAGCCCCACAGCTGGAAAGAGTTCATGCACCCCTGCGGCCCTCCTGCCACCCGGATCTCGACCCTCTGCCTGCTAAGTCAGTGAATACTCGGCCACCGCATCCGATCGTGGGGTCCACGGGTATCCGTCACCCCAAGTCCCTGCCTCTTCTCCTCTGAGGGTTTCAGACCTTTCTCCTCCTTGATTATCACATAGTGAGGTCTTAAGAGGAAGCAGACATGAGCACACGTGTTCAATGGGCACCCCCCCCATCAATGTGCCACGGTCTGGAGTCACCAGACAGTGACGTGTTACAGCTGGGACCGTCCAGGAACACCGAGAGCCAAGCATCTGAAGCTGTACCCCAGAGTGGGCCCGGGCCACCCAAGACCAAGGTGCTCCCAGGCCTCGCCCCAGGCTGTCCTCACACAGGCTGAGACGGCCCCCAGGACGCTCCTGCCCAGAAGAGAGAGCACAGGGATGATTCACCACCAGGTAAGCTCCTGTCGCCCCTCCTGGGAGCCTTCACATGTGCCCTCTCAGCTCTCACGGGAACCTCCAGATACATGAGGGGACAGGGCGCCCCAGACAGATGCAGCCCAGTCCCTCGGCTGCAACGGGTGCAATGGGAGACCAGAAGCACTCCGTGGCTCACACAGGTGCCCGGTGTCACCTTAGCAACAGTGGGAACGGTGCTCAGCGTCCCAGGCACAGTCACAACAACTCAGCCATGTCCTCATTCGACTGTCATAAGCCCCTCGGTGACCACCACCGTCAGATTTCACATGCGAAGAACCAGCACAGAGGTGAACTGCCCCAGGTCGCAGACGCCAGCAGGCCAGGAACCCAGAACCCAGCCCCTCATCTTGGACCCCAGAACTGAGTGCTTCCTCACACACACCACACACACACACTCATACATGCCACCACATATACATATGGCACCCCGCACACCACACACATTCATACACACCACACATACACGATACACACCACACTCTATACACTGTCACTCATACACGCTGCACACATATACACATCACACACACACACCACGCAGAGCCATAAACACCATACACACACACACAAATGACATACATACCACATGCCACACACATTCATACACCACACACATACGTGACACACACACCAGACTTATACATACAATACATACACACCTTCATACACATCACACACTTACATGACACACACACCACATTCACACCACACATACCACAGTCATACACACCAACCACATGACACACACAACACATATACGCTATATACAACACACATACCACACACAAAGATAACACATATGTATACAAACACTGCATACGTACATGTTACAGATAGACACACATACACATACAATATACATACACTCCCCCAAAGCTTACAAAGCAAATAGGCAGCAAAACCAAGGCTCTGAGCCACATGTTCTCACTTCCAGGCCTCAGCTCTCACCCTGAAGCCCCCACAGCTGGGGATGGAATGAGGCTGAGGCAGAGGGAGGAAGTGGCTGGGACTGCCCCCCACCACTGAGGGAACTCAGCTTCTCGGCCCACAGAGCTCCCCATGCCAGCATCTGTGCCCCTGCTGGACACATCACACACACACACACACCTACTGAGATGACGAGGTGTCTGTAGCACACCTGACAGCCCTGGCTTCCCACAGTCCCTGTCTGATGAAGCCCCTAGGATCTGGGGCCCAGGCCTCCAGCCGAGCTCTTCCTTCAAGTCTGGCGGGCCTGACATGGCCACCACACCTCTGGCCCTCCAGCTCCAAGCAGGAAACTCTCCTGGGCTTTGAGTTCCTGGGATCACAGATGTTGACACACGTGCAGGCCCCTACACACAAACCCCTCCCAAGAGGGTGCGGGTCCACCAGGCAGATGCTGCGGCTCCACCCACGAGGGAGAGGCCCCACCTCCTATGAGGGCCCAGCAAAGTCAGGGGAGGCTCCTCTTAAAAAGTAGCCTCTGACAAAGGACCCTCAGGATGGGACAAGCCAGTGAATCATTGGGGACACTGTGGTGGACAGCAGTGGGAGCCCTCGGTCTCCACCATGCCCCACCCACACTCTGCCATGTGGCCTCACAGCTCCTCCTGAAGAAGGCAGCGCCTCTCTCTGATGCTGGGCACAATCAGTGGCTTGCTGTGGCCAAGCAAGAGGCAAAGCCACAGAACTCTGCATGCTTCTGCCGCCACCGAGAGGGGGACATTCCCTGGCTAGCCCACACGTCCCAGCACGAGGAGAGACACCTGGAGCAGAGCTGCCCTGCTCAGCCCAGCCAGGCCTGAAGCCTCCACTTGACCCGCAGGCGCGTGGGGGTTTGGCCAAGACCAGCGACAGCAGACACTAGGCTATAGTAACAGTCTTGTTTCAAGGCACTGAGTCCAAGAGGTCTTTCACGCAGCAACAAACCCAAGATGTTCCAGGTGGAGCTGACACGAAAGAGGGACAAAGAAAACAGGGCCTAACAAAGTACTAGGCCCAAGCAGGGCGCTACAGGCACATTACCACATTCAACCCTCCAACCGCTCTGCGAGACAGGGCACATCACCCCCACATCCAAGAGCAGGACGCAGAAAGGGTGACGGCCTCCCCCGAAACCAAGACTCAGGCCAGGTGGCTGTAAGCCGCCCTGCCTGCAACAGACCCTCTCAGTGCCCAGCCGCCCACCCCAGCCACCCTGGATGTCATCACCTGTAGCTCGAGCAGATGGGCCCCACACAAGAAGGCTCTCGCTTCCCACTCGGAGGGAAGTGCCAGGAGCCAAGGCCCCGAGCATCCTCACCCGCTGAGAGACAGGACTGGCCGGAGAGCACTGGCCTCCTCCCCTCAAGGGAGCCCCTGGGCCATATCCGCACCCTCTCTGGAGCCCCCCGCAGGCAGAGCCCCAGGACCCACGAGGGCACCACTCCTGAGACCACCTCCCACCTCACTTCTCCATTCCAACCCCTGCTTCAGGCTCTCCCAGACCGAGCACGCCCCCTCCCGGGAGAGGCAGACCAACCAAAGGCATGCCCCTGGGGCACCGGCTTATAGACGTTGTGTCTGAAATCCTGGCTGTGTCTGAAATCCTGGCTCGGCCACTCCCTAACACCCGGATGCTGAGCAAGGATGAGCCCTGAGCCCCTCTAGGCCTGTCTCCCCAGCAGCATGGTGAGGACCACCACGTGGATTGCATGTCGTGATGTCTGCTGCCGAAGGCATCAGTGGTGGTGACCGTGGGGCTGACCATGGAGGTGGAGTAGGTTTGTACCCAACACATGGCCCTGACATGGAGGTGGAGTAGGTTTGTACCCAACACATGGCCCTGGGGGCCAGCCCGCCCAGAGCCAGGGGCTCTACTGCCAGCACCTGGGCCGGCTTCTCCTTGGGCCTCACTTCCTCACCTGCAAGTGGGCCTCCTTCCCAGTGAAGCTATGGCACCCAGCACAGATACAGGAAATGCTCACACCTCCTGGTCCTGCTCTGAGGCTTGAGAAAGACAAACAGCCATGGACCAGTCCACTGCCCTGTCACCGGGGGGTGGGGAGTGCAGGCCCAGGATGCCCTGGCTCATTTCAGGCTGAGCCGGGCCTCCTGAGAGCTAGCTGTGCACCACAGAACACACACAAGCCCAACCTGGGGTCTCTGGCTTTCTACTCCTTCTGGAAATGACTTATTTGGCTCCCAGAAAACTCCGTAACTCTGCAAAGCATGCCCTGGGGAGGTTTCCACATCCCAACACCCCCTTTGCTAACCTTTATGCCCTCCATAAGCCTGTGCAGGGTCATCGCTCCCTACTAACAGCAGAGATCATGTGATACAGCACACCACCTGCTGTTCCAGAAGCTGCAGGCCTGCCTACTGCCTCATCTGACTGTCAAGACACAAGGAAGTGGTGCCGCTTCCCCCAGGGCGCAGGGAACTGGGAGAAGCATGGCTCTACACTAACAAGGAAAGACTAGATGGACAAGATCCTCCCCTGACTCCAAGTCCATCAGACAGCTAAAGCTGCAGGACCACCAAGAAGCAGAAAATCCTGAAAGACAGGCCCTCCAGACGGTCAGGCAGAGACGCAAGGCTCCATGCAAGTGGGAAAGAAGAATTCAGGTAAACTACTAACTGCAAAGACTAAACTGTGAGCTTGCAGAGCCAGACACAAGGAGAAGGCTGGCATCAAACACACTCAGGTCTGGTTCTCACAAGGACGAGGGCTGGCAGGCTGGAGACAGAGTGCCTCCGTGCTAGGGCTGCAGGAAAAGGGGAACCGTGCCAGGGTCCTTTCTCTCTCTCTGGGAAAAATGCTTTAAGACACTGGAGGAAGAGCCAATCCTATTGCCCCAAGAGCCCTGGTTGAAGAACCAATGTGGCTTTTGAATGGGTTAAAGAAAAATACCTCTGCCCTCAGTGGGGAGCAGAAACCATCCCCGGGGCTCTATCAGAGACCCCTAAATACTGCAAGAGAGAAGTAAAACTCTCCTGTGCAAGATCCACCATCAAGGCTGAGTTGGCTGCTGCCAGGGTGGTGGCATTTGCGGGATCTCTGAGAGAACTCCACCAAAACCCAGGAGCTCAGAGCCTGCCTAAGCCTGAAACTCTAAGGCTGCAGCTGGACCAGATGACAGAGCACATCCCTCTCGAAATCCTTCCTCTGTAAGCCAGCAAATCAGAGCAACAACTAACAATGGTTTACCCCTGGGGGAAGGACAAGGGTGTGGGGATCAGGAACAACAGGGAAAGAGCCTCCAGAAAAGCCCCATGCTAAGCACAAGGTGATGCTATAGGAATTAAGACAAGTAGGTCATTCAAGTGACCAGAGCAGCAGTAGAACCCAAGTACAGCCCAACTCATACCAGACTGACTCCCCTCCAATGCTAACGGTGTGGCAGAAAAAGGCAGGCCCATTTCCAAGCATAAATACAACTGACCTTTGTCTCCAGAGTCAGAACACTGTGTCCAGCATTCAATCAAAAAGTATACTCCTTTTAAAAAGACTGAAGAGGGGATCCCTGGGTGGCGCAGCGGTTTGGCGCCTGCCTTTGGCCCAGGGCGCGGTCCTGGAGACCCGGGATCGAGTCCCACATCAGGCTCCCGGTGCATGGAGCCTGCTTCTCCCTCCGCCTATGTCTCTGCCTCTCTCTCTCTCTCTGTGACTATCATAAATAAATAAAAAATTAAAAAAATAAAAAATAAAAAAATAAAAAGACTGAAGAAAAAGGAATTAATCTCATGTCAAGAGACAAATCAATCAAAAGAATCAGACTCTGAGAATTTAAAATAAGTCTGTTTAACATGTTAAAAGACTTCACAGAAAAGGTGGACACCATGCTTGAACAGATAAGATATTTTGGCAACGACTTGGAAACTAAAAGTGAGAAAGCCAGAGGAAAAATCAAAACACAGAAACAGAAACATAGAATGCTTCTGAATGGCTCACAGACTTGACTTCATAGATCTGACACGGTGGAGGAAAAAAATCAGCCAACCGAAAGAATGGTCAACAGAAATTTTCCCAAAGAGAAAGAACGAAAAAACATCCAAGAGCTATGGGACAATATCTATCTCACACATACGTAACTGGAATCTCAGAAGGAAAGAGAAAGAACAAGACAGAAAAAATATCTGAGGAGCTAATAGCTGAGAATTTTTCCAAAATAATGAAAGGCAACAAACTGCAGATCCACGAGGCTCAGAGAACCCCAAGCAGAAGTTATCAGCCCCCCAACCAAAAAATAGATATCTGGATGTTCAAAGTGCTGAAAATCAAAAGAGAAAATCTTGAAGGCACTCAGAAGAAAAGAGACCCACTCCACAAAGGAACAAGGAATTATAACCAAACTTTTCATCAGGAATGATGTAAGCCAGAAGACAACAGGGCGACTCCTCTAGAGTGCTGAATGACACCAGGAGGGAGACCCAGGAAGGAGGACGGCTGGTCCCACACTTAACAGATGAGTAGCACCATGAAGGTGAGAAGTCCTCATCAGGATCAGAGGGAAGGGGAAGGAGGAGAGGGACGGGGAGGGGAAGAGTACACCAGATGCAGGAGCAAAGGCAAGAAAAAAGAAAGAACTTGGCGCCTTCCGATGGTTCCACGGGCCTGGCAGGTGAGGAGTCCAGGTCCCAGGAGAACAGGATACGGAGCTTATCGTTGCCTGAAGCAAAGAAGAGTCAGCGAAGATGAGGGAGCGACCGGGGTCAGGTTTGTTTCTAAGAGGTCACTTCAGCTACAGAGTGAGAGGTAGACTGAGGGGGGAGGCCAGGCGATGTTCCAGGTGAGAGAGGGAGGATCCCAAGACGGGAGCAGGGGTGGAGGGGGGCAGGCACACCTGAGAGCCCACTAGGTGCAGTCCAACAGGACAGCCACGGGCTACATGCAGCGACAGGGCACCTGGGACACCGCAAGTGTTCCTGAGCAACTGAATTTCTACTTTTGCTTAATCTCGATTCATTGAATTTAAAAAGCCACATGTGGCTGGAGGCTACTGACGTGGGCGGTGCAGTCTAACCTGTCACCTGAGCTGAAACGTCAGAAACGCAGAAATACTCTCAATAGTGGAGCGCTGCAGGAAAAACCAGGATCTAATTACTGCTTTAACCAGCAGAAAGGCCCGGCCCTTTGAGCCCCAGCTCCCCATCAGTGGGGACAGGGAGGGGACAAATAAGCGGACTGGGTAACAAAGTGGGTAACAAAGTGCATGTGGGAGGAGAGGCAGGAGAAGTCATCAGAGCTGAGGAGGAAGGCGTGGTGGGGAATGAGGATGGGACCCTGGAGCTGGGGGCGGGAGAGGGGGTGTGTGGGGCTCTGGGAGTCTCCTCCTATCCCACAGGAGTCAAGGCGCCCCTCCTCCTTTCTCTCTCCAGAGCCCTGGGGGCCGCTCTACCAGGCCCACGCAGCAGTAAGGAGAGAGGTCCCCCTCGCCAACCCAGGAACCTGGACGTGCCACCCTCTTCCCCATCCCCATCCCCAGCGTCCTGCTTACATGCAGGCGGCAGGAGAGGAGCAAAGGGAAGGAGCAGGGGGAGAGGGAAAGGAAAGAGGAAGGGCACAGCTGCTGGGGAGCAAGGCCTCGCCCTTCGAACCCCTGCCTGCCTCTCTGGGACGCAGGCCACCAACCGCCATGCTGAAGAGCACTAGTCACCCCGCGCGGTGTAGCTGAAGGACAGGGGCCGGCACGCTGATCCCAGGATGAACGTAAGCTCTCAGTGGAGACAGGCCCCCCCAACGTGTCCTAGCCTGCCTCCCGGTCCACGCACCGAGGCCGTGAATGGCCTCCTCCCCAGGCTGTGGGAAAATGATAGGAGATGCCATACGCGAACATCTGGGACACACCTGGGCGCCCATCGCCACTATCTCTCCTCCCACTCTCTGTGGCTCGATCACCTCCACCATCTACAGGTAAAAATTGCACACTCAGATGCCGGTTCCACCTCTTCCCCTCTTCGCCCCTCACTGGACTGTATCCATCTACAAAAAAGAGACAATCACAAGAACACAGGCTCACTCTGGGGCTCAAAAGAGATAGACACTGGGACTGTAGCTGTAATTGGTAATCCCGCCCAGCCCCAGGCCACCTCCTCCATGCAGCCCTCCAGTGATGCTCCTTCTTGAGCCTCTGACTTAACCCTGAGAATAACCACCCCACCCTGACACGTCAGTTAGCTTTCAGCATCAGGAGCCCGGCTTCCTAACGTCACTGTCAGCTCCTTGAAGAGAGTGTCACCACATTCACAACACTCCCCAACCTGCCTCTCCTAGGCTTGGTGACATGTGCATATAAACAAAATGAGGTCATCCACGTAGCCTGGGACCTGCGGGTCTCCCCCGCCAGCCTCCCCATCCCAAGCTATCTTAAAAGTTCAGACTTAGATGCATCCATCAGGTCCAATCCCCTCATTCTTCATGGGCAAACTGAGGTCACACGGCAACAGGGCCAGAACTGGGAGCCCGGTGCCCTCACCCCCCAGCGGTGATTCACTTCTTCCCTCCAAGTCAGTGACAGGAGAATGTGGATGCCCTTCAGGGCTGGTTGGAACCAAAATGAAAACAACATCAAGAAGCAGGCGCTCTGGCTCAGCCAAGGAGCATATCCCAAAGCTGATGCTCCATGACTTCAGGGAACCAGGAACCTGCTGACAAAACCAACAGCAGTGCTCACTGCCGCCCAGCACGGACAGCTGCTAGATGTTTCCGCAGATGACCAGATTTAACACAACCATCTTGGGATCAAAGAGCAATAAGGTGAACGATGACAGACAAGGACAGAGATAGAACAGGCCTCCTCAGAAGGCACAGTGCCTCCCAGTATCGGGACCATGGTTTGAACTGGTGCCATCCCAGAGAACTGGCCACGATGGAAGCTTCTAACATCCCTGTAGTCTAATATGACAGCCACAGGCTACATGTAGTGACCGGGCACCTGAGACATGACAAGTGCTGCTGAGGAACTGAATTTCTACTTTTACTTCATCTCGATTCATTGAATTTAAAAGCCACACGTGGCTGGAGGCTACTGACCTAACCTGTCACCTGAGCTGAAATGTCAGGAACACAGAAACGCTCCTAGAGTGTGGTGGGTGTTGAGGGAAAAAACAGGATCTAACTACCACCAGAAATCCCCCAGAGCTGTGAACCCCTGTTCCCATCAGCCAGGGGGCAGGAGGAGACACGGGGCTCTATAAGCCCTTCCAGCTCTGGCCGCTTGCAAGGCCATTCCAACCTCCCAGACTTGGGCACTGGGAACCCAAGGGGCCCCGTGGGCTCCCTCAGGGGCCTCTGTTAGCCCTGGCTACTTGTCCCGGTTCTGGCACCAACCACCCCGCTGTCCCCCAGCAGATGGTGAGCTCACTGAGGGCAGGCAGGCAGCAGATGGGACTTCTTCCTGCAACCCCAGCACCTAGAAAAGCGTCTGGACACAAAGGGTGCCAGGGAGCAGAGGCCAGCATGAATGCCAGGACCCTTCCTTATGCTTACCATGCACCTGGCACAGGGAGGGGCGCTCATGCATCATCCCACTTCCTCCAAAGATGGTACGCGGTGGCCTCCCCTGCCCCCGTGGAAACCACGGCCCCAAGGGGTGGCAGGGTACTTGGCATACAGGACTCCATAAGCGGCTGTTCACCTACTCCCAAAGCATTCGGGTCCATTCCAAGCTGCTACCAGCCTGTATTCAAGAAAATGGCCCCCAAGACCCAAGGGCTCAGCGATTGCACAATTTAAGCTGCAAATTTCACGGCAGAGGATGCCAAGGCTCGGCCTAGCCCAAGGGTAACGGCTTGCTGGAACCAGCTTTTCCTGCTACCGGAGGCCACTGGCAATGACTTCCAGGGCCCTTTTCTCTGGTCGAGAGAAAAATCTTCACGGCCGACTTCGGGGACTGGTTTTTCCACACACACACACACACACACACACACCCCCCGATCATTCCATGTAACAAACTTCACAAACAGCGAACAGCGGGGTGGGGAGAATGAAAGCCTTTGGAGGCACTGGTAAGAGCCTGGAAAGGCCATGAAGGGCTTCAAATTTTTTTTAAGTTTTAAAGAGGTGGCTCTCTAGGGCTCTGCGTGTAGGGATCTCACACAAAGCACCAGGGGCTCGAGACCACCACTGGGTTTTCTGTCACCAAGGGAAAGGGCCCTGTTTTGTCTTCTTATTAAAAAGTCTACCATGTGCTTTTGTCTGTCCTTGAAAGATTCTAGTGACAAACATGATTTGAGTTTGGGTCCCCCAGAAAACTTCTTTAACAACCGCATTCCCCATCAAAAGAGCCAGAAATGTCCCTGCAGAGCCAGGGTGCCTCTAGAGCATCCCCCACAAGCCCCAGGTACACAGCGTTCCAAGTGAGCCTCCTGGCCTGTGCCTCCTCCCCCTCCAGCTTCTTAACTTCGTAAAATGGAGGAAAGGAACGCCAAAACCTCCATCCCTCATCTGCAATTCAAGGGTCCTAAAGCTGTGGCCAAACCAAGTTTTTCACAATTCATCTGGAGGCAAACCCCGTCCTAAACTGACACGAGATGACTTTTAGTCTTTATTGCTCCCACGTTTAAGGTGGGGGTCCAAGTACAGCCCCACCCCCAGGTGGGGGTGGTGGTCTTTCAGCTGTATGTTATATGGGGCTCTGAAGTGGGAAAAACGCTGAGCCCCATACCCATGGGGCTGTGGGGCTGCAGCAGAAGGAAAGCCCCTGGCCATGGCACCTTCTCCCCTTCCCCCTTCCCAAGGACAGCCTGGCAGCATTTCCAGACTTCTTCAAGCCCCCCCCCCCCCCGCCCCAACACGATTCCCCACCCTCCCCAGCACTGCTGGCCGCTTCCCCAGCCTTCCTCAGAGAATCAGGCCTCCCCCTCAGGGGTCTGGGACCCTGCAACAGCTCTTCCAGCTGAGAGCCACGCATACAGCTCGCCCAGCAAGCTGCACGGCTGCTGATGCCACATGACCTCCAGGCTGGCCACCTTCTGGCCCAGGCTATGGACACGCTGCACGGCCTGGATTCAGGTGTCTCCCTCCTTCTCCCTCAGCTGTGACCGAGAACGGGGAAGCTGCCTCTTTTCCCTGCAAACCTCAGAAGAGACACTACATGATGATCTCTGACATCAAGTCCCGGGCAGACCGGCCTGGCTCTAAAGCGCAGCTCTGCCGCTTCCCAGCTCCAGCTGTGTGACCTTGGGCAAGCCTCCGGCCGTCTCTGAGCCGCACCGCCTAGACTGGAAAGGGAAGATGACCGTCCCGTCCCTTCCCTCGGCGGCTGTCATGAATCTGAGGTCAGGTAACGCCGGGAAACAGGAACGCCCGGGGTCCTGCCTGACGACACCGGAGTGCGGAGCCGGCGCCGAAACGAGGGAACACCGGGCATGCACCGGAGCACGGCGGGCCCATCCCCCACCCGAGCCCACGCACAAGACGAGGGCCCCGACGCCCATCTCAACCCCCTTCCCAAACGATCACCGCACTCTGCGCCCACCCGAGGCTGAAGCGGGCCCGGAACAGAGAGGCTGCGCGGCTGTCCAAGGTCACACAGCCCGCCCGGGGGGGGGGGGGCAGGGGATGCAGCGGAGCGGTGGCCGCCCGGGCCTGTCCCCCCGGCCGCTCCAGGCACACAGGCTGCATCCCCGGGGGCCCACCTCGCAAGGTCTCCGGCCTCGGTTTCCCCAAATGCCGGCCGACCCCCCCCCCCGCCCCGTGGAGCTCCGGCCCCCGCCCTCCCCGCGCCCGGCCGGGCAGCCCCCGCGCCGGCGCGCCGCAGAGCAGGGCGGGTGGGGTCGGCGCGGGGCTCACCGGACTTGGGGTAGGTGACGATCCACACGTCGCTGGGCCGCACCGGGAAGTTGGCGATCTCCTCCATCTTCCCGCGGCAGAAGGGCGGCAGCCGCACGCCGTGGAACTCGAAGTACTTGCTCTCGAACTCGCCCGGGGTGCTGGGGGTCTCGGCCTCGCTCTCCGCCATGCCGCCGCCGCCGCCGCCGCCCGGCCCCGGAGCCGCGCCGCCCGCTCCCGGCCCGCCCCGCGCCCGCGCCCGCGCCCGCGCCCGCACCCGCCGCCAGCCGCCAGCCGCCGAGCGGCGCTCCGCAGGCGTGACGTCACGGCGCCGCCCGCCCCGCGCCCCGCGCCCCGCCCCGCCCCAGCCGCCGCGCGGCGCTCCGCAGGCGTGACGTCACAGCGCCGCCCGACCCCCCCCCCCCGCCCCGCCCCAGCCGCCGCGCGGCGCTCCGCAGGCGTGACGTCACGGCGCCGCCCGCCCCGCTCCCCGCCCCGCGCCCGCACCCGCTCCCGCGCCCGCACCCGCCGCCAGCCGCCGCGCGGCGCTCCGCAGGCGTGACGTCACAGCGCCGCCCGACCCCCCCCCCCCGCCCCGCCCCAGCCGCCGCGCGGCGCTCCGCAGGCGTGACGTCACGGCGCCGTCCGCATCCGCGCCCCGCCCTGGCGGCTCTCCGCGGTATGACGTCATGGCCCCGCCCGCCGCGCGCGGGCTGCCCTCCGCAAACGTGACGTGGTGGGCTGCCCAGGCCTCGCCGCACCTGCGTGCCCTTACCCACCTGGGATGGCCCAGGCCCCACGGCCTCGACCTCCCCGCCGGTACCCCACATCCCCTCCACCGCGCGTTCGTCCATCACCCCGCTGACCCCGTCACTCAGCAAGCGCTCGACACAGGCCCGCAAACACTCCCCCCGGCCAGTGACCTTAAAGATTCACCCCACGAATATTCAGGGACCAGATCCGTCCCAGGCACCGGCCCAGGTTCCCGAGGTACCACCAGGCAGAAGCCCGGCCCTCTCGGAGCCGACATTTGCCAAGAACCAAGACAGTCTCAGGTGGCGACGGGTGCGTGAACAACACGCTTCGTGACCTCCTGCGGGCGGGAGCCGGGGAGTGTTAATTGCAGATTCCAGGGCCGACCCTGGACCTCCGGAGACAGGCTCTCTGGGAATAGCGCCCCCAAAACTGCATTTAATAAGGTACTTCTTTTTCATGCTGCAATTTGAGAACAACCGAATTCTAAAGAGGTTTTAGTTTAACCCCCCATCCAGTTATTCACTCAACAGGCGTGTATTGAGCGCCTGCCACATGCCTGGTGCTGGGGAACAGAAGGATGAAAACAGTGGGGTCCTGGTCTGATTCCCGGCGTCTAGATGTCCTGGACGCCGGAAAGGGAATAATAAACTCTACCCCTAGGTTCTATAGCTGGGCTGGTGGACACGGATAACTACACCAGCAAGAATCCTGAGGAAATGAGGTGGGCAGGACCTCCTTGCTCTGGAATGAGACACTTGCAGTCTAGCAAGAGAGACACACGCAGGGGCACCTGGGGGGCTCAGTGGTTGAACATCTGCCTTTGGAACAGGTCGTGATCCCGGAGTCCTGGGATCGAGTCCTACATCGGGCTCCCCGCAGGGAGAGCTTCTCCCTCTGCCTGTGTCGCTGCCTCTCTGTCTCTCATGAATCAATAATTAAAATCTTTAAAAAGGAGAGAGAGACACATACACACACATGATCTGGGAGGCATAGGCCATGTGTACATGTTGGACGGAGGGAGGAAAGAGCAATTAACCCCAGCTCTGGAGGCTTGTGGGTGTCTTTTCCAAAATGAAGGAGGACAATCCAAGCACCCGAGACATTAAGAACAATTAGGTAATGACACAGACAGCTAGCCAAAGGCTGGAGGAAATAGGCAAATGAATGAAAATGTCCTGATGTTTCAGATGAGAGGGCTCTCACTACTGGAGAAGGCAAGGGAGATGGTCTTGGGTTGGAATCTGAGGTATTGACATGAATTTGTTATTTTAAAAAATACCTATTTCTTTGCTGCAAAGGCCCTTAGGTACTGGTATTCCAGTTATAACTAGGCACACCCAGTGCCCAGATATTGGTTCCTAAACACTTCCCCAACAAAAGGAACTGGGCTTTCTTGAGAAGGAAAAAAAAAAAAGGCCAATTCTAGGGCTGGAGGGGAAAAAGTACAAAATGAGCCTAAAACATTGTGTTGGGCAAAATACTAAATGTCAAAAAATGATGGGATAGTTCAAGAGGAAACGGGCTAGCCTGAAAGGCCAAATTAGGAAAACTCTGTACTCACTAGACAAAAATAGGAAACAGCTCAAATGTCCATCAGTGGTACACTGGATGAATTGTCATATATTTATACAGTGAAAATATTTACTAAATAGCAATACAAAAGTGCACATGCTCGTGTGTATGTGTGTGTGTGTGTGTGTATGCTGGTGATGGTGTATGTTCGTTGTTTTGTTAGTTTTCTATTACTGTTGTAATAAATTATCACAAACTCAGTGACTTCAGACAAAAGTTTATTTATTGTCTTATAGTTCTGTAGGCCAGACATCTAGTGAGGGTGTCACTATGCTAAAATCAAGGAGTCCACAAAGCTACACACTTCTTTCTGGAGTCTCTAGGGATGTATTCACAGTCTTGCCTTTTCTAGCCTCTAGAGGCCGCTGGCACTCCTTGGCTTGTGGCCCCTTTCACCGTCTACAAGGCCAGCAATGGCAGGTATAGTCTCGCTCTCATTCTATTAAGCTGACATTGACTCTTCTTTTGTGTCCTCTTCCACTTTTAAGGACCCTTGTAATTACATTGGACCTACCCAACAATCCCGGATAATCTATATTAAGGTCAGCCAACTAGCTACTGTATAATTCCAACTGCAACCTTAATTCCCTTTGACATGTAACATATTCATAGGTTCTGGGGATTAGGGTGCAGACACAGTGGCAGATAAGGAGTGTGTTATTCTGCTTACTTCAGTTGTATGACTTCTCAAAATTTTTCTATAGGTTCAGATTTTTTAGGAATAAAAATCTGAAGCAAAACCCTTAAAATAGAAAATCCTGGGGAATTCTACCCCAAAAGCTACTAAAATTAATAAGTGAGTTTAGTGAGGTCACATGCTACAAGGCCAAAAAACAAAAATCAATTCTGTTTCTACATACTATCAACAAACGGTTGGAAATTTACATTTTTAAAAATTGAAATTTAAAAAATATCATTTGCAATAACATCAGATAAAAGGGCTTAGGAATATATCTAAGAAAATATGTGCAAAATTTGTATAACAGAAGCTACAAAACCTTGACAAGAGAAATTAAAGAGAATCTAAGGAAATGGAGACATATACCCTGTTCGTGGTTTGGAAGTCTCAACATTGTTAGGATGCCCATTCTACTCAGAGTCATCTATAGGGTCTGTACAGTCCCAGGCAAAACTCCAATGGGCTCACTTGTAAGAATTGACAAGGCGGTGATCCTGGGGTTCTGGGATCGAGTCCCATATTGTGCTCCCTGTGGGGAGCCTGCTTCTCCCTCTGCCTATATTTCGGCCTCTCTCTCTGTGTCTCTTATGAATAAATAAATAAAATCTTAAAAAAATAAAAAAATAAGTATAATCTATATGGAAAAGTAAAGAACCTAGAAATAGTCAAAACAATTTTGAAAGTGAATAGTAAAGTTGTAAGGCTCACAGTACTTGTTATCAGGACTTACTACAAAGCTTTTAACCTTAAGGCTATGAATCAAAAGAGCATGGGATTGACACAAGCACAGACATATAGATACTTGCAGCAGGATAGAGAGCTCAGAAATAGATCCATACATAGGTGATCGATTGATTTTTGACAAAGGTATCCTTAAGGAGCAGAAAATCAGAAATTTCTTGCGAGACCAGCAAGGCCTGGTCTACCCCATGAGTAATGAAGACAGAGGGCCACCTCTGGAGGGGTGTAGGAGGCCGGGTGGCCCTCTGTCCTGCGCAGACCCCTCCTAACCAAGGTGGACGCACCAGGCCTCAAGCCCGGGATCCCTAAGCTGCCCAGGCGGAGGGGAACGGCCGCGGGTTGCTGTCCGCGGTGCTGAACGCGCACGGTTCCCCGATCCTACTGCCCTCCCGGTCTGAGGCTGGATAACCACGACTCCCCACGACCCTCATTTTCTTTGTTATATGTTCCGTTTTGTTGCATATTTTCCATTTGTCTGTGCTAATAATTTTTAAGGCTAAGTGCTCACTTATTATGGAAATATCAAACATATACGAAATTAGAAAAAAGTTTAGTCAATTTCTATGAACTCATCACCCAGTGTCAACTGTTACCAACCCACATTTCATCAATGCTCAGCCCCCCCCATATTATTTTGAAGCAAATATCACGTATTATTTCATTCAGAAATACTTCAGTAGAGATATCTAAAAGATAAAAACTCTTTGAAACCCACGTTCCCTATATATTAACACAGCTAAAAAATAATGAATGTTTCTTAACATCACCAAATACTTGGTTAGGTTAATATCCAAGATCAGATTTATGGGTGGGATTCAAAGCCCAGAGGAGTTGAGGTATCTTCCTGGGGATGCCCAGTGTAACCAGGACTTAGTGCTGGGGCAGAGGTCAGCCCATTAGCATCACGAGATCCCAGCCATAGATTGGCACATACCAGCCTGCTTGGCACAGATGATATTAAGCAAGTCTGAAGCACAGATTGCTGGCTCAGGCAGGTAGTCACACCCAGAGTGGCCCGTGAAGACACCAGTGCCCAGGGACTACAGGCTCCAACACACTCCTACCCAGACAGACGTCTAGGTCAAGATCAGTTACATCAGAATTTCTGCAGAAGACTTCCTCAGTATTTCCACTCAGCATTCTAATATTCAGACAGAACAGAATCACAGCCTGACCTGGGATTGAATGCTACCCCCACCACTGACTGGCTGTGGAACCTTGGACAAAGCACTTCACCTCTCTGAAGCTCAGATTCCTTGTGGGTTTAACTTACCATAGGCCACCCCCAATATGCGTTTGCATCTACAGTGTCCCCTCCTGGAATAACTTGTTTGCCAACCCAAATTCTAGGCTCCCATGAAGAGCTAGTTCAGAAACCACTGAACAGTGGTTCAGTTCCACTGTGGTTAATCCCCTCCTGGAATCATCTCTAATATGGTGGTATTGTTTGTGTTTGGGGCTCAGAGCAGAGCTGCAGGCGCCTTAGAAACCAGCTGGTCCAATCTCTGATTTTAAAGACAGGAAATGAGGAATTGATCAAGGACAGAACTTGCCTGGCATCACAGAGCAGGTGAACAATGAAGCTGTAATGATCGAGGGGTCTCTCTGTTTCCTGGAGCACAGATTTGGGCCTTTCCAGTTCTACCACTTACCAATCAACATAACCTTTTTGCACCTCCATTTCCTCATCCATAAATTGCAGAGTATATCTCCAAACTCCCAGGGTTGCTGTGAGAACTGAGATGATGGGCTTTTTTTTTTTTTTTTTATGATGGGCTTTGAAACGTGTAAAGTGAGTGGTCTTGTAAGGGTTAGATTCCCTATTATTTCCACAGAAATAACAACAGAAGCATATGAGCTCCTTGGGGCAGGGATCTGCCTCAGGCACCTGGATACACTCTGCAGACAACAGGCTCTCAGAAAGCCAGAAAGCCAGCCTGGGGCAGGGGTTTGCAGTCAGCCTGGGAAGGTGGATTGAGAATGAAAGCCATGGCTGTGTCAGGGCTCCAAGGCCCAAAGAGGTCCTTGGTTGGAACATTGGGAGAAAGAGGATGGTGGTGGACACATGACTTTAGCTCTGCTGATGGGAGACCATGGCATGATAGAGCTCTGATATCACACAGGTCTGGGCCCCATCACCACTCCCCTGAGTCTTCTCAGGACTATCCCCCACCCAGCGGTGGTGTGAGGCTCAGAGGAGGCCCAGTGGTCCTCCTAGTCTGGTGCCTAACAAAGAGCAGATGTGAAGTTAGTGCATTTCACTTCCTGCTCCCTCTTTCTGGGCAGTAATTCCTACCATATGATGTAGTCTACAAGGAGCATTTACTTTTCTCAAGTAAATATTTCATGAGGTACATGCTGTTATCTCCATTTTATGCAGGGGGGGACCCAAGACTCTAAGAGGAGAGGGAATTTTGCTAGGTTACATTAATGCTCAATTGCGGAGATGGGACTTAGACTCATGTGGACCTCAATTCAGAGCCCTAGATCCCTCCTCTCCTCTGTAATGCCCTGGGGCTCTATGCTGGAAGGCTGTATGGGTAATAAGCCAGGGAACTCTGACCTGGATCAGCTCCTGGGCTGTCTGCTTTGTCAGCTGAGCCACCTCCAGGCTTAAGGGAGAACATAGCACTGTTGGTGGATGGTAGCTCAGTGAAACCCACAGGAGTTGCCCAGGCTAAGCCCATTCATTCTGAGACTACATTAATAGAGGAGGTGACCAGGAGGTGAGAGGTGAAAGGCAATTTAGGTCCAGTACTGGTCATCTCATATCATATCAGGGGCAGCACTGGACTCCATACTCCTAGAGAGACTTGAACAAACTAGGGGTATGGGGTTGTAGTTTACCACGCAGCAAGTCTGGGTTGGGGATGTCCCTGATGAGTGGTGGTAAGGCACAGGCTATTCACTGAAGAAAAGAGTAGCCTCAGAAGGATGAGCTCACCACCCTTCTATCCCTGGCAGGCTGTCCCCAGGCAGAGGGAGTAGGCAGGGTGCATAGGCCTAGAGCACAGAGCTGGGATCAATGGAGAAAGCCACAGGCAGTCAGATTTTTTTTTTAAGATTTTATTTATTTATTCATGAGAGACACAGAGAGAGAGGCAGAGACACAGGCAGAGGGAGAAGCAGGCTCCATGCAGGGAGCCCGATGTGGGACTCGATCCTGGATCCTGGGATCATGCCCTGAGCCGAAGGCAGACACTCAACCACTGAGCCACCCAGGCGTCCCCTGCAGTCAGATTTTAAAGCCACATGAGAAAATGTCTAAGAGTTCAATAGGAGAGAAATCAGGGAAGTACTTATAAGCTGTAAAGCACTGTGAGTGATGCATGTGAATAATCTCTGCAACCACAAGTTGTGAAGACGTGACCCTGACTCAGGAGCCACAAATAATAAAGACAAAAAGAAGTGCTCAGAGCAGAGTATTATCCGCCACTGAGATATTCAACCAAATAAGCTAGAAACATTTAGCAACATGCTGTCAGGAAAAGAGGATGAAGATGAAGATGGGAGAGGCCTATTATCTTTCTCCATCTAAGACACAAAACAAAGCAATGGGGGCAAAGATGGCCCTAGGGAAAGCCCCAAAGAACTGGTGAGAGAAGGGGTGATAAGGGGAGGTCTGTTTGCACATAGAGGCCCATGTCCTTGATAGGGGATAATTCTCAGAGGCCTCCTGAGCCTCTAGATCCTCAACCTGGAGCCCCAGGAGGCCGGTCCTCCCCTCACCACAGGCAGAGGAAATCCCAAACCCAGTGCCTGGGAGTGAGGACAAGGCATTCCAGGTCTGTGGAGAGAGGAAACTTGGGGCTTGGAGATCACCTGACTCAAGGTAGGACAGCCCCCTTCCTGCTGCAGGGGACAGTATCTGTGCCTGCCCCCACCCAGGTGACAGCAAGAGGGGACAGAGGTCAGCTCAGCCCCAGTGGGTCCTGGAGATGAGTGGGGAGGTGCACCCTCCCGCAAGTCCTCGCTCTCGGTAAACTCTCCTCTCCCTTTCAACCTCCCAACCTGACCCAGGCCCTCCTACGCTCCGCTCTCTCACTCTGCCCTTGGCTTTTCGCTTCTCTGCTCCCAACACCTCCCCTGACTGCCCACACCCAAAGCCCTGATCACCGTGACAGTGGCCTCTGTGACCCAGCCTCTGCCTACCCTCTGCCTGCCTCATCACGCTCGGTGCTCCCCATCGCTCACAAGGCCCTGGCCACACCAACTACTTGCTGTTCCCTCTGCTTGCAAAGCTCTTCCCCCAGCTGTCTGCCTCTCATCTGAGGCCCTGCCCCTGATGTCACCTTCTCAGAGAGGCCTTCCTGGACCACTGACCCAATGTTGCTCCCACCCTGACCGCCACTGTGTCCATTCTCTCTCGCTCTCTTCACGCCACTACTGCTCCTCAGATCATCTCATTTTCAGCTTCTGGTTGGCTGTTTAGCATCTCCTTCCCCTTACTTGCACCAGAATGCAAGTTTTGTTCACTGCTGTGACCCTAGAACCTACAACCCATTAAGCATAAATCAAATGAATGAATGAATGAGTCATTATCTCTTTTGTTTGGATTTATTCCTCTGCTCTCTTTTTCTCTTGCTGATGTCTCCATCTCCCCACCCTCCCCATCCTTACTCAGGCTGAGTGTGTCCTAAGGGACTGGCCAAGATACAGTGTGGGTTCTACTCTGAGGACAAGAAGAGGATTGGCTCCCAGGAGAGGCCAGAGGGCTGGGGTCCCAGTCTCCTCTCTGCGAGAGAGGAAGGGACCTGGGGGTGGTGTGTGTGGAGGCACTGCTACACCATAAGCCTTCCTGAGGAATAAGGGGGTGGCACCACAGTGCTGGCAGCCAGGGGTCCCGGGGCACCCCAGCAGGACCCACGTAGGTGGGATTCTGAGAAGATTTTGAGCCCCCTCTCTCTTCCCACCTTCACATTCCCTGCTGGGGGGTCCCCGCTGGATGGATGAGTAGGAAGTCAGAGATCAAGGTTGCTAGAATGAGACAAACCATGGGGGTCACCGCGGGACTAGTGCAGGACCAAGGAAGTCAAAGGAAGGGTCTGAGGGGAGGGACACCCCAACCCATCACTTCCATCTGCCTTCCAATCAGGAGCACATGGCACTTTCACTGTCTTCTGCAAAGTGCTCTGCAAACAGCTCAGCAACAGCATGCGGACCCTGCTCCTCAACAGACGCTGCCCCTGAGTCCCCCACCACAGAAATTCAAGAGCCAATTTGTGTGTCTCAGCTCCTACCTTCCTTTTTCCCTCTGATGAGTCAGGGACCGGGTGACCTGGATACAGTGACCAAGGGACATACCAACAAGCTGGGCCTTTCCCAAAAAAGAAGTCCCTGGGCCCCCGGGAGACACCCCTTCTCTCACTGGTTCCTTGGCTCCAAGGAACAGGGGCTCCAGGGGAGCTGGTGGGGCCTGTTCTGGTTCCCAGGGGCCACCCACCCACACAATCAGGGGCGAGTCTGAGAGGAAAGGGAGGCTGTTCCCTCAGTCCTCCACTCAGCAGATAGCACCACGCTGGGCTCTGAGCCTCTGGAAGACTAGTCAGGACTCAAGGACTGGGAGCAGATGTCAGCACAGGATGAGGGCCAAGACGGGGACCAGGGGAGGCCAGTCCTTGGGCTGGCCCTGCATTGTGCCCCTCAGGCCTGATGGGGAGGTCTGGGATCCTTGGCCAGGTCCACGAGAGGAGCTGCCCCAGGCTGGAGGGGGCTAGTGACCGGCAGGCTGTGGAGGAAGCAGAAGCCGGGGAGTACAAGCTTTTAGAGCCCGGGGAAGGGTGAAGGTCAGGGTGGAGCCACGTGGGGGCAGCCCTCGCATTCAGAGAGCCCTGGGTCCCTCTTCTCCCAAGATCCTGCCACAAGGAAAGCCCCTGAAGCCCTTATTCTGGCCCCGCTGAGACTAGCAGGAAGGTTCCAGGGATGGCTGTAAAGTGGGCTGGAAGGACACCAGGGCCTCTAGCCAGTAGGGAGGGCATGTTGAGGAGAGACAGCAGCCCCAACCCAGACCCCACACAGGACAGGCAGGGACATCTGGAAGGCTGCTGGGGATCTGGCAGCGCAGGGAGGCCCACTCGTCCTCTGGGAGCTCAGGCTGCCTCGGTGAGCAGGTCCTGCACACTGACCAGCGTGACTGGCCAGCTCCTACCTCCGGCCCAGCATGGGCCTGGCCCCCAGTGGTGAGCAAACATGTGCCGTGGCCTGCACGGGTGGCTGGAGAGAAGGACATGGACAGCGCGGACCCTGCCCAGGGTCCAGAAAAACAGCCGGACCTTTCCCCACTGGGGAAGCCTTACCCGCTCCGACCCAGGCCACACTGCCCACCTCACCTGACCAGCCTGAGGAGCTGGTCCTTTGACCTGGTGTAGATCTCGGCGGCCAAGCTCTGCAGCACGCCCTGCATCCACCACACGTCGGCTGGCATATCGGGCAGCCACGCCACCAGCCTGGACAAAAGGGCAGCAGACACCGCTCAGCTAGGCCAAAGCGTGCGGCCGGCCATGCCCCCCTACCCCAGGGGCCCGGAGCAGGGAGCCAGAGGCTCCTGACCCCGAGGCACCAGGCCTAGTGGAAGCCGAATAGGGGGCGAGAAGCACCCAGCAACGTTGGCCCCGCCGCAGAGCTGGCTATCGACTCCACCGGGGAGTCGGGCAGGAAGGGGCAGGGCTCTGGGGCCAGGCTGGGGTCCGGTTGCCGCCCAGCTCCCCTGCTCATCGGCTGTGTGACCTGGGCAGGTCAGGGAACCTCTCTGGGCCTCAGCTTCCTCACCTGCCAGAAGAGGTCCGTGACCTTGCCTGCAGGTGCCCCAGACCTGCCCTCCCTACTCCCCTGGCCTCCAGCCTCCCTCCTCTTAGCAGCCAGTGACTTCCCTGAAACGCAATCTGATCAGAGCCTTTCTTGCTCAAAACCCTCCCATGGCTCTCCGTGCGAACCCTGTAGGGTCAAGAGGACCAGGCCATCCAATTGTGGCTGAGACAGTGCCTAGCTGGGCACCTTCTCCGACTCGCTGGGCACGGCAGGGCCTCCCCTCAATATGTTGCCTTCTGCGGAGCCTCTAAACAGGGCCTCAAACTAGCAGACAGTCCACAGGGTGGAGTATGAGAAGCAAAACATAACCTGGACCATCACCTCCCTTGCTCTGGACTGTCTGCCTCTATTATTATAACCTGCATGTTGAACATGTATGTTACAAAAAAAAAATACTAAGTATGAAGTTGAATTTCCCTGTGACCTGGATAGGTTTCTCCATCGGTGCTCATAAAGAGACTTTTTTTTTTTTTTTTTGAGCTGAAAAGTCTAGACTTTGCACTTCTCTTTGACTCTGACCTGTGGTTTCAATCTAACAGCTCAGCATGAGGAGAATCTGAATTAGCAGAAAGCTCTCTTCCTGGCTTTGGGCCGCTGGCAATGCCAACAGCAGGGCTGATCCAGTCATTAACTCATCGTGGAGCGAAACAGAGACCTGTGGTTCATCGTCAGAGACCTTTTAGGGGATAAAGATTTTTTAAAAATACTCTTCTCCATGGAAACGCTTTGCTGCCTTCCCACCGCTGTTAGGATGCAGACCACACTCCTCGCCTGGCTGTGGAGCCCTGCGTGTCTAGCCCCTGTCAGCCACCGCCATGTCGCCTCACCCCTGCTGCATCTCGTCCCGGACTCTACCTTTTGGCTCCTGCCATACTGGCCTCCTGTTCTGCTCCTCCAGTGAGCCTTACTGCCTCTGCCTTCCACCTCATGACCTTTGCACATGTTGTTCCATCCCTCTGGAATTCTTTTCCCCTTCTCTCTTTCCCTGGACTCCTACCCATTTTGTCTGGTGGACTCCTACCCATTTTTCAGGTTATAACTCCAAAGTTACCTTCTTTAGGCAGCCTTCCCTGACCAGAGAGCCCCCAGGGTGAGCTATCTCGGTTCACAGCCAGTGTAGACCTCTTTGAGGAATCACAGCCAGTGTAGACCTCTCTCGGCATCACTAGGCACAGGTGTGATTACACAGATGAGCGTGTGATGGTTTGTGGTTGTGAGCTCCACAAGGCCAGGGACTGGGTCTGAGTCAGTGCTGCCTCCTTATGCCAGCCAAGGCCTGGCCCTAGGTAGGCCCTCGATAGCTATCGGTGGAATGAATGAACAAACAACGCAGGTGATTCATTCATCAGCAAAGTCAGAATGGTTAGTGAGGGCTTAACCACAACCAGTCTGCCCTGGAAGGGCCTTATTTTATAGAAGAGGAATCAGAGGCCCAGCGGGGTCAAGAGACCCGGCCCAGGCCACACAGCAAATCTGAACCAGACCAGCCCCTAGAGTTATTTCTCCAGAAGCAGCACATTTCCTCTGAGGCTCTAACAGGTAGAGCAAAGGGCCAAAGGTCCTAGAGACAGGGGAGGGCCAGAGCGTTGACCAGGAGGCCCCGTTTCTGATCCACCGGTCATCCCCTTGATAGCCCGTCTCCCCATCAGTCCCATCTTGCAGAGGAGAGCACCGAGATGCCTCTGGGTTGTGCAAGCAGCACCATGCAAGCAGGCGGAGGCCAGCCAGGCTCTGCCCACCCAGCGTGCCAGCTGCCCTTCCTGCCATGGGCGCTGGTCTCTACCACAACCTGGGTGACAAGCCAGGCCCTGTCCAGGGCTGCTGGCTCAGCCTCACCTTTTGCCCCGGAAGTAAATGTACTCGAAGGGTAGTGTGCAGGGCAGCAGCAAGTAGGTCAGTGCCCGGCCGGGCCTCGACCGGCAGAAGTGGGCCCAGGTGCTGGCGTCTCTCCTACATGCCTTCTGCAGTGCTGCAGGAGAAGCCACGGCATGACCACCACCCCTCCAGCCAGCCCCCTCACCATCGCCCCCTCCGCCTCACACGGTCCACAAAGCATGCCCACCCCCCCACCCCACCCCCATCTGCAGAGAAAGAAGCGGCACTGACCAAGCCCCTAGTTTGAGCCAGCAGAGGGCTAGGCACTCAGCCTGTGCTCTCTCACTATTGTCCCCAAACCACAGGGCGCGCCCCTTTCACAGATGAGGAGACTGAGGTTCAGAGTGGGGAAGTGACTTGCTCAAAGACCATCCCAGGAAGTGGCAGGGGTCCCAAGATGGAAACAAGGTCTCAGGCTCTCCGAGATCTTTCCATCTCTCTCACCCTTCTGCAAAGTCTGTTGTGGCCTCTCACCCCAGGATGGGACTAGTGCCCATGCCACACCTCCCTTGATGACAGCAACACATCAGTGTCATTAGCAACAGCGGCAGCAAGAATGACATAACCACTTCCCGAGCCCCCATCTCCTGAAATGACCAGGGTAGAAGGGACTGGCATCCTGGCCAGGACAGCGCCAGAGCCCAAATCCTAGTTTTCCAACTAGGAAATCCAAGGCTAGGCCTCCAACCCGGTCTCGGGCTAGTGCTGTCGGGACAGCCCCTGAGAGGGGTCACAGACACCCCAGCTCAGAGACCCAGCTCCTCCTCACTTACCTGCGTGTGTCCCAAGATGCAGGCAGACATGCACGGATTAAAGGAGGTCGGCAAGGGTCCAGCAGGTTAAGACCTGTCCCAGGGACCAGCGGCCTGTGCGGCCCCATCACGAAGGCGGCTCTCCGGTGCCCCCAGGTGGCCGCAGGGATGCTGCCTTGGGTCCAGAGCTCCAAGCTCAGGCCTCTGGGATCAGCACAGATCCAGGCCTGTCCCTGCACACCCCATATGGTCTCTGGTGCAGAAAGAGACTCCGTCTCCATCCCCTCGCTCACCCAGACTATCCTCACTCTAACCTCAGCCACTGTCCTCTCTCCTCCCAGTCTCCCCCCACCCCCAGCCCGTCCCCTCCCAGCCAGGTGCAGAAAGCTGTATCTAGACTTCGGAGCAGCCAGCCGTGAACTCTGAAAAGGAGGGGCTGCCCCTCCTAAGCTTCCCCCCACCCCCAGTGCCTCCCCATCTCTCTCGACCTGCAGCTCTCAAAGCCACCTGCCTGATGCTCCCAGCCTGCGAGCTTACCTCTGTTCCCTTGCCCCTCAGCCACCACGCTGCAGCCACGGGGCCCTCCAGCAGCCCCCACCAAACCCAGGACATTTGCACACACTGTACCCTCTGCCTGGATGCTCATATTCCCCCCCCCCCCTTTGTCTGGCCAGCTCCTCCTTTGTGGTCTCACTTAGATGCTGTTCAAACCCACATCCCCACCACCATTACACACACCTAGACTTTTCTGCTGCTGCATTGTGACTTTCAGGTCACTACAAAGGAGGGCAGAGTAAGTGGCTCAGAGCAGAACTCCTGCTTGGGCTATTTGTTAGCTGTGTGACTTTGGACAAGTCACTTCACCTCTCTGTGCTATGGTTTCCTCATCCATACAATGGGGACAATTCAGTGCCATCCTCAGAGTATTGGTGGGAAGAAGAAATGAGCCCATCTCCACGTGGAGAGTCCAGACCCCTCTGTGTGGGCCTCTCTCACGTCCTCAGTACTTTCTGCCCTTCCCTGGCCTTGTGGGCAAAGGCCTGGCTTTCCGAGGCACAGATTTGGGTCGGAATTTCCCAATTGCCTCTCTGAGCTTCAGCGTCCTCATCAGTGAAATGGGGTAAGGAAAACATGTAAGCCCATGGCTGTGGTATGGAGTGAATGACACCACTGTATAAAGGCGCTGGCACCACACTTGGCACATAATAGATGCTCAACTAAAGAGTCCTGTCCTCTTCCAGCCCGTGAGCACCTGCAGGGCAGGGTCTCTGCCCCCAGGCTCCTGTGTGCAGGGCATGTGCTAGGTGAGCAAGCACATGGAGGAAGGGGCAGTACCAGCCTCCAGCTCTGGCGAGAGCTGCTCAAAGTTGGGCACGTCCTTGACCAGCACATTGGGCACTGTCCAGTTGAGAGATAGGCCCCCCTCCTGGCCTCTGTTGTGGCCGGTGTCCTGGCTCCCATCAGCTGGGGCTGGAGGCTCCTTAGACACCAGCACCCAAAGCACTGGCTCCTTTGTAAGTCCTGGATCAGTGGAGAGGAGGGATGTGACAGGTCAGCACGTCTGGAACCCCCTGGTGACACGTCCTGCCTCTCCATGCCACCCGAACCTGCCCCAGTTCCCAAAGCCAGCTCTGGGGACCTGCTTGGTCCAGGGTGGACACCTGGCTTCTCCTGAATGAATGGCCTCTTCCCGTTGTCCCAGAGGCCTTCTCTGATCCTCATTTCCTGTGTACTTTCTAGTGGTTAATCAGAGCCTGGACCCTGAAGACACAGCCCAAGGTACAAAACCCTGATGTCAGGCAGCTCTGGTGGCACAGCGGTTTGGCGCCGCCTGCAGCCTGGGGTGTGATCCTGGAGATCCACGTCGGGCTCCCTGCATGGAGCCTGCTTCTCCCTCTGCCTGTATCTCTGCCTCTCTCTGTGTGTCTATGAATAAATAAATAAAATCTTTAAAAAAAAAAAACCCTGATGTCGACAGCTGCTAGCTCCGCAACATAACTGCTCTGTGCCTCAGTTTCCCTCTTTGAGAAAGTAGAAAATTAAAATCTGCTTCATGTGGTTGTTCCAAGAATTAAAGAAGACGAGTATGTGAAGCTCACGCCAGATCCAGGCATGTGTCAAGTGCTCAGCAAATTCTCTCCTGCTGCTGTGTGTTTGGGGCTGCAGCATGGGGGGCAAAGGACATGGGTTCTGGAGCCAGAAGGCCTGGGTTCAAGTCTCCGCTCTACATATTGGACAGCATTGCCCAGTGGGATGACATGCAAACCCTCCGGCTGAGAAGACCCAACCCGCTACCCCACGAACACACACACACACACACACACACACACACATGCTCTCCGGAGGCCACACTGAGTTATGGTGTTGGCCTCCGTTCCTTTGCTGTTGCTCACCTTCCCTCTGCTCAGAATGCTCTCTTCCCGTCTTCAGCCTTTCCAGTCTTTGTAACTCATCAAAGCCCAGCTTACCTGATGCCGCCTCCAGAAAGGCCCCCTTGTCCACCCCCTAAACTGGGTCAAGCGCCCCCTCTGGGCTCCCACAGGCCTGAGAATCCCTCCATCTCCGGGGGGGGGGGAGGTCTCCCTCTTGGTCTGTCTCCCGGCACCAGGCTCAAGGCAGCTCAAGAGCAGGACGCACGTGTGATCCTCTCTGGGTCCCCAGCCTCCAAGCAGAGGCCAAGCATAGAGCAGAGGCTGAGCATAGAGCACAGTGAGGGATCTGAGGTCCCCAAATGCTAGGAAAGCGGGTTCTACTCTGGGCTCACAGGAAGCAGGATGCCCCTGTACTCTGGGGGCTGCCACCTACCGCGTCTCTCCAGGAACCTGAGGGCATCCAGGTAACCTTGTCTGCAGTTGTCCGCTGCTACCTGCAAACACACAGGTCAGGATGGGGTGGGGAAGGCCTGGCCCTGCCCCCTGAGCTGTGTTCACAGGCCAGAGACTTGTCTTCACCTGGAAGCCATCCCTGCCCAGCCTGCGCTCCCCAAGAAGCCCCTCAGCAGGACTCGAGGACCCCGTGCTGGGTGGGGATGGTGACAGGACCCCAGGCAGGACAAGCTGCTCCATCAGCTGCCCTCCCCACAGCTCCATGTCACCTCCCTCCTCTCAGACTCCTTGGTGGGGGCTCTTGCTCCAGACTCTTCTCTCCGGTCTCAGTGCCCTCCTCTGGACAACACGGTAACTAGGCCTGGCCCAGGATGCCCGGGGCGTTCCCTGGACCAGGATGCCCGGGGCGTTCCCTGGATCCCTATGGGTCAATGCAGGGTGGTTGCCTTTGCCCGTTGCTGTTTATTCCCAGAACCAGCCTGAGATAGCAGAGGACCCTAGGGGCTCACACCCACCCTGTCTCAATCAGGGCTCCACTGGTGGAGAAAAGCCACCTGCAGGTCCAGGAGGGAGCCCTGCCTTCCCCCGCTGTGTGGCCTCAGGATGGCCACGCCACATCTCTGACAGCCTCGGCTTCCTTGTCTCTAAGATAGGGCTAAGATTTTCTGTCCGCCCCACAGCTATAGGGAAGATCAGAGTAAATGAACATGATCTTGTTTCATAACTTCTAAAACACAACAGAACCAAGGTGCCTGGCTGGCTCAGTTGGTAGAGCATGGGACTCTTGATCTCAGGGTCATGGGGTCGAGCCCCACGTGTGGCATAGAGATTATTTAAAGTCAAAAACAAAACAAAATGCTACAGAACCATAGAAGGTATGAAAGAATGGGAGAGGAACAGGACATAGTTGAGGTAGAGGAGCATGTTATGGTGATTGTTTGTGGTCAAATTACCCATTTTCCAGAAATATCAAGGGAAAAAAGCAAATGTAGATCTATTGTCCATTTTTGTCTATGCTTTTGCCTCCCCTCCACAGGAATAGTCAACTGGCCACAGTCCAGGGCCATAGTTAGGAGCATGGGTCGAGGCTAGCTGAGGATTTGGAACTGGGCTTTGCTGCTTCCAGGCTGTGTGACTTTGAACAAGGTGCTTAGCCTCTCTGAGCCTTGATGTCTTCCCCCTGAGTAACAGAGATGGTAGTAGTACCTTCTCACAGAGCCTGAACCAGAGGAACACCAGCGGAGGCCTGGCTCACACCCCAGCTCTGCAGGGTTGGCATTGATGTGGGGCCAGAGCTAAGTCAACATTCACTCAAGCAGCGGAAACTTGTAAAGACCCAACCTGACCCCTGTGCCATAGGTTCAAGAGCTTGGCTATAAGACTCAGAGCATGTATCCCAACTGCCCTGAGGTGGGGTCAGGGGAAAGTCTGACTCACAGGATCCTTGATCACGGTCAAGCCTCTAATACCTTCACAGTGGGCACTGGGGCCAGGCCTACCTCAGAGTTGGGGGATATGAGGCAACTGAACCCCAGGAAGAAGTTCTTGGTGGAGATCTGGAGACTGGCATTGAAGGCATTCAGCTCATGTATGTTGGCCGAGGTGCTCTGGGGGCAGATGTCCACTGTCCCATGGAAAGGGGACACGGTGATTGTGGAGGGCGAGTCCGAAAAGGGCAGGTGGTTGCTCAGAGCCCCATCGATGTAGCGCTGCAATTCAGGTGGGTTATCTGCTCAGGATCCCTGCCCTCTTCCCATGCTGCAGCTGGTGACCCCTAGCTGCCCCTGAGCCACGAGGTCCCCTCTAGCCCAGGATGCTGTGAGCACCCCCCCAGGAGCAGAGGGAGGGCCTGGTACACAGTAGGTCCTCAAGGAGCACAGGTTCCCTCCAACCACATGCCTTTCAGCAGTAGGGACACTGGATACCCAGAGCACAGGGCAGGGACTCAGTCATCAAGCGCCCAAAGTGCACTTACCTCCCCTCTGAATTCAGGGGGAATTATCCCACAGTAGAAAGGAAAGTACACGGTGCAGATCAGAGCCTGGGAAAACAAGTCAGGGGAAACACAGTTGTTCATGCTCCTGGCTTTTGGAACGTGCTCTGGGTGTGGTGTCTAACCCCAGAGCAGCCTGCAAAGTTTGTGGCATTAGCCCTGTGTTCAGGGGAGGGAAACGAGGCCCAAAGAAGTTGCCATGTCCCAGCCAAGTTCTCAAGGTTAAGAAGGTATTTGGATGCAGAGGCCTGCATGACACCCACCCTCCTCTTGCTTCTCATGGGTCCTTGCTCACTCGATACCGCTGCTGGGATTTTTTTCCCCCTAAAAACAATTTCTCCTCCACCTACCTGGAAGGAATTCTTCACCAACAATCTAGATATGTCTCCCAAAGTGTGTTCCCTGACCCAACCAGATGCATCTCAAACAAGAAATCTTGACTTCTTTATCCACTTGGAAAACGCTGTCCATTCTTCCCAGTAGAGGCTCTGACAAGTCCAGCAGTGAAAAAGATGCTTACCATATTGACATTTGGGGCTTGAGAAAATTCTGTCTTGGGAGTGGGGGATGGATGGAGTGGGAGGGTGCTGTCCTGTACGAATGGGATACTTAGCAGCATCCTTGGCCTCTACCCACTAGGCGTTAGTACTTTGTGCACGCGCGTGCACACACACACACACACACAGTTGTGACAACCAAAAATGCCTCCAATATTGCCAAATGTCCCCAGGGTGAAAAATCATGAGAACCACTGGCCTAGAGCTTACCAAACTCTTAGACCATAGAACCTTGTCTTGAGGTCTACTTGGAAACATCCCTCCAACCCTCTCTGAGGGACACAGAACTCATCCTGGCTCTAACCAGTTGGAGATGCAAGCGGCAGCATCTCATTCCCCCAGATTAATAATAATAGTGACAGCAGCTAATGTTTACTGAGTCCCTACATGTGCTATGTGCTATGTGCCCTACAGGCAAAGATGCTGGGATAACTTTTAGGGTCCCTGACTGGCTTTCTCGAGAGCCCATGGACATCAGCTCACAGCAAAGGATGTGGCCCCTCTCCTGCACACACTAAGAATTCCAATCATCACAGACTCAGAAACAGTCCCCATGTTGGGTGCTGGGGTCACAAGGTGAAGCAGATCCCGCATCAGGGACCCTAGGCTGGGTGTCAGGCACAGACCGTGATAAGAATGGGGAGCAGAGCTCCGGGCCTCCCTCCCAGTCTCCCTACCTGCCTGAGCCCTCCCAGGGACCCAACCCACCTGACCACTCCCATAGCCTGTCACTGGCCTCCCTCCCTGACCGTGCAGCTCTCTGTCACAACCTCCTATTTTATAACAATCCTGAACTGTTTCCTAATCCATGGTGGGCAGGCACTCCTTTGGAAAAACAGTACCTTGAGGGACCCTGAATACCGAAGCCTGACTTTGCCCCCTCCCGAGCCGTTCCCTTCTGTGTCCAGCCTTCCCAAAGGGGCCTTCCCAAAGCAAGCTGGGAGTCTCCATACTCACCCTGCAGCCCCTCTCTGTAGCTCTTACAAATGAGAGATGCAAATGTAGACTCTTACAAATGAGACCCTTAAGTGACACCGCCCCCCTGCCCTTGAAGGAGGGTCTGCCTCTGGGAAGCACCTGGAAGTTACTGCAGAGTGGAAGCCCACTCACCTGCCTCCAGGCCCTGGGTCCCACCACACACTCACCTGGATGACTTCATTGCGGGTTGCGAAGTTGGTGACAATGAAGTTGCGGCCATCCGACCAGCGGGTCATGGAGATGCCCAGCCGCTGGGAGGCCAGGATGTGAATGTTGGGGGGCAGGCTCTCCTGCAGCTGCTGCCTAATGTGCTCAATGGGGGCGAAGGCAGGGTGGAAGATGCCCAGGCTCAGCTGCTCCAAGTGCTTGACCATGCCCAGGAGATTGGAGCAGCAGAAATCTGGGGTCGTGGGGGAGAGGAGAGAGTCCTCAGACACCCAGGGGGCCTGCTCACGGCTGTCCCAAAGACTTGACCTCCCTCCCGGGTACCTGGGGAGTGGAGAGTCTTCCCCTCTCCGGCTCAGAATTTCTGTGCCCAGCCCTGCCTTAAACGCTCTGTCCACCTTTTTTGATCTTGGGAACAGCCTCCCCAGCTCTGATCCGTCCCCCGAGAAACAGGGTAACCCTACCCCGAGTCCTCGGGGTTCTCACGAGGGTCCAGTAGGCGCATGCTGGATGTAAGGGGCTGAAACCCCGTCTCCAGCGTGGGGCCGGCGTCCCCCGCGCCCCCAGCCCGCGCCGGCCCCCACGCACCCAGCGACTGGTCCGCGATGATGCTGACGGCGTTGAGCGCCCCGGACGAGGAGCCATAGATGCGGCGGGCGCCCTGGAGGAGGCGCGGGGCGCGCTCGCGGAAGCAGCGCGTGACACCCACATGGTAGAGCCCCAGGAAGCCGGCGCCCGAGAAGGACAGGTTCCAGCTGCCCTCGTCTTCGTAGCAGCGCATGGCGGCGGGGCCGGCGGGGCTGGGGTGCAGCACCCGGGCACAGGACTAGGGCGCGGGAGACACGGCTCCTAGGAAAAGCTGCAGCTGCAGCAAGGGCCCCGCCCCTCACGGCCCGCCCCTGTGGCCCCGCCCCCTAATGGCCCCGCCCCTGTGGCCCCGCCCCGCCCCCTAATGGCCCCGCCCCTGTGGCCCCGGCCCGGCCCCGCCCCCATGGCCCCGCCCCCTGTGGCCCTGCCCCCCGGTGGCTCCGGCCCCGCCCCGCCCCCTCATGGCCCCGCCCCTCCGTGGCCCTGCCCCCGGTGGCCCCGGCCCCGCCCCGCCCCCTCATGGCCCCGCCCCTCTGTGGCCCTGCCCCCGGTGGCCCCGGCCCCGCCCCGCCCCCTCATGGCCCCGCCCCTCGGTGGCCCTGCCCCCGGTGGCCCCGGTCCCGCCCCGCCCCCTCATGGCCCCGCCCCTCGGTGGCCCCGCCCCCGGTGGCCCTGCCCCCGGTGGCCCCGGCTCGGCCCCGCCCCGCCCCCGCCCCTCGGGGCCCTGCCCCGTCCCTCTCCACCTTCGGGGCCCCGCCCCCTCGAGGCCCTCGCCCCGCCCCTCGGGCCCGGCCCCGCCCCGCCCCTCGGGGCCCCGGTCGCGTCACCCGCCGCGCCAGCCAATAAGGTCCAGGGGCCGCGACGCCCCGCCCCCCAGGTGTGCGGCGGGTTGGCCCCAGAGGTGCCCGCTCGCCCCGGGCGGGCAGTGGGCTGGCGGCGCCCCCGCAAGGCTGCGGGGGGTGGGTCACGGCCCCGACGGCGGGGTGACCCACCCGGAGGAGAGGCGCCAGCGCCCCGCCTGCTCTCTGGCAGCGGAAGCAGATGAGGGAACCGAGGGCCGTGAAGGAACGTGCTAGGCTGGAGGTGGACTTCCTTCTGCAGCTGTGCTGGTTCGGGTACCGGGACAGCCAGCGTCAGCCGCCGCGAGCTGTGTGGCTTTGCCCATACTCCTCCCTCTCTGGGCTGCAGTCTTTCTTATACTACGAGGGGCTTGGGTGCCAGGCCCTACACAGCCTGTTCTGCTCTGATCGCTGCTCCTCTGGCCCCGACTCCCTCCCCATCGACTGGCCGGGGCGGGGCGGGGCGGGGGATGGGGTGTCGCCTGGGACAGCGGGCACAGGCACTGAGCTGAGTGCCCTTTGCAGTCACCTGCGCAAAGCTGTGTGGGTCAGGACCACTGTACCTATGTTCATTTGGGGACACTGAGCCCTGGAGAGGCTTAGACACCTGTAGGGCCAGGAAATGCCTCCCAGAAAACTTGCCCATGCCCTGAAAACTGGGGCAGTGGTTCTGGAAGTCAAGCAGGCAACGGGTAAAATTATGTTTTAATTTTAAACAAATGATCTGACCCGTCCAGGAGGGTGTTGCCGGGGAGGGGGTGAGGAGGAAGCGTTGCCTGTGATGGTTGGTGATAGGTGACTCTCCCCACCGCTACTCCCTCCCCAGAGAACGGATGAAAAACCACAATGGGACAGTTCACGGAAAGTCATAGAGCATCAGATGTGATGAGCAAAAGAAGAATGAGGCTTATTGCCTGGCCCATTTATGCAAACATGTAAAAACATCCCCAACATATTGCTATGTATTTTTTAAATAATATATTAACAGCCTGGGAGATGGATTGCTAGGTCACACCTTATATATGTGTGAAAGGATGTGCCCTTGGGAGTGGAAGACAAGAGAAACAGGTGAGGGGAGGGGCAATGAATAAAATAGTACAATAAAACAGATGTGCATGGGGCGCCTGGGGGGCTCAGTGGCTGAGGTCTGCCTTCGGCTCAGGTCGTGATCCTGGGGTCCTGGAATCGAGTTCCGCATCAGGCTCTGCATTGGGCTCCCCGCAGGGAGCCTGCTTCTCCCTCTGCCTGTGTCTCTCCTCTCTCTCCCTCTCATGAATAAATAAATAAAATCTTAAAAAAAAAAAGATGTGGACCTGAGGAGCTAAGAAGAAGGGGAGGGGGGTACACAGCTAGGAAACAGCAGCAGAGTGGGACCAGAGGCCCCGGGTCAGCCAGACTTGCACGCAGGCTCAGACCTGTGAAGGCTGACAACCTTTGTTAGCAAGCATTTGCCTCCTGCCTGACACTGGGCTAAGCGCTGTCTCATTTTATCCTCACGGTACCCCTGTGAGATAGACGATACTACCAATCCCATTTTGCAGATGAAGAAACTGAGACATAAACCAGGAAATCAAAAGAACCCAGCCAGAGAGGGCTGAGTTGGCACTCCACCAGCCTCCTTGTCGCCTTAACAGGAGAGAAGGGTGGGAGCAGGAAGTGGAGTGGGAAGGCCTAAGCTTCAGGCCAGGGGAGTCCACAGAGACCAGGGCATGAGGTTTCACGACTCGGGGAGTGGAGGTCTCTGCAGGAATCAGAGCAGATCCCATTAGGCTGACCCTGGAACATTTTCTTATGCCAAAAAGCAAGAGAGTGTTTGAAAAGTGATGAGGACATGTCCAAAGGATACAGGAACCGGCTTTGATAATGCAGATTAAGGGACATCCTACTAAATAACCTGCCTGTGCTCTTTTAAAAAATGTTACGATTGTGACAGATAAAGAAATGCAGACCAATGAAAGCTAAAGAGATGGGACAACTGGGTGCAATGTGTACTCCTGGATTTGACCCTGGCCTGGGACGAGAAAGAGCCATGAGGATGGAGACAATTGACAACATTTAATGTGAACCATGGGGTAAATCATAGTGCTGTTTTGATGTCACATTTACCAATTTTAAACATTATACTGTGGATACACAAGAAAAAGTCCTGTTCTTAGGGAACACATTGAGATAGTCAGGGGTACAGAGGCATGGTGTCTACAACTACTTTCCAGTGGTTCAGAAAAATACGTCTAACTATGTATCTGCTGCTACTTTTCCCTCTGCATCTATATACAGAGGAAGCAAATATGACAAGTGTTAGTGATCCATGACTGAGTAAAGGGGAAATGAGACTGTTTTCTTTGCACAAGGCGTGCCATCTCCTTGAAAATGTGAGATTGGGGGATCCCTGGGTGGCGCAGCGGTTTGGCGCCTGCCTTTGGCCCAGGGCGCGATCCTGGAGACCCGGGATCGAATCCCACGTCGGGCTCCCGGTGCATGGAGCCTGCTTCTCCCTCTGCCTGTGTCTCTGCCTCTCTCTATCTCTCTGTGACTATCATAAATAAATAAAAATTAAAAAAAAAAAAAAAAGAAAATGTGAGATTGGCAGCCCGGGTGGTTCAGCGGTTTAGTGCTGCCTTCAGCCCAGGGCGTGATCCTGGAGACCCGGGATCGAGTCCCACATCAGGCTCCCTGCACGGAGCCTGCTTCTGCCTCTCTCTCTCTCTCTCTCTCTCTGTCTCTCATGAATAAATAAATAAAATCTTAAAAAAAAAAGAAAACGTGAGATTGTATCAAAATAGAAAGGAAAAAAAAGGCAGCAAGTAGCTATTTCCTTCTGGTCTGGCTTGTGGGAATCTAGAGGGTGTCCGTCGCCACCATAAGTGGTGAGTTCTGCCCAGCGCCAGTGTTTTAGAGGAGTCTTGAGATTTGACACATTTCAGGGATCGACAGAGGATGCGGTGGTGCCTCCATGAAAAGCAGGTCAGTGGATCTGACCTATGGCCAAGTCTCCTCTTCCATGGATTCTGCAGAGAGAGGTGGCTGCAGAGGCAGTAAATGTTCCCCAAGGGAAGAAGAGTGTAAGAATGAGGGTGAGGAGACCCGTCGGTCACTCCCTAGTTGAGCAAGAAGGAAAAGAAGAAGGACAAGGAGGCCAGAGCTGCTGTAGCTGCTGGATGGGGACAGGGACACCAATAAAAAGAAAAAAGGGAGGAAGAGGTTTCAGAGCCATGAAGGCCACTTTAAGGAACAGGGCATAGATCCCGAAAAGGGTGGAAAGTTCCCGAACATTGTACTGCTACCAGACACTTGGGCAATGCTCCCATGTTGTCCTGTTTTAAGAAATGGGGTGATGAGGTCGGCCTCTTGTGCAGCTCCCCTTGGCCACTGGGGGCTTCCCCATGCCCCGCAGGCCTCCAGACCCCCTCCTTGCTGGGGAGCAGAGAGCCGCAACCACATCTGGCCTGCACATCTGCCCAGGCTGCATGGTGCAGAGATGCCAGGAGTGCCTGGGAAGCTGTCATGCCCTGTGCTAGATGCTTGGTCTAGCCTGAGCTATGGGATCCACCATGGACCAGGGGCTGCTTAGGGGTCACTGATCATGGCCTTGTGGATGCGCATCGCCAGCATGATGCCACGTCTGTTAACAATGACATGGCAGTCACTGACAGCAATGGTGTCCTCAGGTTCATGCAGTTGTGTAAATGTTGGGACATGAGAGCTTCCACCTGTGACAACTGGAAATCCCGCATGAGCACTTGTAGCATCACATCCATCTGCTGGAAGCCGCATGAAGCGTGTCTGACTGTCTGGAGAAAGAATGAGAACATAACACCAGGGATTGTTTCCCATGACCCAAGGACACCTATTGTGGAATTGTTCTCGAAGATGTTGCTTCTCCGAAGTGTATGATGAAGCAAAAGAGGTGTTGGGCCAGACTTTCTGTGTCCCAACGACTCTGATGAGCACAGCAACGACAGCATCGTCTCAGAAGGTTTCCTGAAAGCGAGAGGGGCCCTATAGAGAAGATGTAACCCAGACTGGCAGCCCCAAAAAGAATTCAAGCATCAGGGCAGGTGGGGGAGACTCCAAAACCCAAATGGAAGTGGTCAGAAGCCTGTAACATGAGGAAAAATGCTGCTCCACAGAACTTACACCAGGCTGATGCTCTCTGTCCGTGGAGAAACAGACATTCATGAGGTGGGTGATCATTTCTTGGGCAAAGCCTGGCCGTTTTAATGTTGGTTGCCCTCCTAAAGCCACAGCACCACAAGTAGCAAGGATCTATCTCCCAGGAAGGGACATGAAGGATGATGAGCATGACAGAAGGAATGCCTAGCGCAGCAGAAACAGACCCAGGGTTTTAATTGCCCGGAATGATCAATAATATGACACTGAACTGATATATGTACAGTCGGGCATATGAGGTTCACACCATCAACTGCAGAAGAGCAAGTGATCAAAAAGGCAGCTTGGCATCTGCTCATGGCACAAAGACCCTGGGGGGTTTCAGGTGAGTCAAGGTCATTCTGAATTCAGGATGACCTGGCTGAGAGTCTCAAGACAAAACAACAGAGCCAAGCAAGCAAGCAAGCAGCAGTAGTCTTCAGCTGCACTCCTTGGGGGTGGGATGGGGGGACGGTCCCGCCATAACCTCTGGCACACGGGTGTGACATTCCAAGTGTCGCAGCTGGGTCTAGCGAGACATGTAGAATCTGGAGTGGCAAGATGGAGTTCGGAGAACAGATCACTTTACACTCAGAAAGCATAAATTCTTTCCACCCAGCATTTATGGGGTGCCTATTAGAGTCTGAGACATGTATGCCTTTCAAAGAACGATTGAAGGGAACAGATGTTCCACACGAAGAAGAGATGATTGAGGACAATGGGCTATATGCCCGCCAAGAGTCTAAGAGCTCTCATCCATCCCACAGAAGGAGGTTGTTGTCTTTTGCTTTGAGAAGAGCATGAAAACCAGTAAAGAGACCAACAAGAAGGCCACATTGGACTAAACACTAAGAATAAATTTATTTTATTTTATTTTTTATTTTTTTCATCATGAACCGTGTACTCTTGAATCCCCATCGCCTACTTCGCCCGTCCCTTCACCCACTTTGAGAAGAAATGTTTAAATACCCCGCTGTTTAGACTCTATCCAAATAGATCTGCCGATAAATGTATTGGGATTAAATTATGGGATGATTTACAGAGGAGGGTTACAATATCTGTTGTGAGGTTGCAGCCAAAGGTTTTATCTCTACCCCTCAGGAATATTCCAGAAGAGGTTGTCACACCAGACTAGACCACACGCAGGGTCCTTTTGTTGGGGACAGAAGAGGGAAGAAAATCATGTAAGGCAGACTGTCGAATAAAAGGCAAGAGGCGGGGAATGGCTTAGTTTTGAAATATATGTAATTGGAATAAAAGGATCACATGGCCTGGAGGGAAGACATGCTCTCAAGGTCTCAAAGTCCAGAACATGGAACAGCCCTGTTACTATGATGCCAGTTAAATTCAACCCTGTATGTCCAGTGAGCCCACTGCCCTTCTACTGTTTAATTTCAATGATTTCTTATTGATTGCCAAAAAAAAAAAAAAGGAGAACATGAGGGACGAAGGACACAGATTTGACGCCACTGACAGGCAGGGGAGCCCGGCCCTCCCGCCCTGTGCTGCCCCGGCCACCATCCCAGGCTGCTTTCAGCATCCCTGAGCTCTCTGGTTTGCCTCTCTACCCGCGTCTGTTTTCTGAGCTTGTAAAAATGAAGCCTGCGTGGTTGGCTAGTGCAACCAAGCCACGCCGGGCACAGGGTACGGTGGTCTGTTCTGGCGTCAGAAAGCCACCCTGTCCTGTGGTGCCCGTATTGCCCTTCCAGGGACAGGTGTTGTCACCTGCCCCTCCGGCCTGGTGGCCTTCCACGCTCCTCCCCGCAGCTCTTGCGTGCAGCCTTGATCTCCTGAGGCCATCACAACACAACCCGTGTTTGTGACGGAAACCAGGTCATACCCTCCTAGCCCCTATTTGCTTTTAAAGGATGAAATTGCTCATTGCTGGGAGAATAATACAGTAACTTTTGCTTATTACGGTTTACTCGTCGAGGTTTTGAAGTTACAAAGAGAAAAGAGAGAGCAGGATGGAACCCACAAGGGCCTGATGGATCACGATGGGGTGGCGCAGAGGGCACGGATCTTTACCAGCCCAGCAGGCCTGGCAGGGTGGCATTGGCAGGAAGGGACTGTGGCTGGCGGCAGGTGGGAGGAATGATCTGGAAGACCATGAGAAGCAGTGGTTTAAACTGGAGAGGTTGGGGCACCTGGGTGGCCTAGAGGTTGAGCATCTGCCTTTGGCTCAGGTGATGATCCCAGGGTCTTGGGATCGAGTCTCGCATCAGGTTCCCCGCAGGGAGCCTGCTTCTCCCCCTGCCTCTCTCTGTGTGTCTCTCAGGAATAAATAAAATCTTTAAAAATAAATAAATAAACAGGAGAGGTCAATGAGCAATGTGGTCCAGGCCATCAGCAGAAAGAGTGGAGGCGATGGCATTAGCAGCTGGCAGCTTCTGTTTCCTGCCAGCTCCGGTTCCCACCTCCACCCGAGCGGCCGCACCCAGCTCCTAGTGAGCCAGGATCTCCAAGGAGGTCATCTTACCCAGGGTGCAAGACCCAGATTTGAGAACCGGGCTCCTGGCTACTTGAACCCTGGAGTGGACTCTGCCCTTGAGGTTTAGGACAAGTCGCTTCCTCTCTGGGCTTCAGTTCCCCCGACCTGTAAATCAGGGATATTGAACGACATCAGCAGACCCCAACGTTTTCAAGAATGAAGGACCTGCTTAACTCACACACGCACATACACGTGCACACAAATGCCCCTGGATATCATATGACAGTTGCTGTCATTGGAACATCCACTGAGAAAACACTGAGCAACTAATTGCTGCTGTGAATTCAGTAACACTTCGGAGAAGGTAAGCAGTTTCTGGGTCACAAAGAGCGTTGGAAGAACATTAGTCTGGGTGTGTCAAGAATTGTATTGACCAATAAATAAATAAATAAATAAATAAATAAATTGTATTTACCTGCCCACACGGCTGCGTGGTGTGGACACACAGTGCAGGGCCTCGGCGGGCTCCCCCCACGTGCCCGCTGCCCAGCACGCAGCCTGGTGCACACGAGGCGCTTGTGAAGTGAACGAGTTGCCCCCGATGAAGTCCGGAGGAAGCAGGCCGGTGGTGGGCGATGCTGGCAGCCTGCCTCCAGGCCCACCTCCCCGGAGAGGCTTTGGAATCAGAAGGCAGAGCCGAGCCCCACGATAAGAAGCCAAGAGGAATGATTTCCCGTGGAATATTTAGAAAAAGGCTGCAGGCCAACCAGCTCAGAGGCTTTGCACTGGAGATAAGTGGAGGCTGAGCTATTCTGGACAAACGGGACTTGTTGGGCTAGCAGGGCTGTCCACAAGCGTTCAGGGAAGACAGACAGACAGACAGGCTCACTGCGAAGGCAGGGGAGGGGCTGGGATGGCGCTTCAGACCCCTTGAGGACACTGGAGCTGACCTCCTGATTGTCCCAAGGAGGAAGCCAAGGGTAGAAGGTCCTCATGGGGTGGCTTTCCAGGGTCAGGTGCTGAGCAAAGGGCCTTCCCACGTAGTCCCCTAATCCTATGAAGCAGGGTTATTATCCCCATTTCCCAGATGAGGGGACTGGAGCCCAGAGACACCACAGGCTTTGCCAGAGCTGCCCAGCTGGTTAGGGCCAAGGTGAGGCCGGACGCTGGGCCTGCAGACACGTGCTGCCCCCCAAATGCTGACTCAATTCTGTGCGGGAAGGTGGGACCAGGGTTCACAGCATCACCAAGACTCAGCCCCGAACGGCCCTGGGAGCGACCCTGTTACCAGCACCCCGAGCCATGCCAGCCTTCGTTCCCACCCCTGACCTCACCCGCCCCTGCAGGGCCAGGTGCAGCTTCTGCTTCCCTTCACGAAGCTGGGGAGCCGACCTGGCTTCTGTACCCCTGTCCCAGCCTCGAGGAGGCCATCTGACCCGTACCCACCCCCTCCTCCAGGACCTGATGAAAGGGAGCCCTGGTCCTGGGAGGCCCTGGCCATGAAAGCTGGGAACTCAGGTAAAACAGTATCCACCCATTTTATAGATCCAAACACCAAGGCCAATCTTCCTTCCTTCCTTCATCTATTGGGTCCCAACTCCACCCAAAAAGGACTTAAGGGGACTTAGAAAACACGTCCTAATTGTGATTTTTTTTTTTAAATAAGGGAAGTGTGGGCAGGGGAGACATACTAGAGATGAGATTGAGGTTGACAATGAGGCCCACGGGAGTGGATATCTGAGCTTTGCCCAGAGAAGAGCAGAGGGTGTTTCAGGGAAAATCTTGTGGGCAAACACCCAGGAGTGTGAATACTGAGCTGCTGGGTTTCGGAGCTGCTGGTGTCTCGGCGCAGCCCAGGCTGACCCTGGAACTCTCTTCCCATGGGCACCCTCCCCTCCCCTCACTGTGATCACCCCTGAAAAAGCATCTGGGCTGTAGGAGCTCCCAGGAGGGGCCTCACTATGGGTGTATCAGGGTAGGCTGCCTGAGGAGGAGTCTGGAAAGGGCTTGAAGGGGGAAGGATAGGGGGAGGTAGAGATTCAAAGAGGGCATTCCAGAGAAAAGACACAGCGATGGGAAAGCACAGGGTTTGTCCAGGCCTCAGGGAGGGGAGCCAGGGTATAGAACAGAGGGCATGGAGGGGAGGGATTTGAAATAAGACTGGCTGGGTTGTGGCAGTGGCGTGGGGTAGACACGGGGGAGCAGGGATCTGAGCCCCAGAGCCCTCAGTCCTCCAGCACCTGGCTTTCACGTGGCCCTGCGTGGCTACTCTCCCTTTGCACAGAGGGGACACTGAGTCACAGACAGGCAGTGGGCAGAATTTGCATGCAAGCTGCTGGCTCAGCCCCAGCCCCAGGACCCCAGGCACGGGTCAGCCCCTCTGGGATGCAGGGCCCAGAGCTCCACGAAGGGGAGCAAGAAGGAGTCCCCAGCAGCCGCGAGGTGCTCAGCTTCCTGGGTCTCTCCTCTGCTCCAGCCTCCACCCACCCCCGGCCACTAAAGGTGGGAGGCTGCGCTCCGTGAGCTTGTCTGTAGGTCATTGGTGCAAAGGAAATAGCAATGGTGTCTCCACTTGGCAAATGCTTTGCAACATGTGCATGCTTGTGGGGGCTGGTGACTGGGCTGGGGTCACCTTCCTGTCCCTGTGCTAGGGATGCACCATGGGGAACCTGGCTTGGGGGGGTGGGGGCCTTTGGGGTGCAGGAAGGAGAAGGGCCAGGACGGCAAGCTCAAAACATGACACACGGGAAGCTGTTCGTAAGGAGCAAGTAAGGCTGCGGGCTGGGCTGCCGTGGCGGGGGGAAGGGGCGGGCAACGTACCCCTGGGATGGCCCCAGGTGATTCAGAGCCCCTGCCCTTGTGCCCGGCCAGGTGACTGGTCTGACTGGTCCCACGTAGCCAGGTGCCCCCCAGCTCCCACCAAATAAGCTGCAGGAATGTCTCTAGTGCAGGACCCAGGCAAAGCGAGGCCCCACAGAGAGGTGAGCCCCCATCCTGGCCCCACGTTCTCATCCTGGTCTTCTTCCCCTTTCCTCCTGGAGGAGTCAGCCCTCTCCCACCAGCTTCACATACCTGCCCCTGTCTCTCTTGCATCTGTACCTCCAGCCTTGCCTCTCAAGCTCCCAGCCTGGAATTTTCCATCACCTGTATCAATACCCCCACCACCCTGCCTCCTCCCATCCCTTCCCAGTGCCAGGCACCACTGGGCCTCTCCCTGCTTCCCCCGCTCATGCCCTCACTCACCAAGCCCTCACCTCTCCCTCCTCACCCACGCCCTGCTCCATCACCCTCTCACCCCATCACCTGCAGCATCTTCCAATCGCTGCCCCCCCAGCTCGTCCCTCCCACACACACTGCAAGGTGGCTCCAGTCCCTGCCTCCCAAACCTCCCTCCAAACTCCCACTCATGCAGGTATAAACCCAACTGTGCCAATACCCAACTCCCCCGGTATCTCCAGATTTTTCCACGTTGGCTGAACCCATTCCTCCACCCTTGCCCCGGGGGTGTGGGGGTGGGGGCTGCTGCTCTTGCTCTCAGCCTCGCAGAGGCAGAGCTGGTGGGAGCCTGGGGTGCCACCAGAGCCACTGACTCAGTTCTCCCACACTGGGCAGCACAGGCCAGTCACCCCTCACCCCGAGCCTATTTCCTCACCAGGTAAGGGTTGATAACACCTGCTGACCTCACCGCCACCAGACAATGGCCTTCCAATTTATGAGATTTATAAACCCCTCAAAGAACAACTCAGATCATAGAGGGAAAGATTAAAACAAGAATCACTGAAACAAAAAGGCAGGAAAAACCGAACCCAGTGGACAGACCAACAAATCCGAATGGATCAGGCTCGGGCATAAACACACCACGGAAGTTTCCTCAGCTGCGGAGAAAGGGGGGCGGATCCACGTGCACTGACAGGGACCACTCCCAAGAGAAATGCCAATTCTTTCAAAGTCCCTGAGCATAAGAGTCAACCACTTGGGTGATTTTTCTTAAAGGAGGATTTTAGGGGCGCGTGGGCGGCTCAGTGGGTTAAGCGTCTGCCTTCAGCTCAGGTCATGATCCCGGGGTCCTGGGATGGAGCCCTGCATCGGGCTTCCTGCTCAGCAGGGCATCTGCTTCTCCCTCTCTCTCTGCTTCTCCCCCTGCTTGTGCTCTCTCACCTTCTCTCAAAAAATGAACTTTTTTTTTAAAGAAGGATTTTAGGGAACATAAACATAAGAAGATGGAAGGATAGAATGTTTCTGGAAAGATCCACAAGGGGCGAGAACACTGGTGCCCCTGGGAGCAGGGACTTGCCGGGAGACAGACATGTATTCTCTGTGTACTTTTGATTTTAGCACGTGCATGTATTAACCATCTTCAAAGAATTAGAACACAGGGGATGCCTGGGTGGCTCAGGGGATGAGCGTCTGCCTCTGGCTCAGGTCATGGTCCTGGGGTCCTGGGATCGAGTCCCATGTCGGGCTCCCCGCAGAGAGCTTGCTTCTCCCTCTGACAATGTCTCTGCCTCTGTGTCTCTCATGAATAAATAAATAAATAAATAAATAAATAAATAAAATCTTTAAAAAATTAGAACACAGGACAATAGCATCTTTCTCCTGGAACTGCAGATTACACGAGATCCATACAGATTCCCACTGAGAGGCTGGAGAGGATCAGCAAACCCCCCCCCCCCCGCCCCGCCAAATGCTTTATAAACTGTAAAACCCTATGGATGTAGCTATGGAGTGATTAAAGGTCCCTGGATTCTAATTCCATCCCCAGCACTTATTGGCTGGTGACCTTAGATAACTTAACCCATCGGGGCCTCATTTCCCTCACTCTTCACATAGGATAATAACACTACGGACTCAGTAGGACTGGCATGTGGATTAAACGTGTCAGTGCAGGGAAGGTATTGGAGCAGCCCCTGGCCATGGCAAACAGCCAGTCTGGGTTTCCTGTTATGGCATCAGTTATGTGGCACACATTTCGAGGCCTGTGAGGGTGGGGTCTATGCCCTCACCTGTGCGTAGAACAAATAGGGCCCGAATGTTTGCAAACTGAGTGTTTGACATGCTGTCTGGATGGGTCACTTCCACAGGAAGAGGTGGAAGGACTCACTGCCCTTGGGCACATGAGAGCCAGGGACTAAGTTCAGCTTACCCTCATGAGCACTGGGAGCAGCAGGCACCGGCCCGGCGTCCCTCCCGCCCAGGACGTCAGTGCTCAGCTCTGCCTGGGGCATCCATCCGGTGCGGAATCCCTCTTCCCTCCTGCTCAGCCCAGCGTGAGCGTCTCCCAGTGAGCAGTTCCAGTAACGGCAGGTGCTCGCTGGTGCTGCTTCTGCGCCCTCCCCCAGGCCAGGTGCAAGCCATGGAGATGAGGCTGACCCATCCCTGGACGTGCTCTGGTGAGAGTGGATGAGGAGGGAGGGCAGGCTGGGTGCATTTGCTCTGTGTGGGACCTGTGTGGAAGCCTGAACGCAGATGTGCCAGCAGGAACAGCAGACAGAGGTGGTCGGAGGGCCCTCATGTTGTGTGTTCCATTGCACACAGGTGGACAGATGGGAGCCCATAAAAGAGGCCATGTGGGAGGTAAGGGTAGGAAAGATTCCCCAACAGGTCGTCTGAGGGGACCTGGCATCTGGGCCTGAGCACTGGGATGCAGGCAGGCAGCCCTGCAGGGGATGGAGGCAGGTGGATTCAAGGAATGTATCACTCAGGGCCCAGGCAGCTTGGTTGTGGGGCCCCTGGGGAGCAAGGGGAGCATGCTCACTCTCTCTTGTTATTCGGCAGGACTGATTGGCCATCATGGCTCCATGAGGACAGAAGGGACACTACTGGACGCACAAAGCAGAGGTGCACTGAGGGAACCAATGTCCAGGCAGTGTGGACCCCCACTGGCCATCCGTGGCAGCCATTATCCTTAATTTAACAAGACCAATGGGTGAAGGCATCAGGATGGAATTTGTCCGTCCACAGAGTCATTGGGGTGACAGCTCTGAGGGGTATAGACAGTCACAGAGAACCTCAGAAATATTTGGGGAAATGGACCTTCCTCTAAGTCAAGCAGATGGAGGTTTGGGTGTCAGATCCAGATCTTAACATAAGGATGATTCCCAGTGGGAGAAAGGGGAGAAGAGAGAAACCAGGGCTGGGACTGGTGCAGTAGGCAACAGAGGGGAACGTGATGATGGGGCTGAGCTTAGGATAGCCAATATGGAGGACGCTCCGCAGGGGGAAGGAGCCGAACCTGCACCTGACAACACGGGGCAGACACGGAGGGAGTGGTCTGGATCCCCAGTTTCTGATATGGGTGATGGGGTGGACAGCAGTGCCATAGGTTGAGATGGGGACCTGAGAGGCAGAGCAGCTTTGGGGGGTTAGGTAATGGATTCAGATGGGGATCTGTCTCTGGGATTTAGAAAACACCTAGCATGGGGCCTGAATTTCCCACTGAGGTGGGTGGAATGCCCCAGCTCACACAGCCAGGTGCTGGCAGCCCCCAGGGGACTCTCCGCCCCACGTCCTCACTATTGTTAAAAGGGCCTAATGAGCAGACAAAGCAGTGTGGCTTCTTTAAATAGAACCCCAGTCCCCAACCTTGTCCCAGAGGCTGCCCCTTTCTGTGGCTCACCTCCGCAGCTGGGCGGTGGTGCGCGAGGCCCGTGATACCAACCTCCCTACTGGGGCCTCGGCACAGCCATTTCTACAATTAGCAAGTTCCACGCAGACAGGCCTCGTGCATGAGCAAATATCCTACTATTCCCCTGGTGAATCTCACCGTAGTCACCGCTCTGGGGTTGGACTTGGCATTTCGCAGGCTCTTTGTCCACCCCACCGCCCTGCTCAGGAGCCAAGCTGCCTTGGGAAGCCTGGGTGGGCAGCACCCTGTCCTCCACTGACTCATGCATGCTGGTGGCAGGTGACCCCAGCTGTCTCCAGAATGGGTCCCTGGCTTGGGGGCAATCAGAGGCTGGTTCTGGCCCTGTGGGGTGAAGTGGGAACCAGACCCAGAACCACTTCACCCCACAGGCATGGCTGTGCTGGGCCTCAAAGAGCCTCCACGTGAGACCTCAAAGGACCCTGAGAGCCTGCAGGGACCTAGCTCATTCTCAAGCCTCCTGGCCATCACCCCAGGGGTCCCCCGGCCTTGCTTGAAGACCTCTGTTGACAGGGAACTTCCTGTTGGTGAGGGAGCAAGCGCTCTTTCCCATAAGAGAAATCAAAATGTTAGAATCGACTTGCATGTGCTTCCACTCCTGGTTCCAACTCAACCCTCGGGGACTCTAGACTTGCTCCCTCTACTTGGGGCAACCTTGAAGAGGCAGGCACCCAGCACCTCAAACAAGTCCAGTAGGTCCTCTGAACCTGTTCCAGGTGGTCAGCGGCACTCTAAGATGCAAAACCCAGAACAGAAACCCCTACTCCCGGGATAGTCACAGCTCTGACGTTCACCTCGTTCATTATAGACACTCTGCTTCTGTTAATGCGGCCCCAGGTCTCATTAGCCTTCCAGGAAGCCTTATCACACTGACATCTCACAGGCAGTGTCCAGCCACTTAAATGCTCAGATTCTTTTCATAAAGGACCTTTTCATGCCTTCTCCATTTTCTACATGGGCAGCTTTTTGCCCCCCTTAAAGTCTAGAACAACACAATCCAATGTAAATGTAATGCAAGTCATAGGTGTTACTTTTAATTTTTAGCCATATTTTAAAAAGTCAAAAGAAAGAGGGGAGATATTTTTCAATAATGTATTTTATTCCATTCCCTATATCCAAAATATTATCATTTCAACTTGTAATAAATATTAAAAAACCATTGATAAGATTTTATTCTTTTTTCCCTAACATCTTTTGCTCTTAAAATATGTCTCAATTTGAATATTAAATTCTCAACAGCTGAAGTAAAATGTAATCCTACCAAAACAATAAAAGCATTTCTTGAGAAAATTTTACACAGCTTTTGGCTTGTCAATTTACATTTTAATTACTGAAAAATAAAACAATGTAGTTCCTCTGGGGCATTAGCCCCATTTGAAGTGCTCAGTAGCACAGGTGGCCTGCAGTGACCATATTGGAAAGTGCAGATCTAGAATTCAAGAAAGAGAAACTGGCATCTCCCAGGACATACTGCTTCCAAGGTCCCTGGTGTCTCTGAGAGGAGTGAGGAGGTGGCTGCCGCCAGGGAGCCCACCATCCACGTATGATGGGCTGGCGGCAGGCAGAGGCACGCGGTGACAGCCAATGTGAGTCCAGAAGAAGGGGGAGTTCAGGGGCCAGGCATTCAGGGGAGACAAGCCCAAGAGGCTCTAGAGAAAAAGCAACATTGGAGCTGGGCTTTGGAGATTGAGTGAGGATTCACCAGGCAGGGAAGAGGAGACAAGTGCCCAGGGGAGAGCATGAGCAAAGGCCCCGAGGTCAGGAGGAGCAGGGAGGGGTGAGAACCCGGTCAGGCAGGAGAGCAGGCTTTGGGGATTAGGGGGAGAAGGAAGCAAGGTGAGTGTGCATTTGTGCTTCAGGAGTTGGGGTTTGCAAATTTGAGGTGGCTGGCAGAGACCTCCTAGAGATAGTTACCCGAAGACCAGTCTTGGGCAGAAGCACATCCAAGGGGAAGTTGGCTTTGTCCCCGCAGAGCACCGTCCACACACACACAGCCCGTCACCGCCCTACACCTGCTGCAGCCAAGCTTGCTTGAAGCCTCTACTCCTACCCCTGCACACACTCCCTCTCTGTTCCTGGGTCCCTCCTGCCAGCCCCCACTCACATTCTGTCCGTCTCTCCAGGGGCAGGTGACTGGGAGGAGGAGGGTGCTCTCTGGGTGATGGAGATACAGCATAGTTCCATCTGACTACATGAGTGTTTCCTGGCTGTGCATTCACCGTCGGTGCCCCCCGATCATAGGTATATCATTACCCAATAAAAAAGCTTTAAAAATAAGCCCCTCCCCCCAGCCTCCCAGCTCAGTTTGTCCCCTCTACCTTCTGGACCCCTCCTTTCTGCCTTGGGAGCCCCTCCATCCCCCTCCATTTCCTGGGATAGAACAACCTGCTGAGGGCCCATTACACTGCTCAGCACCCCCAAGTGAACATCATTTCTAGAGCCTGGGCTCACATTCTGGTTTCACCGACTGTTCACCACGTGACACCTTCCTATTGCTGGATGTCAAGCACCCCAATTTCCTCCATCTGTAAATAGGGATGCAGAAGAACGTCTCTCATAGAATCATCAAAAGGATTGAAAAGGGTGATGTTTGTAGAGCACTTGGCAGGTCCCTGGTCCATTTAATCTTTGAAAATCCCTGTCATACCACGTGGAGAGGTTCTGAGCACCTGTTCCGGCCACAGTCTGGGGGAGTTTAGATAAGCAGGATCCAGTCCCAACTATCATCCAATCTGGGAGACAGGTATAAATAGTCAGTGCGGCCCGTCCTGTGACAGCTCCACAGCCGGACCAGCGGGCTAGTAGGGCCCTACTGCGGTAATGCCCTGCTGAGGGCAGGGTAATGGGTGATCAGGACGGGGCACCTTGCTGCCTCCCCATATGTGAGATGGGCATGAGCATCATGTCAGCAGTGCCAAGGCTGTTGTGAGGGCTGGAAAGGGGCTTTGGAAACTATAAAGGGCTGAGCGAATGTGCATCTCCCTCTGTGTCCCGGCTCAGGACAGCCAAGGCACCTATCTGTTCCCATGTAGACCTGGAGTCGGGGAGGAAGGTGTGGAAATCTGGGGGTGGGGCAGGGTCTCTACTGAGACCCCAAAGGCATGAACCACTAACTACCCTAATCTCAGCTCCTCCGAGTTTCCCAAGGGCAGGTATGGGAAAACATGCTTGGAGGCACCCGACGGAGTGTGGGAACCGGGCACCCACCACTTGGGCAGGGGACTCCTGGGCAGTGTGCACGCTATCTCCAGGCGGGCTGTGGACGGTGAGTGGCCAGGACACTTTGGACCTTCAGGGTGGCCTTGGAGAGGCCAAGGATGGGGTGGAGGAAGGCTACTCCCAGCTCTCCAAGGCCCGGGTGGGGAGCGCTGCTGGGGCCATGGAAGAGTAGCGATGGGGTAGCAATGGGGCAGTGATGGGGCAGCGACGGGCCGTGGGGCGTCTGGGCGCACCGCCACCGGAGTGGGATGCCCCTGGCGGTGCAGACGGACTCTGGAGTCACCGGAATAGGGTAAGGAGCCAGGGACTCCGGGCTTCCCCACCGGGCGGCGTCTGAGTGGGTGGCAAAGGCTGAGTAGGCATTCCCCCTGGCAGACAGCCAGCTGGGAGCCCAGGACCCGACCCCCAGCGCATGGCGGTGGGCGCTGGGCGATGGGCCCTGGGCGCTGGGCCCTGGGTGGCAGGCGGTGGACCCTGGACCCTAGGCGCTGGGCCCTGGATGGCAGGCGGTGGACCCTGGACCCTAGGTGCTGGGCGCTGGGCGGGTGGAGCAGTGGGGCAGGGTCCCGCACCCCCGCCTTGGCCGCTGGATCAGGGGTCTCAGCGGCAGGAGGGGTCCTCCAGCCTGTCCTCCTGAGGTCAGTGACGTCGGGAAGCGGCGGGGAGCTCCCGCCGCCTTCAAAAGGCGCCACATTCCGCTTACGGAGCAGAAGGGTTGGGAAGTCGGTTCGAATCCCAACGCAGCAGCTGGGGATGCGCCGGGCGCGGCCGGAGCCTATGGTAGGGTGTGGCGGCCCCTGGGCTTCTCCCTCGGCGGGGTGACCCGCTGCCGGAAAGCGCAGGCCCCGCACCTTGCCGCGACCTCTCCCCCGCGCGGTTGATGCGTGCTGTCCTCTTCCTCGCTCGGGCTTCTGGCTCCGGCAGAAGAGCCGCTGGCTACGGGATGGGGACACTGGGACGCCCAGGGAGGCCAAGGTCACACCGCGACTCCCGGTTCTCCCTCCTACTCCCACGACTTCCATGCGCAAGTGTGGATGGACCCCAGCTCCCCAGCACCCGCTGCTCAAGTCTCCCCTGCGGCCCGAGGCCCCGGGGGCTGCACCAGCACCAGAGCAAGTCCGAGGGCTGGACGGGGCTCCATGACACAGAAGCCATGGGAGGTGCAAGTGCAAGGACACGCCCCCCACCCTCACATTGACAGGTAGGGAGGATGCCAGCCCTGCTGTGGCACCCACAATCCCAGGCACGGGCCAGCCCAGAGAGGAAAGCTTGCACACCCTTCTCCACTTCCACTCACCCCTGACCTGGGCACCCAAGTCCTTTCCTCCGTGTCCAAGTCCAAACATGCCTCCTGACCCGTTTGAATAGTGCAGGCCTGCAGGCCACCAGCTCCTGGACACTGCCAGGAGTGAAATAGCTCTTCGAGCCCAGGGCACCCCAGCTGCCAGGACCCAGGCCAGCCGGGCCCTGAAGCCAGGAGCACCAGCTGGCACCGCTGCTACTTCATGTCAGAGGCCTGCCCTGGGATGGGGTTGAGGCTCGCAAATGGCCGGGTAAGCAGTGTGGAGATGGGAGCTGGCCTTCTCAGAGGGAGGACTCACCTGGCCCCAGAGCACCACTCTGGGGGTCTGAGTCCTGGGCATGCAGCTGAGACCCCGATGGGGAGGGCCCCTGCTCTCATGGGGTGCCCATCCTCATGGGGCAGACAATAAGCAAATAAATACACTTTTAAAAAAGCAAGTGAGCAAGAGATGGCCCAGAGAGTAAGGAGAGCAGTCACCGGAGTACTGAGGAGCAGCTGCTGTATGTTATGTATCATCTGGGAGGCTTCCCGGAGGAGGTGAATGGGAAGCCCAGACCTGAATGGCGTGGGGGAGAAACATTGTTCTAACATGGTCAGAAGGGCATGGAAATGGGCAACGGAAGCCTATGAATTGTGACAAATCCCATTAAAATAAATGGGGGCGGGGAGAAGGACTTGGGGCAGAGGGTGAGGGTGCCCCAAGGCTTGGGAAGCAAGTCTGAGTGGGCCTTAGAGCTGGGCAGGGCTCTGGGACCCCTGCCCAGGCTGGTCACCTCTTGCAGAGCTAGTTCACAGGGTGTCTGAAGACTGCACCTGGCAGGGTGGGAAACCCCAGGGCTAGTTTTCTCCCTCCTGATGGTTACTCAGCTCATTGTACTTTACATATTGTGGATTTTTGTTTGTTTGTGGTATTTGGGTCAATCCAGAGTTTCATTTCTGTCTTTGGGTTTGTTTAAAAAGCTCAGTTCAAGGGGCGCCTGGGTGGCTTAGTCCATTGAGTGTCCAGATCTTGGTTTTGGCTTAGGTCATGATCTCAGGGTCATGGGATCGACCCCAGTGTTGGGCTCCCCGCTCGGCATGGAGTCTGCTTGAGATTCTCTCTCTCCCTCCCCCTCATCCCTCCCCCTGCTCACTCTCTCTCTCTCTCTCTCAAATAAATAAATCTTAAAAAAAAAAAAAAAAGCTTACTTAAAAAAAATTGAAAGGGAGATTCATTCACAAAATTATTCCAAGGTTCCTACCATGTGCTTCCAATTTCCAATGAGGGGTGACTTTAAGTGGCCCCCCATCTCTTCCCGTGACTCTGTCTACAGGGCAAGCAGGGCAGGGAGTGTGAAAGCTATGACAGGTGGCATGGTCCGTGGAGAAGCCCGCTCACCAGCGCAGGGGCAGGTGCAGCTCCCAGGTCTTGGCTTCCTCTCAGTCCTGACAACTGTCACCCTGCATTTCCTGATCTGGAGTTGACACTTCGTGGGATTTGCCTGCCATGCCAGAAGTCTGGGGACACTCAGCACCCAAATCCCCGATGGGTGGCTTTCAAGTGGACTCTGAGGGCTCCCCATGGTTGGCTGTCTCCTCTCTTCATTTTGAACCAGTTGTGCATGGGCTACAGAGTGGTGCCAAGTGCCAAAGCAGAAAGATGACAAATAGCATGCTGCTTCGAAACCCACGACTGTCCTTTCCCCATCAACAACATGCTTTTCCTCCCCTTGCCCACCTTCTTCATTGAACGGGGCCTTTTTCTTTCTTTCTTTCTTTCTTTCTTTCTTTCTTTCTTTCTTTCTTTCTTTCTTTCTTTCTTTTTCTTGAACTTTTTGTTTTGGAATTATTTCAGATTTTTTTTTTAAGTGGCAAAGATAGTAAGAATTCTCGTAGACCCTTCACCCAGCTCCCCTGATATTAACATCCTGCAGAAACATACGGTCGAAAGTGCTCTTTGCCTTTTGAAGTGAGAGCTGCTCTTGTACAAAATGAGATGAAGGGGACGCCTGGGTGGCTCCATGGATGAGTGCCTGCCTTCAGCTCAGGTCGTGATCCTGGGGTCCTGGGATTGAGGCCGGCATTGGGCTCCCCACAGGGGGAGCCTGCCTCTCCCTCTGCCTGTGTGTCTCATGAATAAATAAATAAAATCTTAAAAAAAAAAAATGAGATCAGGCCCCGGCTCCAAAGTTTGCAGTTCATGTCCCCTCCCTGCTGGGTCCTGCCCAGGCCAGACTATGCAGTGAGGTGACTGGGAGGTTCTGAGACAGGGAGACCCTCAGCTAGAGGCTGGAGGCCTGGCCCAGGGCAGGAGCAGTGGACGCAGAGGCAACCAGGGAGTTGGGCTGGGCAGGGCCTGCTGGATGGGTGGGTGGGGAGGGATGGGGTTCAGAGGGGTCAAGGGAAGGCTCCAGGGACCTCCTTTCATCATTCAGTGCCTCGTAGTTGGCACTGGGCAACTACGTTGCCAGTAGTTGGCCGTAAGGGAAAGGTGGCTCTCTTGGAGTGTGAGGGGGATGCATGACGTTGTTGGGGGGGTGACCAGGGGAGTGAAATAGAGGCCCTCTCGTTGTGGCAATACAAAGATGTGCCAGTCTCAGGGCTGAATCCCTGCTCTGCCACTGTTATCCTGGGGCGAGACCCGTGACTCTCTGCATCTGTGAGATGGAAAGGATGCCACGCCTGGGAAGCAGGGCGCACCTGGCACGGCACCTTCTCTCTGTCCCTGTCTGTGTCGCCTCGGCTGTGCCCAGCCTTCCCTTCCATCCCTGCTCTTCTCCCGACGTCCCTATGGAGACATGGGAGTACAATTGCTTGGCGCACTGGGGAACAATTGGAGGTTAGGTGAGCATAGCTTGCATGGATTGTGTTCCACACCCAAAACTCTTCTCGTGCATTTATCCGTCAAGCGTGCCACCTTCTGGTCCTCTGAAATAGGCCCTGTTGCCGTTGGAGGCCTACTTGACAGAGAGGTTATGTGAGCTGCTCAGGTGGTCAACGAGGCCGTCCTGGCCTCCTGGTCTGGGCCCCCTGGCAGCAGCTTCCCTCTAATCCTTCGGCAGGACGGTCGGGGCAGGGACCAGGGCCACAAGCTCTGGCTTGTGGTTAAAAAAACCCCACAAGAACTGTGCAAAGAGGGCTGCAGTGTGTAGATGAGGCTCCTGCCCTGCAGCACCCCACGTCGCCACCCCCCTGGACTGGTCCTCGTTGTCCCTGCTGATTGCCTCTTCCAGCTCAAGCACCTGTGTGCGCTCATGCCCTCTGCCCAGGCTGCTTTCCTTCTCAGTCTGCAATAGGCTGTGCGTGCAATTCTGAGGTCACTCCGTGGCAGACAGCCTGTCCCACGAGGCCCCGATGTGTGTTAGGTCCCTCCCTCCCCACCTGCAAGCCCTTGGAAAGTGAGAAACAGCCTAGAGCAACTGCCAAGACATATGGTTAAGTAAACAGACCAGGGCGGGTGTTGTAATTTCCAAAAGATGGTAAAACCTAAGTGCTGCTAGACCTCAGTTGTTTAAAGTGCTAACTATCCAAGAGACCACGGAGGAGGCCTGGATGGTCTCTCCCAACAGTGATGACATGAGGACCAGGTAGCCGCAGGGGCGTGTGGACGCTGGTGAGTGCAGGAAAGCAGGCCACGGTGGAGGCGTGCATTCGATCCACCTGTACTCCGCAGCGGTGAGCGGCCCACGAGCAGCCCATGCCTGCGCTCCTAGGGCACGTGCGATCTTTAACCCTCACGAGAGACCTGACTGGTAGGTTCCTTTATCCCCATTTTACAGGAGGGAAAACTGAAGCAAGGCACTTGCCCCTAGCCACAAAGCTTTGGGGTCAGGCCAAACTTTAAAGGCAGTCTTTCAAAATAAATGTTGAGGGTCAAAGGTACAAGGTCATTGGTTTTCTAAAATGTCCTCTTCTGATTCTATAGCTTCAACAATTAATTTTTTTTTTTTTAAATAAAAGGGCAGTGAGTCATCAGGGAGACTCAATAGCCTTTGGTCCTCTCCTTCCCTAGGATCTCTTTTTAGGATCCTCGGAAGCGTTATGAGATTTGCTCGGAGGACAAGCATGGGGGCACCCCACCCTTCCTTTAAATCAGTGTGGTCCTTTGGGGCATCTCCTGGGCAACGCTCAGAGCTGCTCCGTGGAGGATTGCCATCTCTCTAAGTAGGGTGCACGACCAGAAAACCATCCTGATATCACAGGGCTGCCTCCAAAGAGGAAGTCGCTGACATGAGTGTCTTAGTCATGGCTGCAGCGGGGGGACTCCGAGGGCCCTTGTAGCACACAGCACCTTTCCAGTTTCTCCTGGCTGATTCCTTACTCCATACTAGGTAACAAACAACATGCGTCCATTTTGTGGTGATATAACACTTGCCCCCCAATCCCATCCATCAACTTCCACATCTTGCAAAATCACACCAACTCTCCTTTCTGGGTGCCTATATCGGGATCAGTGCCTTCTTCCCCTGCCCCCACAGGAACGAGTAAGTGTGGCTCTGCCTGGCCTGGCCACGGGGCTCTGGGTGAGTGCGGACTGGCACTAGAATGTTGGGCTAGCTGAACAAACGCCTGTGGGAGGGGTCCAGGTTGAGCACTCCTGGGTAAGTCTCCCTCATAGAAATCATGTCGGGGGGTGGGGGGTGGATTGGGGCCTCCCTGGGCCTCGCACTCTGTCCCTCTGTCAAGATACAGAACATCACCATCTCCCCAGGACAGTCGCCATGGCAGCTGATCTTCTGTGTCCCTCACTGGCCGCAGACTATCTGGTGGGAGCATGCATAAGCTCCTGCGTGAGGTGGTCCCCCTTGGGCAGAGAGTAATTCCTGGGGAAGGCGGCCAACAGTTACAGGAGCGGGGGGACAGTTGCTCTGCTCAGTGAAAGCCATCAGATGGGGAACAGCATCACCTGTAGATGCTAATGGAGAGTGAGTGACATGTTGGTATTTTTAAACCTGTGAGCCTGGGACGCCTGGGTGACTCAGCGGTTGAGCATCAGCCTTTGGCTCAGGGTGTGATCCTGGAGTCCGAGGATCAAGTCCCACATCGGGCTTCCTGCATGAAGCCTGCTTCTCTCTCTGCCTGTATCTCTGCCTCTCTCTGTGTGTCTCTCATGAATAAGTAAATAAAATCTTAAAAACAAAGCAAAACAAAACAAAATTGTGAGCCTGCCATGGTTGCGATAAACTAGGGGGAGGTCAGGGAAGGAACACCCTTCTCTACACGATACCAGCCAACAGACACAGAAGGAATAGCAGAGGTAGGAAAACACTGCTGTGTAGCCCATCATGAAGTAGTGAGAGGCGTGCACAAGGGTCACTGAAGGGTTAAAAATCGCTCCATGGAGGTAGTTGAGGGAAGGATCTCCACAAGGCCCCGCAGTGTCCCCCACTCACTACAAGAGGAACGTGATGCCTCAAATGCAGGTGGGCCCAGGAGTCCCGCCTCCCCCGGGGATCCACCCTGAGCACTGTCAGTGACCAATGACCATGACCGCTGGCACAGCCTGACGTCCTTGGGCCTCCTCACAGTGTGTGGCAGGAAGCAGGAGGCCGCTCTGGGGCATTCTTCACGAGGGCCTAGAATCCGAATCCTGTCATGGGGAAGGAACCGTACCATGTGGCCAATGGACCTGCACTCCGAATAAATGGAAACAAAAGACAAGATAGATGAAAGAATTGAAACTGAGGTTATGAAAGATTTGGGGGGACCATGAGGGAATTGGGGGGGCCGGCCATCTGTCAGCTGATTGTGCCGGGGAGTTGCTGTGAAATCTCACTGGGTCATCCTCCTTCTTCCTTAGGAAATAAATGCTGGAGCATGTGGGGTAACACATGCTGTCCTTTCAAATGGGTACATGAGAGAGAAAGGTATGTGATATGTTGTATGTGATGCAGGTGTGCAGAGAGAGAGCGTACATGTGCAAATCAACAAAAAGTGTTCCCTGTTGTAAACTCATGAAGGACACTCATTCTTCTAGACTTGCAACTTTGTAGCTGTGAAAATTTGAGAGCTGGGGGAAAAAGATCAAGTGAGGAGGAGAAATCTGTCCCCATTGGGTTTCTGGGTTTCCCTGAGCTGACCTGAGAAAACCTCCTGAGAAGCCACGTGGTGTTCACCAAGCACCAGCTCTGTGCCTCCAGCAGGAGGCCCCTTGGGGGATTCAGAAGGAAGCTATCAGGAATTGCTAATATGTATTGAATATGGTAATATATATTTGTGTTGCTAATATCTTCTGGCTCCTCCCAGATCTCTCCAACTCAGCACTATTGACATTTTGAGCCAGATGGTCCTTTGAGGGGGAGGCAGGAGGGATGCCACCCTGTGCATTGCAGGATACTCAGCTTAGCATCCCTGGCCTACACCCACCAAATGCAAAAATGCAAGGTGGCTTCCACGAAGTCCCCGATGTACATGCTCCCCCTGCCAAGTTGTGATAGCATTTAAAAATGTCTCCAGGGGCTCCTGGGTGGTGCAGTCTGCTGAGCATCTGACTCCTGATTTCTGCTCAGGCCATGATCTCAGGGTCGTGGGATCTAATCAGCTGCTCAGCACGGAGTCTACTTCTCTCCCTCTGCCCCTCCCTCCACTCGTTCTCTCTCTCTCTCTCTCTCAAATAAACACAGAAATAAATCTTTTTTAAAAAATAAAAATAGAGGCACCTGGGTGGCTCAGTTGGTGAAACATCTGCCTCCAGCTCAGGTCATGATCCCAGGGTCCTGGGATTGAGCCCTGCATCAGGCTCCTTGCTCAGTAAGGAGTCTGCTTCTCTCTCTGCCTCTCTCCCAGCTCAAGCTCTCTCACGCTCTCTCAAATAAACAAATACATAAAATCTTTAAAAATAAATAAAATTAAAATACATTAAAAAATAAAAATGTCTCCAGACAGGGGCACCTGGGTGGCACAGTTGGTTAAGCATCCAGCTCTTTTTTATTTTTATTTATTTATTTTTTTAAATTTTTATTTATGATAGTCACAGAGAGAGAGAGAGAGAGAGAGGCAGAGACACAGGCAGAGGGAGAAGCAGGCTCCATGCACCGGGAGCCGGATGTGGGATTCGATCCCGGGTCTCCAGGATCGTGCCCTGGGCCAAAGGCAGGCGCCAAACCGCTGTGCCACCCAGGGATCCCAGCATCCAGCTCTTGATCTCAGTTCAGGTCTTGATTTCAGGGTCACGGTTCAAGCCCCATGATGGGCCCCATGCCCATTAAAAAAAAATGTGTCCAAATATTGTCAAATATCTCCCAGGGAGGGAGGGGAGAACAGAATGGCTCCTGTTGAAAACAGTGGACTCACTCTATAGATTCTCAGGTAGGTTTTGTTGTTGTTCCCATTATGGAAGATGAGGCATCCACAGCACAGAGGGGTTAGGTGACTTGCCCATGGATGTCACTTCTGATCTGTCGCAGGACCTGGGGGATCTGTGTTATCAGGGCTCCCTGGATCCCCTCCTATTCCTGGAGGACTGGAGCCAGGGGCTCAGGTGTCCCCTCCACAGGGGCATAGGCTGGACTTGCAGGGAAGCACGGCGGCCCCTTGTTTAGACTCCTGCAGATATGCAAGGTGGCCGTGTCTCAGCGGAGCCTGGTCACAGAGCCTTGGCTGGAGGAATACTGGGAAAGTCCCAGGGAGGGCCTTTCCCCTCCAGTTGGGGAGTTGGATCAACTTGGGAACTCTCATCAAGAAGAAAGTACTCCTGGCTGTCCTTCCCCAGGGCTCACCAGCTCTGATGAACAGGCCACAAGGAGCCTTCGCTGCTCATAGCCATCTGCTTGGCCTTACAACCCAACTGTCTCCCCAGCCCCTACCTTTTGGTCTCACTCATCTCTTTATTTCCTAAGCAGCTCTTCTCATCACTTTTCGAACTATTAGCTCTTCTAATCCTCATAACAACTCTAGGAAATGAGGCATTCAGATGATCTGCATTTCACACTGAGGCCCAGAGAGATGAAGTCACTTGTCCACGGTCACACAGCTGAACACTAGCAATGCCGGGGCTGGAGCCCAGGTAGTCTGGCTTTAGTCTGTGCCCTGCACTGCTGTGTGTCCATGTGTCCAGAAGGCCCCAACCTACCCAAAAGCATTGTGCATGGGTGGGCTGGTCCCTCCTCTGACCCCAGAAACTCTTGCCCTGATTACCTTTACTGGCTCTGTTGTAGGGCTGTAAGCAAGGGCTCTGGAAACTGGCAGATGTGGTTCCTAACCCCAGCTCTGCCATTTGCCAGATCAGAGACTTTGAATAGGTCACTCTACCTGTCTGAGCCTCCATTTCCTCATCCGTAAAGTGCAGCTGATGGGGCTCCTCCTTCCCAGAATTGTTGTGAGGATTCACCAAATAGGTAATGCACAACAGCAGACAGGTGCCTAACAAGCGACAGCCCCTGCCCATGCCCCAGCCTACCCAGGGCCCCCCCCCCGGGGGGGGCGGTGAGGATGGCAGCTGTCTGCTGTCTGTCCTGCCCCCAGCAGGCTGCTTCACCTTGCACTGCCAACCATGAAAATAGTCATAGCCACCAACTCTGGTCCCTTCGGAGGGCTCAACGTCACGGGGCATTTAAAGCCCGAGAACCCTACCAGGTGGTGAGTATCTTGTCCCCACCCTAACAGTGAGCAAACAGAGGACCTCTATGTAAGTGATCCAGGGCCCAGCACCAGGAAATGAGCCCTGATTTGGGTACAAAAGTGGTCAGCATCTTTCAAACACACTCCATGGGGTCCCTTTGCCCTCTTCCCCAGTCTCCTGCCTGCTGGTCCCATACCCACTGAGCAAGCCCAGTCCTCCTCCATGGCACAATGGCAGCCCTGCCTCAGAAGGCCAAGAGGAGGGGGCAGAGGCCACTGCAGACCTGCTCTCAGGGACCCAGGGTAGCCAGCCCCAGCCCCACGAACTCCCGACCCCCAGCTTTCCCTCTCTGTGGACTCCTCATGGGTGAGGGTGGGATGAGCGTGGCTTCAACTGACAGACTGGCCAAGGGGACCCAGACAGTGGGAGTGCCAGCCTTCCCCTAGCTGGTGTGCCAGTCAAGCCAGGCATGGTCTGGTGGCCCTGGGAGTGGGCAGGGGACCTCACGGGGACAGAGACAGCAGCTGGGGGGGGGGTGAGGGGCCAGTCCCAGCCTGCCAATCCCATGCAGACTTCCAGAGTGACCTGTGCAGAGCCACACTGCAGAGCCACACTCCCCCCGTAGTGCTCCCTGCCCTTAGTGCTCCCCCACCGCCGGCCTCTGGCACAGAGTAGGTGGCCATGCCTGCAGCCTGTCCTGCCTGCTGTCTGGATATCTGGGCAGGCCCGGCCCATCTCTGGGCTGTTTTGAGGGGGCAGAGTACAGCCAGAAATTCCACCCCAGGAGTCTCTTAGGACCTGACGCTCTTTGCATGGGGGCAACTCTTTGTGTCCAGCGTCTCCCATCACGACTGTGCCCTGTGCACCCGGTGAGCCCAGCTGCTACCATTCTAGTGCTGCCTTTTCTCCCAGAAAAATGGGCCAGGTGCCCCGGCCCTGTGCCCTCCTGAAGGCCTGTCTGGCCCTGAGATGCCACCCAGAGGACACCAGAGTAAGGGACATTCGGGATCTGCAGTTGGCATGGGTCCTGCTCTGAGTTGTTCTACAGACGGGCGTGTGTGAGTGTGTGTGTGTGTGTGTGTGTGTGTGTGTGTGTGTGTGTTCTTAAGGCTGGTTTCACCTCCTCGTCCTCCCTCTGCAGCTGTCTTCACAATTTCTTCAAGGGGAATCTGTTTCCTTCAAATGCCTCCAAGCAACTATAAATAGATAGAAGGCTTTTTTTTTTAAATAAAATTATGGGGACACCTGGGTGGCTCAGTGGTTGAGCATCTGCCTTCGGCTCAGGCCCTGATCCCAGGGTTCTGGGATCAAGTCCCACATGGGGCTCCCCGCAGGGAGCCTGCTTCTCCCTCTGCCTGTGTCTTTGCCTCTCTATCTGTGTCTCTCATGAATAAATAAATAAAATCTTTAAAGATAGATAAGTTAAAAATAAATAGATAAATAAAATCATGTGTATCTATGTACCAATCCACCTGTTTGAAACTCAAATTCTAATCTTTTCATTACACTTTAAACTATGCCAATTTTTAAAGTTGGATTTCAAGGTGGAGGGGGGCATCAGAAGGATTGGGGTGCTTTCCCCAAACCACATGGTCCCTGCACTCTCTGCTACTTCAACACGTACACACAGCTTCTCACATACCTGGTGTCACCTCTTCCTGGGCCCCTGCCCCAGCCACCTGCCTGGGCTGGTGATCAGCACCAGGGTGAGTCCGGCAGACACATCGCGGCAGGAGTGGACTGGGGACCCGGGTTCACGGAGATTCACAGTAGAGGCAAGAGCCAGCAGGCCAGTAGTGCAGAGGCAGGGCGCCCAGCTGAGGTCTCTGGGAGGCGGGCTTGACTGAAGTGGAGGCGTCTGAGGCGGAGGTGGGGTGGCAGCTGGAGTCAGGAGGAGCTGGTTCTGTTTGCAGTTGTTGCAGTTTTGTTTTTGTAAAGATTTTATTTATTTATTCATGAGAGACACAGAGAGAGAGAGAGAGAGAGAGAGAGAGAGAGAGGCAGAGACACAGGCAGAGGGAGAAGCAGACCCCATGCAGGGAGCCTGATGTGGAACTTGATCCTGGGACTCCAGGATCATGCCCTGGGCCGAGGGCGGCGCTAAACCACTGAGCCACCAGGGATACCCCTGTTCACACTTGTCAACACACATTGATGATCCCTTTTGGCCGTCCAGCAGGAACACCGCCTCCTCCCAGTGAACGTACTATCCTGTGAAAGTCTCCTGGTTTTTGTTTGTTTGTTTTGTTTTGTTTTGATAATCCTTCTTGCCCACATGGGGTTTATGGAGTCAGGTGCCCTTTTTTTTTTTTTTTCAGGTGCCCTTTTGAAGCAGAAAATGTCCAGAAGGGTTGAACAGAGGGTGTTCCTCTTTCCCACCCTGAATGTCCTGCGCTAGTTCCTGAGAGGGAGAGGGATGTGTATGTCAGAGAGGCCAGGAGGGGGCTCACTTGTCAGAGGAATTGGGGTGTCAGCGATGGGGTGGTGGTGCGCCTTTACACAAATCTTAGATACCTAATGAGACCCAGAATGTTCATTTTCACCATCATTTTCCCACTGAATTCCAGATAGGGGAGACTTGGGCCTCTATGTTTTCCTCGGAGATGAATGCGGAGTGCCCAGGCGCCATGTGCTAGGAATCTGTCCATTTTACAGATGCAGAAACTGAGACCCAGCAAGGGTAGGTGAGCATCCATTCCCACTGGGATGTGTGGAGCCCCCTGGCTTGGTGAGGGAGCTGAGGAAGGCTGGAAGAAAGGCCCAGGAGAGAGGCCGAAGGGGTAGCTATAGCTCAGCCCCCGAAAGCACAGATGGGGGATAAAGATGTGAAGGTGACGAGCCCAGAGCCCGCTGGGGCTGTGTTTGAAGTGCTCCTGCATCGCCACCACGTCCAGGGCAGACCTCAGCACTTTCCCTGTAGCCCCCGGCCAGCCCTACCTGGGCCAGATCCTTGGGGCTTCATCATCTTCTTGTTGGAGATCATGCGTAGGGCACAGATGGGGATCGCCATCTCCTCCACTCTCATCCTAGAAGGGTCTCTGCCGGGGCTGCTTGCGGGGACCCATGGGCTCCGTCCAGCCCAGGTGGGAGCATGGAATGCAGCGGGAGCCAGGCATGCAGCACGCACACCTGCCCCGATGCGTGCAGCGTGTGCAGAGGAACGGAAGACAGAGCTGTTGGCATCCTAGGTCTGCCCTAGATTGCCGTGGGGGATGTGGTTTTGTGGCTCATGCCTTGCATTAAAAGACCTAGGGGACAGCAGATGATGGGGGAGGGGTCCACAGGCTGACCTGAGCCTTTGTAGGCCCCCTCCCCACACTGCTGCAAACTCACGCCGCTCCCCAAGGTGGCTAGGGCCTTCAGTCACACCCTCCCCAAAGCTGCTGACATCTGAAACAAAGCCATGGGCTCCTCCTTTGGGGGGGTGCAGGCGGTGAGGATGCCGCCAGCTGGTTCTTATCATCACCATGCCCCCGACCGAAGTCCCCTGATCTGTTTGCACCCCTCGGGAGGACAAGTTTCACACCGCTGAATGTGCTCAATGTGTTCTGCTTACAGATTTGCTGCCAGAAGCCTTTGTCTCAAAAGGGTGCCAGCCTGAGCTTGGCTGGTGCTTCTTGATGGGTGGCCTTGTGTGGATGGTCAGTCGTGCCCTCCCCCAGTGGCCACTCCATGCCAGCCCACCCCTGGTCCGGCCAGGGAAGGGAGGGGTGCTCCAGCATCTCAGGGGTGCTTTATAAAGCAGCACAGGGCAGCCCAGGTGGCTCAGCGGCTGAGCGCCTCCCTTCAGCCCAGGGTGTGATCCTGGAGACCCGGGATCGAATCCCACATCGGGCTCCCTGCATGGAGCCTGCTTCTCCCTCTGCCTGTGTCTCTGCCTCTCTTTCTCTGTGTCGCTCATTAATAAATAAATTTAAAAAATAAAATAAAATAAAGCAGCACACTCAGCCACTGTGCTGAAGCCTACAGGGAGTCGCCCTTTGATGGGTCCCAGGGCTCTCTGCCTCCTGAACTGCAGCCTCGTTGGAAGAGGGTTAGGTGTCCGAACTCACCACTGATTCTGACAAACACTGACACACCTGTCTCAGGCCCCACCCCTTAGCAGGTGACCTTGGCTACCTTGGCTCCTTCATGAGAAACCAAGCCCTGAGTCTGGAACTCCCGCTGCTTGGCTCTCTGGGGCACCTAGAACACTGCGGCCCCATTGTGCCCCACTCTGCACATACTCTGTGCCCTGCTGAGCCCCCTTCCTACTCTGACCCCCCACCATGGTCGTCAGCAATCCCTCCCATCCTCAGCCTCTGCTCCCCCGCCCCATCGGGAAGCTGGGTTCTTTCTTGCTCCTCACCTCTGCTTCCAGTCTCTCTTCTTTGTCCTTCAAACCCCCTGTGCTTTCGCCCCCACGCCCACTTCACCAGCCATACCGGAGCCTGTCATTGCCAACGCCTGTTGACGGCCTCATGCCCTGGCTCGCTGCATTCTCTCCATACCCTGAGCTCCTTAGATGGCCTCGCCTTCCACCCCACACTCCCATCCACCCATAGTCATACCCTCATGTGATCACCTCCACTAACCGCTCCGGCCCTGAGGCCCCATTGCCATCCTCCCATCCCAGGACCCCCATCCGCTCCTCTGCAAGCTGCTTCCCCGCTCAGCCCTGCTGCAGCGCCACTGAGATCCCCAGGCCACTGACCCTACAGACTTGCCACCACCCGCAGCCCCTTTCAGGCTCTCACATCCCTCCTTCTCCTGCTTAAATGTTGTGGCCCACCCATTAAAAGGTAAACTGAGGCAAATTTAAATTGTTAAGAGTTTATTGGAGCAAAAATGGATTTGAATTGAGCAGTGCCAAACGTGAAGTGGTTAGGAGTGCTCCCCAGTCGGAGCTAGGGACAGACTTTACAGAGAGGACAGAAGCAGAGCGAGGGCTTTACTTACATTGGCTGCGGCTTAGGTGGCTGGCTTACTTAGGAAAGCCTTGTGGGTCATTGTCCTTGGGTTTGATTTCTTAAACTTGAGACATCATGGGTATGACTGCTAAGACCTTGGCATCACCTCTCTAATGACCTCTGTGTTTAATTAACCCAACACACCATTCTACCCTTTTCCTTGCAGATACCTACAGTCTCCGTCCTCTCTCCCTCCATCATGCCACCCGTAAAAAAATCCTCACCCTCTCTGGGTGTTCTACATTTTCACAAGAGTGGGCAGACACTGCTGGAGAAACGGATCCAATCCCCAGGCTCACTGTCAATGAATGGCCCCTGGGCTCTCACGCTCGGCACCCACACAGCCCTACCCACTTTGGAGGAAACTCTCCGTTCCCATTTGTGTGCACCCTCCTGGGAACCTACTCTCACCCAGTGTCCTCATCCTTGCAAAAAACACATGCAATCCCACGTCATGTTGACAGCCAATTGGGCCACACTCATGGCCAATGGTTGACTGCTTCTCAGCAAAAAAATGTCCAAAGTCATTTGCCCCCCGGGGAACCTTCCTCCTCCCACTGGGTCCTCTTCTCCAAGAGCTGTCCGGCATAATCCCCTCTCTCCTTGATCATCATCTCTCCTGCATACAAATGGGATCACCAACTCTTTAAAAAAAGTCCCCCTCGACTGCCCTTCGTCCTTCCCTCCCTCTAGCTTCTTCAAGGAGCTGACTCCACCAGTTGTCCCCATTCTTTCCTCTACCCGTCCCCAGCCACTTCTTGTCCTGTGTGCACCTGCCAAAGCTGCCCTTCCCTGTTCTTCCTGGGGAAGACACCTGCTTTCTAGACTCTGCCCTCACCCCCCAACCAGCACCTCCCCCATGTAGGCCTTCCCTGCTTTCTCTATTTATCCCCCACTGGGTGGTCTTCTCCTGTGTCTTGGCTTTAACTACCACCTCCACCCCAACCACCCAGAAATCGTGTGTTCTGGTTTCTTCTTGAGCTCCAGGCCTCTAAGTCTGGCTGTTGACCTGACACTTGCATCTGGTTGTCTAGCAGGCCTATCTGGTTCAGCGTGGCTGAGGCAGGATCCCCATTTACCTCTATGAGTTTGCCTCAATACGCCAGTCAAGTCCACTTTCTCTGCCTCCCAAGTAGCTCCTCCATCCACCCACCCCTCCATCACCAGCTCCCGCCCACTCTCAGGCAAGTCCCCTCCAAGTGGCCCCCTGGTTCAGGTTCCAGTTCCACAGGTCTGGAGCCCCTGCTCTGCAGGTGGCCAGCAACTCGTTTCTAACAGGAAAACCATAGTGAAGCCAATCACCCCTTCTCAGAAAAAGGCGTTTAAACCCTTGAAATGAAATTCATAGAATTACAAAGGACACCACTTATTTTCAGGTCCAATTATCAAAATATGTTTGAATCGTGATTTAATAATAGACATGCTTTTTTGTTCATGCATTAAATACAATCTCACACGGAGAGGGAGTCTTTTCAGACACCATAATTTCAAAGTAATAGGCATAAATATGATCTTGAGCTCCACAACGTAATGTGATATAAAAAGATCTGTGATTTCTATAAGGAACAAAGTCCCAGGTAATTCTAATAATGTTACCGTTGTTTCTTCCCTACATTTGTGTCTGGAGGAAATACTAAATTGCAGTTAGAGGCAGGGAAAATGAAGGTGTAACTCCGTCCCATCTCAGAATTCAGCCTGCTGAATTTTTTTTTTTAAAGATTTTACTTATTTATTCATGAGAGATAGAGAGAGAGAGAGGCAGAGATACAGGCAGAGGGAGAAGCAGGCTCCCTGTGGGGAGCCCGATGGGAGACTGGATCCCAGGACCAGGATCACACCCTAGGCCAAAGGCAGACGCTCATCCACGGAGCCACCTGGGTGTCCCAGCCTGCTGAATTCTACCCACAGGGTTTTAGACTTCACGTGGGTATTCCTGATCTGACCTGTAAATAAGACCATCACTGCCTCCCGAAACTCTCCACTTTCCATTGCCATAGGAATAAAATGGAGACTCTTTAGTGGCCCCATCCAGATCCTTGGGAACTTTGCCAGCGTCCCCCTGTCCTCTCCCGTTCTCTCACCACCCTCCAGCCTTGGCGACTTTTTGCCTGGTCTTGAACTTGCCAACCTCATTTACCCAGTTCACCCATCTCCCTCTGGCTGGCTCCCTCACTTGGTCACAAGGCTCTTCCTTCTGATCCATCTGTTGTTAGGGCACCAATGCCCCAGGAAACCTTCCCTGGCCATCCCAGCCAACAGTGCTTCACCTCCAGCCCAGCATTAAGAAGAAATAACAGGCTCAAAATGGAGTCACTTGTGCTAACCCCTGATCATCAACCCAAGACTTAATACCTAAGCTAATTTCAGTTTCAGCCTCTCCCAGGAATATAACCTTGAACCAGTTAAGCTGGTATTACCCGGTCAGCTCTAGTGAGCTGCCCATTCCACACCTTCCACTCCCCTTAGAAGGGTGACCTTGCCTAAAACAATGCATTCTTTACTAATTATTTTCTTTCTTGGGTCCCTTCTGCCTTTAAAAATCTCCCACCTGCTCCCCATGGCATGTTATTTCTGTTCGAGGACCCCAGCAGGAGTGAGCCTTGTTTGCCCCCACTAGTCTCCTGCATCTAAGACCCCTCCCCTGCCACTATCACGCCTTCCAGTATGTCCTGGGATCACTTTGCACTGGAATCCTGGTCTCTGGGTCAGCTTCTGGAGGAACCCATCTAGGACCACACCTAAGCTGCCAAAGAATAGTTAAGAAAATGTGTAGGTCTGTGAAGGTGGTTAAATTTGGAAGAGCATCCATGTTTAGCCAGGGAAAAGGGGAAAGGGTAGCACTTTAACTTTCATTTACTCATTCATTCATTTACTTGATCGTTCAACAAACTCCATCAGGGCTGGCTGGGGGGCTTGCTGCCTGAGCAGGAGTCAGGCTATCCTCTCTGGCAGGTGGATGGTGCTGATCACTAGCAACGCAGCCTCTGGTGTGTGGCAGGGGGTGCCCATCTAACTTCCCCACAGCTCGGCGACCCTCAACATTACCCAAGTCCTCCCAAGCTGACTCCATGCTCTCCCAGCACTGCCGTGGGAGCAATTCTGTTCCCCAGGAGCCAGGACAATTGGAGGGAATGTATGCTTGACACAGGACATCCTAGGTCCTGTTTTGGGGACAGGACAAACCTGAAAAGCACCCCTGAGGACCTGTGTTGAAGCGTGGGGTCCTGAGACCAGGATGGAGCAGCTCAGGCGTTTATTTGGAGATGCAGAAGTGAATCATGTGAATGGATAAACATACATGGAATGTATTGAAAGCAAAAGAAGTATCTTTTATTCTTTTAAGTTCTTGACTGGGACAGGTGAGAGAAGCATAGAAATGCATTAATATACGTTATGGGACACAGGAGCCTTTGTAAAGAAATGAAGACCCAAAGGAAAGGTTCAACCTGAGTGTTTTAATGCTTAGTTTAACGAAGAGTGGAAAGTCAAGGGAAAATGTGAGAGGACAAAAGATAGGCGCTAAGTGCAGTGAACATGAGTGGAAACTTAGCAAAGTCCATTGGTTCGATTCCTCTCTGTCCCTGCATATTCGGAGAGAAGCACGCTCCTCTCCTCTGGCCACAGGGAAGGCACCTCTCACATGAGGATCTACAACCCACTTCAGGGGGCAGTTACAGCCCTTCCTGTACCTGTCATTTCTCAAATTCCTTCAGCTTAGGGGCACCTGGGTGGCTCAGTTGGTGAAGCATCTGCCTTTGGCTTGGGTCATGATCCTGGGGTCCTGGGATGGAGCCCCAAGTCGGGTTCCTGCTCAGCGGGGAGCCTGCTTCTCCCTCTGCCTGCCACTCCCCCTACTTGTGTGCTCGCCCACTCTGTGTTAAATAGGTAAATAAAAATCTTAAAAAAATTCCTTCAGCTTAAAATATTCAACATGCCAAGATGCTATATCTTGGGGTAGTGTGTCCTGTACCCCATCAATACCTACAACGGGAAACCATTCAGCCTTAAAAAGGAAGAAGATTCTGGTACCTGCCCAGCATGGTCAAACCTTGAGGACATTGAGGTCAGTGAAGCAAACCAGCCATAAATGGACAAATACTGTGTGGTTCCATTTTCTCTGAGGTCCCTAGACTAGTAGTCAAATCCGTAGAGACAGAAAACAGAATGGTGGGTGCCAAGCTGTGGGGGAAATGGAAGAGGGGATGTTTAATGGGAACTGAGTTTCTGTTCTATGAGATGAAAAATTTCTAAATGGATGGTGGTGATGGCTGCACACACTGGGAATGCATTTAGTGCCACTGAATTGTACATTTTAAAATTGTTAAAATGGTATATTTTATGTTCTGTATATTTTATTACAGAGGAGGAGGAAGAGGAAGAGGAGGAAGGAGTGAATTATAGCCAGGGCTGGAAGACCGTGCCCGGGGTGGTGGGCTGAGTGGTGACTCGAGGCTGACACGGGCCTGGTCAGAGTAGCTACCTGAGCCCATCAGTGGTTAGGAAATGTCAAACATGAGTATGGAGGCAGAAGGGCAGAAGCAAGCCAGAGGCATTGAGTGGAGGACGATGAAAAGATCAGGACACCTGGGTGATGGAAAAGCCAAGGCCTCCCTCAGGCTCAGTCCCCAGATTGGTAACTGGGTGAAAGATGCCTGCCCTTGTGTTACCCAGCATTGCAGGGAGGAGGTGAGTGCAGTGAGTAAACGCAGCCAGAGCAGGCAACTCTGGAATGCATGGAGCCTACGCGCTCCCCTTCCTGGGAGTCCGGTGACCTACAGTTGGTCCTCGTGAGTCACATGGTTCCACCGCTGAGAATTATGTTTATTATGCTCGGTGAGTGACCGCTGAATCATTATTCCTACAGGAAATACGGAGTGAGGTTCCCGTGTGCCTTCAGTCACAGCCCTTTCATCAACTAATCAATACATGACCTCAAGTTATGTGTATTTTCTGTTTAAAAACACCTTGCTTGAGGGACGCCTGGGTGGCTCAGTTGGTTAAGCTGACTTAAGCTCAGGTCACAGATCTCAGGGTCCTCGGATCGAGCCCTGCAGCGGGCTTCCTGCTCAGTTGGGAGTCTGCTTCTTTCTCTCTCTATCGCTCCCTACCACTCATTCTCTCTCTCTTTCAAATAAATAAATAAAATGTTTTAAAAAATAAAAAAAGGGATGCCTGGGTGGCTCAGTGGCTGAGCGTCTGCCTTCGGCTCAGGGCATGATCCTGGGATCCTGGGATCGAGTCCCACATCAGGCTCCCCACAGGGAACCCGCTTCTCCCTCTGCCTGTGTCTCTGCCTCTCTCTCTGTCTGCGTGTCTCATGAATAAATAAATAAATAAAATCTTTAAAAAAAATTAAAAGTTAAAAATATTTTACAAGCCCACCTTACTCGATATATCTTGGTAAGACATTAACATTGAACTTGCAGCCACTAGTACAGTAACTTGTGCCTGGATAATGCATATCTAACACCGATATTTTTTCTGTAAGGCATGACACAGCCTCCTTGCCCCTGGGAACACTAGACAGCCCTTCAGTACTAGGCATGGGGCCATTTTGAATATTAATATCACCAACAGAGAGCACAAAAATGTGAAATCAATCAGCAGATCACAAGAAGGACACATGTTTACAGCAGGGTTGCTGAAATAAGAAGGCCAGACATCACCTGGTCTGACCCTAGCTGGACATGAGCATATGGGGCAATTCCCTGCCTAGTTCCCAGTTCTCCATCCCTACAGGCCCAGGCTCAGCCACAGCAGGGGAGGCCTTGGACTTGGGAAGCTTTGCGGGTGGGGAGGTTATGCACAACCCATGTGTCCAGGCGCTGCACAGATGACATTTCGAATCCTGACCGCAACTGTCATTTTCAGATGAAACACTGAGGCACACAAAGGGGGAGGCCTGATTCCAATGCCCACACTCCCTGTTCTCCCCTAGCCGTCCTCTGCAGAGGAGGGAGGGGGTTTCTCTGTTCACATCAACAGGAAGTAGGATGGCCCAGGAGACTGAGATTTCTGGCTTGTGTAACCTTGGACAGAAAGACGCTTGACCTCCTTGCCCGGGCTGCTGTGGAAATACTCTGTACAGTGCACACAGGTCAAGGGGCAGCTTAGGCACTTTGCTTCCTTCAGGCACCAGCAATGATTAAAGCCTCCCAAATTCCCGTGTTCCTGCACTGCACCCCTTCCCCGGCCCCACACCAGTTATTCCCAAATTTTACTTTAAAAAAAAAAGATATTATTTATTTGTTCGTGAGAGACACACATCCGCCAATTTTCACTTATAAGTGAAGCTTTGAGGGGATCCCTGGGTGGCTCAGCGGTTTGATGCCTGCCTTTGGCCCGGGGCGCGATCCTGGAGTCCCGGGATCGAGTCCCGCATCGGGCTCCCTGCATGGAGCCTGCTTCCCCTCTGCCTGTGTCTCTGCCTCTCTTTCTCTCTCCCTGTGCCCTGTGTCTATCATAAATAAATAAATAAATAAATCTTTAAGAAAAAAAAAATAAGTGAAGCTTTGAAATGGAAACTTCATGTCACTATCTCTACCACTTGCCACTAATTGAAACCATCATGCAAAAAAAAAAAAATTGCAGGAAAATTAAGCAAAGCTATTCAATTTTACTTACACTGGTGCCTGCTTAAGGTTTGCTCTCCCCTGTGGAAAGGGGCTATCAAGGACCTAAGAGGGGGACGCCTGGGTGGCTCAGCGGTTGAGCGCTTGCCTTCCGCCCAGGGCAGGATCCCGGGGTCCTGGGATCGAGTCTTGCATCAGGCCCTGTGTCTCTTCCTCTGCCCGTGTCTCTGCCTCTCTCTGCGTGTCTCACGGATAAATAAAATCTTTTTAAAAAAATTAAAAAAGGACCTAAGAGGGCCAGCTCCACTTTCTCCCAGACTTAGGAGCTGGCAGGGAACAGAAAGGGAGCTGCCTCCAGGACATCCACCACCAGGGGCTGGAGGACTGGTCTACCCCGCCTGGGGGCAAGGTCCCCGCTCTCCTCCGACCCCGCCGCGGGCCCCGCCCCCCGCCCGCCCCACCGCAGGCCCCGCCCCCGGGGAGCGGCCGCGGCTCGGGTGCCGGCCCGAGGGGGCGGGGCCGCCGGCTGACGTCACGCAGAGAATGCCTGAACCCGGGCGGAGGCCGGCGGGAGAGCGCGCGGAGCCGAGCGGCGCGGGGCGGCTGCACACCCGACCCCACGCCCAGCCCTGCGCGCGGCCGAGCGGCCGAGCCCCGCGAGCCCCGCGAGCCCCGCCGGGCCCCGGCGCGCCGCCGCGATGTACGACCCCGAGCGCGGCTGGAGCCTGTCCTTCTCGGGCTGCGGCTTCCTGGGCTTCTACCACATCGGGGTGACGCGCTGCCTGAGCGAGCGCGCCCCGCACCTGGTGCACGACGCGCGCATGCTGTTCGGCTCCTCGGCCGGGGCGCTGCACTGCGTCACCATGCTCTCCGGGATCCCGCTGGGTACGACCCGGGGACCCGGGCCGCGGCGGGGCCCGCCCGGGCAGATGCCCCCTCCGCTGCGTCCTCTCGCCCGGCGCCCGCCGGGGTTCCCTGTCGCCAGCCAGCCCGGGGCGGGGGGGGGGGGGGGCGCCTGGCGGGGCGACCCCGAGCGTCTCCGCACCCCGACCCTGCGGGCAGGAGGGAGCAGGACGGTGGATGGAGCTGGTCCCCGCCGGCCTCCGGTCAGCTCGGGAGTGGTGGGGCGTGGGGGGCATCTGACCTGGAGGGCATTGTCTTGTGTCCCTGGGCAGGCGCTTTTCCCCTCTGGCGTCTGGGGGATTGTAGACACCCCTTCCCCCCTTCTGGGGGGGGGGGCTGGACCGCCTTTCAGGTAGAGAGCAACTCTTCTGAGTCCTCCTGGGCAGTCTCACTGGTCTGGAGTCTTAGGCGACATGGAGGGGGGTGGGCTTCAGGGGGGATTTTGTGTGTGTGTGTGTGTGTGTGTGTGTGTGTGTGTGTAGGGGCATGGGGGGCGCTAGACCCTTCCTAGGGGCTGGGGTGGATCCCTGGATATGCCCTACACCATCCTTCCACCCACCCCCACCCTGTACAGTGCCCCTGGAAACGAGGTCCTTCCTGTGCTTTTGAAATCCTGTGCTAATTAAACATCTGTCTATGTGGGTGGCACTGGGAGGGAAAGATGTGGGGTCTGTGCCCAGCTGGCCCAAACTTGGGTGTGCCCTGGGGTTCCAGTCCAGGGAGCTGGATGTGGGACAAGTAGCCACGGGACCTGTTGGCACCCAAAGGTCCCCAGGCAGGAAGAGTGCACCTCATCAGCCGCTGTTTGGCTTCCTTAGCAATTTACCCTTTGCTCTAACTGGGGACTGGCAGCTTGGACTCCACCAGCAGGGAATGACTTTCTTCCTGGTGGCCAGAAATCCCCTGCCAGTAGGTGCAGCCTTGCAATTGGATAGGATCAGTGAGCAGACCCTGGGCTGACTGGGAGGTGGGGATTAGGAGATAGGCCCTGGCTGGCTTCTTCATGGACAGGAAGGGGGCAAAGGGCAGAAGATGTGGCCTTAGGGAGGATTAGGCTGGCCACATGGCCCGTCCGTCTGCTCTGGGCTTTGGGAGGGATAAAAGACAGCTCTTGTATGTCAAGGTAACCTGCACTGACTCCAGTACAGAGGAGGTTCCTAACTGGCAGGGGACAGGTGCAGCCTGGGTCTGTACCCTGTAGGACATGGGGAGACTCAGGAGCCACCAGGTCCTCGGAAAGTAGGGTCTGGAAGTTTGGGCAGGAGCTGCTCCCCAAATTCCAGGAGCCCTGATTTCAACTCCTGTCTCATTTGGGGACCACCGAGGAGCAGCCGCTAGGGCTACACCTTGGAAAGGGTTCCTGTGAGTGCTTCTAAGCCAAGTACTCTGCACAAGAGGCTGATGGAACGTTCCAGCTGTGTGCAACTTTGCCCTCTTCTGCCTGGGCTCGGTGGGGCCACACACGTAGGGAGAGTTAGGTTGAGGTCAGAGGTGGGCCAGGACAGGCTGGCTTATGTCCCCTCTTCTGCATCTCAGGATTCGTGACGGGCTAGGTCTCAGGCTGGGACCGATGGTCCTGCATGTCAGGGCAGTGCAGAACAAGCACAGGGGTCCAGGCCAGTGAGTGAGGCCTCACGGAGCACAGATGTGGCCTGTGCCCATTAGACCGCGGTCGTTCTGGTGTCAGAGGCTTAAGGGTGAGTCTGGTTCTGTATTAGGAGCCTCCTCCGGGTTGAGTACCTTACAGATGGTAGTGTATCTAATCCCCTCCATCCCCAAAGTTAAAAATGCACAGTCTGAGATGGCGAGGGGCAGTGAAGTGGCTTTCTGAGGTCGACTGGCTAGCAAGGGGTGGAGGTGGGACTCACCCTTGAGCCCAGCCTGCACCGATCCTCTGCTTTCTATAGTGTTAGGTCCTTTGTGCTAAAGCTCTGACTATGAGGAGTTTCTGCCTCTTGCCCTGGGGGATGGAGGAGACAGAGGGTTCTCCTGGGCCTCGGGAGGCTCGTTCCTGTGGGGGGACCTAGAGCGGCGCTGTTGGGGAGCAATACCGTGTAGCCGTGAGTGTCATTTAATATTTCCCACTGAAAAAAGTGAAAGACACAGTGAAGTTGATTTCATGTATCCCAATATGGCCAGAATATTATCATTTTTCACGTCTAATCTATAAAACATTAATGAGATATTTTATTTTATTTGTATGAAGCCTTTGAATTCTGGTGTGTCATCTACACACCTCAGATTGGAGTGTCCACACTCAAAAGGGCTCCATGGCTGCACGTGGCTGCTGCATTACTGCAGGCTTGGAAGAAGGTTGGCCGCCTCCTTGCCACCTGGTATCTGGTCTTGCCACAGAGCGCTGCCATCTCCAGGGTGGCACAGTTCTTTGTATGTCTGTCTCTTGCCCCCCCAGAGATCATCATACAGGTCCTCATGGATATAACCCAGAAGGCCAGGAGCCGGAACATCGGCATCCTCCACCCCTACTTCAGCTTGGGCAGGAACCTCCAAGAAAGCCTTCAGAGACATCTCCCAGACAACGTCCACTTGCTCATCTCTGGCAAAACATGCATATCACTCACCAGAGTGTCCGATGGGGAAAATGTGCTGGTGTCTGAGTTTCAGTCCAAAGAGGAAGTTGTGGATGTAAGCAGTCTGCTTATCTGGGCATTGCCAAATAAACGCTATTTCGTCTTGGAAGTAACACAGAGAGGGCTGCCGTAGGCCACCTGCCTTGTGTCTTAAGATGCAAAAGACCCTGGTTTCCCAGGTTTGCTTCCTGCACCACAGTGACGTGAGCTCTGTGTGCATCCGATGGTTGGTGGTCTACAGCGTATAGGTTTCAGTTTCAGATACTACTACTCTCCCATCTTTCAAGACTTGGCTCATGACCCCCTCCGCCAGAGCCCCTGTCCCACGTGTGTCCCTCCTCCCACGATGTATATTCCTGGCACGAATAACCAGTAGCATCTCAGCAGCCAGGGTCAACCTCTCTATCTGACCTTGTTTCCAAAAGCTTTTTCTAGATAGCCAGTTCTGGTTCATTCCTGCAGGGGAAGGTTTTCTCAGTAGGCCAGTCCTGCTTCCTGCCCCCTCCCTCACCACCAGCCCCCCAGCTCGGTACTTCTCAATGTGCTGCTGGGACCCCCAGCATCAGCCGGACCTGGACGCTTGCCCTGCCTCCGGGCTCTCAGGCCCCTCCAGCCTGCTGCATCAGAGTCCTGGGGTGGGTCATGGAGTCTGTGGTCCACAGGCTTTCCAGGTAATTCTAAAGAAGGTCAGCCTTTGCAGAGCCCTGGTCTGGTGTCTTCCCAGTCAGCCAGTGCCCAGTGCAGCTGTCGTGGGGAGAGGGACCGGAAGTTGATGTCCACAGACAGTGTCATTAGGAGCTTCTACTTAGGCCTGAAATAGAAGTGTGTAGGTTGCTTTGTCATTTGTTCAGCTCGTTTATAAAAGCACACCCTTTGCAAAGACCATTTCAGCCCGTTGCTCTGTTTATCTGAAGAAGGCTTATGTGGGCCCCCAGGGGAGCAGAAGGCAGGCAGTTGGGGCCGTGGTTTCACTTCTTTTTGTCTTGCAGGCCTTGCTCTGTTCCAGCTTCATCCCTTTCTTCAGTGGCATAATCCCTCCTTCCTTCAGAGGCGTGGTGAGTCTGCTTTTAAACTGTCTGCGCAGCTCCTGCCTGCTGGCACCCTGGGGTGCGTCCCCAAATGCCTTTCACACAGAGGTTCCCCAGCTAGCCCCCTTCTAGGCTGCCCGGGCAGCACAACCAGCTTCATGTAGAATTAATTACCTCGATATCTGGAAGGTAAGCTGATTCGCTTAATCTTCACCTGAGCACCCGAGAGAGGCCTGGCTGGCCTGGTTAAAGTCGGAGATGCTTATGAGTCTGTGACTTGCTTAAGATAGAGCTTTATTCTCAGGGGATGTGGGAATGCAGCCCACTCTGGGTCTGACTTTGCCCTTTGCAGCCCATGCAAAGTCAGAAGCTGCTGATCTGGCTTCGATTTGGTTCCATTCCACAAATGATGTGTTTTGGCCGACTGCTGAGCCCTGCCTGGGATGGAGAAACACGAGGCAAAGTGTCTGTTCTGCAGGCTTTGGACCAGGTGCTGGGTGATGCCAGGCTATTGGAGCTTCCTTCTAGGGCCAGGGTGATCTCCCCAGGGTGATGATTCTTCTTCTTCTTCTTCTTCTTCTTTTTTAGGTTTTATTTATTTTTTTATGAGAGACAGAGAGAGAGGCAGAGACAGAGGCAGAGGGAGAAGCAGGCTCCCTGAGGGGACCCCAATAGGAGACTCGATCCCAGGACCCTGAGCCGAAGGCAGCCGCTCAACCACTGAGCCCCGCAGGCATCCCACCCTGGGCTGATTCTTCCCCACCCTCCGCCCCCGGGACAAGGTCTAGAGAGAGGGTTGCCACAACTGGGGAAGTGCTTCTGACATCCTGCGTGCACGGGGCCAGCCCTCTCAACAAAGAATCACCGGTCTCTAAACTAGTCAGTGGTGTCAAGCTAAGAAATCTCCCCTTGAGGGATCCCTGGGTGGCGCAGCGGTTTGGCGCCTGCCTTCGGCCCAGGGCATGATCCTGGAGACCTGGGATCGAGTCCCACGTCGGGCTCCTGGTGCATGGAGCCTGCTTTTCCCTCTCTGCTTCTCCCTCTGACTGTGTCTCTGCCCCCTCCCATTCTCTCTCTCTCTCTCTCTCTCTCTCTGTGTGTGACTATCATAAATAAATAAAAATTTAAAAAAAATCTTTAAAAAAAAAAAAAAAAGAAAGAAATCTCTCCTTGAGAGAGAACACACAACATCCCAGTGTCCCAGAGCAGACCTTCCGCAGGCTGCAGAGCGGAGGCAGAGGCATGTCCCATCTAGCCTCACTCGTGCCCTGGAGCAGCCCCATGACAGACACGTGGTCCCCGCTTCTGGATGAGAAAACAGGCCTGGAGCGGTGCAGGGGTCACCCCAGATGGCCACGGCCCCTGCCTGGCAGACCGACCTGGACAGAATCCCTCCTCTGGCACCTGGTAGCCGGACTGCTTTGGACACATTCCGTAACCCCTCTGAGATCGGTTTGCAAAACGAGGGTTAAGCACAGTGCGGCAGCACAGAGGTGTCGTGAGGATCACGCGAGCAAGGGCCGTGAGGTGCTCGGCACAGAGGCTGGCGTGAGTGAGCCTGCAGGAAGGGGGCTGTTTCACCACCCACAGAGTTGCTACTGTCTTGTCACTTGGCCAGGACTGCCCAGCCCTCGGGGTGCGGGTGGTGCATGCAGCACACTCCAGCGAAACCCACAGAAAACCAGAAGAGCTACTTGGGATTCCACTGAGCAGACTCAGAGCCCTTCTTTTTTTTTTTTTTTAAGATTTATTTATTTATTCATGAGAGACACACGCAGAGACAGAGAGAGAGGCAGAGACACAGGCAGAGGGAGAAGCAGGCTCCATGCAGGGAGCCCAGCGTGGGACTCGATCCCAGGACTCCAGGATCACACCCCCGGCCGAAGGCACGTGCTAAACCACTGAGCCACCCAGGGATTCCCAACTCAGAGCCTTACTATAGGAGAGTTCAGAGGGGAAGGGAAAGGTCCATGTGATGGGGCACATCGGACCCGAGGATTCCCTTTGAGAAACTGGCAGCCTGCTTCCGCCCTCCTTTAGGGTTCCCTAAGGTTCCAGACCTTCGCTTCCTTGTCCCAACCTGCCCATGAGGCTTTCCTACGTCCTCCATGGAAATTGTGGGGCTCCCATTTTGAAAATACCGCTGTGTGCACCCCCGATCATTTTTGTGGACTCGAGGCAAGAATCTCTGGATGGCAAAGGCGTGGCTGAGCGTGGGTGCTTATCCTCTGGACTCGTTTTAGGTCCCAGGAAGGACCGGCTGTGCTATTTGAAGGCCTTCGTCTGTGGGTGCCGGCAGCTGGGCTGGGGTGGCCTCAGATTTGGGGATCATTCCAGACATTGCTTTGATCGGTGCAGACTTGGTCCAAGTCGTACCCCAGCCTGCCTGGGCCGGCCTAAGGGTGTCAAAGCACACGGATGCAGGAAAACATGCTCACCATAGCTGATCCCAAATGCAATCAGGTTGTGGATTCAGAAGGTGTTTTCCAAGGGCTGCCTTGGCCCCGGGTTCACTGCCATTGAAGTCTCCAAAGCTCTTCAAGGTGCTGGTTCTGATTTCCAAGCAGCAAAGGCGTGGGGTCTGGAATTGAACGTTCTGCCTCTTTTAGGGGACTCTGTCCCCATTGCACACAGAGCCCCTGCTCCATACGGCCCCCTTCAGGCAGATTACCCGGGCATACCTGTAGGTGAAGCCACACCTGGGCTTCAGACTTGGCCACCACAACACAGGCTGGGCTTCACCTCTGTCTGCCTCTTGACCAGGCACCTCTTGTGCGGTGCACAAACTCCACAACAGTATATAGCAAACTGAGTGCCTGCCCAGAGCCTGGGCTGGCAGAGAAATGCTCAGTAAGGATTGGTTGAAAGAGTGGTTCCAGAGCCTTGTCTTCCCGCAGTACCAGCCTGTGTCTCTAAGAAGCCTCTACCCCTGATCTTAAAAAACAAAAACAAACAAAAAACCCACAAAAGACAGCCCAGAGCTTGTAACACTATGTCCTTTTTTTTCCTTCCTGTGAAAGCGATACATGGACGGAGGAGCAAGTGACAATGTCCCCTTCTTTGATGCCAAAACGACCATCACCGTGTCCCCCTTCTATGGAGAGTATGACATCTGCCCTAAAGTCAAGTCCACGAACTTTCTTCAGGTGGACTTAACCAAGCTCAATCTGCGCCTCTGCTCAGAGAATGCGTACCTACTCATGCGAGCGCTTTTCCCTCCAGATCTCAAGGTGAGTTGGGGGCTGTGTGTTCGAGGGCACAGCTCTTTGCTTCCCTGTTTGCCAGTTCTTTCCACAAACAGAAGCAGATCCTCCTCACTGAACAGGAACTCACAGAAGAGTTTCTGGCTCTGGAAGCTCAGTGCTGCCCCACTCTGACCACTGGAATCACCTGGGAAGATTTAAACAGCCCTGCAGCTCAGACCCCACATCCAGGAGGCTAGGATTCAAGTAGTTGGGGTATAGCCTGGACGGTGGGATTTTTTTTTTTTTTTGCGTTATCCTGATGATTCTTATTTGCAAGCATAGTCAAGAACCACACTGCATTTGGTGGTTTAATCTTTCTTGAGTGTTGTTGTAGGAGGTCTTATCTCCCTGATATAAAGAAAATGTGTCAACTGTGTACACTCAGGATTCTCCGGGGAGAAAGAAGGCGTTGTGTACACTGTACCCCAGGAGCATGTGCTGCTCCAGGAGAGGGGGCGGAGGCTGTAAATTGGTTTGCATGTGTAGTGTGTGTACAGACAGTAGAGGAGGCCACTCTTAATTGTCCTGGGACAACGGGAACAGGCTCTTGCATTTGTTAGGGTGGAGGCTCCTTCAGGGACCAAGGGAGCCCAGAGACAGCAGTGCCTGGCATGCCTGGGCTGCCAGCAGAGGCTCCGTGGAGGGGATGTCATTGGAGCCTAGTCCTGTGTGAAAGTGGAGCCCTGTGTCCAGCCTCGCTGTGGCTGTGCGGGGCCGGGGGGAGCAGCTCAGTGGGGAGGGTTCTCTGTTGCCTTCAGAATGGCTCCCCTTGCAGTCACCCTTACTTGATTTGTCGCCAGGTGCTTGGAGAGATTTGCCTTCGAGGGTACTTAGACGCCTTCAGGTTCTTGGAAGAGAACGGTATGTATGGGTGAGGTGGGGGCAGACGTGGCCTTTTTTTTTTAAGATTTTATTTATTTATTCATGAGAGACACAGAGAGAGAGGCAGAGACACAGGCAGAGGGAGAAGCAGGACCCATGCCAGGAACCCGATGCAGGACTCAATCCCGGGACCCCGGGATCACACTCTGAGCCGAAGGCAGACGCTCAACCACTGAGCCACCCGGGTGCCCCCAGATGTGTCCTTTTAATAAGCTTTTCGTTAGCATCAGTAACTGGAGGTTGATGTTAGAAACTCCATGCCCAGTGTCTTCCCTTAGCCTCTTCTCAGCCGACTCATTGGCCCTGTGAGATAGGAAGTCTTTGTCCCATTTCATAGCCGGGGAGGCGGGGAGGCGGAGGTGAGCCAGGGCCCCCATGCTGCTCACTGAGGGCTGGAGCTGGGGCGAGACTCAGGGACACAGGAACCCTCTCCTGCAGGGCCACCTGCCTGTCAAGGCAGTTCTGTCTGTTGTGTTTTGTTTTCTTTTTTCCTGTGTGAACTGTTTTGAACATTTAGATAAACAGAGGAAGTTAAGCAGGGTTTCTGCCCCCAGGCCCCAGGTGGAGCAATCAGAATACTTGCCTCCAACCAGGTGCAGGTCACACCTGTGAGCCCAGCTGTTCCTTTCTGGGGCAGGTTCCTGCCTTGGGAGTCATCCGGCTGGTCTGGGCAGTGGGACTTGGGCTCTTGCAATATTAGATGTATTTGGAACTGCTTGTCTTCAATGCTAGAAGTCAGTTTCTATTTTTTTTTAAAGATTTTATTTATTCATGAGAGACACACAGAGAGAGGCAGAGACACAGGCAGAGAGAGAAGCAGACTCCCTGTGGGGAGCCCATGGGGGACTCCATCCTGGATCCCGGGATCACACCCTGAGCCGAAGGCAGATGCTCAACTGCTGAGCCACCCAGGCACCCCCAGCCCTTGGTCATTTTACTCAGAGGTTGGGAGCCCGAGGGAGCCACCCCCTGCCCAACCCAGCGTGCCAATTCTACGAGAGCAGGAGCCACTGACTGGGATTAGCTACTGAGCCCCAGCATCTAAGGCAGGGTCTGCACAAACTCCCACACCTAGCACTGCTTCCAATGCCACACAGCGAAAGGGTGTCCTCTGTAATGTTGGACCTGGGTTCGAATCCCACTCTTCAGCTTCCTGGCTATGTGGCTTTGGGTGAATCTCCTAACCTATTCTGTGCCTCTGATTTCTCAGCTGAGGTGACGAAGCGGCCTGGAACGTGGGCTTAACCAGTGCTTTAGTTATTATAAATCCATTATAATTCTTATCTTTCACCTGCACGAATCCCCATGTGGCCGTGGAGCCCAGACAGCTAGGGAGGGGTGGAGCCGGAGCCAAACTCCCGTCTCTCTTTGGCTTCAAAGCCCCACACCTCCTTCTGTTACAAAAGCCTGAACGCCCGGCCTCATGGATGCCTGCCTCCTACTTCGCCCACAGGCCCGTGGCTTCCCCAGCGGTTGCCTGTGCCCCTGTCGTTGCTGGGTGGGTGCGTGCGTCGTGCCCCCTGCTGCCCACACTGAGCTGGTGGTTGGTTTCCCGTGTCCTTGGCAGGGATCTGCAACAGGCTCCAGCCGTGCCTGAATCTATCCTCGGACGAGATGAAGAATCTTAAAGTGGCCTGGGAACCCGGGAGCCCGGAAGCTCCCCCGAGGGTGGCTGCCGGCGGGACGAAGCCCGAGCCAGACGAGCTGCTGGACCACCTGCGCCTCAGCATCCTGCCCTGGAATGAGGGCATCCTGGAGACCCTGTCGCCCAAGCTCCTTGGAGGTGCTGACTCCCCAGGGGCGCGGAAGGCTGAGGATATGGTTTCCTGTGACAGAGAGAGAGAGAGAGAGAGAGAGAGAGAGAGAGAGACTGAAGGGGCTTTATTCTCTGGGTTGTGGAGGAAGGTAATCCTGCATGTGGGAGATGGGGCCTGCTGGGGCCCTGCTTCTGGCACAGACCCTTGCTCCATCTCCCTTCCCAAAGGGTCACGGCCAGAGGAGAGCAGACTCCAGCTGAGCCTGTTTTAAGTGAACTGGGCACACAGGATTGCAGGGGCCACAGGGGTGGGCCCGTTCTTCCAGAACGCTCTCTGCCTGTCCACCCATCCCTAAGCCTTCTTTCTTGGGGAGCCCCCTTTCCCTGATTTCTCCCTGCCTCCAAACCTGCAATTTTGAATCTCCATGGAGTGGGGATGTGCTTGATTACGTGACTTGATTACTTGATTATTAGGTGGATGGGAGTGTACAAACCAGCTTCCAGTTGGTCATTTGGAGAAATTCAGAGGGTAGCGGGACATCATCCCATGCACCAGGGCATGAACCGGCAGCTGTTGGGGCTAATGTGATCTGAGGTGTCAGGAGGTCATTACAAAAGGGAGCTAACAGGCCAGAGGGTTCTGGGCAGAAGGAGACAGGGTCCAGCTGAAGGTTCCGGGAAAAGCTCAGAAGTCGATGGGGTATTTTGAGAAGTTTGTGTAGCCCTCCAAAGATAGTTCTTGAAAAGAGAGTCGTTCAAGAAAAGAAAAAATAAAACAAGATGAAATCAGAGAGGGAGACAAACCATAAGAGACTCTTAATCATAGGAAACAAACTCAGGGTCGCTGGAGGGGAGGGGGGTGAGGGGACGGGGTAACTGGGTGTCAGGCATTAGGACGCATGTGGTGGAATGAGCACTGGGTGTCATATAAGATCGATGCCTCACTGACGTCTACCGCTGAAACCAGTAATACATTATATGTTAATTTGTTGAATTTAAATGAAAATGAAAAATAGATTTTAAAAAGAGAGAGCGAGCTATGCACTGAGAAGCCTGTATGCTGGGGGCTGTCCGAGGCCTGTCCTGGGCATACTCATGGGACCTCCTTGGGGAGCGCTTCGGATTCTCCGGATGCCAGGATCTGAGTATTTCATAGAAATTCCAAGCACCACCTGGGCCAGGCGGTTTGGCTCTTACACTGCTGGGAGACAGACACCTCCAAATTGTATTTTTCAGATCTGAGTAAAGCAATTAAAATCCAACGTGGATACATGAGCAAGATTTACAACTTCCTACCAGTTAAGGTCGTGTCCTATATGATGCTGCCCTGTACGCTGCCCGTGGAGTCTGCTATCGCCATGGTCCAGAGGTGGGCATTTTACGTGGCTTTTGCGCTTTCCTCCCACGTCGTTGGCTGGAGGTAGAGGGAACCCACATGAGGGCCTTAACCTGTGGCCTGGCTCCTTGTGGGGCGCGACAGTGCCCCCTGGAGACCCTTCTCAGCCTCTCTTCTCCATGCTGTCCCTTCTTGCCGCTTCTTGGAGGTTTACACTTCCAGCCTGGGAGTTTATTCGCAGCACACCGGGTCGCAGCGCGCCAGGAGGACGTGAGGCACCGCTTGGATCCTGGCTATTTGTTTAACCTCTGCTTCCTTTAGATTTACAGTGGCGTTTACAGTCTTTTTAGCGAGTGGATCAGCATGGCCTTTGGTCCATCTTTTAGAGGCCAAGCCATCCCTCAGAATCCGGCTCGGTTCTCCTGTCCAGATCCCCTCCCCTCTACCAAATTGATCACCTACTCCCAGACACCCCTGCCCCGGGGAGAGGTCTGGTCAGGCATTTACAGGGCTCGCCATGGGGGGCCTCTTGTGTGTGGGGTGGGGGAGTGTGCAAGGCTGGGGTCGGGGGACGTGCTACCTTGACTCCCAGATTCTCTGCATCGGCTTCAGTGGGCACCTTGCCACATGGAGAAGCCTGGAAAACTAAGCCCAAGCCCTTCCCCTCTTATTTCCACGCATATCCCTGGAGCTTCCCGCAGCCCAGTGACCTAACTGCTTTAGGGCTTTTAGGTAGGTTTGTCTTTGGTATAATGCGCCCGACCCACCTCCTGGGATTGATCAGATTAGGATTAGATGGGACTCTGGCGGTTTACCTGGACAAAGGGCATGGATGTCAGATGCCTGCCTTTTCTTTAGTTTGTGTGTGTGTGTGTTGGCTTGTTTTCACGCTGATAACCTGTGTCTCTTTTTCTTATTCCTGCAGACTGGTGACATGGTTTCCAGATAGGTCTGAGGACATCCGGTGGCTGCAGTGGCTCACCTTGAGTATGTGTTCTCGGGTGATGACACAGCTGTTCTCCATGTCCAGGTCAGTGATCTGGCCGTGGGTGTGTGGGCTGGGGGTGTCTATTTATGCAGATTCTCATCGGGGCTCAGACTTGCTCAATCAGTCTTGGGGGAGCCCTGGGGGTGGAACCCAGCATCCTTGGTTGCTAACATGGCCTCAGGGATGCTGCTACTTCTGAGTTCTGAAAACGGATTCAGAGCAAGAAAGGCCTTGTTCCAGCTACAAGGGTTGGGTCTAATCCTGGAAATCGTGAGCCTTGGTGGTCTTATGTGTTCCCTGAGGGTGACCTTCATTTCTTCCCTGGATCTCGGTCAGGCTTTTGGCAGCCCCTGGCATGGTACTGGAGACATGGTGGGCACTCAGGAGAGGAGATCTCAGTGCTATTGGCAGACACGAAGAGCTGTAAAGTAGGGGAGTGGAAGGGTCTGGTTTCCACTGGGCAATGACTGTAGTGGCCACGGGAAGGAGGTCTCATCACCGGGCCCTCGGGCAGCAGGTTCACCAGCCAGAGGGCAGCTGTACTGGTCCAGGCAGGGATGAGGAGGGCCGGCCTCACTGGAACCTGTGGGCCTGAAGTGTTCATAGGCTCTAGGGCCAGAAGGAGGTGCCAGGTGCAAGCCCTGGGGTCTGCCTGGATTCTGAGGGAGCAGGGCAGCTGGTCAGAAGGAGGAAGCCTGGGGATGGTGGTGCAGGCTGGTGGGCAAGCTGGTCTATGTGGAGGAAACTGATGGACTCCACTGGGATGCCCAGTGGGAGGGGCCCGGGGGGCTGGAGGGCTACCAGCTTAGAATCCAGGATGGTGACCCTCTGGATGCCCAGGAGGAGGGAGGACGCTGTGGCTTTGGACACCACCACCGTGCAGTGCACGGAGTGTGCATGATGGCGCACTCAGGGTGGGCTGGTGGTGTCCATCCATCCTTGCTGAGATGGAAGACCTCAGGGCAGCAGGACAGCGGCTGAGTCAGTATTCCTTTTGTTTCAGATCCCAGACACCGGCAAGCAGCCCGCAGCCTTCCCTGAAGAACATAAAGGCACTGCTACCCTCCTGGCTGTCCAGTAGGTGCCGGAGCTAAGGCGGCTGGGCAAGCCCATCCTCCTGCCTGGCCTGGCTTTTCCAGGTTGGAGTTGGGAGGGACTCCTCCTTCCCCGCAATCCTCTGGTGCAGAAGCGTTTCGGAGTCATTTGAGGAGACGAGTCTGGGACATTCTTTCAGAGGTGCTTTCTGATCTTTCTGCAGGAGCGTCTGTGCTGGCACTTAATGTCCTGCTGTTCTGCCTCTGGCTCAGTTTATAGTTCACTGAAACCAAAGGGCAATCTGTTATTTTTACGAAAAGCTAGGAAGCTACTTTTGGTGCATGTGGTGGTCTGGAGCATAAGGAAGTTTAATAGTTAAGCTTCTGGGTATGTTAACTTAGTTGGCTGGGAAGTGGCAGTAGGAAGGCCAGCGTGGAGGGGCATGGCCAGTCGTCCTGCAGTTCTCTGGGTACGAAGTTTCTAGAATAGCAAGTGTTGTGAGGGTTCAGGGGTGTGTGTGTGGTTTGGGGGGAGGCTTGTGGCCGGCGGGTGGGCTGCCCTCCGTGCAGTGTTGGGGTTTGGAAGGAAGAGTAATGTGATCCCATTTCCCCATATGGGAAATAGTGTAGCCGAGGCAGGTGGCAGCCTTGTCCAAGGGGGGCCACTGAGGGTCATGGGCCGTTAAAAGATGCTAACTTATTTGGGAACACTTTTCTGACCTAGCTTAAATATTTGATAGAGTTTTGTATAGAATATAAAGGAATCTTATTGTTTGTTGCATTTTATGTCATGTGAATCAGGAAGGTGTTAATAAGCCTTATAAAAAAAAAAAATCCAGTGCACAGGCTGGCATCCCAGGATCCCAGGCAGTTGCCCAGCACAACAGAAGGGCTTGGGTCCTGCGCACCTTTTTTCTCAACATCCCCTGCCCACTTCTGAACTCCCAGAGCCTTAATGGAGATAAGCAAGAGACGGGGACCTACCTTCTCCCTAGGTGTGATTTGTTGGCAAACACAGAGTAATGTGACTCCAGGTGAAATATAATCATGCATTTGCGTGTAGCAAGAAAGAAAGAGCGATAAGCTCAAAATCCTCCACGTTGGCACAGGAAGCTGTAGCTCTCACCTACACTGTGCAAGGACGTTGGTAGTTGAAGAACCAGAAAGTTCAGACAAAGCACTTTGTTATAAAGACGTGTCCTCGAAAAAAGAATGTGGTTCTAGGGGCAGCCTCTATGTGAGCTCCTTCCCTTGAGCTGCCATGAGATTGTGGGCTCCTAGAGGCAGGCTCCTTGTGAACATACCGGGCCACTGCCCAGGGCACAGAGCCCCCCCCTTTGTGGCTCCTCGCAGGGTCCTTGTGTCTCCGGGATGGGAGTACTGACGAGGCTCCTGTTCTGGTAGCACTCGCCTCCTAAAGGAGACAAGAGCTGGCGAAAGGTAGGCTCTCCCAGCTGCTTAAAGCCCCAGAACAAGGTACTGGTCCTTGCTGAGCTGGCCTAGGGGTCGGGGAGGCCAGGCCTGACACCCCACCCACGCCCCCGGGCTCCTCAGAGCCCTCCCTCACACCTGCCCCTGAGCCCCTGATTCTCGAGTTCCCCTGATCAACTGTCTTCCATTGGATGTGCAGCATGGGCTGCAGCAGATCCGAGCACGCTTCACCAGTATTTGACAATAACTGCCACCTTTCTGTAGACCATATACACATGCTAGTTCTGTGACTGGTAGAAAGAAGGAATTATTTTAACAGCTCATGGGATTACATGCAACTGCTTTTTTTTTTTTTTTTTACTACTTTTTGAACTGGTTCCACCTTCTCACAATGAGCATGTGTTTTATACTTTTTGAAAAATGTGTGCTAAGACAAATAAGTGTTCTTTCAGAAATGGCCAAGGCCCCACCCACCACCTGTGCCTTAATACCATCCCACCCTCACCCCATACCTCTCCAGCACGGCTGAGGTATCTGATCGGCGCGTTGGAACATTCTTAGGTTCCTACTACCTTATCGAACAAACCTCTTCTTTATATGGCACATTTATGCTCTGGAATACACTCTACTGTCAGGAATAATAACTGTGTAGTCTAGGTAATGACCAGGGAGCAACAGCCTTTACTTGGTGAACAGATAACAAAACTTGGTGCTGAGCGTGAGCCTCGTCTTGTTAATAAATAAATAAATAAATTATTAATTAATTTGTGGGTGTGTATTGTGCACAGAGGAAAGGCAGAGAACGTACACACCCCAGTACTGACAGTGGTTGTTATCATCCCATTATCCATAATTACAGTTCATTTGTTGTGTTGGTATGTGGTTTTCAAATTTCTATGGTAAATATTTATTACTTTCATTGGAAAATAACTCATAATAAATGTGACTTTGAAAACGTTTTCCCTTGTTTCTGGGTCCTCTCTCAGGAGCCCCCCTTTCTTTCCCTTCCCTCACAGGCAAGTTCCTTCAAATGACACCCCCCCCCCCCAGGTTTATGGCCGGCCCTTCCAGCCAGGTGGTCTCCATATGCTCTGTCCTGGACACTGGATCAGCACCCCGTCCTCCTAGAGTCCCTCTCCTTCCTCTGCGACCCTACGCTGTCCTGAGTGCTGGGCTCGTCCCCTTGCCTGCTGTGCTCAGAGTTCACAGTTGTTCCGGGGGGTGGGGGTGGGGGGGAAGAGTTCACTCTGAGGAGCCCCATTCTCTAGCTCAGGTGAGGGGCGAGCCCACCTGGCCACCTCCACCTGGCTATTCCTTGGCATTACCAAGCACCTCGACATAACCCCTCCAGTGCAGAGCTGCCCTGTATCTGTCAACTTCCAAGTCCAAGGAGCCAGACCCCTGAGCACCTCTTCCCTGGCTGACCCCGCCCCTCCAGCTGGTCCCAATCCTGACGAGTCCACCTCCCCTTAAGGCCTCTTGTCCCCAGCCCACTCCCTGGAGCCTATGCTACACGGAGAGGCGAGTGACCCCAAGGGCATCTGTGGGAAGATCAGCGTTCCTTCCCTATGACTTCTGAGACAGATGTGATTTTAAGGGAACCAGTGTGGTCACTGAACTGCATTTCTACTACTGATGGGGCCAGATTGATACTGTGTAAGGCCAACTTTTCTCAAAAGCTGGCATCCTTGCAGGTATCACTAGGTGATTCTATCAGTTAGGGCAGGCTGGGCTATGCTGCATTTAACAAAGACTCCCCAGGTTTACTTCTCATACTACAGACCCATCACACTTGGCTGGCCCAGCCTGAAACTGTCCCCTCATCTGGAGGGTCACTGATCACAGTAATGGGGGGGGGGTGTAGGGTGTTTTAAGGTTGTCATCCACACATACCCATCCCTTCTGCCTACAGCCTGTTGACCAAAGCAAGTCATGCAGATGCGGGCAGGGAAATACAGCTGTACCTTTTGCCCAAAAGGGGAGCACCAGAATTACCAATGAACACCACTGAGGGCCAAAGAGCCTCAAGAACCCAAACCCAAAAGTCTCCATGATCCAATTAATTTCGGAAATCCTGGGTTCAGGAAAGTGAAACAGGTACAGGTACTGCAGAACTTCTCAGAGCCTTTAATACGTGAGTATGCATTGTGACTGTCAGAGATGGTGCTTGAGGATGAAGCTGGGACTGTGTTTCTGATGTGTCTTCTGTCACCTTGTCACCTTGTGCCTTGTACCCAACAGACTCTCAAATATTTGACTCCGGACTCTTGTTACAATCTGTGGGTCGGGATGCCTGGTGGAGCGGGATGCCTCAGTGGTGGAGCGTCTGCCTTTGGCTCAGGGTGTGATCCCAGGGTCTTGATCGAGTCCCATGTTGGGCTCCCTGTGTGGAGCCTGCTTCTCCCTCTGCCAGTGTCTCTGCCTCTCTGTGTCTCTCATGAATAAATAAATAAATAAATAAAATATTAAAAAAAAAATCTGCGGGCCAACCTCATGGCTCATCTTTGAGACAAGGCTTACTCAAGAGACTAATGAAGGAGAAAATGCAGGGAGGGCCTAGTTTGTGCAGTGTTTACAGGGGGGGGGCAGGTCCCAGGCCTGATCTCATGGAATCCTCAGCAACTGCTGCCATCCCCACTTTAGGATCAGGAAGGAGGAAGTGGGAGCATGAATTCTGAGCTAAGCGTCCAGCTTGGGTAACCTGTGCTTAAAATTTGCTCCTAGATTATCTTCGAAGGTCTCTGTCAAGAAGTTTTCTCCTCTAAAACAGCCTTCTGAGTCTGAGCTGGGGGGTTGCGAGAGCCCTGGTGGTGGTGGTGGTAGTGGTGGTGGTGGAGGGGGGTTGGGTGGGAAGTGGGGAGGCAGATGGCTAGGTCAGCCTGCAAGGGGTGCAGGGAGGGAAGGACCGGTCCGCAGGTGCTGACGTCTCTCTTCCCACGCGAGAAGGGTAGGAGAAGGGTACCCTGGTACCCTAGGACCCTAGGGATGCTGGACCCTAGGGTGGACCCTAGGTGGACCCTAGGGATGCTGGAGGCCTGGGTGCTATTTAAATGCAAAACGGGAAAAAAAAATAAATGCAAAACGGGGGCAGCCCAGGTGGCTCGGTGGTTTAGCTGCTGCCTTCAGCCCAGGGCGTGACCCTGGAGACCCAGGATCGAGTCCCACGTAGGGCTCCCTGCATGGAGCCTGCTCCTCCCTCTGCCTGTGTCTCTGCCTCTCTCTCTCTCTCATGAATAAGTAAGTAAAATCTTAAAAAAAAAAAAAATAAATAAATGCACCCCGGTGTCAGGAAGTCTGGGAAGGGGCCTCGGGGGAGAAGCGGGGGTGGTGACGCGATGCCCTGATAGCAGGGGGCAGTGGACGCCCAATGCTGACCGTCCCTCACTCGGTCCCTTGGCGGTGTCTCCCCGCATCTGCCACGCGTGTTGACTCCTTACGACGTGGTCATCTTCTGGGGGGAGGGGGGTGTTCCCCGCAGCAGAGTGAAGCCCCCAGCCCGTCCCGGGACGGCCCCGCGCTAGTACTTACAGGCTGCGGCCGCGGCCTCTGATGCACCGGCTCGCCCTGGCCCGTGCCGGGCGCGGTCCCACGGCCCTTGTTCCAGTCCCGTGACGCAGAACGACCGTCACGTCCCCTCTACCCGCGAGGGCTCGGGCTCGGGCTCGGGCTCGGGCTCGGGCTCGGGCTCGGGCGGCCAGCAGCCGGGAGCAGGTGCCTCTGCGACCTGCGCCGGCCCCGCAGACGGGGGAGGCGAGCCTCGGCGCTCCGCGGGGGCGTGGGCTCCGCACAGCACCCGCCGGACCCGGGCGCCAGCGGGGAGGCGGGCGGCCCCCGATGAAGCGTCGGCGGACCCATCCGGGTCGGCTCACTTCCCCGCGGGCTCCCAGCGGAAGACCCGCGCCCCACGCGCCAGCAGCCACGCGGGCGTCATTGGACGCTCTGCGCTTGCGCGGTCTCCGCGCTGCGTCCGTGCGGACATCCGGTCACGGGTTCCTACGGACCAATGAGCGAGAGCACCGTGAGCCAGGGGGCGGGGCATCATGGCTGCCCCCAGGGCGCCGCGTCCAGAGGCTTGCGGGTGCTGCGCTGAGTGACAGCTCCGCCACCGCGGGCCCGCCCTCTGCCCTCGCCCGCCGCGCCGTGATCACGCCCGGGTAGCTGTGCGAGGCGGCGGCCGGAGAGGGAGCCATGGGCACAGTGCACGCCCGGGTAAGAGGCCCAGCGACCCGCGGGCCGCGTGACCTCAGGGCGGGCGCCGCGGGGAGAGACCGCCCCCACCGGGAAGGGGCGCCGAGGGCGGCGGGGCCTGCGGGCCGGGGGGCGGCGGCCGCACAGACGGGCCGGCGGGTCCCGCAGGCCCCGGAGCAGGAAGCCGGTACCCGGAGGAGGGACGGGACTCGCCCAAGGTCACTCAGCCGGGCGCGGCCCCGGGCCGGAGCCATCCGTTCTCCTTACGCAGCCTCCGCCGCTTCGGGGTCTTCTCTGCATCCCGGCCACCTGCTGGGGTCCTGCTGGGGTCCTGCAGCACCGAGTATCCCACCGGGGGGCCTCCTTCCTCCTGCTTGCAGACCCCACCTCTCTATGCTTCGCTTACTCCTGGCAACGCGGAGGCTGAGACAAGTGACGCTGAGGTGCTGAACTTGGGGACTCGGTGCGCCCTCTGTGATGTGCCAAACTGCTCTCCTTTGTCCTAATCTTTTTTTTTTTCTTTAAAGATTTTATGTATTTATTCACGAGAAACCTAGGAAGAGAGGCAGAGACACGGGCAGAGGGAGAAGCGGGCTCCCTGCGGGGACCCCAACCACTGAACCACCAGGTGCCCCCTTTGTGATCATCTTAACTGAGGGCTAGAGAATGGCTGTCTGTCCAGGGTCACACGTGTTTAGAGCCTCGGGATGTTCCAAAACTCAGACATACTCAGACACCCCCCCCAACACCACCCCACCCCACCAGGTGGAGGCCCAGGCCTCAGCATTACTTTTCTACTACAACACGGACCGTTTAGGACCCTTTAGAACCTTTCAGTAGTTTCACGGTAGCTTTCCCAAAGAATTTAGCACAGACACCCCCCCCCCCAAAGAATTTAGCACAGACACCCCCCCCCCCCCCGGCTTGGCATGGGGGGGGGGACTTCACCACGCTCCCCAGGTCATTCATTCGAATGGAACACGGTAGGTGTCCCCACACACTCCTTGGGCTGTACCGCTGTCCAGCAGCTCCTGCCTCACCCATCCCCACACCCATCAATAGCTCCCGAGATAGTCCCACCTTTTAGAGCTCCGCTCAGGTCACTTCCTCCACAGACCTCCTCCTCATCTGCCCTCATTTGCACGTGACGCTGACTTCCTTGACGTCGTCCCCCTGGCGCCTGTTTTATCTGTTTGGATTTTTGTCTTAACTCTTTTCCAGTCTAAGTCTCTTTTTCTTTTCTTTTTTAAAGATTTTATTTATTTATTCATGACACACAGAGAGAAAGCGAGGCAGAGACACAGGCAGAGGGAGAAGCAGGCTCCATGCAGGGAGCCCGATGTGGGACTCGATCCTGGCTCTCCAGGATCACACCCTGGGCTGAAGGCGGCGCTAAACTGCTGAGCCACCCAGGCTGCCCATGTTTTCTTACATTTTCTATTTGATCTTAGCTTACACCACTTTAAAGATGCTGTTTAGAACTCATTAAATTAATTGCATGTTCTGTCTCTTCAATCAGCACTGCTTTGCACAGTACCTGCCACATGGTGTTCAAGAAAACTTGCTGGGGGCCCCTGGGTGGTTCAGTCGGTGATGCATCTGCCTTTGGCTCAGGTCATGATCTCAGAGTCTTGGGATGGAGCCCCAGGTAGTGCTCTCCACTCAGTGGGGAGCCTCCTTCTCCCTCTTCTGCCCCCCCCCCTTACTCTCTCTTGAACACTCTCTCAAATAAATCTCAAATAAATAAATAAAATCTTTAAAAAAGACAACAACTTGTCAACTGGCAGGCTGAGCTGCTGAAAGGATAGAGCTAGACCCAAATATTAATTTTAATTCATTTCACCAAATGCTTAACCCATATGTGTTCTTCTAGACACTGGAATACAAATTTATGAGGGTGAGGATCTTGAAGGTGCTTGCCACATAATAGGTTTTTAATATTCTGTGAACGAATGAATATTAGTAAGGCCATTATTTTAGGACATCAAGCTTTGATGTAACCACGAGTCATAAAAACGTCATCTCTTAAAGTTTGAATTTCTGATTAAAGTATACAAATAGGCATTTTTAGTGAACCTTTTTTTTATGCTTTGAAATTTTAGGAACTGAATTGGAATTTTTTAAATATCTGGAGTATATAAGCCTTGGCCCAGACAAAGTGTACCTGCTAAGCGTTGAGATCCAATAGGATGAGTATGTGCACGTGTTCCTTTTTTTTTTTTTTTAATTTTATTTATTTATGATAGGCATACAGTGAGAGAGAGAGAGAGAGGCAGAGACATAGGCAGGGGGAGAAGCAGGCTCCATGCACCGGGAACCTGACATGGGATTCCATCCCGGGTCTCCAGGATTGCGCCCTGGGCCAAAGGCAGGCACTAAACCGCTGCGCCACCCAGGGATCCCCTGTGCACGTGTTCCTAACCATAGTATATACTCTGCATACAGAATCGGGACACATTTAATATACTTTTTTACGGTAGTGTAGAAAAGTAAGATTAAGTAAGCTTAAGTAAGCTTAAATGCAGGAAGCTTAAACACAGGAAGCATATTTGTGAACGGTGCAGGTAAAAAGTCACTGTTTTAATTTGTTAATATTTTGAGAAAGTATATTATTCCATTTTTAAAATACTATACCACAAAAATGAAAAGATGATACGAAACAAACGCTATATTCTTTGCCCAGCGTTTTCTTCCCTTCTTACTTGTGTAAACACTCTGCTCTGACCACTGTGAGGCAAGGACTTGGTCTGTCTTGTTCACTGCTGCATCCCCAGTTCGCCCAGTGCTCGGCATGCAGTGGTATAAAGCTCCAGTGTCGAGAGGTGTCCCTCCACAGGGGGGACTGACTCTGCCTGAAGAAGCCAGGGATGGCTTACAGAGACGACGTTTAAGGCAGATGCTTTTAAGGAGGAAGTTATTCTGGGCGGAGAGAACAGGTGTGCACAAGTAGGCACGTGAAGGGGGTGGTGGTTGAACTTGGGCGGAGCAGATATGGGCCTTATGGTGGGGTTCCTCGTGCCCCCTGCTAAGGAATCTAGCTGGATTCTGTACCCCCAGGCACTCTCGAGGGCCATCGCAGTCTTTCGCAGCAGGAGTGGGAGAGAGGATGTGTCAGGACATTACCTTTCCAGAGAACCAGTGACACTATGGAGGGAATACTGACGAGTCTGTTGAGTGTGACTGGGAAAGAGGATAGTGTCCCAGAGTCCCCATTGCTGCACATGCTGCAGACATCAAACGCATACACTTAGAAAGTGCTTGTTTGTAGAAAATTGGTAGAGTAAGGAAGCAGCCAGATACTGGTTAGGACAGTTCTCCCTGAATTTGGTGTTTGTACGAGTGCCTGGTGCCACACTACACACTAGACCTTCTGAATCCATTTCCAGGAGCATCTGGGAATCCCTGTATTTAAGCCAGCGTGTAGGTAACATATATTTTATGTGTGTTACACATTCTATTTGTCTCCATGGAAGTACAAATACCAGCCACAGCCTGTGGAATCCTTATTCAGAAGTTGCTTTAATGCTTTTGGGATAAGCTCAGTTCAGATTGAAGAAAGTGACTACTTTCTGGCACATTTTATGAACATACGCAGTTCCTTTTAATGTGTGAATAAGACTTTCAGGGTACAGAAAAATATGTTTTAGCAATTCGAGTTGTCAGTGTAGTTATCCTAAAATGTGTCTGATTTTGATTTTAAAAATTAGGATACTTTCTATAACAAAAAAAAAACAATTTTTCTATAACGAAAAAAGCTATTTTTTTCTTTGCTTTGATAAATGTCTTTTTTAAAAAATATTTATTTATTTGAGAGAGCCTGTGCACATGCACCAGAGTGGGGGCGGGGCAGGGGGAGGAACAGAGGGAGAGGGAGAGGGAATCTCAAGCAGACTCCACACTGATGCACTGCATCAGTGCAGACCCTGATGTAGCGCTCTATTTCATGACCCTGAGATTATGACCTGAGCTGAAATCAAGAGTCAGATGCTTAACCAACTGAGCCACCCAGGCACCTCCTGTGATAAATGTCTTTGCGGCACCTTACTTTTTAACTATTTATTTGTCTTACAATTGGGCCTTAGGTGTATAGGCTCAAATAGCCATAGTCCTGTAGACCTCAGTTCATGACACAGTCCTCATAGGTACATGCCTGACCCTTTCAGTTAATTTTCATCTTTGTTTTATTTATTAATAATACACCGGATACCAGGGAGCTCACCACCAATCCAGGACTTGTACATCAATGGCACTTATATCTGTCCTTTGCTTCCCAGCCTCCACTCAACAGAGGGAAACACGGTACTGAGCTTTCTGGAGCACCATCTAAAGAGAAAATGCAAAGATGTTTGGGTTTTTATGTAAGTTTATTTATCTGTGTCTTCTCGCTCCCTTTCAGAGTTTGGAGCCTCTTCCAGCTAATGGACCTGATTTTGGAGCCTTAGGAGAAGAAGCTGAGTTTGTTGAAGTTGAACCTGAAGCTAAACAGGAGATTCTTGAAAACAAAGATGTGAGTTTCTGCTGATGGGCTTGAAGTGGCTCCTGCCAGAGATGTTTGCTTCCCCAGACGGAAGTAATTAACCTGTCTCAGTGCCTTCATTAAAGAAGACTTGGCAGCCGGCTATGTTCTAGAAAGGCAGGCAACTCTTAGAAAAGTAGTTTCCGGTTTTAGAGAAATAGTTTATTTATGTGGGACATTTAAACATATTTTTGAAAAAAACAAATGTATTTCTGTATTTATGTTATAAAAAAGTATTTCAAGGACAAACTCAGATTATAATTAAGTTTATATTGTGTCCAGAAAAAAGAGTAAAACTTTTCCTAAACTCTCTTGGCTTTGAAATTTACGTCCAACTGAAGAAGTGAAAGCACGTTTTCATTGGTTGTGTAATTAAGATCTGTGGGATTCTGATCACTTTCCATTATGCCTTTCCCTAATATTCCCTATTATCCCTGCTTTAGTTTTCTCAGTTACTCGTTACCATCTACTGTACTATATATATATATTGTCTATTTCTACCCCTGTTAGAAGGTAAGCTCTCCATTGAGTCAGGAATTTATGTCCTGTTCACTGCTATATCCTCAGTGTTTAGAAAAATACCTGGCTGTTAGGTGATTGGTGCATTGTTTATTGAATGAATTAATTAAATAAGCTTTTACAGACAGTGAGGTCAGAGGTGCAGAGCCAGCATTTATCATGTTTACTGAAATGTGCACAAGCTCTCTAGCAAGGTGCACAGTTTTTAAATTGGGGATCACAGCATCAGCCAGGGCCAGTGCTCCAGGAGCACGCTGGGAATGATATATAGGGGACCTCTGTGGTCTGCCTGGGTTTAGGATTGATGTGGTACTTGGCCATCTGGCTACAGAGACCTTGTAAGTCTCGGTTGCAGGAAGTATAGACCTGGCAAAGGATAGGTTCAGGTAACCGATTTTCTAAAAAGGCAGGAAGATAAAAAAGTCTGGAATCGAGAAGCATGGATCATTAAACTTGAAAAAAAAATCCTTGGATTAACTTTCAGACATTTGTCTTTAGCCTTGATGCCTACCTACTCTTTTGTCCTGTATCATACTTTAATAATCAGTGTTCCTGCAAAAGAACAAAACTGGACCACTTTCTTCTACCATACACAAAAAATAAACTCAAAATGGATTAAGGACTTAAATGTGAGACCCGAAGCCATTAAAATCCTAGAATTACACAGGGAGTAATTTCTCTTGACATCAGCCATTACAACTTTTTTTCTAGGTAGGTTCCCTGAAGCAAGGGAAACAAAAGGAAAAATAAACTATTGGGACTGCATCAAAATCAAAAGCTGCTGCACAGCAAAGGAAACAGTCAACAAAATGAACAGGTGTGCGCATAATGGGTGAAGATACTTGCAAATGACTTATCTGATAAATGGTTAGTAAAGAACTTACACAACTCAACACCAAAAAAGCAAATAATACAATTAGAAAATGGGCAGAAGACATGAATAGACATTTCTTCAAAGAAGACCTACAGATGGCCAACGGACACATAAAAAGATGCTAAACATCACTCATCATCAGGGAAATACAAATCAAACCTACAATGAGATACCACCTCACACCTGTCAGAATGGCTAAATTCATAAACATGAACAACGGGTGTTGGCAAGGATGTGGAATCTTCATGCACCGTTGGTGGGAGTACAAACTCGTGCAGCCACTGTGGAAAACACTATGGAGGTTCCTCAAAACTAGAATTACCCTATGATCCAATAATCCCATTGGTATTTCCCCCAAAGAATATGAAAACCTTAATTTGAAAAGATACATGCGCCCCTATGTTTATTGCAGCGTTATCTACAATAGCCAAACTATGGAAGCAGCCCAAGTGTCCAACTGATGAATGGATAAAGATGTGGTATAGATATACATTGGAGTATTTCTCATAAAAAAGAAGAAAATCTAGCCATTTGCAATGATGTGGGTGGAGCTGAGAGTATGATGCTGAGTGAGATAAGTTAGAGAAAGACAAATACCGTATGATTTCACTCATGTGCAGAATTTAATAAACAAATGAACAAAGAAAAAAAAGACAAACCGAAAAACAGATTCTTAACTACGGAGAACACCTGCTGGTCACCAGAGGGGAGGTGGTTTGGGGGTGGGGGAAACCTGTGACAGGGATGAAGAGTACACTTAACTCTGGTGAACACGGAGTAATGTATAGAATTGTCAAATCACGATATTGTACACCTGAAACTAATTGAACACTGTGTGTTATCTACACTGGAATTAAAAAACAAAAGACCCAGCATTTAAAACCTAAAAAAAAAAAAAGTATAATAATCCATGTCCCTTCATCACATTTAGGTGGTTGTTCAACACGTTCATTTTGATGGACTTGGAAGAACTAAAGATGATATCATCATATGTGAAATTGGAGACGTTTTTAAGGCGAAAAACCTCATTGAGGCAAGTAGTCTCCCTGCTTGGCATTGTTTCCATTCCCTTCTGAAGAACCTACAAATCTCTTGTCTCAAAGCCCCAAGCTCCCACCCCAACCTCTCTGCTGATGACCCTGCCTCCCACCTAGAAGGGAGCTTCCATTTTCCCAAGCTGAGCCCCCCACCCCAGTTCCCTGGATGCCTCCCACAGACCTAACATGTTTGCATTTACCCTTCCCTCTGGCCTTTCTTACACAGAGGCCGGTCCATCCATGTGTTCTTCACAACCACCCAGCCTTGTAATAGGAGCTGAGCACATTGCTTGCTGGCCTCCTCCCTGGCACCCCGCTTAGTGCTCTAGTGTGCTCTCTTATGGGGTGGGTGCTCTGTCATTCCAACTCTTGCTGTCTCCTCAGGTTCCTTGCTCCATTTATCTGCCATCTCCGTCCTCTCCTTGGTAGGTAGCCTTCTGTCCTAATGCCCTTGGAGCCACACTGGACATGCCAGCCAGCGTCTCCAGCCAGCCTCCTGGAGGCCAGGTCCAGGTGACCCCATCAGTACCCACGTTCCTTGATCTTTCCACGTCTGTGGCCATTCCCACTTTAAAGAAAATTACTATATTTTTAAAAAAGGTTAAAGTAATATGTAAGCAATCTTAAGAAAGCATCTAACAATCCAGTATACAGAGGATACTGAACTGAAAGGTAGGCATTTCCCTCCCCACTGGCCATGGTCTCCCCAGCGGCCAGCAGGCTGGGGCTTCTGTGGGGCTTCCACATGTGTCGTGTGCACACGTGTGTAGACAGAGTAACCCCATTCCCCTACCTTTTTCTGCACCTTTCATTTGGGTTACTATACGGAGATCTTTTCACATGAACACGTTTAAAATTCTTCCCTCTGTCAGGTGAAATACTCTGTCCTTGTTTCCACTGGGACTTTTTCCCTGTGAATGAGATTGAGCGCCTTTTCCATGTTTATTGGTCATTACTGGTACTTGATGAGTTACCTGTTGGTTTCCCCTGTTTCCCATTGGACTGTTCGGCTCTTGTTTCTTTATAAGAGCCTCGGAAGTGATGTCTGTCACTGATGCGGAATACATTTCTCTTGCTCTGTTGTCTTTTGAGATTGTTTATATCTTCCTGCTTTCTCAGCGTTTTCTCTCCCCTGGACTCCCACGAATCCTGCACTCTCCTGGGCTGCTTGTCCCTCTCCTCATGTTCACTTCGGCTGCACTGTCACCTTCTCTCCTTGTGACCCTACTCACGTGTTGCTTCTCCACGTGAGGATCATCTCCCAGGGGCTCACTCACACCCCAGGTCTCACTACAGCCTGTGTAGTAGGGCCTCCCCACCTCTACTCCTTGCCAGGCCTCTGTTGTTGAGCTTCAGCCCCGAATGTGTACCTGCCTGCTAAGCATTTCCTCATGGGATCACCACGCATCTGCAGCCCTGTGTGGCTAGGGACGGAACACATCACCCACCCCCCGCCCCCAGCCCCAGCCCACCCACCCTACCAAAAAAGCGCTTGGCCAGAGCTGAGAGTTGGGATAGCCTCCTATCTCTCTTGCAGTGACTGTCCTTGGCCTCTGCCTGCAAAATGTGTATAGTCTGTCCTCCCCCAGTACAGTGACCTGTGCTTGTCAGCTTCCCTCCCAGCTGCGGGGGCTGCCAGGAGCAGCTCCTCCTGCCTCCTTTTGTCCCCTTTCTGTTTCTCCGTGATGATCAGGGCTCTCTCCTGAGGACATTCCACTCTGTCCTCCGCTGGAAACTCCAAAGTCACTCCCCTTTTACCTTCAGGACAAGCTCTAAACTATGTGTATTGTGAATGCTACCCCCTCACTGCTCCCCGGGAGCCTTTCCTGCCCTGCTCTTCTACTGCTTGTCCCTCCAGGAGAAAAGGACTCCCAGCACCAGAAAGCACTGCCATCAACCTTGAAGAGAGGAAAAAAAAAAACCAGAACAGTGGTTAGAAAATGCACGCAACACAAAAAGGCACAAACACAACACAGTCTCCCTTGCACCAAACATAATCGCTGTAACAACAGACTGTCATCCCTGCAGGGAATCCTGCTGGGCTGATGCATCTTGGTTAGTTTTTTTGTTTCTGTGAAACTGTTAATGCACTTGTTAATGCACTTTGCTTCCTACGCTTGTTCAGGTTTTACTCTCCTGAGTGGGGTTTTGTTGTTGCTTGTGCTTCATCCATCCCTTCATGCGTCCGGTCTCCATGGAGCTCTCTCCTTGGTGACTCAGCACCAATGCTACACCCCTGGCCTGGTCTGACGGTCACCAGCTGTATTTCTGTCCTGGAGGAAGACCTCTTTTTGTCCTCTCTCCTAGGTGATGCGGAAATCTCACGAAGCCCGTGAAAAATTACTTCGCCTAGGAATATTTAGACAAGTGGATGTTTTGATTGATACATGTCAAGGTACCTGCTGTGGCATAGTGTCTCTGATTACCCCTCCCAGCCATCCTGCAGAATCATGAAAGCTGAATGGGTGCCCAGGCATGGGTTGCACCTGGAGGTTTATCAAGCACAGAGGTCTTGGTAGTTAGCAGTCCTGGGGGGGTAATTGGATTTTTTTTTTTTTAAATGTCAGGCTGAGGGAAGATGGGTGAACTTTGAAGATCCTGCTGTCTGAACCGGTAGATGGTGCAGGCGTTCTGAGAAGGATCCCAATGGAGGGAGCCAGGTTTCATCCAGGATAGCCCAGCCTAGCCAGGCTCTTGTCCAAATGGGCTCTTGGCAGACAGGCTCCATCTAAGTGTGTGCTTTAAACGGGAGGGCACCAGGCATCCAGATTTCACTCTCAGTTTATACTCATTTGCTTGTTTGCTAGCCAACTTGTACTCTTTGGTTAATGAGCACCTGCTATGGGCCAGGCCCTGTGCTGGGTACCAGGGAGAGTCCAGCAGCAAGCAAGCAAGGCATAGTCTCCTTCTGAAGGAGCTTTGGGCCCAGCAGAGCAGGGCTGGGGGCGGTGGGGGGGACGCCAGCCCTTCCTGTACCCTCAGTGAGAGCTGGAAACTCCAAAGTTGCTCCCCTCTTACCTTCAGGACAAGCTCTAAACTGTGTGTATTGTGAGTCCTACCACAATAGTCAGCAGCGCGGCCGTACCTGGGCGAACTCTGTCGTAAGCGTGTGTGTGCAGGATCCAGCTGAATCTTTGCTAAAACCTGGGGAAAGTGACTAGTGCTATTTTATTTTTATTCTTTGCTTTTTAAAAAAGATTTATTTATTTACTTATTCATAAGAGATACCAAGAGAGAGGCAGAGACACAGGCAGAGGGAGAAGCAGGCTCCCTACCGGGAGCCCTATGCAGGACACAATCCCGGGACCCCGAGATCACGCCCTGAGCTGAAGGCAGATGCTCAACCACTGTGCTACCCAGGTGCCCCTACTAGTGTTATTTTAGAAAAGATGTTTTCCAGCGAAGGAGACCGAGGCTCAGCTAGGTTTAACTTGCCCCAGGTCAGAGATGTAAGTGATAGAAGTGGCCCTTCTGCTATCTGGAGTGCTTTCCTTGGGGACAGGTCTTGTTGGCAGCGTTTCAGCTTAGCGCCCTCCTGCCTACTATAAATGTGACTGGTATGTGGTCAGCGCGGGCACTTCTGTCTCCCCCCGGGCTGCAGCTAGAATTACCTGGGAACTTGTGGAAGAGAATGGTTAGGGAGGTAAAACTGCATGATTCTGTAGCAGGAGTGCCTGGCAACATCCATCCGTCAGACCCTCTAGAACGTATGACACCTAAGAACGAACCATGCAAATCACACTTTGGTTCCTACTGAGGTCTCACTCTGGGTTTGTGACTTGTGACAAACGTACCACACTAGTGCAGGACGATCACAGACAGGAATGTGTATTGGTGGGAGAGAGGCTCTACAGGAACTCACTATACATTCTGCTCGATTTTCCTATAAACCTAAAGCTGCTCTAAACAATAAAGTTTATTAATTTTTTTAAAAAATGAGACCAAAGCTCCAGCCTGGGCTGAGTCTGAGTATCAAGGAGCCAGTGTTGAGGCAGCTCCTCATATACAGCCACTGCCCTGCCAGGGTTGCAGGGTCAGCCGTGCCTTTCTGTGAGAGGCCCCCAGCCCTCTGCAGAGCTCTGTCCTGCCCCCCAGCACCCCATGGGGCCCTGTGGTGGGTGCTGAAGTGGCTGCTGCAGACTCACACCCTCGCACCCCTGGCTCATAGAAGGACAGGGGCAGTCACTCTTGTATTGAGTTTGTGGCTTCTCTTGTGGGGTTACTAGAGTCCTTCTTGTCACAGAAATTCTATGGTATAATGGCAGTTGAATTGCAGTATTCTCAAGTATTCTCAAGGACTCCCTAGGAGAACAATTGCCCTTAGCAGATAATGTGTGCTTAAGCAAATGTCACTGCTCAGAGTTACCTCCTCTCAGTATTGTGATTTTGTGGTGGAACGTTCTTGAACTTTAAAATAGAAGGCGTGTTTGTAAAATTAAACGAAACTTCAGGTTGCTTTTTGCCTTTTTTATCAGTGGGTCTAAAATAAAAACACATGTGCTAGCTGTCTTACTGTTCAATATTTCTTTGTGTACATAGGTGATGATGCGCTTCCAAATGGGTTAGATGTTACCTTTGAAGTCACCGAATTAAGGAGATTAACAGGCAGTTATAACACCATGGTTGGGAACAACGAAGGCAGTATGGTATGTGCTTCCTCAGAGCAGACCTTTCAATAAAGAGCTTTTAAAACGTGACTGTTCTAAAAACTGAGGATAGTTCTGAGACTCCTTCAGACACCTTCATCTCGGTAGGCTAGTGCATGGTTTCTCACGAATCTTCCTAGAATCGATCATAGTACGCTTTACTTTTTAATTTAATTTAAATTCCAGGGAACACGCAGTGTTGGATGTTTCAGGTGTACAGTACATGATCTACCACTTCACAGACGACCCAGTGCTCATTGACGAGTACCCTCTCCCTCCCCCCTCCACACTGTTTCACCCCATCCCGATTATAGTATGTTCTAGATTGTCTGAAAACCATGGTACCATCCATGGTTAATTAGAAACAATCTGGGGAATGTTTGTATTAAATTTCTTATTCAAATTCCCTTGAATTCCAAATCTGTACAGTTGGTTTTCCTGGCTTTGCAGTCAGCAAGCGAGCCTGCCCCTCGCCATCAGGCATGTGTTGGGGGCACATCCACTCAGCAAAGGCACATTTTAAAGAGTAAAAGCGATTACAGATGAAAGACGCAATCTGCAGTCCACTGTTTTGTCCTGTTTATGAGGCTCCCTGAGCCAGTGTAGTCCTTCCTAACACCGTTTCTTCTGTGTAAACCACTGCTGTTTTTCTGCTCCTCTTAGGTGCTTGGCCTCAAACTCCCCAATCTTCTGGGTCGTGCAGAAAAGGTGACTTTTCAGTTTTCCTACGGAACCAAAGAGACTTCGTATGGCCTGTCCTTCTTCAAACCGCAGCCTGGAAACTTCGAGAGAAAGTAGGAAGCCAGACAGATGATTGAGTACAGTGGCCAGGTTATAAGTTAAAGTACAAGCCTTGGTTGTGAAAAGACGCTTGGCTGAATCTGCTGGCCCTTGCGCAGTGTCACACATGCCGTAGCTTTCTTCATGAAGATGAGCCCCAGGAATGTAATTTTAGATCTGTTGATTTAAATGTGTGCAAGTTATAATCACTGTTTCCGCATTTAAAGCTCTGTCCCATTGTCTCCTAGTTTCTCTGTAAACTTATATAAAGTCACTGGCCAGTTCCCTTGGAGCTCGCTTCGGGAGACAGACAGAGGAGTGTCCGCCGAGTACAGCGTGAGTAACCCTGTGTCCTTCCCTTTGTGCACTTGAGGGAGAACAAGGTGCCTGTTTAGCTGATCGCCAGGGTCAGCAAGAGGGGGCGGGCCTGTCAGTCTGGTGCTTGGAGCGTGGGCTTCATGGCCGGGGTCACCCTCTGTCCTTTGCCCTGCTCTTGGTTGCCTCCTGACTGGGTGCCTCTCTGTGAGCCAAGTGCAGACCGCCGGGGCCAGAGAGTAGCTCAGCTCCCAGGTGGCAGCTCTGCTTCCGGCTTTCTGCGATGCCGTGTGTTTGTCCTTCCTCGTGTGCATGGAGGTCAGTAGCTTCTGATAGCCAGCAAGGTCACTGCAGGTTACTGATAGCTTTCCTTGTTGGTTGGCACTTGTTTACTTCTAGCAGGATCTGACATGATGCAGCAGATGGAATTCCTCCCATCTGACCCTTTTGACCCCTGCCCTGTCTCCCTTCCTTTCTATACCGTGTGGCTCCTCCCCTCCCGTTCCGGGCTTTGGTAAAGGAGGGAAGACCTGGACGCATAAAGCCATGTAAAATTAGTTCCCCAAGTGTAGCCCATAGATCAGCAGCATGGCCTCATCCGTGAGCTGGTTAGAAATGCAAGTTCCTGGGTCCTGCCTGTCGCTGAACCAGCGTCTAGGGGTGGATGCCTCGCATGTTCTCTCCATCTGCGCCCCAGCAGTTCTGGTCTAGGAGCCCCTGCTGGAGCCCGAGCTTGAGCCCACTGTACTGCTCAGCCCCTTGTGGGCACTGGAGACACTGGCTACTCACGCATCTTAGCCTTGAAGACAGACCAGGGTCATGGAAGTCCCCAGCACGGAGGTGGGTTGGTGGCTCCTGGCTCCAGATGTGACATGAGTGCTTGCAGTTCCATTTTCAATTCTCCATGTGGCCACCTGTCCTCATCTGACAGGAGTAGCCCTCGATGCCTTCCTGCCCACAGCGAGGGGAAGGGCTGCCTGGCTAGCACTGCCCTCCCAGCCCCTGCCCTCCAGCAGCTCTCCCTCCCCATCTCTCTCCCGTGTCCCTCTTTTATCTTTTTTTCTAAGTTTTTTTTTAAAGAGCAAGTTCTTAGGAAACTTAGAGCTTGTTTATGCACAGGGCATGGCATAAACAAAGTGAGAGGGCAGAAGGAGGGACAGAGGGACAGAGGACTGGGAGCTAGCAGCCGTGGGCTTGAGAGATGAGGTTCTAGAGGAAGATGGAACCTTCTGGCCACTGCCTCGTCCTCCTGACCATGAACACAGAGACAAGATGTGTCTCCTCTGGGCAGTTGTGTTTTTCTTAGTTAAGAGCTGCCCTAGGAGGAGGGAAGCAATGATTGAGGCCCTCAGTGCACCTTCCCCAGGCTTCGGGGGAATAGCTGAGTCTCACGTGGCCCTCAGTGCAGAAGTGGCAGGCGGGCAAGGCTGCCCTGTATCACGTCTGCTTCCCCAGCACCTGACATGGTGCCTCGTGGGTACTTGCTGAGAGCTGGAGATGGGTGGCCCTGAGTTCTCGCCTTGGGAGCCAGACCAGAGGGCTACGGAGAACAGCTGGCTAAATACTGCTCCACGTCGTGTGAAGTGACCTGGCTTCCTCGTAGGAGTCCTATCATCACACTTCTTGAGGTCACCAGGCAGTGTTCACTGTTCAGAAGCAACCTGGGTGTCTCTCTGTGATAGAGACCTAAGATGGGTGGGCCTGACTCTAAGGGCCCCTGGGTCAGGGCAAGAGGCAGGTGCCATTTACCCAAGGGGTCACTTGGCTCAGGCCTCTAGTGGCCGAAGGATGCTCTTTATTCATGAACACCTTGTCTCCTCCCTCTTCTCCGGGGGCTGATGCGGGTTGCTGCTGTCACCAGGCCTGGCTTTGGAACTGGGGCTCGGAGGGCCGAGTGGGTGAGTGTCAGGTTGTCATAGGTCAGGAGAAGAAGCCTGCGGGTTACAAAGCTGTGCCCTGTGTGCAGCGTTCATGCAGGTGACCTGTCTTCTTGCCAGAGCGCAGTCCTGCTGCTTTGAGCAGGATCACAGCTTTGTCCCCTTCTCCATCCCTTCCTTCCCCTCCTTCCCTTCTTTTCCTCCCTCCCACCTACCATAAAAACAAACATACAAACAAAAACCCTATCTAAGGTGTTAAATGGAACAAGATGCCCTGTTCTGATGCCTGACTGGGAATGACTCCTCCATGTGTACAACACAGAAGGCTTATCCCCGTGTCCTTGCAGTTTCCCATATGGAAGACCAGCCACACTGTCAAGTGGGAGGGCGTGTGGCGGGAGCTGGGCTGCCTCTCGAGGACGGCATCCTTCGCTGTCCGGAAGGAAAGTGGGCACTCGCTGAAGTCATCTCTTTCGGTAAGGGCTTTCCTGGTGTGGCTGCGCACTTAGGTGCATTGGGAGAATAGCGTTCGCCAGCACTGGACAGACCGAGAAGGGTCACTGATTGGGTGGCTGCCGGCCGCTTTGTGAGTTTATGGGCACCGCACCATATTACTCTGTTGAAGCCCCGTCAGTGGTGACAGGGCAGTGTGCCTGGGAGCCGGGAAAGCTGGCAGAGTTCACTTAGGTCAGGGTCAAGCTCCTTGAGAGGACGGACCCATGACAGGTGGTAGTCTCCCAGCCGGTGACTATGAATGGTCTGCTCCGCCCGCCCTCGGTTCCCTCACCTGTGAAGTAGCGACAGGGAGCTACCTTCCCAGAGGGCTTTTCTGAGGGTGAAGTGAGGTGATTGGGCGAGGGGCTGGCACAGTGGCCAGGAAGTGCACCTGCTTGAAGCAAAATACCTCGCCGCACGTTTCTTTTAGCACGCGATGGTCATCGACTCGCGGAACTCCTCCATCTTGCCGAGAAGAGGTGCTTTGCTGAAAGTTAACCAGGTAGTGATCCTTCACCCGCGTGCGATCTGCTGGCTCGGTGACCTGGGAGGGGAGAGAGCCCCACACTGGAGGCACATTTTTTAGGGGTGGATTAATGCTCCGACCGGATGGGGTGTCCCTCACTAGGCCGGGAGGAAAGCGGAGATTTGGTTGAACCAACCCCTTGGTCACCTCAAGGCAGAGAGGGTAGCCCTGCGCCTGAGGGTCCCCGGGGTGGATGGCGCTCCATCCGCCTGAGCTTCAGGATCAGGGGACCAAGTGGAAATCAGATTTTTATATCACATGTGCCCAATTGTGCAAGACTGGCTAATTCCTTTTTTCAAACAGTGAGTAGGCCAAACAAGCCCCGGCATGCAGCGGGATGTTCCTGCGGCTGGTATTTCTCACTCACGTGTAGGAGTAGAATATTCTACAGCATCAGTGTGTTTGAGGATCCTGCGTTTCTGTAGGTCCCCCAGGACCATCTAGAACGACCAGAGTAACAACTAGAATGGAGCTTCTAGGAGATGGACAGAAGTGACCTCCTGTCTTTTTAAAAATACCAAACAAGATTAGGCAGTACTTGGAGTGACATGGTCTCAGAGCCAGCATAGTACGTCTGTTTACTCCATTTCCACCTGCGGGTCCTTCGCCCACAGGAACTGGCCGGCTACACCGGAGGGGACGTGAGCTTCATAAAAGAAGATTTCGAGCTTCAGTTGAATAAACAACTTGTCTTTGATTCGGTGAGTATCCAGCCACAACGTTCATCTGCACTTTTATCCTTTATTTTAGGGAACTCCCTTCCCAGAGAGTGAAAGCACAATCCAGAGGAGAAGCCCAGAACATTAGTGCTTGAAACTGAAGTGCTTGGTCTTTTCAATTTAGCCAGAATTAAGGAAACTCTGGTAGAAGTGATCATTTTTCTCTGCAAGAGGAACATTTCGGTCATTTTGTGTGGGATTCCAGGAGAGCCCCTTCCCCATTTGTCAGCTCAGGGCCATCATGTAAACATGTCGGGAGGGCAGACATGTGCCTCCTTTCCCTCTGAGGTCATTTAGTAGAAATTCTCAGTCTTCACCTTCTTAGGCTGAGTCTGCAGGGCCCTGGGCACTTCCAGGCATTTCTTTTTAAATCTTTAATTCCGTTTGGTTTAGTTTCTCCTGATTTGTTCAGGAATGAGGAGTAAGGGACCTGATTCTGACCAAGGCAGAGGAGCCCCTGGCTTGTTCTCCAGTCCTCTTGGAGGCTGGTGACGGGGGACAGCTCTCTGTGCTCCCCCACTGGACACACACAAACACACACCTGCCTGTGCCCTTTGCTACCATAAGACTCGGAGCAAGGAGTGAGCTTTAATGAGATGATACACGTGTCTATTTCTAAAGTCTCCTATCACTGCTCCCAGTCAGCCCTGGAGTCCTCGCTCCTTGAATCTGCTTCCTGCCTTTTCCTCGCTGCTGCTGGGGTCCCCGCGTTGTCCAGTTGGCAAGCTCCTCCCGGTCCCCCCACCTCCCCTTGCCACCATGCTGACGCTGTCCTCACTGGACTCCATCCTGACTGCATCCTCCTTCCGTGTGTCCGCTTCCTCTTCATGGGGTCCCTTTGTGGCTTGCCATGCTGCCACCTTGCGAGAGTCTGCCCTAGATTGTCGTGGAAGTGTCCTGCGCTGGCAGTCTCCCCAGAGGATCTCTTGCCCACCCCACCCCATGGCTGCACCCTCCATCCATGTGCTGTGCTGCCAGGCATCCCAACGCCATTCCTTACATGGACACTTCAAATTCAGTGTGTCTGAAACCGACTGTTACTTTCCTCCCAAATCTGTACCCTGCACCCGGGCTCCCAGTTCCACTGGCTTGCACAGCTTTGGCCCCAGTGCCCTGACCTCCCCTGACTGCTCGGAGGAGTCCTCACCCAAAGGCCACTGAGCACCAGGTCCACCTCTCTGCCCACTCAGCGTCACTCAGATTCCAGGCTGTGCTTTCTCACCTTGGTGGTGATATCCTTTTCTGATAAAGGATATCCTTTTCTGATATCCTTTTCTGCTCCCCCTTTTCCTCCATACTGCAGGCATGCTGGTCTTTCTCAAATGCAAGCCCTAAAATCTCCTGCGTGAAGCTGGCACCATTGGTGTGTCACACAATCTTTGGCCTGGTCTCTCTCCCCTTCTTGTGCTTTGGCTCAGCTATTTCTCATTTCCCTAAAGGACTAGGCTCTTACTTCCAGGCTTGCACTTTATTTTCTGCTGGCTGTAAGTCCCTTCTTTCAGCTGTTCCCTGGCCCCTCGTTCCTTGCCTTTTTAAGACTTCGGCATAGGTGATCTCATATAGGCCTCCTCTGACCTCCCAGACCAAGGTCAGGGCTCCTGCACTGTGCTCTCAGTTCCTGTGCTTTTCTCCAGGTATCACTCTTCATGCACCCACTCACCTACCCATCCACCCACCACATCTATATCGGCTGCCCAGTACTGCCTGGGCGTTAAAAATACCTCAGTAAGTAAAACACAGTTCCCACTCCCTCACAGTCTAGTGAAGGGAGACCCACGAGTAAGCAGCAAGCACGTGTGTATATACAGTTTAGCAGGTGGCAAATGTAACAAAGAATAATAAAACAGAGTAAAGATAAAATGGCCCAGATGGGGTGGTGTCTTATTTAAGATGGTCCAGGAAGGCATCTGCAATGGGGCAGCACAGCCCAGAACAAAGCAAGGAAGCCAGCCATAACAGCCAGACACAAAGCAGGAGCTATGGCACTGCCAGGACGAGCCAGGGGGCTGCCATGACTGGACAGAGTGAGGAGGAGGGACGGTGCAGAGAGGACAGAGGTCACACCAATGGTAGAGGACTTTGGGCACCGTATTGAAACTAGTTTCTGTTTGGAGGGAGGCCCAGTGTGGCATGACCGTCAGGGCATATGGGGGCACCTGTAGGAAATGGGAAGCACTGCTGGCAGCTCTCCAAGCCTGCTAGAGATGGGGGGCAGATGTAAAGGCACAACTGTCCCCTCGCCGGATGAGGTGTGTCTCCCACTGTGCCCAGCCTCGCTCTTCATGGAAGGGGTGGGGCTGCCCTCTCTGGGGTGGAAGCCAAGGGAGCCATGCCTTGCTTGGGCTTTGGGCTTGTGTTTGCTGGTGTTTGCTATGTCTTCATGTGAAATTTGAAGTTGCAGGTTTTTAAAGTACCCACAAAAACACTGTCAGCTGTAGCTCTCCAACCCCACAATCAGATGTTCCTGGTCTGTCGCCCCTGCGCTCTGCCCCAGAGCTCTTTGCCAGTGCCGGGCCCGCGACCAGATCTCCGTGCGGTGGCCGCCCGCTGATGCTCATCGCAGGGAAGGGGCACTGAAGAAACGGTTGTCTGTCTGTGTTTCCGTAGGTTTTTTCAACATCTCTCTGGGGTGGGGTGTTGGTGCCCATTGGTGATAAACCATCAAGTATTGCGGACAGGTAAGGAATAGCAAGTGAGTGGGTGACTTGCACATGCTTGCCTTTGGCTCTTTTTGGTTGGTTCTTCATAAGTTATTTTAGAAAAGCATAACTATTTAGGAGAGCAAATATTTCAAATTTTACTTCAGTTTTTATGTTTCAGGTAACTAGTAACTATTTCAGGTTATGAGTTAACTTCGTAATATTAAAAATCTTACATTCCCTTTTGAGAATGAAAGAATACAGTTCATACGCATCACCAAAATATAAAGACAGAAAAACATTTAAGGAAATTTAAAAAAATTCTGCTCAAGGATAAGCAGAGTTAAACACTTGGGACTATTTCCTTTGAGTCTGTTATTTGTGGATGTGTGCTTTTGTGTGTGTATACATACATAAAATTATATACACGTGTATATTAAGTTGTTGATATACTGTAACTTACAGACACTTTTGTGTTTCCTCTGCTTTTGATTTTTTAACTTTTTAAAATTTCATTTTAAAGATCTTATTTTTAAGTAATCCCTATACCCAGCGTGGGGCTTGAACTTGGAACAGTAGCACTCCACCCACTCAGCCAGCCAGGCACGCCTGTGTTCTCCTGCCTTTTAAAAAGGTTTAAGGAAAAACAGAGTAAACCCATTCACCAAGTCATGGGAAATTGTTTAAAAGCTGCATTTTAATTTTTCATTATTTGCATATAAGCAACCCCGTGAAACATACGACTTTGTAAAGTGTTGTTTGTTTTATTTTCTAAGGAAAGATTCCTAAATGTGGAATTACTGTCTCAAAAAAATATGAACATTTTTTAAAGCTTATAGAGAATGTTGCTGGAGACTGCTTTTTAGAATGCTTATGGTAATTTATACTCCTATCAGCAGAGTATGAAATTGTTGCTTTGAAATACTAATAATTATTCATGAGGGCAAGATACTTTTTTTTTTAACATTGCATTGGTTAAAATGTTTTAGTGTAAACTAGTTTAGCCTAGTTTTTGGATACTATTCGGAAATATAAAAAATTTTAATTGGTAAGGTCTGGGAGCTAACACTTTCACCTCTCTGAATTTAATTTGCAGAAATACATTTATAAATGTATAGGAGGTTTATGTACAAGGCTGTCCATCGTAACATTGTTGATAATAGCAAAACTTTGAAAACTGCAAGACAGAAATTATTAAATTCAAATATGGCCATTCTAAAGAGACTGCAGTGATTAAAAAGAACGAGGTAGATGTCTACAAGTTAAAATTGGCAGGTGCTCACAGTTAGCGGATTGCTCTTGGATCAGGGGCAAAAGCTCCTGTGTGTATGTGTTTGCATGAATAACACCAAAGGTCTTGAGGGTCAACCACCAACCCAGTGATAGCAGTCAGCTCTGGAGATCGGGACGGATCTGGGTGGATGAGGGAGGGGGAAAGGAATTCTTGCTTTTTATGCTTCCTGGTTCATCTTAATTATTTCCAAAGAGTATGTGCGATTTATCATTTGTTGAAAAAAGTAAATGGAGCTTGCTGTTTGTTTCCATAATTAATGGGGCATTCAGAAAGGCGTTGCTTAGAAATCCCAAATGTTAAAAACACATTTATACACTTTTAAACTCGAGTTCAAATGAATACATTCATTCATCAAGGCTTTATGTGGTAGGAAAATGGGAGAAACAGTGCCCTGTTCCCTCTGCACAATTGCAGGCATGTGGACTGCTCCTCGTAGTCAGGTGTGACGTCCTGGGTTGAGGGGGCTAAGGGCATCCACTGGCTGTTGCTTCTGTGGCAGCCCCATTAGAAAGAGTACACACCACTTTGCTTGTTATTTTACTTCATTATTCAGTACTTAGCATGGCCTAGAGTCGGCTTCTGATAAGGTATTAGGTTTCACAGAAAGTGGATGGGGTTTCTAAGTAATTTTTAATTCACACCTTTAATTTTGTTCAGTTAGTGTTTAAGAGATTGTGATAACCCAGTCCATTAGGAATATGAGAGCAATTCATTTTTTTTAATTGTAATAATTTTTTTCTGATTATACAATCACTGTAGAAAATATTAAAAACATTTAGAGTAACAATAATTGTTTTGTTCTGTTTTCTTCTAGCATTATTTTCCTCTTTTTGTAAAACTGGGATCATACTGTTATATAATTTTTATCTTGCTTTTTTTTTTTTTTAAGATTTTTATTTATTTATTCATGAGAGACAGAGAGAGGCAGAGACACAGGCAGAGGGAGAAGCAGGCTCCCCATGAGGAGACCAATATGGGACTCGATCCCAAGACCCCGGGATCACAACCAGAGCCAAAGGCAGATGATCCACCACTGAGCCACCCAGGCATCCCTTATCTTGCTTTTTTTTTTAAACTTAATATTTTATGTGAGCACCTAGGAGGCTGTTTTGCAACAGAGTTGTTACATAATGAATTCTCATAGATAACAGATAATTCCTTTATAATGGACAGTCCACATGTCCCTCTTTTTTTTTTTTTTTTTATGTCCCTCTTTTCTAAAGAAGGATCTTTATTTTGCCTTTTATCTCACTTACATTCCCCAAAAGTTTGAAGTGTTTAGATTCTGGTTTAGATTGTTATGAAAGTCACCTTACCTTCTATGCATTTCCCAATCTTTAAAAGTTTTGCCATGTGACAATGTCGACAACAATCCAGTATCAAACATGAGCCTCACTTGTGTGCTTTCTGCACTTTCACTGGATTTTGTAGGTTTTCACTGGTGGCTTTCTTCTGACATCTGCCTTCTGTTGTAGGTTTTACCTTGGAGGACCGACCAGTGTGCGGGGGTTCAGCATGCACAGTGTTGGGCCACAGAGTGAAGGTCAGTCTTTCTGCCATTAGACCACCAAGCCAAAGTTAGAGTCACATCTCATTTGTGAAAGCATATACTCTAGACTCTTGAACGACAGAATGGGGAAGAGGTTGAGGCGCCAAGCCCCTACCCTTCAACCTCACAGTTGAAAACCTGAGTGTCATTTTTTACTTTCCAAACACTTAGCTACCAATAGCCTACCGGAAGCCTCACCAGTAACATGACCAGTTGACACCAGTTCTGAAAGTTGTATGTATCATACAGTATGTTCTTACGAGGTGAGCTGGAGAAAAAGTGTTAAGAAAATCACAAGGAGGAGAAAACACATTTACAGACTACTGATGGAAAATTTGTGTGTAAGTGCACGGTTCACAGAGGGTTGTTCAAGGGTAACTAAGCTTGTTTCAGTTACCACAGTAATAAATGTCTGTATTTCACCACCACAGAATTAGCGCCCCACAGAGCATTTATCACATGGCAGGCACGGACAGATACATGTTGAACGAACTGTAGGAAAATGAGAAAATATAAGCAAAAAGTGCCCGGCACTGACCTCTGATCCCACTGCCCAGCGACAATACATGGGAGCATTTGTTGTTTAAGCAAGCATGCCTCTCTGCTTGCGTTTGGTCCATTTGCCTACCCTGTGCTGACCTGCTTCTCCCACCGCCCTCAGTAACAGAAATGAAAAAGATTTTTACAGGAATGAGTACTTCATCATTTTTAATGACAGTTTATTTCATCTTCTTGACATACTGTAACTTTTCCAAAGTAATAGATTTTGATTTTGAGAGCAGTTTTAGGTTACAGGAAAGGTGGGCAGAAGGCGCCGAGTTTCCATGTACACTGCCCTAGCATCCTCGATGATTGGCGTCACGTTAGGCCCACTGGTGGCAGTTGGTGCGTTAGTATTCACTGCATCCTGTAGTTCACGCTTGGGCTCACTCTGTGCTTTGCAGTTCCCTGGGTTCTGGCAAATGCGTGTGGCCTGGACCTACCATTCCAGCGCCCTACAGATTCCCTGGCTGCACCGTCCACCACGGTCCACTTCCTCCTCCCTCATCCCTCCCCCGCCCCATGCCTGACAGCCCCAAGCTGTTTTCCTCTCTCCATGGTTGGAACCATCCAGTGTGTGCCCCTTTCAACCTGGCCTCTCTGAGCAACATATGGAAGGTTCCTCTGTGTCTTTTATAGCATGAAACCAGTGTGAGTGGTGTGAGTGTCATGTCTTTTTTAAAATTTAATTAAATTTATTTATTTGAGAAAGAGAGCACAGCAGGGGGAGTGGCAGAAGGAGAAGCAGACTCCCCACCAAGCAGGGAGCCCAGTGAAAGGCTCCATCCCAGGACCCTGGGATCATGACCTGAGTCGAAAGCAGACGTTTAACCAACTGAGCCACCCAGGCGCCCCAGCTCATGTCTTTATATCACTGAACAATATTCCATTATGTGACTGCCACCGTCTGCTTATCCATTCACCTAAGGGAGGGTATCTCAGTTGCAAGACATCCAGTTTTTGGCAATCATGAGTAAAGCTGATATAAACATTCACGTGCAAGTTTTTGTTTGGGCATAAGGTTTCATCTGGGGAAATAGCAATTAGAGCAGTTGCTGGAACGTATGATAAAGCTGTGTTATCTTTGTAAGAAATTGCCAGGCTGTCTTCCAAAATGGCTGTACCATTTTGCATTCCCGCCAGCAGTGAATCGGAGAGAGAAAAACTATGTCGTTTTTCATGGCTGCATATTTCATCTTGTTGCCAAATTGTAGTCTTTTTTTAAACCAAATCCCAAATGTTGGACATTTAGGCTTTCTTTTTTCTTATGATCATAAAGCAGTGTATCTGTGAATAACCTAACTGAATCTTTGTGCTCATCTCTAAGTTTTACTTTATAATGTAAAGTCTAGATGTGGAATCCCTAGATCAAAGGATTTTGAACATTTTGAAGCTTTATGTTGCTCTCTGGAAAGCCTGTTTCAATTACTCCTGTTTCCTGGACCCCTCTCTGACACTTGACATTCTATCCGAGGCATTTCCACATGTTATTAAAATCTTCAAAAACATCATTTAGGGTTGCCAGGTGGCTCGGTGGGTTGAGTGACTGTCTTTGGCTCAGGTCATGATCACAGGGTCTGGGGAGCCTGCTTTTCTTTCTCCCTCTGCCCCTCCTCTTGCTCATGCTCTCTTTCTGTCAAATAAATAAAATCTTTTTAAAAAACCCACATTGCAAAAATGTTTGCATTATAACATTTGTCATTATATTATAAAATATTCTACCCTGATTTTCTGACCTGTTCTTTTAACAAAATCTTTGCTGTTTCCATTTCTTATTACTATAAATAATGACTGTCCTGTGCATAATTTTTGTGCATAATACACATCCATGCCACTTGTCTCTAGAGTACTTTATTAGTGTGTCATTTTTTTTAAAAGAGAAGTAAAACATTAGGGATAGTCTCGTTCTTTTTTTGTTGTAAGGAAGTATTATATAGTGCCTGTATGGAAGTTTAAGAGTCTACCACATGCCTGAAAATTAAAACACAATGATATTCCCCTTAGTACCCTATTAGGCAGGCCATCGGTGAGATACTATGGATAGGAATGCAAATTGTATGACTTTTCATGAAAGCAGTTTGACAGTGTATATCAATCAGGAACCTAAAATATGCAAAGACCAATAATAATAGCTCCATTCTGAACACTAGAAGCCCAAATGCCCGTTGACACTAGAGTGGGCAAATAAATGGTCTCCTCACACTGTGGACTGTTCTATAATGAGGAGAGTGAGCGAGTTAGAGCTGCTGGCTAAATACAACATGAATGAGCCTCAGAAATGTGCAAGACCAGCAGCAGCAAGGCCAGACCCAGAGGAGGCTTCAGGTGTGATTAGATCCATGTAAAATTTAGAGATGGGCTAGAGTGATCTGTGCTGCCGGCCAGCAAGGGAGTGGTTAGCGAGGAGAGCAGAGCGTTCTGGGGGCTACACATGCTTGTGTCTCCAGTCCCTGGAGGGGAGTTACCGAGCAGTGTTCTTCAGATGTGTATATTTTTCTATATGGAGATTATACTACAAGACAAGGTTTTAAATACATGTGTGTGTGCAAGGAGACTCGTGACGGCCGATGTCTGCTCTCAAGAAATTAGCAATATGACAGTAGACGAGGATTAGGTAAGCATGGTCCACATGTGATTGATTATTCAGGCATCTAAATCACATTTCCAAACAATAGAAGGTATTAGATGAAAGTGCTTACAACATATTAAATTATTAAACCAGCTTTTTAAAAGCAGGACTGAGATATATATCTATGGACCTATGTACACGATGACTCACACTTTATTTCTCAATTATTCATCACAGTTCACTGGATGAAAGACACGAGAAATGTTATCTCTGAATAGGAGAAATTAATGGATATTTTCCTTTTTTTTTATACTTTCCTTTTACTTACCAGATTTTCTACAATGAATATATATCCCTTTTATGACCAGAGTAAAATGTGTTATTTAAGAGGTGGGCAGTTACTAGGAAATGAAAAGCAAACACAACCGACCTGTTACTTGTATGTTTTTTTCCCTCTAGAACTTTGATACTAAAACAGAGATTGAGGAAATGGCTGGTCTTGATGTGAACAAGCAGCTTATTCTTTGAGGTTAACCTTGGAGACAACTCACTTTTCTTTTTTATGATCCGTCATTTTGTATTAACAAATACTAAGACACTTTCCAAATAGGATTTTGCAACAAACAAACATTCAGGGTTATTTTTGTTTTGTTGATTTAGTTTTATAGCTATTTGTAGTTAAAAATGGAATGGATAGAAGCATTTTTTAGAAATAATATGTTTAAATACTCAGCAGATAGTCTTGAGTTTTGGCAAAAGTAACCATGGGCAAAAATAGACAACAGACAAACCCTACGTGGTCATGAACCTTCAAAAACGGGCCTCTTCCCTGGACACATTGAGCTGGAATGCTGCTTCCTTACCTGGTGGACAGTAGACATTCTGTGCCTTTTGACTGATAGCGTGTCCAGCCCTTTCTGGAAACTGTAGAGGCCCATTCTGCATTCTGTCTCCCATCTTTTGGTCTTGAAATTGTTGCCAAGGAAACCGTTTCATCTGCCAGGTGGCCGTGATCTGGTCATCTGCAGTTGTGGAAAAGGCAACTTCCGTGAGTTCACTTGTTTTACTCCAAGCATTTTACAGCTTTGATAAATTTGTAATTCCATTCTTTTCTAAACTACACTAGCATTTTCCCCCTAAACCTTATAAAAGGAACCAGGCAAAAAAGAAAGACTTTAAAGTGAGGCTGACATCAGGAGTTAGAAGAGCCACCACTCAGAGCCTGAGCCCTCCGTGTTCTGCACACAGCACATCTCCCTTGTAGAGTATGTGGGACTTCAATGTGATTCTGAATCTGAGAGCCTCTGTTTTGTTCTGCACCTCTTCCTTGTCCAGGAGACTACCTGGGTGGAGAAGCATACTGGGCCGGCGGTCTGCACCTGTACACCCCACTGCCTTTCCGGCCAGGCCAGGGTGGCTTCGGGGAGCTCTTCAGAACACACTTCTTCCTCAATGCGGGGAATCTCTGCAACCTCAACTACGGTAAGCCCAGGGCTGCTTAGAGACCGTCAGGGCACAGTTGCCTTTGTGTTTAAAGTACAGCACCTGTTATATTACAGAGTCTTTACTTATAGAGATGTGCCTTACTTTAAAAAAATTTCTACAACACTTGATAAAGGTGCTCAGAGTGAAGTTGTTGAATGAAACACACAAAATAGTATTTTGCAACAAAGTAAATATTCAGGGCTATTTTTATTTGTTTTCTTATTGATTTAGTTTTATAGCTATTTGTAGTTTAAATGGAATGGATAGGAGCATTTTTTTAAAAGATTTTATTTATTTATTCACGAGAGAGACACAGAGGCAAAGACACAGGCAGAGGGAGGAGCAGGCTCCCTGCGGGGAGCCCAATGCGGGACTTGATCCCAGGACCTCAGGATCACGACCTGAGCCAAAGGCAGACGCTGAACCACTGAGCCACCCAGGTGCCCCAGGAGCATCTTTTAAAAATAATATGTTTACTACTCTCAGTGGATGCTCTTAAATTTTGGCAAAAGTAACCTTGGGCAAAACAGACAATAAACCTTAAGTGGTCATGAACTGAAGGCCACACAGCAAAGAAGAGAACCAGGGCTTGTGTGAGGACAGCTTATGTGAGGGGCTTCCCACTGTTGGTCACATCTTCTCTCTTTTCAGGGGAGGGCCCCAAGGCTCACATTCGGAAGCTGGCTGAGTGTATTCGCTGGTCTTACGGTGCCGGGATCGTCCTCAGACTTGGCAACATTGCTCGGCTGGAACTTAATTATTGTGTTCCCATGGGCGTGCAGAAGGGTGACAGGTAGGTGCCAGGGTTCTTCCCCACAGTTATGTTGTACCACCTAGAAGTTGTGTTTTGTTGTGGACACGGTTAAACATTTTGTCAGTAGCCTGTAAGAGTCAAGATTTTAGGAGAAATTGAATACTTAGCAAAAGAATGAAAAAATATTTTCTTCCATTGGATTTTTCTCCATCCATTTTGGAGGATGAATATGACGTGTTCCCACCCCCCACCTCTCTCTCTTTGTACTCACTGTTGCCAAATAATGGCAGCTCCTGCATAGGTCTGGCTGGAGGAATTGAGGTATTATTGATCCTGCTTGTTAAATATGGAATGAGGTATTTCTGGTGACCAGGTGACGTTGCAGGCCAAGAACTCAGAATTGGATTGGACAAGGCTTTGCTCCTGGCCACAGAGGACTTGTTCTCCAGCACCTTCTCTGGGGAGCAGAGGAACCTGCCCTCTTGGCCTTTCTCTAGTAGTCCTCTTACTGAGCAAGGTTTGCTAAATACTATGTGGATGGGGATGGCGTGAGGCCATTTACAGTTACAGAAATTAATTCCATCTGTTTCTTAGTGTGTATAGTGTCCGTTGTATACATTTTGTGAAATCCAGAAGTGTGGTCTTGGTCTGTCTTAGATGAGGCTGCTCTAACAAAATACCACAGACAGGGGGCTTAAACTACAGACATTTAGGTCTGACAGTTCTGGAGGCTGGAAGTTCACGATCAAGGTGCTGGCCAGGTCTCTTCCTGGTGACAGCTCTCTTCCTGGCTTGTGGATGGACCCTTCTTTCTGTGTCCTCACATGGTGAAGAGAGAGCAAGCTAGCTCTCTGATGTCTCTTTTTATAAGGACAGTAGCCCCACCATGGGGACCCTGCCTTCATAATGTCATCTAAACCTAATGAACCCCCAAAGGCCTCACCTTCAAATACCATCTCATGGTTAGGGCTTTAACATGAAGTTTGTGGGTGGAGACATAAGCATTCCACCCATAACAGTGTTTATATCCTCACGTTATTTTCATGCTAATACATTCAGGACTCTAGGCTGTATTTTTTTCCTCTGTCATTTGTCTACACTTACTTGGCCATTGAGTGGTGCTGTCTGAGTCATAGCCTGAGACTCAGGCATGACGTTGGAGTTTGTCCTAGTTTAAGGAAAAACAGTACTGGTTTTACTCCCACCGTCTTCTGCTTCAGTATGGTAGGTGGTGGTGCTTTTTCAAGGGTAGCCACTTTCACAGGCTTTTAAGAAAGCACCAGTTCTTAGGATCTGTCATCCTCATTGTGAACTCATTGTTCACATTGCAGGCAGTGTGCAACTGTGAGGGACTGAGAGTCAGCGCAGCTCTCCGAAGTAAGTTGCTTTTGGAAAAGTCGTTCAGCTAGCTTCTCTCGTATGGCACTTAGGATGTAGCACCTGGCTTACACAGGAAATACTAGGAAACCGCTAGATTGAGCTTGGATGCACTAGTCTTGTGGGCCGGGACTTTCCACTTACCTCTCACAACACTTCAGGCACGCATCGGGGCTTTGCCCCTTAGGAGCGCGGTGTACCTGCAGGGAGGATGGGGGAGAGACAGTCCATAAGCTCAACTCACGGAAGTTTGTATGCTTTGCAGGAATGAGGAATGGAATTCCTTACGGTTACCCGGTCAGTAGCATCTGCTCCTCAGTCTACCTGGGAGGCTGATTCTGGCTGTGGGGCTGCCCTGACTCCCGGGGATGTTGGAACCCTTCCTTCCAGTGCCCCACAGCCAGCAGCTGCTCTGATGACTGTTAACCCCCCCTCCAGCCTGTGCCTGTTCTCCGCACAGCTAGGGCTGGAAAGGGTCTCGTTGCACAGGCTGTCTGTGCAGGAACCCAGCTGTCCAGGTGTGGGTGCCAGCTCGGCCACTCTGTGACTGTGTGACCCAGGGTGAGTGACTCAGCTGCTTCAGGTCTTAGTCTTTGTGCCCAGAGAATGGGCGCTAGCAACCACGCCTGAATGAATTCATGCATGTGAAGCACTTGGAACAGTGCTCAGCATTTTGTCGGTAAACGTTGGTTCCTGCTCCTGCTGTTGCTCTTGGTGGACTCTCAGTGGCCCTTTTCACATAGGAAACAAAACAAGTTCCCTTTGGAGACATTTCCCTCCACTACGCATGGGCTGCCTCCTGGCTGTGTTTGAGACACACTACAGGTGGAATTTTGTTTCCCAATTTCAGAGATAATGAAATGTGAAAACAGGCGTTTTTCTCCTAGAACAAGATTTGCGCATTAGGTAACAGCAGACTCCTTTAGCAGACTCCTCATGCCTTTATAGTCTCGGGTAAATGAACATAGTTTTGCAGGCTGCTTTCTGCAAAGCCATATTCACACCCTCCAAGTGCTAATTGGGAGCCCCAGAGGGGCAGGTGTCGAGCCCATACCCACACCAGGATGAAGTCAGTTGTGGGTGCTGAAGCCACCTGAGCCTGTGCTTCTCAAACTATAACGTGCCTCCGACTCCCCCGGGCGTGGTCCTCCGGACCCTGCATTCTTAACGCATTCCCTTGATGAGGACCAGCCACGCTCTGAGGGAGACTGACTCTGGGTCTCTTCTGAGGGCATTCACAATGTTTTGTGAAGGGAAGGCGATCACTGGTGTTTATTGAACACTTACCTTGTGTGAGACGCCCTGCTAAGGACTTGATGTTATCATGGAAGCCTCCCAACAGCTCTAGTCACCCCTTTCTCAGATGAGGACAGCGAGCTTTGGCGCAGGGGCTGTGGTCAGCTCAGCAGCAGGACCAGGCCTGCCTGGGGCCAAAGCTTGCACCCTTTTGCCTGTAACCAAAACTTGCAAGCATGGAGCACCAAACCTCCACCTCCCTCTTCTGAGAGCCCAGGTGGATGTGAAAACACACCATTCCTTCCCCACGCTGCTTTTTCTGCACCTCAAGTATTAATTGCAGAAAGATGAAAATCACATGTTCCTTCTTCATCTTGGAAGGTCTTCTTATTCAAACGAATTCTATATGCACTTTCCTGTCTCAGAGATTGTATAGCGTGTGTCTGTGATGATCGATTTGAATTAACTGTGTTAATATTAGTGCAAATTATGTAAGTAAATACATCCTAAGTATTTATTACAAAGAAAACTAGAAGTGCATGTGGCTTTTTAGCTGTAGCTGTATTGTCTGTGTCACCGAATGATCATCCACCACCGAGAGAGCTGACTGCTTCCCTCTCAGCCGCAGATGTGGGGCCATGTGGCCAGCCCTGCTCTGTCTCTCCCCCACACCGGCCATGTGACTTGGGCAAGTCCCTGGGGCTGTAGGCCTCCTCTCCTTCCACTCAGCCTGCCTGCTGGAGTCACCATGGCCGCAGTGTTGTTCAAGGCCACTGGATGTCACTGTGCTCCGTGGATCCATCACCCAGATCAGGAGCCCTGAGTCTTTCCCTGTATTCACAAAATCTTTACAGAGAGTGCTTCCTTCTGCTCACCTTTCAGCTTCGCCTCTCTCTAAATTGAAAAAATCTGTTTCAGAGATGAATTTCAAATGTGGTTTCTTCTGGAAGGAAGAAGCGTGCTGTGCACATGACATTTAAAGACCGGAATAGAAGGAGGCTCCCCAGCCCTCTAGCCATGCAGCGGCTCTGCTTCGTGACCTGAGCGTGGTGATTGCAGCAAATGCTTTCTGTGTCCAGTGTCCCCTGCATGGGGTCAGCCTGGTTACTCTTGAATGTGAAACTTGCTTTTACTCTGTGTGTGGCTTTGTTTGAAGTTTTATCATCAAACTGGGAATTTTGTAAAGTTTGGGTAATATTGTTAGAATCTTATTTTCATTTCTGAAATTAGTAGCAGGACAGAGGAGTATGTGTGTGTGAATCACCTGTAGGTTCCCCCCCACACACACACACTCTTAATGCAGATGCTCTCTAGTTAGGATTTTGGACCTTTACACAAATGGAACTAGCTTTGAAATGCTGGCTAGATTTTGTAGTGGAGGTGATTCAGGGCAGGCCCTGTTGTCTGAAGCCTAACTGTTCTGTCGCTCTGTGCTCACGGAGTACAGCCCCAGGAGACTGAAGGACAAACGAGGCCGGCTCCTAAGAGCCACTCACCGTGAGTCAGGGGAAGAGGAGAAAGAGGCTCATCTTGCCCAGTGAGGGCCGGTGAGGGCTTCCTGGGGGACATGGTTTCTGGGCTGGAGCTTCCTGACTTGGACAGCTGGGGACTTGCTGGGGAGGGCACTCTGGGCTGCAGAAGACCCGGACCCAAGGTGTACAGGCATGACAAGCGAGGGGCACGTGGACTGTCATTTTGTAGGAGCAAAAGGGAGGTTTGGGGAGGCTCTTGGTCCCAGTCACTCGCACCTTCCATCATTTCTGGCCATTTCACTTTGGGCACACACCCAAGGTCTTTGAGTTCTGGCCCTTGTCTGCCCTGTCCTCTGCTGGGTTTCCTGGCCCCAGCAGCACCTGGTGTCCCTGAGTGACCGCTGGGGGACCGTGTGCAGGGTCTGAGGGCCTAGCAGCAGGAGGGTGTGACTTCCATGGAGTCCCCGTGGTGACCCTCATGGTGCAGAGCAGAGCAGGAGGCAGTGGAGGGCACACAGCAAGGCCTGTTGGGGACCCTCCTGGTGGGAGGGGGTCCTGGAGAGACCTGGAGGACCTTTGAGGTGGACACACGATGGAAAGATAGGTGTTTTGGTGATACTGCCTCATGGCTCCTGCCTTGTGTAATGCTGAGACATTTGTGTTGCTAGCAGGCACCTTTTCTTCACTGCTCCTACGAGCCTGTGCTTGCAGGGCATTCGGTCTCTTTACAGATGGGAGAAAATGACCCTTGTCGTAATGCCCCCTGGTTCCTGAATCACATGAGCTGGGGGGCTTGGCTGACTTTGTCTCCTGGCCTATTTTTGGGCATTTTCTCAAGAATGAAAACAGTCATGGACCTGATGGTGTAAAATAGAGAAATCCTTTAGATTCAAACAGAACTTGTACAAATGCAGCCCTGCTTTTGGTTGTAGGTCTTTGCCTTTCTAAGGATAAGGCATGATTTTACCAGAGGTCACCAAGTACTGCCACCATCCCTCCTGGCTGGAGCACTCCTGCTACTGCAGGCAGCCAGGGAGCACTTCTGTCCTGCAGGGAATCCAAGCAATGGGGACAGTGGCCCACCTTGAATCTCTTAATATCAGGTGTTTTATGCCGTCACCCAGAGGTCAACAAAGAGAAACTTCCTGCTGGTTTTCATACGCTATCAACCCTGAAATTGGGCAAGGGCACAGGCTATGACAGTAAAATTAGCAACTTTCCTCTGAATGTAGGAGCTTTTTTTTTTTTTTCTTAATTTTTAAGTAATCTCTACACCCAGCATGGGGCTTGAACTCACAACGCTGAGATCAAGAGTTGTGTGCCCAGGACGCCTGGGTGGCTCAGTGGTTGAGTGTCTGCCTTCTTCTTAGGTTCATGATCCCAGGGCCCTGGGATCGAGTCCTGCATCGGGCTCCCTGCAGGGAGCCTGCTTCTCCCTCTGCCTGTGTCTCTGCTTTTCTCTCTGTGTGTCTCATGAATAAATAGATAAAATCTTAAAAAAAAAAAAAAAAAAAGCAAAGAGTTACATGCTCCATTGACTGAGCCAGCCAGGCTCCCCTGAAGGAGCCATTCTTGTGTCCAGGTTTTCTGGAAATTGTCCACAACTTGCAAAGATGCTATGTTCCACAATGCGCCTGTCAGCTGCTGTTTGGGATTCAGAATGCCCTTCTTCCTTGATGCTTATGCCTCTGGAGGCTGATGTCCCCGGGCCAGGCCCCTCTGTGCCACAGCCAGCAGCGGTCCAGCCCCTGGGCACAGCCCCCGGGTGGACAGAGTGGGAGTCTGCCCCTACCGTGCACCAGGCTTCTTAATTCACAGTGCACCGCATCGCATCCCTGTGGCATCAGCAGTCCCGCTGCCAGCTGTGGCCCGGGGGCCCTCATTCTGGGGGTAGTGGGGCTGTGGCCCAGGCCTCCATGGAGGCAGGAGGCCCGCAGGTACTCTTGCATCCAGGCCTAGGGGCCCGCTCTCCTCCTCCTGCTGGGACTGGAGCCTCACCACTCATCCTGCTTGCTTGTCTGAATGTGGGCTTGGTGCCCTGTCAGCGGCACATGGAGTAAAACCCACAGAATAAAACCCTAGGGCATCAGTGGGTCACCAGGATTGTAAGCAGCGTGATTCCTTTGCACCCTTCCTTTTCCTGGGTCACGGGCAGGTTCTAAGAAGTGGCAGAGGGACCCCTGAGGGGCAGTGATGCTGTTGTGGTCCAAAGCCGCCCGGAAGCCTGCTGGGGTCTTGGGCTGGCCCAGGTTCTGCCCCCCTCCTGGCCCCCTTTCCATCCTCCTTGTTTCTCCTACTCCATCTTCCCTCCCTCTGCACCCTCCTTGTCCTCCTTGTCCCCTCCTCCTTCTGGGTCCCCCCACCACTCCTCCTCCCTTCTCAGTCCCCTAGCCCCCTCCTCCGTCTACCCATTCCTTTGGACCCCCTACCCTCCTCCATCCCCCCTGCCCACTCCTCTGTCCCTCTCCTCCTCTGTCTCCCTGGCCCCCCACCACCTCCTGCTCCATCCTCCCCCCCCACACTTCTCCACCCTTCCATCTCTACCCCTCCCCCCCACCCTTCCCAACCCCACTGGGTGCTGTGCTTTGCCAGGTGCACAGCCACCTCTGTTGCTTCCAGCCAGGACACTTCTCTTGTCACTGCTCTGCTCTGCACAGAAAGCCTCTTATAACTTGCTCCTTGCCTGTTAGCCTTAGAAATAAACACAAAACTATGGGATTTTTTCTCTCAGGTTTTTATTGTTCATAACATTTTTTTTTGTTGTTGTTCATAACATTTCTTTCCTGGGTCCTTTTCTTTTTGTCACTTGAGTCAGAATTAGGGGAATGTAAAGCAGGTGGGGAGGGAGCAATAAAGGGGGCCCTGTGTCCCATGTGTCACCTTGTTTCTGTCCTCCAAAGGCTGGTTCTTAAGTCAGCAAAGGAAGAAGCCATAGGGCTGGCGGATAGGGCTGGGCAGAAGGAGCAGAGGGCTGCAGGCGAGGCACCTAGGCTGCAGGGAGAGCCAGGCTGCGGGGGCCGGCTCCCAGAGAGGCCGATGCTGGAGGCAGGGCTGCCTGCAGGCTTGGCGAAGGGAGGCGCCCGCTTGTGGGCTTGTGATGATGGGGGTGAGCAGAGCAGCCAGTATTGATTTTCTGCCCTTTGCTCTTTTAGGACATGCGATGGTGTCCAGTTTGGAGCTGGGATAAGGTTCCTGTAGCCGACACATGTGCTCTGGACCCTGCAGGAGGAGCCCTGGGACTGGGGTGGCATGAGTCACTTGGTGCCACGTGCCCTCTCGCCAAGTAAACACGTCCGCGCCATCCTCTGCAGGCCTGGTGGGAAACCACGTCAATAAATTTTAAAGACAAACAGAGGCATCATGGATATGATTTGCTTTCCCCTGCTCTGTGTCCCACGCTGGCTTTTCCAGAGGACCACATGGAGGGGGCGGGACGTTTAAAGTTGCCATATGTTCTTCCGTGTGGACCGGCCAGACGGGAGGTCCCATAAGACAGCGCCCCGGTTGCTTTCCTCCCAGGCTCCTGGAGCCTCTGAGTCTGGGTCCTGTGCACCAGAACTGCTCTGCAGGGCCCCAGGGGAAGCCCAGGCCGCTGGCGGGGGGCATGGGGGCTCAGGCGGTGCCGAGGCGGGGACCACGCTGGCGGGGGCTGCAGTCACAGTCTGGGGTTGGAGCGCTGTAATGTGGGTGGCTTGAGGAATCCTGTGTCACGTTGGGGGCACTGAGGCAGAAAGGAAAATGTGTTCTTCAGAGGTGACAGTATTGATGAGACGCGTATATCAGCTCCCTGACGCTGCTCTAACAGATTACCACAAACCCAGCAGCTTAGAACCACACGCACAACCGTCTTGTGGCCTGGAGGTCAGGCATCCAGAAGGGCCTCACTGACATCACTGCCAGTGGCACTGTGTTCCTTCTGGAGGCTCCAGGGGAAAATCGTTTCCTGGCCTCGCAACTCCCAGGGGCCCCACATCCTGGGCTGACGGTCCCGTCCTGTGTTTTCAAAGCCAGCTGCAGAGCATCTCCGAGTCTCTCTCTTCTTCCCTCCCGCTGCTTTTTCAGATCCTCATGAGTACATTGGGTGCCCCTGGACAGCCCAGCTACTCTATTTTAAGATCAGCTACCTCATGTCACTCGGTGACCTTAATTCCCCCTTGTTGTGTTATGTGATGGTCACAGATTCCAGGAACTGGAACACGGACATCTTTGGGGGGCTGTTACTCTTCTGCATGTACCTTGTATCTTCAAAGTGATATTTTCAGGATATACTTCGTTAGTCATGTGAAAAAAGTTTTGTTTTGCAAGTTAAACCTCCTTTGAATTCTTCCCATAGAAATGTCCAGGATTGCAGATGGTGCCCGGGTAATATTTTACTACTGGATTTTCCCCTCTGCTAGCTGGGGATGAGTTCCTGTCACTTGCAGTCCTCCCTGGAACGTGTTGTTTGTTGCCAAGTGAGCTTGGGTTTCAGGTGCCGCTTGAGGCCACGGCCCCATTTCATCCTGGGGCCAAGCTCTTGGGCGCCCCAAGGACTGCCTTGCCCCCATTGCCTGTGGGAACTCTGGGGATTTTGCAGAGAATATATAAGAAGCAACACAGCTTTACCTTTCTGATAAGTTGGGAACGTGGGGAAATATGCTCTTTCCCCTGAATTGCTTTATTGTTTACAATGTCACATTTATGCCTTTGGCAAAATAAGCCCATGCTGTAACACTGTCATGTTCAGACTGTAAATTAAGAACAGTAAAACCCGAATAATTCTCTCAGACGCTGTGACCTTTGAGAATTCATCTACCATGCCAGTGGAGAGCCTGAAGAAGTCATTTTTGAAAGGGTGCATGCCTCATCAGGCCCTGCCTGGGTCGCTGGCACCAGCGCCTTAATTAAAGTGCACAGGCCCAGCTGTCGCCGTGCACAAGGGGTGGCGGTTGTTTGCACACGCTGCCCCTTCTCGCGGCTGCATGAAAACAGTGGAGGCGCTGGGTAAAAATGCAAAGTCTGTTCATTCCCAGGTGGAATTCAGTGGGCAGACTAGAGCCTGAAGCCACAGGCGCTTCACACAGTGCTTCCCGTGAAAGACCAGAAACCGGGAAAGGTTCGTTGTGGGAAGTAATTTTTCATAGCTACTATTTTAGGGCATCAGCTCTGATGGACAACCTGAAAAGCTAACAGAACCCTCCACAGAGTACCACCCTGCCTCCTCGTGCTACTCCATTTTTCTGTAAATACCTGCATGTTCGGGACTGGAAAGGAGCTGGATGTTTCATTAACCTCTCCGGGTGGGGGGGAGGGGGCATGGGGCATGGGCCACGAAGCTCACTTCTCTGTTCTGACCTGCTGCTTCCCCGCTGGAAGCCTGCTGGGGCGGCCAGCTCCCACTTGTAACGAGGACACTAACTTTAGGGAGCCTGCTTTTCACAGGCGGTGAGGCCAAGGTGACGGATCACGTCCTCCTTTCCCGTGAACTTGTGGTCTCCATGCACACGCTGAGTGACCTTTACACGCAGCTTCGCCGGCAGCGTGCTCCCTGGGCAGCACCCGCGGCTCCTCGGGTGCCCGTCGTGTCTGCAGATTTATGATCTAGCCAGGGAGCAGCCTGTTCTGCCAAGTGCCGCAGTTAACTGGAACAGAGGACAGCCCCGCAGGCCCCAGTGATGGGCAGCTGCCACCCGCGCACCGGGTCACATTTCCCCTTCACCGCTTCCTGCAGAGGCCCTGCCCTCCTCATACATGCATCTCCTTAAACCAAGAATTCTCTTCAATTTGTGGCTTTGCTTTATTTCTTTAAAGACCACATAAGCTCACCTCTGGGACAGTTAGATGTGTTCAAGTACACGGAAGGTTTAAAGGTCACCAGAGAGCAGAGGATTCCCTCCTCTAGAAAACAAGCAGAGAGCTGCACTTTATTTTAATACTTAGTTTTCTTTCTTTCTAAGGTTTTATTTATTTATTCGAGAAACACAGAGAGAGGCAGAGACACAGGCAGCAGGAGAAGCAGGCTCCATGCAGGGAGCCCAATGTGGGACTCGATCTGGGGTCTCTGGGAACAGGCCCCCGGGCTGAAGGTGGCGCTAAACCACTAAGCCACCCGGGCTGCCCTAATACTTAGTTTTTCTAAAGCAGGCTCCACACCCATCGTGGGGCTTGACCTTGTGACCCCAAGATCAAGAGTCACTTGTTCCACCAACGGAACCAGCCAGACGCCTCAGGAGAGCTGCGTTGTAAAGGAAGTGCTTAAGAGCAAGCAGCTGTGCTCCAAATTCACATCTCTAGCTCCTCTCAAAAAACTGGGTCTGGGGACGCCTGGGGAGCCCAGTGGTTGAGTGTCTGCCTTCGGCTCAGGGCCTGATCCCGGGGTCCTGGGATCCAGTCCCACATCAGGGTCCCCGCAGGGAGCCTGCCTCTCCCTCTGCCTGTGTCTCTGCCTCTCTCTCTGTGTCTCTCATGAATAAATAAATGAAATCTTTAAAAAAAACAAAACAAAACAAAACACCCAGGTATAGTAACAAGAGGCTGCCCAGGCAGTGGAGAGCTGGGGCAGGGCTGTGGCCTTTGGGTTGCACCTGGACCCCCAGTGCTCACAGACTCTCTGTCCTTCTCTGTCCTTGGTGCTGCCTGCCTTTGGCCCATCAGGAGGGGAGGCAAGTATTATGGGGGCAACTGTTGTGGTGGACTGTGAGCAGGGGTCAGGAGCCTGTCCCTGTCCCTGTGGGCTGTTCCCAAATCCCCTTCTATCCTCTGGGCCTCAGGTTGTGTTCCATCCAGGACAGGACTTGGGTTGGTCACCACTCAGCGACAGATCGCACAGTCCCAGCTGGCTGCCGGCTGCCAGTGGGTTTTCTGAGGCTTTCGGCCCCCAACGTGGGCGCTCACTGACAGGTCACACCATTTGCTGTTTCGCCTGTTTTCAGGCATTTGATACAAGGAGTGAACAGGAGGGACTCGGTTACCATTCAGCTCTGCCACTAACCAGATGTGGCTTTTTTGGCACCAGTTATGACACTCCCAGAAATCTCTAAAGCCATCAGTTCCCGTTCACAAATGGGAGCGTGGCCGATGATCTCCGTAGCGTGACCACTTAAAGCTTGTTCACAGCATCCAAAAGGGAGCCCTGGGAACAATAAATTTCTTTGCTGCCTCTTTTTTTTTTTTTTTTTTTAATGATCTTATTGGAAGATTGTTAAGTATTGGATGGTTTTACTGATCTTGTTGAATGAGGTTAAGCAAACTTTTTGGTCTCCGGACCCCTTTGCACTTCAAAAATTGTGGAGGATCCCACCCAAAGAGCTTTTGTTTATGTGGGTTGATTCTAATACCACATGGGGTATGGAAACAGAGAATTTTATTTTTTAAAAGATCTATTTATTTGAGAGTGTTTGTGTGTGCATGCAAGTGGGGAGAGAGAGAGAGAGAGAATCTCAAGCAGACGCCCCCCCTGAGCTTTGTGCCTGAGGCAGGGCTCACTCTTAGGACCCCAAGGTCATGACCTGATTCGAAATCAAGAGTCAGACTCTCAACTGACTGAGCTACCCAGGAGGCCCTGGAAACTGAGAATTTTTAAAAATATTAATTCATTTAAAAATAACAAACTCAGAGTGCCTTGGGTGGGTCAGTTGGTTGAGGGACCAGACTCTTGATCTCAGCTCAGGTCTTAATCTCAGGGTCATGAGTTCAAACCCTATATTGGGCTCCATGCTGGGCATCGAGCCTGCTTCAAAAAATGAAGAAATAAAAATCAATAAAAATAACAAACTTATTACTTGCTAACATAAATAACATTTTATGAAAAATGTGTCTCCAAAAGAAATTTGGGGAGAGGGGATCCCTGGGTGGCTCTGCGGTTTAGCGCCTTCGGCCCAGGTCATGACCCTGGAGACCTGGAATCAAGTCCCACGTCGGGCTCCCAGCATGGAGCCTGCTTCTCTCTCCTCCTGTGTTTCTGCCTCTCTCTCTCTCTGTGTCTATCATAAATTAAAAAAAAAAAAAAGAAAAGAAAAGAAAGAAATTTGGGGAGAAGAGTGGCATTGTTTGGCAATGCTGCAAATCTCTTGAATATCTTGTCTTCAAAAACACAGATTCTTACACCAACGTCTGCATTCGATGTGTCGTGGGTGAGGTTGTTGGAAGTCTCTGAGCAGAATCCTCACACAGGTAGGCATTTGGCAAAGAGTGTAGTATTTTAATCAGCTTTTCAGATGATTGTGACTATTCTTTGCTATTTCACCAAAACTCAGCAAGTGAGTTTTTTTTACAGATTAGTTGCAGTTTGGAAGCAAACCACCTCAGTGACTTTTCATACTCAGATCCACTAAATCCACTAGTTCACCTGACGCTGTGACTGAATCTTTTTTACCCAGACAGGATTTTGTAATGTCATTTGGGAAATACTGGTTCACCAAGTTATGCAAATCTTCCAAATACTGACTCATGATTGTGTGCAATGAAAAGAACGCATTTAATAATGTCACCACTGATTTCCTCAGAAAAGCCCTTAAGTACTGTGAAGCCGCCAAGCTCATGTGGTGGATACGAGTTTCCCCAAATGCCAATTTTCTCATGGAAAGCTCACATTTTATCATGGACAGCAAATACGGTCAGTCGCTTTCCTTGAAGCCCAGTTCATTAAATTTTCAAGGAAAGGTCTACCAAATGCCGAAGTCCTAGTAACCAGTTGGTCAGTCGCTCCTTCAAGTAAAAACGATTGACGTGCCATGAAGAGAGCATCTGACTCTGCCCAAGACCCAACCACGTAGTACATTCCCCGAGCAGACATGCCTCCAAGTGCAAGCTCTGTGGGCTCCCGTGTTGTCACACAGACTGTTAAAGGGGCTGAGATCTAAGGGAATTGGTCACTTCTGCTTCAGCAGGCCTAGCATCTCGCTGGGCTCGGCACGTGTGGCCAAGAGCACAGTGACCGCTAGGAAGCGCGGTACTCGGGCACCTGTGCTCTGATCCCCTGCAGCATGGGCATCGCGAGCGCAAATGTCACCACCAACCAAGTCACTAAAAAACATCTTGGTCTTACAAAAATTACTGTGACCTCCCAGACCTTGAAAGTCTCAGGGACCACCCCCCACCCCAGGGGCCCGCGGACCACACGCTGAGAACCACTGGTCTCCCATCACCCAAAGCCCATGATTTCAGGCTGCAGATGCCTCCCCAGAGAGTGTGATGATGTCTGCATTCGTGTAAAGCTGGGGGTGCCAAGAACCTGAGAGTCTCCAAATGGACCTGAAGAGGAGGGACAAGCTGGGAATGAATGATAAGCCCTCTAATGATCAGCTAAGAATCGTATTCACCTCCCTGTCCTCAGATTGCTCTTCTGGTGGAAACCGTAGCAGGAAATGGGTGTGAGGGGCCCAGTGCACCATCCATCCGTCCATCTGAGCCGAAGACTATAGCTCCGCTTGGAGGTGGGGTGGGATTGGGAGGGGGCGGGGGAGGCAGGTGCACGGTATGCGGAGCAGGTGGGCTCTGCCTCGGGTTGTGGATGTGATGCAGAGGGCGCTGTGAGCAGAGAGAAACGGGAGTCTTCTCTGCATTCGTATTACCTGGAGGTGCCATAAAGAGAAAATACAGTCGTATAAATTTGGAATGAATCGTACACGTCTTCTGTCCCCACTTGGCGGTTCCAGTTTGTGGAGTGAGCCGTGGGAAGCTGTGTCAGCACTGCCCTCCTGGGGTCAAGCCAGCCGTCCGGGTTTACAAATGAACAACGCTTTGCTAGAGTGGGGCTAACAGTCATCCCGGACATCCTCGTCCTCACGCCCGAGTTGTGACTTTCTACGCGGCGTTTTTGTGACAAGTAAATTACTGGATTCCTTTGCCAAATCATTAGATAACTTTAGGAACAAAGAACCTTCGTGCAGAAGGAGATTCAGCATTATCTTGCTGGGAAAATAAATAGTAATCATTTTTGAAAAGAAAGCACATTCTATGACTTTGGACAAGCTGAAAATTACAGCCTCTCTGCCTGCTTCTTTATTTTTTTTTTCCTTCCCCTTTTCAATCAATTAGTTTCTAATGGAGGAAGCGTCTCCTACATTTATCACTAGATAGATGTGCTGGTCAATTAAAATAACTCTGACTTGGGATGGTTGCGATAATAGCAAGCCTGCATCCATCCATCACCGGGGAACAGAAGGTGACCTCCCTGTATGGAGTCAGAGACCCAGATACAATTGCTTCGATCTTATTATCCTACCCAGAAATTACTGCTCATCCAAGTGTAATTTCCCCGAAATACTAAGCAGGCAGAGCCACCGCTAGAAATATTAGAACATAATAAAGAGGCTGTGGTGTGGCCTTGACATTGAACACAGAGGGATGAAAATTGACATGCCGTCCCCCCCGGGGAGGATGTGCTGGAGTCCAGCGGGGTGGAATTTCCGGAGATGTTCCCGTGGCCGGTAAAGGTTAAATATGATTCATCGCTAAGCTTTAATCCAGACGTTTGTTAACCAGGCACGTGTAGGAACCAGCGGGAGCCAGCAAGAGGCGCTCAGTCCTGCCTTCACCCCCCAGCCCCCCACCTCCTGCCCCCCCAGCCCCCCACCTGCTGCCCCAGGGCCTCCCCTTCCCTCGCTCCTCCTGGCCGCAGGGAACAGGAAACCGGCTCAGACTGGAAGAGCACTGCTTAGGGATCCAGGAGGTCCGGAATCTTCTCTCCTGTCACTCCTGTTGCTCATTTACTCACACCTTCCACACGCACGTGCAAGGGCTGCACCCAGTGCAGGTGCCTCCAGGACGAACGAATTTGTTCTATTTCTCTGAAACCCCTCCCAACACCGGGTCCTTCCCAGCCCTCGGGGTCTAGAGAGGGGCTCACCTCTGTGTGTCATTCTCTTGTCAGAGAACATAAGTGAATAAGTTCCCCCCCTCTCTGGGCCTCGATAACCACCTTCACCCCTGGAAAAAAAGCCCAATCAAACTAGAGATTGCCAGGGGCATCAGTATCCATCACCGAGTGGCAGAGCCAAAGCACCGGGGAGGGAAGATGCGTCCCGGGCCTTGGACGCCCCCTGCCGGCCGCGGGCTCCGGGCAGGCACTTGGGGTCGCTGCAGGGAGCTGCAGGGGTGACCCTCCTGACCTTGGCGGGGGCGGCTCTTTTGGGCTCCCTCCAGCCTCCCCTTACCGAGCTTACACCGGCCCTGTCTTCTGACTAAGCCAGGACGGGCACCCGGCTTAATTAAGTATTCCGAAATGAATTTGAAGGAAAATGAGGAACCACTAGGTCCAAAAGGATGCTAAAAATAGATGATTGATTTTGAAAGGATCCTGGGGGGACTTGCTTTTTACTCATAACACATTCCCCAGCTGAACTCCTAGGAGCTTTGAAAATTCTGAGAGTCTTTATTTTGCAATAAAGGTGGAAAAAAGCACAACAGCTCTTTAAAAATCAATGATGATATTTTTAAGACCAACTTTCCATCGTACAGTTTTAGACTTACAGGGAAATTCTGAAGGTCGTGCAGAGTTCCCACGCACCCCACACTCAGCTTCTGTACTTAGCAGCTTCCATTAGCTTGAGTACCTTGGCTACAATTAATGAACTGACATTAATGCAGAAGTCCATTCTCAGATTTCCTTAGTTTCTACCTCATGTGCTTCTCTGGCCCAGGACCCCGCCCAGGACCCCACGCAGGACCCCACGGAACGCTGGGCCATCCCGTCTCCCTGGCTCCTCTGGCCATGACAGTCTCCCCGCCTTGCCTTGCTCTCGACAACCCTGATGTTTTCAGTGATGGCCGGGCAGGTATTTTGCAGACTGGGGAGGAGGCCACCGGGGTACAGTCCGCTTCCCCTCCTGTATCGGGGCATCTGCCACCAGGAGGACCCACCCTTCTCGGGCTGACCTCCGTCGCCTGGCTGAGCTGTGTCTCCCAGGCAGGCTTCACAAATAACCGCTCTAAGAGGAAAACTTGGGTGAAACAGGGAAGGTGTGTACCGTCTGGTGATTTAAGTGTGATCCCCGAGGTGTTCCTCCGAGATCTGTACACGAGAGCTCGCATTCTTCACGAAGGGAACAGAAGGACAAGGTAGCCTGCAGAACCAGTGGCATCTGTTTGAACTGCGAATGGACCTAAAAGGGTTGGTGCGCGCTGGGGTTGCACGTGGCCCCTTATCAACGTGGCCTCGAGATCTGACACCGTGCAAGCAGGGCTGCTGGTGCCTGTGGGAACCTGGATGATTCTGGAAGGCCTCATCCATGGGAGCAGGGAGTCGGGAAACAAGACCGTGGGGGCCAAGGGCGCCAGGCCAAGCAGGGATGAACGGCGAAGGCAGGGAAGGTGGTGATGAGACTGGGTTTTACGGGGTAGGAGATCCTTTCTGAGGAGGGGACAGGCACAGTCACTGGCCTGGGGGCAGAAGCTCTGGTGCCCCCCGCATCCCTGCCCCTCTGCAGATGGCCAGCCCCGGAGCCAGAGCTGCGCCAGCCTGGGCTGGCATCCTGGGTACCCACAGCTCAGCCCAGCCTCTCCTGGTGGCAGATGAGGGCCGGGCTGGACGAGGAATGGGCCCTCGGGGAGGAAGCCGCCCCATGTTTCAGGGGTGAAGTATCTGGGCTGGAGGAGCCGACTGGAGTGGCAGCCAGAGGGGCCCTGAGAGACGGGGCCGGATGACAGCACCCAGGGACAGTGGCGACGGAGAGGAGGCCCCTGGGGCCAAGACCCCCGCCTGGCCTGCACCCCAGAGGCCCAGGGGCGGAACTTGAGGCGGGTGGTGTGGGTGTCCTGGGGCCTTCGGGGCGGAGTACCCGGAGCCTGAAACACAGACCGTGATCCTTCTGGAGGCCAGAAGTCCAAAATCACGGCGTGGGCCGGGCAGCGCCCTCTCCAAAGACCCGGGGGACTTTCCAAGCTTCTCTCCGAGCTTCTGGGTCTCCAGGTGCCCTTGGTGCGTCCTGGCTCGGGCGTCCGCCTCCATCTCCACACGGGCTCTCCCGGCCGCATCGGCCCAAGGCCCACCCGTGATGCACCTGGACTTGATCGCATCTGCAAAGACCCTACGTCCATAGAAGCTTCCATAGAAGCTCACATTCCTGGTGGGGGCGAGGGTGAAGACGTCAGCCTATGTTCTGGGGGGGGGAAACTGTTGAAGCCGTAGCCGGCGGTCACCACGCGTCAGGCTGTGGGGCCTGAGCCGTGAGCCTGGACTGGCCAAAAAAGGCACCAGGAAGGGTGGGGGAGAGGTGGCAGCGCGGGGGCTCAGGAGGGAGAGCGCCTTGGCCTGCACCTGGCAGCCTCGTGTGATGACTCCGCTTCCTTTACGAGGAGCTGGATTTTTTTTGTTTTAAGATTTTTTTAATTTACAGAAAGCACAAGTAAGGTGAGGGGCCGAGGCAGAGGGAAGCAGACTCCCCGCTGAGCAGGGAGCCCGACGTGGTCTGGATCCCAGGACCCCGGGACCATGACCTGAGCCAAAGGCAGACGCCTAACCGACTGAGCCTCCCAGGTGCCCCTCAAGGGGCTGGATTTCAAAAGCGGCCTTTCCATGTCGGTGCAGGGGACGAGCGCCCAGACCCTTTCGGTAGCTTTTGTGTCCTTTTGTTGCACAGATGACGCCTCCTCCCTGACTGGGGTCTGCACGTCTCGGTCCCACTGCCACCCAGCTCCCACCAGGTCTCGGGTGCACAGAAAGGTGGAGGGGAGGAGAGACCAGCACCCGGGTTTTACAAAGTAGTTATTTGAAACTGGATAATTCACGCGGTGCGGGCACAGAGCTCAGGGACACTTGTTCCTCTGTGCTGTGCTCATGGCAGGGTGGAAGCTTGGGTGCTGGGGGCCCTCTCACACGGCCGGTACTGCACCGCACACGTCCACGTGGCTGAGAATGCGGGGTGCCCCTAGTGGGCAGCTTCCCCCGTGGGCCCATGGGGACGCCTCGGTAGAAGGGCCTCGCCGCTCGGGATGTGATGCGGGCAGCGCCTGGGTTAGGAATGCAGAGTCTCGGGCCCTCCTGCGCCAGGACCTGCACTTTTTTTTTTTTTTAAAGATTTTATTTATTTGTCCATGAGAGACCCAGAGAGAGGCCAAGACACAGGCAGAGGGAGAAGCAGGCTCCTTGCAGGGACCCCAGGATCATGCCCTGGGCCGAAGGCAGGCACTAAGCCGCTGAGCCACCCGGGCGCCCCGTGGGCCTGCATTTTCAAAACATCCCGGTGACCTGCGTGTGCCCCGCGGACCCGCCGACCTGCGCCGGCAGGTTTGCCCCAGCAGTGCTCTGCTCTGAGACTGGACGCTGACTCCCCGCGCAGGCCCTGGGGGACCTCCGAACAGGGCTGGTGACAGCGAAGCTTTGTTCCCGCTATTTCCGCACCACCCCGTCCCCTCCTGCGTCCCTTGTCCCTGAACCTGTCACTGGGGCTGAGAGGACGAGGAGGGGCCTTACATGATTTGATTCAATCAGTAAAAGCTTTTCTGTGTGGGTGCAAACGTCCCTGTCACCCCAAAGGGCCGAACCCGCTGTCATCGATCATATGCCTTTCATTCACTCATTTATTCACCCATTCATTCATTCATTCATTCACTCATTCTTTCATTCACTCATTTGTTCACTTAACTACTCATTCCTTCACTTATTCACTCATTCATTCTTTCACTCACTCATTCCTTCACTCATTCATTCAATCACTCATTGATTCATTCACTCATTCATTCATTCAGCAAACCTTCAGCTCCAGATGTGTGCAAGGCTCCCATGGGCTCCAAAGGCAGAGATGATGATGCCTGTTCAGGGGGTGACGGGGAGCCCAGACGAGTCTGAGGGAAGAAGGCCCCGCATGATGATGGGTGAGCTGTGGTGCCCCAGGAGAGTAGCAGGCGACTTCACCTGAGGGAGGGCCGGCCTCCCCTCTGCCACCACCACTGCCACCGCCACCGCCACTGCAGGCCTGACTTCTGTGGCCTCCCCGACCTCTGTCCTTCTCGGGGGGTCTGCTCATGAGCCTGTTTTCTCCGTCAAGGGCCAGCCCTCCCGTGAACCCTTTGCTGTCTTCAAGGGACTGTGACTCCCTGTTTTTCCTTCTTCATCAGCTCTATTTATCTGGCTGACTTTCCTGTCCCCTCCCTCCATAGGAAAGGCTTCCTCTTCTCGCCCCACACCCCAAGGCCCTACTTAACAGTTTCTCAAATTACCTTCAGTTTCCGACTTGATTTCCTTTGGGTCTTAGGCACAGGATTTACCAAAAAAAGAAAAAAAAAAAAGAAAATGTGATAAAATATACATAAGACACAACTTACAACTGCAGCCATTTCCAGGTGTTCAGTTCAGCGGCATGAAGTCCATCCAAGTGCTGTGTACCTGTCACCACCAGCCGTCCCCGGGACTCTCCATCCTGCAAACCCAAGACTCGGTCCCCACGAAACTCTCAGTTCCCGTCCCGCAGCCCCCGGTGGCCACCATTCTCTTGGTCGCTGTGATGCGACTCCTCTAGGGACTCCACGTGGGTAGAATCACACAGGCTTCGTCCTTTCGTGTCAGGCCCCTTTCATGGAGCATGATGTCCCTGGGGTTCATCCGTGTCGTGGCATGTGTCAATCTCACGTATACATGCCTGGGTCAGCCACGCTGTGTCTGTCCGTTCATCTGTCCATGGGCAGTTGGGTTGTTTCCACCTTCAGAGACCGGCTTCTGGGACGCCTCAGTTATTCACTGAGTATCTACTATGTGCGCGATGCTTCTAGAACAAAGACTCTCATTTTGCGCTGTTCTTTTGGATGACACAAAAGCTGTAACTTTCACTCATCAAAAAATGTTTGCATGAGACAGACCCTATAACGTGGGGCGGCCCGGGACACCACCCCCGAGGGCAAGGGGCTCCGCTCTGCTGCCAATTGGGCGCTTCTGGGAAAAATATTAAGCTCCATATTTTAATAGTTCTTTTTTTTTGAGATTTTATTTATTTGAGACAGAGAGAGTATGGGAGCAGATGGAAAGGGGGAATGGGCAGAGGGAGAGGGAGAAGCAGACTCCCCACTGAGCAGGGAGCCCGATGCAGGGCTTGATCCCAGGACCCCAAGATCATGACCTGAGCTGAAGATGGAAGCTCAACCAGCTGAACCACCCAGGAGCCCCATTTTATTTATTTTTATTTTTTTAAGGTTATTTATTTATTGTCAGAGAGAAAGAGATAGAGCATGAGCGGGGGAGGGGCAGGCAGAGGGAGAAGCAGACACTCCTGCTGAGCGAGGAGCCTGGTGTGGGGCCGATCCCAGGACCCGGATCATGACCTGAGCCCAAGGCCGATGCCTAACCTACTGGGCCCCCTAGGCGCCCCCCCCAGGCACCCCATTTTAACAGTTCTTTATACTAAACATTTAAATAGCACTAATGGTTGAATAGTCTTTTCAAGCCTTGTGTTTTACCGATTTCCCTAAATTTGAAATTTTGACAGTCTTAAGATAATTTGCCACACGGAGTGGAGCTCCATGATTCAACATGCTCCTGATTCAAGAGCATAATTTGCTCACAGCTGCTCAGCCTCTGATCACGATCAGCAATGAACCGCAGTAGGTGTGGCAGGTGGATAATCCAGGAACACACTTGACCCTACGAGCTGAGAGCGGGAACGAATCACTGGTAAATGGCACTGTTTTGAGCTGATGCTCATGTACCGAATACCCACTTTCTCAATCAAGACATATTCTAATTAGCCCTCAAATCAGTTCTCTTTGCCCTACATAAACATCAATTTGTTTTTTGTTTTTTTTTTTTGTACTGACAGATAGAAGGCAAAGTTCCCATCAGTTCTTTCCCCCCGCCCGCTGACAATATTTGGAGACTTCCATGCAGGTTTATATACATGTAAAATGCGCGTGTGTCTACACACATATCTGTAAAATGTACACACAGATATATGTGGGATTTACAAGTTGCTGATTTAATTCTCTTGCCATTAGAATGTAAGCTCCACCAGGCAGGGCTTTGTGTCGTCTGTAGTGCGTTGCAAGGCCTGGAATCATGCTTTTCCACTTAACGCCATACCACGGACTGCGCGCGTGCACCAGGAGCACAGCTCCACCCTGTTCATAAAATGTTGAGTGTGGGGGCGCCTGGGTGGCTCAGTTGGTGAAGCATTTACCTTCGGCTTAGGTCATGATCCCAGGATCCTGGGATTGAGCCCCACATTGTCATCGGGCTCCCTGCTCCACCGGGGAGCCTGCTTCTCCCTCTGTGCCTCCCCTAGCTCGTGTTCTCTCTCTATCAAATAAATAAATAAAATCCTTTAAAAAAATATGTTGAGTGCAGCTAGACTCAGCTATGATTTACGTAATCACGGATGCACATTTAGGTGGTTCCTGTTTTCCAAAAAGACAAGCCATGTTGCAATATACTTCTACCTTATATAATAGTACAGATTGTTTTATAGAATGAGATACATAAGAAGTGGGATTGTTACCAACCCACTCTCAGAAGTGCTGTGTCAATGATGCATTTCTAACACCAGGAAGGATTTTGTGTACTTCCTCAGAGTTCAGAACAACAGGATCTGAATCCTGGTCAGCTTCTAAACACCGATTTTTAGCAGTCCCATCATCATGACCAGTGCCAGGGCTTCCTGGCAAAGACGTGCAGTAAAGCGAAATTCAGTTTTGGCACAGTCTGCTCCCAAATCTGGCCCGATGCCTGTTTTTTGTATGGCCTGTGAGCTAAGAATGGGTTTACATTTTAAATGTTTTGAAAAAAAGATCAAAAGAAGACTGTTTCGTGATAGGCTAAAATGACGTGAGATGTAAACTTCTGGGTGCATAAATAAAGTTTTATTGGAACACAGCCACACTCATCTGCTGATGTATTGTCTGCAGCTGCAGCAGCGAACCTGAGGAGCTGTGACAGACTGTATGGCCTGCAGAGTTGAACATATGCACTGACTGGGCCCTTGCAGACCCCTACCCTACACCATCGCTCACTGCCCCAAAGTGCCCCACCCTTCATCGTCTTCCCGGCCACTCTCGTTCCCTCACTGCTCCCCAGTTAGGTGCGAGGAGGAAAGCTACGCTTTTTATTTTATTTTTAATATTTTATTTATTTATTCAGGAGAGACAGAGAGACAGAGAGAGAGAGAGGCAGAGACACAAGCAGAGGGAGAAACAGGCTCCATGCAGGGAGCCTGATATGGGACTCGATCTTGGGACTCCAGGATCACACCCTGGGCTGAAGGCAGGCGCTAAACCACTGAGCCACCCAGGGATCTCAGCAAAGCTTTTTATTGTGCAGGCAGGTGATATATATATATATATATATATATATATATATATATATATATATATATATATATATATAGCAAATTAATAATGAAAGAAATTCAGACTATGTTGTGAATGTCTAACAGACCTGGCCTCTGTTCTCCCAGCCATCTAAAAGGAACTGGCATTTTTCAAAGAACTTGCTCTCTAAAAGCTTGGGGGAACGTCTGAGGGCTAATCTTTTATAGAAAGCTTTACCAATTCCCCTCCACAGAAGGAATCAATAATTTGGTGCCAACCTCTCACCCGTTCCTCATCCATAAAACGTTTTCAGGAACAAAGTGCAGATGTGGCTTAATTTGCCTACTATGCAAACTGACAACTCAGAGGAGTTGCGAATAGATGGAAATCCAACTTCCGTGATCTCGAAGTTTGCTGATGGTTCCAAAATCACTGAGTAAGAGGCTGCTGATCACGGTCATCAGTGATTCATGTTTCGCTCACGTGTGGGACGGGAGAAAGCGCTACCACCACAGTGTTTAAATTCCAGGCAAGTGTGGTCATCCTTTCACGCTCCTAGCGTTTACTGTGAAAATCACACGTCACTCTCTTGCCAGATCGTTCCACGAGCAAACTAATGAAACAGCACCATCCGCAAGGCGACTTTAGACATGATGATCACAGCCCGTTTGAACATGCCGCCCCAGGGCGTGGAGAGATCGCACCCAAAACATAACCTGGGGGGAAATAGGACACTTTCTCCATTGCTGAATTAATTTTTTCTCTCCCTTCTTGACACGCTTCTGACTCTCCAGCCACTGGTGGGAGGTTGGAAAATAAGCAACTCAAGAAAACATTTCACAGGCTCCATACACCCTCCTCCTCCTCCTCCTCCTCCTAGGATGAGTTCCCTTTCTTCTCCCAAAGCGCTAACGGCTGTTTTTCGTTTTTTGAAAGACATCATTTCTTTTTAGTCACATGACAGGGAGATTGGAGAAAGTGCCCAGCTTTAAAACCCTCTTTAAGTGCTCGCAGAGCCGCGGGGCCCTAAGAGGTTTGTTGATAAGGAAGAGAACCCCAAAGCAGGCAAGGTAAAAAGAATTCAAGTTATCCTGCCTGGAGGTGACGTTTGTTTACTTTCTTTTCCCCAAGACTTTATGGAGGTAGAATGGATATATGGGGAAATTTGCAAATACTCGGCGGACAGATGTACACACCTGTGTGACTACCCCTCAGGGCAACACATGGAACACTCGCATTGCCCGGCGCTGCCCGGTGCCCAGATCCAGGCAAGACCCTCTCCTGCCACGGGAACCTCCCACCTGTTCTTTTTTTTTTTTTTTTAAATCTTATTTATTTATTCATGATAGACATAGAGAGAGAGAGAGAGAGAGAGAGAGAGGGAGAGAGAGGCAGAGACACAGGCAGAGGGAGAAGCAGGCTCCATCCAGGGAGCCCGACGCAGGACCTGATCCTGGGACCCCAGGATCACGCCCTGGGCTAAAGGCAGGCGCTAAACCACTGAGCCACCCAGGGATCCCCACTGAACCTCAAATATGTGCACACCTCCAGTGTGTGCCCTTGCCTCTCAACGTGACGTTTTTGAGATTCCCTGCACTCACTCCGTCATTCTTTTTGTTTGCTCAGTAGTATTTCATTGAATACACCAATGGGTGTACCCATTCTCCTACCTCGTTATTTTTAAGGCTTTTTGTTCGGCTTGCCTCAGCCGAAGTGTTACGACAAATTACACCTGTGTGCCTTGCTCAGTGCGCCTGTCCGCTACCGGGAAGGACAGCAAGAATGACAGGAAGACTTGTAATCGGGGGTGACCCAGAGCGCGCAGCGTGGGGCCCAGTCCCCGGCCAGGGCTACGGGGCGCACCCATGAAATGTTTGCTCCTTGTCCTTCATTAAGCTTATAAGGAGCTGCCCCCTCTTTGGAAGCCACACTTCAAACACAAAATCAAATGGTTTGCTTTTATAGGGGCAGCTGCATGTAATCTGATTTTCATGATTATTCTCCAAATGTAAAATGTACACAGAGCAGTGGCGTGGGCTACCTACGTGTGTCACATGCCAAGGAGTAGAAGTTGGAGTTGATGAGGACAGGAGCTAAAGCCACATTTCTGCTTCTTGTTAAATTCTCTTTTTAATTAAGAACCAACACTTTCCAGCCTTCAAGGAAATATTGATGTTGCCACTCTGTAAAGTGATTTAGAAAGTTGTTTTGGTTAGACAACCCCGGAGGGAACGCCGTATAAAATCCCCAGGAGCCAGGCCAAGAAAGGAGCAGAGTTTTGGGTTTTTTTTGGGGGGAGCGGGGGGTCGTATTGTTGTCCCTCCTTCATCTAGCCCTGAAAAAAATACAAATTAATCCATAGCCTAGTATTTGATTGCTATCTGTGGCACGCACGAGATAAGCCATTGCAACTAACACACCAATTTAAAATAATCTTCAAAGCCACATTTAATAAGAGATCATTCCATTCTCCAGCCCAAAATACGCAAGGGAAATAGTGTGTGTGAATGCACACGTCGTCTTTCTGCAGAAAAAGGTCTTTCTGAGAAGTTGGTGTTTCGTATGGATTTCTTGGTAATAAATACCATACCTGCATTTAAAATATGATTGTTTCTTTTTTTAATATTTTATTTATTTATTCATGACAGACATAGAGGTGGAGACATAGGCAGAGGGAGAAGCAGGCTCGCTGTGGGGAGCCCGAAGTGGGGCTCGATCCCAGGACCCTGGGATCACATCCTGAGCTGAAGGCAGACACTCTACCACTGAGCCACCGGGGCGTCCCTATGATTATGTTTCTATATGAATGATTTCCACTGAACTCTAGGAACCCTATCATGTAAGGCCCAGCAGAGTTCCTCTTACAGCTAGGAGTTGCTTGGTTGTAGTGAGTAGTCCTGCTTGAAGCAGGTGGGCAGTGTCAGGCTCAGGTGTCTTCTAGAGAAATCCATTCACGGTGTAATGACATTTTTCTTTTTTTCAAGATTTTATTTATTTATTCATGAAAGACAGAGAGAGAGAGAGAGAGGTGGGGGGGCAGAGACACAGGCAGACGGAGAAGCAGGCTCCATGCAAGGAGCCCGACATGGGACTCGGTCCCAGGTCTCCAGGATCACACACTGGGCTGAAGGCGGTGCTAAACCGCTGAGCCACCCAGGCTGCCCTGTAATGACATTTTTCAAAGTAGGATTCCACCTGTCTCTGCAGTGTTCAAATGAGCAGTTAACAAGTGAAAATGGTAAATTCTGTGCATTTGTTGGGAAGCTGGCCCACTGATGCAATATTCAAGCACTTGGTTATCTACTTGGGGGGGGTGCACAGGACTGTACCCTCTGCTGCCAGTTCTCGTGGTCCGAGAAGCACAACCATGCTCCGTTGCCCTTCCTACAGCTACCTTTCTGCTCCCCTGGGGCCTGTGGCTGTGCTGAGGGCAGCGGCAGGCTGGGGGGTGGTGGTGTCTGTGGGCCTCCCGAGGCGCTGTGTGGCACCCCATGTATGCGCTTCTCTAGCGTAAACCGTCCGGTCTGTGCATCGGCTTCTCAAAGGGGCCAGAGACCCTGCCCCAGAGGACAGCTCCCTCCAGCATCCAGACGGCAGGCACTGTCTAGCCCTGACTGTGCCATGACACCATGGGGATGTCAATAACCTAGTTCACAACTTTCTGTGTTTTCCCCAGCCTGGTCAGAGGCACCCCCAATTGGGCCTTCCGAAGCCTCAGAGACCTCTGGCCTTATACTGTCCCTGACTTTGGCATCCAATTATTTTCCAAACATTGGCGTCTGCAGCCCTGCAAGCTCATTCTTGTCTGTCCCTTCTCTCTGCCACTGCCTTGGTCCTTGGAGACCAGGGCTGCCCCATTTCAGGAGTTGCTGAATTAATTGCTCTCTGACCCTGGCTTTTGCTTCCATCCATCCCTTGCATCAATCTGACAGGTCAGGCCTCTGCTCAAACCTGCTTGGTGGCTTGGGGTTCTTTGAACAGGGCACTGATCTTGTTCCCTCCACCCCAAAGGCTCAGTCCACACCAGGCCATGTGCCTTTCCTTCTTGTCACTTCACACCCTGACCACAGTGGGGGTGGGGTGTCTGTCATTACTTAGCATTCTCTCCCCATGTCCCTCCCCTCTGCCTGCTGAGTCTTCTCTGCCTTTACTGAACAGAGGCAGAGGTGACTTTATCTGTGTCCCAGGTCAGATGGCCCTTCCTGGACTAGCCTCCTCTCCCCCAGCTCCCTGGGTCCCTAAGTGCATGACTGGGAGTCCTGTGTCAGTGCAGGTCATGTGCTGTCATGGAGGGCACATCACTGTCCCTGTGGTGTGTGCACTCCCAGAGGGAGGATAGGGCTTGGCACCCACTGGAGGACACAGACCATTGCTGAAGGCACTGAAGGAGTTAGACTGTGTGGTGGGCACTGAGTAGCCACAAAGGCGGATGGAAAAACAGCCTAGAGCCACACTTGTGACTCAGAGTCTCCTCCCTTCCTAGGGGACCCCCCAGGGCAGCCCTGTCTCAGCCTGATTCCACCCCTTAGCCCTGGTCCCCCAGAAAACAGGGGGGAACCTTACCTTAACTCTCCTGATCACTAGTCTGGGCTCCTTCCACTTATGTCTCTGGGAATCTGTTCACCTCCCTCCTAGGTCACCTTGGTCCTGGAAGTGGTGTCCAGGCTCCTGCCTTACTCTTCCATCTACTGTCCTGCTGTCAGCCACAGTCAACCTGGTGGAGCCAAGTCATTTTTGTTTTTTTTTAGATTTTGTTTATTCATGTATGAAAGAGAGAGGCAGAGACGTAGGCAGAGGGAGAAGCAGGCTCCCTGTGGAGACCTAGATGTAAGACTCGCTCCCAGGACCCCCGGATCACGCCCTGAGCTGAAGGCAGGTGGCTCAACCGCTGAGCCACCCAGGGGCCCCTGGTGGGGCCAAATCTGATCACATCATCCTAACTCGAAAATGCTTTCTCTGCTTCCAGCACTTCCAAGGCCTGCCCTGCCGTCGTCTCCCTCCGCCCTGTCCCCTGGTCCCCCTCTTCCCCCTGCCTGAATCCAGGCCAGCCCCGTTTCCTGGGCCTTCACATCACCTCTTGGGGAACTTCCCGAGCTCCCCTAGGAGCCGGTAAGGTGTTCTGCTCGGCCCACGGTGGCTCCCTAAGGGCGGGGACCGTCCACACGGGGCTCCCCCAGCCCCGGGCCTGGCTCTGGGTAGACGCTCAACAGGTGAACCGACTCCTCGAGCGGATAGTGGCCGCGCAGGGAGCCGGGGTGGGGGGACCCCGCGGCACTGGGAGCCCAGCGCCTTCACTTCCCGGGGCGCGGGCCGCGGGCTGGAAGGGGCAGCGCCGACCTCGGGCGGCGGGCGCTGCGGGGCGGGGGCGGGGCGGGGCGGGGCGGGGGCGGCGCCGGGGCCCTCCGGGCGGGCGGCGAGGGCGGCGAGGGCGGCTCCCACTCGCGCTGCGCCGGCCGGGTCCCCGCGCGGCCCCCGCTCATGTCCTCCGCGCCCCCGCGCTCGCCCGCCCCGCGGCCCCGCAGGATGAAGAAGGACGAGTCGTTCCTGGGCAAGCTCGGCGGCACGCTGGCGAGGAAGAAGAGGGCCAAGGAGGGTGAGCGCGCCCCGCCCCGCCCCGGCCCCGGCCCCGGCCCCGGCCCCGGCCCCGGCCCCGGCCCCGGCCCCGGCCCCGCCCGCCCCGCCTCCCCGCCCGCCCCGCGCGCCCCGCCGCCCCGCCTCCCCCGGCCCGCGGCCCCGACTCAGCCGGGCCTCTCGGGGCGGCTCCCCGGACCCCCGCCCCCCACGACCTCCGGGCCCGGGGCTCCGCCCCCCCCGCCCCCCCGCCCCCCCCCGCCCTCCGGGCCCGGGGCTCCGCCCCCCCCTGCCCCCCCCCGACCTCCCAGCCCGGGGCTCCGCCCCCCCCGCCCGGGTCCCCACGACCTCCCGGCCCGGGGCTCCGCCCCCCCCGCCCCCCCCGACCTCCCAGCCCGGGGCTCCGCCCCCCACGACCTCCGGGCCCGCGCGCTCCGCCCCCCCCCCCGCCCGGGCCCCCACGACCTCCCGCCCGCGGAGCGCGCCGCCGTGACCTTGGGGAGCGCCCTTGACCCTCGCTCTTCCTCCTCCCGGGACCTTTAAAGCCCGGCCGGGGAGATCCTCGGCCCGCGCCCCCTGCCCGGCGGTTTGCAGATGGGCGCTGGCGCGGAGGGCGGACTTGGGTTGCGAGTCGCGGGGGGGCGGGGGGGACCGTCCCGCCGAGCAGGGCCCGCGCCCAGGCCTGCGGGAGCCGCGAGCCCCGAGCGCCCTTCCAGGGCAGCACCGGCCGCAGGCGCGCGGCTTGGCCCGGCCCCGGGGCGCTCCACGCCGAGCTGAGCCGCGACTGGTCCCGGAGCGCGGGGCGCGGGCTGGGGGGGCGGCGTCGCCCCGGAGCCGCGAGTGTGCAGGCCGCAAGGCGGGGTCGGGGGGTGCGGGGTGCGGCCCCCAAGGGCCCCAGGGCCCCCCCCCCCCTTTGGTGCTTAGGAAAATAATTCTAAAAACTACCTGCCTCCGCTTACATTTTACAGTTTTGTAGAGTTGCCAGGGCTGTTAACTCCCGCCGGCCTGTGCGGGCGCGCTGCAGGGCCCAGGTTCCTGAATTTTCCCTTTGTTCTGGCCGGAGATTGCTCCCCTGGGGCAGATCCCCGTGGGTCTGGGTGAGTTGAGCTCTGGAGAAAAGAGGAGCGGAAGAGGCCGCAGAGGTCAGGCAGGAGGGGGAGAGGGCCCTGGGGCTGGCCTCAGGCCCATCTCCGATCCCCAGGAAAGGAAGGGCAGGGGACGGGTGTGTAGACTGATTATCCCCCAGAAGGTCTCCTGGTGTCTCCCCAAGTGTGCATACCCGCGGGGACACTGGACCCCCCTTCGTTTCTCCCTGGGACCTGTGCATGTCTAGGGAAGTGTGTAACAGTTTTACCCCTCGGGGTCATGCGTACCCCCACGCATTCCCCTTAGAGGTTTTTATGTGTGTGTTGGGGGGGATTGCACCCTTGCATTTCCCATCAGGGATGCTTTTACCAGATTACTTTATTTAGTCCCCTCCCAGTAGGGCCTCGTCACCCTTTAGGGGCTTCCAAATATCCCCAAACAAATGGGCCGTTCCTCTATTGAGCCTTATGATTTAAGGGCCCAAACTGGCTTGCATTTGTCTCTTACCAAGTTGTACCCCCTAAACGGAGATGATAAATGATGTCACGCTTCTGTGTCATCCCTGCTGCGTTGGTGATGTGTGTCCTCACCTGTAGTGATGTCGTCCTTTGCCAGAAGACATTTCGGGTCCTCTTCATGACTTGGGACGGTTACAGGCATAAATGATACTTCCCTCTCGCAATTTGTTCATCCTCAGAAGAAGAGGTAGCCTGGACTCTTGCTTTCAAGGAACGGGGAGTCCAATGTGATGGTTAAACAGACCAGAAGCACTATGATTCCGTGCGCTCAAAGAACACGTGCAAGTGCAGGCCGATGGAGAAGCGCACAGAGCAGGTCGTGCTTGGGTTGAGATCAGAAGGGACCAGGGAAAGAAATCTGCCACAGAATAGCAAGTAAGGGGAATGTTCTGGACTGTTAGGGCTTTTTATGGAGGACATTTACGCCCATGGAATATGAAGAACACACGCCTGAAGTAACAGACTGGTCCCAAAGTGAAATGCTTCCTGCCTTTGCTTTTAGGAGCTAGTGTGTGTCTAGTAAATCAAGGGCCAGTCTGGTCTGATGTCGGTGCACCAAGAATCCCAGTCCAGGGCATCCTGTGGTGAATAGCGTGGACAGGAAAACAGCAGCAGTGCTGTTGGTGATTTTGCGTGTGAGTTAGCTGGCTCCCCTGCCTTGGTTCTCACAGTTCGAGTGCCTGGCACACGTGGGGGTTCCCCCGTACAAACAAAAGGCTGAAAACCCCATTTGGGCTCAGATGCAGGAATCAAGGGGGCACAAAGCTGGGCTTGGAAGGGCTTAGTGGCTTCCCACTGGTCTTCTGGGAAGTGGGTTGCAGAGATGCAGAGGCTGGATAATGAGATGCTGAATAATTGAGAGTTGTCAGTACTCCAGCAGGCCTGTGGCCTTGAGGGCTTGCTCTCCTGATCTCTGTGCTGTTCCTGCAGCTTGTGAGCTGGGGCGGGGCTGGCCCAGACTTTGGGCCCCAGTGGGAAGGCACTCATTTGCCTACCATGGAACCCTCAGGAAGGGGGTGGGTGCTCCGAGATGGTTAGGCACTGCCAGGTGCAGGGGTTTCATTTTCTGGTTTGTTAGAAGTCCGCGGTGAGTTCAGGAGTGTGGGTGGTGGGGAGGCCCCTGTAAGGGAGGGTGTGAAGATTCCAGGAGGTTAGGGATTCTGGGAGCCTGCAGGCACTGGACTCTGCTCCCCCCGCCACCCCGGACCCTTAATCGGCAGAGCTCGTGGGTGGGACACGGCATGGAGGAACTTGGGGTGACAGTCCTGTCATCTTCAGGCGAGATCATTTTAGGAAATGTGTGGCCCCTGGGGGTTGGAGGAAGTGATGCAGGAAGTTCCCCGGGGATGAATTCAGGGCGTGATTAAGGCTGATGTTCTCTGGGAGGGAACCACTTTGTGTCACATGGTGGCCCGGTTTAGGAAACAGAACTATGAGTAACTGGACATCGGAAAGTGTGGGAAGAACGCTTGAAAAACCCCACAGCTCCCCGTGCAAGGCCCGGAGACTTTCAGGAGCAGCTTTATTAAAAGCTGGCTTGGTTGCATTGGAGCTGGGCAGAGCGGGCGTGGAGGGCAGAGTCCCCTCGCCAGGTCCCCCAGGTCCCCCAGGTCCCCCAGGTCCCCCCTCAGGACCACAGATGGAAGCCTCAGAGGTGCAGTGGGCCGGGGGCCACCCCAGGGGCCGCAGCTGCCATGCGAGGTCCCGAGAGGTGTGCAGCCGGCTCTGGGGAGCCAGGGTGGCCCTGGATGGAAGGGGCCCCGTGGAGGGTCCCCTCCCGACCCCCGTCCTGCTCTGAGGACCTGCCCTCATCCCAGACTCCAGCCACCAGAGCCGAATCTGGAGGCTCTTTTTGTCCCTTCTTCTTTCTGAGCAAAGAAAGCACGTAGGAAGTTCCTCTTCTGTGTGTGTGTGTGTGTGTGTGTGTGTGTGTGTACGTGTGTTTTCGTAAATGTACTTTGTTAGAGCCGTCTTAGGTTCCCTTCCCTGCCCCCTTAACGACACGCAGCATCTTTTCATGTGCTTATGTGCCATCTGTACGTCCCCTTTGGTGAGGTGTCTGTTCAGATCTTTGGCTCATCTTGAATCAAGTTGTTTGATTTCTTAGTGTTGGATTTTAAGAAATCTGTGTACTTTAGATGCAGATCCTTTCTCAGATGAGCCTTCTGTGGGGTCCCTTGTCCCAGTCGGTGGCTCGTCCTCTGCTTCTCTCCTGGAGCATCTCCCAAGTGTCGGCGTCAGAAGCACTGATCAATGAGCAAGATAGCAATGGAGCCTGCCCTGGGGATCGAAATCTCAAGGGATCACGAGGTGGCTGCGAGCTTGAAGGTTGAGAGTATTACGTTTCTTTTCTTTCAGTAACTTGCAGGAGAGGATCTCTACACGACCTTTGTTAATCTCGGTGATCCCCTCGGCTTTTGCGGAGCCATCAGCTGTGTTGATGCTGCGTAGACCCCAGCACAGCCCACGTAAACGCTGCTCTGTAATAGTAGTCCCTAATGTAATAATACCTGGACCGAGATGCTCTGTAATTTAGCCCTGCGAGGTAGGAATTTTTACCTAACTGCAAGGTCTATGCAGGGTGGAATTTCCCCCTCATTTTCAGTTGAGAAAACACAGCCTTACCCAGTAGCCACCTCATGGGTTTAAACCAGTGGTTCTCACCTGGTTGGGTGTATGAATGGCTGGTGGTTGTGCCCCCAGGGGACATGGCGGTGTCTGGGGACATGTTGTGTGGTCACGACTGGAGGTAAGGGTGCTCCTGGCATCTGGTGGGTTCGGGGCCAGGAATGCTGTGAGCATCCCCCAACACAGCTTGTGTTGTCACAACACACAACAGTGAATTATTGGCCCCAGGTGTCCCGTAAGAGTGCCCAGGGGGACGCTTCCTGGGGTGTCTCAAGAACTTCAAGTAGCCTGAAGTGGTGACGAAGCTACTCCAGGCCCTCAGCCCCAGGAGTCCAGAAGTGCCCAGAGCCCCACTGTGAACCTCCCTGGCCTGGGGCTCAGCATCTGGGGCTCTCTGTTCAGTTTCTTAAAGGGGAGAATCCGGGATCACACGCTGGGTCCTGGGGACCAGTCATAGCCTCTGGGGGAGCGGGGTCCTGCCGGGGGGCAGATTGCCAGAATGGGGAGATGTGTGAGAGCTGCTACCTAGAAGAAATGAATTTTCAAATTTCCTGAAAGCTCAGAGGGATGCAGCCGGGTTCTCCCCAGAAGCGGGAGGTGAAGGCTGTTCCTCCCTCCCGGGACCGCAGAAGGAGGAGGTGCCCCTGACTTCAGGCCTAAGGTCACAGGTAAAGGAGTCTTTTCCTGTGCTCACCTGGCCGGCAGGGAGCTGTCGGTGGGCACTGTGGCCCCGGGCCTGTCCTCGGAGCTGGCGACCGTGACCTGTGCGAGACACACAACCTGGACATGGTTCTGGGTTCCGGCCGGAGGAAGTGGTCCCCTGGTTGCACCTAAAGGAGAGCTGGGGATTTGTCAGAGGAGGGGGTTCAGTACGGGGCTTCCCGCCAGGGGCCCTGGAGGAGACCCCAGCGAGTTCCTTTTGGGGAAGCGCAGGCAGTTCACGGTGGCTGGGCTGTGGTGTGGCGTGCCAGTCATGCCATGACTGTTGTTACTTGAGAAGGTCTGGAGGCCTCTGTGGGTGCAGTGGGTGGGCGGGCATCCAGGTGCAGGTGCAGGCGCAGGCTGGCTTCCCCTAGGCAGTCAGTGGGTCCAGAAGAAGCTAGATTCCCAGCTGCATTCCGGGGACCACGAGGCAGGAGCAGCTACAGGAGTAATGGCCCTCCCCTCTAAGAATGAAGACATTCTGCATGAGAACAGATTAGATGAGGCCTGCCTTCCCTGCCCAGGCCCCAGCTCCCACGAGTGCAGGCAGATGTGCAGGGCTGATGCACTGGGATAAGTGGTAGTTTGCAGCTGGTTCGTTCAGGACATTTTGCAAACTTTGAAGTGACTTCTATGTGCTGGTTTTTTTTGTTTTGTTTTTTTAAGATTTTATTTATTTATTCTTGAGAGACACAGAGACAGAGAGAGGCAGAGACACAAGTAGAGGGAGAAGCAGGCTCCCTGCGGGGAGCCCGATGCGGGACTCCATCCCAGGACCCCGGGATCACACCCTGAGCGGAAGGCAGACACTCCACCACTGAGCCACCCAAGTGCCCTGTACATACTGTTTTATAGCAGATCTCAACAGCCCTCCGATTTACCTTTTAAAAATAAAACTGGAATAGTGTCTTTGTGGCAGCATACAGGAAAAGGATCTGTCCTGAGTTTGGTCTCTTTGGCCGGGAAAGTAGGACTCTTGGAATTCTTTGCATTTCCGGGTGCACACGTAATCACTTTGGTGCTCTATAGGATCCTTAGAACATTAAGTGCAGGTCATGTTTGAAGTCAGCTGGCCTCTTAACCTCGAGAAGGGAAAGAGTGGCTGGTAAGACCATGGAAGGACATAAGTGGGTGAGGACCAGGGCCACATACAGTGTGGGATCCATCAGGCCTGTGAGGTTCTCTGCAGAACCTGCCATGGTGGAGACAGGCAGTTCCACATCCCTTTCTCCAGACCCAAATGCCTCTTCTTTGAGGTGCTTCTGTCAGTGGGAGCAGCTGGTGGTCGGGGAGTAAATGCGCTGTCAGGTCAGCTGTGTCTCCGCTCCGCTCCTGGATTGCAACATCTCTGGGGAGGTGGGGTTGGAAATCACTGGAAACCACTGTTCTGTTTTTCCTTTCTCTGGCCAAGAGGAAGCGACTTTCAGGGGAGCTTTTGGTGTGGCTTTGTGAAGTTTCCTTTGATTATTATCCTGATCACAATCTTCAAATCCAGCATTTCTCCTTGTTCTGCTGGGTAGGGAGGGGGCGGGGGGGGGCATTTACAGGAGAAACACACGTAGGCACCTCGACGCGTGCCACACTGGGCTTTTTGTCTCGGTGGCCCACTCAGAGCTCTTGGGATCTTTGCTTCTGTAAGAAAGGGAAACTGATCCCGGGCCCAGAGCAATGACTTTCTTGTTCCCTACCTTTCTGTCCTGAGGCCTCTTTAGGAACGGCTAAGCCCCGTGTGGTTCCAGCATCTCGGCCATCCCTGCACGGGCCCAGCAGAGTCAGGGCGCCCTGGCAACCCCACACTCATTAGATGAGCTCTGCTTTGAATTCCCGTCTCAACTCCTTGGAATTAATATTTATCACACATCTGGAACTTGCTCACCATCACACTCCCTGTCCGGTCGTCAGAATAATGAAGGGATCTTTCTAGCTGGCTAAGTGCTTGCTGTGAGCGGTTTTTAAGTGCTCTGAGTCATCAATCTTCTGCTGCTGCGGTTGGCAAAGGGCAGGTAACTTTACCTAAGGATTTTCTTGTGTTCTGATGGGCGGTGCCGTCGCATAAAAGGTGGGCCCGAAGGAAGCAGTTTTCCCTTGGCATTAGCCGTACGCTTTTCAGGCTTCGGGTGCGGGATTGCTTTGCTTCCCCATGAGCGTGTTTGCTGTTTACTGTATGACGTCGAGGCTGAACAGCAGATCAGTGCGTTTAAGGGCACGTTCCGAGCACGTGTTGGCACTGCCGTGTTAATCTGCTCGTCGGTACTAATTGCTGTTGCGGTAAAGAGAGCGCAGTGCGGGACGCACTCCCTTCGAGAAGTTTTGGGCAGCTTTTGCATCACTGAGATACTTGTTAGTGACGCGTATTCAAAGGAGAGACTGCTTTCTGTCATTAGGAGATTAGAGAGGGAGACAAGCCGTGAGAGACTCCTAACTGGGAAACGAACAAGGGGCAGTGGAAGCGGAGGTGGGCAGGGGTGGGGTGACTGGGTGACGGGTGCTGAGGGGGGCACTTGACAGGATGAGCACTGGGTGTTCTGCTATATGTTGGCAAATCGAACTCCAATAAAATATATATATACACATATATATTTTACATATATATAAACATAAATATTTTTACACATGTAAATATATACATGTATACTTAATCTATGTAAAATATATGTATATATTTAAATATGTATATATATTTACAAATATATGCATGTATATTTTACATATATGTATATATATGTATAAAACAAAAAAAAGAAGAAGTGGATGAGTGGTGGGGCTCACAGCACCTGGGAGTCCTGCATTAGGGGAATCCTTTCTTTTTCTACCTGCCCGGAGCATTGGGGCTGCAGGAACTCCTCAGCGGCTCCAGGGGTCCTCTCTTCCTCCGTCCTGAGGTGGGGAAGTGCAGGGGTGCTAACACTGTGGGTTTCCCAGCTGGTTGGCCCTCGCCCTCGCCCAGGAAGGCAGTGTGTTTCCGTGGGAGGCTGTGGGCGGGTGGCAGAGCCAGGTCCCGGCTCGCGTCCCTGTCCCTGCCGCTCGGTCTGCTGCCTCACCCCGAGCCTCCTTCCCGATGGGGCTCACGCAGAGCCTGGTGGCACTTGCCCTTAGGCGGTGTGAGCATAACTGCCTTGAAGGAGGCGAAGCCTCGTCAGCAGTCCGGGGAGTGCTCAGTAAGTGTGTGTTAGTGGCGAGGTTGGCAAGTGAGGGCATTGATGCGGACACCGGAGCCGGAGGGCTGGTGGCAGAGCAGGGGTGGCAGGGCGGCTTCCCCTTGGGAGCAGACTCAGCTGAGTTTGTGAGGACTGCCTGCGCCTGTGTTAAGAAGGATTCTGAGGCTGTGTCTGGGCTCAGGGTGGGAAATAATACGATCCTGCTGGACTAACCAGTCAGGCCGGGCCGAATGGGAGGGCTGAGTGTTTAGTGACTGTCAGCCCCAAACAGAAGCCCCTTCTCAGGCTGGTCCTCTATCATTTCCACAGCTCTGGCTTCTTTGCTTTTTGCTTTGCTTTGCTTTCTCTCTTTTTCTTTCTTTCTTTCTTTCTTTCTTTCTTTCTTTCTTTCTTTCTTTCTTTCTTTCTTCTCTCTCTCTCTCTCTCTCTCTCTCTCCCTCCCTCCCTCCCTCCCCTTTTTAAAGATTTTATTTATTTGAGAGAGAGAGTGAGTGAGAGTGAGAGAGAGAAAGCATGAATAGCGTGTAGGGGCAGAGGGCGTAGCAGGCTCTTCACTGAGCAGGGAGCCCGACTCCGGGCTCCGTCCCAGGACTTCAGGATGGTGACCTGAGCTGAAGGCAGACGCCATCATCGACCGAGCCACCCAGGTGCCCCTGGCTTCTTCCTTCCCGTTATGTTCCATAAAGTGGCTAGCTGGCTGTTGGTAACCAAGTTACAGAAATCCTTTAAAAATAAGCACTTGAGGGATGCTGGCCTTCTGCTTCTGGCCCGGTGTGACCAGGAAACACAGGGATTATGCAGCTGAGGTGTGCACTGCAGAGAAATGGCAAGTTCCTCGCATGTGTCTGAGTCGGATGCTGCGTCCCTGGGGAGGGAGGCCAGCTCGGCATCAGGAGGGATACTCGTCCACCTTGGTGCTCTGATGCTTCCTCACCAGCTTAAAGCATTAGAACGGTTTGCAAAAAAAAAAAAAAAAAAAAAAAAAAAGAATAGTTAGCAGACTGTAAGCAGTTTTATGCTTTCATGTTAGCAGTGGAAAGTGAGCTCATTTGAGTTGAGGCATTTTGAAAATGTCTGTCCTTCGTCTGGGTCTTTGAACCTTTCCTTCTTAGCCAACAGAATCGGTCACAAATGTTGGTTTGCCCCAAGGAAGGCCATCTTAATAGTGTAGCCTGTAAAAAAAAGTTATGCATGTTCATACTTTGATATGAAGAATGGTAATTCTGAAGGATCTAGGCTTTGCTCCCATGGTAAGTTATTAAGTTAAGGAGGGAGGGATCCCTGGGTGGCTCAGCCTTTGGCCCAGGGCGTGGTCCTGGAGTCCTGGGTTCAAGTCCCTCATCGGGCTCCCTGCGTGGAGCCTGGTTCTCCCTCTGCCCGTGTCTCTGACTCTCTCTCTCTCTCTCTCTCTCTTTCTCTCTCTCTCTCTCCCTGATGAATAAATAAATAAAAATCTTAAAAAAAAAGTTAAGGAGGGAGCAGACGCTCCCTAACTCCTGGGGCGTGCTCAGAGCTTGCTTGCATCCAGCCCTCCCAGAAGCAGCTGTGGGGTTCAGGGGAACCGTGGGGTGGCCATCCGCCAGAACCCGGCAGGTGCCGCACTGTGTGTGAATAGAGCATCCTCGCTGCAGGCTGGGGAGAGGGGAACGCTGTGCTGGTGGTGGTGTTCGTAACTCGTTGGTACAGGTGGAGTTTATTTGTTTATTTTTTTTTAAGATTTTATTTATTTACTCATGATAGACATAGAGAGAAGGAGAGAGGCAGAGACACAGGCAGAGGGAGAAGCAGGCTCCATGCAGGGAGCCCGACGCGGAACTCGATCTCGGGTTTCCAGGATCATACCCTCGGCCAAAGGCAGGTGCCGACCCACTGAGCCGCCCCGGGATCCCCGGTACAGGTGGAATTTAAAGGAACTCTTTCCCAAAGCTTAATTGGAAGTGTCTTATCTCTCTCTTTTGTTTCCTGTTTTGAAAATTAATACTGTGTTTCAAAGTGAGAACGAACCCATCCTTGATAGCGAGCGATCAAAGATCATCAGAGAGGAAGTGAGGGAAAATATTGAAGGGAGAAGAAGCCAGAATGGAGTCTCCAGCAGCCGGGCTCATGGCTAAGCCATGTGGGGCCCTCGTGACATCCCGGGCTCGGCACTGCACACTACGTGCACTCCCTTACCTAGTGCTCACACAAAGCGGGGAAGTGGGTGCTGGGTGTTTATTCCCATTTTGCAGATGAGCAGACAGGATGCAGAAGGAAGTGAGGTCAGGTTCCTTGCAGAGGTCACGCCTCCGGCTGGCAGCCTCACTTGTAAGTGTACCAGCCTTGCACACGCAGGAGGTGATTCATCTGTGAGTGATCCTCCCAGTTGGCTCCCGTCAAGCGGGAAAGCCGATTTCTTCTCTGGCAGTTGGGATGCTCTTAGCCACGGTGGCAGGAAGGTGCTCCGGAGCAGACAAATGAGATCCATTCTGTGCTGAATGGACTTGTTGGCATTTGCAGGAGGACAGACCCTGGGCGGTGGCTATAGTCCAGAACCCCGCTGACTCTGAGTCTCTTGGTGTCGTCTGCCCAGCCATTGGCCAGCACCCCCCCCCATCTTCCTTGGCTTCCCCCTGCCCCAGAGCCATTTGCCCTTTGGCTTCATGGGTGCCTCCAGCGGGTGGGGGCCCCTCTCTGCCCCCTGGGAGCACCACATCCTGCACGTACCTGCTGGCCTTGTTGACTCAGTGCCAGTGTCCTCACTGGCCTGAGTCCTGGGCTTCCTGTGTCCTCTTGGAAGGCAATGATACGAAGTGATCTTCAGCCACGTAAAGTGGTTTTTGTGTTTGCTGAGTAAGCAGGAAGCATCTGTGTGGCGGTTAGGGCTGTGGATCTTGGGGCCCAGCGTCCCAGGTTTGAACTGATTCTGCTGTGCTGTGAAGCTTTGACCTTGGGGAAGGTACTTCCCTGCCCTGTGCCTCTGTTTGCTCTTCTATAAAGAGTACTTAACCCTAGGGTTATGGGGGAATTGTGGTTATTAAATGCAATGTCATTTAAACTGGGCCCAGTCAAGCCACAGAGTGGGAGAAAATATTATGGGGATTCTGGTACTGGTTCCACTCTATGGACACCAGCTGTGGCTCCGATGTTAATTCTGTCGTGGGGTTCCTCCCACCTGCCCACTAGGCAGTTCTCTGACACCAGCTGGGGGCCCTATGATTCAGCTCAATCCTGACACTGTTCATCTGGAGACAGTGTCGTTGGGCCCCACAGGTTGTAGGGGCCCAGTCCTACAAGACTGGCTGCCAACCTTCAGACACCAGTTGCAAGTCTGTGTCCTCACCTGTGCTTCTGAGTGACGGTTATAAGTCACAGGTTCCCGTGACCCCCTCCTTGGGTTCCATGAATTAATTTGCTAGCGAGGCTCACAGAGTTCACAGAAATATTTCACTCGACAGATCGCAGCTTGTATGCACGGGTGCACTCAGGAGCAGCCTCACGGAAGAGATGCAGAGCGGGTGGTGTGGGGCAGGAGTGCCACTCTCCTGCACCTGCTCATGCTCACCAGCCCGGGTACTCTCTGAACCCATCCTCTTGGGTTTCTATGGAGGCTTCTTTACATAGGCATGATGGATTAAGTCATTTTCCACTGGTGATTGAACTCAATCTGTAACCCCAGAGGCAGGGGGGTTGGCTGGAAGTGGGGTGAAGAGTTCCAATTCTCTAGGCCCATGGCAACCAGCCTTTTCCTAAGGTGATTCTTTCTCATCACTTAGGAATTTATTAGAGTTTTAGGAACTCTGGGCCAGGAACTGGGATGAAAGCCAAATATATGTGTTTCTTTACAAGATTTTATTTATTTATTTATTTATTTATTTATTTATTCATTCATTCATTCATTCATTCATTTTTAAAGATTTTATTTATTTATTCATGGGAGACACACAGAAAGAGAGGCAGAGACACAGGCAGAGGGAGAAGTAGGCTCTACGCAGGGTGCCTGATGTGGGACTTGATCCTGGGACTTGAGGATCACGCCCTGGGCTGAAGGCAGGTGCTAAACCCCTGAGCCACCCAGCTGTCCCAAAGATTTTATCTATTTATTCATGAGAGACACAGAGGCAGAGACACAGGCAGAGGGAGAAGCAGGCTCCCTGCAGGGAGCCCGATGCGGGACTCGATCCCTGCCCTGAGCCAAAAGCAGATGCTTAAGCACTGAGCCACGCAGGCATCCCTATATATATGTTTCTTATTGTAACTTGCAATTATCACAATTCCCAAAACACATATCTGATAAAGGACTGACATCTAGGATATGTAAGGAACTCCCACAACTTGATGATAAGAAAATGAAAGAAATACAATAAAAGAATAGATAAAAGGTTTGAACAGATGTTCCACCAGAGATGGACAAATGACCAATATGCATTTAGAAAAGCATTATTAGTCATTCAGGAAATGAACCACAGATGAGAACCTGATATACTCCACAACCACCAGAACAGCTGCAATGGTCACCCAGGCCTTGGTGGGGATGTGGGGCAGCTGGAGCTCTCACTCCTTCCAGGGCCGGTAGGGTGGTGCAAACTTAGGAAGTGAGCATGGTCGTCTCTTTAGAAAGTAAACATATATCCACCCCCATGACTAAGCAATTCCAATCTGAGATATTGACTCAAGAAATGGAAGTCAGGGGACGCCTGGGTGGCTCAGTGGTTAAGCGTCTGCCTTTGGCCCAGGGCATGATCCGGGAGTGCTGGGATCGAGTTCTACATCAGGATCCCTGCATGGAGCCTGCTTCTCCCTCTGCCTGTGTTTCTGCTTCTCTCTCTCTCTCTCTCTCTCTCTCTCTATATATATATATATATATATATATCTCGTGAATAAATAAAATCTTAAAAAAAAAAGAAAGAAATGGAAGTCAGTGTCCATAAGAAGGTCTGTAGAAGAATGTTCATAGCTTTATTCTATAGCTAAAACCTGGAAGCAGCTCTGGTGTCCATCAGTAGGAGCAAGGTGGGATGGGTGGCGGGTGGGGGGCGGGTATTCATATGGCAGACTACTGAGCTGATGAGAAGGGATGCAATACAGTATGAATTCATTGCAACGACACAGTGACCCTCAAAACGCTACGCCTAGGGAAAGAAGCCAGGCCCAAAAGAGTATGGTGGTGCCAGTTCTGTGAAGTTCTCCAGTGGATGAAACGAAGTGATAGTGGTTGTTTCTGGGATGGGGATAGGGCTTGACTGGGGAGGAGCAGGAGAGAATTTTCTCCTTGAATATGAAAATGTCTTCCATCTGGATGGGGGTTTGAGATACACAGGTGCAAGCATTTGTCAACCCTCACTGGATATGCACTTAAGAGTGTGCATTCCATTGTATGCGTATTTTGTTTTTTATTTTTTTAAGATTTTTATTATTTATTCATGAGAGACACACACAGAGAGACAGAGACACAGGAAGAGGGAGAAGCAGGCTCCATGTGGGGAGCCTGCTGCGGGACTCGATCTCAGGACCCCTGGATCACGACCTGAGCCTAAGGCAGGCCCTCAACCACTGAGCCATTCGGGTGTCCTGCATTGTATGCATATTTTAACTCAAAAGAAAAAAAGAACTGGAAATAAAGACTGAACATCAGTTAGTGATACTTAGGGGGAATGTATCCCCCTCCGCAACTTTGAAATGCATAGAAAAGGTGTTGTGGTAGGTCGATTAATGGCACCTAGAGATGTCTGCATCCTGGTACCTGGAGCCTGTGACTCTATCTTGTTACGTGGTAAAAGGGACTTTGCATATGGGATTAAGGATTTTGAGATGGGGGACATTCTCCTAGATTGTCCAGGTAGATACAAGGTCCTTCTAAGAGTGAGGTAGGAGAGTCAGTTAAGAGAAAGAGATGTGTCCATGGAGTGATGTGGGGCCGAAAGCCAAGGAGTGTGGGCACCTCTAGAAGCTGTAAAGCAAAGAAACAGATTCTTCTTACACCCTCCAGGTGGAACACAGCCCTGCCGACACCTTGATTCTAGCCAGTGAAACCCATTTTGGACCTCTGACCCCCATAACTATAAGATACTACATTTGTGTTGTCTTATTTAAGACACCTAAAGTTGTAGTATCTTGGTAGGGCAGCCGTGGGAAAGGCATACAGGTGGATCACTGGATGGATAGAGGGGTGGACGGATACATAATGAAACACTTAGAGCAAAGTGTTAGTGTAGACTCCAGGCAGTGGATGCTTAGTGTCAAGTTCTTTACGTGTTTAGTGTCAAGTTCTTTAAGTGTTTCTGTGTTTGAAAAAATAATACAATGTTTTGAGGGAATTGCCTGGGCCATGCACGTAGGAAGCCCTCCGTTAGGGTGTTAGTTATAATTTTTTATTTTTTTATTTTTTTTAAGATTTTATTTATTTATTCATGTGTGAGGGAGAGAGAGAGAGAGAGAGAGAGAGGCAGAGACACAGGCAGAGGGAGAAGCAGGCTCCATGCAGTGAGCCTGATGTGGGATTTGATCCTGGGTCTCCAGGATCACGCCCTGGGCTGAAGGCAGGCACTTAACCGCTGAGCCACCCAGGGATCCCTATTTTTTATTTTTTTATTTTTATTTTTATTTTTTAAATTTAATTTATTTTTATTTTTATATTTTTTTTGGTATTAGCTATCATTATGATCTCTACCACCACCACCACCCCAACTCCCCCCTTCGCACATCACAGACAGTCAGGAAGAGAAGACCAGGGACCGGCTGGTGGCCAAAGGGAAGAAATAACAAAATAGAATGAGACCATCATGATATATTTGGGGAGGTGCTTCCATTCAAGAACGCTTAGGAAACAAGAACTTAAGTGAAGGGCTGGGAGCTCAGGAGGGAAGCTCATCCCCTAAATCAGTTGTAATTTCTGTCCTGTAGCCTAATCAGGTGTAGGCTGCAGGCATTTGCAGCCACGGGATGGAAGACACGGTGCCCCAGGAGCTGTCATCTTCAAGCATCCTGCTGCTGCTTCTGATAATGTCTGCACTGTGTTAGGGGAAGAGAGTGTTTTAGTTAAGTCTAACTAGAAAACATATTATTAGTATAATGAGATTTTAATGATTTGAAATTTTGTTGAAGCAGCACGCAGAATTTCAATCTTATTGTGTACAGCTGGGCTTTGCTTTTATTTTATTTTTTGCTTGGGCCTCATTGCACGTTTCTACAATTATTATTTAGATTTTCTTTCTTAGAGCCCCGCTTTTAGGCTGCTCCTAATGTTCTTGTTTAGCAGATCCCTTGGAAAGAAAAAAGAAAGAAAGGGATATATCCTTTTTGTGCACACTTAGCTGGCTTATATCAGATTTGGGTGTGAGTGCTGTCCCTGAAGGAGATATATATGTGTTTTTTTTTTAAGGTTTATGTTGATGCTTCACTCACTATTCAAAATTGCCACGAAGAGAGAACCACCCAAATGCCCTTGAACAGATGAATGGGTAAACACAATGTGGTGTATCCATACAATGGAATACTATTCGGTGGTAAAAAGGAATGAAGGATGGATTGGGTCAGAACATGGATCAACCCTGAAAATAGGACGCTCAGTGAAAGAAGCCAGACACAAAAGGCCACACGTTGTGCGAATCCATAGTTAGGAAATGGAAAGAATAGGCAAATCCACAAAGTAGTAGATTAGTGTTTGCAGCAGGCTTGGGGGGATGGAGAGTGTCTGCTAATGGGGCACCAGGTTTCTCTCTGGGGTGATGAAGATGTTCCTAAATTCATTGTGGTGATGGCTGCACAACCGGTGAATATCCTAAAACTCCTCGAATCACACCCTTGACAAAGGCAGATTGCATGGAATGTGAATTGTCTGTCAAGAAGTTAGGAAAAATAGTGCTCAGCTGGGCTTGGAGCCTGAGCTCATCAGTGTCTCTCTGGCCCTACATCGGGTCCCTGCATTATTTCCAAGGTGGGGTCCTTAACCTGGGTGAGGATGAGCGCTGGGGACGGACATGGATTGGTGGAGCCTTCCTCCTCCTCATCCTGTCCCCAGTCCCTGCCCTGGTGGCAGCTGTCCCCTATGAGCGGCTGGTGCTTGCTCAGATGGCCTCTTCCTGTCACCACTCTGATGCTTTGGGGGCAGGTATCTTGCTGTCCTCGTTGAGAAAGCGAGCATGGGGACCCCCAGCAATTGTGTGTGCATTTTTTCCTGACCTTGTGTGCCTGGGAGGGAGACTTTGATGAGGTTCTTTCTTACGGGGCCAACAAATGGTCCAGAAGCTCCAAGCTGAGACAGCGTCTGTTAAACTCTTGACTTTGGCCCGCGGTAAGAAATGCATTTTACACAGAAACGCCAGTCCAAACCTACATTTATTCACATCCGTGAAATCATATCCTCCTGTAAGTGAGGCACATCGACCTTTCCTATTCGATTCTGTTTCATTAGAGCAATGTGCCGGTCACACCCAGCGGATTTTACGACTCCGTGGGTTAGGATGATGGTTTCATTCACTGTGTTGCTCTGAGAGATGCAGGGAGGGAATGAGTCCATGGATGTTAAGGGTCCCAAGGAATTTGAGGACCATTATCGTTGAGTCTGGCGTTGGGTGCTCCAGCCTGGTGGCTCACACTCTCATTTGTTCCTTCTCGTTCATTATCCTTCAGCTTCCCAGGTAGGGCAAGACATCCTTGCGTTGGAGCTCCCACAGCACAGGGGCGGGCAGGGGACAGGGTGGCCCTGCCCGATGTGGCCCAGCGCCCCCGTCGCTGGTGGGTGGGCAAGACCCTCCCTCGGGGTTCCCCTCGCTCTTGCTGTCCGCTGTTTCTTCCCTGAGATCTTGGCCCATTTGTTGAAAATCAGTTGACCTGCTGGCCGGTCTCTTCTGTTGCCTTGGTCTGTTGTCTATCCCGTCCTGGCACCAATTGTGCTGCCTGCATTACCGTGGCTCCGTAGGAGATTTCTCCCACTTTGTCCTTTTTTGACAGCATGGTTTTAACTAGCTGGAGTCTCTTGAGATCCCATAGGAATTTAAGGATGGGTTTTCCTCTTTCTATAAAAGTTGCCATGGGGATTGCATAGAATTTGGAGATCACCTTGGGGAGTAGTGGCACTTTAACAATATTAAGCTTTCCAATCCCTGAACTCAGACGTCTGTCCGTTTATTTAGTCTTCTTTAAGCTGCTTTAGCAGTGTTTTTGTAGGTTTGTGTGTGTGTGTGTGTGTATGCAGGGCTTTTGGCCTCCTTGGTTAGATTTATCCCTGGGTAGTTTATCCCTTTGGATGCTATTGTACATGGACGTTTTCCATGCCCGGAATTAATCGAGCGTGTGGCCCAGCAGCCTGGTTCCTGGCTGGTTGGCAGGGGCCCTCTCAGTTGCCCGCTTGCTGGTTCTTGTCACTGTGCCTGGCTGGCGGCTCACTTTGAACCAGAGGGGAGGTGGTACCCCTGCTGATGGGGGCGGGGAGGGCCCTGGCATGGGATGAACTCCTGGCCCTGGAGGTGGATGAAGCCGGCCGGTTCTCAGGTGTCCACCTGGAAAGCCTGATAGAGGCCACGGCCGGTGCGGATGACCATGATTCAGTGGCAAAGCCGGCTGTCTTTATTACAGGTTATCTCCCCTATGCAGCAGCCCCTGGATCCACCTGATTAAGGGAGGTGCACAGGGTGCCCCTTGCACTGCCAGCATCTGCGGAGCAGTGAGTTAACCACAGAAGGCTCTGCAGGGTCCTGGGTGAGGTCACGGGGTTGGGGGTCCCGCCTGTCCCTTGTGGGCGATGTGGAGGGTGCATCCGGGGGCTTGGAGGCTGAGACCAGAGTCTGCTGACCGGAGCCTTAGGGCCCTTATCAGTGAGGGTGGGAACAGCAGCTTGACCTCTGATGGTTCTGAGGATTAAGTGAGGAAAGGCTGAACGCAGAGCCCAGCGGTAGGGAGGCTGAGGCCCCAGTGTCTCACCTTCCTCCTCAGGGGCGAGCACTTCCTTGGAGCCACACGGCCCCCAGTGCTGTGTGCTGTGGACGCTGTTGTGACCCATTTTATAGATGGAGAACCTCAAGGATGGAGAGGAGAGTGCTCTGCCTTGGCAGCCTGCGTGGGTCCCTGTCACCCTCAGCCTTGCTTTCCTTGCCTGTAAAATGGGCACGAGGAGGCCTAGCCTGCCTCCCTGAAAGACTCCTTGGGAGGTTTCACTCCAGACAGCACCTTGGACATGCAGTGGGGGCATAGAGCCCTCAAGACGACTCGGGGGCACAGGTTTAAAGGCTTTGGGGGAGGACAAAAGAACTGGGTGGTTCAGTGGTTGAGCATCTGCTTTCGGCTCAGGGCATGATCCTGGGGTCCCGGGATGGAGTCCCGCATCGGGCTCCCCGCATGGAGCCTGCTTCTCCCTCTCCCTGTGTATCTGCCTCTCTCTGTGTGTCTCTCATGAATAAATAAATAAAATCTTAAAAAAAAAAGACTTTGGGGGAGTAGCCCCAAGACCTGTGGTTCCTCCAGCTGCCTTCTCTAAGGAACATTGTGAAAATGAAGCGTTTCATTCATTCATTCATTCATTCATTCATTCATTCATGCCTTCACTCTTTTGTTCCTTCAGCAAACGTTTGTCGGGCAGGGCTTGGGCTAGAGCCTGGACTGTGCCCAGCAAAACACATGCCTCTCTTCAGAGCAGGTGGGAGCACAGCAGACGCTTCAGTCCTGCCCCAGGAAGGAGGGACCTTAAAGCGTGTGGTGGGGGCCAGCCCTGGCCTGAGATCAGGGAGGACTCGTCCCCTGCAGAGGTGGCTCTTGCGCTCACGCTGGAGGGTGAGCTGGATTTAGCCAGCAGGGTGGCTACAGGCAGAGGGCACAGCTCTGGACTGGGCCACTTCCCCAGAGAAATGAAATGAAGATGGAGTCCCATCCTCAGGGGGAAACCGAGGCCCTGGGAGGGATGGGACACCGGGTCGGCTTCAGAGCGAGCAAGGTGTGTGTCGCTGTCAAATGGATGACCCCATCCTCCAGTGGGAGAGGCCGTCAGCCGGGAAGGGAGATCTTTCTCTTCCCTCTTTGCCCATATCAGGCACCAGATGAGAACCACAGGTCTGTTCCTCGGGGTTGGCTCTGGTCTGATTAAATTTGGGTGTTGCCCCGCACCTTGCAGGCAGCGCGGGTACAAATCTCCACCATGTGAAATGTGAGCCGGGGACACACACGGTGTGCAAGGCGTTTTGAGCTCGATTCGATTTCTCCAGCAGTAAAGAGCCCTCTGAGGAGGCGTCCCCATGGCTGCGGAGGCCCCACTGATTGGTTTTTATTTTCCTTCGAGTTGGAATGATCCAATTATAGGCATGACTTCTGAGCCCGTTGCGAGGAGCTTTAGAGGCTGCAGGAGCCCTGGAGATTCAGGCCGGAAATCCAGTTCGAATTGGTACTTTATTCCTCTGGAAGGAGGGGTGGGATGGGCTCTCTCTCTGCCCGGGCCAAGGGCTCAAGCACTGGGAACGAGGAGCGAGTGGATTTTGGTGTGTGGGCAGTGTGGGCCTCGGCCTCGTCTTGTCTCTGGTGGGGATGGGCTCCTGCGCCCACTGTGAACGAGCCCTGCACCTGCCTTGGTCCTGGGCGGGGGGTGCCCGTGCTGGGCTCACCTAGATCCCTCCCTCCACCGCTCAGTCACCACCCCACGGCAGGGTCTGCAAGGGCCAGGGGGAGGGAGGTGTTCTATTTTCCATGGTGACTTCTCAACTCTGCCCCTACAGCCACAGAAAATAGGACACGGATGGCCCTGGGCATGTTCCAATAAAACTTTATTTACAAAAACAGGCCAGATTTGGCTCCCCTGGGGGTTTACTGTCTCCCGCTCTGTGGCCTAGATTAGACTAGTCCTTCCTGTCTTCCTAAACTGTTCTTTAAACAGGAATCCCAACAACCCCACCCGCCCCCGGGACCTTCTGCACCTGTTAAGACTGTATGCTTCAGACTGGTGGGAAGGCTCAAGACCTAGGTCGCTTGTCCCCTATTAGCTTGGTGACTTTGAGCTTGCCCTTGCCCCGTCCCATTCTCCAAATGAGGGGATTGATGGCAACACCTCTCTTACAAATACCAGGGTCATTTTAAGAATTAAATGTGTGAACGTGGGGCACCTGGGTGGCTCAGTGGTTGAGTGTCTGCCTTCGGCCCAGGGCATGACCCTGAGGTCCTGGGGTCAAGTCCTGCTTTGGGCTCCCTGCATGGAGCCTTCTCCCTCTGCCTGTGTCTCTGCCTCTCTCTGTGTGTCTCTCATGAATAAATAGAGAAAATATTTTTTTAAAACGTATGAACGCGTGAGAAAAGGCCTCGTGAACTGTGCAGCGTCACTTGCATGTGCCCACATTTATCACCAGGGGCATAGAGGGGAAAATTGGGCAGAGAAATTGTGGCTGGGGCCCAGGCCAGGCATTTATTTTCACCTGTGCCTTTTAGGTGCAGGGTGTCTGGCTTCTCTGATCTGTGGAATAAAGTGCCCGTCTGGCTTCTCTGATCTGTGGAATAAAGTGCCTGATGGCCTGTGGCACGCGCTCTCTGTCCTCTCTCTGTCTCTCTGTCTCTCTCTCAGTGCTGCTGGCTCCCAAGCTCCATCTGTGCTAAATATCAGCTGTGATGGGAGAAGCACAGATCCTCCATGGCACTTCAGCCAGGCAGCCATAAAAGTCTTCCTATCACTTAGCAGAAAGGGTCTCATTTGACAGGTACCATGTCATCAAAGACCTGTGTTTTGTGGCTGCACAGTCCCTGCTGCAATATATGTATCAATCTTAGGAAGTGAGAGGGAGGGCCCAGAAAAGCCCTTACATCTTGTGGGCTGTTTATGGGCCCTGGGGGTAAAAGGGGGGGATTAATAACGAATAACATTCGGTGGAGAACGTTCCGCTGGTTGGGCTTCAGCCGTATATAGCCTGTGACTCCATCCCTGGGCGTTTGGCCGTGAAGGAGGCCCCAGAGGCCCTGATATGAGCCAGGTGAGTGGTTCTGTGTCTCAGGGAGTTAGTTTCAGACTTAGCCACAGCGGGAAGAGGGATAAAGGCAAGCACCCACATTCCCTCTTGATGGAGGGAGCACTTTCTATAGTTGGCATGCATCTACGAAGCGAAGCTCACGCCAGGAAGCTCTTTGCTCCTATTAGCATCATGCAGCAGGCCCAGAAGGAGCGAGCTGTGGAAGGAGATTGAGCGGAGGTCTCTGCGATGGGCTGAGTTGTATCCCCCTCTACTCCCTCCCCAAAGATGTGTTCAAGTCCTGACCCTTGGGGCCCTGGGAATGTGACCTCATTTGGAAACCGGGTCTTTGCAGATGTGATTTAGATGTAGGTTCAGATGAGGTCCCAGAGTGGGTTGGGTCTCTCATCCAGTGTGATCGGAGGAGGGTGATAGGGTGACACACGGGGAGAAGGCCACGTGACCATGGCAGCCACCAGCCAAGGAGCGCTGGGGTCTGATGGCCACCACCAGACCCCAGGGAGAGGGGAGGAAGGACCCTTCCCTGGAGCCGTCAGAGGGAGCACGGCCCTGCCACCTTGCTCCCAGACTTGTGGCTCCCAGCCTGGGAGGGTACAAATGTCTGTGTTAAGCCTCCAGGTTTGTGGCCATCTGTTACAGCAGCCTGTACGACCGGTGCCATCATTTCATTGTCATCATCTGGCATGGGACCTGCTCATTGCGTCCGTGGTTCTCCTGCCACTGAGGTTGTGAGTGAAAGTGGAAAGTCGCACGTGGGCATAGAGTTAGGGGCGATGCACTGGTAGTGCTCGTAGACGGGTCCGCCGCCCGGGGGGTGGTGTGAGCGAGGACCAGGCCTCTCCATCCTCGTGTGTGTGCGTGCATGCGTGCGTGCATGCGCGTGCGTGCGGCCTGCCGGAGCCGGGATCCAGGAGAGGCCGAAGAACTTCAGACTCGCTTTCTCCTCACCTGGTTCTGGGCGTGCTGGAAAGATTTGTGCTCTGCTCTCACCCTGGTCTTAAATCCCCCGCCCCTTGAAAGCGTGAAACACTTGTGTTCTGAATTCTGATAACCATCGAAAGGTCGGGAATCTTTTCTTGCAAGGGTCCAAAGAGTAGAATTTCAGACTTTGTGAGCCAGCTGGTCTCTGTGGAGACCATCAGCACCGCCGCTGGAGATGACACATATACATCCAGGTGTGGCCACGTGCCAATAAAACCTTTTTGCAAAAGTAGGCGTTGGGCCAGACTTGGGCCCAGCTGGCTACACTTTGCCAGCCATGGTGTCAACCAACAATCACAAGACCCCGCATCTGACATGTTCTGCTTTCTAGAATGTTCTCCAAGAGATGGCCATTTAACACGTTCTGTTATTGCTACCTTCCACGGTGATGACCTAGAGGGAGGATTAGAGCATAATCCTGGCAGCGTGGATAAGCAAGCCCGAGATCACTTTGCATGAGAGCGGGCTGTGATGGCTTGGTACCCGGAAAGCACACAGTGTGCCTCTGTTTTTATGTAGCTCCCTCCTCCTCGGGAACATGGTCATTAAAATATATATCGTGACATGGCAGCATGATTCACAGTAGCCCAAAGCTGGAAATAATCTGTGTGTCGATTGATGGACGATAAACTAAATGCGGTCCCTCCGTACATGGCCTGTGATTCAGCCTGGACAAGGAAGGAAATTCTGACGCCTGTGACTACACGGGCGTTCCTTGAGGGCATTGTGCCAAGTGAAACCAGCCCCAGGAGGACAAATGCTGTAGGATTCCACTTATATGGGGTCCCTAAAGTGATCAAATTCATCCAGATGGAGAGCAGAGTGGTGGGCGCCAGGGCCTGGGGGAGGGGGAGTGGGAGTGGTTTGGTGGGGACAGAGTCTCGCTGTGGGAAGCTGAAGAAGTTGTGGACGTGGGTGGCGGTGGTGATGACTGTACAACAGCGTGACTGGACTTAATGCACCGAGCGGTACACTTCGCAATGGTTAAAATGTTATATTTTTTGTTGTGCGTATTTTACCAGAATCTAAAAGATAAAGGCAAAAATCCTAGGAAACGTTGCACATACAAAAGAACATATGTACAGTTTAAAGAATAATTTTTTAAAAAAGATTTGATTTATTTATTCATGAGAGACGCAGGCAGAGGGAGAGGCAGGCTCTCTGCGAAGAGCCTGATGCAGGACTCGATCCCAGGACCCTGGGCTCACGCCCTGAGCCGAAGGCAGATGCTCAACCACTGAGCCCCCCCAGGTTCCCCCGGGCTTCCACCTCTGCCTGCAGCGCCCGACCTTCTGAATCTCGCCGGGCAAGTTACCCTACCTCTCTCTCTGCCCTGGTTTTTCCGTCAGGTGACAGGCGTAGTAGCACCAGGTTGTGAGGCTGACTGTGTAAGAGGCTCAGAAACAACACCTGGGAAGTGCTCAGAAAGGCAGCTGGCTGGGAAGCCGCGGTGGTGTTTTTGTCGAGGGGGCCCTGGTGAGGATCTCCGGCAAAAAATGCTCGGTTTGTAAGCTGGTAGTTCCATTTGTGGGAGAATTAAACACATTTAAGAGTAAATTAAATTAGGGGTTCTGTGATCATTAGCTGCGTAAATGCTTTTTTGAGAAATGTAATGTTCCAGGCAAGATATAGCACATGGTGGCATGCTCACTAAATATTTGTTAGAACGAAGGATAATTTTATGAGCCAATCAAGTCACATATAATGGGATTATTTGGTTCTAAAACTAATGAGGTGACAGAGAGCAGGAGAGGCTGCTAAAAATAATCTGTGCTTGTAGAAAATCCAAAGACCAGAGAAGAGGCTCGTGCTGGATTGCAGCCAGGGACGAGGCCCAGAGATTGCTGGCACGCTGCATCCCGGGAGCTGTCCCAGGGCCCATTTGGGATGATGGTTCAAGGCCTGAATTCATTGGTGCTCTGTGCAGACCTGTCAGAGGTGCACCTGCCTCTGCCAAGCTGGGGAAACCAGTGGATAGAACTGGATACCGACTTTGTAGCTTAGAATGGGAAGTGTGGCTGGGATCCTGAGTCTCGGTCCTCTGCACCTGGCCCCCAGGGGGTGGCGGAGTGGGGAAATCAGTCCTTGGTTGCCTTTTCCTTGTTTCTGGTGGCCACTCCAACCTGTCTCTGTCACCGCATGGCCGCCTTCCCTCTGCGTCTCATTTCCAAATTTCCCTCTCTCTGTAAGCACACCCTGTACGGCATCCTAGTCACTTGATCACACCCGCAAAGGCCCTCTCCCCAAGTAAGGTCCCATGCATGGGTTCCCGGTGGTGGTGAATTCTGGGGGTAGGGGATACTCTGCAACGCATGGTACCCCACACTTAGTAGATGCCTAAAACCCATCAGGGATTATTCCTCTTATGATTATTCTCATCGATGAGGGAGTGGTGGGGATAAGTCGTAAACACATAGTTAATCCTATTTTATCTTGGGGCTGCACACTCTGTGGTTCATCTTGAGGTCTCTTGTTGGTTTTGAAGGGAAAAGGAGGATTGGTCTTTCTCTCTTCATTTGAAAAAGACGGTGGAGCATGTGTCTGTGCAGGACCACAGCTTAGAAATTGATAAACCCTTGTAGATGAACTTCTGCTTGCCATTTCCTTCTGTACGGTTTTTTGAGGCATAAGATAAACAGCAATTTTTCCTGACATTCTCTTCTTCTTCTTCTTCTTCTTTTTTTTTTTTTTTAAAGATTTTATTTACTTGTTCATGAGAGACACAGAGAGAGAGGCAGAGACACAGGAGAGGGAGAAGCAGGCTCCCCATGGGGAGCCCAATGTGGGACTCGATCCCGGGGCCCCAGGATCACGCCCTGAGCCGAAAGCAGATGCTCACCCCTGAGCCACCCAGATGCCCCCTGATATTCACTCCTTTACGGCGAACACTGCTCACTATCAGCCTTGGGGGGTTGATTGAGCTGGTGCAGTGTCCCAAAGAGAAGAGCCGGCCATGGCCACGAAATGCGGGTGTTGGGTGTAAATTCAGAATATTGTGTGCTTGATGTCGCTTATATATTGGCTATAAAAAAGGATGTCACCCAGCTCTTCCCTTAAAAACTCTCGCTTGGCTTGTTTGACAAGTACAGAGGTGTGTCATTAAACAGATACAAAGACTGCTGTCGTCTGATGTTAAATAGCGCTTGTCACTCTCCTGGTGGTGTTTGCCTAGCATAATGGTGGGGTGGATGTGACAGTCCCAGGTGGCGGTCTCCTCCAGCGCAGTGCTTTTTCTCTCCTTGTCATCAGCGGAAACCTCTTTGCTTATGTTCCGAGAAGGTGGGAAGGATTCAGAGACGAAGGGTGGCTTCTTGCACGGGAATTTCGTGGCTCGTTGCCACGGGGCATCTTGCGCTCCTGTATCTGGGGGGCGGAGGTGAGGAACTGCTTTCAGGTGGAAACTTCCAGAAAATTGAGCGGGAGAAACGGAGGCTGAGCTGGAAGTGAGAGAAATCGGCAATGAGAAAAGGTGCTTGAAGCCGGGTGCTTCGGGGTGCCCGTCCCCGTGTTCCGGGGTGGGGGTGAGGACCCCGGGCTCAGCGCTTGTCCCACCTGCTGGGACGTAACTGGGTGGGTCGGGGCCCTCTGGTGATGCAGCCGCGGTAGGCATCAGGGCTTAGATGAGGTCGGGATGCACCTGGCTCCCAAAGCGTGGGGACCCCGAGGAGAGTCTGGTGTCGCTCAGGAAGAGAAGCGGCGGAGGAGAGGAGGTGCCGGGCTCCGTTCCTTCCTTCTGGAATAGAGTGGGTCCTCGTTCCACGCGGTTCTTTTGCTCTCACCACGAACACTGCATCAGCGATACGGAACCACCGCTCCTGGGGGGACAGCGTTCACTTACTGGTCAGTATGTGGCTTTGTTTTACGTGTGCTCCTGTTTAAAGCCACCTGATGTGATAGAGATTATTGATTCATTACCATGGAACTTGCTGCCACCGCCGCCGAGACCTGTGCCTGGACGCAGCTCATCTAAAACATGCATGTCCTTCACAAGGCATGTCACAGCTTTCTTGCACTTGGGGACACTGGACTCTGCTTCACGATGCTTGGGGTCATCTTTCTTTTAAATTCAATGTATTTAAACTAAAAAAAATTATTTTTATTTTTATTTTTTTTAAATATTTTATTTATTCATGAGAGACACAGAGGGAGAGAAAGAGGCAGAGACACAGGCAGAGGGAGAAGCAGGCTTCATGCAGGGAGCCCGATGCAGGACTCGATCTCAGGACTCCAGGATCATGCCCTGAGCTGAAGGCAGGTGCTCAACTGATGAGCCACCCAGGTGTCCCCCAAATTTGTTTTAAATCACCTGTTTCTTCTTCCTCTTCCCATAACTCCCCACCTCCGGCAGTGCCTGGCTGCCTGGGTGGCTCAGTGGGTGAAACGTCCCAGGGCCCTGAGATCAAGTCCTGCATCCGGCTCCCTGCTTAGCGGGAGCCTGCTTTTCCTTCTCCATTTGTCCTCCAACCCTCCCACCCCCCTGCCCCAGCTCATGTTTCTTTCTCAAATAAGTAAATAAGATCTTGGGGGAAAAAAAGAGGCATGTCTCTGGGCACCAGGGGTGTTTGCTGTCCTGTTGGTGGGCTCTGTGTTAATTTGGGTTTGCCAGGGTTGACCTAACAAAGTCCCATAGACCGTGTGGCTTAAGCGGCAGTAACTTAGGTACGTCTGGTTCTAGAGGCTTGACGTCCAAGGCCAGGGTGCCAGCAGGGTTGGCTTCTCTCCCTGGCTGGCTGATGGTGTCTTCCTCGGGGTCAGCACATCCCTGGCTTCTGTCTGTGTCTACATTTGCTCTTCTTCCATGGACACCAGTCACGTTGGATCAGGGTCCACCCATAGGACCCCATTTTACCTTAATCTTTTTTTTTTAAAGATTTTTAAAAAAGATTTTTATTTATTCATGAGAGAGAGAGAAAGAGGGAGAGAGAGAGAAAGAGAGAGAGAGAGAGAGAGAGAGGCAGAGACACAGGCAGAGGGAGAAGCAGGCCTCATGCAGGAAGCCCAATGTGGGACTCGATCCTGGGTCTCCAGGATCATGCCCTGGGCTGAAGGCAGATGCTCAGCCACTGAGCCACCCAGGTGTCCTGCTTTAATCTCCTTTTTAAAGCCTCTGTCTCCAAATCCAGTCACAATCTGAGATCCTGGGGATGAAGACTCTGACGTTTGCATTCTGGAGGTGGGGGGGATACAGTGTAGCCCATAGTCTCCCCAACACAAGAACCCGTAAACCAAGATCAGCCTGGGGCCTGCATTGGCTTTGGGCGTCTAGTACTTGCTGGGCCACTTCCCTGGTCTCACTTCCATGTGACCATGGGTTTGTACCATGTCTAGTGGGGTGGAGTGCAGGGTGGGGCGGGGGTGCCTGGGAGGGTGGCATGATGATGCTCATGGCTGCTCGTGGCCCCAAAGTACCTTTCTGGAACCCTGCCACTAGGAGGGCCAGCTCCGGGTACCCCCGTGTCTCTGTCGGGCTCATGCCCTCCCCCCTGAAGCCAGCCCGGGGCCCGTGGCTCATCACACAACACCACCAAGCAGAATGTGTTTCCGTGGGAGCTGGGGATGGCTAGTAATGATCACAGATAAGAGCTAATGGTGCTTCCCGGTGCCAGGTGCCGCAGAAACTTGTTTATCCCCTTGACAACCCCACGAGCTCAGTTATGGTTGGGAACCCTGTCTTATAGATGTGGAAACACAGACATGTGGCCCGTGCAGGTCACCCCGCTGGTGGGTGGCTGGGCCCTGCTTTTTTTTTCTTTTAAATTTTATTTATTTACTCATGAGAGACACAGAGAGAGGCAGAGACACAGGTAGAGGGAGAAGCGGGCTCCCTGCTGGGAGCCCCATGTGGGACTCGATCCCAGGACCCCAGGATCATGCCCTGAGCCAAAGGCTCAAACCTCCAAGCCCCCCAGATGTCCCTGGGCCTCGCTTTTTTTTGAAACCCAGAGATCTACCTGGTGGCCAGAGGGGGAGGAGATCTAGTTCTGCACCGCCTCCCCCCCCCCCCGCCCCCTCCCCTGTCCCCCAATTCCAGGATCTTCCTGGGTCCCTCTGCCCTGGAAAGTGAGCAGCACCCAGAGCAGGTCTACAAGCCTCCAGAGTTTGGGTGGCTCCGGCTCTCTGTTTCTGGTATCTGATTTCTGTTGTCGTGGAGACGGGGTGACAAGTGTTGCTCGTGGGCGTGGGGGCTCCTGACATCGTTGGCAGCCGCTGGGCCCTCCCCCCGGGGGCCCAGCCTCCAGCCCCAGGTCCAGATCCGAGGCTTATCGGAGGCTTATCGGAGGCTAGTGTCTGTGGTTCTGTTTGTCCCCTGAGCCAAGTGATCACCACTCCGGTCGCACCACAGGACTGGAGACTCCCTTCCTTCCTTCTCTGTGCGCTGTGGGGCGGTTCTTCCGGGGCAGTTTGCTGGCCCATGAGGCCGTTGGCCATGACGATGAAAATAGTGTTTCGTGGTCAGCGGAGTTCTATCATCTGGAAGCAGCCTGTCCCCCGGGCACCCCGATCCCTCGTGCCTTCCTCAGAGCGCCCTAAAGAGGCCTTTTCCGCAAATCGCCAAGTCATGACGACCCTGCCCGCGCCCATATATGCCCATGATGTGTGTCCCCCGGCTCCCCGCCGAGTGCCTGCTGGCCTGGCGTGCATCTCGGCTTCTAACGCGTCCTCCAGTCGCACCCCTCCTGGCCAGTGAGTGCCCCCTGTTTCTGACCACTTTCAGCAGGTGTTACACCCAGGCCGGCCCTTACTCCCCCTCTGCTTTAGGGGCAGGGGGATGTCTAGACGAGCGTGGGCCCTGGGCTGGCCATGCGACGCTTCCCAGGAAGGTGACGAGGATGTTGGTGTGAGGATGGTGGGGTAAGTGGGTCCTTGGGGATCTCCCCTCGGCCCAGGTGGACAGGTACCTGCTGTGTGCATCGTGGCTGCCGGGCTGCTTCCATCATTTGGTGGGACACATGGATCTTTGGGCCCAGAAGGATGGCGTTTGGAACATTTCAGGGACAAGTGGCAATGATGCTGGTTGTAGGGACTACCTGATATGATGGATTTCTTCCTGTTTTTTTTTTTTTTTTATTAAAGATTTTATTTATTCATGAGAGACACCGAGAGAGAGGCAGAGACACAGGCAGAGGGAGAAACAGGCTCCCTGTGGGGACCCCAATGCGGGACTCGATCCCAGGACCCTGGGGTCACACCTTGGGCTGAAGGCAGACGCTCAACTGCTGAGCCATCCAGGCGTCCCTGAGGGGTTTCTTTTGAATGACCTTTGGCTCTGTCTTTCCCCTTTAACTGGCTGTTCGCAGCCAGGATCTGGCTCTCCTTGTTTCCCCTCGGATAAGAGATTTGTTTCGTCTTTTCTTCGGGAGCAGTAGACGTTGGAAGGAATTTGTGTGGAGCAGGTGGGGGTGATGAGCCCAGCTCTGCGGTTGTCAGTCCGGGTCATGGCAGCTGGCGTAGTCACCCAGCTGCTCCGTCTTCCCACCCGGGAAGGAGATAGTGGTGCAGGTGACGTGTCTTGTGTGATGCTCATAACTTGACAGTTGAGGAAGCTGAAGGCCAGAGAGGCTAACTAACGTGCCCGAGGTCACGCAGCACTTGGGAACCGGAGTCAGGGGTTCACCTGAAGTCCTTTTCCTTTTATTTTTTTTAAAAAATATTTTATTTATTTATTCATGAGAGTCACAGAGAGAGAGGCAGAGACACAGGCAGAGGGAGAAGCAGGCTCCATGCAGGGAGCCCGATGTGGGACTTGATCCCGGGACCTGGGATCATGCCCTGAGCCGAAGGCAGATGCTCCACCGCTGAGCCACCCAGGCGCCCCTCACCGGGAGCTCTAACATCGGCTTGAAGATCATCTCCATGGTTATCTGGAGGCCCCTTTGCCTCTTGTACCAGGAAAGCTCCCAACAAATGCTCCTTCCCCACCCGATGGAGGAAAAAACACATTTTCCCTGGGCTCTGCTTGGTTTAAAAAAAAAAAAAGGGGGAGACACTGGTGCTTGGGTCCTCAGGTGACCACGCTAGGAGCCCTAAGTCACAGACGGAGTTTTGCCTGTGTCTTGATCATTCACATGCTTTCTGTAGGTGTGTGGGGCCCCTTCTGGAGGAGAAACTGGCAGTTGAAGGAGGAGTTTAAGGAGGTTGAATGCAGGGAGGCTCTCCGCTCACTCTGGGAAGGAAGGCTTCCCCATAAGGAGCCCTTGGCTCTTTCCCTGCAGGGGTGCGTGGGGGAGGGGAGGAATAGGAGCAGATGGTCGATGGAGGGGCTGGGCAGCTGGCAGAGGGGCAGACCCGGAGGACCTTGCTCTTACCCGTTCTAACCCAGGCGCTGGGAGGCCGCATTCACTGCCCGTCCCCCGGGGGGAGTCTTGAGGCGCAGGCGCACAGTCAAGGCTCTGAGAAGTTCTGCAGAAAAAGTCCTCTGTTCAGCTCAGCTTCACCCACTGCTTCCTCTGCTCCTGTGACCTGGGCTGAATTCCTGCAGGATGCCCAGCTAGGGGAGCCCCCTTTCGGGGACCAGCAGTGATGGGGACAAACAGGCATCCTGCTCATCTGTGCTCTGCTATTCTCCAGTTTTCTCCGGTCCTGCTGGGTGTCAAAAAGCGAATCCTGAGCGTGTTTTCTGCCTGGAAAGTACGCAGGTGGAGGTCTGTTAACTTCTCTGTGGGGAAAGGGCCCCCAGACTCCCAAGGCGTGGGGAGCGACTTGAGAGCGGCCCCTCCACTGGGGCTCTGTGGCCACCTGCCCACACCCCTTCCCCGCTCCCCCAGCTTGCTCTGCTTGGTTCCCAGCGGCCTTTTCTGAAATCTCGCTCCCCATCGGGGTGTTTGAGTGTATGTCACGTCCTCAGGCTTGAGGTCTGCTGTGCAGAGGGCAGAGGGCAGGACAGTGGTGACGGGCCGGATGATAGCGGGACGCTCAGTGAGTGGGACAGAAGGATACCAGTCCTCGCTCCGTCTCTTGCTGGCCACCGGGCCTTGGCCATTCCTTTATCTTCCTCATTGGTAAAATGGGGGTAAGGGAGCCGCCCGCTCATTGCACTTAGGTCCCCCTGCAGCCATCCACGGGTGCCCAGCAGGTGCCACTCCTGTGTCGCTGCCTGTTGTCGCCATGTGTTCTGGCTCCCGTCTCCCTCCTCCCTACGATGGGGATCCAGAACACATGGTAAGAACCATGTGCGGTAAGAACATGGTAAGAACTTTATAAGGTTTCTTAAGTGCCAGTGACCCCCCTTGTCTGTTATTTTGTGGAGAGCGCTACCTCGCTGGGAGACTTGGTTCTGGGATGGATGTCAGCGCTCGGCTGTCTCTCCTTGGGCAGATCGCCTACTCACAGAGCCTTGTCCCCTGGTCTGCAGTGGCAGCCGGGAGCCCGCGTGAGCTCGTGCAGGAGGGTGTGGGGCAGGCAGGCTCCCCGTAGAGGCCAACTTCCTTCCTCCGTGGCGCCAGGTCCAGTTGTCTCCGTCTCCACCCCGCAGGGTGGGGGATTTCAAGTTGGGGGCGGATTGGGACACGAGCGGGGAACTTGCGAATGAAGAGATGGCAGTTTGTTGATCGGGGACTTCAGAGTCACCCTCTCTTCCCAGCTCATTAGCTGTCCTCCTCTACAGGATGACCCAGAGCAAAAGGACACCCTTCCCCTGCCTGCTGGGAATGTGAGGATGGAGGCTGCCACCATGTCCCTCCTCCTTGCAGGCCAAGACTTGGTTCCAAGGTTACCTGCTCCAGGAAGCCTGCCTGGACTGCCAGTCGTTCCCTCTCAGGTCGCTAGCATTTTCCCACAGCTCCATTACCTGTCTCCTGGGTGCTGAGGCCCCCGCGGCAGGGTCTGTGTCCGAGTCCTTGCCTGCCACCCAGTGCCCGACCTGGTGTTGGTGGATGTCTGTGGAGTGGTCGTGGGTGAGTGGATGAGCAGAGGTAAACTGAGTCAGAGCTCTTCCCAGCTCTGCTATCGATGTGTGGAAAAAGCCAGACTTCTATGAAGTGGAGGAAGTGCAAACCAAAAGTGAATTAATATGAGCACCTACTCGCCCCAGCCCCTGACTGTTAACCTGTCAGCCACCGTCAATGACAGAGGGCCCCGGGGGATGAACTATGTCCCTCGGTGTTATCATCCTCTCCCCGTGCAGCTGGGGAAGTAGGATGCGCCTTTGCTTGGGGTCTGCTGCCGGGAGGCACTCACAGGTGGTGGAAGGCCCCGGAGGCCCAGCAGGGAGCACCCCTTGGACCAGAGTGTGAGGACCCTGGGGCGGGAAGGAAGCCGGGTGCCGTGACAGTCACCCAGGCATCCTTGGGGCGGGCATCTGAGCAGGGCTCTCTGGACGCACAAGGAGGGGCTGGTCATCTAGAGCTCCCGCGGGCGGTCAGACGGTCAGCACACACCCCACGGCTTTGAGGCTGCGTGGTCCTGTTGCCCACACGGCCGACTGGGTGAGCAAGGCGGACAGGAGACCATGTCGGGACTGTGATGCTGGGCTGCTCAGCGGAGCATCTGGCAGCAGCTGTCCCGCCTGCACACTGGCCTGGTCCAACGTCCCCACCTAGCCCCCTTGTCACCAGAGTGCAGAGCACTGACCCTGGGGGGGGCCCTAGCTTCCGTGAGGAGGGAGGGGGCCCAGTTGGCAGGGCAGCCAGATGTGGGGAGGTGGGAGGCCAGGCGTCCAGCAAACGGCTGTGTTTGTTGCAGCCCCAAGAGGGCGAGTTCCCCCGCCCCCCACCCCCCGGGTGGGCTGACCCCCTCACCAGCACTTCACCACCTAGGAAGGAAGAGGCCCCAGGATGGGGCAGCAGCAGGCATGACTCCCCCGTGCTCCCCTCAGCTGCCTGGCCGAGCATTAGAGTCTGGCCGAGAGCCAGGCCTGCCTCATGGCCGTAAGCTTGCCCCGGCTCTCAGGCCCCCACCTCACGTCCACACTTGATTTCTCAGCCAGTAGAGTCTGGGCTGGGCCTTTGTGCCAAGGACGCCCGCCCCCATGTGTTCCCTGGACTTGGGGCCTGGTTGGCAGCAGGCAGGAGCCTTTCGCCCAAAGGTCTAGAGGCAGGGACCCGTGCCGCCTTGGCCCTATGGGCGGGAGGATGCCCACACTCCATACTTGGTTACACCCTGTTATTACTGCATGAAGTTGTCACGCTGTTGTCCATACGGTACAGTCTGTGTCCACCTTGAACAGGTGCTCCCCGAGCACAGGGTCTGTCGTACCCTTGGAGCCCAGGGTATGGTTTGCAGAGCATAGGACAGCTGGATGGGGTCCATGACAACCCCGTGAGGTGGTGTTGCAGGGCCCCGGTCCCCATGGGATCCTCACCTGAGTGAGGGTACCCGGGAGCCTGCCAATGCCACCCAGCTGTGCAGAGATGTCGGGAGCCCTCACTTGGCCAGTGTCTGGGGGGTCCGAGGCAGCTCGAGCAGGGTCCCCTCTCTCCCCTCCCGGCACTGTTCACCTTTTGCACTGGATGATTCTCTGGGGCAGGGCCGGCCTGGGTACTGAGGTGCTGAGCGGCCTCCTGTGGGGGGGTTCTGCCCTCCCGACTGAGGCCGGGCCTATTTCAATGACTGCTGTGTCATTGGAGCTTAGCCCGGGGTCTGGCACAGGGCAGGTGCTCAGTAAAACCGGTGCAGTCAGAGAATGTTCTGGGCCTTTTGAGATGACATGGAGTAGTAGCGGGGCTGTTGCGAGGCCGTATGAGTTTTCTGTGGCTGCTGTTACCACAAGTTTAGTGGCTTCAAACAGCACAAATGGGGCGCAGGGAGCCTGCTTCTCCCTCTGCCTGTGTCTCTCATGAATGAATAAATAAAATCTTAAACAAAACACAAACTTACAGTTCTGGAGGTCTTAAGTCCTAAAATCCAGGTGTTGGCAAGGCTCTGCTCCTTCTGGAGGCTCCAGGAGAGAATCTGTTTTCTCGACATCTCAGCTTCTAGGGGCCCCCTGCCCCGCGTTCCTTGGTGTGGGGCCCGTCCTCCATCTGCAAAGCCAACGATGGGTGCCTTCGGCTCTCTCCCTGCTTCTGTGTCTCATTGCTCACAGCTCCACCTATGTCCTTTTTTTTTTTTTTTTAAAGATTTTATTTATTTATTTGAGAGGGAGGGAGGAGAGAGAGAGGGAGTATTAGCTGCGGAAGGGGCAGAAGGAGAGGGAGGAGCTGGGAGCCTGATGCGGGGCTCGATCCCAGGACCCCGGGATCACGACCTGAGCCGAAGGCGAATAGTTAACCAAGCCACCCAGGTGCCCTCATCTGTGTCCTTTTTATAAGGACCCTCACAACTTCTTTGGGCTCACCTGGCTAATTGGGATAACTCCTCATCTCAGGATCCTTAACTTAATCATATCTGCAAAGTCCCTTTTGCCTTGTAGAGTCACAGGGAGCAGAGTGGAGACATCTGTGGGGGAAGGGGGCATTATTTAGCAAGGCACAGAGGCCCCAAAGGAAAATAGCTCCTGTGAGTTCCAAAGAGGAACAATGGAGGGGACAGTTAGGGACCTGCAGCATTCACGTGTTCATTCATCCACGAATCCACCATTTACTTGCCATGTGTCGCCGAGTGCCTCCTGTGGGCCGGGCCCCGTGTGGCTGCCCTTCCAGAGCACTGTGGACACGCATCCTCTGACAGGTGCATGCATCTGCCTCAAACGTGACCATGCTTGAAAAGAAAGCAACAGGACGCAGCCCCTTGGGACCGTGTGTGGTGCCAGGGGCAGGGGAGCCCCGCTTTGGCTGGCAGGATGGGAATCTCCACTGGCTCCTAGCTGCCCCTTTGGGGCTTTCCCTCCAAAGGCTGGTCTCCGGGAACCCCGGTGGGTCCTGAAGGTCCCTCTCCTTTGTTGTCTGGACCCTTGGATCCATTCAGCGAGGGTGGAGCCGTGCTTGCCCGAGGGGGGGCTGCCCGAGATGCGCGTGGGCCCCTGGAGTATCTCCGGTGAGGACGCGGCCGCCAGCCCCCCGGGTGCCCATCCGCCCATCCGCCCAGACTCTCTGGGTGGCATCTGTGCAGAGGGAGTCTGGTCTCCCATCGGCCTGGAGATGAGGCCACGAGAGGAGATGGGCCAGAGTGGAGATGGGCCACGAGAGGAGATGGGCCAGAGTGGAGATGGGCCACGAGAGGGCGCTGTCCCGCCGGCTGTGTCCTCCCCGAATTCTCTAATCCCCCCCCCCCCCCCCAGGTCTCTGGTGGCAGGTGCACAGAGAATCTTTTTTTTTTTTTTTTTTTTAACGACTTAATGATTTAATCTTCTTATTTTCTCAGCAGAGCACGCTTTGGACTTCCCTGAATACAATGGGACTTTACTGATCAGATTAATTAATACGAGTTTGCAGCGCAGGGACCAGCCGCACTTGCTTCACCAGGCTTACTTCTGCATTGCCGTTTCTCTTTTCTCTTTATTAAGCACATTTCTCTCCCGGTGCATTAAGCTCGTTGGGCTCGCCCCGCTCCTGGAAATGATTAGCGGATTTCGTAACCTCCTGCTTTGGTGGGGCACCCCGGCACTGCTCGGCTCCTGGGAGGGGCAGGGGGTCCCTGGCCGCGGCCGATAAGTACACAGGGGAGACATACATGTGGCTTTTTGGATAATTCTGGGTCTCTTGAGGGGATGCTTTCAGCCCTCTGCCCCCACCTTCTGCTTATTTGAGGCTCTTTCTCCCTTTTTTGTTAACTCATGACAGATTTTCATGACCAGTGATTGAAATTGCTTCCACGTACTCACCAAAACCCAGCACGATTGATTGGTGGAAATGTGATAAATGCACCATCCCCAAATCAAGGGAACAGAGCACATACATCACACCCAGATTAGCATGAACGCAGCCAGGATGCAGTGATTGCCAGGCGTTTGTGCTAAGCAGGGGACTGAGAATGCGGGAGGCGAACCTGGATGGCCCTTTTGGGGGCCGGGGGAGGCCGGCCTCGGGCCGTGGGTCCAGCTGTTCGTCAGATCACAGATACCAAAGAGCGCCCGTTAAATGACGGTGGCCCTCGAGGGCCCCGGGAAGCCAGGGCTCTTGCCCATCCCCAGGGAGGCACATTTGCCGGGGGAGCCCACTCCGCCATCCGTTGCTCCTGGCACGCGGCTGCATTTTGATTTCACTGTGAGTCACTTGAGCAGTGCTTCTGAGCCTTCCACGGGCTCCGTGGCTTCCTTCTCCTGGTCGCTGGTCACCACCCACGGTGGCTGGCCTGGGCTCCCACCTGGTGCTTTGGGAGGCACTTCGGACTTCTTGGGGAGTTGACGTGGTGGGGGTGGCTGGGAGGTGGGGTGGGTCACACTGTGTTGCTGGCACCGTCCAGCTGCCATCCTGATGTTTTACGTAGAGTTGAGGCTCTGTTATAATTCAGCCCAATTAGTGTTTGTTCTAAATGCTCAGCCACCATATAAAGCATTTCGTGGTGATGCCCAAGCAGTAAGTGAAGGATCCTGGAGGTTGGATCACGCCTGCTTTGCTTTGTTTCAGTGTCTGGGTTTTTTGAGAATCTGTGACGTGGGGGTACATCCCACCCCCATCCTCTGAACAGTTAGCTGATGAAGCCGTGACACCCCTCAATCCTTACACACACCTGAGGCTTTCGGGATTTGGTTTGACTTGGTTCTGTCAGGCGGGCGCGCTTTCGTGGGGTCCTCTCTGCGGGGCCCACCTCTGGGGGCATTAGGGTTGCTAGGGGTTGGCCTCTGCCTCTGGGAGTCTAAAATCTGGCAGGGAGACATCCACACACGCCTCCCTGGTCGCCACCCGGGAGCGCAGGGGTGGCTGTGAGTTCCCGCAGTGTGGCAAGTGCCCGGTGGGCCAGGTGAACTTGCCAGGCAGGTGCCTCCGTGTGACGCGAAGCCCTCCCTGTTCCCCAGTGCAGGTGCTGGTGGGGGCACGGGAGGGGGAGACCCGACGTTTACCGCCCGGCTGCTGCTTGTTTGATTAGTTGTCACGACAACCTCAGAGTCCTGTCTGGTTATCATTCCCCTGCAGTGGAAAGACAGTGAAAGACAGAAGGAGACGCGGCCCGTGCCCAAGGTCATTGTACGACGGACCTCCAGAGCCTCTGGGTTCTCTAGTCTGCCCGCACCAGCGCCCGCCCTGGGCTGGGGGTGGGGGGGTGGGCTTCGGGTGGAAGAGCAGAGGTTTGCAGCGGACTATAAAGGTGTAGCGTGTTGGGCTGGCAGGTGCAGCTGCAGGATACGGTCCTCTTGGAGGAGTCACAGCCCGAGCAAAGGCCCGGGGGCCTGGCTGTGCCTGACCCTGTGCTCTTCCTTAGTGGAGGGTTGGGCTGGGATGTGAGGGGCAGGGATTTGGGCTTTGTGTGGGGAGGCATTAGAAGATGGGGATGGTCTGTGGGTAGAGGCATGGCCTGATGGGCTGTGTTGGGGGGACAAAGTCTTGAGACAGGGTGGGAGGTGGCCTGGAAGAGAGGGACTGGGAGCCGAGACCTGCAGATTGCGGAGCATGCCCCTGGCCTCGTGCTGGTCCAGCCGCTGCATCCGGTCCCTGAGGATCCTGACTGCTGCATCCGGGAGGGGACTTGACTAAGCTGACCCACTTGCTGTCCTCCTGAGCAGCCGGCCACATCATCCCCCGTCCCTCCAGGATCAGTCATCCTTTCTGAGCCGGGAGCCCGGGCCCCTCCCATGTCCTGGTTTCTGCTCGCCAGGTGGTTTATATGGTAAACCTGACATTTCACGTTCACCTAGAAGTCTTTCTTCCTGTTCTCCTTCCCACAGACAAGCCGTTTCTCTGTGATTCTCACATTTTTCTGATCCCCCAGGGCAAAGGGGAAGAAAAGGCCTGATCTGGGCCGGGGAAATTACCTGTTTGACATCAGCTTCTGAGCGCCAGCCTTTTTTATATTTGTACTTAAGTGACTCTCTGTATTCAGAGGACCTACTTTCCTGGACACGGGTGGGTCGCTTTGTTCTCGCTGGCCTCTCCTGCGGGTGCCTGCAGCAGGTGGCCGGTCCGGATGCGCACCCCAGCCGACGAGGTTTGGGGAATGTGGCTCCAGAGGCAGCTTTGTCCCAATAAGTCCCTAATTGCGGAGCAGCATCCCTCCCCTGAGTGCTCACCGTCCACACGCCACATCGCGGTAATTGGGTCCTTGGCGACCCACGGCTGCCAGGCTAATGGAAGCCTTAATGGAAACTCTCCTTTTCCACCCAATTAAGTGGCTGGAGGTGGAATGTTTTGCAAGCACCATGTGTTCCCCGTTTTCCCGGCTTTCCCCATTCTTCTGACTCCTTACCTAAATTCTCTGTTCAGCTCCATTTTGTCCATGTAAACACGTAGTCCCCTGTCCTTCCACAAAGATCTGTTGCGTGGGGCACCTGGGTGGCTCAGTGGTTGGGCGTCTGCCTTTGCCGCAGGTCATGATCCCGGGGTCCTGGGATCGAGTCCTGCATAGGGTTCCCTGCTCAATGGGGAGCCTGCTTCTCCCTCTCCTCCTCCCCTCTCCTCATGTGCACCTGACTCTCTCTCTCTCTCTCTCTCAAATAAATAAAATCTTAAAAAAAAAAAAAAAAGATATCTTTTGCACTTATGACATGTCAGGTTTTGTGCAGGATGTGAGGCTGTGGTTGTGAACAGTACCTGGCCCCTGCGCACTCCGGGGTACGGGACAGAGAGGCAGGCCCACCCCGCAGCTACATGACAGGGGGTAAAAGATTATGGTTGTCACACGTGAGGGGAGCTGTAGGAAGCCAGAGGGGGAGCCCTCGCTCTGTCTGGGGTCATGAGTGCAAAGAGAATGCTGTCCTTGCCAAAGCTGGGGCATGGGGTGGAGTTAGCCAGATGGACCGTGAAGAGCATCTCTGGTGCTGGGGACAGTTGGGGCAACGACGTGACGGACACTAGTGGTTTTGGGGTGGCCTCGTTGGCGGGTGTGTGCAGAAGTCAGGAGCTGCAGCTGGTTTGATGAGGGGTGGCATGTGCTCATCAAGCATTTGGGTGCCTCTCCAGGGGGCTTGCCTTTTACCTTGGCGCCAGCAGGAGCCGCGCTGTGGATTACACCAGGGAGCGACTGGTTAGCTTTCTGTGTCAGAAGGACTGTCGCATCAGATAGGACTCTTGTTTGCAAATGACAGGAAACTCAAAGTGGTTGAAGAACAAAGTGGAATTCGTGGGTCCTGCCTTGAAAAGAAAGGGCCACCTGTGGGCCGGCCTCAGGTTGGGCTTGATCCAGCACACAAACAGGGTTGCTAAACTAGTCTCTCCGTTTTGTCTTAATAGATTATAAGGCCTGAGAATGGGGTAGGGGTCCTTGCTGATTCTGTCCAAGGGAAAGCTGGGTTCTTTGTGGCCAGAAGAAAGGTGACAGGTGCTGGGGAGGAGAAATAGCTGAGTCTAGGACCGTCACCTGCCAAAGGGGAGAGGCCACGATAGGGCCTCTGGGAGGCGGAGCGGCCATTCTGGTGACAGGGGTGACAGGTTCCTCCCCTCTGCCCACAGGCTGCCCCAGGGACAGGAACAAGATGCCGACTCTCAGATCGGTCCTGTCTTGCCCAGCACCCTCGTTCCTCCCTCTGTGTTCTTTGCGTGTGTCTGTATTTTGCGGCCTTTTGCCTCCAGCCGTGGCTCCAGAATCAGGGTATCATTTGCAGTAGCTTCACATGGTCAGGGCTGTGCCTTGAGGTCCCCTCACTCTATCTCTGCCTCCCTCCGGATCGCTTGCTGTGTCCACTGGGGCTGGCAATGCCTCCGGGAGAATCCCGAGGGCCCCCCTCCCCAAGGCCCATTTCTACCATTGAACCAATTTTCCTAGGGTGTGGGAACCAGCCCTTTGGAGAAGAGAGCCTTGGGAGGAGCCGGGGGTGGCAAGTGAACTCATTCATTATTGCTGCCGGGCCCGGCAGCTCCGAACTTGGCTCGAGATCGAGAACAGGGATTTGGAGGAGGGGTGAAGTTCTGGGTTCTCCCCACCGGTGGGAGGTGTTCCGTGCTTCCTGTCAGTCCCACCAGAATTGGGAAGATGATGTGGTTTGGGGCACGGCCAGCCGTGGGTGGGTGGGATCCATCCCTAACTGGCCGGGCCAGCTTGGATGTGGCTCAGTCTCTTAGAGACCTCGCCTGCGGTGGGGAGCTTCATGTGCTGGCACGTGGGAGGCATGCCCAGTAGACCTCCTTCCTTCCCGGGGAGGGAAGCACCTGTGGCAGGTGCGGGCCAAGTGGAAAGGTGTTGAACTGTGGCCCCCGTCTTCGTCTCTGAAAGGAACACCAAAAGCTGCAAGCCAGTTTGGATTTCAGGAACAGGGGTGGGGGGGTGATGCTGTCTCTAAGTTCTCACGGCTCTAGGGGTTGATCCTGGGCCCACGGACCACCGGGCATCAGTGACATCACCTTGGGGCTGGTTACTGGCGCCAAGCCTTAGACCCTGCCCAGGCCTGCTGGGTTGGAATCCGCCTCTAGTCCAGGGCATCCTGAGTGCAGTGAAGCTCGGGAGCCTGGCTGAGTGCTCGGGAGGGTGCACGGTTAGCAGAGGGCCCTGGGCAGGCTCTGGCGGCTGATGGGAAGGGACATGACCAGCGTCCGGGCAGTGACAGGTGTATCCACGGTATTGTCTCCGGGCCGCTCCCGTCTCACCTGGCAGGGTTCCTGAGGTTGCGCCCCTTGGCCCCCCTCCCGCCCCTTTCCCAGCCTGATTCGGGCTGCACGCACATCCCTGGTATGCCCTAAGACAGAAGCCATGGGATGATCCGTTCCGAAGAAGCACAGAGGAGCAGCCGAGGACAGGGTAATCCGAGGTTCTAGCTGCGTAGACGCCTCTTGCATCCAGAAGAAGGCATTTCCCGGAGCCTGGAGGTCTTGACAGAATTGCCTGGGGGAGATCCGATCCTTCACCCCCCAAGCCCACTGCTTCTCTCTTGCCCACACACGAAGCCGTGGGCGCGTGGCCCCCTGTGACTTGCTGAGGGCTGTGCCGCAGACACACAGCTCTCCCTGCAGGATGGAGCACCCCCGCCACCCCTACACCTGTCTGGATGCTCTGCGGCTGGGCTCTGGGTCCTGCTCCTCTGTCCTTCCTCGCCCCAGAGGTGAGTCCTCAGGATAGGCTCGGCTCTGGCGGGGCCTCCTTCCCCGGAGGATTGGCTGCCTCGGGCTTCGGGACCCACGGGGGCCACAGGCACTGACTCCTACCAGAATGTCTGGCTGTGGCCCAGCCTTCCCGTCTCCCCGCCCTCGTCCCTTCCAGACCTAACACCGCTTCTGTCATTCTGGAGCAGAGCCTTTCCATCTTTTCTGTATGAATTTAGATGCGTACACCTAGAAATAGGTAGTTCTGAGCGTCTGATTGTGTCATTTGCATAAACATCATGCTGTATCATTTCGAAACCTGCTTTTGAAAATGCAACATGGTGACACGTGGTACACTTAGAGCCTTCTCTACAGGTGCCAGGTGCTGGGCCAGGCTGTGGGGGCGGAGGGGCCGCAGCACATCCTTCCCCTCTGCCTGCTGCTGGCGCCGGTGCCAGACTCTTGGCAGCATGAGGGCAGGCCCCGAGCGTCCGGCCAAGTGCCAGTACCTAGGTGGCCTTCGACCCATGCTCATTAGGTCAGTAGGGCTGTAAAGCCCAGGTCTTGCTGCTGCCTGAGCAGGAGAGACCTTCAGCTGCGAGCTCTCAAGGGGTTCAGGAGCACCTGCTGACCTGCTTTGGATTTTGCTTTATTGAAATGCTCACACATTTATTTTAGCCTCTAAACTGATTTTTGTCTCTAGAAATGGGATGGAACTCGTGCCCCGGCAGAGCTAACCCCATAAATCAGATGTCAGGCGGAGCCACCCTTACGGTTTGGGGTACTTTCTTATTCCCGTGGTGTTGTCAGCACAGTTCAGACACTCAATCCCCTGCTGAGAAATTACCGCGAGTTAAACATACATAAATATACGGAGCTCAAGCATCCTCGTGACAAGGCCAGATCCCATTGTTTGTAAAAACAAACCGGATCTGCCACTTTAAAGGTCAAGAGGCTCTTTCTTGTACGTTTTCCTGCTTGGATTGCTGAAAGTAATTTCTCTCTTGTCCCACATCCGGGTCGGGAAGGGCAGTGGCTCTCCCCGGCGGCCGGCAGCTCCCACAGCCTTTGACCTTGGGCCGGACGCTGCCATCCATCCACTGTCCTGAGAATCATGGAGATTGAACCTGGGCATCGTAGCCTCCTGGGAAGGACCGGGCCTCACACTTCCGGGCCTTTGCAAGCGTGGTGGTGCCAGAAAGAAACATCCCCCCCTCCCCCCAAGTGTTGATCCTAGCTTGGTGTTGGAGCAATGTCTCTGCAGATGTCAGACAGGGTTGCCGTGTAGCCTCCTCTCCCCTAGTGGTCCAATCTGCTCTGCCTGAGATTTTACTGGGGCTTTCTTCCTTTCTTTCTTCTTTCTTTCTTTCTTTCTTTCTTTCTTTCTTTCTTTCTTTCTTTCTTTCATTTCTAAGATTTTATCCATTTATTCATGAGACACACACACACACACAGAGGCAGAAACACAGGCAGAGGGAGCAGCAGGCTCTGTGGGAAGGCTGATGCAAGACTCGATCCCAGGACCCCGGGATCACGACCTGAGCCGGAGGCAGGCACTCAACCACTGAGCCACCCAGGTGTCGCTGGGGTCCTATTTCTAACTGAGCTGTGAGATCTTCACAGGAAGTACAATTTAACTCATTGCTAGCGGAACCAGTGTTAAGATCTCTGTGGCTGGTGAATTTAATTATTCGGAGAAACTCTGAGTTCTGCAGAGGAACGACACCTCCAAGTGCACAGAACGACCCCTCACTATTTGTAGAGGCCTGGAGAGCCTCACTGTTGGGTCCTCCTAAGCACCGGGCAGCTTCGGTCCTCCTGCCCGCCCAGTCCCCTTGAGGACCGGCCCTAACTAGGAGCATGTGTGTCTCGACCAGTGTGGGTCGAGGGTCCTGAACGAACCCAGGCTGCTCTCCTGCCATTTTCAGGTTCCTCCTGAAGATGTGGGTCAGGTGACGCGCTGTTTTGTTGGGATTTTCTCTTTGATCCTGTTCACATTGTGCGGCTGAAAATTCTCCTCCTGGTCTTTTGTTCTGCACGAAAACCAGGAAGCGTATGTATGGTGCAAAAAGCCTCCGTAGGTGGCAAAACATTGCTGCTATGTTGAAATGTCAGAAAATGGAATTGTCCCCGCCGCCGTAGCTTCCGAGGCCAGGGCCCCCCATCCCACCCTCGGGAGGCCTTTGTATGGTCCATGAAGCCCCACAGGTGAGTGCCCTGTGGGCTTCCTGCACCCCATCTCTGCAGGGGGTACGTCGTGATCCCCCCCAGAGTCCTGCCCTGGCAGGCCCTCATGGAGCGAAAGAGGCTGAGGAGCCTTTGTGTGCTCAGACTCATGCTTCCCTGTCGGTGACCTTGCTTTGTGAGCCGGGCACTTTCAGGCTCCTGCTTCCCCAGTAATGTCAAAGGGAAAAAAGAAAAAAAAACAAACCCAAGTTGCCTAAAAGCTTGTTTTTTTGGAAAGAGCCTGGGTATAAATAAATAAATGAAACCCATACAAAGGAAAAGATTTTTTTAAAAAAAATCAAAGATGGAACCTTTGCATTTGGCCCGGGGTGTACATGGCAGGCTCTTTATGAGGTGCTTTCAAATGTCGAGGTTATAGCTTCCAGTTCTTTCCTCCTTTTTATGTGCTTGTAATTCCAGGCCGGAGAGGTGTTTTTTTTTTTTTCCTTTTTTTTCTTAAGCCTTGCCCAGTCCTTGGGTGGGGTGATGGAAAGCTAACAGGCTTTGGAAACACGCCTGTATACATCGATCCAGCAGATGCTGAAAGCTCGCATGTATCGAGCGCTTACTGCATGCCAGCGATCGTTCCGCGCCCCCACTCACTGAGCCTTGTAATCCCTCTCCGACCGATGCCCCATTTCAGAGATGGCAGCTGAGGCACGGAGCAAATAACGCAGCTTGCCCAGGATCAGCTCGTCAGGGGTCGAGCCGGGATCTGAAACCAGCAGACCAGCTCCAGGGTTCGAAGCCTCCCTTCCGTTGTGAGGCTCCTCAAATGTGAAGACCTACGGTGTGCGCAGGAGCTGACTTAGCGCGGGTGTGGGTGGGCAGACGGTCCGGGGAAGAGAAGGTCGTGGGGCTGCGCAATGTGAGCTAAGCACAGAGGAGCCCGGGGGTGGGAAGGGAGCACCCAGGACGGCTTCCTGGCAGAGGTTGCCAGGAAGCTGAAGCTTGAAGGTGCGTAGGATTTAATTTGGCGTAGGTAGGCACCAGACCGTGTAGAACCAGGGTCAGTCCTGACTCTGGGGCTCCCTGGGCACTGGCGGGGGGGGGGGGGCGCGTGCGTCAGGTGCCTTCACATCTAATAGATGCCGGCCCAGCCAGGACCCAGCCACTCCTCACACACTTGTTAGGAGATGTAGTGAACAGGTGTCGCGGAAGGTGCCTGGCACATAGTAGGTATTCAGGATACGTTAACGGCGCTCCGTCCACTTCCACGGACAGGTGGGAACACGGATTGTGCATGCACTGCGACCTGCGGTTGCAAACCCGTCACCCCTGGTGGGCCCACAGAATTGGAATGATCTGCTCATGTTTGTACAGTGTACTAAACCCTAAACGTTCGCTTTTGTGAAAGCTCACAAGACTGGAGACTGCCGTTTGCATGTCCCGGTCTGCCCCCTGTCCCCGGCTGGGTGAGGGGGTGGCCATCCCCGAAGGGGCACCTGTGCCATCCACGGCTCCCCCTCGGCTCTGCCATCCGACCTGGCCTCCATCGCCTCCCCCAATCTCCTGGCTTCCCCCCCACCCCAGGCCCCCACTGCACCCGCCCGGCCACACAGTGGCACCCCCAGAAGGTGAGCTTGGGTGCGGCGGGAACCTTTGCCACTGACTTCCTCGCGGTTGGCTGTCAGGTTTTGTGGGGGGAGGGCGTGAATCTCACAATCGCAGTGCACCCTCAGGACATCACTGAGTCCTCAGCCTCGTGACACGGAGCCCCTCACTCCCCCCACCCCCGAATGTCCACACCCGGCGTGCGCACCAGGCGCCGGCTCTCCCGGGCCAGCGGATCTTTCTCTGTGACTCAAGGCGGCCGGCGTTTCGCATCTTTGAAGTGTTCGGGTTTCTGGCAAATGGGCCGGTACTTTAAAAACCAGAACGTTCCAGGATTAATGGAAAGCCGCAAAACTGGCAGAATGGGGTCCTTGGGGGAAAAGCCGTGGTTCGAGAGGAGCCCCTCCCTCCCAAATGTCAGACTGACCCTTGGAAGGACGGTAATCAGATTCAGACGGAAAGATCCTTGGCGACGGGGCTGTGTCCCTCGGGGAACCCAGGCTGGGAGAAACAGAGTCCCGAAGAGGCATCTGCCGTGGTTCAGCATCGATGTGGGTGCCACGGGGGGGCTTCCGAGGTCCGGGCTCTCATCTGTCACCAGTGTGCTTTGCAGAGTCCCAAAGCCCCGCCTCCAGATTCTTGCCGTCTTTCAAGGCTAAGCTCCGTTGCTGCCTCTTCCAGGAAGCCTTCCCGGGTCCTTCCTGGGGTGTGGGAGAGCCACGCCTCCCCTTCTTCACTCTTTCCTCGCTTTGTCCTTCTGTTGGAGTCTGTTTTCCCACCTCCTTTCTGTGCCCCCCCCTTCACAGAGCCTGTGCCCCCGAACCAGGAGCCGAGCATTCATGATCTCACTTATTCCTCACTGCTCCCTGGCAGGCAGACACTGCTGTCACCCCCGCATTACAGGTGGGGAAACTGAGGCCTGGCAAGGTGAAGGGACCCCTCCGGGCCACATGCCCACGTGTGGTAAGGTGGGATTCGAACCCCGGGCCCTGTGGTCACAGACCCGGGCCCGTGTCTGCTGGCCCGGTCCTTGTTTCCTTCAGAGCTTTGCACATGGTGAGCTCCTTGGAATGTGCCGTGGAGCCAGAGCCTGGGCGGGTCTGTGGGAGCGTCTCTCGTTTAGGAAGGTCGAGAAATCTCAGGTCCTGTTTAGTGTTATCTTTGGTGTCCAGGGCGGTGTGGAAACTTCTCTGTTTCCATGTGACCCAATTTCTATGCTTTGAAAATGCTGTTTCCTCTCTGTTCCCCTGCTCGTGTCTCTGAGGTCAGGTAGCGGTTCCGCGTGCCCGGAAGCCTTTCTGAGTGTCCACCCCGCTGCCCTCCCGCCATCACTCTGGCACGCGGCCTGTGTCCTGGGAAGCGCGGGACCCAGTGGCGTCTTTCGTGAGCCGAGTGACAGGCTCGTTGTCACGACTCAGCTGCGTGGCTCACCTGTGCCCGGAGGCCCCCACCTGCGCCACCCTCTGCGTGGGTGAAGCCCTTGTCGGGCTGTGAGCATAAGCGCATCTCCAACCGCCTGGACCCGAAGGGACCTCCCTGGCCTCTCCGTCCTTCTGTGACTTAGGATTTAGGAGTTCAGGGTCTCTGCGCACACCCAGCTCTCCCTCAGTATCCCCCCTCCTGCTTTCCTTTTTCTGCCTCTGAGAGCGGTTTGCTGGCTGGGATGCTCTTTGCAGCTTACTATGTAGCACAAGCAATTGCTGAAATGTGGTGGCTGTCCCCTGAGCCGGCCGGGGTGGCCCGTGGGCATCCGTGGACTATCGCTGGGCGAGCGGGGCCCAGCGCCTCAGATCCCATGGGTGCCTCATCGCACTTGTGTGCGTCTTGCACAAAGTTAAGCCAAGGGTTTGGGGAGAAAACGATGGCTGTGCATGGGGTGGGGAGGACGGGGATGGGGTGTGCTTGTGCGGGGCCGACCGCAGGGCCGACTTCCAGCTCCAGACCGGGATATTGTTGGCAGAGGGTCCACTTTTTTTCTTCCCTTTCTTTTTTTATTGTGGTAACACATACATAACATAAAATGTATAATTTTAACCCTTTGTGAGCGCGCTTCTGCGGCATTAGGTCCGCTCACCGTGTGAGGTGAGGCCACCGCCACCCTTGTCCTGAAGCTCTTCATCGGCCCGCACTGAAACCCCGTCCACGTTAAACACGAGCCCCCTCCCCCCATGGACTTTGTGTCAGTGGATCTGGTGACTCTGGGTCCCTCACCGCGTGACTGCAGTCGTGCAGTGTTTGTTCTGTGGCCGTGTCACGCGGCGTGCTGCCCTCGAGGTTCATCTCGTGGCAGCAGGTGTCAGGAGGTCCTTCCTTTCCACGGGCGGATAGCGTGGTGTCGTGCGGGTAGATATAGATCATGTCTCGCTCCTTTTGTGAATTGTGCTGCTGTGGGACACGGGGATGCGAGAGTCTCTTTTGTAAAAAGCCTGGTCTCAGCACCTTCCCTGACGTGAAACGCGGCAGCCTGGGGGCCGCTGCTGTTGTCCTCGTGCCAGGTGGAGGAGCTGGTCCACAGAGCCCAGCGTGTGCCTGGCTCGGGGCTGGAGACCTACGTTCATCGTCGTTCGTCCTCCCAGGGGGTCCTGAGGGGTTATTGGGACTTGCCTGGGGTTGCACCGCCAGCAAAGTTGCCGGGGAGGGAGGACCACCCCAGCCTGCCCGCTCCCAAGCCTTAGGCCCTGTCCCCTTGGTTACTCTTCAGATGCCCGGATAGGCAGTGTGAACGGTTTGAGGCAACCACGGCATTGGACTCCCTTCAAAGTCCTAACCAGGCCCGACCCTGCTTAGCTTCTGAGATCAGACGAGATCGGGCGCGTTAACCACAGCATTGGAAACGGAAACAGATTTTCATGTGGGAGAGAAGGCCCTGGCACACTGGTGATGGGGGGAGTCACCCAGAAGAGGCCGGTGCATGGCGTGTGGTTGGTCGGGGACGGCGATGGTTGCCTGAGAACGGGGCTCTCCACCAGGGCCACCAAAGGCAACAGGTGCCCAGGCCCCACCCGTTGAATCAGATCTTGGGGCTAGAAGCTCGAGTCCCAGGGGTACCTGGACGCACATACGCACTCATGTGTGCACACCCACACACACCCATGCACACACACACGGCAGATGCCCATGTCCACACTGCAGGTCACAGCCCGGCCAGCTTGAAGCCTCGGGTTTGGTTTGTTAGATTCTGTTCTGTGCTCTAGTGCCCCTAGCTCTGGCCACCCCCGCCATCGGGTTTCCATCCCCTTGAACCTGACCATCGACAACAGCATTGCCTTCAATTCTGGACTTGCCTGCGTGTGGGCTGGGAGTGGCCTCCGCCCCCAGATCCCACCGCTGAGGACACAGCTCTCCAGGGAGCGGGGGGGGGGGGGGGGGGGGGGGCGGGGGGCGGGGGGCGGAGCAGGGGGTCCCTCCTTTCTCCTTTGCAGGCCCTGTCGCTGCAAATCCAGCTTGGTCCATCTCTGGGGTGTTGGGCGGATTTGGAAGCATCCAGAAGCTTCCGTGTCTGAGTCATGTATTCCAGAGAGCAGTGGAAACAGACTGGCAGGGCTTGGCGGGCATCGGGAAATACTTGGCGCAGGAGGGAAGAGCTGCAGGATGTATTCTTGGTTCAGAGCATTTTTGCTCGGACTCTTTCTGGGCGACAGGCCATTGAGGAATGTTTGTTAAATGCTTCCAAAGCGGGCGTTGATGCCTGTGTTTCCGCGGCCGGCACGCGAGGCCGCGGCACCGTATTTACACTGACCCGTGCTCTCCTTTCTCGACAGTGAGTGACCTGCAGGAAGAAGGCCGACATGCCATCAACTCGCCGATGTCCCCTGCCTCGGCGGATGTTCACCCCGAAGACACCCTGCTAGGTACCGTGTGTCCCACCAGCCCCCTGGTTGCAATGTCGCTAAGCCTCTGCGGCTGGCGAGGCTGGGGTGGGGGACCCCCAGAGCCGTGGCCTGGTGATCAGATGCCAAGCAGGGGGCGGCGAGCGGGTGGGGGGTCATCCAAGAGAGCATCTGGGCTCCTAGCTCAAGGTCACGTTTAGAAACGTCTGTAGGGGAAAAAAAATAATCCAGCCTTCCTCTGTAAGCTTCTGCCTCTGTGATTTCAAACGCCCGTCTGCACGACGACAAGGCCAACGGGTCGAGGGTTGGCTGCCGTTGAGGACACAGCCCGTCACAGGCGCAGTTCCCGAGGTCGGGGAAGATGTGGCCTCTCTTTTCTCATGGGAAGGGCTGGGTGGGGGTAGGGCGGGCACCCTAGTGCCGACTAGAGAGTAGGATACTCTTGGTGGGCTCCGGGGGCTTTCTGAGCCATCTGTACCGGGCCCCGGGGGGTTTGGGCAGGGTCTGGTGGGCTGGGAGCGTGAGAGCCCAGCAGAACAGGTGGCGGCTGGGGCTGGGCTCTGAGGGGGGGTGTGTGTGTGCATCAAAGGCAGTCACAGGGGACTTGTTTGCTGTCTTGGGGACTGGCCAGTCCTAGGAGGAGCGGTGTCTCTAGGTCCCCAGGCCCTGAGATGTCAACATAGTTAATAGGCCCTAAGCTCTGCCCAAGCCAGAGCTGTCCCACCCGGCCCCGGGCGTACTGGGTGGGACCCACCACGTGGGTCTCCTTCCCCTGGGACGCTGCTCCGCTTTGTTCTGGATGGCGCCTGGCCTCCAGGGTCGTTCCCGCTGGCGCCCCTCCTCCCCGCAGTCCCTCTGGAGCAGCTCGCTGGGCCCCACTGTCTGTGGATCAAGGCCTGGTTGTGGGTAACAAATAAACAGGACAGGGATGAACACATTTTTTTGGGAAATGTCACCTCCTTCCTTTTTCTTTTTTGCAATTAAAAAAATTTTTTGCCCTAATATTTTACAGAATGGTGAGCTTTGTCAGTGCACGTATTTATTAACGGTGGCTGTGCGGTGCTTTTCCCACAGATTCAGGCCGTGTGCATGCCTCCCTCGCCCTTCTTCCCTGGCTGGGGGGGTGGTGGTGGTAGAGGATGGCTGCCTCCCTTTCGGGAGAAGGGATGTGTGGCCGTGCAGGGCTGGTGGGGTGACCCCCCCCCCCCGGGACAATGACTGGGGTCTCTGCTCTCAATCCCTGTCCCCCACTTTGGGCAGGGGCAGCCAGCTGTCCCTGCACCCCTGCCACTCCCACTAGTGCTTGACTGCAACTCCCCCACCCCCGCAGAGGAGAACGAGGAGCGCACGATGATCGACCCCACCTCCAAGGACGACCCCAAATTCAAGGAGCTTGTCAAGGTAAGGGGCACCCTGGTCAGTTCCTTCTGGGCTGCGGCGGGCGACGGCTGGGCCGGGTGGGGGTGGAGGGCAAGGGTCCGAGCCCCAGAGCTGGTCCCGGGGGGTCAGGGAAGCGGTGACAGGAGGACTGGGGCCCCATGGCCGCCTCGGGGCGTCAGCGGTGGCTTCTGTCTCCTTAGCCTGGTTTCTGAGCTCCGGCTCAGTAGTGAGGCCGTATTTGTGGCGTCTTGGCGTTTCTGAGTGCCGATTGCAGTTTTGAGTGTTCTGAACTGAGCCACAATAGGACTTCAGAAGTTAATCCCCCCGGTGGATGAGCAAAGGCTCGGGTGCTGACAGCGTCCTCGCCCCGAGAGGCCCTGCTCTGCACTAGAGCAGCTGGTCGTGGGAAAGCTCTCACTTCTGCAGCCTGAGGCCGACGCGGGTGACCCCCGGGCTCTGCGGACACCACGTAGGACAGTCCATGCCACCGACGGAGGCTGTTAGAAGTGCTTTTCTTTTTCTTTCTTTCTTTTTTAAATCTTATTTATTTATTCATGAGAGACACAGAGAGAGGCAGAGACCCAGGCAGAAGGAGAGGCAGGCTCCCTGCGAGGAGCCGGATGCGGAACTTGATTCCAGGACCCCAGGATCACGGCCTGAGCCAAAGGCAGACGCTCAACTGCTGAGCCACCCAGGTGCTCCCTAGAAGCACTTTTCAAAAAGCTTCTCCACCTTAGTCAGCGCTGTCGGACCCGGGGTGGTGCAGACCGCGTTCTCACAGCCGCTGATGCAGGATAAGGAAAATCTTTGCAAGCTGCGTCCTGTAAAAAACTGGCATCCTGAAAAAAATGAGCAGGAAACGGTCCATGTTAGGGCCTGTCCCCCAAAACGTTGATTCTTAGCAACTTAGGTTACCTGGTTTGCTTTATGAAGAATGTTTTTTTCTCCCCTGAATACCTGCTCTGTTTCTCTGAACACAAGAACGTTGGTGAGGAAGGGGACCCTGTCTTTCAGCCGCCAAAATGTCACTATGGGGGATGCCTCAGTAGCACAAAGGGTCTGTGCTGCCTCAGTGAGGCTTCTCCAGGGAAACAGAACCAACAGAATGGATCCATCCATCCGTCTATCTATCCGTTTCCATGTAGGAGATTTATTATGACAAACTGGCTCACGGGATTGGAGTCACAGGACCTGCCTCCTGCAGTGGAGACGCCCGAGAGCAGGTTGTGTAGGTCCAAGGCTGTCAGGTAGGGGACGGTGAATCCCGCCTTCCTCATTTTAGCCACATTTTTGTGCTATTCGGGCCCCCAGTGGGTTGCATGAGGCCTGTCCGTGTCCACGGCCATCCACGTTGTCAGAAGAGGCTCCACTTTGCTCAGTCCACCAGTTCTAACGCTAATCTGGAAGCATCCTCACCAACGCAGCCAGAAGGAAGGTTGGAACCGCCGTCTGGGCCTTCGGTGGCCCCGTCCGGCTGACACGTTGTGTTAACTGCCACAAACAGCTTTCTGCTTTCTGTTTCTTCCAGCGTTTGAGCAAAGCTGGAGAGCTGGCAGGCATTGCCTCCCTGGGACACCCCCAGGGGAGCTGGTGCCATCCTCACGTTCCCCTGGGGACTAAGGGGAGAGGCACCGCCAGGTTATACCACGTGTTAGTGACGTGCACGGGCCTGAATGGGTCTAGCCATCTGGCACCGTGTTCACGGAGCCCAGGTTGAATGTCGGGTGCCACGTCGGGCCCTGGGAGTGGCGAGATGGTCATCAGATCACCTTCCTCCTGTGTGGGGTCTGCTTCAGCTCCTCTGGGATTCACCGGGCCCCGTGGGCTTCTCTGGTGCTGCTGACTCTCCTAAGACCACAGGCTGTTTCGGCCCCTCCAGGGTGAGGGCTGGCCAGCTGCACGCCCTTCCTCAGGCCACATGGAGGGGACCAGAGTGTCTCCGCATCCAGGGCGGCCGGCCCAGTGGGACCTGAGTGTGGGCTCTGGGTACTCCACCTCTTCTGGATCCCGGATGTGGCTGATGGGCCACGTTGCAGGGTATGGGGTGTGCTGGTGAGAGCGGCTGGCGGCACGGGCAGGTCCGTGCCCCATCAGACAAAGTAGGACGAAGGCCCAGAAGGCACCAGAGAGTGAGCACCTCTGCCTTGGTTCCCCACTGGGTGGTTGGGAGGGCCATGCTCCAGTTTTCTTACAAAGCTGTGGTCAGCTCAGTGGTACCCCTGCCTCCCATCCTTCCTGCTCCCTCTTGCTAGTCTAGGGTTGCCCCCCCAGCACCCCAGCAAGAGAGCAGCGGTGAGCTTGGCCCTGGGCTTGCTTTCTGGGGAACCGCGGGGTGGTGGGCTGAGTCCTGGCCGCTGAAGATGTCGATGTGAATACTGTTACCTCCTTACGTGGCAAGGGGACCCTGGAGAGGTAACACAGGGGTCTTGGTTTAGGAGATGATCCTGGGTCTCCCGGGTGGACCCAGTCCCTGCATGAGGGTCCTTAGAAGAGGGCGGGGCAGGGGAGATTTGCCAGTGGATGGAGGTGCAGCATCTCAGGCTTGGAAGGTGCAGAAAGGGACCGTGTGCCAAGGATGCGGGCATCGCCTAGAAGCTGCAGGAGGGGAGGAAACATTCTCCCTGAGAACCTCCAGAAGGAGCCAGGCCTCCCAACACCCAGTGGCCGGAGCCCTGTGTGGCTGACTTTGGATTTCTGACCTCCAAGGCCGTAAGACAGTACCCTGCGGCTGTGGCGGCCACCAGATTTGTGGTCCTTCGTTAGAGTGGCCATAGGAAACTGGGACACCAGGCTAAGTCACCTGCCTTCCCCAAACTGCTGCCCCCAGCGGCTGGGTCTGCTGGCCACCCGGTTCCTGGAAGGACCAGCTGCGAGACTCTGAGGTCTGCTCCTGCGGCCCTCCCGCCAGCCTGGAGTGCATGTGCCAGGAGACAGGCAATTTCTGGAAGGTTCTGACTGCTTTCAGACTGCAGGCAGCAGCATCTCAAGGCAGGCTGGCGGCATATTTTTCACTTCATCAAGCATTTTCCAAAGTGAGCGTTAACGCAGCAAGCAAGATGGGTGCGCTGGGTTGGCTGGCTGCGCCTTGCTGGTAGCTGTAGTGGCGGCGTGCGGGAACGTGCGGGAAATATTAGTTCTCACCAGCGAGAGCCTTTTTCAACAGAGACACATGCAGGCGGTGGCATGGGGGATGCTGGAGCTGAGCTTTGGCTGCCGTGGGTTCACGCACGTTCACCAGGCGAGTGGGCTGCAGGCTGTGCGGCCTGGGGGTGTCCGAGTCGAGGTCTGCTCCCCTCAGCATCCCCTCGCTGGGCGGGGGGGTGGGGGCAGCCCGCCATCCTCTCCTGGGACAGGCGGCTGGCACCACGGCCTGTCCCGGGGCGGGGGGTGATGTGGGTGGGGGGCAGCCCAGCCTGCATCACTTCCAACACCTTCCCTTTTTGCTTGCTGTGCTGGCGCCACCGGCCTCCTTGCCGCTGAGCATGTGCTCACCCAGGTGTGAGGTCAGGCAGGCGGGTCCCCCAAGCCCACCCTCACTTCTGACACTGATTACACATTTGGGGTCCTCAGGATGACTTGTAGGTTTGACACTAGAAAGACTCCCGGAACTCACCATGTGCTGCCACACGCCCGGTCATGTGTCATCACGGTGCAAGGATGCTGAGGGAGGACGCAGATAGGGCAGGCCCAGGGGGGCACCGAACGTGGCACTTCCAGGTGTCTTCTCCTGGTGGCCTCATGCACAGTGTCACTTAGTGGCACTGATATGATGGTATTGTTGAGCGTTGCTAGCCAGGGAAGCTCCCTGAGCCTCGTGGTCCAGCGTGGTTATGGGGGAGCCATCCCGCAGTTTGCCTGACTCCAACCTGTCTCCAGCCCTCCCGCGTGGCGAATAGAGTGTGGCCCAAAGCCCCCGCCCTAAGCCACATTGGTCCTTTGTGGCCAGTCCAAAGCCCCCGTGTAAACCACCCGGCAGGATGCTCCAGGGGCCCCGGAGACCACCCGCCAGAGGCTGAGGCCCAGGCCGGCCTGCACCTGGCCTGTGCACTTGCAGCCCCAGGCCCGAGACCTCTTTTCCACGTGTCCGTGTTCTTGTGATGCTCCCTCCGCAGACACACATTCTCCAGCCCTCTCACCCCGGCCCTGCACTCCATCCACACCCCACCTCCTTGTCCTGGCTGGCTCCCTCCCTCCCTGCCCCTGCCAACACCCCGTGTGGCCTGGAACCGTGCATTTACTCATCTCCTCCCTCTGGAAGGGGGTCCCGCGCAGTGAGCCTCGTCATTCCGCTCCCAGCCGCGTCCCCAGTGCTGGGGGGGGACGTGCCCGCATGTGGTGGCACGGGTTCCCACTTGCAGGGTGAGCAGTGAACGGGTGAGGGGGCTGGACGGGCAGCCACAGCATGAGGTTGTGTGTTGGAACCACCTGCGAGGGCGTGCGGCTGAGGGACAAGACCTACAGAGTTGGGGAGCCTGGGGTAGGGGTTGGGGGGCACCTGTGAATTGGATGCTGACTCAGGTGGTCCCAAAGGTTCCCCCTGTTGGGAACCGGGGGTGTGGGTGGCCAATCTTGGAGTTCCATGCACTTGACCTGCATGATCCTTACTGCTTCTCTGACCCCCTTTCTGCACCATGGTCTCTCCTTGTCCACACCGCTGGCTGATCATGTCTGAGGAGGAGGCCTCAGCAAAGGGCACCTGCCGGTGGTTCTTTGCAGAGGTTCTCTGCTCAGAAACGGGGTTTTCAGTGGGAAGTGTGGACAACACACGAGCCCAAGCAGGTCAGGGGTGAGGTTGGCTGGCACCCCGACCCCCTGGCCACGTCCCAGCCTGGGCACCGAGGGACGATTCTGTGGAAGCACCGTCAGCCCCCTTGTTTTCATGCTCTGCTCTTTATCATCTGCTCCTTTGTTACCTCTTATCTTGGCCCCTGTCCTGTCTCCCTCCCTGTCCTAGACTTAGCCCCTCTGCCCCCCCGCCCCAGGACTGTCACCGTTTAAAATATCATGAGCTGCCCTCTGCTTCCTAGAAAAAAAGAACCCTGGCTCCACCTAAGTCAGGCAGGAAGAATGAGGCTGCTCATCCAAAAATTGTCTTTGAGCATCTGTTGTGCGTAGTGTGACGTTAAGGGCTGAAGGGGCGAGGCGTGCTTGGGGTCTGGCTGCCTTGACTCCAGTCCCGGCCCAGATGATGGGGGAGCACAGCGGTGTTGCGAGGGTGCAGCAGGTCACCTGCAAGAGTCCCCGTTATTGCCGTCTGGCAGGCGCTGCGGCAGGTGCGGCCTGGGGAGGGCGGGGGGGCCGGGGGTGCACGGCCAGGCTTGCGACTGGGCTTGGGAGGTGGGCACGCGCGTCCTGAGCGACTTCCCGCACCATCCTCTCCCTCTGCGCTGGGGTCCCCAGCATCCTCCAGAAGCTCCCTGGACTCCTTATGGGGGAACTGCCTGCGTGGCCCGGGCAGGCGGCAGCCTCCAGAGGAGATGCTTTATATTTTTAATGATCCTCGAAAGACAACGCGGCAGTTGTCATGCCTTCCAGAAGGAAGAACCAGAGAAGAGAAAGGCTTGCATGCTTGCAGGCACGCTGGCTGGTCCAAGGCGGGCTGCCCATGTCGTTAACCGGGGTACACATTTCTCCCCGCGAGCGGATTTCACATCTCATTTCCCAGTTTATTGGACAAGACTCTTCCTGGTTGTTAAGCTCGGTTTGCTTCCTCTCCGCGTCCCCGTGAAGAAAACCGGCTGCAGGAAAATGATCCTCTGGGCGGAAGACGGTGCTGCAGGAGCCCAGGGTGCGTGGCGATGCCCCTGTGATGCGTCCCGGCCCAGCACCCAGCTCTGGCCCCCAGCTCTGGCCGGCTTCCCCCCCTCCCCGGCCTGCAGCCCAGCCTGCCTCAGCGGATTAAGCGGCAAGGAGCCTGTTTGGAAGTGATTAAAACATAACTGTCATAGCTTTGGGGGAGACAGGCCGCAGATCCTGATTATCGTTCACAAGGAACCAGAGGGAAAGTGATTTTTTTTTTTTATTCTGCTGAAGGCCAGCCTGTGAAACAACACACGCCAAGGGCATCATTAATGTATGTCCCAGACATTTGCCTGCAGGATTTGGGGTTTGCAAATGAGCACGTCCGGGAAGCAGCGATGGGGTGCTATCTTTAAGAAGTCTCGTGTGGGAACAGGATTAAGACGGACGGGCAGGGACGTAGGATGGTGGTTGCTTTGTGGTGTCCCAGGGGAGGTCACGTCTCCGCGGGGGGACGGCAGCAAAATTGGAGGCCGGATTGCTTTGGCTCCCCGGAGCCGACCCCTGCAACCTGCTGTGGAGAGTGTGATTTTCATCCCTTTTCTGTCCTGTTTTATAATGGATCAGATCAGCGATCGGATGGGATTTTTATTTATTTTATTTTTATTTATTATTTATTTTTAAGTTTTCATTTCTTTGTAGTAGAAACAATGTCAGTTGTATTTTCTGGCAGGACTGAGCTCCAGGCCAGGCAGCCTCTGGGACCAGATGTCTGTGTGCCCAAGAGACCGGCCAGGCCTATAGGCAGCGCTGCTGCAGGTTGCAGGAGCACGTTCCGTGGGTCTGATCCAAATGTAGGCGCTGGGGAATGTGTCATTGAGTGAGACAAAGGTCCAGCCCTTGTGGAGCAGAGAGGCCAGCTGGGGAGATAGGTTTGGTGAAAGAACATATGGTCAGATGGCCACGAGTGCTTCGATGGTAGCTAAAACAAGAAGCGGGTAGGCACTTCTCCTCTCCCTCTGTTCTAGGTATGGTGGTCAGGGAGGTGGCGTTTGAATGGAGAGCTGTAAGCAAGAATGTTACCATAGAGGCGAGAGCAGGTGCAAAGGTCCTGTGGTATGCACGTGATTCGCATGTGCAAGGACGGCAGTGTGGCAGGAGCCTCGTGGACAAGGGGCATGTTGGTTAGAGATAAGATCAGAGAGGTGGCAGGGTCTGAGACTCCCTAGCAGGGTGGGGACCAGCTCTTTCTAGTAGCTGAGGGAGGACCACATGGGCCTGGCTCCTGTGTCCTCTTGTGGACCCTTCCTGCACATGCCCTTCCCAGCAAGCTGCCGTGACACCTTAACTGCCTCACGTGGGGCAGAGATTAGGTCATGTTCATTATCTCCCATGTCTGGGATTGGGACGGGGCCGGGGGGCCTGCCTGGCATATACCAGGTGCCGCTGGTCATGCTGAGTAAATCAGGAAGGTGCCTTTGACACGAGAGTGCTCCAGGGATGGCCATGCGAACATCTGCTCAGATCACCGTGGGTGCCTGGAACTGCCAGCCACACCACCTGACGAGCCTCACAACAGCCCCGCAGAAGTCGGCGTCCATAGCTGCATCCCAGAGATTAACCGAACGGCCGCCTCATTGAGACATAATTCGCACCCCGAGCAGATCAGTGGTCATGAGTCTCCTCCCAGAGTCGTGCGACCGTCGCCTCAGTAGATTTTGTTTTTTAAGATTTATTTATGTATTCCTAAGAGACCCAGAGAGAGGCAGAGACACAGGGAGAGGGAGAAGCAGGCTCCCTGCGGGGAGCCCAATGCGGGACTCGATCCCAGGACCCCGGGGTTGCGCCCTGGGCCGAAGGCAGACGCTCCACCGCTGAGCCATCCAGGTGTCCCAGTCGGTGGCCTTTTGTGGTCTTTTTCTATCCCTTGGCGTGATGGAAAGGTTTGTCCGTAACAGGTGTCAGTACTTGGTTCTGTTTTATGGCCGAATACTATTTACTGTATGGAGGGACCTTCATCTGTTGGCGGGTGGACCTCGGGTTGTTTCCGCCTTTTCACGGTCTTGAATAGTGAATATTTAGAACATCCGTGTACGAGATTTTTGCGCGGACAGGTGTTTTTAGTTCTCCAGTGCAAACTTGGGCGTGAGATTGTGGGGTCGGATGATAATTCTCTGTCTCAACTTTTGGGAAACTGCCAGGCTGTTCTGCGGAGCAGCTGCACTGTTTTTTTTGTTTTTTTTTTTTTTAAGATTTTATTTATTTATTCCTGAGAGACACAGAGAGAGAGAGAGGCAGAGACACAGGCAAAGGGAGAAGCAGGCTCCCTGTGGGGAGCTGTACCGTTTTACATCCCCTCAGCGACATGGGAAGGGTTCCCAGTGTCCCCACATCCTTGCTGACGCTTGTTATTGCGCATCTTTTTCGTGCTCGCCACCCGAGTTGCCATGACCTGGCATCTCACCGTGGCTTTGATTTGCATTTGCCCAGTTGCTGGTGATGTTGGCCACCTTTTCATGCATCGGGCATTCGTGTGCTGCTTTGGAGAAATGTCTCTCCGGCTCTTTAGCCCGTTTTAAAATTGATTGTCTTTCTATTGTTGAGTCGTAAGAGCACTTCTCATGTTCTAGGTACAGAGCCTGTCTCAGAGGATTTAGCAAAATCTTTTCCCATTTGGCGGGCTTCTTACCTTCTTGCTGGTTATCCTGTGAAGGATGAAAGTTTTTATTGTTAAGTCCAGTTTATCTTTTGTTTCTTTTTGTGGTTTGTGCTTTTGGTGTCCTAGCCAAGAAATCTCTGTGTCTGTCCTGACACCAGCGTCACGTGTTTTTATTCCCTTAGCTTTTTGGTTACGTTTGAAATCAGGAAGTGTGAGTTCTCCGAGTCTTTTCTTCTTCTTTGAGATTGTTTTGGCTATTTGGGAGCCCTTGGGTTTCCATATGCGTTTTAGGATCTGCTTGTCAATTTCTGCAAAGAAACCATCTGGACAGTGATTTTTTTTAAAGGGGTATTTATTATTACTTTTTCTAACTACCACAGCAGCATATACTGCTGAAAACCTGGGAGACAAAAATCAAACAGAAGGCAGAGGTAATTTGGTTTTATTTGTGTCCCTTCGGGCTCTGTCTTTTGTGTATATAGCTTTCCCTACACAAGATTTGGCATCGTTCCACGGTAGTAAATGCCTAGGGGCACATTTGGATTAGTACCTCAGCAGAAACTTCTGGAACTGGAATAGCTGGGTCACACACGATGCACACAGAGATAGGAATTGATTTGTTATCTTTTTTTCTTTCTTTTTTTTTTTAATTTTTCTTTTGATTTGTTTTCTTTTTAATGGAGACTCTGAGGACCAGAGAGGTTAAACGACTGGCTAGGGGGCACACAGCTGAAATGTAGGGGGAGCCAGACCTCAAGTACGGGCCCTAGGTTTTGTGGGTGGTGGTAGTGGTGCTTGCATAGGAGGCTGATGCTTGAAAGTTGTGGTAGCCAATGCCCTTCAGATTAGGTTCTGTTGATGTGTGATTAATTATCAGTTCAGCTGCTTAAAGCAACCTCCGTTTATTGGCACGCTCCGTTTAGAGTTCTGTAGGTCAGAGGTCCAGCGTGGTGTGGCTGGGTTCTCTGCTCGGGGTGTCCCCAGCTGAGTTCTTTTCTGGAGGCTCTGGGGAAGAATCAGCTCTCTGCCCCTCCAGGCCCCTCCTCTCCAGGTGGGTCTGCTGCCTTCAGAGCCAGCAGCGGAGACTCTCCCCCTTGCTTCCCCTCTCTTGGCCTGTGGTCCCTAACCTCTAGGCCCAGATTCAAAGGGCTCATGTGCATAGGTCAGGCCCACCTGAATAATCTTTCTTTCTTGAGGTCAAGTGGGTCCTGGAACAGCCTAATCGTGAGACGCAAACCATTGTCTTCACGGTCCCAAGGGTGACAGGGACCTGCGCATAGCAGGCTGGGATCGTAGGGGGCGTTTTAAAATTCTGCTTACAAAGTCGTTTAAGCTATTAGCCAAAAATTAGAGACAACATGAGGAACGTGATTAGTCGTCACTTACCTGGTATTTAGGATATTTTTAGGGCTTGGGGCTTTGCTGAGTGCTGTGGGGAGTTTGAAGTAGCAGGTGCCATCCCTGGCCTCAGGGAGCGCTCAGTCTGCCTGTGGGGAGGTCCAGGGTCAGCCCCTTGTGGCTGCTGTGAAGTGAGGGGTGGCCCCGGGGCAGGTGAGAAGGTGCAGGAGCCAAAGATCTGCATCTAAACAAGAGGCTGGCAGCAGGACAGGCTGGGAGGATTGTGGGAACTTGGTAGGGAAAGACTGGCCAGAGAGGGGATCCAGGTCGGGGAAGGCTCTGAGGCCAAGAATGGGTGTTAGGGTTGCCCTGCCTCGTGTCCTCGCACTCATTTTTATCTCTGAAGTTTAAATAACACACTTTGCAAAAAAACACATCAGTAAAAATCTCATTAAGTGGCCAGAACAGGCCTCTACGGAGGGGCATAGCCACAGGGGTTTCAGTTCTGTGGCTGTGGGAGTGGGTTCGGGGACCAGGAGGTGGGTCTGCCTTGGAGAGCCATAGTGGGGGGCATTCCAGGTCTCTGGGTCTCAGGGGAGAAGCATCCCATCCTCAGTCCTGAGAGAGCTTGGTATGTGGAATCGTGCCCGGACCCTCAGCAGCGCAGTGAGGAGGTGGTTCTCTGTGGGCGCCCGGGCCCCCTGACCTGCCTGCTCCAGGTTTACCTCCTGCACACCTCCCCTTCCCTGAGACGTCAGATGCGCAGGTTTGAGCCTCCATGGCCCGGATTTTGCCCTTCCTCTGCTCAGGCTCATAACTCATCCCTGCCCATCTCCCAGCTAGAGCGTCGACTTCTGGGGGTCGGGGACACCTTTGCCCCCCACAGCCTGGCACGAGGACAGTGCTCAGCAATAGCTGGTGAGTGTAATACTGTCACTTGGCCCCAATAATCGCTGTAAAATTGCTGATAAAAGGGCCACAGTAGAGCTTTGTGGGATTAAGGGATCCAGGATGAGGGCATTCCTGCCAGGAGCCAGGTTGCTGGTGGCCAGGGGGAGGCAGGTGTGGGGCAGGCCTTCCTGTGATCCCTGAATCCAACCCTGCAGCCGTGTAACTGGGGCCCTGGCAGGGTGCATGATGGGGTCCGATGGCTCAGTGAGTCTCTGCCTCACCCCATGGAGGTTGGGGCATGAGGGGCCAGATGTCCTCCCAGCTCCAGATGCTCCCAGCTACTTCTAGACCTTTCCCTCCTGCTTGTACTGTTGACTGTCTCCCCCTGTTTGTTCTCTTCTTCCTCCCTGGTGCCTCCAGCCCACGGCACAGGTCTCCCTCTGGCCTTCTCACATCATTCCAGGGACCTCAGCACCACGGAGACGCCTCATGCACCTGCCCGGCTGCTCCCCACCTCCCTCCATCTCTTGGTCTGGGTGCATTCCTGTCCCACTGGTACCCACAGTCACTCTCCTCATCCGCTGCCCCAAGTGACTTCACGGCCGCTGCCCTCGAGGACAGGTGGGCGTCCGGGGCTGGCATCACCCTCCCCCGGTCTTCCTGCCCCAGTTCCACGACCTGGCACCTCCCTGCTGGTCCTAGGTGGCCTTGAGGTTCATCCCCATCCTCCTTCCTATCTCTGCTCAGATGTCACCTGCTCTGAGACGCCCCCTGACCTCCTGGTCCCTGATGGCCACTAAACCCTCTCTATCCCCAAACCCTTAGTTTTTCCCATAAACTTGATTTTCCAAATGGTTTTAAATTTATAGAAAAATAGCAAAAGAGAGTACAGAGAGTTCCCGTCCACCCACACCTCATTTCCTCTGTTAATATCTTATATCAACATGGCACATTTATTCAGTATTAATATATTGTTGTTAATTAACATCCACCTTTTATTCAGATTTCTTTGTTTTTTTCCCTTCTTCATCCGGCCCAGGACCCCATCTAGATCCCACATTACTGTGCGCCGTCCTGTCTCCTTAGCCCCTCTGGGCTCTGGCACTTTCTTAGACTTTCCTTGTTTGTGATGACCTTGCCTGTTTTGACGAGTATTGATCAGGAATTTCATAGAATGCCCCTCTATGGGAATTTGTCTGCTGTTTTTCTCTGGATTAGAGTAGGGTAACAGGCTTTAGGAGGAACACCAGAGAGATGAAGGGTCCTTCTTACCCCATCCTATCAGTCTGGGCATGCGCCATCCATAGAACCCATCGCTGTTGGCGTCAACCATCATCACCTGGCTCAGTGTCTCTGTCAGGCGTCTCCACTGTACCTTGCCTTGTTTTTCTCTATAACATTGATCATGAAAAAAAAGAACACCCAACATTGATCACAGTCTGAAAGTGGGTATATTTGTTTATCTTTTCATGTCGGGTTAGAATGTAAGAACAGAGGCCCCATCTGTCTCGTTTTTCGCAGAGCCTGGCGCATAATGGGTGCTCAGTCAATTCATCAATCAACTTGGTGGCTGTTTACAGAGTGCCAGCGCCAGGCAGTGAGCCCTGAGGGCTGGGGACGGCGGAGCCACTGGTGCCATAATTCCCACCCTCAGAGAGCTTCGGGTCCAGTCGGGGAGCTCATTACAAGGAAAGATGTGTTCCCATTGTCCATGTGAACAGGGTCAGGGAAACGATGCGTGAGTGTGGTGAGAGGGTTTTGGGGCATGTGGCCTGGGTGGGGTGGGGTGGTCAGAGAATGATACAGAAGCTTGAGATCTGAAGGATGCGTGAGAGCTGGCCAGGCAGTTTAGGTTGGAAGGAATGGCACATGCCAAGGTCCTGAGGCAGAGAGGAGCATAGGGGTATGTGAAGAGCCCCAGCAAGGCGGCAAGACGCTCAGTTGGAAGTTGCATTGGTTCAGGGGGTGGTTCAGTTCAGGGAGGTCAGAGAGAGGAGGGCACAGCTGGCTGAGCTCTGGAGGAGAGTGCTAGGAGGCGGGAGGGGAGGCAGCTCAGCTGGGGGCTGAAGGTGTGGTCATGTCCTGGCCCCGGGATTGAGGTCCAGCTGCTAGACCCCCAGGCCAGACCCTGAACCCAGGCGGCTGGCCCTGGGGACAGGGAGGGAGGGACAGTGTGGGTGCGCTGGCTCCATCTTGCTGACCTTTCAGGATGGCTTTGTCGAAACCTAATGCCATAGGGCTGCTCACACTTTCTTTCTTCCTCCACACCTGCCTTTAATTTATGTTTACCTCTATTCTTCTTGGGATTGTGGGTCTGATTTAATATTTTTGAGTTAGTGGGGAAATAGAAGATGCTTCACAGAAATTTGCTCTGTGTCCGATTTTGCAGGTTGCATCTATTGCAGAGAGTGACAAAGAACAGTGTATCGGACTGGTGCCCTTTTGTTCATCTTTGAGGGGCAGTAGACCCCCCACTTCCGTGAGGTTATTGAGACCAATTAGGTGGTTGTATCAGCTTTGCCTGCACAGGAGAATCCTATGCTATTTTGATCACGTCCGTTCAGGTGTCCATTTTATTTTGTGGAGAAGCGCCTGGAGCAGGCCTGGCCGATCGGGGTCCTGTTTTCTCCATCTCCTTTTATAACATGTTGCTGGTTATAAGAGAATGGAGACCTTGTTAAGAAAAGTCTCCAGCGGAAGGCTTTTGGCCTACAGAAACGAGCGTGCGTCCATGTGAACACTGTGGTGCCCACTTTCACGGTGGTGTGACTCCCCAAAGCCGAAAAGTGGCAATGGCCCAGATGCCCATCAGCTGGCAGGTGGATCTGTGAAATGCAATAGATCCATATGCCTGGATGTCATCCCGCCACAGGAAGGAAAGATGGACCGATGCATGTTTTCCGTGTGGATGAGCTTTGAACACTTCATGCCCAGTGACAGAAGCCAGACAGAGAAGATCGCATGTCAGGTGCAATAGAATTGATATGAATTTATATGAAATGCAATTTGCATGAAATTGCATTTTTTTACAAGATTTTATTTATTTATTCATGAGAGACTGAGAGAGGGAGGGAGAGAGAGAGAGAGAGAGAAAGAGAGACAGAGACACAGGCAGAGGGAGAAGCAGGCTCCATGCAGGGAGCCCGATGCAGGACTCGATCCCAGGATCCCGGGATCATGCCCTGAGCCGAAGGCAGACTCTCAACCGCTGAGCCACCCAGGTGTCCCTGAAATTGCATTTATATGAATTCATCCAGAATAGGCTAATCTGCAGATTGCGAACATAGCTGTGTGGTGGGAGGAACTGGGGAGGGGGAGTGGGGGCACCTGCTACTGGGTATGGGTTTCTTTTGGGGAGATGAGGCTGTTCTCCAGTTGATTGTGGCATCGGGAGCACGATTGGGTGAAGACAAAAAACCACCAAATTGCACACTTTAAAGGCTGAATCATATAGTATGTTAATTCTATTTTGATAAAGCTGTTGAAAAGAATAGGAGCTCGGAGCTTGTGTAATGGGCCATAGGGAACCGCCTTCTCTCCACGGCTCTAGGCTCAAGTGATGCGAGCTGCTTTGGTGCAGATCCTATGGGAGGGGAGGGATGGACGTTTTATGGTCCACCTGTCCTGCCTCGGGCCACGCGGGACAGTGCTGTTACTATTACTCATGTAACCCCCTCTCCGAGGCACAGTGAACAAGCATCATCATTTCCTTTTCCCGAGAGTGTCCCCCTCTACCCAAGTTCCCGCCAGGAGGATGCCTGGGTCACTGTGGTGGCTGCCCCCTTCCTGTCCTCTCGTGATGTCCCAGGGGAAGTCTGGTAACCCAGGGTGCATCTTTCCCTTTCTGTCTGTCTGCTGTGCCAGGGCACATCTCGGGGTCCAGCAGTGTTCAGGTCCTGGGCTTGCTCTGGCCCTTGCCCTGGTCTGCGTGGTGTGGCCAGTGAGGCTGTAATGCTACTTGTCCCCAGGTTCTCATCGACTGGATCAATGACGTCCTGGTGGAGGAGAGGATCATTGTGAAGCAGCTGGAGGAGGACCTTTACGATGGCCAGGTGCTTCAGAAGCTCTTGGGTGAGTCCACGGGCGTCCCCAGCAAAAGGCTGCAGTGGGGTCATCCTGGGGAGGAGCCACTCAATGCTCTGCATGGTGGCATGGGTCACATGTCCCAAGGGTCACCTTAGAGCTGCCTCCCTGAGACCATGCTCCCAGAGGGTGGCTCCTGGGTTGCAGCAGGCCATGCCCAGCTTCCAGAACTGTCTCATGGGGATGGGGAGATGGGGCAAGAACGGTGCCTCTTTCTCCATGGGTCAGCCCTCCTGCCTCATGTAACTTGCCCTGAAAGACATGCGATTGGTGATGGTGGCCCACCTGTCATGCCCTTACTCAGCCTGTCCCCACAAAATACATTTGGAGGGAAAAAGTTGTGTTTGTCTTGGTTATTCGAAGATTCACCTTGTGGTAGGTGTGGATCTGGGCTCTGGGGGTGCAGTGGTAACCAGAGGGAGGGTGTCCCCCTCACCCACCTGACCCCCCCACATTCTGGCAGAGGGAAGAACGAGAAATGTCACAGGACACAGATAGTTGCTCGGAGAGAGTGGCACGTGCTAGGAAGGAAGCCAGAGGGTCCCGGGATGGAGAGGATCTGGGCGGTGGGGGCGGCCCCTCTGGCAGGGGACATCTGAGCAGATGTCTGCACCACCGCCAGCCTCAGAAGAACAGTCCAGGCCAAGACTCTGGAGTGAGAAGAGTGTGTTGTGTTTCAAGACCAGTGAAAGGAGGCTGCAGGAGGTGGGGGGAGAGGTGGTGGGGGCTGCCGGATGAGGCTGGGAAGATGGACGAGAAGCCAGGTCACATCCAGCCCTAGTAGACGAAGCCCTTTATTCCAAGTGACAGGGAGCCACTAGAGGTTTTGAGCAGGGCCGTGACATGATTGGAGCCACGCATTTTAAAAAGTCACCCGGGCATCAGGGTACAGAAGGGAGGGGTCGGGAGTAGGCGCTGAGATCATTCAGGAGGCTGTTGTAGCAGCCCGGGCCTCAGATGAAGCGGCTCAGACCTGGGCAGCAGTGCACACCCCGGGAGAGATCTTGGGGGTTGGAGCTGCCAGAGGACTCAAAGCTGACAGCCAGGTTTGTGGCCGGAGAGCCGGGGAACCAGGAGCCCCTTGGGAGGAGCGAGGGGGGTGGGGAACGAGGAGGTGGGTGTTGCAGCAGCTGGGGCCCTTTCTACCCGACTCGGGGGCTGGGTGAGGGTGGAGCTCGGCAGCACAGAGGTGAAGTTCAACACCACGGTACCCGGCAGCCTCACTTGGACAGGGTGTTCCAGGTTCGTTATTTGGCCGAATGCCGAATGGCCAAGGATTTCTGAGCGTTTAGCTGAGCCAGGAATCCCCACCTTAGAATGACTTCCGTGGTACAAGAATAAATCTGAAATGATATCAGGATTGTTAATAATCATCACGACTTTATTAATTGGTAATGTCCAGGTTGAATCATCCTATTGTACACCTGAAACGAATGCAATAGCTGTACGCCAAGTACACGTGATCAAAAACAGTATCGGTCAGAGTCACAGTGTTTGAGGTGGTTGGTGGGTCACTCCCAGGGTCATCCTCAGCCCTGTCGGAGGCTGGGTTGCCCTCAGGATCGTTAAACCGGACAATCGGGGTGACAGACCTAGAGAAGGGGCAGGGAGCAGCCTGGAGCTCAGGATCCGCCAGCAAGGATTGCTCTGATGGGGGAGCTGCCTGGGTGACCAGCTGTCTTCCTTGCCTGAGGTGGAGACTCAGCTCCCCTTCGGCTCTTGGACCCGAAGAGTTGGCTGTGGGTGACGCCGCTGACTTATTAAAACGGCCCCTCTAGCGAGTGGCTTGCTCACTTCCCGAGGGAGACGCTTCCTAGCATTTTCAGAAGCAAACTTAAGAGCGTGGCACATGCTTAAATGTTTTCCTTCCGATGCTTTTGCACGCACATGTGGCTTGCTTCATTCACCCCATTGCTTGGGGAAAAAAAAATCGTGTTCCAAGCCTGAGGTCTAGCAAGTGTCGGTGGGGGGGGGGTGGTGCTTGGCACCCCGTCACCGGATCACAGGACAGGCTCTGATTTTGTCTGTAAACGCTGCTGGCGCCTCCCAGGTGCCGGGTGGCAGGGGCATCTTTAGAGCAGGTAGGAGCTAAGAATTCGTGCACCTCAAGGCACATCCTTTTGGTCCCCTCTTCAGCTGGCCCCGGCACATGCCATGCTTGCTCTGAAGCAGATGATGTTGCTAGTCGTGCAGTGTGGGCTGTCACCCACAGAGTGTCACATGAGGCTGCCTCTGGCTCGGGCAGCTTCTGTATCACGGAGCAGCTGCCTCCCATCCCGTGTGGATCCTAAATCTCTCGTATGTCAAGTGGTTTGACATCCTCCGCGGTTTGAGGAGAACAGTGGAGGAGGGTATTTGGATCTTAGTAGAAAATCGGCGTGCCTTGCCTGGTTGCGTCACTGCTGGTGTCTCTCTGCTGACACCAGGCGCGGCAGTGACCTGTGTGATCGCACGTCCTCGAGCCCAGGGTTACCAGGAATGACACCCACGTAGACAGTCTGCTCTTCACTGCCTCCAGAAGCAGAAGCCAAAGCCAAAAAAGGCGATCGTGGCTGAGTGCCAAGGCTGAAGCTGGCTCCTGTGCATCTAGAGAGAAGAGAGGTCTACGGCCCAGGCCCTGGGTGGTCAGCAAGGGGTCCAAGGAGGAGGAGCCAGCAAAGGAGCCTGAAGGGTCCAGCTGCAAGAGGGAGTAGGCACCAGGGGAGCGCTGCGCTCCGGAGGGTAGAGCAAGGACGTTCCAAGGATGCGGGGGTGAGGGGGTGAGGACACAGAGTGGACCTGTGGATTTGGCCACGTGAGATCACCAGGTGCGGGTCACCAGCAGGACCCTGGGTGTGTCCTTCTTCTTGAGAGCAGGCTCTGGAAGCAGCTGCCGACTGCCACACGGCAGGTTTCCATGGGTGTAACTCTTCCGCAAGGTGGACCGTTGGGCTGAGGGCGGATGCCCACACTGGGGTCCCTGGGAGCTCCTGGGCTGGCTGTCGTCCTGCTTCTAACTCCCGGCACTCCCTTCTCCTTGCAGAAGGCAGGCCCGTCCCTGCACGAGGAGTGTTCACAGCTCCCCATTTGGCCTCCCCGCATTTGCCCTACACATCTGAGAATCCCCCCCACCTTCCTGTCCCTTTCTGTGTGGTGAAGGCAGGTGAGGCCAGAGCCAAGCCGGCAAAGCCCTGAGCCGCCCCCACAGCCCATCCGTAGGCAGAGAGACGCCTGGTGATGTGGGCAGCCAGCTGTTTTATTCTCTCCCGCATGGCAAAGCCATTGGGGCCAGCCCCAGGCAGCACCCAGGCACAACCAGCCTCCCTGGTTCCTGTCATGGGCTGAATTGTGTTGTCCACGCCCCTCCTAGAATTCATAAGTCAAAATCCTAATCCCTAGGACTTCAGCCTGTGACTGTATTTGGAGACCGGGACTTTCTAGAAGTCAGTAAGTTAAAATGAGATTGTTGGGGCTGGGCCCTAAACCCATATGGCTGGTGTCCTTTTAAGAAGAGGGGATCAAGACACAGACTCACACAGGGGGATGGCCGTGTAGGGACACAGGGTGGAGATGGCCGTCTGCAGGCCAAGGAGAGAGGCCTGGGGAGACGCCAGCCCTGCACCCCCGCCCCCCCCCATCCTCTAGCCTCCAGGATCCAGAGCAAGTACATTTGCATTGTTTATGCCCCAGGTTTGTGGTGCTGTGTGACCACAGCCCTAACAGCCTGATGCAGTTGCCTGCCTTCTCCATCACTCCTCCTCCTCCAGACACCATGGCCACATTCAGGCCCCAGGGTCTGCAGGGTTGGCCAGTGGCGGGGACAGCAGAGGCGTGCCGGGCTCCCTGGCTCTCCGACCACCCGACTCTGAAACCCACCCCTTCCTTCCCCAGGATGTCCCCGCTCCGCCCTTAACACCTGGGGGACCTGCTGTGTATTTTCAGCGTGTTCATATGGAACAGCTGTGGCTTATCCAGCTAAGACCTATTAGATGCAGAGGGGCCATCAAAATACATAATCGAGAACCACTTCCAGCCCCTGCAGGATGCATGTGGTGGAGCTGCTTTGTTTTGCTTCTAGCATTCACGGCTGCCGACCTGATGTTAGCGAGGTGGGGCTGCCTCTCCACTGTGGAGCCCCTTGTCTGTGCTGCGTGCAGCCCCAGGCCAGCACCTGGCGCACAGAAGGTGCTGGTATAACTTTTTGGTGAGCTGAGGGAGGGAGGGAGCCAGCATCTCAAACCCCACAGGCATTGCCCTATAATGATCTTATCCTGGAGGGACCATCAGAACCGCTTGCTCTTGTTCTAATTGAGGGAGGAGAGGACGCTCAGAGAGAATGCTGAATTATCAGGTCTCCAGAGAAAAGGCCGCACACACAGTTTTGCTGAGGCCCACTTGCAAAATGGGAGCCCCCCCTCCCCGTGACCAGCCTGGATCCCACTGCTTTTACGCTGTTGCTCCCGTCCATGCCTCGGCTAGCAGCTGGCTCCTGGCTCGAAGCCGATCGGGCTCTGTGCCCAGCACCTCGGTCACCCTCCCGGGGAACAGGTCACCCTGTTCTGCGACACTTGCTGTTGCTTTGCCGAGGAGACCCATCAGGAGACACCCCAGTCTTAGAGCCCTTTCTCACCTGGCCTCTTAGCAGGTGGGGGACCCACATGGTGGGGCCGAGGCCAGGCTCAGGGTCAGTCGCCGGGTCTGGAGCAGATGTGGCGGTTCCTGTCTGGTTCCTCCAAGTGGCTCTGGGCCCACTCTCGGTGATAAAGTCCTGGCGACGTCTGCGAACATCTTGCCATCCTTACCGCGGTGTCCAATTGTTAGAGCAACAAGAGTGGGGCCGTCCCTGTCCCCATCCCTGCGAGTCACTTCCCTGCCTCTCAGCTTCACCTTGAGTCATTTTTTCCATGTCATATGCACAGGATGTTCCCAAGTGGGACACCTCTAGTTCTGCCCTTGGACTCTGCACCCCCTTTTGCACTGGAGGACATTCCCAAGGAACACACAGGACGAGGAAGCTGGGAGTTCCATGCTCCCCATCCTGACATCGCCCTGCTGCTATGCGATGCTCTGCTTCACCTGAGGCAGGTGGGGGAGTGGCCCCCTTGCGGTCAGCTGGCCAGGCGACCCTGAGACCCTCTGGCACCCCTCATGATGCCTCACATCTTGCTTGTGTCCTTTTCATTGCAGAAAAGCTGGCAGACTGCAAGCTGAACGTGGCCGAGGTGACACAGTCTAAGATAGGCCAGAAGCAGAAGCTGCAGACGGTGCTGGAAGCGGTGCACGGCCTGCTGCGGCCCCACGGCTGGGCGCTCCAGTGGACCGTGGACTGTGAGTAGTGTCCCCGAGTGTGTCCCCTTAGCTTTCCGTGCTGTCACTCATCGTGGCATCTGGGCTTGCGTTCCCACTGCTGCTCTGTGAGAGGCATCTAGGACAGGACAGAGCCAGTGTCCCCACTCTTGGGAGTTAGCTCCTGGGTCACACCTGTCATTGCCTTTTTTTCAGAGAGGAGGGGAGCTGTTTCTGGTTGGGTGGCTCAGGGGAGGCCCCCAGAGGAAGAAGGGAAAAGACACCACCCAGGTGACCCTTTCAAAACGCTGTGCTTTTTTTAAAAAAAAATATTTTATTTATTTATGAGAGACAGAGGGAGAGAGAGAGAGGCAGAGACACAGGCAAAGGGAGAAGCAGGCTCTCTATGGGGGAGCCCGATGTGGGACTCGATCCTGGACCCCAGGATCACTCCCTGAGTCAAAGGCAGACGCTCAACTGCTGAGCCACCCAGGCGTCCCCAAATGCTATGCTTCTGAAAGTGGTTGCAGAGGTCACCGTAAAGCCAATAGGAAGGAAAAAATTAGAAAAAAGTACGTAAGGTGCTCATCGTTGTCATTTTTTCTGTGGTCCGTGCTTTTTTTTTTTTTTTCTTTTCCTCATGGTTTTTCTCTGTGGTCTCATTTAGACACAGTGTCTTTATTGCCTTTTGGACGTGGGCTCGGGGTTCCCACATAACCTGACCTAAAGCAGCTCCCTTCTTGCCTCCCCTGACAAGCTATTCACGGGAAGAACCTGGTGGCCATCCTGCATCTCCTCGTGGCCCTGGCCATGCACTTCAGGGCCCCGATCCGTCTCCCCGAGCACGTGTCTGTGCAAGTAGTGGTCGTACGGGTGAGTTTGGGGCGATGGGCTTGCCCGCGACGCTGTGGGAGGGGTATCGGGAGGCCTTGGCTCCTGTGGATGGATTCCTTCCTGCTGTCTCCTCCCTGCCCCCCCCCCAAAAGAGGCTACCTTCTCCTTCCCCCCTCTTGACAAAATGTGTGTCTCGCCCTGGCTTGGAGACAAATGATTGGAGCTCAAACAATGGCACTGATTTGGAGAGAGGCAGATTCAAAGGCATGAGCGTATTGAGGTTTAATTTTCCAGATTTTTTTTTTAAAGAACATTCATTTCTCTCCAAAACCAAGTAGTTGGAATTCAGTTCTCTTGAATGAGCTTATTACTCACCGGAGAGGGTTGAGACCAGTGGTATGAAATAGATACCCCAATTAAAGCTCCTCTGCATCTGCTCTGCATTATATCCATCATTCCCCGCGATCTCTCTCTTACGGTCATTTCTCTCATTTCACTTGGAGAAATGTAACCGGGAGCTAGGGTCCTTCTGACGGAGGCGGAGCAGCCTTTCCCACTGTTGTGTCGCCTGCATCGGAGGGGACAGACCCTGCCCTGGGTCCATGTTTGTGGTCTCGTCTAGTAAATGTGTGGGAAGCACGTACTGTGTCCCTGGCACTGCGCACTGGCTATCGGGGACACTAAACGGGGAGAAGACTCGGGTTGCGAAAGCACCGCTTCTCCTGCCAGATGGATGAGGTTATGCTCGGAACCTGGATGTCTGTGTATCTGTACTTGCGTATGTACTGCGTATTTACTTGTATAGATAAATATATATACTGTGTATACTTGCAATAATCCAACTCCATGCTTTCCCTGCACTCTCTGGGGCTACAAGGCTCTGGCTGGTCCTGATTTTCCAAAGCCGTCTCCCGTCTGACCCCTCCGTTACCCGGGGAGCTCGGTCGTGACCTGGATGGGCGGTGAGGTGGGGGGTGGGGGTGGGGGAAGGAATGCCCCTTCCGGGCATCAGGCCAGGGTTACCCGCTGCCGTCTGGCCCTGCCTGCTTCCTAAGGACGGATGTTTGTGGTCAGTGGTGATGGGATCGGGGACCATTCCTGCTGCCCGAGTCCTGGATGCTTGCTCTAGGCGGCCAGCCGAGAAAGGCTTCCCAAGGACACATGGGCATGTGGTTCCCAAACCCGTGTCCGTCAGACGCGGGGCCCCATGAGCCCCGTACAGCTCGGCAATCAAGGTATTTCCTTTCAGGCCTGCACTTTGGTCCAAGAAAATCTTTTGGGTTTTTCAGAAAGTTTTACTGACTCGGGCAAGCACTTGCTGGCGCCTCCTGCCTGACCGGGGTTATGGGAGGATTCTTTGGGCCGCACCCAAAGGCATAGGAATCAGGGAGAGGAGGTCCCGGGAACTGGCCGGCCTCTGACCCCAGAAGTCCAGGGCCTGATCCTCCATGCCCGATGATCCGGCCAGAGATGGGAGATGCAGGGAATCTGGGGTTCTGTGGAGGGAAGTGATGCGGGGACAGGCGTTGTTTGCTACCTAGCAGCATGGCCTTGGGAGATCGCTTGATTTCTGAGTTGCAGTGATTTCCCAGAGACCTGAGACGGTGCTATAAACCTCAAAAATACTCAGTTTCATGTGTCCAGTACCTAGCCCTGGGCCTGGCCTCTAGTAGGTGCCTAATGTCGGATATGTGAGTGAGTGGGCTGTCTCCGGCCCTCCCTCGGTGGGCTCTCCTGGGGATCCGAGTGAGGCCGAGAGGCCGTGGATGGCCGTCCAGGGCAGGTGGTTGCTCTGCATCTGCAAGAATCAGCTGTGAGAATTCCCCGGAGGCCGAGCTCAGGAAGGGTTGGGGAGCTCAGATCTCAAGAGGCATCCATGGTGGGTGACCCAGTGGGAAGTGAGTTCCCCATTTCTTGAGGGGTTCAAGCCGGGGCTTGCAGTGGAGGGGGGGTTAGCTGGCTGCCAAGCTCCACCCTGAGGTCCCCGGACGTCCAGGCTGCCCTGTAGCCCCCATCCCCGCCCATGGCTGCCTCTTCACACCTGTGGGGCCTCCAGAGAAGTCTGGCACACACAATCTTCCATCCCGGGCTGCTGTGACAAAATACCACAACCTGTGTGTTTAAAACAACAGACATTATTCTCTCACAGTTACGGAGGCCAGGAGTCCTCTAAGCGAGGAGCTGGCTGGGCCACACGCCCTCCGAAGCCTCCAGGGGGGATCCTTCCAGCTTCTGGTGGCTGCCGGCCGTCCTCAGCGTTCCTGGCCTCGTAGACTCGTCCCTCCAGGCTCTGCCTCTGTTGTCACTCAGCCTCTTCCCTCTCTGCCAGTGTGTCTGGGTCTCTGTTTTCACTTAGAAAGACTCTGGTCATGCTGGATTTAGGACCTCCCCTAGTCCGCTGTGGCCTCATCTTCAGCTGTATCTGCAAACACTGTTTCCCAATGAGGTCACCTTCTGAGGTTCGGAATGGGCATGACTTCCAGGGGGGCCACCGTGTTCAACCAAGTGCACATGTTCTTGCACTGGATGCTTCCCGATGTCTGTGGGTTCCCTGTGCGCCTTACCTCTCCCAGCTGCACGGCGCAGGGGATCCCTTTGGGAGTTGGGGTGTTTCTCCTGGGACACCCATTCCCCCCCACCCCAGCTGCCAGCTCTCAGAGCCACGTGGAGAGCCAGCGGGCAGCTGGGGGGAGGGGGCAGCTTCTAGCCTTCCAAAGGGTCACCCATGGGGTCACCTGCAATCTGCCCTGGGTGGGTGTGGCTTGGGTGCTGTCCCTAAGGTGGTCTGGCTCCAAGGCCATCTGCACACAGCTCAGCTACCCCATCCGTGATGTTCTTCCTCCGGTCCCCTCAGCCTGCACGTGTGCTTGTATACTTACTTGTCCGTTTTGGGGTTTGCAGAAGCGGGAAGGCCTGCTGCATTCCAGCCATGTCACAGAAGAGCTGACCACAACGACGGAGTAAGTGCACCTGCTGCCCTGGCCTCAGGCCCTGACCCAAACCGGGACCTGCACGGGTGCAGGGGGGCTGATCTCTGGTGCAATGTCCCTCAACCTGAGGATGAGATTTTCACGTGAAGGCTGTCCTAGCTTTACGACCTGCATGCACTTTCTTCAAAGATCCTTTTTTTTTTTTTTTTTTTTCATGAGGAAGGGCAAGGTAGCAGTTTGGTTCTGTATGTAAACGACTAATTCTCCCAAATAGAAAAGTAAACAAACTACGGGCAGCAAAGGAATTAGAACTTAACTTAGGCTGCCCGGTATCTTTTCTGGAATAACACAGAGAATGGTCAGCAAGTAAAAATATAACCGATCCCCTTCCGAGTCTCTTACAAGGAAGAAAAGGGTAAGCAGAAGTGAAAACTTGAGCTTTTGTAGGGCAGGTATGCTAGTGTCTTCAAGGTCTGCTGTGAGAACAGTTATTCTCCAAAGCCTTTGGACTTTTTTTTTTTTTTTTAAGATTTTTATTTCAGAGAGAGGGAGAGAGCATGAGCAGTGGGCGGACAGAGGCAGAGGGAGAGGCAGACTCCCTGCTGAGCAGGAAGCCCGACGTAGGGCCCCATCCCAGGATCCCGGGATCATGACCTGAGCCGAAGGCAGATGCTCAGCTGACTGAGCCACCCAGGCGCCCCCGCCTTTGGAGTTCTATTCCTTATTTTAGGAGGTGACCTTAGAGAATATTGGGTGGGGGCAGCAGGTGTTCAGAGTGGTTAGGGACCCCTTGTCCCGGTTCATTCATCCACATGTGCATCCGCTCCGTCGGAAAGGGAGCCACACTTCTGAACTAGAACTTTCCTTTGAGATACTACCGAGCCGTCTCTGGTCTCTTAGAGAAAGCCAGAGGACAACCTTTAAAGAAGTCTAAAAGGCTTCAAAACTATTGAAAATAGCGCATCAAATGGCGGATTTCGCGTGTAGCTTTTCGGAGCCCCCATGACACCCTGTTAAGGATCTTTAAAATTCACCACCTTCGTGCCTCTCCACCAAACCTGTTTCAGATGAAACAGATCATTAGAGATTGATCATCTCGGTGAACCCTCCCGATCCGTTCACCGAGTGATTAATTACCATGTCATGAATCCACGTACGGTCTTTTCAAAACTCGGGGCTGACGCAGGAGACCACTCCTGGCCTGGGAGCCCCCGGGTGAATTGGAGAGCTGCCGCTGTGTGGCCCGGTGAGCCGCTCCGCTGTTCCAAGCCCACGGGGAGGGGGTGGGGGGGGGGACGAGGGGCCTGGCGCTCGGCCTGGCACCCACAGTGGCCCTTACGCAGCCAGCCTGGCCTGTTTGGGAGCAAGAAGAGGGCAGCGGAGGGGAATGAGGAGTGGGGTGGGGTCTTAGTCATCCATAATTGTGTAACAACCACCCCAAAACCACGTGGCTTAAAACTTAAAACTTACCATTCAGCAGCACCAGAAGACCCGTTTTCTGCTGAACTGTTCTCCCTATTAACCGGTCCCATGATTTCATCCCCCCCCCCCATGGCATTAATGGGGTGATTTATTTATTTTTATTTTATTATTTTAAAGATTTTATTTATTCATGAGAGACACGGACACAGGCAGAGGAGAAGCAGGGGAGCCCGATGCGGGCCTCGATCCTAGGACCCCAGGGTCACGTCCTGAGCTCCACCACTAAGCCCCCCAGGCGTCCCTAATGGGGTGATTTAATAAAGGTGGCCATTTGCTGCTGATCTTGGGCAGACAGTTAGAAATCCACATCAGCAATTAGGGGGACAGAGAATCTATCAAACCAGAACCTAGATTCTTGTAAAAGTCCTTCAGCGGGGCGACTCAGGGCTCCTTGGGCTCCCTCTGCACTGTGTTCTGAGCCACCCACTGACCCTCTCCCTCTCTGTTCTCCGTTGCAGGATGATGATGGGTCGCTTTGGTAAGTGCCTGTGGGAGTGGGGAGCCCGAGTCTCAGGCACTTTGGGGCTGTGATGGGAAGCTCCTGGATGCGTGCTGTCACACGGGGGGGGGGGCGCGGTGGGGAGGCGCCCCAGGACTTGGTGGGGTTTCCTGCGGCCAGCAGTGCCGGCTCTTCAGCTCTTCGAGAAGTGTGGGGTTCACCCTGGGTCTGTCCGCTCCTCCGAGCTGCCACAGGCAGGTGGGATAAGGAGAGTGTGGTGGGGGTGGCGGGCACGTGTCTGGGATGTGGCAGGTGCTCTCTCGCTGGCCTGGTGGGCTGGTGCCAGGAGGGGGACCCGGCCTAAGGCAGGGCACACATGGCTAATCTAAGAGAGCAAGTAGCGGCGGACGGAGCTTCTTTACAGGATGTACTTTCTTTTCTTTTTTAAAGATTTTATTTACTCATGAGAGACACAGAGAGAGAGGCAGAGACACAGGCAGAGGGAGAAGCAGGCTCCCTGCGGGGAGCCCTATGTGGGACTCGATCCCGGGACTTCGGGGTCATGCCCTGAGCCAAGCCGAAGGCAGATGCTCCACCACTGAGCCACCAGTTGCCCCATCCTTGTTATTTAAAAGAAAGGGAGAGGAAAGGAAGCCCTCCCGTGTCGCATTGCTGGGGATGTGGCCCGGCAGTGGGGAGCGTGGGCTGCGGAGGGCAGGTGTCCTGGCAGCAGCCCTGCCCTGTGTGTGAGCCATCAGAGCATCACCAGGTGTCTCTGATTCTCTGTGCGATGTCCCGCCCCTGTGTCGCGCTGGCCCAGCTCTAGGTGTGGGGGCCCCAGGGAGCGTCCATGCAGCAGACCGGGTGGGAGCCGGGCCAGCAGCAGGCTCCGGGCTCCGGGCTGGTGACTCTTGGGGGAAGAGCCAGGGTTCACAGCTGCTGTGCTGGTGAACACGAGGGGCATTGGAGCCTTTCCTGGGCGAGGAAGCTCGAGAAGCCGGTGGAGTTGTTATTACTTTATAGGCTCGCCCTGCTGTGAAAGGCCGGCAGGCTGCTAGCGGGTGACAGGCCCCTGTTCCCGCCCCCAGCTTCAGCTTCTGCTAGCGCCCAGGTCCCCGGGGTCCCCAGGCGGGCAGCCTCTGCCGTCGCTGGGCCTCTGCTGGTACTTCTCTGGTGGGACCCCCTCCCCGGGGCCCCCTCCAGCCCTTGCCCCTGAGGTTGGATCTCCCCCCTCCTCCCACTGCCCCTGGGTCCTGGTGCCCATCTCTGCCCCTTGAGTTGGGAGTCAGGCTTCCTAAGGCACCCCCTGACCCCACCCTCCCCCTTACGACCCACCTCAGGCTAAACTAAAGCCACAGCCCTTGAGGTGGCCTCCAAGACCCTCAGACCACCCTTGGCACGCCCCTCGCCTCCTCTCGGCCTCCTCACTCCTGCGCTGTCTGCCGCCTGTGGCTCCCCGTTCATCTGAGAGCACGTCCAGCTCGTGCACGAGCAGTGTCCTCTGCTCAGAATGCTCTCCCTCTGGATTCCCTGGTGGCTCACTCCTCAGCTCCCTCCAGGAGGCCCTCCCTGACTGCCCTGCCCACGCCCAGCCTCTCCACTCGCTGCTGCTCACGGGGAGCTGCCACGGCCTGGAAGGCTCGGGGTGCCGGGACACCCTGAGACCCTGGGCCCCTCCTCCTGTCCCTTCATGCATGGCTTCTTGAGCTATAAGCATCCTGTGGGCTGGAGCTGTGTCTTCCTCAGCGTGCATCCCCCGTAACCACCAGCCCCGGGCCGCAGACCTCCCGGGAGCTTCCAGAATACCAGGTGGACCCTCCTTGGGCTTTGCAGGGGGTCCCTGTTCTGTGCTCACTCATCACCTGAGCATGCCAAGCTCAGGAGTGGGGGTCGCCCTGCCCCCCCCCGACCCCCCTCCCCTGAGTCATCCCGTCCTGGCTGAGGTGGGCTGGGAGAGCTGGGAGCTGCTGCCTGATCTCCATGGCAACGGGCCTGCCGGCTGCATCTCCTCCGCAGGCGGCCCCTCCCCAGTCCTGGGCTTCAGGACAGGGGAGAAGTGGGGAGCAGCTCTCCTCCTGTGCCCCAGCTCCGCCTCGGTCTCCTGGTCTCTGCCAGCAGAGCTCGTTCCCCCCACTGCGGCCTGACTGGGCCACCTGTGCCACCCTGGGTCACCGCCCTGGGCCCAGGCCCTCTGAGCCGCCTCTGCGGGCCTCAGGGTCTGCAGCCCTCCCTGGCTTTCTTGTGTTTCTCTTTGCACTTTCTGTTCCCTCTGCCTGGAATGCCCTTCCTCTCCTTGTCCCAGCAAAACCCCCGCTCAACATAAGGCTCCCGTGTGAGGCTGCGCTCAATCCCCTGGCCCTTTGTCCCCAGACTTTGGGTGCCTCCAGGGACCGGGCCAATAACACGAATGAGGGACGGGGCCAGAGCGTGGAAGGGTCCTCTGCCCCTCAGCCTCTGCGCAGGCCGGCATAGACCTGGGAGTGCACATCCCCAGTTCCACGGCAGGTGTGGATGCCAGGTTGAGTGTGGCTGCAGCCTCCGGTCCCTGCAGACAGGCAGAGTCAATTTATATTTTAAAAATGTTACTCAAACGAAACAGCATTTGGACTGAAATGAGCATCCATGAGGGTCGCACTGGGGCAGACGCTGGCCGGTCCTGGCTGATTCAGCCCCTCCCTGTGACCGTCCTGGCTTGTTTTGGGTACCTGTCCTCTCTGTGCTCAGTTTACCCATCTGCCCCCACCCAACCTGGGTCCCTCCCAGGGCTGAGCTGCTCCCTCTTTATCCCCGTGACTGTCCCCAGAGCCTCCAATGGGACATTGGGGTGGAGTGGGGTCAGGGCCCCCACGACACACCTGCCAGGCATGCTCCTCCCTTGATTCTCTGTGAGTTTAATTCTTACACCGGCCATGAGCTAGTGACTATTTTTACTCCTTCTTTATGGAGGAGGGGGAAACAGCTGCTTAGGGAAAGAAGCTACTGGCCTGATGTCCTGGGACTTTGAGGTCAGACGACCGGGATCTATGTTCGTTCCTAAGGCCAGGCTTCCTGCAGGGGCGCAGCAGAAGCTCCCTGGCCCCTGGCCCCCAGCCCCCGGCCGTGCCCTGTGATGTTGGGCCGTGCCCCAGCTGCAGGTCGGGGTGGCTGGGGGCTGGCGGGCCTCCACACCCTCCCGTGCTCCCTGCACGCCTTCGCTCTGTGAGCCCAGCGGTGGCCCAGCTAAATTTACCCGGCTGACGTCAAGCTCTGTTCTGCTCCCAGGGTTTTTCTCAAGCTGCATTTAAAGTTTGTATTTTGCTTTGTAAAAGATTTAGCTTTTTTTTTCCCCCTTAGCAGACTGTCGTACTGAGTATAATCTGACTGAAATGATTATAAAAATAATGTACGGCTGCCTTGGTAGAAAAGCTGGAGGGGGGGGCACCCTGCAGGGTCGGGCCTTTTGGTTACTGTTGGCTTTGAGGTGAAGGAAGCTGGGCAGTCCTCCGCCCAAACACGTGCACCCCCACGTATGGGTGTATGCATGCCATACATAACACGTGCACATGCATGCAAACCCCCATGCGTGTGTGCGTGTACAACATACATACATAGCCCCCCCATGCGTGTGTGTTTGTGCACCACACACGTACACGTTCCCCACATGGGTGTGTATACACATACCGCACATGCTCACACATACGCAGCCCGTCCCCCTTTCCTGTCCTTTTTGCCTCCCACCTTCCTCACCCCACCCCCAAGGCCAAGGAGGATGTTACCTGGGCTGGGCGGGGCTGTGAGTTGCCTCCCCACACCCTAGACCTTGGACATTGAGCACTTTCCTTTTGGGGCCCGGCTGGTAGGCAGGGCTGGGATGCTTCCTCCAGGAGACCTGGTTGTCTGGCCTACTTGGGTGTCGGCCTGCCTTCTCTCTGATTTCTCCCTCCTTCCCTCCCTCCGTCCCTCCCCTGCATGGACCAGGCCAGGCAGTCCTGAAGCAGGCCCTGGGTCAGCTCTGGTTCTGGGCTCCCCGCCATCTCCAAACAGGCAGTGGAGGCTTCCTACCCTCACCCCATGCAGCCCGGCTGGGCTCCCCAGTCCCCAGACCTGCATGCTGGGGTTTGTCCCCAAGCCCCTGCTGGTAACAGTGGGCCTCTCTGCTGGCCAAGGTCCTCTGAGCACATGGGGAGACAGCTGGCTCCTGGAAGATAGAAGCAGGGGCCATAGGGCCTTCCAGAAGCCCTCCTTTCCCTGTCTACACCACCAGCGACTCCCCACAGCCCTGCATCCACTGCGAGGCTTCAGTATTCCTGCCTGCACTCCAGGCTGCAGTGGGCTCCGTCCTGCCTCCATGGGGCCCCACCACGGCAACCCCAGGCCAGAACCAGGCCCTTGGCTCCCAGCCTGCCCTGCTCCCTCTTACCCCCGAGAGCCGCATTGAGCTGGCCTCCAGTGACCTCATGTTGGAAATGGACAGGATTGATTCTGTGTTGATTTGGAGCCCACAGCTGGGTCCTTGGGTAGCAGAATGGGGCAGGGCTCCCCAGGAAGAAGGAGAATGGGTGGGACATGACGGGTGTCCCCCAAGGAGGGTTCTGGAGAGGAATTCTAGAGCAGAGTCTCCTGGTTTGTTGATTGGTTCTGAGGCAGTGGAGGGAACAAGCGAGACGGTGTTTTCAGCCAGCAAGGAGCTAATAGCCAACAGATGGACAAACGTAGGATGTACTCTCAAGTAGTGATTAAGTGCTATGAGAAGTGTCCCAGGGTCAGCAGGTGTGGGGCACTTTTCTAGACGTGGATGGTCATGGAAGGCCCTTCAGAGGAGTTGACATCCGAGAACAACCTGAAGGAAGTGTGGCAGGTGAACAGCAGGTGCAGAGGCCCTGTGGTGGGCATGTGATGGAGGAGAAGCCAAGAAGCCAGTTAGTGGAGTGAAGTCAGGGAGGGTGCGTGTGTGTTGGGAGCCGGGGGATGGGTTGGTGACTGCCCCCACTGGGTCCCATCAGCCACAGGAGAGGGAATGAGTTTTATTGTAGGAGTGATGAGAAGCTGTTGGAGAGCTTTGGTTAGGGGGCGGAGATGGGGAGGGGCAAGATCGATCCAGGTCTCCAGTGTCCCAGCTGGGAGAAGGGCCGGGAGTGGAGGCGTGGGCCAGCCGAGGCGGGAGGCGGCCGCCTGTGCCCGGTGAGGGCCCGTGCGGGGCTGGCAGCCGTGCCATCGGGAGGCGGGCTCAGAGGCGCCGCGCCGGCAGATTCGCTGGTGCGCCCGGAGCGTGGGGACGGAGAGAGGGGGACGGGGGATGCCTGAAGCCGAGGATGTCACGGGGGCGGATATTCGAGCACCACCCGTGACTTTCATGTTACAAGATAGAAACTGAGAGAGACCGAGACAGCGAGTGAGAAGCATCTTTTCCTTGATTCTGCTCCTCGACCGCACCTGCCCTTGGGTTCTGGCGGAAAAGACGAGGATTCTAGGCGGGTGGGGAGAGTAGGGGCGGGACATCCCCGGGGAGGGGGTCGGAGGCTGCCAGATTCCCGGGTTGGGCCGGGACCGGAGCAATGCCGCGCGTTTCCATTAACCTGCCTGTCCCTTCACCTGTCACGCAGAGCGCGACGCCTTCGACACGCTCTTTGACCACGCCCCGGACAAGCTCAGCGTGGTGAAGAAGGTAAGCCCCGGGTCGGGCTGCTAACCCCTGTCTCCAGGCCTCCCCCCAACCCCCGCTTTTTCTTTTTGCAGCATGCACCCCATGCCGGGAAGAAGGTGGGAACGTGTTTGAGATCTTTGAAATGTTTGCCACATGGATGGAAGTGTAATTATAGTCAAAAACGTAACTGCAGCGCATAAAATTAGCACCTTTTAACTCAACATCTCTGCTCCCGGGGTATCTTCCTGCCCACCCGCCCGCTTCTGCTGAGTGAATTAGCCAGTCGGCGCCAGCGCGGCGCTTCGTTCGACTCCAGGCTTTTTCTCAATGCGACAGTGTTTTTGAGTGTGTCAGCCGCTGGCTCTTGCAGGCCCCGTTGCCGTGGGGCTGTACTCACGACCTGCCCTGGACATGGGCAGGCCTCTGCTGGCCCAGCTGCTCGGGGCGCCTGTCTGGTCCATTTCCCCGCCACCCAGGAGCGCAGAGGACGAGACCTTCATCAGCCCAGGCAGCCTGCTTGTGGGCTATGGGTGGAAAAAAAAAAAAAAAACCCACAAAACAACAACAACAAAAAACCCCATGTGAACTGAGGCTGTGGAGTCAGGGGCTGGGGAATGATGAGCTTCCAGGGGGAGGCGCTGCCAGGAGGGCTCGTCCTCACCCAGCCCACTGCGCCTGCAGACAGGCGTCTCAGTGCGGGGAGGCACTTCCCAACTCCCTGTGAAATCCAAGGAGCAATTGGTCATTTCTGCCTGTGACCTAGGGGAGCGCCCTCTTTGTCTGGCACAATTTCCCAGAACAGGTTTCCTGATGCAGGACGTCTCAGGACCTTTACTATGGTGGCGTGTGTTGGAGTTCTCCCAAGGGAGGACTTGGCAGGAAGCATTTTCCAAACTTGCTTGTCAATGGCGAGATCTGTTTTTGTTTTCTTGTTTTGTTTTGTTTTGTTTTTTGAGATCTGTTTATCTCATGGTTGACCGTGATCATGGAACCCACTTTTGGAGAATGCTGGTCCAGCCTGGGACAGTGAGATGATTGGTTCTGGGAAGCACGTTGGCAAAAGGCTGACAGCACCACCCCAGTGGTTCTTCTGGGGTGGAACCGCCTTAGCATCCTTGGGTCGTGAGGGACACACCTTGGGGCCTCCAAGCAGTGCCTCCCGCCCCAAGCCCCTACCCCTTAAACAGCCACAGCTGGCTCCCATTGAGTGGATGCACAAGAAGATTCACGTCTGGCTTCCCCACCTATCAACTGGGTGGCCTGAGGCAGAGGATAACCCCTACCTCAGTTTCCCCATCTGTCAGGACCCAGAGGCAGGACCTACCACTCTGTGCAGAGGCCCTGCACACAGTCTACTACATGGTGTTGACCATGGTGTGGCCCATGGCCTGTCTTTTGATAGATATGATGTTAATTCTTTGAAAAGATGTATTTTGGGCCCGTGGGGACCCCAGTGACAAAACAAAATCCTTTTATTTGCCTGACCGGTTCTTGCTTCCAGCCTGGCCCTTGCCCACCCCCATGTTGACAGTCACCATGTCAGTGGCTCCTTTTCCCCCAGAATAAAAGCAGGAGCACCCTATCTACCCCTCCAGGGTCACCTGCTACATCCAGCTGTGCCCGGAAGATCCCAAGTGTTGGCACATGTGTGCAGGGCCCAAGTGCCCACTCTGCCCACCTCTGCACTCCCGTCTCCCATGGTGTCACCTCCCTTGGCACCTGCGGGGGTCCACACGCCTCTCCTTGCACTCAGCAAACCTCCCTGCCATCGCATATCTCACACGCTGGGTCCTAACTCTCGATTTCCTCGCCGCCTCCACCAGGGGCCAAGGTGGAGAACCGTGCCGCAGGCTGTCCAGGCAGGGCCCTGTCTTGCTGTCTTCATGGCCCCCACATCAAGCAGAGTGCCTGGCACGTAGTAGCTGCTCAGTAAATTTAAACAGAATGAATAAGGCAGGGCTGGGGTGGTCATGTCCAGGGGTGGGGGTGCGGCTGGCGTGGCATCCCTTCGAAGCTGGGTTTGCTGGCTGAGATGTTCCAGGTGACAAGTTTTAAACTTTGGTTAGAGACGAGATGCTGGGGACCCTGTTTCGCTGAGATCCAGCTTGCTGCAGGTTACGGAGGCCGATGGTCCCTCCGGGTGGGGGGCGGTGAGCCGGAGCGGCCTCCTGTCATTCCTGTACATCCAGGACGCATCTAACAATGGAGTCCTCTTCCCCTGACGATTGTATCCTTCCTAAGGGCGCTGATTGTTCCACTACAGGATCGGTAAACACGTGCGTGTGGCCGAGCACGTGCGCACGCACACGGGTTGGCCGGGGTTGTGCGTTTTCCTCTGCAGCTGGGATGGCGAGTCAGGCATGGTTGCATGAAGACCAGGGCTCGCTGGATGCATGTGAGCCTTTTATTTTAGCAAACGGAGGAGATCCTGGAAGCGTCTCACAAAGCCGGTGACGGCAAGGGCAGGTCCATCCGGGTGGGTGGATGGGAGCAGACCGCCTCACTCACGGCTTCCGTCTCTGTCTTTGCCTTGACAGTCTCTCATCACGTTTGTGAACAAGCACCTGAATAAGCTGAACTTGGAGGTGACAGAGCTGGAGACCCAGGTGAGCAGCGTTCCGGGGTGAGGCACCTGCCTGTGGTCTCAGCCTGTGCTCTGATCCCGGGTGGGCCGCCTTGGCCTTCCCTCAGGCTCTCTGTTGTAACGTCCTGGGCTGCTTGGAACACGGTGCCACGGAGGTGGGCGTCCTCACAGCCCTGGATGCTGGAGTCCCCGACTGGTGTTGGCAGGGCTGCTTCCTCCTGGGGCTCTGGGGGGGCAGGGGAGGTGGGGGCTCCGTGCCAGGCCTCTCCCCCAGCTGCAGGGACGTCTGCTGGGCTGTAGACACCTCACCCGCATCCCTGCCTTCATCGTCACCTGACACTCCCCCCCAATGTCTGTGTGTCGTGTCCAGATGTTCCCCCCCCCCTTTTTTTTAAATCAGCTACCCATTCCCCTCTTAAGAAACAATTCATGTTGCTGGGATCTCAACGTGCTTTTATTTTATTTTTTTAAAAGACTTTATTCATTCATGAGACACATACAGTGAGAGGCAGAGACACGGGCAGAGGGAGAGGCAGGTTCCCTGCAGGGAGCCCGATGTGGGACTCGATCCTGGGACCCCAGGATCATGCCCTGAGCCAAAGGCAGATGAGCCACCCAGGAGTCCCGAGATGTCCCCTTTTAGTTAGGACACTGGTTGTGTTGGATTAGGGCCCATCCCGGTGACCTCATCTACCTCCGTCATGAGCATACTTCCTAATAAGGTCACAGTCACAGGTTCTGCGGGTTAGGACTCCAACACTTTTTTTGAGGGGGACCCAGCTGAACCCGTAACACCCTCTGAGACGTCCTGCCACCCCCACCGAAGGGCTGTGGCCACGTGCAATTCTTTCAGTCTAGAACGTTCTGTGCCCCCGCTTCTGTTCTCCACGGCCATGCTTACTGAGCAAGTGCTCGCTAAATACCTGTCCAACGAGGGTGCACAAAATATTTCTCCTGCAGCTAGTATATAAAATATACTCCCCCACTCCGCTCAGAGCTAACATCACACAGTGAAAATCTGTTTCAAACGCTCCCCAGGCATCGAAGACAAAACATAATTTTCCCAGGATTAGCTGGATGCTTGAATTCAGAGTCTTTAGACCTCTCGGTGCAGATTCCCTCTAACCCCTAGCCGATCCTTCTTAAACCCCTGGGCGATTGCTTCCGTTCTGTGTCTTGCTTTGCCTTTTCCCATTTGCTTTTCTAATTAAAAAAGTAATTCAGGTTCATTGTAGAATGTCTGAAAATGCAGATAAGCAAAACAAATAAAAATCATCCCTAATCCCAACACCCGGAGATAACGGTGCCGAGGGGTTTTGTTCTGGACCTTTCCTCCACCTGGCTGGCTGATCCTGGACGGCACGGGTCTGTACTGGAAAGCCCAATGGACCGTTTTTAATTAGTATATTCATCGGTGCATCGTTTGTCGTAGTTTGCGGGCACTGCGCACCCAGCCTCATGACCTGCCGTTGGCTATTTCCTCAGTCCAGGAGCGTCCCAGCCTAAAAATAACGGTTCCCCTTCCTCCCTCCTCGCCGCCTCCCCGCTTCCTCCTCCCCAGACCTAAATGACTGCACCTCATGGTCGGATGTGTGTTCTAGACGTCGTGCGTGCGCGTAGGTGCGTTTTGCAGGTGACCGTGGCTCTCACTGTACAGCTTTTGTGTAACGCGTATTTTGTTTATTTGAGTCTGTGCGCATGATGGCATCTAACCCTCTTCCCTTGCCCAGTCTGTCCGTCCCTACCGGTCACCCCTGAGGACTGCCTTCTATTCCATCCTGAGGCTGGGCCGCACGTCACTAAGCTGGCTCCTCGGGACGGGGCGCATCCCACTGTTGTGATGGGGGGTGAGGGGGCTCTCTTTGTCAGGACGCGCCCCCGGCAGTGGGATCGTCAGTGCAAAGGCAGTGATGCTTCCAGGGCCCGGGGAGGTTTGCCCTTTTGGGCATCCTGGGCCCCGCCAGCCATTCCCAGCTGTCACTCCCCCCCCCTTCCCGGGGTGATGCACACACAGCAGCAGTGGTCGCTGGACATCCCAACTGTGACCCTACACCTCGGTTTGCATTGATTGTTATTTGCTCGGCGTCTCCCTTTTTTTCTCCACCACCGCGCTTCAAGGAGTATCTTAAAAGTATTTGTAACCACTGGTCCACCAGAAGAGAGATTTTTATAAATAACATGCATCCTCAGGGAGACCTGGGCTCAAAGTCCGGCTGAGGGTGTGTGCATGTGTGTGCGCGTGGTGACATGCGTGTGTTTTTCCCTCCTTTTAAAAGCCACTCCTGTAGGGACACCCGAGTGGCTCAGCAGTTGAGGGTCTGCCTTCGGCTTAGGGCGTGACCCTGGGGTCCTGGTGTTGAGTCCTGCATCGGGCTCCCCACAAGGAGCCTGCTTCTCCTTCTGCCTGTGTCTCGGCCTCTCTCTGTGTTTCTCATGAATAAATAAATAAAATCTTTAAAAATAAGATAAAACAAAACCACTCCTATATTCTGGGCAGCTTTCTAGCTCTGCGCCACTTGGGCCGGTTACTCCGTGTCTCTGCACTTCTCTCCTCATGTTGAGGGGGCAGCAGATATGGGGGGGGGCTTGATGGAGGTCATACCCTTGCAAGCTGGGCATTGCCCTGGGAGCCGTGGGAGCTGTGGGGTGTCCGTGGTGTGTCCGTGGGGTCTGAGCAAGGGCACGCCCCTGCCTCATGACAAATGTGTGCTCTCCTGAGTGTGAACTAGAAGCGTCCAGCCCGTGGACTGATAAGCCGCCAGCTGGGCCTGGCTCCCACCCTCCCCAGCACCCCTCTCCCTGCCACGCCTTCCTCTGCAGCCCCCATCTCTCCCACCACCCGGGCACGGCAAGGCCGTGGGAGGGAGCAGAGGCTCTCTGTCCCGCTCGCCTCCCTGCAACTCCTGGGCAGTTTGGTAGGGGCAGGATATTCATTCACGGATGTCCTGGAAATGGGTCAACGCTGACAATTGAGCTGGTTTCGTTGGGCCTGCAGGGGCCGTGTCACCGGGGGAGTCTGGCCAGCACACTCTTCCTGGAGCACGGTCGGGGGGGAGCTGCTGCATGGAGGGGACGTGGTTTTAAAAAGCCCTCTGATCTCCCTAAGGAGATGAGTAATGTGGCTTCCTCATGGTGTGGATGCATGACACCCTTGCCATGCAGACGTGGGGCATTCACCAGTCAGATCACGTTGGACCAGGGCCTGGAACACTCTCCTCGGAAGGATGGTGTCCCTCTGCCTTGGGCTTTGTTTCTTAGCTGCCCTTCCCCTTTCAACTTGGTGATACTGGATGTTTCTGATTTTGACTTTACATCTTTAAATTGGAGGCCTTGGTGGCCTGCCTGGATGGGGGAAGGAGCTCTTGTTTTTTTCTTCTCTTTTAAAGATTTTCTATTTATTTATTCATGAGAGAGAGAGAGAGAGGCAGAGGGAGAAGCAGGCTCCATGCAGGGAGCCCGATGCTGGACTTGATCCTGAGTCTCCAGAACACACCCTGGGCTGAGGGCGGCGCTCAACTGCTGAGCCACCCGGGCTGCCCCTATTTTAATTAATTTAAGCATTTTGTAGATGTAAGAGTTTTGGCACTTGGTTACATAATAGTATGAAAGTTCTTAACATGGTAAATTTTATGTATGCTTTATCTCAACTAAAAAAAAAAGTCTGCATAAGCCAGATATGAAAGGATAAATATTGTACAGTGTCACTTATGTGAGGTCCCCGAAAGGAGGCAAATTCAGAGACAGAGAATAGGGTGTGGACACCAGGGGTTGGGTGAGAGGTTTGGGGGAGTTTGTGGGGTTTTTTTGTTTGTTTGTTTTTAAGATTTATTTTATTTATTTATGATAGACAGGGAGAGAGAAAGAGAGAGGCAGAGACACAGGAGGAGGGAGAAGCAGGCTCCATGCCGGGAGCCCGACGTGGGACTTGATCCCAAGACTCCAGGATCGCACCCTGGGCCAAAGGCAGGCGCTAAACCGCTGAGCCACCCAGGGATCCCCGGAGTTTGTGTTTAATGGGCATGGAGTCTCAGTTTTGCAAGATGATGAGAGTTCTGGAATGGACGGACGGATGAATGGATGGATGCACACAGTATGAATGGACTTAATGCCACTCACCTGAATACTCAAACATGTATAAAATGGGAGATTTCACATTATGTATATTTTACCATAGTAAAAAACAAAATAAGTCTGCAACATTCAAACGAAAAAATAGGGACGCCTGGGTGGCTCAACGGTTGAGCGTCTGCTTTCAGCTCAGGGCGTGATCCTGGAGTTGCTCATGAATAAATACATAAAATCTTTAAAAAAAAGTCTAGGTTTAATAGGCACATGCAGCCAGGGACAGTCATATTGGATGACACCATTTCAGACATTGGGAGGCTGGGGTCCTCACAACTACTGGGCCTGCAGTGGACCCCAGCAGGGCTCAGCCCCTCAGAGATGCCATCTGCCCTCCGGGTGCGGACTGTACCTTGGTTCTCTTGTCCCCTCGGGCAATTTGCTGTGTCCTCACTGGTCTCCATTGCTTCACCTTTAAAGGAAGTAGCTGCTCCCTGGTTTATTGGGGGTGGGGAGGGCTGTCTGCCAAAGAGCTGGGTCTTTTGTTTTAGATTCCTGGTCCCTCTCCTGTGGGTGGGAGGTGCTGCTGGGCCAGGTGGCGGGGAGAGGGGTCTTTTTTTTTTTAAAGATTTTAATTATTATTATTATTCATGAGAGACACACAGAGAGAGGCAGAGACCCAGGCAGAGGGAGAAGCAGGCTCTCCACTGAAGCCCGCTGTGGACTCGATCCCAGGACCCCGGGATCACGCACTGAGCCAAAGGGCCACCCAGGTACCCCAGGAGCAAGGTCTTGATTGAGGGCTGCAGCCTGCAAGGCTTTCCCTGCCCCAGTGCTGCCCAGTGTTCAGGGTCTAGCTGGGATGGACACTAGATGCTCATCTAGATGGACACACAAAGGCTTATTGTCACCAGGCTCAAGCATGGGAACACCTCGTCCAGCACTGAAGAAAGTGCTCAGGAGCTGACAAAGTGAGCATGGGAAACAGGGCAGCAAACCCCAAACCAGAGCCTAGGGCACCCTGCAAGTCATGAGTGGATCCTGCCAGCTGCCAACACCCATGACATGCTTGCCATATGCGGGGTGCTCCCTGTTCCCTTCTTGCCGGGTCCTCATGCCAACCCAGAGAGAGGGAACCAGTGTTACCCCGAGGTCAGTCCTGGGGAGACGGACCTCATGGCCAGGCTGTCCGGATCCGGAGCCGTGGCCCCATCCGCGTGGATGCGCTCCAGCCCCAACCACATGTGTGGCCACGTCCAGTCCTGAGCCACATGCTTCGCACCCGGGTCCTTCCTTCACCTAATTGTGGGTTCCTGCCTGCATGAGGCACGGATTTCTGACATGAAAACATTCTCCTTCATTTGAATGGGTGCAGAGCATTCACCACCTCCATGTACAGCCCAGACACATCACCGCGTGTTTCTCTGTAGTTTGCAGATGGCGTGTACCTGGTTCTGCTCATGGGCCTTCTGGAAGACTACTTTGTGCCCCTGCACAACTTCTATCTGACCCCAGACAGCTTCGACCAGAAGGTACGTGTGTGTGGTCTCCATCCTCAGAGCAGCCCCAGGCGTCCTCACTAAAGCGCACAACCTAGATTATCCCCCGGTGGCTCTTCTTGGGGCTCTGGCTGGAGTCCTCCAAGAAAAAGAAAAAACAAAACAAAAAACTGCCCCACAAATGGTCCTGCAATTAGACACAACCCAATCCTCAGCAGTAGAGATAAACCCAAGTGTCCTGTGCCACATTCTCTTGGGGTCTTTTACCATGAGACGGTACCATTTTTAATCACTGTGGTCGGACGTCTGTAGAGTTGCGAATCCTTCTCCTGTTTGTTGATGTGCATGTGTCACCTCTGGTTCTCCCGGCTAGGTCCACTTCCCCAAGTGCTCTTCTCAGTGGTAGCACAAAGCCCCACAGCTCTGAGGCCACTGTCTCCCTGTCTCCCCTACTCTTGGACAATTAACTCATTTCTGGGGTTTTCCCCCCTTGAAATAATAGGGCATCTCCTCAAATATAGACATGTATATCCATTCCTGTGAATTTTCTAGGAACATCCCCCCCAATGGGATCGTTTGGGTCAAAGGGCGCAACCTCTGAATTCGGGTTGCCGCATCTCATGTTCACTGCGTGTGACCGGGTGTTTTGCCCACTGCTCGGGGCCTCCCCAGAGTTCAGCCTATGCAGACAGTAGTTAGTGCGTTGCCTTTAGAAGCTTGGCTTATGCACGATCCGTATTGCTTTGGACTCACGGGCATCTGTCACTTGATTTTTCCCAAAGTGCTAGACCCATGAGTCAGAGAGGCCGACGATGCAAGCGGGTGGCGGCTGCCAGAGAAACATCCGACAGTGGGGCCAGTGTTTATCAATCTGCATACTTCTGGCACCTTGCAGGCAGCTTGCTTGTGGCCAAATTGTTCTTGCCTCGCCTGCTGAGATGGAATCAGAACAGAGTAGAGAGGTCCTGGCACGTTTGAGCCGTGGTGAATGCAGAGAGCTCGAGCCAGGGGAACGAGCAGAACTCCCATTAGGAGACAAGGGCGCCTTTGCTGTCGTTCTGGAAACGAGCACACAGCTGATGTGGTGAAGAGGCTCGTGCGTTTCCAGGCCTGACCTGGCTGGTGGCAGAAGCATCGTGTGGGAGAGAGATTTCTTCCTTTGTTCAAATTAATAACAATGCTGGCAGCAGCGGTGAATTGAGCCAAGTATCTGGATCTGGGTTTCTTCCCAGGATGAGACTGTGCACCTGGTGGGGGCAGGGGTGCCCTCCCTCCGCCTCCGGCCTTATTCCCTTTGCAACAGGGCTGAGAGTTTTGTTGGTTGCTGCCCTGGCCTGGGAGGTGCGGGAGGCCTAATGACCATCTCCAGAGCCATGGAGGGAAGGCTGCTTTAGGGGACAGCATCCAGCGTGCGTCCAGTGGCCCATTCACCCTCATGAAGGGGACGCCCTGGGGGTGGGGGTGGCTCTGCGGGCAGCCGGAGCTCTCCTTGGGGAAGATGCTAGAATTCCGGTGGATTCTTAACCAGCTTCCTGGTCCCTCTTGGGGGAGCGATGCTCATCATAAGAGTCACTGGCAGGTTCTTTGCAAGCTTATCCTCTTTATTAGCCTCCTGGCATCACGAGCTCACGGGCAGTGGCGTCTCCCCGCTGCGTAGACCTGAAATCGCTCCAGGCCGGTCCCTGCACCCGAGCTCTTGGGCGCTGCCTGCAGCTGTGGCAGGACGGTGGGGGCTGCTGGGGTCTACCCACTAGCTGTCTTCTGGGGGTGCAGGCTCCGTGGGGGCGTGTCTGCTCCGACGCTGGGAGCTCTGCGTTTCCAGAAGGGAGGGCACTGAACGTCCTCTGAGCGCAACAGGAGATGGGCCCGGGGCTGCTCTCCCCACACGGAGTGATGTGTTTTTAAACAATTGCCCTGGATTTAAAAAACAATGAGACCAGACAGGTCGGACGTCCTAGGTTGCTGCACACGGACAAACGGCGCTCTGTGAGCTTTCTGGGACGTGGGCACGAGCCGTGGCTTTGTGTTTTATCGTCTTACTCAGTGGGAGCCACTTTGCTGAGTACCTTGTGCCCATTGATCATCTTTCTGGAAGACTCCACAGCGTCCCTCTCTCTGGGGAGCGGAGACTCCGCTGGTTCGTGCCGGCAAATACAAGGAAAGGCTTTGCATTCCGTCCCCTCATCATATTCCCTCCCTGGGGTCAAGGATCCGCCCCTGTTCTGGAAACTTCTATCCTTCCATCGCCTGGCCAGATTTTCAAAAATCCCATGAATTGCAGAGGGCAAGGATTTCAGGGTGTCCTGGCTGGGTGCTGGTTCCCAGGGGTGGCTTGGGGCCTGGTCCCCTCGGGTCTGGGGAGCTCTTTGCTGTTCTGGCTGCACTTTTCCGGGCGCCTGGGGCCAGGGGTCGGCGGAGGTGAGGGTGCCTCTGGGATGAGAGCAGGGCGGCCAGGACTTCCTGCCTGGCGGTTTGCTCAGAGTGAGAAGAAAGCAGAAGAAAGCCTGGGCAGGGCAGGTGTGGGGTTTCAGGAGCCCGACCTGCTCAGAGCCGAGCACTTTACCAGGAGCCAGCTCTCCTGTCCTCACCCACCTCGGCCCCGGGACTGCCTCCAAAAAGCAGCCTTGGCGCATCCCCACCGCCCCTCCTCCGGGCCAGGCCGGCTCCCTGCACCCAGGCGTCTGACACCCTGCGTGGCATTCCCACTTGGCCCTCGGGAACGGCCCAGGATCCCCCTGCCCCCTGCGTCTGGTCACGTGCAGCCCCGTCCAGGGCTGGGTGCGAGGGGCCTGTCCCCACACGGGGTCCCTCTGAGCGCCACCTGCCCAGTGCTGGTGCCGTCGAGGGTCCTGGAGGCCACTATGCCATCCCTGAGCTCCTGTGTGGGGGTGGGGTGGGGGTGGGGGGAGTGGGTGGGAAGGGTTGATCAACTGCAGGTTATTTTGTCAAACATCATTTTCCTGGTTAATTATTAAACTACAAGTAAAATGCCCATATTTCTGGTTCATTTACACGGAAATCGTAAAGATATTACTGTTGAAAGGATATTTGATTACTAAGGGCCCCAGGGTCCTCTCTAGCTCTGACTCCATGATTTATTTCATTTTCTGGTGCCCCCCCAACCCCACCCCCTGACAGCCTTTGCTCCCAGCAGATGGCTGGCTGTGATGTGGTTGGTCTCCCGGCGTCCCTGTGATTCAGGTGGATAAATGCAGCAGAGAAGGTGTTATTTTAAACCTCTTTAAAAGCTGTTAGCAGAATATAAGCTTCCAGCATCCTCGTGGGCTGAGTGGTACCTTTCATTTCGGGGAGAAGTCGGGGGGTGGGGCGGGCATCCATCTTCCTGTGACATCTGGTAAGTCGAGGGCAGAACCAGGGTCCTGCCACCTGCAGCCACCACCGGGCTGACTTCCGTTCCAGTAGGGTCCCTGGTACCTGGGCCACCACTGCCCTTGAGCGAGATGTCCTGCCTGCAGCTGTGCATACGCGGCTCTGTGAGGCCCTCCCAGCGCACGGTGGGCAGGCCGTGCTGTGCTGGGGACAGTGCGGAGCTCTGGGTGCTTCTGGGAAGTGACGTCCTCTCCGGGCCTTGGCTTCCTTGTCTGTGAAAGTGCCAGAGTCACTGTCACTTCTCATTGTGTGGCCTGTGGCAGAGCAGACGCTCGGGGACCCCAGGGCCCTCGAGGGCAGGCTTTGTGCCTTCACCCCTGCATCTCTCTGAGCTGCCCCCGGTCACTGGTTGAGCGGAGTAAGGACCGTCTAGTAAACATCTTCGCCCTACACCCCTGCCCAGCCGGCGCCCTGCACTGGGCCCGTTGGGGCCTGTGGATGTACTGATTCTGCTCTCGCTGCCCTGGCAGGTCCACAACGTGGCGTTTGCCTTTGAGCTGATGCTGGACGGAGGGCTCAAGACACCCAAGGCTCGGCCTGAAGGTAACGTCCGGCCCCCGTGCCCCCTGTACTCTTAGCTTCAGGGACCCAGGAGGACTGTGCTGGCAGAACCACTGTCGCTGGTCACTAGTAACCGCTTGACTCGGAGGACGTGACCTCTGCCCACGAGCCTCGGGATCTGCACACCCTGCAGGTGCCAGCACTCAGGCTAGACATGCTGTTTCACACCTTGAGAGGGTATGAAAGGCTTGCCACAGTTGGACGAGTGTCATGCTATGTCCCTGATGGCCAACAAAGGGCAGTGCTTGTGAGCAGGGACGAGGCACGGTCATGCTGCGTGTGGGTCTGAGCAGCAGCGGGGAGCCCCGGGGAGCCCCGGGTGCACGTGTGAGCCCTTGCATTCCCCCTGAGTCGGTAAGCTGGTCGACAGGCTGTCTCTCCTGGGTGAGTCTTGGTCTCCTTTATAAAATGGAGAGGCAGGAAGGAACCAGCTCCCTGCGCCAGCTCCCTGTGCTTCCCTCCGGCTCTGGGCAGAGGCTGGAAATGCACTCTGGGACCAGGTACAAGGACGCCTGTCAGTTCACGGCAGCTGCTCGGCAGCCTTCCTCTGTACGGGGTGCTATGTCTTGCTCTGGGGGTGAGTGCCTGCAGGGGGAGAGCATGGTGTTCATTCTGTGGCCAGAGAAGGGCCTTTGGCCTCATCTGGTCCAATGGGCCAGTTTCACCGGTAAACAGGTGGAGGCCCAGAGCAGGGAAGGCACTTGTTGGCTAAGTCATAGGGCAAGTGAGGAGGAGACCCGGGTGCCCTTCCCACCAAAGAAGGCAGCCTGGACTTGACAGGCCGAGGGTCCTGCCGTGGGCCGCACCATGTAGCCCATCGCTTGGCGTTGAGGGTGCAGGAGAGGGCAGCAGCCCTGGCCCCACCCTGCCCCAGAAGGCCTGCACTCCGTCCTGGCACAGGTTGGTGCTTGGCTGTTGGAGATCCCACAGCACATAGACACCATGGGTCGCCAGACTTGCCGGACCCACGTCCTACAAGGGATGCAGGAGGAGCAGCCCTGTCCTGGCCATCCCAGGGGCTCACTCAGGGGTCTAGCGGCCTGGGGCCTCTCAGGGCCACTCGGGATGGCACCACCCAGGGGGTCGGTCTTTAACCCGAAGTGCTTTAACCCCATGCCTCCTGCACACCAGCACCAGAGCTCAGGTCCTCTCGCCTCTCCAACGGCGCCTCTCTTTTCTTCCACAGATGTGGTGAACCTGGATCTCAAATCCACCCTGAGAGTTCTTTACAACCTGTTCACCAAATACAAGAACCTGGAGTGACAGCAGTGAGCCGCAGAGCCTGTGCCGGGCGTGCAGGCCTGGCCTCCCCCACCCCACCCCACCCCACCTCACCCCACCCCATCCCACCCCACCCCTGCTCCACCGGCCTGTTTGGGTCATTGCTCATAAGCTCCGTAGTGTAACACACAGTGGGCAGCATCCTTTAAAATGCAGGGTTTGGCACCCCCCTGTGCTTGCGTGCGGCCCCATGGGTGCTCACGGGACACTAGTCAGCCCTGATCCCACCCAAATCCCCCAGCCTGTGGGAGGGGCGCCCCGCAAGCCTTTCCACGGAGGAGTTAACGACCGTGGGTGATCACAGCAGCCCCGACTGCTCTGCAGGAGCCATGGGTCAGCTTGACCGGTGCAGGCAACTCTCCTTGGAAGCAAGGCCTTTTTAGTAAAAAGTGTTTTGTAGTTATAAAAACTCCCCTCTAAAGTCCCAGAAGCTTCTGATGGGATGGGAGGGCCTGCCCCACATTCTGTCTCTTGATCAACCAGTATTCTTTTCATTTACCTTTTGCACGAACGTCTAAGACCCGGGTGACCCTCAACTGCCACTGTGTGGGAGGCAGGATTTGCTGAAGCGATGTTGGAGGGGGGTTTTTTTGGTGTTTTTGTTTTGGGTTTTTGTTTTTGTTTTTTTGGTGACAGCCAAGTGGGCTGCATCAGGAGCCAGATCTAAAATGTCGCTTGACACATCTCAGAGGCCCTGTTTGGGAATCGATGCATTTTTAAGCTTTTAAAAAACGGAGTCTCTCCATTTGCAGGGGCTGCTGTAACAAAATGGGGGCTTAGACGACAGGAAAACAGGACTGTTGTCTCCCAGCGGCGGAGGCCCGAAGCCCAGCATTGAGGCAGGGCTGGTGCCGCAGGAAGACCCTCTCCTTGTTTTGCAGGTGGCCATCCCTCCCCCGTGTCCTCCCTCTGTCCCTGGCTGTGTCCTAATCTCCTCTTATAAGGACACCAGCCATAGGGATGAGGGCCACCCATGTGACCTCATTGTAACGTCCTGGCCTCTGCAAAGACCCCATCTCCAAGTATGGTGACATTCTGAGGTGCTCAGGGTTAGAGCTTCAACATATGGGTTCCGGGGGACACAGTCCAGCCCTTACTGGGGGGATACGAAATCTTCATCTCCCTCCCCTGCAGCGTGGCTTTCTGGAACTCTGCTGGCATCTCCCACTGGGTACTCTGGAAAGGGATGCTCTTGGTCCCCTCCCCTACTCACCTTGGCTCAAGAGAGTTGGGGGGGGCCTCCCCTCTGCTGAGGAGGGCACCTGCACTGTGTCACTGCACCTGCAGCGCCCCCGCCGGCAGCCTCCTCCCTGGGCTCAGCATTTGCTGCCAAGCAGGATGGGCCTTTCTCATCTCAGATTTTCACCTTCCCGCTGTCGATCGGAGCTGTTGAGCTGGTTGTTAGTATTAAATCGAACACGCTCGCGACTCAGGAAACCCTTTACTGTTGTGTCTCAGCTCTACAGCCGCCAGGCTGGCGGGAGTTTCCAAATAACCGTTCTGATGGAAGTGGTTTCCCAGCAGGGGCAAGAAATAATTAAAACAGTATTACGGTGTCTCTTTTGGGATGCGGTGACATTAAAGGGCCACTTTGACAAAATAGCCAAGGCTGGAACGTTCTCTGCTGACTTCGTCACACACATAGAATCCCAGCCGGCCCCCAGAGCCGTGCGGCGTTCACAGGCGGGCCTGGCAGGGCTGTGTCCACCCCTGGGGGCCCAGGGGGGGCGGAGAGGGCGGGGGAGACCGCGTTTGGAACGAATGCAGTCTCGGGGTGTTCAGCCCAGGTGGGCAGCTCTGGCGGCTGCGAGGGGAGGCAGTGGTGCTGCGCGGCGGGGAGCTCCTCCTGGCTGGGCAGGGAGCGCACGGCAAACCCTCTGTGCTCCTGGGAGGAGGGTACAGGGGATCCCGAGATGCGGGCCGACGTGAACAGGCGCAGCTGCCTCAGTGCCGACTGTTGAGGGCCACGGCGCCAGCAAAGCGTGTGATCTGTGTTCCAACCTGGTTTTATTCAGGTTGGTTCGGAGGTGGCAGGTCTGCCTTCTGCACACCTGCCAAGGCCCCTGCGCCGTGTGCGTCTCACCCCCCCTCCCTTCACTGTCCGCTTTCAATCAGCTCAACACGAGGCCTGGACATTCGTGCCCTGGCACGCCTGGGCATCTTCTTGGGGGTAACCTCTGCAGCAGAAGCCTCTTCCTTGACCCTGGAAAGTTCTAGAACCTTTCCTTCTCCATTGACCCACATTTTCAGTGGATTGTTTTTCTGTCGGTGGGGGGTGGGGAGGGTAGGGGGGCGCAGGGGGTCCTCCGCAGGACCTAAATGACAGCGAGAGAATTTGCGCCCAAGTGGCGCCGGCTCAGGGTTAGGGGCCCCGAGCGTGGACCCAGGTGAGGGTGGCGAGATGGTCACCTTTTATCCTCCTCTGAGTGGCTGTTTGAGTCCCCCCTGGCCATGGGGAGGCTGCTTGCAGCTTTGCTTCCCCTGCAACAACTATAGGATCTTATGCACGTGGAGCCCCGAACCCATGGGCCCGCATGTCCTTATTGGAGGTGATAAAGAGCTGGGTTTTTTTTTTTTAGATTTTATTTATTTATTCATGAGAGACACAGAGAGGCAAAGATACAGGCAGAGGGAGAAGCAAGCTCCCTGTGGGGAGCTTGATGCAGGGATCCCAGGATCGCAGGGAGCATGCCCTGAGCCACCCTGGTGCCCCACAAAGAGCTGTTTTTTAAAGGAATGGAACAGTTTTTTTGCCCCCTTTTGTGTGCCCCTGTTTCATTGTCTTTTTAACTGTTTTAAGCAGTGTTGCCATTGGATTTCTGGATATTGAATGAAAGCCACTAAACCCTTGGTGGTGGTGCCAACGCCGCCCCCCTGGCTGGCAGCGGGAAGCCGAGGCTCTGCCTCACTGCCCCGACGCCGGAGACTTGGTTAGGAAAGTGCAGGGTGGTGCGGACAGTGAGCTGTTATTTGTTCCTTTTTTTTTTTTCTGTTATTGATTCTAATAAAGAACCTGAGAGCACGAGGCTGTGCGCTGCTTGTGTCTGTTTTTGCTTTCATGCACTTAGTGGTCAGTGATTGTGCCAGCCCAGGGCTTGGGCCCGGGACGTGCGAGCTCCAGGAGCTTCCAGTGACACCGGGAAGTGGGCAGAGGAGCTGGCTCACAGCCCGGTGTGGGCGGACAGGCCCTGCGTGTGTTGAGGCCGAGGCCTTCCTGGGTGGGAGCCACAGGGAGAGGCGGGGGCAGAGTCACCGCGGCGGGTGAGCAGGAACACCGAGCAGCGCTAGGCCAGTCCACCTGCTTGCCTGGATCCAGCGTGGAACGCGACGTGCCAGCAGGCCGGTTGCGCAGGCTGGACGGTGCTGCTCCAGGGAGGTTGCGCACTCCTGGTGCTGCAGGGCAAGGGGCCCAGGTGAACCCCGGCGGTGGCCAAGGCTCTGCGGTCCTCGCTGACCCTGCTGCAAACCTTCCCTGCACAGGTCACGGTGGGGTGGGGGGATTCAGGTGCCTCGGACATGTTAAAATTGTCACTTAAAGTATCGCTAACCTGGAGAGCGAGGCCTCGGTGCTTTGAAAGTACTGAGCATCCCAAAGTGCTGCTGGCAAGTACCCAGCTCTGGGGAGACGCCGGGTCCAAATCCGCTTCGTCCCCGTGTGACTGCTGGCCAGCGAGTCCTCCCTCCCTCTCCACGGTGGAACATTCCCCCCCGAATCCATCATCCCTCCTCGCTTAAGATCTGCCTCCCTCGACTGGTAACAAATCCTGTATTAATCTAGGTTCAGATGCAGATCACCAGAGTCGCTGTAGTTGCTTGCACAGGAAGGAGTCGAATACTCGGAATGAGGTGGCCCCAGAGCCCAGGAAGGCTGGAGCTACAGGCCGGGGACAGACCTCCGGCCCCAAGGCCTCTTCTAGTGACACTGCAGCGCCGGCTGCCTCTGCTGTGACGGGGGGCTGCTGAGTGGCCGCCTGCACTCAGTGCTGGGGTCAGGTTTTCTCCGACCAGCCTCCTGGTCCATCCTCCCATGTCTGCTGCCCTGGCCTCGCCGGCTGCCTGGCCTGGCTTTCTTGCCGCTCGTTTCCCCCTGGGGTTTGGCCCTGGCAGGAAAGAGTGTGGGGGAGAGCAAGCGAGGGTCGCTCGTGGGTCGGCGTGCCCCCCTCTAGCGCAGCCCCTGGCTGGTGGCTGGCTCAGGGCCTCAGTGGTCTCTTTCTGGGCTCTGGTGTCCGCTCTGGCCTCTGCCCCGTTGGGCTGTGGAGGGTGACAGCTCCCTCGTGTTGCTAGGCTCAGGGCGCAGCACCGTCTCCTCAGGTCCCCTTAGCCCTGCCCCAACAGGTGCTTTATTAAACTCCTCAGGTTCCCTATTCGGACATGCTGTCCCTGCTGGGACCTGGCAGGTGCACCTGCCCCCAGGGCCACGCCGTGTCCGCCACGCTTGCCCAAGCCAACTGGGGTGTGGGCCCGCTGCTTCCCGCCCCCATGTGCCACGGACCCCGGGCTTGCAGGGGGGCGTTGGGAGGGCAGAGACTGAATCCTGCCCCTCTGTGTCTTCCTTTGCCCCGAGGCCGGCTCCCGTAAAATCAAAGCCCTTAAAACTCTACTTCATCATCGGTTACTCAGTAACTCTCGGCGGTGGTAACATCACTCACACTTTTTGTCATTTTTGTAGCTTCATGGGAACGCGTTCCATGCTCCCAGGCACCCTCGGTCCTGCTTCCTACCCCTCTGCCCCATTCCTGCCTGTTCTGTCAGCAGAGAAAGGGTGCTCGGCTTGCTGGCCCCTCGGCCCTGTCACTGCTGCCGTGAACACTCACAATGTGGTGAGGAACCCTACCGACGGCCTCTTTTAGATCAGGCTGTTCGGGAAGGCTTCCTGAAGGAGGAGGCGTTTAAGCTGATGATACAGATGAGGACTTAGCCACTTTCAAAGCTGGGGCAGGAGCCTCTAGGCAGAGGAAACCGTAAATGTGAAGACCCTGAAACAGAAGACGTGGTGCTTTCAGGAAGCAGAGGCGGTCAACACATGGCTGAGAGGCTTGGGGACAGGAATGGAGATCTAGCCAGCAGGTGCATCAGGACACGTGCTGTGCTGGACAGAAAAGATTTTGGAGTTTTTGTTGTAATTGTTTTTTGAAGATTTTATTTATTTATTCACAGAGACACACACAGAGAGAGGCAGAGATACAGGCAGAGGGAGAAGCAGGCTCCCTGCGGGGAGCCTGGTGTGGGACTCAATCCCAAGACCCCGGGATCACATCCTGAGTTGAAGGCAAATGCTCAACCGCTGAGCCATCCAGGCGTCCCATGGGCAGAGTAGATTTTATTTAAGAGCAATGGGATGCCAGTGGTGGGTTTTGATGGTCTGGGACGTGAGCCTCCTGGGCAGGGCTGGGGTGTAGAGGGCAGCAGCTACGGTGGAGTAAGGAGGCTCCTCTATGGTCCAGGCCAGGGGAGAGGGGAAGAGGGGCTGGCTGGGCGGGGACGTGAGGGAGGAGGGATGGCCCGAGGCAGGGCTCGAGGTTCGCTGGTAGCCAGGATGTGGGGTCCTCTGGGGCTGCCCCTGGGAGATGGCAGGCCTGGGAGGGACTGGCTGGGGTTGTGAGGTGGGGAGGGAGAGCAAGAGGGAAGAAAGAGCAGGTTCCAGTTGCCTGCGAGGCATCGGAGGGCCAGGAGGTGTGGCTGGGTGGCTGGGGCTCTGGGGACAGAGCTTTCCGGTGGGGCCGTGGAGGCACAGGGCCCTGAGGCCCAGCGAGGAGGAAGCTCCCTGCAGACGCAGCCGAGCAGGCCCCGCGGAAGCCACAGGCTGGGAGGAAGTGAGTGGGGTGTGTGGCCCCTGCCTTCCCCCCCACCCCGGCCTCCAGCCCCCCACCGGAACTCATACTTGGAGGCCGGTGATCAGGATCTACGCGGCCTTCATTTCCTGGTGTGGAGGAGGCAGCTAGGTGAGTCCTCCTGGCTTCTCCACTCGTGCGAGCCTCTGTAATGCTGGGGAGCCAGAGCTCATGGAGGGAGGGCTCCGGGGGCCCTGGTGGGACCGACCCCAGAGAACACAGCCTTAGCTGGGGCCACAGGGGAGAGAGTCCAGCAGGCGACACCCTGAGCCTCTGTGCCCCTCCAGCCACCCATGCTCAGAAGCAGCCCCTCTGTCCCCTCCCCTCCTGGGGCCAGGCAGACAGGCGCCATCCTCTTTCCAGTGTGGCCAGGTGGGCAGCCTCCCTTTCCACACGCCATCACCCCTGAGCTTCCCCCAGCGTGCGGGGAAGAGAGGCCACCCAGCTTCAGATGGAGGAACCGAGGCCCAGGGCAGGACGGGGACAGCCCGGAGTGGCCGACGGCCTGCGGCTCTTCCAGCTCTGTGTCCACTCCACTGCCTTTGGTGACTCTGAGTCGGGCCCTGCCTTGTATAAAGATCTTTAGGACCAGAAATGGAGAGGATTTATCCCAAGTCACACAACTAGAATGAGGAGGAGCCAGGCTGGACTCTGGGCCACCTGACCCCCAGGCCACACTCTTTTCTCCGGCCTCATCCTTTGAACCGAATCCTGTCCAGGAGGAGGTTTGGGGGTTCACGGGGTAGGATGGTGCCTACAGCAGTGCCCTAGTGTCCCTGGGCTGGCTGCTGGGGTGATGGGGTGCCTGCAGCCCCAGGGAACGCTACCAGCTAGCCCCAGCTTTGGACCCTACTGCTGTAGTCAGGCCTCCCCGGGGACTGGAGCCGAGCACCAGTCTGATGCGTGACACCCCAGCCCCAATGTCGGTTTGGGACCAGAAACGCTGGTGGAGATGCCGGGGCTGAAGAGGGGGGCAGAGCTGCCAGCTGAGGAGAGGAAGTGAGCCTAGGGGAACAGGAAGGAGGCCAGGGCTGCCCCATACCGCTGGGGGTGAGCCCGGCTCCCTGTCCATAATGAACACCCGAAGGGGGCTGTGCACACTCTGCAGATGCCGGCCCCGCCCATGCCAGCATGACCACTGAGACCCCCCACCCCAAACTGCAGAGAGGCCGAGGATGATGAGGCACATTGTAGAGAGCCTCGTTTAGAACCAGGACGGGCAGGGCCAGGCCACCCTCTGAGGCCAGGCCCACAAGGAGATGAGCCTGGGTGATGTTGGCACGCCAGCTCTGTCTGCTCACTCAAAGGCTGGGGGTGCCACTCTGTGCCCACCTGTCTCATGCTCGGGGACCTGGAGAGGATGACCCCAGGGCCCCCCCAGTCCAACCCCCACAGATATCACTCATCAGTGTGTTTGCCTCCACCAACCCCCATGTGGGCCCCCCTGGGTACCCCCGGAGCCCTGTTCTAGGGTTTCCTGGACCTTGACAAGCTCTGGGGAAGGGCCACCCCCCCTTTGTCCTGACTGCAGGGAGTGGGGCCCGGGCTTCCTGGGTACCGCAGAAGAGCTGCGGCCTGGCTCCTCTGCACCCAACGGAGGAGGCGCCTTTGCTCAGGCCGTGCCCTCAGCTGATGCCTCTCTCCAGCCCTACATCCTACAAGAATCGGCCTGAGGCCTACCTCTCATCCAGGGTACCCATCCCCTTGCCTAGGCAGCCCCCATCCCACTGTCCCTGAGCCTCACGGTCTGGAAGAAATGACTCACAGGGTGAGCGCAGGGGGCTCCTCGGATGGTGATCCCTTCTGTCCCCTGCACCCCAGGCCCGCATGGGAGAAATGGAGCCCGAGTCCTTCTACAACCTGCTGCAGCATCCTAAGGTGGCGGGGCCGCCGGTGGAGGAGGAACTCCCACAAGGTGCCATGTCCTGAGGGGGCTGGGGGGCGGGCAGGGCAGCGGGGGGGTGGGGTTTGCTGGTGAGGGTCTGCACAGCAGGAACCTGACAGGCAGGTCTGGGCACAGCCCTGCTTTACCAAGTCGTCCTCTGAACACCCAGTTCCATTCGGCCCCTGCCTATGCCCTCTGCTTCATCCCTGACAGTCCCCTGCCCCTGATTCCAGAAACTTCGGCAGGTATCCCCTCCTGCCCGCACGTCTCGAGGTTAATGGTGACATTGAGGCGAGCCTAGCTGCTACTATGTGCTATGCACGTCTTACAGGCAGCAGCTCATTTATTGCTCTGAGTGTAGACCATACGCCTCCTTTGCACTCACAAGGAAACTGAGGCCCAGAGAGGGACGTACCAGAGTAGCAGGTGACTCGGTTACCGTGGTGGAGCTGGGATGCTGAACCCAAGGAGGGCAGCTCCAGCTTTCAGGATCCATGCCCACCACACGGTGCTGGCAGCTGTTCCCAGAGATCTGGCACCTCACGGTGGTGGGGTGGGGGTTATTGATCTGCTTTCTTCACACGCGTGGAAAGAAATGGTTGTAGGATGGGGCGGTTCAGCAGGTCTGTTTTCCCAGCTTGGGGAGCTTGTAGCTGCTGCCCCTGAAAGCTCCCTCCCTGGAGATGGTCAGAGAGGACAGCTCAGCTGCCCCAAGCTGGCATCACCCTGTTACAGAAAAGAAGCAAGATAGGAAGTAACCCCTGTGTCCCCCCCCACCCCTCAGTAGCATTTATGCCTCCTCTAAAACATAAGTATGATGATGGAAAGGGCGAAATAATTTTTTTAAAAGATTCTATTTATTTATTCATGAGAGACAGAGGCAGAGACACAGGCAGAGGGAGAAGCAGGCTCCCTGCAGGGAACCCAATGCAGGACTCCATCCCGGGTCCCCAGGATCACACTGCGAGCCGAAGGCAGACCCTCAACCGCTGAGCCTCCCAGGCGTCCCAGGGTGAAATAATTTAAGTGAAAGAGCAGCATGCAATCGTCTCGAGATGCCGTGAGGACAGCGCTTCAGGAGGGCGCTGCGGCCTGGCCGAGAGGCCCGGAGCCCACGAGAGCCTGGGGGCCCGGCTGACTTCCTTAGCAGTCTGGTGTGCTCTGTTTATAGAGGATTTGAGGCTGGAAAGCATCATGAGCAAAACTGCTGCTAGCGGTAGGGCTTAGTTATTTGAAAAAATATTTATTTTTTGTTTCACAGTTGATTTAGAAATACTCGAAGTCCTGGCCAGCAGAGCCGGAACGTGGGATGATTTAGAGCGGCAGGAAACCTGCTCCAGGAAGGGGGGGGGGGGGGTGTCCCACCAGAGCCGTGCACCCCCCGCCCACCCGCCCACTCCCCAGCGCTGGTCCCGGGCCTGCCAGTGCCCAGCGGGTTAGCCATCCCTCCTCGTCAGGAGATACGGGCCTGGAGAACTTGAAGGTTTTCAGAACATCTAGGAAAAGTCTCCAGCTGCGTCATGGGAAGACAGAGGTGTTGCACTTTGTGAACCGGGGCAAGGCAGGCCCCACATGGTGACTCAGTTTCCCCCACATTCACTGGGACGAGATGAACTTGCAGGCCCATCTCAGTCCAGACACGTGTGGGTTCTGAGTCTGAAACCCCAGGAAGCCGCCGACCAGGGTCCCGGGGCTCAGAGAGTCAGTGCGTGGGCCCCGAGTCCTGCCCACGGCCGGGAGCCTGGCGGATGCAGGTGAGATCTGCCTCGGCTCGTCGGTGCCCGGCCCCCTGGCTCGTGTGAGCCACGCTTCTTCTCGAGTAAGTGGGTAGACTTGCCAGAGAAAACACAGGAGGCCGAGTTAAATTTGAGTTTCAGACAAGAAATAGTTTTTCAGGCTAAGTATGTCCCCAAAATATAAATATTGTTGTACTTGAGGAGGAGCTGGTGCTCGTGAGGGAAATGAGAGGGAAGGGCATCCGGGGTGTGGTGGGAACAGGATGGGCAGAGGAAGAGGCATGGAGGACGAGGAGTGTCCAGGAGAACCAAGTCACTGTAGACATTTGACGCTCAGGGTGTGTGTGCATGTGTGTGTGTCTGTGTGTGTGCATCTATGACTGTGTGTCTGTGCACGCTTGTGTTGTGTATGTGTATCTGTGACTATATCTTGTGTGTGCATCTATGACTGTGTGCATGTATGTGTGTCAGTGTGTATGCAGGTGTGTGCATGTGTGTATTTATGATTATGTGTGTATACATGTATGTGTGTGCATCTATGACTGTCTATGTGCACAATTGTGTGTGCGTGTATATCTGTGACTATGTCTTGTATGTGCATCTATGACTGTGCATGTGTGTGCATGTGGGTATCTATGATTATATGTGTATGTATGTACCTCTGTGTCTGTGTGTACACTGTACCTTTACTGTGCAACTGTGTGCATGCATGTGTATCTGTGACCACATATGTCATGTGTGGATCTATGTATATATCTATGACGGTATGTGTATGCATGTGTATCTATGTGTGTCTGTGTGCATGTGTATCTGTCTTGTGTGTACATCTATGATTATGTGTGTGCATGTGTGTATCTATGACTATATGTGTGTTCATGTATGTGTGCATCTATGACTGTGTGTGTGCACGCTTGTGTGTGTCGGCATGTATCTACATGTGTGTATACGTGTGTGTGTGTGTGTGTGTGTGTGTGTGTGTGTGTGTGTAGCAGCAGGACCAAATTCCCCTTGTGTCAAGGTGCCTGCATACAGGTGACCTGCAGGGAGAGAGCTGCCCAGCTCCCTGCGGGTTCCCCACACACGCGTCATGCTCCTTCTGCTTCCAGGAGAAAAGAAGAAATACCTGCCGCCCACGTCCCGGGGGGATCCCAAATTTGAAGAACTGCAGAAGGTACAGCAGCTTCCTATGGTCTCTCCTGATTTCCCGGGAGGCAGTCTGTTCATCTTCTTGGGGCAGGGATAGCGGGCACCCCTCCCCTCTCTGACCTCAGGCTGGTGGGGGGCGACCCTGCACGTCCCTGGGAGATCTGTCGAATGCCTAGGCGGAGGAACATTTCTTGAGCAGCGACTGTGCCTTCAGAGATGGCCCCTACAAGCCTCGAGACGGTTGAGAGGGATCTGCTGTTTTGCATCCCACAGAGCGAATAGTGAGGCTCCGAGGGGCCACCTGACGTGTGGGGGACACAAGGCTGGCCAGTGGCTGGCCACAGCTGGAGTTTGACCCAGGCCCTACACCCTGTGCACTTTCACCTGCTCGGCTGCTCAAGGCAACGGAGAGCTGGCAAAATGGGTGGGACAGGCGCGGGTCACCCGGGTCACCCGGGGCTCTCCTTGGCCCTGAGTCTGCTGCTGCAGCTGCTGGACCAGCTGAGCACAGGCAGGCTCAGGCCCCTATTTCCCTCTGTCCTACTTCTCCAGTCTCTTCAGGCCTTTCTGTTGCCTCCTGCATCACCTTCCACCCCCAGGTTGTGGCTATCTCGCATCCCTTCCCTCCTGCTTCCCCCACCCTGAGTTCCCTCACTCCCTCCATCCCACCTGTTCCCACCATCAGGCACCGGGACACAGAGTAGAACCGGCACGGTGCCTCCTGGAAAACCTGACGGGGTGCTGACACGTCTTAGTTTGGGCTCCTCCAGGAGCGGATCCTGAGACAAGGGTTTGGGTACAAGTAGGGGGTCAGGCGAGTAATAGCAGGAGACAAGGAAAGCAAGTGGGGAAGGGAGATGGGGAGGGAAGGGGTCACAAGGGCAGGAGCTGAGGCCTGCTGGGCCCTCTGGGAGCAGGTGCAGAGGCAGAGGAGCTGGGGGGTTACTCACCTGCTCTGGAGTAGCTGGTGCTGCTCCCTTAAAGGCACGGAGCTCCGCTTCCTGCCCCTCTGGCCTGTGGAGCCCAGGCAGAATGGGGCGCCTGGGCAGAGCTGCAGGAGGAGCAGGGGTGTGCACCACGGTCGTAGTCTGTGCCGGTGTCCGGGGGCTGCCGCCACTCGGCACCATAATAAACCCCATAGCTTAAAGCAAGAGGAGGTGATTGTGTCTCAGCCTGGAGGCCAGAAGTCCTAAGTTGGGGTGTGGGCAGGTGGTTCCTCCCGGAGGCTCCGAGGAGGACCCCATCCCAGACCTCTCTCCCAGAGTCAGGAGGCCCCGACAACCCTTGGGTCCCTTGGCCTGTAGACGTGCCCCTGCAGTCTCTGCCTCCCTGGTCACGGGGCCTCCACCGTGTCTCAGTATCGTGTCCTTCCTGTCCTTCTGAGCTCTCACCAGACGCACCTGCTTAGGGTCCACGTCCCCACCGACAGCCTCTTCGGGGCAGCTTAGGCTTTGGCTAGCGAAGCCCTTCGAGACTCTTCCCCTTATCCTGTTCCAGGGCCACCTCCCCACTTTCACATACCTGTTACGGCAGCTTCCCAGCACCGGCCCCTGGCACAGGACCAGTCAGCCCCACCAGCCCAGGTCCCTGGTGAAGAGAGGTGGAGGAGGGTCTTTGGGAGCCCAGAGCAGGCCCCCCAACTCAGCCCGGGAGAGCAGGGAGGGCTTCCCAGAGTTGGTGACATTCGACCTGGCCTTGAAGGACGGGTAGGAGTTGGCAGGTGGGAGGAGGGCATTCCAGGCCGAGGTCAGAACCGAGCCAGGTGGGGGCCCAGGTGAGGAGTGGTCCCAGTCAGCTGTCACCTGGGCATCTGCAGGTCCTGATGGAGTGGATTAATGCCAAGCTCCTCCCAGAGCACATCGTGGTCCGCAGCCTGGAGGAGGACATATTCGATGGGCTCATCCTGCACCACCTTTTCCGTAAGTGGTGGCTCCCAGGGCTGCTCGGGCCTCCCAGCCTCACCCCCCTGCCCCTGCCGAGTGTCATGTATAGAGTGACCTGGACAGGTGGAGGCGGCCTGGGCTCCTCGGGTGCCCTGTCTCAGTCTGGAAACCCCTCGTGCTCCCCAGGGCGGCTTCGCTCTCAGGGCTGTCTCCTGACCCCAGCCAGGCCCCCCTACCTGCCCCCAGTTCCTGTCCCCCTTGCTGTTGAGATGTCAGGTTTGCCCTACACACCTGCCTTCTGCACAAAGCTATGAGGTCCCAGAGGGCGCAGGTGGGGCTGATCTTGGTCCTCCGCCGGCCTGCGGCCCCTTCCACAGCCCCTGCCACGGAGCAGGCGCGGTTCATCCTCAGAACAACCCCATCCTGTCCTGTCCCCATTTTACAGAAGAGGACACCGAGAGGCCTAGTCACTTGTCCGAGGTCTCAGAGTGAAGAAGGCAGGGGAGTCAGGATCTGAGCCTAGGAGTCTAGGCCACACGGCCTTGCAGGAAGGAAGTGTGCAGAGCTGTGCCCAAGGCCAGGGGAGTAGGCACCGGGTGGTCAGGGTGAGGTGGGCCAGTGGAGGGCAGCTCAGAGGGGGTGGCTTGCTCAGGTCACACAGCTAGTGGTGGGGGCGTTCCCCCCCCCCGTGCTCCCCCTCCCTCACTCCCCTCCTCCTCCCTCTTTTGCTTCCCTGTGCCTCTCCCTCCACTCCCTCCCTGGGCCTCTCCCACTCTCTCCTGCCCTTAGAGACGCTGACCGGGCTCAAGCTGGAAGTGGAGGAGATGGCCCTGACCGCCCCGAGCCAGAGGCGCAAGCTCGAGGTGGTCCTCGAGGCCATCAACGGCAGTCTGCAGGTGGGGGAGCAGCAGCTCAAGTGGAGCGTGGCAAGTATGTGAAGCCTGGACCGGGGCAGGGTCTAGGGCGCCCAGGGGGCCCAGGGGGTCCAAGAGAGGGCGGGGGCGCCTGGGTCCCTTTGCCACAGGCCTCTGCTTACCCAGTGGGTGTGCTCACCTGCCTCTGGTGTGGGGACACCCTGGGCGCTTGGGAGAAGCAGAGGCACAGCCTCCTGGGCAGTCATGCACCTGCTGGGTGCAAGCAGCCCTACACCCTTCCCTACCGCGGTGCTGTGCTGCAGCCAAGCACAACGTTTTGCGATGTAACCGCAGCCAACGATGCAGCCCCTGTTGGAGTCCCAGGCCCCGTGCGCCCCCACTCAGCCTGTCGGATGGGTGCTACCCATCTCTCTCATTAACTGATTTAAGTAATCCCTGCAGTGCTGGCTTGTGAGAAAGGAGAGCGAGCAAAGCACCCAGACCCCCACCCCAGCCCGTGAGCAGTGCGGTGTGACGTTCCCGCCGTTTGGGTCCCCACCTCCCTCCCCTTTGCCAGATGAGAACACTGAGGCTGAAGGGGGTTCAGTACCTGCTCCAGGGCTGGGGGTGATGACGGAGCCGTTCTCAAGCCCAGTTCTTGTTGGGTCTCGTGCCGCTGCCTTCACCACCACGTTTAAAGACTCACTTTCAGTGCCCAGTGTGTATAACGTTGCCCTGAATTAAGTCACACTCATCTGAATCCAGCAGCTTCTTCGGCCAGGGCCCCACTGTAGGGCATTGAGTTGCTCACAATTGTCCGCAGTGACTGTCTCTGTGTCTGAAGTCCCATCTGTGAGGTGGCTTGTGCCCGTGGGCTGCATTAGCAGAGTGGGGTGACGAGGGCAAAGGGTGACAGTTTCGAGTTCTGAAGGAATGTCTCCAGACCTCTCCCCTCCAGAAGGCTGGACGCAGAGCTCCTTGGTCTTCAGAGGGTGGTTGTGACAACAAGGAGGCCTCTGTGTGGCCGCTTGGCTCTGACCTGTGCCCTCTCCCCTCCCAGCCATCTTCAGCAAGGACCTGCTGGCCACCTTGCATCTGCTCGTGGCCCTGGCCAAGCGCTTCCAGCCTGACCTGCCCCTCCCGACCAATGTCCGGGTGGAGGTGATCACCATGGAGGTACGAGGCTGGGCGCCAGGGGACCCCTGTGTATAGGCTGAGCATTTGGGTCCATATCACCATACCCTGGATTGGGGGGTGCTGTGTGGAAGGGGGATGAACCTCCCTGGAGAAAGATCATGTCCCTCCAGGACAGCCGTGGGGGCTGGGCTGGGGCCGTGGGTGGGAGATGTCGGGAGTCCCGGGTGGCCACAGGGAGATCAGTGGGTGGCATCTGCCTGGGGCTGTCAGGAAGGTCCTGGCTGATGGCAACCATGTCACACAGGCCATAAGTGGTCATATGTTCATGGCCTTTTGGGAGCCTTCGCAGCCTTGCCATCACTGGTGGTGTCCCTTGTTCTCTACAAATGGCTGTGACCACACAAGGGAGCCTTCTTGGGTTCCTCCACCTCCAGGGCCCCCTTGCTCTAGTGCACTCACAACTGGCGTTGAAGTTCATGTCCCCAGAGCCCACGGCTTCTCACTCAGGCAGACTTTGAGCACACACATGGGGCCCCCACCTGCTCCTGCTCCCCGTTAATCCCTCCCCCAACCTCTGAGTACCTGGTGAGCAATGGGGCTTCCTGTCCTGGAGCTTACTTTTCCCTCAGGTGAAATCATTCTTACTTTTATCAAAACCATTGATTAAAATTCTCTACTAAGTCAGGACTCCCATGTCATGAGTTTGTTTATACTTCTTATATAAATCAGAGGTGACTTCATTCCTTCACTTATTCATTCACTCATTCATCAATCCATCCACCCAGCTGTCTACTCACCCATCTACCTATCTATCTATCCACCCAGCCATTTTCCATCCATCCATCCATCCATCCACCCATCTGTCTGTGCATTTGTCCACCCACCCACTCACCTATCCATCTGCCCATCCATCCATCCATCCATCCATCCATCCATCCATCCATCCACACATCCATCTGGTCATCATTCATTCATTATTCAGATCAACTCATGTTCATTGACTGTGAGCCAGGCACTGGGTGAGACTCCGGGGACACCTGGGGAATAAGATAGACATTGTCCTCCTCTTTGTGAGACTCAAGGCTCATGAGAAAGACAGTTGAGCCAGGCCACCATGATGAGAGCTGTCCAGGAGCCACGCTGAGGAGGGGATGAAGTGTAGAGTGAGCTGGGTTCCTTGGCATTGCTCTGGCCACTATGGTCTTTTAGTGGCTGGCGTGGGTCCCCGGGTTTTCTGGGATTACTCAATTTCTAACCCCTTTATATTTTCTTAGAGCACCAAAAGTGGCCTGAAGTCAGAGAAGTCAGTGGAACAGCTCACTGAATGCAGGTGAGGGGGAACCAGGGCCCGCAGCAGATGCCAAGCTATGCTTTCTGGGGAATGGGCGGTGTGTCCTGGGGCCGGGGGCCGATCTACCTGACTTTGTGGGAGGGGCCCTCACACCTCTCTAGCTTTCTCTCAGCCCCTAGAGGCTATGGCTGACCCCCCAGTCCTTCCGGGAGCCCTTCCATCGTGCCGGCCCTCGCGGGGCATGGCCCTTCCTGGGCTGCTGGGCATGCCCACCCCAGCCAGCTCATTTTGTCCTCTGCACAACCCAACAAAACAGGCAGAGTTGTGGTTAGAAGCTGTGGCTCCCAGTCCAGAGGTCACGCCACAGCCTTTGTGGGCCAGGAGGAATCCAGACCTGGGGTCATAGGGCCCCGATGCCATGTTGGCTTCCCTTTTACCAAGTGTGGGGTATGGATGAGGGAATCATCCGTGGCAGGGAGATGCTACAGCAGAGCACAAACGTTGTAACAGGATGGCAGGACCCCGCTGGCCTCCCAGCACCCGGAGACAAGCGCACCAAACACTCCCCATACCACCATTTATTGAGTGCCTACTATGTGCAGGCGGGAGGCTCTGTCCTTGGGTGCCCATGTCAGCCAGCTGTTTACCTTCCAACTGTCTGGACGAGCAGGATGCTCTGCCAACGAGCCCTTCCCTCTGCCCTCCTGAGCAGCACTGACCAGGGCTTCCTGGGTTCCTAGGCCACTTGCAGGAAGTCACACGTTCTCCTCTCTAGCCCAGCATTTGCCGAGGGCCCACTCTGTGCAGGACGCTGGGCTGTGTCACCCCTGTGACCCATTTGACCCTCACAGAGCCTAGCTAAGGGAGTCAGTTCTCTCTAGCTCACAGGCTTGGCACAGCCCCACTTGGGCTTAGCTCACCCTCGTGAGTATATGATCTGTGTGACTTTGGACAAGTCACCTCCCCCTGTGTTGAGCCTCTGCTTCTCTGAAATATGGGGGCCCATTCCTACCTCTTGGACTGCTGTGAGGTTATAGGTAATGTGTGTGAGGGGGCCTTCCCCCATCTAGACTCCCTCCAACCCTGGGGTCCCTCCAGTCTCTGGCTCCTGTTGGGGGTGGGAGGTACTTCAACCAATGGAAAGTCGATGACCAGCATCCACTGTGACCCAGGCATGTGTGCGGAGCAGGGCAAAGGTCAGGAGGTGCTGGCTTCTCACGCTAGGGGGTCCTGGACACACACTGAACCTTCCCCAGGGCATCCCGGGAAGAAGCCTCTGACTCAGTGAGGTCACCCAGAGGCTCAGCAACCCTGACCCGGCGCCTCCTCCAAGGCCAAAGCCTTAGGGTCCAGAAACGAGTTTGGGGGAACTCAAGTGGGAAGGCGCCACATGCTACCCCCCTTGTGGTCCTACAATCATCCTTCTCAGCCCCTTTATGAACTCGGAGCTCTGAGAGGGCTCACCTCTGGCTCTCAGCCAGGGTCTCGGGCAGCACAGGGGCGTCTCTCCCTCGGACACCCTGGTTCATGCTGATGAGCTCCCGGTCTCTGCATCAGGCGGCCCCTACCCCGCACGGCCCAGTCCCCTCCTGAAGGCCACAGCACGGGCCACCCGGCTCTCCGGCGACCGCTTGGCCTGCTGGGGGCCCAGAGCCCTGCTTCTGAGGGCGGGGCTGGTGTGGAAAATTTAACACAAAGTCAAAGAAAAACCATTCAAGACAAGAAAAACAGAGTGAAAGAAGCCAGACACAGAGGAGTGCGTACTGTGCGATTTTTCACTGACGTGGACTCCCAGACAGGCAAAACGAACGCTCGGTGGGAGGAAGCACAGTGGTGGTAATCCTGCTTCGGGGGAGTGGGGGTCGCGGGGGCGGGGGGGGGGAGAGCCCTGGGGTGCTAGGATGGGTCTGTGTCTCCTTGGGGTGCCCATCACACAGGCGTTATGTAGGAATGCACCCGGGAGAAACTCACCATTTGTTTTGTTGCACGGGTAACGCCTCCTGCCCCAACTAAAATGACAACCATCAAAATGACAAAACCCAGACACAACTAGGTGAGGAAGCCTCCAGGGAAGGGCCCGGGCCTCTTCCTTCCGTTTGCTCCCCGCAAGGGCCCTCCCTGCCTGGTCACGAGGCTGCCAGGGGCAACGGAGGCTGCCAGCCTCCTTGTCAACCTTGCCAGCGCCGAGTCCCGTCACACAAAGAAACTTAGAGTCTGAAGATGTTTTTTTGTTTTGTTTTTTAACCATTTCTTTGCCTTCCTTCCCCTACAATTTTCCCTTTAGCACAGAAAAGGACCAGCCGGCGAGTGAGTACTTTCGTAACTCCAGGTCTTTTCCTCTCGGATGCGTCCCCGAGGGGTGACTTGCTGGGTGTTGTCCCCTTTGGCTGGTGATGAGGCGATGAGGGTTGGAAGATAATTTGTGAATGTGCCTGGCGCAGCGTGGGTGCCTCATCGCAGCTGGTGTGTGACATGGCTACTGCTTTTGTGACACACCTCTTCCCCCATTGACGGATTGGTCCAGCCATTCCTTCTTTCATTCATTCATCCTGCAGTCGGTTGGCCTGGTCGGCTGTTCGTCCACCCACCCACTCACCATCCATCTGTCCATCTCTCCATCCATCCACTCACCCACCCACCCACCCCTCCATCTAGCCACCCACCCACCTACCGTGCCTCCCTCATCCATCCATCCATCCATCCATCCATCCATCCATCCAACCAACATGATTTTCCTCCCTGAGCCCTCCCCACTGAGGACACATTGCTGTAGGGACAGGGGCTTCCATGAGGGGCACCCCCCCCACCCGCAGAGGTGGAAATAATCACCTGTGAGGGGATTTGGAGAATAGGCTGAGGGAGGATGTGGGGGGTGGAGGGAGGAGAGGGGAGGTGAAGGGAGGCTGCCCGGTGTGAGTGTGTGAGTGTGTGAGTGTGTGTAGGGCAGCTTGAGGACAGGGGGTGTTGCTCAGGGAGCAGCTCTTGTCAGGGGGCAGCACGAGGGTGGGTCGCACGATGAGGGGCAGGGACACGGAGCAGGGCCTCCTCACAACCCCTTCTAGCACATTCATGCTGTTCTGGCTCATGTCAACTGAGCGCACATTTCCTTTCACTTCCTGGCTCCTTCGGGGACACGATTCCCCTGACCACGGGCCAAGGGGTCTGGAAGGAACCGCTTGGTGCTTCCACCATGTTTGTGGGTGCATTTTAAAGGGCATGGTGCTATCTGGTGCTACCTTTCACCCTCCCCTAATGAGGGGACCGAGGCACAGAGAAGTGAAGTGACCTGCTCAGGGTTTCACGGCAGCTGAGAAGGTGATTTTTTCCAGCCAGCTCGGTGCCCGAGGACCAGTCTCCCCCCGGGGGGCGGGGGGAGCATGTGGGCTGCAGATATTAGGAAGACAGCTTGTAGGGAAAAAGGGCTTTCGTCTGAGGACTTGGGTGTCTGAGGCGGGACCAGGCCTGAGCTGCCGAGCTGCCAAGATGCTGCTTTTGTTTCTGAACCTCGCAGGCATGACTCAGCTGCCGAGAGCGCTGGCCTTTTGCACGATGCAGGCTCCACGTCCCCATTCTGCCAATCCAGAGATGCTGGGGAGGAGACCTCTGGGCCGAGTGTCAGTGCGGGGCCGGCCTCAGCTCAGCCACCCAAGGCCGCTCCGTGGACCTGCGCGCGGGGCCGGGGCGGGGGGTGGGGTGTGGGGCTGGCAGGAAGGAGGCCAGCTTCCCGGAGGAGGAGGGGTGCTGGCTGAGCGGGTGCAATGGGCATCCGCCACAGATGGGACAAGAGCCCTACTGTGCGCCCAAGTGTGTCACCTGCCACCAAATGTGCCATGGCCCCATCTAGTAGGTTTTTTTCCGACCCCAAGGCACAGAGAGGGGAGGCGGTTCCCCCGGGGTCGCACAGCCTGGGAGCAGCAACGCAGACCCAGGCCCGTTGATTTAATTCAAGAACTGTGCGCTGGAGCTACAGCTCCCTCTGGGCTGGGTACCCCGAGAACCTTGTATGGAAATACGTCCTGGTTTGGCGCCGAGATAACAGCATCGTGATGCGGTGTTTATTGGATCTGTCTGCAGAGGACGTCTTCGATGAATTATTTAAGCTGGCTCCGGAGAAAGTGAACACGGTGAAAGAGGTAAGAGAGAGCCAAGCCCCCAGTGGCTCCCCTGCCCGTCTGCCCCGTGTGTCCTGGGGTGACAGGGAGGGAACGAGGCCCCCCACCTCTCACCTGCTGTGCCTGGGACACCACGCGGGGAGAGCTTTCTGCCCCCCGCAGTGGGAAGGAGGGACACCCGAGCCCTGGGCCTGAGGTCCTCATTCTTCCCTGGGTAGGCCATTGTGAACTTCGTCAACCAGAAGCTGGACCGCCTGGGCCTGTCTGTGCAGAATCTGGACACCCAGGTAGGGCTTCGGCTGTGGGGCCCCCAGGCGGGGAAGGGCCATGGGGCGAAGGTGAGGAGGCGGGTCCTGTGGGGCGCTGGCAGCCGGAACCCGGCCCTGTGTGACCCCAGGATGTGTGGGGTCTTGGAGCCTTGGGGCCCTCCCCCCACTGCAGTGGGGTGGTGTCGCTGGTAGGCAGCCTCACCAGCCAGGGACACCGTGGGGGCCGGTGAGGCAGGGACCCCAGGTTCCTCAATGCTGAGGGGGCTCCCCTCATGCCACGTGCTAGGCGCTGTCGTAGCTGCTGCCACAGCCCTGCCTCCGTGGGTCCTTGGGGGTCCAGCCCCCCAAGTCCCGCCATGGGGCAGGACTGGAATCTTACCCATTTGGCCTTCCGTCGGGTATCGTGGGCCTGTCGTGTTCCCTCAGCACAGAGGGGATCGGAGAGCCTGAGAGAGGCTAATTGTCAGCCCCAGGCCTTCGGGTGGTGACGGGGCTGCTGGACACCGGACACATCACCTGACCATGGCAGTAGAGGCGCTGGGCCGGCTGCTTTCTGCTCATGCAGCCAGGAGGCGGTGGGGGCCAGAGGTGGCAGTCGGGTCTGGTCCCCGGTGGACTCCCTGGCTTAAGGTGATCCCAGCCAGACGCACCCTGACATCAGCCGGCAAGGATTGGGGTGCCCGGTACCTGAAGCCAATAAAGCCCTCACTCTGTGCCAGGCCCCAAGCAAGGTGCTTTGCCTACGGTAACTCGCCGAATCCTCCAGACGGTCCCTGCGGTGGGAACAGGTGCTCCTCCGTTTTATAGATGAGGAAGGACCCCAAGACACAGAGATGCTGACTGACTCATCCAAAGTCGCACAGCGCTAAGAGCGGGTGACCTGGGATTTGAATCCAGGGTGCCGAGGCCACAGTTTGTGCTCATCACCACGTCACACAGTGGCCACATGAGAGGCCCCTGTGTGATGTGTGCGGTGACGTGGCAGGCTGGAGATGCCAGGCCCTGAACCTGACGGATACCAGATGCACCCATGTGGCTTCTGGTCTGCGAGGACGCCTCCTTCACATTTTCTGCGTGGCCTGGGTTGGGACGTCTCTGAACCTCAGGCTCCTCTTCTTTTAAAGTGAGTTTAAGGACACCAGCCTCATAGAACTGGGAGTGATAAATAAGATGAGTCTCCGGTGTTTTCCGTGGGACCTGACATGCCGCGGACATGCCGTAAATGATGCGTTTGTGGTTTTATTATATTTTATGTGGGCAAATGCAGGAGGATCCTGTAGGTTTCCATTTTTACCTGCTTCGTCTTTTATCTCTCCCTTGGGGGGGAGGAATGGCGCTGTGAAAATAATGATAGGATGACGGTATTTAGAGACTGCCAGATAAGGGGAGAAGTTGAAGTCTCTGGTCTTTATGGGTATTTCCGGGGAAGATCGGCGGAAAAGATTTCAGGCCGAACTAATAACATCAAAACAGATCTAATGGGAGGAAATTCTATTAAGGACTTCGAGCGGTGGTTTCTCCTCCAATATCCAATCTTGTGTTTTGTATCTTTGAGGAGATTGAATAGGATTATGCTAGCATATGATATGCTGGCGGCGGGGCAACGGCTTTATCTCTGCACGTGCAGACCGAACAGGGCAGAAATATTAATGTGGCAGCCGCAAAACGAGCCTGGCGTGCCGTTCTCTGCCTCTCCCTGCGGAATAATTTCACACTCAACTCTGTTTTCTCCTGTGCTGCTGCAGCTCAGGGAGCAGTACGTGGCTTAAAAAACGATATTCGGCTATTTCACGGATAACGTGCAGAGAGCTGGTTTTATTGAGTGTATGCTGTGTGCCGGGCAGCCAGTAAAGCACCTCCTAGGAGCTGCCGCTATGGTTCACAGCACACCGCAGTGTGGGGGATGTTGTCCTCACGTCTTAAGAAAGGCAGCTGAGACCCAGAGACCCTGGTGCCCAGCGCCACGAGGCCCGCAGGTGGCAGCGCAGGGGCCCTGGGCCGCCCGCCTCCAGTGCTCTCCTTTGCAGTTTGCAGACGGGGTCTTCTTACTCCTGCTGATTGGACAACTGGAAGGCTTCTTCCTGCACTTGAAGGAGTTTTACCTCACTCCCACCTCTCCTGAGGAAATGGTAAGTTTTCCAGAGGTTTCCTTGATGGTCTATTCCTGAATGGAGGCGGCAATACGGTCTCCTTATTTACTTCCAGGTGAAGCAAAGGGTGGAGGGGAAGTTTGGTTGGTTGTCCACGTATCTACCCATCCATCCATTTCATGCAACTATTTATCTGCCTGCCCATCCACTGATCTGCCTATTTATCTATTCATCAATCTGTCCATCCACCCACCCATCCACCCTCATCCATCCATCCATCCATCTATCCATTCATCCATCCATCCTTCCATCCTTCCATCCATCCTCACACCTATCCATTGACTTGCCCGTTTGCCCATCCACCCAGTTTACCCACCCATTCACCTGCCCACCCATCCATCCATCTACCCACTTATCCACCCCCATCTGCCTCTGCACCTGATTCCTCATTTCTTGAGGTCCTGCTTGGTGTCAGGCTGTGCCGTGTGGGCCATAAAGACAATCCCACACAGCTCCTGTTGTTGAAGGCCTCTCAGTCTATACCCACTGTACTCTTGGTGATGTATGGTTCCCCAGGGCTACAGTAAACTGTGTTGGTTCAGGGTGGGTGGGTCAGTTGGGCACCCGAAGGAAGGGGTGGTTGGTATGATCTGAAGGAGTCAGGAGGGGCACTGTGTGAGAGGTGACATGTGTTGGTTTGCAGAGGGAGGGCACCCCCAGGGGAGGGAATGGCATCAGCAAAGGCTCAGGTGCGGACAGAAGCATGGAACTCTCAGGATGGTGTCCATCTGTGGTGTGGTCCCGCTGCAGGGGTGGGCTGGGGAAGGGAGGGGTCTGGCCTTGTGGGAGTCAGGAGACCCCATGGGGACCCTGCAGGCTGGCAGGCTGCTTGGGGGATGGCTGCACCAGTTGGGGCAGGAGGGTCTGTGGCCTGACCCAGGGAAGTAGGGGAGAGAAGGCAATGCTGGTGCCAGTAGCAGGTCTGCCTGTGTCCCCACGCATAGCCTCCCGGCCTGCCGTGGTCCTGGGGATGATCAGACCTGTGGCCTGCCTGAGGGTTGTGAGGTTCTGGGCTGGCCCAGCCACCCCCTCCCCAACCAGGGCCCTCTGTCCAGGCCCCTCCCCCATGCACCCCCAGCCCTGTCCATGTCCACAGACTCCTGGCCACGGCCTCCCGGCCTGTCCACGGCCTTTGGAGGCCTGGTCCTCTGGCATCTCCAGGTCTTTGCCCAGGTGGTCCCTCTGCTTACCTGCCTTTGTTCCAGCCTGCTTAGCTGGGTTGCATCTCCATCTTACAAAGGGGAAAGCAGAGCCCCTGAGAGGCTCTGGCACTTGCTCAGGACCACTCTATGGTTCACTGGCAGCTCTGACACTGGCACCAGCCTTCTGAACCCCAGCTGCTGCCCCTCCCCTTGCACCATGGAGATGCAATTGTTAATGGGCATGACCTCCCCCTGCCCAGGAGGCAGGGGTGCTCTTGACTTGGAGACTGCTTCAGGGCTCTGATTCTCAAGAGCTTGGATCTAGGATGAGGAGCAAAGAGGCTTGAGCTATGCAGTGTTTGTGTTTCTGGTGGTAGTAGCAAGGACGGTGGTCAGCACTCACTGGGTTCTTCTGAGCTGTATCAGTCAGCTATTGCCCCAGAAACGCTGTGTAACAAACCACCTGGACAACAGGTGGCTTAATGAATACCACAATCCTGTATTCCCAGGGATCTGCAGGTAGGCTGAGTTTGGCTGGTGTAGACTTGGCTGGGTTCAGCTTGTGGGGGGGGTGTTGTTTCAGCTTTGTGCTACATGCCTGTCACCATCCTCCAAGGGACCAGCGGCAAGCCCAGCATGGTTTTCTTATGGGAATGGCAGAGACACAGGGGACTAAGCAGAACCCATGAGGCCCAGGCTCAGAATGGGCAGTGCCATCGCTTGCCTCTCATCCCATCGGCCTGGGAGGCCCTGGGCCTTGGCGGGGATGCAGGAGTGCCTACAAAGTGTGTGGGTGTAGAAAGGGCCAAGAACAGGGGCCACTAGGGTGATCTCCTGCAGGCAAGGGGGTGAACTCGCTAACTCCTCATCATGCTGGGCCTGAGGTAGGAACTGTTCCCATCCCCGTTCTCAGGTGAGGGTACAGTTCCATATGAGGACCAGACAGAAAGCTGGTCACAAGCCTATACCAGTTAGAACAGAGGGCAGGGTAGAGGTCAGACTTGCACCTGGGCTTGTCCGCCTCCAGAGCCTGGGCTGCCTCCCCATTTCCCTCCTGGGGAGTCAGGGTGAGCCCTGTGGGAGACAGAGGAGTATGAGCCTCTCTCCAGCCAGGAACGGGTTTTGCCCAGAGCTGGGCCCCTCGGAGGGCCCAGGAGGGTCAGAACCCAGCCGAAGTGGTGCTGCTGACCCCGCATCCAGAAGGCAGAACACAGAGATGTGGGAGGAGGCGGAAAGATGGAGCAGTGTGGGCTACACGTAGGCCGGGGAGCCTCAGGAAGGGGCTCAGAACCAAGACCCCGAGCAGCACACGTGCCCCCTTTTGTTACTTGGGTGTTGGGCTTCATGGGACTTCGAAGCCTCTGCCCGATATTCCGCACGCTCGCAAACCCCAGTTACAAGCCGGGGGCAGAAGTTGCCTGGGTGCCATCGGCCCGCTGAATCCCCCGATGTCAGACCCGGCTTCCCCATAGGAGCCACATTACCTATATGGGGGCGGAGAAGCAGCCTCTCGGCTCAGACCCCGAGAACGAATCTTATGGGACCTTGTAGGAAATCTCAGCTGCAGGAACGTATGATCAAAATGCTGAGGAGGTCATTAGCTGAAGAAGGCGGGGACCACAGCCCTTTCTGCCCGTGGGACGGACACCCGAGGGAACATTATTATCCTGGTACAGCGGCCCCTTGAGATCGGATGTCTCATTACCAGACCTGTCTGCTCTGCAGAAGTCAAAACCCTGGCGCCGGGAATCGTGGGCTTCCTCCCACATTCAATTATTTCTCCCCGGGAGGATTCGAGTGCATCCTCCTGGATTACAACCTGCCCTCAGCTCCGTGCGACGACGCGGTGGTTCTACTTTTATAATCTCAAGCTGTGCACAGAAAGGAAGTGTTACACTGCGGGTGGAGCTCGGCGAGACATCTCTGGAGCCTGCAGCGGATCCTCCGAGCTCAGGTTGAGGCTGGGCTTGAGGAATGAAGCAAGTGTGATTGTTTTAACAGTGTCGCAACGCAGTTCACAAAGCGCCGACTCCACGGCGGCAGGGAGGGGGTCTGCTTTCTCCCCTGTTGCACGGCCAGCCCGTAGTAGATGCTCAATAAATATATTTTAATGAAACGAATGGACACAGTGTTTCTGAAACCCTGGTCCCATGAGGTGCTCCATGACAAGTGGATCCTGTGGTCCAACCACTTGGGCAACTGGCTTCCGACCCGCTTCACCCTGTGCCAGGCCGCTGCCCCAGGAAAGGCAGGGATTGTTGGATCGTGTTGCGGCCCAAGGGAGACAGGAGCCACGAACAGAGAAAACTGCTAATAGAGCATGTGCTCCGAGCCAACGGCTGTCAGGGCTCCCCTGGGCTCCCGCCTGGCATCCCAGAGCCAGATACGGGGGGAAATGGTGGCAACTCCACTCTGCAGGTGCACGAGGTAGGCTGGGGGTGCCGAGCGACTGTAGGAGGTCACCCCATGCCTGAGCAGGGATCTGAGCCCATGTGCGCCTGGGCAGGGGTGGCTGCTCCGGCCTCCAGCCTGCTCTGCATGGACGTCAGAGTGAGACGGACCTGATTCTGCCACTTTCTGTCTGGTAAGCTCAGGTGAGCCCCTTGGCCACTCCACGCCTTGCTCTCCTCACCTGGGCTGTGCCGCCTGGAACTCCGCTGTTTCCAATGGGGCCTCCGTTGCCCATGATGCTGGGGCCGCATCCAAAAAGGTGGAGATAAACCTGGCGGAGTCCCCTCCCCTGGTGGGACTTACCTCTAGGTGTCACCTCCACCAGGAAGCCTTCCCTGCCTCTGGACTGGATGCCCCTCTCCATAACCACCTTCCCCGCTGGAGATGACCTCCTTGAAGGCTGCTGGATGTTATGAGGGATGGGTGGGCCTGGTACTTGGGGACCCGGGCCTGGGTTGGGGCTACCTCGTTTTGCTAATGTCTGGTGGCATCTTTCACAGCTGCACAATGTCACCCTGGCCCTGGATCTGCTGAAGGATGAAGGTCTGCTCACCTACCCTGTCAACCCTGAAGGTGAGTGTGCGGCACACGTGGGTGTTGTGGCGTCGGGGGACAGCCTGTGGTCCTCTTGCTCGGCATGACAGACGACGAGTGCCTATCAGGGTTTCCAATGACGGGGATGCTTTGCCCACTGGAGGAGAGTCCCGGGGAGAGAACACAGGGGACTGGGGACCCCGGGGCAGGCTGTCCAGGCAGATGAGACCTTGAGGAATTGCGTGTGGGGTGCAGGGGCGGAGCGGGTGGCAGGGAGGGAGGCAGAGCCATGTGATGGGTCTCGTTTGACAGGGATTCCCTGGGGTTTAGCACTGAAGTCCCATGTCCCAGGAAGCCTCTCAGTCCCAGGTCACCCCCTGCTCAGCCTGGCTGAGGCCTGACCAGCTGTCCTGCTCTTCTCTGGCCCACAGACATCGTGAATAAAGACACCAAGAGCACTCTGCGGGTCCTCTACAGCTTGTTTCAAAAGCATAAGCTGAAAGAAGGCAGAGACAGCAGCACACCCTGTGGATCCCCAAATTAACTGTCACCAGCCCCCAAAGCTGCTTCTTGGCACCTGCCTGGTGCCCCAGCGAAGGCCCAAGGGCCACAGAGGGGCCTCCCGTCTGGCCAGCGGCCCTGTCCCTTGTGTGTCCCCCGCATGCCTGCCCCGCCCCCACCCCTGTCCCGTTTCCATCTGAGAATCTGAATTCACTAGGCATGGATCTGTTCTGAGCCAACCTGGCCTCACTCAGTTTATATTAACAAGCACATTTCTGGGAGGGATCCCGGGAGCCTGCAGTGTCCTGGGAGACGTGGTTAAATCTGCATGTGTACAAGCTGAGGCCCTTCACCCCCAGCGCAGCTCCCCTTGCCATGGGGCCTGGCCTGGATGGTGCTCAGAGTCCCACCTCCAAGGGTACCTGTGGGGGCACCTGCCGGGGCAGCTGAGAGCCCAGCCATGCTGACCTCCACTCGGGCTCTAGGGCCTGACTTGGGAGCAGAAAGGACTCTCAGGTGTTCGGGCTGATGGCCAGAGGACCCAGCCTGCCCACAGTCAGCTGCCGCCAGCCTGCCTCTCGCTTGGGGTGAAGGGCCCCAGAATCGGCCTCTGGAGGCAGGAGCCCCATGTGACTCCAAAACCAAGCCCCTGAGCCACTTGGGGAAGTTAAGTCAGTGACTCACCAGAGGAGCCGTGGCCCAGGCCCACCCCGACAGCTGTCACAGAGAGCCTTGCCCGGAGGTCATGAAGGAGAAATCTTTGTGCTCCCCCCATCTGTCCTGGGAGGTACCTTGCCTGCTCTGGTGAGACTTGGCACTTGCTGCCTACGTTTCTCAAAGAATACGTCCCCGTAGGAGGTTGGCCATGGCTGTCCCAGTAGCTGACGTGTGGTGGGAACCAGCCAGGGCAAGGCTCTGTGGGTGGGGGTCGGGGCTGTTGTGGGCACCCTGGGGCTGCCGCTGGGCTTCTCCCTTGCGTTCCAAGCTCCAGGCCCCCGTGGATGACATAGCCCGATAGATCTGGGGTTGTCACAGTTTGACGGCCTTGGATTTGGGGAGGGGCTTTGGGGTTGGGGGCTGGTGTGGGCTTGGCCCTCTTTGCCAGACCAGCTGGAGGTGGAGCGTGGGAGGACGTCCTACAGGGAGTGACACCAGGAGCCTTGGGGTCAGTGTCTGAGTGTGATAGCTTCTCCAGGGGTCTTCCTTCCACACCACCCCCATGCACCTGCACTTTCCCCTCCCGATTCACAGGGGATTAGGTATAGATGAGGTCACGAGGGTAGGGCCCACGGGATGGGATTAGCGTCCTAACAAAGAGAGGAAGAGACACCAGAGCTCTCTCTCTGCCATGTGAGGACACAGCAAGAAGGTGGCCGTCTGCGAGGCACGAAGAGGGCTCTCACCAGGAACTGAATCAGGCACCTTGATCTTGGATTTCTAGACTCCAGAAGTGTGACAGATGCATGTCTGTTCTTTAAGCAACCGCCCACCCCGTCTGTGGTGTTTCGTCATAGCAGCCGCAGCTGACTGACTCAGGTTCCCAATACCACTAGCCATGATGGAAGATAAAATCAAAACCACAGGAGATACCACTGCACAGCTCCTAGAGTGGCTAAACTGAAAAGCCCGACAGTACCAAGTGTGGACAAGGATGTGGGGCCGCCAGAATTCTCACACGTTGCTGGTGGGAATGCAAAATGGTACATTGACTTTGGAAAGGAGTTTGACCGTTTCTTATTCACTAAAACACACACTCACCGTAGGACCCAGGCGTTTCACTGCGAGGGGTTGATCTAAGATCGATGAAAACACGTGTCTATGCAAAGACTTATGCATGAACAGCAACACTACTCGAAAAAACCTCAGAGTGGGAAGAACCCAAGGGTCGCTGGTGAACACAACACACCGGTGTCCGTACAGTGGGTTCTGCTGGGCCCCGAGGGAAGGCGTGTTGATACAGAACCGATGAGGAAGACGCCAGTAGCACTGGGCAGAGTGGAAAATCGGAGACGTGGCAGGCTAAGTACTGATGATACAATTGATACAAATTCTAGAAAAGGCAAAACTGCAGTGGTGGGAGGGGGGTGGTCCCCAGTGATGTGGGAAACAAATGGAGAAGAGAAAGTATTAAATCTCCTTCTTCCCTACAGCCCACTGATGAGTCCTTGAAAGAGGCAGGGTGACCCTCTCTGGGAGCTCAGCTGCATTGATGTGATACTCTGCTGAGAGCAAAGGAGAACCTTAGTCCAACCCCCAGGATCCTGTGAGTCTACTTTAACATATAAAAATTCCTATAGAAATTCCCTCTATCTCTAAATCCCCCGAGACGTGTGTTGGCGATCACCCCCAAGCACACGGCCCACCGATACACATCTGGAGGGTCTCATGACTCAGGTTTTAATAGATGGTCATCAATGACCCTTTCCCAAGAACAGCTGGCCCCTCAAGGTCCTGGAAACCTTGCTTCCAAAATCCCTTAGAGACCTGTGCCAGCCCTAACCCCCTCCGAACTTGAAACCATAAAAAGGGCCACTCCTCACCACCCCAGTGCAGCTCTTCCTGCCCATGGTCCTGTCTGTGTGCTTTAATAAAATCACCTCTTTGCATCAAAGATGTCTCAAGAATTCTTTCCTGGCCATCAGCTTCGGACCCCGTCTTTCCTACATCACCCAGAGCCAGGGCCTTGGGGAAGGGGACTGACCACAAAGAGGCACGAGGGAAGCTTTGAGGGAGGTGGGAACGCTCCGTGCCATGATTGTTGGCGTGTGGTCGCGTGACTCCATGCATTCATCGACACTCATCACATGGGACCCTGGGGGGCTCTGCCTTGGGCCCAGGCCGTGATCCTGGAGACCCAGGATCGAGTCCCGCATCGGGGTCCCTGCAGGGAGCCTGCTTCTCCCTCTGCCTGTGTCTCTGCCTCTCTCCCTGTGTGTCTCGTGAATAAAAAAACAAAACAAAACAAAACAAAAAAACTTTAAAAAAAATAAAAGAAACTCATCACATTGTGCACTTAAAATTCGGCAAGTTGACCTTTTATAGGTTATCCCCCAATAAAGCTACAACAAAGGAAAACATTGAAATTTGCCATCAGGCGAAGAGGGGTGAGTGCTGCCAACCCAGGTGAGATGCAGGTAAGGGACTGAGCAAAGCCAGCCGCCGCGGCCTGCATTCATTGTTCTCGGAGCTCGCTGTGTGGAGGACCAGGGCCCAGGGGCAAGGGCAGAGGCCCTGGCCTGTTTAAATGGCTGCTGGAAGGCTCTGGAAGAGGGAAGGGGAAGGGAAGAGGGAGAGGCTGGAAGGAGGGAGGGGCCGACAAGTGCAGGGAGCCGGCTGGGCTGCAGACACAGGGAGGAGGAGGCCTGGGAGGCAGGGGAGCAGGGGTGGGAGCGGAGGGACAGGATGCTCACCTGGTGCTGCTGTCGCCGCCACGGCTCCCATCTGTGTCTATTTTTTTTTAAAGATTTTATTTATTTATTCCTGAGAGACACGCAGAGAGAGGCAGAGACACAGGCAGAGGGAGAAGCAGGCTCCCCGTGAGGAACCCAATGTGGGACTCGATCCCAGGACCCCGGGGTCACTCCCTGAGCGGAAGGCAGGTGCTCAACCGCTGGGCCGCCCAGTCGCTCCTGTGTCTCTATATTTAAAGAGAATTCCTTACAGACACGATAGTGTATCTTTCTGACCGATCTGAATACCTCTGCCTTTTAATCTCAGGATTCAATCGATTTTTTTTTATCGTGGTAAAATACACATGATAAGCTGAACGGTTTGGCCATTTTAAAGCGAAGGGTTCAGTGGCGTTAGGTACCTCCGCGCTGTTGTGCAACCATCCCCACTACCTGTTCCCAGAATTCCTTCCTTTTTTGCCAAACTGGAACTCGGTCCCCCGTAGACAATAACTCCACCCCCTCCCCAGCCCCCAACACCCACCATCCCCCTTCCTGAGCAGACCCACATTTCCAACTGCCCAGGGCACAGCTTCCCTTGGGGGACCCACCCAACTCCCCTCGTCCGAGTCAGAGCTCGCCCCTCCCCTGTCCTACCTCCTGGCGCCCCATCTTCAGCCTCCTGGCCCCCTGGCTGCAGACCCACAGCTCATGTAGACCCTCCTTTTCCCCCCTTCCCTGGGAACCAAGTCTTGCCCTCTACTTGCCTCTCAAACTCACACCCTCCTCTCTTCCCCTCTGCCTCCGGAGGTCCTCCTCCCTGGGGAGGGGGGAGAATATGGTGACTCCCCAGCTGGATTCTCTACCTTTCTCTTCTCTGACCCCAATTTGGCACCAACATGCCCGCTTTGTGGTCTCCTCCTGTCCCACCCCAACCCTTCCCATCTGCTTGCAGCTCGGTTTCCGGGGCCTTTCTGATGCTGCCACTCCTGCCTGAGATGCCCCATCCCCCTTCCCTAGGAGCTTAGCTTTCACCAAAGGGACAATCCTTGAGGAGATGATTGGGGGGGGGGGGGCTGCACAGGGTGGATGCCTGGGGGTCCTGGCTGGTGCTTGGCTGTCACAGAGGAGACCAGGGAGGGGGACAGGGAGCCCTTCCCTCGGTTTAGCCTGCTATCTCCAGCCCTGGCCCCCCACCCCCTCCACCCCGGCGGAGTCCGACTCCTGCAGAGGTTGCGGGGGAAGTAGGAAGCAGGATGATGACAGTGGCTGAAAGGGAGGACGTGCAGGCCTGAGAAGGAGCTGGCAGTCTGGGGCTGGGTGTGCAAACAGCTTCAGAGTGACGGGAAATGCCTCGAAGGAAGGCCGGGGTGCTGCGGAGTTGAGCCGCTTCCCAAAATAATCCAGGGGGCAGCTGTCTCGGATTCTGAAACTGGGTCTGGCTCCCTGAGCTGCAGGAAGCCCCGGGCCCCACACCAGCCCCAGTCTGGGAACAGATGGCTCTGGGAATATTTTTTCTTTTACCAAAGTCAGCTGGTAAGCGAACAGCTTGTCTGGAGACAAGTGTGTTTCTCCCCTCTCTCTCTTTGGCAACAGATCAAAGCTGCTACCTCCCCTCCTCCAGTCCCGGCCCCTGTGGGCTTTCTCTCCCTGTAGGACCCGGGTGCCAAGGCTGGGGGGCATCGCGGGCCTTCCTCACCTGGGAACTCACGGGGTCCCCACCCACGGGTGGCTCTGACCTCGGGAGTGGCCAGGGCTCCTTGATTCGTGGGGGCCTGGGCTGAGCTGAGGCAGCAGGTTCTGGGAGGCCTGGCTGGTTAGAAAGTGGTTCGTGGGGATGTCCCAGACATGATTCTTCCAGGAAAAGCCAGCCAACTGCTCTGGCTCGGCCAACAACTGCATGAATCCATTCATTTATCCACAAGCGTGTCAAATCGATCGGTATGCTTATTGCTTGTAAAGGTGATGCATTAAGGCACTGGTGAGATTTTACATCTGGACAAATCATCACGCACAAGCCGTTCCTAATAGACCCTCCCCAGGCACCTACCAGTATGCGGGGCCTGGGTTCAGAGCTGGGGATAGAGGAGCCGTCTGTTGGGGGCCCTGTCCTAGAGGAGCTCAGCAGCCCATCCAAGGAGGCAGGGTGGTGCAGGGGTTACAGTGCAATGCTTGAGTCAGATTCTGGGGTGGGATCCTGGGTGCATCCTCCTCCTGCTCTGTGATGCAGGATGAATCACTCACCTCCCTGGGTCTCAGTTTCCTTCTCTGTCAAATGGAAGCAAAAGAATCTGCTTTTTTGTCAGGTTACAGTGAAAGTTAAAGGATTGATTCCATCTAACATTGAAGCATTGCTGGACAGATAGCATTCAATAATGTCAGATGACATCACCACTGTCACCACCACCATCACTGTCCTCACCATCACCGCTATGACCCTCACCACCACCACCACCATCACCATCATCATCACCACCATCACTTCTATTATCACCACCACCATCATCACCATCATTTTCACCATCACTACTATCATCATCATCACCACCATCATTATCACCACCATCACCATCTTCACCATTATCATTATCACCATCATCATCACCACCATTACTGTCATCACCACACCATCATCACCACCATCACCACCACCACCACCACTACCACCATCATCACCATCCCCATTACCATCACCACCATCATCACCACCATAACCATCATCACCATTACCAACATCACCATCACTATACCAACAAAAGCAGAACGGAAAGTCCCTCCCTCTGTGGATTTTGGTGAGAATGCCATCACATGAGGTCAGGGCCCCAGCACATAGTCTGAGTTCAGGGTAGGCACTCAAGAGCTAGCTCAACAGGTACCCCGACCTGGATTTTGCATGTCTCCAGCTCCCAGGGTCTGCTTTTGAAACCCACAGCACTACTCAGCACACTAGAGGTGCTGGATAAATCTTTACTGCCTGACCCATTCAGAGGAACCTCTTAGCTGTACTGTGGTGAGGCAGATGCAGACCTGCTGCCTCCACTTGGGCCCACCCTTAGGCCCAAGCTGGCCACACTGATGCCCCAGGAAGCCAGTGTTAAAGCTCAACTCTAAATGTCTAGAGTGTCTAGAGCTCAAATCTAGACTCGGTGCTCTGACCTCCAGCTGGTTTCCTTGGCCTCTGGGTTCACTGGTCCCTAGGCTGCTGGGTTGACTGGCTCAGCTGAAAACACAGAGGCATACGGAGGACCTCTGGCTCCATGATCCCTCCCTCTCCTTTCCCCTTGTTATCTCCAGACAAAGGCAACAATGTGATGTCGAGGGAAGTCCTGGACTCCAATCCCAACTGGTACATCTCAGCAGCAGTGTATGCCTGGGCGAGTCATGCCCTTCTCTCAGCATGAGTTTCTTTCTTTGTAAAATGGGAAAGATCTTCCCTGCTTAGCTTAATCCCCAGGGTGGGAGTCAGGAGGATTGACTGAAATAATAATGGGCCGGACATTCAAGAGTGCACTTAGCGCATTACTAGCTGTGGCTCACATTGACTGGACCTTCAGACTTCACCTGCTGTGGTCCAGGTGGCCTGGCTGCTCACCAAACCTGCTCTCTCTCCCTGCTGGGCACGTAGCTAGACCACATTTCCCAGCCATGTAACTGAGTCCTAGTCACTGAAATGTGAGTGGAGGGAGATGCAACATGGCAGGGCCTGGTCCCCAAACCTGGTCCCTGTACGGCCTTTGGTGCTCCAGGATGCCTGGGTGACGCCCAGGCGATGGGAGCAATGTGGTGGCATTGGTAGCCATGTGCTGAGATGGTGGAGCCACAGATGGACTCATTCCGGGGCGAGAGCTGCCTGCCGGTCAGGAGCACCTGCTTTGAACTGTACATGAGCAAGAAATGTTTGAACTCCTCTCTGATGCATTGTTGCAGTAGGTGGGGGCACCTTGACCACAACAGCTCCATCGAGTCAGCTGGTCACTCCGTTCACATTATTTCAATGACATAGTTTTTTGTTGCTACAGGTTTTATTTGCTTCCTTTTCAGAATTTCATGGCCATTTTATAGTCTTTTCTTCCTTATTCATATTTTTTACCTCTTCTTTTAATTCCTTAGGCATCTTTATGTTAGGACCTGCGTCTGATAAGCCCGTCTTTGCCGTCTCATGCTGCTGCCCGTGGTCTTGCACTGACACTTGTTCACGGTGCTTTTTTCCCTTGCGTGTCTTCTGTGAGCTTTGCCGGTGGTCCTCTCTACCCAATCATCAATAGTAATTCTTCGAAGCCTATGTCGAAGATGAGAACCTCCAGAGATAACTCACATCTGCTCGAGTCAGATACCGACGGTCGCTCCAATTGGGCTCCCTTTAAATTAAAGTCTTAAGTCTGAGTTTTGAGGGCCACACAGCTGGTATGATACCCACATTAGGGGCTGGCTTGTGGTTATGACTTCAGGGAAGAGTTTTTTCCTTTCTTCCCATGCCAGGATTGATAAAGGCAAGCGTCCTCTTTAGGTTTTCCCCCTAACTTATTTCAACAGTGACAGCACAGCCTTTTGGAGACCACAGCTTTACATGGACCCCTGTCTGACTCTTGAGGAGACTTTGCTCCCACGCCAGAGCCACATGTGGTCTTGACAAAGGAAGGTCAGGTGACTGGGCTGAGCAGCTGCGACCTACCTCTAGGAAATTCCAATTCTACTTTTAGTCCCCTGACTCGTGAGGGTTAGCCCTGTTCTTGCTTGCCCCGCGTGATGTGTGTTAATCCGTACATTACACATATCTGTACGTGTATAGGCATATATATTAGAATAGCTTCGTACATGCATATACACACATGACTTTTCTGTTGTTCTGCAGGGTGACGACTGCTCAGTGGAATGGTCCGTCATACTGTGGGACATGGGAGGCGTTCTCTGGCTTCACATCATAGGTTTCTAACAGGCAACGATGCATCTTTACAATTCTCTCTCTCCATTTCAGGCTCTTCCTCGCATCCCCACCTGGAGGTTGTCAAGATCCCCCTCGGCCCTGTCCTGTCTCCCATCCTGGACCCTGATCCGGGCAGCATCTTGTCCATGGATCAGCTTCCCCGCCACACCAGTAGATGCCACCAGTAAAAGCCTTTGGGTCTCTTCTTCTAGGGACAAAATTTGTGTGGGTCTGCTAGGGAAAGGGAATGTTCTAGGGTACAGGACCTGCCTGGGGGCGCAGAGTGGGCCTAGAGTTCCCAGGCAGAGGGCAACAAGAAACAGGTGCAGAGGAGCTGATGGCCTGAGGTGGAGGCAAGGCCCCAGCTGCTTACCTGGGGGAGGCAGAGGCCCTAGGTGTCAACGGCCAAGAGATTCTGTATCAGATCAGATGGAGCTTTCTAACAGGCCAGGCCATGCCAGGGTGATGTGGGCTGCCTTAGAGGTGCTGCCCACCGTTGGGCTGTCTGCACAGGGTTCCAGCATCCTCCGGGAAGGTGGAATAGAGCATTCCTAATGGGCTAAGTGCGGCACACGGGCCTTGCTCAGACCACCAGGGTTGCCAAAATCTGGGCCTACCAGCTGATGTCATCCACCACGCAGGGCCGACGGGGACAGTACACGCTGGGTCTTATATTATACACCAGGCACCTGCTCAGGATTTACATCATCTGGGTGCTCGATGCAGATTCGGCCTTGCTAACAAGCTCTGGCCATCTGGATGCTGCTGGTCCATGGACCACCCTTTGAGAGGCAGCTCTAGGACAGTGGTTCTCGTCCTGGCTCCACTTGGATTCCCCATCCTGGGTCTCACCGTAGATGTTCCCAGTCCCTGGTCCAGGTGCGGTTTGGACGCTGGGAGGTCTAGACCCCGTTCAGGTGATTCGAATAGGCAGCTGAGTCTCAGAACCACAAAGAAATGGGAGCCCATAGGCCCTCCTGTTCGTCTGTCATTTTGATGGAGGTGTGGATATGGAGAAAGGCCTGTCCTCTCTGGGAAGAACAGCATTTTGCAGTGGTAAAGCAGAGACAGGCTGGCTAGGATAGGAGGCCAGGGAGAATCGGAGGCACAGAGAGGGGGCCCTCACGGACCCTCCAGAGCCTTGGGTGGCCACTGTGAGCAGAAAGGAAAGGGAGGAAGGGGCCCTCAGGTCTGGCTGGGGCTTATCTCCTTGCCTGTTTTAGGCTCCCCCGACCTGGCTCCGTTCTTGTCCTACCATCTCTGGGCCAATGGTCAGTTCTCGCTCTCCTTCCTTCCATCCTCTTCCTCCTCCTCTCCCCCCTCTCTTCCTTCTCCCCTCTTCCACCCCCTTTTCCTGTCTTTCAGACTCCTTCCCCCCCATTCATGCAACAACCCCACAAGGTATGATGTTAGGGGAACGCCAAAGCAGACAGACTAGCCCCTAACCTCAGGGGTTCTTGGTCCTGGGGACAAGACCCTTCCCCTGAGGTTCCCCACCTTTAGGGCCAGGTGCTCTGACCTCGGGACTCCAGTGGGGTCCCTCTCCCTGCTCTGGAGCTCTTAAACAGGCCCTCCCACTCTATCTCATGCACTGTGAATGGCCAAGTTTCCCAGACCCAGTGTTGTGGGGAGCAGCAGGCCACCGGCCGGATTTTTTTTTGTGGGGGGGCAATGCCATCTGTGATGTGGTTTAGACAGTGTAGTGACGAATCTTGGGTGACACAGTGATGGTTTCTGGAACAAGGGGCAACCTTTTAAAAAAGGCAGAGTGGATTTCCTGGGAGGGAGGGCAGGGGGGAGCCTCATGGTCCACCCCTTCCCTGGGTGCCTTCCAAGGTGCTGGGAGGGTCTTATGTCTCAGTACAGTTTGCAAGTGGAAACTACTTTCATGTTCCTTTTTGTTAAAGCGCCCCTACCCCCCACCCCATAACACCTGGACTGGGTGCTGCTGAAACGGGGCTGCTCCAGAAAACCGAGCCTTGCGACCCCCAGGCCTAGCGACTGCTTCCTCTGCATGAAAGTCCCTCCCAGTCTGGCTCTGGGCCTTCTCCACCTTCTGCTCAGAGCCTCCACCCTGCCTTCCCACAGCCTAGTGGGGTGGGGGGGCTACACACCTAACCCAGTCCCTTGACTCAACCATCAGACTGGAGCTTTCTAAGTCCTATTGCCTCATTTTAGGTGGTGGCGGGGGTGCAGTCTACCGATAACACTTCTTACTGGCCAGGTTCCGGGACTGTCTGGTGAACCCCAGCTTACCTGCCGGTCAACACAGCAGCAAGCGAGAGCCCCGTTGTGGCGCTCCTGGCCTCTGGAGGGGGTGGGGGGCAGCTCAGCTCTTCAGTGTGAGAGCCCCAGGAGGAAGGCTAGGGAGGCTGGGGTGCTCTGAGCTATGCAAGGTGTCGCTCGGACTTGTCTGGTCCCAGGCCGGGCCTCGCTGGCTCCGCTGACTGACCAGCGCCTGAGTACCATGGCTGCTGGGTACACCTCGGGCTTCTCACGGCAGGAGGGCCGGGCTCTGAGTGTCCCAGGAGGAGGCTGGTGGCCTTTGGTGACCCAGACTGGAGGTCCTGCGGTGGGAGTCCACCGTGCTCTGTGGCTGATACGTCACAAGCTGCCGTGGGCTCGGCCCTGCTGGGCCTGAGATGTGCGGGGCAGGTGTTTCTCCAGGGCGCAGGCAGGAAGGAGCCGAGACCCCTGGGGACACGCGCAGAGCAAAAGGGGCTGGAGGCAGGCTCGGCCTGAGATGAGCCAAGTCAGCGAGCCCAGCAGGGGAAGGCGCCTCCGACAGGACCTGTGGGCAGCTGGGCTGTGTCAGGCTGTTTTCTGATGGGCAATAACCCAGGTCCTGTCTTGGGTGAGGACAGAGAAGATTTTATTTTATTTTTTTAAATTTTAAATATTATTTATTAATTCATGAGAGACACAGAGACAGAGAGGGGCAGAGACACAGGCAGAGGGAGAAGCAGGCTCCATGCACGGAGCCCGACGTGGGACTCGATCCCGGGACCCTGGGCTCACGCCCTGGGCTGAAGGCAGATGCTCAACCACTGAGCCACCCAGTTGTCCCAACAGGGAAGATTTTAAAAGTGGCTTTCCTCGACAGCACGGCTTCTCCTGGGCCAATTTGGTACGTCCAGCGGGAGCCAGGAGGAGCGGGATCAGACGCCCATACGGAGAGAGAGCCTGGCCTTGGCAGGTGCAGGGGGCCAGGGTCTGGGGCTACAGCCTGTGGTCAGGTGTGGCGGTGACATGTTCCTGTCCCCGCCCTCCAGGACGTGTTGTCTGACAAAGGACATCCCCACTCCAGTTTGTGAATGAGTTTTCAGAGAAAGCCTCACACAAGTGTAAAATTCCTTAAATACCTTTAGCTACGCATCCTACCAGCTGCCACTATTGATAAGAATAAAATTACATATAAGAAGCATCGGTTTCAGGCAAAAAATACCCTCCGATCAGCACATGTTTGTTTAGTCACTGGTTGTTGAGACTTGAAGGCGCCCCGAGGGGCTTGTACTTAGCAGCAGCTCCCTGGGCGCCTACTGGGTGCCGGCTCCTAGCTGTATGGCTGGTAACGGCTCAAATCCTCAGGATATCCTGAAATGGGGGTTCTCACCCAGTCATTTGGCAGGAGCCCAGAGAGGGTGATGACATGCTCTGGGCCACACAGCTGCAGCCTCAGAGCCAGGAGAGCCGAGTATGAGAGCCCGTGGGTGGCCCAGGCTGGGACTGGGGGCTGGACCCAGCTGCTCAGAGCCGTGTGGGCTCGGGGTGTTGGCAGAAAGAGGAGGCCCGGGGAGAGGGCCCCACGCTGCCCTGGGCCTGGTCCCCATCTTAGTCCCTGCATCTTGCACGCTCTGCGGACTCTGTACCCAAACGGCCGCCAGTCTTTCCGGAGCTCCCTGGGGCTGTCCTGCGGCACCACCACCCATGGGGTGGCTTAATACGACAGGGGTGTCTTGTCTCCATCTCAGACCAGAGTCCTGGAGCAAGATGTGGGTGGCTGGCTCCTTCTGGAGGCTCGGAGGGACAGTCCGCCCCAGGCTTCCCGCGGTTCCCTGGCTGTGGCTGTGCCCCCTGCTCTCCCTGCCCCCACAGGGGGTCCTCTCTGGGTCTCTTCTGTGTCTGCGTCTCAAATATCCCTCTTCTTTCTCTTAGGAGGACGCCGGTCATTGTGGGACCCAGCCGAAATCTAGGATGACCTCATTTTAATTATATCTGCAAAGACCCTCTATCCGAATAAGGCCACATTCACCGATCCTGGGGGTTAGGACTCAGACGTATCCAAAAGGGGACTCTCTTCAGCGCACAACAGGGGCAGGACCTTCTATGGGGCTGACCCACAGCAGGAACTAGTCATGAGGGTCCCCGGGGAGGGGGGGTGAGGCAGGTGGAGCCTGGCTTGATGCAGGAGAGGCTTCTAGAATAGTCCAATAAGCCCAAGCTGGGGCTTGCTTCCAAGGCTTCCGGGAAGGGGGTTCTCCAGGGGTAGGAGTGGGGGCAGGTTCTGCTCAGGGGGAGATCCAGAGGGGGTGGGGTCGGGGATGCCGGGGGGTGGGGTGCCTGGAGAGGAAGAGCACGGCCCGCAGGTAGCACGCAGTCCCTCTAGGCTCAGAAAGGAGGTGCAGCGCCCTGCTGCCAATGGCCCCATGGGCCCCATCCCATTTCTGCTCCTGGGACTGACCCTCCCCCAACAAGGACATTGAAGATAACCATCCACATCCGGGGTGGTCCCCATCCTCAGAGGCTGCCACGGCCCCTGGTCACCCCCGTGACCTGCCCTGTCACTGTCTCAGCCGGCCCTTGCGCCTCTGCATGAACTGCTATGACCTCCCTTGTCTCCTGCTCTCTGTGTGGGTTCCTGTTGGTCCACTGAGGGCAGGGACCCTGGAGGTCTTAGTCACTGCATCTTGTGTCTAGAACAGTGGTCAACACGGTTTGTCCAGTGGAAGAACTTTGTGACATTTTGAGCCATCTCACAGAAAAATGGGCTGCTTGTGATAGTGAGCACACCGTCGTTGGTGGTATTCAAGCAGTAGTTGGATGAGTGCTTGTTGGGATAGGGGGGATGAAAGCAGCAGGTAAAGCAGAAGCTGAGGGCGACCCCACATGCCCTCCAAGGGGCTCTGACCCTGCCCAGCTCCCCTCCCTGTCTGTGGCCACCTTTCTGTGTGATGCTGGGCGACGGCTTCCCCCTTCCGGGACCCCTGCCTCCCCACTGTTCTAGAAAACAAGAGGTAGCCGCGTCTATCTGATTGAACCACCCAAACGGAAAAAGCTGAAGAAGGAAAGACCAATATTTATTCGTTACATATGCCGAAATTAGGCTCGGGAGCCACCAGTAGACATTTCGAACGAGCGCCCCTGGGCCCCGCCTCTCGGATTCCTCGTCCCTGTCGCCCTGTCACGTCTTGCTGCCTCCTGTGCTGGAGTTTGGCTCAAATATTTGCCAGCCGCTCCGGGTATTTTCTGGGGCGATGAGTGGGAAGGTGGGAAGGGGTGGGGGTCGAAATCCATCCGGGGTGCGAACGGTCCCTGGCAGGCCCCCCCGGGTGCTGAGCCTCTGTGTGTGGTCCAGCCCGCCCCCCCCCCGGGAGGGGATGAACCAGGGCAGGTGGAGTGAGGTTGCGGCTGGGGACGGGGGGCTCGGCACACAAACTTCCAGCTCTTTTTCCCTGTCTCAGCAGGCCTTTGGCCCCACGTCCGCCCTCCACGGCTTTCTTCTTCCCTCCCTTGATAGCAGAGCTCCCCGAAAGAGCAAAACCCTCCCCATCTTTCTTGGAACCCCCCTCCCCAGGGCGCTCCAGGCAGGCTCTTCACCCCACGGATTCCCGGAAAGGCTCTGGACGAACCCAGCAGGGCCCCCTCCCTACTGTTACCCATCGGCCTCACACTCTGCAGGTGGGTCCCCCTTTCCTCCCGGCTGCCCCCCCCCCAACCCGGCTTCAGGACCCGGCCCCCGACTCACTCCCTTGCCATTGCTTCCTGTGTGCTTGACCTTGAGCACAGCACGGTGTCCGGGGACTCAGCCCTTGGACGGTGCCTCTCTCATGACCACAGGTTCCCTTCGCGATCCGGTCCCACGGATCTAAGCACCATGGAGATGCCAACGACTCCCACCTTATCCTCCAGCCTGGTCCTCTGTCCTGACCTCCAGCCGGGTTTTCCAGATGCTTCCGTGATGCTCCTTTGGGATGTGAGCCGCCTCTTCCCAAGCTCAACATGTCCACCGCTGACGTCCCACTGAGGTCCCGCAGCCTCGCCGCCTTTCTTGCTCGGGCCAAGTCCCTGCGCCCGTCTCACAGCCCCTGTGCGATCATTAGGAGGTCGTGTTGTTTGCCTTCCAGGCTCTCCACGCCGCCCGCAGCCCCATCCGGACGCCCGGCCATCTGTCCTCAGCACGGGGCTCAATAACCCTTTACAAACAGGAAGCAGGGAGCACCTGCCTGGCTAAGTCGGTCGAGTGTGGACTCCTGACCTTGCCGGTTGTGAGTCTGAGCCCCATACTGGGGCGTAGAGTTTGCTTAAAACATAAAGAAATAAAATATTTTTCTTAAAAAAAAGATTTTAAAAAATATTTCATTTATTTATTCATGACAGACACAGAGAGAGGCAGAGACACAGGCAGAGGGAGAAGCATAGTCCTGTGGGAACCTGATGCAGGCTCGATCCCGGGATCACGCCCTGAGCTGAAGGCAGACAGTCAACCACTGAGCCACCCCGGTGCCCCCTAAATAAATAAAATCTTAAACAAAACAAAACAGGAAGCCAGAATTAGTCACTCTTTTGGTCAAAACCTTGCAAAATCGCACATTTCACCTGAAATGCAAATCGAAGCCCTTGCAAGCCCTGCAAATCCCCGTATAATTTTCCTGGACTTTCTTCTGCACCCCCCACTCCTCCTCTGCACCCGGTCACCATGCCGTGAGGAAGCCCGAGCAGCCACGTGGAGGCAACCATGTGCAGACAGCTTGTGGCCAGCCTTGGGTCAGGGTGGGGGGACCGTGCGTAACCCCCCAGCCTTCCCAATGCCCCAGAAAACCCACACTCTGAGCCTGGGGAATTGTCACAGTGAATGTTATTGGCTTTTTAAGCTGCTACATTTCTGGGGGCAGGTTGTTACGCAACGATGAATAACCTAACAACCGTCCCACCGAGGACCTGGTTTAAAGTGTACTTTAATGACATGAACACATACGTGCATATATTATGCATAAATGCCAGAATGTGTTAGCATATGTGCAATTTGTTTTATTGGCAGTCTTTTTGTTCTGTTTTCCTATTTTGCTTGGCTTCTTTCCCTCTCTCCTACACATCACACCCTATGTCCTCAAACCACGTCGCCTTATTCTTCGGAAGTACTTGTGCAACCACCAATTAAGGTGTACACACGCAGGTACGCAGCTTTTGTTGGGGGCGGTCATCGTGCTGCAAAAATGGGATCGATATTATACTCTCTTGTCTGTATTTTGCTTTTATTTGGGAATTCTTTGCAAAAATCTCTCCAAATCCTCTGTGGAACTCCAATTCATTCTTGTGAATACTTGCATAAAATTCTACTGCGTGGCCACTCCATGGTAGTCAGCCATTCCCAGGGGTATGCTGGAGCCAACACATACCGCCTCGTGAGAGTCTATTGTTAATTTTTCAGGAATTTTGTGAGCCGGTTATTAAATGGAGTCGGTAAAAAAAAAAATGAAATTCCAAAAACTATATATTAAATACATTCTATTAAAAAACAAAGATGATAAAACGATCACTTCCTAATTATTTTACTAGCACTAATGCTCAGGTTATGAGCATCTATCGTCATATAATACAACAGCATGCTCTTGTGTGTCTCTCTCCAAGCTGTGATCGGACACGTCACACAGGTTGTTCACAGGTGGCCGTGGTGAGAGGGTGCACATCACGGAAATTGCCACGCATTACGAATTAGGGCTTGATTTATTGTCTTGTTGGTCGTCTAGCACTTAAGAAACACTAACATCGATAATGTGAATCAATATCAAAGTGTGTCAGGTTTGTATCTCTTGTGTTGGGAATAGCACACACACACACACACACACACACACACACACACACACACAAATGGAGAAACATTCCCCAAAGGACTTGAAAGCTTATTTAACTGGACAAAGAGGGCATTCACGCCATGGACAAGAGAGTGAAGTCTCAACACGTCTCGGCCTCACTTCCTTCTTCCTCTTTCATGAAAATGGAGCCATCAGTGAACGTTCCCGTTGGAATTACGCTTGCTCGTTGGTTGCAACCATCAGTGGGCGCCAGGTACAAGACTTTGGCAAAAATCAGCAAAAGCACTCTCTGAGAATTATTAGACTGTATAAAATTGATCACCCAGAGTGTCGTATATTTTATTACTTGTAAACTGTGCCACACGTCCTTTATGTTAGTAGATTTTACGATAAATAAAAAAATGTGTGCTTTTATTTCCCCCTTGGAGACTGGATGGTCTATCACTTAGCGGCGTGCCACGGAGTCTGTCCCCTGTTGATGAGCATCATTTTGTTCCTTTTCCCATGTGGAATTCCATTCTAGCCACGCTGGGTCAAATGGGGTATGGCTTTTTAATTTAATAGATATTTTCAGATTGCTTCCAACAAAGGTGAGGGTGGTTCCCTTTCTAGCATCAGCGCATGACAGCACCCTCTTTTCTCAGGGCTCCGGATGACAGATTTATAGATTTATTTTTTGCCAGTCTGATGGGGGTGCAATGGCAACCCTTTATTTCACTTTGCTCTCCTGCCCCATGTCTGTGTGTCTGAAGGTCTTTTCATATGTTTGTTGCCATTTGGATCAGTTCTGTGAATTGCATCTTGGTGTCCTTTTATCTTTTTCTAGAATTTGGGTTGTTTATTCCCTCTCTGTGGATTTGTCCGTACTGTCTATAAATTAAATATAAGCCTTGTATGTGTTCTCCATGATTAAATCTCTTGTTTACATTTTAACTCTGTGTTGTCTTTTGCCAAAAAAATTAATTTTTTTTTGTTTTATTAATCGCTTCTTCTTTAGCTTTACCAGGTGTCCGGTCCTGGGTAGGGACTTTCCTACATTGAGAATTTCTTGCTGAATTGTTATTGTTTTATTTCAGTCTCTAATAGGAAGTTGGTTTTCACATATGTCTAAAATCGGGCTCCACTTTTATTTTCCTCAGGATGGGTAGCTAGTTAGTGTCACTCGTAAATACTATGGCTTAGTCAAACAGTGATAATAACTATATATTAATTAATAATTTCTCACTGTATTGAAACACTACTTTTGTTATATTAAGTAGCCTATACACTCACTTCTATTTCTGTATTCTAATCTATTTGTCTATTCTCAAGCCAGCAGCATATTGTTTTGATCATAGTGTCTTTACAGGATGTTTGCATATGGAGGTCTTTAGGAAGACAGTACATAACACTGGGATGAGGTCACCAAGAATGCTTCTTCATCTCGGGGCACTTGGGTGGCTCAGTTGGTTAAATGTCTGCCTTTGGCTCAGGTCATGATTCTGAAGTCCTGGGATTGAGCTCCACATTAGGCTCCCTGCTCAGCTGGGAGTCTGCTTCTCCCTCTCCCTCTGCCTGCTGCTCCTCCTGCTTGTGTTCTCTCTCTCTGTGTGTCAAATAAATAAAACCTTGAAGGAAAAAAAAAAGAATGCTTCTTCATCTCTCTATTCCTTCCCAGTGCATTCATATCCAGAAAGCTCCGAATAAAAACCATAGAGATACAAGATGGAAGTGGTTGGATCCCTGAGTCACTATGTGGAGTGGAGCTTCCCTGCAACATGGTCTGATTACATCACATGTGCACGAGGGATGGATAGCCCTTTATTCTGACTTCCATATAGCCTTATCTTATCCTGTCCTGACTTACATCAGTGTTAAGACATCAAAAAGCTAAAAGAGACAGCATTAGCTTAGCAGCTGGTGGCAGGTGCCATGGAAACACTGGATCTGAGGGGTGGGGATCAGGTTGTGGATGGTGACACAGTCACTTAAATCAGTCTGCATGAACCTACAGCCTGTTGAACTTGCAACACTACAAAGAGAGGGGAGAGAGCAGGAGAGCAGACGTGTGTCTTGGCTGTTGATGACACTCAACAGGATGTAGCAAGAAAGAAGTGAGCTCAGGAAAGAAGTGGCTATTTGTGAGCAGAAATAAAGAGAAGAGAGAAATTCCAGAAATCTGGGGCTTAGCAAGATTGGAAAGCCAAAAATAACTTGATAAGGGATTTAGGAAGTGTTTGAACAACAAAGGCTTGAACTATCTCAGGGCAAAATGCAGATTAAAAATATCCAGATATGGGCAGCTGGGGGTTAGTGGTTGAGCGTCTGCCTTCGGCTCAGGGCGTGACCCCGGGGTCTTGGGATAGAGTCCCACATCGGGCTCCCCGCAGGGAGCTTTCTTCTCCCTCTGCCGTGTCTCTGCCTCTCTCTCTCTCTGTGTCTCTCCTGAATAAATAAATAAAATCTTTAAAAGGAAATATTTGACTGTTGACTGCTCACTGGCCCCCAGTCTTCTGGGGGCAGAGAGCAGCTGAGAATTACATGGCCCCCAAAGTGCATACTCTCTCATGTCCATTTCAAGGTGTGGCCAAGGAGCCAGATGGCAGGACATAGTCAAGGGCCAGGGATAATGACAAGATACTTTCTTGGGTGAAGCCTAATGAAGAAAGCTTGGCCACCCCAAGGTAGGGGCCTTGGCCCCAGGTAGATTCTACAGAGCAGAGATGGCCATGGGTCTCCATTGTCTCCACGTGGAAGTGTTCATTGCACTTGTCACAACCCTGCTCCATCATTGAATATAGGGTCAGTATAAGAGGCAGGGAATGTCTCTTCCCTGAGTGTCAGTTTGTAGGCACCCAGAGCAAGAGGAGGTGGGCACGGCCCCTCTGGAGAGCACTGTGCTGGTCACTTGCTCCAAGAGCAGAGATTTCAAGCTGGATTCAGTGACCATGGCAGTTGGGTTGTCTCTCTTGAGGGGGTATGAGTGTGCCCTGGATGTGGGACAAAGCATGACTTGAATATTTTGGGGCCCACAGGAAGACTACTCTTCTTAGCTTCCTGGCAGTTAGGTGGGGCCGTGTGACTGGTTCCAACCAATGAAATGTGAGCAGAAGTGACACTTATTATCTCCAGCCTGAAGTGTTGAAGAGCTGATGAGTTACCCTCACAGTCTAGTCCTTCCTGGTCGTGGTGATCCTGGAGGCTTTTGGGGTGAGACAATGATGAACAGGACAGAACATTCCTAGGCCCCTGAGTGAGATGTACAATAGAGTGTTCTCAGCAAACCACATCAGATTTTGTTTGAATTATATATAACATGCTTGGCCATTGGGTTTAATTTAAATTAGATTATTTTGGATTTCCTACCTCTACAATCATAACATTTTGAAAAGTGGCATTTTAATTTCTTCTGTTTTAATCCTCACAATCCTTTGATTCCTTGTCCCTGCCTCACAGTACTGCTGGGAGTCCTTATACACTGTTGGACACAAGAGCTGAGAACAGGTGTCAGGGGCTCGTTCCTGATCTGAAAGGAAAGCTTTCAAGATTTTAAGCTTCAGCATCCATAAGGTGTTTTCTGTACATTTGTCATGGGTAGCTGCTATCTGGTTCAAGGATGTCCTTTGTGCCCCAGCATTTTTAAAATTGACCCGATGTTGACATTTGTTTTTTTTTTTTCTGTGTCTATTGAAGTGATCATACATTTTTTTTCTCTTTATGCTGCTGATGCTGTGGATCATAGCTATTATAGTCTGATGTTCAACCAACCTGACATTTCTGGGATATAGCTGATCAGGTCATGCTTGATGCCCTGTGGTGCATTTTGATTGGGATTTTTGCATCTGTGTTGATGACTTTGCCAGGTTTGGGTATCAGGGTTCCTCTGGCCCCCACAAAATGAATTGAGGCCATTTCATACTTTTGTATACTTATTTTTCCCCTCCGGTTCTCCAGAAGAGCTTGCATAAGATGGGCTTGCTTTCTTCCTTGTAGGTTTGGTTGAAATTTGCAGGGCCTGGAGTTTTCTTAGTGGGAATAATTTCCCACTGCTTATGGATTCAATTTATCGAATAATTATAGGGCTCTTTAGAGTTCTATTTTCTAGTGTTGGTTTTGGGAACTTGTAATGCTTTAAAGAAAATTATCCATTTCTTTTCAATTTTCAGGTGTTTGGATACGATTTTTCCTAAGTTCATTATCTTTTATATATTTTTGAATATGTAGAGGCGACTTCTTTTTAATTTCTGGTATGGGCAACTGGAGACATCTCCTCTTTGTTCCAAGCCTGCCCATGGCACTCCATTGACCAATGGAGTCCAGACTGGGCACCCGAGGCCCTGAGGGAATCTGAGGCCAACCTCTGTCCCTTCGCCTGTGGTTACCCTGCTCCCAGCAGAAGAGACAACTGGGAGGGAGAGGGCAGCTTTCCAGGAGGACAGTCTTCATTCAGAGAGGTTATCCTATCCCCGCTCTAGAGCCAAGCAGGGAAGGTACATGAGTGTGTGTGTGTGTGTGTGTGTGCGCGCACATGTGTGTGTGTGTGTGTGTCTAGGGATGGTATTTTGAGATGACCAGTGTCAAAGATGACATCTTTGACCACAAAGATGTGGGGGGCCTGTAGGGAGAGAGGCATTGGCACTTCCTTCTTACTTGGTCTGCTCAGCCAGTGGACCTGCAGCCCTGCCTGAGCCCCCAGCCAGGGGCAGAGAGGATGGGAGGGCCAGGGGCTGAGGAAGGAGAGGTCGGAGACAGGGGGCCTTCTCACCTAGCTCTGCAGGGGGCAGGAAGCTTCCAGGGGGGACTAGGTGGCTGCCTGGGAGCAGGGGGCCTCAACAGTGAGGCTGTGGGCTGGTTTGCCATTGGAAGACCACAAGTCCCGTGTGTGGGTGTGGGTGCACATGCACAAATGGCTGCATCCTGGCCTGGTCCTCCTTGCTGGGAAGAGGGGCAGGTGGAGACCCCACAGGGTTCTCCCAAAGAAGCCTCAATGCACCCCAAGAACATGCCCACAGAACGTGCCCGCAGCAGCAAAAACAGTGACATGAAACCAGCTCCCTCCCACCCCCTTTTCTGGTCCCTTAACTCTGCTCCAGCCCAGACCCTGGCCACCCTGGGGAGCAGGGAAAGGGTAGGAGGCAGAGCTCTGAATGGTGTTTGAGACTGGAGCTTTGACTTGAACTGGACATGGTCCTAGCATCTGTAGAGCCACACTGTTCCAGCCAAATTGTTGGTAGGGCTGAGACCTGGAGGGAAGAGGGTCCGACGTGGCCCCCAGGGGCGGCAGGTATTGGAGGCACAAAGCCCCCATTTGCCCAATAAGCGTGTCTGTCGCTCCTGGAGAGCAGGGGCCTGGCCCTCCTCTGAGAACCCGCGGGATGGCACTCCATCATGTAGGGCCACTTTCCAAGCCAGGTATGAGACTATACCCCCCACCCTGGGAAGGGCGGCCCTCCGTTGCCCCAGCCCAGGCCCAGGGTTAACTGAGGTAACAAAGCAGCAGGCCACCACGCCAGACAATTATCCCCGGCCGGCCTGCCTGCGTGCTCACAGCTCCTGGTCCCCGTCCGGCCTCCTATCTACCCTTGGGGCTGGACCCCGAGCGCCACCCTGGACGACTCCTCAGCCCTCAGGGGAGGGCCTCAGGCCCTCCTGTGCCGGCCTTCCATGCTGAGCGCGACTGACCATTAGGGCAGGTTTCCTCCAGTGCGTTTGGACGCATTAAAGCAAGTTTTCACACAGGGAACAGTTGACAAGACACTCCTTTATTAAAACCTAAGGACATCTTTATAAAAACTACTGTATATAAAGACAAAAGCAGCGTAGCACAGTCAGTGTAAAATACATCATTATTATTACATTATTATTATTATCAGGAATATTATTGGTTTTTGGTTTTCCCAGTTATCAGCTCTCAGGGAGACCCTGTGCCTGTCCACGGGAAGTCGGGGTGCACAGGAGAAGGGATGTGCTCGGGCCCACCCTCACCTGTGTGCCCTCATGTGGCAGACCCCAAGGTGGACATGCCAGCCCGGGGGGAGGCATCCTGCCTTGTTACGGAGACTGAGCCCCTCTCCGCCGGCGCCCCACCGGTTATTGCACATCACCCAGGCTGCTTGTTGACCTGGGACGCATCCCACCAGCGTAAACATACAGAATGGGGGAGAGACGGAGAGAACACACGCGGGAACCCAGGCCAGGTTCTCTCAGGTCACCAGTTTGGTCCCACCCGCGACTTGCAATCACGAGCCCCAGCTATCCCCCTGACCCGGGTTCGTCTGACTGCTGTGGGCTCCTACACGTTTCGGAGGGTGGTGTGGGGGCCATTCACAGGGCACCCCGCTGCACAGACCCAGGGGATGCTGCTCCCACTGCAGTCCAAAGAAACGGGGTTCCTGGGAGCCCAATACCATTTCTATGACGGCATTGCCAGTGGTGCCTCCTGGGGGGGCCCTGCATTTCACTGTGTGAAGGGCAAATACATCGGGGTTTTAATGTAAAGGTAGGAGTTTTGGGGGGCGGTACAGTGTGACTACGGGTCAAAGCGGCTCACTCACCAAGCATCTATCTAGCACCAACTATCTGGTGGGGTCTGGTACCGGGAATTTGAGAGCTGGGGACAGTGCCACCTCCAAGGTCACTATCAGGGAGGGGATAGGGAAGTGTTGCCTATTTGCTCTGTGGATCTGGGTGTTCGATCTGTTAGGCACCGCGAGTCACTTCTCAGGTGATCGCAGCCTCTCCTACGGACATGGCGCGTCCCTGGACACCCCCGTGATTGGCAGCAAGTGCTCGCAGAGGCGCACTGGGTTCAGAGCTGGAGAATATTAGTTGGACAGATGAATGAACGCATGCATGAACGAATAGCTTTGCTAGGATGTTCTCTCTCGCGCGCCTGACTGCTCAGCAACCACATCTGCGTTCACTGGACTGCCATATGGGGCGGTTTGCGCCGCGAGGCAGGCAGGGGAGCCCCGTGCGGCATTGGTCACACCGCGGGTGAGCGGTGTCTGCGATCTGGAGGGTAAAGGGCATCGCCCCAGCCTGGGGATGGGCTCCGAGGCCACAGGTGGCAGTGAGCATGGTGTCACCATCCCTGGAGGGGGACGGGGGGAGTGGCTGCCCCCCTGACCTTACAAATGTTTCCTGGGGACCAGATAAGCGGTAAGCTCAAGAATTTCCGCAGATCACTCCTATTATCCCAGCCTTCGGGTTCCCATAGCAGACGACAGGGGCAGACAGGGCGGGGCACGGACATCTCCCGTGATGAGCACTGACCAGAAATGCCCCCCCAGTAACTCTACTTGGGGCTGTGACGTGAATCTGGATTGTAGAGGGAACTGCGTAAACCACTAAAATACTTTTTGGACGCCTGTGATTCTGGGAAACTCGTCCCTTTTTACAGCAGAGACTCCAGGAGACACAGTGGATGGGGTGTCAGCTGAGGGGGCAGACGGGGCCCCGGGCGGGAGGGACGGCCCAGGGCCAGGATCCCTACCCGGTGTGGACAAGGGTCTGGGGGGCCTCAGGGTGGTGGGAACAGTGCCAGGCACGGCCACGCACACGGCCTCGTTGTGACTGAAATGATCTCAGGAGAGCTTCGGATTGGATGGCAAGCCGGGAAGTGTCCCCTCGCAATCTGTCACCCCCACTCCTGACCGTGTTGCCCTGGATCCCATCACCTCCAACCTGCCCCAGTCCTTCCTTCTGTCCCGGGGCTCCACGTGCCTGAGCCGTGTGTTCTGGGAGATGAAGGGGAGCACCACCCACCCTAGCTAGCTGCCCACCTGCTCCTTCTAAAGGATCAGGGACCGCCAGAGGGACTGGATCCCCCTGCGTTGCGCACGTGTGCATGGTTGCCTGTGTGCATGCAACGTGCGTGTGTTTTCCATTAAGGCCTGTTTCAAACTGGTCCTGGTCGGTGTCAGATGCTCCCCTGGGTGGCTCCTTGAGGCTCAGGACAACTGCGGATGTTAAGGTGAGGGCGGAGGGCCTGAGGGTGCACCGGGTACTGGTTCTGGGTCGATTCCGAACCACACCAATCACACCAGATGCAGGCGAGAGATAAAGCGTTGAGCTGCCCGTCAACGCCAGGCCATTCCCAGTGGGAGGGGGTGCTTACTGACGGGTCAGGACACAGACCGCCCGGCGGGACAAACCCCCCAGTAAGGTATGCTGTCTTCTTCTTCCTCTGCTATTTATTTCTCTTTTTTTGTACTATTACTATTGTTATTTTTACATATTACGTGGTGATAGCCAGAAGCTCACAGTAAGAAGTAAACAGGCAGCTTGAAAAACCGGGTTTGGGAGTCACTAGGAAACACTAACTCTGTAAATCTCTACTTGAACTTGTCACGACCCCGTGTCTTATTCGCAGGGACACTCTACCGACTGGCACGGGGGCCTGTCACAGTAGGGTGGGATGGGTTTTCGCTGGGCTCCTGCAGGGTTTTGAGGGGCCCTTGACATGGGGGGTGGATGGCCCTGTGCACACGTGCCCTGCACTCAGGGCTCTCACACCTGGTGCCCCGTCTCACCCCTCAGCTGGCCCCGTCTGTCTGCTGAGCCACACGTGGGAGGCCCCCACACAAATAGGATGTTCCATCCTGAGCCCCATAGGTTTTACTGGTCTCCCTGGTGAGAGTGCTGGCAGGGGCCGGATGCTGAGTCCTACAAGCTGCAGCTCTGTGAGCGTCACCCAGGACCACAGAAAGACAGAGGTGCAAGCCCCCTAAATACCTGGTCTGACTCCTTCCTCTTAACCCAGGGGGAACCTGAGGACAGAGAAGGCACAGGACTGGCCCGAGGTCACACGGCTCTTAGTGCAGAGCTGATGTCAGAATCTGGGTCTGGTGCCTCCCCGTACCCCTCTACCCCCCGCTTTCAACCCTCAAGTTCTCCGGATTCCCCAGGCTCTGCTCCCCAGATGCAGGTGACAGCTGATCCCCCTGGGCTGGGCGGCTGCCAAGCCCCCCTCCCCATAGCTCCCCACAGCAGCCTGGGCAAAGGAAGACAGGCCCATCCCTACTCAAGACCCCAACAAAGTCTTCCCCCTTTGCATCTGCCAGCCATGTGTTTGGGTGCCGCTGTCTGGGGGAGAAGCACAAAGCCGCGGGCTTGGTCCGCCGCAGGTGAACGGGCGCAAGTCACGGGGCCCCTCTGCGTCTTGGTTTCCTAGGCCATGACACGGGGAGCCGGAGAGCCGGGTTGCCTGGAAAATCCTTTATCAGAGGATGGGGAGTTGTGTCTGTGCGGCCTTCCAGAGCTGGACTCCCCGCCCTCAACTCCTTCTGTCCTCCCTCTGGGTCCCAGCCATCCTAGATCCCGGATTTCTTTGGTTCTTTGAAACACTCAAGCGTGCTGCTGCCCCAGGGCCTTTGCGCTGGGATGCTCTTCCCCTGCCTTCCAGGCCCATGGCTGGCTCTTGCTTATCATCCAGATTTGGGCTTCCGGGTCACCTGCTCAGAAAGGCATTCCCAGACCCAGACTGTGCAACCTCAACACCCTCCGCAACAGATTGTTCTGGCTGAAATCTCGGCGGGGCGCTCACCACTACTGCTGCATCCTGACTCACTTCTCGTCCTCTCCCCAACTGGAAAACCAGCCCCACGAACAGGAGCCTCGCCGCTCACTGCTGCGCCTGAAGAGCAGTCTGTGTGCAAGAGCACTGGGTCTGGCTAAGCAAGGAACACGCCATCAGAGGGACACACGTTTATTGAGCAGGGTCCCCCGTGCTAAGAGCTGGGGGGAGACCTGGTTATTACTAACACCAGTGGAATGAGTGTGTCTACACTGGCATGACATCATTTCCCGGACAATGCCCTTCCATGTGTATGCCCTAGGCCCGCGGGGTGGGTGGCGGGTGGGGGAGCTCTGGGGAATGGATGTTAGAGGCATCCCGGTTTGCGTGGGACTCTGAAGTGGAATGGTTTCTAGACACTTGCCCCTGGGGCTTCTGCAGAACCTCATCACTGTGTCCAGCACAGATCTGTCTGTCTGTCCCACCCCTGCCTGCAGGGCAGGGACAAGGCCTGCCTGACTCAGGTCTAGTCCCCATCACTGCCCAGCCTGGGGCCTGACACAGCAGATGCGTAACCAGAATGCGCCGTGTGGATGAGAGCTGCAGGGCAGTGACAGCAGAGAATGGCAATGGCCAGTCTGCTGAGAAATCACTGGGGAGATGTCCCAGGGACTGTGCTGGGGGTACCTTGGACTTTGGGTTCTATACCCCTAAGATCAAACAGAGGGGCTGGTCTCCTGGCTGTGTGACCCTGGGCACCTTCCCTGCTCAGAACCATTTCTGCAGGGGGTTCACCACAGCCCCCTCCCAGGCGGTGAGAGAGGGAGCGCATGAAGACACGCAGCCCAGTGCCTGCCCCATGGACGGCCCAAGATGCGTGGCCTCCTTTCATGACACTGCTATGGGAACAAATTCCATAAGAACAAACCCTCATGAGCATTTTCAAATCCCCAGCGCCCTCTGAGACCTCGGGGGGCTGTGCCCCAGGCTCGCTGGCTCACAGCTGCCAGCTACAGCAAGAAGCTTGAACCGGGACGCTGGCAAGGGCCCCCACCACCGGTGACCTGTGCCCATCAGAGGACTCGGGGGGACTCCAATAGAAACCAATCAATCAAACAAAAAGAACACCTCATATCACACGCCCACGCGTGCACGCGCGCACACACACGCATACACACGTGCACACATACACTCACATTTGGTATCCTGACACAGATAGGCCCACAGGCCACAACTGGACGGAGTAGAGACAAGGGGCCCACAGGAACGATGCACAGGCCTAATCCCTACGGCTTGAATTAGCCAGAGCAGCTTTGTGTTGGTCATCCTGAGTCCACAACGGCGTCACCTCTCAGAAGCCACCAGCCCAGAATGGGACTATTGCTTGCAGACGGGTGGCTCAAGACCCCTCCCTTACAACCCCTGGCCCCTACCCCTGAGTTTGCTCCTAATCTTGGAAGTCCATGGAAGGGGGTTGTGGGCACAGGTGGCATTTCTTCCTCTGCCACCGCCGCAGCCACCTTGGCTCTCCCGGGGATCTCTGTTGAAGCTGTTCTTCCTGGAGGCTGGGCCGGGTGCTTCGGGTCTCACCTCCCCCATCCTGAGGCACGGCAAAAGGGTTTTCTGGGGAAGCAAAAGGAAACAAAATATCACATGGTGTCTCCTCCATGGGGACTCACTGAGGACATTTCTCTTGGGCCTCAGTGCCCGGAGAAGGCAGGTTTTCCCTGAGTGCATGACTTCTGGATATTGAGAGCCATTTTTTTTCCTCTTCTCAAATTATTTATTTGAGAGAGCAGAGTGAGAGTGAGAGCAAGAGAGAGCACAGGCTGGGGTAAGGGGAAAAGGGAGAGGGAGAAGCAGCCTCTCCACTGAGCAGGGAGCCTGATGAGGGGCTGGATTCCAAGACGCCAGGATTATGACCTGAGCTGAAGGCAGATGCTTAACCAATTGAGCCACCTAGGTGCCCCTGGATATTGAGAACGACTTGACTTTAAGACTGGAAGCAAGATAAGCAAGTCTGCTGCCACCATGGCTCCATTCTGTACCAGCACTCGTGGCCCATGTAATAAGACAAGAAAAAACTGTAGCATCTTAGGAGTGGAAGAGAAGAAACTGAGTTACAATCAATGGCAGATAATGTACACAGAAAATCCAAGAGAATCAACAGGCTAATTATTAGAACAGAGTGCAAATACAGAGATACGATCTTCAATCCAGGAGGTAATCAGATTAATTTACAAAACCCAACTGTGTTCATCTATCTCAACAATTACCGACTAATTATGTGTCTTAGCTTGCGTCATTCCAGTTAACACCTGTTGTCCTGACATAATTTTTAATATTGTTCCCCTTACCTGCTAATAAGTATTTTGATTTGGATTTTAAACGATATGGTCACCCTTGCTATAAAAAAAAAAACAGAAAATATTAGGGTGCTTAGTTGGCTGAGTCGGATAAGGGTCTGCCTTTGGCTCAGGTCATGATCCTGGCATCCTGGGATCCAGCCCCGCACTGGGCTCCCTGCTCAGTGGGGAGTCTGCTTCTCCCTCTGCCTTTGCCCCTTACCCGCCCCCCATGCTCTCTGTGTCTCAAATAAATGAAGTCTTTAAAAAAACCCTAGAAAATATTAACAGATACAGATACCATTCATAATTATAATAAAAACCATTATGAATCTTGAAATCACATCACTGGATTGATCGTATCCTACAAAGCCATGGAAGGGAAACCAGGGTGTTCTTAGCACAGGGATGTGCTCAGGAGACCAATGGAGCAGAGCCAGGTGGGTAAACACTGGCCCATGGGGCGCTTGCAGCCTCGACTGGCAGAGTCGAGATGGCACTGTGAGTCCCCTGTCCTATGTCCAATTATAGGGGCAACTGCTCAGTCACAAATACTTACCTTTCCAGACCTCCTTGCAGATGGGGTGGTCACATGACCCAGTCTTGTGTAAGTACAAGTCCACTAGGAAGGGGACATGAATCCAGATAAGAGCAGGAGAAGGAGAGACACTTACTAATGCAGGTGAAGTAGCAAGCAGGGAGAAACCTGGTTCTGGTGGTGGCATCACCACCTCTGGTGGAAGTGACTGCTCATCTCCATATTAGTGCAGCTGGACCTCTGCTACTTGCATCTGATTATAGCTCTTCACTGATAAACCATCTTCAACCAAGCTGCAGGGCACGTTAGGAGGGGCGGTGGGGGGGCAGCGGGGAGTGGATGGAGGGGCTCTGACAAAGCCAGCACAGCCCATCTTTCCAGAGCAGGTGAGAATCCCAGAAGCAGAGCCAACCTCCCCACTCTGCATCAGTAGGAACGTGTGCATGGGCTCAGGGCTGGGATTCCACAGAGCCTTCTCTGCTCTTTCCCAGAACAAAGGCAGGTCCAGTGATCCCCCACCATCTGCTTTATCTTTCTCCATAGCTTCCATCTCTGTTCAGGACACCACAGATTTTACTTCCTGGTCTAGTTTGCTGTTTGTCTCCCCCAACTAGAAAGTAAGCTACAAGAGGGCCAAAGTGTGTGCTTTGTTCTCTGCTGTGTTGCCAGGGTCTGGAGCAGTAACCTGCACATAGATAGCAGGGGCTTCATAAATATTGGCTGAATGAATGAATGAATGACTTAAAACCCAGATGGACCATCTTTCAAGTTTAACATCAACAGAAACACTTTTTGAGCCTATTTTTGAAATATAATCCCCATGAGTCCTTCTTATATAAATTACAAGAGGACACACTTAGGGTAAACCAAGGCCAAACGGGCTGAGTTTGGTGAGGGCACAAGCAGTGAGAATCTATTCAATGGTATGACCGTCTGAAACAAATCCAAGGACTGTGACTATCCTAGGCAAGATTGGGAGAGAAAAGCAGAGGCCTGGTGTAAATAACAATAGATAGCATGGTAGAGGTTAGAAGGAGGGAGGGAATTTAAGTAGATTATTCTTCATCGCTTTTATTTAGGGATCTCAATCTTTCAGAGGTTTAGGTAAAATTAGAGGTAGGACAGTAAACAGAAAAAATATCATAAAATAGAATGGACTAAAGTCATTTGGTGGAAGGGAGAGAAGGAAGGAAAACAGATATATTCTAATTTGGACATTCTTCATATGTAGGGAGAAAATAAACACTGTCTAAAGAAATAGAGAATTAAGGGCATCATATCACAGTATAATTATAAAGATAACCACAGGATTAAAAACACAGCTTTGCAAATTGTCAGAAGACATATACACAAAAAATAAAACAAAGAAAACAGAGACCATATGGTGAAAATTGACAACCCCCACAAAAGCTCTAAAAGCAGAAAGCATATCACAAACCATGACAAAAGTAACACCAAATGTATCTGTCATGTCCGTAAATGTTAATGAGCCATACACACTTGCTTAGAAAAAAAAAGACTCTCAGTCCAGATTACAAACAAAATCCACTGAAGGTGGGATGAGTCACACAGGTTTTACATAAAAGGGTGGACGGATGATGAAAACATCCCCTGGACTGTTGTACAACAGCAGCGATGTACTTAAGGCCACTGAACTTTACACTTCAGGTGGTCATTGTGGTAAATTTTATGTTATGACATTTTTTTTTAAAGATTTTATTTATTTATTCATGAAAGAGACAGAGAGAGAGAGGCAGACACACAGGCAGAGGAAGAAGCAGGCTCCATGCAGGGAGCCCAATGCAGGACTCGATCCCGGGTCTCCAGGATCAGGCCCTGGACTGAAGTCAGCGCTAAACTGCTGAGCCACCTGGGCTGCCCCTGTTATGACTTTTACCACAGTTATATATATATGTATATATATAAAAGGATGGGTAGAAACATAACAAACAAATGCAAATGAAGAGAATTCTATTTATTAGATAAAGCTGAAGTCAGAGCAAGAAACAGTGTATGGGAAAAAGAAGGGTGTTGTGTGGGGATCAAGGATGAGAGTCATCATGAGGATCTCAAATTAATGAACGTCTGTGCAACAAATAACATAGCCTCTGCATTGCAGAGCAAGAACTGCTGGAAATGAAGGAAGAAAAAGACGGAGCATGCTGGTATTCGTGTATTCTAGGTCCTTCACAGATAAAGTTGACAAAAACATGAATAAAAACATAGCTGGCCAAATATCTAATTAATAACATACTGTGTGTGCATGTGCACACGTGTGTGCATGCAGGTGTGTGTGCAGGTGTGTGTGCAGGTGTGTGCATTAAACAGAATTCTATTTGAATCGAATCCTATTCAAATGTTCTTGAAAAAAAGGACACACAGGAAGTGCCTGTCAGGCCACAAAGAACGTGAATTCCAAAATTTAAAAACCGGATAACGTTCTCTGATCACGATACACTAGAATTTGAAAATACTTATAACAAAAACCGCACAACAGAACAAACTCTACCACCAAGAAGCTTAAAAACTCTAAAATAACTTGTGAGTCCGAGAGACAGCCAAAAAAAATTAAAATCTCAGAGTATGGAGATAATAATAAAAATAAAAATACCATATCTCGGAATCTGTGGGATGTTTGGGCAATGCTCAGAGGAAAATGTATGGCTTTAAATGCTGATATTCATAAAGAGGACATGAATTAACTTCTCCAACTCAGAAAGTTAGAAACGGCCAGATAAGCTCAAGGAAGGCATAGGAAAGCAAGCGATAAATTAAAACTGAAATGAAGTTAAAAACAAGGGAAGGAAGGAAGAAAGAAACCCAATTTCTGGTTCTCTGAAAAACCATGGAACGTTAGCTGTTGGTGAATCTAGGGGCGGAAGGAGGAGGCGAGCACGTGGCAGTGGCCTGTGCTTCCGTTTTCTCCTTCTGCTTCTCCACCGTCCCTCAGTCCTTCCACACAGGCTTCGGCTCCAGGGATTGTGCAGAATTTGCCCTTGCCAAGGTCACCAAGGGCCCCTGTGTCACTAAATCCAGCTGTGAGATCTCAGTCCCTTTCTGGCTCGGCCCCCTCGGCACCGTTGACCCAGGGGATCACTCGTCCTGCCTCCGGGACCCGGCGGACCCTCTCCGGGTTCCCCTCCTGTTTCTCTGGCCACCGCTGCTCAGGCTCCTCTCTGGGAACCTCCCCATCTGCCTGTCTCCTTTCCTCTCCATCCCCGCTCATGTCCTCCCAGGGACCCAGACGCTCCCTCCGTCGACGACTCCCTGGCCTCAAGCTCTCACATGATCTCCAACACTGTCCACTCGACGTGGCCAGTCGGAGACTTACCACCCATCTCAAACTTAACCTTCTCAGAACTAGAACCCGGATCTTCTCTCCCGGTCAACCTTCCCACGATTGTCCCGACCTCACTTCTTGCTGCTCGCATCAGAGCCCCAGGGCCACCTCCGGCCCCCGTCTTCCTCTCCAAGCCCACTGCAATCCATCAGTGAGCCCTGCTGGCTCTGCCTTCTGCTGCATCTGTGAACCGCTGCTTCCTGCACCCTTGTCTCCCACCACAGGCCAAGCCCACGGGGCTCCTGCAGTGGCTCTGGGGCAGCCGAGTTATGTCCCTGCTCAGCTCAAAACACCCAGTGGCCCTCATCCCACCACAGGGGAAGCCAAAACCTTCCTCTCCATCTTCTCTGATCACGTCCCTGTCTTCTCTCTTTTATTCACTCCAGTCCATCCCTGGTGGCTCATTTTATGGGCCAGCTTGACTGGGCCAATGGGCGTGGGGCCAGAGAGCTGGTCTTGTATGATTCTGAGTGTGTCTGGGAGGGTGCTTCTGGGCAGGAGACTCACATCTGGATCAGATGACCGTGTAAAGCCGACAGCCCTTCCCAGTCCGTTGAAAACCGGAATAGAACAAACCGACTCTGGGAAAATTCCCTCTTTGCCAGGCTGTCTTTGGACTGGGATGTCGGTCTTCTCCTGCCTTCAGACTTGGCCCATACTGGCTGTCCTGGCTCTCCTGATTGCCAACTGCAGATCGTGGGACTGCCCAGCCTCCAAGACTGCATGAGCCAACTCCTTCAGTAAATCTCTTTATACACACGTACGTATACCTACGGGGTGTCAGTATCTATCTCTACAGCATATCTACATACCTAGAGGCTGTCTATATCGACATCTATGGCATTTCTAGGTATCTACGGCGTTTCCAGGTATCTACAGCACGTCTATATCTATGGCATGTCTGTATCTATATCTACGGCATGTCTATATCTATATCTCCCTGTCCCTATACACGTGTCTATATCTGTAACTGCGGTGTATCTCTACCTACAGTGCATCTCTATCTACAGCGTACTTGAATTTATATCTACAGCGTGTCTATATCTCTGGCGTGTCTGTATTGATATCTACAGCATACGTATATCTACAGCATATCTGTATCTATATAGTATATGTATATCTACAGCGTACCTATATCTAAGGTGTGTCTATCTCTATCTACAGCAGGTCTATACCTACAGGCTATCTATATCTGTAGCATGTCTGTATCTACGTGTCTCTATACACGTATCTATATCTGTAACTGCAGCGTATCTCTATCTACAGCGTGCCTGCATTTATAACTACAGTGCGTCTATGCATCTACAGCAGTCCATGTCTATAGTGTGTCTGTATCTATATCTACAGCATGTCTATATCTACAGCGTATCTATATCTAAGGTGTATCTATCTATATTCACCGCATGTCTATATCTATATCTACGTGTCTCTATACGTGTGTCTATATCTGTAACTGCAACGTATCTCTATCTACAGAGCATAACTGCAGCGTGCCTGTATTAATAACTACAGCGCATCTGTATCTATATCTACAGCATGTTTATGTCTACAGCACGCCTGTATCGATATCTACAGCGGGTCTATATCCACAGTATGTCTATAGCTACAGCTACAGCGTATCTATATCGGCATTTCCAGTGTATCAATATCTACTTCTACATCTGTCCACTAGTTTTGTGTTTCTAGAAGACCCAGATTAATGCACCACCTGCACCCATCTCTTCTCTGAGATAAACACATGGCTTTTCCCTCACGGCCTTCAAGTCATCTGTGGCTACCCCACCAAGTTACACTCTTTCTCGAACTCCTTCCCCGTTCTCATACTGCTTTTCTCTCTAGCACGTACAACATCCTAACAGTACACAGGTTTGACATACATATTTTTAAAAATATCCTCCGTACATAATAGTAGTACTTTTCATTGGTTTTTTGGTGCACGACCACATCCCCAGGGATGCTAGATGCAGACAGAGCAGGTGCTCGGTAAAATGAAGTAACTGGACAAATAGCGAGAGAAGAGTGAGGGACCCTACCCACTCAACTCTGTCTGACTCGATCAGAAAACCTTGACGAAATGAGTGAATTTCCAACAAAAGAGAAATTATCCCAAGGATCCAGGAGTTGAGAATCTAAACAGACCAACTGCCAAGAAGGAAAACTATCAGATCGCAAATCCAAAGTCTAAAATAAGAGCAATGCCAACCAAAGCCCTAACGAGATGGCGTTCTGGAGCACGAACAACAGGACGCTTCCACATCCTGCCCTCGTCACATTGGCAAAGCTCTAGACGGCTGAGCGCTCCGGGCGTCGCCTGGGTTGTGGGGCGGGGAGAGCCTCTGCTTCACGGCTCGTGGGAGGGAAGCAAGGTCATTTCTGGAAGGCAGTTTGACGCGCGGCAAAGTTACGGGTGCATGTGCCCTCCGACCCAGTGACTAAACTTGACAGTCATCCTCCAAATATGTGCACAACGGCAAAGCGCGCAGGGGCTCGATCGTCGCAGCGAAGCGGGCAATAGTGGAGATTAGGCCCAGTGAAACGTCCGCCCGCAGGGCGCTGCTTCCAAAGCAAAGGCTCCCCATTCGTGATGGACGCAGATACCAGGAAGGCCCAGGCAGCTGTCCGGGAGCGCTGGCAGCCCCATCCTCACACGCCTCCCGCTGTCCCGCTGTCCAATCCCTGTCCCAGCTGTCCTCGGGATTTGTGACTCTAATCCTGTCCACACGCTGGGGACTCTTCCCTGAACTGTAGTCTCTCAAACACCCAGCCACCTCTGGGATATCCTCCTTGCGTGCCTAGCAGGCGGCTCATTCCTGACATGGCCCAAACCGAACTCCTATGCTACCTTCTAAATCCATTCCCCTTCAAGACCCCCCTCTCAGCTGATGGTGGCTCCATCCTTCCCGTAGCTCAGGTCAAAAGACTGGGAGCTGGCTGTCCTTGGCTTGCTTTCTCTCACGCCAAGGTCCAACCCCTCAGCCCATCTCACCATTCAAAACACACGCAGAATCTCACCACTTCTCACCACTCCCACCATCACCGCCACAGTCCAAGCCACCGTCCTCGAGGATTTCAATCCTCTTAACCGAGTTCTCTGCCCTTGCCTCCTTACAGTATATTCTCAACACAGAAGCCAGAGTTCTCTTTTTATATATTTTTTAAATATATAGAAAAATTTTTTTACATATTTAAAAAAATACATCTTAAATCTTTTCTTCTTGAAACTCTCTAATGGCTTCTTATCACCAAAGCTCTGGTGACTGACTCCATGCTGCCCCCACATACTCCTCTGCCATGGTCTCCTGCCATGTCCTTTTGTCTTCCTCACCAGCCACATGGGGCTCTTTGCTGTGCCTCCAACATTCCTGGGTGCTCCTGCCTCAGGGCCTTTGTACTTGCTGTGCCCTCTGCCTAGGCATCTGTGCACAGCTCATTTTCTCAGCAATCTCAGGTGTGGGTGCAGACGGCTCTTTAGGGAGGCCTTCCGGACTCCCCTGCACCCCCCACCCCAAGCCCTGCTCACTGCTCACTGCTATGCTCCTCACAGGCAGGGAAGTGCTGAGACAGAGGAAGCCCCAGGGACTAAGGGAAGAGGAAAGTCAGGGGAAGCTTGCAGAGGAAGCCCAGGTACTTGCGTAGACTGCTTGGCTCCCCCCGGGGTGTAGGAACCGAGGGTGTGAAATGATGCTCCCAGGCACTTTGCAGGTGGCCTGGCTCCTCATCGCCAGCAGCCCGGAGAAACTGGGGCTTGGGGCCAGCACTCTTTCACTCAGGACCAATGTCAGGGCCTCCTCCGAGGCCCTTCTGGAAGCTCTTACTGCTGGCATCTTTTGCTGGGCCTGGGTCGGGTGCTGGGGGCACAGGCCTGAGTCAGGTGGGAGCCCTGTCCTTGAGGGCTCTCCACTGGTGGGGGAGCCACGTGGGGACTCCCAAACAGGAGCAGGAGGTGCACGCTGCATCAGGGGTGAGTGTCTGGGGCCCCGGGGGTGTGGCTTGGACAGAGGCGATGGGATTGGGGTTGGGGATGCTCGGGGAAAGCTCTCAGGGAGCTGGTGGCGAGAGGGGGCCTGAGCAGGGCCGGGAGGACGAGGAGGCCATTTGGAGGCTCGCAGCGGGCGGCATGAGATGCTCCTGGTGGCGGCGAGTCTGGAGAGTGGCAGCCACCAAGCAGTCCCCCCACCAGGCAGAGGCCCTGGACGTGATCCTAGGGCTCGGGGTGCAGACCTGGACACTGCTTCCTCATTCTAATAGAGGCAGGGGTCTGGGCTGATGTGCTGGGCGTTTCTTCTGTGCACTCACTTTCCTTTTTTTTTTTTTTTTTTAAAGATTTTATTTATTTATTCATGAGAGACACAGAGAGAGAGGGAGAAGCAGGCTCCTCACTATGAGCCCGATGTGGGACTCGATCCCACGACCCTGGGATCACGCCCTGAGCCTAAGGCAGACACTCAACTGCTGGGCCACCCGGGGCCCCCTGTGCACACACTTCCCATGCATGGTCTCCCGGAGCTCTCAGCCCTGCGAGGCAGGCACGTTATTCCCCCCATGTACAGATGGGGACACTGAGGCTCAGCTGGGCTGGGGGGGGGTCACAGGTCCCCTGGGTGCGCGGTCTGGGCTGCCAGCCCCTGTGCGCAGCTGTGGCTCTGGGGCAGGGCTGGGGCCTGGTGGGTTGGGCGCAGGGAGGTGGCTGGGTGGTGGCCCCCGCAGGGGAGAGGTGAGGGCCTGGATCCCAGGGGCCCACGGGGAGGGATGAGGGGCGTCCCAGCTGGTGTCTGCAACCTCACTGGGGAAGATAGAGGAGCACCTGGTGATTTGAATCACAATGCAGGCTTCCCGAAGGCTGAGTGAGTCTGTGACAGTGGCAGTTGGCTGACAAGAGCAGACGAGTCACAAGGCCCAACATGACTAATTGCCAGGTGAGCTACAGACAGCGTGCCCCTCAGCAGTGATGAGAGCTCAGTTTGTGAGGCTCTGACTCTACACCAGGCGTGGGGCGGGGAGTGTGCAGCACGCCTGCCAGCGCATTCCCACGGCCCCTGGAGAGGTGGGGACTCTAGCATCCAGGCCTTACAAGGAGCAAACGGGGCAGGCATCCCAAACGAACCGAACCGTGCCGGGTAAGACAGCAGTCCCATGGAGGTGACGGCAGCGTCCCCCCCCCCCAACCCCCCCGCCTCCCCCCCCCACCCCGCCAGGGCAGAGCTCTTAAGCCACGAAGGAGGTGGTCTTTGAAGGCTGTCTGGAGGAGGTGCGCTTGTGCAACACAAGCGTTGGGATGATGTGACATAAAGCTACGATGAATTGTCCCTGCGCACACCCCCGGGAACCAACTGAGATGTAAAAGCCTGGCCACCCGAGGGCTGGGGAAGGAGCCGAGCGGCGGGACGTCACATCCCACGACTCCCGGGGCCAGAGAGGGTGCAAAGTGGGCCGCTTGGGAAAGTGGCTGACAGGACGCCCTATCCTAATGCGGAACATAGGCCTGCGCTGTGAGTCTGACCTGTGCACACCCGGGCAGGCACGACGGGCCCCAGAAGCGGCCAGTGTGGCCTCACACCCGGAAAGGGAGCCACTCTGCTGGTGGGAGCTGGGGACCCTGAGACAGGCAGATGGTCCCGGATTCTGCAGGCGGGCCTGGTGGCACAACCAGGGTCCTTCAGAGAGGGGCGGCGGCAGGGCCAGAGTCAGACAAGCAAAGGTGGGGACAGAAACTGCTCAGAGCAGAGCCACAAAGCCACAGAACCCAGACGCTTCTGGAAACTGGAAAACACAGGGAAGCAGGTCCTCCCCTAGAGCCTCCCAAGGGAGCCGACACCTGAATAGCAGGCATCCCTAAGACCCACCCTGAACTTCGGGATCCCGGCTTCACGTCGTCCTCCCTTGCTTTAGGCGGGTGCTGAAGGCGAGCACGGGCGCGGGTCCCGGCTCCGAGTGCCTGTGTGGACCCAGCCCGTGGCAGGTGACACGGCGGGCAGCCCTCCCCCTGCAAAGTGCCCCCAGGGAACCCAGGTATTTGCTGCTCACTGGGGCGCCGGGAGAGCTGAGAAGCTGCCCCAACAAAGATCTTCTTGTGGACGAATTGGAATAATTTGGTGTTGTGTAGGACGCTGTGTCATTCGAAAGAATTTAATGTGAGACCTCACTTTCCTTCCCTCGGAAAGAAGACGGCTGTCATCCCAGGGAACGGAGAGGCCAGACGGAGGGCGGAGGGAAGGACGATGCTGCGGTGTCGGCTTCCACAGACAAGACGCTGTGTCTGTGTTTCAAGGAGCACACGGACGACATTGGGGGGCAGGATGGGGACACGGGGGGTGTGCATTGTGGGCAAAGGGCAGGGCATCTGGTCCTGGCATCTGAGGCCAGGCCCCCACATCCCTTCGGCTGCCCCCTGCTCCTCTCTTTCAGCCCCTGAACCCCGCGACTCCGGGCTTCGGGCTGCCCCTCTCACCACTGCGTCACCTGTCCCCTTCCCTCCCCCCCCCCACAGCACCCACACACTTCACCCTTCCCCCCCCAGGAGACCCCAGCCCCTCAGATTCCATGACAAGCACCCTCGGCTAAGTCCAAGCTGGGCTGCAGCCTGGGCCGTCGTCTAAGATCCTCCTCGACGTGTCTGTGGCCCTAACGTCATCCTTGATGCTCATGGGCATCTCTAACTTAAGGCGTCCCATGCAGCTGGTACCCGAAGCCACCCCTGCCTCTGGGTTCCCATCTCAGAAAATCCCATCAGTATATCCCCAGCGGCTGGGTCCAGGCCCCCCCCTCTTCCTTACCATCCCACAGCCAGTCTCGAGGGTGCTGCCCCTGCTTCACCCCCTCCTCTCCCTACACTCCTGCGCCCCTACCTTCCTTCTGATGCACGAAGGCACCGGCTCTCTCTGCCTCAGTGGCGCTGGGGGGCCTGGAAGGGCTGGTGGCCCAGGAGGCGGACGGGGCCGGTGCCCCACAGACACGGGCTAGGGGCCGCTCCGGGGGATGGGGGGTGGCAAGGGTCCCCGGGGAGCACGGGGATGCTTCATTATCCAGGCCCCGCGCGCAGCCTTCCTCCCGGCATTTCGCCCTCCTGACTTTGGGACATTTCCTGGGGGAGCTTGGGGTCTTTAAACATCTCCAACCTGGGCAGCCCGTGTGGCTCCATGGTTTAGCGCCGCCTTCAGCCCAGGGTGGGATCCTGGAGACGGGGGATCAAGTCCCACGTCAGGCTCCCTGCATGAAGCCTGCCTCTCTCTTTCTCTGTCTCTCATGCATAAATAAATAAAATCTTTAAAAAAAAAAATCTCCATCCTGAAGGTTAATGTTTAATGCTGCTTTGGTAAATATTTGATGCCAGTGCTTTCACGAGAGATTGGAGTTTTGCATTAAATGCCACAAAGTCCTGGAGGCGCATCCTCTGCGGCCTCCATGGCGGCCCCACCTCCTCATGCTCCACAAAAGTAAAGACTGCCCCTTAGCCTCCTGTTAGGAATTTTTCAAGTGCTTCCCACATCCATTCCAGGCCCGATCAGTGCCTCCACTAGCCAGAGAGAAGGTCAGAGGGGTTTTAAGTTGGAAGATACTGTAGAAGCATCAGGTTGCACAAGGAAGAAGCGGAGGCTGGCGGGGGGGGGGAGGCGGGGGACAAGGCTGCCTGGGGTGAAACCACAAGCCAGTGGGGGGAGGAGGAACAAGCAGCCATGACTCCCGGCCCAGGGCTCTGTTCCGGGCACGGGGATCTGCAGGGGACTGTCCCTGGCTGCACCCCAGCCAGTGGGCACAGATATGGTAACGGACCATGTGGGCCTGGCTGTGATGGGAGTGGGGAGAAAGAAGCGGACCCCTCTGGAGGAGGGCAGGAGGCTTGAGGGGAAAGAGCAGCCTGAGCAGGGTTTTGAGGGATGAGTAGGAGCTCACCAGGGAGCCGGAGTGGGGAACCCAGTGAGGTGAGCAGGCGTAGATGTGGGTCTCACGGGCAGAGATGGGGTCAGATCCATTCCGTGTACCCAGCTCTGGCCGGGAGCCCAGGCTTTGGTCCCTCTTTTGTAAATCCTTATGAATTAATGCACTTCCAAGCTCTGGGGCTGTTTATACTTTGCCCTCGACCATCCATAGGTCCTGGTTCCCTGGCCCCAGCCCTGTCCAAACCTCTGTGCTCCCTCCTGGGGGCCGCTGACCTGACCCTGTTTTCATGTACTGCACCCCTGGGCTGCCTCAATACCCCAGCCCATGCCCCACGCCCTTCCTTTGCCTTCTGGTTGGGACAGAGGTGGCGGGAGGGGCCGAGGCTGGAGCCAGGGTCAAACCCAATCATGTGAGTGTGCACATAACACACACATTCATGCACACACACACTACACACACAATACTACATATGTATCATACACGAGGCCCAAAGCATATATGTGCACTACCCATGCACACACGCATACATGCCCCACAACAACACACAGCACATGCTACACATGCCCACACACCTGCTACCTACACAGGCTACATCCTCACACACACACACACACGCACACACACACACACACACACACACACACCCTAGTCTTGGCTTTCCTGGCTGGCCCCAGAGCCAGGGAGAAGGCTATATATGATGGGTAATATGTCCCGAGCACACCCTCCCTCCTGCGGCTTCTGGCTGCCCACCTGGCACACACTTGTCTGTCCTGCACCTCTGGCTCCCGACCACCTGGGACCCGCCCCAGTCTCAGGATGCACGCTCAACCTTTAGAGGTCCTCTCCTGTCACGCTGCAGCCAGCGACAATAGGCCCCACTGTGCCGAGCTTGCCACCCCTGCTCCATCTCTCCACCAGCGGTGTCCTTTCTACCTGTAGCAATATAGGTCATCACTCACATCAGACCCTACAGCTGCCCGGGGTGCCTCCTTTCCCTGTCCCCAGGTCCAATCCTTCCATAATCCTGGCTCCAAAATATTTCCAAATCCGTCCACAGTCCCTAGCCTAAACCCCATAGTCTCCTCCCTGGAGCACAGTAACAGCCTCCCCACAGCCTCTCTGCCTCCCCACAGCCTCCTGCCTCCTTCCATTGGCCCTGCTGATAGCGGGGGTGAGGCTCTCAGCAAAGCTCCCATCTGACCAAATCACTCCCTGCTGCAAGTGCTCTGCTGCCCTGTGTTTTCCTTAAACTAACGGACACAATCTCCCCATCAGGACAGCCACCCCATGGAGTCCTGTGTTTCCTCCCTCAGCCGATGCCATCAACCATGAGACCCACCATAGCATAAAGAATGGCTTTTGGGGTAGTAAGTAAGCAGTGCTCCCTAAATGGACTCCTCAGCTGGGGGATACGTCTAGATGCCAGAGCCGATGAAGATGTGCCCCTTAGAGCCACGTAAGTGATGGCATGGGGCCGGGCCCCAGCGGGGACACAGCCGCTGAGCTGTCACGCAACAAGGCATGTATTATAGGAAGTCCTGTTTCCTCACTCTGGAGCAGGGGAGGTCAAGAAGGGGGAGTCGAAGGCTCGGAGGAGGATTACTCAGCTACACTGGATGGGAGAAGGGGACCTACCTGCAGGGGGCTGGGAGCGGAGGGTCAGCTGAGGGGGCCCGGGCTCCATGGAAGGGCCCCTGGGGCGTGTCTCCAGGACCTATGGCCTGCGGTCAGCAGCCAGGAAGAAGGGCCGGACACAGACGGGGAACATGACGACACACTGGGGCCCGGGCTCCTCTGCCGCCACGCCTCCCGGGCCCCGCGACACTGGTGTTGGGCTTCCTGAAACTCAGAGCACTCTGGCCTGCCTTACCAGGGATGTGGATCTTGGGATGTGAAGACCCCAGGGTCACCAAGCTGATAACAGAACAATCCAGCACAACATCCTTTTTCCTTATCTGGCTGGAGGAGCTGTGACATAAGCTCTCAGCAACCTCAGCTTTGGGGGGGGGCAGGGGGTGGAGGAAGCCTTTGGCAGGGACCCCTGTTCCTGCTCACAGAGCGGACGGAGACAGGGAAAGGGGACCCTTCGGAGGTCCTCCGCACATCCTCAGATTGCATCCCAGTGGTTCCCCTGCCAGGGGGGATTATTCCCTCCTCCCTTGATGTCTCAGGGATTTGAAGCGGCTCTTGCCCAAGGACACACAGCTGGGCAGGAGCCTCGGTGGACACTGGGGTCCTTGGGCTGCCACACCAAGAAATTCCTGGGGCCACAGGTCCCAGCACTTGAGGCTGGCTGGAGCCATACCTTGAGTCGGCAGCCCAGGCACCCTGGCAAGGAGCTCCCCCTGGCACCCCCCGGGCACCTCAGAAACATCAGGGCATTTAGGAGGGGTGGGCGCCCTCCCGGCCCGCAGACCAGCCTTGGTTTCCATCATTCTGACAGCGGCGGGATGCCCAGGCTGGGAGTGTTTCGTGGCGCCAACGAGCATCTATTCTTGGAAGCAAATATTTTCAGGGTTAAGGCCAGAATTTTAATGATGGGGGGAATAAAGAAGGAAAGCTTCCCTGGTCCTCCCCGGCCTGTGCCGAAGGAGATGAGTTCCTGGTTCTCTCGCCCGGAGCTGCCTGATTTGGGAGCCAGGCCGATAAGCCAGGCCCGAACTAAATGCTTTGGGGCAACATAACAGCTGTGAGCTGGGCCGTGACTTCCCTTCGTGGCAATCGCGAGGCCTCCACGAAACCTGGGGGGGGGGGGGGGCAATGGGCAATGGGATGGGGTTCCTGTCCAATTGACATGAAGAAGCTTCCTCCTTTCCCGCAGGCAGGGCTCCCCCAGATGTGCCCGGGCCTCCGTGCAAACATCTCTGTGCTGATTGCTCGCTCAGACTGGCATCTCCGTTTAAACAGGAGCTGGCGGCAGTCACCGGGTTAGGGAATCGTAATTGATTTCAAACTAGTGTGCTGACTGGGCGCGGCGCCCTGGGGCCAGGCGGCTGAGAGTGTGGACAGGACTGCAGGAGCCCCCTCCAAGGATGAGGCCCCCTGGCAGATGCCACCGGGAATGGGGCGCCCCGTGGCTGAGCACTTGCTCTGTGCCAGGTTCCTGGGGGAGGGGCTCCATCTCTGTCCCCTCAACGCCCCCATTTTCACAGCCAGGCAAACGGGCCCAGGAGGGGCAAGTGACTAGCCCAAGGTCACAGGCCTGCGGATCTGGTTGGCTGGACTCGTGGCCCTGGCTCGTCCACCCCACAGAGTTGCATCCGGGGCCCAGAGGCAGTGCACTTCTATCTGGAACTTGAGCTGGAAGAGGTGTCTGCAGACAATCAAGTCCAGTCTAGTTCATTCTGGATGTGCATCTTCAAAGAGACTTTTCCAGAACCTTCTCTAAGGTCTATCTGCCCTGTGACTGAATACATTGATTTTCCAGGTGAAGTAAGTGGCCAGGATTGATTTTCTGTACATCACTGGCTGGTGTTCCTTTCAGAGGGTGAGGGAGCTGTGCCTTTTTTATCTTTTATTTCCTGTACCTGGCGCAGGGCATGGCCAACCCTCAGCAAGCACAGTTGAAGGAGTGACTTACAGGTGTCCCGCCACAGCCTCACAACAGTACACATTGGCGCTGAGAAGCAAAAGCAGATGGGGGTGGCGAGTTTGCAAAGGGGCAGCCCAGGATGTTCCCTTGGGGGACCGAGGGCCAGATGCACAACAGGTAGTTCTGACCAGTCCTCCTGTCTTCTCATCTCCCTTTGTTTCTTTCCTCCAGAAAGAACCAGGAACTGGAAAGGGTTGATCAATCTCCTTTCCAGAACCACCTTGCCTTTTGCTCTGGATACAACTCCCCAGGATGCCTGTCTATGGGTGTTCCTGGAAGTACCAGGATCCAGTTTCACAAACATGTAAGGACATGTTCGCTTCTCTGCACAAAGATTCACAGACCATGGGGCAGGCAGATGGTCGGAGGTGCTGAACGCACGAGTGTTTGAAATGTTACATGCGGTGGCATGCCAGTCAGCAAACATTTAATGACCAAATCTTGAGAGTGAAAAGCCCTGATTTGTAACATCTGCTGCCCATTTCCGTGGTGTAAATACTGTCAACGTGATGTCAGCGTTGGGAAGAGATGCACAAGAGTCAACATTATGTAAGCCTCATGGCACAGACACAAGAGATAAAAGCTCAAGAATGTAGATGGTAAGAAATGGAGCAAAATCATGAAGAAGTGATGAGTTGCAAATGCCTATTACTTTTGTGTTTCATATAATTTATTTAATTGTCGGCTCATATCATTTAATTTTTATAGAGGCAGTATTCAACAACAAGTTCACAGAATTCCTAAAAAATTAACTACCAGTTCCTGTGAGCCGGTGCAAGTAGGCCCCGGCACACCTTGGCTATGTTTGTACTTTGTTTTAATGCCTATTAGGAAAACTATAACCCTTAAACCAAAGATGTGATTGCTTAGAGCAAGTCTGAGTTTTCGAAAAAGGTGACTTGGGATCCCTAGGTGGCTCAGCGGTTTAGCGCCTGCCTTCCGCCCAGGGCGTGATCCTGGAGTCCTGGGATCAAGTCCCACATCGGGCTCCCTGCAGGGAGCCTGCTTCTCTCTCGGCCTGTGTCTCTGCCTCTCTCTCTCTCTCTGTGACTATCATAAATAAATTTAAAAAAATTAAAAAAAAAAAAGGCGACTTGGTTTAAAGTCATTAAACGTGTATTAAGTAAACAGCACAGGGGAAAGAGATACACCGACAAGAGGAACACCCAGAAGCTGAAGTCTGGAAAAACAAAAGTTGCCTCATTGAAATGTCTTCAATTACCACTGGCCTTGGGGTCACAGTAACATAGATGGGCAACCCACAAGAGAGGAAATGCAGTTAATAATGAATGAAAGGAAAGGTGTAAAGCCTCGCTAAAAATCAAAGAAATGCGGACCATATAAAAATGAGGGCACCCCATCCTCACAAGCTGCTGCTGGGGAGGAGGCTGATACTGGCACAGAGAATCGTACAGCTGTCACACGCCTCGGCTCAATCACTGCCCTGCCTGGAATGTATCCAGAGGAAATAATTCATAAAAGGGAAAACTGTAAACACTTAAAGGTATTTATTGCTGCCCCTGATTTTCTGGAGTATGTTTACCCTCTTGCAACATTATTTGTCATAGCAAAAACAATTTGGAAGTGGCATGAATGCCTCGCCATAGGGGGACAGCTCAGTTAATGCTAGCATGTGGGATTTGGGCTACTGGGTAGCTACTAAAATGATATTTAGAAAAATTAAGTGAAACCACAGGGTAATGGCTAATTGAATGCTTTGCGAATATAATTAGAATGCAAAACGATGTCCACGTCATTACTAGAAAAGTATTAAAACACGTGCAGAAGAAAACAGAAAATGCAAAACACCCATAGTTGTGTGTGTGTGTGTGTGGGTGGGTGGGGAGTGCTCTGTGGCCATTCTTCTCTAATTTACTCTGATCGTAATTACAATAATTACGATCAGGATTTATTGAGGCACCTGGCACCTGCTGGGCCCTGCTATAACCCTTGCAATCATCCCAAGGCAAGTCTACTTGAGTCCATTTTACTGACAGGGAGAGTGAGTCTAAGTTAAATAATTTGCCCGAGGTTCCCCACTGCCAAGTGGAGGCACGGTCTGAGCCCAGCTCTGACTCCAAGACCGTGTGGCTGGCTCCTCTGCACATTTGCTGGAGTGCGGCTTTGAGAGCTTTCAAGTAAAGTTTTACTTAAAAACAGCCTGTGTGTTGCATTTCACCTTCTAGGCGGCTGGGTCCCCCTCCAATGGGGCGAGGTTTCCACAGGAAGGCGGCAGATAGGGAGCCACCAGGTGGATGGATGGGGTCACTTGGGTGGACAGACAGGATCACCTGGCTGCCTTGGCCCCTCCTTGGGGCTCCAGAGAGATTCTAAGGGCCAGAAAGACTTTCACAGATGATGCAAGAGGGAGGATGAAGACCCTGCAGCCAAACCAAACCAACCACATGTCCCCTGGAGGCTGCGATACAGCCTGTTCTGGGTCAGAACCTGTGAAAAATTTCCAGTTGGTGTTGGGCCGAGGTCAGAGAGGGTTTGGTGTGCCAGGCCTCATGTGCTTTGGGGGATCCTCAGCATCCTGTGCCAAGGGAGGGAAGGACCAGATTTGTGCAGAGAACCCCTGTCATCGGGTCCAGCATGGGGCCATGTGCTTTGTGAGCACCATTTGGGGTTTATTCTCTTGGCGGGAGAAGTACAGGCGGACACTGCTTCCCACTCCACAACTGTGGGCTTTGGAGTCAGCTGGACTTGGGTGTGAATCTAGCCCAACTCAGCTGCTGTGTGGCTCAAGACAAGCGGCTCTCTCCTCTGAGCCTCATTTCCTCCTCCACACACAGAGTTCACGATGACAGCTGCTTGTTGCAGCTGCTTAGCTCAGCAGATCCTCAAGAAGTGGGAGGTCCTATTACCACAATAATAATATAATTCATTCACTGATCTGGCACTTAACAGGTGCCTACCACAGGCCGGGCACTAGGCAGATAAGGACACATCCATTCAACACTTGGTGCTGAGCACCCAGTGCTGGGTGCTGGGGTATGGCTGAGCACAGACAGACCAATCCCAACTCTCTTGGCATCTCCTTACAGCAGAGACAGACAGCAGACAAGAAAACAAACACAGCAACAGGTGGTGAGCACCAGAAGATGAGAGAGGATAGGGGTGGGGGCGGGTACAGAGGGATGGCTGTGGTGGGGGCTGGCCCAGGGATCTTGGCCAGGGAAAGCCTCTCTGATCAGGTGACATCTGGCCAGATGCCTAGTAGAAGGGAAAGAGGGAGTGGAGCAGGGATCTGGGAAGGGAGAGTTTCAGGCAGAGGGAATGGCAGGTGCAAAGGCCCTGAGGTGGGAGTGAGCTTGGAGAGCTCCAGAACAGCAGGGAGGCCAGTGTGGTTGGAGCAATCCGGGGAGATGAGGACAGAGGGACCGGGACGGGTATCAGATGAGGTTGTGGGCCATTGAAAGGGTTTGGGATTCATCTTCTAGAGAGAGGGGAGACATCAGCAGGCCTTGATTTACATTTTTACAGGATTGCTCTGCTGCTGTGGGCAGCAAAGGAAGGAAGCAGGACAGACTTCGAAGGCCCCGCCTCAGTCCGGCAGGAGGATGGGCCAGGTGGGTGGTTTCAGTAGAGGGGAGCAGAGGGTGGATTCTGGGTCCGTTTTCCCAGTGTCCCGGCTAGGATGTGCGAAGTGGCAAAGAGTCAGGGATTCCGTCCCGAGGAGATGGCGGGAGGGCAGAGGATGCTGGGTGTGCCCACTGAATACCCGAAGGGGCTGCCTGTGAGGACTCAGGGTTCACAGGGCCGAGTCTGGAGTCGGTGGCGGGGGGTGGTGGACACGGCAGTGGAGACAGACCCAGAAGGCAGGTGCAGAGGGACAAGTCTGGAGCTGTCAGGGCAGGTGGGGCTCCCGCGGGTGGAGACACAGAGAACAGGGTCAAGGTGGGAGCCCTGGGCCCTGTGGTGTGGACGGCTGGGGAGACGAGGAGGCGGCAGCAAAGGGGAACCAAGGTGGGGCTGAGAACTGCGAGGAGCGGGACCCAGGGGCTGGAGCTCCCCCGGGGTTCCCCACTTCTTACTAGCCTCTCCCATCCTCTGCGACTTAGCTTGAGCTACATTCTGCCCACGTGGCCATATCTCCACTTCCAGAAAACTCCTACACATCCACTGAAACCCTTTCCAGTGTTGACTGCTCCCTGGGCAGCTAGCACTCAGCCCAGAGGGCTGGGGACCCTGGGATAGCTGACTGCTGTCCTCAACATCACAGAAAACCCACCCCAGTCTGACACGACGCCGGGGGTGAGAGGAGGAACACTGCGGGGGTGGTTTCTGTGTCTCCTCTTGCTGAGCCAGACGGTGCTGATTCTATTGTGCTGATTCTATTGTCCTGCGCTCCAGGTGAGGGGACTCTGGCTCCCACACCTGCAGGAGGGATTCCAGGGATCCAAAAATGGGGGCGCAAGATCTGAACCCAGGTCTGTCTGCCTCTAACGGGTTTTGCATCTAAACACTGTTTCCTTCCCATAAAGAAAAATAATATAAATAATAAATAAATAAATAAATAAATAAATAAATAAATAAATAAATAAATAAATAAAATAGAGCATTGTAGCAGGTGGGGTCGTTCCAACGAGGCAGGAGGCTTTGGGAGCGAGTGAGCCAGCGCTCCATCATGGGCTGTGGTCGCCTGATGCCCACATCTGGAAACCCTCTGGCCCTGGAGGCGCAGGGGCCTGGCTCGAGGCAGAGCGATGCTCCGAGGGGCAGAGGGAGAGGCACAGTGCATGTGCATGTGCGTGTGCATGTAGGGGGGTCAGAGGCCCCTGGTGGCCTGAGTCAGGGAAGTGGGTCACCGACTTATGAACCATCATCTCTCAACAGACGGCTAAAGCAGCCAGTACAGCAGCGTTAAGAAGACTCCCCAGTAATGCAGCGAGCTCGCCAAGACACAACGTTGAACTAAAAACCCAGGATACGCAACCTGATGTGCAGATGGCAACGGCATGGACAGGGCGCTGCCGGGGATGACGCGCTACGCCACGTGGAGGGCTGAGAGGCTGATAGGTAGGCCTAGGCCTCAGGACCAGGCGCTCTGGCTCTGGGCTGCCCAGGCCCTCATCGCCCTTTCCGGGTGACCCTGGAGCCTATGAGGACCCCGGGGCAGGGTGGGGGGCGAGAGGTTGCAGGACCTGTGTAGGTTCCACAACTCAGGAGGGCAGACGCGGGCTTTGAACCCTGGCTTGCCCGTGGCTTTCCGTCCAAACTGCTTCCTCCGACCTCTCCCCTCTGCTCCAGTGGCGTGGGGTTTGCTGGTTGTTACAAGCGGGAAAGTCCACCAGCCTTAGCCCCGGTCGCTTTGGATGTGGTCTGGTCCTTTCTCCTGGACCCTGGGGCCTGGTCTGTCCTAAGACCCCTGAATTGGGGTCTGTGTCTGGGTCTTTGGTGGCTCTTGGGGCAGGGAAGGAGCAGGAAGAGAGAAGACTTTCAGGGGGGCCTTTCTGGCCTTTTGTGCAATAGCATCAGTAAGGAGGTTCTCACCAGAGAAAGGAATGTGATTATCCTGTTAGAAGGAGAACCTTGAGATGCACTCTGTCCCAGGACGGCTGCTCCTTGCGGGGACCCTGAGTGTCCTGACCCTTACTCGGACCTTTGCACGTGTTCTTCCTCCCACCAGCGACACCCTCCCCCATTTATATTTTTGCCCAATTATTACTCATCTGTGAAGAGCATTCCAGCTGTCGCCTCCTCCAGGAAACTCTCCCCGATGCCCCGTCTGGACTGGGTACCCTCTGGGCTCCCTCCTGTCAAAGCTGATGGCTCACTGCCATTATCTGTCCCTGAGTCAGCCCGGCTGAATGTCCAGGTGCCCGGCCCGGAACAGGGGTGGGAAGATGGGCTCCTGTCCCTGCGGGTCTCTGGCCCAGGATTGGACCCCACACCTCATCATCCTCCCCCTCTGCCCCGTGGGGGGCTGAGCAACTGTGGCACAGCCAACTCCCAGCCAAGGCTGCCTGGGGCATCCGAGGCCCTCGGGCTCTGTCTCCTGCATCCTGCCTGCCTTGTCGTTTCTGGCTCCCTGGCCGAGGGGACCAGGGGGGGGACCTGGGCCTGAGTGCCGCGCCGTCCTCCAAGCTGCCCAGTGCCCCGATGCTGGGTGTGCCTGTGACCAGGTACCTCTCTGTGCCTCGCTTTTCTCAGCTGTGAAATGGGGGCTTCATCAAGTCACCATTGGAGAGCTGGCGACACGGCGGCGGACCAAGCAGACAAAACCCTCATTCTCACATTCCCGCGGGGGCGGGGGAGGTGGTTGGAGGACACCCTGCCTGAGTGCTCCGCGTGGCACCTGCTGGGCTGCGATCTTAAATGTGCTCCCTGGCACCAAACCCCAGCATCCCTCCTTGGGCCAAGCCTCCCCTGGGGGGTGAGGAAGGACTGGCAGGGTGAGGGCATGGTTCCCGGAAAGGAATCAGCGGCAGCCTGCGACGGGCTCAGGGGAAGTGCTGAGACTCAGGGAGGGCCAGCAACCTGTCTGAGGACACACCGCACGGTCACCCCCGACTCCGTGCTGCCCGCTGGTCGGGGGGCAAGAGGATGTGCCTTCCCTGCGGACAGGGCCGGGGTGGGAGGAGGCCAGGGCCCTGGCCGGGATCCTGGGGACAGGCTCGGGGCCTTCCAGGCCAGCTGAGAGCCACGGGGCCTGAAACTCCACCCTCACGCAGACACTCCCTGCCTCCTGAGTTCCAATCACCGACGCCTCCTTGGTATTTGATGTCATGCCAACCGTCTCCCTCTCTGCCTCCTGGCTTTCTGGAATTCCTTGCCTTTGGCCAGTGGCCTCGCACAGAAACCACACTCCGAGAATCTGGCCGCGGGACCGGGATCCCGAGCTTTGTGGGGAGGAAGGGTGTGGGGTTGGGTGAACTCCGGGCACCCATGGCGAGGCCTCTGAAGAGTTCTATCGAGAGCCAGAGGGTTCGGGTTCGGGGTTAGGGAGGAAGGAGGCGGGACAGGCTGCTGTGGGGGCTTTGCTGGCAGACAGGGGCCTTGGGGCTGACAGGCGCCCCACGCATCGGCCCACAGTCCAGTTCTGCCTCGGGCCACATGACATCGGCAAGCCTCTTGCAATGTCCAGGGTCCCTGCGGTCTTTACTGGTACTGCTTCCTCTGTCTGAAGCGGCTTTTCCATCTTGTTCCAACCCAGTGACCTCCCCTTAGCTCCCCAGGTCTGGCTCCACCTTGCCTCCGCCTCCTCCAGGAAGCCTGCCCTGACTCCTCCCCACCCTGCAGTTCGTGGAGGCCTCGTCCAGCTTCTCCAGGCACTTTGTGTAACTGTGGCTGTCCTCTGTCCTGCCCTGGGAGCCCCCTGGGCACAGGGCACCCCTGCTACCACTAAAGGAACCTCCAGGACCCATCAGAGCCTGATGCAATTTGGTTCTATAGGATCTTGAGTGATCTGAGATGCTTCTGTGCCCACCCAAGCCCCACTCTGGCTGGGGCTTTACTGGCAGGCCAGGCAGACTTCGGGGAGCTGTTCCTCTCCTAAGGGGCCAGACCCCCCACCCCAGACTCTCTGTCCTCCTTCCATCAATCCAGGCCCAGGAGTCTCAGAGATCATCCTGCAAAATCGCTCCCAGCTCTGGCCCTGCCACTCGAGGAGCAGCCTCCAGGCCGGCAGCATCGGCACCTCCCAGGCCCAACCCGGACCAGGCACACCAGAACTGGCAACTCTAACAAAACCCAGGGGACTGAACGGCCATTCAAGTTTGAGATACGCAAACAACCCTCTTCCCAGGCCAAGTCAGGAAGTTTGCCCTGAGTTCTGAAAGACGGAGAGGCCACGGGGCCCAGGTGGCCTCCTCTCCTGTCACTGCCTCATCCCTCACCCCCACCAGGCCTCAGGCCCGAGCAGGGCCGGTGACCTCAGGAAGGTTTTGAAGGATGAATAGGAGTGTTCCCCAGGGAGGTGTGACTCGGCAAGGGCCAGAGGGGGCGCCAGGCCTGCAGGGGAAGGAGGGAGGCTGGGGACAAGGCAGGAAGAAGCTCGGACTTCTCCCTCTGCCTGTGTCTCTGCTTCTCTCTCTCCTCTCTGTGTATTCTCATGAATAAATAAATAAAAATCTTAAAAAAAAAAAAAAAAAAGGAAAAGGCTCAGAGGCAGGCAGTGGCCTGTGGCAGTTGGCTCAGGGTCCTCCTTGGTCCTGGGAGACCTGGGACTAGGAAGGTCTGGCTCAAGCCCAGGGATTTACTGTGTGGCCTTGGGCAAATCACTTGCCGTCTCTGGGCCTGTGTTGGCTCATCTGTAAAAGGGGATGATAACACCACTGTGCTCAGTTCCCACTGCAGGAGTCAGGGGGCAGCCAGTGGAGACAACTCTGGAGGGCAGCGTCTACACTGTGCGCGCAGCCACGGCTCCCAGTGCTGTTCACAGGGAGGCTTCAGAGAGAGCAGTGGGGTGGGGAAGGCTTTGGGGGCCAGGCCAGGGGCTGAGGCCCTGCAGGAGGGAGGTGGGAGTGGGAGGGAGCCTGGGGTTTCAGATGGGCACTTGGTCCTCAGGACGAGACAGCAAGGATGACAGTGCTGCACCTTGGAGGGTCTCCTGGCAGCCGCAGGCAGGAGTGAAGGCCAGGGCATGGAGGCCCCAGGGCCCCAGGGGGTGCCCTCTGTTCTCCTTTTTGGCCATGAGGGCCCCTTGGGCGGGCAGGAGTCATGAGTCCCAGTGTGAGGGGACAGAGGGGCGTTCCAGCTCAGTGGAGGAGAAGCTGTGCACCCACTGTGCACCCTGAACCCGACACTGAGGTCCCTGCACTGGCCTGGGCTCAGGTTCTGGCTGAGGGAGGGTGTGCCCCAGTGTCAGTGATGGTGGGTGGGGCGGGGCCAAGGACAGACCTGGGGGGGGTGCGGGGGGGGGGGGGTGCTGGAGCCTCAGAGTGTTGGCTGAATGCTCAATGTGAGGAGGAAGTGAGAGAGGGAGGAGAAGAGGGAAAGGGGAGGGGAAGGGGAGGACAGGGAGAGGGAGGGGAGAAGGAGGGGAGAAGAGGGAAAGAGTAGAAGAGGAGAGAGAAGTGAGGGAGGGGGAGGGAGGGGAGGAGGGAAGGGGGAGAGGGGGGAAAGGGGAGGGGAAGGGGAAGAGAGGGAGGGGAGGAGGAGAGAGAAGGGAGGGAGGGAGAGGGAGGGGAGCTGAGCTGCAGCCCAAATTTCAGGTCCTGCTGCTCCAGGAGCTGGAGGAGGGCAGCGTGACCCGAAGTGCACCCCCCCATGTTTGAGAGACAAGAACAGCAGGCAGGTGCGCAGAGAACCACAAGGGCGCCTTGTCCCCACTTTGGGGAGGACGGGGGTCAGGGGAGGGGGAGCTGAAGGCAGCACCCCGCAGGCTGGCCTACCACATGGATGGGGAGAGCCTGGCCACCCTGCTGCAGAGGCAACCAGGCCTCGGGCTGGTGGCCAGAACCTGGCATTGCTGGGGTGGGGTGGGGGCAGAGGCTGGGACAGGGGAGGGGGCAGGGGCAGAGATGGGGGCAGGGACAGGGGCAGGGGCAGGGGCTGGACAGAGTGGGTGTCTGGGACCACAGAGCAGAGCCGGGCTGGGCAGATGTGGGCCTCCTCCGTGGAGCCTCCGGGGCTGCCTCTCCTGGGGGCTGCTTCCCTCCTACCCTCCGGTCTGGGGTCCTGACCGGAGCCTCAGCGCCCCCCCTCACCGTGGCCGAGTCCCCAGCAGAGAGGCCCACTGGCTGTGGGGTGCCACTCAGCCCTGGGGTGGGGCCCTGCCTCAGTCTCCCCTTTGCTGGGTGATCCGGGCTTCCCATTGACCTCCCCCGAGCCTCCAGGTTCCACATCCAAAAATGGGGCACGACATCCTTGGCGCGCAGGGCAGACGGGAGAGGACAGTGGCCGAGGCCAGCCGTGCGGGGCGCTGGGTGAGCCCCCTTACCTCCCTGTCGGTCCCGGAGGGCAGGACCCTGACCCCTGAGAGGCCACCCGGGCTGATGACATGGGGCCAGGCAGCAGGCCCGGCCCCTCCCTGAGGATTCCCCCCTTGAATTCTCAAGATGGTTGTGACCTCTGGTGTCTTCATGGGGAAACTGAGGCATGGACGGTTGAGGTCGCAGAGCCTACCACTGGTGCCAGTGGCTCTTGAACCCGGGGCTCAACCGCAGCCCCAGGTAGACCTGCTGCTCCCAGCCACCCTAGCGGGGCTGCTAATACTGATACCACCCACTTGGTAAGAGTGACGGCCCTGGTGGCGTCAGTGCCAAGCCCTGCACAGAGCCCGCGATTGGGACACGGCGGCGACTGCTTCCCTCTCCCATCACCCGTTTCTGTCCCTTCCTGCATCCCTGGACCCTGAACGCCTCCCTCCCCCGCAAATAAAAACTCCGAATAAGCACATGGAACCCCAGGGTGCCATGAACCTAATGGAGACGCAGGAACCCAGGTGATGCGTGTGAATTCGCACCCCTCCTCCCGCCCCCCACACGGGGAAGGGTCTGGTGTGCGGGCGCCCCAGCCCCTGTGAGGAGAAACCGGGGGCCACAGAGGGAGAAGCGTCCAGGCGCCAGAGGTCCTGGGATCAGTGCATCGTGCAGGGACGGACAAGGAGGGAGGCGCTGCCGAAGGAAAGAGTGGGGGACAGAGAGAGCGAGCGAGCCAGCTGTCTGCGGGGGCTTCTGGAACGGGCCTGGGGACTGAGCAGCCTTGTGCCCCCGAGACGCACTCGTGGTGACTGTTCAGCGCACCGTGGTGGCTCCACGGCTGTGACACCAGGCCGCGGCTGCGTCATGCGGGGCTGGGGTGTCCAGCCGGGTTACGGTCAGAACGGCAGGCAGGGCAGGCAATGGCCTCGGCAGTGGCGGGGGGCAGGGGCAGGATGGGCCGGGGGCCTGCCAACCAGGAAGTTGTGACCCAAGGGGCAAGCTGACAGGGGTTCCCAGGTGGTGGGTGAGGAAGGGGAAGAGCAGGGCCTCTGGGCAGGAAGGAGGTCGCTCTGCTGCAGAGCTGAGTGGTGGGGGGATGGCTGGAGTGGGGTGCAGGAGCCTGGGGGGTCCCGGGCCCTGGAGGTGAGGAGCAGGGGAGCCACTGGTGGGATCTGTGCCCCAGGGGGACGCATCTCTGCTAGGCCAGGGATGCAGCTCAGGCGGCTGTTTAGAGGACCCAGGGTGACAGTTTGGAAATAAAGTGGCACAGACTCCAGCTCTTGTTCTGGTAGAAGCTGTGAGTGAGACGAGCCCAGCCCTGCCCCAGCCACACACCCGTGACACCCGGTGACACCCTGGGGGCCACACCACAGTGGGTCACAGCCCTGGCTCTCTGCCAGGGACACCTGCTCAGACCCCCTGGCTGTGCCCTCCGCCATGCACTGGCTCCGCCCCCAGGATGTGTCCCATCCTCCGACCTTCCGAGCTGGTTCACCCATGTGTGGGGTCTCAGGTGTCCCCTGTCCTCAGTGCCCAGCACACAGTGGGAGGTAGGGGGTCTCCGCCAGCACAGGGGCAGCAGCCAGAGCCCTGCTGCGTCATCGCCCTGTGACTCTGGGGAAACCACTCACCCTCTTCCCCACACCCCCCCAACCCTGGCACCAAGCCCGTGGGGTTGGAGCCAACACGGTGCCAGGGACACAGCAAGTGCTCAACAGATGCTGCTGCAACCACAGGCAGCCACCAGGAGGCCAGCAGCTAACCGGGGCTCGCTGCGCCCACCCCTCTCCCCGCCTCAGGTAGAGGGGAAGCCCAAGCAGGGAACCCCTCGCCCAGGGTCACCCCGGGGTGTCGAGGGCAGAGCAGGAGCTGGGAGTCGCCAGGTGAATCCTTTATCCCACATCCCATCCTCGCGGGCTTCTGATGACCTGTTTTATGGGCGCTCACATGCTTACAGGGGTGCCATCCTGGGTCCACAGGGTGGGAACCAGGGGGACATGAGGAGCCCCGAGCACCTAAATTAAACGTATCCCACTTAGGCCACAGGGCTTGGTCCCCTGTTGAGACCTGATGCACAATCCCAACAAGCTTGGCAGGCTCAGGGGGGCTCAAGGCATTCCAAATGCGGGGGGGGGGGGGGTCAGAGGTAGGGGGGTGGGGAGAGAGCCATCGCTCAAATGAAAGGATCCCTGCTCTCCAAACACCTGGCTGCTTGTAACGATGCTTTCCAGCGGTTCTAGCTCTGGTACCTCAGGCACGACCTCCCAGGGGTTGCTGACCACTGGGCTCTGCGGGGAGGAGACCCAAGACCTCATGCTGACCAACACCCCAGGTGTGTCCCCTGCCACAGAAAACCCCGCTGCCGCCGGGTCAGGCCGGTTTCACGCGTAGCTCTGTGCAGGTTCATGCCCTCCTCTCTGCTCTTCAAGGTTTTCCATCCATTGCCTTGACCGGGGGGTGGGGGTGGGGGGGAGGACCCAAGGGACCGGCTCAGTCGGCATTTGTCAAGCTGAGCTGAACAGGGCTGTGTTTTTGTCTTCTGCGTGACAGATGGGGCAATTACTCGATCAATAAGCTGATTTAAGTGCATCTTATTCATTATTTAAGTCATTTATTATTGAAAAGGTTGCTACCTGCTGGCTATTCGGTCCGTGATCCTCATCCTCATCGAGCCTGGTTGCCTCCCCCAGCAAGGAAGCACCGACGGTTAACTGGGCACCTACTAGGTGCCAGGGGTTTAATTTAACCCTTGGGGGACCCTGGCGGGGGACCAGGCTCACTCTCTCCACTACTCCCTGAGGACTGGAAGGTCCTGAGGGCTGAGGTTATTTGTCTGCACGCAGAGCTGGTAAACGGCAGAGCTGGGACTCGAACCCAGGTCGGGGTTCCTGCAAAGCTCATGGACTCAACAGTGATCTCTGTGCTGAAAACACGTGCGTCTGCGGGCAGGCGGGCCCTGCGACAGATCGTGCAGCCTGGGCTCAGTGTTGGGGTGCCCCGGGGTGACGTGCCCCACGTCCCACATGCCTGTGGCTGCAGCTCGGCTTCCGACCTCTTGCCGGTGAGGGGGGCATCTGCCCTCTGCCTGGCTCCTTGCTGTCCTTTGTGCCGGCCCCCCTCCCAGGGGGCTCCTGCTCCAAAATGTACAGCCCTCCTCCCTCCCTCCAACTCTTCAGGGACGAAGAGGTCCCCTTCAGGGACGAGGCTGGTCATCCCCCACCCCCCAGGTGCCTGGGACTGGGAGGAAGTGAGAGCCACGAAGCCATGCTTCTAGGCTGACCCCCTGACACCCCACCTCCCTGGCCGCCTCCCTTCCTGTCCCTGAGCCATCCCTAAGCAGCCTGCCTCAGGGCATGGGAACACAAGGAACCAACCCAGGAACAGGCTTACTTCCTAACTTCACGCTGAGAAAGCTTAGCCCCCGACCCCAAACACCCATTTGCCCCGTTTGACCCTGAACACTTGGGAAAGCCATCCAATTGCCCCCTTTGCCTCGGCAGCCGGGAAACTCACAGCTCCATCCACCGCTCGGGGGCCATCACCCCCACATCAGGCTCTCCGGGCGTAAACCCGCACGCCTGGCTCCCCAGCTCCGTTTCTACCTCGCGTTGTTGACTCGGGCCCACAGGCAACCTCGAGTCCCACTTGGCCAATAAGATACGCGCACGATCAGGTCATCGGGGAGCCAGACCCGCTATTTTCCCAGCTTGGCAAAGCCCAGTGATCCACTGCGGCGCCGGGCCCCGAAGGCAACCACTCACCAGGCGGACGAGCTCTGGAAGGTCATGAGCGGTGGGCTGTGGGCGTCTCCCTGCAGCGTGTGCACGGCCGGGGGCGCCTGTGGCAGCAGGCCTGGTGGGGGCTGGGGCTGCGGGGCGGGCTGCCCTGGCCGGGGGGGCCGGGCAGGGTTGCCCCACCGCCGGGGGTCCTGTTTCATCCATCGTCCGTGGATGCCCCACCGCGCCAGGTAAACCTTGCAAATGTCGTAGTTCATTGCCGAGTAATACAAAAGATCCAGGACCAGCAGCATCAACACGAAGAAGCCGTAGATCCACACTCCCAGCAGGGCGGTGTAGTTGCTGGGGGAAAAGGGAGACAGAGTTTGAGGGGTGAGAGGAAGCAGCCCCCAAAAACGGAGCTCACCCACGGGGCTACCTCGGGGCACCAGCGGGGAGGGGCTGCATCACCCCCACCGCCCCCCTGGAGCAGGGAGTCTGGGTCCCCCCTCCCCACGCCCACCCTCCGCCCCCTCTCCCCCACCTGCCTGATAGCCTCCTCCCAGATCCTTAGAATCCACACCCCTGTCCCTCCTTCTGCCCCGGAGCATCTCCCCCAGGATCTCAGGGGGGGCCCCTCTCTGGGAGAGGCTTTGGAGAGACCGTCACCCTCGGGTCCCTCCCGACATGGGAGGAGCCAGCTGTCTCCTGTGCCTGCCCCCTGGCTCCTGGCTTAGGAGGTCTCCTGCATCCCTTCCTACTTCTTCCACCCCTGGTCCCCCCACAGCTCCTCCCTAACCCCCTCCGATCCCCCACAAACATGGGACGCCTGTTGTCTGAGGACAAACCAACCCAACTTCCTGAGCCCGTAGGCCCCTGGCCCCCAGCATCCACCCTGGGCACCCTGGGGCACCTCACACCCCCCTGTGCTGCCGAGAGCTCACCTCGTGCCCCCCTTCCCCCAGGGGGGGTTGCTGCGCCCTCTTCCCTACCCTCCCCGGGACCAGGCTGTCTGGCTCCACCTGTCCCCCTCCCAGGCCAGGGTCCCAGTGTCCCCTGGGTGCCAGGGGGGCTGTTTCTGGGGCTGGCCGGTGCAGCCGGGGCTGCTGTGCTCCCAACGGTGCTCACCAGGGCCCGTAGCTACCTAAAGGGGCTGATTTATGAATCACCCAGACACCGCCTCCGTGTGCTCGCCGCTGCGGCATCTGCTCAGGTGGGTGTGTGCCGGCGGGTGGCACAAGCCTCACACTGCATGGGCAGAGCCAGTGTCCAGCCTCGCAGCCCCTGCTTGCAAGGAGGGGGCCCTTCCCCCAGCTCCTGCCCAGACCGGGCCCCTTGGGGTCCCTCTAGACCCTGCCTGAGGCCGGAGAGCACAGGTTGGTGCCGGGAGACCCGGTCCAGGGTCCGACTTGGCCCAGCTGTGCTGTGTGGCCTGGAGAACCCCTATGTGTCTCTGGACCTGCAGGACATGACTGAGGCCTCTTCTGGTCTCAGTTTATCCCCTGCCCAGCCTTGGCCTCAGCAGTGAGGCAGGGGCTGTTGCCCTCTGACCCCTGGGCCTGGACCAGGGGCTGCTCACTTTTGCCCACACGTGCTCTTTGCCTACAACGCCGCCCCTCCTGTTACTTAACCAAATCCTCCCCCTTGAAGACTTGGCTCTGGTGCTTGCAGCCCCTCAAGTGGGAGGTCTCCGTATCCAGGCACTCAGCGTGGAGCTGGCCCTGGTAAGTGCTCAGGCCTTGGTGTCTGCTTGAGGGCCTGGACGCAGCTGTGTATCTGGGCTGCCCCCTTCCCCTGTGCGGCCCCACCTCCAGCCACCATCCCCGTGAGGCCTTGTTTACACTAAGGTGTGAATGACTGACAGCCGGGCCCCAAGCTGCCTGCCTTCTTCGCCTGGATACATCTGGGTGTGATTTCTATAGGACAGCGGAGGCTGGCAGCCCGGCCTGGCTCGCGGGGGCAGGAGGCCTGGGCTGGACAGAGGATGCGGCCTGGCTCCAGTCTGCGGCCCTCCTGACGTCCCCAGCACCCTCTCTCCAGGTTCCCCAGAGCCCGCACAGCATGGGCATCTCTGCAAGCATCAGGCCTCTCCCCGGTGGTTCCCATGGCAGCAGCCTCAGGGCTGAGGGAGGGGAGTGGGAAGGGGGAGGCAGGGCAGCTGCGTGCAGATGCTGCCCCGCAGAGAGGGAGCAGAGGGAGCTGGGGGCGGGGGCTGGGCCACAGCTGGGCCTGGAGCCAGCAGGACTGTGACAGAACTATAGCGAGGACAGCGGCAGGCGTGCGTGTCACTCTGGGTGCTCCGCAAGGGAGCCTGGTCAGCACACTGAGCAAACGCAGAAGGAGGCGTTACTGCTATCACCACCATCCCCATTCTAGAGACGGAAAACTGAGGCTCGGAAGAATTAAGAGGCTCATCTGAGATCCCTTGATGCTGGGGTCGGGGGGCCACTGCTGACACACGTGGGGTGTAAGGTGAGCTGGTGACAATGGTGGCCTGATATAATTAGCTTCCCGGCTACATGTTACCTTCCCTCTACGTGTTCATGTTCGCTAATAGTTGATAGCCCTGCTGGCCATCACCCCGGCAGCGGTACCGGGAGGTGGCAAATGGGCCAGTCTGCCCCACGCACAGGCGAGGAGGTGAGCGCCGGGCAGGCAAAGTCGCTGCTGGGCTGGCAAGACTGGGGACCTCAGAATGGCCGACCCCTGGCCAGCATCTTCCCACCAACGCCGCCCTACTCTCATCTTCCCGCCATAAACTCTTTATAACCCCTCTGAGGTTTGCCTGGGTGCGACTTCCCTGACTCGAGCCTCTCCGAGTCACGAGTCATGGAACCTCACCCGGGAGTGCTCCCCATTAAAGCACTCTCGAACCTACTGCCTGGCTCTGCTGTCTTTAATTTTCTCCACCGATCATTAAAAGAAAACTCAACAGTCACCAGCCAGCTGGGAAGTGGCCGCACTGGGATTCGGACCCAGGTCCATGTATCCCCAGGGTGTGCTGAATCTTAGGAGAACCCCAAGGTCCTGGCCACGTGTCCAGGGAGGGGTTTCCTATAGTTGCATGGTGTGGTCCTCTTGTCTGGCTCCCGTGTACCAGGACCTGAGGACCTGAGGACCTGGGGACCTGGGGACCTGGGGACCCAGGGACCTGAGGACCCGGGGACCCGGGGACCTGAGGACCTGGGCACCTGGGGACCCGAGGACCTGGGAACCTGGGCACCTGGGGACCTGAGGACCTGGGAACCTGAGGACTGGGGACCTGAGGACCTGGGGACCTCAGGACTTGGGGACCTGGGGACCTGGGGACCCGGGGACCTGAGAACCTGGGGATCTGGGGACCTGGGGACCTGAGGACCTGAGGACCTGGAGACCTGAGGACCTGGGGACAGAATCCAGTCCCCGCCCCCCGAGCATCCTGCATCTCACTGTGTCACTGCCTTTGCGCCTTTGCGTGTGTGCGTGGGCCCTGCTGGGCCTGCAGGCCCCGGTCGCCGCTGGCTGCTCCAGCTGGCCTTTGGGGGGCTGAGGGGGGAAGAGGGGAGTGGTGACTTGCTCCCTCTGCCCTCCCCGCTCAGGAAACGAGGGGTGCACCTGTGGGAGATGCCGCATGCGTGGACTCCCACTTCCCTGCAAAGGAGCCCACGCGGGAGTGGCAGCTGGCTGGAGGGCCCAGGCCACAGATGCCATCTCCAGGCAGCTCTCCTGCCTTTCTCGGCCTGACCTCCCCCATGGTTGGCTGGCTGGAAGCATTCTGAGTTTTTTAATTCAATTTTTAAAATGTGATCTGGAAATTAATTCCATCCAGATGCAGGGGGCTTTGTGGTGTCCATGCCTATGTTGTGTAAAGGGCAGGAGATAAAACAGAGGCTGTTTTATGGGGCAAGATGTGAAGCCAGCCGAAAGCCACAGATAGCAAATTTTCAGTGGGTTTGGGGATATTTACTGAGTCACATTCTTTGGGTGTCTCCCAAGTGATAAACAAAAATTCCTGCTGGAGAAATTAACCGAATACCTACTGGTTACAGGAGCAGGTCCATCAGCCAGACGGGCGGCTGTGGCGGGAAGTGCCCCCACCAGAGTCCACGGCTACCCAAACACTCACTGTCCCTCCCTGTGTCGTCCTCATGCCTCTCACCAGTCTTACTGGTAACAGGTGGGGCCAAAGGATGTGCTTCGGCCAACAGACTGTGAGCAGCTGAGTTGTGGCTGCTTCTGAGCAGAAGTCTAAGAGCCACCTCGTGCTTCCACCAGTGTTCTTTACCCTCTGCTGTGGGGACATCCTGTCCCAGATGGGGTGCGCTCCATCGGCCTGGGCCACAGAACGCTGCATGCACGGAGCCGCAGGTGATCCCAGAAGGACACGGAGCATGAGCCCAAAATAAGCCCTTGAGCCTGGAAGCCATGGGGATTTCGGGGCCGCTCGTCACCGAGCGTGACTGACCCAGGTGACTAATGCACCTGTCCCCCACCCTGCTGGGCCCTGTGTGTGCTGTGCAACTACAGGCGCCTTTTCACCCTGGTGTAAGGGGGCCAGGGGAGGACCCTCTCCCTAGATAACACCTCTATGTGGATCAAAGGTGGTGGGAGGCCCCTCGCATTACGATAAGTGCTCAAAAATGTTCATTTGTTTCCCTCCCCCTGGCTTGGCAGAGAGCATTCTGATTATGAAACAGCATGATTCTAGAAAGTCTTTGGTCTTTAGAAGGCTGCCGGTGGGCACTCGGGGTTGGTGCCTAACAGGGCCTGACGGGGCTGAAGAACAGATAAGAATATCCGGAAGCTTCGGACCACACTCAGGGGCTGCATCTAGCACCCGAAGCGTCTGGACGGGGCTGTGAGGCGGGCAGGACAGGCCCGGCGGGAGGAGACCCAGGGCTCGGGGGCTCTCAGGTCCTCCGGCGCTGGGGAGGGAAAGCTCTGGGGGGGACGGAGGCTTCACGTGCGGCCAAGGGAAGCTCGGTAATGCACGCAGGCCGCCCCTGGAGCCTCGGAGGCCCCTTCTGCCTCCCCGGGATCCCTCCCACTGTCCGCCTCTTGCAGCACCTGCCTGGCCAGGGAGCGCCCACTCACCGCCCCGTGCCTCCGCCGTCCCGCGGGCCTGGCTGGTCGGGGCTCAGGGTCCCCGGCGCCTGGCGAGGGAAGGGGCGCAGCGCCGCTGAGCGCCCAGGGCCTGCGCCCGCTCGGCAGGAAGGGGCGCCTTGTGGGGCCGTGGGCCGCGCTGCTTCCCTCGCTCTGCCTGCCTTTCCGCCAGGCGGCGAGAACCAAAACAAACCATTCTGTTCCTCCAGAAAAACACAAATAAATAAGTCATCAGAAGCGTTCTCCTTTTCCCTGTCACCAGCCCTGCCTCCTCGCTGATTCACGGGCGGGGTGGGTGACGTGGGCGGGTGCCAGGCGCCACGGCTGCTCACGGACCCCGGGCATGTTCCAGAAGCCCAGGGAGGGTCCGTGCCGCCCGGGGCCACGTCACAGGTGTGGGAGAGTGGAACGTCCGGCCCCTTGGCAGAGACCCGCTGCGTACCCTGCGCCCCCCCAGACAAGTCCCGGCTCTCCGGGGTAGCAGAGCCCCGAGGCCAGAGTCAGGGCCCCTCCCGGGGGGCTCAGGGCCCCGGCGGGCAGGCTGATCCCAGAGGTGGACACCACCCAGCGCTCCTTCACATTGGGGAACCCCCTCTCGGCTGTGGGCTCTGCCTGGACGCAAGGCCCCAGTCTGGCTCCCTGGGCTCAGGCCTGCTCCCCAAGTCCCTGAGCTCGGGCAGCGGCCTCCAGGGCCTCTGAGCTGAGCTCTGAATCACCCGTCTCTGGGTGACGCTGGCCTCTCTCCTCATCATGGCTCCTGTGGTGTCCTCTGTCCTTGTCCCCAGCACCGGCCATGAGTACAGACCCAGGCTGAAGCCCTCAGGGCCCCCTGCCACTCCCCTCCACCCTCCACCTCTGGGGCCGCAAGAGGTCCCCAGCCCCTGTGGCTGCTCCCCCTGGCTCCCCTGGCACTTCAAACTTAGGCTGCAGGGAACCCTGCCTGGAAATGCTCATTCCTCTGGACCACGTGGCTCCCACCTTCATAACAACTTCTGGATGCAGGGAAATCCGGCACCAGGCCTCCCTACAGGAAGCACAGGGACAACCGGCATGCTACCGCCTGGGGGAAGAGCGGAGCCCAATTATTCTGGGGGAGGCACAGCCCCTCTCTGGGCCTCCATCCACATCTGTGGGAAGGGAGGCAGGGGGAAGCTCGGCGGAGAATAACAAGGAGGAATCCCTCCAGAGCAGTGGCTCTCCGCCAGGGCAATCCTGCACCCTACAGTTGGCAACATCAGGAGACATGCTGGTTGTCACGGCCAGCTGGTGGGGAGGGGCTGCTAGCAATGTCTTGTGGGTGGTGGCGAGGGAGGCTGCTAAACGTCCAAGGCACGGGGCAGCCTCCCCCCGCAAAGAAGGATCCAGCCCCAGGTGTCAGCGGTGCTGTGCTGGGGATCCTCACTCTAGGGCCTCCCCACTCAGATCTGCCTCGGGTGGTGGAGGCCCCAGATTCATTAAAGCAGCCTCCAGACCCGGCTTGGCGCTTAGCTCCATCATCACACAGCCTCCCCATGCCTCGCCTTCCCCGTGTGTGATGTGGGCTCAGGATGGGGCCCACGGGTGCCTTCCGTGATATGGCAAGGACAGAGCTGAATGCAGAGCCGGCCCCATGCCATGCACTCTGTGAATGCTTTCTGAGATTAAAGAATTCGAGCTAAGCTAAACTTCTTCAATATTTCCATTCCTCCCCAGGGGGAATGGCTTTATCGTATGGCCGAACTTTTCCTCGCAGCAACCAGGCCCCACGGTGCTGAGAGGATGGAGTATTCTGTGTGAGATCCTGTGGAAATGTGCAGATTATAGAAACCTGTGGGCTTCAAAACAAGGATCCCAGACACCAGTCGCCAGAGCCTCGGAGAAGTCTGCTTGCTTTGCCAAGCCTGTCTTCCGTCTGGCTTTCGGCCGGCAAGGACTGCACTCCGGGGTCTTAACCCCACTGCTGGCACCTCTCTCCACCCTTGGAGAGTCAGTCTTTGGTCGTATAAAAGGCTTGGGTCAGATTCCAGGCCTGGTTCCAGCCCTTGTGATGGACAGGACTTGCTGAACGACTTCACACACAGAATTATTCTAAGGCCTGAGCAGATGGCAAGATATTCAGGGGAAGCACCCATGCATTTGAGGAAGGAAGGCTGGGGAGTCAGCCTCGGTGGGAGGAGGGAGATTTGGATGATAGTCAAGGAGTCTGCATCTTCTGCCTGACCAAAGGGAAAGATTTCCCCTGAGTGAGCACGGCACAGTAGCAAAGCATTTAAGCCCCAACATCAGACAGATTGGGGCTCAGGCATCCCCCACAGTGGTGCCACCACTCCCTTCCACAGTCGCTTAACAAAACTCTCCTTCCAAATGAACTTTTCTTCATCATGAAAAAAAATATAGCCACCCAAGAAGTCAGCCTCAGGCTTATTGGGAATGTATCTGAAGTGGCCCAGTCAATATCAGGAAGAAGATAAGAGTGCTTGATAATTCCAAAGATGGCTTTAGAGGTACTTGCCAACATGATTGGACAAGAAAAAGAAGTGAGGCACAAAAATTGGAAGGCAGATAAAATCATCGTTGCTTGCAAGTAGCATAATGGGAAACTTAAGGGAATCAACTGAAAAAGCATAACAAAGATAAGAAAGTTCAGTAAGGTGGCTGAGTATAAACTTCATATTTAGAAACTATTAGGTTTTGTCATGTATTATTTTTTTTTAAGATTTTATTTATTCATGAGAGACACAGAGAGAGAGAGACAGAGACACAGGCAGAGGGAGAAGCAGGCTCCATGCAGGGAGCCCGACATGGAACTCGATCCTGGGTCTCCAGGATCAGGCCCTGGGCCGAAGGCAGCGCTAAACTGCTGAGCCACCCGGGCTGCCCAGGTTTTGTCATCTAAATGAGAGTCAGTTGGAAGATGTAATGGAAAAAGAGGACCCCATTTATAATAACAGGGTACAAAGAAATAAGTGGGAAAAAGTGCAAAAGATATGCAGACGATATCCATGAAGATACATTCCAAAACACTACTCAAGAACATCTGAACAACTGGAAAGACCAACAGATCTTCCTCAACTTACGATGCGGCTATGTCCCAACAAGCCAGTTGTAAGTTGAAAACTTCATTAAGTACATGCTGCATTTACTACACCCAACCCATCAAACATCACAGCTTAGCCCAGCTGACCTTGAACGTGCTCAGACGGCTCACCATAGCCTGCAGTGAGGCAAAGTCATCCCCAGAAAGCCTACTTGGTGTAGGCTTGTAGACAAGTGTGGACCATGTCATGTGATTTACTGACCACGGTACTGAAAGCGAAAACCAGAATGGTTATACAGGGACAGAAAACTAGCAAGTGAGTTAGATGTGGAGCCTCATGGTTGCCTGCTGACTGGGAGCTTTGGCTCGCTGCCACTGCCCAGCAATGCAAATAAGCGTTGTCCTGTGTGCCACTACCCTGGCACGAGATCAAAGTTCAAAGTACAGTTTCTACCAAATGCGTACCACTTTCTTACCATCGTAAAGTTGGAAATCATAAAAAAAAAAAAAAAAAGCTGGAAAGTCATTACCTTCCCAGCCCCTCCCCCCACAAAAAAGTTGGAAAGTCGTAAGTTGAAACTTCATAAGTCAGGGATTGTCTGTACTGTGTGCTTGGATTCAATATCATGAAAAGTCCATTCTCTTTGAATTAATCTATGAATTCAACATAGTGTCAGTAAAAAAAAATGCCCAGTGGATTCTTGGAGGGCACAAGATGAAACAAGCTGCTTCTCAAGTTCATATAACCAAAGAACTGGGAGAACAGACTAAGAAGGTTTTAAAACATCAAAAGCCGCAGTAGGTAACACAGTGAGATACTAGTATATGGATAGATCAACGAAAGCCATGAAGACGTACCAACATCCATCCAGAGACTCAAATCTGGTATATCACAGTATAAAAGTTTGCAGTTTACATCAGTGGAGGAGTGATGGGCAATTCAGTGAATGGTTTGGGACAATTGGCTACTCATTTGGAAAAATAATAATAATAATAATAATAAAGCTGGATTCCTAACGCAAAGATTACATCCAAATAAATTCCTAACAGGTCAAAGATTTGAAGGCAAAAAACTAAAACACACAAAAAGAGTGAAAGAAAACGTAAGAGGATTTTTAACGATCTCCAAGCAGGGAAAGCCTTTCCCCGTCTGCTACAAAACCCAGAAGACATAGAAGAAAAGAAATGGATCTGATTTGACATAACAACTAAAAGTTGAGTATGAGATAAAAGCAACACAAATTTAAAGACACACAAAATATTTGCAGCTCATCGTATTTCCTTCACATACAAAGAGTCCCTATAAATAAATAAGAAAAAAAAAAAGCCAAAACTTCAATGGGAAAATGGCAAAGGATATAAACAGCTCACTCACAGAAAAAGAAATACAAGTGGCTCTCAAACCCACAGAAAGATGCTTAGTTTCTTTCACTCACGGTGAGAAATGCATGTAGTTTCAATCCCGCACGCCTTTACTCAGCATATTCCCCACTGCTTTTCTGCAGGGTACATTTCTCTTTACACTCTTGGTCCCTTCCATCAGGGCCTTGGTCTCCTGCGTTCTAATTCCCTTAAAGAAAGGGGCTGTGTAGGATTAATCTGTGGGTCGGAACCGGCACGCCATATCTGCGGTACCAATCAATGCGAAGGAAGGAACGCGGATTCCAGGCCCACGCACCTTCCATTCCACGCCCTTGACTTCACCTAACATCTGCAGCGGCCCCGGGAGGGGGGCTCACAGGTGCCCATTGCTCAGAAGAGAAGGCAAATGTCACGGGATAGACAGGCCCGAAAACCTGTTACCTGAAGACTTCCCCAGAATCCTCCCAGGCCCACCCGGCCTGCTCTGGTTGTTCAAGGGGCTGGGGAGTTGTTGGGGGGCCCAGCGCGGTACTCACTTGTGCGTGTAGCCCTCGGAGCCGGCCGTGAGGTTCGCCTGCATCACCGCCTGAAACTCGGTCTCGTTGCAGCAGTATTTGAAAACCGTGTTGTTATGGTGACAGCAGAGAATGAAGGTTTTGTTGTCCGAGAGCCGGGGGCAGTGGAAGCCAAAGTGATAGCGGCCTTTGTGGTCCGTGTAGGGCTCACAGACTCGGAAGTGCGCGGACAAGACTGGAAAACAGAGTCCCCAGGGTCAGCGTGGGGAGGGGGGGTCCCCAAGCCCCACTGCCCTGGGAGTCCATGAGCCTGGGGGGGCTGCGCGCCTCCTCCCTCCCCAGGAGGGCTCAGTGGTCCAGCCTGAGCCTCACCTCCGCCGGGAAGCTGTCACCACCCAGGCCTCCCTCCACACCAGCCCGGCTGGCACTGTGTCCCCCGGATGCATCTTAAGCCTCGTGGGGATCCCCTCCAGAGGCTCTGCACACAGCAGGCACTCAACCAGGACACAGTGTTAACTGAGCGCCTGCCTTGCCCTTCATATGCTACCTCTCATTTAGCCCACGTGGCCATCCTAGCAGCCGGGTCTGGGATCCCACTCTACAGATGGAAAAACTGAGGCTCCGTGAGCTGTCTGAGCTCGTAAGAGGTGGTAGGGGGACTCCAACTCAAGCCGGCCGGGGTCTGAAGTCCAGCCCTCTCCACTCCTGTCACCAGCTTTATTATTATTATTATTATTATTATTGTTAATTATTATTATTATTTTATTTATTTATTCATGAGAGACACAGAGAGAGAGAGGCAGAGACACAGGCAGAGGAAGGAGAAGCAGGCTCCTTGCAGGGAACCTGATGCAGGACTCGATCCTGGGACTCTGGGATCACGCCCTGAGCCAAAGGCAGACACTCAACCTCTGAGCCACCCAGGCGCCCCTGTCACCAGCTTTGATGACCTCTGCTACCGTGTGGACTGGTGACAACCTGCCAACAAGCCCAAGAGGCCCGGCTGGAGGGCACCACAGGTGCAGACACTCGAAGGAAGCAACATCTCATCTGTATCACAGTTTCTGCTAAACCAGTGCCCTAGCCCCAGAGGTCCCCAAGGGCCTGCCCTGGCCACCCTCATCTCACGGTCAAAGAGCTGCCCTGGCTTTGGGCCCTGCCTCCCCTGGCTCAAGGTGGGAGGCCTCTATTCAGCCACAGAGGCTGCTGCAAACCCAGGACAGTATTTACCAATCGTGTGGATGGTGATAAATAGGAGCGAAAGCCTAAGCAAATATAACAATGGAAAAAAACCTGGAGCCCGCTGTCTCGGGCTTAATTAGTATCTTCATAAAAGGGATTGCTGTATCTAATTTGTATCGCTGAAAAGGGGCTTCGTTGGCTGAATACATTTCTCCAACCACAAAGGCTCTGGTTTTGCAAAAGCTCCTCAGCTCGTGGAAAGCTCTGTCTCTGCTGAGAGGTAATCAGAGAGCAGCCCACAGGGCTCCCAGAGCGCCCTGGGCTGCTGGAGGGGAGTCCCAGCTGGGCTGCGCTGGCCAGTGGGCAGACAGGCCTCATGAGCCGGAGTGCTGAGGCTGGGCGGGGGGGGGGGGGGTGCTCATGAAATCCTGGGCCCCAAGTACAGCACCCTCTCCCGTGGGGATAGACATGACCACTTTGGGAAGAAGGGCCCAGGGGAGCCCTCCAGGCCCCCTGCTCGGCCTTGACCTTGGGAAACAGAAGACCCTCCCGGGGGATGATAACCCTCACTAAGCATGCCCCATCTCATTTAATCTCAAGTACTCCCATCATACAGAGGAGAAAATCGAGGCTCAGAGCAGTGGTTTCACAGTGCAGACCTGACCTGCTGCATCTGCATCCTCTGGGGACGCATCACAAACGCAGCGTCTCAGGCCCCTCAGCAGAGCTTCTGCATGAGCAATGCTGGTGTGGGAGGCAAGGCCCGCAGGGGATGCTGACGGCCTGGGGTTTGGGACCCACCGGCCCGGAGGAAGGACATGGCGGAGGCTGGATGTGAGGGCCAGAGGCAGGAGGTCCAGCGTCCATCCAGAGGTGAGGAAGCCCTGCTGTGGGCGGGCCCGCAGGCAGCTGGATAAGTCCACAACCCGCAAGCAGCTCATCCGCAAGACCGGCTCAGGCCTGAGGCCAGGTTGAGAGGCTAGGACCTGAAGTGGGACCCAGGGAGGGAAGGGATGGAGCGGGGAGGTGGCCTCTGAGCGTGGCTTCTGGGGAGCCCGCTGTGCAGCGCTGAGGTAGGGAGGGAGGCTGGGTAAGGCCGAAAATAGGAGAAATCCCACTGGATCACCCTGGCCACCACAGATGGTCTGGTGCCACTTGTTTTGCCACTTGGCAAAGATAAGGAGGCCACTGCTGCTTCCCGAGGAAGAATGTACGAGAGCTGAAGTTGCCTAGAGCTCGGAGCCGGGGCAGCTGGGTCTGAATTATGGAGCATGCAGGGTGATCTGGCCCATCACGACCTCCGTGTGCCTCCTTGCGCTCACAGATGGGAGCCCACTGGCACCCCCGATGGCTGGGGCTCCGAAGACAGTAAACAGCAAAGCATGGGCCTTGCTTGGAGCAGGGAGGTGCGAGCGAATGAGCGGCTGATACAAGGCTGCACCTGCTGGCTTCCAGACCCGCTGGGGTCCTCGGGCTGTGCCTGGGCCCCAGGGCAGAGGGACGCTCTGTGAGCAAGCCACCAGTGGGTTCCAAGCCACCAGGAGAACCGGTCCAAGTGGAGAGGGGACCCCGAGGAGGCAGCCGCTCCCTTGGGTTCCAAGGGAAGACCACGGCGCGCCCTCATCATCTAACGGCCGTGTGACTGTGTGGCCTGGGGCAGCTCCCTGTCCTTTGAGCCTGTTCCCTCATTTGTGAAATGGGTGAGGACTTCCTCCTCTCTCCCAGGAGGCAGTGAGGACCACGGGCACTAACGCTCAGAACAGGAGTCAGGGAGGAGCTTGGTGAACAGTGGCCCCCAGACCCTTGGCCTGGCTCTGGCTCTGTATCCTGGAGCCCCCTGTCCCCCCCAGGGCCCTCAGGGCCTCCCTCTGAGCCATGTTGTCCCTCAGCAAAGGGACAAGGGCAGGAAGCCTGTGTCAACAGGTCTGCTGGAGCAAGAGGGCATGAGGAGGTCCTGTGCACAAACGCACAAACGACAGAGGCAGAGACACAGAGACACAGAGACACCGAGAGATAGAGAGAGGGAGACAGACACAGAGGGAGATACAGAGAGAGCAGGGGCCTGGCTCAGGCCAGGGCTCAGCTAGCCACCGCTGCTGGCGGGCGGGAGGGGGGTTTCTCCAGGCGACGGCTTCAGCTCGGAGGAGCTGAAGGGCTTGCTTTATGCCCATCTGTGTCGACAGGAGTGTGGGGGCCCACCTGCTGCATCAGGCGATGCCCAGGAGGAGGTCGGGTGACAGCCGGCGGATTGGAACCCCAGCCCCAGCGCTGGCCATATCGCCTCCTCCTACCCAGTTCGGCTCTGAGCCTCAGTTTCCTCATCCATACAATGGGATGACCACGGCATTTCGGCATTGACTTTCAGGTGTGGGGTAGGGAATCTGCAGGAAGGCTCTCCCAGGGCTGGCAGCCGCAGTTAACCCCCTCATGCCTGGGGGGACACTCAGCACGGCCCCTGGTGAGGGCACTCGGGGGGCAGCACATCGTAGGTTCTCACTGAACAGCACTGAGCGTTAGCTCCTCACCAGGGGGAGGCTGGGGGGCCAGGGGCAGTGCCCCCCCACCTGCCAGGACCCAGAACCCCGGCCGGGCTAGCGCGGACCCTGGGAAGGGATCACCCGCGCCCCCCGCCCTCCCCCCGCGCTGGGCACCCATGGAAGTTCTACCTGCAGAGATCAGCAACGAGAGGACGGTGAGCACGTTCAAGGACTGCTGGCCACAACTGGTCATCATTTGGCTGGCATCGATCCGTGGGGAGCTGCCTGTTTAACGAGATTCGGCAGAGGCTGGGTGTGGGCTGACACTGCTGCCCACGGTGGGGGACGGGAGCAGGGGCTGGGCCGGGAGGATGGAAGCGCAGCCATCCAATTTCCTTCTGGAACAGATGACCTCCCCCACCCGTCAACTGTCACCTCCTTTTCTTTTCACGGCAAAATGAGACTTAATCAAAAGCGGGCCAGTGGCTCAGGTGGTAGAAAGAATGGGCGGGCGGAGGCCAGTGGGCGGGCGCCCCGGGGTGCAGGGGGCCAGCGCAGCCGCTTAGCACGGGGGGTTTGGGGGGGCGGGGTGTTGGACAGGAGCTTGCGCACCCCCCGGGGGCCTGCAGGCCCCAGGTCCCCCTGCTGTGCCGCTCACGGGGACTCCCGTTAACCCCTCCGCCGGTCCACACAGGGCCGGGCACCGTCCGGGCATCAGGGACACAGCAGTGGGCAGACCAGATGCGACGCAGCACGAACGCGGCCCATGGTCCGGCCCTGCGTCCAGCGAGGGAGGCTGAGGGCAAGCGCACGAGCAGAGGAATGTCTGAAACGCTCCGAGGCTCCCAGGGTTACATCCTCAAGAGCTGCCAGCTGGGGCTCGGACACACACTGGCACGCCCGTGTTCGCAGCTGCACGAGGCGCGGCTGCAGCAAGTGCAAACAGCCCCCATGTCCTGATAAACGGGGACATGAAAGATGGACACACGGCGGATGAGGGTTCAGCCTCTAAAAGGAAGGGGAGGCCAACAGGTGCCACCCACGGGTGAGCCCGAGGACATCGTGCTGGGGGAGACGAGCCTGCCATGGAAAGACACGCGCCGTGTGACTCCACTGACACGGGGTCCCCGGGGTCGTCGTCACATTCGTAGAAATAAGTAGGATGGTGGGCACTGGGGGCCAGGGAAGGGATGGGAGCGCGTGTTTCATGGGACAGAGCTTGTTCCCACCAGTTGGGAAAATGGAGAGAGTCCTGGAGAGGGATGGTGGTGATGGCTGCGTGGACTTAATGCCGCCCAACTATACTCTAAATATGGTTAAAACATAGATTCTATGTCATGTGTATTTTACCACAATAAACAAAGCTATGAGGGCGGAATAACACCAGATGTGTGTGTGAGGGGGTACACAGTGGTGCCAGGGGGCTGGTTCAGGAGAGTGGTCGGGGAAGGCCTCGGGCCGAGGTGATAACTGGCAGACCTGAGTGAGACAGGAGTGAGCAGCGTGGCTGTTGGGAGGAACCGTGCTGCAGACCAGGGAGCAGCAGGTGCAAAGGCCCTGAGGCAGGAGCAGCTGAGAGGCCAGTGGGGGATACTAGGGAGTACATGTCGCAGGAGGCCACCTGAGGCATAGCCTTGGCCCTCAGTGGCCACCTCATATCAGGTTGTTGAAGCCCCAGGACAAACCTTAGGGCACCTCACCATCATCACCACCTCCCTACAGGGGTGTGGGAATGAAGGCGGGGCACCTGAGAAGGCCTAAATGTGCTCCATGTAAACCCTGTGGTCGACCCCCTACTCCCAGTGGGCTGTAAGTTGCATGTGGCTGCGGAGAGGTGTAGACACTCGGAATGGGGATTAATTTGCTGAGCACCTAATATGTGCCAGGCTCTGGTTCCGCTCATGGACCTCTTCCCTTGTGTCACACCCTGTCAGGGTGTATGAATTGTGCCCCCCCCAAATCCTTAGGTTGCAGTCCTAACCCCCCACCCCCGGAACCTCAGAATGGGACCTTATTTAGAAATAGGGTCATTGGAGATATAGTTATAGGGGGTCATTCCTGGGGTCTGGGGAGACCCCAACCAAACACGGCTGGTGACCTTATAAGAAGGGGATGTTACGACGCGGAGACACGCAGAGAGGAGGCCAAGTGAAGACAGAGGTAGAGGTTGGCGCGATGATGCATCTACACGCCAGTGAACCCCAAGACGGCCAGAAGACCTTGGGAGGCTGGGGGAGAGCCTGGGCCGACGCCCCGGGAGGCCAGGGGGGTCCAGCCCCGCCCACACCTTGGTCCTGGACTCCGGCCTCCCGCCCGTGCAAGCAGACATCAGCCGTGGTGCTTTGTTCCGGGGCCCCGGGACCCTGTCACCCCTCCTCCTACGGGGATCACCCCAGGACAGGCCGGGATCCGCAGTGAGGTGTGAGGGGTGTGCGCGGCTCACTGGGAGCTGGGGCCCATGTGAGGACCCTGGGTGCCCTCCCAGCCAGGCCGTACCCCCACCTGCAGGGCAGGTTTTGACCCCTCCATCCTGGGTCTAGTGCCGATGCCGTGCCGTCCCCCCGCCCCGTGAAGCCCTCTGCCTCCCAGGGGAAGGTCTGCAAGCAGAGCAGACTGCAGAGACCCGCTGCCAGAGAACACGGTTCTGGAAGACGGTACCGGGAAGGGCACGACGAGAGCCCTCTGGCCGCCTGACTGTCCTGGGGCACCTGCTCTGGGTCCGGCCCTGGGCTGGGCTCCAGGGGTCAGGGCGGCCAGCTCGTCCTCACCCTCGTCAGCTCACAGCCTGGTCGGGGGGGGGGGGCACAGGGGTGCCAGCTGGGGCCCGAGGGGGTCCCTCTGCGTGGCAGCAGGCAGAGGAAAAAGCCACCTGGGAAACCCAGAGGCCCGGAACTTCCAAGAGAGGAGACAGGACCGGGCTCCACGGGCCGCTCAGGCCTCGGGTGGCGGGGTGGCCAAGGGTGCCAGGGGCTGTTCCTCTGAAGCGTGAGCCAGGATACAATGGGGGTTGGCATGAGCGTGCGATGGGGGGCCCGAGACGCCGTCATTCGCAGGTTGTGCACGCTGGGCTAGTGTGAGCGCCTGGGGACGGCCCTCTGATCCCTCCCGCAGGCAGGCCCCTCTCCGCACCCACCGGGCCCCACTGGCTGTAAGCCGCTTAATTGTTCCGAGCCTGGGCCTCCGCCCGGCCTCCCTCAGGGCCCTCCTAGGAGGATGAAGGAGATTAAAGCATTTCAAAGTGCTTAGCCAGGATTTGCACCAAGGAAACCCAAAGATCGACCCTGAAAAGCGCATGGTGGGGCGTGGGGAGGGACAGGTCCTCTGAGGTGACACCCTCCATGGGAGCAAGCCCAGGCCCGCAGGTCTCCTGACCCTCTGGCTCCTGTAGGGTGGAGTCCAGGGCACAAACCCTAGGGCCAGTGGGTTTGTTGAATGACTATAGGGTGTGTGTGTGTGCTGGGTGGGGGGATCCACCCTGCCTTGCACCCAGCACTCCCTCCTGCTGCTCCAGCCCCTACAAAGCCCTCCATCTATGGGGGCTGGGGGCTGTCCCTCAAGTGGAGGTGTCCTCCTCTCACTCCTGAGTGCAAATCCCACACCGCCTTAGAGGCAGCTCCAGGAGGCCCGCCATGATCCCATCCGCTGGAAGAAGCGGCACGTCACCTTCCATCTCTGCTTTCATTCCTGTGCTCATTCATTTATTCACTCGCCTGCTCTCCCAATATCCCCTCATTAACCCCCACTCTGGAACAGGTTTGAGCGGGGTTCTGGGGGCGGGATGCCCGTCAGCTCTACTTTATGGGCCTGGTCCCATGCCCTCCTCTATGAGGCCATGAGAGCCAGCTGGGGGCCACAGGCACGGGGCTTGGACTCCAGAGTCCCCCAGACTGGGTGTGACTCCCAGCCTGGCCCCGACCGGCCTCAGAGGCCTGTCCTGGCTCCTCCCAGGGGCCAGCATGCTGCAGGTGTGTGGGGCCAGGACACACTCCGGGGCTGTTCAGAGTCCATGGCCCGACCGTGCTCCCACTCCCACCCAGGGCTGCCTGGGCCTGAGTCAACAGTGGGGGGGCGGTTCACGGAAGACAGAAGCCACAGCCCTGTTTGCTGGACAAAGGTTGGGGTACGGGGAGTCTGGCTGGGGCCTGCAGGCCTATGGAGGGGCCCTGCTCCCCAGGCGCTCAGGGCAGCTCAGGTGCCGGACCTGAAGGCCGAATCCACCGCGGAACAAAAGCCCACCTCATGTCACATGGGAAGTTACGTAAAAATCCCATTTCTAACAAGACAGCAAAACTCAGAAGCCAGCTACACCCCCCTGCCCCCGCTGGCAGGGTCAGAGTGGCTTCTGGAAAGTCGGTGCCCGGGGGCAGCCGTGTCCTAGGTCCATTCTCAGGGGTCACACGACTGAGAGCACCAACATTCACAAGGTGGAAGCCATCCCCTGGCGCTCGTGTGGGGTCCGCAGAGGGACCATGGGCCCAGGGGCCACGGGTGCGGGTGGAAAGGGGACGTCACATGTCAGGTGTGGCCACCTGGGACCTCCATGGGTGACGCCTGCGGGACAGGGGATCCTCCCTTCCTCCCCGGGGCCGAGTCCTGGACCCTGACTTTTCCCTGTGTCATCTCTGGGAACCCCGTCACCCGGGGCAGGCAGGCCACCAAACCCCGTCTCGTAAAGAAGGAAACAGGCTCAAGGTCACCCGGCCCCTCAGCGACCAGGACGGGACAGGAGGCCAACCCCGCCGGGGTCCTGCTGTTTGCCTGGGCGCTGCAGGGTTTTGGGGCCTCGCCCCACCCCCCCACCATCCCCCCGAGGAAGCACATCTCCCACAGATGGATTAGATTTATCGTCCTGGGTTCTAGTTCTCTGAAAATTGGTAAAATTACCCCCACGAGGGTAGCTCAGGGCTGCCAATAAAACTCAAATAACTGGAAGAATGTTCTGGATGAGTAGGACTCCCCCGAGCTCTGATCGCATCCAGAATCACGGGTCCAGCACGCATCTCTGCGGTCCACCCCTCGGGTCAGCCGGGGACTGCTGTTCCCAGATTCGAGGATTATTTTTAAACACCGAATTTGGCGAGGCTGGAGAGGAAGGAGGGCACGCGGAGAGAAAGAGCTGATGGATTATGCCCCACCGGGGACAACAGCAGATCTGCTCTCTCGTCAGCCCGGCCGGGCGAGGGAGGGACACGGGGCAGGGCCTGGGTGCAGGCAGGAGGGGCTGCCGAGGACACCCCAGGCCGGGCACCCCTCGGGGGGCACCCCCTTCTGGGACCACCACACTCGGCCCCGGGCCTGGCCGAGTGCATCCTCCTGCTGGGACTTGGTCAAGGGCAGCATGGCCTGCAGGTTGGGTCCCGCAGCCTGGACCACACCATCTGGGGCCAGGACTTGGCTGCACTTATGTCACCACACCCCGTGTGGCCTGGGACAAGTCTCCCCGGTCTCCTTGGACCTAGAATGGGAATAAAAATAGTATCTAATTCACAGGATCCTCGTGACTGTCCGTCCAATGAGGTGATGCATCAAAGCGCCTGGGATGGAGCTGGCAGGCAGTGGGTGCTGAGAGTGTCGGTGCTGTGTTCCTTGGGCTGCCTCTGCCCCAGCCCCCCGCCCCCCAGCACCCGCCCAGGTCCCCATGGCCCCAGGGCCGACTTTCTGACGTGCTCACTTTCTCAGGAGTCCCGGCAGCTCCGGGTTCAAGTCTACACCCACTCCTGAGGCCCCGCATGGTCTGGCCCCCACCCCGACTCCCTCCGCTCCTCCAGGGTCTGCCCTCTCCTCTGGGCACCAGCACAGGCTGCCCCCCCACCCCGTACCTGGGAGCCCCTTCCCCTGTCCTGCAGCTGGGCAGCTTCGACCCAACTTTCAAGGCTCAGCCCCTGGGTGGGCTCCCAAAGTTCCCTGCCCCTGCGCCTGCCCCGGATTGTCTCAGGCTGTGTTGGATTCACTGGCCCCCAGCGTGGGCAGGAGCACGGCAGGGCACAAAGCCTTAGTGCAAACCGGGAGAAGAGACAATGAATGTGGCCCTGGCCCCCTTTAGACCTGGCCACCCAAGCCCGGAATTTCCCGGCATTGGAAACCTACAAGGACGCCTGACTAGTGACAGGTGTGTCACCCAAACACATCCAGCCTCCCCCCTCCCCTGCCAGGTGCATGAGGGCTCCATGGCAGGGCGAGGACAGGTCCTGCCCCCGTCTACTGGGTGCTGGGTGGCGGAGAGCAGAGCACGGGCGTCCAGCGGGGTCCTTCCCAGGTGCCCCCTTCCCCAACTCCTATGTCCAAGTCAGACCAACCTACCAGGTCCAGCGCCAAGGCCACCTGGTCACCCTCCCACCCCACCGTCCGGGGAGTGGTTCGTCCTCTGGAGGCCCATTCAGTGAATACCCAACTAGGCCGACCCCAGTGCAGGCGAGGGCGGGTGGGCGTTCAGACACAGGCAAGAGGGACACAGCCTGGCGGCCATGGGACTAGGGTCTAGGGGCGACTCATGAAGCACCCGATTCCATGACGAATTAGTCACAAAGCTTGGACAGTCTTCCCACTACTACTGGCAGTAACAGGACTGCTGTGAACAGTAATGAAACAAGGGTGGGGCGCTTCAGGGACTCGCAGACCGTCCTGCCGGCAGCAGGTGCCCAAGAGACAGGTGATGGGGAGGCGAGAGCCCTTGGGGCCCCTCCCCAAGCTCATTCACCCCTCGCCACACCCCAGCCCTGAGGCTGTACCTCCCCGCCCCCCCCCCCAGGGAGCAGATGGAGGGTGAGGGCAGAGTCAGGATTCAAACCTCGTGCTCTGCCCCTGTGCCCTGTCTACACTGACAGATGAGCGTGTCCACACCCTAGGCAACACACACGTGTGCACACACATCCACACACCGTACCCGTCCACACCCGTATGGAAGCACACGTGGTATCAGCAGCGATGTTTAATCTCCAGCGCATTCCCAAGCGGTCACAGACCCGACCCTGAGCTCGGGAACTTTCGTTTTCAGGACGGCGTTCCCTTCGAGGTTATGAACTCTCACTCCGAAATGTGAAGTCTGGGAATAAACACGCGGGGTGGCGGGACGCCTGCGTGAAGCAAGATCAAAGTGGAAGGAGCGGGGCGGAGGGAGGAGGGACGTGTTCCCTCCCTGTGCTGGCCGGGGCCAGGGGGCCGGAGCACACGCGTGGAGGACACACACAGGCCAGAGAGCAACAGGTGCGCTGAGCCCCGCGCCAGCCCCCTCCCCACAGCTCCTCACCCCCCCCTCGCTGTGCTGGCCCCTGAGGTCCCGGGTTGCTCCCACCTCAAGGGCAGACCTGCAAGCCTGGGAGGGAGCCCCCTCCGGCCCCCCACTTCCTCTCCCTTGATCAGTCAAGCACCTCGGGGTCCCTGTGCACCACTGCTATACCCCCAAACCATCCTCACCTGGAAGCCAGAGAGCTGGCTTTCCAAATGTAGGCCCCAGCGCCCCAATCAAAACCCCCCAAAGGCACTGGCTGAAGAGCAAACTCTGGAGGGGTCCTGGCTCCTCCCTGGCCGGGAGGTCCCCCTCCAGCCTCACTGGCCATCTCTCTGCCCCTGGCACTTCCAGACAAATCCCCCAGGGCCTGTGGCCTCCAAGGCCTGACCCCTGGCGCTGAGCTCACTGCCCGTCCACCTTTCCCTCCCACGCAGAAGGCGGTTTCTAGTTGCACGCCTGGCGCAGCGGCTCTCTAAGCACATCTGTCTCTTCCATCGAGCTGTAGGCCGGACGAGGGCTGGGACCTGGGACCAGCGACATAACTTGCAGGGCCCAGTGCAAAATGAAAAATGCAGGTCTTTGTTTAAAAAAAACAAGCTTGGGCCCTCCTGAGTGCACAGGTCCTGTGCCACCAAAGCTGGCCCTGCTGAGACCATGCGGTCGCTGCGTGTCACTGTAAGCAGCATGGGGCCTGGCACACAGTGGGCACTTTCTAAACACTCGCTGGGCTGGGGGATGACTGTAGGCATCATTAGCTCTGCTTTGCAGATAAATAAACCATAACTTAGCCTAAGTGGTTTGCCCAGACCTGGAGGGGGCAGGGCCATGACCTGAACTCAGGTCTGTCTGACGGCAAATGGGCTGGTGGTGGGTGCGGGGGTGACATCACCTAGCCTGGGATCTAAGCTCTGCCGCTCACTAGCTGGGTATTCTCGGCAGCTTACTTCCCTGGCCTCTGGTCCCTCATCTGTAAGGTGGGAACCAGGCCCCCACGTTGCTGGGCTACAAAGAGACAGAAAGAGCCAGAAAGGCTAGTGCCAGAGCATAATGCTAGCGTTCCATGCGTGCCTCCTATCTGCTGTTGCCAATGGTTTAGGGACCCCAGAGTTTCCTGGGTGCCCCTTAGCAAATGAAAGTGCGTTTGAACACCATGCCTCCAGGTGAATTCCTCTTCGTGCTGCGCCTATGCCTTTAGTTGGCGCTAAGATCTTTCCACCCCGCCTGCTGGTTAATTGCTTCCCTGCCTGGTGCAAGCTTCTGGGGCAGAGGGGACTTCTGTGCCTCTTATCCCCCTACCATGCTTTGCATACAGTAGGTGCTTGAATAGACATTTGCTGCCCAAAAGGGTGGGAACCCCATCCACACTCATTGGCCTGGGTGCCAGGCCCACCTCATTGCAAGGAGCAAGCTCTGGGAGGAAACAAGGTGCATCAGGCATTGGCCTTTAGGGCAACACGCTCTCTCCTCCGGCAGAGACAGGGTCTCGACTTCAACTGTCACTGCCAGCGACCCTTGGGCACCAGCCTCGCCGTGGAAGCCACTCGCCTTAGCCGAGAAACCCCAAACCCCAACTCTGGGGCCAGGGGAACCCCCCGGGTCCCCTGCAGTCACCCACATCAGGCAGGCACCATCACACCTGCTCCATGGGGCCGCTGCAGGGTCAGAGGGATTTCTGCACACTGTAGTGTGGGGTGTTGGAAAGAGTGTCCCAATCCCTGCTTCCAGAACACACTGCAGCCTCTCCTTGATAGGGCTCTCTGCCCTCTGTGACACTCTCCACCCGGCCAGCTGGGCTCTGGGTTCAAGTCTTCACCTCGGCTTGCTTCCCTGGACCCCTTCCTTGACCCCTTGCCCCGGGGCCAGTTCTGCACAACCAAGTCCTCCCTGCATGTCCCTTTCTCCAATGCTGGAGGTAGGCACTGCTGCTCGACCCACGTCACAGGTGAGGAGACCGAGGCGGGAAATCCCAGCCCCTGGAGGTTCTGTTCTCCCCCTCGGGTTACAAGACAAGCGGCTCCCCCACCTCAGCCTCAGTTTCCTCCCTCGTTAAAGGGAGAGCTTAGCTGAAGCCAACGAGGGACACTCTGCAACCTGACATCCCTCCGCCTCTGTCTGTTCCCTCGAATTATTTGGCTGCACCATGGAGATAAAACAACCCCTGGAAATCCCAGCGGCATTTTGTCTTCCCCACTGGAGAAACACAAAAATATCACATGAAGAATGAATCACTGGAAGTGTCAGGGCAGGAAGAGGAAAGACAGGCCCGCAGAATGCCTGTCGGAGGGTGGCCCCGATTTCTTTCCTGACACCCAGGCCTCCCACCGTGCGAGGGGCCCTGGCCCCGGGAACCCTCCCCATGGGGGACGACAGGAGCCAAGCCTCAGTTTCCTATGTGTCAATGAGGCTCACGCACCCGCCTTGCTGGGGTGCTGGGAGGGACCAGGGAGGCACGCCTGACTGTATTTGTTCATTCATTCCCTGCAAGGTGGGACACCAGGCGCTGGGCTGGGGACAGCGGACATCGCAGTGAGCTGAACAGACCCGCCCCACCCTCAGAAACCAGCCAGATACCCACTTGTGCGACCCAGGGCAGCGGAGCCAATGGGAGGGCCCTGACCTGGTCTGGGTTGGGGGCACCCCAGGGCAGCTGAGAGCTGAGTTCACTGGGCCTTACCCAGACCAGGAGAGGGTGGGCGTCGGGGATGGAGCGTGCCAGCATTGAGCACAGCTCGGGGAAAGGCCGAGAGGTGGAGCAGAGCCAGGGGAGGATGAGGCAGGTGCCCTGGGAGAAGGGGGAGGGGAGGCCGAGGTGGGGGAGGAGGCCCTGTTTACCTATCAGGACTGTGGTGGGCGCTCCGGGCACAGAAGGGGTGCTGACGGGCTCACTCCTACGATTTATAAGGCCCACCATAAACGAGGGGTGCTACACTCTTGGGTGGGGAAGGGACTGAGAAACAGAGCAAAGGGCAAAAAGCAAGGGAAGTGGGGTGGGGGGAGCCACTTGAGCACCTACTGTGTGCGCAGCCCTTCTGGGCATTCTTAGGGCTGCATTCAATGGGGGAGGGAGGGAGGGACCCCTGCTCACACAGGGGCCAGTGAGACCCGGCGGGGGGCCCCTGAGTCTGCCCACTCAGTCCTCCGTCTGGCCAGCTGGGTGTGCACACAGGCCATTCCAGGGAGCTGGGTGGACAGGCGGGAGGTTGAAAGCACTCGAGCCGGGCCATAAAGGAGGCCAGCTCCCTCTCCCTCCACTCTATCCCTGGCACCCTGCCTGTCCAAGCTGGGCCGGAGATTGACCCCCTTCCTCACCCCCTAAAGAACAGGGGCTCTGCTTATCATGAAGTTCAGACTGGCCTGGGTTCCCCTTCTCCAGCCACGGCCCCAGGGGGACAGTGGTCCCCAGGGTGACCATGGCATCACGGGGTAACCAGGGGCCGTGGGAAGGTGCCCGACCCGGCCTGAAGGGGTTGGGGGTGGTATTTATTTAATCCTCGGGGATTAGGAGACCCACCCGACCTAACCAGACACAGAAGCCCAATGCTGCCTCGTAACCTGCCTGGGCAGCTCACCTGCCCCTGCGAGTTCAGTTTCTTCCCCGGGAGGCGGGTGCCCTGCCTCTCCCCTCTCCAGATCTGGGGGGAAGTGGGAGATGAGGAGCATGCTGTACACAAGGTGCCCTTGATCATTCACAGTGACGCCAGGTGATTCAGGGATGGCAGGATGGGTGGGCTCTGTCCCAGGCGGGGAAATGACACCAAACGGATGTCAGTGACCGAACACCCACAAACTGCCAGCCATTCTGCAGATATGGGGGGAGGACAGACGACAAAGCCCTCACTAAGGGCCAGGTGCTCTGGGCCGTGCCCTTGACACCGCGACCTTCCCTGATGGCGCTCCCCTCACCCGAGGGGGATGATGACACTCTGTGCCTCACTCAGGTGTTGCTGACACTAATCGTAGGCCCCAGTGTGGAACCCGGATTCGAAACAGACCAAGCTAAGCAACTGTTGTACCGGGGTGTGTTCACCCGGGGGTGAGGTACCTGCATCAAGGGTAGAGTATGTGCAGGGAAGAGCCAGCGCTTATCGGATCAGGTCCTTGGACAATCAAGGGGCCTCTCAGACCGTCAGTGTCTTCTTCTGTCTAATGGGGATGGTATTCAGGGTATGACAAGACGTGTACAGAATGTTGTAAGAGGTGGCTAGACCAGGGTGCTGGGGTGTGGACCTGGCGCTCGACGCGAAAGCTGGCTAGGAATGCAGGATCTCACAATCTGTATCTTTACGTCGACTTTTCAGGGGACTCTGACACAAGCTCAAGAATAAGGACCACTGGGCTAGTCAGAGGTCAGGAGACGTTTTCTAGAAAGGGCCAGACAGTCCCTATCATTGGCTTTCGAGCCACTAGGTCTTGTTGCCATGTCCCTGCCTTCGTAGCAAGAAAGCGGCCATACACGCTAAGCACATGGGTGAGGCGGTGTTCCAAAAAACTTTATTAACAGAAACAGGCAGCCCAGCCTGTGAACCCCTGCACCGGAGCCTGGATGTCCACTGGGCAGTCCACGGACAGCATCCAGGGCACCTCCTGGGAGCTGGTTGGAAACACAGGCTCCCGGGCCACCCCACCTGCCGAATCAGGGGCTGCACCTGCTAATCGGTGCTGGTTCCTGCTACCCAATGCCGCTAACTGGTCCCAGTGCCTGCTAACTGGTCCTGGCACCTGCTAACCGGTCCCAGGCCCTGCTAACCAGGGCCTGCTACTAGTCCTGGTCTCTGCTAACCAGTGCCTGCTAACCAGTCCCAGGGCCTGCTAACCAGTCCTGGTGCCTGCTACCTAGTGCCTGCTCACCAGTCCCAGGGCCTGCTAACCGGTGCCTCCTAACCAGTCCCAGGGCCTGCTAACCAGTGCCTGCTAACCAGTCCCAGGGCCTGCTAGTCAGTGCCTGCTAACCAGTCCTAGGGCCTGCTAACCGGTCCCAGGACCTGCTAGTCAGTGCCTGCTAACCAGTCCTGGGGCCTGCTAGCCGGTCCTGGCACCTGCAAGGTTGTGAAGCCCCGGCCGCAGAGCGGTTGTCCAAGCAGGTTGTCCAGGCAGCCACCAGGCAGGCCAGTCCCTTCGGGTCTGATGAGCGGGGGTGGGGGTGGGGGGGCCAGTTATAACAAACCACAGCACCAACGCGGCTAATTGGCAGCAGCTGCTGTTGCAACCAGAGACTTGTCAGCTGTGATTAAGCGAAGTTGCCTTTAGGCCAATCAACTTCAAAATTATGCAAATAGGGCCATAAAGGAGAGCACAGGGACCATGTGTGAGAGCTGGCTCCCCTGCTGGACCTGGCACTCCTAACCCCCACCCCCACTGGCCTGCAGGGGCCACGTCGACCCGAATCACCCCCGACCCACTCCCCTTCTGGGGGTTAACGAGCCTCCTGCCCACACTCCCCATAATTGGCACCAAAGCTGCTGAGCGGGAAGTGAGCCAACAGCTGCCAAAAGCCAAGCTGGGCCCTGACGCCCCTCTCCAAAGCATCTGCTGCCACCCCAGGTTAGCTGTCCTGGGTCCCTAGTCCACTCTGGCCCCCAGTGAGCTGAGCCCGGCCTCACCTGGGACCCTCCACACCCAAGAGGGCTCCCTGGTGGTGACGGCCAGGCAGCCGGGGGAACAGGACGCTTCCAGAGGTGCCAGGAAGCAGCTCCTAGCCATCTTCCCTGAGCGCTTACGAACCTTTGCTCACCCCCGCAGCCGTCCTCCTGCTCATCCCCGCTCCTGGGGCCCCTGGCACCCCAAGCTGAACTCCTCAGCTGGGCCCTGCCCTGGGGTCCCCATCCTGGGCTTTGCTGCCCCCTCCCATGGCTGAGCGAATGGTCAGCCACGAGACTGGTGTGAGAGTTGGGGGTTCCAGGAAAGAGAGGAGACCCTCGCTTCGGACACACTCCCCCAGGCCTCACCCTGTCCAGAGGAACGGCAGTACCACGTGGTCTCAGGGGATCTGGAGGGAAGCCAGCTCTCCGGCCTGAGGCCTCCATGTCCAGGCACTGTCAGGTGTCTGGTCAGGAGCCGCCTCTGGTGCTCTTCCCTTCCTGTCTGCCTCCCTGCTCTTCCCAGCCTGGGGGCTCCTCCCCAGCACAGCCAGGACCAGCCCTCACTTCCTCCCCAAACCCAAACCAGAGAGCCATTCTTCTGAGTTTGCACTCCAGAAACAAAAGAATCCCTAAGAAGCTTGTCTCCACCAAGCGGCTGGAGCCCTCGGACACCCCCCAGGTGGGCTCTCTGGTCATCTTGGCACCAGAAATGCTTGAGAGGGAGCAGGGGGTGAGGGGTGGAGCACAGGCCCCTGCCGGCGGAAGGGCCCGACCATCAGGCCTACATCAGGCCATGAGGCCTAAACCCCCACCCCACCACCCCAACCCGGAGGTCCATCCTGGTCCAACGACCATCAGGCCTACGTCAGGCCATGAGGCCTACACCCCCCCACACACCCCAACCCCGAGATCCATCCCGGTCTACCGGGTGGCAGGGCCTGGCCCTGGGAGGGCCTCTGTGGGCCCAAAAGACCGTCCCAGCCCACCACAGCAGGCTTCCTGCTTTTCAAAACTGAACATCGCTCATAACGGGGAGAAAATTGCTCAATTTCACAGCATAGGTTGACATCTAGGTAAACAGTATTACGGAGGTCTAATTAGTGCGCCGCTTTGGGGAGTGTGGGCTCAAGAAATTTCTGGGGAATGGAGAGGTAACATCAAAAAGCATTTATGAAAGAGCTCTGTCAGCAGGAAACCCCGTCGGAACTGGGGTGGGGAGGGTGGAAGTCCAGGAGGAGGCGGGTGCGAGGGGGCCGAGGCTGGCAGAGGGCAGGCGCAGGGAGGATGGGGAGCAGGCCAGCCAGGGGGAGGGCACACGGTTGTCCTATGACTCCGGACACACGACCTAGCCTGTCTGGGCCTCCGTCCTGCCCGCGAAGTGGGGTGCGCATCCCAGCCTCACAGGGGAGGCCTGGGGGATTAAAGGAGGGGGTACCTGTCAACCCAGGACGGAGCTGGGGGGGCAGTCAGCGGATGGTCAATAAACAGGGCTTCTTCCCTTCTCGGCCCTTCCTTCACTGGGGCTCGGGATTGGCTTCTAGCCACTCCATGTTCTCTTAGGTGAGCTGCATGTGACCCCGAGAAGTGTTCCAGCAGGAGGCTATTAGCCTCAGATACGGACACGAGGCTCAGAGAGGCTGTCACTGGAGGGGGGGTACATAGCTCACACGAAGCCCACCTGGGACTGGCACCAGGATTTCCAGATTCTCAGCACAGGGCTCCCTCCAACAATGCCACGTTGGCCACACCTGGTTAGCCACCCGGGGCATGGCTAAGGGTGGGCGCCGAGACATCCTGGGGCTCACGGGGCTCTGTGCCATGCATTTCACCCCCCGCGCCGCCCCCCCCCACCGTCCTTCCTTGGACGAGAGCCCGCAGCTCCAGACTCTGGAAGCAGAACCCAAACAATACTCAGAGTGCATACAAGACCTGGCCCTCTGTACAGTGGAGACAGGAGAGAGAGAGAGAGACTGTTTCCTGAGCACCTACTACGTGTCCAGCCCTGGGATGGGCATTTGACGAATATTTTTCTCCTTTCTCACATAGGGTGGGAGGGCGTGTGGCTACTGCTCCCAGTTTGCAGACAAGAAAAGTAAGACTCTGAGAGGTTGTCACCAGGCCAAGGCCCCAGCGCTGCTGAGCTACTGGCCCCAAGCCGACCGGTTTCCCAGTCGAGGTTCCTTCTGGGCCTCTGGCTCTTGGCCTTGGGCAATCGGTAGGAAGTGGTGGTGGGAGGGACCTGCCACGCTCCTGAAGCGAAACCACAGGGAATTCCCCCCTTCTCCCAAGGCCTGGGGGAAAGCAGAGGAGAGACCATTTTTGGAATAAGCTGGTCCCATTTCCCACCCAGCCGGCCCTCCGCCCACACTCAGGACTTCCCGGCAGACGTGGCCCCTGACTGAACTCCCTCCGTCCCCAGAAGTCAGCTCCCCACAGCCCCCAGGGGCCCATCCTCCTGGGCCCAGTCACCCTGGGAAGCTGGGGAGGAGGAATCTGCACTCCTGCCCCTCCCCTCTACGCTAGTCTGGCCTCACACTCCACAAGCTTATTTTAAAACAATCGGCATTTGGCTCAAGCTGTGAAAACGAAATCTGCATTTGGTTGTGTCAGGACGAGTGGGATAGGCCATGCCTGGGAAAGGAGGGGGTCTTTGGTGGGAGCACCCCCCTCCCCAGCCAAGAGCCTCAGACCTAGCTCCTGGTAGGGGAGAAGTGTGGGTGGGGGACATCCAGGCTTTGGGATGACAGTTCCGGTTCCGATGCCACCACCACCACTAACTGACATGGGACTGCAAGCAGGTCCCCTCATCCAAACCCGCGGTTTTGTTCTCGCTTCTCTCCCTCCCATCCACCATTCAGCCTGGAAATTTTCACTGAGCACCTACTAAGTGCCACCCCTGACTCTCAGCCCTCCAGGACTCAGGAATTAGACCCAGGCAGATGCCTGTCCTCGGCACACAGAGCAGAGACCTCGGTCCGGCGCAGGCAGGGGGGCCCCATCCACGTGTCCCCACCCGCTGTCTGCACAGGACGGACCCAGCCTGGCTGTGCATCTTGGCAATGTCCACGCCTGCGGCCCCGGCGGAGGCTGGAGCCGGGACTGATGCCCCCCTGAGACCCTGCCCTGGCTGCCCAGCCCTGCCCCGGGCACGGCACGGAGGAGATGGGGGAGGAGGAGGCAGCGAGTGGGGGGATTGAGGGGTTCCCATGGTGGAGGGGCAGCGAGGAGGTAAGAGGCCTCGGCCATGGCCTTGGACAGTCCACAAATAAACTGCTCATCCCTCTTCCCAACTGAAAGAGAGAGAAAATAGCTTTCACACTATATTTTCTGATTTTTTTTCCCACTTCACTGCTTCTAAATCGATCCAGAACAGATTGTCCAATTGTTTGAATTTCAGGAGAAAAGTCTCCTAATCTTTCCCTCACCCTGCCCAGAAATCTGCCAGGAGGCCCTCGCCCCCTGCCCCGGGTGACCAGGCTGGGACATCCCACCTGCAGGCCTGTGGGGCCACGGGAGACAGCCTCGGGCTCACCCTGGCTGGGGGTCTGTGCTCCCAGGTTGAGCTCGGGTCCAGGACCCCCTGGAGATGTCCTGTCCCTGGAAGAGAAGGCTTTGCTTGCCCAGGAAGAACTGACCTGGGCTGGGGGAGGGGGTGTTCCAGGCAAGGGGGCCACATGGGAGCCTGGAGGCCTGGACGGAGCTGGAGGCTGCAACCTGCCTTCCTCAGCAAAGTACGCCGGGTGCTGAGCTGAGCCGCAACGCAAGCAACTGTAAAGGGCCGTCATGATCTCTGGTGACCACAGCCAAGGACAAACACTCCTTAACATTATCCCTATGACCACAGCAGGGGACAAACACTCCTTAACTTGCAGAGACCTTGGAGGTCAGCCCACCACGAATGCTACAGCCTCACCTGCTCTGCTTCCACCAACACCCGGGACGACCCAGCCCATGTGCCCAAAGTTTGCCAACTCCCTTTCTGCGCCCCATGTGCATCGTCCCTTCGCCTCGATGCCCCTCCAGCCCTCGCTCATTGACCTGGTCATCTCATACTCCACCTCCTGGGGTGCCACCTCCTCTGGGAAGGCCTCCTTGCTGCTCCGACCCCTTTTTCCATGCAAAACTGCTCCTCCAACCTCTGTCATCATCCACATTGGCTCGGTCCCTTACCGAGTGGGGCTCAGACCCCGGGCGGATAGGCGACTGTGCCCAATCTTCCTGCAGACCACAAGCCACATGCACCCAAGCAGATGGTTTGCACACCCCTATCTGACACCCGACTCCTTTGAGGAGGCCACGGGTGGCTGCGGAAAGCAGGTGACAGATATTAAAGACCCCACTGCCCTCATCTCTGGGCCCAGATGATGCTGGGGCAACCCCAGAACAAGCCCACCCAGACCCCACCCCTTCCCCAGGGTCTCGCTCCCCTGCATCTCTCTCCTCCAAAGAGAATGAGCTCCATGATGGTGACAGATGAGTGCAACGTGTCAGGGGCTGGCTTCTGGAACACTCTGCCTGGCCCCTCGAGGCCCTGCTGTGGACCCCATCTCACAGAGAAGGATACTGAGACAGAGGGGAGGCGGCTTGGCAAGGCCACACACTGCTGAGGGGGTGCCCAGGACTGTGGCCCCCACGCCCGCGCCCCTCCTGACTGCTGCGCATAGCCAGCCTCGCACCGCGGGGGAGAGTCCACACTGCCAGATCCGAGTCCTGGCTTTGCTACTTAGCAGCTGTGTGCTCGCAGGGAAGTCACTTCTCGGGTGGGAGTGGTAACCTGTCCTTGCTCACGGAATGTTCCGGGGATGAAACTGGGTGGGGTCTAGAGGGCACCCAGCGCGGGGGCTGGGGGGCGACTCACGGGTCTCCCCAGCAGGTCGGGGCTCCCGCCGGCCTGGGATCCGGTGCTCCGGCGCCCAGGGTCAGCAGGCCTAATTCTGCCCTGGGTTGGCGGCACCCTGGTCCTGCCCCTTCCCTGACCCCGTGCTTTGGGCCCCGTCTGGAAGAACTCAGATGGCTCGCAAGCTGGTGTTCCGAAATCTCTGCCTGCAGCGTGCCACCCCTGCTCCAAAGCCTCCCGTGCAACCTGTCCCCCACCGTATGGAGTCCAAACACCTCCTCCGACTTCCAGCGTAGCTTCACAGATTACAAACTACGCTCAAACACGTTATCTCTGCGCGTCACCATCCCCCCAAAGGCAGGCAGCACTCGGCCCTACTGTGGAGGAGCAAGTGGAGGTTCAGAGCTGCCCTGGGACTCTCCTGTGCAAAGGCCTGAACTCAGCTCTGTCCAGCTCACAGTCAAACTATCAGGGGCACCAGGTGGCCTGGGCCCCCATGCCCGGTGCCCTGGAGCAGGGGACAAGAGACATTTGTGCAGAGAAGAGAGATGCCTATAAAACTCATCCCACCTCATTGTTCAAGGCCCTCAAAGGGAAGCCCCCTCCCCAGCTGCCCTGATCCTAGGCTTGTAACGTGTCCTCACGGCTGTCCTCCCCCCTCCCTTCATGTTTCCCTTCACTCATCCATCCATCCATCCATCGGCCCGCCCATCTGTCCATCCTGTCCAGGCACACCTGAGTGAGGCCCGGGTCACAGCGCTAAATCAGGAGTGACGTGGTCTCCACCCTTGGAGGACAGAGAGAAGCACCACTGCAACCGTGCCTCCTGGGTGTCTCTGTCATTAAGTGGAACGGTGGTGGTAATGACAGTAACATTTACTGAGCACTTAACTACGCGTCAGCCTCTGCACCAAGCACAGTCCTTGGATTTACTCAGTTCTTGAGAGAACCCTGTGAGGTGAGTGCTATTCCCATCTTCAGAGGAGGACACTGAGGCTCAGAGAGGTCACGTAACTTGCCCAAGGTCACCGCACAGCCAGCAGGGAGGGACACTGGGATTGGAGCCCTGATGGTCCCTCCAGAGTTCTGGGATAAGGAATTATGGACATCACTGTGATGGACCCGGGAACCCGGACATTATGATTCTTTCCTGTAACCCTCAAAGCCACCCTTGTAACTTATTATTCTTATTATCAACATTATCACCCTGATTTTTGCAAATGAGGACACTGAGGTTTGGAGTGAAACAAGCGGCCTGATGCTGGAGCTGGGGTGTGAGCCCAGGAGGATGAGCTGGAGCTGGCCCCGGGCCACCCTACGCTGCCCCCACCCACCCTGGGCGGGCCGGGCACCACCAGGTCTGGTGGCTCCGGGGACTCATTTTGTCATTCAGTCAACAATCACTGCCATGGAGTCCCCTGCTCCGAAGGTTCAGGGACGGGCGGGTGCGGCTGCTGCAGGAAGGGCCGGAGCAGTATGAGCAGTGCAACACTGACAGTCCTGCTCCCCGTTACAAAGTGAGAACTCACGTGTCTGTGGATGCACGCTCCGTGCTCACGAAGCACCTCTCCAAATCTTATCTGGTTCCCACAATAACCCCTTTTTGCAGATGAGGAAACAGAGGCCAGGGTGGCAGATGGAGCCCCAGCACCCGCTTTCCAGCCATCTGGGCCAGGAGCCTCCCTCCAGCCCTGCTGTTGCCCTGACGATGGGCCTCAGCTCAGAGGCTCAGCTCATTCCCCAAAGGCCCCGGGATCCCAGGGATCAGATTCCATAGTCATACCCTAGATGATGCCACATTCCCCACCTGCTCCCAGAACTGGAAACCTGCAACAGCAGAAGCCGCAGAAACCAGCCCCTGGGGGCATGCTGGACCCTCGAGGCCGGGCCTCTGGGGCTCAGTGACAATACCTGGCTTCCTGCAAACGGCAGAGAGGCTGTCTGCCCCCATTTTCTGGATGTAGGGACTGAGGTTCGGTGCTGGCAGCCTCTAGCACAGGCATCCCGGGCCCCACGTCCTGAAGCCCAGCCTCTGCTCCAGGCGGAGGAGGAACAGGGCTTAGGGGGAAGGACGAAGGGGACTCTCTAGACCTTGGTATTAATGTCTGTGGTTCTATGATTTCATGTTTAGGATTTCCATTTTTGGTGGCTAAGACTTATTCCCCTACCCCACAGAGCCCACGGGACCCACCCAAAACCCTGAGCTCCAGAGCCCTCTCTGGTTGTGACTGCAAGCACCTACTTCCTCTCTGGGCTCCATTCTCCTTAGGGAGAGGGAGACTCAGAGGTTGGCCTTGGGATTTCCCGAGGGTGCCGGAAGGTAATGCATACGAAGGGGCAATCTGCCAATGTGAAAATTGGAAGATGCCACTGGGAGCCCAAGGCTATGAGAGACTCGCATCGGGCTGTTCCTCTTTCTGAAATGCCCTCTGCCCGCTTCTGGGCCAGGCACGCTCCTACAAACTCTTTAAGACCCAAGCCAAAAGCTACCTCCTCCAGGGAGCCCTCCTTGCCCGCTCAGGCAGGGCGGGACCTCGCAGATGCCTGTTTTATTCCGTGCTGCCCCCAACAAACACACTCCCGAACCCACCGGGGCCCGTTTTCATGGTCTCTGGTCCCCGGGGCCTGGCACCGTGTCCGGGGGCACACAGGGTAGGTGATCCAGGAATGCGGAATGGATGCAGCTAAACGCATTTGCTGTGTGTCTACAAATCCAGCTGCACGCGGAAGATTCTCCCCGAAAAGAAAAGGAGCCCGAAGTGAAAGCAAATCACCCTCGTTTCCGTAACTAGCTCGGGGAGCCGCGGAGGAAATTCTCACGCTGGATAATGGAAGGAATTTGCCTTTATTTTTAATTTGTGCCCGTATCCAAGAAAGTGGCACTTTATTCGGAGCCCATCGGGCACCGAGGAGCCTCGAATCTGGCGCAGGAGGCAAACTTTACCCGTGCAGATCCCGCGGCGGTGGCCGAGCTATCTCTGCCCTCCGCTGGGCACTTCCCTGACGCCTGCCAGCCAGGAATAATCAGATTATGTAGCTGGGTTTGAAAAGATCACGGTTTGTCTCATTTTCCAGGGAAGTGTGAACAAAAAAAAAAAAAAAATTTCCCTCCCAGGGCTCTGTTAAGAGCTTCCAGAACTTAATTCAGTGTTAAATGGGTGTAATTTGGGAAACTCATGCATTATTTCTTAATTTCTCGAGGCGAGTCTGCACGCATCTGCCGAGGTACCCGTGCGTGGGGACAGATGGGCGGTGATGGGAGCGCGCCCCAGCGGGGGGCGGGGAGGGGGCAGGCTGGCAACCTGCAAAGCAAAGGCTCCATTCAGGGCCCAGGTCCGGAAATCCGGGATGGGAGGCATTTGCATTTCCTCTGGCTCCTGCTTTTCTGCTCCAGTGGCCATGGGCCCCGGTGGGGCTGGGGGGTGGGGTGTCTGGAGCCTTTTTTCTAAAGGGAGTAAAAATGCCACCTGCCGATCCCCCATCCCAGGCAGCCTGGCGGCGGGGGGGGGGGGGCTCTGAAAAACACCTACCAAGTCTGCCATGAGCTCTGGACTCAGTGTCCCCGTCTGTAACCGGGTACGCGGGCACGTTGCCAGCTCCCTCTCGGGACCCATAGCAGCAGCTCCTCGGGCTGCCCCTCTATTTAGTGTGGCACATGGGCCCCAGATGTGCTGGGGTCCCCGTCTTTGTCTGATTCCCCCAACTTTAGGCTATGGAGAATGGGGGCTCCCATACCCAAGACCCTACAAGTCCGTCCCCCCCGCCGACAACCTTTGCGTCCTGCATCGCTGACTGGGAAGACAGAGACTCAGAGGGCGAGTGACAGGCCAGGGAGTGGCAAAGTCAGGAGGCCCAGAGAAGGCTTTCCAGAACATTTCCAACCTGGTCACAGTCAAGGGGAAGAGGACGGAGGGGCCTGTCACAAGTGGGCCTAGCTGACACGTGGGGTGTATGTTAATAGGGTCAGGGGTGTCAAAGCAGCCATGGTCCCAGAGAATTATCTATTTCAGTCGCCACACAAACTGAACCCTGGTCATCTCTAGGCAGGGACTCCATGGGGACAGGACTGAGGGGCCTTGGGATCTTCTCTATGTTCCTGGTGGGGGTGGGGGGTGGGTATCACACACAGAGAAGGGGTCAAGGAATGTGCTAGCTGGAGGAAGGAAGTCAGGAGGGAAAAAAAGAGAGGGATGGAGAGAGGAGGAGATGGGCTTTCCTTCCTGCCTGGCTTTGTGCAGAGTGAGACCAAAACCAACAGAGTAGGGGGGCACCTGCAGTCCCCAGGAGGGTGTGGCCCAGGCCTCTGGTCACCCTCCTTGCTTTTGCCAGCTCCAGGTGTTCAGGACTCCACCCTACAGAAGAGTGTTTAGGACACAAGGTCCTCCTGTTCTTAGAAGTTGACTATTATTTCAGTAACTTCTAGAAAGAGCAGCTGGGCTGGGAAAAAGCCACTTTTTGCGGGGAGCTGGGGATGGGGCTCTCAGTTCACCATAGGATCAACGTGAATCTGTGGTGTGACTCAGCTAGGGAGAAGCAAACCAACAGGGGCCGAGTGAATAGAGGGAGCATGTCCCCGAGAAGGGAGGTGACGGCTGTCATCTGAGCATAGGATGGGGCCACGCTCCGGCTCGGTCCAGAGCAGAGTAAACAGAACGATGTCTCGGAAATGAGACTCCAGAGGCCCTGACTGGTAGCGGCTCGAAGGACTGCTGTGGGGCCAGGGCCGGGCTCCGGGAGGAGTAGTGGAGCCGTTGTGAGCAGGATCCCAGCTGGGTTATTCTGGACCCTTCTGAGGTTTTGTCTGCACAGCCACATCCGTACTGACCAGTCCACACAGATGGTGTGAGGATCAAAGGGGGCGCTGGGGCTCGGAGCCTGCTCAGCGCAACGCCTGGCACGTAGTAGGCCTTCTGCTCCCGCTACAGGTGCCGGCCCACTGCCGCGGAGGTGCCACCCTGCGCACGTGTCAGCAAAGTCATGTGTTACACGCAGACAGTGGAAGCGGCCCGATCTGGTGTCCACTTGCCTCCCTCCCTCCCTCGCTCCCTCGGAAGCCCCTGGCCCCGCAGTGTGGCCGGAAGTGGGAGGGCCACTGTCCTAGATGGCTGGAAACCAGACCCATCTTGTCCTCCCAAACTACCCTTCCCTCTAACCATCCCAACCCCGGGCTCCTCCCCCTGCCCCCACCCAGGAACCGCACAAGTGTCCCAGCTCCAAACCTACCCACCCTCCCCTCCTCGCTGCCCCACCCCTGCCTCTGAACCCTCCAGAACATCGGGGGCAGGAGGGGGGGCGTCCAGCTCCCTGGCGCCTGGCCCACATGGCTGCACCATCTGCCGCCTGTCTCCCTCGTCCTGCAGCCCTCCCCGCCCCCCAATCTGCATCATCACCCACCGAGGGTCTCTGCCCAGAACACCTTCTGCTCCTCCCTTCTGGCTGATTCAGGCCTGCCTTCTGGACCAGGCTCCCCTGGCAGCCCTCCTGCCCCGAGTCTCTGGGGCAGGTGCTCCCCACCTGCGCCCCCACCGCCTGGGCTGCCCCCAGGCGGGGCCCTAACCCCTTAGCTCATCAGGGGCTGTGTCCTCAAGAGCTGCCAAGGGCAGAGCTGATGCCCTTCGGCAGCAGCCACGGGGGCTCGCTGGGCAGTCTGCGTGAAGCAATGAGTGGATGGACGATGGGAGGACGGGGAGTGGCTCTCCGCGTCTGGGGGGGGGGGCGCAGGCCTCCCTCCCCCTCTTTTCTCACCTGCCAAAGTCTGAGCAGCACTGGCCCTGCCCCCACCCCTCCCATCCATCGGACAGGCTTCAGGCTGGGTGGCCCGGGATTGGGGGTGGGACACACACTCACCCTCGCACAAATACATGGACACACACACCACAGATGCTCACACTCACACATTCACGCCACAACGTCTGCACACACACCATGGCTGCTACAAACTTTCACAGCACACACTCTCACACATTCACATTCTCGCACACATTTACACACTCTCACACACATACACCCGCAGCTCCAAGCCAAAAGGCTTCTCCTCACCTCCCCGACAGTCCCGTGGCTCCCAGATGCCTGAGACAGAGCCAGGAACTCAGCGTTGACAGTGACATTAAAGAAATTGGCAAAACCCCTACCTGGGGCTTTCACCTTGAGCCCCCCCCCCCCAACGTGCGCAGGAGCCACCTGGCCAACGGAGAACTTTCTGGCTTTCTGGCCACCTCCCGCTCCAAAGCTCAACCGCAGGTCAGGCCGGGTGTGGCAAACGGCCTCCCTGGAGAGATGGATTGCTCGCAGGGAGGTATCCTACCCTGAGCAGTGACAGATTCAGGGGCTGGGGGGGAGGGGACCCTGCAATTCTGGACAACCCTGATCAGCATGGGGTTTGTCCTGAGCTGGCACCAGGGACCCAGAGTTTATTCTCATTCTGGTTCAAAAGTCATTTCCAACCATATCCCGAAGTCTGCCTGTCGGTGCAATGTTCCACTGGGCCACACGCTTCCTGGTCACGGTCAGACCAACTGACAGGTGAAGAAACAAGGGATGATGGAGGGGAACCCTCCCCCCCAAGTCTGGCTCCAAATGGGGCCTAGCTTGCTGGCTCAACAGCATTTCAATCACAGCTCAGCGGGAGGTTCACAAGACACCAGTGACTAAAGCCATCTTAGCTACAGGGGGGGTCAAGGCCCTCATTCTATAGACGAGGGGACTGAGGCCCAGAGAAGGACAGGAAACCACCTGGGGTCACACAGCCAACAGCACGCCATCAGAACAGACAGGGCCTTCTCAGTGCAACCTTCAGAGGTGGCAAAGGCTCCTGTGCCACTCTACAGATGGGGAAACAGAGGCTCTGAGGGGTCAAGCACCCCCCCTCAAGGTCACCCTAGCCAGGGAAGAGCAGGGCTCCAGGCCACCCGCTATGATTCCCGGTGCAAGGCACTTTCTGCTCCAACCATCCAGGTCTGGGGTTCCTGGGGCAGGAGCAGCCACTAAGCGCAGGGATCAGAGAGGCCCAGAGAGGCAGGGGAGACACACAGAGGTACACAGACGGACTCCCACGGCAGATTATGTAACTCCCCGTCCCTGGCCCCACCGGCCCCAGCGCCCCGGGGGCGCCCCCCCCCCCCCCCCGCGGCGCACAGCCACCCAGCGGGCCTGGCCCACCCGCCGGCACAGGCTCTTTCTCCAAAGAGAGGACAGCTGGAGGCGCCAGGACGCGCTGGCATTGCCTCCTCCATTCTTCTTCCTCCGGCTGACTAACAAATACTAACACTAATAGTGATAATAATAATTAGAATAAATATAACCTGAAGAGGCTTGGGGTCCCGTTGCCATGGCAGCCGCTGGCGCTAACGAGCTTCGGAGGCCGCCGCCCGGCCGCCCGGCCCCAGGCGCGGGATCAATACCGACTCGGCCCCGGGGGGCGGCGGCGGCTCCGGCGGGGCCACGCGGCAGGCGGGGGGCGAGGGGCGCGCTCTTGGGGAGGTCTTCCCGGTGGCCCGCGCCGCCCCGCGGGGTCCCGGGACCGGCCGGGCGCCCCGCGAGCCTCCGGAACTCTGTCCGGCGCTCGGGCTCGCGGCTCTGCCTCCGGGACGCGGTGCCCAGGACGCGGTGCCCAGGACGCGGTGCCCAGGACGCGGTGCCCAGCTCGGGCGCGCGTTCCGGCCCCAACTGCCGCGACCCGCACGACGCGCTCCGGACCGCTCCTCGCACCCGCGCCCCGGGCTCCCTCCTCCCTCCTCCCCGGGGCTCAGCGACCCGACCTGGAGCAGCCGGGGCGCCGGCGACCCCCCACGCTCCCGCCCCCGACTCCCCGCTCCGAGGCCCGCCGGACCCCCGGCACCGAACGCGCCCACCGCTCCGGCCCGCGCGCCCGCGCCCCTGCCCCCGCCCTGCCCCCGCCCTGCCCCCGCCCTGCCCCCGCCGGAGCCCCGCCCCGCCCCCGTCCCCGGGCGCGGACCCGGCCGGCGCGCCCCTCCCCCGCCCGCCCGCCCGCCCGCCCGCCCGGGGCGCCGCTCACCTCGTGCCCGCCGCGCGCTCGCTCCTCGCTCCGCCGCCGGGAGCCGGCGCCCGCGGGGTGAGCCGCCTGCCGGGGCGCGGGGCCGCCCACGCCCCCGGAGCCCCCCCGCCGCCGCCGCCGCCGCCGCAACAGTTGTCCCGGCCCCGGAGGCTGCGGGGACCCGGCGGCCGGGGGCTGGGGCTGGGGCTGGGGCTGGGGCTCGGGGCTCGGGGCTCGGGGCTCGGGCTCCTGGGCGCGCGGGGCTGGGGCTGGGGCTGGGGCTGGGGCTGGGGCTGGGGCTGGACTCCGGCCGGCGCCCCGGCCCCCGCCCCCGCCCCCGCCCGCCGGACCCCGCGGCTACTGGGCGGCCCGCGCCTGCCGCCCGCCCGCCCGCCGGCCCCGCGCCCCGCGCCGCGCCCGCCGCCGCCGCCGCCGCCGCCGCCGCCGCGCTCTCGCCCGCCGGCCCCGCGCCCGCCGCCGCCCCTCCACTCCGGCGCTCCTCGCGCCCTCTGCTGCCCCCTCCCGCCGCGCTCCCCGCCGTCCTGCCCTCGCCGCGTCCCCCGCGGCCGCCGCGCCCGCCCCCTCCGCCTCGCTCGCGCTCCCGGGCTCTCTCCCTCCCGCTCTCCCTCCTCCCTCCTTGCTCCCTCCCGCTCTCCCTCTTCCTCTCCTCCTCCTCCTCCTCCTCTCGCTTTCTCTTTCGCAGTCTTTCTTCTTCCTTCCTTTTGTGGCTCCTTCTTTCTTCTCACTATCGTCCGTCCTTCCCTCCCTTCTCTCCTTCCTCCCTGCGTCCTTTCTACTTTTTCCTCCGCTTCTCTCCTCCCTCCTGCCGCGTCCCTCTGCCTCCCCCCACCCTGTCTCCATCCCCGGCTCCCCAGCCTCCCCCCCCCATCACCTGCCTCCCTCCCGGGTGCTCCCCCGACTCCTGCTGCCTCTGGTAACACAGACCCCCTTCTGGCAGGTGGGCCCCGTCCTGGCAGAGGGCCTGGCGCCGCAGGCTGCCTCCCTGGGCTGTTCTTGTCAAGGGAGGCATTCCTTCCTGCCAGACCAGGCACCCGGTGGTCAGGGTCAGGCCCAGGTGGTCAGTGGCAGGGTCAGGCCCAGACGGTCAGGATCAGGTCCAGGCGGTCACTAGCAGGGTCAGACCCAGTTGGTCAGTGGCAGAGTCAGACCCAGGTGGTCAGGGTCAGGCCCAGGTGGCGAGTGGCAAGATCAGGCTGGGGCAGGAAGATCCATCTCACCAGAGAGGATGCTCTGTTCAGTTTCTGATGGGAAAACCCAACTTCCCTGACCACTGTGACCCCTGCAACCACTGCACAGGCTCCCCTCTCCTGTTCCAGTCTTGGTCTCCACCTGTCATCCCCAGCAACCCCTCCTTCCTATTGGCCTCCCATTCTACTCCTCCCCTGTGCCCCACAGGTGTGCTACACCCTGCGTGGCCTCGAGTCAGAGAGCCAACCTCAGTAAGCCGGTCTCCCCCACTTTCCTCAGGGGTCCCAGGCCCCCTGACCTCCAGTGGTAGGGAATGCAGGGGAGGGGGTACATTGCAGGGACCCCGAAGAGGGAGTGGTGTTGAGGATGGCTGTCAGTTGGTCATCTGGGGAGGGAGAGTGCATGTGAGTGCCCCAGAGGGCAAGTGAGTCCCCTCCAGTGCAAACTCCTCTGGCTTCATGTTTACAGACATTTACAGACATTGATTGAACCTCACCAGAAACCGGCCTGAGCCCTTCGTGCACTGTGTTTTATTTATTCCTCCCCACAGCACTGGGTGGTGTCCCTCCTGTTTTACAGACGGAGGGAGCGGGAGAGGTTAGGACACCTGCCCTGAGCCACACAGCCCGCAAGAGGCAGGGCTGCCTCCACATCCCCCTGACTTCCCCTCGTCACAGGCTCTCCACCTGGGGCAGTGTTCTTCCCTACGGAGATCACAGCAGCAGTCCCCTCACAGGATCATGTGAGGATTCAATGAGGCAGGATCCGTGACACATTTCTCCTGGCACCTGCAGACCCTCCCGAGAGGGGGCCCGTGATCCCCCCTTGTTGTGGTGGAAACCAAGGACAAGGAAGGTTAAGAAACAGGCCAAAGTGCTGGTGGGGGAAGTATTCAGGTTTGAGGCGTCTGTCCTCTGTAGCCAGAGGCTGTATCCTGGGGGGCACCGAGGCTGTACAGAGTGGGGTATGCGTGTGTTTATGTATGTGTGTGGCATTTGTGCGTATGTGGGGTGTGGTGTGTGCGTGTACAATGTGTGGTGTGTGATGCTTGTGTGTATGTGAGGTGGGTATGATATATGTATATGTATGGTGTGGGTGTGTGTGTATGTGGGGTGTGTGTGGTGTTTGTGCATTTGTGTATGTGTGTGAGTCCATGTGTGTGGGATCTGTGTGCCTGTGTGTGGTGTGTTCAGGGTATACCGCAAAGCCTTGTTATTCAGGACGATCCCTCGTCCCCTCTCACGTCACCGAGCAGGGCTCTGGGCCTGTCCCTTGTCTGGTACGAGACACCCAGAGGTGAGATGAGCTCACTGCCCCAAAGAGGCTCACAGCCCAGTCCAGTGATGACTCGGGATGTTAAACCTCCATCGACCCCGATTTTCTGCTTGCTGATCAAACACAAACCCCATCACCCCTTCCTGGCACTGGGGGCCCAGCCCGCCTTCCCAGCCCTGTCTGCAGCCAGACACGCACGGAGGCTGCTAGCCGCTGGGGTTTCCCTAGGAGGCCTCAAGCCCACTCCCCACCACTGTGTGCAGTGGGGCTGCCCTCACCTTGCTCCCTGGAGGCCGTGCCTTCCCCTTCCCTACGGTTGGCTCCCCCACCTTGGGCAAAGTGAGGCTGCCTCCCTGAGCCTCAGTTTTCTCATCTGCAAAATAGGGGTGATTTTATCCACTACAAAGTGTCAACATAAAGATTAGATGGGAGAGTATGTCCGGAAAGAAATGTGCACCTGGCACTCGGTTGGTACTCCATCTGCCTCAGTGTCCCTTCTGTTTTTCCAGGAGGTCCCGAGTGGGCAGGAAAAAGCCTGGGCATGTTGGCACTGACCAACTGTGACCCCTGCAACCACTGCACAGGCTCCCCTCTCCTGTTCCAGTCTTTGTCTCCACTTGTCATCCCCAGCAACCCCTCCTTCCTATTGGCCCTTCGGACTTGGGCTTGCATCTCTGGTGTGACAGAGGGCGAGTACATTCACTCCTCCCAACTGCTGTGCATTGATTTCCTATGGCTGCCACTACCAGTGACCCCAAACTTGGTGACTTAAAACAACACATATTATTCCTTTATAGTTCTGGAGGCCAGGAGGCCAAAAACCAGCATCCCTGGGCTCAAGTCAGGTGTGGGCAGGGCTGCCTCCCTCTGAGACTCGAGGGGAGGACTGGTCCAGCTCCTGGTGGCTGCCAGCTTCCTTGGCTTGTGGCCGTGTCACTCCGGAGCCCTTCAAGGCCAGCATCTGTCCATATCTCTGTGCTCCTCCTCGGGTGGCCTGCTCCTCCGAGGACGTCAGAGCTCCCTTTACAGAAGGTCCACCCTGGGATCGCACTTGGGGGCCTCCAATAATCCAGGATAATCCCCCATCTCAAGACCCTTCCTAAATCACATCTGCAAAGTTCCTTTTTTTTCCTTCTTGCCATATAAAGTAACATCCCCAAGTTCTAGGGGCACAAGAAGGTATCTTTGGGGGTGGGGAGCGTCTTCAGGCTTCGGAGCCCCAGCCAGCAGGCTGTGCATCTGTAGGAGCAGGAGGAGTGGGCTCCAAGGGCCACTGGGGGCTAGGTGAGCTGAGCCTGGACACCAGCATCCGGTCCCCGGACCACAAATATTTGCGTCCCCTCTGGGGGCCGGGCTGGGGGAGGGAGAGGCCAGGGCGAGTGTGCAGGTAATTACAGACTCCCCATTTCTGAGCCTACTGTGTGTTGAGCTCCACATGCACTGTCGCCTTTAATACCATCCCTATTTACTATTTCTCTGCCTTCGGGAGGCCTGCTCCCCCGCAAACGCTGCTGCTCACCAGGGCGGGCGGGAGGGAGGCCTGTGGATGACTCACACTCTCTCCGTGGAGAGCAGCCTTTTCAAAGGGCTGGCTGGGGAGGGAGCTAAATTTAAAGCCAGGCCTCCTGAGAAGATCACCTGCCACGTCAAAATCACTGCCATTTAATTAGAAGTTGGGGGCACGAGGCATTCAGCAGCGGTCTGTACAGTAAGCCCCCCTTTGGGGAGGGAGCAAGGTAATTGCTGGGGGGTGGGGGGGTTGCCAGCCAGAGTGAGCACCACCAGCTGGCCCCCAGCCTCTACACTGTCTCCCCTCAACCCCCCTCCTTTGGGGAGCAGCCTCTGCCCTCCCAAGGGCCTCTCCTTCGTCAAGATCTTAGGGTTCCCACCTCGAGCCCCCATTTCCAGAATTCAAAACAAGAAACTTGGGCTCACAGATGATTGAAATCCCACCCTCAGAGTCACCCATGGAGGATGAGGCCAAGCCAGGATTTGAACTGCTGGCCTGGCTCGGGGCTTCGGTTCTGGGCCATCTGGCCACTTGGCCCCTCCTATGGAGTGGATGGGGGTGACAGGCAGGTCACTCACTGCCTGCAGCCTGTTTCCTTCTCCATCCAAAGGGGCTGAAGCACCCATGCTGCCTCCACCTCTGGATAAAGCACTGTGAAGGGCGGGGGGGGGGGGGGGGGGGGGGGGGGTAGGCATCAAGTCCATCCCCTCCACTTTATTGTCAGAGGACACAAGCCCCTGGAGGGTAGGAAGAGGCAGCCAGCAGCCAGGCCTCTGCCGCCCAGCCCTGACCCCCCCCACCACTGCCCAGGCGGGAAGCCAGTTAGGTCATGGCCACCCTGTGACCTTGCTGCTTATGCTCTCCCAATGGGCAAAAAGCTGCAGCCCCCCCGCAGTCGCAGGGCCGGGTCCGGAGGGCAGCCCAGGGACGAAGAGGACTTCGCGCTGAGCCTGCGCTGCCTGTGTGTGCTCATCTGGAAGGTGTCTTGACTGCTCAGAGCCAGGCACATAGTAGGTGCTCAGTGCATCAAAGCCGCTGCTGTGGTCACTGTCGCTTGGAGGAGACTTGAGAGCCTGGAGGCAGGGAGCTGGTCGCCGGGTCCAGAAGCCCGCTCTGTGGACCAGAGGTGCTGTGGTGACACGGATGTGCGAGCCCCGGGCCAGGGGTGCCTCCACACAGTCCCCCGCTCCTCCCTGCTCCTGCCTGCCTCCCTCCTGGCCGCAAGGTGCGAACACAGCTTCTATTCTGGCCCTGGCAGGGAGCCCGGCAGGACCACTCACTGCTGAGAAGAGACCGGGCTTCTGTCTGCATCAAAAGTACACATGGCAGGCCCAGTTCTAAAGTGGTCCCACCTCCTTCCCTCCTGGTGTTACTGAGATCACGTTATGTGGGGCTTGACAGGTTTAATGAAGATGGCTAATCAGCCGACCCCAAGATAAGGAGATTATCTGGCAGCCTGAGCTGCTCACACTGGCCTCCAGGCTCCGCGAGCTCAGGGCTTTCCCGGCAGGTGTTAGAAGAGAGTCAAGCCGAAGCCAGAGGGGAGCGAGGCTCCTGCAGAGCAGGGTGGTCTCGGGGCCAGGAGGTGAGAGCAGCCCCCCACCAACAGCCAGGAGGAAACAGCCACCGGGCACCGCGTCCTGCCAGCATCCTGAAGGAGCCCCGAACACGGCCCCCAGAGTCTCCCCACAAGGGCCCACCTTGGCCGATGCCTTCATTTCTACCTCGTGAGACCTTGAGAGGAGGACGTGCTGAGCCCGCCCAGGCTTCTGACCCCCAGAGCTCTGGGGCAATAAGTGGGCGCTGTCTGAAGCTGCCCTATTTATTAGGCTCATAGAAATACCAATCTAGGTATTATATATATATAAAGAAAAACCAATATACTGAGCAAACACTCAGGCCAACTACTTAATTTTTACGGGGTGAAGATCCTTGACAGCCCATCGCTCCCACTGCAGACCCCCTGGGGTGGTCTTGGTACAACGGGATCCTGACCTGGCCATCCCTCCGCCTGTGGCCCTTCTGTGGTTACGCCTTTGGGATGAAGTTCGAGTCCCTAGTTTGGCATTCAAGGCCCTCTGGGTTCTGGTCCCTGTTTTCCCACATCCACGTGTGCTGTGGGCAGAGGGCTGCCTTGGTCCCTGGTCAGACGCACCTGCTGGATCATGACAGCTCCCTGTCCTCGGGTAGGGCACCTACATGTTCCCAAGCGTTTCCATTTCATTCAGTGCACCCCCATCCCTGACAGTAGGGATGTGGATATCGGGGAGATCTAAGCCAATGGGAGACACAGTTGCAAATTCTACATTTTAGGAAATTCAGCCCAGGGATGAAAAGACAGAGTCTTCATCCATCTGGAGAAAGCTGGCAGCGAGGTCCCTGCTACAGGCTCAGGGCAGCCGATTCTAGCAACGGGCCTTGTGCCCAGGGAAACATCCAGACTCCAGAAGGCAGCCCTTGCACACCCGCCTGCCCCAGACCCTAAGGCTTGGATTAGAGCCTGTGAATGCCCAGCAGTCAGGAGCCGCTGCAGGGATGGGGGGTGGAGGGGGTGGCAGGAGCGTGTCTGCCGCGAGGGGGCAGTGGGAGCCAGGAAGGGCTGGCGGGAGACACCCAACCTGGCTTTTCAAACTGCAAAGCAAGAGTCCCCAGGGGCTCAGTTTACTCATCTGTCCACGTCACTGATAATAACCTGCCTTCAGGTTGTGACAAGCCTGTGGCATCGGAGCCGGTGTCCTCTCTGTCATTATGACAGTCTTGCAGGTACAGAACTTAGGAGTGACAGGCTGTGACACCTGCTCTCAGGGAGTGGGGAGGACCCAGGGAAGCGGAGCCCTGGCCTTGCGGCATCGCACACAATAAACCTAAACCCTGGCTCCCCGAGTCCACGCTGGTGGCCGTGGACACGTTGGTTCACCTCCTGCAGGGGGGCAGGGGGTCAGGGAGCTCAGCCTGGCCCTGCTCCCAGGAGGCACAGCCCAGGTCCCTGCGGAAGACAGAGAGGCCGGACTGGGTGGGGGGTAGTGGGAGGCCTCCGGCCAGGCCTGGGACACCCAGTGGGTCTGCCCCTGCCCCCTGCGCCCATCTGACCCAGAGGACCCCTTTCCTGCATCCGCCTGGGTTCGGGCTCTGCGGCAGCTGGTGGCTCTGGGGCTCCCCCGTCTCACCAGTGCCTCCAACCCGGAGTGCAGATGATGAGGATTAATATGATGCAAATTGGTAGGTTGAGCCAAGCACCCTGAGCGGAGGCCTAATTTCCACGCCAGGCAGCCCTCCCCGCGGGCACGCCCTGGAGTCATCACAACAACAGTGATAATCCGGATAATTGGCCTGTGCAGAGCCTCCTCAGCTCCAAGCCTCCGCAGCCTTTGCACCTAGAGCCAATGCGGGGTGGGGGGCAGGGGGCCACCCCCAGCTCAGAGCTTCAGGAGGGGGCCCAGCCAGGTCACCGGACGGCCCGAGGGCACACTGCCTGTAAGAGGCGGGGGGTGGGGGGCCCTCTGTGAGGGCCTCACTGCCCTGGCGGCCCCTCCTCGGCAGCTCTGACTTGGGGAAGTTGGGTGAGGGCTTTGCTCTGTAGAACCAGCGTTGGAAGGAGTCTCCACTCTGCAGCTGCTCCGCCCTGGATAGGTCACGGCTTCCACTTACTGGGTGCTCAGCGCCCCCTGGCATCACTTGGATGGTCTCCCTGTATCCTGGTTACCATCCCAGGAGTTGCTTCTCTACATTCCTATTTACAGTTGACAAAACAGGCCCAGAGAGGTTAAGTGATTAGCCCAGGGTCACACAAGCTAAGAAGTGGTTAAGGCTGGGATTTGAACTCGGGTCTGTCCCTGGACCGGGAGCATGTCCTGGCTCTGTCTCCCCAGGCCTCCATCCCCCCACCTGCTCCAAGCTCCACACTGGTCAGGGCCTCTTCTGGCTCTGATGGTGTGAGGCTCTGGTGGGCTCAGCCCAGCACTGCTTCCTGTGGGTTGAACCCAGGCACTGGGAGGTGGGTGTCTGGGGTCAACAGGCCCCCTGTGACCTGGGTTGGAACTCCAGGCTTCTTTGATTTTTCTGAGCAGCCTCTCCAAATATTGTAAATTGTTTGGCTTAGCCTCACAGAGCAGCCTGTTATTGCAAAATCTGGGGTTTTGGAGCCTTTGGTGGTGGGTTCCAACATCTGTCTGAATTCTGTTCAGGGGGGACCCCCGGCTGTGGGGAAGTGGGCCCGGCCTGGACAGCTGGGTGGAGCCTGTGACCCTGGCCAGGTAGCCCCTGCCGGTCTGGCCCTTTGGCAGCCACAGCCTATTCGTAGGTAGACATCTAGTGAGTCAGAACCTCCGAGGGGCCGCTCAGGAACTTGGGGGGGTGTGCCTGGGGGAGGAGAATAAGGGGTGTGGCTGTGGCCATAGGCTCTGGTGCCCCCCAGGCCCTGCCCAGGGCTTGTCTGGCTGAGAAGGCCTAGCCCACCCCCCTGGTTCCTTTGGAGGAAGGGAAAGTCCAGTTTCTGGAATATGACTCGTACCCCCTGGGCCAGGCCTAGAGCTTGGCAAACACTTCTTCATGAGCTCCCCCAGCCCCCCTGAAGGAAGCACTGTTCTCTTAGCACCTTCTCAGTTGAGAATAAGATCAGAGAGGTTCAGTACCTTGCCCAGGGTCACACACTAGGTCAGTAGAGGCCTGTCCACCCCACGTTAGATTCCCGAGTTCAGGACCATTCACACCAATATCACTTTCTTAGAGAAAAGGTGACCTCCCTTTGGTGTCCTGGGGGACAGGCCTCTGTGTCAGTCCTGCCCACTGGGACTCGACCATAGGAGGGGCCAGGCCCCCTGTAGTTGGTTCTATTTCCATCACCCCCAGAACGCAATGCCTCGTACTGGACCCCAGGCCAAAGAGAGGATGGGCTGCCTTCTGCCTGCAGAGCACGATGGGAGTGTCCTGGGCAGTGACACACCAGCAAGGAGGCATCCCAGAACCATGGCCCACAAGGGCCGCTTTCCACCATCAGCAGCAGGACCCCCCAGTGCAGACAAGGAAGCGGAGGCTCAGAAAGGGCCAGTGAGCTGCCCAACGTCACACAGCACGTTAAGCCTTCTCGCTGCCTTAATGCATTTTTGTTACAAAATAAGCCCCAGCGTTGGAGTAAGACTCTTGGGCCTGCCTCCTCTCCGGGATGGCCATCGGATAAGTCACCTTCCAGTCTGAGCTTCAGTTTCCTTGTCTTTGAAATGGGGACAACAGCTCCTATGTTTCAGGGACCCCGTGAGAAATGGCCAGCTGAGGCCACTAAGTTAGTGAGCGCCTCAGTGCAAAGCCTGGTGCACAGGGGGGCTCTACTCGGTGAGCCCTGCCCTCTCCCCCTGTCAGCAGCCAGCGCCTGGAGTTTTGGCATTCACTGATCCTACTAACAGCTGCTGGATTAGGCACCTACTGTGTATGAGGCAGGACACAGGCACTTTGCATCATCATCTGTCCTCCACCCACAGGGGGCCACCTGAGACAGCTTGGTGGCATGCAGGAGGGGGACGTGGGGTCATCAAGCACACCAGGGGCTCTGGGTACCTCCCCACTGGGTGGAGTCCACAGGGCCCATGATCCATGAACACCCTCGGTCAAGGCCCTGCCCCGAGAGCATGGGGATTAGCCGGGGAGAAGGATAGGACTGTGCCATGGACACTGAGGCCAACCGTGTGGGGAACTCTGCCCTCGACGATACTCACGCCTCCACCTGTCCAGCACCAGCTGGGCTGGCTTCACCAGGCAGAGCCCTGAGGGTCCCCTGGCTTCAGCCTCCCGGCCATTCCTCCCAGTACCCGCTGGTGCCACCCAGTCCAAGCCTCACTCCCTCCTGCCTGGACTCGGGCAGTAGCCAGCAGCCTCCCTGACTCCATTCTCTCCTACCCCAGAGCCAAAGGGATCCACATGAAACCCATATCTGACCCTCAGTCTCCTGCTCAGGACCCTTCCCTGGCTCCCCGCTGCCTTCAGGACAAAGTCTGGATTCCACAGGCCGCCAAGCTCTGTCTGCTGCGCAGAGTCACCCTAGGCTCACTCAGGCTCTCATCTTTCCTGAACCTGACCCTATTTCATGCCATCTGCCTCTGGCTCTTTGTTTTCTGATCCCAGAGTGTGTGTCTCTTGTTCCTTCTTTATCCTTTGCTACCTGGTCACTTGTTTCCTCCTCCTGAAAGCCTTCTCGGGCCCAGGCTGCCATCCTGCTGCCTCTGGGCTTCCCGTCCATCACAGCGCTGGTCACACTGAGTGACACTGTCTGTCTGTACTCCTGTCACCACCAGGAGCTTCCTGAGGGCCAGCCTGGGTCTGACCTGGCTCCTGATGCCCCCCCCCCATCCCCCAGCACAAGGCCCAGCCTGAGCCTCAAGAGGTTGCATCCCTGGTTCTAACAGACCTGGGCGGAGCCAGCAGGTGCCTGACACCCTCCCACCCCCGCGCCCGACCCCAGTGCACAATCTGGCCACCTCTGCAGGTTGGCCCCAAAATTTTATTTTATTAATAAGCATATTTGGCACTTGCCTTGCACCTTTCATCCGCAGCTCTCCGAGGCGTCCCCAACCTTAATTAATTCTCCCCGCACCCCAAACAAGCTGCTCATCCCTGGCAGATAATGATGTGTGAAGTCCTCTCCGTAAAGGTGCTGTGATTAATCCCACCCTGTAATTATGTTCCCATGCTCCTCCCTCCCCAGCTGGCAGGGAGACTCAGGGCCATCTCCACCCTGACTTCAGGCCTCACCAACTAACTCCAGTCCCCCTTAGCTCTCCTGCTCGCCCCCCCCACCCCATGCCCCCTCGGCAGGGCAGCCCAGGGGCTCTCTCCAAAGCACAACCCTAAATCCTGCCTCCTGCCAAGCCCTCCCCTGCGCCCCCCAAAACCCTGGGACATGCAGTCTCCTTAGTGTGCCCAGTGTCCACAGCGGAAGGTTTTCTCCATGACAGGCTTCCGGTCATGGCTGTGCCGCCTCTTCTAGGATGCCCATCTCCACGGTCCATCTCAGGGTCCACTGAGATGGCCTTGACCTCAGGAGCTCCCATCTCAGCCTGCATCTTCGGGATGGTTTCCAGCCTGGGGACTGGAGTCACTGCCCTGGCTCCCCCACAGCCGGTGTCCCAATGCACAACATGAGGATGAGCCAGTGTTCTGATCTGTGTGGTTGTCTCAAGGACTGAGGTACAGGGGTCCTTCCTGGGACTGCTGAAAGGGAGACAGCGCCTCGTAGATGTGGGCCATGGCTTCGGCCATTGCCTCCCCCTCCCCAGGTAGCATAGTTCTCGAAAATGAGATCGGGGCTTCCTCACGGATTAATTAATCCATGTGTTCCATGAGTATTGATGGAGCCTTTTCTGGGTGCCAGACGCTGTCCCGGGGACCCCAGATCAGATCAGCGAACACAGGCACCCGGGGGCTCAGGCCCCGGGGCACCCACAGGCAAAGGCTGGGGTCTCTAACTGCCTCTGGGCCGGCTTTCCACCTGGCTGCCCACCCCAGCCCAATCCCCAAACCAGGAACGGCCCCCGCCTTCCCGAGCAGGGCAGCCCGTGGACCACACGCTCTGCCAACTTGTCCAGATCAGAGTACTTCTCTCTCGGGACAGCAGGGTGACCTTGCCTGTGGGCCCCGGGAGCTAAGAATAGCTGGGGCACCTGCCCTCCCAGCCCCCAGCCCCGTGGGAGGAGCTAAAGGACCCTGCCGCCCGCGGAGGGGACAGCTGCTCCTGGCATCTTCGGGCACAGGGCTGAGACCTGCCAGCTGTTTGGAGGAGGAGAGGAGCCAGAAGAAGGGGGGGTTTCCATCTCCGAAAATGCTGAACTCACGCTTGGCTGCTGGGCTGAGGCCCCGCCTGGAGTCTGGGGAGGTGTTTGAACCCTGGCTCCGCTGCTTCCTGGTGAGTGACCTTCAGCGAGCCACCTGTCCTCGGGGCTGGGCTTCTCAGGGGAGGACATGGCCATGGCCCGGCCTCAGCACCTGGAGCTGGTCCCCGGCCCCTCCCGGATCCTGCCTGCTGCGAGGAGCCTGGAGACCCTCATCCCAGGGCCCTGTGTGCACCCTCCAGCTTCGCCCAGCGCTTGCTCTCCATGGCTGCCTGGTTCTAACAGCCCAGAACATTGCTCTGGAAGCTGACGGCCTAGGGGCAAAGCCCAGGTGAGCCACTCACAGGCTTTTGATCTCAGACCTGCGGCTTTACCTCTGTGAGATGGGGATCGAGGCTGTGATGGGGGCGTGGCTGCAGGGTGAGCTCTGCACAGGGAGGGGTGCACAGTAGGTGGGGCTTGGTGGCACCCAGCCCTTCAGGGTCATCCTAGCAATGGCGCTTACAGGAGTCCTGTGGGCTAGGCAAAGGGCCCAGGGCAGGAGGGATCCTGCCCAAGGATGGCATCTCTCCCACCTGAGAGATGAAAGGAAGCCAACAGTTGGTCTTCCAGGTGTTTGTGTCGGAGAATTGGGCTCTGTCTGGGGTTGGGGCAGCGGCAGCAGCCCAGGGACAGGGCCCTGTATTTATTAGAGAATTCCTCATGATGAGTGCACCTTGCAGGTTTACTGGAGGGTATGAGATAGGCAGCAATGGGATGGGGTTTGTGTCCGGGGCCCCGGGGGCTGTGGTTCAGCTGACTGCTTCCTTGTTCAAGGGGAGACGTAGCAGAGTTCTGACTGGGTCCAGGGTCCTTGGTCCCACTCCTCCTCCTGAGGCCAGGGTGTCTGGCCCATCCATCAGGGTGTGTGCGTGGGGAGGGGTGCTTCTTCCTACCTGGGCCTGCCTTCTGAGTCTCAGGGACCGGGAGGCATCTATGTCAACATGGAGACGCATGAGCCAAGCGTGGAGGTCTTTAGACTGTGGGCAGGGCCTGGCACGGTGCCCTCCCAGCCCCAAGTCTGGCCTCGGGGGCCTAATGAGACCCAGTGCTTGCAGCTAAGTTCCTGTTTGTGGAGAGCTCAGGTGGCCCCAGCCCTCACCTCGCCGCCCTGTGTCTCCCGACAGGTGCGTGGCAGGTGCTCTGTGGGTGCACGTCCATCCCATCCTGTTCTGAGGACTTGCCCGGGCCAGTCAGTCACGGCCACAGTACTCACAGGGGTGCTTCTCCGAGTGCAGAGAGCACCTGCATGGGGTCCAGCACATTCTCACCCACTCCCTAAACTACGGCTTACGGCAGCCAGCCGGCCCACGCGGTGATTATGGCCAGAAGCCATCCAGAGGCTGACTGACTTGTCCAAGAACGCCCAGCTGCAGGGCTGTCAGGAGGACCACCTTTTGCAAACTTCAATGGACCATTGTCTCCCTGACCCCCGGCCTGAGCCCCACGGAAGCTTCCAGGTCGTTCGAAGAGCACAGAATCACACAGTTGAGGTATTTGGGGCAGAGCTGCGACTCAAATACCCCTCTGCCCCCAGTCTGCTCTCAGCCAGCAGCCCAAGGGACCCACCCCTCTGTTCCCTCCGTGGCCCCATCCCATCCAGAGCCAAGGCCAGCTTCATGGCCCCCCTTCTCTGCAAGGCTCTTACCCTAAGAGACCCACACAGCTAACTGGCTCATTCCGCGGAATCTTTTCTAGGATGCCAGCACCCTCCTCCTCCGTCAGGCCTCCACGGGCTCTCACTGCCCCTCCCCCTGCCCCTCCGGGGCCTGTCTTTGCTGAAGCACCTCCTACCCATCTGGGCACTTTGCTCCTTTGTCACTTTGTTACAAATACTCATTGATCTGGGAGTCCGCTCTCATGGATCTGCTTGCTTCTGCGGTGCCTTCTGGGGGCCTGGCACACAGTAGGCCCTTAGCAAAGATTTGCTGAACTAGGGGGGACATTTTGCAGCAACGTCAGGCAGAACACGGGCAGGGAGCGCGGGCCTGCTGTTTCCAACTGTGCCCGCTTTCTTAATATTTTTGTTCCATTTATCAGAAATCAAGCCTGTGTCAAGCGCGGCAATACATCTAAATTGGTTGATTAAAGCATCAGGAAGAAAGTGGTGCTCAGCGGCAATTAAAGCAAAGCCATGGGAAGATTTGGAAATATTGTGATCCCTTCTGCGATTTTTGCAAATGGGCTTTCTATTCATAGCGAGTCCGTTGTCTTTATTTCTTTACATCTAGGGGTTTTCTTCCTGGCTCCTCCCCAGGCTTTCATGATATTGTTACATAAAGGGATTTCAATCATGACAAGCATGCTTGTTGTGCAGCCAGGACAGGCCTGGGGACCTAGGTGTGTCTCGGGGTAGGGATTCAGGCCGTGAGGCTCCTCTCACCATCGGATGGGGAGGTGGAGGGGAACCAGCCTGGGTCAGAGGCTGCGCTGAGCCAGGGGCACGCGAGGTAACCCACCCAGCTCCAAGACGGCCTTTCCTGCATCTTCCCACCTGACCCTTTCTTCCATGCCACTGTCCTCCTTGCTGCTCCTAGGACGTGTCAGGCACACGCCTGCCTCAGGACCTTTGTACTGGCTGGTCCTGCTTACCGGCTGGTTCTGCTATCCACTCCCACCCTGGTCTCCTTCTTCCTGCCTGCCTCGGCTGACACACTACCTCTCCGAAGTACCCTCCCCTCCTGACACTTCCTACCTGTCTTCTCGGCTTTTTCCCCTGAGATGTTCCCTGCCATCTGCTATAGACTATACATGTATTCGCTTATTTGTGAGGAGTGAACAGATTTAAGGGTTCTTGAGGTGGTCAGGGTCCAGATCTGAGGGCTCATGGTGTGAGGATGGGGTTGGGGGGCTGTGGAAATGTTTGCCCTGCTGGGGGAACCCAGGCAACACTTCCTGACCTGCTGGTTTCCCCGGGGCACACGGGTGTGTACAGTGCCCCCATCGCCCCCTCCACCTGCTGGCCTGTCCCCAGTCCCCACTGGGCACTCAGCCTCACCTCACTGATTCCACAGCCCGCCCCATTTCCCAGAGCCCCACCTGGAGTCACTGTTACGGGTTGAATTTGACCTCCAGAATTCATGGGTTGATGTTCTGACACCCGGTAACTCCGAATGTGGCACTTTATTTGGAAATAGGACCGATGCAGGTACAACGAATGAGGTTGAGATGAGGTCATCCTGGAGTATGCCCTAATCCCATATGGCTGCTGGATGTCCTGATGAAAAGGACACACTTGGACCCAGGTACATGCACAAGGAGCAGTCCACGTGAAGACAGAGGCAGAGATCCGGGGACACGTCTGCAAACCAGGGAACGCCGTGCATTGCCAGCAAACCCCCAGAAAGGGAGAGAAGCCCAGGGAAGATTCTCTCTCTCACAGTCTCAGAAAGAGCCAGCCTGCCAACACCTTGATCTCAGCCTTCCAGCTCCTAGAACCTGTCGTCATAAGCCCCCTGCCCTCGCCCGTCTGTGGTCCCCATCACGGCAGCCCTGAGACACGAACCAGGCTGCCTAGCTCCCCCCGCGCACCCCTACTTTCCCCTCCCTGCCCACACCCGGCTCCTCCAGAGCCACCGCCCTCGCTCATCAAAGGAGTCAGTTCTCTGAGTCTCTGGTTCCTCATTTGAGAAATTAGGATAATAATACCCACCTCCCACGGCTGTCACGAGTCTTCAGTAAAGTACACTGAGAAATGCACCTGGTTCATAGTAAGGCTCAGTAATTGGTGGTGGCAGTAGTGTGGTGGTTATTTTTATTGTTGTCATATTAATAGTATTATTGTAATTAACTGTCATTTGCCAGGTCTGAGCTGGCCCTGGGGGGATAACAGCGCCCCGTGTACCAGCTTGTGCACAGGAGAAGAGGCTGCCCGTCAGAGAAGGGAAAGGCTTCCATGCGTTCCTGCTTGCGTTTGTGCAGATGTATTGCTGCCACCCCTGTGCTGGGACACACCGGTCCCAGTAGAGGGAGCTACGCTGAATGCCATGGAGCATGATCAGGGCTCCGATGAGGGACCCTGAGCCAGCCTGGGGTGAGGCGGGGGTGGATGCAAAGAAGGCTTCGCGGAGCAGGGGACTTTTGAAGTCGGTGTAAAAGGAAGGGAATCCGTATTCATCCCAAGACCCTGCATGACAGATGAGAGCTGGCCTGTCCCCACTCCCGGGAGAGTTTGGGTGTCACATTCTCTAGGACTCATTGCCCCCCAGGCCCTCCCCTCGAAGCCACTCCAGGTCAGGACGCAGGTTGCCAGCCAGGTCCCGAGAGAGCTGCGGGCCTGGGGTAAGAGAAGGGAAACGCCCGATGAACACCTAAAACATGTCATAGACTCCCTGCCCTGTCCTTCCGGTGGAGGGGAAAAAACACCAAGCCAACCCCGCTGAAGACCCATACCCCGCCGGGGCTGAGCCTGGACTGTCCCACACCTTCCCGGTTCTTTTATTCAATTTCGGCTCTGCGGCTGGCCACCTGCCTGTCCTTTTGAGCACCGAAATAGAGAGATAAATAGGGAAGCAGAGCTGGGCAGATGTCACCATTTCTGAGAGTTGCCGCTCGCTCGCCACCTGGGATTTTGTTTTCCCCATCGGAACACAGAATATCCCAGCAGCGTGGAGTCTTTCTCTGCTGGCAGATTTAAGGCGTCTTATAAACAGGAGCCCGAGAAGGACAAAGGAGCACATGTCTGCCAAGCACCTGTTCTGCTCGGGGAGCTGCCTTCCGTGGTGTGCGTGTGGTCTCTTCTCTCTTCTCTACCCATTTTACAGATGTGGATGAGGGTGGAGGGAGGGAGCGCCCACCTGGGCGGGCAGCCAGGAGGTGATGTCGGGGCTCCGAATGCCACGCTTGCCCTAGACCAAGACACAGAGTAGGATTTCAAGGGTGAGGGGTGCCTGGGTGGCTCAGCAGTTGAGCCTCTGCCTCTGGCTCAGGGCATGACCCTGGGGTCCTGGGGTCGAGTCTCGCATCGGGCTCCCTGCGGGGAGCCTGCTTCTCCCTCTGCCTGTGTCTCCGTCTCTCTCTGTGTCTCTCATGAATAAATAAATAAATCTTAAAAAAAAAACAAAGATTTCAAGAGTGGGGCGGATGGCCAGGCTAGCGGAGGTTAGGGGGGTGCTATTAAAGAGAAATTTGCACCAGATGCTTGCTAAAAGCAGCAAGGAAGGCTTTGTTCAAGATTATTGCTATAAGGGTCAAGACTATTGCAAAAAGATCAAGAGATTGAAGTCAAATCCAAATACAGCCAAGACGGCTGGGGGTTTATAGCCATGGAGCAGATCAAGGGGTCAGTGCATGGAAAATCACTGACAGGGGCTTGATTAGACACCAGAGGTTGGGGGGATTCCTGCCAAACAGCCTCATAGAATTCTTCCTAAGGGCCAAGGACTCAGAAACCAAGGATGGGGGCTGAGGAACTGGGGGATCCTTGATGAAACGGCTTAGTGGGATTCTCTGCTGGAGCGGGGCGGGGTCAAGGTCTGGTCAAGGAGGAGAGCCCTCAGAGGAGCCTCATGGGAGTTTGGACAAGGGGGGGTCATCACATGGAAGGGGAGAGGGGAAGGAGGTCGAGGGCCGTAGCGTCCCTGGGGACTTGGCAGGGCTCAGAGGCGTCCTGAGATGTGGAGGCAGGGAGGCCAGGAGGGATGTGAGGCCACGCTGGGGCCAGGCTGAGCACCCAGCAGATGCCGGGCCCCAGATTCCAGGGGGGCCCAGCGTGCACTGACAGAGCCGGGGTTTCCAGCCCCAGTTTGGGTGAGCAGAGCAAGAGCAGCAAAAGCCTCGGGGCGAGTGTTGGCAGGTGACCATCCGTACACCCTCAGCCTCCAGAAAGCACAGGTTTTGGTGTCGTGATGAAGGGTCTGGCCCTTGGGGTGGGGGTGGGGGGGCGGACATCAGCCAGGGCGAGTGATCTGGGAGCAGTTGGTCTGGGCGGAGCTCAGAGCTCTTGGGCTGTCTGGGGCGCCCACCTGCTCCGGGTGGAGGACACGGCATGGTTGACGCCAGCACTGTCGTGGCTGCAGAGCTGAATACCAGCTCAGCCACCTTCTGGCCTCCTCGCCTGGCTCAGCTTCCTCATCCCCCAGACAGGTAACCAGAATACCCAGTCCTCGAGGAGCCTGGCCTATCATGTGAGCAATGATGATGAAAAAGAAGGACGAGGAAGAGGAGGAAGAGGAAAGAACTAGGTGCCCCCACCTCAACCACTGAGGTGGCTGAAGGGGAGAGATCCTCACCTACACTCCCATGAGCTGCCAACGGGTATGTGCAAGGGCCCTGGGGCTGACTGGTGATGATGCATTGAAAGGTTTCCTATTTTTGAAAAGGTTTTCTCATCTTACATCTCACTGACCCTCACAGCCCTTAAAAGGACCCAAATCTGTTCCTGGTCTATGGACACAGAAACGGAGGCAGGGAGGCTCAGAGAGGTGAAGGGACCCACCTAGATCTCAGAGGAGATGCACACCTGGGCCTGGGGGCCTTGCACCCAGCTCCCAGGCCACAAGTCTCAGCAGGGCCTGCAATAAGGTGGCCTTGGGAAGGCATTTCAGGGAGTAGGAACAGCTTAGGCCAAGACCCGGAGTCCAATGGGATCTGAAAATGTGGCGAGGGGGTGGGGGGTGGCAGTGAATGTTGGGGGAGCACAGAGCACAACTGGGAAAAGCATCCCTCAGGGTGGAGCTGGGACGGCCCAGCCACACGAGCGTCAGAGCCCCAGGTGTGAGCGGGGACTCCTGCCCTGCCCCTCCCTGCCTGGTGCTGCGTGATCTGACCCTGACTCAGTTTCCCAGCTGTTATGTGGGGCTGTGGTGCTCCCTGAGCGAGTGCCACGGAGGCGCGGCCCTGGCACACAGCAAGGCGCGGGGTCCTAGGGCCTCATCCTGGCGGAGCGCCACCTGTCACCTGGGGCGCGCACTGAGCTCCTAACAGGAGGCCCCTCACATCGGATGTGATGTGGCCACACGACTCCAACCGGGACACAGATCCATGTTCTCTGCTGCTGCGGCTCCCTGCCCTCGGGGACTGTCTGGTCACGCTGTTTGCAGCTGGCAGCTGCCCCGGGGACCCCCGGGGGGAGGAATTCAGAGCTGGGGCTTTTCATGGCACCCGGACGTGTCTTCCGTGGGCGCTTCTGGGTGACGAGGGGACGGGCTGAAGCCGCTGTCGTGGACGGAAGCAAGCGAGAACATGTGGGGGCCAGATTTGCCCCCCTTCCCACACCCCCACCCTGAGGAGTCCTCCCAAGCTCTGTCATGACTCAGTTCCGGGACAGCCGAGGGCTTGGGACAAGGGACAGGCAGGCCCCCACACACGGCCCAGACCAGAGGGGAGCGGTGGCCCGGCTCTTGACTGCTGTCCTGAGGGGTCACATGTGCAGCGAGCTGCCTTCCTGCCCAGGGCACGTATTCCTAAAGGGCAGCGACTGTGCCTGGTGTCACCCCCGTTCGTCCCATGGCTCCCGGACCACAGCTGGGGGTCAGGCAGGGGCCACCGTGGGTGCAAGACAAGTAGGTCTGGAGTCTCCAGGGCTGGGCAGCGGACAACCTGCTGTAGAGCCGTGTCGTGGTCCCTCGCTGGTGGCTTCTGGGGAGCCTAGAACTTTCCTGAACCATTTTGGGAGCCGTTGTAACAAACAGGCTCTGGAATGAGCCAGGCTGGGGTCTGCTGGCTGGCCGTGTGACCCCGGGGAAAGTCATGGTGTCTCCCAGCCTCAGTTTCCCTGGAGGAGACAGAGCTCTTGCAGGGGTGCAGGGGCGGCGTTCTCACGGGGATTACCAGGTTCCGTGTGATGGGTGCTCCAGGAATTCCAGAATTGTGATGAGTCCGCAGGGCTCTGGGCGTCACTGTGCACCCCATCATTCGTACAGTGAGGTCCTAACCCCTCGTGCCGCTGAATGTGACTGGATTTGGAGACAAGGTCTTGGAAGAGATCATGAAATTAAACGAGGGCATTAAGGCGGGCCTTAGTCCAACATGACTCACGTCCTTATAAAAGGAGTTCAGGGGCAGCCTGGGTGGCCCAGTGCTTTAGCGCCGCCTTCAGCCCAGGGCCTGATCCTGGAGACCAGGGATCTAGTCTCATGTCAGGCTCCCTGCGTGGAGCTGCTGTGTCTCTGTCTCTCTCTGTCTCTCTCTCTCTCTCTCTCTCTGTGTCTCTCATGAATAAATAAACAAAATCTTAAAAAAAAAAAAAGGAGTTCAGGACACAGACCCACATGGGGAGAGGATGGCAGTCTGCAGGCCAAGGAGAGCAGACAGGAGGAGCCAGCCCCGCAGACACCTTGACCTTGGACTTCCGGCCTCCAGACAGCGAGGCGACAAGTGCCTATTGTCGGCTAAGCCGCCCCCTGCCCCTGGCACCTGTTACTGGACAAGAGGACACCCTGGCATCTCAGGAGAAGCACTTATCTCTCCCCCCCAAAGGCTCCAGCCCACCCTGCAGGAGCCCCAGCCCAACTTGACCTTGTCCCAAAGAGTTCTCCGCCCCTGGGGGGCTTCACGGAGAAGCTCTGGGCACATAGACATTGGCGGTGCTTGCGGTGGGTCCACACCACTGGCGGAGACGATCAAGGGAACCACATGGGTCCGTTCCAGGGCGTCTAGAGGGGCTTAAACTGGGCGGCCCTGGAAATGCGAGGGGAGAGCAGCGTTTGTTGAGCAGCTCTCCGAGGCCTGGCCCCATAGACATTCTTTCCGGGTTATCTCGTTGGTTTCTCGTCTCATCCTAAGGAAGCAGAGAGTTTGTCTACTTCGTACGGCTGAAGAGCAGGCCCAGGACCATGGGGCCACAGGGTGGCAGAGCCTGGGGCAGGCATCGGAGAATAAAACACCTGGCCAGGGCGCGGGGCACGTGGAGCCCGCCGTGGGTCGGAGCAGCGCTGAGCGGCCCAAAGACGGCTCTGCGGGTAGGACAATGGGGTCCCGGGAGTTCCTCCTCAAACGCTCTTTCAACGTCCTGCTCCTACTTGCAATGGAGAGAAAAGGGGCGCCTCCTGTCTCGGGGGAAGGTTGGGTTCGATGTCCCCTCCGGTGGAGGCCCCTCCTCTGGGCACCTGCTAGCCTTGGGCTCGTGGGCAGCTGTGGTTTACAACCCAGGCGTCTTGAAGGTGGGGACATCCCCCTGCCCCCGGCACCTCCACAGGACTCCACACAGGAGGTGCCCGTCACAGTGAATGCCGGCATCGTGGGCCTGTGCCAGCGCGCCACGTCCCCTGTGCCAACACCGGCAGCAAGCACTGTGGTCAGACCCATTGCACAGATGGGCAGATTGCAAGCAGAGAGGCCGAGGGCAGGTCAGCACTTCGCCTGTGGAGGCGGGGGGCGGGGGGTGGGTGACCAGGGGCCACCCTGCCCCGCAGTCTGCTGTTGAGTGACAATGTGCGCGAGGAGTGTGGCATCCGGAGCAGTCCTGCTGCCAACAGGCTGCGCTGGCTTCCTCCGCCGAGAGATGGGCGCCCTCCCCACCACGTGCATCGGGTGCTGTGGGGATGCAGGACAGCGGGGTGGGCGCCCAGGTGTGGACCCTCTGCCAGGGACAGCCGCAGCCCCCTGGAAGGGCCAGCCGCTGCGTCGGGGACACTGGCCCGGCTGCTAACGAGGCTTCCCTGGCGCGGCCTTGACGGCGGCGCCCGATGACACCCAGCTTCCCTCCACGGGCTTTCCAGGATCCCACTCCAGCTCCCGTCTGACGCTGAGTCCGTGCTGGGCCGGCGAGAGGCAGTGGCTGCCATGTGTCACAGGAGGGGCAGGGACCGCCGGAGCCCCGTGAGCTAGAAGGCTCTTCAGTTAGACAGACCTGCTTCCCTGCCTCCATTTCACAGATCAGGACTCGGAGGCCCAGAGGAGGAGCCTGCCTCCACCCTTCGGTCATCTGAGTGGCTGAGCTCCTGCAGAGCCCCCACCAGCCACTGCTCACCCTGTCCTGCCCTCCTTCCAGATCCACCTGCTGCTGGGGACTGGCCCCCGCCCGAGGCAGGTGGAATAGGGCTGACCCTGCGGCCTCGGGCCTGGGAGGGGTAGTAAGGGGGTGCTTCCCGCAGGGGTCCCCATCCCTGGAGATCGCCAGCTGCCACCCCCCAGGCCCCCACCCCAAGGCAGTGACGGGCCCTGCCTCAGTTCGCAGGGAGCTTGGCTCCTTCCCAGCTCACCACTCCGCTGACGGCCCTGAAGCCCCAGTGTGTGGAGGCTGCCAGCAAGGAGGCAGGGCCTGCCTTTGGGACAGTGGGTGGGGCGGTGGTCTCCAGGCCAGGTGCTGGGTGCTGACATGGGGGAGCACAGGGTGAAGGGGGCCCGGGGTGGAGGCGTTGGTGGTGTGCACTCCCAAGCCAGCCTGGCCCTGGGGACAGGTCCCACGGGATGCAAACGGGACTAGGTTCCAGGCAAGCCTCCAAGCCAAGCTAAGCCAGGGGGTCAGCCCGGAGGAAGAGGCCTGACTCTAATTTGCACAAATCTGCTAGTCACTGCTTGAGGAGGATGGGTGCGGGGACCAAGCAAACAAGTGTCCCCTGGGACCCCTCGGGGATGTAGGTGTGGGAACAAGAGACTGCCTGGGGGGAGCCAAGAGGCCGGGCCACCCTTGTTCGCTGCCAAGGGACAAAGGGGCTCATTCTCGAGACTGGATTAAACCCTCAAGGATGGGTTCTAGAAGCTGGGGCAGAGTGCAGAGCATGGCCGAGGGACTGCAGCCCTAGGGGCCTGTGGGTGGGTCTCCAAAGACTGTTTAGGGGGCCTGACCCCAGCTCCGGCTGCCCCTCCTCACTGCCCTGCCTAGCAATGGGGACGGAGGGGGCACAGAGGAGGAACCAGCAAGGCCCTGGCCCCTAAACCAGCTGAGCTGGGGCAGGCAGGAGCTTTCCATTCCATGAGACTCTCCTGGAAGGGGCTGGATTACCCAGACCTGCCTGGAAAAGCCACAGGAAGTACCTGCAGTGTCGGTGCAGATCTGGGAAGAATGAGTGCTGGGGGGTCCTGCCCCCGAGCCCCAATCCACACTGGACCCATGGTGAGGGCTCCTAGAAAGAGCATGTGAGGAGGACAGGGTGTGTGAGCAGCACGGCGGCGGGGGCAGGGAAGGGGCTGCCCAGACCCTGGGGGAGGGTGCAGGGTCCCCCGGGAGTGGGGGCGCTGCAGGATGGAGGAGGTGCAGGGGGCACGGGAGGGGGCACTCCCCAGGTGAAAGGTCAAGTCACCAAAGAACCCAGTCCCTCCAAAGGGAGATTCAGGTTGGGCTGTCATGGTGCACCTGCTAGAAACACCCCTCCTGATGTCAGCGACCCTTCACAGCCACCCCGCTCCCGTCCTGGCCTGGGGGCACCTGCGTCCTGTGCTCCTCGGTGCCCTAAGTCCTGCAGCTGTGTCATCACAACCTGAGGCAGGGTGCGTCGGAAAGGGCGCCTTGTCTTCAGGAAGCTTCAGAAATAAAGACATCTTTTCGTGGCACATGGATGCTTGAAGAAGGTGGGTTCGCACATATAGATGTCGACTCACACTCACACCTACCTATGTGCATGCACATTTCACATGTGTGCACGTGCACATATTCACATTCATGTATGTGCAGGCACACACTAAAAATCACATGTGTGCACTCACACACTCGCATAGGTGAACACACTCACATCCGTGAGCTCACACATGTATGCACACACACACACAAACACTTCCCGGGTCTCCGAGGCTGTCCTCTGCAGGGGGCAGCCTCATTCCCGTGGTGCCCGAGGGCTACATTAAAATCATTGGTCCCTCATTCTTCCTGGCTTTTAAGAAATTCAGCAGTTTGGCCCCAGGTGGATCCTAAAAAGGATGATCTCTGTGAAAATTGAGTAAAGCCAGAGAGAAGCGCTCGTGCCTCAAGCCTTTGCTCTCACAGATGGCACCCTAGGGGTGCCCTCCCCAGGCCTCGGGCAGCTGGGGGTCTACACGGCTCCCAGCAGGTATAGACCGAGCCTTCAGATCTGCAGAAAGGGACCTTGGGGTCTCATGTCTCTGGGTCCAGCACAGGGGTCTTGTGCCTGGCTGAGCCTTCCCCAAGCACCCTCTGCAGGGCTCTTAGCACTGCTGCTCCAGATTCCTGCCGCGCCGTCCCATGTCCCTTGGCATGAGGTGCGAGTGTCAGATAAAGGGATGTGGGCGTCCCACCCACCGCACAGATGGGAAACTGAGCCTCAGGAGGGGGAGCCACCTGCACAGGGTCACACGTGGACCTGAGTTGACTCATCTGAGGCCCCTTCCAGCCCCGGGCTCCCTATGTCTCAGCCCCAAGGGCTCGGGGGGAGCTCTCTGGGAGCAGATGCTGGTCCGGATCAGCTTGTGACCCAGAGACTTGTAGGACTCACTCCAACGAGAGCATGAAGGAACGGATGGATGGTTTTTAAGGAGCAGCGATAATAATAAAAGGATAAAACGGACTCCTTCCAGCACCCACCATGGGTGGGATGCTTCTCCCACTGCCTTAAGGAGCTACCATTTGTCCTCACAGGGCCTTCGAGTGGGGCCAATCGTCAGGCCCACATTCCAGAGGCCACTGAGGCACGGGGAAGCTAAAGGATGTCCCAAGGTCACACAACAGAGCTGGGACTGGCCCCCGCGTGGACCGCAAGCCCCACCCCCCCGAGTCACCACGATGCTAACATCTAATGGGGACATCTGTGAACCGGCTGCATTCTGCAAGCTGCCCCTCTGCCCCCAGCCTCCCGCATCAGCACACGGAAGCCCCCCGTCAACCTGCGGCCTCAACACGGGGGCTTCACTCCCAAGAGAGGCAGATGTGAGATTTTCAAAGAGAGGGCCCCAGGCCTGAGGACTCGTGCTGCCGGGAGCCACCCCATGGCCACAGAAGAAGCTCGGGGCTGGGAGGCGGGAGGCCTGTGTTCGAGTGGTGGCAGCGACAATAAATGGATGGAGAAGATGTGGGGTGTATGTGTGTATGCAATGGAATATTACTCAGCCATCAAAAGATGAGATCTTGCCATTTGCAACGAAGTGGATGGTGTTAGGCTGAACGAAATAAGTCAGAGGAAGACAATTATCATACGATCTCATTCATGTGGAATTTAAGAAATAAAATAGAGGATCATAGGAGCAGGGAGGGGAAAATAAAACAAGATGAAATCACAGGGACACAAACAATAAGAGTCTCTCAATCATAGGAGACAAACTGAGGGTCAGTGGAGAGGAGGGGGTTAAGGGGAGGGGGTCACTGGGGGACAGGCATGAAGGAGGCAGGGGATGGGATGAGCACTGGCTGTTCTATGCAACGGATGACTCACTGACCTCTACCTCTGAAACTAATAATGCACTTTATATGTTAATTAATTGAATTTAAATTTAAAAAAAAAAAACGAAAAACAAAAAAACAGTGTGTCCCCAAGCACGCCCTGCATGCCACACCTGGTTGTGTTTCACACAAATCATTTCACTAAATCCTTCCCTCAACCCTAGGATGGGAGGACAGTGAATGGACCCACCTTACAGACAGGAGACCCAGCCCCAGGAGGTCAAGGGCCCCACCCCAAGGTCACAGAGAGGGAGGCAGCTAGAAGATGGAAGAGGCCACCCCCCTTCCCTCCCCTTGCCTGTCCTGGGCATCTGTGACTCAGTTTCCCCATTGTGAAGGGGCTGGAGGTCGCACCAGGCCTCTCGGGTCTCCAGCACTCTGAGACCCTCCTCTCCAGCTCCTTCCTCTCTCCCGATCCACCCTCGCTCACTGCTCACTTCTGACTGGCCAGCAGTCTCCTCACCTCACATCAGATCCTCTCTCAGAGTGGAGCTGGCCGAGTTTTTGGTTATTTTTTTTTAATAGGTGTTACTTTTTGGAACATTTTAGGTTTACAGGAAATTAAGTGGAAAGTACAGAGATTTCCCGTATGCGCCTAGCCCCCTCACATGCATAGCCCCCTCCATCATCGATACCCTGAGTGGACATTAGTCACAACTGATAAAGCTACATGGACACAGCACCCAGTGCCATCCATTTTGGTGGCAAAGCCCGTGAGGGTTTGCTCCTGGTGTTGAACCTGCTATGGGTGCAGACAAAAGTACAGTGATGTGCATCCACTATTATGGGAGCACACGGAGTAGTCTGCTGCCCTAAAAACCCTCTGTGCTCCCTCCCCACCCCTGCCCCCTGGCAAACACTGGTCTTTTTAGTGTCACCATAGGTTTGCCTTTTTGAGAATGTCATAGAGCTGACATCATACAGCATGCGGCCTTTTCAGACTGGCTTGATAATATTGGCTGGCTTTTAATGGCACCTTGGCTGGGCGTTGTGATCATGTGTCCCCCTCACCCCAACACCAACCTACAAAGACAGGAGGCCCATGGCCACTCGAGAAGCTGGCTCACCTCCCACTTCCCCTATTTTTCTATGAGTCCTACCTCCATCATAGAAATAATAATGATCTTTGATAGCCAAAACAGCCACCTATACGTTCCCTTCCTCATCCCTTGATCTGGGTGGGTAGTCCTCCCTCACCAGGGCTGGGCTTGCCCATGGGACTTGCTTTGGCCAAAGGGACATTAGCAAGTGTGATGCAAGCAGAGGCTTGGAAAGCACATGTGTGCTGGGGGTTTCCTTCCCTCGTGTTGCACCTGGTGAATTAGCCCCAGATCACCTGCCAGAGAGGCCACATCGAGGGACCGAGGTGCCCCAACCAGCGGTCATGTGAGTCAGGCCTTCCTAGATCATTGTTTTTAGATATTTTATCTATTTATTCTCGAGAGACACACAGAGAAAGGCAGAGACACAGGCAGAGGGAGAAGCAGGCTCCCCGTGGGGAGCCCCATGGGGGACTTGATCCCAGGATCCCGGGATCACGCCCTGAGCCTAAGGCAGACTCTCAATCACTGAACCACCCAGGGGTCCCCATCCAGATCATTCTATCACCAGCCAACCTGCCAGCTGACCACAGACGCATGAGAGAGCCCAACAGAAATAAGTTGAGCTGACCCAGACCCAGAACTTCTCAGGCAACCTGCGGCGTCACGAACAAAGTAAATGGTTATTTTCAGCCACAAAGATTTGAGATGGTTATAGTCGATAATATCTGATTTGAGAATTAGGTACTGGGGATAGGTGTTCAAAACCTGCGTGCATTAGGGGAGCTGCTTATAGTGCAGGCTTGCCCAGAAATTACTCTTCACATCAAAAGCTTCTGCTGCTAAGTGCTCAGCACCCAGCACAGGCCTCAGACAGCAGCAGGCTGCGCCGATGCAGAGTGTCCAGGTCACTCCCGATGCCTTAGATCCGGGGGGGCAGGCATTCAGCAGAAGTCCATTAGGGGAGGCCAGCCTCCCAGCAATGTGGCTGGTGGAGACCATGTGAACAGCTGCGACTGACCGACTGACCGAGCGCCCAGATGATGTTCTCCGCAGTGAAAAGCCAGGATCCTGATGGAGGATGCAACTACTGGAGCTCTGGACACAGAATAGAGCGGCCTCGCTTTTGACCTAGAAGTACTTCTCTTAGCTGAGCCGTTTCCCCAATTCCTCCGTGGGGAGGGAAAACGGAGGCTAGAGATTTATTATTATTTTACTATTTCTTCTTCTTTTAAAAAAGATTTTATCTATTTATTTGACAGAGCGAGAGAGAGAGAGTGAGAGAGAGTACAAGCCGGGGGAGCAGCAGGGAGGGAGAAGCAGGCTCCCTGCCAGGAGCCCAAGCCCAGACTCCATCCCAGGACCCCGGATCACAACCTGAGCCAAAGGCAGAGGCTTAACTCACTGAGCCACCCAGGCGTCCCTATTTATTATTATTCCTATTTCCTGTTGTTTGTACCTATGCCCAACTACAACAGGATGTCACATATATTTACGAGAATATCACAGTTAGTGGCCTCCTAAGCCGTATACATCATTCTTGCTCTAGAGCGGACATCTTCAAAACACGTCGTTTCCTTCATAAAGTCCTAACGTGAGACACACCCTCAGCCACTCTTACAGACACAGCCACCCGCCCCCTGAAGTTAGGGCTCCTGGGTGGGCAGGGTCAGGAGCCCCTTCACCAGCTGAAGCCGATGCTCAGGACAAGGCAGTGACACAAGTGGGAGCCCATTTTACAGATGAGAGCACTGAGGCTCGGGCAGAGGAGCTGGGGTGTGTCAAGTCCCAGCTGGTACGTGGCAGGAATGGGCCTTCAGTCAAGCTGGCACCTCGGACCGCACCGCCAGTGAGCTTTCCCAGAGTCCCACGTACCAGAATTGACGCCAGGGCTCCCCACACGGCAGGGGACAGGTCCCCACTCCATCCTGGGCCCCTCGGCTGGCCCCTGGCTCTGGCGCTCCTGGTGGGGCACCTTTCTCGGGCAGGGTCTGCATCGAGCCCGCTGAGGATAGGTGCCAGTAAGCACCTGGCTTGGAATTGCTCCTGGGGCCGGTGGCAGGGAGATAATTGGGCGTCGGCTGGGGCCACCTCTCGGGAGTGACACGGTGTCTCGGTCTTCGAGGGCTGTATCTGTGTGCCCGGGGCTGGGAGCCTGTGGGTTTATGCAGCCCGTGGCTGTGCTTGGCAGCTGCTTCCCACCTGATTAGTTCGTCCATGTCTTGGAGAGACCCGAGGCCCAGGCCGCAGCTCGGCCTTCCTGTTTCTCAGCCTGCGGGGGTGCAGAGGGTGTCAGACAGGGAGGCCTGGGTGTGGGCATGCTGGGGTCTGGCCCCCCCTTCCTCCTGCCCACAAGGAGGGTTGGGGCAGGGGAGCTGAGATGGAAATCTCCATGGGATGCGTTGCGAGGCTCCACTTGCCAGTCCCGGCTGGACAAGGTCTGGGGGTTCGCCTCCGCGGGGGCAGCAGCCAGAGGGCATCCGGGCTTCTCTTCCAGCCTCAGCCAGCACTCGGGGGGCCGCCCAGCCTCGTGTGGCCGCACAGGCTGCCTGCCCTGGGACGGGGGGTGCCTTAGTCAGCTTCAGGATCTGTCCTAGGGTGTTGGCGTCCAGCCACCCTGGCAGGCTCGAGCCAGCGCCTCCTGCAGGTAAGTGGTGGGTGACGCCCACAGCCACCCCCAGCACCCTCCGCCACCTGGGCTGCCCTACCTGCTTCGCTGTTAGTTTTCCTGGTGGCGCTTACATGCCCTGTGCCCCCCACCCCACCCCACCACTGTCAGGGTGTTGGCTGAAATGAATAAATCAGATGTCCAATGACAGGCTGCAAAGTCCCCCCTTCCCCTGCCCTTCCTCCAGCCTCTCCCCTTCCACAAGGACTCCTGGGAGCCCCAGCTCTGAGCCTGACCCCATGCTGGGTGTTGGGAGCTGGGGGTGGGGCTGGCCCAGATGAATCAGACTGCCCCCATGATGCTCAGGTCTGGGTGCGGGGCAAACAGATGCAAGGACAGCTCACCCAGCATGAAACTGAGCAGGGAGGCGGTCTAGAGAAAGGATGGCCTCTACTCAGGAGGAATGGGAAGACTTCCCAGAAGAGGCAGCCTTATAGTTTTGAAGGGTGAATAGGAGTCTGTTGGGTGGCCAGGATCTGGGGGAGGCAGTGGGTAGTGGTTAGGAGCTTGGCTGTAGTGCCAAAAGCTTCTGGAGCTTTGAGAGAACCAGATCCTAGTGTCTGATACCCCAGCCCCGTTACCTGCCCACACAACCCTGTATCCCCTCTTCTCTGACCCCACCTCTCTGCCCAAACCCATCCACAGCATGACAGAAAATCTCCATCTGAAACCAACAAATGGCTCCTGGGAAGGCAGCTTCCCCCCAACCTGTCACCAGCCGGCTCTCCCCCCGGGAGTGCCTCTGTCCCGCAGACCCTGCCCTGCAGAAACTTTTGTCCCAGAGTCAGAGGGGTGTGGCACTTACTGACCAGCTCTTTCCCATGTGGTGTGGAGAGAGAAACAGGGGGCAGCTGGGAGGGGGGTTGGCAAAGTGGGGGTGGGGGTGTTCCAGTGGGGGGTGCAAGGGATTGTCCTGTTGTTGGCTTAAATCCTGCACCCACCCCAGGGCCAAGGGAGGGCCAAGTCATAACAATCAGTATTTACCTACCTCTAAGCTACTGTCAACTCCTGCCCTTCCACTGCCAGGGAAAGGCCCACCTCCAGCACGAACCTGCTCTGACCTGAGACAGTGGAGGGGCGGGGAGAATGTGGCCTGGCCAGGATCAAGTGAGGGCCAGAGACAGCCAGGAGCCCAGGCATCAGCCTCTGGAAGAACCTTGGGACTCTTCCAGTGACCCAGTTAGAGCTGGGTGCAGGCGCGCCAGCTGCCAGAGGAACAGATGGCCTGGGGCCTAGGGAGCACCTCTAGTGGAAACCCAGTAAACCCACCGCCCCGCTCGAGCCCAGCTGGGTGCAGGGCAGTAGGTCCCAGGTGCCTCTGGACCCAGGAAACTCTAGTTTCAGCATTGCTCATTATTAACCAAATTCACATTTCTTTAGTTAATTTATTCCCTGTGACCATCTCCCTGCTAGGCAACACTGGGAGAACATAGGAACAAGCAGAAAAAGCCCCTGCCTTTGAGGGAAGTGGACAAGGACATGGATGGTGACCACAGAGTGGTCAAGGCTCTAATGGGGAGGATGGACAGGGAGGTTTGGGTGCCCAGGGGAGACGGCTGTCAGAGCCTGGGTGGGAGCATCAGCCTGGCATTACTGAATATGTGCTTGGTATCCCAAGGAACAATCTGCGTTCCCCACTGACTCCTCCCCCCTCAAATAAATCAGCACATCTCTCTATTGCTGCCATCTCTGCTGCCACCAGCATCGCCTCTTGCCTGGCCTTCTTCCTGCCCTAACAAGGAGAAAGGTGAGATAAAATGCAGGAAACATCTGTTTTGAGATGTGAAAGAGCAACAGGATATCCAGGACTGAAGGGGCCAAGATCCCAGAGAGAAGGGAAGCTCATTTATGTGAGGTTGATTGTCCACCCTGCTCTTTCCCCAGAGTCACCTGCCCATTTGTAGGCGGTGGTTCCAGAGGTTTCAGGGGCTGAGCAGAAACTGGCATCTCTTGGAGCTTTTGGAAACCTCCTGGGGCTGGGAGAGGAAATTTGGGACTGACAGCTAGCAGGCCATAAAGGACTTGAGGGTTTAGGTTCCAGAAGCAAAGCACAGAGGAGGGAGCCCTGTGCTCTGTCCATCTCCCCTTTGAAAAACTTGCCATTCCCTTAGCAGAATGAGCCCAGCACAAAGTGGCTACCAACAGCCTGAAAATCTTAGCAGAACTTTGCACGGATTTGTGGTGGTGGGAAAAAAATATTGGAGTTTGGGGACCAGTGAGGAGGGGGAAACGTCATCATCTCAGCAGGGTCCTGAAGTTAGCTATCCCCAAAGAATAAAGCTTAGTCAGAGGTGAGCATCCCCAAGAAAGACTTACAGTTACCTCTCTGTCACCTAAATGCCTTCAGAAGCTAAACCCTCTTGAAAGAATTTTAACATTATCTTTAAAGAGCCTAAAGAAAATCACTGCCAACCTAGAATTATATCCCTACAAGTTTGTATCCAATGTTCAACATTTATTAAAGAGAATCCCCAGGCTTGGGGCACCTGGGTGGCTCAGCTGGTTGAGCCTCTGCCTTTGGCTCAGGTCATGGTCTCAGGGTCCTGGGATTGAGTCCCACATCAGGCTCCCTACTCAGTGAGGAGCTGCTTCTCCCTCTGCCTCTGCCTTCTGATCCCCCTGCTCGTGCTCTCTCTCTCTCTGTCAAATAAATGAATAAAATCTTTTCTAAAAATGCCCAGGCTTGAAGCAACAGGAAGAGGAGGAAAAAAATACAGATAAAAGAAATGACCCACTGGCTATGCAAATATTAGTGTGATCAGATGTAGATGTCAGTATTATTACAGTTAGTATGTTCAAGAAAATAGATGACAATGCAGAGAATTTCAACCCGAAGCTGGAAAACACAAAAAAGAAGCAAATGGAAAAATCTGGGTCTGAAAAATGTGATAACTGAAAACAAGAATTCTATAGTTGAGGGTTGAGAGCAAAGTAGGCTAGGCTGGATAGAAAATGAGCTAATTGGAAAATAATGTTTGGGAAGTATTATAGTAAAGCACAGAGGGACAAAAGAAGGAATGATAAAGGACACGGGATGAATTAAAAAATCCAACGTGGGGATCCCTGGGTGGCTCAGCGGTTTGGCGCCTGCCTTTGGCCCAGGGTGCGATCCTGGAGTCCCGGGATCAAGTCCCACGTAGGGCTCCTGGCATGGAGCCTGCTTCTCCCTCCTCTTGCGTCTCTGCCTCTCTCTCTCTCTCTCTCTCTCTCTCTCTCTCTCTCTCTGTCTATCATAAGTAAATAAATAAATATTTTTTTAAAAAATCCAATGTGTACATGATTGGAGTCCCAGGAGGGGAATCTGGGGGTGAATCAAGCAGAAACACTACTTGGAAGAGTAATTTCTAATGAGTTTCCGAATCTGATGGAAGACATCAAACCAAGATTCAAGGAGCCTGAGCACACCTCCAAACCACACGAGGCGTGTCATCGCAAAACTGATGACCACCAAAGAAAATGAGAAAGTCTTCTAAGTCAGGGAAAAAGAGACCCATGACTTTCAATAGAGCAATATTAGGACTGGCAGGTGGCTTCTCAACAAAAATGATGCACTCCAGAAGACCATAGATTGGCCCCTCCAAAAACTGGTGGAAAATAACCACCAACCTGGAACTATACCTCCTATCAAAATACCTTTCAAAAATAAAAGTGAAGTAAAGATATTTTCAGGCAAATAGAGCTTAGAGAATTTATGTCGAGTAGACCTTCAAGAAAGGAAATGCTGTAAAAGAAGCTCTTCAGGCAGGAGAAAGTGAATCCCAGGCATACTGAAAAAGGAACATAATAACACTGGGAGAATAAGAGCAAGAGCAAAGGTAAACCTATAAATGTGTGAGTATAGCAGAGCAACGAGGAAAGTACACTTGGGGGCAAATCATGTTAAAATGCTCTGAGGCCCTTGCGATTTTGCATTTTCTAGGAAGTGGTAAAAATAGTGCCTTCAATTAGACTATGATAAGTCAAAAATGCATGGTGTAACCTCTACATAACACTAACAGACTAATTTAAGAATGTTTAGCTGACAGGCTAATAGAAAGGAGAAAGTGGAATAAAAATAATTCATTTTTCTAAAATAAATAAAGTAAGAGTGGGGCACCTGGGTGCTCAATAGGTTAAGCCACGACTTTTGATTTCAGCCCAGGTCATGATCTCAGGGTCTTGAGATCAAGCACCCCATTGGGCTCTGTGCTCAGCACAGAGTCTGCTTGTCCCTCTCCCTCCTTCTGGGTGTGTGTGCTCGCTCCTCTCTCTCTCAAATAAATAAATAAATAAAATCCTTTTTTTTTTTTTTAAAGGAAAGGGAGTAAAAGAACACAGGATGTCCAGAGTCAATAGAAAATACTTTTATTAAAAGACATCATCTCACAATTTTAAAGGTTTATTGTTTTTTAAGATTTTATTTATTTATTCATGAGAGACACACAGAGAGAGAGAAGCTGAGACATAGGCAGAGGGAGAAGCAGGCTCCATGCAGGGCCCGACGTGGGACTCGATCCTGGGGCCCCAGGATCACACCCTAAGCTGAAGGCAGATGCTCAACTGTTGAGCCACCCAGGCATCCCTTAACTGGTTTAATTTTAACCCAGGTCTGTGCTGTTTAGAGGAGAGGTCTTAACTATGAGGACTTCTAGGATAGGCTGAAAGTGGAAAGATCGGAAAAGATCATGCAAACTCCAATCAGAGGAAAGCAGGTTTCGTTAGCTATGGTAGTATCAGGCAAAGTAGAGGTTAGGGTCGAAATCCTAAGTAGAGATAAAGAGGGACGATTAACCAAGATCAATGATAGAAGGTCAATTAGCTAAGACGACAAAACAATTCTAAATGTGTATGGACTTCATAACACGAGCCCAAAATAAATGAAGGAAAAAATGAGCAGAATGAAAAGGAAAGATGGATGGAGTCGTTATCCTAGCGAGAGATCAGTGCATTTCTCTCAGTAACTGATCAAATAAGCAGACAAATATGTAGTCAGGATACAGAAAATTTTGGACAATGGGATTGATCAGCCTCATCTCACTGATACGTACAGAACATTATGAAAGTAAGCACTTGTTCCAACCAAGTGTACCTGGAACATTTGCCATAACAGATTATACGATAGGCTGGAAAGGAAGTCTCAACAAATTTCGAATCATTAAAATAATAAGTTCTTTGGCATTAAATCAGTGGAATTAAACCAGAAACCATTAACAGAGGCAGTTAGAATATCCCCGCCACTTGTAAACTAATAAAAACTCTTCTAAATAACCATTGAGTTGGACAATGAAGATGGGGAAATATTTTGAAATAAACAATGGTAAAAATGAATCCCCCAAATATGGGATGCAGCTAACGCGTGCTTAAAGGAAAAATTATAGTCTAAAAATTTATCATTTGGGGGGGAAAAACTGAAAAGAAATGATCTAAGTATACACCTTCAGAGGCAAAAAACAAACAAGTGAATAAAAACAAAGTAAAGAAACTAAAAGGAAAGAAAAAAGAGGGGAATCTTAAAATAACAAAACAGAAAATAAATATGTAATAGTGAAAAATCCACAAACCATTAGAATTTTCCAAATGCCTAATAGGTTGACAAACCGCTAGCATGACTGATCAAGATAATAAAAAGCACTATCAAGAAAAAAAGAGGACATCTTTACAAACCTTACCAAGGTTTTTTTTTTTTTTTAAGGGGATTTTATTTATGCATGAGAGACACAGAGAGAGACAGAGACATAGGCAGAGGGAAAAGCAGGCTCCCTGTGAGGAGCCCGATGCGGGTCTCGATCCCAGGACCCCAGGATCACTAACTGAGCCAAAGGCAGATGCTTAACTGAGCATCTGAGCCACCCAGGCATCCCCACCTTATCAACGTTTTAAAGAAGAATAAAGAAGGTTATTATGAACCCCTCTTCATGCCAGTAAATTAAAATTTCCAGTTGAAACAGCCTGACTCTTAGAAAAACAAAACTGACCAAAAAGAAATAGGAAGTTTGAATGATCCTACATCTATTTTAAAAATTAAATCTGGAACTTAAACCCTCCCACAGGGAACTCTCCAGGCCAGCTGGCCTCCCTGGTGAGTTCTTCCAAACACACAAGGAAGAAATAACACCAGTCAGATATAAATTACAGGCAGAATAAAAAAGTGGAACTATTTCCCTACTTGTTCTGGAAGCAGCGCAGAATGTGCATAATTAAGCCTGATAAGGACATAACAAGAAAAGGGTGAGAATGCATTTTCCAAAGACGATATGCTAATATGTTCACCCCATGCCTCAGGCTCCTCTTACAATGGGGTGGACACTCTTCTTACTCCCTTTGAATATGGGAGGAGCCAGGGCACTTCTCTGACCGATGGAGGGCTGCAGAAGTGATGGTGTATACTTTCCCAGGCTGGTCTATAAAGGATAAGAGAATACAGTGTATGCGTCTCCCTCTTTCTCTCCCTCTCTCACTCTTGGGACATTTGCTCTTGGAATCCAGCCACCATGTTGTGAGGAAGCCCAAGCTGGGTCCCCAACCAGCAATCAGCATGGACCACTGGGCATGTGAGTGTCTGAGACCTCATGTGATTCCTGCCCTGTCCCAGACTTTGGGTCTTGCAGCTGAGGCCCCAGACATCATATAGTAGACACAAGAGGTCCCCGCTATGCCGCGTCTGAATTTCTGACCCACAGAATCCATTAGAGATAATATTACTGGTTTAAGTAAGCCAAGATATTTGGGCACAATTTGGGCAGCAACACATAACTAATACAGGAGAAAAGTGAGTGGCCAATTTAAGGCCAAAAGTTAAAGATGCAAAAATCCCAAATAAAATGTTAGCAAAGTAGAATCTGGCTCTCTATACAAAGAACAATACACCATGATTGGGGTACTTTGGAAGTGCAAGACTGATTGAGCATTTGACAGTCAGGAGAATTCACTGCATTAGAAGAAGGTAGGACATAATGACGTTCGCCAAGTGGATGTAGAAATTGCATGCAATACAATTCAAGACTCGTTCATGATTTTTACAAACTGCTTTGTGGTTTATGAGTAGGAGAAACTTCTCTCATCTGATCAAAATATCTATGAAATCTTCAGGGAACATCATACTCCATGATGAAGGATTGAAAACATCCCCCACCTGAGGTCAGGCACAAGTCAATGGGACCCAGGGTCACTACATCTGTTCAACATTAAAGGTTTAGCCACTGCAATAAGGGAAAGCACAAAGACTGGAAGAAAAGAAATGACACTGTCAGCATGTACCAGGGAATGGTTTGTGAGGATAGATGACCCAAAGGAAGGTACAGAGAATCTGATAGATCTGATCAGTTTAGCAAGATTGCTGGATACAAGGTCAAAAAGCCCAAACCAGCCGGATTTCTAGATAACACCCCCACACACACAAAGTTAGGAGATGAAATTTTAATAAATCATTTGCAATAGTATCAAAAACAAAGTACCCAGGAATGACTAGTGGAAGATGTACAAGACTCCCATGCAGGGAAAGTACCATTGTTGAAGGAAATCAAACAAAATCTGTTTTAAACAGAGATAGACCATGTTCATGGATGAGGACCTCAGCATCGTAAAGCTTTTGGTTCTTTTTTTTTTTTAAGATTTTATTTATTTTTTTATTCATGAGAGATGCAGAGAGTGTGAGAGAGAGGCAGAGACACAGGCAGAGGGAGAAGCAGGCTCCATGCAGGGAGCCCGACTTGAGACTCGATCCCGGGTCTCTAGGATCACACCCTGGGCTGAAGGTGGCACTAAACCGCTGAGTCACCCAGGCTGCCCAAGCTTTTCGTTCTAACCCAAACTAATCTGTACACTGAACATTGAATTCCATCCCAGTTAAATTCCCAGCACATGTGTGCATACATGTGTGTGCATGTGTGCGTGTGTAAATTGATAGGCTGATCCAACTATTCATATGGAAATGAAAAGGACCTGTAGTATTTCAAAAATCTCAAAAAAGAACAAAATGGGAATGCACAGGGGTGGACTCACCAGTTACTGTCAAGTCCTTCACCAGCGTTCCTTTGAGCATGGTGTACAAAGACGAGGAGGTTTATGAGTGCGTGAAAGGTGGCAGCCTCGTCGAGGCAGGGTCAGGATGTGGCAGGTAGGGGGGCAGGGCACCATATTGAACACTTTGCAAATTGTCTCTCTTGGAGTCCTCAGGGTAGCTCTGGAAGACTGTTACCCTTTTACAGATAAGTAAACTGAGGCCCAGAGGAATGAAGCCACTTGCCCAAAGTCATGTAGGGCCATGTTCAAACATAGACCCAATTCTGTGACCTGTGCTCCCAGTAACAGAGACTGGTCCAGGCCCCAGAAGGGATCCCAGGAGTGAGCAGGGGCCACATGGGTGGGTCTGTGTCCTAGCAGAGCAGGGCACGCCCAGCCCAGCATGCCTGATGTCTCCAGGGCAAGGCTCCTGCTGTCTTTCTCCTCCTGGCAGGCCGCTGGGCTCTGCTGCCTCTGCAGCTGGATCACGCACAGCCCAGATGTTCTCTGCTTCCAAACAACACTGATTCCGGGGTGGCTGACAGGGGGGCGGGCAAGGAGCTAAAGCAGGGCAGCAGTCTTGCGCACTGGTGAATGAATTGAGTCTGCACTTTTTTTTTTTTTTTAAGACTTGTATTTTTTTTTCTTATTGATTTATTATAGTCACACAGAGAGAAAGAGAGAGGCAGAGACACAGGCAGAGGGAGAAGCAGGCTCCATGCACCGGGAGCCCGACGTGGGATTCGATCCCGGGTCTCCAGGATCGCGCCCTGGGCCAAAGGCAGGCACCAAACCGCTGTGCCACCCAGGGATCCCTGAGTCTGCACTTTGAAGCTAAAGCTTGACCAACACTCCAGATGCAAAGTAAAAATTGTTCTCGACGCATTGTGTGCATCCCTTACTCATCCAGCCAATTCCAACCATGCCAGAGGAAAGCTGGCCAAGTGTTGGTTCCAAAGAATTTTCCCTCCTTGTGTGTGCCCCAGGGTCACAAGGGGGTCCGGGGTGGGGGGCAGGTGCAGCCAGAGAGCCCTGAGAATAAAAAGGTGGCAGTTTATCTGGGAACAAGGGAGGGCTTGACCCCAGAGCCCCAGAGGGCGGCGGGAACCTGAGTCAGCAAGGCGAGGGCTGGGTCTGCCCCTGTCCTCTTCTCTGGGCACCGGGGCACTTCCTCACTTCCCCCTTGGTGACGGGGAAGCATCGCCCCCTCACTGGACTCCTGGGAGGAATCTTTGGGGTGGATATGGGAAAAGGCTGTCCCTGGCGCCCAGCACACAGTAGGTGTGCGGAGAATAGCAACTCTTCGCCCTCACAGGCTGCAGAGGGGGGGCTGTGGTCCAGGGGCCACCTGCCCAGGCCACCTGCCCAGGCCACCTGCCCAGGTCACCTGTGAGGGGTGGTGGCAGGACCGAGTGTGGAGCTCTGAGCTTCCTCTCAGCCCAGACCCGTTAGCTGCCAGACTCCAGGGAGGGATCCAGGAGCCTCTCCCCTGTGAATACCCAGGGGACAGGGGTTCCGACAGGGCACAGGCCCTGCCTGGAGCCTCTGGACCCTTTAAACAGCTGCCCTGGCAGGAGGGCTGAGGAGGGGAGTCCGGGCCCTGCAGAGAGAGGAGTCGGATCAGGAAGGCCGGGCATCCAGGTGTCCCAGACACACCTGGAGGAGGGGCCAGCGCAGCTCCTGGGCTCAATGCCCTAAGGTCCCCCTCCTCCCAGGGCCCCAAAGGCCCCCCAGGCTTCCTGGTCACAAGCCAGTGAGAGCAACTCCTTCTGTTCCCTCACCTTAGGAGCTATGTGGCCTTGGGCAAGTATCCCAAGCTCTCTGGGCCTCGGTCTCCTGAGTGGGACAATGGCATGGACGGGGTGTGTTCCGCAGAGGCCAGTGGGATGATTCCCAGAGGTCACAGGTGGGAGCTGCTGGAGACAGGCCCGGCACCCCCAATACCCAGCCCATTGCTACTGCTGTCATGGTGACTTGCTGGCACGGAGCGTGGGCAGGACGCGTGGGAGGCCGGGGGAGCTCGGGGAGACGAGGCTCTGGGGCAGAGGCGTCCAGTAGCCAGGTGGCCCCAGCATGTCACTTCCCAGCGCCCCACCCCCGACAGGTGAGGGTGACCCAGGATGACCCTAGTCGCAGAGGAGGGGCCCGGGGGACAGCAGGTGCTACAAGGAACACATGGCTCTCATCCACCCACCTGGTCCCTCCAGGCTCCTGGGCCAGGCAGGGAGTGACACTGCTGCGGGGACAGGGCGAGGGGCCACCGTCAGGCGTGACCTCTGTACCTACCCGGTGGATGGTCAGAGCAGCTGGATCATACGGACTCTGAAGAAGAAGAGCACCCTGTCCTCAGGGGTGTGCAAGCCTTGGTGCTGGGTGTAGGGGTGCAGCTCCTGGGCCAGGGGAGGAGCCCACAGGCATCTGTGCCTCGGTGTCTCCCCCTGAGAAGGCTATGGTGACGGCGGCCCCCACCCTGCAGGCCCGCCGAGGACCCAGTGTGCTCCCGTTTGCAGAGGCTGAGTGCTGGCGCTTAGGGACACCCGCCGGGGTGACTGTCACACGCTTGGGGGGTCAGGATGGAGGGAGCTGAGGCATCACGCTGTGGAGCCCCCTCTTCTGGACTGATGGCCAGGCCAGGAGGCTGAGGCGGGGGGGCGGGGGGGTTGCTGTAGGGCGCAGATGCTCACTCATCCCCAGACCGAGGGGTGGCTTCGTTGGGTGGAAAGAAATCCATTAAGGTTTTTAAAGCAGAGCTCAAGACCTAATCACTTCACTGTCAGGATCCTGGCACGGGCCTGGCGTGGGGCTGGCAGCCGGCTTCCCTGTCACCACTGGCCCTGCTCAGGTGGGGGCCGTGCCTCTGGGGGGGTGGGGGGGAGGGGGCAGGTGAGCCAGCCTGGCCCTGCTCAGGTGGGGGCTGTACCAGCCAGCCTCAGGCGGCCCTGGCCTCGCTCTACACACCCGCAAAGTACTTCAGGATGCCCTTTCCAGAGCTTTCGGCCACAAATCGATCTGAACCCAGCGCATCCAACCCGCACGAGAATGACCCTTAATAGGTCTGTGACTTTGTCTTCCTTCTGGCTGAAGTCTGCAGCGGCCCCGGTGCCCTCGGAGGTGTGCAACCCTCTGTGGCGAGGATGGGGGATCCGCCGGCCGGCACCCTCGATCTGCCACTTGCCAGAAGGTCCCCTGGCTCCGGGGGACCCCACGCCCTCAGGTGCAGCTGAGGGAAGGGCTTCCCAGGGAAACACTGAGATAATGGAGGGAGAGTCTGCCATGGTGCGGGGCTCACTGTTCCTCGTTCCTGCACCCCCGGTCCCCTGTTCCATCACTGTTTCTCATTCCTGTGCCCCTGGGCCCCCCGTTCCATACTGTTCCTGGTTCCTGCACCCCCCGGCCCCCCGTTCCATCACTGTTCCTGGTTCCTGTGCCCCCCAGCCCCCCGTTCCATCACTGTTCCTGGTTCCTGCATCCCCTGGCCCCCCATTCCATTACTGTTCCTGGTTCCTGCGCCCCCCGGCACCCCATTCCATTACTGTTCTTGGTTCCTGCGCCCCCCGGCCCCCCATTCCATTACTGTTCCTGGTTCTTGTGCCCCCCAGCTCCCTGTTCCATCACTGTTCCTCATTCCTGCACCCCCTGCCCCCCCATTCCATCACTACTCAGCCTTGCAGCACCCTGGTGGTGCCTCCTTCCGGGTCCATTCAGGATGCCCCTTCCAGGAAGCCCTCCCTGATTACCTAAAGTAGCCCTGGGCTTTCCTGTCATAGAAAGGAGCACAGAGAGTTCAGTTTTCCTGCCTTAGTGAAGACTTGCCCCCTTTGAGGGCAGGGCCCAAGCCTGAGTCCCTGGTACCCGGACAGGCCCAGGCATGGAGGGGCATCACTGTGGGCTGGTTGATCCAAACCCTCATCCAAAGTCCAGCCATGCAGAGAGCCCAGAAAGAACCTTCTGGAAACTTCCAGAAGTCTGGAGAAGGCTGAGAGCTGGGTTTGAGGCCGAGCTAGGAGATCAGGTGGCTGGGTCCTTTGTCTGATGTTGATGGGAGGCTATAGAGCCACCCAGGGGGGAGAAATCACATGGTGCCAATAAGACCTTAAAGAGCCCCTGGGCAAGTACAAAGTCCTGGGGTTCGGGGTTGGGGGGTCCAGTCGGCAGGGGGCCACCTGAGGAGCAGGTGAGAGATGAGCAGCTGGAGAGGGAAGCCGGGCAGGCCGTGGATAGGGGAGATGTCTGGAAGGCAGGGCTGTGGGATATGCTGATGGCCTGGGTGCCGGGGTAGAGGCAGGAGGGGAAGGGACTGTTCTGGGGGGAGAAGGAAGATGGGGGGACGGATCCTGGAAGAGTCGGGATCTGTTATCCTCCCTGCCCCCAGGAGCACCCCCACTCCGGCCAGGGGAGGGGTGCTGAGCCTGCCCGCGACACCTGCTGAGCTCAGAGGCTGGACACCCCGTCCACCGAGATCCAGGAGGACCAGGGATGCCCTCCCGGGGGCAGCAGCACTCTTGCTCTGTGCTTTGCGCTCTAGGGGGCTGGGTGGCCCCCCCACTCCCATACCTGCAGCAGAGGTTGATGACCCTCCTGAAGGCCCCAATGCCTCGGGCCCTGCACTCTCCTCTGACCTCTGTGTCCGCACCCCCTGTCGGCAAGTCACGCCCTGGCTCTGTACCCGGACCCTACACGCACCCACCCCCCGCCCCATGCGCATCTTGCCTGTCGCCTCCCTGAGCTCCAGCCCCACCCTCCCCCCCCCCCCCCCCCCCCCCCGCTGCCCCGGCAGCCCCCTTGATCCATCTGGCCCTGCTGAGCCTCTCCCCACCACACCCTCCCCAGGAAGGTAGCAGTGGCTTTCCTCGGGCGCTCAGACGGCGTCCTGGTGGCAGGCCAGTGCCCCCCAGGACCCCCGAGTGCTGCCTGGGAGCCAGCGCGGATCTCAGCCAGCTCAGCCCCACCGCTGGGCACCACCAGCGCAGTGCCCGCCCTGCCCCGCCTTCTGGTCTGTCCCCCGCGGCCCACACGCACAGAGGGTTAGCGGGCCACATACGGAGGAGGGCCGCGTCAACAAGAACATGTTGCACAAACATGCTCGGTCGGGGAGCGAACCGTTGCAATCCCTGGGATTTGTACAGGCTCCCCTTCCCCGGGGCTCAGCCTCTGGAGACAGCGGAGGGACCTCCCTGCGGTGGCCCTGGGAGCGCCTTGGGGGCTTCTGGTCTGTGCGTGCAAATGTGTGTTCGTTGCCTGTGATGCAAGCCGTTGTCAGGGCTGCTGCGCGGCACCTTCGTTGGTCTGGAGCTGTGGGCCGTGCAGGTAGCGGCCTATGTGGGGGATTCACAGCACGACCTCCTTCCTCCTGTGGAGGGCAGGGTCCGGGGCTGGCCTGGCGGAGGGGGGCGGGTTGGCGGAGAGGGTGCTGGGCCCTGGGGCCTCAGGCCGCCGGGTGCAGGAGAGGGTGGCCTACTCAGGCTGTGGGTTGCTGAGCCTCGCCCAGGTGGGTGAGCCGACCCCTGCCTCCTCCCCGGGGCCCGGCCTGCACCCTGCTGACACCAAAGGCAGGTGTGTGTGTGTAGTGTGCATGGGCGTGCGCCTGGAGAGTGTGTGTCCCTGGGAGGGTCTGGGAGACAGGAGGAGGTGGGGAGGCCGAGCATGGAGCCCCTGGCCTTCCGGTGGCCAACCTGTCCTCACCCAAAGTTCTCCACCCATCCACCTGCACAAGCCAGGGAGCCCAGAGGCCCCCCGGTCCCCACACGCCGCCTCCCACTGGCTCCGGCAGCTAAGCTGACCTCCTGATGCCCCTGCTCCGCCCCGTTTGCCGCACCAGGCCTCCTGGTCCCATCACCAGCAGGCTCCTTTCTGCGCATGGGCCCAATGGTGTCAGCTGCCCACAGAAACCCCCCAGCGCCCTCTTGTAGGATAAACACTCAAATCCTCCCCAGACTTAGGATGCAAACTGGCAGTTTACTCTTGAATGTACAAGGGAGAGCTATCAATAACGAAGTTGGCCTAATGGGTATAAATGGGGCTGCCCTGAGCCCCCCCAGACAAGCGGTCACCTCATGCTGAGCCTCTGCGTAGGGCTTTGTGGGAACCAGGCCCTGCCCACAGCCGCATCACACATCCTGCCCCCCTTTGTTTTCTGAGCTTTTCTCTTCCTGAGCGTTTTAGGCTCCTTCCCACTCCCAGGACGTTTGCACGTTCCCTCTGTCTGCAATGCTTTTCCTCTCTCTTGCCCTCCTCCCCTCCCAGTTTTTAAAAAATATTTTATTTATTTATTCATGAGGGACATATATATATATATATATAGAGAGAGAGAGGCAGAGACACAGGCAGAGGGAGAAGCAGGCTCCCTGTGGGGAGCCCCATGTGGGACTTGATCCCAGGACCCTGGGATCACACCCTGGGCCAAAGGCAGATACTCAACCGCTGAGCCCCCCAGGTGCCCTCTCCCCTCCTAGTTTAATGTCCATCCAACCTCTGATCCCAGCTCAGGAAGCCGTCCATGCTCCCTGGTGGGCTCAGGGTGGTGACCTGTCTTGTAGCTACTCATCCCCTCAGGTAGCTAATGTCTGCCTCCTGCCCATGGGCACAGGCCGGTTTGGGGCATTGACATCTCCCCAGGTGCGCAGCAAATGTTGCTTAGACCATCAAGTGAGGCAGATCTTATTGGCATAACCGTACGTGGGGGGAACTTGCACCTAGAGAGGTCACGACCTCCCTCCAGGTCGCTGGCTCTCCAAGGCAGAGCTGGGGTTGGAATCTTCCTCCATCCTGCTGCAGAGCTGGAACCCCTAAGAGCTGGACAAGGCCTGAGATAAGATGATGGAGGCTCTGGGGGCTTCCCCAGGCAGGTACCCCGCCCCCCCAACACCTGACCATTCCACCCACCAGGGGCAGCCCCGAAGTCTCATAGTTTCTGCAAGAAATAATGCCTTTGACAAAGCACACACTGGATGCGGGACTGCTCGTGATTCTGATCCCTTAGACCACCCGGGCTCAGTGCTATAGCGCCTAGCTCCAGGCTGGGAGCTCTGGGGCCTCGGTGGGTCCAGAGGGCCCCCCTGGACACTGCCTGGCCAACTCCCTACCAGACCTATTCATCAGAAACGGGACCCTGGGCTTAAGCAGCCGCCCGTCCTCCCGCCCCCTCCTCCCCCTGCCATGCCTCTCTCAGCTTGCCCTGGGCGCCTTCTGCCAGAATCGAGGCTGCCATCTGTGTGTCTGTCCATGTGTCCGTCCACGGGCCCCCAGGACGAGGGAGCCTCCCCACCCCTTCTCTCCAAGGCTCTTGCCTACATCTTAACGTGTCTCATTCAGGTTGTAATTTATGGCTGTATTGCATTCCCCTCGCTGGAACACGAGGGCTGCGGGTCCCCCCTCTGCACCGCGTGTGGACGCCAGATAACAACCCCCAGCAGCACCCGCGCCCAAATCCCGAGACCCTATAAGTGGGTCGCCTCACCTGGCCAAAGGGACTTTGCTGATGCTGTTCAAGGCACGAACCTTGAAACGAGGACATTATCTCAGGTTATGCAAGTGGGTTTAATTTAATCCTAAGAGTCCTTAAAGGCAGAGACCCTTTCCTGGCTGGGGGCGGGATGGCAGGAGAAAGAGAGGTCACGAGGGTGGGAGGGCCTCGCCCTCCATCGCCGGCCTTGGGGAAGGAGGAAGGCCCCGGAGCCAGGGATGCAGTGCCCCCCAGCCCTCCCAGAACCTGGATCAGCGCCCCCACTGACCGCCAGCAAGGAAACGGGACCTCAGTCTTACAAACTCAATGAACCAGGTTCTTCAGCCTCCAAGTGAGCGGGACCCGGGGCCTCCCCTAGGACTTCCAGCAAGGAGCACGGCCCTGCCCAGACCTTGGTTTTCACCCAGGGAGATGAGTGAGAACTCTGACCTCCAGAACCGTCTCCAGAGAGCAGATTTTACTAGTTCAGCCCCAAATGTGTGGCCACTGGTTACAGAGCAATAGACTGGCTGAGCTACAGGGCAAATCCCCGCGCCTAGAAAGGCACCAGCTGCAGAGCTGGGTCTCTACACTGCCTGCTGGGGGATGCGAATAGCATCCCTCCCCCTCCACGATGCTGCCAAGCTTAGAGAGCTTCGGGAATCTTCTGGGGGGGGGGGGTCACGGAGCCACTAAGCGGCAGAGGTGGGACCCAAACTCATTTCCCCTGGAGGAGGGTTTTCAGAGGGAGCCGGAGAAGCCAGGCACCAACCTCCACCTGTGCCAAGCCCCACAGCTGTCTTGTCCCTGCACAGGTGTGCGTGACGGGTGACACTGCATGCTTCGGGAGGACACCAGTGCTGCCCACTGAGTGCCCATCACGCCTTCCCATCGAATGGCTGCCGGGCAGTCAGAGGCCGCCTCCCCCCCCCGCCCCCGTGCTGGAGGACGGAGATGGGGAAACTCCAGAGGACGAACTTTCCAGAAGGCAGAGCTATCCTCTGTCAGAACATCTTGGCTGGGTACAAGGTGAGGCATGTGACACTGGCTGGTGGGCTGTGCCCGAGATGCCCTTGGAGTGGTCCTGGGTGGGAGCGCAGGGGAGGGAGGGGCAGGCTGGGCTCAGATGCCCACAGCCTGGAGGTGTCAGGAGCGCAGGGCACATGCTGGCCACAGGGGTGGGGGAACCAGGCACCTTCTTGGGGGACCGGTGGCTGTGATGGGGAGGCCAGACATAAGCACACATGAGTGGAGAGATTAGCCAAGGGAGCACAGAGGGCCAGCCCGATGGCCCTGGTGGTGGCAAGGAGACTGGGAGAGTGCTTCTTAGGGAAACCAAGGCAGGAGATGAATAGATTCGGAGGAGCTGATGGGGGAATGAGGAAGGGAAGGTGCTCTGGGCGAGGGACAGGGTGCACAAAGGCACAGAGGGTGCCTGGAGTGCAGGACTGGGGCCAGGGCACAGGGCTGCGTCTGGGGAGGGGCTGCAGGGCTGAGCCGTGGCATGGGGTCGGGAGGGGCGGGGTGGGGTGGGAGAGGATCGGACAGGCCCTCACGGGACTCCGGATTCGGGTCTGTGGAAGACGGGGAGCCACAGAGCCGGAAGTGAGCTGGGCAGGTCCGGGGCTCGAGAGGGGGCCGGGACCCTGGCACTCGGCAGGTGCTCTTTGTCAGAGAGCCTGACCAGCCTTTCCCAGAAGGACAGACGGATGGGAAGATAGGAGGAGGAACGACCCCAGGAAGGTTCTGGGGGCGGCTGGGGGAGGCAGGCCACCCCGAGCTGTCCTCCCCTGCCTGCGACATCCCCTGCAAGGGCCGCCACCGCCACCCAGGTTAGCAGAAACCGGCCACGCCCAGAGGCAGCTTTCCCCCACCAGCCATTTGAAAGTGTTCCCGATTGAAAGCAGAACAGTAAAAAAAATGGAATTCTAACAGAGTCACCCCCTCCCTTAGCTGGATTAGCTGCCAGGAGTGTAATGATTTTCATTAATACCATCAGCTTTCCTCAAACTTGATTATAATTGCTCTCCAGCCACATTCCCCTCCGCGAGTGATGCTGAGTGGAATGCACGTTAATCACATCAACTGAGCACATCTGAACGCTGATGGCCTGAACTCACAGCCGGGCCGACGGGAGAGGCCAGGAGGGGGTGGCCGGGGGCTGCCGGCCCGGGGGGACATCCATATGGATGGAGGAATGAATGAATGCCAATGCCTCTGTGATGAGCCTCAGGACCCGATGGTGTTTATCACCGGTTGAGCTGGCAAGAATGTCATCTGCGGGTTCAGCCTAGCAGGAACCTTGGCTCAGAGAGGTCGAGTGGCTTCCTGAAGGTCACACGACGTGTTGGATGGAAGTCAATTTTACTATTATTTTTTTTTATTTTTTTAAGTCAATTTTAAAGCAAAGTCTGGGGACACCTGGGTGGCTCAGCAGTTGAGCGTCTGCCTTTGGCTCAGGGCGTGACCCTGGAGTCCAGGATCGAGTCCCACATCGGGCTCCCTGCAGGGAGCCTGCTTCTCCCTCTGCCTGTGTCTCTGCCTCTCTCTCTGTGTATATCTCATACATAAATAAATAAAATCTTAAAAAAAAAAAACAGAGTCTGGTGATCTTTCCTCTACATCGTGATTGTTTCTCTGGGACGCAGGGTGGGTAGGGCTGGGTGCCGGAAGGAAGAAAGAGACAGAGAAAGGGGGCAGAGGAGGTAGGAGGCATGCTTTCTGGCCTGGCCACACTGGCATCCCCACGCTGGCTGACACCTGCTGCACCCCCGCAGGTGACAATCCCATCCCTCAGGGGCCCCCTGTCACTGCCCCCTCTGCACTCTGAGTCAGTTTTAAATGCAAATGTGGTGGGCACTAAGGGGGACACTTGACGGGATGAGCACTGGGTGTTTTTCTGTATGTTGGTAAATTGAACACCAATAAAAAATTAATTTATTAATAAATAAATAAATAAATAAATAAATAAATAAATAAAATAAAATAAATGCAAATGTGGGTCCTGAAGGCCAAGCCCCAGCCTGCACCAGGGGGCCTCCTGCTGTGGGGGCCCTCCCCAGATGGCTCAGGCAGGGTCCCTTTCTGGCCTGGGGGTCTTCAGGCACATGGAAATGGTCTACTGACAGAGCTGAAGGCAGACCGGTGGGCCTGGCCCCGTGGTAGCTCTGCAGCCCGCCTGGCCGTGGGCTCAGGGGAGAGGGTCTGGGGAGGAGGGTGGGAGCTGAGGCAGCTTTTACTCTTCCTTTTACACATTTCCATAAGATTTGCAGATGCATTCACCATGGGCAAGGAGGGGCGGGGAGAAACGAGGGAGGTGCACCTGAGGCTCAAATTTCAGAGGGAACAGCAAGTGCAAAACTCAGAGGCCAGAGGGGAGGTATGAGGTCCCCCCCCCCACAGAAGCAGGGGTGAGGCCACAGAGGAAGTGGGTGGGCAAGGGGGGGATGGGAGGGCCCACCCAGGGCCCCAGGACTGGAGCTTACCCACCCCCCCCATCACTTGTATGATTTCTGGCAACATCACAACAATGCTTGTGGACCTCACTCCACGCTACGCCCCACACTGAGCCTCGCACGTGATTATTTCATCGACTCCTGGCAACCACCCCGCGCAATTGCACCCAATTTACAGACGAGCAAACTGAGCCCCAGCAGGGCGAATCGGCTCACCCAGAGCTGGAGGGCTGGTAGATGACAGGGCCGAGATCTGAAGCCAGGCGGGCCAGTGGCCTGAGGGACGGGACCATCCCCTGAGGGTCCCTGAATCGCAGCCACCTGTCCAGCAGTCTGCACCAGCAGAGACAAAAGCCCCACTCCTGCAAGGAGGCTCCCTGGGTCCTGGACAAGCCACAGCCTCGGTGCTTCCTGGGATCTTGAAATTCAATTACATCATAAATGCATTTAAAAGTCATCGGAAGTGGGAAGCCTTCTGACTGCAGAAACAGCATCGCAGGGCCGAGGCAGGACAAGACACTCCCCTCCCCACCCCCCCCACCCCCCCACCCCCGCCTCCTTGGGGGCTGCCTGCAGAGCTTGGAGAAAAGTTCACAAGTGCTCACTGAGGCAAAACAGAGCGCCGCCAGAGCCCCGGGAAATAATGGATGCTGCACACGTTCCCGGCCAGGGGTGCCCCGCAGAGCTAGGGCAGCCAGGCACCTGCAGCCTCCCGGAAGGGAGCTGGAAACTGACCTCAGGCGACTCCATACGTGAACATCACGCAGGCCAATTCTTGGGGTGGAAGTAACAGCACAGGCCTACCTCTGCGCCCTCTCTCTCTTTGCTGTGTGACCTTCGGCAAGTCACTCTGTCTCCCTGATGAGACTCCTCCACTGTGGAAAGGACCTAATAGGGCAGCTACGTCCAGGGCTTTCAAGCCGGGCCAGCAGAGAGAATCCTGACCGCGCGGCTGAGCTGCCCCAGGGCCTTGCACGTGCAGTTCCCTCTCCCTGGAAGCTGTTCCCTAACTTGTCCTGGCTCCTCCCGCAGCTCTCGGCTTCAATGTTACTTCCTCAGCGAGGGTGCTCCTGGCCTTCCAATCTTTTTTTTAAATTATTATTATTATTTTAAGATTTTATTTATTTATTTTAGAAAGAGAGAGAGAGAGCACGAGGGGGTGGAGAAGCAGAGGAAGAGGGATAAGTAGATGCCTCGTGGAGCACGGAGCATGACACAGGCTTAATCCCACGACCCCGAGATCACGACCTGGGCTGAAATCAAGAGTCGACGCTTCACCCCCTGAGCCCCCCAGGCAACTCCTTGCCTTCCAATGTCCTGTCTTGAAGTCCCTGTGGATACCTGCCTCCTCTGGGCAGGCTCTGTGGCTGTGGGGTGAGACCCCAACCCCACCTGGAGGGCCCTGCAGCCGGATGAGAGAGAACAGAGGCCATCTCTGGGAGCTTGAACGTGGTGCTGAGGTCACAGTACGCCCTGAGATCCAGCACAGGACTGGGGAGCCAGTTTCCACTGTCACGTGGCACCTGCAGGAAGGTTCTGGTTTTCATGGAAGCCAAGGGGGTGGGTATGCCAGGGGGTTGGGAAGAGGCCGGGCCAGAGCAGAGAGGGGTCTGATTGCATGGAGAAGCTGGGGACCAGGCTGCAGTCCTGTGGAGGCTGTGGCCACGGCCTGGGGCCTGTAAACCTGACCCCTATGGGACTCCCCGGAACGAATCCTGCTGTGGCAACGGGTCCCGGGAGTAATCACAGCTCGTGGTTAGGTGGTGGTGGAGTCGCCAGGGCCTGTCCTTTTGGGCGCCAGCCCACACCTGACTGCTCGCACAAATGCCCTGCAGTCGGGTCACCCACGGGACCTCAGCCTGGACCACGCCAGCCCCGGGGTTTGTCTATGCCACCAGATGGGTTTTGGGGCTTGGACGCCAGGCTGATGGGGCTCCCAGCCCCTGTCTTGGCCTCGCCCAATTCCAGGGTCTTGGGCCAGTTCCCTCCCTCTGAGCTTCTGTTTCCTAGGCTGCAAATGGGCCTAATGAGAGCATTAGTTCACTGAGGAGACAGCGAGTGTGAGGGCTGGGGCAGGGCAGGGGGGAGCACAGCTTGTGCAAAGGCTCCAGAGAGGAAAATGCTGAGGGGCTGCTGTCCCAGAATGCAGCTCTGCCTGCATCCGAGGCCCTGAGTCCTGATGCCTCGGAGCCCCCTCCAGTCCCCTGAGCTCCCCGAGAGTCTGGGCTCTGAGAGCCAGTCCTGTATGTCCCGGCGGCACATGGCACAGGCTCACCCAGCTCCAGGCTACTCTGCTAACCGGGCGAGTACGTGTGGGCAGCGACCTGAGCAAGCTCTGTCCCAGGGCCTGCAGAGCTCACCCAGTGGCCACCGCTACCCACTAAGTGACTCAGCGAGACCCTTGTCTCTCTGGGCCTCATCTGCATAGGGGGGATGGCCAAAAGGGACACTCTGGGACAAAGCGCCCAGCAGGAGCCTCCACAGTAGTAGGGTCGCTGCACCTACTGGAGGGGTCACCTGTGTCAGGACCGTCAGCGGTCACCCTACTTCTGATGCTTCTCTGCTACACTTGGTGGGGCTTTGGACGTGCTGCTGGCCCCTCGGAGCCCAGTGTCACCTCCAGGACCTGTGCTTGGCAGAGGGCTGGAGGGGAGGACTTGGGGCAGGTGCTCCTACAGCAGCCATCACCCGCATTACCATCTAGGGGTGAAGGGGTGGTGTGCACGAGGTCCCAAAGGAACCCCGCAGGGTGGAAGTGAGCCCCTGCTGCCCGAACCCCAGCCAAGGCCTCAGACACCCAGACATGAACGCTCTCGGCATTAAGTGCCTCCTGCTGTCAAAATGGGATTAGCGTGAATTGTGCTGAGGACCCGGGTCCTCTGTAGAGAGGGCAGCAGAAGAAAAGAATCAATTAACTCATCTGGTGGCTTTTGTTGTCCTTGCTGGAGAGAGAAAGCAAAAATATCCCACTCATCTGCTTTTTAAATTAAGGACCGAAAACATTTAATACATTTAAATCGCTTAAGAGGACACTTGAGTTTTATTTCAGGGCCACACAAGGCTGAGGGAGGGAGGGAGGGGGGAGGCAGGAGGGTGACAGAGGCTCTAGAGGGAAAGAGGGACAGATGGGGGGTGGGGAGACAGGTGGGTCGGACCACGTGGGGAGGGGACTGGGAGGAGCAGCCCCGAGGGGCCCCTGGGAGACCTGGGTGTAGGCCCCACGGAGCCCATGTGGCACCTCCTAGAACCCACGTCTCCTCCTGGCCTTCGTGGGTGGGAGCCCGCCCAGGACAGGCCTCCAGAATGTTCTCTGGAAGGCAGGAAGGCTGAGGAAGGCAGGCCCTGAGCCCACCGGGCTCCGCGCAGCTGTACAGCCAGGATTTGATGGAGGGAATGCTTGGCAAGGTGCTCTCTGCGAGGTGCTCTCTGCAGGGGGTTGGCGAGGTGTGTCCCCAGGGGTGAGCAGGAGAGCTCCAGGGGTGGGGGGGCTCCTCTCTGGGGGAGCCAAGGGGAGCCCTCCCATCGGCAATCAGAGCAGCCTCCGAGAAAAGGTTTCCTTTGGAAACCACCCAGAAGGCTCAGAGCTACGAGGCCATGGCCTCCCCCTCCCGGTTGCCCCCTCCACCTCCACAGCTCACGTAGGATCGGATCGCATGAGATCCTCCCCAAGAAGTGTCTCTGATACAACAGCCAGCGTTTTCTGGAGAGCTCCCTTGTGCTTGGCTCCGTGCTAAGTGTTTTTGCGCAATTTAAGGCATGGCATCCTCACGATGTCTCCACGAGCCCTCCCCCCTCCCCGTGCACAGGTGGGGGAAACGGGCTCATCGGGATCTCGTGGCTGGTCAATACGCAGCAGGCCAGAGCCCCCACTCCCCCAACACACAGGAGGCCCTCAGCAGTGGTCCTTTCTGAGGCAGGATAAGGACCATAGAAAGGAAACCAGTTCTCCCCACGGGACCGGACGGCAGCCGATGAACCTTTGCTCCTGGGCCGGGCCGGCTTTCATGTTTCTCCTTACATGTCCAGACATTCATTTTCTTTCTTTTTTTTTTTTTTTTACAACTCAGTTCTTTCCCTTTTGGGCTGGGGACAGTGGTGAAGCCCCCCTCTGTAGGACAGTTAGGGAGGGTGGGGTCTGGGGGGCATGAGGGTCTCTGGGGCTGCAGCCCTGCTGGCTAGGGAGTGGGGGGGCGGCTCTTAGGGACCTCAGTCCCTGCCTCCTGCTCCTGCAGAGAGAACAGCTGGGCCTGTCTCTCCACCCTCTGCCCTCCCTTCCCCCACCCTGTGCCCACTGGTCCCTCATTGCTCCCCCCTCCCCCAGCCCCGTGCAAGGGCCTGCGGCCCTCCTGGCCCCATCCTGCCCTGCCGCCTACCCTCTCCCAGCCCTCCTGGAGGACTGGCCCATTTTATGGATTGATGGATAAAGAGTGGCAGGTGGAAGCCAAGGGGAGTGCACAAGGCCACAAGGCTAGAGACGCTCTTTCACCCTGGCCTTTCTGTCTCCTGGTCTGCCCTGCCCTGCAGGGGCTACACACAGGGGCGGGAGAGACACCTGGACCAAACAAATGCCTCTTGGATTGGATTCCTTTCGTAAGTGACCCTCTCTGCCCCAGGGTCTTCCTTGAAATCTCCCAAGACGGGAGACTATTTAACTTGGAAAAAATCGCCCCCTTCTCTCCCCTTTGTGTTTTGAAAGGCTGGTATTTAAATACCTTCATAGCTTTAGGGCTTTGGGGCTGTGTGCTCTTGATTTTGTGAATTAACGCAAACTGGAGTATTTGTGAGTGACCTTTAAGCCTCCAGCCTCCTGTTCACACTGCTGGATGGGTAATTCTCTAGAGCCGGTGTCCCCAGGCTCGGCCACCAGGAATGATCCAAAAAGAGCTGAACAATTACAATTTCCGTAATGAGATCAGAGGTTCCTGGTTACTACTTAATTCAGAACGGGCGCCGGAGGAGCTCCTTAGGGAGGAGCTCAGATGCAAGGAAGGGCCTTGGGAAGGACCTGGCTAGACCGCCTGAGGCAGCCGGGCCCCAGGAGGGCTGGTACTTCGCTCTGCAAGTGGCTGCAGGATCGGCCACATCAGCTATGGCACCTGCTTTCCTGCCTTCGGGATGCCCTCCACCCTGTCCCCTGCCCGTTGGAAAACTTTTATGGGGCCACCTCCCCTGTGAAGACTTTCCCATCTCCTCAAGGACCCCTAAGCGCACCCCCGCCCGGCTCTGCTCTACTCCTCTCCCTGGACACCCTCACTTTGCTGGGAGCAGTGTCATTACTTGGGTGCTGACTCCCTCTCTTGACCTCCAACTTGACCTCGTCTCAGGGATGTTTGCAACATCAGGGCCGTGTGGTCCGGGGAGAAGCAGGCGTGTGGATGTGGACGATGAGGCCCCTCGCCCCTGGACCTTGCACTGCCCCCCGGAGAGTGAGTGGAGTCCACACTCTTGCCCCGTCCACTTGGGGCTGCGCAGAAGGGTGACAGCCCAGGGACACACGCCGAGACCCTGAGCGAGCTGAGGCTTGGTGGCTGTGGCCTAGCCTCTTGCTCTTCTTCGTCACCAACAGGAAACCAGCCCCCGGCGTGTGAACACGGAGCAGGCCTGGAATGAATTACAGCCTGGCGGCCAAGTGCAGCTGAAGCTGGTTCGACCCAGCCCGCCGCAACCAAGATCGACTGAAATCCACCCCCAAGAGCAAGGTACATACATGCGGTTGCTGCAAGCCACTGAGATGTGGAGATTGTTTGTCACTGAGCATTGCTGCAGCCAGAGCTGACCGATGCAACAGACACAGCGTGCGCCAGGAGCAGGGAAAACAGCAAAGCAGACGCACCCCTCCTGCCGAAGGCGCAGAGTTCTTCTAGGGTTCATTTGGTTCCTGTCTCATGTTGCTCCTGAACAGCCAGCCGTCCTGCCACCTCTGGTGCCCCTGAAGTCAGTCTGTCCCCCAAGAGCCACCTGCGACCCAATGCAACCTGCGTGGCCACCCAGGAAGGCCGGGAGCGCCGGGGGTGGTGGCTGTCCCCAGACCCACTGACAGGGTCACCGGGGGTGGGGGTCGGCGGAGCCAGCGGCCTGAAAACCCAGCCAGGTTCCCGCCTTAGCCGCAGCAGCCCCACCTGCCCGTGACCCGGTGCCAGGCGGGGGCTGGCTGCCTGACACTGCCTCGCACACCCAACCACCCAGGCCTCTTGCAAAGAATAAAGTTCTATAGAAAGAGACGAGTCAGCAAAACGATGCAGCTGTGTAGACTTTAATAATGATGCGATGTGTATCTGAAGTCGAGGCTGTCCTGGAAATGCACGGCGCCTGCCGCGCCCGACGGAACTCCCGCCTTCGGCCCCCGGCGCTATGCTCCAGACTCCCCGCGGGCCTCGCCTCCCCTCCTGGTGGCCCTGGCCTCTGCACCCCCCCTCCCCACACAGCTGATGTCGAGGGGAAGATCTGCCCTGCGGCTGCCCTGCTGGGTTTAGAAACCCACTGACCCTCCGACATCCCCCCACGAGGAAGCAGCCTCATTTCACCGGTGAGGAGCCCGAGGTCCGGAGGGGCCTGGTGTTTTGCCAAGATCCACACAGCCGGCCAGTGGGGGTGTCAGGAGAAGCCCGCACCGGAGCTTCGGTCTCAGCGGTGACAGCACCGGTTCTCAGGCTCTAGTGACACAGGCTGCATTTGAGGATTGGCAGTTGCACCAAAGCCCAGAGAGGTGGGCTGGGTTTACTGGGCAGGTTCGAGGGCAGTGGGCCCTGAGCAGGGTTCTGGGGGATGCATGGGAGGAGGTCGATGGCACCAGCTCCCAGGAGGTGACTTGGAGTGACCGTATGGATAGGGAGGACGGTGGCAGGTGCACAGGTGTGGACGTCTGACCTGGAGGGTCCTTGGGTGTTCCAGGAAGACATGCTTAGCCTGAGACCTCCTGGTGGCCACGTGGTGCTCTCCACGGAGGACCATGCAGAGCCTTCCCCGCAGGCCCCGCTCCTTCCTGCCGCCGCATGCCTGGACCTGGTGCCACGTTGGCCCCGGGATTCCCATTGAACCAGCGTGACTAAAGGACTTGACTGTGGTAGAGGCTGGCTCACCCTTAGCCAGGAGAACTCATCCTGATTGATCCCACTCCCCAGGTAACACCCTGCCACGTGCCTGGAAAAGGCTTGGACAGCCCTCGCGGGTCTGGCCTGTCCCCAGGCCCCCCAGCCCCGGTCCTCCTCCGATGAACAGGTGAAGATGGCCAGCAGGCCCCCTCGCCGAGCCCATGTCCCTGCCTCCCCCATCCCAGGCACAGGAGTAGGGTCACACTGGCACTAGCCACCACCACCACCCCCCTGCCCCCGCCTGTGGGTGAATATCCTGCCCTGGAGCCAGGCACAGAAATCCATTTAGGCACAAAGTCAGATGCGAAGCCCCTCCGAGCAGCAAGGGACAGACACGCAGAGCTCCGGGAATGGGCCCCTTCCTCTGGACTCTGTGCCACCGGGCCCGGCTCCATGCCCAGAGCAGCCCTCACGGAGGCTCTTTCCTCCCTGTAAACCTCGAAGTAGAACGCAGAACCAGGGATGGCGAGACCTGTCGGGGAAACTGCATCCCCCTGGGATTTCTCTCCATCTTTCTAGACAATTGTCGCCAGATAGTGCTCTTGAAAAGGCCCGGTGCCTGGGTCCCCTCGGAGGCAGGTCCTCTGCCCCACTGGCTGGCCCCCACCCACTCCTGGAGCAGAATGGGGAGACATGTCTCCCCCCAAACTCGGGGCTGGCATCCACCTCCAAAACTTTTCCACCTGGCTGCTGCAAACCCATTAACCTGCAGTGGCTTTTAATTATGCCCCCTGGACCTGACATTTTGGCTGTGGCTGAGGATATCCAGAGCTGAAAAGGGCAGGCTGTTCCCCACCAGGCTGGGGACATGCAGAGGAGCTAGGAGAGGCGTCACAGCCCCCTCCCTGGCGTCGGGGTCCCTGGAGTGGGCGGCACGGGAACCCCTCCCGGGACTCCCACACCCCAGCCTCGCCTCCTCCAGGGGGTGACACGACCCCTTACCTGTGCCGATCTGGGTGTCCTGGGTCCCCGCCACCGGCCCCTTCCTCACGAGCAGCCTTGGCCAGGCTCCGTGGAGCTCGTCCCAGGTTGAGGCGTGTGCGTGCGTGTGCCTGTGAGGGTGGGCGTGCCTCTGGGCGCCAGGGGTCAAATATTCCTGGCTGCCACCTGCCACCAGCCCATCCCAGGGGCCAGCTGCCCGAGAGGGGGGGCGCTCTGGCCGGGCCGGGCCCGCCGTCATCTGCCAGGAGCGTCAGGCGGCAGCTTTTGCTCACCAGGCTCCCAACGGCTGCTCTCCCAGGCTGAGGCGAGTGGTTTATTTTTAGAGCCCGGCCCTTCCCCAGACGCCAGGATCCCAGCTGAGATTTCCAGCGGCTCAATCGAGCCCATTCCTGGGCTGGGTTGTCGCTTACCGAGAATGTTCTGGAAGAGAGACAGAGGCGCTCAAAGGATGTGGTCCCCAGTGTTCTCACCTGAGAAACGTGGGGTTGGATCTGAGGGTCTCGGAGACCCTCCGGCGGGGACGGCCCCTGACACAGTGGCCCGAAGGGGATGTCGCTTGGCCGACGAGTGTCCCCTCCCTGGGCGGCCTTAGTCTCCTCGGCTGGATGATGAGAGCAGCGGGCACACGGCCCAGAGCAGGGCCAGACGGGACAGTGGGCTGCAGGAGGAACAGCCCCAACTGTCCCCTGTGCGGACGGACCTCGGCTACCATGCTTGCCGTCAGAATCCCCGGGGTGTCTAGCCCAAGGGGGATGCACATAGTAGGTGTTCACTAAATGTTTAGTATGTAAGGGAGCAGGTGCCCCTCGTCCAATATTCACCCCGAGTCTCCTGACTAACCTGCAGGGTCCCTGGGAGCATTGTTTGATGGATGTGGGTGGAGTCCAGAGGGTGAGGGGCCGGCCCAGTGCCCCTGCCAGAGGCGGGGAGCCCCAGGGTTCCCTCAGGGCGGCTGGCTTCCTCACTCCCCATCCTGTCTCCTGATCACACAGCCGTCCCCCCGACACGTCCCCAGCCTCAGCACCACTCACGCTGTCCCTGTACCGTCCAGTGACTATCCGGCCACCGCAGCTGCTCCCGCTCCGGAAACACCATCTCTTCTGCAGACCAGAGGCCCCCGGATGGGCTCCTGGGCTCCTGGGCCCCGGCCTCCTGCGGCTGTCTGGGGTCCCTGGGAGGGGGAGCGCACCTCCTGACCCCCTGGGCCTAGCTGTCCTCTCCCGGGCGTGGGGCCAGCCGCAGTGGGGCGGGGGAAGGTGCCAGGCACACAGTAGGCCATCAGGGTTTGCTCATCCACTTTGACTCAGCTCTTCGGGAAAGAAGTTTGCTAACCTGTGCGTGTGCTTGAGCCAACGGAGCCACTCAACCAGGCAGGATCTGACCTCAATGCAGAGTGGGGACCAGGCTGCCCCTCATGGGGTGGACGTAGCCCCTTTACTGACATGCAGACCCAGACATCTGGCACACCCCACAGCCCCTGGAGCCACTCCTCCTTCTGCACCCTGCCAGGCCAGTGCCACCCCCTCTGGTATGTTGGGGACCGGCTGGCCAGTCTCCAAAAAGGGCCAGACACTGGGAATCCCTGCCCGCATGTCCCCCTCCCCCAGGGAACAGGGAGCAGGGTGCCTGGATGCTGCAATGTAATTGTAGCCTGAGTGTTTCTCTTGTCCCTCCACCCAGGAGCAGATGTCAGCCCACTTCAGGGCCACCTCCAGGCTTCAGGGCTGCTAAGAGGGTCTGAACTCTCACTCCTTAACCGGGACCACCCACCCCCAGGGGCCTGGCCAGGCTCAGCCACTGGTCCCTTCTAGGATGCGTGCTGTAGAAATGCCAGGGAGATGGGGAAGATCGTGTCTGCCTGCCCTGCACTTTGGAACAACCAGAACCCTGCCGGTGCCCTTCAAAGCAGGTCTCCCCTGGTTCTCTGCAGGCTCAGAGGCTTCAGGGCACCGGTCCACCTGTGCTCTGTGTCCTGGGTTTGGCTCAACAAAGGTCTCTTCTATCAGGGTAGCAATTCCCCAAGGGCGGAAACACTGCTTATCCTGGGGAGGAGGGGTGGGGGGCTCGGTTCCTAATTGTTGGTCAAATGAACAAATCCCCCGAAGGGAGGTTTCGGTGAATTGGGGCCACCTGCATGAGGTCACACCCTGCAGCCATTCCTCTGTATAATATGCAGGATCCAGACAAATGTCCACCATATGAGCTAAGTGAACAGATTACAAACTGTCACTGTAGAAAGACTTCAGTTTTGCTGAAAGACTTCGGTTTTGTTGACAGTTACAGTTTGGAGAGGAGTGACTCCCCCACAGACTCCCCACCCTTGCTTCCTCTGGGTGAGCAAATGGGCGGATCGAGGTTGTGGAGGTTGTCATGGTCACAGGTGGGTGATCTCAGCCGCCAACAGGCAGGAGACCTGACAGTAGTGCTGGAGAGCTGGGACAGGAAGGACAAGGCGCTCACAGGGCGCTCAGGTGCCAAGGGACTCCCCAGAGAGGACACATCCCCGTTCACAAAAGAGGAGCCCCTTCAGCGCATGTTCAGGGTCCGCAGCCTTGGACGCCTACCTACCTCCAGGGGGAAGGGCCCGGGCAGAGAGGAAGGAAACAGTTGCCTCTCAGCTGCTTGTCCTATTCCATCCGCATCTTGCCGCCCTGTCACTCACTGAGAAGTGGGGAGGGGGCGGGACCGACAGAAACACAGTGAGACAATGAGAGAGACACGTGGAGAGACACACAGATGGAGAGGGACATTCAGGCAGAAAGAGAGGGAGACAGGGACGGAGGATGGGAGACAGGCTGAGAGAGCCCCCCCTCCCAGAGATGCAGGAGCCGGGAGGGAGGGAGGGAGGCGGAGGCAGAGAGCCCCTGACAGGGACAGCTGGCCGGGTGTCCAAGAGAACAGAGGGGAGAAGGGGCAGAGGGAAGGGAGAAGGGCTGCCCCTCCTCCAGGGAGCCCTCCTGCCCCAAGCTCCCATTCCTGGGCCCCTTTCTGCCTTCTACCTCCCGTCTGGTCCCTGGCTCTGGCTTGTCCCCTCTGTTGAGCTGCAAGACCCCTGAGGAGGAGCTGAGACAGGGAGAGTGAGGTGCCGGTCTTGCCTACCTTGCAAGTGGGCAAACTTATCCCGAGGATGCTCAGGGCTCGGGTGGGGGTGGGGAGAGGGTGGGGGTGGGGTAGGGTGTCTCTGCAAGCCTTGGATGGTCTTGCTCTGAGTGTGATGGCTCATCCCCCAGCTGGGGGCTCCTTGGGTCCCCGCTGTGTGGACTTCTGGGGGGCACACTGTGCACACTGCTCGGAGACCTTGTGCGGCTGGTCCCTGTCACGTCCACGGCCCTGACCTGTGACTGCATCTTCCCTGCCACCAAGCTCCACTGAGGTCCCTCTGCCACGCTCAGGGGGTCATCCCCTGGAAGAGCACCAGGGGGTCGTGGGCACCCCGGGTGGGCTCTCCTCTCACGAGGTCCCATTGCCCACTGCCTCCAGAATATTGAGCCCAACCCCCTAACCGCTGACCTCAGGAGGGGCCGCCTGCTGCCAGTTACTCTACCTTGGCAGAATGCAGGAGTCCCAAGTGGCTTCATTCCCTCTTTCTCATCATTCTTGGTCTCTGCTTTTGTTTCGTATTCAAATTCCTTATTTGGTCTTCAAGGCTCTGCAACCCCTACTCCTGCCCCAGATCCCCCCCTTCCGCTCTGTACCTACATTTAACCTGGGCACGGAGACCTTCCTCTGGTCCTGCTGGTGTGTGAGGCTCTGTGCTGCCTTGGTGACTTTGCACCTGGTCCCCCTGCCGTGTGCCCACCCCAGCTCCTCCTTATCACTCTGGTCACGCTTTAAAATCTCCTCCTGGGAGAATGTTCCCCAGACCAGCTTCTGCTGCAAAACCCACCCCCATCATTAATTTTTCTTGTTGTTGTTTTTTAGTGTTTTTTTTCTAAGATTTTATTTATTTATTTATGAGAGACACAGAGAGAGGCAGAGACACAGGCAGAAGGAGAAGCAGGCTCCATGCAGGGAGCCAGACCTGTGACTCGATCCTGGGTCTCCAGGATCACACCCTGGGCTGAAGGCGGGGCTAAACCGCTGAGCACCTGGGCTGCCCCATTTATTTTCTTTTTAACATGGATCACCACCTGAAATTATCATGCTTATCAACAGGTTTATTTGCTTTTTCTCTATCTCCCCAAACAGAACATCCTGCCAGGAGCGGGGACAGGTCTGTCCTCCCCGCCGTCCTCCGGGGCCCAGCAAATGCTGGTACTTGGCTCTGGGTAAGAATCTTAAGTGACTCCTCCCCATCCTCTGACACCTGCCAGGGCCCGGGGCTCTAGGTGACTGTTTCCTGAATGGAGAGTCATTTTCCTTAAAAGACAAGGTAGGAATCCCCCCCCCACCTCCCTCCCGCCTTCTGCCTGCCTTTTGCCATCTGCCGGGCTCCCTCCTTCCACCGCCAGCCCCTCCCTCCGCCCTCTCCTCCCTTTTACTCCAGGTGGAACTGGGTAAACACCCTTCCCCCATTTGGGCCGCCTCTGCCCAAGGCCTCAATAACACTCCCCGCCAGGGCCCAGGACAGAGGAACTGCCTGAGGTCCAGACTCAGAGCTGGATTCAGGGGCCCCAGCCCCAGGGGGCACAGGTGATGGAAGGGAAGCCCACAACGTCCGGCATGCAGCCTTCCAGGAGGGGCTTCAAGGGGGAGCCCTGGGGACAGGAAGGAGGGGAGGCAGGCAGGCCCGGCACCTGTGGGCAGAGGCCACCTCTCCAGTCCACCGGGCTCTCTCCGGGGCTGTCCCCCTGTCTGCACAATAGGCCGCTGCCCGGGGCCTCACTGGGAGCTCGGCCTCAGTATCGCTGAGCGTGGCCCGGGTGCCTGGAAGTTGTGCGTGGGGCTGAGCCCTGGAATGTGCTGGAGCCCCTGACCTGTTCCCCTCGGGCCTCTGGCCTGCTGGCCTCCAGCCTCCAGCAACGGAGGGGGAAGCTGGCGGCTGCTGGAGGTGTTCCTCTGGTGTGGGCTTAATTAACTGCTTGCAAATTCTGGATGGAGAGCGACAGCTTTCTTCCGAATGACAATGCTGCATGTAATTGTTACTGGTTTTCCTGTTGCCAGAGGCAGTCAGGAAATAAGAAATCTCACTCGCTGTTAAGTCTGAACCTGGCCTGGATCTGGGGTTGGGGGGGACTCAGAGGCTACCCCCCCCCACTCCCTTCCTGCCCCTCTCGCTCCTGCTGTGGTCCTTAGAAGGGGGCCAGGCACAGGCATCCAGGACTGGCTGATAGAGCCCTTGAACGTCAGCCCATCCTCAAAAAATACCAACATCTAAAAAAAATAAAAAATAAAAATAAATAAATAAAAAAAAATACCAACATCTCCCTAAAGATGATAATGTGTCTCCTAAAAGCCATTCTCTGGAATGTTCTAGAGAGCCCGCTTCTGCGATGACCACCAACCGGGCCCTCGTCTGGGAGGAGTGTGAGGCTGTGGGTGGCACCAGTGATATAGGGGTACAGATGTCTTTCGGTCCTGAGTTCGAACCCCACCTCTAGCTTCAGAAAGCCACATTCTCTCTGAGCTGGATCCTTCCTGTCAGGCTGCGAGGACAGCAGCAAGAACGGCCATGTCATGGGACGCAACGGGGTGACACGCTGTGTGTCAGGACGACCGGGACAGTGCCAGTGGCTGTGGAAAGGCCGTTTAGAGCCGCCGGCCACCTCGGCACACATGGGCAGCTCACCCGGGACCAGGAAGGGAGCCTACTCTCTGGGGTGTGAGTCAAGCCACCAGTCACACTGCTTCACCCTCACACCCCACATTGTCCTCCTCATCGGCAGTGGGGAACTTTGGGCTAAATATAGAAGTGGAATAATTACCAGGCTGGCCGACTCCACAGAGTATAATCTGTGAAAAGCGAGCTGGCATTGGCCAGGGCGCCTCTCTCTCCCTGAGGGTTCGAGAAGCCCTGGACTGTGGCTCGTTCCTGGGGGGGCCTGACCACTCTACACGGCCCCGTCCTCGCCTCCTCCCAATGTCTTGGCTCAGCTGGTGAAGGCTGGGCTTGAGAGGGGCCCAGGGCACGAGCGTGATCCTGGGGAGGCCAGTCTACTTTTCTTGGGCATGTTGGTGGTGGGGCTTGGGGGGGTGGGTCCCAGCTTTTCTCCAGCCCGGCCTGGCCTGGGTCCCTTTGCTGTATTTGATGCCCTTGAAGACCGTGCCAGCAAGCTTTCCTACCGGGTCCCAACTGGTCCTCGGGATCCTTCTCAACACGGTCCCAGGAGCCTGTTGATCCATTTGGGTTGGTGTCTGAAATGAACACCAATGCTGTACATAGGAGCCCTCTGGGGATCCCTCCTTAAGGAAGGCTGGGCCCTCAGCAGACGCAGAAACACCATCTCCCAGACTCTGTGCCCACTGCCCAGGTTCCTAAGTCACCCCCATCCCCTTGTCCTGTATCCATCCCCCTCGTCCCCTCCCAGGGTCTCGGTGCCCAGGGAGAGAACCTGCACAGCAGAGGCCCAGGTGGCCCCAGGTCCAGTCCCAGCTCTGCCACCAGTCACCCAGGCAGTGGCTTGGTTTCTCACCTGTACTTTGGGGGTTGTGCTTCCTGCTTTATAGGACTATTCTCAAGAGGAGATGAGTAAGTAGTAGACGATGTTGGATGGGTTCTAGGATCCATCTAGGATGTTAGATGGGTTCTCGGATCCTATAACATCTTGGAAATCAGAGCACCCCTCACCCTCAACAGGATATTTCCAGTTTGTCAGTATTTTAAAAACTCCTAGTGGTGCTCAAAATACAAGAGTCTCATGGCTGGCGGGATCCTCAATCGCTGAACTATGGCATTGGGAGCACTGGAACCGGGCCACGTGTAAATGCTCATAAAGGGTGGCTGTTATTTCTGGAATCCGCTCTTGTTGGGTTACCCTCTCCCCACCCCTGCTCAAATACAACAGGTGAAAATCACTGAGAACAGAAGGCCCTGTTCTGGGGCCCCCAAGCGTGGGCTCGGGGAGGGCCTGGCAACCCCAGCTGCCCTGGCTGCGGCCACCCCCGGGGGCATCCTTGTTGGGTCTGTGTCTGCTTCCCATCCCCAGTGGGGCGCTCCCGACAGGGACCCCGGGCTCACTCTTTCTTTTTCTCTGAACAGTGATATTTCTCTAGAGGATGATTTTTATTGGTCACATCATATTCCATCATGTAAATGGATGTAAATGGTTTACGCTGTTCCTAACAAGCCCCTCTAGATGGTGAGGTATTACCTTGTTCGTAACACTGCACGTGTCACCACTGAGTCCCCGGGCTGGAGTCCTTATGAGTAATCGCTGGAGAGAAATGATCAGATTTTTCAAAGCACGAGTCTTGGGACCTTACCATAGACTTGCAATTTCTTATCCCCACTTTAGGGAAGAGGAGAACGATACCTCATCCAAGGTCACCTACAAAGCCGCAGCAAGGACTCCACGGCTGAGCTATTCTATTCCACTACCCAGAAAAGTCTCTCCACAGCCACTCTTGGCTTGAAACTCTTGTTTCTAGGCCTCCGGGAGGCCTGAGAAATCGCAGGAAAAGCTTAAAAGCTTCCCTTTGGTCAGACTTACTCTGGTCTCTGCTCTGATGTGCATTAAGCAGGTCGAAGCCCTGGGGACCTCCCCTTCTGCTGCCAGCAAGGCCAAGTTCCTGGCAAGCCTGGATTTGTATGTATTTATTCCGGTCCTCGAGCTGCGGCAGGTCCCGGCGACAGGGCGAACTCATTTCCAGCCCGTTACTGTGCCTCTGCTTTTCTCTAGAGCTTCCTCTCCCAGCCTGAGTGGCTGACCTGCCTTTGCCAGGCAGTGAATTAATTACGGGCAGGCACCACAGACTCTGTCAAAGAACGTGGAAAAGCAATTTTAGAAAAAGGAGCCTTTTTTTTTTTTTTTTTTTTTTTTTTAATTCTCGCTTGGTGGCTTTCATTGTGGGAGAAAAGGACAATTATGAATCACATCAGAGCTGTTCTGGGGCATTGGGTGGGGGCTGGAAGGAGCCTGGTCTGCAGCTCTCTGAGCCGGCCCCAGGCCTCAGGGCATTTGTTCTCCTCTTGCTCCTAGGAGTCACTCAGGACCCGAGTGGGATGATCCTGGTGTGTGAGCACTGTGAGATCACAGGATCTCGAGAAAACCCCAGGGAGCATCTAACACAACTCCTTCAATAAAAGCCAGGAACCTGGGGCCTCGGAGAGGGGAGGGCCCTTACCCAAATTCACACAGCCAGACAGGTGAAGGCCTGGGGTCTGACCCCTTCTCTTTACAGTGTCCCTTGGTTTGGGGTTTGGGGGAGGAGCAGCACCTCAGGTTGGGATCCCTGGAAACGGAGATGGGATTTAGCATAGAAGGCCAAGGTGGAGCGGGCAGGGGCCCTTGGTAGATGCTTCCAGCAGGTCGGATGGTGGCCCTCTAAAGTTGCGTCTGCATCTTGACCCCCAGAACCTACGAAGGTCACCTTATTTGGAAAAGAGGTCTTTGCAGATGTGATTAAGTTGAGGATCTCAAGATGAGATCATCCTGGATTGGGGGGAGGGGGTCTCTAAGTCCAATGACAAGTGTCCTTGTGAGAGAGGAGAGAATGTCGCAAGGCCAGAGGCAGAGACTGGAGGAGATGCATGCCCAGGCCTGGGAGCCCCAGCAGCCTCCCCGAGCTGGAGGGGGCAGGAGGTCTCCCCTGGAGCCTAAGGGCAGCCACCCAAAGCTGAGGGAGGCAGAAGGATCCTCCCCTGGAGCCTGGGGAGGAGGCATGACCCTGAAGACACCTTGGTCTTGGACTCCTGGCCTCTGCACTGGGGGCGAATGCATTTCTGTTGCTTTAGGCCGCTGACTTTGCGGAGCTTAGTGACAGCAGCTGCAGGACACAAAGACACCCCACCTCCACCAGGAAGTCACCAGCCAGGGGTGCAGGGCAAAGCTACCCCTGCCGATCCTGTGGGGAGCTCTGGGGCTCGGTGACACCTTCAGAGGAGGCCCAACCTGGGCCAGAGGGCTGGGCCCTGACTGTCTGCACCAGCCAGCAGGTCCGGGAGCCCCTGGACAGCAGACCTCCGGACGCAGGGTGGGCCTCCTTGCAGGGGCCAGGGCGACGCGGTTTCCTGAGCACGGAGGCCGACAAGCCCTTCTAGGATATTCCTCTAGGGCAAAAGAATGAAGACAAGGTAAAAAAATGACCTCTGTGTGGGAGTGGGTGGGTGGGTGGGGGCTGCTGGGAGCAACACAACAGAAGCCTAAGATCCTCCCTCCTGCTGCAGAGCAGTGCTCCTGGACAGCGAGAAAACACCACCAGAGCCACAGGAGGAGTGCAATATTGATGAGGAAAGAAAATGTAAAACATGTTCAGCTTCACAAGTGAGGAGGGAACTGAAAATGAGGGGCCCCGGGGACGGGGGTGGGGAGGGGACCACACTGTCTTCCCAGGGGTGGGGGCGGGGGTGGGGTGGGCGCACCTTCCTTCCCTTCCTCCGGGAAGGCTGGCCTCTCAGGGCTGGGAATGCACCCACCCTTCGGAGCCAGCAGGACCCCCTTGGGAGGGCCCCCGGGAGGGGATGCTCGGCAGGTCTGCACAGCTCAGCATCAGGGTACAGCCGGTGGGGAACCTGGGGGGACCCCATCCATGACCCCGCCACTGCCCCAGGTGCGGGGCTCTTCAGATCAGCGGCACCCACTCCGGGGCAGGCGGGCAGAAATACCAGATCGGTTTATCCCGCTCGGGGGCGAGGCCCTTGCGATTTTACAGGGAGACCACCCTGGAGCTTCCTTAGGTGTCCAGGGAGCACCAGCTCTGTCCACGTGTGGGAGTGAGAACGTGTGACGGGAACACGCTCCCCCACCCTCCGAAAGGCCTGCTCCGCTCCTGCCCCCCAACCCCGGGGCCCGCGCCCAGCCACTGCCCTGGCTGCGTTCTTTGCTGAGGAGCTTGTCCTCGCTGCCCACTCGCGCATCCTGCACGTGCCCCGGAGCCCCGACCCAGGAAGGCCCTCCCTCCAGTCCTGCTACCCACCCACCCTCCATCAGCCTTTGGCAGGTCCCTTCTCACCTCTGGGCCTTGGTTTCTGCATCTGCAAAGTGGGGCTCGACTGCGCGATTCCTGCGGGCACCCCAGATCTGGTGCCTCTGTGTCCACACTGCTTTTGCATTCGAATCCACCCAGATATAATCTTGGCTCTGCCAGCTGCCAAATGTGTGATCCCAGGTGGCCCCTTCCTCTCTCGGGGCCTGAGATCTGCCTCGGCGGCCTGGGTGTCCCAGACCATGTGACAGTGGGACAGCCTGGGGGTCCCTCTGCCCCGGGAGCTGCACCCCCCACACTGGGCTTCAGTGGATCCTCCCAGCAGGGCCCTGTTCTCACCCACTTTCACACGGAGGAAGTGGGGCTCAGAGCAGTGGCCTGGCTGGGGTGTAACCACGATGGGGGAACTCGGGGTGCCCAATCCCCTGGCCCCTGCCCAGCGCTGCATCTCACCCCTCATGGCTGGCCTGCTGCACACCCCTCCCATCCTGCCCCTGAGACTCACTCATTCATTTCTTTGATTTTCGTTCTTTGTGTTTGTTTCTTACCATTAAAAAAAAAAAAAGATTTTATTTATTAGTGAGAGACACAAAGAGAGGCAGAGACACAGGCAAAGGGAGAAGCAGGCTCCATGCAGGGAGCCCCATTCGGGACTCGATCCCAGGACCCCAGGATCATGACCTGAGCCAAAGGCAGATGCTCAACTGCTGAGACACCTGGGTGCCCCTGTTTCTTCCCATTTTTTTTTAAATTTTTTTTTTTATTTATTTATGATAGTCACAGAGAGAGAGAGAGAGAGAGAGAGAGAGGCAGAGACACAGGCAGAGAGAGAAGCAGGCTCCATGCACCAGAAGCCCAATGTGGGATTCGATCCCGGGTCTCCAGGATCGCGCCCTAGGCCAAAGGCAGGCACTAAACCGCTGCGCCACCCAGGGATCCCCTTTCTTCCCATTTTTAATTGAAGTATGACATGAATGCAGAAAAGTGTACACATCATTGGTGACCATCTCACCAGAGCGGGGGAGCACACCATGTGGACTACCCCGAGGTCAACAAAAAGAACACTCTGGAGACTCCTCATACTCCTTCCAGTGACCACCTTATCTCTCCTGATTCCGTGAAGTTCACCCCGTCCCTGTTGTACCTGTTTTTTAATTTGACGGAAGGAGAATAACACAGTCCATGTAAAGCATCCCTCCTTCTGCTCTCAGCCCGGTGCCCGATAGAGACCCCGCGGCTGGCGGGAGCAGCATGGGGGGCTCATCCGGGTTGACCCTTAGCATCCCGAATGTGAACAGACTGCGGTTGATGTGTTCCCTGCTGTGGATAAGTATTTGGGGTCCTTCCCGGTTTGGGGTTGCCCAGGGTAGGGCTGTGAACATTTCTGTGCATTCGAGTGGACTCATAGGCTCACTTCTGCTAGTGTGTGTGCATTTTGGGGAGAGGAGATTTGCAGGCATGGGGTGGGCGCACGGCCAGCTGCGGTAGAGACACCCAGCAGTGCCCGCAGTGGGGGCTGCGGGTGGCACGTCCCAGCGCCGCTGGCGGTGCCTCCTGCCCTGCGCCTTCGCCAGCGCTGGAGGTTGCCAGCCTGCCTTCTAGCGTCCTGCGGGTGCGTGTGGGCCCTCCCCTCCCTTTCCTGGTGAGCGCCGCCGTGAGCACCTCATCCTGTGTTTTTTGACCATTTCAACCTGTCCTTTATTAAAGTGCGTGGTTCAAGCGCTTTGCTCAATTTTCTATTGACCTGTCTCTCGTTTTCTTGTTAACCAGCAGCTGCTCCCTGGCATAGAGCCTGTCCTCAGGGAGTGAGCAGTCTTCTGGGGGAGCCCGACCCCATCGCAGGACTCAGGAATGGCTTCCAGCCTGACACAGCCCTTTGGCGAGCCTCAGGGGGCCTGGACACACCACCGTCTGGACACGATTCTCCCCTCCTTGGCTGTGGGTGCTGGGCAGGGAGAGATCGGCCGCGCCCCAGGGCCCTGAGGACCTCTGTCATTTCCGAATCTTTCTAAATCTTTCAGAATGGCACTGTGGTGACTTCTAACTCTTCATTCATTCATTCATTCATTCATTCATTCACCCACTCACTACTGAACCAACGTGTGCTGATGCTCCTCTGTTCTGGGCCCTGGGCTGGCCAGAGCTAACTGGGCTCCTGAGCCTGTCCACTGGTGGTTCCGGTGGCCAAGCAGGAATCTGGACCAGTAAACAGAAGACAACGGCCGGCACAACGCTGGGAAGGATGTGGGGCTGCAGAGGCCACAGGGAACACTTCATTCTGCTCAGGCAGAGAGGGCTTCCTGGAGGAAGTGATATTTGGAGAGAGGACTTGAAGGAGGCAAAGAAGGGCTAGAAGAGACGGTCAGGCCACACGAACAACTTGTACAGAGATAAGGAAGGCGGAAGGGGCCTAATGAAGTGGGGAACAGTCAGGAGTTCACAGAAGCAGAAAGTGGGGGTGGTGGTGGAGGAAGGCAGATGATGGGGGCTGAGACAGGGGGCAGTCTGGATGGCTGACAAAGGGGGGCCCCACACACATGGTATCACTGGAAATAGGAACAGGAAAATGAAATCATGTGGAGGGAGAAGCAGAAGCACACCCCGATCCCAGGCCATACAGCGACTGAGGGTGATGATGAAATTTTGCCCCAAGCCTGCTAGCAGCCAAGGCAAAAAGGGAAAGAGGAACAATAGGGGGTCTCACTGTCCAGTCCAAGGAAGAAGAGTGGTCCAGGGAGACCTGGAAAGGAAAGAAGATGGATGTAAATATGTGACCTCGGTGTTGAAAGCTGCCCTATAGTTTGGCCTAATGGTCTAGATTCTAGACTCTAGAAGCATCTGGATTCTAGAAACATCTAAAAACGAACCCATGTCTTGTGTGCCCCTGGACCGTCCAGGTGGGTGCCTGGGTCTGACTGTGGCCCCATGCCTGGCATTCAGTAGATGCTCAAGAAATGTCCCCATCCCTCCTTGTCCCCTGTGCGGCCCTGCTCCTGTTTTGTCCCCTTTTATAAAAATTAATCTATTTCTAATTTTTAAAAAAGATTTTATTTATTTATGCATGAGAAACACACACAGAGAGAGAGAGAGAGAGAGAGAGAGAGAGAGGCAGAGACAAGGCAGAGGGAGAAGCAGGCTCCATGCAGGGAGCCCGACATGGGACTTGATCCCGGGACTCCAGGATCACGCCCTGGGCCGAGGGCAGTGCTGAACCGCTGAGCCACCTGGGCTGCCCTCTATTTCTAATTGTGGTAAAATACACACAACATAAACATTTATGATTGTAACCATTTTAAGTGTACAGTCCATGGCATGAAGCACATGCATCTGCTGTACAAACATCACTACCATCCATCTCCAGAACTTTCTCATCTTTCCAAACTGAAGCTCTGTCCCCGTGAAACACTAACTCCCCAGCCCCTCCCCTAGCCCCCGGCAGCCACCATCTACTTTCTGTACCTATGAATCTGACGACTCTAAGGACCTCATATAAGGGGAATCCTACAGAATTTGTCCTTTTGTGGCTGGCTTACTTCACTGGGCACAATGTCCTCCAAGTTCATCCACATTGTAGCAGGCATCAGAATTCTCTTTCTTAAGGCTCAATAAGATTCCAGTTTGTCTTGGACCAAGATGTTGCTCAGCCATTACACCCCTCCGCCAACCTTGACGAGCACCAGAGAACCTGCCAGGTGCCACAGCAGGAGCATAGGGTACCAGTAGAAGCAGACCCTGTGCTGCCCAGTGAATCAGGGACAGGGCCATAGGCTCCGAGTAAGGAGGTAACGTAATACCGGACCGCTAACAGCTAGTGCTCTCAGTACGTGTCCATAGTTACCGTACTTCCTGCAGGTGCCAGCAGGGGATCCGGCACCCGGTTGGGTGCTTGGCATTGACTGGATGCTCGCTAAATGCTTGTGGTCAGCCACATACCGAGTGACCCAGTGGAAAGTCAGCCAGAGCCCTCACTCTTGTCCCTCATTTAACACTTACCATTTCTGCGGGGGAGGCACTCCAAGCCCCAGTTGACAGGTGAGGTCACTGGGGCAGGAAGAAGTGGGCTGCTGGTGGTCTGATGTGCTGGCCTGGCTCTTCTGAGTCCTCGTCTTGTCTCCCGCCCCCGTGTTCCCACCCAGGGGCAGCCAGGGCTTGTGGGAGCAGGAGGAGGGGACACTGCGGGAAGGGACAAGCTACAGGAGGGGATGAGGTGCAGGAGGAGACTAGTTATAGCAGAAGATGAGCTGCAGGAAGAGAGAAGCTGCAGGAGGGGATGTGCTGCAGGAGGGGATGAGCTGCAGGAAGGGACAAGCTACAGGAGGGGATGAGGTGCAGGAGGAAACAAGCTCTAGGAGGGGATGAGCTGCAGGAAGAGAGAAGCTCCAGGAGGGGATGAGCTGCAGGAGAGGATGAGCTACAGGAAGGGACAAGCTCCAGGAGACGATGATCTGCAGGAAGGGACAAGCTCCAGGAGAGGATAAACTGTAGGAGAGGACCACCCACCTGCCCACACACCCAGAGTTGCTACCACCCCTTCTAACAATGTCGGAAGGTGATATTCAAGGATGCAGGTTCACCAGGCAGCGCTTGTGAGTAGAAGGATCTGGCTCCCCTGTTGGGGAAGGGAGACGTCTGCCTGCAGTCTGAGAGCGGGACCTCCTGTCTCATGTGGCCCTGGGGGAGCGAGGCCTGGGGAGGGGACTCTGGCTGTGGGGGGGTGCTCACAGAGCCTGTGGCCCCGAGTCAGGTGTGCCAGCTCCGCCCCCTGAGCCCCGGGCCCTTGGGACAGCACCCTTGTGGAGACGGGAGCCGAGTTCTGGAGGCCCGGCCAGCGGGGACAGATGGGAAAAGAAAGGGAGCTTGGCATGCGGGCGCGCAGTGGGCTGGCTGCGGCGTCACCTGGGGGCTTGTTAAACTGGAAGTGACAAGCCGGAGTGAGGGAGCAGATGGCAATGTATCCAGCTCCCACAGACAGGAAATCTATCCAGCGAAGGCTGGGTACTCCTGCTTTCGAGGCTCGCGCTTCCCAGGGAGAAATATGGAAGGAAGCACCTGAACTCCTCTGCTCCGGGGTCCGGGGGCCTGGGACCGAACATGAGGGCAGCAGGGGCCCCAGGAGGGTCTGCGGGGCGGCGGCAAGGACAGCATCCCCCGGGAAAGTTTTCAGGGGCAGAGGCCGGTGGCCTGGAACCCACAGAGGGTGCAGCCGACCCTCAGCTGGTGGATTGCCCTCCACTCCTGGCCAGCGACCCTCGGCCCCGGGCTGGCGTCGGCGTCAGGAGTCCATGGTAATGATACCGGTGACAACACGCAGGCTGGCGGGTGCTGACCTCTCCAGGTCAGGGCTCGAGGGCTGTCCACAGCCATGGCTAGGCTCAGGGAGGGAGCGACACACTCCTCAGAGGGGAGACGGTGGCGGGTGGCACCCTCAGGTCCCGCCAACCTGGTGCCGGGTGTGCGAAAGGACTTAAAACCAAGAGTCCCCCCCCCCCCCCGCCCAGCTCCCCGCCTCCCCAGGGAAAGGTCTCCTTGCAGAGCTGTGAGCCCGGTTGGCCTGCTTCAACCTCCTGACGGGCACCCCAAGTGGGGTCTGACCCTGTGGACTCTGCTCCAGCCCCAGCCTCCTGTCTGCCCCCATGGGCCTTTGCACCTTCGCGCTGCCCTTCCACCCACTGGAGCCCCTTCCCCACGCCTCACTCAGGGGCACCCTCGGCCACGCGTGTGTTCGTTGCCCCTCCCCCAGCTGGCGCGTGGATCGCAAGGCATGGACTTTGGGGTGATGATGACAGTCTCAGGAGGCCATCGTGAGGGACACAGCTTTGGAGACCTAGGCTGGACTCCTAGATCTGGGCTTTGAGGAGTGAGGGGAGCTGGCCAGGTGAAGTAGGGGTGACTTTCCAGGTGGAGGGTAGAGCAGAAGCACTGACCGGTGGGGTGACCCTTCTCTCCCCGGCTTACGAGACACCGAGACACCGTGGGGCAGGCCTGGGGCTGTATTCCTGCCACATGCGGCTCCCAGCCGGGCAGGGCACACAGGAGGTTCTCTCGTGTGGAATGAATGATGGAAGAAATGCATGAATGGCCCAAAGCAGCAGCCTGGTGGGGGCCTGGGTGGGGAGGGGGGAAGCCAGCCCGGTGCTCGGAGGACGCCCTGGACCTGGATGCAAATCACACCCGGCTCTCCCTGCGCGATTGGCGAGCCTTTTCAGAGCCTCTGTTTCCTCACCTGTAAACGGGAATGACCGTCCCCACCCGGCCTGCCTCCCGGGGATGCTGCTGGGAGGTTCGAAGGACAGACTGGCAAACTAGGGTGAGGAGCGACCACGAAGGGGGGGGACTGAGCTTCGGGCTTTGATCGCACCGGGGTCTAGATCTGCCGCCTGCAGGGGGCTCTGCGGGCTGGGCCTGCATTCCAGCGGGGCTTTCAACCCAGTTAGGATCAGCTGGGACTGCCTGAGCTCCCCCGGCCCCTTGCAAACAGATCCTGAGGAGCTTTGGGCCAGGGTGGTTTGGTGCAGAGAAGCTTTTGGAGCCTTCCTTCCTCTCTTCCTTTTTTGCTCCTATGAGACCGGGGCCCCCCAAAACCTCAGACCTGTTGGTTCTGGGGGAAGACAGGGCAAAGCATACAGAGGGGGATCCCATGACTCCCAGCGCTGCAGCGTGGGTGGGCTTGCTTAGCGGAAGAACCAGAGAATTTCTCGAGACCAGACTCTTCCCATACCTGGTGCTTTCTGTATTTCTCCGCTGAGTCTCTGGAACCCCAGGTCCCAGAGTCCCTCCTCCCTACCCCTTGCTGGGCAGACTGGCCGATGGTGCGGCCCTGGGTGGTCCTAGGGAGCCAGCTGCCACGGGCGGGGCCTGGGGGTCCTCAGACTCTGAGGAATAGGGGCTGCCCTGGGGGTCCAGCAGCTGGGCTGCCCTCTTTAGATGCTCCGGGCCTTGGTCCTCCTGCTCCATGCTCCTGCCTGCCATCCTGACTCCCGGGACAGTGCTCTGCGGCAGGAGAGTGGAACAGGTGCACAGGTGCACAGGCTGGCCTCCGTTCCAGCCCCCTGGCGTTCAGGGCCACCTGGAGCCCGGCTCTGGGGATGCACGCGTCCTCCAGGGGAGGCAGCGGCAGCCTGAAACAGAGGTAGGATCTGCCGAGGGGGTGCCGGGCAGCCTGCGCCACCTTGGAACCCCAAGTCCAGTGCCTGAGCCCCCCGCCCTCTGCCCCTGTGCCCCGAGGGGTGGGGATCCCAAGGCAACTGAGCATGATGGTGTGGGGCGTGGACAGAGCTAGAATATGAGCAGGTGGGGGTCCGGCGTGCACACGCATGTTTCCCCCACCCGACACCCCACCCCCACCCTCCCCGCAGCCAGGGAGCTCACATCGCGACCGGGAGGGCCTATGCACAGGGTGCAGGCTCAGAAGACAGAACCTGCTGGATTCAGTCCTATTGCTCTTGAACGTGAGAAGGGGGAGCAAAATGAGACAGGGGGAGGTGAGTCGGAGGGGCCTGGGTGCCCCACCCTCTTCCAGACCCAGACTCCAGCCTGAAGCCCCCCCAGGCCAGCAGCCCCTGCTTCCAGGGCTCCACGCCTCCCCCCACCCCCTACACCTCTGCCACCCGGAGAGGAGTAACTTTTCTAATAACCTTCGGTGTCTCCGACTCATAACATCCAGCAGTGGCTTCCAAGATTTACTGGGATTCCCCCGACATGGTTTGATGGTTTCTTTGAGGAATTGGACAGTTTTGCCGCAGAACTCAATTTATCTGCGAGCGGCGCGTTCCAGTCCCCAAGCCACCAGGCGCCTCCTCCTGCCAGCTCCCGGGCCCACCGGGCCACACGCGGGCTCTGCGGCTGACACGCTAAGTGGCGCCCGGAGTGGGGAGACCGGCGGGGCGGCCTGTGCGCATTGGGGGCTCCTGCGAGGATGTCTGGGAGGCAGGCGGTGGAGGACTGTGCTCCGGGTCAGGGTGCCGAGGAAAGCAGTCCTGGAGCAGCCCAAGGAGGCAGAGCTCATTGGGTGGGGAGGGGAGAGCAGAGCCTCTCCGGGAGGAGCCTGAGGCGGGGGCTTTGTGAACCAGATGGGGCTGGGGGGTTACAGGATGCAGTGGGAGCTCCTGCCTCAGCACTCAGGGGGCCCTACTTCCCCTCTGGTCACTCGCCCGCTCTGCCCGGCTCTGAGGCCTCCTGCCCACCCCAGGCCTCCCCAGGCCTGCCTGTGGCCTAGGGAGGCCCCTCCATGTTCCAGGGACTAACGCCCTGACAACGTGCATTTATTTAACCAATAATCACTAGGCACACGCGCTGTGCTGGGCACTGATCTGGAAAATAAAAATTGCTAGTGCTTCTCCAACAGGGGCTTTATGCTCACGACTGCGCCTCTATGATGCCGCTGAGGCCTCCCCACGGGCCCATTTTAGAGATGGGAAGACAGAGGAGCAGAGAGATTAAAATCCTGGCCACGCTGTCAGGTGGTGATGGAGACTGTGCTCATATCGGTAGCTGCTTCCCGCTGGATACGGGGGCCAGAGGTGACATGGTCCCTGTCCTCCTGGAGCCCAGTGCTGGTGGGAGTCACGTTAACCATGTAATCCCATTGCTTTCAGGGACTGCAAAGGAGAGGGACCCAGAGGGTCACCTGTCACAGGAGATTGCCAGGTGGGTGGGATCTGGGTGGGCTTCCTGGAGGAAGTGATGCTTGAATTGAGATCTGAACCAGACTCAGAGGAGAGAGAAGGCACCCAATTGCACTCATACTACTCATCTTTTATTTATTTATTTATTTATTTATTTTTACTACTACTCATCTTTTAAAGCCCAGACTACCTTCTCCAGGAAGCCCTCCTTGCCCACTCCCAGGCTGGGCTACCACATGACAGCTCCACATCCCTATCTGGGAGCAGCAGGTGGTGTGGACTGAGGCCAGTGGGCAGCATAACAGAGCCCCACTGGTGTCCAGGCGCCAGCTGTGTAGGGGGAGATGCTGAGGCAGGCGACCGCCTCCCCAGCCCCAGGAGAGGCAAGAGGAACATCTATGCGGGCAAAGCCTGCAAGTGGAGGGAGAGCGGGGATAGGCATCGCTGAGCCCCAGCTGTCCCTTCTGGAGGACCGCTTTTCCTGGATGTCGCCTTTGTTCTTAGCTCGTGCCCGGAGCACACGGCGCCTCTTGGCTGGACACGCCAGGTGTGAAGTGGCCCCTGCTCCAGGCATTGTCACTCCCTCGCCCGCCCCTGCCTCCAACGCAGAGCCAAGGCAGCCGGAGCCTCGACACCGCCGTGCCAAGGGACGCATCCGCTCCGCCGGGGCCAGTGAGCCCGGGGCCTAGCAAGCGGCTGTGTGTAGGGGGTGGTGTGAGCCCCTGACGCCTCTGACCCCAGAGGGGGAGGCAGTGTCGGCAGGAACAAGTCCTGATCTCACAGAGGCTCAGTGGGGAAGCATGAGGGTCCAGGACTGTCCGTGTGCACCTGTCCCCCAGCTGGGGGCTCGGGTCTGGTGGGAAACAAGAAGTCAGAGGGAGCGTGCTGGGCACCCCCCACGGTGGCTGCACACGGAGATGCTCCGGAGATGCCGAGCGCCCTGCCTTCCCTGGGGCTCACACCCGGCCTGCCTTGCCGTCTGTCACCAACCAGCCACGGCAACTGGGATGAGCCTCAGAAACCCAGGGTAGCAAGGAACGGGTCCAGACCATGACCTTCCATGTGACATGTGATTATTTTGTGAATGGAGCCAGGGCTGGGGGTGGGGGAGGGGAAACCACCCCCCCAAACCTTGTAAATGCAAGCCGCTCCCCCCCCCCCCACTCCACACAAACACGTTGGCAGGGCTAATTCACACTTCTGGCCCTGCCTGCAAAAACCTTCAGGCTGAGAATTCAGATTCGGAAGGCTTCCTCCAGACTTCTCACAGATCAATGCAAATCCCCTCTGGAGGAATTCACCTCGAAGCCAAATAGGAAGGTAAAATGCCAAGAAAAAACGAGGGTCCTACAGAGGGAAAGTCACCAAACACACAAAGGATCTGAGGGCCGTGGGCAAGAACCAGGGGGACACTGGGCGGGTGAGCCAACCCCACGGCATCTTCAGGCCTCAGAATTATTAAAGGAGGACACCAAACAAGTTTGTTTGATATGATTAGGGGGGAACCAGAAAGGAGAGGCTTGAAAGTGTGAGTGAGGAGCAGGCAAGAGGTTCTAAAAATGACTTGAGCAGATTTGAAAAGGGACCAAATGGAATTTCTAGAAATGAATAAAACAGCAATTGTGTAACTTGGTGCAATCTCTCTGGAAAGCAACTTGGCATTATCTAGTAAATGTGAAGATGAGCAGGCCGGGAAATTTCACTTCAACATTTTTTAGAGACTCTCGTCCATGTGCACCAGGAGATTGTGCCAGAATGTTTCTGGGAGCACTGTTTGTAATAGCAAAATAAACAGACAACAAAACTGAAGGGGGGAAAAATGGAAGAGGAAAGAAAGAACGAACTTTTGGACAGGCAGAGATGCTCGGTTCTGGGAAGAGCTGGCTTGAGAGGTAGTGAGCTCCCCGTCCCTTGCAGGAGGGTGAGCTGAGACTGTTGACCCCTTGTGAGGCTGCTGAACTCTGAGGTCTCACTTTGTTCTAAGGTCCTAGGAGCGGCCTGATTGCAGGGTCCCTTCTGATTTGTCTCCCAAGACCCCAGCTTTGGGCCGGGCACAGGAGCCAGGCTCAGTGTGGGACGTTGAATGAACAGATACATGAATTAATGAATGAACAAACGAATTGAATGAATAAAATAATCAAGTGACTGCCGCCACCTTACTTCCGTGCAGACGGCCCTGCCGCCGGAGCTCCGGGGAGGTCTGGCCTGCGCTCGCGTCTCCCAGGAGATCTGACTCACATGTTCCCTGGGACGTGGAAGGCGTCCAAGTCCTGTAGGTGTCTGGTCCCACAGACGGAGCCGGCCTCCCTGGGGTGGGAGAGCACCCCCCCCCCCGCCCCTCGGGTCATGTTTGCACTGCCCTGCCCTGCCCTCCCCGGCCCGGCTCCAGGCCTGCGGGGGCTGCACAGGGGCCACGGCGTGGTGCCCAGTGGTTGGGGCTTTCTGAGCTGCAAAACCCTTGTTGGTGAGACGCAGAAGAGACAGCTTGGGAGGCTGCCGGGGGTGTCGGTGCCATTTTATGAATAAGAAAGTTCTATGGGAACATGAAGGCCGGGACCCAGGGCCTTACAGAATGAGCCGACTGAGGTTCACAGAGGGGGTCATGGGGGTGAGGAACAAGGTCATCCGGCAGGGGCGGGGAGTGGCCTCTTCCCATGAGTCTGCAGGCCCTGGTGGTCCGACCAGGCCACCTCGACGGTGGTGCTGTCTATGTGCTGGAGGTCACATGACTTGTGTTCTGATGCTCTCACCCCTAGGAGGCCGGGGTGCTGAGGGCTGCCCGCCGGGTCAGACAGGCTCGGCTTCAAATCCCAGCCCGTTGCTGGGCCGTGTTACTCGGGACGAGCCGCAGACCCTCTTGCCCACGAGGTGGGACCATAATCCCTGACCATCGATTCCCCAACCGTGACACTTGCCTTGGTGCCACCCAGTGGAATCAAGTGATCGTCACGCGACCAGAGGTCTTGAGAGCCTGGGGTTGGCGCTCTGGTGACCTGCCACGAGAACGGCGGCCGTGCCCTGAGCCTGACCACGGCCTGGAGCCAAGTCGCTGGCAGAGGCGGCATGGATCAACCTGGTCACCACGGCTGAGCTGCAGACCTGGGACATGAAGGTCCGCTGTCATTTGTGAATGCCACCGGTCTGTTAAACTGGCTGATTTTGGAAACAGATGACTGATTCATTCTTTGTGCTTCGGATTCTTCATTGATAAGACAGAGATGGGGCAGCCCATGTCACAGGGCTCCTGGAGAAGGAGGGAACACTCCGGAGCTGGCCTCCTCTGACCCCCCGGGGTTCCCTGTGGGAACTGACCTCTGACGGCCCCCGACGGCTCTGTCTCCCCACACGGCCAGGATGTCCTCGCAGCAGGGCTGGCCTTGATCCCTCTCTCGGTACCCGGAGCCTGGCACGCAGCCTGGCCTGGGGGAGGTGCCCAGGAAATGTCTGATGCGTCCCCCTCCCCGGCTGGCTGGGAGGTGCGACGACACCCCAGCAGCACTGCCTCTCGGGGCCCCGCACAGGGTCAGTCCACTCTCGGTGTCTCCAGGTGCCCAGTGATCGTCCTCCCTGAGCACAAAGGCACGGATGCCGGTGCTCCACACTTTACACAAGAACTCTGGGAATCCTGAGAGCTGCGTTGGCCATGCTCAGGCTTGGAGACGCTGAAGAGGGTGTGGCTTTAGTGAATCAGGGAGTCCTTTGTGTCCAAGATCCAGGGAGTCAGCAAAGACGGGGCTCACACCCTCTGCACCAGCCCCCTGTCACCCTCGGAGGGGTTGTTGCCGTCACCAAGGAGCGCTGGCCAGGGCGGTGGCCAGGGCCCCTCAAGCAAAGATCAGGAAAGAGCTGAGTCAAAGGTCCCTCGACCTGCAGGGCACGGGGTAGAGGGAGTGGACACGGAGCCCCAAGTTCTGTGGGACCACCTGGGTCTCCCCACCCCTCACAGTTTACACGCGAGGAAACTAGAGCTCCGGGAGGAGATCACACAGCACGGTGAAAACCTCAGCTCAGCCAGAGACGGACCAGACAGGAAGTCCACCAGGTCGGGCCACCCAGGCTCACCCTTGGGGACTCCCTGGAGGCCAGCCTGGCCGCCAGACTGCCCGCTCTGAGGACAGATGAGTCATAGATGCTTGCCTCGCCGGAGAGACAGCCTCTGCGTGACCTCTCCAGGCGGCAGGGCGGACTGGGAGCCTTCCCAGACCCAGGACACTCACGCACAGCAGCTATTGCTCCACGTCTGGGAGCTGGACGCCGTGCGAGTCCAACCTGGGAGTGCCTTTTAGAATTCCGTCCATGAACATCACCACCAGACCCATCACTGAATCTGAGCAAGGAAATAGGGCTCTGGTGTGCCCGTCGTGTGCTGGGCCCTTGGCTGGGCATGCTCCATTTATACAAATGTGTTCTTAGGAGACACATTATTATTGTTTCCATTTCCTGGATAAGGAAACTGAGTCCCAAAGAGGTGAATAAGTTGCCCAGGAACAGGTATCAGTGAATGCCAGGACCTGTCCGGCTCACTTGCTCATTTATTCATGCATTGAATCATTCATTCAATACTTAACGAGCGTCTGGTCTATGCCAGACATTGCGGGGCCCGAAAGCCCATGCCCTCGGCCCCTGAACCCCACTGCCTCCCAGCCTCGGGGCTGCTTGTTCGCACATTGGCTGCATGCCTGCTGAGCACCTGCTACGAACCAGAGCCCAGACCAGATCCGCAGGTGCAGAGCCGGGGAGCGGCAGCCCCGCCCTCGAGGACATCGCTCTCCGAAGCCACCTCGGCGGCAGCAGGAAGGCTACATCCAGCGGCCCCCTCGCAGCACGTGGCGGTGGCGGCCTGGCTGGCGTGGAGGAGGTGCTCAGCAGGTGTTCGAAGCCCAGAGCAGTGACAGAGTCCTCTTCGGCATCCCGGTCTTCAGGGCTGCCAGCCTCGGCCTGCGGAGCTCACCACCTCCCCACGGAGCCATGTCCTTGCCGACCAGGTCAGACCTGGTCCACAGGAGTCCAGCCCACCTCCCCGAGCCCCACTCCTGCTCTTCAGCCTGCTGCTCACAGCCTCTAGCTGGGCTGGTGGCTTCTTTCTGTATGTGGGTGTCCCTGGTGGGGGGGCACAGGCCACAACCCTACAACCTGAGCCGGACCCCGGTCCCTCCACCTGTCTGTGTCCTTTGACGTCGGGGTCTGGCTTCCTTGGCCCACTCCTGGCTCCCCTGCTTCCTGGCTAGATGAGGCTGCTCATCTCCCTGGGCCTCCCTGGGCCTCCCTGGGCCTCAGTGTTCTCAGTCTGTGGGCTGGCGATGAACAGGCCCACCTGGTGGGACAGTGTGGAGTGTGTACTCCTGGCCGCCACATCATTAGTGCTCCACGAACACTCGTGGCACCTGCAGCAGGCCAGGCCCTGAGCTGTCGAGTCAGCAGCACGGAGCTGACTCGTGCGTGGACTCTGCTGCTCCTCCTCCGTTCCTCCCCGTGTGGGTTCCAGGACTCTTCCAGCTTTGAACTTCTGGGTTCTTAACCACTGCCCAGCCCACCACATGCACCGCGCACCACGTGGGGACTGGGGTGAGGAGCTGGGCGGGGGGCTGCTCTTAGCACAGGGGTGGGGGGTGCTATCTTGTCCCTTCCCCTACAAGATCCTGCCCTGCCCCTAACTTGCACCTCACCCGAAGGAGGCCTCAGGGAAGGGGGAGCCAGTGTGTCGGCCAGATGAGCTTTGTTAAATAAAGTCTTGCAAACAGGACTTTACGGTAAAGTATGAGGGGCATCTCCTGCCCCCTAGGGACCCAGCCAAACCTGGCCTGAACCCCACCTCCCCCCATCCTAGCCACCTGGGCTCCCCATACAATCCCTCCTCCCCTACGCTGATCTGAGTTGGGTTATGTTACTTGCCACTCAGAGTCCTATCTACACTGACCATCAAAACCCTCGATTGCTTTCTTTCTACCATTGTGCCTGAACGCCCATAACTCTGGCAGGTGTTAACAGCTATTGGTGGCTAGTTTGAGGAAAACCTGCGGAGGAAAAAGCCCACACCTGGAGGACAGGGGACCAGGAGAATGACAGAGTCACCAATGATATTGAGAACATTCGCACTAAACCCCACCGAAGGCCTGCTCTCCCCCTGGAAGCTTCGGTCCCGTGACTTAATTTCCCTCTAGCGTCCTGTACTTGTACCGTGAAGAGCTCCAACCAGATTTGATGGAAGGGCTGTGGGTTTCCCTGGGATCTATTTTTTTTAAGTTTTATTTATTTGTGAGAGACACACAGACACAGGCAGAGGGAGACGCAGGCCCCTGTAGGGAGCCTGATGTGGGACTCGATCCCAGGACCCTGGGATCATACCTGAGCCCAAGGTAGACACTCAACCACTGAGCCACCCAGGCGTCCTTCCATGGGATTTTGACCCAGGGGGTGGGTGTGGATCTCTGCGGGGAGGTCACGGTCACCTCACATTTGGGACAGAGCAGGTGCATCCAGGCAGGTGTAGGCAGCACACCTGTCTGAATGTTGAGGAGGACTGTCGCAGACCTCTGCTGGGTAGCTCCCAGCACCTGTCTCCGTTCCACAGGCACCTGTGCCTCTGCTTGTCCAGGTGAACCGGCTCTACTCCCAACTCCCAGACCAGCACTGGAGCACCTGATCTGAGCTAAGCCATCAGGGCAGTTCAATCCCCCGACCTTGCGATTGGCTCAGGTTGGGGGTGAGACTGAGGTTGGTCCAACCAGAGGAATACCGAGGCATTTCCAGGAGCGGCCTAGCAGAGACGAGACTCTGTCTCTCTCCAAGGATATGGATGAGGAACCACGGAGCCCCCAGAGCTGCTGGACGGCCTCCTTGGACTGTGAAGGGAGCCAGCTTCAAAATGAATCTGATGCCAGAGAAAGAAGAGGAGACAACAAGAAACGGAACTCTGTTCCATCACGGAGCAGCTGACACCAGCTTCACCCGAGCCCTTCAGTCTAATGAAGGAATAAGTCATCTTTACTTTAAAAGCCCATTGAGGCACTCCTGGGTGGCTCAGGGGTTTAGCGCCTGCCTTGGGCCCAGGGCGTGATCCTGGAGACCCCGTATCGAGTCCCACGTCAGGCTCCCTGCATGGAGCCTGCTTCTCCCTCTGCCTGTGTCTCTGCCTCTCTCTCTCTGTCTCTCATTAATAAATAAATAAATAAAATCTTAAAAAAAAATAGAAGTCTGGTCTGGTGCTTTCAGGTGCTTTCAACTCATCCACTTGCTAGTTGGCCGTGAGTCCTAAGACCACCATGGTGCACACTCAGGGTGGCGAGTGAGCTGGAGGGAGAAACCTGGGATTGAGTCTTAGTTGGGAAGCAAACGGAACTCCCCTGGGGAGAGAGGACCGTGCCTGGTGGATCCCCCAGATGTTCTTTATTTAAGAGAGACGTACTGCTCAGGAAGCCAGAGCATCAGTCTCCGCCTTTTTTTTTTTTTTGAGATTTTATTTATTTATTCATGAGAGACACAGAGACAGAGGCAGAGACACAGATGCTGTTAACCTCCTTCTAGAGATACAGACCTGCTTCTTTCCAGAAGACCAGGGAGCCTATCAACCACTCATTCCTGGGAAACTGGGTTTCAGGAGGCCTTCCCGTCTGGAAAGAAGGGCAGAGCAAAGCACAGTGGGGAAGGCACAAGTGCTGATCAGGACCCCTGCAGATATTCACAAGGGTGGGTGCCACCAGCTAGAAGGGCAGGGGCCTGCGGCCCCAGGGCAGACCCCCCCAGTGGGAGGAGGCTCTGGCAGGGGCTGGAAGTCTGTCCTCAGATTGTCCTGGAGAATCCCCACCATCTGGGTCCCGTGAACCCCCCACAAGTGGGTAAAACCCACTGCAAAAAACACCAAGCTTCTTTTTCCTCCCTTGACGTTATTGACAGCATCCCAAAAGATTAAATCATTAATTCTGATCTGAGACCATGGAGAAATATTATCACTAGGCATTGAGGTTTGAGGTGCCCTTAATTAACACTGTGAAAAAATTGGTGAAAGTAAGATTATAATATTTCAATTAAAGATAACAAAATGCATGAAAAAACAAGGCAAAATGAGATAAAAAAATGCTTGTCTTTTCCAAAAAGAAAGGGAGAAGAAAGGGCACTGGCCCAGCACCTGTGAAGTGCTCACTGAGTTTAATGAACACCCAGTGAGACCCTGCCATGAGTGCAGGGCTGGGAACCCAGGGGCAAAGCTTCCACTTCTGCCCTTAAGGAGCTTATGTTCTAGATGCACATTCTGCTGCGGGACCTGCCGCCACACTCGCGTTTGGGATTCGCTGATTGGAGCCCATGGCTTCCGAGCTGGAAGGGTTTCAGGGACAGACTTTGATCAAACTGACATTATCAGATGGGACCTTAGGGCTTCGCTGGACAACGCGGATGGTGACTGAGAGAGGAGGTAAATGAACCTGGGGTGCACGCTCGTGTGTGTGTCCAGACGTGTGTGTACTCAGGCCCCGTGTGTGTCTGTCCTCCAGTGTGTGTGCATCCAGGTGAGTGTGCATGCATGTGGGTCCCTGTGTTTCTGTCCTGGGCGTGCATGCACGTGTGCCCCGAGTGTGCACCTGTGTGTGTGGAGAGTGGCCAGGCGAGCACTGTCCAGCTAACATCGTGGACATCCTTCCTGCGGTGGCACGAGCTCCAGGGTGCTTCTTCATCACCCACTGTCCTCCCGGGCTGCACCCAGACGGGGGACCCGGGGATGCTCAGGGGATGCTCTGTGGGTGCCCGTTCTGCGGTCCGGACTGTGTCCAGGCTGAGCCCCACGCGGTCTGGTCTGACGGGTACAGACTCCGGCTCCCCTCAAGCCTCAGGTGGCCGCTGGGGATTTGGGTTCCCGAAGACTCCGTGGGCCAGGGAAGAAAGCCCGGGTTCTTCCCGAGTCCTAGCCTTACATTAGGACATTGGCCTTGATGTCGGTCTCTTAGCAACCACGGGTTACCTGTGGCCGGGCAGCCCTCGAGACGTGCTCCAGGCGGGCTGCACCGGGGGCTTTCCCGAGGGGTTCAGGGTCACCGCTGTTCGCTGAGCCTAGAGCGGGGTGTGGGGGCACCCGGAGGGCCCCGAGCTTTGCTCCCCCACCGCCGCTCTCACCTCCCACCCACCCCCCAGAAGTCCCAGCTGGGAGGGGGACCCTGCCAAGTGCTGGGTTTGCTCAGCCTCAGGTGACGGAAGCCCCCCGGCTGCGGCCGTACATCACATTCTCACGCCCAGACGTCCAGATGTTTCTCCACCCAAAACCCAACGGCTCTGGTGCTGCCGGATTCTAGGGGAGGTCCAGCTCCGCTCCCCTGGGACAAGGGCTGGTGGCCCCCACCCCTCCCAGGGCGCCCCGCAAACCCCCGGCGAGCAGGGCGCTCTGTGGCTGCCCCACCTCAGGAGACTGAGACAGTCCACATGGCCTGAGCTCCTCCTGGCGCCCCAAAGGGCACCCAGCTGTGCGGCCTTTCCTCCCTCCCACACTCGCTCTGGGCTTGGCCCTACCTCTGCACGCACGTGGCCTGGTTTTCAGGACTGAAAACCGGGCAAGGTCTCAGAGAGGACCCTGGCTGGCCGGTCGGGGTCACGGCCAGCCCTGCCTTCGTCTCTGGGGGCTAGCTGTTAGTGGGCTCGGGGAGTCCCTGACTCACAATCCCCCCAGGAGCACCACCGTGTCAGGCTCTTCCCGCTCCTTCTAGATGCCTCTCCTGGGTCCCTTCTCAGAATTTACGAGTGGGCTTGTCCCAGCCTGCTGTTCCCATCTGCCCTCCTCCACTGCACCCAGGACTCCGATCCGACCCCTGCCTTCCTTCCTTCTCAGCCCAACCTGCTGCCCCTCTGCACTTGTGTCTGCCCATCTTCATCCTGCATATCCTCCCAGGCCCCCAGTTCCTATGCCACCCAGGAAGCCTTCCCCACTGCCCATTTGGAAGGCTCCCTTCATCCAAGTCTTACTCCTCCGATCGTCCCTCCCCCACCCCACACAGGCTCTGAGGCTTGAAAACACAGCATGCGACACAACGGGCCAGAGTTCAGATGCTTCAGGGGAGACCTCGTTCCCCATCTGGCCCTGGATGGGCCTTAAGCTTGCTCATCTTTGACGCCACCTTTGTTCCCATCCAATCCTGGAGACACCAGGTGAGAGAACCAGAGATGCCCTGGGCTGGGTGGGAGGCGAGCTGGAGCCTGTTCAGAGCAGCTCCCGCCATCTGTGGCAGCTCCGGGCCCTGAGAACACGGTTGTCCACAGAGCAGCCTCTGTCCACATGGAGTGGACATCCTAGTTTGGAAAGATGGACAATAAATCATAAATAAATAAATGTTCAGGATGCAGATGGCGCTAAGCTCTGCGGAGACAAGGCAGGAGGAGGGCACAGGGGGAGGCACGCATCCAGCGATACGATCGCCTGTTCTTCCACACGTCCAGTGGAAGAAGTCAGTGACTTACCAGGCTCCATGCAGAGCCTGGGGCTGGTGCTTCAACTCAGACATGACATCAAGAAGCTCACAATCTGGGATGCCTGGGTGGCTCCTGGGGTCCTGGGATCCAGTCCTGCATCGGGCTCCCCGCAGGGAGCCTGCTTCTCCCTCTGCCTGTGTCTGTGTCTCTCATGAATAAATAAATAAAATCTTTAAAAAAGAGAGAGAGAGAGAGAAGCTCACAATCTGGTGGGGGGCGTGCACATGGACCAGGTTCGCCGTGGCAGTTTGCTGAGCTCTTCAGCTTCACCAGGCTCAAGCAGAGGGGCACAAATGGGAGTGAAACTGCAAATGCCTGTGACCCCGAGGTCAGCAGGGGAATCCCAGAGGACGAGCTTGGCAGGGCTCCCATGGGATGAATAGGAGCTCACTCCCTAAGGCCAGGGGGAAAGGCAATGGAGGAAGAAGGGAGAGCAAAGCACCGAAGCCTGGGAGAATGTGACTGGCGCGGGCCACGGGGCGTCTTCTGAGATGCCTGCAGTGCTGGCTAGGCCCAGGGTGGGGAGGCAGGCAGAGACCAGAACATAAAAGGTCTTGTGGCCCACGCCAGGGAGGCTGTGAGGGTGTAAGCAAAGGGGGGGCATGGAGAATTTGGAGGACCATCTGTCAGCGTGCCCGGCAAGGCTGCAGGGGGGCAGGCCGGGCCCGTGGGAGGGGCCCGCAGCGGGCCCAGGCAGGACCCCATGGCAGCTTAGACTGAGGCAGTGCCAGAGGGGGGAGGAGAGGGAGACAGAAGAGCCGCAGGAGGGAGGGCATGGAGGGAGGAGCACAGACACCTGGGCCAGGAAGCCAGTCGCTGGGATGGGGCGCAGGTGAGGATGTTTCGTGGGGAGTGACTGTCCTGCTGTTTATCCAGGAGGAGATGCCAGGAGCGGCCAAAAACACAGAAGACCCCTGGCTTCTGTGTCTCTTCTCCACGTTCCTCCTCCATCTCGCCCCAAACTCCAAGGGGCTTTGCCCCCTCAACCTGCCTCTCTCTAAGGCCTACACCCCACCTTTTTCTGGGCCCTCTTCCCTCGTCCCCGGAGGCCTCCCTCACTGCAGATGGGCTCAGCAGCACTGCCAGCCCAGGGTCTCATGTGGGCTCCAGACAGATGGAACATCCGCTGTCCCGGTTAGCACTGCCTGGGTCCCAGCCCTGAGCCCAACAAGTGAAGGGCTTCTTGTGTCTCGTGGGAAAGTCCCAGAGGTTGGCTTCAGCTGATTCAGCCCAACACCGTCATCAATGCCCAGGCTCCTATTGTCCCATTGTCAGCTCTGTCCTCCTCAGCCTGTGACTGTGATCCTCACAGTCACACAATGGCTGCTGAGATCAAGACACACTACCTCTGCATTCCGGGTGGGAGGAAGCACACGAGGCTCAAAACAACAGGAAATGGCTGCAAACTCTGGTACTTTGACACACCTTTGCCCCAGTGACCCACTCACACCTTTCCGACCAGAATGGTACCCTCAGGCCATCCCCAACAGCAGGGAGGCCCACACAGTCCTGCTCCTGGGGCGAACCTGGTGTCTGGCAATTTCACGGACACATCAGGGCTCTCGGACGCTTATCAAGAGTCGTCAAAGTGGACACATTCGTTTTGCGCAGCGTGTCTGAGTGATGACGCTTCCTTAAACCTGACCGTGGGGATTGTCTCCAAGACAAATCACCGCCAGGACTGCACAACAGCGTCCCCGTTATCTCTGTGTAACCGGCCTCCGCGGGGTGATAAACAGCCTGGATGGAAACGTTGCTTCTGCAAATTGAACTCTGTGGGGCCGAAGGACTGCCATTACGTTAATTATATTCCAAAAATTTCCCATTTATCTCCGGGCTGCCGCTCCGGTTCCCGGGTGGATGCGTTTGCGTCCGTTTGTGAATGCACAGGGCCGGCCGGGCGCAGTGCTCCCCTCCCTCCACCGCAGCAGGGAGCGAGGAGACTGGCTCGGCTCAGGTGCCAAGGCTTTGTCTCAGATCCGTGGGTTTGAGCCCCCCCCCCCCCCAGGCTCTTACCTGAGGATGCAGCCCAAAAGCAAGGGGCCTGCTCTGGCCTCAGAGCTAATTACCATATTATGCTAATCCGGGCCTTAACATATTACGTGCATAATGGCTGGTCTATTTTTAAAGCCACCAAGGGGATCAATTCGAGCCTGAAGCTCTCCTCCAGCATCAGCACGCTCTTTGATTTGGGGTTATTCCAAGAGAAGGGATCTCTTTGGCTGGAAAGACGCCTGCGTGGGCCATCCTCCCACCCCTGCCCTGGGTCCCTGGGGCATGGAGTTGGTGTGGGGCAGTGAGGCAGGTGCCAGGCGTCAGGAGCGGTCCCCAACACCTCCAGCCCAGCACGGTGTGCAGCCAGGCTCCTCTCTTCTCTGCAGGCCTTGGAGGCAGTCGGAAAACCTCTCCAAGATGCTCAGAGAGCCGAGCCTGGGAGGAGATGTTAATTCTGTGTTTGTAGATGAATGTGTATGAATGTTCATAGATGCACTATTTATTTGTAATGGTCAAAAAGGAAAAAAATCACCCAAATGCCCAGCCACTGATAAACAAGCAGAAACTTGTCGACACTCACTGGCACCAGGATGACCCTGGTAACCATTATGCTAATGAAGAAAGCCACGAGAGACCACCTGTCATATGATCCCATCTGGAGGAGCTGCCCAGAGCAGGCAAATGTGGAGATGGAATGTAGATTAGTGGTTTCCTCGAGGTGGGTGTATTAGAAGGTCATAGCTAAAGGGTGTGAGGTTTTTTTCTGGGATGAGGAAATGTTCTAAAATTGATTGCAGGGATGGTCGCACACCTTGTGAATAGACTAAAAACCACTGAACTCTTCACATAGGCGAATCGTAGCAGGTGAATCTATCCCACAGCTGTTACCAAAAAAAAAATTCACTTACAGAGACAGCAATTTTTCGGGGAAATAAAATTGATGGCTATAGATACCCTCGCCTGGAGGGTTTGTAAATGCTGTCTCTGAGGGTGCTTTACAAAGGGATCAGAGGGTATGGGCCAAAGGACAGAAATGACTCAAATGTCCATTAGCTGATGAATGGATACACAAAATGTAGTTTTTCTGTACGATGATATATATTAGCCATTATCCCATGAATGATTTGCAAAAATGGTTTCCATTCAGTGGCTTGTCTTTTCATTTTCCTGATGGCATCCTTTGAAGCATCAGTTTTGAATCTTGATGAAGTCCCGATTTACCTACTTGTTTCTTGATTGCCTACACTTTTGGGGTCATAGCTAAGAAACTCTTGTTGAATTGAAGGTCGTGAAGACTTACCTGTAAGTCTTCTCTTTAGCTCCCACACTTAGGTCTCTGATGTACTTTGAATTAATTTTTTTAGTTATAGGGTGTGAGGTAGGGGTCCAGCTCCATTCTTTTGCATGTGGATATCGAGTTGTACTGGCATCGTTCGTCGAAGAGACAATTCTTTTCCCGTTTATTGGTCTTGGCACCCTTGCCAAAAATCAGTTGGCCACCATTGTGAAGGTTCATTTCTGGACTCCCAACGCTATTCCATTAATCTATATGCCTATACTTATGCCAATACCACACTGTCTTGGATCACTATAGTATTGTGATAAATTTTGAGGCAGGAAGCGTGAGCCCTCCAATTTTTTTCTTCATTTCCAAAATTGGTTTAGATATTTGAGTTCCTTTGAATATTCATACAAATTTTGGATTGGACACCAAAGAAACCAGCTGGGATTCTGATAGAGATTACACCTAATTATAGATAAGTTTGGGGAGTATTGCTATCTTAATAATATTAATTATTCTGATCTCTAAACATGGGATGTGTTTCCATTTGTTTAGATACTGTTTCATTTCCTTCAACAATGCTTTATAGTTTTCAGAGCATATGCTTTGCACTTCTCAAATACATTCCCAAGTATTTTATTCTTTTAATGGTATTATAAATGAATTTTTTCTTCACTTTATTTTCAGATTATTCATTGCCACTCTATAGAAATACAACTGATTATTGTATATGGATGAATTTTTGTATCCTGAAACCTTAATGAACTCGTTTCTTAGTTTTAATAATTAATTTAACTAGTAACTCAGTATAGTGGGTAGTAGATTGCTCAAGATTTTCTATACACAAGATCATGTCATCTGTGAATAAAAATCATCTCACTTCTTCCTTTTCAAGCTGGAGGACTCTGTTTCTTGTCTATTTGTGGGCCAGTCCCCCCAGTACAATATTTGATAGAAGTCGTGAGGGTGGACATCCTTGTCTTATTCCTGAACTTCAGGGGATATTGTCCTGTCTTTCACCATCACATACGATGTGAACTGTGGGTTTCTCATAGATGCTCTTTATCAGGTTGAGGAAGTTCCCTGAAATTATTAGTTTGCTGAGTATTTTTATTGTGAAAAGGTATCACATTTTACCAAAAGCTTTTTCTGCATCTGTTGAGATATTTTGCTTATAATTTTATTGGCATGTTGTATTCTATTAATTAATTTTTGGATGTTAAGCCAACCTTGCAATATTGGGATAAATCCCACTTGGTAATGGTGGATAATCCTTTTTATATGTTATTTGAGGGGATCCCTGGGTGGCTCGGCGGTTTGGTGCCTGCCTTTAGCCCAGGGCGCGATCCTGGAGTCCCGGGATCGAGTCCCGCATCGGGCTCCCAGAATGGAGCCTGCTTCTCCCTCCTCCTGTGTCTCTGCCTCTCTCTCTCTCTCTGTGTCTATCATGAATAATAAATAAATAAATAAATCTTTATATGTTATTTGATTTTATTTGCTAATATTTTACTGAGGAGTTTTGCTTGCATACTCTATAAGAGTTACTAGTCTTATGATAGCCTTGTCTTTTTTGGTATCTGAGTGATAGTGGCCTCAGAACGAGCTGTGAAGTGTTCCCTCCTCTTTGATTTTTTGATGAGTTTATAAAGAATTGTCATTGATTCTTTAAATGTTCAATAGAGTTCACCAGTAAACCCAACTGGACCTCATGGAAGTTTTCCAGTTATTAATACACTATCTTTACCTGTTTATTCAGATTTTCTTTCTTCTTAGTTTAGATAGTGTGTATCTTTCTATACGTTTGTCCATTTCTCCTGTTGTCTCATTTATTAGCATATGGTTGTTTCCGGTAGTTAAGTGGCATCTTTATTTTTTTTAAGATTTTATTTATTTATTCATGAGAGACACACAGAGAGAAAGAGAGAGGCAAAGACACAGGCAGAGGGAGAAGCAGGCTGCATGCAGGGAGCCTGACGTGGGACTCTATCCCGGGTCTCCAGGATCAGGCCTTGGGCTGAAGGTGGCACTAAACCGCTGAGCCACCTGGGCTGCCCAAGTGGCATCCTTAAATATTTTCACTTTCTGTTTGTTTCTGGTATATAGAAACCAACTGACTTCTTGAATGGTCCTATTAATTCTATGATTTACCTATACCATTTCTCTACATCACCACCCACATAATCGCATTCTCAGTGAATGATGACAAACTTGTTTCTTCATTTCCAATTTCCATGAGTATTCTTTTTGCCACCTTATTACACTGGCTGCACTTACCCCCAACCCAATCCCTGCCAGGATTAGACAGAAATGGGACAAGCAGGCTTTTTTGCTTCGCTGCCAATCTTTTTTTTTTTTTTTAAGATTTTATTTACTTATTTGACAGAGAGAGAGCACAAGTAGGGGGAGCAGCAGAGGGAGAGGGAGAAATAGATGCCTTGCTGAGCAGGGAGCCCAATGCAGGGCTCGATCCTAGGAGCCTGAGATTATGACCTGAGCCAAAGGCAGACACTGTACTGACTGAGCCACCCAGGTGCCCCCAAATAACTCAGTCTGCCCTTCTGAGCCTCAAACTCAGGGCCTCCAGATTATGAGACTGACGTGCTGCCAGCTGCACTAAGAGGGCACTTTGCTGCCAATCTTAGAAGGAAAGCTTCCAACATTTCACCAATAAATACATGTCTCTGACAGATCTTTGGGTAGGGGTCTTTTACCAGGTTAAGGCAATTCTTTATATTTCTAGTTGTCTAAAAGTGCCTTTGTTTCATAAACAGATATTGAACTCCATCAGATGCTCTTTGTCCATCTATTAAAATAATAGCACGATTTCTCTCCTTTAATCTGTGAATATGGCAAATGACATTGGAATTCCTACTGTTAAATCTACCTTGTGGTTTGATTTTGTTTTATTTACTATTTTTAATATTTTGTTCAGAATTTTTGCATCACATTCATGAGTTGGCTCTGCCTGTAATTTTTCCTTCCATTGTTCTCTTTTCTTTTTTTGTATCAAAGTAAACTGGTCTCATGAAGTGAGCTGGGTGATCTGCTTTCCTCTTTCTGCAGGGGCTGGTATAAGGAAAGCATTCTTGTTCCTTACATGTAACATAGAATTCTCTGTTGAAGCCATCTGGACCTGGAGTTTTCTTTGTGGGAAGGTTTTTAGTTACAGATTCAATGGTTATAAGATCGCTGAGATTTTTCCCTTTCTTTTTGTGCCAATTTTGGAACATTGTATTTTTTTAGAAAGTTATTCATTTCATGTTAAATTACACAATTTTTTCCCACAGCAGCCCCTATTTGGTTTCCTAAGGCTGCTGTGACAAGTCACGACAAACTTGGTGGCTTAACATAAACACAAATTTATTCTCTTACAGCCTGGAGGCCAGAAGACCAAAGTGGGTCACAGGGGGCTAAAATCAAGGTGTCAGCAAGAGGACCATACTTCCTCTTGAGGTTTCAAGGAAGATCTGTTTCTTAGCCTTTTCCAGCTCTTGGTGGCCACCTGTATTCTTCAGCTTCTGGCCACTTCTCTCATCTTCAAAGAGCATCATCGGGACTCTGCCTCTGCCATCAGCCGCCCTGCCCTCACTGTCTAATCTCCTTCTTATAAGGATGCTTGTAATCATGGTTCATGCCCACCTCCTAATGCAGGAGACTCTCCCTGTCTCGAGATCCTCAATCCCACCTGCTAAGTCCCTTTGCCATATAAAGTAACGGGTTCCAGAGAGTGGGATCCGATGTTCATGCGGGTTATCCTGACTACCGCTCCCTCTTCCCATCTACAAGATCTGCAATGTCTGCTTTCCCATTCCTGATTTGGTATTTGTGCTTTCTCTTTTTTATGGGCCCATCTCTTCAGAGTTCTCTCCAACAGTCCTGTTACGTGAACAAGGGTGAATGGCCAGACCAGGCTGGCTGGAGCCGCGTGTACAAAGGGAAATTCAGAAATGTGAGCCATCACCAACGGGTGGGCCGCCTGCTGCTCATGCTCATTCTGCACAAGTGTGCAACCATCCAACCTGGGTGGGTGTCAGATTCTGGGATAGGGAACCTCAACCACCCCCGGGCCGTGGAGCGTTGACGCTGCAGTAGAAAAGCACCTCCCTTGGGCCAGTCACAGGGCAGGATCAACAGCAGTATGACGGGCAGACTGTGGGCTCCAGCTCCAGCTCCAGCTCTGCCAGCTTAGTGTTCATGTTGGAGATGCTCTAGCCCCTCCTTGGGGTGCTGGCATTGGGATCGTCACCGGGAACACCTGTCTTAGGCACTTGGCTCTACCTAGGTGTAATAGAGCTGTACGCCAGGCCTACCTTTCTGCTGGAGGCCAGTCTCCAGTGAAGCAAGCCCAGACAAGGTAACCCTCTTGCCTCAAATATTTTCAAAGAATTAATATCTGTCTTTGTTAATTTTCTTGTGCTTTCCTATTTCATTCATTTCAGAGCTCATTTTTATTATTCCCTCCTATTTGTTTTGGTTTTATTATTGCTTTTTTTTGTTGTTAGGTCCTTGAGATGAATGCTTAGCTCATTAATTTTCAGGCTGGTTATTCTCTAAAGCATATACAGATGACTATAACTCACTCCCTGAGCCCTGTGCACCTGCCTCGCTCATGTTCCGATGCACTTGCTTTTCTTTCTGTTCAGCTCAATTATTATCCTATTTGTATGACGATTTTTTTCCTTGACCAGTGGGTTACTTAGATGAGCATTTCTTAACTCATAACTATCTTTGTGTTACTGATATATAACTTCATTACCTTGTGTCTGTAGATCATGCGTGACTTCAATCCTGTGGAATTTTATTAAGATTTGTTTTATGGCCAAAAATATGGTCAGGTCTTTAAAGATGTCTCATCTGCATCTGAAAATAACATGTATTCTACAACTGGACATGGTCCTCCTTTTGTGTCAATTAGATCAAGTCTATTGTGCAGTTTGAGTCTTCTGATTCCGTACCGATGTCCTTTCTGCTTATTGTATCAGTTGCTGAGATCTCACACATGACTGTGAGTTTTTCTGCTACTCCATGTAGTTCTCTTTTGCCTTAGATATAGTGAGGCTATGTTACTAGGTGCATGCAAACCTTGAATTGTCATGTTATCTTGGTGAATATAACCTTTATCATTATAAAGTACTTCTATCTTCTAATGATTTTTCCATTCTTGCCATTTTGTCTATTACTAATCAAGTTCTACTGACTTTCTTTTGGTTAATGTTCCCTTGATAAACGATTTTTTTTCCTTTTCCTTTCTACTTCTTTGCATCGTTATGTTTCAGATAGATCTCTTGTAAACAGAATATTAGGGTTTTGAAAAATCATTGCGACAACCTTTGCTTTTCAACTGGAAAATCTGACCCGTTTAAGGTTAGTTTAGTTTCTGATATATCTGGTTTAAATCTATTGTCTTACTATGTGTTTTTATTTCTCTAACTTCTTCTATGCTGTTTTTCTCTCAGTGCTTATATTTTGGAGTTGATTGAGGTTTTTAAAATTCTATTTTGCCTTCTGTTAGCTTGAATGGTTTCTTTTGTGGTTTTCATAGAAGTGTCAATATCTCTCTTTACTCATTAGAACAAAGTTTTATTCACCGCTTTTCCACTTTCTCAGAAAATGCAAGGGCCTGAGACCTTTTCAACTTTATTTACAGGCTCTGTGTTTGCATGTTATTTCCATACACGCATTAAATTCTATATGAATGTATAGAGTCTGTAGTCATTTCAATTTCAATTTTTAAACAAATTTGAGACTTAACAAATTTATACAGATATAATTTGCATACCACAAAGTTCTTCTGTTTAAAATGTACACATCAATGTTTTTAAGTTTATTGACAGAGTTGTGCAACCATCAGAATAATCAATTTTAGAACATTGTATTGTCCCCCAGAGACACCTACTACCCACGAGCAGTGACTACACATTACTCCCACCATAATTTGAGACCCAGACATCTTCATCTTCTTCCAGAGAGAATTTCCTTTAATTCTGCAGGTGTTTGGGGACACCAGCATTCTAGATTTACTTTACTCCAAAGTCAGAGACTGAGATTTTTGACATCATACTGATGACTTGAAGAAAGCTACAGGGCATGTAAATTTACTCTTTACACTAAGACATACTCCAACCCCAAATGCAGGCTGAGGAACATTTGTCAGGACTCTGGGCCTTGGCCAGCCACAGACCCTGATTCTCATCCACCTAACCTTGTGAGGCTGACACAGTGCAGCTGGGTCTCTTGCTGTCTTTTTCCACACCACTGATGCTCTCAGCAGGACAGCAGCCCTAAGTGCGGGCTATGCTTTCTGATTTACTTCTCTCAGATTTTACTCACCATCTTGTTACTCCTTGATGCTTCTAGGAAAATGTTTAAAACCTTCCCTCCAGCTGTTTCCCTATCTTTGATGGGAAGGAGGGTTTCCATGACGTTGTCTACCATTATTTGCAGGTTTGGGAAGCCCTGTCTTGTCAGAGGCGAGCATCTGCTGGAGCTCTGCTGGGTGACAAGCACAGGCCCCCTCTGCTCTCAGGGACATATCTATTCAGGATACAGGTCGTCTTCTCCCTCCTTGTCCTGCCAAATCACACTCCTATTACCTAGAGAATAGGTCGTCTTCTCCCTCCTTGTCCTGCCAAATCACACTCCTATTACCTAGAGAACAATCTAGTCATCTGGACTAGGGTTTAGGAACAAAAGCCAGAAAGTATTGCTGGCAAATTCCTGCTTCCTGCCAGGTATAAAGTCCTCTTCCACCCTAGAGCCAGAACAGAAGGCTGACTGCTTGGCTCTCACCTGAGAGAAAGCAGAAAAAAAAAAAAAAGCAAAAGAATGCCTTCAATAGTCTCCAGCCACATGTATTCAACTTGCATGGGATTTCAGTTCAGGAATGATAAAAGATAAAATACTATGAATCTTTAAAAAAAATGATGAAGGCAAGACTTTGGAGCCAGGCTGTGGGGGTTTGAGTCTGGGCTCCATCACTGGCCAGCCGTGGACTGGGCACCCAACTCTGCACCAACCACTTTATGAGTCTCCTCCTTTAATCTTCCAGGTAACCTCTGAGCTAGGTGCTGCAATTATCCTCCAATTTACAGGTGTGAAAGGGCCAGGCCCAGGTATTACCAATCCTTGGGAACGCGCCATTCCTGCTGCAAAGAGAACAAAAGAGAAGTGGAAAGTGAGATGCTCTGTAACCCAGCGGGGGAGTGTGGGCGTGACGTCACTGGCATCCTGCCACCCAGGAGAAGGGGCGGTTCTCAGACACCTGCTGGTGCGCACAGATGGCAGATGGGGATCCAGGCTGATCTGGGGCGGGTGGGCTGGGGTGGGGGAGGGGAAGGCGGCGATTCTAGGCATTTTGAATGACAGGCGCGATGGAGCAGCTCCCAGAGCGGATGCTGGGACACCTCCAGCCTAACAAAAGACCGGAAGGAGAGAAAAGATGCTTTGTTCTAATAAATCAGTGTGGGAGAGCTTACACTAAATGTTCTTGGACTTTCTGGATGAGTATTGGAGCTTCTGAGGTTCTGAGAATTGTGGGGAAGAAGGGAGTGAACTTTATTTTATCCTCAATTTCCTGGACCAAAGTGCGTGGGAGCAGGGTTTCTCCTTCCCATGCCTCTCTGCAGCCTGCACTGTTCTTAATGTCAAGCAGGACAGTGGATTCTTTCTCACCTATTAGGAAGTGCTGTGTTGGAGGAAGGAAATGAGAAAAATATAAGCAGAAATAAATGACCAAGAAAAAGAAAAACAATAGGATGTGTGAAATCAGTAACTGACTCTTTAAAGATAAATGAGTACAATAGTCAACTTCCGACTATTAATCAGTTTAAAAAAGTTAAAAGGAAAATAGATTAGTTTGAGAAGAAAGGGACATAACAGAAATGGAGAGAGGTTTGTAAAGCCTAAGAGAACACCATCCACAATTTTATGCTGGTAGATTTGAAAATCTCTCTGAAATGGACAATTTTCTATTAAAGTTTCCAACATGATGAAAGCAGAAGTAGCTGATCTAGGATAAAAATGTCATTTATCGTCCCAGTTACCTCTTACCAGAAATTGCAGCCAATTAAATTTAACAAGAAAATAATCAGTAGGTGGGTGCCCTCAGCAAGGAGACAGATGTTCCTTAGCTGCCCAGGAAATGTTGCTCTAACTGGAAGCCCCAGGAGCGCCAACAGGAAACTACTGGAATTGTGGCTAATTGGGAACCGCAGCCAGTAGAGAGAGAGAAAAACCCTGCAATAATCAGAAAATAGAAGGTAAATGGAATGCAATTAAACCAAGTAAACACAACAAGAAAGGCAGAAAGCCCAAGTGAAGGAAAATCTAGAACCTGTTTGTGGAACAGGGCTAGGATTTGCATGCGGGGTCCATGTGAGCCACACATCCTTTAAGTGTTTGTACAGCAGAAGCTCTGAAAGCATTGCACAAAATGCCAGCAGTGCATGCAGCAAGCACCCTGACGCGTATTTTGTATTTTTCTTGTATTGCTTGTATTTTTCTGCATTGCTTACATTCCTGTAAGTGCATGTTACTTTCTGCTTAAGTAATTATGTGTAAAGCTAAAATGAGAGGAACATAGATTAAAATGTTAAAACTCTTTCTCTAAGTAGGTGGAAAATTCTAGGTTCTTTTATTGTTTCCTTTATACTCTATTTTCTACATTGAACATGTATTACTCTTACAAAAGAGAACGAATCAGTAAATGATTTATGAAAAATGAAATTCAGGAGAAATGATAAGTGGGTATAAGTAGCCCACACATTTTTGAAAAGGGACAGTGGCAAGTGATAACTTGCTTTATCAACTATTTTCAAAATAAAAAGCTGGGTACCTGGGTGGCTCAGACAGTTATGCACTGGATTCTTGATCTTGATTGTGAGATCAAGCCCCATGTTGGGCTCCATGCTGGGCTTGGAGCCTACTTTAAAAAAATGAAAATAAAATCAAAAGTAATATGAATTATGGACATAAAAAGGTATTTTTCTTTCTCTTCCTGGTTGTTTTTTTAAAAAATCAATTCATGTTTTAGGATGTAGACAGCTACAAGAGAATACCATTCCCCATCTAGCAATGAGAAAAAGAAGCATAATCTACAAATCAGTTTTCCTTGAGCCGTGAGAGAGTAAGACCCCAAGAAAATGAGAGGAAGTGAATTTGAGAGCCCTTCTGCAGAGAGATAGGACAATTGATCCTTTAGCAAAGCATAGAGAAAACAGACATCCATAAAGACTAGTAAGGAGGAAACAGGTAACATTTGAATAAATCCTTAAAGGCCACACACAGGGTAACCTGACTATTTAGCATAACTGGGAGTCCCAGACTCAGCAAAAGCCTCCCCCCGCCCCCCCACTGCTAATGAGTGACAGTGGGGCAGGGGCAGGACATCCAGAGACTTTCTCTCCCACTGGACGGTGCAGTACAGCTCCCTTCCTCAGCCCAGCCATGGAAGACCCACTGCTTCCGGGGAAGACAGCAAAAGATACCTTCCATCTGATGAAACTGAAGAAGATCAAATTTAACCCAAAGTAAGCAGAAGGAAGGAAAGACTCAAGGCAAAAACAGAAATCAATCAATGACATGGGGAACAGAAACACGGAGTGAATCAATGAAATAAAAAATGGGACTACATTAATACAATAATACAATTGACAGACCTCTAATTAGGATGATCAAAAAGAATGAGGAGAAGATACAAACCAGGAATATTGCACACCAATATTTTACAGACTTCAAAAAGATAATAAAGGGATATTAGGAAGAACTTGATGCAAACAAATTTGCTAACTTCCATCAAGTGGATAAATTCCTTGAAAGACGTGCACAGCCAAAGCTCACTGAAGAGGAAATCAATACCAAGTAGTCCAATCGACCCACTAAAGCAATGAAGCCCACTATCAAACACCATTTGACTGTGAAGACAACTCCAGGCCCAGATGGTTTCATTCACCTCAACTTTCTATCAAACAGTTAAGGAAGAAGGAATCCGATCTTGCACAAATGCCTTCAACAAACAGAGAGGGGAAGAGCTCCCAGCCTGTTTTATGAGGTGAGCATAACCCCAATGAGAGACATTGCAGAAAAGACAGTCACAGACCAATACCCCTACTGATAACAAACACAAAAGATACTTTAGGGACGCCTGGGTGGCTCAACGGTTGAGTGTCTGCCTGTGGCTCAGGGTGTGATCTCGGGGTCCTGGGATCAAGTCCCACAAGGGCTCCCTGTGGGGAGTCTGCTTCTCCCTCTGCCTATGTCTCTGCCTCTCTCTCTGTGTCTCTCATGAATAAATAAATAAAATCTTAAAAAAAAATAGAAGCTAGTCAGTTGCAATACTTTACAAAAAGGATAATTCTCAATCATCAGGTTGTATTTAACCCAAAATGTAGGGTCGGTTTATCATTGGAAATTCACTCAGTTTAATTCACCATGCTAACAGAAGAAAGGAGGAAAAAACCATGATTGTCTAAATCATAGAAAAAAGCACTTAACATTCCTTCAACATCCATTCATTATTAAAAAAACAAACAAACAACCTTTTGCAAATTTAAAAAAAGTCCCTCTCACAAAGGGAGAAATGGAAATTTCATGAGTCTGACAAACAGCGTGTATGAAAAACCTTCTACTCAACATCATCACACCCTAGTGGTAAAATATCAACCACATGCCCCCAAAGATCAGCCATCAGGCAAGGCTATGCACTCTCATGACTCGCATATGACATTGTACTAGAAATCCCTGCGGTGCAGAACAGCCAGAAAGAGAAATAAAAAGCATACAGAACAAAATGACAAAATGAAACAACAGACTGAAATTCTCTTTCAGTCTGACATGATCAGATGACATGATCGTGTATGTAGAAAATCCTAAGGATTTTGGGAAATACCTACCAGAATTACTACATCAACTTAACAGAGCCACAGAATACAAGCAAATATGAAACTCAGTTTTGAACTTATGCGTTAGCAACAAACAATTGCAAAATGGAATTTTGCAAGAGATTCCATTTGCAATGGGGTCAAGAATCATAAAATCCATAGGAATGCATGTGTAAAGGCCACTAACTAAAAACCACAAAACTGCTGGGAAAAATGAAAAAAAAGTCTTAAATTAAGTGGAAGAGAAACACATTCCTGTATCAGACTTACTATTAGTAAAATGTCAGTCTTTGAGTGCTTTCCTCTGCAATTCAATTCCTTGCCAATCATTGTCCCAGCAGGATTCGTTAATAGAAATGGAAGAAATGATTCTAAAATTTATATGGAATTGAAAAGGACCTAGCATAGATCTATGATGATAGAAATGTTCTACTGAGCATTGTAAATGTGATTATTGTATCTGAGGAACTAAATCTTTCATTTTACTTAATTTCAGTAATTTAAATAGCCATGCATATCTGGTGACCTGCCACACTGCACAGCATAGACCTAGAGTGTCCAAATCTGGAAAAGCGAGAACAGAATTCACAGTTCCTGGGTTCAAAGCTTACTACAAAGTCACAGAAATCGAGATAGCATGGTGCTGGCATAGGAACAGACAGATTTATGGAGTAGAATAAAGAGTTCAGAAGTAGACCAACTATATTTGCTCACTGGATTTAGATAAAGTCACTAAAGCAATCCAAAGGAGAAACAGAAAGTCTTCCAACATGTGGCTCTGAAACAATTGAATACCCATATGGGAAAAAACACGTTTCCACCTTTATATCATCCACAAAATATTTACTTGAGATAAATCAGAGATCTATGTGTAGAAGTCAAAACTGTATGTTTTTTTAGATGAAATTACAGAGTATCTTTGTGCCCTCGGATTGTCGAAAGTTTTTAGAACTAGGGAGGAGGAAGCACCAGGGAAATTTCTGGGCGGTGATGTTCTGTATCTTGATAGGCGCTTGGCTGGCAGCTGTGCATGCATTTTTCAAAACTCACCAAATACTATACTTAAGGCTGATGGTTTCATTGTGAATTAATCCCCTTTCCCCCATAAAAACAAGAACCTAAACATTGAAAGAACACCAACATTGATATCTAGTTGGTGATCTACATGCTGAAGTCCTTTGAAGCGAAGTGTCCTCATATCTTTAACCTACTTTGCTACACATTAAAAGTGAGACCTATTAAGGATGGGTAGAAGGATGGATGGATATCTGATCAAGGAAATGCAACAAAATGTTAATTATAGAATCTAATTGGCATGTATCTGGATGTTTACTATACAGTTTTTTTTCCAACTTTTATGTACGTTGGAAATTTTTAATAATATTGGGGGGAAAGAAGGTATACTGATGGCTGACCAAAATAATAATAATAATAATAATAATAATAAGTCAACATCATTAAAAATCAAGGAAATGTGAACTTGAAGCCATTATGAGATGCTATTACAAGCCCACCGGAATGGCTGAAATTAGAATGGCAGTACCAAATGAAGACAGGAAGGTGCATCAACATGAACTCTCAAAAACAGCTAACACCAGCATTAAATGGTGCAGCCACTCTGGAAAACGGGTTGACAGTTTCTTATAAGTGGTACACCTTACCTATGACCCAGCAATTTGGCTCCTTGGTGTTTACCCAAGAGAAATGCCCACATAGGTGTGCAAAAAAGACTTCCGTGGAACTGCTCGTAGCAACTTGATTCATGTTTGCTCGCCCTGGAAGTGGCCTCGATGTCCATAGACATGGTCTACCCATAGAAGTACTGATCGGCAGTAAGCAAGACTGAATTGCTGATGCGTGTGCCAACATCAATGAATCTCAAATACATCATGATGAGCAGAGGAAGCCTGAATACAGGAGTGCAGGCCGTAGGATTCCATGTGCATTAAGTGGCAGGACGGCCAAAGCTAATCTGTGGGCCTAGGAATTGAAATCGCGGTTGTAGGGACGAGGAGAGATTGCCTGGAAGGAGGAGAATTCTCTGGAGTCACGGCAACGTTCCACGTCCTGATTTTGGTGGTGGTTACATTTGTCAGAACACATCAAAGAATGAGTTCAGGTTCTGTTTGCTTCACTGCATGTAAGTTATATCTTGATTTTTAAAAAATGAATATTATACATCTAATATAATGGCATGTGTATATATGGAATGGAATATATATATATATACACCACAGGCAAGGAAAGAACAGCTATGAGGGGTACATACCTCCATATAATGAAATATTATGAAATCATTAGCTTATTTTCAAATCACATTTTTAACAACATGGTAAAATCGTGCATTGTGTTAGGTCAGTTTTATGAAGGATATAAAATTGTATATTCAGGGGCGCCTGGGTGGCTCAGCGGTTGAGTGTCTGCCTTCGGCTCAGGGCGTGACCCCAGCCGGGGTCCTGGGATCGAGTCCCACATCAGGCTCCCGGCATGGAGCCTGCTTCTCCCTCTGCCTGTGTCTCTGCCTCATTCTTTGTGTCTCTCATGAATAAATAAGTAAAATCTTAAAACAAAATTGTATATTCAGTGTAATCCCAAACTGGAAAAAAAAATAGCTGTTTCCTCAAGTCTAAGATGCTATTGATTTTGAAACTAAACACAGAATTTTAATAACTTTTCCTCTTTAGGGCTTCAGCCAAGCTTGAGTCCAAGCCCCCTTCATCTCCTTGGGCCTCTGCTCCGATATCAAGCCCTTGGAGACCACATCCACCCTCCTTATACCTATATGGTATACAGGTGGCTTTATTGTTCTTCCCTCATGAGAATGAGTCTTTCATGAGGATAGTGTCTCTGTCTTTCCACTAACTCTTCAGTTCTAGAACAGGCTCTGGCCTACAGCAGGTGCACAGTCGATGTGTGTTACTGTGGTTGTTTTTCTCATTCAGATTCTGAAGGTTCTTCTAAACCACTCCAGGGAGTTGGCGTGCTCGGGGTAGCTTCCCCCTGACATACTGTTTTTCATGCCCTCGAAACTTCTGTAACACCAATGTTTTGAGAACACCAATGTTTTCCCTGCTTTCCCTGGTTTGTTATTTTATAGCTTTGTGAGGTTTTTTTTCATCATTTAAGTAGATTATGTGTAACTGGTTTATTGAGGAATCTCATCTTGTCAGGAATATAAAGAGAAACAATTTTATTTCTTCCAAACCCCAATTCATGTAGGTTTGGATTGTCCAACCCCTTCCCACTAGGTAGGAGGTCGTTTAATGACATCTTGGCCAGATTCCAAGGTTTTATTGTCATTTTTGTCTGTGGAACAGTCTCTTGGTGTTTAAGACTAAGCTCTGTTTATTTCTAAAGAATGTTCAGCTCAAACACAATGAGGCTTGTCCCCTTACTTCTCCCCAGCGCTGGTTAGAGCTTTCTGGAGCCTGGTGGCTTGGAGGGGCTGTCCTGGCCTTCTCTCAACTGGACCTCACTCCACCTCTCCAGGCCACATTCACTCATGTGTCAGGGCAGCTCAGGGGAAGAGGGCACAGGGGAGCAGATGCTCACCCCACCTGGGTGGCCGCTGCCTCCTGCCCCCCTCTGTCCACCTTTGCTGGCTGACAGCCCCGGGGGCAGTAACACTCATTGCTCTGATGCCTGATTTCTTCTGTGTTGCACTCTGAGAGCACCAGGTGGCTCATCCCCAAAATAGTGACCCAGGGCCCAGACCCCTTCCATTATATGAATCAGCCATCTGCACCCTGGGGTTTCCAAGGTCATCTTGATCATGAGCATTGATCAAATTGCAGAAGGGGAAAGAGCACAGAGGACCCCTCTCACCCAGCGGGAGAGGAAGCTTTTTGTCCAGGAAGAAGAGAAAACAGGTTCAGTAAACACCCAGCTGGTCTGTGCAAGCCTTTGGTCCTAGTAAAATGGCTTGTCTAAGAAATCCCTTCGGGTGTGGGTGCTGATGGCTTGTCAGCAGCTGTCCCAGTTCAGAATATATGGTTTATTCATTGCCTTTTATTCTCATATTTGGGTCTTGGCTACAACAGGAAAAGCCCAGCTCAATATCCTGCTACAGTGTATACCTAGAAATTAAATAGCTTTTCTTGACAGGTGGAGGCCTCAGCAGATGTCCTGAGCCCAAGATGGCCATTGGAGATTTGTGGGCAAATCGCACGAGCCTTTCCTATCATTGAAAATGCTGAGATATGTCCTGAGAGAGAGGGCAGTTTCTATTAGTTTTAATATGCTCGCTGGTGGGCATGCACAGCCCCCAGGTCTCACCGCCTTTCACAGTTGTGAGGAGATGACTTCATTTCTGGTCTGAAGAAATGTCATTATTTTTGTTACTTTCAAATGCTTCTCTATACATACATCTGGTGGTGTATAGTGTAGGGGTGTGTGCATGGTGTGTGAGTGGTGTGGATGGATGTGCGGTGTATGTGTGGTTGTGTGTGTGTGTGTGTGTGTGTGTGTGTGTGTGTGTGTGCTGGCCATGGTGATCTCACCTCCTGTGCTTGGAACTGAAGGGGGAGGGTCCAGGACAAACCGGGGGCCCAGCACACAGCACACCTCACACCAGAGCGATGCCCACGGGTAAAGGGGAGAGACGAGATGGCAGTTAGGAGGCAGATTAAGAGGAACCCAGGGCCCGGGTCAGGTTCCAGAAATGGCCCTACCTGCTGTGTGATGGTGGACCAGTCACTAACTCTGGCTCTGTTTGCTCACCCATCTGGCGGCACGGTAACACACCCAGTGTGGCAGGGGGCGGGAGGGTTTAGTGAGATGGAGGCACGGGGCTGGTCCAGCACTGACCACAAAAGGGACACCCAGGAAATCCCAGCAGCTGTGCCTCCTGCTAAGGTCAGGGGCAAGATGTTGGACAGCAGGGAAGCCAGAGAACATCATTTGAGAAGCTCCAGAAACTGAAGGAAGAGGAGACAAAGTCTGAATCAAGGGCTGGACTGTCATGGGCCCCCCTCCCTGGGACACGGACTCTGACACAGAGGTTGGCCTGCAGGAAGTTTCTGGGGAAGTGGTCTCCAGTCGACAGCGGCAGGGAGTGAAGGATGCAGGAGTGGGCAGAGGGCCAAGCTGGGCTGTGTCATGGTCACTGGAGCCCCAGTCAGGGGTGCAGAGAGGGTGGGGGTGGGATAGCCCTCTGGGGTTGTGTGCGAAGAGCCCTGACTGAGAGGATCGGCCACCAACACCCCGGCACTGGAGCAGTGAGCCCCTCAGTCCTGGCAGGGAAGCTGGTGGCCCACTGCGTCTGTTCCTGGAGCAGAATGCCACCATATCTGGAGACGCTCCAGGGGCCTGGGAGCAATCACCCAAGAAGGCCCACAAGCTCAGTAAAATGATCAAAGAGAAACACCGCTAATCCCTCCTTGTGTGGCCACGGTGACCTCGCAGTCAATATAAAGGAAACTCAGGACAGGAGCAGACGGCCCATATTCCCAAGGAGACATTTAGCTGCTAGGATGCTTACTACACCATTTAACAATGACAAAAATTATAAACGAGCTGCATCCCGAAAGCAAGGGGTGGTTGGGGTCAAAGGTGGCAAATCCAAGACAGGATGTTACTCATTTCAAAAAATGTTGTGGCGTTGGCATGTTTTCGTCATGTATTGGGGGTGTAAAAAAATTCCCAAAACATGTTAATAAGGAGGATGCACAGTATGATCCCCTCTTGTAAAAGAGGAAACAGGACAACAGGATGTGGGGCCTGCTGGAAGTTCCAGTTTTCCTTGGCAGGTGGCCTGGGTGTCATGGCCCCAAGACTGCCAGCTGTTGTCTTCCTGCTGTCCTTCTGGTCAACCACTGAACGTTTCCCGGAGCGGCTCCTCTGTTAGCCTGCCCCAGGCTGGTTGCTGGGGACAGGCATGCCTCGGGCATCAGCTCTGCCCTCTAGGAGCCACGGTCTAGCTGGGGAGACCAGTGGAAGCTCACTGACATAGGACAGCTGTAAGGCTGGGGTGGGTGTGGGGCCGTGGTTCATGGAGGGATTCTAAGAGGAGGAAATTTGACCCTGCTCTTCCCATGGGACTAAGAGCACGAGGGGAGGCAGGGGAAAGGCCTAGGGAGGGCAGCGGTGGGGACATAGGGCCAGGCGGACTGAGGGTCGTAGAGGAGAAGCCTTGGATGGCCTTGGTGAGGGAGCAGGTGGGGAGGAAGGGGAGAAGGCAAGGAAGGCGCCCAGGTTCCTGGCCTGGGAACCAGGCGGATAGAGCCAGCAACTGAGAGGGAGACTCAGTGGGCCCCGGGATGGAATTCCATCAGGCTGGGTACCTGGGAGCTCAAAGCAAAAGCGGGCATCTCGCGTAGTCACTGAGAATGCAGGCCCTGCTCCTACCCAGGCTCCTGGTCTCAAGCCTCCAAGTGGGCCACACAGTAGGGTTGGCTGAGGACCTCAGCTCCGTGCCTCCACTGTGAGGCAGAACAGGCAGCTGGCTCCTCATGAATCCCCAGGATGGGACAGGACGTCTGGGGCCAGTAGGGTGCTACGTGTACTGTGTAGACTTTCATATAGCAGAGGACACTGGCTTGGCAACAAAGCAGCCAGTTGGCCAGTTGGGGAGCAGGTTTAACGCCCTGATCCTAAACCACCATCTGTCTTAAAGAAGCCATTGGTGGAAACCAGGGGGATGGAGGTGGGCATGGGGGCAAGGTCTTGGGGGGTAGGAAGAAGGGGCCACCCGGCTCAGAGCGCCCCACCCCGCATGCAACTCACCAAAGCAGCAATGCCTTTCCAAGGTCTGTACCTGTTACCAAGATTTTGGGAAACCTTAGAACTAATTTTTAAGTTCATCTGATGGAAAAGATTAAGAAAACCTGAAGGAGGAGAACCATCCTAGATAGGAATGTGAATTATAAAACCGAAATCATTTTTCAAAAAGGGTGGCAGAGGGAATTCAGAGGATCAAAGGATGATAGAAAACCTGGCCCTATAACAGGTAAGACCTTCAAATGTGTTGAAAAAATGCACGTCAATGAGACAGAAAGAATTAACAGATGATCTCAGGATGTTTAAATATTTTGGGAAAAAGTCAATTTAGAGCCTCACCTTGCACTCCATGCCAGGCTAATTCTAGAACCAGTAAAAGACCTAAAGTTTCAAACACTGAAAGAGGGGCACCACCGGGTGGCTCAGTCGGTTAAGCGTCTGCCTTCTGCTCAGGTCATGGTCTCAGGGTCCTGGGATCCAGCCCCGTGTCTGGCTCCCCACTCCATGGGGAGTCTGCTTCCCCTCTCCTGCCCCTCTCCCTGCTCACGCTCTCACTCTCCCCCTCTCAAATAGATGCCCAAAACAATAAATAAAACACTGAAACCTCAAAAAATAAAACACTGAAAGAAACCACAAAGGATGCAGGTGTCTGCAGACCTGCCGAGGCCTGTCTCTTCTTAGACCAGCGGTACTGAGTGGGCAGGAGGCTCGGAGGGGGGTCTGTGATAGGAAATTGGTTTTGTAATAATGCTCGAATTGTCTCGGCCTTTTTCAGTCTATCTCATGGGTGCGCAATGGAATTTTTCAGAGGCTACGTGAGAAGTGATCTTGCAAGAGATTGAGTGCAGAAGCGGGTGTGCAACTCCAGCTGTCTTCCATTGAGCCAGGCTTCAAAGAAATTTGCAAAAAAAAAAAAAAAAAAAAATGCAGAACAATGCCACTCTTCTGACTCGTTTTTTTGTTTTGTTCTGGGAAATAAGAGAGTTTTCATTAAAATATGCTACTCGTGCTGTCATGTAATGAGCTTGCTTTCAAAATAATATTTTCAGACATTCTCCATTTTAACATGGTGAACACTGGTAAGTAAGATCTACCTAAGCAAAAGCTCTTTGGGGTCCTAAGTGATTTTCAATGGTGCAAAGGGACTGTGAGACCCAAAGGTTGGAGAACTGCTCTCGGTCCGCAGGCATGTGAGCTGGGCCTGTTATACCAATCCGCAGACCCCCAGCACCCAGCACATCCACCCATGCAACCTGCCACAGGTGTATGGAGTGCCTACCACGTTATGTTGTTACAGGTACGATGATACAGCCATGAGCAAAAGGGACAAAACCTATGTGTCTGCGTCGTGTTGTTGGGTTAGAAGCTAGTGGGCTCTGTGCCCAATGAGAGTGGATGGGCTTTATAAGAAGTCAAAATTTCAATTAAGACACACACAAAGGTAGAAAACTGGACACATGGACAGCAAATATGACACACAACAGGTTAATATCTTTAATATATAACGAGCTCATACAAATTTATCAGACCCCGGTAGATAAGAGCAAATGACACGGACGATCCACAAAAGAGAAAATACAACTGCTTAACATGGAAAGATGTTCAACTTTGCTAGAAAGCAAAGAAATGCAAACTGAAACACAATGCTATGTTTCATATGTATCACTATTTCATTATTGTTTCAGATCAGCAAATATTTAGCCAGAGGATAATACTCAGAGCTGGCGAGATGGTACAGTGGGCACGTACATCCTGGCTGGCGGCAGTGTCGATGGATACAAACATTGCTGGAAACCAATCTGTCAATATGTAACAAGAGCCTCAGAGGTGTTCATATTAATTCAATAATCCCACCTCTGAGGATCTATCCTAAGGAAGTAACTTGGCATCCGGGAAAAGCGTTATGCACGAAGACATTCTTCCATTTCTGATGGTGAGAAATTAGTAACGGCATGGGTGATCAACCACGGGCACTACTGTCCGTCTACGTGGTGGAGGACACAGCCATGTCAAACTGAAATTAGTAAGAACATGTGACGGGGGAGTCCCCTGATACAAGTGAAAACACCTACACAATATTGTATTGTTACAGAAGGTAGTATCACTGCTACGTGGCAACAAAAAGAAGAAAAACCATGATGATGGAGGGGGGAGGGGGAGGGAAGGAAGGTAGGGGCCTGGCAGGAAAGCCACCAAAATGTTCAAATTTCACTTTCTCACTATCTTATTCTCCCAAATTTCTAGGTGTAGGTTTGCTTTGATAATGAAAAGACCCAGTACACGGTTACTCGCCCACGGAAAGGAGTTAGTGACGTTGCAGTGAGGAGCTAGGGTCCCTCCCACCTCCTCCACCTCGGCTGCACTGTGCCAGCCGCCACCACACCCCAGGTTAGGACCCCGAGAGACGCCACGGGGTGGTCAGCTCTGTCCACATAGCAGACCTGGCCTACACCCACTCTGATCCCTGGGCTGGCAAGCTACGCTGTTGACCAACAGGTGCTCTGCACTTCCTTCTGCGCAGTCCTGTCTCGTCTGCAGCTAATGCGTCCCAGGCACTGGGCATCTTCGTGTTTCTGCAAGGATTTCCTCCTCCTCCTCTTCCCACCCAAACTCCGCTGCTGGCCGTGGCCCCCAGGCGTGTCCTCTTATACACCCGTAGGGCTCGCCCCCTTAAAGTAGCCTAAGTACGTGCCCAACTGTCCCTCACATTTCTCTCTCCTGCGGTCCAAGCTGCCAGGACTGTGGTCACCCAGCAAGTGGTCGGTCATGCTTGACGGCAGGGGCCCACGCACCAGGAAAGTCATACCAGCACCTTCTGGGGAGGGTGGTTTGCACCCCTGTCATTACTTACTCATCATATACTTACCTGGGACCCATGAAACACGTCTTTGCTTTTTTCTAGAAGTCACTGAAATGTTTTAGGACATTACGTTAATCCCAAGGTCATGCTATGCGTCTGACCAGGAAGTCACTCCTTACTCGAAATTCCATCCCGAATGATGCCCTGTTATGCCAGGAGGCTTACTTACCAGATGGGGCAGCAGGTAGACCGGAGAAACCACAATACAGCTCAAATAATGTCAACACCATGAAAAACATAAAACTTGCCCTCACATGCACCGTTTAACACTACTAACTGCCTGTCCTTTTTATAAATCAATACCTTTTCTCTTAAATTTAGAGAAATTACAACCCAGAGTCTGTACACAGCAGCTCCCCTCCCTGAACCTCCTTCTTCAGCTTGACCCTCCCCCACCCGCAGTCTGGCTCTGGACTGCATGGCGCTTGGGTCCCCTCCTCTTCCACTGGGACCTAGGGAGTCTTTCACCAGGGCCACAGGGGATTCCCTGCGTGTGGGGCTTCTTCTGAGTCGGATGGGGGGCAACCCCCTGACCCTCCCATCTACTCACTTCCAAAGCTGCAGGAAGTGGTTCAGGTCACAGATGTGCAACAGCAGCAGTCCCGAGCCCCAAAACAAGCACCAACAACCGAAACACAAATCAGCACGCCAAAGGGAGCTGGAGCAGCAGCCTGGGTCGGGCGAGACACCCCCCCGTCCAGAGGGCCGGGGCCCGATACGCAGCGAAACCAGCCCGCCCCCCGCAGCTCAGGCCCTGCTGCACCCAGCTGCACAACTTAAAACGCTGGGCACACGCAATGCAAGCATCATGCGACTTCTGCGTGCCGCGTGGGTAGGCCCAGGGGTCAGCGAGATGGCAGTTCCCACTCCACTTCCATGCTGGGTCTCCTGCCCTCACCCGGGGCCCGTGGAAACCTTCACGATGCCTGCACCCGTTCATCTGCGGGCACCTCCATCCAGCAGGTGGACAGTAGACACTGAGCGCAAAGAGAAAGTGATCTGTACACCCCCCACTAAAGGTCCCACCCCCCAGAATGGTGGCCCCAATGTGTGTCTTCCCCCCCCATTCATGCTTAGTGAGCACCATGGTCCCACCTGAACAGCCGTGGCTGGAATCCAGGGGGGCCTGAAGCCTGTAGTCAGGCAGTTGTTCAGCAGGGCAATTGGGCTAACAGAGTTTACAATGAGTGGGTGGCAGTGGTCCACGAACCCCAGCAACCACTGAATATCCTTGACCTTGCAAGGCAGTGGCCGCTTCGAGAACGCAGTCACCTCCCCCCAGCATCATCAAAACTCTTAGGAAGAAAGGACCCTAGGACCCAACCTCTGGGTATCCCAAGACACAGGTCTTCAGGTGGGTACAGAGGTTATCCTTCTGCGGTCAAGCCAGGACCCTTCAGACAGGGTAGATGGACCCAGGGTGAGACACCCCATCTTCCCCCGTGGTCCAGGCCATCACATAAATGCAGTTCGTTTGACATTAAACATGGCGAAAGCATCGCGGTCCAGAGGGCTTGGCCAAGTCTCATTTAGAAAGTGATTTCTGAGCATCCCTTGTGAGGAACCAAAAGGCCATCCACCATAAGAGGTACAGCCCTGTCCCTCAGAATTAGGACCCAAGTGCCAGTTGTGTCCTGTCTCCACATTGGGACCAAGGTAGACTGCAGCTCTTTCCCCTTTACAAATGCCACCAAGGCCCAGTGGGACCATTGGGGAAATACACCTTCCTTAAGTGCTTCATGATGCATCCCAGAGGATTTGGGTCTCCAACTAGGAGTCTGTGTTTTCTTAGACCAAGGCTGGACACCTGATGGAAGAGCCCAGGCATGGGGAGGGCATGCTACGCGGGGCTCTGGAGACCCAGAGGTGGTGTAGGTGCCTGAAGGGGCTAAGGTGAAAGCCAGGTATCACCTGAATGGAGATGGGAACAGGTCTCAAGCTAGACAGGCCTATCGCCAAGTGATATGGGGCAAAGAGGAGGGGGTGATGGATGGCACACACTGGCTGGTGGTGGTTCCCACTGGGGGGCCCAGGGGAGCAGAGTGAACCACTGGTGCCTTCCCCTTAACCCGCTGCAGGCCTCAGGCAGAGATGTACATGAACTTGCTCCCTGTGGTGGCTCGATGGAACCATGCAGCGATCCAAAGTCACAATGAACTCCTGCGGCAGGCAAGTTCCAGATTCCCAGGATGCCCAGCGCTATCAGAACACTGGCAACTAAAGCTCAGCATTCCTGGAGGTGCATCCTCTGGGGGCTTCTCCATCGAGTGGCATTTGTGGTCTTTCCCGGGGGCAACAACGGGACATACTGACTGTGTTCACGCACAGAGCGAAGCCTTCCTGCCGTAAGTACTGACACTACCCTCCCAGCAGTGAACACCTGGCCACGGCAGCAGGGTCAAGGCCCTGCCGGTCTGCTATCTCCAGGCCTGGCAGGGCTGGTAGTCACCTACAGTGCAAAGCCAGACTCCCCTCCCCAGGTCCCCCAAACAAGCGACCAGCCTGGCCTAAGTGGCTCCCCTCTTATCGTCAGAGGGGAGCTGCCACGGGGAGGGGGGGTGCGCATGCCTGCACAGAGTGGAGGAAGAAGGTCCGTGAACCTAGTCAGGCTGGAAGAGTTCAGCCCAAGTGGTCCGCAACGGGCTGTGGAGTCACCGTGACCGAGTGGCAGAGTGGCGGTCACCAGGAGAGCTGGGGCTGCAAGCAGGAGAGGGACACATGCACTGTAGGTACAAAGCTAGCACAGACGACTGGGAAGCCAGGTGGGTGACATGGAGCCCAAGGGCGATGAAGGACGATCTCCTTATGGAACAGGTCTGGAGAGGCAGGAGGGAATGTCTTCAGACAGGGGAGATGCTGTCGTATGGATATTTCTTTTATGTAGCAAAGGGTGGATGCTGTCTGCGTTGCTGCAGAGGCGACCCGGCTGGTGGCCGATTCTTAGAGGTCCCGAGCTCGGGTGGGCAGAGCCGGCGCCGGACTGGTCCCGTTGGAGGCTGGATGCACCGGGCAGGGCCCCGAGCCGGTGGCAGCCAGCTGGCGGCACAGCATCTGCCGCTCGCGCACCGCCCGATTGGAGGCACAAGTCTTCCGGATTTGGGCGCGCCGCGCATGCCGCAGGGGAGACTTGTAGGTTCTTCGCAACTCGGCCAGGAAGCCCTGATAGTCGTTTCGCAAGGGGCTGTCGGGCTGCATGTGGGGGATCGCCCACTTCTCTGCCTCCCCAGTCAGCCGGGACACGAGGAACGCCACTCGCTCGGCCTCCCCGGGGAAGCGCGAGGCCTGGAAGATCATGAACCTGTCCATTTGCATCAAGAACCCCGCCAGCTGGCCGGGGTCTCCGGAAAAGGGCTCGGGCAGAGAGGTCGGGGGCGTGGTCATGGGTCGGGTCCCGTTGGAGGTGATGGCTGAGATGGGCGGGGTGATCTGCAGCGCCCCGGGGATGCGGGCCCTGGTGCGCAGCAGGGTCAGCTCTGCCATCACGCTCTCCAGCATGTTGGTGAGGTTGGCCTTCTCCGCCCGCAGGGTGGAGGCCTCCCGCCGGAGCGCCGAGTTGGTGAGGCGCAGGGAGGTCAGGGTGTCGATGACGTCATCCATCTGGGCACTGGTGGACGCTGCGGGGGCCGGGCTTTCGGCTTTTGAGGTCTGGGGTTGCACCATGGTGGCGAGAGGTCAGCCAAAGGCCGGGGCTGGAGGGCGCGAGGGGTCACGGGGAACCGGAGCACCTGGGCTGCTGGAAGTGGGGAGGCCCCGGCTGCGACCGGGGAGAGGCCGGGAAGACCCAACCACACGGGCGGGGCGGGCGGGGCGGACGGGGGCGGCCGGGGCCCGCCGGGGGTGCAGGCCCCGCGGGACGCCGATTCCGGGGGCGGCTCCTTTATCGCAAACCCCACGGGCCCAGGGCTGGCTGCTCCTGCAGGAGGAAAAGAGGTTTTCAGAAACGCCAGGGCTGCGCGGGGAGGGGGAGGGGGAGGGGGAGGGGGAGGGGGAGGGGAGGGGGGAGGGAGGGGGAGGCCACGGGAGGGGGAGCGGGCGGCGGCGCCCGGCCCCGAGCCCCCTCCCCGCGCGGGCCCCGCGCCCACCTGGCGCAGAACAAAGGGCGGCTGCACCTGCGGCGGCGCGGGCCCGGGCCGGCGGCGCGCGTACCTGCTCTCCGCGGCTCCCTCCGCGGCTCCCTCCGCGGCTCCGTCTGCCGCGCCGGCCGCGACCAAGATGGCCCGATCGGGGGACGCGGGCGGGCGGGCCGATGGGCCGATGAGTCACGGCGGCGGCGGCCCGCGGAACTGCTTCCCGGTCAGGTCAGGCCGGGGCGGCGGCGCCGGCGGCGGCGGGAGGCGGGAGGCGGCCTCGGGCGGGAGCGCGAGCGGGCCCCGGGGCCGGGGTCGCGGCGGAGGGAAGGGCGGGTCGCGGGCGGCCGCGGGGCGGGCGGGGCGGGCGCGGCGGCGGCGGCGGAGGCGGCGGGCGGGCCTCGCGCCGGCCCCGCTGGTTGCCATGGAGACCGCCCGCTCCCGCGTGCGCGGCGGCGGCCGAAGCCCCGCCCCGGAAGTGGCGCGCGCAGCCCCGCCTCCCAGGGCGGCCTCGGCGTCCGTCCGCAGCAGCCAATCGGCGACGCCCGGCGTTGCTGCTCTTTTCTTAGCGGAGATGCCTTCCGGTCGTCGTGCATCTTCCCGAGGCTGCGAGCCAAGCTCTTTTGGATACGTTCTAATCGTATTTTCTTTAATGGAACATGCTCTTCATATTGTAACTGGAATACAAGTTCAATGTAATGCATATTCATTGTAGCAAATTTTGACGCCAGAGAAGTTTTTTTCCCCCCTCTAAGATTTTTTATTTATTCACGAGAGACACACAGAGAGAGGCAGAGACACAGGCAGAGGGAGGAGCAGGCTCCGTGCAGGGAGTCTGATGCGGGACTCGATTCCCGGACCCTGGGGTCACGCCCTGAGCCGAGGGCAGATGCCCAACCGCTGAGCCCCGCCCGGGCGTCCCTAACGCCAGAGAATCTTTAAGAAGCAACTTTGTATCACTCAAGAGTCCCTCCACCTGAAGAGCACAAATAGTAATATTTTTGTAGTTCCACCCGGTCATTTTCCTTCCATATATTCTATGACAAAATATTAATTTTTGTACCTTACGAAACTTTTGTGACTCTGATAGCACACTGAATTTTGAGCATTTTCGCATTAATTTCAAAAGCATGATTTTCAGGTATTCCCTTGTGTCCCGCTGAAATCACACACCATGCCCCTTTTGATGGGTCTCTATCTTATTTCCATGTGAGGTTCTATGAATCTTACTTGTATATAAATCCCAGCCCTTCCTCTGCCAAGTTCTCCAGGGTAATTGCCTCGGAGTCAAGTTTCTGGGATGAAGAGTATGAGGATCTGGATGCTTTTCCCCGCTCGACCTCGTGAAGCGGCTTCTGGGTGGTCAGTCCCAGGCTGGGGCATGGCCAGAGAGAAAAGACATTCACCATGCCAGTCTTTGGAGAACATGTCTTCCAGGAGGCTGAACCACTGGCAGCCCCTGCATTCCTCAGGCAATCCTGGGACAGAGTCACTTCTCTCACACCTTTCCAGTTCTTGCTTGTATAAAATGGGAATTGGCACCTGAGGGTGTCAGTACTTGAAGAGGATAGGATAGTCTAGCAGTGCTCACAACTGTGTGCACCCCAGTATGCCAAAGTGTGCACATTTCGTGACCAGATGAAAACTTCTAGGACATAAGGGAAGAGAGGTGTTTCTTTTCTTTTTTTTAAGATTTTATTTATTTATTCATGAGAGATACACAGAGAGAGGCAGAGACACAGACAGAAGGAGAAGCAGGCTCATGCAGGGAGCCCGATGTGGGACTCGATCCCAGGACTCCAGGATCACGCCCTCAGCCGGAGGGAGGTGCTCAACCGCTGAGCCACCCAGGCGTCCCAAGAGAGGTGTTTCTTTAAACAACCTCCAAAGGAGAGGGGGCAGGAGCTGCATTCATCTCCACTGAGGTCAGTGCAGAAACTGACTTAGACCCCATTAGCCCTCCCACTTCTTCCAAACACACACAGGAATCCCCGTCTGCTCCTTTGAATCACCCCATAAATCTCTCTGCCTCAGCATCAGGGTTGTACGTCACCATATCCCTGAACACTATACATATGAGGGAAGCATCTGTGACAATCTCAGGTGTGGTTGACACTATAAATCCTAAATTTCTGGGTGCATTGAATATAAGGTGCACTGTCATTTCAGAAATGATGAAACATGAATTTAAGGAAACATGTAATTTATTTGTATTTCACGTTATTTCAAATAGGATATAAAGTGGCATCACATGAAAACAGCGAAATGAAAATCAGACGAGATCGGGCGTGTTCAGGGTGGTATGGCCGTAGACACAAAATGAAAATCAATAGTTTTAAAAATAAGAGAAGCAGGGGCAGAGTATTTGGCTTCTGACCCAGACAATCTGTGGTTCACCCTCTGAGATAGCTCTCTCTGCTCCAAACGGAACAATGATAAACTGTACAAAGAAAGTGTTGAGAGGATCTGACTGTGCTCAAAAACAAGATGAACTCCACTGTGGTCCAAAAATACAAACTTCTGAGTTTTAACAAAGCCATAGGCCTGCTGGTTGCTAGGTCCTGAGGCATAATGGGGACATAAGGCTGGCAACAGTATCAGGCTTTTTCTTTGAAGCCAGGGGAAAGAGGGGGTCACCTGTATGTCATAAAGCAGTCTGAAAAATCTGCTTTGACCATTTCATGGGGGCGACAGCTTCTATGAAGGTGTAACCCTGGGACAAGGAAGAGCACACAATATCATGAATCTCAAGCCCCCTGGCTTGGCAAGTAGACCCTAAGGGCCAGGAAGTGTGAAGCGCCACCACCAATATAAAACATGTTCTGTACTATGGACCAGGCACCACGGGTGCAGCCCCAAACTGCTAGACTGAGGAGGAAGGGGGCTCTAGAGGATAGGAGGGTTGTGTACACAGAGAATATACACACTCAGAAGGTGAAAGATAGCATTTTATCCCAAAATGAATCTAAAACTCAAAACTAAAGCCCATGAAGACATCTAATGCTAAGGATAGTGGCCACTAAAATTAATAATCATAATATAAATTAACTCCAGGTGAAATTAAAATAATAGAACAGTCTAAAAACAGACTTTAAAGGAAGCGTATTTAGGATCCTCTATAAGGCTATGAAGTAATAACACTTGTAAAAAGAACAGACATGATGTGGAGGGGGGGTAGGTCGGGGTCAAGAAGGCAAAAATGTAATGAGATGAGGTGGCAATGAAAAAGTACCTTTTAAAAGGCAATAAAGTCAACTTCCAGTTCCAGGAAGATGGAGTTAGTTCAGTCTTCCTTATTCTTTGAGCAAAACACAACAGAAAAGAACTAAAAAAGAAAAAGAGAGAGACTTTAAAAAGTGAAGAGAGAAAGGCAGATTGGCTAAGTTGTTCAGGACCCAAGGACTCACAGCAGTGAGTTCCTTGAGTATTCTTTTGCATCATACATTGCAGAGCCGGAGAACCTGGCAACCTGGAAGTGCCAGTGGGTACAGACAGAAATTTCCCCTCAAAAGCCTGCTCTTTCAAGCCAAAGAACCAAGAAAGCTACAGCCTAAGAAGGTAGAAAACTTTTAGACAATACTCTCAAAAGTCAAAGACAAAGAATCTGAAAGTAGCAAGAGAGAAGCAAGTGATTTTGTATGAAGTGTCATCAATAAAATAAACATCTGGTTTCTCATCAGAAACCATGGAAGCCAGAAGGCAGTGGGAGGAAAAATTCAAAACACTGAAAGAAAAGACTGTCAACCAAGATTTCTATATTCAGCAAAACCAGCTTTCAAAAATGAAGGAAAAATTGGGACACTCCCAAGTAAATAGAACTGGAGACCATTCGTCACCAGCAGACCTGTTCTATGAAAAATAACAAAGCGAGGTCTCAAAAATATGTAAAAGAAACAAAGAGATTAAACATTGTACATTAGAAAATAACTATTTCATATTTCAAAATAACTATTTCATTAAAATTGTACATTAGACAGCAGCCCGGGTGGCTCAGCGGTTTAGCGCCGCCTTTGGCCCAGAGCGTGATCCTGGAGAACAGGGATTGAGTCCATGTCGGGCTCCCTGCGTGGAGCCTGCTTCTCCCTCTGCCTGTGTCTCTGCCTCTCTCTCTCTCTCAGTGTCTCTCATGAATAAATAAATAAATAAATCTTAAAAAAAAAAAGAAAGAAAAAAATTGTACATTAGAAAATAACTATTTCATAACTATTTCAGAAGGCAGTAGTGGAGGAATAGAGAAACAAAAAAATAGAACATATAGAAAACAAATCGGCAGATGTAAATCCTACCCTATCAACAATACATTAAATGTAAATGAATTAAACACTCCCATTGAAAGGTCAAGATTGGCAAAATGGATTGTTAAAAATGATCCAATTCAAGGCTGTCTATGAAAGGCACATTTGCAATTGAAAGACACAAATTAAGTTGAAAGTAAATGAATAGGAAATGATATATTCCTCAAATTAGCCAAAAAAGAACTGGATTGGCTCTACTAACATCAAACAAAACAGACTTTAAGGCAAAAATTGTTACTAGAGAAAAAGAAGGAGACTTTGTAGTGGTAAAAAGATCAATCCACTGAGACAACAAGTATGAACACATATGCACTTAACAATAGAGTCTACTGCTTCAAGCCTTATCTACAAATGTCTAGCAATCAAGAATGTATAGTCTGGGGGCACCTGGGGGGCTCAGTCGGTTAAGTGTCTGCCTTTGGCTCAGGTCATGATCCCAGGGTCCTGGGATAGAGCCCCACTTTGGGCTAGAGCCCCACTTTGGGCTAGCTGCTCAGCGGGGAGCCTGCTTCTCTCTCTGCCCCTCCCCCTGCTCTTGCACTCTCCCTCTCTCTCTAATAAATAAATAAAATCTTTTTTTAAAAAATGAATATATAGTCTAAACCAGTGAGATTGAATTTAAAGTCCAGAAATAAACCCTAATATTTATAGTTAATCACTTTCAAAAAGAGGACCAAAGTATAGTCATTCCTGAGCAAACTAGCTATCCATAGCAAAGAATTAAGTCAGACTCCCTACCTCACACCCGATACAAAAATTAGCTCAAAATGGATCAAAGACCAAGCAAAAGAGTTAAAACTACCAAGGTCTTTGAGGAAAACCTAGTGATAAATCTTTGTAATCTTGGGTCATGCAATGGCATCTTAGATATGACATCAAAGTACAAGTGACAACAGAAAAAAAATGGTAAATGGCATTTTTCCCAAATTAAAAACTTTTTGTTTCTTTTTTTTTTTTAAGATTTTATTTATTTATTCATGAGAGAGAGAGAGAGAGTCAGAGATACAGGCAGAGGGAGAAGCAGGCTCCATGCAGGGAGCCTGATGTGGGACTCAATCCCAGGTCTCCAGGATCAGGCCCTGGGCCGAAGGTGGCGCTAAACCGCTGAGCCACCCAGGCTGCCTAACTTTTGTGTTTCAAAAGATGCTATCAAGAAAGTGAAAAGATAACCTACAGAATGGGAGAAAATATTTGCAAATCATATATCTGATAAGGGTCTGATATTCAGAATATATAAAAAATTCTTATAACTCAATGATTAAAAGACATCTCAATTTCTTAAATGAACAAAATAGTTGAGCAGACATTTCTCCAAAGATTTACAAATGGCCCATAAACACATGAAAAGATGTCAAACATTAGTCTTTAGGGAAATGCAACTCAGAACCACAACAAGTTATCACTGTACACCCCCTCTTTCTGCTATAATTAAAAAGATAGACAGTAACAAATGCTGGTGAAGATATGGAAAGGTTGGAACCCTCATCCACTGCTGGCAGGAATGTAAAATGGTGCAGCTACCATAAAACAGTTGGGCAGCTCCTCCGAAAGTGAAACGTAGAATTTCCACATAACCCAGAAATCCCATTCCTAGGCATGTGCCCAAGATAATTGAAAACATGGATCTACACAAACACTTGAAAATGAATGTTTGTAGAAGCATTATTCATATTTTTAAAAATGTAACCAACCCACACGTCTACTGATTGATGAATAGATAAATGTTGTATCATGGTAAAATGGAATATTGATTAGCCATACAAAGGAAAGAAATATGATCCGTGCCACAACATGGATGAACCTTGACAGCATTACCCTGAGTGAAAGAAGTTAGATACAAGGACCATATGTGTATGATGGTATTTATGTGAAGTGCCCACAACAGGCTAATCCATAGAGATAAAAGGAGAGTAGTGGTTGCTAGGGTCTTGGGAGAGGAAGGGAATGGGGCGTGACTGTGATGGAAACACAGTTCCTCTTTGGGGTGATGAAAATGTTCTGGAGATAGTGTTGATGGTTGTGCAACATTGTAAATATGCTAAAACCCACTAAACTGCGTTCTTTTTAAAAGAATGTGAATTATTACATGTGAATTATATAAAAAAACTCAAGGGCATCTGCCTTCGGCTCAGATCATGATCCCGGGGTCCTGGGATTGAGCCCCAAATCAGGCTCCCTGCTCAGTGGAGAGCATGCTGCTCCCTCTCCTGATCTTCTACTGTGCTCTCTCTCCCCCTGTCAAATAAATAAATAAATAAATAAATAAATAAATCCTTTTAGAAAATCAATTGCTATTCATGATCAAACTCACAGAAGAAAATGAGCAGAGAGGAACTTCCTCAAGTTGATAGAGAGCATCTTCAAAAACTCTATCACTAACTTTATGCTTCATGGTCAAAGACCGAGTGCTTTCCCCTCAAGATTGAGAGCAAGACAAAGATGTCCCCTCTTGCCACTTTTATTTAACATTGTGCTGAAAGCAATGCCCATAGCCAGAGCAATGAAGCAAAAAAAAAAAAAAAAAAAAAAAGGAAATAAAATACATGCAGATTGAAAAGGAATAAATAAAACTGTCACTATTTCCAGTTGGCATGATTGTCTACATAGAAAATCCTAAGGCACTTGTCAAAAACAACAGCTACTTCCTCGAACTAACAAGTGGGATCAGCAAGGTCATGAGACACAAGATGAATGCACAAAAATCAATTTTATTTGTATAAACTACCAATGAGCACATAGACAGCAACATTAAAAATATAATACCATGTACAATCACTCAAAATTACTCAGGTGTAAATCTGACAAGATATGTACAGGATTTGAATGCAGAAAACAAATACTGACCAACAATTTTTAAAAAACTTAAATAGAGAAAGAACCCCACTGTGACATGGTTTGGAGGAATCCACATAGTAAAGATGTAATTTCTCCCCCACATTGACATACAGGTTTGATGCAGTGTCTATCAAAGCCCAAGCAAGATTTTTTTTGTAGATCTGGAGAAGATTGTTCTAAAATGTATATGGAAAGGCAAAGGGACGAGAATGACTAAAACCATTTTGAGAAATAATAATAAAGTGGGAGGAATCCATCTCCTTGATTTCAAGAATCATTATATAGCTACAGACTGTGTTATGCTGGTGGAGGGATAGATGCATAGATCAATGGAACAGAACAGAGAAACCAGAAGCAGACCCATACAAATATGCCCAACTGATTTTTTGACAAGCATGCAAAAGCAATCCAATGAAGGAAACATAACCTTTTCAGCAAATGGTGATGGACTGATTGAACATTCATAAATATATTTTTTTAAAAAGAACTTCAATCTAAGCCTCTCATCTGCTATACAAATGATCAAAAGTGGATTGCAGACAAATCTAAAACATAAAATGATAAAACTTAAAACATATACATATGATAAAAATCTTTGCAGTGTGGGGCTAAGCAAATAAGTCTTAGATTTGACACCAAAAGCATGGCCCATACAAGGAAAAATTGATAAATTGGACTCTCACAATTTAAAACTTGTTCTCTATAAAGGACTCTGTTAAAAGGAGGAAAACACAAGGTAGAGATGGGAGAAAATATTTGCAAACCATATTCTACCAAAGGACTAGGATTTAGAACATATAAAGAATTCTCAAAATTGAACTAAAATAGCCAACAATCCAATTATAAAATGGGCTGAAGGCATGAGAGACACTTTACCTGAGAGGATATGCAGCTGGCAAGCAAACAAGTGAACAACTGTCTACCATCAGTACCCATTAAGGAAATGAAAGTTAAAACCATAATGAGTTATCATTGCACACCTATTAGAATGGATAATCTTAAAAACAATGACAACGCCAAAAGCCAGCGAGGATGCAGAGGAGCTAAACACGTTGCTGATGGGAATGTAAAATGGTACAGCCACTCTGGAAAAGTTTGGCAATTAAAAAAGAAAAACAAAACTAAATGTGCACCTGTCATACAACTCAGCGATTGCCCTCTGGGTGTTTATCCCAAAGAAATGAAAACTTCAGGAGGCATTAAGGTGGATGGGAAGTGGGTGTGGCTGTAGAGGACCACAGGAGCACCTTCTGCTTCTTATCTCTATCAGTGTCATATCCTGGTTGTAATGTGGCCCTACGGTTTTGCAAGATGTTGCCATTGGGGGAAACTGAGTAAAGAGCACACCAGGTCCGTCTGCATCGTTTCTTACAACTGCATGGGAAGTGCACTTTGGTGGGGAGGACATCCCTGAGAGTTGAGTTAGAAAGGCCTTTCTGATACCTTCAAGTGGGATGTCGGGCTGGCTCTGGATGCGACTCTGGAGTTTCAGGGAGAGGTCCGTTGAAAAGTCAGTAGGAGATGATCCAAAGCTAGGTAGAGAGCATGAACAGAAATGAGAAGAGCGTCTGGAATTGTGCAGTCCGCAGTTTAGGTGCATAGAAAAGGAGGAGGAGCCTGGTGAAGAGTGACCCAAAGGGTGGGAAGGATCTCAGAAGCCAAGAATTGGCTTCAGGGAGGAGGAGGGGTGGCCAGCCACGTCAAAGTCTGTGCGTGGGCAGGATCACCGTGCAGACTGGGTTGCTTTGGAGAGCAAAACAAGTCGCTCAGGATAATTAAACCAATGCGTTTTCTGAACCATCATGTATAGTCCAACAAATTAGTTTATTGTCCTGATGAACCTATAATTTTGGCCATGTTGCTGATACTTCCTAAAGCACACTTTTTTCTTGAATGTGGTCTTACTGTTCTTCATTTTGTCATAAAATCACTTGGACTCTTACTCCAAGTTGCATTCTGTGGTTGTAAATTTAAACAATCTGACATCTTCAATTAACTCTCCCTTGCAGACTCTATAATTAAGAAAATCCACTTCCTACAGGAACTAAAGTACCAGGTAAGCTCAGAAAAAACTCTAGTAAGTGGAGAACATTTTCAATTCTCTTCTTTCTTTATTTTTAAAAATATTTTATTTATTTATTCATGAGAGATGCAGAGAGAGAGGCAGAGACAAAGGCAGAGGGAGAAGCAGGCTCTCTGCAGGGAGCTCGATGTGGGACTTGATCCCAGGACCCTGGGATCATGCCCTGGGCCGAAGGCAGATGCTCAACCACTGAGCCACCCAGGTGCTCCCTTTATTCTTTATTGAAACATGTAAATATTCCAGCTCAACTATGTCCATGGGTTCAGTCATGTTTACTCCATTTGGGGTACTATTCTGCAACAAATATTTTTAAAAGCCAAAACTTGACCCCCTTAACATTTCTTTGCTATTTTTGAACTTTTTTTTTTAAATTAAATTTAGATGCTGCAAAATTGTAGACCTTTTTGATTTCCCTCAGTTCCAGTACAGAAAGTAAATTTATCCAATTAAAACTAGGAATCTCATCTAGATTCTTCCCACATGTTGAGACTTTCCAAAAACAATTATGGAATTTGAAAATCAGAACTTGTGCACCCCTGGAGCTCTCAGCATTTAATTTTTCAGCTCCACCCTTGCTTTTGTAGGAATGAAGTTCAACGTTTCCCTATTGGCAAGGATTGTTTCTGATAATTAACAATTCGCTAAATTTTCAAAACTCAAAATTCTTGGCACCCCTTTAATGGATACTTTGATGAAAGCTTCCCAATAGATTTTTGAACTGAATACAACAAAACTTTAGAGGACTCATTTACAAAAAGCTCAGTCCCACTCTGGGGCTTTGGGTTGCTGTGCAAAGTAGGTCTTCGAGGTTTCCAACATTTCAAGGGTCTGATTAATGACCACAGCAAAGACAAGGAAGGACACACCAGGAGCCTGAAGTCTGTTTTTGTATTCAACACGGACTCTGTCACAAAATTGTTTACAGCCTAATCTCTCTGCATATATATAAAAAAATATTTATAAATGTTGACAACTATAGCTCCTACTTTGACTGAGAACATATAACCAATTATTTGGACACAAATATGAATAATGTCTTCGCTCACTGCAACCAATCCCAACTACATTTGCATTCCAAAGGTTTTGTACTTTAGTGAAAACATTGCTTTTTCTCAGGATGCTGTGGTACATTGTCTCAGTTATTTTTTTTTTAAGATTTTTTATTTATTTATTCGTGAGAGACACAGAGAGAGAGAGAGAGGCATAGACACAGGCAAAGGGAGAAGCAGGCTCCGATGTGGGACTGGGTCCTGGGTCTCCAAGATCACACCCTGGGCTGAAGGTGGCGCTAAACCGCGGAGCCACCCGGGCTGCCCAAGTTATCTCAGTTATTAACCTCTTGCCATTTACCTGGGACTGAGCATGTCTTTTGTCTTCTACTTGGGCCCAGGGTGATATCAGTCCCTTTGGGAAACAATTTGACAGTAACTAGGAGAGGGAAGAAGGGCAGAGCTGAATACAGTGTCTCCTCAATCTCATGCACTAGTGCCCTGGGAAGCCTGTGTGATGCTGGTCATAGAGGTGACGTTTATCCCAGCAAAGACCTGGAAATAACACACATGCGCATCAACAGTAGACTAGAAAAACAAAGCACAGTTTTGCATAGCAGGGATTCTCAAATTTTATTGTATATCAAAATCACCCGGAAGGGCTGACCCCACACCCAGAGTTTCTGATTCATTCTGTAGGTCTGGGGTGGGCCCATGAATTTGCATTTCTAACAAGGTCTCCATGACGTTGATGCTGCTGGCCTGGGGACCCTGACTTGAGAACCACTGCTGCAGAGCCATGACAGTCAGTGAGTCACCCCTACATGATGGGACTGCCAAACATCATGAGTGAGAGAAGACACAAGATACCGTAGAAACTCTTTATATAGAGTGTAAAACCAGGGAAAATCATACCTTATTTCCTAAAGGAACATACATAGGTAGTAAATGTGCCAAGAAAAACAAGACAATTGTTGCTGCAAACATTAGGATAGTGGTGCCCTTGGGGCAGGGACAGGGGTCATCATGTAAGGAAGAGACACAGAGCCTTATAGACTGCAGGCAATGGGTCGGTTCTTGACCTGGGTGGATGTTTCCCTTAGCAATTACCTAGTAAATTATACACTTGTGTTTTGTGTGTTTGTTTGTGCATTGTATTTCACACATGCTAAGTTTAACTCAAGAGATGAGAACTTAAGCAGGGAGAGAGAAAACCGGAGGAGAGAGATCAGACTGGAGGCAGAGGACACAGGCTCCTCTTGCAATGAGTTCAGTCGTAAAAGGGGAGAGTGGGCACTGGGTGGCAGCGAGGAGGTGCTTTGTAAAAGGGGAGAAGCAACATGCCTATCCAAGAGAGAAGCAGAGATGCGGGATGTGGGCAGGTGGGTAGGTGTGGTGGCAGGAGCTGGTTGGGAGACCTCCTCTTGCTTCTATTTTCCTGGTGGAATAGTGTATTTGTTTGCTCAGGCTGCCATAATAAAGCAGCACAGACTGGCGACTTGAACAACAAAAATGTATCATCTCACAGTCCTGGAGGCTGGAAGCCCAAGATCAAGGCTTCAGCAGGGTTGGTTTCTCCTTAGGCTTATGGACGGCGTCTTCTCCCCATGTCCTCACATGGTCCTGCCTCTGCGTGTGTCTGTGTCCTGATTTCCTTACAGGAACATCACTTGAGATGTCTGGGTGGCTCAGTGGTTGGGCGCCTGCCTTCGGCCCAGGGCGTTATCCTGGAGTCCTGGGATCGAGTCCCATGTCGGGCTTCCATGGCGCCTGCTTCTCCCTCTGCCTATGTCTCTGCCTCTCCCTCTCTCTGTGTCTCTCATGAATAAATAAATAAAATCTTAAAAAAAAAAAAAAAAAGAACACCACTTACTGAATTTGAGCCACCTCTTTAAAGACACTCTCCAGAGTGTCTGGGTGACTCAGTGGTTGAGTGTCTGCCTTTGGCTCAGGTCTTGATCCTGGGGTCCTGGGATCGAGTCCCACATCGGGCTCCCCACAGGGAGCCTGCTTCGCCCTCTGCCTGTGTCTCTGCCTCTCTCTCTCTGTGTCTCTCATGAATAAAGAAATAAAATCTTTTTTTTTTTTTTAAAGGACAGTGTCTCCAAATACAGGCACATTCTGAAGTCCTGGAGATTGGAATTTCATCATGTGAATCTGGGCAGAAGTGGCAACACACTTCAGCCCATGATGGGAGGAATGGGATGAGTAGGTGAGGAAGATGAGTGGGGCAGAACCATGGCCCAGGACAGTCAGAGAATGACAGTCTGGATGGGTGGGCATGGCTGTGGGTGGCATTAAGGGCCTGTTCAAGGATGGTGATCCTGATCACCTTCTCTTTCCTCTACATTCTTCCAATCATTTTGTCCTTCTTCTGACACCTTCAGTTAGCTGGACTCATCGGCTTCCATCTTTCTTCTTGTGGTGTTATGGCAAAGAGAGAGAAGGCAAATACCTGCATTTCATCCACAAGAGGACCTACTGGGGATCACAAGGCTAGGGGCAGTAAGAAAAGACTCAGTGCCTAGTACTCGCGTGACTCCACAGGGGCCCCATCAGCCCTGAGCTGGGCTGCTGGACATGCCCTGGAGGTACCAACTTTAGGGAGGCATGCTCCCCATGGACTTCTCTGTCTTCTTTCAGTCCGCCATGCAAAACTAGCATGTGCACGGGGAATGCACTCTTGGGGCGTAGGCAATAAGAAGCCCAGGTGAGGGGATTGTTCTGGAATGCCGGCAGCTAGCCTTGGAGATCAAGTGAGGTGCTGGGTTTGTGCTCTGGCAGAAGGGGAGCCCCTGCTCCCAGGAGTATCTGTTGTAGACAACACAAATGTCTAGAGTCATTTACCAGACAATCCTGTTTGTCCCTCCACATAAGATAAACATTCGAGGTTATAAACTTCCCTCTACATACTGCTTTAGCTGCATCCCTCCCGTTTTTTATATTTAGTAGTTTTGTCTTCAATTATTTTCTAGGTTTCATCATGGTTTGATCTTTGACTCATGGATTATGTGGACGTATAGTCTTTATTTCCAAACTTGGATTTTTCTAGTTACCTAGAGAGTATGTATTCAAGCCTAAAAGCATTTTGATCAGAGAATGATCCAGTTTGTGGTCCATACAAATGCCCATGTGCGTTTGAAAAGAATTTGTATTATACAGTTGTCTGGTGTTGAATTCTATATATGTCCTTTTTTTAAAAAAAAGATTTTATTTATTTATTCATAAGAGACAGACAGAGAGAGAAAGAGAGGCAGAGACAAAGGCAGAGGGAGAAGCAGGCTCCATGCAAGGAGCCAGATGTGGGACTCGATACGGGGTCTCCAGGATCACGCCCTGGGCTGACAGTGGTGCTAAACTGCTGAGCCACCTGGGCTGCCCTATATATGTCCTTTAGATTAAGTTTCATGATTTTGTTGTTCTCTATCTTCCCTAAATTGTCATCTGCTTAATTTAACAATTGCTAAGAGAGGTATCTTCAAAGTTCTCACTGTTGGTGGATTTAATCTCCTTGTAATTTTGTTCATTTTTGCTTTATGTGTTTTGTTGCTCTGTTATTGGGTACATAGAAATTTTAATTGTCGCATATTCCAAGTTAGTTGAGATGTTTATCATTGTGAGTGGCACTTTTAAACTTTGGTAAAATGTTTATATTAAAATCAATTGGTCTGGTGTCAATATGGCTCTAGATTTCTTTTACTGAGTGTCGCTCAAGTTTTCTATGCCCTTATGTCTTTGATGGGCCTATTGTTAAGTTGGATTTTTCCTAAATATCAATATGACAATCTTTATCTTTTAACTGTAGAGTTTACAAGGTTACGTCATTTATATTTATTGTCATTACAGTTCTATTTGGATTAATTTCTGCCATGTGTTTTCAAATTGTCCCACCAATCCCGCCTTTTTCTATCCTTCCTTGACTTCTTTCAGATTAAGTTCTTTTTCCTCTTCCCATTTTCTTCCAGTATTAATTTGGAAATTACACTGTTTTTCTTCTTTCAGTGGCTACCATACTCATTGTAATAAAGAATTCTGAAATTTATCACCATCTGTACTTTCTGAATAACCCAAGAACCTTAACCCACCTCAACTCTGATCACTGGCTTCCTGATATTATTACTGATGAATAATATAAACCCATACAAAATTGTTAAACCTCACAAAATGTTCTTTTCCTGTGTAATTAGTTTTGTTTAGATTTACCCCCATATTCACCACTGTCTTTGCTCAACGTTCTCTGACCTTCCATTAAAAACCCTTCCCTTCTGCTTGAATTCTCTCTAGTAAAGGTATATTGGGGCAAATTCTTGCAGTTTTTTTGAATGTTCTAAGATGTCTTTATTTTACTTTCCTTCTTAAAAGGCATTTTTCTAGATAGACGGTTAATGTCTTTCTCTGTATTGAAGATCCTTTTCCACTGTTTTCAGACTACCACTTTTGTTGGTGAAAGCTAGCCATCATTCTCATTCTCTCTCTCTCTCTCTCTCTCTCTCTTCCCCACTCTCCTTCCCTTGCTTCCTGTCCTCCCTCTCTCTCCTTCTCTCTCTCTTCCTCCCTCCCTCCCTCCCTCCCTCCTTCTTCTTCTTCCACTTTATCTATGTGTAACTTCCTTGTCTTTATTCTGTTTGGAATTGATTGGGTTCCTGATTTCAAGGGTCAGTGCCTCACAGCAGTTTTGAGATTTGTCAGCAAACACCCCAGATGTTGCTCAGCCACATACACTCACCACCCCTCTTCTGGAACATAGAGTTTGCTAATATTCTCAACCTATGATCTCTATTATCTGTGTCTGTCAACATCTCCTTCCTGTTTTCCACCATTTTGTTGCACTTTGTGGTGTTTCAGAGAATTTTTTCAGGTACATTTCCCAGTTTATTAATTTTTTTTCACATTTTCCCTACTATATTTGTTTCTATGCATTATTCAAAATTAAATTGTACATAGATTAAATACCTTAAAGTGAGTAACAAAATTTTAAAACTCTCAGAAGAAAATATAGAAGTATATCATTTTGGCTGTAGGGTTAAGAGGAATCCCTTTTATAAGACACTAAAACTCAAGCTATGTGGAAGAGATTGATAAATTCAGTTCATCAAAATGTAAGACTTCTGTGCATGTGCACATACACACACACACAGTGTAAAATGACGGCAAGCCTAAGTAAAGATGAGAATAGATACCTGTGTAAGTTATGACCGGCAAATATTAGTATCCAGAATGTATGGACAATGCCACCAATCATTAATAAAAAGAGAATCATTCAATAGAAGCATGAAGAAAGACTCAGAAGAGAAATTTTTAGAAGAAACCCAATGGATCAGCAAAGAAAGAGAAAAAAAATGTTCAGTTTCACTAGCCATCAAGAAAATGTCACACCCACAACGGCCTGCCATATTCCTGTGCTGTGTCCATGTGTTCCTGTGTGGGTCCTCTGTTCAATGCTTTTGCTTTTGTCTAAGTCTTAAAGAATCAAATCATTGGGCAGCCTGGGTGGCCCAGTGGTTTAGCGCCGCCTTCGGCCCAGGGCCTGATCCTGGAGACCCGGGATCAAGTCCGGCATCGGGCTCCCTGCATGGAGCCTGCTTCTCCCTCTGCCTGTGTCTCTGCCTCTCTCTCTCTCTCTCTCTCTCTGTGTGTGTGTGTGTGTCTGTCATGAATAAGTAAATAGAATCTTAAAAACATAAAAATAAAAAAAAGAATCAAATCAAATCATTGTACGATTATTCTTTACTAAAGACAGCAATCCTCATCCCCCACCCCCACTTCCCCAAATATGTCCTCCTGCCTGATTGTTTTACATTTACCTTGTATCTGTGAATAGCATCCTACACTGTTACTGATTAAATTTAGGCTTTATCAGGGTGCCTGGGTGGCTCAGTTGGTTAAGCATCTGACTCTTGACTTCGGCTCTCTCTCTCAATTAAATGAATAAATCTTTTTTAAAAAGTAGGCTTTTCTATCAACTTCCCACTCCAGAAGGTGATGGTTTAGCTTTCTGTCATGGCTGCAAACACCACACCACCTCCTCTATCTCTCTGTCCCTCCATCTCTCTCTCTCTCTCTCTCTCTCTCTCTCTCTCTCTCTCTCTCTCTCACACACACACACACACACACTCACACAGGTTTCCTCTTCCTCCCTCCCAAGATGTGTATATTGTAATTATGGTTAGATCAATATGCTGTGCCCATCTTCCTTCCTGCTTTCCAAATCTTATTTCCGTTGCCTCCTCTCCTGTTCCCTTTGTCCTTATGTATCAATGTCCATGAAAAATCCATCCTTTTCACTGGCATGCAAACGAGTTTGAAGAGGAAGGGTCGGAAATAGTGTGGATTTCATGGAGCACCTCCAGCATCCTAGTCTCCTCACCAATTCTTATTTTGTCTACTGAAGGCACAATATTTCCATAATCCTAAAGCACATCGTTTTTCAATGTGTAAATGTTTCTGAGATGAGTGAATTCATCTCATGATGGGTGTCATCGATCTACCCAGTCCCCAGGCCTAGGGTGGAGCATAGGGTGACCAACTGTCCCTAGAACTTTCCATCTTAGAGTGGGCTAAGTCATCCACCCTGCAGAGAGTGACCGCGTTGCAGAGGCCAGAGCTGTGAGCACAGCCTCCTTAGATGTCTGCCGTCCTTGTCACCTCGAGAACCTATGGACATTGGTAGCACCACAAGCATTTAGGTTTGAACCTAAATATGCACCCCTGATTCCAGGTTACCTTTTCCAATAACTGAAAGTCAAACTGTTTCTCTTCTCAGCACTCAACTCTAGAGACCAAGTCTTTTTCCTTCTGCTCCTTTCCACACTCTTGGTCACCAAAAGTGTGGGGGTTTCCCACACCAACCAGTCCTCCAGTTCTTGGGGGACGCTGTCTGGACGTCCTGCAATTTAACTCGATTCTGACATCCCCTACCCAGAGGTAGCATAGGGCCCCACAGGTTAAGGACTCAGTCCAAGACTGGCCCCCACTTCAGATGCCAATCACGAGATCAGGTTGTCACTCATGACTGATCTGCTATAAATCGGAGGCTCCCACAGCCCCCTCTTCAGGGTCAGTAATTTTCAAGAGCAGCTCACAGAACTCAGGAAAACAGTTATCTCAGTAGATTTCCAATGTGTTATGAAGGATACGACTCGAGAACATCCAGATGGAAGAGATACAGAAGACAGGGTATGTGGGAAGGGGTGCAGAGCTTCCATGCCTCCTCCAGGTGTACCACCTTCCCAGCATCTCCATGTGTTCATTGACCTGGAAGCTTTTTGAACCCCATACTTTGGGAATGTTTATGGCAGCATCATTGCACAAGCACAATTGATTAAATCGTTGGCCGTTAGTGATTAACTCAACCTCCAGCCCCTCTCCCCTCTCTGGAAGTCAGAGGTGGTAGAGGGGGCTTGGAGTTCCAACCTTCTAATCACACAGCTGGTTTCCTGGCAACCAGCCCCCATCCTCTGGGGCTTTCCAAAAGTCACCTCATTAACATGAATTCTGTGTGGCTGAAAGCAGCTTGTTATAAACAAGACGCTCCTTCCACTTTTATCTCTCTTGTCACTTAGGAAATTCCAAGGAGGATTTTAGGAGCTCTGAGCAAGGAACCTGGCTTAAGACCAAATATATATCTCTTATAAATCACAATATCACAATAGGACAAAATAATGAGGCATTAAAACCAACCATTCTCTTATGCTTGGCCTAGAAAAATCCTGAATTGTCCATATAGAAACAAAGCCTGATGCAGAGCAGGCCATGTGACCAGCAGCTCAATCTCAAGTCATTGCTTGCATTTCAATGGTATTTTGGGGGGGGGTCTTTTATTGGACACTTAACATTTGGAACTAAGTCTGTATTAGTATCAGTCAGCTAACATAAGAGTGCTACATAAGAAACTACCCCAGACCTCAGTAGCATAAAACTCCAATCATTTCTATTTTTAAATTTTATTTATTTTTTTCTTTTTCTTTTCTATTTTTTTAAAGATTTATTTGCTTATTGATGAGAGACACAGAGAGAAAGGCAGAGACACAGGCAGAGGGAGAAGCAGGCTCCCTGTGGGGAGCCCAAAGTGGGATTCAACCCCAGGACCCTGGGATCACATCCTGAGCTGAAGGCAGATACTCAAGTGCTGAGCCACCCAGGTGTCCCACCTCCAGTCATTTCTTTTCTCCCATTTGCCTGGGGTGTGGTTGGAGGTCAGCTGACAAGGACTGGGCTGGCTTGACTCTAAGCTGCAGGCGAGCTGAATCCAGGTGTTTTCTACCTGAGTTTATTCAGGGGGTACAGGCTCAAGAGGCAGCAGCCACCCAATGGGAAGATCTTCTCATGGGATGGCAGATGCCCAAAACGGCAAGCCCACTTCACAGACACACTCAAGTCTTGACTGCCCTCAGCACACCTGCTATACCCATCTGACCAACACAAGCTGCATGGCTAAGCCTAAAGTCAAGGAGCAGAGAATTAGTATCAGCCACCACAGAGCCAAAGTAGGCCAGCATCAATGAGGCAGAGAAGAAACCTCACTCACGGAGGTGGAAGCAGGGAGTGAAGATTCCAGAACATTAATCTTATCTCAGCATCTTTACTCACAGCCTGCCTCTCTTAATCGGCTATCCTACGGACCCACAGAAGGATTTGCCTCTCTGTTTGAGGCACTTGCCCCACATCCCACCAATGGATTGTATAATTATTTCTTAGAATCGATCTTACATCAGACCATCTCAAACATACTTTCCAACTTCCTTGAGTCTGTTCCTGAGCTACAGTAACAGACAAAAAAACTGAAAATTAATTGTGTGTGATCCCCATTCCTGTCACACACCTGCCAATGCATTAAAAGACAGATGATGTTGCCAAATCTCCCAGAACAGACACCAGAAGGACCAAGATTCTGGTGACCAATCCGTTTGTCAAAGGAATATCACTCAGGGCCAAACATCCCTGTGCCTAAAGCTCTGGCTGCTTTTCAGAAGGAGCTCTTTAACTTCTAGTGATAAGTAACTCAGTTACTCAGGGGGGGAATAAAACTGCTGCTACTATTCCAGGTCCCAGGATTCCTCTGCGTGGCCAGATATGAAAGTGTGGGAGAAGTCGGATGACAAATGCAGGATTGGGAAAGCACCAGTGTATGCACCACTGAGACAGCCAAGCATGGCTCAGAAGAAATTTTAGGCTAATGTGTTGATGGTATAAAGCAGAAAAAAATCAAGAAGTTGGGGTGGAATCGTGTGGGGCGGGGTATGCTCTTGTTAGTGAGTTGTTTTCTAATGTTGCATTTACAGTGTTTGTTATTTTCCAGAAAAACTCATCAAATCTGTGGTGCATGGTAGGCTTGGGCCATCTCAGGGACGGGGACATAGAGTTTGTACAGCAACCTGAATCTTTGGGAAGAAGGCTGAGGGTGCACAGAGCAATGGAGAAACAGATAATGCGCTGGTAAGCCACAAAACACTAGGGTAACCTCATGAGCTTGGAGCCATCTGCAAATCCAGGAGCTGAGGCAACACAGGTAGGGGTTAACCCGAGAAGTTGGAGGAGAATTCTCAAGGGAAGGTGCCTGCAGAGCAGGCTCTGGAGCTGGGTCATGGAAACAGCTAGAGCCACACAAGATGTATCCCAGGTACCCTGCCCCTTCCATCCAGGGAGACAGGAGAGCCTCATGCTCCTGAGCCCTTCCTGATAGAGTTACCATGGCGGGGGGCAGTGGGGCACGGGGGACAACTGCTGGCTGGGAGGAACCCTTTGCAAACAGGATGCCTTCAACACACGTGGGCCAGTGTGCGGAGCCACTGTTGCAGAGCTGGAGATGTCTACGAACAAGACAAACTCGTGTTCTGCTCTCACAGTGTCAAGTCCAGTGGAGGGGGGACAGACAACACACAAGGGACCAAATCTATGGCCAGGATGATTCTGGACAGTTCTGGGTGCTGTGTCGTTTCATCGGGAATGCCTGGGAGGCTCCTTTACATGGGTCACCAACACGGAAGGCCCCTCTGAGGAGGTAATGTGCCCAGCTCGGAGGAGCGTGGTCAGTAATGTGAAGAAGGGTCAAGAGCATTCTGGGCAGAGGGAGCAGAAAGGCCCTCAGATGAGAATGACCCTGGTGTGTTCTAGAACAGGAGGAAGGGCACATGGCTGCAGACACTGGGCAAGGTGGGGGCAGTGGAGGGAGCAGGACTGGTGGGCGGGGTCAGTGGGCGGGGCTTCTCCAGCCAGGTAAGTAGAGTGGGTTTTACTATTTTGAAAATAGGTAGCCTTTGGGATTGTCAAAGGGATTGAGTCCCCGCAGGAAGCCTTCTTCTCCCTCTATGTCTCTGCCTCTCTCTCTGTGTCTCTCATGAATAAATACAATCTTTATAAATTAAAAAACAAAGTTGGATGACAGCGACGATGGACGTGGGCACATAGCACGTTTCTCAGCCATGGGCAGCAGCCCATCACCCCTTGATTGGTGCCACATCCCTGAACCACCTCTTACTTCACAGCCTAATGAACTACTTAACATTTGCCTTTAAATCAAAATGATCAAAACTAAATCCTTAACTGTGTGCTGTAGCCTTAGGTTAGGGCACGTGGTCCTCATTAGGCTTTTCTAGTGTAGTTGACATTAAGATAAGCGGGAAACAATGTAGCTTAGGGTCTCCTTAGAAGCACCCCACATGCTGGCCAAGGCTGAGGCCTGGTTCACAGATTTGGCCAATGTAGACACAATGAGTCACCTGCAGAGTCAGATGGTTGGTTGCTGACATAGACAGTGAGTGGAAGAGGAGCCAGAGGGGCCCCTGCATCCTTGTCCCATTGACCCGAAAGGACAGCTCTAAGACAAAGGGACCCAGGACTGCAATTCAATTGTGGCCTGGGGTCGGGGAGCTCCAATCTCATGAGCCCCAGGGAAGCAGGGGGCTGTGGGAGCCACTTCAGAACGTCGCCCCAGTGACCCTGAGGAGGGGTGAGGGAGGTGGGGCATTTATACACAGGCCCCCAAGGATCACTGCCCCCAGCAGGTGTTAATCCTTCGGCACTTCTGACGGGGTCAGGTCTTGCGGGGATGCTACAGATCAGATGAATGAACAGTTTGGTCTTTATGCAAATAACGTGTCACTGTCAGCAAGCCACTGACCCCCCTGGACCTCTGTCTCTGGAACTGCAAGGAGGGGGTAGCACTTTCTGGGGCAAGGGACTGTTTTGCACCCTCACCCCACCTTTGGTAGCCTCAGCCAGGCCCAGCAATGAAAGTAAAGGCAGTGCTTTAAAAATTACAATAATAATGATTGTTTCCTGCAAATTTAAGAGATTGAATCATTCTGCACGTCTATGGAGGTCGCCGTAGCTTCCTCCAGAATGGAGAGATTGGGCTGTGCATGAGTTTTCTTTCCTCACTCATTGCTGCTAAATTGGAAAACCCCCACTCGCAGGGACCGTGCTTGACAGCGTCAGGAAGGACTCAGTGGCCCTTTCCAACAGCCACCGAGGCTCAAGTCGAAGCCGGGCCAGTCGTCACGGAGAGAGCCCACATGCACGCACACAGGGTAGGTTAACAGCCTAATCTAGTCATCGTAATAAGTACTAATCACCCAATATTCACAGCAAATAAATGCCAGCGCTTTGCCACTTAGCCAGACACTCAGAGCAGAGCGTCGCAGCGTAGGAGGTAGCCGTGAACGGGCTCCTAACCCACTTTTCTCCTGCGCTCAGCTCTGGAAATGTTGCACGTTCTGTTGCGGCAGGAGGATGTGATCTTGCAAAGACGCTCAGTCCTCGATTCCTTTTTCCAGAAGCGCTCTCCCCGCAGTTGGTCTTTTTACGGCATCTGTGACCTTCCTTTGTCAAAGTGACAGATCCGGGGTCTCTGTGACACTGCATGGATACTGAATAGTTCCTCAAGATACTTGAATGAGCCACCTGAAATCTTTTTTTTTTTTTTTTTTGAGCCACCTGAAATCTTAAGACTGCATTTACTCGCTTTGCCCGTGTCAAGAAGGAAAGTCTCCTGTCAGCTGTCTGTTCAAAACTCCCACGTGCGAGTCTCGCACCAGTCAATTCACTCGGAGGACTGGAAGGCGCCGGCGTGTACCTCTCCACCGCTAACTAGCTGTGTCACCTGGGCAAGCCAGCTCATCTCCAGGGGCCCGGGGCTTGCCGACGGCAAAACCTGGCTAATAAAAGTATCTCCTGTTAAATAAATAAATTCGCCTGATTAAAAAATAAATAAATAAAAGTGAGGCTTGCTTGATTCTTGTAAAGTGCGTCTAGCACTTCCTGGCCCCAGCTCGTGCTCAGTGAATGCCAGCCCTGATTACTGGGACTTTCTGCAAAACCACCATCATCTGCACCAGCCCCGCCAGGAGCTGATTCATCCTCTTCGCAGCAGAGATTTTCCCCAAGAAAGAGAAGTGTCTGCTGGCAGGTGCACGCACAGGATCCGCTCCTTACACTTGCATGTCCTTGCCACGGGGCACTATCCCAAAATGTCATTTGACGGAGGATTTTGCCAGTAGCTCCTCTGGTTTCCTCTCTGAGCATGATATTTGGCATTAAGTCATTAAGAAGCATTAATAAGGGTTATTAAGAAGCAATAACTTGGCTTCCTCCGCTGTTGCTGTAGAGAGGGCAGCTTTGAATGATGTAGTTTTGGTCTCGTTTCAGCCTTTATTAGTAAAATTATTCAATTGTGCACTGGCAGGTCTTGTTTTGTGCTTGTTCAAACTCCATTGCTTTGCCAGAGGGATCCCTAATTTTTTTTTTTTTTAAAGAAGAGAAATCTTCAGCTCCAGGCTGCTGTTTCTCAAAGTTTCATAACATACCGTCCCAAGGCCTGGGGACGAGAGCCCACCGGGATAGTGAAATCAATGTCTCAGATATTTGAATTTATTTTAGTCCGTGCTTTTGTGTTTTGGCTGCTTGCACAAAATCTGTGCTTTGTGCAAAATCAGTGTGCAGGCAGGTTCACTCCCCAGGACCTGCATGGCCACATCATCCTACGGGTCTACCTCTGTGAGCTCACCCCGCTGTCCTCACTAGGCTCTCATGTTGCGACAAACCACTTGTGGGCTGCTGCTGCACGTCTTTGACTCAGGAATATGCCGCAGTGAACTGTAACCGTAATCAACATGGATTAATTCAAGAAAATCATTAGAGAGAAAAGATGTGAACATGCAGCACAGGGAACAGCCACCCTGGCTTGCCGACGTGCCCTGCAGAGCTCTGGGTGGGGGCAGCACCCGTGGCCTGGCATCCTTGACCTCTTCCCTGGCCAGATGGGCCCAGGCTCCGGGCAGTGTTGGCACCAGGTGAATGAGAGAGGAATGTGACACGGCATCCTGTGGCTGTAACCATCCTGGCGCTGCAATCTGAGTATGGTGTCACAACACCGTCAGCCCTTCTAGGGCCAAGGACCCCGGGGATATACAGGGTGGGGACAGAAAACGGGGATGTGAGGAGTGGCCCCAGGGACCCACACTTCATCATCACAGATGCCCAGTAGCATGAGTGTAGGGGCCACCTTCTGGAGGGCACGCCTAGCATGCCGGCCACCAGGCGCTTCGTACCACTGCATGTGGTCCTCCACCCTTTGAAATGGTGGCCATGGTCACCCTCGTTTTGCCGATACAGGGACAGAGGAGCAGAGGGGGCAGTGGCTTACTGAGTCACACGCACTCAGCAGCAGTGCCGCAGCTTGGAGGCAGGCCCTGCTGGTCACCACCCCACTCATCTCCACGGGGACCCCAACTTCATGTCCAGGGATGTGAACTCCTGGCTGCTGTGTCCAAAGAGCTGAGGGGAGCCAGCTGCCTGGTAGGGATCCTCCTACTTCCTGCTGGTAATATCAGTCTGTGTGCACATTGGAGACACCCCTGCCCTGCATCCCAGAGCCTCCAGGGAAGGTGGCAGTGAAGACAGAGGCAAAGCGTGCACACGGGGCCTGGGACGCAGCAGGGGCTTGAAAATAGGAGGCTCGGGAGGTTGGGAGGCTCAGTGGTTGAGCGTCTGCCTTTGGCTCAGGGTGTGATCATAAATACAATTGACTTTAACAGACTGATACACCGATGAAGCCAGAGCCCTGGTAGGATACTTTCATCTTTCCACCGAGGGTCTCTATCACCTTGTTCCCTTGTGGCCCATGTCGGTCAGCAGGTGACCACCGTGCTGAGCTCTATCCCCGGAGCTGAGTCTTACCTGCCCTAGACCTTCATATAATGGCATCTTTAATGTACATGTTCTTCTGCTCCTGGACTCCTTCACTTAGCCTCAGATTGAGCATTGCATGTATCCATAGCTCCTTTCTGGTTGCTGCTGAGTGATACTGCATCACAAAAAGACTACAGTTTGTTTGGCCGTTCACCTTTTTAATTATGTGCCGGGCATCAGGACTGCTATGCTGTTGACAGTCTGGATTATTTTATTTTCCAGTAAAAGTGTGGAGTTTTGGGATGCCTGGGTGGCTCAGCGGTTGAGCATCTATCTTTGGCTCAGGGTGTGACCCTGGGGTACCAGGATCGAGTCCCACATCAGGGTTCCCGCAGGGAGACTGCTTCTCCCTCTGCCTGTGTCTCTGCCTCTCTGTCTCTCATGAATAAATGAATAAAATCTTAAAAAAATTTTTTTTTTCTTAAAAAAAAATAAAGTCCGGAGTTTCATTATGGAAGATGTGGCATTTTCCTTGTGTTTCTCCTTGATTCTCTCAGGCGTCTCTTGAGAAGGGTCTAGACTAGTCCTTAGCAAAGGGCCAAGGTGTTGCCTCTCTGGAACCCCAATGGAATGGCCAGGTATTTGGTGAGGCTGCTCTCCCCAGGCGGGCTGGAATGCCGTCTGCGAGCACTGTGCTTTCCAGAACCCACGAGCGGCTCCCCATGCCCCGGCCTCACCCATCTTGCCCTGCAGAGTCCCCCCACCCCCCGGAGTGTTCACCTAAAGACCCAGGGGACCCCTGCTCAGATTCCCGGGGTTTCTTTTGAAAATGCTCAACCCCTATTTAGTGACCTGCCCGGCAAACTCCCAAACTCCTTGGCCATCGGCCCTAGAGTCCAACATTTCCTCTACAAGCCAGGCCCCTGCTCCGTGTGTGGGCTCAACTTTCCGTGCTGGTTGGGCTGGGGAACTGGAGCTGCTCCTCTGTGCTCCCCTCCTAGGGACGGCAGGCCTGCCCCACCTGCTACTAGTGGGGGGAAGCAGCCGCTCCCCATATTTTTTCCAGTTGCCTTCCGGGTCATGGTCACATGTTCTCCGTGCCCATGGCCAGATGTTCTCAACAGCCTGCAGCAGTTTTGCCCCTTCCCCCATGACCTCGAGACACCTCGAGAATGCCTGCATCAGGGTACATCCTGTACAGAGATCAGTCTTTTTTTGTTTTTTTTTTTTTTTACAGACCCGTCCCTCTGTGGGGCTGGAAGCTCCTCAAGGCCAGATCGGCCTCCCGCGGTGGGCACAGAACCTGGCACGTGACGCGCGCTGAGCGGACCTTCTCCAAATATTCCACGGCCCTCTGTTTGCCTCGCAAATTCGCCCCAAATGCCAGGCCAGCATCTCCTGTATAGAATCCAAATAATTCTTGATCCCTCAGGAATAGGGCAGGTGTGGAGGCTGCTTTCTCAGAGTCTGGACAGGTGTCAGGAGCCGGGTGGGCGTCTCCGGCTTGCTCCGATGCTCTGATGCTCTGTGTGAAGGAGGCCCCGGGCTCTGGGAGGAAGGTCGGCCCTTCCACCTTCGTGCGTGGAGAGCGCTGCAGGTCTGTCGGGTCCTGGAGCCAGTGTCTGCTCTGGTCTTAAAGGTCTGAGTCCGGGGCTGGGCCTGGCATTTGACTCCATTCTTAAGGGGAAGGCAAGCCTGGTGAGCGGGGTCTGCTGTTTCCTGTTCTCAGGCTAGAGAAGAACCTCATCCCACTGTCCCCAAGCATACGTGTCTCCTCGGGCCCCACACGGAAGGTGAATGCCATGCAGGCTGCCGTCTACATGGCGTCCTGGGACTCGCATTCCGGAAACCGAGTCCCGTGTTCAAGATGTTCCTGATGGTGCCTGAACAGAGCAGAATCGCCCCCACCCCTTAGCCTTTCGTGGAAGAGTGGAGGGAAGGGCGGGGAATCAGAACAGACTCCAGGCCTGGCGGTGAGGGGGAGACACTGAGGGTGGCAGTCTCCACCCAGGACCTTTGCACATGCTGTTCTTTCTGCTCAGAACACTTGCCCCACCCCTGACTCCCACCCCAGACCCCTGGGTGCTCCCGATGGGGCAGCAGAGTGCCAAGGGAACCACTGGGCTCGTAAGCTTGTCCTTGTCACTTCCTGGTGTGTGATGCAGCCTTTCCAGGCCTCAGTTTCCATAATCTATAAAATGGGCACATAGGAGTGTGTCTTACGTTGGTCATAAAGATGAAATAAGTTGCTCTTTCAGAGTGCTTGGAGCAGGGCCTGTGATGGGGTGTGCTCCCAGCCCAGAGACCCTCCCTCCCAGGTGTCTCCAGCCCCCACGTTCTCTCACATGGCTCTCCAGACTTCCCCTGCCCCCCTCCTCTCCCTTTCCCTGCTGTGAATGCAACGACGTGACTGGCATTGCTCACAATCTGCAATCGCCTTCTGCATTCTGCTTATGTGCCCTCATGCTTTATACCTATTTTATCAGACCACGAGCTCCAAATGGGCCACAGACCACACCTGCTTTTGCAGACCTTCCCTGGTTCTTGGTGCACCGTCCACGAATGTTCCTTGAGTGAACACAGGGCCTGCGAGGCTATGTGGCCTAGCGGGGACCAGCCACTCTCCCCCCGGCAGCCGCACCCCCATCATGGAGGGGAGGGAAGGGCCCCCAGCTGCCGGCTGCGTCTCTCAGGAGCTCTTGGGTCCAGCTGCTCACCTCCGGGCCCACCTCCCCGGGCCCAGCTTGGACCTCAATGCTGAGAGCTCCTCGGCCTCCAAAAGCACAACAGTGACCCCATCGCGCCTTGGCATTGGGTCTTCCGGAACTCTGCACAGGGTCAGGCTGGACCTGGCTGAGGCCCCCCTGGACGGCCGGGCCCCTGTAGACCCTGCCTCATCTCTGGCCGCTATCCCCACGGCCCCCGGAACTTACTGTTTCCGTCGGGGTCTCACCGACGCTGGGGCTCAGTTTCCCTCCCATGCTGCACCTGACCAGGTGCCTGTCCTCTCTCTGCGGGATCTCACAAGGGCCCCAGGCCATTGAGATGGCGATGTCCCCCTGGGCCCACTGTTTGCAGGGGGGTCTGAGGAGCATCGGTGCCCGTGCGGACGGGACCCTGGAACTGGCTGAGGTTGAGGCCCGACCCCTTACAGATGCTGACCGTGTCCTTCCCACATGATCCCACACCCCTTGCATCACTGCCACACCTCATCAGCCTCCCCCGCCCCGTCCCCACAGCACAGGGGACTCCTCTGGCTCTGCGCAAAGTGGGGAGTCCTCCTCGAGCCCCTCTCTTCTCAGCCCACTGCTAGGAACCACAGGCCTGCTGTGCCTCAGGGGCCCCTGTCTTAAGAACCCAGAGGACGTTTGGGGCAGTCTGAAATCCTGGCCACAAAGCCAAATAAATGTTTCAGGCTATCCTCTCGCTGTAGTGACCTGCTGCCCCAGACCCACGCCCCTCCAGCTCTGCACCTGCTCCTCCCACACTCCCTCTTGGCTAGTCACTGAGCTCTGACTCTATCTTCAAAACCCAGTTCCCATGTCCTTCCCCGCCGCTGGCCCCCACCCTGTGTCTCCTTGCATGGTGGCACCTGGAGCAGCCCGATGATAGCCAGTCGATCTACCTGGTTCCCCACTGGGTCCTTGGGGTCGAGGAGACCCCGTCACCTCTGTGTCCCCAGGCCCAGAGCTGAAGCACATCGCTGACCCACACAGTTCACAATCCACAGACCCATCGCCTCCCCTCATCCTCCTGACCTCTTCCCCTGGAGGAGGGCATCCTCCGGCCCCACCCCTGGGGAATGGAGAGGTGGAAGGAGCCCCCCCTCGCACCCCTTGGCCGAGGCCCAGGGTCCCACCCCGGGAGGTGGGACAGGGGCAGAGCTGGGACTCCGCCCAGATTTGATCAATTCCAAAGACAAGGCACGTTCTACAAACCCAGCAGCCCAAGGAAACATCTGCCAAACTGTTTGCTGAATCATTTTCTAAATTGCTTCCCTCTCAGAAGACTAAAAGCTTCTGGCACAAAAAAAGACAGCAGTCCACAACACAATAGTCACATCCCGTCAGCGCCTGGTGTTGGGCCATTTCTCTGATGTTGTTGCGGTTATTACCTACACACATGATGAGGCCGTCGGGCGCTCCCTCCCGAAGGAGAGGTGACACTTCACCCCAGCTTGGCCTTGGCAGTGTGACCTGGGGCAAACATGGAACCTCCCCGAGGGATGTCACCAGTAACCCCTCAGGGCCCTGCTGATCACAGTCGCAAACATGTGTCCAGCACCAGTAGGTGCTCGATTACGGAGCGTGATCAACACTGGGAGTGAGTGGTTCCCCACCAGGCCCTCCCATCAGCCTTGAGGCATCCCCTCCTGGCTGCCAGAGCTCCTGGGGGGCACCTCTCCCCAAGGGCAGCTCCTCCCAGAAGCCTGTATCCAATGACTGGTCAGTGTAGGGCCGAGGGCGTGGCCCCGGGCCTCAATCCCAGCAGCCTCTGCAGGCCTCCCCCCAGCTCCGGGGCTCCCCCTCGGTGCCGAGGGCCCCGCTGCAGCTGCATCAGACACCTGCCTCCCTGCTGCCCTGCCCTGCGCCCCTCACCCCCGCTGGAGCAGCCCTGAAGCCTCTCCCCAGTCCGCCTCCTGCACACAGGCGCCCACTTACCTCACTATCTTCTAGGCTCTTCCACTTGTAAACCCCGAGCCTCCAGGTCCCCAGGGAGAGGGCAATGCCGTCAGCTCACGCACTGTACTGGCGGCTTTTCTGCAATAACCAGCGATCCTAATATCTTGATTGTTTGCAGCAAGACACATTATTTCTTGCTCTCATTTGGAAAAGCACTGGTCCTGTTGAACCAGGTTCCTCCAGAGCCCAGGGGGAAGGGAGCGGCAGTCCAGGACCCGCTGCTTCCGTGCAGAGGAGAGGGGCAAGGTAGGGGAAGGGCAGAGCTAACCATGAGGGCATGGGGTGGCCCTGGGGCCGGCGCAGGCCGCACGGCCAAGGCCCCAGGTCAAGGGCAGGCCCATCTGCCCAGAGCACGAGCGGGCAGGGTGAGGAGGGTCGCAGGGAGTGCGGTCACACCTGACCAAGGCCCTTCTGATGTCATTCACGGAGCAGCTCCCCCCAGAAAATCCAAACCCGGGATCTAACGCGATGCAGTCACTACCGTCATCTTTGGCATTGGTTTTATCTACCAACTTAGCTGAAGATGGAAAAATATCATTTCCCATCCGCAGGCTGGAGCTGTTGTACAACAGGCTTGTACTCTTCCAGGAGGAGTAAAGTGTATTCAAATCTTTCTGGAAGGCAACTCGGCAATGTTTTATGAAGCGACAGGCAAGTGCTCCCATCACTCACCAGGTGTTACCCTTCCGGGTCAGTCAGACGGCCCCGCAGGTGCTCCGGCCGGGGGGCTGTGTCAGCGGGTTAGATGCAGCGGGCAGGAGACCATGTCAGTTCTGCAGCTTCCCTTCTCTCACCCCCATGCTGGCTGCCATTCCATCTCTGCTTCGTGGACTCCAGGCTTGGTCACGACACTAGTTTTGTGCCCTGGGACGCAGGTGGAAGGGGCGGTGCTCAGGGAACCAGCCATGGCCCTAAGAGGTGTCCCGTGGTTCCCTGCCCTGGACTGTCCTGCCTGCCACCCTCAGGAGTAACACCTGCCACTGCTCCTTCCTCCTGGTTTTGGGAACGAGAGAAGGAGAGACCAGAGGAGCAGGTGTGAATCCACCCACAGCCCCGAGTAGCATCTCCTCCTCACTTTTGAAAGCCACTGAGAAGGTTTGGGGGTGCTTGTTATGCAACATTATCACAGCAAAAGCTGACTGATAAGACATTTGTAAGCAACTGGCAAGGATGGAAATACATTTATCAAATGTTTACTGTGTCCCGGGCACTTTCCAAGGGCTTTGAAGGGGAACGACTCATTTAATTCTTGCAGCGGGCATATGTGGTTCGTGCAACTTTTGAACTTATTTTGCAGATGGAAAGCTAAGGCCCCGAGAGTTGAGATAAGTTGTCCAGGATCGATCCCTAGTACCCGGTAGAGCCCAGATCTGAGCCCGTGCAGCTCAGCCCCAGCAGCCCCAGGCTTAAACGCATCAATAGCCGAGATTTGGTGACACCAGCCCTAACCTCTGCAGATAACCCGCAGTTTGCAGCCATTAAGAAGACATAGACACACAGTTTGCACGACCAAATCTTACCCTTTCCTTCTGCCGGAACTTGGATGGGATCCCCGTGCCTCCCGGGCCGTGAACGCACCCACCTGATGGGGCGTGACACATACCCCGTGTCACATGATCACTGCCACCAGCCCTGGCGCCCCCGGCTCCAGCCCCACAAGCCCTCAGAGTACCTGAGTCTGACAGCAACCTCAAACCCACTCTAACTTATGAAAAACATAACAGACCCTCTGAAGCCTTAATGCTTACAAACTATCACTAGGTACAAACCATTTGTGAGCCTTCCCGTGACCATGGGGTGCATCATTTTGAAGGGTATTATTTCCTGATGCAGAGAAAAAACTGTGTGTGTGCGTGTGTGCGTGTGTGTGTGTGTAGCAAGAGAGACCCCGAAATTTGGAAGGACAAAGGGAGGGAGGGAGAGAGGAAAAGAAAGAATAGAAAAATAAACAAAAGTCTGGTGCCACCGGCTTCTTTCGCCTGCTTTGCCTTGTGTCTAAATGTCATTGCGGAGCGTGTTCTGTTTTCCGTCTGGCGCCTTCCACTCAACAGTTTGAGATCCTCTGCGGCCCTGCCCGTGTCTATTCTACTTTCATTCCTGTTGCTAGGAAGATTCCACCCTGCAAATATCGAAAGTTTATTTATCCACCCTGCGTGTGTGTGTGTGTGTGTGTGTGTGTGTGCGATGGACAGATGGGTGGTTTCCAGCTGGAGGCGATCACAGACCTCCCAGGATGTTTCTTGGTGTCCTTGGGGGAGCGTCTGTGCCCGTTTCCATGGCGTCTACACCTCGCAGCCCCGATGGCTGGGTCGTGCAGGGCTTGGGTTCGGCCTCGGGGACGTTGACAGGCAGCATTTGGGGTGGCTGAGCCGGCACAGCTGCCACCAGCCTCGGATCGGTGGCGCAGAGGCGGGGACCGTGGCAGCAAAGGGCAGAGGCTGGGAGGCGTGAGGGAGGCTTTTGAGGCGCTGATGCTTTATTTCTGGATCTGGGTGCTGGGTACACGGGTGTGTACGCGGTGAGGATCCACACAGCCGCGTGGTGAGGGTTGTGTGCTTTCCCATAAGTCTATTACGTGTCAGTAAAGGGTTTCGGGAGACGTTATTTCTAGAAACATGTCCCAACACAGGCAGGTGTGACTCAATGTCTCTATGTCCCTCGGTGATTATGGTCACCCCTTCTTTGAGATTCAGGTATTCACAGATTGATCCCCTGCTTGTGCCGGGCACCACAGAGACAGGGCCATACCCATCAGGCATGGTGACTGCTTCACCAGCCCAAACGTGCTGGTGGCAGAGAAAGATCATGAGTGACCAGAGGAGCATGTGGCGCGGGACAGAGGTGACATGTGCCCTGATAGGACAGGCTGTGACACAGAGGAAGGGATAAGTGAGCTCTCATTCAGCCAGGGTTGGGGGTGGGCGCATCTAGGAACAGCTGCCCCAGTGCATGTGGCCCGGGTAAGTCGAGGCAAAGAAGGAGGGGAGGGTGCAGGCGTGCTGGGCGTTAGGAACAGCAAGGAAGACGTTGGGACCTTCCAGGAGCAGCAAGGAGGCTGGAACCAGCAGCAGAGGGCACAGGGGCAGGAGGGGCAGCATCCACGGCTAAGAGCAGCCGTGAGCACTGAGCAGGCAGGAGAGCAGCATGAGCACGTTGCCACCCCGTGCCCTGGTCCTGTGCAGTCGCTCTTGCAGGATTCCCACCCTGGACCCCAAATTCCCGGCGGGGCCACACTCACACTCACACGCCCTGGAGAAAGCCGGGAAGGACCTACCTCAACATGCTCAGCCATCATTTATCACTGGGGGTGATTCAACTGGGCTTCCTTTAAAAAAAAAAAAAGATTTTATTGATTTATTTGAGAGAAAGAGAGTGCACACAAGAAGAGGGAGCAGCAGAGGGAGGGGGAGAAGCAGACTCCTCTCTGAGCAGGGAGCCCGACGTGGACTCGATGCCCGAACCCCAAGATCATGACCTGGAGCCGACGAAAGCAGACACCCAACCAACTGAGCCACCCAGGCGCCCCACCAGCTGTGCTCCCCACTCTGAGATTTGCGCCCTCCCCAGGCTTCCTCAATGAAGATGTATGAAATCTGTATTTCTCACTTATAAATCCATGTTAATGATGAATGTGAAGAATTAACATGTATTTTTAAATGGTTTGAATTGATTATTATTCAGAGGAGGAGGCTTTTAAAAGAGGCAGCAGTGAGTGTTGAGAGCAGGCTCCAGTCCCACCCTTTGGGGGCCCAGGGAGGACCACATGCAGGAGGGAGCAGGCTGGGGGCCACAGGGCCCCTGAGAGGGGAGTCAGGTGTCCCCACGAGGTCGCCCCCTGCCCTCCATGCTGTCTGCCCAGCCTGGGGTGCTCCACACTCTGTTTCCAAAAAGACTTTCTGCCTGGTCGTCCCCCCACCCTGGCCCCTGGGAGCCTCAGTGTCCCCCTATGCAGAATGGGCTGGGTTGATGTGAAGACTGGGTGAGAACACTGGGAGAGGTGGGTCCCAGGAGGACACAAGGGCCTTCGGTTCTTACGGACAGGTGGCACCTGGTGTCCGGGGCCCACGGGCAGCTGTCCCTGCAGGGGAGGGAGGCCATGCATCCCCCTCCCCCACTAATACAGGGACCTGCCAGGTTTCCTGAGCAGGGGCTCCGGGCCAGGCGCCCCTGTAGGCTACCAGGGCCCATTAGGGACCGAAGAAGTGGGGCCTCTGTCCCCAGGAGCTTGTCCCCGGCAGGAGGGGAAAGAGCAAAGCATGAAGAAGTCTGGCAAGTGCTCACCATCAGGCAGAGATACGAAAATAAGATAATGCAGGGCAGAGTGGAGGGGGGCAGGGTGGGAGCAGTCCTGCACAGTTGGGGGGAGGGGGTCAGGGGGCCCTCCTGGGGAAGGAGGCAGGGGCCGGCCTACGGAGCCCCAGAGGGAAAGCTCCACAGGCAGAGTCAGGCCATGGGGCGCCATGAGCCTGGTGGGACAAGGACAGGGGCAGAGATGGGAGGTCGGGAGAGAGGTGGGGGCTGAAAATGCACCGGCTCTGGGAATGTTCTGGAAGCAGGAGCACCGGCATGGCTGGGGCCCTGCTCCATCACTGTCGCTGGGCACCCGCCTGGCCCCTGGTGGCTGCCTGCAGGTCCGCAGCTGTACCATCTCAGCTCGGGAGTGTCACCTGCTCTGGTCCCTGCCTTGGACTCCAGGCTGAGACGCTGTCGCGGGGCTGCGGCTGGCACCTGGCCAGGGGAAGCCATCACCTTCCCTTCTCCTGGAGCCAGGACATGCTGTCACTGCCCTCACTGGGCTGCGAGGGGGTGCAGACCTCCCCTCGACCCCCCACGGCTCCTCACTGGGACCACCTCCTCGGGCTTGCACCTGCTGATCCCCAAACTCAGGCATCAGCCAGGTGGGGACTTTATCATTAGCGCATGTGGTCAGGACTGGCTGGGGAGCCCTGGAAGCAGAGGCCGGACCCCACAGGGCTTTGGGTCTCAGCCCCGCTCCCCACTCCCCACCCTGCCCTCCCAGCACCTCACCTGCAGCAAGATAAGCAGCTGTGCCTCAGTCTCCCTATTCCTCCACTTATCTGTGTCCCAGACTCGGGTTCCCATGGGCCACAAGCCCAGCCCCAAGCCTCTCAAGTCTGCCTAGGGCTGTAAGGGGGTGGAGGGGTGGGTGCAGCTCCCAGGCTGGGCAACAGTAGGCACCCCTGCCCTGCTTCTTTTCTTTCACTTAACTTTCCTGTTCTCACCCTGTGAATCATTTTAAACAAGCCTACATTGGAAGCCTATTGAACAGCAAAGGTATTTTATTATCCCACGACCTAATTTCACCCTCGCTAGACCCTCACCATGAAGGCTCTGCACGCACCCACTGTACAGACGAAAAAACTGAGGCCCCGGAGGGTGAATAACTTGCCCCAGGACGCACGGCTAGTAAAGCCACATATGGAGGGTCCCTTCTGACTCCGGAAATCATGTGTGCGTTGGATCTTGTTTATTGGGTTGTTTTTTTGTGTGTGTGGGTTTTTTTGCCTATAACAAGACAAACTTGTTCTTTGACCCCTTCAAATCTCTGCGGAGCGTGGGGAAGAGTCTGGATGCGTTCAGTAAATCAACAGAAGCACCCGCGTGCCTGGAGTCGTAATGCCCAGCTGTCTGGGGCCCTGCGTTTAAGACAGATCCGACGCTCCAGTTCCCCGCTGACGGCCGAGCATGATCTCCTGTCTTCAGGAAAAAAAAAAAGACAACCCCAAATGTCAAAACCTGATTTTAATTAGTAGAACTCTTTGGGCGCACGCAAGGCTGGGATCCATCTGGAACACAGGGAGGCCACTAGCTGTTTATTAGCCCGGGAGGCAGAGGCAGGCATGGCCAGGGTCCTCCCACGGCCCACTGGAGCCCACGCTGCCTGCTGCCCACTCCCGGGGCGGGGGTGGGGGGACACGCTTCCCGGGAGAGGCGGCCGCTCAGCGCCCTGTGTCACCTGCCCCCAGGGCGCACCAGGCACGGGCATCACCTGTACCGGGCATGCTGGTCCCCCGAGGTGCAAGCTTGGGGGCTGCTGACAAAGGGACTCTGTTGCTGGGGGGATGGCGGCCAATACCTGCACCCAGCATCCTCGGGCTCAACGCGGGGGAAGGTATACCTGCGTGCCACTTGGGAGCCTTTGTGAGGGACCTGGTTATCCCAGGCCGTCCAGGTGGTCCTTTGGCCGGCTGACACCCCAGGCTTGTTAGAAGCTTCTGACAACAGCTTGTCACCCCAAAGCTGCCGTCTGAGCAGGTGGCCGAAATTGCTCCTCCCCGGTGCCAACTGGAAGGTCGCCACCGGCGGGATTTGAGACCTGTGTTTGCCGGTCGCGAATTGGCATTCAGGTTGCTATTTCCTCCTCTGGGGGTGGGGAGTAGAAGACGATTCCCAGGGTGATAACCGTAACTCCCACTCACAGGCCCAGCTCAAAGCCCCTGCACGCACGACTCCCCCCACCGCCTCATAGGTGACACCAACAGGTATGTACTATTGTTCTCTGCTCCCTTACAGACAGGGAAGCTGAGGCACAGAGAGAGGGCTTATACCCAAGGTGGCACATCTAGCCAGGGGCAGAGCAAGGATTGGTGTGGCCAGCCGGGACATGCACCAGGGCCTTTGCACCTGCTGTCATTTGCTCTATAGGCCTCCTTCAGGCCACCCCTCTCAGCTTTATGACTCAGGCCCAACCTGCAGCTTCCCGGAGAGGCTTCTGTGAGTGCCCAGGAGAGTGGTGCTTCCACCTCTCAACCTTCTATGTCCACCTCGCGGTCCCTCCTGCCCAGCTGCATCCAGCCCGGCCCATCTCTGCACATCCAGGGCAGAGGGTCAGAAGGTGTGTAAAGGGAACGAAACCACGGGGAAGGGAGGGGAGAGGCATCACATCCCCAAGTGAGATGTTCTCATAATTGAGCAGCCGTGGGCCATCCAAGCTGTCCCAACCAGGCAGGACTGTCCCCTGGAGGAGCAGAGAGGTTAAGTCGCTCACCTGGGGTCACACAGCCAGGAGTCAAGTCTCAGGACGCCGGGTTTGTGAGGCACTTAGCCGCCGTCCCTGAGGTGACCACAGCAGGACTGGAGCCCTCCGCCCATCGGCAGCTACGTCCCTTCTTCCCCCTCGGCCCCCGGCCCTTTCCAGACAGTCCTTCTGGAGGCCGGTTTGCTCCAGCCCCCCTTGCGCTCCTTCCTTCATCTCTGCAAAACAATGCCCTCGAACCGGGGGCCTTAGCTGGGTTCTGCATGCTGTGATGTGAAAAGGGAGCTCCCTGGGAACAAGGGGGGTTTGAGTGGGGGTCCTCGAGGCCGGCGACCCAGGGCAGGGCAGCAGGGACCAGAGCAGAGGACCCTCCATGAGGGTTCCTTCTCCGCCTCACCCCACAGGGCACTCTCAGGGGACCAGGAAATGGGTGTGTTTAGCGTCCTTTCTAGATGGATGGATAAGTGAGTGGGTGGATGGAGGATGGGTAGATGGGTGGGTGTGTGGATGGATGGATAGATGGAGGGGAGGATGGCCGCGTGTTTCTTAACTGACCTCAGCCCGCACAGAGGGCCTGAGTGAAAGGCCACAGTGTCAAACCCAGCCAGACCCTGGCCCCAGAGCTGCCCCCATTCCCACACCCTGGCCCCCCAGGCTGGCCCAGATCTGGCACCTGTGACTCCTCCAGCCTCCACAGCACACACTTGGCCCTGGCCCAGCTTGACTCAACTCCCTATAATCCTCCCCACCCCCTTGCCCCTGGCTGTACCTCCTTCAGATGCTTCTAGATTAATCTCATGTGTCCCCTCTTGATCTTGTATGACCTCCAGGCCTGGACCCTGGGCTCCCACAGCCCCGTCCTTCTTCCCTCTATCCAACCCAGCGTCCACACTGTGGTTGCCGCCTGTCATCACCTCTGCTTCCCCTACCAACAAGACAACAAAGATTGAGGAAAGTCAGCACACAGTTCTAGGGCTAGAGATCTGCAAAAAGGTCAAGACTAGGGACTGGGTTTGCCTTTGCCTGGTAACCTCACCTATGACAGAGTGAACACAAGCATTAGAGGGAGGGATGAGTGGATGGATGAGGGGGTAGATGGATGGGTGGGTGGATGGAGGATGGATGGATGGATGGATGAATGGATGGAGGAAGGATATAGGTAGATGGATGTGTAGGTGGATGGAGGATGGATAAATGGATGGTTGAAAGGGTGGATAGTTGGGTGAGTGGATGGAGGATGGATAGAAGGATGGATAGATGGATGGATGGATGGGTAGATGGGTGGGTGGGTGGATGGAGGATGGATGGATGGATAGGTGAATGGATGAAGGGGTAGACAGATGGGTGGGCGGATGGAGGATGGATGGATGGATGGATGGATGGGATGGATGAGAGATATAGGTGGATGGATGTGTAGGTGGATGGAGGATGGATAAATGGATGGGTGAAAGGTGGATAGATGGGTGGGTAGATGGAAGATGGATAGAAGAATGGATGGATGGATGGATGGATGGATGGATGGATGGAAGATGGGTAGATGGGTGGGTGTATGGATGGATGGATAGATGAATAGGAGGATGGGTGGACAGATGGACAACTGGATGGAGGATGCATAGGTGTATGGGTGGATGATGGATGGATGAATGGATGGGTGGGTAGGTGGATGGATGGATAGATGGGTGGATGGGTGAAGGAAGGAATAGAACTGATATCCTGTGCTTTAATATGACATTAGTTCTGTTTCTTCTGCAGCAGGATGACCCCTCACTGCCGAACCACACTGGCCCCCAGAGGTGTTAGGCACCTTCACAAGGCTCCCCCCTCTCTCCTTCCTGAGCTCCTCCACCACAACCGTAAGTACAACGTGTGGTCACCCTCTGAGTCTGTACTGTGGCCTCCACAGATCCCAGGTGCCCATAGACGAGCAAGGCCAGTGGCCTTACCTTCTAGGTCTTTGCTCAGGGTCACCTGCTTTGCCCCAGTGCCAAGGACAGCACCTAGAACCATGTCTGAAAGACAGTGGCAGGTCCGCTGGTGTGAGCCAGTGTCATGGCAGCTGATGCACTTACGGGGACTGTTTGGGCAGCCCCAGGAGTGAGGGAGTACCTGCTTGGGGGAACGGGAAAGGCTTCGCCAAGGAGGGAGCATTTATGGGTTTTGAAGGATGAGTAGGAGTTGGTCTGATCAGGAAGGAAAACTTCACAATTCCGGCATCGGGACAGTATTTGTTAATAGAAGGCGCAGTGGCGGAGTCGGCCGAGAAGCGGGGACAGGTTTGAAGGTAAAGGAGAGGAGATGGCATGGTGCTGCCACGAGGGTACACGGGCCAGGAGGATGTCTCTCCGGCATATTTTAGGCTGAGGGTGTGGTTTCTTAGGAAACCAGGGCTGGGAGGTCACCCCGAATGAGGGTAGGCATGGGCTATTTATGCGCCCCCCAAGTTCTGCCCAGGGCTTGGCACACAGTAGGCGCTCGTAGACAGCACAGGCACGCAGGCCGGTTTACTTGGAGCAGTGCGTGTGGGTGACGTCGCTGGTCCTGGGCATTGCCAGCCAGAGCAGAGGGGTCTGGACCCCCTAGGACCTTGTCCGGCCGCCCACCCAGACACGCCGGCCGTCACAGCAGCCTCAGAAGGATTTTTCACAAAACTGGGGGCGTCTGGCAGCAAAAACACTCCATTGACCTCAGATCCTTTGTGGCCTGAGAACACAGAGGTTCAAACACTTCACCTTGGAGAAAACCCAACCATCCCTCCGAGGATGGGAGGACACCAGGGTTGACCCACTCACTGCAGCCCCCCACGAACGGCTGCTGAGCAAGGGCCTGGCCGCTCTGGGTGCAGGCAGGGAGGTGGGGTGTAGCCCGGCAAGCCCTCCCTTGGGCCACCTTGGCACAGGGCCAGCTCAGCCCCTTCCCCGTGCCTGGCCCGTGAGTGGGCGCCTCTCACCCCCTGTGTCAGCTCTGCCCACAGCAGTGGCCTCCAGCCCCAGAACCCTCCCAGGCTTGGCCTTCCCCGCCGGATGCGGTGAGCCTCTGGGCCTTTGCTCCTGCTCCGAGCCTGCATGGACGGGGCCGGGACCTCATGGAGGAGGCAGGGGAGCCTGGCTGCTCGAATGGCCCCCCTTCCCTGCCCGGAACCCCTGGAATCCTGCATCCAGGGGGCTCTCTGGCCGGCGGGGCAGACTGCGGAGCGTGGCCGATCGGGGCTCGAATCACCTCCTGCCGCTTATCTGCCACATGAATTCGGGGAAGTGATCTCCCCTCCCCGAGTCTCAGTTTGCTCACCTGCAAAATGGGCCTGCACACCCCCGCCCCCATACTGCAGTGCCGATTAAACGAGATGCTGACTGGCACCCCCTGGGTGAAGCAGCTACCCCCCCCTACCCAGCAGGGTCACAGGCTCAGCCCTGCCCTGCCTTCCCCCCACACCTGTCTTCCACACTCCATCCACCCCCCGTGCTCCCCCAAGTCTCCTGGCCCCCGACTTCTCGACACATCCTTGGTTTGCACAGAGAAGTTAAGCAACTCGCCTGAGGCCACACGGCTAGGGAGGAAGAGAGCCTGAACAAAAACAGTGGCAGTGCGACTCCAGGGTCCCTGTTCTTACTCAGGACCCTCTCCTGCCCTCCTATCATGAGCTCTGCTCTGGAGCTGTTAAGTTTGAGGCGCCTGGGGCCATCTGATCAGAAATGTGGGCAGGGGTCAGGGAAGGGTACGGGACGCGGGTGGTGATGGGGGACAGCTGTCTTCAGCATGTGAAAGGGCTTCGGGCCGTGGAGGGACCCTCACCCAGGAAGAAGCGGAGAGAACATTTGAGGAGTGGCTGTGGGGGGAGGCCAGGCCTGCCCAGCCCTGTGCAGCCCTGCCCATGCTCCCTCTGCCCTCTCACTGGTGACATCCCACTTGTCCTCACCACCCAGCAGAAATGTCCCCTCCTGCAACCTCCGGAGGCTGGGCCAACGCCGGGCGTCCTGCTCTTTGAGCCTGAGCAATGGGTTCCGGCTCCTCAAGGACTGGCCTGACCCAAGCCATCCCGCTGTGCCCAGCGTGTCCAGCCCAGGCCAGCACCAAGCAGGTGGCATAGAAGGACATTCGTTCACACAACCAGATTCCCCCACTAGGCCCAGAAGCTGGAGAGGACAGAGCCTGGAGTCTCTGAGGACAAGGATGTGTCTCTGGCACAGAAGCCCCTGGAATCTGTACACCAAGGCTGATAGGGCAGGTGCCTCTGACCCATGCAGCCACTCAGACTAGCTCGTACCAACTCAAGCCCACACTGTCCGGTCCCTGGTCCCGCTGCCTCTTCCTCTGAGCCCCCAGACAGGGCAGCAGGTCTGAGCTGTGGTCACCGAAGGGTGGGCTGGGGCCACTCTCTGGGAGCCAACCAGGGCTGCAGTCACGCGGGGCAGCCAGAAGCCGCACGGATGTGCCGTCCGTCCAACAGGTGGCAGAGTACCCACTCTGTGCCGGGCGCTGTCCAGGTCGTGGGGGTCCTGCTGTGCATGAGGCAGGCAGGGCCCCTCCCCTCCTAGAGTACAGTCTGGGGTGCCGGCTGAAGATGGTGCAGCCTTCAGGGTTCTACCGAGGGTGAGGCTGGGAGCCAGGCAAGGGTGAGGGGGTCTCAGGTACAGACAGCAGCAGGGCCAGGTAGCAAGGGGGAGGGTCCACCTTCAGGCAGCTTAGGTGTGCTAGGGTCAGGCCCATAACTGGTGACCAGGTCTCCCCCCGGAGCCCCAGTCTCCTGTCACCAGCAGGGAAATCAGAATCCATGTGGCCGTCTTAAGGAGGAGGGACTCAGGCAAGGGCACAAAGACGTGGGGGTCCGGGCAGCAGGGACGGATGCCAGGAATTAGGATCCTACAGCCAGAATTGACCTCTAGAGAGCTACAAGCATCAGCTAGCTACCGCCACATACCAAGTCACCCCAACATTCAACCAAACGTGTATTCTCCAATGGGGTAGGAGGGTACGGAATCCGGCAGGGGCTCAGCTGGATGGTTCTGACGCAGGGTCTCTGTGAGTTGCCATCGCCTGAGGGCTCGACCGGGCCAGGACCTTCCTTCAAGCTCACTCACGTGGCCTCGTCGTGTGGCCCTCTCTATAGGGCCGCGCACACGGTGGCAGTGGGTTTCACTGGAACAAGCGATCCGAGAGGGAGAACGGCCAAGACAGGAAATGCAGCATCGTTTATACCCTAATTCCAGAAGACACATACCAAGCAGCTCTTCTGAACCCTGCTGGCCACGCAGACTGACCCTGGTATGGGAGCGGACGGCACAGGGTGTGAACCCAGTTGCGGGGGGGGTGGTCATCAGAAGCTCGGGAGGGTCTTGGGCAAACCCTGTACCTCCCTGTGCCTGGAGTTCCTCAGGTGTACACAGGGCAATGTTCTCTCGCCCCCTGGGTACGCAGCCGCTCGGGCTTCTACCACTAGCCTGGGAGCTCCCTGAGGGCAGGCCCACGTAGTGCTCACCCTGGGGTCCAGCCCCTGGTCGCTCTGGTGCAAGCTGAGTGATCCATTCTGTAAACTACAGATTTGTGTCATGTCCCTGCTTAAATCCTTTCAACAGGACTCTGGGCCAGAGCCCAAACCCCCTGGCCGGACACACAAAGCCCAGGACCCGGCCCTGCTTGTACCTCTGGCCTCAAATCCTGTCTGTCCACACCCATGCCCTGTGCTCTCGCACCAGCCTCCCAGAGGCAAGGATGTTCATCTACCACCTAATCCAGGTGAACTCCTACACATCCTTTTAAACCCAGCTCAGACATCATCTCTCCTTGTCACTCGGGCTGCTACTCCAGACCCCGGTCCCACAGCCCCTTTTGTCCCTGAGAATCATCTCACCTTCTAACTGTCTGGCTGTCAGTCTCCCCACCACATGGGATAGCTCAAGATTCTGTCTGGCTCATCTCTGCGGCCCCAGTGGCCAGCACCAGGCCTGGGTCGCCCTGGTCAGCATTCATCAAGATCCCTGGACATGAAGGAGGCGTTTGGTTTCAGACGCGGTGGGGCTCGAACCCTCAGCTGAGCTGCTGAGAACATCCAAAGGCTCCACTAAACACCACCTTCCCCAGTCAGGGACCAGCCGGGGGGGGGGGGGGGGGGGGGGTCCCCCCCTCTGCCGAGACAGCTGTGAGGCTGAATAATTTCTAAGCCTCTTGCCATGGAGCCCTGGTGAAACATTTCAATGGAGTTGAGATTATTCATCAAAGTTGGCATCATGCAGGGTTGCCCTTTCCTCAGGGTGCCACCAAGGGAGTCAGCCTTTCTTAAAAATAGAAGCATCATTATCAGCCTCCATCCACCAGGCAGCCAAAGAGGTCATTTTCAAATGCAAATCCTATCCTCTGACTGTGTCCCCAAAACCCTCCGGGGGGGGGGGGGGTCAACGGGGGACGGATGAGATCCACACCTTGGGGTGGGTAGCCAGGGCCTGCAGGATCGAGTCACCTCCCCACCCCCCACTGGCTCTCCGGACCAGACCCTGCGATGGTTTCTCTCTGCCCTCCCCGAAGAAATGACATGAGGTGAGGAAGGAAGGGGGTATAAAAGCATTTCGGGGCAGCCCCAGGTGGCTCAGTGGTTTAGTGCCGCCTTCAACCCAGGGTGTGATCCTGGAGACCCAGGATCGAGTCCAGTGTCAGGCTCCCTGCATGGAGCCTGCTTCTCCCTCTGGCTGTGTCTCTCCCTCCCTCTCTCTCTCTCTCTGTGTCTCTCATGAATAAATAAATAAAATATTTTTAAAAAATAAAAAATAAAAGCATTTCAAGCAGAGGAGACAGCCAGGCTCGGGTCCTGACGCAGGAGGGAGTCTCCTCATTGGAAAGCACCATATCCTCCTCCTGGGCTCCGGGTAAGATCCCACTCCTCCCACCTGCACATCCTGGGGGCGTGCAGGACAGAGGGGTCTCTGCGGGAGGGAAAAGCAAGAACCTGAAACAACCAGAGAAACCTCCCTTCGACCACTTATGTGATGGGACCCTGAACAAAGTCTCACTTGAAAAACTGTTCCTGTTGCTTAAAGCACACAGTTAGAGGTTGAAAAGCTAGTCTAGTCGGGGGCTGTCCCATACTAGATGCGCGTGGCTATTGTCATCGGAGATGTGGCCCCTCCAAAATGAGATGTCCCTCAAGGATAAACTATGCAGGGGATCCCTGGGTGGCTCAGCGGTTTGGCACCTGCCTTTGGCCCAGGGCGTGATCCTGGAGTCCCGGGATCGAGTTCCGCATCGGGCTCCCGGCATGGAGCCTGCTTCTCCCTCTGCCTGTGTCTCTGCCTCTCTCTCTCTCTCTGGGTCTCTCAGGAATAAATAAATAAATCTTAAAAAAAAAAAAAAAGGATAAACTATGCAATCAGATTCAAAAAAAATTTTTTTAAAAAAACACCCTGTAAAATATCTCATTCGTTACTCATATTGATTACATGTTGTAAAAATGTGTCAGATATATTGAGTTAAAATTAATCTTAAAATACTTCACCTACTTCTTTTTACTTTTCTTTTTAAGATTTTATTTATTTATTCATGAAAGACACAGAGAGAGAGGCAGAGACATAGAAGGAGAAGCAGGAAAAAAAAAAAAAAAAGAAGGAGAAGCAGGCTCCTTGCAGGGAGCCCGATGTAGGACTCTATCCCAGGACCCCGGGATCACGCCAAGCCGAAGGCACTCAACCCAGGTGGCCCTTCTTTTTACTTTTTGAATGTGGCTACCAGGAAATTTTAAACTTCATCCGTGACTCACCTACATTTCTATTGGACGGAGCCGGCCTAGTCCAATGGCCACCTCTCGTAGACAGGAGGTGGTGTACAGTGAGCCTAATGGCCTTGCTCAAGGTCAGACTCCACAGTGAGTCTGGAGTCATGAAGCTGAGAGGCCTCATGAGTTTATAGGGCAAATCCAGCATCCCACTCAGAAAACGAGCACAACATCTGAGTGGGAGGTGTCTTGTGCCAGCATCCACAGCCCCCGAGGAGGCAGAGGGCTGTCAAGCATCCCAGCCCATGGGGGGGCCTGCAGGCTCTCTCACCCAAGGGCTCATGTATGCCGGGGACAGCAGCAGAGGTGGTCAGAGGGGAGGGTCCTAGGTGCCGGGTCCCCGGGCAGTGAGGGCCTGGCTCGCACCACCCCTCCTTGCCTCCTCCTATCTGAGGATCGCGGAGACCGTGGGAGCAGGAGGACGCAGAGGGGGGACCAGCTGCTGGACCTCACTCGTCTCTGACACTCATTGTCCAGCTCAGGATAGGATGGACCAGCAACTGCTCACCGAGTCGGGGCCTCAGTGGGCTTATGCCTGTTACAGGTCAGGGCAGGAAGCCCAGCTCATGCGATGAGTAAGGCAGGGACCCCGCTGACTCCTGGAACCTCCGGCTGAAGGCACCGGCTGACCCAGATGCTCTGGGGTTGTGGATGGTGCCTGCCTCTTCCGCCTCCCAGCTCCATGCCCCTGTGTCTGGGGGCTTCACGCGTCAGAAGATGCGCCATGTGAGAGCCTGGTGGTGGCTGGACGCCCAAATCCTTCCTCCCCAGCACCCATCCCTCCCACCAGCACCATCAGGATGAGACGTTTGTCTGTCACTCAAGAGGGGACTGTCAGGCGGAGAGTCATTTTTAAATGACACGTGTATCCTCCTGGGGTGCCGAAATGTTTCAAAACTAGAAGGAGGTGGTGGTTGCACATGCGCCAAATGTCACCCGAGTCTGTACTTTAAAATGGTTAGTGGTATGTTGTATGGATCGTACCTCAATTTTTTAAAGAAAATAACACAAGGTGCTTTAGATATCTCATTTCAAATTGCAAACAGCTGATTGTATGTTGTCTCAATGTGGGGACTTGTGTCTGGCAATGATTGGCATGCCTTGCAGTGTCGCTGCACTAACCTAGCTCCTGGTGCTTTGTCAACCATTTGCAACTTCGGTTTGTCCCCAAATGAAAAACAAAGATATACCTAAAGCAGGCAGCGCACAGAATCTTCCGGATGGATTTTAAATCCCCTCCCTACTCTTCCGTGGCACATTAAAATGTGGTTCCTTGACCGAGTCCTCGAACCCTGGTGTTTCTTTTTTCAGGGAAACAAACTCGCTTTCCTCACTCATGTTGGGTCATTCCACAGTGACAAGTACAACTGGCATGAGCAGGTTTGGAAGCAAGCATGGGATGAGTGGGCGTTTGAAGCAGCCGGTGGGCTGAGGGGAGTGAGCGTAGGGCTGCCAGGCCAGCCGCGTGCCTCTCACAGAGACGCGTGTGCGTGTGCATGTGCGCGTGGGGGCCGGGAGGGTCAGCTCCGCAGAGGTCAGTCACGAAAACTTCTGCTGTAGCTGCTTAGAGGCGTCTGCTGGAGCCCTGGCGGGCGGTGCTCAAGCTCAGAAGAGGTGTAGTCTCACCCAATGTGGGGCTCGAACTCACGTGGGGCTTGAACTCACGACCCCAAGTCGCATGCTCCTCCGACTGAGTCAGCTAAACACCCCAGAGGTATATTTTTCTGGTGTAACGAGGATTCAGAGCCAATCTATGGTTGATGCTGCTGCTGGAACATGTCAGACTCCTTGTTTGTCATCTGTCACATTTGCATGAAATTTAGCATCAAAGAGTTCTATCGTCTACTTCCCCGAAACAACAGACTGCCTCCATTTCTCACCCTTTCCTGTCTTCCTGCCCAAGAGCAAGTGATTTCAACTGTTTTAGATCATCGTTTTGGTCTTTATCATATCTCTAAATAACCTGCTTGTGTTGATGACTCGGGGAGTTTTGGCTTCCTTTGGGTTTTTAGATTTAGGCATTATCTCTGGACTGTCCCCTATGGCAGATGGGGATATAGCTTCCTTGCACCGCCTCTCGCAAAGCACACACAACCCTCACACTCCTGTTATGGCTAATTCATGGTTTGATGGAATCAACAGTAAATGTTTCCATCACGCTGCCCATGAAATGCTACGGACGGTCAGCTGCAGAGAGAATGGTACTTATGTAGCCTTCCCTAGCCAAATTTTGTTTTCCTAAAGTTAATATATTGTGGTAAGCAAGCTCCACGCCTAGCCTGGAGCCCAACGTGGGGCTTGAACTCACAACCTTGAGTCAGATGATCAACCAACCGAGCCATTCAGGTGCCCCTTCCCAAAGTGAATATTAATTGATGCATTTGTTTGGTTCTTGGTCAATTTTTAAGTTCTAGTCATCAGTTTAGATGACTTACAAACTCACTCTTGGTGTTGTCTATCCCCCACATGCTCCATCCTGAAGCCTTCGAACATGCTCGCTCACATCTGGTCCATTGGTCCACAGCGCCTTGGGGTGGAGCTGGTGTCCTGGATGATCCTTCTCCTCTTTCCTGCATCCTGTTTCCCGCATCCCATATCTTCCTTCTGTTTTGATATTCCTCTCTTAGTTTGGAGTGATGGAACACACCCCTCTGTCGCTTCCTGAGAAAAAACCCACAGAAGATAGAGGCTTGCCATGCTGCACTTGTGGGAAGGTCTCTACCTTCATACCAGGTGGATAGTTTGGCTGGGTATATTAGACTTGGAGGAAGAGAAGCCGTGGTGAGAGCTGTGGGAAAGCGGCCCCTTGCCCCACCAAGACTTGGGCTTTGCACATGGGAGGAGGGGCTGGGATGGTGGCATCAGGGAAACAGGGAGGTTGGAAACTAAAAAGGAATCAGTAGGGGATTTTCCGAAGCCACACATGGCCAGCCACTTTGGTGGGAGCACCCAGGAAGAGCCACTGGAGGGTTCCATGGGCAGCCGCTGCCTGCAGGGCACCACCACCTCTGCAGACGGGCCTGGACCGCTGCCGGTTAGCAGGGTTGGTGACAGAGGACAAGTCAAATGTGGGCCAAGGGAAAATGCAAATAAACTGGGACCCAATTCTTGCCCCTGTGGGTCACCGTGTCTGATTAAGAACAATCAGAGAGGAATGGCTTCTGCTTTGCGTCTCCTGCCAACCTTTGCTGTGCTGCTAGCAGAAGCATTCTCTCTTGGAATCTGACACCCCTGAACCAGGAGAGCTCAACAGTGCAGAAACAGCAAGTAGAATTATCTTTCTTTCCAGCCTTATTGAGGTATAACTGGCAAGTAAAATTGTGTCTATTTAAGGTATACAAGGTGATGATTCGATGTATGTAGATATACATCAATCACGAAATGATGACCACAATCAGTTCATTAACACATCAATCAATCACTCATGTAGGTGCACTTCGTGTGGGGGGTGAGATCTGTTGGTCACCTGAAGCCTTGCCTCCCACGGGTGCTTGATCCAGGGAACTCCAGGCAACAATTCAAGTAACTTCCTTGCCAACATATGAGTAGAAGAGGGGTCTTCTCTTTATCACGAGTGAGTGATGGAGTCATTAATGCCTTTAAGTCTGGCCAGATCAGAAAACCAATCCCACATCTCTACGCATACGTCTCTGGAACCACTTCAGTGTCCAAACTGTATCCGACACCGAGCAGTCGGTGGGGGCAGAGCTAGCATGGGTGCTATGGGGATTTATTATAGAAATTAAACCTTGAAGTCTGGGGAGAAGCTGGGAAGTGAAGCTCCAGAGGGAGAGGGGAGGATCAGGGAAGAGGCACTGACCAATGTCCTGGGGCAGGACATACTCAGGTAGTCCCACTGAGTCATGGGAGCCAAGGGCACCCACACAGGAACAAATCAGAAGGGCTGGAGCAGAGGTCCGGGAGGAGTCCGTGGCCTCTGGGGCTGGGGTTGGCATTGTTAGTGGTCCACGAGGGAGAAGAGGAACATGTGTGAGTAAAATGGAAAACAAGCTGGGCGTGTCTGCAAGTCCACCCACAATTCCAGCCACAGAGACACTCAGAGGCCAATGGCTGCTTCCTCCCTGTGCCTCCAAGTCCACGGACTACCCTCCCCTGGCCAGCCCCAGGGAGGCCACACAGGAAGGCTGATCCCTTACTGAGCTCAGAATAGAGCAGTTCTCAGCACCCCGGGTGTAGGCTTCCACAAGAATCACGCCCTGGTCATTTGGCTCCCAAAATTGTTCTTGAAAAGCTAAAGAATCCTCAATCCTAATCCATCGCCTGTAGCTTAGTTTCTGCCCCAGATGGATTTCGTGCTCTCTAGCCTTCTGAAAGGTCAAGGGAATACGCGTTGGTGCCGGTCTACTCTCAGCAATTTTCCTGGGCTCTCGGTAGACATGGCAAGTAGAACACGTGTTGATGGCTTCACGAATGATTTTCCCTCTGTCCTCCCTGCCCGCTCCTTGTTGGATTTTGATCTCTGGATGTTGACTTCCTAAACTCTTCTCTGGTTTCCTTATCTTTCTCACTTTCTGTCTCTGTGTTGCTTCCACTCTTTTTCCTGTAGGATCGGGTCCTTGTCCCCGGCTCGTCTCCTGGGCCTCTCATTCCTGCTGCAATTATTCTTATTTCCCCAGAACGGTCTTGCATCTCTGCGTGTCCATGCGGGATGGCACCTTGTTCTCATAGAGGGACCCTCTTGTTCCTCCGGGCGCCTCATTGCGAATCAATGTGGCCGCGCTTCTCGTAAACACACCCCGCCTATGACCACGCAGTTCTGCTTCCCTCATATGTCCAATTACAAGATGCAAGCATGTGTCTGCATAAAGACTTGTGCAGAAATGTTCCCTAGCAGTTTTGTCTGTAATTGCCACAAATTGTCAACAACCCAAATGTCCACCAACTGGAGAATGGATAAATCAAGCATGTTATATCTAAACAGTGGAATACTACTCAACCATAAGAGGAGCAAACCGCAGACACGTGCGACAGCCCGGAGCCCCACCAGTGTCCCGCCGAGGGAAAGACGCCTGGCACAAACAAGTGTATGCAGTTCGATGCTGTTTACATGAACTTCTTGAGCAAACAGAGCTTCCCGATGGTGCTAGAAATCAGAACAGGGTCTGCCTGGGCGGGTGCTGGGAACAGGACTCGGCTTGACGGTGCCAGGTGAGAGGCTCTCCTGGCTGATGGGGCACGTCTGACACCCCGAGACAGGTATGTGGTCCACGGGCGTACACATCTGTCAAAACTCAGCAAACTGCGCTCTTGAGACCTGTGCACTACACTTCATTTTTAAAAAAGAAAAAGCTGGGGTCAGTTGGGTATGTGCCTTAGACTTGGGTCATGATTCCGGGGTCCTGGGATCGAGCCCCACAATCCCCCTGCTCAGCAGGGACACTGCTTCTCTTTCTCCCTCTGTTCTCTGTCTCTGTCTCTCAAATAAATACATGAATGAATCTTTTTAAAACACAAAATAAAATTAAAAACGGAAAAGCTCATTGGAAGCACTAGCGTTTGCCAAGTGGGATCTTCACTGGATGGGTACCATCCAGGTTCAGGGTCTTGGATCTTTCCACTTGGAAAGGTCAGGTCCCCGGAAATGATCTCTGACCTCTTGCCCTTGGAAGACAAGGCCTGGCGGCCAGTTCTCCAGCAGGGGCAAGGAGGAATAAGGCAAGGGATCTTAATATTTTTTTAAGATTATATTTATTCAAGAGAGACACAGAGAGAGGCAGAGTCACAGGCAGAGGAAGAAGCAGGCTCCATGCAGGGAGCCCGATGGGGGAGTCGATCCCAGGACCCCAGGATCATGACCTGGGCTGAAGGCAGATGCTCAATCGGTGAGCCACCCATGTGCCCCAAGGGATCTTAATATTGAGTATGACCCCCTGCTCTCCGAGGGGTCCCCCTGACCTCAGGTGCTCCTGGTACCCTCACTGCTTTGCCCTTGCTGTGGTCTGAACATTTGCATCTCCCCCAAATTGATCTTGATGCCTGATGTGATGGTCATAGGAGGTGGATCCCTCGGGAGTGGCACCCGTGCCCTTGTAAAAGAGACCCCAGAGAGCTCCCTTGCCCCCCACCCCACCCCGAGAGGACTCCGTGACAGGTGTTGGCTGTGGACCAGGGACAGGGCTCTCACCAGAGCGCGACCATGCCACAGCTTTGATCTGGGCCTTCCCCTCGGCAGGAACCGTGAGAAATAAATTTCTGCTGTTTATAAGCCACTCGGGCTGGCTATTTTGTAATAGCAGCCAGAATGAACAAAGACAATCCTCCCTTGAAGATAAGCCTCAGGTTTCCTGCTGGGCTCGGGAAGCGCCCGCCCAGCCCAGCAAGCAGAGGAGGGAGATGAACTGCTCTGGTTTCAAATAATCCTCCTGCCCTGCCGCCTCCGAGGCCCTTGGTGCCACCGACTTCTGAGCCTGGTGTCGCTGCTCCTCAGCTTTCCAGGCCACCAGCTGAGTTCCGGCCTCCTCGGCCCTGCCCGGCGGGCCACGGCTCACCCACGAGTTTTCTGGCTTCCCAAACACTGCTTTGGTTTCCTCTCCTTCTCTCTTGGCACTTGAGGGTGAAGCCTCTCGGGTGATCTTTGCCAGCATTTACTGAGCTTTCGAGAAGAGACAAGCGTGCACGTATGGGTCGATGCCACCACCTCTTTTCCAGAAGGCCCGGCCTTTGCTCTATTCTGCCCTCAGCGGTACGGCTTTAATCCTCATGGTTACAATGTGGCTGCTCCTGCTCTGGGCATCAAATCCACATCCCGGGCAGACTGAGCCTGTCCCCTCTGACAGGAAAGCAAGCCAGCTCTCCTCCTCTTACAGCACACGGCCACTCCTAGCCGCAAGGGAGCCTGAGAACGTCTATGGTCAGGTGCGTGTGTTGGCACCCCAGCCAGACAGGTTCAGTGGGAAAGGGATGTTTCCACATTCTTCTTGGCTCGTGTGCCCACTCCTGAGCTGATCGCTGAACCCGGAGGGAATGCAACGAGTGATTGGCTGGCCCGAGTGGCACACCGACTCCTGTGATAACAGGGGGGTGCGGGGATGGGCCGGCCCCGTGTGGAGGGGAGATGCGGGGCTGGCCCCAGAGCCAGGGGAGGGCTCCTGGGCAGCAGTCATGGTGCACAGTGTCCGCCGGCGCGGTGACCAGTCTGCTCCCCACTCCCGACCCATCTTGGATGTGGTGCTGCCCCGGCCCAGGGTGGGGGTCAGCGAGGGGAGCGCCCCCCCGCTTTCCTGAGCCTCACGGAACAGTGACCCTGGACCTCTGAGCCGATGAGCTCACCCGTTTCTGAAGGAGGCGACGTTCCTGAGCGGTGGCCGGGATGCTAACAATAACCAGGCGTGGTGCGGCCTGATTGCAGCTGCTAAAAATAGCAGCTCATTCCAGAGCCTCATCAGGGGAGAAAGGGCGAGGAAAGCAGGTTTGCAGGCGTGGAGGGTGCGGCCGGGGAGGCGCAGAGGGTCTGCACTCCAGCACCAGAGCCTCGGGGCGGCTGCGGCCCTCTGGGAGCAGCACACCTGCCTGGCGCTAAGGATGCCCTGGGTCGGCAGCTGAGCACGGACGGACTTGCCGGGCGGCCCGGTAGCTCCCTGTCCCTCCCGTTGGGGGGCTTCTGCTGCTTGGAGCCTGGCCTGTCCCCGGGAAGCAGGACAGACGCCATGTGCTCCGAGATCCTGCTACCTGACCAGGCCCCACACCCCCTGCACCCTCCGCAGCCTCACCTCACTGACCCTTTGCCAGCACCCTGCCTGTGTTGCAGATGAGAAACCCGTGGCTGTGCCATCCGATCCCCTCCTGGGGTCCGGCCCACGCTCTGCAGGCCGGGATGCAATCCTGCCTCTACCCTGTATTGGCTGTTGACCTTCTGCAGTGGTTGTGCCCCTTTGGGCCTCGGGGCCCCGGTCCGTTCCATGGGGATATCCACGGTACCCCCTCCTGGTGCTACTGTGAAGACCCGGAGGGCTTGGCCCAGTGCCGGGCAGGTGGGCGTGCTGAGCAAGGCCAGCTCTAACCGCCACCATTCATGTCAGGGGTCTGTGGCCACCCTGCAGGCCTCTCCATGCCCAGAGTGTGGGCACATTCCCATGGTCCAACCCCAGGGCCTGGAGCTGGAGGTGATCCCGACAGGAGGACGCTAGGCCCACTGGGTGGGGGTCCCCGGTCCAGGGGTCAAGGTCGTGAGTGCTCCCAGCCTCGAACCTACACCCCGTCCCCATGGGAAGCCCCACCCCCAGGGATCAGGAGACCCAGAGGTGTCTCCACGAGGGTCTGCATGATGGCAAATAGCAAAGGCTGTCACAGGACAGTGTCCTGGGGAGGGGGTGGGTGGACTCCCCGGAAAGCTCACTGACCGCCCCACACCAGCCCTGGGCACGTCTGAGCACCACCCTCCACGGAGGCCGCATCGCAGACCATGTGCCCAGCTGGGGTCCATGGTGCCTAGGCTCACCCTGGGTGGGCCGGGTATGCTCGCTCACCTGGCTGCAGGGGGACACAGGGGACGTTAGCCAGCTGCCTCTCCTGCCACGGCGCCTCCATGCCCCGCACCTGGGTCCCGAGCCCCGCACACAGCCAGCCCCCCAAAAATCACACACCAACCACAAATGGGACAGGACGCGGTGTTCCCACTCCCTCTCATGGCCCGTCCCTGGCCTCCGCCCTCCAAGGACGAACGCACCAACCCTCCCCACCCAGGCCTGGGGCACGGGGCCGGCTAGAGGGGGAACCGGGTGCTGAAACAGATCTGTCTCCCTGTCCCCGTGCCCGCTCTGTCCACCGCCCCGAACCGAGAGCCTGGGGCCTCACGTGGGGAAGCACTTCACAGTTTACGAGGCCTTTTTGGTTCAGTTTCCGTCCCCCATCCTGCCCGGCAGGAGAACACATTCCTGGGCGACTCGGATGCTCAGAGAAGCCGAGCAGCCTGCCCGGGGTCACAGGGCAGCGAGGCCAGGCCCAGCCGGCCCCCGGGTGCAGCTTCTACCCCTGACACTGCCCAAGGAGCAGGCGTGTGAGCTGACCCCTGCCCCAAGCAAAGGGACTTCGGGGACGTGGCAGACCCAGGCACCAGGGTAGCCAACCAAGAGCTCCGGGGCACACACCTGGCCAGAAGAAACACCCACCCTTGCCGCCCGGGTGCCCTGGTTTGCGTCCGCTGCCACAGCCATCCCCCCAGGCCCACAATGCCAGGACCTGGGCACAAAGTTACCATACATTGACATATTTTTCTTTTAAGATTTTATTTATTGGGGATCCCTGGGTGGCGCAGCGGTTTGGCGCCTGCCTTTGGCCCAGGGCGCGATCCTGGAGACCCGGGATCGAATCCCACGTCGGGCTCCCGGTGCATGGAGCCTGCTTCTCCCTCTGCCTGTGTCTCTGCCTCTCTCTCTCTCTCTCTGTATGACTATCATAAATAAATAAATAAATAAAAATTAAAAAAAAAAAAGATTTTATTTATTTATTCATGAGAGACAGCGAGAGAGGCAGAGACACAGGCAGAGGGAGAAGCAGGCTCCCTGCAGGGAGCCCTATGGGGGGCTCAATCCCGGGACCCCGGGGTCATGCCCTGGGCCGAAGGCAGACACTCAACCCCTGAGCCCCCAGGTGCCCCTGTTGCTGTCATTCTAAGGGGAAGGATAAAGAAGGAGGGTTGAGGTCAGATCAGCAGAGCCCGGCCTGAGGGCTGACCTGTGAGCCCCGCGTCTTGGGGTGACTTATACAGCATCATCGTGGCGCTAAACGTGGTTCTCTATCCTTGTGTTTTAAAGTCAGGCCTGGGTCCTCTGCGCGCTCAGGGGCCGGGTTCCTGCTTTGCCCTGCACTGTGTGTCTCCCCCGGCCCAGAGGTCGGCCTGGGAGCATGGCCTGTGGCTGCTTGGCCTCTCGGTCCCCTCGGAAGCCCTGGCCCTAGATTCCCGGCTTGGGACCGGTGGAGCCGAGGGTCCCCGTGGTCTTCAAAGCCCCGCAGCCTGGGTCTTCCCTGGATTCCAGGGCTCACACTCCGGTTAGGAACGAGCTCCCGCGAGGGACAGGCACCGCTCTTGGATTGTCTTGTCTTTGTGGTGGCATTTGCGACAGATGGCAATCGTCAGGCTCGAAGCTGTTTTTTATTTGTGACTTTGCCTTTTCAGAGAGGATCGTTTCAGGCTTCATTTTTCTTCCTGGGGAGATAGGGGCGGCCTCCGGGAGAGCCGAGTGCCTCCCCCAGGGGGGCCTCCCTGCTCTCACCTCCTTTGCTGCCTCCCAGGAGCTGTAGGGTGAAAGGCAAGAGCCAGAAGGCAGGCCACCCAGGACGGTCCCGGTTCTGCCCCGGGGCACGTTGCTTCCCCTCTCTGGCTTTGACCTTGCCATCTACCATCCGAGGGGTTTCATGATTGGCATCTGAGGCTGGGGGTCCCGTGGTGCACGCCCTGGGCTGGGCCCTGGGGACAAGGACATGAGTCAGGCCTGGAGGACATCACAGGCTGGTGGGGGAGGTGGCCACCTATGTGGGTGGTGGTCACACAGAGTGGGATCAGAGCTGGGGGAGGGATTAGTCCACGCGGGGGGCCGGGTGGGGGGGTGGCAGCAGGGCTTCCCAGAGGAGGCGACAGGCAGGCAGAATGGGTCTTCGAGGGCTCTTTCAGGGAAGGCCTGGAGGAGGGACGCGCAGAGTGCGATCGGGGCCAGAGGGGTAAGTGTGGGGATGGTGTGGCCACGAGGTCGCGGGAGCACCAAGAGCCCAGGTGGGTGGACAGCCGGGCGCAACTGGGGGCCGATCTCGGACCTGGCACTTGCCACCCCTACTCAGAACCTCAGGCTCCTTTTGGGAGCAGTGGCCTGATGAGGTGGCCGCGGTCCTGCGAGGGCCCGAAGGCCCACATCTGGGGATAATTAAATCCTTACAATCAGGGTTTTTGTAACATCATGTTAATTATAACGAATGCCTGCGCGAGGTGTGTCCGTCAGGGTTCACTTGGGAAACCAGAAACCACTTACTTGGGGAGGAGGGAGACTAACCCTGGGGTACCCTCGAGCCTGGAGGCTGGGGAGCGGTGCTTCAGGACTCCGCGATCAAGCCTGTGGGGAGTGGTGCGGGGTGGGGGCAGGGGGGCGGCTCGGAGTCCTGGGAAGGGGCGGGGCTCAATTTGGCTTCCGGAAAGCCCTGGGGGCAGTTGTGGGAGGGGGGCTCGAGGTGGCACAGCCCCACAGCTCCGTTAGCGGTGAGAGCCTAGGGTCCACTGGGGCCCTGGGTTCCTCGAGGCCCCTTGCTCAGGCTGGTCGTCGTGCTCTTGCACCAGGACGCTGTGCCTGCATTAATTTCCTGGGGGCTGCAGAGTCCAGACAGTCTGGGCTATCCTGAGGTCTTTATTTAGCGTCTGGAGTCATTTTATAGAGAAAGGCTGCCCCTCACCTACTCCTTGGTCGCCAGGCAGTGCCTCCCTACAGGAAAGGCGGGGTCAACGCTGGCTTCCTCCCTTGTGTTCTGCATGGACCAGTCGGCTCCCTGTCATCACTGGAGGGTGAGCGGAGGCCCCTTCCCAGGCGCCCCCCTGAGCCCCATAATGGGCACGTCCTGAGGGCAGGGACAGGGTCTGGTTTAGCTGTGACCCCGAACCAAGCAGAAGGGTCCGCATACACACCAGGCAGACTGCTGGGCCGGAAAAATCAGCCCTCTCACCCCACACAGAATGAAACGCATCATTGGGATGATATATAAAATGTGCAGGCACGACGTGTGGGACGTTGATCAAACATAAATGTGTCCGTTTCAGTCAACTTGGCTGAGCCAGTAAGCAGGGCCCCCCTGCTGAGCACCGTCCCCACCGTCCCTGCTGGCACTGCCAGGACGCGTGGCGGGCGCAGCATCTCACAGAGCTGCCCGCAGGGGCCTTGTGAGTTCGCTGATAAAAATAGTCACCTGTGGGGCACCTGGCCGACCTGCCTGTGTCTCTGCGTCTCTCTGTGTCTCTCATGAATCAATAAATAAAATCTTTAAAAAATAAAAAAGAATGACAGCAACAGAATGGGAGTTACGCCCTCTCTTGCCCAGGACCTTTGCACATGTCCCTTGGTCTGCAACACATGCTCTTTGTCATTTCTTCACCCATCACTCGGTCCCCGGGCAGCCTTCTCCATCCCTCCATGGGGGCCAGGAGCCTCCTCTGGGCCCCCCCAGCCCTGGTGCCTCCATGTCTCCAGCACTGACATCCCCACCACTGCCCCATGGAGTTCCTTACCCTGAATCTGGAAGGCCAGACTTGGTCGGTTTCATTTCCAAGGTCCAGTTGCCCTGTACAGCGTGGTTGGTATACAGCTGGTGTCTAATAAATGTTAGTTCCTGTTTTCCTTGCTCGTGTTTGATCTTCAGTGCTCCAGAGGATGGGCAGCATCATGAGGCTGAGAGGCAGGAGGAAGAGGCAGCTTAATGATGATCTGGTTCTAGTTCACCACCTACAGGTAGGGAAACTGAGTCCCAGGGAAGAAAAGGAGTTTGCCTAGAAAGACACACAGCAAAACTGTTCATTCATTCATTCAACAAATCTTTACTAAATGACTGCTATTTGCACAGGGCCCGGGCTGTTTCTCCTTGTGCCACAGCATCTCTCCTCCACGTGGAGTCTGGGCAGAGGCTCGGGGTCACACCCCTGCATGCCCCACTTGCTTTTCACTGCCGGAGGGAGGCAGGGCCAGCTGAGGAAGCAAGACCCAGAGAGGCCAAGTGATCGGCCTCCAGCCACACAGCTGTGAGTAAACTATAGGGCTGAAACCTGGGCCCACCTGCCTCCTCCTGCCCCCCTGGGGAGCACGTATGCATGGGGGGCTCTGGATCAGGCCAGGGCCCGAGGCCACAGTCACTTGCTGGGGAGCCCTAGGAAGGGGCTGCTCTGGGGGGCACTGAGGAAGGTGGGAGCCCTGCTCCAAGGAAGACCAGGGCCTTGGGGACTTGTGACAATCCCCTGTGTCTTTCTCCACTTATTCCTCTGAACAGCACCCTGAGTCCCCCTAGGGCTCTTCGGGGCGGCACAGTCACTCCCCAGTGACACCTCGTGGCCCCTCGCGTCTCTGCCTCGGACACAGCTAGATGGAATTGGGGTGCTGCGAATAGTCACATGACCCGGTGTCTGGATGCTGGGCCCCGGGCAGGCCAGGTTCTGTTGCTGAGGTCCCGGGAGGAGCTTCCTGCATCGTGGGCTTTTCCAGCACTGGAGCGTCTGGAGGGCGGAGGGGAGAAGAATGTCCCAGAAAATGATGCCCTTCCTGGATGAGTCGTCCCCAGGACAACAAACAATGAAAAGAGAGGGACAAAGGTCCTCTCTCTGGGCTCTCCTGCCTCCCCCAACGGTGCCCATCGCAGAATGGGTTGCTATGGTGATGGGATGGGGTGCCGAGCAGGGAGGGGCTTGTGCAGGAATTGCAAGCAGAGGCAGGCAGAATTCCTGCTTGGAACTGAGGAGGGACAGCCCTCTGCCCTCCTCGGTCCCCCGAGGCCTGTGTCGGGCCCTACAAAGGCCCGCGGAGGTCCCTCTCCCCAGCACCCCGGCCCCACCGCCGGCCGGGGGATCTCTGAGCGCCGCCTCGGCAATTTGCCGGAGCGCGCCTGCAACTATTTAAGTGGGTGACTAGATCCATTGTTCAAAAGTTATCTTTAGACAAGAGCATTTATCAAGTTTAATTAACGTGTCAGGGACTCTGGTGCAAGAGATTGCTCTGAAGGCAGTCCTGATAATACTAATTTTTCTACATTATTGCCAACTCGGCACCGAGCGCTGAGCAGGAAATAGACCATTAGTGCCACCACCACCAAAAACAGAGATGATTTCCTCCCCTGGATCAAATTAAACGTGCGTGGATGCCCGAGTGGTACGAGGCTGAGAGCCCGGCAGACAGCGGGTTCTGTGGTCCTGGGCCGAGACGTGGGGGTGCCGTCTGAGCGGCCTTCGGGTCCAGGCTGGGCCAGGAATGGAATCCTCACATCAGGCTGGTGTCTGCTTCCCTGATTTTGCAAAAGCAGAATGTGAGGTCCAGGGAAGCTCCATGGTTCATCGGGGCCTCGTGGAGAGTGGTGCTGGGACCCTCCACCCCACCCGACCTCCGGGTGGCAAACTCCAGCACGTACCCCGTTGCCCATGGGCTCCGATCCAGGAGGTGAGCCTCCCGACACACACACACACACACATACACACACACACACGGGGTGGACAAGACAGCTTTCTCCTGGAGCTGACGTTCTGCTGGGGGTGCACACATCGGGGGCAGGGGAGGAAGGGGAAGAAAGGGGGAGATGGGAGGATGAAGGAGGAAGAAGGAGGTTGAAGGAGGGAGAAGGAGGACGAAGGAGGGAGAAGGAGAGAGAAGGATGGAGGAGGAAGAAGGAGGGAGAAGGAGGACGAAGGAAGGAGAAGGATGAAGCAGGGAGAAGGATGGAGGAGGGAGAGGGAGAGAGGAGGAGGGTGGAGGGAGAAGGAGGAGGAAGGAGGACAAAGGAGGGAGAAGGATGGAGAAGGAAGGTGAAGGAGGGAGAAGGAGGAGGAAGGAGGAGGAAGGAGGAGGAAGGAAGGAGGAGGAGGAGGAAGGGGGAAGAAGAGGAAGACAAAGAGGCGGCTGACCGGGGCATCCTAGAGCTGGGAGCTGGGTCCACGCAGAGGCTGGGGAGAGGATTCTCACCCGGGCACTTGGTCACTGTCGCAGAGTTAACGGCACAGGTGGTGGAGCCGCTCGCCCTGGGCTGACGTCCTGCTCCCCATGGACCAGCTGTGTGACCGTGGGCACCTCGCTTCACCTCTCTGTGCTTCCGTGGTCTCATCCGTGACACGGAGAGGAAATCTCGGACTTTCAGATTTGAGGAGTTCGCAACAGCCCAGGACAGAGGACGGGTGAGACCCAGGAGGCCCCGGCCCTGTGCCTGTCCCGGAGCCCTCGGTGAGCGCAGGCCACCGTGGATCCTGCAGATAATTTCAGGCGGGTTGAAGATAAGCTCCCAGAGGGATGCTGTAGGGAGACAGACTTCAGCTCAGTGGAGATAGAGGGACCTCAACAGGTGCTGCACGGCCCGTGTGGGAGTGAGCCCCCCGTCATGAGAGGTTGGAAGTCAGGTCCCCCGCGTTGGCTGAGTTCAGGCACCACGGCCCCCGTGCTCCCTGCTACCTGCTCTGGACCCGGGAACACGTCTCAGCCCTCCTGCCCTCCTGCCCTCCTGCCCTCGGGGAGGACGGGCCTCCCCAGGAGCTGCCTCCATCTGATGACCAAGTGGCCAACGCCGCTCCTCAAGGTCTGGAGCTCCAGGGAGCACAGAACCTTCCAGCAGGTGCTTGCTGCAGCCGCAAGGGCCCAGGTGCCACTTGCCCAAGAGTGCAGGGTCCCACCACCTGGCTTCGGGCCCCTGCCCCGGCCACCCCCTCCCTGGGCCTCTCCATCTCCCGGGACCCCTTGTCCTGGCCACTCACTGCTGGCTGACAGTGTTGGGAGCCTGCACTCAGCTGGGTCCCAGGTTGCGAGACAAAGGCCACTGGCTCCTGGCTCCCTTACCCACCAGGTTGGCAAGTGCTGCTAAGGGCCTGTGGGTCTTTATCTTCCAGCTCTAAGTGGAGGATTCCTGGGGTGACACAAGATCACATTCAGAGTCCCTGTACAGGTTGGGGTCCTGATGCACCTCCTGCCCCAGCTTGGGACCTCCCACTCTCCTACCTACCCCCCCCCCAGCAGTGGCCTCTCTGTAAGCCCCAGGTGGTCATCCACGTCTGCGTCCACGGTCGGGTTCTGGAAGGCCGACACCCACCTGATAGAAGCATCTAGAAGGCAGCCTGCAGTCAAGACACTGGGCAGGGGGCTGAGCGGAGGGCGCTGTCCTAGCACCCCCGCAGCCTTGCAGGCGCTTTGGGCAAGTCGCTGTCTGTCCCTTTCTGGGCCTCAGTTTCCCACCCATCGGAGGAGGGGTAGAAGGGACGAGCCGGGCCCTCACGTCTCCGGGTCTCAGCATGGCCTGCAAGGGGGTGGGGGCAGCTCTTTGGGATTGGGGCCTGCACCGATGAAGAAATGAAGGAGGTAATTCTTCCCCAAGGGCCTCAGCCCCGTCCCTCACTGACAGCTGGGGTCACCCCTACAACTCCCCACCTAGTTGCGCGAGGACCCCGCGTCCACCTGGCCTCCCTCTGCCTCTTCCTCACCTCACTGAGCCTTGCCCCGGCTCTCTATCCTTCCGGGAGACAGATCATGGGAGCTGACGCCCCATTTCCGTCACCTGGAGGCACCACCGAACGGCTGTCAGGGCCACTGGGTCCTGATAAATTCCCGCCACGTTCTCATTTGCAGAATCATCTCAATGCTGCGTGATGAGCCACTGGGCTCTGAGGCTTGGGAAGATGCTAGAACACCTTAGGATGGGCGACGTCCTCATCACCGAGTGCCTGGACATCTCAAACCCCCTTACTGAGCGCCCCAAGCGCGGGGCTAGAGCACTACGCGGCCACATCCCCCGGCCGCCTGACACCCTGCAAGGGCTCCCGTTGCCCGTGGGGAGGTCTCTGTCCCTCCTTCACCAGCCGGATCGGGTCTGGCTACGCAACAGGAAACCCTGAAACAAGAGAAGCTTAAATGGGATGGAAACTGGCTCCTTGGGATCCCTGGGGGCACAGCGGTTTAGCGCCTGCCTTTGGCCCAGGGCGCGATCCTGGAGACCCGGGATCAAATCCCACGTCGGGCTCCCGGTGCATGGAGCCTGCTTCTCCCTCTGCCTGTGTCTCTGCCTCTCTCTCTCTCTCTGTGTGTGACTATCATAAATAAATAAAAATTTTAAAAAATTAAAAAAAAAAGAAACTGGCTCCTCATCCTTCCCAGCCCAGAGACGAGACACCCAGAACCAGCGTGATAGCTGGCGTCTCACGGGAGACACTAGCATTTATATTTCTGCTCTTCCGTCCTCAGCACATGGCCTATGTTTTCAAGGTCACCTCTTAATCCAGGGTGGCTGCTGGAGCTCCAGCCATCACATTCTTATCAGACTGGAAGGCAGAGAAAAAAGTCAATCGATTACAAGGTCCGCTCCTGCAGCTGAGCCTTTAAGCACCAAAAGTCTCAGCATTTCTGCTTATACCTTAGCCAAGACCTCATCCCGAGGCCACACTTGTCCACCAAGAGGTCCGTCAAGGACTTTACTCCCAGAGGCAATGTGCGCACCCCAAGCTCCGGTCCTTTTTGGGATGTGAAGAAACGGAAGAGGGGGTGTCACACGGCATCTGGCAGCCTCGGCCACTCGAGGCTTCAGACCTCGGTTCCCATCCCGTGTCCTCCAGGAACCCCTCCCGACCTGACCCCTGGCTCCATGCAGTCTTGGCCCAGCCCCTCAGGGCCCCCAGAGCCTTCCGCCATCCCTAACCCACTCCCCAGGGCAGAGGGTCCACCACAATTTTACGGGCCCTCCCCTCACTACCCTGGCACCTGCCGGAGAACCCCACTTTGAGAGCCACTCAGGTAACCAGAAAAGGCAGCGCCGGCCCAGCAGGCAGGGTGGTGGCGAGTGGGGCTTTCCTGCCATTATTTATAAAACACAGATGGACACCCCCCTTTACAGTTTGCAAGGTATCCTCTCGTCTCACCTCACCCCCAGCCCCCTCTGGCCTCGCCAGGGAGGTTCGACGAGGGGCCCGAGGCCCCAGGCCTGAGCTAGAACGGAGTCCAACCCAGGTCTGGCACCTCTTCCCATCCGTCTTCACTGCTGGCTTTGTTCCGGCCACGGTCAGCTCTCCCGGGAGGATTTGCCGCCTTTCCGGAGCACCTACTATGTGCCGGGCTCCTCCTCATGCGTCCCGTACACCGCCCTGTCTGACACTTGTGCCCGACCCTGATGGCGGCCACACGGTCCCTTGTATGGAGGCGGGCACTGGGCTGCGGGCTCCCCAGGGGCTGGACTCAGGATTTGAATCCACCTTGTCTGGCTCCACACCCGGAGCTGTCCCTACCACCCCGCGCCTTCCACACTCCGAGGGCCCTAAGGAGCCGTTGGCAGCAGCTGCAGTGCCCCCAAGGTGAGTGGGTTCTGGCGGCCTTGCTCGCCGGCGGCAGGCGCACCTTCCGTGACCGTGACCGTGACCATGACTGTGACCACAGGGCTTTGTTCTTAGGCCTTTCCCAACAGACTCTACAAACACCCGGGTTTTTTGTTTTTTTGTGTTTTTTTTCATGTTTAGTTCCCTTTTCTCAGGTCCTCAAGTTCATTATCCCTGGACAGAAAAATTTCTTTTAACTCCGAAACAAGTCAGTTCAGGTGGCAGAGCTCATTACCCGCCTTGTGTCCCTGGGAGCGCAGGGGACACTTGCTCTGGCCTGGAAGCGTCGTTGCAGGAAGCACCCCGAGAGGGCCACAGTCGGCTCCAGCGTCCACGCATGGCCGGTCCCTGGCAGCGGCTGAGCCCACGGGGCCTCCGAGCGCAGCTCCCACAGCTGACCGAGTGCCCCGAGGGCTTGAGTCATGTCCCCCAACAACTCACCCTCACCCAGGAGCGACAGGAGGTGACCCTGTCTGGAAACAAGGTCCTTGCAGGCATGATTGGTTAAGGATCTTGAGGTGAAAGCCTCCCCGATTTGGGGTGAACAAAATCCCAAAATTGGGAGACTGCTGCTGCACACGATGAGCGCCCTTCTGGGAGCGACACCCTGGGTCCTCCTCCCACTTGCCCACCTGCATCCCTCTCTGCCTCCTGAGCCACGACCTGAGCCCCATGCACGGCCGCCCTCTGCTGACCTCTCTTCTCCCCTCCACCCCTTGCCACCCACCCTGCTCACGAATCCCCACGTCCATCCCAGCCCGGACCCCAGTGTCCAACCGGCTGGTCAAGCAGAAGCAGAAGTCTCTGTGCTCCTAAAACACAGCGTCCCCAAGCCACCGTCCTCCCCTCCCGGCTCAGCCCCCGTGCTCCCCTGCCTACTAACGGCAGGCCCTAAGGGTGCCCAATGAGCCAGAGCCGGGTCCTAGGAGAACAAGGTGGCAGAGATCATTGGGAGGGAGTTTGGAGTCTGACTGAGCCCTAAATAGAATTCCCGGACCACCGGCTCCCAAAAGCCTTCCTGCTCCCAGGATACAGGGGTAGGGGCGGTAGGGGGCTTCTCTGAGCTCCCCCAGCCCGTATTCACGCTCAGGGCTGGTGTCCTGCTCAGGAAAGGCCTCGAGACCACGTTCTTCTGGCTTCCTACCACGTGCATCTCAGCATGTGCCTCCTCATGGTCACAGATGGCTGCTGTGCAACCAGGCGTTCGCCTCCACATTCCAGGATGTCGGACCCAAAGGCTGAAAGTCACAAGCCATCCTCTTGGAAGCCTTTGCCCTTTTATTGGAAGGCAGAAGCTCTCCCCCCAGGAGTTCTGCTCGCCTCTCATGGGCCAGCAGTGGGTCACGTGGCCAGGTCTAGCTGCCAGGGAGGCTGGGAACTTGAAGGTTTTGCCCTCCAGTCTGTACATCAGAGGGAAGTTAAGGGAGCAGTGGGTGGGACTGGAGCCCATCAGCTCCGGGTCAAGCATCCCCGCATCCCAAGCAGCTCCAGGTGTAGCCACTTCTTTCTTCCCAGGCACCCCTGGCCCCGCTCGAATCCACCCTGCCACCTCCTGTCCCTTGACCCCTGCCTGCTCCGGTTGCCTCTTCGGCTTGGCACGCCCGGCTGTCCTACCCTCGAGCACCAGTCACAACCCCAGCTACAAGGCCACCTCCTCCTGGAAGCCGTCCCTGACCTCTCCACATCCGACGCCCGCCCTCCCCGCCCGGTGGAGCACACCCCTTGCCGCCTGCACATCTCTTACCCACTCACCGGTGTTGGGGTCGCCCCTGCCCACCTTGTGCGCTTCCTGCTGGCACAGCCCCCAAGCCAACCAAGGTCAGGGATGGCACCCGGCCCAGATGGGCATCAGCGAGCCCCGAGCTGCGATGGGGGCTGAGCCAGATGGGGAGATTCCCATCCCAATGTTCCAAGAAGTGGGGACATAGAACAGCTCTGGGTGGCAGCGGTGCGGCAGAAGGGGGTGGGGGGGTGGAGGATGTTGCTTGTGTGACCTCAGAAATGACCCCGTGCATGAGCGGGGGCAGGTGCAGGGGCCGCCGGGTTTTCCAGGCAGAGCAGACACCCAGCAAAAGCAGGTGCTAAGGGCCTCTGTCCGCCCTCCCTGGGTGCCAAGCCCGCTGAGAGGCCGTGGTCCCCCCCAAGCTGAGCAGATGGGAGACGGAGACCAGAGAAGGAGGGAGGCCACCCAAGCCCCTCGTGAGCCGGTGCCTGGCCGGGGACGTGCACGTCTGAGTCTGGAGGCCACACACGGGGCCGCAGGGAGGGCGAGGCCAGAGCCCTTGGGACCTCACCTCCTGGGGCGCCCTCAAAGCTCAGCCCCCAGGCCGCTCGTCGGGAGCTCTTCCTGGGGAGGGCAAAGCAATGGTGCGGGTGGTGTCGCGGGCTCCAGACATCGCCGGTCAGCCGGGTCAGCCCGTCGACCCCTTCTGGCCCCACGGTAATGTCCCAGTGATGGCCCGGCCCAAGCTGCCAGCGGCTCTCCCGGGCTCCCCGGCCTCTACCTCTCTGCACCCCCACCCGGCCCGAGCACGGGGTGTCTTCCCGACCTGGCAACTGGAGCCATCCCACATCAGGCCCCTCCTGGTCCCCCCCTGCTCCTGACCCCCAAGTGCCCTCCAGCCCCTGAGGGTCTCATGTGACCCCCACCCCACCGATGTCAGCCCTACTTGCCCTCCTGTCCCTCCAGGAAGCCCCTGTCCCTGGGCCTCTGCTGCGGCATGTCCAGGTGCCCTGACGCCCGTCCCCTGGGCCTCTCCGCTTGCTTGAATGTCACCCTTCCATCCTGGGTAAATTTGCCAGCTCTGCGGGCACGTGGGGCCCCAGGGCATCCGGGTCTCCACGGACCTGCTGCTGCCCACCCTGCTATATCCTCCATATGAATGTGCATGATCTCCCTGACACCCCTGCTAGGACGTCAGCCCCATGGGGCAGGGGTCTCCCGCTGTCCTGCTCTCACACCCCCACCCCACCCACAAGCTCCCAGAACAGCACCTGGCACCCAGTGGGCACCCACTCCATCCTTGCTGGCTAGAGCAAGAAGAGATGGGGCCAAGGTGAATCTGGGGGCAAAGGGTGGTCGCCCGAGTGTGGCAGGGGCTGTGGCCACGGGGACACATCCGAGGCTGGCAGGGAAGCTGGGAGGCTGCCTGAGAAGAGGGCTCTGCACTCAGACTGGCTGTGGGAGGGGAGCTGCTCGGGGTCTCCAGAGAGACCCAGGAGATGGGGGTCCCCAGACCCAGTCCCAAGGGCAGCTCTGCTCTTCCAGGTGGGGGGCATCGGGCAGGCCTCAGCCACCATGAAGCCCACTTCCTCTTCTGCCAGAGGGGAGTCATAGGACCCACCTCATGGCCGCTGTGAGGGCCGTGGGGTCCGTGAGGATGAAACATGCTCCGGATCACAGGAGCATTTGGCCTTTGCTGAGCGTGAGCTCTGCCTATGCCTGGCTTCACGGCGGGGAGCCCTCTAGCATCTGGGCCAAGCGTGCATGTTACCCCTCAACTGCTCCAACTCCCTCCATCCTTTGAGTCTTCATGCTGAACACCTGGAGCAAAGCGAATCCGGAAGACAGCAAGGTGGGTGGTGTTCTGGACTCCATCCCATCCTGACCACAGGGGAGTGGACGCCCCTGAATGAAGCTCTAGGAACAGGGAAAGCGCAGTGGGGCTGTCTGGTCCATCATCACCGTGAGGTCTCCGGAGCGGCTAAGTCACCGCAAGGGCACCCCCTACAAGAGGGTCCTACATAGCTGGGCGAGCCCCTGTGTAGACGGTCAACACCATCTCCCCATCTCCGGGAGAGGAAAGAGCAGGGTTTTCCAGGCAGGGCAGCCTCCCCTCTGCTACGCCCCCAGGGCAGGCCTGCAAGCTGACACCCAGCCACCGTGGACAAAAGCCAGAGGACGAGGAGACTGACATCGGGAAAGAGGGGAGCCAGCCCCAGGGGCACCCCAAAGTCACCCACGTGTGCGTGTGCATCATTTCACAAACACTGCAACATGGTTTTTAAAGAAAACCCGAAGAGGAAAATAATAAGAGGAACTGGAAGCAAATACGCCGATGCACCAGAACAAACAGACTATTAGGACGGAGTCACCTGAGTGTGAGCAAGATGAAAAGATGCCATGGTAACCGTGCAAACACTCGGTATCCAAGGGGGGGACCTTCGCAGATGCAGAAGGGAGACAAACAGTCCAAGCCAAACAAAACCCACCAAGAAACAGAAGGAAAGGAAGGTCTCCTCGACCGCTTCACGCTGTGGGATAATCGAAGGAAAGAGAGAGTTCCACCAACCGAAATTCGCGGAGGAGATCCGAAGACAACAGATCCCCTCGGCTGCAAGGCGGAGATGTGAGACCCCAGGAAAGAACTCAAGGACAAAACGTGCTCTGGACCAGTAAGTGGGAAGCTGTAGAGAAGCTCACATCCTTCCCCACGTGGCTCAGATGTCCCTTCTCGCCCAGGTCCTCCCGACCACCGTCCCCCTCCTGCTCTGCTGTCCTCACGGCCCTTACGACTTCTCTCGGTCTCTAGGGTGTATTTATCCAGCTAATTGTCTCTCATCCCCCACACACACAATTTCCAAGAGGAAGACTCTACCTGTCTTGCCATTGACCCAACACCAGGAAACATGCCTGCTACCAACTAGCATGCAGTGAATGAATGAATGAATGAACACAACAGATGGAAATAATGATATGGGGGAAACTCTGGAGTAGCTGCAGCGATCGCAGCTGAGAAAGACAAAGAGAAGGGAATTCGAGAAGGGTTCCTAGATGTGGGAAGTTGTGGGAAACATCACCACACGAGGGTGGTTGGGGTCCTTGAATCACAGCCCCGAGGACGTGCGACAGATCACGTCGTAGACACCCAGTAGGAGAGGCCCTCGTGGGAGGAAGACGCCGTGGAACTGAGCACTCCAGAGGGCACCCCACGCCACAGATTTCTCAGCGAGGTTATGGACTGGACTTCAAGGAAACAGAAATCCGTCAAGCAGAAATCCGTCAAGTACTTAGCGTGAAAAAGAAAATTGTTTGCAAGGAGGCAAAGAGCTGCCGACGCTGATGGTGTAAGGCAGGGAGATGGTTTGCCTGAATTTTAACAATTCCTCCCATTGCTTTTTAATTTTATCTGGACAACGTAAAAATTAAATGCACTATTTTCATTGACAGTCTTATGTGGTGAGGGGCGCCCAGGTGGCTCAGCAGGTGAAGCATCTGCCATGATCCCGGGGTCCTGGGGTCGAGCCCCACGTCGTGCTCCATGCTCATCGGGGAGCCTGCCCCTCCCTCTGCTTGTGCACACTCGCTCCCTCTCAAATAAATAAATAAAATCTTTTTTTTAAGATTTTATTTTATTTACTCATGAGAGATACAAAGCGGGAGAGAGAGAGGCAGAGACACAGGCAGAGGGAGAAGCAGGCTCCATGCAGAGCCCGACGTGGGACTCGATCCTGGATCTCCAGGATCACGCCCGGGGCTGCAGGCGACACTAAACTGCTGCGCCACCCGGGGTGCCCCAAAATAAAATCTTTTTAAAAACAGTCTTAGATAGGGACACCTGGGTGGCTCAGCGGGTGAGCATCTGCCTTCAGCTCAGGGCATGGTCCTAGGGTCCTGGGATCGAGTCCCACATCAGGCTCCCTGCGAGGAGTCTGCTTCTCCCTCTGCCTGTGTCTCTGCCTCTCTCTGTGTGTCTCTCATGAATAAATAAATTAAATATTTTTTTAAAAAAAGTTTTATGTAGTGAGATAACATTTACCTATTTATTTATTTATTGGGGTGGGGGGAGTGGCAGAGGGAGAGAGAGAATCTTAAGCAGGCTCCAAGCTCAGCACAGAGCCCCACACGGGGCTCCATCCCACAACCCTGAGACCATGACCTGAGCTGAAACCAAGATCAGATGCTTAAACACTTAAGCCACCAAGATAACGTTTTCATAAAAGTCTCTCTCTCTCTCTCTCTCTCTCTCTCTCTTCCTTCATTCGTCTGGAGTGATGTTCACATCATATAAAGGGTGATCACTTCTGGGTCACAGGATGTGGGTCCCTTCATACCTTCAACATTGTACCTTTTCTGATTTACGGGCATCCTTTCGGATGGGTGTGTCGGTCATGTGGGCTGCACACGGGCATTCCAGACCTGTCCCCCAGGCACCTGGTGGGATCACACTCCCCCAGCCCCCAGGTGTGGTCAGGTGGCGTGCTTTGGCCTGGGGAATGTGAGAAAAACCCGTGCTGTCACTTCAGAGGTGAGGCTTTGACGTCACTGATCCTCAGGGGTTGTTTGTTACTGCAGCACAACCTAAGTTGTTCTGACTGATACAGTAAGTACGTATAGTTTTATAAAAACAACAGAGCATGGGGCACTGGGTGGCTCAGCCCGTGAAGCATCTGCCTTCGGCTCAGGTCATGATCCTGGGGTCCTGGGATCGAGCCCTGCATTGGGCTCCCTGCTTCTCCTTCTCTCCCTCTGCTGGATTTGGGGGATGGGGAGAGGAAAGGAGCCCACACAGGGCCCCAGGCTGAGACCCTCAGAATGGAGAAATTCTCGGTGGTGGGAGTTCCTGGGCCAGGGGCAAGATTGGAGACACTGGTGAAGGCCACTGTCTGCAACTCACTACCGATTCCCATTATCTAGAATCTTCTGCATGTGAGGCATAGGGTGGTCAATGAGAGAAGTGCTTTGGGGAAACCAAGGACTAAGCAGGTGGGAGCCCCATGGGGTCAGCGCCGGTGGTGAGACACAGAGAGACCTCGGGGTTGGGTCTAGGAGCTGGAGAGGCTCCACGGAGCTGGAAGCTGAGCCGGAGGAGACCGAACATCACCAGGAAGTGGGCATCCATGGATACTAACAACAGAAGCAGTGGGGCCTGCCGAGCCCCAGGTGCCACCCAGCCTGGCTCAGCCCAGGACATGGGCTCAGAGACAGACGTGATTTCCCCCAAGGTCACCCAGCTCCAAGGGGCAGCAGGGACCCAGCCCCAGGCAGGGAGCTGTCATCCCCAAGGGAAGTAGGTGAGAAGGCCCCGACGAAGAGACCTGGGGGACGTCCCTCCTCGGCTCCCATTACACGCGAGCAGAGGGCCCTGTTCCATGAGCACAAGGTCGTCCCCAGCCAGGACCTCCTTATGCCGTCATGGCCCCGGGATGCCTCCCTGAGGAGCCTCCTGCCCTTGCAGCTTGGGGGGCAGGAACCCCAGTGGGTGGCAGGACTCCGTCCTGGGCCTACAGCCGGTCACCCACCCTGGTCCAGCGGTCCCAGCCCTGGAAAGGCTGGAATCGTCACCACGCCTTCCCGATCCCTCCCGAAGACAGGTGAGCCCACTGCACACAGTTTGGAGTAATTCATCCCCCAAGAGGGGTCCTTCTCTGTCCCGAGGACCGACCGGAGATAGGATTTGCCTCCTTTGTCACCCTACAGGGGTCCCTCCTGCCTTTGGCTACCCTGGTGTCAGCAGGCAGCCCCCCAGCTAACCCCCTGCCTTATTCTGCACCGTGCAGGCCCCACCCAGCCCCCTGTGCTCGCAGCCCGTCCAGAGACACAGAGACCCCCAGTCCCCCCAAACCATTACTACAGCCCTTTGGAGGTACTTTTTTTCTTTGCCAGCGATTGCAGAGCTAAAACCATGGAGGCAGGTAGGGGGAGGCAGGTGCGGGGAGGAGGGGCGCTCCTGTTCCTCGGAGCCTTGCAAGCGCCACCTGGCAGCCCGCGCAGCCTCTCCTGCTGCATCTGAGTGTGCAGGTGGGAGGAGAGACTGATGGGGACAGAACAAAGCAGGCAGCAGCCTGGCGGGGACCCTGGGGGGGGGGGGGTGGGCCCGGGCTGCTGCCCTTGACCTTCTAAGGCAGTGGCTGCAGAGATCCCCATGCTCTTTGGGCTGAGACTAGCAGGGCATCCAGCCCTAGTTCTCATCGGGGGCAGGGGGGGGGCGCCTGGCATTTATCAGGGTCTATGACACACGTGCACTGAGCACGGGGCACCCCAAAGACCACCACGAGGAAGTCACGTACCACGTCCTTCAGAGAGAAACCAAGGCTCTGGAGTGGAGACGGACAGTGCTGCGGGTCAGGGACAGGCCAGGTTTGGGGTGGGGGGATTCGGGGAGAGCCACCACTGCCCTTCCTGGGGGCGTTCCTCCCGGATGAGTGTCCTGTGGCCATTATAACAAGTGACCGTGAACCACGCAAATGGATTCTCTTCGGTCAGACATCCAAAACCAGTTTCCAGAAGCTAAAGCCAAGGTGCCGGCAGGGCTGGGACTGCGCTGGGGACACCGGAGGGAGTGGGTTCCTCGCCTCTTCCAGCTTCTAGGGGTGCCTGTGCTCCAGGCTCATGGCCCGGCATCGCTCGGGCCCCACGCCTCCTCTTCTGACCCTTGTGCCTCCTTTTTACAAGGACCTGGTGAGGACCCGGGACCCACCGGGATAATCCAGGCTAATCTCCCGTCCCGAGACCCTTCCCTGAATCACATGTGCATGGTCCCCTGCCCCTGTAAGATGACACAGTCGTAGGAGGCAGGAGTTAGGGGTTGGGCCTCCTCCTCGGGAGCCTTCCTCCGGCCGAGCACACCTGCAGTGGGGAGGGGAGGCGGCAGGAGCTGGCCCGCGTGCGGGGCACCTGCACACACGGGCTCCTTGTCCTCGCAGGGACCCTTGAGGCAGTGCTGCTGCGGCTCCACCTTACAGGTGAGAGGGCTGAGGCGGAGCGCGGCGAGCTAACACCCGCCAGGCGAGGCAGCCAGACTCCCGCTCAGACCTTCGCGGTGGCCCCTATGGGGCAGTGAGCGCCAGGGCCCCTGCAGATCCTCCCCACCGCTCCACTCAGAGGGTCTGGGGATGGGGCAGGAGGCCGCGTCTTCCCTGTTCTAGCACATTCTGGGCGATGCCGATGCCCCTGGCGCAGACCACACTCTCGAAACCCCTGCCCCAGGACATAGGCCGGCCGGGGGTGGCGACCCGGTGGCCCTGGGACCACGGAGAGCGAGCTGGCCTCTCTCGGATGCAGGTCCTGGAGGTGTGGTGACCTGCCCCCTACGGCCAGGGAGGGGTCAGTCCTCAGGTCGCTAAAGGGGGGATGAAACCATGGTCTGCCCCCGGGCCGGGCCGGCGGGGACATCAAGCAGGAGGCAGAAGACGGGCTCCAAGGGCCCCGGCTCGGGGTGGGACTGTGCGTCCCATACACGGGATGGGCCCCAAGGGAGCGTGGACCTATAGTCCCAGTTTACCACTAAGGCGGGGATGTCGGCCCATTCGTGGGAGGCTCCCGGGTGTTACCTGAGGTCTAAGTCGAGCAGAAGGCGCTCGTGGGGGGTCGTCTCTATGTAAGCTTCTGGGAGTCACAAGGGGACACTGGGGAAGCACGCAGGGAGTGATCACAGCGACCACCCGGCCATCCGACTCTCCTGACGCCCCTCAGTGCCCCCTGCACAGCTCACGCCCCCTGGACACGCGGAGCCCACTCCCCCACCCCCAGGTCAGCCTGGACCCCTGTTGGGGGGCGTCCCCGGCGCTCCTGTGGTTTCCGCACCTGGACCAGCTCTGCCCTGGGAGCCTCGGACCCCAGGGCCCCTGCAGGCTGCTCCTCATCCACGGGACCCCCGGGGGACACCCAGCTGACCCCCAGGCCCCCCCCCTGCAGCAGGGCTTTCAACCTCTGGGGTTTAATGGAGAAAAATGACTTCCCACTAAAATATTCATGCCAGGCAAAGCCTAAAATAGGCTGGAACGGAAGGCGGGCAACTTTTGTCTAGAGCAATGTGATGCTTCGAGGCTGTCCCTCTGTCCCCTCCCCACATGCACACACCCCACCCAAGGCCCTGGGACACCAGCAGGACGGGCTTGAGGGCGTGCAGGTGCGTGGGGCTGGCCACCCAGAAGGAGCCCCCTCAGTTTAATGCTCCCCTGATATTCCCGATCCCGGAGCAAGCACCCCACAGTTTTGTTTGGCCCCACAGCCCGCCAATTACGCAGCCGTCCTGGAGGCCCAGGGAGACACCAGCACCTGACCCTGGGGACACCAATGCTGTCCCCACCAGCATTGGGGGGGGAGGTGACAGTCACAGTCCCCAAGATCTGTCGCCATCATACCCATCTAGTCCTTTCATGCTTACACCGGCCGCGTGTTGCAACCCGTCAACAAGAACACAACCCCGGCTGTAGTTCACACCGCCCCAGCCCCGGGCTCTGCGCCTGGCAGGTGCCCAGCCACCTCACGTGACCCCCCAAGAGCCTCTGAGGTTGACACCACCTCACCCCCTTCACCACGAGGAGCCTTGTTGGCCCAGAGGCCAAGCCCCTTGTCAGGACTTCGAAGACCAGGCAAGGGGCGGGGGGTCGGGGGTGGAATGTTCTGGAAGAGACGGAAGGCCAGGTGTCTGGGACAGGAGAGAGGAGGTGTGAGCAGAAGCTGGCAAGGAGGGAGGGCAGGCCACCAGGGACTCGGGGTCTGGAAGCAGTCAGCAGAGTGCTGGACAAGGAGCTCGATGGGAGGAGCTGACTCGGGGGGTCGAGAGGACGAGGTCCTGCTGCTGCCTCACTGTCCACGCAGAAGCCGGGTGGCACTTGCTGCTCCCACACTGGACCCTCAACAGCTCCCCAGGACCTCCTCCTCACCCCCAGGGCAGCCTGTGAGGTCGCGGGCCTGGGCCAAAGCTGTGTCCTTCTCGCCCTTCCTCCCTGAGCTCCCAGAAACCAGGTCACCCTGTGTCTGACCCCCAGGGGCTCCTCACAGAGGCCGAGGGGCCCCACGACTCTGCCACCTGCATAGCAAGGGGCCAGAACAGGGACAGCAGCCACTGGGCACCCACTATACACCAGTACTCATGCCAACGAGATTTGCAGATGGAGTGGCGGTGCGTGTTTGAGAGAGGAGTCGGGGCAGTGGGCAGACTTTGGGTCTGAGCCGCCACCAGGAGGATGGAGCGGGTTCGAGGAACCGCCAGGTGGCAGGGTGGCTGGACCCCAGGTGGGGGGATATCTGGTTGGCAGGGGGTGCGTGAGGATCCGGGGAATCGGGGAGGTCGGGTGGGGTTTCCTGGGATGGGGTGTGAGAGAGGAGAGAACGGGGGACATGGGGAGCAGGGACACGAGGGGAGGCAGCCAGCAGGGGCGAGGGGACAGTGGGCAGCAGGGGCCTGTGTTCTGAGACACCCAGATGGCAGGGACTCAGGCAGAAGGGCCGGACCATGATGTGACAGGTTAGCTGAGTTAGTGAGAGAGCAGCCAAGGAAGTACAAAGTCCGGTGAAGGAGTGGCCGGAGGAGCCACCCAGCATTGCCTCCGCCGGCCCGGGGCGCGGGGTCCCTCCGATGGGGCCCGGCAGCCAGGCCTACCTGTGCCATCATTCACAACCTTTTTTCCCCAACAGACACCCCACGCTCTGCCGCCGGCAGCTTCTCCTGGGAGACCACCTGATCGTGACACAGGTGTCACACCACTTGGTGGCAGGAAACAACCAGGGCTGTTTACCAGCTGCCATCGCTCTGCCCTGTGCCTAATAGGACGGCCCCGTCCCAGGGCCCTAACAGCCAGCCTGACATTTATAGGGCAAGCAGGTAGCGGAGCAGAAATGAGGCCAGAGCCGGATCCTTGCAGCCCGCGGGGTCGCCGTGTTGCGCTCCAGCGCACCCGAGAAGCTGGAGGGGTGTGTGTGGGAGGGGAGCTTGCAGGGAGCCCCGGGGTGGGGTGTCTGGGGCAGCGGCTGAAGCTTCTGGCTGGTGACCACCATTCCCAGCCAGCACCCTAAATTTCATCCATTTCTCCCACGGAAGTAGCGCTTTGTGGTTTTGAAACACACTCCTGCAGGGCGCCTGGCTGCCTCGGTCAGTAGAGCGAGCGTGCGACTCTTGGTCTCGGGGTCGCGAGTTCCGGTCCCACGTGGAGGCTAGAGATTACTCTAAAAATGTAAAATCGTAAAAAAAAAAAATAGTAAAAATAAGCAGGAGGCTGAAGCGGTCGGGATGAGGCAAGTACCTGCCACGACGCGTTCCTTGGTCCTCACAGGAGCCCTAAAAGGCGAGCTGATTATACCCATTTCACAGATGAGGAAGCAGAGATGGGAAAGTCAAGTGGTTTGCCCGGCGCCACGCAGCCCAGGATGCAGGGCTGAGGGACACCGCTCGGACCCCGCACGCAGCTCAGCCCCAGGCCCAGGTGCCCGCCAGCCTCAGTGTCTCTTGCACCCGCATGACCTTTTCCAGTGCATGTGTTTCCTCTGACGTCAGCGGGAGTGTGTGTCCCCAGCAGGCCCCACACCAGGCATCTCTGGGTCAGAACCACAGGCAGCACGGCGTGGGGGGGGACTCCCCCCGGAAGCCGGGCCCAGCAGGAAGCCCCCTTCTGCCTGGGTTGGGAGTCAGGAGACCACTCTCCTGCCGGGAGAGCCCGGCTGGGTCCACTCTCCACCGCCGGCCTCAGTTTACCCACCCGAGGGGCGGGGTGATTATAGAACCAGCTCCCGGGGACACGGAGAGGACAGGATGAGTCAACGCCTGAGTCGGGGAAACGCCAGGTGCAGCAGATGTGCCGACGGCTCCCGCGGCTGGGCGGTTGCCATGGTGATGGGTGTTCTGCGTTTAGTGGGTAAATATCCACAGCCCACTGGAGCAGCTGGCCCTGTGAGGTCCCACGCCTCAGAGACAGGCGCCTCCCGGAGGTGTGCACGGCCCCCAGGCCCTCCACCCTGTCGCCTCTTTTCCCCTCCTTCCTTCGGAGGGAGCCTGGGTGGGGAGGGGGGAGGTATGCTGCTTCCCAGTTGTCCAGAACCTTCCCCCAGGGCCAAGCACAGTTTAAACTCAGACACAAACCACCCCCACACCTCTTGTCTCCGCAGAACACGTTTCCGGAGAGTGTCCTGGGACCAAGGGGTGACCCAGCCCTCCCACCCCACCCCCGCTGTGTTCTCGAGATGCTCAGGACCCTGCAGGGGTGGGTAGGGAGAGATCACGGCCCCAGAGTGGAGCCAGGGCTGCAGCAGACTGGAGGGGGGGGGGGTCAGACCACAGGCCCCCTGGGACGCCTTCCAACGAAACCTTCCAGATGCTGCATCTGTGGGTAATAAGAGGCCGAGAGGGAGAAATCTCCACCCTGCCAAGGGCACTCAAGCCCAGCACAGACGCTCTCCAGCTCCCCCAGCTGCGACATGGGGATGAGGCCTCCTAGCCACAGGGCCGGGCGGGTGGGATGGAGGCGGTGGGGCCTGGCCGCGTCCACACTGAGCTGGCAGGGAAACGAGGCTTGGCGAATCTTGCCAGCCTGGTGGTATCACTCGGCCCATTTGTGGACTCCATCGGGCGCACGTTCCAGGAATGCCCCCCTGTGCTCTTCTCTGTGTGTGTGGAGCCGGCTGCGGGCATGGGGGGGGGGGCCCGGCGGTGAGTGAGATGCATGCGGGGTGGCCCAGACGGCACACGGGCCCAGAGGGATGAGCCCAACCCAATGTGCTGATTAGGGGACTGAGATCCGAGGAACCCTCGTGGCTCAGGGCCCCAGAGACCTGGAATTAAAAACAAAGAAAATAAAGACTAAGGAAGCAGAAGAGGAGGAGGAGGAAATCAGGAGAGGGGGCTCCAAGTTGCCCCCATATTTCACAGCGTGGGCATCTTTGGGTCCTCAGCCCGGCTGGGGGTGAACGGTGAGGAGATGGTGTAAGGCCTGATGGGAATCTCCCTGGGTGTGTAGGGTTCAATCACTCCGGCGTGCCCCACGCCCGGCCACAGGAGCAAGGGGACCTGCGCCTTGACGCCAGTCTGGTGACACGGTGTGCTGTAAGTCCCTGACGTGGCCCGTGCAAAGGTCCTGGGGTGGCGCTCTGTCTGCCTCCTGGAGGGCAGCAGCGGCTGGGGTAGAGGCAGCAGGGGGAGGAGGGGGCGAGGGAGAGGCCGGGGAACCGGAGTCAGGCCACAGCGGCAGCGCCCCGGGGTGTTCAGGGCGACATGTCGGGCCGTCTTCTGCTGCGGTAGACTTGCTCTGACAGCGGAGAGGCTGAGCGGCATAGCCAGCTGCATCAGGGGTGCACGGAGGATCCGTGGGATCACCGTGGGCCGCTGACACGGAGTCTCCTGCCCAGGGGTTGGGGTGGGGGTGGCCTGCAGAGCAGCGGAGCAGTGATCCTCTGGCCCCTACGCTCGTTGCCAGACGAACGCCCAGGCTGCAAACACTGGCGGAGGCAGGGATGCTCTTGGAGGCCTCATTTGCAAATTGTGTTTTAATTACTTGGGAATCATCAGCTGTGTCGCTTCAAACCCTGGGAGACTTCATTTCCCGCCTTTGCTGGAAAACCACTAAGTGGCTGTGACAGAGCGGGAAGCGAAGGGGGTACAGCTCCCAGGGCTGGGGGCTGGGGGTTCAGGGCTGGGACCTGGGGCTGGGGGCTCAGAGCTCAGGGCTGGGGGCTCAGGACTGGTGGCTAGGGCTGGGGGGTTCAGGGCTCGGGGCTCGGGGCTGGGGGCTGGGGCTGGGGACTCAGAGCTCTGAGCCAAGGATGACTCAGGGCATGGCCTGTCCCCACCCCAAAAGCCTCCCTTCACCCCCACCCCCGTTCCTGCTTCCCAGCTGGTCAGAATTTTGGTCCGACTTCTGCCCTTTTAAACACAAGGCAGGCTGAGCTATTTGGCCACCTACCCCCCAGGTGGTGCACCTGTGCCCAGGGAGGCTGACGAGTGTCTGCTCTGTGCTGGAGACTGTCCCAGGCCCATGGGTGAGTGAGGTCCAGCCGGCCCCTGGCCTCCCGGAGGCCAAAATCCGGCCCAGCGCGCAGGGAGGCACACCTAGTGCAGGTCGGGCCACAAAGACAGAAGGGGCCTGGAGAGCACGACATCAGGTGGCAGTCAGGGAGGGCCCGGGAAGGAAGCGACTGGACTGGGTGCAGAGACCCGGGGTGGACATGGGGCAGTGAGGTCAGGGAGGCCGAGAGAGCCAGATCACATGGAGTCAACACGTGACCATTTGCAAAGCGATTTCCCCACACATGTCCTCACGGTGAGCCCCGGGGGAGGACCATGATTTATCTCCATTTTACAGACAGGGAAAGTTGAGGCTCTGGGAGATACAGGACCCCGCACAAATCTCAGCACTGGGACCAACCCCCCACCCCCACCCCGCCTCCAGGACGGGGTCACTCCCTCACCCGGGGCCACTGGGAGAAGGACCAGCCCTGCCAAGCCAGGGCCCGGAGAAGGTGGGGCTGAAGAGGGAGCGGGGCTAGCTGAGGACAAAGCACAGCTGAGGTCCCGCAAACGATGCCACCCAGGGTGGGATGTGTGTGACATTCTTCCGGAAGCTTCCAGTTGTCTTAATGTTAATGCCTCCCTGGAGGGAAATGCAATCTTTAACTTGACAATGGCAAGGCCTCCAGTGTCTAGTAGGTTCTCTAAGCAGATGAAAATCCTTTTGGAATCTCCCTTTGGCTTACTTGTCCCAACTCCTGGGTATATAACCTGCCGCCTCACAGGCCCGGTGGCAGCTGCTCTTCCTGCCCCTGAGTCCCATTCCCCCTCCCTTCCAGCTTTAATAAAATCACCATTTTGCACCCAAGACATCTCAAGAATTCTTTCTTGGCTGTCGGCTCCGGACCCCACCTGTACTCCAGAACTTCACCAGGAGGGTCAGCCACCATCCTCTCTCTCCTGCACAAGAGCAACGGGCCCCTCACCCGCCCCCTGTGCCCACTGGCCTGCTCCTGGCTTGTCATCCTCAGGTGGCCCTGACCGTGCTGACCTCTTCCTGCAGGTCTCCCTGACCCTCTCCCTAAAGCTTTCTGAACCCAGACTCCCCATTGCCAGCCCCCTCACCCCTCCAGCTGCACACCTGCATCCTGCACTCTCCCTGCAACACCCCCCTCCCGTCCCGTGAGTCATGGTGCATGTAAGGCAATGGATGGCACAGGCCAGGCCAAGCAGCCCTGTACCCACAGACCCTTGCTGCTGGAGCTGGGGGCCTCTCTCAGCGGCGGAAGGCGGCCCACATCCCCTGCCATGTGGCCCTGCCATCCCCAAAACCAGCACTGTCTGTCATGTCCAACCCGTCTCCCTTTGACAGCCCAGCCCCTGCCATGGACTCATGGACTCACCTAGTTAAGCCAGGCCCACCGAGGATACTTTCCTCGAGGTCAATGATCAGAGGCCTTAATGGCATCTTTGAGGCCGCCGCTTCGAAGCAGTGCCTCGATTAGTGTCTGAGCAAATAGCTGCAGGGAGGTGTGTGTCCCCCGGCTGGGGACTTGGGGCCACGTCGGGATTTTGCCTTCCACCCCGCCCCCCAAGGGGATCTAACTGCAATATCCCTCCCTCCCAGCCAGCCGTGAAGGTAGGAAGAGCTCACCACGTGCACCCTCCTGCAGCACACAAGCAACTCTGAGGACTGTCCCTGGTTCACTGACAGGCCCTCCCATTTCTTTCTTTCTTTTTTTAAAATTTTACTTATTTATTCATGAGAGACAGAGAGAGAGAGAGAGGCAGAGACACAGGCAGAGGGAGAAGCAGACTCCATGCAGGGAGCCCGATGCGGGACTTGATTCCAGGTCTTCAGGATCAGACCCGGGGCCGAAGGCGGCGCTAAACTGCTGGGCCACCCGGGCTGCCCACCCTCCCATTTCTTAGCGGCCGCCCAGCCCCAGACGGGCCAGAGCACTCTCTCCCACTGCGTGCAAACAGTCGGTGCTCAAACCATGCAGAACCATCTCCAAACTACGAAAAGGCACTTTTTTTTCTTCCTAAAGGTTTACCTATTTATTTCAGAGAGACAGAGAGAGAGAGAGAGAGAGAGAGAGAGGATGTGAGTAGGGGGACAGGCAGAGAGAGGGAGAGAGAATCTCAAGCAGGTTCCCTGCACAGCAGGGAGCCCGGTGCAGGACTCGATCCCAGGACCCCGGGGTCACGCCTTGAGCTGAAGGCAGATGCTCTACCACGGAGCCACCAGGTGCCCCCGTGTCCTCACTGTTACACACGTCTGCTGTGCTAGAAATCCCTAGAGTGCACAGAAGTGATCATTTTTATTACCAATTGATCTCCAATAGTTGTGGAAGGGGCAGCTGGCCTGCAGGCCCCGGCAAAGGAAAGGTTTTCCCCTACAAGGAGACTGAGGACCTTCCCTCGGGAGGAGGAAGAAACGCTTTCTTTTGTCTCATTTACACACAAGGAAAACTCGCTGCTGGTTTTCTGAGCTCACCCCCGAGTCGCAAGTAACCCGGATCACGGACACGCTGCTCCAATCGTCGGCGGCAGCTCCACGAACAGGTCGGAGCGACCCAGGACCTCGAAGGGCTGCCGTCTGCTCCCAAACACAAAAGCTTTAATTTCTGTGACAACTCCATCTCACGGGGGCGTGCAAACGAGCAACGACACAATGTAGAAGGTTCTGTGACCTAAGGGACCAGCTGTATACAAACAGGGGGACGCGGGGCCGTCCCAGGCCCGCTGTCACAGTTACCCGTCAGCCCAACCTGACCATGTCATGGGACCTAGTGATGCATGCAACAGGTGTCACGAAGGCCGGAAAGCAGCAGGATCCTGAGGGCCAACGGACAGGCCGACGTCACGAACATGAAGAGATAACCAGAGGGCCTGTCCCCCGCCACCCAACAGAGAGCCAGTCAGACCACCGAACCCCTCTTCCAATGACAAAATTCAGCAAGCGCAAAGCAGCCACAACCATCAGGAACACATGCACTCACCCCGCTGAGGCCAGAGCACTGCTGTGCGCGCAGGGCCCGTGAGAGGCACTTGGAGGGCCGCGCACTTATGCGACGCCGGAGGACAACTCTTGTGGCATCTCAGTGGAACCTCCCAGAGCAGAAGACAGACGGGACACCGCTGACTCGCAAAGAGCTTTGCAGACCCGGGGGAAGCCGGACCCGCGCAGGCTGCCGTGCCCCGTGACAAACACAGCAGCTATTTCAAGGAAGAACCAAGACCGGACCGAGCTCACCAAGCGTTGTGGGGTCGCCACTGAGGATGGAAGACTAGAATTCCCTTCTGTGGTTGGGATGTCAAGGTCATCACAACCACGGCCCCCGCCACCCGGGACCGCATGGCAAATGTCAGCCAGGAGATGCACACCCAGCGCCAGCAACATTCACGACAGCTCACGAGTTCCTTCGACGGGGAGATGAGAAGTTGGTGGGACGTCCCTTTAGGGTCACTGTGGTTGCCTGGTTACATTTAGTCTCCGTGGTGTGAGGGCCGCACTCACTCCAGCCCCGGAGGCCAGCAGGCTGTTGGCTCTGATTTCATAGGAGGTGTCAAGGGGGAAAGCCAGGCCTGGAAGCTTCTAGATGCTGCTGTGGAAGGAAAAAGATCGCGGTTTATCCGGCAAATCTTTGCTGTCTCCTAAATTCTGGGCACTGTTCTTGGGGCCGGGGAGTATGGCAGGGAGCAAACCAATCTGCTTATTGCTGCCAGGAGCTCACCCACACCTCACCCCCTCGCGTGGGAGCCAGACAGTAAACCAGACGAAACGTAGGACATGGTGCTGACACGGGACAGCTGGGTTCTCATCTCATGGGGTCGAAGGACAAATCTTGTGGACACAGGAGAGTAAAGGGACAGAAGTTTACTAAGCAGAGATACAGAGAAACCCTCAGGAGTGACAGGGGTCCCGACAGGGTTGCCACGGAGGGCTTGTAGGGTCAGTCTTTTATCGAGAACCTAACCAGGGAACCTAAATCCTTGTGACGTTATGGCGTCAGCACTAAGGACGGTGATTTAATGGCTCACTTCTTCGGGGTCTGGTTATGCTTTGTTGGTCACAAGTAGCTGTTGTAAGGAGACACTCTCCCCACCCACACCTCGGGGTTGGGGTCTGGCTTGGTCCTTGATCTGTGGTTTCCTTACACCTCGGCATTTTGGGGTTTTTTGTGAGCCTGCTTGCGCGGCCCCCTGCCTGGCCCTACCCAGCCCTGTTTGTCCCTGATTCCAAGTCAGGAAGGGGTGGGTGGCGAGAAGGGATGCGGGGCAGCACCCAGAGGAGAGGGCTCGGGGAGCCCTTTCGGCCGGAGTGGCTCTCCCGTCCACGGGCTTCTCGGGCAGCTTTGCGAATGGACAGTCGGACAGTCGGGGATTCCAGAGGTGGGGCTTGACATTAGAACAAAGGGAATCCCTGTCCCCTCTGACGCTGCCTGAATCGACCCTTAGAGACCCGTTCAGCCATTGTCATTGTCAATATGGGGAAGTCGCGGCTAGGAGGAGGGAAGCCATGAGCCCCTTGTCGCAGGCTGAGATCATGATTTCAGAGGCAGAGGGGGACCCCCGCCGCCCAGCCCGGGCCCCTGGGGGCACTGGGGTCCTCTGCTCCTGCCGCCTCCCTTCTGGGCCAGAGAATCCCCCTTCCCCTCTCTCCCTCCCAGACCCAGAGTGGAAAGAGCTAAATTCTCACTTAACAGCAGGATGCTTCTGGGCCTCATTACCATGATGCAAATTAATATTTATTATGCAATTATTCATCTTTGTAATTGCTAGTATTTCAAAGGGAGCACAGAGGCTTTAATTAGAACGCTTGAATATTATTAAAATGGAATGTCAGAATGAGATGGGCCCCTCTCCCTGCTGTCAGCCTATGTCACACTGCCTCCAGAAGGTTCTCCGGACCTGGGTCCACACAAGCTCTGCTTCCCCACCCGGATGCTCACTTGGTTTGGGCCCATATTTTTTATCCTGACTTCTGGAAACCTTCTGGGGCATCTGAAGCCAAAAACACAAGACTCAAGTGGCCTGTGGTGGGTGGAAGATGTGTCAGGACACCTTCAAGACAGAAGGTAGAGCAACCCCAGGGGCAGAGGGGCTGGCATTCGGCCGCCGTGAAAACATCAAACATCATAGGACCCCCTCCCCACCAAGACGGCTGCACCCCTGGGCCCACCAGCCCGGCCCCCGCCTGGCTCTCCCACAACACGCCTCAGGCCACACTGCTCCCCTCCCCTGTGTGGGTCACCTGGGCTTTCCTCCGTCCCTCCCTTCCTCCCACTTCCATCCAACAAGCATTCATCCAGCCTTACTAAAGGATCTGTTGCTCTTCTAGGTTCACAGAACATTTTCAGATATTGGACTTTTGGGTGACAACCTAAGAGGATTGGAAGGTGGTTTTTAAAAGTTTTAAAAAGCAGAATTTGGATGACTGAGGCAGCCCACCCAGTGGCAGCAGGGGCCCTGGACTCAGCCCTGTCACCATCTGAGCAGAATGTACAGGTCCTGGTCTTACTTCTTGTGCAGGGGCAGGAGAGGGAGTGGGTGCTGTGGGAAGCAGGGACTGGGAGTGGGTGGATTGGAGGGGATGGTGAGGCCTGAGTGGGGATGGAGCAAAAGGGGCTGTTAGCAGAGGGGGAGGAGTGAGGGGAGAGGAGGGATGGAGAAGAGAGAGGGAGGAGGGAGGGAAGGAGGGATGGAGACAGGGGAGAAGGGGAGGAGGGATGGAGAAGAGGAGGGGAGGAGCGAGGGACAGAGAGGAAGGAGCAGGGTTGGGAAGGAGGGAGGGGAAGGTCAAGCAGGATGCAGGGTGTCTGGCTTGGGTGCTGGCAGGGCAGCCCTGGGGAAGGCGGCAGCTCAGGGAGGTGCCGAGGGGCCCGTGGCTCAGAGATGCCAAGGCTGAGTGATGGCGGTGCATCACAGGAGGGTCCGGGCCATGTCTCAGATTAGTGTCACCACGACAGATACCGGGAAGCATTGGAGAGCCCACGACGGCCCAGGGGGAGACACAGAGATGCCCCAAGACACACGGCATAGTGAGGGGCCTAGAAGCAGCAGTCGGAGAGGAGGGGGAGGGGAGGGGGCCTTGCTGCCGAGAGGGCAGAGGCCAGAAGGAGGGTGTTGTGCTCGAATTGTCCTCCCCACAAACATGGTACGATCCCAATTGCTGGTTTCCGTGAACGGCCCTTATTTGGAAATAGGGTCTTTGCAGCCATGGAGTTACGGTGAGGTCAGTAGGGTGGGTCCGAATCCAGGAGGACTGTGTCCTTCTACAGGGGAATTGGGACACAGATTCGGATGCGGAGGGAGACTGGGCGAAGGCCCAGGGGCTGGGAGCACAGTCTCCCTCAGACCTGCACCTCAGGCCTGCCCTCTTCTGCGGGGAGAGCCGAGGGCCATGGGGGATGACAGGAGCTGAGGCAGCAGGGGGACAGGGCGGCCCTAGGGCGGAGCGCCTGCACCCTGTCATCGCCAAGGTTTCACACGCATTTCACATCCTAGGAACCCAGAACAGGAGGCTGGCTGAGCCGGAAGCTTGTGATTTATTCTATGGCCTCCCCCACCCCCAGAGACGCTGTGGGGTCAGGACCCCCTGCGAGGGAAGGGGTGCCTTCAGGTCAGTCCGGGGTTGCAGAAGGGCTGCCCTGGGTCCAAACCCTCAACCACCCCCCAGCGACCGAGGGCCTGGTGCCATCGCTCCCTCCCTGGCCGCAGACGCCCCACCTGCAAAATGAGCATGAAAACCCCTGAACCCAGGAGGCAGCTCCAGCAGCCTTCAGGGGCCCCCCATATCTGAAATGTCTGGATCCCCAGCCAGCAGGAGCCTCACCCCATCCTGCAGGACTCCCTAGGGGACCCTTCTGATCCTGCCTCATTTCTCTCGACCACTCACAGGGGCCGAGGACAACAGCGAGAGCAGGACCTGTCCCAGGTCAGCCGGACAGGCAGGGCCCCGCCCCGTGTTACCTGTGTTTGGCAGTCACCACCTGCCCTCTGCACGTTTATGCCCCATCTCCGAGCCCCCAAGGTGTGTGCACCTGTGCCCCACCCTCCGGGGACTCCCACAGACTCCCCGCAGGCCGCCCTGGCACGCAGGCACGTTCCTTCTTCACTCTGCAATGCCCCCAGCCAGTCGGGTCCTGCTGCCTCTGGCTTTAAGCGACGCCCCCCCCTCCAGGCAGGATTCATATGCACGGGTGGTCATCAGCAAAGTGCGGCAATTCAGGTGACAATCTGACAAAGGACCATCAGAGGGAATAAGTCCGTCTCCCAATGGCTTCCAGAAGCAGCTCTGTCCTGCTTCCCTGGAGGCCAGCAGGGGTCCCCAACGCCAGACAGATAACCTTACCCTCGCCCTCCAGGCTTCCACTTAAAGACCTCGGGCTGTCTCGAGTGGGGGGAGGTGCCCTGTGGGAGGCTCCCCACCCATCTCCTGAATTGCTTCCTTTGCAGGAGGGGCAGCCGGGGCGCTTGCTTGCGCCTCACTGGGAAAGCAGGAGAGAGAACGAAGGCAGGCTCTCGGGGCCTGCTATCCCTGAAAGGGGGCACCCTCGAGGGCCACTGTCCCCACTCTCCCCGGGGCCTTCCCTGAGCCTCGGTATCCTCGCCTGCCAAACGGCGGGTGTCAGGGCTCCCTCACGTGGTTTTTTCCAGTTGCCATTGAGGTGGCAAAAACCGTGTTCCAGAAGCAGCACCGGACCTCCTGATGATGCTTCTTGTGGTTCTTCACTGGCTCAACAGCCTTGAGCCACATCCTTGGGCCTCTCCTGGTTCTGGGTGGGGTCCCATTCCCCCATGAGGACTGGGCAGGGGGTGGCCAGGTCTGCTGGCTCACACACCCACCTGTCCCCGACCCTGTCCTCCTTGGGGGCTCTGGCATAGTTCTTGTGCCCCTCCCCTAGGTTCCAAGCAGCAGGGTCATCCGCAGGCACCCCCTTCCCTGCTCTCAGCTCCCTTCACTGGGGAGAAGCCTAGGCCACCCCTCTGGGCCGACCCCCCAGGACGAAGCTGAGCTCTGCTCTCCAAATACCACTCAACAATGATGACAACAGTAATAATAACCCCCACACATCCACCTGGCACCACTTGGTCCTGACCCCCTCCAGCGGGCCCCTCGGTGAGTGGTGGGACGTGAAGCTCAGCGGGAAGGCTCTTGTCCCAGCCTTGCCGCCCATCAGGGTCAGAGCCCAGACAGCCCGGGCTCGGGTGGGCTCTTGCTTTGCAAAACGTCACCACTGGGAGAAACCGGGCACAAAGGACCCTCTGCATTGTTTCTCACACCTGCATGTGAATCTATGATTAATTTTTTTGATTAATTAATTTTTTAAAGAAACATAAAAAAATAACTAAAAAGATGGCCAAAAAAAAAAAAAGAAGAAAAAAGAAAAGAAAAGAGAAGAAAAGAAAAGAAAAAAAGGGAAAGGCTGTCACAGCCCAGAAAAACCTAAGGAGGCATGACAGCTACATATGCCATCATATCCTAGTTGGGATCCTGGGACAGGAAAGAGACTTCAGGGAAAAGCAAGGAATCCGGGTAAAGGAGGAACTTTGCTAATAAGAATGTTATCACTACTGGCTCATTAGTTGTAACCCATGGATGGAAGACACTGACGGCAGGGGAGGCTGGCGGCCGGGTGTAGGGCAACTCTGCACGATCTTGTTCGTTTCGCTGTAAATCTAAAACTGCTCCAAAAAGTAAAGTCTGTTTTTTTGGATTTCTTTTTTTTTTTTAATATTTTATTTATTTATTCATGAGAGACACAGAGACAGAGTCACAGGCAGAGGAAGAAGCAGACACCATGCAGGGAGCCTAATGTAGGACTTGATCCGGGGTCTCCAGGATCAGGCCCTGGGCTGAAGGGGGCGCTAAACCACTGAGCCACCCGGGCTGCCCTATTTTTGGGGGGATTTCTTAAAAGACATGAAATGACTACTTCGCAAAGAAGGTTTGGAAGTATTTATCGAAGCTCCATATACTCCTGCCCCACGGCCCAGCACTTGCATGGCCAAGTGTGTTCTCCAAAGTAATGGGATCATGAACCCACCAAGATTATTTGTGGCATCTTTTTTCAAAATAGCCAGAAACTAAAAACAAACCCAATGTCCTTCGATAGGAGAAGCATAAGTCACTGCGGCATAGTCATTCAATAAAACACGACAATGGAAAATGGGGGGAATAAAACACCTGCTGGGCTAAAGAGAAAGGGCGGCTCTCTTGAACATAATACTGAACAAAACAATGCAGACACAGGTGACTCTGGATTGTGTGATTCCAGTTGCAGGAAGTTCAACAACAGACAGCAGCCGCTATGGTGATGGAGGCCCTAGCACATCCCCGTGCAGGAAAGGTGTTCAGGGGGAAGGAGATATCCATGCAGTTTGTGTTAAGATGAAATAAGAAATGAATAAAATAAGGGCTCAGGAGCCACCTGGGGGCTCAGATGCTTATCTGCCTTCAGCTCAGGTCATGATCCCCAGGGTCTTGGGATTGAGTTCCACATTGGGATCCCTGCTCAGGAGGGAGTCTGCTTCTCCCTCTCCCTCTGCCTGCCACTCCCCCTGCTTGTGCTCTCTCTCTCTCTCTCTCTCTCTCTCTCGTTCTCTGTCAAATAAATGAATAACATCTTTAAAAAAAATAGATAAACAAAATAGAAAAGATCACACGTGTGACAGACTAAACGTGTCCCACCAAACTCATGTTGAAGCCTCCTGACCATTATGATGGTATCTGGAGGTGGGGCCTTTGGGAGGTCATTAGGGTTAGATGAGGTGGTGAGGGTGGGGCCCCCATGATAGGATTAGTGTCCTCAAGAGAAAAGAAGGACAGGACATGGGGAGAAGCGGCTGCCTGTGCCCCCCGGAGGGAGGCCTCATGGGAATCCCACCATGTCTGCCCCCCGATCTTGGGGCTTCCAGCCTCCACGACTGTGGGAAATGAATGCCTGTGGTATAAGCCCCCCACTCCCTGGTGTTTTCCCACAGCGGCCCAAGCCGACAAAGACATGTTGGTCAATAGGAGGTCAATATATCACATATGTGACATATTATAAGGAACTGGCCCATGTGATTATGAAGGCTGAGGGGTCCCACGATCTGCGAGCTGGAGACACAGGAAAGCCAGGCCAAACCCCAGAGCCCTAGAACTAGGAGCACTGACCTCCAAGGGCAGGAGAAATTGGAGAGAGAGAGAATTTACCCTTCCTCTGCTCTTCTGTTCCACTTGGGCCTTCAAGGGCCTGGATGATGCCCACCTGCATCGGGGAGGCGGATCTTTACTCCGCCTACTGTTTGAAATGTCGCTCTCCTCTGGAAACACCCTCACAGACCCAGAAAGAACCTTCTACAAGCCATCTGGACCTCCTCCTTAGCCCGTCAAGGTGACACAGGATATTAGCCGGCACAACCCAGCAGGAAAAAGGCAAAGCCAAGCACCAACCCAGACGTTTGGTTTAGAGCCAAGGCTTAAACAGTGACGACCCCACATGCACTTTCCCGAAGAGAGTTATGGAGACCTGGCCCCAGCCCTCCCGGCAGGCGCCAAGCTCCTCCAGGACAGCCTCAAGAGCCAGCACACCATGCTGGTGACACGTTGTGCTGGATGATGTCCTGTTGCAGGCCATCCTGGGCCCTGTGGGATGCCCAGCGGCAGCCCCGGCCCCCACGCAGTGATGCCGGCAGCCCCCCCCACCCGACCATGACACCCAAAAACATCCCAGACATCATCCAGCGTTTCCGGGGGGCAAAAGCGCAGGGCTGAGCACTGCTGCTGCTGTTCAGGGAGATGGCACGTAGCCGGGGAGCTGATGCCAAAGAGGGGTAATAATGAAAACAACGCTAATAAATGCCACAGGAACAGTGACTATAAAAACAACAATCATTTTGACCATGGCCACCACGACAGGGGAAATCGCAGCAGTGGATAAAGGAGCAGCACAACACAGGACGCAGCAGTAGCGACGATAAACAGCGTGACGTGGACAAGAGAGCGCAGAGGCTCCCGCGGCACGCTGCCCAGAGTACCATTCAGCGTCGCTTCCCTTTGCGAAGGCCACCTCTCTGAGATCCCAGAGGAAAGATGTGACCGGAAAGGCTCAGAATGGGGACAGAGGGTGTGCGCGGGGCAGACGGTGTGATTGGGGACGCGGGCAATCATCCCACACGGTCTTGACCGTGAACGGGAAGGTGACGAGGGCAGGCCGTGAGGGGACGCCCAGGCCAGGCTGGGGGGGGCGGGGGTTGGAGACCTGGGCCTCCCCAATGGCCGTGCAGCCTGGGCATCCCTGACGTCCCTGTGCCCCCGAGGGCAAGGGGACTGTGGGGGGGTCTCTCCTTAAAGGCCCTCAGATCCCCAGCTTCTCCCTCCCAGGGATGACCCCACATCCCCCGTGTGTCACCTCAAATCCCCACCCCAGGCCCTCAAAGACTGGCCTGGTGGCATCCAGACGAATGCACCGGGGTCTCTGAGGGAGGATGGAAGAGGCCGCCAGGATGAGCTGGAGGAGGAGGGAGGCGTCTGACCAGGCCACCAGGTACCAGCACGGCTGCCCCCAAGTGCAGAAGCAGGCGGGCCCCAGAACACACGCCCACCCCCCCACCCCCCACCCCGTCCGCTTCCCCAGCCCACCCGCCAGGAGGAGGCCCCCACCCTTCCTCCTGGGTGAGGAAAGAGCAGACAAGAAGGGCTCCGACCTCTGGTTCTGGAATCTTCACCCCATCAAATCTCCCCCTTCACCTGAGAAACAAAACCCAGGACAGGGACCACCAAGGTTCAGAAGCAGGGGCAGGCAGGTAGTGTGCCCAGGGGCCCCGTTCCCGCAGACCCCAGGACCTCTGCATCTCCCTCCCACCTCCCATCCTGCCTCCCTGCTCTACACGCATGATTCCCACCTTGGGCAGAGGGGCGAACTCTCTCTGGCCGGTCCTGGGACTCAGTGTCTGGGTCCTCCTACGGACAAACTCAGGCTGCTGTCCTGCTGCCTGGGATCCGGGCCCTTCCTGGCCTGCTCCCTCGCATCCAGGGCGAGGACACGCAGCCGGAGGTGCGTGTCCCCCTGATGTGGTATGTGGGGCACGAGCAGCTGTAGCTGGTTCGGACTTTGGGTTCCCTGAGGCTGGAGAGGGGCGGGCAGGCCCAGTGAGGAGGGGCTCCCGTGAGGGAGGCGGGAAGGAGGCAGGCAGAGGGGTCGGAGGAGGCCCACTGTGCATGGTTTCCAAGGGGTGGGGGCTCGTGCCCCTTCAAACAGTGCCCCTCAGGAGGGCTGAACGTGGGACCCCAGTGGATTCGAGGCAGTGGGCCATGGGAGGGCATATGTGTTGGTGTGTGAACGTCTAGTGGGGCCTGTGCCGTCGGGCCGCGTGCAGCTGGGTGCTCTGAGGGGGGCGCGCGTGTGGGGAGCTCCTGCCTCCTCCTGACACGAAGGGAAGGGTCCATGGAGCTGCAGCCAGGCGGGGTGAGGACGGGGTGGAGGGGGTAGGGCATCTGCTTCTCACGGCATGGCTCATTCACAAGCCCGACGACCACGACGACGACGTCCAGGACACACCGGCCGGCACCTGGCAGGGCTGCAATGTCTTGTGAGCAATGCTGTTGTCACTTAAGAATGGGACGCCTGAGGGGCTCAGTGGTGGAGCGTCTGCCTTTGGCTCAGGGCATGACCCTGGGTTCCCAGGATGGAGTCCCAGGTCGGGCTCCCTGCAGGGAGCCTGCTTCTCCCTCTGCCTGTGTCTCTGCCTCTCTCTGTGTCTCTCATAAATAAATAAATAAAATCTTAAAAAAAAAAAAAAAAAAAAGAATGAAGTAGATGGAGGACGGGCCGGGAGGCCCTGTGGGGCTCCCTCTCCCCGGCCTGACCCTGGCCTCCCAGTGTGACCCCGGATGGCTCCAGGGATGGTCCAGGGGCGCTGTGGCTGCGCCCAGGCCCTGCGCCTGTTTGCGCCGTTGCTAGGAGGTTTCCATGGCAACCGGTAAGGGATGAAGGAAGCCTGGCAGCTTCACACATCCCCCTCCACTGGCGGGAGCTGGGCCACCCACGCAGGGCTGGGGGGAGCGGCTAGACCCCTCAGGAACCCACAAGTCGGTATCACCGGCCAGACAGGAGCTGAATGAGGGTAGGAAACAAGCAAAACTGGGGTGAGGGCAGCAGGAAGGGCAGGGGGCTGGGGCAAAGCGTCCCCAAGACAACGCCTGCACCACTCAGGGCTCACCCCGTGTCAACTCCTCCAGCCAGTCCCTTGGCCTTGTGGCGCCCTTGTAATTTGCCCCGATGAGCTGTGAAGGTGCCCCTGTGGGGGGACACTGGCCGAGCGCAGCCCCCAGCTCAGGACAGATGCCTGTGAACGGAGAAGGAATAACAACTGTCACCACGGCCCTCGGCAGGGGAGAAACTGAGGCTCAAGAGAGCCAGTGGCCCTCCCCTGACCCCCAGCCAAGGCAGCCCGTCGCCCCGCATCCGCTGCCTGGAAGGGAAGAGCACAGGGCAAGCAAGAGGCAAAGAAAAGCCCAGGGGATGCACAGCTGGGACTAGGGCAGGGCCCGGCGACACTTCCCATTCCTCTGTCTGGGGGGGTGGGGGGTTGCGGAGGCTTCCGCTCCCTCCCAGGAGGCAGCGTTGCTATGGTGACCACCGTTACCTGGCAACCGAGCTACGTGGTCCTGGGCACCTGCTGTCTCTCCTCTGGCTCTGGGGATGGACGTGTGTCCAGAAGCCCCCTTGTCTCAGAAAAGCCCACCTGTGGAGACAAGACAGGGAGGCCGGGGCAGGAGGGGGACACGCAGAGCCCCTCCTGGGTCTGTGAGAATCGCAAGTAGAACCAGGTCCTACGAGGCTTTCGTTTTTGTTTTGTTTTGTTTTGTTTTGTTTTGTTTTGTTTTGTTTTGTTTCAAAATTGGGAATAATAGTTTTGATTTATGGAATAACAAAAATCACATTTTAAAAAGAACTTTTTCCCCCAAACAATACAAGGAAGTATACAAACAAAGGTAGGATTCACCATACCTCCCCTTGGTGGCCTCTCCCATCACCCGTCTCTAGGGGCCGGGCCAGGGTGGAAAGGTGGAAGGGGGAAGTGGACCTAAGGGATCCCACACCTTGTGGCTCGCCCTGTGTCCCCACTTAGCACAGTGTGTGGACGTGCTTCTGGGTCAGACTCCGTCTCACACAGCAGGCAGCCTGGGTGCCTGGGGGACGCGCTGAGCGGGCCCGGCACTCTCACTCAGGGGGCAGGCTGGGCCCTGGGCTCCCGAGACCCTGAGACACTGTGCCTGGCTGGGACTCACACCCCCAGCTCCGGGGGCAGGAAGGTGCAGTCCTGTTCCAAGGACAGGGGCAGGCTCCACGGTGCAGGGTTGAAAGGGAGGACAAAGCAGGCTCTGCCCAGAAATCCGAGCGTGCTTCCTGGAGAAGGTGTGTTCTTGGTTGGGATCATAAAGATGAAGGGGATCAGAATATGGAAGTGAAGGGGCGCCTGGGTGGCTCAGTGGTTGGGCATCTGCCTTCGGCTCAGGGATGATCCTGGGGTCCTGGGATCAAGTTCCGCATCCGGGTCCCTGCAGGGAGCCTGCTTCTCCCTCTGCCTGTGTCTCTGCCTCTCTGTGTGTCTCATGAATAAATAAATAAAATCTTTAAAAAAAAAAAAAAAAGATGATGGAAGTGAAGACAGTAGGTGGAACTGTGCTGAGCTGTGGTGAGTGCAGGGAAAGGGAAAGGGGACCCCTGACCTGCCTTCTGGGGGAAACCTGGGGGAGGGGCTCCGGGATCTGGGGAGGGAGGACAGGAGGGAGGAGCCAGAAGAGAGAAGAAAGGGTGGGAAATGGAGAAGGAGCTGGGAGCAGCCCATGGCCAAGCGTGCCAGACTCACCTCCCACTGGAAGCACCATGCGCCTAGGTGCTGGGCCATCCCCATTCTACAGAGCTGCAAACTGAGGACCCGAGCCACCCAGTAAGACTTTCCCAAGATGATGGCTAATGCATGGAGCCATCCCGGTAGAAGGTTCTCTGATTTCGGCCCCTGAGCCCACTCTGGCCACTGCCTTGAGGCCACCCTGGCTCCTCCCACCGCGATTTGTCTCAGACACATGTCCACTAAGGCCCCTGGCACGCAGACCCCTGTGGGCTGAGCACAGCCTGGGGCCTCTCCTGGCGACGTGGGGATGGTGCCCAGCAGGCTCCCTGGGGAGGGCACAGCTGCCTCCCCACCCAGCCCCTGAGTCTTCAGCCCGCACTTCATCTGAGTTAAGCGTTTGGGAGGGAAGCTTTCTGTTCCAGGCCAGAGGGGCCTTTCCTTCCCCTCCCCCGTGGGGGGCAGGGGTGCTGCCAAAATCACTGCAGGCAGCCTCAGGCAGCAGGAAAGCTGCCACCCACCCACGTCCCCATCCCCACTGGGAAATGGGGCTTTATCCTGGCAGGGACCAAGCCTCCCAAAAGAGGAGGAGGGCGCAGGCGGTGGGCTTGCCTCCTCAGGCCTTGGTTTGCCCCTCACTCCTTTGGCATCCTCTTGGGCATCTCCCCGGGGCCAGGGGCTCAGGGACCAGACCCACTCCTGCCTGCAGGGCATGCAACGCCAAGGGAGGGCCACAGCCTGGAGGGGTTCGGGCTAGAGAAAGGGAGTCCACCCCACCAGGGACCTTAGAGGGCTTCCAGGAAGAGGCGTTGTGTGAGCAAGGCCTGCGACAAGCAGGGACCAGCGAGAAGGAGGACAGTAATATTCCACCTGCAGATCCCCTAAGCAGGCCTTCTGTGCCAGCTCGGTCCCAGGTCTAGGCTGGCGAAGGGGCTGATGCTTCGACGAGAAACATCGATGGGGAAACAGGCCTCTCAGGACAGGGGCCCCACATCTCAAGCCAGGCGGGGCCCCCTGGGGAAGGAGCACGAGTCTGGGGGCTGGGCCGGGTTCCTGGGTTGAGGCCAGCCCTGCCCACACTGGTTTGGGCACTGCGGTGGGTTGAGTGTCCCAATCCTAAACCCCAGAACCTGTGAACAAGACTTTATCTGGAAAAAGGGTGTTTGCACGCTGGGTTACATGGTGGGGCCTAAATCCCTTGGCCAGTGTCCTTGTAAGAGGCAGAGATGCAGTGGGGAGTGCGCTTCAGTTTTGTGGCAATTTGTTGTGGCAGCCCCAGGACCCTGACACCAGGAGCCTGGGCGGTGGCTGCGCCTCTGTAGAGCCGTGCCCAGCACCTGCCTGAACTCCACCCCAGGAACAGAGGGAGGGAGGCCTGTGGGTGCAGGAAGGCAGGAGAACGTGCGAGCCATGCCAGGAGGGGACCCGCCCGCCCGGCCTTGCTCTGGAGGAAATGGTCCCACCGCCAGACCTCACAGATGCCACCAGGACACACGCCCAGCGGCGCCCCAGCTCATCTGAGCCATCGCTGGGAAGGCTGGGCCCTGGGAACCCACATATGAGCAGGACTCAAGGCTTCCAAGGGCCCGTTCAGGCCTGCCCCCCCCACCTGTGGCAACTTTGAGGGAGGCAGGGGCCTTTGAGGGGAGGGGCCCCAGCGGGATGTGGAGGCTCCGAATATGCCAGGAGCCCCCAGACCCGAGGGGTCTGAGCCCCTTAGTCCCTGCCCGGGGCTGAGGCCTGGAGCCGGGCCGGATGCCCAGCCCGTGAACGGGGCGGCAGCGCCCCCTGCTGGCCGCAGTGCCCGCCACCCGGCGCCTCTGGACCCCAGGCCTCCCTGGGGCATCCAGGACAGAGGCCCTCAGCCAGGATTCTGGGTGTCCACCGACCCTGTCGTGGGAACAGACACAGCTACCGTGAGGTACCCGAGGGCAGCTCATCTTCTAGACTAATCTCCTGCGTCCCTCGCACACGCTGCCGGGAGACCAGGGACCTGCCCAGGGAAGGCAGCCCAGGGCCACACAGCTGCAGGGTCGGACCCCTGCCTGGGACTCTGGGGGCCGGTCACCCAGAGCCCCACGCTCAGAAAGGCCAGAGCTCGGTTTCAGGCTGTGCAATCCCCGTCTTTCCAGTTAACCATTTTGAACAAGGGCCCCTCACTTGCACTCTGCCCTGGGTCCCCCCACCACCCCCACCCGCCCATCATGCCCTGGTCCTGACTGTAGGAGCCACGTGGAGCCCATGAGCTGCTGGGTGGTGCCCTGCACCCAGGCTGCCAGGTGAGCTGGGCCTAGCCCTGGGATGCCCATGCTCCCATGGGGGGCAGCTGTCCCCACTGCTCCCCTGCCTTGGGCCTGAGCTCCAGGACACGTCAGAAGACCTGGAAGCCCTCCCTCACTGCCAGGCCGAGCTAGACACCTCCCTTGAGCTCACCCACCCCAGGCCCTGGCCCACAGCCTGGGCCACCCCGGCACTGGGCCCTGTGCTGGCGTCATGGGCGCTCCCCTCCCCAACACACACACACACACACACACACACACACACACACACACTCGGCCGGGCACACAGCAGGAAGGGTTTACTGATGCACAGAATGGTGAGCTGTCCGGGATGCGGGGAGGGTGCAGGTGTGGGTACCCCAGCTCCGTCCCCGCAGGCCAGGTCCCTATGCCCAGGCCCAGGTCCTGAGGAGCCCCCAGGCTGGGTGGTCGGCCCTCCCGCCCCAAGGCTGGGCCACCCAGGGTGGCATCTGTGGTGCTCTGCTGCCATCTCACGGCCGGCGGGGAGAAGGCAGTCCACGCACCTGCAGAGACGGAAGGGTGGGGCTCGGCACTGTGGGTGCAAACTGGGACATCAGGTGGGCCGGGGACAGGGACGGGCCGCCAATGCAGAGACAGCCACAGCAGCCTCCCTGACACCACTCTCTCTCCACCATTCTGCTGTGTCTTCACGCCGTGGATGAATGGAGACGAGGTGAATGTGCTCATGTGGCTGGTGAGGGATAGGGACCCTCAGGTGGGTGTCCAAAAGCTGAAGCTCCTCCCAGGGCCCCCCAGGCCAAGGCCAGATGACACTGACCCTTCCTCAGGTCAGCCTCCAGAGTTCTGTTGGGGGTTAGCATCTCCATCAGGTCTTTCCCCCAAGCGGATTGTCCTCATCCTCTGTCCAGGGCTTGCAACCTCCCCTTCCAGCTTCCAATCCCCTTTCCCACCAGGAGTCCATGCTGTGTAGACCAGCAGGAGCCAGCATAGGCTGAGACCCCAGCTCTGCCCCCAAGGAATCCCACTGGTGTCTGGGAGCTGGTGGGGGATCTTCAGGAATGGAAATGAACCCCTACTCCCACCTCTTTGATGTGGGTTTGGATGAGGTGGGGGTTAGAGAGCAGAAGGAGCAGTGCTAAAGGGGGGGCATTTTGCCTGCAGACACAGCTACTAATCTCAGCCTGGCATCTTTTCCACTCTGAGACCAACCCGATCCACCTGCCTGCACCTCTGCTAGCCTGTAGGGCAGTGGGGAGGTTCCCCCTCTTGGGCCCACCTCCTGGATCAGAAGAGGTAATACTGACAGCATTTGGCGGAGACTCGGACCCCATGGAGCACATGCACTGGGCCTGGCTATGTAGCAGCCTGCTGGGGGCACGGAAATGGCTACGCACCTTCTCTGCTCCCAGAGGCACCCAGGTTAATGGACCCCAAGGCAAGGGAGTGGAGGGGTGCCTAGGAACACCCTGAGAGCAGCGCCTACAGCCCTCCTGTCCAGCTGCCGTGGCCCTGGGGATCCTCTCCTGAACCCCCTCCAATCCACCTCCTCACTTCCTGGAGCCCCCACCAGCAGTCAGGCCAGTTAGGTCTTTTTTTATTTTTTAAGACTTTATTGATTTATTCATAAGAGACACAGAGAGAGAGGCAGAGACACAGGCAGAGGGAGATGCAGGCCCCCTGCTGAGACTCGATCCCAGGACCCCAGGGTCATGACTTGAGCTGAAGGCAGACGCTCAACCACTGGGCCCCTCAGGTACCCCAAGCCAGCTATGTCCTGACCTGAATTTTATTTTACTTTTTTTAAGATTTTATTTATTTATTCATGAGAGATACAGAGAGAGAGAGAATCAGAGACACAAGCAGAGGGAGCAGCAGTCTCCATGCAGGGAGCCCGACGCAGGACTCGATCCCGGGACTCCAGGATCACGCCCTGGGCCAAAGGCAGGCGCCAAACCACTGAGCCATCCAGGGATCCCCTGACTTGAATTTTAAACCACAAATCAGGGCCTGCTACTCCCTACCTAAACACCCCCACCCCAGTCTTTTCCTCTGACCTGGGGTAAAACCTAACTCTCCTCGGGAAGGCCCTGCTCTACCCCCAGCCCATCCGGGTTCTCTGCTCCAGACCCACAGGGTGGCGCTCCGTCCCCCTGCCAGGGCTTACACAGCCTGTCCCCTCTACTGGAGCGCTCTTCCCCATGCACCTGGCCACCCCATCACCTTCCTTCCCCCCAACACTGCAGCCCAGGACCCCCAGGAAGGAGCCACCAGCCTCCCAGGGAGAGAGGTCTAGTTGACATTTGCCCAGGTGGTCCCTCTTCCCCCACCTTCCCTCAACAGCCCGCAGAGGCAGCCCCATGGTGACCCTTGCTTTGGGCTCTCCAGTTCTGCTGAGGATTTTTGGGGCACGCAGGAAGCTGAGCTCTGGGCTCACTCTCCAGTCACTTCCTGTCACTTCCTGAATGGCCTAGGGCCCCAGAGACGATTCGTCTCCTGTCCAGGGCCTCACAGAGGAGAAAAGTCCCCTCCGTGATCAACCACAATAAAAGGCAGACCAGCTGGAGGCCACCTCAGCCTCCCTCCACAGCTGGATGGATGAGCACCAACTACTCTTTGGCAATAAAAAGAAGCGAGCTACCCAGCCATGGGAAGGCACGGAGGGCCCTCGGGTGCACATTGCTAAGTGAAGGACGCCACGCTGTGTGACTCCAATCCACGACATTCTGGAAAAGGCAGATCCATGGAGACCCTGAGCTGACCCGTGGTTCCCGGGTGTGAGGAGGAGGGAGGGAAGAGTCGCTGGAGCCCCGGGGATGGTTAGGGCCGCGAGAACGCTCTGGGTGATACTAAGCGGTGGATACACGTTGCTTATGTCTGTCCAAACCCACAGACCGTGCGACACCAGGGGGGCCCCTAAAGTCCACTACAGACTCTGGGTGGCAATGATGTGTCAATGCAGGTTCATCAGTTGTAACAGGTCGCACTCTGGAGGGAGATGTGGGTGACGGGGGAGGCTGAGCACGTACGTGTGCCGGGGGCAGAGGGGTAGATCTCTAGAGCCTCCACTCAATTTTACTGTGAATGTAAAACTGCTCCAAAAAAAAATAAAGTCTACTGCTTTAAGATATTTTTTAAGAATCCAGTTGAGAAGTATAATAAAGCAGACATCTCCAGGAGTCGGTGCCAAGAGCGCAGTCAGGGGCCCCATCCTGCCCAGTGGACCCAGAAATCACCCAATGCCCTATTGATCCCTCAAAGCCAAGTTCAGCGCCCGTATCACAAGAGAGGACACCCCAGGACTATCTTGGAAAAAGGAGGTCAAGGTGTGGGGGGGAGGGGGACGGATCTGAGCAGAGACTGGCTGGCACCGGTCGGGTTGCTGATACAGCAGAGTGGGATTGGTGGACACGGCAAGGGCAGGTCGCCGAGCACTTTGTGTCCTTTCACGGCCAGGGGTTTGCCCAACTGAGTAAGCTGTTGTTCAGAGAAATGGAACAGGAAGTTCCCCAACCAATAAAGTTCTTTGCAACTTTATTCCCCTGGACAAGAGAGCTCTGATGAGCTGTGTGCTTGCAGGCAGTCTGTTCTCTGGTCCTAGAGAGAAGGCATGGGGCTCAACCAGCAAGAGCAAGGCTGAGCTCCCAAGGGCAGAACTCACGGGGTGGGGGTGGGGGTGGGGGGTCAGCTATATGGGGCTTGGGTCCTCCCATCGGCAAAGCGGAGCGCAGGCTTGCATGGATTCCCAAGGCCCTTCCAGCTCTAGTGGGTAGGTCTGTTTGAAGCTAGCTAGACTCATAGAGGCTGGGAAATTGCCCGTCAGAGACCACCCTGGGACAGGGGCAGAGCTGAACCCAGATGTCCCAATGCCAGTCTGGCCCTCTCCTGGCCCCCCTGCCCTGCCCAGAACTTGTGCTGAGAAAGAAGGATGGCCAGGAAAGCAGGGGCAGGGGTGGGAAGTGGGGGCTGGGTCTGCTGCTGGAGAGGTGACCCCACAGCTAAGTAGCCCCAGACCCTGACTCTGGCCACACCAACCCCATGGCTCCCTGGCCCTCAGCCACCCCCAATTCCTACCTCCTTTTCTTATGTCTCCTTGGACCTAACCCACCCCTTCAAATCCATTCTCCATACTGACGTCAGTCTTAACAAAGCCTCTGACATGCTCAAAACTCTCCCATGGCTCCTCATTGTCCTCCAGATGAAGGCCTTCCACCTGACAAAATCCTAGCTGCCTGTTTTGCAGAAGTCGATCCCAAAATTCATATGGAAAAGCAGGGCCCCACAGCCTCTCCTGCTTCATCTCCCACTTGAATCCCCCAGGCACATCCTCTACCACCCTAGAAAGTCTAGGACATCACATCCCAGTCTTGCTGGGCACCCTCATCATAGCACTCATCACCTGGCATTGAGGTGATCCCTGTCTGCCACTGTCTCTCCCATCCCACTGTGAGTTCCCCAAGGTCAAGAACCACACTGGCTGCCCCTGTGTCCATAGCACCCAGCAGGGGCTCCACACAACAGGAATCAGACAAGGAGCAGTGATGAGTGGATGGATGAATGGATGGGCAAGTAGATTATGGATGGATGGATGGTTGGATGGATGGATGGATGAGACGATGGGTGGGTAGTGGAGGGATGGATGGATGGATGGATGGATGAATAGATAGATGGAAGGAGGGATGGATGGATGGATGAGACCATGGGTGGGTAGTGGAGGGATGGATGGATGGATGGATGGATGGATAGATGGAAGGATGGATGGATGGGTGGATGGATGAGTGGATGGGTGGGTAGATGGAGGGCGAGAGGGAGCGAAGGAGGGAGGGGTTTTCAGCAGCCTAGAAAGTCTATCCAGGGACCCTCCCTGGGGACGAGGGAATTCCATTCACTCCTATATCTCCTCTCTCCTTCTCGGTCCAATGCTCCAGACTGCACAAGGGTAGTGGGAGGGGATGGTCAGGCCAAAAGAGCTCAGTGAAGGTGGGTAAGAGTCAGCACCACTCTTTGCCCTGGATTTCACAGCCCAGCCAAGAGCCCCTCACTCGGGGCACAGGCAGTGAGAAGGGGACCTGGGGGAGCACCCTCAAGGCAGACAGGCCGTCCCTGCTCTAAGCCAAGTGGTGCCAAGTGTGCTGGCCTAGGGAGCGAGTGGACGGAGGGCCCAGGCCTGGCCTGCTGCTAAGCCAGGGGCACACAAGGACTCAGGAGGAGAGAAGACAGCCCACCGCAGCCTGGGCTTAGCTGGCTCACAGCGTGCACCACGCCCTCTGCACTAGTGTACGTGCGTGCTCACATACACACCCCCACCGTCCAGTTGAACCACTGGCTGGTTCAACCACAGCCACACCCCCGCCCACCCCGCTCTCAGGGTAGACCTCACCACCACCTCCTGAGGTAGACGTGAGATCCTAGGACCTGTGCAGTGGTCTCTGCCCCTGGTTCCTGGCACAGAGCGCCTGAAGCCCTTCTAAATTCCCGAGGGGAAAGAGCACCAGGAGCATCTCTTGTTCTGGGTGGACTCCTGCGTGGGGCTGGTCACAGAAAGAACAAACCTGGAATTTCCAGCCCCACCCCCCACCCTCCAGAGAGGGGCTGGTGTCTGGGAATGGAGTTAAGGATCAATTGCACGTACATGACGAAGCCTCCATAAAACCCCCATAGTCAGGGGTTGGGAGAGCTGGATTGGTGACCACATCCATGTACCAGGAGGGTGTGCACCCCAACTCCACAGGGACAGAAGCTCCTGTGTCGGGGACCCTCCCTGACCTCGCCCCATATACCTCTTCACCTGGCTGTTCATCTGGATCCTTATCAGAGCCTTTAATACGGCAAACAGAAGTGTTTCCCTGAGTTCTCTGCGCTGTTCTAGTAAAGAATCAAATCCAAGGCAGACAAGGTCGTGGCAACTTCTGGTTTGTAGCCAAGTCAGAAGAAGTCATGGGCAACCTGTGCACCTACCACTTGCCGTTGGCACCCAAGGTGGAGGGCAGTCTTGTGGGACTGGGCCCTGAACCTGTGGGATCTGATGCTGCCCCCAGCCAGACAGTGTCAGAACTGAGGTTGAATTGTAGGACGTCCAGCTGGTGTCACAGAATTGTGGGATGTGGGGGGAGAACCCACACATCTGGTGTCAGAAGCAGTGTGAATGTTAAAAACCATTCGTGAGTGAAGGAGACACCCAGGAGGAAAACCTAAGAATTCAGTAGGAGAGGCTGCGTTCATGACGCCCATTTCACAGAAAGGCTAACTGAGGCCCCACAGGCTGGTGGCTCTGTCAAGAGCCAGGATGCCTCCCACTATTCGTCTGCAAAAACCAAGGATCCTCCGAGAGGAACCCTGCAGGTGCCAGCATCCTCCTGGGTGTGTCCCCCTGGAGCCAACAGTGGAGGGAATGCCCATTTTCAGGGGCTCCCAGGGCTCATCCTGCAGAGGTTCCTTGAGCACCTACTGTATACATGGCACACAACCCTCACTGAAGATACAGCAAGCAGCAAACCCTGTGGGCTTGTGGCACTGGACAGCTTCGGTGTGCTCCCTTCCACCGACATAAGAACCGTAGCCGAAGCCACCACGGGGCAGCATCTGGCGTCAGGGGATGGGAGGGCTTCCCACAGGAGGTGCTTCCTCATCTGAAACTGGACGGTGGCCCACGTACATGCAGGTGCCAGAAACACGCATCGCCCGAGGACTGGGGAGCCCGGCCACCAGGCCAAATCCGAGGGCCGGAGATTAAGGTCTTAGCATCTGAGCCGAGAGGACCCAGAAGGTTCGCGCTCTAGGGCTCGGCTTTGAAGGGATCACCGTGCTTCCTTTTAAGGCTCAGTGTGACCAGGGTCTGAAGGCAAAAAAGCAACAGGGATTACGATGTAATTATCTGCAATCCGTCCACCTCCGCTCACCACCCCCAGGCCCCTAAGCGTCGGCAGCGGGATCTGTGAGCCAGGCCGACAGCCAGACCAAAGCCAGGGAGGCCAGAGATGTGGCCGGAGCGGCCTGAGGGCAGAGTCGGGAGCAGGGAAGGGAGAGTCTCAGACACCTGCTTGGGAAGTGGATCCCGAGCGACCAGGAGATCATTTCCCTTTTTTTTTTTTTCAGGAGATCAGTTCCAAATGTGAGCTGCGGGTCTAGACTCACGTCCTCAGCACAGGGCTTGGGCCAGAGGCTGCGGCGCGCGGAACTTGCTTCCTGCTGATTTGGGATGTGATGCAAGACCTGGTTCTTCTCATCTGACGTGTGGCGGCCCTTGGTCCACGGAGGGAGGCGCTTTGGCCTCCTCCCACCCTCCAAGCGGTTTCCACTCGCCCTCACTGGGCACTGGGAAATGCTAATTTGGAAAGCCAGGAGGCGCAGAAACCTTCCAGACTGTAGGGCTGCAAAGATCATCCCCTATAACACCTCAGGACTGCATCTCCCCGGGAAACTTTGAATCTTAGTGGGGGCTTTTAAAATCCTATCTGATTGTTCATGCATCCCCACCCCACCCCACCCCACCCACTGTCTTCGAAAACTCTTTGTAAATCTGATTCCCTCACCTTCTGGAGAAAGGATGCATGATCACGGCATGATTCACACTTGTTGGGCACATACGTTTCCTTCTGCTACAAATAACGCTCTGGGGAACAGAGTGAAGGGTTTCAGAATCCTTCCTCCACACGGGTTTCCAGACGTGGAATTACGGTGTCAGCTCACTTGCTGTACCACGCCACCCAGCTGGCCTCCAGCCAGGGTGCAGGAGAAGTTCCTGTTCCCGCCAGAGGCCCACTGGTCCCTGCAGCCTGGCCAGGCCGACCTGTGAGCACGCGTGCTGCTGCCCACCTGAAGCTGGGAGGGGGCTTGTCAGGCTCCCATCCCCCATGAGGGTGATGGCTGCCCTCGGGTTTCTGGGCAGCTCCTCTGGGTCTGGCAGGGGTGAGGCTGGGCCGCTGGCGGGAGACGCCACTGGGCTCCAGCAGCCCACAGATCCAGGTCCACAGCCTTGGCCAGCGGCGCCCTGACCCATATACAGTGACAAGAGGAAGGCCACGAGAGATCGTGTGGACAGCGGGCACAAGCAGGGACCGGCCACCGCGTTGTCACCTCTCCCAGCCCATCCCCTGGCTGGCCCGCATCAGGGGGACACACTGTTCCCTGAGCCAGAGCCACTCCCGCCTCTTCCCAGAACAGCAGCAGATCAAACATGCTGGGCTCCTGGACTTCGTTAGTGACTTCTTTATTTCTCTTTGCCTGGCAGGAGTTTCCATAGAACTGGAGAAGTCTTTTTTAAGTGACACGTCCCCTCCACCAGCCACACAGTTTGGAGGCCGGCGGGGGTGGGGTGGGGTCAAGACCCACGTGTCCCAGAACCTCTTCCTATTTTGGAGGCCCAGGGCCCCATCTGGGGGCCGCCTGGCTCTGCTTTCTGGCAGCGGGAGGGCCCGGGCCGGAGCACACAGCCAGCTCCGGGAGGCCCAGTGCCCCCACCAGCCCCACAGGAGGGCCAGGGCCCCAGCTCGGGGAGGCGCGGGTCACCCAGCTGTCCTCTCACTCATCCAGCCACTGGCCCCTCAGTGTCCGAGCCAGGCAGGGGGCCGGGGGCTGACCAGTCAATCCGCAGAACCCTCTCACCACGTTACCATGAGGCTCTGGAGGAGAGACGGGCACCAGAAACATGTAATTACAGGCGCACAGTTGTTGAAAATGTGTTTTCTGAGCATTTATGATGGGTCACAAGCTGAGCAGAGAGATTTCCATTATGAGAATTCTGTGAGCCGGGACGGAATCTGCCCCAGGCCCTTGCTGCCTGAGGCAGAGAGAAGTCCTCCTGGGGCCCCGGGCCCGCCCAGCATCACATCCAAGCCACCAGTGGGAACCCGGGGCACACATGGAGCCTCTCGGGCTCAGCCCATGGCCCAGAGGGCCAAGCAAGGAGGCCAGGGCGTTCCTGTCCCCAGGCTTCCGTCAGGGTCACACACAAAGGCCCCCTGAGCCCCCAGGGCAGGGTCAGCACCCTGTGCTGGGGGAGCCGGGGAGGCCTGGTTCCTGCTGGGGGCAGGGCAGGAAGCAGCTGCGGGAAGCCAGGGGCAGGGACAGGGGCCACCTCCATAGCCCACCATCCAAGGAAGCCAGGGCAGGGACATGGCTGCAATGTGGGACCCGGTGGCCAAGGCCCAGCCAGGCTCCCGGGCCTGACAGTGCCTGCCGGTGGGTCACCGCCCCATCCTCCATCTGCTCCCGCCCAACGCCACAACGCAGGGAGCAGCTGGCAGGTGGGGACCAATAGGGTGGCTGCGTACCTGTGGCGGGTCCTGGAGGATGAGGTGGGGCTTTCAGAGCAGAGACAGGGTGGGGGATCCAAAAAGACAACCCCCTCCCCCCACCCCAGAAATACCAAGGCCAGCTTTTAAAGGAAGTAGAGCAAGAAGCGGCAGGATTTCTTTCCTCGCTGTGCTCAGAATCCATCATCCTGCCTTAATTCTGTTCCAGACGGAGGCACCCATCCCCTACGTGGACAGTCTAGGAGAACAAGGGAGGTAGATGAGAAAGATCTTTCTCCGACTTGAACCCCACGATGAGAGTTCAGGCAACAGCTAGAAGTAGTGAGCCCTGCACCCCTAGGAGCAATCCATCCGCCGCCGCAGGATGCCCAGAGGCCGAGAGCCCAGAGAGGAGTCTGTAACGAGGTGGGGGTTACAACAAGGTGCACAAGGTCCCCTGTGGGCAGTGCTGCTTCCAGCATTCAGAGCACCCGAGGCTCCCGGGCAGACCAGGGAGCGCCCCGGGGTCCCCCTGGGCACCAGACAACAGCAACACGGGGGAGCCCCCGCCCCACGCCAGGTGCTGTGCCAGACAGGAGTTCTGCTCTCCTCATCTCAACCATCGCAACACTTGCAAAGTACTGATTACTCTCCTGCTTCACAGGTGAGGAGGCCGAGCACCAGACACATAAATGACTTGCTCATGGTCACACACTCCCTGGGGCAGAGCCAGGACGGGGACCAGATCTGGCTGACCAGAAGTCTGGGCGAGCCCTCCCGTTCGGTCGTCCTTGCACGGAGGAGTGGTTACAGAGGGCCTGCCCCGTGCCGGATCCTGGCTGGATCCTGGTCGGCTCCTGGTGAGACGCAGGTACATGGAGAACCAAACAGGTGAGGATTGGCCCACCCGCCCACTCACCAGGCTCCCCCTTCGCCTTTCCCTTGAGCGTGCCACACATTTGCCTAGGTTGCTATGACTTGACATTTAGTTCATTCAACAAACTTTGACCAAAATATTGCCTCCATCTCTCCCTTCCTTCCCCCAGTTGCATCCCTTCACCCACTGACCGATGCCCAGGGGCAGAGCCACGGGTTTACCAGTAGCTGATCAGGTGCTGAGACCACAGGCACAGAGGGGAGGCCATGACCCAGAGTCTGTGCCAACCAACAGCCTGCAGAGCAGGGCAGCAGACGACTTCAAAGTACACATTTCAGGTACACGTGGGACCTTCACCAACATCGATCAGATCCCGGGCCATAAAACAAGTCTCAGTGCATGCTCCAAAATTACGCAAAGAATTCCTCTGTCTTCGATGCGTCGCAACAAATAAATCTAGGAAAGCTCCAAATGTTTGGAACCTTCAGAAGCATGCAATGAAATAACCCTGTGAGTCCAAGAAGACATCCAAGGGAAATGAGAAGATGTTTTCAACTGAACGGAAACGAAAATACACGTCAGAATTTGTGGGAAGCCGCTAACTAATGCAGGGCTTAGGGGGAAATGGAAGCTTTTGGTGTTAATAATTTGAAAAAAAAAAAAAAACACAAAGGTTTAAAACCAGTAATCTAAAGAAGCTAGAGAGCAAATGAAAATCAAATTCTACGAAATAGCAGCCTCCCCAGAGATGTCCGTGTCTGATCCCTGGAAGCTGTGACTCCGTGACTGATAGGTGGCTAAGGGGAATTAAGGTGACAGGTTAAGTGAAGGCTGCTGAAACAGAGAAATACACTGGATTGTTCCAATAGTCCAGTGTGATCAACAGCAAGGGTCTTTTTTTTTTTTAATGTTAGCAAGGGTCTTTAAAAGTGGAACAGGGAGAAAGAGGTTCAGAGTGATGAGATCAGAGCAGGGTTGAGCCCCCCACTATGGGCTTTGAAGAGGGAGGTGGGGATCACTAGCCAAGGAGTGTGGGTGGTGTCTAGAGGCTGGAAGAAGCCAGGAGGGGCTCTCCCCTGGAGGCTCCAGAAAGGAAGAGAGCCCTGCAGACACCTCGAGGTTAGGCCCCGGAGGCCCCCATCAGACTTCTGGCCTTTAGGACTAGAAGGTAAGATGTTTGCTTAGCTGAACCCCAAGTCATTGGTTCCAGCAGCAATAGGCAATGAATACAGAAAACAATGCAGCAGGGGCACCTGGGTGGCTCAATTGAGCATCTACCTTTGGCTCAGGGCGTGATGCCGGGGTCCTGGGATCTAGTCCCGCATTAGGGTCCCCGCAGGGAGTCTGCTTCTCCCTCTGCCTGTGTCTCTGCCTCTCTCCCTGCATTTCTCATGAATAAATAAACTAAATCTTTTTTTTAATAAACAAAATCTTTTTAAAAAATGAAATAAATCAACATTGCCAATAACTGGTTCTTTGAAAAGATTAATAAAATACCCAAAGCCCTGGTGAGACTGACCAAGGAAAAAGAAAGAAAGCACAAATTAACAATCCCAGGAAAGATGGGACATCATTACAGATCCTACAATAAAAGGATAATAGGGGAACATCATGAAAAAAACGTGATGTCGATAAGGCTGAGGCCTGACACGAAGCAAACTCCTCGAAAACCATAACTTACCAAAACCAACGCAAGAAGAGAGTAAGAGAATCTAAAGAGCCGCGTATCTATTCCTAAAATTTGATTTTGTAATTCAGACTCTCTCAGGAGGAAAACTTTGGGTGTGGATGGCTTCACTGGTGAATTCTATCCAATATTTAAGGAAGAAACCATATCAGTCTCATAAGAACCCCCTCAGACACCGAAGGAGGAAGGACCACGCCCCGAACTGTTCTAACAAGGTAGAGCCATCCTGATCCCGAGAGCCGACGAGGACATCACACGAAGGAGAGGAGGTAGGAACCACCGCAGACCAGTATCATTTTTGACCATAGAGCAAATCCCCAGCAATTACAAGTCAAACCCAGCAATACACACAAAGGATAATGAATCGTGACAGAGTCGGCTTTTTGCCAGAAATGCAAGATTGATTTAATGCTCAAAATCAATCAGTGCGATTTGCCCCATTAACAGAATTAAGGATTTTTAAAAACTGTATCATTTCAATAAATGCAAAAAGAAAAAGGGGAGGGACCAAATTCATTCATGATAAAAAAAATTTTTTTTCAGCCATTTAGGAACATGAGGGAACATTGAGAACTAGATAAAGAAACTACAGGAAGGGTCACCTGGGTGGTTCAGGGGTTGAGCATCTGCCTTTTGCTCAGGTTGTGACCCCAGGGGCCTGGGATCAAGTCTCCCATTGGGTTCCCCTCAGGGAGCCTGCTTCTCCCTCTGCCTGTGTCTTTGCCTCTCTCTGTGTGTGTCTCAGGAATCAATAAATAAAATCTTTAAAAAAAAAAAAAAAAGAAGGAAGCTACAAGAAAACCTGTAGCTAACACCTCGGGGAATGGTGAGAAACTGAAGGCTTTCCCCGGAGGCCCAGCTTCCAGTCCGGAGGTCCTAGCTGGGCTCTGGGTCCCAGCATCCAGGTGGTCTGTGCAGAAAACACTAGGGAGTCTACAAAGCGCCCACCAGGCCTGGCCTCAGGGAGCAAGGGGTGGTTCCAGCATCGCAGGAGGAGTCCAGGAATGCTGAACTTGGGAGAAGTCCGCAGGGGCTGCTTCTGCCAGGAAGACCACCGAGGCTGCGGAGTTATTTTAAGGGAAATTGGGCCCCAGGGTTTCTGCGGTGGCCAGGCTTGTTCTGTTTGGGAAATCAGAAAGCAGCAACTGAAGACAGCTTCTTGGCAGGACTGCCAGGCTGCGCTAATCCCGCTCCCTGGCCCTGGAAGCTTGGGCCAAGTGCGGGGGGCTCCCTGCCAGCTTCTCAGGGTGGGTGTCCGAGGGGTAGGGGGACAGGGGCTGGCTGTGTGGAGGGCCGCAGCCCAGACCCCATTTATCCATCCCACACTTGCACTCTCCCCCCACCATCCACCACCCCGGGTAAGGGAGGAGAGGGGACGTTGTGCGGCCAGAGCTGTTTCCACCGGGCGGAGTGAATGAGTGGGTCTCTGGAGGGAGAGTCTGGGTCACGTGGCTGGGTCCCGCCCAGTTCGCCCCTTCCAGCACCCCGGCCTTGGCTCAGTGCCCGGGTCTGAGCCCAAGTCCCTCACAGGGAGGCACGGGGCCTGGGGTACTTAACCGAAGCCTCCATGCTCAAGGGCGCCGGCCTGTGGGGTGAGCACTGGTCCTGGAGCCCTGAGCCACACTCTGCTCTCTGTGCACAACTACCACTGACCTCTCACCGGGAGGGGGCCGGCTCCCCCTCCAGCTCCCTGCTGCCCTCTCTGAGCACCCAGTAGCACAGCCCTTGTCACAACAAGTGGTGGAAATGGGGGGTGGCTCAGCGGTTAAACATCTGTCTTTAGCTCAGACAGTGATCCTGGGGCCCAAGGATCGAGTCCTGCAGGGAGCCTGCTTCTCCCTCTGCCTGTGTCTCTGCCTCCCTATGTGTCTCTCATGAATAAATAAATAAAATCTTAAAAAAAAAAAAAAAGTGGCAGAAATGGTTTTGGAGTCTGACTCCCCTGCTCCCCTCCCCGGAGTGCTCCTCGGCTCCCATCTGCAGCCCAGCCCCAAATGCAAAGCCTCACATAGATGAGGCACAGGAACAACATGGAAAATGGTCCTCGAGTTGGATCAGACTCTGTCCCCACGGCCAGCGGGCCAGCGGCCTCCCCAGCATCTAAGACAGAGGGGCGCCTAGGCTTCCGGCGCGGGACGAGGGCCCAGAGCAGACAAATCCAAGGCTGGAGCCAGAGTCAGCGGGAGCGTCAAGCGGCCAGTGGCTCTCGGCAGAGCCCCCACCCCTCCAGCCCGGCTTGGCAAGTCTGCCCGTGGCCCGAGCTGGGTTACCTCCCCCAGCCAGCCGGCCAGGCCGTGTCACCACAGGAGCATTAGCAGCCCACGGTCCACCGTTTCCCTGGCACAGCCACCAGCCAGGTTCGAACCACCCCCCTCTCCTGCCCTCCGGCTCTCTCCCCTCCATCTGAGGGTCTGGGGAGGAGCCCATCCTCTTGGTGGCCGGGAGAGCCTCCCTGTTACCTAATGTCTCTGACAGAGACCACCAGGGGCATCCCTGTGGGTGAGCAAAGAGGGGCCACTGTGGTAGCGGAGCATGCTGCAAGAGAGTTAGAGAGGACTCATGGGGTACTGGGCGAGTGCTGGGGGGCGCAGGGTGGGGGCCTGAGGAGGCAGGCTCTGCTCCGGACTGGACGCTGTTGGGAAGGGGGCTTCTCGATAACCCATAACCCTGCTCCGGGGCCGCCTGGCTGGCTCAGTCGGTACAGCGTATGACTCCTGATCTTGGGGCCATGAGTTCGGGTCCCACTCTGGGCACAGAGCTTCCTTAAAACAAACAAATCAATAGCCCCTAGTCGGGATCCTTGGGTGGCACAGCAGTTTGGTGCCTCCTGCCTTTGGCCCAGGGCGCGATCCTGGAGACCCGGGATCGAATCCCACATCGGGCTCCCAGTGCATGGAGCCTGCTTCTCCCTCTGCCTATGTCTTTGTCTGTGTGTGTGTGTGTGTGTGTGTGTGTGTGTGTGTGTGACTATCATAAATAAATAAAAATTTAAAAAAAATAGCCCCTAGTCCACAGGGCCTGGAACCAGCTAGAGCTGGGTTTGGTCATTGTGTGGCTTGCAGGATGTTCACGCTGCCGTCCCGTTCACTCATGACCCAGGGGTCTTGTCTTCGTCTTGAGTATCAGCAGATTTGTCTGATGTTATTTCCATTCCACGGGAGGCAAGCTGCTCTGGAGAGGGAGGGCTCTCCAAAGAAGGGGAAGGGCTATGTGGGGCAACACGTGGGACCTCCCCACAGCCCCTCAAATGTTCAGGGAAGTTCCCAAATGCATCCCAGGGTGAGATGGAAGGCTCAGGGGTGGACACGGTGGAGGGGCCAAGCTCTGCACTGAGGTTTCCAGGGCCTCCTGCATCTCCCACGGGGGTCAGGGGCAAGGCCGGGGGCTAAAGGCAGTCTGGGTGGCCTGGCATCCCAGGTGGACAAGATTGGACATTCCCAAGATGAGAGGTTCTAGGTTGGATCACAAGGAGATAACCTCTGGGTACCAGCTCGTCAGGGTGGGCTCCATTCTGACAGTGTCCTCCCAGGTGGGGAGCTGGCATCTCCAGAGTTCAGAGGGAGAGTCCAGCCCAACTCCCACGGCCTCCTTGGCCACCTGACCTTTGTGCACAGGTGTGATACCAGGTGTAGCACACAGGTGCGAGGTCCACGTGCAATGCCCACGCATGCCGCCAGGTATGGTGCGCAAGTGAGGCTTGCATTTGCCTCCTGCATCCCAACTTTATGCAGGGCCTGCAAGGTACTTCCATCATTTGCCAGACGTTCAGGGAGCACCTACTGTGGGCCAAGCCCTGTGCTGCACCCCAGGGACCCGGAGCTGAAAGCCGGGCTCTCCTCTTCCACTCCAAGGAGAGACAATGAGTACCTCAGCGTCTCCTCCTATTTGTCGCAGCTTCCCAGACACCAGCTCAATAACTAACAGGTGCTTGCCAAGGGGTGCTGACCGACGCGCCTGCTTAAGCAGCGCCATTTAACAAGGCGTCTGAGATGGAAGGTCAAGTCTGAGAGGCTGAAGTGCAAAAGGAAAGCAGAGTACACAATGGGGAAACGCATGCAAGTGTAATGTTATTATTGCTCAGAAAGCTCACCTTCCCTTCCTGTCCCAAAATGTGACCCCGACTGCCCTTTTAGATCTATAGGAACAGATCAGATCTGCAAACCGAGAAAAGGAGCGTTCTCGTTCTTCCTCTGGGCAGGTGAAGCTGGGAGTCATTCTGTTTTGCTTTTTCTGTTATTTTATGTATATTTTTTTGGTTACATCTTAAGCACCCTATGGGAGGAAATTAACCCTGAAGCACCTGCCAATCTCACAGGGGTCCCTGGATGGCAGTCCTGGGGGCAGGGCACGGCTGAGCTGCAGGAGACCAGCTTCCAAATCTAGCCTTGCTGTGTATCCTGGTCTCCTGTGGCTACTCTAACTGACGGCCACAAATTTACGGATATATTTTTTGAAAAAGATTTTGCTTATTTATTCATGAGCGACACACAGAGAGAGGCAGAGACACAGGCAGAGGGAGAAGCAGGCTCCCTGCGGGGAGCCCGATGCGGGACTCAATTCCGGGACCTGGGATCATGCCCTGAGCCGAAGGCAGACGCTCAACCACTGAGCCACCCAGGTGTCTCCAAATTTACAGATTTAAAACAAATCATTCTCGTGCAGGCCGAGAGCCAGAATTCGGCAGGGCTGTGTTCTTTCTGGAGGCTCAAGGAAAGAATCCGTCTTGCTACCTTTTCCAGCCTCTAGAGACCCACCTGCATTCCACGGCTTATGGCCTCCTCTTCCCCCTTTCCTCCTCCTTCCTCAGAGCCACGAGCGTGGCATCTCTCATCTTCCTCTGGGTCTGTTCCATGCCACCCTTTTCTTTCTTTGGCCCTCCTGCCTCCTTCCCAGAAAGGTCCTTGTGATGACAGGGGGTCCATCGGATAATCCAGGATCATCTCCCCATCTGAAGACCCTTAATCGCATCTCTAAAGTGCCTTTTGCCCTGAAAGGTAACATACTCACAAGCCCTGGGGATTAGAACGTGGACATTTGGGGGAGGGGGTGTGCATTACAAGCCTGGCACACTGTGTGCCCCTGGGCAAGTCACTGAACTTTGGGTAAGTGTCCTCCCCATGCAGAGAGCCCTCAGAGTCTGCGGGTTTTCTCCCTGTCCCACAAGAGACACTCACCTTTCAGAGAAATAAATCTTGCCCACAGCTATAGGTTTGCAAAGCCTTTTCTTAAGTGCCAGGCAATGAGCAAAAAAGCTTGTTAAATAGTTTTTAACAACTCAATCACCAATGAAGAAGTAAATGAAAAAACAACTTTGTGAAACTAGCAGGTGTGGCCACCCCCATGGTGGGGACAAGGAGCCTTAGGGTCAGAGTGGACAGGTCCCTTGATAAGGGACTCAGCCTTGGTCTCCTAGCTGCAGAACGTGTGCCCTGCCAGCACCAGGACAGTCCAAGCACACACTGGGCGCTGGTCTCGTCTGCTCACTTGGCGAGCAAAGGAAGGAAATGGAAGGTCAACCGGCTGCTGCGGTGGGGACAGGGGCCTCACCTGAGCCTCCTGGTGGTTTCCCACAGCCTCACGTGACCCTCGGAGCTGTTCTAACACACACACACACACACACACACACACACACACATGAGCGCTCAAACTGGGGTTTCCTGCCAGCCCTGGGGGACACTCCGTTCTCACTGAGTTGCTTAAAAGAGGCAGATGGGCATCCTGGGAGCCCAGCCACCAGCACATGCTTTCCGGGGGCTCCCAGGGGCCAGCTGCTGTCTATGCCACCTGTGTCACCTTCATTTTCACTGTTTACCACCAGTCCTGGGCTACTCGGGGGAGAAGAGCTCAACCTCCCTCCCCCCCAAAAAAACCCAGACATATAGGCTTTAAACCAAGAGGTCTTGGGTTCAAATACTGGCTCTGTCATTACTCGCTGTATGGTCTTGGACATTTTTTCTTAACTTAAAATTTTTTAGAGCAGTTTTAGGCTCACAGCATAAATGAAGGTACAGAGATGTCCTACACACACACACACACACACACACACCCCACCATGCACAGCCTCCCCTGTCATCAGCATCCCCCACCAGAGCAGGACATCTGTCACAACTGATGAACCTGCTGCAGTGACGTATCACCCAAAGTCCAGAGCTGATGTTACGGTCACTCCCGGTGTCATGCATTCCATGGGTTTGGACAAATGTATAATAACACGTATCCACCCTTGTAATGTCATACACGTGGTCTAAATAAGAGACCGTTAACGGAGGAGTGGGCAGGTTCAGGAGCACCCAGAGACTGGGATTGCAGGACGCTGCTACCATCCCTGGGGCTGGAAAGAACAAGCAGAGGAAGTGGTGTTTTATACGGAAGCCAGCGGGACCTACAGCTGTGGGGAGCCTCCCAGCAAGAGCTACAGTCATAGAGGGCACAGCCAGCCAGGGGATACAGCATGCGGTCAGCGGGAGGAGATGCCCCATTTCCCTCCTAATCTCCGGCTGTTGCATCCAGCTCTGTCCATCCCCAACCAGGCACCAGAGGACAATGCCGCCCATCGGGGTGGGGAGGTCACAGAGCCTGGCAGGTGATGCATCTGGGGGAACAGGGGTGCCACCAGTGAAAAGCGGCCAGTAGTGCTCATTATGGGGCCACTCATCACCCATTCTTTCCACAAACATCTAGTTGGCACCTTCTGAGGTCCAAACGCTCTCCTAACTGCTGGGGACACTTTCGGGGGAAGAGAAGAAATTCTCTCAGGCAATTTACAGCCCAGTGGACAAACTCAATACTAAAGAAATGATCAATTACAGAAGAAAATGCCAAGTCTGAGTATTAGGAAGAAAACCGAAGTAGGACAAGGGAAGAAAAAAGAAAGGGAGGCTATTTGAAATCATCCAGAGAACGTGCTGGACATTCCCAGGACACACTTGCTACATGTGTCTGCCCCAGCAGGTCCCTCTGTCCAGATGCCCTTTCCACCTTCTGGACGCCCTGGCCAACCGCCCAGGCAGAGGTGCATGTCCCTGGACCCTGGTGAAGCCCATCGGCACACTCCCCCTCCTGGCCTCTAGTCCCCAGGAAGGCCTGCTGCCTGACCTGTCCCACTTTAACAAAGGCAGGTGGCTGAGCTGCAAACAACCAGATCACAGGAGAAAAAGTCCTGAATACAGAGAAATATTTGCATAATTGCATTTCAAGACTTTTTTTTTTAAGATTTTATTTATTCATGACAGACACACAGAGAGAGGGAGAGACACAGGCAGAGGGAGAAGCAGGCTCCCTGCGGGGAGCCCGACGAGGGACTCGATCCCAGGATCCCGGGATCACACCCTGAGCCAAATGCAGACACTCAACTGCTGAGCCACCCAGGTGCTCCCATTTCAAGACTTTAAAACCATCACTACACTTGAACACACATAAGGATCAGGAACCACGGTAGGAAGGCCCGGCCTTGGCAGCCTGGCCTCTGATGACACTCTCCTCCGGCCCAGGATTCCTGCCCTGGGAATTCCTGGTGCAGGGACCACTTTCTCCTGGATCCCCCTTCCTAACACAGTGCCACAAAGGGGATAAGGTGGGCCTTTTTGAACAGAGGATGAAAAGAACCCCGTGTATATGCTCTCAGATGTGGGACCTGGGAGCTCTCAGATGTGGGACCTGGGGGCTCCATCGGGGGTGTGAGACATGGGGTGCTGGACATCCCAGCCAGGGCAACACTCAAATTTCCACAAGCATGGGAATCGCCTGGAGGGCTTGTTAAAGCCCAGATTCCTAGGCCCCAGCCCTGGATTCTGCAAGTCTGGGGTGGGGCCTGAGAATGGGCATTGCCAACAAGTTCAGGGTGATGCCCGCCGAGCGGGGGGCGGGGGGCACACTTGGGGAGGCACAGCGCTGGGCCATTCCGACGCTGGAAGCATCTGTCTGCTCGGTCCCTGCCCCCTCTGCCAGCGCCAGACCCGAGGCTCCCCGCCCCCCGCCCGGCCGCAGGGGCTGCGTCCCGGGGTCTGATTCCTCCTCGCCGCTCGCAGCGCCCCGCACTGGCCGAGGCCCGAGGAGGGGGCGCTCGGGGGGCAGGAAGGGAGCGCGCAGGGGCGGGGTGCGGGGTGGCCAGGGGACGCCCCATCCCCGCGGGCACCGCCTCCAGCCTGCGCAGTGCACCGGGTGGGGGATCCGCCGAGGGCGCCCGTGCCCCCGGGTCGCCTCCCGGAGCGGGTGTCGCCTCGGCCGCGCACCCGGGGGCGGGGCGGGGCGGGGCGGGGCCTCCGAGGCCCCCTCCCCCGGCCCGGGCTCCGGCTCTGCGCGGCGGCGGCGGCGGCGGCGGCGGCGGCGGCGGCGGCGGCGGGGACCGAGGTGAGCGGCGGCGCCGGGCCCCGAGGCCCCGCGGGGGGAGGGGCGGGCGGGGCGGGGGGCGCGTGTGCGGGGCGCGCGTGTGTGTGCACGCGTGACGGGGCGCGGGGACCCGCGATGGGGTCGGGGTGGCGCGGCCCCGCTCCCGGCCCCCGCCCTCCCAGCTCCTCCCCCCGCGTCTCCCCTTCTCGCCCCCCGCCCCGCCCCGCCCCCTTCCCGTCTCTTCTCTGACTTTCCCTCGGTCTCGGTCTGGGCGGGCGGGTCTGCGGGGGTGCAGGGCTGTCCAGCCGCCTCGCTCCCTGCCCCTCCTTCCCCACGCTGCCCCCTCCCCGTGGCGGCCCTCCCTCCCCCCACGCTGCCCCCCTTCGTGGAGCGAACAAAGATGGTAGAGGGCCGGGGGCACCTCCTTCCCCAGCCGTCCCCCTGTCCCCCTGTCCCCCTGTCCGGCTTCAGCGCGGCCCCACCCCTCTGGCCCCGGCCTGGGCCTCCTCCCCCCTCCCCGTGGGGAGCTGGCCCCACAGAGCCCCGCGTGGGTGAGGGTGGGTGGGGGGCAGCAGGCGCATCTGAGGGCAGAGGCCCCAGGGCTGGAGCACACAGAGGTCTGTGCCCTCAGAACCGGGGAGCCCTGGGCACGGCCCGGAGAGGTGGCACTGACCTGCCTGGGTCCGGGTCCCGGGCCTCTGGCAAAATCAGACCGTGCACTGGCGTGACGCTTTCGAAGATTGTGTCCAGTGGAGCCAAGGTAGGGAAGACCTGCTGGGCTGGGGAGGGTCCCTGGCCTGGGGATCGCTGGGTGTGGTCTTGGCCCTGGCCCTGGCCCGCCAGGCCACTTCCTGTGGGCGGCCTCCATTTCCCCATCCAAGCGGTGGGGCAGCACTGAGATCCGCCGACAGCTGCCGGGAGCACTGCATGGACTGGCCATCGCTGTCCAGGTGATTAGTGATGCTTTTGGCCAAAGCCTGGCTGTGCCGGAGTTCCGTGGGATTCCAAACGCTATTCCCTGGACCGCATCTGGAGGGGGAGGGGGGCCTCCCTGGGGCCTCTCAAGTCCTCCTGCCCCAGGCCCCGCTGGGAGCACCCTTCTGGAGGGGTGTGAGCTAGGGGCTCTGGGGGTGGGGCCCAGGGCCACCAGATTGTCCTCTTCAATGACAGTGCTTCATAACATGCCAATTCCTGGGCTCTTGTCCCGACCTCGGAGGGGGGCGCCAGGAATCTGTACCGTGCAACGCACCCCCCACCTCCACCCGGTGCACATACAAGGGTGAACGCTGCTGAGTGGTGGCATTGGAAGAGGGCACAAGCTCACTGGCTCCCTCTGGCTAGTTGGCAATGGGGTGGACCCAAGAGCACCCCAACCCGGGGGGTGGTCTTGCTGTTTCCCTGAGCAAGCTCCTCCCCCTGTCTGAGCCCCAGTCCTCCTCAATCAGCAGGTTATGGCCTCCCTGGGGGTCTTTCCTGCCAAATGGTCTGCGATTCTCAGATTCTCAGCCGTTTGTTTAAAATGGGGGGGGGGAGCCTGGGGTGCTCTGGAGTCAGGCAGCATCACAGGGCCACTGCCGGCTGTCCCTGGGGTCCTAGGCAAGCTACCTTGCTTCTCAGAGCCTCCATTTTTCCATCTGGTAACCGTAGTACTCCCTACTCCTTACGGGTCTGGGCTGACCCGAAGAGGCACCACGCATGACACGTGGCAAGCCCGCCGCAAACGTGGCGTAGGCTGTGAGAACGGTTGGCACTCTCTGGGTTTCGGCCACCTTAACTATCCGGTGATGGGGACATCCGCATGGACTTAATTTCTCATCACCAGGGAAAGCAGCCTGTGCAGAAACATTGGTTAGCGGATGGATTTTTGTTGTTGTTGTTTTGTTTCTAATGGATGGATTGCAAGGCCTGGGGACGGTCGAGCGGGATCGCCTGGGCAGTCGGGCAGCGTTTCATGGGATCCGGCTGGGCCGCTGGTGCCAGCTCTTTCTGGAGGCAGGCCTTGGAAGATGACACCCAGGTGTCCCAGGAGGCTCTGGGCAGAGCCAGGAGGGGCTGGGCCGAGGAGAGGAAGCAGAAAGCCCGGGGCCCTGTCCAGGTGCCCCGAGTCCTGGGCGTTCATGGACATGAACAAAATCATCTGCTGGGACGTCTGTGAGGAGAGCGGGCTCCCAAGATGCCCATAGAGGGACAGGAAGCCATTCACTCCTGCCTTCATCCCCTCACTCAGTCCCCCCTGCCTCCTCCAGGCCCAGCAGATGACAGGAGGTCCCACGAGGTAGAGAGAGCCGCACAGAACGGGAGGGGCCCCAGGTGCAATCTGAATGGGGAGCTGTAGGGTCAGATTGCGGGGTCATTGTTCCTCAGGGTCACAGGGCAGGGTCAGGAAGTCCTGCCTTGGGCTCACCCAGCAGCCCGGGGTGGCCTGGGGTGGCCCTGGGGTACCTGCTGAAGAAGACAGGACCCAGCCGTGCCCCACGTCTGCGTCAGGAGATGCACGTTAGAGTCTTGGACTGCTATGAAGACGTGGCTTTAATGGAACAAAAAGGCAACTTCCTGGTGACACTATAACCCTCTTTTTGCCTTTTAACCACATCCCTCTTAAATGTCTCAAAACTGAGTCTCAGTGGGGGGAGCACCAGTGGGATGAGGCCTCTGAGATCGGTGTGTGAGCACAGCTCTGGTGACTCAGAAATCCCTAAGTCTCAGATGGCTGAGAGCCAGTCGGGGCCAGAGAGGGGCCACCAATGCCGGGGACCCCAGAGTCGGGCCCACCTGCTGTACAGGTGGCAGCACCCTTTAAGAGCCGTGCGGCCAAGCAGAAGCCGCCTACCTCTCTGAGCTTCAGTTCTGCCGCCTGCCTTGGGTCAGTTTGGACTTAAGTGTTGAGATGATTAAAAGCATGGGTTGTGGTGCCCCGGCCGCCTGGGTTCGAATCCTGACCCCACCCCCACCCCCACCCCCCCAGCAAGTCACTAGACCTCTGTCTGCCTCAGCTTCTCCATCTGTGACGTGGTGACAACTGCAAGCACTCAGCGCCGAGGGGTGTGGCGAGGATCTCGTGGCTCCGTGTCAGGCCCCGAGAGGGACATTCCCCTTGCGCGGGTGGAAGAGCAGCAGCCCAGCCACCTGGGCGTACTGTGGCTCTGTCCACCGTGCTCCGGCACTGGTCCCAGTGTTACTATCGGGATTGGTACCTGTGTCAGCGCTGAGGGCCACCTCCGGGGTGGCCGGAGGACTGGGTGCCTGGCCCAGAGGAGCCTTCAGCTGACACCCGTGCCCCTGGGTACCCTCGAGGGAGCACAGCGAGGCCCGAGGCGGAGTTTACCGTGGGATTGCCATGGGCTGTCTACACCAGGGGCGGGCGGTGGTGCCGGGATTGTCAAGGAAATCCGTGTGGCTCGTTTGAGCACACAGTGGTGCTGTCCTCAGTTCTGATTCCAGGGCTTCGGCCCAGGAAGAAGGGGGGCTGCCGTTTCCTGAGCCCCTCCATGTGCAGGCCCCACCCGCGGACTTCTCCAGCAGTGATCATGGCCATGCCCCATGAACAGAGAGGCAAACTGAGGCTCACAGAGGCCAAGCGGTTGCCTGGAGACCCGGGCAGCGGACCCAGGAGTGGGGCTGGGGCTCACACCTAGGGTCTCTGGCGAGAGGGGTGCGCGTCCCCTTCCCACCGCGCCCACGCTACCTGCCTGAGGATGACAGGATGTCGCCAGAGCACCGTGAGGACGGCAGGAGCTCCCACAGGGAGGAAGCAGACGTCTTCCTCGTTTTCTTATGGTCCTGCTTCTTGTGCCATCGGCCAAACTGGTGAAAAACCTTGTGTGTGTTGCCAGAGCAGTTTCTCCAGGAAAACCAGTCCCCCCGGGGCCCACGGGGGAACCCAGGAAGAAAGGCTCGGAGCAGGGAGGACCCAGGCGGGGAGGGCGGCCCCCATGCAGCACCAGGAGACCCGCCCTCTGGTTCTGGCTCTGCCGCGGACCCTTCGAGTCTGAGCGGTGGTTACTGCCCGGGCCTCAGTTTTCGAATCTGTGAAATGGGAATTTCGATTTCTACCCCACTTGGTACCTATGAAGGGGGAGGGAGGTGGTAAAGCTACAAAATCCGTAAGAGTCAACACACACCCCACCCCAGAGATGCACCTGAAGACAGCTCAGAGGTTTACATATTTGCCCTTGTTTAACAGATGTACAGATGAGGAAGGCAAGGCCCAGAGAGGTCAGTCTCTTGTCCAAGGTCACACAGCAGGTCAGTCCTTAGGGTCTGCTTAAAATGGACTGAGAGCCAGCCATTGAGGCCACGTGTTGATGATAATAAACATGATGCTTGATTATGTCCTGTGACAGGGAGCTCACTACCTTATGTGTCCCTGGGACCGTTGGTCTCGGACTTGAGTAGGTGGTTGTGGTCCCTGGCACAGTAGGCTCTGGGTGGAGAGGGAAGGCTGGGGAAGACCCTGAGCGTGGCCTTGGCCACAGTGGGGAGAGCCCAGCCGTGAAGAGGTGGGGAGCTGTGGTTTCCAGTCTGTTCTGAAGGGGGATGAGAACCCCAGGGCACGGGGCTGCTGGGAGGTGTGAACAGGGGATGTGATGTCAAGCCTTTGGCAGCGGCAAGGGCTTGAGACGCGGTAGCTGCGATTCCTGTCATGTTGTTGCTGCTGCTATGCTTGGTGTTCGTGTCAGTGTCATGGGGGTCTGGTGGCCCCGGTAAAATCGGGGGCCCTGCCAGCAGCAGCCAGGCCCTGTGTTGTCCCTGTGCGCCAGCCTGAGACATGCTCAATATTTGTTGGTTGGATTCCTGATGTTCAGCTCCCTCTGAAGAGAATGTCTCCACGTGGGCGAGGTACGGGGAGACCCTTCATTTATAGGGTCTTGTCCCGTCCCCCACAAAGCACCGGGAGACCCTTCATTTATAGGATCTCATTCTGTCCCCCACAAGTGGGCACCATCAGCTCCACATTAGGAATAGTCTTAGATAGGGTGATGGGCCTGCCCAAGGTCACGTAGTAAGAAGGGGAAAGCTGGGGATACTTCCTGGAGGAGGTGGCATGGCACTGGGCCAGCAGGATGGGACATCTGCCTGGGCCAAAAGGCAGAGGCTGGCGCCCTAGGTGTGGTGAAGGGGAACATGGGAGCTGTCCACAGGGCAGGGCTGAGCCCGGCACCCGGCACCTGGCACCCGGCACCTGGCACCCGGCACCCGGCACAGGGCGGGGCAGAGTGTGGTTGAGGCTCAGGGAGCATGAGCTGAGCTGACCTGAAGTCTCGGCGGAACAGTAATGCGCTAGCGGTCTGGGCTCCTGACCCCACCCTGCACCCCACCCAGCCACTTCCTTCTGTCCGGGCAGGAAGGGGTGCTCTGCGGGCTCGGAGGCTGCAGGCACCTTCCTGGGGACTGCTCTGTGAGCGGTGATAAAATATTTATCAGAAACAGTGGCAGCTGGGCTTCCCTGCACAGGGTACAGCCAGGGGCAGCTCCCATCCCTCAACCTGTCGGCCTCCCTGAGTCCTGCTGAGTCACTGGGGGGTGGGGGGAGCCACCTGCCCGCGCCCTCCTGGGCCCCTCTGCCCTTTGGCCCTGTGGGTCCCTCCTAATGTGTAAGCCATTCTGCTGCCCGTGGGGCCAGTGCAGTCGTGCTGAGGCTCCAGAGCTTACCCAGCGGCCAAGGTCACCGCACAGGAGGCCAGCAGGCTGTGACCCCCCTGCACTCACCCCCGCGGGTCCCACCTCCTCAGTCCTCACGCAGCCGCAGCCGGCAAGGCAGGTAGGTCCTCCGTCCTCTTGCACCTCTGCTTAGGGGTGGGGACGCCAAGGCTCCGAGCAAGCAGGGGAGGGGGCGACAGGTCAGGCCCCCCCGCCCCCCCAGCCACTCGTGGCCCAGTGGAGATTTGGCCTCTGACTCCTGTCCCTGTGATGCCAAACTTGATGCCAGCCTGGCATCGGGGGCCCGGGTGTCTGTCCGTCCTGATGCGACACAGAGCTCTGACTTCGGGTTTGTGCTTTTGATTTTTAGAGTAACAGCAACAACAAAAAACAGTAGCAGATGGCTTCTTCCTACTGCCGCGGGGGGCGGGGGGGAGGAGCAGGGGGTGCAGATTCTTTTGTTCACTCATTCATAAAATATATGCTCGTGCCCTGGCCACCAGCCGGCGTTCTAGGCTCCATGGACCAGCGGGGGACACCAATGCCACAGTGGGGGGAGCCCACGGAGCCGTCGGGGCCTGGGTGCAGCGCCCGGGCCCACGTACCGCACACATACGTGGCGGGTGAGCTCCGCTGGGCTGCCCCGCCACTCCGAGCCCCGGTCTCCAGCTTGTGACTCGGGGGGTAAACTGTGCGCTGTCGAGTGACGATCGCACCCGTGTCCTTGTTTTCCTGTCACATCTGCACACCAGCCCGCCGGGCATCCATCGGCCTTTGGACCAGGTCTGGTTTCCAGAGAGGCCCCGGTGGGCTTTGTGGTCAGCGCCCCCAGGGAAGACCCAGCGCTGGTGCCCCGGGGCCCTTGCACAGCTGCTGGCCTAGGGCGGGAGCCTCTCCGCAGGGCTTAGGGTGCTGAAGGCGAGCTCCTGTTCCCGGGGAGCCCCGCTGGCCACCAGCAGCGGGAGGAGGGAGCCAGGTCACATGCTAGCGACTTATGGGACACCTGTGGGTGGCTGGGGTCGTCTCCACCCCTCCAGCCCACCACCCGGTGCTGGATCAGGGACACTGTCGCCCTTCGCTGCCTGCCCGTGCACACAGGTCACCCATATGCCCGTTTGCCCCCCCGCCTTGCCGTCCTCTCGGCCTCCCTGTGTGTTCCTCTGCCTAGAACTCTTCCTCCTCCTCCAGGAAGCCTCCTTGGCTGCCCTGTATCCACCCAGGCAAGATGGGGCAGGGCTCCTGGAATCTTTGCTCATATATTTGACACAGCACTTAGTGCCCCATGAGCATCTGTTCAGTCTCCCCCCCTCAAGGCTCAAGGTGGGGCCCTGCCTGACTCATCCCTGGGTCCCAGGGCTCCACCTCGGGCTGGCACAGAGCAGGACCCCAGGGGTGTCCGAGGAGGGATCAGGTGACTGAGTGACCTCCAGGACTCTGGTGTGGTTTTATAAACATAGGGTGAGAGACAGGAGTAAAGCTGTAAGGCGTGCTCCGTGTGGAAGCTCGCTGCCTTTCTGGAAAAGTCTCCGCAGGCCGGGCCTCCATTTTACTGACCTGCAAAGATCATGGACGTTCAGGTGGACAGGAAGGACTTCTGGGGCCAGGAGAGACACAGGGGGGTGGGGCCACGTTGCAGAGCCCCAGGGGTCAGCAGGGCTGGCCTGAGTTCCTCCCCTTGGAGCTGGGTGACCCCCCGTGACTCACCCCCCCCCCCGCCCCTGTCAGTCCCCGTGTCCACCCGACAAATCTGGCATTTACGCGTTGGAGGGAAGGCGGCAGGTGGCAGGGCGTGTTCACGGGTGCTCATTCGGTAACTTCGCATCGAGAGACGTGTGCTAAACTCTGGGAGGCAATTGCCACGAAGTCACAGGTCCCGCTCTAGCTCCACCAGATGGGCCTGACCTAGTCTGATGAGGGAGGCTGACGGGACACAGGCCCGTGGCGTGATGGAGCTGTCACAAACAGAAGCCCAGGGGAGGCCCCGGCCCAACCGTCGGCCTTGCATCGCTGGCACCTTGCTGGCAGGTAGGTTTGCAAGGAAAGCAGGTGTGCTGGGCCAGTGAGCGCTGCGGGGCTGGAGCCCCAGAGGAGGGTGAGGTAGGGGTGGTAAAACCCTGGAGGAGAGGGCTGGACTCGATCCTGAGTGACGTTGGGTGGAGGGGGGAGCGTGCCCCCGAGAGCATCACAAGAGCTGCATCCCCTGAGCCTTGAGCATTCCACCTGCCAGCCTGACTCTGGGGGAGGCACTAAGGAGCCCATGAGATCCTTGCCCCGACCTTGAGAGGCTGGCACAGCTGGGTCCCCATCTCACAGAATGGAGAAACTGAGGCCAGGTCACAGTTAGTGACAGGGCTGTGCTTTCAATCGAGATTTGTCCCCAGAGCCCAACTTAGAATAGCCGGTCTTTCCTGCAGCCCTGGCTCTGGGCTTCCTGAGCCTCCGGGGCTTCTGCTGGGTCATCTGCAGAGAGGGGATTAGCCAGCGGCATCATACACGGAGGTGGAGCCATCATAAAGCTCACCACCTTGGGTCCTCGCTGGGACCTGCTCTGTAGTCTGTGGTCAGAGCATCACCCAGGGTGGCTGGTTAGGGGACAAGCCGCCCTGGGGAACAGGGGAACCCCCAGACGTGGGAGACAAGCGAGATTTCACAAGATCAACCAGAAAGAGCCCTGAGCAGTCATGGGTACCTGCCAGCGAGGTCTGCCCACCGAGTCACAGAGGGGGTGGGGCCAGTGCAGGTGAGCCTTGCTCTGCTTTACCTGAAGGTGTAGAGAACCAGCCAATGAAGGGAAAGGCCTCCTCCATGCTGACAGGCAAGGTTGGGGGCCGTCGTCTGGGTCTCTTGGCTCCAAGGCCAAGCACCCAACAGGTGGCTAAAGGCCCTGGTGTTTGGAGGGGGGATGCTGAGAATGTCCCTAAGGCAGGTGAGCTTCCTCCCTGCGCGTGTGCTAACAGGTGCTATAGGCAGTGGGTGGTCAAGAGGGGAGGAGGGAGGATGAAGAGGCCTGTTCAGGCCCCAGCCAGGGCCCCGTCCCCCCGTGTTCAGTTGGTCAGCTGGGGGTGGGCCAGGCCCCCTGCGTGTGGCCTCGGATGCTGGGCTCTAGACCCTGCGACATGCTCACCTCAGTCCTCTGTCCCCTGTTGGTAGAATGGGGACTCCTCCCTCTCCCCCACCCAACATTGTGTCTTCCTCCCAGAGCAGTGGTGATGGCCAAGTAGACACCAAGGCCGGCACAGGGTAAAAGATTTGGCCGAGGTCAGATTCAAATCCAGCACATTGCTCAGGGCCTGGCACATGCTAGGTTCTCAAGAAATACTCACTGAATGAAGAGGAGGGAAGTACAAACGGCCTCTGGCACTGCCCTCGCGGCCCTGGGACCCCACTGGGGAATGTGGGGGAGGCAGGCCCCATCCAGCACTAAGTAGGACTTCAGACCACAGGAGCCAGCCGAGGAAAGAGTCAGGAGCATGTCTGTGGTAGTGAGAGATCCCACTCTCAAGTCTTCCAGGCGGCCTGGGCAGTGCCTCCAAATGCAGGTGTATACGCCCCAGGGTGGGGCTCCTGGGGAAGACGTTGCTGGGTGAGGTCACCCCGGGCAGGGTTTTGCAGGATCTCTGGCGAAGTCTCACAGACCCCTTCTTCCTGCCACCTGCCCCTCCTGTGGAGAAATCTCTAAGGGTTGAGACAGGGCCCCGAGGAGCCATGTAGCTTACAGGTGCCACAAGGCAGAGATACGTCACCTGGGTCCCCACCCTATCTGCCACCCACACTGGGAACTGCAGAGAAAGAACCAAAGCCTCTGTTATGCAAAACCAGAAACCACTAAGAAGACCCAAAGTAGGAGCCCCTGGGGGACCAGGCCAGGGGTCTGGGCAAGCCCGTCCTCCTATGCCCAGAACCTCCTGGAGAAGGGCTCCGGGACAGCAGGGGGCAGGAGGGGTGTCCACCATCAGGTCCTGGCCCTGGCTCTGTCACTGGGGTGCCTGGTTGACCCCCAGGGATCCCTCTCTCTCTGATTGTGGCTGGCAGGTCATCGGGCTGTACCCTAGGACCCAGGACCCCCCACCCCGCCCAGGAGCATGCCCCTTCAGCTGCTGCAAGTCAGCGTGAATGGAAGGGGTGCCAGTAATGGGGATCTGGGCTCAGCAGTGAAAGTGGGGAGAGCACAAGCTCCTGCCATTGCCGAGGAGCCTGCTTTCCTGGCTCAAAGGACTCAGCAGATGAGCACCAGGGTCGGGGTCACTGCATCGTGCTCTTGGGGCCCCAGAGAGGCTGGATCTGAGGGCAACCCAGGGATAAGGGGTTCCCAAGCTGATGCGGGTCCAGGAGGGCTGGAGGCCCGGGGGGGGAGCAGGCTTGGGGCAGGCCCTGGGACTCCAGCTAAGCAAGCTGCATGTGCCCCCCACCCCGGTGCTCACAGAGCCTGGCCTCATCTCGGCGTCCCAGTGGGAGGCACTCCCAGAGGCCCCCATCCTCACTTCACATCAGTGGCCCCTTCCACCATCGCCACGACCCCATGAGGTCCAGTCATCATCCCCTCGTGACATGTGCAAGTTCTCAGGCTGGTGATGGTGGAAGCAGGCAGGAGACTCAAGCCGGCAGAGCTTGGGGAGGGGAGCAGACCCAGCCCCTGGACTCGAGGGGTCCAAACCCCAGGCGGTGGCCTTCCTGTAACCTCCATGCACCCCGAGGCACCCTGAGATGCCCCTCGCCCTCACCTGGCTTCACTCCGAGCCCCGCTCTCGGGGCTCTGGGGACACAGGGGCCAATCCTGGAGGGAGACCCTGTCTGTGAGCTCCACCTGCGGCCCCGCGCCGGCCAGGTCTGGGCACGGCAGGGGCAGTGGGAGGCCTGAGGGGCACCTCCTGGCCCCCTCTGTGGCCTTGTGTTTTCCGCTCCAGAGCCTGTCGGGGTGGGCTGCTGGGAGGTTACCTAGGGCAGGTGAGCACCAGCCCAGCCCCTGCTGATGGCACGGCTCACCCAGCCCTGCTGGGCGAGGTCATCCTTCCAGGCCTGTTGAACATGTCACAGCTGCTGAGGGCTCTTCAGGGCCCCCCGAGGGCATCGCTGTCCTTCTCACCCCCTGCCCCCTCCGCCTCTGCCCTCCCATGACTCGCCAGGGGAGGGGCAATGTGGTAGCCTCCACGCACAGCCTCTGGCATCCAGTAGGTGCTCGCGATGACTGACGACTTCATGGTCTCAGCCTCCGGGCCAGAGCTGGGTTCAGATCTCGGCCTTCCCCTCCCTGCTGCGGGCCGGGGGGTGGCCAGTGCCCTCTGAACTGCAGCCCGCTCCCTGGAAAACAGGGTGGGAACTCTGATTGGTAGGGTGACCCCCAGGAGGGAGGTGGGGATGCCCAGCGCCCAGGAGGACTTCTGCCTGAGGCCTCGGGCTCCCCATCCAGAGCATGGATAGCTGGACCCCGTGAGCTCCAGGAGCCCTTCGGGCAGGGCTTTCTGTGGGAAACAGCAGAGCGAGGAGGGCCTGGGGAGGCTGTGTCGGAACGGGGCCATCAGCATCCTTCCCCGGGAAGCCCGATTCCTGTCTCTTCCTGCTGCTACGGTGTTGAAATAGCCTTTTTTGGTAAGAAAGGAGGGCCAGGTGTTTTTTGTTTAAATGCCCTTCTTAGACAGTGTGTCGGTTCCCAGACCTGGCCACTTTCTCGGAGGAGGGGGCAGTAGGAGCCGTGGACACAGGTGTGTGAGGAGGGGAGCGTGAAGGAGGGCAGGAGGGCTCAGGGACCCCAGGGGACGTGGAGGGAGGTCCCTCCCCCTCTCCTCTGACACCTCTGGGAAGGGAGTCAGAGTGTGGCTGCTGCCCTGCCAGGTGAGCCACCCGGGAAGTGCCCCGACCCCCTGTGTCCCCACAGGAACATGAGTTGCTTCCCGCTGCTTGGCCAGCCTGTCTCTACAGTAGGGCTGGTGATACTTGCACCAGAGGGAATTACGATGGTGTGGTTGCACGCGTACCTCCTCAGGCCTGTGCTTGGCCGCTGGAGAGATGCTCGCAAAGTAACACCCGTTATCAAGATGCACCCGGATTGGAAAAAAAATAAATCATGCCAGGAGGTCCAGTGTACCTGTGAGATATGGACTAGTTTTTGGCTCTGAGCTTCCCAGCAACAAGAGCAAAGAGGACAAGAGGATCACTCACTAGATTTGAACACCCTTCAAAAAAAAAAAAAAAGAACACCCTTCAGATGAAAGCGCAGGTTTTCCTGGTAATGAGGCCCAGGGGATGATCCCCTCAGGAGCTGTCATGAAGAGGTCCCCGGGTGATGTCCTGAGCAGCACCCTCCGTGTGCCCGTGGTCTGGCTTGATCCAAGGCCCTGGTGTCTGGAACCAGGTTCCCCGGCTCTCCCAACTGCTGGGGAGAGGCGGGGGGCATCCTTAGGAGGTCTGCTAGGGGGACCCAGTGAGGTCCCATAACTGTGAGATGACTGAAGCTCCCTGTGTCGTCTTCAGAATCCATGAGGATTTCTCCCTAATTTGTTATAGAGCCGTGTGCATTTAAGCACAAAAACAATGTTTCCCCTCCTCCAAATCTTTGGGTACCACGGGCACTCCATCCTGGTGGTCCGTGCTCATCCCTCAGCTTGACCTTAAGGTGGAGTCCCCACCCTTTTGGAGAAGCCCGTGAAAGCCAAGCCCCTCACTCCAGCAAAAGGCACACTCCCATTCAGGATTTAGGCAGACATTTTCAGGGAAAAACCCAGGGTCTTGGGACCCCAGCTCAGCGGGCTCTGATATAGGGTGAGATTGGGGGAATGGCATGTCTCCAACCCCATGCTCCATGAATATCACTTCCCCCCGCTGGGCTTGGGTTAAGCGGGAGCAGCAGCAAGCTCAGATTGATCTTGAAGCGCATCTACTCTGCAGAGAGCCAGATGTTTTCGTTTTGGAGCTCAACACCTTTCCCGGATGCACCCAGGCACTCGAGTCAGTTAGGATTCTTTTTTTTTTTTTTTTAATTTTATTTATTTATTCATGAGAGACACACAGAGAGAGAGGCAGAGACACTGGCAGAAGGAGAAGCAGGCTCCCCGTGGGGAGCCCAACGTTGGAATCGATTCAGGGACCCCAAGATCACTTCGGGGCAGACCTCAACTGCTGTGCCATCCAGGCGTCCCTCAGTTGGGACTTCTATGTGAACATCGAGGAAGGATGATGGGGAGGGAAGTCAACACTGGGACTGCATGATGTTCCCTTGCCCCGGGTTCTGTCCCCTCGAGCACCTAGCCCGGTGCCCAGTAGGCTGGGACCACTGAACCCATCCCATGCCCAGGATGCTGGCTTTTCCCAGTAGGCAGCTGACTCTGTTATGCAAATTCACTTTACAGTCTCTTCCCATTAGTTTCTTGGCTCAAGTTCTTGGGAGCTGTGTCCTGATATTTGTAGTGTGTGCTGTCCTTCCCTCCTGGTAGCCTGTTTCCCTGTGTGCTGTGTCATTGGGATGGTGAGTTTATTTCCAGCCAGGGGTGATCCGTGGACACCTGGCCCGGCTTGGGCACCTTTAGGATGGCTCTGGAGGGCAGCCCCAGGCTATCCCCTGGCCGGCCACACCGTGTCCTCTGGGAGGCCAGATGCCAGACCGCAGGTTCCAGGAGACTTGCACGCTTTTTCCTCCCTGGAGCTCAGGTACACACACACAAGCTTTCCCAGTCATCTCTCTTTGCCAGGGTGCAGATCTTTCTCTCTGCTCCCCATTTCTTAGGGGCACGGCCCCTCGAGAGCCCTGGCTTTGTATGAGGGGCTCCGTTGTCTCTCCCACCGGCCCGTTTGCTTCAGGTCTCCCCTCCTGATTGCTGGTTTTCCCCTCTGTCTCAACACCCCCTCTCTGCCCCACAGGGCTGTTCACCTTCCTGTCACATCCAGGCTTTTAAGTCCTAGCCTTTTCCCATGACTTAACCATTATGCTGATACAGCACAGTGAGTGGAGCATAAGCCTGAAGAATTCAGGCCTGGGAGCGAGACTGCCTGGGCTTGGATTCCAGCACTATGAGCACTGGATGTGCTCAGTTTCCTCATCTGTGAAATGGGCACAGCAATGCTTGAGGTTGCTGGAAGCGCTAGGGGGCTCGATGCACTAAGGCGCTGAGAATGTCCCTCCGAGTTGAATTATGGCATCTCTCAAGCACTATTCAGGAAAATCAACATTAAATGTGATCTAAGTGTAGCAATAAGACCATCTGAATGATAGTATTATTCCGGCCTCTAGTGATTTTCCTCACTTTCTTACAAGCTCATACAAAAGTTATGCATGTAGTCTTTTTATCCAGCATTTCTAGGAGATGCATAGGGAGAGAGCTTTCAGGTTGTGTCATTCTTTTTTTTTTTTTTTAATTTATTTATTTATGAGAGATACAGAGAGAGAGAGAGAGAGGCAGAGACACAGGCAGAGGGGGAAGCAGGCTCCATGCAGGGAGCCTGACGTGGGACTCGATCCCAGGACTCCAGGATCAGGCCCTGGGCCCAAGGTGGTGTAAGAATCGTCCAGCCTCTTGACCTTTCAGTGGTTCGATGCAAAAGAATCCTAATGCCCCCAGGATGACTGCTTCTCAGGGAGCACTCTCCAGAGTCTGTCGGTTACCTGTCTCCAGGACTCCTACTAAATTGCAGGCCATCTCTGGAAGCCAGTGGAATCCAGCTCAGCCACCTGCCAGCTCTGTGACTCAGCTTCCCAAGAGTGCATAGCCTCTGTCCCTTATCTGAGACCCTCAGGGCCAGATGTGACGTGGGAATTCCTACTGGGTTTTTGAATGATGATTCAACCTGTTGATACCCTGCAGGAGGCATGAGGGCTGCGTCCTGGGGGCCATTAGATCTACACAGAGTGGGGTAGACCAGGACTCTAAATAGCCTGACATTAGGGCAGATCCAGATTTTGTGGCCTGAAAAAAGAGTTTTCAGAGCCTGTGCATTTCCTAGCTGCGGACAGGGTTCTGCAACGGGGGAGAGAAATTAGACTCTGCTCCGCCTCCAGCAAGCAGAACTTACAGCCAAGGAGCAGGGCCAGGGTCAGTGAGTGGGGTAAGGGGCACTCTTGTGACCGACTCAAGGCAATTCTTGCTGAAGGCAGGCCAGACTGATAAGATATGGAGGGTGTGGGGAGGGGCTAAACTGACCCAGCAGGATTCCTGCTCAAACTGGATCCTGCAAGGACGGATGGGAAGCCCAAGGTTGGGCCCAGTCCAGCGGAGGGCTCTAAGGAGCCTGAACCAACTCTGGTCGAGAAGAAAAGTCTCTGTCTGCATCTACGTGGCATTTACCTCGCACCTCTGCACACCGCAGCCAGGGCCGCAGCAAACATCCAGTCTGATGGAGGAGGCAGGCCCAGTCGCAAGATCCTAACCCAAGGCAGAGGGAAGACAGCGCGTACCGATGAGCACCCACTGTGCGCCTGGCCCATTTTACATCTGTGGACACGTTTTCAGCCTTGGGAATCACCCAGGGAGGAAGGTATTATCGTGGTTCTCGTTTTACAGATGGGGAAACTGAGGCACAGTTAAACAATAGTAGTCAGCTTGAGGTGGACCTCTGTTCATCAGTAAAGCCCAGGCAGCCTGTGCCCCGAGTCGAGACCACCCTGCTGCCTTAGTGTTCTCATCACCGTCACCGGAGAAGAAATTCGTTGGAGGAAAGGGAGGAAGAGCATCCCCCGTGGAGGGCAGCACCCGGAGAAAAGCCCGGAGGTGCGAGGCAGGCAGGAAGTCTGGAGCACCAGCAGTCACTCTGCCTTCCGGTTGGATGCCGGTGGCAGAGAGCGGCCCAGAGGGCTCAGCGTGGGGATGAAGCAGTAACTGAAGGAATGGAAGCCGGTGCCCAGATTGTGGAGGGCCTTGGACACCAAGCTTGGAAATCCTACAGGCGGAGGGCTCCGTCTGAAGCCTCTGGGCTGGTGGGGCCCCGTCACATCCGGGGAGCGAGTCAGTGTGCTGGCAGCAAGGTGGAGTCCTGAGCCTGCCAGGGCTCGAGGGCCTGGAACAGTGGGCGAAGTGTGGGCGCAGGCCTGGGACCTGTACTTGCTGGGAGGGTAGCCGGGGACCTGCCCAGACTGCAGGTGTGGAAGGCCCCGGCCTCCAGGCAGATAAATTCAGTCCACAGTCCACCCTGCAGGAAGCCAGGGACTAGAATGGGCACCCCGGTGTCCACCCTGGCCCTGCCCCCTCACTGGCCTGTGACCCTGTGGGTGACATCAGGACCTAGGACTTCAGTGTCACCTGGAGCGGAGGATGGGGCTGCCCAGTGGGCAGGGTTATGGTGGGGGTATGTGGGCTAGCACTCAGTAAGGGGTACCTCCCCCACCGTGGGGAGATGGAACCCCCCCAACCCTTCCAGTGAATCTCAGCAGTACTTTCTCCTTCATTGAATCCGTACCCTTGTGGACTTTGAGCCACATTCCTGCAGGAACGGAGGAATGGCGCATGGAACGCCATCCTGGGTGGACACCCCCTCCCCTGGGAGCAAAGCCCTGGACTTGGCATAGTCCAGACAACCCCATGCCACCTCCTTACTGGGCTCTTGGGGCTTTATTTATGGAATCGAGAATTCAGGCCAAGTTTGGATGCTGCTTGTTTTCTACACACCCTGCTGGATCGGAATGCCCGCCTGGGCCTTGTAATTCCCGGGGCCCCGGGACCTGCCTGGAGGGGTAACGAAGGCTCACGGAAGAACAGTGAGGGACAGAGCACTTCCTACAGCCCCTCCGCCCTGCACCGAGCCTTCCCATTCGCTCGGGCGCCCCCTCCTAGGTCTTTGTGTTATCCGTGTGAGTTCTGATATCTCGAGTGCTGGTTCTTTCCAAGGATTCTTCTAAGAAAAGGCTGCCGGCCAAGGAGGTGCTTGAGGGAGAAATAAAGCTGGAAGTCAAGCCCAGTCCCATCCAGCTCTGTCCCGTGTGGCCTCCGTCTACCTGTCTGCACAGCGGGGATGGTAACAGGGCCCACCTCGCAGCGTTGCTGCAAATGCTCAGCTCAGGAACCGGACCCAGAGCAGGGCACGCAGTTAGGGTGCAGGGGCCGGAGCGCTGTGCTTTGGCACAGAGATGCTCACCACCCGTGTCCTAGGGTTTGTGCGTTCCCATCAGAGAGAGCAGGGGAAGGGGAGGGAAGGGTCTGCAGCTGGCCGGCATGAGGGCCCGACCTGTCCACGTTTGGACGTAGGGTTCCCGGATGCTGAGGCCAAACCAGGCGCCGTGGGGGGAGAGGGGAAGGTGATATGGTCATGTCTTAGGTCTCCCTTAACAAATGACCACAAGCTGGAGGGTTTGCGACAGAAATTTATTCTCTCCCCACTCTGGAGGCCAGAGGTCTGAAATCAAGGTGTCAGCGGGGCTGAGAATCCCTCCTTGTCTCTTCCGGCTTCGGGTGGCTGCCAGCAATCCTCGGCGCTTGTTGGCGCGGGGCCACCTCACGCCCGTCTGCCTCTGTCTTCGCACGACTGGCCTCCCCCCGTGTCTCTGTCTCCATGTCTTCGCAGGGTCTTCTTATAAGGACATCAGTCATTGCATTTAGGGCCCTGGTCCTCCAGCATGACCACATCCCAACCCGGTTGCATCTGCAAAGACCCTATGTCCAAACAAGGTCACGAGCACAGGTACCAGGAGTTAGGACTTCAGCGTGCCTCTTTTGGAGGGGGGGACACAACTCTACCCACAACCGGGGAGCAATCTGGATGCCCCCAGGACCCAGTCTGGCAGGAAGGTTGCCATGTCTGTATCCAAATCAAGGTTGAAGGGCTGGATGGGGTGGTTCTCCCAAAGGAGGCTGGGAGGAGTGGGCCCCTGGGTGGCGGTGGTCCAGCTCTCCCCCTCCTGCACACTGCCCACCTTGCCTCTAGACGTGACATCGGCTATGTCCACCGCAGGCCAGCTCTGGTCAGGCAGACCCACGCTGCCTCCTTAGTGAAGGTCATTGAGTGCACGACGTGGAGGCCGGGCAGCCTGGGTTTGAATCCCGGCCTGGCCTTATGACCGTGGACCAGTCATTTAACCTTCATGGAGGGGGATCCCCAGCTGGCTTCCCTGTAGACTGGGATGATGGCGGCAGCTGCTCCATATGGGATTGCTATGGAAAGTCTGGTGGCTGCGTCCCGTACCCGGCCCATCTTGAGTGCTTCTTGGGCCTCGTCGGCAGTCACTGTTCTCATGGTACCCCATGCTCATGCCGGCGGGTCCCCGGTTCCGTCTCCCCATTCTACATTCAACGGAGGAGGCAAGGTTCCAGGAGGTTAAGGGGCTGGCAGGGGAGGTGGCCCAGCAGGGAACAGCCCCCATTGGGGGGGCACCGCAGAAGCCTGCAACCTCTGCTGTGCCACATTCCCCCTCTGCTTTACCCTTGCAGTGCCACGGCCACCTATTTATAGACCAGAATCGGGGTTATACAACGCCAGCCCAGGGGGCCCTGGGGAGCTGGCTGGTCAAGGCCTCATTTACAAATGGGAGAGTGAGGTTTGGAGACAGAGTCGTGTGAAGGCCGTCGTCATGGGGGTATCCTGTTGGAGACGAGGGACCTCCGCGGACCCAAACCTCCTCACCCACCCCTGGAACTGGATCCAGAGCAAGGGGAGGGCGAGTGTTCTGAGAACAGAGGTCAGAGACCATCCGCTTGAGGAAGAGCTCTGCATGGGGTCCTGGTGGCCGTGGGATGGGGCTGGTGGGGGCTCAGCTGGTAGAGAGAAGACTGGAGGGGCACATGAAGATGTTAGGGGGTGTTGGACAGGACTGGAGCCCGCCCCATGATGCCAGAGACCCTGTCTTTTTTGTCTCCTGTCCTGCTGTATCTGCAACACCTAGAACAGTGCCTGGCATGTTGTAGGTGGTCAGTAAATATGCCCTCGGGAGGCGGACTTTGCCTCACCAGCAGTACACGGTCCCAGCCCCAGTATTCTGGAGCTGACGACCCTTGAGAAAGCAACTTAACCCCACTCAGCCTCAGTTTCCCCATCTGTGAAATGAGAGTAATAATAGTTGAGCCTGGCTCTAAGGCCACCAGAGGGGACATTTCCTTCCTCTGGAGCAGTTTGAGAGCAGGCCCCACGCGCCCCAGGCTTGACAAGCAGGAGTCTCTGTTAGGTCCCCCCATTCACGGAAGGTGGCAGGTGTCATTTCCGATGCCCATCCAACCTGCGATGATGAGCCGCTGTCCAGCCTTGGGACGGTCCCTGAGGACCGCGCGTTGCAAAGCCTTCAGAGGTGGCCAACCTAATCACGGGCGCTGCTAGGGTCACCCAGCACCTCGGCCCTGACTCAGGAATCTTTCCACCACGCGGCCGTAGCAGGCAGCAGTTACAGGGCTTGGCACAAACCCCATGCTCAGGTGGCTTGCCTCGTCCCACCTCACCCCTCGCGGGGCAGGCACGTCACCCCTGCCCCCGCCAGTCCACCCCAGAGAAGGGAGGAGTGCTGTGCCTGGCACATTGCTAAGCCCCCCCAACCCCGGGGTCCCCAAGACCCCACAGTGCAGAAGGGCCTTTCCTCGCAGCTTCGGGGAGCACCAGGCTCAGCCACCAGGGGGCACAAGTGTCTGGAAGCGGGCAAGACGCAGGCCGGCTGAGGACAGTGCCAGTGACAGTGACAGAGCTGGCGGCCATCCACCCCCTTACCCCCAAGCTGGCCCGGCTCCAGCTTCCGCTCTGCCACTTGCTGTGACTTTGTGCACGGGCCTCGCCCCCTCCCCAGCCCAGATGAGCCCGGAGGACCCAGTACAGCCATGGTGGCCGCCCCTGTGCCCTGCTTCTCTGCCGCTCCCGTGGCCCCCTTTGGACCCGGCCCCTTCGGGTGGGCTGACTCCCGGCTTCTGGGGGGGGCATGCAGGAGCAGGCTGGCGTCCTGCAGCTCCGGGGCTCTCCCTGGTGGACTGGAAGCCTGGAGGCCTGCGCTGCAGAGCTGCACGGACTTCCTGCTTCCATCGCGGGCATCAGGCCGCCCATCCGTGGAGTGAGGGGCTGAGCCAGGCTCAGGGGTGTGCAGACCCCAGGCCCCACGAGAGTCCCCTCAGATGCTTATTAGTAATCCCCAGGCCCTGCCCCCAAACCTGACTGAGGCCCCCAGCAGGACTGGGAAGGGGCATTTTGAAGGAACCCCAGGGCGCTTTTGGAAGCAAAGTCTCAGCGCCCTGAGCCCATCTACAGGTGCCAGGCCCCTCCTGCAGGTCATCACTGGTCCCAGTGCTTTCTTTACCTGCAAAGACAAAAACCTCTGGGCCAGCCCCTCGGCCAGCAGTACCGCAGGCATCAAAGACACCCGGATCTCCATCTGTGGCCACATCTCTGGGGAGCACATGGCCTCTACAGGGCCTTCTGGTTCTCATTTCCCCTGTCCAGACTCACCCGTGGAGGCTTGGGGTAGGGGGGTGGTGGGAGGCAGGGCTCTGAACCCTCAATCCCACCCACATTACAGATGGACAAACTGAGGCCCTGGGAATCACCAGACTTGGTGGCAGGGCTGGTGGACCCCAGTTCTGGTTACTCAATCGAGGGCTCTCTCTCCTATCGGAAGGACAAGCCCTGGGGTCCCTCTTGGTGACCAGGGCCCTGTCCTGACCCCCAACACCCCACTGGTGGGTGGGAGGATGGACTGCAGCTTCCATCCTGGGGGAGGAAGGGCATGGTTGGGACCATCCGGCCTGGCATGGATCCAGAGCAAGGTTACTTTGGCAGTTTGGGGGATGGGGATCCCAGCCTCCCAATCCCTTTGACAGGGGCATTTCCATCCCGAGTCTTGGCACATTCGGGCCCTGTCCTGGCCAAGCCTTACAAGCAGTTGCTCGATTCCCAACCTCTTATCAGGCCTCAAAGTCCCCCTACGTGAGTGGAGGCGGGCCTGGTGGGCGCCCAGAGCCCCTCTGCCTGCCTGTGGGGGCAGCAGCTCCACGAGAGCCGTCACGTGGGGTTTAGGCCCGGGAGGCCTGGTCATCTGATGCTTCCCAGGAAGCCAGAAATCAGGGTTTCCATGTCAATCTCTCCATTGTCAAATCTTGGCTGCACACAGCTTTTGTTTTCTCCCCTGACACTGCAGGCCGTGCAGAACACATTTAGGGGTTGTCCCCTGCTCTGGGTGGGGGGTCACGACAGCCTTGCCTCCACTTGGCCTCTGCCTCAGATTCCAGCCCTGGGGGTTGGCTGAGCCACACCCCTGTGCCCCTCGCTGCCTGTCACCTGCCCTCACACAGGACAGCAGCACCTCACCAAGCCCCCACCACACCCCGGCTCTGGGCTCTGGGGTGTAGGCAGATTTTACAGAGGTCGCAGCCGGGGCCGGGGTGCTTACAGCTTTAACACACGCTGTAGATGGCCTTGAAATCCCTCTGCCATCCCTCCCTCCCGAGTTTCTTGCTGGCCACTTCTCCCAGAACCCTGCTCTCCCTCTCCACTCCCAGAACCCCCTTTCCAGCAGGACCCCCTCCCCTCTTCCTCTTCTCCCTTCCTCCTGCCTCCCCTTCTGGGCTGACTTACCCACATGCCACCCATTTTTCCTTTAATTTCTCATCCACGGGGTCTGCCCCCCTCCCCCTCCCACCCTGAGCGGCTGCTTCTGCCCCAGAGCCGAGCGCCCCCACCTGAGTGTGCCGAACAAACAAAGCCAGCCCTCTCCCCCAGAAGGTGGGGGGCAACCTGCTAACCCCTTGGGAAACCACCATGCATCCCATCCCACCCAAAGTCCAACCCCATGGCCCTGCTCTGCTACACTCGCACCGCTGATAGTGACCATGGCTCTGTCTCTGTCGGTCCAGTCTGGCACTTTCCACAAAGCATCTGTGCTGCATGCCTACCGTGCACTGGGCTTGGAAATGTAGTACGGAAGCCGTCTTACAGTCCCTGCACGCCTGGCTCATGGCAAGAGGATGGAAAGTCACCACATGACCAGAGGGCAACCCCGGAGCCTAACCTGGGGTGAAGGCTGCCGGAGAAGGAGGAGATGGCTGGCACTGGGAGGTGTCTGGTTCCCAGGCCGGGGAGGTGGCGGTGGAGGCAGAGGGCCCACACACCTCCGTAGGCGTTCCTAAAAGGGTGAGAAGCCACCAGGGGCGAGGAAGGGGCCAGCTCAGTCCTTCCTGGCCTGTCTGCTTACGCCAGGTCCTGCAGGTCTCAGCCTTGGGGATGATGGACTCTGCAGGTTCACGGTCCTTGATCTCCACTCCATTGATTTTGAGGTCAGGTCAGGGAGTCTAACGGACATGACTCTGCCTCCCTAGGATGAGGGTAACATCTGGCACAGAGCAGGTGCTCAGGAAGTGCTGATTGACTTTAACCGGGCAATGTCTTTAATAGCAGGGTGTGGCTAACCCTGTGAGGTTCTCGTCATACACTTTCTAAGGGGCTTGCCCTGACCTTGGCAAACCAGCCCACCTGGCACATTGGGCATGAAGAGCCCCACTTTGGGGGCTGAGCCAGGTCCCATCAGTGCCTCCTTCAGGCTGATTACTGTCTCTACACTGCGTCAGACTGAATTAACTAGCCCCCACCCATGGCGTGGAAGGAACCCCTTTCTTGGGTAGCAGGTGCTTTGGTTCTGCCATGGAGAGGAAGTGGGAGATGCACGCACCCTGGCAAAAGGGATCCAGTGGCCTCTGGGTTTCAGTTCCCTGTTCTGTACAACGTGGGGGGAGCCTCTGAGCATCCATCACCTGCTGCGATTCTAGGATCAGCACATTTCTCCCCACTGATTTACCAGGGAAGTATCTATGGGAGGACATGGGGTTGGGGGTTGTGGTGCCACCAGAACTTGCTCGGCACAGGCATGGCCCCAGGAAATGCCCAGGAAGTAGGGTGAGGGCAACAGTGCTGTGGTGCCCTGTCTGAATTGGGGAGGGATGGGGGGCAGGGCTGAGGATGGGTTGCTGTGCATGCCTGTGCAGTGTGCTTGGGAGGCCTGGGTTGGCCCAGAGTTGCCATTTGCTGATTATATGGCATTGGGCAGGTCATTGCATTTTCTGAACCACATCCCTTCAACTGGAAATGGGAAGAAAGATCCCTATCTCTGTATCAACTAATACTCCAAAAAAAAATTTATTAAGAAAAAAAAAGAATTCCTACATCATAGAGGGAGAGTGATCTGAGATGAAGCATCTAAAGGTGTTGTGTGAAGTGTGGAGAGCACCAGGGCCCTGCCCTTCCTTCAGTGGGGTCACTGTCCCCAGGCACCAAGTCTTAGGGCACCCACTTGTTTTTACCATCCCTGATACCCGGAGGGCAGGCGGAGCGACAGCTTTGCTGGTTTCTGCAGTGGACAGGCCACTCGTGGCAGCCCGGGGTGTGGCTACCCTCCAGCCAGAGGAGGATTATTGGTGGGGCCCAGGCTGGGCTTGGGTGGGGTGGGGTGGGGTGGGGTGCCCCAAGGGGGCCGGAGGTCTCCACCAGGTCTTCATGCGAACCTGGGAGTCTGTGTCCACGCGGCAGGGCCTTGCGGGCTCTGTGTGGGCAGAGCCTTCGCGGGGATGCCAAGCAGGGGTGACTCTGGAGATGCACTGGCAAAGGAAGGAGGCCCCGAGCGCCCTGCGTGCGTGTGGCCGCAGCGGCCGGCTCGGGGCGGACGCTCGGGGTGGGGTTGTGCGTCCCACGCGTGTGGGTGTCCCGTGGGCCCAGGTGGCCCTCGGAGGACCTGAGGGTCCAGGCGCGCCCCAAGGGCACACTGAGGGGGCTTTGGGGCCGCCGCGGCAAGGAGGCCCCGCCCCGCCCTCCGGCCCCGCCCCTCGCCGCGGCCCCGCCCCCGCCCGGCCCCGCCCCTCGCCGCGGCCCCGCCCCGCCCGGCCCCGGCCCCGCCCCCTCGCCGCGGCCGCGCCCCGCCCCCGCCTCCGTTTGCGCCGGGTCCGCGCTGCCGGCCGCGCTCCTGGCGCTCGGGGCTGCGGCCGCTCGGAGCAATGATTAACCCCGCGGGCCGGGCGGCGCGGGGCCCGGGGCGGAGGCGCGGGCGCGGGGCGGGACCCCGGGGGGCCGCTCCGCTTCCTGCTCTCGCCCAAGTTTCCTCGTAGAGGGCGCAGTGCCGGCCGGGCCCGCGGCGCGGCGTGGCGCAGGGCGCGGCGCGGGGCGCGCGTGGGCGCGGCGCGGGCCGCCGGGTCACCATGAGGACTCTCCGCAGGTTGAAGTTCATGAGTTCGCCCAGCCTCAGTGACCTGGGCAAGAGAGAGCCGGCCGCCGCCGGCGCGGACGAGCGGGGCACGCAGCAGCGCCGGGCCTGCGCCAACGCCACCTGGAACAGGTAAGGCCGCGCCCTCCCGGCCCGGCCCGGCGCCCGCGGAGGGGGGCAGTGGCCCGCGGGCGGGGAGCGAGCCCGGGGCGCCGCGGCACCGCACGGTCTGCGGCGGACTCGCCCCGCCGGAGTTGGGCGGGCAAGTTTAGTGCAACGTGTTTCTCGAAGGGAGGGACGGGCCCGCGGTCTCGGGGCGCGCCCGGAGCGCCCAGCGGGTGGGCGACGAGGTGGGCCCGGAGCCCGCGCGCCTGCCCCCCCCCCGGGGTCTCCCCGTCTGCGCCCCGGTGCTCAGGGCAGTCCGGGAGGTAAATGGAGCAGGAAGTATTTTTCCCATTTCGCGGATGAGCAGACGAGCCCCAAGGGCGCAGTCGGTGGGTGGCCGCTGCGCTTCCTGTCTCAGAGTCAAGGTCCCTTTGGTCGGAGAGGGGTGGGCGGGCAGTTCCCCGAGCGGCCCCTGGTCCTCCCAACTGTCAGCAGGGGTGCAGCAGCTGCCTGGCATTCCTGAGACGACCCTCCCCCCCACCCCCGGGGGCCTTTCCCAGACCAGCAGGGGCGTGGGAAGTCCCCCCACCCCCAAGCTTTGTTTGAAGAGTGGGGCTGGGATCCGGAAAAGAGACGGTTTATTTAGTGAGAGTCCCCATCCTGACTGCTCCTGATCCCTTTGCAAAGTAGACATTTCCACCAAAAGGGAAAGGGAGGGGAGGGTGGGAGGGGGAGGCTGTTCAAGGGGGCCGAGGATGCCTCCCCACTGCCCGGCACACCTGGCAGTGAAGTGTTGCCAGCTGCAGCGGCTGCGGTCCTGGCCCCCCAGGAACCCGACTGTCAGTGTGGCCACACATTTATTCTGCTCATTGAGAGCTTCATGAGCATCATTGCGGGCCCAGGGCTGCCAGCCGGAGACCCTGGTCTGTGCGCTGGGCAGGACCCCATTGTCCACGGGCTGGTCTTCCCGGTCCCTGCTGAGCTGCAGACTGTTGGGGCTGGGTTTGCCTCAGTTTCCCTACGTCCGTGGGCTCATGTGCCTTCCTCCTTACGGGGCTGATGAGGAGACAGGGAAGGAAGGACTCTCACTGGGGAATCTCAGTGACCCTACTGACCGCACAGTGTCTCAAGAGTTGATTTCTCTCATCTCGGAGTTCAGGAGATAGGTGCAGGTAGCCCCCTCGTTTCTCCACTTTGGCTTAGTGGAAAGAGCCCAACAGACTTAGTTCCGGTCCCAGCTCCGCCTCATCCCTGCTGCGTGGCCTTGAGCAAGTCGCTTAACCTCTGGGGTCCTTAATTTGCATAGCCATAAGGTGTGCTAATGAGAGTGTCCACGTCATGGGGCTGTTGTAGGGATTAAATGCAAACATGCATTGAAACCCTCTGCACAGTGCTCCGCGCACATAGTAGGTACTCTGTAACTCACGCTGCAAGCCCAAACTCATGCTGGGGTGGGCCTGTAGGAATGGGATTGGGGGGGCCCTCAGGAGTCTGCCGGGTACTGAGCTTTGTGAGCTCCCCTCTGCCAGCTGGGATCTCCTGCTGGGGCTGTCCAGACGGAGGCCAGGGTATTGGCTGGGCACTGACTGGCTCAAGGGCTCAGACGGCCACCCGCCCGTGTGACCTGAGGCCAGCTCTGAGTCTTGGGGAGCTCAGGGAGGTGCCTGCAGACAGAGGCCACCTGAGTCTCTCCGCTGCTTTCCACTTAATGGGATTTAGAGCTTCAGCCTCTGCCAGACTTCAGAAGAACACGTTTCCTCTCCCACAGCTTGAGTCTTCCATCCCTTGGGCACATGGTTGCTCCCACCTGCCGTCTTGCACTCCTCCTGGGTGCCCGGCATTTCATGGCTCTTGCTTCACTTTCCCTGGCGAGGGAGGTATTTCTGTCACCCCACCCCTACCCCCTTTGGCCATGTACAGGGGGCACAGAGCACCCAGCAGACTTGTCCATGTCACCGTCACCCATGTAGGACACAGCAGAGCCAGAGCCCCTGCTCCCTCCTCCCCAGGCAGAGGGGGTACGGAGAAGCGGAGCCAAGGAGAAGCAAAGCGCCTTCCTCTGCCCATCCATGAGTGGGAGCAGTAGAGGGCGGGGGGGGGGGGGGGCGGTAGAAGGGGGGGGCTCTGCTTAGGTCTCTCTTGCCCGCCCACCCACCCCTTCTTGCAGTGCTCCCTGCAGTGTCCCCAGGATGACAGCCTTGTGCCAGACAGCTGTGTCCCTTGTCAGGGCCTGCTTTGCTGAGCTGTGGGCTCCTCCCTGGAGTCCAAGGCCTTTTTATCTGTGTGGCCATACTAATGTCACTGGGCTGCTGTAACAAATTGCCACGAGCTTGGTAGCTTTGAACAACAGAGGATCCGGAGGCCAGAAGTCCAAAACGAAGGTGTCGGCAGGACTGTGCTCCCTCCGAGGACCCCAGGGGAGTATCCTTCGGCCTCTTCTGGCTCCCGGCAATTTCTTGGCTTGTGGCCATCAGCCTCCATCTTCGTGTGGCCTCTCCTGGGTCTCTGTGACCGAATCTTGCTCTCCTTTCTCTTCTAAGGACACCAGCCATTGGCTCTAGGGCCTCCCTCATGCATGATGGTTTTTGTTTCAAGATCCTAACCCAACCAACATCCCTGAAGACTGTGTTTCCAGAAGACAGGAATTTCTAGGGGACACTATTCAACCCACAACAGTGACCCTGGGCACACTCCCCTACATCTCCTGTGCCTCTTCCCTCACCTTGATGTGGGGCAAAAGTACAAAGCTTGTTCTCAGGAGAATAGGATCCATGCATTCACTTAGTATTCATTCATTCATTCATTCAGTTGCTCATGCATTTGTTCACTCCCTGGCGCTGGGCGGCTCCCATGGTGTTGAGTCAGCAGAAAAAGAACAGCCTCCTGGGCCCGGAGTTGGGGGAGGGAGTCAGGAGATAAACAGGGACACAAGTAAAGGAATGAGGTCACCACAGGTCGTGTTTAGTGCCTGGAAGGAGATAATTGGGAGACAGGTGAGCGCTGACCACGTAGCTGGCCCCTGTGCTTCATTCCTTCCTCCGGAATGTTGACTCCTAGGTGTGCGGGAACTGTGTGGGTGACCCACACAGGCCCCACTGGTAAGGCTGTTTCCTCAGCCCCTACTTCTCTACTGGGCGGGCTTGTCCTGAGCCAGGCCGAGTGCAGGGCCCCAGATAGGTGTACCTGTGTAGCACTCTCAGGCTGGGGGCCTCGGAGGCTGGCCTACTGCTCCCACCCAGAGTCCTCCCTTCTCCTTCCTCCAGGGCTCAGACCTGGCAGGTCGTATCCCCCTCTGTCCATGCATTCCTCCTGGACAGCCCCAGTTGGCTCCTCACGGGGTCTGGACCCCATGTGGGTAGGGGGCCTCTAGCTTCATGCTAGGTCATGCTCTTGACCTGAGGAGCCAGCTGAGGGGCGAGGGGCAAGCAGGAGCTCCCCAAAGCTCAGCCCTGGATTGGGCCTGGATGCTTGAGGTTTGGAGAGCCTAGCGCCCACCCCACCTTCTAGGTATGGGAGGGGAGGCCCCAAGTAGGGTAGGGTAGGGTATGTGCCCACACGGTGCCAGGCACACTGCATGTGACACTCCCTCGCTCCCCATCCTCTCCCTCCAAGGCTGAGATGATTGTCTTCAGCTTACAGATAGGGAAACTGAGGTGGGGGGGGGGCGGACTTGCTCAAGATCTCATGCTAATGTCAGGGTCTGGGATCTGACCCCAGGTTTAACTGGAGATCATGGCCCCAGGGATAGAGACAGGTGGGTGTTGGTGGTAAGAACCTGGAGGGTGTAGACAGCCCGCCTGGGCCACCCTCCCCCGTCCTGGGCAAGGGCCGCCCGCCCTGCCCCTGCAGAAAGCTCTGCACAAAGACCTCCTCCCAGCAACGCCAGGCCCCCAGAGCTCTGCACTCTGCAGCCGTGCAGGCCATGTGCAGGCCCTGACCTGAGCTGGGCCCTGACTAAACCCCCGCCAGCGGCGCTCCAGTCATTCCCCAGCGGCCCTCAAGGTGGAACTCATTGGCCCCATTTTACAGGGGAGGATACTGAGGCTCAGAGAATATGGGGCCCAGGTCCACACTGAGTCCGGGTTCTAAGCCAGGGCCAGCTCCAAAGCCTGCACGTCTACCAGCACCTCTCAGGGGTCTCTGAGGGGCTAGAGGAGGTTGGCTGGAGGCTCCGGGGTGGTCCATGGGGTTGGAGGGGGCTGGGAGGGCCTGTGCTTGGTGCCCCTCCCACAGCCTTGCCTGATGGATCTGGGTCCTGAGCCCCCACACACCCCCCCCAGGCAGTCCAGGTGTGGTCAGCAGAGTTATCGGCCCCCAAAGTTGTCCACACCCCGGCCCCCCAGAACCTGTGAATATGTCAAAGGCAGAAACTCTGCAGGTGTGATGAAGTTAAGGATCTCGAGATGGGGGCCCAGTGTCATCCCAGGGGTCTTCAGGAGAGCGAGTGAGGCACAGGGGTCAGAGTGAGGGGAGGAGATGGCAGGATGGAAGCAGAGATAGAAGGTGCCACTGTGCTTCCTGGGTGGGACAAGGCTGGGACAAGGAACGTGGGTGCCTCTAGAAGCTGGAGTAGGCCAGGAAGCAGATTGTCCCCTGGAGCCTCCAGAAGGAGCCAGTCACACCAACACCTTGATTTCAGCTTCGCAGAACTGATTGAGAACTTTTGGCCTTCAGGAATGTGAGGAAACATATTTGGGTTGTTTTAAGCCACTGTTTGTGGGTTGTTGTTGTTTTTTTTTTTTTTTAAGACTTTATACATTTATTCATGAGAGACACAGAGACAGGCAGAGACACAGGCTGAAGGAGACACAGCTCCCTGTGGGGGAACCCAATGCGGGACTCGATCCCAGGACCCTGGGATCACACCCTGAAGTTAAGACAGCCACTCAACCACTGAGCCACCCAGGTGTCCCTGTTTGTGGCATTTGTGATGCTAATACTTCTCCCACCTGCAGTTCCCTCCCCTGCCCCCACCCCAGCCCTCCCCAGCATGGCATCCAGAACCTGCCTCACAGCTGGGAAGGGGGGGATGTGAAGCCCCCGGCACCCATTCAAGGATGCGGGTGCTCCACTCTGCCCCCTGCAGTCAGGACTGGCGGATTAGGCCCCTTGTCAGGTGCCCAGGGAGGAGTGCACTGGGCCTGGGCCCCTCCGGCTCGGCCAGGAGCCCTGTTAGAGCATCTGCAGCCAGGTGGGCTGAAAGCAGGGGGTGAGTGGGACCTGTTTGCAGAGGAGCAGAGGAAGCTGGCACAGGCCTGGAAAAGGCCTTGTCACCCCAGTTTCCAGAGGGTTACATCGGGTCCTGGATTCCAAGTTGCCTGCTTCCTGTGCCTTTCCCCTGGAGGTGAAGAGGAGGCCAGTGGGCTGCTCCTGGGGCAGCTGGAGCAGAGGTGGCCCCCCCATTCATCTCTCAGGGCCAGGCATGACCCCCGGGTACCGGCAGGAACAGGCGCAGACAGAAGAGGGAGGACTAGCACCCCAGATGTCGGGTGGGGTGGCAGCCAGCAGCAGGAGTGGAGCCTGGGGGGCCCAGTGGAGCCTGGCAACCCCCCCCCCGCCCTTCCTCATTCACTTGACCATCCCTTCCCATGTGGCTGGTGGGACACGCCCAGCCTGGACGCCAGGGCTCAGGTCCTGAGGACGTGGCCATCGTGCTCAGGTCTGGGCCAGCCTGCTGGGGTCACCTGGAAGAGGCCTCTGGAGGCCGTGCCTGAATCGGGGTGGGCAGTCGACAGAGGCAGGGCTGTGCCTCCAGGTCCCTGCCAGGGGCTTTATGGTCCTCAGGGGCCCCTAGAGGTACACTGGCCTCACTGACCAGCCCACGCACTGTGCTAGGGCTTCCTGTGCGGGCATGTGGGCAGCGCTGGGAAAAGTGACAGGGGGATGTGGGGCCCCCTTCACCCTGCCGCCCCATATGGGCTCCAGCCCAAACCAGGGATCCCCGGGCAGGTGCCCCCAGGCGCCTGCAGTCCACCCTGCCCCTCCCAGTCTGGTTGTGCCCCCTCCCTTCCCTGGGCCCCTTGCTCTCCAGGGCACCCTAGAGCCTCGCCAGGGGCCTCGCACCTTCTCCCCTTTACCACTTACCAACCTGGGCCCAGGCAAGAGATGCTGGGACGCACCGGGGAGGGGGACAGGCTCCACGAGGCAGTGCTCGGCGGGGATAGGCCGTGGGTCTCCTCCGGAAGCGCCCTCAGGGGCCGCCTGTGGTTTCCACGGGACCATCTGCCAGGGCCTGCGTCTGGGCCTGCCCACCTCTGGCTGGGAGGCCATGGCCCGTGGTGCCTGGGGTTTCACTTCTATTTTGGGGGGATGATAAGTCACATGAGGGCCTCTCGCTCCCCACCCTTCCTCTCCCCGAATGACTCGCAGCAAGGATTTTTGTTGTTGTTTGCCCAAGTTGGACTTGGGAAGGAAGGGGAGCCTCAGCCCGTTCCTGCAGAGGGATGGAAGGCATAGGCCCTGCCTGTCTGCGCACCCCCGTCCCCCGTCTGGCCAGGCACGGGGTGGGAGGCAGTTCCTGGGCCAGCGCAAGGGGGTAGGGGGACCGCGGGGAGCACAGGCCAGGCTCACTGGCTCTGCCAGGTGTCACGCTGAGTGTGATCCTGGGCTGTCCCTTGGCTCGCCAGACCCTGAGCATTTCCTTCCGGAGTCTGGGGTGTGACAGGCCCCCTGTGTGGTGGTTAGAAGCAAGAGATGGAGAAAACCACAGAGCGGATGGTTGAGCTGTGGTGGGAGCTTCTGGGGACAGGCCTCTGCTCAGAGTCACTGCTGCAGATGCCATAGTGGGCATCACTGGTGGGCCAGGCTGCTGCCCAGGCACCGTCTCCTTTGGGTGCCGGCTTTCAGGATCCATCGTGCTGATGGGGAAGCTGAGGCATGGGTGGCCAGGGGTCACAGCGGGTGTGGGAAGCGGAGTCTCAGGGTGGCCCCTGGGGTGGGGCCGGGGCTGCTAGGATGCAGGTGTAGGAAGGACCCAAGGGAGATAATGTCCCTCGCTGGCTGACGCTCTGGGTGCAGGGCCTGGGGGAGGCTGGGGCTCAGGGGAGAACAGTAAGGCACATAGACCTCCCTCCCTGAGAAATGACCGCCAAGGTCAGTTTTTTTCTGCAAGACAGGTATGAGGGAGGAGGGACCGACCTGGGGGGGTGGGATGGAGGTTGAGGTCCTCGGGGTGGGTGGAGGGCGAGTGTAGAGAGGAAGAGACAGCAGGGACAGAGGCCCTGAGGCAGGAGGGGTGACACATGTGACACCCAGGGCACCAGATGCCCTGAGGGCCTCGGGGAGGACCTGGTTCGAGGGGCCAGCCCCCTCCATCCAGAGCCCTGGGGTGGAGGATCGCCTCGGGGCTGGGGTCCCTCCTGAAAGCCGGGAGGGAGAGGCGGAGGGCCACAGAGAGGCCACCCAGGGCTCGGCCTGCGCCAGCTGTCTCCCCCCTCAGGGCCTCGACCTTGGTCCCCTCTGCCCTAGGAGCAGCTGGGCCCCCAGGCCCCCCAGCAACCCCCACAGGACTGGCAGCGAGCTTGCAGCTGCTGGGATTCCAGCGTGGCAGCTGCTGGAGGACCACTGGCTTCCGGGCAGCCCTCCTGGCGGATTTTTATCGTTTTTAGCCATAGAGGGGGAGCAGCCTTACACGGTGCTGGGCCTGGGTCTACCAGGGACTCCGACCCAGGAGAGCACGATCCCCCCCCGGACCGTACCCTGAGGCTCGACCCCAGCCAGGCCCCATCCTTACCGCGGCCTGAGGTGGGGGGCCAGCCTGCTCATGACCCCCTTTCACAGGCCAGAAATGGAAATCAGAGGACATGTGTCTTGGACACGCAAATGAGTGGCATTGCAATGCCAGGCCCGGAGCAGCCCCGGGTCCCATGATGTGTTGGTGCTGGTGAGCACTTGCCGAGAAGCTCATAAGTCCTGGTGGAGGTGGACCGGCCGTGGGCCCTGGGCACAACCCGCACGCCTTGGAGCCTCCTTCCCCCACCTGGGACACGGGGCCCTGCCCCAGCCCTGCCCACACCCACCCGATGTGAGGAGGGGGCACCTGGCGAGCTCTGTGCCCTCTCGCAGGGGACTTGGCTTCTGTGCGCCTCTGTCTCCCCGTCTGCAAAGTTGGGCCCCCCCCCTGAGAATCACAGCAGCAAGTCTGTGGGCTTTAGATCAGGCACTGGGTCCTAGGCGGGAGGGCAGCAGAGCCACCCAGGCCTGGTGCTCGCCCTGGGTGGGGGGTTGCTAATGGGAAAGTGAGTCAGCAAAGGATAGGAGTCTCTGTGGGGGGAGGATGGGGTCCGGAGGGCTTCATGGAGGAAGTGGCTTCTGAGCCGAGTCTTCAGTGTATTACTTGCCTCATAGCCAGGGAGAAGGGCCTTCCAGGCAGAAGGGGCAGCGGGTGCAAAAGCTCAGAGGTGCGGCGGCTGGCAGGTCCCCCCTCTGAGGCTTCAGTGTATGATGCCCCGGAATGTGGAGAGGGGCCATTCCTGATGAGCCTTGAATGCCATGTCCAGGCCTTGGGCTGTATCTGCAGGGCAACAGATGCCTCGCAAGACCCTGATCAGGGAAGTGGCTCGAGGTGGTGAGGAGGCCAGCTGGCATCATCAGGTCCAGATGCACAAAGAGGAGCCCTGGCTGGAAGGGAGGGGGGGTGGGGGTAGTACAGGGGAGCTGCAAGAGGTAGACATGGGTCGGCCTTGAGGACCAACTTGCTTTGGAGGGTGAGGGAGAGTCAAGGAGGAGCTCTCCCCGGATGCCTGCAAGCCTCCTTCAGGCCAGATGCTGGGTCTACACAGGCAGGTCATGAACAACCAGCCCTGTGCCCTTGGGGTTTGTAGATAGCGATGGAAACAAGTTAAACCACACAGAAAAGTGTGGTTGCTCACCGCCAAGTGCTGGCAAGGCTGCCAGTGACGCGTGATCTAAAGGAAATAGATAACGGATGTGGGTGAGGACCAACCAGCAGAAAGGGCATGTGCCAAGGCCCTGTGGCTGGAGGCAGCTTCCCCGGGGGGGTAGATAATATGAGCGTTCGGTGCTCAGGGATGCTGGGAGTCAGAGGCACCCAGGAGCCCGTGTCGGGCTTACGTTACAGGGTGGGACGGGTGATCTCAGGGTGCTCCTGGGAAGAGAGGGTTCAAGAACACAGGAAGGAGGGCAGAGTGTGTGCAGGCTCCCAAAGAGCTCCTGGGGGGGAGGCTGCGGTTAGGGGTCGAGACGGGAGCAGAGGCCCTGGGAGGCTGGGGCTGGGGGTCGAGACAGGAGCAGAGGCCCTGGGGATGTTGAGGCTGTGGGGTCAGGATGGGAGCGGAGGCCCTGAGGAGGCTGGGGCTAGGAGTCCAGACAGGAGTGGAGGCCCTGGGGAGGCTGGGGTAGGGGTCAAGACAGGAGCGGAGGCCCTGGGGACATTGGGACTATGGGGTCAGGATGGGAGTGGAGGCCTTGGGAGGCTGGGGCTAGGGGTCAAGACGGGAGCAGAGGCCCTGGGAGCACAGGGTCCCACGAGGACAGCCGGGCACCTGCTTCTGAGCAGACCCACATCTGTTCTCGAGCTGAGCAGCGTGGGCTGTTCTGGGGAGGGGAGGCCTCGAGTGTGGGCAGGGGTCCCGGGGCTCAGCGCCATCCCTTCTCCCGCCTGCAGCATCCACAACGGGGTCATCGCTGTCTTCCAGCGCAAGGGGCTGCCTGACCAGGAGCTCTTCAGCCTCAACGAAGGTGTCCGGTGAGTGGCCAGCGTCCCGTCGCGTCGTGGGCCTGTGAGTGGCGGGGGAGGCAGCGCCTGGGTGGAGGCCACAGCCAGGCCCTGGTCCCCCCGGCCACACCCCAGTGTGCAGCGACCCCGACCACAGGCCCTGGCCGCCCTTCACCCCCACCCATCCTGAGGACTTTCTTTTCAGGGGAAGCGGGGTGGGCCTTGGTCAGTGGCTCCAGATGACGCCCACATTCCCCGCGGGTGGCGAACATCACGAAGGATATTATTCTGTTAAAGAGGAAGGACCCACCTGCCAAATGACGGGAGTGTTGTTCCCGGAAGGGCAGTTCCAGCCCAGCCGAACGCCCCTCATTTCCTGTGGGTGGCCAGGCGGTGAGCACTGCTGAGGGAGCCCGGGACAGACCGGCCCTCCGAGCTGCCGGTGTGAGCGTAGCACCATGCGCCCCGGGGAAGAGGTCTGCAAGGCCAGCACTGTCAGCCCTGCTTCATGGTGTAGGAGGTGATGCTCAGAGGGGTCAGGACACTTGCCCAGGGTCACGCAGCTGCCCCGAGGAGGGATTTCCTACCCCCGTGCTGTCTCCTTCCCTCCCCGGCCTGTGCCGGTCCCCATGTCAGTATCTGGGGAGAGGAGCTCCTCATCAGCTCAAGAGGGGGAGAAAAGCATCATTGGGACAGGGACCGTTTCCATACAGGGCACCGCTGCCCAGTGTAGCGGAGCGGAAGGGGCCTTTACAGACAGGTAAACTGAGGCCCGGGTGGGGGAAGGGGCAGCTGGAGTCACAGAGCAGGAGCTCGTTGCCTCTCCCAGGGCCCCTACACGGGACCCATCAGGGGACCCTGCTTTTCTGGGGGCTCATCTCAGCTGCCCAGGGCCAGCCCCAGGAGCCCCGTCGTTCTCAAATGCATCCGCTGAGGGAGACAGGAGTTCGCAGCAAACCTGGGGAATCTGCTGGATGTGTAAACAAAAAGGAGGGAGATCACTTCCCAAATTCACAAACAAAGCAGCCAGTGTGTGTCCCATTCTCCCCACCCCCACGTCTGGTGGCAGAAATGGTGGTCACGACCGTCTGGCTCTCAGCTGTCTCCCCCTCCAGGTGGTGCGCCCCCATCCCCAGCCCTGGGGGGCGAGCACAGAGCGGCGGCCTCCCTCGGGGGGGTGTGCTGGGGAGCTGGGGGACACAGAGGCTCCCCTCTCCAGCCCCAGAACCCTCCCCCAAGGGGCAGGCGGTGGCCGGGCACGACGGGAGGCATGGAGCTCCTGGCCCGTGGCTGTCCAGGGAGCGTGTCTCTAACCCGCGCAAACCTTCCGTCCGGGGCGTCCTTAACTCACTATGCTCACAACACTTCCGTCAAGGGTTTGCTGGCGAGCTTCCCACGCCTTCGGCCCCGAGCAGCGGAGACCTGATTGTCGCCGTTTTACAGGTGGGGGAACTGAGGCAGAGACGGCATGTCGCTTGGGTTCCCAGGGTTGGTCAGTGGAGCTGGGACTCGGGTCCCTGACCCTGGGGCCCGTGGGTCCCTTGGGACTGCCACTTGCCCTTCTCCAGCACGTGGCCACGTTCCATCAAGTGCATTTAATTACACATGATGTCATCAGTCATCAGCCTTGATCCCACGAGAGGGCCCCGTGACCAGAGCCATTGATGCTGTCACCGCACATTCCCCTCTGTTCTCGCGGTGGGTGGGCAGGTTGGTGGGGGTGCTCTTTGGCTGTGCCCGGGAAAGGCTAAATAAATCCAAGGGGGGTGAATAGTCACAGGACCCTGGTGTCTGGCCGTCATCCTCCCTCCCCATGTTTTTTTTTGTTTTTTTTAAAGATTTTATTTATTCATGAGACAGAGGCAGAGACACAGGCAGAGGGAGAAGCAGGCTCCATGAAGGGAGCCCATGTGGGACTCGATCCCAGGACTCCAGGATCACGCCCCAGGCCGAAGACAGGCGCCCAGCTGCTAAGCCACAGGGGCGTCCCTGTGCCATACTTGGTTCCCTCTTGTGGCCAAATAACATTCCACGCTAGGGACACCGCCTTTCGTGGTTCCATTCACCTAGTGGTAGATACCTGGGCCCCTGCTGCCCCCTGGGGCTGTAACGCAGGCGTGGCCATGAACGTGCAGGATGGGGCTGTGTGTGGTCGGGCGGTTTCCTTTCTCCGGGTGACCCAGGGTGGGATGGGTGCCCCACGGTGGCCGCGCCGGCGGCATCTCTTCCCGCCAGCGGCGTCTGAGTGGCCAGTCCTCCGCCTTCTTACCGGCACTTGTTACTTCTGGGCGTTTGTATTCTACTTGTGGGTGTGAAGTGCCGGCTTGTGGTTTGGGTTTGCATTTCCCCTATGACTAATGACAGGAACATCTCAGAAGCCCGTTGGCCACCCGTTTTTTTGGGGGAAACGTCCGCTTGGCCCATTTGTAAATCGGGTGATATGTCTTCCTATTGTTGAGTTGCGGGAGTTCTTTATATGTTGTGGATCTGGACCCTTACTGGGCTCTCGCCCCCGTGGGGGCTGTCTTCTCACATCCCAGGTGGTGGTCTCTAAAGCGTGCAGGGTGGATTTGGGTGGCATCCAGGCTGCTGATCCAGCCTCTCTCTTGACCCTTTTATTCCTTTGATCACCTTCTCCTGAGGCCCCGGAAAAGACACACTTTGCAAAATAGTTTCTCCAGACAGAGACTAAGTCCCTCTGGGTTTCAGAGGACACGTCTTTCTGCCGCGTCTCGGACGGCATTGCCCCTGAAGGACTCCTCGCACACCCCACCCTCAGAATCAGGCCACAGGTGCCTGGTTGTGCTCAGCTGTGAAAGGCCCATGGCCCAGGCTGCTCTGCATTCTGAGCCCGTCCTGACTCTGCCGCTGCTGCCCAGGTGTCTGCCTGGGGTGGCCTGTCCCACAGCATTCGGGCAGCTCCTGGTCTGCCTGGGGCCCGAGAGGTGTGTGAGCCCCAGGGCAGGACCTTGGCCACCTGCTGTGCCCTGAGGCCCCTCCTGCTGCCCCCTGGGCTTCTGGCTGGGGTATAGATCGGCTGCCCTGCCTGTGCCCGTGCCCCTCCCCCTGCCACTGCCCTTGCCCCTACCCCTGCCAGTGCCACTGCTCCTGCCCCTACCCCTGCCTGTGCCGCTGCCCCCGCAGACCTGTCTGGACAGGTTGGTGTCCGGGTGCGTAGGCTGCCTGGAGGCTCCCCTAAGGGTGCGGGTGCAGTGCGACCAGCAGGACCCACAGGGACCTCACCACTTGGCCCTGGGGCCTCAGTTTGCACATCTGTAGAATGAGCTCGGTTTCCCTCATCTGCAGCTGGGAGAGCTGGTGGGCAGAGCACAAATGGGAGTGCTCGGCTGCCCATGCCCCTCGCCCCTGCTCAGGGGCACACGTAGTGGGGAGCTCGGGGCAGCCAGCAGTGGGACAGAGGGTCTGCTTGGCCCTAAAGGAGACGTTCATTCATTCATTCATGCTCATACTCACTTCGACTGACTGGGCCAGGGAGAGGGTAAGGAGGGCTTTACTGAGCACCTGCTGTATACACCAAGGATAAGCCATGGTCTCCCTTGACACCCCGCACCCTCCTGCTCTACCTTCTAGGGTGTCCTGGGCCCCGGGGTTCTGGAATGCAGGCAGGGGAGGGGACTTACCCTGCCTTGCCCGGCCTCGCACGGTGCACTGGCACCATGGGGGGGCTGGCCCTCTGGCCCCTGACGTGCAGAGGGGACTCACCCAGGCTCAGTCTTGGGCCTAAAAGAAGATCTTCCCTCCTTGCCCTTTGCTCCAGAAGCCTCTCCCTCTGCTCTTGCCCAGAGCGGCCCCTTGTGTCACGTGGGGACCGTGAGATAGATACTGAGCCTGTTCATGGGTCATGACAGGAGCTCAGGTCACATTTTATTATTGGAAGCCCTGACTTGGGAGAAGGTGGAGGGACGGTGGCTGGGGGCCGACCACGGGGTCACTGGCTTCACACAGCGCAGCACTCCACCCCCTGCTGTCCCGGTGGGGCTCAGCCCGGTGAACGTCGTCCCCGTTAACCTCACCGTTACATGGGGACAGTGTCAGGCAGTGACCTGACATTGGTCCTGTGCTAAGAGAAGCCACCGGGCAGGGGTGCGGGATGGGGCCCCGGGGCTGCCTCCAGACGGCCGCAGGTGCACTGACGCTTGGGGTCCTTACCCGTCCCACCAGGCACACAGGTACCACCCGTCTAGCTGAGAGCTCCGGTCCGTGACCGGAGATCAGGGGCTGTGGCCCCTCCTTGTGCCTCCGCACCTTCCAGATCCTGCCCGAAGCCCCCAGCTCCAGGGGTGACTGCTGGTCAGCTGCTGGGGTGCTAGTTACCTCGCGCGAACCACCTGCCCTCTGGGCTACACTTATCCCCCCTCCCCTACCCCCCGGGGGAAAGCCATTCCTGGAGGGTCCCCACTTTCAGGAAAGTAAAGCATTGCAGCCCCTAAAGGCCTTTGAGGACCAGAGCAGCCACAGAGTGGGTACGGGGGGGGGGGGTGAGTTCGGTTCCCCCCCCCCCCCCCCCCGAGTGTAGGTGTGCACGTGTGCACACAGCTCCAAGGGGGAGGGAGAGGACAGGTGGGCCTAACATTGACAGCGCCCAAGAATTTCAGGCTGTGCTGGGTCTGGGCCAGGACACCCGCTGTTCCCTCAGCCCCCAGAGGTGTGCAGCACAGAGCTGTCAACGTTGAGTACAAAGGACAAGGGTCAGAGCCCAGCTCGGTGTGTCCTGTGTGGCCCTGGATGAGTCACTTGACCTCTCTGAGCCTGCTGAGGGTGGAGCACGGGAGGAGCCATGTGAAGATGCCTTGGGAAGGACGACCGGGAGGATGGAGGGAGGGGAAGGGGCTGTGCAGCGGCTGCAGGGGGAGGGATGGAGCTGAGGGGCTGGAGCCCCACGTCTGCCTGTGTCCCCTGAGAACGTAACGGGTGCCTATGGCCCCCACTCTGCCTTTGGGGAGCCTCCAGCTGCCTCTTGTGTGAAATGGTGGCAGGTGCCCGAGAGCCTGGGGCAAGCAGCACAGAGGCCCTCGGTGTGGGGACAGGTGGGTCGTGTGTCCCCCCCCCCCCCCATGCCGCGCAGGCTCCGAGCCCTGCTGTCCCTCACTCCCGTGTCCCCTCCGGCCTACAGGCAGCTGCTGAAGACAGAGCTGGGGTCTTTCTTCACGGAGTACCTGCAGGTGGGTGGTCTGCTCTCCGCGGGGCTGGGGCTGCTTTCCGAGCTGGCCAGAAAGGGCGGGGGTCACCTGTTCCTGGTGGGTACATGGAGCACTGGTTCCCAGGACCATCTCACCACCGTGACTCAGTTTCCCCGTCTAGCCCACATGGAGCATCATGAAGGTTAATAACAATCCAGGTGAAGTCTTCATGCCATGCGTGCCCTGGCACATGGCAGACACGGGGTTGGTTTTCTTTTCTCTCTCTCTCTCTCTCTCTCTCTTTTTTTGTTTTTTTTAGTAAAGATTTTATTTATTCACGAGAGGTACAGAGAGAGAGGCAGAGACATGGGCAGAGGGAGAAGCAGGCTCCACGTGGGGACCCCGATGCGGGGACTCAATCCTGGGACTCCAGGATCATGCCCTGGGCCAAAGGCAGGGCCTCAGCCACTGAGCCACCCAGTGCCCCTCGGGTTGGTTTTCTGACGGGTCGTTCATCCCCTGGCATAGCAGGGTGGGCTCTTGAGCATCCACGTTTGGGTCACCGCATGGCCCCAGTGCCCTGAGCTCACACGGTGATGCTGTTGGCCTGGCATCAGCACCGCGAGGCCCCCAGTCCCCAGGTTGTGCCGTACTTGACACTTGTCACGGCTCCTCTGGTCCAAAGCCCGCAGAGCCCGTGAAATCCTGGAACTGCCTGCCCGGCTCACACCACCTGCCTGGGGTGGGCTCCAAGTGCAAGGCCTCACTTCATGCAGCTGTAGGGTTGGTTCTTCAGCATGACAGGTTTATCACGGGGTTACACTCGTGCAGTGCCCATTTCAAGTATACAGTTAGTGGCATTCAGGGCGCTAACCCCGCTAATTCCAGAACCTACTACCCGCCCCCAGCAGCAGCCCCACATTTCCAAGCCGCCCCCCTTCACCACTCCCCATGGCCCCCGGCGGCTACCATCCACTCCCTGTGTCCGAGCGTTCCCCTTTTGGATGCTTCAGATGAGTGGCCGTGACGCTGGGGTGGCGTGACAGCGGGAACCCGGCGCATTGGGCCTCAAGTCCCCAATGTGGTTCCCAGGCCAGGATGTCCAGCCTGCAGCCCGCCTGCATGGAGGGCCTTCCTTCATGGTGGGACATGAAGGTGGCCACCTGCCCTGCGCAGCGGGCCTCTGGGGGGTTCGCTGTGCTCCCAGGGCAAGCTGGGGGGCGGCGGGCACAGCTGAGTCCCTGCCCCCTGGGCCTCGGCTGCCAGCTGGGGGGCTCCTGGGGGCCTTGCCTGCACCCAGCAGCCCCGGGGCGGTAACAGCACCCCGTGCGTGCTTTCTAGAACCAGCTGCTGACGAAAGGCATGGTGATTCTGCGGGACAAGATCCGCTTCTATGAGGGTGAGTCTGGTGGCACTGCAGCTGGGACCAAGTGTGGGCCGCGCTACTGCTGGGAAGCTTGACCTGTGGCCCCATGGCTCGGGGTGGGGGGCAGCAGGGCAGCCAGGCCAGGATGTGACCCTAGGAGGGAACCTTATTGGGAAGAGCATCCCCCCTCCCGTACCCCTACAATAGAGCCCAGGAGGGCTGAGATATCGGGTGGAGGCCCTGCCTCCCCTCACTGCCCTGGGGCCTCTGGTGCCTGAACTCCATCCCAGCAACATCTCCGGAGACCCAGGAGCCTATGCTGAGGCCTGTTCCGTGCAAGGCCCCGTGCTGAGCTCAGGCTCCACCAGCGTCTGTTGAGTGTTTTCTCTGCACCAGGCACTTGGCTCGCTCTGTGCTCCACCGTCCTGGGTGTTGGCCAGCTGCTGACTCCTTGGATCCCCAACATCCGGGCCAAGGAGATAGCATCACTGTAGCCACTGCACATACAGGGAAACTGAGGCACCAGCCTGGTTCTACTACTTCAGGTTTTTCCTTGAGTTTACTCAGATCCTAGGGCGAAGTGTTGGTAGCCCATGGCACAGAGGAGGACCCCCTGGCCAGCGGAGGAACTCAGGGCAACATGTCCCCTGTGCTTCCTACACCCCTCCTTGTATCGGGCGGAGGCTCGGAGACAGGAGCCTGGGAGGGGAGGGAGAGGCCCAGGCTGGCTTCCTGGAGGAGGCGGCGGCTGAGCCAGCAGGGCAGGGTGGTGAGGCTCTGGCACCTGGTGGAGACGCCCTCCCACGCCCCTCTCCTTACTTGGCACATTCCAGAAGTGCCTGTGCCACCCACCGGCTCCAGCCCAGGGGAGCCGGGATCTTCAGAGAAGAGAAGCTTTGTGCAGCTCAGGAGAGCCCGCCTGCAGCGGCTGTGTCGGCCAGGCCACCAGCGGGGAGTGCCGGCGCCGTCCAGCCTCCCCAGGCCTCAGGGACGGGCATGGAGCCCCAGTCTGGGGGCCACAGGGCCTGGCCTGCCCTTGCCCTCCCGCCACAGGCCTGAGCCTCAGCATCCCCATCCCAGCGCTGTGGGGTTGGACAGGCTCCACCCGCATGCTCACTACGGGTCAGGCCCCAGGTAGCCTCTGGGGGCTCGGAGATGGAGGAGATCCAGCCCTCCCTGGCAGGGACTGATGGCCCAGCTAGGGACACAGATGTGGGCCAGACGGTGACAGTTCAGCGTGCCGAACGTCAGGCTGAAGGGAGGGCCTGGGGAAGGAAAGGTTAGCTCCGTCTTGGCAGTCAGGGAGGACTACACGAAAATGGTGACCCTCGAGCCAGTCCTCAAAACGTGGTCTGTTCGGGAAGAAGTTAGGCCCCCCTCAGTCCATGCCGTGGGGACATAGCCAGCACCACACCCCAAGGGGTGGCCTTTGGAGTCTGCCCCATCCACCTCCTGCCCCGGTGTGGCTCCCAGGGCAGCTCTCGAGACGATTCCCTGTGGCCAGCAGTGTCCTCAACGGTGCCTCTGCTGGAGGGCGACGGGGGGCCTTGTGGGCAGCCCCAGGACCTTGCCGCCTACCCCGCTCCAGCCTCCACCCGGGCCTTAGACATCAGCTCCCGGGCCCAGTGATTCCTGGAAATGGGAGACCTGGAGTCTCCCTCCGGGGCCGCGTGTGGTTCCGTGGTCTTGGAGCGTGGCTCACAGGAGTGGGCTCCAGCTGCCGCCAGGATGGCTCCTTGGTTGTCAGATGCTCCAGGACTCTGGGGAGGAGCTCGGGGGCTCCTGCAGGCTCCAGGCCCTAGGCCCGGGCCTCCCTCGTCCCGCAGGAATCCCAGCCTATTATAGACCATTTGGCCAAACCGCACAGTGGCCACGGCCCTGACTCCCCCGGGCCGTCCTCCTGGCCACCTGGCCTCCTCGGAGCCCCCGCTGTGGCCTTTTCTGCTGCCTTGTGGTCATCACGGGGCTGAGACCAGAGCCAAGATCAGCCTGGTGCCCTCCGGCCTCCCCGGCTGATCAAGGGAGACGGATGAGAACCTGGCTTCGGCTGAGCTTCAGCACGGACGCGGCCCAGCTGCGCCCACCGGTGGCTGTGCCTGTGGCCTGCTCTCCGCAAGCCTGCCACCCCATGCACGCAAGGACGGTCATCATGCCCGTTGTCAGAGGATCACACACTGAGGCTCCAGTCGCAGGACTCCCCTGGGGTCTTCCACTGTGCCACCTGAAACTGTAACCCCCCACAGCCCTGCCGCCCCTTCGCTGGTGCCCCTAGACTTCAGCCCGCGGGAGACCGCAGCCAGTGGGCGAGGCCGTGCTTCCCGGCCTCTTGGTCAGCGTGCGGCTCTGATGGGGCCTGGTGTCCGTGTTTGACAACATGTGCTTTCCGCAGCGTTTCCACCCCGCGGCCTGGCCCACGCCCAGAGCCACCCCACGGCCGGCCCCGGGAACTGAGCCGCCTTTCTTCTTGCCAGGGGTGGCAGGGACCTGAAGGGACCTTTGTACGGGCAGAGCTCCGCGGGCAGCGCCCCCCCCCCCCCTAGGTGCGGGCCCCGGGACTGGCTGCTGCCCCAGAGCCCCAGTGCCAGCGGATGGGCCGCGCACGGAGGCCCTGCCACTGTCGGATGGGCTGCCTGGGGCGCCCCCCGGGCCCCGCGGAGCCCCCGCAGCCCCACAGATCTGGGCCTTTGTGGATGGAACGTGTGGGGCCCAGAGCCCAAAGAAAGTAAGACAGGAGGCGAAGGCCTTTGTCTGCCTCGCCGGGTCCCTTGGGAGCCTCGAGATTGTCCCCCACGAGCAGTACTTGGGGAGGCAGCCAGCCTGTGGCACTTCACCCCCCTCACCCAGAGACACCCCTGCACCCCCTTTTATCCAGCCGGTCACTAGCCTGGTTTCCAGGGGGGAGGGGGGTCCCACCTCGCAGCAGGGGCCTTGGCGACACGAGCCGGGACCTGCTTATCCCAGACCCAGCAGGGCTTCATCCCTGCTGGGAGGGCCCAGGCTTCAGGGCCCAGGCTTCTGCACTTTGTGTTTCCTGGGGGAGCCCAGAGCCAGCCTGTGTCCTCCTCCCTCGGGGGCTGCACAGGCGCCCAGAGCTTGACCAAAGGCCTGCCCTCCACACATCTGCTTGTGCGGCTCCCACCCTGAGGGTGTCCAACCTGGCAAACCCAGCCGCCTCCATCAGTTTGGATGGCACCTCCTCCAGGAAGCCCTCCCTGCCTCATCCTCTTCACTTGTCTGCTTTTGCCCTACCTGGGACATGCTGTTCTTGGACACCATCTCCCTGGCCCCCCAGATCCCACCTCGGGCAGCCCAGGGTGACAGGGACCAGGGCCCTCGAGGAAAAAGACCTGAATCTCAGAGGCTGTCTTCATCTGCCCACTGAGGTCACCCCTTCCTTCCACGGGCAGACCACGCCATTCGAGGTCCTGCTTCCCCGTCCTGTGACAGGTCCCCGGTGCCCAGCGTCGGTGCTCTGTAAACATAGGTGTGGGCAGATGGACTCCCCGCCTTCTGGGGGGTCACATGGGACTCAGGGGGAGGGGAGGACGAGGCTGAGGAGGGGATGGGAGCCTCCAGCCAGTGCTAGCCAGTGCCGCCTCCACCCTGGGCCCCGTCACGGGGACCCTGTCACAGCTCACCTCATCCCCGCGGCACTGGGAAGTTAGCCCCTGCACTGTCCTGCTTTATTGATGGGGAAACTGAGGCACAGGGAGGCCACAGAGCGGACCCCAGGCCACGGGGCTGCCAAGTGCTGGGGGTGGGGGGCCTTCCAAGGCCCGGAGCCCAGCCCACAGCTCCTGTGTCCTCCTGCACACGGGAGAGAGGACGGGGTAGGGGCGGTGAGCAGCGACGGCTGCCTGTGCCCACAGGACAGAAACTGCTGGACTCGCTGGCAGAGACCTGGGATTTTTTCTTCAGTGACGTGCTGCCCACGCTGCAGGCCATCTTCTACCCGGTGCAGGTGAGGGGCCCCCAGCTGCAGGACACCCGGGACCCAGGTCATGGCCCGACCCGGTCACGGGCATGTCCCTGGGCATTTCAGAACGAGTTTCCCGCCCACAATTGGGAAATAAGGACATTCCCCTGGTACAGGCCCGTAAAACCCTGAGCAGTGCGTGGTAGGCCCTGCCTGGCACACAGTAGGGCCTCGGTGTGGGGCAGGAGCCTCCCCTCAGGACCGGGGCTGTCCAGGGAGCGGGATGAGGTGGAAGGGGGGCCCCGAGGGTCAGTGGGGCCTGGATCTGTGGATGCGGGGGGAGGCAGGGGTCTTGTGACGGCAGCAGAGCGGGGGACGCGGCACTCTGTCTGCAGGGCAAGGAGCCTTCGGTGCGCCAGCTGGCCCTGCTGCACTTCCGGAACACCATCACCCTGAGCGTGAAGCTGGAGGACGCGCTGGCCCGCACCCATGCCCGCGTGCCCCCCGCCATCGTCCAGATGCTGCTGGTGCTGCAGGTGGGTGGGGGCCCGCGGAGGCGCATCTCTGGGCACCAGGCCAGGCCCCCCAGAGGCAGAGCCTGAGACTCATTCGGGTCCACGTGGCACATCCGTGGGGAAGCTTCTCAGGAAAAACCTGTGAGGGGAGAGGGAAGCAGGAGGAGCCCGGGAGGTGCTGGGGGAAGGTGAGCGTTCAGGACGGGCCTGGCCTCCGCCTGGTTCCCTGGGGAGCCTGGGGTGTCCCTCATGGGCAGGGGCTGCCGTGCCTTCACGCCCCAACCCAGTCCGTCGTCGGGGCTGTTGGCCACCTGCCCATGGTGGTTCCAGAGGTTTCTGTGCAGGTGGCTCTCACCCGCCAGGGCAGCTTCAGGAAGGCGGCCGCCGCAAGGTGTTGGCGGCCACCCTCCAGCCCCTGGGAGTGAGTGGCCCGCCCGAGACCACAGAGGGGCTGACGGGCCACCAGCCTGTGCTGCAAACATGGCTTTTTGCGAACGGCCGCATCTCCGGCCCCGTGATGGGCACAGTGTCCCGCAGTTACCGCACTGTGGCAAGACAAGGTTAGGGACCGTCAGCCGCCCCATGGTACAGGCAGGGTGTAGAGTCCTCGTCCATCCAGGGCTGATGAGGCCTGTCCTCGCCTGCGTCTGACAAGGCGAGGACAGGTCAGTGTTCTGTATCCCCCGAGCATGTGGGTGCCCTTCTAAAGTAGGGTCTGCGAGGCTGGTCTGGGGTCAGGGGGCAGCCAGTGAAGGTTCCAGAGCAGGGAAGGGCTGAAGAATGTGGAGGTCTAGGGCTCGGTGGACTGTACTGGGTGGGAGCTGGTGCCGGGCCTGCCACAGATTTGGAAGGATTTTCGGGGCCCCTGGCTGGATGGAAATGGGACCTCAGGACAGTGTGTCTCAGCCTCTTTCCTCACCTGTGCGACAGTGAAACTGCCTGCCTGCAGGGCACATTCCAGCACTAAGGGGGTTAAACCCGGTGTAAAGCCCCTGGTGGTGCTTCTGGGAACCCAGTGGCTGGACCAAGATTTAGAGCCAGGAAGGGGGTCTCACCTTGATCCCAAGAACACAGGTAGGTGGGGGCCAGGCTGGGCAGTGCCGCCCCCTGGTGGCCTCTCTGCCTCACACAGCTTCCCAGGCTTGGCCCTGCGGCCTCCAGGACTTGCCCTCCTGCCCCCACCCCCTACCCCATGGGTACAGCCCTGGCCGCACACCTGTGCTATTGCCCCACTCCCCACCCGGCCTGCACGTTGAAGGAGCTTGTCTCATGCCCCCGGTGCCCTTGTCCTCACTGCTTTCCCGTCCCAAATGGATCTAATGTCACAGCTGCTGGTGAGCATGTGCTTGGGACCAATTGTGCTCCCTGTGCTTCTCCAGCAGAGTGACCGTTCTCCTTCCCAGGCCCCGGGGCAGCAACTGTGCATCGGAGTGCCTGCCAGGCATGCAGCCCCTGGTCCCCCATTCTCTCCCTGTGCACCCGGGGGCAGAGACAGACATCCTTTGTAGGTCTCAGGAGTGAAGCAGTGTGAAGCTCACAGAATGGCCCAGCTGAGCGGAAGCATCGTGGTCATCCTTGCCACTGTTGCTGGGGGTGGAGGGGGCTCCAGGGAATGTGGGGTCCTTCATGGCAACCTAGAACCCCACTGCCCAGACCTCTGGGGTCTGTAGTGATGGCTCCTCTTTCATTCCTGCTGTTAGGAATTCACATCCTCTGTTTTAGTCGTTGGAGGCTGGAGGCTTAGAGACGTTGCTGGTCTTTCCAAGGAGCAGCTTGGGGTTGCGTTGATTATCTCTGAGGCTTTCCTGTCTTCGGCTCGCCTATTTCTACTCTTATTATATTTGTTCTGCTTTCTTCGAACTTTGTTTGCTCTTCCTTTTTCTAGTCTCCTGAAATAGAAGCTTAGATCATCGGCTTTCGGCTTTCTCTGTTCTAGTATATTCATTTGATGCTACAGCTTCCCTCAGGGCATGGCCTCCAGTGCATTCACTGTGTTTTCATGTTCATTTCACCCAAAACATTTTATTTATTTATTCATGAGAGATACACAGAGAGAGGCAGAGACAGGCAGAGGGGAAGCAGGTTCCATGTAGGGAGACTGATGTGGGACTCGATCCTGGGTCTCCAGGATCAGGCCCCGGGCCGAAGGCAGGTGCTCAACCGCTGAGCCACCCGGGCATCCCTCACCAGAAACATTTTAGTTGTTAAGATTTCTTCTTCAACCCATGGGTTATTTCAAAGCAAGTCAGTTGTTTCATCTGCACGTATTTGGGGATCTCCTGGTTGTCTTCCTGTTCTGAGTCCTGGCTTCATGCTCCTGTGGTCTGAGAGCAGGCACTGTAGGATTTCAGTCCTTGTCGATGTGTGAAGGTGTATCTCACGGCCCCGAACGTGGCCGGACCTGGCAGGTGTCCCACGGGAGCTGCGGATGCGTGTTCTGCCGTCGTCGGGGGAGAGCAGTCTGCTGGTGATGAGATCCAGTCGATTGGGGGTAGCATTGAGTTCCACGTGTCCTTCCCGAGTTTTTGTCTGTCTCTGTGCAGGGTTGAGGTCCCCGACCATGAGTGGATTCACGGCCCCTCCCGTGGCTCTAGCAGTTTGCCTCACCTGGTCGGATGCTCTGTTATTAGGTGCAGGCACCTTAGGGGTTGTCACACCATCCCAGAGAGTTGACCTTTGTATCATTATGTCATGACTTTCATGACTCCTGATGACGCTCCTTGGGCCAGAGTCCACCCTGTCTGAAATAACTTGGCTGCTCCTGCCCTCCTGAGACTGGCATCGGCGTGGCACAGCTCTCAACCCTCTGCTTCTATTTATTTTTATTTATTTTTTTAGAGAAAGAGAGAACCCTAAGCAGGCTCCCTGCCCTGCATGGAGCCCAGTGAGGGGCTTGATCCATGACGCTGAGATCGTGACCTGAGCCAAAATCAGAATTCGAACCCTTCACTGACAGAGCCCTCCAGGCACCCCTCACCCCTTTACGTTTAATCTGTGGGTTTCTCGTAGGCGGTGTGGCCGTCTGTAGCTGTCATCTGATGTCCTAAGGGTGTCATGTGCTGTGAGCCAGCAGCAGCCCCCTGAAGAGGGATGTTGTCCCCTCATTCCTTCAGACAGTGACTCTGAGCGCTCACTGGAGCCCAACTGTGCCAGCCCTCTGCCGGGGATGCTGGGGCACCAGCTTGCACCCCCTCAGCAACACCCAGGCTGTCCTCCGGGCGGCTGCCTTCCTCGGGCTCTGGCTCTGATGGAACTGGAGGAGGTGGAGCTCCCTTCAGAGCTCGGATGAGGGGGGTCAGGGAGGAAGTGGACAGCTGGCAGGGCCAGGCGGCAGTGTGGAGAGGAAGGGGGGCAGCCTCCCTGGGGCAAGGAGCAAGGGCCCCCAGGGCGGTGATGCTGTCGCTCAGTGAGGTCAGCTGGTGCGTCCCCCAGGACTGCCCGGAGCCTCTGGGAGGCCAGTGCATGGGGTTGGGGTTGGGGTTGGGGTTGGGGGTCTCTCTTCCAAAGGGCAGAGTACAGGTTTCTCAACCTGGTGTGGCCACAGGGTGTCACAATCTTTCAGGCCACTCCAGCTGCCATGTGCAGAGGGCAGCCTCGAGGGTGTCCAAGCAGGGAGGGACAGACACCCCAACTCAAGAAGGCTGGGAAGGGAGGTCACCACAGGCTCGGGTGGGGGCCAGAAACCCGGGGGTCTGGCTGTTGGTGGTGACTGTTGAGCTCAGTCTGACTGGGCCGGGCAGGCGAGGAACATGCTGTCCGGTGACCACCCGCCTCCCTCCCTCTCTTGCAGGGGGTGCACGAGTCCCGGGGTGTGACCAAGGACTACTTGCGGCTGGAGACGCTGATCCAGAAGGTGGTGTCACCCTACCTGGGCACCTACGGCCTCTACTCCAGCGAGGGCCCCTTCACACATTCCTGCATCTTGGGTAGGGCTTGACTGGGCCGTGGGCGGGGAGCTGGGTAACCTCTGGCCCCATCCACCGCTGCCCAGGCCCACCAGGGAATCCGGCCATCCAGGCTCCCCAGGGAATAGACGGCCAGAACCAGATCCCACTGGGAATGGGCTTTTCTGTCAGGCATAGACCGGTCCCGAGCATTCACCAGCCCTGCTGTGTGCAGGGACCTGGTGGGCCAACACCACACACGGCGACGTGACGACTCCCCTACAGCCCGGCAGAGGCTTCTGTGTTCCCAGTGAGGTCCCATCCGAGTTCGGTCCTGAACGTCAAGAGTTGGCCAGCAGAGGGCACAAGCATGTGCAAAGGCCCAGAGCCCAAGGAACCCAGCTTGTTTGGGGATCGCAGGGGTGGGGCTGCCTGGCCTGAAGGGCAGAAGCCAGCCACGTGGCTCCTTTAACAGATGCCCCATTGGTTCATTGGGCTCAGTAAACAGCGTCTGCTGTGCCCCGGCCCCTGTTCTTGGCCCTGAGGGGTCCGCACAGACCAAGCCCCAGCCACGTGGGCTCTCACCACCAGGGACCAAGCAGATGAGAGTCCAAGGGGCTCCATACCTGGGTGATGGGGGGGCCAGGGTGGGAAGCCCAGGGAAGCCCCCCCGCCCACAGGAAGTGACCGGTGAGCTGAAGGAAGGGGAGCCAGGCTGGAGAGAGGTGCATGAAAGCGTGGTGGACGGGGCACTGTGCACAGGGGATCCTTGGGAGTGCCCACTGGCCACTGGTGGGGAGCACCTGTCTCCTGCCCTGGAAAGGGCCCTGAGCCGCTCACCACGCTCAGTCCTGCCGCATGGTGGCCGCTCCATGGAGCTGGGGGCCCCGAGTGGGAGCCTGAGATCCTGGCCCCCCCCCCCCCAGGCCCAGCCACCATCTCCTGCCCTCTGGGGCACCCAGCACGCTCCGAATAAAACCCCAGCCCCGCCCTCATGTGAGAAGACCCTTTGTCATCCTGCCCCCACCCCCCATTCCAGCACTCACCACTACCTGGCCTGTGGGCACCCACGTGGGTTTGTCGTCCTCCCCACATACACACGCCAGACTCCAGGTCTGACGCAGGAGGAGCTGTGTCTGCCTGGGAAAGCATTGGCACGTAGGAAGTGCTGAGATCTTTAACTTTCCACAGGCAGGGAAACTGAGGCACATGCACATTTGAACCAAGCAGTTGACTTGAGCCGGCCCCCGCCCAGCTCCTGCCCATCCAGGGGAACAAAGAAGTGATATGGGCACAGACCCAGTGTCAGAGCTGGGGTGGGGACCCGCGTGCCTCTCCCTCACTCTCTGAGCTGCCCCAACAGGAGTGGTGGACGGGGACTGGGTCAAGGATCCACACCAATTTGGCTTTTCCCCGTGGCTGTCCTTTCATGCAGAGCTAAGCACACAGGAGGTGCTGGCTGTCCTCTGGGCCCAGGAAGGGCCTGGAACACACGGGTGCCTGGGTTTGCCAAGTGGCTGCTGCCCACCTGGCCCCTGGCCTCCCGGGCCTGACACCTCGTCTGTCTGTCTCTGCAGAGAAGCACTTCCTGCGCCGCTCCCGCTCAGGGGACGTTCTGGCCAAGAACCCCGTGGTGCGCTCCAAGAGCTACAACACCCCGCTGCTGAACCCCGTGGCGGAGCACGAGGCCGAGGGTGCAGCAGCCGGTGGCCCTGGTATCCGCAGGCACTCGGTCTCGGAGATGACGTCCTGCCCCGAGCCCCAGGGCTTCTCTGACTCGCCTGGCCAGGGCCCCGCCGGGGCCTTCAGACCGTCTCCGGTGCCCCAGTCGGGGCCGTGCCCCAGCAGACTGTACCCCCCCAGCCAGCCCCCCGAGCCTGGCCCAGGCGCGGCCCATGGCTCCCCGCCCTCCTCCAGTCCAGAAAACCTGGTGGACCAGATCCTGGAATCCGTGGACTCGGATTCGGAAGGAATCTTCATTGACTTTGGCCGGGCCCGTGGCTCTGGCGCATCGGAGTTCGAGGGGGCCGGGGGTCGGCAGAGTATTGTGTGAGGGCCCCGAGTTTTTACTGCCCCCGTGTGTGTGCCTGTGGGGTGCATGTGTGCAAGAGGTTTTTTTACTCTTTCCTGTGGGCGCCAGCCACTTTGCCATTTCCTGAGTCTCTGTTGGAAAAACCACCACCACCCCAGCCCCCAGCCCCGCTCCGTGCTGGGGCCTCTTGGCTGCTCCACCTGCCTCACAGGTCACCAGGTCCGCTGGGCAGCCGTGTGTGCATGGAACAGACATTGCCACCGCCCCCAGCCTGCCCCGGCCCGCCAGTGTCCACCCCCGTGGACACCGAACCCTGTGGCTCAGCCGGGCCTCCAGAATGATCCCCAGAGCAATGGGGGTCGGTCACAGACCTGCCTAACCCCCTTCCCGTTCGCCTCAGGCCACAGCGTGACCTGTGTGTGCCTGACCCAGGCCCACGAGCCACCCGTCCTCGCTCTGCCCGGGGCGGCTGGCCGTGGGCAGGAAGAGGATGGAATAAAACCTGTCTGCCCCAATCCCGAGCTCATGTCTGTGACGCCAGGCCCCAGACCTCCTTCCCCGGGGCTCACCCCCAGATCTCACATCTTGGTCCCAGGGCAGGTTGCTGGGGCCCAGTTCCTCTGCCCCATCCTGATAGTGGGGCTCAGAGGCCCTGAAAAGGAAGAGCTGGAAAGCGGGGTAGCCTCTTAGGAGTGGCTGGGACCATGGTAGGAAGGGCACACGCATAGGGTCAGGGATGGGCACGGCCACCAGCGAGGGAAGAGCATGTGAGGTTTCTTGTGGGCCGGGTGGGGATGTTTCTCATCCGGTTGGAAGGCAACCCCCTGCCCCATTCAAAGGGCTCACCCCTCGAGTTCATCTCTTGGAGGTGGGGAGGGGGCCCACGGGATGGGGGCTGGAGAGTGCTGTGCACTGGGTGGTCAGGAGGGGAGGCTCACTGATGGTGACACAGGGCCCGCCAGCCATGGGGATCTGCGCAAGGAGCCGTCTGCGTATCTCCTAGGAGACCCAGCCAGGAGCCCCTGCTTCAGCTTGGGGCACAGATGTGCCGTGGGGCGGCCAGCCAGAAGGAGCTCTGGCTTGTCATCTGTGAGATGGGAATGTACTGACTTCACGAGCTCCGTGTCCCCCCGCCCCCGCCCCCACCCCCGCCCCGGCACTTGGAAGGTGCTCCAGGAACAGGTGGGCCGCCCCGAGTAGGGGGCAGCCGGGCAGCTGGGAGGACAAGAGTGAGCAACCCCAGCCTCAGGGGAACTGGGCCGGAAGCCTGTTCCAGGTCGGAGAACTAATGAGAAGGGCCACTCGGCTGGGCCAATGGGGCTGAGATCCCTGAACTGCCTGCCTTGGCTCCCAGCTCCCTCCTGGAACCCAGGATAGGCTTGGAGCCAGCTAATGGATTGGGATGGGGGTGATGACCATCAGCAGGGTCCCCTCCAGGCAGAAGGGCCAGGCCAAGGCCAGAAATGGCAGGAACCTGTGTGGCTCTGCCCTCACCGGGGGGCTGGGTCCTCTGTTCTGTGCCCACCTTCTAGTGTTAAGGGCTCCCTTGCAGAGGTCTGGGCATCCCAGGCCCCTGGGGACTCTGGTGGCACCTGCTAGTACAGGGGCTCACGGCCAGGTGTGGCCTTTGTCTGTGGGGACCCCAGAGCTCTGACAAATACTGCCCTGGGCAGAGGGAGACCCCATACGCCAGCCTGTGGTGCCTCACCTGTGATGGAGAAGGTGAACCCCCAGGAGAGTGGATGCAGAGCCTGGGTCCTGAAGAAGTGGAGGGGCTGCCCCCAGGACCCCCCCTTAGAGGAGCAGCTCATCACCTGGGCTGGGAGCAGGTCTAGTGTTACACTCAGCCTTGTTCAAAAAACATTTAAGGTAAACTGAAACATCTTGTCATAAATGGGTAAATGACATGAAAACTCAGGACCAGGGGTCACATAATTTAAAGGACCAGGTTCAGCTTCCTCCCCGCAATCCACAGAACGTCTCATGTACAGATGTGTGGGCCTTGGCCTTGGATGAAGCACCAGCATCCCTTCCGAGAACCAAACTTTCTTACGACGAAGGCCACATCCCCGGTCAGGTCTCACTTTGGCCACCAGGGAGCTCAGGCCAGGCCCCAAGCTGGCTGCGGCTAGTGCAAGCCTGTGGCCCAGGAGCCTGCTGTCCTACCCCACCCCACCTGCCACCCCTAGTCCCTCCACCTGTTCCCTCCACGGGACTCGTCACTGTAACTTCAGGGGCAGACACGGGGCGTGGGGCTGGAACCTTCTACGGTGCAAGCATTCTAGATGTGGAGAAGCCCGTACCTCTGCAGCCCCAAGCCCTGGAAGAGAACTGGGCCCGGGAAGGGGCCCCGGGGCTTCGAGCTCCTGGGAGACCCGCTCAGAGGGGTCCGTGATTAGTCCGACCCCTACCAGGAGGCCACCTGTCCTGTCCCCGCCGAGCCACAGCCACAGGTCAGCGAGCCTATGGAACGTTCACTATTCGTGGTTGGTCCGCCCACGGCATCACCAGGGAACCTTCCCCATGGGCTGGGCTGTAAGAACCCACCTTACTGTTTCTGTCTTCGTTGTAGGTTCTCCGGACACTCTCTGGCCCCTGCGTGGGGCGTGGGGGTCTCGGGCCCAGCCTGCACCTGCCTATACGGACTCTGCATCTCAGCCAGCCCCCACGGGACCCGCGTGCTGTGACCCGCACCAGACACCGGCAGCCCTCCGTCCCAGGCGGGTGCTCCAAGGGTCTGAAGTGAAAAGTCCCGCTAAGCATCAAAGTCAGTAGCGCTTCGGGCAGAAACTCGCCCAAAAGCAGGCAGTGGAGCCGAGGGGTGGTGGGAACGGGGCACCCGCTCTATCCCGCAGCCTCAGCCGATGAAGAGGATGGTGGCGGGGGTGCAGGGGGACAGAGGGCCACACAGCGGGAAATCTGGGAAAAACCAACAAAGCTGTCTTAAACGATTCAACCCGGGAACCCCGTGTCCGAGCTGCAGAGGGGGTCCCGCTCTCCGTCTTGGGGTGCTGCCTCGGTCTGTGTGACTCCTTGGGGCACCTGCGAAGCCCGTCTAGCACGTCCTTAGAATGGCGCTTTTACAAGAAAACACAGATGACGAGGGGAGACGCACGCAGACGTCTGCAGAACGTGTCGGAGCCACAGCCAGATCTCACGCGGGCCCGTACCCCCCTGCCCACTTGTCAGGACCTGAAGTGACATTTCAGGTCTCAGCACCCCCTGGGTGTGATGTGAGCCTGTGTGATCGCTGCTGGGGACAGACGCTGGGCACTGCTCCTGGGCCCGGGCTCCGCCGACCGTGCACTCCTCAGGAGAGACGCTAACAGACGCTCCTGTCCTTCCATCCAGTGCATCAGCTCAGGGAGCTGAGGACTGGCACTCCAGCCCCTGCTGCTCACCTCTGAGGGGGGGGGGGGGGGGGGGACTCAGGGCACCCTCCCCTGGGAGCCCCCCTGCCTTGTGGCCCTGTTCAGGGCGCTCCCTGGCTTCCTCCATGGGGGCCGCCGGCTTCCCCTTCCTGCCAGAGTCACCGGGACCCAGCGCTTGGGAGTGACAGGTGCCCCACCTGTCACCCTTGATGCCTCCTCACCCTCCTGCCTGTACCGCTGCCCCCGCCTGGCTGGGCTGCCTCTCTCCCCAGCTGCACCCCCGGGGCAGCCAGGGAGGCTGCTCCACAGCACGGGGGCTGCCCCCCGTTGCCCTCCCGGAGCCCCCTGCGGCTGTCCGCTGCCCTGGGCCTGGTGCGGTAGGCCCTCCACGGGGGCGCCTCTCTAGGCCGCCTCTGGCTGGGGCTCCCCGCATCAACTCCCTCCTCCATGCACGTGCAGCACATGCACACCCCTGCGTGCACACCCCTGCGTGCATACCCCTGCGTGCATATGCACATGTGTGCACACACACTCCCCTCCCTGAGGCCCTTTGCTGCTTCCCACCGCTGCCTGCACCCCTCATTCTTTGCTTTCCCTGAGCCGGACCCCTCTGCCTGGCATACTTCAAGATTCCCCAAGTGCAAGATGCTCCCTGGTTTCCCTGAGGGGAAACCTGGCCAAGCCTCCCCTGGCACCCCCACCCCCACCCCCCTTCCTAAGGCCTGTGACATTCCCACGACACCGTGGGCCCCAGGAAGGCAGGCCTGGGCTAACCCGGCTGAAGACACTGGGAGCTCCATGGTCCCGGCTGCCTCCCTCACCTGCACCTGTGGAATCCAGGAGGGTTGAGGCTAAAATGAGGAGGGTCCCCTCCTGGAAGAAGACACAGGACCAGGATGGGAAGAGTGGGCAGCTGGGGCCCAGGCCCCAAAGCAAGGCCCCCTCCTTCATCACATTCTCCATGAACAAGCCCAGTGCACCAGAGCATCCAGGAACTGAGGGGCTTTCACGGACCTCCCACGAGGAGGGGAGGTGGAATCGGGGGGGAAGGGGGGCTGCAGGAGAGAGTTTCCACCTCCCATCCCCCCTGCACACACCTCTGCATTCCCTGCTGGAACTCAGGTTCCCCTGGAGGTCATGCTCATCTATGCAGACACTAATGCACACATGCATACGTGTGTCTCTGTCTCTGTCTTTCTTTGTCTCTGTCTCTACCTCTCTACCTCTGTCTCTCTGTCTCCGTACCGCCAATGGCACTAAACCATCCTGGCCCTGCCCCCTCGGCATCTTCCCTGTTTTCTGGCAGAAAAGGTCAGCTCGGTCCCTTGGTCCCAGGCTTCCAAACCCAGCCTGTCACCCTTCCTAACAAGCAAAGGCCCTTTCTGCCGCCAGGACCCACCCACTTTGGGAGGCAGGAGAACCGGAGGTCGGAGGTCGGAGGTCAGGTCGGAGGTCGAGAAAGCCACCTCCGGGGACCGGGAGAATTTTACAGCAGCAGCTGTCCTGGCCCCCAGAATCTTGACGCTCTTGCTCTGGGCCAGCGCCCGCGTCGTCCTCCCATCCCCGCCCCTGTCCCTGTCCCTGGGGCTGCCTACTACCACACATCCCATTTCACAGGCGACAGGACAGAGGCTCCAAGAGGTGTGAGGCCGGCTATGGTCCCTTGGCTGAGAGGGAGGCCGTGCCAGGGCCCTGTCATACCTCGGTCCCACTGCAGAGCTCTGGTGGCTGCTGGCCAGAGCATTAGGGGACGGGGACGGGGGACCCATGGCTGGGACCTGCGCCTCCTGGGGCCACATGCCTGCTGGATGAGCTGAATGGTGGAGGAGCCTCTGGGGAGCAGGAAGGCCAGGCCAGAGGGAGCCTTGGTCCTTTTCTTGGAAAAGGTAAAGAAAATCCTGTCATATTGTTAGTCCCTCTCCACCCTCTCTGTCATCTACCCTTTCCTTCCTGTCATCTCAGACTTCAGTTCAAAATGGCACAGGCGTGTTTGTGTGGACTCGTTAGAGGATGGAGCTCACTGCAAATGCATGGGTGGTGTGGGGAACACGCTCATGCATGACTGGAGGGGCCCCCAAACTTTACAGGCAGACGGGGACACACCCAGGCACGTCCCAGTCTGCCCATGATCCTTGCCCTGCCGAGTGGCCCTGAGCAGCATGTTTCAGAGACTGCCTCCTTCCCTGGGGCTCCCTGCTTCCTCCCCCAGCGCTCCCGGGGGGCCTCCTCAGTCCTGGGGTCAGTCCTGGGCGCGGGTGTGGGAGGGCCACCTGTTCCCGGGGCTCACTCAGCATCCAGGGCCGCTCTGGTCTGCCTGCCTCACCCCTGGAGAGGCCCCCAGCCCAGGCAGCCGGCCCCTCCCCTCCTTCTCCCTGGCGCTGCCCGGAGGTGGGCCTACCATCCTGGGGCTCTGTCTGGGCAGGCTGGGCAGAGCCTCCGAGGAGCGGGACACACCCCTTGCGGCCCCAAGTCCAAGCCCACCTGGGGTGTCTACTCCTCAATCTGTTCAAGCCTTGGGGAGGGGTATGCTCAGCCCCCCAACTGTCCCGTTCAATCGCTCCCACTGCCACTGCTCCTGGCTTTCAAATGGGCACCTTCTCACTGGACCCTCAAGTGGTGGACGGAGAGCTCCTCCCATGTCTCTCCTTCAGGACACTAATCCTATGGGGTCAGGGCCCCCTGATCTCTGACCTCATTTAAACCTTAATTACTTCTTGGGGCACCTGGGTGGCTCAGCGGTTGGGCATCTACTTTCAGCTCAGGGCATGATCTCGGGGTCCTGGGATCGAGTCCCCATCGGGCTCCCTGCATGGAGCCTGCTTCTCCCTCTGCCTGTGTCTCTGCCTCTCTCTGTGTGTCTCATGAATAAATAAATAAAAATTAAAAAAAATAAAGCTTAGTTACTTCCTTGGAGACCCCATCTCCCAATATAGTCATTCAGGTAGTCAGGGCTTCAACATACACATTTTCAGGGGACACGGTCCCTGAAATAGTACCGTCCACCCTGATGGATGATGGGCCCATTTCTCAGGTAGCAAGACCCCAGTCAGAGGAAGGTCACCTGGGGCCAGGAGCCCAGCGTGGTCACAGGTCACGGGAGCCCCACCCACCCTGTAGCATTTAGGAAAACTGGGGGTGGGTCACTATAACCTTCCTAGTGCCCTTGCCTGCCTGCCTGCACCCCTTCTGAGAGTTAACCTTTGCTTTGGGGGGTGTGCGTGTGTGTGTGCACCCCACAACAGCCACCCACTAGCCTGAGACCCCAGTGAGCACAGCCTTGGACCACCAGAGAGTCTTTGCTCTCTGTAGCGTCAGTATGGCTTTTAGGAAGGTCCCACAGGGGGCTGGGTGGCCAGAGGCCCAGGAATCACAGGGGCGAGGAGACCTGTGCTCTGGAGGGACAGATCGGAGTGGGGAGTCCCTCCTGGCTGGAGCTGCCTGGAGCCCAGGATGACCCCGGAGAAGGAAGGGAAGACCCCAGGCTGAGACAGAAAGCCTGGAAGTCGGTGTGTGCTTCTAAAGATTTGACTCACGTGTGATTTCCCATTTGACCATCAAAGTACTACTTGGCCTGTGAATTAAAAGAAAGACTGCTGGGTGTACACCCAGGTCGGCCGAAGGAGGGGACTTGAAATGATATTTGCATGTTCGTAGCAGCGCGATTCACAGTAGCCCAAAGGTGCAAGCAACCCAGTGTCCATGGACGGACCAGCAGATAAACAGAATGTGCTCCATCCACGCAAAGGAATATTGTTCAGTCTTTTTTTTTTTTTAAGATTTTATTTATTTATTCCTGAGAGACGCAGAGAAAGAGGCAGAGACACAGGCAGAGGGAGAAGCAGACTCCCTGCAGGGAGCCCGATTGCGGGGAGCCCGATGCGGGACTCCGGACTCGATCCTGGGGCCCAGGGATCGCGCCCTGAGCCGAAGGCAGACGCTCAACCGCTGAGCGCCCCCAGGTGTCCCCGAATATTGTTCATTCTTAAAAAAAAAAAAAAGAAGGCGATCCTGACACGTGCCACAACACGGAGGGGCCTTGGGGACATCATGCTCAGTGAAACAAGCCAGTCACAAAAGGACAAGAACTGTCGGATTCCATTTTATAGGAAGCCCCTAGAGTCGTCAGACTCAGAGAGGAAGAAAATAGAAAGGTGGTTGCCGGGGGCTTGGGGAGTGGGACGGACGTGTCTAGTGGGGACAGGGTTTCAGTTTTGGACAATGAAGGGTTCCGCAGCATGAGTGTACTTCACAGGACGGTGCGGGATACTTAGAAGGGGTCAGGACGGAGGGAGGGAGAGAGCAGGGAAGGGAGACCTCCTTCCCTCCCTGTGGCACTTTCCTTGGGGAGTGTGGGGCGCCCCACGCTGGCCCCTCTGTGGAGGCCTGAGTGGGGGGAGCATTATTCCAGCGAGGGACTGTGGTCTCCGAACTCCAGGAGTGTCCATCAGTGACCTTGGGGACTCCGTGCAGCTTCAGCCAGGGATGCAGCGGGCACAGACTCAAGCCCCTAATATCACGATGTTCTTCTGCTCTCTGCCTCCTGGGCACCTGGAAGGCCCCCACTTCCTTGTCTCCTTGTGGCAGCTGGGGCCACATGACCACCTCTGGCCGGCGCGTTCTCTGCAGAAGGGATGTGGGGCCCTTGGGAGCTGCCAGGTGGAGATTCTCCAGAGCTCACCTTCCCTCTGTGTGGTGAGTGGCACTGTTCTAGATGGGACGGCTCTGCTAGGTGAGGTCTTGGGGGCTGCAGACATGTGGTGTGAATGAGAGGTAGACCTAAGTCTGTGTGAGCCCCTGAGATGGGGGGGCTGTTTGTTACTGTGGCATACCCTGGCTTGACCTGACTGATACACTCTTCTTTCCCAAATGCTCTTTCCCTTGGACGCCTGGGGGGCTCAGTGATTGAGCATCTGCCTCCGGCTCAGGGCATGATTCTGTGATCCTGGGATCGAGTCCTGCATCGGGCTCCCTGCATGGAGCCTGCTTCTCTCTCTGCCTGTGTCTCTGCCTCTCTCTCTCATAATAAATAAATAAAATATTTTAAAAAATACTCTTTCCAAAGTGGTTTGTGAGTGGGGGGAGAAGGTCGAAGGGGATACGCGGTTTTATATGTTTATACGCACGCATGCCCTCGTGGGCAGAGCCGGGACCCTGGGCTCTGATCCTGAATTGGTCGCTGCTGTGTGACATTAGGCAAGTACTCCATCCTCAGTTTCTGGCTTCTGTAGCACGGATTTTTCCAGACACAAAATTCTGTGGCTGGTGATATTTCTTTGCTTGTGCATGCACTATGGACACACGCAGAGCCCGGCTGTAGGATTGTAAGCTCCCAGACACCAGCGTCCCTGATTAAGTAGCTCTGCGCAGACGACAATGCATGGGGTAGACAAGCGCTTAATGGGTTTTGACCTGAAAGTGATAATGGCTTAATAATAAACGGACGGTCTTACCCCAAGAACGCTCTTCCCCATTGACTGATGTGTTTGCTTAGAGCTCAGAACCGCTTTAACAGGCTGTAAAAAGCTATAAAAATGTAAAGTATCATCCACATCATCACAAGAAGAATTTCTCATGCTGACATTTCTCTTTTCACTATGGGGATTTATGTCAGCCTGCGTTTGGCGGGGGGAGATGGGAGGATGCGGGATCTGGCAGGGTTCGTGTTTGCCAGCCCCCGAAGTAGATTCTGTCTCAATATAGGGAAGGAGGTCGCTAAAGGATGTTGGGAGATCCCAGCCGTTGGGAGTGGGAGAGCCAACACCGAGGCACCACTCCTTCCAGGAGCAGGGACCCAACCCACTCCAAGGGACACACCTGATGGGAAAACAGCCACTCCTGCAGGCCCTGCCAGGGACACCCCCACTGCGTGGAGATGCCCCCACTGCACGGTGATGATCCCACTGCACGGAGATGCCCCCACTGCACGGAGATGCCCCCGCTGCACAGAGATGCTCCAGTTACACAGAGATGCTCCCACTACATAGAGATGTTCCCATTGCACAGGGATGCTCCTACTGCATAGGGATATTCCCACTGCACAGGGATGTTTCCACTGCACAGAGATCTTCCCACTGCACAGAGATGTTTCCACTGCACAGGGATGTTCCCACTGCACAGGGATGCTCCAGTTGCACAGAGATGGTCTCACTGCACAGAGATGCCCCCACTGCACAGAGATGCTCCCACTGCAGAGACACTACGATTGCACAAGATGCCCCCACTGCACAGAGATGCTCCAGTTGCACAGAGATGCTCCAGCTGCCACCAGGACTGACACCAATCATGTCCCAGGTACTTGTAGCCACCGCAGCCTCCCCCACCCCTCCACTCACATGCCCAGCCGCCCTTTCCACTGTAATATATTCCAGGACTGCTTCCTCCCTAAGAGCATACATCATGATGGTGGAGCCTAAGTCCCTGTTTGGGCCCTGGTTGCGAAGGAAAACGAGTAAACCTATTGTCTGGCCACCTTGGGCAGAGAGACTAGGAGGAGTGGGAGTCCCAGTGTAGCAGGGGCATGTGAAAGGGGCAGGGTGCCAGAGGGCACAACCGGTGTCCCACCCTCATGTCAGATAGGGCATCAAGAGTGTGGCCTGCTCAGTTGCAAATCCACAGGATTTCAATAATTAGGTCCAAATGATCCCAGAAAGCATCGTGCAGGGTGCACATGGGTTGTACTCAGTTTGCAGTGAGTGCTAACAACCAGATGCATTTGCTCTGAAACAGGGGCGGGAGCAGGCTTGGAGGGTGGGTGAGAAACCCGCCCTGAACTGGGAGCTGGCCCGGGCTGCACCGCTGCAGGGAGGCCCTCGCCTCCCCCCAGGTCTTAGGGGCCTGGCCCGTGAGGGAGAGAGTGGGTCGGGATTTAGATCCCTTTAGGCTCCGTCCAGCCACCACGCCCACACTCAGCAGGGAAATTCTGGTTTCGAGGTTTTAATAAGGTTCAAAGCAGAGCAAGTCTTGGCTCAAGCAGCTGGCAGGGAGAGTTAATTTGAGAGAAAACAAATGTGCAGCCTAAGACCTTGGACCAAAGGATCTTTATTTCCTCCTTTCTTCAAGCTCTCCAGCCCCCAGTGCTTATTAACGTGGAATTTGCTGCTTGGGGAAGAGCCAACTCTCCGACTTCATAAACATTTGTAAGAGCAAATTTAATAAAGCCGGGAATAATGCCATTCAGATGTAATTCCTTCGTTTCGCATTATTATTCTTTGTCTTCTCTTGCAAGGCATTTGAAATGCACGGAGTTATTGTTATAGCAACAAAAGGAAATGAGTAACTGGTGGCTTGCTGATTAGACGCACTTGGGGAAAAATGGAGAAAGGAACCTAACTGGGACCTGCCTGGGTTTTACTGTTCCTTTCTCTTTCTCCTTCCTTTTACCATGAATGGCGAACACACCTGCATTGTTTCCCCTGTAATCATTCTGCATTACTGCCTTATCATACGCATGTTATGATCACTAAGCTCTAGCTGTGGAATTTGTATGAAAGTCTCACAAACACAAGTGCGGGGAGGGTGGCATTTTCCCCCCTCCGTGTCTTAATACCGTGCAATTATGGGGCCAGCCACAAGGCGACTGGGGGATTTTCTCTTCTGTCCAAAGTTGCTTTTTAAGACAGAAAACCTGCAAACTGTCCCTCTTTTGTGGGAGACTGAACTTGCATTGATACTAAAAAAAAAAGATGTTTGGGGAGGCCTGGGTGGCTCAGCGGTTTAATGCCTGCCTTCAGCCCAGGGTGTGATCCTGGGGTCCTGGGATCGAGTCCCACATCAGGCTCCCTGCGTGGGGCCTGCTTCTCCCTCTGCCTCTGTCTCTGCCTCTCTCTCTGTCTCTCTCATGAATAAATAAATACAATCTTTAAAAAAAAAAGATGTTTGTATTCCAAAAAGGAGAAGAGACACAAAGCACTAGATTAACCCGATGGAGTGTGGATCGAGTGTGAGTTACTGGCATGAATCAAATCCTTGATGTCATGTTTTGAGAGAGAAGGATTTGGTGTACAAATAGGCCCATTCCCGCTCTGTCCAGAGGCACACACATGTATGGGTGTGAGAAGTTAGCACCACAGTCCCCTCTTCGCTACCTAGAGTCCTTTGGGAGCAAGCAGTGTACGCAAGAATAAGAGGCAGGTGCAAGGTGCTAATTGAACAGGCTGGCCGGTGAGTATGGTTACAAATTCTTTGCACACAAAAAGGCCGCTGCTTGGGTGATGATGCACATGGGGAGCAGGGGTGTGGGAGCGCCTGGCTCCGGGGCCCCAAAGAGACCAGGTCCAGCCACTCCTTGACAAAATCCAAAGGCAGGGAGATGAGTGATGGTGACACAGGAAAGCAGTTTATTCCATTGAGGCCAATGCCGGGAAGACAGCGCATGGACATCTCAAACGCTGTCCCCAAAGAGCTGAAAAGCCGTCCAGGTTTATACCTGGAAAATGTGGGACAAAGGTCAGTGGGTTGGAACAGGTGGGCGGTAAGGGTCAGGTTGTCACTGTCGTGGGCTCAGTCACCTGGGGATTTGCTGGCTCAGGGGGGGCCTATTGCTTGAGGGGGTAGTTCTGGTTCCCAACAGGGGATGCTCTGCCTACAGGGTCTTTCACCTGAGTTAAGAGATACACGGGAGGGACGCCTGGGGGGCTCAGTGGTTGAGCGTCTGCCTTGGCCCAAGGCGTGATCCCAGGGTCCTGGGATCGAGTCCCGCATCGGGCTCATAGTGAGGAGTCTGTTCCTCCCTCCACCTGTGTCTCTGCCTCTTTCTCTGTGTTTCTCATGAATAAATAAAATCTTAAAAAAAAGAGAGAGAGAGAGAGTGAGAGATACACGGGAAAGAACTTAGAAGGTACCAACCGAGGTCAGCACAGAGGCCGTGGGAATCTTCTTTCAATGGTAACAGGAAACGGGGGTCATCCTTTCATCCACGTTGATTGGGGTTGGCGCCAGCTCTGAGCCCAGCCGGGAGCAAACGGCCTTGCAGCCCCGGTCTGCCACAGAATGGAAACAGCCAATTTCGTGCCGGGCACTGGTCCTGTCGACACTAATCCATATTCATGTATTTCATGGTTATCATTAGCAAAACCGGCGGGAAGCAGACTGTCTTTTGACTTTGGGGAGGATAAGGCCCTGGTCTAACTCCCTTCCCACTCCTGGAAAGGTTATGTGTCTCAGACTCAGCCAGTCAGAGGCCTTCTCTGTTTTTTGTTTGTTTTTTTTTAATTTAAATTTAAATTTTTTTCTGCTAGTGTCAGGAGAGAAACTCCACAATTTGGTAACACAGTATAAGAGTGTGTTATCAGAGGATGCTTTGGGTTGCAAGGAATAAAAAACTGTAAATTAGTTTAAACAAGACTTTATTGGTGCATCAAACTAAAAAGTCCAGAAGTAGGGCAGGCTTTGGGGCAGGTTTGATCCGGGGGTTCTGGAGGACCTGGTTCCTTGTCATCTCTGTTTAGACCTCTTTGTGGTCACAGGATGGCCTGGTGAGTCCAGTGCACCAACCTTCCTCATCTAGGTTGGGGGAGGGAAAAGGAGGAAGCAGGATTTCTTCTCCCCCAACTATTCCAGCCAGGACCAGTTACTTTGAGAACCTTCACCAGTACCATTAAGGAGGGGGTGTATTATGCTGGCTGGCCTCTGCAATCAGACCCCCCCAGAGATGGGGAGAGGTCAGCATGCCTGATTATCTTGGCTGCTGGACGGAGGCTACTGGGCACACATAGAGCCCATCACACACGGTCCACCAGTAGCCGTGCCACCGTCCATGCAAAGCAGCCTGGGACTGGGGAGCCACCTGTCCCCCTCCACCCGGGTCAGGGGAGCACTGGGGCTGGGGCAAGGCATGAAAGGCTCTTGTGGCTGTTGTGTGGAGGCAGATCAAAGGGGCCAGGGTGGGGCAGGGGGGCCTGGTAGGGGGCCGCTGCATGAGCCACCTGCGAGGTGCTGGTGGCCAGGTCTCCTTGGGCCAGTGTGGGGGAGAGAAGTGGTGGTGCCTCGTCTACTCTGGAGTAAGAGCTGTGGGGCTTGCTGAGGGACCGCAGATGGGATGTGGGAGCTGGAGGGGAGCCAAGGATGACCCCAAGGGTTTGGACAGCGTCCAGGGACCATGAGGTAGGAAGCCCAGGGAGGGGCTCCAGCTGGCCCCCAGGCCTCTGCACAGAGAGGGCAGGTGGGGAGGTGGAGGCAGGACTCTGGTCAGCAGATCTTCGGTTAGGATCATCAGGGTATAGACCATGTTGAGAGCAGGAGGCTGGATGAGATCAGCCGGTGTAGGCAAAAGCGGGGTGCAGACTGGGCCCCGGGGTGGGCTTCAGGGCAGGGAAGTAATGCTCCCACGGGCGGAAATGCAGCACGTGGCCCGAACGACCCTTTAGAGGCCCAAGTCTCCGTCACACTGCCTCCTCCAGGAAGGCCTCCTCCTGGCTCCTCAGCTTGGGTCAGGGCCGCGGTCTCTGGGGAGTTCTGAGCTCAGCGTGGGGTCCCCACCGCCGCCCAGGAAGGCAGCACCGGGCCCAGGAGACGCTTTGGGAGATTCTATGGACTCCTCCTGCCTGCTCCTCACTTTGCACGTCGCCAGCGCGGGCAGGCGGGTGGGCACGGAAGGGGCCAGCCGCAGGGTGGGCTGTGCCAAGGAGGGGCTGACCCGCGCGAGACGCAGGCGCGCCCCGGGGGCTAAGCCAGGGGCTCGCGGCACCTCCCCCCCGCCCGCGGGCTCACCTGTGCGGCCGGTCCCAGCCCCGCCGCGACCTCCGCCGACCCGGGCGTCCGAGCCCCAGAACCGCAGCGCCGCGCGGGCCGGGGCGGGGCGAGGGGCGGGCGGGCGCGGGGCGGGGGCCACTTCCGGGGCGGGGCCAGGTGAGGCGGGTCGGCCGCGGAGCGCAGGTGAGGCGCCGGGGGGCTGTGGGCAGGTGAGGCCCGGCGTCCGCGGGGGGAGCCCGCCCGAGCCTCGCGTGGGGACGCCACGCGGCTCCGACGGTGTGAGCGGGCGGCCGCCCCGGGTCACCGCCCAGGTGGGCCCGGCGACAGGTGACCTGCGCGGGAAGGCGGGCGAGCCCAGCGGCCCCGCCGGGGGGGGGGGGGGGGGGGGGGGGGGTCTCCTCGCCCTTCCCCCCCCTCCCCTCTGGGTTTCCTGGAGCACGCTCCTCCCCCTCCTGGCCCCGCACCCTCCCCTCCCCCTCCTGGCCCCGCACCCTCCCCTCCCCCTCCTGGCCCCGCACCCACTCCCCTCCCTGCTCCCTGCCTCTCCCCCCTCCTCGCTGGCTGCGCACCTCCTCAGTCCCTGCTCCCTGCCTCTCCCTCACTCCCTTCCCTCCCTGCTCCCGGCCTGAGCCCCTCCCCTTCTCTCCCTGCCTCCTCCCGTCCTCTTCTCTCCCTCCTCAACCCTGCACCCCCTCCCCTCCCTGCCTCTCCTCCCCTTCCTCGCCCTCCCTCTTGGCCCTGCACTCCTTCCCTCCCTGCCTCCTCCCACTCCTCCCCCTCTCCCTGCACCCCTCCCCTCCCCACCACTCCTCTTCTTTCTCACCCCTGCACCCCTTCCCTCCCAACACCCCTCCCCTTTCTCCTGCCCCATCCCCTTTCCCCCCTCCTCCCCTCCCCAGCCATCTGCCTGGCTGCTGGCCCCCCATTCCCCTCCCCCATTTGGGGTCTCTCATTTGGCAGGGTTGCACATTGTACAGGCACATCAGCCCCCTCACCCCAAACCAGGGAGGTGGGAGGCATCTGTCCATTTGACAAATGAGGAAACTGAGGCTGAGCAGGTGCTAGGCTGATTCAAAGCCAGGGCTCTGGCTGGGCTGCTGGCTGGGCCAGCCCCAGGGGTGGAAGCCCAGGAGTGAGTGGGCCAGAACGCACAATCAGTTAGGGGCGAGGCCCTGGCTCCTCTCCCGGTTCTCAAGCCCTGGCATGGGGCCTGGTCCCAGAATTCCTGGGGTCACTGACTGCAGCACTGGCTTGGGGCTGTGTGGGGTGGCTCCCCAGGCCCCTGGAGAAGGACCTTTTAGAATCCTCAGGAAGGGGGCACAGGGGTGGGGACATGGCCTGGCTGTCTGGTGGCCACAGACTGGGAGGTGCTGGGTCAGAGGCTACGCTGTGCTTTAGCACATCTGTGAAACGTGGTGTTAACATTCATGCCGGTGAGAACTTGGAATTTAAGTTAAGACTCAACAGTTAGCATCCTTTGGTTGGTTTCTGTTGGCCGTTTTGGGGATCTCGTTCGTGCGTTTCTCCTTTAATACAGTGACTAACCATTCCTCCATGTGACACCGGGAGGGGGCAGTGAGCAGGGACACAGGGTACTGGGCCTGAGCCCAGCTCTTCCTGTGGACAGCCGCCTCCACAGTCCTTGGACACAGTAGACCCAGAGGGAAGCTGGGGGCTAGAGGGGGTCACGGGGGGCATCCTGGAGGAGGCAGCCATTGAACTGGAAGATGGATGGGGGAGGTAGGCATGGAAGGTATGCAGGTTGGGGTCACACGGGGAGGGGGGGAGGTTATTCACCCATAAGGTGGGGTGGGAATGCCTGCAGAGGACCTGATAGGTGGGGCCGGTAGGAATTCACCTAGATAACATCACTGAATCATTGAAATGGGACCTCAGTGAGATGTTTTAAGGTCTGGAAATTCCTTGACTAGACCTCGTGTGAACCTACGGCATCTCCCTAACAGGCTGTTCCAGGCCAAGTCGGAGGCGCGCAGTAAACGGTGGCTTCAGTCAAAGGGGGCACAGCAAGAGCTCAGAGCACCCTGGAGCTGCCTGGCGTGCTTATCTTTGGCCGCATCCAAGACTCCATCCCATCCTTTGATTTTAATGCTCTTTCCAGGCTGGGGACACTGAGGCACAGAGACGGCAGGGGAGAGAAAGAGCTGCAAGGGGAGGCAGAAACCTAGCTGTTGAGCAGGGTCACTTCCTCTCTCAGGGACTCAGCCTCCTAACCTGGGAAACGGCCCCATTGGCCACCCTTCCCTAAGGGCCATCAGGCCCCGACCTGCAGGCTCGCTTGCCCCACGGCTCACTCACAGCAGCCTCCCCAGGCAGGAGGGCTGTGACTATCCCCCTAGATGAGGACGTGGAGGCGGGGAGGCTCAGGTGACTCTGAGGGCGCAGGGCCCGCGCGTGGAGAGCCAGCCGGATGCCCGCTGAGCTGTGGCTGCAGCGTCCTCACCTCCCTGCATCCTCACCTCCCTGCCAGGCTGTGGCACCTCCGGGCCACTGGGGTCGGGCTTCTTGGTGGAGATGTTCAAAGCCTGCAGGTGACGGTCCTTCAGATGCCTCAGAAGTTAGCGTCAGGATCGAAGAATGCTCTCTCTGGTTTCTTTTCAGATAAATTGTTAAACTTCTCCATCAACCCTTGGGTTGAAATGGATGCTCAGGGAAGACGTACTGGGTGTGTCCAGAGGCTTCCCGGGCCTCGGGGGCACAGCCGCGGGGAGCCCTTCTGGGGACCGCACTGGGTGGTGTAGGGATGGCCTGGGAGATGCCCCTGTGGGGCTCCTGCTGGGGACACCTGCTCCCGAGTCCTGGCTCCTGGAACTTCCGGCAGCCCGCTCTGGGTGCCGTCCAGGTTTCTGGGTCCCCGGAGGGCGGGAGACCCGGCTGAGTCATGGTCTCCGTGTTCTTGCCTCTCAGACAGGTTACATAAGCAGCAGGTTGTCCTGAGGCTTGGAGGGGACATCGTGGACATTCAGGAGGGATAGGGTGGCGCTCTGCTCAGCAGCTGGCCCTGGAGCCGGGCTCCTGACCTCCCCACCCCCTGGCTGTGTGCCCTGGAGCTGCTAACTGGGGTTGCTTGCCGCTCCGTGTACCTTGGTTTCCCCATCTGTTAATGCAATGTTAGTACCGACTCGGGGTTACTGAGAGGAGCGAATGAGTTGACTTGCGCTCAGCACCTGTGACAAGGTGTGGCGCCTTCATAAGTGTGTTTCGCAGTATTGGTTCTACCCATGGACCACGGGGAGCGTGAAGAGTGAGCTTGTGTGGAACCTGCTCCTGCCCTGGGTGAGGGGCAAGCAGTTCTTTCTTTTGATGCAGCCGATGGGCGGGGAGCCTGGTGAGTGTCCATCAGAAGGAACTGGTTTGGCAGGTCAGGAGTCCAGAAACTCCTGGGGAGCCGTCCCTTCCCTTCCCCCTCTTGGAGGTGAAATTAAAACAAGCAGAGAGTGACGCCTGGGTGGCTCAGTGGTTGAACATCTGCCTTTGGCTCAGGGTGTGACCCCGGGGTCCTGGGATTGAGTCCCCATCGGGCTCCCCACAGGGAGCCTTCTTCTCCCTCTCCCTGTGTCTCTGCCTCTCTCTGTGTGTCTCTCATGAATAAATAAGTAAAATCTTAAAAAAAAAAAAAAAAAAAAGCAAGCAGAGAAAATCCTTGTGGACAGTGGGCTGTGTGGGCCGTGTGGGTGGGCACCCTGGTTATCTACAGGGAGGCTTTAGTGGTTAAAGCCAGGGAGGGCTTTGAACCAGCAGGGGCATGGGTGGGGCTTCTGGAAAGTGCTGCTGCTGCTTCTTTTCCTTTTTTTTAAAAAAGATTTTATTAATTTATTTGAGAGAGAGAGAGAGAACAGAGGCAGAGGGAGAAGCAGGTTCCCCCCTGAGCAGGGAGCCCAATGCGGGGCTCGGTCCCAGGACCCCAGGATCATGACCTGAGCCAAAGGCAGACGCTTCACCAGCCAAGCCACCCACCCGGGCACCCCGAAAGTCCCTCTTTGTTAGGTCTTGTTCTCCGCTAAGTTCTGGGTGCCTCTGACGCCCCTGCAGCTCCCAGGTCACCACTGTTTGTTCTGTGCTGTTAAAACACCTTTGGGAGTAAGCAGGACGGCCCGGTGTGAGCTGCTGCCGCGCTGCAGCCACACCTGGTCTGGGCTCGCCCCCACCTGCCTTCACCTGCTTACTCCCCCACCTCCAGCCCCCCCCCCCCCCGCCCCCGCTCCTGTATGATTTTTTTTTTTTAAGATTTTATTCACTTATTCATGAGAAAGAGAGAGGCAGAGACACAGGCAGAGGGAGAAGCAGGCTCCATGCAGGGAGCCCAACATGGGACTTGATCCTGGGACTCCAGGATCACGCCCTGCCCCGAAGGCAGGCGCCAAACTGCTGAGCCACCCAGGGATCCCCTCCTTTATGATTTTAAGTAGTCCCCAGACTCCATAAATATCACAGTGTGGATCCCCTTTTTTTAACATGACAATACTATTACTATGCTTTTTTTTTTTAAGTATTTTATTTATTTACTCATGAGAGACACAGGCAGAGGGAAAAGCAGGCTCCCTGCATGGGAGCCCAATGTAGGACTTGATCCCAGGACCCCAGGATCATGACCTGAGCCGAAGGCAGACACTTAACACTGAGCCACCCAGGCAGCTCTGCTTAAAACAGTTAACATAGGGGTACCTGGCTGGCTCATTCGGTGGAATGTGCGACTCTTAATCTCAGGGTTGTGAGTTTGAGCCCTACGTTGCGTATAGAAATCACTTTAAAAAAAACAACATAATTCCATAATGTGCAGTACGCATTTGGATTCCCATTTGCTTCCAATATCAATTTTTTTATCCTTTCTTTCTTTTTTTTTTTTTTTTAATAGGCTCCGCACCCAGCACAGAGCCCAATGCGAGGCTGGGACTTGCAACCCTGAGATTAAGAGTCGCGTGTTCTGGCGACCGAGCTACCCAGGCGCCCTCAGATTGAATTCTTGAATTGGACTTGAGCCAGCAGTAATAACAAGGAACCATTTATGGGTCCCTTCCTCCCTGCAGGAGCCGCTGTGCTCCAGGTAGCCAAGATAGCCCATGGGAAGGCCCCAAGGCGGCAGCAGCTTGAAGTGTTTGAGGGGCAACCTCAGACGGCCTTGAGGCCTGTGTGACTGGAGCAGAGAGAGTGGGGCTGGGGCTGGGGAGGTGGCATGAGGTGGCTGCAGGCACAGGCGTGAAGAATCAGTGTTTCAGGTGCTTGCAGGGGCTTGAATTTTATTCCAAGAACTGCAGCAGGTGTTGGTGCTCGCAGGGTGTCAGGAAGCGTCTGGATTGGGTAGTCGGGATATTCAAATCCAGCATGGGGGTGGGGAGAGGTGTAGAACGGAGATCGGGGTTTGAGGATGAGGATGGAGAGCGTGGCATTGAGCACCCATTAGGAGGAGTCCCAATCGCTGCCCTCCTCGCTGGCCCTGGGCTGGTTAGTGTTGGGACTTGGGTGAGACAGACACAGCCCTGGCTGTCTGTGACCATATGGTGATGGGTCGGGGACACACAGGCACATGGCGAAGGCCCATGAGGACTCTGAGGGAGTGGGGTGTTGCCCCAGGGGAAGCCCCTCTCCTAGCTTGGGGTAGGAGGGCCAACTGAGGCCTCAGGATGCTTTTTTTTTTTTTTAAGATTTTATTTATTCATTTATTTTCTTAGATTTTATTTATTTATTCATAGAGACACACACACACACACAGAGGCAGAGACACAGGCAGAGGAAGAAGCAGGCTCCATGTAAGGAGCCTGATGTGGGACTCCATCCAGGGTCTCCAGGATCACGCCCTGGGCTGCAGGCGGCGCTAAACTGCTGCACCACCGGGGCTGCCCAGGATGCTTTTGATTATAAGGAAGAGAAAACCCAATTGTGAACTGGCCCAAAAGCCAAGGAGGGTATTTTGGCCCACGTAGCTGAAATGGTCTGGCGATGGTGTGGAGACCAGGTACGGCTCAATCAGGGTCTGGCAATTCCCTGCCTTCTCTATGAACCCCTGGATCTTCAGTGGGGAGCGAGTTGGCTGCAGCATTCTGGCCTCATCTCATACATGGCTGTGCGGACAGGGACTTCTCTAGGGGTCCTCTCTTGCGATCTTTCCCAGAAGCATCAGGGAAACTTTTCCTGGTGCCTCATGGACCTGAATGAAGCCATTCCTGGGACCAGAGAAGTGGCCCTGTGCTGACTGGCTCGGGCTTGGCTTCCCCCAACACAGCTTGGAGAAGGGAGAGATAGGATGACTGTTAGGTAAGCAGGCCACCCAGAAGGGCTGTGCAGGGGATGGCCTACACCTGTGCAAGCACCCAGGTACCCTGGCGGGGAGGCGGGGGGTGGAACAGCCCTGTCTGCCCAGACAGCCATGGGAGTGGGAGCCGCTGAGTCCTGGCACCGTGGCTGCGAGGGCCCCGGGACGGGCAGGAGGCCCCAGTGAGCGGCTCTGGGGCAGAGTCCTTTGGCCTGTTGGAGTACCGACCCGGCAGGCTCACGCAGCCCATTACAGCCTGTTTGGGTCTCGCTGCTGGTGTCTCACCTGAGAATCGTGCCCGGTTCCAGCGGCCTCTGGTGCTACTACTACCTGGACGCTGGTCCACACGTGCCTTCCTGCCATTGTCAGGGCCTCCGTGCTGCGTGTGAGGAAGAGCAGGAAGTGGGGGGTCTGCTTTACTGAATTTGGAGCAGAGCTGAAACAAGAGCGTGAAAATCGCTTTTGGGGAAGAGGAAGAGAGAGAGGGCGCGTGCGTGTGACACGGTGCGCACACCAGGGGAGGGCAGGAGGGAGGGAGACAGAACCTCAAGCAGACTCAGGACCCCGAGATCATGACCCAAGCCGAAATCAAGAGTCGACACTCAAACAACTAGAGCCACCCAGATGCCCTTAAAAATTACTTTTTATGAGGTACCACTAGAGACCTGGGAATCTCAACTCTGGTGACCCCCACCCCTCGGCCCCCCAGCCATGGGCAGGGGCTCCAACCACTCCCACGTGGGCACTGCATCCCCTTCCCCTCGGGGTGCCAGCCCCTCTCCCTGGGGCCTGTGAAATACGGGCTTGGGGGCCCTCCCCCCCCCATCCCTTTAGCAGAAGCTCCTTCTGCGATGCGCAGCAAACCCTTCCTCTGTGCACCCTGCACACGACCACACCACTCAAATTCAATTTAGTGCTAATTTGCCTGAGGTAAGTAGGTGTTAATTTGTAGCTACTGCATTAAGATAATTGCTGTGAGGGGCCTATTTGTGAAATGTGCAGATATATTTTTATAGCAACAAACCATTTTGCTATGAATTATAAACAGATGGGTCCGGTGATTTGGAATCTCTTTTGCATAACATGCACGTTGCAGCAGGCCTGCTCCGGTCCATGTCTCCAGCCAGCGCCCCCCCGCCCCCCCCTTCGGGCGGGGGCGGGGGGTGGGGGGGCTCCTCAGGGAGCCCGGCTCTCGGCTCAGGGGTAAAGGGTCTGGCACCGAGAGACCCAGGGGGAAGTGGCGGTGGGCAGACTCAGGTGGAGGGTGATGGAGCTTGTGCCCCAAAACCACCGCTTAGGAGGGTCAGTGCATTTGTAGTGTCTGCACGATGCTAGGTTCTTTTTCTTTGTTTTTTGGGTTTGGTTTTTTTTTTTTTTTTAAGTTTCTGTTTATTTTCTAAAAGATTTTATTTATTCATGAGAGACACAGAGAGAAAGAGAAGGGGACACAGGTAGAGGGAGAAGCAGGCTCCATGCAGGGAGCCCAACGTGGGACCCGATCTCGGGTCTCCAGGATCCCGCCCTGGGCTGAAGGCAGCACCAAACCACTGAGCCACCCCCGCTGCCCAGATTTCATTTATTTAACAGAGACAGAGCACAAGTACGGGAGGCGGCAGACAGAGGGAGAGGGAGAAGCAGGCTTCCCGAGGAGCAGGGAGCCCGACACGGGGCTGGACCTCGGGATCATGACCTGAGCCAACGGCAGGCGCCCCATGGTGGTAGGTTCTAGGGATCCTGTGCGCGCGTCCAGGCAGCAGCTCAGCCCTCACGAAGCTGATCTGCTGAGGGGGCCCCATGGTAACATTAACCTGAGGACCACAGACGCAGGTGCACCCTCGCACCCAGTGGAGGTTTACAGATGAGCTCTGGGACATTAACTTTGTGGGACAGGCTGGGGAGGGGATTGTGTCAACACAGGTCATGAGAATGAACAGGACATGGCGGGGAGCACCAGTGTGTATTTGGTCTCTGACCCAGTTCTGGGCACGGGGCTCCTGGGAACCCAGGGACCCTCCTGAGTGATGGGAGTGTCTTTTCTCATTCTTAAAGGGTTCCTTTTGGGCACCTTGGGGGCTCAGCAGTTGAGTGTCTGCCTTCGGCTCAGGGTGTGACCCCGGGGTCCTGGGATCGAGTCCTACATCGGGCTCCCTGCAGGGAGCCTGCTTCTCCCTCTGCCTGTGTCTGCGTCTCTCATGAGTAAATAAAATCTTTAAAAAAAATAAAATAAAAGGTCCCTTTGGATCTTACCTGAGTTCATGCTAATGAGGGGGCTAGTGGAGGGGGCTAGAGAGTGGACCCCCTCCCTCCTAATGAGAGGGTTTGAGCCTTTCAGCCCTACCCCCCAACCTCCAGGGAGAGACCTGGGGCTGGTAGTTGAGGTCCATCATCAAGCACAGTGATGATTTAGTCCTGCCTCTGTGCTAAGTGGCATAGGAGAGCACATGGGGGTGCTGGGAAGGTGGTGCACCCAGAGACCGTGCACACACACCCGATACCTTGCCCTGTGCAGCTCCTCTTTTTTTTTTTTTTTTTTTTTAAGATTTTATTCATTCATAAGTTCCTGGGGTAGGCGGGAGCGGCATGGGATTTGGGAGAGCATCTGACGGGCCGAGTTTCTGGGGCTGCAGCATAGTGGGGAGAGGAGGATGCCCAGGGTAAGGGGGTACAGGTGGAGTCCAAGCTGGACTGGAAGCCCCAGGCTGTGGGGCCTCACATCCTTGAGCGGGAGCCTGCTGTCCTGTGAGCAAGGCCGGGCTACATGTGCCTTTTCTTACTCCGTGTCCCTTCCTTGCAAAGCTCTAGGTGCCTGGAGCAAGGCTAGCATTAAAAGATCATTTCCAGAAAAGGGATAAAGCCATGACTGTCCTACAGACAGAAAAATGGACTCGCGTAAAGGATTTTGTTTAACTCATGAGGGAGCCAGGCAGGTGGTGTCACCAGACTGAGGATCTGACGTGCAGAGGTCGGGAATACAGAAATAAAGTGAAAGGGAGGCAACTGAGGGCATTTTGGGGGAGGCGGGGGTGGGGAGCAGAGGGAGAACCCACCGGACTTCCACCTTCCACAGGACAGGATGGGATTTGCATCTCTGTAGACAAGTATTATTTTGTGTTGCTCTCAGCTCTCTGCAGTTTGCATAGTTAAAGCTCCCAAAGGATGGAGTGGGGTAGCCCCCGGAGGGGGTTCTCTGTTCTGGACAATGTATAGTTTCCTTTCTTTCTTTCTTCTTCTTCTTCTTTTTTTAAATTTAATTAACTTATTTGACAGAGAGAGAAGGGGATAGAGCACAAGCAGCGGGAGCAGCAGCGGCAGAGGGAGAAGCAGGTTCCCTGTGGGGAGCCCAATGCGGGACTCGATCTCAGGACCCCGGGGTCACGACCTGAGCTGAAGGCAGACGCTCAACCACTGAGCCTCCCAGGCGCCCCTGTTTTGTGATTCTGGTAATTCATGGGAAGAGCAACCTGAGTATGTGAGAGACTTGAATCAGGTTCTCGAGGGACATAGAGCCAATAGATATTTATCTATAATTTTGTCTGCAGGTGTTGGCTTATGCAGTTGTGGGCGCTAGCAAATCTAACATCCGTAGGGCAGCAGGAATTCTCCATTTATCTCCAGGCAGAAGTCGGTCCCTGAAAAAAAACCTCAGCGTTTGCTCTGAAGGCCTTCAACAGATTAGACGAGATCCACCCACATTCTGGTACATCAGCAGCTTTACGCAAAGTCAGGGGGATTAACTGTAAACGTTAATCCCATCTACAGGTACTTTCACAGCCACACCCAGGCTGGTGTTTGACCAAACAGCTGGGCTCCACTGGCCAGACAGGTTGACGCGTAAAATCAACTGTCACAAGGCCGATAGGACCAGACTTACCCTGGTGCCCAAGCCCACTGCTCGCCTGGATGCCTCCCAGCCAGTCAGCGCCACTTGGGCTCCTGGACCTGCAGCTGTGGGACCAGCTGGGCCCGGTGGGAGCAGGACACTGGCCTCCCCGAGGGGCTCCTCGGCTCCTTAAGTGGCAGCACCGCGGAGGGGCTTCCTTCTCCCGCGCTGGCCGGGCTCCCATCCTGCTCCCATCCCGCGTGGGGTGGGGTCCCACTGACCACGTGCAGTGGGGGTGAGGAACCATCTGACGCTGGTGCGTGCTGAGCCTTATTTTACTCGAGTATAAGATTGTGGGGCTGGGGGAGCTTACAGGGTCCTCCTTACAGACCCCTCCCCCCACCTGTTGCCACAGCAAGGCACCAATCACCTGCCCACCTGTGCGCTTGCAAACTTCAAAACAAACAAAGCTGCCAGTGCTTTCTGAGATAGGCGATCCGGGTACAGGTTTTGAGCAAATGAAGGAAAAAAGGAGTAAATATCACTTTGTTTGGTTAAAGCGGACTCTGGAGGAAAAGCAAAGCCTCCTTGGCTTTGGTGGCCTTGAGCTCCCCAGGCCCAGCTGCTTCCTCATGTGGCTCAGCAGGGAAGCCCTTCCCCCCCAGACAGAGGAGCAAGAAGAGGCCTGGGTCCCTCCTGGCTGTTCTCAGCGCCTTCTGCGAGGCTCTGAAGTGAGAATGTTCCAGACAGTTTTCCCCTGGGTCGGGCGGGTCCCTCAAGACGTGTCCCCGGAACGTTGCTTTTGAGCTGTTTTGAGCTGTTTGTAGCAGGTGCGTCGGTCCTGGCTAGGCCACAGAAGGGGTGCGGGAGCACCCTGAAACTCGGGGTGGGGACAAGGTGGCCTCTTCCCATGCTCCAATTTCGGGGAGGCCCTCTGGCCTGCCGTGAGGAATAAGCGGAATGACCAGGTGGTGGTGAGTCCCCCACAAGGCTGGGTCATCCCCTTTCTGCCCCCCGACAGCAACAGCCCTCGGCACCCTTGTGCCTGGCAGCCAGTCTCGTTGGGTGGCCCAGGGACGTGTGACCGAGGTGAACAAGCTCTCCACTTACCAGGCTTTCTGGCCGGCACTCCTTGCACCCAGCTGCCACGGTCCGAGCTGTGGGGGTAGATGATTGAGTTTCTTTTCTCACTTTCACTGCAGGTAGGGGGTGGCTCACAGCCAGGCCTGGTGTCACCACTGCCACCCTCCCTGGAGCTGCCTGCAGCTCCGGGGAAAGCCAGATTTGGAAGGTGGCTCGGTGCTCCCTATGTGGACACTGTGGGCCCGGGGGTCTGTGTGGGGCAGTGCTGGGCCTCCGTTGCCTGGTGCTCTGGGCCCTGCATCCTGCCAGGGAGCAACCCGAACCCGTGTGTGGACCCCAGCCCTGGCCAACTGGCTGTATGGCTTCTGTCCCATCTGGCCGCCCTGTGCTCAGAAGCCATGGCCTCTAGGGTCAGGGGACCTTGGAAAAATGCGGGCGACGCCAGCCCAGGGAGGCCATGGGCACAGTTGGTAGCAAGTCTGGTCACTGGTATGAAATGTGTGTCTTGAGCGGCTGGTCTGGAACTGTCTTGTGCACTGGGGTAGGAGGTGGTGTCACAGCGGCGAGGGCCTTGCTGGAGATGGGGGCCCGGGTCCCAGGCGGAGGTGAGCCAGGACCTGCGTGTGTGCGCGTGAAAGGTGTGACTCCCCAGGCCTCACCTGCCCTTCTTCCTGGGGCTGCTCCCCTTCCCTGTCCCTCCCTGGGCTCCCTCCTTGTGCCCTGCCAGGGTCTCCCACCAGCAGCGTCCTGGCCGCCCCCCCCAGGACTTGGCAGCAGGGCCCTGCTCCGTCTCAGCCCAGAGAGGGCAAGGCCCCTGGCGAGGCCACCAGCCATCCGAGGAGGGAGAGGGGAGACATGGAGGGAGGGCGCAGGCTGGCTGGAACTGGAGTGTGAGCTGGGTCACTATCGCCAGGGCTCCCAGAAGTGGAAATGCAAACCACCCAGGCCTGCCTGTGCCGAAGTGGATGAGAGGTGGACGGGAAGGAGACGGGAGTCCCTGGAGGCAGCTCCGGGTCACATCGGCTTCAGTTCTGTTGTCTGATAAATGGGGGCAGGTGGTGGCCTTTGTCAGGGCCGGGCCGGGGCTGTGTTCCTGCCTCCCTCGTTCCCTCCACAGTCGTACGGGGTCGGAATTGCTCCGAGAGCAGGAGCTCGGAAGGAATAGTAGGGAGCACGTGCTTGATGCGGGAATTGGTGCTGTTCCTTGCAGGTTCTCTGTGCATCTCAGCTGAACCCTGGGAATGGGGCTGGCATAGCCCCTGCCTGGCCCTCCCCGCTGGCGGCTCTGGGCGGCTCCTGTGCACGGTGACGGGGTCCTGTGCCACCCCGAGGACACGGACCAGGCCCCATCAGCACCATCTGCCATTCGGGCCCTGTTGGCAGCTCCCCATGTCCCGGGACCAGCTCCCCTGCTTGTTCATGAACCAGGGTTCCAGCAAGCTCTGTGCTCACGCCACCGCCCTGGGCCTTCTGGCGTCCGATGCACCTACCCCACCCCTGCTCGCTCTGTCTCTCTTTCTCCTTTTTTAAAAATTTTATCTATGGGACGCCCAGGTAGCTCAGTGGTTGAGCACCTGCCTTCAGCTCAGGGCGAGCCATGACCCCGGGGTCCCTGCAGGGAGCCTGCTTCTCCCTCTGCCTGTGTCTCTGCCTGTTTCTCAGGGTCTCTCATGAATAAATAAATAAAAATCTTTTTTAAAAAGGATTTTTATTTATTTATTTGACAGAGCATGGGTGAGCGGGGTGGAGGGGCAGTGGGAGAAGCAGGCTTTCCGCTAAGCAGGGAGCCCAATGACGTCGGATTCAATCCCAGGACCCTGGGACCATGACCTGAACCCAAGGCAGATGCTTCACTGTCTGGGGCCACCCAGGTCCCACTTTTTTTTTTTTTTTTTAAATAACATCAGTTTTTGAAGAGGCTGGGCTAGTTGCCATGTGGAATGTCTGGTTCTAGATTTCACGGTGCCCTCTCTTATGTTTGTGGGTCCCCGAGGGCCAGTTCGTCTAGAACAGCCGTGCTGGAGGCTCCCTGAGATCCACAGGAGACCTTCGGGCACAAAGTCTTGGTGGGTGTGTCCTCGGCCCAGCAGCGCCCCGGGAGCCACCAACGGTGGCGGCTCACTGTCTGGCATTAGGCTCACTTGCTTGACTAAGGCCCCGGCCAGGCACCCAGACACAGGCATGTGCCCCCCACTCCTTTCCTGCGCCCCAGATCCCCTGCCTCCCTGCGGGGAGGTGTGCTCCTGGCGGCCTGGGCTGACTATTCTGGGGTCTGGGATGTTTGGGGCTGATGGCTGGGCTCAGAGTGGTCGGTCCGGGTGGATTACAAAATGCACGTGTAATCTAAGTATGACTCTATTTTTATTTTTTAAAGATTTTATTTTTTCATGAGAGGCACAGAGGGACAGAGGCCGAGACGCAGGCAGAGGGAGAAGCAGGCTCCCTGCGAGGAGCCCGATGCGGGACTTGATTCTGGGCCCCAGGGATCACACTCTGGGCCGAAGGCAGACGCTCAACCGCTGAGCACCCCCAGGTGTCCCCAAGAGTGAGTTTAGAGAACATGGGTGTGTCCAGACCAAGACCGGAGGCAACATGCAGAAATAAAAATTGTTCGCAGGATCCGGGGCAGCTTTCCTCCCCTTAAATTACGTCCTTGGTGTTGCTGTTAGGCCAAACTTTGCCGTCTAGACATGCTCTGAGTAGAGGGAGGGCAACGGATTGAATTGCGGCGACATGAAGCGGACTGGGCTCGCTAAGAGATCGTGTTATCACCCTGGCACGGGGGACATTTGGATCAAGGGCAGAGCAGTGACCTTGGGGGCCCCGTGGAATGCGGGTCGCTCAGCCGTGTCCTGGGGGTGGAGGGAGCCAGGGCCGGTACCAGTGTAGGGCTCAGGGTGTAGGGCCTGGGTTGGGTGTAGGGCCAGGGTCAGCTGGGGCACCACGTAGCTCCATTGCTAAGCCAGTTTCCCCCTCAGAGTTTTCGGAAACGAAGTTCATTTACCTTGTAACACAATCGGAAAGAAAAGCAGGGTGGGCCTGGTCGTTTCATTCTCCTCAAATAGAGGACGTTGAGGTAGTTTTCATGGACTTTTCAAAGAAAATAATTTTGTTAGAAGTGATAGGTCGTCTGTAATCCGAACTGGCTTATGCGGGAAAGAGGATTCATTGGATCTTTGCATCCAGGTGCAGCTGGATCCAGGAGCACGGCGTTTTAGGGGACTGCTTCTCTGTCTTGCTCTGCCTTCTTTCTGCCTTTGGGTTCATTCTTCTCACATTCCATCTGGTGACCTTTGGTAGTTCCAAGCCCACCACCTCATGGTTTGGGGTGCAACGGAATAAACTTAAGTATCTTTTCTGGGATGCCTGGGGTGCTCAGCGGTTGAGTGCCTGCCTTTGGCCCAGGGCATGATCCTGGAGACCCGGGATCGAGTCCCACATCGGACTCCCTGCATGGAGCCTGCTCCTCCCTCTGCCTGTGTCTCTGCCTCTCTCTCTGTGTGTCTCTTATGAATAAATAAGTAAAATCTTTAAAAAAAAAAAGGGTATGTAAAAAAGATATCTTTTCTTAGGGCACCTGGGTGGCTCTGCTGGTTAAGCATCTGACTTTTGGTTTCAGCTCAGGACATGATCTCAGGCTTGTGAGATCAAGCCCCATTTCGGGCTCTGTGCTGGGCACGGAGCCTACTTTATTTTTTAATTTTTTAAACATTTTATTTATTTATTCATAGAGACGCAGAGAGAGAGAGAGAGAGAGAGAGAGAGAGAGAGAGGCAGAGACACAGGCAGAGGGAGAAGCAGGCTCCATGCAGGGAGCCCGACATGGGACTCGATCCAGGGTCCCCAGGATCACACTCCGGGCTGAAGGTGGCACTAAACCACTGCGCCACCGGGGCTGCCCTGGAGCCTACTTTAAAAAAAAAAAAAAAAGAATCATTTCTTCTCCATAGCTTTTATGGAAGTCTCAGAATTCGCCCCGATTAGAACAGTGGAGACGTGGGATCACTCCCGACCTTACCTCTGTGGCTCAGGGCGTTTGCAGCCGTGATTGGCCAGGCAAGGACCCCATGTTCTGACCCTGGGGTCTGAAGTGGGTGCGTTACTGGCAGAGGGGGCAAGGATGCCGGTGGCCATGAGGACAGCTGTCCGCCCTGTCCAGCCAGGTCCCCCTTCCTCTGTGACCACAGGCCTGGACTGTGGCCATGGTGCGTGTCTATGGTGTCCTCCTGTGGTGCAGGCAGTGTAGACCGGGGATGCTGTGCCCCTGCCATCTCTGGTGTCGGGAGGCGGCCTCCGCTGCCCCTGCTGTACCCCTGCCATCTCTGGTGTCAGGAGGCGGCCTCCGCAGGCTCCTTGGCCACTGTCAGTTCCTGCATGTTTCCGCTGAAGGCCGCTCCCTTCCTCCTGCTGACCATTTCCTGTCCGGGTCCCTCTCAGCCTGAGCACTTTTGAGGGCACACGTCCGTTCCCCCCTGTGTCTGGGACCCAGGGTCCTGTCCAGGGCATTCTTGTTGAAGGAACAGATGTGGTCTCCTGCTGCCGCCAGGCATTCCGCAGTGTGACACTGGCCCCCTGTCCTGCACGCAGCCCTTCCACCTCCTGGGCAAGCCCTCCCCGACTGCCTGACACGTCTGACCCCCCGAATTCCCTCAGTTTTCACAGCGTGAACAGACATACCCACACATCAGCACCTGGGAGTAGAATGTGGCCAGCCCCCATGCGCCTCCCTGTTGACGGAGGTCGCCGTAGGTTTGTTTTGCCTGCTTCAGACTTTTATTTTTATTTATTTATTTTTTAAATTTTTATTTATTTATGATACAGAGAGAGAGATAGAGGGAGAGAGAGGCAGAGACACAGGCGGAGGGAGAAGCAGGCTCCATGCACCGGGAGCCCGATGTGGGATTTGATCCCGGGCCTCCAGGATCGCGCCCTGGGCCAAAGGCAGGTGCCAAACCGCTGCGCCACCCAGGGATCCCTGCTTCAGACTTTTAAAACGTGGAATTGTGTACCTGACCTTTTGCTGGGCGTGATGGTGAGACACCCCCTCCCTGCCCCGGGTTGGGACACACAGCTGTGGAAGACACACGGCTGCGGGGCGGGTGGCCGTGGGACGGTCTGGTTACAGCTGCCTTCCACTGGCTGTGGCTACTTAGGCTTGGGGCTGTTTCGAGAGTGCCGCCCAGAACACCCGAGCCCCCGGCCCCTGTCTTTCCGTGCACAGATTTCCATGCACATTCTGCTGCGTGTGTGTGTGTGTCCAGGACTGGGACCCCGGGGCCTGGGGCGCTCACCTACAAGTATTCTTCATACTAAGTTGGATTCTAGTGTTTAAACAGCAGCTGTCATGGGCAAGCACGGACTCTGACTTCCTCTCCCCGCCGCCCAAAGTGATCAGTTGTGACCATGATGAGGGGCTCTCCATGAACCCCTTCCCCCAGGCAAGGGACATGCATCTCCAGACCCTGGGCCCTCCCTGACTCTCTCTGCTCCTGCACACCTCTGGCTGGCACCCTGGGTGAGCGCCTCTGCATCATCTCTTCCCAGGCTCTGCACCCAGGCAGGTGACTCCCTGACCCCTGGGTCAGTTTTCTCATCTGTAAAATGGAGAAGGAAAAACAGCTCTTAGCCCACAGGGAGTTTTGAAGAAGGTGAAGGGGAAGGAAGATTTTACATTTTTAATGTTCATAAAACATGCTTTACGTTGTCAGCTGTGCATTGTTTTAGTTTGGATCACTGCATCTTCTAAGAGCCCCATGGGCTTCTGCAAAAATGAGAAACGGCTAAATGTGGAAAAATAAATGGATTTATCACCCCTCATCCTAGCACTCTTAGAAAACATCATTTTAACAAGGTCGTATGTTTCCTTTTGCTATTAAAAATGGGTCCGGGGCACCTGGGGGACTCAGACGGTGGAGGGTCTGCCTTTGGCTCAGGTCATGATCCTGGGGTCCTGGGATTGAGCCCCATGTCAGGTTCCCCACTCGTGTTCTCTCGCTCTCTCAAATAAATAGACAAATAATTAAAAAAAAAAATAACGCACAACCATGAGCAGTTCTGATCGATCTTTGCTGGCCTCATTTCCCCCTCCCTAAATGGGTGCAGGAGGGTGCGTGCGTCTCTCTGAGCAGGAATGATGGTGGCCTTGAAGGCTTCGGCTCTGGTGGCGCTGTTCTCGCTCCAGGTATGCCCCACCCTTGTGGCCGCCCTGCCCTGCCCCGCTGGTACATGGGGCTGCTTGGTGAGGGGGAGCCCTGGCCATGGGCAACAGTCCCAAGGAAGAGGCCGTCACACGTGGGGTCGGCGCCACCTTCGGGGCTCCGGCTCCTTGGACCTCCCCCACGTGGAGGGGGTGCTGGGCAGTTGAACAGAAGTGGAAATATTGTCTCGATTTGGGGTCTTGGGGAATCAGAAGTGGGTGCATTTTTTTTCTTAAACGTTTTATTTTTCTATTTGAGAGTGGGGGGGGGCGCACAATCAGGGGGAATGGCAGAGGGAGAAGCAGACTCCCCGCTGAGCAGGGAGCCCGAAACAGGACTTGATCCTAGGACCCCAGGATCACGACCTGAGCCGAAGGCAGAGGCTCAACCTGCTGAGCCACCCAGGCACCCCGAGAAGTGGGTGCTTTTTTTTTATGTTAAGGAGAGAAAAGCAAGCCAGGCACCCAAAGGGCATTTCCTTCCATCCTTGAGCCCTAGTGTGTCCTTGTGTGCGACATGTCCCTAGTTCTGTGTGCTTCTCCCTCAGGGTGTCGGAAGGACCCTGTGCCCGGATCCCCGAGAGGTGGCCTTGGGACGGTGTGCCTGGGCCATCCTGCCCGGTGGCAGAGCATGTCCCGGCTGGACCTGGAGCAGCTGGCCGAAATAGGTAAACGTGTCCTCTCCTCCGGCCTTGTCCTGCGAGGAGGTCATTGGCGTGCGTTTGCTTTTAATATATAATATATGTATGTGACTCGGGAAGTCGGTCTCTGTAAAGAGTGCCCAGTGAGGTCATCCTCATCTGGGGTCGTACCAGTCCCCTGTCCCAGCAGGCCACACGGATTGCCTTTTTAATCTTTCCAGGGCACTTTTGCACAGGGGTTCAGATGAGCCCCTGTGGGCCATGAGAGCCACCCTCCTGGGTTGTTGGGGGGCTCAGGTGGGACGATAATCCTCATTCGCTGCTGAAGGCCACACGTGAAGGTACCAGATTCTGTATCCCCATCTCACGGACCAGCAAACTGAGGCTCAGGGTAACAGGGAACCATGTCAGAGCCAAGCCTCTGGAACCACCCCTGGCGTTTTGGTGAAGATCACGTGTGTATGTTTACATGGAAGGCTATTCCTTGGTTGTTTTTTTGTTTTTTTGTTTATAAATAAAATCAAACATTTATTTACGTGGAGGAATTCCAACCCTGGATCTTTCACATGTGAAGGATGACATATTCTATGTGTACACAAAACAAAGGGTGACAGGGCTGTAACAAGCAGTGTGGCCTTGGGCACTCATTCCCCGTCTCTGAGCCTCAGTTTCTATTTCTGTCCACATGGAGGACAGTATTCAGCCCTGAAGCCTCATTCTATCCCTCCATGGTTCTGCATCCTCAGCAGGTACATAGTGTGTACACAGCAGAGGTGGGTGCATAGTAGGTGCACAGGAGAGGTGGGTGCACACTGAGCAAATGCATAGTGGGTACACAGGAGAGGTGGGCACATAGTGCACAGGAAAGGCGGATACATAGCAAAGATGGGTGCTTAGTGGGTGCACAGGAGAGGTGGGCACATGGTGGGAGCAGAGAGAGGTGCATAGTGAAAGCACAGCAGAGATAGGCACATAGTGGGTGCACAGGAGAGGTGGGCACACACTGAGCAGATGTGTAGTGGGTTCACACTGAGCAAATGCACAGTGGGTGCACAGGAGAGGTGGGCACATAGTGGGTACACAGGAGAGGTGGGTACATAGCAGAGACAGGTCCTTACTAGGTGCACAGGAGAAGTGGATGCATGGTGGGAGCACTGGTGCATAGTGAGAGCACAGCAGAGATAGGCACATAGCGGGTACACAGGAGAGATGGGCATTTAGTGGGTGCACAGGAGAAGTGGGTGCATGGTGGGAGCATAGTGGAGATGGCCACATAGTGGGAGCACAGCAGAGATAGGCACATGGTGCACAGGAGAGATGGACACATAGTAGGTGCACAGGAGAAGTGGGTACATAGCAGAGACGAGTGCATACATGGTGCACAGGAGAGGTGGGTGCATGATGGGAGCATAGCGGAGACAAGCGCATAGTGGGGGGGCACTGCGCAGAGGGACAGTGGTTGCACAGCTGAGGTGTGTGACTCCTATAAAAAGACCTCAGGAGGCCCCCTCGTTGCCCTTCTTCCTCGGGAAGACAGCTGACTTCCTCTAATCCTCGCCATCTGCCATAGAGCTGCAAAGAGATGAAGAGGAGGCAGCTGCCCTGAGCATGGCGGGAAGGCCCTTGGTGGCACCCACGGCTGGCCAGGACCCAGCGCTGAGCATGGATCACCCCTTCTACGACGTGGCCAGGCACGGCATCCTGCAAGTGGCAGGTGGGTCGCAGCTGGTGGCCCCAGGCACACTGACAGTGCCGCGTCCCCGTGGCACGGGCGGGTTCTTCCCCACTGCTTTACTCCAGCTGGCTGTGGCCACAACGGGAACTGAAAGAACCTGCCAGGGTTTTGACATGCCCGTCGGAGTCAGAGCATCGCCGGGTGCTCCGGAAAGCCAGCAGGCGGCATTGGTCTTTAAGGAGCAGAGGCCAAAATTAAACGGATTGCTTTATTAACCAAGGACAGTGTTGTGCTGCTTCCCATCAAAGGGAACAAACATCTGCCCACACTTAGAAGATGAGCAGCCCCATGGCTAGCAATAGGTCTGGGGGAATTTATTGTGTCACTTTGATGAGGCCTGAGGGGTCAGGGCCGTATGGTGTGTTTCATGGGGGCAGCATTTTAGTTGTTTTCCCTGGGGGACAGAATCAGGAGATACAATATCCAGAGATACAGTAAGAGGAGGCTTATTGTAGGGATTGGCTCTCGCGTGACCGTGGAGGCTGAGAAGTCCCAGGATCTGCCGTCTGCAAGCTGGGGACCCAGGAGGGCCGGTGGGTGTAAGTCCTAGCCTGGGCTCTGGGGAACCAGGAGCACTGGTGCTCCCCAGTGCCCAAGGCCTGGAGAAAGTGGGTGTCCCAGCTCAAGCACAGAGCAAACTCGCCCTATGCCCTTTGGTTCCATCCAGGCTCCTAACAGATTGGGGTTGCCCTCCCGTGTTAGGGTGGGCGACCTTCTTTCCTCAGTTCAAAAACTGCTCTCCCCTGGAAGCACTCTTGCAGACACACCAAGAAATACTGTTTTACCAGCTGTTAGGGCCTCCCTTAGCCCAGTCGGGGTGACTCGTGGAGTTAGCCGTCATGGGCAGTGACCCTACCATCTCACCTCTTTGTCCCCTGCACTGAGCTCCATAAACAATAGTTCCTGTCCCAAAGGAGCTGGAGACTTGTCAAGGTGATGATCAAACAGAGGGATGGTTCTCAATAGTTGGAGGCTCTAGAGACACAAGTGCTAAGTATTTTGGTGCACACTAAGTGCAGAGGCCCAAGGAGAGGATGGGGATGGACAGGTGGCCAGCCATTCCAAGCCCCAGATGTTCATTTTGGAGAACTGTTAAGGTTTAGGGAACAGGGATGGTTGCTGGATCCCATGTGGGGGTACAGGTCAGGTGCTTCCTCACAAAAAGAAGGCAGGAAATATAGGTATTTTTCATAAGAGGAAAAAATACATTATTTATGTTAACATGCAATGGGTTATTTTTAAGGCTTTTTAGAATTTATTTAAGAGAGAGAGAGCGTGCACACATGCATGAGCAAGGGGAGGAGCAGAGGGAGAGGGACAAGTCGACTCTGTGCTGAGTGGAGCCCGATCCCACCACCCTGAGATCATGACCTAAGCCAAAATCAAGAGCCGGAGGCTCAACTGACTGAGCCACCCAGGCACCCCTGCATGGGTTATTTTTAAATGAATAAATATTTTTAAAAATTTAAATAAATATTTTAAAATTTTCTCGTTTAGATTTCTAGTATGGTCAATTTCAATAGAAATAACCTGCTTTTTAAAAAATTTTAAGACTCTTTGAGGGCTGGGGCACCTGGGTGGCTCAGTTGGTTGAGCCTCTGACTCTTTGGTTTCGGCTCAAGTTGTGATCTCTGGGTTGTGAAATCAAACACATTGGGCTCTGCGCTGAGCTCTGAGCTCGGAGTTGGCCTGGGATCCGCCCTCACCCTCCCCCTCTCCCGCTGCCCCTCCCTGAGCTCCCACCGTGCTCTGCCTCTCTCTAAAATAAATACACGTGCTGCTGTCTCTAAAATAAAAGAATGAAATCTTTTTTTTTTTTAATGAAATCTTTTTTTAAAATATATTTTTTATATTTTTAAAGATTTTATTTATTTATTCATGACAGAGAGAGAGAGAGAGAGAGAGAGAGAGAGAGAGGCAGAGGAAGAAGCAGGCTCCATGCAGGGAGCCCGATGTGGGACTCGATCCTGCATCTCCAGGATCACACCCTGGGTTGAAGGCGGCACTAAACCACAGAGCCACCCAGGCTGCCCTGAATGAAATCTTTAAAAAGCAAAACAGGAACAAACTCCTTGAGGGCCTCGGTAACTTTTAAGAATATCAATGGGTTGGTTCCAAGATCTAAGTCTGTGAAGTGGTGGCCTTGTGCATGAGCTGTCTGGGCGGATGTCCCTTGTGCGCTGGGGAGGAATGTGTATGTCCTGCCGTGTCGGGCGGAGAGTTTTACGTATTCAGTTCGGTTCAGTTGATGAATGGTGTCCACATCCTCTCCTTCTCAGTCACTTCTGTGTCTCCTTCCATCATTTGCCGACCGGGGTGTGTTCAAAGCGCCCTGATTGGCATTTGTTGGTTCCTGCCTTTGGTTCTATCTGCTTTTGTTCCATGTGTCTCGATGCTTGGCTTTTAGGGGGCTTGTCCCCTTAGGATTGTTACATCTTCTTGATGCGTTGACCCCTGCCTCAAGGGTCCTAGCAGCACGGGGTGAGGTTCCCAGGGGCGCAGAAGGAGAGTTGAATCAAGGGCGGGGGGCCCTAGGAAATGAGTTGGGGTCATTCCTTTAATGCAGGCCTCATCTCCGCCTGCTTGGGACCTGGGGGCTGGGACAGGGTTCCTTTCTGAAGCGAGGCTGTCGGCGTCCTCGAGGTTTTTGATGGGTCCTTTGGCATCACCGTTCAGGGTCTGTGGGCTGCCCTGGGTTGTGAGCAGGTTCTTCCAGACGTGCTCCAAGGTCATCTCGGTGGGACACCTGAGCCCAGACTCGAGCTACAAGTTTCCTTACAGGGGGGTGGGGAAGGATTACAGCTTGAGTCCCTGGATTCTGGAGATTTCTCTTGTGTTAGACCAGAATTCTCATTTAAACAGCAGCTTCTCTAGACGTTTAACTGTCTTTAGGGAAGATCTGATGGCCTCAGGCCGCCCTCTAAAGATGCCAGCCCAGCCAGAGGACCTCAGGAGTCCAGTGGAGGCGGCTGGAGCAAAGCTGGGCGGAACCAGCTCTGCACGTGGGTGACACGGACGTCATAGTCCAAGAACTAGAGCAACGGAAATCTAAACACTGCAGCCTGAGTGACGCGGCGGCCGAGGAGAGAGGAGTCATTAGATCACAGATTAGTCACAGATCAGCATCCTTGAAACCCCCGTTGGTTTTTCGATCGGATCACCCGCTGGCAAGAGCCCCTGGCATTGCCTCACGGAGGGTCAGCCCTCTGTTCCCTCCTCCCAGCCTCACCTGGGCATCTGGCTCCGTCCCCTCGTCCCCTCGTCCCCTCGTCCCTCACTCCGGTTCATGCTCCTCTGTGGCTGGCCTGCCCCGGGCGGGGACCGTTCACCACCTGGAACCCTTCCTGCTCCACCGGGAGGTGACGTGGGCCACGCTGTGCCTCCTGCCACAGTGATGAGCAGACATGGCTCCCCACCAAGGGGAGCCCCCCCATTTCCTCTCTGGGTGTCACCTCCCCCAGAACTGGACGGCCAGGTCTGCAGCCAGAAACCAGGATCTTGTACAAAGTAATAATGAAAGATCTGTCAATATTTAAGGGATGTGCACTTGGTCAAGCAGAAGATCTGTGAAATTGTGAATCCTTACGGTAGCGTTTTGTGAATACAGTTGACGTGAGCATTTTAAGAAACGGGTCACGTCTGGAGCTCAGCGTGGGGCCGGGGCCATGCAGCCAGAGCAGATGACGTGGTGGGGAGCGGAGTGCACGGGGACCAGAGAGGCCGGAGGTCTAATCCAGAGACACGGAGGTGGCAAGGGGCAGACCAGAGGACAGGCGGGTCTGGTCTGGTCCTCCCGGATGACAGGCCGCCGCCCCAGACCCGGATCAGTTTAGACCCGGCCCCAGCTTCCCTGCAGGTTGCAGACAAAAATGGGTCTTCAAGTTTCCTTTCATTTCTGCAAAAGAGATGAGCAGCCTTAAAACAAAAACCCAAAGGGACAAGCTCCCCAGTCCCTCCTGGTCAGGTCGCTGCCGCCTCTATTATGCATTTGAGTCGTGCTTCCCTTGGAGCGGATGACGGATCGTCTGGAGCGCGTTCCGGGCCATGGCTCCGGGAGCCGTTTCTTTATTCATAAACTGGGCTCTCCCGTCTCAGGGACGGTGAGCGATGTTGGGTTGTGCACAGCAAGGAGGGGGAGACGGGCCATGAATTAAACTGACGCCTCGCAGAATTTGCATTTTATTGATAGTTTTCATTTCGTTCCGCGTTATATCATCCGGAAGCCCGTTTTCAATACGCTGGCCGGTGTTACCCGAGAAGGACGGAGGGGCATTTACTTGTATTGACTGGTGGTGTTAATGCGCGTGCTGCGTAGACTGCTTAATAAGCGGGGGGCAGGACGCGCCTGGGATTTCTCAGGGTGGCCCAGGAGGCCTGTGCTCAGGCAGCCGCGGAGCTTGTGGGGCGCTCGGGGGCTGGGGGTGCCGCTCCGCTGCTCGCGTGGCCTCTCCGGGCCTCAGCTTCCTCTTCTGTAAATGAAACCGCCGCCTGGAGACACCTGCCGTCTGCCCTGGCCTAGGGTAACGGGTCACATTTATTGAGCACTTACTGTATGCCAGTGCTATGCCGTGACGTCGTCGGCGTTACTGACTAGGCCTTCCCACCCAGGTTTCTTTTTCTTTTTTTTTTTTAAGATGTTATTTATTTATTCTTGAGAGACCCAGAGAGAGAGGCAGAGACACAGGCAGAGGGAGAAGCAGGCTCCTTGCAGGAAGCCCGATGGGGTCTCGATCCCAGGACCCTGGGATCATGCCCTGAGCCAAAGGCAGGTGCTCAACGCTGAGCCACCCGGATGCCCCACTCCCAAGCCAGTTTTATGATCGTGCATGTACCGCGGAGCAGCAGAGAAGCTGGCTCGGGGCTGCCTGGCTGTGAGGGGACAGGGACTCTGTTCCCGGGGACATGGCCCAGACTGTGCTCTTCCTCTGTCCCTCTCTCCTGTTTTACTTTTTCACAGACCCGGTTGGCCCACCGCCACCCTCGCTGGGAGCCCCGTGGGTCTGTCCGGTCTGAGTAATGCTGTGATATTAGCTTGCGGGGTGTTTCAAAAATCTGTTGAGATGAAGAGAAGATCTTCATTAGGTGCTTCATTAGGTGCTGTTTTGGGTTTCAGGGGAGCACAAAGCCTTTAATAGTAGCTCAGCGTCGTGCGAGTTGATGGACCATGCAAACAGTAGGTGACCCGTAGTGTTGATGCAATGAAGGCATGAATGTGCCAGTGCTTTGTGCAGGCCCCTCCACGGCCCTGCCTCAGTGGCTTGCCCGAGCTGTGCTCTGCCCTTGTTTGAGGTGGTGGGTAGGAGGGGCTCACGGCCTGCTCTGTGCTCCTCTCGTGGCTGAACCGAGTCCAGACTCCCCAGGTGGGAATTCACCCTTTGGACCCTGACCGTCCTGGGCTCTGCACACCCTCCACCTTCTGGGCCGGGGTTGTGCGTCCCCTCACCTGGCCAGCACAGTGGGTCTCAGCAGCCGCAGGCCTGGGGTGCGTGGACAGGCCTGAGCCCCTCCCACCCGCCGTTGGTAAGCCAGCATACCGGGCCTGTGATCCAAGGAGGGCAGTGTGCTGGTGACTGACGGGGACCCGCCGTGTCCTGGCATCCTGGCCCATCAAGTCCCTCGGGTTTTCCAGGAGTCTGATGTCACACTTCTCACTGGGCATTTCCTGCTGCTCATCCTTGGTCCCTGGGTGGCCTTGCTGCGACCCCTGTGGCAGGGCACCTGGTCCCCACGCCTGTCCCTTTTCCTCTGTGACGCTCTGGTGCCTGGCACTGAGTTCTGCTCCTTAGTGTCCCTTGCGGTGGTGGGGTGTGGATGTTCTGCTTGCTGCCTCTTTCCAGCCACGACGTGCCTGACTGTGGCCCACCATGTGGCTCAGTGGATGGATCTGCTCACTCTTCCTGGGACCCAGCGGTCTGGGCAGCTGCTCCTCATGCCCACAGGCCTCCTGGCCCAGCGTCCACCCCAAGTCATCCTTCCTCTGTGCTGGGGACCTTCAGTCCTGGATGGGGCTCAGCCCGTGCCCACAGCTGCACCCAGTGCTCCCCTCTCGGCTCCTGTGTCCCCTGCGAATGGCCTGGCAGCCCAAGCCAGCATGGGGGTGGGGGGGCCCTCCCCAGTCCTGGAGGTCACAGTCTCCCACCTCCTCACTCCCTTACTAGGCAGCCTCTGCTTGGGACGTCCTGCTCCAGGCCACCCTCCACCAGCAGCCAAGGGCCCTTCAGAATGACCCATTGGATGGCGTCCCTGACTGTGACTGTGTGACCCAAGCCCAGCCAGGTGGAAGACGCTGCAGAAGTAGCCTGGCTGCCGGAGCCCCCGTGGCTTCTCAGGGGCTCGTGAGCTGGGTGGAGGCCCCGTCCCCACATCGCTGTCCTTGGCCCAGGACGGGGAGGCCAGGGAGGGCTGCGCCTGGTCTTTCTCCCCGGAACTGAGTGTACAGTGGGCCGTCCACGAACGCTGGCTGACCTGGTCTGCCGTGGGCCCACTTGTTTGGTCCATCCCAGACTTTCCGCGTGGCCTGCTTCCGGTTGATGATGCCACGTGGTGATGTTGACCTTCTGTCACGGGTGTTAACTTTCTCTTTCAGCCCTTGGGGGAGTTAATTCCTGTGTCTTCTTAGCCACACGGATGATTCCCCGCTGGAGGAGCAACGCTGTCCCTTTCCCTTGTGCCTCACGGGCGAGTGTGGACGCAGGTCCCCTGGCCCCTAAGGGGGTAGAAACTGTGGGAGGCACGGCCGTCGGGGGGGATTTGTGCCCGAAGCCCCCATGTGGTGAGGCCGATCGCCGTGGGGCTTCCATCGCAGTCCTTCCCATTGGGGGCTTTCTAAACACACAAGAGGCATGAGCTGAATCCCTAAGGAGCCTCGGCATTGAGGACGTCCTGTGTCTGGGAACCGGCACGGCTCGAGAATTCTGAATGTCGGAGTAGCTTCCGGGCTCCTGGGAAGAACCAGACGTGTCCTCAATAACAAGCAGCTGCCCCGGGTGTGCCACCAGGGCAGGGCCTGAGCCTGCACGTGCGTGTGCGTGTGCACGCCGTCCCGATGAGTTCGGTTCAGAGCTGGAAGGGGTGGGAGAGCCTCGCTCTCATCCTTGCTCACTTTATTTATTTATTTGTTTGTTTATTTATTTATTTATTTATTTATTTTTAAAGATTTTATTTATTCATTCATGAGAGACACAGAGAGAGAAAGAGGCAGAGACACAGGCAGAGGGAGAAGCAGGCTCCATGCAGGGAGCCCGACGCAGGACTCGATCCTGGGTCTCCAGGATCACGCCCTGGGCCCAAGGCGGTGTTAAACCGCTGAGCCACCCCAGCTGCCCATCCTTGCTCATTTTAAATAAACCTTGAAAACAGAGGTAAATGCTTCTTCACAGTGAAAGGGGGTCTAAAGTTGTATGATTTCTAGAAGGTCCCTGCTTTCTTCAGGTTCTAGGAGCAGTCTCAGTCCATTGGCAACGGTGGAGTATTGGACACGATTTGAGGATAGACACGGGCCGTGAGCCTGGGTACTGGGGAGCGCCGGCCCTTGGGGAGCATCCCCCCTGCCACTGTCCCACATGTGGTGAGCACCACAGCGTCTGGACAGGCAGGGTGTCAGCCAGGTCATGCGGGGGGCCAGCACCAAGTGTCGGGACTCCAGTATGCTGTGAGGTCACGTGCAGTGGTGACTGGGCCCAAGCCACCCCCTGCCTTCTCCAGGGCCGGGAGGCCTGGGGGCGCTCAGGGGGGCGACCTAGTACGGTGGGGAGGAGGCCGCAGGCGGCATGGCCAGGCACCAGCTTGGAAGCCAGATGCATCTAGGCTCCAGAGCTGGGTGCCCCCGGCCCACCATGTGGCTTTGCCCCGGTGACTTAATCCCACCAGGCCCCACTTGCCCGTTGGTCAAGGGGAGAGATGATGCCCAGCGTGCAGGCTGGTGGTGAGCACGAGCCTGGCCGACGTATGCAGAGTGTCGTGTCGCAGATGCTACCTGCCACCCGCCTGGGCCTCTTGGGTCAGGTGGGCTGCTGGGGGGCCACGAGAAGGCGGCCTTGGGCGCTGGTGGGGCTCATGCCCATGTCTGCTCCTGCAGGGGAGGACCGCTTTGGGAGACGAGTCATCACGTTCAGCTGCTGCCGGATGCCCCCCTCCCACGAGCTCAACCACAGGCGTCTGCTGCAGTAAGTCCGTCTGTGCCTGTGCTCCTCCACACGCCCCTGTGTGTGTGTGTGTGTGTACGCTCCCTGTGCACACACACGCACCCCCTGTGGGCATGCGTGCCCTGTAGGCTGCCTTCCCCGTGCACACGCCTCTCCCTCACTGTCAGCACAGAGGATGTTCAGGGTTAAAGGCTCATATATGTAGATGAGCTTGCGGGTCCCTGAGCAGGTGTCCTATCCTTTGCCAGGTCACCAAATCCACCTGCGGGACTCATGGCTTCTCCACGTACAGGCTTAAGCTCTGAGACTAGACCTCAGGCCCTCTCAGGCCTCCGTCCCTCTCGGGCCCCCACTCGCCCCCTGCATCTGCTCAGTCTCCTCTGCTCAGAAGGAAGGCCTTCCACTTACCTGTGTGTGGCCTTGGCCACTGTTGCCCCCCCTTTGTCTTGCCCCTTGTTGCTGGCGTCCACATGCTCTGTGTGATGGCCACGCTGCTTCAGGCAAGTCCTTCCTGGCAGGAGCCCCTGAACCTCATGACAGGTGCTGGGGGAGTCCGCGCGTGCTGACCACAGTGACTGCACAGACCCCTCTGGGTGGGCGGGAGACTTGGGGTCTGGAGAAGACCGAACTCTCTGAGGGCAGCTCCGCTTGGATGACAGCACTGCTCCCATTCCCGGTTCTGACCATTCCGACCCACTTCTCCACCCGGAGCCCCCCAGCTCTGATGAAGGCAGGAGTGGGTCCCAGAAGCCCTTGAGAGCCTTTGGGTTGATAGTTTTTTTTTTTGTTTTTTTTTTAAGATTTTATTTATTTATTCATGAGAGACACAGAGAGAGAGGCAGAGACACAGGCAGAGGGAGAAGCAGGCTCCCCTCGCAGGGAGCCCAATGTGGGACTCGATCCCGGGACCCCAGGATCACACCCTGAGCTGAAAGCAGATGCTCAACCACTGAGCTGCCCAGGGATCTCCCGATCTGTTCCATTGAAGGATCTTCTGACAGCAGCAGGAGATACAGCGGTGACAGCAGGAACCCTGATGGTAGCAGGGGCTCCGGGGTCTCCAGCCAGCGCTGCCGCCGCCACGCAGTGAAATCTGCTATGGAATTCATGAGGCGCTGGCCTCCCGGGCAGGCTACCCTGGACAGCGAACTGGGCCTCCTGGGAGGTACAGGCCTCCCCCCAGCACGCTCGCAGTGTACAGGGCACACACATGGGGACGCCGGATGAGGGAGACCTCTTAGCTGGGGCCCTCCAAGGTTAACCCGCTCCCTTGCCTGATTACTCCCTCCGCGGCCCCACATAACCCATGACCGACTGACCAGTGGCGGGGTCGGCCGGCCCTGAAGGTCCCCTGAGGGGCCAGGAGGTGATCAGGATTTGGTTTCCTGTAAAGACAGAAGTGCCCCCAAAAGACGGAAAGCAGGAGGCTGTAGGAGGCAGGGATTTAATTGACCCTCTAGTGGCTGTGGGCTTGCTCTTGGGCCAGGAGAATGTTTGGGAACCAGACGGAGGGGGTGGCTACACAACATTGTGAGTGTACTAAATGCCACCGAATTGTTTGTTTTTAAATGGTTAATGTTATATTACGGATTTCACCTCCATCCAAAAACACCTGCCTCTGACAACACCTGGTACATTGTGTTTTCTCGCGTGCCTGCCTCAGAAACCATGCCCCCCCAGAAGGAGGTGGTCAGCACAGCCTCTGTGACCAGTTGTGTATGTTGTTCACTGCACAAGGGCAGCATGATGACCGGTCCGCTGTCCAGCTGCGGCTCTTCTCACTCGACGCCGGAGGGTGTCAATCAAGAGGAAGGAGCACTTTTCTCTGGTTGACTCAGAGGTGCCCTGTGGGCTTCTTGGCCTTTCTGGGGAGAGCCCCACGGCGGAGTCTTTTCCGTGCTTCCATGGAAAACGCCGCCATCACACACACCATCCTCCCTGTCTCCCTGTCCAAGCGGTGGCTTTCTCGTGGCCAGATGTGTGCTCCTATTTTTGAAATGGGTGAAGAAATAAGTCCGTGCCTTTGAAGCTCAAGCAGTAATTTAGTTAATGACTTCCTGTGCCGAGCACACGCCGCAGATGTACCCCGGACGCAGGGAGAGCTCAGCATGTTGCAAGGAGGACCAGGGAGTGCGCTGGGCCAGCGGAAGGGGCCCCGCTTTGACTGGAAATGTGAGCTGACCAGGGACCTTCCCCAATCTCCACCCCCGCCGCCTGGCCCCAGAAGGGTCGAGAGATGCAGAAGCCACCGTGAGTTCCCGGCGGTGCGGGCGCCCCGTGCGATGGGAGGGAGGTCACAGGCTGGCTTCTGCGGCCAGGGTGACAGATGACGGTGCCCCTGTGGCTCAGTCCGCAGGGTGTTGGAGCAAGTGCGCCGGAGCGTGGGTGCCAGAGCTGCTTCCACTACGGATAAGCCCAGACCTCGGACACGGCAGGCCAGCTTTGTGTCAAGCTGGCGTGCTGGAGACGACGGGTGGGGGCGCGTGGCTCTCTGGGGGCAGGACAGCGTGGGCAGGGTCGTGGACTCTGGAGCCAGGCTGTTCCTTTCACGTCCTGGCCCTGCCTACCCCTTCCTGCTTCCTCGGCCGGCCTCAGTTGACTCCTCTGTAAAATGGGCCTATGGTGCCTGCTTCCAGGGTTCCTGAGGGGTTTAAGTGAGTAAATTCATGCAAAGCCTGCTCTTGAGAGTCTGTGCTTTGGGCAGAGGGCACTCTGATGGTGCTTTGGAGGCAGATGAGCAGAGGAGGAGCTGACCTCCTTTTGTGCAAGATAAAGATTCCACCGCAGCATCCTGGACGTGGGGGGTTCTGCGAGTTTCTCCCGGAGTGATTCTGCCGACACTCGTCCCCACGGGCCCCCGGCCCACGCTCATTGCACCCAGAGCTCCCGGCAGGCCGCCCTTGCAGGGCACGTGGTGAAAGCAGGTGTGCCCCCCACCACAAGCTCCCGGAAGCCGGGCTGAAGTAACGGCGAGATGTGCTTCTAGACGATGCCCCGGGCAGCCTGGTGCACCGCCTCCGTGTTGGCGGCCCCTGCCCACGATCGGGCTGGACTTCGGAGAGGGCCTTCGGCCTCTTGTCTCCTGCAGGTAGCTGGACAAGACCTTTCCAGGCGGGTCCCCCAGCTGCGGCCAGGAAGGACCAAGGGTGGGAGGCGCTCGTGGGACTTGTACAGCGCCGTGTGGTCACGTGGCAGGCAGAGCCGGGATTGTGCTTTATGGTGCTGAGAAAAAATGTCCTGAGCCAATCTGGATGGAAGGAATTGCAGAAGGGCCGAGGAGGCCATCCTGGGTGTGAATCCCAGTGCGTCCTCTGTTCCCTGTGGCTCTGTCGCTCATCACGCGTGTTGGAGGCACAAAACAACACATTTATCCATTTGTTCCCACAGCCAGACGTTGGCAGAGCTGTGCTCCTCCCGGGGGAGCTCTCCCTCCAGGAGAGGAGCCTGCCTTGCTTCCAGCTCCTGCAGCTGTGGACAGACCGTCACCCTCCGGGTCCGGGGGCACACCCCCTAACGTGATTTCCCCTTCTTATCTGTCTTGTCTGGACATATGTACGTTTAGCGCCTGCCTGGATAATCTTGGATAGACTCCTCCTTGCCGGGACCTTACCTTAGTCACACCTGCAAAGACCCCCTCCCGAATAAGGTCACATTCACGGGTTCCAGAGTCCAGAGATTTGCCGTGGATGTCTTTTCTGGACCATTTTTTGGCTGGTCACATCCCCTTGCTTGCTGTGTACCCAGCCTCCCCTGACAAATGGGGATGGGACGCCCTGCGGGTGGGTTCCCAGGTGCCCCAGTGTGTGCGTGCCCCCGCGTGACCTGGTGCTGGCACCCACTGGGCTTCTGTTACGGGGAAAGCGTGTTTGGTCTCAGTGACGGTGAGAGTGTGTGTTTTGTGACCAGGTATTTGAAGCACACACTGGACCAGTACGTGGAGAGCGACTACACCATCGTCTACTTCCACTACGGGCTCAACAGCCAGAACAAGCCATCCCTGAGCTGGCTGCAGAGCACCTACAAGGAGTTTGACAGGAGGTGTGTGCCCTGGGGCCCCTGGGGGTGGGCCTCGGGGCCGCACTGAGTGAGGGGGCACCTGGGGCAGGGGTTCGGAGAGGTCATGGCTGTGCCACAGGAGGCAGGGAGAGGTGGGGAGCTAGGCTGAAGGAGCTCAGGGTGGGTGGGGTCGCCCCCCTTCATGGCAGGGGCTCTATGCAGCTTTGTCATCTAAGGCAGGGGCAACCAGGCAATGTGTCGGCTCCATGGGCCATCAGGTTTCTGTTGGGTTCTACTCACGTACTACTTACTACGTAGCGCAAGAGCAGCCACAGATAACACACCAAGAGGTGGAACTGGGTTCTTTTTTTTTTTTAAAGCTTTTATTTATTTATTAATGAGAGACAGAGAGAGAGAGAGGCAGAGACACAGGCAGAGGGAGAAGCAGGCTCCACGCAGGGAGCCTGACGTGGGACCCGATCCTGGGTCTCTAGGATCAGGCCCTCGGCTGAAGGTGGCGCTAAACCGCTGAGCCACCCGGGCTGCCCCGGAACTGGGTTCTAATAAGACTCTATTTACAGACGCTGGAGTGTGAATTTCCTATCATTTTCACATATCATAAACTGGTGATCTTTTCATCTTTTTTGTCCCCAACCACGAGCTATGCAAAAGCCCTCCTCAGCTTGTGGGCGGTACAAAAGTAGGTGGCCCGCCTGATGTGGCCCGGGTGCCCCAGGTGCCCCAGGTTACTGACCCTGGTCTAAGAACTGTGACTGCACAGCCGTCTTCCAGTTGCCCTTCGTGCTTGCTCAGCACTTTACAGTTTGCCAGGGGCTTGCTGGTGGCTCTGTCGGAGAGACGGGCAACGTGCTTCCCAGAGCAGGACATGCCGGCCCCGGAGAGCAGGGGTCTCCCTCTGACGTCCCTCACCTGGTGCGTGGCAGGGCTGGGACCTCCCCTGAGTCCCTGTCTCCTGTCCCACCCGAGGCTCCGCATCACTTGGGCACAGCTTGGAGCTGGTGGATCTTTCCTTGAGCGACACCTTGCCTAACAATCGACCCTTTGGCCAATAGACTGCGTGACCAGGCCTTTGCGTGCCTATCCTGGCTTGCTCCGGGTTTTCCTTCTCCAGGGCCTTTCATGCCCATGATGGATGTCCTCCTATCAGACCTCCGAGTGGGGGGCATGGTGGCAGGGAGCGCCCGGTTTCCCAAGGCCTGCCTTCCTGGGCTTTGGGTCCTGCTGCCATTGTCCAGAGAGTCTTTGGAGGGATTTCTTGGCTTTCTGTCCTGTGTCTTAGGGGAAGGATTGTTGCTACACTTTGTGGCCATTTACCGGGCACTGCGGGTGCCAGGCCTTGCGGGGGAGCTGGAGGCAACCGGGCCCTGGCTCTGGAGCCTCCCCTGTGAAGCTTTCCTGGGTTGTCCCCAGAGAATCAACAGCCCCTTCCCTGCGACCTCACTGTCCCTGAGCAGACAGGGCATCCACAGAGCACTGTGTTGTGCACCCCGCACCCAGCTGCACATCCCCACCCCGACCCCTCTCTGTGTCTCTTGCATGAGGGGAAAGGTCTGCACATGGCAGGCTCTCAGGCAGTGTTGGATGGGAGGACACAGGACGATGGAGGAGTGGGGGGGGGCAGGGGTGAGTGCCAGAGTTCCCCCTGGGGCAGTCAGAGAGGCCAGGTGGAGGCGGCGGTCTTTGAGCAGCTCCTGGAGGGATGGGCAGGGTGTTGCTAGGTGCCCGACCCGAGAAAGAGTACGGAGGGCTGGGGCTCGGTAGTGGGAGGGCTGGGCTGGGGGGCTCACCTGGGGAGCCGTGGACAGAGGTAGTGGGGGGCAGGGGGTGTGCTAAAGACGCCCGGCTTGGTTTAGGAGGCAGTGGGAGGCTGTGGAAGGTGCTCAAGGAGACGCAAGTGACAGGTTCCACGGGGCCCTTCCCAGAAGCTCAGGCTGATGGGAGGAGGTGCATCTGCAGCCCTGGGTTGAGCTGATGCAGATAAATTGTCAAATGGAAGGAGGCAAACTTGTTCTGCGTGACTCTCCTGCTTCCCACAAAGGTGGACCAGGAGGTGGCGGTTAGGATTACAGACCTAGGCTCAGTGGAATCAAAAAGGACAGGCATTCTAGGCATCAAGACCAGCAGTGGGGTGTCGGCTGGAGTAATGAGCTCCCCATCGCCGGAGGTATGCGAGTGCAGCCCCAAATCCAGCTTGGTGAGATTTGTACTGCAGGGTTTTCTGTGCTCTTGCTGCACCCCGATGCGCTCCCTGCATTCTTTTCCCCTTGGCTGTTGACACCTCGTTCTCCATACTGTTCTCCCCCCAGGTTGCTCCTCTTAAGGGAGAACCAGGCCGCGCTCCTGTGTCGTGATCCCCCCCCCCAATTCTAGGAAGCCGCCTCCATGTAAGGATGGACTCGGTGGCAGCTGTGCTCGCTCGGGGACCCCGTCACCCACAAGTCCCTGTGGCTCCTCTTCTCTGCATTGAGGGCCTTTCTTTTTGTGATTCCGTAGTATTTCCTTGGGAGACGCTTTGAGACGGGAGCGTACACATCTTGCTCCTCACCGGCGTGTCGTGCTCTCGCCTTTGCATCCGTTGCTGTTTCTTGGCCCAACGAGAACCGTGGTGGCGGCCAGTGAGGGTTAGGGCTGTTGGCAGTTTGCCCTTCTGGCTCGTTCCTGTCAATGCGGACGTGCGACTTCCTGTCTTGCTCGACGGGTTATAATCCATGACGGTGTTTAATGTTCACATTCAAATTCGGCCAAGCGGGTGCCCTTCCGGCCTGGCTCTGGGGACCCTCAGATGCGTCCTGTCATGCTGCGCACCCCTTCCTCCCCAACTTCCTGGCATGAGGAAGCGCCCCAGCCTCCCAGCTGATGCTGTGCGCAGCCTGCCCTGGGGTCTGCTCTTTGCCTTCAGTGGAGGCTGCTGTCAGAGGGCCTGGAAGTAGCGTGCTTGTTGCTTTTGGGGGGATCAGCCCCCGGGCCCTGCCTGTGGCCAGTTGAGGTGCTGTTCACACTTCTCTCCTTCTGCCGGGAACTGTGCATTTGCCCCAAAGCCGTCAGCGGGTCCCATCCTGCACCCCCAGACCTCACCTTGGTTCTCTCTCTCTCTCTCTCTCTGCCTCTGTCTCCCTCCTCTCTGGCTGCGGGAACCCTGCTTGCATTTCCCGTGCTGACTTGCTTACCCCTCTGTCTCCCAGCACCTGGTCGGGTTATCCCTCGGGCCACCCCGCCACCGCACACCCCCCTTCCCGTCCCACCGCGTCCCCGTGAGAAAGCCCTGCTCACACACTTGGCGGCCGCTGCACGCCTCTCCCGGCTTCTCCCCCACCCCCGGGTCCGGCCAGGCGGCACCCTGGTCTGCGTGTAATGACCAGCTCTCGGGGGTCGGGGAGACTGGCTTGTGACCTATGTAGATCTGCCACCGTGGCCAGCCTCAGGCTACCAGCTGCCACTGGACACGGGGTCGGGTGGATGCTTGGTGTGCACTTCTGTTACTGAGCTACAGCAGGCCAGTCATCTCAAGGTATTCACGGCAAGTAGTAAGTGTAGTAAGATAATTAGGAAGTGCTGAGTCTTAAATATTTATTTATTTATGTATTTGTTTGTTTGTTTATTTATTTATTTAAAAAGATTTTATTTCTTTATTCATGAGAGACACAGAGACCGAGGCAGAGACACAGGCAGAGGGAGAAGCAGGTCCCTGCGGGGAGCCCGATGCGGGACTCGATCCCAGGACCCCAGGATCATGCCCTGGGCTGAAGGCAGATGCTCAACCCCTGAGCCCCCCAGGCATCCCTAAATACTTATTAAATATGTATTACCTTAATATGACTTCCATATGTGTTTTTATTACTTAGCAGTGGCTGTTTCACAACTGCTTCCCCAAATTCCTGAAATTTCTGACAATCGTCAGCTCTTGCAAGTGGGTAAGAGCTGGCTGACGTCTCCCCTGGGTGACGGCACGATGGCTTGTTTGGATGCCCCTCCTCCCCTCGGGCAATGCCAGCCAGGCCACAGTCACCCTGCCTGCCCTTGCTGTCTCCACCCCAGGTGGTGCCAACCTCCTGGGCTCAGCTTCATGGCTTTGGGCTAGATTATTCTGCAGAGGAGAGGAAGCAAGCAAGCTAAGTAGCACCTCGTGTTTAAGTGGTTGCCCCCTACCCCGCAGCCTGCTGCGTACTCAGTGAGCCCCCCCACTGACCTCCTGGTGTGGGTGTGAGCTCCTGTAAGTGGGGGCTCTGCACTTGCAAACTGTAAAGTGCTGCATGCATGCCAGGCAGTGGTAGATGAGCGGTCCTGATTTCCCGCTTCTTTTTATTTTTTTTATTTATTTATTTATTTTTATTTATTCATGAGAGACGAGAGAGAGAGAGAGAGAGAGAGAGAGAGAGAGGTAGAGGGAGAAGCAGGCTCCATGCCGGGAGCTCGATGTAGGACTCGATCCCAGGACTCCAGGATCACGCCCTGAGCCGAAGGCAGGCGCTAAACCACTGAGCCACCGTGATTTCCCACTTCTGTTTTTGGTTCAGTGTCCTTAAGTCGGCTCTGTTGACAGAGCGAAGGCTCTGAGGCTCACGGTTAGGGCTTCACAGTTTCTCAGCTTAGGGTGTGGGGCGTGTTGCTCTGAAGTCATCTCACCCGTCCCTCCTTAGGTACAAAAAGAACTTGAAGGCGCTGTACATCGTGCACCCCACCAACTTCATCAAAGTTCTGTGGACCATCTTCAAACCGCTCATCAGGTACGTGGTGTTCTCGGTGAGGACGTCACTGGGGCGGGAGGCTCCACCCCGCGGGTTCGGGGGGATGGCCTTTGTAGCATTTTGTGAAGGGCTCGTCTCCGGGCACCCATGTGTCTGGGGGACCCCACCCACCCCGTGGCTATGGCGGGTCATGGTCACGAAAGGGAAGGTCAGTGAGCTTCACCCCTAGTGTGTTAAATCCCACCCTGGCCTGAGCACCTGCTTTATGTACCTGTGTTGGGTGTCCCCACGACCACCTCAGGTTTAGTGGTTCCCTGCAAGGACTCACGACGCTCAGAGAGCATGGCCCATGTGGCCCTGCCGGTGGGGCCAGATGCGGCTCCCAGGTCTGCAGGCTCCACTTGGAGATCTGGAATAGCTTCCATTGAATGCAGGGAGAGACTTCCGTGGCCAGACATCCTTTCGTTTTCGGAGGATTCCCTGCCAGTTCTCCCACCTGCTGCCTGGGCTGCAGCCATAGCCCCACACCTGTTGGGAAGGGGGGATTTTGTCCATCTGCCTCGATGCCTAACTGGTACCAACACTCTGGCACCGTCCTTGACACGGTGAAGAAGCCAGTGCTGGTTGCCTGGCTGCCCGGGAAGGCAGGTCTGCTGTTCCTCTGCTCATTGGTGCTTTCCTTTGCCTTAGAAAAGCTCCAAGAGTTCTAGAAACCTCTCTAAATTCTTGGGGGAAAAGATTCATGTGCTCCCACCATGTAGTGAGGCAGCCCAGGTGCCTTGGTGGTTCCGGAGCTTGGCCTTATCTTTTTTTTTTAAATATTTTATTTACTTATTCATGAGCGACACAGAGAGAAGGAGGCAGAGACACAGGCAGAGGGAGAAGCAGGTTCCCCGCTGGGAGCCCAATGTGGGACTCGATCCCAGGACCCCGGGATCACAACCTGAGCCAAAGGCAGATGCTCAACCACTGAGCCACCCAGGCGTCCCTTGGCCTTGTCTTTGTCCTGCCACTGATCATCCATGACTCCCGGCAGGAGATGCGGCCTCTCTCTGCCGTGGTTTCTCCTTGCAGCCGACCACGCTGCTTCAGTCGCTCTGTTGTTGCAACAGCTTGTTGACTTGGTACGTGCAGAGGGTTTAGAACAGGGCCTGCCTGGCGCTGGCGGATGCTCGGTGTTTGCTGCTAGCGTTGTTGTTACAAGTTTTTTATTATCCTTCTGTGATGACTTTAGTCACAATTTCCTATACACCTTATGTGCACAGCGCCCCCCGAAAACGATCCTGTGACGTCAGCCGTCGTCTCCTTGTTCCGAAGGAGAGGAAGTTGGCGCTCAGAGAGGTTAAGTAGCTTGCCTGAGGTCACACTGTGACTAGCAGCTCAGCTGGGATTCCAGCTCAAGCCTGTGTGGTTCTGCATGTTCTCCTGCCTCAGGCGTGGCCATAAGCAGGTGCCAGGAGAGAACCTTGGGAATCAGAGGTGGAGACCGTGGAGTCAGGACTGCGCTCTGTGGCCTGTCAGCTGTGTGGCCTCAGGCGGCTGCGTGACCTCTCCGAGCCCCGGAGTCCTCACTTGGAAGTGAAGAGGTTGAGCGCAGAGGCTGTGCAATGCCCCAGAACAGTGGTGTCCCCAGGCCCAGCCCCTTCCCTCCTCACCCAGACCCTCTCTGCAGGTGGGGCCTGGAGATGCTCTGCCCCGAGGCCTTTCTGGGGTCTGAGGGGCAGGAAGCAGGGCTCTGCATGCATCTGCCCTCCAGAGGCTGGTGACCAGCTGGAGGGGGTCAGGCAGGAGAAACAGCGAGAGTTGGGGGCCGCTCCCCAGGGGCAGGGGGCTGGCTCCAGAGGCCTCCCTGCAGCTCCAAGCTGACATCTCTGCCCCCCTCCTCCTCCCGCTCCGCAGTTCATAGGGAAGGACAGGCCCCTCCAGGCAGGTGGCTGGGGTGCTGGGGTGCATGCACTGGGTCTGATTCCCGCTCACCCACTAGGGGGAGCCAGTGCACTGGCTCGGCCTCCCGCAGGCTCGGCTTCCAGGTGGGCTTGTGGACTTCGGTGACACAGGGGAAGAGGGTCTGGGGGTCTGCCCACCGCCAGCGTGGACAATAGGGTCGTGCCCTTGAAAACGTGTTCAGAGGGCACACCTCACATTGCGTGTTGTAAGCACATATACAAAGCGAGGGGACGCCGGGAACATCCTGGACGATGGCTTGTGGCCTTGGCATCACGGGTACGCAGGTGTCCACACTCACCACATCGGGCATGTGAAATGTGTCCGGCTCTCTGGACGCTTGCGACGAGGAGCAAGGCCGGCGGTGATCATTTACCAGCAGCAGGTGCCAGGCCGGGCCCTTGACTGTCACCCGCTGGACCCCATTCGGGTCTCTGCCTGCAGCCCGGGGCACCAGCCGCTCAGTACGAGCACGCGTGGCGTGTACCAGGTGTCAGAAGCGCCCGGAGGGAGCACCCGATTCCGAGGGGGAGATGCTGAGGCCGGAGAGGCCGGGGAGTGGATTCAGCCCGGGCACCTCTCCACGCTGCTCGCTCCAGGCTGGCCTCCCGAGTGACACCGTCCTGGCGGGAAAGCAGACGGCACCTTGGGTGCTCCCTGCCCCTGGCAGGGACCCGGGCAGAGGGAGGGGTGCCCAAGCGGGGGAGGCACCCCGGAGCCGGAGCCCCCCCCCCCCCCCCGCCGCCCTCCCCTCCCTCGCCCACCTCCCCTGTCTGCAGATTCCTGGCAGATTCAAACTGGAGCAGATCTTTATTTTTATGCAGATGAGACTCTCAAGAGTGTTGGGTGCCTGAGATCTTATGAAAGCAAAAGATCTGCAGACGCTGCTTCTGTTATGTTCTGGTTTTGGCTGGTGTCAGCACTTACGGTGATGGAGACGGAGAGCTGCCTGCCTTGCTCCCCCCGCAAACCCCCTGGCCAGCACCCCGCCCCCGGCCGGGCCTGTCTGTCTAATCCTTGTAACTCTCTGGCTTCTGCCTTTTTTTTTAGTCATAAGTTTGGGAAAAAAGTCATCTATTTCAACTCCTTGAGCGAGCTCCGCGAACACCTCAAATATGACCAGCTGATTGTCCCCCCGGAGGTTCTGCGGTGAGTCCAACCCTGGGCACCCCCCAAGGTTCGGGAGGTGTGGGGGGCCCCCCAGGAGTTCCACGGGCCTCTGACCGTCCCGTTCCTGTGGAAGGCTGCGCCTCCAAGTGTGCGCCCAGCAGATCCGGCCCCAGAACGTGCGGCGTCAGCAGGGATGCCAACTGCTGACTCTGAGCCGGGCCCGCGGCGGGCTGCACGGCCAAGGGGCTCTCCCCTCCCTCCATGGCGCTGATTTAGAAATATAAGCACCACGGTAACAGCGGCTGGCTGCCTCGGTGCTTACCGCATTTGCTCCCAAGCAGAGCATCAGGGGAGTTCCTGGGGTGCGTGGATGACCCCATGCACGGAGCGCAGTGTTCCCAGGCGTCCTGCAGGTGCTCTGGAAGCCTGCTCCCCGCACCATGGCCTCTGCCCAAAGCCCATTCGTGTGTCTGCTACTTCAGCCTACGTGGCAGTGGGGATCCGCACTCCACGGTCTCTCCAGTGGGGTCTGGGGGGCAGAGGGCGGCGTGTGATCAGCTGGCTGCACCACCACGCAAGGGCAGGTTTCGGGCCCCCTGCCCTTTGCATCTCCCTCGCGGGGGGCTCCTTGGGGGGAGCAGGGCCCTGGCCAAGCTGCAGAGAGGTCGGCAGCCCCTCAGGAACTGGGGAGGTGTTGAGTTCCTCTGGGCACCAAGTCACACGCCAGAAACTGGGCACGTAAAGCAGTGTAGGGAGTGACCCTGCCCTCGGGACGCTCTCAGGTAGTGGGGGCCGCAAGTCTGTGATGACAGCTAGGGAGGGCGCTAGTGGCGAGGAGATACCAGGGGAGGCTTCCAGGAGGAGATGAGTCCTGAAGTGAGTTTCCAGGGGTGGTTGCCAGGTCAAGAGGCTGCGGGAGGGTGCACCTAGCAGACGGAAGCCTTCATGCAGACACGTAGGTGAAATGTTGGCCGGGGGCTCGCAGGAGAGACTGGGGTTGGCTTGCTCTCTTGGCCGTCTACGGGAACACCCGTGATAGCGGGGACTGTGTGCGTGTGTGTGCGTGCACATACACACGTGTGAGATGGCGCTGTGACACATGGGCCCAGAGGACGCAGTGCAGGGTCCTGCAGCCGTTCTCGGCGTGCGGCCCCTGTGGCCCGAGGCTCCTCCCCTGCAAGGTGAGAGCCGTGCTCCTGCTGTGTCCACAGGTACGATGAGAAGCTCCGGAGCCTGCACAAGGGCAGGTCCTCCCCTCCCGCCAAGACACCGCCGCCGCGGCCCCCCCTGCCCACCCAGCAGTTTGGCGTCAGTCTGCAGTAGTAAGTGAGCCGGGCCATGGTCTGCTTGTCTCCTCTGTGGGACCGCGGGACACACGCGTCCCAGGACCTTTGTCCCTAGGAGTCCCATTTACCCCAGCGGGGAACCTGAAACGTGTGCTTTGCCTTGACATGGGAGTGCCTGCTTCTGTGTGTGTCTGTGCGCCTGTGTGTGGGGGACTGGTGGCCCGGGCTTCTCCCCACCGCCACCCCCCTCCATGTGCAGGGGACCTGGCAGCCAGGCTTCTCCCCACCGCCCCCGCTCCATGGGCAGGGTACCTGGCAGCCGGGGGGGACAGGGGGCCTGGGCTTCTCCCCCCCAACCCCGTGCAGGGAACCTGGTGCCCGGGCTTCTTCCCACTGTACCCCCCACCCCCGCTGCCATGTGCAGGGGACTGGGCAGCAGGTGGGGGTACAGGGGTCCTGGGCTTCTCTTCTCAGCTCTCATCACTGCTGCTCAATGCCGATGGTCACGGCTGCAGTGGCTCCTGACCCCAGGCGCGGCAGGACACGTGCCACCACCCTGGAAGGGAGGCACCACCCAGTGCTTTGCTTTGGCCCATGGGGCGGGGGTGGGCATGGGCAGGTCAGGTCAGGAGGGAGCTTTGGGAGCCAGTTGGCAATCTGCCCCGGGGGACGGGTGGAGATGCCAGCCTGACCCGCCGAGTGACCAGCGTTCCTCCCACTGATGCCCATGCCAGACACGGAGCTCGAGTGAGAAATGAAGTTCTGTTGGGTCCAGCTGCTGGGTTGGGACCGTTAGGGTCACAGCTTGTCCTGACCTTCCTGGCTGATCTCACCCCTTATTAAGCCACGTGACCTCGAACTCACTCCCCATCTCAGCTTGTTCACTTATTTCTGCAATGAATGAGTTGGATGATGTGAATTTTAACGTTTCCTTGTCAAGGATTTCTGGGCCAACTTGATATCTTTTGAGACTTGTTCAGTGGCACCCCCTCCAGGAAGGCTTCCCTGATACTCTGGGCTGAATCCCGGGGCCTCGTGCATCCCCTGCCGTCCCAGCAGGCTCCACAGGGAGCCTTTCCAGGTGTTACCCCCCACCTCGCAGTGAGCTGGTCCATCCTTGCATCCTCCGCTACTGGCCGTAGGCCGGGCCCTGGGTGGGGCACCTGGGATGACAGAAGACAAAGGAAGTGTTTGATCCTCGTGGGGCAGTTGGGTCTGGTCTGGTCTACACAGTGTGTAGAAAAACCAGGGTCTGGAGGGTGATGGTGGGTCCTGGGTGGCAGTTTGCTCCTCCCATGAAAGTGAGTCACTTCCCGTTGGAAGCCTGCATGCAGTTTGTTTCCCTAAACCAAAATCTGACGACTTGGAGCCCCAGGGTGGGACTTGATGGGATTTGGAAGGTTGTGAATTGAAACTCTCTGGCCAGTGTCCTGCTGGAGGATCGGGGGATGCCTGCCTGCCCCCCTCGTCCTTGTCACTCACATCTCCTGAGGCATCTGGGCAGGGGGACTCTTCATCGTCCTCCCGTAGGGGCTGTGGGGCTCCAGGGGAGACAGACGCCGAGGACCTCCTCTTTCTTCCTGGCCTAGAAGGAAGGAGGGCAGCACGTGATGAGATGAATCCTGGCCCCAGGGAGGTCAGTGTCCTGCTCCCTGCGACACCTTACGTGGTGAAGGAGACTGCAGGTGTGACTAGGACGGGGAGAGAGTGATCCTGGATTATCCGGTAGGCCCAGTGTCATCACCAGGGTCAGGGTCAGGAGGGAGACATGAGGACCCAAGCAAACAGCAGAGGTTGGAGTGACACGGGGCCACGAGCCAGGGAACGCAGGTGGCCCCTAGGAGCTGGAAAGGAGTGGATTCTCCCCTAGAGCTTCGGTAAGAAACAGCCTCGTGGACCCAGCTTAGCCTTCTGACACCTCCGTGGGTGTAGGGTCCCGTGTAGGATCGCAAGCTCCTGGCTTTTCAAACTAGAGTCTGTAGTAGTTAGTTAGGGGGTGTAGGAAGCGAAGACTGGACAGGGAGGAGTGTGTGGGAGACGGGGTGTGTGGAAACCTTGTGCCCAGGACACCTGGTGGGGGCTGGCTGGGCGGGGAGCGCGGTGGTGGGGGGTGGCGGGCGGGTGGAGCTGAGAGTGGAGCTGGCATTTAGGAGGTAAGGAGATGGGCCTAGTGACCTTGTGTCTCAGTGGCTAAAGCTGGGCCCCGTTTTTCCAGAACATTCTGTGATGATAGACGTGATCTGCACTGCCCCTTGTGGCTGGCAAGCTCTTGAAATGTGGCTAGTGCAGCGCAGGCTCTGAATTTCTGACTTCGTTTAATTTTAACGGGTGTGAGCTTAAATGGCCCCCCCCCCCCGCTACCCCGGCAGACAGTGTGGTTCTGGGCCCTGGGGCCTCACCCCTGCCTCCCCACCCAGACGTGTACACAAGTGGTGTCCCCTCGAAGAGCCACTTTGGAGGCACCTTGTGAACGCAGCATCCGTACGAGTATGATGTTCCCAAGTATAACTGGAACAGAAATTTACCAAATTTTCCTTCTTTACACACACTGTAAAAATGGGGTGGTGTGACCCACTCCTGCCTGTGGGTGTGACCCCAGCATCCTGAGGCTCACCTGGGGGGGTGAGGGGGGCGCTGGTGAGATCTCAGCTCTCAGAGGAGGGGCCCAGGTGGGCCCAAGTTGTCAGCTCTGTGCTTCTGGGCCTGGCCTGTGTGTCAGCGCTGGTGCTGCCCTTGGTGTGTGCTGGGAACAGGTCATCGGGGGCCATGTTCTCCCTCTGCCTCCCCCATTCTCTCTCTCTCTGTCTCTCTCATTCTTTTCTTTTTTTTTTTTTTTAAGATTTTATTTATTTATTCATGAGAGACACAGAGAGAGGCAGAGACACAGGCAGAGGAAGAGGCAGGCTCCCTGAAGGGAGCCCTATGGAGACTCGATCCCAGGACCCCAGGATCACGCCCTGAGCTGAAGGCAGACGCTCAACCTCTGAGCCACCCAGGCATCCCTCTCATTCTTTTTCAAAGAAATAAAAACCTTTATTTTTTATTTATTCTTTTTGACAGAGTGCACACAGGAGCAGGGGGGAGGAGCAGAAGGAGAGGGAGAAGCAGGCTCCCCGCTGAGCAGGGAGCTGGGTCCCAGAACCCTGGGATCATGACCTGAGCCAAAGACAGACACTTAACTGACTGAACCACCTGGCACTCCAAATAAAAAACCTTTAAAAAAAAAAAGCTCTTAGTCTGGCAGCCCTAGCAGTGCCTTTCATATTGCCTGTTTGGTTGTTCAGAACCGCTTCTGTCTCCATATTGCCCGATAAGACTTATAAAATGAAAAACAAAACAAAACATACCTAACTCGTGGATTTCTAGAGGCATCTACCTGAGTACAGATTGGGGGAGGCACCCATGGCTTTCTGTCCCGAGCAGGTGCCTTGCAGAGTGTGTTCACAGAGCATTTGAACTCCAGAGCCCTCCGTTAGCAGACCAAAGACAGATATTAGAAATGTCCTTTATAAAGGCCTGGGTTTTGTTCCTGTTCTGGGGCCAGTTGTAACTGTAAACATCAGTTCATTGCATTTTTTTTCTTAAGATTTTATTTATTCATTCATGAGAGAGACAGAGACAGGCAGACACAGGCAGAGGGAGAAGCAGGCTGCATGCAAAGAGCCCGACGTGGGACTCGATCTCGGGTCTTCAGGATCATGCCCTGGGCCGAAGGCAGCGCTAAACCGCTGAGCCACCCAGGCTGCCCTATAGTATTTTTTTCCCATTTTTTTTTAACATGCAATGTGGGGCTTGAACTCAGCACCCCGGAGATCAAGAGTCGTGTACGCTCCGCCTGGACCGAGCCAGCCAGGCACCCCCAGGTCATTATATCTTTAGGGGATGATGAGTATGGTCGCCCAGCCTTTGAAAAACACTCTGCGTGTGCCACTTTGGGAGATAATCTGCGCGATTGCCTCTTTAAATTAATATTTTATGCTGTTCCATTGCAAACGGCTAGTAAAATGGCCATAAACATATTAAATAGAGCACAAAGATGTACTTTGTTTGGACTGTGAATGAACGGAAGTCATTAAAATTCATAACCAGATCCTATTCACAAATGTTAATTTGCTGAGTTACGTTGAGGAGCACACAACGCAAAGCTCTCCCCTCAGAACAAGCTAGTTAAGTTAATCGATTAAGGGGAAGTCAGAGTCAAGGTATCTTTGCTCCTCACTGTCCCTGAAGGGGGAAAATACAGGTGTGTGCTCAGTGCGGCTCCAGCTGGGCCACTGTGAGGTGGCAGGAAGCAGGCTGGGGACATAAGCACCTCCTTAGGGTCAGGGGTGGGGTGCAGGTCCCAGCTTTGGGAAATCAGGCTAGTTTCTTTCCCTGTAACTGGACTTAAAACCTTGCCTTCCTCGCCTCCAGGGCCAGGGCAGCCTCACAACAGAAGTGTGCAGATCGTGTGAACCGGTTCCCGCTGCCAGGCTCACCTGCTCTCGTTTCTCCTTCATAGTCCCCTCCTCCAGGAAGCCTTCCGTGATGACTCCACCCAGACTAGAACCATCTGTTGGAAAAACCCACGTGCTCTCCGCCACGGAAATGCCTGGGCTCCCTTGTCAAAAAACGATGGCCCGTAAATGTGAGGTTTCTCCCCAGACTCTTGGTTCTATTCCGTCGACCCAGGTCGGTGCCACACTGTTGTTACCACCGTTGGCTTTGTACGGAGTTTTGAAATCGGGAAGTGGGACTCTTCCAGCGTTGTTCTTTTTCAGATGGTTTTGGCTTTCTTGGGTCTCTCTGGCGTCTGGATTAATTTTAGAATCAGCTTGTCGGTTTCTGTCCAAAGGCAGCTGGGATTTTTCAATAGAGGTTGTGCTGTCTCTGTGCGTCGGTTTGTGGGGGGAGAGATTACTACCATCTTCCCAGTGGCACATCTTCCACTTTATGAACACAGGAGGTCTTCCCACATATTTGGATCTTTTACATTTCTTTCCGATGATATTTTATCATCTCCAGTCCGTGCGTTTTATGCTTTTTCGTTAGATTTACGTAATGGTGTTTTGTTCTTTGCGATGCAATGATAAATGAAATTGATTTTTTTCTTTTTTTAAGATTTTATTTATTTATTCATGAGAGACACACAGAGAGAGGCAGAGACACAGGCAGAGGGAGAAGCAGGCTCCTCGCAAGGAGCCCGATGTGGGACTCCATCCCAGGACCCCGGGATCATGCCCTGGGCCGAAGGCAGGTGCCAAACCGCTGAGCCACCCAGGTGTCCCATAAATGAAATTGTTTTAGCAATTTCATTTTTTCGGATTGCTCCCTCCTGCTGGTGTTTAGCAAGAGTCAATTTTTGTACACTGATCTTATATCCCACCTCCTAACATCAGTTATCAGTTCTAATAGGTGTTCTGTGAATTTGTCAAGTGTTTTCTGTATCCAAGATCATGTCATCTGTAAACAGAGATAGTCTTACGTCTTCCTGTCCATCTTGGATGCCTTTTACTTCCTTTCTTCTTGCCCCATCGCACAGAGCAGACCCTCCAGGATGCTGTCGGGTAGGAGTGTCTTTTCCTGTTCTTACCGGGAAGTGGCTGGGTTTTCCACCGTTAAATGTGATCTGGGCTGTTTGTTTTTCATAGATGCCCTTTATCCAGCTGAAGAAAAGCCCTCCCATTCCTAGCTCGTTGAGTGGTTGGGTTTTGTTCTTCTTTTTCTTCTATGAAGGGATGTGAGATCGGGTCCTATGCTTTGTTTGCCTTTATTGAGATGACATAGTTTTTGTCCTTTATTAATATGGTAATTACACTGATTTTTATGTTGCATGGACCTCTTATTCATAGGCTGAATCACACGCATTCCTAGTAGATCGTCTTCTTATGTGGCTGGCACTTTATTTGCTTTGCTATCGAGTATTTTGTATTTTGTGGATGGTTTGGCATCTATATTCCTAAGAAATACTGGTGTGTAGTCACCTTATATTGTGATGTCTTTGACTTGGCTTCATGGCGCTTCTGGGTTTTTTTTGCAAGAATATGTGCAGGCTCAGAGCACATCTTTCCTTAACATTTGGTAGAATGTGCCCGTGAAGCCCTCTGATCTCGAACTTTTCTTCGTGGGGACTTTTAAAATTATAAATTTGGCCCTTCGCTTCTTATACCCTTTAAGGTCTCACGTTTCTTCTTGAGTCAGTTTGGATAGTTTGCGCCTCGAGGTTAGAATTCACATCTTCGTTCTTCGCAGACTGGTTCTGAGCAGGGATGCCTTCATCTCACCGCCGTATGAAACTCACCACCATCCCTTCTCCCCGCTGTGTTGTTATCATCACACAACCTATGTGCATGTGGGAGGAATGGGCATGTCCCCCTGCCCACACCTCCCCTCCTCCTCGCATATCTGCAGGAAGCAGGATGTGGGGGCGACGGATTCAGAGGTCCCCTTTGGGCTGTTGGTTCGCAAGCAGGACCTCACAGCTCCGAGCTGCTCGGATCCCAGGGCGGAAGGTCTCAGCTGAGCCAGGGCCTGCTGTCACAAGGAAAGAGGTGATGGGCCTTGGCTTTCTCCTCTCTTTCCCCTCATGCCTGGGTCCTCGTCTTTGCTCTCCTGCACCACGTGGCTGTCCGGAGAGCAGAAAATGATGCTGGGTGGGAACGGGCCCCCTGGGGCTCTGGTTCTCAGTCACCTGGGTCAGCCTGCCTTGCTAGAAACCCCCACCCCATTAAAGTTTTGGAGACTGGTCTCGTTAATGGTACAGAACTTTCCAGTTTTCATTCACCTCCCAGAGGCCAGCCACGCAGAGGTGGGTAACCCCACCAAAGCCCCCGGCCAGAGCGCAAGGCTAGGTCTGCGGTGGGTACAAGGACTTGGCAGCGTGCTGCACTGCCCAGTTGTCCCGGCGCCCGGGGCCTCCCGGCCACCTTTGTGGCTGAGACCTCCGCAGGTCAGTGAGGTGAGCGGCAGCCACCGTCCTGATTTAGGAACTGGGAGAGGACGAGTGATGAATGACCAACCATCCAGGATGGCCTGGTGCCCAGCGACGCAGGCCTGCTCCCCCTCCCTCCCCATCCCTGCTGTTTCTGAAAAGCTCACACAGTCCCTCGTGTGCGTGTTCCTCGCCTGCAAAACCAGGGAAGGGTTACTCTGAGCGAGTCTCCCACGGGGAGGGGCTACAAGCAAACATCATGTGCCAAGAACCCCCAGTGCTCCCTGGGGGCGGTGGTGCTGACCCCAGGATAGCACCCTGCCCCCCAGACCCCTGAGCCTGGTGTGCCCCTCGGAACTGCAGTTCAGGGTGTGGGCTTAATAGGCCGAGCATCCTTGCGGAGACTGGCTCTAGCCCTTGGTGCTGTTGGTGGAGTTCTCGTGCTTGTCGCGGGGGCCACGTGGTGAGGAGTCCCCTGTAAATCATGGAGCACGAGGAAGGGTGGATTTGGTCGCCATCCACCCGACGAGTCACTGCAGAACGGTGGCAGATTTGGGTCAGGCCGGGCCCGGCATCCAGTTCTGCCCCCCTCGGGGCTGTGGGGCCTCCGGCCAGTCACCAAGCCACTCCCAGCATCCTCGTCTGGTCTCTAACTTGGGCTCATAAAATCACAGCAGAAACTGAGTGAATAAGATACAGGAGCAGGGGCTGTGGGCTCAGACTCGTAGCTCCGAGCCCTGGCGGCACATTCTTGTCCATCCTCCAGTTTACCTGTGTGGGTCCCAGGCCCCCCAGCACGTAGCAGCTTCAAGCAGCCACCATTGTGTTTGTGTCCCGACTTCCGTGGGCCAGGAGCTGGGCAGAGCTCAGCGGGTGGGTTTGCTCTGTGTGGTGCGGCTGAGCCCTCAGTGGTTCCCGGTGTGGTTGGCTGCTGTCCTCTCTAGTCTGGCCCTCCTGCCCCCTGTGGGCCTAGCTCAAGCCTGCCGACTTGTCCAGAGTGACCTCCCCACCTGTCACCTGCAGGTGCCATCTAAGGGAGTGCGTTCGTGGCCCCCAGGCCACTGACGATCCTCCACATGTGTGGCCATGGCCTGGTTTTGTGAATCCTCTGAGCCTTGGTGTCCTTATCTATAGATGGGGTTTATCATGGAAACTTCTAGAACTCTCCCAAAGATTCAGTGAGTTAATACATTTTTGGGTGCTGGAGCCACATCTGCACAGTACAGGACCTCTGGTGGCCAGTCATCGACAGCATTAGCGGCACCGTGGGCAAGGCGCTCTGTGACCAGGGTCGTCGACCACAGTGACTCAGATGAGAAGTCCGTAGGCGTCATGGGGTCCACACACGGTGCTGGGGGACGGAGGACAGGGAGCCTGCGCCCTGCAGAGAGGAGCGAGGAGGCCTCCTCCTTGGAGGAGGACTGTGCCCTGGGCCTGGAGAGAGGGGTGGGGAGGGCGCACCGGAGCCAGGAAGGAAGGTGTGCTGGGCGGAGGGCGGGCTGCGAGCCAGCACTGAGGCCCGAGGTGTGGGAGAGACGGAGTGCGGGTGGCGGATTTCCCTGTGCCTGCAGCATTCGAGGTAAGATGCATGTGGGGCTGTGTGCCTGCGTGAGCACGTGCCAGGCTGGGAGGCTGCACAGGCCTGATAAAAGGGGGACTGCCTCTCGGGGGGTCCCAGCTGCAGTTTCTTGTCCCGAGAGAGGACAAGAGGAAGCACACTTGCTCGCGAGTGAGCGTGCCAGGGCCTTCACAGGAAAGGAGTCTGAAGGCGACAAGGATTTATGTGCGTTTACTGTCACCACCCGCACAGCATCCTTGGCCAGGAGGGTGCCGTGAGTTTTATTTTATTTATTTTTATTTTTTTAAAGATTTTTTTAAAAACTATTTATTCATGATAGAGAGAGAGAGAGAGAGAGAGAGAGAGGCAGGGACACAAGCAGAGGGAGAAGCAAGTTCCATGCTGGAAGCCTGACGTGGGACTGGATCCCGGGACTCCAGGATCGCGCCCTGGGCCAAAGGCAGGCGCTAAACCGCTGAGCCACCCAGGGATCCCGAGTTTTAGTTTAATTCTTCCTTTTACAGATGTTGAGTCTTTGGGTCGCGTGATGTCATTTGTTCTGTAGGTCATATCTCCTGACTATTTCTGGAGTCGCAGGGTGTGTCCTAAGGGCTTTGCTCATGCTAACTCAGCCACCCTGGCAGCAGGTACAATGATCACCCCATTTAACAGAAGAGGAAATAGAAGCAGGCGGCGGGGTCAGGCCGAGGGGTGTGTCTGGGTCTCCCGGCTACGGTGGCAGAGCCAAGATTGGGTCTCAGGAGGTCTGATGCCAGAGCTCACACTTTCGGTTTCCCTCCCTATGCGTCTTGGTGGTAACCCTCCTCCCAGGGGCTAAGCGTGCCATCGGTGGATGATGTCCGTGCTGTTCATTGCCGTACATCTGTGGCTTACATTTATGTCCCAGTGCTGCTGCTGTGCCAAGGCTGGATTCTGGAGCCTGCCAGTCTGGGTTTGCATCTTGCCTCTGCACTCATTTGGTCAAGTAGCTTAAACTCTCAGGGCCTCGGTTTCCCCATCTGAGTTCTGGCGGTTTCTCAAAACAGCCTCTGCGTTCTCACCTCCGTGCACATTCCCTGCGTTCCCTGCACATCCCGTCTCCACGTGTCTAAATCCAACATCCTCAGTGTGTCCCTAAAATACCTCCTCTGCAGTGCTGGACTCTGAGCTTCCTGAGAGCGCACATTCTTCCCATGTGTATTCGTCAGCTCTTCCTAGGCTGTGCCGCTTAACAAATAGGCTCAGGCTCAGGCAGGGTCTAGTGACAAAGTGTTTATTCCTGGTCAGGTTGTGTGAGGTGTGGGTGTAGGTGGTGGCTCAGCTCTGCTTCGTGTGTCTTGTGTTTCTGACACCAGGTGGGAAGAGTGGGCTCTCGGGGTGCAAGCTGCTGTCGTGCTGGAGGAGGGGAGCAAGCATGGCCGAGCCCAGCTGCAGCAGTCTCGTTCAGAGCATCTCCTTGGATGTGGTGAACATCATGCCTGCTGCCATCCCACAGCAGGTCACATGGCCAAGCCCACCATCAGTGAGGCAGGGAGGTGGCCGTCCTCGGGAGAGCCTGGCAAAGCAGAGAGGGAAGGAAGACTTAGCAGCGAGCACCAGCTGACCCCACTGTGGTGCCCAGCCAGCGTTCTGTGTCAGGAATAAATAGCACAGAAATCTGCTCTTCTCATCCGCCCCCAAGTAGCCACTGTTACTGTGTCTCACATCCTGTGTTGGACGCCGGATTTGAAGAGATTGAGGCTGACTCAGGCCTTGCACACACATCTGGAATCATTTCCTTGGGATGAATTCCTAGGAATAGATGGATTTCCAGAATCAGAGAATATGGCCATTTTTAAGGTTTGGGGCACATACTGTTGACTTCCATTCCAGAAATGTCATATATGTCTTAGAGCCTGATGCCATGAGTCGCCACCACACACCAGAGCTGGGCCCCCTTGCCCTGGAACATAGGGGCTCCCGAGGGAAGTGCACACCTCCTGGTCAGGCCCTCCCTCACCTCCTGGAGGACACCCTCTCACGTGCTCAGGGCCTTCCCTCTGGGGATCCCTCCAGGCTCACCCACAGGTGGGAGGGTGATGGTGAGGAAAGAGTCCCCGACCCGAACACCCCCTGCAGCTCCAGGACCCGGATCTAGTCAGTGCGTGACGTGGAAGCACGGATGCCTTTAGCTGGAGGAAGGAGAGCTGGTGCTGGCAGGAGGGGCCTGGACCAGTGTCCTCAAGGCCACCAGGGGACATGGAGCCTCAGAGCTCGCTGAGCATTGGGGAAGTCAGTGCCAAAGAGGAAGGAAACATCCTGAGGTTGTTCCAGTAAAAATTTTTGCATCAAGTGTAGGTCTAGTGAGGCCAGGAAGACCAACTAGTATACCTTCGACCCTTGCTGGAGTTTTCCATCATTTGGTTATTGGCTTACTTCCAGCCTTGTGTTCCATTATAACAAAAACATATGCCAGTGGCTACATTTTAACAGGCATTTTGGTAACAGCAGTGCTGTTACTACATACATGAGTCTCTAGGAGTCACAGAGAGATAATGGACTGTGCACCCAGCCATGGGGTGCAGGCAGTCTCCCCTCACTAGGCTCCGTGTTCATTATCTGTGAAGCAGGGGGGATGACAGCCTGTCTCATCCACCCATTCCCTGTTGGAATCCAATGAAACTATGGATATGCAAGCGCATAGCAAGGAGTAATGCTGAGTATTTGCAAGGTGACTACTCTTTCCCAAAGAGTGGGGGGTTGCTGAGCTTTGGGCTGTTCTTGGGGGAACCAAGGAAAGAAGGAGAGGTCCCAGTTTGTGTGTTAGAATCGGAGGGGTAGCTATACCTGCCCCATTCCTGTCCCCATTACCCCAAGGGTCTTACTTGGGAGACCAAGTAAGCAGAGACCCCAAGGGAGCAGAATGAGGGCCAGGGAAGCTTGAAGGGTACCACAGATTGTAGCCAGGCCTGAGGCCACCCCTCTGCCTCCAGCAACCCTGCAATGATAAATGGATGACTTCTGCTTCTTGCCACTATTGAGTCCCAGAACAAATTAACTGCCCTACCTGAAACTAGAAGATTTTCAGCCATTGAACAGCATGCAGCATGGGATTGTGATCCCTCAGAGAAGAGCCCCCAGGGGGACAAGCCCTGGGGTTCCTCCAGCCACTGCCTGGAGAGCATTTCCAGGCCGCAGAGCAGAGAGAGGCCAGTCAGTGCTTTTGTAGACATGAGGGAACAGAGTTCTGAGTTTGGGGGGGCCGTAGGTGGGTGACGTTGTGGGACAGAGTTCTAGAGAGGAGGGAGCTGCATGGAGAGTTCTGGACATCTGCAGAAGGTCCCCTCTAGTCTTTGGCTGAGTGTTTAAACGATTTCTATATGAAAGGAAATTCAAAGCACCACTGGAGGGTAGTAGGCCCCCAAACTATTCAGAGCTTGCACAGGGCTGGGGACGATACTTGTTCTCCCAGCTAAAGTAAGATCTTCAGTACCGAAGGCATTGGGTGGAGTTCCCACCTTAGTAGTAGGGTTACATTAGTCCTAGGCTGACCACTGCTCTTGCAAAATTAAAAGCAGTCCTTGAAAGTATCCCAGATGATTTAAAGCAAGACAGAACAGCGTTCATCTCCATTCAGAGAAATAAAAAAAAAATATCTAGCAGCCGACAATATAAAGTTTCCAAAGAAAAAGTATAAGGTGGAAGCGGGAAAACATGTTCTGTAACCAGGAGAAAACTGATCAGTAGAAACAGACCCAGTATATTAGTGTAGGTTCTCTAGAGAAACAGAACCAGTAGGATATTTATTATAAGGGATTGGCTCGTGTGGTTACGGAGGCTGAGAAGTCCCAATGTCTGCAGTTGGTAAGCTGGAGACCCAGGAGAACCAAGGGGGTTGTTCCAGTCTGAGTCAGAGTGCAACGGCAGGGGAGAACTAATGTCCCAGTTCAGAGAGGCAGAGAGACTTAATTTTCCCTTACTTGGCCTTTTGTTCTATCCAGGCCTTAAATAGATCACTTGCTTAGGAAGTGATCACTTGCTTAGGGAGGGCAATCTGCTTTATTACTCAGTCCACTGATTCAAATGTTAATCCCATCCAAAAGTACCCTCATAGACACTCCCACAATAATATTTAACCAAATAGCTGGGTATCCCTCGGCCCAGTCAAGCCATACAAATAATTCAAAATGAAACATTAAAAAAAAAAAAAAAAAAAAGACCAACCTATGGCAGAGAACACACACCACGAGCCAATGCTGTTCCCATCACCTTCCCTGCCTCCGCTTTGGGCCCTGCAAGGAACATGTGTTCCTTTGGGCACCTGCTGCTGGGAAAATTCATGTTCCTGACCTATGTTTAGTTTTGTTGTACCATTTCTATTTCATAGTCATATATTTAACTTATAAAATAGACTGTGATATTATTACATAATGAATTAAAACAAATTAGAATATTCCAACAGTCTTTAAAAATTAATATTATAGCGTAGGGTATATATAATTGGAGTCCAGAAAGAAGACAACAAATATTTGAAAAACGTTTTTTTCTACATTTGATAAAAACTAGGGGATCCCTGGGTGGCTCAGCGGTTTAGCGCCTGCCTTTGGTCCAGGGCATGATCCTGGAGTCCCGGGATCAAGTCCCGCGTCAGGATCCCTGCATGGAGCCTGCTTCTCCCTCCTCCTGTGTCTCTGCATCTCTTTCTTTCTCTCTCTCTCTCTATCATAAATAAATAAATAAATCTTTAAAAAAATTTGATAAAAACTATAAACCCACAGGTTCTAGGAGCTCACTGAACCACAAGCATAAGAAACATGAAGAAAATGACACCAAGGCACATCATAATCAAATTGCTTAAAACCCATGACAGAAAATCTTAAAAGTAGAGGGAAAAAAAGACACTAGACATAGAAGAGCAAAGAGTGACAGCCGATTTCTCTTACAGAGATGCAAGTCAGATGGCAGTGGAGCAATATATTTTTCAAATTTTAAAAGTTTGGGATCCCTGGGTGGCGCAGCGGTTTAGCACCTGCCTTTGGCCCAGGGCATGATCCTGGAGACCCGGGATCGAATCCCACGTTGGGCTCCTGGTGCATGGAGCCTGCTTCTCCATCTGCCTGTGTCTCTGCCTCTCTCTCTCTCTCTCTCTGTGTGACTATCATAAATAAATAAAAATTAAAAAAAAGTTCTTATCTTTAAAAATTTTTTAAAGATTTTATTTATTCATGAGAGAGAGATGAGAGACAGAGATGTAGGCAGAGGGAGAAGCAGGCTCCATGCAGGGATCCCGGGACTCCAGGATCATGCCCTGGGCCGAAGGCAGGCGCTAAACCACTGAACCACCCAGGGATCCCCAATATTTTATTTTTCTGAACTAAGATGACATACCCAGTAAAAACCTTTCAAAAATGAAATGCACAGTAAAAACTTTCTCAGATAAACTGAAGTTGAGAGGGTTTATTTCCGGCACTTCTACACTGTAAGAAATACTACACTTTTACACTGTAAGAAGTGTGTCAGACAGAAGAGATTTAATGCCAAATGGAAATTTAGATCCTACAAAGGGATGAAGAGTTTTAGAAACGTAAATATACGAGTAAATAGAAGATGAATAACACGTCGGAGTACTGTACATTGGGACATTAACACAAAGATGTGGTTGAGGAGTGGAGCTTTACGGTGGTAACATTCTTACATTGTAAGTCAAGTAGTGTAATATTTGAGGAATAGACTGTGTATTGTAAAACTAGGCTCACTACAAATAAAGAGACACAACTAATATATTAATAAGGAGATAAAATGGAATTCTAAAAAATAATCAGCAAAACAAGATCAAGGAAAGAGGGGAAATTAATAAAAAAACAAATAGCAAGATGGTAGACTTAAACCACGCCATATTGATAATTACACTAAATATAAGTGGCATAAACACTCCAGTTAAGAGAGATTCTCGGTTTGGATTTTGTTTTTGAAAAGGAAGATCTTCCTGATGTTTAAATATAAAATGAGGGGTGCCTGGGTGGCTCAGTCTGTTCAGCATCTGACTTTGGCTCAGGTCATGATCTCAGGGTCCTGGGATCATGCCCTGCATTGGGCTCCCTGCTCACCGGGGAGTATGCTCGTCCCTCTGCCCCTCCCCTCAATTGTGCACATACTCTCAAATAAATGAGTAAAATCTTAAAAATATATATATATAAAATGTTAAAAGACTGCAAATTAAAAGTAAAAGGAGGGGCACCTGGATGGTGCAGTCAGTTGGGTGTCGGACTCTTGGTTTCAGCTCAGGTCTGATCTCAGGTTTGTGAGATTGAGCCCCATGTCGGGCTTCCCACTCATTGCAGAGTCTGCTTGGGTTTCTCTCTCCCTCTGTCCCTCCCCACCTTGCACATGCTCACTCTCTCTTGCCAAAATAAATAAATAAATCTTTTTTAAAAAGGTAAAAGGATGGAGAAAGATATGCCATGCAGCCACCAACCAAAAGAAAGCTGGAATGGCTGTATTAATATTAAGCAAGATAGACTTCAGAACAAGGAATAAGCCAGGGACAAAGAGAGACATTTCATAATAGTAAGACATAATTTAAAAAACTGTGTGCTAGTAACAGAGCTTTAAAATACACAAAGGAAAAGCTAGTAGAACCGAGGAATAAATGGATGCACAGATCTGTGAGGAAACTTCAGTGCCCTTCTCTAAAGGATTGATAGGACAAGTAGAGAACCAACAGTCTGACCAAATCTCATGCTTCTGGGCCTCCCTTGTGCATTCCCCTCTGCCTGGAATTCCCCTCCCTCTTTTGTCCTCCATATCCCTCACAACTCAGCTTGTGTTTTTGCATCAGTGTGGAGAGTACCAGAATCTCCCGTCCTGCCCAGGTAAACACTGTTGCCTCCTTCTCTTTTCCCTCAGCCTCAAGGACAAAAATCAAGGTGAACTCATCCCTCCTGTCCTGAGATTCACAGTGACGTACCTAAGAGAGAAAGGTGAGTGAGAGCTGACTTGAGCCAGGGACATGAGGGTCTGGCCTGAGGAGCCCATCTCACATCCTGAGCACCCTGCAGACCAGGGAATTGGAGGGGCTGGAGCCCAGTGCAGGGATGGGCTCAGGCACATGGATTGCTAGCTTTGAATCCTGGCTTCACTGTGTACTAGCTGTGTGACCTTGGGTAGTTACTTATCTTCTCTGGGCCTCTGATTCCTCATCTGTCCAGTGGGGTTAGTAACAGTAGCCAATTGATGGGGTTGCTGTGGGGCCTGAATGACACAATACATGTAAAGCCCTCCAAAAAGGAGGTGCATGATATCTTGGTTTGCAGATGCAATTGCCCGTGGGGGTGGGTGTGCTCAGTGACCAGAGGGGGTGAGCCCTGTGACTCCTCCAGACTCCTGAGGCCAGAGCTCAGACCCACAGGGAAATCATGGAGGTGTGGAGGCTGCTTTCACCCTGGGAGAAGGAGTATAGTTCTCTGGGTGGGACAGGCTACCAGCGAGGGGCGGCCACTGCAGGAGCAGGTGCTGCAGAGTGGGGGTGGGGGGGTGCATCAGATGAGAAGCGGGAGCCACCATGGCTGGGGTCCCTGGGGCTCTGTTACCTGGCATGTCCCTGGAATTGCATGTTCTCTTTTTTAAAGATTGTATTTATTTATTCATGAGAGACACAGAGAGAGGCAGAGACACAGGCAGAGGGAGAAGAAGGAACCCTGTGGGGAGCCCGATGTGGGACTCAATCCCAGGACCCCGGGATCATGCTATGAGCCATAGGCAGATGCTCAACCACTGAGCCACCCAGGTGTCCCAACCTGGTCCCTTTTTAAAAAGCTTGCCTGATTAGGTCAGGCCCACCCAAGATAATCTCCATGTGGTAAGGTCAGCTGCCTTGGACCTGCATTCTGTCTGCCAAGTCCCTTGACTGCGGCATATGGATTAGTGTTTGAATGAATACCTGGAAGAAAGTGTCTGTCCCACAGGGTCCAGGGATTTGGGAACCACCTTGGAACGTTTACTGCAGTGTCTCAGAAAAAAGAAAAAAAGAGAGATAGAGAGAGAGGGACCAGCGCATGCAAGGGCCAGGAGTAGTAGGGAGCACGGGGCAGACTGGAGGCAGGGGACTGGGGAGGCCGGACCGTGCAGGTCCGTGTAAGTCCCTACGGGAAGTTAACCTGCGAAGACGGAATGGCTCTGTGCACAGGCCGATCAGAGTTGGGTGTGTACCTTGAATAGTTCACTGGGCTTCAGATTCGAGAAGAGATTGTGGGGGGTGGGGAGCCCAGTGCTGTCCCATAAGACTTGGGAGGTTCTGTGTTTGCAGAGTCCATAGTGGTAACCTCTAGCGGCAGGTGGCAGTAGCGCAGTCGAGCACTTTCTGTGTGTCTCCTACACTGGGTGACTGGATTTTTTATTTTATTTAATTGTTACTAATGAAATGTGCATTCCAATCACCCTGTGCAGCCAGTGGCTGCCATAGCAGATGGGTCAGCGGGGAGGGTACAGCTGTAGGAATGAGGGGAAGCAGCCCCCGCGGAGGCCTTCGGATGCCACACGCGTGCCAAACCTCGCCCGTTGGTCCTTCCTGCAGCCCTCAGAGGCAGGGGCTCTGCAGACAGGGCGGCCGGGCTCAGAGAGGCTGTGTGCTTTCGCCAAGCTCACACAAGAGTTGGACGGACAGAGTTGGGCTGGACCCCGGGTCCATCTGACCAGGTTCTCCCTTCCTAGGGGCCATAGAAGTAGGCCGTCGGGTGGGGATGGGAAATATGGTGGTTTGAGGAATAAATAAAGGTGAAGATCGTGGAAGGTGGGGGTGAGAGGGAATGAACCAGGCTGGAGAGCATTCCCCGCCAGCCACCGGGGGGTGATGCCTGGGTAGGAGGTCGGAACATTCTAGAAGCTCGATGTGCTGGGACCTGTGAGACGCCTGGAGGCTCTCTCTCTGTAGGACTCCACGCCGAAGGCTTGTTCCGGAGGTCGGCCAGTGTCCACACCATCCGCGAGATTCAGCGGCTGTACAATCAAGGTGAGCCTGCCCCCCGGAGACCCTCCGCGCTGAGCCTCCCACGCGGCGGCCTGTGCAGCCCTGCAGGGCCCGCAGAGCCCACAGGGCCGCAGAGTCCCAGATGCCGAGGTAGCGTAGCTCCCCCACCCCCAGAAGAGCCCAGGGCCTGGGCAGCTGCCCAGGGGAACCCCAAATCCCGGCTCCTGGGATTTTGCTTTTAGGTAAAGTCATACAAAAGCCTTTAGGGCTTTTCGGCTCCTGCTGCCTGGACGGTGGCTTGGAACGTGGGGACCGTTCCAAGGGGTGTCTGTTGGGCGGCCCCTCCGGCGGGCTTGGCACCGCTTTCTCAGCCGCCACCAGGGAGGCTCCCGTGGGCCCCCGCACGCCCTCATCCTTCCTTAGTCATGCCTTGTCCCATCTGGTGACAGGCCCGTCACGGGGTCCTGCGGGCTGGCCCTCCTCTGTCCTGGGTGCTGGGCACCCGCCTCCCGGCTGGGACCAAACCACACAGTGGGGGTCAGTGGCGTGCCCCAGACCTGGACAGCGGAGGAGGGCGCGGTGGCAGCATCCCCGAGGCCAGCAGATGTCAAGGATTCTAAAGCCCTGTGCGCCACCGTGAAGCGGAATCCCCAGCCCCGTAAACTCAGACCTCGCTCTGCATCCAGGGAAGCCCGTGAACTTTGACGACTACGGGGACATCCACCTCCCTGCTGTGATCCTGAAGACCTTTCTGCGAGAGCTGCCCCAACCACTGCTGACCTTCAAGGCCTATGAGCAGATTCTCGAGATCACCAGTAGGTGCCTGCCCTGGAGAGCCAGCCCAGGGCCAGTCTGGGGGGCGCGGGGGCGGCCCGGCATCCTCCTGTTGGGACCTGACCCCGTGGACCACAGTGACCACGGCCAGGCCGGGCCTCCGCTGCCCGTGAGGAGGGGGCAGGGTTGTCAGGTGCAGCTGGGCTGGGGTGGCGGGGTGGCAGGGGGCGTCTGGAATTGGGGCACACCGCCCTAGTCAGGGCGCTGCCTCCCTGCCCTCCCAGATGCTCTGGAGGAGCTCCCCCATCCAGCACCTTTGCTTCTGCATCTAGAAAGGGGATGGGGGTAGGAGACTTGGCTGTGCCGCCCAAGGATCCCAGGTGTGGGCAGACGCCCTCACGCCTTCTCAGAACAGTTACTGGAGACAGCTTGCACTCAGAAACCCTGCCTCCACCCTTGGGGATGGATGGAGTCCTCCTCCCTCAGGACTGTCGCGGGGACCCCAGAGCCGTCCCTGAGATGTGGGGAGATCCCAGCGTCCTGGGAGGGTAAGGGCCTCACCCCAGCCTGCACCCCTGCCCCCTCCTGTGAGTGTGTTTCTCCCATCAACACACCCAGAGGGCCCGGTCACGCTCCCTAACCCCCTGCCCTGACACTGCCCGTCTCCCCCGTGTCCCTCCCTGTGCCCTCATTCTCCCTGTAAAGTGCCAGCCATCTCGGCACAGTGGGAGCGTGGCACAGGCCACACCGGCCTCCTCTCACATCTGTTCATCTTTGACACGGGCACCTGCTGGCTGTCCCCAGAGCTCACTGGTGCCATTGAGCCGAGCCACGCACTTTATGCACATTTAATCCTCAAGGCAGCCCCACTTTTATGCAGATGGGGAAAGTGAGCTCAGAGAGGTTAAGTGACAAAGTCACACAGCTAATGCCTGGTGAGGCCCAGACCTGGACGCAGATCTGCTCAGCGCTGAGCCACGCCCTTAACCTCCTTGCGACACAGGAGACGGTCATCCTGGCTGTGACTTCCTTGTGCCAGGTCCCGTGCTGGGCACTCGTGGACAGGAGGGCGGTGACCACGCGGGCCCTGCTCGTCAGGAGCACGGGGCTAGCTGCAGGGACAGGCGCGTAGTTGAGCCAAGTGTAGGGGATTCACGCGGGGGCAGCATGTCTCCAGGTGGGCGTCGGCGTTCACAGGAAGGGAAGCAGGGGAAAGGCGGGCCGGGCAGGACAGCGAGCAGAGGTGGAGGCATGGCAGTGCCACAAGGTTCTCGGGCTCCCCCAGGCCCCCCAGAGGGCATGTTGAAACATGGGTCGCGGGGGCCCACCCCGGGGTTTCAGATGCAGCAGGTCCAGGTAGTGGCCCAAGAATCTGCATTTCTAAGCCCATTCCCAGGTGATGCAGATGGTCCGGATTTTTGCCGTGGAACGCCGAGCTAAGGGGATTGAGACACGGTCCTTGGGTACAGATCTGGCCACAGAAAGATCAAGTCTGTGAGGGGTGAAGCTCGACCGGCGGCCCCTTTGCACCAGGGAGTGGGGCCGGGCTGGGGGCTGATGTTGAGAATTTTTAAGAATTATACTATGATGGAAATAACACAAGCGCATAGTGTAAAAGAACAAACCATCCCAAACACCAACAGGGCAAAGGCTGTGTAATGGGACGGGAGTCCCTGCTGACCCCTGCGGTCCCACAGTGGTGGCCACCCGCAGCGGCTCCACGTGCGCTCACCCCTCGGCCAGGGATGCTCCTCTCCTCTCACGCACTCTTCGAGCCTGGCTTTCTCAGTGTTTTCTGACATTACTCATCTTCTCCTCCTTCCCTCCTCGTGTGCGTATCTACTCATCTCTTTAATGCTTGTGTCAGATTCCATCAACCGTGTTACACTCTGGGTAAACATTCGGGGCAGTTCCAGTTTTGTGTTGCCACCTGCTAATGTCAGGACTCAGATGGTCCCGAAGTTCCGTTTGTGGAGAAACCGAAATGCTTCCAGAAGCTGAAGACCCCGTGGTCTCACTCGGCCCGGCTGCGTGGTGACTGGCGCAGGGTTGCCAGATTCAGCAATAAAAAATACAGGATGCTCACCTCAACTTGATTCTCCCATAAACAAGGACTATTTTTTTTTTAAATATAAGTAATATTAGCTGTTTATTTGAAATGAACATTTAACTAGGTGTGCTCTGTTTCATCTGGCAGCCCTACTCGGGTGGGGTGGGTTTTTCCTTGAAGTGATGTGAAAGCGAGGCCTTTGGGGGTACACTCGGGAGGAATGGGCTCCCCAGGGGCCTGCAGTGTCCAGGGCACAAGGAAGTCACAGCCAGGACGACCGTCTCCTGTGCCGCAAGGAGGTTAAGAGCATGGCTCAGCGCTGAGCCAGGTCTGGGCCTCACCAGGCATTAGCCGTGTGACGTTGGGTGCGTCACTTAACCTCTCTGAGCTCACTTTCCAAAAGCGGGGCTGCTTGGAGGCTTGGAGGGTTACATGTGCATAAAGTGAGTGGCATGGCTCATGGCACCGCTGAACACTGGGGACAGTCAGCAGGCTGCTCCCTCTCACTCGCCCCCGAGTGCTCTTTCTCCAGGGGACCGTAGTGGGAGCTGGAGGGACCACAATTCTTGGGAACGTGAGGTTGAGGTCAGGAGCCTGAGGTCCAGGCCACACGACGATGTCCTCCGAGCTCGTTGGTTTCTTGGGAAATATTATTTCACGAGAACTCCTTTTACCCTGGCATTACCTATGGCAGCTTGAGTTTGTGAAAAGAATGGCTTTTTAAAAAATTTTAATTTTTTTTAAAGAATAGCTTTTATTAAAAGGCTAACGAGGGCGTGCAGAGTGGGGAAGTTTGTGCTTGCAGCGGGGACTGTGTTTGGAAAGCACCCAGTGTTCAGGGCTTAGCTGGGGGAGGTTAGTGTGTTGGAGGAGTGGGGAGTGCGTGTGTGCATGTGTGTGTGCACGTGTGTGCACGCATGTCTGCAGCTGGAGCATGGTGAGCACCCTGTGAATCGTTGTGGATGTGCGTCGCTTTGACTTTTTTTGTTTTGTTTTGTTTAAAGATTTTATTTATTTATTTATGAGACACACACAGAGAGGCAGAGACACAGGCAGAGGGAGAAGCAGGCTCCATTCAGGGAGCCCGACGTGGGACTCGATCCCGGGTCTCCAGGGTCATGCCCTGGGCTGAAGGCGGCGCTAAACTGCTGAGCCACCTGAGCTGCCCTCACTTTGACTTTTTATGGTTTATGGAGCTGAGTGGAGGCTTTAGTTACGGGGAGAGTGGGGGGTGGGGCGTCTGAGTCTGGGCCGCTCCCCCAGGCCCCCAGTGGGTGTGGGCCCCTGAGCTATAGGAAATCGCTCACGGGTTAAGGCCTTTCTGTAAAGAGCCATGAGCCCATCTTTCAGCTCTGTGGGTCAGTCTGTGTCGCCACCGCTCAGCTCTGTCCCGCATCGGTAGCCACCGGGGACTTACAGATGAGTGGGTGTGGCTCTGGGGCTTTCTTGACAAAAGTGGGCCACTGGGCCACAGGCTGTAGTTTGCCGACCGTGGTGTAGGCCATTCCCGAGCGTAGCGTGAGTGACTCGCTCTGCGGGCTTTCTGGTAGGTAGCAGGTGCACGAGGTGGTGTGAAGAAGGGACCGGAGGTCTCGGGACGGAGGGCTCAGCAGGGAACAGCCACGGGGCCGGGAAGTGAGCGAGGGCTCCAGGCCCAACCTCGGGACAGTCCGTCCTCGGGGCTGTCCTCCTCTCTGCGCCCGTGCTGTCCCCTCGGGAAGGACTCAGGGAGAGCCCTGTGCCGCTGTAGGTGTGGAGAGCAGCCTGCGGGTGACGCGCTGCCGGCAGATCCTGCAGAGCCTTCCAGAACACAACTACACCGTCCTCAGCTACCTCATGGGCTTCCTGCATGAGGTGAGTGGACAAAGCAGGCCCCGGGGTGGGGAGTGGACGGAGGGGGAGGCCCAAACTTTGTGCCTGGCCCAGGGGGACCCTCCCGCACGTGGTGCCCATGCAGCCCAGGGGCTCGGGGCTCCCTCTCAGCCCAGAGGACTTCCAGGCCTGACTTTGCCAGGCAGGGTCCATTGTGTCTCCCCTGCTGGCCCCACACGTGGCTGCCCCCGCTTACTGATAAGACCTGCTGGGTGGGGGGTCCCCTGCTCCTGCATCGTCATCTGCATGGCCCGTCGGTGGAGGGGAGGCGGCTGTGTCCCCAGGCCAGGGCACCGGGTGCAACACGGGTGTGAGCAGCCCGAGTGGGCCTTTCCTGTGAGAGGCCATGAGTGTCCTGGGGTGGCCGTAACCCAGGGCCACGGACTGGGCAGCGGCTTCAAACAGTAGAAATCTATCGTCGCGCTCCTGGAGGCCAGAAGGCCAGTCAAGGTGTGGATGGGGCCGTGCTCCCACTGAGGCCCTAGGGGAGGGTCTGTCCTGCCCATTCCCACTCCCGGTGGCCCCCGCGTCCCTTGGCTTGTCGCCGCCTCACTCCTGCCTCGGTTTCCATGTGGCCTTGTCCCCTCCGTGTGGCCAGCCTCCTTGCGCTTTCTCCTATAAGAGTGCCCGTCATTGCATTTAGGCTGAGTCCTGGATAGTCCAGGATGATCTCACTTTGAGACCCTTAATTCCACCGGCAAGGACCCTTTGTCCACGTAAGGCCACGCCCACAGGTCCCAGGGAGACCCCTGTTTTGTGGGGCTGCCATTCAGCCCCCTGCACAGCATAAAAATGAACAGTGAGAGAAACACCTGTCCTGGCTCTGGGTCCAGGCTTCGCTCCCCAGTCCGGGCAGGGAGCAGTGGTCTGCGAGGTCACCAGATCCAAATGGGCCCCCATCTTGCTCCCAGACCCACCATCCTGTCGCGTGACTCTTCCTGGAACACCTCACCTCTCCGGGCCCTTCATAGGCAGTGTCGGGTGCAGGTGTGAACGAGGCAGTGCTGGGCCTTGGGGCTCCCAACCGCAGGGCACAGGCCAGAGCTTCTTACTCCCCACAGTGTGGCGACACCGCAGCAGGGGCCAGCCCAGGGTCTTCGGGGCTTGTGTGGGAGCCCTGCTCCATGGCAGGTGGCCTGGGGATGTGATGACTAGGGGAGTGGAGGGGACCCCCCAGGCACAGCCAGTGTCACATGTTGGAGCCTGTCAAACCCCACCTCTTAGATTTGTGTGTATGTGTGTATTTTGTTTCTTAAAGATTTTATTTATTCACAAAAGACAGAGAGAGAAAGAGACAGAGGCAGAGGGAGAAGCAGGCTCCCTGCAGGGAGCCCGATGTGGGACTCGATCCCGGGACCCTGGGATCACGCCCTGAGCTGAAGGCAGACGCTCAACCACTGAGCCACCTGGGTGTTCCCACCACCTCTTAGTTTTAAAAATAAACTATTTCGGGGGCACCCGGGTGGCTCAGTCGGTAGAGCAGGAGACTCTTCATCTTGGGGACATGAGTTTGAGCCCCACGTTGGGAGTAAACATGGCTTTAAAAGAAAAAAACTATTTCGTTCTCCCTCTTTATCACTTCATATTGTTTCTCAGAAGCTGAAAACGAAGTTATCCTAATCATTTTTCTACTTCTTTGTCATGAGCTGGAGATGGGTTTGTTCTCTGTCCTCCTCCAGGGCACTGACGTTAACACGTCCACGGGGCTTGGCCCTGCACAGCATTGGCTCCTGCAGGGGCTTGGGGGCTGCCTGTGTCACGGAGGCAGGGCTTGGGCAGTGTGGGCATCCTCACCAGATCCCCAGGAGGTCACCAGGCCGTGCACCTGTGCTCCCCCGGGTCCTGTGCTCTCCCATGGCCCCCGAGGCTCTGCATTGTCCTTCTTCTGATTCTTGGAGGAGGTCCCCAGGACCCTGGAGGCAAGCAAGAGATTGGGCCAGGTAGCCCCCCTGCCACCTTCTGGGCCTCAGTTTCTTCATCTGTAAAATGGGTGATGTATCCTGCTGCTTGGGGTTGTAAGTGCTGTAAGGTCAGCTCCCCCTACCAGCACCCCCAGTCCTCCAGTGACCCCCGTGTGCTAGTCAGTCTTGACTATGTCCAGCTCATCAGCCAAAGCGTAGATATCAGAGGGACGCCTGGGTGGCTCAGGCGCTGAGCGTTTGCCTTCGGCTCAGGGCGTGATCCCGGGGTCCTGGGATCGAGTCCCACATCGGCTCCCCACAGGGAGCCTGCTTCTCCCTCTGCCTGTGTATCTGCCTCTCTCTGCATCTCTCATGAATAAATAAATAAAATCTTTTTTAAAAAACACTAAGTGTAACTACCAGGGATGTGGTTTGGCTGGGTGACACCAAACACCAAGCTTGCACTCCCTCACCCTGAGGGGACCTCCCCAGTCCTCTGGAGTGGAAGAGAAGATGGGGGTGCTGAGGAGATCCCAGAAGGAGCTCACGGGTGGTCAGAGCCAGAGGGTCCCTCGGAGCATCAAGACTGAGTCCTTCCTTTTGCAGACAGGGAACCTGAGTCCCAGGGCAGCGAGGTGGCTGCACAAGGCCAGAGCACAGAGCCCACAGTCACTCCCCGGGTCTTGGGTGTGTCCTCCAGGTGTCCCGGGAGAGCATTTTTAACAAGATGAACAGCTCCAACTTGGCGTGTGTCTTCGGGCTGAATTTAATCTGGCCGTCCCAGGGGGCGTCCTCCCTGAGTGCCCTCGTGCCTCTGAACCTGTTCACTGAGCTGCTGATCGAGTACTACGGGAAGGTCTTCAGCGCCCCAGAGGCCCGCGGGGAGCCCCGCGCCAACACCCCGGGGCAGGTGAGCTGGGCGGCCCCTTGGCGAGAGGCCACAGGGGAGACAGACACCCCGCGGGCCCCGTCTCGCCCCCCGCGGCCCCCGATGGCGGCCAGGACCCTCCGCTAGTGCTGGAAATGTCGCGTTGAGGGCTCCGTGTGCTCCTCGTGCTTCGTAAACTCACCATTCAACTCCTGGCGAGGGACGCCCGGGTGGCTCAGGGGTTGAGCGTCTGCCTTCGGCTCAGGGCGTGACCCCGGGGTCCTGGGATCGAGTCCCGCATCGGGCTCCCCACAGGGAGCCTGCTTCTCCCTCTGCCTGGGTCTCTGCCTCTCTGGGTCTCATAAATAAATAAATCTTTTTAAAAATGTTTAAAAAATAAAAAAACTCCTGGCGAGCCTTGTAGTGAGCAGCCGGGCTCTGGCCCTTCTGCGTCGTTCTTGGGCTGTGGGCTGAGATGAGATGACGTGTCTAGAATCATAGTCCAGCATGGCTGAGCCGGAGGTGGGAGCTTGTCGGTGGGGTACCTGCATCTGGCATCTCCTGCGGCTGTCCCGCCGTGTGGTAAAGCGGCAGCTGTGAGCCTCAGCTGTCCACCATCGTCTGGGGGGGCAGCCAGGGCAGCGTCTCTCCTGCTCTCGTCCGGGCTCGCATGCATGTCGGGCTGGCTGCAGGTCAGCTGTGGGGACGCAGCTCCCCGGTGGGCGTGCATGTGGCCAGTAGGCCAAGCGGGGCGCACCGCATGCGTGCGGGGGCACCAGGACAGGTGCGTGCAGTTTGCAGGCTTTGGCTGGTGGCCTCCACGCTCGTCCCCATTGGCCAGAACCAGTGTCAGGTCCAAGGCCGAGGTCACAGTGGGAGGGCTCGGGGTTGGCCATGGGCAGAGTAGAGATTTGGGGCTCAGGCAGCCTGAGCCCTCCACGTGGGGAGATGCACCCTGTGTTTGCAGCTTAGGTACAGAGGAGAAAGGCGTTCCACATTCGTAGCACGGAGCCCCCAGATTCACCCCGATGGACAGGCTCGGCTGGCGTGCCCACTGCGACCATCACAGTGGCCAGGTCTGCACTAACTGGCTGGGGCCTGCACGGTGTGCCCCACCCGGGGCCAGGGTGACAGGGGGCTAGCGCCCCAGAGCGCCCCAGACATGTCAGTCTGCTCGGGCCGTCACAACAAATACCACAAGCTGGGGGCTTAAACGATAGACGTTTATCTCTTATGCGCTGGAGTCCGGAAGCTCCAGGCCCAGCACCGGATGAAAGCCCTCTTCCTGGCTTGCACACGGCCACCTTCTCACGGTGTCCTCGCACAGCGGGACGGGGAGAGATGAAGAAGGAGCCAGCCCTTGGAGTCTCTTCCCATGGGGACACGGATCCTGCTGGCTCGAAGCCCGCTCTTGGGACCTCATTTAACCTTAATTACTTCCACAAGGGCTCCTTCTCCACTTACAGCCACACTGGGGTTTAGAGCTCCACGTATGGATGTGGGGGTGAGGGGACACATAGCTCCAGACTGAATGGTGACAGGCATCCTGCCCCCCTCCACCGAGTGTTAGTTGTGTGCCAAGCACCCCAAGCTCTTGCTGCGCAGAGGAGAGGAGAGCAAAGAATAAATGTCTGCTGCAGGTTTCCCATCAGCCTGTGCAGGCCTGGGATGGGGTGCTGAGCCCCCACTGAGCGGGTCCCCCCACCAGGTGCCCGTTTGGGTCCTGGGGTCGCCCAGGGCTCCACTCTGGGACTTGGAGCGAGCAGGTGCCCTTTCTTCTCACCTTCACGGTATTAATTCCACGCCCTGACCCACAGGTGTGCAGTCCTCTGCTCTGCTTATCTTCTCTGTCTCTAAAGAAGGGGACGTGTGACCTTGGGGCCACCTCCCAGCATGTGTCAGTGGACGCTGGCACCTGCCGCTGCGGATCTGTTGGACCCAAGAGTGGGACAGTGCCCTGCTCCTTTCTCTGAGCCATTCGCTGGCACGGATTCCATCCTGAGTCAGGGTTGGAGCGTGGCATCCCTGGGTCCTGGCCGTCCATCCAGTTCGTAAGGACGCGGATCCCGTTAAAGTCCGCGGAGCACAGGAGGTGGCGCTGGGTTGCAGGCTGCTGCAAGGGGGTCCCTGCCGCTCACTGAACCATCTTCCCTGGAGAGGAGGGCTCTGTGCGTCAGGTTGCTTGTGGTCGGAGGCCGGAGGACAGCAGACCAACGATGCGGGGCCACAGGCTCTGCCGGGTCCCTGCTGCGGGTGAGGTGGTTCTCACTCGCTCCCCACCCTTCCCATGCACCAGCTCTTCGGCTCCTTCACGCGCCCTCGGCTAACCCAGGCCAGAACGGTCCTCATGCGCAGCTTGGAAGGTGACCATGGTTTCATTTGTTCCCTCTTTTGCCACCAAAGCTTATTCTTTTAGTTTTTTCCTTCCTTCTTCTGTTTTTCGAACCCAGCCCTCCAGCTCTGACCCGCCGGAGCCAGGCAGAGAGCTGAGACTGGCCACGGCGCCCAGAGAAGCTGCTTGCCATCTGTTCCCGTGCCCTTGGGACGGGGTCTGTGCTCCCACAGTTCAGCACAACCCCAGAAAAGCCTCAGAGTTTTGTTGCCAGGAAAAAAAAAAAGAAATAAAAATGATGGGTCCCTCAAGAGTGCACCGCTATGAACAGCAGAATTAACAACAACATTAAATCACATCTCGTGCATTATGCAGAAGGGTTTACGGTGTGACCCACGTCTGTGAAATGTATGTCTCAAATTTCCTGACTCCGAGAGGTGGCCCCAAGGCGTGTTCCTGCAGCTGCTTTGATAACAGTCTCCCTTTCATGGAGGACGATCGTGGAATCCCAGCTCCAGCACGGCGTGGCCTGGTCACCCTGCCTTGTATCGAAGCCCACTTTCCCCATAATTTCCGCAGCAGACGAAAGCAACCATGGTTGTAATGTGTTGCAAGCGCGCGTGGTGCGTTTCAGCGTAAAACAATGAAACATGATGTGGAAACGAGGACTCCAGGGCGTCCCTGGTGACAAGACGCGTGCCGTAAATTGTTCAAACATTCACTTTTGCAGAAACGACAGAGATTTTAAGTGACTCCAGAGATTGGGCCGGCTGCCCAGAACTTGGAGCTGATATCCACGATGAATTATTGAATCCCGGCCAGAACATAAAAGCCGGTGGCAAAGCAAGTGGTCGGTCTGCCCTGAAGAAAGCCAGGCTGCCGTCACCAGGGGGCCAGGAGCAGGGACCGGGCACCTCACTGCTGCTGCTGGCTCAGAGTCACAGCTGCATGGCTTGGGCCAGTCATTTTGGCCAGTGCAGGGAGTTCAAAGTCAGGGGGTTCAGCTTGGAGCTCTGTCCCCCCCCCACTGTGGGTGTGTGAGCAGGCTAAGTTCTCCAAGCTTTTTCTCGTTTGTGGAGTGTGGAAGGCTGTGTCCACTCTGCAATCCCCTGCATGCTCTTGAGTATCTGCTTTGCACCCGGCGGCACCGGTCTCATAGATACACAGAGGAGGAGGATGCACCACCTGCCCCCAGGGGGCCTGCAGAATAGTTGGGGAGTAAATAAGCAAAGAAATGCACAAGTAACTGCATTTAGAGTTGAAGCAGGGTGCACAGGACACAGGCACGTGCAGGGAGGAGACGGAGGAGAGAGTCCTGGGCTCCCACCGGATTTCTCACTTGAGATATGCAGGCAGCTGATGGCAGCAGCCTTCCCTGACCTGGAGAGGGTGCGAGAGGAAGGGCAGGTTCCGCTGTTGGTTTGATAACAGGAAGTCTGCTGTTGTGTTGTAAGAACAACTGATCAGAAAGGGGAAAAAAAAAATTCAATGACAAAATGTGTCGAAAGAGAAGGTGAAAATCACTTGAAATTTTACTGCCCATAGATAACCACTGTTAATATTTTGAGGAATGGGCACTTTTATGTACTGACAGTAGAGATATAAATTGGTCCGGTCACTTGGGAGAGCAATTTAGCAAGCTGAGCGAAGGTAAAGCTGATCCAGCAATTGTGTGTCTAGGTAAATAACCGAAGGGGTACGTACAAGAGCATCCCTGCAGTGTTCTTGTCAGAGCAGATAATTAGATGCAGCCTGAGTCCCCATCAGTTGAAGAAATGGCACATAAAGGGGTTACATCCATGTGATTGAATAGTAAAAGTGAACGAAGTGAACTGCAGGTCTCAGCATGGGTGGATCTCCAAATAGTACATTGAGAGGGGGAAAAATGGGATGCTTGGATGGCTCAGCGGTTGAGTGTCTGCCTTTTGCTCTGGGCATGATCCCAAGGTCCTGGGATCGAGTCCTACATCAGGATCCTGCAGGGAGCCTGCTTCTCCCTCTGCCTGTGTCTCTGCCCCTCTCTCTCTCTCTCTCTCTCTATCTCTCTCTCTCTCATAAATAAATAAATAAATAAATAAATAAATAAATAAATAATAAATAAATAAATGTTTAAAAAAAGAGAGAGGGGAAAAGAAAAATCAGAGGGTGGTAAATACCATGTGTTTTGGCTTGTGTAAAGTTCTAAAAGTCCTGCATCCTATATGTAGTTCATGAATTGTACAGTATCACACTTTTTTTAAAAAAGATTTTATTTATTCATGAGAGACACAGAGAGAGAGAGGCAAAGACACAGAGGGAGAATCAGGCTCCTCACAGGGAGCCAAATGCAGGACTCGATCCCTGGACCCTGGGATCATGACCTGAGCCAAAGGCAGATGCTCAACCCCTGAGCCACCCAGGTACCCCAGTATCACGCTTTTTAAAAAAAGATTTTATTTTTAAGTTATCTCTACACCCATCATTGGGCTCAAACTCATGACCCCCAAGATCAAGAGTCACATGCTCCACCAATTGAGCCAGCTGTGTTCCCCAGTATTATACTTTTTGAACAATATACATAGAAGACATATTCACATAAAAAGTGAATAGGTAAGAGACATACCATATTCTTCAGAGAGGAGAAGAACAAAAGGGTCTTTAATTATTTGTCATGTTTCATGTACGTAAGTGTTCTGTTTCCAGTCTGGCTGAATAGCACCTACAGGACTTGACCTTTCCTCAGACAGCATTATGAGCTCTGGACAAAATACAAAAGAGCAAAACTAAATTTAAAATATCAGCAATGACTTGAAGGCAGTGAAGAATGAGCAAGGACAAATTCTGGGGGGAAGTCCACACTTGGAAAAGTGAATGGCGCAGGATGAGCTTCCATCATGTAGCTTTTCAGCTGAGCCAGGCTGATGTTGTCCCTTCTGTTAGAGTGGCTATATCCCTAATAGAAATTGACAGTCTTTTTGGCTTGAAGAATGGAAGACAGAGTTTGGGACAAGCACAGTTGCTAGAAAGCGGGTAGGGAATTCCACAGGGGAGAAAGCCAGCTTGGGAGAGCCTAAATTCTGTGCATAAACTCTGCTCAAAGTTTTGCCCGATCTCCGAGCCACGCCTGCATGGTGGGGCACACATCAGCAATGGGCAGCCGACTCAACCTGAGGTTTGAGCTACCAGTAGATACAGTCTGCAGCTTGATTCCAGCAGAACCCAAAGCCTCTACAACATATTAACAATGTCCAGCATACAATGAAAAATGATATGAAGAACCAGGAAAACACAACCTACTCGAAAACGATCAGCGGACACCAACCTTAAAATGACAAAGGATGTTGGGGTGCTGGGGTGGCTCAGTTGGTGAAGCGTCTGCCTTCAGCTCTGGTCATGATCCCTGGGTCCTGGGATCAAGCCCTGTGTCAGGCTCCCTGCTCAGTAAGGAGTCTACTTGTCCTTTTCCCTCTGCCCCTTCCCCTGGCCCCCATCAGTGCTCTTTCACTCTCTCTTTCTCTCTCTGTCAAATAAATAAATAAAATTTAATAAATAAAAAAAGAAATCAATGCAAAGGATGTTAAAGTAGCTATTATACACATCTTCAAGTATATAAGGGAAAATAGGCTTACATAAATGCAAAGATAGGAAATCTCAGTAAAAAGTAAGCATAGAAATCATAGGAAACAAAGGAATTCTAGAAAACCAAATATAATATCTGAAATTAGGGGGGGGGGAGAGAAAACCCCAAAAAGCAGAATAAAAACACTGGTTGTGTTTAATAGAAGAATGAAGATGACAGAAGCAAATCAGTGACCTTGAAGGTAGCCTATAGAAATGACCCAATCTCTAAAATAAAAAGCAAAATGGGAGCACCTGGCTGGCTCAGTCTCTAGAGCATGTGACTCTTGATTTGGGGATTGTGATTTTGAGCCCCACATTGCATGTAGAGATTACTTAAATAAAAAAGAAATAAAGAGTAAAAAGATTGAAACAAAATGAACAGAGCCTCAAAGACCTGTGGGACACTATCAGAATATTTTACATACATGTAATTGGAGTTCTGGAGAAGAGAGAATAGGGCATACAAAACATTTAATGACTAAGGATATTTCCAGTTTGGTGAGAGACATAAATTGTCAGATTTAGTCATCTCAGTGGACCCCAAGCTGGATAAAATACAAAGAAAACTACACACAGGCACACTGTAATGGACCTTCTGAAAACCAAAGATAAAGAGGAAATCTTGAGAGCATCCAGAGAAAAATGACACGGAAAACCAGCAGTTGAGACTTGCTGACTTACAAGCTGAGACTATGAAGGCCAGAAGACAGTGGAACAATATCTTGTTTCAGTACAATAAAGGAACATTAAATTGCCAAAGGAGGGGGAAAGGGCCAAAACCAGAATTCTCTACCAGCCAAAAATATTTAAGACTGCAGGTTAAATCAAAACTTTTTTTAGGGATCCCTGGGTGGCGCAGCGGTTTAGCGCCTGCCTTTGGCCCAGGGCGCGATCCTGGAGACCCGGGATCGAATCCCACATCGGGCTCCCAGTGCATGGAGCCTGCTTTTCCCTCTGCCTGTGTCTCTGCCTCTCTCTCTCTCTCTCTGTGACTATCATACATAAATAAATAAAAATTAAAAAAAAAAAACTTTTTTTAGATAAAAGAAAATTAGGGAGCTTTTTTTTTTTTAAGATTTTGAGAAAGAGAGAGCAAGAGCATGAGCAAGAGAGAGAGCACAAGCTGGAGAAGTGGGAGAGGGAGAGAGAGAAGCAGACTCCCCACTGAGCAGGGAGCCTGATACAGGGCTCAATCCCAGGACCCTGAGATCATGACCTGAGCCAAAGGCAGATGCTTGACCGACTGAGCCCCCCAGGTGCCCCTAAGGAGTTTACTTCATTGGCAGACCTGCACTACAGAAAAAATGCCAAAGGAAATTCTTCAAGGCAGTAAGAAGTGAGAACAGATTGAAACGTGAATATTTTGGAAATGATGAAGATCACTGGCAACGGTAACTACCTGGGCTGTATAAAGGAGTACTTTCCTCTCTTAATTTTAAAGAAATGAACAGGGCTGTTTAAGGCAAAAGTTATAAAATTGTCTTATTAGTTTTATAGGTAGATGTAATACATACAACAGCTTTATTTTTTTATTTTTATTTATTTTTTCATACAACAGCTTTAGTATTAGGTTCAACAGAGGAGGATGCATGGGGTCAGGGTTTCTACCTTTTAGGTTGAGTATGACAGGAGTCATCCCAAATAAACTAAAAAGATATGAATGAACATTATGATCCCTAGAACAACTACTAAAGAATGATACAAAAAGAGCTTTAAAAATAGATAAGTTGCAAGTGAATTCCAAAAAATATTTCAAAAATCCAAAATAAGGCAAGAAAGTTTATGTGAAAAGAAAAAAAAAAAGGACAAACAGACAAAAAATAAATAAAGTGGTAAATGTAAATCCAACCATGTCAATGATTATCTTCTAATGTTAATGTACTAAACTTTACAAGTAAGAGGCAAAACATATATTGTCAAAATGGATATGAAAGCAAGACATAACTGTGTGCACTTTATTGAGATGGGTTGAAAACTAACAGAAGCAGAAGCAAAGACATATACCCACAGTGAGCATCAAAAGTCCAGGGAATCTATATGAATAATATACAAAATAGACTTAATTCTTTCCAGGAACTTAAGTTGGTTTACTTTTTTTTTTTAAGGTTTTATTTATTTATTCATGAGAGACACAGAAAGAGAGAGAGAGAGAGGCAGAGACAGGCAGAGGGAGAAGCAGGCTCCATGCAGAGAGCCCAATGTGGGACTCGATCCCAGGACCCTAGGGTCATGCCCTGGGCTAAAGGCAGGTGCTAAACTGCTGAGCCACCCAGGGATCCCCAACCTGGTTTACTTTTATTTTTCATTTTTTCAGGAAGTTTTAATTTCAACTCCAGTATAGTTAACATATGATATCATTTTAGTTTCAGGTGTACAATATAGTGACTCAACAATCTGTACATCACCCAGTGCCCATCATGATAAATGTATGCTTTAAATCCCCATCCCTGATTTCACCCAACCCCCTACCCACCTAAAACAGACTTCAAAAAGGTATTACTAGATCTAGATGACCTTTCTATAATGACAAAATGGTCATTTTATTTAGAAGACAGAGCTATCACAAATGGAAATGCATCTAATAATAGAACTTTAGGTACATGGAGGAAGAAAACCCACAACAGACTTAAGGGATAAACAGGCATTTCCATATTCATAGTTGGAGATTTTGGCACCCTATCTCAGCAACTGAAAAGCCAGCTCAACAAAAAATTATAAAGTAATAGATAATCTGAATAATGCTACCTATCACCTTGACCTAAATGATACTTATACAGTACTACACCCAAGAACAGAATACACATTCCTCTCATATGCCCATGATATGATCACCAATATAGACCAGAATCTGGAACATAAAATAAATTCCAGAGACACCTGGGTGGCTCAGCGGTTTGGCGCCTGCTTTTGGCCCAGGGCGTGGTACCTGGAGTACCACCTCTCTCTCTCTCTCTCTCTCTCTCTCTCTTGGCCCAGGGCGTGGTACCTGGAGTACCATCTCTCTCTCTCTCTCTCTGTCTCTCATGAATAAATAAGTAAAATCTTAAAAAATAAATAAAATACAATAAGTTCCAGTAAATTCCAAAGAATTGAAATCATGGGACTACTACAATGGGGTCAATCAAGTTAGTAATAAAAATAATATCTAGAAAAAACCTAAATATGTGAAAATTTTGTTTAAAAGATAGAAAAAGGAGCCACACTTCAAAACAATTCGCGTGTCAAAGAAAAAAATCATAACGGAAGTGAGAAGATAATCTGAACTGAAGACTAATGCAAAATATCAACATTTGGGAAACAAAATAGTATTTGGAGGAAAATCTAAATACTTATAATAGAAAATAAAGAACATTCTAGAATTAATAACTAATATTCTAACTTAAGAAAACCATACACACACACAGTATACAATACGCACACACACAGTATACAATATACACTGTGTATATTGTACACTGTGTGTGTATTTGACCCCAACTTTAGTCACAGCTGATTGTCCAGGGGTGGGGTCCTTACCCTACTGAGCCAATCTGATATACATGTATATCAAAATAACCCAATCAGTAGAAAGGATGAAATAATAACAGAAATAAAAAACAAGAAAGTAAAAAAATAGAGAAAATTAACAAAGCCAAAAAGTTAGCATGTTGAAAAGATAAATAAAAATTCAAGAACCCCTTGCTAGGCATATTAAAATAAATGAAACCCCAAATTAATGATGAAAGGCAATTATCACTTGGAGTCTGCAGCTAGTAATATAAGTAAAAATATTATGAACAGTTTCATGCCAAAAATTCAATATAGATGAGATGACAGATTCCTTGAATAATTCAACTTAACTGAAACTGACAAAAAATGGAATATGGAATCTGAATGGCATTGTATATTAAATACATTGAAAATTTTTAATTACAAAAAAAATCTTCCCACAAATAAAACTCCTGGCCCAGATGTTTTCACTGGTGAATTCTAACAAATTTAAAGACGCTCTTTCAAAAAATAGAGAGTACTTTCCAACTTGTTTAATACCATAATTTGATGAAGACATTGCAAAGACAAATATCTGTGGATCCATATCCCTCATAAACAAATACAAAAATACTTAGCAAATATTAGCATATCCAGTAAAACAATATGAAAGGATACTGCACAATGAGCAAGTAGAATTTACTTCAGGAATTCAAGGTTGGCTTAACATTTGAAGATTAATATAACTCAATATATTTACAGAATAAAGGAGACAGAATTTAATAATTCTTGACAGAATTTAATAATCATTTAGTATTTTTATTATTATTATTTAATAATAAATTTATCGGTGTTCAATTTGCCAACATATAGAATAACACCCAGTGCTCATCCCGTCAAGTGCCCCCTTCAGTGCCCATCACCCATTCACCCCCACCCCCCGCCCTCCTCCCCTTCCACCACCCCTAGTTCATTTTCCAGAGTTAGGAGCCTCTCATGTTCTGTTTCCCTTTCTGATATTTCCCACTCATTTTTTTCTCCCTTCCCCTTCATTCCCTTTCACTATTTTTCATATTCCCCAAATGAATGAGACTATATAATGTATGTCCTTCTCCGATTGACTGACTTCACTCAGCATAATACCCTCCAGGTCCATCCACGTTGAAGCAAATGGTGGGTATTTGTCGTTTCTAATGGCTGAGGAATATTCCATTGTATACATAGACCACATCTTCTTTATCCATTCATCTGTCGATGGACACCGAGGCTCCTTCCACAGTTTGGCTATTGTGGACATTGCTGCTATAAACATCAGGGTGCAGGTGTCCCAGCATTTCACTGCATCTGTATCTTTGGGGTAAATCCCCAGCAGTGCAATTGCCGGGTCATAGGGCAGGTATATTTTTAACTCTTTGAGGAACCTCCACACAGTTTTCCAGAGTGGCTGCACCAGTTCACATTCCCACCAACAGTGCAGGAGGGTTCCCCTTTCTCCACATCCTCTCCAACATTTGTGGTCTCCTGCCTTGTTAATTTTCCCCATTCTCACTGCTGTGAGGTGGGATCTCATTGTGGTTTGGATTTGTATTTCCCTGATGGCCAGTGATGCAGAGCATTTTCTCATGTGCTTGTTGGCCATGTCCATGTCTTCTTCTGTGAGATTTCTCTTCATGTCTTTTGCCCATTTCATGATTGGATTGTTTGTTTCTTTGCTGTTGAGTTTAATAAGTTCTTTATAGATCTTGGAAACTAGCCCTTTATCTGATATGTCATTTGCAAATATCTTCTCCCATTCTGTAGGTTGTCTTTGAGTTTTGTTGACTGTTTCTTTTGCTGTGCAAAAGCTTCTTATCTTGATGAAGTCCCAATAGTTCATTTTTGCTTTTGATTCTTTTGCCTTCATGGATGTATCTTGCAAGAAGTTGCTGTGACCAGGTTCAAAAAAGGGTGTTGCCTGTGTTCTCCTCTAGGATTTTGATGGAATCTTGTCTCACATTTAGATCTTTCATCCATTTTGAGTTTATCTTTGTGTATGGTGCAAGAGAGTGGTCTAGTTTCATTCTTCTGCATGTGGATGTCCAATTTCCCCAGCACCATTTATTGAAGAGACTGTCTTTTTTCCAGTGGATAGTCTTTCCTGCTTTGTCGAATATTAGTTGACCATATAGTTGAGGGTCCACTTCTGGGTCCTCTATTCTGTTCCACTGATCTATGTGTCTGTTTTTGTGCCAGTGCCACACTGTCTTGATGACCACAGCTTTGTAGTACAACCTGAAATCTGGCATTGTAATGCCCCCGGCTCTGGTTTTCTTTTTTAATATTCCCCTGGCTATTCGGGGTCTTTTCTGATTCCACACAAATCTTAAAATAATTTGTTCCAACTCTCTGAAGAAAGTCCATGGTATTTTGATAGGGATTGCATTAAATGTGTAAATTGCCCTGGGTAGCATTGACATTTTCACAGTATTAATTCTTCTAATCCATGAGCATGGAATATTTTTCCATCTCTTTGTGTCTTCCTCAATTTCTTTCAGAAGTGTTCTGTAATTTTTAGGGCATAGATTCTTTGCCTCTTTGGTTAGGTTTATTCCTAGATATCTTATGCTTTTGGGTGCAATTGTAAATGGGATTGACTCTTTAATTGCTCTTTCTTTACTCTCATTGTTAGTGTATTAGAAATGCCACTGACTTCTGGGCATTGATTTTGTATCCTGCCACATTGCCAAATTGCTCTAGGAGTTCTAAAAAGAATTCTCGGGCAGCCCCGGTGGCGCAGCAGTTTAGCGCCGCCTGCAGCCCCGGGTGTGATCCTGGAGATCCGGGATCAAGTCCCACATCGGACTTCCTGCATGGAGCTTGCTTCTCCCTCTGCCTGTGTCTCTGCCTCTCTCTTGCTCTCTCTGAATGAATAAATAAATAAATCTTTAAAAAAAATAAAAAGAATTCTCTATTTTAGGAGTGGTGCAGAGAGAGAGAGAAACTGAGGCAGACTCCACACTGAGTGCAGAGCCCAACACAGTACTCGATCCTATGACTCTCAGACCACAACCTGAGCCTAGACTAAGAGCCAGATGCTTAGCCGACTGCACAATGGTGGAGGCATCTCTACCATTCATGATTTTTTTTAGAATGTAAGCACACACACACAAAAAAAGCAAACTAAGAACTACTTTTATCTACTAAATAATCTACTTAATGGTCGAACTATTGACACTTGTTCTTTGAAATCAGAAACACAGGGTTTCTTAGTCTCACTGCTTTCATTCAAATGATATTTGAGGTCCTGGCTATTGGAATAAGGCAAGAAAAAATAATAGGCTCGAAGATTGGAAAGCAGAGGAAAACCGTCTCTACAGATGACATAATTGTTTATTTCGAAAGCCGAATGGGATCTACAAAACAGCTGCTGTGACTAATGGATTTAGCAAGGTTTCAGAATATAAGGTGTATCAGGGTTCCATCAGGGAAACAGAAACCACACAATAATTTGAAAAAGAAAAGTTTAGTATAAACATCAGTATAAGGACATCTGGGTGGCTTGGTGGTTGACCATCTGCCTTCAGCCCAGGGCGTGATCCTGGAGACCCCAGATCAAGTCCCACATTGGGCTGTCTGGCTGGGTGTTGGGGGTGGGTTTTGGGGCTTGCTGGGGGGAAGTGGCCAGTGGAAGTAACAGCCGCAGTCAGCACCTTCTGTGGCCTGGTGTGGGATCCTCCAGGGGTCCTGTACTGGGGAGAGGGACCCCATCCCACCCAGCAGGCAGGGGGTGAGGGCCACGTGAGCCACAGCTGCCTGAGGTTTGCTCTGTGGGTGGTCTCGCACTCTTCAGTGTCAGACTTCTCCCCAGGATGTGCATGGGTACCCCTGGGGGAGGCCCAGCCACATGCCAACATGTGGGGAGGTGAGGAGGGGCTGAGTTCCACGGGTGGGGAGGGGCTGGATTCCAGGCCTGGCCAGTGTGGTCAGTGGTTGGCTTGTGTTCCTCTGCCCCCTTGCACCAGGGCCTGGGTCACCACTTGCCTCTATCTGTCCCCTTGGCCCTGTGCGTGGTCACCTGCAGCCCCAGCCTGGCCAGGTGGCTAGGGCAGGAATGTGTGTGCACGCAGGCTGGAAGGGTGGCCTCCAGCTGTCTGCCTGTGCCCTGAGAGGTGACCAGGGGTCCAGCGGGCATAGTAGCAGAGGTGCTGGGAGCATGGGCACAGAGCCCACAGAGCCCAGGCTGACGTCACCTGCTGGCTGCGTGACCTTGGAGTGCCCCTGCGGGTCCCTGTGCTCAGTCCCCTGGGAGGGGCTGTGACAGGCCAGAGTGGGTCCGGGGAAGGAGGTGGGCAGGGAGAGGCAGGCACGGAGCCGGCTATTTGGCGGGATGGCACTGTGGGGTCTCCACACTGTGGGCTGTGTGGGGGCAGGGGGGGCGGTGCTGAGGGCCCCGGGCGGGGGCGGGGAGCAGAAGCCAGAGGGAAGCAGCTTCCAGACAACCCAAGGACAGGTCTCTTAGGGGCAAACCGTGTTCTCCAAAAAAGAGGTTGGGGTCCTACCCCCAGGCCCTGCGCACGGGACCTTATCTGGAAACAGGGTGCCCGACTTTAAATGAAATCATTAGGCCAGTGCGGTGTCCTTGCCCCTGGGAAGGAGGGGGGAGACATACACACGGGGGCAGTCACAGGATGGGGAGGCAGAGGACCCCACAGGCTGCTGGCAATCCGCGGGGACAGAAGACGAGAGGACACGGAGAGGGCCACCCGCCAGCCAGGCCTTGCCTAAGGCCCCCGGAGGCTGGGAGGAGGCCTGCGACAGGCTCTGGCCCCCAGCCCCGGGGACACGGCCCAGCTGGCACCTTCCGCTGGCACAGAAGGCGTTTCTGTTGTTTACACCCTGTGGCCTGTGGTGCTTTGTCATCACAGCTTCTAGAAACTCGGTGCCCCAGGGGGAGCCCTCTGGGAAGCGGTGACTCCTTGTCACCGTAGCCTTGTGAGCCAAGAGCACCCAGGGGATGGCCACGCTGATGGCGGGTGCTGGGGACCACAGTGGCACGAGGCTGTGGTGGCACGTGGGCACGGGGTCCCCTCCGTGCTGGTGGTGGTGGCGGTGGTGCTGCTGCTACAGGAGGGACGACAGGTTTTCGTGCGCGTTGGGGGCCTTTCTGATGACCGAGCTGTCCCACGAGGGGTTTCCCCAGGAGGGAGGGAATTCTCATGTTTGGGAGCAGGGGTGGTATGGGGGTGCGTCCAGGTTTGGAGGGATTTCCTGCCATGTTGGGGTGCTGGACCCCCCTCTCCTGGCGCCGGCCTCTCTTGATGGGAGCAAGGAGGGCTGTCCTAGAATCACTGCGGGATGGGAGGGCAAGGACATGGTGCAGCTGGATGCACCCCCTCTGCAGCCGCGGGGGACCTGGCAGCCCTGCCTCTTCCCCGGCCTCAACGATCCCATCCCCCCCCCCAACCCTCCCTGGCTGAGTGGACCTGGCAGCTGGGATGGGAGCCAGGGAGCCGGGGAGCCGAGGGAGCAGGGCCCTGAACCACGAGGCAGGCGGCCCCAAGGCTGGCAGCTCTGTCCCAAAAGGCTCCCTCGTTTATTCCAGGAGTATTTACTGAGCACCTGCTGGTCGGTGCCAGGCACTCTGCTAGATGCTGGGAATCAGGAGCGAAACTGCCCAAGTTCCTGCCATTGTGGAGCAGATGGAACCAAAACGGTGAATCAGAAAGTTGCTGAGGTCTGAGGACTCTGACAACAGGGAAGGAGAGGAAGTGCCAGGTCTAATGAGGGTGGCTGGGGACAGCGGAACCGACAGGGGCTTGTGGTTAAGTTCCCAAGCAAGCGGGGAAGCCAGTCCGAGAGACGGCGGGGTGTGCCTGGTACGGACACAGCACATGCAAAGGCCCTGTGGCAGGAGCATGCCGAGTGGTTCCAGGTAGAACAGGGAGGCCGTGTGGCTGGAAGAGAGCGAGGGAAGTGGAGAGAGGCGGGAAGGGAAGTCAAAGGGGCCGAGAACGCAGGGACTGTGGCCTTGGACACTTGCTGCTGAGCCAGGTGAGCAGTGACAGCCGGGTTTTAGCAGAGGCACTGTCATACTGACCGCTGGGGTGGGGAGGAGCATGTGTTAACGCCACGGGGCCACGGCTGCGGTAGTTGAGGCCAGGTGGCAGCCTGAGACCACGGTGGTGCTGGCGATCCCCTCGGTAGCCGGGCAGGCTCAGCGTGCCCCCACCTGGATCTGCCACATGGGGTCACTACTGACCTTCCATCGGGCAGCTGCAGGGGGGCCGTGGGGGAGGGGCCGCCTGGGCGGAAAGGACCTGAAGGGGAGGAACAGGGAAGCTGAGGGGACCTTGACCCCAGGAGGAGCTGGCCGTGAGGCGCATGCAGGGCATCGCTGGGCTCTAGGTGCCCCCACCCCAAGTGCTGTGATTCTGGGCCAACCTGGAAGCAGCCCAGGACAGTCAGGGACCCCCGCCCACCCCTCCCGTGTCCCGGGGCTCCAGCGGGCTGGCCCCTAGCGTCAGATCCCCCCTTGGCCACACCCACGTCCAGAGGCGGGCCCCCCGCCCATGATGGGACCGCGTGTAGGCCTCTGAAGTGCCTGGAGCCAGGATGCAGGGGGTCTGGCGCCCCAGTTTGGCTGCTGTCCTGAAAGGCCAAGGACTAAACCCCAGGGTGGTTGCGGGGCCTCATGTGCAAAAAAATAAAGAATAAAAAAAAAAAGCAGGTGCTTGTCAAGCAGGAATGAGTGAGGGAGCAGTGTCCACAGCGCACAGCGCCCAGCCTGGTGGGTTTCTGCTGCTGGGGACCATCCACGGGCTTGCAGCAGGTGCACCTGCCACCTTGGGCTGGCGGGTGGGGGGGTGAGGGGGTGGGAGCAGCGGAGGGCACCCCTGAGCTCTCTCCTCCCTCCCTCCCAGGGGAGGGGCAGGACCTCACCCCCCCAAGTCCCACCTCCCCGCCCCGCGGACTCCCGGAGGCCCTCTCTGCTGAAGGCAAGGCAAGCCACGCGTCTTTGAAATCATCGAGTTTAATACATCGTACAGAAGGGAACTACATTGGCATATTTAAGACAAACACTTTTTTTTTTTCCTATCCTCACTATCCACTGGACGGTCCTCCTTGGTCCCAAACACTAAAGTCTCAAGACACGTCGGCAGCTAGCCCTCCCGGGTCCAACCTTTCATAGCCTCCCTTTACATTTTTTTTTTAATTTAATTGAGTCCATCCAAGAAAAACAAACCAACGAAAAGGAACCTGAAGACATTTACATCGCAAGCCACGCGGTAATGCATAATCGGCATCTAGAGTAACCAATATAGAAGACGTGTGTCTCACAGTTCACTTTGTTCATCAATAAAAGAATATAAAAATCTTGTTCAACCCAGTGGTAAGTGTATTAAAATAGATCTGTATCGTACAGCACAGTTTCTCCCGGAGTCGAGAAGATGACAGGAGGGACCATGGCAGTCTGCGGGATACTGGCCAACCTCCCTGCTCTGCACCTGTCTGCGTGCGTGCGCATGCGTGCCTGTGTCTGGGGCCGCGCATGCACACGTGCACGTGTGTTTAATGCAATTCGGCACCGTGTGATAGGCTGGGGTGGGAGCCCGGTGGCTTCCGGATGCTTGTCCCGTTGTGCTATGTCCCCTTGGGACTGGAGGAGCTGGTGGCGTGCATCCCACCCCGGGGACGCGGGAGCCCTTGTTACGACGACGCGTGTGCGCCCTCCGCTCTCACTCACTCGAGGAGACCACAAGAGCAGGGACTCCCGAGTCTCCGAAGGCCAAACACCCCCCACCCCGAGGCCACAGCCCCCTCTCCCTCCCCGCCCTCGCCCCCTCTTCTGAAAGAACCCTCTGGATCTCTCCAGTGTGGCAGGTCCCCCAGGAGGGGTTTTTGCATTTGTACCTTGCAGCAGAGGCTACTGGAAGCAGGAAAAGAAGTCGGCAAGCGTCCCCCCTCCCTCCCCTTCACATTAAATATCTTACAATAAAAACGCCATACAAAAATGTAAAGTTATTTTTTGGCATAGTGTCTGTACTGGCAAGAAAAGAGGAATGGAATACTTTAGCGGCTCTTCGAAAGGAGAAAAGAAAAGGCTTCGGTCGTTAAGTTGAAGGATTCAACCCCAAATAGAAAAACCTGCCAGACGCCTCCCCTGCAGGCCCGCGGCTCCATCCTGCCCCAAAAACTCCATGAGAAAAATACACCGGTGGCAAAGCGAGTCCAGAACGTGAGCCAAGGGAAGGAGGTGCGCGGTGCGGGCACTCCGAGGACTCGGGGACGGGGGGCACGCGGAGGCCCTGGCAGGTGGATGCTGGGTCCCTTCCCTGAGGGACCCGCCTCGCAGTTTCTTTCAAGTTCAACAGCTGTGACTCTTAATGCTAATAATACTGACAGACAGGGCCCGCGTTCCGGGAAGGCGCTGGAGCGCCCCGGCCTCGAGCCCCAGGGCCCCCGGGCCGGTGGGGTGCCGAGTCCTACCTAGTTTGCTACCCACTGCTCGTCCCAACTACCCCTACTACTCAGCTAGGTCTTCGGTTCCCGGCTCCCCTCCCAGCCTCCGCCCTGCTCTCTCCTAGGGGCAGCAGGGGGGCTGACTGTGCACCTGACCGTCACACGCCCACCTGGCTTCCTGGTGTCCCGTCCGGACGTGGAGAGCAGGACTCCATCCCCACCCGTCCTGGCTCTAGGACTTCCGCTCAGTTCCTTCTCCCTTCTTTCCTCTGTCTCTCTCGGTCTGATTTTATTTTTGTCTGAAATTCATAGTGTTTATGAATTAAGGCGGACAGAACCCTCAGGTCTGGTGAGCGGGGTCCCAGGAACCTTCCGTGGGTGTGAAGCTGGTCCCGCGGGGTCAGTTGTGCCCCTGGGGATGCTGGAGGGCAGAGTGCATGGCTGCTGCTGGGGGTTTGGTCCAGGGCCCGGCCAGCAGTGGGGCAGGGCTGGTGGTCGTCATGGTGACCTGGAGCATCTGCTCGCCCTGGATCAGTCTCAGGAGGGCCCGCAGGCGGTCCAAGGATGACTGGGTGCCCCTCTGCCGGGCCAGCAGGCTCGTCTTAAGCTCTAGGCATTTCTGTCGGGAGGAGACAGGGGCGGGGGGCATCTCAGAAACCCACCGTGCAGACATCCTGGGGCTGCCACCCTCTCAGCCCCCTCTCCCAATGCCCCTCCCCTCTTTTGGGCAGAGGCCTGAGAGGAACCAGCCCGAGGGCCTTAACGAAAACCAGGCAGCCACAAAAAATGGAATTGCTGCCAGACACACAGAACTTTGTTTTAGAAATTAGGCCTAGAAACGGAGGGCTTGGGCAGGAACGCGGAACATTCTTCCTCATAGAAATCAGGCCTACAGGGACACCCAGGTGGCTCCGTGGGTGAGCGTCTGCCTTCGGCTCAGGGCGTGAGCCCGTGGTCCCGGGATCGAGTCCTGCATCGGGCTCCCTGCATGGAGCCTGCTTCTCCCCTGCCTCTGCCTCTGTCTCTCTCTCTGTATCTCTCTTGAATAAATAAATAAATTAAAAAAAAATCAGGCCTACAAATGGCAGGCCTAGGCAGGAGTGCAGAACATTCTTCCTCGTGGCTATGCTGCTACCTCACTGACCAGATCATTCCTCCTCCAGCTGGAGGAAGCCGGGAGCCAGTTCTGGCTCACCCACAGCCGGGGGCCAGCTCTCCTGCCTGCCGTGCTCTTGTCTTTTGGTTGGCTTTGTACACATCGTGGCAGTGCATGTAAGCAGTCGGGACGGCGACCCACGCTGGAGTGCAGGCCGCTTGCTGCTCAGGGAAATCACTTAACTCCCTGGGACTCCATCCCTACTCCGAGACGGGAATAATCACAGAGCCTTCTCTTGAGTTATTCAGAGGATTAAGTGAGATGGTATGTTTAAAGAGTTTCACTACAGCCCGGCATTGCCCTTACCATCACCATTACCACCACCCTCACCACCATCACCACCACCACCACCATCACCACCTCATCATGACCATCACCATCACCACTATCATCACACCATCATGACCATCATGGCCATCATCACTACCATCACCACCATCACTGATACCATCATCACCAACATCACCACCACCATCACCATCACCGTCACCACCACCATCATCACCACCATCACCACTATCATCACACCATCATGACCATCATGGGCATCATCACTACCATCACCACCATCACGGATACCATCATCACCAACATCACCACCATCACCGTCACCGTCACCACCACCATCATCACCACCATCACCACTACTATCACAACATCATGACCATCAACACTGGCACCATCATTACCACCATCACCACTATCATCACACCATCATGACCATCAGGGGCATCATCACTACCATCACCACCATCACTGATACCATCATCACCAACATCACCACCACCATCACCGTCACCGTCACCACCACCATCATCACCACCATCACCACTATTATCACACCATCATGACCATCACCACTGGCACCATCATTACCACCAACATCACCACCATCATCATCACCACCATCATGACCATCACCACTGGCACCATCACCACCACCACCACCACCACCACCACCACCACCACCATGACCAGCACCACTGGCACCATCATTACCATGACCAGGACCATCACCACCACAACCACCATCATCACACCATCATGACCATCACCACTGGCACCACCATCAGCACCACCTCCACCACCACCACTAGCACCACCACCACACTACAGAAGAGAAATCATGTTCATTTTACACAAAAAGAAACTGCGTTTCAGAGACACGGCTTTGCCAAAGACGAAGAGCTAAGTAGGAGCAGAGCTAGGTACTCAGTTGCTTGATAACTATTTCTTGAATAGATCACAGAGCTGCATTCTCCACCTCCTGACTCTCTGAGTGATGTTGGTGAGTCTGTCTTCTCCTGGGGCCTCAGTGACAGGACAGTGAAGCTCTGGATCTACATCTTGGGGCTCTGAGTGCCCCAGCCTCCTGCCCCCCACTCCCAGCGCACCTTCACGGCCGAGGCCAGGCGCCGGTCCCGCTCCTCCAGCTGCTGGTGCTCGCTTTGTAGCTCACTGCCTCTCTGTAGCAGCTTCTGCTTCTCCTCTTCCTTGACTGGCAAAGAGAAGGCCAGGTAAGCAAGCAAGGTAAGCAAAAAGGCTGGCCCGTGGGTGACTGGGAAAAGCAGAAAGAACCCGAGGTCTATGCCTCCAGGCCATCCTGGCCATGTCCTCCTGCAGAAGCTGGTGGCCCTGGCTGCATACACAAGGGACCAGAAATGACATCCTCCACAGCCCCTGCCCTGCACACAGGACCAGTCACGGGGTCCCTCTTTGCAGAGCTCTGGCTAGGTGCAGCTTCAAACGGGTCCAGAGTGAGTCCAGAGGACGGGGTTGGGGTTGGGAGAAGGGAGTAGGTGCTTCTCCACATCCCAAGGCTGTCTTACCCGTCTTGTGGGTGACGTACGAGTGCACGATGGCCAGCATTCCGGTCCAGGGCACACCATCGTCTTTCTTTAAGGCCTAGAGGGCGGATGGGGAGATGAACAAGCAGGCAGGCCAGAGCAACCCCAGGGGGAGGCCCAAGCTCTCTGAGCTCTAGGGTCCTCAACTGTGATGGGATGGGGCCACCCCTGCGTCGTTGGGGGCTGCCTCACAGAGCTCTGCCTCACAGAGCTCCCTGAGGGCAGGAACCTGCTTCTACCCAGGGCTCCCAAAAAAGTGCTGGTTGGAGGAGGGTCCATTCCTTCTTGACTGAGTGCATACATGAATGACCGCCTGTCTTCTTCCCTTGTCCTGGGGACCTGAGGGCAGCCCCAGGCACGCCAGGGCCGAACCGAGGGCCCAGGGAGGCCCCACCATCGTGCTGAAGTGGGGAAGGGAATCTTGTTCCGTCTTCCCTCAAAGTGCTGTGACCCCTGGGGCAGTCACAGTACAGGGGCTGGTGGCCCCCACAGGAGACTGTGACATATGGCCCACTGTACCCACCCTCTCCCTAGGTCCCCGGGATGATGCGAACCCACGAGAATCAGTGTTTTCTGAAATTAAGATGATTTCTCTATGATTTTTATGAGTAATACATATACATTATATAGTGAAACATCTTTCACCAAAAAAAAAAAAAAAAAAAGCATTGCTACTTCCCAAACTGAGTCTAACACTTGGAAGGATGTCCCCTGGTGTTTTTTTATTCAACCTGCAGCTTTTCTTGGGGAGCCGATAATTAAACTATACAACCACTATAAAGTCTGGTGTTTTCATTTAAAAAAACAACTTAGTTCCATATAAAGAACAAATCCCAAAGAATCACAAAATCTTGGCCAAGATCGTTTTCAATGTCCACATATCGCACTCGGTGCACACGCTGGAATTTATTTCATGGTCTCCTAAGTGCTGCGAGGTAGCTGTATATGTTCCTGTACAAATAAGGGACGGGAGGCTTCTTCGTACACAGAGTTTTATCCGCATTTGGATTATTCGAGACTACATTCCCCAAAGCTAGATTCTGCATTGACAAGGTACACAGGTTTCTAAGGCTCCTGATAAAATCCTACAATGTGAAGAGCGTCTGCCTCCCCGCATCATCACCAGAAGGGAGGGTTACTGTTTTCTCAAACTGGCTTGGTTTTGTGTGTTGGCAGGGAGATGGAACACATCAGGCAGCACGGTTTTTGCGGTTTGCGATGTTAGTCCAGGTCTCCCCAGGGGGCCTTTGGGGTTCAGAGGTGGTCGGTGGGTCAGAGCTGTAGAGGGACCTCTGCTCAGTCACGGCCCGTGGGCCTCAGCTGCCTGTGTCTAGATGGCCACAAGGGGGGCGCTGCTGAAACCCTACAGTGCCCGGGCCAGCCCAGCAGACCATCCAGCCTCTGAAATGAGGTTTGGGCCGCCCCCCGAGCTGTGCTGGGGGCGGAGGGTCCCTTGGGGCAGGGAGAGAGTCAGGGTGCGGGGGGGAGGGCCCACTGCCCGGCAGCACGGCCTCCCCTACCTTCTGCTGGCACTTGGGGCACAGCCACACGCCCTTGGGCGCCGTCTTGAGGGGCGGGTCCAGGCAGCCCAGGTGGTAGGCCCCCGGGCAGGTGCCGCAGGGCTGCAGGTCGGACCCTCGCTTGCACGCGGCGCAGTGCTCATCGTGGGTGATCTCACTCTGAAAGAGAAGGGAGGGCGGGAGGTGGGTCGGCAGGGCCGGGAGGGAGCGGGGGGCCCTCCCGGACAGCTGCCACCCTGACCTGCTCGTGCTCCACTGTTTCTCAGCAGCTCTGGGAGGGGGAGGGATGAACCCGGGAACCGGGGGGACGAGCAGCTGCCTGGCAGGTGGACTCGGGGGCACCACCTGGGCAATGTTCACCAGGGCCGGGGTGCGGCCCGGCTGAGACTGGGACACGGGGTGTGGGTGGTGGCCTAGGAAACAGGTCCTAGGAAACTGGTCTTAGGAAACAGGTCCCCCGGGGCCCCCACGGGGCCACATCCCAGCGGGGCCCCCGGCCAGTGCCCCCAAAGCCTCCCTCCACACGCTCTTCAGGCACACGCGGCCTTGGGAGGCCCAGGGTCACGGTCCTCTCCTGTCCTCCTGACGGCACCTTGGTCTAACCGGGCATCTCCCAACACCCCAGTGGGTCACTGCACTCCTCTGAAGCCACGCCACGGCTGCAATGTGAGCTAATGACACCTGCCCCACAGGATGCTGGGAAGATGAACAGTGAAGATGAATTGTGCACGAAGCACAATCCGTGAAGGATCCAGGCAAGGAGGAGCTGATTCTTTCCACAGGATAAAGGAACCTCAAATGTCCCTTGTACGGTCACCCACCCCTTTGTTTGCTCAGCTCCTACTTGCACACCTGCAGGGACGGGGAGCTCACTACCTTTCCAGCCAACCTGCTGCACTGTGGACAGCCCTGACTGGGAGACAGAGGAGCCTCTCATAACCCCTTGCCCCCCTGGCCTGCAAGGTCTGAGCAGTTTCCCACCATCCACGAGAACACCTTCTCCAGGTGCATGATGATGTCTGTTCTCTACCCGCGTGTCAGCAGCATCCTCTGACGTCAGAGTGGTGAAGGGCCAGAGGGTTCCCATCCGGAATGACCCAGGCCACGAGGACGGTGGACCCCAAGCCACCCCTGGCGGAGGGGGCCGCAGCCCGAGATGAGGCCTAAGAGACCTGCGGTCACCTCCCATGTCAGTGCAAGAGCCCAGGGAGGGTGAGCCACTGGCCCGGGATCGCTCAGAGAGCTGGGGGCGGGAGCACGACCAGCATCAGGGGCTCCTGCCTCGAAGCCGATGCCCCTCTGGGACTGGGGTCTGCGGAAGTGGGACTCTGCTCGAGGCACGTCCTGTGCCCGTGTGGCTTGGGTGGCTTGTGCGCAGGTGGCTGGGGGTGAGCGTGGGGGCCACCAAAACCGACCTGTGACACTACACGGTTCTGGTGGCAGAAAGCACAGTGTAACCAGAGTTTATGCCCAGCCCCGGCTGCTGCTTGGGGGCCTGGCCATTATGGGCGTGCGGGGGCTAGAAGGTGCTTTTAGAATTAGATCCAAAACTTTTTTGAAAAATGAGGTCACGAGGCGCCTGGGGGCTCAGTCGGTGAAGCGTCTCCCTCCAGCTCAGGGTCCTGGGGTCGAGCCCCATGTGGGGCTCCCTGCTCAGTACAGGGTCTGCTTCTCCCTCTGCCTCTGCCTCCCTCACCCCCACTTGCACGCTCTCTCTCACTTGCTCAAATAAATACACAAAATCCTAAAAACTGAGGTCACGACCAGCCCGTGTCCTGGGAAGGAAGTGGCCGACGTCGTAGAGGATCCCAGAAATGCAATCCTGCGGGGTGAGACCCTGAGGATTACTAGGTCTGACCCTCACCAGGTGGGCAACAGGGCCTGAGACAGCCAGCTCCGCCTGGGCTCCCACAGCAGAGCTCGGCCGCCAGCGCCTCCTCCTGGGCCTTGGCTCCCGGGTCCCTGCATCCCCAGGAGTGTGGAGAGAGCTCGTGCTTGACCCCATGGGCTGGGCCCGTGGGGATGCCCAGCCTTGCCTGGCAGGCTGCGCCACGGAGCCCGAAGGCCCTCTGCTCCCCCCGCCCCTGCCAGGAGCACCAGTACCTGCACCATGGAGAGCACACCCCGCCCCCCAGGTGTGCAGGGAGGGGGCACCTACCTTCCAGCAGGGGTCCTCATTGGCTAGCACGGGGAAGAAGGGCGGAGAACACGTTAGTGGGCGCTGAGGAGCACCAACCAGGAGTGGAGGCCACGAGGCCCGGTGTGGCAGGGGTTCCCACCCGGGGCATGACGGGAGCATCACAGGCCCCGGGATACCTGGTCTTCACCGGGGCATCACAGGAGCATCACAGGCCCCCGGACACCCTGTTCTCACCAGGGGCATCATGGGAGCATCACAGGCCCTGGGACACCCTGTTCCCACCCAGGACATCACGGGAGCATCACTGGCCCCGGGACACCCTGTTCCCACCCGGGGCATTACAGGAGCATCCGAGGCCCCGGGACACCCTGTTCTCACCAGGAGCAAGATGGGAGCATCAGAGGCCCCCGGACACGCTGTTCTCACCAGGGGCATCATGGAAGGAGGGATCTCTGCCCTGGTCATGGCCAGGACCCACCGTGGCACGGCAGGGAGCTGCCCAGAGGGGGCATCATTCTAGGATTTCTCAGAGAAACTTATTTTCGACTGTGGTTTTTGTTTGTTTTGTCTGTAACCCAGTTCCAGTAAGTGACGCCAAACCACTCAAAACAATGATCGCACAAAGCAAACGGTCTTCCTTGCCGTCACCGGGTCAGAGCTGTCCGCAGGTTACACCGCCCAATGGGAAGGACGGAAATGCTGGGCAGGTGACAACGTGCTGCCACGTCCAGCCCTCGTGTCGCTATCCCAGCTCTGAGCCCCGGGTCTGAGACACCTGCCACATGGTGCATCCTCCCCAGAGGAGATGTCGGGGCAAAGGAGGCCGCGGGGGCTGGGAGGCACCATCCCCCAGAAAGCAACTCCGTCCCCGCCGTGGCCGGGCCAGGGCCAGGCCAGCCGCACGCAGGCCGGGAGCGGAGGGCCACCCAGGCCGACCCGGCCCCGGGCCCCAGAGCAGCCCTGGCCGCAGAAGCCACAGCCCCGTGGTGCTTACCTCTCGCTGTGAGGAACAGGGGGGTGTTGAGATAGTTGGACGCCAGCCGTTTCCTCTGTAGGGGACCGGAAGCAAAACAAAGCCATGTCACGTGGAGCCCTCCTTGACCACACGGCTCCTGCCCAAGGCGCCCCCGGGACAGGCCCCCACCCAGGGGACGCAGGGCAGGGGGGCGGCGGGGAGTCAGCACCCAGCCTCCCACGAGGGAGGCTTGGGATCCACCGCTGCCCCCCACCCTGTGGGTACGTCCGCCTCTTTCAGGAAGGATGCGTCAGAGACCCCAGATCAGGTTTCTGGTACATTCTAAAAGGGGGCTTGAGGCACAGCCCAGCCTGTCAGACCACAGCTGGGCATGGCTGTGCTGGGGCGGGAAGACGGATGACTGACTATACCCGCCTCTCTCGGGGCGGCCGGGCTGCTCTGGGGCCTATGCTGTGTCCAGGGTGAAGGGTCACGGCTGTGGGCGGACTCTGGACTTGTGCATCAGATCATCCGGGCCCGGCCCCGGGCTTTGGACCCCAAGGTGTAGCTCTGCGCCCAGAGCGCCGGGTGGTTTCAGCAGCGAGCACGCAGAGGGCACTGGGCCCTGTCGTTGGTGACATTCTTACAGAAGGGCCACGGTGCTGGGGACACCCGTCTCGGGGAACAGGCGCGCCCAGGAAACCAAGCAGGAAGGTCTCGGGTATCGGGATGGACACTTGGGGCGTGTCCTCTGTGGGGACAGAGGGATCTCGCCCGGCGCGGTGATCACCCGGGTTCGGGGAGCCCCCACCCCCCATGCCAGCCGCCCCCTCCCTCTGCTTATAGCTTTCCCAGCAGAGGACACGCCCCAAGTGTCCATCCCGATACCCGAGACCTTCCTGCTTGGTTTCCTGGTCCGTTTCATGAGCCACGGACTCGGGACAACGGCGCAGACTGGTCACTGCCATGGGAGGCGAGGGCAGCGGCCCCCTGAGGACCCTGCAGGCCCCTGGGGACACGGCTCGGCTGCACAGAGCTGCCCCATGCGTCGGACCTCACGGCCCTAAAAAGAAACTGCTTCCGTGCTGGAGGACGATTCTGGGATTGCTCCCGGCGTCTGTGACAGGCGCCAGGCCTGATCATCGGGGCGACGCTTCCTGAAGCCGGCCGCACCCCGCACCCAAGCCATGCTCCCCCCTGCAGCCTGAGTGAGGAACGCAAGGATGTGCGGGTCTCCTGTGTCTGTTCCCCGATGTTATTTGCCATCACGCCCTGAACTCCACTCCCCGGGGAAGGTGGGGCAGGTGGGGGGGCCAGCCCGGGGGAGCCTCCCCACCCAGGTGCAGACCCGCGGGCCCCTCACCTCGGTCTCCAGGAGGCCGCTGTAGGCAGGATTGGCTGTGCTTCTTCTCTTCCGCTCTTGGCGTTTGCTCTGGATTTCTGGAAAGGCCCAGACACAGCAGTTACCGGTTCCACCCTGTCCCGGGAACCCCGAGCTCTTCCTCTGCGAGGCCCGGCTGTCCCCGTCCCCTCCTGCCCAGCATCCCCGCCCCAGAGCGGCCCCTGAATCGCTCACTCCGAGGCAGACTGAGGTGCTGGCTGCAGGCCGGAGAGTGGCGGGGACCCACTCTCACCACGGGCTTCCCCATGTGCCATCATCCCGCCCAGCCCGTCTCCCGTGGGCTGCCTGCTGGCTACGCGCACCTGTGAGGACCAGGTACACCTACCGCTAAGGTAGCCTCTGCCCACACGAACGGTCCCCCCTCTGCCTTCTTTCAGCTTTGCCTGCCGGGGGGAACCTGTGACCGGTTTCCCTGGCGCAGCTGTTTTGACATTTTTTTTTTTCCTAACTTGTCTTCTGGACCTAATTTCTCCTTCCAGATCCTTGCCGCCTCGTGCGTGTTCCACGTAAGGCACCCCAGAGCCTGCCGTGGAGGCAGGGTCCGCATAAATAAATGTCGAGGGTTTCACGGGCTGGGGGAGAATTTTTACAAGGAGGGTGATTTGTAAAAATCGTCATGACAGTCACGAGCGTATCAACAGAGCTTTTTCGTCTCGGCGCTCATGGCAACGCTGCTAAGTTTCAAGGTGTCGTTCTCTCCTCGTGTGGCGCAAGAGGAGACCACGGTTCAGGGTGGAGGGAGCTTGCCCGAGGTCACCCAGCTCTAAGCAGCATGATGGGGACTCAATCACAGACTTTCTGATGTGACTGGGAGGGCCCAAGCCTGAGTGGTTAGCAAGTGGCAGGGCTGGGCTGTCACTCCAGCGTCCGCCCCCCAGTCCCTTCACTGTGCCGCGTGCCACAGGGGAGCAGGGGACCCCCGCGGTGCCTCCGCTGAGACCAGAAAGTGCCATGGTGGGCTCGGTGTGGACAGCCACGAAGCCAGGGAGAGAGCAGGGCGGCTTTCTTGGTGTTTTGCTGACAGCCTCTGACACTTGGGACAGACGCCCCAGAAGGCGGCTCACTTGTGGGCACTGCCCTCCCCCGGCCACCACCCCGTGGCCACCACCCCAAGCCTGCCACTGCGCGCGTCCTTACCTTCCAAGTGTTCCGTGGTGACCAGGCCTAGAGCTACCATGAAGGCGATTTTCTGAGGGAAGGAAACAGAGAAGTGTTAACACCGCTGTGCACGTCCATTCATTCATTCATCCATTCAGGCAAAAAGTGTTTGCTGAGCACCTACTCATGGGGCCGGCTTCTCTCTTTCGGGTTTCCTTAGTTTTTACCTACTGTCTGTTCTCTGTCCCAGGACCCCCACCCAGGACCCCACCCTGCACCTAGGTGCTGTGTCTCCTTAGCTCCCGGGGGCTGTGCAAGACTCGCAGGCTCTCCTTGGTGGTGGTGACCTTGACACTTTTGAGCTTGGGCTGGTCAGGTGCTCTGTGGGATGCCCCTCTGCCGCGATCTGATGGCTCTTGTGATTAGACCGGATCATGGGCTTGCGGGAGGAAGACCACAGAGGTGGCGTGCCCTTCCCAGCCCGCGTCTCCATCTCCGGGGATGCGTGTTATCAAGGGGACTCATCACACTGATGATACCTGGCGGGGGCGCCAGGGGGTCAGACGCCTCCATCGCAAAATCCCTCTTTCCCCATCCAGTCCACACTGTCCTCATCAACTGGCCGTGCACCACCCCCACGTAAGGAGCTGGGAATTATGCCTTTTTTGGCCATGGAGACTAAAAAAAGAACTTCTGCGTAGGAGAATTTATCATTTTTCTTTCTCAGTGTTTCGATTTTTGAACCTTAGCTCTACAGACTCAGGTTATAAAGCAAGTCACTAATGTCTTGACTGGTTATATATTTTCTTTTTTTTAAATATTTTATTTAAAAATATTTTATTTATTTATCCATAGACACACACAGAGAGAGAGGCCAAGACACAGGCAGAGGGAGAAGCAGGCTCCATGCAGGGTGCCTGATGTGGACTCGATCCCAGGTCTCCAGGACCACACCCCAGGCTGCAGGCGGCGCCAAACCGCTGCGCCACCGGGGCTGCCCTTAAAGATTTTATTTATTTATTCATGAGAGACACAGAGAGAGGCAGAGACACAGGCAGAGGGAGAAGCAGGCTCCCTGCGGGGAACGTGATGCAGGACTCAATCCCAGGACCCCAGGATCACGCCCTGAGCCCAAGGCAGATGCTCAACCGCTGAGCCACCCAGGCATCCCAAACTAATGTTTTATTTTAGTACCTGTAATTTCACCGCTTAATTTATTTATTTGAGATTATTATTACTTTTAAGCAGGCTCCATGTCTCACGTGGAGCTTGGACTCATCAGGACCCTGACACCTAGAGTTGTGTGCTGTACCGACTGAGCCAGTCGGGCGCCCTGCAGTGTTTACATTTATTTATTTATTTTTAAAGATTTTATTTATTTACTCATGAGAGAGACACACACACACAGAGAGAGAGAGAGAGAGAGAGAGAGGCAGAGACACAGGCAGAGGGAGAAGCAGGCTCCATGCAGGGAGCCTGACGTGGGACTCGATCCCAGGTCTCCAGGATCAGGCCCTGGGCTGAAGGCAGCGCTAAACCGTTGAGCCACCTGGGCTGCCCTGCTGTTTACATTTAAATTTTGACCCACTTGGAATTTGCCCTGGTGGACATGGTGTGAAGTAGAGATTGCTTTTATTCCATATGGCTACGTCTCGTTTGTTCCAATTTCATTTATTGGAAATTCCATTGTTCCACTTTTCGCTGGTTCAAGGAGCCCCTTTAATCGTATAGTAAATTATCACGTGCACATGTGGTCGTTTTCTGTGTCTCTTCATCCATTCCTACCTGCGTGGGACCTATGGTGGCGCCGGTGGGGTCATAGCCTTCCCTTTTCTTCTTGCTCAGCATTTCCCTGGCTCCTCTTGCTTATGGTGTCATGTGAAATTTGGAAACCATGAAGGAGACGGAGGTATATTTACTGGGATGATGTTAAGGTGATAAATTAACTCAGGGCATAACGACGACTTTGTGATATAAAATTTTCCTCTCCAAAACCGTGGTGCGCCTCTCTGTTCTGCCTTTGGGGGTTTCGAACTTACCCTCCAGTGGGTATTGACTGTTGCCAGTATGTTTATTCCTAGATTTTTTTTAAAAAGATTTTATTCATGAGAGACAGAGAGAGAGAGAGAGGCAGAGACACAGGCAGAGGGAGAAGCAGGAAGCCCGATGTATATAGGACTCGATCCTGGGACTCCACGATCATGCCTTGGGCCGAAGGCAGGTGCTAAATCGCTGAGCCACCCAGGGATCACTATTCCTAGATTTTTTTTTAAGATTTTATTTATTTATTCATGATAGACATAGAGAGAGAAAGAGGGAGAGGGAGAGGGAGAGGCAGACATAGGAGGAGGGAGAAGCAGGCTCCATGCCAGGAGCCGGATGCGGGACTCAATCCCGGGACTCCAGGATTGCACCCTGGGCCTAAGGCAGGTGCCAAACCGCTGAGCCACCCAGGGATCCCCTATTCCTAGATTTTAAAAAAGATTTTTAACTTACTCATTGAGAGAGAGAAAGAGAAGCACACACTCAACAAACTGAGCCACCCAGGTGTCCCTAGATTTTTTTTTTTTTAAGAAAGGTTGAAGGGAGGCAGAGGGAGAGGGAGAGAATCTCAAGGAGGCTCCCTGCTGAGTGTGGTGCCCAACATGGAGCTTGATCTTAAGATCCTGAGATCACGATCTGAACCGAAATCAAGAGTCGCTCAACCAACTGAGCCACCTGGACACCCCTATTCCTAGATATTTAATCTTTCTGTTGCTACTGTAAATAGGATTATCTATAAGGCTTATAACAGGTTGCTGTGTTTCTGTGATGATCGACGTTTAACACTAACATTAACCCCCCACTGCTGTGCCAAAACCTGTCTGTAGTATTTTTTTTTATTGATTCTCTTGGGTTTTCGACATCTTTGTAAATAGCAACTACCCACTGTTCCTTTCTTTCTTTCTTTCTTTTTTTTTTTTACTTCTACACTGTTAAAAATAGCTCTCCTCCTCAATTTGTCAGCTTTCCATGATATTCTTTGACTTGCTGCAAAACAAACCTCAGCCACTATTGGCTGAGAGCTCACGTTGCCTCCCACCTCCCATGCTCTCCCCGTTGGGTTACAGGTGAAGTCTTCGGACATTATCAGAGAACGTAATAGCTACACTCTGACCTGACATCCTTATCCATTTCAGTTTCACTGAGCTGCCACCCCAGAGCTGCTCCCAGAGATCCCCAGCTGTCACTCAGCCAACTGAGGTTGAGCCAGGCCCACGGAGCAGCATTTCCCCAGCTCTTGGGCAGAACTGAAACCTCCTATGTGGAGCCTTTCAGTCCAAAGGCCAGCTTGGCTGGACATAAAAGCCTTGCCTCGGGATCCCTGGGTGGCGCAGCGGTTTGGCGCCTGCCTTTGGCCCAGGGCGCGATCCTGGAGACCCGGGATCGAATTCCACGTCGGGCTCCCGGTGCATGGAGCCTGCTTCTCCCTCTGCCTGTGTCTCTGCCTCTCTCTCTCTCTCTGTATGACTATCAAAAATAAATAATTAAAAAAAAAAAAAAAAAAAAAGCCTTGCCTCTTCCTTTGTTTTCTCAGGAGCTTGTAGATGTGGTTCTACTGTATTCTGGATTTAAATGCTGTGTGGAAAAGCCAGAAGCCAGGCTGTTTGCCCTCATGATGTGATTGCTTTTGCCTGGACGCCTTCCAGATCCTTCCATTTCTGTTGCAGGCCAGTGGTCGTGCTGGGTTGTGTGGCAGTGTTGACCGTTCTCCCCTGGCGCACATGTTCGTTTTCCCTGGTGCCTGGTACCAGGGACACAGTCCATGCAACATGCACATAAGTGGTCTTCAATTTTAGTAAACTTTCTTGAATTACTTAAAAAAAAAAATCGAGAAGCATGACCACACCATGGAATGTGTGGTCCACAAATTCTCTCCTGGAAGGTGTGTGCTCACATGAATGCAAGACTAACAATTAATGTGGCCATGGAGCTGCCATAAAGGGCATTCTGGGGTCCAGTAGATTCAGCCAATAGTGGTCCAGGCTGTGGTTTGGGGCCACCTGGCTTCAGCACTGCTTCTGGACCCTGGGGCTGAATGCACGGTGGCAGGGACTCTAGGGACCCCCCTGCCCCCCAGTACTGACACCTTCCCTTCCTTGCTGGCCCCACCTGGAAAAGACTGGGCTGAGCAAATAGCAGCATGGAGACCAAGCTCCCGCCTCCTGGCCCTCCGTCCAATCTCCCCCTTCCTCCACAGGAGGTAACGTGACCCCACATTCACTTGGGGACAGAAATGGGAGTCAACTGCCTACATGGTATAGCCAAACCCGTATCACCACAGGTCTTATGAGAAGTGTCACTTCCTCTACTCTGGGATCCCTCCTGGAAGCCTATACTTATACATCTGCTGTGTCCTCTTTGCTCGTCATTGTAGAGATCACTCTTCAATGTTTAAAAACTCATTCTTCCTTTTTAAATTTTTATTTTTAAAGATTTTACTTTACTTATTCATGAGAGAGAAACAGAGAGGCAGAGACACAGAGGGAGAAGCAGGCTCCCTGCAGGGAGCCCGATGTGGGACTTGATCCCCGGACCTTCGGAGGGCGACCTGAGCCGAAGGCAGATGCTCAACTGCTGAGCCACCCAGGGGCCCTTCATTCTTACTTTTTTACTTGTGTGCACTTAGCTCACTTTTGCGTCCTCTGCCCCTTACTGTGTCTTCTGCTGTGTCTAGGGTCCCCTGAGCTCATCCAATTCCATTAATTATTTTCACGATGGTTTTATTGCTTTTCCCTGAATAAATTCCAGCTCACACTTCATTCTCTCTGGTTTGGTGGCCACTTAGCCATCTCCTCCCTAAGCCTTAGGAGCTTCTTCTTTAGTGGTGGTGATTTTACTGTTCTCTTTCTTTGAATTTATAGTAACATGTTGATTTTTCTTTTTTAATCTAGTGAGTATTCTTTATCTTATGGTAAAAAAATGCAAAAACTTGCCTGAGTATCTTAAACATACAAGTCGTTGCTACAGTATGCCACAAGATTAACTTCATCTTGAATAAACGCAAGCTCCAGATGCTGACTCTGTCAGCCTTAGTGGGGGCTGCTTCATGGATTCCAGAATTATGTCCACAGGGTCTTTTTGGGTACGACTCCTTCTTCTTATTTTGCATTTTTGTTTTCTCTGCCTCCTGCTCACCTCTCCTTGGGCAGGACTGCCATCACCTCGGCCTTGGCCCCTTCTCTGGGGGCAGCTGTGGCCTCAGGCTCAACCTGGCTCCTTTCTGTCTTGGAGAACTCTGGGGACCTACTGCCATGTGTGAGCCGCCCCCTCTCCTGGTCACTCGTACCCGACTATGGCCCAGGGGCCCGGTGGCCTGGGCATCAGTTCTGCTCACTGCTGGTGTTTCTGGGACACAGCAATGCACAGCTGCATCTCTGTTGTCTCTTCTTGTCACCAGCTAGACCCCAAGACCTGACCTTGACTCCACTTACCTGTACTCATAACCTCTGTCTTACCTCTGTCCTACATTTTTCCTTAAGCATTCCTTTCTGACTTACCTCTTAACTCAGGCAAAGGAAACCCAAAACCAGCCCTCAGGGGATGGCCACTGCCCAGACTACCTGGACCATCTGACCTAAACCTGGCTCATGCTTGTGCAAATGGACCATGAGTGACTGTACTCCATTAAGGTACTAAAATTTTTGCAGTACTGAAATCTCTGCTCATGGAGGAGCAGCCCCATTTACATAACATGCAATGTATATATACAGATGTGTTTCCTTAACACACATGCAAGATCTTATGCCCTCCTCTATGTACATATGAAGACAAGGCTTCCCCATCTAAATATTCATCCTAACCCTAAACAAAAAGTACCCACTCACCCTCTCTTGGATCTCTTTATTTGCTGCAAATAAAGTTTACTTTTTGAGACCACGCCATCTGGTGTATCTGACTCGCCAAGAAGCAAACTCATTTTCCATTAGATTCCTACATTTTATTTGTTGCTGCTGTGGGTTTGCAGGAGAAGGCTGCCTCCGAGTCAGAACCCAGAGCTACCCATGATGGATTTGAGAAGTGGGGGGTGACTTGGTTATTTCTGAATTTTAGAAACATCCTTCTAGCTGCCGGGAGGATTCCATCTGGGCATGGGGAACCCCAGTCTGAGGAGGGATGGGGCAGGAACAGGGACATGGTAACAGGGATGGTGTGGAGGAAGGAGCATCTGTGTGCACAAGTCTTTTCCAGAGAGGTGACTGGGCCTGGGGCTGCCATCAGGGTTTTCATGGGGCCGGGATCCCTGCTCTGGCTGCCCGCCTGCAAGGCACATGCTGATCTGAGGGCCAATCCCAGTGAGATGCTGCCCGATGCCAGGACAACGGGTGGCACAGAAAAGGCCACAGTTCTGTCCTAAAGGCAGCCACAGGCCTCGAAACAGGGAAGAGTGGACAGAGCCTTGGAGTCATCCTGGGGTGCTGGTAAACTCGATGTTCCTTTCCACCACCAGGCTGGCCCATCAGGGGCTGCTCGAGCTCCTAGCTGTAGCGTGCAGGGCTTGCACACACTGCCCTGGGAGCCACCAACTGTCCCATCTGATGAAGTTTCTGGGGCAGCGGCTGCTCGGGCCTCAAGTGCTCCTAACTTGGGCTCTTCATGAACAGGTTCAAAGGCTGCCACAAAGCCCCGCGTCTGCACCACACAACTGCTCCCAGACCTCTTTAAAAAGAAAGTTTAATAAGGATTTTTACACCAGGACATGTTCTAATTACAAGTTCTATTTAAGTCATTACACGTATTTACACTAATTATGTAGTTAAATGTAATTATACTAATTGTATAAATGCACAATAACTGGCTTCGATGTACTTTGAGAGAACACAGAGAATTCACCCAGAAAACCTTGGAGATTGCAGTGGGTGCAACGTAACCCCACGGGAGGACAGAGGGATGTGCACGTGGGAGCCTTGGGCTGCGAGCCGGCCCAGGGCCCAGCATGCACACACCAGGGGCTCACACCGCCCCAAGGAATGGTGCCTGGGGCCACAGCCCAGACTTGGTTCCATTTCAGCCTCAGGGACTCAGAATCTCTACAGGCTTTTTGGACACGTCAAAGGACAATAGTCAAGTCACTCTCCTGCTCAAAGATATTCCATGGTTCTCCACTGCCCAAGGAATAAAGATTCCCCCCGCTCCCCCGGCAGGCAGCATGCAGGTCCTCCAGGGTCAGGTCCCGACGCCTCTCTGACCCTGTGTTCAGAATTTCTCATGCATACGAGCTACCCGTGCTCCAAGCAGACCAGCCGGCATCCATGCGACTGCCCAGGCGGTGCCCTCTGTGCCCACGCCATCCCTCCTGCCTCCGCCCCAGCCCCACCTTTCCCCTGACCCTGCTGACCCCCCGCCCCCCGTCCCTGTCCTTCCAGGTGCAAACACGCTCTCTCCTTCTCCCCGCACCTCCCAGAGCTCTGATTTTGTAGTTCTCTGAGGACGCTTGAGATTTTTTTTTTTGAGATTTTTTTTTCACCAAAGCTGAAGTCCTAGTGGTCATGCCAGGAGCAGTGAGTGTCCCCTCGGGCCAGGTCTCCACCCATCCCACCTCAGGGTCCCTACCCTCAGCACGGAGCCTGGCGCGGAGCAAACTCTATGACACGTCTGACGAATCAATGAAGGGATGAATGGATGAAAGACTGACTTCTTTCCATAAAGACAGCATGTTAATAAAAAGAATCATCAAGAGCCCCGGGAGCCCACAAAGGGGCCTCTTCTGCCCACCAAGGTGAGGTGGTCAGGGAAGGCTGCCTGGAGGAGAGGATGCCTGAAATGAATCTTACTGTGGGATGAATAAGAATTTGGTAGGGACAGAAAAGGGGGCCGGGTGACGGCAGCTGCAGGGAGAAAGGCCCAAAGGGTTGACTCTGGCGTAGGACGCAGAGGCTCCAAGCAGGAACACGAGAGCGGTCGCCCACTAGGATGGCGCCACGAGGACCTATCTGTCTCGCCACCATCATTGGAGATAGAGGAGGTGGTACTAATGTGCAATTTCTTGAAAGTTCTATAGGTACTTTCAGGAGTCAGCTGCATCTCCTGTGTCAGCCTTGACTGCCGCTGACTTCCAAGGCATTTGAGGTCCTGCTCTCCCCACCCTCAGCCGCTCATGAGTGGCCACGGGCAGGGAGAAGGGGCAGGGCCATGTGCTGCCAGGAGGAGCCCTGTCCCCTGACGGGGGAGACCCTGACCCATGGGATCCTCCCCACCACACCACGAGGAAGGAAGAATTACCACTCCTATTACAGACGTAGAAACTGCTAACATGGCCACACACGATGCAAAGCCAGGCTCCTGGTTCTAGAAGCTGGGCTAACCCCTGCATGTTGTGAGCAAATCTGTGAGGCACAGGGCCGGGGATCCGAGGCTCCCTGAGCAAGTCCCCCCCACCAGGAGCTCCCACTGAACAGGGCAGCTGTGCCCTGCACCGTTGTCCCCGCCTTCTACGGCGACCTCCAGGTCCCAGCCACCCTACCTCTGGGTTCTCCTGGCTCGGGGGTCGGTCCTCCTTCTTCTTTTTGGTCGCCTGAGCTCCCTGAGATGGCTCTTCCGTGGGCGGCCGCGACTCCCCCGCGCTCTCCGGCTGTGTCTGCACTTGAGGCTGGATGATGATGACCTGGAAGATGCGGCACTGAGGGTGAGGGTGAGGGTGAGGGGTGGCAGCTGGGGAGGGAGAGGGGAGCCAGGAGGGCCAGAGGGGTGGGGGCCTCGGAAGGTGGGATCGCAGAGGCGTGAGGAGGCTGGCACCAAGCTCTCCAGTCCTTGGGGCGCCTGCACCCTGGGCGTGTGCCTCCAGATAGCCCTTTACACGAGGGTCTGCGTGAGACTGAGCCCGGTTTAGGAACCAGAGGGGCCTGGGCTCAATCCTGTGCTACTGTCACAGCTCGGGGAGGTCACTTTGCCTCCCTGAGCCTCAGCTTCCTTGCAATCCTATCTCCAGGGAGGTCACGAAGATCCGGGAAGCGAAGACTCAAAAGAAGTTGGTTTCTTTATCTCTAGCTCAAGTGCAGGTAAACTGAGGCCAAGAGGGCTCAGATTTGCCACTTGGGGTCATGAGGGCTCTGTCTGAGTGCCTGCCCAGCCTGTCCCCTCCCCAGCCTGCCCCTCGGGCACCCAGGCCATCGTGTCTGAGACCCTCAAACCTGGCCTGGGGTGGGGAGGTGGGGGTGGTAGGGTCACCCGGTCAGAGTGGCCCCACTTCAGCCAGCTGTCATCGGGGTTCCCAGCTCTCATCTGGTTTGATCGAAGGGTCTGAGGCTGAGAGGTCCGAAAGCAATGCATGCAGCCCAGCCCCTCCCTGGGCCGGACTTCCCTCCATCGGTGGCTCAACTACTTTATTAATTTTGGGGGCGAGGGATTGGGAAGGAATCATCATCTTTCATGAATCCAGGGGAAGGAATTCACCAGGAGCAGTCAGCCAGGGTCTCGCCCAAGCCAGGAATAATTGGAACTTGTATTTTCTTTCCCCCCTAAGAACGTGACTGTCTTGTGAATTTGAAGCTCCTAAACAGGAAGAAAAAATGCATCTGTTTTGCTGCCGGCTTAAGGGAGGGCTCTTTGTTCGCCTTTGTATCACAATTTTAAAACCCCAGAATTCTCTGGATGGAAAAAAATGCCCCTCTTTATATTCATGGGAAGAAAAACATTAAGATCCCCAGTAGAAAACAGGGCAAAAAATATCCTCAAACGAGTCACACAGAAGGAGACAGAATTCTTGAAAAGTATGGGGGAAAAACATTCAAGCTTCATAATAACCAGAGGAATTCAACTTTGAACAGCAAGCATCTGTTTCAACCGATTAAATGAGCAAAAAGTGTTGAAAGTGACAGCACTGAATGCTGGCGAGCTTGCAGGGAAAGGGGTACGTGCATTCCCCGAGCACCTGCTGAGGGCCCTCTGGGGACCGGGCATGCTCCTGAGGCACACGTCGCCCCCATCCGAGCACATCCTATGGTAACTGAGAATCCCTGGGGCTACTGAACATGGGTGGAAAGGCCCAGAAGCACAATACTCCCAGAAAAACACCGTGGGCAGTAACATCCAGGGGCTCGAAAGTGGAGCACCAGCTTGGAGGCTGGAAATCAGGAGGGACGCTGGCCACAAAGAGAGGGGCGGCTTGGCAGGCCCCGAAATGGAGACAGAGGAAAGGGGGCTACAGAGAAGAAGCCCCGAAAGCTCAGGCCTCACCGTCACCACTGAGCTCAGTTTCCATGTGAAATCTCAGTGGCAAGAAATCACAGATTTTCCATTCGGGCACCTGGCACCCACCAAAGGCCTCGACTACCCAACTACCCCAGCCAGAGACTGACCACCAGGCCTGGCCTCCTCCGGGCATTCACCTGGCCACCCATCTTCACTGGTTAATTATTCCAGAACAAGGTCATGCACTCACTGGCCACCCATTCTTTTTTCCACTGGTATGAACACAGCCACGTGTTCCCTCCGTCACACACCCGTTCACCTGCCGATTCACTCACCTCCCCGCTCAGCCCACCAGCCCTCCGACTGCGGGTCACCCCTGGGCAGCGACTGCTCAGTCGTTCCTGGGTCTCCGCCCCATTTGTTCCAGAGGCTCCTCGGTCCTCCTGCCATGCACTCATGCGCTCTGTTCGGGCCACCGCCCCCTACCCCCGCCCCGCGAGTGCAGTCACGCACCCACCTTCTTGTCGGCACTGATGAGGAGGGGCTGGACCTTGACGCTGTCGCTGACCACAGACACGGCGGTGCTGGGGGCGATGGCGGCATTGCTGGGGGCGGTGGAGATGATGGCATAAGCCACCCCGGCACTGCTCAGGGGAGAGGCGATGGCGGCGGGCTCAGCGAGGGCCTGGGGCTGGCTGCCGGGCGCTGGCACATGGCTCACGGTGTTGTTGGCGGTGGGGAGGGCTGGGCTGGGGTTCTTGATACTGACCACGGTGGCCTTCTGGAACGTTGGGGGCTGCTTGGGTGGCCGGTCTCGGCCCGGGGTGACGGGGAGGCTGTCTGGAATCAGAGTCTTTGGCCTAACCTGGGGAGGGAGGAAGAGGTGCACAGTCAGACAGACACACAACCAGGCGGTGGGGTGGGTGGTGGTGTGCCCAGCCTGGGCACCGATGCCTCACACGTTAGAGGTGAGGGGACAGCAGGGGAGAGGCCATGGGCTCAACTCTGGGTCAAGCCCCTTCCCGCTCAACTCAGATGAGATGGAAGAACAGGGAAGGAGGGCGATGGGAAAGCTGCACGTGGACCGGTCAGGTGTCCTCTGACTCCAGTCACAGAGCAGTGAGCTCCCTCTGATGTCACAAGTCCGCAGAGCGCTGTCATTGGGGAAGAACCAGGAGGGGTCCTGGGGGCTCCTCCATCTGGGTGGGGCTTCCGTGGAAGCCATCGTGCTGTGAGCCAGAGACGGCCTGTCACTCTGAGAGACCCACACACAACGAGTTACAGCAGGTGCAGGCAGCTATGATGGGGTTGTGGCCAGGGCTCGGACGGCTGGTGGATCCTGCCCTCGCCCCTGCCCCAGGACCTGTGCGGTCTCGGGTACACACCCCCTCTGTGCACTAGGGGTCGAGAGAACCCACAAACGGCTGCGTGCATCTCCACTGTCAGCTGTCACCAGCATCCCAGCATTCCTGCAGCCAGAAATGAGTCTCGCGCCAAGCCCGTGAGATCTGCGCTAGTGCCACCTTCTCAGGGACAAGGAGACGGAGCGGACTGGCCCAGGTCTTACTTTATTTGAGCCTCACGGTGACTGCACCATGAAGCGGGTATATTGGCCTATCCCACAGATGAGCAAATCGAGGCCTGGAGAGGAAGAGATGTACCCGAGGAGGAAAACAACGCCCTGGCTGTCGCTGGTGGGGAAGCGGGACTTGCACTCGGAGCTTCCACAGCCTGCCTAGAGTTAGTGCAAGCTGGTAGTGCGCTGTGGGCCCACCCATCAGCCCCATCCATCGCCAGTGACCCCGGTGGAGGGAGGGGTTCGGGGTGGCTCCCACAGGGCTCTGTGACCTGGAGCAGGACAGCTGGGTACAGCGTGCCCCTCAGTCAAGCTGGCGTCATGTCTGCCTGCTCCTCACCAGCGTCCGCCACGGAGCCGGCCTCAACTGTGTCCTCCCCTCCCCACGCCGAGTTGTATGATCCTGTCCTGCTCTGTGTACTTGGCTCGTGGGGTCAGGGTCAGAGCCTCCCACAAACACCAATTCTGAATGTGGGAGCCTGGGATGGCCACCAGCGTGGGGACAGCCGCGCTCTGCTGCTGCAGAGGCGGGGTGGGGGCAGGTGGGGCAAGCAGTGGTCAGTGTGCAGCCAAGCTGCAATGTCCGGTTCAGGTCAAGGGAGGCCACGCTGTGCTGTGGGCTCCTTCCGGGTCACTCTGGATCTGCCTACGTGCTCTGGTTCACACTGGCCAGGCAACACCACAGAATCCCAACTCTGGATGTGGGTGAGCCGTGCCCAGACTGCAGGGCCTGGGCTCTGAACAGGTGAGGTTCCAACCCAGAGAAAACCTACTCGGGAGGACCCCGAGCTCATGACTTTCAGCCGGTGCCACCTGGAGAGGAGATGAGTGCCGACCCAGGCCAGATGTCCTCCTCCCACAGGGACCTCGGGGGCCCTTTCCTGCCCTCCATGCTCTCTCCCTTCTGGGGCCCTGTTGGGAGTCAGCACAGGTGGGCGGCCGGAAAAGGCTGCACAGGACAGGAGCTGCCCTTCATCATCCTCCAGCACGGGGCATCGGTTAGGAGCTGCCTCTGCCTCTGAAGCCAGCAGAGCAGGGCGTACCCAACGCTCGCTCAACAAGGCTGAGTGCTGGTGAGCCACCAGTAGGCGTTTGCTTTGCACCAAGAGTGGCGGTAAAGGCTCTGTGCCATGTGATTCATCCTCACAGCCACCGAGGAGGCACCTGCGCCAGCCCCTCTGCAGGAGAGGAGCCTCGGCCCAGGAAGGTCAAGAGGCTGGGGACTTGTCCCAAGCGGAGCCCGGTCAAGGACGCCGGGGACTGCACCCAGGGCGCATGGCTTAGTATCTTGCTGCCTCCCCAAATGAATCATCTTGTGTAGAGGTTCTTGCGCTGTTTGGACTGTGACCCCTGGTTCAAAATCTTTACTACCTCATGACCCAGTCCAGACGAATTATTCAAGAAACAACGCTGACAGTGCATCTTGATTATTTTCTGTTCTATTCTAGTCCAGCTTTGTTTATTCCACTAAAAAAAAAAAAAAAAATCCTAGTCCTGACCCACTGAGATGATTTTCCAATTCCTCATTGTAAAAACTGCGTTTACTTGGAATGTCTGACTCTTCTTCTGACGGGCAAAGGAGGCAGGAGGGGGAAGGGACGCACCCAACGGGTTCTTGCCCACCATGGCTAGGGCCCACCTAAACCTGCAGCGCTTGAGGCGCTGGGGACAGACAGACAGATCCCCTGGGCCCACCCACGAGCTGCTTACCTGAGGTAGCACCGCCGCTCCTTGCCCGGCCAACCTCTGCAAGGAGCTGACCTGAGGACCCGTGACAGGCACTGCAGTGATGGCTCCCAAAGCCTGGAAGACAGGAGGGGACGCTGAGCCGGGACCGGGGACATTTGCACTGAGGCCACCAGGGCCGCCTGGCAGGTGCGCAGCTCTCACCCTAGACGCAGCAAACTTGGCTCTTCTCTTTCTCCATCAGGAGTTCACGACCACAAAAGCATGTTCCCGTCATGCAGGAAATTTTGGAAACCAGAGAAAGAAAGGATGGCACTGTTCAGAAGATACTTAGCCCCGTAGCAGCTTGGCTTCCTTTTTACAAGTAAGTTTGTTTTTTTTTAAAATATTGATACCCGTCTACTGAAAACCAACAAAAATGAACATTAATCCATACCTTGCACAGTTGTTTTTAAAAACAACAAACATAAAGCCAAAAACCAGCAAACTAGAGAAAAAAAACCCACAGGAGAAAAATCTCTGGGACCCTAGGTTAGGCAAAGAGCCTTAGATATAACACCAGCAAAACCCGATCCATATGAGGACAGATGAACACACGGGACTACAAAAGAATTTAAAAGCTCCTGAAGCTTAAGTGTGAACACAGTGAAAAGCCCCAGACTGGGAACACACACTTGCAAGTCACCCGTCTGATAAAAGACTGACATCCCGACTCTCTAGAGGACTCTCAAACCACAATCGTCGGAGAACCGCTCAGTTAACACAACTGAACACGAGATTTGAACAGAGACTTGACTAAAGACGATACACAAATGGCAAATAAGCCCCTGAAGAGATGCTACAGAGCGTTAGTTATTAGGGGAATGAGAATCAGCACCACACTCAGGTACTACCCCTGCCCCTGCCCACCTACTACTGAGCTGGCTCCACTTGAAATCCAGAGCTGGTGACCACGGAGAGCAGCTCACCCGCTGCTCCTAGGGACATAAAATGGTAAAACAACACGGACCAACAGCTTGGCCGTCTCTCAAAAAGTTGAAAATACCGGGACACCTAGGGGGCTCCGCAGCTGAGCATCTGTTTTTGGCCCAGGGTGTGATCCCAGGGTCCTGGGATCAAGTCCCACATGGGGCTCCCCATGGGGAGCCTGCTTCTCCCTCTGCCTGTGTCTCTGCCTCTCTCTGTGTCTCTCATGAATAAATAAAATCTTAAAAAAAAAAAAAAAAGCCTGAAGTCCCGGGCTGCCAGGCCCAGTCCCTCCAACTCCTGCTTCCAGGAATGGTGGGTTTGGTCCCGGAACGCCCAAGTCACCTGCCACCACCACCACCGTCTGTTTCCCCTCCTGCGCCAGGCAGGCTTCGGGCCCCTCCAAGCCCCATCTACCCGCTTCTCTCCAGGTCTGCTCCCAGACTGCGTTATTCCACGTCCTTATAAAGCTTTAATTAACAAGCTGAAAAGACGTTTTATCTGGCAGGGGCTGACCTTTCTGCTCCGCGTCAGAATTTATCGATAGCAGCAGAAACAATCATCTCAGTGGCTCTTTCACGAGCACCACATAGTTTATAGCCACGCTTCCGTCAAGATAAATGATCATGCTCCTTATGACGACACTTACGGCTCTAAGCATCTTAATAGGAAAAAAAAAGGGACCATAAAAGTCAAAGATAACTTCAAATATTTTCCTGCATCGGTGGAGTCCCCGGGGCAGCCTCGGAGAAGCTCCCACGCGGTGAGACAGGTGTCAGGTGTCGTGGCTGCTCCTACACATGCTGGGGACCAACCGGCTCTGACACCAGCGGCGTGCGGCCCCCTGGCTCTCTAGGCCCACTCCCGTACCTGCAACAGGAAGGGGTCCTGCTGCTCGGGGCTCGTGAGGGGCAGAGGGAGTGGTGCTGTGGGGTCCACATGGTGAGCGTTAGGAGGGGTGAGGGGGTCCAACCCGCCAGACTGCCCGGAATCGGGGAGGGACAGGACTCACGGCACCAGCCCATCCAGGTACCAATCCTGGAGCGGTCCTGTTTCTTCCTTCACCCTCAATCAGAGTAAAAGACCCCGGGGCCCGGCGGCGTGAGACAGTAGAGAAGGAAACCAGCGCCATGGGTCTCGGGCTTCCTGCCTCTGTCCCCATCAACGGGTTTCCTTCTGTGTCAGAGGATAGACAGTGGGGCCAGTCTGCCTGCTGGGCTTCCCCTAAATCCCAAGCCTGGGGGAGCCTTCAGGCCATGCCCCTGCTGGGCGACCGTGCTTTCATCCCTGGCTTGTGGCTGGTCCTGCTCTGGTGGCCAAGACCCTCCCTGCCATGGCCTCCCAGGACCTCTGGGCAGCAGCAGGTGCCCCCTACCCCCCACAGGGAACCCCCTTCATTCTCTTGTCCGTTCAGCAGACCTCCCAGAGCCCCCACTGCGTGGCCCTGGGAACCGGGTATCTTAGTATCTTGCTGCCTCCCCAAATGAATCATTTGGCCTCACATCAGCTGCTCCCATCCCAGCCTCTGACCTGGTGGATCAGAACCCACTTGTGCATCTCTCCTCCCCTGCGGGATGGCAGCTTCTGGAGTCCAGCCCAGGTCGCGGTGGAGCAGGAGCTTAGGGAGAGCATGGGACGGAGGCCCTCAGACAAGCAGGGCATCAGGCCTCCAGGGTCCAACCAGGGACCCTGCCAGTGCCGCTCGGGGAGCTGCCGAGGGACGGGGGCTCTTCCCTCACACCTGCAAACACGGCCACCCAGAGTCCCACTGTCACTCTCCCCACACGTGCAAACCTGCTCCCCAACCTCGGGGCCTTGGTTCTAGTTCCCACACCCAGAGCGACTTGAGACCTCACAGAGCTGCCCTCTCCGTGGCACCAAGGAGGTTTTTGAGGTGGCCCGTCCAGGCCATGTAAATGTGTTCCAGAAGCAGACAGAAGCCCAGTCGTGGGAGCTGGCCCCCCTCCAGGCCTGGAGAGGGGCAGGTGTCCACGGGCAGGTGTCTGCTGGTGCCTTCCACCTGGCCCACGGGCAGCAGGGCAGGAGACGGGCAGCCACAGCCAGCAGCACAAAAAGCACCAGAATCGATGGAGAATCCAGTGCCACCAGCACGCAGGGCCTCAGTGGCCGGCTGCCTCTCCTGCGTGTGCCATGGCCCCCAGGACGGTGGTGGGCATGGGGTCACAGTGAGCTCCTCCCCAGGCCACTTCAGGGACAGGGCGGATGGGGAGGAGGAGAGACAGCCGGCGGGCGGGAGTGCTGGCCGGGGCGCGGGGCTGTGTGTCCATGGCATGGTCAGCGGCCAGAGCCAAAGGTGACCCTGTGAAGGGGACCGAGACGAGGCCGGGTCATAGGTGGACCCCTAAGGACCTCGAAATTCATCCCAGACGCAGTGGCCTCGTGGAAGGAGGTCACATCACAGAGGGACAAGTGTTTCAGAAATGCATAACTGTCCTCTCCTTATTTCAACCTATGTGCTCCAAAGGGCGTCACCCAGTGGGGCTGCGGTTCTCTGGGCACCCGAGCGCCAGGGCCAAGGCCCCTATGGGGCCCCCCACAGCTTCTGCCCAGTGGATCCAGAAGCAGGAGCTGCCCCAGAGCCTGCCTGCCCGAAGCCAGGCCCATCCCCTGTGACCTCCGTCTGGGAGGGTGACATCCAGGAGGGGACACGGGTCTGGAACACTCTCTGGCGGGCCAGAGTGCCAAGTGCAGCTTCGAGAATAGCAGGGAACTCCTCTCCAGCAACTGGGAACGCGCTGAGCTGACGGAGCCGGCGGCCTGCTCCCCGCGCCTTCCGTGGCTCCCACCTCCCCCGAGCCGGGCGACAAAGTGGGGCAGCTGCCCCGGCCTCCAGAGCCACCCAAAAGCCCCCAAGAGGGTGGCCTTCCCCGGCTGGATCTTCCTCACATCTTCAGAGAATGGCCGTGATGTGGGGCACACGTAACAACAGAGCTCTGACACTGGGAAGCACCAATAAATATTAAAATAAGACAAGCAGCACTTTTGGCGTCTTGTGAAACCAGTTTATTACTCACCGGTGGAATCCGCCCGCTGCCTTCACTGCTGTGGGGAAGGGCTCGGGTCCGGCCTCGCCGCGTGAAGCCAGCGTGGGGCCCCCGCGAGGCCCGGCCACGACCACCCACCTGGCCTGGTGCCCTTGCACCGGCCCCCACTGGCCCCAAGCTCGTCCACACGTCACTGTCAGGGGCCCCTTGGGGTTTGTGCGAACATCCCCGTGTTTTTGCTGCCCTGACCTGGGAGTCCCTGCTCCTCCCAGACCGTGTCGCCGGTGTCGACACCTATGACGGGGCACCCACCCCAGAGCAAGGGTCACAGCCGGGGCCAGCCACCCTGCGTGCGCAGCTCACTCCCCTGCCGGCTGGGGTCAGGCCAAGCGTTCTTCTCACCTCCTGTGTCTGAAGCAGGTGGAGCCAGACCCACCCCTCCCTGTTCTGAGGACCAGAGGGGAAGGTGGAGGCACCCGGCCCAGGGCTGCAGGGGTGTGGGCTCCTCCACTCACAAACATGCGTCCAGGACCAGGGCAGCTTGGAACACAGAAGAGAGGGAGAGGCCAGCGTGCAGACGGTGGCGATGGGGTTGTCTGATGAGGCAAAGACATGCATGCCCAGGTCTGCAGGGCCCCTTCTGGACACATACCCCAGAGCTACGCGTGCCTCGTGCCGGGGACACAGCTGGGAGCAGGTGCACACCACCACCTGCCTCAGAGAAATTGGACTGTCCATGGGCAGGGGACGGGTCAGCTGTAATGTCCTTGCGATGGAGAACGTTCTCCAGCTCCCAGCAGCCAGACGTACACGAGTTGGCACAGGGCCTGGGGACACGCCCCTGGGTGACACCCACCGGTGCTTCACGCCACCCGGTACCATTCACACCTAGCAAGCACCACACGACGGCGTGGTTCGCTGATGTACAGGAAACACGCAAAACCGATCCATGACTGTGGCTGCCCTGGGGGGGGGGGGGCAGGGAGGGGAGAGGGGGTGTGCAGGACCCTACTTCCTCCACAGGTTTCACCTCTTCACAAAACGATCAGAGCCATGGGATAAAAGGTCCATTTATGGGGCCCCTGGGGGGCTCAGTGGTTGAGCCACTGAGCCTCTGCCTTCGGCTCAGCGTAGAACCTCGGGGTCCTGGGATCGAGTTCCGTGTCAGGCCCCCTGCATGGAGCCTGCTTCTCCCTCTGCCTGTGTCTCTGTCTCTCTCTCTGTGTGTCTCGTGAATAAATGAATAAAGTCTTAAAAAATGCCCACTTATTCATTTCGGCAGAGGGCATATGGAGATTCATTATAAAACCCTTTGCATATCTGTAATTTAAAAATAAGCATAAAAGGAGGCAGAGAGGGGTCTGTACAGAGGGGAAGAGGGAAGCCTTCCTGGAGGAGGTGGTATCTGAGTTGGGCCCTGCAGGATGGACCAGAATGTTCAAGTGGGTGGCCAGGTAAGTGCACGGTGATGAGGAGGGACAGGTGGGTGGTGGGAGGGGCAGGGCACCAGTAGCAGGGACATGGGGGGGCTCTAAGCACTGGGGGCTGGACCGTAAAGCCAAAGGTGGGCAGTGAAGGAGCAGTGGAGGGCCAGGCAGGGCCTTGAATGTCACACCCAGGAGCTTGGCCATCCCTGGGGGTGAGGGGGAGCCATGAGTTATTGTAGGCTCCTGGATGGTATAGTCAGGGCAGGAAGGGGAGGCCAGGCGGTAGGTAAGGTGTGGACAGTGAGCCATGGGGGAGCCCTCTGGGGCAGACAGGAGGCTGTAGGTAGGTGGGTCTCACCTCTTGTGACTTGACGGGACTGGGGGCTGGCGCGTCCCTCAAGGAGCGGAGCTTCCGAGCAGCCCCCAGTGGTGCAGAGGCCCGTTTAGACCTGCCCCCAGGACCGGCCATGTTGTGAGGCTCTTGCCCAGGGGCACCCACACCTGCCGACGCTGCCCTGGGCACCCTGTGTGTCTCCCAGGGCCCAGGCGGTCCCCAGTGGGTGTGTAGCAGCTCTGGGGAGACGGGACCCCACGGGGGGCTCGCAGGAGACTGTGACACTGGGTTTTTAAAAACAAGCCCACTTTTCTGAAACTAGCTTCTCCAAACCCCACCGGGAGTTTTCTGCAGCTCGGACCCGGGGACGCTGCACACACTGCGCCTCCGAGCAAACCCGCTTCCTGAGTGCGCCGTGGGGGAAACCGTCCAGCTCCTGCCTGCCTGGGTCCCGGTGACCCTGACCGAGTGGGCCGGCCGAGGCAGGATGCCCAGGGCCACTTAACCAATGCAGAGGTCCTTCTGGGGGAGGTCGTTCTTAATCAGAAAGGCCCAGAAAACTCAAGTGGCTACTCTGCGCTGACATTTAGAACCCCCTCTCAGCAGCCCGTGTTGCAAAGTGGTTTCATTAACTTGAAAGGGTGTAATTTTATGCTATTTAGTAGGAAATACTCTAAATGGCATCGTGGACTGAGGACTGGGGGCTGTGATCTTGAGGGTGAGTCAAAAAAAAAGCAGCCTCCAGTCCCTGGCAACCACAGGTGGGGGTGGGGGTGGGGCCTGCTGGCAACCTCCCCACAGCTGGCGGCCCCCCCAAGCCACCGCGCCTGTGCTGTGCTTCTGGGTGTCCGTGACACCAGCTACAGCAGCTGCGTCACATCAACAAAACTGGGACAGAAGTACCATTTCAGGGAGCACGCTCAGAAGGACAGAAGCCAGCCAGGACCCGAGCCCAGGACCCCGCCCCGGGGCCCCCTGCCCACCTGGCCCGCCAGGTGGCCCTGCTCCCTGAATGGTAGCCGCTGGCTAGAAGGCCTGCAGGCCCCCTCTGGGGGGTCCCCTAGGGGAGGAGTGTGGCCCCATGAAGATGTGGCCTCGCAGTTGTGGACAGGGCCGGATAGGCCTGTGGCACAGAGGCCCCAGGGACAGAGGCTGGAGCCTCACACCTGCAGGGAGAGCCTGGGGCTCCTGACCCTTCCTGTCCTCAGTCCCCTGGACCCTGCTGTGATCCAGAACGTGCAGGAGGGAAGGGGGGAGGCTCGTCTCCACGGCCGGCAGGAGAGGCACACGGGGGCCCCGGGCCAGAGGCAAACATGGAATGGTTGCTGCCCGCCCGTCCCCGGGCCTTGGTCCTCACAGACCACCTGTTCCTGTCCCCTCGCCACAGGGCCCCGCTATCGGGGATGTGGAGCACCTGTGTGTGCTCCTGGGCAGGAGGCCCCAGAGCAGCTACCTGGGCCCCCGGATCCTGAGGCCGCCGCCAAGCGCACGTCTACAAACAGATCACGGCGACCTCGGAACCCGATCCACGGGAGTACTTCCAACAGCTCAGACCCCGGGAAACGCAGCAGCTGGTCAGGAAATCTAATTTCCACATGTGATCCGCGGACGTGCGCTCCCACTGGCCTCGGCCTCACCACCCTGCCAACCCCGACGCCCCGGAATCTAATTTAGGGCCGCACCTCTGCACGGAGCCCCAGGAAGCACTCCTTTCTCTCTCTTGGAGTGAGGCTCCCGTGGGCAGTGACCAGACACCCCTGGCTTCCTGAAGGGTGGGGGGGACCACTGTGTGAAACAGAGACACCAACTGCTTACAGCAAATGGTGCGGAGCTCAGCTTGCAACTCGATGGGTGGGGACAAACGTCTACACCCAAGTAACCACCACCCAGACCAAGATACAGAAGCTTTCAGCAGCCCAGGGGCTCCTGAGCGCCCCCCACAGGAGGGCCACACATTGCCCTGAGGGTTCTCACTCCGGGAGCAGCACCCCGTGTGGACTGATGCCAGCAAGGCAAGGTTCCCACCCAGTCTGCGGGGGTATGGGCTCTCAGCGGGTGCTGGGCCAGGATGTGAACACAGACCTGGAGGCGCTGGCCGGTGAGCTTGCTCCCGCTGGCCCCCCACTCGGCACCCACCGAGTCAGCACAGGCGGAGGAGGAGGATGTGAGGTTCCCGCCAACAGGGAAGGGCGTGGGGGTGTGGTTTGATGGTGATGAAGCCCCTCTGTCGCTAGCTGGTGTCCACAACTCCGGGAGATGAGTTATCAGGACCCTGAGGGATGCTTGGATGATGAGGAGATAGCGGGGAGAAGTGACCTGCCCCAGGTGGCGGTTGGTGAGAGATGGTCGGGAGGGGGCCCTGGCCCTCAGGCTTCAAGTTCACAGTCCTCCCACCACCCTGCCCCCACCCATCCCTCTCTTCCTCCCAACCCCATCCCACAGGATGAGACCCGGCTGTGGGGAGGGAGGGAGGACACACAGAGGGGCTCAGTGTCACCCACGCCAGCTTGGCCATCTCAGACATGCTGGGGACTGAACAAAAAACACGGTGCTGGCATACAGGAGGCACTAATAAAGGCACGAACCAAACCCCTTCCCCCCTCAGGTACGTCCCGACACCAGCCTATCTAGAGCGGGGCAGAGAGGAACCGTGACACGTGGTGGCAGCACTTCAGGACCTATGAGGTGATGGCCATGGTGGGGGTCACACTAGGTGTCACTCTTCTGCACGTGGCCCCGTGTGGCAGGAGGGGAGGGGCTCCAGGGATCTCTCATGCCAAATGGAAACAGTCCTGGTGCCGCCTCCACCTCAGAGTGGCCCAAGACCACTGTCTCATGTCCTGACTCAGTTTCCCCATACCTATGAGGGGCTCACCAGCATCTAGAGGAGACGAGCAGGCCGATCACCAGAAGGTATCCTCTGACCTTGACACTGATGAGCCAGGCCTCGGGGAGGGAGTGTGGTGGGAGCGGTGACAGCCTGGCCATGGAGCATTCCAGGTGCCAGGTACGGTGATGGGCCCCGCAGCTGCGTCTCAAGGCCGGCGCTGCTGAGCCGACATGCTCGTTTTGCAGGAAAGAACCCCCCACCCCCACCTCCTAGTCCCGTCTGATCCCCATTCCTTCCCTGACCGGTTTCCAGATGCCAGACCCACTGTAGGCCGAGTGGGCTCACCCACCCAGGTCACGTCCGGGGAGCACCCCAGTCTTGCGGAGCCCTGCCTCAGGGAAGGGCGAGTGCACAGGAGGGAGGCCGGCTGCAGCATGCCGTGCCAGCGTGTGCTAAAGCCCACCCAGAACCCAGCTCTGGCCTCCCCACCTGCCCAGGATGACCCATCGGCCTAGGGGACGGGGGCAGGTTTGTCCGGGGGCACAGGCACAGGGCAAGCTTGCTGGGGACACAGGCCCTCTGCACCACTCCCTCCAGGTTCTGTTCAGCCCACAGGACATTTCTCAGGAGCACTAGCATCCCCTTTGACTCTGCAGGCGACAGGAAGGGGCCAAGACCATCTCGGGGGCAGTTCTGTGCCACACGGACGTCCAGGCTAACCTTTATACCCCACAGGATGGGGGCCTGGCAGCGGCTTTGAGACGTCACGGGGGCAGATGCCTCAGGCGAGAGGCTCTTCATGAGAACACGAACCAGCAAGGGCGGCTGGGTGGCGCCGTCGGGTAAGCGATTCGTGTGACCTGATTCTAGCTCCGATCACGATCTCAGGGTCATGAGATTGAGCACCATGTGGGACTCCACACTGAGCGCGGAACCTGCTTGGAATTCTCTCCCTCTCCCTCTGCCCTTCCCTCTGCTGGTGCTCATTCTCTGTCTCTCGAAATACATAAATAAAACCTTGAAAAGCAAATTAAAAGAACACAGACCAACAGTTGCTAAGTGTCTTAAGCGAACGTTCGGTGGACATCACCTCATAGCACCTTACTACGCTTCCCACGGTGCAAGCGGGGAAATGGAGCCCAGGCAAAGACGACGCCGACGGCCAGAGAAGGGAGCCAAGGGCAAACACGTCCAGTCTGTACACGCGGCCTGACTCCGGTGCCAGCCCAATGAGACTGGAAGGGGCGGCGGGTTTACGGCTGGCCCACCGCCTGCCGGGCCCCACACCACCTCAGCTGATCCTCCCACCGCTCCGCGAGAAACCGACGGCTGCCCATTTTACAGAGAGGAAAGCTGAGGCCGGGAACGCGACGCTGTGCCAGGAGAAGAGTTCTTGTCCATGAGCTTCCTAGCGCGGCTCCCCCGTCACCCCTGGGTGGACAGCTGGGCAGACTTTGGGGGCCCTTTCCTCTGAAACGCACACCCCTTCTGGACCAGGCTCTGCCAACGTCCCCCAGGATACAAGTCCCCCCGCCTCCCCGCCCATTCCATACAAGCACGGTGATGAGCTGGGCCCGCAGACTCGGGGACGCTCTCTTCAGGCTTCCAGCCTCTGCGTGCACATGTGCTGGCACACACGCACACCCCGTGCCCACCACCTGGAACACCCTTCCCAGTTCCCATGACAGCCCTGCTTCAACCCCACTCAATAAGAGCGGGTGAGGACGCTATGCACAGTCCACGAAGCTCACCTGGATCCCTATGAACTCACGAGGGTGTGGGGGTGCGGGGCTGGGACACCTGACTCCACCTGCCCATCACAGCACTGGGTTGTCTGGGACTTACCATTGGCCAGGACGGTGTGCACATGAGCCAGGGGACCAGAGTCCTCTCCTGGAGCCACTCTTCCAACGTGGAAAAAGCAGAGGGCCCTGGAGCATCACCACTGGGCCGGCTCACTCTGCCACACCGGGCTGTCATCCTTGCCTCGCGAGTCCCGCGGAGAACACAGCCTGGGAGCATGTGGCTGGACGCCGTGGAGGCAAGGGTGGTTGGTGTCCACTCCTCTTGGGAAAGTTCCTGGGCCTTGGAAACCTCCCTGCCTGGTTGTTAAACACACACTCAACACAACAACACAACGTCTACTCTTCGTCAGGTCAAAAGCAGAGCATCCAAGACTGCCACGCCGACCAGATGTCCACACATGGAAGCCGCCAGTGACGGCTGCAAGGAGTCATGGTGGCCGGTCCCGCTGTCGCTCCTGCCCCCCTTCCCGCCACACTCCCGGGTGCCTCGCCAGGAGCTGCAGGAAAGCAACCCAGAGACCGGACTCGAGTCCCAGCGCTGCCACTGATGGGCTGTAACCCCCTGCACAATGCACACAAACTCACACAACTCCCTGGGCCTCGAGTTTTCTCGTTTGTAAAACGGGGACGCCTAACTAACTGGTCCACAAAGGTCTGCTCGGACGGTCCAAAGAGAAGCAGGTGACACATACCTGGAGCCTAGGATCCCCCAAAACATGGGAACTACACCGAGGACAAGGCCTCGGGCAGCTGTGACTTTGCTGAGGCCCAACCACTCCAAGCCTCAGTCTCTCTACCAAAGGCGGATGCTGAGATCGGCTGCAGGGGGTGGCGAAGGATGGGTGAGATTAGGAACAAGATGCTCGGCTCTAGAAGGAGTGGTCCTGCCCCGTCCCCCTGTCGAGGATGCCCAGGCCTCAGCAGGGCCTGCCCTGAGCTGGACCCAGTGACATGCCGTGCTGCATGTGGTGATGGGGTGCCCGTGACCTGCGGCCCTCGGAGACACTCAACATTCTGTTCTCTCTGCTGGGCTATTTGTAGAAGAAACAGCACTTCTGACCAGAAACGAATAATGTGTTGAAAATAAGTTTTTAGATTTTGAGTTTTAAATGAGCTAACGGAGGGGTAAATAGGCTAAGTATAGTGGAGACCACCTGTCAGGAGTCAAGAAGAACATGCTGTTTTCGCTACTGGGATGCTCCAGCAAAAGTCACTCCTGGGACAGCAGTGGCCTGCGTCGTCACCCTCACCCCACGTGCCCCTGGGGGGATCCTCCCGGCCAGGGGCAGGGGCATAGACGCGTTTCAGGGACAGGGAAGGTGCTAGCAGCCCCAACCCGGTACAAGGCTGCTTCCCCCAGAGGCCTCTGCTGTGCCAACCACGCTCCAGGCCACGACACCCCACTTCTCAATACTCAGATGGTCCCTTTTCCCCCCACAACCCTTCCACACCAGGTCCCTGAGACATCCTGCCACCAAGTAAGACCCAACAGAAGAGCAACATCAAGGAGAAACTCCACGGGCACATCCTGTCCATCACAATCTACAGAGGAGTCCCATTTCACAGATGAGGAAACCAAGGCACAGAGAGGCAGAGAGACTTGTTTAAATCACACAGTGAGGCAGAGCTGGGACCTCGACTCAGCTCTCCGCAGCTCCAAAGCCACCTCTGAGTTCTGGACCGCCAGCCACCTGTTGCTGGCAAGCACATGAAACGTGGCTGGTGCCACCTGCGATTTGCTGTCAGTGTAAGACACGCACGGCATTTCGAAGGCTTCATATGATAAAGGTAAAAGGTCTCACTGTTATTTGAAAAAAATCAGTTACGTGTCATAGTGATAACGTTCTGGATATCCCGGTTACTAGGCTCCCAGGTGTGCGATCCCACACGTGGCTCCCATTATACTTGTACTGGATAGAGCTGTTCAAGGGATGCTGCAAGCTCAAGACAAAACTCGTGGACGTCCACTCCTAACAAGGAAGCAAGAGGAGGAATGACCTTGTGTTCCATGGTAACAAGAAGACACCCTCAGAATCAAAACCATCCTTTCCTATGGGGCTAGACACAAGCGATGGATGCGAGAAAACCTTGAAAGCCCAAGTTCCTGGGAGGAAGGATGCGCAGTGAGGGGGAACATCCATACCTGGGGTGGGCGCCTGGTCTGAGCGCAGGTGCCAGAGGAACGAGGCTGCCAAGGACTGGGACGCCGACACCCAGGGCAGCCAGGGCTCGCTCTCACAGGCTGCTGGGGAGTGCGAGAGGGGGCGACCCCCTGGGAGTGAGTTCAGTGATTTCTTACAAAACTAAACACACACCTGGGCCCTACCTGCCGGCAGCTTCCCTCCTGGGTACAGACACGAGAAATGAAAACGTGTCCTCAAAACGACGTGCACACAAATGTCCACCAACTGGTGAGTGGGCAAACAGGCGGTGGCACATCCAGGCCTAGGGGATGGTGGGTGAACGGGGTTGAATGGCAGGTGCACCTGCAGCGAGGAGGAGCCTCCGAAGCAGTGCTGAACGATCACGGCAGGACGGGAGGGCCACTCGCTGAACATGCTCGGCAGCTGGTAGATGCTGTCAGAAGAGGGGCTGCCCGGGGTGGGGGGACTCATTGGACAGGTGCACGAGGGACTGTTCCCAGGCACTGGGAGTGCTCTATATCGGGATGGGGTCTGAGTTACATGGAGGTACATGATGTCAGAACTCGTCACACAGCACAACTAAGATCTGAATTTCAATGTACATAAATTGCTATTTCTTTTTCTAAGATTTTATTTATTTATTCAAGACATGGAGAGAAAGGCAGAGACACAGGCAGAGGGAGAAGCAGACTCCATGCAGAGAGCCCGATGTGGGACTCGATCCCAGGACCCTGGGATCACTCCCTGAGCCGAAGGCAGATGCTCAACCACTGAGCCACCCAGGTGTCTTGTGTAAATTGTATTTCAAAGGAAAAAACCATCCATCTACAACACGGAAGGGCTGCAGCTCCAACCCCTGGAGAGCAAGAAAGGGCACAGCTGGGGTGCAGGGCCCCGTCCCCCGTTTTGGAGGCTTCACAGCCACCTCACTGCGTTTGGACCGGAATGGATGTTTGCAGTTAGGTCAGGGAGGGCCTACGAAGCTCGGCGCCATCTCCAGGGAGGAAGCCGCGCCCCGAGGACGGGATCGCGAACAGGCTGGAGGGCGTCTGTCTCTGTGGGCCACTCACGGAGATAAAGCGCCCACGGGCCTCACTGATTGCCGACGGGGCTTTGAAGGCTTCTGATCCCGCGTCTCCCATAAGCAGGGAAGCACCCGAAGCTGCAGAGATGGAGGCTTCCCCGAACCCACTGCGGCTCCGCGCTGGGCGCACGTGGCACCTGCAGCAAGCAGACCGCGGGGCGGGCACTGACCAAGGCTGGGGTCCTGTCTCCCCAAGACCTCCAGGCGGCTCAGATGGGCGAGAGGGGCGGGGATGGAGACGCCCGGGCAGCATTTCAGAGGTGGGGACACGGAGGGATGCCCAGGAGCCCAGAAGATGATGGTGCCACAGGGGACGGGCTGAGAGGCAGCGGGGGGCCAAAGCTGGGGAGGCCGGAGGGGAGGCCGACAGACTCGGGGAGATGTGAGCGGGGCCACCACAGAGGAGCTCAGAGATGCAAGACGGGCCGCAGGTCCTATAACTGGAGGCCAGGAGGCCAGGGAGGAGGGCTGGGGGTCGGGGGGAACATGTGACGTGAGCAAGAAGCCATGGGGACCTGCTGGGGCTCTGGTTGTTCAGCAGGAGGGTGACATGAGTCATTAAAACCCAGCAAGCCCAGAGTTGGCGGGAGGGACAAAGATACGAAGAAGACGAGGTCTCCGTCCTCAAGAAACTGACAGCGGGGTTACAGGGTTGGGATGGCAGGCAAGCCATTGCCCCTCTGAGCCTCGGTTTCCCCACGTGTGAAGGGGACAGGTAAGGAAAAATGTGGATGTGCCGAAAACACCGTGCGCCGCGCCCGGCTTGGAGCGTTCAGGAGGGCGCCATCCCCGCTGCTCTTGGCAAGGGGGCTGGGGCTGGGCAGGCGCACCTACCCCTCCGGGCAGCTGAACTATTTGCACACCTGAAACCCGAAACCCTGCGCCAACTGCGCCTAGAGCCTGCAGCACCTGCCCGGGGCCCGGTTCTAACCTGGAAGGTTCTAACCTCCAACCTCAGGCATTGGCAGGTCTCCCCGCCTGCCTGCTCTGTGACTTCCCCGCCTGTGCTCTGTTGTCCCCAGTTAACAAGCCAGGATAATGAGGCTGCTGAGCAGCAGGCCCGGCAGGACGGGAGGATATTTTAATTTCAGGTTTTCGGGTCACCAGTGATGCAGGGCCACCGGCAGGGGCAGGAAGGAGGCCGGGAGGCCACCTGAAGACGGTGTGGACCAGGCTGGGAGTCAGGGCTCGGCTCTAGGGGTGGGGTGAGGACAAAGCCTTCTGTCACAGGGGCGCAGCGCGGGGCCAGAGGGAGCCCATCCCATCGGTCCCGAGGGCCCCCCAGGGGAAAGAGAGGGTCACCCTTGGCCAGAGACCCCCGAGTGCTGAGAGTGATATGAGGACCAAGTAGGGCTCAAGGAGGGAGACGGTTGAGTAGGAGGCCAGGGTAAGAGCTGATGGACCTCCACGCATGGCCTCAAGACTAAGGGGACACAGGGCAGCCTGGACCCCCCCCGCCACCCCTGTGAGCCGTGGCAGCAGCAGACCCATGGGGGCTTCCTTCCCTCAAGGTCCCAGGTCTCCCCGTCACTGGGGTCTCCCCCCCGCAACCTCCTGGCTCGCTAGCTCCAGCCAGGCCAACGCCACCACCTCCAGCGCTGGGGGCAGGTGTGGATTCAAGGGCCACCGTGGGCAGAAGGGACAAGTACTGGGGGGGGGGGGCATGCCAACCCGGCCTGTGAAGCACAGGTGGTGGCCAACTTACTGTCATTTCATAGAATTTAATTTTAATTAACCGACCAACTTCGGAACATTCCAGCTTGTTCAAGTTGTAAAGGTTTGACAAATATTTGTTGGGTAAGTAGAGAGATCACGAAATGATGACAACGTTCCCCTACGCACCAACCCCTGCCGTGTGTCACACAGCCCCCGCTGGACTCCATCAATCCTTCAGGAACCTCGAGTGCTCACAAGGACTGTTCCTTTCATGTAAGAAAACCGAAGCTCAGAGGCTTGAGTGACTTGCCCGAGGTCACCTGGCTATCAGCCCCTTCCCGGCCTCCTAGGAGCTGCGGGGTGCTGGGCACGGACATGCTGCAGGCCCGGGGCTGGGTCAGGTGGTCCTTCTGCGACTCAGGCCCTGCTCCTGCACCTCTGATTCTGACAATAAGCAGGTACAGGGGTGGCAAGCCCAGAAAACCACAGATCCCACTGAAGTGGAGAACGCCTCATTTTCACCCTAACAGGGCAGGAGTAGGGGGAACGAGAGCCCACCCGACTCTCAGGGTCCCTCCACCCCTTCTTCACAAAATCACCTGCACACCTACTGTGTGCCAGGCAAGGGGCTTCGGAGGGTCAGAGACACACCTGCTGGTGGTGACAGCGAGGGTGGTGTGAGAGCAGCACCAGGGCGGGGAGCCCACCTGCCCACCTGGCCACAGGAGCGGCCTCCCTGTCCCCTCTCTCTCTCTCCCTCCCCCACCCTGTCTGCATTTTATTCTAGGCTCAGGGAAGAAGGGGTGAATCAGGGCAGCTCCCGTCCTCCAGGGATTCACAGTTCAGTGGGGTACAGACCCATCCGCCCTCAGTGTGTGGGGACAGAGGGAACATATCACCTTCCCAGGGGAGGGGAGTCAGCTGGGTCAGAAGCAAGGGCACAGCAGGGACGAAGGCCTGGCTTGGAGGGCATGCCCTGGGAGGGCTAGGGAGGACAGAGAGCCCGGGGCCAGAAGGACCTCGGACATGAGGCTCGGGACCTGCACTTGTGCCAGCAATGCCTGAGGACACAGCCCCCCCTTTCCCAGCTGGACTCAGCAAAGAGGCCGATGATCCAGGGCCTGGATCATCCCAAACCTGACCATGGGGGCGGGCGACGGGTCAGGCCCCCAGGCAGCGTGTGCCGGCACCATTCGATGGGCAGCAGATGGACCCTGGGGGCACCCTTGGCCCCGTATCCCGAAACACAGACCCCAGGGGCAAGAGAATAGCCCCCAGGACACCAGGCACACTGGCCACCCTGGCCTAGGGCCCTGACGGCCACGGCTGATTTCATTCCCTAGACAAGCCTATGAGTAGATTACTGTTCTCATCCTCATTCCACTTAAATGAGCTGCCCAAGCAGGGAAGTGGAGGGAGCCGGGTGGGAAGCAGGCAGGCTGGCCACGGACACTGTGCATGCTCTAGACTGTTCTAGAAGGCACACGGCCCCAAGAATGCACGGCAAAGGCTCAGCGTCACAGCAGGGCTCATGCAGCTGGGATCAAGGCCCCTGGGCCTCTGGGAGGGCTTGAGTTGGGGGGACAGGCATCCATGGGGTGGGGATGCTGGGATCCCCTCATCTCCTAACACTTGACTTTCTCCCGCCAAATAATGATGGCAGGATGGGGGGGGGTATAAGGGGTCCTTGCTTTATCTCAACCTCAGCAAGCAGCAGTAGACACGGACCAGGTGGGGTGCTCCATAGAAGGCTGATGGTCCCAGGGGGAGCAGAACTCTGCATCTCAGCAACAAGACGGGAAAGATGCTGCTCCCTCAGTCACCTGCGTTGTTCCTTCTGCTGGGATTCCTCCTTCCCTCTTTTGGCCCAAGTCATGCATTTGTTCATCCCATGAGCCCCCTCGCCCTGCCCTTAGCCCTCATAAACGCTGAGCAGTGGGTGCTCAATGCTACGGACCTAGCACCTCCCATTCCAGAGCCCCTGGCATTTCTTCCACAGCAGGCTGGGCAGGGCAGGGGGTGGGCTGGGCTCGGCGCCAGAAGCCCAGGTTCCAGGCCTGGCTCCAGCTGTGAGCTGCCCCTTCCCTGCACCGAGCTCACTGGAGCCAGAAGCCATGGTCCCCACTGCACCACCCTCCACGAAGACACGAGGACCTGGGCCAGGGCAGAGATGCTCTCGAGGACCCGATCCTGCGCCCTGGGGCAGGAGGCACTTGCTAGTCTCGAGTGTGGCTTCCCAGCTTGTTATGTCTGGAGCAGAAGCTCAACCCATGTATACATCAAACTGGAAATGTAACCTGCAACCACTCGGAAGGTGTTTGCAGCTCCCATGGGCACCCCCTCAACCCCACATCATCCCCCACTCTAGTGGAGCAAATCCAACCAGTCACAGGCTCCATAGGGCTTTCGTGCTGTGATCACTTCTCATTCCCTGTGTTCTCTTCCATTTTATTTTTCCTGTTCTAATTCATTAGTTAGTCTCTCAGCTCGTGACATCATCCCAGCCCCGGTGTGGATACTTTGACACAGCCAACATCTCTGAGCGTTTCCTCTTCTGCTGTGGTGGGGGAGCCAAGGGGGGGCTCTGAGCCCTGAGTGGAACCAAGACTCTGAAGGTGCCCCCTCTCCCATCAGCTGGGGCCACCCCCCCCAAGCCTCCCTCTTTGCACCTGCATGCCCTCGCTCCTCCTAGGGGTCAGCTTGAGTCCTCCAGCTCTTGGGGGAGTCTCCACTGAAATGCTCCTTTGGCCCCCACGAAGGGGTCCATGTGTATGGGTCACACCCCACAGCAGTGGGCTCCTGACTGGGGGAGGCCCCCTGAGTGCATTGAGCCACTACAGTTCCTTCCCCCCACCCCCAAATCTCAGCAAATACTTTTGCAAGCACTCAGTGCTTGTTCAGTACTTTCCAGCCTCGTGCAGGAATCCAGGGCCACCGGGACACATGGCTCCCTCCCTCCTCTGGGCCCACACATCTTTGTCTCAGAGACAAAGGTGACTTTTGCCTGAGCCCCTTGCTGAATCCTCTCTGGCCCGGGCGCCAAAGCCACGTCGGGAAGGTGTTGGGAGTACACGGCCACCTCGGAGGAAGCAGCACTGTGGCACCAGGCGCCTGCTGCCCTTTCCCCAACACCGCTTCTGTGGCCAGGACCACCTTGCGCCACCCTGTCCAACCTGAGCCATGGGGGACGTTTTTCTGCGTGAAGTCCTGCCTCGACTTTACGCTTTTCCGCCCCATCTCACCCTGCTTCTCTGCGAACATCCATCTGGCCTCTCTTGGGCAACGCGGATCCATGGAGTAACCGAGAAGTAAGCGTCTTCTTTGCAAAAGCCAGGTCCAAACAGGGGCGCGGATCTGGACATATGGCACGGGGCTCTCCCCACAGGGAGAAGGAAAGGCCAAGTCCAAGGCGAGGAGGGGTGAGCTGGGGAGCCCGTGGGGACAGCAGTGCGTGGGGCGGGCAGGCCAGGGCACGCAGAGGGCGGCGGCACAGTCCCAGGTCGGGAGCACTGGTCATGGCCTCAGAATCCTGCTCACTACTCTTGGGGGTGTGACCTTGACCTCAGGGAGGTCCCTGAACCCCTGCAGGCTTCAGTTCCTCATCTGGCCGATGAAGATGCTCACAGGTCACCGATGAGGATGCTCACAGGTCACCGGTTGTGGCCATTCAGTGTGCTGATCCAGGAGCAGCGCTTAGAACTGGGGCTTGTCTCGGTTCACAAGCCCCAGGCTAAGTGCCGTCAGGGCTCAGCAGCTACTTGTCATCATCACAGCCAAGGAGAGCGACCCAAGTGTGTGCAGTTATTTGACAGCTAGGTGATGAGCACCCCCCACTCTCCCAGGGCATCTCCTCCCTCCCCAGGGCACCCCCACTCCCTGCAGAGCCCAGCCATCAGCCCCCAAGGGAGGGGCTGAGCATCTCACCCCACCTGGAGGGCACGAAGCCTGGGCTCCCAGTCCCCCCAGGTGGGAGATCCAGGCTGCCACCCAGCACCGCCAGGGAAACAAAGTGAGGGGAGGTCTCCTGGGAGGAAGATGGAGTTTCCCAATCCCCTTCCTGGGGGAGGAGGTAAGGCCGCTGGGGGAGCGGCCCCCGCCACGCAGGCTCCAGATTTACAGGGCAGAGGCCTGAGAGTCAGGACTTGCTCACCCGGACGAGAACATCTTTTCCTCATCATTCAGCTCTTAACGGGGATGACAGCCAGGATTAAATAGTAAGTCATCTCCAGCCCCATTACGGCCGCAGCAAGATGGCTCCAAATTAAATCTAACAGTCAATGAAATCGTCAATATTTAATTTACTCATTGCAGGTGGCAATTCAGCCCTCGTGACGCTATTGTTTAATGGCAGAAATATTGGGATTTATCACACATTACGGCACTCAGGATTGCTGGGCTTTCTCCACGAGGCAGCCGCTGCCCCCACGAGTGAGGGGGTGGAGACCTCAGGGGACCTCCTGGGACTGCTCGGGGAGCACGGGGGCCCGTGGGGAGCTTCCCCACCACCAGGGCCACGGCGGTGCCCACCCAGGCAGTGGTTCCCATTCCTGGGGTGCACTTTGCTCCTCGGGAAATGCAACAGGCAGAGGGTAGGGGCGGGTGGTCCCTCCAGGTCCCCTGATCTCCTGATATCTCACTGAGAGCTGGGACAGGGGAAGGCTCTGGGACAGCAGCGTCCCACACACTTGGGGGCATTCAAGAGTGTCACCCCATGTCTTCCTTCTGCCAGGGGCCACTGCTCTCACGGTGGTCTCACAGCCATGGCTACCTGAGCACACTGCCCCCCCCCTCCGAGATCACCACCACCCCGTGCCCATGACCTTCTGACCTGGCTCCCTATAGGACCCAACACGCCCACCACTGAGGATGCTCCCTGTTGGCCATGGCCACCACCTGGCCTGGCCTTGACCTTCTGCGGAGGGACCACATTCCCCAACGCCAGGTTGAGGACGCTGCCCTTTCATGGCTCAAGCAGTGGACTGTGTACCTTACACAAAGATTAACTCTCTTTGAAAAGTTTCTTTCCAAAGGAAAAAAAAAAGAAAAGTTTCTTTCCTGGGGGCACCTGGTGGCTCACAGTTGAGTGTCTGCCTTCAGCTCAGGGCATGATCCCAGGGTCCTGGGATCGAGTCCCACATTGGGCTCCACGCAGGGAGCCTGCTTCTCCCTCTGCATGTGTCTCTGCTCCTCTCTCTGTGTCTCTCATGAATAAATAAATAAAATATTTTTTTTTAAAAGTTTCTTTCTCTTGATTCTGTGAATGAAAAAATTTATGAAGATACAAGAGCAGGGTCACCCAGTTGGCGGTTAGTCCCGTGGAAGGGCTGGAGCTAGAAGTCCGTGCATTAGGGCTGGTCCTCCTTCCTCCAGGGCAGTTTTCAAATTAACTTTGTTTGTATTTCAATACTGCACTTCCGTCATCCATAGTCAGGTCTCCCACAGAAGCGTTTTTTCTTTCTGCTCCAACTTTTCATTGGCTTGGTTTTCTAAGATCCACATCCACTTGATAATTTTTTCCAGAATTGCCTGATTGAATTAGAAGTCCTTTTTTCCTACACACCACCAATCAGTTCTTTTTTTTTTTTTTTTTTTTGGTCTTGGAAGCTTCCATCTCCTGCTCCAAGCTAAATGGGTTTCTCTTCTCTCAAGGCTACTGAGCGCCTCTCCTGCACTCAGATCCCATTTTTCTGGGTTTAATTCCTTTATTTTGGCAAAGGACCTCACCTCCGGAGTTTACTGAAAAACGCAACATGCCAGACCCTGGACTGTCTTCAGCAGAGTTCTGGGTTGGTGGCCACGGCCACTCTCGCCTTCCCGATCCTCTCCGTGACTGCGCTGTCCTGGGTTCAAGCCCCGTGTTCTGGAATTTCGTGGTCACGTGCCACAGTCCGGATCCCTGGTGCCGAGAACTCGGAGGGCTGGAAACGTGTGCCCTTCAGTAATGGACAACGTTCGTGTCTATTTGACCGTGTTCTGTCCAGGTCCCGTCTTACCTGGGCCTCTCCATGCCTCTGCTCCCTCCCGAGCCTTCTCCCCTCTCCTAACCATGGCCTCGGTGGGCCCTACCACCCCTGAGCCCTCCGGGAAGGGCTTGCAGGTGCCTGGAGCACAGTGGGGATGGCGGCCAGGTAGCGAGAGGCCTCACGTAGGACATGGCCCGGGGTGAGAGGATGCGTGCCAGGGACGCTGCAGGAGCTTCGACGTGGGGGAGCCAGGGCCTCCCCAGGCAGGGAGAGCCAGAGTCTTCGAGGCGGAGCTGAGAACTGCAAATAAGTGGATCAGCGATGGGCGGTGGGAGGAAAAGGCACTGAGACAACCACTTCCATGAAGACTGGAGGGAGGAAGGGAGGCTGGCGTGTTGAAGGACACACGAGGACATGGCCACACCAGAGCGAAGGCGACAGGAGGGTGAGCAGGGGTGAGCCCGGAGCGCCCGAGGGCTGGGGGCTGCAGGGCTCTATGCAGGGCAGCGGACACTCCCCCTCTGCAGGCACAGCTCCACGCTATTCTCTACACTTCGACCCTCTCTCTCACTGAAACCCGGGTTTCTAGGGCCTTCGTTCATCCCTGTGCATCCAACACTGAGCACAAGGCCCACCACGTGCAAATGCTAAATAAATATCCGCCTGGAGAAAACCACCTGGATGCTCAGTGCATCGCGGGCTGAACCGAGGGACCCCCTTCCCAGATGTGTTTTTCCATTTCCTGCTACTTATTTACATTTAACCCGGCCCCACAGAGACACCCCTTCCCTCTGTGGTTACCTAAGGTCGCTGTCACACGTCGGCTTTAAAAGATAATGTCGAGACATCTTTTTTACCCTTACTGCCTTAAAACTGAGACACTCGCCGGCACAATGCAGCTCTGGTGACACCGTGCGTCCGCCCTCGTGTGTCTCTAGGCCCTAGGCCTTCCGGTACCTGCCCCCTCCTTCCTCTGCCGGCTGGCGCCAATGCTCTGTCACACTTCTGGGCCCAGGTTAGGGAGTGTGCTAGCACCGCCCAGAGCTGCTGGCTCCTCTGCAGCTCTGGCCTCCCAGGGACCTGGGTGATGGGTCACCTTATGTGGCAGCTTGACGGGGTGCATGCTGGGTGCCCAGACATGCCAGCCAGCATTGTCCTGGGTGCATCTGGTAGGGCCTTTCTGGGTGAGATTAACATTCGGGTGGGCAGGGGCACCTGGGGAGCTCAGTGGTTGAGCATCTGCCTTTGGCTCAGGGTCCTGGGATCAAGTCCTGCATCAGACTCTCTGCTCAGTAGGGAGCCTGTTTCTCCCTCCGCCTGTCTCTGCCTCTCTCATGAATAAATAAATAAAATCTTAAAAAAAAAAAAAAAAGAAGTAGTTACTCTTTGGAAAGGCATCAGCTTCAGGGCCAGACGGCACCCTAGCCCCGTCCAGCTGCATGCACTGGGGCAAGGGGTCCTGTAGGCCTGGCTTCCCTTCCACACAAGGGGACCAATGACAACGGGCCAACACGCTCGTGACTACTACCACCAATTGGGGTCCCGGCCTCTGTTCTGCATCCATAGTCGTTTACGGTTACTGACCTTGAAACTCAGACCCTGGAGCACACGTACCAGAGCGGCCACGGTTCTGACGGAGAGCCCCAGCCCCGACAGAGGACGGGGGCCCATGCCGTTCACCCCGGAGTCCCCCTCATTTCTCAGCCCACCTCACCCCCAGGTCCAGCTGGGCCCCCACATCCCTGGTCCCGGCCTCTCCCACTTGGAGCTCAGGCCTGACCCCTGGGCCGTTCCTTTGCACCCCGACTTCCAGCAGTAAGACAATGCCCCCCACTCCACGGGAGGAGACCCTCACTCACGGCGCTCTGCATTTAAACGAACAGATTATGCTAATTTCAGCCACAGTGATTAATAACTACATTTTAAAGGGAGATACCTCCCAGAGTAAGATCTTTGGTTGGGGGGAGAGTTCTTGCCTGGAGCAAATGTGACTTCAGATAAGAAACAGGTCTCCTCGATTTATTTATTCGGGTGAGCGGATAAAGTCCAGAGCCTCCAACAGACCAAATGGAAAAGGCCTGCTTCCCAGACATCCTGGACACCTGAGCCCAACACAGGGCCTGAAGGGGGACAGTCCTCAACGTGGAGGGTGTGGCCTGGACCTGCTCTCACTGCCTTCTGCTGGGTGAGCCCGGGCCAGCGCTCCAACCTCCCTGGGCCGTAGCCTCCTGTCCACGTGCTGGAGAGGAGGTGGCTGGGAAGTGCAGGGTCCACACCTGCTGTAACCACAGCACAGGGTCCGCGCCTGCTGTAACCACAGCGAGGGCGTAAAGGCCGACAGAAATCACCGGAGGCCACTTGGAATCACCGAGGTGCGGGCTGCAAGGGCCCAGGAGGGGCATCCTTCTTGGATTCGTGCTCAAGGAAGGACCACAGTCTCCTTAACAGACCCTCCAGACCTCCCTCAAGGACATTCACGCAGTTCCCCGTGTTCACCCCAAGAAGGCCCCACATCCCACTGTGCTCCCGAGAACACACGATTCCCCTGCTTCCCCGTGGAGGGCCGTGTGAGGCTGAATCGGGAACTTTTCTGGCCACCGAGTCCCCTACAATGAGAGCGTCCCCTTGCTCAGGCGGGCCAGCCATCGACACAGCCGGACAGGGACCAGCAGGACGGGGGCTGGGGCCACCACCCGAGCAGCAAAACAGCTGGCTCCCCAACACTCTCTTTAATCCCAATTTTTAAAAAATAATCTTTTAATTTTAGAATAGTTTCCAACATACAGAAGAGTTGCCAAGACAGTACGAAGCCCCCAGACCCCCCTAGCTGGTGTTCCCTGCTGCTGATGCCTCACGCCGGGGCCCAGTACGTGGTCTACGGACTACAGATACGCTACCGTCAGCTGAGGTTCGTGCTCTATCCAGAGCTCCTGGGCTTTACCTCACGTCCTCTTACCTGGACCCCATCCAGGATCCCACATGACACTCAGCTGTCCCGTCTCCTGAGGCCCCTCCTACACGGGGTTGGGTCTCGGGGATCTCGGCCTCTCCCTGTGTCTGACGACCCCGACAGTTCTGAGGGGCACAGACAGGATGCTGCCGAACGGAACTGGGGGACTGGGGGACATGACTGACGTTCCTCAGGGGGGCGGCGGCCTGGCGCCGCAGGTCTGGGAGGAAGGCTGCAGGTGGGGTGCTCTCCTTGTCCCACCAGTCCCGCTGCTCGGGCACCTGCTGTCAGCCAGGCTGACCCCGCCGTGCGACCTCGGTCTCAGGGCCATGGCATCCACACTGCCCTCTGGAAGGGGGTCCATGTGCCCGGCCCCACTAGGGGGTCCTGCCCCAGCTCCTCCAGGGCGGGCTCGCCTCATCCTTTATTCGGAAATCCTCTGGACAGAGATGCATCTCGTTGCCCTTGTTATTCAGTCGCTTACTTCTATCCGTATGGCCTGGCTGATGCTTAACTTTATACTCGGGATTATAACCCAATACTATGTTTTGGGGCTCCAGCTGTCCCAGCTGTGGCCCTGAGGTGCTCTGTCCCTCCGACGTATTTCCATCGTCATGATTTTTGTTTCTCTCCAGCACTGCGAGATGCTCAGCTCCCGGATACCCTTCATCCACTGCGCCGAAGGTCACAGACACTTCCAACAGCCAGAGTCACCCCTGGCTCCATGGAGCTGACACAGGGTCCGAGTGATGTGGTCTGCACGTGACGCCAGCGCTGCAGGGCCCCACTCGTGTCAGTAAGCAGGAGACCCCACAAAGGGCATTTCTATCACAAATGACACCCCACAGCCAGCGGCACAAACGACTACCAACCAGGGCTTCCTGCGTCTCACGTTCCCCCACTGCCTGCAGCGCCAGCTCCTGGTCAGAGGCCCTGGTCAGAGCCGGGCAGGGCACGGAGAGCCGGGTGAGGATGGCGCAGGGTTCAACGGAAACATGGAGCTGCTTGAGGATAACAGATTAGGTGTGAACGGCTGAGAACCCAGCTCATGCTTGAAAAGAATAAAGTCAAACGTTTGCTCAGGACTCGCTCTGGAGGCACGGCCACAAGTACAGAATTTCTACTGTCTCCCTCGATCCTTGCCACAGCCCCAGGGAGTTATTTACTGTCCCCATTTTACAGATGAGAAAATGGGAGGCACAGGGAGGTTAAGGAACCGGCCCAAGGACATCCAGCTATTAAGCATTGGAAATGAGATTGAAACCCTGCTTCCTTTCTCAGCGTGCTCTGCAGAGCCTTCAGGGTCACTGCTCTGTTGTCCTCATGCCCTCTGGCAGCACCATCCTCTCCTGAAACCACAGGAGGTGAGCTCTGGAAAGGCCCAGGGATCACAGCCCTGCCCCAGTGTTTGGGGACACCAGAGCCCAGAGAGGCTGTGCGGCCAGCCCAAGGCCACACAGCTAGCTGATCAGAGAGCAAGGAGGACATCCCTGCCTCCCAGCCCAGGATGCACGCTTCCAGAAAGATCAAAACATCCTGAGATGGCAAACGTGCAGGCAAGGCCTGACCCTCTCCTGCCCAAGCCCACGGGCAATGTGACTGTGGTGTTTCCCCCTCCCTTCTCGCTGGGCTGGCCACGCCCCCTGCTCTGCAGAGAATGGCAGGGGAATCATTTTCTGCAGTTTCTTCAAGACAGACTCCAGCAACCCCAGGTCCATGCTGCAGTGCCAAAGGCACACCTGTGCCAGGTGAGGGCAGGGCTAGGCCAGTGCACAGAGCCAGTGCATCGGAGGGGATGAGCAGCAGCCCCACACTCCTCCCTGCAGGTCTGCTGCTGCACAACCACCAACACCGCCCCCCCGCCCCCAGGGCCTGCCCCTCAGGCCAACTCCATGTGTCACTGAGGCTGGCACGACCCCAGCCACACCCGCAGGCCTACCCCGCTGCCCCAGGCCAGGCAGGCCAGCTCGCACTGCATGGTCAACGGCCTGGTGTGAGGTCACCTGCTATAGTGGCAGCTCCCGGGCCTGACTCTCTAACACTTCCTACAGCTGTGAGTTCCGAGCAACGCGGGGCCAGGGCACCTGTGGGCCAATGCTCCCTTGGCCACTGTGACGCAGCCCATCCTCGGACCAGCTCTAAGGAATGATGGCCTCGGCACACATGCGAATACTTTATTCTGGAACTTGAAAACTCTACATCTGCATCCCCTCCAACCTCCCCCTCAAGTGTTTCCGTCCCTGTTCCCAGGGCCTGACTAGACACAGAGGGGCTGCTTCTTCTTTTTTTTTTTTTTTAAGATTTATTTATTCATGAGAGAGAGACAGAGAGAGGCAGAGACACAGGCAGAGGGAGAAGCAGGCTCCCTGCAGGGAACCTGATGCCAGAGGGGCTGCTGATACACTTCAGGACACCTCCTCATTCATAGCCGGCACAGCAAGTCACCATCAGTGATCCCACCGCCGCCGCCACCACTAGGTGCCAACAAGGCCAGTTCAATGCGGATGCCCCTCGTGTCCTCACCTGCCTCTCTCACCTGGCGAGACCGCTCTGTCCCCCCTTCCCTTGAGTTTTCTCCCCTTTTCCAGATGATGACAGAAGATACTCATGCCTGGTAAGCAGCCACACTCTGCAGGATGGCAGGCTCTTTCAGGAGCCCATCAGGGCTGGCAGGAGAGGCATGTGCCCGGCACCCAGAATACACACACGGCTAACACTCCAGAGCCAGGAGGATGGGAAGAGGAGCTTTACTTTTCTAATCTGGGTGTGGCTGACTTTAGGGGAAATGGAACCAATTATGTGTGTCCACCCCTGGTGTCCCCAGGTTCCTGCAGACATCTGGAGGCCCCAACATGGCTCTGATGGACTCCAGGATGTGCAGTGACTTCAGGCAGCCAGGACCAGGTCCGGCCCTTAGGTGGCTCTGCCCTCCCAATGCTGTTCCGTCCCCTGGAGAATGCAAACCTGCTGGTACCTCCATGCCAGGACCTCCACCACCACCCTCAACCCAGATGTTTCTGGGAGACACTGTCCTCCGTGTCTCTACCTGACATGACTTGAGTCTGTGCTTACCCCTCCCATGAGGGGTTGGGTGTGCACCCCCACTGGGCGGAAAACTCCCTAAGGGCATGTTCCAGCTTACAGACCTTGCACCCCACTGGGCTCAGAGCAAAGTCGGGCATGCAACAGGTGCCTCACAGCTTCTGCCAAACGAATAAGAATAAGGCAGCCATTTAGGAAGGCCAAGCAGCTCTCTGCACCCTAGTCCCTGGCTTGGAGTGGGAAGTGGGGGTGGTCACGTAGGCTAGGAATGGGGCTACCCACACCATCAGAACCGAACGCTTTAAAGTGAGCAAAGATCCCACGTTTGTACAGATTCACCAGCTCCCCTAATGGATGACACGGCTGGGTCTTGGGGGAGCCCTCACAGCAGAAAGCATTAATGAGAGATAAAGGCTTGGCTTTGAAATTCAAATTCCTTTGCGTTCTTCATCCACTTCTTCCGAGATGACTATGATTCAGACTGGTTTTTCCAGAGCTAATCGCTTTGATGTTGTTAATGAAAATATGAAAGGTGATTAAGGGGGACTCTTTTTTTCTTTATCTTCTTCTTCTTTTTTTTTTTTTTGTAAACTTTGGGAGAATGTACAATGAGTTATGGATTTGGGCATTTTGGCCGATTGTGCGTTTTCATCATTTTGTTGGTTTGGGTGGGGGCAAAGAAGCCTGGAAGACCACAGCTTCGCGAGTGGACGGGGTGCACGGAGGAAGCTGGTGGTGGCTCTCGTGGCACAGGCTGTCGAGTCCGGACTCCTCTGCGAGAGTTGGCTCAGGGGTGTTCTGGGCAGAGCTGGGCACAGGGCCAGCATTCACAAACCCCCAGTCAGTCCACAAACACTGAAGGAACAGTTCTCCGTGCCTGGGCCAGGGGATCCCACTTTCTCCGGGGACCAGTACGATCCCAGTTCCTTCTCTCCCCAAAACAGTGTGCATCAGAGCTGTGCATGTCTGCCCCCCTGGACAGGGAGCTCCTCACATAGCAGAGGCCACATCTTTGCTGCCAGACTCCGCCCTAGCACAGGCCTGGGACCTGGTAAATCCAGAGACGGAGGCCAGAGGCTGCGTGGAGACAGGGAGCTACAGATAGTCACAGCCACCTGCAAGCAGAAGCCGCCAGCCATGAATCTCGTAGCACACTCGTGGTAACTTCAAAGAACTGCTAAATGCTCTTGGATGAGTCCAAGAGTTAAAATCTCCCAAAGGCTGAGTCTAAGGGGGCCCCCCATATTTTCGTGGGTTTACCTCCAGGAACCCTCCATTAGGTTGTCACAGTCAATACTGGAGAAAAGTCCTCTATGCTTGACCGAGAGGAGGGGAAAAGTAACCATTTTGATATATAATGAACATCTATTGACCACCTACTGTTTTCCCAGCTTCGGCAAGGCATGATGGGAGGAGGCTGTGTAACCCCTGCTCTCAGAGCTGAGCCCAGCACTGTGAGGTCAGGGAGAACCTCTTGGAGGAGGAGGTACCAAGTCAGGTCTTAAAGGGTGAGCAGGAATAAGCCAGGAGAAGAGGCAAGAAAAGAGAGCACAGAATCAGCAGAAACAACACTAACTCCATATGTTTTGGACACTGATGAGCCACCTAAGTCTGGAGCCTTGTGGGGCTGTGTCCCTAGATCCCCAGACTAAGTTAAATCCTCCCTCTTGCTCAGGACCACCATCAACTTTGGGCCAGGACCACAGCAGTCATGACAACAGAGAGGAAAGCACCAGTGCCATTCTTGGCACTGGTGCGTTGGTGTGTGAGATCGTGATGCGCCCAAGGACAGGACGGTTGGCACAAATGCCCCGATGTGACCCCATGCTGACATTTTCATGTACACAACCTCCGTGCGCGAATGAGCTGGTGCTTCAGAGCACCACGTCCTACTTCCACGCAACTCACATCGAGTTTTCACACTAGACAAATGCACTGTGCCAACGGCAGGTCGCTTCTGGGCCTCTGCCACCTCCTCACGGGCTCTCACAGGCGTGGCCTGATGCTGCACAGCGTATGTCGAATCAAGCCAGAAATCGGAGGAGAAAGAAAGATCGCTCTTCAAACAGCAGGTATCCTTTCACCACGCTGGGTTTACAGTTCAAATCAGAGCTGCCGAGTGCGAATATGATTTAGATTTAATAAGACCGGGGTGGTATATGGAGATACAGATGCTAACCAATTCGTCCCAATTAATGGTGTAACGTTCTTGCTGTTACTGAAAGTTTAGATCGTATAATACTGCTCAGTGCCCAATTGCTGAACAAATAAACCAAAAAGAAATGTGAGTTAACAAATGACTGTTGTGCTGCAAACAAGCGGCCTAGAATTTAAAGCTGAGAGAATCCTGAGATCTTCCTTCAGCCTTTGCCTTTCCTCCTGGCCAATGACTGCCCAAGGCTTTGTCCTCTCTGCTCACACCTCTCTACCTGCTCCCCCAGCCCCCTGCATCCCCACACTCAGCTGAGGGCCTTGCTTCTCTTTTCATTGAGAAAACAGAGCAAAGGACTTTCCAGAAGCCACCACCCAGCTTACTACCCTCCCCCAAGGACATCAAGCCACCTTCTCTCTCCAGGGGGCCAAGGAAGAGACCCCTTTGCTCCCTCCACCCGTGCCTCACCTCTGAGACAAGCCCAAGGCGATGCCTGCACCTGCCTGGCTTCGATCCTCCTCTGGCTGCCTTGAGGCTGGTCCTGAGAGGGAAGTGCAGGTGGTGGATGGGCAGGTGCCCACAGAGCCACCATGGGGCTCCTGTCCACCATCCATCCACTACCAGGCAGCCTAGTGAGCACGTGCAGAGCCTAGTTACACGGGTCACCACCATGAGTCCCTCACAAGTCACCTGGCTCCAACAAGTAGGACTGATCTGGTGCCTCCTTCCCTGACCTGCCCATCCCAGCTCCTGGACCACCCTTCAGCCCCTTCCCATTCAACACCACAAAGGGTTTTAATTTTTTTGCTTTCTTTTTTTGTTGTTGTTGTTTTAAGATTTTATTTATTTATTCATGAGAGACAGAGAGAAAGAGGCAGAAACACAGGCAGAGGGAGAAGCAGGCTCCACGTAGGGAGCCTGGGAACGTGGGACTCGATCCCAGGTCTCCAGGATCACAGCCTGGGCTGAAGGGGGCGCTAAACCGCTGTGCCACCGGGGCTGCCCACAAAGGGGTTTTCTAACCAGGATGAAACCATCTCTGGAGCACGGAGCTCACACTGGGTGCCATGGCAGTAGCTCCCCTGCTTCACTGTCCAGGCTCCTGAGAGACTTGCCCAAGGCCACACAGCTAACAAATGCAAGAAGCAGGATTCCGACCCATTGTCCCCAGGCTCGTCCTCCTGCCCCACTAGGCCAGGTGAGCCTGCGCCGGGGGACCCAAGAAGGTGGCGCTGTCCGTGGTGCTGAGCCAGCAGGCACCCGGCCCTCCTGCTACCCGGGGCACCGGGGTTCCACCCGGGCCTGCCCAGGAGAGGGTGCTAAGCAGTTTTGCTGCACTTCCAGAATTTACCTTGATTAAAAACAAAACTTAAAAAAATAATAATGAGGCGCCTGGGTGGCCCAGTTGGTTAAGCATCTGCCTTCGGCTCACATCATGATCCCAAGGTCCTGGGACCTAGCCCCAGGTCAGGATCCCTGCTCGGCCCCTCTACCCCTTTTTACCGCATGTGCTCTCTCTTTCGCTCTACTGTCTCTCTCAAATCAATAAAATCTTTACAAAATAAAATTAAATTAAAAATAAAAATAAAAAATAATAAAAATTAAAAACCTTTTAAAAATGTGGGCTTTACGCTACCTTAGGAGGGGGAGGGGAAGCTGATTTAGGATTTACATTTCACAATTTATACATCTGGTATCATGCCATGCTGACCATTCGGTCTTCCAAAAGTTACACAACTTTTCCTCTGGGGCTGGAAATGCCATCCTTGGAGGTGGCGTAGCCAGGCACAGTGCTGAGCCCTGTCTGCCTCCTCTAAAGTGCATTGTCTCACCATGCATTGGAGGCAGGACCCTCCATACCTGCAGGTTCACATTTCAGACGTACATGCATATTACTAGGTGTGGAAGAAATGATAAAGTAGGCATTTTGGTTAAAGAATAACAAACCATCTGTGTACCCAGTACCCAGCTTAACAAAGTAAAACAAATATGAGCTTTGAAATACCCCTGGTGCCCTCCCCACTCTGCCCACATCCAGGTAACTGTGATTTTGTATTTATTGCTCCCTGAATTTTCTATTTTTGCATCAAATTCGATGCAATGAAAAATAATTTTGCCTTGCATGTTTTTGAACTTTATAAAAATGGAGTCCTAGAATCCTACCAAAGTGCTCTGTAACATCCATTCTGGACTCAACTCCACATTCCTAATATTTGCCACTGCTGCATATGACCTGGCCGGCCCTCCTCACTGCCCGGTGGCGCATGCATGTACTTACTGACCCATTCATGGTCAGCACATGTCTGTTTGTCTTGTCTGGGCTGCTAGGAACACGCCAGTGTCCTGGTACACCTGTGTCAGACGCTCTCGGAGGTGCACACCCAGACTTCGGGTCACAGGATACGCGTATCTATCTTTAGCTTTACTGGATGACTTCTGAACTGTCTTCCAAATCCCCCAATTTCTGGCCCTTGAGCCCTGTGTAGGGGTTTCAGCTGGTCTGTGTGCTCTCTGGCCCTGAAGATCATCAGCACTCCCAAGGAGGAAATAGAATCTCACTGTGGTTTTCATGGGCATTTCCCTGACATGGGCAGGGCCGAGCATCTTTTTTGCACCCCAGGGTGCTTGGGTCCAGGTTTTGTCAAAAGGCTCTGGACCACGGGTGCTTTTGGAGCATGGCCTTTAGGGGACTGGACAGGCTGATGTGCTGTGTGGAGTCTGCCCAGAGCCCCCAAAGTGAGGCCCCAGAGTGAGGCAGCCCCGCCTACCCGGCCCAGGGTCCTCGCATCCCTGGAGCCCCTGATCCCAGTTCACAGCTCAAGGCTTTCTTGCTGCCTATCCCCTCCCCACCCTGGGTAATAATCGTCCCTAAACTCTAATCACACTTCGAGTCCAGAAAGCATTTCCTCTAGCTGTATGCCCTTCTAGCTCCCCCAGGCACCTCACCATGCGGGCTTGGGTGGCTTGAGGCTGACAGCCCCTGTGGGCAGACCAGCCCTGGCACAGATCCGGGACTCAGAGGGTGCTCCTGCCAGTGGGGGCTGTGGGGCATGGGAAGGAGTTGCCGTCTGGGGGCTACCTCTCCAAGAGCCTTGCAGATGCCACTGCCCAGGGCCAAGTCCACCTCAAGGCCAGGGAAAGGGCAACCACACTCCGGGGGCTGCTGTGGTCTCTGACGGGCAACAAGGCAGGTGGGGCTGCCTCCACCTGCACACACTGGAGGGGCGCACACCGCCCCCTTCCTGCAGCCCCTGGAGGGCAGCCAGAGGCAGAAAGCTCATGGGTTCTCACTTGGGCTCACCCTTCTTTCACTTCTTCCCACTCTGGCCCAAAGGGTTGCACTTCTTGCACCTGGGTCTTCACCACACCCTGGGGGCTCAGCGGGGGCCATGGGGCCACCTCTCCCCTCCTCACCCCTCCGCTCCCCTGAGCTCCCTCCCTCCACACCCAGAGGATCATCTCCAACACCAGCTCTGTTTTCAGAAACTTCATCTCCCTAAAGCCTCTGGAGACATGCTCCATTTACAGTGTTTGGGCTTCCAAAATATACCTCTTAATAATTTGCTGCTTTTTAAAAAAACTGAGGTGAAATTCACATAACATAAAAATAACGATTTTAATTTTATTTTTTATTTTTTTTATTTTTATTTTTTTCGATTTTAATTTTAAAGTGAACAATCCGGTGGCACTCAGCACACCCACAGGCAACCCCCACGTCCATCTAGCTCCAAAACATTCTCTTCACCCCACAAGAAGCACTTGACTTTTTTTCTGCAGGATGTTGTCAAGTCTGGGGCCCCTGTTGGAAATCTGGGGACTCCTGGAGGCCAGACAGTCTTGGGCATTTCCCACCTGTCATCCTTGTTCAAAGTCGCTGACAACACAGGGTAGGGGGTCAACTAACTTGTCAAGATGTGGGCACGCAGTCCCTGGCATCTCCTACACCCACCACACCTCAGCAAAGGTTACCACGGGCATCTTCTGCAGCCCGGGCTGACCTGGGTCACTGCATAGGCCGGGGTCTTGGGGAGAGAGCCCACAGGTAATCCCAAGTGAATGGGGTACACGGGGTTGGGTCACGATAAAGACTCATAGAGAGAGAAGCATACAAAGGAATCCGCTGCTACAGTCACCAACAGCACCACAGCAAAGCAGCCTGGAAAGTTCTGGTTCCCCAAAAGTCAGCCCACTGCCTCCCCCCCCGAAACCCAGGGACCCCCGGAACACCAAGAAGTCACTTTACACAATGCAAGTGGGTCCAGCACACGTGTCTCTGCGAAGTGACTAATTAGCTGTGACTCAGGCGTGCCGACGACAGGGCCGGGGTCCCATGTCTCCAGGGAGCCAAGTCCCTTCACAAGGGTAAAGTGCCCTCCCAGTCTAACCCGGGACCAGGAAGCAACATCTGTCACCCTGCACTGCCACCCAGAGTCATCAGCACAGCTAATTACCACTAATTGTAATATCGTTTCTGTCTTGCTGCTAATACATTTAGACTTGCTAATCAAATCAAACCATTCCACCTTGCCGTGCTGCTTCCAAATAAACATTTCTGCAAAGCGAAAAATAAATAACTCCCAAGCTTTGTTCTCTGATCTCTGCAGCCACTGTGTGCAGGGACATGGGGTGGGGGAGGGAGGGCCCATGTATTTGTCTCTGGGACCCAAGGCATTGAAGAAACCTGATGAGGAACTTGGCCCTTAGGATCCAAAGCTTCCAAAGAGATAAGGAGAGAGTGAAGAGATACCTGGGGGCTGGGAGAGCGACCTGGGAGAGGAGGGGAGGAGGTGAGCAAGGAGGAGAAAGAGAGAGGGAGATGAGGTATTGTCCTGGGCCTGCATGATTCCTGAAGCCCTTTTTCCTATATCACCTCCACTCTCTAAGGGAGCGCTCTCTCCTGTGGCGTTGGCCAGACTGGTGGCTCCTTCTCAGGACCTCCTCAGACCCGAGTTCTCCCTTTAACTCGCCAAAACGGGGTGCCCCCAGACCTGGCTACGAGCTCCTAGAGCTCCTAGAGGGCAGGGACCCCATGCAGTGGGTCTGTTTCCCAGTAACTGCCCAAGGTCAGGCACACAGCAGGTGATCAGGAAATGCCATGCCCTCCCCAATAAACTCCTGAACAAACAGAACAGTTAGGTCAGTGTTACTCTCCCGTCTGCAGATGAGGAAACCAGAGTGCTAGGAGACACTACGTAGCTGCCCGGTGTCTGTCACCTGAAGAGTAGCTCCTGAGAACCAGTCCTGGGTAGGTCTGGCCCAGCACCTGTGCTCCTTCAGGAAGTGGGGCGGGGGAGAGGGCACTGGCTCCTCTGTGGCCCTGAACAATAGCCACCCAGGCACCAACGAGGAACTGTGAAGGGGGCCCTGTGCTCAAGGACACACTGGAGTGACTCTGAGAATTCTGGAATGGAAACTGACAAAAGGTTGCCCATGAATGCAAGCAGACATAAACGCACCTGTTACTATAGCAATGCTGCTGTTCTCACCGGTACGTGTCCCCTCCACTGCTGACATAGGGGCTTATGTCACCCCGGGGCGGGGGGCAGGGCAACCCCAGAGCGGGGGCTCTTGGCTGGCTCCTTCTGCCTTGGCCATGGCCAACTCCTGAGGACCCCACCAGCCTCAAGAGCGCGGGAGTGTGGAAGGTTCACTGCTGGGCCGGCCAAGCCTGGCCTCGATCAAGTCACTTCTTCACTCCAGCACCAGAGATGTCGTCCAGAAGAGGGGACCTCTGTCTGGCGGCCCTGCCATCTGGGTTTCTGTTGGCTTCTGTTTAGCTCACGGCACAGGCGAGTGAGTCAATGAACGAACAATATGACCTCCCCCCTCCAACAACAGATGCGTGGGTTAACCTTTCCAGGGCTGGCCTGGGGCGGGGACAGTGGGGAGGACAGACCACAGCCTCTGAGCAGGCACCACCTCGCCATCACCCTCCACCAGCCATCCGTGAGGCCAGCGTTGGTAAACCCATTTCACAGATGCGACACTGGAGGTATGGAGTCGGCAGGGCTGCCAGCCGGGACCGGATGAATCCAGACCCGGGGACGGGCAGCTCAGCTGCTCCTCCAGCAAATTCCCCCACCTGGCATCTCGAAGCCACTGCTGCTGCCCCAGCGCCATCCACACGGCTCACATACATAACTAAAAAATGAGGAGCACATCCCGCATCAAACGAGGCTGTCGATTTTAATTAATTTCAGACTTTGTGTGTTTCTGGCAATTATTTGTAACAAGGTTTACAGAGGGCATTTAAAATTAATTGTGATTTTTATCTAGAAATCAATGCTTATTTTTTAAGTAGCTCATTAGGGGTGAGTATGTATTACAGGAGCAGCAGGCCCCGTGTCAGGAAGGAGGCACCTGGGGCGAAGAGGAACGCCAGCAAGGGAAGATGTCTAAACCGTGATGACGAGATCAAAGCCAGAGGAATTATGAAACGAGGCTCCAGCAGATAAAACAAAATCTGATTTGGATTGAGAAAAGCAAAGTCACCTAAAATGGGAAAAGAGAGCTTCTCAGCCTCGGCCAGTGCCTCTTGGGGAGTCCAGCCGTCCAGGCCACTTGGCGTGGGCAGCTCACCAACTGGGGCAGAGGCTGTGGTGGTGGCACCGGACAGAGGCGCCCCGCGGGGAGACCAGAGTGGAGACTGCAGGGAGGGGCCGCCAGCAGCCGAGCCTGCAAGAGCTGGGGTGTGTGACTCGGGCCCTCGGCCTCTCCCGACCCCACACCAAAGGGCAGGTATGGAGCAGGATCACTGATCTTTTGCACTTTCTGTGATTGTTTTTTATTTTATTTTTTAAAGATTTTATGTATTTATTCATGAGAGATGCAGAGACACAGGCAGAGGGAGAAGCAGGCTCCCTGCAGGGGGGAGCCTGATGTGGGACTCGATCCCAGGACCCCGGGGATCATGCCCTGAGCCAAAGGCAGATGCTCAACCACTGAGCTCCCCAGGCACCCCTGTGATTGTTTTTTAAACAAATTTTTAAAGAAATATTTTTAAAATCCAACCTAAGAAAGATGAATGCAAGTGCTTATGTCTCAACACCAATGACATAAAAATATAAGTGAAAACAGTCTAATGTCACAGACCAACCACTCTGGCAGTCCTCTTTCCCCCTCTGCCTCTTTACATAAAATTGAATGCGATCCTCTGAGTCATAATAAAACCATGAATATTTGCACAGGTTTTGGCACCTTATAAAGACATAGCTACTTCCTTAGAAGCAGGGAAACTGAGGTTCAGAACATTTCCATACTTCACTTAAGAGGGCAAGGTGAATTCTCTGAGGACCTGGGACTGGGCCCCTCTTCCATGCCCCAATCTCCTCAACCTCTCCCTGAGGGTAGCAAGGCAGGACACCCATTACCACCACCATTTTGACAAAAGCCCCCATCACCCCTGTCAACACTCTATCACCATTATCACAATAATCGCCACTACTGTCTTCATGGTTCTCATCACCTCATCATCACCACTATTCAAAAATCACCATCATTATCATATCACCATGATCATAGTCATCACCATCATCACCATGATCACACTCATTACCATCATCACCACTATCACCATCACTATCATCACCATCATAATCATCACCATCACCACCATCATCATCGCTACCATCACTATCCTCATCCTTACCATCACCACCACCATCACCACAGAACAAAAGGACTAAAGAAGCATGCTGTCCACACCTTTCCATTTTGTCAGGTGGCCAGAGGAAGGGTTATCCTCACTTACAGGCCTGGTATGCTCACATTTCAGGGGCTCTGGAATCTCATTAGGGGGCATGTCACCCACACTCCTGGGCTGAGTGGTGGAGTCCTGGTTCCATAAGTATGGAGTGGCACCAAGCACCTGCTGGCAGATGGAGCTCCCAGGAGATTCAGACACATACAGATGGTCAAGGAGCTAGAATCTAAGGGACCTTGAACAAAGGTCTAATCAGGGCCTGAGTCTTTGCAAAGCCTCAAACACTGTGGTGGAAAGGAAAGTATCACCTGCGAGTTAAAAAAAAAAAAACTATATGTTAAGTACGATAAGTAGCAATTATGCCAGTGAATGACATGGATGCTTATTTTTATTTAAATCTCGCTCTGTAATCCATCAATTAAATTTGCAGGGTGGTAGGATTGCTTATCTTGTTCTTTTTCATGTAAAGTTTTAATTTTCAAGGGGTGTCTGGCTGGCTCAGATGGTAGAGCATGCGACTCTAAATCTCAGGGTTATGGGTTGGGCCTGTGGGTATAGACATGACTTAAGTGTATAAGTAAATCTTTAAAGAAAAAAGGTTGTCATTTTCAAAAAAAAAAAAAAATCACATATTTTTTTCTATTCCTGTGACTTCCTTCCAGAGCCTCAGTTACCCATGCTGGCAGCCAACGGAACTGCAGGCTCAGTCAGAAGAGGGACCTACTAAGTGACACCAGGTGTCCTGAAAATAACTGCAGAACTACAGGACAGACCTCCCCGGAAAATGCTATCTAAGCCTCACGGTGTTTAAAAATAATGTTGGCAATGTTTCACGTTTTATGTCATCTTGTTATTAATTCTGTAGGGGTTCCCAGGAAGGCCTGCAAGGTGCATAAGGGACTTTGTTCACTTTAGAACTATTTCCAAAGCTTTTTGTTTCCCTTTACACACACACACAAGCATGTTGTTGGTAGGGACACAATATAACAGCAGAAGCATTCCTATCCTGTTTACAGTTTATAAGGCACACCCGCATCCACTGCTCACTAAAGTTTAACTGTTGTGCACCAGTGAGTCAGATGCAGACAACACCCCTCACAATCTTAATTTTACTGAATAGCGTGATCGGCCCCAAGGCTGGCCATGCTGGCCCGAGATGCGCGTCTGTTTCCCGCAGCATATGGTGGGGATAAGACGTCTCCATTGGGACAGGTGGTGGTGACAGGGCAGGTAGCTCAGAAAACACACCCGCTGTAGGAAGTGGTCTACACTAATGGTAGTGGCTCTCGTCATCCCTGACGTCATCCTCAGCATCCTCACCATCACCAGTGGCACCGTATCACCATCCTCACTATCCCCACTATTAGCATGGCCATCACCATCCTCATCACCACCGCCACCACCACCGTGATCGTCATTACCACCCCCGTGATCTGATCCAAATGAATCCAGAGGTGCCTTCCTCGAGGGTGAAGAGATGATCTTGACCTTGGGGGATGAGTAGGACCTGGCTAGAGAGAAAACGGCAATCCATAGGCATTTCGTGTGTCTCAGAAATGATCAACAGCTCCGTGTCCAAAGATGAGGCTGAAGATGTGAACCGAGGTCAAACAACGAGACGCCTGTCGGAAAAGAATTTCTGAATCTTCTTCCCTAAGTCACTGGCCTCCACGGTGTGTTCCCTGGAGTCCCAGCATCCCCCACTCACCAGCCTTGTAGCTGGGGCAGAGGGCAGGCTGCCCGGGGTCCCCCAGCCCCACTCTGGGCAAAGCAGCCCCTCCTGAAACCCGCAACCCCAGTGAGAGGCCGAGGGAGCCCCCCAGAACTCTGCCATGGGTGCTGGGCAGTGGGAGAGAACGGGGCAGGGCTGAACTTCAGAACGACAGCCGTGGGGATGGTGTGGGAGACTGGTTTGGGAGGCAAGTGAGGAGGCTCCAGAGCATTCCGAGGGAGGCAGGGAGAGAGAGAAACATGAGGAGGTGACTGGCTAGATGATAACAGGGCGCTGGGGTGGAGATGAGCCCCGGGGAGATGGAGGTTGCAGAGACACACGGCTCCCGAGCCTCACCATGCACCTGCCACACCTCAGGCTTCAAGTTCACGAGGCGAGCACAGGTGGCGTCCTTGCCTCACGGGGGCACAAATGGAGCTCGACGGATAGCCAAGACCTTGCTCAAGGTCATGAGACTTACACAGGTCAGAGATGGGGTCTGAGGGTCAAACCCACAGAGAGTTGTTCAGGGTCAGGGTTTAGAACAAGAAATGTCCCCATCCTCTGATTGTCGGGAGCATCGACGGCTGCCGCCCCAGGCTGCTAGACAGTGGCTGTCAGGGTGACGCGGGGCTCCCAGGGGGCAGTTAGCTCATCAATCCATGGAGCGCCCCCACCCCCGGCACAGCATTGTCCATCGGTTCATAGTCACAAAGGTCTCCCCCAGTGGGTGGATGGAGGGATGGGAGAATGGAGATCAGGAGGCCCTGATCTGAACCAAAACACCAGATCCTCCCAGGCAAATCCCTCTTTCCTCCTTTCTTCCTCAAATAGCACATGTGTGGTGAATACTGAGCCAGGGGTTGTCACGGGAGGTGGGCCCTCTCCGAATGCATTTTGGCTCAGCCATCGGGGCACTTGGTGCCCCCAGTGGGGGCAGGGCAGTGAGAGTGCCCACCTGACCTGGAGACCAGGGCTAAGTGCCGAGTCCCTCCATCCCAGGTCTCTGGAAGCCACACAGCTCGGGGAAAGAGGAGGCCTGGATGGGGATCTGAGCACCACCACCTAGGAGGTGGGTGACTTGGGGAAGTCACTGACCTCTTGGGGCTCAGTTTCTTCATCAGTAAAATGGGGCTAAGAGCCTGCTGGGGTCACATAGATGCTGCTGGAATCCTGGCGCTGCCCCTTGCTCACGAGGGGCCTCAGGTCACTTATCTCTCGAGACCTTAGTTTTCTTCTCTGGAAAATGGGAAGCACCACCACGTGATTGTGATGCTGCTTCCCAGAGAGAACTGAGCGCTCCCTCGCTGGAGCTGCCACTGTCACCAGGAGGTTTGTACCAAAGCACCTATGACAACCGGCCGCAGATGCTGACGAAGCACATCCTCTTATCGTCTCTCTGTCTCCCCATCGAAGGCTGCATCTTGCGTAGAGACACGAGCAGACCTGTGCCACAGGGCAGCGAACTGGGAGGGATGGATTGGGGGGAGGGGGAGGGGGAGGTCAAAGGATATCCAAGCGTCTATAGAGGTAAAGAAGACTTTTAGGGATGGTGACGATGATACCAACCCCCAGTCCCTTCCTACTCCGCCGGTGGGTCACAGGGTCATGAGCCCTGGCCCGAGCACATAATAATAAAGATGAATACCTTTACCAACCAATGGCAGACGTTTGCTGCAGGCCCCAGATGAAAAAATCTAATCAAAGAAGAGCTGAAGATGCTTACAGCCCCAGAGGAAAAGGATTCCCTTACAAACACAGGGAGGTGCGTCCCCTGCCGACCAGACCCGCCTGTCCAGGTGCCGCCGCGCACCCAGCGCTGCCTCCCGCGGCCCCCACTCCACTGCGGCCCCCACTCCACCGCTAACTACAGAGCCACAGCGGAGAGCTACAGGTACCGCCGGCCGAGGGCAGTGGGGTGTCCCAGAGCCCGTGCCCGAAGGACAGACGGGCCAGCTGGATTTGGGAGCTAGGAGAGCACTCATGTGCAAAGGCACAGCAAGGTGAGGCAGGTTTCCACAGGACAGCGGGCTCCAGAGGCCATTCCCTCCCAGCCTCTGCCACTACCTCCTGTCCTAGGCTCTGCGACCTCACAGGGGTGATGGGAAGTGGGCGTGCAAAGGGGCCACGTGAGCAGATGCCTGTCTGGCAGCCAGCTACACAACTTGGCAGGATAACACCCCTGCCCTCTGTTCTGTACACTCAGGGCCTGTCTGCTGGCAAGTGTGGCCACGTGGCACGCTCTGACCAAGGGAATGGGAGCAAGAGTGACACGAGACCCAACCCAAGGGCTGAGGGCCCCAAAAGGAAGGTGCTGAGCAAAAGCAGAGATCTGGGGCCTGACTAACATGGCCTCACAGCATCCAAGACTCCTTGGAGCACAGACCATTCCCCACAGGGCAGCTGGAACCATCTGGGAACACAGTGGGTCTTTCCATTGGAGTATAAAAGAGCAGCCCCTTCCTGACCCACTTTTCTGGGTTCTTTCTGCATTCCAAGTAGCCACGGACACCTGCTAGGCCTGCAGAATTTTCTGACATGATGTACAGTAATAACAGGGGTCAAAATAAAAGGCGCAGGATGGTGGTACGGGGATGGACTCTTCCTTTGCTTCTTCGTATCTTTGGGTAGCAGGACCTGGGGGCAGGATGAGGCACCCTGCCAAACCCCGGCCGGGGGACAGAGCCCCTCGGAGTGGCCTTAGGGGCTGCCAGACCTGAGGCCCCAGCCAGCGCCTGGGAGCAGGGGAAAGGCCACCCCACGGCCTCTCCCGCCAGTCGTGCCTTCCAGTCCTGCTCCCCTGTGGGCAGCACCAAAGCTCAGGTGATGACTGACCACGTCACCCTGCTGAACCTCAGAACCCTCCGAAGGAACAGGGGTCATTACTGAGCACATCTTGGGCATGAAGAATGAAAACTCCGAATGTGGAGTCGTGGGGGGGGCACTCCAGGGTTTGCACCCGGCTCCGCACTGAGCCTGGCTCCAGCAGCTCACCACAGCCCCTACTGAAGAGCTCCTCCGTTGCTCCCTGTTCCCGTAAATACGGATCATAGCTTAGCCCCAGGAGTACCACGGCGCTGCAGCGCGTAAGGCACCCGCACATAGTAAGCGCCAAATAGGTGGTGGTGGGGATGGGGAAGAGAGTGGACACTCCAGCCCAGTCACGAGGCCCCCGCAGCCCCATGCTCAACCCTCTGCGTCCCCCAATTTCCCCGTGTTTTCATTTCACTCCTACAATTACCCTGTGGAGTGCACAGCGACCTCTCATTCCCATTTTACGGCTGCAGAAAATGACTCAGAAAGACCAAAGGCTGACTCCACAGGGCCCTGGGGAACGCAGTGGGGACGTGGTTCCTCACTCGGGCCCAAGGGACACCCCCTCCGCCTGTCACTCCCTGAGATGCTGAGGACCCCATGGCATCAGGTACGGGAAGCCCCTTACAGACCCCAAATGCCACACCCACTGCCGGGGACCACGTTGAGAAAACTCGGCCACCCGTATCACCCATGATGAGCATGGTTTCGGCAGCTCCTCTCTTGGCTCCCGACTGTGGGGCAAGGGTGGGAACGGCAAACACCAAGGGGGCCCAAGGCGCTCCTGGCGTGGGGCTGGCATCAAGAGTCCACCACCGATTCTGCTCCCCCAGCCCAACCCTCAGGCAGGTGTGACTACCTCCAACTGGCAGGCGTGCTGGGATGAACAGTCTCCCCCATATTCACATCCACCCCGAATCTCAGAGTGTGGCCTTGTGTGGGAATAGGATGTTTGCAGATGTGATCCACTGAGGTCACCAGGGTTAGGGCAGGCCCTAAATCCAACAGCTGGTGTCCCTTTGGGGAGAGGAGAGGACAGAGACACAGGGACGATGGCCACAGGAAGCCGGAGAGAGGGAACCACTAGCCCAGGAGCACAGGAGCTGCTGGGAGCTGGAGGAGGCAGGAAGGAGCCTCCTCTAGAGCCTCAGGAGGGAGCACAGCTCTGCCCACAGCTTGACTTCAGAGTGCTGGCTCCAGACGGCACAAGCCGCCCGGTTCGTGGGCATCTGTCACAGCAGCCCCAGGACACTCGTGCATCCAACAGTGGAGTTAAGCCCGGAGAAGGTCAGTAACTGGCTGAGAGCTCCCTGGGCTTCGGAGCAGCACAGCCACTGCCAGTGTCCTCGTCCTGCTTCCGCCGCGTCCACCTCATCCAGAACACTCCCCATCCCCGCTCACAGGCTGCTGATTACGATCAAAGATTTGCAAACGTCCCCGCCTCCACCACATCCAAATGAGTGCCATTACAGGAAAGAAGTCCAGATAAAAATACCCAAACCCAGGGAGCGCCCGGGAGAGAATCAGCGCATCTACGAGCAGCCCCGCAGCCCCAGCATCTGGACTCGCGGGCAGCCCAGCTGCAGGAGGGCCCCCCACCTTCCAGGCCCGGGGTCCCCTCCAGGCCACCTCCAGCCAGACCGCAAGGTCCCCACTCCCGGCACCGTGTTTGCCTTTTTCATCAACCAAACAAAGCCAGAGAGATGCAAAGAGAGCCTTGGGAAAGCGGGTCGGTACATTCTTCCCTCCGCTTCCCTCCCGTCACCAAAGAGAGCTGGAGGGGCGGCGGGGGGAGGGGGGCACCGGGGGGAGGGGGATAAATTACTGCACGCGCGTCCAGCTGCACCAGGATGTAATAAAATGTGTTGCTAAGATACAAGTGCCAAAGAAGTTCATTAAAGGACACTTTAAACCAAGCTGCCAGACTCTTCTCCCTTTAAAGGCTACTTATTTGGTCCCGTCCCTCATGTTTATAATTAGATCGACAATATGAGAGTGGCAGTCCCCACTCGAGCCCACTCAGCAGAACTTGTTAATAAAATAACTCCCGACAAGGCACCGACTTCGGCCGGGCTGCGGGGTGGCTGTGGGCCCGCTTTATTTACAGAAATACAATCTGAGCTCCGCTTACTTATCTAAATGAGAGATGAAGGTTCCTGAAGAGCCTCAGTGGTCCTCTGGCCAGCCAGTCCACCGCTCAGTCCCCTACAGGGACTGCGGTCCCCGGGGCCCAGAACCACCGCCTCGCAGGGCTCGCCAGCAGATGCTCGGGTCTGAGAACCTCAAGGTCACAGATGCCGAGCGCTCTGTACACGGACGCCACGCAAGACACCCACCAGGGGACATTGAGGCAGGATGTTACTACATCACGACAACCCAGTGTGATGGAGCTGGCCCGGGAGGAGGGACACCAGGCCGCCTCCGCTGGGCCTGGAGGATGGAAGGGAAGGACACGGGGCCTCAGGGAGGTAACTGGAATGGCCATCAGAGGACGCCTCCCGGAGGACTCAGCTGGGCTCCGGCTGCAGGAGAGCACCCCTGGGCCCGCAGCATCCAGAGAAGGCCCTGATGTTCGGCCCATGCCTATACCTCAGGAGATGTCACAGATGCAGGATTTCTAGTTTCTCCTGAAGTATCAGAGGAGTGCGCTGCACGGGGCCCAGGCCCCGCGGTGACGGACGGCACTGATCCCACGACAGGGCAGGGTCTCTCCGGGGGGCCGGCCCTCAGCAGGATCACGCGCTGGCCCGCAGGGCAAAGTCTGTGATTCTGCACAAGGGAGAGCACCTCAGATTGTAATGAGGCAGTCACAGCATTTATGAACAGCGTCTTGGCGGACGCAGACCTGGCCTGGCCTCCAGCCTCATTGCCATTGGTGTTGCTTCCCCTTGGCTGATTCGGTGCTGGTGTGGTGGACAAAGGACTCAGAGAACAACCCAGTCTATCCTGGGACAGCTCTACCAGAGAATTTCTCCAGACCTGGGAGTTAAAACTGCCCTTCTGGTAACTTCCAGCTTCTAATCAAAATTCTGCCCCACGAAGGGGCTGCTGCTCCCTCTTAAATATTATAGCCAGCTGATGATTTAAGGATATGGGTCAGTTGTGCTAGAGAGGACAGCCCCCCTGCCCTGTCCCATCAGCTCCCTCATACTCATATGTTGCTCTTTCCCAGCCACACCCGCCTCTGCTGGAAATGCCAGGCACACCCCACCTCAGGGCCTTTGCACAGGCTGTTACCTCTGCCTGGAGCACTCTTCCTGCGGACAGCCATGAGGCCCGCTCCTCCAGCTTCCGCAGGCCTTTGCTCCAGGGCTGCCTTCTCAAGGAAGGGCTGAAGTCACGGAGAGCTCTGTTACCCTGATCCCTTCCAGCACCCTCCCTGCACTGAACACCCCAGGCTTCCCACGTCCCAGCTCCTGCTTTAAATGCAGGCCACAGGTGGCTCCTTGCAACCTCCCTGTGACCTGCCCACCTGCTGGTGCCGCAGCCCTAACCCCGCTCAGGACCCCTCTGGATCTCTGCCCACGATGATGCCCGCAACTGTTGTGTCGCCTCCCCTGTCGAGCCAGGACGAGCCCTCGGAGGGGCCTTCTTAAACACGTTCCCTAGGCGGTGGCAGCCGGGAGGAGGCTGGCAATGTGTGCAAAGAAAACTCTGCATTCAGTGGGGCTGTCAGACTGTAGTTTAAGAAATAATTCCAGCATTTATGTGCGGTGTGCCTATTACCCCTGAGACGAGCCGCATTAATCACAGAGAAGAGTTAGTATCACTGATTGGAGGAAATGCCGCTTGTCACTTTGTAACCTGCATCTCACATTAAATTCTGGATCACAGTCTCTAATATGTATATATTTTTAATTGCATTTTCAAGTTCATTTACATGCACAGATTGGCTTTCCGCCTGAATGACATCAAAGAGAAACACATCTCCCTCTCTTTCTCTCTCTCCCCTGCCCCAGCCCTGCCCTTCTTTTGTGGGGCAAAAAGCCGCTCCCTAAATGGATTATGGTATCACCCAGGGGCAGCCTGCTGGCGCCCCCCAGGGAGACCCCAAGAGACCTCTCCCACCTGCTGTTTCAAGCAACTTTTGGCTGCTTCCGCACAAGAGGTGAAAAGGCAGTCGTGACCCCCCCCCCTCAATGACGACCGCTCCCCTCCAAGTACCATCTCTTAGCACTTTTCTGTTCAGGTGGGTGACTCTCCCCTCACAAGCCCACACCAATCTCTACCTTGAGCACAGGCTCTGAAGGTGGCAGGCGGCTGGGTGACAAACACCCCTGCAGGGACTCCTTCCGAACCATCTTTTCAAAACTTACCTGCACGGAGGGAGCTGCAGTCAGTCTGGTTCAGTGAGTTTCACAAAATGGGCAGTTTGGAATGTGCTGGGTCCTGCCAAGGTGGCCTGCCCCCTACTTGTGCCAGACCCCAGCATGTCACACCGTGGACACCCGACAGAATGCCTCCCCCCCCCCAAAAAAAAACCCTCCAATGGATGAAAAGTAATTGTTTAAACAAAAACAACAGGCTTCTCGCACGACCCCAGTGTGTGGTCAGGAAGACCAGCATCCCCCAGGGCTCATTCTGGTCCTGGGTGCCAGTCTAATCCTCTGCCTTAGTTTCCCAAGTTGTGACATGAGGCCTTGGCAGAGATGCCCCGCAACGCCACCTCCCCGTGGCTCTCACGTCTCGTACTCTAAGCCGTCATGCCAAGTCTGGGGGATACACACCCCCAACAGCCACCAAATCCCAAATTCAGGCCCCAATCCCAGCTGTGGACACACACCGATCTGTGGAGACAAAAGCAACCCAGAGGTTTCTGTCCTGACAAAAAGCCATCTATTTCCCCATGGCAATCCCATCTTTGGGGTGCTGCCAGTTTTTGGCTTCTCACATTGTGGTGGATAAAGTGATACTGCTAACAGCTCCCTCTAACTCCATTGCCCTGCTGCATGCTGGGAACTACGCCAGGCACTTGGGACGTGCATCCTCACTAATCCTCAGGACAACCTTGCCTGGGAAGCAGCATTATCCCCACTTTGAGATAAGGACCCAGCCACCTGCCCCTCCTATTGTAATTACATGGAGGCTGAGGAGCCACTCAGCCTTGGACAAAAAAAAAAAAAAAGAAAAAAACCCCCAAATCCCCCAAGGAGGCCCTTCTTTCTGCTGTGTTTTAACACGACCAACACAGGTGCCAAGCAAAGAGAACAAAACGTGAAGCACAGGCCCATCTGAGACCGCACGGGACGCCCGCTGTTGGCAGTCGGACCAGAACGGAGCTGTATCAGCAATTTCTTACCATGCTCTGGAAACTGCTACTACCGAACAATAAGTAACCACCAATAAAAGAAAAAAAATCTTAAGGAAGCATGGCTGTTCCTCTGGAAAACAGAGGCTGTTTCAGAACGAGAAGAGGACCCCACACTGGAGAGTGAGAGGACTGTCAGCCGAGGTGGGACCCACGGGGCAAAGGGAAGAGCGGGAGGAGAATGTGCTCCTGGGCCGGTCCAAACCTCACCCCCACGCTGCAGGGACCCCTCCCTGCACCCAGCCCACCGCCCACTCCCCACCCTGGTGCCACATGCAGAGACCGGATGCAGACCCAGGCTCCCTCCGAAGTTCTACGACCTTCTAGCTCAGAGTAGAGCTCCCGCTCATCATCACGGACCAGCTACTTCTAATGAGCCAGTGCTCATTTCTGAAGCACTAACTGAACTTTTTTTTTTTTATAAAGATTTTATTTATTTATTCATGAGAGATACAGAGAGAGAGGCAGAGACACAGGCAGAGAGAAGCAGGCTCCCTGAGGGGAGCCCAATGCGGGACTGGATCCTGGGACCAGGATCACACCCTGAGCCAAAGGCAGATGCTCAACCGCTGAGTCACCCAGGTGTCCCTGCACCGACTTTTATCTGAATGCACGCCCCAGACACTTTCCTAACTCGTGGCACAAACTGCTGTCATCTGTCCTCTACGCACTCCAGCGGAGGGGTGAGGCCTATGGGGCCCGGAACTGGATTACAGCCCCTGCTCCACTCACCCCTGTGTGATGTCAACCAGCCACACGCTCCCTCTGGGCTTCAGCCTGTCCACCACGAAATGGAAACTAAGAGCAGGCCTTTCCCAAAGGGTTACGTGAACACTGAATGGGCTGGTCCAAGAGAGCCCGAGGAGGGGCTTGGCTCGGGCTCGCATCAGACAGGGAAGCTGGGACTCAGGACAGAGAGTCAGAAGATGACCACCAGGTCTCACCTGCTGAGGACGCTTGCTGTACCCTCCGAGGGAACCTCTGGTGTCTTTTTTTTTTTTAATTTTTATTTATTTATGATAGGCAGAGAGAGAGAGAGAGAGAGAGAGAAAGGCAGAGACACAGGCAGAGGGAGAAGCAGGCTCCATGCACTGGAAGCCCGACGTGGGATTCGATCCCGGGTCTCCAGGATCGCGCCCTGGGCCAAAGGCAGGCGCCAAACCGCTACGCCACCCAGGGATCCCCTCTGGTGTCATTTCTTAAGCACGAACCGCGAGCCAGCTCTCTGCTACCCGGTTTATAAGGCGCCGCGATTCGCATTTTACAGCCACTGAATGTGGGACAGCCACAGGAGGGTGGCGTTAGGTCTACAACTCCTGTCTGGCCAGTTGTAAAAGCTGTGCTTGACCTCTGTGTTACCTGCTTCCTGGAGGCAGAGCAGACGTCAAAAGCCTTCTTGGCTGCCAGCTTCTGGAAGGGAAATCAAATCCAGAGTCCTAGTTCCTTAAACAGTGTACATTCCTAACAGCACAGCCATGCCTCACCCGCCTCCAGAAACCCGCCTCTTCCCCCAGTGTCCCCCTGTGTCTGGGGGGAGGGCCTCGGAGGCTGAGCAAATAGATACCCCCAAAGGGGCCGCCTTGAATCCCCCGTATGTTGTCCAAGCGTGCCAAGATGCTGCTCCACTGCAAGAGTCCACACTGCCAGAGGAGGCGGGCGCCTGCTGGGGCCCAGGGGTGAGCTCCGGCGGGCGACCGGGCAGCAGGGCGTCCAGTACGGGGCTCACACAAGTGATGTGAAACAGCAGCAAGCCCGTGACTTGGTTCCTGGACAAAGGTGTTAGAGGAAAAACCTGCTAAATCACAGGGCTCATCATCGTAGCCAGCAGCTCTAATGAGGCATCGTGGGATTACCAAAGTTATTATCAGAGTCATCTCATTGAAAAAATTCAAAACTAATTGATATCAATCGTACAGCTCCGTCAGCAGGTGTCTGAAGACACTGACTATCAAAGCGAACCTTGGACTGGCTGGAGAGTAAGGCACAGCCAACGTCCAGCTCTACCAGGAGCCACAGAGCAACAGGACACCCTCGCTTGGAGAAGAATGCCGGGAACAGGGAACAGTGGGGAGCAGCAAAGGAAAGGTGGCAGCTCCCCCAGGCACATCAGGTATTCCCTGCGGTCTCAGATGCAGGGACACGTCCCTTCAATCAACCCCTTGGCTTCCTGGTGGAGACAGGTCCTATCACTACACCCACTTTACAGATAGGAGGCTCAATGAAGCAAAAGGACTTGTCCAAGGCTACTCCGCCAGATGTGGGAGCTGGTGTGTGACTTTAGGACTTCTGCTCTCGAGGCTACATCATGTTAGACCCTACAGTGCAGGGAACCGGTCAGCGATGAGGCAGTGGTAAAACAGAAACAGAGGGCATCGTCTCAGTGGCCCCAAGCTGTTTGACCTTGGGAAGCTGCCCTTCTCTGATCAGTCGGACAGGAAAGATTCCCCTGCCCGGCCTGACCCAAGTGATGGGATTATCCTAACAATCAAATAAAAAGATAGCATCAAAGAGGTGATGGAACACAGAGACCTGTTGAAGAGTATGGGGCTGTGTAGCCAAGGCACTGTGTCTCTGTGCACTTTGATTCTCTGCTTCTCTACAGGTGGAAATGTCACCTCCTTGGCGCGATCCCCAAGCACCCACCCCTTCAGAGCACATGATCGCATCTGCTGCCCGAGTGAGCCTGGTGGTTAAACATCACATGCAGATGCCTCATTGGGCTTCAAGGGAAAAGCAACTGTGGATACACCCATCTCCCCAACTCTATGTGAAAATGTTTGCAGACACTGGTGAAAGCATTTTGTAAGTGTAAAGCTTCATAAAATGAGACGTCCCTGTTGCTAACAGCACACCCCCCTCCCCCATCTCCTCCATACCCCTAATACTTGGTGGATGCTTGTTAAACGTTTGTGGAATCAAACCTAGTTCTTCCCAAGAGAGATGTGCACCATACGATGTCAAGCGTAAAAAGCAAGTTGAGGCATGGTATGCTTAGCGAATGCACCACGCGTGTTCTTCCGTGTTATGGATATTTGTGTGCACACAGAACACACCTAAAGGGCACAGCACTGTTCTCACCCTCAAGGGAGGATGGGATGGAAAGAAGGGGACTTACGGTTTTCAGACCTTCAGATTTGTACCGTGAGCCTTTTTTCTAGCAAGCAGGTGTTGCATTTACCATAAAAACTTTTTAAAAAGCAGACCTCTTCTTTAGCTCCTCATTGTTGAGAGAAGTAATAACATTGATCACCACCCTCCTCCATTAAAGGTTTTCACTTGGGGAGAATGGCAATTATTTTCTTAGTTCAAAAACAAATCCTCTCATTTTCAGCACATGTTCCTGGAAAGTTACTAACCGATTTATGTATGCACGTGTTACACAGGCTTCATATATATTTATTGGTACATATTGACATGTTTGTCACTTATTTCACTTTAGACTTTACAGGCCAAAACAAGACCACGCAGACATAACTGATAAACACACGTATATGCATATATGCACATACATACTTTTTTTAAACCAATGGACCAGAGCTGCTAACTGGGTTTCCAGAAACGCCACCAGTCCCAACTAATTGCTCAGTTCTAGGAAGCCCTGGTGAACAGGAAGAAGAACATCACCAAGCGGCCCCCTGCCCTCATGGCCTGTTAGGTGCTCGTCATCCAGGGCTACAGGGCCAGCAGTCTCCCGGCCTCCTCCCCCATGTCATGCACGGGACCCATAGTCCATGTGAGAGCCTTCCTATGCAGGTGACAAACATCTAAAGAGCTCATATGGCCTGGCTGGGCCTCCCTTTCACTCCTCCCTTCCCACCTGCCCTCAGCACCATTCCCGCACCATCCTGACCCGTGCCCTAATGGCCCTTGGCTATTTCTGAGGCTACTGAGTAAAATTCAGGCCTTCATCCCAGCAAGTGATGCCTTCCTTGCTCTGGCCCCAGCTCACCTTCTCTGAGGTTCCTCTCCTACTCACTCCCACGGTCTTACCGCCAAGAAAACCCATAGCACCTGCAGGTGTCTTCGGGCCATTGTCCCTTAACAGGCTTGGCCACCAGCTTCTCTGGGCCCACAGCCCCAGGTGTCCTTGAGGACCTCCACCCCAACCCCCTCCAGGAAGCTAGCCTCAGTCTCCAGACCAGGAACAACGCAGGTGCTCCCACAGCATGATGTTCCCTGAACTTCTCTGGGATTTTTTTGAAACATGGTTATCTCTGCCTTCCTCTTTTGTGAGGTTCCCAAGGGCCGGGAGCTGTGGGTCTTACTCATTTCCCTGTCTGCTCATCTCAAACATGTGACAACTTGCCATTTATTGCATGTCTACTACAGGCCAAGCATTCCACCAAGACCGTTAGGTCAATCACTGCTATCCTCACGCCCATCTTATTACAAGGTCATCCACTCGCTCAACAAATGTGCATTCAGTCCCTACAGAGCATGGCCTTGAAAATACAGGGAGAGAGGTAAAGCAGACAGAGCACCAACCCCCTGCACGGAACTTACGGTCTAGCACAAAGCAGACAGGAAAAACTTGAGACAGACAACCGCCAGCACTCTCTGGAGGCAAGGAAATGCTTGAGGTGCCAGAGAAACTGCTGGAAAGCAACCACGGAGGTGGCACTGCCATGTGCAGGACTGAGATGGACAGTGCCCTGAGTGGACACCAAGCAGAACATACCAGAGGGGCCAAGAGGCAATGCAGTACGTTGTTCATGCGGCCAAGAGAAGGAAACCATCCAAACGCCCATCAACTGGACAAGCATAGTGTGGTCCCTCTGTGCCACGGAATATTATTCAGGTGTAAAGAGGACCGAGGGCAGCCCGGGTGGCTCAGCGGTTTAGCGCCTGCCTTCAGCCCAGGGCATGATCCTGGAGACCCGGGATTGAGTCCCAGGTCGGGCTCCCTGCATGGAGCCTGCTTCTCCCTCTGCCTGTGTCTCTGCCTCTTTCTCTGTGTCTCTCACGAGTAAATAAAAACCTTTAAAAAAGAAAAAAAAAAGAGGACTGAAGTGCGACCGCGTGCTACAACTTGGATGAGCCTTGAAAAGTCCCACTCGGTGAGGGCAGCTAGTCTAGAACACCACACATCGTGTGATTACATCACAGGAAAACCAAACAGGCAACTCTAGAGACAGATCAGTGGTTGCTTAGGGTTGGGTGGGGGTGGGTGGCGAGTGAGAGCTGGGGCGGGGGTGGTGGTGTTGAGAGATGAAAATGTTCTAACGTTGATGGTGGGGACAGTTGCAAATCTCTGTGAATATACAAAAAAATCACTAATTTGTGAGTTTTTAAATAGGTCAAGTATGCGATGGGTAAATTGTACTTCAGTAATGCGGTTTTGGGTTTTTACAGTGGATGCACTGAGGAGGCTACTGGAATCTTCAACTAAGAGAAGATAGGGGAGGGACCAGAGTGGTGAAGGGGGAGGGCGGAGGCGCTCCAGGAACAGGGCTCAGGTGAGTGTGGGCCTGGAGGGGGCAGACTTGTGGGCTGCTGGGGGGGGTCAGGGTGGTGGCAGGGGAAGCCAGGGCTGGGTACAGCTATCCTAGTCCATACTCTTCCCCACAGGGGATGGAGTGTGGAGCTTTGGGACGCCTTTCTCTTTAGTGTGCAACGATGCTATGAGAAGCACCAGAACTTCCCCTTGAAGTCAGGAAGATGAAAATTTACCCTCCTGGATAGGGAGAGACTTGAAGAAAATCTTGGAAAAAAAGCATGTCCTTTTGCGAAAGGACTGCAAACCAGCGGGAGCTTTCTGAATAAACCCAGCCTACAATTTCATTTGGTGGATACTTCCAAGGCGGGGTCCCTCTGGTGTCCGACGTGGCTAGTGAATCACGGCAAAGACATGATTCAGTGCCCGGGTGCGTGCCACATACATAATACCTTTCAAGAAGACATATTTTTATTGCTGCGCTTAAGGACAGCCCCTCGGAACCCAGAGTCCATCAAACCGATGGATCGAGCAGCACGAGAGGCCCCAGGTTCACCTCCCGGGGTCTCTCTCTCGCAGGAGACCACACCAGCATGAGGCGCAGTGAACACAGAAGGTTCTTCGCACTTGGCGGTGAAGCTGAACTTCATGAAGTTCAGGTCTGGAGATGTCTGCTACACGTGGGCATCTGAACGTTGTACTGAGAACTCCAGAGAGGGAAGAAAAAATTTTTTAAAAACCCCAGTATTTATGATGGGTCTGTTATTTACATGGAAGTGCTTGTTGCTTGACAATTTAGATAAAAATGTTACTGCCTCTCTGCATGTGCTGCAAATTCATGGCGTAAAACCACTGAAGCAACTAATGGAGTCTTCACACATCGTATCTCGTTAAAGACGAGGGGTCTGTCCTCCACTGGAATTCAAAACCTGGCAGCAGGGCACATGCCACACCTGGGAATGCAGCCTGGCCAAAACTCAGCTCTGACCAACTCCCCACACCTCCGCCCCCCCCCCCCCCCCGCCCCCTTTTAAAGGAAAGAATACGAACTCTGAAACAGCAAGATCCTAGGGAAGCTGGTTTCCTGTTTATCCCCCAGTCCACCGATGGTGGGAGACACACTGGAGAGTTCTACAGGATCTGCATCTGTCTACTTCTGACCCACAACCAATCTATTTACTTCTACAAGTCCTCGATCAACATCCTTAAACCACTTGTCCATGTTTCTAGAAATTGCTGGAAAAAAAAAAAATCCCAGTGTCAAGGGCATGAATGGGAAATTGATGGCTGGGCACCAAAAGATATTACTCGGCTGCTATTGTATTTCTAACAGATGTGGATAATGGGGTCATCCGTTTCGCTTTACTATCTAGTTCATCATCCACCTATGCACTTTTAATTGAAACTTAACCTTTACATCCCACGTTCCAAGAAGGAGCAGCACAAAAACACATCTCCGGAAGTGCAAACGGTAGGAGTTTCTTCCCCAGCGAATCTATAAATGAGCACTACCTGTGATTTATGCGTCGAGTCAAAAAACAAACTCTGAGATACTGGCCTTTTCGTACCTGCTCCCACATTTCTGCTACTCCCGGGCAGGTTCCGAGGTGAGGTGACCAAGCAGAGCCCCCGCTGCTCCTCTTGGAGACCGTGGGTGCAGCCCAGAATCGCCTCCAAGAGCTTGTTTCCTAGACCTTTCCCCAAGCCGAGCTGCCAATCACCACCAAACTCTCCCAAGGAGGGCCAGACGGTAAATGTTAAGTCTACCCAACTCATTTCATAGGTGACCTCTGAAAAGATTTCACCGCCGAGCTTGGGAGAGACAAGGCAGCTTTATTAGCATGCTGCACCACCGCCTCGGCCCCCTCCCCTCCCTCTTTTATGAGCCCTTGTTATATAAAATGCCACAAAGGGAAAAGGAAAAACAACCGACAGTTCCAAACACAAGTTCCGATGGCCAGGCCCAACGCTGGCTGCTTCCCAGGTGTTATATTTAGTCGTTTAAAAGAGAGACATTTTTAAAAGACCGGAGAACAAAAGTTTTCCTTGTTTCCTTTCTTTTTGAACACACACTCACACACACAAAAAGATGGAGGTACATGCCATCCGCAAGCATCTTTCCTTCCCCGAGTTCAAATTTAAAGGCGAAGGCAGCCTGGAGTAGGACAGCTCCTTCTCCCAAGCTGCACGGGAGCCTCCAAACCGAATTTCCAAATGTTTCTCTCAGCCTCATCTACATTCCGGCATGACAGGTAATAAATAGCTACTCATTTACTATCATCGTAAAATTTTAAACAGCCTTGAAACAGTTGCCACAATACAGAAGACATGATCAAACCCAAGCTCTGAAAAGCCACTCCAAATAGTAAAACTATTGCCACGCAGAAGCACACATAAAGACATTGTTGCAATAAAAGCTGCTGGATTACTGGATTCTCTTTCCCTCTCCCCCCCCCCCCTCCCTCTCTCCCTCTCTTAAATCTTCCACTCAGAGCCTAAGAGTCAACAACTTGCCGTTTTACCCAGCGGAAAAGAAAAGAAAAAAAAAAAAACAGGGCTTAGCATCCCTCAGCTATCACACCGTACCGGATTTGGTGATGGGTTTTTTTTTTTTTCCTTTTTTCTTAAAAAATAAATAAAGTCTCTGATTTGATTGCACACAGTGATTAAACATCTTTGTGCTCAGCGAAGGGTCTCCAACCCCTCCCCCTCCAAAAATGGCATCAAAGCAATCAAAATGGTAATGCCGGGCCTGGGTCCCCTCCCCCCGCGAACTCCCCGACTTCGCCGGGGCCGCGCGCCGGACCCCCCTCCGGCGGGAATGGAAGCTTCCACGCCTGGACGGGGGCGCGGGCCGGGCGCGCGCGGCGGGGAGGGGGGCCGCGGCTCCGACGGGAACCGGCTAGTGCGTCCGTCCCGACCCCCCCGTCCAGCCGGCGCCCCCGACCCGGCGCGGGCCCGCGGGAACCGCCGTCTTCCCCGGCGCAGCCCCGCCCCCTCCCTCCTCGGCCGCACGCCCCCTCCCTCCACTTTTCAACTTTAAAGACTCGAGATTTACGCCCGGCCTCCCTCCGAGTTCCCCGCTCCGCCCCCCGGCCCCCGGGCGGCCGCGCCTCCCCCTCCGCCTCCACCCGAGGGCCCTCCGCGGGGGCGCGGGGCGCGGGGCGCGGGGCGCGGGGCGGGGGCGGGGGGGCCGCGGCCGGGGGCGGGGCGGGGGGCGGGGGCGGGCGGGCGGCGCTGCCCAAGTTTGGAGCCGGCGGCGGCGCGGGCATTCCGAAGGACGCGCGATCGATGGCCCGGGGGCGCGGCGCGGGGCGGGGGCGGCGGGGGCGGCGGGGGCGGGGGCGGGCCCGGGAGGGGCGGGGCCCGGGAGGGGCGGGGCCCGGGAGGGGAGGGGCGCCGGCGCCCCCGCCCCGCCCCCGCCCCGCCCCCGCCCCCGCCCCGCCCCCGCCCGCCGCGGAGCCCGGGGAGCGCCATTGGCTGCGCCGCTCAAAGTTCTCGGCTCCGGGCGGCGCGGGGAAGGGGCGGGAGCGCGAGTGCGGGGAGCGGGGCGCGCAGGGGGAGGGGGAGGGGAGGGGGAGGGGCGCGCGCGGCGGGGAGGGGGAGGGGAGGGGGAGGGGAGGGGAGGGGAGGGCGGGGGCGCGCGGCCGGCCGCGCTCCGGCGGCGGCATCTGTTCGTGGTGCTGAACCCCCGAGCGCTGAGCTCAGCGCAACTAAGTCACAATGGACAACTTTTCCTCCCCGGAGGGGCCGGGAGGGGCGCGGGGGGGTCGGCGGCGGGGTCCCCGTGTCCGCCTGGAGCCCAGAGACCAAAGTTGGGGCAGAACTGGGGGGGTCCCGGGGGCGCTTTTCTTTTGTTCCCCGGGAGCTGGCGTCAGGTTCCGAGAATAAAAAGTGATGCCGGAGGAGGGGAGGGGAGGGGAGGGGAGGGGAGGGGAGGGGAGGGGGGGGAGGGGAGGGAGCCCGCGGGGTCGGTTCTCCGGAGCGGATTTGCCACGGAATCCGGAAGCCGCTTGCAAGGAGTTTGCGGCGTCCAGGCCCCGAATACCGTCGCCCCCCCCCCCCCCCGCCCCTACCCTCCGCCGCCGTGGGCCCGAGCCCGGAGATCGCCGCCGTCCAAAAACAGGTCCAGCAACTCAAAATGGAGGCCGGGCTGCCCGCCGCCCTGGAGCGCAGCGCCCGTTCCGGCGGCCGCCGAGCCCCGCTCTGCCCTCGGCCCCTTGGACCCGGCTCTTTCTTTCCAGAAACGGACGGGGGCGGGCAACTTCGCGGGCTGCGGCAGACTCCCTGGGGACTGGAGCGCGGCGCCGAGGCCGCACTTTGCAGGGCGCCGCCGAAGTGCCGGGCGCCCCCGCCCCGCCGCCCCCCGCCCCCCGCCGCCCCCCGCCGCCCCCCGCCCGCCCCGGCGGAGTTGGGGGCGCAGGCTCCCGCTCGCTTACTTGCTTGTCGCTGAGCGCGGCGACCCGCGGCTGCCTTTCGTGGAGCTGCTTCTTGAGGTCGCCGTTCTGCGGAGACACGGGGAGCGGGCTCAGGCCGGCCGCCCCGCGGGTGGAGCGCGCCCCCCGCCCCGGGCCCCCGCCCCCCGCCCCGCGCCCCGCGCCCCCCGCCGCGCCCCGCCGCGCCCCGCCCCGCCCCGCCGGCAGCCCGCCGGCCCCGCGGTCCGCACGCAGCGCGCCCCAAGTTCCCGGGCCGCGTCCCGCACGCGCGGCGGGGCCGCTTACCTGTGGCTGCCGCCTCATCGGGGCAGCTCGCGGGGCGGGGCGGGGGCCGCGGCCACCCGGCGGCGCGCCCCGAGCCGCGCAAGTTTGCAGGCAGGGGTGCGTGTGCGAGCGAGCGCGAGTGTGACCGTGCCGGGGGAGGGGGGAGGAACAAAGAGCCAAGTAAACACGGCGAGTCCGTGTCGAGCAAAGCTCATAAATATTCAAGTCGCGTCCTAATCTCCCCAACACACACACGCGCACGCCGCAGTCCCTCCCGGGCCCGGGCGACGGCCGCCGAAAGTACTTCTGCAAACTGTGCGGGACTGCGCGGGGAGGGGCGGAGGGGCCGGCGCACGCGCTCCCACAGGCACCCCGGGCGGGCTCCCGCGGACGCGCCGGCGAGACGCGGGGCTCAGGTCCCCCGGGCCCCCGACCCGGACCCGCCCCCCCCCAAACTGTGCCAAACGGCAAGAGAGGAAGCGAGGAGCAGCAGCCCGGGGGGGGGGGTGCACGCTGGAGACCCCCCGGCCCCGGGCGGCCTGGAGCAGGACCCCGGCCACGCACAGCTCCGGCCGTGCAGACCGTGCGGCGACGAGGAGGAGGACGGGCGCGGGTCCCCGGGGCGCCCCCACCCGCGGCCCCGGGCCCCCGGCCGCCTACCTGGTGGCGCGCGAGTTCCACGGCGAGCGCCTCGGGCCGGCTCTGCAGCTCCATCCCGGCAACTTGGGCAGCACTTTGCGCTCACTTTGGCCGCGGCCCCGGGAAGTTGCGCGCCTCCGCGGGGGCGGGCGGGGGCGGGCGGGGGCGGGCCGGGCCTCCGGGGAGGGGGTGGGGGACACGAGCCCCCTCCCCCAAGGCCGAGCGGGAGGGACGGGGGCGCCTGGCGAGAGCGGGAAGAAAGGCGGCCGGGCGCCGCGGCCGCCCCAACTCCTCAGGCTGCCCGGCAAGTTGCGCCGGGTCCCCGGGCCGCCCGCGCTGGCCGGCGCATGGCCCCAGGCTCCGGGAGCCCGCGCAGCCCCGCGCAGCCCCGCGCAGCCCCGCGCAGCCCCGCGCAGCCCCGCCGCCGGCCGGCAGGGACTATATTTCCTCCGGCGCGCGCCTGGATCTCGCTGGGCCTCGGCAAAGTTGTGCCTCGGCGCGATGCTAATTCGGCAGTGCCCGGATGGAGCGGGCCGGGGCGGCGGGGGCGGGGGCGGGGGCGGGGGGCGGCGCCGAGCCCGCCCGCCCCGCCCCGCCCCGCCCGCGCGTGCGCACTGCCGCCCCGCCGCGGCCCGCACCGCGAGCGGAGAACAAAAGTGGCGGAGCCGGGGGCGCCGAGGGGTGCGGACGCGAGGAAGACGCGCCGCGCGGCCCGAGCCCGGGCTTGGAGACTTTCCGGTGGGAGGAAAAAAAAAATCCTTTTTTTTTTTTTTCCTCCCATTTCTTTCCTCCTCTGGCTCCCGGTGCTCCCTCCCTGCCCTGCTCCCCCTCCCCGCTCCCTCTCCTACTTTATTTAAATTGCCTGCCCTGCACCCCCTTGCTGCTCCCCGCAGCCTCAGCCTTACTGCCCGCCTCTCCCGACGCCCGATGGCCACCGTGGCGTCTGAACAGTAGCAAAATTGATCTCTTGACTGTCCCTTTAATGATTTCATTTGTCTTTCTTTCTTTTTTTTTTTTTTTTTTACACTCACAATTAAACTCTCAACAGATGTCCCTGGACTCTTTTTAAGGCTGTTGTTAAAAATCGTAAACACACCCGGTCACTGTGACATAAGACAGTTATAACCAGAGCTGCCGAGGTCGTATTCCAAAACTGCCAGCCCACAGCCGGGAGCTTGGTGTCTCCAGAGTCGATATTACCATGGTACAGTTACCGTCCTCATCAATTAACGTCGGAGTGCTCGGTACCCTATTGATAGCATCCCCGACGGTTTGGAAAGCGCTGGGGGGGGGGGGGGGGACGACGATGCAGTAGTCTTTCAAAGGAAGCATTTAAACTGACCCATCGTGGTGACTTCGTGTTCCTGCACAGCACAAGAAGTACTCAGGCGCACACAACCAGCAAATGCCCTGTTCAACATATGCCCACGCACCACACCTCATTTCTACTGTCAGAAGTTGTTGGAATTTTCGGGGTGTTGGGTCAAGACCCCAATGTGGCTCTGGCCTCCATTAGGGCTTTTGCCGTAAGTGACTTATGTGTTTGTCCCCTGGGCCCCCGGATACCAGGGGCCTCTCACCTTTGCCCCCAGCACCCAGCCTTTAGGAAAAACTCAGTAGCAGATCACTGGTTAATGGGTGAGCTTTGTTATCCAACGCAGGACTAACCCATGTTCTAAGTGGTCATGATCCATTTGGTCTAGCACCGACCAGGGAGAAGCAGGGTTGGTTCACTGAATGCAAAACAAAAGGGCTGAGTCTGGGGATCCTGAAGACGCTCTGGCTCCTTCCACTCTGGGTTCAGCCCAACTCAGGGTGGCATCCTTCCTCCTTACTGCTTTCGCCGGCCTGGACAGCGCCTGGGAAAGTGGACCAGCCAGGGGAGCAGCGTTGAGAGAGCCGGGGAGAGTGGGCATGTGAGAGCATCCCTACTGTAATGTCGGTAAATGTCACCGGCATTTTGGTAAAACTTCATAATAATTTCATTGGCCACGTATGTAATTAAATCAACTGCGAGGGCTCTCAGGTCATCCGTGCCCCGGGATGCTGGCCAGAGGGGAGCGTTTTCTGCTGCGGAGACTTTGAAGTGCTGTCCGTAAGTTCCTGCTAATTAATTCAGGCCACAGTAGTCATCGTCTGCTTGGCCCTCTGTTGTTTTACTTGCTACCTAATTCCTGAGCAAGCAACAAAGGCCCAGGGCTGGGGCGATCTCTGACGTCCCGGGAGTCGGTCATGTGGAGGGAAACCAAAGCTGAAGTTCTTGCCAGCAAACTTGCAGGGATCCGGTGCTGCCACGGCAGACAGGCTTCTCTGCCTACCTCCTGGACCCAGGCCGCCCTCCCTTTGCCCGCGGGGTGCCCTCCATGGGGAATGCCCTGTCCCTTAGAACCTGCCTTTTACAGATCCTCTTCGTCTTCCCAGATTCACTTCAAATGCCACCTTTTCTGGGAGACTTACTCTAGTTTCTATACATGAATTCTTCTCTCCCTTCCCGGGGGGGCGACCCAGTCATGGTCCATCCATCCATCCATTGCTGGCTTAACCAGTCAGAGGTGAGGGCCAGCCCGCAGCACGGACTCACCACCTGGCTGCCACAGCAGCCCCAGCACCTAGACCAGCCCTGTGGACCCATGGGGGCCTGGCTGCTCCCCGCCTCCCCTGCTGGTTTCTGGGTGAAGCTTTACACCCTGGACGAGGACTTGGCCTCCACGCTGACCCAAAAAGGGCCAAGTCACACAAATGCAGGAGTCCTGGGGAGTTGGCTAGGACTCCCATCGAATAAACTTGAAGCAACCAGAAACAGGATGCAAGAAAGGGAGCCAGCAAAGCAGGATCCATCCCTTCCTTGGCTGGTTGGATGCTCTGGGTCGGATCCTCTTCGTGTGAAGCGGCAGGCATTGCAATAATCCATCACCATAATTTTGCTTTCCTTCCTTCTGCTTCTTTCTCCTCATCTTCCTACCCTTGGATTGCACCCCCAAAAATAGACCTGAAGGTTCGTTTTGCCTCTGTCTTCAAAGGTCCCCCTGGCTAAGAAGGGGAATAGCCACAGGGTTTTGGTGAGGATTAGTGAGCTCACATCTAAGAAAGCCCTTCGAACACTGGAAAGAACTGAAAAAGTGTTGGTGATAATTCTCAGACTCAAGAACTGGTCTTCGGTCTCCCCCCTGCATGAAAGTTTCCTATTAAAAACAAAACAAAACAAAACAAGGTGCATCTTGAAAGAGGACCTCAAAAGCAGCCCAGTAAGCATTGAATATGCACCAACATTGTACAGGGTCGTACACCAGGTGCTATGTGACACACGTCCAATTAGACACGTCCCAGGCCCCGGGAGACTGTGGTGTGGTGAGGCTCCAAGAAAGAAAACACAGATGTGAGGAATGATAATCCCAGGGGCCCTGCATTAAAAATAGCACAGAGTGAGGGGAAAGGGGGAGTGGGGGAGGGAAGGGTTAATTCTGGGAAGGGTGGTCTGAGAGGGGCTCTTTGAGGAATCATTTGAGCAGAGCCTTGAAAGGGTAAGAATACCATTTGTCCTGGGTTTTACCATTCACCAAGCATTCTCCATATCCGTGATCTCACTGAGACCTCAGCAGAGTTCCAGGATGTGGGTCGGGTACCCCCAATTTTACAGGTTGGAGGACCAATGCTGAGGGCTCCAGCTTGACTGGGCTGGATGCATAGACAGAGGCAGAGGAGACCCGAGCTCTTCCGCTTAGGGTCTGCGTCATCTTGGGCAAGTTGGCTGAGGATAGGTTGGTTTTCAAAGACAGGAATGGGTACGTAGCTGAAGAAGCAACATAAGCCAAGGTCCTGAGGCAGAGATCTCAGAGACCTCTAAGATTGGGGGCATGTGACCCACATCCCGGAACTCTGCTGAGGGTCAGTGAGATCACGGATATGGAGAATGCTCGGTGAATGGTAAAACCCAGGGCAAATGGCGTTCTTACCCTTTCAAGGCTCTGCTCTACTGTTGGAGAGAAGTTGGATGGACAAGATAGGGACTGGATGAGGATCCCTGGGTGGCTCAGCGGTTTAGCACCTGCCGTCAGCCCGGGGCCTGATCCTGGAGTCCCGGGATTGAGTCCCACGTTGGGCTCCCTGTGTGGAGCCTGCTTCTCCCTCTTCCTGTGTCTCTGCCTCTCTCTGTGTGTCTCTCATGAATAAATAAAATCTTAAAAAAAAAAAAAGGATATAGAACCAGACCACATGGTCAACAGTGCCAAGCTGGTGTTTCACTGCAGCACGCAGGCAGGGGGACCTGCCCAAGGCTTCTGCATGCTTCTGCTCAGGTCTGTGCTCTGAGATTACTGCGCGGTGATGTGAAGGGTGCAGGACAAGGTGGGGTCAGCTGGGAGGTGGAGGCCAAGACCCAGGAGAGAGACCCCCATACCTGGCCTGAAGGAGAAGGCAAGGAGGCAGGTGCAGATTCCTGGGGCCACCGTGGCCCGCACACACAGAGGAAGCATGCAGAGTAGCAGGAGGGGACTTGGGATGGTACGGATTTGACTTCTCATGAGTGTTCCTGTTGTAGACTCCATTTCCCGAGAGCCTTCCCTGTGCCCTCTGCAGAAGGCACCTCTATTTCTCGTGGCCCCAAAGAGGTGAGTCCAGCCATCCACACTTTATAGGCGAGTACACTGGCGCCCAAAGTGGCTCCATGACCTGCCCAAGCTGCATAGCTACAGCTGCGGCATCCACGCACATCGGTGCCCAACACAGTCCCATTCGTGATTGCCACCCTGTGTGATATTTAGCAGTGGCCTGTTTTACTCTCCAACATGTCCCAGCCCAGATGGCTAGTTGTATGGCCAGCCCGCTGCAGGAAAGGGGTGGAATTCAAGCCCCCCCAGTTTTCATGGCTCCAGAGCCTGCTGTCTTCCACTGTGTCTCACCCCGGCCTGGTACCCCATTATCTAGAGCAGCGGCCGGAGGTCAGGATCGAAGGCTGGGGCACAGGTGCAGGGGACTCAGGTTCCAACAGGGCCGGGCCACAGGACAACCTCAGCGTCACAGACTACGACCCTGCTTCCTGCAAACGGGAGGCCAGGCCCCATCCGGTCGCTAGCGCACCAGCTTGGAGCCTGCACAGTGTATCTGGGAGGCACCTGCCACACACCTACAGGCTCAGGCCTGGAGTCAGCTGCCTGTGAGCATCTCCTGGGATGTGGCTGTACAAGCCTCGCTCTAAGCTCACCAGCCCCGAGGGACAGGAACACCATCCCCTGATCCTGGAGTCACCCTCTCCTCGGAGGTCCTGTATCACACACACTCCAGGTAACTAGTTAAGTTTAGATCGTACTGGATCAGGGTGGGCCCTAACTCCAATAGGACCAGTGTCCTTGTCAGAAGAGGAGAGGAGAGACCCAGACACACACAGGGATGATGCCATGTGATGACAGAGACAGAGATCAGAGTCCATAAGCCAAGGAATGCCAAGGATTGTCAGAAGCTGGGAGGGAGGAAGCTTGGGTAGGATCCTCCTCCTCCGGAAGGACTAGCCCCGTGGACACCTGGATTTAGGACTTCTGGCCTCCGGACTGTGAAAGAATGCCTTTCTGGGGCACCTGGGTGCTCAGTGGGTGAAGCGTCTGCCTTCAGCTCAGGTCATGATCTCAGGGTCCTGGGATCGAGTCCTGCATTGGGCTCTCTGCTCAGCGATGTGTCTGCTTCTCCCTCTACCCCTCCTCCCTGCTCAGGTTCTCTCTCTCTCAACCTCTCTCTCACAAATAAGTAAATAAAATCTTTTTAAAAAAAGAGAGAGAGAATACCTCTATTTTTTAAGCCCCCATCGTGTGGTACCTCATCAGGGGAGCCTGGGAAACCCACAAGCAGCACGGGCCTCCCTTCTGATGCACAGACAGGCTCGGGTCCAGGTCCCCCCGCCCTGCAGCCTTGTGGGCTCATGGGCCTTTCCCAGACCCTCGCTCCTGCATCTCCCGGGGAGAAGAGACGAGAACGGGGCGGGGTATATTCAGATCCAACGTGACCCAGAGCCTCTCAGGCTCTAGAATCATGTGATGTATATACCAAACGCTTCCAATGTCTCTAGGGGACCAGTGCATCACCCAATAATCACACACCTCGGTATTTCCACAGCCAAACATACAAACACCCACCGGAAGGGGAACGAGAGCCACCGAGTGACCTCCTGTCAGCTCAGGTCAGTGTTCGCTGCCAAATAAGTGTGAACTTCAAACCTACCAGCATGAAACTGAGCATGTTTGGGGCCTCAGACGAACACATAAGGGACCGTGCACACAGTCTGCCCTCTGAGAACTCATTGATTTCCCTTAGTCACCTCCCTGGCGCTGGCCCCACCGCATCTCTAACCGATTCCATCCATACACACAGCAGTTCCCAGGCCTGAGAGGAAAGGCAATATTGCTCTCTTGCTACCAGTGGGGAAAATGAGGCAAGGAGAAGTTAATGGGACCCCCTCACCGTCGCCCAGAGCCCAGGACAGCACAGCCTCCGCACCGTGGACCCTCGCCGATGCTCCCGCCCTGTCCAGGCACCAGCCATCACCCCCACCCCCCTGCGGCCGTCAGGTCAGGGCATCTGCTCCAAGCACAGATACCTGTGCCTCCTCTTTCTCAAAGTGCTGTTTTCTCTACGAGCAAAACGGTCCCAAGAAGAAAGTTCCTCCTAGAGTGTCGGTCCACCAGCGGCCCTCACTGAATCCGCCCCCCTTGCCTCTCCCTAGAGAGAAATCCAGCAGCTCAGTGGTTGGTTAGAGCCCCCCTCGCCTGATGGGAATAACTCAGTGTGTGACCGGCCCAGAGCAGAAGTAGTAGTCCCCAGCCCATGTATTCGTTCGGGGCAGAGGGTGCTGTTACGAAGCACCACACACTGTTGGGGTGGGGGTCTTCATCCACAGAGATCTGTCCTCTCACAGCTCGGCGGTTGGAAGTCCAAGAACAAGGGGAGGCAGGGCTGGTTCCTTCTGAGGCTGTGGGGGACACTCCATTCCAGGCCTCTCCCAGCTTCTGGGGTTTGCTGGCATCTTTAGCATCACCCCAATCTCTGCCTCCACTTCTGAATGACAGTCTCCCTCTGGACATGCCTCTGTGTCCAAATTTCCCCTCTTCATGAGGGCACCAGTCTTGTTGGACCAGGGGCCACCCTAATGACATCATTTTAACGTGGTGACTTTTATGAAAACCCTGTTTCTGGAGCACCTGGGTGGCTCAGTGGTTGAGCGGCTGCCTTTGGCTCAGGGCATGATCCTGGGGTCTTGGGATTAAGTCCCGCATCAGGCAGGAGGCAGGGAGCCTGCCTCTCCCTCTGCCTGTGTCTTTGCCTCTCTCTGTATGACTCTCATGAATAAATAAATAAAATCTTAAAAAGATTTTATTTTGAGGGCACCTGGATGGCTCAGTCAATTAAGCATCCAACTCTTGGTTTCAGCTCAGGTCATGATCTCAGGGTCCTCGGATTGAACCCTATGTCAGGTTCTGTGCTCATCACAAGTCCGCTTGAGAGTCTCCTCTCCCTCTCCCTCTGCCCCTCCCCTACTCTCTCTCAAATAAATAAATCTTAAAATTTTTTATTTTTTATTTTTAAGTAATCTCTACACCTAACGTTAGGCTCAAATCCATGACCAAGAGTCACATGCTCTACCAACTGAGCCAGCCAGGCACCCCTACAGTTTGACTTTTTTTTTTTTTTCTAAACACAGTTATTCCCAGAAGTCTCAAATCCCCTTCAAACTGCTCTGGAGGCTGGGTGAGTGCCCGCAGGGTGGGGGGGGGGCGCCCCTTTCCAGGCTGGGAAAAAGGTTTGGCGGATCTGGTCCAAGGCTGAGCCTCCCTGGATATTTGGAGAGGTAGGAGATGAGGAAGGAGCCAGCACGGACGGGTCACCCCTCACTGTGTGCGCCTACCCCAGGCTCATGGACTGTTTCACCACATCATCGTTTATACCAATCTTGTGTCCTGCCCCCTGACTGGCAGGTGTAATTGCTCACTATTTGGAAAGGAAGCCCAAGGAGGCTAAAGCATCGTCCCAGATCTTGGCCTATGTGTGCTAGACTCAGGATTCAAACTTGGGGCTCTCTGATTGCAAAGCCAGGCCAGTTCCACTGCCTCTGGCCACCTCCCCTTCTAGCTGGGTCTCCACCCTGGTATCATTACAAGTTTGGAGTCAAAAAGCCATTCAAAGGGTTTATTTCCTATCCCCCGATGTATCTTCTTACCTCCCCTGCGAACAACAGTAGTTTTCAAAGGCCAGATTCAAAACCCAGAGAAACCACGTTGGTGAAGCATGCCTGGGTCACATGTAGAAAGCTGTACACACTCAACGTACGTGACTTGGTAAGCCGGGAAGTGTGTACTTCTGAGGCCATCACCATAGTCAGGGCCACGAACTGTCCCAGCATCTCCAAACATTTCCCGCTGCCCTTGTTATTTAAGACTTTTTAAAATTTTACTTTTTTTCTTTTGTGGTGATGGCACATAACGTGGGATCTTGCACCTTGGCAAAATTTTGATTGCGCAGGCCAGTATTGCTAACTGTTAGGCCTGTGTCCCTCTGCCTCAGCCCCCTGTGAACATCTTCATTCCCCCATGGACTCAGCCCTGAAAGGGGGAACAGACATGTGGACTGGGCTGAGAGAGAGGGTCGGAACTGACCAGGTGGCAGCTGGATGGGGAGGAGACCACTGACTTAGCATGCGCGCATGCACACACGCTATGTGATGGACGATTCCGTAAAAGCCCCGGGAAGTGTTAACACCGTGCCTGTTCACAGAGGAGACAACTGAGGTGCACCAGTGTGACTCAACAACCCAAAGACACCCAGTCTATGCATCAGGCGGGAGCCCTATGTTCAAATCCAGGTCTGCTGGATCCCCAAATGGCAGCTCCCAGTTCAAGAGAAGCATCTGCTAAAGGAAAGGTCTCTGGTCCCCAGGTTTGGGAGTTGCAGCAGCTGATCAGGGGAGTGGGGGGAGCCCAGCGTTTGGAATCTTCAGCCTTTCTTCTGGGAGGTGTGGCCACCGTGCTGACAGCCTCCAGCCTTGGGGAACCATCCTCACCACCTCCCAGTTCGAGCTTCCCTGGAGGGGAAGGAGGGAGTGGGGAGGCAGGTACCTATCCCATCATCCTCAGAGTCAGAAACTGTGGGCTGGCGGCCTGGCAGGTGCCTGTGGACTCTTGGTTTCACCTCTGGGAGCTCGGATTCCTCCTGGTAAAAGCGGTTGATGTGGACATCCAGTGGGAAAATGACCAGAGAAGGACAGGGGCTTTCCAGATGCAGCCCGACTGCCTGCAGCCCCACCGCAGGAGCCGCAGAGACAAGTGCAGTCCCCCACAGGAGCCAGGCCCTGGTACCGCCTAAAATGTTTCTGTCCCAAAGCTTCTATTATTAGCAGAACCATCCTAATTAGTACTTTCACACCCACATCGTAGATTCTAAGTCAGAGGTTCAATTCTCTTTTGAGAATGAGTCAATGTGTTGTACATATATGTAGGATGCTCTTTATAAGGAGAAGTAAAGTTCCCCCGGAACCCACTGTGGGCTAAGCCTTATTTCTCTCCCACCTTTACGCCTGGAAGACTCAAGAAGTCGCAAGAGTAGAATCGCTTCTCTGATTTTCTTGCTCACACTGGGTGATGTTTTTACTTCCAGGCTTCTGGCCAAGCAGTGACTCTCACCCTGGAACCTCTTTGGACAAAGCTAAGGTGCATCTGGGGGAGTAATTATTGAAGGACAGAGGGAGGAAAAATGGGATTTCATTCCAAGGCATCTTGCGTGGGTCCTACTATGTTTTGGCATCGTGCTGGAGCCTGTGAGGACATGGGATGCTTCTAGGGGCTCCCAATCTGATGAGGACAGGTTCCCGCCCACCTCCTCACAGGTGGGCCCCAAACAGATGCTGACGAGAGGAACGAACAGGGCCTGGAAAGCACCCAGGAGGGAGTCCCCATTCTCACTGGCAGGCTTCATACACCATCATCATTTGGCCCCTTCAACACCCTGGGGAGGAAGTGGGGTATTGCTGTCGCCTCCACCCTTCCTGGGTCAAATTGAGGCTCCAAGCAGTTAGGTTATTCACAAGTCACCTAGTTGCTGGACGTCAGTGAGAATTTAGGTGCAGAGGCACGAATGCACAGGTAGGTTTGGGCACAGATGTGCCGAGAGAGGAGAGCGACGGTGGCTTAGCTGGGATCTAAGCCAGAAGATGGCCCCCAAGTAGGATTTGAGCGGTGAGGTGGGAGGGGATCCAGGGAGGTGATCCCAGGAAGCACCTGTGGGTATGGGAAATGGCCCGGGGAAAGGAAGGAAGCCCAAGCAAGGTGAGACAAGGAGCAGGTTCGCAGGGCCACAGGCTCTATCCAGGAGACCACGAGGCCCTCACCTCTGACTCGTCCTATTTAAGAGGAGAGAGCTGGGGCGGTTCTCCCCCAACTCCCTCCCGGGCAATGGTCAAGAGCTGCTCCCAGGGGACGTTTTCCTCACAACAGCTTCCGAGGCTGCAGCGTTGCAGTGAGCGCAGTAGGAGCTTCAGGGCACACGGAAGGAAGGCAGGAGGGTGGGAGGAACAGGCCAGGGTGCCGCAGCATCTGCCCAGCAAGACAGGATCAGAGATACACGGGGAACGGAGACAGACACTAAATGCCCCCTAAGGCAGTTAGACAGTGGCAGGCATGGAAGGGGAAGCGGGGAAGCGCTCCGTGCTGATGTCTGTGGAATTCAGACGAGGGGGTGAGGGGGCCGTCTAGACCTGGCCTTGCTCCAGTAGCACAGGTGGGAGAGGCAGCTGGGGCGAGGAGCTATGCAATGAAAGCAGAGGCTGGAGGATGCGTGGATGTGGTGAGCTCCCGGACAAGAGGCTCCGTAATGCTTCTGCCGGCCTGACCGTGGGACCAAGTGGGCAATGAGCTGCCCCCACACAACCTGGGTGGGCAGGCCGGGAGGCAGGTCTGGGAGGGGCTATGGCCCAGGCAGATGGCCGGGCACCTGGGCGGGATGTGGAGTGGACAGCTGCATGTTTGGTCTAGAGCGCCAAGGGACGAGCTCAGGGATGCTCAGTTGTCCCTGACATGATGCCTCGAATCTGCCCTGGATTTTGGCCTCCCCAGGGGCTGATGATGGTGCTCCCGGGATGTCCCTCTGGGACCCTGCACGTGTCCTTTCTGAGAGGTAAAGGAGTGGGACAGCCCAGTGGGCTGAGGTCTGGGGAGGAGGGTTCTGAAACCTGGCTGTCACCCCGGCTGAATGACGTCTGGGCAGCTGCTTGCCCCGAGGCCCCATTTCTCCTCCTACACAGCGGAGGAGACATTCAGGAGACAGCTGAGAGTGCACACCACGTGCCACTGGGAATGTAAAGTGAGTCAATGGAGTGAGTGCCTGATTCTTGGTGACACAGGACTGTTTGTCCTGGGCTCAGCTGGATCCCAAAGTGTAGACAGCACACCTGGGAGGCAGCCACCTAGCAGAGGACCTGGCTTTAGAGGCCAAGAAGATGGGCCTTAAAGGTTTGGGGCCAGAACCTGCGGGTCATTGGCTGTCCTCGATGAAGGGGTGGTGGCCTCCAACCCCGGTGGCTGGAACAGGAATGAAGCAGTGGGACCCATGAGTGAAGGCAATGGTGGGTAGGAGAGGTGGGTAACTAGACGGTGGAGTGGGATTGGGGAGGTTGGAGAGATGATGAGGTTGGGGAGCTAAGGCCCTGAGGCCTGAGCTAAGGCAGGCTTGTCTGGGGTACATGTTGTGACCCAAAAAGGGCCGAGTTTCAGTGCTGGGGGAGGCAGGCAGGGGGAAAGGAAGTGAGGTTGGGGGTCATTTTCTTCCTTGTACGGGGTTGGATATGCCCTCACAAAATTCACATCACTCCCAGAACCCCAGAACATGGCCTCATTTGGAAATAGATGAAGATGTGCCCAAGCTAAGATGAGGTCATCCTGGAGGAGGATGGGCCCCAAGTCCAGTGACTGGTGTCCTTACTATTGCTATTAGTATTATTTTTATTTTCAAAATAATTATTAAAAAGTGTCCTACGGGGGCAGCCCAGGTGGCTCAGTGGTTTAGCGCCACCTTTAGCCCAGGGCATGATCTTGGAGACCCAGGATGGAGTCCCACGGCGGGCTCCCTGCATGGAGCCTGCTTCTCCCTCTGCCTGGGTCTCTGCCTCTCTCTCTCTCTCTGTGTCTCTCATGAATAAATAAATAAAATCTTTAAAAAAAAAAAAAAGTGTCCTACGGCTCTACCAACACAGCTCAGATGTGGCGCAGGAGAGACATGGCAAGGCCAGCCTGGCATCCCCTTTGCCACAGCAAAGCCGAGCTCACGTGTTTGGTCCGCACCCCGAGAGGGCAGCAGGCATCTCCCGACAGCGGGGCGGGCAGCAGAGCAATGGGGTGGCTGGGTGGCACTGCTTTCTCGAGTCACAGCACACAACAGGCCCACCTCATCATGTGGCCATAAATCCTCTAAACAGCCTTGTTTTCTTAAAAATAATAAAATAAAATAAAATAAAATAAAATAAAATAAAATAAAATAAAATAAAATAAATAAAATAAAATAAATAAAATAAAATAAAATAGCAACCCAGTAAAGCTGGAATCCAAGAACAGAGGAGTAACTGAAATGCAAAGTTGGTGGCCCCACCCATGGCCTCCTGGGGCCCGCCCCAGTTGAGCTCCGCCTTGATCCTGTCACCTGGGAGGGTGACCAGAGGCCACCGTGTGGTGCCAGATGCAGAGAACTGCTAGGGCGCCCGTAACCCCAGAAACCAGGAGAAGCATGAACAGATTCCGCCCAGGAGCCTGCAGAGGAAGCACAGCCCTGCTAACACCTGGGTTTCCGACCCCAAACTTTCTGTTTAGAGCCGCCGGCAACCTTGGTGCCCATTGTTCTCCCATCCTGCGAGTTCTCGCTTCCGTGGCCTATGTTTGCAGGCATAGAAAGTCGAGTTCAATTATTCATGCACACAGTCAGCATATTTTTTCCCCACACTTCATTGAAAACTTTCAAGGACTTTCAAAAAGAAAAAAAGAAAGAAATCTCTTTCATTCTCTCCCAGTTTTCATCAGCCGAATGCCAGAACAGCAGAACGCAACGGCGTCCTGGCTCCTGTTTCACCCCCACCCACCTCCCTGCTTCTTGTCTGAGCTTGCAGATTCCGAATTAAAGAGCATTTATTAGGCATCCATCATGTGTCAGGTACCACGGTAGACACTGTAAGTTGTAATAGTAATAATAGGAAAATGTGCTGAATGTGTGCGTATTTAAGTGCCAAGCGTTGTGCTAAGGGCTTCCATGTGTCTATATTTTAATCATCTTAATCCTTGACAAAGACCCTCTGGGTAGGTATTATTGACCCCATTGTGTAGATGTGCAAACTGAGGCCAACATACTTGGAGTGGCTTACCTAAGGAAGAATGACTGGCAAGTCATGGTTTCTGACTAAAAGGGACCTGAGTCCAGGCCAGCGAGCTACCTGCTATGATGCAGCTGTGCTTGGCTTGCCAAGGATGCGCAGCCAACACCGGCCAGCAGGCTGACTGCCATGGCCCGTGGACAACACAGCCCCAGAGGCTGAAATACGGGCTTCTAGCCCCAGTTTACCTCCTTCTGGGGAGCACATGGGTAAAAAAAAAAAAAAAAAAAAAAAAAACATCTTTCAACAGCCACGAGGCAGTCACCAGCGAGTGGTAGTAGAGGAGTTCTGAGTGATGAACAGCATCTATCACAATGAAATGAAGACCGTTATCAAGACCATGAGAGGTGCCACGAGCTAGTATTCATTGCGGTAATTGCTCATTTATTGGGGAAATATGAAGCTGATTCAAGGTTTGTGAATCAGGGAGGAATGAAAAAGGTAACCATGCGAGACAACGTGTGAATTTGGGAGTTCTGAATATCTGCCCAACAAGTGGTCAGAGGAGAATCTCAAAACAATTGCTTCCCCGAGGACAGTCCTCCACCAGGATAGCTGCTGATATAGCACAGCTCCTAAAAATGCAAAAAAAAAAAAAAAAAAAAAAAAAGACGGTCACTCCAGGATCATTCTAGCCAGTCTAAGGTGGCGGCTGAGCCGTAGAGCATCCGGGGTGCATGGAGAGGCAGGGGCGCTGTGCATCCCCTGCTGACTTACACTGGGACCCGCCCAAGGCCCACGTCCAGGCGGCCGACCACCGAAGTTGTTGTGACTGTGATTTCTGTGAGTCGCGCCATCACGAATGGGCACCAGGTTGGGGCATTCCATCCAGCTAACCACTGGTGTGGCCCCCCACTCATCTTGGGTGGGGGCCAGCACAGGCTTCAGTTTGTACACTCAGGTGTGTACGTGTGTGTGTATTTATCTGTGCGCCTCTGTGTTCCAATAGGGATCCAACTCGGTGCTAAATAAATATGTTAAAAACTGGAGAGGGCAGCCCGGGGCGGGGCTCAGCGGTTTAGTGCCACCTTCCCAGGGCGTGATCCTGGAGACCCGGGGATCGAGTCCCACGTCGGGCTCCCTGCATGGAGCCTCCTTCTCCCTCTGCCTGTGTCTCTGCCTCTCTCTCTCTCTCTCTCTCTCTGTGTGTCTGTCTATCATGAATAAATAAATAAAATCTTAAAAAAAAAAAAAACTGGAGAGCATACGCTTGTGGCTTGTCATTAAATAAATTTTCAATTTGAAACCAGGCACTCCGAAAGATTCCAGTTGCGAGATCTTTTTACAGATGCTTCGTTGTTTGTGAATGTGAAAGTTGTGGCCCCTGCCCACCGTGGCTCGCAAAGGTGTGAGGATGGATCCAGAAGGGGCGGTGGGAAGAACGTGGAAATGGACCCACAGCTCCTCACATCAGGGTCCTTAATCCGACCTCCCCGCCGCCCTCTGCCACATCCACAGAACTCTAGGGGCTGCAGGACTGACCCTGACCAGCTCGAGAAGCAACAACCCCGTATAGAACACCGTCCTGGATCCTAATCCCCTTCGCAGGTCACCTGGAACGGGCATGGGGCACGTGAGAACCAGCCCCAGGGAGGTGCCCTCCGCAGTCCTGAGCGTCCGGAGTATCGGCCTGCACCTCCGCCTGAACCACCCGTGTCGCCCAGAAGGTAACAGGCACAGCCCGGAGGAGCCATCAGAGGCTGCAGCACCTATATCTTTTGGAAGGGAGACGTGTGTGATGGGGCAAGGCCACGAATCTTCGCCAGGGGATCTCCGGCTGCAAATAAAGACTGAGCCTTCAGACAGCACATTAAGACTGAATCATCTCAGGCTTTCAAAATCAGGGTCTCGTTCAAGTGAGCAAAGCATTCGTATCAAAGAGAGAGGAGCCACTATGTCCAAGTTAATTCAATTTGGCCCAATGGAAGCTTCCTGACGTGGGGTCATAGAGAAAATGCGATGTGGAAGGAAGGTGGCCGTAAGGCGAGCGCTTTCCATATGTGACCTGAGCGTCTGTGGGAGGAAGAATGGGGGCAGGGCAGTATCCTCGGAGGAACAGCCCGTGCAAAGGCCCCGGGGCAGGGACCACAGGGGGGGCCAGTGGCGTAGGAGGTGAGTGGCTAAGATAGAAGGGATGTAGGGGATTAGGTCAAGAGGTCACCAAGCCTAAAATTTGTCAGGCCTAGTGGCCCCGGTGGAAGACAGTAGATTTGATCCTGCAAGTGAGGGAGGTTGTGCAGGGGACACCAAGCTCGGGCTAGGCAGAGAGGGTGGCATGGAAGCAGGGGGCCCCGATGGGTGGCCAGTCTAGGACAGAGAGGAACGCTGTTGGCTGGGGCAGGAGGTGGGGAGGCCCGAATCCAGGTAACAGCGGGGAGGCGGCGGGGAGGCTGCTGGGACAGTCCCGCAGCCATTCGGGCGGGACCCCTGGCCTGGGCTCTGGGGCCTGTGGGTGGTTCCCAAGTGCAGCGGGCTGGATACCTGCTGGCCCCTGCCCGTGGGGTCCTGCTTCCACCTGCCCAAACCTTCGATTCTCTCTGAGCAAACGCCTGTGTAGACATGCTCTTCTCTCTACGGCCAAGACCTTGTTTGCACCTGCTGTTTTACAACTTATAAAACCCTTTCACTCACGTGAGCTCCCGACAGTCCTGTCTCGGGATATTTTGGTCAAGAAATGACAGTTCAGAAAAGCCAAAGTCGCACGGCTGGGGGTGACTCTGGAGGGACCTGGTCCCGGCTCCTACCTGTCCCTTGTCCACCTGCAAGCATTCTCTCGCTGTCTCCTGACGCACGTCCCAGGATACACGCACCCCACCCCTGGTCCCACCCGCACCCAGAGGAAGGTTGGGCACCCTCTGAGCTGGCCCCCAGAGGCTCTGCCTTGGATACACCCCGCACCCCCTGCAAGGCGACACTTGACAGAACGCTGTCAGTGGTTCACTTTCATTCTGGTTTCTGCAATGTTGAATTTTTTGTGATGACAGTTAGAAGGATTCCTGATTATTTGTTATGTGTCCCTGTGTTGGGACCAGTGATTGCTGAAGTGAGTCATTTGATCATCCCGGTGATGCTGTGAGCCAAAGACTGGCTGACCCCGTGCTGTGGGCGGCATGTCTGTGTCCTCCTGTGGTCACGTGAAAGCCCTAAGCCCTGATGTGGCTGTAACCGGAGGGGGCCTTTAAGGAGGTCATTAAGGTCATAAGGCTGGGGCCCTCATCCCACAGGACTGGGGCCCTCGTAAGGAGAGGGAGAGACACCAGGGGGTGTCATTCGGTCCCTCCATCTCCCTCCCTGTCTCTCTCCAGTTTTGGATAGGGAAACCGAGGCACAGAGTGGTCCGGGGACTCCTCCAAGGGCGTTCTGACCTCTCGAATACAAGGGAAACCCTCCCAAACCCCCTGAGCGGTGTCCTGGGCCCTGCTCCTCCCTCTGAGGCCCGGGCTGTCTGCGGGGCTGCAGAGAGGTGGCGGCGGTCCCTCACAGCCCCGGCCCCCCTTCAGTGCTTGCTGGGCGGCCGCTCCCGGGGTCAGGAGGCTTCCTTCTCCCTTCCTCTGGGCCCCACACCATCGGGGTCACTTTCCCCACTCTGGAAGAGCATCTGGGCATCTGGGTGCATGTCTGTCTGTCTGGCGTCCAGGACGGCATCCTGCCCAGGTCTCTGCTGGTGGACCACCCTCGCAGCCATGCTGGACGGGCCCGGGGCAAGAGGAGGGTGGGTGGCCCCGGGTGCAGGTGCCTTTGCAGCTCTGAGTGCCCATCGCACCTGGAAGTTTATAAATAGAGTCTGAGGGGTAAAAATATACCTGAGAAGAATAGGAGGCACCGGGACCAGAGACAGTTCCTCCTCCCTTGTCGGGGTGACAAGGGTGACCGGCCTGAACTGTGTCGCTGGCCACCTGGACACGTGAGCAAAATTCCACTGGAGCAACCTGCCCCCATCCCGGCTGCTCCCGCACCCGCTCCAGACCTTCTGTGCCCCGTGGGTCTCCCTGAGGGGTTTGGAAAGGACTTCCAGCAGGTGCACGAAGTAGGTACCCTAGGTATACAGTAGGCATTCCATAAACGTGATCCGGAGTTGACCAGGTCCGTGGGGGGACTCTCTGAGGAGAAGCACAGCAGGGGGTGTGGGGTCTGCACCTGTTCGCTGGGTGCCCGGCTGGAAGCTTCCTGCCTGCAAGCCCGGGGAGACCATCCCAGGTCCAGAGCAGCAGGGACCCTACTCCCAGGGCCCTGGCCCTGCAGATGCGCACACGCACACAGTCTCTCTCACACACACACACACACACACACACACACACAGTCACACACACACACAGATCACACACACAGTCATACAATTACACACACAGAGTCACACACACATCACACAGACACACAGTCACACACACAGTCATACAGTCACACATCACACACACACATCACACAGACACACATACATCACACACACATCACACAGACACACATATCACACACACAGTCACACACATAGTCATATAGACACAGAGTCACACACACGGTCACACACACATCACACAGACACACACATCACATAGACACACACACAGTCACACGCATAGTCATATAGACACAGAGTCACACACACAGTCATACACATCACAGACACACACACAGAGTCACATACACAGTCATATAGACACACAGTCACACACATAGTCACATACACAGTCATATAGACACACAGTCACACACATAGTCACATACACAGTCATACAGACACACAGTCACACACACCACACAGATGCACACACAACACACAGAGTCACAGACACACAGTCACACACAGTCACACATACATAGTCACACAGTCATACAGACACAGAGTAACACAGAGTCACACACATACAGTCACACAGATATACACACAATCACACACAGTCATACAGACACACAGTCACATCACTCACAGACATAGTCATACAGAGTCACACACACACAGACACATAGTCACATCACTCAGAGACATACGTAGTCACACACACAGAGTCACACACACGATCACGTACAGACACAGACATGCACACAATCCCACAGATTCACACAGACACATCACACACAGAAACAGACGCAATCACATCACACATAGACACACAGACACAGTCACAGAGACACATACACACAGACCCACGATCACAGACACTGATACACACACAGAGACTCACACACACGCACCCCTCCTGACTCTACACATGGAGACAGATCCCGCCAGTTTAATCCAACTAAACTCTCAAAGTTCAGAGACTTTCAAGCTCATCTCAGATAAAGAAAAAATGGTTCAAAGCCCTTTGATTACACCTGGGTCTCCGCCACAGGCCGCAGGTGGAGCGGGTCTTTTTCGGGAGGAGGGCCTCTCAGGAAGGTCCGACCTCGTGGGCAATGACCCACAGTGGAGCCGAACTCTGCGACTTGTGCTCGAAATTTGAGAAGCCCAGAGCGCAGGATGCAACACGTTATCCTATGACAGCGTCCTTTTTCTTCCCTCCTCCACCTGAACGGGAATGGAGACGGTCTGCACTACATTTAACGGAGAGGGAGGTGCTTTTGTTTATTAAAAGAAACGAGAGATGTTGGGTGGTTCTTAAGTTATTTAAAGTCCTTCCTTCTGCTTAATATTCTGCGCATGATACTGGATACGTGACAAGGCGCATCGGGACAGGAGAACAGACCCAACGGGGAAGTCAGCGCGTTCCACACGTACCCGAGGGGTCCCCAGGGGTCTGGAGGCGGCGGCGGCCGTGCTCACGGGTCGCACGCAGAGGGAGAATGAAGACGAATCCCAAATCCCAGGGTGAAGGGCTGCAAAGCGGGACGGGATCCTCAAGGTGCTCCCATCGTACCTGGCCCGCAGGGGAGGGGCAGCCTGACCCGAGGGCAGGTGCACCTGCCGGCGCCTTAGCCTGCAGGGGCCCTTCCACCTTTCAGACGTGTCCTAACTTCCTTCTCCTTTAGTTCACAGAACAAGCCCAAGGAGGAGACCGAGGAAAATCCCCCAACGAGGTTCGGGTTAAGTGTGATTTACCAGAGTCGGAGGCCACATGGGTGCTGGTGGACCCCAGCCCGAGAGTGGCCGGCAGCGCACACCCCTGCCAACCGCCACCGGTGCGCCTACGCCGCTGACTCAGACTTGACGCCCTGTTCTCTAGACCTAAGACTGCAATTGGCTTCAGAGCAAACCCCTGTGGACGCCACCCCCGCCCCTCGAAATCATGCTCTGCCAGTGTCCCCACGTGGTTGCCCATGAGGCACGTACCACCAAAGATCTGGCTGTTGGGCCTCTTGGCCAATTTCATGCTGACACACCCCGCCCGTGAGACTCAGCTTCCCCATGTGGAAATGGCAGGGCGGCCGGGGTGCCCAGAGGGACCTTGACAGTCTCCCAGCCCCCGAACTCCACCCCACACAGCCCCTTCCACAGATCCGCAACGGGACCTTGCTTCCCGGGTGTAGACGACTGCACTCAGAGCCTACTAGTCACCCACCAGTGCTCTCCCCGTGACGTCTGACTTCTGTTCTCCCTTCCAGTTTAGCAGTTACGTTATATTTGTTTTGTTAGAGGCCACCTTGACTCCTTGTATAGGTTGCGCACAGTATAATTCCAAATACACGCTTGGAAGGGGGGAGGAAAGAGGCCAGGAAGGGAGGGGAGCTGGGGTGGGTGGGTAGGTGGGAGAGAGGGCAGGGAGGGCACGCACAGGGCATGCTCAGGGCGCCAGACCTCCTTTGAGCTGCCCTGAGACTGGACTGTTCTCTGGACCTGGCCAGCTGACCACCCCCTCCGAAGGCAGTGACCATTCCTGCCCTTACAGCCACACACTGCAGCGGCCATTGAAATGCGAAGTGCCTGGAAGCCAAGAAGCCCTGAGACAGCAGCAGCCTTAGTTTCTCTAGGAGGACTCAGTGCCTCTGTGAGGTGAGGATGGGGGGGGAGTTCTAGAATTTTCTCTCCCCTCTTCCTGCCGAGGATCCTGAGACCCCCAGGATGCTGGTGTTCTCTCCAAGGGAGCAGAGGGCAGGGCTGGGGCTGGCCCCGTCACACAGCCCTCCCCACATGAGGTGGGTGAGCATGGGTCAGTTTCGTACCCTTCTGAGTCTCAGCAGCCCCCGGTGCACAGCAAATCCAAGCAGGCAGCAGGCCTGGTCCCTTAGAGGGACTCATGCAAAGGAGGCTCTGTTTCCCTTTGTGGGAGGATGGGGCTGAACACCAGGACAGTCAAAGTCCTGAGCTGCCCACCGAATCCACCTCCAGGGGCCCCGTGTGGGGTGAGGGAGTACAGCAACGAGCAGCAGAGGGCCGGGCAGCCCTGAGTCCCCGACAGAAACACAGCTCTGTGTTCACTGGCATCAGGAAGGCCTTTATCGCTACCAACCCCTGGCAGAGGCTTTGTGGTTCTCACCTGGCGCCGGGGAGTGAGTGGAGTGCCCCACCTGCCCAGGGTCACGTGGGCACAGGGACAGGAGCCCCCACCTGCCCAGGGTCACACGGGCACAGGGACAGGAGCCTCTACGCCAGGGCCCTTTCTGCTTGGCCCAAAGAAGAAGAGGCATTTGTTCTGGAAGCTGGTTCTCCCATCCACAGTCTGCAAATTTCCTGAATGGCACTGGCATTTCAACCCCCCGGGTCCCTCTGCAGTCCCAGAAGGGCTGTGAGGCCACCCCGCAGAACGCTTCTAACAGGTGCACGCTGGCCCCCGCCCCTTCTAATAGCCTTAATCTTGGGCCACATGTAGATGCTGTTTTCCTTGTTGGCCACGGGGGGCTTGTCGTACCAGCAACTTGCTGGCAGCTCATCCTGGGTCTCTTTGACCTGGCACGGAGTGAGAGTAGAAGAGAACGCTCCAGTCTGCCAGGGAGACCCGTCTCCCTTGGGAACAGACGTCTGCACCTGCTCTTCCTGTCCTCTTTCATTCAGGGGTTTCTAGCGGACGAAGCGGCAGGTCCCCATGTTCCATCCAGGTGGGCCAGGGCACCGGCCGGACCCCGTGGGAGGCCCGTGTGGGTTTAGGTCTGGAACATGCCAGACTGCCCATGCACCTCGTGGCTTGGTCCTCACGTGGGAGTGGCATGAGAGGGGGGCAGAGCTGGAGGGACCTGCCCCCCCCTCGCCCTCCAGGTGAGAACACTGAGGCTCGAGGTGGTGAAGCATTTGCCGAGGCCCCAGGGGGAAGGGGTGCGGGGCGGAACCACACCTGGTTTCTGCTGCCTCAAGGCCCCACACACCTTCCACCCCGGGACGGGGCTGGGGACATACAGGCTCCCTCCTACACCTGCACCCACATTGCCGAGCGATGTTCCATACGCTCCTTTCCTTGTCCCCAGCTCAGGCTCAGTATCTGTAAAATGAGGGGAGTCTCAGCCATGGCCCGGGGTGCAGCATCACCTTTCACTGCAGCCACGGCCACGCCTGCCTCACTTTCCCAGACCAAGCCTTATGTCCCCCAAACCCACCTGCTGTCCCCATCCCACCCCACAGGCCATCATCGCCTCTTTCTCCCCCCATCTGGCTAAATGGGGAAATGAAGCTTGGGAGTAGACGAGGGACCCACTCAGCGGGTCCGGTGTGGACACAGAGTAAGCATTTTGGATGGAAAAGAGAAGAAACAGCCCCACCACGAGTGCCCTCCAGGCCCTCAGAGGGTAGCGATGCTCCAGCCCTCCAGAGTCTCTGAAGAGGGGCTGGCTGTGGCCAGATGTGCTTCTGCGACCCAGATGAAGAGACGTCATTGCCGGCCCACTGGCCGGTCACCAGGACTCCGGCTGGAGGGAAGTGCATCACCCGCCAGAAATAAAAGGTGCACCGTCCTGACCCACTGATGCGTGCTTCCTACCTTGCAGCCCTAAAGCGAGGTTCGTGGGGACACCGGAGACACAATTTGTCCCCGCTGCCCCAGACCTGTCTCTGACCAAGGCCATTTGGAGCCGTTTGCCCCCGACACCCCTCCCCTCCTGCCCTAGTTCCCGGGTGTGAATGGAACAGGGAACACGTCCGCTCTGCCTTTGGTCCCCAGGTCCTGCTCTCAGGGGCTGGGTCACCAGCAGGTCCCGCTTGCACACCAGTCGTATAGAAGGACAAACTGTGTTCCCTACCTTTGGGGCTTCCCCAACCATCCCAGTGGGTGGGCTAGGGTCCCTCAAACCCACATGCCCATCCACCAGCCCGTGAGTGTCACTTATTGAGAAACAGGCTTTGCAGCTGCTAACAAGCTATGGCAAGGCCTGGGCTGGGCCCGAGGGCAGTGAAGCCAGGAGAGGAGGGAAACCGGTCGTGGACTCGGGCCCAGCCTAGTGCAGAACAAGCGCTGAGGCCCTGACGTGTGCCAGGCCCGGCCTTCTCTCCTGGACCTCGCGTCCCCACTGGGTCCCTGTGTCATGCGTTCGTGCCCAGGCTCATCTCTTCGCTGCAACTCTGGCCTGAGTTAGAAACAATTGGATGCTCTCAATCCACCTGCCTCGCCCCAGAGATCCTGGCCTCGGTCCCCTGTCTGGGGTCACCTTGGAGATGATTCTCAGAGCTGTCCCTGTCCCTGACACCCAGTGCCTCTGCCCCAGATGGGTCACACTGCTCTCCAGGTCATTTGCTCACAGCTGGCCAGTGACTCTGGGTTGGTAGGGTCCTGACCTGCCTTCTCGCTGCAGCCAATGATCCCCTTGGAACCCAGCTCTGGGGGTGACGCTCCCCTGCCCCCTGCTGCCCTGATGGCCTTGCTTGCTGCCACCAACTGAGCCTGTCCCAAAGCCTCCTTCCAGCAAGCCAGGCCACACACCACATGGCCTCCTCCTAGGGTCCCCGTTCACTTTCCCTCCTGGAGCTCCCACCCTTAAGGCCTCCTACCAGGGAGGCTCTGTCTCCCTGCTTGGGGAATACATCTCCCACTTTCTGGGCAGGGGGGACACTGCCCTGGGCTCCATCCCCATCGCCCCTCTTGCTCAGCTCACCCCAAGGCAGGCGACCCCTCCCCAGGTGCTGCTCCTCTGGGATGACTCATATTTCCAGAGTGTGATCCCTCCAGGTGGGAGCTTGGCCCGCCGGGACCGAGTGGGTCAAGCTAAGAAAAATGGCATGTAAATAATTTTTAATACGTTGAGGGACATTAAAAATGCATTGGGAAAGCTGGCTATTTAAAGGAATGGCCTAGGGAATCATTTCCTAAAAATGAGATCCTCTTCTTAATGGGGATAATCACTCCCTAATTCGTAGAGTGCCCGTGTTTGAATCTTCATTGACGACATTGCCTCCCTTAATAAAAAGAACATCTTACAAGGACATTCTCTGTTGCCAGAAGCTTTATTCCCAGGGGCGGTCATAACGCCAATGAGCGGGTAGGCCAGAAAAGACAATGAAATATTAAGTAAAATTGTGTCAATTGTCTGAGAAACTATGAAGTACATTCGTAAGTGGCTTTGCTGGAGGTAAGGGCTTACTGCACAGCCAGAATGGGATACGCGCTTTGCGGGGCTCAGGACCAAAATACAGGGCCCTTGTCCAAAAATGGTTAAGAATTTCAAGGCAGGGCACCTGGGGGGCTCAGTGGTTGAGCATCTGCCTTCAGCTCAGGGCGTGATCCCGGGGTCCTGGGATCCAGCCCCACATCCTGACCCCTGCTCAGTGGGGAACCTGCTTCTCCCTCTCCCTCGGCCCTTCCCTCCACTTGTGCTCTCTCTCTCTCTCTCTCTCAAATAAATAAATAAATAAATAAATAAATAAATAAATAAATGATTTAAAAAGAAAAATAAAAGAAATTGCAAGGCAGCGACAGCAGAGCATTAAGCCAACCACAACCCCTCCGAGCACCAGACACTGTGCCAGTGCCCGGGTGGCACATTCCCCAAGCCAGCCTTCGACTGGGGATCCTGTGGCTCTGAGCCCTGGATTGTGGAACACATAGATGATGGATGTCACTGGCATGGGGGTGAGAGGGAGGGGACCCCAGTACTTGGGCGAGATTTTGTGATGGTTCCCAATGGATCCTCCGAAACACAGCTCAACATCACTGGCCCTGGTGTGGCACTGGCCACCCGTCCACAGCCCGCCTGGGCATCACATGCACTCTCACGCCATCGCCTGTACCCCCACTGTCCTGCACAGAGCAGGCTCCTCCACACAGAACCTGGCCCCCTGGAGGAGCTCGGTGGTCCTTGAGCACAAGAGTGAAGGAGCAAATGAAAGGGTGGACAGAGCATGTGAGTGTGAGCACAGGCAGGTTGGGTGGGGGGGACCCTCTTTCTCACCCTCCTCCCCCCACCTTCCTTCCTGCATAACTCTGAGCCTGTTCGGACTCGTCCCCACCTCCCCGGGGGCTCTGGTCCCTTCCACTGGTGTCCCCTTGACCTCTGAGCTAGACTTGGTCTGGATGGCTTGCTGTGGGTCCAGTGTCAGGTGGCCCCCCAACTCTTTTTGCATCCAGCTCCCCTGACACAGGGTGGAAGGACACACAATAAGGCACAGAGTTAGGGGGCTGTTACTGTGGGGCAGCATGTCACTGAGGCTCAGAGTCTTCCTCCCTGCTCACTCTGGCCAGGGCCTTCCTTCACGGACCAGGGCAAACAAGGTAGGGAGCCCTCACTGGGACCCTCTAAGATGCTGACAGGTGTGCCCCAGCACCCTCTAAAGGCAAATGCCAAAAAAATAAAAATAAAAAAATAAAAAATAAAGGCAAATGCCTTCCGCAAGGTTGGGGGACTTCAGCACAGAAGCTGAAGGCAGGACTGGAGGGAGGATGGAAGCCTGGGGAAGTATAAGGAGCAGCTGCAGGGGGTCTACCCTAAGACTCCCAGCTCTCCCCACTAGGCACAAGGGCGGCAAGGGTGGGGGGCGCCTCTGAGCTTCATATGTGCTCCTCTTCCCCTGGCACTTGCAAGACACACGGAAGTTCAGGTGGGGACAGAGCACACGGTCCTGGGGGAGTTTTTTGACTCTGTGGCCCACACTCACCTAGAGAGAAACCAGTCCCTCCCAGGATCCTTAGGGCTTTTGCCAGCCTAGGGCCAGGATGAACTCTGGGGCTGGGACCCAAAGGGACTTGGCGCCCAGGGCCACTCTGCCCTGCTTCTTCCAAAAAGTTCCCCTCTGCCAACACAACTGGTTGACCAGACATGGGCTCAAAGGGGCTGGGGTGGGTGGGGTGTGTCCCCTCCCAAGAGGTCAGAGCACTTAGAAACTCCCTGCCAGGGGGTACCTGGGGGGCTCAGTCGGTTAAGCAGCTGACTCTTGATTTTGGCTCAGGTTGTGATCTCTGGGTCCTGGGATCGAGCCCTGAGTCAGACTCCATGCTCAGTGGGGAGTCAGCCTGAGGATTCTCTCTCTCTCTCTCTCCCTTTCAATTCCTCTGCCCCTCCCCCTGCCTCTCTCTAAAAGGAAGGAAGGAAGGAAGGAAGGAAGGAAGGAAGGAAGGAAGGAAGGAAGGAAGGAAGAAGAAAGAAAGAAAGAAAGAAAGAAAGAAAGAAAGAAAGAAAGAAAGAAAGAAAGAAAGAAAGAAAGAAAGAAAAAGAAAGAAAGGCAGTCCCTGCAGGCCCCCATGCAGCCTGCATGCTCCAAACGTCTACCTCTTTTCAACTAGCGAGCTGCGGGGTGAGCCCAGGCCTGGAGAAGGCGGGCAAGCCCAGCAAGCAGGCCCCTGGCGGTGTCCCCAAAGCCTGCTTCCGAGTGTCCTACTCAACCCCTATCGGAGGGGCAAGCATGGGGATGGCCAGTGTAGGGCGGGTAAGGGACTTACAGGTGCTGCCCCTTTGTCCACACCAGCTGACCCCTGGGGTGTCCCTCCCATGTTTCGGTGACCTTGCTCTCCTCTAGCACTTTCCATCACAGACAGTGGCAGTCAGGAGGCCCCCCAGGAGGGCTGAGAGGCCTCCACTTGCAGAGCCAGTGCTGAGAGCCTCTTTGCCCACCCTCCAGCCAGCCGCACCCATGCACATCTCTCTCTCTCTCTCTCTCTCTCTCTCTGCCTCTCTCTAACCCCCCCTTCCCACCGCCTTTCCCAGGAACTCACCAAGACTGCACCTCCCTCTGAACTTCAGAAACCCCTCTTCCCCACAGCCCGCTCCCCACCTCCCCATGTGAATGCTCAGGGCTGCAGCTCCTTCCACCCCACACGTCTCCTGCCCCCTGCCTCCTCTTCCCCGGGCACCTGAGAGCTCACATTGATCCCCATCACTCTTCTCCTGCAGGAAACAAACCCACCCCCACTCTGCAACGAAAGCTCCAGGAAAGAACTTCGAGGAAATGTGGTGCAATCCCCTGCAACACCAAAGAAACAAATTTTAGGATTCTAAGAAAGAGATTTTTATTTTTCCACTTCCCACTGCTGGTCTGTGCTTATCAGAAGAGCTGTTGGGTTGGCTTTTTTTTACTCAATGTTGTCCTAGTGATTTTCCAGAATGGATGTTTACACCCCTCTATGTGTACAAGCTGAAACACTGTCCGAGTAATAACATTTCCTGTCGATAGCATGCCTGAGCATTGGTGGGCTTCTTTGGCATTCAGAATCTTAGCTGACCTGCGCCTGACACGGTCCGGTGGTTTTATTAGTGACAGATGAAGGCATGGAGGCCCAGAGTCAGTACCGTCCTTAGAGCCTTGGGGCCAAGGGGACCCCTGCCTCGTGGGGCCTGCACTTCTTACTGCTCCGTTCTGCATTTTTCTAAGTCACCTGCCAGGGCTGGAACCGACCTCGCCAGCAAGGAAGGGGTGGAGGAGCGTCCTGGCATCTGTCTGGGGTACCTCAGTCCTGGACAGCATCCCGTGTGGGGCCTGGCCTCTGTTTCCCCCCTCTGGGTGCTATCCAACCTTCTAGCTGGCACATGGGGTTGACCAGCTGCCCCAAGGAGTTCCAGGCCTGAGTCTATGGGATTATTCTGGGGCTCCATGGCCAGCTTAGTATTTCTCTTGCAGGCTGATGGAAGGTGCTGATGTGTTGGTTTTGGGGTGACTCCCATTCATGTCGGACACTAAACTAGTGGAGGACTCCAGGCTACTGATGGTCCACTGCCAGCCCTTGGGCTTGAGCTGTGTGGGGACCACGCATTGGCTTTTGCCTGAGCACATTCTAACTGGTGCCATCTCTGGTCTACAGCATCACCTGTCAGAGGGTCCTGCCCAGGGCTACCCCACCTCCTCCAAGGGCTTTCCAGATGGTTCATTGCCCCACACACCCATGGTCCTTCCAATGCCCCTGATCAATACTCTGAACCCGTGCTCCTCCAGGTGAGTCATAGACCATGCTGCCGAGGGACAGCCCCTCCTTGTGTGAAAGGGACCCCTCTTCTTGTTCTACCCATGGCTCCTCGGCCATCATCCCTGTCGGTGGCAGTGTGCGGGAGGCAGAGGTGCAGTCAGCGGTGAAAGAGATGGAGCCCAAATCCTTCAGGAGACACCGACAGAGATGAGATGGCTCTCTGTCCCCGTTGTGAAGTTCAGAATGGCAAAATCAACACGAGCAGAAAACAAGCTGTCATTCATCGTTTTGTGCCTCCTCTGGCAGATGTCGGCATGAGTATCATTCACAGAGTAGAGTGACAACCTCTGAGAGAGTCCTGGAGCCAGGACCACTGGGGAGGGGAGTCAAGTGGGTGATGCACCATCACGGGTCCTCATGGGACCGGTCTTGAGTAGAAGGTCCTGGGCGACTGCAGAGGAGAAAGGTCTCAATGCAGACAGGAGCCACGGCCTTGCGGGTGAGAACAGTGTCACTGCCTTTTTCTTGCTGTTGGAGGCATGAAACTCCCCAGGATCGGTGCATTCGACAAGAAACACAGAGGGCTGGTTCCTGGATCTGAACAGGAAGCGAGAGCCCCCAGAATCTTCATGCACAACCGGCTGGCAGATACGTTAGCAACTCCTCTCTACCATTATTCTAAATCTCCATCGATAAACCACTGTACCTCTCGTAGGCCCACGGATCTGCAACGTGTCTTTTAATGACATTGTTTCTATTGGCAGCCGGGCTGCCCCTGTACTCTGCTGGGACTGAAGCCCCGTCCCAGTGCCCCGGGGGGATTCTAGTCGCAAATACCCTGCTCCTTAAGACACTGGATTTGAAAAGCATCCTCCCCACCAGAGAAGCAGGACTTGCCTTTATCTGATGACATGTCATCCAACAGTGATTCTGTTCCTGCTGTGGGATATCCAACCGTGAGATGCAGGGTCACCACTCTGAACTCAGTGGTTGGGGTGGAGGCTGCAGGCACATGTGAGTGGGATGGGGGCCCAGCAGCCTGGACCTGAGCAGGAAGAGACGTGTCCAGTGTGCAGCCTGGAGATCCAGGGGGGCTTCCGGCAGCAGGTGGCTTGAACTACATTCAGAGGATGAGGGGAGTGGAGTGAGATACAGGCATGGGAGAGGTGAATGAGGGGGAAACTGAACAGTGACCCCAACGACCTCCACGTCCCAGGCCCAGAATCTGATTGTGACCTTATATGGCAGAGGCCTCCTGCAGATGACCCAGGTGGGCCCCAAGTCATCACGAGGATCTGTATAAGAGGGAGGCAGAGATGGGAGCAGTTAGAAGGTGGAGGAAGGGGCCCCAAGCCAAGGAGGACAGGCCGCCACTAGAAGCTGAAAAGGCCAGGAAACTGATTCTCCCCTGGAGTCCCCAGGAGGAACCAGCCTTGTCAACCCTTGGCTCTACCCAATGAAACCAATTTCAGGCTTGTGGCCTCCAGAAAAGGAAGACAATACATTTGTGTTGTTTCAATTTTTTTTAAGGATGTTATTTATTTATTTGAGATGGAGAGAGCAAGTGAGCTGGGGGGAGGAGGAGGAGGGGCAGAGGAAGGAGGAGAAGCAGACTCCCCACTGAGCAGGGATCCCAATGTGGGGCTCCATCCCAGGACCCCAGGATCATGACCTGAGCCCAAGGCAGATGCTCAACCGACTGGGCCACCCAGGTGCCCCTGTGTTGTTTTTAAATTTTTGATAATTCATTATAGCAGCCACAGGAGACCAACTCACAAGAGAACCCAGATCTGGGGTGAAGACTGGACCCAGCTGTGTGGGCTCTCCCTTGCTTCCAGGGTCTTTCGGGCAGCCCCACCCCCCCTCCATCCCCAACCTCTGCCTTCACAAAGTGAAGGTCCCTTCCATCTCCACATGGCCCTCTCTGGACTTGGACCACCCTCTAGGGCTTTCTCCAGGGGAGCTCCCCTGGCTGCCCTCTGTATTACAAATGTGGGAACTCTTTCCCAGTTTGGGCTCCGGTTTTCTTGTCCTCCGACTGCTCAGTCCCTGTTACAAAGCTCTCTACCTCTGCTTGCTCCTTCCACCACTGACCTCGTTGTCACCTCAAGGGCCCTTCTGCCTCCTGAGTTGGTCTGACTCCGTCAAAGCTCACTGTGCAACTGCCCGGACTTAGCCAAGTCTGCCCAAGACTGCCCAGCCCGACCCTGGGGAGAGAGCTCAGCTCAGCTACACAGTGTGAGGGGATCGTCCACACGGGACCATGCTCCCCTCTGACACCACCTCCAAGTCCAGGGGTTCCCCAAACCATTCTCAGTTTTGATCATTCATTAAGAAGAACGCCCTGGAAGCTGTTATGCTCGTGGTAGTGGTCTCCTATGGGGAAAGGATATAGATGAAAACCAGTCAAGGGAAGGGACGTGTGGGGCAGTCCAGAAGAGTTCCAAACCCGAAGCTTCCATTGTATTCCCAGCATCTTACCTTCCTGGTGTCTGGGTGACAATAAGCACAGAGTATTGCCAATCTGGAAGCTCAACCGAGTTTGGGTGTCAGGACTTCCTGCTGGGGCTTCGTTCCACAGCCAATGCCCATGATTGAACTCCGTCTCCAGCAGCCCCCACCTGCAGGTTGGGCTGATGCCTCTTGGTCCCAGAGGCTCACCGTGAGCCACCTCTTGAACCTCATAAACTGCTGGGGGTGGGGGCTCTGAGGGAAACCCCCCAAGAATAATAAAGGGTCACTTTATTATGACACTCCTGTCATTCTCAGGAAACTCCTAGGGTTTAGGGATAATCTCCCAGAAGCTGGGGACAAAAGCCAGAACTCTCTTCAGGGAAGGCCAAATGTTTTACTACACAATGACCTTGGGCCACTCAACCTCTCCAGATGGGGCTTCCTCATCTATCAAAACCACGGATCAGATCCAATCAACAGGATGGTTCTTGCAGTTCCGGAATGCCACCATCCTGTGGGCCTTTGGCCCCCACGCTCTTTATTCAATCACAATGGATCCCTCAGAGCTGTCCCTTTATCAGGGCGATGGAGCTATTCCCCTGAAGTGAGCTCCACCTCCAGTTCCTGCCCACCCCCACCCCCACAATCTGCTTGGAGCTGGGGGCAGTTAGGGACTCAGATACCTCACTGCCTGCCTCCTTTGCCAGATAACTTACCACCATGCTAACAACTGAGAGAGACCCTCTATTGTCATACCTCTTGATCTGGAGAGCTGCTTGATTAGCTCTTCCTTTGTTCCTGATGTTACTCCATTTCATTCATAACAACAAGCTTTCTCCTTAAAAAAAAAAAAAAGATTTTGATGAGACAGATGGATTTTAAACATTTTAATCAATATATACTTGAGCTATTCCTTAGTTATTCCCTGTTCACTATCCACTCAAAAGCAATTCAATCACATTATACTCTAATTCTTTATCCGGTTAAAGACCATAACAAATTTGTGCTCTGGCCATGCATCTGTTCTCACCACTGCTTTGCATAAACTTGTATGTCCTGACGTGCATTTTCCTGCCGATTACCCCAGTTAGACCCAGGATCAATCTGGGAACCTGTTACATGGAAGGGGCAGCTTCTAAGAAGGTCCGTGGCCACTCGGATCCTAATAAAAAATGTCTGATGTCTCTCAGCTAAAGATACCCCGCAAGAATGAAAACCTGTGTATGCATCCTGCCTAGCTCGGGGTGGAAATGAACCACTACTTCCCTTCCTAGAACTCTGCAGCCATCCCCATCTCCCCTCGGAGGGTGGGCGTGCTCACCTACAAAGCCAGAGGGGTGGAGGACAAGGTGAAGGTCTTCCCTGGCTCCCAGATCCTTGAATCAGAACCTCACTGGGCAATGAAGGAAGTCCGGGCAGACAGGTCTGGTTCAAACCTTACGTCAAATCTGACCGGCTGTGTGAACCTGAGTAAGTTATTTAGCCTCTCTGAGATCTACTTCCCTAATGAGACAGCTCTCTCTTTCTCTCTGTTTCTCTCTCTTTCAAAGAGGGTCATAATCCCTGGCTTGCAGAGGTTTTCTGGGAAGCAGCCAGGATGGATGTGAAACGTCCAGAGCATCATTGGCCCCAACTAAACAGTAGCAATCATTACAATCACTGTAAGGACTCTGAGCTCTTTTAACTCTGCAGTTAAAGGGGGACGTTTTATTTTATTTTTTTAAAAGATTTTATTCATGTATTCATGAGAGATACACAGAGAGAGGCAGAGACACAGTCAGAGGGAGTAGCAGGCTCCACGCAGGGAGCCCGACGTGGGACTCGATCCCGGGTCTCTAGGATCATGCCCTGGGCCGCAGGTGGTGCCAAACCGCTGCGCCACCAGGGCTGCCCAAGGGGGACGTTTTAAAAGTTCAAAGCCATTTCAGGTAAATCAGGTACATCCACACTGCCACTGTCTCCCAGAGCGAATTACTTGCCCTGAAAGGGGTGATCAAGGGCAGCCTGGGTGGCTCAGCGCTGTGTGGAGTCTGCTTCTCTCTCTGCCTGTGTCTCTCATGAATAAATAAATAAAATCTTAAAAAAAAGAGAAAGGGGTGATCGATAAAGATTATTAGCCTGCGGGGGTGATAAGTTTCAAAGCGTGGCAAAAGCACGTCTGATCTTAATTAAGTGCCCTTTATCTTCACGCAGAAGGAAGGAGTTTCTGGGTGTGCAGAGGTGGGGTACATTGCAAGAGGGAAACAGCCTGGAAGCTTCCTGCAGGTTAGGATCGCGGTGGGGACTATAAGTGGGAAAAGACACCCCTGGGGCCAGCTTCTTCCTCCCAAGGCCCCCATATTTGGAGCCTCCTTCCTGCGGGATGGGGGACTGTTTTAGGCGCCGTGAAAGCCTTCACTCACAGGGTGTGCAGTGGGGAAGCCTGCATGTCACCTGTCGCCTGGGACCCCAAGATGACGGGCTCTGAGCTCCCGTGCAGAGCACCAGTGGATGGAGGTCTCTTGTCGGGAGCAGCTTGTTCATTCAGGACCTCGCTGGGCAGTGAGCCCGGGAGACAGATCTGAGCTCAGGAGGCCTTTCCTCGGGGTCCGGGTCCTGCCTCCCCCAACGCCCACTCTGTGACTTCAGGACAGGCCCCCAACTTCTCTCTGCGACTCAGTTCAGTCATCTGTCAAATGGCCCAATGAGCATATTTGCACCTCCTGCCCCTGGGAGGCTGTCAGAGAGGATGACAGCTGTGACAGCGCCGAGAGCAGACAGGATGAGTTGGTACTGCTGTTCTCACACATCTTCTGGTCTCCCCCGACCCCACAGGGAAAAAAAAAAAAACCTTCCTGGCCAGGAATGCACTGAGGAAAAGGTGATGCTGCGGAAGATCCAGGAACCGTGGAAGTTTCACTGTGGAAGGCAAAGAGGATGCTTCAGGGTCACCACATCCGTGGTCCCCATTCCTGCCCCATCCCCAGGGTCTGGGGTCCCAGCCTCCCCAGTGTGCCGCTCCCTGGCCCCCCTCCTCGGCCCCCTGGCTGGGGCCTCCCCCACCTGCCCAGCCTGAGCCTCTCCTCTCTGCCAGACTGGCCACCCTTGGCCTCACCTTGGCCCTAACACCCCGTAGCCCTGAACTGTCGCTGAGCTGCATGTGCAGCCATCGACTCCTGCCACCTCCTCTGGCCAGGCCTCACCAGCAGGCACCTCGGGCTTGCATGACAGTCCCAGTCCCCTGCCTCCAAACTTCCCCTCCAAAGCCACCCTGGCCTGGTTGTTTAGGGCAAAGCCCCAGTGGGCAGGGACCTGGCTCCTCCCCAGCCCCCAGATGCAGCCCATCCCAGGGCTGGCTGGACCATCTCCAGGTTTCTGGGCACCAGCTCCTGCTCAAGCCTCCGGGGAGAGGTCCCCTGGGCACCCTGTGCCAGTAGGCCCATCTCCCCTCCCCCGACACACATCAGTCCTCGGTGGGGAGGCCCCAGGGACACTGACTGCCCTCTGCTTGCACCCACACCCTTGAGGGTAGAGGCGAACCCAGGCGGGAGCCTGGTGCATCAAATGCTTTCCACTACAGCTTATTGAATGGACCCTGTCCCGTCAGACCCACCCAGCCCTCGGTCACCTCCCCCTGCTCCCCGCTAGCTCCCTGAGGCCAGCCTCAAAATTGTCTGCTCACTCCGTGCCCTCTGCCTCTCACGCTTTCTGTAACACGCCATTGGCTCCACCGAGAGGCACTCCCCACCTCCTCCCTGGAGGCCTCCGGGAAGCTGCTGCCCATCCTTCTCACACTCATCTTGTGCCTCCTTGTCATGCCCACTTGCGGCTCAGTCGGCCAAGCCGGGCTCTGTAACCCCGGCGGGGGGAGGGAGGCGCTCACTATCATCCAGGGATCGGGGAGGAGTGCCCCATGAAGTGTCATTTATTTTTTTAAATATTTTATTTATTGATTTATTTGAGGAAGAGAGAATGAAAGCACAGAGGAAGAGGGAGAAGCAGGCTCCCCACTGACCAGGGAGCCCAATGTGGGACTCGATCCCAGGACCCCGGGATCATGACCTGAGCCGAAGGCAGACGCTTCACCTACTGAGCCATCCAGGCGCCCCTGGAAGTGTCATTTAATTTGAGATTTGAAATATGAGAAATTCCGAGCAAAAGGAGGAAAAGGCGCACAGGTGTTCCATGCTTGGGGGCCCAGCATGGAAGACACTGGGGCTGCAGAGCATGGGGTGGGGGACTCGGGGATGCGGGGAAAGGAGGAGCCGGGGGGGCGGACAGCCAGGTGTGCTGGGAGAGAGGTGCTGGGAGAGGCCAAGGCCAATGCCGGGTCCTGCAAGCACCTAAGGCCCTGCGAGGAGCTGCCTTTCAAGTGGCCAAGAGACGGGGACAGGCTCTGACTTCTGAATCTAGGATTCAAAGATCCTGCAAGTCCAGATCACTCTGTGCACCTGGCTGTGATCCAACTCTATCCTGGCCCCACCCCTGCCATGCAGGAAGTGTCAGAGGAGCCTCAGGGAGCATTTACTGGATTGGAGGGTGTAGACGGGACTCCTGCAGTAGTTCCCAGGGACCCCCCGCCCCCCCCATTCCAAGCCCGTTTGCCCTGCCCCAAGGCTCTGGACCATGGGAAGCTTTGCTCAGAGGGTAACGTCAAATATTTCCTTAACTTGAAGCTCACCCTAGACTCCCTCAGGGCTCCCCGCTAGCCACCGGGTGTCTCCCCGTGGGTCTCGACACCCAAATGGCATTTTATCTTTCCTTTTCCTCTCTCTCCCTGCGACCCATCCACCACATCAAACCTCAGAGGCTGGAGTCCTTGAATGAAGACCAGTGACTTTGCCATGGTTAAAAGGAAAGGAAATTGGTTTTTAAATAACACAGTTACGGCTTTTATGAAGATCACACACGAAAGTGCATAGCACACATTAGTCCTCCCAGCTTCCAGGAAAATAAAAACACCCCAGGGGCCTCTGCTTTGCCAGCTCCCCCCAGAGAGAGATACAAAGGGAGAGCTAAGGATGCACATTCAGCATAAAATGCAGGGACACATAGAGCTGAGGGCAACTTTCTCAATGCTGGAAAGGCAGGTGTGTGGTGGGGGGATGGGCGGGGGCCCCCTGAATTCAGGCCTGACTGTGGTCCACTTGAGCATTGTTCAGGGTGCAAGGGGTGCCAGTCAGTGGCTGGACGAGATGCTGCTGGTCTTGGGGGATGTCAGATGCCACCCTATGCTGAGCCCACCAGCAGGGGCCCTGAGTTGAGTCTGGCTTTTGGCACCTCTCCAACCTCTTGGCCACCCCCCAAATATGCCTCCTGGCTTTCCCCAGCTGCCCCTAATGTGCCAGGTCTTTGCACTTTCTCCTCAGCATCCCGTGGTACTGACTCCTTTTTCCTTCTCCTCCTCCTGCCCAGCCAACCTCTACCCACCTTTAAGACCTGGGTCCTACATCATAGCTCCGTGGTGGATCCCACCTTCCTGTATCCACCAGGGACTGGGGGCAGAAGAAGGCTGGTGATGACCATGTAATCCTCCTAGCCCCGGAGAGAAGGGGGGGTACCAGGGGTGAGTGGTCAGGTAGGCCACAGAACACATTTCTAGGCCTGGGGACCATTGTCGGGTGTCAGGGCTGTGGCAGGAAGGCCGTCCCTGTGAGCCGGAAGGCCACCCAATCCACCCAAGAGCCTGGATTCCCACCTGTGTTGACTCATTCCCAATATCTTTGCCTGAAGGCACACCTGGAGTTCCGTGTGGAACAAACACACGGAGGGCTCTGCGCGGGCACTTACACATTTCCCATCTCATCTTGAATTTTCCACTGCATCTCAAACACATAACCAAGAGAGGACTAGCAGTATTTTCTTTGCAAACCCTTTCAACCTTCACCTTTGTAGTCGATCACCAGAAACGTGTAACGGTTGGAACTCCTGGGATTTTCTGCAGCAGATCGTAGTCATATGTAGAGGTATGGGTATCAACACGGGAAGGAGGGTTCCAGGCTTCGCAGGACTGCAAGGGTTCAACCTCAGGGCTGTTGTGCGCCTGGCCAGAGCCACCTGTTCAGCATCGCATAGAATCACTCACGGTGACCCTTCTGGACACACTGATAGTCCAATGGAGGAGGCTCTTTGCGCTGAGAGCTGATTCAGGATTATTCACGACAATCGTCATAGAGGCCATCTTGCACGAATTTCATCTATCCCGGGGGTGACCCAGGGGCTCAGTCGGTTAAGCATCTGACTCTCGATTTCGGCTGAGGTCATGATCTCAGAGTCCTGAGATCGAACTCTACATCAGGCTCTACACTCAGCATGGAGTCTGCTTGAGATTCTCTCTCTCCTCTGCCCCTCCTGCCTGCTCATGCATGCTTTCTCTTTCTCTCTCTCAAATAAATAAATAAAATGAAATGAAATAAAGATTTCATCTATCCCAGTAACACTATGCATGCACGTGTAGAGGTGATCCCATTGACAGTGAGAAACCCAAGCATCGGAGAGTTTAGTAACTACCCAAGGACACAGCTCATGAGAGACTGGCAAACCCAGGAGTGAAATTTTGGTGTCTCTGGACTCTGGGCCCTTCTGCTCTGCTGTCCTTACAACCATTATTCAAGACACCCCACCGGGAGGAGGAGAAGGGAGAGAGAAGAGGAATATAATCAAAATCACATGGGTAGGAGCAGGGATGACGTAAAAAGGATACTTTGGTGTTAGGAGACACATAAAACAGTGGAAATATTCTGCAGGTGCATCTGGGCATGAAGGTCAAACCAGCCGGGACACAGGTCTCCTGTTTCCTAAAAATGCTGTTTGGAGAGCTTTCTCTCCAGGAAAATCAGACAAAGGGAAGGAAGGAAGGAAGGAAGGAAGGAAGGAAGGAAGGAAGGAAGGAAGGAAGGAAGGAAGGAAGGAAGGAAGGAAGGAAATGAAGACGTAAGCTGTGGATTTTATCATGGCATCATCCTGGAAGCTGACGGAAGTGCCATCTTTCTATGCCTGATTTATAAACTGTGGCTTTTATTAACCAAAGAAAAACACATTGAGATCAGAAACAGTGCGTATGAGATAATCCTTGCATATGGGCCTCCAAAAATAATAGAATGACATATAGAAACTCAGAGAAACTGCTGACGAAATCCAACACCCGTATATAAAATAACAAGGTTAGAAACGTCTCCTTCTTCATGGGATACGTAAAGTCCCTTTCAAAGAACATTTTTTTAATCAAAGGAGGTTTTTCAACTGGAATTTTCAACAAAGGAGACTCGGGAGTGAGCAAAGGGGACAGGAACAGGTGCTAAGGCATAGAGATGTCAGTTATAAAGGCCAGGGCAAGAAGTGTCCAGAACGCAAAGGAGCCTCCCCCAGGTCTGACCGTGGGGCATTACCTGTAGGTTATAAGGTTCAGCGTCCGTAGAGCTCGGACGGGGTGGCCAGCACCCACGGCATGGTGGGTGAGGCTCCCGCCAGCACCACATCCCCAGCGTCCAGAGTGGCTCCTGCCCTCCTGGCATCAACAGCAGCTTTCTGGGCTCGTCTAGCTTGGCTGCCCGAGGGACCCGGCCGATGGGGGCCGAGCAGAGAGGGGCTCAGACCCAGGGCCCGGCGGGCTTGTCCGAAGCCCAGCCCTGGGGGGTTCTGTGAGCCCATGTGCACTCAGTGTGTAAGGGTACGGGCCTCAGTTTCCCTGCCTGTCCAATGCAGGTGACGGCAGCCCCCCTCCCAGGAGTGGTAAGGGCTAACCGAGTTGTTTCCCACACGGTGCCTGAACTAGGCCTCGGCAACTGTTAGCTGCCACTGTCACCATCAGCCAGTGACTTTCTGAGTGGGGTTCAACATTTACGTTTCTTGAATCCACAGAGGGAGTGGAGGTGTGGAGACGAGCGTGGGGCCGGGTGCACACTCACCCCCTCTCACCACTCCCGTACCTCTGCGGGAGTTTCTGTGCAGCAGGCGCAGAGGAGGCCAGGCCCCTGGCGCAAGGGGGTGGTGCACCCACGCCGGCTTTCACTTGCGTGTGATGCGTCCCCACAAACTCGGCAGAAATAACACTGACTTCACAATAACTCAGCCCTTGTCTCACGGCTCCTGTGGCTCAGGAGCGGTGGCTCAGCTGCCCTCTGCTCAGGCCACACGGGCCGCCGTCAGCCTGTCCCCAGGCTGAGGTCTCATCGGGGCCCCCAGGTCCCCTTCCGGGCTCGTTCGGTGCTTCGCACTTGCAGGACTTGGAGGGGGGGTGGTCAGGTGTCAAGCAGGGGCCACTCAGAGCTCCCGGAAACCCCCGCAGTTCTTACCACGGGCCCCCTACGTGTCTATCCCTCAAAGTCAGGGTCTCTTGCTGCCATCTGCTAACAAGGAGTTTGCTGTGAGGGGTGTAAACACCTAATGACGTAACCCGACCACAGGGGTGACACCTGTCACCACTGCCAGGTTCTGTTGGCGAGAGGCAAGGCGCTGGGCCCGCAGCCTCCGAGGAGAGGGAATTGCACAGGCGAGGCCCACGGGGGGTCGACTCAGGTGTGTCCGTCTGCCTCACACTACGTGCATAGCTTTACACCTTGAGATTTTTCTCATCTACATTCTTTTCGTTGTTTCCCAAATCACACCTACCCTCCAAAGAAAAGGTCTGTGGTTGCTGAAGAGAGTCCCTAATATGCCACATGCTGTGTGTGGTCCCTCGGGCAGAACAAGAATAGAGGTTGGGGTGCGTGTGTGTGCGCACGGTTGTGTGTGTGTGGTCTACATGTGGGGTGTGTGTGTGTGTGTGTGTGGTTGGTGTGTGGAGTGGACACTTGTGTGTGGTACGTATGTGTGGTGTGTTTGCATGTGTGTGTGGTCTGTGTGCAGTGTGTGTGCATGTGTGGTGTGTATGTGCTTGGTGTGTGGAGTGCACACGTGTATGGTGTGTGTGTATGTGAGTGTGCACACATGTGTGTGTCTATGTGTGGTATGTGCGGTGTGCACAGTTTTGTGGTATGTGTGTGTACAACTCTGTGCGTGTGTGTGGTCTATGTGTGGCATGCACAGTTTTGTGTGGGTATGTGTGTGCATAGTTGTGTGTGTGTGTGTGTGTGTGTGGTGTGCACAGTTGTGTGTGTGTATGGTCTATGTGGTGTGTATATGTGTGGTCTATGTGTGGTGTGTATGCATGTGTGGTGTGTGTGTGTGGTATGTATGTGTGGTATGTGTGTGCTTGGCGTGTGGAGGTCACACGTGTGTGGTGTGTGTGTATGTGAGTGTACACACACGTGTGTGTCTCTGTGTGTGGTCTCTGTGTGGTGTGCACAGTTTTGTGTGTGTGTGCACAATTGTGTGTGTGTGGTCTATGTGTGGTGTGTGTGGTGTGCAGTTTTGTGTGGGTATGTGTGTGCACAGTTGTGTGTGTGTATGGTCTATGTGGTGTGTGGTCTATGTGTGCTGTGTATGCATGTGTGGTGTGTGTGTGCTTGGCGTGTGGAGGTCACACATGTGTGGTGTGTGTGAGTGCACACACGTGTGTGTCTCTGTGTGGTCTTTGTGTGGTGTGCACACATGTGTGTGTGTGTGCGCGTGCGGGGAGGGGGAAGCTGAGTGGTCCCCAGACTCCCGACCTCGGGACACCCCCCCCCCCCCCCCCCCGCCCTCCTGCCCCCAGCACCTCGGTGCCCCCTGTTGTGTTCTAAAGACACCGTGGGACCGAAGCAGAGGGGATGAGTCACCGCCTGGAGGACATCAGCGACCTATAAATAGCGCGGCTGCTGACAGCAAGAGGCCCGCACGGGGTTTCAGTCCCCCGCCCAAGCCCCGGTCACCGGTCCATCAAGCCGTTGGTCCCTCGGCCACCCGGCAGCCCCGGGTCACCAGCCCCTGAAGGACGGGGAGGAGGCGGCAGCCAGGCCCCCTAGGGAACATCTCAGAAGGGTTCCCCTGCTGTCGCCAGACTGTGCCTCATGAAGGCACACACGTTTATACGGGGTCGGCGGGGGCGGCAGAGCTGTCCTTCTTTATCTTTGAAATACAAGTTATCCGCATGCAGTAAAAGACACAGACCGTGACAGTAGGGTCTCTGAGTTTTGACAGATGTATGTACCCATGTAATCAGTAAGATCTAGAACATTCCCAGCACCCCCAGAAAATCCCCTCACCCCATCACACCACTGCTCTGATTTCTATCCCTGGGTGGCTCAGGTGGTTAAGCACCTGGCTCTCGATCTCGGCTCAGGTCGTGATCTCAGGGTCGTGGGATCAGGCCCCATGTGGGGTTCCACACTGGGTGTGGAGCCTACTTAAAAAACAAAAACAAAAAAACCATCACTTTGCCTGTTCTGGGAACTTCACATCCATGACATAATACAGTCCAGACTTATTTGCATCTGGTTTCTCTCACTTGACATAGTTTCTGGGAGATTCGTCAGTGTTGTTGTGAGTATATTTAGATCTTTTTGAAATTACAAGAAGGTTTTATCATCTATTGTGTATACGGTTCTATGGTCTCCTGGTTCCGTAAGTCGAACAGCAACACGCTTCTGAATCGAAGACTGGAAAGCACCTCAATGCTGCATCAACTGTCAACAGAATATCTCAAACTGGAGTGCTCCCAGACCTTCAAATTCCAGGTGTCCGCATGGAATTTGTCCTTGCGAGAAAGTCCTGCACCCAAGAATGGCGGTGCCACCCACCCACCTGCTGCTCATAGTCGGAGACCTAGGCCTGAGTGGGCCCCCCCTTCCCCACTCCCACATCCACGTGCATGCCAAGCCCCCTGGAGGAGGGGCAGTCAAGGGTTCTAAAATCTCTCCCTCTCTATCTCGTGTCATCCCCAGGACCCTGACCAGGAGCAGGGACAGAGATAGCCCAGAGGATGCGCCCGAAACCCTGGCCTCCTGGGGAGGGGAGGGCCAGCGAGTGCCTCACGAAGGTGGGGACATTTATAGTGAGGCCTGAGGACCTCTCCCAGCCTGGAGAGGTTCCTGGATGGATTTAGGATAAATGTAGGCGCCATCAGCAATGGACCAGACAGCAGTTTCCACACAGGAGGGGCAGGTCAGCCAAGAGAGGTGTGAGGGGGCAGTAAGGGGCCCCAGGGGAGGTCACAGAAGAGCTGCCAGGGGCTCTGGCTCGGCCACGGGCCTCCCCTCCCTCCTGTTGGCCGCCCCAAGCTGCTTCCCCAAGCTGCAGGTGAGGGACACACTGGGCATTTCCAGGAGCCCGCCAAATCTGATCCTGTTCCCCGGGTCTGATCTCTGAATCGTTAGGGCTGGATTTTTTTTTTTTTTTTAAATGAATCCAATAACTACGAAGCTAAGTACAGCAATACGAAAGTCAAAAGAAGCTAAGAAGATCCCAAGTCTTTTCTTGATCAAACACATAAAGCCAAAAGAACTAAATTCATTTGCCCATCGATTACACTGTGGAGACTGCAGTTCCAGAGGGGAAGTTTCTGAAAATCAAGGAATGATGACAGGCTCCCTGCCATGCTCGTGCGTGCACACACACACACACTGATTCTAATTCGGCTCAGCCACTGAATGGCAGAAATGATCTTGGGCAATTTATGTCCCATCCCGGAGCTTTAGCTTCCTGGGGACAGGAGGGGGATCAGAGCCGACCCAGAGATCACAGGGTCGTCGTTAATCAGACTAACCGAGTGAAGCTGGGAAGCCCCTGGAGCCCGCCTGGCACCCAGTAGGAGCTGAGGAAGTACCAGCCGTCGTCGTCGGCCTTGAGTCCTCACTCTGGCCCCAGAGCATCCCCGGCATCTTCAACTCCCGCTGCCGGGGTATCCATTGCCGCCACCAGCCCTCCCCTCCTGCCCCCACCCCCCACCCCCGTCTAGTTAAGGGCCCTGTTGTTTTCTCCCCAGACAACATCTGCCTCCTTTGGGATCATTCCCGTTACAAGTAGGACTGGTTTTAAAGGCTTATTACTAATGACCGGGGCCCCAAAACAACCCCATCTACTAATGGACTGGGCCTTAGAGGGCAGTGTTTGGGGCCCAGCCCCAATCTTCTGGTTTTCTCCGGCAGGGACCCCAGTGACCGTGCGGGGCTCGGCTGCCTCATCTCTGCACGGCGGGCCACGATCCCTGCCTTCCCCCTGGTGGGGCCAACAGCGGCCGGCCCTTCTCCCCCCTCGGAGGTCATGGCGCTCGCTCTCTGAATCACTCAGCTACAACTTCTCAACACTTTGGTTGACCCTTTATGACCAAGGTGTGTGCTGGCCAGGAGGCCGTGTGCCTCTGCCCTGCAGAGCACCCCGGCTGTGGTCGGCGGGAGGCCCTTGGGTCTCCGGGAGGGTTTAAGTGATGCTGCACTCAGACCCTGGGGAGCGAGCGTCCGTGAAGTTCCTGCTGGGGGGCTGGGACCAAAGGACAGCTGCTCAGCGCCCCCTGAGTGACACGGTGACCCTCTCCCGTTCATCAGACACGATGTCAAGAAGGACGGAACAGTCCAGGATCGGGGGGTGGGGGGGTCCGTCCAGGTGAACCAGTGGAAGCAGACGGACACTTTGCTCCTTGCACAGCCTCACCCCCACACTGGAAGGCGGGAATTATCTCCTCTGTATAAACGGGGTATCCAAGCCAATGGGTTGTGCATGGCACACTTTGTTCGTGGTTGACCTGCCACCCACGGCACCAGGAACTTGTGCCACCCCCCGCCCAGTGGGACTGTCAGGGCTCTCTTCACAGAGCTGCAGCAAACACAGTCCTGAGTGACCCTTGCTCCAAGGGCAGCCTCGCCTCCGGCCACAAATAAGCTGTTGCTTCTTCATTTTGCTCACAGGCTGCGTTCCCCTGGGCCAATGGTTCCTTTTTCTCTCTGCAAGGTGGGAGGTGGGTGTGACATTTTCAGCTGCTATTTCCACGCATCTTAGTCACCGTGGGCAGCTCACAAGCCAGCAAAAGCCTTCCCACAGCCTAGTGCCGCCTCTGACAAGCACTTGTCCCCCATCCAGGGCCCCAAGAGGACAGGGGCTGTAACAGCCCTTCCCAATGTCAGGAAAGACAAACCCAGGCTCAGTGACCAAAGCTCAGCCCCATAGAGACACCTGGCCTCTTCTGAGATCCATTATCAGCTCCTTCCCTCTTCTGGAACATTTTCTAGAACCGGAAATAGCAAAGACCGGATCCTGCATATTCAAAATAGATGCCCAGAACCCAAACCCTGAGGTTCGTGGCTAAAGCCTGTGACAGTCCCCTCAGGCTCCTACTCTAAGGCATTGATTTTTATTTTGGATACAATTTAACAGCCTTGATCTTCTCACTAGGCCAGATTCAAAGCAAGGAATTCCTTTTTGCACCCCTGCTGGGGAAGAGATTAAAGCATGAGGTGGCAATTACACTAGATGCATCTTAAGGTACCTTCCAACCCCAGTATCGCACATTTCCATGATCCTCAGCATAAATCATTATGAAATAAATTTATATAATGGACACAGTTTTGTAGTTCACTTCTCAGCGCCAAGCAAAGCAAACACTTCCACAAATACATACATATTTTATTTCGGGAGCTTATGAGCTCCTTCACCTTCTTTCATTCCACTCTTTTTTCTTTCTTTCTTTCTTTTTTTTTTTTCTTTTTTCTTTTTTGTCTTTTTTTGGGGGAAGCAGTTCAGTTCTAGGAAGGAAGCCCCAGAATCAGGTGCCAAGCCTGGTATTAACAGTGTGACTTGGGATGTGTCATTTCACCCCTCTGGGCTTGTCTGCTTTTTTGTGAAAAAGAGATCCATGTGCTCACCAACATTTATTGAGCAACGACTGTGTGCCAGGAGCCCCTCTTGGCGCTGAGGAATCCACGAGAAGTGGCTCCATGGGGTTTGGCCCCATCCTGGAGAGCATGGGCCATGGAGAGGACGCAGGGTGAGTGAGCCAATCTCAGATAATAGCGTGTGTCATGAAGGGGATAAGCAGGCAGGTCAGTGGGGAGGGAGCTACCTTAGATGTCACTGTCAGGCAGGGGGGGCCACTTGGAACTGTCCGAATGGTCAACAGGCGTCCGCTGCAAGGAGAGTGCAAAGGCCACACTCCAAGCAGTTGATCAGTAAGCGGAGCGTGAGTGTAGGGTGTTGGAGGAAGAAAAGGGAGTGGAGGGGGTCCCCAAAAAAGCCTCCCACTTCATATGCGGTCCCCAGTGAAGGAATGAGCCAGAACGACTTCCAGGACACACGTTATTCAGCAGCTCAGCGGTGTTTTCAAGGACCCAGGCTCTTTCCCATGCTTTGCTCTGCCATCCAATGTGCCATTCATGCATTCAAACATTCATTCATTCAATAAATATACATCGAGCCCCTATGGGGATAGAACAAACTGCCCAGACATACAAATCTCACTCCTGTGAGGATAGCTGGTCAGAAACAAGTAAAGAAATGCAGATTGTGTCAGGTGAGATGTGTGCTTTGAAGAACAATGAAGGCAGGAAGGGTGTTCAAGGTGATGGGGGGGGGCGGGGGGAGGGAGCCGGTGTTTAGAGCGATCATGAGCCAGCTCACCGTCTTGGGATCCCTGAGCAGGGGCCCGAAAGGGGAAGGACCCATGAAGGTGGTCAGGATCCTTGTTCCAGGCCAAGGGAACAGCTCTGGGATGTTGGAGAATCCCACACACCAGTGTGGCTGGAATTTGGGAAGCATCTCTTCCAAAAGGCAGTTCCCCAAGGGGAAAAGGGACCATCTGTTTTCCTTTCTATTTGAGTGTCTTAGCTCAGGCTGTGCTAACAAAATACCACAGACTGGGGGGCTGAAGCCACAGACGTTTATTTTCTCCAGTTCTGGGGCCTGAGAGTCAGAGAGCAGGGCGCAAGCATCCCCTCTGATGCCTGTGATGTCACTTTGGCTCCTGGTGGGCCTCCAATCCCACATGCCACAACCTTCATACCTCCCAGGTATTTCATACACTCTTCTCTCGTGTTTTCCATTCTCTTTTCTCTCTCTGGATATTTTATGCAAACATGTCTTCCAGCTCATTTACCTTCTACTTCCAACAAGTAGCTATTAAACCCACCTACTGAGTTCTTAATTTTACGTATTGAGTTTTTCAATTCTAGAATTTTCGCTTGATTCATTTTTATAAATTCCTGTTCTCAGCTAAAAATTCTCCACTGTTAGGGCACCTGGGTGGCTCAGTGGTTGAGCGTCTGCCTTTGGCTCAGGGTCTGATTCCGGGGTCCTGGGATCGAGTCCCACATCAGGCTCCCTGCATGGAGCCTGCTTCTTCTGCTGCCTGTGTCTCTGCCTCTCTCTGTGTGTCTCTCATGATTCAATAAATAAAATATTTTTAAAAATTCTCCACTGTCACCTCTGTCCTTGAACACATGGATAACTTTTATTGTGATTTTCATGTCTGACAACTCTAGTTTCTGGTCATCTGTGGGTCTGTTTCTACTGTCACTTTTTTCTTCTGCTCTTGTTTCTTGGTAGACCTGTTTTTGTTTTGCTTTGCTTTGTTTTGTTTTACTGAATGCTATAACATTGTGTAAAAACTTTAGGGATTCTGGATAATGTTTATCTTCCTCCAGACAGAATTTGCTTTAGATTTTGGCAGGTGCTTAGAGAGGGAAGGAGTTGATTCGAGGCTGTATTTCCGTTTTTGTTAGTCTTGATCTATTTCAGGTTTACTCTTTCTTCAAGCAGAGCCCTGTAGGGTTGGTTCCCAGTAAGGAGTCTCAGTCATACATCAGACTGCTCCTCTCTGAAGGGTTCTGAACACCAATTCTTGTCTTCCACCACTGAGAACCTCCCAGAATGTCTGCTTACCTTCTCGGCAGTTGGCAGCCACTTTCTGCTCAGTTTCTCATCCTCTGAGCACAGGTGGCTTACATGTGAGTAAATCGCTTGAGGGGCATAGCTGCTGTGTGGAGTGTTGGACCTGTGTCTCTCTGCCTTTCTTCTTCCCTGAATCTTCAACCCTCAAGTCCTGATTGCCTCAGTAGCCCTGATTTTTTTTGTCTCCCCAGTTCTGTAAGAACTGACAGTGCTGTGAGCCATCGCTCTCTGTTGGCTTCTCAGCTTCTTGTTTCATGCTTCTTAGGAATCAGCAAATGTCTCGAGGGAAGGAGATGTAGAACATGAGTCCCCTTTTCTCTGGGATCTTGATCCCTCATGTTACTCTTGCCTTCAAATATTATATTATTGTTATACTATATTCTTTGTATTGTATTATCTCATATCCTTGGTCCAGACATGAAAAAGCTTAGGTGTGATGTGACTTCTGCAATCTCACCCCAGTGCATGCTGATTTGCAGTGTCCTTCCCTCTCTCCTCACCTAGCTGATGCCCCAGGTGCATGCCTCCGGCTGAGCTCTACAATGGCTGGAGGAGCATCAAGAGCTCATGGGTACAGTGTGGGTAGCAAGGAAGGTAGGGACCTCGATCCATGCAATAGGATAAGATTGAATAACAAATAAGTCAATTGGAGAAGGACAAACATTATATGGTCTCATTCATTTGGGGAATATAAAAAATAGTGAAAGGGCATAAAGGGGAAAGGAGAAAAAATGAGTGGGAAATATCAGAAAGGGAGACAGAACATGAAAGACTCCTAACTCTGGGAAACGAACTAGGGGTGGTGGAAGGGGAGGTGGGCGGGGGGTGGGGGTGACTGGGTGACGGGCACTGAGGTGGGCATTTGACGGATGAGCCCTGGATGTTATTCTATATGTTGGCAAATTGAACACCAATAAAAAATAAATTTATAAAAATTTTTAAAAAAAGATTGAATAACAAAGCACATTGTCTCCCAGACCAAAAATACCTTCCAGCTTCCCAGTCCCCAAACTTCCATCTTCTGAGAATAGCTCTTTGGTCCCATTAAATTGCAAATGCCCTCCTGAAAGAAGCCACTAACTGTCATCAGTTTCTGGATGTGGTTTATTACCTCTTTTCAGAGAGACTGCTCACTTTGAAACCAGGTTTTCAAAAGGAATGGCATGGAGAGGGAACACAGGCATGGGGCGCTGTCACGAAGGGGGCAGTGCTGATGGGCTCAGGCCTTCAGCATTTCCCTGGAAACTTGCAGTAACCTCCTGAACGGACCCCTCATTTCTCCAGACTTCAGTCCCTCCTCAACTAATCTGTTTTCCAGGCTATGTCCAAATTATTCCAAAATGTAAATTTGTTCATTTTTTTGTTATTATAAAAATTAAGGCATGCTCATGAAATAGGGATACTATAAAGAGGAAATGATTCCAAATTCAACTACCTAGACTTCCAGGCTTTTTTTTTTTTTTTTTAATGGTTCATCAAACTCTTTAATTTTACAATATGCCATAAACATTTTTCCATGCAATGGACAAAAATCTACTGAAACATCAAGGGCTGCAGTTGGGTAACAGAGAGTGATAGCTAAACCAAGATTAGCATAAGGTTAAAACACAGGGCCTGGGCAAATGCCTACAAAGGACACTACACAAAAGGAATGTCTTCAAAGCCCCTCTGTGGGGCCCTACACCCACCCCTGAGTTCCCTTGGGCCCCTTGAGTGGAAGGGGTCCTGTAAACTTTTTTGCATCCAATAATCCCCCCACCCCAATTTCTGTCTGGTTTTCTTCACCGCACCCTCTACCCTGGCCATCTCATCAAATTCTCTTGTCGTCTCCTCATTGCTCAAATGTATGTCGTGTATGGTTTCCTTATATTCCTTGAGGCATGGAGCCAGCCCCTTGTCGCTTTTTCTTTTGGCCTTCCTGGGTACATCATCCCCAGCTGGGGCGCTTTCCTGCAGCCGTTGGTTCGATGGCTGGCTTTTCTTCTTTTGGCTTTCCGTCACTCTCTGGCTTTCCCTTGCTCTCCTCTGGTTTTCCATCCTTTGGCTTTGTCATACTCTCTGACTTTTCTTTATCCATTAGTATTTGCTCATCGTCTGTCTTTCTCTCATTTTCTAACTTTTCCTGGTCTTCCTCAGTACAAGCTACTTCTGGCTCTCCCGCATCCTGTGGCTGTTCTTTGTATTCCATCTTTCCTTGGTTCTCAGTCATTCCTTCATTTTAATTGCAGAGTTTTTCCATGTTGAGATTTCCCCTCCTTTTCCTGTCCTGCAGGGATTCTGAACAGATCCCTCCTCCTTTTCTAGCCTTGCAGAGTGCTGAGGACAGACATGTAGACCTGAAAGAACCTGGAGCAACAATTAGAGCTCGCAAACTGCTCTGGATCCAACCTCAAGACGACTTTCAGATTTTTAAATGCTTGTTTATACATATAGATATGAGGCCAGTTAGCTGTTGCCGTAAAAGAACACTTTGCAGCAAACCATCCTAGAATGTAGTGGCCTAAAACAATGATCATTTATTTTATGATCTGTAGGCTGTCTAAGGTCTGTCAATCCAGGCTGTGCTCAGCTGGGTGGCTCTGCTGCTCTTGGCTGGGGAGTTTAGTTCGGCACCAAAGGCGTCGTTCATCTTCCTCCTGAAACCAGTAGCTAGCCTGAGAATGTTCTTCCCTAGTGAGAGCTTGGGTGCCAGAGACCAAGTGGAGGCAGTGTCAGAAGTGGTTCACCATCTCCTCCATCACTTTCTGTGGGCAAAGTAAATCACACGGCCAAACCCAGCCCACAGACCCGCAGGCTTGCCCCACCCACGGTGGGAGGGCATGGCAAAATCGCAAGGGTAAGGGCATGGATACAGAAGGGCATGGAACTGGACTGGCGATGCAATCTACCACAGGTCTGCTTTATCTACCCCGCTGCACAAGCTGCACTGTTGTTTTTTTTTTTTTTTTTCACTTAATAGATTGTAGACATCTTTCCAGGTAAAAAATTTGCTCTATATCATTAGGTTTAATGATTGAAAAATGTTTCCATACATGGGTGTGCTTTAATTTATTTAATCACAGAGTTATATTTCCAAAATTCAATCCTGACCATTGAATTCTAACTTGTAACTCTTCAACATCCCTGTCTTAGTCCAGGCTACTGGGACAAAATACCACAGATGGGGGGCTTACACAACAAACACTCGTTGCTCATGGCTCTGAAGGCTGGGAAGTCCAAGATCAAGGTGCCAGCAGATTTGGTGCCTGGTGAGAGCTCTCTTGAGAACGTCTCTTGTGGGCACTGCCTCCTTGCTGTGATCTCATATGGCAGAGAGAGGTCATCTTTCTGGTCTCTTTTTATAAGGGTGCTGACCCCATTCATGAGGGCACCACCCTTATGACCTCATCAACTCCGAAATGCTCCACTCCTAGTACCATCATACTGGGGAATAGGGCTTCAGCATATGAATTTTGGTGTGACACAAACATATAACCCATAGCAGGCCCCACATTGGGCAAAAATCCAAACCCCAAACTTGCTGTCTGAAGTCTACAGTCCTCCACAGCCCAGTGCAGACAACCATTCTTGTTTCATCTCCTCCGCACCCCGTTCTTCTCATCCTTCAGACCCTGTACAGTAGCTAATACAATCACTCCCTGACCCTGGACTGGTTAAGATAATGTTTGCTACTCTAACACATACTCCTCAAATCAGCAGCTGAAACCAGAGAGCTGGACTTCATTCACACTCAAATGATGGTCAGTGGTGGTTTGGGGGGTGCTCTGTTCCAGGCATCACTTAGTCCTCATAAAGGGACCTTTATGGGGGCCACCAGGGGCATCAATATCCAGCCAGCAGAAGGAGAAAGAGAGTTGAGGGGGCTCAGGGCCCCGGCTCAAAAGTGGCGGAAATTGCCTCTGCCCACCTTCCGTGCCCTTATACCTGCACAGGAGCTGGAGGAGGCCACCTGGCCACGTGCCCTGGAAGAAGCAGGACAGGTATGTGACCTGTGTGTAGCAAATTTTATTGCTACACAGTAGGGATTTTTCAAAAATATATGTATATTCTTCTCAGTTCCACAAATCCCATATCATCACAGAATTTTTCTAAAGCCTCTTCCTTTTCTTAAAGTCAGCCATATAAGACCTCCCACCCTCTGGTCTTCCATTCATTTTCCCATCACATCTCCTCTGGCTCTGACCCTCCTGCTTCCCTCCTCCCTTAGAAGGACCCATGTGATTGCACTGAGTCCACCTAGATGACACAGGACGGTCTCCTCGTCACAAGAGCCTCAACTTAACCATGCCTGCAAAGTCCCTTTTGCCTTGCAAGCAGCTCCTTCATGGGTTGCAGGGACTAGGGCAGGGCTACCTTTGGGAGGGGGCATGATTCTTCTCACCCTACTGACTGTCAAAGAACTGGCTGCTCTATGCCTCGCTGCTACATCTGGAAGTGGGAGGAGTAGGGACAGTAATAGGATTAGTGATAGTAATACCTACTTTAGAGAGGATGGAGTTTCTATACAAGCACACGGAACAACAGTTGATGAATAAATGCTCAATAAATGTTGACTTCAGTATATTTAAGCGGTAATATTAGCACTGTGTCAAAAGTTTGAGACTGAAAACAATGTACAGATGCCAACATATTTTTAAAATGAGAAAATCAAAATAAGAATTTAATTCACTGAGAAAATGCATGCTCAACAATAGACAGCAACCTTATAGAAAACCAGTGTGAATTTGGAAAAGAGGAAGCCCCAGATGCCCACAAACTGAGGAAAAGATACTTGAAAGCATCTGTTGTCCAAAAACCAACCACAAAGTGAAAATGACAGAAAGGATTCACTTTACGCCTTGAGACCAGCAGAAGGTGGATAATGCCAGGGCTGGGAGGGATGGACGCGGCCAGCAGGGACTGACTGGCTCCTGGGAAGGGTTCCACTCCTGCCTGTCCAGTTCCGGCACCACAAGCCTGAGATGCTGCAGAGGCCCCTGGGGACGTCTGTCCCCTGGGAATTGTCACATAGATCCACGACTGCTCACCCGCCTGGAAGTGCCCCCCCCCCCAAGGCTGGGAGGGCCATATTGGCAGATACACCCCTTGAAGGGTGACTCAGCATCTAGAAGAGAGTCACATGAGATGTATTCATAGGAACATGGGCGGATGTAGGAAACACCAGGGTTGGTGAAAAAGTGGGAAAGAGAATAAGGTGCAGCACACATGGAAGCTTTGAGCTCACAAGTGGCAATACTCATTTCCCCAGAGCACACAGACTGAACCCTGGGCATACTTGCCTCCTGGCGGGGATGGCATTACAGTGGGGAGCAAAAGAATGAATGAATGAGGAAATGAATGAATGAAAGAAATCCTGGCATCCGCTGCGGGTGGTGGGCTCGCTGTCACAGGTTGACAGGTGTAGGGAGGGAGAGCACCTGGGGAGCGCCGACCCTGACCCCAAGGAGGGATGCCTTAGGACTGTCAGCCCCTGGGGTGGGGAGAAGAAGTCAGAAGCAGAGGTTTTGGAAGGATTGGAGTTGAGAGGAAGGGATACAGCAGTTCCAGTCTGAGGAAACAAGGTGAGCAAAGGCCGAAGAGAGAAAGCACAGGATGCGGCCATAATGGACCCTAACATTTCAGGAGCATCAGATGGATGTAGAAACCCCAGTGCAGGATCATCATTTCCTACTCGGATAACCCTCCAAGGGAACGGTCATTAACTTCCACTTCATACTGCGGACGAGGGAGAGAAGAGAGGCTCGGGGAGGCTGAGGAGCTGGCCAAGGAGCCCAGCCAGGAGGGGAGGACCCAGGGTCTGGGCAGGCCTGCCTCTTTCTAGACCTGCACAGGGCTGCCCCTCATATCTGCTGGACTGTTAAGCCGATGACTTGGGCTGAAGGACACGAGGGGAATGGTTCATGTGGGTTTCTTTGAAGCCCATGTGGGTGTCTCCACGTAGACCAAGGAGCACATGTGGACTCCTCCCCAGTGACCCCATAACCTGAGAAAAGGAGCCAGAGTGGACTCTGGTGTGTGATCTGGGACCCAGCTACACCAGAAACTCATACGACAGGCACTGACACTGTGTGGGATGGGAAGACAGGACACTGTGTGGGACAGGAGGACAGACCATGGGGCACTGTGTGGGGTAGGAGGATGGACCATGGGACAGTACATGGGACAGGGGATAGACCATGGGACACTGATGACAAAGAATAACGAGGAACGTTCATAGCTAGGAACGGGCTTCCACAGGTCACCTAAGAGCATCAGCTCCCTCTTTTCCTTTCTATGATGTCACAGAAAGTCACACGGGTTTGGAGTCTAGCCACCCGGGACGGAGAGATGAGGGTGTTGGAGCTACAAGACCCAGGGATCGTCTCAGTGGAGCTGAGTTGAGCTGAGGGCCCCGGAGAAGAGCCCTCCTTGTAACATCATCCCTGTCCCAGGGCGAGAGCCTGATGGCAGCATCTAATTTGTTTTCCTGCACATGAGTGGGTATTAACAATTGCTGCGATGTCATTTCCTGCTGGGGACAGAGTGTGATGGAGCTGCTGTGAGAAGCTGTCTGCTGGCATTGCTGCAGAAGCTGGGAGGGAGTCCTGGCTCCAGGGAGGCCCCCTCCCTCCCTGCACCCCTAGTAGCTCCTGGGAGCCCTTCTCCAACCCCCTGGGTCTTGCTTACTTCAGATGGAGGCCGCAAGCATCCACCATGCTTGGTGAATCTGAGACACAAAAGCCCCCCCTCTTGACCTTGAGGGGCTCCCGCTTTGAGGTTCTTGCCCCATCCTGCCATGGGCCAGCGGGCTACATCTGGGCAGGGTAAGCTATGCTTCTAGCCTCCTAGGAGCAGTAATCCAAAATGGGACTGGGGACTTGGGTGGGGGCAGGACGGGGGAGGCAGATGGTCCGGGTGGAAGCTGGGCAGCGTGAGGACCAACCAGGAAGGCTGAGATGCAGTGGCCGAGGCCCTGGCCAGAGCCCAGGCTGCAGAGGGCATCACACAGGCCATATCTGAGTCCAGGGACCCTGGGGGCTCTAACCCACCCTTACCTCCCAGTTCTCCACGGGCAGAGAGCAGGGATGGGTGAGGCTGGCAAGAGGGTCTAACAGGTGTCCAAGCCCTGCAGCTGTGCTTTGTAGGTGCCTAGGGTGCTGCACCAAACCTATTCCTGGCCCCAGCTACAGAAGCAGAATCTCCCCGGGGGGCCTTGGGCATGTCCAGGCAGTGGGGCCCTAACCATGGTGGGAGAAGCCTCCACGGGTCTCAGGCATCCTGCAAACATAGCTCCTGGTGAGGCTTTCAGCAGAGCACGTGGAGTCATCCTCAAGCCTGTCCCCAGCACAGGCCACTACTGCCTCTCCACCTCTACCTGGTCCAGAGTGTGTCCCCAGATCAGCTCCCGGGGCTCTGTCACCCCTAGAACTCTCACACATGCTGGGGGGAGAATAGAGTGGTTCAGCACGCTTTGGAGAACCACCTGAAAATGTCCCCTAAAGCCAAACATAAGCCTCCCTGGGACCCACACTCTCACTCTTAGGTTCATGCTCAGGAGAAGCAAGCATGCATGTCCCCACACACGTGCACAGATATGTTGGTGCCACTTTACTCACATGAGCCAAAGCAGGAAACAGCCTAAAAGCGCACCGACAGGATGATGGACCGATAAAGTGTGGTGTGTGCGTTCAGTGGAACGCTACGTAGAAGCACCACGGAATGATCTACTGCTCTGTGCAAGAAATTGGATGAATCTCACAGACGTTATGTCGAGTGAAAGAAGCCAAACTCGAAGGATTGCACGGTTCCATTTACAGAAAATACAAACAGGTAAAGTCATCCACGGTGACTGGTCCGAAGGGTGGCGCCTTTGCGGGAAGGGGGATGAGCCGTCTCCCTGGGCGCTGGAAATGTTCTATATCTGAAGCTGATGGTGATGAGACGAGTGTATGTATATGTGAAATTCCATCAACCTCTAGATTGACGAGTGTGCACGCTATGGACCTCCCAGGACGTATGTCATGCTCCAATCTTAAGAACTTGATTGGGCCCCATTGCCAACAGAGTTGGGTCCAAACTGTGCGCCTGGTTCTCCACGGTCCAACCTTTGCCCTTCTTTCCACCCTCACCTCGCACTCCGCCCCCGCCTCATATCATGCCCCAGCCACGCTGGCTCCGCATACACCTTCTGCATGTCCACACCCGCCTGGCTTTGCACATGCTGCTCCCGACTTGGAATCTTCACCCGTCTCCACCTGGACGTGTCTCTCCCCCTCCTCCCCTCCCTCTGCGCTCTCTGTCCCTCTCTGTGTATGCACGTCCACGGCCACAAACCCGGTGCTATACTAGGTGTCCTCATGGTTGTTATCTGACCTTATTCTCATGGCCAGTCTGGGAGACAGACGCCACTATGAGCATTTTATAGATGAAGAAATGAGTGACTTGTGCGGGCCCACGAAGTTAAGAAGCAGGTCAAGGTGGGATTCACGCCCGGGTCAGCTCAACAAGGAGGTGTTGAGTGCATGTTCATGCTAGGCGTGCACACAATGGTGAGAGCCCGTCCTTGTCTTCTGAGAGTCGCCAGGCTGGAGGGGAAGCAAACCACCAACTGGAAAGGGCGTGGGCTCTGGACTGGTCCCCGTCCTACACTGGACATATCCCTTCAATGCTCCAAGTCTCTGTTTATTGATCCGTGACATGGTGATAACGCCTCCCTGCATCTCGTCAGGTGGCAGGAATGTGACAGACAACAGCAACATCACTGCCCGTCTTTCTGATGGTAAATATCCTCCAGACCCATCAAATTGTCCAAGGCCAAGGTCACATGCCACCTCCTCTCTGAAGACATCTTTAACTTGCCTCCCTTTCTAAGCCCTGACCATCACCCTCCTCCTCCTCATGATAATAATGAAATAATAAAACCATCCGGATGGAGAATTTACTACGTGTTAAGGGTGATGTAAACCATTTACACACATTCTCACATGTAATCCCCATGATGACTTTCTAAGGTGGGAACCTCTGTCCCTACTTTTTAGCTGGGAGTCTGAGGCTTAGCGCTATTTGGGGCATGCCCGGGATTGATCGCCTGTGAGGAGGAGGCCACAGTTTCAGGTCAGTCCAACTCTCGGGCTAGGAATCTCAGCCACGAGCCACCCCACCCCACGTGCCTCTCTTCTAGTATCGAACCACCTCACACCTGACAGGTTATTCAGTCACATTAATGAACATTTGGGTGGAGTTTTACTGTTTACAGCACACACCCCTCATCCTACAGGTGCCAACAGAGGGTCTTTACGTTGTCTTCTAACGAATGATCCTTGAGGGCCACCGATGCCAGGATGTGGCAAGGAACAGCCTGAGCTGGGGGCCCACTCTCCTGGAACTTAGAGTTTAACGGGGAGCTGGGGGCACCCACAACAAACCGACGAGCACCACCTGGTGAGGTCCGGGAGGAGGGTCAGACAGGAAAGAGAGAGACGGTGTGTAGCTGGGGACAGCTCTAGCTGGGGGCCTCTGGGGACAGCATCCATGGGGAGGCGAGTGACCAGAGGGAGGGTCTAGAGGATGAGATGCTGGGGACATGGCACAGCAAGTGCAAGGGCCCAAGAAAGGGGGCAGCGTGGCCTGTTTGAGGGACAGATGATGGAGACTGAAAGCACCTTTCTGGAGCCAAGAGTGGAGTGGGGTGAGCCAGGAGCTGTGAGTGGGGTGAGCCACTGAGGCATCATGGGCATGGTGGGGAGTTTGGATTTTATCCTAAGTCAGAAGGGAAGAACTGGAAGGTTTCAAGCAGGAGTGATAGCATCATACTTATGCTTCCAAGAGGACCTTCCGAGGGCATGACTGAGGCCCGGGACATGGGCCCGGCCCAGGCAGGAGACGCTGGTAGTCTGGCCAAAGATGGTGGCAGGGAGTTTGGTGGGGAAGGGCACGGAGCCGGGAATGGGGTGGAGGTAGGGCTTACGGGACACAACTGATTCGATTTCAGGGTTGAGGAGAAAGAGGGAATCCAGGATGATCCGTGGTTTGGGCTTGTGCTCCTGGATGGGCGGTAGTGCCATTTACAATGACGGGGAAAATCAGGATAGGGCAGGCCCGGGAGCCAGCAGACCCCCATGAGGGAGCAGCCAGGAGGTTGTAGGGCAACAGGGAGTGCCAGGCCCTGCTTTGGGTACTTTCTCCCACCACGAACACTTGTCCTCCAGCTGACCTACCTGCTGCCTCAAGGTCATTCCTCGGGCCTGCTCACACAGCACTTCCCGGCCCACTACACCCCCTGGGAGTGCTGTGTCCCGGGACCTGGTTTCCCTTCCTCCGTGGCATAGACCAGCATCAGCACCTGTTTTGTTTGTCCGAGTATTTCTTTTCTTCCCCGTAAGTGGAATGTTGGCTTCTTCTTGAGACTATGTCCTGCCCAAGAGCTTGTTTCCTCCAGCACCTACAATGGGCTTGCTAGGCACCTAGTTCTATGCGCTGACTCACTGACTTGATCTATTCGGAGCAAACCAATGAATTCTTTCCAGCTCACCGTGTGGGACAACAGTGCTTATGGTTGGGGCAGATCGAAGGGTCTGGCTTTTGATGGGACGCGAGTTCCAATCCAGGCTCACCCTGTCCTACCCAGGTGCCTTTGGACAAGTCCCATGACCTCTCTGGGCCCCAGAGCGAATAAGGAATAAGGCCCAGTTCACGAGGTTGTGTGGCAGTAAATGAAATCACGTTTATAAAGAGCCCAGCCCTGCCTGGCACACGTAACTCATAAAGCGAGCTGAGGACATAAATAGTGATAACCGGAGCGATACTTTTAAAAAATTATTTTTGAAATTACGTCTTGCTCTTCATTCCCTACGGTTGTCACATAGAGAATTTAAAAATTATTAGTCACGTCGGCAGAGACCTCCCTTCCCAGGCCACTGGTACATCAAAAGGGTGTGATAGCACAAGGCTGTGGATGGTTCGAGGGTGAGAAGCAGAAGCACATGCCCGCACCGTTCTCTCCCATCTCCGGACAGAGGGAACAAGGACTCAGTCAGGAATAAGCGGTGGCTACGAGCTCTTCTTTCCAGAAGGGATGATCATCTTTTGTTCTAAGATTTGACTCACGGGCCCCACGGTACTTGCCTCTGTAATTCTTAACGGAGCTTTGCAAAGACGCAGGTGGTCCTCCATTCGCTCTGCGGGTGCTTGGCACAAAGACCCCGCTCCTGCATCCTTCTGGCACCCGAACCCTTTGCAGTGGGACCGTGCCGCACCTCCACTGAGAGATGCAATCCTTTGCCAGCCTCTCCCCGGGATGATCTAGGCGGGACACGAGATGGCTTTGCCCAATAGGACGTGTGTGTTCCAAGCTGCAGGAGCCCTCCCCCTCCCGGGAAGACCAGGGCTGGCCTGACCGAGACACATCACTCCCCTGGGAACAGCCTCATGCCTTGACCCTCTGTCCCGAGGGCATCCCCAGCCCAGGGCAGGACGGCTGAGGAGCCCAGCTGGGAGGGCTGCAGGTGACTTGCAGATGAGCATAGAGATGTTTTCCCCATAGATGAGGAGAATGTGTAGGTAAGAAAGTTCCTTCAAGGGGCCCCAGTGGTTGAGCCTCTGCCTTGAGCTCAGGGCATGATCCTGGGGTCCTGGGATCGGGCTCCCTGCAGGGAGCTTGCTTCTCCATCTGTGTCTCTGCTTCTCTCTCTATGTCTCTAATGAATAAAATAAAATCTCTTTAAAAAAAAGAAGAAGAAGAAGAGGAAGAGGAAGAAGAAGAAGAAGAAGAAGGAGGAGGAGGAGGAGGAGGAGGAGGAGGAGGAGGAGGAGGAGGAAGGAAGGAAGGAAGGAAGGAAGGAAGGAAGGAAGGAAGGAAGGAAGGAAGGAAGTTCTTCTAGGACACAGAGTGGCAGAGGCATGGTCAGGGGTCCAGCCAAGAGGCTGTTCAACTGGTCTAGGCCAGACTTGATGGGGTCCTTACAGATCATGAGGACTTTACACTAAGGCGCTAATAGTGGGAGTGCAGGATGGGGAGAGACAAAGGGTACCAAGTTTTCACAGAGCGTGGGGACAGACAGGCAGGGGAGCGGGGGAGCAGGCCGGGTGGGAGGCTTGGGGGACTTGGGGCCAGGGCATGTGGAGAGACCCAGGCAGGGCCCACCTCCAGGGACAGTGACCACGGGGGATGACCTGAGGCCATCACCCCAGGAGTCTGCTTGGTTCACTACTGCATGGCCTCTTCCCCACCTAGAGCAGAGTCTGTCTCTAAGGAGCTGCGTTAACATGACTGAGACATAGTAATCGGTATTTAAAAGCACTTACTATGTGCCAGGCATGTTCTATGGCTTTATATGTATTTATTCATTCCAATCCTCAGATGAACCCTGGGAGGACTGTATTATCACTGTCCCCATTTGACAAACAAGGAGAGGCACAGAGATTGGAGACCTTGCCTGCTGTTCCAAATCAAGGAATGGCCAGAGCCGGGATTCAACCCCAAGTGGCCCCCAGAGCCAGCCTTCTCCCCTGGGCACCGTCCTCTGCGGCGGGACACAGATGCAGCATCCCTGGCCACCTCCCACCATGTGCCAGGAAGGTGTTCTGCCCCCATCGTGACAACCAGGACAGGGCTCCAGGGCCCGAGAGACAGAACGGCCACCAGTGGAACCCGCTCCAGAGTCTCAGCTCTCTTTTTCTTTCTTTGGCCCTCTTCCTTGGAGGAGAAGAGAGACGTGCCCATGAAGCTCTTCTGTCTTCAAGAGGACCTGTGACCGAGACAGTTCACCTGGAAGATGGGTGAGAAGAGGGGCCGACAAAGCAGCCAAATGTTTACATGACTCGGAAATACAGGTGTCAGTGCCCACGGTGCTACCCAAGGCCACAGCTTCCTGAGTCAGACGAGCAGCTGGAATCAGACCCTCCAGAGGTTGGAGGGAACTGTCCCAGGACCTAACACCCACCTCTGCAGGTCCCTGTCTTGGAAGTATCTACAAGGACGGTTTACAGTGCAGAAGGTTCTGGGCTCTGCTGCAGCTGAGGGGGACAGACCCCCTTCCCCCCGGCTGAGGTTTCTCCAGCAACAGGGGCAGTTTATCTCAACGCCAAGGACTGGAACTCTCAGCACTGACAGGACAGGGAGGGAGACAGGGCAGAGAGGCTCCAAGCCACACCCCCATAAGGAAAGGAGACGTGGGGAGGGCAGCTGAGGGACAGCATGTGACCCATGTGATGTTTTCCAGCGACAGCTCCATAAATACTGATGACTGAACCAGACAGGAATTCAGGGGCATGGGTTTGCAGAGGTCTGAGCAGGGCCTGCAAGACCCTTCACCCAGCCACACCCCTGAGCCACCCACCTCCTGTCTGGGGGCAGGAGTGCCCGGAGTCGGCTCTCACGGTGGCCTTAGCAAGTTGGCAAGTGGCCTAGTCAGGAAAGGTGGGGAGGTGACTGCTACCTCTGTGTTCCTGCTTTGTCTTTGTCACCTGTCACTGCCCCACTGCGGGACTCAACGCGTGTGACATAGAGGATGTAAGATACCTCATTAGCAATTATGCAGATTACATATCGAACGGATAATATTTTGGATGCCTGGTGTTAAATGAGATGAAGATCACAATGAATTTCAACTGATTTTTATTTTTTATTTGGCTACTACACAATTTTAGATGGCCAACAGGGCTCAAGTGACCTTTCCATGGGACCATGTGGGGGTAGGGGGTAAACCCTGTGCACGTCTTTCTTACCAGTTCTTGCCTGAAATTTATCTACAGAAGAGAAAACCTTTCTGCCCATGATTAAGGCCAAGGGAGAAGACCTAGTGAGTCTGCAAGCCTGATAGTCGGGACTGTGTCTCTAGTCCTGTGGTCATTTCGCACAGTTGGTTTGCATGGTCCTCTCCAGGGTTCCCGAGAAGCCCTGGCTGCCAGTCAGTCGGTGGGAGTGTTTGCATTTTCTGGAGCCCGTGAGGTCCTGCTCCCAGCTCTGGTAGGGACTTGTGCTGCGCTGGTGCTTTTGTAGGCTTGTCCTGGCCAACAAGGCGATCTGTCTCCTAAGTTACCAAAAGCTTATCACTCACAGTAAAAGTGGAAACGAAGCAACAACACAAGGAGGAGCCCTCCAGGATGCAAATGATTTGCCTACCACTCTCTACTGAGTCGGTCATCTCTTTGGTTCCAATGTCAACCACATGGGCCCGTGCCTTCGAGGGAGTGGGAGCATGCACACACGCACACACACGCACACACACCCCTTCCTAGAAGAAATATGTGAAACTCATGCATTCGGTAATAATCTACACAGTGATTTTTTTAGTTTGCATCAAAATGCCTTGCCCTGCAAAACGTGGGTCCCAATCAATAAAACTAATGTCCAGTTCCAGAGAAATCTATGGCTGCTAATTAAAATCACCTTCGTTGAAATAAAACATAAAGGATTTACCTCTTGATTCTGCTAATCATTGCTGATGGGTTACTTCCTTTTAATTTATTCTAAAACCGTATCTTTCTGGCTGCCAGTGGTTTTGCAGGACCCCTGAGTGATCTGGTTTCCTTGTACACGTACACACACACATGTGTACAAAGATGCTCACAGCCACAGGGTGGACTTCCAGAGCTCAGGCCCGGAGGTGTCCGGGGATGCATGCCTGAACGCATCACTTGACACTTCCTGACGGGACACGTGCGCTGGGTAAGGAGGCTGAGAGGTAAAGTTTGGGCCAGGCACAAAGTTGGAGTCAGCAGAAAGGAAGGCCGTGGCAGGAAAAGTCCCATCAACAAACAGACAGAGAGACAATGGTGTGCGGTGGGCCAGCCCTGGGTTCTGTTCTACCTGCCTCTGCCTCTAATTCACTGGTGACCTTGGACCGGTTCCTAACTCTGACACTTCCTTTGCTAGCAGGGGAACTGGTCTAGAAGACCCAGTGGAGCCCTGCAAGCATTGATGCTAGGTGTTGGCTCCCTTCTCATGCCGCCAGCAGGTGCGTGCCTACTGTGCATGAGGCATCGCTGTAGGCATTGAGGACACCCAGGCACTATGTCCTGTGCATACCACGGTACAGGAGAAGAGACACACCTGGCAGCCCGGGTGGCTCAGTGGTTTAGCGCCGCCTTCAGCCCAGGGCCTGATCCTGGAGACCTGGGATCGAGTCCCACGTCAGGCTCCCTGCATGGAGCCTGCTTCTCCCTCTGCCTGTGTCTCTGCCTCTCTCTCTCCCTCTCTGTGTGTCTATCATGAATAAATAAATAAAATCTTAAAAAAAAAAAAGAGAGAGTCACACCTGTAACAGGCAACCACTACACAGAGAGGGGAGGAGGAGGCAGGAGCTAGGCAAAGGTCATAAAATAGGTCATAATAGGTCAAAACCCCCCTTGGTGGGTTTTGATCATGTCTTATTTCCTTGTGTGCTTTGGTATTTCTGATGAGCGTCAGACTCAATCATTCTATGAAGAATTATAGGTGAAGGATGGCGGAAAAGCCACCCAGACAAGGGGACCAGCAGCTCCCTCTAGGATGGTCACCAGGGATCCAGAAAGCCCAGCACTGAGTAGGCCCGGGTGAATGTGGGGGCCCAGAGGCGAGAAATAGCACGGCGAGTTCAGGGAGACGCAAATCATTTTGCTGGGCAGGGGAGAAAACAGCATATATGGGAGGGACGGGGGCGGGTAAGAGATGTGGGCAGGAGTCAGACGGTGAGCTTTGTATCTGAAACTGAAAAAAAATGTGAACTTTAACCACTACTGAATGGTTAAAATGCACAAGATGCACTCTTAAAGACACTTGTGAGTTGCTCGCATTATTTCTTCTTGTCTGGTTGGTAGAATTTACCGGTAAAGCTCTCTGGGCACAATATTGTCTTCATCAAGGGGCCTTTATTTACAGGGGCACCTGGCTGGCTCAGTCGGTTAAGCATCGGACTTTGGCTCAGGTCATGATCTCAGGGTCCTGGGCCCTGGGATCGAGCCCCATGTCGGGCTCTGTGCTCCGTGGGGATCTGCTTGTCCCTCTCCCTCTGCCCCTCCCCCTGCCATGCTCGCTTTCTTTTTCTCGAATAAATAAAACCTTTTTAAAAAGAGGACTTGATTTATACATTCAAGTATTTATAGGATTTTCAGCTTTTCTATTTCTTCTTCTGTCGATGTTGGTAAGTTGTACATTTCCAAGGGGGTTTTTCTCTTCCTCCTAAATATTAACATTAATATTAAAATACTGCATTTTGCTTCTGATACCCTTTATAACCCCCTCTCATTCTGGACACTAGGAATTTGTGCCTTTTCTCTTTTTTCCTGTTTCAGTATCACCAGCCACCATGTCTTGGTCTTCCGCAAGACTTAATCTTGGTTTTGTTGATCATCACTAATACATATTTACATTCTACTTTATTACTTTCTGCTCTCAACTTTATTTTTTCCTTCCTTCAATTAGGGGAGAGCAGGGTAATTTGTTCTTTTTTTCTAATTTCTGGAGATCATAGCTAAGCTCATCGATTTTCAGCCTTCTTTGTTTCTAAGATATGCATTGGGGGTTATTAGTTTCCCTCTAGGCATTGTGTAAGCTGCACCCCACAACCTTAGATAATTTGTCTTCAGTATCATTCCCTTCAAAGTATTCAGTTCAAAACGTCTTGATGTCATTCTGTTCAAATTCTCTCTTCTCTTTCGGGGACCCTGTCTACGTATATTAGACTTTCTCAGCACATCTCCTGTGTCTCTTACCCTATCTTTTGTATCTGTGGATTCCATTCTGATGACTTTCCATTCTTTATTTTTATGACCTATTTTTGATTCACTGAGTCTCCTTTTAGCTATGTCCATTCTGCATGAAACCCTTCCATTCTGAATTTGGGTTACTGTATTGTTCAGACATAGAATTTCAATTTGGTTCTTTTTAAAAATAGTTTCTAGGGATTTGCCATAACTTAACTCATTATTTTTTGTCTTTGAGTATATTAAAAACAGAGCCATTAAAGAGTCTACATTGGGACACCTGGGTGGTTCAGCAGTTGAGCATCTGCTTTTGGCTCAGGGTGCAATCCCGGGTCTGGGGATCAAGTCCCACATCGGGCTCCTGCAGGGAGCCTGCTTCTCCCTCTACCTGTGTCTCTGAGTCTCTGTGTGTGTGTGTGTCTCATGAATAAATAAATAAAATCTTAAAAAAAGAGAGTCTATATCTGTTCATTCTATTGGCTAGAGCCCTTGTGAGTCTGTTTCTATTACTTATTATTTCTCTTGGGTTTTGATCATGTCTTATTTCTTTGTGTGCTTTGATATTTCTGATGAGTGTCAGATTCAATCATTATATGAAGAATTATAGAAATAATTTGAGGGCTAAAATGACATATTCCTACAGGGAGGATTTACTTTGGCTTCTGGTTGGCCCTTAGAGCCTCTGGAAATCCCAGTTTGTCATAATCCAATTATAGGGATTAAGATTATTTGAAGCTGAGTAATGAGTATGAGAGGAGGAGATGGACTTAAAAACCGGGATGCCTGGGTGGCTCAGCAGTTAAGCATCTGCCTTTGGCTCAGGGTGTGAACCTGGAGTCCCTGGATCAAGTCCCACATTGGGCTCCCTGCATGGAGCCTCCTTCTCCTCTACCTATGTCTCTGCCTCTCTCTCATGAATAAATAAACAAAATCTAAAAAAAACAAAAACAAAAACAAAAACCTATCTGCTCTCTCTGCTGTGTACCAGAGATCAGAGCAAAACTGGCAGTCCAAGGTCCAGTGCTCCAACATGCCACAGCCAAATAGACCCCCTGTCACTGAAGCAACACTTTAAAGGAAATCGGTGTTTCTTACTTGGTTTACTCCTCTCTGCATTATAATCCCAACCTGCCATATGTAGAAAATAATATGTAGAAGGAGTTTAAAGTCTTTAACTCCTTCTGCATAATCGTGAAATGACAAAAGGATTTTTTTCAGAGTGACTGAATCCCAACTCTGAAACCTGTAAACATTTATTCCCAACAGACCATGAATAATAGTCTGACTGAAGAACCACCAATGAGCCCTCATTATTGACCCAAAGAAAACATTCATCTGTTCTGTCCCAAGTTTGATGCTCTTTAGTGCCTCTACACACACGCATGCACATATTCTCATTGTGTCTGACATGTTCCCATACTAGAACATAGACTTCTTGTTTTGGAATCAAGATTTGTCAGCTTGGAAATTTCTAAGTCTTTGTTCATGAGTGCAAGTAAAGTACAGTCTTTAAGAACAGACTTTTTCAGTAAGAGCTCAGCTCACCTTCCCCATGGTTCTACCTTCTGCTGGCTGCTGACCCGCTCACCGCTACGGGCAGCATTCTTGCCTTAACCCAAGGGACCTGCATACATGCTCAGGACCCGACTTTACATGTTTGGGTAAGCACCCTCTTCCAGGCCAGCGCTGTTCTCTATATAGCTGTGCTTTCTCTCCCACTCAGTGCTGTCAGAGAGCTGGGGTCTTGGCAGAGGGCAGGTATCTGAGTATCTCTTCCTGCCTAGGGACAAGTTGAAATAGACCCTCCAACCCACACCCTGAATATGACCAAAAGTTATGATTCTCCCTGAGTAACATTGCTGGACATCTTTGCAGACTTTCAGATGCCCTCTGTGCATCTACCTTGTCCTCTGTGTTGAGGCAGCTATGAGCAGATCCAGAAGAGTCAAGAGCCACACATTCCATCATCCTCACGAGTTTGAGACATAGACTAAGATCACTCACCAGACTGAGTAGGCGGGAACTTTCTGCCCCCTGCCGGGTCCTACATGTACCTCAAGATCAGCTCACACATCTCTTTTCCATCCAAAGTTTCCTAATCCACAGGCCCAGTGCTCCGTCTCTGGCCCCAACCGTAAAGGTCTGCAAGCCTGTTTTCCTGGCTAGGCTATGCCTCCAGGGCAGGGGAAGGTCTGATTCAGCTCTGTGTCCCCAAACCAGAGCTGGGTTGGCAGAGCAGATGCTCCTGAACTCTGCCGATGAGGAGCCAGTGGGGCCCATGTTGTGTGGCAACACGCTGACTGAAAGAGCTCAGTCTCCTTGCCTCAGGAGTGTGGGGTGGGGTCTGCCTTAGGATTAGCCCCTGCAGGCTCTCCCAAAGTGCTCCGTCAGGCCAGACACTGGTGAGTGAGCCTTCCAAAAGGCGGACAGCCCTCCAGTGCTCCCCAAGGGCATAGGTAGCCAATCTCCACCCTCCAGGGGGGCTTTCATCCTTGGATACATGATGTTGGCACAACTCCCCAGAAGGGGGCTTTCGGGTCTGAGCTTGGTGGGAGGGTGGGAGGGGTGATGTGCTAACTACTGTGCCCCATCTCCTCCATACTTGGACTTTGGAAAGAGACATGTGCCTCCTCTTATTGCACAGCGCGGGAGCACAGGTGTGGGCCACATGACCCAGATTACCCAGATGCAAACACCTGTGGGGGGGGTGCGCTGCGGGTGCAGCTATGAGGGATGGCATGGGGAGGGGGTAGTGGGGCGGGAGGATCACTCTGGCCATAGAGAAGCAGAGGGGTTCCTGCCCCAAACAGTGCCTGGGATCATGCGCTGAATGGGACTCAGGGGGGTCAGGGAGCCCACCCACCCCCCACATGTTGTTGAGGAGAACAGAGGCAGAAAAATATGACTAAGAAAAACTCATCTGATAACATGTGGTTATCACCAATCCACATCTGAGATGTGCCAAACACGACATTCTTGAAGGGTCTTGTGACTAATGTTTTACTGTTTTAAAAAAGGACAATGACCAGCCCTCCAAGGTCCTAGAAACCTCACTTTCAACACACACAAATTCCCCAGAGACTTATGTTACCCCCCCCCCCCACACACACACACCCACCCCCAAGCCCCACTAACTAAAAAGTATACAATCAGTCACTCCTCACAATAACAAGTGAGGAGCCCCTTCCTCCCCAGGGGTCCTGGCCCTGGGCTTTAATAAAAGCACCTTTTTGCATCGTGAAACATCTCAAGAATTCACTTATTACACCAGATGACCCCACGTCAATGGGATGCCTCGGATGCCAGACTTTTCATTCCACCAGCAGACTCTGACCCAAGAGTCAGGGGCCAAGGAGACGGTGTTCCGTGACCAGACTTTGTTGGCAGGGGGTAGGAGAGAAGAAACAGGTATCTGGAGGAGAAGCAAGAAGAGGGGACAGGAAGGACGGCTCAGTGGGTGGCTCCTGCCCCAGAAGACCTTGCCAGATCCCACTCCTTCTGGGGACCAAATCCACCTTGATCTATGGCTGTTCACTGTCTTTTGGAAAAGGGGGGAAACTGCTTAACCCCAAGGTCAGGAAGAGCGGCCAGTGCTTGTGATGGACAGAGGGACAGAAATATCTTCATGCTCCATAATAATATAATTATTCTTGACCTTTTAATAATCTTATAAATCCTATATCTTATCTAAGACATTATATAAATATGAATTTTATAATCCTGTATTTTCATGTGAATTATCCCATTTGATCCTCACAACAATTGTGACACAGAGACAGGAAAGAATTTCTCAGTCACCTGCCCCTCCCCCCCCACACTATTTTAGGGATGAAGAAACAGGCTAGAAGTAACTCCCTTGACCAAGGTCATAGAGTGAATGGGCACGGAGCCCCTGGCTTCCAACTCCGGGCTGGTGCTTCTCCCGTGACGCTACAGTGGGGCCCCCCTCGTGACAGCACCTCCTCATAGCAGGAGCATGTCATGGGCACCCACTGATGTCCTGTGGCTGCTGTTACACAGCACCACAAACTGGGCTCCTCAGACAACAGAAAGTCGTTCTCTCATGGTATAGGGGCTAGAAGTCCAAAGTCAAGGCCGGGCTGTGCTCCCTCTGAAGGCTTCAGGGGAAATTCCTTCCTGTCCCTACAGCTTCTGGGTGGCTCCTTGGCGTTCCCAGGCTTGTGGGCACATCATCCAGTCTCTGCTTCCATCTTCACATCACCTGCTCCTCTGGGTGCATGAAATCTCCCTCCATCTCCCTCTTATAAGGACACCTGTGATGGCCCAGGGACAATCCAGGAAAGTCACAACCGTAAAGATGCTTTATCCAAAAAGGTGCCCTTCTGTGGGTTGGGATGTAGAGCCTTTATGAGCCTACTGTAGCACCTTTCTGTTCATTCCTGCCTCGGCTAAAGGATGGGGTTCTGATGGCAGTGGGTCCCCCTGACTCTTTCATGTGTTCAGCACATTTTCGTTGAGCACGTCCTAGGTACCATGGTCAAGGTGCGAGAAACACATCCATGAAAACAACAGAACCCCGACCCTCCTGTTCCCGCAGCTGGCCTGCCTCCCCTGAGCCTCAGCTCTCCTGGCCAGGAGGCGGCTTAGTGGTGAAAGGCTCAGATCCAGGAGCCGGATGTCCTGGCCTGAGTCCTGGCCCCGTCACACAGAGCATGTCACACCCCTCCTGTGCCTCTGTTACCTTTTCTGTAAAGTGGGGGTGGAGTGCCTCCTGGACAGGGTTGTTGGAGGATATGATGAGTCAAAAGCCATGAAGCTCTCTCTTTTTAAAAACAAGATGTATTTATTTATTTGAGAGAGAGAGAGAGAGAGAGAGAGAGAGAGAAAGCACAAGTGGGGGAAGGAGCAGAGGGGGAGGGAGGAGCAGGCTCCCCACTGAGCCTGGACCCAGTGTGTGGGGCTCGATCCCAGAACCCTAAGAATACGACCTGAGCTGAAATCAAGAGTCGGATGCTTAACTGATTAAGCCACCCTGGTGTCCCCAAAAGATGAGACGCTCATAAGCATGTGTAGAGCTCGGCACAGGTATGGACATCTTGTCGTTGCTCACGGCGCAGCCTCAGGAAAGCCAGTTGACTGCACTTCCATTCTGAAGGTACATGGCTCATGGGGCTGTGGGAGGATGGCGTGAGCTAATGGCACTAATGCACCTAGTAGGTGCACACCCATTCATCCAAGTGGTTCCGTGGCTTTTAAATCACTCTTGTGTCACCCTGGGATCCAGTCCTACAGGGCTGCTTGTCATTCCCAAACCCACCAGACCTTTCCTACTCTTTCCACGTCCCCCTTCTACCTCGACGTGTCTCCCCTGGCCCAATCTCTCCACTTTCCAAAACTCGTCACCCTCCAGTCTCCCCCTCCACAAAGCCACCCCTAGATCCCCAACTGAAGGGACCTCTCTGTGCTTGGAAACTGGAGCCCAGACGACCTGGGGTCTGTGGTTTGTTGGGTCCTGGTGCCTCCAGCTTGACTTCCAGGGAATTGCATGTGTCCCCACTCTCACCCTTCAGGGCAGGACTGGCTGCTCCGTGAGCCCCAGAGCAGGGCCCAGGGCTGAGCACAGGGCCGCGTGGGGGCAGGGACGGGAACGCAGGGGAATAAGCAGGTGGGCGCTACCGCCAGGCCCCCAGGGGGCTCTGCTTCGGGCTGGACGTGGGGGTCCAGGTGACCATCCTCCATGGCGTCACCCACCCAGCTCAGAGGTGCTCCCACAGAGTGTGTAAAATCCTGGTGTGGGTCACAACCAACGAGGAGGAGGAGGAACTGCACATGGGAAGGAGGAGGCGGAGATGGAGCAGAACTGGAACAGGACAGAACAGAGTAGACCAGAAAGTATCAGAGCAAGTCATTCATAATGAGAGTTAAGTATTGCTCCGTGAAGCACCCGCCTGTGTGTGTGTGTGTGTGTGTTCACATGCATGCCCGAGCCCTGGTCACCATGGGAACTGAGTTTGTTAGTCTGGGTTGAGGTTGTCCCCATAGAGCACAGGGAGCAGGCCTCTTTGCCAAAGGCCGAGGGGCCATCTCTGGGCCCTGTGGCCACAGCTCCAGGTGGGCTCCAGCTGCTCCCACCCTCCCCACTGAGGGCCGTGGACACCCCCCGAGCCCAAGCCCAGGCCCCTGTCTGCTGGGTCACCCTACCAGGAACGTGCCAGAAGGAGGAGCCCGGGCCTCAGGAGCCAGCGGTTGTCTCACAGAGGCAGGAGGAGGGGCCCATCTTTTTCAGAAACAAGTGAGGCCCTTTCTCCCCTTGGCTTGTTCCAGGGACCAGCAGGGCTGGGCCAGAGACTTGATTTTTCAAGTATTCCTTGGAGCTGTTGTTCCTTGGAACATCCTGGTTTCATACCCTGCTTTGGGCTCTGGGGCGACCTCCTCTCCTCCTCCCTGCAAACACTACAGCAGAGGGCAGGGGGCCCCCCACTCACCGCTGTGCAAGCCCTTGCCCAGGGGTTGGGGGGCTGCACACATTTCCAAGCAGTGTTCACGAAGCGTCAGCACGGAAGGGCACCCACCCCTGGGTGGAGGAGTCGGGGTACTCTGGGCCCTTTGGGGCTGTTCCTCTGGCAGCTGTGGGCTGGATTCCTATCCCCGGCCAGCACTTCTCATCAAGATGAGAGGCTCTCTGTGGTGGGACTGAATCAGGAATGGTCCACAGGTTCTGAATACGCCTCCCCCGGTGTGTGCTGAAGAAACAAGGCCAGGGGCATCCTTGGGGCATCAGAGCAGCTCGCTTCCAGGGAGGGGTGGGGCTGGGGGTGAGGAGCAGGTCGCTGACCCGTGGCCTATTCATCAGGCCCTGGGAGCCCCAGGTGTGTGATGGCAGCTGGGCCAGCCCTTCGGCCGCCCACCTCCAGCAACTACCACACCCCAGCCATCGCGGCAACTGTCCTCTCCACGAAGGCAGCAGGAAAAGTTGGAGGAAAGCACCAGATGGGGAGGTTGGATAACATTAGAACCAGGTACAAACCCCCCCACACCCACCCAGTGATCCTGGACAGGGTGCTTCGTTCCTAGAGCCCCGGCTTCTGCATCTGTAACAATGAAACTGAGGGCATCCGTCTTGGGGCACCTCATGGGGCACCTCACTTAAGAAGGCGTCGGGGTTGGGACTCCTGGGTGGCTCCATGGTTGAGCGCCTGCCTTTGGCTCAGGGCGTGCTCTTGGGTCTGGGGATCGAGTCCCGCATCAGGCTCCCTGCAGGGAGCCTGCTTCTCCCTCTGCCTGTATCTCTGCCTCTCTGTGTGTGTGTCTCTCATGAATAAATAAAAATGACATCTTTATTAAAAAAAAAAAAAAAAAGAAGGTGTCAGAGTTAAAAATCACAGGTATCCCTGTCCTGGACCGGCAGGCAAAATACAGGGTGCCCAGCTAGCTTTTAATGTCATCGAAAGAACAAATTTTGTGTAGTTTAAATATGACCCCAGTATTATATCTAACATAGACTAAAAAAGTATTTGCGGTTTATCGGAAAGTTCAATGTACCTGAGCATTCTGTGTTTTTATTTGCTCCATCTGGCGAGCCCCCCGCCCCCCACCAGCCTGCCAAGGCTGCTAGTGTGACCCCACACACGAGTGCCATTGGCTGAGGTCTGTGGCATGGCCGCACGGGTGAAGGAGTGAAGGAAGGGCACCACTGGGGGCCTGCAGGTGCCAGTTAACCTGCGGATTGGCTACCAGGGCATTCAGCGACATCTACTTGTTCCTTTACTTCCTGAGTCGAATGGACACCAGCATCGAGAAGGGAATGGGGCCAGCAAGGCTCTTGCCTGGCCAAGCTGCCGGCCGCCAGCGAGAAGATGGCCTGTGAAGGGGCCGTGGGTTCAAGTTACAAAGAGAGACTGTACCCCAACAGCTCACTTCTGAGAGGGTGAGATTTGTGATAGCCTCCATTACCTGGGCTGCGGCCGGGCACTCAAAAGCCGGAGCAAGCCTCCTGGTCCCCTGCCAGGCCTGCTGCAGAGACAGCACACACAGCTCTCGTCACCCACCACGTACTAGTCAGGGAAGTATCTAGAGAGACTCACTGGAAAACCAACAGGGAGCCAGTGAGGCGCCTGGGGCCGCCACCCCGACGGCAGCGTAGGGAGCCTGAGCTGGAACCCACAGGGGCTGTGGCTGCTGGCGGAGGACAGTGGTCAGGCTCACCCTCCACACACCCACAGGGACTCATAGAGTCACCAGACTTGGCAAATAAAAATATGGGCCCTGATAAATTTAAATTTCAAATAAACTGCCCCTCCCCCTACTCTCATGCTTCCTCGCTCTCTCTCTCATAAATAAATAAATAAAAATTAAAAATTACCAGGGCATGTGGGCAGCTCAGTCAGTTAAGGGTCTGCCTTCGGCTCAGATCATGATCTCAGGGTGCTGGGATCCAGCCCCACATCAGGCTCCCTGCTCAGTGGGGAATCTGCTTCTCTCTCTCCCTCTCTCTCTTATAAATATATAAAATCTTAAAAAGAAATAAAAACAAAACGTACTTACTGTTCATCTAAAACTCAAAGCTAACTGGGCCTCCTGCATTTACTTGGCAACGCTAACAGGGAAGGAGCAGGGGAATGAATGCCCCGACCTCCTCTCTGCTCCCCGCACCTCCCATTGGCCCAACCAGGGAGAAGCCAGAGAGAAAAGGAAGCCTGATGTGATGCCATCCACAGAGGTCAGTGTTCAAGGACAGGGGGAAGGAGAGGCCGAGGAGAAGGGGCTAGCCCACACAGTACACTGCAAGGAAACGGGACTGAAAGCCAGCTTGTGACAGTGATCAGAGTGCCAGGAGAGTGACGACGAGTGCCATCGCATGGGGGACTCCCACCCCACAGCAGCTCGTGGCATGTCCCCCCCTCCCCCCCGCTTGCTTAGCTGCTCTGACCTCAGTTCCCTTTTCAATAGAAGCCGAAGTGTATCAGATAAGATTTATTTCTAAGATTCTTGTGAACTTTAATGCTTTTGGATTTGCAAATTGCAACAACCACCTCAAAAACCAGGTGCCCTATTGTCAAAAAATCCCTGGAAATCACAGATTCCCACACAGCACAGCAGCCCTGGACCCTCATGCAGAGAATCCCACAAGTCTCTCCCCAAGGGAGGCTCATGACTAGGACTCAGGACAACAGACCAGCATCATCCAGCCGTGGGACACAACCCAGGACCACCACCGCCCCCCCCCCCCCCCACCATTTAAGAACAAAAGAATGTGTGAGAATGTGAAATGGTGTGATCACTACAGGGAACATTATGGCAGTGTCACAAAAAATTAAACACAGAATTAAAATATGACCCAGCAATCCTACTTTTGGGGATGTACCCAAAACAACTGAGAGCAGGAACTCAAATAGGTACATGCACGCCAGGTTCAAGGCAGCCCCATCCACAAGAGCCAATAGGTGGAAGCAACCCAAACGTCCATCAACAGATGAGTGGGAAATTAAATGTGATCCACCCATGCGACAGAACAGGATTTGGCCTTAAAAAGGAAAGGCATTTCAGTCCAACCTACTGCATGGACGAGCCTTGAGGACATTATGCTAGGGGAAATAAGCCAGCCACAAAAGGACAAACACTGTGTGTGTGCTTCCACCATATGAGGTCCCTAGAGTCCTCGGATTTAGAGAGAGATTTAGCCTTCAGATTTAGGGGCAGAGGGAGGGAGGAACAGCGAGTTAGTGTTTGATGGGGAGAGCATTCCGATTTAGGAAGACGAAAAGTTCTGGAAATGAACGGTGGTGGTGGTTATGCAACGGTGTAAACATACTGAACGGTACACTTAACGGTGGTTAAAGTGGTCAATGCAATATATGTGTATTTTATCAGAGTTTTCAAAAAATATTTTTTAAAATTTATTTATGAGAGAGAGAGAGAGCAGAGTGACAGAGAGAAAGAGAGCATGAGCAGGAGGCAGAGGGAAAGAGAGAAGCAGACTCCCCACTGAGCAGGGAGCCCGATGTGGGGCTCGATCCCAGGACCCCAGGATCATGACCTGAGCCAAAGGCAGATGCTTAACCTACTAAGTCACCCAGGTGCCCATCAGAGTTTTTTTTAAAAGGAAAGAAAGCAAGTATATCTTCTGCTTTAGAATAGTGTTCGTCTAAAAAGATAAAAAGGAAGAAAGGCTGTAGCCCGAAAGGCATGTTTTTCAGTTATTTGGAAAATTAAATTATAGCAAAAGCAGCATTTTCTCATGATGTGGGGGTAATAGCAGCATTATGGTAACTGGGTTAGCACCATTAGGTACGTTTTTAGAAATTAATCCCAGAACCCAGTTTGTAGCCCGGGCACTGCGGTGTCATCCCCCCAGGACTCTCCCACGTGGATATAACCACGGCCTACTAGGCTTGGCGACACCACCACCAACAAACAGCCCTTATTCCCCTCCAGATCTTAAACTCGTTTGTCTTCCGATACCTCGTTCTTTTCCTGCCTGATCATTCCTGAGAAGTGGGGAGTTCAGAATGGCTTTCCCTCATTTACACGCTCAGTTCAGTAGAAAGAAAGAGATCTTAATTTTCTGCTCATTACAAGGAGTTTGGAGTGAGCGCCTCTTCCCACAGAGGGCTCCACTCCTCGGGAGCAGTGTCAGCTGGGCCTGGAGTCTGCCCACGGAGTTAAGTAATTTCCCTGAATTCCTAGTGGGCCGCTCTGCTGGGCAGGAGCAAGCAGGACACACACGGAGGAGAAAGAACCGGTTTCCACCTCTGACAAATTTCTAGTCTGGTGATAGATAAATAACAATAAAATAAGGAAGACCATTTTAGTCAACCCCTGTCGTGGGGATTTAGGGAAGAGATGTATCCAGCTAACGGGATCCGGAAGGTACTTACAACTCCGCAAGAGAACATACACGAACGAACACACAAAAAGACAGTGAACATCATTAGTCATCAGGGAAGTGCAAACTAAAACCACAACGAGACACCTCTATACACTCAATAGAGGAGCTCAAATTTTTATCTAAGTGTTTACACTGAGAACCAACAGTTGGCAAGAATGTAGCAGACCCTGAATCATTCACGCACTGGAAGTGTGAGTTCCGCACTGCTGGTGGAAGTGGAAATGGTAAAACCACATCGGAAAACACATAATCTGAGGAAATGAGACACACACAAACCACGAATGCTCAGAGCAGCTTACTTCGGGATCGCCCCAAACCGAAAACCCAAAATGTCCAACAAAAGGGAAATGGGTACTAAGAAGACGGTATGTCATGCCCTGGAATAATATGCAGAAATGGAAAGAAATTAATTACAGAACACACAAAAACCAGGAATCTCAAAATCCTAACACTGAGTGCAAGAAGCCAGGCACAAAAGAGTCTCTGCCCAAGTCTGTTTGTATGCAACCCTACAAAATGCAAACCAATGTCTCATGGGGGAACAGAGGCTCTGGCGAAGTGGAGGCAGAGAGGAGAGGGAAGCGGGAACCAGGATCTGTACCTTCCCTGCTGTGGCACTTCTCACAGGCCGAAACACGTCGGCACGTCGGAACTCATCAAATTCTATCGTTTAAATGGGTGCAGCTTATTGCACATAAATTACACCTCAATAGTGTGACCACAGGAAAATTTATAAAGCCACAAGAGCAAGAGGCGAGGAGGCAAAGGAAACAAAAGATGGCAATACAGCTCTTTAAACATCTTCACTGAGGTCTAATTGATATGCTAAAAATATTCAATGTATACAATTTGATGAGTTTGGTGTCAATACAGTTTTTGAAAAGAAAGAGCTCATTCACACGGGGTGAGTGTCTGGGTTGGGCCTGATAGGGCAGGCACAGTAGGGAGAAGATTATTCCAGAAGTGGAGGGGGGCCAGACAGTCCTTGGGGGGCTCTGCACTCTCCCCATGGGCATTGTTGGTCCTTTGGCCTGGAAAATGGGGGCCTTTGCCTCCGCCATGGGAGATGGTGTTATGGAATGTTTGCATCCCCCCAAATCTGTATGCTGAAGCCCTAAAGGCCAGTGTGGCTATATTTGGAGATGGGACTTCTAAGGAAGTAATTCAGGTTAAATGAGGTCATAAGGCCCGGGCCCTAACCTGATAGGATTAGTGTCTTTATAAGAAGTGACACCAGAGCTGGCTCCAGCTCTGTCTCCACTTCCCCATTTTCCCACCCCACCAGTCCTGTGAGGACACAGCAAGGACACAGAAGAGGGCTCTCATCTGGATCCAACCGTGCTGGAACCCTGATCTCAGCCTCCAGACCCGTAAGAAATAAATGTCTGTTGCTTAAGCCCCACCTCCACCCCCACCCCCAGTCTTAGGTACTTTGTTAGCTGACTACAGGCAGATGATTGACCTTCACACTGTCTATTCCTTCCACTCTCAACCCAGGCTGGCCTCCTCTTGACCACTGCCCCCCCAGCTCCCTCCCACCTAGACCACTCCTCTGAGGCTGCAGCAGCCAAGATCCCCAATGCCTTCCACCACCCAAGCCAATGGGTGTGCAGATGGCCTTTGACATCAAATTCCCTCATGCTCGATGACTCTCAGACTACCCTCCAGGCCCGGCTTCTGACTGCCTGCCTGGCAGCTTGATCCCCCCGATGGTGAGGCATCCCCACCCCAAACTCTCCATCTCAACTCTTTCCAGTCTCCAGAGCCGTGTGAGGGACAGTTCAGCCTTCCAGTTGCTCACTCAGGCTACAGAGCTTGGAGTCCTCATGACTCCTCTCTCATTCCCACATCCAATCCATCAGTAATCCTGGTGACTCTGTCTTTGCCATGTGTCCAGACTGACCTCTCCTCCCCTTCTCCAGCACCATCACCAGATCCAGAGATCATGGGGCTGTTTTAATTTCCTCCTGATGCCCACCTGCCTTGCTTCCTCCCTCCCCCTCATCTCTACACCTGAGTCAGAGTGGTCCTTGTAGAATCTACATTGGACCCTGTGCTCCCCCTGATTCAAACCCCACAATGGGTCCTCATTGAGAACTGAGCCCTCACTCATCCTCCCCAACTCCTCCTCTCCTTTGTGGCTCCTGAATCCACCCACCCTCTCACTCCTCCATCATTGCCTCAGTGCTCTTTGCCCAGGTGAGTTCCTGCACCTCCCAGCAGGGCTCCTTCCTCCTGCCCTCCTTCCCACTCTGCCCTACCCCCACCCACAGGGCTCCATCTATCACCCCCTGGAAATGCATGTTTCTTCCAACACTCCCCTGCTTTATATTCCTTCTGGGTTTTTCAGAACACACAGAGCAAAGCTCAGACTTCTCTGTTCTGGCCCAAGAGGAACCTGGAACCTCCTGCAGCTTCCCCACCAGGGAATGCATTCACTTGCTCCCTGTCCCATCCTGCAGGGCCCCACAAGAGAATTGGTGAGCCACTCTAGAGTTCTCAGCCAGCACCTACAGCTCCACATCCCTGAGACTCATGAGAGAAAGAAGCATGTTTACCTTTAGCCCGGAAGGCTGATCTGGGAAGAAATGTCTTCACTCTTCTTTGTCCTAATTCCTGGTTGGCCTTCAAGGCTCAGCTCTGGGATCACTTTCTTCTGGAAGCTTTCCTTAATTAAATGAGCTACTTAACCAAACATTTGCTGAACATCTAATGAGTGCACAGCAGTGTGCTGCAGTCCTGGGGTGGGGGGCTGTTTCAAAGGCCTTGGAGCTGGCTTACCCTGTCCCATTCATTCAAAGCTTGGGATGGAGGTGGGGTGGTCCCTGGGTAGCAAGTATCTTCTGAAAAACTTCCTGGATGGGGGGTTTGATAAACCCCTGCCCCCTAAGTTTGGAGAATAGCTGATCTAGAAAGAGTATGAGCAGTTAACATAGGAGCACTGAGTACATGCCCAAGCACTGTGCTCCATGCTTCCTCACATTACCTTCTCTACCTCTGCCTCACACCCCATGTGACAAGAGGTACTATTACTATTCCCTCTTTATAAGATGAGAAAACTGGGGATTGAAGGGATGGAAAGGATTCCTTGTTCCAGGTGTCTCAGGTGGTAAGAGCCCCTTCCAGCTGGAAGGAGTCTCAGGACCCACCTAACCCAGGGGTTCTCCACCATCCTACATTAGAATCACCTGCCGAGCTTTGACAAGCACCTGGAGGTTCCAATTCAACCAGCATTGCTGTTTTCTCTCTCCGGGAGGTCTTCACACACGACCAGAACCCGAGAACCACTGACCAGCCCAACCCTTTGATTTTACAGATAGGGAAACTGAGGCCAGCGGAGCCCAGATGGTGCATTCAGGTCACAAAGAGTAGGATTTTCTGACTCCCTGACATGCCAATGTCTTCCCAACACCATTACCCTTTTTAAGAAGGATTGTGTGGGCTTCCCGAACTGAAGACATTAGAAACTAGAAACGTTGCCAAGTTTCAAGGCAGTGTGATCCCAGGTCAGGAGCACGGAAAAGCCATCCCCCCCACCCCCACCCCACCAGGGCAAGAGGAACAAAAGAGGGCTTTCTCCCCAGGAAACAAAACCGAACTACTCTCCTACGCCATCTAGTGGCCCTGAGAGGTAGCCGGGAAGGACAAGACCGAGGGATTCCTGGCCACTGGAGGGTCCACCGTGGACCGGACTGGGAGTGCACAGGACACAGAAAGTCCTCAGGCCAGATGCTCCATGGATGCAGGTGGCCACAGAATTGTCACCCAGGAGATGAGACTTGAGAGGTGGGAATTACGTGAAAACAAGACATTTTCCTGAGAAAGGAGGTTAGGTATGGCGATTCCTCAAAAAAAAATTAAACACAGAATTACCACATGACCCAGCAATCCCACTTCTGGGGATGTACCCAAAAGAACTGAAAGTAGATGCCTGAGCAGATATTTGTACACGTGTTCAGAGCAGCTCTATTCATAATAGCCTACAAGTAGGAATAATCCAGTGTCCACAAATGGATGAATGGATAAACAAAATTCGAAGTGTACGTACAGCGAAATACGATTCCTGTCTTAAAAAGGAAGGAAATTCGGGCACAGGCTGCAACACGAATGACCCCTGAGGACATTATGCTCTATGAAGGAAGCCAGATACCCACACAAAAAAGTACTGCACGACTCCACGTCTATGGTACGTCGTGCTGTCAGACTCAGAGAGGAAAAACGTAGAATGGTGGCTGTGTTTGGACTTGCTCTGTGTGTGCACAGAGTTTCAGTATGGGAAGATGGAAAGTTCTGGAGATGGATGGTTGGACAATGCTGTAAATGTACTTAACATCTATCTTTGAACTGTATACTTGAAATGGTTAAAATGGGAAGCTTTTATGTTATGTCTATTTTGTCATATGGGGGGAGAGAGAGAGAGTGAGTTAGGTGTGAGAGCCAGAGTGCTGAGTCAGACTGAGCTGAGCCGTCCTCCTCAGAACAGGATAGTCACTGGTTCTTTATCCATTCATTTACTCATTCACTGGCACATAGTGACATGACTGCAGGCCAAGGATTCTTCTAGACACTGGAGATCCAGCACCAAACAGATACAATGTCCTGCTGGGGTAGAGCCTACGGTCCGATAACAACCACTAAATAAACCAGAGGGAGAAATGAGGATACAGTTGTAGAAAAACAAAGTGAGGCCAGAGTTGGGGGCTGTTATCTCATTCTGGAGGGAAGGGAAGGTCTTTCTGACGCAGTGATGTTTGTAAAAGGATCCTGAAGATGGTGAAGAAGTCCATGGTGTCAGGGGAAGAGAGTCTAGGGAAAGGGCAGGAGTGGGGGTCGGGGAGCACTGGGGCAGAGGGGGCAGAGAGGAGGCCCGGGGTCAGATCACCGTTGTGAGGATGCTGGCTTTCCCCATGAATGAGATCGTGGGGTGGGGGAGTTTGGCCAGAGGAGGGTCTTGGGATGTAGCAGGATCATTGGGCTGCTGTGGGAGAACAGACCAGAGAGGGCAGGTGGAGCAGAAAGACCAGGTGGGAGGCTGTTGTAGAAATCCAGGCAGGAGGCAATGAGAGCATGAAGAAGGCAGGTAAAGGGGCCAATGAGTAGTCCTCTGATTCTGGATCTGCGTCAGAAGAGCCAGGGGACTTCCCGATGGCTTAGGTGTGGGTAAGAGGAAGAGATGAGTCAAGGGTGACCCCCATGTATCTGGCTTTTGTCCTAAGTGTTCTAGAAGGTTGGGGCCATCCATTAACTGAGATAGGTCAGGGTTTGGGGAGAGAAGAATCACAAATACCCCTTTGGACATATTGAGCCTGAGATGGCTATGTGATGTCCATGGGGTGGTGTGGAGGAGACGCAGGAGTGGGGTCCTTGGGGGGAGGTCTGGGCCATGATGGGCTGGCAGATGAAGCCACGATGACATCACACAGGGAATGAGCATGGATGGAGAGGAATGGGCTGCCATGCAGAGGCTGCAGAGATGGAGAGGAATCCATAAAGGAGCCTGAGGAGGGCCCCAGGGAACAGGACAGCAGGAGAGCGGGGTGTCCTAGAAGCCAAGAGAAGAATGTGTTTCACGGAGAGAGTAGTTGCTCTGAGTCAAATGCTGCTGCTGGGTCGAGATGATGAGGACCTGATGACTGACCATTAGATTTGGCGACATGGAGGTCACTGACCTTGATGAGTGAGTTAGACCTTGACAGATGGGGTTTGCAGTCAGATGTTCTAATTATGTCATCCCTGTGTTGCTGAGAACGAAGATCCTTGGTGGGGAAGAAGAGAGATGCATGGAAAAGAAAGAAGGAGAAAGAAAGAAAAGAAAGAAAGAAAGAAAGAAAGAAAGAAAGAAAGAAAGAAAGAAAGAAGAAAAGGAAGGAAGAGGGAGGGAGGAAGGGAGGAGAGTAGGAAGGGAGGAAGCAAACAAAAGGCAGCAGGACCAAGAGTCTTGTCAAAGGGAGGGACGCCAGGTTCCTGGTGCCTACGTGCAGCAAGCACAGCAGAGAGAGGACCATGCGGGGCAGCACGGCGCACGAGAAGGCATTTCACCAAATCTGGACAGTGGGAAACTCCACAGGTCAAACAGCCCCAGTCCTTAGCAGATAAATTGTAAGGGGGGGGGGAAGCCTTTAAAACAACAACAAAAGCATGTAGGGGAAGCCCGTTGATTTGAGAACATTTAGCTAGGGGGAAGCAAGCTGCGTGTTCAGGGATGCACGCTTGTAGGACACGACGTCAAGATGTGAGGAAGTGATTACAGTAGAAGTCAGGCTAACCTATCCCCGGCCCCCCTGTGGCGGGGGGTGAGTGGGTAGAGGACTGGACTTGGGACGGGCTCACAGTGATTTTCTGGGAGAGTTGGCAGGGTTCTGTTTTTTTACCTGGGTGGGGGTTAAAGGGCATTGGGGTTCCTCATTGCTGTGATTTATGAAGGTGCACATTTGTTTTCTGTTTCTTCCTGTAGGCCGCCCCTGGGGGGGGCATTTAGGAAACATGACAGGTGTTCTTGTTACCCCCACTTTGACGGGGTTACCTCAGGCCTTTTGCGGCTGGGGCCAGGTTTGCTAGATGTCCTTTGATGCACGAGGACAAACTCACACAACGAAAAAACAAATGGTCCCATGTCCCATACGTTTTTTTTTCAAATGTCCTCACGGACATTAAGGCAGGTGGGGAATAAAGTGTTTATAATTATCTGAGACTAAGTGTTCACATATGCACACGAAGCTTTTTACATATTAATTACAAGCCACTAAGCAATTTGAGGGAAGACTGTTTCTGGGCTCTTGCTGGAACTTTACCAAATATTGACTGTTTCGAGAAATCCTGCCACTGTGTGCAGCATGCCTGTGGCACCCATCGCTGTCACGTCCGTAGCTGTCCCATTCCTGACAAAAAAAGTTCTCCAAAAAGCATATGGGGGTGAGCTTCTGACTACTCTATTATGTCTTTTGGGGGAGTCAGGCCTAAGTGTTTATACGCTGAGATATGCATTTTATCATCAATCACTTCCATTTCTCCCTCGCATTATAGTTAGGGCATGACGCTTCGTTGCCCTTCAAAATTGTGTTGTAAGAAAGTGGCATTATCTGTGAATTTCATTTCAGCACACTATCGTGCACACTAAGCACATTAAGTGACTGATTCCCTTACATGAGGTATCTAATGTAGTCAAATTCACAGAAACAAAGAGTAGAGTGATGCTTCCCAGGGGCCGGGGAGGGGGCATGGTGTTGGGGAAGGGGTGATGTTGTTGAATCTGGAGTTTCAGTTCTGCTGGATGAAAACATTCTGCAGATCTGTTCCACAACTATGTGGATGTATTTAACACTGTTGGACTATGCACTTAAAAATGGTTAAAATGACAATTTTCTATTTTATTATTTTTATTTAAATGTCATTGAAATTTAGTAATTTTTATGTTATGTGTTTTCTAACCTCATTTTTAAAAAATAGTGTTAAAAGGAGGTACTGTGGGGGCACCTGGGTGGCTCAGTGGTTGAGCATCTGCCTTCGGCCCAGGGCATGGTCCTGGGATCGAGTCCCGCATTGGGCTCCCCACGGGGAGCCTGCTTCTCCCTCTGCCTGTGTCTCTGCTTCTCTCTCTGTGTCTCTCAGGAATAAATAAATAAAATATTTTTTTTTAAAAAAGGAGATATTGTTTCTGATGGGTTGAGAACTATGACCTTTGTAAATGATGTCTACATTCTAAAGCAAATGTAAAAAAGTTGCATATGATCGCACAATTCCATCCTTGCTATATCCCCAAAAGAAGTGAAAGCAGGGACTCTGAACAGAAACTCATTTTTTTTTGAACAGATACTCATAACCCACGTTCACAGCAGCATTGTTCATAATAATCAAAAGACGGAAAGATCCTGACTGTCCATCACCAAATGAATGAATAAACAACAGATGGTCTATACCTACAACGAAATATTATTCAACCCTAAAAAGAAACAAAATCCTGACGTGCTACAACATGGAAGGACTTTGACTACATCCACTATGGGTAATAAGCCAGATACAAAAGGACATATTTGGTGTGACTACACTTACCCGAGGTCCCAAAATAGGCAAATTAATAGAGATGGAAAGTAGAACAGCAGTTAACAGGGGCTGGAGGAGGGTGAATGGGAAGATGTTCCATAGGGACAGGGTTTTGGTTTGGGAAGATGAAAAAGTGATGGATGGTGGTGATGGTTGTACAGCAATGGGAATGTCCTTAATGCTACTGAATCGTGCACTTGAAAATGTTTGTTAAAATGAAAGAGAGGTGGGGGGATGCATGAAATAGATAAAGGGGATTAAGAGCACACTTACTGTGATGAGCCCTGAGTATTGTGTAGAGGTGTTGAATTGCTATATTGTACACCTGAAATGAGTATCACACTGTATGTTTATTCTACTTCAATAACAACTTTAAGTAACAAAAAAGGACATAAATAATGCAAGAATCCTACTAATAGAGATTTTAAGAATCTCAAAATCATATACATATCAAGAGTGCATCTATATGATACCACCATGCAAATTCTGTTATTAGCAATAAAACAGCTGCATGAATTTTCTTAGGGAAAAATGGTCACAATGTTAAAATTTATGTTATGTATATTTTATTAAGATAAAAAAGGGGGGTCATATTACCCAAAATTTATCCAAAACTGTCTTCACCAGAATACTATCTCCACTTTCATTTTTTTTTCTTGTCTTAATAGATGCAAGCTCCATCTTCTGCATAGGAATCACCTACAGAGGGATGCCTGGGTGGCTCAGCGGTTTGGTGCCTGCCTTCAGCCCAGGGCGTGATCCTGGAGTCCCAGAATTTAGTCCCATATCCGGCTCCCGGCACGGAGCCTGCTTCTCCCTCTGTCTGTGTCTCTTCCTCTCTCTCTCTCTCTCTATCTCTCTATCTCTCTGTATCTCTCATGAATAAATACACAAAATCGTTTAAAAAAATCACCTATGGAGTTTGTCCAAAAGGCAGATTCCTGGGCTTCTCCCAATGGTTGGTTCATAGGTCACTCCTTGAGAAAGTCTGGTCTGCTGTAGGCAACTGGCTGAGTCACATGCAGCAAGTCATTAATTTCCTGCCTGGGATCACCAATCTGTCACCGAGCTGCAGCAGGTGGGAGTGGGGGCGAGGGCCGAGTGGAGGATGGCTTAGAATAGCTTCGTGCAAACACGCGAGACTTCTAGCTCTGTCCCATGCTAAAAGCTTGGAGGGCCCATTCGTTCATCTGCATTCATTCAGTGAGTCTCCAGCACCTACTCTGTGGCTACTCGTGGGACTGGCGTGGGTCACTTAGCCCGTCCTGCTTCAGTTCCTGATCTGAATAACAAGAATGACATTAACTGGCTTGGCACACTATTGTGTTAGACTGATTGACACAGATGAAGGATTTAGAACAGGGTGGTGCGTGGCTATGGCCGGCAGAGAGTGCTCAGGGGCTAGTGGCTGCCACTGTCATCAGGATTCTTTAAAGGGGACCTTCGGGAGGTGGGTATATTTCCTCGAGAGATGGGTATTGGGTTAGACCTCAGAGCAGAGTGAGACCTGCCTGTGAGCTTATGATACAGTTGACACTTATATGGCCCTCCCTCTGCTCGTTATATACATTACAAAGGGTTTGCAGAGCAAGGGTAGGGGTTTGAGTGTCAGCCAAACAGAAACTTGTGTTGGAAATACAGAAAAGGACTCCGTGATAGTTGTGAACCCATTAAGGACAGATTGGAGTTCCAGTAAAAGTGGGCACCCGTATCTGCTGTGCCGGATTTCTGGAAGGCATAGCATGATGAGACTCCCTATTCCCCGCCCCCCAACCCTCCCCTTCTACCCCGAACCCCCTCCACCTACCTCTACAAGCTCTCAATGGACTGTTTAGACCTTAACAACTCTAGAGAGCTATTATGATCTATCAGGTGAAAAAATCATTTACTTTACAAAGTGGTGTGTGTGATTTTCACCATTGACTGTAATAGCAACAGAGAATCATTTCGGCTCGCTGAGTGCATAATCTGTGTGCTAAACTTCTCTAAGCATGGATTTACACAATGGAGGGAAAATAGCCCCCTGGGACCCACTCAGCACTGTGGAATAAATAGCGTGTGTTTCATAGATGGGCTGAGTGTGTGCCAGAACCATCACTCAGGACTCAAACTGTGGTCGGTCTGCAAGACCATCAAACACTCAGAAACTGTCTTTAAAAATCCTTTTACAGTAAGGCAGGTGGTTGCAGGGGGCAGGGGCAGGGGCTCCAGGGGCCACACACCAACCAGTAGAGAGACTAAATGTTCTCCTGTATCACCAGCCAGCAAAAGGGGGAAAGGTGAGGAGACAGCCTAAGGATGGATGTGGCCCTTGCTTTTCCCTCCTCCATCACATCGGCAGGGCAGTGATGTGGCTCCTCCCCAGCTTCCGACTCCCGTCTCCCCTCTTTCCCTGGCTCACCAGATTGTAGCCACACTGGCTCCCTTTCTTCTCCTTGATCATGCTCTTTCCTACCTCAGGGTCTTTGCACTTGTTACTTGAAGCATTGTCAGGTTGCCCCCCTTCTGTTGCTCCATCCTACCACCCACTGACTTCCTTCACAGCAGCTAGTTCCCTGGAGTTGTTGCATCTCTTCACGTATTACTGCATCCCTCCTGACCACAGTCAAATCTCTGGGTTCAGGGACGCGTATGTCTTGTTCCCACCATTTCCCCAGGGCCCAGTGCCATGTCTGGCATACAGCTGAAGCACAATACGTGTTTGTCTGGGGAATGAAAGAACTGAACGTGGATCCCATCTTGTTACCTTTACAGCACCTACCACTGTCTGACATAAGCATGTTCATTTATTTATTTACCGGTTGACTGGGGCTCTCCCCTGACTGGAGTGGAAACTCCATGAAGGTGGGAACCCTCTCCAGCTTGGTCCCTACTGTACCCACAGCACCCAGGGCAGTGCCAGGCACAGAGCAGAACATCGGTGAATAGTCGCTAGACATTGCACAGCTGTTGATGAAATTTTGTCATTTTATCAAACTCTTGAAAAAAATATATTTAAATCAGATACCATTCAAATCTTCTTTCAACATATTTTGCTGTGTAGTTTGATCACACATAGAAACGCATGCACGCACACATGCACTCATGTGCACACACAATCCTCTCATTAACCTGCACTGGTGGGTTTTGACAAAGTATTTAGTCCTTCTGGGCCAAAGGCAGCATCTACACAGTATGTCACCCAGCTTCTGAGAGTCCCTCCAGCTCTGGTCTCCTACTACTTTGTATGTTCTGCTTGATGGTACAAGGGTTCAAGCGATAGTCTGTGCCCAGTATACTGACTTTGGTCTCTTGGTGGATATGAGCATTTCCTGGGTACTTGGTGTGGGTACCCCCTTGGTGCCAGGTCCCACAGAGATACTTCCAAAGAGATGCTGTGAAAGCTCCACAGCTCATCCTGGAGCCAGAAGCCCTGCACGTCACTGAGTGAGGAAGACAGACACTGCCCTCAAGCTCTGCCACTGTGGAAATCGATTGGCTCAGACCACTCTGTTTAATAACTTGGTGGGCATGGGTGACTTCTCTGAGGCCTTCCTGACAGCATGTCTGCTTGGCTTGTGGTCTGCAGGTTCCATCCTGGAGCCAATCACTACGTAAGTCAACAGCTCAACTATGCAGGAAACGCAACCAACCATTGGACAGGTTGCAAAACACCAGCGGGCTGGTCATCTAAAACCTTTTGTGTCCCAATCTTAAAGGTCCAGCCCAATCCCTAGGTAGCTGCTGAGCACCTCTGGCACCTAAGGCATGATTGATATTGAAGCCTTAGTCTTTGCTCTCTTGAACACAACATCCAGGCAGGGAGACAAAATGTATGTGAAAAACTGTCTTAAAATGCAAGAGATTAAAAAGAGAAAGAAAGAAAAGAACCCAGGAACTCAGTAGAAAGTGAGAAAAGAATATGAAAAAGCAGTCCCAGTAGAGGAAACTCAAATGGCCATAAATATAAGAGAGGCTCAACCCCATCGATAATCCAGGGATTTGCAAAGGTTTGACACCAATCAGAGTAACAATTAAGTCTGAAAACATCAGAGAATGTGGGCTACCATTTGGTGTGGGCATGAGACTGGTTCAATGCACTGTGGCATCACTAACATAGCTGGAGGGCCGTGCGCCCTGCAACCAAGCGATGCCACCAGAAACGTGCCCGTGCTCCAAGGAGACATGAAAAGGACGTTCACTGCAGCATATTTGCATGAAGAAAGACCTGAGTCTCTGAGGTGTCATCCACGGTGTGAAGGGATTCTAGACAGCCGTTTAAACAAATGAACCACATCTGCACGGATCCATGTGGCCAAGTCCTCTAAGCAAGCTGAGTGACGAAAGCAAGTTCCAGAACAATGGATACAGTGTGGTACCATTTTTGCACAACTTAAAACGTGTAATCAATGGCATAGATGGTGTATGATACCTTCATGTGCAGTAGAGCTACCAAAACACGCATTGAAATACATCGTGGGCAGACGAGGGAAGGGGAAAGGGCGGAGCTTCAGTTATATCCCTAATGTTTTATGTCCTTAAAAATTCATCAGAGAGGGGCGCCTGGGGGGCTCAGGTGGTCAAGCATCTGCCTTTGGCTCAGGTCATGATACTGGGGTTCTAGGATCGAGCCCCACTTCGGGCTCCCTGCTCAGTGGGGAGTCTGCTTCTCCCTCTCCCTCCCTACCCTTCCCCCTGCTCGTGCTCTCTTTCTCAATTAATACATAAAATCTTTTTTAAAAATTCATAAAAGAGGGGATCCCTGGGTCGCTCAGCAGTTTAGTGCCTGCCTTCAGCCCAGGGCATGATCCTGGAGTCCCAGGATCAAGTCCCACATCAGGCTCCCTGCATGGGGCCTGCTTCTCCCTCTGCCTGTGTCTCTGCCTCTCTCTCTCTCTCTGTGTCTCCCATGAATAAATAAATAAAATCTTTTTAAAAAATTCAGTAAAATCTTTTTTAAAAATTCATAAAAGAGGGGATCCCTGGGTCGCTCAGCAGTTTAGTGCCTGCCTTCAGCCCAGGGCATGATCCTGGAGTCCCAGGATCAAGTCCCACATCAGGCTCCCTGCATGGGGCCTGCTTCTCCCTCTGCCTGTGTCTCTGCCTCTCTCTCTCTCTCTGTGTCTCCCATGAATAAATAAATAAAATCTTTTTAAAAAATTCAGTAAAGAGATTGGGAACAGGATAGAATATCTACACTGGCTGCTGAGTATGTGGTTGTCTATTGGGGAAGGTCATCGAGAAGGTGTGACTGCCAGTGAACCCGGGAGCTGGCCCCAGGTGATCACGCGCCCCTCCCCTGACCTTGGAATGTGGGTTCTTGACCTTCCCCCTCCCAGAGGCTGCTCCAAGGACATGGCCTTGAGGTAGTGATGTGGTGTGGAGAACACCTGCACAGTGTACATGACTGAACCCAGTTAAGGCCTCTCTCTTTATAGACTTTAGATTTGGCCGGCAGGGATCGACTCAACTTGCAGCCGCCCAAGACAAGCCTAAGATATAAGGTCCTTTTGCTTATCAAAACTGCCACCTGCCAACCCAGAATGACTTGCCTCTTTTTTTTATGTCTTCTTGGCCTTCTGAATACAGGGGGCCAGTTTCAGATCATACCCGGGAAGCTCCCAAAAGGGTTGTGAGCCAACAGCATTTCTCTTGTTACTGTTGGTGATCTTCTCTCTATTTTAAGAATTTCAAAATGAAACACTTAAAAAAAAAAAGGTAAAAAATTCTCTCCCAAAAATGTAAGAGAAATATTGCTCCTTAATACAACAGCAGGAAGACTGAACAGGGCAGCGGGGATCCTTTACTAGATAAATTCTTGGCATAAATAGCAGTATGCACCATGAAGTAGGTTGTGAATAATCGTGGGCTGGGAAGGCTTTATGAAAGAGGTTGAATCCAGGCTGGGTCGTGCAGAACGGTGTCCAGTGTGGGTTCTCTGGAAGCAGACACTGAGATGGAATTTGGGGTGTCACATGTTTCTTAAGGATCCACACTGTGAGAGGCACCTGGGGGGCTCAGTCAGTGAAGCAACTGCCTTTGGCTTAGGTCACGATCTCAGGGTCTTGGGATCGAGCCCCGTATTGGGCTCCATGCTCAGGGAGGAGTTTGCTTTGGATTCTCTCTCCCTTTCCTACTGACCCTCCCACTCATGCTCTCTATCTCTCTCTCTATCTCTCTCTCTCTCAGAGAGATAAACAATTTTTTTTTTAAATAAAAGATCCACACTGTGAAAGGGAGGAGCGGGGCAGGAACAGAACAGGACAGAAGAGGTAGCACCACACAGGCCCAATCAGGCCACGGCCAGCTGGATTCCAGGGAAGAGCACAGGGGCCTATGCTTTCCCCCATTATCAGACCTTTGTGGTCACCGAACGTGGGCTGCCCTGGGAAGGGCATGACCTTGGCAAGGTGTCTCTCTGAGATACTGACTTTTGGAGGCTGTTGACCACGCTCCCTGCACTCCTTGGCCTGCCTGCATGGCCTAGCTCTGTGCCTGCCACACAGACGCACTTTCCAAACAGATTTTATGTTTTTAAAGCCGTTTTAGGTTCACAGTAAAACTGAACAGAAAGCACAGAGCCTCCCCACACACAGTGTCCCCCACTGTCACCATCCTGCACCAGAGCAGCACATTCTTTACTATTAATGAACCTACACTGACACGTCATTATCATCCCAAGTCCACAGGTGACATTAGGGTTCAGTCTTGGTGTTGTACCTCTATGGGTTTGTACGAAAGCATAATGACATGCATCTACCATTATCACACGATCACACAGAGTAGTCTCACTGCCCTAAAAATCATGTCTCCCTCCTCCAACCCTTGGCAACCACGGATCTCTGTAGGGTCCTCACAGTTTGGCTTTTCCAGAATGCTGCGGAATTGGAATCACGCAGTAGGTACGTAGTCTCTTCAGGCTGGCTTCTTTCACCTAGTGATACGTGTTTAAGGTTCCTCCGTGTCTTCCCGTGGCTTTGTAGCTCGTTTCTTGCAGCGCTTAAGAATGCAGGCATCTTCCATTTTTCAGAAGTTTGAGTTACACCACGTTGCTTTTATGAAAGGCCTACATTAGTAGCTGTTTTTGCTAACCCAAAGAAAGCTGAAGATGACTGCTGCTTTTTATTAAAAAAAAAAGGGGGGGGAGGGTGGAATAGGGTTCTTTGTTTATTGAGGCCAGTGTGCGCCCTGAGCCGCAGGAATGGGGCCGCCAAGCTCCCGCCCTGGGACCGCACTCAGCATCTCAGCATCAAGCTGCCAGAGCGTTGAACCGTGCCCGTGAGCATCAGTGCTGCATCCTGAGTTATTTTGTGCATCTGTTAGCCAGATGCATCCTAGGTTATCAGGAATGCCCAAGAAAGGTTATTTTGGGGGTCTGGGACTGCTCGAAATTTTTCCTTCTAAATTAGTGGTGATTGCTTCACTGCTTCACACCATTTTGGCTTCCACAAGTTTTCATCAGAACACCGTCCTTTTGGAGAGCGGGGAAAGTGGGCATTCCATTGCCTGGATGCACCTGTTTGTTTATCCACTCCCTGAAGAACATCTTGGCTGCTTCCAAGTGTTCGTGATTATGAGTAAAGTGGCTATAAACACCCGTGTGCAGATTTTTGTGTACACACAACAGTCCTCCACTCCTTGATGCAAGAACCCATTGTTGGATCATATGGTAAAAGTACCATATGAGCAGCTTTGTTGGAGACTGCCCAGGTGTCTCCCCAGGGGGCCGCACCGTGGGCTGCACACCCACCAGCCATGAACGAGAGAGCTGGGGCTGCTGCACATCCTCGCCAGCGCTGGCTGTGGTCTTCTCTCTTCCTAGGTCTCAAAGGAGGCCCAGGACAGCACTCCCTCTCTCTGCAGACCGGCAGCTCTCTGTGTGGGTCCTAGGTTCTCTCTCCCAGGGAAGCCCCAGCAATCCTCCCCCTTCCTCCTTGGATCTCTTTCTTCATGTCTCTGTGGGTTGAGGGGCCAAGGGCCATGCAAGAAGTCCCTGAAACTGTCTTTATAAATTCAGGGTGACATCTAGCTTTAGACCCTCACAGTGACGGCATTTTAGTGTTGCCCTCAAAATTTCAATGCTGAGGAGCTGTTAGACCTCAACTAAATGCTCTGCAGTCACAGCCGCCCTGGGTGACCCTGGGAGGTAACATGAGAGAGGAAAATGCTATGTTTTCCAGTCTCGTGTCCGCAAAAGAAGCAGCAGCACTGACTGCCCAGCTGCACTGTTGCAAAGAAATTCAAACAGCAGAGGGTTGCTGATACATTTTTTGGCACCACTGGATGAAAAGAAAACCATTTCCTACATTGGTTCCCACCTTTGTCTTATTTACACCATGCGCATTTCTCCCACAACCAATATATGTGATTTTTCTACCATTTGTTCCCCGGATGGAGAGAGCATTCCGTTTCTTTTCATCTGTTAATGAGAAGAGCCTCTTTCTATTCAAGGGCATGCCTTGTTCAGTAAGATATTCAAGAGTCAGTGCTCAAGGACCAGTTTTTTTCCTGTGTTCCTTGTCTTAGTTTAGTAACCCTGAGAAGCAGGCCCTGAAATAAGGATTCTAGTGCCCGAGTTTACTTGGGAGCTGTATTCATGTCCTAGGGCTTTTGTAACAAATCGCCACAACCTAGGTGGCTTCTAACGAAAGAAATGGATTCTCTCAGGGTTCTGCAAGTTAAACATCTGAAATCAGGTTGTCAGCTGGGCTGTGCTCTCTCCGAAGGCTCTGGGGGAGAATCTGTTCCATGTCTTCCTTTTAACTTCTAGTGGTTTCTGGTGATCTTTGCTGGTCTCTGGCTCCAATCTCTCTGTCCACCTTTATAGGGCCTTCTCCCTGTGTTATAGGGTGTCTCTCTGTGTTTCTTCTTTTCTTCTTACGAAAACACCCTAATCCAGGATGACCTCATCTTGACTTGATCCCTGGATCCCTCTTTTCCCATCTGCAAAGACACTATATGCAAATCAGGTTGGAGTCACAGGTATCGAGATTCAGGATTTCAACATATCCTTCAGGGTATGGGGCACAATTCAACCCATAATCCCTGGTAATTCCAATGGGATGGGCTGAGATGTGAGGCAGAGAATGGAAGGACCAGTACAGAGTGTTATCTAGCAAGTTAGCCACAGGCTACCTGGAGCTCAGTCCAGCTGTGCTTTCCTACCTCTTCCCCATCCAGCATCAGTTGACGGCTGCTTCTGGAGCATTAACCCTCCTACACTTCTGGCTTGGCTTGTCCCATGTCCAGGCCCATCCAGTATGGCCTCAGAGCCAGAAAAAAGTCCTCAGGACAAGAGTCTCTGGTGCTTGTGTTAAGTAGCTCTCAACGTGAGAGATGCGGACTGAGGGAAGGAGAGGGAACCAGCTGTGTTGGCCACAAACCTCAGCAAACCCAGTCTAATTCTATTTATTCATAAATAGGAGAAATCTTATCCTCTTAAGTTCCCACCCAAGGTCTTTTATCCTTAACTATCAACTCAAAATATTAAATGTGGACACTCATCTGGTACGAAGTCCAAAGATTCTGATGCAGTGAGGTCCTGCTACAGAAGCGAGCCAACCACATGCCACAGACGGTGCCCTCTGAGTGTTTGTTGGCTGTTTCTACCACCTCACTCTCTTCCTTTTGGGTTGAAAGGGCCAAAGCTCTGCATCAAGAGTCAGAAAGTGCATGCCAATCCTGCCACCTGCCTTATTTTACCACTCGCACTCATGTGCAGTGAGCATCTCCTGTCCTGGCATCTCAGACAGAAAATGGACCTTGGCACAGCTCATTCCAGAAGCCATTGCAAAACCACTGTGCTAACAGATTCCAACCCGACTTTTAGCTCTTATGCTTACAAATCCCAAAGGTGTCGGGATTTCAGTGTAGCTTGCTTCCTTCAAAAGTGATTAGAGCAAACTCACTCGCTAGGGGAAGGCAATAAGAAGGAAGAGAGAGGAAAATCTGAGTATCTTGGGCACTTCCCTGGAGACACAATTAGTGCATCTCAAAAATTGTTCATTTTAGCTGTGTCATAATTCTCAGCAGCAGGTAGAGCTACTGAGAATGAAGGAACAGCTAGCTATTAATTCATACACGGACTCATCAAGCAATGGTAAGAGATAGAAAGGAATTGGCTTGGGGGAGGGAAAGCACTAGTCATCCCATTCATTGAGTCTCACCATAACTGTGCCAGGCTGGTGGTGGAGCTTAAGGGAGGTCAGCCCTAATGACTAATGGCCTGGGCATGCTGCTACTCTCTGGTACCAGGGCCATATGAAATTGACTTCTTCTGAGGGGCAGCCTTCCTGAGCAGGCTCGGCCCAGAGGCCCCTCTCTATTCTCAGAATTCCAAGACCTGTCTCTCCCAGGTTTATTGCGACCCACCCAGCACACAGCCGGTGCTGTTGTTTTCCATCATGCTAAACTCATACTTCTACTACTGCTTTCTGAATATTCCTAATGAGAATATAGACTTGAGGCTAGAGACCATAGCCATCCACTATGTCCAGAATTGAGTTCTGATTTTAATAAAGCTACTTAAGAAGTTGTTATCACTTTGAGATGTATTTCCTTCCTGCAGAAAAGATACTCAGCAGCACATTGAGTGGGAACTTGTAGATCGTGAGGGCCAGGTCATTCAGACTTAAGGCTATGGAAGAGCCACCTACCAATAATTAGAGATGGGGCATGGAGGAGGTGGAACTTTTTACAATCTCAGGGTCTGAGGCCCTGGGACCCTATGGTGACTCAGTGAGAGGGATTGTGGTGATAGTGTAGGGAGCTAGACCATCCTTGATGGAACTCAGTGTCTTCTTTCAAATATGCATACAACTTCACTAGTCTAATTTGGACTTTATTGAAATTAACTGCTTAGCTTTCTTGTTCTAGCCATTTTTGAGAAAAAAATTTATTTATGTATTCATGAGAGACACACACAGAGAGGCAGAGACACAGACAGAGGTCCCTGCAGGGAGGCTTCCTTGACATTATAAAGAGTACTTATGAAAAATCCATAGTTACATCATAATTAATGATGAAATGTTGAATGCTTCCTCCCGAGGATCAAGAACAAGACTGTTCTTTTTCCCTCCATTCCACATTTTGCTGGAGGTCCTAGGGAGGGATATTAGGTGAGAAGAAAAGGAATAGAAGGCATCTATATTAGAGATGAAAATAAAAGGTAAAACTATCTCTAATCACAGATAACATGAATTTGTAGACAGAAAATCCTAAGGAACTCACAAGAGTTACTAGAACTGATGAGCAAGTTCAGCAAAGATACAGGAAACTCAGTGTGGAGAAACATGATGTAGCTCTATACACACCCAGCAAAAGCCCTGAGAATGAAGATAATTCATTTACAATAGCATCAATAGGAATAAGACAGACAGCAAGTGGGTGGCTCAGTTGGTTAAGTATCTGCCTTTGGCTCAGGTCATGATTCCAGCTTCTGGTATCAAATCCCACATCCTGCCACTCCCCCTGCCTGTGTTCAATATTTCTCTCTCTCTCTGTCAAATAAATAAATAAAATCTTTAAAAAAATTAAAAAGGAATAAGATATACAGAAATGAATTTAACAAAAGAACTAGAAGAGTTGTACACTGGAAACTATGAAACATTGTTGGAAGAAATTAGAGAAGAACCAAATAAATGGAAAGACATCCCATGTTCATGGATTGGAAGACTTAATATTGCTACAGTGGCAATATTCCCCATCTACAGATTCAGGGTCATCCCCATCAAAATTCTAGCAGGCAGACAGGAAGACAGACAGCCAGGTGCTAAAATCATCAATGAGTGCATGAAGGCAAATGACTGGAAGGTTGCTAGATGGTCACAACAAGAAGAGGAAGTGATGGGAGCATAGTAGATGATTAGGAAGTGTTGAATGAATGAATGAACAAATGAATGATTGAATGAAATCTTTCCCAGCTGTTTTGTGTATCTCTTGCTGCATAACAACCACCTCAAAACTCATTGGCTTAAGAAACTCTCTCATTGTTTCTCATGATTTAGGTGTGACTTAGAGTTCTCCTGCTGGTCCCTTTTGGGGTCTCTCATGCAGCTGGAGTCAGATGTAGCGGGGGCTTGCACATCCAAGATGGCTTTACTCACGTGTCTGGTGCCTTGGCCACCGGTACAACTGGAATGCCAGGTGGGCTCTGTGCTCACTCACTCTCTCTCCATGTCACCACAGGGCTTCTTCCTCAGTGTGACCTCTTCATGTGGTCCCTTCAGAATAACTGGACTTATTACATAGTTTAAACCCAGAATTGGTGCAGCCTCCTTAGTGATCCACCACATGGGTTAAAATGAATCACAGGGTCTGTGTGGGAGAGGACCGCACAGGGGTGTGAATTCCAGGATGTGGGTCCCCTGGTACTACTGCTGAGACCAGTTACCACACCAGCTTCAACGCCAGTGCCCCAGGCCCATCCATGCCTATCTCCTCTTACTGCTGCTTCTACCACCAGCTTAAAAACACCTACTTCTGAGTGCATATCACCAATGAACATAAATTGCCATGAGTGTCAAGATCAGTAAGATAAATGCTAGGCCAGGAACCTCGAACCTGAATTCTTGTTGTGACTCTGTGACTGGGCCACTGCGGCCATACACCACCCTGAGAACCTCAGTGTATCGTCTGTAAGTAAGAGAAGAGAGTAATACATAAATCTGCCCACCTCACCACCTCATAGTGTCATTATAAGAATTTCAATAAAACAACACATATGGAGGCTCTTTGGAAAAGGTTAGAGCACTTCACCATGAGGTATTATTTTAAAAGAAAGTATATGAATATTTTAGCTCTGCATCTTCATTTTTTTAAAAAAAAAGCCTGTTTCTTTGGAGGGTCTGGCCTTTTAGGAGGGTACTGATTTTTTTTTAAAGATTTATTTATTTATTTATTTATTTATTTATTTATTTATTTATTTGAGGTGAGAAGGGGCAGAGGGAGAAGAAGAGGGAGACATGGGGCTTGATTTCATGACCCCAAGATCATGACCTGAGCCAATACCAAGAGTTGGATACTCAACTGACTGAACCACCCAGGCACCCCTAGGAGGGTGCTGATTTATACACTGCCATGGTACTGTAGATACAAGAAGCTTAAGCTCACATCAGAGGATTTCATAAAGTTCTTCTGTGTTGATGGCTGTTTATTTTTCTCAGTTTTCTTTGCTTTCATCAAATCGCCCTGTGTAAATATTGAATAAGTATTCAACATCACTCTTGAGTTTGTTCTTCATGACTTAATGGGAAGCGTGGACAGACTCTGTCTCCAAAGGCAGATTGTTTCAGATCAACCACAGCCCACGGGTGGTTACTGAGGTAATTGCTTGAGAAACATCCTATTTACAAGGCAATCAGGACCGTGCTTTGGGCTTCACTCTAAGGCAAACAAAACATTGTGGAGGACACAGTCATTATCGGGCTTCATAGGGAAAAATCTCAAGTAGCTCAAAATAGACTTCCGACCTATATAAAGGGAATAGTCTAAAAGATATCTGTGTTTAAATAGATACAGTGAAACCACTTCCCTGACAGTTGTCACTTGGTAGCCACCAACTTCCTGTCCTCTAGATGGTTGTCATGATTTAGTTTTGGCATAACAAACCCAAGGGTCTGTTCCTGAAAGGATCCCTCTCCTGGGATTCAAGGGTCTTGAAAACTGTTGACCACTGGGAAGAGAAGTGTCAGGAGAATGGATACACAGTGGCGTTCTGAGAGAATGTTTCCTCCAGGTGGAATGGGACTATTTCTTTCTTTTTTTTTTTTTTCTTTTTTTAAATTTTTTTATTTATTTATTTTTTATTATTTATTTATGATAGTCATACAGAGAGAGAGAGAGAGAGAGAGAGGCAGAGACATAGGCAGAGGGAGAAGCAGGCTCCATGCACCAGGAGCCTGATGTGGGATTCGATCCAGGGTCTCCAGGATCGCGCCCTGGACCAAAGGCAGGCGCCAAACCGCTGCGCCACCCAGGGATCCCGGGACTATTTCTTTCAAATAAAATAGTAATCCAGCCAGTACAGGAATGTACACCACGAGCATTAATTCAACCCAGTTGAGGCCTCTCTTACCCTACAGATGGATGGGATGCTGGCTTCTTGGCTCATTTTCCTCCTTCAATCTTCTGAGACTTCTGTTCAACACCCTTCACAGCCTGGCCTTTGTGCTGGCACATGGTTCAAAAATGGAATGTTCCCCCTAAAACATAGAGAGAAGAGAAACAAGGTTGCTTTCTGAGATTTATCCTCAAACTCTTGACAATAGTAACATTAATGATTTGCAGGATGAATTGGGGGAATTTCCATAAAGGTGCACTCCAGAAGTTAGGAATACCCCCCTACAAACTCCAATGAAGACATCTGGGCAGTGGGCGTGCTGGTAAATGTTAACAACCGGCTCTCTGGGGGGAAAAGTCCTGATTTGTGGGGTTTGCCAATTTCCATGGCGAAAATACTCCCACCACGGGCAGGCAATTCAAGCCACCCACTCAACATAACTGGATGCAGAGTAGGGAAGAGATATACATTATCAGTTCTCCCGAGCTGGTTTGAGCCAGCTTCAGCAACACCCCTGAGTCTTAGAGAGATGGGACTGGAAGGAGGGTGTGAATTAGTAATCAGCAACCAAATCAATCGTATTTTACCCTGATTGAAGGGATTCGGTGCTAACTAAAGGAATGGTGATCACGGTAAAGGGAGAAAAAGGAAGACCAAAGAGCCAAATCAACAGTGCCTGGGCCAGGGCCAGGGAGCCCCACTCCGGACTCCAGTGGCCCCATCACAAAGGGGCCAGCCCTCATGTCAGGCTGGGTGCATTGTGTTGGAAACACACAGCCCTATTCCCACAGTCTGATTCCCTGCTTTTGGAGAACCTTCTGATTAGAACATAATTTCCCACAAAGGGTATATTTGGCTGTCCAGAGAGAAGGCACGGTCTGCTGACCAATATTGACTCTCCTGTATAGTTTTATTTCTCATTCACTGTCAAATGATAAAACCAGAATTCCAAACCTGGTACTCGTTCACAATCTATTAGCATGTCCTGAGTGCTTTGGTAGCGGGGGACTCCAATGTCTGTGTCCTCAGCACCTTGAGACTGCCGAGAGCTGCATGCCATGAATCAGCAGTGTCCTCAGGGGCAAAGCAGAGGCCCTATCCTGGCTGCCTCGGTTCCTCCCCATTGCTCTGCAAGGGGTGTTTGGATATTTTATTTAGCTCTTCCAAACCTTCATGGAAGGAAGGTTGGTTTGTTATAAGGGACTCTCCATAGGAAGGAGTGGAAGCCCCTGAAAACACCTTGTCCATAGTTGGTGATGTTTACTCCTATTTCAAGGTCCTGTTCAAATAAAATTATTTTCTGCCCAGGAAGAACGGCTTCCCCAGAAGCTGCCTCACCATCTTCCACTGCCCAAGCAAGTGAAGGAAAGCTGCTATGGTGTGCTAAGACCTCTTCCAGCTGTGGGATGGAGGAACCTAGCAATGAGGCCTACCTTCAAATTCACAGTCCAAAAATGGGGTGGCCTCGACTCCCCTGACATCTAGTTGCTTGAAATTAGACTGCGAGCTACCTCAATGTTGCCACATGCCAGAGGGCACTGTGCTTCCTGACAGACACAAGGTACGCAATTAAGTGCTGTACTTTGGAATGGCAGCTCCAGAGCTCTTTCAACACGCAGACACTTGGAAGGAATGGAAGAAATGACAACCAGGGATTAGAGGCACGCTAAGAAGAGGCTTTATTAAAGACCTTCATTTGAATTAGCGGAAGGTAACGAACTGCCTAGCCACTGTCTGGCCATGGATTCCGTTAATGAAGATGTTATTCTGAGACTTGCTGTTTGCGAGGAGGTCTAAATGGTCTTAGATCTTTAGGAACGAAAGATGGGACAAAAATCATAATTCTGCTTGGCATTTTTTATCTCAAAGCCCAGGAACCAGTTTTTTAAAAATCTTAACATAATTGACAACCGAGCACTTTTTTTGCTTGGAATTCTTGGTACTGACAAAGGCAATGGGCCTCTTTAAAGGAGTCCTAGCATGAAAAAATGATCATTCACTGCCATGATAATTCCCATCCACTCTGATCTTGTTCTTGACTATTTTATACTTTCTCTTTTTTAAAAAAAAGATTTTATTTATTCATGAGAGACACAGAGAGAGGGGCAGAGACACAGGCAGAGGGAGAAGCAGGCTCCATGCAGGGAGCCTGATGGACTTGATCCGAGATGGGACTCGATCCAAGGTGGAACTCGAACCAGGGTGGGACTCGATCCAGGGTCTCCAGTCCAGGATCACACCCTGGGCTGAAGGCGGTGCTAAACCTCTGAGCCACCTGGGCTGCCCTATTTTATACTTTCTCATTTTGAAGCTCTTCAACTGTCCTTTGTAGGCTTGCGAGAACGATTTGCAAAGTCTTGGAAACTTTTACCTCATCTCCAACCCTAATTCCCTAAATAATTGTGGGGCCTGTTGTTCATAGGACCCCTTGGGTTCCCCCATCATCTTGAGGATGTTCTATGTACTGCCCAGGAAGGAAAGCACATGAGGAAACACTTGCTCTCTTGAAATAAGCATCATGCTTTGGGTGGGAGCAATTAAGTAAACCTGGCTCTGTGCTTTCCAGAAGGACAGTGCAGCAAAATGCCCAAAGCTGCTGGGCTGCCTCCTACTCTTTATGCTCTGTTATTACTTAAGGAAACAAGGGAAGGTAACTATTTCTGGAAATTGCCCGGAATGAGGAGTAGGTGTTCTCTTAGGAGAATAAAACATGTCAAACGCTCTATCACCATCCTGCTACACTGGACTTCCTACCTGGCCAGGGAGCCTGATGTGCTTATCAGCCCATTCTGGCTGAAAGGGGGCAGTCAAAAGGCAACTTCTCAGAGGCCAAGAAATACGACTTTCTGTCTCCCTTTTTTTGTGTGATTGGTGCTGGGTGAGTGAAATATACCCATGATGAGAGAGGCACTGTGGACCAATTAAATAATATCAGAGGCTTCTTCAGATTATCTTGTGTTGGTTAAATCCACATATAGTCATGCAATTCCAAGAATATCCCCCTGTAAGCAAAATTTCTTAAGATGTGTGAAGTTTTTCTTCAACCAAAGCCTATCTAATATACACATGGAGTCAAGAAAGAATGCCTTTAAATAGCCATCTCATCCCCATAGTCCATCTAAAGCACAACTGAGTAGTAAACATCCAATATACCACACAGATCTGGGGAAACAAATGAGAACCCGTAATTAAGAGCTGCTATTTACTAGTTCCTAAGGAAGTTTCCACTCTTGAAGTGCTTATATCCTAAGTTAGTAAAGAGGAGGACCAAATATTGTTTCTTTTTTTCCTCCTCAACTTCCTTGATGTATGCACTGTGTGGAAGGGAATAGTTGTTTGTTGGAGTAAAGGGTGTGGTTATAAAAGAAGGTTCAGTTGTGACAAAAGAGGAGACTGTGCTCCTTGCAGCAAAGAGAATGGAGGACCCCTATACAAGGTTTCTGGTCCTGTACAAAGCTGTTGTCCTGACACTGTCCCACTACAGATGCCTAATGTTCTAGATTGAATATCAAAGCTACCCTCTCAAATGCATGATTGGATTTGCAAGAAAGAAAAGGAAATTCTCAGGTGTTGAAAACAAAGCAGGAGCAGGAATGGTGGAAGGAAAACCAGCCCTGAAGCCTGAGGCCAGCAGTCACCTGGTATCCTCTGTCAGCTGTAGGAAACAGGAGCTTCCCTATTAGTAGAAAAATGTTGGGTGGGTATTTCCATAGAAACCCCTGAAAGGATAAACTAGAAAAACATCTGCCCTACAAAGGAGTCAGTAAGGAAATAAGTCTACCTCAGCTTCAACTCAGGGTGGTGGTGGTGGTGGGACTTCCCTGAAGATTTTTAGCCACCAGCCAGTGCTCACACAGGCTTGTGGCTTCTATTAACACCACCTACATGGTGTTAATAGAACAGAATAGAAGCTTGTGGCTTCTATTAACACCACCTACATGGCCAGCAAAACCTCAAACTGAGAATTTGATCCAAAGTGGTCCCTGGGTGGCTCAGCAGCTAAGCATCTGCCTTTGGCTCAAGGAGTGATCCTGGATTCCTGGGATCAAGTCCCACATCAGGCTCCCTGCATGGAGCCTGCTTCTCCTCCCTCTGTCTGTGTCTCTGCCTCTCTTTCAGTGTCTCTCATGAATAAATAAATAAAATCTTTAAAAAAAAAAGTGGTCCCAGGTTGGTGGTGTACCCAGGAGCCTGACAAAAGCAGATTAAAATCTTTACCCCCAAAGCAGGTCCTCAAAGAATTTCCAGTTACAAAGTTTCAAGGATCTTGAATTTCAACCAAAACTTACACACATGTGCAGGTGAGGAAATAAGCCTCCACGAGTGAGAGTGGGCAGACCATATATAGCAGACTAGCAAAAGCTCCAGATTTTGAAAAGTATAAGATACAGAACAGAATATAAGTATATCCAACATATTTAGATTAAAAAGAGAGAACTGAAAAATATAAGTAAAAAAATCAGAACCCATAAAGAAAAATACCAAGCAAGGTTGCAAAAGAATCAATTAAACTTACAGAAATAAAAAGCATAAAATCTGAAATTAAAAACTTTATCAGTATTTTATGGGGCATCTGGGTGGCTCATTTGATTAAACTTCCAACTCTTGATTTCAGCTCGAGTCATGGTCTTGGGGTTATGGACTAGAGTTTCATGTTGAGTTCCATGCTTAGCAGAGTCTGGTTAGAATTCTCTCCCTCTGCTCCTCCCCCAACCCACATGTGTGTGTTATTGCTCAGATAAATTAAATAAATAAATAAATAAATAAATAAATAAATAAATAAATAAACTTTTAAGAACTCTATCAATATTTTAAATAGATATTAGACACTGATGAAGAAAGAATTAGTGAACTGAAAGACAGACTTAAAGAAATTACTGAGATTACAATACAGATAGAAATAAAGATGGAAAATATAAATGGAGAAGGAAGAGGATCCTGATGATGGTAGAGGAAACAAATGATAGGAAAGAGAGAAATGATAGTTGAGAATTTTCCTAATTTAATTAAAGAAGCAAATTCTCAGATTGAGGATTCCCAGTGAATTCTAATCTAAATTACTTTGTAAAAGTCCATACTTTGAAATGTCATTGTGTACAATATAAAAGACAAAGTGGTCTTAAAAGAAGCCAGTATGAAAACAGAGAATATTTATAAAGGGACAATAATTAACTGGACAACTGACTTCTGAACAGCAATAATAAAAGCAAGAAACCAGTAGAGTACAATCTTTGAGAAAATTAACAGGATTTTACATATGTATTTCAAGAACAAGGAGAAAATTTAGTCAAACAAAATTGAAAAGTTACCAGAAATATATCCTGTTGAAAGGAGCAAATAAAGGATAACTTTAAGGACAGTTATCACTAAAGGAAAAATCTAAGGTGCAAGAGTAAAAAGGTGAGCAAATAAAATGGCAACTTAAGGAAAGTCTTAACAGTGTAATTACTATATAAAACAATAATAGAGTGATGGGGATTCAGGAGTGCATTTGTCATGATGAGCTCTGGGTGATGTATGGAAGTGTTGAATTACTATATTGTACACCTGAAACTAATATAACCCTGTATGTTAACTAACTGGAATTCAAATTAAAAAAAAGAAAGAAAGGAAGGAAGGAAGGAAGGAAGGAAGGAAGGAAGGAAGGAAGGAAGGAAGAAAGAAAGAAAGAAAGAAAGAAAGAAAGAAAGAAAGAAAGAAAGAAAGAAAGAAAGAAAAAAGAAAATGTTCACCACAATAAAAAAATAAATAAAGCAAGAACTAGAAATTTGTTAGGGTTTTAGCAATCCCAGTAAAAAAGCATTCCTTTTCCATACATGAATTGTGAATGGCAGTGAAACAAGAAAATTTAAGTCAGAGAGAAATGCAAAGTATCGCTGTAAGTACTGACAAACACTAATATTGGAAAATGTAGCTTATATCTACAATTACATATTAGGCAATTACATTTCATAATACTGAACTCCAGAATTAGAACTTACCCAGCCAGCTTTTAGGCAGCTCTAGATTTCCCCAGCCACACCCTGGCCCTCCCTACTGTCAAGTACATGGCAACCTGCCTTTGTAAAACTTACAGTGTGGAGGAGAAGGATCTTTGGTCTTCCTCCTGAGAGGAACTCACTTCCAAAAAAAGACAAGGCTACACATGCCTAGCTTTTTCCTTCCAAACTTACCCATTAGTTCAGGTCAGGCAGAGAAAGGCTAGTAGACATGTTATGCTAGTGAATCTCCCTACACATAGAAGGAAACAGAAAGAATAATGAGTAAAGAATATACCCTACAATAGGGGCTAATATTGGGGGTGAGGGAGGTTAAGTTAAAATACTCAACAACAATAGCCTGCAAGCTAGAAAGGACAGGACTGTAGTTACAATGTTATAATGTCCTTATATTATTTGGAAGGATGGTAAGATATTAAATTTAGATTTCATAAAGTTAAGTGTACTTATTTCAAGTGCTAGTTTCAAGGCTAATTATTAAAAGTATAAAAACCAAGTTCACAACTTGACAACAGCATTCATTATGTAATGAAAAATAAACCAATTCTCAAAGAATTCAAGAAAAGAGAAAAGTTTTAATTTAAAACTCAGGACAAATAGAAAATACAAAACAGTATGCCATAATTAACTCTCATTATGCCAATACAACAATAAACATAAGTGGACTAAACAGTCTACTTAAAAGACAAGGGTTGTCAGATTGGCTATGAGTAGAAAAAAATGAATAATTTACTGCTTCCAAGAAACTCACCTAAAACATCAGGTTATAGAAGAGTTGAAAATAAAGTATGGAAAAATATATACCAGGCAAAGCCTTACCAAAAGAAAGCTAGTATGTTCATTTCAGAAAAAATAGAACTTTCATTAAAAAGATTACTACAAAAACCACTGTGAGATGGCACTTCACACCTATTACAATAGTCCAAAGGTGGGAGCCACTCACGTGTCCATCAGTAAATGAACAGGTAAGTAAAAAGTGTTTTTACATAGATATTTTAAAAATAAATAGCATATATTTTATATTTAAATAAATATATAAGTAGACACATGTCAGCCTTTAAAAAGGAAGGAAATTTTGATACATGCACAACATGGATTAACCTTGAAGACATGATGCTAAGTGAAATACGTCAGACACAAAGGGGCAAGTATCATATGCTCCCACTATCCGAGGCACCCAGAGTAGTCAAATTCAGAGAGACAAAGTAGAACAATGGTTTCCAGGAGCTAGGGCGGAGTGGGGAACTATTATTTTAGTGAGTACAGGGTTTCAGTTTAGGAAATGAAGAGTTCCAGAGATGGATGATAGTCATAGTCACAGAACAACATACTACATCAGTGAACTTGCACTCAAAAGTGGTCAAAAAGGTAAATTTTATGTTATGTATCTTTTATCACAATACAGACAAAAATTTTTCTACAGATAAAGATAGTCACAGTCACTAGTTAATTTGAGAAGCTGAATAATTAGGAAGATAGAACAAATCTAAATTTGTGTGCATTTAATAGCAAAGTTTCTAAATACATAATGCAAAATCTAAGAGGATTACCAGGAGAAATTCACAAACTGCCCAGCACATTTGGGAGATTCTAACACACCTTTTTTTAATGCTTGAATAGGCAAAGGAAAAATCATTATATAGCTGAAAAACAAAATTTAAAAATGAGCTAAGGGACATATTCAGAACACTATACTCCTGAATATGCTTTCATATACTAAGCATGCAACAGCTTCTGCTGTTTAAATATCATCTTTAAAATAAGGCAATTAGGGGATCCCTGGATGGCTCAGTGGTTTGGTGCCTGCCTTCGGCCCGGGGCGTGATCCTGGAGGCCTGGGGTCAGGTCCCAAGTCAGGCTCCCTGCATGGAGCCTGCTTCTCTCTCTGCCTATGTCTCTGCCTCTCTCTCTCTCTGTGCCTCTCATGAATAAATAAATAAAATCCTTAAAATAAAATAAAATAAAATAAAATAAAATAAAATAAAATAAAATAAGGCAATTACAGGGGGCACCTGGGTGGCTCAGTTCGTTAAGCAACTCCCTTTGGGCTCAGGTCATGAACTCAGGGTCCTGGGATCCAGCCCCGCATTGGGCTCCTGCTCAGCAGGGAGTCTGCTTCTCCCTTTCCCTTTACCCCTCCCCTCCCCCAACTCATGCACGCATGCGCGCTCTCTCTCTCTCTCTCAAATACATAAAATCTTTCTAAAAATAAAATAAGGCAACTATAATACATATTAATATAAATAGATAATTCTCTTTTTCACAAAGGCAAAAACCAATCAATATAATCTATATATTGCTGTCTACTCTCTCATATTTAAACATTTAATATAATTAGACTTAATGCTTAGTCTGTTAAAAACTATACTAAGATTTTTTAAATTTTATTTATTTATTCATGAGAGACACACAGAGACAGGCAGAGACACAGGCAGAGGGAGAAGCAGGCTCCATGCAGGGAGCCCCATGTGGGACTCAATCCTGGATCCCCAGGATCACACCCTGGGCCAAAGGCAGTTGCTTAACCACTGAGCCACCCAGGCATCCTTATACTAAGATTTTTTAAAAGTATACTAAGATGTCCCTCAATTTAGAATCACGTTTACACTGGAGTTCCTCACATCAGATCAGGAGTATGGGATTTCAACATGACTTAGTACGAATGATGTTAACAGTTAACTACTTGGCTAAGGTGGTGTCATCAGGATGTTCCAGTCCAGCGCAACCTCAAGGGGGCAGCGCAAGAAATTAAGCTCCACCTCTCTGTGGGGGGGAATCTTTATACATTATTTGGAATTCTTTCAAAAGGAAGGTTTATCTCTTCTCTCTCTCCTTTTATTTAGAATTGTATTTATTTATTCATGAGAGACACACAGAGAGAGGCAGAAACACAGGCATAGAGAGAAGCAGGCAGTAGTTTCTCAAATTCTCCTTAAAATTACTTACATCATGACAAACAAGAAAAGCTTTGAGAAACTACCACAACTGAAAGGAAAACAGCCTAATGTGGTATCCTGGACTGGATCCTGGAACAGAAAGGGGGCATTTGCGTGGAAATAGGGGCAATCTGGACAAAGTCTGGAGTATAATTAACCATACTCTACTGATGTTGATCCTCGTTTTGACAAATGTACCATGGTTATGTAAGGTTGGGGGAAGTGGGCGAAAGGCATAAATGAATTCTCTGTATCATCCTTGTAAATTTTGTATAGATCTAAAATTACTGCAAAATTTAAAGTTTATTTTTTAAAATGCTATAATCCATTGACTAATCTTGTAGCATCAATGGGTCATTTGGTTCATGTCTTAAATAGATGTGTGTATATAAGAAAAATGTCCAAAGCCCCACTTGATTAATTCCATGTAAATTAACACAAAGGGAAGACGTTGGTGGGGAAAGCAAAAAAGAGAGAACACTGGGTTTCCAAAAAAAACACTTGTATCTGAATAAATTGGGAGTCAGTTCTGAATAACTAGCCAGGTGAAGCTTTCTGAATTAGTAATAAAGTGGAATTTTCATACAGAAAGCTTATAAGAGACTTCACCACACGTCCCAGCCTGCTCGTCCTCACCTCACTGTCTACGGAAATGGACAGAATATGCCCCCTCCGAGCTCCCCATGCGTTTATGTCTGCAGTCCCCTCTGTGTAGAACGCCATTCTGCTGCCATGTCTCCAGCCAGCCAGCTCTTAGGCATCCTTCAAGGTCCCACCTACACGGCACTCCCTATCACCCCTAGGTTCCACTAGCAAACATTTTTGTTCCCTATAATGCGACCCATGTTCTGCTGGCCTAGAGGTCATAGAGTGGGAAGGTGGGAGGAATGCTTCCTCCAGGAGACACAATGAAGGTTTTAGTGAACTAGAGGTCAGGACTGCCACCCGGCCACTTTGGGCTCCTTGTGCCTCTGAATCAACCAGCAAAAAGAAGAAAGTTACTGTGCCAGCTGGGGCGACTGATCCTGACTACCAAGGGGAAATTGGACTACTACCCACCACGGAGATGAGGAGGAGTGTGTCTGGAACACAGGAGGTCCCTTAGAGCATCTCTTAGTCTCACTACAAACTAAGTTAGAGTCATCGACTACAACCCAACTCAGGCAGGACTACTAATGATGGCCCAGATCATTCCGGAATAAGGTTTGGATCATCACCAGATAGGAAACCATGACAAGCTAAGGTGCTTGCTGAGGGTACAGGGAATATGGACTAGGTAGTAGCAGAAGGTAGTTGTAAACACCAGGCACGACCACATGAACAGTCACAGAAATGAGGACTGTGACTGTCATGAGTATTCTTTCTTTCTCCAGAGAGATTTATGTTAAGCAAATGGTTTATATGATTATGGAAACTGGGGAGTCCCAAATCCGCAGAGAAAGCCAGCGGGCTAGAGACCCAGCTCAAGTCCAAAGGCAAGTTGCAGGTAGGATTCCCTCTTCCCTGAGGGGAGGTCTGGGTTTTGAGGTTTTTTCCTTTTAGGGCTTTCAATTGATTAAATGAAGCCCACCACATTATGAAGAGTAATCTGCTTTATTCAAAGTCTACTGATTTAAATGTTAACCTCATCTTTAAAAAAAAACAAAAACAGAACACCTTCACAGCAACATCTAGACTAGTGTTTGACCAAATGTCTGGGTACCATCAGCCAAAGTGGCATAAAATTAACCATCACATGGTTGGATTGTGGACATGCATAATTTGAGGAGAGATGCAATGGGATGCATGGGCCCATTATCCAAGGGGTTAGAGAGAAGGGGAGGGAGGTTTTATCCCATGCACCCGGAGTTACCATTATGGAGACACCTCGGGCACTATGGAGATAGCAGTAGCTAAGAGGGGAGGACTGCAGGGGAGAGCAGACAAGGCAGGTAGGGTCAATGATGGAGAACAGGCTTTGGGCCTTCGAGCTGGGAAGTTTGAGGCATCTGTTAGGCATCCAACTACCGCTGCTGTGCACACAACTGGAGTTCAGGGAAGAGGGTCAGGCTGGAGATGAAAATCTCATACCATCTTCTTTGTGAGCCTTTTGTTAAGATTTCCCACACAGATGGCTAAATTAAAACAAACCCTTTGTGCCCTAGTTTGGGATGCAGAAAATAACTGTCACTGAAAACCAAGAAGGATTAAATAAAACAGAGACCAGCTTTGCAGAGAAAAGGCAGAGGGCTAACAGGCTGGATTATAAAGGGTAAGCGGGAGCGGAAGAGATGCCAGAAGGAAAGTGAGTGAACTGCCCTTGTGGAAAAGATGAGGATGACACTAAACCAGGATTGCCCCAGAAAAGTGGTGACAGCCAGGCAGGCGCACGGCATCTTGGCCAGTCATTCTCCTGGGACCTGGATTATGAACAGGAGCTCGTGCGTGACGTTGTCATGAGGACCATGGCCTGCACGGCGGTTTTCCTGGGCTCGCGCTCCAGACCCACAGTTTCCGTTAGGCTCAGGGGCTAATTCAATTTCTCTGCACCTCCATCCCTTGGTCTGTTAAAATAGAAGCACACCGCTGCCCACCCCCCGGGGTTCCTGTGGGAGCGAAATGCTGCCGGGCCCCAAGCCCAAGCTCCACAAAGGTTAGCTCTGGTCATGGGGGCCTGTCTCCCCGGCTCCTCTCAGGACTCCACAGGAGCCTTAGATCCACTCGCACTCGTATCACAGCACATAGTACAGCATCTGGCACAAGTCAGCAGGAGTTTGCTGCCTTGAACTGAACAGAAAAGTGGATCCCACAGCTCCCTCTCACGGCTTGGGGTAGGGGGTGGGGGTACCGCCCGAACTCTTCTGGGCCTGTGAGCATCCTCCCCCCTCCTTCCTGCTCTGCTCTCCTGGGCTCCCCCTCCAGCCCTCACATTTTCAAGAACCACATTCTAGTCTTGATCCCCCTTTCTCTTCAGCCTCCCCTTAGATTCTTCCCTGATGCATGTGAACATGCTCAGGGCTCCTCCACTTTTAAGAACAAACATACAAAAAACCCCACTCCTGCCCCACACTGTCCCTCCAGCTATTTCCCAATCTCTGCACATCTGTTCCCAGCTGAACCTCCTCCGTAAAGTGGCCAGAGCCAGCTTTCTGCAGCTTCTCTGCTCATCTCACACTCCATTCCAAAGCACTAAAGTCAACCTTCCCTTTTCTAAAATGTTTGTTTGTTTTTAGCGTCACCCATGACCAATTATTTTGCTAGGCCCAATTGATGTTGTATAATTTTTGTCTAAGGCAATCCCTCTGCAGGTTCAAGACCCCTGACCATGCCCTTTCTTGGGACACTAGATGCCTTCTCCTAGCTCTCTGCCTGCATCCCAGGCTGGCGATCCTCAGTCTCCCTGGCTGGCTTACCAGCCTCCAGGGATTGGAGCCATTGGAGCTCCTCAAGAACATGCCTTCTCGCCCTGAATTCCACCTCTAGGCAATTTATCCGCTCCAGGGCTCCAGTTGCTCCTTGTACACCTGTGACTCCCGGTTCAAACCTCTTCTTTGAACCTCAGACCCACATGGAGGTGTCGCAGGCACCTCACACCAGTATGTTCAAAACTGAACTCACTGTCTCCATCTCCTCCCTGGATCCAGGTCCCTCTGATGTTCCCTTCATCATAATTAGAAAAATGGGGGTTATCCTTGACTTTCTTTTCCTGCAATCCTGAAATTTTACCAATTCTACCTCCTTAAATCAGATTAAATGTCTGTCAGATTCACCCACTTCCCTCCACCACCCTTGCTGGGAGAATAGGGACCATCCACAGGGCTCCACTGGGAGAGGACAACTGGAAGCTCCACACTTGGTCTCTCTGGGATGTCTGTGACACCTATTACCTTTGCCAATTTTGGTTTTTTAAAAGACTTATGTATTTTAGAGGAGGGGCAGAGGGAGAGGGAGAGAATCCTCAAGTAGACTCCCCACTGAATGAAGAGCCCAATGTGGTGCTGGATCCCAGGACTCTGAGGTCATGGCCTGAGCCAGAATCAAGAGTTGTCTACCCAACCAACGGAGCCACCCAGGTGCCCCCACCTCAGCCAATTTTAATCTGTATCCTTTCATGGTAACAAACTGTGACCATGAGCACAAGCATTTTTCTGAGTTCTGTGACTCAAGCAAATTTTGATCCTGAGAGCAGTCTTGGGGACCTCCAGCTCATCAACAAGTAGTCAAGTGTTAAGAATCATGATTATAGTCTTGTATGTAAAAGAAAGAAATGGGAGTGATCTCAGTTTCCATTAAGTCTAGATATGTATCCCCGAGCCCTAGGCCATGCTGAGAGTTGTCTTTGGGCTGGGATGAGGAATGTGGGTGGAAGGAGTAGCTGGAGAGTAGAAGCTATGGGAAAGTGGCATTCCATGTTGAGTATTAGAACTTTAGAGCTACAAGGCAGCTTAGAGCATCTTGTTCAAAGTCCCTCATGTCTCAGAGAAGGCAATGGAAGGAAGGGCAAGGATATAACATGAGTTGACCCAGGTCACAGGATTGGGTTCAAATACATGGAATGCTCATTGAACATCAGGTACCAGGCACAAAACCAGATTTGAAGGAATTAGTTCCCTGGGTCCAAGCAATATTGTAAGAGGCTTAGGGCGGGGTGGGGGGCAAGGACTGGAAGACACCCAAATCAGTCTAGGGCCGCCCTGCATGTGGTGAATGAGTGAAGGTCCCTGTGCACTACAAGTGGTTCTCAGAGCTTTGCTGCTGCCAGCCTGCAACGTCCATGCACGGTGCAAAGCAGAGAGAAGAAGCTATAACTCTCCATTACTGTCGGATGGGAGCTGGGGGTGCAGGGGAAGATGAGGGGGGGCAGGAAGGAGATTCCACAGGAGAGATACCTGACTCTGGAAGCTGCCACAGGGGCCCTGAGCTCCCTTCCAGAGCCCAGTTCTCCCAGACTGTGCATCTTTTAGCACCTTCACTTTCATAATGGATTAAATCTACCCTGTGTCCCTCCCACCCCACCACACACGTATCTTAGGATCAGAAATAACATGCCCTAAAAGGACTGCAAAAGCATTTGGCAACCTTTATTTATAAATCACATCCATTTTGAAGGGAGCCTCAAGTACTGTCTGAGAAAGTGGGATTATAAGGTAATTCAAGAACAATTTTTCAATAAAGCCTTCCCCCAATATTTTCTGAGCAAGGAAGACAAAAGGCAGAAATTAGTATCTGTGAATTGTACGAAATGCCCAGGCATATGCTAGACCTTTGGTCTCAATGACAGGTAACCTGGGAACACTTGGGTGGTAGACAGCAGTGCCCTCGTTAAACAGATGTTAAATAATCATTATCATCATTGGGGACCCAGAAAGATTCAGGAACTTCGCTCTTCCATTATAATAACACTGGAATTGAGCTTAGCTTGGTCTAAGAGCCCTGGGGCTTTTGCTCTCAAGGAAAATTGCTTCAGCTCCAACTTACAGGTAGACTCTGGTTAATAAATGCTGAGCCGCACAGAGACCTGGCCAAGGCTGCAGCCAGGAGAGCAAAGATTTCATTATATCAGCTCTACCTCCTCTGCCCAAGGCTTCACGAAGCACATGGTTTGATATGGAACCAATGTTTTTGTCTAGAATTATTCTACATGAATGTAGGAAAAGCAAGGATAGTCCACCTACCTGTATAACATAGCCCCCGATTCCTCCTACTTATTCCCCGGTCACCTAACAGTCCCCAGATCCAGGATGGTGTCCCAGCCCCGTTCCATCTCATCACCCCGAGCATATTGTCTTCCTCCCAGGATCAAGTGTGGGTGGCAAGCACACTCACACTGCAGCTTGTAAGAAGGGCAAGGAGTGCCACTTTGGGGCTAGGGCTCATCTTCCATGTCGGGGACAGTCTAGAAGTTGTACCACAGTGTCTGCACACATCCCTGCATTGACCACCAGGCCATGCCAGCAACAAAGGAGATGGGAAGTGTCATTTCCACCCCATGGCACATTGAGTCCTGCGGAAGATGCAGAGAGCAGATTTCATTCAGGGGCCAACTGGCCTCCTCGGCCATGGCCATGGTCACAGTCACAGCCTGAGCCCGTGCTTTGCTTTACAGGGCTTTTACACCGACCACTTCATTTCACCCAGCAACAAACCTTTGTGTAATAACATTTCTCTCGTGTCATGTATGAGAAAATGGGGCCACAGTGGTTAAGGGGCTGGGCTAAGGCACAACCACAGAGCAATAAATGCCCTGTGAGAACGCCCCTGGCAATGAGAGAATATTAGTAGAATCAGAAGGAAAAACCTGTTCCATCTGCTCCAGCCACACTTATTAGGCAATTAATAAGAACCAAGGACATGGGAAAATGGAGCCAAAGGGCAGGTCCTTGCCCTCAAAGGCCTCGTGGCAGCTGGGGATTGCAGGACAGTGTGGTCCTAAGGATTATAGGACACAGTGACAGCAACGGACAGAGGAGGGTCATTAGGACATAGAGAAGACAGTAAGGACTCCCAGAGGGTGATGGGAAGGTAAATGCTTTCTTCAATGAGTGGATAAAACGGTAAGTCTAAGACCCTCTTGCAGAAAGTGGAGAAGTAGGGCATTCAGGGAGTGAGGTATTTAGCAAGAATTAGGTGTCTCTTACACCCTGCCTCCTATCCTCTCGTCCCACCTTTTACTCCAGCCGCAGCTGTGGCGACCATCCCTACAGGTGTAGCTGGATGCTCCCGGCTGAGCTGTTGCCCCAGGTATCTCTGGCCTTCTGCTCCAGGCTTGCCCTGACACTGCACTGTGGGACACTTGTGAGAACCTGTCCAGTATTCACACATCCACAACCAGGAGATGTAAGTTAACATCCCACAGGACAAGTCTTGGCCATAGGATGGGGAGCACCAGCAAACAAGTGCTCCCTCTGTCCAGAGTTGTACTGTCTGAGGCACACTCTACACACTTCTAGTAGGCACCAGGGGATTGAGCCTATGATGGACAGTGTCTTGGATGAGATTTACATTAAAACAGTGAACTTTATGAAGGTGCCATCCATAATGTGGGTAGACCTCATCCAATCAGTTGAAGTTCCAAACAGAACAAAGACTGGCCTTCTGGATCAAGAAGGAATTCTCCAACAGACTGCCTTTGGACTTCATCTCTACCATTGGCTCTCGAGGGTCTCGAGCCTGCCAGCCCACATTGCAGATTTTGGGACTTCCATAATGACATAAGCTAATTATTTAAAATAAATGTCTTCATTCTGTTTGCTTCTCTGGAGAACCCTGAGTAATACAGAGACCCAGTGATCAACTTGAGCATGCACACTTGCATCAGCTCTCTTCTCCTGCTGCACTCTCCCTGACTCTGGAATCACTCGCTTTCAAAATAAACTATGAAGCTGTGTGCACATCGTTGTCTCAGGCTTACTTTCTGGGTGTTCCCCACCCAGTCTGCATATGCACTACAGAGGGCTATCATTATAAAAGGACATTGATGACTCAAAGAGAACCTTTTGAGGGGTCATGGCCTTGCTCCTGTTGTGTGAGGGAAGCATCCAGGCATTTCCAGGCGTGTGTGTGCACAAGGGGCCTGAAATGCTCGTGGTCTCTGTGGGGGCAGAAGCAGGAGCCATGGGCAAGACCGCAAGCACCCACCAGGTCACCTTTGAAGCGGATGAGAATAAGAACACCACCATGGTGCAGAGTTTTGGAACATGTGATCAATTGTATGAGGGAAACCCCCCCAATCTGGTTCGAAGTCTTAGCAGTATCCTGCAGCTTATGATGACTCAGTTTCTGATGAAGAATCTTCAAGAAGAATAACTGAGGGAGCTGGCATTGGAGGAAGCCAAGAAAGAGCCTGAAATCTTGAAACAACTAAAGTGAGGTGAAGGGCTGAGTGGAGGGAGGGCTTTTGCCACTGAGCAATTAAGCAGGGCTATTCCTCGGGAGAGGGTATCAAGTGAAGAGGCCAAGCACCTGGCGAAGCAAATGGAAGAGAAATGCAGGACTTGTTCTGCAAAGAGCTGCTGGCTGAACAAAAGGAGAGCAACTCAGAATCCTACAAAGTCACCACTGAGCAATATCGGGAAGCTGCTGGAGAGGTGGAAGCAAAGTTCAAGCAAGATGAGCTGCATCTTCTCTCTGCTGATCTGCTAGCCCGAGTTCTCCAGAACACCCAACCAGCCCTCCGTGGCTCCGCTTTGGCTGGCCAGCACATGTGCTGTGCCAGTCAGGCCAACCAGAGCATGCTTGAGAGGCGAGTGTAGTCAACTTCTAGAACAAGCAAGACCTCCTCCATGTTAATTCCAGAGGCAGGACATTTTTTGGTTCCCACTAGGAAGAAAGGAACCCCTTTCAGAAGAAGATGATTAGACAGAAGCACCAGGAAGCAGACCCATAGGGGCATATTCCAGTTTGATGAGCTGCTGTTTGAAAAGCTGAGGCCTTGGATTGGCTATCAGCCAGCAAGGACACACCACAGTGTTAGTCAACCCCATCTATGATGATGAAAAGGGAGAGGCAGTCCTCTCCACCTTTTTAATTTTCTTTTTTTTTAAGAGTCTTATTTATTTGTCAGAGAGAATGAGAGAGAGAGAGAAGAGAGAGAGCACAGGCAGGGATAGTGGCAGGCAGAGGAGAGGGAGAAGCAGACTTCCTGCTGAGTTCCAGGTATCAAGACCTGAGTCAAAGGAAGAGGCTTCATTGACCGAGCCACCCAGGCGCCTCTTTTTTTTTTTTTTTTTTTTTTTAGATTTTATTTATTTATTCATAGAGATGCAGAGAGAGAGGCAGAGAGAGAAGCAGGCTCCATGCAGAGAGCCCGACGCGGGACTCGATCCCTGGACTCCAGGATCACACCCTGGGCTGCAGGCGGCGCTAAACCGCTGCACCACTGGGGCTGCCTGGTGCCTCTCTTTTTAACTTTCTATTCAATGTTCTCTTCTCACCGAGCTCCATGGTCAAGCGAACCTTCAATCCAGCAAGGCCAGGGGTCAGGATGGGGGCTAAGGTAATTGGAGTAGTGGCAGGTGTAAGGGGGAGGCCAATCTCGGCCCAGCGGTGCTGGAAATTGTCTAGGCTGTGGTATGTTGGATTTTTCTTTTTCTTTTCTCCTTGACTACATAAGAGCTACTTCATTTTAACTGATGATGATTGTGCAACCAAGAAGACAAAAAGGAGAGAAAAGTGTCCCTTTTTCACTGGAGTAGTATTTATGACTACAAGTGAAATAAGGTTTTTTTTTTTTTTTTTTTTTTTTAATCAACATGAAGGCAGTCTTGGCTTATGCAACCTCTTCTCTATTATGAATACTGACATCTTCACTTCACTAAATATAATATTTTCCAACAGGGAAATAAAAGAGGATCTTATGTGTTTTCTACTTGCAAGTACCGGGAAGCCCAGAACACTGGCCAGGATGCTAAAGCACAATGCAATAAAAGCTACTGGACACTTCTACTTCTCTAACGGGATTGCACTTCTACCAAAGAACCGTATCCTTTGGTGCCCCCACGCTGCTTAGCATATGAGAAGTTCCTAAAAACACTTACTGAGCTGGATTGGATATTTTATTTTAAATTTTGCCTATGTGTTCTCATGACATAGATACAGTTTGTTATTATTCAAATTACGTATTCTTTGGTGAATCCAAATACAAAGGATTTGGCTAAGAGCTAAGTTGTCTACATGGGCATGGGCTTGAGCTCAGTTCTTCCGCTAACTAACTGGCTGTGGCACACCGTAATCTCTCTATAAAGGGATATAATTGGATTTTTCTGCTGAGAGATAATAAAGGTCCATCTGGAATTCCCTTTCCAGCTAAATGTCAGTGCAACGATGAGGGAGACAAGAGGGTTTATTTTTTTTCTTAAGGGACTAAAAGAATACCACTATATAAAGATTTTCACTGAAAGAAATACTACAGGATTTATTTCAGAAAAAAAAAAACATTTGGAAGAGAGAAATGTAAGAAAAACTGTTGAACAAAGTAATTGGTAACTATGTGGCAACTAAATCAAAGCTGACTATTTAAAAACAATAGCACAGGGCGCCTGGGTGGCTCAGTCGGTGAAGCATCAGCCTTAGGCTCAGGTCGTGATCCCAGAGTCCAGGAATGGAGTCCCACATTGCACTCTCTGCGGGAAGCCTGCTTCTCCCTCTGCCTATGTCTCTGCTTCTCTCTCTCTGCCTCTCATGAATAAATAAATAAATAAAATCTTTTAAAAAAAGATAGGAGGGATGTTTGGATTAAAGCTTTTTAAGGGGGGATCCCTGGGTGGCTCAGCGGTTTAGCGCCTGCCTTTGGCCCAGGGCGCAATCCTGGAGTCCCGGGATCGAGTCCCACGTCAGGCTCCCGGCATGAAGCCTGCTTCTTCCTCTGCCTGTGTTTCTGCCTCTCTCTCTCTGTCTATCACAAATAAATAAATAAATAAATAAATAATCTTTAAAAAAAAATAAAGCTTTTTAAGGTTTTGATATTATTCAAGACTAAATGAGAGACAGTAATTAATTTCAGATAAGTCAAAATGAATGTTAAATATGGAGGGAGAATAAAACCTCAAACCTTTAAGATAAGGTGGAAGTGGAGGAAGGGATATAATGAAAAACTCAATCAATCCAACCAAAGATAAGAATTTGGGTGGGGGGGAGTTCCCCGGGTGATTCAGTCAATTAACCGTCTTCCTTGGGCTCAAGTCATGATCTTTGGGTCCTAGGATCAAGCCTCAAATCAGGCTTTCTGCTTGGTGGGGAGTCGGCTTCTCCCTATGCCTCTGTCCCTCCCCAACACCACTCATGTTCTCTCTCTCACTCTCTCTCTCAAATAAATATTTTTTAAAAAGAGCTTTTAAATCAAATAAATAAAACAACATAAGAAGTACTAAGTACAAAGTAGGTCACACAAATGAACACATACATATCCATAGTTACCTTAACTGCACACAGAGTAAAGTTACCACTGGAAGGCAGAGATTACAGATGAGGTGGAAATAAGAAAAATGGACCTTAATGATATTTATGAGAAACACACCCAAACTGAAGCACCTGAAAGATTGAGACCAGAGGGAGGGAAAATGGTTTATTAGGCAAATATTACCCAAAAGAAAGCTGGTGTAGTTATTTTAGTATCAGGAAAAACTAAAAGGCAGAAAGTATCATTAGAGATAAGAGGCTAGAGCAGCCCTGGTGGTGCAGCAGTTTAGTGCCGTCTGCAGTGATCCTGGAGACCAGGGATCAAGTCCCACGTTGGGCTCCTTGCATGGAGTATGCTTCTCTCTCTTCCTCTCTCTCTCTCTCTCTCTCTCTCTCTCTGAATAAATAAATCTTTTAAAAAAGAGAGAGATAAGAGGCTATAATAAAAGGAACATTTTTCTCACAGAGGTACATTTCTGAACCTCTTTTTAACCTAACAACATAATCTCAAACATATAAACCCAAAATTGACAGAATTATAAGAAGAGATTGACAAATTCACAAAGTTGGAGAGTACACCATCTTTCCAAGGACAGATTGAACATTTATGAATATTGATCATATACTAAGCTATAATGCAAGATTTAATAAATACAAAAAACCAATAATGACCAATTCCTGAACTCACTATCATAAAAATAGAAATCAGTAATGAAAATAAGCAAAAAAGTCTATACAGTTACTATTTTGTAAAAATAAACTCCAAATAATTCATAGGTCAAAGAAGAACTCAGAAACTATAATTCAGAACTGAGTAATAATATTTTTACACTTCCTTTCCATCATTACACTCTATCCCATCTTGACCAGTGCTGTTAAAGACAAAATACCGACACTGACACACACACACACACACACACACACACACACACACACACACTGTATATTGGAAATGAAAAAACAAAACAGTCATTATCTGCAGAAGACTCCAATATTGAAAATCAAAGAGGATTGGGATCCCTGGGTGGCGCAGTGGTTTAGCACCTGCCTTTGGCCCAGGGCGCGATCCTGGAGACCCAGGATCAAATCCCACGTCGGGCTCCCAGTGCATGGAGCCTGCTTCTCCCTCTGCCTATGTCTCTGCCTCTCTCTCTCTCTCTCTGTGACTATCATAAATAAATAAAAATTAAAAAAAAGAAAATCAAAGAGGATTAAGCACAGGCCATTGGTAGGAAAGAATTCTATACAATTGAAGAATACAAGATGAATATTCAAAAGTTAATTATTTGTCTATATGCCCACAACAAATAGTTGGAAGCTAATTTTTAAAGAGGTACCATTTTACAATAGCTACAAAGTATTTCAGGTATCTAGGGGCAAATCAAACAAAAGATGTGTAAAATCATAAAATTTTTTTGAGTAACAAATGGATGAGAAAACTTGATATTTTAGAGATGGGAAATCTCCTCAAACTAATATTAAATGTTAGTATTAAGTGCAATTTCACACAAAATCTCAGCAACTCTTTTTGAAGAACTTTTACACTGATTCCAAAATGTAGTATAAGTGCAGAGGGCCAAGTATAACTAAGAATGCTTTGAATAACGTAGGGAGACTTACTTTGCTAGTTATCAAGACTTACTAAGAAGTTATTATAATTAAGTTACTGGTACAGAGATAATATACTGTGAATCAGAACACAGAGAGCAGAAAAAGACTCATGAACATATGAAACACAATATGTATCAAGCTGGAATTACAAAAAGAAAAAGATTTTATAAATGAGGCTTGACACAGTTGGTACCTACAGCAGCTTGTACACAGTTGATGAAAGCTAGGGAGAGTAAAAAAGACCCTGTCTTCCAAATCCAAATGGTGGTAACCTGAGCTCTGGTCACTGCTGCTTCTAATCAGAGCTCTGGTCACTGCTGCTTCTAATCAGAGGTGCAGAAGTAGGCTGCCATTGCTGTTGCAACTCCATCTCCCTCAGGTTGAAGGGACTTCTGAGGATCTAAAGGGCCAGTGCCACTTACTCCTCTCCCGCCTTCTTCTTTTTACTCCATTTGAGAGCCAGACATTAAAGACTAGGACATCAAAAACACTTGCATATAAGGAAAAAATTAGAAAATGATCCATGCATGCCCAGGGAAAGGTTTGAAAAAGACCTGAGAAGAACTTAAATTTACACCTCAGGTTAATAATCTTCAGCACAGAGACAGCCTACAATTTAAAAAAATAACAAGGGGATCCCTGGGTGGCTCAGCGGTTTGGCGCCTGCCTTTGGCCCAGGGCACAATCCTGGACCCCGGAATCAAATCCTGCATCGGGCTCCCGGCATGGAGCCTGCTTATCCCTCTGCCCGTGTCTCTGCCTCTCTCTCTCTCTCTCTCTCTCTCTCTCTCATAAATAAATAAATCTTAAAAAAATAAAAATAACAAAATAACAAAAAACACCAAACCCTGGGAAAGAGGGAGAATCTGATTTCCAGCATTACCACATTATTGGATTCAAATGTCCAGTTTTCTTTCTTTCTTTTTTAACATTTTATTTATTCATTAATGAGACACACAGAGAAAGGCAGAGACATAGGCAGAAGGAGAAGTAGGCTCCCTGCAGAGAGCCTGATGCGGGACTCGACCCTGGGACCCTGGGATCATGACCTGAGCCAAAGGCAGACACTCAACCACTGAGCCACCCAGGTGTCCAAATGTCCAATTTTCGACAGCAACAAAAAACACAAGATATGCAAAGAAGAGGAAAGTAGAACCCATTCAAAGGGAAAAAACAAAACAGAAACTGTCCTGAAAAAGACCTGATAGTAGATCTACTAGACAAAGACTTTAAAACAATAGTCTTTAAGATGCTCAAAGAACTGAAGGAAGACTTGAAGAAACTCAAGAACATAATGTAGGAACAAAATGGAAATATGAAAAAAGGAACAGTAACCCTAGAAAGAAACCAAAAAGAAATTCTAGAACTGAAAAGTATGAAAATTGAAGTAGAAAATTCATGGGGCATCTGGCTGGCTTAGTCAGAGGAACATGCAACTCTTGATCTTGGGATTGTAAGTTCAAGCCCCATGTTGGGTGTAGAGATTACTTTAAATCTTTTTAAAAATCCATGAAATGAAAAATTCACTACAACAATCCAAAGACAGACTTGAACAAGCGGAAGAAAGCATTCCTGAATTTGAAGCTAGGACAGTGGAAATGGTCAAATCTCAGAAACAGAAAGAAAAAAAGATTGAAAAAAATGAGCAGAACATAATGGATTAGTAGGACACCCTCAAAGAGTCCAACATACGTGTTGTGGGAGTCTCAAAATAGAAGAAAGGGGTAGAGAGCATATTTGCAAAAATAGTGGCTGAACACTTCCTAAACCTAATGAAAGACATCAATATAAACATTCAAGAAGCTCAGTAAAGTCCAAGTAAGATGAATTCAAAGACACCCACACCAACACTATATAATTCAACTTTTGAAAGTTAAAGAGTAAATCTTACAAGTAACAAAAGAAGCAAATTATCATATACAAGGGATTCTCAATAAGATTATCAGCAGATTTATTATCATAAACTTTGGAGATCATAAGACAGGGGCCCCATATATTCAAAATGCTAAAGGAAAAAAAAAAAGAAATCTGTCAACCAGGAATCCTATATCCTTCAAAAGTGAGGGAGGAATTAAGACATTCCCAGATAAATAAAATTTGAGGGAGTTCATTACCACTAGACCTGTCCTGAAAGAAATGCTCAATAGAGTCCTGTGAGGTGAATCACAGGACACCAGACAGTAACTCAAAGCTGTATGGAGAAATAAATATCTCAATAAAGATAAATACATGGGCAATTGTTTAAAAGCTAAGTATTATAGCAATGGTTTGTAAATGCATTTTTTGTTTTCTTTGTGATTTAAGAGACATAACATTTAAAGAATTATTAGTCTAAAAGCTAATATTATTGTAACTTTGGTTTATAACTCCAAATCTTTTCTACATAACTTAAGAAATGAATGCATTAACAAGAATTATTAGTTTATGTTTGGGCACATAATGCATAAAGATGTAATTTGGCGGACATCAACAACCAAAATGGGTGAGGACAGAGCCGTAAAGAAGCAAAGCTTCTGTATGTGATTGAAGTTAAGCTGGTATAAATTCAAATTAGAGTGTTATAACTTTAGGATGTCAAGTGTAATCTCCATAGTAACCACAAAGAAAATAGCCTTGGAATATACACAAAAGGAAATGAGAAATCAATTTAAACATTTCACTACAAAAAATCAACTAAACACAAAAGAAGGCAGTGATGGAATCGAGTGATAAAAAAGCTATAAGATGTACAGAAAACAAATAGGAAAATGATCGAAGTCCTTCTTATCAGTAATTACTTTAACTGTAAATGAAATAAACACTCCAATCAAAAGACCAAGTTTGGCACAATGAGTAAAAATGTATGTGATCCAACTATATGCTGTCCACGAGAGATGCTTTAGATCCAAACACACAAATGAAAAAAAAAAACAAAAAACAAAAAAACAAAAAAACAAACACACAAATGTACTGAAAGTGGGAAAAGATATTACATGCAAATAGTAACCAGAAGAAAACAGGGGTGGCTCTCCGAATATCAAAGAAAATAGATTTTAAATCAAAAAAGAATACAAAAGACAATGAAGGACATCATATATATATATATTTTTAAGGACATTATATATTAATAAAAGGTTCAAAACAAGATATAACAATTATAAGCATTTATATACTTAAATATTTGTCCATATGATCTAGGTTATATAATTTCTTAGTGTATAGTTATTCATAGTACTCCTTAGAGCCCTTTTTAAAATTGTTTCAAGTCTGTTGTGATGTTTCCTCTTTCATTTCTGATTTAACAGTTTGAGTATTCTCTTTTCTTCTTGGTCTGTGAAGCTAAACTTTTGTTAATTTTATCTTTTCAAAAAATTGATTTTTGGTTTTCTCATTATATTCTTTTCTCTATTTCATTTACTACCATTTTTTTCAAGTTTCTTGGAGTAGAAATTTTGTTCATTGATTTGAGATCTTTCTAATATAAACTTTGTTCTACACATGCCATTTGCTGCTTTCCTTAAGTTCTGGTATATTGTCTTCATTTTCTTTCATTTCTATTTCCTAGTTTCTCTGGGTTTCTTTGACTATTCATTATTTATGAGTGTGCTGTTTAAATCTCATATTTTTAAATTCCCCAAATTTCCTCCCTTTATTGATCTCTCATCTTGTTCCACTGGTTTGAGAACATACTCTGTATGATTTCAATCGTTTTAACTTTTGTAGGCTTTATGACCTAACATATGGTCTATCCTGGATAACGTTCCATGTACACTTGAGAAGACTGTGCATTCTGTTGTCATTGGGTAAAGTAGTCTAAAGATGCCACGTAGGTCTAGCTGGCTTAGAGTGTTAAGTCATCTGTTTCCTTGGGCATCTACCAAGGTTTTCTGTTCACAGTGGTATGTTGAAGTCTGCAGCTATTATCATTAAATCATCTGCTTCTTTCCTCAATTCTGTCACTTTTTGTTTCATGTACTTTGGTCTTTTTTTTTTTTTTTTTTTTTTTTTTATGGAAGGTTAGTTGATTTTTGGAGGTCCGTAGCCCACCATTCCAAAAGTGCTCCCTCCACTTGGAGCCTGGAAAATATGTGAGGTTTCCCACCAGAGACCTATATTGTTCTATAAATAGTTTTTAGGGTGCAGTATCAGGGTTCATGGTTCATAATGTACGATGATCTTATTCATTTTGTCTAGTCAGTTGTCACTTCACAGACCTATCTGGTACCACTTGAGGGTTATGATCAAAGTTGTAGATAAAAACTAGCATACTGACCCCTAATGCCCTCTTCAGTTTTCTCTTGTGAAAGTGATATGCCCATCACCTCCAACATCCTCAAACTTTACACTATATTTCAATGAGATTGTACATTTCATCTGAAAATCATAATCACCAAACTACAGCACTGTCAAGATTTTATCTCCAGCTAGAATCTGTGTAGATTGCAACTCAGATTAATTCTCTATCCTAGGGACGCCTGGTTCAGTGGTTGAGGTCTGCTTTGGCTCAGGGCGTGATCCCAGAGTCCCAGGATCGAGTCCCACAATGGGCTTCCTGCATGGAGCCTGCTTCTCCCTCTGCTTGTGTCTCTGCCTCTCTCTCTCATGAATAAATAAATAAAATATTTAAAAAAAAAAAACCTCTCTATTCCCAGATTCCCTAACTTCTCAGGACATAGCTTTATGTATCATAGATTATTTTAGCTTCTTACCTGCTCATTTCTCCATTACTCCTTTCTCACAATGTTGGTTTCTACTATAAGAAAACTCAAAGTGAAATGCTAAATCACAATTTCAGTAGTCTCCATAATGGGGAATTTTAGCCAGTACCTTCTCCACCTTTAGTCTCTGTCTTCATAACATGCTCTGAGATGTTTTTTCTATATGAAGTCTATCCAACAGTAAGTATTTATTTTGCATTTGGTGGTTTATGACAATGTGAGTTTTGCTGGCAAAAAGAGTCTCAAAACAATTATGGAAATCATTAGGCTAAATCATAGATTGAGTGGCTTACTGGGTGCTATTATGGATATCTGAGATACAACATGTTCTTCTGGAAAAGATTCCAATTACAGTGATTATAGTATTCTTGCCTAATACAGCTCCGTGCAAATACTCTGTACATATAATTATGTATATATATATAGAATCCCAGGTTACCTTATCCTATATGTGCTCATGGTTTTTAATATCCTGTATCTACTTTTTATTCAAAATATTCTTTTTATTCAAAAAGAATTGTCTATAGCTCATGTCTAGACAGAGACTAACCAGTGTTTGCTAACACCACTTTGAACCTTTTTCCCCCCAAATCAATGTAAGCCCCGATTGGCCACATATTATACACTGAATTGTGCCCTGAGCCCCAAATTCATTATGCTGAAGCCCTAATCCTCAAAGTCAGTGTTTAGAGATAATGCCTTATAAGAAATTAGGCTGGATGAGATCGTAAGGGTGGGGCCCTGATATAATGGGATGAGTATCTTATCAGAAGAGACAAGAAAGGCATCTCTTTCCCTTTTCTCTTGCTCTCTCTCCCTCAGCAAACACTACTGACAGAGGAAAGATCATGAGGACTCAGTGAGAAGGCAGCTCTCTACTGGCCAGGAACAGACCCTGCTAGAGCTCCATCTGGGACTTTCCACCTCCAAAACAGTGAGAAAATAAATGTCTATTGTTGAAGCCACCTTGCCTCTTTTGTTATGGCAGCCTGAGCAGACTTCTATATACCATGTTTATCTCTGGAGAGAGGCAGATGGATCTGACAAAGCCCTACGATTCAGAAGCATGTCATCTACCAAGAAGGGACATCTCATGAGAATACAACGTGATCAGTGCTTCTAACTCAGCCTGGGAATTCTGAAAGAGACCACAAAGCACACATTTTTAAAAAAGATTTTATTTATTTCAGAGAGAGAGAGAGCGCACACAGGCAAGAGGAGGGGGAGAGGGAGAAGCAGAATTCCTGTTGAGCAGAGATTCCCAATGGGAGGCTCAATCTCAGGACCCCGGGATCATGACCTGAGCCGAAGGCAGATACTTTAACTCCCTGAGCCACCCAGGCGCCCTGACAAAGCACACATTTGAGCAAGGTTTTCTTTTTCTTTCTTTTTTTTTTTTTTTTTAAGATTTATTTATTTATTTATGAGAGAGAGAGAGAGAGAGAGAGAGAGAGAGGGAGAGAGAGAGACTCAGGCAGAAGGAGAAGCAGGCTCCACGCCTGGAGCCTGATGTGGGACTCGATCCTGGGACCCCAGGATCTCGCCATGGGCCAAAGGCAGGTGCCAAACCGCTGAGCCACCCAGGGATCCCCTTGAGCAAGGTTTTCAACGATGTCTGGCCAGGAGAAGAAATAGCAACCCAGGAAGAGAGAACCCCCATCAAGGGCTGACATTATTTATTTATTTATTTATTTAAGATTTTATTTATTTATTCATGAGAGAGAGAGAGAGAGAGAGAGGCAGAGACACAGGCAGAGTGATAAGCAGGCTCCATGCAGGGAGCCCAACGTGGGAGTCGATCCCGGGTCTCCAGGATCACGCCCTGGGCTGAAGCAGCGCTGAACCGCTGAGCCACTCGGGCTGAAGGGCTGACATTTTAAAAGGCAGCTGTAGCTGAACACTGAGAGGCTAGACGGTATGACATGACAGGGAGCACTGGGAGAGGAGACTGAACAGATGCACTGGGGACAAGACGTGAACTTCCCCGAGCGGCAAAACCCAAGAACCTACCTTTCAATGTGAGAAGACACCAATCAACATATTCATTTACTAGAGCTCTCAGAACAAAATACTACAGACTGGATATCTTAGCAACAGAAATTTATTTTCTCACTCTGGAGGTAAGAAATCTGAAATCAAGGTGTCAGAAAGATTAGTTTCCTCTGAGGCCTCTCCCTGTGGCTTGTAGATGGCTGCCTTCTCCCTGTATCCTCACCTGGTTGTCCTGCTTCACACACAGCTGTGTCCACTTCCTTCTTGTAAAGATGACATTCATACTGGATTAGGGCCCACTCTAATGACCTCGTTTTTTGTTTTGTTTTGTTTTCTTTTTTTAATGACTTCGTTTTAATTGCTTCTTTAAAGATGCTATATCCAAATGTAGCCACATCTTGAGTTGTGGAGGTTACTAATTCGATGTTTGAGTGGAGCGGGGAGAGGAACACATCAGCCTAGAACAAGCAAGACACAGTAAGTAAACACAGGTGGAACACAAGTGAGTCTAGGACATCGCCTGCTGGAGGACCGATTTGTTTTACGCCATTTGTTCACTTTCCCCCCAGTGGACTCCCAGGTTTTGAAAGATTTCATCTGCCGAACTACCCTTATTAACTTATAAATTCTTCACTTATAAAAACCAAAGACAGTGTGCCAGTCAGATCTCATCAGCAAGCAACATCTGGAACTACCATACTGAGTCTATAACCAGGAAGGAAATTTGGCATTTACGTTAACCTATGAAGACTTGTGTGGGGTGTGCGTTTGTGGTTAGAGGTAGACTTTCTGGAGTAGAGCAAGTGCTGAAGTATGCGCTCCTACACACAGAGACGCTCTGGGTATGTCTCTGTTGTAGCACTTGGCATATCATATTGCAATTCTGTGGCTATGTGACTGCATCCCCATCAACAGGGACCTGCCTCACTCATTTCCACAACCCCAGCAATGTCCCTGATTGTCTTAAGTGGATTAAACCCAGTATCACATCTTTAAGACCTCTGGAGGGCACAAGACCACAAGTTGGAAAGTACTGGTCTAGGATCTTAAGTGTACACAGGAAGTCTATTCATATGTTCATATCCTCCCCACAACATACACTCTCTCACTTTAAATGCCAACACACAGTGGATGAAGATGCCACGGAGTATGTCACTGACAGTGCCCTGGGATTCTGAGCAGGAGCCAATCCAAAGCTGGGGCACTCAGGAAGTGCCTGGGTGGCTCAGCTGGTTGGGTGTCTGACTCTTGATTTCAACTCAGGTCATGATCTCAGGGTTGTGGGATCGAGCTGGAAGCCCTGCATTGGGTTCCATGCTCAGTAGGAGTCTGCTTGAGATCCTCTGTCTCCTTCTCCCTCCACTCCCCGTGCATGCTCTTTCTAATATATATATATATATGTATATGTTTTTTTAAAAAATATATATATTAAAGCTGGGGCACTCAAAAGACAGAAGGTGAGATGGGCTTTGACAGATAAAGGGGAGTTTGGAATAAGCAAAGAAGGGGGGACACATTCAAGTGAGGAAATAAGAGAAAATTCAGAGATGGAAAGGTATATAGTTTTCAGCAGGTAAAGTTTTTAAATCAATGCTTGATATACAGAGAAAATGTACAAATTATAAGGACACAGCTAAAAGAATTATCAGAAAGAAAATATATCTACATAACCCCCTTTGAGATCAAGAAATAGCACATTATTCTCTATATCTCCTTGTGTATTTTTGAATATTAATCCATAGGATGCATTAGAAACATAGACACAAATGAGAAAGAAACAAATACCAGTAGGGGGACACATTCTGTCTCCTGGGTCCATCATAGTAGGTTGAACAATGGCCACCCAAAGATAGCAAGTCTTAATCCCAGGAATTTGTTAGTTACTTTATTTGGAAAAGAGGACACAGACACATCTTTTGAGGCCACCATTCAACCTACGACAGCACTGAGATATATTAGTGTCAGTCTGTCACCAAAATCATCTTTGGGCAAGTTACTAACAGAAGTTTACACCTGCTAAATTGAGGGCCAAATCTCGGGATGCTGGTGGTACCCTTCTGCTTTGATGTCAAAATGTTGGGGTTTGGGAACAAACAGTCAAGAAAGAATTCTTGAGATGGCTTTGGGGCAAAAAGGTGGCTTTATTAAAGCACCAGGACAGGACCCATGGGCAGAAAGAGCTGTATCGGGGTCGGGAGGAGTGGCTCATTATATGCTTCCAAGTTGGGAGGGGGTTAGGGATAGCATAAGTCTCTGAGTAATTTTAGAAGATTTCCAGGACTTTGACGGGCTAGCTGTTGTTAGGAAAAGGTCATTTATTACCATCTAATAAAACCTGAGTCATGAGACCCTTCAGATGTGTATCGGTGGGTCATATGCTTGGAGGATGATTGCTAACATATATAATAAAACCCAAGGAATGGGATCCTTCAGTGATGCTTGGAGGATGATTGCCAACATGTATCTTGGGAGGTAGAAATAAAGGACGTTTCCAAAGGAATTTTTATATGTTAAAGTAGATTCACAGGATCCTGGGGGTTGGGCTGAGATTGCCTCTTGCCCTTAGCAAAGTATTAACATCGAGGCAGCAGAGTTTTATTTCTTTTTTTTAAGATTTTATTTATTTATTCATGAGAGACACACACACAGAGAGAGAGAGAGAGAGAGAGAGAGAGAGAGAGAGAGAGGCAGAGACACAGGCAGAGGGAGAAGCAGGCTCCATGCAGGGAGCCTGTCGTGGGACTCCATCCTGGATCTTCAGGTGCAGAGGGGGCCTCGAGCTCTGACCGGGTCCTGCGCTCCCCAGCCTGTGTTCTCTTTTGCAAAGGACAAATTATGGTACCAGAATCTGCCAAAGATCCCCTCCTGCCTCAGCCCCCCTTTGCAGGGGCCTCGGGGGCTGAGGAAAGCCACATCCAGAGTGGGGAACCAGCTCAGGCGGTGCACTTGTCAAACCCTGCTCCACCCTGCTCTCCTGCATTTTATTACTTTGTTCAAGGGCCAGAGACCTCAGGTGTCATCCTTGAGGTCCCAGCCCCACCCCCTTTTTGCAGACCCCAAACTCTGATCTCCATAGTGACTGCTTCACCGCCATGGTTACATACTCATTGCCTGGGCTCTGTGGTTCTGCCCATGCTTCTACTGTGGGCCCACCTGAGGGTACGTCCTGCCATTTCTCCAGACCAGGACCTTGTGCATCTCACGCTGGGAGCGGGGGAAGGGACCAGACACCCCCTCTTCGCCCTCCACCTGTGTCTTCAGGCCCCGATGCACAGCCTGTGGCCCCCCAGCCCAGCCCTCTCCCTTCCACTCGTGCCTTGCTTAGAGCCAGAAGGGACAAAGCTCCTACATCCAGAGACTGGAAGAGGAGGGGAACTGATGGGAACGGCGGCTACACGGGTTCTATACAGGCTGGGTTTCTAACAGGGTTGGAGGGCTGCTCAGACACTCCAGGGAGAACCTGAGCAGGAAAGGAGGCAGCAGAGGGAGAGGATCCTGAGGTGTGGCTGCCCTCCCTTCAGCATCAGAAGGGTGACAGAAACGGAGAGCAGAGGACCAGGCCACCAGCTGCCTGGCTTTGGCCTTTCACGCCTGAACACTAAGCCCACCTCCCTGCCCACCATTGGGCCGTGGCTGCTGGGCCCCAGGCTGGATGACTTTCAGTATTTGTAAGCATCTCAACAGAACAATAAAGCATTTGGAGTTAAAAAAAAAAAAAAAAAAGGCCACTTAGGGCGGCCGAGCCTACAGGTCCAACATGAGGGGACACCTATGCCTGCCCTGCTCCTCAGACGATGGCTGAAGGCTCCCCTGACACCTCAAGATCACTCTGCTACTTTCCAGACTTTTCTTACAAAGCAAACACTTTTATTTTCTATGCAAAGGTGATTCCGAGAATTTATATAAAGGCGGGAAAGGGGCAGCAGGAAGCTCCTGGTGTGGCATCGCCCCTGGGCTCCCTGCCCAGCCTTCTGCTTTCCCTGATGGGACAGTTGGGAGAGCAGAGGGGGCCACCCCGGCCTCAACTGTGCCTGTCCTTCCTGGATGCCCAGTGAGCTGGTCCCAGGGCCTAGCCTGAGCTCCACCGCATCCGAGTTTGAAGGTGTTAGAAACGGGGGGAGCAGAAGTAGAAGAAAATTGCCTGTGCTGAAACATAAAAAAAAAAAAAAAAAAAAAAAAAGGTGGCACTAAACCACTGAGCCACCCAGGCTGCCCAAGGCAGCAGAGTTTCTACAGGAAGGTCACTCTGCCTGTTTCAAAAACTTGTCAATGGGCTGTAGGGAGTTAAGGAAGTTTAATTCTGGAACATCTGGGTGGCTAAGCAGTTGAGCATCTGCCTTTGGCCCAGAGTGTGACCCCTGGATTTTAGATCGAGTCCCACCTCGGGCTTCCTGCGGAAAGCCTGCTTCTCCCTCTGCCTATGTCTCTGCCTCTCTGTCTCTCATGAATAAATAAAACCTTAAAAAAAAAAGGAAGTTTAATTCTTTTGTTTTTTTCTCCACATCATGAACCATCCCTGTCATCTCTTTCAATCAAAATATTTCCATTTTACAGGTAAATAAACTGAGCTTCAAAAGATGTGAGTACAGCTGCAGGTCACACATGGTGAGGCCAGACTGGAATTCAGACTCTGGTGTGATCATGAATTATACCCTCTCAGCTCTGACTTCCTTTCACTTCCTCCAGGATATGACAAAGTCCCTCACTTCAAAGCCGTAGGACTAGGACAGATAGTAAACACACAAGGAGGCTTGCCTAGAATCTGAAAAAATTTTTTATATCCTCTTGAGTTTTTTCTTTGCCCTTAGCAGCCCCAAGTCCCTGGGCCTTCACTTAGATAGCAGGGCTTTCCCTTTGCCCTTATAGTCACACCCTCTAAGTCGGCCACACTGTGTCTGTGTGCTACTTCAGAGAGTGCTTCCCAGAACTGCCCATGAGAACAAACTTTTATGGAGTTTTTATTTGCCAGGCTCTAGCCTCAGCACTTCAGTCATGTAACTTCAATTTAATCCTGACAACCCCATTAGATAAATTACCACTATTATCTCCCATTCTGGAAATGAGGAAAGAGGCATAGAAATTAAATATCTTGCTCAAGGCTACAAAGCTAGGAAATGAAAGCTGCTATTGAAAAGTAGGCAGCCTGTTTCAGAGCCCTGCGTTCTTAACCTCTACCCTCTATGCTGCCTCTCCTTGTGCCACCTCAGAGTAGGAAAATACCACCTACGTTGTTTTAAACGTTATACTCCAAGTAATGCAACCTAAGATCACAGGCAGTTACACTGTGAATGGGCATTTGCACTTTGCTAAAGAGTCCCCAAAAGCCACAGACCTGGAGAAAGAAGTATGTGGCAGGGGTGGCAGGGAAGGGGTGGATAGGCAGAAAGGAGGCTAAGAATATGAGAGGTCCAGACACAAAAGCAAATGAAGGATCAAAGGGTAAAGCGGCAAGCAGGGACCAGGTGCCCGAAGATTGTGGGCTGCGTTAGGACAAATCTCACAAACACATTTGCATTATAGTACTAGTAAGAGTCCTCAAAGGCAGGTCAGACACTCTCCTCCGCAGCACCTAGAAAAGTACTTGCATGCAGTAAACCTTTTAGATATGGAAGAGAATGGAAGAACCGTTGGGTCTCTCCAAAGATTTAGGGGATCTGCTCTTGTGCCGTCTCTCCAGCTTCATCTCAAAGACCCATACACCTTAATCACGTCACCATTCCATCGGCAGCCCTGCCCCCCTTTCCATTTACACAAAATCCACTGTGGCCACTCAGCTTCAATGCTGTGAAGGTGTCCTTTATGGCTTCTGCCCACAGGGACCTCTGGCTTTGGAACCCAAGACAATTTTTGCCTCTGCCTCCATTGGGCCCTGACATCTCCTGATGGTTTTTCTCTCATGATTTAAATCTTGTCAGCTAATTTCATTCCCAGAAGAATGATACGATATGCTACTTCACATTATTCACAGTATTTTGAGTTTTTTTAAAAAAAGATTTCATTAAAAGAGATTTTATTTTATTTATTCATGAGAGAGAGACAGAGAGGCAGAGACACAGGCAGGAGAAGCAGGCTCCATGCCAAGGAGCCCAATGCGGGACCTGATCCCCAATTCCGGGATCACACCGAGCCAAATGCAGACACTCTACCACTGAGCCACCCAGGCACCCTGAGCAGTTTTTTAAACATACTATATGCTGCTGTTTTTCTCAGTGACTGTAGAGTCTCAAGAGAAAAGAAGTAACAGCTCTAGAAAATTCAGTTTATTTTAATCCTTTTGTACTGATGTCTGGAATATGAAAAATACAAAAACACAAGATGTGAAATGCTGGGAGTGCCTGATGCAGTGGAACCTCCAGGCCAAAACATGTCAGGCACTGCTCAGCGTTGAGAGAACCCAGCTAAATCTCAGTTTAATAATTAATTTTTTTGTTATGAAGCCAAATGTGTTGATATTGAGGAAGGTCTAGTCTAGAACCTGTAAAGGAAAATAATAGGGAGTCCCTGACCCTCGGGCATTTCAAAAGCCTACTGGAAATCATAAATCTAACAATAAAATTACTCCAGCTAAAACATCACAGTTCTTCACTTTTAGCGGAATTTTAAGAACTTGGTGCAACTATTTTAGTTCTGGTGTAGAAGCCAAAACGTCTGAATGTTATGTTTTTGATTAGTAAAGGGAAACTGAATTATCATTTCATAGGTAAAATCTTTTAAAACATGAATCCCATTAGAAAAAAATAATTTACAACCTTTCAGTGTTTGTGGTGGGGAGGGGCAAAAGCTTCAAGGAACTTAGGAACCGGAGTTACTGTCTTTTTTTTTTTTTTTTTTAAGATTTTATTTGACACAGAGAGAGAACACAGTAGGCAGAGTGGCAGGCAGAGGGAGAGGGAGAAGCAGGCTCCCCTCTGAGCAGACACAGGACTCAACCCCAGGATCCTAGGATCATGACAGGAAGAGGGCAGATGCTTAGGAGACTGAGCCACCCAGGCACCCAGGGGTTCCGGTCTTAATTAACAACAGTCCATTTACTAAGCCCTGACTATGTGCTCTATGAGCATGCTCTCATTTAATCCTTACAACCTAATGAAGGTACTATTTTTACCTTCAATTTATTTTTATTTTTTTAAAGATTTTATTTATTTATTCATGAGAGACACAGAGAGAAACAGAGAGGCAGAGACACAGGCAGAGGGAGAAGCAGGCTCCATGCAGGGAGCCTGACATGGGACTCAATCCCTGGTCCCCAGAATCACACCCCCAGCTGAAGGTGGCGCTAAACCGCTGAGCCACCCAGGCTGCCCTTTACCTTCAATTCATAGATGAAACTGAGCTCAAAGAGTTCAATGGCTTGTCCAAAGCCATCCAGCTGGCAAGTGACATGTTCAAGAACCAAACTCCAGGCACTTGGTTCCAGAGCTTATGTTCTTCATCACCGTACTGGATCATTCATTCATCCCCCTTTCCTCTCTCAGGTCAGATAACCCCTGTCTTCCCAATAACTAAAGGAGGAGGACTTTCCACGAGGTTCAAGCTGAGGCATGAAGCAGAATGTGAGAAAACAAGACTCCTGGGTGGTACTTGTAGACACATCATACCCTGGATTTCGGATCTGACTAGTCTGGGTAAACGTGTATCTTCTAAAAAAACAAAACAAAACAAAACAAAACAAAACAAAAACGTGTATCTTCTAAGAACTCTTGAGTTTTGAGGCACAACTATGTGAAAATTCCATGCTCTGTGGCCTGGTGATAATGACCCCAAATCCCTCATTCTGCTGCCTTCGGTACCTACCTCCTCTTGACCATGGCTGTCATTTTATCAATATTCAAAGCCATCCTCAAGGAGAATGGGAGAATGGGATGAGAAGAGAAGCAGGTGATTCTTTTCAGCACTGCCTGCTATCTACCCTTTTGTTTCAACCGTTTTTTCCTTTTTCTTTAGATAAAAGATACTCTCGGATAGCGCACACATTCTCTTCAACAAATGACCCAAAATAAAGCGGAAAGCCCAGGTGCATTTCTAGACTTTTAAAGAGGTCACTCCAGATCCCAAGGAAGTGGTGGCTTCTGTAAGTTGGGATCTCTGGCAGTCCTATTCCATGCCTGCAGCCCCACTTCTGGGCTGATGGGTAGAACCTGTCTTGTTTCAATTCCTTAATGTTAGGAGCAAGCAGTCCTGTAGGCTTCCCATTGTCCCATGCCCTCTGGTAAGTCCTAATAAAGAATGATGCCAATCTCAAAGTTGAAGCTTACCTGAACCAAAGGCCAGGACACAGCTGGAACTCGACAGATTTTATCTTGCAATTTACTTCACCAGGTTCAACGAGGCTTGAATTATCCAAGAAATTTATGACTAGATCACAGCAGCAAAGCTGACCCAATGGTGGTTCCGGTCAGTTGGCGGAACTCTAGCAGGAAAAAGGCAAGATTATGTTGCCATGATCTCATCTTGAAATCGGTAAAGTAGGTAAACCAGTATGTCTGAGTATTTATTTACCGAACATAAAGGAGAAAATGATCCAGCTTGGGCAACCATAAAAGTACTCAGAGGTTAAGCAAAGTGAAAGAGATTTTTGAAAGGCAGAGTTCAGAAATACTGTCTCACATCTTTGGAGAACCATTTTGTAAATTTTATAAGGAGCGTCACTAAACATGTAGCCAACTTCAATGGAGGTAGGGAGCTCCACACGCAAACTGCCTGAGTTATAGCCAGTTTAAAGCGGTCATTTCCATAAGCACTGAATTCCACCACATAACATGCAATTCAGCTAACCTGCTATTGTACACATCTTTTATTTGCATTAGAAAGGCATCAATCACCTCATGCTACAATATGTAATTAAGGAGTAAATGTACTACTTCGCTTAGCCTCACAAGACAAATACTGTATTACTGTAAGAAATTTTGTATTATTAAAGTTGTGATTTTAACTAGCTACTTTACAATGATAAATACAGTTGACCCTTGAACAACCCGGGAGTTAGGGTCACCAACACTGCCCCTCCCCAGCAGTCAAAAATCCAAGTATAACTTTTGACTCCCCCAAAACTTATCTACTCGTAGCCTACTGTTAATTGGAAGGCTTATGGAAAACATCAAGTCAATTAAAACGTATCCTGTATGTGATATGCATCGTACACTGTACTCTTACAATAAAGTGAGCCAGAGAAAAGAAAAAATCAAGAAAAATACAATACTATATTTATTGGAAAAAACCTCACACGGTTCAAGTCTGTGTTGTTCAAGGGTCAACTGTATATATGTGAAAGGCTACCACTACTTACCTAAGCTATCTGTGTCCCTTATATGGTTAACAACCTACATATTATAAAGCAAGTTATCTAGTACTTTGGTGTTTAAAAAACTGTTCAATTTATAAGAAGGCACTAAAAAACATACTGGAAGGAATGAGTTTCACACAGGCAGAAACAAATATAGAAATTCACAAGCTACTGATCAGGAGGGAGCTCAGGAAAAGTCTGGGATAATATTTTTCTCAATGGAGAAGACGGGTTCACTCACTGGTAAGGAGCTGGGCGCCTGTAATGTACTAAGGATGGTGAAGCAGAGGTGAGACTGGGGGCTGGGAGGTACACAGGCAGGTAGGTGGCTGGAAAGGTTTAAGTGATGAGAATTTGTTTATTTGTTTATTTACTTAATATTTTATTTATTTATTCATGATAGAAAGAGAGAGGCAGAAACACAGGCAGAGAGGGAGAAGCAGGCTCCATGCAAGGAGCCCGATGCGGGACTCAATCCCAGGACCCCAGGATTGTGCCCTGGGCGGAAGGCAGGTGCGAAACCGCTGAGCCACCCAGGGATCCCATGATGAGAGTTTATTATTTTTTAAATTTTATTATTTATTCATGAGAATACACAGAGAGGAGAAAGAGAAGCACAGGCAGAGGGAGAAGCAGGCTCCAGGCAGGGAGCCAGACTTGGGACTCCACCCAGGGTCTCCAGGGTCACACCCTGGGATGAAGGCAGGAACTAAACCACTGAGCCACCTGGGCTGCCCCTGTGATGAGAGTTTAGAACAGTCACTGTGAGGTATGGGAAAGCTGACCTGGGACAGAAGGAAGAGACCAGAGGCCACGTGTTACTGGGCACCAAACAAATGTAGAGCCTCCCACCCCCTAACAGCAGGCATTCAATGGTTGTGGAAAGGGACCCTGGGCTGAAACTGAGACCTGGGCCCTGGCACTAACCAGACGGATGCTCTGGCAAGACATGCACGATCCAGAGGGAGCTCTACTCCAAGTTCTCTTTTTACTGGTAAAAACAAAAACACTAAAGAGCACGCCACTAAAGATCGTGCAAGAGGGGATCCCTGGGTGGCTCAGAGGTTTAGCGCCTGCCTTCGGCCCAGGGCCTGATCCTGGAGTCCTGGGAATGAGTCCCACATCAGGCTCCTTGCACAGAGCCTGCTTCTCCCTCTGCCTGTGTCTCTGCCTCCCTCTCTCTGTTTCATGAATAAATAAATAAAATCTTAAGAAAAAAAAAGATCGTGCAAGAACACACGGTTACTAGTCACACACACAGTTGGCATGATTCCGTCCAATCCACAAAGACTGTGGAAAAGACAAACATCTAATACAGTTCCCTGGCTGGGTATTTCTTTTTCCTTTCTAGCCTCAGGAAGAGAAAAAAACAAACAAACGAAAAAAATCCAAACATCTGGCCACATCTACCTTCTGGATTCTTGTCTGTGAAGTCACCATCACAGCAGGCAATAGATCTGGCTTTATTTTTAAACGTCCAGCGCGAGCGCCACCTGCTTTTAACCCTTAATGTGTGCAATCCAGCAGGATAAGGGGTCGTCGACACACCGATCCGAGGGTGGGTGGGCGTTTCCGGGCAGGGCTCCTGAACACGGGAGATGGTTGGGGGCAAGCTGGTTTTCTACCTGCAAGGATGCACAGACCTTGAGAAGTTCCGACCCTAAATATCCCCCCCTGCACCCCCTCCGAGGCAGGCGTCCTAACTAGCTCCCGATGGCCCGGGGCAGGTGCTCGCCCCGCGTCACCCCGCCTGCCCCGCACGTGCGGGGATGCGCCCCAGTGTTCCCGCGAGAGCACGAGGCCCAGGGCGTTAGTTCCTCGGTGGCGGCGCGCGGGCGGACCTGCGGGCGGACGCTGCCCTGGGGCGCGACCCCCGCCCACGGGGCGACCCCCGCCACGGCTTGCCACGGCAAGCGCACGCGGGCGGGCCGGGGGTCCGTGTCTCCTGCTCCGCGGCCGGGGCCGGTCCTCCGGCGTCGGCGGGCAGGCGAGCCGCGGGGAAACACGGTGGCGGCGCCGAACGCCCCGAGGTCACTCACGTTTCCCGGCCGCCGCCTGTCTCTCTGCTCAGCACCGCGCCGCGAACGCCCCGAGCGCGTCGCACACCCGTCGGGCCCGGCCGTAGCGAGACGCGGCGCGCCGCCGACACGTGACCACCGCGCGTAGCCTCCCGCCGCGGGCGCCGGCTCCCCCGGCGGGGGCGGGGCGGGGGAAATGTACGCATGCGCGCGCATGCGCGAGACGGGCGCGCTCCTCCCGGCGACGGTTTTTTCCAGGCCGCAGAGCGCCTGCGCCGCGTGTCGCTCCACGGCCGGCGGAGGGAGGTCCCGCGGGCTGCGGCCGGCGCGCCTGCGCAGTGGCTGGACGCGGGCGTTTCTTTCCTCCCTTTTTATAGCGTCGGGTCGGGCGGGGTAGAGCGGAGTTGTAAGATGGCGACCTGGAGCCCGCCGGTCGCGGCTCCTCCGGCGGCCTCTGGCTGAGCGGACTGCCCTCCCCCGCCGCCGGGCACGGAGAGGCGCGGCCCCTGGAGGACATGGTGCTTGCGGCCCGGGGCTTGCTGACCACCAAGCTCTCGGAGAACCCCGGCGCGGCCAGGCGCGCTCACCCCGGCCGGCGGCCGCCTCATCCCCGAGGCCCGCGCCGGCGCCCGCACCTGCTCGTGTCCCGCAGCGGCGCCCGCACCTGCTCGTCGTCCCGCAGCCGGCTTGCACCGCGCCCGCACCCGGAGAGGGCCCCCGGCGGGCGCCCGGCAGGTGAGAGGCGGCGGCGGCGTGAGCGGGGGGCGGGGGGCGGCGAGCCCGCGGAGGAGGCCGGGTCCCGGCTCGGGATGGGGCCTGGGGAGGAGGGATCTGGGGAAGCCGGGAGTACCTGGCGGGGAGGGACCTGGGGTCGGGGGGAGGGGGGACGGGGGGACTTGGGGAGGAGGGACCTGGGGTGGGGTGGGGGACCCGGGGAGGAGGGACCTAGGGTCGAGGGGGAGGGGGGACTTGGGGAGGAGGGACCTGGGGTGGGGTGGGGGACCTGGGAGGAGGGACCGGGGAGGAGGGACCTAGGGTCGGGGGAAGGGGGACTTGGGGAGGAGGGACGGGGAGGAGAGACCTGGGGTCGAGGGGGGGGACCTGGGGAGGAAGGACCTAGGGTGGGGGGGAGGAGGGACCTGGGGTGGGGGGGGAACCGGGGAGGAGGGACCTAGGGTCGGGGGAGGGGGGACCTGGGGAGGAGGGACGGGGAGGAGAGACCTGGGGTCGAGGGGGGGGACCTGGGGAGGAATGACCTAGGGTGGGGGGGAGGAGGGACCTGGGGTGGGGGGGGGACCGGGGAGGAGGGACCTAGGGTCGGGGGAGGGGGGACTTGGGGAGGAGGGACCCGGGGAGGAGGGACCTGGGGGGGGGGGGGACCCGGGCTGAGTTGGGGGCCGAGCCCGCGGAGGCGGCCGGGTCGGATTCGGGATGGGGCCTGGGGAAGGAGGGACCTGGGAGGGGGAGCTGGGGTCTGGGTGGCGGGAGTGAGACCTGGGGAGGAGGGACCCGGGGCGGGGCGGGGGGGGGAGTCGGGTTGGGGTGTGGCCGGGGCCGTGTTGGGGTCGTCCCGGTGCAGTGACCGTGGTGCAGAGCGGGCCTGGGCCCCGGCCGCCGCGTCGGGTCCCCCCTGGGGCTTCCCCTCGGCGGTCTCCCGTCCCTGCCCGCTGCCTACGCCGGGGCCTTGCTTCCCTCCGCAGTCCCGGGCTGCCGGTCACCCCTGTGCTCTGCCCTGTAAAGCAGTTTTGAGACTTCACCTTCCGCAGCCTTCCAGTCTCCGGGCTCCGCGCCCCCCCCCCCCTTTCTCTTTTTCTCTCTCCGTCAAGTATGGTCACACCTGTTCTCGGCTCAGGGTAAACTGATGTCTGAAGTTCAACCCCGAGGTGGAGGCAGCACCTGGTGGCAGAGACCACGGAACACTAGCAGGCACAAATAATAGTTTCCTCCAATAACGAGTACTCTCAATTTCCTATCAGTACTTCATACCTAGGAATCATTTTAAAATTTGGTGCCTCTTTAACCACAAGCCTTAATTTTTTTTCTTTCTTTCTTTTTTTTTTTTTTTTACAATTTTGTTTTTAAGTAATCTGGACCTACGGCGGGGCTGGACCTCACAGCCCCGAGTTGGAGAGCCGCATGCTCCACCAGTCAGCTAGCCAGGCACCCCTAAATGCTTAACTGTAGCCAAAACGGAAGACTCTTTGGTGCTGGGCCTTGTTCTGAGTACTTCCCAAAGATTTTTTTCCCCTCCTCTTTTTGCATAAAAAATACTATCTGAAAAAAAAAATACTATCTGGATCATCCTACTTTGAAATAGAATACAGATTTGCTAAAATTATTTTATTTTTTTAAGATTTATTTATTCATTCAGAGAGAGCGAAGAGAGAGGCAGAGACAGGCAGAGGGAGGGCAGGAAGCCCGATGTGGGACTTGATTCTGGGTCTCCAGGATCACACCCCGGGCTGCAGGCTGCGCTAAACCGCTGCGCCACCGGGGCTGCCCGCTAAAATATATTTTAAAGCATGGCTCATAATTCTCTTTTTCTACCCTATGCTTCATACGTTATTGGGGAAAAGTAGTATTTTGTAGCCTTTGCTTCTAACAAAACTTGTGTCTGTAATAATGTTTATTAAGCCCTTTCTCTGTTCCGGGCAGTGTTCTGAACTAAGTTTTCAATTTATCTTCCTTAATTTTCCCAACGCCTTCCTCTTCTACAGATGAAAGTGAGTCATAGCAGTTTTAAATGACTTGTCAGAGGTTTAGCAAGAAAATGGCAAAACCGAGATGCCAGCATCTCGTAGTATTCTCTAAAATAAGTAGGGCCCCAGATCTACCAGCCACTTGCTGGAGCACCTGCTGTGAGCTGAGCCGCAGATTTGGAGCAATGGGAGTAGAGCCGGAAGCAAAAGGGAGATCCCTGCCCTGTGGTTAGGTGGCCAGTAGTCTGGGGGAGCACCTGTTTGGTTTTGGTGGTTGTACTCCCCTGGTTATCTTTCACTTGTGGGCCTGACTAGATGTGACAGTTTCATTACAGTTTGCACTTTCAGCTCCACCCCCTTTTTGCCTTAATAACTTAACAAAAAGGACTCCTTCAACTTCTCGTCTCTTCTGCCCCCCGGTGGAGGTGTTAGTTACTGACTAGGGAAAGAGCCCGCGCAGAGACCAGGCCTCTCAACAGTGGAAGTTCAGTAAGGAAATGGGTCTGAAAGGGTTTTGCTTGCTTGTATCTGAATGACCAAGATTAATGGCAAAATCTGGCCAGGTATTTGAGGGGGAGACCTTAAAAAGAGGGATTTGCAGATAATGGCTGAGTATCCTTCCTACTTTGTGTTAGCATCGTGGACTTGAAAGCCATTTATTTTATGATCAGGGAAAAAACCATGTACATCTTTGTATAGAAAAGTTCAGACATTATTAGGATATTATTAAAAGCTGAAAATGCCCAATGTATTTACGCTTACAGGAGGTCAGATATTAAAGGACTTTGGAATGTCAATGTCTGAATTTTATTTCATAGATACTAAAGGGAAATAGGCAGTGTGTGAAAGTGTATCTTAGTAATCATGAAATTCTAGGAACTGACTGGTGGTTTGTGGTGTTGAGACAAGAGAGTGGGTAAAGACCATCAGGAGTCTACACAGGTTTCAGGAACTCTGAATGAACTTCCCACTTGCCCAGGACAAAGTGGGAAATGGAGGGTCTTTTGGTCCATTCAGCTGGTGAGTTAGAGAACAAGCCAGCACAGCACTTAGAGTGGAGCTCTCTATTGGTTGTTGTGCTATTTTTGCTGTTTAGAGCAAAGAATATATGTTAGGATCAGAAAACACTGCAAGTTATAAGGGCTGGGTACTAGCACCCTCTCTGGTTAGGAGCGTGTATCTACAGAGAGTAAAGTTGGTCCCTGTCTCCTCCTCTTCCCTGGGACATGGTGGCTTTAGAGGAGTTAAGCTGATGGCTTATTCTTTTATAAGTTTTCAGTGTTAACACATGTATATTAATTACATTTTAAACTTTTACATGATGTTCTAGCTTAGCAGTATACAATTTGGGGTAATTAAATGTTCAGTCTTGGGAAATTTACATCCTCAATAAAGCAGAGTACTCGTGCTGTAAAAGTATTTCCAGTGCCTTATTAAAATTCTTATCTAAGGATGAACTTCTTTATTGGATCATCTTTAAGAGCATTTTAAGTTTTGCCTGTAGCAAGACTATAATTGTAATTTGCGTAGAGTAAATTTAGCGCTTGTTGATTACGTATACAGTACTTAAGATTTCACATTTTTAAAAGTGTTTTATTTTAACTTCTTTTAAATGGATTTGGTTTAGCGTTGTTCAGAAAGAGTGCCAGTTCCTTAGAAAACCTGCATTGCCTACTTCCATAATTCTTTATTGTACATGTAACACTGGGAGCCTAATAACACTGTTGTAAAGTTCTCATTAAGGCACTTCCCCTGATATCAGGAATTTTTTTTTAATCTCGTTTCATGCTAGAATGAATTTTTTAAAATTTTTTTTGTAAATTCTTGGGGTGCCTGGGTGGCACAGTCAGCTAAGCTGTCCAACTCTTGGTTTCCTCTCATGTCATGACCTCAGGGGATCAAGCCCTGCATTAGGCTCCATGCTCAGTACAGAGTCTGCTTTGGATATTCTCATTCATATTCTCTCTCTCTTTCTCCCTCTCCCCCTCTCTCCCTCCCCCTCTCCTCCTCTCTTCCCTCTCTTCCTCTCTCCCCCCTTCCCTCTCTCCTCTGCTGCCATTCTTGCTTGTGCTCGCTCACACCATCTTTCTCTATCATATAAATCTTTTAAAAATATTCTTTGTAAATTCTTATATCTTGGTCTAGAAAAGCACTTTTCACTTCTTTTTACTTTTAACTTAGATTTGAAAATATGGCCAAAAGAATTGCTGAAAAGGAATTGACAGATAGGAATTGGGATCAAGAAGATGAAGCAGAAGAGGTAAGATGTTTTTCTGAGAATGATTTCCTGCCGCTTCTAAATTTAAATTCGTTTTGGCGATTCCTCAGGAAGATTTTGTAGTAAAATTAAAAAGTCTTTTAAAAAGCCTAAATAGAAAATAGTCTGGTTTCTTATGACCTGTATTTAGTAGAGAATTTTATTAATTACATTTGAGTGTCTTTTTTCAGTAGTGCCTATCCCTGAAATATTCTCCTTTGTAGAAGAACCTTTCTGAATTTCATGTACTTGCTACATTTCAATGTACTTGCTACATTCTAAACCTATAGTTTTAACCAAGACTGAAGAGTGAATCAGTGATCTAGTCATGAACTTAGCATGGCGCCAGTGCCCAAACTTGAGAAATGGTACACCACCCCGTGCCATCTCAGTCTGCCATATCCATAATTTGAGATTTCAGATTAAGGTCTTTTCCTGTACTCTAATGCCTCTTGGAGGCCTGTCTTATTCCATGTTTGCACAGATCTGAGAGCCCCCCCCATCCAACCCCCCAACATTTAGATTAATTGGAATAGAATTTAGATTGACCTAGTTTCTTTCCTAACAAAATAAAAATGGTCTTCCCTGAGGAAATATTTTAATTTTTTTCTTACAAAGAGTAGAACACAGCTGCATTTGTAGTGCCTCATCAGTAGTTTGATGCTCCCTGGCCAGTTCACTAAAGAAATCTGTAACCAAGTTAGTCTTTCAAGTTAATAGAATAGCACAAAGTTAAAAGAAGAAGAAGAAATCTGCAAAAGTGTGTTTCCAAGCTTATTCTTAAACCATTTTCCTTTCTGAATCAATCTTGTAGTATAAACATTTTTTTCCTTTATAAATATGCAAATTAATATGTTTAGGAAAACCAAAATCACAACTATGTTAATATTTTGACAAGGTTTTTTAACATTTCTAACTGACTTGGTGCTTTTTAACCAGCTCTTTGGTAGCTGTTTTTTCCAGGTCTTATGCAAAGCGCTAACATTCTGGATCTAGTAAGATTCAAGATTACCGTATGATGATTTGCTTGGACATTAACATATTTCAGGAACAAAAGGACTTCCATTTAGATAAATTCTAATGAGTCTGAAAGGACGTTACATTGAATTGAGGACAAGTGTAGCCAGAAAGTCCCTTCTGTAAGTCCCTTCTTTAAGTTTAACGTTATCTGAAATAGCTACAGAGACAGCTTCTTATAGAAAGTATTTTATGCCAGCTCTATAGGGTAAAAGAAGGATTGAAATAAAGTCAAAGATCTTTAGCAAATTCCTGATTGTGGACATAGTACTTTTAGCTACTGGGAAAAGCAGTAGCTTTCCAACAGGGTCACTTAGAGTCCTGGGTACACCAGTGGTCTTTGGGATGATGGACAGATGGGCAAGGTTTCTCTGAAAAATCATGTGCATGTGTGATAAAAATAAAATTTGTTTTTGAAAACTGTAAGATCCTAGATTTGGGCATCTGGGTTTTAGAACTGGCTCTCTTACCAGCTGTCCATGATCTTTAAGGTAACTTTAGGCTTTTGAGAAATAGATTTTGCTTCTTAAAATTGGATTTTTGTTCTAAGTTTTTTTCATATTTTTGAATATATTTGAAATTTGAAGAACTGGTCCTGAACAGTTTTCTACCAATTTTTTTTTTTTTTAAGATTTTGTTTATTGATTTTTAGAGTAAATGGGGAGTCGGGGGGGTCAAAAGGAGAGGGAGAGAATCTCAGACAGACTCCACACTGAGCAGGAAACCCAACGCAGGGCTTGATCTCAGGACCCTGAGATCACACAGGACCTGAGCTGAAATCAAGAATCTGAGGCTCATCTGATTGAGTGCCCCCAGGTGCCCCTCTACCAAACTTTTGATAGTCTTAATCTTGTCAAAACTTTCCTGTGTTTGAATCACTCCTCTCTGGATTGTGAGTCAAAGCTGGGTTTGTATTGATCTGGGAGATTTCTGATTCGCCTAAGTAGCTTTGGGATTCACAAGATAGATAACAGACGTGAACTTTATTGTAACTGTGCCCTCTCCATAATTTGTTACCAGTATTAACCAGCAGACATGAAAATAAGTTTGGTCAGACTTTTTTGTTTAGTGTTTCTTCTTTTGAGCCTCATCTTACCGCTATTTAATTTGTACATCTGCAGGTGGGAACATTCTCAGTGGCCAGTGAGGAAGTCTTGAAGAATAGAGCCATAAAGAAAGCAAAGCGTAGAAATGTTGGATTTGAAGTGAGTGTTTTCTTACAGCTTTTGGTATTAAACACTAATTTGATTTCTGATTGCAGAGCATTTCTACCCCTGGGACCGGTCAGATCGATAAATGCTTTTTAAAATGCTTACTCCACTTGTGAAAATCCTTGAGATGGACCATGGGAGATAGAAAACAATTAAGTATGAGATGCACACCTTACCAGGTGCAGAAATAAACCATTGATCTATACAAATTCAAGCTGAGTGGCAATAAGAGGAGGAGAAAACAGTGTGAAGAAGAGTGGTGGGTGGAGTAAGGAAGTAGGAAAGCAAGGTGTTTTGGTAGTCTCGTCTGCTCCCTGGGTGTGGGCAGGGAGTCCTTAATCTGTAACAGAAGCATTTCACGTGTAGATTTTTTCCTAATAGAGTCTGTTACAATGTTTTCTTCCCAGGTTCACAAGGGTAAAAGATGAGTTGTGCCTCTTGAATTGAAATGGTGTGGTCCACATTCACCGACCACTCCATAGTTAACAACTCTTCCCCACAGTGCAGTCCTCAGCCCTCACATACCTTGCACACACCTGAGTGCTGACTTGGTGGCCTAGACACCTGTTGTCAGGCTGGAGAAGCTGGTTTGAGCATCCCAGGTGGCAGCTGTTCAGTTTTTTTTTTTTTTTTTTTTTTTTAAGATTTTATCTATTTATTCATAGAGATGCAGGGGGAGAGAGAGAGAGAGGCAGAGACACAAGCAGGCTCCATGCAGAGAGCCTGACGTGGGACTCGATCCAGGGTCTCCAGATCACACCCTGGGCTGCAGGCGGCGCTAAACTGCTGCGCCACTGGGGCTGCCCGCTGTTCAGTTTTTTTATTCCAAGTTTCCTCTGGTCTGATTTCATTCTTGAAGGACTGCTGACAAGTTAGATGTAGGTATTGAGCCTGGCGAAGTGTGATGGCTCTCTCCTGGTGAAGATGCATCAGGGAAGGACAGCTTAGTTAGGGGGGAAGTGATTTGCTTACTTGGGGAAACGTATTTTGAGGGACTGGGGTACACTCAAGTGAAGTTCTGTAGAAGACGACCACATGTGTGGATGGTTGCTTGGAGCAGGAGGAGGGGTGACAGCAGGATGTAGCTCTGGGAGTTGTCACCATGCAGGAGGTTGAAACCAGGGGGTAGCTGAGAGTGGCAGCTCGTGATGTAGACTGAGAAGCCCAAGGAAGGCCACCTCAAGTGCAGATGGCCCCGCCTTGGATGAATGACTGAAGAAGTAGAAACCGTACAGACCAAATCCAGACTTGGTCCAAGAGAAGCAGGTTGGAGGACCCCATCCCATGGCTGTTCAAGGAAATGCAAATGGGTAGTTGAAATCCACGTGTCATTTCAGCTATAACTTTTAGAACATGTATAATAAATGTTAACATCATCTGCTGAAATGTGGCTTTTCCCATACACAGTTGACTATTGAACAACATGGGTGTGAATTTCCTGGGTCCATTGAGAAGTGGGATTTTTTTTTTTGTTGTTATTTGATGAGGGAGGGAGGTTGGTGCACCTGGCCCCCATGTTGTTCAAGGCTCACCTGTCATGCATTTGTGCATTCACTCAACAGATCTCCCAAGTCCTGGAGATACAGTGGTGTGTAAAAACAGGAGTAAGTAAAATATCCATGCCTGGTGGATTTTGCATCCTAATGATGGAAGAGACACGTTGAGTATATAGTTCTTATTTTTCTCTGAGTGCCCTGGAGAGAAAGAAGTGTGGGAGACTGGCAGGCACAGGAATGTGTCAGTTCCGTGGAGCCCAAGTGGACAGCTCTTTGTTCATTTTTACTCTTTTTCTAAATGACTCCTATTCCTTTTTTTTTTTTTTTAAACCAGTGGTTCTTAAATTTTTGTGATGATTCTAGAGCCAATTTACTGTCAGCAATTTCTAAAATAACTATAATATCCTGTGGTTTTTAAATCTCATGCAGAATAAAAGGCTCTGAGGAGCCACTTGCAGCTTTTCACTTTGTCCGTGGAATACTGTTATAAAATGGTAGCTGGGATCCCTGGGTGGCGCAGCGGTTCGGCGCCTGCCTTTGGCCCAGGGCGCGATCCTGGAGACCCGGGATCGAATCCCACATCGGGCTCCCGGTGCATGGAGCCTGCTTCTCCCTCTGCCTATGTCTCTGCCTCTCTCTCTCTCTCTGTGACTATCATAAATAAACAATAAAAAAAAAAAATTATAAAATGGTAGCTATCAGTTCGGTGTGTTTGGGATATTGAGTCATCAAAAATCAAATTAGAGTGTCAGGCTTAAGCTATATTCATCATACACATTAAAATTCATACAAGTGAAGATTTTGCATTTTTGGCCTAATTTTATTGCCACAATTGTATCCATGGTCAGTAACCGTCCGAAGTTCCTATGGATGTGATTGAAACTTTTGGTGTTTGAAAACTATGCAATAATATTAGGCTAACCGACCCATTCAGAAAATGTTTTATTATTTTTTTTTTTTTATTTTTAAAGATTTTATTTATCCATTCATGAGAGACACAGAGAGGCAGAGACACAGGCAGAGGGAGAAGCAGGCTCCATGAGGGAGCCAGATATGGGACTTGATCCCGGGACTCCAGGATCACACCCTGGGCCAGAGGCAGGCACTAAACCGCTGAGCCACCCAGGGATCCCCCGAGAAAATGTTTTAGATCATGATTATAATTCATTTGTGTGAAAACCTAAGGTTTATGCACTCCCTTGGAAATTTGGAAGCATGTATTCCATGATGTGTTTTTGAGAATATGTCCTAGAGCCTCCCTTGCATCTTGAATCCGGGAAGCAGTTCATGCCCACTGAGGTGTAGCCACAAATTTTGAATGAAAAAAGAAAGGTAACTCTAGCAGAGCAGTGTAAACTGAGGAACGTTTCTCTGAGAGTTTGCAGGGGCAGAGAACAGGTTTAGAAGCTCATAAGGAGTGCTAGCTATTTCCAGAGCATCAGGAGATATGAACAAACTGGCGACAGTGGGAAGGGTCTATTAGAAGGACCTTGCTATGGAAGTAGCAGGAAAATTGAGAGTAAAATGTTGCTTCTGGGTTTTTCCACCAAGGGAAGGTCTAGATTTGAGAGTCAACTGCTCACGTTACCGTAGGCCATCAGCTACAGAAATGCTTTAGGAAGTCATAGGAAAGTGGGTGAGATACCTTCATTGAACCTGACTTGACGTTTCTACAAGCTTCCTTACTTAGGCTAATGGTCTTTGAGTAGTGCACAAAAATGTTTTATTTGGGATTTATTTGACTTAGAACGTTTGTTTTTAGTTATAGTTCTGAGGCTGTGTGCACAAATATATTTCATTACCTTTTTTTACCTTCTGTATCTTAAATATATTTTTAAAAACAAGTTCGCTGTAAATCACTATCCTTTATGGCTGTTTCAGGAAGGCAGCTTTGGATTGCAGAGCTATCATTAAGAGTAAAGTCGGTCTCATGCCCTGTCTCTGCAACATGCTGCTCGTTTCCCTCCAATGATGGTCGCCTGAGGGTTCTGGGTATTACTCAGCCAACATGGTATTGTCACTCACTTATTTAGTATGAAATACAGTCATCTAATGTGTGTCCTTTCTTTGTGTTTCAGTCTGATAGTGGAGGGGCCTTTAAAGGTTTTAAAGGTTTGGTTGTACCTTCTGGAGGAGGAGGGTTTTCTGGATTTGGTAATGGCGCTGGAGGAAAGCCTTTGGAAGGACTGTCTAATGGAAGCAGCATAACTAGCGCCTCTCCCTTCTCCAGTGCAAGGACAGCAACAGAGAGCAAGGCAGCCTTTGGTGAGTAGGTGCTCCCCCACTCCGGTCACATATGTGAAGACACTCTGAAAAATAACTTTGCAGAGATGTTTTCTCATACTTTATCCTGGGTCCTGGGACTACATGAGCAGAAACAGGGTAATAATGAAAGGGATGGAAATTAGAGAGATGTTGGCTGTTTGTCGAGAGAGTACAGCACAGGCTTTAAAGCCAAAATAGACCCAGGTTCTGTCCTCAGCTCTGCCAGTCACTGGCTCTGTGACCCTGGTAAAGTCCCTTAGCCTCTGAGCCTCCAGGCTTCAACTGTGAAATGAGAATGACCCTCAGAATTGACCTAAGGGGTCAGAGGAGAAGAGGAAGCTCTTAGTGGACCCTCAGTAAAGACCTGCCTTCCCATATTCTCATTCGTCCTGTGTGTCCCTAGGACTTTGTGTGGCACATGCCTACTAGGAACTTGTGGGTCCTCCAGTCTAGATTTATTTCACTCAGGATGTATTGACTGCCTGATGCTGTTTTGAGAGAATTGCTCAAGAACTCTTGGGATTAGCAACAGAGAACGGAATCTTGGGCTACAACCTTCAGTTAGCAGAAGTGATCCTGGCTAGTTGGATTGTACTTAGCTAGTTATTCTAGATGTCTACTGTTTTGTTTTAATGAGGCAGAATGTCTAGTGTGACTAAACCAGCACTTTAAAAGTTTTTTTGTTTTTGTTTTTTTTGGGGTTTTTTGTTTGTTTGTTTGTTTTATTTTTTGTTTGGTTGTTTTTTTTTTTAGTTTATTAAGAGAGAAAGAGAGCACGAGAGGGAGGAGGGTCAGAGAAGCACACTCCCTGCTGAGCAGGGAGGCATTGAGGGGCTCAATCCGGGGCTCAGTTCCAGGACTCTGATATCATAACCTCAATCCAAGGAATATGCTTAACCAACGAAGCCACCCGGTTGCTCTGATCTGTTAAGATTTTAACTACGTTAATACATGTTTATCCCTGCAGCCTTGGGGATTAAGTTTTATGGTAACTATTGTGACAGTTCTGGGGTAAGCAGGCATCCTTTTCAAAGAAAAGATTATTTTAAAATTGTAAAAGTTAATGCAAGCACATCATAGACCATGTTCGTGTAGAAAGTTTGGTTTTTGTGATCACCGGTTCCTAAATATTAGATGTGCACCCTACTTCTTGAACTGTCACAAAACTAGGATACCATAAAAGAAAATATGAAGACAGAGCAGCATAAAAATCCGTTTGATAAAATCCAATCAACTTTTCAGTAAACTCTTCAAACTTTAATTTCCTATAGGATCTATTGCTGCAAATGGTCCTACCTCCTTGGTTGATAAAAAGATTTTAACTCCCAAAACTAATGGTGACAGTCAGCAGCCCTCCTCCTCTGGCCTTACCTCTAGTGCAGCCTGCCCCCGCAATGCCTATCACAAGCAGCTGGCTGCCTTGAACTGTTCTGTTCGGGACTGGATCGTGAAGCACGTGAACACAAACCCACTGTGCGACTTGACACCCATCTTTAAAGACTACGAGAAATACCTAGCGGGAATTGAACAGCAGCACGGGGGCAGTGGCAGCAGGAGTTCTGAAAGTGAAACTAACAAAATGCCACTTGCAACACAGTCCCCTTCCCTATTCGGGTCAACAAAACTGCAGCAAGAGTCAACATTTCTCTTTCCTGGCAACAAGGCAGAGGACGCATCTGAAAAGAAGACAGACCTTCCCGTAGGAGCAGCAAGTGCCTCGTTTAACTTTGGCAAGAAGATTGATAGTTCTGTCTTGGGGTCCTTAAACTCCAGCCCACTAACTGGATTTTCGTTTTCTTCTGGAAACTCCAGTTTATTTGGCAAAGATCTTACACAGAATAAATCAGTGTCTTCACCATTTTCCACAAAAACATTGGAGGTACAACCTGAAGGTGGCAGTAGCGAATGCAAAGGTAATAAAGTTTATCCTCCTAAGTCTGTTTCAGATCTGAGTTTCGTGTTTAGCGGCACGAACTTAGATTTGTGATTCAGGTGGATCTGGATTCACGCTGTGACTCCGACGTTTCCTGGATGTGATCTCGGACAAAGTTGATCACCTGCTTTTGAGTCTATTATTTGCCTCTTGTAAAACGGAGTAAGACCTGTTTTGTAGGGTTACTGTAAAGATTAAGAATATCAAAATAAAAATGAAGGATATAACAGTATCTGGCACAGCGACTTTGAAAAGTATTAGATGCATGGTTTTGCACATAACATTAAGTGAGTTAATAGTGTTTGAAAATTGTGTTTTACTGGAAGAAGTGGTCATCAGTGTCCATGGCGTGTCTTGTATTGGGGAGATTGAATCTAGGTGAAGTCTCATGACAAAGTAGTACTGTACTGTGAATAAAAAAGGTAGACTTTGTGCATCTCTGGGGAACAAATGGACGGGGTTTCCCTCCATGTGTCTGGACCACAGCCACCTTTCCAGAAGTGTCTGCCTTGGGGGACATCAGTGCCCCAGACCAGGCCTGAGTCACAGGCCCTTCACCCCTGTTCTTACTCCTTGTCTCTGCTCTTCCCATGGTGGTTGTGAACAAATACTGTGCACGAAGACACTTAGTTGTAAGTTTAAAAAGTGCATCTCACGGGAGGTGTTCCCTTTTTGATACTTGAGGCCAAAAGAAAACTGAGGTTGCCTGTTTGCCACTGAATATCATGTTTTTCTCCTGGGAGCGAAACTTCCACTCCTTCGAGCATATCCTCAGGCCAGGGTCCTCCAGCACAAAGCCTAGAATAAAGATCTCCCATTTTATTTCTCTGCCCTAAATAAGACTGATGAAGAGTCGCCCTGCTCCTAGGGTGGTCCCAGGAACAGCGGAGCTGCCCATGGGAGGGATGTGGGAGGACGCTTGAGCCCCATGCGATGCCTGATGCCTGGCAGTAATGCCCTCACTGCTTGTCTTGTGGCCGGGCCGCTCCGCGCGAGAGAGACTTGTGAGCTTGTGAAAGTCTCGCTGCCTCGACCTGCCCTGGAGAGCCTCGCCACTGCCGCCTTAGAATTTAAATCTCCTCACTTTGGCCTGTTCAAGCACCAGAATTGTTTTTCTGAGATTTGCTGTTTGATCTAGTGTGTGTCCTGAGACCGTCTCTCTGGAGGCTAGTTTGCATCAATGTCTTGGATCTCCCCTGGGGCTGGGGCTCGGGCTGGGGCTGGGACTCCGTCAGGGAGGGCACCCAGTACCGAGCCTCTCGAGGTGGGGCCACGCAGAGGCAGGTTGCTCACGCTTGGGGCTGGTTTCTCTGACAACCTGCCCCAATAACAGTTTTATTGTCTTCCTCTTGTTTGGCCATTGCTGATACTGATTATTCCTTAGTATGACACACACAGGGTCATGTGAGAATTTGGGGACAAAGGTGTTAGAAGCCTGAGATTTTCATTTTCTGTGGGAGATCGTGAGTATATGTGGGTGTTGATTTTTCTGTTAAAATTTGTGCACTGAATCATGAGCATCAACAATATTTTATTCCAGGGCTTTCTACAAATTAACATGTAGGAGAGAGAAGTATGTTCCCATTAAAAGTCATTTTGATTTTTCACAAAATAATTAAAATCCAGTGAGCCCCCTTCCTCCCACCCCCATTAGATGTGTGTGTGTTCAATTTCTGTACCTGCTTACAGGGAAAATTTAGGTTGAGGCGTTGGTTAGGATTTTAAAGATCTTGATTTGAATTTTACTGAGTTAGTGTTGTTTTTATAAAAGGCGGAGATGAAGAAGAGAATGATGAGCCACCCAAAGTAGTAGTTACTGAAGTAAAAGAAGAAGATGCTTTTTACTCCAAAAAGTGAGTAAGAGTCCTGGGGACTTATGTGGTGAGCGTGTGTTCAGAGATGGGGAAGGTGGCTTCCAGGGCGACCTCATCCCCACAGAAATTGCTGAGCATCCTGTCCCAGGGGCTCCGGGGATCGGCCTGTGCCTGCTCTTGGGATAGGACTGAGGGAGAAATCTTGATCGTTCATTTGAAAACAAACGGATTCTAGAAGTTTTCTGCTGGGCATTTCTACTCTTTTCTAGTATTTTTGTTTTTTCTTGGCTTCTACAGTGCTTTAGAGACAGGCTTTTCTTTGACCATCCAACCCCATCTCCTTCCTGTACAAAGTCTCCTCGTCGTTGGCTTCACCTTTGCTTTTTTACTTTTACTGCTCCTCCTCGAGAGGTATCATCTCCCTCCTGGAGGTCTGTTTGGCTTTTGTGGGTTTTCTCAGCCAAAAAGTTCTGCGTACTGATAGGCCCTTTGTCCCCCCGACAACCCCGTGATGAGAGTGGTTTTGGTTCTGTGTTTATTTTTGTTCTTATATGAGAGCTGTCACTTTCAGAAGAAAGCTAAGGAGAAATTTTGAATTATCTCATCCCATTGAAATGAAATTAGTACTTTTTAACAAACGTATTTAAAGAGTCAATTGTGTCATTTTAGAGGCTTCCCTGAATGTATTTTCCTAAATACAGAAATTTCAGACAGAGTCAGCAGTGTTCATAACAATCACCATAGCCTATGGAATTCCCAAGTGTAATTCTTCCTGAGAACTTCTAGGAATCCAACAGTTCCTTTGGTGTTTTTTGTTTTTGTTTTTAAGATTTTATTCATGAGGGAGACACAGAGAGAGAGAGAGAGAGGCAGAGACACAGGCAGAGGGAGAAGCAGGCTCCATGCAGGGAGTCCGACATGGGACTCGACCCCGGGTCTCCAGGATCACACCCTGGGCTGAGGTGGTGGTAAACTGCTGAGCCACCCGGGCTGCCCTCCTTTTGCTTTTTAAATTTAATTATGCAGGTGACATAAAGGAGTGACTCTGACTTAAGATTTTTTTCCTAATTAGAATAAATTAAAGGAGCAGACAGTGGTTTTACTTGGTGTATTAACAACCTAAGGGGATGCGCGACACAGCTGGGGAGATTTTTGATAATATTATTGTCAGGCCTTGCCCATGAGAGTTTTCCAAAATTTTCAGTATTTTGGTAGATCAAAAATTGGAGGAGTCCTAAAGAAAATTCAAAAATAAATAGGAAAAAGGGGAAGGAGAGATATGGGGCAGAGGGTCCTGTGTTTGTTCAGGTCAGCCTCTTGAGCTCAGGGCCAAAGGGGCACATCAGAAAGGTTAGGGTGTTCAGCTGTGGTTGTGACTGAATTGAGAATAGGTGGCTTCAGAAAGTGTTTTTTTTTTTTAAGTTGGGAGAAATAGGCAGGGGTCCTAGAATATCTAACCAGACTTTCTTCTTCTGGTTTGTACCCAGACCCAGTCTGAATCAAAGATTTCCTCTCAATGTGAACAGCGATTCTTAGAAAACTTGTCTGTTGAGTATCTGATGGCCTCTCTTCTTTTTCTCCGTAGGTGTAAACTCTTTTACAAGAAAGACAACGAATTTAAAGAGAAAGGTGTGGGTACTTTGCATTTAAAACCTACAGCGAATCAGAAGACACAACTGTTAGTGCGGGCAGACACCAATTTAGGTGGGTATCTTGTTTCTCAGGTAGCACAAGATAACGCTAACTACATGGTATGTAAAAGCCCTTGCTGATTCTGGTCATTGGGATTTTCAGATGTTGTGCTTTGGGGGATAGAATAGCAGTCATTCAGATCAAATGCATCCTGTGTTTACTGATTATTTACAGACTTAATTGGGCGCCAGCGTAACAGTGTGTAAGAAAATGTAGGTGTGAAAAAAAAAAAAAAGAAAATGTAGGTGTGTTAAAAGAAGTAACCAGGATGGTTTTTGTTTTACTTTGTGTTAGAAATGTGACTACGAAGCTATAGGTAAATTGGATGGTTTAATAAACACAGAAGGGGAATTAACCATTTAAAGGAATCTGCTTTGTATAGGAAATGACCATTAACACATTGCGGGCTCCCCTTCGCCCCAGCCTCACCCTGAGAACAACCCACTGGAAGCAGGGTGGGGGTGCCTGGAGGAGCTGGTGCTGGGGGCCAGGGTGGGTTGAAGAGGAAGTGATGGGTGACGCTAGGCCCTGCTGGCAGGGTTGCAGAAACTTCTGGGCAGCTCTTGTCTTTCCTGTGGGCTTGACTCGTGGGTGATGCTGTCACCGTGATGGCGCTCTTACCCAGTCAGCCGTGCTGGCTCTGCAACAGAAAGGTTTTGTCACTAACCACTCTGCATTTGTTCCAATGACCTGGTGAGGCTGCAGGTCGTGCTAACGTGTTCCTTCTTTACTGCGAGAATGGACACCTCAGACAGGGCTGGCCGCTGCGACAGCACACGGGAGGGTGGGAGAGGACGGTGGCTCCAGGGTGAGGCCTCGGCCCTCTCTGAGGGACATAGTGCTGGAGTGTGCGGCAGGGCACCCATCCCCCTCTTCACCACCCTGCTGATGGCTCTGGTCCTGGGTCCACTCAGCGTAGGTTTCTGGATTTCATGTGGAGCACGTGAAGCTGCGGTCGTGGACCTGTCGTGCGGTTTGCGTGATTCTCATGTACTTTCCCCTTTGTTTGGATGCAGGCAACATACTGCTGAATGTCCTGATTCCACCCAACATGCCATGTACCCGGACAGGGAAGAACAACGTCCTCATCGTGTGTGTTCCAAATCCACCCATCGATGAGAAGAATGCCGCCGCCCCAGTCACCATGTTAATCCGGGTAAAAACGGGCGAGGATGCGGACGAGTTGCACAAAATTTTACTGGAGAAAAAGGATGCCTGAGCGCACTCAGCCCGCAGGACCCCCCCCAGCCCCTTAGACGTAGTCAGCTTTTCTTCTCTTCTTACTTTGACATTCTGAGAACTTAGAGATAACTGAAAACTGTGTGAGGAAGATTAATATGGCCAATAAAACCTTTAAATGTTAAGTGTCAAGAACCTGTATTCTCCCTTCTTAAGAACTGTCTAATGTGTAAAATATGTTTGAATGAAATTTTTTGGAAGATTTTTAATGTTCATTTATTAAACTGACCACAAGTGATTTCTTAATAGGTTGAAATCAGGGTATCGATTAGACTTCCCAAGGCTGCTCGACCCCCGGGTCTCTGGGTCTGCTGCCGGCGTGGTTTCCAGCAGCCCCTGGGGCCGGAGGGAGCTCGCTGGGTGCCTTCTCTCTGGTGGGCTCTGCTGACTGGGGAGAACAGCGCTCTTTCCAAACAAATCATGCTACCACGCTGTGACAGAGGGATTTTGCCTTTGCTTTCTTGTGGTGTTCTTAGAGCTGAACCGCTAGCACCAGATGGTCCTCCTCAGCGGCAGAGGCTTTTGCTTTTTATTTGCAGATCCTGGCTGTTGAGCCCTTGGGCTGCTTTACCTGATGGAGGTCTGCTTGTTCATTTTAAAAGGAAATTAGTAGCTTGTTGTTTGGCTTCATAGTTTGATTCATGAGGTGCTGTTAGTTCTGTGTCCCCCTACGTACAAGGAGACCAGAGGGGGGATTGCCAGGAATGAGGTTTCAAAGCACAACTTTGGTAGCTTCTAGTTCATAGACCATGGACAGCAAACTCTTGTAAAAATGAAAGTGAAGTCCGAGTTAGAGCGTAGTACGGAAGAAGAATACGACTCAGCTCTTTGTACCTGATGAGCCCTTACCCTACAGATCTAAGAGCTGCTTATTCCCTAAAAGTCCTAGGAGCTTGGACGACACATGAGCCATGTGAATTAGCCAGGAAACCTGCAAATAAGGTAATGGAATTGAAATTGTGTGTGTCGATGTTGCCTTTAACTTTAGACAGAAGTATATTCTACATTTGATACCTGAAGTTTCCACTTATATTTTTTACGAGTAAGATGCTCAGTCTGTCCGTTTGGAAGGGAGCTGTGGTTACACGTGGGAAGACCCGTGTCACTTCTCTGTAGCTGTCAGGTTCTTTGAAAATTCTGGGCACATGAATTAGATGCAGATTTTGCTGCTTAAATGTCCACTTTCATTCCTCATTAATCATTTAATGCTGGTACCAGATGATCTTGTCTAAAGGCTCAGGGTTCGTGCCTTAGGGCTCGCGCTTGTATCTTCTGGTCTTCAGTATGCAATGTCGTCTTCTGGCTTAGAAAAGAGTCAAAGTAATTGTAAATAGTACTGTTGCTTTTTTTTTTTTTTTTTAAGAAACTAGAATTTTTAGAGATTTATAAGGGGGCAGGGAACTACTTTATGATCCAATATGTTAACTCAAATGCTTGAGGTGTGGTAGTTGGCTAACAATTTATCATGAGATTCTTGCACTTCTGTTTTCTGATTTCCGGTGAGAGAATCTGGGAGTGTGACTCTAGATAAATGCAGAGAGATGTGTGTGTACACTCCTGTGGGCTGTGGTCAGACTCCCACGTTGGGAGAATTAGGGAGGGAGTGGCAATTACTTTTGCATTTTCTTTTTAGAATCGAGAATATTCTTGAATGTTTGTTACAGGTGATTTCTAGTAAGCAGTGGTCGGTACTGTTACAGCGGTCGCGGCCCACGTGGCCTCGAGGAAGGTTCATCCAGCTGCTAGGAGGAGGAGAGGAGAGGCAGGGCGTGGTTTCTGGGCCCAGGAACTGGTAGGCCACTCCGGGCACCAGTCAGGGGCGCGTGCCACACTTGGGGGAGGGGGCAAGGGCAGCCTCTGTGTGGCCAGTGGAACGTTTGCCAAACGTGGCCCAGATGCATCAGGACTGGGGCACCTCTCAACCCCTCTGGAAAAATAGTTCATAATTTTTTTTTTTTAATTAGTGGGTATGTGTGGCTTTCTCTTTTCTTGACATTCCCAGCAACTTGCTGCTGCTAAGACTCACTGTTAAAGTGACAATTACAGGGACACATGTGATGCGTGTGCCATAACTCCCAATGTGATTATCTCCTTCATGTCACTTCTGCTTTAGGAACCTGCTGGTCTCCATCTTAATTATGTATTGATACAAAAGAGCCTGACTGGATTTTCCTGTAAAACCTAAATACTTGTATGTACTTGGGGGAAGGGGTCCCTCGGCCTCCACTGTATTAGTTGCTAAATTCCACCCTACGGGTCTAGTTAGATTTATTTTTAACAAAATCTTGGAAATTAGGCTTTAAAATGTTTAATGTGGACTGAAATTTTTGTGTTTAGTTGGAGGATCTCTGGAGTATGTATGTCATCTGTGTGGCCTGAGGGGAGGTGTTTTTAACCTTTAATCCTGAATCAGTTGTGTCCCATCTTGACAAATACCGAGCATCCCAGTGGCCTTTTACAAACACGTGTGTCTTTCTCCTTTCAAGCGCTCCCCCAGGAAGCACAAAAATGAGCATAGTGCTATCTTTTCGTTTTTAGAATTATAGGCTGGAAAATGTGTGTCCAGTTTTTAAAGCAGTTTTAGATTCTGTTTTCCATGGAAGGACAAGTCTGACCATTTATGAACCGATTTTCTTAAAAAGGATTATAGTTTTACAATTTCAGTTCTAAATCATATTTTTGATATGCTGCATGCCAAAAAGAATGTACCTGTTCTGGGGTAGGGGGAGAAAATCCCATCATACTATCCGAGTGCAGAACAAGTTCTCACTGAGAAAGCCTTTTTGGTTTCATTTTAAGAGTGAAACGTCTGCTTCTGAGCATCAGTCAGTTCTTCGATGTCTGAAGTCAGAATGCAAGCACAGTGCATTTTGAAGGCTTTGCAAACCGAATGGCTCGCTCCCAAACCCTTGGGTAATCGTTCTCATTCTGGAAGTGAGAATCTGTAGTAGAAACTGGCGTGTCCCGCGCGGTTCTGGTAGGGGACCGCGAGGAGCCCGTCCAGTCCCACTCTCGGCACCGGGACGTTCTTGGCCAGAGGCAATCATGGTTAGGACTACGGACTCTGCTTGACGCAGACGCGATCGTTACAGATGTAAAACTTCTTAGCAATCAGATAAGTTGTTTGCTTTCTATTTTACATAGGAAATTGTTTTCTAAAACTAAAATACTTGAATTGTCAGACAATGTAATCTCAGTTTGTATTAGTTTTTGAGGAAGTGTAATAATCCATGAAATGTGAATAAAATGGAAAGTAAACAAAATCACGGTGTTTGACACTTTTGTGTTCCTCTGTGACATTCCTGGTGTCGATACAAGTTGAGCAGGCCGGAGGGAGAAGAACCGCGCAGAAGCCCAGAAACCCCCAGGTAGCAGAGGATCTGCTTGGCCGTGCAGACAGACCTACTGACTGTGGGCCCCTGCGTGCGGGGGTAAGGCCCCTTCCGAGCCATTCAGGACTCTGTCGTGGGGGACTCTTGTCCCTACGAATCAGAATTGGAATGGCAGAGGTGTCACGGGCTGCCATGGTGGGCACTGTGCCAGGCGCCCTGCCCCTGGTGCTCTTGGTCTGGTCCTCTGGCCAGCCTCCCAGACCGGCTCCGAGGTGGGTTTTCCAAAGCACAGTGCTGGGGCAGGTCAGTGTGTTTCCTACAGATACGTAAGTGGATTTGGGATCTGTGTCCAGGTCTGTCTCAGTTAAACATCTCTTACGGACACTTGAAAACTAAGGATCAAGAGGATCAAGAAAAAAACTACATGGAGGTTATTATAGAACTTGACATTGTCAGTGATTCAGAAAATCACTAGTAAGGCATTAAGAGATTAAGCAATATATTTAATATAATTATGATGCTCCTTTGGAGTTGAGTGCTGAGTTACTCAGCACCTGGCTGCATCAGGTGTCTCCTGGCAAGATACTGTGAACATGAACATACTCATTGAAGCGGTGTTCCCAAGATGACGGAAGTATCTAAGTGACATAAGAGGGTGCTCGTCCTGAAAACACACCCGCCCTATGGTAGGTACTCAGCAGGGTGGTCCAGTGAGAACGGGCTTCTCCAAGTGCAGAACTTGCTAGAAATGTAATCTGAGGGTGGGGGCCTGGTGTGGTTTGGTTTTATTTTGATCGAAAATTTCATTGTTTATTATAGTCACAGACTTGTGCAGCCACCACTAATTCCAGAATATTTTCATCCCTGGCTGTCTAGGTTTCAACTGGGGGTTCTGATAAATGCTCGAGTCTGAGGAACCGCCCCCCCTTCCCCTGGGCCATGTCCATGCTCGTGGTGATGCCCTCTGGCACATCCAGGAGAGGAACAGCCGTGACTCTCAGTGTTGCCAACCACTGTGCCAGCCTTTGTATACGCGTGTCTCCCCTCAAACTCTGCACCCACGAGGGGAGGTGGTGATTTGACTTTATGGCTGTAAAAACCCAGCCCAGGTCCCATGTGCCCAGGGAGGCGTGGACCCGTCCAGGCTATCCCCAGCGTGCCATCCAGAAGATGTGTGTACGTGCCCCTGAAAGGACTAAACTTGACTGACTTCTCGAATGGTCTAAAAATCTTCCGAGCAAAATGGTTTATTCAAAATAGAATCACTGAAGTTCACTAAAAAACCATGGTTCTTTCAAACGCAGCATAATCTAATTGTTTTATTAAAGTCAGATTCCAAGATGAAAGACCCTTAATCCACACATAGGAAAAGAAATATCTTGTTAAACCTGTTGACTTATGTGGAGGTCAAGTCAGGAGGGGCTCAGGGAAGCTGTGAGCAAAAGAAAGGACGTCTTTTGTTGAATCATCCCCCAAAACAAACATCTTCCCTTCTCATGAATTTCCCAGCTGTCCTCCTGTCATCTTAACAGTCAAGCACAAAGTAGAGCATGTTTGTCCATTCAGCGTGTATATATACAGTGAACGAGGATAGTGTACGGATTAGTTTATTTTACATCTTCCCCTCCTCCCGATATAAAATTCCCAAAGGTTTTCTCTTCCAGTCAACATGTTTTTCTAAAGCTGGGGCGTGACGGTAGTTCCTAAAAGTTCATCTGGGATGGAAAAGAAGGACCGAAAGAGCAACGTTAGCCTTCAGAAGGCCGCTCACAGGATGAGGTTCTTGCAGCAGCTTCCAGGACAGCTTTCATAACAAATAGCTTTATTAAAAACTTTTCAGGCAACTGTTTTAAAGGGGCCTCCTCCTACCTCTTTAATGAGAAGGGGGTCTGACCTGGATAGGCAACAAGGATGTCTTTTTTTAACCTACCAGATTGCTCGCTAACCACACCCTGGTGATGCCGCTTCAGAAACTTCTGGTTCGGATGCTTCTAATGCAATGACCTCTAATGGAAGAGGTGTCATCAATGGGACGATTCTCACCATATTTCTCAATTTGCATAAATGTTCCTCTCAGACCACCCCCTTCTGTGCTTTCACTTCCTGGCACTTCCTGCCACACAGCAGAGGCCTGACACGGGCTCCTCACCCGAGACACAACTTTTAAGAGTCGGTTTGCTCGTGGGAAGGGCGAGCCCACTGCCGAGCCCTGGAGGCTGCAACGGGCCTGCATCTGCCTCGGGGAGGTGGAGTCAGCTTGAAAAACGTGCATGTGTGCAAGCCACATCAGCTGGATTAGCTAGTCTCAAAACCATCTGTCTACACTTGATCTCGGGACTCCTGACTCTGATCCTAGGCATTTTCCCATTGCCATGAGGCCTTTTTAGAGGTTTTCCAAAAAAAAGCTTGGGAAATCTGACTGTGACCAGGAGGCTTGTACTGCTTTACGAGGACTGGGAGCTAAACCTGAAATGCGTCCATATTGATCGGATTTTGCAAATACTGCCTCAGACCAAACCCCGGGCCTTGGGCCTCCCGACCCCGTGCCTGACTCCTAGTGTTTCCCTGGAGCCAGGGCCTGGGGTAGTTTCTGTCCATCTCCAGCATTTCTAGAAAGGAACTTGTGTGAAAAGCTCTAAAAACAGTCGAAGAAATCTTTGGGGGCAAATAAAGGTTCAATCACCACATTTATGCATTGCTGTAACATCTGTATTTGCTCTGAAATACCCAGTAAAGAAAAAACAACTAAGTACAGATTCATTAGAGGAAAACACGGAGGAAAAATAAATTTAATATCCAACATGCAAATCAACTTTCAACAGAAATGCAAAACCATAAAGCACAGCTCACAGCCAACCGAACGCTGCTCAGAAATGGTTTCTGTACGTGGAAGACGGTGAACCCAGAAGCTGCTTGTGTTTATGTAAATACCACCGACAATTAGATCTTGACGTGTTCAATTATGCCATCGTGGTGTTTCTGCTAAAATATATTTTGTAGAAATCACTTTAGTTAAGCCTCAAAGTCGTGAAAAATCTCAACAGGCTTTCTTTGCAGTTTGATTGTTCTCCCACGGAGAGTCCACTTGGAACCCGTGAGCGAGCGCTATGTACACCTCACCCACCCGGCCTTCTGACCGGATGCTTCCAGCTGCTCGGCGGGGTGGTTGGAGCGCCACCGTGACCTCTCCTCTCCTGAGCTCAAGGCCTGGGGCCGCAAAAATCAAGGTGCCTGCTTGCGTTGGGGACGGTAGAAAACTGTAAACACAAACTCTCTGCACATCTGCAGCTTCCTCTGCTGCGGGGGGGGGGGGGGGGGGGGGGTGTTTTACCCGTGATGGAGCCCCAAATCCAACACCGGGCCACTCGGTGACTTGGCTCCTGTGGTTGGGCATCCAAGGGGTTCTCCAGGCCCTTCGAGGCAGAGGCTTAGGGAAAGGGCCGTGGGTGCACCCCCTGGTCCTGGGACCTAGAAGCCCGTGCCTCCCCTCCTGCAGGAGCTGCTGCCGCCACTTCTGAAGGCCGCACAGGCTCACTGCCCTCCGGGAACCTGCGTCCTGTCGGGGTGGTGATGTGTCTTTAGAGAATCCTGCTTTCTGGTTACAAAGTGAGAAGCAGCCCGAACAGAAGAAATCCATGTCATGTCAACAGATACTTGGCTTTAGAGACTGGATATGAAACTACACTGTAGCTCAATCACAAAACCGACCAGCGTGCCTGCCAGAGTGAGACCCACCCGGGCTCCTGGAAACCCTGGCCTCTTGCACATGTGACATCTCTATGGGATCTTGGCCAAGGACTTCATGCCTCCACGAGGTGACGGGGTCAGATGCATTCCTCCAAGGCAGTCGTTCGAACTTACCAACCGCACGCGGCCTGCCTCCTGAGATGTCTTAGTGGGAAGGTTGGTTCTTACTGGACTTTTCAAGTCTACTGACTGACACTGTGTGATTCAAACAGCAACTTCCAGTTTACTTCTAGCTCAATTCTTTAAAAAAGCCCTCCCACCAGGCACAGGCCTTCGCGTCGCTGACCGCGTCTCCGAGGAGAATGGATGCCTGATCTGATGATCTGTTCACAGTCCTTGCAGAGTGGGACTCTCCGAAAGCCCAGCCATGGGCTGCCCAGGTGGCTCCGTGGTTGAGTGCCTGCCTTTGGCTCAGGTCATCGTCCTGGGGTGGGTCCTGGGATCGAGTCCCACATCGGGCTCCTTGCATGGAGCCTGCTTCTCCCTCTGCCCATGTCTGCCTCTTTCTGTGTCTCTTATGAATAAATAAATAAAATCTTTAAAAAAAAAAAAAAAAAAAACAGAAAGCCCGGCCATTTCCAGGTCGACTGGGTGGCGGGGTATTTCGTTCCCTGTTGACTCCTTCCCTGTCACTGATACATAGATGCCATTCTTCTGAGCTACTGGGCCTCCAATGTCTCTATAGGCAACTGGAAGTCCCCCGCCCCGCAAGACATCGGTGTGTGAGACCAGATGCCCCGTCAGCCTGCACGCGCTGGGAGGTGGACGAGAGGCCACACACCACCCATCAGACACTGGGACCGTGATGTTTTTCGTAAAAAGGGAGCTTGCTTTCTTATTTGTGTCCTAAAAAGTGACACCGTGGTTTCTTGACAGAAAAATTGTACTTGGATTCCAGTTCCCACTGAAGAAATGTGCGCGTGCTTTGGCCATCCCTGCATTACACGAGAGACAGGCACATTTCCAGAAAAACTGAAGATGGCCCGACGAGAAGAGAATGGTGTAGCAACGGCAGGACCCACCAGGAGCCCAGGGCGCTGTTTTTCTCTTAGTTACTGACGTCCTTTGTTACTCTGGAACAATAAACCTGGGGGGGCGGGGAACAGCTCACCGCCTAGTGACCAGGTGCCTCTCAGAAGAGCACGTTTGCTATTCAGTCTCAGGAGTGCCCTCCGGGAGAGAAAGACCAAGAAGGGTGGACTCCACCGCAGGTGGCCACTTGTCGCAGGGCAGCAGGGTCATGGCCCCTCAGGCAGGACTCCTGCCGTCGCTCGGGGAGGAGGACAGCATCCGTGGGGAGAGCAGAGCCGGCGCACCACTGCTGCCTGTGCGTGCCCCGCAGCCACGCCATCGTGTGCACCTGTTACAACCGGGGCTCATCCCTCAAATACCACCGTTGCACACGTTTCTAAGACCCGCAAAGCACATGCGCACGAGACTGCACCCGGCCCTGTTACCCTGTGACTTGTCATTTGACAGAGGAGGGGTGTGACGTGCACAGGGCACGCGGGGGACCCTCTCACGCTCCCCAGCCTCTGGGAACAGAGGGAGGGCCGCCGTCCTTCTGTGTTTCAACTGCCTCATCCTTCCATGGAAGATACACCGGGACCGTATTTCTCCCAAGACCTGAGTTCCAGAATCTTCAGACCCCAGATGACCAGGGAGAAAGAACACCTGAAGCAGCAGCTGTATTTTAGCCACCCTGGACGCAGGCCGGGCGCCAGCCCTGGGCTGCCCTGCAGGACACCCTTGGACACGGGGCCATGCTCAGGGACCTGAGGCTCTGCTCCATCGCTTTGCGGGGAGGCCGGACTCTGCGCAGTCCTAAAACACTGCTCTGGAAGGTGACCTTGTGCAGACAGCTGGGGTACAGCCGAGCACGAGCTGGGGCTGCCAAAGGACGTGAGAATGCTCCAGCCCAGCCCTCCCGCATGGGTGATGGGGCCGGGGATGCAGCCACAGAGGCCGTCCCCGGCCCGAGCTACGCTCAACGGCTGCCTGACCCAGTCATGCACTGGAGCCCTGGAAACATCGTGAGGTAGGTGGTATCAGCCCCATTTTACAGGTGGGCCAACTGAGGCAGAATGAAATGCAATAGCTTGCTTTAATAACAGCGTACAAAATCTAGAGAAAGCCCCAAAGTAGCCCCCGACCCCGGAGCCTGGCGCAAACCCTCGGAGCGCGCAGGATAAAACAGAAGGGAGAGCGAGCCCCTCCAATCCCCGTCCCCTGCGGAGAGGACCTCCGTGCACCACAGGAGACCCTCAGACAGCACAGGAGACCCTCAGACAGTCCTGGGACTTCTGACAAAACAACGTAGCAACAGAGGCCCAGCTGACAGTTTATTCCCAGGGGGCGGGGGGGCTGCTCCACTCTCGCTCTCAGGAAGGCTCGTGGTTCTGAGCACGATGTGTCCTCTGTCACAGGCGGGACCCTGCGGCCGGAACGAAGCCCCTGGAGGTCAGCGCCTCTGCCTCAGCGAGCTGGTCTGAGAAATGGGACCAGCGCCCCGAGTCAAAGGAAGCCAGCTCCTGGGAACCCCTGTCCCCTCCCCAGAGCCCCCGCGCCGAGAACGGCAGTTCTACCTCAAATCTTCCCCGGCTGAGGCCGGGTCCCCCCCGCCTGCCACCTGTCCCGGGTGGCCGCCAAGCTGTCCCACCCGCTGCAGGGTCCGAGTTCTGGGCTCAGGCCGCCGGGGCGCAGAGCAGGCTGTCTCTGGGTTGCTGTGTGTGTCGGTGGTGCTCTTTGGCTGGAAGCAAAGGCCATTCTGGCGGGATCGGGGCCGGTCTGCCCAGCTCGTGGCCCTTCTGGAGCCGGGCAGGGGTGAGGTATTCCCAGCCCAGGGCCAACCCTCCATCTCCCCACGGCGCCCCATTTGTAACCAAGCAGTAAACAAGGGAGGGCGGACTCGTGGGACCGATGCGGGCGCTGAAGGTCTCCGTTCAGCATTGCCAAGTCTCCAGCCAGCTTGCCTCGGGGAAGGGTTGACAATCGGACATAGGGCGCCACGGCCACGCGGGTCTGCAAGGCGGGTGGGCCTGGGCCCAGCCCGGACGCCCGCTGCTCCTCCATATTCCAGCCTCTGGGCGTCTCGGGGCCCCTCTGGGTGCAGGGGGCTCTCGGGACAGGAGCCGGGGGGGGGGTGCGGGCGGCGGGCAGGAGCGGAGCCAGCGGAGGAGGACAGAGAGGCACTTCAGTTTGGGCTGGTGTTCCTGGGGTCGGCCCTGGCCCGGGAGGGGAGCGGCCCCGCCTGGCTCCGGCTCCGGCTCCGGCGCGGGGCTGTCACAGAAGACGCCGGTAGCGGTGGACGGGTAGGCACTTGGCAGCACGCCAGGGCCGGGCAGGGCTGGGGCTCTGCGCAGGCTCTGCACACGGCTAGGTCATCAGGATGGGCTTCTGCCGCACTTCCAGGATGTCTAGGGCGGCGGGAGGGCAGCGGAGGTGAGGACCTGGCCCCCACAGGGCCTAGTACTGCCCGCGTCTCCACCAAGCCCTGACGCCGTTGTCACCCCCACCTGTGGACGGGGCGGCCCTGCCACTGCTGTCACCCCCACCTGCGGACGGGGAGGCCCTGCTGCTGCTGTCACCCCCACCTGCAGACAGGGTGGCCCTGCTGCTGCTGTCACCCCCACCTGCAGATGGGGGGTGGCCCCAGGGCCACTGCACAGCCCAGCCAAAGCAGGGGAAGTGGAGCTCCAGCGCGGGCTGGCCTGACTCCGGAGCCACTGCCCGGCACTGCATGCACACCCCGGTCAGTGAGAACCCCGAGAGCTTCGCCTCCACGCCCCCCAACCCAAGCCAGGGGTCTGCAGCCCCTCACGTGGACAGGCGGGCCCCTTGAGCTGCGAGATGGGGCCCTGGTTCCCCAGAGCCTCATCCCTGGTCCTGAAGGTGGGGACCAAGAGCCCTCCGCGGGTGTCCGCCAGGCTCCAGCCGGGCGAAAGGGGCTCGTCTCCCTCACCCGCATTACCTGTTAAAATCCGATGCAGCGGCAAAGTGACGTAGGTCAAGTGTGCATAGAGAAGGAAATTTCCATCTGCTCTGTTCAGCTTCAGCCAGGACCCGACAAGGGACCGCCCCGTGCCAGACAGGGACCGAGAGCGCAGGTTGGTGGCGTTGTGCAGATCCGCTGCAAGGGAGAGGACTGGGTCAGGGTGTTCTCCTGGGAGGACCGAGAACACCTCCCACCCCAGACCCCCCATGGGCCCTCTGCTGGCAGCCCCTCCACACCCCTGCCCCATCCCCGGCCTGTGACCCCCCCTCCCTCCTGCCTATCCAGCCCTGCCCCTCCAGCTGTCCCTGCCCCCTCTTCCTTGCCCTGGAGGGTCTCTTCCTTGGGGCCTGGTTGTTGCCACAGTTACTTCTCTGCTCCCTGTAACTCTGTCTCTCACTGGGCACCACGGTGAGCAGGGCCCGGGGCAAGGCAGGGAGGACCCATCACCGTGACCCCCTCTTATGGGTCAGCCAGGGAGCAGGCTGGGGGTTCTCAGCCCCTTCCTACTGGTCTGGAATGGAGCCCCAGTGGGGAAGGCACTCGCCCGAGTGCACACAAGAGCAGGTCAGGGCCAGGGCCGTCTGTCTCTGGGCCCCGGTGCTCAGATGAAGGACGGTGTGTCCTCCGTTCCAGGCCACGGTCCCAGCTCCGGCCAGGGCCTGTCCGTGCTGTCGCCGTCCCCTCAGCCCCGTGGCACACACACGTGGCACCCAGAGCCCAGTGTCCACACCTTGTCTCTGCCGGCAGCCCCCCTCCTACAGTCCCTTCTCCACAGGGACGGCTGAGTGGTATTTACATGCCCAGATCTGATTTTGTCACTCCCTTGCTTAGACGCCCCCCTCCCCCAAGGCTTCCTGCTGCTCAGATGCAGGTGCCTCCCGCCCTCACCACCTCACCAGCTGCAGGGCGGGCACCGTGCAGGGAGGAGCGGTGGGTTTGCTGGGAGGGCCTGCAGGGCAGGTGTGGGCTAGCCTGGGACCCCCAACCCCAGCTCCAGGCCGAGAGGCCCCAGGGACCACCAGCCGGAGGGCGCCCAGCAGGAGCCCAAGCAGCAGCCTCACGTCCTGAAAGGCAGCAATGAACCAGAGAGCTCATCTCCCACCAGGCGAGGATTTCTGGAACCCTCTGCGTGGAGCGGTTGGACCATCAAGGCCGGGAGACGTCTGCAAGCCTCCTATGCTGATAGCTGAGCTCACAGATCAGGGCCCCTCGAGGCCAGGATGTCCGTCTGCCCGACCACGGCTCCACCCTCAGGCCCTGCGGGCACCCAGCACCCAGTGGCTCACCCCCACCGTTGTCCTCGCGGAAGAACTCCTCGCTGTCGTTGGCCGAGTGAGACTTCTTCATCTCGGCGATCCGGTTGCGGGGCACCTTCCTCTTGAGAGAAGGGGAGAAGAAGGCGGGCCGGTTGTTGCGCTCCGGGGTGGGCGGCGTGCTGAAGGAGGTCACCTGCGGACAAGCAGCCGTAGTCACCAGCACAGCCCACCTACGCCGGGACCCCGATGCCACCCACTGGGGGCAGCCTCCCTGGGGCTGGGGGCCAGCAGGGGCCAGTGCCAGCCTGGGGCAGAGGTGATGGGCTTGCCAGCAGGTGCCCTCCGGGGGCCCCAGCTGCGGCCCCACCACAGCCCCCGCGTCCACAGAAGCCTCCCAACCACCGCACCAGACGGGAACTGGTGGGAAGCCCATCGGACCAACAGGGAAGGAACCACAGCTGGGACTGCAACCTTGACCTGCCCAAGGTCGTCACCCACAGGAGGGGGCAAAACCGGGATCCAGCCCAGGTCCTCTGCCTCCCCCGCCATGCTCCTCACCCAGGCTCCCCCCATGGCTGAGATGCCCCTGCCCACCCAGCACCCTCTCAGGGAAGTGCAATGGCGAAGCGGCCCCTCCTCTCTCGTAACCACACTGTTCACCAAAGGTTCTGCACAGCCACGCAGGGTCAGGCAGGAGTAGCACGAGGGACAGACAGGCACACGACACCGCACCCTGCCCTCAAGGAGCTCACAGTCTGCTGTGGGGCGACAGACGCGCAGAGTGACAAGCACAGACTGAAGGCCGGTGGCCAAGACAGAGAAAGGGAAGCACGGGGTACAGGGGAGCACAGAGCCAAAGGGGTCCACAGCCCGGGAACTCAGGGAAGGCTTCCTGGAGGAGATGCCGCTTGAGCTGGGTCTTGAAGGACGAGTAGGAGTTCGCCAGGTGAAGAAGGGGGGGAAGGGCGTTCCAGGCGGAGGGAACTTGGCCCCTCTCCTCCCTCCTCCCCATGCAAACAAGAATCTGAGGACAAGGCGAGCTGGGACTGGACTTCACGAGCCCTGTCAGCCTCCTCGTCACGGCTTCCGACATCCACCAGAGTCCCGGCGGCCGCTGGGCTCCTGACGGTCCTCCCACAAGCCAGGGAAGGTTTTTAGAAGATAGAAAAAAAACAAAACACCAGAAACCACAATACACACAGAGTCTGCATTTGTCATGAGCTGGTGACACGTGACCCCTCTGGAAAAGGGGGGACAAGCGACAGTAAACATGGAGGGGGGGGTGGTGGCGAGGGCCCGAGCAGCCCCGACAGGAGGAGGCCAGGCCCCGACACTGGCAGCTGCGTGACCCCGGCGGGTCCCTTCCCCTGACCCCGGGCCTCCCTGCGCCCTGAGCAGGGCACCCGGCTCCTTCACCCCCAACTCCACCCAGAGAGGGCGGGATGATCACCCCCGCCGGGCAGATGGGAAGAGCCAGCCCAGGCAGGACTGCTCATGTGTCTGCCATCGTTCTGCAGACATCGTTCCCTCCAGCCTGGAGCCCAGGCCACATCTTCACCGGGACTTCCACATACACATTCTGCGGGGCCTCGGTGAGCAACTGAGGCCAGGGAGGAGAAGGAGACTCCCTTCCTCGGAAATCTATAAGCAGCCACGACTTGGAAGACGAGAGAGGCCCCTGCTCGGAACCCTCGCCCACGTCTCTGCAAAAAGGTTGCACTGATCGCTTTTACTCAATCGCATTCATTGCAGAAGGAACAAAACCACAAAGGACATAAAGAAGAGGAAGGAGCGTGCTAGGGGACTACCTGCGGGGAGGCGGGGCTCACAGTTTTACACAACTGAGTCTAGCACACACCTGCTGCCTCGCCTGGGGCACATCAGCACTGCGGCGTGCGCATTACATCGTTCATAGCCTCTCCCCCAGCCCATCACAGCCCAGGGGGGCAAGTGGCCAGGGAAGCACCCTGAGGGGTACACCCACGCCAGGTGCTGGGTGCTAGCAGCCCCCCGGGCCTCCCAACACGGTGCTCCCCGTCTCTGGAGAACACAGGCTGACGCTTGTCCCAGGTCACACAAGCGGCAGCACCCAGACTCCCGCCTGCACGGCCTCACCCCCAGGCTCTTTCCTGTGGACAGATGGCCTGGCCAAGGCTGCTTCCCTGCCCCCAGCGTCCCCGCTCACCTGTCCCCTCCTGAGACCCCCAGGTCTGAGCAGCCCCTGGGCCGAGCCAAGCAGGGCAAAGCAGCCAGCGGGCTAGACACTTCTTCCCCTGGGAATAAAGCTGCCACTGACCTCAGCATCCCACCCCGGGGAAGGATGGTGGCCTAGAAGGAGCAGAGCTCAGAGGCTCGGGGCTGTCACACGACAGCCGTGGGACCTGGGGCAGCGCCGCTGAACCCAGGCAGCTTGGGTTTCCAGGTCAGCACACAGGAACGTCCTAGTCTCCCCATGGGGCTGCTGCGGGGACACCTTGTAAACCAGTGGGCCGGGCAGAGGGAAGAGCCAGGAAGGACCTCGTGTCTTCTCGCTGACCTCACAGGGCAGGAGGGGAGGCTAGCTCGTCGTCATCCCCGGGGCATGCCCAGGGAAGGCCGGACGTGTGTGCACTGTGCTCGGCCTACAGGCCCCCCGAGGAAGGTGCCAGGACCAGTGCGGGCTCCCCTTGGGCTCTGTGCAGCTGCGGCGGCAGCTCTGGGAAGCAGAAAGAGCCCCGGCCCTCGCAGACCTGCTGTGTGACCTTGGGCAAGTCACTGCCCTCTCTGAACCTTAGCCTCTCTCCAGAGGGTGGGGATGACGACACCTACCTCACGGGGGGACTGTAAGGATCAAGGAGGCGGTGGGAGGCGGATCCGAGGGACAGAGGCCCCTCCCCGAGCTGCACAGCCCTTACCCGCTCATGCATGGGTGAGGCCGGGCTGGAATCCTCTTCGGTCCCGCAGGGGGACGTGTCACCAGTAGACACACGGCTGACTGCCATCTCAGCGTGACCCTTGCCCTGCGGCCCCTTCATGCGCACAAACTCCATGTTGTTGTACTTGTAGAAGCCAAACGACATCTTCTGTGCCATGCGGGCGGCCACGCTCACCTGCGGGCAGGTGTCACATGGCCAGGGTCAGCACACGTAGGGCTGGCCTCTGCCTGGGTACATGAGTCGCTAGGGCTGCCCATGTCCCTCGGAGGGAGCAGACCTCGTTGACCGGGGCAGGGGCACCCCCAGGAGGCAGGGTAGTGCTGGGATGCCTAGGGCTCCGGAGGACGCTCCTCCCACTGCCCAATGATCCCCGCCTCCAGGCCCAGCAGCAGGCTGGGGACAGAGCCTGGCCCAGAGGAGCCCGAGGCCACCCCCACCCCTGTCCTCTCCTGGGAGGGGCCAGGGTCAGGAGGGTGCTGGGTGCAGGAGAGCGGTTCCTCCCCCTTCCCACCGCCAGGGTCAGTTTCGGGGGTGCTTGCTCAGGCTGGGGCCTCCTGTCCCTCAGGTCAGGTGTGCCCAGACGAGCGAGATCACATGTAGGGCAGGCCCAGGGGCCGCAGGTGCTCTGGGGATGGGGGGTTGCGGCATGGAGCTGGGCAAGGACAGAGGGGCCGTGGGGGGCCCAGCCTTGCGCTTACTCGGTTGTCGTACACCTTCTTCAGTGCCTCGTAGCGGATGGAGCCCTGAAAAATGACTCCCTGGAACATGTTGGTTTTGTCACTGGCCACCAGCTCCACACAGACCATCTCTCCTTCCCCCACCGTCATGTCGCTGAACACCTGGGAAGGGGAACAAGGGGGAAACGGGGAAAGTGTCAGCGACCCAGCACCCAAATGGCAGCCAGGCTCCCAGGCTCCACGTCCTGCCACCTACCAGGGTCACCTACCAAGTCACCACTCCAGAGCCTGGCGTTCAGACCCAAATACAAGGTCCCGCAGATTTGGGTTCAAATCTCGGCTCTGCCATGACCGGGCTGTGCCAGCCTGGGGATGGCACTCAGTCCCCTGAGCCTAACGTGCTTCGAAGCACCATCAAATCGAGAGGAGACCCTGAAACACAGGCTCCCTTGTTTGTGAGTCTTCCCTGGGGTCGTGACAGCCTCTAGGTGGGGACAAGCACCACTAGGGGGATCTCAGAGAGCAGCCAGGCAGGAGCTGGCAGGGGGTGGGGGGAGGGTGCCCCACGTTGCTGTTGCTGGGGTGAGTCACTTTCTGCGGTGAGTCCCATTTTCCCAGCCTGAAAACAGAAGCTTGGCCAAGAAACTTCCACAGCCCCACCCCCAACACCCCAGCATCCCATGGCGTGGAGGCACTTGTTTGGAGTTTAATGGCCATACTAATGACTCCTCCTGCCCAGGCAGCACTTTTTATAGGAATTTATGACACACTCTCCTGTTCACGAGCTCATGTGATCTTCGACCCGGATGGGTAAGTAGGACACATGATCATGACGCTCGTTTTACAGATGAGAAAACAGGCTCAGAGCTAGGGAACACCATTGGCCCCAGCCCAGCACCAGGAAGAGTGGGAGACACGAGGGTAGGAGTTGGGAGCACCCCATTCCCCCCAGCCCTCGCCAGTCTGCAAGGGTGTGAGGCCAGAGGGGGGCCAGGTTCTCGCACCCCCGAGGAGGGTCCTCGGGAACACACAGCTGGGCACGAGCTGCTCACCTCCTCAAAGCTGTCGATCATGAAGAAGATGTTAGGGTAGCTGATCTTGGACTCTTCCCCCTTGCTGTCCATGGGGTGTTTACTGGGGGACGCAAACACTTGCTGAAAGGAAGATAGATTGGAAAGACTGAATGAGGCCCTACCCTGCACCCAGGCCCACAGCGACTCTAGGGACAGGTCACGGTGCTCCCACTGCTCAGAGCCAGGCCAGAGCCTCAGGGAACCGCTCAGCAAGGAGCTGCTTGGGATGACCTGGTTCAGTGCTCCCTGCAGGCGACACAGGACCCCACGAGTAGGATGGGCTTCTGCTCAGACTGGCACCTCAAGGCAGGGAAGTGAGGAGGAGGAGGGTGGGGAGGAGGAGGGGGATGGGAGGGATTGAGGAGGAGGAGGGGGAAGGAGGAGGAGGAAGAGGCAGGAAGGGGAGGAGGGGGGGAAGAGGCAGGAAGGGAGCGGAGGAGGGAGGGAGGAGGAGGAGGGAAGGAGGAGGAGGAGGGAGGGAGGAGGAGGAGGAAGGAGCGAGGAAGCAGGAGGGAGCGGAGGAAGCAGGAGGGGAGGGGGCAATTGTCTCCCTCACCAAAACTCTGAGCAGCCACACAGGTGGCATTTCTGGGCTGAGCTAGCCGGAAGGAGGACCCACACTTACCTGGGATTTCTTCTTATGGATGTGGATGTCCCCGCCATCAGCGCGCGTGCACACGGCACATGTCACCATGTAATCCAGCTGGAAGAGAGCGCACAGGAGGGGGAGCGTGGAGAGGTCTGCAGTCCCTCGACCCCCCCACAGCCCTCCTCCCAGAGCCCTGCCCCCCACCCCCTTGCCCCTGTACCTTCTGCAGGATGAGATTCAGGCAGACGCTCTCCTCCCAGTCAATGTCAGGGTCACCGAGGCCCGGCAGCTTCTTGGAGTCCCGCCGGTACACCTCGACCTCCACCTCGGGCTCGGCCTCGGCCAGCTGGGAGGCCAGTGAGGGCACAGGTGAGATCCAGCACCAGACCCACCCCACTCCTCCAGGACGAGCAGGCGCTCACAGACATGCCCCAGCCTCACCTCTCCATCCCTGGCTGTGCCCCAAGGTGGTCCCTCGGCTGTAGCAGGCCCTGGGGATCCCACCTCCGCCCCAGTCCCACCCCCCCCAACCAAACTTCCTTTCACCCCGCCTACCCAGAGGCAGAGGCAGGGGGCCCATCCACCCTGTGGGGCCCAGCACAGAAAGCCCTGGGTTGCTATGGTGACCGGGTACCAGCACTGCAGGCTGGGGAGGGGGTAGGCAGGGGAGGGGAGGGCAGGGGAGGGGGCGGAAGCGGCCCTGGCTTGCCGCAGAGAGCCCACAGTGCGCAGGCGCCACAGCCCCCTCCCCCCGCACCTGCTCTGGGCACAGAGGCTGCCGAAGGCTGTCCCCTCGGTCCCTGACAACGTGTCCCTCCCTGCGCACCCTGCACCCATCAGGCCTGTGGGCTCTCCCCACATGGCTGCCCAGCCCCGGCCCCCGCCCCCAGACACACAGACCCCCACAGTCCTCCCAGAGGGGCTGCGTCACAGAGCGCCCTGCACCGCCCCCAGTGGGGATGTCCTGCCACCACAGGGCCCTCCCGCTGTCCTAGAGCATGAGGCCTGCGTCCCAGCTTCCTCTGTGGGGTCTTCCCCACGACCATTACTGAGCTCCTGTGTGTCACGGGCTATGCTGTCTGTCTGTCCGCACAGATGACAGGCTCCCCAGGACAAGGCAGGCTCCCCGAGGACAGGGCAGGCTCCCCAAGGACAGGGCCTGCCCGAGTCATTCCTGCAGGAGGGGAGTCTGCACAGAGCTCACTGCCGTGTTCAGTGGAACATTCTAGTGTGTGAATAGCTGGGCTGCCACACGCTCCTGTGGACTCAGGCTCTCCTGACTGGCCTCAACACCCTGGAACCTTCCAGAAGTCTGCACACAGTCCCAGGACTCCTGCTCCAAATTGCTCAGTTCTGGATCCAGGGAATCTCTCTTCCCACCTGCTCACCTGGCCTCTCCCTTCTCCAGCCTGCCTTCTAGAGAATGTAAGGCTGGGCTGGGCTAAGACCATTCCTAACCGGGGCGGGGGTGGGTCCAGCTCTCCTGGCGCCAAAACTCAAGGTCCAGCTGAGTCTCAGATCCTTATTAGAGCCCCTAGTCTCAGCAGGCTGCCTTTGGGAAAAGATCAAAATTTTGCCCCCCCACCAAAAAAAAGAACCCAATGTCTGCAATGTCATCTCCAGCAGATGTGGACAGGTCAGCATGGTGCAGGCTGCAGGGCAGAAGCCACAGCCCTGCACCCCCTTCCCGACTGCCCCTGGGCAGAAGGGCTCCCAGTTCCAGTCTTCTGGCAGCCGAGCTGTAGCAGTAGAAGCCTGTGCCCTGGGGCCGTGCCGAGGTAGGAGAGAGACCCACAGTGGGGGTCACTGGCGGTGAGGTTCCCTAGGTGCCCACCACCTTCTGTGGGGAGATGCTTGTGGTCACACCATCCCACACATCTGGCCTCCTGGGTGTGTGCAATGGGAGGACCTCAACCTCACTGAGCACCTGCCCAGCCCCCTCCCAGGACAGGCTGAACCCCAGAGAAGGGCTGATTGGCCGGAGTCACCTGGCAAGTCGAGGGAGAGAAAGTTGGAAAAGCTGGTCTCCCAGCTGCACCCCCAGATAGGGAGGGCACGGTCACTCCCAGCTGCACCCCAGACAGGGAGGGCACAGTCACTCCCAGCTGCACCCCAGACAGGGAAGGCACGGTCACTCCCAGCTGCACCCCCAGACAGGGAGGGCACGGTCACTCCCAGCTGCACCCCCAGACAGGGTGGGCACGGTCACTCCCAGCTGCACCCCCAGACAGGGAGGGCACGGTCACTACCAGCTGCATCCCAGACAGGGCGGGCATGGTGACCAGGGACCGAGGAGCTCTGGGCCAGCCTCCCCAGGTGCTCAGCTCAGGGATCTCTCCACCAATACCTGCCCCTGCCCAATTCCACCAACTGGGGCCTTGTCTTCATCCCTCCCAGAGGGCACCCCCTGCCCATACTGAGTGCAGCCTGGGTCTCTGCCCACTGCCGAGGCTGCTCTGCCCAAGCCTCCACAGTCTCTGGTCACAGGTCCCATGGCCTGTCGCCCTTCTCATCCTGCCAGACTTGGCTCCTCAGGTCCCACGTCGTGGGACCTCCTCCTGGCACCCCCGCCGTGCCCCCTCTTCCTGGCACCCCCAACGGGCCAGCTGCTGTGTCTCCCGCTGGTCCCTCCAGGGTGAGGCTAGCTCAGAGTTCTGTCCTAGACTTCTGTCACACTCTGGTCTCCTTCCTCAGGAGCCCCAGGCACCATCCTGGGTCCAACGGTCCTGAAGCTCTGCCTCTGGCCCTGGCTCATCTGCGGAGTTTCAGACAGCAGCTCCACTGCGGAGGACGTCGTCGTCTGGCCGTCCCACAGGCACCTAGGTCTCAGCCCACCCAGCACTGAACTCTGTCCCCCTGTGACGGCCCGTCAGAGACCCGGCTGCGAGCTCAGGCCTTCCCTCTGGCCCGTACTCAGTCACCCGAGCCTGCTTCCTCGGCCTTGCGTGCCGCCCGCAGACCACTCCCCTACACCCTGCCGCCTCCCTTCTGCTCTAACCCCTCCAGTCCTTCCTCCACCGACCACCCGAGGGCTTGCTAAATGGAACTGTGGCCACCTCCCCTTCCTTCCTCACATTATCAGAGCTTCAGGGATCAATCCAAACTCCGAGGCTTGACCTTCAGCATCCACGTGATGTGGCCCATGCCTATCTTGTTTCCGCTCCCCTCCTTTCTACAGCCGGGCCACACGGTACCACCACCAGCCACCTGAATGCACAGGGCATGGGGCTTTTACACTGCTTCAGGCCCATAGTCTGGGCCATGGTCCCTTCGGCTAGGAAAGCCCTTTCTTCCTTAACGACTCACCTCACCCAAGTGGCCTCTGGTGACCACATCTCTCCCTTCCCGTCGCTGGATCTACCCTCCCGTACTGGCATTGCGATGCACTTCAGGGTCCCAGTGACCACACACAGTCCCCCAGCACCAGCTCAATGCCCAAGGACCCAGGCCAACCCTGGGTCTTCCGTGTGAGCTCCAGGCCAGCCGGGGAGCTCTCTGGCTGCCAGCATGCAAGTCACCATGTCTCCTGTGCAGCAGGCACCAGGCCTGTCCATTTGCCCTCCGTGTCAAGCTCCGAGAACAGCGATACAGCAGGGCAAAGGCTCCACGCACTTGAGGCACAGGCCACAGCTCACAAGCTGCGGCCCGGGGGTCAGAGGGCACTGGACTTGGACCAGGTGGCTGCAAGCTCCAGACCTGCCTGCACAGCCTTCCCACTTCTGTGATTAAAGGGAAACAACGCGTTTCCCCGTCTGGCATACAAGTTGCTTGAACATTTTACAAACTAATAGTTTTTCTGAAAAACAGAAGGAAACTCGGGAAGGTTGTTTCATTAACTCCTCCACACACTGAAACGTACTGGTCAAAACAGCTCAGGTGACTCACTTCCTCCCCGAGGGCCTGTCCTCCCCACCTGCCCCGTGGAGCTGCAGCACTGTGTCTGCTGCACGGTTAAGGGCTCAGAACTGCTGGGCTCCTCCTCATCTCTGACCCTGAGCGTCCTGCCCATGGCCCGGAGGACCCTGCACTCTGGGCTCCGTCAATATACTATTAGGAGGGGCTGGCCAACACACCTCCCTCTGGCCCTGTCTCCTCAAGGGGACAACAGTGATGTCATCACAGCCTCTCAAGGTCCTGGGGAGGATCAAGAGGAACGTACATGCCCCACCCCCGGCTGGCATGTGCCACCGTCTCCACACGGCTCCTGGTGCCCAGTAGGTGCGCAGTGAACATCATTCTCCCCTTGGGACGTGCACGAGGACTGCGGGGTGGCCACCTGGCCAGCTAGGTGCAGACCCTGCACGGCCACCTGGCTGGGGCCGGAGGGGGCTGCTCACCTTCCTCCCGTCCACGCTGCCCTCGCCGCCCGGGTAGGCCAGCTTCCGGCGCACATAGAAGAGCATGTCATCCTGCCGCGGTGCCCATTTCTCCATGAAGTAGGTAGAGAACATCCAAGTCCAGAAGACGATGCGGTCATCCTTAAAGCACCCTGCCGAGGGAGGCCAGAGAGGAGTGAGAGAGGACGGGTCACCTGCCCCCCCACCCCCCACCTTGGCCACGCTCGGCCCTCCCCTCCCCCACCCCCACCCGCATGTCTGGTTAGAGGTCTGCTGGGGCTCTGGCATGTTCAGAGCCCCCCATCCCATCCTCCCCCCGCCCCCACGGCCAGCCAGGGGACAGGGCTCAAGGACACGGCCCAGCAGGCCCAACGCCTGCACCAGCAGAGCCTAGAGTCCCAGCGACTCAGGCGTGGATGAATCAGCAGCTTCTGGGGAAGGAGAGCTGGGGCGAGAGGCGGCGTCACCGGCTGTCTGGGCTGGGAGCTGGAGGCTGGCACCACCCTCGGCCAGCATCCCCCACCCCCACCCCCACCCCCGGCTGCGGCAGTTCCCACGGAGAACCCCACTTAAAGGAACAGCCGCGCCAGTGCCAAGCAGCCCAGCTGCCACTGCAGGAAGCGGGGAGGGCGCCCCCCCTCCCTCACCCCTGCCTTTCATCAGCCAGATTTCTTCTCCCCGATCTTCTTCGTGGGGCCTCCTTAGTACAAACACTGTCTTCAGGATCAGTAAATCTCTGTCCTAATCTCTCCCCACAGGAGGAAGGAAAGCCCGCAGGCTTGGGTGGCAAAGACCTGGCTTCTGCTCCAGCCCCACCCTTTGCTGGGTGCCGGCAGGCAAGCAGTGTGGCCTCTCTGGTCCCCAGGCTCCTCACAGCCCCCCAGGGAACCGGCGGGCAGAGCCTGCACCCCGCTCTCCAGGTCAACAAACAAGGGCTTCCTCCCTTTCTGGGCAGAGCCCACGAAATTTCAAGACTGGGGATAGAGCTTTATAAACTCAAAATATTATACTGTTTTGTTTTTGTTTTTGTTTTAAACTAATTAATTTATTTTTTAAGTGTTACACTGTTGCTGGTTTCTCCCTCTCTTCTCCGGAAAATACTTGACCACTGTGACCTGGTCCTCCTACTTGGGTGCCAGGGCCTAATCCTCGCACTTAGAGATGGGGAACCCGACAGCCACGTGTCACGGGCAGGTCAGTGGCCCAACCAGGACTGTCAGGTCCCCCGACTTGCCTCCTTGGGGCTCAGCCATCAGCTCTGGAAGACTGTCGCTCACAGAGAACCCCAGGCTTTGCTCATCTCAGCCACACCTCCACCAAACTGCCCTGCCCTCAGCCGGGCCTGTGGCCACCACACCCCCTTGCCCTGCTTGGCTCCCAGGGGGAGAAGGACAAAGGGGGGTCTTCTGATCCTGCCCGAGGCTCCCAGGTCCCAGGCAGAACCAAGGCCCCTGCCTGTCATCTCACATCATTGGATGACAGACAATGCCCACGCTACAGACGGATCCCCGGCAAAGTGAGCAAAGGCGCCCTGTGAGTCCTGGAAAGCTCCCCAGAAGCAACTCTGGCTACGATGAGCAGAGGCCACCCTGCCACCCGCCCCAGGGACGCAGAGGTTTGCTATCAGTGTCCGTCCTGGGGGCCAGGCCCTGCCTCCCACAAGCGATCCCTTTCATTGTGCTAACAGAAGCAACCCCCTAGTAACCTGGGCGCCCAGTCAGCGTGGATGAGGATGAGCAGAGCATCGGAGGTGATGTATTGACATGCCTGCCACCTGTCGGCCCGGGCAAGAGTGCCACGCGGGTTGTTGCCTTCAGCTGTCTCGGAGCCCTGTCACACTGCCTCCTGCACAGAGCACACCGACCCCCAAGAGGTTCAAGGATGCACTCAAGTTAGCAGTGTTAGAGCCTGCTGAGGCCCTCAGACCCGACAGACCCCACACTCAGGCTCGGCAACCTGGTGACATGAAGGGGCCAGATGCTCAGCACAAACTGCCTGTGAGCAGCTGCCCTGGCCTGGAGCGCAGTGGACGAGACGGCCTCCCGGCTTGGGGACAAGGGGCCTGGGTTCAGGAGTGAAGTTCTGGACGTGGCACAAGATATGCACCGGACTGCTCTCTATTATCCTTCGCGCCCAGCGGGGGCCACTCAAGGTCCCATTTCCCTGCTTTACGGTGCTAAGAAGGATTTCCCCACAGCTCATCCACCCGGGTCCCTGAGGAAAATGTGCAGGCCCAGGACCCTGACCCAGGCCACCCTCCCAGGGTCCCCCACCCTCTCTGGGTGACACCCACACAAGATCTGAGAGGGGCTGCTGCCAGGCCTGGGCTGGTTCCACAACCACTCCCCAGCAGACCTCCCAGTAGCCGGGTGGCCGTCAGCAAGTCTGCGGGGGCCACACGCCAAGTCCTCCCCACCCGCACTGCCAGCCTGGGCCCAAGCCAGTGCCCCTTCGTGGGGACACCTGAGCGGCCCTTCCACTCCCACCCCGCAGCCCACCCTCCACACCACAGCCCCGGGATCTTTATTTAAGGATCTTTTCCTGCCCTCCCCCGCCCCCTTAGAACCTTTCCATGGAATTCAGAAGAAAACCCAGTTCTTGCAAACGCTCCACACCAGCCCCGTCCCTGCTCCACCCGGGTCACCAGTCACCGGCCTGTGCGCTGACCCAAGCACCTGCCGTCCCCTCCCTGGAGCGTTTGTACCTACTGCTCTGCAGCCTACACTTCTTGCCCCGGGACCCCTGCCCAGGCAGCTCCACACAGCTTCCCAGTCACAGCTGAAAAGTCACCTCTTCGAGGAACGTCTCCTGACCCCATACTGAACGTGGCCCCAGGCGTCTGTCACGGCACCTGGTTTTATTGCTGTCACAACCTTCTCCCCCCTGGTGTTTTCAGGGCTCTCTGCTGCCTGTGCCACACAGCATGAAAGCGTCCCAGGAGCCAGGACTGTGTATTGGCCACAGCCAGACCTCAAAGCCCACGAAAGTGCCAGGCACACAGCAGGCACTCCATAAATGCTGGCTAAATGCACATGGCTCATCCCGATGGAACAGGCTCAGGGCGGCAGCTTGCCCAGGTGCCCATAGCAGCGAGGTGGCCCTACCAGGGCCATCCACCTGAAGCCCAGGCCACCTTGCATCAGCCACAGGCTCTGACTTAAGGAAGATCTCGCCAAGAAGCCCTCTGCATCAGCGCCCTCACCGGGCTCTCTGGGGCCCTGAGCAATGACTCCACGGTGGCACCGCAGGGAGCTGCGTGGGGTGGGGGGGCCTACCCATGTGATGGGAGGGAAGAGGAGAGGACGTCCAACCAGGGCCGACCCTCCCCCAGCCTGCACAGCACCTGCTGCCACCAGGCACCTGGTGCATTGAGTTAGGGAGCTCTGAGCAGTACAAGGGGCTTAGAGACCCACCGCCCACTGTGGAACACCACTCTGTCTGGGAAACCCTGCACACATTACTCTAGGACAAGGTGAGGAAGGCCCCATCCCGAGGCAGGAAAGGCGTCCAAGACAAAAGACAACCCCGGGTCAGCCACCAGAAGCAAGAGGCATCACCATGGTGGAACAGGCCCACACACCACTCCACACCGAGGATCCTCAAAGTCCAAAGCAGGCAGGGAAATCACAAAGGTCAAGAGCTGCCCTCCTGAACATTTAAAAGTGCCCTCACGCCCAAGAGAAGCATAACTGAGATCCAAGGGAGCATAAAACCAGGAGAGAGAAAGTAACAGGTGTCTGTTAAGTAACAGGTGTCTGTAACGTATCAAGAACTCAGATCGCAGCCAGTGACGCAAGGAAATGCCGAAAGACCCTAACAGACAAATGGGTAAAGTACCAAAAAGGAAACGTGACTCGTTCACAAAAATGTGGGAAAACACTCATCTCACTAGTAGTCAAAAATTGGTTTCAAAGAGCAAGCTGTTGTTTTGGAGAGGGCAACTTTGGTATTGGCAAAAATCCTGCTTAGGAAAAATGGGCAGATTCCTATAAACATACATTTGCCAATGATGCAGCCACTCCTAGGTACTTGCCTGGGAGAAACGAAGCATGTGTCTCTGTAAACGGTGGCGCACGGACACTTCTAGAAGCTTTATTCATGATAGCCCCAAACCAGAAACCAGGAGGAGGGAGCCAACGTGCCACAGCCACTCAGTAGACGATTACTAGCAGTAAAACCTAACTACTGAGACACATGTACCACGGACAGATCTCCAAACCTGCTGAAGCCACAGAAGCCTACGTAGGGCTTCTGCCCACAGTGACGAAAGGCGGATCGGTGGTCGCCTGCACCCATCCTGTTTCCTGCGCCGGTGGTCTCAGCCAGCACGAGTCACCCAAGTGTTCGCGAGGACGCACTTTGTCTTATATGAATTATGCTCTAATAACAGTGATAAAAAGCTGTAACAGCCACAGCTGGCTAGGGCACACCGCACGGCAACTCTCACGTATTGCTGGAGAACAAGAGCCAGCCTATCCTTGGTGAGAAGCCAAAGGACATCCTCCTACTTCTATGAATCTATTTTATGCATGAGAAATAAAAACAAAAGCAAAAACAAAAATAAAAGCCTTGTGCACAAATCTCTTCCCTATGGTTTTATATGAGGGCAAGGATGGGGCACCTGGGTGGCTCAGGAGTCGAGCGTCTGCCTTCGGCTCTGGGCATGATCCTGGGGTCCTGGGATCGAGTCCCACATCGGGCTCCCTGCAGATTGTCTGCTTCTCCCTCTGCCTGTGTCTCTGCCTGCCTCTCTGTGTCTCTCAGGAATGAATAAATTTAAAAATTTAAAAAAAAAATGAGGGCAGGGAACGTTGACATCAACAATAATAAGGAAGGGGTAAAAGAAAGTAATACTCTGTGCTGACGTTCAATCCAGTAAGTTACGCTGTGTTTGCTAAGCCAAGTCTTCATCCCTCTTCTAGAAAGATGCCTAGGAAGCCCACCAGCGGACCCACGGGCTGTGTGTAAGCTGATGCTGTGGGGAAGAGAGAGCTTGGGCCAGATGCACACAGACACGGGGACACCCAGCCTGGACCACGTAGGAACACCAGGAACAGACACACCCGGGTGACAGCAGCCGCCAAGCCAGCCAGGGAACAGCTTCCCTCTCTTCTTTTTTTTTTTTTTTTTAATTTATTTATTCATGAGAGACACAGAGAGAGAGAGGAGAGGCAGAGACACAGGCAGAGGGAGAAGCAGGCTCCATGCAGGGAGCCCGATGTGGGACCTCATCCCAGATCTCCAGGATCAGGCCCTGGGCTGAAGGCGGCGCTAAACCACTGAGCCACCTGGGCGTCGGTTCTCATCTCTTTTCTTATTCTCTTCTCTTCTCTTATTCTCTTCTCTTCTTCTCAGTACTGTGAACACAGGATACCTCCCCCTCGTCCCCTGAATGTCCAATCTATGTCGTCAAGCTGATTAAAGAGAGAGTGAGGGGGATCCTGAAGGGACTCCCTGTCCTCAGAAACACCTCCCATTCCAAATCCAAAGCGAGGGTCAAGGGTTGAGACCGGGTGAGGATTCAGGCTCCTGGAGGGACAAAGCAGTGGCCGATCTACAGTCAGACACACCTGGGTTCAGGTCCCGACTCTGCTCCGCACCAGCCAGGCAGCCACTGCACGCAACCTTTCTAAATCTCAGTGACTTACCCATCCATAAGATGGGTCTAACCTGCCACCCTCTGAATTGATGGTGAGGACTGGGTGAGAGGCCGACAGGAACAGCCTTTGTGGGCAGTAAGGTTCTATCCACGCGTGGGTTCGCGGGGACCCTCTGCACTGCTGCTTTGTGTGTCTCTGTCTGCCACGTGGCCCTTGCCGAGGCCTGCCCAGCAAGAGATGTCGCAGTCACAAGCCCAGGCAGCTGCGGCTCCGGCACAGAGCTCCCTAACCTCTGTCCCTGTCTCCCTGCCATTGGGCTGCCATGGCAACAGGTCTGCAGGACCCCTGAATCCAGGGGATGGACCTGTGGGGCAGAGGCGCCCCCCACCCATGCTGAGCCGCTCACCTGGGCAACACCACGGACAGCTCCACGCCTTGGGGCCCACAGTCCCCGCCACCGCCCTGGGGTCCTAAGGCAGCAGCAGTATGGTCCCTTCTCATGATACGTGGTGGTTATGTTCTGTAAAGTAGCCACAGATGTGGGATCAGCAGTGTGACACCAGTGCTCCTAGGGGAGTACCGGGGTAGGTTCCTGCAAAGCCTCTGGATATAACTTCTCCACCAACCAATCAGCACATAAGCTTGTTTTACGTGTGTTTGTCTCATGAGACCTTATCTAATATACAGCTGGTGTGTTAACACAAGGCCAGCACTATAGCTTGTGCCTGAACGAAACTTATTTTATTTATTTTATTTTTTAAGATTTTATTTATTCATTTGACAGAGAGAGAACACAAGCAGAGGGAGCGGTAGGCAGATGGAGAGGGAGAAGCAGACTCCCCACTGAGCAGGGAGCCCAAACTCAATCCCAGGACCCCGGGACCATGGCCTGAGCCCAAGGCAGATGCTTAAGCCCCTGGGCCACCCAGGTGCCCCAACTTGGGGCCATTCTAAACAGCAAAATCACCAACACAAAGCACAAAAATGCAAAATATAGGCGTTAACTAGTCCCCAACAGACACTTGTATACAGTATGAGCTGAAACAAGGCAGAGCGTCACCTTGTTTGACCTCGGGGGAATGTACACTCACTGAGCCCCTCAAATTTTTCACCACTTGGTGCATGTCTGCAATGAATCATGAAAGCGCCATAATTTGAAGCTACAAATAAATTTTAGCAAGCAAGTGAATTTGCAAACACAGAGTCCATGAATAATGAGGGTGGGCTGTATCAGAAAAACTGGTATTCAGCTCCAAAGAGGCCATGAGGACCAGCCGCCTCCTCTGCCTGGAGCAAATAATTTTCCATTAACCAGACCTTTGAAAAATTGTGAATTAGATTTGGGAGGACCACCCCAGTCCTCTTTGAGATGATTAAAGCACACGGTTAAGCAAAGTTATGGTAATACCCTAATTAAAATAGTTTACAGGGGCACGGGGGTGGGGGGGGGGGGGGTGGGGGTGGCTCAGTCTGTTAGGCATCTCACTCTTGATCCCAGCTCAGGTTTTGATCTCAGCATCCTTGAGTTCAAGCCCTACGGTGGTCTCCACATGGGGAGCCTACTTAAGAACAAACAAACAGTTTATAGCCATTAAAAATTAGGACCATGTATTACAATAGGGAAAACTGCCCAAGAGCCATTTCTAAAAATGGTACTTTGGACTAATAGGCCAAGAGATGTTTTTGAGAGGGCAGGTCTACGAGATCCTCAAGAAACAGCTCCAATGCTACTCACACATTTTTAAAGCCTAAGAAATTTGCGAAATCTTTTTAACAAGGAAGCATAATGTTGATTCCAAAAATAGAGCACTGCATACACACACATAGGAGGAAAGTACAGGCTAATCTCACTCACGGGTAGCAACATAAAAATCTTAAATACAATGCTAAAAAGAACCCAGCAATCCACTAAAAGTATATCCCATGTCTAAGCAGGATTTAATTCAGGAATACAAAAATGGTCCAATATTAGGAAATCTATTCACATATTCACTATATATTTACAGAGCAAAAGAGAAATAGCATACGATCATTTCCATGATGCTGATAAAACTCACTACCTCTTCCTGATTAAAATTCACTACCTCTTCTTGATTAAAAAAAACAAAATTCTCCATAAAATAAGAATAAAGGGTACTTCCTTAAACAGAATTTACAGCTCATGTAGAAAAAAAAAAGGTTAAATATTATCACCATCCACTACAATTAGCATTGTTCTAAAGGTACTAGACACATTGTACTTATAATGAAGATATTAAGAGTAAAAATTGTGAGGATAAGGTAAAAATTAACATATTTACAGATGATATCATACCAGACTTGGAAAATCAAAAAAACTCAAATGAAAACAACAGAAGTCATAAGTACAAAGTCACCAGCACATCCAGAAACCAACAGCTTTGAGATAAGCCAATATTCCAGTTAGAAAGTATAATTTGGGAAGAAATATTCTCTTCAGAATTTTTAAGAAAGAAAAGGAGAAGACTTGACTGACTAAAGGTTTGCTGAGTCCTCAGCTAGAATATCCAAATCATAGAAGGAGTAGTTCCACTAATTTGATCACTTAACATGAGCCAATACAAAATGCCAAGAATATGTTTCAGAATTAAGGGAGAAAAGCCAGGACAATTCGGAAAGAATGATGTGGGGGCAGGGTTCCTATCAGTATTTTAAAAAACACAACAGAAAGCTAAAACCTCCCGCCACCACCAGCCCAAACCACCTGCCACCCCTTGGTGTGGACCTAAACCCCAGGGCTGTGGGAGACCTCTGGCCTGCCTCGCACAGACCTGTCACCCAAAGACTCCCAGCAAACACCCAACGCTAAAAAAAACAAACCAAAAAGCACCCCTTGACCCTCATCACCTTCCAGCTACCATCTCGACTGGAAGCTGACTCCAAGAGAAACTCTTGATCATGTTCTTGGACAGATTCGTTTCTGTACACATTTCTTAATTTCTACCACTGCTTTTTCTTCCCCCTGCAGAACTGTGACTTTATCTCTGTATCATTTGATTGACTCTCTCTTCTAACAAACCCACAATCCAACCAGCTCTCAGCAACTGCTCTTCCATCCAGAGCCAAGCCACCATCTCCCGCCTGCCTTCCTGGCCCAGCTTTCTAACCGGTCCTCACGTTCCAATCAGTACCTATCAGGTCCCTGCTCAAAATCCTCCGTGAGGCTGGTGAGGCTGACTTCCGTACCTCCAGCTCTTTACTAAAGTATCTACCTTCCCTTTGAGGCCTTTCCAAACCACTCTATTTAAAATTGCAAATCCCAGGATGCCTGGGTGGCTGAGTGGTTGAGACCACCTTTCAGCCCAGGGCATGATCCCGTGATCCTGGGATCAAGTTCCGCATCCGCCTCCCTGCAGGGAGCCAGCCTCTCCCACTGCCTGTCTCTGCCTCTGTGCGTCTCTCATGAATAAATAAAATCATAAAAAAAAAATTGCAAACCCCGCCCCTGCACTCCCTATCCCACTTCCTGCACCTGTCACTACATATCATCTATGTTTTACCTGTATTTTGTTTGCTTTCGGCCTTTTCTTAGGACAGGAGCCAACACACTTCTTCCGGTAAAGGTCCAGACAGAAAATATTTTAGGTTCTGCAGACCATATGGTCCTGTCTCAACTACAAAATCACCCAGAGCAATGCGTAAAGAAATGAGCATGGCTAGGTTCCAACCCAAGTTTATTTACAAAAACAGGCAGCCGCCCAGTATTGGCCTGGGGCCATGGTTTGCCAACACCTGGCCTACTAGAGCTGATCGGGCTTAAACAGAGACAGCCCATGAGAATGTATGCTCCATGAAGGTATGAATCTTTTCCCACTTTGATCATTTTGTTCACTGCTGTATACTCAGGCCCTACATTAGTGTCTGGCCTAGAGGAAGCAATAAATATTGGCCAACTGAGCAAGTAAGTGACATGAACCCAGTGACTGATGAAGCCACGGCGATACTGGTGCATAAACACACAGATCGGGATCCCTGGGTGGCGCAGAGGTTTGGCGCCTGCCTTTGGCCCAGGGCGCAATCCTGGAGACCCGGGATCGAATCCCACGTCGGGCTCCCGGTGCATGGAGCCTGCTTCTCCCTCTGCCTGTGTCTCTGCCTCTCTCTCTCTCTCTCTCTCTCTCTCTGTGTGACTATCATAAATAAATAAAAATTTTAAAAAAATTATTAAAAAAAAAAACACACACAGATCAGTGGACGAGCATGGAAAGTACCAAAATAGAAGACACGCTGTAATTTAGCATATAGAAGGGTGGCACTTCAAATCAGCAGGATGAAGACAATTCTCCAGCCACTCGTCTTGGGATAAATGACTAAGCGATGGGAAAAGACTACGCCTGGGTTCCTGCTCGTGCCAACATACATTCCAAAAGATCAAAACGTTTAATGTTAAAATATCATAGAGGGCAAAAAAAAACTGTGAGAGAATTTTTTTGTTCTCTCAAGTGGCGAACACAAAAGCTTTCAAGGAAAAGATGAATCAAAACCACATAAAAACAAAATTAAAAAAAAAATTCCACATGCACCATAAACAAAGAAAAAAAAACAGTACATCAGAAAAACTACTGGGACTCTTAACTGAGGTCTGATTTCCCTAATAAATAACAAGCCTCAAATCAATCAATCAATCAACAAGCCTCATATAATGCATACAAAATAAGATCAAACAGAAAGCAAAGGGAGACACAGCTCTGCAAACATTAAAACAGGCTCAGCTTCACACAGCCGGAGGAATGTTCTATGAAAACCACCAAATTCCACCTTTCGGGGATCCCTGGGTGGCACAGCGGTTTGGCGCCTGCCTTTGGCCCAGGGCGCGATCCTGGAGACCCGGGATCGAATCCCACGTCGGGCTCCCGGTGCATGGAGCCTGCTTCTCCCTCTGCCTGTGTCTCTGCCTCTCTCCCTCTCTCTCTGTAGGACTATCATAAATAAATAATAAAATAAAAAAAAAAGAGAGATAGAGACCTCTATATAAAAAAAAAAAAAAAAAAAAAAACAAATTCCACCTTTCACCTGTCAGATGTGCAAAAAAAAATCAGAACCCCCGACCACACTCCCGGGCAGAAAAGAATGTGGAGAAACAGGACTTCTCTGGTGGTGGGAAGGGGATCCGGTAAGATCTCCAGGGAGACAGCAGGCAATGAGACCCACACAAGCTCATGCCTGCCACCCAGCAACTCCGCCCCCGAGGGTTTTTTTTTCCCAAAAAATTCTGTAATCATTACAGCAGTGTTTGCAAAATACTGAGATGGTCCCATTCCCGGGGAAGTAGCCAGAGAAATCAGAAATCCCTGGCAGGATGGGCTACTGTGCGGTTGTCCACCAAGAACTGAAAGGGCCCTACCTGTGCCAGGGAGGAAGGTGGACCAGGGCGCAGAACAGCGCTGGAGGATCTGGGTGCTAAAGGGAGCAGCTGGGCATGAGCGCGCTGGCTGGGGGGAGCGGGCGCTGGGCCCATCCGGGCTCCAGCAGTTCCCACCGGTGCTGGGCAAGCCCCAGACACCCTGGGACCTGTTTCCCATTTGCAAAAAGGTAGTTAAGAATGAATCCATCTCTCCGGGTCGCTGGGAGTGTTAATGAGCCGATACATGGGAAGCCTTTTGCACAGTGTGCGCCTTGAGCGGGCACCCAGGTTAGCAAGCCTCATTCACGCCACCAAGGTGTCCCCACAGCCTCCCGACAGAGGCTGCATTGACAGGAGACTTTGTCGCGATGACTCTTCTCACAACCTTTGTTTTTTTTTTTTTAAAGATTTTATTTATTCATTCATGAGAGACAGAGAGAGAGGGAGAGAGAGAGGCAGAGACACAGGCAGAGGGAGAAGCAGGCTCCATGCAGGGAGCCCAATGCAGGACTCGATCCCAGGTCTCCAGGATCACACCTGGGGCTGAAGGTGGCGCTAAACCGCTGAGCCACCTGGACTGCCCACAAAAATATTTCTACTAACAGTGCAGTTACTTGGACAAACGCGTATGCTAGCAAGTTTTAAAAAATGAAACCAAAAAGCAGGCCACAAAATTGAACAGAAATATGTCAAAGAAATTTCTGTAAAAAACAAGGCCTAAGAGTGGAAGAAGTAAAGCAAATGCCCACGGCGGTGAGTGTTCAGGGCGCTGGAATGACTCTTCCTGAAAAACAGGAAATTTTCTCTACAGCAAATCTACAGACGCCCCATGAACTCTGACACCACTAACGGTGTGCCCGGTGTGCCCGGCACTGTGCGAATACGTCCGTTCCCCACGTGGACACCCCGTGCAGCAGGCTGTGTACCAGGGAGGACGCCGCTGCCCAAGGTCGCCAGTGCATCCTCCCGTGCACACCTCACCTGACTGGGAGCAAACGGTGACCAAGGGCCACTCTCAGAGGCTGAGTACTCCGTGCTGGGGTGGGATGGCTCCTGCCCCCCTGCCCTGGAACGTCAGGGGGGCCAATTCATCACCGACTCACCCAGGGGTGCAGGCTGCATGCCCCGAGTCCACACGAGGGGAGCTGCCCTGGGCAGGAGCACGAGCAAAGCCCCCTCACTGAGGAGGGGATCTCATGTAAGGGCCCAAACCTATGGGTTAAGTGGGCGAAGGCAGGGGAAGAGCCTCCAGGGCCCCGCTTGCTGGGGGGTGACGCCCGGTGTGGCCGGGCTAGGGGAAGGCCCAGGGCCCAGGACGCCCAATGGGAGCCAGAGCTGGAGGGGACCCCACCTCACGGGGCAGCCTCACGGTTGGAGGTTTCATGTTTATCCTCCCAGGCCTGGGGACCCCTAAAGGGTCTGGCGGGGAGGAGCTGAGAGGGGGTCTCTCTGCTGCGGTGCCTCCCAAGAGCACGCCTCCCAAGAGCATGCCAGGCTCAGCAGTGGCTTCTGCCCTGCCTGGCCCCCCTCCCAAAGGTGGGGGGGGTCAACTGGCCTCTATGGGGAGAATCCCAGGCATCCTCGGCCCCCAGACACTCCCCACACCCCCGCAGCCAGGGCACAATGAATAGGCTTCTGTGGGGCTCTCAATAGGCCTTTCACCACCTCGTGCCTCTCAGGGCTCCTCGCTGGCTCAAGACCCTCCCATGGGGCACAGAAGACAAGGCAGCTGCCCAGGGCGCACTGCCCTGGCTTCGTGATGAGGCTCTCAGATGGGAAGGACTGGTCAGACGGGTCCCCGAGGGGGCCCTCCCAGGGCCTGGCCATGGCTCTGCTCCAGCCTAAGGGCAGCATGCAGGCTCAGTGAGGCGAGGTGGCCGGACCAGGAGAAGCCCGTGGCCCTGCCTGCTTCCCTGTCTTCTTGAAGGTCGGGGTTCCTTCACCAGATGAGCCAGGCCCCCCGGAGAGCCCCCAAAGTCTGCAGTGTGGTTCCCCGGCCTTTCTTCCCTGACCAGACACCTGTGCACCCTCAGCCTGCCACTCCCCCCACTGTCAGGTCTTTGCCGTGCCCCTCTCAACCCTACCTGTGTGTCACCTCAGCTGTCACCTCCCCCCCAATCACCCCTACACCATGCCTGACCCCCTTGCCACCTGCTCCCAAACACTTGATCCCACCCACCTGGTGCTACTTAACCTCATTCCACCTTCCTGAACATGCTGTGTGGTAAAGCCAGTTTTCACTCAGCCGATGAGGAACTTGAGGCTCACGCCTTGAGTCACTAGTCTGATGTCAACCTGCAAGTCTGCAGCAGAGCCACTCCTGCTGCCTTCCAGGCTGTGCTCATAGCCCCACAGCTCCCCGGCCCCACAGCTCCCCGGCCCCACGTCTGCCCAGCCCCACAGCTCCCTAACCCCATGGCTCCCTAACCCCTCAGCTCCCTGGCCCATGGCTCCCTAACCCCACAGCTCCCCAGCCCCACCATTCCTCAGCCCCACAGCTCCCTGGCCCCATGGCTCCCTCACCCCCTGGCTCCCTAACCCCATGGCTCCTCGGCTCCCTGGCCCCATGGCTCCTTAACCCCATGGCTCCCCAGCCCTCTAACCCCACGGCCCCTGGCCCCATAGCACCCTAACCCGATGGCCCCTTGGCCCCATAGCTCCCTAACCCCAACGGCTCCCAGCCCCATGTCACAGCCTCAGCACGCTGGTTCCAAACACCTAAGTGTCCCTCCCCACCAAGACAGGACATCATGCTGGCAGGGTGACTTGGTACCCAGCGTGGGGCAGGACCCATGACAGCAGGGAGGCAAAGGTCAAACAAATAAATGCTTGACGATGACAAGCCTCTGGTCTTCAGCTCAGAGAACACCCTGGTGCTTTGAGCCTCACTCGAAGCCTCCCATGCAAGGACTTGACTCCTCCCTCCCTTCATGCGAACAGTGTTGTGAAATCCTTCAAGTGCTTTTACAACCCTCGGGGTCACAGCTGGGATCTCCCTACTAACCCGCTTCCCAGGGAGGGAACCGAGCACCCTGACTCAGCTTACCCAGGAGAACCACGAAGGCCTTGGGACTGCAATCCATGCCAGGGTGGATCAGCACCGGCTCCCAGAGCCGCTCTGTGTGAGTTCCTGGGGTGCAGTGACAGACCCTGACCTCGATGTCGCCCTTGTGGGATGGGGCATCTTCCAGAGTGGTCCTTGGCCCGAAGTTTCCAGAAGCCATCCTCTGGACTCTCCCAAACAGCGATGCCTGCAGTGCCCCTGGGGCCCCACAGCCGACACCACTCAACACCCCACCCCGCTACCTGCAGACCCCTCCAGCTTCGACCCTGCCCGGGGCGGGGGGGGGGGGGGATAGGGACCCAAGGAGGAGCTCCACACCAAGCCCCAACTCCCGGGGACTGTGGCCTTATTCAAACTCCTGACTCACTGCTTTGCTGACACATTAAAACAAGGCCTGTAAGACGAGCTGCGGTTCTTCTGAGGAACCTTCTAGACTCCCACAGACACCCACACCAGATGTCCCATCCCAGACTGAGCTGGGACCGGCCACCCTGGCTCCCAGCTCGCCCCATCCCTCCCCTGCTGCCTGGGCTGGCCTTCCCTTGGTCACTGCACAGGGTTCCCCCTCCTCCCGCCTCACCCCAACATGCTACACAGGCCGAGGCAGGTCAGCGTGCCCTAGTGGCCTAGGTCAGCCCCTCCAGATAGATGCTCACGGCCCACCCACTCCAACCACAGTGTCCATGTGGACACTACGACCTGGCAAGAGGACTGGAGGACACGTGAGGGCATCCACTCGCTCGCTTCACTCCTTGCTCACTAGGCCAGGCTCAGAGCTGGGAACCGGACATGCAGCCTGACCAGCCACCCCCAACACCATGCACCGGGGCAGGAGGGACTGTCTGTCCTGCCCACAGCTGGCCCTCGCCCCTGCCCCCACAGGCTCACAGAGCTCACCAAGGCCGCTGAGGTCCCAAGACGCAGCCGCTGACACGCTGCACGGAGCAGGGGTTCACGGGGGCGCCTCAGACAACTGTGCCCCCTCTGGAAACCAGACACACCAACACCCCCACCCCAGCCCCCAGAGGCCCGTTCTCCTTCCCTCATGGTGGGGTCACAGCCCCGTGCAACGCAGCTGCCTCCGCAGAGGGGCCCACTCCCGCAGACGTCTCCGCTTCCTGATCCCCCTCTCCTCTCCCGGCTCCCCTCCTTCACCATGGAAAGCAGGCACCAGGGTGCTGCTGCTGCTGGTGCCAGACCGAGGGGAGGCCACTTGGTGAGGAGGTGCTAAATGCCTCTCCCCAGGTAGACGGGCGTGCCTGAGGCCACAGCCTCGCGTCCCGAGGACTGGGCCCCAAACCCAGAATGCCGGCCCTGGGACTCTACATAAAGTGCCTCACCTCTCTGGGCCTCACTGGGTCCATCCATCAATGGGGCGAACACCTCCTTGGCCACAGGGTCCCTACGGAAAGGACACAACGCGGCTGCTCTGGCTCCCACCTTGCTCAGGGCCACCCGGCCTCACAGGCCTCCAGGGAAGGCTCCTGGGTGCAGCGCCTCCCCCCAGGGAGGACCGCATCCCCGAGCCCTGCCGCAGGGAGCACAGCAATCGCTCAGGACCACGACCACTCCCCACCTGCCCCCCCTCGCCCCCAGGCAGGAGGAATCTGGAATCAGGCAGGTGGCACCATCCTGGTGTCCCCTGAGGAGGTGGGGGACTGGGGGCTCGGTGGCCGTGAAGGCTGCAGCCCGACGTGAGGCTGCAGCTCGGGGTGGTGGGAAGACGGTTCTTGGTTCCCCCTCGTGGGGGGTGGGATGTGCGATTCTTCCTATTTCTGTCTCTTCATGTTTTGCTTGTCATCCTGGGCTGACACACACGAGTGGCTGTGGGGTCATCGGCCCTGCTTGGCACCGGTGGCTCGGTTTAGGCAGCACAGTGTGGACTGGCGAATGCATCCCAGCACCACGCTGACAGCTGTGCTCCAGGTCTACCTGCCTTCCCTCATTTTATACAGGAGGAAACAGAGCCAGAGGGAAGGGCCTTGCCCGCGGTCACCCCCACAGGCCCCCTGGATTCGACCCCGGGCCCTGTCACCTGTCCCGGGCAGCCTCCGTGACACGCTCCCCTGCCCTGCGTGGAGGCGGACCAGTCGTCGGTCTTACCCTCCCAGGAGAGCAGACACGCAGAGAGCTGCAGTGATTTCCCCAAAGCAGCGCAGCAAGCAGGGGAAAATTAGATTCTGAACCTTCTCTGCCCTCTCCCCCACTGTGTCTGCAGGCAGGACCCTCCGTGAGGACTGCCCCACTTAAGGGCCACCCACCAAAATGATCACCTCTTCAGGACGTGGATGCCTGTCCAGTGACCCATCACCTGCACGACCCCCAGGGCAAGCTGCCCTTGTGATTCAGCCCACCCTGAGCTGGCACAGCATCGGCCCTGGAGGAGAGCCCGGGGGTGAGGGAGAGGAAGCCGTGCACGGTGGGGCCCTATGTAGCGTCACAGGACTGGGGCAGAAACATGCATTGGAGCCGTCAGGAGCAAAGGCAGGGGCACCGATTCTTTCAAGGGCTCAGGACACGGCCAGAGAGGGGAGGCTCCCCAGCACACAGGCTGGAGGGCAAACCCAGGCAAGGGGGGGCCCTCCCTACTTAGCGAGGGAACACGCTCTTTCTCAGAGTACTCGGCTTTCCTCGTTCTCTCTGTCCTAAGAATCATTAGTATAAAAAGCCTTTTTCAAAAGTCAAAGCACCTCCAAAAGCAAAGGAGTTTTGCCTTAAAGATAAACAGTAACAAGGGGACCCCCAGGTGGCTCAGTGGGTGAAGCGTCTGCTTTCAGCTCAGGTCATGGTCTCAGGGTCCCAGGATCGAGTTCCGCATCGGGATCCCCGCAGGGAGCCTGCTTCTCCCTCTGCCTGTGGGACCTCAGCCTCTCTCTGTGTCTCTCATGAATCAATAAATAAAATATTTAAAATAAATAGATAGGGGGATCCCTGGATGGCTCAGAGATTTAGTGCCTACCTTCGGCCCAGGGCGTGATCCTGGAGACCCGAGATGGAGTCCCACATCGGGCTCCCTGCATGGAGTCTGCCTCTCTCTCTCTCTCTCTCTCATGAATAAAGTAATAAAATCTTTAAAAATAAATAAATAAATAAATAAATAATAAATACTTTTAAAAAAACAAAGATAAACAGTAACAACCAACTCAACCTATAAGACAAAGAGTTCAAATACCAAGCCCCCTCTTCCTCCTTTTGTCAACAGACATTCCTCAAGTATTCACTGGTCATTCGGGGGAGGTAAAGAACAGATATTTTAAAAACACAAGCTAGCTGGGTGCTTGTGTCAGGTCACATGAGACACCGGATTCCCTTTTTCAAAGGGGGGTCCCCCTCAGACTGAGCCAAGGCTCCTGCTGCCCAGTCTGGCCCAGGCAAAGGCTCCTCCCCAGGCTGGGTGCCCCTGACCTCGGCCCCCACCCTCAGGGGCTCAACTCTGGATGCGCCAACCCCGCATCTGCAGGTCCAAAAGCAACGTCCCAGCCCCCATCTGTGGCCAACAGGACCCTGGGAGGAGGGTGCTTGAGCCCTCTCCCCTCCACACGCCCCGGCCCTCCCACTGGTGGCCTCCAGCTGTCACCCATGCAGGGCTGTGCGGGGAGGGCCCAGTCAGGCATTCACTCTGGCCCTTGTGACCCACCTGTGTCTGCATCCTCTCTGAGCCTCACCCAGCTGTCTGTGCAGCCACGGGGTGAGGCTGGTGAACTTCTAGAGCCTTCCTGACCATCCCAGCTCCCCAGGATGGGCTGTGACCCAGAAGACATGCTGCTGCCTGAACCCCAACAGGGGGACCCAGCCAGTTGCTGGGCTGCAGAATGAGACCCAAGTCGCCCTCGAGATGTAAGACCAGTTCAGGAAATGATGGCACATCTGCTCCACTCTCTCGTCGTCATTTAAATGACGTTTAGAGTTAAATAGCCAGAGAGCACGTTGGGAGTTTTAAGTAAGAAAGTGTGACTAAGAAACTTTATGGACAGAACATCAAGCATTCTTTCAAAAGACTGGAAAATAAGACCTTGCAAAGTTAATAGTTGTCTCTCCGTGATTGGAATTGTGAGTTATTTTTTCCCACTCTCTTAAATTTTCCAGTTTCTATAATGTGCATGGAACATTTTTAATTAGGACAAAATTTGGTTTGGGGATTCTAAGGCTGATTTGTTTTTTAAGATTTTACTTATTCATGAGAGACAGAGAGAGAGAGAGAGAGAGAGAGGCAGAGACACAGGCAGAGGGAGAAGCTGGCTCCATGCAGGGAGCCCAGCGTGGGACTCCAGGATCACACCCTGGGCTGAAGGTGGGTGCCAAACTGCTGAGCCACCCAGGCTGCCCCTGAGACTGACTTTTTTTTTTTTTAAGATTTTATTTATTTATTCATGATAGAGAGAGGCAGATATACAGAGGGAGAAGCAGGCTCCACAACGGGAGCCCGACGCGGGACTTGATCCGGAGACTCCAGGATCGCGCCCTGGGCCAAAGGCAGGAGCTAAACCACTGAGCCACCCACAGGGATCCCCTCTGAGGCTGACTTTTAACGAGGACCCCGTGTGGGCCTTCTCCGGTGGGGCCTCACGGCTCAGCTGGGATCCCTGAGCCTTCCTGGCTCAGTGTAGGAGAAAAGCATACATAAGGCCAGCAAACACCACAAGGAGGGGACACAGTGGGGCCAGCAGCCCTCCTGTGCAGGCCCGGGGGAGCCACACAACCCGGTGCACTCTGGCCTTGCAGAGACATCCCTGCAGTTGTGACCCCAGATCTCTCATCCTGGGGTTTCCCTCAAAGGACGCAGAGCCCCGCCCTCAGGAGAGCCACACCAAAGCCTCGCAGGCTGCTCCAGTCCCAGGGGCAACAGAGGCCGGAACCCACAGGCCTTAAAAATAGGCCCAGGAACCGAAAGAGGCACCGCTCCACTCCAAACGGTCACACTTCCTCTCCGAGGCACGGGCCCAAAAGCAGCTCAACTTTGCCGTAGTTGGGTTGGAGGGAACCCCGGGAAACTGTCCGCAGAGAGTACAAAGCAGGCTGTGCCCCAGAACGTGCATGCAACCCCAATTCCATGTGTGGGCCCCAGGCCAGATGCTCTGCGCCCTTCATAATAAGAGCCACAGCAAGGATCGGGCCTGTTGTACCTGCCGAGTCTCATGTGCTCCTTCCTCGTGCTGCCCCGTGAAGCTGTCACTTCTCGCACAATTCCCATAACCCTAAGGACTTTGTCATCTCCACCTCACAGATGCTCCAGTCTTCCCTCCCAGCCACATCTCCCACTAAAATCCCCACCACCCACCTCACCCCAGTGATGCCCAGCTGCACTGCACCCAGCAACATGGTGGAGGGCCAGGCCAAGGTGCAGTCCTGTTTCCAGCTCACAGACTGGTATCGGTGCCTGGCACAAGGCAGGTGTTGAGCCAGGAGGAGAGGCTCACTGGAAGGCAGCTGCCCCCTTCATTCCTTCTGGCTCATTCCATGAACACCCTGCAGGATGGTTACTGGCATTCAGCAGGTCTCAGCTGGAGCTCTACGTGCCCTTGGGTGAATCCATTTGCTTTCTGAAGCTTGCTTTTCTCATCTGCAAAATGGGGTGCCAACAGAAGCTCCGTCTATAGGCACTGCTGTGGTTCCCGTGCGCCTGGCACATCAGGCGTGCCGGGTCTGATGCAAGCCACCCCACAAGTCAATAGCCACAAAACTCCCCGAGGCCGAGCCAAGGAGCCAGCCACTTCTGCAGCCTCAACTCCCACGCAGCTTCCCTTCCGGCCGGCCCAGCCTCTTGTCCTCTGCCCAGGCAAGCCTTGCCCTGCCATGGCCCCCTCAGAGGCCACATGCTGCATGCACAATCCCCCAGATCCCTGTGGTGGCTCCCTCCTCTGCGCCCCTTAGGGAGCTTCTCAGACCACAACCTGGGCCCTTCCTCCAACCACCTGTGCCAGGTAGCTCTGCATGCCTGTGATGACCAAGCTTCCAGCACTCCGAGGACAGGTGTGGGTGGCATCCACCTCTGCTAAGCACTTAGGATTAAATATATCCTGCCACTTCCCAGCCATGTGACTGGGGACGGGTCACTTCACCTCTACACTTGCATTTGCTCATCAGGTAGCAATACCTACCTTACAGGCCTAATTCAAGAATAAAAGCAAAGAGTGAACAAAACCCTCCTATGGCCCCACAGCTCTGCAGCCAGAGTGAGAATGCCCCAGGCCACCTAGAAGGTGGCCAGAGTCCAGGCAACAGCAGCTCCACAAAGTGTGCAGCCTACGCAGGGCCCATCGGCATGATGGAGGCCCCACCCCCCTAGCGCCTGCCTGTCCGTGACTCACATCAGGTCTCCGGGCCAGGTCAAGTCCACACGGCCTCGCTGAATGTCAGTGGCCTGATAGGAGGTCTTTCTGCTCGGCAAGCTTCAGCTGATATCCGGGCCCATGAGAAAGCCCAAGCCCTGGGAGGAAGTGTCAGGCTACATCTACTTTTGATCCAGATGTGTGCATCACACAACATCTGGGCAGTGGACCTCCTGACTCTCCCCAGCTCAGAGAACCTGGAGCCCCAAAGAGCTGGCTCAGCCAGCCAGCTTGGTTCACCTGTTCCCTGGGATCGCAAGCAGTCTCTTGCACATAAAACCCCCAAATGGTGCTCGGAGCTGCCACGGCCCTGGCTGCTTCCAGCAGGGTCTTCACTTGGGCTGTCACCTGTGCACCTGGCGGCTCTCCCCTACTCATCTGCCACAAGGCAGGATGAGGCCCGACCCTCCTTCCCCCACCCCCAACCCTGGCAATCAAAAAATGCTTCCAACACAGACGCTGCTGAAGAAAAGCCTCAACAGTCAGGTTCGGATCTACAAGGTGCCTTTCATCGCAACAGCCGAGTGACAATCCCTGTGTGGGGGGACCAGTCGCTCTCTCCCATCTTAGACACTGTGACTCAGAAGTGACAACAGTGTGTCTGGGGTCAAGCATCTCCAGCAGAGGCTCCCTGACACCTTCAAAACAACCTCAGAGAACATGGCATGCTTCTGAATGACCTCAGCTTTAATTACACGACAGCGACAATCTGAGAGGTTTAAATTCCTAAATCTAACAGGTTGTCACAGCTGTCAAGCAGAGAAGAAAGGGTGAAGGGTTCCGCTGCCCATGTAAAAGCTCTGGCTTTTTCTGGGTCTCGGGCCAACCACTGGGCCCTAACTCTACTTTGGCATAAGGTCACATTTCTCACCTGATAAACGCAAGATGGACCAAGTGAGCCCTGCTAAGAGGCTGAGATTTCACTCTCCATTGACACCCTTGGTCTTAATTTACTAGTCCAGAAATTCTCCCATTTGTCTGCTAAGTGGTCCCTGGGCACCTGCTTTGCACAGGCACTGTGCTGGGCACTGGGGAGACATGGACTGGCCATGCCCTGGAGGGGCTCACTTGCTGACTGGGGAGACAGTCACACAGACCATCACGATGCCAGGACCAGCCTGACCAACCAGCAGACATGCACCGGGTACAAAGAGCCCAGGTAGCGAGACAGGAAGTAGCAGCACTGGAGCTGAGGCTTGAAGGGACACCTGTAGGTAGGTATGTGTGTGGAGCAGAGTAGTAGGGGTGGCTTTCCAGGAAGAGAAGACGAGAGGCCCAAAACACAGGGCATCAGAGCACTGCAGGGGCTGAGGTCAGGGGGATATGGGACGGGGGTGGGCGGGTAAGACAGGAGACCTTGTGTGGGAGCCAGGAGAGGACACGGTAACTACGGGAGGACACGGTAACTACGGGGCATTTCTCTTCCCCCAGATGCAGCACAACAGGCAAAGCGAGGCCTAGTGGGGGACATCTATGGGGCAGGGGAGGGACGGGGCAGGCTCTGGGGTCAGACTGGCCAAAGGTCCATGCCAGCTGTGCCACTTCTTCACTGACCAGCTCCAGGCAAGTCTCTCCGCTCCCTGAACCTCCAGCTTATCTGTGACATGGGGATGATAGTCCTCTCTGGCAAAGTCAGAATCAAATTAACAGAGCACACGTAAAAGCACCTGGCACATAGAAAGTGCTCTGCAAACGTCAGGTCATTACTGTCCTTAGGGAATGGCCCTGCAGACTCCTTGGGACAGGGCGTAACAAGGAAGAGAAGGTGCTCAGAGGTCAGACTACAGTGGGAGCACGCTAACCAGGGAAGTGGGGAGGGGCTGCCTGGAGCTCCTGAGCAAGCAGGGCCCAGGGGCCTGGAGCAGATGGTCCCTCAGACCCCTCCCATTTCAGACATCCTGTGCCAGGTGGCACGTGCGCCTGCCAGGCTGGCACACGGCCTGGCACACAGTAGGTGCTTAGTGAACGTTTGCTGAATGAACTAATGAGGATCCTTCAATGTCTGCTCACAACTAAGCCCTGACACCTTTTCAGAAAAAGGCACCAGAGAAACACATTTCCTGGTCCATCCTTACTGGGCAGGCACCCCCACCCCTCACTGCAATGCCTGCTCAGGAGGAAATTCCTGGGGCAGGCGGGGCTGGGATCTGCACCCTGAGGACACAGGGTGTTAGGCTAAGGTTAGTGTACCTCCTACAAAAAGGATGATTCAAAGTTATTTTCTCCAGGGCGTGGCCTGCTCAGGGCTCTGGAACCCCAGGGCTGCCACTTCCCTGCTGTTGTGTGACCTCAGAGGGGGATCTGGTGGCCCTTGGGGACTCCCCAACGGTGAATGATGGGGGGACAAGTAGAATCTCTAAAGCTGACATTCCCTCCTTCACAATGCTGTCACCCCCTCAGAAATCCCCTGCTCAGACTGGGGTGAGGGTGGGGCGGGGGGTGGGGGGTGGCTGACAATGTGGCATGAAATCATTCCCGCACCAAGAAGGGAGGGGTCCTTCCAACCATGGATAAAATGATAAACCCACACTACAGGGGAGGGGGCTCCTGGGCTTCAGTCTGGGCAGGATGCATCCGCAGCCATTACCTCACACCCAGCCAAGCAGGGAGACCCCACCCACACCTAAGAGTCCCAGGCTTTTCCAAACAATACCAGGTACCCCCACCCCGCCCCACCACACCCCACCCCACAGCAGAGGTATGACTTAGGGCCTCAGCTGAGCGGGAGGCAGCAGGCCTTGCTCCGGGTGCTAAGTGGGTGGATTCAGGGGGCCAAGGCCCAACAGGTCCCCAGTTAGAGCTAACGGGGAGGAGGAAATGGCAGTGCGGAGAGGTGCGGGAAGACAAAGGCTTCAGGAAGCTGGGGACCGTGGCCACCGCACGCTTGCAGGGAGGTCTGGCCAGGGCGCCCTGGGGGCCTGCCCCCACCCCGGCCGCGGGCTCGGGGTCTCCCCAGATCCCACGAGCACACTCCCTGCAGCGGCACTGAAGCCCCCGGGAGGGACCTGGCACAAACACGGCGGAAGGTGAAGGATGAACAGACGTACTCGAAAGGACAGACAGAGGGAGACGCCGAGTGACCCGGGAGAGAGGGAGAGACCCAGGAACATGAGTGTGCGGAGCCGCTCTTGGGACCAAAAGCAGAGACCAGGACACAGGGACACAGGAAAAACCTGTACGTGGAGAGCTGGGGGCGCATGGAGGAGGCTACGGCGCGCAGGGAGAGAGACACGCACAGAGACACGCAGAGACAGAGAGAGACGCACACGGAGAGACGCGCAGAGACGCGCAGGGACCGAGACGGCGCAGGGACCCCCGAGGCGCGCCCCCGGCGCCGGCGGCCCGACCCGGCCCGCCCCACTCACCGAGGCCGCAGACCTCCCGGCGCAGGCTCAGGCGGCCGCGCTCCTCCGCTATGGCGCGCAGCATGCGCTGCAGCGAGCGCTCCTCGGCCTCGGCGCCGCCCGCAGGCTCGGGGGAGGCGGCGGCAGCGGCGGGGAGGGCGGGCGGCCCGGCCCGGAGCCCCGCGGGCGCGGGCGCCGAGGCGCAGGCCCGGCCCGGCGGCCGCGCAGAAGCCATGCCGGGCCCCGGCTCATCGCCCGCGCCGCGCCCGCCGGGGCCCCCGCGCCCCGCCGCCCCCGCCCCCGCCCCCGCCCCGGCGCCGCCCGCCGCGAGCACCAGTGAAGCCACAATCCGCCTTTGTGCGCGTCGCCGCCGCCGCCGCCGCCGCCGTCCGTCGCCGCCGCCGCCGCCGCCTGCCGAGCCCGGCGAGAGAAGCGCAGCTCCGCGCCGCCGCCGCCGCCTCCCGGCCACCGCCCGCCCCGCCCGCCCGGCACGCCCCGGCCCCGCCCACCGGCCCCGGCCCCGCCCCCTGCCGCCGCCCGGCCGCGTCCCGACTCACCCCCGGACCGCCCCCTGCTCGCCGGGCCCCGCCCCCGACGTTGCCCGCCCCGCCCCCTAATCGCCGGGCCCCGCCCCCTGCTCGCCGGCCCCGCCCCCGACGCTGCTCGCCCCGCCTCCTGCCTGCCCCGAGGCGCCTGGCCCCGCCCCCTCCCCCTCCAGCGGCGGGCGGCGGGATCCCGTCCCCACCCCCACTGGACCGGGCCACTCTGGCTCCGCCCCCCTCCGACACCAGCCACGTTCTTCCTCAAACGGCTGTCGGGCCGCCCCCTCGGCCTCCCGCGCGGTGCCTCCTGACCCTCCGTGGCCCTGCCCCTACCTCCTGGAGGCCCCAGCCCCGCAGCCGTCCCGAGACCGATCCCCGCCCGCAAGCACCGTGCAGCGGCTCTGCGGCTCTGAGCCCCTCCCATCGCCCCTTCCGGGCCTATTCCCCGCCCCCTCTGCCCTCCTGCACCCCCCACACCCCGGCCCCCTCCGGTCCCGCACGAGAACACGTTGTCACCTGCTCCCCACATTGCTACACTCCTGGTCCGGGGGCAGGGGCCGGTTTCCGCGGGGAACATCCTCCGCAGAACCCAGGGAGAGCTCACCCCCTCCCCGCAAAGAAGTGTCAGAGGGGACGCGATGCAAAGCCTGCCTCCCGCACGCGGTCCTTGACCCAGCGCAGGACAGGGTGTTGAGAAAGGCTCTGAGCCTCAGTGTCTCGGCGGTGCAGCGGGGGTGTGTCCCTGAGTGTGGGCTACTAGGAGCGCCCCAGGGGTAGGGAGGTATGAGGTCGGCTGGGCATGTGATCCTGAGGAAGGCGAAGGTCCAGCAGGGCGCCCTTCCGGCGCCCACCTCTGCTGATAGGGGCAGGCCCTGGGGGAGGAGCAGCCTGAGGCCTTCCTGGGACCCACACCTGCTAGCTCACTTCTGGAGCAGGTGACAATGGAGAGTCAGTGTCTGCGGGGGTGGGTGCTCAACTCTGACCCATCTGGAAAGGTCCTGCCTCCAGCCCTCCCCCAACCCAGGGCCCTTGACCCTTGAACATCCCTGGCAGGAACTGTGGTGGTCCACCAATCTGCAGGGTTTTTTTTCCCAGAAATACAGTACAGTACTCTAAATGTATTTTCCTTATGATTTTCTTGACAACATTTTCTGTCCTCTGGCTTACTTTACCAAGAATACAGCATGTGATACACACGCAAACACAACACAAAATATGTGCTTATCGTCTGCATCATGAATGAGGCTCCAAGCCAAGAGCAGGCTGTTAGTAGTTAAGTTTTGGGGGAGTCAGAAGTTATACGGGGGCTCCTAGAGTCTTGTTCAAGGGTCACGGTACTCTTTTCCCCCATCCTTGTAAAACATGTTCCCTGATTTCCCACGGGTCCCAGTGTCACCTCCTCGCAGGGCCTTTCTGACCATCTCACCTGCAGGCACCCCCCCCCAACCTGCCCCCGGCCCTCCCTCACCTACCCTGCTTAATTTTCCCTCAGCGCACAGCACTCCCCTCCTCTGACCCCACACTGCACAGCTGTGTATTTTGTCTGGTCTGATTCCTGCACACGCAGCTGAGTTCCTGGCATCTAGAACACTGTCGAGCGCGCAATGGACATCCAGTAAATGAATGTGGGGTGAGCAGAGGAATGGATGAGAGAGCTGGGGCCATGGGGCAGGAGAAGAGCGCAGAGGAGGAAATGGGTGGTCTGGACCCGGCTTCAGGCCTCACTGCCAGTTTTGTGCACTAGGGTGGAGCATCTCCGGACAGGGCCCGGGTCTGGCCCCTCTGTGCCCTCAGCGCTAGGCATGATGGGTGGGCGTGGGGGGAAGTAATGAAGCAAGTGGCTGGCCATGGGCTTGTCTCCCTCTCCTCTGAGCCTGTGTCCCCATATGTAAAATGAGGTCGCTGGCCTCCAGTTCGGAGCCTGAACACCGGGGCTTCTGGCTGGCAGAAATGGGAAATGAGACTTGCTGAGGGCTCGGAGACTGGCCAGTCCAATGGCCATGTCCCTGTCTGTCTCCCCAAACTCCTCAAAACCCCCTGCCTGCCCCCCACTGCCTGTCCTTTGCTCATGCTGTTGCCCATGCCTGAAATCCTCTCGTCTCTGCCAGGCTCAGGCCCGCGTTGCCAGGAGGCCTCCTGGTTAGGCTTGGCCGGGGCGTTTGTGTTCTCATCTGCTTCAGAATCTCCACCCGCACACACGGCCGCCTCCGCAGACTCTGTGCCATAGAACCACCGTCGCAACAACTTGTGCTATTCTCCCCGCTATCCAGCCCAGGATAGGTGCCAGAAAATGTTTGTTGAATGAAAAAATGAACATCACTTGGCCCCCCCCAGTGATGAACCACTCAGATCCCCAACATAGGGAACTCTTTAACGTCAACAAATGTTGCATTATATTTTGCACTTGAAGTGGGCATGGGGCAGGTTCTGTTTCTTGATCTGGGTGCAGATTATATGGTCAGTGTACAAAAAAATCAAGTTATAGACTTTTCTGCATATAAATATTCAGAATATAAGATAGAATTAAAAATAGAAGATTTAAAATTCTTGAAAAATGTTTGGTTTAAGCCTCATTTCTTATGACAATGAAAATGTTCTTTTCTGCGAATAAAATGAACTGCACTTTCAGAGAGGCCACTGAGGGAGAAAAAAAATGTGTGTAGGCAAAATAAGGTCCCCCAACGATGTCCAATCCGAATCCCTGGAGCCTGTGACTATATGTTACATAGCAAAATGGACTTTGCAGATGGGATTAAGGGCATGGACTTTGAGATGAAGAGATTCTCATGGATGATCCACGGGGGTTCAATCTAATCACTTAAGTGCTTAAAATTGGGGATTTCCTGGCCACAGTCAGAAAGACGTGACAGAAGAAAGATCAGACAAATGCATTGTTTGTTGCTAGCCTTGAAGGCGGAGGAAGGGGCGACAAGTCAAGGAATGCAGGAAGCTTCTAGAAGCTGGAAGAGGCCAGGAAACAGATTGCCCCCCCTAGAACCTCCAGAAAAGGAACACAGACAGCCCTGGCTGCATGTTGATTTTAGCCCAAAGTGAGACCCCCATCATACTTCTATGGAACTGTAAGGTAATAAGACTCTTATGCGGTTTTATTTGGGGCACTTACGTCGTTAGTCATGGCAGCGATGGAAAAACAATGAGCGACCCCGAGATGCAGGGAATCCCGAAAGCCCATGACCAAAGCACCTCTTTTCCTGAGTTCATTTTTGCAGACGTCTAGCGCTGGAGCATCAATAAGGCAGAGGTTGGCAAAGGGAGAAAAATCAACCACAACCCATTTGCTTTAACAGACAAGTTGCCTCACGTTCCTGCGTCCCTGGCTCCGTGCGCGTGGACACAACTCTTGTCTCTGGCTCTGGTGTTTGGGGCTGAGCTGGTTCAGAGGGCCGATCGGTGCTAACAACAAATACTCCCAGAGGACTGCTCTCCTGGTTCTTATGTGGCCAAGAGCCCCTGGCCACCAACCTTCTTTTCTCGAAGCTTCTGTTGACTGTGTAGTGGTGTGTGGATGGGCCCAGGGTGATGGCTGATATATTCCCTCCTGCCCTTAATGTTCCACGAACCTGGGACACCTGGGGGGCTCAGCGCTTGAGCGTCTGCCTTCGGCTCAGGGCATGATCCCAGGGTCCTGGGATTGAGTCCCCCATTGGGCTCCCCTCAGGGAGCCTGCTTCTCCCTTGGCCTGTGTCTCCGCCTCTCTCCCTGCATCTCTCATGAATAAATAAATAAAATCAGAGGGAAAAAAATGTTCCATGGACCTGTAGCTGGACTCCCGATGGCTCATCTTTTCTCTGGGGCTAGGTCAGGCCGGCACAGCCCCCCACCCCGTGGATGGATAAGCACAAGATCGGCAAGGGGCAGGTTCACTCCAGAGAACCCGTTGAGATACCTCTCACAGTCATGTGCTTCCCGGCCCCACTTCTCCCTCCTAACCACTCACAGTTTTCCTTTTGCCGCAATCCCTTGTCCTAGGCCTTTTGTTTCTCTGGAAAATTAAACCCAACCACTCCCAGATCCAGATTGCAACATCTCCAGCCACAGTGGGGTTCTTCCCAGCTTTTCTCACCTGCTACACCACCCCCTAGGAGGTTGGCACACCACTCGAGGGGTTCACCGCCCCCTTTCTTTCCACCATCCGCCCGGTACCCACAAAATATTTTCTCATCCTCGCTGTTGTCAGAAATTCCACCTTTAGCACTCCACTTCTTTAAAACAGATCCCTGCTAAAATTCCCCTGGAGGGGGTAACCTTAAAGTTATTTTAGGCAGCAGCACTGTAGCAGGAAGAAAGGATTCAGAGAGTTTGAAAGAGGACATGCCTGATGGGACTGGGGGTGGGGGCCGTCCTCACATTTCTCGAGGAATTGCTTTAGGCAGGAAGCTTCCCGATTGTGGACAAGTATCGTGTTGCCTTCACGTGTGAGCTCAGACAAGTATAACCTAGAGAGGCTGAGGAATGCTCGAAATCCCCCCGCATGTCTGTGAGATTTGAACCCTCACGAAGCAGGGGACAGCTACACACACACCATCGAGTATCAACGCATCCCTTTCCTGGTTTCAGGAAGGAAGGCCCACTGGAGAGCGGACTCAGGGTGATGAGCTTTGAAGGAAGACCCACTTCGTGGAAGTGCAAGGCCATGGGGTGCTGCTGGGAAGTACAATTGCACAATTGCAGGCCACCCAGGGACAAGGGGGCAGGCTGTGCTCGGTGTGGGCAGGGACGAAATAGGGAAAGAAATTTCACCATCCGGAGGGAGACCTGGGACCGACAGTTTGAACTTAGTCTAGTCCCTTCTGCTGCAGCGCCCTGGGCCTCCTGTCTGTCCATAAGGACGCGGAACCAGATGCCCTCCTGGGCCTCTCCAGGTGGGGTAGGTCAGGGGGCAGAGCTGGAGACCCTGTCCCCCCTTCCCGATTCCCCCGGGTTCCTGCTCCCAGAGCTCCTGCTCCCCAGAAGCTGCTTCCCCCGTGTGTGAACACATGGTCCCTGCCCCCTCAGGCCAATGGAAACTACATTAACAACCAACATTATGTACTACTCAGAAACACAAAAATAAAATGGCAAAATGCAAATTAAGAGATGCTTCATTAAATACCTATGAGATGTATAACCTCAGGTCATCTCTATTTTTCTGAAGATTTTCCTTCTTTCTTTCTTTATTGGGGGAGGGGATTGAATTGACAAGCAGACTCCACGCTGAGAGTGGAGACCGACCTGGGACTCGACCTCACCACCTCGAGATCACGACCTGAGCCGAAATCAAGAGTCAGTTACTCAACTGATTGAGCCACCCAGGTGCCCCTCTTCTTTCTGTTTGGTTTGATGATATTTATAAAAGTTCCACTACATTTGAGAACACTAGGGGGTGGGGGTGGGGGTTAGATTTTTCTCCGCTCACAAGGACTCTGAGAATGCCGAGGGGTCGATGGGAAATCAGAAATTAAAGATACTGATATATTTTATCTTATTTAACAAACGTGAATGCAGGACCTACACCTACCGTGGGCTGGGCACTGTTTTCTGATTTTGCAAACATGGAAGTTGAATTTTGTGCCTTGGGGACATCATTATTCCCCTTTTGCAGAGGAGCCAGCGGGGGACAGAGAGGTTTCGTCAAAGATTCAGGTAGCCAAGTAAATTCAAAAGCAAAACTCTAAAAATCCTTTCAGACTTTGTGGGGGGGGGCATGGGAGGGCATTTGATAAAGGCACATTCGTGTTTGAGATGATGTGGGCAGAACCTCCAACAGCGAGGGTGCCTTGGCCACCAAAGGCCTGAAGATGGCTCTGTCCTCTGAGGCCCAGTGTGAGGCCTGCACACAGAAGGTGATGCTCAGGGGCCCCTGGGGCTCCGTCGGTGAAGAGTCTGCCTTCGGCTCAGGCCCTGACCCCGGGGTCCTGGGATCGAGTCCTGCATCGGGCTCCCTGTTCAGGAGGGAGTCTGCTTCTCCCTCTCCCTCTACTCCTCCCCTTGCTCATGCTTTCTCTCTCTCTCTCTCTCTCTAGTAAATAAATCTTTTTTTTTTTTTTTAAAGGAAGGTGATGCTCAGTGAAAGAAAGAGCACTGGCCGCTCGCTGTCCGCTGCGGGGTGGGGGGCAGTGGAGAACAGACTTGTAGACGCCTGGCACCGGGCGGAATTCATTGCATCCAGCTCGTCTTACCCACACATTAATGGGGGGGCCTGTCCTGACAGCATCCCCGTTTTATAGGATAGTAAACTGAGGCTCGGAGACGCCAAGTAGCTTGTTCACAGGGCCAGGGTGCGGCATGGCTGGGCTTTGAGCCCACGAGCGTGAAGGAGAATGCCGTGACTGTATCTGCATATTTTGGTCTCACTTCGGTCGTATGGATGTATTTATTGATACCTACCTAGAGGCCAGAAGTACGGAATCAAGGTGTTGGCAGGGCTGAGATCCCTCCAGAGGCTCTCGAGGGGGACCCTTCCTGCCTCTCCAACCGCCGTACCTCGTGGTGCTCTGTGGCTTGGGGCCACATCCCCGTCTCTGCTTCTGTCATCACATGGCCTCTCTCCTCTCTGTCTCTGGGGCTCCCCCCCCTCACTGTCTCTTATGAGGACAGGTGACCGTGGACTCCGTCCACCTTAAACCCCAGGATGCTCTCATCTCAAGAGCCTTAACTTAATTACATCTGCAAAGATGTTTTCTAAATAAGGTCACTCACCTTCACAGGTCCCAGGTAGACATATCTGGGGGGGTGGGTCAGGGGGCAGTAGGGTCCTGCTACCTTTGCAGGGGAAGCATGAACTCCATCTTCTGAATTTTTCCTCTGGGACCCCCCCCCGGCCCCCATTCCAGGGCACCTGCGGTGAGCACTTGAGCCAGCACTGGCCCGTCAGAGCAAAGCCTCTCTACGGCACAGGGACGGGTCCAGCCAGGGCCATGTGGGACTCTGGTTGTCTTTGCAGTGGGACCGTTACAGGGACAGGTGCTGGTAGTCACCCCGACAGCAGGGGGTGGCTCTGCGGAGCCTGGAGACCACACGGGGGAGAGCGGGGCTGAGATTTGGAATGTGATGTCCAGGCTTTCAGGTACAGGGGCCAAATCACTGCCCTTCCCGCTCAAGCCAACTCAAAGGGGTTTTGTCCCTTGCTCATCTGCAGGCTGCGACTGAGACAGAAGCACACCCGGAGCGAGCCTTCACTTCACCAAGGGACAAATTTTGGTGGCACTCAGGACCCTCTTTGCCAGGGAAGAAAATGAGGTGCCAGCTGTCAGCTGAGAGCAAGCAGGTGGTAGGGCCTGAGGAGGCTGCTCTTGCACAGAGGGAGGACCAAGGCCCAGAGACGTGCTTCTGTCTCTCGTGAGTAAATAAATAAAATCTTTAAAAAAATAAATAAAGAAAGAATTGCTGATATCTCACCTTATTCTCTTCCTTTATCATTTTTCCTGAATATCTGGAAGTCAGTTTCAGATATGATGAGTGTCCACTCCTAAATACTTCAATATGTGCATCAAATTTTTTTTAAAAGATGTATTTATTTAGGAGAGACACAGAGAGAAAGAGGCAGAGACCAGGCAGAGGGAGAAGCAGGCTCCATGTAGGGAGCCCGATACGGGACTCGATCCCAGGACTCCAGGATCACACCCTGGGCTGAAGGCAGGTGCCAAACCGCTTGAGCCACCCGGGTGTCCTCTGTGCATCAAATTTTTTAAATGGATGTTTTTCTCCATCACCACAATATCCTCATCCCTGTCATAAAATTAAACCTTTCTTTAGGGCGCCTTGGAGGTCTCAATCAGTGAAGCGTCTGCCCTTCGGCTTAGGTCATGATCTCAGGGTCCTGATATCGAGTTCCATGCGGGGCTCCTTGCTGAGCCAGGAGTCAGCTTCTCCCTCTCCTTCCCGCCCCCTGCTTGACCTCTTTCTCCCTTGCTCTCTTGTTCTCAAATACATTTTTAAAAATCTTTTAAAAAAAATTAAATTAACCCTTTCTAAACCCCAGTCGCACTCACATTTCTCTTCCTGTCCCCCAAACATCCTTCACCAGCTGCTCTGAGCCAGGATCACGGTGATCCTCCCAACACACAGTCTGAAGGCGTCACTTCCCCACTTAGCACCCCCTGGTTTCCCTTGCTCAGCAGAAAGCTGGTGGCGCCCCCCTCCCCATGTGCCCTCCTGCCCCCTGCCTGCTGGTCTCCTTTCTGCTTCTCCCAGGACCATGTCCTCCCAGATGCCATACCTCCCTGTCCGTGCTTCCTTCCACCTGGAACTTCCCCTATCCTTCTTGGTCAGCCCAGCTGTCCTTCCCTCCCACCCCCACACCACCCAGGGCCCAGGAATCCCTGAATGTGTTCAACTCCTATCTCCTCGGACCTCTGGGAACCCTGTTTCTGCTCTGAACCCACTCCTGTTGTTCAGAGCACCCACCTTGGTCCAGGGGGACCCACTCTGGGCACGATTCCTTCTACCCCAACCAGCCTGCGACCCCTGAGAGCAAACACATGTGTTTGCTCATCATTATACCCCCTCCACCTGATCCTCAGCCGGGTGCTCATAACACACACTGAGTCAGGAAATGAGTGAGCCAACCGAGGTGTGGGTGAGGTCTGCACCGTCCTTGCAGGAGCCTGGGAGCCCCTGCTGGCCAGAGGGGAGGTGGTGACAGAGGGACATGGCCCCCCAAGGACAGGGCCAGCCGTGGAAATGCTGCTGCCCCAGGGTTCGTTACGAGGCACAGATTGCCCAGCGTGGCCACCGGGACACCTCACCTCCCTCACCCCTACCTCTCCTGACTCCTCCTTCCCGAGGCCCCGGAGAGAGGCCGCCCGGACCTACCCTTCCTTCTCTCTGCTGCTGCCCTCGAAGGGAGGGTTGGCTTTGATGATGGGGTGCAGGCAGGGCGAGTGGCTGCCAGGGTCCCTGTGCTGACCTGGGGCCTCCCTGCTGCTCCCCTTCAGCAGCCTGAGGGACACTCCAAACCCTGTCAGTCCTGCCCCCCCTTTCAATCTCCACGGAATGAAAGTCCAATTCCTCACCTACACCTGCCCGGCCCTGCGTGCAATCCAGTGCCTGCCTCCCTTACCCAGCTCTCTCAGAACCAAACGCCACAGAGAGCAGGGGCTGCCCTCCCAGAGGAGGAGGTGCTGACCGGAGGCCGTCTCGGGGCAGAGGGTTCGGGCCCAGCTTGGAGCTGGTGCTGAGGCCTGGAGGCAGGAGGTTCCGGGGAGACAAAGTCGGGGACAGGCAGGATCCAGAACAGGTGGCTCAAAGATGGGTTTCTTTTTGGTCCGCACGGCACGTTAAAAATACTTGAGTTCATTGGAACAGAACTGACAGTCCAGAAATAAACCTACACATATATGGTTTAGTGGGGGAAAGAAAAGGCTTTTTCAACAAACAATGTCCAGGTGCAAAAAAAAAAAAAAAAAAAAAAAAACCCAAAATCAAATTTTCACTCTGACCTCCACTACATACCAAAACAAATTTTTTGCATCTATGAAATGGATCATAGACCTAAATAGAATCATTAAAATGAGAAACAAGAACACATAAGGGGAAAAATCTTGGTGGCCCAGGAAGCTGTGTCCAGAAAGCACAGCCTATAAAAGGAATGATTGATACATTGGCCTTGGTCCAAATTTTACATTTTGCTTTTAGTGAAACGTATATCTAACAAAGGACCTACATCTGAAACCGTGTTTCCCAGCTTTTTCTCGTCCCCCGAGGAGCCCTGCTCAACATTTTTCTCCTAATTGCCCCCATGAATGTTTAATCCCACAGATGTCTGTTTCCATCCTGTATGTATGCCTGTGCCCTCCACATGAAAAGAGGATGCATTTTCCCCTCCTCCAGGAGCAATTTTCACCTCTGTGGGGGCACACATTGAAAATGTGTAATCGAGAACACAGAAAGAACTCTGACAAGGAGACAAAACATAGACAAAAACCCAACGTTTTTTTTTTTTTAAGATTTTTATTTTTAAGTAATCCCTACACCCAACACAGCTTGAACTCACAGCCCTGAGATCCAGAGTCCCATGCTCCACCCACTGAGCCAGCCAGGCATCGCCCCAACCCCACTTTCTTTTTTAAATAAATCTTTCACCAAAGAAGAGATTGGGATGACAGACAAGCCCATGATAAGAAGTGTGATGTCATTCATCGTTAGGGAATCAGATAGGAGACATCACTATAGGCACATCAGAATGGTCCAAATTGAAAAGATGGACCATTCCAAGCATCAGCAGGGATAGGGCAAAACCGGGACTCTCATACTCTGCTGCTGGGGAGTAAATGTGCATCCACATTTGGCAGTTTCTTTCTTTTTTTTTTTTTAAAGATTTTTTTAAAGATTTTATTTTTTATCTACTTATTCATGAGAGACACAGAGAGAGCGAGAGAGAGACAGAGATACAGGCAGAGGGAGAAGCAGGCTCCATGCGGGGAGCCCGATGCGGGACTCGATCCCGGGACTCCAGGATCTGGGCTGAAGGCGGTGCTAAACCGCTAGAGCCACCTGGGCTGCCCTCTTTTTTTTTTTTTTTTTTAAGATTTTATCCATTTGTTCATGAGAGAATGAGAGACACGGAAAGGGAGGCAGAGACATTGGCAGAGGGAGAAGCAGGCTCCCTCCGAGGAGCTTGATGTGAGACTCGATCCTGGGACCCTGGGATCATGCCCTGAGCCGAAGGCAGATGCTCAACCACTGAGCCACGTAGGGGTCCCACATCGGCGGTTTCTTAAAAGTTAAGCATTTGCCATGACCCAGCCGTTTCCCTCCTAGGATTTCCCCCAAGAGAAACGACAGTTCACAGTCATATAGAAACTTGTACTGGGAAATTTGCAGTAGCTGCATTGGGAATAGCTAAAAGAGAAAAAGTGGAAACAGCTCAGTGTCCCCCACCAGTGAACCGATCAACAAGTTGTACATCCTTACAATGGACCACCACTCAGCAATAAAAAGGGATGAACTATTAATACTGGCAACCACTTGGATGAAGTCATTATACTTGTAATTACATATATATATGTATATATATATTATATGTATATATATATTACATACCCAAAATAATTATACTGAGTGAAAGTAGTCAGAACATATTACATAGTTCCATTTATAAGAAATTCTAAAAAATGTAGGCATGCCTGGGTGGCTCAGGGGTTGAGCATCTGCCTTTGGCTCAGGGCGTGATCCCAGAGTCGTGGGATCGAGTCCTGTACTGGGCACCCTGCATGGAGCCTGCTTCTCCCTCTGCCTGTGTCTCTGCCTCTCTCTTTGTGTCTCTCATGAATAAATAAATAATATTTTTTTAAAAAGAAATTCTAAAAAACTCAAGCAAATCTTATAGAAGAAGCACCAGGAAATCTTAGGGGGTGATGGAAATCACTATCCTGATTACAGTGATGGGTTTAAGGATCTATAAACATACATGTCAAACTTCATATATATGTCAAAACTCATCAAATCATACATTTTAAACAAATATGGTTCATTCTATGTTAATTATTTCTCAAAACTCTGTAAATTAGCTGCCAATCCTAAAAATGGGGTGATTTCAGTTTTTAAAAAAATCTATATTGCTGATTGTTCTTGAAAACTGTGACCAGCTGGGGTGCCTGGCGGCTCAGTCGGTTGAGCATCCAACTCTTGGCTTCTCCTCAGGTCACGATCGCAGGGTCATGGGATCCAGCCCATGTCCGGTTCCATGTGCAGTGTGGACTCTGCTTGAGAGTCTCCCTCTCCCTCTGCTCCTCTTGCTCACTCACACGTACATGCACGTGAAAGAAAGAAAGAAAGAAAGAAAGAAAGAAAGAAAGAAAGAAAGAAAGAAAGAAAGAAAGAAAGAAAGAAAGAAAGAAAGAAAGAAAGAAAGAAAGAAAGAAAATTTAAAAATCCGTTTTTAAATTTAAAAAAGAAAGAAAGAAAAGCGTGACTGGCTGCATGCCACTTTCTGCGTGGGCAAGAGGCAGGTGGTGGGAGGGCCCCAGGCCCCTCTGGCCCCAGCACCGGCTCCCCGCTTGCCTGGGCCCAACTCTCCTGGTTTCTCTGCACTCGGGCATCAGCATCTTGGCTCCTCAGGCAGCTGAGTTTGTGGCCAGGGGGGCAAGGGAGCGGGGGGGGGGGGGGGGGGGGGGGGGGGGGGGGTTTGAGCAGGTGTGACAGGTGCAGATGGGACCTGCAGACCCTTGTCAGGGGACCCAACAAAGCCCCTCTCCGTTTGGTTTCACCAGAGTTGCCAGGGGTGGGTAAGAAGAACTTTAAACACCAGGCTTTGGGCTTAATCTGAGAAGAGGGACAGCTCGGTCAATTCAATTCACGACAGAGACCGCAGAGACGGTGGGATGTAGGGCCACTGTCCTGTTCTACAGAGGAGCCCAGGGGACCACCTGGCCTGGGAGGGGGTGAGGAGGGCCGCAGAAATTGGGCCAGGACTCCTTTGTACACTCTTCCTGCGCTGGGTGGTTGAGTCTGGCTGGCCTGGAGCTCTCTGCCCTCAGGCCCCACCCCCACCCCGTCTCCCCCAGGAGCTGGCTTCAGGAGGTCTGCAGCCCCCGTCAGCCCAGCCCATTGCAAATATCCGCAGCCTGACCCCGGGACATTAGCACCTCCCTGCCTCTCTCCCCTCCCCCGCCTGCCTCCCCCCACTCCGCCCCTGCCTCCCCTCTCCCCGCTGCCCTGCCTCTCTCCCCTCCCCCTCCCGACCCCCATGCCCCTGCCTCTCTTCCCTCCCCCCGCCCCTCTCCCCTCTCCTCCCTTCCTCTCTCCTCTCCCCCCGTGCCCCTACCCCCCTCCCGTGCTCCCGCCTCTCCTCCCCCCCCCCCCCGTGCCCCTGCCTCTCCCCCCTTGTCCCGTCCCTCCTGCGGGGAGGCGGGCGTGCTTCCCTGCGGATACTCCCTCGCCCCTCAGCGTGACCCTCCTCCCAGCTGCTAATTACCAAGATCACTTAGCTCTGGAGGCTCTAGAAGCCGGTTCCATCCTGCACCCGGGATCTGCCCAGAGTACCGAGCCCTTGAGGCTCCCCCGAGTCTGGGGGAGCTGCCCACACCCCGGGGGGCGGACGAACCCTTAAAGCCCCGACGCCTCTCCCTTCTCGGGCACCGAACGGGCAAGAGCAGCAGCCGGAGCTCGCAGGCACCGCGACCTCAGCAGTGGTGGCACCCGCAGCCCTTCCCCCAGGCAGGGCCCGAGGCAGGGGGACTGTGGGCGTTGATGGGACAGCCCAGGAGAGAGCAGCAGAAGGGGGGCGGCACATGCCGGGGTGGGGGCCGCAGGGCCTGCTGGCTGGGCTCGCTGTTTCCACTGTCAGGCCAGCCCGCCCCCCGCCCCGCAGCCAGACAGGGTCTTCCACCGGCCAGGCTACACCCCGCCCTCGGGGCCCCTTCCTGGAAGCGGAGGACGAGCCCGAGTCTCCCCCGCCCCCGCCCCCCTGCAAGCACCTGCGAGCCTCGGGTCCGACCTGCCAGCCGGGCCGCCGCCAGGGGGCGCCCGCCACCAGAGGAGGAGGAGGCCGACCTTCCCCAGGCTAAGTCCTGCTCTGGGGGGCGGCGGGGGCGGGGGGGGGGGCGGGGCTCCGGCCTCGGCCTGCCGTCCCTGCTGCACCACAAGCACACTGTGCACCTCAGTCACCTCTCTTCCCCCTTAAAGACTCAGTTGAGGTACCACTGCCTCCAGGAAGCCCTCCTGGGCCTCAGGCCGGGCCAGGCTGCTCGCCCAGGCTGCCCCACCCCAGCCCCCGGGGCCCTGTCCACACTGTCAATCACTGCTCCAGGCTCCCAGGGGAGTGGACAGTGAGCCTCCGGGGGCAGGGATGGGCCTGGGTCACCCAGGAACCCAGGATGGCCACTCTGGCAATAGTATTCAGGAGAATAAATCTGAGAGCTGGGAGCCCCACACAGCCTTCCTGGGTGCTCAGTGCTGGAAGTCCTGCCCTCCCCACCCCCACCCCCACTCCTCTGTTGCTTAGGGGCTGAGTGGCTACGGATGCTCCCTAATGGGCTCCCTGGCTCCCACCCTGTCCCAGCTCGTATCTGTAGTCCCTGACCACGTGTGCTCCTCACCTACAGGCTGACCCCTGCCTCAGTTTCCTCACCTCTACAGGGCATTCCAGCTCCCAACCCCTGGCCTTTGCATTAGCTCCAGGCCACCCTCCTCGCCACCATGCGTCTCTGCCTGCTGTCTCCTACTTGAGAGGAGGGTCCAGCTGGGGTGGGGGATTGTTTATGAGACTCACCTCCAATTCGTGAGTGATAATAAAGGACTCACAGATGTTTGGAAATTATTTTCTCACCACGTATAAGTTAGGGAGGCTTCCCGTTGTCTCTGTAATGATCTGTTTCACTGTGTGATTTGACCCTACAGGGCTGGCCGGCCTGGCAGGCAACACGGCTCTAGCAAGGCTGGGGTGGAATGCTCTAGAACACTCAGAGCCCCACTGCCCAGGATCCCTGCTAGCCTCTGGCTCACACACACCGTGTAGGTGATGCATGACACAAACTGAAGGGCTGTGGCCTGGGCTCAAGCCCCAGCTCCAACTCTGGCTAGCTGTGTGACCTCAGGGAAGCTACTGAACTGCTCTGTGCTTGAATTTATTTTTGAAAGTGGTGACAGGTACGTAGGTAACCAGCGTGTAGAGCTTGTTTGGTGAATCTTCATCCTCGTTTCATTTTCTGGACAACCGCACATGGATACGGTATGGAACATTCCTTATTTCTTTGGCCCAGACAGCTTTGTTGAGCCTGGTGTCAATGTGCACATCTGGAGTTCCCATCTCCTTCATGGCAAATTTCCAGATCTCTTTGAGTGTCCGAGGGGCACGCTTCTTGAAACCCACTCCATGGATACGTTTGTGAATGTTGATGGTGTATTCTCTGGTCACTACCTCGTTAACGGCAGAATGGCCCTTCTTCTTCTCGCCACCCTTCTTTGCGGGAGCCATTCTGCCGGGCCCTAGTTAGAAAGCTGTGCTTGAATTTCTTCATTTGTCAGATGGGATGGTGGTATCAGAGCTAGCCCCAACCCCGACCTCCGGAAGAGTAATGAGACAAGGCCTGCAGAGCGCACGGGAAAGCCCAGCACAGAGGAGACCCTAGGGCCCTGCTGTTTTTGTTTTTTAAGATTTTTTATTTATTTGTTCATGAGAGAAACACAGAGAGAGAGAGAGGCAGAGACACAGGCAGAGGGAGAAGCAGGCTCCGTGCAGGGAGCCCGATGTGGGACTCGATCCTGGGATTCCAGGATCATGCCCTGGGCTGAAGGCGGCGCTAAACCGCTGGGCCACCGGGGCTGCCCATAAGCCCTGCTGTTAATAAGCTCAGGGTCTATAAAAAATAGTGAAAGGGAATAAAGGGGAAAGGAGAGAAAATGAGTGAAAATACCAGTGAGAGTGACAAAACATGAGACACACCTAACTCTGGGAAACAAACAAGGAGTAGTGGAAGGGAGTTGGGCGGGGAGATGCAGTGACTGGGTGACAGGCACTGAGGGGGACACTTGGCGGGATGAGCACTGGGTGTTATGCTATATATTGGCAAATTGAACTCCAACAATTAATAAATAAATAAATAAATAAGCAAGCAAGCTCAGGGTCTGCGATTCACCTGCTCGGGCCTTGTCAGAGGAAGGCGGAGGCTGGCCTTGCCCAAGAGCCTCTCTCCTCCCGCCGCCACCCCCCCCCCCCCCCCACCACACACGGAAACACACCCGTGCCCTTAGCTGGCAGCTCCTGGAGAAGGGGGGGTGGGTGGCAGAGTAATGATCCCTGGGGGCGGGGGCAGGGAGCATTACTGTCTTTTCCTGGGCAAGGACTCTGCACCCTGTGGCCCTGATTTAAGGAAGCAGGAGTTCCGTGTGTGGGCTTAGTGAGGAAGGAAGGAAGGAAGGAAGGAAGGAAGGAAGGAAGGAAGGAAGGAAGGAATGAGTGAGTCTGGGCAGTGCCAGCAGCTGCTGCCCGCGTGGAGGCTTTGGCTTCCAGGAGCCTTGGATTCAAATTCCAGCTCGCCTGCCCCCCAGCCGCGTGGCCCTGGGCTCTAAGCCGCAGCCCTGAGCTGCCCAGCCCTGGCCCAGCCTCTTGGAGGGACGGAGTGCTTCTCTGCTAAACGACTGTGCCCCTAAGTCCTAAATCCTAAATCCCTAGGCCTCTAGTGTGGCCGTATTTGGGGAGGGGGCCTCTGAGGAGGTAATCCATCAGAGCGGGGCATAAGGGTGGGGCCAAGACCCCTGAGGATTTGGGTCCTGGTAAGAAGAGACACCAGAGAGCTGGCATCCTTCTGATGCACAAGAAGGAAAGGATGTTCAAGAACACAGAGAGAAGACCACCGTTGGCAGGCCAGGAAGAGAGCTCTCCCTGGGGGCGGAACCAGCCGGGTCCTCCACGGTGGACAGGCCATCTGGCCTCCAGGCCTGTGAGACGAATGTCTGTTGTTTCGGCGTCAGTGGTACTTTTTTGTGGCAGCCGGAGCTGGCTGGGGCGTCCGGGCTCCATGCTCTCTGCTGGTGAAGAGCACCAGCCTTCTCCCCGTCGCCTTCCCCCTCCTGGCTTGCCTGGGCCCTGCAGAGGGAGCTCGCACTCCCTTCTCCACCCGTCCCGGATCAGAAGCTGGGCTCCTGGCCCGTCAGGGTTCCCAAGGGAAGAGTCCCCACCTAGGAAGGGCGGATGGTGGGACCCACTGCCCCAAATGGCCTGAGGGTCAGCCACTTGCACCAGGGCTCTCCAAGCACCTGTGGGCCAGGCACCACTCAGGGACGCCAAGACTGCCGTTGGGGAGGTTACGTTTGAGACAAGGACTCAGGCAACAAACAGAGACGCCTCGAATAACCCGCAATGGGTCAGTCCTGGAAAGCTCTAGCAGGGCACTGCATACGGCGGGGGTGAGAGGGGCACGTAGTGATGCCCTCTGGGGTAATTCATCCATCTGGGTGCCTGCAGCTCCGAGATGTGGGGTTCCTGGGCCTGAGCGAGGCAGGTGCTCTGAGCTCAGACACACTTTCCCCCAGGCCAGAGCAGCCACAGGCCCTTTCCCTTGGGTGAGGTTGGTCCCTTGCCCCCTGGGAGGCAAGCGGGCCCCAGGGAGACATGAGCTTAGGAGCCACGCTACAGAACTCCTGGCCCTACTCAGCCACCCAGCGCCGTGGCCCATGGCGGGCTGAAGGATGGGTGTCCTCCCAAAAGAGATGTCCACCTCCTGATTCCAGAAGCTGGGAACAGTACCTCAGTGGACAAAGAGGATTAATGAGAAGGAGTTTATACGGGGTGATCTGAGTGAGCCCTAAATGCAACCACGTGTCTCCTTGTAAGAGAGAAGCAGATGGAGTTCAGAGGCCGGGAAGGAGGCCACACGGCCCACCACGGAGCAGAGGTTGGAGGCCTGTGGCCGCCAGCCAAGCAACCACCAGAACCTGGAAGTGGTGAGGAACAGACTCTCACTAGGGCATAAGGGTGGGCCAAGATCCCTTAGGATTTGGGTCCTCGTAAGAAGAGACACCAGAGAGCTGGCGTCCCTCTGATGCACATGAAGGAAAGGATGTTTGAGAACATAGAGAGAAGACCACCGTCGGACTCTTACTGGAACCTCCAGAGGGAGCACGGCCCTGCCACACCTGGATTTCAGATATTGGCCCCAGAACCACAAAAGAATAAATTTCTGTTGTTTGAAGCCACCCATTTGAGGTGATTTTTTTTTTTAACAGCAGCCCCAGGACCACTAACACTAGCACCTTTAAAATGGGCATCATAAGAACTCCTACCACAGGACACGGTCAGGACTGGATAGGAGGTATAACATTCTTTGAACAGCACCTGGGGTTAGCGAGGCCAGAGGCTGAGGGAGGCCTGGCTGCAGGGCCGGAGCAGGCGAGAGGTGGGGAGGATTTTCCCCTAGGAGGCACCTCCGCTCCTGGTGACATCATCCTGCACTAGCAGCTCTCTGTACTCTGTACTTTCTTCGTTTAAGGCCCCGTCCCAGGCTCTGGGGACACGGGGAGCCCAATAAAAATGGTTTCAGCTGCAGGCAGGGGTGGGGTGGGGGGAGCAGAGATATGAACAAGTGATGATTCCAATGCAGCCTTCTGAAGGCAGCAGAACAGCAGCCTGGGATGCTGGAGCCTGTGGATGGGGGTCGGGAACCGGTCCCCTGTGGGAGGAAGGACATGTCAACTTGGGTTGTCAAAGGAGAAGAGGAGTCGGCCAAGGAAACGGGGAAGGGCCAGGCGGGAGCCCGTGAGCTGTTGCAGGCAGAGGACAGCAGGCCCGAGGAGGAGGAGGGCCGGGACTCAGCAGCGAGGCCAGTGTGGTGCAGGAGGGGCGCCCAGGAGCCGTGTCCCCGGCCGCAGGGCCTGTGCGTGCTGGGCTTGGAGAGTCAGGGGAGGATTCTGGACTTTTTCCTGAGATTAACAAGAAGCCACTGAAATATTCCAAAGCAAACAATGCAATCACCAGAGTTTTTATTTTTGAAAACCTCTCTGCGTAATGAGATACTGTTTCATGTCTACTAGGCTGTCGGGAACAGGAAAGACAGACACGGGACAAGTGTCGGTGAGACGTGGGGAGAGCCGAGCCCTTGTACCCTGCTGGGGGGAACGGAGAGTGGTGCGGCCGCCGTGGAAAACAGTCCGCAGCTCCTCGAAGGGTCGAATAGAGGGTTACCACACGTCCCAGCAGTTCTACCCCAGGGGTCTACCCTGGAGAGACGCACACCTGTCCACGCAAAAATGTACACATGGAAGGTCACAGCAGCATGATCTGTAATGGTCCCAAAGTGAGAACAGCCCAAGTGTCCATCAATGGATGGATGGATGGATGGATGGGGCACCTGGGGGACTCAGCAGGTGAGCATCTGCTTTCAGCTCAGGGTGTGATCCCAGGGTCCTGGGATGGAGTCCCGCATCGGGCTCCGTGCATGGAGCCTGCTTTTCCCTCTGCCTGTGTCTCTGCCTCTCTCTCTGTGCATCTCATGAATAAATAAATAAAATCTTTTTAAAAAATGGATGAATGGATAAGGACAATGTGGGCTGTCCACACACTGGAATAAGATAAAAAGGACAGAGTCCTGATACACGCTATGACATTGATGGATCCTGGGGTGCCCGGGTGGCTCTGTCGGTTGAGTGTCCGACTCTTGATTGCAGCTCAGGTCGTGATCTCAGGGTCGTGAGATCGAGCCCTGTGTCGGCCCCTGTGCTCAGAGTCTGCCTGAGATTCTCTCTCCCCCCTCCTCCGCCCACTCGCTTGCTCTCTCTTTCTCTCTCTGTCTCAAATAAATAAATATAAAAGGAAAGGGATGTGGATAAATCTTGAAAACATCGTGCTCAGTGAGAGAGGACAGCCACAAAAAGCCTCATATTATGTGATGCCAATGATATGAAACTCCCAGAATAGGCCAATCCCTAGAAACGGGAGCAAGACTAGTGGTTGCCAGGGAGAGCAGGAGCAGAGAGTGCCTGCTAGTGGGTATGGGACTCCTTTCTGGCGTGAGGAAGACATCTGGCTGTGCTGAGGATTGTACACCCTGCAAAGGAAGGCCACCGAATTGTGCACTTTATTTGTCACTTATTTGTTTTTAAGATTTTATTTTTTGGGACGCTTGGGTGGCTCAGCGGTTGAGTGTCTGCCTTCGGCTCAGGGTGTGACCCCGGGTCCTGGGATCGAGTCCTGCATCGGACTTCCCGCAGGGAGCCTGCTTCTCCCTCTGCCTGTGTCTCTGTGTCTCTCATGAATAAATAAATAAAATCTTTTAAAAAAATAAAATAAATATTTTAAAAATAAAAGAAACGTCTACACCCCACATGGGGCTTGAACTCATGACCCCGAGATCAAGAGTCGCGTGCACCACCGACTGAGCCGGCCAGGCACCCCGAATTGTGACCTTAAAGATGAGTGAGTTCTGTGGATTAGGACAAAGAGAGACCTTTGGGACACTGCTATCTAGCCCACCTGCTTTATCTTTTCTCAGGCGGTGCGTGGCTGTGGCTTGTTTTTCCTGGAGTTGGGATCACGGTTCTACTCTGTTTCCACGGTGATTAGCAGCTGAGGTTGCTTTGCCATTCCGAGCTCGGACCTTGAACCCGCAAGCTGGAAGACATGGGTGTCCCCTCGCGTGGGGGCCTTCGCACGCTTAGACCCTCCCTCGCCCCCCGATTCCAGCCCGTCCCACACGGTTCCTGCATCCCTCACCCACTGCCTGCCCTTCTGCCGTCGCCCCAGCACAGACCCCGTGACCTGGTCTCCCTTGGGTGCCAGCACTGTTGGCTCCTCGCGCCCTCCAGCACCCTCACTCCTACTCTCTCACTCCTTCCACGGCCATCCTTTGTGAAAGCTCTCCTTCATTTCTTGTCTTTCCCCCATCTCCTCTCGTGCTGGCATGAGCCCCCCAGTCCCGGAGCCCCCGGGCCCCTGGGTCACTGACTCCAGTAGACACTGGTCAGCCTGAGCCATGTGGCCTCTGGCAGCACCGGACACTGTGTCCATAGGACGCTGCCCACTCCTGACTCTGCGTCCTCCCTGCGTGGACCCCTAGAGCAGATCCCCCCCAACACCTGCTGTATTTCGCCCCCAGGAAAAGGCTCAATGCTGAAGGCACCTGGAATTGAGCCATTAGATGATCCACTCAAACCAAAACCAGAGGGAACAAATTCACTCTTCACTATGCGGCTACAAGCCACACGGAGCCAGAGGATGACAGGAACCTGCAGGGTGGAGTTGAGCAGAGTATCTCAACTTCAGCGCTGTGGGCACTTCGGGGTGAAGAGCCCTTCGCTGTGTGCAGTTGTCCTGTGCCTTGTAGGACATTTAGAAACATTTCTGAGCTCCACCCACCAGATGCCAGCAGCATCCCCTCCTCGTCACCCCTGCTGTGACAACCAAGCCAGTGTCCAGACAGTGCCACGTGTCTTCTGGGGACAAAATTGAGCCCTGTTGAAAACTCTGCTTTGAAAAAAAGAAGAAAGAAAGAAAGAAAGAAAGAAAGAAAGAAAGAAAGAAAGAAAGAAAGAAAGAAAAAGAAGGGATAGCCCGGGTGGCTCAGCAGTTTAGCACTGCCTTCAACCCAGGGCGTGATCCTGGAGACCTGGGATCGAGTCCCACATCAGGCTCCCTGCAGGGAGCCTGCTTCTCCTTCTGCCTGTGTCTCTGCTTCTCTCTCTCTGTGTCTCTCATAAATAAATAAAATCTTTAAAAAAAGAAAAGTATGGAGGAAATCTTGAAACAAAAAGGAAAAAACTGAGAGGATAAAAAAAAAAAAAAAGAAAAAACCTCTGCTCTGGAGCAAAGGCCTCAGATAGAGCATCCTTAGGAGGTGTATCGGGGTCCTTCCAGATGAACCTGGCCACAGCGGGGTGTGTGTGGGCTGGGGGTGGGGGTAGGGGGGAGCGGGACTAGATTTGAATAAATTGGCTCCTATGATTGTGAAGACTTGGTAAGTTCCCAAATTTGCAGGGGAGCCATCAGGCTGGAGGCCTGGAGAGGCTGCCGTTCAAGTCCAAGAGCCTTCTGGAGACAGAACTCCCTCTTGCTCAGGGCAGGTCAGCCTTTGGTTCTATTTAAGCCTTCAGCTGATCGGCTGATTCCCGCCCACATCAGGGAGTGTAATCTGCTTTATTCAGACTCTACCAATTTAAATGATAATCTCATCCCAAAAAACCCCCAAAAAACCCCCAAAAAACCATTTTCACAGAAACATCTAGAATAAAGTTTGACCAAGGATCTGGCTGCGGTGGCCCAGCCGATTTGATGCACAAAATGCGCCATTACAAAAGGATGCAGACTGGGGCACCTGGGTGGCTCCATCTGTTGAGCGTCCGACTCTTGGTTTCGGCTCAAGTCGTCATCTCAGGATCGTGGGATCCGGTCCCTCATGGAGCTCCACACAGACTGTGGGGTCTGCTTGTCCCTCTCCCTCCCATTCTGTTCCTCCCCTGCTTGCACTGGCTCTGGCTCTCTCTCTCTATTAAAAAAACAAATAATTAAAAAAAAACAAACAAACAAAGGGATGCAGGCTACCTTTATTCCCACAAAAGGAATTGCTTAGAAAATCTTGAACTTGGGGATCCCTGGGTGGCTCAGTGGTTTGGCGCCTGTCTTTGGCCCAGGGCGCGATCCTGGAGTCCCAGGATCGAGTCCCGCGTCGGGCTCCTGGCATGGAGCCTGCTTCTCCCTCTGCCTGCATCTCTGCCTCTCTCTCTCTTTCTCTGTCTATCATAAATAAATAAATAAAATCTTAAAAAAAAAATCTTGAACTTGATTCAGCACTTTTCCTTCCTTCCTTCCTTCCTTCCTTCCTTCCTTCCTTCCTTCCTTCCTTTCATTTTTTACACTGTCAGAGTTATTTTGGAACATTTTTATCATATCGTAAACAAGGAACAACTAAGTGTATATATATATATATATATATATATATGTTCCCGGGTTAGGTAGGCATCCAGGTTTGCAGGTAAGAACAAAAGTAACAATTACAGAATTGAATCACGTAAGTAAGAATGTTAAACTACATTAGAAATATTAACACAAACTCATGATTTCAAATAACTACACTAGCAACCATTAAAGATGATTCTCTCTATATAGATGAACCCATTTCCCCATGTGGGGGCCGGGAGCCACCTGCTGGGCCTGGAGCAGTGTGGTGAGCATGGGGCAAGGAAGCTGTTAAGGATTATTGGGGTCATGTCAAGAGGATGCAAGAGCTTACTTAAGGGACTCCCATTGGCCAAAGTTTCTGCCAATTTGAAGATCAAAAGGAGATCGACCGTAATTGATTAAGGCAGACTGATTTTATGAAAAAGCACGCCAACAGTGACATATAAGTTACCGTCACGTCCTACTGAAGGCAACCGTCATAGAATGTGCGTGCGTCTTATCATTCATTCGATTACCATATCAATAAAGAGTACATTTGTCTGAAGACATTTGCCTACTCAGGCGAGGACTCCTAGAATAATCCAGTATTCGGTAACTTCAATAGTTGTAAATTAGGGTTTGATTTATAATAATGTCAGGGGAGGGGCTAAGGGGTGTCAGCACAGACAAAAGAAGATTGATGCAAAAGCCCAAAATTGTCAACGTTGGGGCATCAGGACTAGAGAGTCATTTTCTACTCTTGTATGTATTTATGATTTTCCGTGATAAAAACAAAAACAAAAACAAAAAAACTTTAAGTCAGGAGGACGGGTGAAACAAAATTGGCAAAGCTCATTGGTGAGTCTGAGCACTAGGCACTTAACTCTATTCCTTCTACTTTTGCATATGTTTTAGATTTTCCATAACAAAAATCACTTTTTCTAAGTGTTCACATCTGCTAGAGTCATTCGTTAGACTGACTGATCCAAGGTTCGCAGGCTGAGCTCAAAGGCGAAGGAGGACCCCTTGAGGCTGTCACTGCCCGCAGTGCCTCCAGCCACCCGACCTGGAAGGGGCAGGGACCAGACCAACTCCACATGCCCCTCCTGATCCCTTTTCATCTTTCCACCCTCCTCTGGGCCTCCCGACCCCCAAGGGCTGCCTGCAAGCTCCCTGCCACCCAGGTTTCCCGTGTGTTTGGCTCTTCTGGAGACCATGGGCAGGAGCTGGGTCTCCTGCCTTCTAGCACACTCTCTTCTTGCCCCCCGCGGCCTGGGGGGCCAGGGTGGCAGGAGGGGCCGCAGAACCCCTAGCTGGTGTGCAGTCCTGAGTTTCCTGTTCTGATGTGCAACGCTGTCCCGTGCTGGCTCGGGAGCCCCCCCGCCGGTCAAACCTCATCCCCCAGAGCCTGGCCGGGGTGCCACTCCCTCGGGGCACCTCTCCCATCAGCCTGGAAGGAGTCCAAGCCCCGATTCTAGCCTCGCCCTAGCCTGTTATGGGGTTTCTTTGTTTGTTTGTTTGATGTGTTTTGTGTGATTATTTGACAAATGTCTCCTTTTCCTAACAGAAAGCGTCCTGAGCGCCGGGCCTGTTTCCTCCCACAATTGTTGGATGCTGTGCTCCCAGCACATGGTTATAGGCCCTTAGTAAGCACTTGCTGAATGCATATTCATTTGAAAGAAGGAATCGTGAGGCACCTTGTCCTACCAGCAGCCACTGTCGCAGGTGTCCTGGGGTGTCCCGCCCCTTATGCCGGCCCCCGTCCTGACCAATAAATGGAATCCCGGAGTGATGCCCCATGGACAGCTAACCTGGCCTCCAGAATAGCACCAACAGAACCTTCTGCAGTGGGCACCTGGGTGGCTCAGTGGTGGACCATCTGCCTTCGGCTCAGGGATTGAGTCCCGCATTGGGCTCCCTGCAGGGGGCCTGCTTCTCCCTCTACCTCTGTCTCTGCCTCTCTGTGTGTGTCTCTCATGAATAAATAAATAAAATCTTCAAAACAAAACCTTCTGCAGTGACAGAAATGTTCTAGATCCTCCGGGTCCGGTATGGCAGCCGCAAGCCACATGTGGCTATGGGACACTTGACATGTAGCGAGTGCACTTGAGGAGCTGGATTTGTTATTTTATTTACTGTGGGTGGACCGTGAACACCCAGTGGCTGTAGTATTGGCCACGCGGGGCTTTGGAGAAAGGGGAGACTCGACGACAGGGATGGATTGGAGGAGCAGCAGCAGAACAGCCCCCACCCCAAGACTCCCTCCCACCTCTGGGGTTCTTCGCGTGGAGGCAGCCTCTACTAAACATGCAACCTCCCAGGGTCCCTTTTTTTTAATTTAAAAAAAATTTTTTTTTTTTAAATTTATGATAGTCACTCACACACACACACACACAGAGAGAGAGAGAGAGAGAGAGAGGCAGAGACGCAGGCGGAGGGAGAAGCAGGCTCCATGCACCGGAAGCCCGACATGGGATTCGATCCTGGGTCTCCAGGATCGCGCGCTGGGCCAAAGGCAGGCGCCAAACCGCTGTGCCACCCAGGGTCCCTTTTTTCAACGTATACGCTCTCACTGAATCCTTCCAACTGAGTCCTTTGCTACATACGGGAGTTTATTTAATCCTTAGAGCAGATGGAGCATTTCCAAATGAGGACGTCGTGCGGCAAGTACTGTGCTCGGCCACAGCGACGTGCAGCTGCCCAGCTGAGGGAGCAGAGGGAGAAGCAGGCTCCTCACAGGGATCCCGATGCGGGACTCGATCCCTAAACTGGGATCCTGCCTTGAGCCAAAGGCAGACCCTCAACCGCTGAGCCACCCAGGCGTCCGGAAAAGTCATTTTCTGCTGGCAGGGTGTTCACATGCAGACTCCGACACCCAGAGGGCAGTGTTGGAAAACTCCAGGCCGGAGCTGTCCTGTGTCTGAGCCGCGAGAGGCAGCAGAAAGGGGCCAGAGCGTCATCGGGGATGCAGGAGCATGGATGGGGCGAGAACGGATCTCTGAGCCCACCAGGCTGGGGCTGGGCTGAGTGGCTGTCCCCGGCTCTTCCCTCCAGGCCTTGGGGGGTCTGGATGCCCACAGAAGCCCCCTGCCAGCTGGCCGGGCGGTGGGCTGGTTGGGGAGGGGGTGAGCTGAGCAGCATCCCATCAGACCGAGGCCAGGAGTCCAAGCTCCCAGCATCCCCTGAAGTCTGGGGGTGCCCCACACCAACCCTCCATCCAGTCTCCCCCCCAGCCCCTGACCCCCACCCCAGAAGTCCTGCAACACATGCTCAGTGTAGCAGAGCCTGCACAGAGCCAGCAGCCTGGGTCGCAGGTTCAGGTTCTGTCAGGAGACAGGGAAAACACTGCACCTGGAAGTCCTATTTTCTCCTCTGTAAAGAGGGGGTGCGGGTTGGGGAGGGGGCAGACAGCCGGGGCCTACCCCCAGGGGCTGCAGGGATAAAGGGAAGCAGCATGCTGTGGGGTGGGGGGGGAGCCTGGGGAGCTATGAAGTGCTCTCCATCCTCCCACCAGGGCCTGTGCTCATCCTCCCCGCTCATCCTCCCGGCTCCGACCCACCCAGGTTGGCTCAGGGTAGAGGTAAGTGGGGACCAACCATGTGGCAGAGTGACAGCGATCCCGAGCCTGCAAAGACCTTTGTGGCTGGGCAAGAAGGGCCCCCAGGCCTGCCAGCCTCCAGATCCCGCAGATAAGGAGAGATTGTCTAATCTGGGCTTCATTCCAGAGATGGACAAACCAGTTTGCCTCACCTTCCCCCAGGGCAAGGGGGTGGGGGCCAGAGCCTCAGCCTGAACCTCCTCTGCCTGGGGACAGGCAGTCAGCCCCTTGGCCTTGACTCTGGGGCCCTGAGAGCCTCTCCATGACTCAGCGGGTCCTACTGCCCTCCGTCCCCTGTGCCCTAAGGCGTTTAGGGACATTTGGTAAAGGTACAGTCAGGTTGTAAATCAGTCCCCCACCTCCTGCCACCCTCAGGCATCACTGGGGGGAGAAGCCGCCACTTCTGCTGCACCAGCTCCCTGGAGCCCCGGGCCAGGTCCTTTGATAGATCCCAAAGTGGACACCTCCAGGAGCAGTAGGAGCGGGTCTGACCACGGCGCAGGTGGCCCCGGCCGTGCTTTAGGACAGCCTCTGCTGGGGACCAAGTTGCACGTGGCACCTGAAAGAGTCTCCTCTCTCCTCCTTATGCTAATTTAAAAATCCTTGTGCTCATTCCTTCAACACGGATGGGCATGTGCCCTGGGTGGGGCACGGGAGTCACTGTGATGAGGACTCTATCACTGCCCTGGGGGAGGACTCTGAATCTGGGGTTCGGGGGGAGCAAGACGCACCAGTGGCATGATGTCATCAGAGCTATGCAGGCTGTGTGCAGGAGAGCCAGGGAAGCAGGACGCCCGGAGGAGGAGGAATTGGGGCTGGGTCTCCAGGATGGGGATGTCCCTGCAGGAGCTCAGCACGGGTCCCCCAGGCAGAGGGCCCAGAGTGCTGCGTTTCAGGGCAGCGGCTCAGGAGAGGGGCCTTGAGAGCACTAGTCATTGATACCAAAGTTGGGGACAACAGAGAAAGCCCTTGTTTTCAGAGCCAAACGGCTAGAGAGAGTGGGGTGAGCTTGGGGACGTACCAGTGTCCAGTGGGGCTGGTGCCAGAGGAAGGGGAGGGAGGGGGAACAGATAGGCTGGCGGGAGCTGACCTGCCTTGCAGAGCTTTGGGGGCTGTGGCTGTGTCCTGTGGACACAGGGCCCCCAGGAGGTGACAACCAGATTTATGCTGTAGAAATGCCACTCTGGCTTCCAGGTGGAGAGGTGACAGGTGAAAGAGGGGACCCAGGAGGAGGTAGGGCCATGTAGAGGTAGGGAGTGCACACTGGGGTCCCCTAAGTTCATTTATTTTTGTATTTTTAAAGATTTTAATTGAGCAGCCCGGGTGGTTCAGCAGTTTAGCTCCACCTTGGGCCCAGGGAGTGATCCTGGAGACCCGGGATTGAGTCCCACACTGGGATCCCTGCATGGAGCCTGCTTCTCCCTCTGCCTGTGTCTCTGCCTCTCTCTCTCTCTCTCTGTGTCTCTCATGAATAAATAAATAAAATCTTTTCTTTTTTTAAAAGTGGTGCTAAACCTCTGAGCCATCCAGCCACCTGCCCCCTTAACCTAAGTTTAAAATCTGCTTCCCTACTTCCAACCTGGGGGTCACCCGACAGGTCCATCTGGCCAGCACAGCGGTGTCAGGAACTGTGCTGGGTGCTGGCGTTAGAGACCCTGCTCCTGCCCAGGCCAAGCCTCCGTTCTCACAGGCACCTCCTCAACCCCTCTGAGCCTTGGCTGCCTGCCTGCAAAGTGGAGGCGATAATCATACTGCCTCCCAGACTAGGATATGATACAGGAGTTGATATGAGTAAAATGCTTAGTGTCGTCCCTGTCGTTATGTTACTCGTTCAGGCAAGAAGGCAGGGGAGCAGCCAGTTGTGAACTGCGTCCCCTCAGGTCCATAGGCTGAAGTCTCAAACCCCCAGGATCCCAGAACATGACTGTGTTTGGAGATGGGGCCTTTGAAGAGGTAATTAAGGTGAAATACAGTCATCAGGATGAGCCCTAATCCAACCTGATGACAATGACAGCGGCGTCCTTGGGAAAAGAGGAGAGTGGCCTGGGAGGAACCAGCCCTGCCCACACTTTGATATCAGACTCTCGGCCTCTAGAACCGTGAGAAGCTAAGTCTCTGTGGCTTAGGCCGCCCAGCCTGCGGTATTTGCTTCTGCATCCCTAGCAAACTAATAGGATGCACCAGGCAGCGTGGCAGGACGGGGAAGGAGATGGATTTGGGTCCCTTGGGGGACTGGTGTGCCCAGCACACAGTAGGCACTCAGGAGACATCTGTTGAGTAAGGTTCGATTCAGCATGAGAGGAGCCAGAAAGGGGGGACTGGGCATTCCAGAGGGGGCAGGACAAGCCTGATGGGGCCGGGCAGAGGGCGGTGGGAGAGAGATCTCTAACCTCCAACACTGCCCAGCGCCCCTGGCACAGAGCGTGTTCACCCCTCGACTGCACTCAGGCCTCCGCGCAGCCCGGGATACCTCCGTATCCCACATTTACTGAAAAAGAAACCGAGGCTCTGGCAAGGGGCAGGGGGTCCTTTAGGACCCCCAGGGGGTCGCTCTGCAGGACAGGTGGCTGGAGCATGGGGGAGAAGGGGGTGCCACTGAGAACAACCCGGAGCTGGGACCCGGGAGCTCCCAAGGCTTGGGGGTTTGGGTTGCTTTGCTCACCTTTCATGTCATTTAGTTCCAAAGTGACTGAACCTGAGCAGGCTGGGAAGCTTGGCCCTCAGCCCCTCTCAGATGGAGCAAAGGCTGAAAGCAAGGGCGCTCAGGGGTCAAGGTGACCCACAACTTCTCTGATTTCTAAAGAAAAGAGTAGTGGAAACCGGCTCAGGCCTCTCTGGTGCTGGGAGAGACATTTCTGGGTGGAGAATGTCCAACCCATAAATTCCCCATGTTTTGAATTCAAAGGAGGCCTGTATGGGGCCGGGAAGTTTGCATAACCTCTCACATCACAGGACTTCCTGCTTGCGGTGGCCTCCTGACAGGCTTGTCATCTGGGCCAGGGTTCAGAGACGGGCTGAAGCACCCGAGGTATCCGAACGGGTCTGAAGTCAGTCTGAGGCTCGGAGCCATGGAATCTGCTGGATCAAAGAGCGAAAAATTAAAATATATATATATATATATATATATATATATAAAATGTGACAAAAATGTTTCGGGAATGTGTACCCAGGATGCTGGGTCACAGCACAAGGACACAGGCAGGGTGCTGCAGGGGGACAGTGGTGTCGTGGCCTCTCCGTACCCCACCTCCCTGCTCACACACCAGCCTGGGTGTCTCCCGGGGGAATGTGCCACAGTCTCTCCTCTTTCCTGCACTTGTCCGTCTTCAGAACTGGCCACATCAAAGTCAGCATCTTTGAAGTGGAGACTTGTTTATAAATCCAAGACCTTTTAATTTTATTTTTTCCCAGAATGTTTTGGGGCCTCTGCAGATTGTTATTTTAACTCTTTTCCCCAGATGTTCTAGCCATATTTGGGCAAGACAAGAGACTGGAGGACTTTTTGTATTTTTTTTTTCTTTTTTTCATGAGAAATTGCAGTATCTGAGAGAAGACAGCAGTGCCTGGGGTCTTCTCCCTCTCCCTCTCGTGGGTGATTCTGGGCTGAGCCTTTGTGGTCAACTTGGCTGGTCCCTATTTATGTCCACATTCACAAACAATCGTTGGATGAGAAATGTCAGCCCATAAAAATTCTTGGAGGAAACTCCCACTGCCTTGCCCAAGAGATCACTATCTCTGGGGCAGTGACTTTCTATCCCCCAGCGATAGGGATCTGACCATACACTCCATATATCTGGGCTCCAGTGACTGGACCCCTCCCCATGTCACAGAGGGGAAACACGTCCAGAGACGAGCATGCTCCAGAGAGCATGAGTTTTTTTTTTTTAAAAGATTTTATTTATTTATTCATGAGAGACACACAGAGAGAGGCAGAAGCAGGGACATAGGCAGAGGGAGAAGCAGGGTCCCTGCGGGGGAGCAGGATGAGGACTCAATCCCAGGACCCCAGAATCACAACCTGAGCTGTAGGCAGATGCTGAGCCACCCAGATGTCCCCGGATGTTTGGTTTGTAAAAACACTCTTACTTGGGCAAATTTCAAACTATAGACACATTTCAAGAACAATACAATGAATATCCATATATGTATATTTTATTTTTATTTTTTACCAATTGTTCACATGATGTGACATCTGCTTTCTCTCTTACTTTCTCTCTCTGACTTCCTCATATACTTGTGCTAGTTTCAGATACGGTGACATTGTACGCACAGTACTCCAGCACACGTCTCCTTCCACGTGACCACCATACCACAACCACATTCAGGAAACTGAAGGTCTACTCTGTGTGATTATCCAGCACACATCCCATAATCCAGATTTCTCTCATTGTTCTGCTAACTACAAGGGGGCTCATTATAGGTTGGGTTTTTTAAATATTTTATTTGTTTATTTGAGAGACAGAGACAGAGAGAGCACAAGCAGGGGGAGCAGCAGGGGGAGAGGGAGAAGCGGACTTCCTGGCAAGCAGGGAGCCCGATGCGGGGCTCCATCCCAGGACCCTGAGATCACGACCTGAGTCGGAACCAAGGATCAGCCATTCAACCATTCAACTGGCTAAACCAATCAGGTGTCCCTACAGGTTGTTTTTATCCAACAATTAATCAAGGGGCACAGGGAGCAGTGAGCTGTTATGTCTTCTTCAACCTACGACAGTTCTCAGCCTTTTGTTTTGTTTGCCTCTGCCTTTGTGGATATGAGCATTTTCAAAGCATCCAGACCAGTTGGTTTGCAGAAAGTCCCTCAATTTGGATCTGTCCGATTGTTTCTTCTTGTTTAGATTTGGGTTAAAGTTTTTGGATGGGAGCACCACATAGATGGTCCCAAGCCCTTCTCAGAGGCCCGACCCCAGGAAGCACATGAGGTCAGCCCACCCCATTCCTGGTGACCTTAGGTTCAATTACTTCACTAACTTGACGCCCCCAGATTCCCACACATCTTGTTCCTTAAAAATCTTTCATCAGTGGTTTTAACATTGAGAGGATTCTTTCCCATAATCCATTATTACCAGGAGGTTTGCAAATGACGATTTTTGTTTTGTCATTCCTTGTACATTTATTAGTTCGTTTTCTTCTTTGAAGGAAAATGTTCTCTTTTGCAACTTTTCTTAAAGTGCCAGTATTGACTCATGGATTCGTGTTTCACCCAATGGGCTAAATATGTTGCTTCCACTATTTATTTTGTGCACAAACTTTCCATTGGGCTGTTGGAAAGTCTGGGCCAGTACCTTGGACATAACTCCATCATCTTCCAATACTCCTCCAGATTCCAGGATCCTCTTGACATTCCCCATCCCAGCCCCAGAGTCACCTAAAAGGCCCAGATGCCCTTTACTGGGGAATGCTGTTTCAGGATGCAGGGTGCTAAGTGGGCTCCTGTCACTTAGGAGTCACTTCAGTAGGTAGCACTAGGGGGCTGTTATTTTGTCCTAACAATGCTACTAATTCAAAACTCCAGGGGGTATCTGGGGGTTGGGGGGTGTCCACCTTCAGCTCAGGTCATGAAACCAGGGCCCAGATGGAGCCCCTGGACTGTGGGGGGGGGGGTCCCTGCTCAGCGGGGCGTCTGCTCCTCTCTCTCCCTTTGCCCCTTCCCCTGCTCATGTGCTTTTGAGCAGCCGGCTCTCAAATAAATAAATAAATAAATAAATAATCTTAGAAAACTCCCCACACCTCCGAGAGTTCTTCTTCCTCCCTTCCAAATCTCCTTCATCCCATAGTGAGGACCTGGGTCCTGACCCCAGTTCTAGGATACACCCAGTTGCTACAGAACTGCTCCGCCCTCCCCTCTGCCTGGCTCCTGCAGAACAGGGTTCTGCAGGAGTTCCCTTTGCCCTCAGAAAGCTCTCTCTAAGGGAGTGTAGTCAGACAAGCTTTCCAGTCTCTTAGACACTATTTTTTTTGCACAGGATTGTGTCTGAATTCCTTACTTTCTGTTGGTTTCTAATTCTAGTTTTTTCCCATCCTTGTTGACTTATGTCTTAAATGTAAAATATAGTATTTAAGGTACTCTTGCGGAAAACTACCATTCCTGACTCTGGAAGGAACCATCTAGACCAGGTGAAGCCCACAGCACTGTTTTCAAATGCTCCATGGGAAGCAAGCCTTTTGAAATAAATAGCCCAGGCTGGGCAGCAGGACTGTGCTCCTCCAATCTGGGCGTTTCGGGAGTCCCTGAGGAGCCCTGGCCTTGCACCTGTGACCACAAAGGGTCACCCCGAAGTCGCCTGGGTGGCTCAGTGGTTTAGCACCTGCCTTTGGCCCAGGCGTGATCCCAGAGTCCTGGGATCGAGTCCCATATTGGGCTCCCTGTGTAGAGCCTGCTTCTCCCTCTGCCTGCGTCTCTGCCTCTCTCTGTGTGTCTCTTATGAATAAATAAATAAAATCTTTAAACAACAACAACAACAACAAAACAAAGGGTCACCCTGGCGCATCCAGATAGCTCCCAGGCCCGGGACCTCAAGGTTTCCATGACAGCACTTTCTCTGATGAACCTGTTGCAACTATCTCCACCAGAGCCCAGCCAGTACCTGGCACTTAGTAGGGTCTCCATAAATAGCTGTAGGAATTAGCGCCCCATTTCCCAGTGTGGACACGGCGGCCCAGAGAGGGGATGTCTCGTCCCCCCGCCGCCCTCGAGGTCTGATTAGGCTGTGAAAGCGCCGCCTGAGCCTGTGCACACAGTAGGCGCTTCGGTAAAGGCGCGCGGGGTCGAAGGGAGGGAAGGTCCGACAGGTGTGAGTGAGTCTCCGGGGGCACCTCGCGGTCAGGGAACGGGGGCGGCGCGTATGCAAATAGGCCGCGAGGAGCCCGGGGATTGGTCAGCGCGGCCGGGGGGCGGGGCGCGCCGAGGGAGGCCGGGCCGCCAGGTGCGGGTGGACGGGGGCGGTGCGTATGCAAATAGGCCACAAGGAGCCCGGGGATTGGTCAGCGCGGACGGGGGGCGGGGCGCGCCGAGGGAGGCCGGGCCGCCAGGTGCGCGGACGCCGAGAGGCGCTGGGCTCTCCGGGCCCCCCAGCCGGCCCGCGCTCCCGCGGCTTCTTCAGGGCGATGCCCCCGCTCTGGGCCCTGCTGGCCCTCGGCGGCCTGCGGCTGGGCGTGGGTAAGCGGGGAAGGGACAGCGGGTCGTGCCCCGGGAGGGCGGGCAGCCGCCCCACGGTCCTGAGCGCAGGGATGGAGCGCAGCCCTGGGAACTCCCTCTATGCCAAGCCCTGGGCAGGCCCTGGGCATCGGATATTAATAATAAAGACAGCACTGTTTAATGAGCTCCCTTGGGTGGGGGATTCCAGGGCTCACGGATCAGATTCCTGGGATGGACCCTGTGACACACACAGGGTCTGCCGGGGAGCAGAGAAGGGGCTGGACTAGACCCTGGAGGTGCCAGGACATTTCAGGGGAAGAGGCAGCTGGGCAAGTTCAAGAGTGAGGCAGTGTGGTCTATCCTGGGAACCTCCCCACCGGGGTCCATCAGCCTGGCTGGAGCATGGGATGGGGTGGGGTGTGCTTTGGGGTGAGCCTGGGCACCCAGGGAGGCAGAGCCCAGAGCTTCTGGACTATGATGCCTCTCCAGAGAAGCCGGACTGCGCTGGAGGCCCTTCCAATGCAGTGGGCGAGCCCCAGAAGGGGCCTAGCAGGAGAGTGACAGGGTCAGATGTGCCCGTTAGGGAGCAGAAGACTTGGGAAGGGGGGCTTGTTTCTGGGGTCCAAGTCAAGAGAGTGGAATTCCCAGACTGGGCTGACTGGGTGAAGAGATGCCTGGGGAGGCAGGGGGGTTCTTGGCAACTGTCTGTGTGTGGGGAGAGAGGGCAGCCGTTAGGCCAGACTGCTTGGTTTCTGGAGGGACAGCTGGTAGGGGCAGGGGTGCCGCTTGTGACTGAGACAAATTCTTGAGATGGGCCACAGGCAGGGTGAGCCCCAGGGCCTGCCACGCCCAATAATGGTATGCAGACTGGGGCGGGGGGCAGAGCGTGCCCATGGGTGTGGACAGTTCTACCGGGGGTCAGTGCCTGTCCTCCCTGCCTCCTATAGGTGTGAACCTCCAGCCCCAACTGGCCAGCATGACCTTTGCCACCAACAACCCCACCCTCACTACTGTGGCCTTGGAAAAGCCTCTGTGCATGTTTGACAGCGCGGCGACCCTCAATGGCACCTATGAGATCTACCTCTATGTCCTGGTCAACCTCGGTGAGGGTTTGCTTCCCTTGGGCGGTGCTGAAGGGGGCTTCGGCCTGTCTGCGGGGAGGTGGAGAGGGGGCAGCTCGGGGGACACTCTAGCTCTGTCATTCAGCTACCCCCGGGGACCTCACCGACGGCCACCAGTGCCTGCCGTGTGCCAGCCCTGGGCTGCGTGCTACCGTCACACATCCGTGCTTGCCCTTGGAGAGATGTCGGGCAGGTGGAGAAGTAAAGACAGTGCCAGTCACTGAGCACATACATCATGCTCAGGGCTTCACATGCCTTGGAGTGAATGTTGACAACCAGCCCGCAAGACAACTGTCCCATCACAGAGCTGATGCCCATCTCAGAGCGAGGGACCTAGGCTCACGGAGACAGGATGGCTCCTAGGAGCTCCCAGGCTGGGAAGCAAACCCAGATCTCTGTGGCCCCTCAGACCCCAGCGCTTCCCCGTGCTTCCCCCGGTGGGTCGCAACTGACGTTGGTGAGGGGAACCATGCACTGGGACCCGCATGCTCCAGGCCGGCCCCTGCCCAGTCACCAGAGCAATCCTGGGCTTCCCAGGGACCACCTCTTACGTTCCTGGCAGCCAGTCTTTTACAGCAGCTCATTCAGAGCCGTCACCTGGGCCTGTGCCCAATCCATGCACACAGTGGGGTGTTTCTCTCCCATTTCACAGACGGGGTCCAGAGAGGTAGAGTGCATTGTCCAAAGTCACCCAGCAAGTCAGGAAGTGGCCTAGGACCCAGCATAGGTCTGTGCACCTCCACACTATTCCCCCTGAACCATATGACCCCCCTTCTCATTTTACAGAAGAGAAGATCTAGGGGCGCCTGGGTGGTGCAGTGGGGGGAGCAACAGACTCTTGGTTTCAGCTCAGGTCATGATCGCAGGGGTGTGAGATCGAGCCCCGTGTTAGGCTCTGTGCTCAGCGCGGAATCTGCTGGAGACTTTCTCCCTCTGCCCCTTGCCACTACACTCGCTCAAGCTCTGTCTCCATAAATAAATAAATCTTAAAAAAGAAGAAGAAGAGGATCCAGTGGTCTCAGGGGAGAATGACAGAAGTCTGCTGGAGTAGGAGGACCTGTGAGATCTTACAGGCCTGTAGGAAGAGGGGGTGCTCTTGCCCTAAGTCGGGGGTGCTCTGAGGGAGCCCCTGAGGGACCCTACCCCCGCCTGGGACCCCCAGAGGATGTGCGGCAGTGCTGGGTGACTGGCTGAGTGAGTACCTTTGAGCTGGGGCGGCCTGACTCCTGCCCCTGCCCCTGCCCCTACAGCCAGCTCCAGGAACGCCTCGGTGCAGGACGGCGCCAGGGCCCCGCTGAGCTCCACGGTCCAGCAGACAGAGGGAGGGAGGACAGGCCCCTATAAGGCCGTGGCCTTTGGCCTGATCCCCTGCGGTGACCTGCCCAGCTTGGACGCCGTGGGGGATGTGGCCCGGGCCTCGGAAATCCTGAACGCGTACCTCGTCAGGGTGGGCGCCAACGGGACCTGCCTGTCAGACCCCAACTTCGGGGGTCTCTGCAACGCGCCCCTGTCAGCAGCCACGGAGTACAGGTGGGTGCGAGAGGCAGCGCTGCCCTGGCCCCGCCTCGGGAAGGCCCAGGAGGGGGAGGTGTGCGAGGCCACATGTCTTGTGCCTGGTCTCCTGAAAGGCCGTGTGACCAGGCCAGGACCCCTGGGCTCAGAAGGACCTCTGCTTGGCTGCTTGGCTTAATCCTCTGCTGTTGTCACCTTGAAATTCTTTTTTTTTTTTTTTTTTTTTTTTTAACCACGGGGCCTGCATTTCCATTTTGTACCCAGCTCTGCAAATCCAGCACCTGGTCCTGGCTCATCACCTGTGGCAGCTCCTTCCCAATCCACTTCATTCAACAGGGACTAGCTGGTCTGGAGAGAGGATGGGTCCCTGCCTGAAAAGCAGTGGCCCCACATGAATGAGAGCCCCAGCCCCGTTGAAGGCTTTTCCTGCTACCAGCCCATCCTCTGCCTTTTCCTGCCTCCTTCTGACATATCCTCTGTGCCCCCCTCTCCTGACCACAGCACGTCCCTGATTCTTTTCCACACTTGTTTCTTCTCCGTGCGGAGCTGGGGGCTCAGCCCTGATCCATGGTCGTGGGGTCCCGCCTATGCCAGAGCCTCGGGTACCCCCACTCCTGTAACCATGGAAGCGCCCAGGCCCGAGACTCTGCACCTGCTAGGTGCGTTCGGGGCCCAGACCACCCTGCCGGCCATCCTGTCAGAAGGCTGGCGTCTCCTTCGGCCTCAACCACAGGGCCGGACAGAAGCCTCGGTGTCCTCTCCCCTACCTCCAACCTTGTTCTTAATGAGGGAAACCACCCCCCTTCCACCTACATCCCTGAGCCTCCTACCTGGGGAACTCGAGGCACATATCCTGGCCTCTTGAATTCTCTTCAAACCCAGAGAAATAGGAGATTAAGCAAAACACTGGAGGTTGTAGAGATTTTAAGGGTCATCTTTTTTTTTTTTTTTAACATCATACAAGAGGCTGTCACTTTTTTAGTTCTCAGACTATCCATGATTTTTAGCTGACTGTGTAGGAGGCTTCAGGTGGGCTCTGGAAATTTTGTGCTGATCTTTCATTATGGTTAGTGGCACTGGATTGGAATTTCTATATAAATGTGTAGTCCTGTCTCAAGGCAGTTGGGTTGGGAATGAATACTATTCCTTCTTTTGTTTGTTTTTTAAGTCCCTTTTGTGATACCAAGGACCAGGCTGGGAGGAAGGCAGGAACTCCATGAGGACAAATGGGTCAGCCAAAATGCTACACTCATCCTGTAGATAACAGAGAAACAAACAGGGGGGCCCTGGAGGGCGAGCTGCGAGGAGGGCCACTGACCCTGAAGGCTTTGTGGAAAAAGTCCAGGGGCAGGAGTAGGGGGCAAGGGCCCCAATGCCAAGTCCAGCACTGTCCTGTGGCCCGGAGCCCACCTTGTAGCCGTCTACGCTTCCATCTCCTAAAAGGACCTCTTCTGCCCCCCCAACCCCATCCTGATCCCTCCGCCTGCCTCTGGCCGGGGCGCACGGGATGCTTAGATGTCCCCCTCTCTCTGTCTCCTTACAGGTTCAAGTACGTCCTTGTCAATATGTCCACGGGCTTGGTGCAGGACCAGACCCTGTGGTCCGACCCCATCCGCACCAACTGGCGTGAGTGGCAGGGCTGGGCTGGGGGGCGACCCTCAGGGGGACGTGGGACACACCCTCAGGCCGTCGCTCAGCAAAGTACCCCCAGACACAGGCAGGCTAGTGGGCTGATGAGGAAAAGGCAACCTAAAGTGGTTTGACTCGAGACCCCCCACCTGCCCTCGTCTCCCTCCCCTGGGGCCAGGTGTCGGCAGAGGCAGGGGAAAGATGGGCTGGCATGATGGCAGGACCATAGTCAAGGCTTTTGCCTCCAAGCGGCAGGGGATCTATCCCGCATTTCCATCCCAGCCTGCCCCTTTGTGGAGACCTCACAGCCACGTCAGATGGTTCCAGATGGTTCCAGATGGGTCCGGAGGCGAGGACTTGGTGCAGGGGGCGAGCAGGGGAGGCAGCCAGAGTGCCACCCACCTCTCCACCCTGTTCTCTGGAGACTCGGCAGGCCTCCTAAAGGCCAGGGAGCTCAGGGGCCCAGGCGGCGGCCTGTGGTCCTGCCCTGTCCCTCCTCAAGCCTCCATCCGGGTTCTCAACATGCATCTGAGGTTTAGACACAGAATCGTGTCTGCTGAAGCAGAGGGGCAGCAGAGGAGATTTCCCAGGGTAATCTTGACAGCACCTGACCCTAACGTTAGAGCCCCAGCCCCCACACCTTGGTGCCCAAGTTGACACTTGACAGCTCAGCATAAAACCTCCTCAGACCCCCGACCCCCTTGGTAAGCTTCCAGGGTCTGCAGTGGCTCAGAAAGCTTGCTTGAGGTCACAGGGCTAGGGTGGGGTGTGGCTGGGGTGGCCCCCCACCCATCCTTCCCATGGCACATCAGTGCATCGAAGTCTCCCTGCCCTGGGACCGAGGGTGCTGAGTTCAAGCCCAGCCCCTGCATCTCACCGCTCTGTGAACCCGTCAGGACCTCAGTCTCCACATCTGAGAAGTGGGGAGAAAAGCCCTTGCTCTGCGTCCCCTCAGGGTTCCTTGGAGCAATGCAGACAGAAGCGCTAGGCCCAGCTCTTCTTGGGCAGGGCAGGAGGTCAGCTTGGGACAGCGTGCCCTCTGGGACCACCCAGCCCCGTAGACTTGGGTCTGGGTTCCGGGTGCCCTTGAACAGGAGCCCAGCCTCCCTCGGCTGCAGTGAGCGATCTGCAGAGCAGGGGTCTTGTCAGGTGTGCGAGGGACAGTGGCTGTGAAGCGGCCGGCTCGCAGGAGGACCTATGAAGAGTTCGTGTAGTTCCAAAGGGTGACGCGGGCCAGAGCCGAGGGGAAGCTGAGGTGCACTTGGCCCCTTAGCCCGGGCCCTTGTTCCATCCTGAATCACTTATAATCTGCGTCCCTTCCATTTCACCAGAAGGGTTTAGTTTGTAATTGAAAATTACGCAGAAAGACAATTAGGGAGAAAGGAGATGAGCCAGGGAGGGGCAAGCAAGGGGACTGCATCTCGGGGCTGCGCAGGGGGGACACAGACACTGACCGGGGTCCCCCTTCATCCCAAGACCCATGGCTGCCCGGCCGGGTGGGGGGGCGCGTGTGTCCCTGGGAGAAGGCTGAGGGGTGCCGTGTCTGGGGACTAAGTGGGCCCATGTCCTGTTAGCCACCCCGTATGCGGCGATTGACACGTGGCCAGGCCGGCGGAGCGGGGGCATGATCGTCATCACGTCCATCCTGGGCTCCCTGCCCTTTTTCCTGCTGGTCGCCTTTGCCGGAGCCGTTGTCCTCAGCCTTTTGTGAGTACCTGCCGGCTGGAGGCCCAGACTGGGGGCACTGGGGGCACTGGGCGCACCCCACCCACAGGGTCTTCTGAGGTGGGGGAGGGGGGAGCCCAGAAGGCAAGGGAGCCACCTTCCACCCTGGGCTGGGGTGGGGTCCGGTGAGAGGGGAGCAGCGTTCTGGGGTGTCCACGGTGGAGTCGTTCAGCCGGGCGGGGGGACCCAGCAGCAGGACTTTGTGGGCAGGTCGCAGCTCCCACACGTCTCCCATGCCTCAATGTCCCCATCTGGGAAAGGGGGGGTGCTAAAAACCATTATTCTCCCTGTGGAGTCATGACCGGTCAGCGGCATAATCCCCACGGAGTTTGTAGGGCGGCACCTGGATACTCCACAAGTATTAGGGTTCATTGTCATAATCCACCCCCTGGCTAGACTCGTGGGGAAACTGAGGCCAGAATAGGGGAAGGGTGGCCCTGGGTCACATGGCCAGTTAAAACAGCTGGGACCGGAGCTTGGGCTCCTGGTGCTACTGACAGCCCTGACGTGTGTCCGTTTGGATCAGGACTGGAGGTCCCCTGTGGGTGTCTGGAGCAGCTAACAGGCTGCCTGGTGGGAAGTCAGGTGTGCACACGATCCACCAATCCTGGGCAAGTGGCACGGGGCTGAAGCGAGGCGCCAGCAGGTGCCATGGGAATCCAGAGGAGGCTGAGGAAATCCTGCTGGGACTACCAGGGTGGGCTTCCTGGAGGAAGGAGCAGCAGGAGCGAGGTCTCTTCGGGACAGAGATGACTTGTAAAGTCCTATGACTTGTCAAGTCCTCTCATTGAGAGGGAGGGAGCCCCCGGGAGGCTTTGGAGATGGAGAGGGGTGCCTGTCCCGTGTGGGTGGGGGGAGCAGATGGAAAAGCTTGGAGTAGGTGAAGTTCAGTGGATGCAGAAATTAGCTGGGTGGAAAAAGCCACGGGGGCTGGAGGGGGGTGGGGGATGGAGTCAGGGGCAGGGAACTTGCAAATCAGGTGCCCCCCCACCATGGTTAAGTCAATAAAAACACAAACAATAGGTAAGATTAGCCGCCAGGAGTCTGGTCTGTCTGGCCTGGGAGCCGGCAGGGCAGGACGGGGTCATGTCCCTCCCTCCTTTTGGGCAACGGGTTAATCTGGCACCAAAGGTCCTGTTACCTGAGGAGGGCCTGGCTCCTCCACTGAGCCCTCCTCAGTCCCCCGCCCCCACCAGCTCCACCCAAGTGCCCACGGTTGCCCCAGACACTCTCAGCCCTTCCTCTCACATGCCTGGAATGCCTTTCTCTACCCTCTCTCCTCAGGCTATGCAGGGTCCCCTCCTCCAGGAAGCCTTCTGGGGGCTCCCACCCAGACTTGTCCATTCCATCTGGTCATTCTTTGCTGTGGCCCGTTTCCCCACACAGTCGTAGCTCTTTGGGGATTTGGGACCACAGCCTCCACCGTGTCCAGCTCCTGCTAAGATCTGTAGACTGTTCACCCAGTTGCAAAGGGTGCCCCCCGCCCCCTGCACTCCCGCATCTCAGGGCTTGGTGCACAGTGAGTGCTCTGCAAACACTGGTCTACTGAGTGCACGCCTAGGGTGACGCGGGTGAAAACAGCGTCTAGGGTGAAGGGCTCCGCCAGCCGGAGGGGTTTAGGGTTGCTCTCTGTGCCCCTAACCCTCGCCCTCTCCATCTGCTTGGTCAGGGACACGGGCAGCTCTGACCAGGAAACGAGGACTCACGACTCCCAGATCACGCAGGAGGCTGTCCCCCGGTCCCTGGGGACCTCAGAGGCTGTGTACACGTCTGTGAACCGGGGGCCGCCGCTGGACAGGGCTGAGGTGTACACCAGCAAGCTGCAGGACTGAGCCCGGGCTCCTCACCTAGGGGGGTGTGGGCAGCAGGTGCCTGCACCCTGACCCCAGCCTCGGAGAAACAGAGCACGTTGGTCCTGCGTGCAGGAAGGCCTCTAATAAAGTCTCCCCAAGATTCTGAGTTCAATAGAGATTTGCCAAATGAATGAATAAGAGGATAAAGGAATGAATGAATGAGCCAATGTCATAGGGAGGGGTTGGGTTGTATCTCTGGGGGGCGGAGCGCGGGTTCATTTGCAGTCGTGGAGGTGGGGAGGGTTAGGAAAACCCGGGATGGGCAGCCCCCGGGGGCAGGGGTTGGGGCAGCGGTGTAGTGTGGCCTTCTGCCCGGGCCTGATCCTGGAGTCCCGGGATCAGTCCTGGGATCGAGTCCCCATCGAGCTCCCTGCACGGAGCCTGCTTCTCCCTCAGCCTGTGTCTCTGCCTCTCTCTCTGTGTGTCTCATGGATAAATAAATAAAATCTTAAAAAAAAGGGGGGGGGGAACCAGGGCTGTCAGGCCTGGAACATCTAGATGTGAGAACCTGCCCACCCCTGCCCCTGGGAGGGGGAGGGTCCTGACAGGCAACCTGCTCAGCACGTGTTTGGGGTTCACTGGCCATGAGGAACTGGAAGCCCATCTGGGCCCCCCGGGGAGGGTGCTGGCTGGCCCCCAGCAGCCATCTCCTTCCCCCTGGGGCTCAGCTTCCTCATCTGGAAAATGCTGGTGTAAACGGCTAATTTCAAGGCTCCTTCCCTACTTTCCCTGAGGGCCCCACGGTGGGTGGCAGAGAGGCCTCAGACATGAGGGGCCCCAAGGCCTGGGGCAGGGAAGGGGGCGGAGGGACTCTCCCTGTCCTGCTTCTCAGCTCCCATGACTCACTTCTGTCTTCTGAGCCAGGTAGCAAGACCACTTCCCTTTGGGGAATGTGCAAACCGGGTGACGGTCCCACGTCCCATCACTGAAAGAAGACACTTGTCAGAGCAGGGCTGGGTCATAAAGCAGGAACACCACCGGCCACCAGCTGGGAGGAAGACCACCTTCCTGAGCTGCTGCACGCTCCCCATGGGCCTTGTCAGCAGGGGCGGGTGGGGTGCTCTGGAGTCACCTGATGGACCTCTGGGGGCGCGGACGGGGGCTAAGACACGCACGTATCTGCCAGAGGGTTCCAGAGCTGAGAGGTCTGGAGGCACAGGCTGTGGGAAGAAGCCTGAAGGCAGGAAGGAGCCAGAGCAGCTGAGCGTCCCAGGACCTGGGAAGAGCCCAGTCCCTGGGCAGTGGGGACAGGAGGGAGCCATGGTGCTGCTCTCCAGGGGGCACCCAGCCGGGGGGAGCCTTCCACTAGCTCCCAACCCCTCAAGACTGACTTCCGGGACACAGGAGGCTAGCCTGGGCAACCGCTGGAATTCCCGCTTCCTCTGTCTTGAGCCTTCTCCTCAGCCCTGCCTCCATGAGGACAGTCCTTCCAGAGCTTCTCTCTGAGAGTCGCCCGCAGCAGCAGAGGGGAGGCAAAGCTCCCTGGAAGTCTGCTGTTGGAAATTCATGCCAGTTTGCATTCCACTTTATAACATGCCTCTTTTGATTTTATTTTATTTTTTTATTGAGGTGAGATTCACATAGCATAAAGTTAACTTTTTTATTTTATCCTAAAGATTTTATTTATTGGGATCCCTGGGTGGCACAGCGGTTTGGCGCCTGCCTTTGGCCCAGGGTGTGATCCTGGGGACCCGGGATCGAATCCCACGTCGGGCTCCCTGCATGGAGCCTGCTTCTCCCTCTGCCTGTGTCTCTGCCTCTCTCTCTCTCTCTCTCTGTGTGACTATCATAAATAAATAAATTAATTAAAAAAAAGATTTTATTTATTTATTCATGAGAGACACACAGAGAGAGGCAGAGACACAGGCAGAGGGAGAAGAAGGGTCCCTGCGGGAGCCCGATGTAGGACTCCATCCCAGGACCCCGGGATCACGACCTGAGCCGAAGGCAAATGTTCAACCACTGAGCCACCCAGGCACCCCTAAAGTTAACTATTTTAAAGCAAACAATTCAGTGCCATTTAGAACATTCTCAGCGTTATGCAACCATCATCACCTCGACCTAGTTCCAGAATTTTTTTTTTTCAGAATGTTTTATCACCCCAAAAAGGAAACTCTGTACCTATGAAGCAGTGACTCTCCATTTCCTCCTCCCCTACTCTGTGTCCCTGACAGCCACAGATCTGCTTTCTGCCTCTTTGGATTCCCCTACTCGGGGCATTTCCTGTCAGTGCAGTCCTACAATGTGTGACCTTTTATGCCTGACTGCTTTTACTGAGCATGGTGTTTTTGAGGTTCACCCACACTGTAGCAGGTGTCAATGCTTTGTTCCTTTTTATGGATGAGTAATAAGTAGTTTGTTGTATGGATCTCTTGCTCATCGTCGATGGACATTTGGGTTTTTTCCACCACTTTGCTATTGCGCTGTTGTTTGTTTAGAACAGTAATGCTCTGAGTGTGTCTTCATGTATTTGTGTGAACACCTGTTTCACACGTCTCAGGTATGCCCCTAGAAGTGGAATTGCTGGGTTTCATGGTCATTCTATGTTTAACATTCTGAGGAAACATCAAATTGTTTTTGGAGTGGCCAGACCATAATGCATTCCCGCCAGCAACATCACCTGCATTTATTTTAGTATCAAAACAGCTAGAATGCATCAGTTGCTGTGGAGAAGGCCTCAGAATTATTCTATGGGTTTGGGTCTGGATCCATCCTCCCACCCCTTGCTACCACCATTTGAAAAGCAGGACCCCCAGTAGCCCAAGCCCCTGTCTGCTAGCAGGAACTATCCCCTCACTAGGGCCACTGGGTGGTGGCTGTCTCTTGATGCCAAGTCCTCTTCCCACCGGCCTGGCTGACTGAGGCCCAGGGGAACACGAACTTCCAGCTATGGAGACACTTTAGCATGAGTTCGTGACACAAAAGCTGAAGAGACAGAACCACTGGAACGCGGATGGGCAGACACATGCTGGGGCTCCGAGTAAGTGAGCAAATGAGCACTCACTGGTCTGTGGCTCAGGCAGGACCTAGCTCCCTGGGTGATGAGTCTCCTCTCCCCAGGGAGTGTTAATGAGGCCCTGCTTCTGGCTCTGAGGAGACCCTGTTGGGAGAGGCTGTTGGTCTCGTGAGTAAAGCTCAGCCTCTATGGAGTCAGATCTGACTTACCTGTCAGCCGGCAGAATGTAGGTGACCCATGGTGCCTGGTGTTTACTTACTCCTGAGAGACACACACAGAGAGGCAGAGACACAGGCAGAGGGAGAAGCAGGCTCCCTGCGGGGAGCCCGATGCAGGACTTGATCTCAGGACCCTGGGGTCACGACATGAGCCGAAGGCAGACGCTCAGCCATTGAGCCACCCAGGTGCCCCTGAAAAGGTTATGCTTGCTTCCTCCACCAGCATCAGGCCCCCCTGGGACGAGCTGGGGCCACTTCTGAGCAGCTCCTCAAGAGCAGTCAGGTGGCTCCCCTTGAGGGAACATGTGCCAGGGCCACGAGTGAAGAAGACACTGCGGAGCAGAGCCACAGCCTACGTGTGATGTGAGCAGGAATGACACCTGGGGTTGCAGACCCCTGAGCCTTGACGGTCGGCTGTCCTGGGAGGGGATCCACTCCCAGCTGTGCCCAGGGCCCTGGCACGTGGTCGCACCGGCTCCGAGGCAAGGCTGCCCCACTGCTGTCCCCGCTGCCGCAGGCCCCGCGATCTTCCCAGGACAGGTGAGCAGGGCAGGTGTGGCAGCAGCAGCCACTGGGCCGTGTGCCACCAGCCTCCGCGTCTTCCCAGGAGTCTGCCTGGAGCCCGTGTCCCGTCCTGGGGTTCTGATGAGGTCTGAGGCCTCCTGCCTCCCCTCCTGGGGGTGTGGCTGTAGTTGGGGAGCTGGACACGGGGTTCCCCTAGCCCTGTGGCAGTCGTCTAGCCCCTTCTGTCCGGGGTCGGTCTGCGGGGTGTGGAAGGCGGGGAGCAGGGGTCTTGCTTGGTCTCCCTCCGGCCTGCGTCTGATGAGGAATGCTGTGTGTCAGCAGCCAAACCGGCCCCTGGGCCTTGACAGTCGTGCATCGGTCACCACGGGTTCTGCAAACACGGTGTGAAGCCCTGGGACTGGCTGGGGTCACTTAGGAGGGCAGCTACAGGGAAGGCAAAGGACAGAGCCCGGTCAGCACTGGGACCGACCGGGAAGGAGGGAAGAGAACTCACTGGAAAGTGATCCCTGCCTACTCTCCGTGACCCCACTCCGTCTCCAGCCTCCATTTTCCTGCTCAGCCCCAGAACCTCCTTGTCACTGAGACGGAGGCGGTGTCGCTCACCGTGTCCCCTAAACCACCCTGACCCCCAGCACGCACTCTGTGCGCAGAACAGCCTGCCTGGAGGCCTTGGGTTGGTCCCTGTGGAATGTGGCTCCAGGCTCCCCCTGCCCCTCCCCGGGCCGGTGACCTAGCATCTTTCAGAGGGTGAGTTTAAGGCAAGGCCAAGCCTTCACTGTCTTCCAGCCAGCTCTACCCGACCCGGTGTGAGCACAGTGACCCAGGCGGTGCGTGCAACAGCCGAGCGCGGCTCATGAGCCCTGGGGGGGACGAAGCCCTCACAGAAACTGCTAATTGTAAATATCCGCGGGAGCAGGTTTCCTAGCTCCCGTCCCAGATTCTGAGGCTGCCCCTCTCCCGCCTGCCTGGTGGCTGAGATGGCAGAGTCTTCGGAGCCAACCTTTCCGCCTCTACACGGGGACCCCAGGCATGGCTCATGCATTAGCTGATCACACAGACGGTGCTGTGTGGCGGGGGACCAAGGATGTAACCTCTCTGTGCACCCTTGACCTCCTCTGTGCAGAGAGGGTCAGAATGCTGGGGAAGCCTGCTCTAAAATGGGTGATTTGTTTTTTGCTGAGATCCGATCAATCACAAAGTGATGTCAACAGAACCCTGAACCCCAGGCTTAGGAGAACTTGGAGCCACCCATCTGGGCAGGGGAACAGAACTGCACGGAGCATTTATTGGGGGCAGAGCCTTGGGCAGAGCACGGGCAGGCCTTCAACACACACGCTGGGCTAGAAGTACTGTAGAAATCAGGGCTTGAATAGGAGGGCTTCCTGGAGGAGATGGTACTCTTCCCAGATCCCTACCGCGTCTCTACCCAGAGCTCCTGAGGCCCTGTCACAGTAGATAGAGGCTGAGTAAACAGTGATAAGTTCCTGGGATGTTGTAGTTCTCGTTTCCTCCAGTTTTAATCAACAATTCTACATTTTACCAGCTGTGCAGCATACAGACAGGCTGCTTGAGAAAAGAGAAGAGGAGCCCAGAGTGCTCCTGAGCCAGGCCTCGGTCCCCTGCCCTGTGCTTTCTTCTGGAACACGGAAGGAATTTTGTCCCCTGGCCACAGCATTCATCCTTAGGTGAATGGGTGTTTCCGGGGACACTTGGGTGTTGCCAGCTCGGGGGGTCTCATGGGTGCGGCTGCCGTGAACGTGTGTGTGAGCTTCTACAATGGTTTTCTAGTTTTTTTTCTGGGATGAATCTCCGAGGATGCAGTTGTTGGGCAGCGTGGAGGGGCGTGGTCACTACTTTCTGGGGGCGGGGGCGGCTGGGAACCATTTACGTTTCCCCAGCAGTGGGTGGATGATCCAGTTTCTCTGCATCCTTCCCAGCACTTGGTGTTACTGCTATTTTTTATTTTAGCCTTTCGGATAGGTGTGCGCTGCCTGGAACTTGTGCCCCCCCCCCCCCCCCCCGGCCACCACCAGGGCAGCATGGGAGGGCTCGGGTTCCCCCTGCCCCTCAGCTACTCTTGGTGTGGTCGCCTTTTGGTTTTGGCCGCTGGAGTGGTGTGCGGTGCCGTCTCTTCGTGGTTTTCATTTCCATTTCTGCAAAGGTTGAGTGTCCTCTTAGGTTCTTATTTGCCATCCACAGACCCACCCTGATGAAGCATGTGTTTGGGTTTCCAAAAAACTGGGCTGTTTGTCTTCTATGAGTTACAAGAGTTCCTTCTATATGCTACACGGGGTCCTAGGTCAGACACATATCGTGCACGTTTCTCCCCAGTCTGTGTATCGCCCTTTCATTTTCTCATTGTGTGGGCTGTCCCTCACCCCACTTCCTTTTTCTTTAAAACCTCGTCCCCCCCAAAAAAAAAACCTCGTCCCACCTGACAGGTGTGATTATTGCCTGCTCCACCCCCCCCCACCCCCCACTGTCAGCTCCATGGGCTCAGGTGCTGACTCTCCTGCTGCATCCTCAGCTCCCAGCACAGTGGGAACTTGGTATTTGTTCAGTGGCCCTGCCGGTCCCCCAGCCGCGTCAGAGCTGCCAGGGGTAGAAGGGGGGCATGGACTGGGAGTGGAGACCGAGGGCAGCCTGTTGCAAACTTCCAGGTCGGCTTCCAGGAGGCTCGGCCTCCTCAGACCTCCCGGCCTGCAGACAGGTGGGAGCCGCATGAGTTTCTACAGGAAACTGGTGGGGGGCAGGGGGGGGGGCGTCCCAAAGATACAATCAGCTCCTTTTCCATCAGAGTGTGCACGTGTCACAGGGGCGTTATGTGCACAGGGTGTGTGTGTGTGGGGGGGGGGGGGGATGTGGTCTATGGAGGGCGTGGTCCAGGGTATATGACGTTCGGGTGTGTCTGAGTGCACCTCTGTTACGACGCACATCTTCCCAGGTGAGAAAGCAACTTCTTCTCCAGGATGCAAGGATCGCAAGGATCGCAAGGATCGTGGCTGGTCTCCATTTCCTGCTCACCCCTCCCGGGGGGCCCATCTGTGACTCTGTGCCTTCTCTCCTGATGGCGCAAAGCTCCTTCTGTAGCCAGACACCCCCTTTCCAGCTTGGCCTGGCTACCCTGAGTCTTTCAGTCTGTTAAAGGGGAATAAGGGCTACTGCACATGGTGACGGTGAGGATGAGGACCATATGAACAGTTTAGAACGTGGCACCTTATGGTGCTCAGTAAGCCGTAGTGAATACACGCACACACCAGCAGGTCCCTTCCGAGCGCTCTCACGTCCCACCTGGCAGCCCCTGTCGTGCGCCCACCAGGGCAGCATCCGTGCAGAAATGAATGGGGTTGGTCCCTGGGCTTGGGCTGCTGAGCCTCGTCATGTACACACATATTTATTCTTTGTTGAACACACACTAAGGGACGATCGTGCCAGCCGGGTGGCTGCTGGGACAGGCGACTAGCTGGTGCCGCACTGGGCACCATGTGACCCACACGCCAGCAGGCCAGCCCCCTATCTACCCCGGCAAAGCTCAGGGCAGCAGGTGGCACCAGCACCCAGTGATTCTCCACCAGTAGAGACAAGCTGCGCCCCTCTGGGTCCCCCTGGCACTGATGGCGATGGCGTGACCCTTACCACGCTGCCCGGAGGGCTGATCCGAGGCATGGACCCACAGACCGAGGGCTCGGGTGAGCGCCCCGCCAGCGCAGGGGGCCACTTCTGCCTGGTTCTCTCCCAAGCCACTGACCCCCCCTCCCCGCCTAGCCGGCCGGTGCACAGGCTGCTGCATCCCACCAGCTTCCCTGGCCCAGGCTGGGGGTGGGGGCGGGGGTGGGGGCAGGGGTGGGATACGGTGAGGGGGGAAGAATTGTTAACTGTGACTGGCTCCGCAGGGCAGGGCAGCCAAGGCGGGTTTTGACCGAATTGGGGCTTCTTCGGCCTGGCCGGTCCAGGGGCAGACGAGGGGAGGAGGGGGCCCCTGAGAAATAGGATCGCCAGGCGGGGGAACCCAGCTGCGCGCTCCGGGGGCGCAGTCCACGCACACATGACTCTGAGTTCCCTCCAGCACCCCCGGCTCACGGGGACAGAGAGGACCGGTCACAGGGCCTCGGAGCGAACCCAGCCGAGGCCACTCTCAGCCTCTGGGAAGAGCCTTTCCGGATGGCGGGGCACCTGGGGAGGGCACTGGCGCGTTCACGGGCACCTGGGCAACGGCCGCCGGGTACGCGCAGCTTCGGGGACCCGGGGACCCCGTGGAGGGACGGGAGGGACGAGAGGGAGAGGACAGCAGGCGCGCTGCTCCAGGGGGTGCGAAGGGCTCTCAGGCAGCACAGCGCTGGGCAGGACTCCCTGGGCCGCAGCGCGAATCTGGGGCGCGGAGGCGGGGGGTCCTCCCGGGGTCGGGGTGCGGAGGGTGTTCCGGGGGTCAGGATGTGGAGCGGGGTTCCGGGGGTCAGGGTGCGGAGGGGGCCCCGAGGTCCTGGCGCGGAGGGGGGTTCCAGGGTCCGGGTGTGGAGGGGGGCTCCGGGGGTCAGGGCATGGAGGGGGGTTCCGGGCGCAGAGGGGGGGTCTGGGGGTCAGGGTGCGGAGGGGGGCTCCGGGGGTCAGGGCGTGGAGGGGGGCTCCGGGATCTGGGTGTGGAGGGGGGCTCCGGGGGTCAGGGCGTGGAGGGGGGCTCCGGAGGTCAGGGCGTGGAGGGGGGGTTCCGGGGTCTGGGTGTGGACGGGGGCTCCGGGGGTCAGGGCGTGGAGGGGGGGTTCCGGGATCTGGGTGTGGAGGGGGGCTCCGGAGGTCAGGGCGTGGAGGGAGGGTTCCGGGGTCCGGGCGCGGAGGGGGGTTCAGGAGGTCAGGGCGTGGAGGGGGGGTTCCGGGGTGCGGGTGTGGAGGGGGGCTCCGGGGTCCGGGCTCGGAGGGGGGTTCCGGGGGTCAGGGCGTGGAGGGGGGGTTCCGGGGTGCGGGTGTGGAGGGGGGCTCCGGGGTCCGGGCTCGGAGGGGGGTTCCGGGGGTCAGGGCGTGGAGGGGGGTTCCGGGGTCCGGGTGTGGAGGGGGGCTCCGGAGGTCAGGGCATGGAGGGGGGGTTCCGGGGTCTGGGCGTGGAGGGGGGTTCCGGGGTCCGGGCGCGGAGGGGGGTTCAGGAGGTCAGGGCGTGGAGGGGGGGTTCCGGGGTGCGGGTGTGGAGGGGGGCTCCGGGGTCCGGGCTCGGAGGGGGGTTCCGGGGGTCAGGGCGTGGAGGGGGGGTTCCGGGGTGCGGGTGTGGAGGGGGGCTCTGGGGTCCGGGCTCGGAGGGGGGTTCCGGGGGTCAGGGCGTGGAGGGGGGTTCCGGGGTCCGGGTGTGGAGGGGGGCTCCGGAGGTCAGGGCGTGGAGGGGGGGTTCCGGGGTCTGGGTGTGGACGGGGGCTCCGGGGGTCAGGGCGTGGAGGGGGGCTCCGGGGTCCGGGTGTGGAGGGGGGCTCCGGGGGTCAGGGCGTGGAGGGGGGGTTCCGGGGTCCGGGTGTGGAGGGGGGCTCCGGGGTCCGGGTGTGGAGGGGGGCTCCGGAGGTCAGGGCGTGGAGGGAGGGTTCCGGGGTCCGGGCGCGGAGGGGGGTTCCGGGGGTCAGGGCGTGGAGGGGGGGTTCCGGGGTGCGGGTGTGGAGGGGGGCTCCGGAGGTCAGGGCGTGGAGGGGGGGTTCCGGGGTGCGGGTGTGGAGGGGGGCTCCGGGGTCCGGGTGTGGAGGGGGGTTCCGGGGGTCAGGGCGTGGAGGGGGGGTTCCGGGGTGCGGGTGTGGAGGGGGGCTCCGGGGTCCGGGCTCGGAGGGGGGTTCCGGGGGTCAGGGCGTGGAGGGGGGTTCCGGGGTCCGGGTGTGGAGGGGGGCTCCGGAGGTCAGGGCATGGAGGGGGGGTTCCGGGGTCTGGGCGTGGAGGGGGGTTCCGGGGTCCGGGCGCGGAGGGGGGTTCAGGAGGTCAGGGCGTGGAGGGGGGGTTTCGGGGAGCGGGTGTGGAGGGGGGCTCCGGGGTCCGGGCTCGGAGGGGGGTTCCGGGGGTCAGGGTGCGGAGGGGGGCACCGGGGGTCAGGGCGTGGAGGGGGGCTCCGGGGTCCGGGTGTGGAGGGGGGCTCCGGGGTCCGGGCTCGGAGGGGGGTTCCGGGGGTCAGGGTGTGGAGGGGGGCTCCGGGGTCCGGGCGCGGAGGGGGGCTCCGGGGGTCAGGGTGTGGAGGGGGGCTCCGGGGGTCAGGGTGCGGAGGGCGGTACCGGGGGTCTGGGGGTCATGGCGCGGAGGGGAGGCCTGACCGCGGGAGGCGCGCGCACACGCACAGGCACCCGCAGCGTCGGGCATTTCCGGGCGCACGGAGTCGCTCCCCGGGTCCCCGCAGAGTGCGCCTGCGCCCATTTTCCCGACGGGAGCAGCGAGGACGCGCAGACCCGCGGGTTCGAAGGCGCGAGCGCTCCGCGCGTCCCCCACCGCGTCTGCGCCGGAGAGCCGGGGGCGGGCCCACGGGGCGGGGCTTGTGCGTCCGCGGGGCCGTTGGGCTCGGGGCGGGGAAGGCTTGGCGGCGGCGCGGCGGCCGCTCACCGGGAGGCGGCGGCTCCCGCCCCGGGTCCCCGCCCCGCCCCGCCCCCGGGCTGCGCGCGCAGCCCTCGCCGCCGCCGGCCCCGCCCAGCCGGGGAGCGCGCGGCCGCCCGGAGCCCGGGATCGCGGTGCACCGCTGAGCGGGAGGCGGCGGCGGGAGCCGGGCCCGCAGGTGAGGCGCCCGCGGTGAGGGGCCCGGGGGGCGGGGGGCGGGGGGCGGGGGCGGGCCCAGAGCCCCCGCGGGCCCCGAGACCCCTCCACGCCGTTACGGGCCCCCCGCCCCGAGGCCCGTGGCAGCCCCTGGCCTCCCCGATCCCTGCCGCTCCCAGGACCGCGGGGCCGCAGAGCCTCAGGATTCCCGGACGCCGGGGACCCCCGAGGAACCCCGAGGCCGCCCGGGGCCCCCTGAGCCCGCCCGGGTCACCGCCCGGCGCGCAGGCCCTCGGCGCCCTCCCGCGACCCGGGCCCGCACCTCCTCTGTCACCTGTCACCTGCTCCGCGTCCGGTGCCCCCCCCATGCTACGGTGGAGTCGGGGCGGCTGCTGGGGCGGCTGACGACCCCTTGCAGCCCCTCCGGGCCTGTGACCTCGGCGCCCACGTTTCCATTTGTGTTCACTGCTGCCTGAGGCCCGAGCAGCCACAGTGATTAACTTTTAATGCTGTTGCCGAGACTCCTGTGGCCCCGAAGAGTCTAGAGAAGCCATCTGAGGTCGCGGAGGGAGGGGCAGCCGCGCAGGTGGGGAGTTGGAGCAGATGGGGCTCTGAGGTTGTCTCCTTGGCTTAATTTTTTCATTTGTGGAATTAACATATATATGTATATATTATTATTATTATTATTATTTTTTTTTGAATGCCCAGTAGTTTCCAGGAATTGGTGCCGGAACCAGAGATGCCGGAGTCCTTGCTCTCAGGGCCGCATGTGGGCAGGGTCACCTGGGGGAGGACCGTGAAGCAAGCAGGTGGTTCCTTGGGGCAATGATCACCACATAGGCCTTGAGCCCAGCTGAGGTGGGAGCCTGATTCTCAGGAAGTGGTGTTGGGGAGAGCTCCCTCAAGAGGGGAGGGAGGCCCACGGTAACCGGTGTGCTGATCTTGAAGGTTGAGGTTGAGAAGTTTGCCCCAGTCCTGGGAAGGGGACTGTGTGTGAAAACACAGAGCGGTGTTGCCACCAAGCACAGCGGATTTTGGAAGCAGGGGTGGCTGGAGCCGAGAGCCATCCCAGGGGACGGCTGCAGATGTACTGCTGCCTTAACAGAAAGGTCATCAGGGTGGGACTCATAAGTGGGGTGAATCCAGCTTTGTTCCCTGAGACTCATGCCCTTGCTCCTTTCTTGAATTGCGGCTGCTCCTATCGTGGGAGGAGACAGTGACGGGGCTCAGGGCTGAAGGAAGGCAGGAGTTGGTCAGTGGGGAGGACTGAGGGAGATTCCAGGGAGACCAGAATGGGGAAATCGGGAAGTTTGGCAGAGTGCAGGGTTTGGGACGCAGAGTGGTAAAGAAGAGGGTGGGCAGGGGGGATCAGGATGCAGGCACGGAGTCAGGGCCCGCTGAGGGGTTTAGGGGAGTGGAATGGTTTTTGTGTTTATAGCAATCACTGGCTGTTGCAGCGGGAGGAAGCGAGGTGAGGGATCGAGGGGTCCCGGACCAGGGTGGGGGCAGTGGAGACCTTGGCTGGGCCTCTCAAGGCTAGACCCCAGAGACTGCCGTTCAGCTCTTTCCTGTCTGAGCCTACACTTTCCTGCCTGGAAATGGACTTTGGAACTTAGTAGTCCCAGTAGGAGAGGTTTTGTCCTTTTCCTCAAAAGGTGGGTGGTCTCTGGGGCTTCGGGGTCACTGCATTGGGGTGGGAGCCCAGCACCACACAGGAGATGCACACATGGCATGGGGTGGGAGAGGAGGCAGTGTGAAGAAGCAGGTTCTTGGAGATGGAATAGGATACAGGGTTTGGAGTTTGGACTTTGGACTTAGGAGCCCTGAAGAGATGGGAAGTCCGTGAACGAGAGGCAAGTTCGGATGGGTCCTGTTCTCTGGAGACTGTGTGGGACTGGAGGCAGGGTGGCTCTCAGGAGGACACAGGTGGTGGCCTGGAATTTCACGTGGTGGTGAAAATGTTCGGCATCCGTGCTCTGCAAGGCACTAGCCCCGTGCACCTATCAGGCACTTAAAATAAGGCTGGTGGGACTGAAGAACTGGATTTGTAGATTTATTTAATTTTAACTAATTAAATCCAGGAAGGGCAGCCAGTCACATGCAGGGTGTAGTGGGAAGCATACTGTTCTAGTCTGTGTTCTTTTAAGTGTTACCTTTAATGTTTCCAGCAACCCTAGGAGACATGACATAGGATTCCTTTTTTACAGATAAAGGAAATAGAGACCCAGAGTAAGTAACCTATCCCCATGTTAAGTAGTACAACCAGAGTGGGGTGTGGAACTCCTCGGGCTGGGCTCTTTCCACAGACCCTGTTTCCTCCCTGCCAGGAGCCTGGAGCCTCTCCTTGCCCGGAGACAGAAGTCCTTTTGAGGCGGCCCTGGTTTCTGCCCAGTGCTCCGGGTCTGGTCTGCCCAGGCCGAAGTCTGTGTGAACTGTGGGGTGGTGAGCCAGCCTAGACCAAACAGAAAACTGTTGGGAGCTGCTGCTTTTGCCTGCAGCTTCTTCCTGCTGCCTCTTAGACCTTCATCACGGCGGCCGTTGCTCTTAGCATTTCTGGAAAGTGAGCTAAGAAAGCAGGTGAAACTGCAGGTCAGCTAGACACTGTGGCTTGTTACCTGTGAGGAGTTGGTGGTACAAAAGGTGTCTTAGATGCAGTGAGTACTTGAGATGAAGCTTTGCTCCCATGGGGGAGCAGGTAATGCCCCAGGATGCAAGGTCAGGGGCCATGAGGCAGGAGCAATTTTCTAGCTTGCCCCTTAGTCCTCGGTGGGGGGCTGGAGAGGGGGAGAGGAACTAAGTCACTACCTCCCAGAGTCTTCATTTTCACTTCTCTAAAATTAGGGCATCTGGCATCCCATAACCTTTTGGATCCCCCCAGCTCTAGAATTCTGTAGTGTCACATCTCATTAGAGGTTTACTTTCTAGAACATCTCTTATTTTTCTTGGGATGGCTCAATGCCGGTGGTTCAGCCTGCCTTTGGCCTTTGTGGGTGTGTATCTTATCGTTATTGGCTTATCATTAAGTAACGTGTCTATTTGAGTTAATTTGACGCATCTCGTCTGATGGACAAACTAAAACAGCAAACACTTCAGAGGTTGCCAGGGTTCACGATAAAACGTCAGGTATGTTTGCCATCCTGAGCTGGGCCCAAGTCAGGAGAAAATGCACAGGCCTGTATTCACCATGGTGACCGGTCTCTGGGAAAGGTTTACTGTTGCCTCGCCCGATGAGGGGCCATAGTAGTGAGCACTTCGCCGGGTTACTGATGGGATGAAGTGAGATGATGCACGTGAAGTACTTTCCCCTGAATCTAGTAAGGGTACAGAAAATGTCACTAACGAATGTTGCCATTTGAACCAAACTGTGACGTTCACGTTTTTTATGAGTGGTGGGTTTTCTTGTCTTCCTTTGGGGTATATGCCCAGGCAACGCTAGAGGCATTATAACTGTTAAAAATGCAAACGAATGCATTATAACTGCTAACAAGATGCATTTTTTTCTGTTGTTAATTTATTTTGACCACATTTAAAAAAAGATTGGTTTAGTGTCAGGTGTTCAAATCAAAGTTCTGTGTTTTCTGTAAAATGAAGAAAAAACATTCATTGTAAAGACCCCTTGTTAGTAATGGCTGGGAGGAAGTTTGACCAGAACTGTGGCTAAGTGAGTGTGTGGTTGTGCTTGCCGCCTTGGAAACCAGAGCCTTGAGCTGGGAGCCCCCTGATGCTGAGGGCAGCCAGCTGCTGCCGCGGTGGTTTATGGTGATCAACGCTTTACAGCCGATCAAGAACCTTTTTGGTCTTTGCCTCAACTGAAGTTTGTGCAACAGTGAGCGGTGTGGGAGGTGGAATTCCCAGCTGACACGTTTGGAAACACAGGTTCACAGAGAGATGGCCCCTGCTCCTGAAGTGGTGGCATTTTCTTAAGCCCAGATCTTGTGTTTTCTCTGTAGCGGCTCCAGGGCTGCCCCCATATTGGGGTTGCTGTGGTCTCAGGGCTAAGCCTCTTGTAGTTCTGGAAGTTTGCTGTCCATTCGCACCTTGTTTCCACGTCAGGCGAACTTAGTCATGCTAATCAAACTCACCAGAAGCACATTTATCACTCCCAGATGATTCATTTGTGGTTAGAAGTATGGCCGTCAGATGTACTTGAAAACTTTTGTTACCCAGTGATTTCTGCTTTTGCGTCCACCACCCCCACGTCTGCATGCGGAGCCAGGTTGCTGTGAAAAAGGCAGTTTGTGGGAATGACATCAGAGTAAAAGGAGAGGACAGTATTAAATACCAGTGTTTGCGTCAAGAGCTTTGGTAGCTGCTGTAGTGTGCCCATAGGTGGAGACGCACTGGGAAGCGCTTGCTTTATGGCTTCCAGGCTTGCCTTGAGTGTAGCCAGAGTACAATGGCTAGGTTTTGGCCTCCTCTTAGGATTTTCCAGTCCTTAGGAACCACACTGATGCTGTGGATTACACTTAATACTAATACAGTTGACCCTTGAACAACACAGGTTTGAACTGTGTGGGTCCACTTACACGCAGTTTGTTTTCAGTAAATACATTGGAAATTCCTTTTGAGATTTGTGACAGTTTGAAAAAAACAGACAAGCTGCAAAGCCTTGAACTAAAAAAATTCAGAGAGAGATATGTCATGAATGCATAAAATAGTTGTAGATACTAGTCTATTTTGTCATTTACCACCATAAAGGATACACAAATCTATTATAAAAGAAGTCAAAATTCATCAAAACTTACAGACTTAGGACTTCATTCTTGGTCAAGAGAATGTAAATAGAGATGCAGTATTAACTGTAACTGCATCGAATGCACTGCAGGGATACTGTACTGTCCTTATTAGGTGGCTGCTTCCTATTGCTCTTGTGGCGAGTTCAAGAACTGCCCGTATCTGCCTGAAATGATGTGTGCACTAATCTCCCCGTGAACGGTTCATCTCTCTGCAAACTTTGTGGCTCTTTCTATTATTATAGTTTTGGGGAGTCAAAAGTTAGACGCAGCTTTTCAAGCATACAGGGTGCCTCTAACCCGTCCCTCCTCCCCATTGTTCAAGGGTCAACTCCATTTCCGAGTCTCTGTCTTTGCGAGCAGCACATTTATACATGATTTCTCAGCCTGGGTTACTTTGTAACAGCGGCAGGGCCTGACTGTGGCTAGTACCTAATACCCAGGCCTTGCCCTGCTGCCAGTCATGTATTTCCACATGTCCAGGGAGCACCTCATTCCATGACTGTGGGTCGGCTACAGGTGAGGGGAGAAGCCAGCTTTAGGAAACCTTGACAGATACTTGCATCTTCCCTTCCCCTGCTGTGTGAGAGGAATATATTTTGAGTGTACATCCCTCTTCACTGAGAGCTCTCATCTCTCTGCTCTTATGCTGCGCCAAACGCATATCATTCATTTATAGAGAGAAGTGAAGAGGTTTTCCTAAGGATACTTTTGAGGACCCCACAGATTCTCATTTGTGGTTTGTGCTTGTAAAAGGAAAGTGTAGTTTATAATAGAAAATAATTTGTTTCAGTAAGTTTTTTGTTATGCTAATTTCATAAAGACTATTCTTGACATTTTATCCCTCCCCCTCAAAACTATGATTGGAACACTCCTTGATCCATTCTTTTTTCCTTCTCTTGACCCTTTTGCCTTTTCCATCCCTGTGCCCTTCCTAGCAGTGGAGAACAGTGAGGTAATTCCAACAAAGGTCGGTTCTGCAGATTGGCGTCCGAGCCTGCTCCAGCAGGTCTTCAGCTGGCCTCACTGCAATCTCTCGTGATCTGGCTGTTTGGCCGGCACCAAATAGCTCCAGGTAACCTTTGATGTGTTGGGTGGACGGGTGCTGGATAGTTGGATGGTGTGCCTCAGCCTCCCAGGAGGCTAGACTGTGCATTGCAGGCCCGAGTTCTAAGAGGGCTGGCTCCAGAGTCAAAGCTCTTAAGAAATGCTTGCTTGCCTGCCCTCCCATCTCCTGTTGGCTGGAGAAGTCACACAATGAGTCCAGAGTTAGAATTGTGGGGCCTCTATGTAGGCATGGTCAGGAAGGATGATGGCAGGGGAAGGTCATGAACCATCTGGCACAGTGGGGTTAGGGAGTTGGGAGGGGACTTTGTCTTGCTAGTTGTAAATAACAAGGGCCATGTTCATAGTTGATTCTCTTGCATTGGACCCAATGTGGTGAACATTTATTTTGTGTTGGATGCTGGCAGTCTCTGGCTACTCTGAAGCTAGTTCATAAAATACTCATGATCTCAGATTTTAAGCAGAAGACATCCTGTGAAGACTTTTATTCCTGGCTTTAGATGAAAAGGACAGGAACTGCTTCTACAGATCTGTATTGGGCCAGAGTTTGCTTTTAGGAAATGCTGATAGGTCCTTGAAAAAAAAAAAAGGTTGCTATGATGACTTGGCTTTGGGCCTACACACTGTGGTGACGGCATGGTCACCAAGGAAACCAAAAGATGCAGCTTCTCAAAGGTCTCGGAAGGCTTTTGTTGCTGCTGTCTGGAATCCGATTGGTTTAGAAGAGTGGTGTTGAGCATGGGAGCAGACCAGCTGGGGCTTGCCATCCTGCCGGAACTTCTAGGATCTGGCACTAGTTGCTTTGGAAATCTCCTACTTGGCCCTTGGTGTGAGAAGAAGGAGATTTGGGGGTACTCTCCAGATTCTGGTGAGATTTGGCTCTGATGAGTACTCTGCCGAAAGAACAGGAAGTGAGGTCGTATCTCCAGCCTGCAGCGTTAGAATGAGCCGTCGATGTCTAAATATGGGCAGCTGTGCAGCTCATCACAGTGCTTGTGTGGAGTCTTCATATAATTGGGGACTTCCCTGTTGGCTACTTTGCTTCTTAAAGATGCACAGAGGTGTGGAAGTCTAGAGGCACATCTATCTGCCTGTTGAAGCTGGAGCCTGGGATTCGGTTGAGGCGCTGAGGGGCCAGCTCCTGACTTTGATCAGGCTCAGACAGAGAAGGAGGTTTGAGCATCTGGACCAGCAGCAGAATGGTTTGGAGGGCGAGCTGGGAATCTGTTGTGTGTAAGTGTTCAGTATTTACAGGGATGAATTCCTTTGGAAAACTTTGAAATCATGTAATTTGGGAGTTAAATCTTGTCCACCGAAGTTTAAATTGTCCATACTGTTTTGCAGATGTGTAAATGCAGTGTTTGGGTTTCCAGTTTGTGCGGGTACAAGCAGTTGCACAAGAATTGAAAGAACTACAGGTAGATTTGTAAAAGTCTTTACCATGGAAAGAGATTGGGGCATTTCTTAAGTCTTTGGTTGACCAGTGACTGCTTAAAGATTACTCTTAAGATGTTATGTAGAGGAGGCTAAGATAAGAGGCTTCTTCCCAGGAGTAACTGTGTCAAAGGGATGTGCATTATTTTGGGAGGCAGGGGCGGGAGGCCATTGGATTAGTCAACTGATAAGCATCTCCTACTAAGTTGTCCAATAGGATTGAGTAGGAATGAGTCTCAAGTTCCATCCTGAAGTGGGAGGTTAGGAAAGCTGCCTCATTGGCAGGTCAGAGCCTGAGCTGTTTGACTCAGCAAATTGAGCTTCCAGAGCTCCTTTCATATGAGAGATTCTCAAGCTTTCAAAACTTGGGTCAGTTAGCCACATTTCATATTTTATAGATGTTAAAACAGGATTGGTGAACAGTTAGGTCAGCCATTGAAATCTCAGGGCTGGGATCCAGGGTGTCCAAATAGAGTGGAAAGCCCCAGTATGTTACTTTCCTTAGAAAATATCTAGTAGGTTAAAAAAAAGATTTGACTTTGATGGCTCTGATAGTAACTTTTTTTTTTTTTAAGATTTTATTTATTTATTCATGATAGACACAGAGAGAGAGAGAGGCAGAGACACAGGCAGAAGGAGAGAAGCAGGCTCCATACAGGGAGCCTGATGTGGGACTCCATCCCAGGACCCCAGGGACTCAATCCCGGGACCCCAGGATCACGCCCTGGGCTGAAGGCAGGCGCTAAACCGCTGAGCCACCCCAGGGATCCCCTGATAGTAACTTTGTAGTGGAAGGAAGATGGAGTGAAGGCGGAGAACCAGCCCTGACTTTGCCAGCCTCTCCCTGGACAGATGACAGGCATCTGTGAGCAGCATTTTTCTTGCCCGTGTACTACGATTTCTTAACATTTGGGGAAAGGTCACAGACACCATTGGGAGTTTAAAGGAATCTGAACCCTTTCCCCAGGGTGGGGTGGGGCGAGGCGGGGTAGGGTAGGGCGGGGTGGGGTGGGAGGAGGCATCCAGGCGCCTACATTGTGTGTGCATTGTCAGGGGATACTCTGAGGATCCCATTTAGCTCTAAAATCTAATGATCCTTACAGGGAGATTAAGCCTGTTTACTTACCCTGGGAAATTATTTTTGGTGACCTGGTTCTAACTGAGATTAAAAAAGACAAGACTACACATGTAAAAAGGCGGATTTCCGTCAGGGCTGGTTAGGATCTGGTGAAGCAGGCACTCACATATTCTGCTGACTTGCTTTTCTGAGAGGTAGTTTGCCAGTATGTTTTCAAGTATTTTACAGTGTTTATATTCCTTAACTCAGCAATTCCACTTCTCAAAAAATCTCTCCTAAATAATTCCAAAATAGATAAAAAATCTTTGCGCACAAAGATGGTTGTCAGGAAGATGCTTTGATTATAATGCATGGAAAACAGTAGGTTATGGCTTTTGGACTCCAACGAGAGGAAAATGTAAAACATCTAGAAGGCAATATATACCTGTTCGCAGCAGTTCGTGCTGAGGTAGTGGTTTATGGGCTTTTTAAACTTTATTTTTATGTTTCCTTGTTTACAGTAAATATTCTGGAATTGGGGTAAAGTGATTCTGCAAAATTTGTAGAACATGGAGGTAGTTCGGCAATAGAGACCTAGCTGGTTTAAGATTCTTGTTTTATGTAAAGCTAAGAATTGACCTTTTATTTAGATAATTTTTTGTGGACTGGCTTTCAGCACGGCCGAGCGGGCTGGAGCCTGGGAAGACTTGCTGAGGGGGCTGGGCTCCCTTGCACTAGGGCACTGCCCCCTGCAGAGCATGTCTGTGCCTCCCCCCTAAGAAACTGCTTCCTGGCTCTGCTCTGTTGGGCCACTTGCCCTTCTTCCTTCTGTGATAAGTCATTTGTGTCCATGTCAACTGGAAGCAGAGTCATAAAGGGGGCGGCAAGGGGACACCCACCCCTGAGCCCACTGCACCGTCTAGGTGGGTGTGTGTGAACTTTCGTTCCCTTTCTGTCTGGCGTGGAGCTACGGGGAATCTGAATAGGAGGCTTTGCCTGGCCTGGGTGGTGGGAACCGTGGTTTAGGAAACATTAGGGAAGTATGTGTTTTGTCTATGACATTTTTTAGGCCTTCTAATTTAAATAAGGATCCAGGGGATCCCTGGGTGGCGCAGCGGTTTAGCACCTGCCTTTGGCCCAGGGCACGATCCTGGAGACCTGGGATCGAGTCCCACGTCGGGCTCCCAGTGCATGGAGCCTGCTTCTCCCTCTGCCTCTCTCTCTCTCTCTCTCTCTCTCTCTCTCTCTCCTCTCTCTCTCTCTCTCTCTCTGTGTGTGTGACTATCATAAATAAATAAAAATTAAAAAAAAAAATAAGGATCCAGGACCTTTGATTTTAATTCCAGCTTGAACTCTCTTCCATGTACTAATAAAAGAACTTCTATCTGGGAAACGGAAGTCACTTCTAATGTTTCTCTTTAGGATTTACAGATGGATCCAGTGGAAAAGACAACAAACAGAAGTGAACAAAAGTCAAGGTAAATAAAGTCAGCCACATCTTCACGCAGGTAGATAGCCTCTGTCACACGTCTCCTGAGGTGTCATTTATATTTAACCTGCCACCTGCAGAAGCAAATGTGGAAGCGGAACCTTGTGTCAGGAGGGAACGTTGCGGGGGCTGTGCGGCCAGCCTTCACTGCGATGTAAGAAACGTTCCAGAAGGTAGTTTCCTCTTTGCATAAGGAAACGACTGTAACCTGGTCTCCAAACCAAGCAACGAGTGATCCCAGGGTCACCTCGGGGACTGGGGTGCCATGCTTCACTGGAGAGCACTCTTTGACCCCCAGTGAAGTACGAGTCGTGCTTGTTCAAAGTGATGCTAGATGAGGAAGTGTTAGCTTGGGAGGGGCTGCGGTGTGTAAGAGGCAGAAAACCAGCTCTGGCTGGGAAGTTTCTTACCTGGCACTGCAAGCAGGGATCGTTTTTGTCATTGTGGTTAGTATTTACAGGCTCTTGGCAGCTTCAAAGGAATTAAAACTGCTAGCTTTTTGTTCACATATATATCACTTAAATGTGTGCTTCACACCATGGGGGACTCAAGATGAATAAGACACAACTGTCCCCGGGTCCCAGGAATGAGGATAGGACGTGTAAAATAAATACACAAAAAAGAATAACGTGCAGGCTCTGTCTTCTGGTGGTGTGAGTGGGGGCAGGGGGCCTGTGGTCCGTCTGACCTCACAATTCGTAGATATTCCTAGACACCATTTTCCTCCATGGGTGCAGTACTTTCCACATTGACTTCTGTTCTTTCTGTTGTTTTAAGTAGAAAGTTTCTGAAAAGCCTCATCCGGAAGCAGCCCCAGGAGCTGCTGCTGGTCATTGGGACAGGCGTCAGCGCCGCGGTGGCGCCGGGAATCCCAGCCCTCTGCTCGTGGAGGAGCTGCATTGAGGCAGTCATCGAGGCTGCTGAGCAGCTGGAGGTGCTTCACCCGGGGGACGTCGCGGAGTTCCGCAGGAAAGTGACGAAGGACCGGGACCTGCTGGTGGTCGCCCATGATCTGATCCGGAAGATGTCACCTGTAAGTCTTTTTCAGACAGGCACTTTGGGTTTCCCTGGGGTAGCATGGTTCTCTGAACCTGTGGCCGGGTTGGGACCACGTGCTCCCGACCTGGGACCCTAACGTGGACATTTCTTTAAGCCTATGTCATGTTTAGTTCTCGGCAGAGTGAGGCTGCTGGGCCAGAAGCTTCTGGTCCACTAGCATAGCACCTCTCGTAGCAGTGGTGATGCCAGGCGCACGGTGGGGCTCCTCAAGGAGTGTGTGCTAGCTCGGGCCTGAATCCACGTGGGGCATCTGGGACGGGCTCTGGGATGTCGTCATGCCGCAATAGGGACAAGCCTTAGGATTTCGTACTCCGCGGAGTGGTATCCTTGAGGTGTATTTTGGTTTAAGTGGGCCAGCCATGTATCTTCAGATGACAAGTGGTTCCTGCCAACTTTTGAAGATAGGAAAAGGTAGAGCGGCTTCCTCGGCAGGTGGAAGTGGTCTAGTAGAGAGGAAGGGTGGAACAGGGGGCCATTGCCGAGGGATGCCCTCAAATCAGGCGCTGGCGCAGGTGTGGGGTCTGCTGTCAGCCGCTGCTTGGCCAGGTCAGCCGTGTGGACTGGTGTAGACGCTGGAAGCTACATAATGTGGTAGAGGCTCGCGGCAGGTTTCTTCTCGCTACTTGAGTATCTATTAAAGCACAGCCATCCTCTGAGGGTTGGGGTGGGGGAAAGCTTTGGAGGTGTTGCACAGAAAGCATGAAAAGGTGTCTTTGGGGTCCCTGGGGAGACTGGAAGCGTTTAGCTGCTGTAGACACCCCAGCTTGGCTTGCAGATGATCACGTTTTTATTTCTCACATAAAAATCTGGGCCGGCAGCCCGGTAGAGCAGGTGGCGTGCCAGTGTTGGGGGCCCAGGCCCTGTCCTGCTGCGCTGCCGTCTTCACCATCCAGCTGGGGGGAAATGAGGTGAGCTCCTGCCTCCTCCCCTCAAGGGCCTGACAGGGAGCCACATCTCCCACTGCCAGGTTACACATGGTCCTGCCCGGCTTTCCAGAGCCTGGGAAGGGTTTTCAGTGGGGCAGCTATCCCACAGGGGGGTGTTCTATTAATACTGGGCCACTTGGATCTGGGCCAGGGCTGGCCAGTTGCAGTCCTGGCCAAACCTGGCCCGCCGCCCATTTTGTAAATGAAGTTACTGGTCCACAGCCACACGGATCGTTTGCATATCGTGTGTGGGGCAGTTGAGTAGTTGTGGCAGAGACTGTGAGGCCCATGTTCTAAAACAGTGGCTCTCTGGTCCTTTATGGACAGGGTTGCTGAGCCCTGTCCTAGGAGGAGGGGGCTGCGTCCGTGGACAGAGAGGTGTAGGAGTGCTGGGCAGTGCCAGGGGCACCGTCAGGTGAGGTCGTTCGTGTGGAGAGAGGCCAGCGAGGTGGACGCTCATTTAACCCACTTAGAGCGCCCACCTTCGTGGAGACTTACTCTTCACGTGTGTATTTTGTAAAACTTCATAAGGACTTAAAGTGAGGCCAATCGGAACGACTGTGTCCCCCCCACCATGCTGAGCAGCTGAGAACGGGTGTGGGAATGTGGTGGGGGGAAGAGGGGTCGTATCCAAGTTGCCAGGAAATCCAGCAAAGCACAGGAAGAGGTCAGCAAGGTTGGAAGCTTATTCAAGGAGGTAGTTGCAGTGATAAAAATTCTAAAAATCGCGAGTGTAAGCTGCTGAGTGGGAGGAGTTAGGTCGGCAGGGGGGCAGACTCGGGGTACCTGTAACCCAGCTGGTGGTGTGCTGCCTTGGGAGTTGGGGCTGCAGGGTCAGACAGTGGGAGCCTGGGCCAGAAGTTCTGGAAGGGTCCTGCTCCTAATAGTGTCAGGTTTGGGATGTGATGGTAGGCTGGTTGGCAGAGATGGGATAAGGCCAGTGGAGGAAAGGCCGCGATGCAAAACGGGTCATCTCAGTGGATGAATAAATCAGCAGACACTGTGACCTGACGGCGAGCCATTTCCCCATCTCCCCAGGCCCAGCGAGTGTGAGGGCCTCAGGGACAGCGAGGGACAGCTTTTCAGTGGCAGAAGGAGGATGATGTGGGGGTTTACTGACGATGGACCCACTGGGAACAGAGGAAGGGTTTCCGGGATTGGGGAGATAACAACTGTCAGAAAAGTGCTGGCTGGGAGCCACGAGTGCTCACAGGAGGGTCTTGTGGCCTGTGACATCCACAGAGCCAGATGGTACAGTGGGTGTGTGTGTGGGTGACTTCTGATGGACGGTCCCGAGGGCAGGCTGAGGGATTTGGTGGTGATGCAAAAGTCCTGGCCCTGCTGACCCTGCAGCTGGTGCTCATGGAATGCCTGGGGGAGGTTCAGTTTTACTGGCGTGCACGACACCTCCTGCCCCCCAGGTACTAGCCACCGCCCCAGGCCTCTGCTCCCCTTCACAGCTTCAGAGTTGTTCAGAAGCACTCTGCGTATTTGCTGCTGCCAGTTGCTTACGTCTCCTCCTGAGCCCATCCCAGCCAGGCTTGGCCCCACCGCTCCACTGAAGCAGCTCTCGTGCAGGCCACGAGTGACCTCTGAGACCGTGGCTGCTCCATCCAGGGGCCGGCTCTCGCTCTCCAGCCATCGAATCCCTCCGCACTCGCTGTCAACCCCACTGCCTTGCACCTAACTGCAGATGCCATTAAGATACACTTTTCCTCTACCAGCAAGAAAGACAAACCAGTACCCCTGCCGCACTCTCGGGGGGAATCTGAAGTCTTTCCTACGCTCTGAGGTCATCAGAGCCTCACGTGATCTGGTTCTGGGTCACCTCACCTGCTGACCTTAGCCATGCTCTCGCCCTGCGACAGGGGCCCCTTGCACACCCTTGGATCTACCCGTGCTGTTGCTACCTCAGTGCCTTTGCACCTGCTCCTTCCTCTGCCTGGGACACGCTCTCCAGAGGCCCCTCATTTCCTCAGCTCTGCTCAAACGCCCCTTCGCAGAGGCCCTCCCTTCCACCTGTCGTCCCTCTGCCCCCAGCAGCACCTGGCCCCCTTTCTCTTCTTACTTTCCCATAACATTTGCCACTATTGACAATCACTTACGTATTTGTGCAGGAACTGTCTCCCTCTAGGGTTTCAGTAAACTCGTATGAGTCAGGGGTTTCCTTCTTTTAACGCTGGTGCCCAGAGTATCACTGCTTAGCTGCTCAGGGGTTGATGAGAGACGATGTTTGTAACTCCTGTTCCACCTCTTCGTAGCGTACAGGCGACACCAAGCCCAACTTCTTCCAGGATTGCCTAATGGAGATTTTCGACAACCTGGAGCAGCACATCCAGAACCCGCTGGTGCTGCAGTCCATCCTCAGCCTGATGGAGAGGGGCACCATGGTGCTGACCACCAACTATGACAACCTGCTGGAGATCTTCGGGCAGCAGCAGAGCAAGCCCATGGAGTCTCTGGACCTGAAGGACAAGACGAAGGTGCGGCCCACGGGTTCCAGGGCGGGAGGCAGCCACGGAGGAGGCGGTGCGAGCCGGCTGGGGATCTGCACTGCCTCGGAGGCGGCCCAGGCTTCCCACGGGGTGATGCCCTTCCCGTCTTGCTGCCTGCTCTGGTTTTGTTGTGTGTTCTGTCCTGCACATCCGTAAGGGCTTCTTGTGTGGATTCATCACAGTCCTCGTGGGAAGTAGGGGCCGTAAGAGTCACGAGCAAGGTCGCCCCCGGTCCTGGCACCGTGGTTCGGGTGGTCCTGTCCCTTCGTTAACAAACTGGGAGTATGCCATATGGAACGTTTTTATCTTGTTTTTTTTCCCCTTAATATTATACTTTGAGTATTTTGCTGTCCTTAAGCTGTGTTTCAAAGCGTGCTTTTAAATAGCAGTTTAATCATTGAAACATAACCGTTAATCTTTCTTTATTATCGTTAGCATATTTCCACGATTGTAAGTAATGCTGCAGTAAAAATCCTTATGTTTCCATGTCTGTTCTTTAGGGTAGATTCCTAGAAGAGTTGTGGGGTCAGAGGGCAGGAGTATTTTAGATGATAGGAATCACCAGCTGGCTGTCCAGAAAAAGAGTGAGTTCATCCTCCCACCAGCTATGTGGGAGGGTATCCACCTCCCACGTCTTGTGAACACACCGTGTTACCAGAAAACAAAACACATTTCCCCCGCTGAAGTGAAAATAGGTGAAAATTTAACATTTTGGTTTTGCCTTGCTAAGGTGGATCATGGTTTCGTGTTATTGACTATTGCTTTTGTGACATGTTTATATCTGTTGCATATTTGCTTAAAGATTTTATGTCATTACCGATACTGCCTCCACCCCATGTGTCTGCACCCTGAGGGTGATCTCGGCCAGGCCTGCCCTCCACGCAGGAACCTAAGGCCTAGAGATTATGCCCCCTTGAGGCCCAGAGTGAGTATGCAGCTGCAGCCAGTTCAGACCCGGAGCTGCTTTCCTGCAGAGCTTGGCACAAGTCTGGTGGGCGGCCACGTGTGTCCAAGGGACAGCCCGCTAGGACTGTGCTGGTGCTGTCACGGGTCCCACCCTCTTCTGAGCTGTTAGTGACACTAGTCCCCTCTGTGAGGCTTGCTTGCTGTTGTAAAGAGCATCTCTGGAAATTGCTGAGGGCTTGAGGCTGAAGTGCCCACTGGCTCCTCTGTCTGGGTTGCACCAGTAGAGCCGTTGGGGTTTGTCCAGTTTTCTGGTACCGTGGGGACTACCTGCCACCGTGAAGGTGCCCCTGGCATGAGGATAAAATTCGGTGTGTGTGATGTGCCTCTTTTTTTTTTTTTTTAAGATTTTATTTATTTATTTACTTACGAGAGACAGAGAGAGGCAGAGACACAGGCAGAGGGAGAAGCTGGCTCCATGCAGGGAGCCCGACATGGGACTTGATTCCAGGTCTCCAGGATCAGGCCCTGGGCTGAAGGTGGCGCTAAACTGTCGAGTCACCTGCCCTGATGTGACTCTTTTTAAAGACCTCTATTCTAGATCTTGAAATGAAATCAATATAGAGCTTTTTGCTAATTATTTGTTTCATATGTTTTTTTCTGGGTGTAAACACAACTGCATTTTAATATACACAGCGGTAATTAAAATGCAATGTGTCACTTAGAAGTCCCCTTAGTCCCCTAAAGTCACCAGCCTTGACCGTGTGTTTTGGTCTTGGGTGCTGGAGGTGGCTTCTTCGCAGCTGTCTGTGGCTGTCCTGCAGTCCTCTTTTTTTTTTTTTTTTAAAGATTTTATTTATTTATTTACTCATGAGAGACACAGAGAGAGAGGCAGAGACACAGGCAGAGGGAGAAGCAGGCTCCAATGCAGGGAGCCCGACGTGGGACTCATTCCCGGGTCTCCAGGATCACACCCTGGGCTGAAGGCAGCGCTAAACCGCTGAGCCACCTGGGCTGCCCCCTGCAGTCCTCTTTGATGTGACAGGAGTCACCAGCGCCAACAGCTGATCACTCTTAGGCTTTGTGTAGCACTATGACGTGAAGTATCTCTGTCATTCTTTCCAAAGAGGTTTGAAAAAACCACAAATCCAATTTAGGTATTTTCCTCTTCTGTTTTGAATAATACCCGGTTTTCCCCTTTGTCTTGGCTTGATTTCTGACAGGTCCTTCAGTGGGCAAGAGGACACATCAAGTATGGAGTTCTTCATATTCATGGCTTGTACACGGATCCCTGTGGGATGGTCCTGGATCCATCGGGATATAAAGATGTTACACAAGACCCAGAAGTCATGGTACGGCCCCCTTCCTTAGGCTTTGGTCGTGTCCCCTGGGACTTGGTGGCAGTGCAGGTAGCTCCCGGCCTCCAGGCATGCCTGCCCTGTGGGGCACACAGCTGGCCCTGTTCTCAGCTGGATCTCCAGGGGCTGGCACCTCGCACGGATGCCCAGTGCTCACACGGTGAGTCCTGAGTGCTCCACGGTGCCCGTAAGCCTCCAGCGTGGCCCATGGACCCTGCACCATCTGTGCGGACTCTCGGGCCACCCCCCGCCCCACTACCCTCGTGTGTTTTCCTTCAGGCACCTCCTTTCCTTTCTCCACTTGGCAGTCTTTCTCTCTCGCTTTCGAAACCTCATTTTACAACCTCATTCTCTGTGAGGCTGTTTTGATATCCTGGACAAAATGAAGTGTGGAAAAGCTGCTTTTCAGCTTTCTATGAAGTTTTTGATTAGTGCATTTAGAAACCACTGTACCTTCACTGAGTCCCTGCTGATCTTGGGGTCAGGCACTCCTGTCCTTGGGCTGACCCGGCTTGTGGCCCATGGGACAGGCGTGGCCTGATGGGTGACTGGACTGGTGCCCCTCTGGGGGTCAGGGATGCTCGTGGGAGGCTGTGAGAATGGCTGGGTGGACCCTGGCCCTCTCACTAGGGTGTCAGATGTCTGAAGTGCTGACTCTCTGCTGCGTGCCTGAGTGACCCCCTGAATCTTTGCCGGCCCCTTTTGCCTGTTCCCTTGGATCACTGTCATGGGTCCCCTCCTTCCTCAGCTCTTTTGCCTTCATTCCCAAAACCCCTGTTCTCCTGACAGCGGTCCCTGGTTCCCATCTGTGATCCATGCAGACACATGAATTCCCAAGTGTTGGATGTGCACAGTTCTGAACAGAAACAAATGGAATGTCTTTATTTCATGTTTTAAGAATTTAAAATTGTACATAATTCCCGAAGATTTGAGTTGCTAGGCTGCACCACAGGATGGCTGGGTGGGTCGGTGGGTGGGCATTAGGCTTTCCTTACTTTGAGGCACAATGACACTGGACATTGATGGGGGCTGTACCCATTACCCTGGCTTGGAGAGGAAGGGGCTCCCACGAGTGCTGAGCAGGGACGTCCGCTCAGCTTGGGCCTCTGTTTGCTGAGTGCTGCACTGGGTTGACTTGCAGAGTGTGTGCTGCCTCTTGCTCTGTCCCTGGTGTAGCTGGTGGAAGGGGCCCATTGCCGAGCAGCGTTCTGAAGGCGTAGACATGCAGCTGGCACTCGGGCCTAGGGTTGCACCACTTTTCAGGTGAGCATCCATGGCTCTTCGTTGGCTTTTCCACAGGAAGTCCTCCAGAACCTGTACCGCACCAAGTCCTTCCTGTTTGTGGGCTGCGGGGAGACCCTCCGGGACCAGATCTTCCAGGCTCTCTTCCTGTACTCAGTGCCGAACAAGGTGGAGCTGGAGCACTACATGCTTGTGCTCAAGGAGAATGAAGACCATTTCTTTAAGCATCAAGCGGACATGCTTTTGCATGGGATTAAAGTCGTGTCCTACGGGGACTGTTTTGACTACTTTCCTGGCTACGTGCAGGACCTTGCCACTCAGATCTGCAGGCAGCGCAGTCCAGGTAGGGGATTTCTTTCTTGCTTTTTCCAGGCACGACATTAATGGAGTTCTTTTCAGTTTTTCCTTTTTTTTTGCGATACAATTTACACACAGAAAATAAAATGGGGATGGAGTTTTCATACCACTAAGCTCCCCAGCCCTCCAGTTACCTTTAAAAAGATGCGTGTATAAAATCGAAGGTCAAGGTAGTCAGTGTGATGGTGATCTCTGCACAGGACTTGAGCATTTAAAGCTGTTTGATGGCAGTCAGTGTTTGCCATGCTTCTGGTATCCTTAGCCAGGAGACGGCACACCCCGCCAGCTCCACAGTGGAGACACCAAAACCCTGGGAAGCGCAGAGCCTCAGTTACCCTGTCTCCTCACTGCATTTTACAAGTTAAAACTGCAGAGGCACAGAATGATCTCATGAAGACTTTTACACTTTTTTGCAAATACCATCTTTATCCCATTGTGGTGCGTGCAACACATAAGTCTCCTTGGCCCAGCTGCTGGGGACCTGTCAGGAATGACCTCGATAATGGAGCCGGTCTTAAATTGGTCATCCCGACATAAGGTGGTTAATGGCTTTGAGTTTGGGGTCCTAAAACATGGATGATGGCAAACTTGGAAAGGTCTGGACTGGCTGGATTTAACTACAGTGAGAACGTAGCCCCGCTCCCCACCCCCTGGGCAGGGGAATTGGGGGCCAGGGTCACAGGTGACCGGAGGCACACGTGGTCCAGCGGCTCTGTCTCTCCCCGCTAGTCCTAGTGAGAATTGCGAGTGATTAGCAGGTGGACCAGTTTAAGTTGCATGTCCGTGAAGGAAAGTAGAGTTAGGGCGTTAGCCCATTTCCTCGGCGGAGGAGAAGCAGGGACAGATGCTCACTCGTAAAACTCTGCGTTTTACGTTATTGACCTTCATTTTCAGTGACAGTATCCATGGCCAGAAACTAGATGATTTGACAGATGCAGGACCAACTCAAAGAGATGAATCACTTGTCCAGGTAGCTCTCAGAGAGTTTGGAGTTGGGACTGGAATCCAGTGTGTCCCAAAGTGGACCACGGGCCCAGCTCTGGAGAGGACCAGAGGTTACCCTACGTGACCCACAGCCTCTCCTGCCTCTGCATGCATGGCTCCCCGGAGGACCAGGGCCTCACAGACACCCACATGAGCTCGGGCCTCGGAGGGTGCCTCTGGGTGCCTTCCTAACCCGGCGGAGGCCCCATTCCCGAGCCCAGGCAGCTGAGAGGATTTGACAAGCTTTTGGGGCCAAAAGATCTTTTGGACTTATAATTGGTGATCGGGTCCTTCAAGGATGTTGTACTTAGGTTTTTGTTTTGTTTTTTAAGATTTTATTTATTCATGAGAGAGACACAGGCAGAGGGAGAAGCAGGATGCATGCAGGCAGCCCGATGCGGGACTCGATCCTGGGTCTCCAGGATCATGCCCTGAGCCGAAGGCAGGTGCTGAACTGCTGAGCCACCCAGGGGTCCCTGTATGTAGGTTTTTGAAGTACCTCTCTTGACCGGAGAGGGTGGTGTCCCAGCAATGATGGTCATGATAGTGATGGTGGGTCCCGGACCCTTTCTCCCTGTGGGCCAGGCCAGCCCATGCCACCCCTCCCTCGGTCCTCACAGTGACACTGGGTGTAGGAGAGGAGGGCCGCCTGCTGGCCGGGGTCCCCCGGCTCCCCAGAGCTGGTATTGAGGTTCCCAGTTGCTGTGGCGCTGCCTGAGTAGGCCTGTCCGCTGTCCCTGCCACTGGCCCGAGGAGGACGAGCATGTGAAGTCTGGGTTCTGCTGACTGTTTTCCTTTCTTCTCCAGATGCTGACCGAGTGGACAGCACCACACTGTTGGGTAAAGCAGATCTTGATTTTTACCAGCCTGTTTTTTGCCTACACGTTCCATTATCTTCCTGCCATCGTAGAATCATGAAAGTTTCTCGCAGTAAATACCTAGCCTGTATTCAGACAGCCCCGCCAGAGATGTTGGCCGGCTGTGCCTCTACGGTCCCCATGACAGTAGAGAGATTAAACTCGCGTCCCTTTGGCAGGGGCAGCGTAAACTGGGGTCACTTGCTGGCACCTGACGATACTGTCCCGCAAGTGAGAGATGCAGGGCAATTGGAATGAGAGTCCTATTTTACCATGGGGTCTAAGGCGTAGTAGCGTTGTCCCAGCCCCTTCTGAGATGTTTATTGCAAAAGTTCTGACCTTTTCACATCAAGTTTTTCTGTGCGCTGCTTGCTGGAAAGGAGAAGGTCCTTGCTGCTAGGCTCAACTCTGGCTGTTGACAAATTCGCAAGATAGGACCGAGCTCAGGAGCGGCCAGCGTCTTCCCAGCGGACTTGGTGGCAGGCTGTGCGCTTCGGTCAGGCGGTGGGGGAGAGGGGCCTCTGTGCACCGGCCCCGCGCCCTCGGCGGGTCTGGTGCGGGTGCCCTGCGCGTGGTGGATGGGCTTCAGCGTAGAGACCCCTGAAAGCGTCGTGCTCTGTGTTCCATTTCTGCCTCCTTTCCCTGCAGAAGGACACCTTTATTAGAGTCACTTTGTCACTTAGATGTGACTCCTGGGTCCATCCTTCTCTTTTGGACAAAGCATCATCTGTGGCACCTGGCAGGGCTTGTTGGCCAGTGCTTCAGTGCAGTCAGATTTATAAACTGGTCCTTGAAGGGTGGATTCTAGAAGAGATCAGCTGGTAAGTAAAGGTTTTCACCTTTCAGGGAATGCTTGTCAGGACTGCGCCAAGAGGAAGCTGGAAGAGAACGGAATGGAAGTCTCAAAACGGCCCAGGCAGTCCGACGCCGGTATGGTGCTTTCCCTGTGGTGGGGCCTGCTGTGGGTTGGCTGCGGGCACGGTGCTCTCCTCACCTGTGCTTGGTCGGGAGGGCCTGGAGGGGGTGACGGGGGTGGCGCCCGGCATCAGCCTGAAGCCCGTCTGGATGTCTGGGGAGGCATGTGATGCAACAAGTACACACACACAAGGTGCACAGTCTTGGGTCAGCCCTCAAATTTCACAGAGCGCATCTGCCACCGGATTGTGTCCAGTTCACCAAGCAGTGTTGTTGGGAGCCTGTCCCCCACCCCTGGCACCTGGGGTTGACCACTGTCCTGACTATAGGCCTCCTCCATCTCCAGAAAAACCACTTCAAATCCTGTTTCTTGTTCCCCCTGTCACCGACTGAGATTTACTAAACGGATTATGTAAGTGGGTCCGGTCCATGGCCTCGGGACAGGGGCTCTGGTGCTGCTCACGGCCTGCCCATCCTCCCGGGGGTCCTCTATGTGGGGGTCCCCTCTGCGGGGATCCACAGCACCTCCTCTTTGCTGCCCACGTCATGAGTGGGACTCCCGCATCCGCACTGGGCCCTGCCTGTCAAGCCCCCGCAGCCACCTCACCCCCTGCGCCGTGTCTCCTCTGCGGGCTGCGCTGGGTGTGGTCATGGCCCGAGCGCACGCGAGCCCTCTGGTCGGCCCATAGGTTGGGTCTCAAAGTTGGAAAACAAAAGCACTTTTGTTAAAAGAAGGCAAATATTTTTTTTCTTGGTTCTCTGTCTTGTGTGCAGCGTTAATGGGATTGGTGCCAATTGCAGGACGTTCTCAGTATCAAGGGAAAATGCGTTTTTTCTCTTGTTGCATATTGGAGTTACTGCTGTTGTTTTTTAGTTTTTGAGGAGTTTCTAGATTTCTTTTTGTCTTGTTCAAAAAAATCACATTTTGCGGTGTTTCTAATGTCTCGTTCTGTCCGTCATACTGCCTACCCCCTTCCTGAGACCCTGGCCTGCTGCTGCTCTGCCCCGGGCTGTGTGCAGAGTCGTGCGCATCTGCCCCCCCACCCCGCTCCTGGCCTCCTAGGCTGCTGCCTGGGTCTCCCCTCCTGTCCCTGGCCAACCTGCCATGACCCCTCGGGCTGTCCCACTCCGCGTGGGGGGGGGGCAGCTCCCCGAGGCCCAGGCGTCTGGGCCCCTCATGGTCCTTACCCTCCAAGTGTGGCTGGTGCGTGGGCTTCTGCTGCTTCCTTTTCCTAGGGACTCCACTGTCTTACAGGTCGGGTCGGGTTTTCTGTTGAAGAGGGTTTGTTGCCAACCCAGGTCTCCATGACCTGTGGGTAACCTGTTGCTTTCCTATCTGGAAGCTTTTTCCTCATGTTCAGAAATTTCATGAAGGTGTGTTTAGGTGGAAATCTTTTCTATGTCCCTGCTGAATTCTTTCCCTGCGTCTCCAGTCCTGGGATAACTCTGGTTTCCTTGATACTTTCTTTCGACTCTGTTCCTTGTTCCTTGACTTCATGGTCCTGATTTACGGTTGATTGATTTCTGGTTTATTCTCTTGTCTTCCTGTCGTTTTTCAGTCTTTATTTTTTCAAAAACTTTCTGGGCGGTTCTCAAAATTATGTTCTAGTCTCTGGTTAAATTTTTGAGAGTTTTAATGTTAATTTCTGGGAGCTCTTGTTTTCTGATTTATTCTCTTTCATAGAATCTTTTTTTTTCTCCCATGACAGTGATATGTTTTCAAATCTCTAGAGATTCCCAGGTTATCTGACTCTATTCCATTCCTAAAAACATTGGGATTGAGGATTTTCAGATAACAGTATTAATTTTTTACTACTTTAACTAAGAAAACTTAAGTAAAATGCTCTTAAACACTTCTCTAAGAACCCACTGAGATTCTCAGACTACAAAGCATATCGAGTGTCAGGTACTTGTTACTCAACATTTAAATTAATCCTCAGTGGGTATGTATGAGGAGTGCTGCGATGCTGCATTTTCCTTCTACATCACAAGGAACATGTGCTGTTGAAATAGTCTGTTATTGATAGAAAGATCCCTAATGAAGCAAACAACAAAAGCAGTTTTTAAAAGCGGCTGCGCAGTGTCGTGCCCGAGCAGGACTGGTGGCAGGAGACGGAGTCTGTGGTGGCTGGAGGTGTGTCTGTGAGCCTTCCTGAAGGACACTGAGCCACCACTGCAGCAGGTCCTCAGCACACAGACCTGTAAGGGGAGAATGCCACTTCAGCATTTGGAATACAATTCTTTGAAGTCTTTCGGCAAATATTTAGACTGAATTCAGCCAGTAGGGACATCTGTAACCAAATAAAAATGAAAGAAATGAAATGAGCACTTTGACTCGTTTCTTCCAGGACAGGTGGTTTTTTCCACTAGGCTCTTTCCTGCCTCTTGTTTTTGTCCTGTCTGGGCTCCTTGGTCACTTGTGATAATCAGGAAGGCAGACCTGGAGATGCTCCGCCCGTAGTGGTGCTGCTCTTCGTGCGGCTCCCCCTCCAGGGCTGCCTCCGGGTGGTGTGGCCCATGTGGGGCGGCCCACGTGGGGCAGAGGGCTCACTGGCTGGGGCTTTGGGGGAGAGCGGCAGTCGAGCCAGTGGGGCCCCCAGGGATCCCCTGGATGCCAGCACCCCTGCTCTGGGCAGTCGTGTCTCCCTAGAGGAAGCTCTCTGGGTTTGTGTTCCACGCTCTGGCTGTCCCTGTGGGCTGGCTGTCACCTGCACAGCCATCCCGCTGTGGACACTCCTCTGCTCTCCAGCGGGCTATCATCTGAAGGTTGAAATTGTCTCTGTCTGGTGACAGCCACCTACTCCCAGTCCTCTCAGAAGGAAAAGGGCACCCACATCTACGGGTGCAGATTCTCTGCTGTTGTGTACAGGTCACAAAGCCATTTCTCAACAAGGGCTACTGTTAACATTATGGAGTCACTTTGAAAGTGTGTAGCATGGAAAATAAACTCAACAGTGTCTGAAATGGAGATCCTCTTGCAAATACTCCTTTAAGCTGAGTTTAACATTTCTGTATTCCTTTCATTTTGTTGAAACAGATGATGCTGGAGGGTCTTGAAATGTTTAGGACCAATAAAACCTGCAATGTGAAAACCAGCCTTCTGTAACCACAGTGCCATAACCCGAACGCTGAGGAATGTTCAAGAATTCCACGTGGGATCTCTCACTTTGAAACCATCCCATACCCTGGAAGAGCCATGTGGCTGTGTGGCCTCGGAGGCTGGGTGCAAGTTCCACTGTGTGGTTTGACTGTTCGGGAGGGGAAGCACGAACGTCAGGGTTCCCGTGAGGCCCGGCGGACACCTACCTCAGGGACCACTAGCAGCGGGGAGGGAGATCCTGGGCCTCCTGGCTCCTGCTCGACACACTCCCTTTGTCAATGAAAAGGGGAGGGTGAGGACTGTCTAAGCAACAGTAGTTGCCAAAGAGGAAAAAAAAAACTAGACACTTAAAATTTTCTAATTTTTATGTGGAAACCTCTGTTACTGTAGAAAAAAAACTTAAAAGTTTTTGTTGCATTGTTAAATAGTAAAGTGTGTGCAGGTGCTCCTTTGAGGCACGACATCTGCTGCTGAGAATGGTATGTTTTGAAAAAGGAAGAGCAGCTCATGGGCTTCTTTGGAATTAATCTAATTTTAGTGACTTCGGCTCCAGAGCTGCCCCAGAGCACAGCAGGCCTGACGGCGGTGGAGGAGCCCCAGAGGGCAGCTCGGTGCTGGGCGAGTCCGCACGCTGGCTCACAGCTGCCAAGCTACATGTGGAGCACAAGACCAAGTTTGCAAATTTTAGTTACAAATTTCAAGCTTTCCGAGTTTTTATTCCATGGGGTAAGGGCCAACCTTTCTGTTCTTGTCTCTTAAAAGTCTCTTCCTGTGGCCCACTTGGGGTTCGCATGCAGCGAGGCTGGCAGAGCTTGTAGAGGGCCTGTGGCAGTGTGAGCCGTCAGGGTCAGCCGGGGCTGAAAGCGCTGGACTGGGGGCAGTGCTCTCGGACCCTGCTTGCTCTCCTTGCAGGGGCTGCTATTTTTGACGTGATGTTTCTTGCCAAATCTCATGACACTCCCCATTGATGGCGCTGGAACTCTCCCAGGTATAAAGTTAAGAACAGGAAACACAAAGTTGGTCAGGATGTGTTGTGTTCGAGAGAGAAGCCAGAGACCCACTTAAGACTTTCTTTTTGAAGCATGAAAAATCTTTTATGTTACTCTGGTCATCAATAAAATGTTAACTTCAACTTTGTGTGCTCAACTTCAGTTATGACAAAGCTTGGTGTGATGTAGTTAATGAGAATGTTTGCCCTGAGCTCTCAGTTGTGAGGTCAAATGACTACTTGAATGTGTGTGAATTTTTTAAAAAGCAAGTATTTGAATTTGTTGGTTTTTTAAAGACACGTTTACAAAGTGCAATCAGCGATGAATGTTTGCATCTGAAAGTTGGTTAGATGCAGGGCAGACAAGCATGAAAAGTGATGTGGAACAGGATGATACTGGAGACGCAGAAGTAGCTCAAGATGAGCGCTGAGTGCCATGCTGAAGGATCTGAGGGCTTCTTGCTGTAATGAATGGGTATATGTAGTCAGTTCTGCTAATGCTTATATTAAGATGCAAATGCATTCCAACATGATTGATCTGTTCGAAAAAATTCGAGCATCACTCATTTGTGTATAATTTCATCACTGAGAAACACTGGCTCAGGGTGATTACAGGATGGCCCTGTAGTAGCGCCCCGCCCGCACATTCCCCATAGTCTGGTGGTTTGCAGGAATGGGGGTGCATCGTGCTCTAACAAAACAGACTGTACTTTGAGGGATCACTGAGTGAGAATGGCCCAGGCAGCGATAAGGGACTGACTGCCCTGAGCTCATGTGGCACTCCAGGGACATTTCAGCGTGATGTTGATGGTTTCCAAGGCAGAGAAAGTCCGTGATTTATAAGTTATTCTGGTGTTTTCTTAAAAAGGGAACAAGTAGGGATCCCTGGGTGGCGCAGTGGTTTGGCGCCTGCCTTTGGCCCAGGGCGTGATCCTGGAGATCCGGGATCGAATCCCACGTCGGGCTCCCGGTGCATGGAGCCTGCTTCTCCCTCTGCCTATGTCTCTGCCTCTCTCTCTCTGTGACTGTCATAAATAAATAAAAGAAAAAAAATTAAAAAAAAAAAAGGGAACAAGTAGAGTGGCTTCTGCTGACTAGTTGATAGAGATTGGCTGGGTGAGGGCAGGAAGCGTCTCTGTGACTTCAGTCTACTTCTTGGGTGTGGAGTGCACTTTGTTTACGTGCAGTGAGTGGTGTTCACAAGTGATTGCATTACTTCTTCAGGAGGCTGCTCCCCAGTTAGCACTTGGGTCTAGACCTTTTTTTTTTTTTTTTTAAGGTTTTATTTATTTATTCATGAGAGACACAGAGAGAGGCAGAGACACAGGCAGAGGGAGAAGCAGGCTCCCTGCTAGGAGCCCGATATGGGACTCAATTCTGGGACTCCAGGATCACACCCTGACCTGAAGGCAGGCACTTAACCACTGAGCCACCCAGGCATCCCCAGCCCTCCCCAGTCCTGTCTTCAATGGAAGACGCTCGGCACCTTAGAATTTTTTTATTCCATATTTTGTTGCTTTAATTTTTTTTAAATGTTTATATGCTTACAAACTCTTGTGTCAAGGGGTGACTTTCGGTAGATTGCAGTGAGGGAGCTACTCTGTCAGGTACAATTTTTTTTTTTTTTAAAGATTTTATCTATGAGAGAGAGAGAGAGAGAGGCAAAGACACAGGTAGAGGGAGAAGTAGGCTCCTCACAGGGAGCCCGCTGTGGGACTCGATCCCCAGACCCAGGATCATGCCCTGAGCTGAAGCAGATGCTCAATCACTGAGCTACCCAGGCATCTCTGTTAGGTATGAAATTTTACTCCATTTTGAAAATAGAAATGAAGTGTTATTGAAAACACTGCAACTTTCTTTCCTCCCCATAAAATATATGTAAGTGGAGAAGTCAGTTGTTACTTGGGAAAGCTTATGTTCTTCGATACTTCCTTAACAGAAATTACACATAGAGAAATCTAGATTTCATTGAAGCAGACATAACTCAGTTTCACCCTAAAATTTTTTTTGTCTGTAAAATTATAGATTGGAGACATTTGAAATTAGAATATTCTTTATTGATATTTTCAATATTGACATCAGTTCCTCTGAAATAACTTCCCATAAAACCGGGGTTCAATGCCGTGTAAGTAGTATACTTGAGACCCAAGAATTTTCCTTAAAGATTAAACGTACAAGGCAAGAAAGACCTGAATGAAAAAAATGCAGAATTCAACATTTTTCTGACTGGCTTTCAAAATGGCAGTTAAGATTATGGTACAAAATTGTACCTGCCACACTAACTCTGGGGAAACTTGACCTATGGGGAAGGGGCCCAAACTGGGACGGAAGCCAGCTCCAGCGCCTGGCCACTCAACTGCTTCCGCACTTTGTTGTTCAAGAGCAAGGACTGAGGGGTGATCCTGACCTGCCTGACTGTCCTGTTGGCTCAGAGTCATGCGAGGTCTTAACGTGACTCGTGGTTTCTTTTGCTGTTTTCTCGGTCTTCGGTGTCTGGATACTGGGAAAGATCCAGGGTCAAAACTCTGCTGAACATGCAGTCATCATGCTGAAAAGAGAGGAGACAGCCAAAAGTCAGCTCTCTGCTTAGGGACGGTGTCCTCAAATATCTTGGGTCACTAGGGAACCTGGATCCACACTTAAAACAGGGGCCACTTGTGTCCAGTTACATCAACCTCACATCTGTATGTTCCCTGGTGGAAGGTAGGAGCAAAGGTTCGGCTTTGAGCGAAGGCCTGCTGAGGCCAACAACACAGGACGAGTTCTGACAGCAGGTACAGGTGTCCCATTGGCATGGGACAATTGGCAAGGACATGTGCGCTGCAGCAGGAGAAGGTGCTTGCTCTGCTCTGCCCTGCGGTCGCCATGGAGAAGGCGCCCACATCCTCATGCACCACAGGCTTCACTGAGGGACCTGTGCTCACCACACTTCTGTTCATTTCTCCCTCCCCTCACTCCCTGATCCAGAAGCCCTGAACCCCTTCTCCTTGTTTAGCCTGGAATGGTGTAGAAGCCCAAGTCCTAGCCAGCAGCTCTTGGGGTTACTCTTCACCAGGTGTGTCTGCGGTGTGCATGTGCGGTATATGTGTTGGTAAGCTGCCTTTTGCCATTCTGATTTACAGAGCCCCAGCCAGAGAACCTAGCATGGGTAGAGGAAAAAGGTATTTTTTACTCTTCTACACTGGTATGACAATTTCCAGTGGCCCCCTAACATCTTTCCCTAACAGGAGTGGGAAGTTAATTTTTATCTTAGTTTAAACGAAAACTCAAGAAGTAAAGCCTAACTGTCCAAAACTGAATGATCTGAATTAGTTGCTCTATTCGTTAGCTCAGGTAAGTGTCATGAACAGGTTAAGAAAGGAGTGTTTGATCAGACGTAACTTAGAATTCAATTTCTTTTTTTCCTCTGGTCCTTTTTCAAAGGTAAATAGGTCCTTTAGTGCTACCCACATGCGTTTGTTTTGCCTAAAGCATTCTAACATTACAAAAATATATAATATTCATAGTTAGTGGTATATGTTAGAAAGTACCTTAACAAAACTATCCTACTGTTCTGCAATTTTTGATTTGCTTTTTCACTTAAAACATATCTTAAAAATTTCTGTGTATTGCCATAGAAAAATAATGAGGTCTTAAAATCTTATTCTGTTTAAAAAATCATTTAAGTCTATATTAGTTAACTGAAGAAATCAAACTGTATCTCAATTCTACTGGTACTTATGGTTAGGTGTCAGGAGTCAACCGAGTGACTTCTCTCCCCGTCGCTGGTCCTCACCTCTGGATAGACGCCTATCAGCGCATCGGCTTTGGAATAGAACTCCTCTTTTAGGGAAATGATTATCATCTGAAACTGCTCTTGAGTCTGCTCTTTGATGTAACTTGAGACCTGGGGGAAATGAAAAGCCCACATTTCACCAGCAGGGAAAGGCCTCATTGCTGGCCCTGGGATGGTGACTGCCTGTCCCTGGGTCTGCCCCTTGTAGGTAATGAGGCACTGGGCTTTCTGGTAATTCAGTAAATCCATGATAACTGCAGAAATGGAAAGAACTCAGATTCCAAAATAATAGGTTAGTAAAAAATTGTAAATCTTATTAAATCTATCCTCTAAAACTTTAAGAATTTTTTTAAGAACAGAGCTTTTACTTAAGATACTGTCAAGTGAAAATGCAATCAGCTTTCATAACAAGATAAAAACTGTTGCTCATACACTACGTGAGGGCAAGAACAGACTGGTATTTAAACTTCCAACTTCCTGTTTTGCTAACTCAAAGCCAGAAGATGAAAAAATGGCAATTATGGTAATTGCCATTTTGTGGCAATTGTGGCCAAAAATGGTAATCCTAATCCATAGCATAATTATTTGGTTAGAGCTGAACTCTGTGGCTCCTTCAGGAAGCTCGAGTACAAGGCATGAGAATCCGAACAAAACAAGCTCTGGATAGAAATGGGTCTTGCTGAGCAGCCTCTACTCAGAACCCAGAAAAAGATGGAGATGAACTGAGCTACAGTTTCACAAGGTATCTGCTGACACTGCGTGTCTCCGAGGGGCTTGAAGTGCTCTTCATTTGCATCGTTCCAGACAATGCTGCCGCGCTAAGGACGCAGCTCTGGCAGCAGGCATGGCAGCAGGTGTGGCTGCGCCGCGTGGGGAGTAGTCCCTAGCTGACGTGTGCCATGGAGGGGAAACTGCTTTGGGCTGAGGGCTGAGCAGCAGACCCACAGCAGAAGGAACTCCATCTAGCGTTGGAAGCAATGGTAGCCACCAGGATGCAGGGCTAAAAGTCGTGGGGTGCTGACAGGAGTGGGAGACGAAGCAGAGGGATGCATCTGGCTTGGAGAGTTACCTACGGTAAGTGGGGGCACCCTGACCCTGGGAGGGAGTGGGAGCAACTTCCGAATTGCTCGTTCTACATGTCACACTCAGGGCAGTGGTGAGCATTTACAGGAGAGTAAATCTCAAGGGGAGACAAAGCTAAAAGGTTTTTAATACCTCAGATGGGTGTCACCAGGAGAGTCTTAAGTCTCTGGAGGCGACAGTGATATATCTAAATTTTGCTAGAAGACCCGGATACCTTAAGAGAAAAGCAGTCCACAAAAATACATACAACCTGGGTTCAAAGTGCCAGAATCACCTCTTCAGGGGAGGTTTCTCCAAATGAGTCAGGCCGTGGAGTCCAATCAGCTGATGCACACTGGCTGGCATTAAAGAGACAGATTTTCTGTTGTCCCCATGTTTTCCTCCACCTATTACCTTGAAGTCCGGCAGGTCACAGAAGGTGGCTCTTTGTTGTCCTCTACAAGGTTCAAGAATCTGGGGATCAGTTTTCTAAATTTTGTGACTGTGGAGCAGATATGCTGTCCTTATGCACATGGTGATGTGCAGAAAGCAGGGGCCTGGAGAAATCCGGGCTGGAGTACCCATCGGGAAGTGCTGGAGGAAGACACGCCTGGTTCCCCGCTGGAAGGCCCCTCAGCCCCAGCCCCTGACACTCCCTGCCTCTTAGGCAGCTCATGGCAGGCTCTGCAGATTAAACCTGGCAGGTCAGGTTCAGAGACTCAGACCCGGCTGCGGTGGCACCTGAACCCTAAAGACCACTGGGAGATGGACTCCCTAGCCAAGCTCACAAGACTAAGGTATATTGCAGGATGCCAGTTTACACTGCCTGGGATCAGAATCAGGAGTCTGATCCATCCAGCTCCAAAACAGCGCTGGCATGGCAATGGGACCATGATACAGAGTCTGTGGGCCAGAGCTATGGCTTCCCTCTGCAGCTGACTCATGCTGTCCTTTGGTCATGCTTCCACGGCTGACTCCATTCTCATGTCAGAAAGTCACAGTGGAGATGTGTGGCTTCAGTGTCGGTCCTTTCAGGGGGTTTGTATATCGATGCTTTCATCTTGAAGGCTGACCTTAACTTGAACTCCCAAGAGTCCAACTGTTTCCTTAGTTCCCTCATTGTCTCAAATACTGAAAATAGGATCATGTAGGAGTGCAATGATCAGGTAAGTTTCAGTAAATGAAGGGGGGTGGGCAGAAGTTTGAACTTTAATTCCTTTGGAATTTTGTTTAGAAATGTTTATTTTTGGACTTTATTAAACAACTGATTTGGTCCTATTTGCCACGGGGCCTACTGGTAACCCTCTAAGTCCCAGTATCTAGATCTGGGGAGAAGTTACCACTAGCAATGGTATGGACTCAGTAAAACTTGATTCCGTTTTGATTCCATAAGAATTCATCGAGGGTCCCTTAAACCTTGAATGAAAACTATTGCCCCTAATTTTTAGATATTTAACTCAGATTTGATTTTTAATCAGCAGTTATCAAACTGTGGGTGTTCAGGATAAACTGTCTTTCTGACCAGAATATGATCCTTGAATTGTAAACATTCTACTGGAAAATTAAAAGCAGAAAGAAACTTACCTTGCCAATGTTTGTGTTGTCCAGGGCTGCATCTACTTCATCTAAAACAAAGAATGGAGCAGGCCGAAAACTAGAAAAGAAATTACACTCAAGTTGCAGCTTTCTATTTGTTTTACAAGAGACCTGGAGAGGATTAACAGTATTCAGAGTAAGTAAGCTACATCACCTTGGATGCTTCGCCTCAGTCACCAATGACCCCTATGATGCTAAGTCAAATGTGCAAGGCTCAGTCCATGTCTCCCATAACTGATGCAGGTGGCATCTGGGGCTCCCCCGGCCTTTGGCTCTGATGTCAAGGATGACCATCTATTCCCCCAACCTGACCCACTGCTCCTTCCATCTCTTCCACCAACTTCTCTCAGTGCACTGCCGTTGAGGTGCAGTGCTTACATACTAATTAGCTCCCTTGGTGATTTCTTCTCCTCTCAGGGTTTGAATATGGTCTATGTTGGTGGCTCCCATGTCCAGCAGCTTACTCGAAAACTCCATGTAGAGGTCTAATAAATAGCTCAAGCTCATCCAAAATCCCACTCCTCACCTGCCTCTCCAGACCTATTCCCTCCTGGGTCTTCCCACCTGAGCTGATTAGGGGTCATCCCTGCCTCCTCCTTCACACTCCACACCTTGTCTGCTCAGCTTCTGCTCTTGCCCTGGTCCAGCCCACCCTCCTCTCCCACCGTGATTGCTACAGTAGTTTTCTAGCCCTGTGCCTGCCACTGTTGCATAGAGGCTATTCACTACAGATGCCAGGCTCTCTCTGGCTTCCAGACCTTTGTACTTGCTGTTCCTCGTGTCTAGAACATTCTTCCCTTAGCTATCTGCATGACGTGCTCCCTTCATTCTTTCAAATCTTTGCTCAAACAGGCCTTCTTAGGTGACTCTTTAATATTGCAAATCCTTCCCAGCTACTTACGATCTCCATTCCCTATTTTGTTCTCTGTAGTTATGTCATTTCCTCCTGATAGTCTCTATGTTACAGAATGAGTTTACTAATATACCTTCTCATCTGTCTTCCCCAACAGAAATAAAGTCTCTTTGAGGCAGGTATTTTGTTTTGTTCACTGCTGTCTCTCCAAAGCTACACCACCACTTCCACACAGTAGATATTTAGAGCTGTTGAATAAATGGATGGCAGTGACACCTGATACTAGTCCTGTCCTGCTAGGACTTGCTCACACAGGCTCATGGTTTGATTCCCAGAGTCCACAGACAGAGGAACTGTCTGTTCCTCTCCTGTAATGGCTTCCTTTTTTACCCCTGGGAACAGTTAAAAGTAGTTGGAGAACTCAAGATAATCCTCCTGGTCATGAAAGCAGAGAGGCAGCATCATGTGCACCTACATCTTCATCTCAGGATTTGCATGTTGAAAATCAGTTGCCCTAATTTTAGCTAACAATTTTACTGACTGACTTCACAAACCACCACCACCACTAGTGGAAAGGAGGTTAAACATTTTTTCAGAAGAAATGCTTCATTTAACATGCTTTCCATAAACAGCTCTCTGAATAGGCACTAGGAAAATAATATACAGGTCGGGAGTTTTTGTTCTGTTTGGGTTTGTTGTTGACTGTTTATTGGCAATCCTGATGTCACATCTGGCTATTCCAGAATTTCTTTTTCTTCTGTAAAGCTGGAATATTAGTAGCTGGTAATTACAGAAATTAAATGAAAATCTGCCAAAGACTGAGTTGTGTGTTTTGTGTGTTAGATTTGCAGTCTAAATTATTATAGGCCTAAAACAGAACCTGAATATTGTCTGGCTGAAGAAAAGAGTCTTGTTTCACATATGCGGAAACAGATCTTCTGTGGGGAGGTCTGTTTGGTTTCTGCCCTGATGCAAAATCAGATAGCTCACTGTGACCTTACCTGTGCACAGCAAACAGGAGGGCTAATGCTGCCACACACTTTTCTCCCCCTGACAGATTGTCCATTGGCATGAACCTTTTGCCTGGAGCCACACAGTTATAGCTAATTCCCTCTAGGTAAGGCTCTTCTGGGTTCTCTGGGCTAAGAAATGCCTGAAACACAGGTTATTTATTTACAAAATCAGAAAAGGAGTAAATTTCAACTTTGGAAATTGCAACCGAGTTTAAATGCCAAATATTCTATTGGTTAGGTTTCCCTCCATTGTGATGGCAAAATACCAATGCCTGCAAATATGTAGCTCTACAGGTAGTCACAGGAAACAGGGCTGTCTGGGTGTGTAATAGAGGGGGAACATGGTAACACACACAAAAGATCAGGCCTCTCCAGAGGCCTGCCACACCTTGGCAGCACACGCCACAGTCTGACAAAACAGCCTTTATTCAGCACACTCAGCCCATTCACTGGCCACTTACTGAATACCCACTGTGGGCCAGGTACTGTGGCAACAGATGAATCCTGCTTCAAGGAGTTTGTGGGTTTATTTTAGTTTTACTTTGCTGAAAATAAGTAAATTATTTTTGGCTAAAATTCTAAATATCTGATCCAGGATCAACTTTCAGCCATAAAAGAACACCACAAGAAAGGTAAGAGCAGATGAAGACCTGGTCTACATCTTGACTTCACATCCAGTGCAACAGGATCTGCTATGGGTATTGGCTCTGGAATGGGCAAGGGTGATAGCAAAGAGACTGTTGACACACAGTCCTGCTTTGGTTCTTTCCCCCTCCTGACCCCAGATCAGCCATTCCCCAAGACCCCCTACATTACATGCACCTTCACTACAGAAACCACTGACTGTTCCATAAAATCAAATTAGCACTAGAGAGCAGAACTCCAAAACTGAAGAGAACCTGGAAACTAAATGACCTAACCCCCTCATTTTTCAGATGAAGAGATGGGACCAGAGTCTCTGCCTTGTCCAGGCCGGCCAGTGGGAGTGAGTGGGAACACAGTTACCACGGTAACCAATCTTCTGGAATGCATTTTGCTCCGGAAGTGGGTCATTCAGATAATGTGATGGACATTTATTTCCCACCAGAAAAAAACTACCACCAAAACCAAGTTCTCAGTTACCTTTTGGGGGTGAAAAATATGTACCTGGGCACTGACGTTTCTGCAGAGCTTCTTGTAGATTTCATCAATAGAGATTGAAACGTGCTCAAAACACTGGCTGAAAAGGTCATATCTCCTTTTTTTCACCTGTTCAAACTCTTGCCTACACATTCTGGCTTCCTTTTTGCTGGCCTCAAAAGCTAAAAGAGAATCATTGTTCTTTATTTTGCAGAACACTGAGGGGCTGGCTCCTCTTATTTCAACTTTAAAGCATAGAATATTTTAAAAACTGGATTTTGAGTTTGATTGTCTTGAGTAAAATCTATCTTTAAAATACTTCAATTATTATTGATTTCAAGAACATGGCTCTTAAAATTGATGAGCCCTTTTTCCAGTAGAGCTAATTTTAACATAATAATGAAAAATTCTGAAAGTACCGAATAATGACCATTATGTTGATATAAAAAAACATCTGTTCTAAAATAACCAGTACACCTGGGGCGCCTGGGTGGCTCAGTCAGTTGAGCATCCGACTCTTAGATGCTCCTCTTCTACTTAGGTTGTGATCTCAGGGTCATGAGATTGAGCCCTGTGTGAGGGGGTGCATGTTCTCTCTTTCTCAAATCTTTTAAAAAAATAAACCAGCACACCTGTTCTTAAGTTAAAGCAGAACACTTTCAAAAAGGAAGCAATTAATAACTCAGTATTGAAAATGCACATTAATATAAGACAACAGAGGAAAATATATGATACAGATAAATAAAGCTATAATGGGGGGGGGAGGGATTGCTGATAATTGTTACAGAAATCAAAACCCGTTGCACTCAAGAATACGGCCTCCTGGCAGCTACAGCTCAGGCTCACCATCTGTGGACTCCTGAAACTTGTCTCTGATGGTTTTTAGGTTTTCCAGGGCTCTCAGGTTGGGGGCTGCCGTCTTCAACAGGACATCTTCCTGGGATGCTACTTGTTGCAGTAGGAGTTTAAGGTGGGCCTCTATTTCTTTATCAGACTCTAGAGCCTATTATTGGGCAGAGAATTGCAATGATTACCCTGTCTTTCCAAACTGCTGAGTAATCAGGAACAGGGCCCTTCAGGATTGGGCTCCTACCTTCCTTCCTCCACACCTACTCCTTCCCTCCCACGAATCCCTGAGTCTGAAATACGGTCAGGCTGCCCTATGCCAGCTTCCTGAGCCACCTGGGCTCTTCCATGGCTCTAGTGTTACGGATACTGCTCTCAGAACATACTTCCCTTCCATATTTCCTAGTCTGGCAAAAAGCAACAATTCATATACCATCTTCATTTACTCAGTCATGAAAAAACAGTAATTGTTTACTATGTATTAGACACAGAGGATTCAGTGATGAAAACTGTTTTGGCCTGACCTTAGCTCACAGGGAAGTCAGACATATATGCTGGCATTTACAACAGCGTGAAAACCCTCACAAGCATAGGTGCTGTGAGGTACGGAGAAGGGATCCAACCCATCTGGAGGGGGGAACACTTAAGCTGAAACCAGAACAATGAATAGAGTTTGAGTGAGGAGGGAAGGGAAAAAGAGGTATAGGCATGCGTGACCTTCTTGGGAAGCCTTCTTGCCTCCCAGGATCTTTAATTTATACATGATAAAGGTGACATTTTAAGTCATTGAGAATTATTTGAAGAATGTTGGGTAAACTGGCTAACTTAGGTAATTTTTAAAAAACAGATTCTTATACCATATGCCAAAATAAATTTCAGATGAATCAAATAGGTACTAAAAGCAAAGCCATGGACAGAAGAATATTTATAAATATTTACTCGGTAATAAGGTGGGAAGGATTTTCTAAGACAAAAGCACTAAACAGACTACAGAAAAGACAAAAGACAAAAGCTTTTCTTTGCGTAAAAGCAGCACAAATACAATCTAAGAGTCCAACAAATCTCACAACATATATGAAGAACATGCAAAATTAAAATACGTGGATATCGCTATTTGGCCCCCACTCTCCACTCCCTCCTTTCTTAGGGATCCCGTGTTTAATCATTTCTCCCTCCTGTGTCCCCTGTAGCTGGGGGCTAGTCCACCCCACCCCCCCCAACAGCGATTGGTCAGGAAGGAACACATGGCCTAATTCAGGCCACTGTGATGTGGGCCCAATTCCTAGAGTTCCACACCACGACAAAAGGCAGCCTGTCTCTTCTCTGAAGGTTGTGGTTGTGTGGCTGGAAAGCCAAGAATGGCTAGTCATTTGGCCTCAATGAGAGAGGCAGCATCAGGATGGAGTCAAAACACAAAGAAATGTAGCATAATGGTATGGCTTACAGGGATGCCTGTGCAACAGAGCCGGAGCTGCTCAGTTAAAGCGCCCTTGAAAGTGGATCCCAGGTGTGCCCCCACAACTTTGAAGCCTGTGTCTTCTACTGCAGGGGCCACACTGGGATGCTGATGGGCCACAGCCAGGATGCTGGAGTGTGGTGGCTCCTTCTGTGTCTTGCAGGACTTCGCAGAGACTAATAATCATTGTGAATCTCCAAGGAGGCAGCCCTTCAAAAAACTGGCTGACCACAGCTCTTCTTCTTTGGAGAGAAATTTCATGATACTAATATTCTGCTGAATACACAGTAAGAAATGCCGATCTAAACATTTTTAAAAAGCTACCTACTTACACTATTTCTTCAAAAACCATCAGGAAATCTACTTTCCCCCCTAATCTTATGCTCAATGTCCTAAAAACTATTCCATAGTATATTTAAATAACAGTAAGTTAGGGCTAACACCAATCTTTCATTTACCTTCAAATCATCTCTTAGAGAGCTGTAGTCTATCTCAATGGCTTCTTCTTTCTCATAGATGTCAACTGTCGCCTGGGTACTTTCTGCTTCAGTTCCCAACTGAAACACAGACAAAGCCCTTTCTTTGTAATATGAAATGTGATCTCTCCTCATCCATCTGCCAAGGCCTCCAGCGGATTCTCACCTCACTCCTTACTGGGGCCTACCAGGCCATGATGCTCTGACAAGATCCCTAGGTACTTCCATGTGTACAGTATGAATTAAGAGCTAGTGATCTAGTATAGTCTCTCCCACAACAGAAGAATCTTCTATAAGAACCCTGGCAGGTCTAGGTAACGTACCCTCTGTCTGAACACCTCATCCTAGGTTCCACTTACCAATTGTGGTAAGACAATTACTCTTGTAACGACTATTATAATTATTTCTACCCAGTGAGCCTTGTTTAGCCCTTTGGAGAGAAAGAATTTAGACCTCACGCCTTTTCTATTTGAGGCTTTATAGAGAACACCTTGCACAGAATTCCTGTTACATAGCTTCTACTGGATGTGCTTACAGAATTCCAGTCAGGGGACTCACCACTAAAGGCTCTCCATCTTCCTAGACCAAAGTTCCCTAGGAGAAGAAATCTGTCTCTGTGGCCTCTACTTCCCAACCCTGTATCCCCCTTGGGACCAGAAAGAACAAACAGTAATCCCTCTGTGATAGATTGTCTTCTAATGGAGGAGAATGACTGTATTCCCTGATGGGCTTTCTCCTCCCAGCACATGACTTCTGGGTCTCTTCATTATCCTGAACACTTTACTCTTAAGAAACATTATGCTTTAAAAAGTAAAGGCAATATTCCAGTGTAGCCTGACCACCACAAAGTAGAGCAGAACTATCACTTTTTCTCCTTAGATGATGATTCAGTATTAGTCCAGCTTAAGGTCTTTCATACCTGCCCTGAAGTAGCCCACCATGAGTATGACATTCTTTCAACAATCAAGAAGTCATTTCAAATTCACAGGGGCATGCTGGAGAACAATTCTGAAGGTTCGCTAATGGAAAGCCATAGGAGCAAAGCGGCAGCGCGAATACTTGACCAGTAACATTCACTTCGAGGTCAGTGATTAAAATTGCTTCCTCCTCTCCTCTGTAACCTCTTCTAAGATTACATTGCCTTTTAAACAGATATTCTATTTCCTTCTATAGTATAACTATTGTTTTCCTGCTCCTATCCATTTCTGCTATTAATAGACCCCTCCCTTCTCTGCACTTACAAAAGTGGACCCACAACCCAAAATGAGCCAGAATTTTTCCCCAGGATTTTCCTAAGAGAGAGCAGGGGAGAGTTCTCTTTTCCCCTCTGGTCAGAGCTAGTGATTATAACTGCAGCCTTGTGGGGACAGCTGATTTGGGAGAATAAAGCAAATATATTCTGAGCCAGAAAGAGTTCTTGACAGTGTTCAAATTCCTGGACTGAGTCAGGCATGAGACCACCCCATCACTATCCTGCCTCCCTACCCAGCCGTATCCCTTTACCCCCTTTAAAGCCATCTGAGTTGGGTTTATGTCACTTGTGGGCAAGAAAGGGTTTTCTCCTATCCTTACCTCCTGTCTGGAATGGGCTCTCTGCTACAATTGAGAAAAAAGACAAAGACTTTTTGAGTATAAGGTTATGAGAACCGGTCAATGTTAGCAAGAGAAGAAGTGTTTTTTATAGATGCTTCATTCTGAAGACTCCAAAGGACTCAGGGCACTTCTGGAGTGGAGGAGGGATGGAACAGAGACTGCTGGGGCAGAACAGAGAGGGGAAGAGGATGTGGAAGGGAGACCCCAGGGAAGAGGCTCACTAACAAGCTCAGGAAAGAGCCAGAGATGACCCAAACAATTACTGTCACCAGCTTGTGGATGAGCTAAGGGGAAGATGCTCTTTACAAAGCACACAGCAGCAGCTTCCCTAACATCACCCCTAAAGGTCACTGACACCAACAGCTTGAGTTCTCTGACTCCTCTCGGGTATCTAATGTGTAGGAAACAAACTCCAGCCCATCTTGTGGAGCTAAAAGAATGTGGATTAAAAACACACATGAGACAACTGCACAAAATGCCCAGCCCTGGGCAACGATGATCATGCTGCCCTTTTTCCCTTAGAAGGAGATGCCTTCTCCACTGTTGATGGGGCTTTAGGACCAGAGGAAGTGTCCACAGAGCTGGGGCTTCACCAAGCAGCCAAAGGGCATCACATGAAGTTCCACACAACTGCACTTAGTCTGAAATCCTGTGGCCAAATACCTCGACTTCAATGATGTCATCCAGTGATCCCAACAAAAGGATTATTTCAATATCTTGAACTTTGCAGTCAAGCAGTAGATTATGCTTCTCTAGCCGTTTCTGTTCCAAAGAAGTTTGAATGATTACAACTTCTTTTTGCCATTTTCCCACTTCCCTGTAAATACACGATATGAAAAGTGATTTTACTCCTTATGTAAAGTTGCACCAAAGAAGAAAAATGAATGTGTTATAAATAAACTTACATGGAAAAAAGATTTTTTTCCTATGAGTGCTATAAGATCTGGAATTACCTCATTGATGTTTGTAATATAAACTTTAACACTCTTGAGAAAGGATGAATATAGTTAGTTAACCCAAGGGAGCATTTTAAAATAATAAACATAATTACTTTAATTAGGCTAGCTTTAGGAGTACCTGGGTGGCTCAGTGGTTGAGCATCTGCTTTCAGCTCAGGTCGTGATCCTGGGGTCCTGGGATGGAGTCCCACATTGGGCTACCCGCAGGGAGCCTGCTTCTCCCTCTGTCTATGTCTCTGCCTCTCTCTGTGTCTCTCATGAATAAATAAAATCTTAAAAAAATCATGCTAGCTTTGTTTCCTACTTTAAAATATGTATATGTATATTTTTTCAAGCTGCACTTCTCCCTCAATATAAGCTCTACACTTTAGAGCCTCAAAATGAAAGAAACAATCTTTTAATAAGAGAAATATTTTACCAATTAAGTCATTACATATCTAATGGTCTGAACTTTTTTTTTTTTTTTTTAACTATAGCCACTATCAATGTAATGCCTTCTATCTTAAATGAGGGCTTGGGGGTTTTACCAGTTAAAACAATGTAGGATTTTAAAGACCTAGAAACAGGACTAAAAAAACAAATTAAGAATTATATGGTTTTCAAGAATACAATGATGAACAGAGATGGAGTTGTTTAAATACAGGAGTGAAAAAAACTCAAGAGTAAATTAACTTTAATTTCACTCAAAAATCTTAGACAAAGAACTTTCTGACTCTATCTTGAACTGTTGAAAGTCTTCTAACAGGAAAACCGTGAAATGCCAAGAGTCAACTAAATCAGAGCACATTTCATGTGATTGCATACAGTTGTGTCAATTATACAGGAAAGTAGAGGTCACTGTGGTACAACGGGCCAGGTGATTCCCAGGGTCACCATCCCCATCATGACAGACACACATGCTTATCACATGCTAGCTACTAAGTGTCATATGAACAGTGTCTCACTTAATCCTTACAACTCTCCTGGGAGGTAGGCACTATTAGTATCCCCATGTTACTATTTACTAGACGAGGAAATGAAGGCATGGTATGTAAGTAGCAAAGCTGGGGTACACAGTAATGCAGGCTGGCTCCAAATCCCACCCTTGCCCCATCAGGCTTTGTCGCACAGTGGGCTAGAGAGGGGCCCTGTATGACAGTGTCAGAGGGGTTTAGGGTAAGGGGCTCTTCATACAGGTCCATGTTTTCATCTGCCAAAGAGAACTATTCATTCTAAACAGCTAACCACCTCTTTGGTTTTCCCCCAAGGGAAAACACTTGAAAGGTGTGATGAGGGACCAAAAGCACCAAGGGTATATATTCAAATAATAAAACTTCCTACAATAAATTTTAAAATTGGTAGTAAACTTCTCTAAAACTCTGGTTATGGTCCTGGAAAGTAATAAGCTTAATTACTTGTCAATGGCCAAAAATTTCTTCCGTTTTTCTTCAATCTGAGCTTGAACCTTCTCAGCATTGGCATTCTGAGTGACAAATATGTCCTTAAGCTGCTGCCGCTTTGCCATGAGTTCATTCACAATTTGCAGACAGTCTTCTTCAACCTGAATGAAGATGATTTGCATTGTAGACTCACCATCTTTTACAATAATGTCAACAGATCATCTTATTGTCAGGAAACTAGCACAGTGATTCTGGGATTAACCCTTAAAATCTGTGTTCTGCTTGAACCTCTATCTCAGAATGTGACCCACTCTTGTTCTACACTTTGGAAATTGGTAATGACTACCTGCTTTTGTCCTTCACTTGGATTAATTCCACAGCCTGCTGCCATGTGACTTCTGTTCCCATTGTCCCATGAAAATGTTCTTGCTACTATGACCTCTTAGTTGTCAATAACCATCCTCACTTCCTCCTTCCTGGAGTGGTGGGATTTCTGTGATGCCACCTCTTCTGGGTCTATCTTCAGAACCTCTGTGACTACTCCTTCCAGAGTTCCACTCTTGCCTCACTGCTCTTCATTGTCCACTGCTCTGCCTGGGAGTCTCAACCACTCACATACAGTTTCAATTCACTCCCATAAACTAGTCTGGACTCCTCCAGCTATTGCGTGCTCTTCACCTGCCAGAGATCGCTGCCTAGGTGTCAATACAGGCAACTCAAGCTCCACAGGCCCAGAATGTTCTCCCTTTGACTTGCTTCTCTGTCCACCAATCACCCAAACTAGAACTCGAAGTCATCAGTGGCATCCCCGCTAGCCCTCCTCTCCCACTTCAACATCTAATAATTCATGAATTGCTGATTTGACTTCCAGTATTTCCCAAATCTGCCCACCACCCTTTCTGTCACCAGGAGTTCAACACACGTTTACTCAATGGAGGATGTCGTCATTTCAGTGATGTCACCTCAGCCCCCTGTTACAAGTTACCTGCTTTAGGTCCTCAATCTCCTCTCTGCCTTTCTGGATGGTTTCTTTTAATGTGTTGATCTTACTCAGTCTCTTCTTCAGCTGATTGCGACTATATTCAAGTTGAACATTAAGCCGAGTTTTTTGTTTCTCAAATTCTAACCTAGTATAATAGAGTCAAGTGTTACAAGTGGCAAAGAATCCTTTAATTCTTTACTTTTGTTATTATGGAAAATTTCAAGAAAATACAAAAGTAGACGGAATACTATAATGAATTCAGTTCACAGTCAATCCTGTTCCATCTATAGCTGTACTCATCACTCTGCTCCAGCACAGGTGTCTGAAGCACATTTCAGACATCATGTAACTTCATCCATTAATGTTTTAGTCTGTATCTCTGGATGTGAAGTGGCCATTAACACAAACCACAAACTACTATAGATACAAATGACGAAAATTCCTTAATATTAGATGGCTCTCATTGCCAGATTTCCTGAGTCTCATTAACACCAAAACAAAACAAAACAAAACAAAACAAAACTGGTTTGTTTGGATCACAATCCATACGTTGCATATAGATGTATGTTTCTTCCATCTTTTGTTATCTGTGGCTTCCCTCCCCTCCTCTTTAAGTTACAATTGATGTGCTCATTCTCGTTTAGTCAGTCTTTCCAAACAGCTCATTACCCACAAACTCTTAACCTGGGACCTGAAGAGCATGTTCCTACCTCAAGCGCCTTCCTACTTTGTAAGCTTCACAAACTCCTCAGAAAGAACTCTAAGACCAATGGTAGCTCATCCTTTCCATCCTCTCTCCCTCACATACCCTGCTAACAGATTTTCAAGCACTAACTGTTATCAGAGACTGTGCTAGATACTGCTGATACAAAGACCACAATAAGAACAGTAATGATAAAAACAAAGAGTGATACTCGATGAGAGGCCACTGTGTATCAGACTGTCACACCTGCTTTTACATGAATTAAATCACTTCAGTTGCAGGACTCTCTGAGTGGGTAATACCACTATCCCTGTTTATAAGGAGGATGAACAGACAAGGCACTGAGTTAAGTTTCTTGCCCAAGGCTACCCCATGAGAAAGTGGTCGAGTGGGCGTGACACACACTGAACACAGTGCCTGCAGGCGGGGTTAAGAATAAGCCCGTAAAGGATTTATTCCTGCTGCAGGAGGCAGACATGCAGACTATGTATGAGGGAAACATTTCTTCAGTTGGCTCTGGAACACTCTACTATTCTAGCTTTCCTGTTTCCTCACTGGCTGCTCCTTTGATGGTTCCTGGTGATCTTACCTAGGCATACAAACAATCCCAGAACTTATACCTCCAGGCAGGACCTCTCCCACAAACTCCTAACTTATACATTCAACTGCCTACTCCAGGGATCCCTGGGTGGCGCAGCGGTTTGGCGCCTGCCTTTGGCCCAGGGCGCGATCCTGGAGACCCAGGATCGAATCCCACGTCGGGCTCCCGGTGCATGGAGCCTGCTTCTCCCTCTGCCTGTGTCTCTGGCTATGTCTCTGTCTGTGTCTCTGGCTCTGTCTCTCCTTCTATCTCTCAAGAATAAATAAATAAAATCTTTAAAAAAAAAAAAAAACTGCCTACTCCACCTCTCCAATCAGATGTCAAACGCATCCCAGAATACATAATGGATAAATTACTGGAAGGAATAAGAGGTTTTAGCAAACTCATAATATGTAAATCTAAAATTTGATAGCATTTTTCTACACTAGTAAAAGCCAATTAGAAAAATATTATAAAAATAAATACTACTCATAAGAGAAAAAAATCTATAAAATATCTAGGAAGTAATTTAAGATCACACAAGTTCTCTATGAAAAAAAACCTTTAAAATTTTAATAAAGGATATAGATGATTAGAATAAATGAAGAGACATATTATATTCTTAGGTGAGAGGACTTGATATTTTGAAGATGTTCTCCCCAAATCTATAAATCCAATGCAATATCAATCAGAATTCCAGTTGGATTTTTATGGGAAACTCAATAAACAGTAATAGGCATAATTCTTTACAAAGAAAATCTATCAAAGTTCAAGTAGACTTCAGAAAAAAGACCATGACAGGGATAGAGAGGGACATTGCACAGTGATAAAGGGATAATTCAGCAAAAAGACACTGATCCCAAATTACATATGGATTGTATCACAAGGCTATAAAATACATGAAGTACAAACTCACAAAACTGGAAGAAGAAACTGACAGGTCCAAAAAGTATTTGGAAAGCTCAATACTCCTCCCAGTATTTGCTGAACTAGGCAGAGAAGGACCACTAAGTACAGAGAGGACCTGAGTGACACCAACTGATTGGATTTAACTGACACTCAAAGAACACTCCAACCAACAGCAGGTATCTATTAAATAACACACTTCTAAATGCCCCATGGGTCATTGAAAGAAATCACAAGAGATATTAGAAAATATTTTGAATGGAATGAAAATGGAAATATGGCACACCAGAAGTAGTGGAATGTAATGTAAGCAGTACTTCCAAAGAAATATACAGTTTAAAATATATATACAGTTTAAAAGAATTAACCCAAAATAAATAGAAGAAAATAATAAAGGTAAGAACAGAAATCAACAACACAGAAACAGACAAACCACAGAGAAAACCAATGAAGCCAAGAGCTATTCTTAGAAAGGATCAATAATTAATAAAATTAATATACCTCTAGCTAGGCATCAAGAAAAGAAGACACTAGCTAGGCATCAAGAAGAAAATCAGAAACAAAAGAAAGGACACCAGTACAGATCCTATAGACATTAAAAAGGATAGAATGCAAATATTAATAACTTTATGTTAATAAATTTGACAACCTGGATGAAATACGTAATTCCTTGAAAGATACAAATTACCAAAACTCACTCAAGAAAAAAAGATATTGTTGAATAGCCTTATATCTATAAAGAGAACTCAATTTGTAACTAAAAACCTCCCCACAAAGGTGGGTGGCTCCAGTGGCTTCACTGGCAAATCTTACCATATATCTATGAGAGAAGTAACCTATTCCACAAAATCCCTTCCAGAAAACACAAGAAGAGACAACAGTTCTCGACTCATTTTGATTGTGGCATTACCCTAATACCCTAATACATGATAAAGATATTGCAAGAGAAGAAAACTATATATGAGTACAGTCATGAACATAGATGCAAATATCCTTAATGACATTTTAGCAAATCAAATCCAAAAATTTTTGAAAAGAATAGTGTAATATGACTGAGTGGAGTTTATCCTGGGTTATAAAGTTGGCTTAACATCAATCAATATAATTTACCATATTAATAAACATCAACAAAAACCCCAACCATGCGATCACTCAAAAAATGGCAGAAAAAGTATTTGACAAAATTCATTATTTATTCATAAAAATTTCAGCAAACTAGAAATAAAAAGGAACTATCTCAACCTGCTAAAGGGGATCCTAAAGTTAAAACTATGCTTAACCATGAAAGACTGAATGCTGTACCTCTAAGACTGGGAATAAGGCAGGATGTTTGCTCTTACCACGTTTATTTATTCAGCATTGTACCAGAGGTCCTAGTTAGTGCAATAACACAAAAAAAGAAATAAAAGGTGCACTAATTGGAAAAGAAGAAATAAAATTCTTTTCACTGAAATACAATTACCTATGTAAAAAAAATCCTAAGGAATCTATAAAAGAGCTCCTGCAACTAGTAAGTACAGCAAAATTGCTGGATACAAGGTCAATTTATAAGAACCAATCTTATTTAGGAGCACCTGGTAGGCTCAGTTGGTTGTGTACCTGACTCTTGATTTCAGTTCAGGTCATGATCTCAGGGTGCTGAAATTGAGCCCTGAGTTGGGCTCTGTGCTCAGCATGGAGTCTGCTTGAGATTCTCTCCCTCTGCCCCCCACACCATCCTTTCTAAATTAATTAATTAATTAAGTCTTTAAAAAAATCACACCAATCTTATTTCAATATACTACCCATAATCTACTTGAAATTGGTAATTAAAAGCAATTCTATTTATAATAGCATAAAGATATAAGGTAATCAGAATAAACTCAACAAAATATAAGACCTGTACACTGAATACTAAAGAACACTAATGAGAGAAATTAAGGAAGTTTTACGTAAGTGAAGACAGACACCATGTTTGTGCGTTAGTATTTTTTCAATGTCAAGTCTTCCCAAATTGATTTATAGATTCAACATAGACTCAATCAAAAGCCCAGTAGACTTTTAAAAGTAATTGAAAAGCTGGTCCTAAAATGTACATGGAAATGCAAAGGACATAGAATAGGCAAGGGCTTGAGGCTTGACCTTCCTTGTCCACTGTTGTAGTCTCAGTGGCTAGAAGGGTATCTGGTTCATAGAAGGCTTATAGTAAATAGGTGTTGAATGAATGAATGGACCATGAGGGAATTAAAATAAAATTAAAGGAAACAGGCCAAAATAGTGATAGCTTTTATTTCTGAACAATAGGAAAATGATTTGATTTTAAAAAAATGTTTTTTCTATGTTCTTCAAGACCCACATACTACTTTTGTACTTAAAAATTATACTTGATTATATGAAAAACCCACAGTTGGGACTCCTGAGTGGCTCAGTCAGTTAAACAACCAGCTCTTGACTTTGGCTTAGGTAGTGATCTTAGGGTTGTGATCTCAGGGTCATGATCTTGAACCCCACATCAGGGTCTGTGCTAAGCACGAAGCCTGCCTGAGATTCTCTGTCTCCTTCTCTCTCTACCCCTCCACCCCAACCTCCTTCTTTAGATAAATAAAAAGAAAAACTCACCGCTAAGATTATACTACTGAGTGGGGGAAAACTGAGAGCTTTCCCCCTAAGGTCAGGAATAAGACAAGGATGTCCACTCTCGCCACTTTTATTCAACATAATACTGAAGGTGCTAGCTACAGCAATCAGAAGAGAAGGAGACATAAAAGGCTTCCAAATTGGTAATGAAGAATTAAAACTTTCACTACTTGCAGATGACATGATACTATATATAAAAAATTCTGAAGTACCCTCCAAAAAAACTACTAGAGCTGATAAATGAATTCAGTAAGGTCCCAGGGCACAAAATCAATCTATAGAAATCCATTGCATTTCTATGTACTAACAATGAAGCAGCAGAAAGAGAAATTAAGAGAATGATCCCATTTGTAATTATATCTAAAATAATAAAATACCTAGGAATAAGCTTAACCAAATAGGTGAAAGATCTGTATTCTGAAAATTATAAAACACTGGTGAAAGAAATCAAAGACACAAAGAAATGGAAAGACATTCCATGCTCATGGGTTAGAACAAATATTGTTAAAATGCCTATACTACCCAAAGGAATCTACAGATTTAATGTAGAGGCGTACATATTGCCTATTAAAATAGGCAATAGCATTAAAATACCAATAGCATTTTTCACAGAACTAGAACAAACAATCCTGAAATTTGTATGGAACCACAAAAGACCCCTACAAGCCAAAGCCATCCTGAAAAAGCAGAGCAAAACTGGAAGTATCATAATTCCAGATTTCAGGTTATACTACAAAACTGTAGTAATTAAAACTGTATGGTGCTGGCACAAAAATAGACACATAGATCAGTAGAACAGGACAGAAATACAAGAAATAAACCCACAATAAATCTTCAACAAAGGAGACAGGAATACACAATGGGAAAAAGACTCTTCAACAAATCGTGTTGGGAAAACTGGACAACTATGTGCAAAAGAAAAAAACCAGCCCACTTTCTTTCACCATACACAAAGAAGAAACTCAAAATGAATTAAGGACCAAAAATGAGACCTGAAACCATAAAAATCATAGAATTCAGGACAGGTGGTAATGTCTCTGACATTGGTTATAGCAACTTTTTTTTTTCTAGATAGGTCCCCTGAGGCAAGGGGAAGAAAAGCAAAAATAAACTAATCGGGATTACATCAAACTAAAAATCTGTACATCAAAGGAAACAATCAACAAAACTAAAAAATGACTTACTAGATGGAAGAAGTTATTTGCAAATGACATATCTAATAGAGTAGTATCTAAAATATATAAAAAACGTATACAGCTCAACACCCCCAAATCAAATAATCCAATTAAAAATGGGCAGGGTCACCTGGGTGGCTCAGTGGGTCAAGCATCTGCCTTCAGCTCAGGTCATGATCTCAGATCCTGGGATGGAGCCCCATATTGGGCTCCCTGCTAAGTGGGGAGTCTGCTCCCTTTCCCTCTGCTCCCCTACCCTCACTTATGCTCTCTCTCTCTCTCAAATAATCTTAAAAAATAAAATACAAAATAGGGATCCCTGGGTGGCGCAGCGGTTCGGCGCCTGCCTTTGGCTCAGGGCGCGATCCTGGAGACCCGGGATCGAATCCCACATCGGGCTCCCAGTGCATGGAGCCTGCTTCTCCCTCTGCCTGTGTCTCTGCCTCTCTCTCTCTCTCTGTGACTCTCGTAAATAAATAATAATAATAATAAAAAAAATAGGCAGAAGACATTAACAGATATTTCTCCAAAGAAGACACACAGATGGCTAACAGACACTGAAAAGATGCTCAGCATCACTCATCATCAGGAAAATACAAGTCACAGTGAGATATTACCTCACACCTGTCAGAATAGCTAAAATCAAAACATAAGAAACAAAAGATGTTGGTGAAGATGCAGAGAATGGGGAACTCTCATGAACTTTTGGTAGGAATACAAACTGGTGCAGCCACTGTGGAAAATAGAATAGAGGTTCCTCAAAAAGTTAAAAATAGAACTACCCTACAATCCAGCAATCACACTACTACTGGGGATTTACCCCAAGAATATGAAAACACTAATTCAAAGGGATACATGCACCCCTACGTTTACAGCAGCATTATCAACAAATAGCCAAACTATGGAAGCAGCCCAAGTGTCCATCAATTGATGAATGGATAGGGACGCCTGGGTGGCTCAGCGATCCTGGAGTCCCGCGAACGCATCCCATATCGGGCTCCCTGCATGGAGCCTGCTTCTCCCTCTGCCTGTGTCTCTGCCTCTCTCTGTGTGTGTCTCTCATGAATAAATAAATAAAATCTTTTAAAAATTTGATGAATGGATAAGGAAGATGTGATATATGTATATTCCAGTATATATATAATGGGATTATTATTCAGCCATAAAAAGGATGAAACCTTACCATTTGCAACAACATGCATGAAGCTATAGAGTATTACGCTAAGTACAATAAATCAGTCAGAGAAAGACAAATACCATATGATTTCACTCCTCTATGGAATTAAAGAAATAAAATAAATGAACAAAGGAGGGAAAAAAAAGAGAGACCAACCAAAAAACAGACTCTTAACTATAGAGAACAAATAGTTACCACAGGGGAGGTGAGTTGGGGGAAGTGTGAAATAGGTAAAGGGGATTAAGAGTATAGTTATCTTAATGAGCATGGCATAACATATGAACTGCTCAATCACTAAATTGTATACCTGAAATTAATATAACACTGTATGTTAACTATATTGGGAATAAAGTAAAAAGTAAAAACACAGGTAAAAATAAAAATTAGATTTGTTTTTGTACCTATATGAGATGATAAGTGTTAACTAAACTTATACAGTAATCATTTTACAATACATGTAAGTCAAAGCATTATGCTGTACATCTTAAACAGTGATGTATGCCAATTATGTATCAATAAAACCAAAATAAGAGAAATGCTTATTACAAAATACACCAACCATCTTGATGAGTAGAAGTACAGTAAACTCTAGATCTTAAATAATCTGCAGTCATAAATGCTTTGTTCCTATTTCTGCATAACTTTGACTCCTTTTAAATATAAAATGACTATCTTGGGCAAAAGGGACTGTCCTCTGAACTATAACATAACCTTGTCATCATCACTGTTAATCTCAAATTAATTAATTAATAATTAATCTCACTTAATCTCAAATTAAGAATTTATAGTTATAATGGCAATGCAATTATATTCAAATAGATAACACATGGATGTGGTACAAAGTTAAAGAGATGTAAAAACACACAAAAAGTAAAATACCCCTATCCCAACCTCTCAGTCTCCTCAGAGGCAACCACTCTTAAAGATCTCTAAACACATGTGTATGCGTATTTTCCCCCAGAATGTCATTTGTCTCGATTTTCTTCATGGTGCCATTGCCATGCAAAACATGTTATTTCTATACATTTGCATTTTATCTTTTCTTTTATGGCTTCCAGCATTTATGTCATACTCAAAGACCTTCCCTGATCTGAGATTATTTTTAAAAATTCTCTTATGACTCACTCTAGTATTTTTATGCCTTAATTTATTGAAATCTTTGATTCAGCTGGCATTAATCTAAGGAATGAGACAAGGATCCAAATAGGTTTTTTTCCAGGTTACAAATAGATGTATCCTAACATTTACTGAAAAGTATATTTTTTTCTCCACTGATATAAAATGCCAGCTTTATGTTAACTCTAATTTCCCTTATAGATCTGAGTATATTTCTGGACTCCATTTGTGAACAAACATCTCAAGATTTTAATTAATATAACTTTATACAGTTTTAAAATCTGGGGTTCTAGTCCTTTCTCACTACCTTTTTCAGATTTTTCTTAGCTAGTTCTGAACGTGAACTCTAGAATTAGCTTATCTAGTAAAAAAAACTTTGTCCATATATGTATTGAGATATATGTAAATTAGAGATTAAATTAGGGAGAATCAACTTCTTTATAATATTGAGTCTTCCTATGAAAAAATATGCATTTTTAAATTCAAGGTTATTATTTCTCTGTTCTGTTTAAAAGTTTCTTTTTTTATTAAAAATTTTTTAGGTAAACTTTACCCTCAACGTGAGGCTTGAACTCACGATCCCAAGATCAAGTATTGCATGCTGGGCACCCCTGAAAGTTTCTTTATATACTTTCACATTTAGTAAATGTCTTCTTAAGTACTAAGTATTTTACCTTTTTCATCTCTTACATAATTGAGACATTTTCTCCCTACATATTGTCTCCCTGGTAGTTTTTAATAAAGGAAGTCTAAAAATTTTTAAACTTTTATATTAATTTTTAAAGTTTTCATATTAATGTTTGATTCCAGCCACATTACTGAATTCTTTTTTATTTCTAACAGTTTTCTAGAAGTTTCAGTTTCTAATTTGTTTCCTAGAAATTTCTAGATATATATCATATAGCCTGCAAATAGTAGAGTTTTATTTCCTCCTTTGTAAATGTTTGTTTATATCTTATTTATATTTCTTGTCTAACTCTATGGACTAGGATTTCTAGAAGAGTATTAGGTAACAGTGGTGATACAGAATATTCTTCTCAGTTCTAACTTTGCTAGGAACACTTCTAGTGTTTTCCAGTGTTGCTCTAATGAAAACATGATGCTGATTTAGAATAAGGTGTATTTTCTCATATCACAGATATCTATTCACATTTTTAAAACTTTAAATCAAGAATGGATGCTGAATTCTGTCAAGTAACTTCTTCATCTTCTCTAGAGTTGTTCGCATGATTTTTCTTCTTTGATCATTAATATGGCAAATTACAGCAATAATTCCTGATATTGAACCACCCTTTTATTTCTGGAATGAAGTCTACCCTAGATAACAATGTATTGTTTTGCTGTGTTGTTGCACTGCTGGTTCCTGCGTAACCTTACTTTATTTGGTTATTTATAGATAGGAATAATTTAGAGTTTCTTATTCTATGTGTACATGCCTTTTTTGGATTTTTGCATCAATACTATTAAATATTAGGTTCATTTCATAAAAAGGTGTTTCTCTTCCTCTTCTATACTATGAAGCGGCTTAAATATCAAACATTTGTTTAAATGTTGAAGTTACTTGTGCCTTTGAAGTTTGCTGGGATGATTCATTTGTGAAACCATATGTGCCTGGTGAATCTGGGAAGGGAATGCTGAGTAGGAAGCTTTTTTACTTTTCCTATGGTAATTGGCCTCCTTAGATTTTTCTATTTTAAGAATATGTTTTTTCTTGAAGATTATCAATTTTATTCACAGAGATATTTAAAGAGTAATAAATTATGTTTGACTTTTAAAAAAATAACTACTATATGTGTAATTATGTCCCCATTCTCTTATTTTGTATATTTATGCTTTCTCTCTTTAAAAATTATGGAATAAAAGAATTATATCTCTTTATAAGAATATCAATATTTACTAGCTATTTCTTGATGAACTGAAATGAAGACTCACCCAGATATAATTTCCTTAAATTAAAAAATAATAATTACAGGGGTGCCTGGGTGACTCGGTCAATTAAGTGTTGGACTCTTGGTTTTGGCTCAAGTCATGATCTCATGGGTCATGAGATCAAGCCACACACTGGGTTCTGCTGCACTCAGCAGGGAATCTGCTTAAAGATTTTTTCCTTCTGCCCCTCCCCTCTACTCTCTCCCTCTAAAACAGATAAATCTTAAAAAAAAAAAAAAGAAATAATAGTTACATTTATATATGCGTAAGTTGCTTACTAACATCTTCTAATAGAAATACCTTTTCTGATCAATTTCTTGTTGCTGTTTAACATGTTTCTTCTCAAACTCACGAATATTTTCTACACCAATTTCTTCACAAAAGTGTTGGAAAATCTCATCTTCAACCTTTTAAATTATTTCAAAACAACTGGTTTAATAATTTTAAGAAAGTATACAATGCTTAAACCTAAATTCCTCCTACCAAGAATTCCCTGTATTACAAGGTCAAAAACTAGTCTGAAAAGCATTATTGTACTCTGAGGAACCAGTGCTTTTTTTTTTTCTTAATTCCTCAAACTACACCCATCTATTTTCAACTTTCTTACTCTAAAATCTAAATAAGGAAGCTCATAACTGGCCTTAATAACTGTTTTGGCTTTTTGAAGTATTGGGAACAAAATTAGAACTATTTCCTTTACATTAGCCACACCATAATATAACATTCTACATAAATAAATAAAATATTCTTTAGATATGAGTAATATTATAGAGTCTCAGGCAATAGAAACCAAGAGGACTAGAGCATAGAATTAAGACTCAGAAAGATTTGGAAGAACTAGAATGAGCCAAATCCAACAAAACAACATCTAACTTCAATATTTTTAAAGCCCTGCATTTATATACAATTATAGGATAAGAAAGGCCTGCTTTAAACAGCAGGACATGTTAAAAACTTTCAGATTTTAGTTGAATATAAATTAAATATAAATGGGATATGATTGATGGCAGTGGTAGGTTACAATTTACATAACTAGATAATCAAAATTATGGAAAGTTATAGTTCTATGTGTTGAGTCCCACAGTACTCTGTACAGGTCAGACAGTATTTTGACATTATACTTTGTTCTGAGCATTGACAAACAACAGAGCACCCAGAAGATGGTTGCCAGAGCTACTCTTAAATCCATGGGAAATGTACATGATTAAAGCAATAGGGGTACTTAAGCTGGAAAAGAGATAATTAAGGAACAACAGAAGCGTGGTTTCAAATCCTGTGATATAAGGTAGAACTAAAGCAATGGCTGGAAATTATTAAGTGATTGTGGGACAGACAACTTTCTAAGGATTAGGATCAACAGCAGAATAGATTAAGCCATAAAGTTGCTGTCATTTTATCAGCAGAGGTTAGATGACCAAATCTTTGTTGCCTCAGAGCCAAGCACTGTGCCTGGTACATATAATAAATGTTCAAGAAATAATTATTGAGGGAATAAGTACCTTTAAAAGATAACCTGAAAAGTTCTTTCTTTCTGTTGTTAAGGACAGTGGGAGATGAAAGGTGCTGTAATTTTTTACAATGGGCAAGGAGATGCTGGAGAACAGAAGAGAATAACTATGCACTGGTCATTATCTCTTAAGTGGGGCAACAGTGGTTCTCCAAAGACACAAAGAAACTCATCTGGCAAACATAAAATCAAGCACTTATCAAACTGCTTTAGTATATATTCAAGAAGTCCCAAATTTGGTATCTGGGCTAGAACTATATTTTACATGTCAACCAGTAATAAATACACCACTCATGACCTTATCTATCTTTTCTTGAAATTCTTCAATTCTTTGTTGCCGTTCTTTGATTCCTTCACTCAACATAGTACATTGAGACTCAATATTTAGTAGTTCACTTTGTAGTTGAGATTGTTCCTAATTACAAAAGAGAAAGATTTCTTTTTAGCATAATTATTTTACCTTTATACGGTGAAGCAAAAAAAAAAAAAGTGAAGATATCTTTTAGAATAAAAAGGGAATCCGTGAGACAAGGTAAATGCAGGTAAGGCTATATGTTAAGATTAACAACCACAAAAATAAACTAGAATATAACCTCAATCATGAGTTAAAGTGTAAAAACTACATGATGCTATATAAACATAATTCCTCAAATTCTCGGTCCTGCTTCTCATCGCCACCAAGTTTTCTATAAGCCCATATTACCCGGTAAAAAGCAGCAAGTTGTTTCTTTTTAATCATCTCTAGTTCACTCTGAGAATATTTGAGTCGTGTATGAGTTCCCTGTACTAGAGTTTGTATTTGTTTCAAATCTGCTTCCTTGCGAAGTATCTTCATTAAATCCTAAAAAGGGAGAGAAATAGAACATTTTACAACGGAAAGGTACTTTTACATGTCATAATTCCCCCTTCTGATAAGAGACTGATAATTAAGTACACAAGTCATCCGGAGGGATCACAATGCCCTAGAGCATCCTCAAAGACTACCATGCTTCCTAGTAGGAAACAGGAATGAAAAGTGAGGAATGGGAAGGGTGTGTTCCATCCAAGGCACACAAGTGACATAAACGGGATTAGCCTTCCTTTGAGTCCATTCCTTCCTCCTTCGCCCACCCTATTACTCAATCAAAATAACTCCCTGGTATATGTATGTTCTTCTGTATTTTTACTCCTAGTCTTTCCATGAATACATGCGTACATAGTCACCTATATGTGGTTTTTTTCACTCTTATTTTACAAATTTAGAATCCGGTTGAATGTGCTTTTCTGCCTCCTGTTTTACTCATTCAGTTACTCATAAAAGTCAGCTGATAAAGCTCTAAATTGATTCATTCAATGGCTGTATATTATTCCAGTGTGTAAGTGTACCAAAATTATTCAACTGTTCTCTTAATGATGGGCCTTTGCTTTGTCCAGTCTCTGCCATTACCAACAGGGCTGCAACAACAGGCTTATGTGTTTTCATTTCCATGCAGTAGGTGCCCCAGGGTGAGATCAATGGGTCAAAGGTATTCATGCGTCTAATAGCTGCTACCCACTGTTTCCCAATGGCTGTATTAAGTCACGTTTCTATAAATAGTGTAGGAGTACATGTTTCTTTACATCTCCTCCAGCATTTACGTATTTTTCCAAGCCTTATTGATAGGTGTGGAGTACAATGAATTTAGTATGTATTCTCCTGAGTACTATACTCTGTATTGAGCAATTTTTCATGTGTATTAGCCAATGGACTTCTTCCTGCAAACTGTCTAATCTTATCCTTTCCCCAGATGTTCTATCATAAAGTCCTTTTCATGTCAACTTGTGAAGAGATCTTTGATAGTACAGAAACTAGTCTTCATTTTAAACTTCAAAAAACATATATAATCACTCTTATCCTCGTTTAATTTTTTTTTACATTAAGGTTTTTAATCTATCTGGAATTTATTTACTTATTTTTTAAAGATTTTATTTGAGAGAATGAGCAAGAGATTCTTAAGTAATAAATACCCTTATATCTCATCTTTCTTCTTTAATAATGAAGGTATTTCCTCTTGAAGGTATTTCCTCTGATGCTTTTATGTGTCTCAAAGACTTTCCATTTACCACTTTCAGGACATTTTATAATTTGCCTTTTGGTTACTTCTTTGATCCCCAAGCTATCTACAAGTCCATTTCTTATTTCTATGCACACAAAAACTTTTTAGTCATTACTTCTAACTTCATTAAATTATAATCAAGATGACCTTTTAAAAAGCTACTGAGGTTTCCATTATGGACAAGCATATGATCAGTTTTTAAAAGTGTTTCATGGATATTCTAAATAATAGCTCACATTTATTGAGCACTTACCAGTGTTCTATCAAGTTTACATTATTAACCTACTTAACTCTTTCAACAGGGCTATGGAAGAGGCATTATTGTTATCCCTACTCTCAGTCCAGGGTCCAGGGAGGAGACTGACTACAAAGAAACCAGGGCGGGATGGAAATGTTCTGTGATTGTGGGGGTGATTAAATGACTACATACATTTGTCCAAACTTACTGAATCACACACTTAAAGTAGGTGGTGTATATAAATTATACCTCAATTAACACAACGAAAAGTCAAACAGAATATTATTTACAACATATATGATTAAGAACAAATTTACTCATTATACAAATAATTCTTAAGAGTAGGTAGCAAAATAATAAGCACCTAATAGAAAAATGTACACAGGAGATAAACAGTTTGAAGAAAAAATTACCAAGAACCAATAAAACAAGGGGAAATGCTCAATCTCAGATATAATTTAAGAAAGGCATACTCAAACAATTAGATTATATATATATATAAATATATATATATAAATATCATATATATATTATCAATCAGACTGGTAAAGATGGAAATATCTGCTAATATCTCATGTTGCAATTCAGCGGCATACACACTCTACTACAGGTGTTCTTTTGATGGGAACTTAGCAACACCTATTAATAGTTTAAATATGTATAGCCTTAGACTCAGAAATTCCACATATAGGAATTCATCTTAAGAGATATATTTATACAAATAAAGATATTTTAAATAATAACAACAAACATTTATATAGTACTCACACATGCCAGTCACGTTTTTTTTAAAAACTGGATTACGTGATTTAACCCTTAAAATAACCCTAAAAGGAAGGTACTTTTATTATACTCATTTTATAGGTGGGAAAACTAAAGTACAAAGAGTTTAGGCAACTTGCCCAAGGTTATAGTGTTAGTAAGTAGCTAGTAAGTAAGTTAGCCAGGATTTAAAGTCCAGCAGTGTGGCTACACAACTCATACTCCTAGGTACTGTGTTATTCTCCTTCTCTATAGAATGTTTAATGCTGCCTCATTTGTAACCCAAAATGTCCATTGTCCAGCAAAACCCAAAATGTCCATTATTGGAGACTGTTAAGTAAACAACTTTTACAATGAAATACCAGGCAGGATTCATTACAAATAAGTGGTTCTCTGTATGCTAAGATAAAAATGTTAAATGAAAAAGCTTCTTGTAAACACTATTTGCAGCAAAATCCCATCATAAAACAAACAGGAAAAATAATACATATGCTTGCATATACAGAGAAAATTCCTAGAGGCTATATATCAAACAATGTTTAGTAAATATCACTGAGCTATGAGGATTGGTAAGAGAAAGATTTTTATCTTTTGCTTTATTCTGTTTTGCTTTACTTAAAGTTTTTTAAACTATAAACATGGTACTTTTATTACCACAAAAATTAGTTTAAGATTTTTTTTTTTTTAATTTTTATTTATTTATGATAGTCACAGAGAGAGAGAGAGAGGCAGAGACACAGGCAGAGGGAGAAGCAGGCTCCATGCACCGGGAGCCTGACGTGGGATTCGATCCCGGGTCTCCAGGATCGCGCCCTGGGCCAAAGGCAGGCGCCAAACCGCTGCGCCACCCAGGGATCCCCCAAAAATTAGTTTAAAAACACAATTATTCTACTTAGTATTCCACAACTTTTACAGCATGGGCTTACCTTTAATTCTTGGATCAGCTGGGCTCTTCTGTCTCTTAAGTTTTTTATCTCCTTCTCATCCCAGCATCTAGCCTTGTATTTTAAGTCGCTTGACCCTCCAGAGATCACCCCAGATTTTAAAAATAATGTTCCATCAAGAGCTACTGTCTGTAAAATTAAAAATATTTTATCCTGGAGAAATGCACATAAGGAAGATAAAAATAGGATATAAAATGGCAATTTTTACAGCTGAGAGTTTATAGATGAGTAAAGTACTTACTGAAATTCACTAATAAAATACCTCACTTAAAGAGGGACACTAGCTAATAAACAAACCATAAATACAACATTCTGTTTTGCTAAGGCCCAAAGCAATTCTAGACAACAAACCAGCAGCAATTAAAAAGGTTAAAAATAAATAGTATATTAGTTCCAAACATATTCAATCAATATTGAGAAGCAAACACCAAGGGTATTGTACTTAGTATCAAAAAGTTTGCATTATATAATCCTGTATTTTGAAGATTTGTTATCACATGTCAATGGCATATTATGAAAACAGCCTTAGCAACTTTAGGACAGCAAACATAGCACCTTCTCCAAGATGCATACGAAACTGTGATCAAGAAAAAAATTTAGATGGAGTCAAAGGTATAAAATAGCTTCAAGTTTATAGTCCTGTGATTACATATATGCTTTATAGGATACATGATTCTTAATGTTTTGTAAATGTTTTGTAATTATTTTGTGAAAGCAGGAGAGGACCACGTTTGGATGACTAAAACCATGCAACATGAGTTTAGGAAGAAAAAGAAAAGCCAACAAATAGGAGTTTCATTCATTCCTTCATTCAGACAAACCCTCCCCACGTGCTACTGTGTTTGAGGCTTTCTATACTGGGGACTAGAGAGACCAATGGGAGTGACAAAAGGTACTGCCCTCAGTCAATCATGCTAGTGGGAAAAGAAACATATCATTGTAACATAAAGTGATGAAAAGCCAGAGTCATATTCAGAGCAATCTGGAAGCATAAAATTGGGGGGGTCCCCACCCAGCCACTCCATAAAAGGCTTCCTGAAGAGGGGAAGGTTTTCACTGTATCGTATCAGAAGAACTAGTTAGAAGCAAGGTAGCTATATTTAGCAGAAAATTCAGTTTATTTCTCTCTCACAATTACAAAGGTACACATTAAAGGGTTTGTATGTGGGTCCATAATTAACAAACCCAGACTCCTGATATAATATTGCTCTATCATCCTTAGTATTTGGATTACTCTTCAAGGGAGACAGCCTTTTTATTTTTTGGAAGGCCTTAGGGGCCCTCTTCCCTCCCAGTTGTTAGTTTGGCAATGAGTTTGGTCACTGGGTCTGAAATGGCTCTTTGGACAAACACTAGATCTTTACTGGGCAGCAACAGCAGAGGCAATGGAAACTGAGCTCCTGATGGGAAGCTCTCTCTGGTTGGGAAGGCAGTTTCCCTGACCAGGAAGCCTACTGTTACACACTTCACTGATTCTTCCAACATCTCCACAAAAAATAAAGTGTTATGGAGACAGCATCCCTCTCCTGGAATACTTTTAGCTCACGCTATTTTTGACTGGCCAAACCACACCCCTATTGAATGAAAGGTAAAGATCCACACAGGCTTTTAAGTTCTCCATAAAGCTTACTTTACTATGTGACTATGTGTCACTAGTGATGCATGTGTATTCTCTTATATGACAGTTTTCAAAGTCATTTTGTAGTCCAGGAGAATCCTAGAGCTCTAGCTATTGTGTCTATGTTTTAAGATAGAAGGTAAAAGGGTTCTATTAGGAAACTTTCCTGGCATATCTACTGATGACTGCCATTTACTTGCAGGGGCCCCTCCTAGTTAACACAGTAATATCAGGTTTCTGTTAGCAAGGACAAAGGGGACACGGATACAGAGGCAACTGCAGTCTCCTAAACAGACAGGTAAGAGATAACCAGGAAAAGGGTAGTGGCAGGCCACTGGCTGTGAGGCACAGACACATAAACAGATTGTGTGTATGCATGTGTCACAGAGGTGGGATGGAGAAAGAGGGAACAAAGAGTTTGGAATTCCTAGCAAGTAAAGTGAGAGTTAAGGAATCAGTTGGAGGTGAGGCTAGCAGGCAGGGCAGACTGTGGAGCCCTTTGTGTGGCATCCTAGGAAGAATGGGGATGGAGTACAATTGAGGACTGATGGGTTTATGGAGAGCACGGAGGCGGACTAACACTGAACAGTGTGACAGCACTGAGAGGTGGTCAGACAGGTGCTTTTAACAGACAGACCACTCTGGCAACGATTTGGAAAATGGATTGGTTCAAGTGAGCCAGAAGTGATGGTAAGAAATCAGCCAATAATAGCTAGGATGAAGAAATGGAAAAAGATCTGAGAGATGTTTAGGACATATAATCAGGCAATTATAATCCTCTGGGGATTACAGAAATTACATGGAAATCCCTGAGGAAAAACCAGAACTTCATTTGGCTAGAAGAGTTGTACCAAAAATTAAATACAGGAGATCAAGATTTAGAAAGAACATAAATTTAGACATACTGATTTTACAGTGCTTGTGGGCTTATATTTTACTTACTTACAACATATATCTTATTTTCTGAAAGAAACTAGATTTTATAAATTATAATAAACATAAATATGCAGTAAGATAACTACAAATAGTAGAGATAAGAAATTATACTAGGTGAAAAAAGAACCAAGTATAAAAATCCAGACTATTATAATGAGAAATCACTAAATTCAGTTAAGCTGGGATCCCTGAGTGGCTTAGCAGTTTAGCACCTGCCTTCGGCCCAGGGTGTGATCCTGGAATTCCAGGATCGAGTCCCACATCGGGCTCCCTGCGTGGAGCCTGCTTCTCCCTATGCCTGTGTCTCTGCCTCTCTCTTTCTCTCTGTGTCTCTCAAGATAAATAAATAAAATCTTAAAAAAAAAAAGAATTCAATTAAGCTGGTAGATTAAGAAAGATTATTCAATATATGATATTAGGACAGGCAATTAACTATTTAGGAGGAAAGCTAACAGCTACACCTACTAATGCAAATCAAAATAAATCCCAGATTAAAATTAAAATACAGAAGTGGTACCACCAAGAAAAGTGAAGAAAGGTTAAGTAAATCCATACTTGGTTTCATAGTAAAGACCCAACTATGTAAAAACAAAACTTAGAAAAGGTAAGGGATAAAGCTGATTTCTAACTATATGGCATAGACACTGTGGTACACACTAGACACTTCCAGAGTCTGGCTGCCAGATTTACCAAACAGAAATATGGCATTCCCAGTTAAATGTGAATTTCAGGTAAACAATGAATAGTTTTTGAATATATATACATGTGTCCGAATATCTTCTCTTTCAACTCTATTCTAGGAGACAAGTTGGGGATGGTTTTCATTTCCCTTTTTGAGCTCTATTTTCCAAAATTTCTAAACTGCACACTTATTAACTTCTATTTCTGATATATAAAAATCAAATATAATGCTGAAGAAGAACCTCAGTGGGCCTGGCTTGGAGAGAAATGTATCAAGAAGTCAGCTACGAACAATCTGCCACACTGTGCATAGGATTGCCATGACAGCACCCTCTTCCCAGCCACTGTATTCAGGTAAAAATCAACTTCTCCTCTCTGAGCAGGGGGTACAAACAATGATTTTCTGAGGTTATTTTTACTTTATTGCTTGCCTGCCTGTTGCTGTTGTTACTGCAACCATTTACTATTGCATATACTGTGCCCGATGTAGTGTATATATGCTATTTGATTCTATGTTCACAAGCCTATGATGTAAATATTATTTCCATTTTATAGATAGGGGCTAAAAGATATTAGGCAACTTGCCTAAGGCCATATGCAGGGACTCACGTCCGAGTTGGTCAAATATCAATGGCCATGTTCTTAACCACCATGTTATATATATCTCCTTCAATGCCAAAAACATAGTAACAATTTGTAGAATTATGGATCTTAGGGGTTTTAATAGTTCCTGTGTTTATTAAAACAACTCATTTCTTCTAAAGGTAAATATAATCTTGGATAACCTATTTTCATTTGACTTGCAGTCAAATTCTTATTCCAGAAGGACTATAATTTTTATTTCCAGCCTGCAATTTCCTTAACTTACAGCTTACATTAGTTGGCCAGGGCAGTAATCCTATCCCCACATTGAGGGTTACATTCCTGAAAAATAACCTGGCTGATGCAACTGGGATTTCATTTAAAATAAGGAGTGGAGGAATTTTTAAAATTACATTAAATAAAAGTTTGAGAAAGTATGGATGGTATGGGGTAGAAAAAAATTCTTTGCCACTAAAAATGTTTTCTGCAGGATTATCAATCATTCAACTGTCTCAAGAAATAGTGTTTCAGTGTTACAAACTGCTAACTATAATTCTCCTATAATTTTTGTATTATGTAGATTATACATAATTTTGAAGTTGCCTTTCATTGGTCTAAAAAATAATATACTTTAACATTTTGTTTCTGAATGGATGAGACAGTCACATATTTCAAAGTCCAAAAAATACAAGACTGTAGAGTGAAAAACTCCCCTGGCTGTTGCCACCCATATGCCTTCCCAAGAGGTAATCAAAGGTGTGAATTTCTTATAGATACTTCCAGAAATGTTTTTGCATAAACACTTGCAAAATGTTTGATACAGATATCATCTCTTATTTCCCCATTGTTTTTACACAGATGGTAGCATACTTACACTTAGTCTGCATATTACTTTCTAAAAAATTGAATAGATCTTGGAGACTGCCTCATTCTTGTATATAAAGAAATTTATTCTTATTTAGGATTTCATAGTATTGCATTCTATGAAAGCACTATAATGTTATTGAACTAGGCTTGTCTGGATTGTTTCCAATTTTTCCTGTTACACAAAATGGTTCAATAAATAAATTTTGTACATACATCATTTCATTTACATGTGAGTTTATCTGTATGTGAAGTTCCCAAAAACTATAACTGGAAAAACTGTCCTACATGGAGCTGGTACAAATTCATACTCTCACAGTAGTAAATGGTAGGGCTTCTTTCCTCATAAAGTGTTAGCAATCCTTTTTTTTTAAAGATTTTATTTATTTATTCACGAGAGACACACACAGAGAGGCAGAGACACAGGCAGAGGGAGAAGCAGGCTCTATGCAGGAAACCTGACATGGGACTCAATCCCAGGTCTCTAGCTAGGATCATGCCCTGGGCTGCAGGAGGCACTAAACCATTGAGCCACCCAGGCTGCCCAACAAACTTTTTAATGTTGATCAACCTGACAGGTGAAAATAGTATTTCACTCATTTTGGCAGAAAAACTTACTCTAGTGTTGGGAATTCACAATGATGCCACAGACACTGCCCTTTCGTCTGAATTCTGTGAATCTCCACCTGGCCTACCCTGGGGTGGAACCTGGATGGTACTGTCGCCCTTGTCTAACCTTCTTCCCTACATCCCTGGCAATGGTCGTTTTCTGTGAAAACAGCAGTGAACAGGTTCGGTTTTGCACTGGCCCTGAGGAAATGGATCAGGAGTTGTGTGGGCAAGAGGGAAGGATGAGAGCCGTTGGAGAACTGAGAATGAATTTTTTTTCTTTTTAACATTTTTTTATATTAGTAATAAATGTAGTGGAAACAAACAAAAAAAAAAGCATTTCAGTGTAGTTTTAATGGTCATTTCCTATATTTTAAGTGATTTTAATATGAGCTTTCATATTTAAGAACAATTATATTTCCTTTTATGAAAATAAGTTTATTCATATCCTTTGTCCATTTTTCTACTTTGGACCTCGCTGATTTGCAGGAAAATTTGCTCTTTGCTGTGAGCTGTAAACATTCTCCATGTTTTTTGCTTTTGCTTACGGTGTTTTTGCCATGCAGAATTTTTTTAGGTTCATGTGAATGTAACTCATCTTTTATAACTTTTGTCATACTGAAATGGTCTCACCATTTCTGACATAAAGAATAAATTTCCCATGCTTTCTCTCAGCATACTTACAGTTTCATCTCCTACATTTGCTTTGAAGCCATCAAAAACGTATTCCGATATAAGGTATGAAGTTTAGATTCAACCATATTCTATTCCAGATGGTACTGTTTTTTCAGCTTACTATTCCCTGCATTTTATTCTCTTGTTTAATGTGTGTAATTTTTGGAAAAATTATCTTTTCATAAATTACTAGCTAGTTAACGACATTTTTCTGAATCTGCTTTTTGCTACATCATATTAAAAGGGCAAAGCATAAATAGATCTTTCTATTCACTTTTTTGAGTAACAATCATCCAGTCTATGGGAAAGGAAGCAAATAACTGTTTCTCTGGTTAAGGAGAAGGGATGGAATAATCACATGTATTCAAATAGACTCCATATTTTAAATTTTTGCTATATAAATTTTAAAAATATTTTAAAATTGAGTTACCATAAAAATCTTGATGACCAAACTATAGCTAGCAGAACTGCTGCTATATATAAGATAAGCTGCTGCAAACTATATGATAAACTTATCTAATATAGTTTATAAATACTGTATGTAGTTCATAATCTAGCCAAAATACCATTTTGTGATTTAACTTGCACTATTTGAATTTTAAAAATTCTAAAACATGATATCAAACCTATAGAAAGATAATCAATTCATGGAAAACCAAGAGCACAAATTCAAGACATTGGATGATTTCTGTGAAAATGTGACATCTATTCCAATGTTCTACACATCCTAAAACAGCAAAAATTCTAGAAGTGGAATAATAGTAAGAAGGTTAAAGTCCCTGAAATATACTTGATACAAATAAGACAAAGCAGATTAAAATTTTGAAATAATTAAAACAAGATACAGTCTAGAGGAGTTACCCCAAAGTATGATCTAAGCCTCTTACTTTCCGTCTCTCAGGTCCACCAAATGCAATATGTCTTGCTTCTTCCACAGTCTCACAGACAAGGCCATTTCCACACACAAACTGAATTACTTTCTTCAGCTGAGGAAACTGAGTCTTTATGACATCAATCACCATTTTACAGCCTTTAATTTCCCTTAATCTTTCATTGATTGGCTTGATCTAAAAGGTTAAAAAATATTTGATATATTAGATACTCTAAAATAAAAACCAAATAGTACATCCCCAAAAAGCATACATAATAGTAAAAAAAAACCTACAGAATGTACTTATATATAGTAAAATTTTGACCAGAATCTGATGAATTATATCCCAACAGTGGCTCATGTAACATTTAAAGAAAACACACTTCAGCAAAAACCAGAAGACATAATTTCCAGATTCAACTCTGCCACTGACCAGCTGGGACAAAGCCATGCATGAGAAGTGTTCCATACTCTCAAAATCAGAAAATCTAGTGGGAAAAAATACCTATTTACATATGTGTCAAAAGAATAGCGTGTCATGGAACTCAGAGAATCATGTTAGGCTTAAATGACCAGGAAAGCCTTCAGACCCTCTTTGACATGACTTTTAATTTTTAAGCTGGGTTTGTAAATAGATGTTTTTAAAAAGATGTTTGCAATGATTACTGAAGAACAGCAGGCATGACCTCATTTTTATAAGAAACCAATGAGAACTAACGACAAGCAGGGCTGACAGTCAAATGCAGGGCAGTGCATGTCTGCTCTAACCACTGCTCACGTCGCCTGCAGTTCAGAGTCTTGAAAGCTGGACCAAGTGGAGCATTTTCTTTAGTAGGCAATAAAAAACCAGTAAAGGACATCACTTGTGATAATGGCAAAATTCCTGCTGCAGGAATTTACTCTGGATACTCTAAGGCCTCTCCATGCATATCTTAAGGTCCCAAATTTTGTCTGCTCCACCAAGGGGTGATTGCATAATTAACAGTCGAAACCCAGGGTTGGCATTTCATGGACAGGCGATATGTTTTAACTGTTCTATAGTTTGCTATAGAACAAAATAAATTGCTGGTAGGTTGGTGTACCACTAGAGTAATGTCCTCTAGGTCATCAAGGTAGAATTACAGCAAAATTAAATTAGGAAGAAATATTAAATCAAGAATTTTTATTCCTGAGGAACCTGGGTGGCTCAGTCAGTTAAGCATCTACCTCTGACTTAGGTCATGATCCTGGGGTCCTGGGATGGAGCCCTGTTCAACAGGGAACTTGCTTCTTCCTCTCCTCTGCCCCTCACCACTGCCAGAGCTCACTCTCTCTCACTCTGCTCTCTCAAATAAATTAAAAGAAAAAAAGACTAAAAAAAAAAGGAATTCTTATTCTTTGCCTACTAATACGTTAACACCTGCTGATTGAGTGACTAACAGGCATCCAAGCTATGACTTTTTTTCAATTACTACCATAGTTTTAGGTAATAAAGACATACTTTAAAAGACAAGATTTTATCACTATTAAGCACTAATAAGCATTACAGATTTCTTACATCAAGGTAATCTAGAGCAAGGAATGTCTCTGGTTCAGCTCTTTCTTCCTTCAGAAATCGAATACAATCTTTTGCTACCTTTTCAGAGGTTACAACAATGGCAACCATGTACCGGCCAAAGAGTTTAGTAACAGCCAGCTGGTATTTTTTATGAATAGGATGACAGAGGTCAAGTAGTCTTCCAAACTTAGCAGGTTTCAAAAGAGGAGAAAAACAAACACGTTACTAAGGAACATATAATTCACTGTTTCTTAATATAACAAAGAATAGACCAAAAATGAATTTTATAAAATTATGAACATATTTGAACAGAATCTCATTCAAATGGACATAGGTTTCATCATGAAGTATCAATTTGGGTGTCACACTTCACCTAAGAGAAGAGTAGTGAGGAGGGACTGCCTTACCAAGGTATTAAAATATAAGGCTATGGTAATTAAATAGCATTCATCCACTATCTTAGTTATTAAATAAGAATCAATGAAGTACCTACTACATGCAGGTACTCAGCTAGACATTGTGTGAACATTATAGATAAAAAACAGACACTCTGACTTCACAAAGCTTTTAGTCTAGTAGGGAAGAAAGATACAAATAATCAATAATTACAAGCATGTACAAAATAGAGCAATAATACACACTATGATAAAGCAGAGAGTGCTCTGAGAGTGTGTAACAGGGACCAGGCTGACCTGAGAAGTTAGGGGAATCTTCCTATGAAGAAGTGTTACCTGAAGTCTCAAGAATGGCCAAGAAGTAGATGCAACATCAACACCTTTGCTACAAAATGTCAGAACGTCAACCGTCCTGTATCAATGTTCCCTAGAATACTTGAAGATTCAATTTTACATCTTTCTACCTTTTTTGCATGATAATTTCTACTTCAGGGAATACCAATTTTTTATGATAGCCCATCATTGTAATTAACATTTATTATTCTGCTCTTTGTTTTTTCCTTCTCCATTCACCTGTAATTAACTCAAATCTTACTTCTAGGTCAGTAATTTGATTTTCACCTATGTAACCCATTCCTTGCTACTTGCAATTTCTTATTAGTTCAGTAATATTGCTTGTTCTTGATTTGTTTTCACAGTTCTGTTTTACTTTTTATCTTGTATTAGTTCATATGTGAATCTGGTTTTAGGAATTCAAGCTCTTATTAAATTGCCCATAGCACAAATTACTTAGGGGGGGATTTTGTTCTGTAACCTTCTTCCAGACTAGGCTCTTTGACTTCTAAATGCTTCTAATTAATTAATTAATTAATTAATTAACTTATTAAATGCTTTTTAAAATCACCCTTTCTTTTTATAGTCATATGAACCTATAGCTGCCATATTGAATCCTTTCCCCTTGTTATGTTTAAGGTGGGGAACTCTATTCCAACTTTGAAGTTGCTGAGGTGGATAACTGTTTTGATTGCCTCACCTAGACTGAGACAGTTATCTCCTCTGAGCAACAGGTGACAGACTAAGTATTTTCTGTTCTAGCTTCTCAGTATTTTCTGATCTATTTCCTATTATCTAAGGGCATGGAGGACAGCAAGTGAGACCTGAGTTGAGGCTGTGTGTTATCTTTTGTCTGAACACCTGAGTTTTACCCTTTGAGTTTTTAATTAATATCCCTTACCAAGTTTCTTCTATGGGGGAGTGGGAGAGAAATCCCATTTTTGGGAGAGGGCTTTGAATTGGCCTTCCCTTCCATCTAAGAAGATCAGAGGTTCATGCTCCCTGATCCACCAGTTTTTTAACCAAAAGGTAGCAAATACATATGTGTTTATTTCTTGCTAGGTTAAGGGATACTAGGTGAGAACTCTCAGGAAGTAATCGATTTGTTAGTTTTCCTTCTGCAGAGTTAAGAACAAGGAATGTTATCGTTTAATCTTTTTTTTTTAAATTACGGACTGTCACCATTTTCTGAAGTTCTGGCATTAGATATAATAGCCTCTTTTATTTTTTGATTGTTAAATTCATTTTTTAAATGAGTTTTGCTATTTTCTTTGGTACTGGGGGAAGGATTCTGTGACCGAGCCTTCCTCTTTCATCACGATCTAGAAGAGCGGTTTCAGAACAGTTCAAGTGGTTAACAGTATCAAAAGCTGGAGGTAGGCCCTCATAAAGTAAGGACTACACAGTGTACACTGGAGCTAGTGACAAGAAAGTCAGATGCCATGACCCTAATGCCAGAGGAAATAATTCTGTGAAGTTGATACCCTAATAGGTTAGATATTGCTATATTTGAGCTAATGAAATACATTAGCAAAGTGGATACACAGACTTACAGAATAAAAGTTCATTGTTTCAAAAGCATGCCAATGATGTCTACTGAAAATATATTTTTTTAAAATTCAAACTACGAAGAACATGTGGTTTGAGGCTATTCACCCGGGGTGGGGTGGCCAGACTATTTGATGGCACCCATGTCCTTTGGTGATACTGGTCGTAATTTGGACTTTCTGGGTAATATGTTCATGTCAACGATTCTCTCCCATAATTACTTATCTATAGACACTATTGTATTGGAATTAAAAAAATTTTTGTTGTAATTATTTACTATTGTTTTAAATATAAATTATCAAACACAAAAATAAAAGATTTCTGAAATAATTCTACTTCCTAATGACGGTAACATTTTTAATCCCAAATAAGAAAGATTAGCCTTTTTGTTTAAGTTAACTATTCATTTCTTATTACCACAGAATCTGGGTAAAGCCTTTTAAGGTGCTCCAGAACCTCTGCTCTCTTTTGCTGACGAGTTCCCTCATGGCTATCAATTCCGGCATTCTGCAATTCGCTTCTAATAAGATTCAATTCTTCATTAACTTCAGACATTCTTGATTTTGTGTTTTCAATTTCACCCACTAGGGTTTCCTCTTGCTGTTTTTTCTCTTTCAAGCAATCCCTACATAATAACAACAATAAATTACATAGCAAAAAGAAAAAACAAAATTTAATTACAAGATATAATACTCTGTGGTCTGGCATCGCAGGGGAATGGAATAGTGCTTATCAATTTTAAATGATGAAAAATACAATAAAATGAGCCTAGCACTAGACATGGACAAAGAGATTTTGATCATTCTTTGTTGATTCAGAAGATACATACTTCTGAATACTGAGAAGGTAAGGATAGACTGTTATAACCAGAGTAGTCATTGTGGCTTAGTAATAAGTAAACACCAATGAAAAATAGAAGTCCCAGTGGCAGGATACTTAGGTCACATTAGCTTTCGTGACCTAACTTTTATTATAAAATATCAATACCAAAATTTCATCATTTAAAAGTTTATATTTTCAAAACTTAAATACTGTATTTACTTATGTGATTATAATTTTTAATTATCTATGATGAAATGGAAAAAACTGGAGGACTGAGAACATTAGGATACAATCACTGGAAGCCTTCATTTCATGAATATCCCACAAATATACCAGGATCCCTGAGATATAAGAAAGCCACAAGAACTCCTCCTATACCCACATGCATGTTTTTGTATACTCCTCCAACTTCTCTATTCGTTTTTTATGATCTTCTATCTGTTCTTTTATTTGTTTTAGATTTTCCTAAAATAGGAAAAAAAGAAACTTAAAATCAGTACTAGCAACTCCAAACAAATACAATTGACTATTTTTTCACTATATCCCTAGAAATTACTATAGAATTGTAAGGTGTGCTAAATTTGAACTATGTCAAATATAACTTTATGAAAACACTCTAAGAACAAGGTTTAACTCTGAAAAGGCATAAGGGATAGAGCTTTATGCTTACAAGCTTAAGGTTCAAATTCTGGCTTAGCCATTTACTAGGTCTCTGTGGTAACTTCCAGCTCTAAGAGCTGGTTTTCAAAGGTCTCACATATTTCATGTGTCCCTCAAACCAATTCATTCAATATTTACTCCCTAGCTACCATGTACTAGGAAATAGAGATATGATAATGAACAGAAGGGGTGCGTAAGTGGCTCAGTCAGTTGAGCATCTGACCCATGATTTCAGCTCAGGTCATGATCTTGTGGGTCCTGGGATTGAGCCCCTTTTGGAGTCAGCAGGAATTTGGTTGTGACTCTCTCTCTCCCTCTTCCTCTGCCCCTGCCCCCACTCATGTGCATGCTCTCTCTCAAATAAATGAACAAATCTTAAAAAAAAAAAAAAAAGAACAGCACAGAGTCTCTGTTCTCAAGGGCAGAGGGCTGGTGGGAGGAGGCAGACAAATGCACAGCAATTCCAGGACAGTGACTTGGTGTTACAATTACATAGAAAGCTGGAAGGCAACAATGGGTTTTGGGACTAAGCCTTTACAGAAGCCTTGCTCCATTCATTTTATCACTAACTAAGTACAAGTGTTGTGCTAACCTTCAACTGGTTTCACCTCTAACCTTTCCCCTATTCACCCTGTGCACCACAGCAAGATTAACCTTCCTTATTCCATTACTAAGTGATCTAAAACCAGGAGTGTACCAAAGTAAAAAAATATAATATTTTTTTAGTGTATAACACTGGGAAAGAGAATAAATGCCAATTTTCATGTGAAAAAGGACAAATACATTCTATAGAGATAACTATGTCATTTTATTCATTTGTAATACAAATTCACTGAATGAACACTTACTGTACCAGAGTTATAACAATAACCAACACATGGTTCCTTTTCTCTAGGACTCACACATTTCAAAATGAAAGTACCCATACTGAAATTCTATTATCTCACTTATCTTTCATTCAAAGAAGTCCTTCTACAAAATGTCATCTCTGCTACTCATGATTATCAAATAGTTCACCTTTCTACTTATTAGTATTTTCATCTGCAAACTCACAACATGCAAACTCACTGAGAGGCAGTACAGTGTAGGGTTGAAAAAGTTTACTCTGGAGACAGTGTTTAGAACCAAATCCCAGCTCCTCCACTTACTAGTTCAGTCAAGTTAACCATCTTGTGCCTTGATTCCTTCATCTGCAAAATTCATCAGTTCAACAAATATTTATTATCTGCTCTAGATAAGGAACTATTCCAGGCACTTGGGATGTATCAGTCAACAAAACAGACATCCCTGCTTTTGTGAAGTTCACATTCTAGAGGAGGAAGGTAGACAAATATAATATGCAAATTAAATCATGTACTAGGGGATCCTTGGGTGGCTCAGCAGTTTGGCACCTGCCTTTGGCCCAGGGCATGATCCTGGAGTCCCAGGATCGAGTCCCACATCAGGCTCCCTGGCATGGAGCCTGCTTCTCCCTCTTCCTGTGTCTTTGCCTCTCTCTCTCTGTGTGTGTGTCTCTAATGAATAAATAAGTAAAATACTTAAAAATAAATAAATAAATAATGTACTAGGACAAATGTTATGGGAGAAACAGAGCAGGGTGAGGGGAACAGAAGTGCAGTGGGGACTGTAATTTTAAACAGGGCCATCAGGGTAGGCCTCACTGAGAGGGGGGCATTGAGCAAAGACTTGCAGGAAGTGAGGGAGTCAAAAATGAAGAAATGTAGGGAAAGTAAGTTCCAAGTAGAGGAATAACCAGTGCAAAGGCCCAAAGGCAGAAATATGTCTGCTGTGTTCCAGAGGCCAGTAAAGGGAATAAGAGGGAAGACAGCAAAACATATTTGAAAGGTAAATTGCCATGGGAGAGGTGAACAAATCAGGCAGGTCTTCGAAGGGCATAGACTTAAACTTTATGTGGGATGGTGAGCCACGGGAGGACTTACAAAAGAGCAAGTTTCATGATCTGACTTAGATATTAAAACCATTTCTCTGGTGCTGTGCTAAGACTGTTGTGGAGAAGAAGAGTGGAAATGGGAAACTAACAGACTACTCCCGGTGGCCTAAATAGACAAACAAACAAAAAGATGGTGACTTGGGCCAGCAGAAGTGGACAGAAGTGATATGATTTTTAGTATACTTTGAAGGTGGAGCCAGCCGAATTTCTTCAGAGTCAAAAATGGTTTCTAAGTTTTCTGGTCTAAGCAACCAGTAAGATTGAATTGTCATCACATAAAATGAGAAAGATCAATATGCGGGAGGCATTTGAGTGTGAAGATCAGAAGTTCAGCTTGGGATTTAAGTTTGAAATGTCTATTTAACATCCAGAATGGAGATGCTGACAAAGCAGCTGGATATAGGAGGTTGTGAGCAAGAAATACAAATTTGGGAGTCATCAGCAGATGATATTTAAAGCTATGAGAATATAGATCACCAAGGCAGAGAATGCAGAAAACAGGAAAAACCAGGATGAGAACATAACAGTACTAATATCTACTTTACAGAGTTGTTTGAGGATTAAGTAAATTGGGTTCAAGGCAGGGCTGTAAACATGGAATATACATGGTCTGCACAAAAAAGCACTACATTATAATATTACTGCTGTTACCTCTGGAGAATGTCAAACCCGTTTCCAGAGACATATTTCATTTTGAAATGTCAATCCTCAGCTTCTTCATCTGTACCCTACAGCAAATACCTATTCTTCAGAATAGTGAAACATGCAGGAGCTAATGAATGCAAAGTGCCTAGCAAAGTAATCAATAAACATTTTTCCTGGGATCCCTGGGTGGCGCAGCGGTTTGGCGCCTGCCTTTGGCCCAGGGCGCGATCCTAGAGACCCAGGATCGAATCCCACGTCAGGCTCCCGGTGCATGGAGCCTGCTTCTCCCTCTGCCTGTGTCTCTGCCTCTCTCTCTCTCTGTGTGTGACTATCATAAATAAATAAAAATTAAAAAAAAAATTAAAAAAAAAACAAAAAACAAAAACATTTTTCCTCTAAATTCCAATCCACTTATAAATCAAATGTATGTATAATTCAGAACCACTTCCCCTTTATGGTTCTTATCAGAAATGGTCCTGTTCTCAGCATGGCCCACTGACTCCATAGAGTATCACGAATTGTTATTACTGTTGAACTGCCACAGTAATAATTTTACAGGCCAATGCTCAGTCTTTGGAAAAGGAGGTCAAGAGGCACAGAGGGAAAGACCAACTACTTCATATATCATCGCACTTCCTTTCACCTTGTTCAACCTCCCCATGTCTATGAGGTAGACACATCTTCCTCATCATACACATGAAGAAATCAAAGCTCAGAGAAGTTAAATAGTTTAGTTATTTCTCAAGATTACACCAGTCAGTGACAGAGCAAGACTGGCAAAGACTGGCAGGAAGCCATGTCTGCCTTACTCAAGGGCAGAATACAATCATGCTGTCTTGCTGGTCACTTCCTGTGTAGAGAGGGCATGAAGCTCCTCCTGGACCTTGTCCTTAATGTTTCCACAGGACTTTGCACTCACCTCTGTTACGACAGTTGTTTGTTTTCTCTCTTTTTCTGTCCTCCTTCTCACCTTACTGGACTAAAATAGATGTAAGAACAAAACCTGTATGGTCTGCCCATACTTATCACTACAAAGATGTGTAGAAGGGATCCCTGGGTGGCGCAGCGGTTTGGCGCCTGCCTTTGGCCCAGGGCGCGATCCTGGAGACCCGGGATCGAATCCCACGTCGGGCTCCCAGTGCATGGAGCCTGCTTCTCCCTCTGCCTATGTCTCTGCCTCTCTCTCTCTCTCTCTCTCTCTCTCTCTCTGTGTGACTATCATAAATAAATAAAAAATTAAAAAAAATGTGTTGAAAATATTAACACGAATGAAGGCACTGTATACTTCCACCTTAGACCACAATGAAAGAGTACCTGGATGATTCTAAGCAACAAAACAGGGAGTTCAGCACTTTTTAAATTGATTGTTATGTTTAGTGTAAACCCATTTATATATCGAAAAGTTGATATGAAAAGAGAATATACTTTCATTGAAAATAATTCCCAGTCATGACCGCACAAACCAAGGTACCTGAACTTCTCCATGCCTCCGCCTTTCAAATGCCAGTCTCTCTTTGTCCGCCTTCTGTTCCCAGTGCAGCTTTTCCAGCTGTTGGGTCATTATAGCCACTTTCTTTCTTACTTGTTCCTTAAGTCCTTTGTAACGATCCAGCTGTAGAAGGAGCATCTAAATATTACTAACTCACAGAAGAAGCGTGAGAGGGAAATTTTAAGATACCATTTACTAGCAGATAATTAATCTTATCAAAAGTTTTACATAAATTAGAGGGATAGTTGGTCATCTTCTCTGGTAAGATAATCTGAACAGAAAATGAAACTCTTCTTATTCAAAACTGCTCAAATAAGTAAGGTATTCAAACCTAGCTTTATAACATTTCTGTAAGAAATTCTTAGAAGAGAAAGGGGATTAATAGTCCAAAAGCAAGAGGATTTCAGATAAAATTGCATATTTATATAGTTATAGTTATTTTAGTATATATATTGTGATGTAAGATTATCATAAAATTAGTGAAAGATAAGCGACAAAAATTCAGTTGAGAGAATTGTGAAAACTCTGATTACAAATTTTTGGATATCTACTACCAATTTATAATTAAATTTTTTACATACCAAATTGGATATTAATTCACCACCACATTTATACTACTTCAAACAATCAACTTCCCTCCTGCCAATTAAGTGGTCATGTTTCTTCAAAGCCATGTATATCTTATTTTTAGTTTTTATAATATTTATAAGGAAAAATGATTACTAAAACATAGGAATATTATTAATTATCTAATTTTTAATACAAAATATTACCATGTAGTCTTGTTGAAGCATTTTATAGGACTTTAATTAATTCATAAGGTTATAATACCATTTAATCTTATAAAGTAAAAATAGCCTAGCCTAAAGATTAAATTTAGATTCTATATATAGGCTATTTTCAACCCCCATAATTTAGATGAGGATTGTTTGAAAATAATCTCTTAAAATATCAGAGGACATTCTTTAAATTGTTTCTAAGAAGATGAAATAATAGAAATGACAATGTTCTCATTCATTGACTTGTTCACCTGACTGGCTTCTAGTTCAATGTCTCGCCCCTTGTGTAAGATTTCTTCCTCAACCTGCTTCTCAAAACTTCTCCATGCACCATCTAAATCAACCAGCTCTGTCTCCAGGGCTTTTATGTCATCTTCCTGTTTAGAACACTGTTTCTCACTGTCCTTTATTGATTTCTTAGCCACGTCTAATTTCTTGAGGTGGTGAGAAGTATTTTCTTTGGCTTTAATGTATTGAGGCCTTTTCTGATTTAAAAGTGCTTCAAGAGATCTAAAAAGAAAATAAAGTTTGCTTTAAAGTAAATTAAATCTATACTATATAAAGGAAGGAAGTTCTTTTGATCAAATCATACATTTAAAAATAAATTCTAGGCAGCTTACTAAATGTAAGTTGGTGTTCTTGATCAGAAACAGGACACTGAGGAAAAATCAGAAAATATAAGTAAAGTATGGTCCTTACTTAATAGAAGTGTCTCAACACTAGTTCATGGATTCTGACAAATGTATCATATTATTAATGTGTAAAGTAGCAGAAATCAAGTGTGGGGAATACAGGAACTCTTACTATCTTTGTAATTTTTCTGTGTATCTAGAAGTATTCCAAAGTAAAAAGTTTTTTTTTTTTAAAAAATCAACTTTCAAAGTGTCATTTATATTTTTACGTTTTCTATCAATGTACATAAAATCCATCTATTTATTAACATCTACTTGTAAAAACTTACTTTAATTCTTTTTCTGTTTGTTGTAGTTGTCTGGTTAGCATTCCATGTTCCTTCTTCTTGGCTTTCACTGTGTTTTCATGACGAGAAAGAGACTCCTTTGTGACACTCAAGTTCCTACTCACATGCTCTAACTCAGTGTTCAGGAAATGAATTTTCTTCTCATTATGATATAGCTGGAAAAGCTGTAATTGTATCTTATTCATTTTCAGTTCTTCAAGCAGACTCTGATAACGTTCTGCCTATAAAGCAGTATAATTCAACAAGAGTTAAAGGTGAGTATATTTAAGGTGACCTTTCATAAACTCAGCAACAGTACCAACAAATGATCTCTAAGGAATGAAATTGTTTTTTATTCATCTATAATTTATTATTCACAAGTTATTAAATTTATGAAATAAATTACTTATGTCATCAAGAAATAGTATTGTCAAAAGTAGCATTATTTGCAGAAAGTTTCTGGATACACTTATATAACAGACTGGTACACCAGTAAATGATTTTGTTTTCATATACTATGTGATAGGAAACCACAGGATATGGTTTCCTAATATGTAAATTGAAGGAAGTTATAGGACTTGTAATATCCTTAGCAACTTTATTTTTTTAAGATTTATTTATTTGAAAAAGAGTGCATGGACACCCAGGTGTGCATGAGCAAGGGAAGGGGCAGAAGGAGAGGAAGAGAGCAGATTCCCTGCTGAGGAGGAGCCTGAGGAGGGGCTCAATCGCTCCACCCTGAGATCATGACCTGAGCTGAAATCAAGAGTCAGATGCTCAACCAACTAAGCCACACAGGCACCTCTCCCTACCAATTTTAGTTTTTTAAAAAAGATTTTATTTATTTATTCATGAGACACACAGAGAGGCAGAGACATAGGCAGAGGGAGAAGCAGGCTCCCCGTAGGGAGCACGATGTGGGACTCTATCCTCAGACCCCGAGATCATGCCCTGAGCTGAAGGCCAGATGCTCAACCACTGAGCCACCCAGGTGCCCCTCTCCCTAGCAACTTTAAATTCAAGAATTCCAGGTAAAATTCCTGCTATAATAAATTTCAATTTTTTTTCTGTTAATAGACAAGAATATTAAAATTCTAAAATAGGGACGCTTGGGTGGCTCAGTGGTTGAGCATCTGCCTTTGGCTCAGGGCATGATCCCGGAGTCCCAGGATCGAGTCCCACATCAGGCTTCCTGAACGGAGCCTACTTCTCTCTGCCTATGGCTTCTGCCTCTCTCTGTGTGTGTCTCTCATGAATAAATAAAATCTTTCTTAAAAATTCTAAAATAGATGTAAAATTGAAGAATTTCCTTAGCATTTGTACTATTTATAAAGGAATAATGGGCTGCCTTGAAGGGAAAGCTCCTAATTAATGATGTATTCCAAGTAACAACTAAACAACCATTTGCCATGACATTCATTGTAAAAAAATAGTTAGGAAATTCAATGACTGTCCTCATAAAGTTTAAAGTTCTGCAATTCTACATTTCTGTAAACTGTTTCAGTATATTATGAATATCATAGTCTTTCACTGACACCACCTCTCTCCACTAACAAAACGAAGGACATATACACACATGTAAAAATAAGAAAAACAGAGAAACATCACAATGAGAAACATATACACCTTTCATTTATTTCTTCAAATATATTAATGATTGTCTACTATGTGCCAGGCTCTTCTTGCTGGTAATGTAATAGAGAAAATGGAAACAGTCCCTGCTCATATCAGCTTATAAGCTAGTTGTTCTAACGGTGGGGAAGGGGGAAGCAGAGAATAAATAAGCAAATAAAATAAACAAGACAATTTCATACAGCAATATATGTTACAAAAGAAACAATAGGGTAATGCAATAGTACCAGGGAGGGGTGCCAAATTAGATTGGGGTTAGATAGCAAATGCCCACCGGAGAAAGTATCTTTTTTTAACAACAACTTGAATAAAGAGAATTGACCATCCAAATGTCAGGCACATGGCTATCTAGGCAGGGGAAACAGGAAAAGCTCTGAGCTAGAAACAAGCAAAGTATGTTCAATAAACAGTAAAGATTAGTGTGGTGGGAGAGTAGAGGAACTAATTTAGAAGTGGGTAAGGGGCCAGATCAGAGGTTGGGATGCAGACTAGAGGGAAGCATTATACTGATAGACATTTTATGCAAGAGAAAGACAGAATCTGATTTGCATTTGACAAAGATCATGGTAAGTGCAGTTATCAACCATAAATAAGGCACTATACCAGGTATTGTGAAGGGTACCAAGAAAATACCACAGAACAACAGTATTTGCAAAGTGTGTCTATGGCCTCCTAGAAGTTCCTGGTACCTTTTAGAGAGCCCCAGAGGTCAAAACTCTTTTCATAATAAGTAAGACTTCATTTGCTTTTTCATTGTGTTGACACCTGTACTGATGGTGGATAAAGCTGCTAGGCCTCAACATAAATAAGCTTTATTATAGAAGGAAATAAGAGAATTCATCTGTCTTCCATTAAGCCATATATTAAAGAGATTATAAATATGTAAGACAATGTCACCTTTCGAATTAGTTTTAGAAAATGCAGTTATTTTTTATAAAATTATGTCATTTATGTTAACATATAACACTTATTATTGGTTTTTTTTTACATTGACTTAAAAGATATTTTTTAAAATTCTCAGTTTTAATTTCAAATATTATAAATATTAATAGATATGACCCACATTAACAGAAACACTTTGGGGAACTTACAAATTTTTAAGAGTTTAAGGGGACAAGACCCAAAAGTTGAAAGGCTCTGTCATATAAGATACAAACCCTTCATGCTTATTTTTAGTCAGGAAAATCAGACATTTTTGTGGTTGAAGTTGTACGGTCTATTTAGGATAAACCAAAAAAAAAAAAAAACAGTGGAAACTACATCAAAAAGTTTATCTTTAATGAATGGTGGGCTTTGTCGTACATTATTTTAAAAATCTTGTTAGTAACCCCAAGCCAATACCTAGAAATGCTAATAGTTTTTGTACCCAATTTATTATTTCTATCTTCATGACCTTACCTCTTCTTTCTCTAATTTTGCATGTTTGCGTTCTGCAGCTACATTTTTTTTCTTATTAAAATTAAACTGTGCATCCTCTTCAGCTTTCTGTAATTTTCTTTTCTTTTCCTCATACTCTCCTATAAGCTCTCCTGAAGTGCTGATTTCCTCAAAAAACTGGGTTCTTTCTTTGGGTTTTTTCATTGAAATAGACTCTACGGTTCCCTTTAAAAAACAGTAAAGCACATCAACATATAAAATATATGGATGCATTTTCAAAATCACAAGCCAAATAAACTAGCACAGCTCCTTACCTGAAACACTAGACAGTTCCGTGCTTTAACTATTATGCCTATCTTTTCCAACTCAGCTATGTAAGCAGAACGACTCACTGGATTATCATCAAAATGAAATTCTGAGCATCCCCCTAAAATAAAAGAATAAAAGCTGTTATTGGAAGTATAACATGTAACAACAACCATTCAAAGTTTAGTAAAATTATTTTTCTGATCAAAGCAGTCAGTTATGCTATAACATATGTGTTATTAATAAATGTGTTTAATCAGTTAACAAATATTGAATGTCCACTCTAAGCCAAGGAGTATTGTATAGCAGTGAACAAAACAGATGAAAGTCTGGATCTCAAGGAGTTTATATGCCACAACAAGGACAGACAAAATGAGATATGTAAGAACAATAAATACCATGTAAGAAAGTGTTAAGTGCTAAGGAGTAAAAAGAACTGGGAAGGGGATATGGAAGTCTCTGTGTATGGGGAACAGGCATTACAATTTTAAATAGGATAGTGTTATGGTCTAGATGTTTCTGAACCCTCTAACTTCATATGTAGAAATCTTAACTCCCAAGAGTGATGGTACTAGGAGGTGGGGTCTTTGGGAAGTGACTAAATCATGACTGTGGTGCCCTTGGGAATGAGATTGGTGGGCTTATAAAAGACACCCACAGAGCTCCCTAGTTCCTTCCACCAATGTGAGAACATAATGAGATGTCTGCAACCCATTAGATAGACCCTCATCTGACCATCCTGGCATCCTGATCCTGAACTTTCCACATCCAGAACAGTGAGAAATAAATTTTTAGTGTTTATAAGCTATTTGTTATAGCACTGCAAGCAAACAAAGGAAGGTGGTTTAGGAACAAGAACAAAGCCGAGGCACTGCACTTCTTCTTTTAAAATATATTACAAAGCCACAGTAATCAAAACAGCATGGCACTGGCATAAAAACAGAGACCAATAGAACAGAACAGAGTGTCCAGAAATGCTGCATGATCTCACCTATATGCAGAATCTAAAATAGTTAAATTCACAGAAGCAGAGAATAGAATGGTGGATGTCAGCAACCAGGGGGAGAAAAAAAAATGGAGAGATGTGGTCTAGGGTTACTAAGTTTCAGTTATGCAAGATGATAAGTTCTGAAGATCTAATGTATAGCAATGTGACTACAGCTAACAATACTTATATACTTCAAATTTGTGATGAGGGTGGATCTTAGGTCTTCTCACCACAAACACACACACACACACACACACACACGCACATGCAAAGAAAACAGTAACCATGTTTGGTGATATATATGTTAAGTAACTTGATTGCGGTGCTTACTTCACAATGCATATTAAAATATAGATGTATACCTTAAATATATGGAATTTTTAAAATTAACTATTTCTTTTTAAGTAAGCTTGAGGCCCAAAGCAGGGCTCAAACCCATGACCCCGAGATCAAGAGTCACATCCTCTTCTGACTGGGCCAGCCAGGAGCCCCTAGATACTTGCAACTGATACCTCAATAAAGATGGGAAAACATAAATTTATGATGATTTATTAGATAAACAGAGTAAGCTAGGGAATCTTTACTGTAACAGAGACTTTTGAATAAAAACCCAAAGGAAGTGAGAAAACTTACTGATAAAGATATCTATGTGGTAATGCGGTGAAAAACTTAAGTTACATACTAAGGTATAAATACACAATAATAAGTATTTCCAGAATTATTGGTGGCTGAATTCAGGGAAAGTTAATAAGACAGTATTTATACATTAAAACATTAAGACAATGTTCTAGGGCACCAGGACAAAATGCCGAAAACAAAACAAAAACATGACTATTTTATGGAGGCTCTGTAAACTCTTAGCGTACAGAAAAGATACACATCACAACTCTCAATCTTGCTTTTTTGGGAAACAGGGGTTTATCATGAAATCTCTGTTTCCTGAATAAATCACAAAATACAAATTAAAATATTTCATTCAAGTTGCTATTTGGTGGTAGAAAAACTTTCTATACAAACCAAAAATATACATATAATCAATTCATCATTTAAAAAACCAGACATACATACAGAACCTCCTTCATTTTAACCCAATAATCAGGTAGAAAAATGCTATTTGACAGCAAGGAAATGTGAACAAATCCATCTGCTTAAACAAGACTCTTAGTGGAGAATCAAACAGGTTCTATTACCTGCCTCTGAGATTTGCCATCTAAGAGGGAAAAAACCCCAAATCTCTAGTTTACTATGCCAGTGGAATAACAAATCATACTCTCCAAAAAAAGAAAAAACAGATGACCTGAATTAACTTATGAAAAATCAAATGACTCATTAGCAATTATCTACCAAAAAAATACCTCGAATAATCCTTGTAAATGTTTTCTCTTCTCCACTTTCCTCCACATACACAATTTTCACACTTGCAGAAGAGGAGACCGGTTTTCCAATATGTGCTCCATGAATGAGTTCTTGAATATTTTTGACTCTTAAATTAGCTGTTTTCTCTCCCATTACAAAACTAAGTGCATCCATTACATTAGATTTTCCTGGGAAAGAAGAGAGAGGAAAAAGTTATTCCTTCTTTTTTTTTTTTTTTTTTTTTTTTTTTATTCCTTCTTAATAATAAAAAACCTTTCCCTGAGCCAAAGAAACCAGGCCATCAGTGTAAGTGAAATATAGGCAATATACATCTCAACAGTACTGTCTTGTCTACATTAAAATGCATGTGACTGAACAATTTTTCATAGACCACTGGTTTCTTCTACAGTAGAAAGCTATGGTAGAGTATTAAGTGCCCAAATTTATAAGATCTAAATAAGGGGATCTAAACCTGAGCTCTCTTTCATTACTAAATATTATACTATGGCAAATTTATAAGATCTAAATAAGGGGATCTAAACCTGAGCTCTCTTTCATTACTAAATATTATACTATGGCAAATCATCTCTGAATTTCAGTCATCCCATTTTATGAATATTAACTATCACATATTTAAAAAAATATATCCAAGATATTCCCAAGGATAGAATAAGGTTACTAGAATATTTATGATTTGTAGGAGTTGGTACAGAAAAGTTATGTAGCAGGCCTGAGCCTGCTCTCCTTTCTTTTTTAAAGATATTTTTTTTATTTTTAAAGATTTTATTTATTTGTGAGAGACACAGAGCGAGAGAGAGGCAGAGACACAGGCAGAGGGAGAAGCAGGCTCCCCATGGGGAACCTGATGTGGGACTCAATCCCAGGACACTGTGATCATGACTTGAGCCAAAGGCAGACGCTTCACCAACTAAACCCCCAGATGCCACACACCTGCTTTCCTTTGAAAGGCCTGCTTACAGGATTAGCAAGCATCTGGGAGCTTGTATTTCTATTTTAGGAGAGTTTCTACCACTCTGATAAGAATGTCTCACTGTGCCTAAATTATTTGTTTAAAACAACATGATTTATGCTGGACACCTGTCTTCTTTCTAGGAGTCTAGAATTTTGTTATGTGCTAGGCAGAGAGTACCTAGGTGGCCAATCCCCAATAAAAACCTTGCACAGTCTTTAATAAGGTTCTCTGATAGACAACATTTCACATGTACTGCCTCAACTTGTTGCTAGAGGAGTTGCCTGTTCTGTGTGACTCCACTGCAGAAGGATTCTTAGAACCCTGTGCAGGTTTCTTCAGTTGGCTCCCTATGCCTTCCCTCTCGCTGAGTTTGCTTTGTTCCTATCACTGTAACACAGAACAGTTCTAAGTACAACTATACCTGAGTCCCGTGAATCCTCTTAGTGAATCACTGAAATCAGAGGTAGCCTGGGGATTTCCAATCCACATGGCAAATTGTTACCCAGTCATGAGCCCATGGATAGCTCCAAGCCAATTTCCAAGGTGCTGTGTCATTTCAGCTACTACCATCTCTATTTCTTTCTTTCTTTTTCACATTTCTTCCCTCATATCCACAAGCTTAAATTTCCAATAGCAGAATGGGTGGAAGGTAATACAAAGAAAAAATACTGTCAGCCACTAAAAATATGGCTTAATTTTAGTTTATGATCTTTCTAAAGAGAACCAGAAGTGGTTAAAATGCTATAAATTTATTTATCTAAATATCAGTGAACTAATGGGTATGAAACATGGCTTTCTGGGTCAACTGATAATCTGCAGATTGAAAGCTATTGTAAGACAGAGCAAATATAGGACAAAGTGAACACTCATTGAACTGAATTAAGTCTGATGACTGTAACAGAACTAAACAGAAACTGGTTTTGGTCAATCCTTATTTAACATCTGCCTAAAATAAACACTTGCTTGCCCAGATCCATTTATTCCATTAATATCTTCTGAACAGCTATCATGTGTGAGGTCATGAGGACATGGTAAAAGAAAAAGACAAAAAGCACCCCTGTCTAATGAAGATTATACTCCATTAAGAGAGACACAACATAAATAAGACAATTATATATTACAGTAAGTGTCATGAAGAAGGAAGATGGGTGATGAAATCGAGGATAACCTGGAGACTCGACTTCAGTTAGAACAGTCAGGAAACATTTATTAAGAGCCAACCTGCTAATTAGTGTCAGCTTAAGACCCATCTGCTGAAAAACATGAATGAATGAACCAAGTCAAGACTGGGGACCTCTGCTGTAAATAATTCAAAACCAACACCAAGAAAATAATAATTCCAGAAGAATTATCTTTTAGGCTATCATCACTTGATGAAGATGGACCAAATACTCAGATGTAAAAATTACACTATCGCTATCCCATCTCAAGAACCTCAATCTTTCCATTCATTTGCTTTCTTACCTAACAGGCTGCTGAGTCCCTCTGCGTTCCAATTCTGTCTACCCATTCCATTTCTTCCTTTCCCAGGCTTCTGCTCATTCAAGCCCTCCCTATACTTCTCAACCTCTGTGCTCTCACCTCCTTAAATCCACGCATTCATTCTGCAGACATTTACTGAACACCAGGCACTCTGCAAAATACTAAAACTACAAACAATAGGTAGGATTCTCTCCCCAGGTGTTTACTGTGGGGATACGATAAATTTTCATTGAATTCCATTTTGTGCCAGAGATTCCATATCCATTATTTTATTCAGTCATTGCAAAACCAACTACCTCTATGAGGTAGGTTTTAATTTGCATTTCATAAATTAAAAAGTAGAGACACAAGGTCAAACAAATCATTTGTTTTGGAGATAAGTATCTGGATCTAAAATCTGTACTCTTCTTACAAAAAGCAGAAAATTATAATCCACTATAACAAGTTCTAAAATAAAAACACACATTCAAGTACTTAAGAGAAGCACAGACTACTGGAGGCTCTGAGTAGACTTTAGCAGATGATTCCAGTAATTAGAAGTTTGGGGAGGGGGATTCTGAAGGTAATAATACTATTTCAGGAAAAGAGAACATAGAGGTAGAGAGGAGTGAGAGAGCATGGTACCACTCCAGTAAGAAATGGCAGATAATTTTATATAGGTGGAGCAGAGTTTACCAGGTTGGAAATGGTAAGAGAAAAATTGAACTTCATGCTGAAGATTACGTGAAGCCACTGGAGGACTTTAGGAAGAGCAGTGACTTTTTCAGATAGGTTTTTATCAATTTCTTGGATAGTGACCCACCAGAAAAATGAGCAAAGGATGTGAAAAGGCAATTTGGAGAAAAAGAAAATGAAAAGGCTATTACACATATGAAAGCATACTTGAGTTCCATCATAATAGGGGAAATGTAAATTACAACTGTATTGACTAGCATATGTCAACTATCCAGACTGGCAAAAATCCAAAATTTGAAAATATATTCTTTTAATGAGGCAGGAGGGAAACAGACCCTCTCATACATTGCTGCTGGGAGTCCAAAATGATAAAACTGCTCTGGAGGGGGAATTTGGAAATAGCTAACCAAATTATAAATCTGTTCATCTTTACTTTTCATTTGAATTTCAGTAGAGTTAACATATCTTAGTTTCAGGTATACAATACAGTGATTCAACACTTCATATATTACTCCATGCTCTGATGGTCAGTGTACTCTTCATCCCATTACCTGTTTCTTCAGTCCCCTATCCCCTCTCCTCTGGTAACCATCTGTTTATTCTCCATAGATAAGAATCTGTTTCTTGGTTTGTCTCCTTTTTTTCTTCATTTATTTGCTTTGTTAAATTTCACATGAGTGAAATCACATGGTATTTATCTTTCTCTGACTTATTTTGCTTAGCATTATACTCTAGCTCCATCCACGTTGTTGTAAATGGCAAGATTTCATTCTTTCTTAGGACTAATACTGCACTGTATATACATACCCTATCTTCTTCAACCATTCACCTATTGATGGACATTTAGGCTGCTTCTATATCTTAGCTATTGTAAATAATGCTGCATGTGTCCTTTTGAATTAGTGTTTTTGCATTCTTTGGGCAAATACCCAGGAATGTGATTACTGGATAATAGACTAGTTTTAACTTTTTGAGGAACCTCCATGCTGTTTTCCATAGTGGCTACACCAGTTTGCATTCCCATCAACAGTGCAAAAGGGTTCCTTTTTTTTTTTTTTTTTTACAAGGGTTCCTTTTTCTCCACATCCTCCCCAACACTGTTATTTCTGTGTTATTTCTTGTGTTCTTGTCCATGGCAACAGGTGTGAGGTGGTATCTCATTGTAGTTTTAATTTACATTCCTTGATGTGGGGCATCTTTTCATGTGTCTGATGGCCATCTGGATGTCGTCTTTGGAGAAATATCTGTTCATGTTGTCTGTCCATTTTTTAATTGGATTATTTGCCTTTGGGGTGTTGGGCTGTATAACTTCTTTATATATTTTGGATACTAACCCTTTATCTAAATCCACTCATCTTTTTTTTATTTAAAGATTTTATTTATTCACTCATGAGAGACACACACACAGAGAGGCAGAGACACAGGCAGAGAAAGGAGAAGCAGGCTCCATGCAAGGAGCGTGATTGTGAGACTCGATCCTGGGACCCCGGGATCATGCCCTCGGCCAAAGACAGACACTCAACCACTGAGCCACCCAGGCATCCCCCATTCATCTTTTGAGCCAGTAATTCACTTCTAGAAATATATCTCCCTGATATACAACTACACAATGGCAAATACGCAATTATCCAATTAATTATAGGTTGTTTCTAACAGAAAAAGAATGGAAACAACTCAAGTGTTTAAAAATTAAAGGAATACCTGGAAATAACTATATAGGGATCCCTGGGTGGCGCAGCGGTTTGGCGCCTGCCTTTGGCCCAGGGCGCGATCCTGGAGACCCGGGATCGAATCCCACATCGGGCTCCCGGTGCATGGAGCCTGCTTCTCCCTCTGCCTGTGTCTCTGCCTCTCTCTCTCTCACTGTGTGCCTATCATAAATAAATAAAAAAAATTTAAAAAAAAAAATAACTATATAACAGCCCACAATGGAGAATTATACAGCAAAAAGTGAATAGAAGATGTAGTAAATGAAAAAAAAACAGTGCATAACAGCATATACAGTAAAAAACAAATTTAGAAGTAAAGAGAACTGGGTGGTTAGAAGCAGCAATACATACATATTTGCTTGCATTTGCAAAAAGGAACACTGAAAGATAATCAAGAAATGAATGGTCACCTATACAAAGTGGAGAGTAGCACACAGAAACTGACTTGGATATCTGTTTGCCTCTCCTGGTCCATTTTCCACCCTGCTTTCTGCCCTGTATCAATAGGCTCTCATATCTTTTGACTTCTGGTTGGATTTGGCCAATGGGGAGCTCTGGCAGGAGGGAAAGAAAAGAGTGGGGTCAGGTATTTATTCCCCTACTTCCCTCTCTGTGATGTGGCTTCTGACTAGCTGTGTCCTTTGACAGGTCACCACTCTTAAATTTCCTTTTGAGTTCCTTCCTCTCTGGGCCTTGGTAGTGACAGATCCATTGTGCTAACCCTGCAACTCTTCTGGTCCTGGGAATTCCTTTATAGCCTCCCACACCTTTGTAATTAGTCCCTTTGTAAATAATCCTTCCACAAATTGTCCTCATTTGAATGTGCCACCTGTTTCCTGTTGGGACCCTGACTGATAGAGGGAACATGGCAGAAGCAAGATTTCTCCATGTATACCTGTCTATAGCTTTGACCTTTGAAATACGTATACGTCTTGCCCTTTTTAGAAAAACACTAAAATTTTAAGTAAATGAAAACAAAACACTAAAATTTTGAATAAATGAAAACAATCAGAAACAAATAAACTTAACTGAGTATTAAATTGGTGATAGTCATGAAAATGGTTCATTTCAAGGGACTTCAGATCACAAAATTCTGACTACATTCTTCATAGGATGTATTTTAAAGACCAAAAAGAAGTAGAAAAGATTCTAAATATCCTTTGATATCTTTATACTAAATAATATACTATAGAGCTATCTATATTATAATATACTATATAATAATATACTAATAACATTTGGAATGTTATTGGTAGTTTTAAAAGTTTTCTTTATATTGCACATTAAAGCAAATATGTAATTATATTAGTGATGTTAGGAACTAAGATTTTCAGAGTAAGAAAAAACATCTGCAATGACAAGAATCAGGAAACAGTAAAAACATAGTTGTGTTAACACTGAATGGAGGGGGACGCCTGGGTGGCTCAGTGGTTGAGTGTTTGCCTTCGGCTCAGAGCATGATCCCGGGTCCTGGGATGGAGTCCCACACTGGGGTCCCTGCAGGGAGCCTGCTTCTCCTTCTGCCTGTGTCTCTGCCTCTCTGTGTCTCTCATGAATAAATAAAATCTTAAAAAAAATAAAAAACAAAACTGAATGGAGGGGTGTTTGGCTAAGTCAGTTATGGGACCAACTCTTGATTTTGGCTCAGATCATGATCTCAGAGCTGTGAGATCCAGTCCTGCAAGGGACTCCATGCTTAGCAGAGAGTCTCCCTGAGAATCTCCCTCTCCCTTTGCCCCTCCCCCTGCTCTATCTCACAAATAAATAAATACATCTTAAAAAAACCGAATGGTAACATCAACATTAATTCAATTTGTTTTGTATTTTATTTTTTAAAGACTTATTTATTTTATATATATAGAGAGACAGCGAGTGCGTGTGCCCACACAAGCAGGAGTAGGGGAGGAGGAGAGACTCTAAAGCAGACTCCACACTAAGTGCAGAGCCCAAATGGGGGCTCAATCACACAGTCCTAAGATCATGACCTGGGCAGAAACCAAGAGTCAGGGGCTTAACCGACTGTGCCACTAAGGTGTCCCATGAATCTGATTTTTAAAAATTACTATAACATGGAAAGATGCTCAAAATCATATTAGTCACTAGGGAAATACATATCAAAACCAGAATGAGATACAATTCACATTGACTAGGATGTCAAAACAAAAAAAGTAACAACTACTGACAATGTGGAGAAACCTGAACCTTCATTCATTGCCAGTGGGAATGCTAAAATAGTGCACTTACTTTGGAAAACAGTCTGGCAGTTCCTCAAATGCTAGGCACAGAGTTATTATGCCACCCAGCAGTTCCACTCCTAAGGTATACACCGAAGAGATATAAAAACTTGCCCACACAAAGATTTGTACACAAATGTTGAGAGCAGCAGAATTCAAAACCACCACAAAGTGGCAACAACCCAAATGTCCTTCAACTGGTGAATAAATACAATGTGGTATATCTTGCAATGAGATATTATTCCACAATAAAGAGAAATTAAGTACTAACACATACTATAACACAGAGGAACCTATTACGCTAAGTGAAGGAAGCCAGACACAGAGGCCACGTCCTGCATAGTTCCATTTACATAAAGTGTTCAGAATAGGAAAATCCATAGAAACAGAAAGTAGATTAGTGGTTGCCAGGGCCTGAATCAAAAGGAGATAATGGAGAAGGATTGCTAATTCATACAAGGCTTCTTTTTGGGGTGATGAAAAGGTTTTGGGATTAGATAGTGATGACAGGTACACAACTCTGTGAATATAATGAACATCACTGACTTGTATTCTTAAAAAGATGAACTTGATAGTATGTAAATTATATCTCAATAAAGCTGCTATAAACAAAAGAACAAATCTGTAAAAGCACCTTATACATTTTCTAGCCTCAGCCACTGAAATGGCCTAGACCTACTATTACCCAAATCCACCGACCAAATGTACAAAGTATCCCTTGTTCCCAGATTGTGGTGGTCTTTAATAACTTCCCTTCAAAAAGAAACCAGAAATACTTGGAGAAATGGCTAATTCCAAGTCTGAGGCTCGGAAAACTGAAGAATAGCCTGGAAACTGGGACATCTTATGTCAGAAAGCAGGAAGATTTCAATTAATGAGATCATGACCAAAGGGCACAGGAAGAGGCTTGAAAGAGCTCCTATTGACTAAAGAAATGACAAGGTAAGCATCAAAAAGATGAATGAGAGCAGCCCAGGTGGCTCAGCGGTTTAGCGCCGCCTTCAGTCCAGGGCCTGATCCTGAAGACCCGGGATCGAGTCCCACGTCAGGCTCCCTGCATGGAGCCTGCTTCTCCTTCTGCCTGTGTCTCTGCCTCTCTTTCTCTCTCTCTCTCATGAGTAAATAAATCTTAAAAAATTAAAAAAAAGATGAATGATTTTGATGTATTAAAATACACTATATCAATGAAAATTCATGAGTTCAAAATGACAGTAACAAAAAAAGAGAAAAACTCATTTTTACCATTTGTGGTAAAATTTTAATTTTACATTTTAATATAAAACTTTTATCTCTGTAAATACTAATTTAAAAGTACAAGCTTTTGGGTTGCCTGGGTGGCTCAGTTGATTAAGTGACTGCCTTCAGCTCAGGTCATGATCCCAGGGTCCTGAGATCAAGCACCACTTTGGGTTCCCTGCTCTGTGGGGAACCTACTTCTCTCCCTCTCCCTCTGTCCCTCCCCCCAACTTATGCTCTCTCTTGCTATCTCTCTCTCAAATAAATAAAATCTTAAAAAGAAAAGAGGACAAGCATTTACCCTGTTTTTCTAATGTGAACTCTATTTTAGGTTTCTAATAATCCCAGTCAATAAAAAAACTTTTTTAAAAACAGGGGACTACCATTCAATGAACGTAGAAAAGCATGGCACATTAAAAAGTCAGTTTTGCAAACTTTTATGAAATTCTGATTCAGTCAAGATTATTATCTGGCATTAATACCATGTGGGTAGCACATACAGTAATTTGTCTGACATTGGTTGTAGCAATATTTTCCTAGATAGGTTCATAAAGCAAAGGAAATAAAAGCAAAAATAAACTATTGGGAATCCATCAAAATAAAAAGCTTCTGCACAGCAAAGAAAATCAACAAAACTAAAAGACAGCCTACTGAATGGGAGAAGATATTTGCAAATGACACAGGCAATAAAGATCAGCATCTAAAATACATAAAGAAGTTATACAACTCGGGCAGCCCGGGTGGCTCAGTGGTTTAGCGCCCCCTTCAGCCCAGGGCCAGATCCTGGAGACAGGGGATCAAGTCCCATGTCTGGCTCCCTGCATGGAGCCTGCTTCTCCCTCTGCCTGTGTCTCTGCCTTTCTCTCTGTCTCTCATGAATAAATAAATAAAATATTTTAAAAAAGAAGTTATACAACTCAATACCCAAAAAAACAAATAATGCAATTTAAAAATGGGCAGACAACATGAACTGGTATTTCTCTAAAGACATACGGATGGCCAACAGACACACGAAAAGATGCCCCACGTCACTCATCATCAGAGAAATGCAAATCAAACTATAATGAGATAATACCCCAGACCTGCCACAATGGCTAAAATAAAAAAACACAAGAAGCAACAGTGTTGGCAAGGACTTGGAGAAAAAGGAACCCTTACACACTCTTGGTGGACAGTATGGAGGTTTCTCAAAAAGTTAAAAATAGAACTAGCTTATGATCCAGTAATGACACTACTGGATATTTACCCAAAGAATACAAAACACTAATTCAAAAAGACACATGCAGCATTATTTACAATAGCCAAGATATGGAGGCAGCCCAAGTGTCCATTAATAGGTGAATGGACAAAGAAGATGGGGTATGTATATACAGTGCAGTATTAGTCATAAGAGAGAATGAAATCTTGCCATTTGCAACAACATGGATGGAGCTAGACAGTATAATGCTAAGCAAAGGAAGTCAGAGAAAGACAAATACCATGATTTCACTCATGTGGAATTTGAGAAACAAAACAAAGGAAAAAAGAGAGATAGACAAACAAAGAAATATTTTAAAAAGAAAAAAGAAACAGACTCTTAAGTATAGAGAACTGATGGTGACCAGAGAGATGGTGGGGGGAAGTGTTAAATAGGTGATAAGGATTAAAGAAAACACTTATCATGATGAGCACTGAATAATGTATAGAATTGCTGAATCACTGTATTGTATACCTGAAACTAATACAACACTGTATGTTGACTATACTGGATTTAAAATTTAAAAATAATTTTTTTAAATTTTGGTAAATGGTTGATAAGGAACATTTGTCTAATGTCAAAGTAACACTAGAACTACTATACTAGTTAGAAGGGAAAAACTAATTATACAATGGAGTGATTGATCACTGTCACCACCCTACCACTAGGTAAAACAAATAGATATTATGTGATTTAATAAACTGTGAAGTACACAACATCATCTATGATGGAGTCTAACCAAAAATGTTTAATTTGAATCCATCAACCTATTAGGTATTGAATTTTTTCAAATGCCTATCAAAAAATAAGATGGATCTTCTTTCTTGTGGGAATAGATGAAGACTACTGAGGTAGCAGTGTGGCACATCGATTAAAGTGGGGTGAGACCAAAGGCCGGGAACTCAGGTAAAAGATTACTACATTAATCCAAGGAAGAAATGATGAGAGCCTGAAACAGTGATAGTAGTGGGAATAGAGGGAAGAGGACAAGGTTATTAAGGCAGTAGAACTGGCCCGGATTGGTAACATTCTAGGTGTGACAGGGAGAATTTATAAGGACGAAGGAGAATTCATTTAGTTGGCAGCCATACAAAACTCTGGGAGAAAAGCATTCTAAAGTCCAAGGAACAGGGACGCCTGGGTGGCTCAGCGAGTGAGCGTCTGCCTTCAGCTCAGGGCATGGTCCCAGGGTCCTGGGATCGAGTTCCAAGTCGGGCTTCCTACATGGAGTCTGCTTCTCCCTCTGCCTATGGCTCTGCCTCTTTCTCTGTGTCTCTCATAAATAAATAAATAAATAAATAAATAAATTAATTAATTAAAAAAATAAAATCCAAGGAACAGCAAATGCTAAGACCCTGTAATGAAAGTAAGACTGGTCTATGTAAGGAAGGCAAAAAGAAGGAAAGAAAGTCAGACATATAGACAAGACAGACAGGCAGGCAATTCCTACTGGAGCACAGTAAACATGAGGGAAGAAAATATTAGAGAAGAGAAATACACAGGGCCAGATCATAAAGGGCTTTGTGGATTATGGTAAGAAATACTGGATTTTACTCCAAGTGTAGGGAAAAGCCAATGGAGAGTTTTAAGTGGAGCAGTGCTCAGACTTATAGGTTGACTTTTTTAGTTTGTTTTTTAACTGCTCACTCTGGCTGCTGTGAGAGTGAATTGTAGAGAGACAAGAAAGAAAGCAGAGGGACAGGTTAGGAAGTTATAGCAATAGTCCAAAGGAGAGCTCTAGTAGCTTCAACTGGGTGATAGCAGTGCAAAGTGGCAAGAAACAATTGGATTAGGGTGTATTTCGGAGGTAGAGTTATTAGGCTTTACAGAAGATTAGATGAGGGAAGTGGGGTGTACAAGAAGGAATATAGCATTACTCTGGGTTTCTGGTCTGAATGAACCAGTAAATGGCGCCCCTTACTGAGCAGGTAAGATCTAGGAAGTAACAAGTTTGGGGGAAATAGGGGAGAGGAAATTTACTACTCTTTCTGATTACAGTATTCTTTAAAGATTTTTTTTAAAGATTTTATTTTTAAGTAATCTCTATGCCCAACATGGGGCTTGAATTAGACTAAGCCAGCCAGGCACCCCTGATCATACTATTTCACATGCTTATTAGAAATGGCAAAAAAAATGCTGAATATTATAGGCTAGGTATGTAATTTTGAAAGTGACTAGCATAGGGATATATTTGAAGCTATGGGACTGAATAAGATCACTTGGGAAAAGAACACAGGGAAGACACACAGACTGAGGACATATTTCCAGGAGGTGGGAGGACTCTAGTGCTTAAGAAACCCAGGGGAGAAGCAGCCAATTTCTGAGGGCTTGCTGACAGGAGAAAATCTAGTTGGTACACAAAATCAGAAGAGCAAAGAGGCTCAAGGGAGAGATAAAATATGACCTATCATGCCACCTAGACAGCAAGACCTTCCTCTGACCAACTTCTTTAAAAATAACCCCAGCATTTGATTCCCCTCCCATTTCTATTTTTCTCCTTGATATTTAACACTTTAACATTCTATAAAATTTTTGATATTTTGTTGTCTCTCTGCACTGGAATGCAAGTTCTATATGGGCAGGGGTTTTTAATCTGTTTGTTTACTGATGAGAACAGTGAATAGACAAATAGCTTCCACATTATTTTTAAATGAATGAAATACCACTGAGATGTCAAACAAAGTGAGGATAGGAAATTGGCCACTGACTCTTACAAGATGTAGGTCAACGGTGACCTAGATAAGTGTCATTTCAGTGGGACTGAAAACTGAGCACTGAGGATGGTTCAGAGTTTCACTGTACTGATAAAATGGAGCAACAGCCTACAGAGAAAGTGAAATTCAAGGGCTTTTTCCTCAAGCATTTCATTACAAAATTTTCAAACATACAAGAAAGTTGAAAGAATTTCATAGTAAACACCCATATATTTATCACTAAATTCCGCAATTAACATTGTACTATGCTTTCTTTTCATATAGCTATCTATGTCATATCTATGTCATAAGAGTGAATAATAAGGCATGTATTAATGTCATATCTATGTCATAAGAGTGATAATAAGGCATGTATTAATGTCAATGAAAATTATCCAATAAGGGAGGAAGATACAATCCAAAATAGAAAGATAATCACAGAAGCAAAGAACAGAGGAGGGGGCAGGATGTAAATCACAAGTGGAGAGGATAGCCTTAGACTCAGGCACATTGTGGAATTTCCCTGATAAATATGCTTCAAAGTCTACCATTTTTTTCCCCCATAAGGTTAAATATATCACTCTGGCAAGGACTTACACCATAGGATTCCAACATTATACACCACTGCTCCCTTACATATGCACTACATTTTTGCCAATTTGGGCTACTAGCAGTCCCACAAATAGACTCACAAATTTCTGGAAAAATACTCTTTGGGCCAGCTCAAATGCTAACTCCCCTAGAAAACCTTTCCTTATCCTTACCTCTTCCTGTCCATACATCCCCAAATCAGATCTAGTATTTTCCTCTTGAAGGTCCATAAACCTTCAAGGATTATTGGGCCTTCTATTTTAAGAAGTGTGCCATTCTCTTATATGCCCCATGCCTTGGGAGCAGAAGCCGTCTTATTATACTTATCTTCTTCTACTTCTGATACTATATATACGCAAAAATATTTGCTAAATTTTAGTGGAAAAGATCAAGGTTAAGACTAAATATGAAAATTTTCCCTTACCCACAAAAAAAACCCAACATTAGATTTACTAAAAAGAAATGAGAACATGTCAAATTCAGACAGGTGACAGCAATAGGAAATTATTACAAAACATATGACCAACTAACTAAATTGAAGTTTAAGAGAAAATGAGTATAACAGAAAATTATCAATTGGTCTAATAAAATCTACTTAAATGTGCCAGCAATTCTGTAAGATTTTTAGAAAGATGATTTATTACAAGTGTTCAAATAAGTATAGATGAATATCATCCACTAAGTTAGTCATGGATTAGTATTATACTGAGTTTTGGCTATGATATAGGAGAATGTGAATAGCCCATATAAAATTCAGCAATAAGTAGACCAGAACTTTTTGTTGTGGAGAGATGATATTAAGGTAATGCTGAAATAATCCACAACTGGCTTTACATGGTTCTAAGCAGTCTCTGGGTTACCAGTGATTCTCAGGAGGGAAGTGGAGCTTCCAGGGCAAGAGGGACAAGAGGAGGTTATAAAGGCATTTTCACAATAACCTCAAGATGTGTTGTTAATCACAATATGTATTGCTGAATTAAGAAGATAAGACTGGGCAGCCCTGGTGGCGCAGCGGTTTGGCGCTGCCTGCAGCCTGGGGTGTGATCCTGGGGACCTGGGATTGGGTCCCACATCGGGCTCCTTGCATGGAGCCTGCTTCTCCCTCTGCCTGTGTCTCTGCCTCTCTCTCTCTCTTTGTGTCTATGAATAAATAAATAAAATCTTAAAAAAAAAAAGAAGATAAGACTATCTTGAAACTTATGTTTGGCACTAGTTTAAAAAGGTTCAAAACACCATGTTATCTGGATTTTGACTGGCAGTGGGCAAGTAATTTAGGCTGCTTGTAGATTTTACCCAAATACCCATTCAAAGTATTACACTATTGGAAGTACAAAATATAATTGAGCAACCCTTCACATAATCAGGTTAAAGGGTAAAAATCAACTGATGGTGGGCCTAGTAACCTGATAAATGAGTGGAGATTATTATAAATACTCTTGTATTCTTACCCTTTCCTTCTCAATGTCTTTTTGATAACAGAATCAAGGACATCTGGCCGGAGAGAGCCAAAAGGAAGACTCAAGTCAGGAAAATTCTCAAATTATCATTTTAGGCCTTCCACCTGCTGGGGTTATTACATCTACAGATTCTTACTGCAGTGCAGTGGGGAGCCTGGCCAGGCCCAAACTCAAGTCCAGGTCCTGCCACTTTCTGGGCAACCTTGGAGAGTCATCTGGTCCCTCTGAACCTCAGTTTCCTAAACCATAAAATGGGATAATACCCATTTATGAGCATTGGAACAGGGATGCCAGGAACTTGGTAAAAGCTCCATGAACACTGTTTTTATTACAATATTCCCATGTAAAAGGTTCCTTAAAGCCAAACAGTTGTTCAGCCTCCTTAAAACCAATTATTTCCTTCAGCTGTCTCTAACTTAATCTTTGGAGGAGAAAAGGAAGGGGGTGGAGAGGAGAGGTATCTCAAGCAAGACAGTCACTCATGTCAAGCAGGGGCCTGTGTCAAGCAATGAGGTAGTGGGTAGGGCACTGCAGCTAAGATAGATGTCACCTGGACCAGCACCCAGCTGATGACACACTCAGAACTGAAGACCAGAAGAAACAGAGGAGAGGGGTTTGCAAAGGCCCAAGACTAATTAAATCCCTTTAAAAAGAGGTCTTTTGCAGCAAAGTGTCAGATTCCTCAGACATTGGCCCCTCCAGGCCTGACCACTTCAAAAAGGCAGTGGAGGAAGGCTCTGCAGCCTGATCTCAAGAGATCCTTCACTATTTGAACATAAGAAGCAGTAAGTGCCCAGCACTCACCCTGCCTGGCACCCACAGACTGACTTCAGGATGGGTTGGTTAACTTCCTACCTCCTGCTCTATCTTGTTTTTTTGTGACTTGCCTTGTGCTTCACTTTGTGCTGTGTGAGAAGCCAGGCTAAACATGTGATGAAATGTCACTGAATCTGGAATCCTGAACCTGCTGTATAATGATATCAACTGTGCTCAGGACAAGAGGTGACTAGAGCTCAGGGCTGGAGAAGAAACCTGCAAAGCACTGGGAGTCAGGGCAAAGGAGAGGAGGGTCCCGGGCAAGCCTGGGGATGAGTGTGGAGGAGAGGGGTCACCGCCCAGCTGCAGAGGCCATGGTGGACACCAGGCTGGGAGCACTGGTCCCTGGAGGGCTGGAGACTGACAGCAAGGGTTTGGTCTGGGCCCTGGTGCTGGAGGGCTAGGGGCCAGATGGTGGAGGTGAAGGGTCAGGTGAAGGTGGCCAGATGGTAAAGGTGGGGGCTTCGGGGCTGGGCAGAGGGCAGGGGTGGGCACCTGGCGGCAAGGACACCGGACGAGCAGTGCCTGAGGGTGAGGGCCAGGCTCTTGATCCGGGCGGTGGAGGACAAGGATGGGCACCTGGCAGTGGAGGCAGAGAGTGGAGAGTCGGGCTCCAGGTGCTAGAGGGTCGAGGGTGAGGGTCGGGTTCCTAGGGTAAGGGTTGCAGAGGGCCAGGGGTGGGGGGGCAGAGGGTTGGGGTCCCAGCGGTAGAGGACGGGGAGCTGGGAGGGAGCACAAGGGTCAGGGTTTGGGGTCCGAGCACTGGAGGGCCGGAGTCCTGAGGAGAGAGTTGGAGTCTGGGTCCTGAGGAGAGGGTTGGGGTCTGGGGTCTGGGCACTGGAGGGCGGGGATCTGAGGACAGGGTTGGGATCCTGAGGAGAAGGCTGGGGTCGGTGGTCCGGGTGGCGCGTAGGATGGGAGGTGAGGGCAGAGCATGAGGGTAAGGGTCTGGGGTCCAAGTCCTAGAGGGTCAGGGTCCCGAAGAGAGAATTGGGGTCTGAGTCCTGGACAGCAGAGGGCCGGGAGCTGAGGGTGAGGCACGCGGTCGGGGTCCGGGGTCCTGAGGAGAGGGTCCAGGTCCCGAGGAGAAGGTTGGGGTCCGGAGTCCGGGGTCCGGGCAGCAGAGGGCCGGGAGCTGGGGGTGGGGCACACGGTCGGGGTCCAGGGACCCGAGGAGAGGGTCCTGGGTCCTGAGGAGAGGGTTGGGGTCCGGGGTCCTGAGGAGAGGGTCGGAGTCCTGAGGAGAGGGTCGAGGTCCGGAGGAGAGGGTTGGGGTCCTGAGGAAAGGGTCCCGGGTCCTGAGGAGAGGGTTGGGGTCCGGGATCCTGAGGAGAGGGTCCCAGGTCCTGAGGAGAGGGTCGGGGTCCGGGGTCCTGAGGAGAGGGTCGGGGTCCTGAGGAGAGGGTCGAGGTCCGGAGGAGAGGGTCGGGGTCCGGGGTCCTGAGGAGAGGGTCGGGGTCCGGAGGAGAGGGTCAGGGTCCAAGGTCCTGAGGAGAGGGTCAGGGTCCTGAGGAGAGGGTCCCGGGTCCTGAGGAGAGGGTTGGGATCCAGGGTCCTGAGGAGAGGGTCTCGGGTCCTAAGGAGAGGGTCGGGGTCCGGGGTCCTGAGGAGAGGGTCAGGGTCCAAGGTCCTGAGGAGAGGGTCCCGGGTCCTGAGGAGAGGGTTGGGATCCAGGGTCCTGAGGAGAGGGTCTCGGGGCCTGAGGAGAGGGTCGGGGTCCGGGGTCCTGAGGAGAGGGTCAGGGTCCAAGGTCCTGAGGAGAGGGTTGGGGTCCTGAGGAGAGGGTCGGGGTCCGGAGGAGAGGGTCGGGGTCCGGGGTCCTGAGGAGAGGGTCGGGGTCCTGAGGAGAGGGTCGAGGTCCGGAGGAGAGGGTCGGGGTCCGGGGTCCTGAGGAGAGGGTCGGGGTCCGGAGGAGAGGGTCAGGGTCCAAGGTCCTGAGGAGAGGGTCAGGGTCCTGAGGAGAGGGTCCCGGGTCCTGAGGAGAGGGTTGGGATCCAGGGTCCTGAGGAGAGGGTCTCGGGTCCTAAGGAGAGGGTCGGGGTCCGGGGTCCTGAGGAGAGGGTCAGGGTCCAAGGTCCTGAGGAGAGGGTCCCGGGTCCTGAGGAGAGGGTCTCGGGGCCTGAGGAGAGGGTCGGGGTCCGGGGTCCTGAGGAGAGGGTCAGGGTCCAAGGTCCTGAGGAGAGGGTTGGGGTCCTGAGGAGAGGGTCCTGGGTCTGGAGGAGAGGGTCGGGGTCCGGGGTCCTGAGGAGAGGGTCCTGGGTCCGGAGGAGAGGGTCCTGGGTCCGGAGGAGAGGGTCGGGGTCCGGGGTCCTGAGGAGAGGGTCGGGGTCCGGGGTCCTGAGGAGAGGGTCCCAGGTCCTGAGGAGAGGGTCGGGGTCCAGGGTCCTGAGGAGAGGGTCCCAGGTCCTGAGGAGAGGGTCGGGGTCTGGGGTCCTGAGGAGAGGGTCGGGGTCCGGGGTCCTGAGGAGAGGGTCGGGGTCCGGGGTCCTGAGGAGAGGGTCGGGGTCTGGGGTCCTGAGGAGAGGGTTGGGGTCCGGGGTCCTGAGGAGAGGGTCGGGGTCCGGGGTCCTGAGGAGAGGGTCGGGGTTCTGAGGAGAGGGTCGGCCCGAAGTCGGGCCCGGGCGCTGGGGTGGGGCACGCGGTCGGGGTCGCGGTCTGGGGTCCGGGGTCGGGGTCGCCGTCTGGGGTCAGGGTCCGAGGTCCAGGGTCGGGGTCGCGGCCCGGGGTCCCGGGGCGGCGCGGTGGCAGAAGCCCGCGGGTGGCCAACCCCCGAGTCCCGCACCCGAGGCCGCCCTCCGTTCCCTTGGGCCAAATGCGGCCTGGACGAGCGGGGCGGGCAGAGGCTTCAGGGTCCCAGTTACCGGAGCCATTGGGGCCGATGATGCAGGTGAACCTCCTGAAGGGGCCGATGACCTGGTGGCCCCGCCACGACTTAAAGTTCTCCACAAGCAGCACCTCCAGGCGGCCCATGGCTGCGCCCTCCGCGCCTCAAGCGTCCTCCCCGCACGCCCGCAGGAAAAGCGCGGGAAGGGCCTCGCGGCGTCTCGCGAGAGGAGAGAGAGCGACGCCCCCACCCCCAGCTGGCGCCGCGCCGTTCCTAAGCAACCAGGTTGTTTACGTCTCCCAGGAAACCGGCCTCCGCGCCCCGCGCTAGGTAGCGGAGAGCCGAACTGAAAAGCTCGCGAAGGGGCCGCGTGTTGCAACGGAACCAGCCTCTCCTAGGCTACAGCTACTTTTATTTTCGTTGTCTTTTTCCCTTTTCACCTCGCAGGCCTTAAAAAACCCGTAGAATTTCTTCGCGATTCCAGTCATGGAGCTAGCGCAGCCCAGGGACCTGGGGCAGGACTTGGCTCTGGGTAAAAGAAGGCATAACGAGCTGTGCAGGCAGAAACGGGTCTTCAACGCCAGGAACCGGATCGTAGGGGTGAGGCCCGCGGGCCGGGAGGGCATGTGCGGGGCGGGGGGTGGCGAGGGCGGCGGGCGGCGGGAGCGGAGGCGAACCGCGGGGGGGGGGGGGGGGGGGGCCCGCGGATGCAGGTACAGCTGCAAAGGCTGACGGCTCTCCCGGGGAAGACGGGTTCCTTGAATGGGCTGCTGACCTTGTGGCGGGGGGAGAGGGGCGGGAGCCCCTTCACCTGCAGGGCATACCAGATACTGCACTCTCTCACTTGCAGGGCACACCAGACTGCACCCCTACACCTGCAGGGCACACCAGACGCTGCGCCTCCTCACCTGTGGGGTACACCAGACACTGCACCCTCTGACCTGCAGGGCACACCAGATGCTGCACCCCCTCACCTGCAGGGCACACCAGACACTGCACCCTCTGACCTGCAGGGCACACCAGATACTGCATCCCCTCACCTCAGCACACCAGACGCTGCACCCTCTCACCTGCAGGGCACAGCAGATACTGCACCCCCTCACCTGCAGGGCACACCAGACACTGCACCCCCTCACCTGCAGGGCACACCAGACGCTGCACCCCTTCACCTGCTCAGCAGGAAAATGGAGTCCTGCAGTAGGGAAGGGGCTCACCTGCACCCACTGGCTCAACGGAGACCTGAGCACATCTCCTTTCCCTGAGCCAGATTTTCTACACTTGCCAGGGGCTGCTTCCAGTCTATTTATTTGTTTTGTGGCAGGCTTTTGGGGGGGGGGGTCCAGGTCCTGAGGAGAGGGTTGGGGTCCGGGGTCCTGAGGAGAGGGTCCAGGTCCTGAGGAGAGGGTCGGCCCGAAGTTCAACTGACTAAAATTATCTGGCTGTAACTGGTCTCCCCTTGTTTTCCATTTCCAGGGAGACACAGAAGCCTGGGATATTCAGGTTCAAGACCAGAAGATAAAAGAAGCAACAGAGAAAGCTAGACATGAAACTTTTGGTGAGAATTTCCTGGAGCCTATCTAGCAGTTTAGGGCCGGGTACCTCTAGACTCCAGTTCTCATGTCTTCAAAGATGTAAAACTCATCATTTTCATACTCCCCCCTCCTTTTAAAATTTCACCGTTGATTGTATTCAATTAATGTGCTGATTCTTTCTCTCTTCAAAGGAAAACAGCTATTGAATTCTATGTAGGTGGCAGGAAATATATTTTAAGGGTAAATGTACATTTGCATCAGTTTTCTTTAAAAACTGATTATGAGAAACCCTACACACACATCATTCTGTGCCCCAAGGTTCCAGACCTTCTCCTGGGGACAGCTGCTTGCACTAGATGACATGTGCACACTCTCAGCTCACACTCCTGCGTGGATTCAGAGCTAGATATGGTAGTGTGGTAGCTCTGAGATAAAAATCTCAAATAGAATTCATTTTCCCACAGCAGGTACAACAAGTCTAGCTTATTTTTTTTAAGTACCATAAGGATATTTTTAAAAAGATTTATTCATTTGAGAGAGAGGAGGAGAGAGCAAGAGTGAGTGTGGGGGGAGGAGCAGAGGGGGGAACTCTCAATCTGACTCCGCACCCAGTATGGAGCCCTACTGGGGGCTTGATCTCATGACCCAGAGATCATGACCGGAGCTGAAATTAAGAGGCAGACACTTCACTGAGTCACCCAGGCGCCCCTAAATGTTAAAATATACTTTAAAAAATAAGCTTAGAAAAAGACAGACAGAAAATCTATCAAAATGTAAGCAGTGGTGATGTTGAAATGATAGAATACAAGTGAACTTTTATTTTCTTCTCTAGTTTCTGAACAGTTCAGCTTTTTTATGTTAATTTAAAAATAATTCAAAATGAAAAGAACAATATGACAAGCACATACATAACTACTTGCAGATTAGATGTTAATATTTTGCCAAATTGGCTTTAGAGATCTTATTTTAAGTATTCTTTTTGAGAATTAAATGCTATATATGTATGTATATCTATAGCTATAGATATATAAATGCTATAATGTATATATAAAAACATATAAATGCTTTGTATGCATACATATAGATAAGCACTACACATGTATATGTGCGTATATATAGCTATAGATAGAGCTCTCGCCCACCTCATCTTCCCTCTTCCTCCTTGACAGGTGTATCATTTCCATACGTGTTTCTTATAATATTATACAGTTTATGTATATAGTCATGATGATATAAAATTTTGTGTGTGTATTTTAAAACTTCACCTAAATTTTACGTAAATATATTGAATGAATCTTTTTGCAACTTTTTTTATTCAACATTTTTAAAATTTATTCATTCATGGAAGACAGAGAGAGAGAGAGAGAGAGAGAGAGAGACAGGCAGAGGGAGAAGCAGGCTCCATGCAGGGAGCCCGAAGTGGGACTCCGTCTGGGTCTCCAGGAAGATGCCCTGGGCCAAAGGCAGGCGCTAAACCTCTGAGCCACCCAGGGATTCCCATTATTCAACATATTTTTAAAATTAATCAGTGATGGGGTGCCTGGGTGGCTCAGTTGTTAAGCGACTGACTCTTGATTTTGGCTCAGGTCAAGATCTCAGGCTCCTGAGATCAGCCCCAGCTTCCAAGCTCCCCTGTTTGGTTCTTAACACTGATTTGTAGGTACTCTTTATATATTCAGAATACTAATTCTTTGATGATTGTGTTACCTCTATAGAGGCTTATGTGACTTTTAGAATCACCAAAAATTATTTTTTAAAGTGGATTCAAATTTATTTTTTCTCTGAACCTAATCTTACGGGTATGCTATATTTCTTCTAGCCGCTGAAATGAGGCATAATGACAAAATCACATGCATATTGGAAGGCCGGGAAAGGAGAGATAAGAGAAGCCTCTGTAAAGCCATCAATGACTTCCAGCAGAGCTTCCAGAGGCCAGAAACGCGTCGTGAATTTGACCTATCTGACCCCCTAGCCCTTAAGAAAGATCTTCCAGCGAGACAGTCAGATAATGATATTCGGAATACCATATCGGGAATGCAGAAATTCATGGGAGAGGATTTAAATTTCCGGGAGAGGAAGAAATTCCAGGAGGAACAAAACCGAGAGTGGTCCTTGCAACAGCAAAGGGAATGGGAGGATGCCCGTGCCCACCAGAGATGTGCAGGTAATGAAGCAAGGAGGAGGAATTGGTCTCAATACTTTGCTCGGCAAATTGGCCCCCTGGTCTTCTCCCCAGCTTCATTTTTGTCTTTTAAGTCCTATAGATGTGCTGCGTTGGCCATGAGGAGCAGGGGTCTGCATCCCAGGGTATAAATGTCTTCAGCCACATAGCAGTCACCCAGGAACCCTGCTCTGAGCTTGTGCTCGGTGCCCAGGATTCAGCTGGCCCCATCAGAGGCAGCTCACCACCCTCCTCCCAGCCTCCTCTCCCCTCTTCTCTTCTCACTCTGCTCTCTGGGGGTGAGGTCTCCCCAGATGGCTATCTCCTGTCGCTTCTGAGCCCACCCCCACCAGACATCTGCCCTCACCCTGCCCTGAACCTGCCTGGCCACCGTCACCAGGACCTCCATGCTGCCCCAACCAAGCTCCATTTCCAGGCCTCTCCTTCACCTGCAGCCTGTGCCATCGTGGATCACCTCCTCCTCTTCCTGGGACTACTTCCCCCAACTGGTTTCCCAGATGCATCGTCATCCCAGTGCTCCTCCCCAGGCCATTTCCTGGTTTCTCCTCACTTGCCAAACCTCTGGATGTTGTTGTTGACCAGGGCCCTCTGCCCCTCTCTTCTCTCAACTACACTCATTCCCTTGGCGATCTCAGCTAGTCTTATGGATTTAAATACCACCCACAGACCATCCTTCCCCAGATTTACATCTCCAGCCTGGACCCTTCCCTGAATCCAGACTCATCCATCCAGTCACCTCCGGACATCTCTGTGCTCTTGGATGTCTAATAAATGTATCAAAGTCAATACTAGACACACTGGCTGACCTTCCCCCAAAGCTGACCTTCCACCTCTGTCAATAGGAACTCCACTGTTCTAGTTGTGCAAGTCCCAACCCCAAGGCATCTTGATTCCTTCCTTTCTCTCAAATGCCACATCTGGCCCAGCAGCAAATCATCTCAAATTGCAACTACCTCCCTCCACACCCACTGCAACCGTTCTGAAATAAACTATCAGCACATCTCAGTGGGATTATTGTAACAGCCTCTAAGGGGTCTCCCTGCTTCAGGCCTTGCCCCTCTGAAATCTCCTCTTGACCCAGCGACCAGGATGATCCTGCTAAAAATGAAACTAGGTCTTTTGCTCAAAATCTTCCAATAGCTTCTCTTTTCACTCAGAATAAAAGCCAGATTCATTTTTAGGACCCATAAGGTTTTCACAGCCTGCACTGATCTCCTACCACACTTCCCTTCATTCATTCCACCCTTGCCACCCTGGCTTCCTCAGAACGTTAAGAGTGTCCAGCTCACTTCTGCCTCAGGGCCTTTGCACCTATTGTTTCCTCTGCCTGAAAACATTTCCCTCTACATTGGCAAAGCCTGCCCCTGATCCTTCTTCAGGCCTTTGCTGAAATGTCATCTTAGAGAGGTCTCTCCTGACCACTCTTTTAAATTGCACCCCTGTACCCTCCCACATCCCCACACTCTCTTATCCATGTCTCCATAGCAGTGATCACTGACATACTATACGATCATGTATTTGTCATTCCTGTCCCCAATATCCTATACCAAGCTCAGTGAAGGCAGGAGATTTGTCTGTTTTATTCACTGCTCTATCTTTAGTTCTTGGCACATAGGTAGCTGTTGAAGAATGAATTCATAGGCCTTTAAAAACATTGCACCCACTTCCCAGGCGCTCCACATTTCCATCTCTGGATGAGAGCCTTTGTCTCAGCCTTGGACTTGGTCCTTGAACCACCCCCTGGACATCTCCCCAGGCACCTCAGAACATTCTAGAAAGTAACCCTGAATTTCTCTCCAGCTCTGCTCCTCCCTCCACCCTCCTCCCCTCAGTGAATGACGTCTCTGTCCCTTGTCAGGCCACAGACCCAGGAGTCCTCCTTGAGCCACCCTTATCTCCAGGCCATCTTCAACCCCTGTCCTTCCACCTCCTGTGTATATTTTGAATTGTCCATTTCTGCCATCCCTGCCGTCACCACGGTGATCCAAACCACCTGAGGTACCACGCCAAGGACTTTCTCATTGTCCTTCATTTTCTTTCTTGTCCTCTCTACTCTATTCCCAACATAGCAGTCAGAGAAATTTTTTTTTTAAGATTTTATTTATTCATGAAAGACACAGAGAGAGAAGCAGAGACACAGGCAGAGGGAGAAGCAGGCTCTCTATGGGGAGCCCGATGTGGGACTTGATCCCATGACCCCAGGATCACGACTGAGCCAAAGGCAGATGCTCAGCCACTGAGCCACCCAGGCGCCTCCAGAATGCTACTTTTTAATCAACGTCAAGTTGGACAATGTCACCCTCACCCCATCCCAGCTTAAAACCCTCCAGTGGCTTCCCATTCTGTATGGAATTAAGTGCAAAATCCTCTGTAGCCTGTGGGGCCCTGCGTGCTGGGCCGCTGCTCAGCAGCCCCCCACCCCGGGCCAGCTCTGCCCCCTACCCCACTCACTCACTACCTTCCAGCTACTTGGCTTCCTTTCACTTTTGGATCCTGGCAGATCCCATCAGAGCCTTTGCACCTGCTCCCCACCCAACTTCTTGTCCTTCTGCCTCAGCTTCAAGGTCACTTCCTCCTGGAGAAGCGTCTGACTCCCCCACCCACCTCCACTGGAGGTGGGTACTCCCAGCACTTCCTCCCCTGGGACCCTTCCCCTCTCGAGCACTATCTCCACATGCATTCATAGATGTATTTCGGGGTTTGCTTGTTTATGATGTTGCTCATCTCCGGACAGTAAGTTCCACGAAGGCAGGAAAAGCCGTGATGTCTTTGCCACCGCTGCACACACCACACCGTGCCCACAAAGGGCGCAGTCCGTGTGGTTCTCCTTGTGTCACTGTGTCACCTGGAAGGTATAAACATAGGAGGTGGGGGAGATGGAGCTGAAAGCAGCAAAGGCCATGAACTCACCCCTTGATCCTTGTGTTTGGAGATAACAAGGACATCACGGGGCATAAGACCATAAGGAGAACCTTGTGACTGGTGACTTAAAAAAAAAGTGTAACAACCCTGCAACGTAGGAGCTGTCCTGCCTCCCAAAAGAGGGCTGTAGGCTCAGAGAGGTCGGGTAGGGCAGCCTGGGTGGCTCAGCGGTTTAGCACTGCCTTTGGCCCAGGTTGTGATCCTGGGGACCTGGGATCGAGTCCCACTTTGGGCTCCCATGGAGCCTGCTTCTTCCTCTGCCTGTGTCTCTGCCTCTCTCTCTCTCTCTCTCTCTGTGTGACTATCATAAATAAAAAAAAAAAGAAGAAAGAAAGAAAAGAAAATGTCTGGGTGGGGACAGGGGTCTGCTCTTGTCTGACGCTAAATCTTTAGCTTTTGCTGTTTGGATGCTCCTCCTCCAAAGTCCCACTGTGACTGCACGAATATCTCCCCCCACTCTGACACCTGTCCTCTAGGGAGCCCCCTCTGGTTCCCCTTGCAGAACTCCCTTGCCCATTGTGAGGATGATTGCTCAGAGCCCCTCCACAACCAGCGCCCCAGCCCAGGACCACAGCCCACATCACCGATCCCCAGGTAGTGGAGCTAACAGCCGGTCCCTGCACCCCAGAGCTTTACCTGAATCCCCTCACTGAGTGTCCCCGCAGCCATGAGCAGCCCTGCTCTGTGGAAGAGGGCAGGATAAGAAGAGGTGCTCTGCATGCCTGGGAAGGAGCTGGGGTAGGGCCTGCAGGTATTGTCTGTATGAATGGATATGCCCCAGGGTGCTCTGCTCCCCTGGGAAGGAGCTGGAATGGGGAGCCTGCAAGATTTGACTGCATTTTGCTTCATTTTCAGAGGACCTGTACTTGAAGACAAGGCTGCAGTTTGATGAATCAGCCAAGCATCTACAGAATCTGGAGAGCGCCACCAGAAAGGCGGTTTGTGTAGCTGTGAAAGAATTCAACAAGAGCCAGGTGCGTCCCAGGCTCTATGGGGGAGGACACACCCACGGCTACAGCCATGGCCGCTCCCCCGGGGCACCCCAGCCTCCCCTGCCCACACTCAGCCCCTCACCTGCTCACGCCACACCTGCACAGAGCTCTGCCAGGGCTGCCCGGGTACAGGGATGAATGACACCCAGTCCCTGCTCCGGAGCTCTGAATCAGGATGTGAATTCAACAAAACTAGTCATGCGAGCCTTGGTGGGGGTGAGGGTCTCAATAGACCCTCTAAACCCCAGGCTCTTCTCAAATACTGAGGACCATGACATCTACCTAAAAGGATGCCACCCAGCACTGCTTTGACACCTTGTCTCGGTTTCCCTTCCTCTCTGTCACCTCTCAGAGCGCTGGTCCTTACCAAGAACAGGTCCACGGGGGCTCATTAATGGGAGCAATTACTATGGGGATGATTAGAGCAGACTCCTGGTGGCTCCTGACACCCCCTCTAAACTCTGTAGGAACTCCTCCCAGACTCCTCCTCGCCTGGCCATTCCCTGTTTTCCATCCCTTTTGTTAATTAGACAAAAGTCTAGACAGCTGTCCTCAAGGACAAATTCCCAGCAGGTCAGTCCAGTTCGACAGAGGAGACGCACACAGGAGAGTCTCCCTCGAGGTGGGGGGGCTGCTCTTTTTGTTAGATGTGTGTCGTGGAGTCAGGGTGGGTGGCAGGCCCCGGAGCCCACCTCCGCAGGGACAAGACCAGGCCCTTGTCTGCCTCCTTGGGGAAAGCTAGCCACATGCCTCAGTTCTGTCATCTGTAGAGTGGGGATAATGAGGACACTCACCTGTGCCAGTCAGAGTGAGCTAATGCATGCTGGGGTGGGTGGGAAACACCTCCCAAATCTCAGTCCCCACCGTTGGGGCACCTGGGGGTTCAGCCAGTTGAGCGTTGGACTCTCGATTTCGGCTCAGGTCATGATCTCAGGGTCCTGGGATCAAACCTCACATGAGGCTTTATGCTCAGGGCAGGTGGCGAGTCCATTTGAGATTCTCTCTCCCTCTGCCTCCCTCTCTCTCAAATAAATAAATAAATCTTAAAAAAAAAAAAAAAGAAAGAAAGAAGTCACCACTGTTGTCAATCACTCTGTTGGGTGCACTCTGTGGCCTGCAGCCATCCAAGGGTGACCAGGGCCACCAGGAGGGGCCCAGAGCCCTGCCCTGAGGTGAGGGAAGCCACGCCAGGGAGAGATGGCGTCCTAACCTGGGAAGACAGCTCCCTGCTTTGGCAAATCAGTGCAAACAGCTGCAGCTCTTACACACACAAGCAACAGGTAGGGAGTCCCTCGGCCCAGCCCATGTGCCTGTTGTCATCCAGGCAGCCAGGATCCAAGGGCCTCCGCACATCCATGTCTGATGAGTCTACTGCCCCCTCCTACCTGTCCCAGGTGCACTTTAGCAAACTCCTCCTTCAAGGGCCCCCAGTGAGATTTGCCCATCTGTGCCTCGATCCCCATGGGGTCACTCAGGGCATCTTCCTTAATGTCTCCCCCCTGTGCAGGCCACCGAATCACTGGAAAGGAAAATTCAAGAGAAAAAACAGGAACAAGAAGACAACGTGGCTGAGATCTCCAATCTGCTGCGCGGGGACCTGCTCTCGGAGAACCCACAGCAGGCAGCCAGCTCCTTCGGGCCCCACCGTGTGGTGCCAGACCGCTGGAAGGGCATGACCCAGGAGCAACTGGAGCAGATCCGCCTGGTTCAGAAGCAGCAAATCCAGGAGAAGCTGGTACTCGCCCCTCATCCCCCCTCACAGAGCCCCCAGACGTAGCCCTGTGCCACCTGCTGTCTTCCTCCAGCATCTAGTTATAGCTGCGCTGCCCTTGTCCCTAGAAGAAGCCCTCAAGGAATTTATGTTCTGGGTGGGGCTGGGGGATAAAAGCCAAATAATCCCACACATGTGTGACAGTGCTTGGGTAGAAGTAAGGCCGGGCCAGGGGAATGGAGGGTACGGGGTTTGAGGGGAGTCACCAGGGGACTGGGAAGTGACATGGTTTCAAAGACCTGAAGAGGAGGAGGGAACGAGCCATGCAGATACCTGGGGAAGGACCACCAGGCAGGGTGAACGGGATTCAGGCAGTCTGAAGGGTTGGGTGTGGCATATGAGACCCAGAGGAGTTAAGGATTACTCCAGGCCTTGTGGCCTGAGCATTCAGAAGGATGGAGTTGGCATTTACTGAGATAGGAAGATAGTGGAAAGCGCAGGTTGGTAGGTGGAGTGGAAGTCACAAGTGCAACTTTGGATATGATATGTGTAATGCAATGTCCACTAGGCATCTATGTCTGTTAGGATTTTGTACCTGAACATCCTTGGTAACTGGCTCCCACCTCCTAGTGCAAGATGGCTGCTTGAGCTCCAGCCCCCACATGCATATTTCATCTAGCAGGAAGAAGGAATGAGGAAGGACTCTCCAAGGACACTTCTCAGAAGTTTCACAGGACACTTCCACTTAAATTCCGTTAGAGAACATTCAGTCACAGAGTTGCCCCAAACTGTAAGATTGGGAAATGCAGGGTTTATTCCAGGGGTAGTAAGGTGTTGGCAATTGTTTCATTAAGGAAGAAAGAAAAATGGCTACTGGGAGGGACGTAATATTTTCTGCCACAACCTCCAAGTAGAGCCAGCAGCTGGAGTTCAGAACAAGGTATAGGTGGGAGACACAGGCATAGGGACACGACCACGCAGGCAGCGTTTAAAGCAGTGAAACTGGCTGAGGTCATGCAGGGAGTCAAGATGGACTAGCAAAGGGATCCAAGGACTGAGTCCTGGGACAGCCCCCACCCCTGCCATGGTCTGTGAAGAGCAAAAGGGCAGCCAGTGAGGGAGGAGGGGCCCAGCCAGGGAGCCCCCGGGTCAGACCCTGCCGCTCTGCTGCTGCCTGAATGCTGGGTCCAGGTGGCGGTCCTGGGGACTCAACCTGGAGCATCCTTGGAGGAGGGGTGGGGGCGATAGAGGGGTCACAGGCAGGCAGGTAACACTATCTAGGTTTTGCTGTAAAGGGTGCAGGGAAACGGGGTGGTAGCTGCTGGGGACCCGGAGTCAAGTCATTTGGTTTCTCTGACTGTAGAAATAACAGCATACTTGTCATTCCATGAGGATGACAGCAGAGACGGGGAAACTGATGCCAGTGAGGACTTGCTGGAGCTGTGTCCTGGTTGGCAGGAGCATGAGGCACCGAGGCATTAGTGAAGCTTGGGGTGGGTGGGAGTCAGGCTGACTGTCCTTGGCTGTGGGAGCAGCCTGCGGGGCTTCTCTTCCGGAGACCCAATTTCCTGGGGAAGTAGGAAGATAGCAGCTGAGGGTGGGGGATCCAGTTAGGGATTTGAGGACAGAGAACCAGGTGCCAATGGTCACCTCGGAGAGCTGGGACGGGATGGCCTGGGGAAGAGGGCAGGATGGCCAGGCAGAGCCAGGGGTGGGGGGCCCTAGAGATGGAAGGGCATGACCTTGAAGTCTCCCTAGTGAGCACTGTCAGGGGCTGTCCTGGCCACGCTCAGCTGTGAGGGGCCCCTGGGCCCCTGGCAAGTCTGTCCAAGTGAGAGTTTCAAGGGTGCTGAGGGTGTCTGCTGGGCCAGGTGTCAGCCACGGATGCTGGGCTGAACTGGGGTGGGGGTGGGGGGTGGACGAAGACGCAGGAGCACCAGGAGAGTGGAAAGTGTGTGGTCAGTGGATGGGAGGGCCCTGCGTGGGGACCCAGTGGAAGAGGCAGGTCAGAAAGGTGGTGGGGGTTGGGGCACTTGAAGGTGATACCAGGGAGCCTGGCCTTCTTGGTAGTGACAAAGTGGGGGCAAGAGTTCTCAAAGTGGGGTCTCTGGACCAGCAACATTGGCATTGCCTTGGAACTTGGGAGACATGCAGATTCTCAGGCTCCACCCCAGGCCCCCTGAATCAGAAACCCTGGAGTAGGGCCCATAGTCTGTGGCTGGGAAAGCTCCCTGGGGGTTCAATGCCCATTGGAGTTTGAGGGTCACCAGTAGGCTGTGCCCAGAGGGTAACAGCTGACAGGTTGGCCCTAGGTCCTTGGAGAGGAAGGGGAATCACTGACAAGCCAGGGAAAGGAAAGTTCTCAGGCCTATGGGATGGGGGGCACCGCCCCAGGGTCAGCAGAGGAGGACCTGGGGTGCGGTGGCAGGTGCTGTGGTCAGTGTGAGCTTCCAGGCTGGCAAGTCCAGGGCGAGGGGCAGCAGCCCAGCTCAGGAAGTGAGGAGTGGATGGGACGGCTCCCCTGCCCGCTCTGCTCCAGGCCCAGAGGGTCACCTGTGCGGGAGGGAAGATGGCACCTGGGTGAGAGGCAGCGGGGGGCCTGGGAGCCAGGATGGGGGGCCGCCAGGGGGTAAGGTGGGGGAGCAGCCCAAGAAGAGCCCTAAGGTAGGTTTCAGATGCAGGGAATGTTGGTCACCCTTGCAGGGCCCTGCTTTGCCCTTCTCTCCTGCAAGTCAGCCCAAATGTCTGGCAAGGAAGGTCAACCATCTGTCCCCAAAGTGGCATTTTTATCTGATTTTTGATCTTTGCAGAAAATCAAGACAGAAAAACACAAAGGGGAAAAAACGCCTACATTAGGTCTCACCATTCGCAAATACTCCCCCTCCCCACACCCTTGTGTGCTCCCTGGTGCCCGTCCCTCTTGCCACCTTTCTCACCTGTGTAGATGGTTTGGAGAGCTGAGGTCATGTAGACTAGTTAGGCCATCCGTCTCTGAGTCCAGGGCGAGCATGCCCCCCGCCATTCTGTATTCTTGACTGAAGCATCTTGTGTCATGACGGGGGCGGCTGTGAGCAGCCTCATTTTATAGGTAAGGAAACTGAGGTTTGGACAGGCAAAATGACTGGCCCAGTAGGTGGCAAGACCAGGTGCCAGCCTCGTCTCCGTCCCTGGGAGGGGGGCCAGGGCCTCTGCCTGTCTGCACATGGTGGCCGGCGGCCCCAGGTCTATGGGGCCACTGGACACTCAAGCCCTGCTCATCTGGTGGGTGGAAGCCCATGGAAGGGAAGGAGGTGTGCTTGTCTTCAGACCCGGCAGCACCCGCTTTTGCTTCCTTTTCCTGTAGAAGCGGTGATCCATAGGCAGGATGGCTGATAAAACTACTCACATTTGGGAGAGTGACCCCTTCCCTCTGCCTTACTCCAGTTTCCTCTTCTAAGGCTCGGTGGTTTTTATAGAGGGATCTGGAAGGTGATGAGGAATGAGCTGAGATGCAGAAATTCCCCCCAAGCTCATGAGTCCATTGTCAGGTGGGGGTGTCACTTCCGTGCCTTCTAGAAGCGACCAGGTGATCCCAGTGTTCGGCAGCATGGCCCGCCGGCAGCATCCTGGGTGGGAGGCCCTCCTACGGAGCCCTGGGCTGGCAGCTGCTGTCCCTACACACCTCAGAGGGCCAGCTGGCCCCTACAAGCATGGGAAGCCCCTGGGCTACCTGGACTTGTGGCAGGCAGGGGCGGTCTCTGCTGATTTCCTGCATGACGATGCTCACCTGTCTGCCCCCCCCCCCCCCCACTCCGAGCCTTAGTTTCCCCAGCTGTAAAATAAGAGGCCGATTCTCCTGGATGGTCACAGGCTCTCTTCCGGGTCTGGGGATGGGGGGTGGCAAGTCACCTGTCCTCCCTCCAGAGGCTTCAAGAAGAAGAGCGGCAGCGAGACATGGACTGGGACTGCCGGCGGGTGCAGATGGCTCGAGCTGCCCTTCTCCTGGAGCGGCAGCAGCGGCGCCGGCAGCGTGACCTGCGCAGGGCCCTGGACTGCAACAACCTCAGCCTGGCCAAGGAGCAGCGTTTGCAGTGAGGGCCTGGGCCAAGGGCCATGGGGAGGGGTGGCCGGGTCGGGGGAGCAGGTGGGATGGGGGGTTGTCCGAATGGAGATCTGACTGAGTGGTGGGGAGGGTTGAGGCAGGCTGTGCAGGCCCACCCTGAGGCTCCAGACCCGAGCTGTTGATCCCCTTGGAGGCCCCCCAGCAGCGGCTTGGGCCCAGCACAGCCTCCTGCTATAGGATTCAAACAGGAAGGGGAGAGGCCTGAGAGCCACAGGCCAGGGGTTAAGTGGTTGGAAACCAGCTCCCTGGGAGGTGCTCATGCGGGCACTAGCACCCTCCCCCCACCCCAGCAGCTCAGACTGGGTGCTGGTGATGGAGTACACAGGGCACTGGGAACCCCAGGGGAGGCCCCTGGGTGGGCCTGGGGGAGTGGGAGGATGGTGCCAGCTGCCTGGTGCAGGGAGGGGCCTCCTGGGCTGCCAGGGGCAAGCTGGAGTCTCTCCGTCATGGTCGGACCCCAAGAGTAGTTCAGAGTTCCGGCTACAGAAAATGTCAAATGCAGAGCCATATGTGAACTTGTTCGTTAAAAAACATTACTCATTAATCTGTTCGTCGAGCTCTGTGCTTGAACTTGGCAGAGAACCACCCGTATGTTTGCCAGTGGGTCCACCGTTACTGGGTCCCTTCTGTTGGGGGCCCCAAAGGAGCAGTAGAGATAACCTGAGGGGAGTCAGATGGGATGAACAAATGTCTTTACAGCCATACTCATGTATGTATATATGTATACATATATACATATATATATATATATATTTTTTTTTTTTTAAGTGGGAGGATATTGGGGCACCCGGGTGGCTCAGTGGTGGAGTGTTTGCCTTCGGGTCAGGGTGTCATCCTGGAGTCCTGGGATCGAGTCCCACATCAGGCTCCCCACAGGGAGCCTGCTTCTCCCTCTACCTGTCTCTCTGCCTCTCTGTGTCTCTCATGAATAAATAAATAAAATATTTTTAAAAAGTAAAATAAAACAAAAAGTAGGATATTTAGGAGGCACTTGGGTGGCTCAGTGGGTTAAGTGTTTGCCTGCGGCTCAGGTCATGATCTCAAAGTCCCGGGATGGAGCGCTCTTGCAGGCATCCTGCTCAGCAAGGAGTCTGCTTCTCCCTCTCCCTCTGTCCTTCTCCCCTGCTCGTGCTCTGTCTCCCTCTCTCTCAAATAAATAAATACAATCTTAAAAAAAAAAAAAAAGGTAGGATATTTAAGAAACAAGGTATTTGCGGATTTTTTTTCCCTCGTTTTATTTTCAGGAAAAAATATATGGAGGAAATCTGTACAAATGAACCCACTGAAGACTATTTCACGCAATTTAATACAAGAAGTCGGTAACGAAAGAGACAGCGTCCTTCTCTTCTGAATTGTTTATGCATAAAATGCAATGGCCGTGAAGAGTCTCATTTATTAAAAAAAAAAAAAAGAGAAATACATTCCTTGTTTCAGAGAAACCCTCTTGCTTTTCTCCCTTGGGTCAACAGGTACGGAACCCCATGCTTGTATGTGTGCAAGAAGCGTTAGTTTCTGTGCAGCTCCGCTCAGAGAATGTTCCCGGAGCAGCTGTGGGTGCTGTGGCCACAGGGATGGAGCAGATGTGACCCTGCAAAGGACCATCCCAGAGAGGGGCATTTGAGGGGGCCTGCATCTCACTGAGACCCTAGTTCCAGCTGCTGTCAAAGCTAACACAGGTGCTCACTATGTGCAAGGCATTTAGAACAATTTCACTCTCGCGGCAGCCGGTGGTGGGTATCGTTATTACTCACGTGCTCCCGGAGAGGAGCCTAAGATTTAGGGATGTTAAGTGACTCGCCCAAGGTCATGCTGATGGCAGTGATGGGCCTGGGGTTGAGCCCAGGGAGTCCAGCTCTCAAACACACGCCTCACTCTCCTGGCTCCAGTGACAGAGACCCAAAGCAAATGTGGCCTCAGCAAAGCCACTTCCCTCTTGCTCTCAGAAGACCAAGCCAAGTGCTGCTCCCTCCCTGCTCTGGCATCTCCCATCTTGTGGTCCAGGGATGCTGCTTCCAGGTGCCACCACCATGTCACTAGGCAGCAGGGAGGAGGGGAAAGGGGGACAGAGGGGACCATGGCATACTCCTTACCCTCCAGGACGAGCCATAGAAAGTGTACGTTTCACCTCCGTTCACATCCTGTTGGCCAGAGATGGGTCACGTAACCACATCCCGCAACACAGGAGGCTGGGAAACTGAGCTGGCCAACCATGTGACCGGGCAGTGATTCCAGAATGGTGTAAAGAGTAGAAGAATAGTTGTTGGGGGACCTCCAGCAGACTTGAAGAGTGGACTTGGAATTTGCCAGAGGGGAGGTGGAAGGAGGCACTTTATACTGGGCAGGAGTACTGTGTCTGGCAGGAATGGGGTCTCTAGCTCCCACGCCCAGGATGAGTGCATCCTACCCAGTTGACTCTTCCTTCTCCATGTAGGTTTCTTGGGGGGCCATGTGCACAGAACCAGTGACATATGGCAGCTCTTGGTGGCCCTTTACCAATTAGCCGAGAGAGAGCTAGGTATGCCAACATAAGCTGGTTGGCTCATCCCCCTCTTGGTCTAAAGGTGACTCTCATTCTGCTTAGGCTCCAAACCCTTCACCGGCTGATGTTAACGGAGCCTGAGGGTTGGCAGGGTTTCCTGGCTGGGTCACTTGGGGCTGGACTGTCCAGCTGAACATTATTTGTTGGAGCACAGCATGCAGATGGCCTGGGGGACCACACGGGCTGAAGTGGAAGGGGAGGATCCTGTGGGCTCTAGCCAGGAGAGCTCCCGAGGAGCTGTGGGCCAGCGAGTAACAGGGTCCAGTGTGCATGTTTCTGAAAGGTGGCTTCAGCAGCAGTGGGGCTGCCAGAGGACAGGCTGACTTTGAAGGTGCATGTCACTGTCTCCCGGCCAATCCAGCCTCACGCGGGCTCCCAGAATGGCAAAGCATCTGAGTGAATGGTAGACTGGGACCTAGTTCAAACCCAGAGTTAGCCTAGTAATGGTGCCACCCACAGGGTGAAGTGGGGCGGGGTGGGGGGTGGGGGCTCCTGCAGGTGCTGCAGCTGAGATACCAATTGTGATCTTATGCTGGGGAGTGGGGAGCATGCAAGCCCATTTATTAGCACCTAATGGATGCTGGATCTCACTAGTGCCTGGTGCAGATGAGCGTGTTCTGGACTTTCTGCCCCCCGTTAGGCAGCTGGGCAGACTCACTTTGACTTATGGTCCTCTGCAGGGGGAGGAGACATCCACATCCATCCAAATCAAAGTGCGTGTCCTGTGATTCACCCCCTTGCCACTGCTGCTGACCATCCCAATGGAGAGGGTACCCCTAAGTGATCAACAGGGACAGTATACTCCCTTTGGGGGGCAGGTTAGGGGCGCATTAGTTTCCCGGAGCTGCCATAACAAAGGACTACAGACTGGTGGGCTTAAGCCACAGACATTTATACTTCTTCACAGTCTGGAGGACAGAGATCAAGGTGTTGGTAGGCTTCTTCTGAGGGCTCTGCAGCTTCCAAGGGTTTGCTGGGGACCTTTAGGGTTCCTTGGCTTGTAGATGCATCACCCTGACCTATGCCTCCATCTCTGCATGACATTATCCATATGCATGCTTCTGTGTCCAAATTTCCACCTTTTTATAAGGATACCAGCCATATTGGATTAAGGCCTACCCCAGTGACCTTAACCAATGATATCTACAGCTACAGCGTGAAAGGCATGCTTTAACTCTGAATTTTGCATCATTATAACAAATGTTCTAAGAGGAAGGACAGGCTTGGAAACTTTGGACACCGGCTTGCTTTACGGGAGCCCTCTGCTGGTGACCAGAAGCACAACACATTCCAGGTGGTTCTCAGGCATGGGTAAAGGAACCCAGCCACTGAAGGATCCACCCAGGCCAGGCATTGGGCAGGCTGGTGCCACAGCCCTTATACCGCTGGTTGTCATGATCACCCTCCAGCCAAGAGAAAAGAGAAGAGAGCTTACACCTTAGCGCTGGCTGGAAGGCGGAGCCAGGGTCCAGGCGTGGGGTCTCTCTGACTCTCCTCTGAATGGCCCCTTGCAGTCTTACCTGCACACGCACACTCTCCAGAGTAGCTGGGTTTGTTTTGTTTAATTTTGTCTCAAGATTTTACTATACAAATTTTCAAACACAGAAAAATGGGTAGAATTGTAGGGTATGATGCATACACCTCTACCTAGATTCTCCAATTAATATTTTGCTATATCTGCTTCCTTATCTCTTCACAGACAGGCTTTCAAAATTCTACTTATATGCTGCTTACAAAAGACACACTAAGGGGCACCTGGGTGACTCTTGGTTTCAGCTCAGGTTGTGATCTCAGGGTGGTGAGATCGAGCCCCATATCGGGTCGACAATGAGTGGGGAGGCGGCCTGATGATTCTCTCTCTCTCTTTCTCCCTCTGCCTCTCCCCCTGCTCATGCTCACTCTCTAAAATAAGTAAATAAATCTTTAAGATAGAAAGACACATCAAAACAAAACAGCATAGAAAAAAAATAAGAGGATTCCAAAGTTATTTGAACTTAACACCAAAAAAGTGAAAACTGATGTTCACACACAAATCTGCCCACCAATGTTTATAGCAGCTTTCTTCATACTCGCAAAAACTTGCACATAGCCAAGATATCCAGACAATGGAATCCAGACAATGGATATTATCAGTGATAAACAGAAATGAGCTATCAAGCCTCAAAAAGACTTGGAGGAAATTTAAATGCATATTACTAGGTGAAAGAAGCCAATGTGAAAAGCCTACATAATGAGCGATTCTAATTCTATGACCTGCTGGATAAAATAAAACTATGGAGACAGTAAAACGATCAGTGGTTGCCAGGAGTTGGGGGGAGGGAGGAATGAACAAGGGTGACATAGAGGATTTTTAGGGCATTTAAACAGGTCATCATTCATTTGTCCAAACCCATACAATATACAGCTATGGCCTGCGTGAGCAATATGTTTGTTAAAGGAGTCAACGGTGCATTGTGTTGCAGTTAGTACTTTTTCCTCACCTCCTGTATCATGAAGGATGCTGCACACACGCTCTACTGGTGCTAAGTACTATGCTAAGTGCATTCCTTCCACACGTCTTGGTTCTTTGCAAGAATCCTCACAAATCAAGATTGTTGTCCCCATTTTCTGCAGATGAAGTCACTGAGGTGAGGGATTTCTACTTCCAAGGGGAATGAATATCCTAAAATATTTGTCCTCTACCACTCAACTGGGTCCCAGATTAATCATAACAAGCATTTTATATGCATTGCTGAGCTCACAGGTAGTAAATGAAACCATGGAAGTTACAGACACACATAAGAACAGTGAACAGAAACCAGAACAGGAACATTAATAAGAAATAGAGGCTGGGGTGGTGCTGGTGGCCAAGGCTGATAATAGGAATCCAGAGTTTGGGGGATTAATAATTAGGAGAAAAATAAGAGGCCCTCATAAAGGGGGGTTATCAAAAACTGAGACCTGTGCATTAATCTGGGTCCTTGGATTACACTCTAAATGAGAGAGATAGGCAGAGACTGTTAGAAATCAATGAGTCTCCGCCATGGCTCTGGGATAGTGATGATGATGGCGATGGTGATGTTGCTGGTGGTGATGGTGATTGATGGTGATGCTGATGATGATGGGGATGAGGATGATGACATGACAGTGGTAATGCTGATGATACTGGTCCTTGAAAATCCACACCCAGTTGCTCACTTTTACATGGCCCCAGAGTTTCCATGTTTTCCAAAGAGGTGAGAGAAATCCCCAGCAGAAAAATTAAATCTCAGTGTTCTCAGATTAATTTTGTCTCCACAGAACCTACTAGAGGCTAACATAATAGCTGGGCAAAAGCAGTCCCAACTTAGACTCTGTAGGATTTTCTCAGATTAAATCCAACCAAAGACAAACTCACACAAACATACAAAACATGCAAGCAAACAAGCCGCCACAGGTAAACATCAGTAGAAACCACCATTCAGATTTGATCTCCCTAGAACTTTAGATAATGAAGTTATAGGATATAGGTATTTTTAAAGTCTATTGGTCTTTTACATCCAGCCTTGATGAAGTAACTAGGACTGGACTATCCCTCCTGCTATAAATAACAGAAAACTGGACAGAATAAACAGAACAACCATTTTTAGACATTGACGACAGACAGGGCAGGACTGTGATCTCTGGGAGAAGGGGAACAAGGTGAGCTGTACAATTGCCCAGCACTTCTTCCTGAGGGCATCACTATCATTGGCAGAAAGGGGGACCCCAAGCAGAGTAGTACACTAATCTCACTGAGCTGAGGAAGAGCTCAGAGGCAGAGAAGTGAGGCAGCGGGAATCTGTGGAGCAGAGTGACTGTATGACCCAGCAATTCCATTCCTGGTTATATACCCAAGAGAGTTAAAAACATATGTCCCCCCAAAACTTTGTACACAAATGTTCAGAGCAGCATTATTTACAACAGTCAAAAGGTGCAAATGACACAAACATCCATCCACGGATAAATGGATAACCAAGATGTGTATGTATATATACACAACGGAATAGAAGTACTGATACATGCTACAACACAGATGAGCCTTGAAAAAATTACACTAAATGAAGGAAGCCAGACACAAAAGGGCACATATCATGATTCCATCTATATGAAATGTCCAAGATAGGCAAATCCATAGAAACAGAAAGTAGGTTAGTTTATTTTCCAGGGACTAAAAGATTCAAGGTTTCTTTCTGGAGTGATGAAAATTTTCTGAAATTATATAGTAGTCATGGTTGCACAATTCTGTGAATATAATAAAAACCACTATATCCTTTTAAGAGTGAATATTATAATATATGAATTATATCTCAATTTTTCAAAATCCCACAAGATACCACACTACATGGCCACTGGAATGGCTAATATTAAAAAGACAGACTGTACCAAATAATGACCAAGATACAGAGCAACTGGAACCTTAATCCATCACTGGCAGGGAAACAAGCAGTTTTTACAAAGCTAACCATATATTTAGCTATACATTTAACCATGCACTTAACATTAAGCAAAAATGGCCACACATTTACCTCGCGACCTAGCTATTCCTAGAGAAAAGAAAGCACGCATCCACAGAAAAGACTCTTACAGAGATGTTCATAGCATCTGTATTCACAGTAGCCCCAAACTGGGATCAACAACCGGGATGCCCACCAAAAAGTGATCTGGTAAACGAATACCCTACCTGTACCACTCACCAGTTACAAGAACAAACCACTAGAATGCCCCCCAAATGGTTGAATCAGAAACATGACCGGTAACATTGTACCAGACCTAAAAGAGTACATAAATCCAATTCTATATATGTGAAGTTCTAGCATCAGCAAAACTATTCTATCAGTGTTTGCCTGGGACAGGGTGATGACCACAAAAGTCATAAGGCAATTTTTTTGGAGTGAAGGAAATGTACAGGAAAAACAAAAACAAAACAAAAAAACCCAAAAAGACTCTGTGCCCTCACCCGTATCAAGTAAGCAAAGGCAGGGGCCCTAACCCACCTGCTACCGGATTCCAGAGGAATGAGCGGGGCGGCTGTCGGCCGTGCCTCTGTCCACCAGCAGGTGGCATTGTGTCTTGCATGCATCCACCCTTTGCGGGCCATCTTGTTTCCCTGCGTGCCTCCCGTCTCCCCAGGCAGATAGACGAGGCTGGTGCGGAGGCTGTGGGTATAACCCACTGTGACAGACACCTCGCAGTGCTGCTGCAGAGATGACTGATTCCCACGCCTCTTGCCTGGCCACAGACCAGAGCATGACGGGTGGAGTCGAGTGAGAGGGCCTTCTGAGCACTTTTTCCCAAAGAGGCTTCTTCCCGACCTGTGATGTGTCCACATGATGATAAGACAATGATGAAAAGAAGCCTGAGGAAGCTGAGAGAGTGCAAGACCATGAACTATGTGGACCTATGTAGCCTTCGTCTTTGCTTATCTCCTGCTCAGTGAAGGTCCAGGTGTCGCCCTACATCCTTGTCCAACAGCCCCCCATGTTCACGCTGCCCCATCCTGGAACCTAGCCACCCATCTGCCAAACCCTGGCAAAGTCAGTTTTGCCCATACTGTGTCTGGTAGGTCCTCCTTCCTTCTTTTCTTTTGCCAAATGAGTGTTGAATCCAAAGCCCCAAGGGCCAATCCCCTGCTAATACTGGTTATGGCTCCAATGTGGACATGGGTGGGAATGTGGGGAGATGGAATGCCTGTGATTTACTGGGTCTTTTCTTCTTACCAGATGTTCTAGAATGCTTTTGAAACACACTTGTTTTGACAGTGCCAAAACTGACTTCAACCCTATTGTCCACAATTGTTGGGGATGGAGCATTCCAAAACCCATTGGAGAAAGAAGACATAGCTCAGGCCATCTCTTCCACACCAGAATGAGCTGTGAACTCGTGACCCCGTAAAGTTCCCACTGGGCCTCTTGAGCTCAACAAATGTGCCTTTGTTGACTGGATGTCCAGTGGGAACTCGCAGAGCCTGAGGACAGGACTGACCCCTCCCCAGGATGAGCGCTGGAGCCAGCCAGCCACCATTAAGTCTTTCAGCAGGGTTACTCTGTCCTTGGTTTACTCATGTGGAAAGTGGCTCAGAAAGGTCTTTCAGCTCCAGGGTCACCTGGATCTGTAATGCGTGATGGCCAATTTTAGTTCCCAGATAAGGAATGGAAATTTAAAGGATAGCATTAACTTTTCCAAGGTGGAGCTGGACCCCAACTCCCAGGGTGCCCAGAAGGAATGGTCGCAGAGCCCCAGGTCATGAGGATGGGTGACAGCTCTCGAAGGTGTGTCTCTAGCCTGACCTTTGGCCTGGATTCCATGCTCAGCATCAAAGGCCCACTTGATAGCTCCACTTGGGTATCTAACAGAGTTAATGCACCCAAACAGAACTCTGCCCTAAACCCGGTCCTCCAAATCTTCACCATTTCTGTCAATGGCAATCCCATTTTCCCAAATGCTCAGGTCAAAAAGTTGGGTCTCATCCCTGGGTTTTGTCTCTCACACATCCCACATCCACTCCATCAGCAAATTCTATTGACTAGATTTCAAAATATTTTCTGACCACTTCTTACTGCCTTCTCGGCCCTTTGTCCAGACTGTTCTTTCCTGGCTGACTGACTTCATTAGTCTCCTCACTGCTGTCCCGGCTTCTCCCTCCATCCACACACATTCTTTCTCAACAAAGAAGCCACAGAGACAAAGTTAAAACGTAAGTCAGGCTGTCTTTTTGCTCAAACCCTCCAGTGGCTCCCAACTCGCTGGGAGTCAAGCCAGTTGCCTTCAAGGCCCACGTGACCCCATTCCCTGACCCACGTCTCTCTGACCTCCTCTCCTACTGTCTCCTCCCTGCTTACTCTGCTCCGACCACCCTTGCGTCCTTGCTATTCACTGAGCCTGCCAACCTCATTCCTGCCCCAGGCCTCTGAGCTCGGTATTCCCTCAGCTTCTAAAGCTCTTTCTCTGGATATCCACGTGGCTAAATCTATCCTCTCCTTACAGGCTCAGTTCAAAAGTCACCTTCTCAGTGAGGCTCTTTCCTGACTCCCACATCCAATGACAACACCCCTCCTCCAGAGCACTCTTCCCACCCTGCTTTGCTTTTCTCCATGGCATCCATCACCTGATAGGTACGCTTATCATCGGTCCTCACCTGCCACTAGGAGGTAAGTTCCATGAGGGAAGAGGCTCAGCTTTAATCACGTCTATTCCCAGAGCCTTGAACACCACCTGACATGTATTTGTTGCACGAATTAATGAACTGTGTGGTGTGACTTTCACAGCCGGAGCTGGTCCACTCAGCATTCAGGCTCACTCAGGGCATGTCCTGAGAGCAAGTGGGATGAATCCACTGGGGACTCATTTGTGTGATGATTGAGGAGCTGCCAGGGAAACACTCACCCAGGGGGAGAGGACAGTCCCAGCACACAGTGTGTCCTATTTATAATTGCTTTGTTGACAACAGAGAGCTGTGGCTCAGTTCCATGGGACTCCTGTTAGAGAGATAGGCAAGGGCGCCAGGGGTCCAAGGACCAGTGTACCCATGGGCATGGGGAATACCAGGGAGCATGACCCAGAGCGGTACCAGGGAGGCATCCCAAGGTGTCAAAGAGTGTGACCAGCCAGCCTTGGTGGGGAGAAAAGGTGGGACACCCACCTGCCGAGTAGGTGATGAGGTGGTGATGAGGCCAACCACAAGAGGTCCATAAGGTGCCAGGCATGGTGGTGGATCCTGGGCTGCAGCAATGAACAAGACACACAGGTAAGAGGAGTGGAAGTACACAAGCAAACAGACACATGGACAAGATCAACTCAAGTGGACATGAACGCCACCAAGAAAACGGCCACAAGAGCCACTTTGATTTATCCAACATTTTCCATGGTGATGTGGATGGAAGCTCTACAAAAAAATACACTCCTCAGGTGGTCAGATGAGAAGGGTGAGAATCGGGACCCACACAATCCGGAGTGCAGCAAAATGGGATTTACTGGTAGCAAGTTGTCAAGATCAGGTTCCCCAAACTAATTACACTGACTCACAGTGTAATTACACTGACTCACAGTGTCAGAGTCCACAAGTCAAGGACAGCACGGCCTGTCACTCATTCATTCAACAAACTTTGAGGGGGTGCTAATAGTGCTAGATATTGTCCTGGGCAGTGAAATTAAAACAAAAGAACACATAGGCCTGTCCTTGTGGGGCTCACATTTGGGCGGGAGGACGGACAATGAATAAGATGAACAAGTAAATGTGTGAGTGAGGGTAGGGATGAGCACTAATGAGCGGAGAAAGGGGGTTAGTGAGCATGTGTTTGAAGAGGCATTCTGTACTTTTCGGTAGGGTGCCTGGTGTCACTGATGCCCTGGGAAGCAGACTGATGAGGACATTAGTGCACAGGGGTTACTCAGGCTGGGCGGTTGGGATCAGCATGTGTGGGAGGAGGGGGAGAAGACAGGATTGGGCAGGGGGAGAAGCTGAGCTGTGACAAGGCCTGACAAAGAGCCCTGCATGGAGCCCGGGACACGGACGAGCCTTCAGAAACGTCTAAATTAGGCCTTTATACTTTGTGTGGATCAGCTGTTGGACAAGCCTGCCCCCGGAAGGAGACGTGGCCTTCCTCAGCTGAGGCAATTCTCGAAGGGGGCGAGAGCAGCCAGGGTTCAGGTCTTCCATTCCTGAAGAAGAACCTGGGCCATGCATCCCAGTGTCCACTACGCCAGGGAAAGCTTCGGCGAGGAGGAGATGTAGAAATGAGAACCTGAGGGCATGAGGGCCAAAGCCTCTCCAGACAGAGGGGACATCAGATGCAAAGGTCCTGGGGAGGGACAACACTTGGGAGTTCTAGGAGGCTGGTGTGGCTGGAGCTGAGTCAGTGTAGGAGTGGGGGGAAAGGGAGAAGGGAGGAGCCTACAGGCCTTTGCAAGGATTTTAATGTTCCCTGGGAGTAAGACTGGTGATTTGGAGGATTTTGAGCATGGGGCAATTTGACTTGCATGTGGAGACAACTCTGGCTGCTGCGGTAAGACTGGTGTGTGGGAAGGAAACGGAGATGAAGCAGAGGACAGGAGGGGAGCCCACAGGATTTATCCAAGTGGGGGTGATGGTGGCCTGGAGCCAGATAATGCTGCAGACATGGGGAAGGTTATCTGCTTCCTTTTATTATTTTTTTAAGATTTTATTTATTTATCCATGAGAGACACACAGAGAAAGGCAGCGACACAGGCAGAGGGAGAAGCAGGCTCCATGCAGGGAGCCCAATGAGGGACTCGATCCTGGGACCCCAGGATCACGCCCTGAGCCGAAGGCAGACGTTCAACCACTGAGCCACCCAGGGGTCCCAAGTGATCTGCTTATAGACCAACGTACAGATGCAACAAACAGGCATGCCGGCACACGGGTGTGAAGGGGGGCAAGGGTGACTCCAAGGTTTGGAGACGGAGCAACTATTTGAAAGGAGTTTCTGTTGCAAAAATCAACACCTTCTCCTGGAACGGCGTATTGGGCCGAGTGTGCCACACAGGGCCTGCTCTGAGCATTCAAGAGTCAGCTCTTCTCCAGGGGGCGCCTGGGTGGCTCCATCGGTTAATCATCTGACTCTTGGTTTCAGCTCAGGTCGTGATCAGTGTGCTGAGATGGAGCCCCACGTCAGGCTCAGAGCCGGGTGTGGAGCCTGCTTAAGATTCTTGGTCTCCCTCGTCCTCTGCCCCTCCCCCCATCTCTCCTGCTCTTAAAAAAAAAAAAGAAGAGTCAGCCTTTCTCCAAATCCTCTGTTTCTTCTCCTCGGGTTGGAGATGCTGAGCAACAGGTGGTTTAACCAGTGAAGTGAGAGGGCTGTGCGCTCAAGGGGATCTCACACAGTTGAGGGGTGTGGACAGACCCCACCATCCAGCTGAGTCTCCCCTCCTCTTCCGGGACACCTGTAGGAAGGGCACTGAGAAATTAATGGACTGAGTAGCAAGACCGGCTGACAGACCTAGTAACTATTGCAATTTTGGAGCAGTGATGGCTATTAACTGACGACAGGTCCCAGGTGCTGCTGATACTCCTCTGGAATGCTCTTCGTAATGGAAGGAAATGCTGCATTTCAGTGAAAGGTTGTTTGAAATAATCTTCTCCGTGGATCTCTCAGGATTCAACGGGCCCAGGCGAAGAAGCCCTGTATAATGCTAATATTGCTATTGGGATGCAGACACTGAGGCCCAGAGAGGTGAAGGGCTTTGCTTGAAACCACACAGCGCTGAGCCCGGGTGGGGGACCCGTGCTGTGGGGCCTCAGAGCCCACCTTCGACCTGCTCTCCATCCTGAATTGGAGAAAAGCCTGCTTGCTTGGCTGGTCCAGGCAGGGGTCCATGCAGGATCCCGTCACTCCTGGATCCATTGACTACCAGGCAAGAATGGGCTCCGGGGCTTGCCCCACAGCTGGCAGCATCCCAGATGCTCTTGGGGCCCAGTTCTCTCTCCTGGGCTGCAAGTTGGCAGGCTAAGGGGTAGGTCCTGGGGTCGGGGGGGTCACGGAGCTGTGTGGTCACAGAAGCACCACTGGGGAAGAGAGAGGTTTTCCTGACCTTGACTCAGTCCCGCCAGGCAAGCAAGCCCCAGAAGGGGGACAGAATTCAATCAGCCTCCTGATTCCTTCCATATGGAAGCGTGCATGAGACGGGGTGGGGAGGTGTCCCCACCGACACAGGAAGGCCTCGGTGTTTGGTTAGGGGCTTCCTCAGTGCAGAATTAGCTACACATAGCCGGTTTTCTTTCTTTCTTTTTTTAAGATTTTATTTATTTATTTATTTATTTATTTATTTATTTATTTATTTATTTATTCATGAGACACAGAGAGAGAGAGAGAGAGGCAGAGACACAGGCAGAGGGAAAAGCAGGCTCCATGCAGGGACCCCGATGTGGGACTCGATCCCGTGTCTCCAGGATCACTCCCTGAGCTGAAGGCAGACTCTCAACCGCTGAGCCACCCACACAGCCCCATAGCCTGATTTCTTTTGCTTTTCTCCAGGGCTCCCTGAGCCATGCCTGGCTCGTCCACAATTGCACTGGGGCCCCAGAGGGTCCTGGGGGTTCCTGGGGCTGAGGCCCTCCTCGGTCAGCCTGCACACCCTGGGGGAGCTGGATGGAGACACCTGTTGTGTGACGGGACCCCTGTGAAGTGATGGAGTCCAGAGTGGAGACCTGGGGCCTGTGGGAAGACAAAGGTGCACACTGCTGTCCCTCGGATGCGGGTTCAGGCTCTGTCATTTCACGTGACTTCACACAAGTGGCTTTACCTCTGCGAGGCTCAGTTTCCCCAGCTGCAAAATGGGATCATAGCACTGACCTATCTGTCAGAGTTGCCAAGAGGAGTAAGCGGATGAATGTCCCTGGAGGCGTCATCCCACCACCTGTGGCTTATCATTGGCACACAGAAGCAGTCGGAAACTGTGGGTACGTGGGCTGCGGAGTCACATTCCTGGGGCTCAAATAGCAGCTCTGCCTCTTGCAACCCATGTGCCCTTGGAAAAATGACCTTCCAAGGCCTGTTTCCACATCTATAAAATAGAGATAATAAGCATATCATTGGCCCAGAATTGTGGGAACTAAAAGACATGGGTCACTAAAGTGCTTGGCACATAGGATAAACGTCATAAATGTTAGCTATTATTATGTAAGGATATACTTGACTAGTATCCTCTCTCTCTCTCTCTCAAATAAAAATAAATAAATCTTTTAAAAAGAGGATGGGGAGGCGCCTGGGTGGCTCGGTTGGTTAAGTGTCGGACTCTTGGTTTTAGCTCAGGTCATGATCTCAGGGTCCTGGGATCGAGCCCCACGCTGGGCTCCATGCTCAGGAGGGGGTCTGCTTGAGAGTCTCTCCTGCTGCCCCTCCCCCAGCTCTTGCACTCGCTCTCACTCTCTCCCTAAAATAAAAATAAATCCTTAAAAATACGCTGGGGGATATCCAGGGTTCGTGAGCGAGCGCTATACCAGTAACGTCACTGAAAGGGCCCAAACCATTGAATATTATAGATTTTGACCGAAGCAAGGAGAAAGTTCTCCATCCAATTTCAAAACTCTGTAAACACTTTTCCATTTCTGTCTTGGAGAAGCCACCTCTCCTTGTAAGAAGCCCTTGAAACCTTTGGAAGGAAATTTCAAATGAGAAAAACTAGCTTGTCCTGACTTGTGAGGCTCAGTTGTTCCTTTTCTCGGTCAGCAGGTCCTCAGGGAGTACTGTCCATGTGCCTGGCTGGGGACGCCAGGAGACAATGCCCAGGCCCTTGTCCCTACGGGACTCACCGTCGAGGGGCCTCCGGGTACAAGCTCAGACAGACCGGCTGAAATTTCCTGAGTGGCTGGCTGTCTTCCACGCAGAATCTCACCGAAAATGGCCATTCTGGAGGCGTGATCCAACAACCATTTCTTGGAATCGTAAATGTCTGAGGGTTGCTGTAAGACTCTCGATTATCTTGTTTTCTTCACCCATCAGAGCCAAGATTCTAATGCTACATCTGTGTGAGTATCTTTCGGTAATAAGAACCAAATGTTGTCGGTGGGAATGACTGGAAATTACACTGAGGATCAGAATGTGGGGTTTTAGATTCACTCTTGGAAGGCAGTGCTGAGAAACAAACACACAAGACGTTTTCCCTATAAATCACCTCGGGATGTTGCAACACTCGGGTCTCCTGCCTCCTCCTGTCTCCAGGCATCCGGAAGACTGGGGTGAGGCGCCTTGGGGGAAGGTGTCCCCCAGCTGGTAGGAAATGTCCTGGAGTGCAAATAAAACCTCTAGCCCCCACTTCTGCTCTGAGCTTCTTTTTCTGCTACTAGAAATCTCCACTCGGATGTCCCATAGGCACCTCAGACTCAATGTGTCCAAACTGGATCATCATTCCCCCCAGATCTGCTCTTCTATCTGCCAATCCCACGTTGGAGAAAGGTACCCCCTGGTCCTGGTCCTGGGCAGGAGATCTAGGACTCTCTCCTGATCTGCCCCTCCACCACCCATGTCACATCCACGACAACCAAGTGCCGGTCCCCTCTTCTCCATCCCCATGGCTCCTGTCCTGGTGTGTGTGTGGGGGTCCTCTTGCAGAATCTGGACCATTACATCAGCCTCCTCTTGTCCATCTCCGACAGCTTGCTCCCGCCCCTCCAGCCGAAGGGATCTTTGGAAGAATCCAGATCCCACTTGGCTGTGGCTTTTTTCAAGACCTGAATCTTTCGATGTCTCCACTTGAATTCCACCTTCTGAGAAAAATGTAAAGAACAACAATATACTCTTTTTTTTAACATTTTTTTTAATCTTTATTTATTTATGATAGTCACAGAGAGAGAGAGAGACAGAGACATAGGCAGAGGGAGAAGCAGGCTCCATGCACCGGGAGCCCGATGTGGGATTCGATCCCAGGTCTCCAGGATCGCGCCCTGGGCCAAAGGCAGGCGCCAAACCACTGCGCCACCCAGGGATCCCACAATATACTCTTATATAGAATTTAGTGGAAGGGTGGAAGGGAGCTTCCAGGAATGGCCCAGAGAGCAGGACACCCCCATTCCCCTGTGAGACTGTGCCTCTTCCTCCTTCCTGTGTGCTGCATCCTAGATGATGGAATTGATGGTCTGGTCTGGTCTGGTCTGGCACCTACGCTGAGCAGGACCCAAGACGCGGAGATGACCCATATGGGTGAAGGATGTATAGGTAGGAAGACTGAAAGGAAAGTTTCTAGAAAGAGGGATCAGAGGCAGGCAGAACCAGCTTGAGAAGAACCTTGAGCCCTGAGGAGGCCAAGAGGTTGGGCTGATGCCTGTGGGCTGGGGAAGCCAGCGAGCTTTAGCAAGACGGTGGATGGGCCGAGCTGAGCAGTCGACAGGTAGGCCCAGCCACAAGCTCCCCCACGGCCCCTCTCCGAACATCCATGGCCTTTCACTTGGGTTTTGTGCTTTCGAATCACGAGAGGGGACAGAGACCACTCTGCCCAGGGTGATCTCTGTCTCCCACCACCTCTCACCTGGGGTGGGCTGCCGGGGTCTGGGCCAGCATCTCCCCGGTGCCTCGAGGCTTGCTCGCTGCCAGCCTCCAGGAGCTCTGATGAGTAACAGATTTGTACGATTTGCTTTGTTCCTAGAAGGCAGCCAGGGAATAAATATTTGCTGGGTGAATGCATAGACCCTACCTTCCTAAGATAGCTCCCCAACCAGTCTGCCCTGAAAGGTAAAACTAGGAAGAAGAGCTCCGTGCGGGTTTTGTCAAGCAGAATCGGGATAATAGTTGAGGCTCGCTGAGTCCCTACTTCGCCCTCAGCCTGGATTATCCCGTGTAATCCGGACGACAGCCTGTGAGCTCTACGCAATGCCCCCGCCCATCTGCGGGTGAGAAACTGAGGCCCTGGTCAGCGACGTCGCTGGCCCACATTGTGCCCTCGGTTGGTAGAGCTAAGACCTGGGGGCGAGCAGGCGGAGGGCCAGGAGGACCGCAAGGGCAGCGCTGCCTCTGTGCCCAACCTAGCCAAGCTCAATGCGTGGAGCGCTCGCTGTCTTACTCTCCCACCCCCACCCCCGCCCTGGTGAAGGCTTGGGCTAGCTGCCCCCACCGTGCCTGTGAGCATCCTAAGTCTGCCCTCGAGAGAGAGGTTTGCTGAGAAGATCACAGGGATGCATCCTCTGATCTGAGGCCAGCCTCCTCCCCCAACAGCTCCCATTGCCCCAAGCCCTGCCCTCTGCCCCCAGCACCTCCCTTGGCCCTCAGGGAGCTTCAAACAGCTATGGGGGGTGGGGAGAGGCTTCACTCTCCGTTCCTCTAACATACACAGACCCCCCCCCCCTTTCCGGGGGCCCCGTCCCCCGGCAGCTCCCAGGAGCGGCCTGCGTTGCAGTCACCAATTTGTCGAACATCCACGGGATCGTTCGCCCGTTTCAGTGAACTCATGATCAACAACGTGTGGTTTTCCTTCGGGAAGGCAGGCATGGGCTCCGGGCCCCGGCGGGTCACAGAACTTCGGGGGGAGCTAGGGGGGCTCCTAAGGCGCCCACTTGTAGCCGCCTCGACCGGAGCCCTGGCCTCCTCTGCGGAGCCCGGCCTAATTGGTTCTGCATGGTGTTGTGATGGCCTGTGTCGAAATCAGAGCGAAGGAATTCGGGGGGAATGCTGCTGTCAGAGGCCAGGCTGACTCCCCGCGGACGCCTCTGCTCACCTGGTCCCAATTAGGGGCCTCCCGGTTGTCTGCGCGCCTCCGACCAGATCCTGTCTCTGCGGGCCCTTCGTGGGGCTGTGCTCACTGAGGGGTGCCTGGGTGGCTCAGTGGTGGAGCATCTGCCTTCAGCTCAGGGCCTGACCGCGGGGTCCTGGGATCAAGTCCCTCATTGGGCTCCCCACAGGGGGCCTGCTTCTCCTTCTGCCTGTGTCTCTGTCTCTCTCCCTGTGTGTCTCGTGAATAAATAAATAAAATCTAAAACAAACAAACACACAGACTGAGACAAGCCCCATGGAGCTGAGAACTTGCAGTTGGGCTGCTATACTGGATTTTTCGAGAAGGGATGGAAACTTGCCGAGCCCTGTCTCTCCGCCCGCTAGGTGCCTAGCACCCAGGTTCATGAGGCCGACGCTCCTCAGCTGGATGCTTCCAGAAGTGGCTGCCCGGCTGGATTCAAGAAAGAGCTGGACGGAAAATTTGGGAAGAAGCCGTATTTTCCTGCACGGCTCAGGCACCATTTTTGTGTTCTACAAAAATACACTTTGCTATATTTAGGCAGTGCCATTAACAGGACTCTCTCTCTCTCTCTCTCTCTCTCTCCTCAAGAATGTTTGTCAGTTTGTTTTTGCCATTCGATATTTTGTCCTGCCACCTGGGGAAATCATCAAGCACTTGCATTCCTGAATCAACTTTTCCTGCTGTTAGCTAATTAAAATAAACCTCTGGCCAGATCACAACCTTCTAGCGGTGTCAGTGGAAAGTACTGGTGCATGTTTTCCCCGCCTGGGGTGGAGAGGTGTTGCTGGAGTTTCTGGCACATCTGCTGTGTGCCAGGCACTGTGCTGGTCACCATCTGCGCTTTTGGTCACTTGGGGCTCCTGTCCGCCGTGCGTGACGGGAGCAGCGGTCACTGTCGCCCCAGGTTCTAGAGGACAAAACCAAGCCCTGGGGGTCAAGCCACAGCTGCAGGGGGCGTGGGGACACTGAGATCGAACGCAGGTTTATTTGGCTCTAAGTTCTGTATTGAACACAACAGTCAGGTAGAGCTGGAGAGACTGACGCTTACGTGGGCACTCGCTCCCAAAGGTCTAAGGACATTATTTTAACGTGGAATTCCATGAGGCATGTAACTGCTCCTGGAAGTGCCCTCCATGGAGGGGGCCCTGTCCTGGGGCTCCAGGGAGTGGCCCTCTCTCTCCCAGTGGTCCCGCACCCCACCAACACCACAGTGAGAAGTCCTCCTGGCTTCTGGCCCTCAGACCAAATGGAAGGGACAATGAAGTCGCCCTCGCTGTTCCCAGGGGCCCCGGGACTACAGTTGTCAATTAGAAGAAGCCCCCAGGTCCTACTCCCAACACAGAGCTTGGTAAGTTGGGAAAAATTGCCTGCTCCCTGGACGGGCGTAGTCCCTTGCCAGCTTGCAGAGGGTGGCATCCGGGCCACCACGCACCCTCAGCCTGGCATCTGTGTGCAGTCAACAGCTTTGCACCGTGCAGTGCTGACTTCCCTGAATAAGGCGGCTGTCAATCACAAGAGCACAGCCACGTCTTCCAGAACCTGCCCTTTTTAATTTTATTTTATTGATTTTATTTATTTATTTATTCATGAGAGACACAGAGAGAGAGGCAGAGACACAGGCAGAGGGAGAAGCAGGCTCCCTGTGGGGAGCCCGATGCAGGACTCGATCCTGGGACCCTGGGATCATGCTCTGGGCTGGAGGCAGACGCTCAACCACTGAGCCACCCAGGCATCCCAGGACCTGCCCTTCGGCCTCAGGGCCTGACAAATGACAACAGAGACACAAGGAAATAGGTCGTGTCGTCCTGCTCTTACAGTGTGCCAGGCACACAATCTTGTTTAGCCTGCGCCACCATCCTAGGAGGTAGGTTGTGTTATTATTTCCATTTAACGGATGGGAACACCGACGATGTCATTGAAGAGTACAGAACCGTGGGTCCAAGGTTCTATTAAAAACACAAATCTGACTCCATGACTGTTTCTACCCTTCTGGGCATCAGTGCAGCCAAGTCTCCTGGGGCCCCCACACCCACACTGCCCCAGTGGCACTCAGAAAACCTGTCATAGCTCTGAACCTTGGTATAGGCCGTCTGTCCCCCAGACTATCCCTCTCCATCTGGTCTACCTGCCAAACGCCTCTTCTTCATCTTTCAATACCTATGTCAGGAGTAATGGTTTTGATCTTTTCCAAGAACAGCTCCCTCCTTCCTTCTTCTGGGCCCTGAGCTCCGGCCACACACAGTTGTCCAGGAACGTCTTGCAGCTTCTCTGTGTTCACCGTCCTCAGTCAGTGGTGGGTCCTGAGATCCCGGGCACATCCCAGAGGAGGTGTTGCATGTGTGTGTCTAGGTTCAGAGGGAAGGGCTTGGTCTGAGCTGTGAATCTGGGAGTGAGGGACAAAGAGATGGTAACTGGATCTGCAGGAGAGGAAGAATGGACTCAGGAGAGAGAGTGGGCAGGGAAGAGAGGGGATCCAGGACCCAATCCAGGTCCTACCCGTGGCCAGTGGGACAGGAGAAGCCCCAGGGGAGGGGGGGGTCACAGAAGGGACCACCAGGAAGGGGGTGCTGCGAGGAAGAGGGAGTGGTTCCCATGTCGAATGGCCTCCTCGTGGAGGCGGAAGCTTTTTTTCTACCTGCACTGTGCCCTTCCACGCACTGGTGCCCTTCCATGCACTAACAATGGAAACACAGAAATACCCATCCAGTTTTCCTAAAGCAGGTGTTAATTTGTTTTCGGGATATCAGGCCACTTTCTGGGAGTTAAACATGGGTGAATGTGTCTGAATGCAAGAGGCTCATGCGGTCCCCAGGGGGATCTGTGGCAGCAAACAACTGTGAAGTCAGATGAAACACCCAGATGTGCTGTTCTACTTGGAAGTGGGGAGAAAAGCCGGCTGTGCTTGCTGTGGCTTTGTTTGGCTTTTAAAAACACTGATTGGTCAAAGTGAGTGATGTTTTCCAGATGTTCCCATCTCCTCTAGCCTGGAGTCCGGCTGGCCAGCTGGGCCCCCGCCGTAGGCCTCTCCTTTGGTCCCCTCTCCCGGGCAGCCAGACGGCCTTCCCCGGGCCCACTGCCATCCGCCTCGCTGTGGCTGCGGCTGTGACCTCGCTTCCTGCTGTAAAGGAGGGGTGGGCAGGTGGCACCCATGGGCACTTCCAGCTCTTGTGCTATGCTTGTGTGCCCCCTGGGCTGGTACTCACCTCAGAATCAAAGGCAGGCACTCAAGGACCCCCACTGGGTTAGCAGTAGCAATGACTTTTGATTGAAGAGTGCTTCATAATCTTTATTTTATTTTTAAAAGGTTTTATTTATTTATTATTATTTATTTATTTATTTATTTATTTATTTATTTATTTATTTGAGACACAGAGAGGCAGAGACACAGGCAGAGGGAGAAGCAGGCTCCCTGCAAGGAACCTGATATGGAACTCGATCCTGGATCCCAGGATCATGCCCTGAGCCACCCAGGTGTCCCCATAATCTTTTTTTTTAAGATTTTTATTTTATTGTTTATTTGAGAGGGAGAAAGAGAGAGACAGAGCACATGAGCAGGGAGAGAGAGAGAAGCAGACTCTCCACTGAGCAGGGAGCCGGACCTGAGGCTTAACCCCAGAACACAGGGATCATGACTTGAGCCAAAGGCTGACACCCAACTGAGCCACCCAAGTGCCCCAAAAAGTGCTTCATAATCTTCAGAGACACCACCCACAGGTCTGTCCCGAGCTGCCTGCCCGGCCCCGTCTCCCTGGGCACTGCCGGTGCTGTTCACGGTCCCGTTGCCTTGGTAAACCCACTCCCACCAAAGTCGGTCCCATGCTTGCCTTTTCCTCTGGGCTGCTGTCCTTTGGAATTTATCACACATCGACTTCAATCAATGGATAGTTTTCTTCTTTTAGAGTTAAAAAAAAAAACTTTCCTAGATTCTGGTACTTGAAGAAATTAGTGAGACACCTATGTTAAAATTTATTTTTAACCTTTTCTTTTGAAATAGTCATAGAGTCACAGGAAGTTGCAAAAATAGCACAGAGGCTTTTCTCCTTCTGGGAAGATGGAGTAGATATGCTTTTCCTTATTCCTCCCACTAAGTACAATTAAAAACTGAACATTTTATACAAGATGATTCTAAACGATGGAGAGAAGCAGGAGGCCGACAAGGGGCCTCAAGACCCAAGAAACAACATGGGTAGCGAGTTCCCTGCATTCTCTTTTGCCGTATCCTAGACTTGGAGCCGAGGAAGCTGCCATCTGGAAATGCCAGCAAGCCCAGACAACCAGAAGCCCAACAAAAGCCTGTTCTCTCTAGCCAAAGGACCGAGAAGAGGCAGCCCAGCAAGACAGAAAACTTTTAGACAAAAACTGCCCTACTTTAGCTAAGCGCACAGAAGAAAACATGGCCTTGCGCACACACCCACCCCAGGCTGCAATGAGGGGCCTCAATATCCCCACTGGGCTGGTGTCAGAGATGGCCGAGTGGGGAGCCAGGACTGCCATCCCTGCCAGCTGGTAACGAGGCCCCTCTCTTGTGGTGTCAGTCTCAACGTCTACCCCACCTTGGCGGGGCCAAAAGCATTTTTCCTCCTCCCCATGTGGCTTTTGTCAGAGGAAGCCAAGTAGAGTTAGGACCTTCACCATGTCCCAATAGTAACAGGTCACCCACCCCTTACCCCAACCCGGGCTCCAGGTGCAGAGAGGTAACAAAGCCTCTCTATCCGTCCCAGCCAGGGAGATTTCAGGGGAGGCTCAACAGGGAGCCAGAACGCCTACCCAACCCCCCAGAGGGGATGGGAAGCCTCCACCTTGGGTGTCAATGAAGGCTGAGTGGAAAACCAGGATGTCTATCTCCACCTGGCAATAATGAGGCAGGGCCCCTGCTTCCCCAGCCAGAATGGTATGAGAGAAAGCCAGCTGAAACAGAAGGTTTAAATAAGACCCTGAATTGCATACGTAATATGAGAATGCCCAGGTTTCACTTGAAAATCACTCATCATACCAAGAACCAGAAAGATCTCAAACAGAATGAAAAAAGACAATAAATAGATACCAACCAGGGGCACCTGGGTGGCTCAGGGGTTGAGCATCTGCCTTTGGGTCAGGGCGTGATCCTGGAGTCCTGGGATTGAGTCTTGCATCGGGTTCCCCACGGGGAGCCTGCCTCTCCCTCTGCCTATGTCTCTGCCTCTCTTTCTGTGTCTCTCATGAATAAATAAACAAAATGTTTTTAAAAAATAGATACCAACCCTGAGATGGCAGAGGTGTTACATTATCTGGCTAAGATTGCAAAGCACCTATTGATAAAAATGCTTCAGCAAGCAATTATGAGTATGCTCAAGGCAAATGAAAAATAGTAAGTCTCAGCAAAGAAATAGGAGATAGATGAAGGAAAGAATCTGTGAGGTCCAAATCATCTGATTTGGACAACTGAGGGAGAACAGATTGGAGGGGGGCGGGAATGAACAGAGCCCCAGTGATCCATGGGATTATAACAAAGATCAAATACTGTTACATAAGAGTCTTGGAAGGGGAAGAGAAAGAGGGTGGGGTAGAAATAATAACTGAAAAGTTCCCAAATTTGGCAAGAAATATAAACTATAGCTTCAAGAAGGTGAGCGAATTCCAAATATGATAAATTTAAAGAAATACACACCAAGACACATCATAGTCAAAATTCTGAAAAGTAAAGACAAAGAAAAAATTCTTGAAAGCAGCAGGAGGAAAAGGACATTCTACCTATAGGGGAAACCATTCCAACAACAGCAGACTCCTCATCAGAAATCACAAAGGCCAGAAGAAAGTGACATGATATTTAACAGGACTGAAAGGAAAAATTCAGAATTCTGTACACAGGGAACGTATTCTTGAAATGAAAGAGAAACCAAGACATTATCAGACGAAGAAAAACTAAGAGGAATTTTTCTCAGCCAACCTGTCCTAAAATAATTGCTAAAGGAAGTTTTCTAAACTGAAAGGAAACAAGAAAATGAAGAACCTTCTAACACAGGGAAAGCAAGCAAAGGGATGGGAAAATACGATGAGTGTTCCTTCTCCTCTTGAGTTTTCTAAATTATGTTTGACACTGAAGCAAAAACTGGCTAATGTGGTTTCAAATATATGTAGAGGGAATATTTAAAACAACTATAAATGAGAGAGAGAGAGTAAAGGAACCTGAAGGAAGGTACAATTTCTACACTTCACTCTGATCAAAGTGAAGTGATACCAATATAGTTTGTGATGAGCTATGTATATATAATGTAATACCTAAAGCAACTACAGAAACAGTTATACAAAGCAATATATTAAAAAACCTGATAAACAATTGAAAATGTAACCAAAAAATATTCAAGTAACTCACAGGATGATGGGGGGAAACAGAGAAATGAAAAAAAATAGAACAAATATAAAAGAAAAACAAAAGGGAGACATAAGCCCTAATATGCCAGTAATTAGATCAAATGTAAATGGTCATTTACCATGTGAAGACCACTAATGGACAGAAATAGGCAATTAAAAGATGAGAGTAGCAGAGTGGATTTAAAAAAATTTATTTTATTTTATTATTTGAGAGAGAGAGATTGCGGGGAGTGGGGAGCAGAGGTTGAAGGACAAGTTGAGGGAAAGAATCCCAAGCAGACTCCACACTGATCTCAGAGCCCAAAGCAGGGCTCAATGCAGGGCTCAATCTCACTACCCCAAGTCCACAACTCCAGCCAAAATCAAGAGTCAGAGGGTCACCCAGGCACCTCTGCATAGTGGATTTTTTTAAAATGACCTAACTATACGCTGTCCACAAGAAACTCACAATGGTAAAGGCAGGTTAGAATCAAAAGGGTAGAGAAAGATCCTGTAAATATTAATCAAGGAAAGCAGATGGCTGTATTTTTTTAAAAGATTTTATTTATTCACGATAGACATAGAGAGAGAGAGGCAGAGACACAGGCAAAGGGAGAAGCAGGCTCCATGCAGGGACCCCAATGCGGGACTTGATCCCAGGACCTCAGGATCGCGCCCTGGGCCAAAGGCAGGTGCCAAACTGCTGAGCCACCCAGGGATCCCCCAGATGGCTGTATTAATAATATCAGATGAAGTAGATTTCAGAGCAAAGCAAATTACTGGAGATAGAGATTATATGATGATAAAAGGACACATCCAACAACAAGAGACACCAATTCTGAATGTGCTATAACAGAGTTGCAAAATATGTGAAAGAAAAATGGATAAGATTGAGAAAAGAAATAGATAAATCTACATTTATATATTTGGGGACTTCAACATGCCTCCTTAATGATTGATAGAATAGCCAGACAAAATATCAACAGAGATACTCAATGACACAACTGACCAACAGGAGCTAAACAACATTTATAGAACAGCCTACCCAGCAATAGCAGGACACACATTCTTTTAACTGCCAGGAAACATGCAACAAGACAGACCATATATCCTGGGCCATAACACAGATCTCAAAAAAATTAAAAGAATTGAAGCCATAGGGTGTGTTCTCTAATCACAATGGAAGCCAACTGGAAACAAATGACAAAAAGCTAAAAGGAAAATCTCCAGACACTTGGAAAGGAAACAACATGCTTCTAAATAATCCATAGGTCAAAAAGGAAGTCTCAAGGGAAGTAAAAAAAAAATACATTGAGCTGAATTAAGATAAAAATATATCAAAATGTGAGAGAAACAGCTAAAGCAGTGCTGAGAGGGAAATTTATAGCACTATATGCATATGTTAGTAAAGAGGAATAACCTTGAATCAATAATCTAGGATTCCACCTCAAGAATCTATAAGAGGAAGAGAAAAAATAAACCCAAAGAAAGCAGATGTAAAGAAATAATAAAGATCAGAAATCAGAAGACAGAAGAAAAAAATTGAAGCAGAGAAAAATCTATAAAACAAAGAGTTGGTATTTGAGAAAATAAAATAACTCAGTAAAACTGACAAATTACAGAGAATATACAAGTTGCCAACATCTGGAATGTAATAGAGACTATCACTCCAGAACCTGCTTTTAAGGGTTAATAACGGAAATATACGAACAACTGTACACAAGTAAATTTGGCACATTAGATGAAAGGGGCCATCTTCTCCAAAAACACATACTAATCACAAATCCTCAATATGAAACAGATCATTTGGACAGCCCTATAACTATTAAGAAAAATGAATTCATTGTTTTAAAATTCTTAAAAAAAAAAAAAAGAAAAAGAAAGAAAGAAATTTCCAGACCCAGATAGTTTTACTGAAAAGTACTACCAAATGTTTGAAGAAGAATTAACGGGACGCCTGGGTGGCTCAGTGGTTGAGCATCTCCCTTGGCTCAGGGAGTGACCCAGGGATCCTGGGATTGAGTCCCACATCCGGTTCCCTGCAGGGAGCCTGCTTCTCCCTCTGCCTGTGTCTCTGCCTCTCTCTGTGTGTGTCTCTCATGAATATATAAATAAAATCTTTACCAAAAAAAAAAAAGAAGAAGAAGAATTAACACTAATTCTACACAGTCTCTTCCAGGAAATAGAAGGAGGAACACCTCAAATTTGCTTTTTTGAAGTTAGTATTATACTGATATCAAAACAAGGTAAAGGACAATAAAAAAAAAAGAAACAAAAAAATTATGGACCAAATATCCTTCATGAATTTAGATACAAACATCCCTAACAAAATATCCCTAAGTAAGTAGAATTTAGCAATATAAAAAGAATTATACACCATGACACATGGGGTTTATAACACATGGAGTTTATTTCAGAAATGAAATCTGGTTCAATATTTCAGAATCAATGCACAAACTAATGAGCTAAAGAAGAAAAATAGTATGATCATATCAACTGATGCTGAAAAAGCATATGACAAAATTCAACCCCATTCATGAAAGAACTCTCAGAAAAAAGAAATAGAGAGGGGTTTCCTCAACTTGATGAAGAGCATCTACAAAAACCCTGCAGCTAACCTCAAACTTAAGGAAGGGGTACCAGACTGAATTCAGTACCAGACTGAATGCTTCCCCCCTAAAGTCGGGAACAAGGCAAGGTCTGCTCTTACCATTCTCACTCACCATGATATTGGAAGTTCTAGCCAGTATATTAAAGCAAGAAAAGGAATAAAGAACATTGCAGATTGGAAAAGAAGAAATAATACTGTCCCTATTCACAAATGGCATAATTGTCTACATAGAAAATTCCAAGAAATCTGCAAAAAAAAAAAAACAAAAAACAAAAAACAAAAACCCTAGCACTAATAAGTGAGTTCAGCAGTATCTCAGAATACAAGATAAATACACAGAAATCTATTTTTCCTGTGTACTAGCAATGAATATGTGAACACCAAAACTAAAAATACAGTATCATTTATAACCACTCAAAAATATGGAATACATAGGTATACACCTAGTAGAACATATACAGGGTGAAATTTATATAATGCTGATGAAACAAATTACATAAGAGCTAAGTAAATGTAGAGACATACCTTGTTCATGGATTGGAAGACACAGCACAGTAATGACGTCAATTCTCTCCAAATGGACATACATGTTTAATGCAAGTCCTTTTAAAACCCCAACAAGATATAGACAATTTATAGATACAGACAAGATTGTTCCAAAATCTATAGGGAAAAATTAAGAAACTCGAATAGAGAAAACAGTTTTGAAAGGGAAGAATAAAGTGAGGGAGAATCCACATACCCAGTTTGAAGACTTATTCTACAGTTAAAGCAATTGAAACTATTTTATCAACAGAGGAAAAGACACATAGATCAACAGAACAGAATAAAGAGCCTAGAAATAGACCCATTCGATTATGTCCAACTGACTTTTGATAAAGGCATAAAAGTAATCCCATAGAGGAGAGATAGCCTTTTCTACAAACGATGCTGAAGCAATTGGACATCCATCAGCAAATTATTTTTTTAACATTTTATTCTTTTATTCATGAGAGACACAGAGAGAGAGAAGCAAAGACATAGGCAGAGAGAGAAGCAGGCTCTATGCAGGGAGCCTAATGTGGGACTCGATCCTGGATCCTGGGATCATGCCCTAAGCCAAAGGCAGATGCTCAACCACTGAGCCACCCAGATGTCCATCTCTCAGCAAACAAATAAACAAACAAACATCAACCTAGGTTTCCCATCCATTAAAAAATTAACTCAAAATGGACCACATTTATGTGTGAACTTATGTGTGAAACGTAAAACTTTAAAATTTTTTTCCCCAAATTTTTCTTTAAATTCTAGTTAGGTAACACATAGGGTACTGTTGGTTTCAGGACTGGAATTAAAGTGTAAAACTGGGCAGCCCAGGTGGCTCAGCGGTTTAGAGCCACCTTTGGCCCAGGTTGTGACCCTGGAGACCCGGGATCGAGTCCCGCATCCGGCTCCCTGCATTGAGCCTGCTTCTCCCTCTGCCTGTGTCTCTGCCTCTCTCTCTCTCTCTCTCTCTCTCTCTCTCTCTCTCTCTGTGTCTCTCATGAATAAATAAATGAAATCTTTAAAAACTAAATAAAGTGTAAAACTTTTAGAAAAATGCATGGGAGAAAAATCTTTGGGATCTGGGACTAGGCAAAGAGTTCTCAGAAGTGACATCCACAGCATTATTCAGTAAAGGGGATGTTCATAAATTTGACTCATTAAAATGTAAACGTTTTGCTCTGTGAAACATCCTGTTAAAAAGATAAGAAGGCAAGCTACAGACTAGGAAGAAATATTTGCAAACCAACAAATTTGCATATCCAACAAAGGACTAGTATATAGAAGATATCAAGAAATCTCCAAAACCAAAACAAAACAAAACCACCTCAACAATGAACAAACTCCAAACAATTCAATTAGAAAATGAAGAAACATTTCATCAAAGAAAATATACATAAAACAACTAGGCATATGAAAAGATGGTCGATATCCTTAGTCATCAGAGAAACACAGATGAAAACCATAGTGAGATGGTTCAGTACGCAGCTATGAAAATGGCAAAAAACAACAACAACAACAACAAAAATAGTGACAACACCAACTGCTGGTGAGGATGTGCAGAAACTGCATTACTTGTACATGACTAATGGGAACGTAAAATGATATCACCAGTCTGGAAAATCATTTGGCATTTTCTTTAAAAATTAAATATTCAACTACCATATGCACTCCTGCAAGCAATTGTCTTCCTGGGTATTTATCCCAGAGAAATGAAGATTTACATTCACACAAACACCTGTACCCCAATGTTTGTAGCACCTTTACTCTTAGTGGCCCAAATTGGAATAACCTGGATGACCTTGTGCATTCACTGAGCATGTCAATCTGTATGGAGGACCTTTAACAGATTGAGGGGCTCCTTTCCATCCTGAGTTTGCTGAACCTTTTTATCATGGATAGACATTGAATTTGTGAAATGCTTTGTGTGTGTGTGTGTGTATATATATATATATATGAATGATTATATAATTTATGTCATTTGGTGAATTATACTGATTAGTTTTTAGATGTTAAACATACACTGCATTTCCATGATAACTCCAACTTGGTCATGATGTATTGTCCTTTTTTTATTTTATTTTATTTTTTATTTTTTTATTTAGAAGGACGGAGGGGCAGAGGGAGAGAGAGAATCCTAAGGAGGCTCCATACACTCAAGGTAGAGCCCCAGGCGGGGCTTCTCCTTTTATAATATCTTCATTTAAGTAGTTTTTTTTTTTTTTATCATTTAAGTAATCTTGACATCCATTGTGGGGCTTGAACTCACAATGCCAAGATCAGGAGTGGCCTGCTCCACCCACTGAGCCATCAGGCGCCCCGATGTGTTACCCTTTTGATACCCTGCTGGATGTGATTTGACATATCTTGTGAAGGATTATTTATGTCTGTATTCATGGGATGCCCAGCTGCAATTTCCTTTTCTTCTATGATTCTTGTCTGGTTTCAGCAAGAGAGTGATGTTGGCCTTTTAAAACGGGTTGAGAAGTATTCCCTTCTCTGTTTTCGGAGTTTGTGAGCAATTGGTGTCATTTTTATCTCAAATGTTTTTAATCTTTGAATCTCCCCTCTAACCATCGGTCCCTCTACCGATATGGTACGTACTCAGCACATGCAGAATGAATGAATTTTGCTTCTGGATCAATGGTTACAAATTGGAATGGCTTCCAGTATGCACCAGTGAGATCAACAGGTGGAGCAGCCGAGTCTGTAATAGGGAGTGGTGGGGTCTGTGGCTAGAAAGCAAAGCATTCGAGTTCAAACTTTTAATTTTATATGCTTTTAAAATATTTCATTTATTCATTTGAGAGAGAGAGAGAGAGAACAAACAGGGGCAGGGAGAGGGAGAAACAAGCTCCTCACCAAGCAGGGAGCCCAATGTGGGGCTTGATCCCAGGACCCCGGGATCACGACCTAACCTGAAAGCAGACGCTTCCCCAACTGAGCCACTCGGGAGCTCCACCCCAAATTCAAACTTTTAAAGAAAACTTCTTTGTGGATCTTGGCTGCAGACCTTTGGTTTGCAACCCCTATAAGCAATTCTAGTTCCAGTTTTGCTAAGACTTGGAGACGAGGAGAGAGAGCACTTTGCGAGCCCTGAGTCATACTCAGAAATTAAAAATGTGTACACATGGCTCTGTCTGTTGCCTTCTTTGCACTGTTTCTCTGCCTCACTCCTCTCTCTCTCTTAGGGCCCTGAGATCACAAAGTTCCAATAAAGCATTAGCATGTTTTAAACCAAAAGAGAGGGACATCCTGGCTTCATGCAGCCGCTGCCCAGCAAAGGTGTAGCTACTTGTCCCAAGGTTCGGGCGGCTGGGCGACACCTGCTCCCATTCTCTCCAGTACAGGTCCCGGTAGGTGTCCCGCCGGCAACACGCGGTGTTTGGGCCGCATTTTGTGGCTAGCGGGCCAGGCGTGTGTAAGAGCTGGAGTTCTGGGTTCCCCTGATGCCTCCGTTCCACACCCCCAAGTGTTTGGGGGAGCGGATCCACTGAGGGGTGTTCACAGAACTTGGGGTCATTGGTCCAAGACTGCTGGGGCCCCTCTCCCCGTCTCTCCATCTTCTTCTGAGTTTCACTCCTGGAAAGAGTCAATCAGCAAACTCTTAGTGTGTGTCTGTCTGTCCGTGGGGAGCCCATGTTCTGGGTGCTCAGGGATGAGCCAGACACAGCCCTGCTCTCTCTCTCTCTATTATTTTATTTTTGTTCACGAGAGACACACAGAGAGAGGCAGAGACACAGGCAGAGGAAGAAGCAGGCTCCATGCAGGGAGCCCGATGCGGGACTCAATTCCAGGACCCCGGGGTCACGCCCTGAGCTGAAAGCAGATGCTTCACCACTGAGCCACCCTGTGTCCCCACAGCCCTGCTCTTGAAGACAGACGACTGTGTCCCGTCATCATCAGGATCAGAAACCATCAAAGAGAAACATAACGAAATAGGCTCACACTCCGTTTTTAAAGGCAAGGAAATCTATCGTACGTGCTGACAATCTCTCCATTCGAAATTGTCAAAATAAAAAACAAGCTTGTCGCCCGAAGGGAGCAGCGTCAAACCCGGGGATAGCGGCTCATGTGGGAAAGCCAGTTCTTTCCCAAACACCCTCGATCACTGAGTGGTTAACTGTGCGGTGTTTTTCAAGGGAGGTTGGGAGGTTCTGGGACAGCACAGAGGTCACACTGGCAGCCCGGCCCCTCCCTTGGGGTCTCAGAGGCGATGTCACTACTTTGAACCATTTTTTTTTTTTTTGATCGGCTCTAAAGTCTTACGAATTGTGGATCACCATGAACAAATTCTGACTTGGGTCTCGAAAGTAGGGGTCGTGTCTGGACGGGCTGTTTCATTTTTCTATTAACGTTTAAAAAGTATATTTCGCATTTCCCTGGCTCAGAGGGAAGTCATAAGATCTCAGAATTGCCAACAGATGCTCGCTTTCTAGAATGTGAGCGTGTGGGGAAGTTTTATTAAAGTGATTTTCGTGTGCAGAAAAAGATTAGGCGTGTATAAAACCTGCCATAAAATATACGCTCATTCTCTGGGGGGATGTCTCAGATTCGATTCCAGGGTTCAGTCATGCATAGATGATGATGGCCTTTAATATATGCGCATATTTTTTTCCATTTTTGGTTTTGGGCTTGTTTTTTTGTTTGTTTGTTTGGCCTATGTCCCCACTGTGACTTCAAATGGCTAAAACTCAAACCTGGGAAACTGGCATTTGAGATTAGGCATAGAATTATACCTCCCAATTTTCTCATGCGTTTTGGATGGCCTCAGCTCCAATGTTCTTGCACGCCAGTAACGAACATGTGCTGGGAGCAGAGCAGGTTGTTAAAAGTGCTTGCCAAATGCACTTCTAAAGCTAACCCCATTAGGGGAAAAAAAAGAAATAGCATTACAGCATATTGGCTCGAAAGCAGTTTACCCCATGGTTGGCCCCCAAATGTTTCTCATTAAGGATCTTCCCCCAAGGGCAGGCCCAGGACTCGTTTCTACCTAATTTCCAGCCCCGAGTTCAGTGTCCAACAGCATTAGGTGCTCAGTCAACATCGGCTAAAAATGGATTCTTTGAAAATGTTCAACACCAAGAGGTGTGTTAAATGGACAGGTCCCCATGGAGTGTGATCCATGCCTCTGGGCAAAGGACACCATACTGCCTTTCATTTTTTTTTTTTTAAGATTTTGTTTATTTGAGAGAGAGAGAGAGAGTGAGTGGGGGGGAGAGGGAGAGAAAATCTGAAGCAGAGTCTGCACGGGGCGCAGAGCCCGATGTGGGGCTCAATCCCACAACTTTGAGCCGAAACCAAGAATTGGATGCTTGCTTAACTGACTAAGCCATCCAGGCACCCCTGCCTTTCATTTTCTTCTTTTTTTTTTTAAGACTTTATTTTTATTTATTCACAGACACACACAGAGAGAGGCAGAGACACAGGCAGAGGGAGAAGCAGGCTCCTTGCAGGGAGCCTAATGGGGACTCAAACCCAGGACTCCGGGATTGCGCCCTGAGCCAAAGGCTGATGCTCAACCTCTGACCCACCCAGGCATCCCTGTCTTTCATTTTCAACTATAACTTTTGGAACTCTGAGCAGACAGGGCCTTAAAATCCAAAAAGCTGCTTTGCTCAAAGGGAGGGATTCCAGAGAGGGAAGGAAGAGAGCTCTGATGCTGCCACCTTCCTGGGTAGGGTCTGCGCCCCACTCCCTTTGCCTCTGTCAGGACTTGCTGGGGGGCGACTGACTCCCAGGAGAAGTCTGGGGTAATCCTGAACGACAGGAACCTTGCCTTCTGGGAGGCCCTGGGCTGTGGGCTGGAGGCCGTCCGGAAGCCAGGGCAGGGAGGCTTCTCTCTAGAATGTCCTCTTTTTCTCAGGTCGGTGGTTCTCACCTCTTCTTCAGGACTCCAGTCGGATGTCCCATCTGTGGGGGAACTGCACAGCCCCAGACTGGGTCGCATGTCTCCTTTCCTCGTCTCCACCTGCCATGGACAAATCTCTAGGGACGGCAATCCTCTGCTTCACACCGGCCTGTGAGCCCCTCCGGGAGCAACCACGTCTTCGTGTCTCTGGGATGAGCCTGGGCATTCTTCATGTCCCCACTGCTCCTTCCTCGGCCATCCTCATTGCTTGGGGTTGTTGGGAAGATAACGTTTTTCCCCTCCCCTTACTCCCACTCGCAGCTGCTTTTGAGATTTTTATTTACGTTTGTTTTTCAACAGTTGGACCATCCTGTGCTTAGAATGTGGTTTTACTTTGTGCTTCTCCTGTTTGAGGTAAACTGAGCTCCTTGAACCTGGGGGTTAACAAGATTCTTCCCCTTGCTTTCGGGAAATCCTTGGCCATCATCTCAGTACTGCTCTGCCCCTCGCTTTTTTTCTGGAGCTACAATTACATGTATGTTAGACCTTTTGACTTCATCCCATAAGTCTTTTAGCCTTTGTATTTTTAAAAGTCTATTCTTCTTTCTTTCTAGGTTTCGGTTTACATACTTTTTACTGACTGGTCCTTCCGTTCATCTCTCCTGTGTTGTGCTGTGCCTAACCCGTTGTTAAGCCTTTCCATCAAACACTTAATATCTCAACTCGAGAATGTCCACCTGCTTATTTGCTTCTTCCTCTCTAAAGATTCCATTTATGTTGTCATTGTTGTTGAAAATCTACCTTTTGTTATTTGGCCCACATTTTTCTTTATTTCCTTTGGCATTGTTATTTTCAATCCTGTTGTCTAGTTTCAGTATCTGCATCAAGTCTGGTAGTGCATCCTTTGTCCATGCTTTCTCTTTTTTTCACTCTTTTCTGTGTCTTGTGAGTTTTTTTTAAAGATTTTATTTATTTGTTCATGAGAGACACAGAGAGAGAGGCAGAGACACAGGCAGAGGGAGAAGCGGGCTCCCTGCAGGGAACCCGATGTGGGGCTCGATCCCAGGACCCCGGGATCATTCCCTGAGCCGAAGGCGGATGCTCCACCACTGAGCCACTCAGGTGCTCCTACTTACTTTAATTTTTTAAAAATAGAAAGAAAATATCTCCTATATAGTTTATCCACATATTTACCTTTTAAAAAATATCATACTTGGGGCATCTGGGTAGCTCAGTCGGTTGAGCATCTGATTCTTGATTACAGCTCAGGTCATGATCTCAGGGTCCTGGGATTAAGCCCCTTGTCAGGCTCTGCATTGGGCTTGGAGCTCAGCGGGGAGTCTGTTGAGGATTCCGTCTCTCCCTCTCCCTCTCTGCCCCTTCCCCTCCTTGTGTTGCCTCTCTCTATAAAATAAATAATATTTTTTTAAAAAAAGAATTCTCTCTCTCCCTCTGTCCCCCCTATCATACTTATGTGAAAAAAACCTAAATATACAATCATATCTATGCCATGACTCCAACTATAAAAATCCACCATAAAATGAACGAGAACTGGAAAGAAACGTGAAAAATAAGCCTAATGGGTTGCGGTGGTGGGAGTGTCTGTTTTCTCTATACTTTTGATTTCCTTTAATGTGATTAAAATGTGGCTTACGGAATTGTTTAAAATATCGTTTTGGAAACCAGGCTTGGGGATGTGGCTCTGCCTGAGGTCTGCTTGCCCGGCAGTGTCCCAGGTTCTTGTAAATGGGCCACCGCCCCTCGGCTCTATTCGTTCTGAGTCACCCGAGGTGATCCCTGCTCTTCCAGAGAAACCCCACGCTTCATCTGACCCCTGGCTTCCTCCTCACTGAGACTCTTTTAAAAGCGGGGGACAATTAACCATATTGACCTGAGTCTCCCATTCATTTTCTGGTGCTTTAGCTCTGGACTCAGAGCCTGGAGAGCCGGGGAAAGGGGAGCAGCAGGCTCGGCCTGTGGCTGGTGGCACAGCATCTGGTGAGCCCCTGGCCTTCCTGAGCCCCTGCTTCTCCACCTGTAAAGTGGGCACAATATTCTTACCTCACAGGATGGTTTGAGGACTCCAGGCCACGCTGTGTACAGCTTGCCAGAGCTTAGCTAAGTCTGCCTTTGAGCCATGGAGTCAACAGGTGGGAACAGAAGCCTCAGGCACAGAGGCTCAGGTCACCAGCAGAGGGACACAGGCATGGCCAAGGCACGCTGGGCTGGTCTGATTAGACACACGAGCTAGGCCCATTCATTCATTCCCCACCTTTCCACAGGACACTGAATGTAGCTCAATGCAGGACCAATGTGCACTTTGCCCGGGCAAGCTCTGAGCCGGAGGCCCAGATGAACAAAAGGCCACCCTGCCCTGTGGTGCGAGAGATGGGTGTGTGGTCCACCCAGCCTGGGCTGGTGAGTGTGAGGTTCAGGGGAGCAGGACCGCGGAGGCGCGTCCCACCCTTCCGCCACAGACCACCCTACTGCACCCGACGTCAACCCCAAAATCCCAGGGGGGAGTTGAAGGTGTTTGGGGTCTGAAACATGAGAGCATATAAAATGTGGTCATAAATGAAGTCAGCCTTGTAAATTGTGAAATCCCAAACACAGGCCGACTCCTTCCATGTCAGGGTAAACACTGCACATTTTATATTAAGACTGAGACTAAGACCAAAGATAAGGTCCGAGCCCATCCCGCGGTGGGGTACAACGCCCCATGTCAGATGTGCCTCCCGGATGGTGAAGCTTCTGCGTGTGGTCAGGACGGGTCAGCAGGGCCACCGCCAAGACGCCTTCCCACGCGCCTGTCCTTAGACTGCCCCCCGGGGACTTGGGGACAGTTGGGGGCACCTTAGAAGGATGAGGATGGCTTTGCCAGGATGGGAGGGCTTTCCCAGGTGAGAGCATGGGCAGCCCCAGGCAAAGGAAGGCTATCTCACATCTGAATGGAAATTCCGTGTCCCCACCTGCCGCCCCCACCGTGCCAGCTCCAGGGAGGTAGGCAGGGTTTTGTCTGTTTGGTTCACTTCTGCGTCTACAACAGCACCTGGCACATAATAGTTGTGCAATAAAATACCTGTTGAGCAAATGGGTGCATGAGCAATCCACTAAGTGTGCCGACAGGAGCGGCTGAAGATAAAAACTGGAGGAAACAGGCGGGACCTCGCGTGGCAGCCTGAGGTCCTGGATGTCATCCTGCAGATGGCGGGGGTGCCAGGGGGGGTGCAGCAAGATCCCTGGGTATTGTCCAACTGCCCAGGCGCAGTTGGGGTGGGGGCAGGTGTGGGGCTGCCGGACCCCGGCAGGGTCACAGCCACAGCCACAACCATGGCAGCCCGCCAGGAGCGCCCAGGGCCTTGGCTGACTCTTGCTGTGAAGTGTGTGTGCGTGCCAGGCTTCTCCTGGCCACACCGCCATGTGGCCACGTGGCGGCAAGAGGACGGGGAAACGAACGGCAGCAAAGCCAAGGGGCGGGAGGGAGGGTGAGGGCCAAGCAGACAAGAGCAAGACCCCAAGAGAGGGCCGCCTGGTGCCCGGGGAGGAGGGCATCGTGCCACCGTGCCGACCTCTGTTGAGTGGCCCCCTCCCAGCCTGCAGGGTTCTAGAAAGACCATATGAGCTGATGAGCCCACCCCCCACCCCACCCCGTGCCATGACGCTGGCCCTCGGTCACGGCTCCATAAAGACACACTGGGATATTGCAAAATGCGACGGAAATGCCAGGCCACCCGGGGAGGCCAAGGCCTCTGTCCAAACCTTTGCTGTGCTTTCCGCCCCAGGCGCCGCAACCCCAAGTCTTCACCCTCTTCCCAGGTCGGGCTTCAGGGACTTCCACGAGGTCTTTTAAGATCAGAGCTCCCCACACATCCTTCTCCTCCCCTCCTTCTTCTTCTCCATCACAGCTGACACTCATCGGACAGGCTCCCTGTGCCATGCTCGGGTCCAGAAGCCTCATGCGTGTGACCCTCCTTAATCCCCCCAACACCAGTATGAGGGTGATGCCAATATCCTTTATTATAAAGAAGCTACTGCAGCTCAGAGAGGATAAGTGATTTGCCTAAGCCCACCCGGCCAGTCACTGGTAGAAGCAGCATTTAAACAGAGGCCGTGAGGACAACGCTTGCTCATAGCCATCAGGAGGACCTGCTGGGTGTGAGACGGGTGAGTAGAGACAGGAGAGTGTGGTCTAAAACACTGGTGCTCTATGTGTATAGAGGGAATCCTGAAGGTTTTTCCTTTGGGGTTAGCTTCACACGCTTGTCTCCACCCAGGAGACCAGGGGCCGAGGTTCTTGAGAGCCAGGCCCACACCCCACTTGCCCAAATTCACCACGCCCTCTCCTCCCGTGTTTCCTCCTTTCCTTGCACACCTGCCATGCTTCTGTGAGCAGCCCTGAGCCACCCCTCCCTGCAGCCTGCCCCTTCCAGGCCTCCCATGCCTCTCCCTGGTTCTGAAATGGTTGCTGTAGGTCTCCCCCAAACTACGAGCGCCCCAAGAGTGGTCCTGGCACAGGTCTGTGCTCAGCGTTTGCGGAGTGAATGAATCCCATGCAACGTGGATTGATTCTGAAGTGGCCCTGGGATTGGAGGGACTAGATGGAGAGTTGGTTTTTGCTACAAAATCACCGTGGACTCTCAGGGCATGTCCCCTCGCCCGGGTGAGCCTCAGTTTTCTCATCTGTAAAATGGGGACAATTTGAGGAAAAAAAACATTTGATAAACTGAATTGGGGCGTGGTGGTAAGAAGGGGTGATGGCAGTTCCCAAGCCAGCTCCAGGGAAGGGCTGCTGGGCCCACTCCTTGCTAAGACGGAGACACTCTCACAGCTAGGTGGATGTTTCTCAAGCACGAGTCAATACAAAAGACTGTTGCGTTCCTTTTAGGAAAACACTACCTGCGGAGACTTCTGGCACTGACCACTTGGTTTAGCGGGTTTGCTCTGGTTGCAGAGACCCCGGCCGCCCATCCCCCCTACACGCAGCTGGAACCTAGTGGGGAGCTTTGGGCCTTTAATTAGAACCATTTGTCCTTCCAGCAAACGGCAGGTGACTCGGCCAGCTTAGAGAGAGATGCTCATTGGAGCAGCATGTGCCCTTTGAGCCATTCGTCTGACTTCTGGGAATCTGTCCTAAAGAAATAATCCCGAATATGAAAAGCCTCATGAGCAAATAAACGGTCTTTGGAGTATTCCTTATATCAGCAAAGAAACTGGAATTAACTCAAATATCCAATAGGGGAATGAGTTGTTTCCCCAACTGGTTGGCGTTTTATTGCCCACCGAGGAGGAATGGCTATGGAGGCTTTGTAGCCACACAGAGCATGTTTATGATAGAATGTTAATTAAAGAAATCGGGTTACAAAACTATGTACCCTGAGATGAGCTATGTAAACTATGCATACGAAATACGGGAAACAAATGCACCACAGTTCTACTTGTGTCAGGAGGGTGGGATCGTGAATAATTTTTTTTGCTCCATTTTCCTGGTTTTCTGCAATGTGGTTATAGTTAAAAGTATATTATAAACTAAGGAGTCAAAACAAAGAAACAATGGCTGGTTTTCCTGGGGTGGAGATAGAACTCCTGACTTTGTAAAAACAAGTTCTGCAGAACCACTGGCATGGCTTAGTTTAGATTTTATTTTTCTTCAGTGAAAAAGTAATGCACGTGGAGGATAGAAAAATATTCAGTGCAGAAAGATTGAGGAATGCCACCATCCTAATGGAATGGCGTTTTTTCTTCCAATATCGCTCCATATTTATATATATTTTAACAAAGCCTAGTGTATTATATACAATATAAATATACAATTTTAAATTCTGCTTTAATTTTAAAAAAAGATTTTATTTATTTGAGAGAGAGCAAGAGAGCACAAGCAGGGGGAGCGGCCGTGGGAGAGAAAGAGGGAGTAGCAGATTCTCCGCTGAGCAGGGAGCTGGGCAGACGGACATGGGGCTCCACCGGTCAGGTCATGATCGCAGGGTCCTGGGATCGAGCCCCACATCCGGCTCCCTGCTCAGTGGGGGAGCCTGCTTCTCCCTCCCCCTCTGCCGCTCCCCCTGCTTGCATTCTCTGGCTCTCTCTCTTTCTCTCTGTCAAATCAATAAATAAAATCTTAACAAAACAAAACAAAAAACCCCAAGCATCTCCGTTGCCGCAGTCTTCATCTTTGTAAATTTAAAGAGTTACATGATATTCCATAGCGGGGATTTGTCGCAGATGGACTTAACTCCCTGTCTCCTACACCCTAGTTGTTAGGTTTCCATTTACGCTCATGTTTCTATTATAAAGCTCATGGCCATAAAATATAATTGCACATGATGTGCATAAAGTTGTGCAGACTGGATACATAAAATCTTACCACTTTCCTTTATATCGGCAGCAACAAAGTAGAAGCCACGATGGAAAACATATTCCATTTGGAATGTCAATCAAACATACAAAGCCCTTCGAACTAAAGAAGTAAGGATGTTGTAAGATTTTTTTCCTTCCAAAAAATGCAACATGTTAATAAAGGATGCAGTTGTCCAAGAGGAGGGAGTCGAGCGGGGTGTGATTCCCACGGTGCCCACAACATCCTGCCCATTGGCTGCTCTCGGGGCGCTAACATACCCTCCTTTCCCTCTACTCTTTCTCTATACATGCGACCTTGTCTTTGCTGAACTCAAGCCCGCTGTCTTGCATTCGCTACGAACCCAAGTTCCTCCCACCAGAGGCAACCAAAGTCACGCTCAGGTGTTACATTCAGACACGCCATGACATCGGAGCCACTCTTCCCACTGCCACCGCTCTTAGGGGGATGCCCATTCCTCCTTCTCGTCACAAGCCCAAGTGTCAATCGGGACTCTCAGCTGCCACCAGCTCTGGTCGATATAAATGGAAAGAAGTTCATTGCAACGGTCCTTGGCAGCCTGGGGAATGATCAGGAACAGCACAGACCAAGCCTAGAAGCTGGGCTAGACCAGGGACATCTGGAGGGAAGCCAGGCCACAGCCAAATTCAGGCCACCAAGCCAGTCAGGTGATGTCACCGCCACCCACCGTGGAGCCCCTCAATGCCACGCTTGCTCTGCTGCCAGCATGGAGCCCAGAAATTCCACATTCTTGCTGCTGCTGCTTCTGTCAACAAAAGGGATTTGCCACCAACCAAGCCTCTTTCCGTTACCAGCTCCCACTACAAAGTCTGGGGCGGGTGTGGGTGGTTAGCCCACCTAGGTCACGAGCCCGCACCCCGGTTTCAAGGAGAAGTATGAGCTTAGGCTCCGTAGCGGGAAGAGAGCAGGTCTGCCTCGTGAGGCTCTTCGGTGGGGTCTTCCTCCAACAAAGAGGGAGCACATGGTCGATATTGTTGTAACCCTGCAACTCAGACTAACAGGGAGGCTTCGAGATCCCCATTCTGAAGCAATGTCTCTGGCAAACAAAGAAAGACATGTGGATCTGTGCTGGAACAAGCAAAAACCCCAACAAAAGGCAATCCAAGTTTCCACCACTGTCCCAAAGCATCGGGGCAGCTTCTCCAGAACCCAATCAGTTTAACAAGATTTTATTTATTTATTCATGAGAGACACAGAGAGAGAAAGAGGCAGAGACACAGGCAGAGGGAGAAGCAGGCTCCATGCAGGGAGCCTGACGTGGGACTTGATCCGGGTCTCTAGGATCAGGCCCTGGGCCGAAGTTGACACTAAACCACTGAGCCACCCAGGCTGCCCCAGATCCTCTCATTTTTGTTAAAATAAAATTACATCTGCTTCAGCATGTAAAGCTTCCTGCCCGCCACCCCCCTGCCCACAACCGAACCACAGGAGCTCCTTGCTTTTCATCTTTTTGACTATCATTGTTCCTTCTTCCACTTAACTACTTTTAGGACAGCCCAAATACCTTGCCTGGTCCCCCAAAGACAAAATCTCCTTGGCTTTTCTGTTCGCTGGACTTCTTTCCACTTTGGGGGGCACTGCAGCTCCAGTCTTCAAAGCAGAGCACAGCCCCTCAGGACCTATGTATTACTATATAAAATTAATGATTATGGTTTCATGTGAATTTGCCTTGATCATGCTGATCCACAGTCCCAGGACAGCTGAGGTTCTAGAATGCTCTGAAACGTTGTATGCTCCCCCTTCTCCTTCGCCCTCCCTGGCTCCAGTGTCCATTTACGACGTCCCAAGACCATGACAAATACCACCTCTTCCTCACCCCTCTCTCTCTCCCTGTAGCAGTCTGCTAAAGCTGCATAACAAAGCACCCCAGACTGTGTGGTTTGAGCAACAGAAATATATTCTTTCACGGTTCCAGAGCCTAGACCCCTGGGACCAAGACGTGAGCAGGGTTGGCTTCTCCTGAGGCCTCTCTCTTGGAGATGGCTTTCCTCTCATGTCTGCACATGGTCATCCCTCTGTAAGTGCTCCTGTACTAATCTCGTCTTATAAAGACCCCACTCTTAATGGATTGAGGACTGCCCTAATGACCTCGTCTTACCTTACTTACCTTTTTAAAGGCCCACCTCCAAATATGCTCACAATGGAAAGGTACTGGGACTTAGAACTTCAACAGATGCAGATTATGGGGGGCGGGGGAGACCCTAATTCAGCGCCCAACACTAGCCGACCACCTGGCACTGTGCCGGGTGGGCACGGTGGGGTAGTTAGGCACACCTGGGAGGCCTCCCAGCCCTGCTGCTGGTCCGCATGAAGCCGGCAGCTTCCTCCATGATCGTGCCTCGCTTGCTGTGAAATAGGGGTCACACAATGGGGGGCACGCCTTCCTCTCAGCTGGCCGTGTGAGTGAAATCAGGTCGAAGGCCTGAGGCTCGCTAGGGCACTGGACGTGTGGAAATTAATATTGTGAGGAGGTGTCATAGGGGACAGAGAAGCATAAGAAGCCCTGGTCAGGGGCTTCCCTGGTCATGGCCTTCCCTGATGACCTGGAGTTGTCACCAGACGTGGAGGCACCCAGCGTGGGCTTCTCCAAGAGCGGTCACTCCCCTGACCGTGAGAGCAAACACGCATCCAGGAGAGCCTTGATTTGGTGCCCCACCACATGGGAGTTCAGGAGAGAGGTGTTTGCTGGGGGCCCCGGGGAGGCCGGGGGTCCTCCGTATCTTGTGTGTCATTATTGGTTGTTTATGTATATTTGGCATAATTGGGAATCTCTGATTTTCTGCAGCCTCATCAAGGGGAAAGGACTGGTTTCTCATTTGTCACTCTAGTCACACCATTGCCCCTAGGACCTTCCCAGTAAGGAACAGACCCCGGGGTGAGAGTGGAGAAGGGACCCAGAGAAGCTGGGGAGGGGACCCAGGGGTGCAGGTGGTCAAATGGCAGCAGGAGCCTGAGGAGAACAGAGCCCAGGGAGCCACACGGGTTGTCAGGGGCTCTGCCACCTTCCAGGCCCGGAAGCCTGGGGATGCCAAGGGCAGCCAGTGGCTCCAGGGCGGGGCCCCCCTGCAGGAACCACAGGAGGCTTGTCCTCCAGAGTCAGGGCAGCGCCAAAGCCATTTGTTTTCTGACTTGGAGAAAAACAGTCCACATGTGCCAACAATGATCTTTCAAACAAACGGAGAGCGATTTGTTATGGGCGGTGGGGAGCAATGAGTCCTCTGGCTTCTCTGCGATGACGGGAGAAAGCTGGGCTGTCACAGTGGGACATGACGAATGGCTTCCTGCTTGGAGCAGAATCTGGGGTGGGGGTGTCATCTTGCCCTGGCCCGGGGTGGGGGTCAGGTGGAGGGGGGACTACCTGGTCCCTAATCTCCCCAGTGGAACCTCTCTGAAGACCAGTCCCATCTTCTGCAAACTGCACGCAACATCCTGCTTCTCAAGTTTTTTGACTTCTACATAGAGATCCAGAGGGAAAATGGTTAGAACTTAGGGCCAGAAGAAGCTCATCTCTCCTGATGAAAGGGTGCATGTTCTTTGGTCACAAAACAGGAGTTGTTTAAGTGCTCATATTTTAAATTTTACTTTGCTTGCCCAAAAGTTACTTTGGTTGTCAAGTTTCGGTAGGTATAGGGATTATACACTCCAGGTTTCTGGTACAATTATTCTTTTTTTTTAATATTTTTTAAATTTTTTTATTTATTTATGATAGTCAGAGAGAGAGAGGCAGAGACATAGGCAGAGGGAGAAGCAGGCTCCATGCACTGGGAGCCCGACGTGGGATTCGATCCCGGGTCTCCAGGATCGCGCCCTGGGCCAAAGGCAGGCGCCAAACCGCTGCGCCACCCAGGAACTGTTTCCAAAAAAGAAAAAGAAAGAAAGAAAGAAAGAAAGAAAGAAAGAAAGAAAGAAAGAAAGAAAGAAAGAAAGAAAGAAAGAAAGAAAGAAAATTTAAATAAGAAAATTTTCACTAGTAAACACAATATCCAATTTCTTTTAGTTCCCTTTTGATCTTTAGCTACATGAATATAGCTTTTCTAGGGTTGTAATTGCAGGCTGGAGCCATACACTCACACTCAATTTTGTTTTTTGTTTTTTGTTTTTTTTTGCTGCTTTTGTTTTGTTTTGCTTGTTATTTTTACATAATATTAGTTCACAAAGATCATATTTCCACTGGGGCATCCTATTCAGTCTTTTCCACAATGGTGCAATATTCTCCAGAACCACGGAATATCGGTAGAGTTGAATCTAATCCTATGCACCATAAATAGGCTATTGTCGGACATTGCATTTTTTTCTAGATCGCTCACTGTAATAAACAATTTTGTTATTACAAAAACAAATGAGCAAAGGTTATGAAAGAAGTCATGAAGAAAAGAAATACAAATGGCTAATAAGCCCATGAAACATGTTCAAGCTCTGGGGTGATACATCACACAATGATTGATGATATATTGAAACAGTAAGACGCCCTGCGCTCTTGCCCGTGGACAGAGCCCAAATTAAACAAAGATGTTGCTCAGTGCTGGAGCTGTGGTGGAGAGACTCCGGGCTTGGCTGTGTCCCTCCCATTCACAGGGATGTGAATCGGTCCATGTCTGGGGGCAGCAACTGCTCTTCTAGGGCACCCTCTTCTAGGCTAGATGCTGAGCCTACAACATACAGGTTTCTTTTTTTTTAAGATTTTATTTATTTATTCATGAGAGACACAGAGAGAGGCAGAGACACCGGCAGAGGGAGAAGCAGGCTCCGTGCAAGGAGCCCGATGCAGGACTTGATCCCAGGACCCCGGGATCACTGCCCAAGTGGAAGGCAGACGCTCAACCGCTGAGCCACACAGGTGTCCCAAACACGGGGGTTTCACTCATTCATTAAACACTCCCCCCTGACCCCCCAATTTAAATGCCCTGAATGTCCAGTCCCCAGGGGAGTGGTGAAGCACTATTCAGGGGTCCGGTGAAGCACTATTCAGGGGAGTGGTGAAGCTAACATGTGTCCGGTGTTCACACTATTCACTCACTAGATGTGTAATAAAGGTTTCTTAATACGACAGGGAAATGTTTGTGCTACAGTGTTGGGTGACACACCGAACCTTGATACAAGTCGCTCTCAGACCAGCCCAGGACTGGGACTCAGCCAGCCTGGTTTCAAGTCCTGGCACTGCCCATCACCTAGTTGTGAGCATTTGACCGGTGACCTCGCCTCTCCGAGCCTCAGTTTCCTCATCTGCAGAAGGTGAGCACTAAGGTCTCCTATGGCTGTCATGGTAACAAAACAATGTGTCGTGTGCACGGCACATGCTGCACCTTCTCTGAACTATAAACTCTCTCCGGGGTCCTCTTATCCTCCCATGCCTTAAAAAAGAACGAAAGCAAAAACAGAAGCACAAATCTTCAATGTGTCTCCAGCTCAGAGCTCCCCACCCACTCCCATCCAAGTGCCTGCGGGACCCTGCCACGCGCGTGTGCCTCGGCCCACCACTCAGTCCTGCCGAGTGGCCCAGGGCAGGGAACCCTGCTCATCTGTCAAAGGCCAATCCCAAGCCACCTCTTTTGGGAGGGGTCCTTAGCCTAGGAATTAGCAAGTGACCCCCTTTCGGGAGCATTCTTAGGCTCTCTGCAAACCTCCAACTTAGGTTGGAGGCATCAGTGAAGACGTGCTCAGGCACAGAGCCTGAGGGAACAGCTGGATAAACTGTCACATGGTGAACCCAACCTTGTAACCAACACCAGGATTTACAAAACAGATCCCAACCAGGCCCCCCAAAGGCCCCCTTGTGCTCCCCAAGGACCATCACTCTCCTGACTTCTAAGCCGTTCTCGTCCTTCACATAGACGGAATCATGTAGAATGTTCTCTAGTGTGTGCCTCCATGGCTGCCCAGTGTCTGTCAGGCCCATTCTTGCTGCAAGAACCCCTCAGCACCCACTTCCCAGAGCTGTGTGGCCCTGGGAGGTGCCACTGCCCCAGGATGTTTTCATTCTAGGGCTGGGGATGTCTGGCAGTTCCAAATTAGAAGTTGTTCTGAATAGGGCTCGTGCTGTTATCAACACCCTACTACCTGACTTGCTGTGCACACTTACACCTGTGTGCATTTTTGCTGGATGTGAACGTGGGAGTGGGGTGACTGGATCAGGGGGTCCATACATTCAACTGAGTGGTGTTCTCATGGCTTTCCTCTCATCGCTCCACACCTTTGCTTGCGCTAGTTTTTTGTTTTCTTTTTTAACACAAATGCATTTATGGTCCTACTGGACTAATGCTCCTTGGGTCATCACTGCCTGGTTGCAGCCATGAATTCCCACACAAAGAGGTCACTCCTGCAGGCCCAGCTCAAAGGCTGCTTCCTCTCCTTCCTCTCTGCAAGTCCAATCTCTTCCTCTGCGCTTGGGGGGTGGGGAGGGCTCCTGGGTTCAACGCGTTCCCCTGGGGTTGGGATGCTGCTGCGAGTTCCTCTGGCCGGACGGGCGGCCTCATGAGGGCAGAGCCAGGTGGCAGGACGGCAGGACGCAGCTGGGGCAGCCGGGGGCTTGCAGGCCGCGGGGGCATCCGTGAGCGCAGCGCGGCCCAGGGCGGGAAGCGACCACTTGGGGGTGCGGCGCTTTGCTCGGGGAGCCCCCCTCCCCCTGCCTCCGAGGGACACCGTCCTGTGTCCCCCTCAGAAGGCGCCTGACCCCTGGGGACCCCTCGCCACCTTGGTCCCCGACTCCCCCCACCGCCGCCCTTTCCGCGGAGCCGGGAGGCGCTAACCTTTGGTACCCAGCGCGCCCCTGGGCCGGCGGGTGGGGAAGGGATCGGGTTTCACCGGCGCCCGGGGGGGAGGGGACGGGGAGGAGGAGGGCGGCCCGGATGGGGTGCCCCCCTCCTCGGCTCCCACCGGGGAAAGGTTAGGGGGTCCCCGCTCCCGCCCCCGGCCGCGGCCCCGCGCGCCCCTCGGGGGCCGGGGTGGCCGGGGTGGCGGGGGCGGGCAGGGAGGAGGGGAGAGGGAGGGGGAGGGGGAGGGGAGGGGAGGGAGGGGACGGAGGGGACGGAGGGGAGGGAGGGGAGGGAGGGGGAGGGCGGGCCCCCGGCGCCCCGCGGCCCCGCCCCCGCCGCGCCCTCCTCGGGGCGGGATAATTGAACGGCGCGGCCGGGGCGCAGCGTTGGCTGCGGAGGCCCGGCCGGAGCGTGGAAGCCAGCAGCCCGCCCCGCGCCCGCGCCCGCGCCCCGCGCCCCGCGCCCCGCGCCCCGCGCCCGCGCCCCGCCTTTGTCCGCCGCCGCCCGCCGCCCGCCGCCCGCCGCCCGCCGGCCCCATGGAGCGCGCCGCGCCGAGGACCGTCCCGCTGCCGCTGCTGCTGCTCGGCGGCCTCTCGCTGCTGGCGGCCCGAGGTAGGGGCGCCCCAGCCCGCGAGCCCCGAGCCCCAGCCCCGAGCCCCAGCCCCGAGCCCCGGAGCGGTGGGAGTGTTGGGCCGGGCCGTCCTGGGTGCTGCGCGCCGGCCGCGCCCTCCCCGCGCCCCACTCCGGGCTCTGGTCCCAATCGCCGTCACCTGGGCCACTTGTTTTAAAGAAGCCGTTTCCTCCTCCCGGACCCATCCTCCGCCTCCTGCCCCCCCCCCCCCCCCCCGCCCAGTGCCCACCCATCTTCCCACCGGGGCGACGTTGGGAGGTTAGGGAGAAGCCCTAGCTGGTGGTTGTGAGCCCCTGGGTGCCCTGCTCTGCGGTCGGAGCGCCCCGCGCCTCTGCTTGGCCGCCCCCACCTCCACCTCTCCGTAGGGGCTGTTGTACCCAGCTCGCTGGTGAGAAAACTGAGACCCGGGACAGTAGTTTGTCCAGGGGACAAAGCCAGTCATGGGTTAGGGGGTGGGCTTGAAAAATCAGAAAGGAAGACCGCAGTCTGCAGATTTTTATGGTGATAGCCAGTGTGGGGAACCTCTGCCTGCCCTCCTGGGACATAGAGGGCCTCAAGACGGGGGCTGGGCAAGGCTACACACAGCTGGGGCTGGGGACAGGCCACTGCCAGACCCACCCACCCAGGGCAAGGGGCCAGAGTGCTGCGCCCAGGACTGGCAGCGTGGGGATGGCCCTTGGCCCTTCTTTCCCCCTTTATCCTCAAGGCCCAGCTCCTGGGGGTCGGGGTGGGGGTGGGGTGACCACTGGGCCCTGTGGATTAGAGCCACAGTGGGTGAGCCCAAGCCATGGCCTCTGACCTCTCTGCTGACCTGTGACTCATCACTCATTAGTCAGGCCTCCCTGCCTGGAGGCTTTGTTCTTCCTGGGGCCAGGCCCAGACAAGAGCCCTGACCACCTTCACAATCCCAGATGCTTTATCTCGTGCTTAGTTTTGTTTCTTTGCAAGTCTCCTGTGACCACCCTCCTGCTTGGTCAGAAGGTCACTGGGGAGAGGTTGGGGGCAGAGGGCAGAGCTCTGCAGGGGTTTCTTGGCTTGCTCACTGCTTGCAGTAGGTCCAGGAGCTCTGGCTCTGGGGAGGCGGGCATCTCATGGGGGACATGGCATGGGAGGCACAGGGCTCCAGCTTGGCAGAGAGAGCCATTCTGGCCACCCCCCCCCCCCCCCACACACACACACTCTGGGCTCACAGGAGGCTTGTTGAAAGAGATGGTGCCTGAGCAGGAGCTGGTCAGGCAGGCAGAGGGAGGAGGGGCATTTATCACAGTGGCTGGAGTGAAAGCCCCAGGGGGGCTCTCTTTGGAGGCCACACAAGACTCTTGTTGGAAGTAGAAAGGGCCCCAGGGCCCCTGTGTATTTTACAGACGGGTAACTGAGGCAGGCCCAGCGAGAAGGCATGGTAGAGAGAACTCTCTCAAGCCTGAGTGCCCCCATCCCCCACCACGGTGCTGTCCTGCCCACTGTGTGAGCAAGTTCCTCTGTGGCCTGGCGGGGGCCTGGCGGGGTCTGCCTCGGAAGGACTCAGGCTGGAGGGGCTCCCATCTTCTTTATCCAGAAGGCCCCTGACTTCAGGCCTCTGTCCTAAAGGAGACCTGCTAAGTGCACACCCGGGCTGGCGTGGCCTTCTGTTTCTTTTGGGGTGGCCCCCTCTTTTGAGTTTGGCATGGTCTGGGGAGAGGGAGCTGGAGCTCATGGGTCTGTGTCTGGAAGCCTGGAAGCTGTCAGGTTCCCTGCGGTGACACAGTCCCACCCCCCCCACCAAGGGCCATGGGGGGCATGAGGAAATGTCATTGGAACCGGTCACGGTCACGGGGAAAGGCCATCCTGTGGGGAGCCCTGTAGCTGAACCTCCCTTGGCCTGGCCCCCACGATGCAACAGGGTGCTGGTCTTCCGTGCCAAGGGACAGTGCCGAGCCACTGCCTGTCCCGTGTCTGTCTGTCCTGTTGGGCTTTGCCGATGGTGGGGTGGGAGGGAGTGGAGAGGAGGAGGGCATTTGGGAGAGACAGCCGCGCTTTCTCCAAGACTTTCTTGGCCTCTGGCTGCAGCGGGCAGCGTTTCCGACTGATTACAGAGCAAGGCGCTGGGAGGGAGAACAAAGACGGGAGAGGGCTTGGCTTGGAAGCACATGGCCTGCGCCGCCGCTGGAACTTTCCCAGGCTAGTGGTGGGGGCCGGACAGGCTGGAGTGGGGGTGCTGCTGGAGTGCTGAATGCGTAGAGACGAGACTCGGGGTCCCCCAGGGTGGGGGGCAGCCCTGCAGCCTCTCGTGTGGGGGTGTCCAGGTGACACCTTCTCCTGGCACTGCCTGGGACCCCCCCGCTCCCCCAGTGCAGGACTCCGTTTGCCACCCCTTCTGGACAGTGGTGTGCAGGGCCAGGGGGGGATGCGAAAGCCTGGCTCCCTCATCTTGGGGTCCCAGCGGGCCGGCACGAGCTTCTGTGGGACGGGAAACAACTTTGCCTGTATCCGGTGGTTTTCTCATTTGTAAAATGAAGATAACAGAAACCTTCTTCGTGGCCTGCCCTGGGGACTGAGGGAGAGACAGGGGGCCCTGCTCGCCGAGGCAGCTGGATTAGTATCACCTGGTATTTGCGTGGCCCCCTCCCTGGGTAAGACAGGGTTCTTTCCCTCCAGAGAGCTCTGAAAGTCCTACTGAATTCCCCGGGACGGCTCGGATCCAGCAGCCGTCGAGAGCCAGAGGCAGAGCTGTGCTGGGGAAGGGGACGCGGGTGGCCTGGGCCAGCCTCCTCCGGCATCCGTGCGCTGGGTATCTGCTCTGTGCCAGACACTGTTCTAGATCGTGGGGAGACGGCCAGGAAGAGTTGAGGCCTGGCCCTTCTGCCCGAGGGGCTCCCACCCCGCTGGAGGGCCAAGAGTCAACAAGTCATTAGGAACCAACCCCATAGGCCGAGAGGGAAGAGTCAGGGAAGATCTCCCGAAGGACACAGCCTGCAACTGGCAGGTGTAGGAGGAGCTGACTGGGTTTCTGGGGAGCATGGCCAGGAGGATGGTGCTCCGGGCGGAGGGAAGCACACGGGTAAACACCCAGAAGGCGACAGGGCACATGGACACATGTCCTCTTCCCTCCGGTTCCTTTGAAGGCAGGACTCTGAGCAGCAGGCACAGTGGGTGGCACAGCCTTGCGGATAAAGTCACATGAAAACAGGCCCACTAGCATCCCAGCCATCTCGCCAGTGTGTTTGATACAAGGAAAGCCTCGCCTTTGCAGCACATCACATTATAACAATTTGATTAATAAAAGCTTTTGCAGACTCCAGTGTCCTTGTAAGGACCTCAGATGTGGCCACCTAACCAAACGGGGACACCCATGATGTCAACTTTCCTGGGATCGGCGACCCTTCGGCCTGGAGGGAGCTTGGCGATGAGAGGGTGTGGCGGGGCGGCTGGTGAGGTCATCGGCCCAAAGTCACAGCGGGCTGGGCGCTGTAGACTGGCCCTTGTCCTCCTGGGCCGCCTCCCTTAGCCCTCGGGCTGGTCCTCACGAGGCTCTGGGTCAGGATGGAGTCAGGTGCCTGTTGTTCCAGCTGCCTGCGTGTTATCAAGAGGTGGGGGTGGGCCCTCAAAGAAGTGAGGAGACTGGTCCCAATTCCGAATGTGACCCATCCCATGCTCTCTTCTTCTGTTTCCTGAAGTACGGAGTGAGAACACACCCTGCTCTAGGAAATTATTATAGTTGACCTATTTTTACATTAGTCTCTAATTTAGTCCTCTCAACAATCCTATGAGGAAGGGGCTGTCCTTATTTTCATTTTAGGGACATATAAACGAAGGCCCAGGGCAGTTAAGTAACTTGCCTGGGAAACCCAGTGGTGAATGGAGGGCCAGGATGCAGGACCCCACGCTCCTGACTGCTCGGCTGTCTTGCCTTAAACCTAACGGTGGGGGGTGGGGACAAAGCGGGTGGGACAGCACTTGAATCCCATACACAAGTGCATGCGTGATGGGGTCCTGAGGAAGAACAGGTGTTTCCCATACATGGGAACCATAGAACCCTTGCGGGGCTCGTGGCTGGTTTGGTGTAGGACATGATCCCCGAGGTGACGGCACCTGTCTTATTTCAGGTTAGTGGACAAGCCTGTTCTGCCTGTCCTGTCCTGGGAAGCCAGTGGCCGTGGTGGTGGAGGGCTGTTTGCTCCGGTACCCAGCCCAGGGTCTGGCCATAGACCTGCCTCTCCCTTGGATGTGGCCCAAGCCAGGCCCTCCTTGCTGCCATCTCAGGGTGGGCTCAGGAGCCCACCAAGGAACCTATGTTGGCCATGCTCCCCCTGCTTCAGGGGGAGGCGGTGCACGCAGGGATGGATGCCTCTGGCCACAGAACACTGGGTGAGGTCTTGAACTGTCCACAGGGTAGAAAGTCGCCCCTTTCCTGGCATCTTTATAAAGGAAAATATTCTTGGCTGGTCCTGGGTTCCAGACACAACAGGGCGGGCCCGACATCTGGAGAGGACGGCCCTGGAAATTGTTTAGGTCATTTTCCTGCTTAATCTAGCCCCAGGCTTGCCAAGCGATCCAGCCAGAGGGCTCTGCTGACACGGCCAGTGCCGGGAGTGGGGACGCTGGACTCCTGCCCACCCTGTTGCTGACTCTGGGGGGACCCACCTGCCAAGGGCCCGGGTTACTGCTCCTGAGAGCCAGGGGCTGAGCCTTCTTTTCTCCACATGGCGGGTCTGTGATGTGTATAGTTCCCTGCACTGCCAGCCTCGGGCCACTCAGGGGGGACACCACGCAGCTGGCAGTCTGGGCCCTTCAGGGGATCCAGAGAACCAGCCTTGGGGGCTGATGGGAGCCCGGGATGGGCTTTATGGTGGGCATTTGAGGAAAATGTGGGAAAAACAGTTTGCCTATCAGGACATGGAAGCCACGGGTCAGCTGGTCCACTCCTTGTATAGGTGGGGGAACAGGCCTAGGAGGAGAAGGGAGGGGATAAGTGGTGTCATAAATCCGCTCAGTTCTTGTCAGCAGATGTTTCCCGAGTGTCCCTCATGAGCCTGGCCTAGCCCCTGAGGAGCTCTTCATAATGCCTCCATCATTTGTCAGTTCTCAGCAAGCTCGAGGCCCCAGGACATGGGACAGACATGGTCCCTGCCTCGTGGAGCTTGTGTGCTGTGTGTGGGTCTCATGTGGCTCCAGAACAAATGACTGCAAACCGAGCAGCTTAGAGCAACAGAGGCCTAGCCACTCACCGTCCCAGTGGCCACAAGTCAGATATTACGGTGTCTGCAAGGCTTTGTTCTCCACCAAGGCTCTGGGTGGGGGTGGGGGGGGTCCATCCTTGCCTCTCCCAGCTCCTGGGGGTTCTTGGTGTGCCTGGGCTCGTGGGTCCCTCTTCACGTTGCTTTTTCTTCTACCGTGTGTCTCTTCTAAGGATACTTGTTATGGGATTTGGGGGTCACCCACATGATCCAGGAGGATCTCATCTTGAGATATTTATTTATTTTTTTACAATTTTATTCAGTTATTCATGAGAGACACAGAGAGAGGGAGAGACACAGGCAGAGGGAGAAGCAGGCTCCCTGTGGGGAGCCTGATGTGGGGCTCAATCCCAGGACCCCTGGATCACGCCTTGAGCTGAAGGCAGACGCTCAACCGCTGAGCCACTCAGGTGCCCTTATCTTGAGATCCTAATTACACCTGCAAAGACCCTTAATCCAAATAAAGCCACATTCCAGGGTTAGGACGTGGATATATCATTTTAGGGGCCACCGTTTAAGGCATCGCACATACTAACAGCAAACCCAGAAACACATGCCCTCCCGTATCAGTAGGAATCAGTAGGATCAGCCTACTGATCAGTAGGCTGTATCAGTAGGAATCAGTGCTGCAATGACCCTGACATGCCATGACGAGGACAGCAGACAAAGGTGCCTCTCAAGTGGGTGGATGGGGAGGTGATACCTAGCTGAGGTGTGAGTGGTGGGGAGCTGTCTGCAAAGACCTGAGAACAGTGTTTGGACAAAAGAAGCAGCTAGCCCAAGGCCCCAGGTGTGATCAGATGTATTGGAGGGACCAGAGGGGAGTGTGTGCCCCTGGGAAAGAGTTGGGGGACCAGAGGGTGGCCGAGATGGGAGGGTCTTAAAAACTAGGATGCAGACTATGGGTTTTATCCAAAGTGAACTAGGAAGCTGCTGGAGGATTTGAAGCAGAGGAGTGACACTGACTCAGGTTTCTAGAAGTCATCTGGACTGCCACTTGGTGAGTGGACTATGGGCAGATGAGTGGGGGTCAGAATAAGCCAGTGTGGGGGCTTCTGCAGGGTCCCCGGCTAAAGCTGCCCTGGGTGGAGTGATAGTCAGGGGGCTGCTGGGAAGTGCAAAGATCTAGGGTGCCTGGGAGCTCGAGTGGACAGGACTTGCATGGGATGAGCATGGAGGGTGAGGGAGAAAGGATGGTTCAGGCTGACCCCGTTACTGTGGTGTGAGCAGAAGGGTGGGTGGTGGTTGCTAATAACTGAGCTGGAGATATGCTTCTGATTTTGACATGACGTCTCTCTGCAACCTACTCCTGTCATTTCCCCCCCATTATCCACGAAGGGGGATGTGAAGCGACCAAGGCCCAAAGAGGCCAAAGTCGCACACCTGTGCTGCTGATTTGCACCACCAGGATTCAAACCTGGAAGCATGGCTCTCAAATGTGTTCTTTTTTTTTTTTTTTTGCTTTAAAGATTTTATTTATTTATTCACGAGAGACACACAGAGAGAGGCAGAGACACGGGCAGAGGGAGAAGCAGGCTCCATGCAGGGAGCCCGATGGGGGACTCGATTCTGGGACCCCAGGATCACACCCTGAGCCGAAGGCAGACGCTCAGCCACGGAGCCACCCATGGGCCCCCCCCCAAATTGTGTTTAGGAACAGCAGGGCAGCAAACCTCCTCCTCTCTCTTGCTGCCTGGAAGTCTTGATTCTGGAAAGTTCTGCTCCGGCGGCAGCCAGTTTCCTTCCGCGTGTTACCAGAGTGTGTGTGAGCTTTAGAGTCCGAGCCAGACTCCAAGGCCACCTCTGTGTTTGCTCTGTGGCCTCAGGCGACTTGCTTAATCTCTCCCTGACCCCCTGTTTCCTCGAGCTGCCAGGATGCCATGAGATCATTCGTTCTTTTACAGGAATCGATTGAGAGCCTGCTCAGAGGCCGGCGTGGGGCAGGGTGCAGAGCTTGTCCCAGCCCTCGTGGCACTAAGTACACACGCAGTTAATCATTTGTGCTGGTGCTGGGAAGTTCGAGGTGCACAGAGACCATGGAGCATGGAACTACCGTGTGTGTGCGCGCGCGCACGCGTGTGGAGGGGGTTAGTTGGGGAAGACTTCTGGAGGAAGAGACCTTTGAACCGACGTGGGTGTGAATGAGCTGGTCCCAGGAAGGGAGTGGACACGGGACCACCCAGCTCCAGCTTCCAAAGGCCAGGTGCAGAGGACACATGACAGGCGGCCAGAGAGTGCAGGGGGCAACCAGGGGAGACGGCCCTGCAGGGTGGGCTGCCGTAGAGACGTCAGGAGGTGAGGACGGCCCCCGTGTCCGCTGCCCTTGGTTGCTCGCAGGAGGTTACTGCCTGGAGGGAGCGATCTGGGAGCTGCCTCTCCTCTCCTTCCCAGAGATGTGCCTTCTGGTCCCTCTCTTGTGCTGCCTCCTGTCGCTGGTTCTCTGCCCGAGACCCCTGTCTGTCTGTGACACGTGCTGTGTGTGATGGTTTGAGGCACCTGCCGCCCTTGTGTGGAGCCCTGAGAGCAGACTCCAGCATCCCCCCCACCCCACCTTCTGGGCCGGTCAGGTGCCCCTGAAGGGGGAGATGGCTCTGTACTTATCCTAGACCTGCAGGGGATGTGGAGGTACCAGGCACCAGACCCCAGTGACAATTACCTGGTGTCTCCCTGGGCTGTCCCTATGAGGACGGTCGCCTCCTGCCTTTCCACCTCTGGATCCCTCTCCCCAAGCCACAGCCTGCACATGGAAGGGTCATAGAGGGGCTTTTTTTCTTTTTTCTTAAGATTTTGTTTTTAAGAAATCTCTACACTCAACGTGGGGCTTGACCTCACAACCCTGAGATCAAAAGTCATGTGCTCTACCAACTGAGCCAGCCGCAGAGGGGCGTTTTGAATGCACAGAGGACGTGGGACAGCATGAGAGCAGTGGCCAAGGGTTGGGGAGGGCCCCTGGCAGGGGTGGGCTGAGCCTTCCAGGATTTTCTGTTTGGTCGCAGTTTCCTGTTGATGCCGCACCTTCTCCCCCTGCTCATTTACACACCAGAGCTTGTCACTTTTTTGTTTTGCCAAACAAGACTGTTAAAATAGAAAGCAGAGATCCAGCCAATCACCACCACCACCATTCCATATACATACAGGATGTTTGGAGGGGCAGGGTCTCCGAATAAAAGAAATAAATAAAAGACGGCCTTTTAAGTGGGATCAGGCTGGTTTGTGGGAAACCTCCCTTGGCCATTTCCTTTCTCTCCCATTTTGTTGCAATCCAGTGGGAATTTTGTCAGACTGGTGTCCATATGTGTGGCGAGGTTTGGAAAGCCTTTGCTTGACTGCAGGCTAACTTCTCTCCACCCAGTTTATAGATGAGACTGAGGCCTGGCCTTGTGCCAAATGAAAGGACCCTCATTAGTGGAGCTGTGACCAGACCCCGGGGCCTCTGCAGCTCCAGCCCTGGGCATGTCCCACCATAACGCCCCACACGAAGCAACTTGGCTTACTTCTCACTTGCTCATGGTCCAGTCCAGCGTTGCCCAGAGCCCCTGTGATGATGACAATAGATGGCAGGCTGACATTCTGGAAGCTTCCACCCAAGGAGCAGTATAGAAGCCCTCTAAGTGTCAGCCAGTATCTGTAGTGTTGGGAAGAACATGCATGTCTTTACCACTCGATGAGAACACGTGCTGCTCTAGACCGTGAGGCGCAGTGTGGCCCCGAACACTTAGCATGCCTTTGGCGTCCATCAAAACCACCAGGACTCACAGTCTGCCCTCTAGTCTTTACGAAGCCCTAATTCACCCAGAAGAAGTTTTAGCTGCTGTCTCAGGTGACAGGTGGTATCTGAAGCTGGTGAACCAGCCTATGTCCATATGCTCATCAGTTATTCTGGCAGGTGTGGCTCTTCCCTGAAGGGAGGTGGTGGGGTGTTGGCCACGAGGCGATGTGTCGGTCTGGAGGGGCGTATGATTCCCGTGAAGAAGAACGCTCTTCCCATTCCCATTCCTGGTGCAGTAACTCGTGTGACTGTATGATTCCATTTCGAAGACTCTTTCTGTGGTCTGACCCTGATGTAAGCATTTTGCCTGGATTATCACATCCAGCCTCCCAGCCCAACACTGTAACCTCCCCACTTGACAGGTAGGGAAGAGGAGGCTCAGCGAGGTGGAGGCCGGTCCAGGGCTGGGCAGTTTTAACCCACACATCACCTCCCTTGGAATATCTGAGTCAAAGGCTAATAAGATTTTGCAGCAGAGCTTATTCTTCGTTTATATTTAGTGTAATGCTTTGTGGATCCAATTCACAGTCGGATTACAAGGAACCGGAAGTTAAAAGTGTGCTCCATCGAGCTTCTGCTCAGAAGGGAGGGAAGTGGTCCGAGAGAGAAGATTGCAGACTGCCGGAGGCCCTGCTTCTCTTAAGAGCACCTGCGGCCCAGCATCGGGCATGCATGGGCCTCCAGCGTGGGCTCACCTGAGGGTGATGTCATCGATATTGGCATCGCTCCCAGGAGTTAGGGATAAAAGAAGCCTCATTTGCTCCATGTGGCTGAGGGCTGTTCAGATGTGGTGGGGTCTCTGCATGGGATTTCTGTGAATCGATGTCCTTCTGGAAGGGTTGCCAGCCAGTCTATGACTGCTGGTTGGCCTGATGCTGTCCACCGCCGTGAAATCCTTGATGGTTGGTGCCGGTGAGATGTGGTGTCCAGTGGGAGGTGTCACCCTGTTCTCTTCTTGCTTCCCACCCCCCGGCCCCCTGGCCCAGCTGTATATCCCCTGTCTGAGCAGACCACTGCCTGGGCTCCCCCTCTCTCTCTTTCCCTTGCACTGACAATGCTGAATTCTTTTTTTTTTTTAAGATTTTATTTATTTATTTATTCATTACACACACACACACACACACAGGCAGAGACACAGGCAGAGGGAGAAGCAGGCTCCATGCAGGAAGCCTGATGCAGGACTCGATCCCGGATCTCCAGGATCACGTTCCGGGCTGAAGGCGGTGCTAAACTGCTGAGCCACCCGGGCTGCCCACAATGCTGAATTCTTAATGTATGTGGTTGGGGAAGTGATGCCAGAAGGATGGCCTCCCTATCACCCCCCAAAAGCCTTCCCTAGGCTCTTGCTTAGGGTAGAGAGTGAGCGCTGCCCTCTGCTTTCTTTCCTTAACATTTCACCTCTTCCCTGAGGTCACCTGGCTCGCTACGTACAAACCTGTAGCCGCCACCAAACTGCTACAGGGGGAACTGTCTCTAAATAGTATTTTTAATTTATTGTTATTTTTAAAAAAGATTTTATTTATTTAGGAGAGAGAGAGAGCACAAGAAAGGAGAGCAGCAGAGGGAGAGGGAGAAGCAGGCTCCTCACTGAGCAGGGAGCCTGATACGGGACTCGATCCCAGGACCCCGGGATCACGACCTGAGCTGAAAGCAGACGCTTAACCGACAGCCTCCCAGGTGCCCAAACACTCAATCAATTTTTTTAAATGTGTGGTTTTTTTTAAAATTGCGGTAAAATACACATAACATAAAATTCACCATTTTAAACGTTTTTAAGTGCACGGTTTGGTGACATTAAGTACATTCCCATGGTTGTGCAACCATCACCCCGTCTGCCCCCAGAATCTTTTCATCTCCCCAAACTGAAGCTCTGCGCCCACGGAACAGCTCCCACCCCCCACCCTGTCCCGTAGCCCCTGGTGCCCACCATCTGTTTTCAGTCTCTGACTGTGGCTCCTCCAGGGACCTCGTAGGTGGAGTCTCACAGGCTTGATCCTTTCCTGACCGGCTTAATTCACTGAGCACGACGTCTTCAACAACCAAATGTTAAACGGAGCATTTAGTTCATAATTAGGCTCTCGGCTTTTAAACCATCGTGGGGAAGGCCAAGGTCATTTTAACGCAAAGACACCTGTGTAGCCACTATTCTGCAGGCACGAGGAAGGGTAAGCAATGGTCCAGACTGTCGTGCTCTATGTGGCTTTAGTAGAACAGGAAGCTGGGGTCTCTATCATCTGAACACGGTGCGTAGCAGGTTTTCAGACTATCTATGCAGGTTATGGCAAATGTTTTTTTTTTTTTTTAAGATTTTATTTATTAATGAGAGACATATAGAGAGAGAGAGGCAGAGACACAGGCAGAGGGAGAAGCAGGCTCCACGCTGGGAGCCCGACGTGGGACTCGATCCTGGGTCTCTTTATCTTTTTTTTTTTTTAAGATTTTATTTATTCATGAGAGACAGAGAGAGAGAGAGAGGCAGAGACACAGGCAGAGGGAGAAGCAGGCTCCATGCAGGGAGCCCGACATGGGACTCGATCCTGGGTCTCCAGGATCACACTCTGGGCTGAAGGTGGCGCTAAACCGCTGAGCCACCCGGGTGGCGCATGGCAAATGTTTATAGTGACCGCTCTTCCCTTGCTACAGAGCTGGGACAGGCGGGGACACCAGCCTGGGCTCCCTACCTAGCCGTCCTTCCCTGGGCCACCATGCCTCCTTTCTGCCCTAATGTGATTTTCGTCCCCAGAGTAAAGCTTGTTCACGGCAAAGGGGACAAGGATGAAAACAGCAAAGACAGCTCGGAGTCCCTATCGCGATGGGTCTTGGAAGAGGTGTGTCGGGGGTGGGAGTGACATTGGCCTTGGTGCTTTAGAGACCCTGGGCCCGCCCCAGGGAAAGGAAATGCTTGGGAAGAGCCCAGGGGAAGGTGGGGGGCGGGGAGCTTTTTTGTTTCAGAACATAGGTTAATAACAGACCTTCTCTTGGACGGGATGCACATGTCCGTGAAAGACCAACCTGCTGCAGATGCTCCCTGTTGACACCTTGAGCCGTGACTCTGGAGAATTCTGCAGGGGGTTCCCCTCTGTCTGCGAGACCCCTCCTTTCCCTGCAGCTCTGATGGGTTGGGGGGCAACTGTCTCTAAGGCCAATAAAGTGGTAATTCTGGAGTCTCAGACCCATGGCCCCAGCGTGTCCCAGGCTCTCAGCAGCCCCACACTAAGGGGTAGTAGGCCCCAATCAGTTGTTATTCGGGGAGTCATTGACTCCCCGTGAAGAGGTGTGTTTGCAGTCGAACCTTGTACTCCAGGGACAGTCTTGCAGATCCGGCCTGGTTAAGATGCCTGTGGCCAGTCTGTCCTGTTCAACTAATACTGAGCCTCACTGTTTGTGCCAGGTGTGGGCGGATGCTACAGGGTCACCGGGAGGACAGAGGTACCATCCCTGCCCCAGAGGAGTTCCTAATTTGCCAGGAGGCAGACCAGACCAGCTTTGGAGGCTGTCAGAACCAAACCTGATGCTTGGCTTTGCCACTCACCTCCCCCAGCCGTGTGACCTTGAGCTAGTTCCTTAACCTCTCTGAGCTGCAATTTTCATACATGCAAAATGGGGGACATAATGAACTGGCCTCACTGGGGGTCTTGTGAGAGTCGAGGTAAGTGGTGGGCCCAGCACACAGTGAGCACTCAGCGACAAGCACTCACTGAGCAATGGCAGTGATGGTGGGGAGGCATGATGATGAAGGATATCCCAACAGAGCTCGGTGATGTTTGGAGGTGAGCGGGTGATAGGGCTAGACGGAGAAGGACCAGAGCCTCGAGGGGCCAGAGCCCAGGCCCAGGAGCAGTAGAGCGAGAGGTTGGCCTGGAAAGCATCGGGGATTTTGAGTGACAGCTGAGCGCTCCCCCTGGTGTGGGGAGGGCAAGGCATGGTCCCGGGGGGGATGAGGACGCCCTAGCCTTTATGTTTCCATCCCTGTGTGGTGACTTAGCTCCATTTGGCTTCTTCCGTTTGTAATTATCTTTGAAGTCCAGGTTCCATACCTAGAGCCACCGATGGTGACAAAACACTTAAGGCATATGTTTTATCTTTTTTTTAAGATTTTGTTTATTTATTTTTGAGAGACAGAGAGGCAGACACACAGGTGAGCCCGATGCGGGACTCGATCCCAGGACCCCGGGATCACACCCTGAGCCAAAGGCAGACGCTAACTGCTGAGCAACCCAGGCGTCCCCCACAGCATATGCTTTAAAGACAGTGGTGAAAGGGTTAGAGGAGACACAGGAGTAGGACAGTCCCTGGCTGCCTTCTGTGTGCCGGGCGCCCACAAGAACCATGTGACTCAGTGGTCTGAGCCCCATTTCACAGATTGGGGCGCCCCTGTGAGGTGCAGACAGTTTCAGGAATTTGCTCCAGGGATGGTGAGCTGCAGAGTGGGCTTGGGGGTGGGGGGACAGGGGCTCGAACCCCCATCTGCCTGATGTTGCCCCTTCCTCCCCACTGCACTGCTGCGCTCCGGAGGGCTTGATAAACAGGGGCTGGCAGTCTCCCTCTGGTCCCTCTGACTTTAAGCCCCAGCTCTCAGCTCATCCTGATGTCAGCATCTCCGCCTTGACCAGAAACCCATGAACTTTGGCCAGTTAGCCCAGCTCTCAAGGGCCGTTGGCCACCGGTGCTGGCCCTATACCCTGGTCGCAGTGCTCCAGCTGCGGGGCTGGCAGGGCCATGTAAGCAGGGAGGCCTTCAGGACAGCTGTCCCCTGCTTGTTCGGAGAGTCTGGAGAATGTCTTCCCTTTGATCCAGCTCCTCTCCTCCCTCTCTGGCCTAAGCAAATACTCAGGACTTTAGGAATGACAGTTTATGAACAGAGATGTCCAGCCCAGAGCTGTTCATTCCTTGAGAGTAAAATATAGGAAGGGATGGAGGTGCCAAGAGAGGGGGCATGGCTTGGAAAAGATGCCTCCTTTGCCCGGCAAGGTGACCCCTTGTGCCCTGCGTGGTGGCATAAAAGGGGAGGTAAGGGCTCCTGGGGGAAAGAGATGGTGAATCAAAGAAGCTCATCACGTGTCAGGGCTGCCTGTTACAATGAGGACAGTGACACCCTGCCGGGTCTGGTCCCCGCATCCCTGCCTTGTCACCATCCAGCCCGGCCATGGGCCCTGGCAGACTCTCCGTTGCCCATCTGCTGGGGCTGTGTGAGAGCTTCCCTGTGGCTGATGGGGATGCATCCCCAAGAGGGATGAGCTGACCCCAGAGGGCTGTGAGGCTCCCGGGGGGGGGGGCAGCACATGCTGATCCCCACTCCCCCTCCCTGCCCCAGACGCAGCCCCCAGGCGGCTCTGCTTTGCACAACCTCCAGCTTTGTGGCTGCTTGGAGCATTCCAGGGACATTCCAAATTTCTGGACTGAGCAAAAGACTTAATATTTTTATCATCCTGCTGAGAAGAAGGTTCAAAGTGCTCAGGTTCCCCAGTGAGAATCATTTCCAAATGTTTCCACAGCTCAGGGCACAAGGTTCCCACGCTGCTAAGGCGGCCATGGGAGTCTGAGCCTCCCCGGTGCTTGCCTTTCCCAGGGCCGGAGGGAGGCTTTGGGGGTGCTGCTCATCCCTGGGGGCTTCCGCACCCCAGACGGGGGCCGCGGCCCCTGAGAACCGGGGAACCAGGCCAGCAAATCCCTGGGTGCTCAGACCTTTAGCAGCTCAGCATCTCTCCGGAGGCGCTTCAAGCCCCGTCTTCACCACCGAGGGGGCTGCGGCTCAGAGACGGGACATTGCCAGGCCAGGGTCACAGAGCAAGGACGAGCCGGAGGTGGGGTTGGAGCTGTGACCCCAGCAGCTCGTGCCCTTTCTGCTCAGCCCTGAAGCTGCTCTTGCCAGCTCTGTGCCGACGGACCGAGGACAAGAGACAGGCCCAGCCTGCAGGATATTTGGGGGCGGCCGGCTGCAGGAGTGGGGGCACCCAGCCAGTGGGTGGGCGGTGCTGGAGACCAGAGGGGCCGTGAGAAGCCCGAGGGTGACACCTCGTAGGGGAGGGCTGGGTGGGCCCAGCTGGAGCCGGGGTGGCTGGGGAGCTGGGCTTGGCAGCTCGAGGGGTGTTGGGGGGATCAGCCTCCCGGCTGGGTCACACTCATGAACAACAGGCCGTACTTTACCTCCAACAGGTAAGGTCCTGTGTTTCATGAGCACTTGCCTTAAATGAGAACGAAGTGAGAACGAAGGAACGGGGGTGGGGGGTGGGGGGTGCACGAATGGGAACACTGGACACTGTGCCCCTTACCCTGCGGCTTCCTGTCCCGGGGCTGGGCTCCTGCTGTGGTGCTGGGAGGCCTGAGATGCCAGCCCTTTACCTGAGCCCCAGCCCCATGGCCAATCCCTCACGTTCGGGGGGCGAGGAGGGGGCAGGGAGGGGACGAGGGGCCGGGTGGCAGCGGACTGGGTTTGCTCTTCACCAAACCAGCTTGGACTCGCTCTGCCAGCCCAGGGGAGCCCCGGGAGAGTGAGGACGGGCCGGGGTATGTCTCTTGCTGCGGGGAGCAGCTCCGAGACCCCCGGGAGCCCTGGTTCCAGGTGACACCCCTCTTCCTCCGGCCAGCCTGGGGACTGGAGGGCCGTTGTCCGGCTGTGAGTGTGTGCATGGGCCTGCTGCTTGACCCGTGTGGACCCTTCTGCTGCCCTTTTTGTGGACGGGGACGGGATCTTGTGCAAATCAACTGTAGGATGAGGACTGATGCCTTGCTAACTAGGAGCTTACAAAAATTAAAGCAGAGGGGAAAAAAAAAAAAAAAAAAGCAGAGGGGCACGTGTGGGGCTCAGCCGGTGAAGCGTCTGCCTTCAGTTCAGGTTGTGATCTCGGGGTCCTGGGATTGAGCCCCGTGTCAGGCTTCCTGCTCAGGCGTCTGCTTCTCCTTCTCCCTCTGCCGGCCACTCACCCTGTTTGTGCTCTTTTTCTCTCGCTCTGTCAAATAAATAAATGTAAAAAAAAAACCTTTAAGGAGAGAACGTGCATGTGGCTCCCAGAAGCTGGTCTAGAAATGTTGGCTCTTTCCTCCTCACTCGAGGGGCTTGTGAGGCCTCCATTTCCATCCTGTCCCCTGAGCCTTGCTTTTCCTCCCTGGTGTGAGCTCCCTGCTCACCAGGCAGACCTTCCCTCAGGAGGGGACCCCCCTTGGTTGTTCTAGTGTCCAGTATCAGCCTGCTGGGAACCTCCTGGCCACCTCCATCCCTGACCCTCGAAGGGTCATCTTGGTGTTACCTGTACCCCTTTGCTGCCCTCCTGACTCGTCTGAGCAGGGCTCCCCCAGTCTGGGCAAGGCCTCCCTCTGGGCAGGGTCCCTGTCTGGTCAGGTCCCACTTTGGACAAGGCCCCCCTCTGGGCAGGGCCCCCCTCTGGGCAGGGTCCCTGGAGCATGGCTTGAGCAGGGATTCAGCCTGGGGGAGCATGGATCCCCAGCATCGAGCTGAGCCCCCTGAATCAGGCCTGGATTTGGGAGGCGTCAGGCCTCTCTAGGAAGGAGTGGGTGTGAGTTCTAGCTCAGGACCCAGTGGGTTTTCAGTTCACATTTTTGGAGTGACTGCTGGGTGTGTCCAGGCCCATTCAGACCGGCCTGGCTCGTAGCGGGGGCCGGAGGCAATGGGACGGGGGCCACACATCAAAGGGGCCCTCACGTGGGCCCATGGCGAGTCACTCCCCGACCAGGCACCCTGCTTTCTCCCCACACAGTGGCCGCAGACACCGTCATGGAGGCTTGCTGTGCCGACGGACACCAAATGGCCACCCAGCACAGGGACTGCTCGCTGCCGTACACCTCGGAATCCAAGGAATGCAGGTACATGTGCCAGCGGTCACCGTTCTCCCCGCGCGGTGTTCCTTTAGCAGAACAGGGGAGGAGGGACAGCGTGCAGGCCACGTCCACTCACACTGTGGGAGGCGTGGGGGGTGACCCCCTCCCCCTTCCTCTGTGCTCCCAGGTCCTCGAGCGGGACTGGGTTCCCCCTGCCTGGCTGCCCTGTGGTGGCCAGGGCATCGCTCCTGTCCCTGGGCCACAGAGTAGGGACGTCCAGCCTTGCCGCTCTCTCTGCCGCTGCTGGGCGCTGTGGCCCAGTCAGGTTCCTCCTAACACAAAGCGGCCTGTTATAGGGTCGGGTGAGATCATGTGCCTGGCAAGTCAAAGTAGGGGCTGCCTTCAGACCCGGAACATACAGACAAGCCCCAGATGCTTGTTCTTCTCACGCAGTACACAGCGCCTGGATCCACCGTTCTCTTTCCTTAAATTAACTGAAGCTCCCTCCAAGTTTTGGGAGAATGTAAACTTAGGGTACGCGACGAAGATCGATGATGTCAATTGTCACTGTAAACATAATAGTAAAAATAGTAGCAAGCCTGTACGAAGCGCTTCCTTTGCACCATGTATTTGTTGCATGTTACTTCATTTAACCCTGTTGTTAATCCCAGTTTACAGATGAGCAATGTGAGCTCCCCCAACCCCCCTGCACACACAGCGGGTAGGTGACGGCAGTAGGATTTGAACCCAGATCCGCTGGCCGGGGAAGCCAGCATCAGGGAGGCGAGGGCACAACAGCAGTCCCTCGCTGGGTAGTTCGAGGTCTCCTCCCATCCCACGCTAAGCCGCGCCACCCTCGGGGCTGTGGGGAGCTGGCCGGAGAACTGCCATGGAAAGAATGTGCAGGGAAGGCTCGTCCGCCTCGTTCTGGGCTTTTGCATTTATGTTGGCAGCGAGCATCGCGTGCAGTCTGCCAGCATGGCCGGACGATGTAAATCTCGATTTAGGAAATTCTTGAAAAGTCAAGAGTGTTATAGACCAAACAAAGGAAGAGAAAATGGGACACAAGGTCAGTTGAATAGAGTGGGAGGCCACGCAGTCAGGATGTGCGGGGCATCTGACGGGTGAGAGCTGGGAGCTTGGCTCCCAAGTGAGGCTCAGCGCTGCAAATGTCAGAGGGGCTGGTGCAAAGCCAGTGGTCAGAACCGAGCCTTCTGTTTGCTGACTGCCCACGAGGAACAGCCTGGTCCCCTGGAAGCTGGATGGAGTGGGGCTGGATTCCTGGCTGTGCCACCTGAGCCAGCTCAGAGCCTCAATTTCCCCAACTGGGAAAGGAGGACTGTGATGCCATCCTTTCAGGGTAGGGACATTGACAGAGGGAAAAAGCCAGCACCACGAAGCCAGACAGTGTGTCAGTCCGCCCGGGCTGCCATCACAAACACCACACAGACTGTGGGGCTTATGGTTTCCTAGCTCTGGAGCCCAGAAGTCCAGCACCATGGTGGGTGCGGGGCTGGTTCCTCCCAAGGCCCCTCTTCCGGGCCTGCAGACGGCCGTCCTCTCCCTGCGTCCTCGCAGGCTCGACCCTCTGTACGTGCATCTGTGTCCCGATCTCCTTCTAAGGCCCCTGGTCGTACAGGATTAGCGCCCACCCCAATGGTCATTCACCTTTAGTTACCTCTTTACAGACCCTCTCTCCAAATACAGTCACATTTGAGGTTATGAGGGGGTGAAGATGTCCACATAGGATTTGGGGTGGTACTAGGGGGGTAACCCAGTTCAAGCCATAACAGGGAGCCACTATTATCAATACTTCTTGAAATCAGAGACTTTCAAAGTGAGGCATCAGCCAGCCGAACCTCTCCACGCCCAGGTGGGAGGGACTCAGGTCAGAGAGACCTAGAAGCTGCTGAGCCCTCCTTGTGAATTTGGATTTCGGTCATTACTAAATTTATTAGTGACTTCTTTTTTTTTTTTTCCTTAAAGATTTTATTTATTTATTCCTGACAGACACAGAAAGGCAGGGACACAGGCAGAGGGAGAAGCAGGCTCCCTGTAGGAGCCTGATGTGGGACTCGATTCCGGGACCCCAGGGTCACGGCCTGGGCTGAAGGCAAATGCTCAACCGCTGAGCCACCTGGGGGCCCCTATTAGTTACTTCTACCAACCAAAGTCTTTAATATGTTCCAGAGTTATCTTTAATCCCCAATGGGCCCCAAATGACAGAGTAGATACCTTCTTAGCTACACAGAAGGTATTGGTTCATGATCTATGTTTTGCTCAACGGTAAATTTCGAACATGCCTCAAGAAAAATCCTGACATGTAGGGAATACCATCTGAACAGCTGCATTTCTTCTCTCTGTGGGAGATGTAGCTACAAATCCAGGTTCCCCGACCCCCGACTTATTGCTGGTGGAGTTCACCTGGTCACGGGGGCCTGCAGAAATCCTGGTGGGCAGTGTACATTTCTGCATCACCATGTCCTCAAAACGTGTTCTTGAACTCCCAGGACACTACTTACGGGTCCCTGATGGGCAGTGACCAGCGTTTTGTTTCACGGAGGCTCAAGGAGGCTGGTTGCCTCGTCCTGGTGAACTCAGGGGCCAGGGCCCCTTGATGAAGTGTTAGTATCAAGCTGCCTGGCTCTCACCGGGTCGCCATCTGCTCCCCATCCAGGCCTCCCCTGCATGTTTTCCCCTTTGCTCAGTTAACACAGGGGTTTGAGCTCCACATCGTCTGTAGAGGTCAGAGGCTGAGCCTGGGCTGTTGGCTCAAAGGGAGATGTCATTCAGGGTGGGATGAAATAACAGAGGCAGAAGAGCCTCCTGGGCAGAGTCGGGGGAGGAGGTCCTAGGGGCTCTGTGGGGTCGGCTTCCCTTGGTGGGGAAGCAGAGACCCCAGAGGACCTCAGAGGAGCTGAGCCTCCTGCATCCGTGGGCTCTGGCCGAGTGCCTTCAGCTTCTGCTGGAGCCTCTAACACGAGACACACTTGGGGGGAGGCAGGGGACAGCTGCTCTGATGCTTCCCCAAGGCGCATGTCACCTTGCACCCTGCCCTGAACTAAGGGCCAACGTTCCTCAGTATCTAAATGTAAAGTTGCGGGATGCCTGGGTAGCTCAGTGGTTGAGCGTCTGCCTTTGGCTCAGGGCGTGATCCTGGGGTCCTGGGATTGTGTCCCACATCAGGCTTCCTGCGGGATCCTGCTTCTCCCTCTGCCTATATCTCTGCCTTCTCTCTCTCTCATGAATAAATAAATAAAATCTTAAAAATAAAATAAATGTAAAGTTGCCTAAAGCCTCGGGCTGAATGTAGCCCACTGACCGCTCAGAGGAATTTGAATACGCACTGAATCCAAGGCTGAGGTTTTTCAACACAACTGACGCACCTGATGCCTTCGTTTCTTACTCTTGCAAACATCTGCACCTGCTAGGTACCAGGCACTGTGCTCCAGGAAACGGGGATAAATTGGGGAACAGAAAAGAGAAAATCTCTCCAGAGAGGACACAAATGATAAAGTAATAAGTTAATTATATGGTGTGTGAGGAGGTGTCCTGTGTCATAGGAAAGGAAAAACGGGTACGATAGACAGGTTCTCCTCCTGGTTGGGGCAGGCTGACGATTGTAGACTAAGTGGTTGGGAAGGCCTCACGGAGGCGGCACATTGGAGGCAGAGCTTGAAGGAGGCCAGCAAGTGAGCCAGGTGGGATTTCAGGCCAGGTCGCTGCTCCGAGTGGCTGGCAGCTCAGGGAGGCTGGGGATCTGGATGCCGCTCTGCAGATGCCCCACGCCAGGCTCCTCCTGCCACTGGCCACCCTGGGACAGGGCCTAGGAGCCGCGGCCACCGGAGCCCCTCGGTGCAGGAGGCTGTTCTCCACCAGGCGACACGGCTCCGGGTCCCCGAAGCCTCGGCGTGGGCCTGGCCCACAGCAGGGACACAGTCAAATTTCTTTTCATTGCAGTGAGATACACATAACATAACTGAGCATCTGAAGCGGTTTTAGGCATGTGGTTCAGCACGCTCAGGCCAGCCCTCGCTGCCACCCATCTCCAGAAGGTTTTCATCTTCCCAAACCGAACCTCCATCCCAGCACCCGGCCACCCCCATTCTCTTCGGTCTCTGTGATTTTGAGGATTCTGGGTTCCTCACCCAAGTGCACACATACGGCGTTTGTCCTCTCGTTACTGGCTTATTTCACTGAGGATGATGTTCTCAGGGTCCATGCATGTGGTGGCAGGTGCAGGATCTCCTCGTTGGTTCAGGCTGAGTCGTGTGCCACCATAGGGATGGACCGCATTCGGCTCAGTGCTCATTGCTCAGTGGACATGGGGTTGCTTCCGTCTTTTGGCTGTTGTGAATGATGTGCGTGTGCAACTATCTCGAGTTCTTGGTTTCAGCTCCTTTGGTTGTTTACTCACGAGTGGGATCGCTGGATCACATGGCAGTTGTGTATTTAATATTTCAAGGTGCTACCCTAGTGCTTTGCATGGTGGCCACTCCCAACGACAGTGCCTGAGCCTTCTGATCCTCCCTAACTCAGCTTTTCTGTGCAGCCACTGTCTTTGAACATGCGTAGACAGGTGCCCGTCTGGATGCTGTTGCTGGCAATCTGGTGGTATACCTATTATTTGTAAATTCACCAAAAAGCACAAATGCAGTTTGTGGTATCACAAGCGTAGGTGAGTCCATCCCGGAGCCCCAGGTGGTTCTGGAAGCACATGGGAGGCCAGGTGCAGAGCTCCAGCCCCGCAGGGTGGAGGGGGGTAGGACCAGCTGGGGGGCTGCTGCTCCCCCCGGGCAGGGGAGCCTGGCTGGTTGGCAGCATAGCGAGGCTGGGTACCCCATTCTCTCTGGACTGGCGTGGTTGGGCAGCTCGTCCCGCCCTTACTGACGTTGGCTTGGGTCTGGTGGGAGCCGTACCTGGGCCTCACATGCACCTCCTGCCCACTCACCTGCCGCGGCCCAGCCCGCCCTGCCCAGAGCCGTGTCCGAGGAGCCAATTCTGGCAGGTGATGGTCCTTCTGCCGACACGAGCCTTTATGCTCGGGCGTCCTCTAGTTTGCGAGGACCTTCTTTCCGGAGCCCCCGGCAGGGCCAGGACATGTGGACGGCCCTGTGTCATGGTTGCCGCCATCCCTTGCCGCGTGGCCTCAGGCAGCTCCTCCACTTTGGGAGTGATTTCCTCTGAGTCTGGAAGAGACAGATGAGTGGTGAAGGGTGAGGGTGTCTGGTCCAGCGTCAGCAATCGGAAGGGGTGGCTTTTTAACTGGGTGGGAACATTTTGTAGGGCGACACTCAGAGACAGGAATCGGGGTCTCCCAACTCCACCCCCAGACACCACCTGCTTCAGTCTTTCTAATTGTACGCTTCTTGAGCACCTTCTGTGTGCCAACTACTGTGTGTGTGTGTGTGGGAATGAGTGTGTGCACTGTGTGTAGGGATGTGAGTGCATGGCAGTGTGTGTGCACATAGGAGCAGCATGTGCAACAGTGTGTGTGTCCGCACTGTGTGTAGGTGTGTGAGTGCACGGGAGTGTGTGTGCACATAGGAGCATGCATGTGCTCCATTGTGTGTGTGTGTGCACATGCATGGAAGCGAGTGTGAGCACTGTGTGTAGGTATGTGAGTGCATGGGAGTGTATGCATATCGGAGCATGTGAGTGTGCACGAGTGTGTGTATGTGCGTGGGAGTGCACTGGTGTGTGTGTGCACAGGAGTGTGTGCACGAGTGTGTGTGCACGCACGGGAGCGAGTGTGTGTGTGTGCAAATGTGTGTGCCCTAGCGTGTGTGAAAGTGGGAGTCAGTTGAGAAGGGGAGGTGCCCAAAGATGACAGGGCTCCCATCCCTGAGGGGCGACTGCTCCCAGGCCCTGTGTGCCCCCCACAGGACCCCCACCCTTCCGGGCCCTGCCCTCAGCCCGGCCGCTCTCCTCCCGCAGGATGGTCCAGGAGCAGTGCTGCCACAGCCAGCTGGAGGAGCTGCACTGCGCCACAGGCATCAACCTGGCCAACGAGCAAGACAGCTGCGCCACGTCACACGGGGACAACACCAGCCTGGAGGCTACGTTTGTGAAGGTGAAGACCTGTCCTGCCGCCAGCAGCGCCGTCCCCAGCGGGAGGCCTGGCTGCCCTCCTGCCTGCAACTCCTGCCCAGGCCTGTCCTTTAGAGCAGCAGGAGGGCCCAGGGGCCTGTCCGGTCCCCCGCCCCCTGCGGTTTAGTCAGAAAACCCTGGATGACACCAAGGAGACGGGGAGGAAGGGACCCAGCCTTGCCCCGAGGACCTCCAGTGCCCGGGCTTCCAGCAGAAAGGCTGAAATCAGGGCAGAGGTTACCTGGGCTGGGGGGGGCGGGGTGGACCCGAGCCTCTCCAAGTTCAAGGCAGGCCCTCCAGCTTTCCTGCCCACCCGGAGCCCAGAATGGTCCCCCCCTCACTCCGTCCACCGGGACCTCTGAAAACACGGGGCCTCCATAGCTGCCCTAGAAGAGAATAGGGAGGTTCAGAGAGGCCCATGCTCCGTAGTGGCCTGGCTGGGGTAGTGTCAGGACCAGCAAGGGCAAGCGTCCGGCCAGGCAGGGCCCGGTGTGGGGTCGTTTGGCCCAGGGGGAGGTGAGCTCTGCGAGGGTGATGTCGTCCACCCTGGGTCTGCGCTGGGCCCCTCAGGGCCTCTGTCCCCGTGGAAGGTCTGTGTCCTGGCGTGAGGGAGGAGGAGCCCCTGACAGCTTCCCGGGGCCTGCAAACCGCACATTCACTGGGCTGTCCCGCCCTCACCACCCACTGAGAGAGAAAAACAAGGCCAACCAGGAGGAGCTGGACACTTAACCTGGTCAGCTGGGAGCCTCTGGAGGTGCATTTCCAGGAAGATTTCCCATTCCCACTCAGGAAGGCCGGGGAGCCATTTCACGGAGCGTGAATGGGAATGAAGTCTGGATTCCTGGAGGGGGGTGTGGGATCCTTTCTGGGGATCCTCTCTTCATGCAGACTAGGGTGGAGGGGGCTTCCGCGTGGGAAGTTGGGGGTCCAGAGCCCCTCCACCCACCCTCAGCCTTTGGGGGCCTCCATGGGAGGAGGCTTCTGGCGTGAGAGAGCTGGGTGGGGTGAGGGCAGGGAGGGCTGGTCATGGAGGGGGACCCCGGAGCCAGGAGCCAGAGCGTCCAGCGGCTGCCTCCACGGGCAGGGCCGGGGCTCTGCAGACACTGTCTGCCTGCCAGACAGCTCTGCCCTTGTCCCCAGACTAGAAAGAAAAGGGAGGTGGAGAGAAGGCTTGGAATATTCTAACGGGAGGAGAAACAGGCTACTTTGGCAGATGCGTGATTTGTGTTTCCGGGAAGGATGACTCATGCCCTGGAAGGTGGAGGCAGTAACTGATGCCTCCCTCTTTCTGGCGGGATGGAAGCCCCATCAGCCCCCACGGAAACGCAAGCAGAGCCCCACCTCCTGGCTCTCCCGCTCTGGACCTTTTGGGAAGTTCAGTGCCTTTCCTAGGATAGGACAGTAAGGACTAAAATGGGGCTTTTCATAAATCAGGCTAAATGCTGTCCGCAGAACTCAGGCATCACTTTCAGGATCACTGGGGGTCCAGGTGACGGACAGTCCCTCGGGGACTCTGTCCCTCGTTTGATGACTTGTCCTGAGGGTCTCGTGCTTTTCAAATGTGCGATGCACCTCCTGCTGCCCAAACCACCTGAATCGGAGGGAAGAGACCAGTGCATATTCATTTTTCTGCACCTGGAGGAGAAATCTTAGCCCCCACACAAGGAGTGGACCTGCAGGGGGCTCTTGTGTGACCCTCACAGGGTCCCTGTCATGGCTAATTCCTCCTGGAGGTGTATGAGCCAGACAGAGCAGAGGTGTTGAGTGGGACAGGCTGGTGGTGGGGCATATGTTGGGTGCACCCCCTTGAAGGCTGCTCCCAGCACCAGGACCTGTGAGGTTTGGGGGCCAGCATGCCCCGGGCTTGGCCTGCTGAGCTGCTTGCTGCCAGCGTTTGGAAGAGATAGCCAAGCCCCAGCAGTGTCGTTGTGCAGGCCGAGTGGATACTGGGATCCGAGAGGCCGGGGGGCTCTGCTGTGTTGTGTGGCTTCTCCATTCGGTGTCTGCCTGTGTTTGCAGAGGTGCTGCCACTGCTGCCTGCTGGGGAGGGCAGCCCAAGCCCAGGGCCAGAGCTGCGAGTACACACTCATGGTCGGCTACCAGTGTGGGCTGGTCTTCCGGGCGTGCTGCGTCAAGGGCCAGGAGACAGCAGACTTCGCCCCCGGGGACATTGGGGACCTCCAAGAAGCAGGTAATCTCCCCCTCTTCTCCCTTTCAGGCAGTGCATTAGTCGGGGTTATCCTAAAAAACCCAAGAGGATGTGTGTATATATATATATACAGAGAGAGAGGAAGAGATTTATTTTAAGGACTTGGCTCACTTGTGGGGGCTGGCAAGTCTGAAACCTGCAAGTTGGGCGAAAAGGCCAGAGACCCAAGGGAGAGCTGTTGTTGCGGCTTGAGTCCAAGGGCCATCCGGTGGCAGAATTCCTTCTTGCTTGGAGGATGTCAGTCCTTCTCTGAGGGCCTTCATCCGATTAGACGAGGCCCACCCACGTCATGGAGGGCAATCGGCTTTACTCAAAGTCTGTTGATTTAAATGCTAATCTCATCTAAAATACTGTCACAGTAAACACAGACTGGTGTTTGACCAAATATCTAGGTACCGTGGCCCAACCAAGTTAACACGTAAAGGGAACAACCACGGTGGTGTGCATACACACGCTGACCGTTCGTTGCCTTAACTCAGCGGAGGCTGGTTCTAGCTCTTGGAGCAGTTTCATGTTGGTTACCTCCTCTGAGAGCCACGGCCCTGGGGTGGAACTGAAGGCTTGGGATCTGGGATCTGGCAAATCTGGGTCCATGTCCCTGTCTTGACATGCATTTTAGGTAAACTGACTTGTGCAGACCTCAGTTTCCTCATCTGTGAAATAGGGATAATTATAGTCCTGCTTCATATATGGGAGAGTGAGTATAAAGTGTTTGGGGTGACTCTGTAAAGTTTGCCATCACGACCTTTCCCGGTCTGTCCCACAGCCCCGGGCAGCGTGGTGGTGGTGGCTGGCGTTGCTTCCATTCCGCGGATGAGGGCCTGGTGCTTGAGGTCACTTGGTGACACACACGGGAGGGAGGATGCTAGCCCTCCGCCCCCTGGCCAGCGCCCTTTCTCTGTCCGTCTGGTGCCATGATGTGTCGAGAAGAAGCAGGGCAGGGGTATCACTCATTACTAGCCGGCTGTGCTCTTTCAACTCGTACTTATTCAGCAAAGGGGTGCATGACCCCAAGAACAGCTTCAAGGGTGCTCCCAGCTGTGCGTCCACCACCTTCCATCTGTCTAGGGCCAAGACGAATCCTGAAGCCTCTGGCCGTGGCTCAGTTACACGATTCAGGAAACTTCTTGTCTGTCTAATAACCTCTTCCTCTCCTGCGGTGGTTTCCGGGGCCGTAATGGAGATAACCCTGGAAACTTTGTGGGATGTGCCGTGCCCCGGGCTTACCCTGTGACTTTGGGCTCCTTTCCCGCTTCCCACCGTGGTGGGTAAAGGGCAGGAAGGCCTTTGGACGGAGGAGCTCACAGACCCGTGCTCCCTGTGTCGGACTGTCCATCACCTCGGCCTCATGACCCTCATGGCTTTGTGGCCCTGGGTCGAGTGGACCGAGTCTCTCTTTGTTTTTAATTTCTCATGGATGCCGTGGTGCTGATTTCAGATATCTCAGTCGGAAAGAAGGCCTGGAACCACATTCTGGCTCCCTCCTTGACTTTTGAAACCAGGGATGACATTTTCACTTTAAACAAACCCAAACTGTTCATCCTGGTGGAGAATTTCTCCTGTGTTTCTGGGGAGGATTTTTGTTGATTTATGTCTTGTTTCCATAACGATCTCTGAGCTTTTTTGCAGCTCCAGATGTCTTATTTCTCTGCTGTCTTCTATCTGCCTCAATTCTTGCACCAGACTTTTCTCAAAGGCCCTGTGAGGACTCCCTCACAGACTCCCTCCTCGCAGACACAGACATGACTTCCTTCCAGGAAGGTTTATCACGGGCCTACTGTGTGCTGCCGCGGGGCCACACAGAGGGTCCCCAGATCACTGCCGGCCTCTGCCAAAATAAGTAGAGGAATTCAGTGTAAATCTTTAGGTACTTGAATAAGCACATGATAGCGTGACTTAGGTCTGTTTCATCTACGTGGGGGCTAAGATGCCCATTTCCATTACTTAGTTTATCTGGTAATGCATTTATATTACATGTTATCAGAGTATTGGCTTAAGATGGGGGAAAGAGCCCTGTCCCTTTACCGCAGAGAGTTTGGGAGGAACCGTGCTGGGACATCGACTGGTTACCCCCAGTCTATAGACCAGAAGATTGAGGCTTGGGAAGCCCACGTTCGAGATTTGCTTTCTGGCAGGAATGGTGGTGTCTGTGCCAGGCTTGCTGGCTCCCACAGAACACCGTGCAAACCTCGATGGCCTCATCACCCCGGCGAGAAGTGGCTCCTTGCAGGTCCTCCTGGTGGACACCCCCGGCCTACACCTTGGCCTGGACCGAATAATGCCTCAAGCGAGCAAGGAGTCCCTGAGTTGAATAACCTCAGCAAAGGCGCTCCCAGCCCCCTCACCTGGGAGAGCTGATTCACACTCTCAAAGTCTTTTGCTTAGTTCCTGGCCAAGTGAAAAGTTTACGTAGGGACCCTGGCCGCAGTTTAACGGCCGGAAAAAAAAATGCCTTGTACATCATGTACATAGGTTACTTCCCATTGAATATTTTTAAAGGTTTTATTCATGAGAGACACAGAGAGAGAGAGGCAGAGACACGGGCAGAGGGAGAAGCAGGCTCCCCACGTGGGACTCGATCCCAGGACCCCAGGATCACGTCCTGAGCCTAAGGCAGACGCTAACCGCTGAGCCACCCAGGGGTCCCTGCCGTATTGAATTTTATAGCAGAATTGCTAATGTTTCTTCTTCATGATGTTTATTTCTCTGGTGTGGGTGTGTTACACTCTCACTGAAGATACAGATAGCAGAGGGAAGAGGACGTGACACTGGGAGGAATGTTGTTTCTATGGTTTCCATTAGGTCGCCTTTCCTTTCCTTGTTTTTCTTCATTGGGGTATGCTCTGATTTACGCTTTCCCACCCAGGGCTGTCGCATCCTGCTGTCAGCTCGTGACTGACTTGTGATCTCCGTCACCTTTGCTTGCAGAAGGGTCTTCCACTTCCCAGGGCACGGCTTTCGGGGATTTGTAGGGATCCCTCCCACCCTTGGCTGTATGTGAGCTGAAGGGACTAGTTCTCTTCCCCCAGAACTAACGTGGAAATCCATGCTATTAGATCACATCAGGGTACCCCACTGCACCCCGTGCCCTCACCGTCTCCCGGTGCCCTGTTGAAGGCTCTGCCGAGTGCTCGGCCCGCAGAGCAGAGCTCGGGCCCCTGTCCGAGTGCACCCAGTGAGTCCCTGCTGATGCCCAGCTACTTCGCAGTGCATTTCCTGGGTCTCCGCAGACTGGGGTTGGTGTGGGGGGAGCTTAAGCAACAGAAATGTTCTGTCTCCCGTTCTGGAGGCCAGATGCCCCCGATCAAGGTGATGGCAGGGCTACGTCCCTCTGAGGCTGCAGATCCAGGCTGGGCTCTCCCGCCTTCTGGTGGCCTCGCGTGCTCCTTGGCTGGTGCATCTCCTGCCTGTCTTCACGTCATTGCTCCTCCGTGTGTGTCTATCTCCGGTTTCCCCTTTCTTTCTTTTTTTTTTATTTTTTTATTTTTAAAGATTTTATTTATTCATGAGAGACACAGAGAGAGAGGCAGAGACACAGGCAGAGGGAGAAGCAGGCTCCCTGCGGGGACCCTGATGTGGGACTCGATCCCGGGACCCAGGGTCACACCCTGAGCTGAAGGCAGCCGCTCAGCCGCTGAGCCACCCAGGCATCCCTCCTCTTTCTCTAAGGACACAGACACGGCCTCTCGGACCCCGCCCTAATGCCCTTTAGCTCTGTCCTCTGCAAACACTCTGCTCCACGGGAGGGTCACAGCCACAGGTGCTGGGGGTTAGAGCTGCAACATCTTCCTGGGGGGAGACCCCATTCAACCCATGACAATAAGCCTTTACCAGGTGCACCGTTGAAGGTCTGGAGCCGTGGCTGCATTTGCTGAAATAGGCAAGTGAGGCGGGTTGCCTGACCCCCATGCCGTTTGGGCACCGAGCTCCCCAAATGGGCACGACTGCCTGCTATTTATAAGGAGGGGGAGTATTTATTCTGGGTTTCTGCAGAGACGAGATGAGACACCGCGTTTGGGTAAATGTCCCTTTTGCCCCTCTTTCCCCTCAGCCAAGATTTCGGAGATCGAGGAGGAACAGGAGGACCCGTACCTGAATGACCGCTGCAGAGGTGAGGCCCTGGTACCCGTCCCCCACCCCAGGGGACATGTCACTAATCCCACTGGGAGCTTGACCTCTTGTTTCACTCGAGTTCTCCTGGGAAGAGCCCTTTGGCTTGGAGTCTGCTGAGGTCCCTCTGCCCCACCCCCCTCAGCACTCCTGGGCTCCCCACCTCCTCCTTCCCTCCAAGCCGGGGACTGGTGGGTGCACAGGGAGGAGGCCACGTGGGAAGCGGGCATCACAAGCCTCCCCACTACGGCACTCCCCTAAACACAGGCTCCGGGGAAGGGGACCATCTGGGGAGGGGTGAGTATTGCTTGACTTTGTGTCCTGGAGCCCCAGCAGTGCCAGAGACCATGTCCACATATCCGTGTCTCGCAAGGGAGACGTTTGCAAACGTAAAGTGAGCACAACGGGCCTGGCAGATTTGTTTTTCAGATGATAAAACTTTATTTCTCTTTCCCGGAGCATTCCCACATGTCTAGACTGGCAAGTCGTCTCCAAAGCTTCATTCGGAGCCTTGCCCTGCCTGTGGTTGGAGTGTTAATTGGGAGCCAGTGTAATCACAAAACGATGTGGTCAGCGCACAGGGACAGTTGGCACAGGGGCGGGGTGGGGGGCAGGGGTGGGACTGGTGGAGGGCAGAGAGCCCAGAAAGCTCCCTGAGGGTGTGGGGGTGGGTGAGAGGGTCTTCTTGGGGGAGGAAGTAGCTGGTTTGCGACGAGTGAGGGTGGACGGAGATTTGGGCAGCAGGAGCGGAGATGTGCACACCCAGACCCACCGCAGCTGGTGGGCCATGGTGCAGGGAGGGGTGCGGTGGGGGCGGAGGGACAAGCTGGGGAGGCGGGCCGGGGTCATCGGGCCCCGGGCAGTGGTCAGAACTGTGGTAGCGGCTCTAGCTGGTGGAGGTTTGTCCCGGGGAGATCTGCTCTTTGAGCATCACTTAGCTGCCCCGTGGGAAGCATGGGTGGAGGGGAGGTAGCAGGGCCACCCAGGAGGCCATCACAGCTCACCTCTGCAGGGAGGGGGGCCTCACGGGACTGCCCCTCCGTGTCTGCAGTATCCCTGGCTTCTCCACCTTGTCCCTCCCAGCCTCACTACAACCGGCGGGGATGGCCCTGCATGCCGCCAGCTTGTTGGACCAGGGCTCAGACCTGAAGCAGCAGCCCTGGGGTTGCCCAGGGCCGGATCCTGGGGGTCTCCCGTGAGAGGGGAGGGGTACGAGGCCAGAGAGGCTGGGCTCCACGATGGGGAGCCTGCCTTTGTATGTTGTCCACCCTGAGTGCGTTTGCTCTGGCCCAGTCCAAACAGAACCAGAAACCCAGAAGGTATCTGGTGTGCGTTGGGCTCCTGGCTGACATTTGCTCTGATTTGCTCTGATCCCAGGCGGGGGGCCCTGCAAGCAGCAGTGCCGGGACACGGGTGAGGAGGTCGTGTGCTCTTGCTTCGTGGGCTACCAGCTGCTGCCTGACAGCGTGTCCTGTGAAGGTAACGGTCACCGAGCTCCAGCAACAGCACGACGGCACGCAGCCGCACTGGGAGCCTCGGCCTCCAATTGACACCTGGGCAGGCCCCACTTGGCGCACGTCGGGGCCCCATCTGTGGGTGAAGAACAGCATTCCCTGGAGTCTACAGCACGTGGCGCCCAGCCACGGCTCTCCTCCAGGAACATATGAATACAGTGTCGGGAAAGAGGGTTGGCTTTGGGGTCTGACCAGGCTCTGGCCCTCAGCAAGTCCCTCAGCCTCTCTTGAGGTGGGGGAGATGGAGGCAGGTGATCGCCTCTCCTAGGGGAGGCCTTAATGATCACATGACTCCAGTTTGGGGCCTGGCATGTGTTTAGCAGGTGCTCAGAGGGAGCAATAGATCTGAGACGTAGCAGGGGGAGGATGCCATTGGTAATGAGTGCCCAGGACCCCTTCCATCCCTCATATGCACGTGGCGGAGGGCACTTCACAGATGCTGGGACCCAGTTGCCCCATGCCTTCTGGTACATTCCTTTTGTTAAAGCTCAGGGGGGGCCGTGGTTCTGGCTGGTTACTCCTGCTTTGCCTCTGTCTCTCCTAGATATCAATGAATGCATCACGGGCAACCACAACTGCCGCCTCGGAGAGTCCTGCGTCAATACGGTGGGCTCTTTCCGCTGCCAGAGAGACAGCAGCTGTGGGACTGGCTATGAACTCACAGAGGACAATGACTGCAAAGGTATAACATGCTCTGAGCCTACACACCTCAGCTCCCCAGGAGTAGATAGGATGTGCTGCTAAAGGCAGCACCAGGCTCCCAGGGCTCTGGGCTCCCTTGGCGCCCCAGGGCCCCAGGACTTCCTGGGGGGGCACTGGCCAGCTATATTGTTAATAAGATTTACCTTCTTTACTGTAAGGTTGAGTTAATGACAAGGGTGAGTTTGCACTTCTGAAAAGGTTCAGGGCAGGATCATTTCAAAACAAGAGCAGAGGTGAATTCCAGGTGTTCACCTGGACTTTCTACCCACCACGCAAAAAAAAAAAAAAAAAAAAAAAATTTTTTTTTTTTTTATACAACAGCTGCCTTCCATCTGACTTCAGGCTTCCTTGAAGTTCAAAGCATAGTCTCTTCCGCTGCATAAAAACATGACATTTCTGGCTGCTGGCCTTTTCCCCGCCAAGCCATAGATGTTATTTGGCAGATAAGGCTTTGATGAGGATCTATTAGAACATAGTTTTCTTCTGAGGGTTTCCAGCCCTTCAGAATGACAAAACCACTTGTGTGAACATTCTGGTTGAGTTACGAGGGTAGCTCAAAAGCCAGGCACACCCTCCTGACGTCTGAGGGCCTTTGGGCCGGCTCACTTTGCTCCACCCTCGCTGGGCGGCTTGGGCCCTGAGAACCCAGGGACCCAGCCAGCTGAGTATACACTTTTGAACATTTGACAGCCACGAACTTCAGGGGAAGAGCAGCCAACATGTCTGATCATGACAATCCCCATTGTTCACATTTGAAAAGTTGTGACAATTTCAGAATGAATAAGTTTATAGGGACCGCGTTTATTGCCACTAAGATCATTGCTTATTATCTAAACATGCACTTAACCTAAAGTGCAAAAAAAAAAAATCCCATATACTGCCAGGAAAATGCCTGGGTTATTTATTATGTAACAGAAAGTTTGCCTCATAAGAGCCTTGGGGGAATAAAGAAAAAAAAAAGAGTTTTCAATCTTTAGCCTTGTGAGCACTTATTTGGCTAACTAAGGCTCTTTTTTTTCTTTTTTTTTAATTGTGACTTCTCTATTGGAATGTTTTGGGTTGTAGTCTGAGTAATGAGCATTGAAAGAAGAAAACTTTCTTGTGATTTTTAAATGTTGTGAGATGCTTCTGGCAGGACTCTTGCTAACAATTTCCTTTTTTTATGATGTACCAGATATTGACGAGTGTGAGAGTGGTATTCATAACTGCCTCCCCGATTTTATCTGTCAGAATACTCTGGGATCCTTCCGCTGCAGACCCAAGCTACAGTGCAAGAGTGGCTTTATACAAGATGCTCTAGGCAACTGTATTGGTAAGACACTCGCCAGGGCTGCCAGGGTCCCCCAGGAGGGGCAGACGCTCCGGTGCTGGGCCACGTCTCTAGAACGTGGGGGGCTGCCGAGCAGAGATCACCAGGCGTACCCCCTAAGGGGCCGGGGAGCAAATATTTAGGCCACGTGGGCCATCTGGTCTCTGTTGCGGCTACTCGGCTCTGCTTTTGAAGCTGGAAATCGGCCACAGATATGTGAACGAATGGGCCGTGCTGTGTCCCCATGAAACTTCATATATAGACACAGGGAGAGAGGCTGGGGTCGCCCCAGTGCTAGAATTAGGAATTAAATTTTAGAGTCACAGACACCTGGTTTAAGATATTTTTTCTTTTTTAAATTCATGAGAGAGACAGAGAGAGAGGCAGAGACACAGGCAGAAGGAGAAGCAGGCTCCCTGCGGGGAGCCCAATGCGGGACTCGATCCCAGGACCTGAGCCAAAGGCGGATCCCCAACCGCTGAGCCACCTGGGTGTCCCAGAGACACCTGGTTTAGAACTGAATGATGTAAAGCGATTTACTTCCTTCCTCTGATCCTGAATTTCTGTCTTTATAAAATGGGAATAATCATATCTGCCTGCGAGGCTTGAGGCAAGGATTGAACGAGATGGTAGCGAAGTGCCTGGGATATTAGCTGTAACGAATACTCCGTATTAGTAGTCAGGTTCCCAGAGGTGGCGTGGAGAAGGGGCGGAGCTGGGGGGGGCGCTGGGGCAGGGGCGCGGGGAGCCGGTGTCTAGGGGGCGGGGTGTCAGCCAGGAAAATACAAACGCGGCCTGGTTGGATGGTGGGGATGGTCGCTCGACAGCGTGAACGTAGTTGATGCCACCTGTCTGCACTGTTAAAAATTGCAAAGATGGCAGATGTTATGTCTCCCCACAAACACACACGACTACTGTGTTGGTGTCAGAGGAAGACTGATGTGGAATGAAGGAGAATCCGGTGTGGACGCTGTGGATTAGTGGACGCGGGAGGCGCGGTCAGACGCTCGGCTTGGAGAAGCAGCGCGGGAGGGCGGGGAGCCGGGCGGACACGGTGCCTGTGCTGCACCCGGCAGGTGGCTCCTCTTCCTCCTGGACTCACCCCGGCTAGCCACCTGCTCCGTCACCGTTTGCCGTGGGCATTTGCGTCCAGATTGGCCGGCCTGGCCTTGGCCTCTGCTCAGCAGAAGCTTCTAGGTCCTGAGAGTGGCAGACGCCACCAGTTAGAACCCAGCCTCCCTGGCGCTGCCCCGTTTCCCGCCCCCCGCGAGAGGTTGGCAGCTCCGTGACCGTGGGATGGGGGGCTTCTGTCTTAGGTCCAGCCTGTCCACTCTCAGAGAAATCGGTATTGATTTTTTTTGTTGTAAAGATTTTATTTATTTATTCATGAGAGACATAGAGGCAGAGACACGGGCAGAGGGAGAAGCAGGCTCCATGCAGGGAGCCCGACGTGGGACTCGATCCCGGGACCCCAGGATCATGCCCTGAGCTGAAAGCAGATGCTCAACCACTGAGCCACCTGGGTGTCCCTCTGTATTGATTTTTGATTTGAAATGGTAGTTTGGACTCGTTTTTTTTTTTTTTTTTTTTTTTTTTTTTTTAATTTTTTTAACCACCCTGGGTTAAAGACAAGTAGAAAAAAAAATAAAGACAAATAGAACAGTGACCCCCCCACTTGGACAGGGGTCTCCTGAGAACCCTACCCCAGCCTTCGTCTTTAAAGCTCCCCTGTCACCCGGTGCGGGGAGGGTGGGGAGGTGTTGGAGCCATGGGGGGAGCTCTGCTTAGCTGTGGTTGGTCCGTGGCCAGCCTCCTGCTGGCGGGGCTGTCATCACCCAGCTCAGGGGACCAGTGAGCAGGAGGCTGATGGCCCTCCCTGGGGCCAGCAGGGAGGAGGGTCCTGCCCAGACTTGTAGGGCCTTGGAGGGGGCTCCGCGAAGGAGGCTGGCATCTGTTCGGGACGGAAACCCTGACTCATGGCAAAAATCAGCCCAGATTTCCACAAAGAGGGAACATTTGCAAGTCCCGGTGTGCCCCCCCACCTCCCCCTCCACAGGGGTGCAGACTGTGCAGGGACAAGGTGTGAGATACGTAGTGGGAGGGGACAGTCCCCTCGGTGTCCTCCCCTAGATGCAGAGAGAGCCTGGGAGAGCTGAGCAAAGCCCCGAAGAAGCCCCCCTCACCCCCTGCCAGTATCTGGTTATTTGGAGGGTCTGCAAACCAGCCATGAGGTGCCCCTCGTCTCAGCCCTGGGGCGGCCCCCCTTACATCACCCACAGTCCTTACAACCAAACTCAAGATTCTTTCTTTAAATTTTTTTGAAAGTTATATATATCTTTATTTACAAAAGTGCAAGCAAAACCCAAAGTGCAGAATGGATAAGTTTCTTGCTAAGCAGTGTCTGTACCCTTCTGGGCTCCTGCTCTCCCCAAACTTTGTTTCTGATGACTATGGGACCAGACTGGGACGCCTGGGAGGCTCAGCGATCGAGGGTCTACCTTTGGCTCAGGACATGATCATGGGGTCCTGGGATCGAGTCCCGCATCGGGGTCCCCACGGGGAGCCTGCTTCTCCCTTTGCCTGTGTCTCTGCCTCCCTGTTTGTGTCTCTCATGAATAAATATAATCTTAAAAAAAAAGAAAGAAAAGGAAATGGGACCAGACTGATTTGCCACTTGTTTCCTCTCATCCCTTAGCAACATACTTCGACATCATTTTATGCCAGTACCTTTACATCGTCTTTTTAAAAATAAACTGCCTCATCCCAAATACTTCTTTATGAGGAGACAGTGTCAAGATAGAAGGCTGGTTTCACTTCCCCTCCTGTGTGCATCCTGGTCTTCTGCTTGCACACCTCCACCAACGGCACCCTCACTCCCCCGCCCCCCCGCCCCAGAACAGTGTGATGTGCTGGGAAGCTGTGACCTCAGAGGTAGCCAAATCCATCTTCCTGGAATTTCCAGGACCGCCCCTGGTGCCCCACAGGCCTGCTTGTTCCCCTCCAGCCACCAGCAGCCAGCCCGGCAGCTGCAGAGCTCTGCTCAGGGGGGCCTGCACCAGGATGGCCAGCCTCTGAGAAGGCAGAGCCCTCTTTCCTTATTAGAAGACATAGAATGTTCTAGAACCTTGAGGTTTGGTTGCTGAGGTCCTTGAGGCGATCCTGTCTTTGTTGGTTTTCTTTTTCCTGTTTCTTCAGATTTTCCGATCGGTGCCCACCGTCTTCCTTTCTGTGTTAAGACAACAGAAAGGGCCAGAGCGGGGCCTCCCGCACGTGGCCCACTCTGTCTTGGGACACTCACAGGTCCTGGGGCAGAGTTTGGGAGCTGTAGACCTGAAAGGCGAGTGCAAGGCTTAGAGGGAAGGCAGTCCCATTGCTGCTAAACACTGTATTTAATCTCTACACAAGTTTTTTTCTGTAAAGGGCTAAATAGGACCAGCCTCGTGTGCTAGAGGGTCTCTGGTGCAGCTCGTGAGAACAGCTGTAGACAGTATGTAAAAGAACGAGCGTGGCTGGCTTCCAGTAAAGCTTTATTGACAAAAACAGGCAGCGGCGGGGCTGGATTTGCCTGGCAGCTGTAGCTTCCCGACCCCTGATTTGAGGGCTGGACTCACGGTTCTAGAGTCGAGTGGGCCCTGAGCTCACCCTCATGCTTGCGGAGTTGCCTTGTGTATAAAATGCAGATAAGAATCCTGGCCCTGGGCAGCCCTGGTGGCCCAATGGTTTAGTGCCGCCTTCCAGGGTGTGATCCTGGAGACCCGGGATCGAGTCCCACATCGAGCTCCCCGCAGGGAGCCTGCTTCTCCCTCTGCCTGTGTCTCTGCCTCTCTCTCTCTGTGTATCTCATGAATAAATAAATAAAATCTTTAAAAAAAAAAAAAAGAATCCTGGCCCTGCCTGACTCGCAGGCCAGCTGTGGCAGGCGACGGCAGGCAGAACCGAAAGGCTCGTGTAAACTGTTAAATGCTGCACCAGTGCAAGAAGGCTGACTGGAGGGGGGATGCTGCTGGTCACGGACAGTCCCAGGAGGGTGGGGTGTGGCTGGGAGGGAGGTACAGCTGATCCTTGTTTTCGACTTCAGCTCAGGCCCTTGTACCATCGCTCGCTCCTCTTGGTCCCCTAGAGGCCTTGTAGGTGTCTGAGCAAGGGGACTGTTAAAAAGAGCAGTCCTTTGAGAAGTCTCCCCCTAGTGAGAAGTTCAGCCTCTGTGGTTTTTTTGTTATTGTTGGTTGAGAGAGAAAGAGGGGGGTGGAGACCCTGAGCAGGGGGCAGGGCAGATGGAGTGGGAGAGAGAGACTCAAGCAGACCGCCCTGCTGAGCGTGGAGCCTGAGTTGGGGCTCGATCCCAGGACGCTGAGATCATGACCTGGGCTGAAGTCAAGAGTCAGACGCTTAACCGACTAAGCCTCCCAGGCGTGGTTTTGTGCCACGAATTGGAACTGGAGCGAATGGTTATCCTCGTGTGTGCACTGGTTGGTGCTCGCTAGCCGTGTGCTCTGCAGAGGTGAACGCCCCACCCAGGCAGGTGCAGTCACGGAGGGAGAGCGCTGTGCCCTGAACGTGGGGCCGGCAGCCCCTCCCGGGTGGGCCCGGGTCAGCTCGGGCCTAAGGGGCCCAGATCGGGGGCCAGGCAGGAAGGGGTCTCGAGGAAGTGGCACTCGAGCTGTAGACGTGTTTCCCAGGGAGACGAGGCACATGGCTTCCCAGGTGGGGACCATGAGACGTGGGGCCCGGGGGGCCTGCCCAGGAGCCGTGGGTGTGCTGTAAGGGCCCAAGCCTGGCTGCAGGAGCTACTGGCCAGAGTGAGGCCGTAGCCAGGCGGGGCTGGGCCAGCGTCAGAGGAGCCCAGAACCTCGCAGGGGCAAGGGTGTGGCCACCTCTGTCTCCCTGAACCCGGCACGCACCCCGCGTGGGAGTGAGTGAATACAGGGTGGTGCCCCAATTGCCAAGTCGGTGGTGTAGACATTGAGTCCTGTGAGATGTCCAATGTCCAGTGTCAGAAGGGATGTAGCCACGTGATCGTGGGCAGGCCTGAGAGGAGGCAGGCGGGCGGCCCCAGATCCCGGGGCAAGGAAAGAAGGTTTAGGAGCAAGGAGATGGCCCAGGCAGGTGGTATTTAAGCTGGCGTGTGCGGGCGAGATCCGGGAGCAAGTTGGGAGGCCACGTATAGTGCCTCTGTGTGTGGTTTTGCAGCGAGGGGGGACATGGGGTTTTTTGGAGATCCAGTGGTTGGGTTTTGGAGGTCCTCCGTGTTTAACCACGTTGTCTCGATCTTCCCCGCTGTAGATATCAATGAGTGTCTAAGTATCAGTGCCCCGTGCCCTGTTGGGCAGACATGCATCAACACGGAGGGCTCCTACACATGCCAGAAGAACGTGCCCAACTGTGGCCGTGGCTACCATCTCAACGAGGAGGGAACCCGCTGTATTGGTTGGTATTAAAAAAGGAAACCAATCTGAAATCAGCCTTTCTGACTGCTCCCAACGCACCCCTCCCTTCTCTGGACGCGGAGAGGAGGTTCCCCAAAGCGAAGCTGTTTCCACCTGTCCATCCGTCCCATCGCTCATCTCCAAGCATAAACCCTTATCATCCATTGCTTGGACTATTGCAGTAGGATGCCAGCCTACCACTGCCCCCTGCCTTGTCCCTTTCATTCTGTCTGAGGTGTCCTGAGCTGCAATCTCCCTTGTGCCCCCCAGCCCACAGTCCCCACTGGTGAGAGACAAAGCATAGAAGTTCTCTGCTTAGAATTTAGTTCCCTGAGGTGGCCCCAACTTCACAAACCTTATAATTCAGATGACATAGGCCTTGCTGCTCCTTAAACGAGCCCTGCCCTTTCCTCTCTGGGTGGTTTTCTGCGTTTCCATCATTCCCTCTGCCCACCTGCTGCTACATTCCTTTCCATCCAGATTCCTGCTAGATCCAGATCCCTGCTAGTGGGAAGGAGTCTTTCTCCCTATGCCTCCCAGATCACTTCCCTAGCATCTCCCCTGGTCACTGGGCACTTCCTGCCTTAGCTAGGGCCACTGCTGGCCACCTGGAGCAGGAGGCTCCCTAGAGTAGGAGCTGCATCTGGGTCACACAGTAGGCACTCTGTGACATGCTGAAGAATAAATAATGCTGCTGTCAGTGTACATCTCAGTTTGCTGCTTTCTTGTCTTCCTTTCTTATCATCTTCGAGGGGAGGGGGGAACCCCACACTAAACGTTTTTCAATGTGTCCTTTTCTTTTGCAAGATGTGGACGAGTGTGCGGCACCCTCTGAGCCTTGTGGGCCAGGGCACCTGTGTGTGAACTCCCCTGGAAGTTTCCGTTGTGAGTGCAAGGCTGGATACTATTTCGATGGCATCAGCAGGACGTGCGTGGGTACGTGGGTTTCCCCGAAAGCCAGGTGGCCCCCCTGGGGTGACCATAGTCCGTGCCTCACCTGAGAAGTCCTGGCACGGCAGCCCCAGAGAGCAGATCCCATGTCACAGGATGCCCCCCCCCTTCTGGTTCCAGCCCTGCTGCTGTGCCCCCAGGTGTGAGCTGCCTCCCACCTGTACAGCAGGTGCTCTGCTTGACCCAAGACCTGCAAGCCTGCTCTACACATGTCCAGAAGCATTAGGGATTTCCCAGAGTCACTGCTCACCCCCAGGGCTGGGGGCTGTGTGTATAGCCCACGACAAAAGAACCAAAGGTGGTATGGTGTCCTGACCTCCAAGATCAGGGACAGAGGCCGTGCTGGCTGGCACCTGCCATCCCCAATCCAGGCTTCTCGGGAAGGCTGGCAGCTGCCCTGCCCACCGCCCCAGAGCCCCGTGTCAGACCCCAGCGGACCCCCCCTTTTGGGGCTTTGGGGTAGAGAATGGGCAGGTGGGCACGTCAGGTGGACAGGGAGGCCGCGTGTGGCCCCGGCTCCCCTGCTGACTTGCCACGGGCTTGGGACAGGTCACTCTGCCCAAGGTGGGGCCACGGGAGGTAGGGGATGGAGGTGGCGAGCAGAGGCAGTGGGGGGCACTGCAGTGGGTTGGGCGCTGCCCTGAGCCAGCCCGCCTGCCCCATTACAGACATCAACGAGTGTCGGCGCTACCCCGGGCGCCTGTGTGGCCACAAGTGCGAGAACACGCCAGGCTCCTACTTCTGCAGCTGCACCATGGGCTTCCGGCTTTCTGCAGACGGCCGGTCGTGCGAAGGTGAGGACTGTGCAGGTGGGATGGGGGTGCCCAGAACCCCCTTCTGGGGAGAACCACCGCTCCACCTGCAGACACATAGGGACAGACTCGGGTTCGTCTCCCAAGGACATACTATGTGACACCTGGTGGGAGAATCGCCTGTAAAAGCTGGCTTGTCAGCGACGACTCCTCACTTGCCGCTCCCGGCCCCCGAGTGCCTGGTGGCACATGCCCAGGGCCGCACACGTGGGGATCAATAACCCAAAGAGACTGTGTGGGCCGTGGCTAAGAGTGTGCGATCTGGAGGCACCTGACCTCCCACCCTGTATTCACGTGACCATGGGGAGTGGCTGCCCCTGTGTCCTAACAGGAGAAATGGGGTTGATAGGTCAGATTTTCAAGTAAGTTGGAAAGTCGGGTTTTCCTCCTCGTTGCAGTCACAGAGAGACGTCAGTGTCAATCCATCTCAGCCGTGCAGAAGCCAAAGGCAGGAGGCTTTTTAGATGCTGGGGCGAGCCGAGGGGAAGTGCAGCAGGATGCCAAGTGGGGCGCAGCCTGTTTAGGCCGGCTGCACCTGCTAAGTGACTCCTACCCTCCCACAGAGACTGGGAGATGGGGGCCTACCCTCCTTGATGATCGCATCTCCAAGGCATGGCGCCTGTGTCCCTGGAGAAAGACTCTTGGGTGCAGAGGATGCATCTCAAAGGGACAAAGAAACGCTTTACATTTGCAAGTTTTCCAAAGTAAATACTTGCAAGAAACAAGGGAGGCCAGGGTGTGTAGTCAGGTGTTGGCTGGAGCGCCGAGTATCTTCGGGCAGTGCTGACCTTTCCCAGTCGGGCCTCTCAGGGGTCTGAGGTCATCATCCCAGGCACCCCTCTCGGGCCGGTAGAAGCCGTAATGCTAAAGTGCGGTCGGGTCTCTCTGGCCGCTGGGCGGGGGGTTGGGCAGAATTGTTCAAGCAGAGTCTTCGGGTGATCACACAGCACCAGCCTCCTCTGGGGTTGGACTGAGCTGACATGTGCATTCAGCACAGGGCCTGGCATGCAGTAGGTGCTCAACAGGTGTCACATGTTCTACGAGGATAAGGTTCTGAGGTCAGAGCTTTGACAGCCCTCAGCAATCCCCTCCCCCTGTACACTTGGCAGGACGATCACAAAAGTCCGATAGGCCCAGATGCACCCAGACGGGAGGGTGGACAGTATGACGGGATCCTAGGCCCGAGAGTCCCTCCAAGTTTAGAATCTGTCCCCAAGAACCAGACCCAATGCACACGTATCAGCAAGGAAACAGATTCATGCATCGGGGGGGTGGGGGGGGTGGCGGTCTCCCTAGAGCTTGGGTTCAAAACCCTAGCTTGGGTTAAGAAGTACCTCGGTGTTTCTGGGCCCCAGTGTCCTCATCTGGGACCCCAGTCGGGGTGGCAGGACCCATGTTATTGGGAGGCATGAGGATGAAGCCTGTGAAGAGCTCATCCCAGTGACCTGCGCTGAGACAAAGTGCCAGCTGTGGAGACCACTGGTGCTCTTGCTGTAATCGTTCATGGCTTATGCTGTTTCTCGTCACTCCTAAGTGACTGGAAAGGACACACTCACGTCTATGTTAGCAGCAACAGTGAGGACAGAGAACCAGGGCCTGGCCAGCTGTGCCCTGTCATTCCCTTAAGCATTTATAAAGCACACCCGACAGGGTATGTAGTGAGAACATGGTTCCTGCCTTCAGGGAGTGTCTAGGCTGTGGTGAGAAGCCACACGGGGTCAGAGGTGAGCAGGGAACCGGGTGAGCAGCTGGCAGCCAGGCTGGGCACTGGGGGTGCAGCAGGATAAAACATCGGGTGAGAGGCCAATGGACATTCTCAGCTGCTCGCCCCTCCTGCCCTGCTAGGGGTTAGCCATAAATGCATGTGAGTAGGGCCTTCTAGGCCAGAGGTTGGCAAAAAAAAAAAAAAAAAAAAAAATTCTCTAAAAGCCACATAGTAACTGATTTTGGCTCTGCTGGCTGCAGTCTGTCGCACCTACTCACCTCTATGGCTGCAGTGCAAGAGCAGCCACAGATCGGGCTATATGAGTGAGCGTGGCTGTGTTCCAATAAAACTTCATTTACAAAACCAAGCGGTGGGCCAGATGTGTGCTGATCCCTGCTCTAAGGGAAGGGAACAGATGAGCCGAAGCCCAGAGCTGCTGAGTAGCCTGGCAAGCGCCAGGTATTGGAGTGTTGGAAATGTTGGCACATCGGCTGCTTGCCCAGGCCTCCCTCTCTGCAGAGGTGAAGTGGGGAGGGCTGCGATCGGATCTCCATTTGAGGGCCAGAACTGACCTGGCAGTGGCCCCACAGGACCCTGCTGGAGGAACCGAGACGAAGGCTCTACTGTCATCCTGATAAGAGGTTCCAGATCCATCAACCACAGGGGACTGAGAAGGAAGCTCTTTCCTGTGGGGCGACCCCAGACAGGCCCCCAGCCCCGACCTCAGGACCTCTGGCCCTTCCTCTATGTTAGCTTGAGGGAGGTGCTGTGCTTACAGCCCTGCCAGGGGCCAGGCTGGGTCATCGGGCGGTGACCTCGGGGACCCTCTCGTTTTCAGACGTGAATGAATGCAGCAGCAGCCCTTGCAGCCAGGAGTGTGCCAACGTGTATGGCTCCTACCAGTGCTACTGCCGGCGAGGCTACCAGCTGAGCGACGTGGACGGGGTCACCTGCGAAGGTGAGGGTGCCCCACTCGGCAGAGGGGAGATCACCCACCCCCTTCGACTTAACGCCCTTCCAGGCTGGCGGGTGGTGAGGGTTTTTCCCTGTCCAACTGAGATTTGTTTGGATACAAATAAGTCATTGAGAGTGAGGTTTAGGAAATAGCAGACACGTAACTGGGGATCGAAGTGCGTGCCAGGACCTTGACCTGCACGGGGCAGGAACCGCACGTGATAGAGCCTGGTGGTGGTGACCCGGGCACAAGGTGGGGGCTCAGGGCCAGCCGCACGCGTGACTCCGGACTCTGCTTGTCCTTGGCTGGAGCCATCCCTCCCCTGCTGTCTGAGGGCTGACTCCAGACCCACCAGGCTGTCAGAGGATTAAACCAGGAAAGCTTTGTATGGTTCCAAGTGCACCGTAGGTGCTTCAGGGACACCTGCTATTGGGGTTCCTATCTTTTCCTGGCAGGTATATTTTTTATTAGCACATTTGTCCTATTAGCTCTCCTGAAGCCCTGGGCCTTTCCCTCCCTCAGCCGCCAGTCTGCTTCCTTCCCCACCTCCTTCCTGTACTTCACACCAGGAACTTGCTGTGTGACCCTAAGCGAGGCCCTTCCCTTCTCTGGCGTAAGGGCTTCCGAGGCCGCCCAGCACTTTGAGGCTTCCCGTGTCCCAGGTGCCCCACTTGGCTACCCTCCCAGGCCCCGACCTGGCCCCCTGTTGGGAATGTAGCCCGGCCGGGGTCCACACAGGACACTAAGGGTGGGCTCTGCTGTCACAGACATTGACGAGTGCGCCCTGCCCACTGGTGGCCATATCTGCTCCTATCGCTGCATCAACATCCCTGGAAGCTTCCAGTGCAGCTGCCCTTCATCTGGATACAGGCTGGCCCCCAACGGCCGTAACTGCCAAGGTGAGCACTGTGGAACCCCTGGGGGGTCACTGGGGCAGCCCCCAGCCTGGGGAGCTGCACTTCCCTGACCCAGGGGCCACACCACAGATGGGGTGCAACTGGGAGGGGGAGAGGAGGCCTCTGCATCCCACGTGTGTTCTGGGGCCCACACACCCCTGGTCTCCCAGACCTGGCACATCTGTCTCCAGCGGGTTCTGACTCCCCGGCCAGGCCCTCGGCAGCCCCCTGGGGACCAGGACAGCCTTTAGGGAGATGCCAGCCTAGGAGGAAGTGGGAACTTGGTGCCCAGAAGACCCCATTCCACAACACGGAGCTGCTTGTTCAAACTTTCACGCACCCACTCGACTTGCTGGGAACCAGGCCCTGCCGAGAGCTGGGGGCAGAGCAGGGCCCAGGCAGGGGATGGGTGCGTTCTGGTGGGCAGCAGCCCTGAGTCTCTGTAGTGCTGAGCTCTGAGGCCATGAGGGCCCTACTGGGGCTGTGGGTCGGCTCCAGCGTGGGCTAAATGGCCAGTGGCATTTAGCCAGTGGCAGCCCCCTGTACCCCGCTCCCAGCACTCTAGGGGGCATCCCGGGCCCTGTGACTGAGCCCTTCGATAAGCGAGAGGGGGTGCTGAGTAGATACTCGTGTGGATGAAGGCCCTGGGACGGATCTGGGGAAGACCCCAGGAGCTCAGTCACGGAGGCTGGGTCTGTCAGCCCCTTCCTCACCAGCCCCCGACACAGGACCGTCGACCCAGAGGCTCCTGAGGGCCTGGGATCTGCACTTGTCAACCCTGGTAGTGAAGCAGGGGACTTTGATCAAAGGCAGGCAGGAGCTGTGGCCCTTCCTGGGAGGGACCCACTCCGCTCGCCCACAGCGCTGGATGGAAGTCACTTTGTTTTCGCCTTTCTGGCGGAGGAGATGACTTTCTTGCTCCTGGCCGGCCTCCCTCACCACAGCCTGGGGTCCTGCCAAGCCCTGCAGAAACACATTCCTGAACCTCGGCCTTTGAGATTAGGAGTGTTGTTTTTGCCACCAGGATGAGGCATCTGGCATCACTTCACAGATGCTTCCCAGGCTGGGTGGCATCCCCCAGACCCCAGCGTGGGGCTGCTCCCGCTGTCCTGGGTCCTCTCGGGACGGTGCCCCCAGCTTCCCCAACCCTGGGCCCGAGCACACCGTAGAATCCCGGTCCCCTCCCCTGTACTGTGGGACTGGTGGCTTCTGCTATGTCCCCACTGGGATGTGTCGAGTCCCACATGAGGGGAGGGTGTGCTGACCCTGGCACCAGCCCCCATGGGTTCAGCGCTCGACTCTGCTGCTTACAGAACATGTGACCTTAGGAGAGTCACCAAACCTCTGTGGGCTCCTTCCTAAAATGAGACGATGATAGCATTGCCCATTGAAGCATTAGGAGAAAGGACAGGACTCCTCGAAGCACTTCCAGGGCCGTTCTTATCACCCTCATCCCACGAACTGTGAATAATAAGTGAAAACTCTATAAACACTGACAGATCCTGGGGGTGAAACAGCTGGTGCGGTCCTGTGGGTGGGAGGCTCCCCGTCTGCAGATGGGGACGTGCAGGTGGCCTCGGCCTTCACTGGGCGCCTCGGGGTCTCTCACAGACATCGACGAGTGTGTGACCGGCATCCACAATTGCTCCATCAACGAGACCTGCTTCAACATCCAGGGGGGCTTCCGCTGCCTGGCCTTCGAGTGCCCCAAGAACTACCGCCGCTCCGCAGACACGTAAGTCCCATGGGCCCCACCGCGGTCTGCCTGCGTCGGCCTTCCGGGGAAGGGGGCACGGCTCCGGGCCGGGGAGGGCGGTTCATGATCAGTGCCCTCCCCCGGGGGTACCGGGAAACTGGAGGACCCTGAGTCTCCAGCAGCCTGGCTGTAGAGCCACGGAGTGACGTCAAGGTGGGTGGGCCTGCCCTGTGCGTGGAGGGAGCCCTCAGCCCTCTGGTTGCCCAGGATAAGACGGAGCCGCGGGGCAGCGCTCTGGGCCTTGGCTTCCTCACCTGCAGGACACAGGTGTGGGGACATGCTCTGACCCAGATGAGGGTGATGCTGGTTCTGGGTGAGCTGACGTGGTTGCCGGGGTGTCATCAGTAGGCCATCCCCCCCATACCACCTCCTAGAAGCCGGATTCTGTTCACATTCTATGTCCCAAACCTGAAGCTATGTGTTGTCATGTCACTGTAAGGTCCCTCCCTCCCAGGCCGCTGGGATGGCTGCCGGAGGGTCCAGGAAGCCCCTTCCTCAGGGCCTGGGGAGGACCCTCTGGTCTCACTCCAGGCCACCCTGCCCCTACGTTTATTCAGTGAGTTGTGCTTGGTGCCGCGGTCAGTAGCTGCAGGAAGAGTTCTCCAGGGGGGCAGATTCCGGAGCACGGAGGGGTGAGCCCTCCCTCCGCCCCCTGGAAAGCTCCAAGCCAGTGAGGCTGACCGCCACTCGGCCTCTTGACCTGCAGTCTGCTGCTCCTGCTGGGGGTCAGGGCCTCCTTGGCTGGTGCCCCTGGCCTCGCCGTCCGCTTCCTCCGCCTCGGTGGGGGGGGTGGTTACCCTGGCCTGTGGTTCTGGCTGGGCCTCCGGCTTGCTGGATGCCAGAACGGGAGACGCTCTGAGAGCCCATCTCCCCGGTGGCCCTTTGGGCCCTTCCCGGCGACGGCACGCTCATCCTCGGGCCTCGCTGTCCCCGCGGGCCTGCTCCGCGGCCCCAGTGCGGGTGTGTCCGTCCTCCTGGAAAGCCCACAGCTCAGGTCCTCCCTGCGCCCGGTTAGGGAGGGGCCCCTCCAGAGCTGGGTATGCGGGTGTGCGGCCTTCCGGAGACCTCGCGGGTCACACAGAGGTCCGGAGGGTGGCGGGGACAGTCCTCTGACTGCTGGGAAAGTTGTGTCCTCAGTTTGAGGCTGGGCTGCTGTTCCGTGTTGTGACCCTGTGTCTGCGTCTGGGTTTGAGGGCTCTGGAAAACCAGCTGGCCCTGGGTGTGGACTTGTAACTCACGCACAGCCATGAGACCCACGTGGGAGGCAGCTGCCCTGGTGGCGTCTGCACATCCCCTGAGCCCAAGGGCTGAGGGTGGGCGCTGTGTGCCGAGGCCACAGCCCAGATCGGCAGACCCAGCTCCTCCGTGCGTGTTGGTGTGTGCCGTGGAAGGCTCTGCTTCTCGGTGCTGGAGAAAGTCATCTACTTGTTTGGGGACCGCGGGCATACCATGTGCCGGAGTCTGGGCGCACAGTGGGCCCACAAAGGCCCCCCATCCCCTGCACTGAGCCCAGTAGGAGCACAGGCCAGAACAGCAGAGGCCCCCAGGTACAGCAGGGCCCCCGGCTGGCCGGGGTTGGGGGCGTGGGGTGCCTGCAGTGGGCGATGCTAGAGAGAAGGGGAGGGAAGAGCTGAGTTGGGGGAGGGGGACATGGGGGGGAGGATTGAAGTAGGCCTGTGGACAGGGGCGGGGTGGCGAAGGGCTTCCAGCCAGGATGCGGAGTGTTTCCGCAGGGAACCTGGATCTGCGTGGTGCTCACTTAGGGGGTTGGTGCTCCAGGGCTCCATCTGTCCCCACCCCTGTCCCCGGGCCTGATATCGAGGGGGCTCGTCACTTTCTGTGAGTCAGGACTGGGATTCAGGCACGAGGGGGAGGATGAGGCTCCAAGCCACCCCTCCCAGGAGGCTGGCCAAGATTAATGCCCAGTCCTGCTCGCCAGCACCCCCCGGTGGTGAGAGCAGAACAGAGAGCTGCACGGAGTCTGCCCCAACTCCTGTTGCACCAGCCCTGCTGACTGTTCTGGAGCCTCGTGGGGATGCTGGGGCATCCTGGGAAGATGCTGGCTTGGAGTCGGGTTCCCTTGGGTTTGCCTTCCCGCTCAGTCTATTCCGGGTCTCTTGACTTCTTAGGACCTCCACACTCCAGCTGCAAGGGGGGTGGTGACGTCTCAGGGTCATGGGTGCTGAGCGGTGATGGTGGGGCAAAGCCCCCTCGTAACACTCACGCTGGGTTCTGCCCCGCTAGGGTGTGGGTAGACGGTTTTTATGGATGAAGGGAAGGTGGGTGATACCCCTGGTGTCCGGGTCCCGGCATGACCTGAGAGGCTGCATAGAAAGGGGAAGAACTGGGGCAGGGATTCCAGGTTTCCGGCCTCGCTGTCCTGCTCCCCGGCGCTGCGGCCTCAGGTCAGTGGCTTGGCCACCCAGGGGCCCCTGTCTGTCTGCAACACCTGCTCGGTGAGGCCTTGAGGATTAGCGAGGATTAGTGGTAACGAGCTCCAGGCGTCCAGCCCAGTGCTGGCCAGCATGCAGTCGATGCTCAGAAAAAGTTGCGGTGAGGATGCTCACTAGCCACGCCATTTCTCTGCCTCGGGGGCACCGCAAAGCCAACACGGAGGTTCCTTGGGGTGACTTTGCTGTTCTGGCTCTGCCGCTTCTGACTGTGCGGCTGGTGGAGTGGTCGGGCCCTCAGGCGGGTGACGGGATATGGGCTCCTGCAGGGCTGTGTGGTTGGGGCCGTCACTGCTGCACACACGAATCCATCTGGTTGCAGTCTTGTCCTTCGCTGCTCCCCGTGGGGCATTGTGGGCCAGCCAGGAGCCCAGCATAGGAAGGGGGAGCTGGGCTGGAACCCCAAGTTGAGTGGCCGTAGGAGGGTCTTATCCCAGCTGCCCCCTCCTAGTGAGGGGACCACAGGGAGCTTCTGGCCTAGTGTGAGCGTAGTGACAAGCCTCTGAACCAGCTTGGGCAGGATGCAGGCCAGAGCTCCAAGCAAGGACTGGCTAGTCCCAGCGCTGCTAACTGCTCAGGCTGGACTTTTTGTCTATTTTTATAGCTTTTTTTCCTCCTCAAAAATTCTCCTGAAGAATGTCTCATCTGACCTTCAGAAAGCAATTTGTAAAATTCTAAAGCGCTGTATTAGGAAAGACCCAGGAGCCGGCACTTCTGAGGTTAGTGTTTAGGGTGCCTTGAGAGGGAAGATTTAAAGCACGCGCACACACACATTTGTGTGCGCACATTCTCTCTCTCTCTCTCTGGGCCTCAGCCTTCTCTTTCTCTCCACACCGTCTCCTTCTGGGCAGTGTCCCTGGCAGCCAAGGGGCAGTAACTGGAGCATGACCCAGCAGGCTGGGCCACAGACCACAGGGCTGGGACGCGTGGATCCTCCAGGCTATTAAGATCCTGACCACACGATTCCCTCCGACCCGCAGGAGGAATGTCAGAGTGTTCCAGGGCCTGGGATGGGACTGAAAGCATCCTCTTTATCTGCTCAGCACGCCCGAGCCCTGAGACTCATGGTCTTGGAAGCCAGAGCGAGGCTGGGTAGCCTTGTTTGGCACGGCTCTGGGCCTGAGGGTGTAACGCGGGTGGACGGAGGGGTGGAGCCCCGCCTGGGCCTGTTCCTGGGGCATCTCTCCAGAACGACGAGAGCATGGCAGTCAAGGAGGTGCCAGCAGGGAAGGCTGTAAGCATGGGACAGCTTGGGGATGGGTGCCGGAGGGGCCGGGTCTCCCAGGAGCAGGGACAAGGCCTGGAGGACATTCTTTTTCTGGCGCGTGGCAGTTTTCAATAATTGCGTTTTCACAGAAAATACAGTGTTCCGATCAAACGGGTTGAACAGAGAAATTGGGGCACGTTGTTGTCTTGTACATGATGAGACAGAAACCAAGACGTGCGGTCCCGGGAACCTGGTGCTTCTCTGAGCCCCAACGGCCCCTCCTCAGTCCACGCATACCGGCTAACAAAGACTTTTATGTCTGGCACAGTCAGGCAGGCAGGTGGCTTGCCAGAGGCAGGAGTTGTGATTTCTGTGCTGTTTCAGGAAATTTCGGGTAAAGCAGGATAGAAGGGCTGCAGTTGGAACTGAGCAGGAGAATCGGGGCCGTACTTAACCGTGCACATCTTCTAAAGCATGTAGCAGGTGTCGAGCCCATGCCAGGTACTGGAGGTAAAGCCAAGGAGCCCTTGCCCGGCCCCTGGGAAGGGAGTGCTCTAGAAGGAGCCCGGCTCAGAAATGCCTAGTGTGGGAAAGAGCTTGGAGTGCTCTGGGTTAATGACTATACCCAGAGCATGACGCACACCTCGCGTTCGCTCCCTCCACACACGCCGGGTTAATGCTTCTCCCCTGGCACATCACAACCGTGTCCTTGGACGGGGTACAGGCCACACAGGACTGGGAAAGCCGGTGTCACATGAAGGAGACTCTAGTGCCACCTGCTGGCCAGACCCACCAAGCCCTTCCTCGAGCAGCTGGGGTGTGGATGCACGCGCACGCGCAACCGGGCTTTCAAGTGAGGCCAACTTTGCGTCTACCCCTCACTACAGACTCTGGAGTCATGGAGGTGTCCTCATTGAGCTTTGATCTTCCCGCCAGTAGAACAGGGGGACAAAGTGGGACAGGGACGTGAGCTAATGGAAGGAGAAACCCCGATGCACCCGGCATGAGGCCGGGCACCATCCCGCGGTGTCTCCCAAATCGCCTGGCACGCTCCCATTTGGCCTGGACCCAGGGTCTCTGGGGGTAGGCCGCCCCTCAGCAGCACCCTTCTTCTGCTTACCTCCTGTCCTCTGTCCCCCCACTGCCCTCGGGGCCCCTGCCATGCGTGACTCCTCACCCACCCTGGAGGCTCATCCCCAGGGAGGACCAAGGAGCTCGCTCCCAGGGCTCTGAGTGCTCCGAAGGTAACTGGCCAAGTAAACGAAATGGTTCCTACCAGTCCCGATAAAGAGCTGGAAGTAGGACGTAGAAAGAGACCACACGCACAGTAAATGCCGAGTGCAGGGGAGTCCAGGGGACCCAGCACGAGGCGTGGAAACTTAAAGAGCTGAAAGGGATGGAAGATAGGATGGGACGTGCTCCGGGCTAGAGCGTCCCAACAAGGTCAAAATGGCAGAACTTCCTGGGACATGCTCCGCAAAGTCCCAGATGGCTCTGCACTTCGGCTGCACCTCCTATGGCAGCTGCCGTCCGAGTGGGAAGTCCTGGCGTTCGGGAGGCACGAGATAGTTCGTGTCCCCGTCCTCTCGCAGGAGGTTACAACCTGCCTGCATCTCCACTACAGGAAGTTAGGAGCCATCATCTCCTGTCGGAGGAAGTTAGGCGCTCTCGCCAACCTGTCACAGGAAGGTGGGACCTGTCACAGGAAGTCAGAACCTCTGGGAATCCCTGAGTGGCTCAGCGGTTTAGTGCCGGCCTTTGGCCCAAGGCGCAATCCTGGAGTCCATGGATCGAGCCCCGCGTCGGGCTGCCAGCAGGGAGCCTGCTTCTCCTTCCTCCTGTGTCTCTGCCTCTCTCTCTCTATCATAAATAAATAATCTATAAAAACTAAATAAATTTTTAAAAAAAAGGAAGTCAGAACCTCTTTCCACCCAGTAACAGGAAGTCAGAACCTCTTTCCATCCTGCCACAGGAAGTCAGAACCTATTTCCACCCTGTCTCAGGAAGTCACAACCTAGTTCCAGCCTGTCACAGGAAGTCAGAACCTCTTTCCATCCTGTCACAGGAAGTTAGAACCTCTGCCCATCCTGTCACAGGAAGTCAGAACCTCTTTCCATCCTGTCACAGGAAGTCAGAACCTCTTTCCATCCTGTCACAGGAAGTCAGAACCTCTTTCCATCCTGTCACAGGAAGTTAGAACCTCTGCCCATCCTGTCACAGGAAGGTGGGACCTGTTACAGTAAGTTAGCTCTTTTCATCCAATTACAAGAAGTTAGGAGCTGTCATTATCCTGTCACAGGAAGTTAGAACCTCTTTCCACCCTGTCACAGGAAGTCAGAACCTCTTTCCAAGCTGTCACAGGAAGTCAGAACCTCTTTCCAATCTGTCACAGGAAGTTAGAACCTCTGCCCACCCTGTCACAGGAAGGTGGGACCTGTAACAGGAAGTTAGCTCTTTCCATCCAATTACAATAAGTTACGTTCTGTCATTATCCTGTCACAGGAAGTCAGAACCTCTTTCCACCCTGTCACAGGAAGTCAGAACCTATTTCCACCCTGTCACAGGAAGTCAGAACCTCTTTCCACCCTGTCATAGGAAATTAGAACCTCTTTCCATCCTGACACAGGAAGTCAGAACCTCTTTCAATCCTGACACAGGAAGTCTGAACCTCTTTCCATCCTGTCACAAGCAAGTCAGAACCTCTTTCCACGCTGTCACAGGAAGTCAGAACCTCTTTCCACCCTGTCACAGGAAGTCAGAACCTCTTTGCATCCTGTCACAGGAAGTCAGAACCTCTTTCCACCCTGTCACAGGAAGTCAGAACCTCTTTGCATCCTGTCACAGGAAGTCAGAACCTCTTTCCACCCTGTCACAGGAAGTCAGAACCTCTTTCCATCCTGGCACAGGAAGTCAGAACCTCTTTGCATCCTGTCACAGGAAGTCAGAACCTCTTTCCACCCTGTAACAGGAAATTAGAACCTCTTTCCACCCTGTCACAGGAAGTTAGAACCTCTCGACCCTGTCACAGGAAGTTAGAAACTCTTCTCCATCCTGGCACAGGAAGTCAGAACCTCTTTCCACCCTGTCACAGGAAGTTAGAACCTCTGCCCATCCTGTCACAGGAAGTCAGAACCTCTTTCCATCCTGTCACAGGAAGTTAGAACCTCTGCCCATCCTGTCACAGGAAGGTGGGGTCTGAAACAGGAAGTTAGCTCTTTCCATCCAATTACAAGAAGTTACGAGCTGTCATTATCCTGTCACAGGAAGTTAGAACCTCTTTTTTTTTTTTTTTTTAGAACCTCTTTCTACCCTGTCACAGGAAGTCACAACCTCCTTCCACCCTGTCACAGGAAGTCAGAACCTATTTCCACCCTGTCACAGGAAGTCAGAACCTCTTTCCATCCTGTCACAGGAAGTCACAACCTCTTTCCAGCCGGTCACAGGAAGTCAGAACCTCTTTCCACTCTGTCACAGGTAGTTAGAACCTCTTTCCATCCTGTCACAAGAAGTTAGAACCTCTTTCCATCCTGTCACAGGAAGTTAGAACCTATTTCCACCCTGTCTCAGGAAGTCACAACCTAGTTCCAGCCTGTCACAGGAAGTCAGAACCTCTTTCCATCCTGTCACTGGAAGTTAGAACCTCTTTCCACCCTGTCACAGGAAGTTAGAACCTCTCGACCCTGTCACAGGAAGTTAGAACCTCTTTCCATCCTGTCACAAGAAGTTAGAACCTCTTTCCATCCTGTCACAAGAAGTTAGAACCTCTTTCCATCCTGTCACAAGAAGTTAGAACCTCTTTCCATCCTGTCACAGGAAGTCAGAACCTCTTTCCACCCTATCACAGGAAGTTAGAACTTCTTTCCACCCTGTAACCGGAAGTTAGAACCTCTTTCCATCCTGTCACAGGAAGTCAGAACCTCTTTCCACCCTATCACAGGAAGTTAGAACTTCTTTCCACCCTGTAACCGGAAGTTAGAACCTCTTTCCATCCTGTCACAGGAAGTCAGAACCTCTTTCCACCCTGTCATAGGAAGTTAGAACCTCTTTCCACCCCGTAACAGGAAGTCAGAACCTCTTTCCACCGTGTCACAGGACGTCAGATCCTCTTTCCACCCTGTCACAGGAGGAAGTCAGAACCTCTTCCCACCCTCTCACATGAAGTAGAACCTCTTTCCACCCTGTCACAGGAAGTTAGAACTTCTTTCCACCCTGTAACCGGAAGTTAGAACCTCTTTCCACCGTGTCACAGGAAGTCATATCCTCTTTCCACCCTGTCACAGGAGGAAGTTAGAACCTCTTCCCACCCTCTCACATGAAGTAGAACCTCTTTCCACCATGTCACAGGAAGTTAGAACTTCTTTCCACCCTGTAACCAGAAGTTAGAACCTCTTTCCACTGTGTCACAGGAGGAAGTTAGAACCTCTTCCCACGTTCTCACAGGAAATCACAACCTCTTTCCATCCTGTCACAGGAAGTTAGAACCTATTTTCACCCTGTCTCAGGAAGTCACAACCTAGTTCCAGCCTGTCACAGGAAGTCAGAACCTCTTTCCATCCTGTCACAGGAAGTTAGAACCTCTTTCCATCCTGTCACAGGAAGTCAGAACCTCTTTCCATCCTGTCACAGGAAATCAGAACCTCTTTCCATCCTGGCACAGGAAGTCAGAACCTCTTTCCACCCTGTCACAGGAAGTCAGAACCTCTTTCCAAGCTGTCACAGGAAGTTAGAACCTCTGCCCACCCTGTCACAGGAAGGTGGGACCTGTAACAGGAAGTTAGCTCTTTCCATCCAATTACAATAAGTTACGTTCTGTCATTATCCTGTCACAGGAAGTCAGAACCTCTTTCCACCCTGTCACAGGAAGTCAGAACCTATTTCCACCCTGTCACAGGAAGTCAGAACCTCTTTCCATCCTGTCACAGGAAGTCACAACCTCTTTCCAGCCTGTCACAGGAAGTCAGAACCTCTTTCCATCCTGGCACAGGAAGTCAGAACATCTTACCATCCTGGCACAGGAAGTCAGAACCTCTTCCCACCCTGTCACAGGAAGTCAGAGCATCTTTCCACCCTGTCACAGGAAGTGAGAACCTCTTCCCACCCTGTCACAGGAAGTCAGAACCTCTTTCCACCCTGTCACAGGAAGTCAGATCCTCTTTCCGTCCTGTCACAGGAAGTTAGAACCTCTTTCCATCCTGGCACAGGAAGTCACAACATCTTTCCATCCTGGCACAGGAAGTCAGAACCTCTTCCCACCCTGTCACAGGAAGTCAGAGCATCTTTCCACCCTGTCACAGGAAGTGAGAACCTCTTCCCACCCTGTCACAGGAAGTCAGAACCTCTTTCCACCCTGTCACAGGAAGTCAGAACCTCTTTCCATCCTGTCACAGGAAGTCACAACCTCTTTCCAGCCTGTCACAGGAAGTCAGAACCTCTTTCCATCCTGGCACAGGAAGTCAGAACATCTTTCCATCCTGTCACAGGAAGTCAGAACCTCTTCCCACCCTGTCACAGGAAGTCAGAGCATCTTTCCACCCTGTCACAGGAAGTGAGAACCTCTTCCCACCCTGTCACAGGAAGTCAGAACCTCTTTCCACCCTGTCACAGGAAATTAGAACCTTTTCCACCCTGTCACAGGAAGTTAGAACCTGTTTCCACCCTGTCACTGGAGGAAGTTAGAACTTCTTTCCACCCTGTAACAGGAAGTTAAAACCTCTTTCCACCGTGTCACAGGGAGTCAGAACCTTTTACACCCTGTCACTGGAGGAAGTTAGAACCTCTTCCCACCGTCTCACAGGAAGTTAGAACCTCTTCCCATCTTGTCACCGGAAGTTAGAACCTCTTTGCCTCCTGTCACAGAAAGTTAGAACGTTTTTCCATCCTGTCACAGGAAGTTAGAACCTTTTCCACCCTGTCACAGTAGTTAGCACCTCTGCCCATCCTGTCACTTGAAGTTAGAACCTCTTTCCACCCTGGCACAGGAAGTTAGAACCTCTTTCCACTGTGTCAGAAGAAGTTAGAACCTCTTCCCATCCTGTCACAGGAAGTCAGAACCTCTTTCCACCCTGTCACAGGAATTTAGAACCTCTTTCCCCCGTGTCAGAGGAGGTTTGAACCTCTTTCCACCCTGTCACAGGAAGTTAGAACCTATTTCCACTGTGTCAGAAGAAGTTAGAACCTCTTTCCATCCTGTCACTGGAAGTCAGAACCTCTTTCCACCCTGTCACAGGAAGTTAGAACCTATTTCCACTGTGTCAGAAGAAGTTAGAACCTCTTTCCATCCTGTCACTAGGAAGTTAGAACCTTTTCCACCTGTTACAAGAAGTTAGAACCTCTTTCCACCCTGTCACAGGAAGTTAGAACCTCTTTCCACTTGTCACAGGAAGTCAGAACCTCTTTCCATCCTGTCACAGGAAGTTAGAACCTCTTTCCACTTGTCACAGGAAGTTAGAACCTCTTTCCATCTGTCACAGGAAGTTAGAACCTCTTTCCATCCTGTCACAGGAAGTTAGAACCTCTTTCCAGTCCTGTCACAGGAAGTTAGAACCTCTTCCCCCTGTCACAGGAAGTTAGAACCTCTTCCATCCTGTCACAAGGAAGTCAGAACCTCTTTTCCATCCTGTTAAGGAAGTCAGAACCTCTTTCCATGTCACAGAAGTTAGAACCTCTTTCCATCCTGTCACAGAAGTTAGAACCTCTTTCCATCCTGTCACAAGAAGTTTGAACCCCTTTCCACCTGTCACAGGAAGTTAGAACTCTTTCCACCCTGTAACAGAAAGTTAAACCTCTTTCCATCCTGTCACAGGAAGTCAGAACCTCTTTCCACCCTATCACAGGAAGTTAGAACTTCTTTCCACCCTGTAAACGGAAGTTAGAACCTCTTTCCATCCTGTCACAGGAAGTCAGAACCTCTTTCCACCCTGTCATAGGAAGTTAGAACCTCTTTCCACCCCGTAACAGGAAGTCAGAACCTCTTTCCACCGTTGTCACAGGACGTCAGATCCTCTTTCCACCCTGTCACAGGAGGAAGTCAGAACCTCTTCCCCACCCTCTCACATGAAGTAGAACCTCTTTCCACCATGTCACAGGAAGTTAGAACTTCTTTCCACCCTGTAACCAGAAGTTAGAACCTCTTTCCCACCGTGTCACAGGAGGAAGTTAGAACCTCTTCCCACGTCTCTCACAGGAAATCACAACCTCTTTCCATCCTGTCACAGGAAGTTAGAACCTATTTCCACCCTGTCTCAGGAAGTCACAACCTAGTTCCTGCCTGTCACAGGAAGTCAGAACCTCTTTCCATCCTGTCACAGGAAGTTAGAACCTCTTTCCATCCTGTGACAGGGAAGTCAGACCTCTTTTCCCATCCTGTCACAGGAAGTCAGAACCTCTTCCCCCCTGTCACAGGAAGTCAGAGCATCTTTCCACCCTGTCACAGGAAGTGAGAACCTCTTCCCACCCTGTCACAGGAAGTCAGAACCTCTTTCCACCTGTCACAGGAAATTAGAACCTTTTCCACCCTGTCACAGGAAGTTAGAACCTGTTTCCACCCTGTCACTGGAGGAAGTTAGAACTTCTTTCCACCCTGTAACAGGAAGTTAAAACCTCTTTCCACCGGGTCACAGGGAGTCAGAACCTTTTACACCCTGTCACTGGAGGAAGTTAGAACCTCTTCCCACCGTCTCACAGAAGTTAGAACCTCTTCCCATCTTGTCACCGGAAGTTAGAACCTCTTTGCCTCCTGTCACAGAAAGTTAGAACGTTTTTCCATCCTGTCCACAGGAAGTTAGAACCTTTTCCACCCTGTCACAGTAGATAGCACCTCTGCCCATCCTTCACTTGAAGTTAGAACCTCTTTCCACCCTGGCACAGGAAGTTAGAACCTCTTTCCACTGTGTCAGAAGAAGTTAGACCTCTTCATCTGTCCAGGAAGTCAGGAATCGGAGGAGGTGAACCTCTTCCCACCCTGTCACAGGAATTTAGAACCTCTTTCCCCCGTGTCAGAGGAGGTTTGAACCTCTTTCCACCCTGTCACAGGAAGTTAGAACCTATTTCCACTGTGTCAGAAGAAGTTAGAACCTCTTTCCATCCTGTCACTGGAAGTCAGAACCTCTTTCCACCCTGTCACAGGAAGTTAGAACCTATTTCCACTGTGTCAGAAGAAGTTAGAACCTCTTTCCATCCTGTCACTGGAAGTTAGAACCTCTTCCCACTCTGTTACAAGAAGTTAGAACCTCTTTCCACCCTGTCACAGGAAGTTAGAACCTCTTTCCACTTTGTCACAGGAAGTCAGAACCTCTTTCCATCCTGTCACAGGAAGTTAGAACCTCTTCCCACTTTGTCACAGGAAGTTAGAACCTCTTTCCATCTTGTCACAGGAAGTTAGAACCTCTTTCCATCCTGCACAGGAAGTTAGAACCTCTTTCCGTCCTGTCACAGGAAGTTAGAACCTCTGTCCCCCATGTCACAGGAAGTTAGAACCTCTTTCCATCCTGTCACAAGAGAAAGTCAGAACCTCTTTTTCCATCCTGTTATAGGAAGTCAGAACCTCTTTCCATCCTGTCACAGGAAGTTAGGAGCTCTCACCAACCTGTCGTAGGAACTTAGAACCTTTTCCATCCTGTCACAGCAAGTTAGAACCTGTCTCCTTCTCCGTTCCAAGCCCTGGGTGACCCTGTGGACACGCAGGAAGCTGGGCATGGAGCACCAGACTCAGTGAGACGATGGGGCACAGACCTCAATCTGGTTTCCTCCCTCCCTCTGTGGCCTCAGGAAGGCCCCCACCCCCACTCTTTCAGCCTCAGTCTCCTCATCTGAAGACTGGCACTGCAGGCAGTGTCCCGGTGCAGCCACAGTGATCACACTAGAGAAGGCTCAGTGACGAACGGCCAAGCGCTTGATAGAGGGCCGCAGCTGTGCCCACTGGTGGCGGACAAGGTCACTCCCAGGGTCGTCTCCCTGACCCCACCGCCAGCCCCGTGTGGCCCTGAGCACTGTCTGGGTGAGGGACCAGCGCCCGGATGCCACTCCGAGGGCAGGGCGCGCCTGGGGAGTGGGGCCTGGGCTGGGGCCCGGCCCGCAAGAGGGGACGCGCCTCACTGCCGCCGGCCCTAGCCCCCCAGCAGCCGCCCAGCGCCCCCTGAGGGTGTTGGAAGAGGCTAGTGCCTGAGTCAGCGGCCTGGAGGTCCTCGGCACCTCCCGCAGGTGAGTGAGGGGTGTTCTTGCTGGTGGCCGAACCCGGAGGGGGGCGGGAGGCCCCGCACAGCGAGCCCCCCCTTTCCCTCACGCTCTCTTGGCCCTGCGCTTGCTGAGTTGGCGCTAACCCTCTTCTTGTCTCTCTGTCCACTTTTCTTGCAGCCGCTGCGAGCGCTTGCCTTGCCATGAGACTCAGGAGTGCCCCAAGCTGCCTCTGAGAATAACCTACTACCACCTCTCTTTCCCTACCAACATCCAAGTGCCCGCGGTGGTTTTCCGCATGGGCCCCTCCAATGCCGTCCCCGGGGACAGCATGCAGCTGGCTATCGTCGGCGGCAACGAGGAGGGCTTTTTCACCACCCGGAAGGTGAGCCACCACAGCGGGGTGGTGGCCCTCACCAAGCCCGTCCCTGAGCCCAGGGACTTGCTCCTGACCGTCAAGATGGACCTCTACCGCCACGGCACCGTCAGCTCCTTTGTGGCCAAGCTTTACATCTTTGTGTCCGCAGAGCTCTGAGCACTTGCTTTGGGCCGCCGGGGGCTCCCTCCTGTCGCTTTCCTAACCCTCCCCTCCAGGATTTTAATAAAGTTGTAGCGGGTGATCCCTACCCAGCATGCCTCACGTGCCTTGGTCTTATTTCGCATGGTTGGGTTCCGTGCTGTTGGTCACCACCCTGGGGTGAGCTGGCACCTGCCGCGGTGACGGAGGGGTGTTTTTTCACACGGTAGTAGATAGTATGTATCTGGGGGGGGCCCTGTTGCTGGAGGTCACCGAACACCCCACCAGGGAGCCCCGGGGGTGGGGACGAGGAGGCTCGTGTGTATCACTTCACATGCGTGATCTCTTTGTGTTGAGCCCAAAGGAGGAGGCTATCCCCACAGAGAGATCATTGAGCTCCTCCCTCTCTCATTTTAGAAATGTGGGGACACCAAGGCCCAGAGAGGGGGAAGGGGTGTGGCCAAGGTTTGGGGGCCTATTTGTGGCAGAGCCGGGCTCTCCGGGACGGGGTCCTCGGACTCCGCGTGGCTTCCCTGCTGTGTCACACGGAGCTGACATCTCACGGCGTCAGAAAAAAGCTCTTATCCTGAGAGTCACGCCTCTCGCTGTTTGTCTTGATGAGAAGCCTGCACTTGTGGAAAAATACGGAAAGGTTGCCGAAGCTTGGAGACAGCTCTTGCCTGAATAAGGTTAGTTGCCTCCACTGGGGACCTTGCCCCCGCGTGGGAGGCGGCGAAGGACGACACAACACGTGTGCCACTCCTGGGAACCGCTGAGCGCACTTCGGGTCCGGTGGGTGCAAGGCAGGTGTCCATCCTGTAGACACTCAGAGAGGCCAAGCAGTTTGCCCAAGGTCACACAGCTGGTATTTGAACCCTGGCTTGCTGATTTCACAACTCTGACTATTCCATCTACCACAATACCTCCAACCTGGGCCTCGACCCACCTACCTCTCTTTGTCTTCTCTGCCGTAATTCCAGCCAAACCATTGTCACAAGTCCCCATAGTGCCTTTTGAGGTCCTGTACTTCCAACTGTTCTCCCCTTGCTCATTTCCCTTGAGCCACACTGCTGAGGTCTTTGCTGCCCCAGGCCCTTTGCACGTGCTTTGCGCCCTCATCTTGGAAGTTGGCTAAAGCCCAGCTTAAGTGTTCCTTTCCCCGTGAGGCCTTCCTCAACACCTTTGCATTCTCTCCCTTGTCCATCTTTCCATTGACGCTTCTTTGTTAAGCTTATCGCAGTTTGCAATTCCTGCTTATCTGTGTTTCCCATCTCTCTTCCCGCCACCCTGAAGGCTCTGTGATGGCAGAGACCAGTCCGTCTCCTTCCCTAGCCCCTGGCCAGGTGCCCAATGCACCGTAGGTGCTCTGTTGAGGGGATGGATGACTTTGTGCCCACCCTGGCCTCTGTCACTAGCATTTCTGTGGCTGCTGATGCTGTTTCCGCGCAGAAATGAGAGGAGAAGGCAAAGCGCCACAGAGGAATCAAGTAGAGGGTGTTGCAGGATCCTCAGATCCTTCCTACGCTTACGTGTACACTGCTGGGGGAGAGTGTCCTGGCCTTGCTGTCTGGTAGGGAAGGTGGACCTACGGGAAACTCTCCACCTTCTACTTTTTGACAGAAGCAGCAGTTAAGTTGCCATGGAAATGTACACACTTCTAGTTAGCCAGCCACCTCAGGCCTCCCACTCTGTCTCCCCTACCTCTCTTATCATGTCTGGTCTGGACCAGTAGCTCCCAGTCTCCCAGCTTCCAGTGCATTCTCCAAGCTGCAGCTGGAGGACCCCTCTGAAGGGCCAGTCTGGTTATGTCCCTCTCTCGTTAGGACCTTCTTGGTTCTCTTGTACGAGCAGATGAAGTCCAGCTCCCTGGAATGACATTCAAGGCCCTGCCCCATTTAGCCTCTGCCCCCTCTTTCAGCTCCATCCTACTCATCCTTTTTGTTCTAGTCACGCAGAGATGCTTCCCCTCCCCTGAATGTGCTGCCCTCGGCTTTAGCATGTGCCCTGCCAACCCTTTGCAGACTGCTATTCTCCCTGAAGTGTTATCTCAAAGGTCACCTCCTCCATGAAGCCTTTCCTTCATCTGAGCTCACGTTGCCCTGGACATATTCCATCCAGACATTTTCTCTGTTATCTTCTGGTTGTTACTTTTTATTATCCCTCGTGCACTGGGGCCTTTTTGAAGACAGGGGGTTATGTCTGTATTCTCTATAATTTCAGAGTGTTTGGCCTGTAGGAGTTCAGTAAGCATCTGTAAACATATGAATAGACAAATGGATGGACAGATGGACGGATTCATGGATGGATAGATGAACAGGTGGATGGATGGACGGATGGATGGTATTTTCAAGGCTTGGTTCAAATATCACCTCTTCTGTGAAGTCAGCAAGTTAAAGCAGGGATCTAGTTACTGTATTCAGTTATTCTTTCATCATGTTCCAGATTATTCTGATTGAAAGAAGCACTTTTTCTTCATGTCCATAGGAGTATCAGGGCTTTAGAGGCCATGCAGTGACCTTATAGAGTTTGCCAGAGTCCCCTGTACAACATAACCACCAACTGACCATTCAGCTTTGCTTACCCGCTCCTTTGTTTGTGGAACTCCTCTTGAGGTGGCTGATTCCATTTTAGGACACCCCTGCTGTCTCTGTGTGTGTGCCCGAGTGCACACGTGAGGCTCTATCTGCATTACGTGCAGGCTCATCTCTGCCCTGCAGTTTGTTGGGGCTACATAGTGCTGCTGAGATCATGCAGTGCAGAAAAAAATAAAAGTTTGAATGTCCTCCTTACCATTTACTAGTTGTATGACTTATCCAAAGTCATAGATAAGTGCCTTTCAGATCTTCATGACCCCCTCATGGATTATTTTGAAGATTACATGCAATTGCGGATGAGGCACTATGTGGTATATATAGTAGGCAGTCAATAAGTGTTGGTTTCTTCTCTCATTAGAAGGAACGTGAGTGTTCATTTGGATCTTGAATTAAATGGGGAATGAAGGTTCATAGGGTTTGGATGTGTCCAAGGTCACTGCCATCACCTCTGACCTCTAGGCCTCTGCTCTTCTGACTTGATCACTGTACTAACCCCAGCTCCCAAGGGCAAATGATAATAATCATGATTGTCATTAGTATAATGATAATGATCATAGCTGTGATAGCTAACACGTGTACTGCTTACTGAGAGCCAGGCACTGCTCCAGGCATTTAACTCAATTAACCCTCCCAACAACCTTGTGAGGAAAATACTATTAGGATCCCCATTCCACATGGGAGACATGGAGGCATAGAGCGGATGAGTAACCTGCCCAGAGTCCCACAGCTGGTATCCGGTGGGGCTGGGATTCAAATCCAGGCAGCCTGGCTCTGGAGTCTGTTCTCTGAAACCCTGCCCCCTGCTGCCTTGAATGCTGTGAAGGGAGCAGGATTGCTGGGATGAGTAAGTGCTTGGTAAGAGCTGGTCGGATTGTTACTCTTGCCTCATCTCTGAAATCACTGGATACAAGCCCTATTCTATAATTCCCAAGTATAGAACAGGACATTTTATTAGCTAAAGAAGGAGGCAGTATAGTGTAGAGGGAAGAGCTGTGGAGATTAAGTGAGACAATGGGTGCAAACTCTAGCACAGAGAATCTGGGAAGATGAAGCAGCATAGTGTTTGAAGCTCTCTGGATCGCAATCCAAAACACGCTGATGGCTGGACAGAAAATTGTAAAGTCTGTGGAAAACATGCCCAACTAAACAAGGTGACATGACATCCCTATGAGCCCCAAGATACAGTTTATGTCCACTTCCATGTTATCAGCACCTGTGCAGCAGGGAGCAGTGGGAGACTCCAGAATAGTCAACAGCTGCTCCCTAGTAGAAAAATTTCAGAGCAGCATCTGAAGCTGAGAAAGATTTTACTCATTCCATTCCAGTGTTTGCAAGGAGCTCGTGGAAGTTTTGAGGGAATGGCCCCATCTAGCCTCTAGGAACTCTTGAAACTAACCCAGCAGGACTTCCCTTAGGGTCATGGTTTGGAGAAGCTGCCGGAAGTGAAATGCAGAATTGAGTAGGAGAGAGACAATAGACCACGGATAATGAAGGTCCAGGTAAATGTAGAGGACTATCAGAAAGCAGGCTGCCCAAAATGTCAGATAAGGAAGCTCTGTGAAGTCAGGAAAACTTCTGTGAATATGCCTTTTTCTAAAATGTCAAGAAAGTGAAATTTCAATTTCACTTGAAAATGATCAAAAAGCATCAATGTTGAATCTCATACAAAATTATTGTAGAAGGAAGGATAATAAGAAACAGAATGACATCCTTCTGGATAATGAAAACACACCAGAAAGATATGCTCAGAGTCTAGATCAAAACTGTGACCTATATCAAAACAAAGCAAAAGCACTAAGAAAATGATCAAAATGGAAGAGAACTGCAATTCAGAATGAACTAAATTGAGACATGAAGCGACAGAACCCAGGAAATAATTTAAAATTAAAACAAAAAGCAATCGCAGAAGTAAATACTTGAGAGAGAGCGTGACCCAGAAGAAGACAAATTTTAAAAATAAGGAAATAGAAGAGATGAAAAAGCTTGAAGTGACAGACACTGAAGACCCAACATACGGATAATAGAAATCTCTGAGGAATGAACCCACAACAAAGGAAAGAAATAAGTAAATGATTAACTCAAGGAAGTTTCCAGAAATTAAATTAGAAAAATCCACATTGAGAGAACACACAGCATACCTGAACATATCTGCTCAGAGCAGCAAATACCGAGACATAGTCTCGTAAAATTATCGGACTTTGAAGAAAAGAGGAGCCAAACATCCAGTGGGCATCCAAGCAAAACCAGGAACAACATTTAAGGGGAAAAATTATATTGCCATCTGACTTTTTCACAGCAAAACTTATTTTGGAAGAAGGCAAATACTTAGGATCCTCAAGGAAACGTGAGCCAAGGATTGTCGACCCAACAAAAGAGACTTGTGTGTGCAAAGGATACAAGGTATTGCCAACACACACAAGTATCAACAGGCCAACATTAGGCATCGTTACTCATCCAACTACAACTGAGTGTTATAAGGAAAACATATATTATGAATTGCTGTATGTTCAAACAATGTAGAATCAGCATATCTATTAAAAAATGCCGGTAGAATAGGGAGGACATATCCAAACAAACATTAGTTTTAAAAAGATTTTATTTATTTTTTTCATGACAGAGACAGAGATTGAAGCAGAGACACAGGCAAAGAGAGAAGCAGGCTCCCTGTGGGGAGCCTGATGCGGGACTTGATCCCAGGACCCTGGGATCACACCCTGAGCCGAAGGCAGATGCTCAACCACTGGGCCACCCAGATATCCTCAAACAAACATTATTTTAAGTAATTGTGTCACTGGTGGCAATTTTACTATTGCTCTCCTGAGACTACCGTGTCAGAATATGGAATTAACTACATCAGTAATTACAGGATGTTCTATCCTCTCCTGTGTTGCTGAAAACCAGGATTCTGATATGGAAGAAAAGAGATTCCTTTGTAATATAGAAGAGATTAAAAGTCTGTGTGGTTCTTGCTTTGAGTCAGAAATATCACTAGGAACTCATGATCAAGTTTACCTTTAAGCCTGTCCACTGAAGAGGCCTGGAAGCAATGGCCAACCCAGCAGCACCTACCACATTGGGCATCTAGGCTGTGGTCTTGAAATACCATTTTCCACTTAAAAAACAAAAAAACAAAAAAACAAAAAAGAAACAAACAAACAAAAAAAACAAACCCAAGACTTCTTGGAGAAGTAACTGGGGCAGGGGAAGTATAAGATGAGGCTGGACCACCCTGTTGTTCCAGAGAGCAGGAGAGCTACTGACGATGGCTAGAGCCATCCTGATCTGTCCTCTGGCCAAAGATGGGAAAGCTCAACATCCAACAAAGGATAATGATTGCCATGGATTGAAATCCATCCGATAGTTTAAATCCATGAGTTGATACTCATATTTTAAAAAAAATCAACTGGTAACCTCTGGATGATGATAGAGAGCTAGTTCATGATCCTGAAACACTTGTAAAAACAAGGCAAGAAATCAGGCATTGATCTGGTTTTTCTTCTATGAACGATACCCCGTGGTAACCAGATAGTGTATGAGGGGAAGCACCCTTTACAGAAGTGTTCCAACTAACACACTAAAAAGAAATGATAGAATCCAACTACCAGCATTTTGCAATCCACGATGAATCACTGGATCTAGGTCCTGAGCATCAACAGCTGCTGACGTCACTGAGAGAGACAACCAGATACCAAATGCCCTCCGATGGATGACATACTACCAACTGTCATCTTGCCAAAGGGACTGGGCCTTCATCGGCTCAGGTCTGGATGCGGCAGCCAGCATGCCAGAAATGCAGAGGATGGGGGAACACGCATTGCACCACGAGGATGTAGTCGGCACGTCCACATGGAGGAAGCTCTATCTCTCAGAGGCTTCCAGTTCCTTAACAGATCAACTGTCTGGGAAATGAAGGGATAGAGAGGGAACCTGTAGATTAAAAAGGGCTCGAGAGACAGCACACTTTTCTCATGGACAAATCTAAATGGTGTCTCAGGGTGCACACTTGTGTGATACGAGCTATAAAGAAACCCAGGTAGGCGGCTTCTGGAACAGTCGGGACAGAGGTCTGAGGGGTGGGGGGGGGGGGTGGGGGCATGGAGAAGGGTGCAGAGACGGGTATGGGCACATGAAGGGGCCTCGGGTGGCGGATGGAAGATCTCTTTCTCAACCTGAGTGGCGATTATAATACTCACTAAATTACATCGTTGTTCTGGGTAGGTTTAGCATCTGTGTTTTATTTTACAATAAAGAGGATTCAAAACATGTCTAGCTAAAATGCTCCCCCGTCCTGGTGTGTGGCATGACACTGTGGGTTTGACCTCTTTGTGCTGGGCACCGTGCTGAGTGTGGCATATACGCTCCCTCACTTACTACCCCCGAGACCCACCTGACCCAGGGCTCCGGGGAGGCAGGACCACGTGTCCCATGTTTGCTTTGGCGTCCCTGGCGCCTCGCACCCAGCAGGCCTTCAAAACACACTTGTTGAACGAGGGAATTCGTCTACAGTTATAGAAACTGATGCCCGGTCCGTACAGTTGGGCAAATAGCAAAGCTCCACTTGTCCCTAGACAGGGCGGATGGAAAGCAGAGCATGGGTGCCGGCCGGGTCTGCAGGGAGGGCTGCGTGGTGTCCCCGCCGAGCAGCCGGGTCCACCTGGCCCACCTGCTGCTCCTCCTGGGACCTGGGTCTCCGTGGGAGTGGCGATTCCAACTTTCCCATCTACCTCTTGTGCTGTGGTTCCCCTCAGGCTCCGCCAAGAGAAGACAGACACTGTCCGCTGCATCAAGTCCTGCCGCCCCAACGACGTCACCTGCGTGTTGGACCCCGTGCACACCATCTCCCATACCGTTGTGTCGCTGCCCACCTTCCGAGAGTTCACCCGCCCTGAAGGTGAGTGGCTACTCCCACGGCTACAACTGGCATGGGGACCCCAGGGCAGGTCGCATCTGCTAGACAGACATCCCTGCGAGGCAGCCGCCACTGGGGCCTCCTGGTGCTTGAGCCGAGAGCTCGGCCCCAAGGAACTCCTCCCTGGTAAGAAGTAGACTTGCCTCTGCATTTCCCCGGTGTCCCCAAGAGTGCACGGCCTCATGCCAGCCCGTTCCTGGCTCAGCTCAGGAGGCCACTTCTCATGGGTCACAGCTGCTCAGCAAACGGCTGTTGAGTGCTGGTTCTATGCTGAGCATTGGGGCATCAGAGAGGGCTTCTGGGAGGAAGTGACTTCCACGCTGGGGCCTAAGTGGTCAGTAGGAGATAAGTAATGAAAATGGGGAGCAGAAGAAAAAAAATAAGGAGCGGGAGAGAGGAGGAGCAGAACTCCTCTGGAAAGGTCTGGAGGGGCACTGGGTCTTTGAGGAACTAAGCCAAGTTTTGCTGGCTGGAACGGTAGAGTCTTGGCAAGAGCCTTGACTTGGGGTTGGGGCTTCCATTCCAAGGCTTCTGGGAGGCATCACAGGGCTGCACCTGATGCTATTTGTGGACAGAAATGTCACCCTGGAAACCGAGGCACTAGACTGGACCCAGGTAGCCCAGGGGTAAAGCAATGTTCCCAGCCCCACCTTGCAGGCGGCTCCTAGCCTGCTGTGTAGACCTGCCATCGTGGCACCCTTTCCGCCAGGGTGGGACCTGGGACACAGCATCCTCCTGGCCCCTGGTGGAAGGCTATACGTGGGGGCTGTTCTGCATGCCTTGCTTCGGGGCATGCAGCCCCCATGCTGAGGCTGCTGTGGTCTCCAGCACCCCCTCCTCTGTGGGGTCTTCATCTCTGCCTTTGGAAGGAGCTCACCATGAGGGATTCATGCAGCAGACGTTGCCTGAGCCACCTATGTGTCAGGCTCAGGGCCAAGCTCAGAGGCATAATGATAAGAAAGAGCCCCCTGACCCTCTGAGGGAAGGTGTCTGAGCCAGCACGACTAATCCCACATTTACATGCTGTGCAGTGTCCCCTGGGGTAACACAGGAGCACATCGGAACATAGCACCCGGTTGGGGGGTTGGTGGCAAGGGCAGGAGAGGCTCCCCGAGGACGTGGTTGCCTGAAAGGGCAGGTGGCCCCCTGCTCCCCTACCCACTAACTCGTTCCTCTGGAGAGAGGAGGCACAGGATCCCTGCAGGGTGGCATGGACGTGGGTTTTAGAAAAATCACTGACTAGTGTTTGCCTTGTGCAAAATGACAGTTTCCACCAAACCACATACAAATCCTTCCCAAACCCCTAACGGCCGCTTGTGTGGCCTCCCGGCCACTGCTGCTGTGTGAGTTGATTCTGCAGGGAGTCGAGTGTGGCCAGAGATGCCCCTTAACATCTCCGGCCCAGGAAATCCTGACCTTGGCCTTTAGAGGGAGGGCACTGGTGGTCTGCCCCCTTCCCTCTGTAGATGGGGAAACTGAGGCCCACACAGGCGCCATGTCCAGATCGCCCAGAGCCAGGGTAGGATGGAGGCCTGGTGATGAACACGGCCACCGAGCTGCCCAGCCCACCCCAGGAAGGGGCTTTTCTAACCCGCTTTGCCCCAGGGGCAGGAGACCAGCCTGCTCTGTTGCCCTTGCTGACCTCTGTCCCCTTGTCCCTGCATCCACTTCCCTCCCCCTTCTTTGCAGCTTCGTGAAGATTTATGACTAATTCCCGATTGCTCCCTGGCCCCCGCACCTCTATCCCTTAAGCTGCAGGACCTCAGGGAAGATCCAAAACCAATGCAAGCCTCCGTTTCCCACTGATTGGAAGGGGGGTAGGCCATGACCTGTGAGCCCTCAGGACCCGGCCACCCCGTCCATACAGCGCTCCCGGGCACTGGGCTCTCATGACCCGAGGGTGCATCACCGGGGTTCCCATGCCGTGCTTCTCTTGCCAGAGATCATCTTCCTCCGGGCCGTCATGCCCGTGTACCCTGCCAACCACGCCGACATCATCTTCGACATCACAGAAGGAAACCTGCGGGACTCCTTTGACATCATCAAGCGCTACATGGACGGCATGACTGTGGGTGAGTGGCCGGAGACATTCAGGTCCACCCGGACGCCTCCTCATCCTCCCAGCCAACAGCCTCGCGGGGGACCGTTTGGCTAGGCTGCTGGGAAACCTCTTTGGAGCAGCCCAGGTTGCATCTGAGCCTCCCTCCTCACACCCTCCTGTCCTTCAGGGACAGCTGGACCCCACCTGCCCCTGCCCCCCAAGGCCATCACCGGCGAGGAGGGGGATCTGCTCCTGCCTGTGCCACCAGGCCTCCTGCCTGCCAGTGGGTGATTAAGTAGATCTCTGTGTCTCATGGCTGTGAACTGACAATATGACACAGGGGAGGTGCTTGTCTCAGGGCCCAGGTGGTCCCCGGGTCAGTGGGACCAGACCCGATAGGATTCTTCTTCTTGTGGCAAAATAGGAGGGATAGCAAACGGGGAGTCAGAGCCGGCGCTCTGGTCTTGGCCCCAGACCGCTCACCTTGCTGTGTGTCCTGTCGTCCCTCCTGACGGGTCACCCACACAGCCCTTGGGCGAGGAGCCTGCTGGCACCTTCTGTAGAGGGGCAGCGCCCTGGAAGCACAGACCAGGGCTGGGGCCGAGCTCTGGGGATGGGGGGCAAGAGGGGGAGGCGCCATGGAGGCCCCGGCAGGGAAGCAGGTGAGTCTGGGGGACTGGGTCATAAGCCTCTCCCGAACTGTCACTGGGGGGAGGGTGGTGGTGCCTGGATTGGAAACCATCGCAGCTCCCATTCGGGACTTAGCTTCGGACTCTGAGTATTTTTCAAAGCAGCTGAGCATCGAGGGCCAGGCCCTGCCCTCACGTGGGCCTCAGCTCCTCCATTGCGAATGGTGGGGGGCGCATTGGGCCCCGTGCTGTCCCAGGCCCTGGATTCTGTGAGCTGGTGACCAGAAGGAGCAGCGTCCATGCGGGTGGCCCTGGAGCAGAGCGTTTGGGAACGAGGTCTCTAGGTGGCGCTGTTGGATCTCAGAAGCCGGGTCCCTGTGCCCCCGCCGTCCTCGACCGTTGTTAAACCGGCAGCTGGAGACAGGGGATCGTTATTCCCTTGTTGCCAAAGAGCCATTTATAGCGACTTTACAAGCTCTTAAATGGGTTTGCATGTTGTAAACATGACTGAGTCATTTAGGGGCTCCCCACCCCCAGCCGCCTCCTCCGCTAGTTGGCAGCAGGAATAATTAGTTAATTACAATTAATGGCACATTAGTCCTCACTGGGATTCCACGGGGAGGGGAGGGCGTGCAGTTTGGCTGTCAGCAGCCATAAAACCTGCTGCTTACCCTTGAGTCACTGCCCACCCCGGGGCTGTTTCCCCCATGCTGGATGAAGAGGCCTGGGGGCCTGGGGATGAGGGCAGATGGTGGGGGGCTGGGGGCACAGGGTCAGGCTGTGTCCTGCTTGGGCGGGGGTGGTGGTGAGCCACCTGCAACGTGGGCATTCCTGCCAGCCCTGTGCTCGATGCTAGGCTGGCGGGCATGGCTGCGAGCGGCCTTGCGGGGTGAATCCTGGCCTGGAACCCCAAGAGCTGGACTCAGAGCCCTATGCTTCCCTCATTCACTCTCTCCGTTTTGCTCCTTTCCCGAGCCCCCATCTGTTGCTGGACATTCTTGGGGACAGAGGTGAATGAGCACCACGCAGACCCTGCCCCCGAGGGCTTTGCATTCCAGCGGAGGAGAGAGGTGGCCCCACAAACGCACCCAAGGGGCCGCAGGGGCTCCTTGCAGGGCTGGCACCTTCCGTTCCCAGCTCCATCCCTCCTGGGTGACCCGAGTCGGGCCTGGCCAGCAGCTGGGCCCAGATCCAGTGCCCACCAGCGCATTTTTCTAGCCACATCCATGCTCCAGACAGACTTCACCTGGGAGCCTCTGTCTCTCGGCTTCCCATCCACTGGGGCAGAAAATCTCGGCGTGTCAGAGCCTGGAGGCTCCTGGAGACCATCCCTTCCCGCTTTTCTGTAGAGGGGTAAATCGAGGCCTGGAGAGGGAGGAGGGTGTGCCGGGTTTCTCATGGTGCCTCAGGGCAGAGCAGGGCACAGCGGGGAGCCCCTGGGAGGAATGTGGGTAAGGCCACAAAGACTGAGCGGCTGTCCCTCACTGCACCTGGTCACGCGTGCCCTGGTCTTTGGAATCTGGGCTGGTTCTGCGTGGAGGGGGGCCCGGGGTGGCCCTGGAGGAGTCGTCCTGCTTCCAGGTAGGCCCGGCACCCCCTACCCCTCAGTCTATTGCAACACATGCATCTGACCAGGGTCCCAGAGTTTGCCTCCTGCCAGTGTCATCCCCCAAGTAGAGGCCGGAGGCCAGAGGAGTCCAGATGCCAGGGTCTCGCAGAGGTGGGACTCGGGGCTGTGTTTCAGGTTGGACTCTCATCTCCATGCCCGCCAGTCACTGCCTTATTTCTCTGCTCAGGTCTCTTCCCACCTCTTTCCCTTTTCCTCCTCTGTCCCAAAGAACTCCTGTGTCCCCTGGGAGCTTCTGGGCCCCGGGGGTAGCTGGGCTGGCATTGCTGGCGCTGGACACGGGCACAGCTCTACAGCGACAGGCCTGTCCACCTGCCGTGGCTGGTTCGCTGCTGGACTTGAGCCCAGGCAGGAGCAGCCTGCGAGCCACAGCCAAGCATGTTTACCTGCACCCCACGCAGCTCTCACAAGTGCCTCCAGGACGGGTGTGATTGTCGCCCTTGGGCAAAGGAGGGAAGGCAGATAAATAACCACCTGAGAGGAGCCTCTGAAACACTGTGGGGCCTGGGTGTTTGCAAACTTGTTTTTGGTGGCTTGGTTCTCATTTCAAGCAGTGCCTTAGACAGAAACGCTTTATGTCAGTGGAAGGGGAGAAAATGTTTTCCAGGGCCACTTAAGCCTCTGTATCTGCTGTGCCTGGCAGGATTTAGGGGGCTCCTGGGCCCCGCGAGAACCAGTGTGCAGCCCCATGCTGCCTGTAGCGCCTGGGAAGGGACCCAGACCTACTCAGAGTTGTTGGCTGAACACCTGCCCGCTGTAGGCCGTGCCCCGTACGGGCACTGGACACCGAGGTCAGGAAGGCTCCGTGGAGGAGGTGAGGTCTGAGCTGAGTCTCCACACATGTGTTTCCTCCCCGCCACAACCCTGTGGGAGGAAGGGCCAGAGACAGCAAGAGGCTCGTCCTCCGCTCCTTGGCGTTGGGGACAAAGTGGGCCAGAGCTGGATGCTCCCCAAACACCTGGAGCCCACCGACTGCTCGGGCTGACTTGGGCAAGGTGACTGAGGGTTTGGGTCCCAGAGAAATAAGGCGTGTACAGGCTGCCAGGACCCTGAGGCCACGGAGCTCATCCTTGCCCCAAATAACAGCAGAAGAAAGTGCCCCAAGTCCACTCAGAACCTAAAAGGGCCAGGCCTTCCCCTAATGTATCCTTGAAAAGCCCATTCTTAGGGGGGATAAAGGCGGCTCTGCGGCAGGGCCGAGCCTGCTGTCTGCAGAAAGCCCGAGCGGCCATCCTCTTGCATTCCTCCTTAACCAGCTGTCAGTGAAAAATGAAGAAAGCATTTTTAGCTTGTGCAAAAATGCCCTCTTAATGCCTCAGGTATTCTGGGGCCACGACAAAGCCTCCTGCATCCAGCCCCGGATTCGTGCCTCACTCTGCGGGCTACTGGCTGCAGTTAGGGGGTCCTACAGGTAATAGCTCGGGATGGGGGGGCACCCTGGCTGAGATGGGCATGGGCGGGGTCCCGTCAGCACCTCCACACCCACTGCCGAGGGCCACCCCCTCCCCAGGCCACTGGGCCACGGCTGCCCACGGAGCCCCGGCCCTCCCTGCCACCCTCCCTCCAAGGACAGGAAATCTGTCTATACCAAGGGTCAGTTTTGCCAGCATTTCTGTGAAGACCTCCCCGCCCTGCAAAGCCAAGAGGAGCTAGTTGCTTTCTAGACTCATCTTTCAATTGTGTAGAGGCCCGCGGTGATCCTTGGCCCGCGGGAGGTGGACGGGGGACCTAGCGGCTTCTCGAGAAGCATCCCCACCGGCCACACACCCGTCTCGTGCACTGAGGGTCCTCGGGGAGCCCGAGCACCACGGGGGCTGGGACCCCGCTTCCCCATTAGGCATGGACATACAGTAAGCGATCGACTACCCAAGGCCCCGCTGGAAAGACAGGAGTGCCCCGGCTCGCTCCGTAGGTCACAGCCTCCTGTAGTGCGGACCCTCCCTGGCAAGAAAGGGCCACCAGGATGTGACCGAGCCATGATTCCACAAGGTCCACCCTGGGTCATAACATCTCACATGTCCTGTTCTTACTGGAATCCTTCACGCCGGCCCCTAGTACGTGAGGTGAGATTCATTCTGTATAGCACACGTCCCTTATAAATAATAATAATAATAATTCAAATGAGAACAGTCCTAAAACTACTAGGTAGTTAGCTCTCCCAGCCTCTGAAATGAGCTGAAATAAAAGAAATGGACTTGCTAATTGTTCTCCCCCGGTAGAGTGGGGAGTTTTGTTTTTGAGTCTTTGCATAATTACCAGGAAGGCTCTAATTTTGCTAAAAACGGGCACGAACCCAAAAGAACAAATCAGCATCGGCATTCCCTGCGGTGTCAGCCTCGGGCCTCGTGAGGTTTTCACCAGTCTTTCCCCTTGACCTGGGCCCTGAGCGTCCCCGTCCCACGGCTTCGGAGACCCTGGAAGTAAACGATGGCGTGTAGCTTTCCCGCAGGTGCGAGCAGCAGCTCCCCACGCAGGCTGCTCCCCTGAGCTGCCCACGTGTCTCTTCCAGCAGCCGTCCTCCCTTCCCTCTGATCACATTGAGGAATCTGCAAGGAGCCAATGTTGGCCGCGCCAACGTGGCTCCCTGGTGCCCGGGCAGCCTCAGGACCAGAGTCGGGGGGTTGGCAGTGGGCATCGCCGGGGTAGGGGCACCGGGAGTGAGCAGTTAGCTGTCTCCCCCACTCCACAGTGCTTCTTGAGCACCTACTATGTGCTGGGAGGGGAGCACGCAGTCTCAGCCTCTAGGGAGGCTGACCGTCCCTAGATAGTGGCAGGAGAGCGCAGAGGTGCTGTGGGGGCAGAGCCTGGTCACCCCACTGGGGCAAATCTTTGCATGCTGCATGGAGGAGGCGGCCCCTGGATGGTGCAGCCCTGGCTGGGTGAAGCATCACGGCAGGCTGCCCCAGGACTTTGTCTCCTCCCTCGGTGGGGTGGTGTTTTAAACATCCTGACCGTATATATATATATACACGTTTCAAGGGGGTGGGTGTGGTCTTAACTCAGAAAGTGTGGCCCTGAAGCTTCAAGACAGCCTCTCCCACATGAGTCTTGGGCTGTCTCCGCCCAGGCATCACTTGGCGGGGCGCCGTCAGTGTGAGCGCAGGGCAGCAGCTCTCAACGGTAACCCCTGAAAGTTCTGGGGTTTGCAATAATGTCACACTCTTCACAGACCCAGGCACCTGGCAGCACAGGGGCCAGATGCAGGTCGGGTTTTGATCCCCGGTGACCACACACCTGCACATGCGTGCACATGCACCAGCTCTCCCTCTGCTGCCCACCGAGTGTGTTGTACCTGGAGGTCTCGCCGACGCCGTCGCCCCACCACCAAACCTCCCACATAGCCCAGGAAACACGTGGAGGCCTCCTGTGGCCAGGCCTCGGTCGACTCTAGGAGCCTGAGGTAGTTGAGAGGGACACATCTCATACCATCTGCTTGCTCCCAGCCCGAGAGGGAGGCAGACACCAAACCAGAGCCTTCCCGTACAGTGTGGAATGTGCTGGACATGCAGACGAGAGGCAGCCCAGCTGGCCTCGCGGAGCAGTCAAGGGAGGCTTCTCGGAAGAGGTAACGCAAGCCTTGGGTCTTGAGAGCCGAGTAGGGGTGAGCCAGGCAGAGGTATTCCTGGCCCAGGGGCAGCACAAGAGGCAGTAGGTGGGAAGCACCCTGCACAGCCGGTGCTACCAGAGTATGGAGGATAAACTACAGGAGCAAGAAGAGAGGTGGCAAGGGGTCCCAGGGCCAGGCCTCCACGGACTTCTGTGGCCAGCAGGGAGCTACTAGAGGTCTGCCATGCTCCTTGGGAGGCTCCCACTGCCCGCAGTGCTTCTAGATCCCTCTGCAGCCTCCTGCAGCCAGAGCTGGTGGTTGTCCCCACTTCGCAGATGAGAAAACTGAGGTCAGGGGAACTAGGCTGCTTGCTTGCCAGGGCCTCTCAGCTGGGGAGCATTTGAGGATGCAAGTTAGACCTGAGCCACCTGTCTCCAGGGCCTCCCACCCCTGTGGACCTCATGGCACAGCCCTGTTTTCGTCTGGTCTACACCAGCCAGCATCTATACCACTGGCCTCTGTCAGTAGCAGTCAGACGGGGTAGGTAGTGAAGCCTCTCCTTTTGAGCAGCAGCGGTGCTCCTGGCCATGGGGTCTTGGGCCTCGGGCCACCCCTTTGTGAGTAAAGAGCCCCCCTCCCACAAGCCCAGGTGGTCAAGAGATGAGGTTTGACCCATGCTGAGGGAAGGGAGCAGGCTTCTCTGCTTCTCCACCTGCACGGTCCCGACTTATTCTTGTTCCCACAGGTGGCCACACCAGGGGGCCACTGCTTGGCACCCTTGGGCCTGCCTCTTCCCCATCTGCCCACAGGGGGCAGGTGAGGGGGGTCCAGGGCTGTACTGGGGGGCCGCTCAGCCCGGGGCTAAGCTGCACCCCTTATGGGCACTTGCAGCGAAGGGGGATTATTGGTGGACTGGGCAGGACGCTCTGGCTGGAGACACGTGTTAATTATAACCTACAAATCTGAAGACAAATTCGGACCCCACTCCATTTGTGAATTTGTTCCTGGGAAAGCCCTCGGGTCCGACAGTGTGTGTGCATGTGCAGCATGTGTGTCTGGGGTGTTGTGAGTTTAGGAGTGAGTGTATGCAGGTGTGCGTAGGCATGGGTGTGGCTAAGGGTCGGCATGAGGATGCAGATGAGCGTGTGGATGCACACGGGGTTTGATTTCCAGATGTTTGGTACTTGCTGGAGGAGGGATAACACTGTAACATCAAGCCTCGGCCTCCCGTCCCCGATGCAAGGCCACCCTGAGCCCAGGGGCAGGATCTGGAGGTTTTGCTGGGGAGTGGGCAAGTTGCCTGGTGCCCCCGTGTGCATCCCCTCATCCCCACACACAGAGCCCACCGCTCGTGAGCACCCCTTGCGCTGCCCTGCAGGATGGTGTCGCTGCTTCTGTAAGAGAAAATCAGAGGGCTGGCCCTGGGGCCTGCAGCCAGTGCTTCAGAGCTGCAGCTCCCAAGCAGGGGGGCCTGCCCCGAGGTCCTTGGCCTCATGGGCAGCTCTGAGGGCCCCAGGGTCCCCCGAGAAACTGAAGCATCCCTGTTCTTGCCCTGGGCACTGTGGCAGCTAGTCCTGTGCTCCGCAAAGTCTGAATGAATGGAGGATCACGTGATTGTCCCACTCACCTTAGAGATGGTTACCTATGTCAGGAGTAGAAGGGATGTGCCCTAATTATAGACGCCCATTAACATAATTAGGCGAAATGATTATGTGAAAGCTCCTAGCAGCGCCTGGTGCACAATGAGTGTGCAGAAAATGAGTACTGATGGGACCGAAACTTCTCTGGGAGATTTTTAATATATGTAAGGATTATTACTGGTTCAAGTTTACCGTTCACTCTGTTTCAAGGTTATCTTTTGAAAGATAACCCCCCTAGTAGTTGGGGGTGGCCCTCTTGGGGCAAAATGTGATGGAGTCTCTGTGGCCGCAGTGCGAGCGCTGGACGTTCTGGGCTTGATTCCTGCTTCACTGTTCGCAGCTGTGTGACCCCAGGCAGTTCGCATAACCTCTCTGAGCCTCAGCCATCATCTCCGCAAAATCGCCGTAATACTTGCCTTGCTGGGCTAACGGCCACCCGTGCGTATTTGAACACAGCTGGGTGGGTCGTTAGGGGATCCATGAGCGTCAGCAAGGAAGCCCTTTGGAGCTGGAGCTGGTGAGAGCTCGGTGCCCCCTGAGGGGACGACAGGCCAGGGTGAGGCAGCGCCAAGAGCGTTCACCCCAAAGCGGCTCCGGCTCCCTGGGAGCTATCCTGGCAGCCTGGGCGGGCGAGGCAGGCCAAGCCGAAGCGGGGTGCTGGAGGGCCTGCCTTCCAGGTCGTGCCATCCTCGACTTACCTTGCTCACTCAACAAAAACATCCCCGAGTTCCTACTCCAGGCCAAGCCCTGGGCTGGGTGCCCGGCGGCAAACTGACACCCAAGCCACAGAGCCACTTTCACGAAGCTGCCTCCTGGCCTTCCCAGTATCCTGCCGTCTGAGCTCCTGTAGGCTCCGTACCTGTTCATGTCTCAGGGAGAGAGAGAGAAGTGGGGCGTGGCAGGGCCTCCACGTCCAACTGCGTGTGTTGTGCACTGCCAAGCCCTAGCAGGGTACCGCGTGCAGCCTCTTCCATGGGCAGTGCGCAACATACAGACTGGCACGCTGCAGCCCTGCTACAGCTGGTGAGCGAAGATGCCACCTCTTGGCGCCTCTGCCCCCTGCCAGAGGAGGCCTCTTTCAGAGCAAAGTGCTGGTTTGCCCAGCCATCCGGCTTGAGGCCACCATCGCTGGGCCCGGCCGGCGGGGCGCAGATCCCCTCTTTAAAATCATCACCCCCTAAGGGGTTAACCATGTGCAGCTGACCCTGTCCTGCAGCCTGATTCAGAAAGCTTGGCCCGGGATCAGTACACATTACAGATGACATTCAGAAATTCCACCTAAAAACAACAGCGCGGCTGTCCCTGCCGGGTGACGAGTGATTGGCCCTCTCCTGGCTTTCACGGCAAATCCTGGGGATTAGGCGCCCTCTCTTCTCCCGGAGGCGCAGCCCACCCGTCACCCCGGGCCACACCCTGGCCAGCAGCCAGCGTGCTTCCCGGGGTGCCGGCCCCGCCGCCTCTGGGCCTGGGATGCGCCGCGGCCTGACTTCCCCCTGAGGGTGGAGGGGCACGGAGGGCAGGCGGGAGGGTCCCTACGAGGGGACAGGGGACCGGATGAGGGTGAGAGGCAGCCGTGAGCTGGGGGGCCCGCGCGCACCTGACCCCGCAACCCTGCCGAGCTGGAGCCCTACGGGGAGGGCGCTCGCCGCCAAGCTCCCAGGCGCAGACTCTCACAGCTGATGATGCCTCCAGGCAGCCCCCTGGGCTCACGCTGGACCCTCCCAGGGCTCAGCAGGGCTCAGTGCTTTAGAGTCCACCGAAGTGGCACTGGCAAACCTGCTCCTGCCCTGGCTGCCCCAACGGCCCGAAGCATCCCCCCCTCCCTCTGAAGTTATGCTTCCAGGTCATGGCAGATGGTGCTCTAACCACTCGGTTCCTAACACTGCAGCCAGGGACCCTCTGCCATAGCTCCCCTCGCAACCCTACAGCCAGCCGTTGCTGGGACTGCTGGCTGCCCGGCCACAGAGACATCCTCAGCACTCTCGTCCCTTCTTTCCCTCCACTGCGCTCCAGCCACACCAGCCCGTGCCTCAGGCCCCTCTTTTCTCCTGGACATTAGCTATGATATTCCCCTCTTCCTCCTCTGGGGAGACTCCTATGCACCCCTCAAAGCCCAGGTCAGTGCCATCTCCTCTTGCCTGCCCTCCACACCCCCACAGGCGGAGCATTCGGCTCCTCCCCTGTGTTCCAGGCATCCTGATGGGCCTCTTTAGGGATTCTTCTCATATCCCTTCTTCTGGCAAACAGTGTCTGTGCCCTGCAGGGGCAGGTCCTGGCCCAGGGGACACAGCAGGACAGACAGACAGGCAGGCAGGCATGAATCCCTGCCACATACACATTTTATTCCAGAGGGCAGGAGCAGACAAGAAACGAGTAGAATGTGTTCATGGTCAGGGGAGGGGAGTGAGAGCAGAGGAGTGGCTATATTTTTTTATTTTTATTTTTTGAAGATTTTATTTATTTATTCATGAGAGACACAGAGAGAGACAGAGAGGGAGAGACACAGGCAGAGGGAGAAGCAGGCTCCATGCAGGGAGCCTGACGTGGGACTCGATCCCGGGTCTCCAGGATCAGGCCCTGGGCCAAAGGTGGCGCTGAACCGCAGAGCCACCCCGGGCTGCCCAAGGAGCAGCTTTAAATTTGGTCGTCGGAGACAGTTGTCCAACACCCAAGGGTCCTGAGGTGAGGTGTGCGATGACCTAATGCTTCCAAGGCTCCCTCTGTGTGCAGGCCCGAGGCTCTTGTTGCCGGCTAGGCCGAGATGATGGTGGACCCCATGTGAGTCCAGCAGAAGGGGTGACAGGGAGACAGATTTGGGCATCACTGGGAGGGAGTGCCACGTTTTGCTCTGAGCTGGATGTGGAGCAGATAACCACACAGTCTTTGGTCTGAAAAAGAGAAGACTGGCGTTGCCATCTGCTGAGGCGGGAAGGCTGTGCTATGGGAGCTTTGGGGAGGCCAGGAGTTCAGTTTGGACTCCAGGATCGAGGTGCCACAGCCCCACGGTGGTGCAATGTGGAGTAGATGAACCTGGGAGAGGTTAGCGTGGGGACGGTGGTTGGAGCCAAGACCCCACAAGCTCACGAAGGGAGCAGCTGTGGACACAGAGAGCAGCAGCCAAGAGCGGGTGCCACAGGTCGGGCAGGGTAGGAGCCCGGAGCCCGATGTCCTGGAGGAAGGGTCGGCATTTCCTGGAGGACGGCACACCCCTTGGATTCGGTGACACCCAGGCCGCTGGTGACCTTCGCAAGACCCTCCCGGTGGACGGGGTGGAGGGGAGACGCTCCGAGCAGGGTCGCTGGAGGTCCCTTCTAGAAGATCCGTGAACAAGAGCAGAGAAATACTCATGCCCGTGGCCGGGGCGCCGTGCCCGTGGCCTTATGCATTCCTGCCAGACTTGCTCTTCCACAAGTTGTGAATTCCTTGAGGCAGGACCTCCATGGGCTCACCTGTGCAGCGCCCTGCTCCATCACCCTGCTTGTTTTCCTTTCTTGCACACGTGCATGCACACACCCACCACACGCACGAGGAGGTCACCCAGGCCCGGCCCCCAGCCCGCTGCAGAGCCACACGCACCTGCTGACTTCCAGTCACCATGGGGTTAACGTGAGCCCAGAGCAGAGGCTCCGTGTTCCCTCAGGGTGACCGCTAACCCTCCTACCGCTGCTGCGGTCACCCACCTTTGGAAAAGCCTTTGATATCAGCGGGCACATTCATAAATCATTCTTTATTAAAACAAAACAAAAAACGAACTTGTTTTAGCCAAAGAGCAGTAGAGGCATGTCCTGCAAACTCAGAAGGAAAGAAAAATTTGATGATAATTCGGGTCTTCCAGCAGCCTCACCTGATGACCGTGAATGTGCCAGGGACCCAGACACTCATCGTCCCCCCCCTCATCAGGAAGAGAGTTTTCCAGCCTCGATGTCGGGCATTTCCAGACGGACTCTGCAAGGAGCGTCCCCTCGAGGCGGGGACTCGGGACCCCAAGTGGCGTCCTAGTCATCAGACTAATAGCTAACCCTCCAGGGCCCTGCTGGGTGCCAGGCCCTCTTCCAGAACATTAGAGATGCTGCCTGTAGCAACCCGGCAGATGATTCTCCCCATCAACAGAGGAGACACTGAGGCACGGGAGCAGAGAAATACTCATGCCTGAAGCCGGGGCACCGTGCCCGTGGCCTTGTGCATTCCTGCCGGACTCGGTGGCATGCTCAGGAGTGTGTGCACGCTGTCGGGACCCCATGTGGGGTTCCTGTGCCGTGACCTTACCGTGCGACCCTGGGCAAGGTGAAGGCCTACTCGGGGGGTCCAGCCGGGTCCTCTGCACATCTGAATTTCTGAGCACCCCCTGCCCCTGGCCCCCGCGCTGTTCTTTCCAGACTAACTCCCTCTCGAAGCTTCCGTGGGCTGCAGTGTCCGGTCTGGGGTGAGCACTTGTCCCAAGCTCCACCGAAGCTGCTCTCCTTACTCCCCAGCCTCTGCTGCCACACCATCCGCAGGAGGTGCTCAGGTCGGTGTTTGTCACCGCGGCACCCAGCATAGTGCACGCCCAGACCGAGGGCATCGTGCTTGCAAAGGAGGGAGAGGGCACCGTGCTGCGGTTGGGACCTGGGGTTCGGGGTGCCCATGCTGCATGCCTGCACAGAAGGAGGGCCCTCTGGAGAGTGGAGGGCGGGACCTGTCCCTCTCTGGCACCCCCAGGTTTCTAACTCTAAGTCAGGTTGACAGCAAGGTGAGCTCCACCTGCTGTGAGCCGGGGGCCATGGTGGGTGAGACGTGATTTTTTTTGGCAGAGCCACACCACACCCCCAAGGTGCGACCTTTGGATTCGACCTGCGTTCTAGAAGCCTGGGTGCAGCCACAGCAGGGCAATGGGCCCTGACCTGAGCAGAGCGGGGCCGGGCCTGGAGCAGATGGGGGGTCTGCAGAGTCTGGCAAATGGAACCCATCTGCCTCTGTGGTGACTGAGCGGGAGGGATGGAAGCCGGGGGGTTCCCAGTTCTCTAGAGTTGGAGGACAGCAGCTTTGGGGCAAGAGGCCATCTGGGGAGATGCGAGCGCTGGTGAGCTTGAGTCTGGGCCGCAAGGACCCCAGCAGGCAGGTGGTAGGGGCAGGAACTATTTCTCATCCCTCCCGTCACAGCCACATTTCTGGCCAACTCCGTTAAAGTCGATGCATTAGACGGCGAATCCTTCCAGAAAAGTGCCCGGCCTTCTCTTCCTCTGGTGAGCCATGCAGCTCCGTGGAAGGGGCGGTGGCCCGGGCCGGCTCCCTGATGCTCAGAGTTCACGCACTGGACCCACCGAGCCTGCTTCCTCCTACAGGAGCACACACGACGAGGAGGACGGGCCAGTGGATGGGAGTGGGCGGCCCGAGGACAAAGCACTGTGGAAATGTCAGCTTCCACATGAGGGAGGGTGGCGGAGGGAGGAAGGGAGGCCTAGCGCAGGGCCGTGTCACTCTCCTGGACGGGCAGGGTGGCTGAGGAGCTGCTGTCGCAGCTGCCTGCACCTGCCCCGTCCAAGCTGCTGCAGCTCACGGGGGGCCGCTGGGGGCAGCATGTTTCTAACAGCCCAGGAGTACGGATGGTGAGTTCTGCGGAGACATGTCGAGTGCCACTTGGTATTTTAAATATGCAGCCCAGACATCTGTCCCCCTTCCGTCCAAGCCTGGGTGTTTCTCAGGACAGGAAGAGAAGACGAGGTCTCGGGAGCTCAGTTCCCCTGCCGCCGATTACAGATATGACTGCTTCATGGCTCCTTTCTCCCGTGCTTGACCCGGCCGAGGGCAGCACGTTCTGGAAGATTCCTGCACATCACATGACATTGTGAGGAGGGAAGAGACACGGTGGGGAGGTGGGAAGAGCTGGCCTTTGGGGTCAGTCCCAGCTGGATGACATCCAGAGCTGTGCACCGTGTAACCTGGGGCATCAGGCCTTCAGAGCCCCCTCTCCTCCCCCCAGGAAGGGCGGGGATGGCCTGTTCCCCTCTGCACTGTGGTGAGGACTGCAGAAGTGATGGGCATGGGGGATCCACCCCTTCCCCTTCCCCTTCCTCTTTCCCTTCCCCTTCCCCTGCTGTGTGTCCCTCCCCCAGACCATCCAGGCTCTAGTTTTGTTCTGTTCTAAGTAATCTCTAGGCCCGACATGGGGCTTGAACTCGCAAGCCCGAGATCGAGTCGCACGCTCTTGCCTGAGCTGGCCAGCGCCCCAACTAGTTTTCTGGCTTTTTTATATCAACATACAACATACAGCAGTGTATCTTCATTTCCTCAAGTTCTCCTCTGCCACTCGTCTACGCCCGTAACCCTCATGTGCAGGGATCGTTATTTGTGCCAAAGGAACTTCACTGAGACATGGGCGATATTTTGCTCCTTCTTGGCTCTCCCTCGTCCCCACTCCCCCGACCACCACGGAAAACTCGGTGACCATCGCCACTGTGCGTTCTCTCCCCACGCTCCACTTTCTGGGTGACACTTTTCCATTTTATAAACTGTGCTTTGTGCTTTGGTGTCACGTTCATTCACTCATGCGTTCAGCAAATGTGGGCTGAGGGCCTCCTGTGCGTCCAGTACAAAGTAGGACGAAGGGCCCGCTCTGTGCCACAGACCAGAGACACAGGAGTGGCCAAGAAAGATAGAGCCGTGGGGGGACTGCTGGCCACCAGGAGAGCAAATAGCTCCCTAACCTGGTTTCAAGCAGTGACAGCTTCTCAGTCTTTTTATGACGTGGGCACGTGACTTTCTTACCTCTATCTTTGCTAAGCCGGGTCTCTCTTAAAAGCACAGTTAATGTCCACTGACATGAGAGAACCACGATGTCTCTTGATTCATCACCTGGTTTCCTAAAATCCTCTCTGACAGCCCCGTTCATGCCAGTATACCTTGTCAGTCGGAATCACAGGACTTCTGGGTTGAAGGCTGAACTTGAGAGTGCACGGCGACTTGCACGGGGTCACACCACTGGTCAGCACGGAACCAGCCCAGGAACCCACGGGTCTCTCTCTCTAGTTCAGCGTCTCACCGTGAGACCCATGCAGACTGCTCCATAGCTGCTTTTCATCCTTGCACACAACAGATGGGCATCGAGTGCCGCGCCAAGCGGCAGACGCTGGGGGATGCCCGGGAGTGCCAGGAGTGCAGACCTCAGACCCCACGAGGTGATGAAGGTCCCCCTGTTGGACCCATGTGCTTTGTGTCGGGTCCTGGATCCGGTGCCTCAGCTGCAATGCACAAAGCAGAGACGAGACGTGAAGGTGAAGTGCCCGAGGGGCCTACATTTTTCAAAGGGGAAAAAAAAAAAGGCTTAATTATATCTTTAAGAGGCACAGACACGCCGAGAAATACCAGCAGCGTCTGAGACCCGAAGCAGAAATGCCAAGGACAAGGATTTGGAAGATTAACACAGTTGAACTCGGCACCACAGCCTTTTTTTTTTCTTCCGGGGCTCTGGAGAGCTGGGGAGGGACACACCCCAGCGGGTCAGATGGACACACCAGGCATGATGGAAACGCATTTTGCTGCCAGGCTGGTCATTAAGTACCGTCCTTCGGAGCCTTCGGTGGCTCCTCCTTCCTTCAGGATGGAGTTTTGTCTTCCCTCCTAGGTTGAGGGGGAGCTCAAGCTCTGCTCTTCTTTCTTTCCTCTTGTCTTCTTTCCTCCTCCGCCTTTATCCCACTCAATAATCGTGATGGAGCTCCTACTGTGCCCCGCCCCAGGCCCTGTGCTGGGGAGTGTGGGACAGAGATGAACCAGGTGCAGATGCTGCCCCTGAAGGAGGAGCCAACTGTGTAGCTTCCCTGCCACAGGCAGATGTGGCATTACAGCCAAGGGACACCGGGTATCAGGTACCCCAGGGCTGGGGAGGCTTCATTAAAGAGGACATAAGCAGTCCGGCTGGTCCCCAGTGCCTGGCACATAGCAGATGCCAATATTATATCTGCAGAATCAAGTCGATGGGTGGAACTGGGCCCCTGGGGAGGCTTTCCAGTCTCTGTGGTGCCACAGATGGGCAGCACATGTCTCTCTTCCGCCCTCCGTTGTTTCTCAGCAGTAGGAAGGTTGTTGGTGGTTCTGAATGAACACTGGTCTAGAGTCAGTGGTGGGGAGGAAGCCAGGAGACTGCAGACCCAGATTCCTGGTTCTGTGAGGCCCCGGGAGCAGGCTGTGACCACCTCCTTAGCCTCATCTGCCTTTCTCTCCCCAGGATTGACACTGTTCTGAAAACTGGCCTAAACCATCATTTTGGGGGGTTTGTGCATGCCCTTCCTGCTTCCTAGGCTCATAATTATTCTTCAAAATCCAATTTAAATGTCTGTAGAATCTTAACCCTTACCTGTGCAGAATGTTATCTAATGGATGGATGGATGGGTGCATGGGTGGGTGGATGGATGGATGGATGGATGGATGGATGGATGGTGGATGGATGGATGGATGGGTGAGTGAGTAGAGTAGGCAGGTTGATATATGGATAAATGGTGGATGAATGTGTAAATAAATGGATGGATAGATAAATGGATGGATTGGTGTGTGGGTGGATGGATGGGTGGATGGATGGATGGATTGGTGGGTAGGAAAGCTGTAAAGAAGTAATATCAGGAGAAGACCTGAGTTTGGTCAAAGGGAAGACTAGGAGGTGAAATTCAAGCTTCAACTACCTGGGAATGGAGGGAATATGTTCACCCAAACCAGAGCTCCAGGGGAGGCGTGACTGGGCAAAAGAAGTAGCGGTCAGGTCCACAGAATGGGTGTGGCCTGGAAAAGGAGCGCTGGGTTAGCTGGGGTGGTGGTTAGAGGCATTCAGAGCAGAGGAAAGGGGTAGAGAACTCCTTCTCATGAAGTGGGGGGGGGGGGGTGCAGTGCAGGGAGCCAGGCAAGGGACACACTTCTGAGCTATAGACATTCATGCCTTCTTGTTTCACACTTGCAGCACGCGTGTTTGTTCCGCCTTAATCATTTATCTGGTTAAATGCAAGGCCCTGTGGAAACCCCAGCTCTGAATGTGACCTGCATCAGAAGCTGGGCCCACCTCCCAGCGGCCCTCCCAGCACCCCTTTCACTGACGCAGCCCCTGGCTTCTTTCTGTGCCTCTTTTGTCTCAGCACTCAGCTGTGGCCAAACAACGAGCCACTGCTTGGCAGAGACCAAACCTCAGAAAGCGCCCAACGTGATAGATTCAGATGCAAGCACTTTCTACACATTCGGGGCTTTCCTTTCAGTACGATTTTAAAATCAAATCCAATAAAAATCCCCAATACTTGCTCTATTTTTCCATCATGCAAGAAATCAGCCATACTTTGAAAATCAGATCCCATTTAAATTGGAATTAGAATGCTTTTTGCTGGACAGTAATCATTTCTGAAGGGAACAGAGGAGTATGTCCTTCTGCTTGTTTTGTTTCTGATTTGGAAGGTTGCTGTTTTTATTTTTTTTATTTTTAAATTTTATTTATTTATTCATGAGAGACACGAAGAGAAAAGCAGAGACACAGGCAGAGGGAGAAGCAGGCTCCGTGCAGGGAGCCTGATGTGGGACTCGATCCCGGGACTCCGGGATCATGTCATGGGCCAAAGGCAGACACTCAACCGCTGAGCCACCCAGGTGTCCCAAGGTTGCTATTTTTAATCCCTGTTTCACAGAAGAGCAAATTAAAATGCAGGAAGGTTAACAAACTCTTCTGGGATCGTACTACTATTCCCTGTCCCCTCTCTGAGCCACGAGGATAGTCCATCATTTCCTTTACATACTTAACTTAGCGCCATGCTTGGCACACATATACATGTCTGGAAACATCTATGGGTCTGAACTGTTCATGCTATTCAAATGTGTGTGTATAATTGTTTTATAACATTTCTATTTTACATATATGTTCATAAGTACATTTTATCTTTTTATATAATCATAAATTTATATAAACATTTATATAACAGATATATTGCAGTTTATATAAATTTAAAATATATAATTACTAATTTTACATATAATACAATAATATTCATATATGTTAGGTTTTAGTATATATATTTTAAAGATTTTAAATAAAATAGTTTTTTGAGAGAGAGAACATATACTGGGACAGGGACAGAGGGAGAAGGAGAAGCAGACTCCTTGCTGAGCAGGGAGCCTGATGTGGAACTCGATCCCAGGACCCTGAGATCATGACCTGAGCTGAAGGCAGACCCGTAACCAACTGAGCCACGTAGGCGCCCCTAATATATTTTTAATAAGTATATTTACATATTTCATATTATGTAGTTATATATTTGGCATTACAATAATAACAAAGTTATTTAGAATATATATCATGCATTGATTATATGCTATATAAATATAATAATGATACATAGAAATACATACACATCCAACCACAGCATGCAGACGTGTACCCTCCACTCCACTGCTCCTCTGTCCTAAAATAGTTCTCAGGCTCCTGCAGCCTCTCACCTCCTCCTTGGAGACCCGGAAACTCCTCTGAGCACTGGAAGCAGAGTCATGGCCTCTGTCCCCAGGGTGGGTGAAGTCAGAAGGTGACCCAGGCCACTGAGTCTGGTGGGCACCACTGTGGGCCCCGGGCCAGGGGAGGGGAGAGGGTGACAAGAAGCAGAGAGGGGACACAGCAGGGGAGGCACTCCCCAGGAGCGCCCCCTCCCCATGACCCAGCCTGGATTCTGTGCCCAGGGCAGGGCAGGCGGGAGTGGCCGGGTCATGGGGACCGCTGGCAGACGGAGGGCCACTGACAAGCCTGTGTCTTTAGCAGTGAGCTAAAGATGTTCGAGGGCGTTCACCCAGGACAAAGCTACAATGTCACTGCCAGGCAGGGGCAGAGAAAGGGTGCTGACAGCCTGCACAATATCTCTCCATCAGAGCTAAAGCCCCTGTTTACTTAGAATAGCCTGGAATTCCACCCCTGCTGCTGGGCATTTCACTTTTGAAACATAAGCCCAGGGAGTGTAAGGGGTGGGGGGGATGGCACACCCAAATTCCCCTTCTGAGCATGAACTCGGTGTTCCTGACCGGGACCCCACGCTGGTGGGGAAGGGCCTTCGTGAGCGGGGGACTCCCCGAGCCCGTGATGCAGCAGAGGCGGGCCCCGGGCCTGGCTGCACTACCCCGTGCGGGGTTCTGGGGTTCCTGGGTTCCGGGGTCGGTGGCAGGGATGTCGGTAGAAACCAGCCTGGAGTTTGCTGCAGCAAACTATCAGTGGTGATCTCTCGGCACATGGTTGTGGAGCTACAGGCCCCAAGCCTGCTCTTTACCAGCACCATGCGGTGGTGCAGCCAGACAAGGGCCACTGGGCCACTCTTCCCACCCTCGCCTTCAGTGATGTCACCTCGGGGGCTTAAGATCAGCCCAAGAGCCACCCCCTACATCACATGACGCTGGGCAGGCCCTAATATCAGAGCAGGTGGGATGGAGAAAGAACTCTGGACGTCATTCCTCCCTAAACCTCAGCAACTTCTTTGCCCACTCACTAGGGATCAGCCAACCTGCAGACTTGGCTTGCATTGCTTCCTCTGCAGGAGGGGGACCCCCTCCTCCAAGAAGCCTTCCCTGACTCCCTCAGACTCCTCAGCTCTCCTCCACTCTTCCCTGCTGGACTTCTATCAGAACACTGCCCCTATTTAGCTCCTCCGTGGGCTTTGAGCCAGGATTCTGTGATTTTCTCTGTATCGCTGAGAACACCTCGTGGTGCCTACGGAGGAATGCATGAACGCACGTGGAGCTGAAGAGCTGAGCCCTCGGTCTGGGGGGGAGATGGCCCTGCACACCCAGAGCTCATACCTGGGGCGGATGCTGTGCTAGGGGCCATCTGGATCGGGCGGTGCACAAGGATGGGGTCACATGGTACCGTCTGCTCGCTGAGAAATCAGGTCCAGAAAGGGCAGCAGTGCATGCACAGTCCAGCCGGGGTAACGCCCACCCCAGGAGATGGGTTGTGCCAGTGCCCTGAACTCTGAGCCCTGGTGGAGGAGGCTGCCAGTCCTGGCCTTTGTGTGGTCCCTCCACTGCCGCAGAACCCCCTGCCTCCCCAGCAGCTACACACATTGGTTTCTGCTTCCCCGGAACCAAAGCCTGTCTCCCCTCCAGCACCCTACCTCCTGCCGATCACCCTGGCCAAGCTCCACTGCTCAGGCTGGACCTGCTCTGAGGCTCTGTTGGCAGAGCCACCTCTTGCTCATCTGTTACAATGAGCTCAGGTGTCACCCACCACAGAGGCATGGACTGTGAGGGGTTCAGGGGTATGTGCGGTGGGGACAGCTGTGCTTGGATAAAGGGCTTCCAGGACCCCACTGTGATCTTCAATATCACAGGAGAGAGGATCACGTCTGCTTTGCTTCTTCCCAAGGGTCAGGACTGGGACAGTGGGTGGGGAGGAAGGGGACAGGCGTCTACTGGGCATCCATGCTATACCAGACCCATTTCTAGGCTCTTTCAAATCCTCTGTCAGGTAGATGACCAGGGTGAGCTCACTATCATTTGTCCCTGGAGGTGGAAGCAGAGCCCCAGGGCGACCCCTGGGAGGTAGATGCCATGCAGGGGACTCAAACAGTTGGCTCCGCGTGGGAATGTGATGAGGTCTGAGACGCCTTCTCTTCTCTCCCCAGGTATTGTGCGCCAAGTACGGCCCATCGTGGGTCCGTTTCATGCTGTCCTGAAGCTGGAGATGAACTACGTGGTCGGGGGTGTGGTGTCCCACCGAAACGTTGTCAACGTCCACATCTTTGTCTCCGAGTACTGGTTCTGAGGGCCCGTCCGTGGTGCAGGCACACCTGTGCCTCCAGGCCAAGTCATTGCTACAACAACTATGCCTGTCCCTCTTGACGTTTCTCAAATTAACATATTTGTTTGTAGCGTTAGGCCAACATGTATTAAGCTGGGCCAGATGAATAAGTTCGTCTGATATATTTAAATAATGAGTCCAATTACTCAACTGTTTGTTGAAAACATTGCTTTTTTTTTACGCCAAGGTTAACATTTGCTCTCCTTCTCTGCCCATGGGCTGGGGCATTGCAAGGGACCAAGGAAAGAAAGACATTTTTCGGGGGGCAGCCAGTCCAGATGCCAAGAGAAAACCGTTTCTTGCACTGACTGTATGAAATTTGACATTTGGTACTTTTTTTTTTTTTTTGCCAGTTGGATGTTGTATGTCCAGTGACATGGCTGTTGTCAGGTAGCAGGTATGACCAGTTCTGCCCAGAAGCAGCATGACACAATGCCTTTGGGGAGCACTTAGAAGGTGCATTACAGTTCTCTGGAAGCAGAAAGAAATTCCTTAGGAAAGACACAGCCTGTTGGGTTTGTGTGTGGATTCTGCGTGGTCACCAAGAGAATGGCTGGGTTTTCTCTGCACCCCGCATCCATCTTTTCTTATCAGAGTGGGAAAATAAACAGTTTTGTGATTCTCCTCTTGGCCTGTGCATAAGAGTCTTTCAAGAATGGGGCTCTCCACTAGCACAGCACCTGGGAACGACCCCTCCTGCCTCCTGGGGGGATCCTGGGGTGGGGCCTGGAATGTGTATAGGAATAGCTTCCTACCCGTGTCATTTCTGATGCTGCGCCCGCCCTCCAAGAAGTGTGGTTCAGGCCCACTCCATGCCCAGCATCCAGCCCTGCTAAGCAAGGCCTGGAGCTATGGCTCCTGAGAGTATTCCTTATGGGATTCTGGTCCCCTCTAGAAATCCCTGGGGAGAAATAACGATTCTCTTCAGCAGGAAGCAGGGACCACCCGTGCACAGTGAGTCCCCAGGCACTTGGCAGGCAGTACTTCACTTATAGCTCCCAGAACCCCCATGAGGTGGGCGTGATCATACACAATTTTGAGATGAGCAAACAGGGCTCAGAGAGGAACTCAGCTGCCCAAGTCACACAGCCTTTTAGGGACAAGGGATTCAAATTCAGTTTATCTGACGCAAAACTCCATTCCTCTGTGAAACCCTGCATCAGAAGAGATATGGACAGGCTGGGTTTGTAGGGTGTCCCGACACCCTCAGCATTGGTGGTGGAGCCAGGAGCTCCCTGTGCTCGGAAGCACACTGGCACCCACGAGGATTCGGCCCCAGGGCTCCTCACTTCCTTCCACACATGCCTCTCCTCCGGATCCTCTCAGGGTTTATCCCATCTTCTTAGGCATGAGCCCCACTTGTGGCTCAGAGCCCATCTCCTCCCATGCTCCAGCTCATCTCCACTGCCTGGACCCTGGCAACAGCTGAGATCTCAGCCCCACACGGGATTTCACCCTTGTTGGGATGTCAATGTGGCTGGTGTTCGGGTCATTCAAATGAGCACTACTCCAACTCTGCAGGATGTGGACTCTGGCCACCTATGGGAGCTCCCTGCGTGTCTGAGGTCACTCATTTGGGACACTGGTCTGTCAAAGCCACCCCTGGGCCAGCCAGGCACAAGACCTACTGGGGCCTGGGCACCTTGAAGTGGTGGGAAGGGGGAGAACAGGTATGGATGGGACTGGACAACCCAGGGAGCCATCTGAGCAGCTCTGGATGCCAGTGAATGAGGTTCTCGGTGGGGAAGGGGAGACCTGGGGTCTCATCACAGGGATGGAAGCCTCAGGATGATGGGCAGGAAGTGAGAAGGCTACTTGGGGTTCTGGTTTCCTGCCTGCATTTTGGGGACAAGTGTGTGGGAGCCAGGCCGTTGCGGGGGCCTGGCAGAGGGAGGTGTCTGGGCTCCCCAAGGCCTGCCTGGGGTAGGGCGGGAGGACAAAGCAAGGACCCCTGGAAGAGGCCTTCTCACTCTCTTTATGGGTGGAGGGCAAGTGCAGAGGGCAGGGAGCTGCTGGGTGGGAATGGAGGGGGAGAGAGCGAGCTGGGCCCTGCCCTGCCTGACTTGGGAAGCCAGAGAGGCCGGGGGGGGGGGCGGGGGGACATCACCTAGGCCGCAGCGCGGGTCCCTGCTGTCACCCAGCCTCGTTTTCTGCACCTGCCGGAGGCCACGATCTCAGCCCACCTGCCGGGCCCTTGAGGGCAGTGCTGGAGGCCGGAGCACGTGAGGGCGCTGTACCTGTCAGGTGCCAGGTACCTGCGCATGACTATAATTCACTCACTGTTCAAAGTCATGATGATGATGATGATGATGATGATGGCGATGATGGTGGTGGTGGTGGTGGTGGTGGCGATGCCGCTGTCAACCAGGCCATACAGGTGCTCTCGACCATGCGTGAGAGATTCGGGAGACAGTTGTGTAGATTACACACCAGCCCAGCTTTCCAAATTCGATGTCACGCTCCGGCTTGGGCACCTGATGGACCCATAAGTATCCAACCCATTATTCTTGCAAAGTAATTACTGCCAGGGCCCAGCTTCCCCCACATTAGGGGACCAGCTAATGGGGACCGGCAGTGCCTCTGGGCCCCAGGCCACAACAATCCCTTTTTAATTGCGGCCTCAGAACAAAATAATTGAGGGGAATCACTAAAAGAAAAGCAAATTTATAAGCAGGGTGAGAAGGCAAACGCTCACAGACACCAGACCAAATCATTTTTGCTGATTTGGTAGTAGAAGAAAGTTGGAGGGAAGGTTCCAGAAGGTCTGTGCTGTAACTCTTCTACCGAGAAGCTGTGTCTGTTTTGAATGAAGGGAACCTACACCCATGTTCAGAAGAGCACTGCAGCCTTGTGGCAGGACTGCCTGGGTCACTGGGCGTCCTGGAGGGACCAGGGTTAGGAATGGCCGGGCCCAAGGAAGTAAGCCAGCTTTCCTAGGTCCTAGCAAGGTTCTCCAGTTTGTTCAGGTCTGAAAAACGCCTGCATGCACACACATTTCATCCTCAGCCCCTCTGCCAGGCCAGCTCAGGGCCATCTTCTCCCAAGAAGACACCGGTCTCATCCCCTGGGATGAGCCTCCGCTTACATCACTCCAGAATTCACAGTGTGACGACTGCCTGTCCTGAGCTCGATATACCAGCCTGTAGCCACAATGCCAGTAGCCCCAACATACTGGATCTGTGACTTGACTTTCTAAAAACTTGCTATTGTAGAATTTTTAAAAATGCATTAAAGTACAGCGAAGAGGGAATCCCTGGGTGGCTCAGCGGTTTAGCACCTGCCTTCGGCCCAGGGTGTGATCCTAGAGTCCCGGGATTGAGTCCTGCATTGGGCCCCCTGCATGGAGCCTGCTTCTCCCTCTGCCTGTGTCTCTGCCTCTCTCTCTCTCTCTCTCTCTCTCTCTCTCTCTCTCTCTCCCTCATTAATAAATAAATAAAATCTTTAAAAGAAAAGAAGTATAGTGAAGAGTCTACGAAACCTCTCGTACCCATCACCCCGCTTCAGCAATTACCAACTTTGCACTTCTTTCATTTCTCCCCTCTTTCGCCTCCTTTTGTTTAACAGGAGTAATTTTTTTTCAACAAAATTTATTGTTTAAAAGTTTTAGATTCATAGAAAAGTTGTGAAGATAGTACAGAGTTCACATACAGCTCAGCCCCCAGTTTCTCCAATGTGTAGTCTACATTAGTCTGGTGCACTTGTTATAATTAATGAATCTATACTGACACATCATTGTTGACTAAAACACATACTTTGTCCTGGTTCCCTTGGTTTGTGCCCAACGTCCTCTTGTTGTTCCAGGACCCCATCTGGGATCCCACATTATATTCAGTAATCATGTCTCCTTAGCTCCTCTGGGCTGTGGCAATTGCTCAGACTTTCCCTGTTTTTTGATGACCTTGGCGGTTTTGAGGAGTACTGGGCAGATATTTTGTAGGTTGTTCCTGACCTGGGATTTGTCTGATGGTTTTCTCACGGTTAGACTGGGTTATGGGTTTGGGATGACCACAGAGGGGAGGTGCCCTTCCCAGCCCATCCTATCCAGGCCTGTGCCATCAACATGCCCAATCATTGTCAATGTTGACCTTCATCATCAGGGGAGGTGTGTTTGTCAGACTTCTCCACTGTAAAGTCACTTTGTCCCCCTGTCCATGCTGTCCTCTCTGGGACAAAGTTGCTATGCACAGCCCACCCTTGAGGGATGAGGGATTATTCTCCACCACCTTGAGGGCAGAGTGCAGCAGTATTTTAAAGCAAGTCCCAGACATCACGTCACTTCACATTTAAATACTTTCTTACTATACACTTCAAATGATAAGGGCTTTTAAAAATATGACTACCATACCTGTTACACCAAACCATCGTAACGATGATTCCTTAATTATTTTTAATAAGTGGCTTATGGTATTTTTAATTCAACTCAACAAGCACTTAGCAAGATGTACAGAACAACCCTGCTGGGGCTGGGGAGCGAGGCAGAGGTGGAGAGGATACAAAGATAAAAAAGACCTGATCCCTGTGATGGGAAGATGGGGAGCAAAATAACAGGCAACTGTTTTCCTTAACAAAAGGAACTTTTCATTTACCAAAGATTCACCTTGGGCCTGTTCTACAAAACCAGCCTCCCCTTGCATTTCACAAAAAAATGGGCTTGCCCCAATTTATTCTCCAAACCTCAGCCCAGACATGTCTCCAGGACCTGAGGCTCCTCCTGGGTCCCCACCACCCGGAGCACAGACTTCCCTTCACACAACACGTGTTTCAAGTGGGTATCCCCAACAGACCCAGGACTGCCTCACCTGGAGTCCTAGACGTCGTCGTCACCAGCTTCCAGGCAGGGCTCTGGCCACTGAGAGTTCAGTGACAGAAACAAGCATCCAGAGTGACAGCAAGTGGCGCAGAAGATGAAGCGGGGCTGCATTCAATTTGGGACACTCAGCTGTGGTTCACGGTGCCCACTACAAGTTCCATTTAATTATTAAACATCATGGGGCACTTGCAGGTTTTGGCAAATGACGACAAGTGGTCCATTTTAAACACAGCCGAGGGAACCCTGGGTGGCACAGCGGTTTAGCGCCTGCCTTTGGCCCAGGGCGCAATCCTGGAGTCCCGGGATCGAGTCCCGCGTCGGGCTCCCGGTGCATGGAGCCTGCTTTTCCCTCTGCCTGTGTCTCTGCCTCTCTCTCTCTCTCTCTGTGTGACTATAATAAATAAATAAAAATTTTTAAAAAAATTTTTTAAAAATAAACACAGCCGATTTATGAACATTTGTGGCAGCTCCTGCATGAATTGGTGTCATTGAAGTAATGGTACTTTCATTACGTATGAAATTATGTGTGGGAGGGATGCCTGGGTGGCTCAGCAGTTGAGTCTGCCTTTGGCTCAGGTCATGACCCCAGGGTCCTGGAATTGAGTCTTACTTTGAGCTCCCCACAGGGAGCCTGTTTCTCCCTCTGCCTGTGTCTCTGCCTCTCTCTGTGTGTCTCTCACAAATAAATAAATACAATCTTTAAAGAAAGTAAAATAAAATGAAGTGTGGGAAAGTTTCAACAGTAGAAGTCAAAGTGAAGTCATTATTTTGGATCATTAAAACCTCCTGCTATTGGTCTCCCTGCAGATAAATGTCACCCTGGCTTGTTCCCATTGATTTTCTGCAGGGACTTGGGGTCCAGTGCTACTGCTCTCTGAGCAGTCTTCCGGATGGTGTATTTGTCACCCCATGCAATAAGTGCAGGTCTCTTGCTCGCTGGAACCAGTCGGTAAGCCATCCCCGACACTCGTACTCCGAATGCCTGACCTCCAGGTCCTTCTGCTCCCTGCTAACTTGCTCCTTTAGAGCAGAGCACACTGGATCCCAGGGCCTCTGCTTTGTTTGCAAGAGCCTGAGCTGCCTGGCCCCTTTCCTTCATCTATTCTGTTTAGTTCATTCATTCATTCATTCATTCATTCATTCAGTGAATCACCTCACTCCCCCCCCCCCCCCACTGGTGAGTCATTTCACTTGAGTCTCCCAGGGCCTCCCCACAGCTGTCGGGCTATTCTTCCAAAACCCAGATCCGATGGAGCTCCTTCAGGGGCTCCCACACCAACCCCATGGTGGGGCTATGGGTCCCTCCACTCTGGCCTCCTCTTACTCCCCACGGTTCCCCTCACCTACTCTATGCCGGGCCCAGACACAGAGCTTGTTCACACACAGATCCCTCCACTGAAATAATATCCTTTCCACCTTCCCTGCCTGGTGAACTTCTCCTGACCCTTACAAGACTCAGCATAAAGTGCCAACCATTTTAGGTCTATATCCAGAGGACTGAATGCAGAGACTGGAGCAGATATTTGTACATACATGTTCGAAGCAGCATTGTTCACAACAACCAAAGATGGAGACAGCCCAAGAGTCTATCAACAGATGAGCGCATAAACAAAACGTGGTCTATCCATACAATGGAATATGATTCATCCATAAAAAAGAAGGAAATAAGCCAGACACAGAAGGACAACTACTGCATGGTTCTGTGTCTAAGAGGTAGGTATCTAGAGAAGGCAAATTACATAAACACAAAAAGTCAAACAGAGGTTTCCAGGGGCTGAGGGGATGTTTTAAGGAGTCAGTCTTCAATGAGGAGGTGAAAAAACTTTGAGGTGTAGAAGGTATAGGGATGCCATTGTGAATGTGTTGGGTATGTATTGAATGACGAAGATGATAACTGCTGCGCTATGTGTATGTTACCATACATTTTTTAAAGATTTTATATTTATTTGAGAAAGAGAGAGAGAAAGCAAGAGAGAGAGCACAGAGGGAGAAGGAGAAGCAGACTCCCCATTGATCATTGAGCCAAATGCGGGGCTTGATCCCAGGACCCTGAGATCATGACCTGAGTGAAGGCATATGCTTAACCAACTGAGCCACTCAGGCGCCCCTTACCATAATTTTCAAAAGATTTTTTTAAAGCAATCTCTATATTCAAAGTGGGGCTCGAATTCAACCCCAAGAGCAAGAGTTGGACGCTCTTCCAACTGAGCCAGCCTGGTGCCCCTAATTTTTTTAAAACTCTAAAAAAGAAATGCCAGTTACTCTGAGACCCCTCCCTTCATTTCCCAGATGTGATCGGTTCTTTCCTTCTCTGTGCTTTTGGAATCTTCCCGTGGGATTTGCTCCCTGACCTGTTCTTTAAATGTCCATTCCTAAGCCAGGCCCTGGCTGGAGAACGAGCACTCGGAGTGAGGAGCTCATCTTTGTGCTGGGTTTCCCCTGGCACAGTGTCGGGCACAGAATGGGCTCTCAGTACAGGTTTGTTGGATGGGAAATTTAAAACCATGCGCTGTGGACTGAACTGGTCCTACCCACCCCCCCAAATTCATATGTTAAACCTTAACCTCCATGGTGACTCTTTGAAGATGGGGCCTTGATGGGAGTGATTCGGGGTAATCAGGGTGAGGCCCTGCCCTGATAGGGTCACTGTCCTCATAGGAAGAAGAAGAGACACCAGAGATCTCATATGGACATCACGTGGTTGTTTGCAAGCCAGAAGCGAGCCTCCCCAGGAACCAAGTTTCTCAGCACCTTGCGAGGTCTTGAACTTCCAGCCTCCAGAACTGCGAGGAATGAACGAACATTAAAGCCTCTGCCTGCAGTATTTGTTATGGCAGCCACACCATGACACACCCCAAACACGCAAGAACGGCGGTGATGCTCACACACACAGGCCCCTCAAGGTGGCTGATGACCCGTGACAGTGCCATGGCGTGGGAATTATAGAAGGGGCCATCTCTGGGGGGCTTCCTGGTGTCTCAAGAATCGAGATGTTCTAGAGTCTCACGGCTAGAGTTCTTTCTGATATCCAACCTAAATCAGCCCCTTCTCACTCTCCTCTTTGCCCCCATACCGTAACCTCAGCCTTGCCAGAAAAGAGTCCATTTGTTGGAACGGCCAACACCCACGAGTGCAAGAACCAACCTCCTCCCATCTGCCCCACACCAGGCCTGAGGCACTGGTCTTACCACCAGCATCCTTTGAGCACTCTATCGATGGTCCTCCTTGTAGTGAAGCCTGTGTCGGCAGGTGGGGGTCAGCAAAGGCCAGGGCTCAAGGCAGCTTCCTCCACCTGCCCCACCCCCCCCCAGCCTCTGACCTCCAGCCTCAACGAGGACCGCCTTGTCCCCGTCCAATTCCACATTTGCCAGATAGTGTCAACACTGCCAACTTTGGGGGGAGAAGTAGCGATAATGATTTTTTTTAAAGCACTAGGTACCTCTGTAACTACAGTTTAGGTTTTTAAAATGATAAATACATGGCTAGGCGGGGCTGACCCCAAAGTAGTCGATGTTACTTTAACTGCGGCCGGCCATATGGGATTTAGAAATTAGAAAGGAATGTTTCCCACTCTGCAGAGTGGAAACACTCTCATCCCACGGCCTATCTTGACAACTTGATGGTAGCTCTTCTCGACCCAGCCTAGATAATTGCATAATTAATTGTGTGCAGGTAACTCACCCAGAGAAGGTGGTTATTAGGAGCAAGGAGCCCGACACCCACTCCCCTGGAAAGTCGCCAGGCTCGCCTCTGCGCCAGATCCTCGGTGTGAAGGAGCCACCCGTCGGCGTGCAGGGTCTTCTGCCGCACGTTGATCACAGGACAGCTGGACCTGGAGCCCAGTGGCCCTCGCCGCTGCCTGTTGGTTCTGTTGGGTCAAGTCTGAGGCCGTGCTCTGGAATCAAGGCTCTGCTAGGGTAGTTGCAGTGAAGCTAAAAGGAGTCAAAAGCTTCCCTTGGGGCTTTGGCCATTCTCCCGTTAGGTTTCTGAGATACTTCTGGAAAGCCAGCCTCTACTCCCCCACCACCACCCCCATCGCCCACATAGATCAGGGTCTGATGCACCTGCACCTGGGCTGGTTCCCTGAGTCCTGGCCATAGTCGTGATGCTGGGGAAGGGCTGCAGCCCTATCCCCAGGGGCCCCTGGCCTTCAGGGAGCCAGGCCACGGTTCAGGGGGCTGTCACAGGAGCAGGTGTGCCCCGACGGGGGCCCTGGCACCGCTGGATCAAATGTTTTGGCTCCTGGAGGCAAAGAACTGGCCCCTAAACCAGCCTCGGTTCTTTAAGTGAACCCCATCGCCACCACCGCCGCCACTGTTCCTGGCCTCTGGTGCTTCATCTGCCAGGCACACACTTCCAAGGGCCTCTCCCCACTTTCCTGTTCCACCGACGGGGCAGATGCAGCCGCTGGTGCTGGAACCCCGGGAGTGGTGGGGGAAGGGGGCCGCCCAGGGCTGGCGTCCAGGCGGTGGTGGAATAATTCTGTTGTGCCGTCACCCTGCAGACCTCCACCTGCCTCCCTTCTCAGGGAACTCGGGACAAAGTACGTGGTGTCCGTATACGGTCAGCTGGACCACTTGCCTGTGAGCCTGGGATAAGCTTAGCATAGATGACAGGAGCCCACGCTGTGGGGAAGCCCGAAGCCCCCCTCCATGCCTCTCTCTCCCCCACACCCCTTCAGGAACCTAGAACCTGCCCAGGAGCCCTGGGTTTGGACAAGGCTGTTAGGAAGGACAGGGGTGGGAGGGGAGGGGAGACAGGAGACAAGCACGCAGAGCTCTGGGCGTTGAATTAGGGCCAAGGAAGAAGGGGTCACCTGGAGGGTGGGACCCAGAAACTATGGAAATGTCACAGGGCAAACGTGGCCGTCTAACGGCCTGCGAACAGACCTCTCGGGAGGTCCAAGGGCCAAGGTCCTAAATGGGACATTGAAGCAGTTACCAGAGCTTAACTCTAATGGTGACATCGGCCAACAACTTTGACCCTGACATTGTTTTATTGCATGAAATCCTCTGTCTCGGCGCTGAGTCCCACCCCCGGCCACCCTGCCCCAGGTCGCCAGTATCAGGGATCATTCCCAAGAGGTGGAAGCCTACTGTGCCTTACCTGTGGGCAAAGGCAGATCGATTCCAGAAGACACTCTCCTGAACATGCTTTCCTCTCTGACTAGTACACTGCTGTGCACACAGCAGGTGCTTCATTCTTGCCCTAGAGAGCAGAGCCTGCTTGCCCCCCGCGAGAAGAGTTTGCATTTATACAAAAAAAAAAAAAATGATTTCCAGGTACCTGGTGGCTCAGTGGCTGAGCGTCTGCCTTCAGCTCAGGGCGTGATCCCAGGGTCAGGGATCGAGTCCTGCATCGGGCTCCCCACAGGGAGCCTGCTTCTCCCTCTGCCTGTATCTCTGCCTCTCTCTGTGTCTCTCAGGAATAAATAAATAAAATCTGTTTTTTTAATTTTTATTTATTTATGATAGTCACAGAGAGAGAGAGAGAGAGAGAGAGAGAGAGAGAGAGGCAGAGACATAGGCAGAGGGAGAAGCAGGCTCCATGCACCGGGAGCCCGACATGGGACTCGATCCCGGGTCTCCAGGATCATGCCCTGGGCCAAAGGCAGGCACCAAACCGCTGCACCACCCAGGGATCCCCTAAATAAATAAAATCTTTAAAAAAAAGGGAAGACAGATGCAGCTGGAGGTGAGGCCTGGCGAGGTAGTTCACGTGCCCTGGGGCCCGGCTCCCTGGGGTGGTCAGGGGGAGGCAGGGTGCTGGTGGCAGGAGACCCCCATGCAGAGCTCTGGGATGGAAGCCACCTGGTGTTCACAGAGTCTGTTTCCAACAGATCCTGGAAAATAAAAGGCACTTCCGAGTGGACCAGGATGGCTTTCTTTAGAGAAATACCACCAGCTTGGCACCTGCCACCTCCAGGCAGCACCAGTATTACCACCTGGTGGTGGAGGGCCTAGCTGAGCCTGAGAAGTTCAGTCCCCCCCACCCCCCAGAGCATAGCACTTCCTTCCCAGGGGCCCTCCTCTGCTCCTGCCACTGCAGACAGACACCCAGGGACACCACCTTCCATCTCAGCTCTGATGAACTTTGTGGCGACGATCTTCCCTCCTTACCAACTACATTCAGTTCCGTTGGATAAAAATCCATTGAGTGTTTACTGTGTTCCAATTCCCTAAGATAAAAACAACAGCACAATAACGACCGAGCCAAAGGCATGGACACAGGCCCCAGGACAGGCTCCTTCCCACAGGGGCGGGTCCTGTGCTAAATGGGCTGGAAGAGGGTCCTTTCCTCTCCTGTCCCTGGAGGGCCGCGCCCAGCGTCTAGCACTCTTCTCCAGCTCAGGTCAAGAGCCTCCTCCTTTCTTCATGTGCGCCAACGTTTTCATCTGAATGGCGGGTCCCATCATTGCTGCTTTGCAAGGCTTTGGGGAGAAGGAAGCAACACGGTCAGTGCAAACCATGGCGCCCGGCGCCCAGCCAGGCAGAGGAGCTCAGAGAAGACCTGTTGGTTCTTCTCCGTCCCTGAACACTCACTTTTATGGGCTTTCGGTAAATGTCACTTCTGCACCATAAATTTTTTTTTTTTTAATGTTAAGCAGATCTTGACTGCATGTCTTCACTAATACAAATGTGGAGCCAAGCCCAGCGGCAGGGGGAATTAGTGACAGTGGCCCACAGGAGATGGTGTGGGGGTCTTTTGGACTCAGAAGAAGCCAGTTTCTGTAATTGTCCATTGCAACTTACTGGACTAAGTTTCGTTTTCATCACTTTTATTGTGTCAGTTTCCTTCTATGTGCCAGGGTGTTTCAGAAGAAACTCATTTCAATTTCACAAATATTTAGAGAAATAAATTCTCAAAGAAACCGCCAATGAATTGGACATAATTTAACTCCACTGACTTTACTAATAAAAGCACTGTTTGCTTTCAGAATTCTGAGAATCAATACATTCCTTTCTGCTTTGGCCAAAGCAGCTCAAAGGGAAGCTCAAGTCTAAATTCAATATCCAATTGAATAATACCTTCCCTGCATTTATTTTATTTTTATTTTTTTAAAGATTTTATTTATTTATTCTTGAGAGACAGAGAGAGAGAGGAGCAAAGACACAGGCAGAGAGAGAAGCAGGCTCCATGCAGGGAGCCCGATGCAGGACTCGATCCCAGGACTCCAGGACCACGCCCTGGGCCGAAGGCAGGCACTAAACCGCCAAGCCATCCAGGGACCCCCTCTGACATTTAAAATTTAATTTAGGGGATTCCTGGGTAGCTCTGCAGTTTGGTGCCTGCCTTCGGCCCAGGGAGCAATCCTGGGGTCCTGGGATCAAGTCCCGCATCGGGCTCCCGGCATGGAGCCTGCTTCTCCTTCTGCCTGTGTCTCTGCCTTTCTCTTTCTCTCTCTATATCTATCATGAATAAATAAATAAATAAATAAATAAATAAATAAATAAATAAATCTTGAAAAAAATAAAATTTAATTTAACCTCTTGCCTTGTTTCTGATTTCCATTATCTTACTCTATACTGTTCTAAAGCATGTTTTTTTAAAGGAAATAATCTCATATCCTTTTTCATTTATTTTAGAGGTGGGGGGTGAGCAGGGGGCAGGGCAGAGGCAGAGGGAGACGGAGAACCTCAAGCAGACTCCCCACTGAGCATGGAGCCCGACTCAGGGCTCAACTCCAGGACCCTGAGACCATACCCGGAGCCATAACCAAGAGCCAAACACTTAACCAACTGAGCCACCCAGGCACTCCTCGTATCCTTTTTAAAGAAGAGGCACAAATTATTATTTTGTAAAAGGTGAAGAGAGTATTAGGATAGAAATAACCTGATACCAGAGCCAAACGATAGAAGCAACCTGCATGTCCATCAGTGGCTGAACAGATAAAAACCATAGGGTCCATCCACACAATGGAATATCATTTGGCCTAAAAAAGAAGGCGATCCCGACTCCTGCTGCAGCATGGCTGCACCTTGAAGACATTTTGCTCCGTGCAGCCAGCCAGCCACAAGAGGACACAGACTGTGTGATTCCCCTTACCCGGAGGACCTGGAGAAGCCACGTTCGTAGAAACAGGCAGTACAGTGGGGGGTGCCAGGGGACGAGGAAGGGCTTAATGGGAGCAGTTTCCGTTTGGAAGGAGGAAGAAGTTCTGGAGGTGGATGGCGGTGGTGGTTGTGCACAGTGTGAATGTCCTTAGCGCCCCCGAACCACGTGCACATAACAATGGCTCAAGTGGTAAATTTTATTTTATTTTTAATTTATTTTTTACTTTTTTTAAAGTTTTTATTTATTTATTCACGAGAGACAGAGAGAGAGAGAGAGAGAGGCAGAGACACAGGCAGAGGGAGAAGCAGGCTCCATGCAGGGAGCCCGACACGGGACTCCATCTCGGGGCTCCAGGATCATGCCCTGGGCTGAAGGCAGGTGCTCAACCACTCAATCGCTGAGCCACCCAGGCTGCCCTCAAGAGGTAAATTTTAAATTATGTAGATGTTCCCATGATTAAAAAAAAGTTAGCAACAACACAAAAGAAATCACCTGAAAATGAACACTGTAAAATTTTTGTCTTCTAGAAAACATCCTCGGCCAATCTCTGTCGTTTTATTCTCAGCAGAGGGATGATGTAGTAGCCTCTTCCCTTTGATGCACGTGCCCTCACACCAGAGTTAATTGTATTCTAGGACTTTCCCACGGGTGTCAAGGTAGAACAGACACTGACCTGTGGCTACCATGGCACGGAAGACACCATCCCGCTGGAGTGAGCTGAGCGAGATGAGATATACCGGGAGACCCCGTCCACCCCAACCTGGGTGACCAGGTACCTGCCCTGAGCAGACCCGCCTTGGCTGAGCAGTGGCACAGATGTGGTGGCCGGGCCCCGACGGCGGCACTGCAGAGGTGGTGTCTCAGCCCCAGCACCCACTGCCAGGACGGTGTATCTTCCCTCCGGCCTCCAGGCATGCACCCTGCTTCCCCATCATCCGTCCTATTGTATCATCAGCCAGGGTCGTGCTTGTCATCCCTCCGATTGGGGGAGGGAGGTGTCATCAGAATACGGGGCACCCAGGAGGAAGGGAGGAAGATGGGGTGGGGGGGACCTCGTGCAGCTTTGCTGCTTTACCTGTGGCTGGGGACACACGGGGCCCAGAGAAACCCCTGGCCCGCCTGGGACCCCCGGCACTGGCTGTTGACGTCGGGGCCCTCAAGCCAGTTACTTAAGATTGGCTGGTGCCCTCGGGCCTGGTGGTGCCTCTGCCCGACTCGGTGGGTCTGATGGGCTGTCCCCTGAGCTGGAGGTGATGGTGGCCAATCTGAGACAGGGACGCAGTTTCCCTGGCAGGTGGCTCTAACCACAGCGATGAGAGCTCAGACCCCAACGGCAGATGGCCTGGGTCCGAGTCCTGGCTCCACGGTCACCGCTGCTGAGCTGTGTGATGTGGGCAGGCACATTGCTAAACCTCTCTGAGGTTCACACAGGGCCCACGACACAGGGCCCACGACATGGGGCCTACAACACCACCGGTGAAAGCTCCTAGCCTGGCACCTGACATGTAGCCTCTGCCCCAGCCCCTTCCCCACCCACAACCACAGTCCTCTGTGGGTCCCAGGTCACACGCCTCCAGACCCCTCCTGCACCCTCCTTGTCTCCGAACTTCCCTCTGTCCATGAAGGGCAGCCTCTAAGGGACATAGATCACCGTCTGCTTCTCTCAACTGCTCTGGGGGCGGCTCGCGGACCAGCAGGGCTGATTCCTCGGGGCTTGACTCAGGGCTTCTGGCCACCGCGTCTCTGCTGGACGGCAGGCCGCAGCCCAGGAAACAGGCAGAAATAATCACGATGCCAACAAAGTATTAGGTAAACAGAGAGCGCGATTGGGTCCGAGACGGCTCAAGGCAAATCTGTAACTGAGCTACACGCGCAGCACCCGGCGCGGCGTTGGGCACACAGCTTGCAGTAAATGCCAGCTCTCCTTCTAGCCCCTTCTTTCTTCCCAGAACACAAACGATCCGCTTTCCTTATGTAAGAATTGGCAACCCCGAGGCAAGGCGAGGCCAAGGCCCGACAGAAGCAGCAGGGAAGAATCACGAGCCTTATTGGATTTGCACAGTTTGTGACTTACGTCGACAGCGAGAGAAGACCAAGGGCCAGGTGACAACCCCGATGATAGGATGCCCTGGTGCGGGAGCTGACTCTGCTCCAAGTGGTTTCCTAACCTGCAGCTGCATCCTGGGGCGGGGGAGTCTCCTTCCTCATCAGAGCTCAGGAGGGGCTGAGAAACTGGGTATCCCATTGCTTTACCAATGGTCTCATGACAGCCTCCTTGGTGGACAGGGAAGAGTGACAAAGGGCCCGGTGGCAGCTCCACCCCATAAGCCTTCCATACTCCTATGGTCCAGGAAGACCACAAGACCAAGACTCAGACCACCCCATTCATGTGCGTGCACTCTCTCTCAAAAAAAAAGAATAGGGGCACCTGGGTGCCTCAGTTAAGTGTCTGCCTTCAGCTCAGGTCATGATCCCAGGGTCCTGGGATTGAGCCCCACATCGGGCTCCCTGCTCAATGGGGAGTCTGCTTCTCCTTTTGCCCCTGCCCCTCCCCACCATGCTCTCTCTTGCTCAAGCTCTCAAATAAATAAATAAAATATATTTTTTAAAAAGAATGTTTATATTTGCATTCATACATCCATGTAATCACATCCCCTCCAAATATAGAACATTTCCAGTATCCAGAAAGCTCCCATGGCCCAGCACCGAGGTGACCACCGCCCTGACTCCTGCCACAATTCGGCTGAGTCTTGGACTTCCATCTATATGGAATGATGTAAGATGTATTCTTCTGCATCCCAATTTTTTTTAATTCAATATATGCCTCAGACATTCATGTCGATCACAGTGTCGTATTCCACTATGTGAATAAACTATGATTTATTTATCACAGGGTTGCCATGTGCTTCCTCGTCCACATCTATTAGTGGACACAGGCACCCATTTCTGATGGGTCTATGTTTAGGAGTGGAATTGCTGGTTCATAGTGTAGGCCAAGTTGGTGTACAAGTCACAGTACCATATGAGAGGTTTGCTCATTCCACAGCCTCACCAACGCTAGAATCATCGGGCACCTTCATTTTAGCCATTCTCAATGGCTGCATGCCTTCGAGTACTTTCTTAACCAATTCATATCTCATTGTGGATTTAACTTGAATTTGTTTTTGTGATGGCTAATGAGGCTGAGCTTCTTTCATCGTGTTTCTGGTCACTTGAATATCCTCCTTAGTGAGAGAACTCCTTAAGTCTTCTCCCCAGTTTTGATCAAGTTGCTGATCTGTTTTTTTTTACGGATACCTAAAGGCTCCTTGTATATTCTAGATATAAGTCTTTTTCTGAACACATCTTCTAGCCTACAGCTTGCATTCTCACTCACTTACTCTCAATGAACAGACGTTCTTCATTTTGATGAGGCCCAATCTATCATCAGCTGTTTTATGATTAAGAGTTTTTATCTCCCATTGAAGAAATCTGTGCTTATCTGAAAGCCAAGACAATATTCCCCTATGTTTTCATCTGGAAGCTTTACTGTTTTATCTTTCTCATTAGGACTATAGTCCATCTTGAATTTATGTTTGTGCATGCGAGGAGGTAGGGGTCGAGATCTGCTTCTCAGCATCATTTATCGATAAGAATAACCTTTCCTCCATTGTGTTGCTTAAGTACCTTATTGGGACATATTTGTGTGAGTCTGTTTCTAAACTCTAAATCTGATCCCATGGGTCTATGTCTATTCTAATCACAATATCTTACTGTTTAATTACCATCACTTAATTCTGATTGCTTTATAATAGATCTTGTTGTCTACGAGGGCACGTCTTCCACCTTTGTTCTTCCTCTTTAACATTGTCCCGCTTATTCAAGGTTTTTTTGCAATTCCATATAAATCAGTTTGTCAATATCCATTACAAAAACACTGATGGTATTTTGATTGAGATTACATTGAATCTATAGGTCAATTTGGGAGACTGGACATCATAACGATACTGAACTTCCTGATCCATGAATGTGGTATATCTCACCATTTACTTAGGTCCTTCCTTAATCTCTCTTTTGAAAAGTTTTGTAGTTTTCAGTGTGAACCTTGCGCATCCTTCAAAAGACTCATTCCTAAGTATTCTATATTTTCATGCTACTGTAAATTGTTTTTAGTTTCATTGTCTAGTCATTTGGTAGTATGCAGAAATAAACTTAATTTCCTATATTGACATTTTATTCAATGATCCTGCTAAATTCATTTATTGATTCTAATACTTTATAGATTCTTTTGGATTTTCTAGAACATAATTATGCCTTCTGGAAATAAAACCAGTTTTACTTTCTTCCTTTCTAATCCTGTATCTTTTTCCTTTTTTTTTTTTATTTTTTTTTTATTTTTTGCCTTATTGGACTTCCATTACCATGTTGACCAGAAATGGTGATAGTGGGCAAGAGAAAAGTGCTTAGTAGTTTCATTTACATTAACCATAGAGATTTTTTTAAATGTTCTTTATCAGGTCAAGGAAATTTCTTTTTATTATTAATTGATGGATGGTTTATATCATGAATACATGTTGAATTTTATCAGACATTTTCCTGCATCAATGGGCATGATCATACTTTTTTGGTCCTTTATTCTATTACTATTACAAATTACACTGGTTGATTTTTCAAGTGTTAAACCAACCTTGCATTTCTAGAATAAACTCTACTTGGTCAAGAAGTATTTTCCTTTTAATGTATCTCTGGATTTGATTTTCTGAAGTATTATGCATGATTTTTCATCTACATTCATGAGATATAAACCTATAAATTTCTTTTATTGTGATGTCCTTGTCAATTTTTTAAAAATTCAAAATTTTAAATTTAAATTCAATTAATTAACATAGAGTGTATTATTGTTTCAGAGGTAGAGTTCAGTGATTCATCAGTTGCATATAATACCCAGTGCTCATTACATCATGTGCCCTCCTTAATGCCCATCACCCAGTTACCCCGCCCCCCACCCCCTGCCCCCCTGCAACCCTCAGTTTGTTTCCTATAGTTAAGAGTCTCTTACAGTTTGTTCCCTCTCTGATTTTGTCTTATTTTTCCCTCTCTTCTCTTATGATCCTCTGTTTTTTTTCTTAAATTTCACATATGAGTGATATCATAGGATAATTGTCTTTCTCTGACTGACTTATTTCACTCAGCCTAATACCCTCTGGTTCCAACCACGTCATTGCAAATGGTAAGATTTCATTTTTTGATGGTCAAATAATATTCCATTGTACTTATATACCACATCTTCTTTATCTCTTGTCAACTTTTAATACTGGGGTTTTGCCGGTCTTAGAAAATGAGTTAGGAAATGTTCTTTTTCCTTGTTCTCTGCAAGAATTTGTGTAAGACTGGTATTATTTTTCCCTTATGTGTTTGGAAAATGACTAGGGGGCCATCTGACAAAGGAGTTTCCTTTACGAGAAGGTTTTTCATTTTATTTGGTTATTTTAAACAATATAGGACTTTTCCATTTATTCTTGTATTACTTTTGCTAGGTTGTGGTTTTTAGAGACTATGTCCGTTTCTTCTAGGTTGTTCTTTGTATTGGCATAAAGTTGTTCATGATCTTCTGTTATCCCTTTTAAAATGTCATTAGGTTCTGTAGTGATGGCCTTCTTTTATTTCCAATATTGAAGTGAAAAAATCTGGGGCTGTGCTTTCTGTTTTTTTTATGATGAGTCTTGACAGGATTATCAATTTCATTCATCTCTTTGAACATCTAGTTTGGTTTTGCTGTTTGTCCGTTGTACTTCTCTTCTTTAGTTTCCTGATGTCAACTCTTCTCATGATTACTTTTGTCCTTCTATTTTCTTTCTTTTTTTCTAAATATTTTATTTATTTATTCATGAGAGACACAGAGAGAGGCAGAGACACAGGCAGAGGGAGAGGCAAGCTCCCTGCAGGGAGCCCGATGTGGGACTCGATCCCCGGACCCCGGGATCACTCCCTGAGCCAAAGGCAGACACTCAACCACTGAGCCACCCAGGTGCCCCTGTCGTTTCACTTTCTTTAGATTTAATTTACTGGATTTTCTTACTGTCATGAGGCAGAAGCTCAGATCATTGATTTTCAGCCTCCTTATTTTTTAGCTCACGCACTTAAAACTAAAAATTCTCACCTAGGCACTTCTTCAGCGGCTTTTCACAAGTTTCAATATGTTTATTTTCATTGTCATTCAATGTAATTCAATGTCGTTCAAAGTATTTGCTAACTTCCATTGTGATGTTTCTTCTGGACTGTGAGTTATTCAGAAATGTGTTGCTTAATTTCCAAACACTTGGGGATTCTCCAATTATCTTTCTGTTATTAATTTCTTGTTTAATTGCTCTGTGGTCAGAGAATGCACAGAGAATGAAATGTGTGCTTTCAGCCCTTTGAAATCTGTTGAGACTTGCTCTAGGGCCCAGCATAGGGTCTATTTTGGTACATATTCTGAGACTCCATTTATCCCTTTCCTGGTGCCACAGATATCATGCATTTTAGCTCTTTATTGCTAAAGCTTATCATTGCTTTACGTAGTTAATACTACACTATATTTACCCTTTTCTTCATTGTTTCTTGCAGTCTGGTGCTTCCATCTGGGATCAGCATGAAGGACTTCCTACGGGATGTCTTGTGTGTTGATTTCTTGGTAACTAATTCTCTCAGTTTTTGAAGACATTTTCGCATTAGCCTTCATTTCTGAAAAAATAACTTCTACAAAGGTTGGCAGCGTTTTTTATTCTTTCAACAATTTAAAGATGTTATTCTATTGTCTCCTGGATTACGAAAATGTGAAATGCTTCACAGATGTGTATGTCACCCTTGGGGGCTGTGCCACCTTCCATGTGTCATCCAATGTTAGCATAGGCACTGCCAAAACAAGCACATAATATGGTTTTTAATACATTTATACTTGTCCTTAAAAAACAACAACAAAAAAAACCAACAACAAAAAAAACCTTTCTTACCAGCTTCTCTGTTATTTCCCTCCAAAATGAGGAGCAGATAGTGTCCCCTACATCCTCTGGGTGTCTTTGATTTTGTTTTGGTTTTGGTGTGCATTCCTAAAAGGGCCCTCATAATGAACGCCCTCTTCCCTTACCTGGGTTCCGAGAAAGCTAAGAAGCAGTGTAGCAGTTGCAGCACGAAAGCCCTTTTACTTTGGACACAGAGGTCCCCTGTTGAGGATGAAGGCAGATTTTTGAAACAGGAACACTAGCTCCCAGTTGATGAGGGTCCCCCCTCCCGTGTGCCGGACACCACACTAGGCACATCCCACACCTTTTTCCAACCAACTCAGAGCCCCATTCTCTGAAGCAAGTGGCATTAGCTCCACCTGACAGGTAGGGGAGCCAAGTTCTAAGAATTAAGCAAAAATTCCTACCCAGCTGAGAAGTAGGCAAGGCAGGATTCAAATCCAGGCCCGTCACAACTGCACAGGGTTTTAAAAGTGATACAATTCTAGGGGTACCTGGGGGGCTCAGTGGTTGAGCATCTGCCTCCGGCTCAGGTCATGATCCCGGGATCCTGGGATCAAGTCCCAGCTCCCTGTAGGGAGCCTGCTTCTCCCTCTACCTATGTCTCTGCCCCTCTCTCTGTGTCTCTCCTGAATAAATAAAAACTTTTTTTTTTAAGTGATACAGTTCCCAACTGCGCTCACCACACGGCAGGTTCACTAACCAGAGGAGAATATATTATATGTTCACGTCTAAGGACTCACAGCAGCAAGCCCTCATCTACACTGTTCACAGCACCCCAGTTCCATCAGTCTCTATTCTGTTCCTCAGAAGGTCCAAACCCCTTCCCACCTCGGAGTCCTTCATGCTGTTCCATCGGTTAGCATGCTTGTCCCGGCCTTCTCCATCCGGCGCCCCCTGCTCTCAGGTCTCCCTTCCAACGTTCCTCTTCAAACTGTCCATTTTGACCCCTTTCCCAATTCAAAAAAAATCACTTCCCCTTTATAACCTTTCCTCATCTCCTCTCATTTTCTTCTTTCTTTTCTTTCTAGAACGTGCCATACTTTGCAATCACATAATGAGCCTTCTTGTTATTTATGTCACCCTGTGATGTATATATGTTGCCTCTTTTAGACCACAAGCTCCTCACAGGCATGGGCACATCTATTTTGCTCCTGGCCACCTCCCGGTCCCCAGCCCCAGGACTTGGCACCGTGAGTGGCGGGCTCTCCTCCTCTCCCTCTGTCCTCCCTTCACACGCTCCTCGATCTCCTCCCGGGTGGGGGGGGTGGTGGTGGTGTGTGAGCCAGCTGCTGATCCTCTTCTCTTCCACCTCCCGAGTCTAGTGCAGACAAGCCAGGGAATTTTCTGGGAGCTGCGCAGAGGTGGCTGCCCGGCGTGACTGTACTGGCTGGATCGTCGCGGGGCTGCTGGCAGCTCGGCCTGACAACATGTTTACCTGAGTCATCTTTGGCAAAGCTCGCCGTTCTCCAGGATGGAACATGCGAGTGAGCAACAGCTCTTGTGTGGCACGCCCACCCCTCTTCAAAGTCAGTAGAGGGAGGCGGGTGTGGGTGCCGGGTGGGGAGAAGCCTGGAGAGCACCAGGTTGAGGAGCTCATGTGCCAAGCAGGAAAGGCGCTTCTCTTCTAAACCCTGTTTTGGGGGGGTAGAATGCTTTTGCCACTATTTTGTCCTATTTTCCTTGTATGAAGCCACATCTTCACAACTGGTTCCGACTCCTTCAGAGCACAAGGATTATACCTCTTTCTTCCACATCCCACCAAACAGCCCCCCCCCCAGTGCCAGGCCCAGATCCCGGCCTGAGCACCCCTTGGTAAGGATGGTCGCCTGCAGGGCAGCAGGTGCTCGGGCCTCTGGGACACCCATGGACACCAGCTGCTCCTGGCTCCTCCCGTCCTGGCTGCTCCCGTCCTGGCCTGAGCACAGCCCGGGGCCCCTGCATCTAGCGTGGAGGGGTCAATGGGGGCAGGAGAAAACGAATCCGCTGATGGCCCTGATGGCCGAGAAAGCAATCGCTGCCGCTGTAGAAATGTACCAATTCAAGGCCGTGCCCCCCCCCCGCCCCCCTGGAGAGCCGCGGCCTTGCTGGCAGGACGGGGCGGGCCGGGCTTTGTGTTGCCACCCGAGCCCCCTGGCACAGCCAGCACCTCTGCACAGGCCCGCGCCACACGCATCTCGTGAGGAGGGAGCGAGGGGCCTCATTGCCTCCGTGTATATGGGGAGGTCTCACCCCAGACTCCTTTCCAGGGCCTGTTCTAAGCGGAACAAACCCTCAGACCTCTAACGAAACAGGATACCACGGATCGATGAAAACGCTGCAGTAAGGCACGTTCCCCTCCGTAAGAGGTTTCCAGAAACCCAGGCAGCGCCCGATCCGAGTGACCGCTGCACAGCCCTGCTGGGGATTACGGTCCACTTCCGTCTCCTGGCCACGGCCAACCCGAAAATCACCCCTTGAGAAAGATTGAAAGGTAAACTCACTTCAGCAAGACAGATTTGTGGCAATCACATCACGGCTGCTGCGAGCTCGAGGCTCAGACTTTCTGGCAGGAGTCATATACTTAGCGAGGGGAAAAATACAAATAAAAATAGCATGACTTGCGGCGGCCCTAACTGCCGTAGCAACAGTTTCTGGGCCCCCCTCCAGCAAACCCTGCACCCTTAAAAGATTCCTTTCTTTTCTCTCTCTCTCTCTCTCTTTTTATTTTGGGGATGCAGCATAGCTGCCAGAGCCGCATCCAGCAGAAGGCTCCGCGTCTCCTTAGGGAGATACAGCGTGTGGCATATGAAGTGGCTGCAAGCAAGCAACCTGCCACAGAAGTATAGAGACCCACAGCCACTTACCTGACAGCTGTTGGGCCTGGACGCGTCCCCTCAACTCTCTGAGTGTATTTCCTGGGGGATAACATGGAAGTACTCACGCACACCTTGCGCCATGGCTGCTCTATGAGCAGTACCCAGCCTGGAGCTCAGTCCTACCTGAGAGCTGGCCATCTTCACGAGCAATCAAGCTGCTGTTATTTTTCATGCGCGCTCCCCCTTCCAACGACATATGTGGGTCTCAGCCACCAATTTCTTTTTTTTTTTTTTTTAAGATTTTGTTTATTTATTCATGAGCTACAGAGAAAGAGAGAGGCAGAGACACAGGCAGAGGGAGAAGCAGGCTCCATGCCGGGAGCCCGATGTGGGACTTGATCCCAGGTCTCCAGGATCACGCCCCGGGCTGCAGGCGGTGCTAAACTGCTGCACCACCAGGGCTGCCCTAGCCACCAATTTCTACTAAGAATGTGCTAGATGCTGGGCCAGAGGTGAAAATCATGACCTCAGAGGGTCTGTAAATGGCTCAGGCAAGGTCACAAAGCTGTGGTCAGATGCTGAGCTGGAATTAAAAGGCAGGATTTCTCTTGTTTTCTTTCTTTGTTGCTACACACACACACACACACACACACACACACACACACACCAGCCCCCATAAAAGTATTAATGAGTTCAGCTTTTAGAAATGCGACCCTGGGATGCCTGGGTGGCTCAGGGGTTGAGCGTCTGCCTGCCTTTGGCTCAGGGCGTGATCCCGGGGTCCTGGGATCGAGTCTTGCACTGGTCTCCCTGCATGGAGCCTGCTTCTCCCGCTCCCTGTGTCTCTGCCTCTGTCTCTGGGTCTTTCATGAATAAATAAATAAATAAACCTTTAAAAAAAAAAAAAAAAAGAAATGCGACCCTTTATACTCAGTCTGTCCTGCAGAGAGTTACTGTCGGGCTTTCCTCCCCGGCCCAACCCTCCCCGAGCTCCATCAGAAGTGAGGACAGTCCCGGCCGCCACACGCTGTGGTCAATCAGGCACCGCTAACCAGTCCAGCCGGCCAGGAGCCAGCTAGGGTTTATGCACTTGACCTCAAATTACGCCCTCACAGATGACCCCCACCCCCCACCCCCGCACCGGGTCCTCCTCCCTCCTTGAATCTCCCAGAGCAGCCACACCTCCTCCGGAGGGTCTGTAGGCACCTTAAGCCCCGAGGGCCACTCAATAGCTATTGGGAGAAACGGGGAGCTTGGGGAGCTCCTGGCTCAAAGTGGCTGGAGGTTTATTCATGGGCTGGGTAACCGCCCCTGGTTCTTGCCCCTCATCCGGGATCAACCCGACTAAGCGTTGGAGTAGCCGAAGCATCCACATCCCTTTGTAGAGGTCTATTGTAGGGGCGCCGACGGGGTGGGGGGCCTCACTCCTTCGTGGGCCCGGCCCAGCCGGAGCCCAGCCGCGGAGCCCAGGGCGGTAACTAAGCCGCAGTTCAGTTAGATTCACCAAAGTTCCCACTGAAACGCTGTTTTAAGGGGAGGAAGCGGGTCCCCCCGCACCCCCCCCACCCCCGCACAGATGCCGGTAGCTGGGAGCCCTGGGAGCCGGGGAGAGAGCAGATGGAGGGGCTGGGGGTGGAGGGGGCTCTGTAGGAGAGGGGGGCCGCAGGGCTCTGTGAGATCCCCGAGGGGCAGGGGGCCCCGGGTGGGGGGGGGCCAGAGGACAGGTAGCTGTTGTAAGGGGTCCTGGGGGTTCCATCTGCTCTGTGCTTCATCGGTGTCGTCTCATTGGGCGTCACGAGCCCCCCAGCCTCCCTGCAGGGGAACAGGGCTCCCCACGCGGGCGGAGGGGTGCACGCCCCGAGCTGGGGAGCCAGCCACGGAGTCTAGGCAGACGTACAGGTCACGGGGACCCCGGGGAGAGACGGAACAGGCAGGAGGTTACAGGGACTGCAGCTTCTCAGGGGGCCGGGGGCACAGCTGGAGCAGGACCACGGGGCCAGGGGCCTCCCAGACAGCAGCCAGCAGGCAGGGAAGCAGCAGCTCTCCGTTGCCCTGGCAACATGGCTGCTTTGGTTCAAGGAATTAGCATGAAAAAGCCTCATGCAAATGAGGTAAATTGCAATTAGGAGGAACCACACATGGTCTGTCCTTGAGGAAGTGCTGGGGGATTTGTGCAGCAGACAAAGGATGGAGGAAGGAAGACACAGCATTGTGTACAAGAGGCACCCGGGCCTAGATGCCCCTGTCCCTCGGTCCCTCGATCCTGCAGGCCTGGCGGATGGCCCCCTTCACTCGGAGGCGGTCAGTTGAGCAGTGCACATCGTTGGCTGCGGAGCCTGTGTGAGGCAGTTGCTACACAGACCAGAGGCAGCAGGGTCAGCGGCTCAGTAACTGGAATCATCTTGCAAATCGGAAAATAGAGGTGTCAAAAGCTTTAGTGACTTGCCCAAGCTGGTGGAAGCAGATTTGAGCACGGATCTCCCCAAGATAAATTCAAGGCTGGTTTTTGGAATAGTCAGCCCCCCACTCGCTGAGAATCTCAGGTCCTCCCCTCCGCCGCCAAATTCTTCCCTAAAGACCAGCGTTCCATATTCTGACACCTGGGAGCCCCTGTCCACTGGTGGCTCCCACCTGAAACCCACCATGCAGCACTCTCCACCCCTGTATAGAGCCCCGCAGGTGCATCAGGACCAAAGCAAACAAACACAGGAGAATCCCTGAGTGACAGAGAATTAAGGGGATAAGCAGGAGCTAAAATAGCAGGAGCCCCCCGAAACTGCCAGTGAACACCCTTAGCAAGGTGGGTGGAGATACTGCATTTATAAAACAAGAACAGAATGTGCTGAAAAGAATGTTCCAGGAACAAGAGAGAGATCCTGCTTGTGGAGATCAGCAGAGTGAGAAATAAAGGAATCCGTATGCTGCTAGAGAGTGGGAGGCAGAAGAGAAAGAGAAGGACACAGGTAGAGAGAAGGGAGTTCCAAGCAGGAGCCAGGCCTTGTGGGTGCTGTCTGTAGGGGCCTGTGCACCCCTGGCCTGGCATCCTCCAGCCAGCAGCCCAGACAGGGTCCTGCCGCAGCCGCTCACCATACCACCCCCAACCCTCCACCAGGGAAGTGCCCAACCTGCCCTTTGCCCTATGGGTCAAGGGGCAAGTGGTCTAATTTTCCTCTGGGCTGACCCCATCTTGAAAGTGATTCTTTATCCCCCAGAACAGGCAATGGACACAGAAAGGCATTGTGTTCAGGTTTGCGGCCTGCAATGCCTTCCACGGAGGCAGGGGCAGGCGGGTGGGCAGGGACACCAGTGTCTGTCCTCCCAACCCACAGATAGTCGGGATGGTGACTCGACTCCCAGCATCCAAGTCAGAGTGTGCTACTATTGTTTTGTCTTGAGAAGCAGCTGTCGTGTGTAGTTCAGGGTCAACCTAGAAAATATGAGTCATGGAAATGAAGGCTCAGGGAGGCCCAGGGCCGATAGATGCCTCAGACCCAGCTAATCCCTGCTTCCTGGGAGCGGTGACTCTGACTTGCAGAAATGCTGACGGTGAGACCAGCCCGGCCCAACACGGGGACACCAGATCACCCGCACAAGGATGGGGAGAGCCGGGGAGAACACCGGAACCCTACGACACAGATGGCTGGGGGGATACCGAGGCACGGGGCAGTCAGTTGCGCCGGGGCCAGCGTTTGCCAGCGGGTGGACCGGCAGGGCCAGGCTCTCTGCCCCCCACCCTTGTGCTCTCCAGCCTCTCCCTACTCTCAAAACCGTATGTTCTCAGGTGGGGGTTAATCAAGACACTGTATTCTAAAACCACCTGCTTTGATTACAGTGGAGCTTTCTTTTTTTAAGTGTCCAGTTGAAGTTCACATAACTGGGTCTTCAAAAAAAAAGAGAGAAAGGGGTCCCAGGGAAAACCAGAGGTAAATGATTGGCTCTCCCGCTGGGTGGCGAGGTCTGGGCAGAGATCTAAAAGCCAGATGCCCACTGTGCTCGCCAGGAAACCCTATGGCAGGGCCCCTAGAAGGCACTTGCCTGAGGACAGGGTGAACAAGCTGCAGATGGCCTCCACCTGCCGAGGAGGACCAGGGACCCCCTCATGTGTGCTTCACGATAGGTACAGAAATGTTTAAGATCCTCTCTTTGCATGAATTTAAGCCCACCACACAAACAGCAGTAAGACAAGGTATAGTCCATTCATGGAGTGATTTTAAGCAGCTGTTTTAGACCATGTTTCATAAGCCCTTCAGAACACAATCAAGTGAACCCAGCCAGGCAGCCCCGGTGGCCCAGCGGTTTAGCACCGCCTTCTGCCCAGGGCCTGATCCTGCAGACCCAGGATCGAGTCCCACATTGGGCTCCCTGCATGGAGCCTGCTTCTCTCTCTGCCTGTGTCTCTGCCTCTCTCTGTCTGTCATGAATAAATAAATAAAATCTTAAAAAAAAACGTGAACCCATCCATTTCTTTTTTATTGTTTAATATTTTATTTATTGGGAGACCTGGGGAACTCAGTGGTTGAGCGTCTGCCTTTGGCTCAGGGCATGATCCTGGGGTCCTGGGATCGAGTCCGGCATCGGGCTCCCCACAGGGAGCCTGCTTCTCCCTCTGCCTCTCTCTCTGTATCTCTCATGAATAAATAAATAAAATCTTCAAAACAAAAAAGATTTTATTTATTTATTTATTTATTTGAGGGAGAGTGAGCGAGAGAGAAAGAGAGCCCGACTCAGAGCTCAATCCCCATACTCCAGCATCATGACCTGAGTCACCGAGCCACCCCAACCCAGCCATTTCTTTTCATTTCCAAGATGGTACAGAGATGTGGCTCGGAAGCTTCTATAGCCTTCCAAGGCCTCATTTCTTTACTTAGTGGCCAAAAGTCAGATGGGGAGAGGGAGGTTATTCTTGGTGAGGGTAGGTGGTGCTCTCCCAGCTGCCCCGCCCCCCATCACTAGCCAGCTCTGATTTCCCGCTCATTTGCCAGGCACCTTGCTGCACGTAGGCTGCCCTGTGGCAGAAACAGTTTATAAAAAGTGCAGGTCATGGGATCCCTGGGTGGCTCAGAGGTTTGGTGCCTGCCTTTGGCCCAGGGCACAATCCTGGAATCCCGGGATCGAGTTCCACGTCGGGCTCCCGGCATGGAGCCTGCTTCTCCCTCCTCCTGTGTCCCTGCCTCTCTATCTTTCTAAGTCTATCATAAATAAATAAATAAATCTTAAAAAAATAAATAATAAAAAGTGCAGGTCACATTTTTACTGGAAAACGTGAGCAGGTGGGAGGCAGGACAGGTTGGTCCCAGGTTCCCTTACAAACCTTCATGCAAGCTGGGCTCTCTCCCTCGAACCCTGGGTCAGACCGTAGACAAGGGAGGGACAACTTTGGTAAAATAATAATAATAATAATAAATAAAAACTCAGGGGAAAATTTTAGCGGTTTCTCATGGTTTGGGGCTCTGGGCCAACTCGATTCCACTGAAGGAGTCTTAACATTTCCACCTTCCACTTCAGATCCTCCAACACCTTTCAGACAAACAGGACACCTGGGAGCAGCAAAATGGGCCATTTCAGTTAACCCTCTGCTCTCGCTGCGTCGTCCAAACACACTGGCCCGAGAGCAGAGAGAGCTGGGGCCACTCAACCTGGGTTAACACCCCACACACCCTCAGGACTAGCTGACGGATGTGTGTTTGAGACGCAAAATCCTCACGGGCTTTTATAATTACCAGAAGAAGAGCCGGGAGCGGGGGAGCAGGGGTGACGGAGCTGAGCAGTTAAGCCCACGGAGTTGTTTGCTGCGGGGGGGGGGGGGGGGGGGGGGGGGGTTGCCGACGTGGGAAGGGAGGGTTTTGATCCCTGATGTTTGCCATACAACAGTGTCTTCTCCCCTGCCTCGTACACCTGTCCAGGCCTTCCTCAACCTCTGTGTCCAGGCCACACTTTTCCAAACCCCTGCAGGCCAAGTGAGCCCTCACATTTTTGTGCTCCCTGCCTGTCACAGCACCCGACGTGATTGCTGGCTGAGTATCTAACCATCAGACCGGGGGCCCACCTAGGCCAGGGCTGCGTCTTGTCCCCGAGGATGTCTTCCTTTGGGTGCAGGCAGATGGCTCCTGCCTTGAGCCCTTCACCCTGGAAGGCTGGAAGGCGTTCCCTGATGTGCAGCAACAGCTCTGAGCGCCTGGGTTTCTGCTTGCTAGAAAACACTAACTACCCCCCACACCCCGCTTCTTTTAGTTTTTCATTGGCTAGCAGGTCCCCCTTCCCCTGTCTTCCCTGCCTTTTGTAACCTGTCCCCCAAAAGGAAAATGATCAAATCCTCCTCACCACGAGAAAATCCTCAGTGGCAGTGGCAGATTAGAGAAAATGTTCCCCAGCTGGGCGTGAGCCTCAAGCTCTATTCATTCTATTCTTAGCCACCTCCACTCCTCTGTCCAACCAGATTCTTCGGTAAGCTTCCCTCCTTCGCGTCCAGGAAATTTGACTTGCTGCTGCTTGAGCTATTGTGGACGAATGGGCTTTCACTTGGCACTTCCAGAAACTTCCATCGTCATCGACCCACCTTCTGTGAGCGCTTACTCAGTCTATGGCCTGCCCCGGATGAGGTGTCGGGAATGCTGACTTTTTTTAAGAAATCAACATTTGTGTTTGTCGGCTGGACGTCGATGGCGTATAAATGCGTGTGTGCACGTGTGCGTGCACCTACACATCTATAAATGAGGGACACACATTGGTGAAAGCGATGTTATTTGGTGAAGAGTGAAGGCATTGTTGGAGAGGCAGGTGGTGGAATTAGATGTTGATACAGTAGGTGTTTCAAATGTCAGATCTCGGTGATAATGGGAAGGAAAGGAAAGACGAGAAATGCCTCCTTCAGAAAATACCCATTCATCATTTTCTCTTTAGCAAACACTGAAAAAAGCCAGAGAAGCTGTGTGCCTTTCCTTGAGAGATGCCCTCCAGTTCCCAGAGAGATGGAGTTTGGTCTGATGTCAAGGTTGCTAAGGAGACGCTGTATGCTTCGGAATGGCAAAGCAAATAGACATATAAAACTTGAGTAAATCATTAATTCATTATATTATTATTGATGGGATCTGGAGAGGCTTACATATTCCTTCTTCATTCCAAGTTCTCAAAAGTTTTCTTTCATCACAAAGCAAACACTCGGATGGCCACTTTATGGATAATTATTCCCTCTCTGCCTCACTCTAGAGACGAAAGAGGACTGGCTCTCAGATTTTAATGGATCAAAGAAAACAGTCAACCAGGCAAGAGACGTGTGTTTCGTGGGTTTTGTGTCGTGGGTTTTTGGGTTTTTTTTTTCCCCTAATTGGGGGCTGTGGTTGCTGTAGAGAATGGAAAATGCATTAAGGATAGTTTGACTTACACACAAAGCACCTTTGGGTTTGACAAACAGATTGGAGGAGAGGTAAAGCCACACTATTTGACCCAAGGTTATGCCCAGATTTCGTGGCACATGGACGGGGCTAGGAGGAGGCGTGAGTCACCAATTGCAGGGTGCTGGCGGGTGCGGAGATGGGCAAGGTCTCCGTGTCCATGCAGACCTGGGAGGGACGTGGGCCTGGCCTGGCCGGAGGCTGTGGTCGCGCCGCCTGGGAGTGTCTCAGCTTCCTATTATTCCAGGCGCCTGAGTGAGTCAGCTGTTTTCTCCTCCGGCGCCCACCAGGCCTGGGGGTCACCGCCAGGGTTAGCAAGAGGTGAACTGAGCAGCTGGGTTCTGCCTCTGGCCCTCCTTGTCGGTCCAGACCACCTTCATAGAAAGCCTCTCCGCCCCTGACTCCTGCTTCCCTCAGGACTGCAAGTGCTGGTCAGAGAGGTGTCCACAATCACTGCCACCCAGGGATCGAGAGATGGGAGACAGGCCCTCTGCTGCACCACAAGCCCGGGTACGGAGAGTACCCCACCCCGGGCGTCCCTCCCACGCTGTGTGACCCGAGCACGTTGCCTAACCTCTCTGTGCCTCGGTTTCCTCCCCCACCAGCCAGGAGCAGTCACAGAACCTGCCTGGCAGGGGTGTGGAGAGCATCCCCCTCGGGGGATCTGCACACATCACAGGTGTTCAGGCTGCAGCTTGATGGGCAACACGGCCCCTGGGTGCCCTCTGGTCTAGGTGCTGGGCGCTCTCAGATCCCCCGCAGAACTATCTCTGCGGAGGTGCTACAGGCCTCGTCCAGGCCCCCTCATCTCTAGGCCCCAGAGGAGAAATCACCCGTGTCCCAGCAGATTTGGCGAGAAGTCCCCCAGGGCAGGTCCTCTGCTCCAGAGGCAGCGCTCGCACAAGGTGAGAACCAGGCCATGGTAGACGGGCCAGGAGTAGGATGTCAAGACATCTCTAAGTTAGGGGCGCCTGGGTGGCTCCATGGATGAGTGTCTGCCTTCGGCTCAGGTCGTGACCCCAGAGTCCTGGGATGGAGTCCCCCATTGGGCTCCCCACAGGGAGCCTGCTTCTCCCTCTGCCTGTGTCTCTGCCTCTCTCTCCTCTCTGTGTCTCTCATGAATAAATAAATAAAATCTTTTTTAAAAATGTCTCTAAGTTAAATAAACACAGTCCTCACAGGGACGTGCCATGTGGAAGGAGACAGGGAAGGCACAGCCGGGTTCACGTGTGAGCAGAGAGGTGCTGGAACACCTGCTGGGAGCAGAGAGGCTAGGGTAGTTTGCGCTTGAAGGGTGGGACCAGGACAAGCTTCCTGGAGGAGATGGCTCTTGAGGTGGGTCTTGAAGAATGAGGAGAAGCAGAGGGAAAGCGGGAATGCAGGGTGGTGGCTGTCCCTGGATGGAGGAGGTGGGGCAGCAGGAGGGAGAGAGGAAGAGTCTCTCTCTTCCCCTCCCCTTCCTCCCCAGCAATACTCCCGGTCTTTGGCGACTCTGTAGGGAAGAAAGGAGGAAGCTTCATTGTCGGGTCCTCAGGTGTCTGGGGGTAAAGCCGTCCTAAGCCTCCTAAGCCTGGGGGCTGGGGCAGGGCCCAGCAAGTCCTGTGATGGGACAGGGACAGCAGTGCCCTGCCTTCCAGGACGGTCAATAATGTAGACTCTCAGGGCTCCTGGTCCGCGGTCAGGCTGGGGAGCGGCCTGCCCCAAGCTGCCGGCCAGCATCACTGGGGCGTGGAACTGCCCCTTTGAGGGGACAGGGCTTGCAGCCTGGGGAGTTCCGGGATGGGGGACTGCAGGTGGCCCATGGGGTCAGCTGGGTGCTTTATACTCGTGGCAACTGGTGGCAGCCACACTCAGCTTTGGGGGCCCCCAGGCGGTCAGGTCTGCCAAGACCTTGGGACCAAACCTAGAACATGGAATATTATCTAGGGGTTCCCAGTGCTCAAACTGGGAGGGGAGAAGCCCAGGACCACCCCAACCCTGCCTGCGGCCCCGGGCACAGGGAGAGCACGTTCACCCCCGAGAAGAGGCAGAGACACCTCCCTTCCTTGCACTGCAGGTGCACAGCACTCGAGGTTCAGAGAGGTCAACCAAAACTCCCGGAGCAGCACAGCCAAGAAGAAGCTGGGTGGGCCCCGAACCAAGCCCCACAAAGGCCCTGTGCTCCCCCCACACCTGCCAGCTTGGCCCGAATGGTCCTGCTGCCTTCCCCGGCCAGCAGCGGCCTGGTCCAGGCCCAAGGGGATTCTCACATCCCGGGGACGCGCCGGCTGAGACGGCAGGGTGAGATCCCAGGGCTAGTGGCCCCGAATCCAGACACCTACACCCGGGCTCGAGCCTCCGGCCCCCCACCCCCTGCAGCGGTGCGGCCGGGGCTGAAACAGGACAATGCGGAAGGGCGCTCAGCACTCGGGGGACAGAGGGCGCTACGGGGAGGCCCCACGGGAACACGCCAGCAGAGGGGCCCTTTCAGGTTCCATGTTTCCGTGTCCTGTTCATAGCAGCTGCAGATCCCCCGTGTCCTGGTCGGTGGCGGAGCCCTGTGGCGTGACAATGGCCGCGCCTGATGTCCTGCCGCACAAAGCCCGGAGCCGGCTCTGCAGGTCCCGACCTAAGGGAGCGGCCACATTACCGACACCCGGGGATCCTGACCCAGAAGGCCTGCAGTGTGGCCCGAGAAAGCGCAATTTTCGCCGCCCTGCGGGTGCCAGGTCCCACAACAGGCAGTCATAAGGGGGTAACTGCACTGCCCTGCGGGGCTGGTGCTGTCCCTGGTGGTGGCCGGCCTGGAGGCGCTGCCAGCCCCAGGGAGACGGGGCTGGGCACCCCCTGGGTTTGAGCTCACATGTCTGGGGCACTGAGTGAACAAAGTCTTTGGAGCTGTGGGCCTGGAGACCACATCCTCTTTGCTCCCCAGAGTGGTGCTGTTATTAAGAATAAAGCCCCTCGCGCCGCTGCCTCCGGGCCCTGGTGGACCCGTCCACAGCACACTCTCCGAACCACCAAACGACAGGCTTCCGAACCCACCCCATCCCAGATGGGGTGTCTAGTCTGGACCCAAGTGTGGACAGAAGTGCGTCCACCTTCACCCTCTCCTTTCAATGAAACGCCTTTTTACTTTGGTCATTGTTTTTAGATGTGATACTGCCATCGCCCTGTTCATGAAAGTCACAGATTCCAAGCTGTGTCCTCACTTTGCAACACAGAAATTCCCCTGGATGTGAGTCCTGTGTTTCTAGAGGCCTGTCCGCCTGCCACTGTGAGACCCGGGGCGGGGCTGGGATGAGTGAGATGAGTGATTGAGGGCCCGGGTGGTAAACTGAGGAAATGCTGCAAAGCTTTCTGCAGAGGTCCAAACACTCCACCCTAAGTTACTAGCACTCTGCATTGTTGGCAGCTCCCAAACAGATTCTTTCCGCGGGGAATCAGCCCTCACACAACATGAATGGGCTCGTTTTATATCAGAAGGCTAAATTTTAACTGACAAATTGGACAGGTTCCCTAAGGCGAGGGTTACTAAGCTTTGTCATTCTCACTAAAAATGTGATTTATAATATATTCCTATTTGCTAGACACTCCTATTCCCAGGAATGAAGGCCTAGCACAGAAACAGGAGGTCTACTTCATATCTTGACCCCGTGTAAAAACACACCCCTCCGGAGTCTCCATGAGCATATAAACAGATGTGCATAAATCAAGATTCAACAGAGCCAAGCGAGTTTAATTTCATTAAGTTTTAATGATAGTTTAAGCAGTCAAACCCTTAAAATTCTGGGCAGGGTAAGAGTAACCCACAATTTACTTTAGAATTTTATATTCTTAAAGGAAAGACCTGAGGGTCCGGCAAAAGCGATTTTCTTTCCTCTGCTTCTAGGGTGTGAAGATGAAAATCCTATTTGTTGTTGCGTAAATACCCCGATATTCATGAACACAGACTAGGTCAGGTATCAGAGTCGATCCACACCTTCAGCCAACCTTCCTCAGAGATTCTTTGTAAAAACCGCACACAAAAGAGCAGAGTAAACCCCCTGCCTTCTTAAAAGTTCAAGTTAAAAGTTGCCAACTCATTTTGCCTAAGATAACCAGCCGGGCTCTCGGCTAAGTGGGCAGGAATGGATTTGATCTCTGAGTCTGATTGCTTAGCAGAAGTCAAGCAGCCAATTTTTCAACAATGTCTCCATATCATGAAACTTCCTAAAAATCTTCAAGGGGGTAACCCAAGCTTATGAAACATGATCCTGAATGTCAATGGGACAAAGCTTCCCTTCCAAGATGTAATTAAGGGAGCTTGGAGCACGCCTTTCACATTTTACTTGACAAGCATCTTTTTTTTTTTCTTTGTTCCGTCTGCTCTGGAGAGCTCCAGCAGAGCTTTGTCATTTCTTTGTCAAGGGGAATGGTTAAAAAAATAAATAAAATAAAATAAAACAAAACACAAAAACACATAGTTATATAATAGTAATTATTTAAAATGGAATCCATCTGATAGGAATGTTCATTTCACCCTGTTTTTCCAGGGAGTATGTGTCTTGAATTTAATTGTGTGCACGGTTGAGTTTATAAGGGCTTTGTTCAAAAATGTGAGGGACCTACCGACCGTCCACGCAAAGGATTGCCAAGGAGGCTGAGGTAGTCTTTCGGCTGCACTGAGATGTCCAGCGTGTAGATCCCAGGAGGCCCAGGCTGGCCAGAGCCGGCCCGGGGTTCTGTACTATGGGCTACATCGCGGTGGAAATATCCAGACACAAATGGAACACGTCCATCTGAGGGAGTGAGGTGTTGAGAAGTCCCAGAGCTCCCAGTTAGGGTTCTGGAAGCTCAGAGCCAATGCATCTGGGGCTGGATCATTCTTTGTGTGCGTGGTGGGGGTGGGGCGGGCCGGGCACCGCGGGAGGTTTAGCAGCGTCTAGGCCTCTGCCCACTAGATGTCAGTAGCAGCCTCCGTCTTCCAGCTGTGGCCACCGAAGGGTCTCCAGACGAATGTCCCCCCGCCTGGGGGGGGGGGGGTGCAACATCGTCCTTGGTGGAGAATCACTGGCCTAAAGAGTGAAGGAAGTTGGGCACACTTAGCCCCAAAGGACAACATTTACAGGGAAGCTGAAAGCTCTTTGCAGGTAGAGAATAAAATAAAGAAGTTATTCTGAATTGCTTCGGACGGCCGAACAAAGACAAATGGGGTAGAATTTAGAGAGGCCAATTTTATCTAAAGAACACAGAGAATGTTCTAGAAAAACTGCTCAGCTCCCATCCCCAAGGCGCGAGAAGTCCTGGGCTAGAGTCCTGACTCAGGGTCCAGGGCTCTTTGCTCCAGTCGATCTTTCTTGGAGCCTTTGATGCCAGCAAAGTTCTGTGCCCACAGCCTGGCACCTGCGATGGGATTTGCTCTTCTGTTGGGGGTAACATAGAAAGCTTAGAGGTGGACCTCATGCCCTGGGGAGCCTGCCTTTCCTCCACACTCCCCCCAGTTCCCCTGCGCTGCGGGGGGGATGTGCAGGGCAGCCAGGGTGGGGGCTGGCAGCAGGTGCGGATCCCAGGGCCCTTCCCTGCTTCCCGAAGGACCCGAGTTTCTGCTCTGGAGTCTCCCAGCTGGTGTCTGAGCCGAGCCTGGGGCCCAGAGTCCTCAAGGTGCTCTTCCAGGTGCCCTGCATGCGCGCAGTGAGGTGAGTGAGGTGACCCAGGTCTCCGTCCGGGTCCCCAGCGCTGAGAAGGCACCTGCCTGAGCCGGCCAGTGCGGCAGGGCACGCTTCCCCGGAGGTCCACTAGGTGTCACCCCGCGGTCAGCAAGCGGTTTTGCTGCGGCCCCAGACAGAGGCGGCCTTTTCAGGCTCCCGCCGCTGTCCTCCCCTCTCCGCCTCTAGCGCAAACATTCCCGAGATCCCCACGACAGATTTTTTTGCTTTTCTGCTAAATAGCCTCCCCTCTCTTCTCCCTGCCCCTGCTTCCAGGATGAATGCCCCCTGCCTTCGGTGGGGCGCTCCCCTGGTCAAAGTGCTTGGGAGCCAGAGTGCAGCCTGGTTGCCCAGCCTCCCCAGGATGCCCGCTGGGGAGTGGCGGTGGCCTGCCCTGCGTCCCCAGGGATGTTGTGTCCCCCCCCCAACATCTCTCTCGCGGTTGCCTAGGGATGCCTGCCTCTGCCTCCTATCTCATCTACTCTCCTGCGAGCCTCGAAATCTCCTAGCGATCCATACCCCGCTGTATCACAAAGCGGAGGGTAGGACAGTAGGATGTGCCGTGTTCGGGGTGATGTCACCGAGGGAAGGAAACAGCATAGGTACAGACACGGAGACAGGAAATGCGTTCAAAGCCAGTATCAATGCTGATCATACAGGTGAGGCCCCCAAGGAGGTGTATCCACTAGGAGGATAATTAGGTCTGGCAAGGAGGTGGCTCAAGGGGCCTCGTGGGGGTGGCAGTGTCCACCTGTGTTATAAAGGGGGCCCTAGTGGGGCGCCCAGCGGCTGGTGAGCACCCCAGGTGCAAGGAGAGCTCTGTGCTACGGCTTGGAGGCAGAAAGGAGAGACTCTGCACCTGCACCCACCAAGCAAAAGAGCCTTTTGGCGACAGAGGGGCAGCTGGGACCTCCCGAGCAGCCTGAGAGCCACTCCAACCCCTCTCCTGCCTGGGCCTCGCTTCCCGTCCCACGTCTCACACAAAGGTCTCCTCTTCCAGAGGCCCAGGTGAAACATGGCCAAACTCGCAATTACTCAGCTTTTTTTTTTTCTGGGCAGTTCGGCCTGTGGCAGTGGGGCTTCTATGTGGTATAAAAATAACAGCAAAGTTGGGACGCCGGGAGGAAGGGGTAGGGTCGGTGTGGACGGGGTCCACCCCCAGGGCATCCAGCCCGGGACATCTAGTTGTGCAGACATCCTAAGAGCAGCTGGAGATCTCCATGCCCTTGGGGGGGGGGGGGCGGTGGACCATCTTTAGGTAGTGGGCTGAACTCGTGGAAGGTCTTTTTATAATGATACTAGCTAACATTTTTTATAAGATTGTATTTATTTATTCATGAGAGACACACAGAGAGAGGCAGACACAGGCACAGGGAGAAGGAGACTCCCCACAGGGAGCCCAACGCAGGATTCAATCCCAGGACCCCTGGGTCATGCCCTGAGCCGAAGGCAGGTGCCCAACCACTGAGCCCCCCACCCAGGGATCCCGACAATAGCTAACAGTCACTGAGCACTTGCTGCGTGTGCCGTGCTCTGTTCTAAGAGCCCCTGCGTCCTCTCACTAAAGGCTCACGGTTACCCCATGAGATGGTCCCATCCCCGCTGTCCATCTCCACCCTTCCCCTGCGGAAACCGAGTCACGTCAAGGTTGCATGTCCTGGGCACTCAGCTGCTGGAGCGAAAGACAGGGGTTTGGGCACAAGCAGCTCCGTCCCAGAACACCTGCCGCCACCACCGTCTACACTGACACTCCTCCACTAAGAAGGGTCTGGATGATACCGGACAACACGGAACAAAATAGCTTTTAAGGCAGAGCGCTCTCCTGGGACGCAGACTGAAGGAGGGCACGTTGGCTGCAGGTACCCGTTAGGAAGACTGGACGATCGTCCGGGCAGTTGCTTGAGTCTCAAGCGTCACCATCTGCAAAGCACCTTCACGTACATAACCATGCAGGCTGCTCCCGACAGCCTCGTGCTGGGGACAAAGCAGATACTAGTGACCCGGTTTTACAGAGGAGAACACAGAGACCCAGAAGCCAGGTGGATGGCTGGTCAGGCCTGCAGCAGGACTTAACCCTGGCCCAGAGCTTATCACACCGAGCACTGTACCTCGGGCAAGGCTAGAGTGTGGCACACGTGTCAGGCATGTTAAGAGCCAACTTCAACTAATATTTACAACATCTACTGAGGCTGAGTGAAGGGATTTGTCTGCAGTGCCCCCCCTGAACCCTGAGGCTGGCCCAGCCAGGCCGAGGACCCACATCTGCCTGACGACACAGCTGTGCTATTTGTACCCCATCCCAGGGCTTCTCTCCCCCCACCCCGCCCCCCATGGCTTCAGCCCATTTCTCAGCCCGCACTTCTTACATCTGTGCTGTCCATTTGTGGGTAGGATTTTAGCTCTGAAAGTCCAAAGAAGGGGCTTCGCTTAGAACAGTTATGGACAAAATAATTCACGAGGCTCCATCACAGGGGACGGCGGGAGCGAAACCAGCAAAGGAGGAGAGGCAATGAGTGACATAAAAATTGGGGGGTTAGGAAGACAATGATAGGGTGGTTTAGGAAGGGAAGGATTGGGGAGAGAGAAAACAAACTGTGTTTGAGAAATGTTCAGTCATCAGGGGCGGCGAAAGCTCGCTCACATGCTAGGTGGAGGGCCAAGCAGAGCAGCCAGGCTGGGGGTGAGAGGTGAGGGCCGGAGACACACATCTGTGAATCATCTGGTGGTTGGACGGAACCCCAGAAACCAGGCAGCGGGGCCCCCGGAGAGGAAGGGAAGTAAGGGAGCAGGAGAGACGGGCGGGGGCTGCCGCCGGTGCATCCCTTCCCACACCTCCTCCTCGCCCTCCCGGTAGCCCGGTGACCTTCACCTACGCTCCCCTCCGGCCACCCACACCCCGGGGCCTTGTCATCACCCCGACGGCTCCAACTGCGCTCCGGGATCCCACTCCCTGACCGCAGCTTCCGAAGCTGCCAGTCCTCACCCGCCTCCGTCCCACCACACCCCCCTCCACTGACCTCACCCCGAGCTCCACTCCCTGGACTTTCCCACATGGACCAGCGCCTCCTGGCTCCCCAGCTCCAGACTGCCGGGCCACACAGGACATCGTCTCCGTCCTCTGGCCGGTACCCTCAGCTGCTTTGTCCCTTTGTCCTTCCGTCCTGTTCATCCGGCCAAACTCAAGCAAGGGATTTGCAAGGCACCTGCCTTCTCCGCCCCAGCCCAGCTTCTGCACTCCAGTGGAGGAAATCCCACGCCGGGGATGTTTGGTGCTCAGAGTCAGCTGCCCCCACCATGGCCCCTCCTCCTCCTCCTCTGGGCATCTGTTGCCGACCTCCAGCATGTTCCCCAGCAGATGGCTCTGCCTCTGGTTCTGCGCTGCCTTGCCTGCCCAGCCAGCTTTCTACATGTGCCCCATGCTCAGTGCTTTTTCCCGTGTCACCCCATTATCCTCATAATGCCCCCACTTTGTTCTCATTTTGCAGACGAGGAGCCAGAGGCTCATCGTCCAATGGCTCTATGATCCCCTAGCCTGCAGGCGTTCAAAGGAGGCCCCGTGACTTCAAATGTGCGCTCTTGATCCACAGGGCCAGGTGCCGTGTGAGACGCTAAGGATGTGACAATAAACAAGAGAGAGGGGATCCCTGGGTGGCTCAGCGGTTTAGCGCCTGCCTTCGGCCCAGGGCGTGATCCTGGAGTCCTGCATCGGGCTCCCTGCATGGAGCCTGCTTCTCCCTCTGCCTGTGTCTCTGCTTCTCTCTCTCTCTGTAGCTCTTATGAATAAATAAATAAAATCTTAAAAAAAAATAGACAAGAGAGATAAGGTCCTACCCTCATGAAGCTTATGTTTTAGAAGGACAGACAGCATGTGAGTAAAGAAACAACTACATTAAAGAATTGTAGACGGCGCTGAGTGCCAGCAAAGGAAGACGCGGACGGTGTGGCTGGAGGTGCTTGGATAGGGTGGTCAGCGGAGACCCCTGGAAGGAAGGTATGTGAATGACCTCGTGTCCTTCCTCACTACCCGCTCGTCTTGCTCAGTGGTGTTGCCTGACCCGTGCTCTGGATACGGTTATTGGCAGCACGGTGTCACCCGTGCTGGGAACAGGTGTCTCCTGCATAGATGATGAGCTTAGCTGGGCCGAGTTACTGAGGCCCCAAGGTGGGAAGGTAGTGGGCGTATTTCTGGGGTCTGTCAGTCACCTGGGAAAGAAATGCATCCTTGGAGACTTGGATCCTTGGCCTTGGGCAGGTGCCAGAGTTGCATTCATCCTGGGAGGATAGAAAGATGACATGGATCACAATGCAGGCAGGTGAGTTCACTTTCACCCAACAAAGAGTTGCTGAGCATCTTGTCCCAGGTGGGGTCTCCTAGGGAGCCGGTGCAGAGGTCTGGGCACGGTTTATTGGGAGGTGATGTCAGGATCAACATCTGTGGGGAGTCAAGGAAGCAGGCCTGGGAACGGGGAAGATTGGATGCTGGCGCTGGCGGAGGCAGTAGGTAGATCAGCCTCAGGGCAGGGTCCCCACCACGCGGCTGTGCCCGCACCTAGCCACCATCCCTGCCACTAGGGCTCATCAGCTCGTGACAATATTATGTCAGTTCCAGGGAGGCTGATGACAAAGGATGGTGGCCAAAGTCATTCTGTCTGCTTGGCTGTTTAGTGCCACTTTTTTTCTTTCTTTTTATTTTTTTAAAGGTTTTATTTATTTATTCATGAGAGACACAGAAAGAGGCAGAGACATAGGCAGAGGAAGAAGCAGGCTCCCTGCGGGGACCCCGATGCGGAACTCGATCCCAGGACCCCCAGGATCACGACCACTGAGCCACCCAGGTGCCCCCAGTGCTGCTTTTCTGTTGGATACCTTCTGGCGGGCATTCAGATGCGACACAAACATCTTTTTTCTCTTAGGTTCCATTGCATCTTCCTTAGATCTTGTTCCCAGTTTTCTTCTTTCAGACCCCTGACCAAGCTGCCATGCCATTTGCTCCGGCTCATCAGTCTATATATAGTCTAACTTTGGGCCATTTCTCTTTCCACATGGAATGGATACCAGGCCCGCCACCCTGAGCTCTGTCCCTCCAGATTGACACTCACTGCCATCTTTCAAGGCACCTCCCCGGATCCGCTGCACTACAGCCGCATCCCACTGTTGGCTTACACCCACATACCAAAGGCAGTAAGCAGAATAATGGCCCTACAAAGATGGCCCTATCCTAACCCCTGGAATCTGCAAATGTGTTAAATTGCATATTTTAATTGGCAAAGAGGCAGCTAAGGTTGCAGATGGCGTTGAGGGTTGCTGGCCAGTAGATCTTGAGATGGGAGGATTGTCCTCAATTACCTGAGTGGGTCTTGCAAGGATTCTTACGAGTCAGAGTCTGTGTGAGCATCGGGAAAGGAGATGGGACGAAGGTAGCAGAGAACCAGAGGGATGGCAGCGCGGGGAGGCCTCAGCCCTCTAGCCCTGTGCTGCTGCTCCGAAGGAGGAAGCAGCCACACTCTTTGGCACACGGGTGGCCTCTCAAACTGGAAAAGGCAAGGAGACAAATTCTCACCCTTAGAGTCTCTAGAAGGAACACAGGCCTGTCCCCGTCGACACCTCCATGTTACCCCAGGGAGACCCATTTCTGTCTTCCCAGCTTCAGACCCGTAAGATACTAACTTTGTGTTGTTTCAAGGCACTAAGCTTGTGATGATTTGTGACAGCGCCCACCAGAAATGAATATGACACCAAGCAATCCCACCTGTGAACCAAGCTGGCTGTGGCCTTTCTCCATCTGATCATCAGGGCCTCCCATCCATGTGGCCAGAGGGGGCGAGGGCTTAGAGACAGGTGCCAGAGCACCAGTGGTAGGGGACATGAGTGTGGGCAACTTGCTGGTGCTCCCTTTGCCCTCTGGCCTGGCTAGTACTCGAGCCCAGAAACACCACTTCCATCCTATGGGGAATTGCGGTCGCTGCCTTGGAGGGTCTGATAGGCTTCAGCTAGCCACGGGCAGCGCTGGCCATATAGACACTTGCCGTCATGGGCAGGTGCTCTGTGTCTGCCAAGCACCCAGTAGTGGGCCAGGAGCTTTTCTCCTTGAACAGTTTGATGAGTTAGACTTGTTGGCTTGTGTAATCATCACAATATTTTTCCAGTTTCAGAATGTGTCCATTATTCCCCCAAATTTCCCTCGTGTCCATTTTGCAGCCTCTCCCTGTCCCTCCCCTCCTCGCTCCCCCCACCCTCCCGCCCAACCCTGGACAAATACAGATCTACTCTCTGTCTCTATGGTTTTTGTCTTTTCTAGAAATCTCATACAAATGTAATCACATGCTTTGAAGTCTTTGCTCGGTCTGACTTCTTTCGCTAATGATAACATTGTTTCCTCGGTGGCACATATCTCTCCCATCTGGCCAGAGCTCAAACATCTCCACCCCGCTGCGTGGGCTCTGGGGAGGATGGTTAAGGGCACAGCTCTTTGATGGCTGTTCTTTGTCTTGCTTCGTGGACTCCTGCCTTGTGCACGCACGACTTCCTATTTAGTCAGAGACTCAGGCGGATTCCTATCTGGTTTCTGGAGTGTGTTCTCTGCAGAGTTCCCACCTCCGCAAATTCCAGCCACTTGGGTTTGCAATCTGCCGTCTCCCTCCTTGGCCGCTGAGGTTGTCTTGCTGCCTGGGCCGCTGCTTCCTGCGCTATGATGGGAAAGTTAGTCCAGGCAGAGAGACCAGGAGATCACGCATTTTTGTTCTCTCCGGGATCTCAGCGCTATTTGTTGTTCAAGGTCTTAAAATGTGGGGTTTTGAGGGGCGCCTAGGTGGCTCAGTCACAGAAGCGTCTGACTCTTGATTTCAGCTCAGGTCATGATCTCAGGGCTGTAAGATCAAGCCCTGAGTTGGGCTCCGTACTCTGCAGGAAATCTCCTTGAGATTCTCTCTCTCCCTCTGCCTCCTCCTCCCCTAGCCCCCCACCAACCGGCTAGCACACTCTCTCTATAACAAGAGTTATAGGGGTTATATATAACATATATATGTTATATATATATATATAGAACATATATATATATAACATATATATATGTTAACAAGAGTTAACATATATTTTGTCCAGTTTCTAGTTATTTATAGCAAGATAGTAAGTCTCCCACTATGGACATCCATGCATTTCTTGTGAAAGTTTTTCACTAGCTATTATTTTTTTTATTTTATTATTTATGATAGTCACACAGAGAGAGAGAGGCAGAGACACAACACAGGCAGGGGTGCAGGCTCCATGCACCGGGAGCCCGATGTGGGATTCGATCCCGGGTCTCCAGGATCGCGCCCTGGGCCAAAGGCAGGCGCCAAACCGCTGCACCACCTAGGGATCCCCTTCACTAGCTATTATTATCCTCAATCAAATTCCCCTTTTCAGTGTGTGGTTTAAACAATTTTGGTAGTTGTATACAGTGGGTGACTATCGCCACAGTCGTGATGAGAAACAACTGCCTTCCCTAAAACTTCTCTTCGTGCCCCCTCACACTCCATTTTTTTGCATTTCAGGTGTTTCATTCAGCATGATGCATTGGAGATTGCCCACATTATTATGTGTGTTAACATTTTGTTCCTTTTTATTGCTGACTAGTACACCACTGGGTGGAGAGACCACAATTTCTCTATCCACTCACCAGTTTTTGGGCATTTGGGTTGCTTCCAGTTTGGGGCTATTTTTTTAAAAAAATATTTTATTTGTTTATTCATGGAAACACAGAGAGAGGCAGAGACACAGGCAGAGGGAGAAGCAGGATCCATTCAGGGAGCCCGATGCGGGACTTGATCCCAGGACCCCAGGATCACACCGTGAGCCAAAGGAAGACACTCAATGGCTGAGCCACCAAGGCATCCCATTTTTTGGGTCTATTATGAATAATGTTACTATGCTATGTCTTTGTATGGAAAGACATACACATAATATTTGTGTACATGTTGTAAGTGTATGTTTAACTTTTAAAGATATCACCCTACTGTTTTCCACAGAGCCATCCCATTTTGTCCTCTCACCAGCAATGGATAAGAGTTCTAGTTGCTCTACATCATCAAAGACAACAAGACACTTACCTGTCTTGTTTTCTTTTCTGAAGATTTTATTTTTAAGTAATCTCTACATCCAATGTGGAGCTTGAACTCAGAACCCTGAGATCAAGGGTTCCATGTTCTTTCGACTCTGTCCACCAGGCACTCCTGTTACCTGTATTTGTAAACTTTAGTCTTTTGAACAGTTGCACAATGGTATCTCATTGATTTCCCCCTTTGAATTACTTTGGTGCTTTTGCCAAAAATTAATAGACCATATGAATGTGGGTTTAATTTCTGGACTTTATTCCATTGATTATGTGCCAATTGCACATTGTCTTGATTGCTATAGCTTTATAGTAAAACTTAAAGTCAGATAGTTTAAGTCCATCAACTTTGTTCTTGTTTTTCAAAATTGTTTTGGATATTCTATGTCCTTTGTCTTTTTATACACGTTTTCAGCTTGTTAATGTCTTTTTGCAAAGTTTGTTAAAATTTTAATGGGAATTGCATTGAATCTATAGATCAATTTGAGGAGGACAGATATGTTAGCAATATTAAAGCTTCCAATCTATGAACATGGTATATCTTTTCCTGTATTTAGGTCTTTTTTCAATCTCCTAATGTAACATTTTGTACTTTTCATTGTATAGGTTTTGTACATCTTTTATTAAATTTATTCCTAAGGATTCTTTTTCCTAAGTATTCTAAGTTATCCTAAGTGAGGTTGTTTATTAAATGAATGTGTAATTATTCATTGCTAGTATATACAAATACAACTGACTTTCATATATTAACTTTCTATCTTGCAACTTTGCTACATTCACTTATTAATTCTAGTAGTAAAGTTTTTATAGCTTAATTAGGGCTTCCTATACACATGATTAAGTACTCTGCAAAAAAAAGACACTTTCATTTCTTTCCTAATTTGTATGTCTTTCATTTCTTTTTCAAGCCTTGGGCTTGAAAGTTAGGACTTTCAGTAAAATGTTTAATAGACACAGTAAGAGCAGACATGCTTGGTATATCCCTTTTTAATATAGAAAGCATTAAGTCTTTGTCTACTGAGTATGATATTAGGTATATGTTTGTTGTTGTTGTTTGTAGATATCCCTAATCAGGTTTTAAAAGTTCCCTTCTATTTTTCTTTTCCTAGAAGTTTTTTGCCAAGAAAGCATATTGAATTTTATCAAATTTTTTTACTTGCATCTTTTGAAACGATCTTTTCTCTTTTATTCTATTATTATAGTGAATCATATTGATTGAGTTTTGGATGTTAAACCTATTTTACATTCTCAGGATATGCTCCACTTGATACTGATGTATTATTATTTTTATATATGGTTTGATTTGCTAATGTTCTGTTAACAATTTTTTGTCTGACTCTGAGATTGCTTTATGGGAAATTTTTTTATTTACAAATTCAATTTATTTAATTGCTATCAGGCTGATCAAGTTTTCTATTTTTTGCTTGGATGAGCTCTGATAATTCCTGTCTTTCAAGGAAATTGTCCATTTCAATTGAGTTGTCATGTTTATTGTGATAAAGTTGTTCAAAACATATCCTTAGTCTTTTCAGTGTCTATTGAATCTGTAGTAATTTCTTCTTTATTGTTGCTGATATTAGAAATTTGTGTCTTCTCTTTTGTTAGTCCAACTGGGAGTTTATCAATTTTTTTATTCTGAAACTTTTATTTATTTTATTTTTTAAAGATTTTATTTATTCATGAGAGACACACAGAGAGAGGCAGAGACATAGGCTCTCTGTGGGGAGCCTGATGTGGGAGTCGATCCCAGGATCGACTGGGATGATCCCGGGATCCCATGATCCCGGGATCATGACCTGAGCTGAAGGCAGATGCTCAACCGCTGAGCCATCCAGGCATTCCAAGCTTATCAATTTTATTACTCTTTTCAAAGAAGTAGCTTTTTCTTTCTTTGGTACTCCATATATTTTTCTATTAGTTTATTGATCTTTTTCTTTTATCTTTATTATTTTCTTCATTATACCTGTCTTGTGTTTAATTTACTTTTCTTTTTCTAGGATCTTAAGGTGAAAGCTTAGATAATGTATTTGAGATATTTCTTCTTTTCCAATCCAGGCATTTAAAACTACATTTCCCTCTAAACACTGCTGTAATTTTTTCCCACAAACCTATCTTAAAAAATTTTTTCTAACTGAAGTATAGTTGACGCACAATGTCACGTTAGTTTCAGGTGTACAACACAGTGATTCAACAAAACTATAGATTATGCTATACTCACCACAAGTGTAGCAACCAAATCCTACAATTTCTTTTTTCTTGCAAGAGAAGCCAGAAGTTTGGATGTTTATTAAAGTTTTTTTCAAAAAAAAATTTTTTCAATGTTGAAGTATCAGCAATTTTTTATTTTTAAAATTATTTTCTTTCAAATTTTTGTTTAAATTCTAGTCAGTTAACATACAGTGTAATATTAGTTTCACCAGTAGCATTTAGTGATTCATTACTTACATATAACCCCAGGTGCTCATCACAAGTGCTCTCTTTAATACCCATCACCCATCTATCCCATCCCCCACCCACCTCCCTCAATTAACCTTCAGTTCGTTCTCTCTTGTTGAGTCTCTTATGGCTTCTTTCCCTCTCTCCTTTTTTTCTCTTCCCCCTTCCCATATGTTCATCTGTTTTCTTTCTTAAATTCCACATGAGTGAAATCATAGGGTATTTATATTTCTCTGATCAACTTATTTTGCTTAGCATAATACACTCTAGCTCTATCTACATTGCAGCAAATGGCAAGATTTCATTCTTTTTGATGGCTGAGTAATATTCCAGTGTGTATATGTGTGTGTGTGTGTGTGTGTGTGTGCGCCATCTCTTTTTTAACCATTCATCAGTCAATGGACACTTGGGCTTTTTCTATAGTTTGGCTATTGTTGACATAAATATCGAGGTACTTGTACCCCTTTGAATCTATATTTTTGTATACTTTGGGTAAATACCTAGTAGTGTAATTACTGGATTATAGGATAGTTCTATTTTTAAGTTTTTGAGGAAACTACATACTGTTTCCCAGAGTGGCTGCACCGGTTTGCATTCCCACCAACAAGGTAAGAGGATTCCCTTTTCTCTGCATTCTTGCCAACACCTGTTGTTTCCTGTGTTGTTAATTTTAGACATTCTGACAGGTGTGAGGTGGTATTTCATTGGGTTTGATTTCCATTTTCCTGATAATGAAGGATATTAAACATCTTTTCCTGTGTCTGTGAGCCATCTGGATGTCTTCTTTGGAAAAATGTCTATTCATGTTTTCTGCCCATTTCTTAACTGAATTATTTTTTGGGTGTTGAGTTTGATAAGTTCTTTACAGATTGTGGATACTAACCTTTTACCAGATATGTCATTTGCAAACATCTTCTCCCATGTCATAGGCTGCCTTTTGGTTTTATTGATTGTTTCCTTCCCTGTGCAGAAGCTTTTTATCTTGGTGAAACCCCAATAATTCATTTTTGCTTTTGTATCTCTTGCCTAGACACAGTGATGTGTCTAGTAGGAAGTTGTTATGGTCAAGGTCAAAGAGGTTGCTGCCTGTGTTCTCCTCTAGGACTTTGATGGTTTCCTCGCTCACATTTAGGTCTTTCATCCATTTTGAATTTATTTTTGTGTATGATGTAAGAAAGTGGTCCAGTTTCATTCCTTTGCATGTGGCTGTCCAATTTTCCTAATACCATTTATTGAAGAGACTGTCTTTTTTCCATTGGGTCTTTTTTCCAGCTTTGTTGAAAATTAGTTGACCGTATAGTTGTGGGTCCCTTTATGGGTTTTCTATTTTGTTCCATTGATCTTTGTGTCTGTTTTTTGTGCCAGTAACATATGGCACAGCTTTGTAATATAGCTTGAAGTCTGGAATCATGATGCCTCCTGCTTTTCTTTTCTTTTTCAAGATTGCTTTGGCTATTTGGGGGTCTTTTTTGGTTCCAGACAAATTTTGGAATTGTTTTTTCTAGCTCTGTGAAAAATACTAGTGGTATTTTGATGGAGATTGCATTGAATGTGTAGATTGCTTTGGGTAGTATCAACATTTTTTAAATGTTTGTTCTTCACATCCATGGGCATGGATTTTTTCTCATTTCTTTGTGATCTTACAAATTTTGATGACATTTTCATTATCACTCAGTCTAAATCATTTTCTAAACTCTTCTGTGATTCTTTTTTTAATCCAATATTTATTTATTTTTAAGATTTTACTTATTTATTCATGAGAGACACACAGAGAGAGAGACAGAGGCAGAGACACAGGCAGAGGGAGAAGCAGGCTCCATGCAGGGAGCCCGATGTGGGACTCGATCCCAGGTCTCCAGGATCACGCCCTGGGCCAAAGCCGGCGCTAAACTGCTGAGCCACCTGGGCTGCCCTTGATCCAATATTTATTTAGAAGTTTATTTTTAAGTTTTGTGAATATTTGGAAGTGTTCTTTTATTACTGATTTTTGAAAAATATTTTACTTATTTGAGACAGAGAGATACTGAGAGAGAACATGAGCAGGGGGAGTGGCAGAGGCAGAGGGAGAGCAGACTCCCTGCTAAGCAAGGAGCCCAATGCAGGGCTCCATCCTAGGACCCCAGGATCATGACCCAAGCTGAAGGCATACACTTAACCAATGTCTGGGTGTCTGCTGAGCCACCCAGGTGCCCCTTTATTACTGATTTCTAATATAAATTTGCTGTAGTCAGAGAACATATCCTGTAGGATTTTAGTCTTTATAAATGTATTAAGACATGGCTCAGAATATGGTCTATCCACGTGCACTTGAAAAGAATATGTGTTCTATCATTTTGAGCATTGTACAAATATTAAAAGAGGTTGAAAATATTGTTCAAAAATTTTATATGATTGCTAATTTTTTTTCTAGTTGTTCTAGCCATGGTAAAGATGAGTGTTAAAATTTCCAGCTATGATTGTGGAATTGTGTGCTTCCCTTTAAATTTGTCAATTTTTGCTTCATGTATTTGAAAACTTTTTGTTAAAAAATTTTATTTATTTATTTATTTATTTATTTATTTATTTATTTATTTATTTGAGACACAGGCAGTGGGAGAAGCAGGCTTCATGCAGGGACCCCGATGTGGGACTCAATTCCGGAACCCCAGGATCATACCCTGAGCTGAAGGCAGACACTCAACTGCTGAGCCACCCAGGTGTCCTAATGTGTCTGCAAACTTATTGGGCAAATATACACTTATGATGATTGTGTCTTCATGATGAATTTGTTCCTTCACCATTATGAAGTGCTCCTCTTCTTTTTTTCTTTTTCTTTCTTTCTTTTCTTTTCTTTTCTTTTCCTTTCTTTTCTTTTCTTTTCTTTTATTTTCTTTTATTTTATTTTTGAGAGAAAGAGCATGTGAGCCTGTGAGCAAGTGGGGAGGGATAGAGGCAGAGAGAGAATCTTAAGCAGGTTCCATGCTCAGCGCAGAGCCTGATGCAGGGCTCGATCTCACCACCTTGAGATCATGAACCTGAGCCAAAGTCAAGGGTCGGACGCTTAAGTGACTGAGCCATCCAAGCACCCCATGAAGTGTTGTTCCTCTTTATTGCTGGTGAAACATTCTGTTTTGAAATCTATTTTATCCAATATTAATATCCCCCTCTGACATTTTTGTGCTTATCATGCACATGGTTTATCTATTTCTCATTCATTTACTTTCCACCTATGTCTTTATATAGTTGGCTTCAAAAAATTCATTCTGATGATCTCTAACCTTTAATTAGAGTGTTTCTTTCACTACTGTTTACCGTAATTATTGATGTGGTTGGGTTGGGTCTATCATTTTATTCTTGTTTTGTTGGTCTTCCATTTTTTCTCTTTTTTTGTTCCTATTATTTTTTTAGAATGATTTTTAGGATTCTGTTTTAATTTTCTTGTTGGTATCTTAGCTATATTTCTTTGCTATATTTTTGGGGGGCCGGGTGCCCCAGCAGATACAATACACAATGAACCTTTGGGTCAATATCTCGTCCGTCTTTTCTGTTGTTGTTGTTCTTATATTTAATACATCTACTTGTTATATAGCTCACAAGAATATGTTGTAATTTTTGCTATAAACCATTATGGAGTTTATAATACAATTAGAAGGGAAAAGGGTAATAGAAAAAAAAAAGGTCATTTGATTTTACCCAGATATTTACCATTTCTAATACTCCTCCATTTTTTCTGAGGATTTGAGTTTCTGACACCATTTTCTTCAGCCCAAGGAAATTGCTTTAGTATTCCTCGTGCTGCAGTTCTGTTGGTGAGGAATCCTCTTAGTTATACTATGTATTAAAATGCCTGTATTGTGTTTTCATTCTTGAATGATGTTTTTTCTGGATATAGAATTCCCAATTGACAGATTTTTCCTTCAGCAATTTAAAAATGTTGTTCTGCTCTCTCCTGGCCTCTATGGTTTCTAATAAGTCAGTCACTATTTAGATAGTTGTTTTTCTGTATGTCATATGTCTTTTCTCTCCTGATGCTGTCAATGTTTGCTCTTTTTCTTTGGCTTTCAATGGTGTGATGTGTCTTGGCATAGGCGTCATTGTGTTTATTTTGTTTGGTGTTAGTTTGACATTTACATCTGCAAATTTCTATCTTTCATCAGATTTGGAAAATTTTGGCCATTATTTTTCAAATGCTTTTCTTTTTTTAAAAAGATTTTATTTATTTATTTGAAAACAAGAGAGAGAAAGCATGGGGGAGGGGTTGCAGAGAGAGAGAGAAAGAGAGAGAGAGACTCCCCATTGAGCAGGGAGCCTGCCATGGGACTTAATCCCAGGACCCTGAGATCATGACCTGAGCAGAAAGCAGACGCTCAACTGATGGAACCAACCACCCAGGTGCCCCTCAAATGCTTTTCTGTGTGTGTTGTGTTCTCTTTCTCTTATCCTTCTGGTATTACAATTAGACTAGTATTTGAACACCTGACATCTCTAACAGGTTCCTGAGATTCTATTCATTGTTTATTTTTTTCTTCAATGTTTTCTCTTTCTGTTCCTATTCTTGGACGTGTTATCTATCTATCTATCTATCATCTCTCTCTCTCTCTCTCTCTCTCTCTCTCTCTTCTATCTATCATCCATTTGTCTCTTTTAAAAAAGATTTTATTTATTCATGAGAGACACAAAGAGGCAGAGACACAGGCAGAGGGAGAAGTAGGCTCCCTGCAGGAAACCTGATGTGAGACTCCATCCCAGGACTCCGGGATCATGACCTAAGCCAAAGGCAGATGCTCAACCACTTAGTCACCTAGGCATCCCTCATCTTTTTGTCTCTTGATTCAATTTTACTTATTCTTTCTCTTTCATGTCTCTTTCATGTCTACAATTTCCATTTGGTCTTTTTTTATTGCTTTTTTTCTGCTGATATTTATTATTTCTCTCTTGAGGCTTTTATTCATTGAAGTCATGTCTTGTTTTAATTCAGTGAGCTTAGTTATGATATTTGCTTTAAAATCTGTTTCTGTCCATTCTAACATCTACTCATCATATGGATGGATTTACTTAATTGGCTTTCCTCCTGAGAATGTGCTCCATATTCTTGTTTCTAAAGTTAGGTTACTAACTTTTCAAACTGTATGAAAATCATTCCTCCCTACTATGCAACTATTATTAGTAACATCAGAATTATTGGCTTGAATACCAGTAACCTATTGTGAATAACTTACTGTCAATCACTTACTGTAGTCTACCTACAATTTCCTGCTTACTTTCTGTGTTTCTAACAAGCCCAACTACCAAACAGCTTTCTACCTCATTGCCCCCTTTATACCTCTTGTTTACTCAATTTTATTCTATATTTAGTTCAGTTATTGAGCTAAACATTTAGCTCATTTGAGTTATTTAGCTCAACATTTATTGAGCTAACCTAGGATTGACCTAGACTATCTCATCAAATCCTCTCAACCACACAATTCAGTAGGTATTATTACTATACCATTATTACTATACCATTTCATTTTGATGAAAAAAATAGACTTAAAGAGATGGTTATTGGGGGATCCCTGGGTGGCTCAGTGGTTCAGCGCCTGCCTTTGGCCCGGGGCATGAGCCTGGGTTCCCGGTATCGAGTCCCACGTTGGGTTCCCGGCATGGAGCCTGCTTCTCCCTCTGCTTGTGTCTCTGCCTCTCTCTCTCTCTCTCTCTCTACGTCTATCATGAATAAATAATAAATAAAATCTTAAAAAAAAAGAGATGGTTATTTGTTCAAAGTCAGGTGCTAACCCATGAAAGCAGGATTGACATCATTCAGGTTTGTCTGATTCTAGATCTCATGATCTTTATCAGAGATCGGCAAACGTTTTTCATAAAGTACCAAATGGTTACCATTTCAGGCTTTGTAGGACGTATAGTCTCTGTCACAACTACTCAACTCTGCCATTGTAGCATCAAAGAAGCCATAGACAATATATAAATGAATGTCACAGTTTCCAATAAAATTTACAAAAACAGTGGGAAAGATTTGGCTCACTGACTGTAGTTTGCTGATCCCTGCTCTCAACAATTACATTATTCTGTTATTTTTTCTTTTAATCCCCAAAGTTCCCAGTTCAACAAATATTTATAGCATTGTTTATAAGCACAAGGCACTGAGCTTGGTCCTGGAAGGGATGAAGAAGACAAAGGCCCTGCCTTGAGGGACCTTAGATGTGAAAAAGGGTACACAAACACAGCTATAGCACAAAGCTAACTACTGAATGCCAAAAGAGGGGTAGAGACTGACTGGAGCTTTTCCTGATGGACACATGGTGTTTTGGTATAGTAGGTGGCAATGGCATAGCTTTCTAGTGAGAGAATCACAGGCGGAGATGGCAAGGAGAGAGTTGCAGACAAGGAGCCAGCACAAGCAAGAATTTTTCTTTCTGTTTGTCACTCATCTTTTCTTCCCTATACCACTGTTCACTCACTTCCTCTCTCTTTTCCTTGCCATAAACATATGCATTTTGGTCCAAATCTTTTTGTCTTGCACCTCGCCTATTTTCTGTCTTGCTTTCCTTTTCTCCCTGTTCCTTCTTTTTAAAAATTATTTTTACTTCTTTTATTTTTAAAGATTTTATTTATTTATTCATGAAGACACACACAGAGAGAGGCGGAGACACAGGCAGAGGGAGAAGCAGGCTCCATGCAGGGAGCCCAATGTGGGACTCGATTCTGGGACTGTGGGATCACACCCCAAGCTGAAGGCAGATGCTCAATCGCTGAGCCACGAGGCGCCCCTTACTTCTTTTTTTTAAAAAAGATTTTATTTATTTATTCATGAGATACATAGAGAGAGGCAGAGACACAGGTAGAGGGAGAAGCAGGCTCCCTGCGGGGAGCCCAATATGGGACTCGATCCCAGGACTACAGGATCATGTCCTGAATCGAAGGCAGATGCTCAACCACTGAGCCACTCAGGCACCCCTTATTTTTACTTCTTGATTACTGATCTTGTTGTGCACTTGGATTAAGAGCACACATTTATACTGCAAACTTTAATTGAAGTTTGATTCATGTACATCAACATACTTGACACATTATCTGAGGCAAACAACATTTATGTAAAATTTAAAAAATGCCATTTAGATTTAATGCAATCCCTATCAAAGTACCAACAGCATTTTCCACAGAACTACAACAAGCACTTCTAAAATTTGTATGGAAACACAAAAGACCCCAAATAGCCAAAGCCACTTTGAAAAAGCAAAACAAAGCTGGAGGCACAATTCCAGATTTTTAAGCTATATTACAAAGCAGTAGTAATCAAAACAGTATGGTACTGGCACAAAAAAATAGACACAAAGATAAATGGAATAGGATAGAAAACTCAGAGACAAATCCATAATTACAGTTCAATTAATGTATGACAAAGAGGTCAAGAACATGCAATGGGAAAAAGACTGTCTCTTCAAGAGACAGTGTCAGATGGCTACATTCAAAAGAATGGAACTGGACCATTTTCTTACACCATACACAAAAATAAACTCAAAATGGATTAAAGACCTAAATGTGAGACCTGAAACCATAAAAAAAAATCCTGGAAGAGGGATGCCTGGGTGGCTCAGTGGTTGAGCATCTGCCTTCCACCCAGGGTGTGATCCTGGAGTCCCGGGATCAAGTCCCACATCAGGCTCCCCGCAGGGAGCCTGCTTCTCCCTCTGCCTATGTCTGCCTCTCTCTCTCCCTCTGTCTCTCATGAATAAATAAATAAAATTAAAAAAAAATCCTGGAAGAGATGACAGGCAGTAATGCCTCTGACAACAGCCATAGCAACATTTTTCTAGATATGTCTCCTGAAGCAAGGGAAATATTTTATTTTATTATTTTTTAAAAATTTTTATTTTATTTTATTTATTTTATTTTTTTATTTATGATAGTCACAGAGAGAGAGAGAGAGAGAGAGGCAGAGACACAGGCGGAGGAAGAAGCAGGCTCCATGCACCGGGAGCCCGATGTGGGATTCGATCCAGGGTCTCCAGGATCGCGCCCTGGGCCAAAGGCAGGCGCCAAACCACTGCGCCACCCAGGGATCCCGAAGCAAGGGAAATAAAAGCGAAAATAAGCTATTGGGACTACTGCAAAATCAAAAGCTTCTGCACTTGGGTAGCCCGGGTGGCTCAGTGGTTTGGCACCGCCTTCGGCCCAGGGCGTGATCCTGGAGACCCTAGATTGAGTCCCTTGTCGGGCTCCCTGTATGGAGCCTGCTTCTCCCTCTACCTGTGTCTCTGCCCCTCTCTCTCTGTGTCTCTCATGAGTAAATAAAATCTTAAAAAAAAAAGCTTCTGCACAGCAAAGGAAACAATCAGCAAAACTAAAAGACAACCTGTTGAGTGGAAGAATGTATTTTCAGAAGACATATCCAATAAAGGATTAGTATCCAAAATATATAAAGAATGTGTATAACTCAACATCCCCAAAATAAATAACCCAATTAAAAAATGTGTAGAAGATATGAATAAACATTTCTCTGAAGAAGACATCCAGATGGCCAAAGAGACATGAAAAGATGCCCCACATCCCTTATCAACAGGGAAATGCAAATCAAAACTATAATGAGATATCACCCCACACCTGCTACAATGGCTAAAATAAAAAACTAAGAAGCAACAGGTGTTGGCAAGGATGTGGAGAAAATGAACACTTGTGCACTGTTGGTGGGAATGCAAGCTGGTGTAGCCACTCTGGAAAGAGTATGGAGGTTCCTCAAAAAATTAAAAATAGAACTACCCTACAATCCAGGAATTGCACTACTGGGTATTTCTCCCCCTTCCCCCCAACACAAAAACACTAATTCAAGGGGGATACATGCACTCTGATGTTTATTGCATGTATTATAATAGCTAAATCATGGAAAGAGCCTAAGTACTCATTGATAGATGAATGGATACAGAAGATGTGATATATAGAATGGAATATTATTTGGTCATAAAAAGAGTGAAATCTTGCCATTTGCAACAATATGGATGGAGCTAGAGAAATAGGTGATAGGGATTAAAGAGTACATTTATCATGATGAGTCCTCAGCAATGTATGGAATTGTCAAATCACTATATTGTATGCCTGAAACTAATGTTACACTGTATGTTATCTATACTGGAATTAAAATAAAAGCACTTAATAAAAGGAAAAAAAAGAGAAAAGGAAAAAAGCATACTTGGATTGAAGCTGAAAAAAAAAAAGACAAAAATGCCATTTCACCCAAATGAAATATTAACTTATACTGTCAATCCAGGCAAGGTTGTCAACCCATAGTTGATCCTAGGCAATCAATAACACCCACTGTTTGGCCAATCTCCTTCTGTTCTCATCCTTGCCCATACTACTAGACTGGCCTGTTGAAGTATCTCTCTCTTTTAATCTTATAATTTTTTTCTTCCTCTCCTCCATCTTTCCTCTTTCCTGTACTTTTTGGATTGGTATACCTTTTTTTTTTTTTTGCTGGAGTCATGCTATATTTTCTCCTTTCTGAAAACAACTCTAAAAATTCATTGTTCATTAATTCAACTGATTTTTATTGAGAAATTACCATGTGGCAGGTCCTTTCCTAGGTGCTGGAATACATTATGGCAGTAAACAAAATAGATTAGTAAACTATGATATAGAAAGTGTTAAGTGCTATGGAGAACAATTCCTTTTTTTTTTTTTTTAAAGATTGTATTTATTTATTTATAAGAGACACAGAAAGAGAGGTAGAGGGAGAAGGTAGATGGGGGACTCAATCCCGGATCCTGGGATCAGGCCCCAAGCCTAAGGCAGGCGCTCAACTGCTGAGCCACCCAGGCGGCCGTAAGATTTTATTTTTAAGTAATCCCTACACCCAACACAGCTGGAACTTAGAACCCTGAGATCCAGAGTCCCAGGACTCCAGGATCATGCCCTGAGCTAACGGTAGACACTCAACTGCTGAGCCACCCAGGCGTCCCAAGAACAATTCATTAGAATCAGGAATTTTGGTGGTGTGTTACAATTTCAAAAATCAACAAGGGGAAGCTCATTAAGAGGTCACTTCAGTAGATAGTTGGAGGAAGCAAACCATGCCGGTAACTGCTGGGAGGGTGTGGAAAGTATTCCACCCAAAAGAAATAGCATGTGTGGAGTCCTGAGGCAGGAGCATCCTTCCCTGGGTGGAGGACGACAAGGAGGCCAGTGTGGGTGGAGCACTGTGCAGGAGGAAGAGACTAGATGTGATCAGGGGCAGGCAGGAGGAGGGACACAGACCCCTCAGGGACTTCTGCATTGGAAGAAATTTGGCTTTTACTTTGAGTGAAATAGAAATCCTTTAGAGGGTTTTGAGCAGAGTGAAATGTTGACTTATATTTTTAAAAGATTTAGAAAATAGGAAGGCAAGAGAAGTAGCCAAGGAACCAACCAGGATATCTCAACATTCCAGGCAATACATTTGAGTGTTATGGGGAACTTTTTCTGTAAGAATTAGTTACTTTTGTTTTACAACTGAGGATAGAAAACTAAGGGGCGAGATGTTGATGCAGGACAACACATCTTACTATCCCCTGCTCCTCAAGGAAATATTGGGTGATTTTGCTCTGCTAGTTATTTACCATTTTGAATTGTCTTTTGCATTGCTAGGTGATCTAAAGCCTGGCACATAATCGGCACACAAAAATATTTCTGAAATGAATGTGCAGTCAGCTGAATGGGTAAGGATGAATTACGTTATCACATAAATTGCCTGCACACGATTCATTTCCCTTGCACACTCCGGTGGTGTTTATTGTGTCTTTAAATTTTACTTGGCAAAGAAAACCAAAAGTGCCACATTATAAACAGACTCCTACTCTTCAAATCAAAATATCCTATGGAAATTTGTACCGTCTTCTGTCGTAGCAGTTACTTTGCCTCTTTTGTCTTGAGTTCCTTTCAGGGTTGGGGTCCCTTCACCTAGCACAGGGCTTGGTGACAATGTTTAAAGTACACGTGGTAGGATAAAGGGTAGTGGAAAGACAATACATGAATCACCAACAACCAGCCACAGAACCTTGTCTGAGTCTTGGAAAATACATTCATTTCCCTTAGAAAAAAACCAATTCTTACCCTCCTGCTATAGAACTCAGCTATTTCTATTTAAGCCCTGGATGAGCTGGAGCAGAGTATTCTCATCCTACCTAAGGTGCCTCGTAAACCATCTGGTGTCACCAGTAAATGACCGGGGAGTACTGGGAACTGAGCTCAGTGCGGCCTGAGACCTGCACTCTGCGGACAGGCTGCTCCACTTTCCAGGGGTGGGGGCACCTATCAACTCATTTCAACAGCACCTTCTCCCTAAAAAGAGCCCCTCTCTCACAGGCCCCTCTGCCCTCACCTGTCCCTGTATCCCTTCCCGGACAGGAGCCCCCCCATCTCCTTCAGGGTGCACCTGTCCCTGTACCCCTTCCTGGACAGGAGCCTCCCCCCCACCAGCATCTCCCTCAGGGTGCACCTGTCTCTGTATCCCATCAGCCCCATACACCCACATCTCAGGGTGCACCTGTCCGCCTCCCACTAGCCACCCCCATACCCGTGTCTCCTCGGGGTGCACCTGTCCCTGTACCCCTTCCCGGAAGGAGCCCCCCCTGCATCTCCCTCGGGGTGCACCTGTCCCTGTACCCCTTCCCGGGCAAGAGGCCCCCCCCACCTCCATCTCCCTCAGGGTGCACCTGTCCTTGTACCCTTTCCTGGACAGGAGCTCCCCCCCACCTGCATCTCCCTCGGGGTGCACCCGTCCCCGTCCCATCAGCCCCCGCACCCCCGCATCTCAGGGTGCACCTGTCCCCGTACCCCTTCCCATCAGCCCCCGCACCTCAGGGCGCACCCGTCCCTGGACCCCCTCCCGACCAGGTCCCCCCTCCCCGACCCGCCTCTCTCCGTCTGGGGGAGCCCGGGCCCCCCGCTCGCCCTCTCGGACCCGCCGCCTCCTGGCGCCCCTCCCCTCTCCGCAGAACTTCCGCCCGCGCCCCCTCCCCTCAGGCGGGACTTCCGCCCGCGCCCCCTCCCTGCGCCGCGTCGTCCGGGTCGGCGCCCGGCGGGAGGCTGGGCGCGAGTCCGCGCGCTCTCCCCCGGGCCTGGGCTGCAGCGGCGCGGCGGCGGCGTAGACCGGCGGCTGCGGGGCGCGCTCCTCCCCCGCCCGCGCTCCCGCCGGCCCTCCGCCTCCTCCTGCTCCTCGGCGTCGCCCGGCCCTGCGAGCTGCGAGCGGCAAGATGGCGGCGCCCAGGCCGCCGCCCGCCCGGCTGTCCGGAGTCATGGTGCCCGCGCCCATCCAGGACCTGGAGGCCCTCCGCGCGCTCACGGCGCTCTTCAAGGAGCAGCGGAACCGGTAACGGCGGGCGGCGCGGGCAGGCGGGGAGCGGGCGCCCCTGCTCGGCGGTGGGCCCCGCGGCTGCCCCCGCCCGGCGCAGGTGTGGGCCGGGCGCAGGACGGGACGTTCCACCTGCCGCCCGCTTTGCTGGCCCCGCGCGCGCGGTGGCCCGGCCGGGAGCGCTGACCAGGCCCGCGGTCGCGTAGCAGCGCCCTGGTGGGGTCGGGCCGGGGGCGGGGCGGGGGCATAGCCCAGTGCAGCGGCGCCCCGACTCTGCGCGACCTGCGTGGTTCCTGGCCTTACAGGCTGTGCGCTCCGGGACGACTGCTCCAAGCCTTACCCTTTTTTGGGGGTCTAAAATGTGAATATAATGCATATTTTCGTTGCTGGGTTGTACAGAGGGATAAATGACGGAAATAAAGCATGTGGAAATACAAAGTATACGATGCTCTGAGCCAGTGCTTGTTTGATTGTGTTCTGGTCTCTGGGCCTCCGTGACGTCCTCTGTTCAGGTGGGAATAATGTCGCACGGCACTTCCCTGCGAGGATTGCTGTAAGGATTAAATGAGATAATGCATATTACATCCTTAGTATGTAGTACTTCATGTTAGTACTGAATGTTAGCTGGCATTCTTATTCTGGCATCACAGTTAGTGATGGTTCCCCATGTGCCAGGTTTTGTGCTACGTGAAGTTGGAAAATGAAGTTCTTTACTGGGAAGTCCTGCTCTGGGGAGCCGGGGAATAGTTTTCTCGTGGGGGGGGGGGGTGTACACAGAGTAGTGAGAGCCCTGCAAGAACGCACAGCTAGATGCAGATTGGTCCAGATGGTCAATCTCTAGAGGCCCTTTGTAAAGATTTATTTATTTATTCAGAGAGACACAGAGAGAGGTAGAGGCAGGCAGAGGGAGAAGCAGGCTCCATGCCGGGAGCCCGACGCAGGACTCGATCCCGGGTCTCCAGGGTCACACCCGGTGCGAAGGCAGGCCCTAAACCGCTGAGCCACCCGGGCTGCCCCCCTTTGATCTTTAAATGGGCCGCCTTGGTCTGAGCACTTCTGCTCCCTTAGATCACAGTAGAAGCAGTGAGCTGTTGAAGGAGCGGTCAAAGCCCAGGGTAGCTTCTGTGGATTTTTTTGGAGATACGTTAATTGATAATGATACTCCTGGTTGGATTGTGAGTTAATACGTCAGCACATCTGTACCACGGTGGACCTTCCTTTTATTTTTATTTTTTTATTTTTTAAATTTTTTTATTTTTATTTTTTTATGATAGTCACACAGAGAGAGAGAGAGGCAGAGACACAGGCGGAGGGAGAAGCAGGCTCCATGCACCGGGAGCCTGATGTGGGATTCGATCCCGGGTCTCCAGGATCGCGCCCTGGGCCAAAGGCAGGCGCCAAACCGCTGCGCCACCCAGAGATCCCTGGACCTTCCTTTTAGTTGATTATCATCTTTCAGCCATTTACTGAGCACCTACTCTGAAATAGGTTCTTTGCTGGGGCTGAGGTGAATGGGACATAATCCTTTTTTTTTTTTTCAAGCACAACAGGGAAATTGCTGTGTAAAATTGTAAAGGGCTCTAGACAAGAAGGTGGTGGCACAGAGGGAATTTGGATCTGTTGATAGTGGGCGAGGAAAGACTTTAGATTCATGGCTTACAGATGAGAGGGCTTATTAGAGCAGTATATATGCAAAGGGATTATATGCAGATTTTATAGGGTTCCAAGAAGATTAAATGAAATAATATAGGTGAGGTGTCTGGTATAGAGGAGGCATTCAAACACCAGGTCAGATGGAGATCAGAGGAGACATTCAAACCATTTTTATAACCAGTGGGATAAAATCCAAGACCTTGAGCCAGTTTACAAGGCCCTTCTTGACTGTTGTGAGGAGAGTCGATGGGGAGCCATTGAAGGTTCTTTCAAGGGAGTGGCAAGTTAAGTTGTGGGTATTAGAAAGAACTCTCTGCCATATGGGGGGATAAATTAGAGTGAGGCTAGAGGCAGGAGACTTTGAAGAAACTGATGCATAAGCCCAAGGGAAAGAGAAAATTGCCTGCATTAGGACATTGTTCATGGGGATGGATAGAATAAATACTGAAAAATATTTACAGGGTTGAAGGGACAGGCATCAGGGTCCAGTTGGATTGTTGGAGGAGAACGAGCAAATGAAGCTTACCTCATTTGGCTTAAGGTTTTCTGGGTCCATGTCTTTGTTCCAGACAGAGTTTGGGGACCAGGGACAGGTGAAGTGCTGTGCAGGTCTTGGGATGGGGAGGCAGAATTATGGTGCAGACAGCCCTCCATGAGGGTTTGTAAGGTTAGGCTGTTGTTTTTGGTTCCAGCAAGTTACTAGTTTCTCTGCCACTGCAGGTGGACCCAGAGGGAGGATGGGACACAAAGTGAAGCAAAATGAGGCCTCAGAGCAGCATGTAGAAAACACCAGACAAAACAAAAAACAGGCTGAGGAAAGAAAGTAATTGATGGAACAAAAGAAGAAAATCTTAGCTGAAGTAATGTATTTTGTGATACTTGCTGTATGTTTGATGTTACAGACACTAGCCTCTGTGGTAGCTGGAGCCAAGAGAAGCATCCTATAGCAGAAGAACAAAAACTTGAAACCCAGGTAGACCTGAACAAGGTTGAGGCTTACATCTCTGGATTTACTTCTCATCTTGAAAATGGTTGGATAAAACTGCCCACTTTGCAGAGTTTATCTTGAGGATCCATAACATTATATGTATAGCGTGGTGTTCCGTGCCATTTATTTAATAGCACCTGTTAAAAAGTGGTTGGATTGTAAGTGACCAAGAACCCAATAGTGTTTCATCTCTTGCTTTTTAGAAAACAGTCAAAGCTATATTAGAAGGGATATAATTTATTGTTGGGTTTCCAGGGAAAGGGACCTGAGGATCTCATTACAATTTCTAGCAACCTGCAAGTGAATGGAAATACTCATGTTTTATTGTAGTCATTTTAGATGTATCCATAAATTATTTGATACTCCATCCTTCAAGAGGAGGAGGTTAATTCCTCTCTCCTTGAGTGTGGGCTGAATTTAGTGACTTGCTTTTGTTATACTAGATTATGGCAGAAGTGACAGTGCGTGAGACTAGGTCCTAAACGACAGTGCAGTTCCCTCTTTGCTCTCCTGAATCACTGACACAGTCAGCTGCCATGTCATGAGGACACTCAAGCATCTGTGCAGAGAACTGACACAGTCAGCTGCCATGTCATGAGGACCCTCAAGCATCTGTGCAGAGAGATCAGTGTGGAGAGGAATGTGATGAGCCATCTTGGAAGTGGATAAGCTTAGTCTAGGGGAAACCCTCAGCCTTCTGTGACCCTTATGAGACCCTAAGCCAGAACCACCCGACTTAGCGACTCCCAGATTCCTGACCCTCAGACCTGCGTGAGATCATAAGTGTTATTGTTTTTAACTGCTAAGTTTTGGGATAACTTATTATGTAGCAATAGATCATTAATATACCAATCTAAATTCTGCATGCTCTGGATTCTATAACCCACTTCTTGGATAGTATTCTAAACACAGAAGTCCATAGAAAATTGCTTAGAGTCGTAAAATACCAGTATTAAGATAGTACTCAGTGGGGCGCCTGGGTGGTGTAGGCGGTTCATCATTGGACTCTTGGTTTTTGCTCTAGTCGTGATCTCATTGTCATGAGATCCAGCCCTGCATTGGGCTCTGTGATCAATGTGGGGTCTGCTTGGGATTCTTTCTCTCTCTTCCTCTGCCCCTTCTGCTGGTTCATGCATGCTCTTTTCTGTCTCTGCAATAAATAAATCTTTTTTTTTTTTTAAAAGGTACTACTCAGCTCTTTCTCCTCTGTGGAAGGTAATTTTGTTTCCTACCCATTAAATTTGTTTTATAATGTTTAATGTACATATCTGCATTTTAAACTATATTTGTCAAGTGATTTTTTCTTGCTGTAATTTCTGAAAAAAGTAAGATATAAATACATTAAAACTTCTATTTTTGGGTTTTTGCTGGAGGTTTTCCAACCCTTTAGTTACTTTCATGGTGTATCTCTACATCATCTCTCTTAATGATGTAGCCAGATCCCCATGTTAACATGTAGAGCCAAATGAAATTTGTTGTCATATTCTATAGTTCTACTGTCCATTAAGTAGCCACTAGCTGCGTGTGGTGATTTAAAATAATTAGAAATAAGTGAAATGAATAATTGTGTTCCTTACTTGCACTAGCCACATTTTAAGTACTCAGTAACCACATGTGGTTAGTGGCTGCCCTATTGGTCACTGCAGATGTGGAATGTTTTCATCATTGTAGAAAGGTCTGTTGGATAGTGCTGCTCTATATTTTTTTCTATAGGGAAGATTATGTTCTGGTTCCTCAGTATTTTTGAAGTAATGAAACATTTGGATACTACTTTCTATAAATTATTCTGTTATGTAAACTAATACTTCCTTGTTCTTCCATATGATAAGCTTCTTGCATGAAGTGAGCATATCACATTCACTGTATCCCTAGCATCTAGCATGGAGTTTGATAATCACAGGTGCTTAACAAATTTTTGTGGAACTGCTGGTATGTGTATAGCTTATTATTCATTGTGCATACTTGGTCCTTTCTTCCAGTCTCATGTAGAGAATATATGTATGTATGTATGCTTATATATGTATGTATACGTATATATTTTTTTAGTTTCTCTCAGGATGGCTTATTTTTCCTTTTTAATCTGTGTTTAGTGAAAATTGTTTTTCTGTTTACTTTCTTCCAGGTTTTGTACATCCTGTTTAAAAGTGCAGCTGTTTCCCTCCATCCTTCTGAACTCCATTGCTATATAAACTCTATTTTTTTTAAGAGAGCACTTATTATATTTTAACATACTGTGTATTATTTGTAGTGTTTTTTTTTTTTTTTAATTTTTTTTTTTATTTGGTTCTCTGCCTCTTTCTAGAATAGAAGGCCCAGGAGGGTAGAGATGTTTGGCTTTTGTTTAGATTATTCTGTTTGGATAATGCTTCTTGAATTTGATGTTTTTTTTATCAATACATCAGCTGGTATGTCTTCAAAAGTTTCTTCCCCATTCTTGCCGTTCCTTCTAGGACTCCACACACATGTTAAACCTTTCACTATATATTATATATATTTTAAAGATTTATTCATTTTAGAGAGTGCGTGCGTGTGCATATGCATACACGGGGAGAGAATCTTCAAGTGGATTCCCCGCTGAGCGCAGAGGTGGTTTTGGGGCTCAGTCTCACGACCTTGAGATTATGACGTGAGCTAAAACCAAGAGTCAGATGCTTAAATGACTGAGCCCCCCCTTGGGCCCCTCACTGTATTTTATATGTATCATAGGCTTCTTTCTCTATTGTCCCTTCTCAGAGCTTCCGTTTGAAAATTTGCTACTAATCTGCTTTCTAGTTTTCTGATCCTCTCTTCTGTTGTGTCTAGTCTCCTGTTGTCTACTGTATTCTTAGTTTCAGATACTGCATTTTTGAATTATCATATTACAGAATGTCTCTGATTCTTTTTTAAAAAAGATTCATTACTACTTGAACATATTAATTATAGTTATTTGAAAGAATGTGCCTGTTGGGGCACCTGGGTGGCACAGCTGGTTAGGCATCTGACTCTTGGTTTCAGCTCAGGTCTTGATCTCAGGGTTTCAAGTTCAAGACCCACGTTGGGCTCTCCACACTCGGTGTGGAGCCTACTTAAAAGCAGCAACAAAAATGTGCTTGATGACATTCTATTGTCCGTTTTTCTTGTGTTCAGTAATATGGTCCTGTCTTTTTTATTGAATGCTGAATGTTGTGTAAGGAGAATTAAGGTCATTTCCAGATGTCTTCCCTTTGAAGAATATTTGCAAACTCAAAACCATAACCTAAAAACTCTTTTAAGAATGATGATAGAACAACTTGATATCTAATTGGAATAAAATGAACTTTGGCCCGCACATTGCACCATCCACAAAAAATACCTCAACATAAAAGCTGAAACTATAACGTTTTGGGAAGAAAACATGGGAGAATATCTTTATGACTTGGAGTGTAGGTAAATATTTCTTACCCAGCACACAGATAACACCAACCATCAAGAAAAAATTGACTTTATCAAATTAGACTTTAACAGAATTAAGAACTTTTACTCATCACAAGACACTATTAAGAAAATGAAAAGGCAAGCCATAAACTGAGAAAATACTTGGAATTCATGTATCTGACAAAAGACTTGTTTTAGAATATACAAAGCACTCTTAAAACACGATCATAAAAAGACAAACTTAATTAAAAAAATCGAGTGATAAAATTCTGTGCTTCACAAAAGAAGATAACAGTCTATAGGTGGCCAACAACACTAATGACAAGTACTCATTGTCATTAGTCATTAAGGAAATGCAAATTAAAATGAGATGCCACTTTACATTCTTTAGGATAGCTGTAACAAGAAAAAAAAAAAGGAAAATAAGTGTTGGTGAGGATGTGGAGAAATTGGAACACTTGGGCATGTTTAGTGGGAATGTCAAATGGTATAACTAGAATGGAAAAGATTTTGGTGGCTCCTCAGAAGGTGAATACGACTTAGCAGTCCCACTCGTAGGTGTGTATCAGAACTGAAAGCAGAGGCTCCAACAGATACTTATGTGCCAACGAGCAGTGTAGCATTACTCACAATGGCCAAAAGATGGAAACAACCCAAGTGCCCATCAGCAGATGAATGGATACACAAAATGTGGACTATCCATATTAGCAGTGAGAAGGAATGAGGTGCTGATCCATGCTATGATATGGATGAACCTTGAAAACATGCTCAGTGGAGGAAGCCAGATATGAAAGGACAAATGTTATATAATTCCACTTAAAAGAAGTACCTAGAATTAGACAAATTGGAGACAGCATATTAGGGGTTACCAGCAATTGGGAGTGGGGAGGAGTTAATTCTTACTGGTTATAGAGCTGTTTGGGGTATTCAAAAAGTTTTGGAATGATCATGGTGATGGTTGCACAACAATATGAACATAATTCAAGCCACTGGGTTTTATACTTAAAAATGGTCAAAATGGCAAAATTTATGTTAAATAGACAGTAGTTCCCCACCTTGGGGACACATTCCAAGACCCTCAGTGGATACCTGAAACTGTAGATAGTATACTATGTTTTATTGCTATCCATACTATCTTTGATGACGTTTAACTTAAAAGTTAGGCATTGTAAGAGATTAACAGCACTAACTAATAGTAAAATGATGCTTGGGTGGCTCAGTGGTTGAGTATCTGTCTTGGGCTCAGGGCATGATGCCAGAGTCTGGGAATCGAGTCTTGCATTGGGCTCCTTAGGGGGAGCCTGCTTCTCCTTCTTCCTGTGTTTCTGTCTTTGTCTCTCTCTGTCTCTCATGAATAAATAAATAAGATCTTTAAAAAAAAAAGTAAATAGAACAGTAATAGCATACTGTAATAAAAGTTATATGAATGTTGTCTTTCAGAATATCTTACTGTGCTGTATTCACCCTTGTGATGATGTGAGATGGTTCAATGTCTACATGATGGGATGAAGTGTGATGAATGACGTAGGCATCTGCTTCTGGACTATGGTTGACTGCGGGTAACTTAAACTGTAGAAAGCGAAATTGTGGATGTAGGGGACTACTGTGTTATATTTTACCATGATAAAAAAATTAATAATATACAGAAATCAATCAAATTATATACTTGAAATGAGTGCATTGTATGCTATGTAAATTATATTTCAATAAAGCTTTTATTTTGAAAATTTTTAAATTAATCTTTGAGAGAGTAGGGAGGAGAGACAGAGAGAATCCTAAGAAGGCTCCATGTCCAGTATGGAACCCAATGCAGGGCTTGATCCAGAACCTTAAGATCATGATGTGAGCTGAAATTAAGAGTGGGATGCTTAACTGACTGGCAGTCAGGTGCCCCTCAGTAGAGCTTTTATAAACAAAACCATAATGAGATAGCTCTGCATACCCATCAGAATAGCTAAAATTAAAATGACTGACAAGCATCAGGTTTTGGCGAGGATGTGGAGCAATTGGAACTCTCCTACTTTGCTGGTGGGAGTGTAAATGGTACACCTGCCTTGGGAAACATTTTGGCAGTTCTTTGTAAAGTTTAACATATACCTGCCTATGACTAGGTATTTACCTAAGAGAAACAACATGTCCACAGAAGACTTACTATTTTTTTAATATATTTTATTTATTTATATGAGAGCACATGGAGGGAGGGGGAGAAGCAGACTCCCGGCTGAGCAGGGAGCCCTACACGGGGCTTGATCATAGGACCCTGGGATTATGACCTGAGTTAAAGGCAGATGCTTCACTGACTGAGCCACCTAGGTGCCCCCACAAAAGACATATAAAAAGATCCTTGTAGTAGCTTTATTGATAATAGCCTTAGAAGCACCTCCAATGACCACCAGTGGGAAATGGGTAAAAGTGCTTGGTAATTTAAATGAATGAACCATCGATACACACAATAGTGTGGGTGGATCTCAGTGGCATACTGAGTGAAAGAAGCCAGACACCCAAGTATGTAGTGTGTGATTTTGTGTTTATGACATTCTGCAATGGTAAAGCTAATCAGTAGTGATACAGATCTGAACAGTGGTTGTTGAAAGAGGTTGGGGATTGATTGGAAAGGAACATGAGGGCATTTTCTGGAGCAAAAGAAACATGCTGTATCTAGGTGGGGGTATTGGTTGCTTGCGGTATGATTTTGTCCCAACTCCCCCCCCCCTTTTTTTTAAGATCTTATTTATTTATTTATTTATTTATTCATTCATTCATTCATTCATGAGAGACAGAGACACAGGCAGAGGGAGAAGCAGGCTCCATCCAGGGAGCCTGATAGGGGACTCGATCCCGGGTCTTCAGGATCACGCCCTGGGCTGAAGGCAGGCCCTAAACCGCTGAGCCACCCAGGGATCCCCCTTGTCCTAACTCTTAAACTGATATTTATGATTTGTGTATTTCGCCATATGTAAAATTGTATCTAATTTTCTGCCCTTAGGGTTCTACCCTTCTCACCACTCCACAAAAGAAAATGGGTATTAGAATGCATGCCTGGTAGGGTTGATGTAGGTATTAGAGTGTGCTTTATGTAGAGTCCAGAACAGTTTCTGGTATGTGGCCAGTGGGACATTGCAGGCTCTAGCCAGAGTCCAGAGTGAAAAGAAGTGTGTGGTAACTCTTGAGAATTTTGTCTATTTTTGTTTTTATTTTTTATTTTTTATTTTTATTTTTTTCATTTTTAAAGATTTTATTTATTTATTTATTTATTTATTTATTTATTTATTTATTTTTTAAAGTTTTTCTTTATTTATGATAGTCACACAGAGAGAGAGGGAGAGAGGCAGAGACACAGGCAGAGGGAGAAGTAGGCTCCATGCACCGGGAACCCGACGTGGGATTCGATCCCGGGTCTCCAGGATCGCGCCCTGGGCCAAAGGCAGGCGCCAAACCGCTGTGCCACCCAGCGATCCCCTTAAAGATTTTATTTATTTATTTATTCATGAGAGACACACAGAGAGAGGAAGAGACACAGGCAGAGGGAGAAGCAGGCTCCATGCAGGGAGCCCGTTGTGGCACCCGATCCTGGGACTCCAGGATCACGCCCTGGGCCGAAGGCAGGTGCCAAATGCCGAGCCATCCAGGGATCCCCAGAATTTTGTGTATTTTAAAGTCGTGCTTGCAAAGTCTTTAATTTCATCTCATTTCCACAGTCAAGTTCTTGTTTTAAAAGGCTTATGGAACTGGGATCCCTGGGTGGCGCAGTGGTTTAGCGCCTGCCTTTGACCCAGGGCGAGATCCTGGAGACCCGGGATCGAATCCCACATCGGGCTCCCAGTGCATGGAGCCTGCTTCTCCCTCTGCCTGTGTCTCTGCCTCTCTCTCTCTCTCTGTGACTATCATAAATAAATAAAAATTAAAAAAAAATAAAAGGCTTATGGAACTGCCTCTGAAACTTTGGAATGAGAAGTAGGTATAAAAACAAACTCAGGGGAAGGAAAAAAAATGGTTTTTCAGATTTAAGATTTGGGCAGTGATTTCATGCCACAATTTTAATTCCTCGGTACAAAGGTGATTAGCAATATTACATAATTTTAAGAAGCTGTAAGAATTTCTGGTAAAAAAAGAAGCAAATGCTTGAAAGCAACAGTGTTGTGACTTAGGCAGAGGATGGTAGATGTGTTTGCATAGAATGACTGCTTTAGGAGCTGACATTGATAACAACCTTAGTGTGCACTCTTTGGAAAAGGAAATTGAAGCTTTTCATTAGTTTTCATCCTAGTGTTTTTGTTGGTTTGTTTGCTTATTTTTAAACTCATGACAAATCAAAACCACAAATACGTAATAACCTCAGGGCCTTTATGGAAGATGATAGAACACATGATCCAACCCAGTACCCATGCATTTCACTTGCAAAATCAACAAACATGAAAGTTTCCTCTTGTACTCTCAAAGTTCAAAACACTACTGATACAGTTAATGCCCTCTGGATGGGAGCACATTAACCCACAAGGTAGCAGCTTGAAACCACAAACATTTATTATTTCACACAGTTTGTGAAGGTCAGGAGTTGCTTGGCTGGGTGGATCTGGCTTAGTGTCTTTTCTGTGGTCACAGTCAGGCTGTCCACTTGGTCAGCCCGCCTCCGAAGGCCTGACTGGCTGGAGGCCCGATCCCAAGGCTTTGGGCGGGAAGCTTCAGTTCCTTGCCGCATGGACCCTCCCCTAGGGCTGCTCACACCCTGGCAGCTGGCTCATTCCATGGCAGTGATGCAAGAGAGTGTCCTCAAGGTGGATGCTGGAGCTTCTCTACAATCTTGGAAGGGACCTGCCCTTTCTCCTGTGTGTTGTCATGGTCATGGTCATGGACATGGGAGGGATCACACACCAGGGCTGAACATGGGAGGTGGGGATGGTGGTGGGAAGGCTCTTTGTTTCACCATTCCAGTCCCATTCTTCCCTCTTGACTTCATAAATGATACACCGAATACTCTACAGTGTGCATGTGGTATTTACGTTATGTTTGTGAGCTGCCAGTTATATCATTACCTCCAGCTGTTGTAAAGCATACCAGCAGGGGAAGTCGTCATAATTTACCTACCCTTTCTCTTGCTGATGGGTATTTGGATTGCCTTGGATTTTTGGTAATTCCTACCATATTCTTTCTTCTCTTAATTCAGGGGAGGCCCGTCCTGGTGCTTACTGGCTCGTGTTGGCCGTAATGGCCATGTGGTGGCGGGCACTTCTGCCCGTCCTGAGTGTGCTTCGCCCTTTGGTCGTAGACCTGATTGTAGCTGAGCATTTATATTCAGTTTTTGAGTATGGACATATGTGTTGTTTAAAAGCAGGGCTGCATATTTATGTATTTTAAAAATAACCACAAGGGACGCCTGGGTGGCTCAGGGGTTAAGCACCTGCCTTCAGTTCAGGTTGTGATCCCGGGATCGAGTCCCGCATTGGGCTCCATGCGGGGAGCCTGCTTCTCCCTCTGCCTGTGTCTGCCTCTCTCTTTCTGTGTCTCTCATAAATGAATAAATCTTAAAATAAAAAAAAAATAACCACTATTACATCATTTGGAATGGAGGGGGGAGATGGGTCAGGTGTGACAGGCGTCTCTGATGCAGCTCCTGGTCTGTTTTGAGTGCTCATTACGTGTTGAACTGCGTAGTGTGATGCGCAGGCAGTGGCTGTACTGAGAACATCCCTTCTAAGCTCTGTCCCGGAGCCAGTCAGTAATGATTGTCCTGGTTACTCCAGAGCTTTTAGTTTGGCTTACTTTGATGCCTTCACACATGCCCATGTTTAGCAACAGTAGTTGATATAGTGTAAAGAGCTATAGTCAGCACTTAACAGGGCAACAGCTCAAATGCCAGAATACTGAATGTCTTATGCCTTCATTCCTTTGTGCATACACACACCTGATTTTCCCTCAAGATTTAATGACTTTCACTTTCTACTGAAAGCCCATTTTGATCTCAAAGGTGCTTCCTGCCCTGTGTTCCCTATGGCCCTCTGTGCTTCCCTCTCTGAAAGAACTTCCTTTGGTGCTGTAATCACAGAGTCACCTGCTGGTCCCACTAGAATCAGGTCAGCCTGAGGGCAGGCTTCTCCTTAGTTCCCTCCGTATTCTCAGTACCTGCTTAAAGACCTAGCACAGAATGAGCACTTGATGGTGTTCTTACTATTTCTTGAATATTTAATTTTCTTGAGTCCTTAGATATAAAGAGGGAGTGTAGCAGAAAGATTCTAGCAAGGAAGGTATAGAAAAAAATACCAAATATGACAGGGGACTGTAATTTCAAGAGGTAAAAAAGTGCCTTGGTATTTCTAATTGCTTGTATAACTATGTTGATGAACTTTCACAAAGGGAATAGGATGAGCACTTTAGAGGTCAACGTACTACCGAACTCAAAAATAAACCTGTCTGTGTACACACATACTCACATACTCCTAGGTTTTCCTCAAACGTTACTGAGCCTCCAGCCAGCAAGAATCTTTGCACCAAAAACAAAAAATGAAACAAAACGAAAAACACAAAAAATCCCGCACGCGTCGTCAGCTTAGCTAAGGTCACCATATGGCATCTTGACTCAACCATGATTCAGATCAGCTTTGTTGAGAGAGAACATCAATTAAGTCACACTATAAAAAGCACTTTTCAGGGTAGGATGACAGTTCCTTTTATTTTTACCTAGGCCATGAGCTGGAAGAGCACATGGAACTAATTGGTAAGGTGTTCTGACTCAGCTTCAAAATACAGATGTGGTCAGGGTGAGCCACCCCTCACATTCAATTATCTCAAATGGACAAAACAGACAGGAAAAAGTCGGAGCCAGCAAGTCAAAATAAATAAGGTCGGGGCTGTGACCACCAGTGCCCTCAGAGCATAATTTCTCAGCTCTCCATGCTTCTAGTCTTTTGTAGTGGTACCCGGACTGTGGGCAAGGGAACTCACTCAGAGGCGCAGGAGCCCTGGGCTTGGCTACGCTGAGTCAAGCTCTCTGCTGGCTGTGGGCCTGGCCCTGTCGTGTCAGAGCTCAGGAGACCATGTGCAAGCCAGGGAGGCTCTCGCTGCAGCCTCGGAGCAGAGTGTGTGTGTGTGTGTTTGTGTGTGTGTGTCTCTCGGGCTCAGTGAAGTGCCTGGCACGGAATACGCAGGATTTAATGGTTAGTAGCTGTTCCCGTCATTGAGAATTTCGCACAGCTTTATCAAAGGACATTAAAGAAGACAGATGGTAAGACAGACCATTATGCCATGATGGAAAACCTCAGTAGCGTAAAGACATGGATTCTCCCCGAAGTGACTTGTGGTTTCAGCGCCTCTGAAAATAAAATCTCGGCAGGGGTTTTGGTAGCAGTTCACAAGCTGATTTTCTCATTTATATGGTGAACTAGGTTCTCTGTTCTCCCCAATTCCCTTTTCTGACTGGGCTCTTAAGACCCTTCTTCGCGTGTGCCCTCCGCAGAATTCTCCACTTCCTCATTTTCTTTTCTGAACATTGATCTTCGTGATCTAAGTGAAACATGGCTTGCCTCTGAGGGCTGCGTTTCTGGGAGGTCTTCCAAGGCTGTTCTCTCTCTCCAGTGTGCCCTGGGCTTGAAGGCATGCTGGACGTTCTCCTCGGCCTTTTCCTCTGGAACCCTCTAGCCTCCATTTCATGCTGTCAGTGTGAAAGTGTGTGGGGGTGTTTAGCTGTTTGAGGGCTGCGTGGGTCACTTCACTGTGTTCCTTGAATGAACTTCAGGTCACTGTTAACCGTACACTGCCCGTCTTCTCTTAAATCTTGGTTGTTTCAGTATTCACATAGATCGTTTCGTCTCTCTGGCCTTCTCTCCGTCCTTGATATTGACCTCCACCCCACGTAACCACACTGCCAGCACCATCTTGGCCTTGTCATTAACTGTAGCTGCCTTCCCACCACAGTCTCAGCTTCAGGAGTCCCACTTTGCCTTCCTGTTTGATCCTTCCTAGGTCACTTCCCCCAGGGGTCTCCAGCCCCACCAGGACCTACAGTCTGTTGATCCTACTATTTCTTTTTTTTGTTTCTATTTAAATTTTAAATAGGCTCCATGGTCAGTGTGGGGCTCAACTCACAACCCTGAGGTTAGGAGTCACATGCTTTACTGACTGAGCCAGCCAGTCGCCTATCTTACAACCTCCGTTTCCTGTCCCTTTTGTTACTCAGGTTTACGGTTTCCTCATCTGCTTTTGATTGATGGGTCCGTAATAAAAGCATTTGCTTTTGTATCCACCTTCAGTTCCCTTTCTCCTTTCTTAGCTTTGCCTCAGGCTTCCCTGGGACAACTCCAGCTCTGATTAAAGCCACCTTGCTGTGTCCTCTGTGCCCAGGTAGCTGAGCAAGGCCGGAGAAAAGTTATGCCATGCTCGCTGGTCTCACAGTAAGTTGACAAACCCTCCATGACAGTGCTAATGGGTCTGTCTTTACCTTGATCACTAGCCTGCCTTAGTTGCCCGGCAGTCATGTCTCTCCCTGGTCTATTTGGCCTCCTGCTTTCCTGGTCAACTATGTCAACTTGATTTCCTTAACTTTCCGTTGTCTCTCCCTCGTTCTCATTCCAGGCTTCCTATTTTACTGAGAAAAGAGGAGCAACCAGAAGGTAATTTCCAGGACTCCCCATCACCCTGTCTCCCAGCTCCCTGTGTCTGTGCCCATCACCTGCCTTCCCTTCTGTGACTGGATGAAGGGTCCTGCTCTGATGCCCCTCCCCGCCAAGACCTGTACTCAGTTTACTCCCTTTTGCATTCAGTGCTCCAATAATCCCCCCCCCCAAAAAAAAATCATCATGAGGTTTTTACCCTTTCTGTTGGATTATTTTCATAAATTTAAACATCTGCTATAATGTTTCCCCTTGTGGGAAAACTCTCTTCTATTTCCCTGAGCTGTGATCTCATTTTTCTGCTCCCTTTTGTAATGGAAGTTTTCTGAAGAGTGATTTATATTCACCTACTTTCTCTAGAACCCATTCCATGGTGCTCACCAGCGGTCCTCCTTTTCATCTCTTCGCTCCCCTGACCTGCCAGCTGCATCTGATGGAGTGGCTCACATCTTTCTCCTTGAAACACTTTATTCGCCCCCCCGCCCCTTTGCACGCCACCACCCTTTTCTGAATAAGCCTCCCTCTTTGGCTGTTCCTTCCTGGCTCCCAGGACTCAGTCCTCAGACCTCTCTCCTCCCTCTGCCTACTTCGCTCCCCAGTGACCTTGTTCAGTCTCATGCTTGACCATGTTTACTCTTCATGTGCTGGTGGCTGTAACATTTTGCCCTGGCTGCACTTCCCTTCTGAACTCCTGGCCTGTGGATACCTCTGCCTTCTGCATAATTCATCATTTCTAGTAAGCACCTCCAGCATCACCGGTCCCAGCCTGCAGAGCCCCTCAGCCCCCGGATACCTCCAGGCAGCCTTCTCCCCTTCAGTGCACAGCATAGACCTTTTTCTCAGTGTTGCTCAGGCTACAGTTCTGGAGTCCTCCTTGAATCCATTTTCTCAGAGATAGCCCTCATGACAGTTTTTGTCATCAGATCCCGTCAGCTCTTCAAGAATATATCCAGAGTCTGACCTCTGCTTACTCGCTCAGCTGCTGCCAGTCTTTTCCTAGAACAGTGTCCTCACTGGTGTCCTGGTGCCTTCTTTTCCCCCCGCTATGGCCGAACCATCACAGAGCAGTCAGAGGGGTCCCTCAGGATGCAGGGCACTAGAGCCCTCCGTGGCTTCCCGGCATGATATAAGCCAAAGTCCTCTGGGCTGTGTGGTCCGGTTCCGTCTTGCCTCTGACTCAGGTTACCTTTCCATTCCCTCATCTGGCTGCCTCCCCATGAGCCCTTCGCCTTCCATCCATGCTCGTCTCCCAGGGAAGTACCAGTGCCTCCTTAACTGTCTCCCGTTCTGTGCTCAAATAACCACTTTTTTGGATAAAGGTTTTATTTTATTTTTTTTTAAGATTTAAGATTTTGTTTATTCATGAAGACACAGAGAGGCAGAGAGAGAAGCAGGCTCCCCATAGGGAGCCCAATGTGGACTGATCCTAGTACTCTGGGATCATCACGCCCTGAGCCAAAGGCAGATGCTCAACCACTGAGCCACTCAGGCGTCCCTTGAGTAGGGTTTTAATAAGGTTCTTAAAGAGGCCTTATATACAAAACGTTTCTCTGCTTGAGAACATAAAGACATTCTCTGCATATTTTCTTCCAAAGCTTTATGGTTTTGGCTAACATATATTCCTAGATGCATCCGGAGTTACTTTCTTTGTCTGGGTATACAGGAGAGGATCCAGTTCCATTTTTCCATATGGGAAGTGGTTGCAGCAGCACCACAGAGTGGCCCAGCCCTGCAGATTCAGTGGCTGTGCTGTCACCTGTCAGGTTTCTTTGAATGCAGTGCTGTTCCTGGACACTCTGTCCAGTGGTTTATTTTTCCACCTGTGTGCCAGTTTCACCCTTTCTTGGCTTCTTTGAGTTGGCATCGTGCATTTATGATTCAGTTCTGATGAGAGGTGAATTTTGACTGTATTGGGCACAGTGGGAACGGGGGAAGCATGTCATTTTGAGGGAGGGTGGGGAGAGGATGGATATGTGTGGATTCTTTAAAGCAGGGTTGCCACTTCTGGCCCTCCACCTTTTATGAATGTCCATATCTTTTTTTTTTATTCCCCCTTAAATGGCCTGTGAGTGGTTTTTACATTTTTAAATAGTTAGGAAAAATAAACTTTGTGGCACCTGAAAATTGCATGAACTTTAAATGTCAGTGTCCATAAGTAGAGCTTTATCAGCGCACCAGCTGTGTTCCTTCACAGAAGTGTTGTATGTGGCTGCTTTTTTTCCCCAATGGCAGAGTTGTGGAGCAACTGTCAGGCCCTCTGGTTCCAGAGTGTTTACTAGCTGACTTTTTCTAGATAAATGGATTGGTCTGGGCTGTCAGGGACAGTGTGAGTTCCACATGGAACAGAAGAGAGAAAGAGTATAAAAAAAGAGTTTGAGGTCTGCAAAGATGAATCTCAAAATTCTGCCCCAGGCTGTTTCTGGCAGGAGAAGTGAATCTTTTTATTTTCTGTTTTATTTTGTTCAGTCTAGCCTGGTCAGAGATCAGTAAGCAGAGTTCCTTGGTTTTAAATAATAACCAGGGATTCTTATTTTAATCTGGGAGCTTGGGCGCATCCTAATAGATTTTCTCAGTGTCAGTGGTTGTGCTGCTCTAACCCACCCATGCTGGTTTTTCACTGAACGGGAGGTATTAGAATCTTTTCTGAAGCACAGAAGTCTCAGCAGGGCAGTTCAGTGATGAGCCTTTGGTTTCCTCTTCAGGAGAAGGTCCCGCCTGATGAATTAACTGTAAAATGTGTGTGCACACAGTACGGCAGACCTGTCTAATCTCTGACATACGGTCATAGGGAGTTTTCTTTAATTTTACTCAGACAGGACTTGCCAAGATTAAACCTACAGATCTGTTCAAACTTGAAGGAAATGAAATTCTATCTTTTGTAGAATTCAAACCCCTCCCTCCCTTTTTTTTGTTCTGTAATGTAACATTTCATTTGTGTATTGTCTTCAGGGTATGCATTCCTATGTAATAGGAATGTCTAACAGTTGAATTTTAATTGTCCTCTAAGTACTTTCTGCCTTCTGTGAATAAAGTAGCTAAGCTTTTTAAAGTCTGTGAATATTTTGTGTTAGTTTGGTTAAAGCAGAAATGACAGCAATTACTGTTATTAATAGTAACATTTGTAACATGGGAACGATTGACTGATCTTTACTGTTTTACTGTCGTTAATCATTTCATGTATTTAGCTGCGTTGTCTTGACAGTGAACTTAGAACTTGAAGACAGGGTACATTAGGGTTGCTTTGGATCTGTTATACCAAATAGCTTTCTTTCGAGGCTGCCAAGGAGCCAAGAAGTATATACAAGACTGTTAGATGCTTTCATAGAGTTCTTACTGGCGGTGAGTGAAAGCTCTTTCTGTCCACATCTGATGAAAGTTGTTCGTGTATTGTATGCAAAGATGGCGAATGAAGTCTATAACCATTTATTATGTGGCTCTAGAGGAAATGGTATTTTCCTTCTGCCCTTTATAGGGGAGCCAGACATCTAACAAATAGTCTCTGTTCTCAGGAAATTTAAAATACAGTCCATTGGGCCACATTCCCCCCTTTAAGCTCATCCATTGTATCCTGTGTGGAGGAGAAATTAGATGTTTGTTAAGTATCGGTCAAGAGGTTTCTACATCTCACTGAAAACATGACCTTTTTTCGAGGATAAAGGAGATATGGAGTCAAGACTATATGAATTTCTTAACAGGAATGGAAGAGTCAGGACTCCTGGGTGGCACAGTGGTTGAGCAGGGCATGATCCTGGAGTCCTGGGATCAAGTCCCACGTCAGGCTCCCTGCATGGAGCCTGCTTCTCCCTCTGTCTGTGTTTCTGCCTCTCTCTCTGTGTCTCTCATGAATAAATAAATAAAATCTTAAAAAAAAAGAATTAAAAAAAAAAGGAATGGAAGAGTCAAACAGATGTCTTGATAGTTCCCTTTCTCTAGTCGCTGCTGCCCCATGTGCTAATTTTACCCTGCTCACCTTGGCCTGGCGACTGGCTCAGGGTGCATGCTCAGTTATGCACCTGTGAGGCAGGCAGATGCTACCGAGTGTGCAAATGGACATCAGTGTTGTAAACTTGAATAAATACAATTAGTGAATGTCCTTCCTGGGCCCTAGAGATACAGAGAAAAATAGGACAGGCTCTGTTTTCCCAAGATTTATGGGCTGGCAGCATAGTTGGGTTGGAGAGGCAAGTATAATCTAATGTGGATAAGTATTAGTCCAGTCTTATGGAGGGAGTTCCAGTGGGATGTAGAGGTGGGAAGTGTTCTGCCTGGAGTAGCAGAGGAGTTTCACCAGGGCTTAGAGTTTTCAAAAGGCCTCCATAAGGAGACACAGGATTTTCCAGGCAGAGAATTGGGTGGGGGTTGTGTGGAACATGTATTCTGGGGAGGGCACATGTTTGAGCAGACAAAGAGGGTTGCAAGTGCTTGGTGTTCTCAGGAATTCATGGGTGTGCAGCCTGGGGAGAGCAGATGACAGTGATCACAGTCCCAAATTATTTTCTCTTCCCATCTCAAACATGAAGTGCCCTATGCTGCCTTGATACTTTTCTAGCAACTATTAATAGTTATTTTGACTTCAGGAATATTATGATTGGCCTTAGCTCAGTTAAACATTTTTGTTTTGATTAAAAGTGTAACAAAGGAGAAAGGCCTGGTACCTATGTGTCAAATTATCGTGTAGCATTGGGAATTATTCATAGGATGGTTCATGAACTTACTGATTGTTCAGTGCTTAGAATATCAGTTCTCCAATTTTCCCAAGAACAGTCCTTTTTTTTCCATCTTGCCTTTGCATCTACCATAGTTTGAGTCCAGAGCTTTTGATGCGCTCGATATCAGTGTTGAGTAAAAGAGATGTTAGGGTTTCAAAGAGCGGCTTCAGGGAAGACCATTCACGGTAGGAACGTGGTACTGCGGGAGGGTAGCTCACAAAAGACCAGGGGGGATAGGTCATGTTGGCTCTTATCACAGGTGAGATGACACCATCTTTGTGCAGTGGGGGCAGATAACGAGATTTATTCTTTGTTGTAGAAATCCTGATCATGCTTGGCATCCTTTGAAATGTTTAAAACTCTTGGGTATTAGCATGTTAACATCTGCACTGTATTTAGTACTCCTTAAAGATGTCTCGAGAATGTTCGTGAATTTTCTTTATGGCAAATTGTCATTGAAAATGGCTTATGTGTGTAATTGTTTCTTACAGTTACTGAGACAGGGTAAGTACTGTACCATTGGGCTCTCACAGTTTTATTTGGTCACTTGGTCACTAATAAATAATGTAATGTACATCCTCTGACCGTGAGGTAAAAATGTGCCAGTTGCAGTACAAGGACTTGGGCCTGAAGTGCAAGGAGGGGCGTGTCTCTGGGCCTTGGGCAGGGAGAGATGTGTGGACGGGCTCTGCTGGCACCCAAGCTGGCAGTGACTCGGGGGGTTTGGCGTCAGCGGTTCCATATGAACTCTCGGTTCCCTGATAACCTGGCGCAGTGTGAGGAAGAGGTGGAGAGTGCTGGGGTTCCATGACCATATGACCAACAGTCATATGGTCAGTGGGAATCTTCAAGAATCTCTTCAGTTGTCCAGCACAGCAATTTTTCTTCTGACCGTAAAACAGATGGCTGTTTCTTTAGGAGATTCATGGAATGAGGAAGTTGGCTTGCATTTTGGTGCCATGTTGCACAAAAAATTCTTTTTTTTTTTTAAAATTCTTATCTTCATAGCTCTGTAATGATAGCCGGTGCAATCCGTGCTTCTGGCATGAGAGGCATGTGGGAACTGAGATGCCCAGAGGGACCGGCCACAGATTCATTTTTCTCCCCTGGGCATGTACTCTAGGCAGAAGGGTGCCCTCACTTGCTTGATCCCTGCCTGCTCCCCCTCTCCCCCTTTGCCTCTGTTTCCTTCTCCCCCCAGCTCTGTCTCCCCCTCACCCCCATTTCTATCCCTGTGTCTCTGTTCCTTTTTATCTCCCTCCTTCCTCCCCTCTCTCCCTCCTCCTCTCTTTCCCTCATCTGTGCAGTTGAATATATACAAGCTTAGTACAAGTGTTGCTAGCTTCTCTGTATCTAGAGATTGGATAGCAGGCTGGCCTCCCAGACAGTTTAATGAATAGTGTTTCTCATAATGGTACTTGAGTACCTGTTGGGTGGCACTGGGAAATGGTTATTTTCTCTTTCTAGAGCGTAGAATATAGATCTTCTGTTTTGATTAAGGGTAGATCCATAAACGCAGACCCTCACCTGAAACTGGTATTTGGGTTGTCACAGGGAGTGACAAGTCAGACTGCTTCTATAGGAAACCTGGCTCTCCTCGGTATATGGGCAAATTACTTAAATTCCCCTCTATTTCCATGGTCTTTAATTAAATAATACATGAAAGGGTTGGTAAGAATGGTGCCTGTCTAAGCACTCTGTGTGTGTAGCTCTTTATTTTGTGTTGTAAGTTTAAGGAGCTAGAGCAGACAGGTCTGGCCCGCTTCCCTGTAGAAATAAGTATAAGCAGTCTTCTGAATAGGACATTTGGAAATTAGATTTTTTTCCCTCTGGTTTGTAACATTTTTATCCCTTTTCAGAGAAACTGCACCCAGGACTATCTTCCAAAGAGTCCTGGACATCTTGAAGAAATCTTCCCATGCTGTCGAGCTGGCCTGCAGAGACCCATCCCAGGTGGAACATCTGGCTTCTAGCCTGCAGCTCATAACGGAGTGCTTCAGGTGTCTGCGAAATGCTTGTATCGAGTGTTCTGTGAACCAGAATTCCATCAGGTAGTGTTCTTTGTAATAACAAATGTACCTTTGATTGTATTTTCTTGTGTATGTATATATATGTACTGGTCTGTTGTATTGGTGAGAAATTGTTTTGGTATCAGTTATTATTACCCAGCGTTAACCATAGGCTAGGATTAGTCTCTAGGGGACAGGCTGTCTGCAGTCTTGCCACAGTTGTAGACGAGCATATACATGGAATGACATATAATAGAGTGTTTCTAACCTTAGGGGTTATTTTGATATTGCTGATGCTTTTTGAGGTATTTGGTTGTAGACATATAGCACAGTGATTTTAATAACTCCCATCTTGATTCTCTGATCCCATATCCTGCCTTTCTAAAGGCATACGTAGTTCTAGACCTCACTTTATTTAGTTATAAATATTTTAATTAGTTTTAGTGTTTTAATTAATTACCCTTGTGTTTACTTTGAACAAGGAGCATGGTTTGTAGATTTCTCAGATGACCTAATTTAAAATTTCCTGAAGACCGTGTGGAGTTGCAAGGTCTCCTTCCACCTGTTTTATAACATGCATATTTTTGAAAGAAGTTAAGATGAACGAGAGAATCTCCAGGTGCCGTTCTTGTTTTGCTTGTTGCTCTCCCCTCCTGGAATGGAGCACCTTTCCTCTTTGATTTAATGGAATCTGCTTTTTATTACACATTTTAGCTTGAGATGAAGTCAGAAGCCACAGAGAGCACACTTGCCTTTCTTTCTTGGACTTGAACGTAGACAGAGCCTCCGGGCCTCTCTGTCACTGCTGTGGTGGGTGAAGCTGGGCTGGTCCAGAAGTCACTCGGACCCGCTTTGCTCCCTAGACAGTCTTATACCTGAGGCTTTGATGTGATGAATGAGATTTTTAAGATCAAAGGAGAGGGGGGAAGAATGCCAGGGTTGTTTAATACTCAATGGACCCTGCTGTCCATTGGCAGGTAAATGCATAGGAACAGTAATAATGTTGCTAATAATAGTTAATGTTTTAAAACATAACTAGTCATGTGCTAGAAGGTGGGCAGAGGCTGCTTTGTTTTGTCCCTTTCCTGTGATGGGGGAGGGAAAGGCAAGCCTCAGAAACGCTGGCTGTGGGCTGGAAGAGTTCTCCTTGGGCCTTGCCAGCCTCGTGGGGAAGAAGGCAGGCATTTGGTGGGCTTGCCCTACACCCTGGGCTTTGTCTCCAAGGCTTAACTGCAGTGTCTTGTTTTATTTGTAGAACAAATCCCAGAAATAGCATACTGCTATTTTTCCACTTTTACAAAAGAAGAGACTGTGACTCGGGTTAAGGAACTTGTCTGATAGTCCCTCATTCGGGGAACATTCTCTCTGACTCAAGAACTCAGGTTAGGAGTGGTGCTGTGACTGCCCCAAGACACCCGCCAACCCTGTTGCGTGTGACTGTCCCTTGAGCAGCCACAGGACCCTGAATGAGGGCCTCAATCCTTCTGAGAACCAGTCTTCTCTGTACGTCAGCACAAGCAGTGTCTCCCACCCAGGGCTGTCGGGCGTTTGAAATGAGATTACTTACATGATTGCTACTGTGCTGTGCACCTGGTCTGCCCCGGAACTGTGTTTCTGCTCCTCAGGAACTATAGTGCAATAAAAGTATGGTGATGATATAACTGTCTTAGAAATTAATTTCTTTTTCTGAGTGTAAAAATAATATGTACACTATACAAATTCAAACTTTGCAAGAATAAATACTGTGGTGAATGAAAAAGCAGCTGTCTTGTAGCAGGGCCATCAAAGCCATGGTATATGTGTCATGTGCAGCCATGGTTGGGGAGAAACAAAAACGAACATATGAAGACGTTAGTTTTTCTGCCTCTTTCCTTCTAGGACTAGATTGTTATTCGCAGTTGATTTTTAGCAGGAAATTCCAACCAGGTAGGACATCACATCCTGGAAAAATAATTTTTCCAGTTAGAAACACAAAACATTCTAGGCTGACTTTAACAGCAGTCACTTATTTCTGAGCCTGTCAGGATTCAGATTGCAGCCATTATGGAGTTTTCTGGTGCTTTATTTTAAGTTAATAAGGAGTTAATTAAAAGGTGTGATGCTAAGGGATCACAGGCCTAGATCCCTTTACATCTTCTGAGTGCTGCCCATGTGTGGACTTGGAGTTATATTTTGTAGATGGACTGGGGTATAACAGCAAAGCAAATATTCTGAGTCCTGTGAAGTTTCAGGAAGTACTCAAAACTGTCCAAAGCTGTTAGCTCCTCACATCAGTATGACCCCTATTGTAGGGGTCACTGTGGTTTTACTGTCAGGAACCAGGTGAATGGTTTAGGCTTTGAGAACTCTGTCCCTAAGAACTTAGAACACTAAGTTCTGTCCTAGTGTGAAGGCAGCCACAGAGAATATGTGAATGCATGCCCATGTCTGTGATCCAGGGCAGCTTTGTTTGTGAACATTGAAGTTTGAATTTCATAAAATCTTCATGTCGTGAAATTATATTTTTCTTTTTTCTTTTCTTTGGTCGGTCTCTCTCTCTCTTTTAAAGTATGTGGCCATATAGAAATAGCCAGTGGGTGCATTGGCCTGGTAGCCATCTGTATGCAGGTGTAGAGGCAAGAGCAGGAGAGGTGGTACAGCTTCTTTTCTGGGAGGCAGGCACTGAGCTACTTTTCCTACCAGCCTGATAAGTAAAGAACAAGGGAGCAGTGGCTCTCTGACCCCCTGGCCTTAGGGAAGGGAGAGAGGATCCTGCTGTGGACACACCAACCCTGACCGTCTTGTTCTTTAAGGAGTGAACATCTTGGCTTAATTCTGATTCGTGTTGAGAAGTGAAGGTAGGGACCTATATTAGTTTCCTTTGCTGCTATAACAAATAGCTTCAAACTTAGTGGCTTCAAGCAACAGAAATTTATTATTTTGTAGTTTTGGAGTCAGAAGTTGAAAATTAGTCTCAACTAATTTTCAATTAGTGACCTCAAGTGAGCCTACCAGTAGGGCCAGTTCCTTCTAGATGCTGCCTATGTTCTTGGTTCACAGCTCCATCCTCCCATGCTCAAAGCAACAACATAACATCTTCCAGTAACTGTGACTGACCATCCTGCATCCCTCTGATAAGGACTCAGAATTACATGATGCCTACTCAGATAAGCTAGGATCATGTCTCCATCTCAAAACCATTAATTTAATCATATCTAAAAGGTCTCTTATGATATTTTCTGACCAATTTTGATATTCAGCAGCAGCTGGATGTCCAGCAATTCAGTTCTATTCTGACAACCACCCACCTGGAGTCAGAGACATCAGATTCCATAACTTAAAAAGCTCAGTCCCATAAGACAGCACCACTTCAAATGCAAACGAGGTGCCCAAGCTACATTCCTGCCTAGCTGGCTATAAATTTGGGGATTCCCATGACACCCCTCAGGTTTGATCACCCAATATAATGGCTCACATAACTCAGGGAAGCAGTTTACATACTGTTACCAGTTTACTATAAAGGGTACAACTTAGGGATAGCCAAGGAGAAGAGGCACACAGGACAAGTGGGTAGCCACAGAGCATCCATGCCCCCCTGGGCATGCCACCATCCTCCTAGCACTGATGTGTTCACCAACTCACACAGAAATTTTCCATACTTGTCATTTACTAGGGGCTTTTATGGAGGTTCCATCACACAGGTTTCATTGGTAAAATCATTGTCTGTGGGTGATTGAACTCAATCTCCAGATCCTTCTCCTCCCCAGAGGTCTGGAGGTTTGGGTTGAATGTCACAGCTCCGTAATCATTTGGTTGGTTCCTCTGGCAGCCACACTCCAATGTGAAGCTGCCTTAGAGGCCCAGTGAGAACCATATATCAGCATAAACATAAATGTTGAAAGGGGCTTGTTGTGAAAAACAAAAGATGCCTTGTCACACCAGAAATTCCAAGGGTTTTAGGAGTTCTGTGACAGGAATGGAGAACAAAGATCAAAATATATTTCTTAGCATACCACATCTCTTTGGCCACGTTAGATAGCGTATTTACAGGTTCCAGGGTGTAGTGTGTGGGTGTGGACATTTTTGGAAGGCTGTTGTTCCTCACCATAGTCCACCTGTGGCCTGTTCAAAGGTCATTCAAAGATGAATTCATTGCTTCTCGAGGCCCCACATTTCCGACCCCGACAGCATCAGCTCAAGTCCAGAATCTTATCTAAGTCTCATCAGCCAAGAAGTCCCAAATCTCATTATCCAATTGTTTAAATTACTTAGGGGTCAGACTCTGGATGTGCTCCCATCTGGGACAGAATTCCTCTTTGTCTGTGTGCCTGTGGAACTGGACAAGTTCTCTGCTCCCCAAATGCAGTTTGGGGGCAGGCCTAGGATAGCCATTTTAGACATTATCCTTTGAAAGAGGAGAAAATTGAAGGGAAGAGGAATCACTGATCCCAAGCAATTTCCGAATCACGTTGGGCAAATCTCCGGTTTTAAGGCCTGGGAAGAATTGTCTGTGGCTTGCAGCTATGCCCTTGGCCCTGGCCTCAGAGCCACCCTTCCTTTTTCCTGAAGGGAGCACATGTGTTCACCTGAGTACTTCGAACCATCAGCCTACTTCCTGCCTGGAAGTCTGGCTTTGGGAGTCTGATACCTTTTTTTTTTTTTTTAATTTTAAAATTTTCATCCTTTCTCTGTGCATTTGTCTAAGCTGGCAGAGTTTCTACCAGTAAAACATTTTCGGCAACCTTGTGGATCTCACATGTATGTCATGGGAATTCCCACCGTTAGACTAGAGGGTCCTCCACAGAGCTTTGCTCCATAACCCCTTCTTACTCCTGGGTTCTGCCGAGGTGACAGAGGGCAGTGAGTCACACCTTAATCTTTTCAAAGAGCCGCTCCTGCCATGGGACTAAACACTATCACCATTTGATTCTTCCAGGGCACCAGGAAAAGGTTATCCAGCCAGCCCCTTGGCTTTCTCTGCGGAGCACACTTTCTTGCCAGTGACTGTCTCAGTTTTTAGCACCTTTTGCCATCTGGCTAGACTGAGAATTCCCCGAAGCAAGACCTGGTTCTCTGTTCATCTCTGTTACCTCTGCCCCTGGCATTTTATTAGATCACACACCGTCAGCATGTGGTTTGGAAATGTGCTCAGCTGAATATCCCAAGTTCATGATTTTGCTAAGCTTCTGCCCCTGTGGGGAAAGGATCCTCTTTCCCCATTTCCTAGTACTAGGTTCCTCGCTTCATCCTGAGCCCTCATGGACTGTGCCTCTGGCAGCCAGAAAAGGCATCAGAGTGTTTCAGGTGCTGCTCACTATTCTTCCAGCCCCTGCCCACCACCAGGCTCCTGCCAGCTTCCCCAGCCACTCCCACACGGTCAGATGTTTATTTACAGCAGCACCGCTGCTTCCTCTGCCCAAATCTGGATTACCTTCTTCCTGATGCTGTGATGAATTACCAAACACTTAGTGGCGTGAAACAACACAGATTTGTTATCTTTCAGTTCGGGAATTCAGAAGGCTAGAATGGGTCAACATGGCTGAGTTCCCTGTGGAGGCTCTAGGGGAAAATCCATTTCCTGGCCTTTTCTAGAAGCTTCCTACATTCCTGGGCTCACAGCCCCTTCCCTGATTCTGACATCCTCCCCTCTCATTTTCTTCTTTTAAGAACGCTTGGCACTGTTGTGGGCCCACCTGGCTAGTCCAGGGTCATTTTCCCATCTCAAGATCCTGAATCTACCGATGACCTAAGGTCCCCTTTGCTGTGGGATGTGACACATTCACAGGCTTTCGGATTATGATGTGGACAGCTCAAGGGGCCACAATTCTGTTTACCACACACACCGTGACCCAGAAGTCACAGCTCCATTCCCTGGATCATCATTTGAAATGCAGGTTTAAGAAAATTAATGGGTTTGACTTTGTCTTTTTTTAAAAATGTTTTACAGGAATTTGGATACAATTGGCGTTGCTGTTGATTTGATTCTTCTTTTTCGTGAACTGCGGGTGGAACAGGAATCCCTGTTGACAGGTAATTTGCAGTATGATTCATGGGTTATTTGTACTTTTGAAAAGGATTTAAAAACCACAACTTTGAGTTAAAGCAAATGATTTGTATTTCATGATACAGAGACACTTATTCAGTGATGTTAGCGAATTATCATAAAAGAAAGTTGCAACAACTTCCTTTCCTTGCTCTCCTGTGGGCTGAATTGCACCCCCTGACTCTCCTCAAGTCCATATGGTAGAGTCCCAACCCCTAGCACTTCAGAATGTGACTGTATTTGGCGACCAAGCCATTAAAGAGATAAATAAGGTGAAGTGAAGTCACATGGGTTTGCCCTACAATTATGCCTGCTGTCCTTGTAAGAAGAGGAGGTCAGGACACAGACACGTACAGAGGGATGATGACGTGAGGACATGGGGACAGGACCACCGTCTGCAAGCCCAGGAGAGGGGCCTTAAGAGGAGTGAGCCTTGCCCACACTGTGATCTTGGACTTCTAGCCTTTACATTTGAGAAAGTAAATTCCCACTGTGTAAGCCACCCAGTCTGTGGTGCCATGTTAGGGCAGCCCGAGCAGAGTCGTTCAGTGTCTCTCGGTACGTGTGGATGTGGTGTGCCTGTTCTCAGTGCTGGGTGTGATCCGAATGGTCACCAGAGCAGACGGAAAAATCTTTGCCTCTGTGTGTTTACGGTGCAGTGACAGTACGTTACGTAAGTTAAATATATGGTGTGACCAAGGGGGAAGGAAGTTCTCATTGTTAATAGCTGTTGATAAGGGATTAACAGAAAAATGAAGCCTCTCAATTAGAAGACCAGGAAGCTTTTCTAGACTTTTTGGGACGTTTTTGGTTCTTAAACTATTAACATCCATACTTGTCCTTCAGACAGGTTATTATTGTAATATGACAGAAAACAGAATTTTAACTTGCAGTTTCTTTTTCCAGTGATTTGAGATACTTATGCGCAAACCTCAGTCATTTAATAATAAACTCTTATTGTAAATGTCCAGTTTATAAGAAGATGTACTAGATTGTGGGTTAGAGGAATTCTTTTTAATAATAATCCAACAAATGCTTCCTCTAAAGGAGAAGCCTACAGCTGTTTGTAAAATATGATCTGATTTACAGATTGATTTCCATATCTGTCAGTGCCGAAACAGGCTGAACAGTGAGGCCTACTGGCCTTCATGTTGCTATATCTGCTGCTGTTGGAAGCAGGTAGAGAACTCGAGGTGGCAGTCTTTTCACAGGTGGAGAAGCAGAGGCTCCGAGTACTGTGGGCTGCCTCAGGTGTCAGAGGTGCTGCCCAGTTTGGTTTAATTTTCCTTCTATTCTGTGGGTCCTTACCATTCTCATGTAAAGCTCCTTTATTCAAATTCCTGTGTCTTTCTACTTGTTTTAGAGTTCTTCCTTTGGGAAATTTTAACTATCTTTTGAATTAATTAAATGGTCTAAGAATTTCCACACTAAGTGCTCTACTTTTCTTTTCTTTTTTTTTTGGACAGCACTAATTTCTCAGGTATTGTTAAGAAACCAACAGGGTGTAGGGCTTAGTTGGAAAGTATTTTTGATATCTGTTTAAGGGTCTTTTTGTAGCTCCATTTTATGATACAATGGAAGCCTCAGTGATCAAATGGGGGAAGAAAAACCAGCAAAAATCCAGATTTTACTCTGTCCCATGGAAAAGCAGCTATTTTTGAAGACTGTGTGTGGTATGGTAATTCAGAAAGAGAGTTCAGAACGTACTGCATTTTATAATTACTGAAAAATACTGATGTGGTGGATAGTGTGTCGCTGGCAGCGCCGATGCACTGTGGTGGGCAGGAGTGGGTTTCCCTGGTAATGATGTATTCCTAAATAAGGCACCCAAGAGGAAGCACTACACGAACGCTGTGATTAAAGAGCCATCAGAGCAAGCCAGCCCTCCCCTGGCGCATTGAGCCCCATCCCCATGCGCCCACTGAGCGCCGCTTCTCCTGAAATTACCCTTTCCCTCTGCTCCCCGTCCTTCCGTCAGCACATAATGTGCCCTCCTGTCTTCCCTGGACTCCATGGGCCGCTCTGCTCCATCCCAGATCAGCCACGAAAGATATGTTGGTCGTGTGGTGTTTATCTGATAAATACTGTTTCACGGGATTGATTTTTCTCTTTACTGAAGCAAGTCCATGACCTCACAGAATGCTGAAAGGAGCTGATTTCTGAAAGTTTTTATGACCCAGTTTGTCATTGACGGATAAATGGATTGTGTGGTTGGTGGTCTGGCCTCTCACTGATCCGCGCCGACCAGCAGGCATGTCTTCATGCACCTGTGTTGTGTTGGTGTGTTCAGAACAGTTTACAGTTTTGGCAGATGCGGTTGTGTTAAGTTTAATTAAGTAATCTATTTTTTACTGACATGAGATTCACACAGCATATAAGTAACCACTTTAAAGTGAACAGCGGATTGGTATTGAGAGCGTTGGCAGTGTTGTGCAGCCACCACGTCTAATTGCAGATATTGTCATGGCTCCAAAATGAAACCCTCTACCCACTGAGCAGCTGCTTTCTGTTCTCCCCTCCCTTGCATTCTCTGCCTGTGGATTTACCAATTCTGGATTTCTCATATAAGTGGAATCAGAATTACGGGACCTTCCTTGTCTGGCTTCTCACACAAAGCAGAGTGTTTCAGAGTATACACATGTTGTCACACGTATCAGTGCTTCATTTTTCTAGATGACTGAATACTACTCCATTGTGTGCACAGACCATATTTTGTTTATTCGTTCCATTTGCATTGCTTCCACCATTTGGCCCTGGCACCACTGTTCAGCTGTTTAGAACAGCACTGCTCTGCACATGCCTGTATACATATTTATTGGAGTATCGGCTTTCTGTTCTTTGGGGTATATACCTAGCAGTAGAATGGCTGTGGGTCAATTTCTATTTAAGTTGATAAGGAACTGCCCAGCTTTCCTCAGCAGCTGAACTCTAACATTTTTACCAACAACGTACAGCATTCTAGTATCTCCACATCCTTGCCAGTGTTTGTTTTCCTTTTTGGGGGGTTATAGTCACCTGATGGTTGTGAAGTGGTATCTTATTGTGGTTTTGATTTGTGTTTTCCTAATGATTAATGATGCTGAACATCTTAGGTACTTGTTTTGGCCATTTGTAAATTGTCTTTGGGGAAATGCCTTTTCAAGTTCTTTGCCCAGTTTTTAGTAGGGCTGTTTATTTTTTTCTGGTTGAGGTTTGTTTTTTAAGATTTATTTATTTATTTGAGAGAGAGAGAGAGAGAGAGTGTGTGTGTGAGCATGGGGAGAGGCAGAGAGAGAGAGAGAGAGGGAGAAGCAGACTCCCCACTGAATGTGGAGCCTGATCCAGGACTTGATTCCAGGACCATGATTTCTCAGGAGATCATGACCTGAGCTGACGGCGGATGCTTCACTGACTGAGCCACCCAGGCGCCCCTGCTATTAAGGTTTAAGATTTATTTCTATATTGTGCATACTAGCAATTTGGTGGAATCTGTAGATCCATTGGGGAGACTGCCATCTTACTGATAATGGAGTCTTCCAGTCCATGAGAATGGGCCACCTCTCCCCTGATTTAGGTCTGTACTTTCCAGTTGTGTCAGCTTTATATAGATGAGGTGTGTTTGTAGGCAGAGTTGGAAGGATATTACCAAGGTGAGGAGGGGAAGGGAAGTTAAATCTTACTTCTCATTTTTGTCTTGAAAAGGGCAGTTCACAGTGTTCCTGAGTTTGTTTGGAATTCCATAGTGAAATTTGTTTTTTTTTTTTTTAAATTTTTTTTTTTTTTAACTTTTATTTATTTATGATAGTCACAGAGAGAGAGAGAGAGAGAGAGAGAGAGAGGCAGAGACATAGGCAGAGGGAGAAGCAGGCCCCATGCAGGGAGCCCGACGTGGGATTCGATCCCGGGTCTCCAGGACCGGGCCCTGGGCCAAAGGCAGGTGCCAAACCGCTGCGCCACCCAGGGATCCCTCCATAGTGAAATTTGGATTCAACAATGAAACTTAGAAAAAATTTATAGTATGTTAGTTCAAGCCTAATACAAGCCTTTTAAAAAGTATTCTGGTTCTTAATAAAGCACCCATATTGTGTTGTGACTGTTTCTCTGTGAGAACCTTATTCTTGGTGGATTTTTAGCAGTGTATCTGTGCCAGCGTTTTGTTACCACTCTTGAGGTAAAAACTGTAATTACATTGTCAAAATAATATTTAGAGTATTATTTTCAGAGAATAATTGCAGTGGTGTGACGAATATATTATGCTCATCAAATTTTATGTAAACACAAGCATGAGTTATTTTAATTGAATTATTGGTGTTGTTTTTGGCCTTTATTCGTTTCTAATCTGTAAAAATAATGTTGGGATTTTTGAGGGGCTTTGTAACATTTGCAGTATTTACACAGATCACTTGATAAGCTGTTTGGTAAAAGTAAACTGTCATTAGTACTTGTCTGGAGTTTTCTTTTCGTGCTGCTGGGACATCTTTAAACCTTTTCCTTCCTGGAATTGTGTTCTGATTCAGAGTGCTAATTTTTAGTTGCCTGAATGATTGTTAGGTCAGTTAGCTTTCAAGCCAACTTATATTGTTGGCTTTTGTGTGTGCGTGTGTTAAATTAAAATCTACAAGGGTTTGAGTGTTAATATTCTAAAATAGTAAAAAAAATAGTCATTTTAAATTGTGACTTCAGATTAAAAATGAAGGTATAAAGATTCGTTATAAGCATTTTCTATAATTTCATTATACTTTTTAAAAACTCAGAAAAGTGGAGAGAAAAATAATTTCCATGTATATGCAGGCTGCTTTAGAAGAACACTTGATTTTTTTGTCTTTTTTCAGGATTTGTCTGTATGGGAATGAACATGTACTTGCAGTTCTGTATTTTGCTTCTTGTAGGTTGTAATGTTAACTTAAGTCTGTGCTGGAGTCCTTGTTCATCATTTTCTTGTCTTTGTATTTCTTTGTGTTCTTTGTAATTTCCGTAGTTGACCACAGTTCCACAGCTCCCTGAGCCAGTGATTGCTGGGTTACTGTGAACACCTGAAGATCACAGGCACATCACTCACCTTATCTTTCCTAATCTTCACAGTTCCTCTGCCTCGGAAGTATTGGGGGAGCAGCCCATTCTCTGGTTAGGCTGGTGTGAAGGGAAGGCCACATCCCAGGAGAGTCTTGAGGCTGGGGTGCCTAGAGCTCTGGGGCTGGACCAGCAGGCCCACCAGACCCGCCCCTCTTCCAGAAAAGCAGAGGTCTAGAAAATGGAAAGATGTCGGGAGTGCCCTGCTCTTAAAATTGCCTCGTGGTTGCTGCCTGGTGGGAATCCTTTCGTGGAGCAGAATTTTTCATTTCAGCTCCTCCTGTGACCTTTTACCTTCCCTGATCAGCTTGGATTCCTGGTGGGGAGAAGAGCCACCTCTTGTTTTTGCCAGTCCTGCTGCTTTGGCCCTGGGGCAAGCTTTGTGATCTTAGAGCTTTGGTTTGGTCTTGTGTCAAAGGGCTGGAATATTAAAGCCAACGCATAAGGTTGTTGTGGGGATTAGAGGAGATCGCACAGTTAGAACACAGTGTCTAGCCCCTGGTAAATACCCAACAAATGTTAGCCACCCCTTTTATTACTACTGCCTGTTGACCTCATCCCTCGGTTCTTAATGCTGTTCTCATGTGGGTATTTGGTTCCCCAGAAGTGTCTCAGTCCCTTTCCACTCACGATCTCATCACATGCCATTCCGCCTGCATGGGCTGCCCTGGCCCCGATGTGAACCACTTCAAAACCAGTGAGCAAACAGTAGGGTGCGGGTGTTGACACCTCAGCATGCATGCCAGGCATAGTTGGGGCATGGCCCTGGGAGGCTGAAGCTCGGTCAGGCAGTGGCCTTTTAGGTATGGGGTGTGTCCTGAGGAAGGGGCTGGGACAGGGGTGGGCCTACAGGGATTCATGGTCGTGTCTGGTTACTGCAAAGCACAGAAGTATTTTAAATATTTCACTGATGAGCATCACTCTGCCCATGTGAATTGTGTGAATGTGAGCTCACTTGAGGGCATACAGCCTGCTCCAAGCTTTGGCTGGGCCACCCTAGCTGTCGACCTTGGGTGATTTATTTAATTACTCTGTACCTCCATTTCTTCATCTGTGAAACGTAGATAATGCTGTCTGCCTTACTGTGAAGCTAGAATAAGAATCCACGTAAATCACATGTGCATATCATGTTAGTGGTTGCCTAATCCTAGATACTGTTTTGGTTCTTAGGCTGTCTCAATTCAGTTCAAGCTCACCCCTCTGTCTCTGTTTTTCTATTGTGTTGCCAGGGCCAGGAGTCCACAAACCCACCTGTCCTTTGCTTTCTGTTAGATTCAGCTAATAAAGGATCCTGGTGGGAGGCTGGCGGGCAGGAGAAGGGAATTAGGGACTTGCACCGCCATTCCTGTCTCTTTTGGAAAACAGCAGCTACTCCCCGCTTCCAGCCTCCCTGTGTGATCCCGGGAGTACTGTTACCAGTTGGCCAGGGCCCTTCCCGAATCCCACTTGGAAGTATCCTCCGTGCTTCCGAGGCCCCTGCAGGAGCTGGGCAGCCCCCTCCTGCCGAGGCATGGGTTTTTGCCCCACACAGCCCTTGCTGGGTCCCACTTCTCAGAACCTGACCTTCCCATTTGTGCCTTCACTTCCAAGGTTGGTGGCTGTTTCCTGCAGCCGTAATCTCCTTGTCACCTCAGTGTTGCCTGTGTAGTTTAATTCTTTTTTTTTTTTTTTTTTTTTAGTTTAATTCTTTATATTGTGTTTTCTTTGGTGAAATACGTAGTCTTGTCCACCTGACTTGATCCTGACTTGTTTAGCTAATCATTGTGTTCTAAGGTCTATGCCTTATGCCCTCTTCTCTTGCTTCTACTCTGCCCTCTCTTACTCCCTCCCCCCTTCCTTCTCTCCATCCTCTCTGCCAGCGAGGGCACGTCCAGGAGATGACAACCACAAAATAACTTGAACAGAGAAAATGTAAAGAATTGCTGACTATAACAAGGGTTTTGAGAAACCTAGGGATTGACTACTAAGTGCAGAGAATGCCAGAAAACACAGGATTGCTGATATGTCAAGCAGCCAGGACTCCTAGGGCTGAGATGAGTGTCCAAGGGAGAGACTCCCCTCCCCGCAGGTCTGAGATCCAGCCCTCCTTGGAGAGGGCATTGTCTCAGCTCACTGGCTGATAGAGAGGTCTCTGACAGGTGGTGTTGGAGGAACTTGCTGGAAATCTACCCTCTGGTGTGCAGGGGAAGTCCTTCACAGGGAGTTTCTTTGAAGTGTCCTGGGGAAGTTTTTAGCTGCTGGATACTTCTGGTTGTGTCACACTCTGCAAGGGCTGATCAGTCGCATGCTAATCGGCATGCTGCTGAAGCCTGGCCAGATGAGCCACCCAGAACCAGGTGCCTCCCTTCCTCCAGCACCCCTCCCTCAGAGGCCTCTGCGGACAGAGGAGGCTGAACTTAGGGGGCACAAAGGAGAACCAGTGGAAGGGCCCACCTTCACTTTGGCAGAGCAGGCAATGGAGGTTTTACAAGGAGCTCTGAGGCTCTGTCCAGTACCTGGTGTTCACTCAGAAACCTTGTAAACCCAGCTGGCCCTCAGAACTCCCGGAATCTCTGGGATGCACAGAACTGGAGAGACCCCCTTGTTGTTTGTTCTCTTCATTCTCACAAATGCTTGGTTACTTTCTGACTGATTTTTGCCAGTCCAGTGGTGTGTAGTAGAATCTTGTGGTTTTCCCATGGCGTTGAGCACTTTCTATACTTTGCCTTTTGGATATCTTTATTAAGTGTTGTTTCAAACTTTCCCCCCATTTTTCTGTTGGATTTGTCTGTCTTTTTGACTGATTTATAAAAAGGCTCTCTTAATCTGTATATAAATCCTGTGGCAGTTATGTATTTCTCTTACGTGTTTATCTCTTCTGTTCTGAGGCTAGTGTTTTTTAAACTCTCTTTATGATGTCTTTTGAGAAAAAAAAATGTTCTTAGTTTTAATGTTTTTCTCTGGTATAATTTTCTGTATCTTGTTTAAAATATCTTTCTTATTCTGCGGGGTTGTTTTCTATTTTTACATTTTTACATTTAAGTTAGTACTTGGAATTGAATTTTCTGTGCTGTGTGAGGAAGGAATCCCAATTTCCATTTTTCCATACTGGTACCCAGTGGTCCTAGTGTTATTTTTTGAAAAGACCATCTTTTGTACTCAATAATCTGTTGTTGTATCTCTGTTGTTAATCATGCCAATTTAGATTTTCATCTGTTTCTTGTTCTTTTCTCTTTTGTTGGTCTATTTATCTCTTCCTGCCCCAGTACCGCACTGTTACCTACAATTGCTTACTGTTCTGTGAAAACACATCCTCTTACTAGTGATTTTCAACAGCGTCTCTGCTATTTGCCCTTTGTACAGTGACAAATTTTAGAATCATCTTGTCAAATTACACAGACACCCACAGAAACATATAGACATCCTCTGATGTGTAAAATTATACACATGCACACACACATACACACCCTGTTGGGATTGAGACACAGATTGCATTTAATCTCTAGAGAAAAATGAATTCCTTTAATCTGTGAACATGGTGTAATTCTTCACTCAATCAAATTTTAGAATTTCTTTTTTCTTAGTGGCATTGTACATCACTTTTAGCTACATTTTCATGCTTTTATACATGGTCTCTCTTCTTGATTTTTTTGGGGGAGGGGCTTGTTCCCTATATCTATGGAAATATTATTGACGTTTTAATTTTTTTTTTTAAGATTTTATTTATTTGAGAGAGAGCAAGCATGTACACGTGGGGGAGGGGCAGGGGGAAGAGGGAAAAGCAGGCTGCCTGCTGAGCAGGGAGCCCAACATGGGGCTCTGAGATCCCAGGACCCTGAGATCATGATCTGAGCCAAAGTGAGATGCTTAACTGAATGAACCATCCAGGTGCCCCATTTTTTAATACTGACTTTGCATCCAGCAACTTTTGTGACTCTTATTAATTCAAACAAAAAACTTACCCACTTAAAAATATTTTCTACGTACATTAGAAATGACATCAACTATGGAAGAAAAATAGATAGTGCCTTCTTTCCCAGTGTTTGGCCTTCCTTTGTCTTGCTTGCCTGGATTTTCAGTAGAATGTTGACTAGAAATGGTGACAGCAGGTACCTCTGTCTTCTTCCCTTTCAGAAGGAACTCTCTCCAGTTGACTATTAATTATAATGTGTGCCTGTGGATTTTTTGTTGGATACCCATTTTTAGGTTAAAGAAGCCCCCTTGTAGTCTTTGGTGGCTGGGAGTTGTTTTGTTTGTTGTTTGAAATAATGAATAGGGTGTTGAATTTTATCACATATGTTCCCTGCTGTATTTGAGATGATCATATGGTTCTGTCCTTTGTAGGTTCATGTGGTAAGTTATAAATTTTGACTTTGTGACATTAAACAAACTTGCAGTCTAAGGTCTAAGTTCAGCTTTATCATGCTGTGTATGACTGGATTCATTTTGAAATATATTCTTAGTATTTTTTACATTCTGTTATCTTCTGTTTTCCTGCTGTGCTTATTCTGACTCGGATATCACTGTTACGCGAGCCTCCCCACCTTGGTTTGAGGGTCTTCTCTCCTGTTCTTTGCAAGAGTTGTGTAAAATTGGAATTATTTCTTCCTGGAATGTGAGTGGGCAGTAAAGCCACTTGGGTCTAGGATTATTTTTTTGGTGGGAAATTTTCTGACTGCCAGTTTGATGATCTTAATCGTATAAGACTCTGCAGGCATTCCCTGAATATTTTACAGAGGTGGTTTTTGTTAGCTGTATTCTAGAGTTTTGTTCATTTAATTTAAATTTTCAAACAGTGCAGCATAATGTTATTTGTAATATTTTCTGACTATCTTTTTTGGTGTCTGTAAGATCCATGGCAGTGTTTCTTTGTCATTTCTGAGAATTTAATATCTTTGTTCTTTGTGCTTTCCCTCCTTTTTGATCAGTTTTCCCAAAGATTAATCAGTTTTGAGCTTTTTGAAGAGTCACATAGTGGATTTCTTGATATTTTCTTTGATTGACTGCATTCACTTTTAATAATTTCTTGCTCTTAATTTTTATTTTCCTCCTTCACTATTTTGGGGTTATTATTCTTTTTGTAGTTTCTTGAAGTAAATGCTTAGCTCATTTATTTTCTTCATTCTTCTTTTCCAAAGTATGCAAGCTAAAAATATTCCTTTGTGTACCATAGTAGCTCCATCTAGAAGCTTTGGTTTCGGGAATTTGCATTAATATTTGGTGTGAAATACCATATTTCCATCAAGATTTCTTTTCTGTCCCCATAGGTTATTTAGGGTCTGTCTTCTAATTTTAAATGGGATTTTTTTTTCTAATCATTTTTGGGGCTTATTTTCCCCAAGTAATTGTATGTAAACATAATTGTGATGTAGTAAATGAGCATTGTATGTATATCAGTTTTTAAAAATGTCTTGAGAGTTGTCTTTTGCTCCATTATATGGTGAAATATTGTTTTACTCTATGCCTTATGTCCTCGAAAAGACTACATATTTTGCAGTTGAAAAAATTTTTTTCGTTTTTACCAGTCAACTTCATGTATAACTCAGGGGATGGGATATTCTGCTAAGCATGAGATTACCATGTTGGATTAATACAATCACAGGAATAAATCCAAAATTGTGATACTTTATAATTGTGTGACTTTGGTCAGGTTCCCTATAACCTCTGTGGGTCTTGGTCTCCTGTGCTCTCTAATGAGGATGAGAATACCTATCTCAATAGTAGGATTCTCAATGAGGATTTACACAGTAAGCACTCAGGTTGTCTATTTAGAATCTCTGACCACAGGAACAAATGTGTTTTCATGTAACATTTGGAAATTGGACTTTTTAAACCAGCATTTATCAGTCCCTGTTGTGTATGGTGGCCAGGTGTTGTGTTCCCTCTTGGATGCTCAACACTGTTGGTGGGTTCCCATGTCATCCTTACCATAGTACTAACAAAACAGGCACTGTCCACGTATTATGGTGAAGAGCTTGGATTTCACAAAGGTCAGATACTCGCACGGGCTCACACTAAGGTGGGGATTGCATGTAGGTCTGTTTTCTGGTCACTAAACAGTTCTGTTGTACTGTTACTCTTCTTTTCTTTAAATAGACTATTATTCAGAGCAGTTTTAGGTTCCCAGCAACAATGAGAAGGTATGGAGATTTCTCATGTATCTCCTGCCCCCACACCTGCACAGCTTTCCCCTGCTGTCAATGTCTGGCTCCAGAGGGAGAGCTGACCCTGTGCAGTAGGTTTGAACTGCTCAGCTCCGCGTATATACTGATGTGTTAGAGAGCAGCACTGTAAATGTATTTTCTCTTTCTTACGATTTTCTCTAGCTTTATTAGAATACAGTATACACTACATATAATGGACAAACTGTGTGTTAATCAACTGTTTAGGTTATCAGCAAATCTCCTGGTAGGTTATCCGTAGTTAAAATTTTGGGGAGTCAGAAATCATATGTGGATTTTTGACTGTGTGACCATGTCCATACCCCAATCCCCATGTGTTCAGGGACTGCCTTTTATTACATTTGTTACATTGTTATTACTCAGAGTCCATAGCTTACATTATATAGTTCATTCATGGGGTTTTTGCATTTTATGAGTTTGGACAAAACTACATGCAGTGACCTGTATTCATCATCATGATACCGCACAGAGTAGTTTTCCTGGCTTACACGTTCTGTGTTCTCTGCCTTTCGCCGTCCCTGCCCTTACCCCGGCAACTGTGGATCTTTGTAGTGTCACCATAGTTGTGCCTTCTCCAGAAAATCATAGTTGGAATAGTACAGTATGTGGCTTTTTCATTGACCTCTTTCATTTGGTAATGTGTGTGGTAATGCGTAAGTTTCCTCCATATCTGTTCATGGTTTGATGACTCGTTTCTTTTTTAGTGCTGAATAATATTTCATTGTCTGCAGGGACCATAGTTTATTCACCTACAGAAGGACATCTTGGTTGCTTTCATTTGGCAACTATGAATAAAGCTGCTGTAAACAATGTGCAGAGTTTTGTGTGGATATACATTTTCAGTTCCTTTGGGTGAATACCAAGGATTGTGATTGTTGGATTGTACATTAAGAGTATGTTTAGTTTGGTAAGAAACCATTGAACTAAACTGTCCTCCGGAGTGGGCTGCACCCTTCTGTGTTCCCACTGGCCATGAATGAGCATTCTTATTGCTCTACATCCATGCCAGCACTGGGTGTTGTCAGCTTTCTGGATTTTGTACAATATTCTGCAGTTTTATTTGGTGAAATATTCTAAATATGTCAACTAGGTTATTATTAAATGCTATTAAGATCCTTTAAATATACTGATTTTTTGTCTTAATGTTTTATAAGTTGCCCAGAAAGATGTATAACTACTGCCAAATTTAATTGTGGATTTTTCTCCTTCTCTACCTTTGTCAGTTTTTCTTTTATGTGTGTATATATATATTTGAGGTCATATTATTAGGTGATTGCAATTTAAAATTGTTACATCTTTCAGGTGAATTCATTCTGAAATGACTTTTTTTTTTTAAGTTTATTTTCTTTTGTAATCTCTACACTCAACTTGGGGCTCAAACTCACAACCTTGAGATCAAGAGTTGCATGTTCCACTGACTGAGCGGGGGAAGGGGAGGGTGCTGAAATGATTATGAATAACAATCTCCAGTAATGCTTTTTGCCTGAATGTCTATTATGTCTAATTTTAAGTGGTATATGACTTCCTTTATAGGCTGGTATTTGCTTAATGTATCTTTTTACTATTCTTTAACTTTGAGTATTTCTATATTCTTACATTTTAGATGTTTATTTAAAATAGCATTAAGTTAGATTTTAAAAAATCCAGTCTAAGAGTACCTGTCTTAATTGGAACATGTAATCCAGTGATATTTATTATAAATTAAAGGTATATTTGTGTTTATATTTACAATCTTTCTAAGAAGTTAATTAATTTTATCTAGAGTACATTGCATTGTGCCCAGAATTTCATTGAGGTGAGAGACTTGTTAGAAGTTAACAGAAACTTCTTGTTTAATAATGTGGATTTTTTTTTAATAAGATATGTTTATTCAGTGTGTCAAAAAATTTTTAAATTATATCTTTTTTACTTTTTATAAATCCTTAGCTTTCCGCTGTGGCCTGCAGTTTCTAGGCAACATTGCCTCGCGGAATGAAGATTCTCAGTCTATTGTTTGGGTGCATGCTTTCCCAGAACTCTTTTTGTGAGTATATTGATAAGAGGTTTTCTGACTTCTAAAAAGACCATGGTTCTATCATTTCATATACATGAAATTCAAAAACTAACCTTTGACAAGAGAACTCAGAGTGGTTTTGTTGGTGGGTCTAGTTGTAGAGGTGCCCTGGGCTCTGTGTAAGGGCTGATGTCAGGATCAGATAAACTTGATATAAGCAGATACAGCTCACTGAGTCTATAACCGGCTCGCAAATTCCTACAAATAATTAGAGTTGAGGGCACCAAATCTTTACGATTAATGATAATTAAGCTTGGGTGGAAGGAAAGCATTATGGAATTCAAGCTCCAGAAATAGAAATTACTCATTTTTTGAGAATTCATGCTTCTAAAACATTTTAGACACCTAATATCTGTGAGGTTCTGAGCTGGTAAGTGGAATATGGGTAATTTGGATATGTTTATTACTCCCCAGAAACCCATGCTTTGTTGGGGGAAATAAAGGTATAGGTGAGCACACCATAGGGTAAGAACAGACACAGTGAGGGTCAATCTAGACGTCACAGAAACATAGAGGAGGGGCTGTTCAACAGGGCAGTCAGAGAAGTTACGATAATTTACACGGCAGTTTTTTGTTTTTTTTTTTAAAGATTGTATTTATTCATGAGAGATACACAGAGAGAGGCATAGGGAGAAGCAGGCTCCCTGCAGGGAGCCGGATGCAGGACTCAATCCCAGGACCCCGGGATCACGACCTGAGCTGAAGGCAAATGCTCAGCCAGTAAGCCACCCAGGTGCCCGTGAGTGGTGGATTTACTGATGGCATCAAATCCAATCCTCACTGAAGCCCCTGAGATAGGCCACGGAGGTCGTTGTCTTCCATTTTTATATCAGAAAACACATGGAAGGAGGTTATTTGACTTCACATGTATCTGTGAGACAAATATAACCAAATTTGAATTCCTGCTTTGGGAGGCACTGGCTTTGTGCCCTTAGGCAAGTAAAGTCAACACAGTCTTTGTAATATAAGGATAATGTTTCCTCCAGAAGAGTATTATGAAGTTTAACTGAAAAAGCAAATCCTGCCATGACCCATAACATTATTGATAGTCGATAAATCATTGACCTTCCTGAGATCACACAGCTGATGGGGTATGGGGTGAAGCAGGACTCCCACTGGGTCTCTTGGCTCCACATTCTCTTTTGCCAGTATACCGTCTTTCCCCCTACACGTTCTGTCCCTTGTAACTATTGAAGAAATGCCTGTAGTTAAGGGCATAGTGTGTTTTGCCTTTGATCTTTTTTTTCTAACAAGAGTGAAAGTCTTAGTGCTTTATAAATGTAATCCTTTTATCTTTTTCTTTAATCAGATGGTATTTGCTTTTTACTTTTGAGTCTTAAGTTAGCTGCATTTTTAATATTGGATGCTTTGTGCTGTGACTCATTTTATATTGCTATTTTTACAGTAAATGGTGTACTTGTTTCAAAGTGTTGTAATTCTTCATCAGATCCTTAAAAACATAAGTAGGCACTCAAATTTGTTAATGGGAGGATTATTATGTATGTATCATAATCATATTTTATCATATTGCTGAGTAGGGCTCACACCGTCATTTCTTTATTTGGAAGGTCTTGCTTAAATCATCCCGACAAAAAAATTGTTGCCTACTCATCAATGATTTTGTTCACATCCCTGAATTCTGAAAGAATGAAAGAACTGGAAGAAAATTTGAACATTGCCATTGATGTCATTGAAGCTCACCAAAAGCAGCCTGAATCTGAATGGCCGTAAGTATCTTGTTAGAAATTTGATTGCTTAAGAACATCCCAACAGATCAGTTTCCTTGCAGGGTAAGAGTTTGAATTATAATAATTGAATAATAAGTTAAAACTTAACACATGCTGACAAAGTAAGAAAAGTTTCTCAGCAGCACCTGGAGGCTGGGCAGAGGTGAAGTGAGGTTGTGAGGAGTGGGACACAGCCTGAGAACACAGCCCTTCTGGGGCGTCCAGGTCATGCTGCTGTGGCTGTACCAGGTGGGTCATTAAGGATCGGATGTTGATATGAGTCTTGTGTGCTTCTGTTCAGATGAGATAATCACTGTCATCCAGATTATTGTGTCTGTCCATCCCCCATCTCTGTACATAATCCTTCATTTCTCTCTCCTTTGCTTTTAAGATTTTTCTTTGTCTTTTCTGAAGTTTAATTATGATGTCTTGGTATGGATTTCTTTGGGTATACCTTTTCTGGATTCTCTTGACTTTTTGAATCTTTAAGTTTCTATTGCCAAATTTGGGGGAGTTTGCAGCCATTATTTGTTCAAATACATTTGCAGCCTTGTGTTCTTTCCCCTGTTCTGGGGGCCTTGTGTCAGGCCACAGAAGGCCAAGGCTGAGGCTGACTGTGACTGGTAAAGATACCACAGGCTATTGTTAGATTTAGACGGTTTGTTACTTCTGTGGACAGTGAGAAGGAGAAGCCTTGATCCTCGTCCCACGTGCTGACAAGGGGCCAGAAGACCAGGGTGACCATTTGGAGATGCCCCGTTGCTTGGAGCACTTTCACATTCTGAGGGGGTGGGCAGATAGCTCTGTATCTCATCAGAAGGACACCTTATCTGACTGTCCCTGTCAGCCTCCCATGGGGCAGGAAGGACACCGCCTCAGACTTCCCATCCTTGAGTTCTGGGAGGATCTCAGGGTATTGGGCTTTTGTCCGTGTGGCCTGTGTGCACATGTGGGAGGCCACCATGGCCCTCGGAGCAGTCCCTGTACTCCAGTGACACAAACTTTAGTCTTTTCTTGTTGCCCTACAGCTCCTGAGGATCTGTTCAGGGTCTTTGATTTTTTTGTGTCTCTTGACTTAGGGTTTTTTTCTGCATTCTGTTTTCTCTTTTATATCAGTACCTCACTGTCATTACTGTAGCTTTGTGTAAGTCTTAAATCAGAAACTCTTTTTAAGTCTTCCAACTTTGTTCTGTGTTTTCAAGATTTTCTTTGGCTGTTCTGGGTCCCTTGTGTTCTATATTAATTTTAGATCAGCTTTTTAGTTCAGAGAAGCAGCTAGAGTTTTGATAGAGATTACGTGGATCTGTAGATCAGTTTGAGGAATATTACCATTTAACTAGATAGAGTTTTCCAATCCATGTGTTAGGGGTATCTTTCCATTTATTTGGGCCTTATTCATTTCAGTTCCGTCGTGTGTTAGTGTATAAGCCTTTACATATCTTTAGTTCAGTTAATTCAAAGTATTTTATTTTTCGTACTATTTAAGGGGAATTGTTTTCTTAATTTTCGTCCATGGATTGTTAATGGCAAGTGTATAGAAATACGATTGATTTTGTTTGTTGATTTTATATCCTGCAACCTGAGCTGAACTCATTTATCAGTTCTGATAATTTTTTGTGATTTTTATTTTTATTTTTTTAGGACTTTATGTAGGATCATGTCATCTGCAAAGAGATAGTTTTCCTTTTTTCTTTCCAGTCAGGTTCCCTTTCTTTGTTTTCCTTACCTAGTTGCTCTGACTAGTCCCATGCTGAATAGATGTCAAGAACAGACCTCTGTGTCACACTCCTGATGTCAGGGGGAAGGCTTTTACCACCAAGTGTAAAGAATGGCTCTCTGTAGTTACCCTTCCTCAGGATGAGGGATTTTCCTGTACTTACTCTTAGTTCTTTGAATGTTTTTATCCTGAAGGGCTGTTAGATTTTTCTCAAGTGCTCTGCATCTGTTGAGGTTGTTGTTCCTTTTTCTATTACTATAGTGTATTACAGTGATTAGTTCTGTTTTATTTTTATTTTTTTCTGAGAAAGATGGGGAGAGCGAGAGTGAGTGAGCAGGCAGAGGGAGAAGGAGAATGTATAAGGAGACTCCATGCTGAGAGCATGGAACCCGACATGGGGCCTGGTCTCATGACCATGAGATCATGACCTGAGCCGAAATCAAAAGCCAGACACAACAGACTGAGCCACCCAGGCAAATGACTACTTGTCATTTCTGGGATAAATCCTACCTGCTCATGGTATATAATCTTCATATGTTGCTGGCTTTGGCTTGCTCATGTTTTGTTAGGGACGTTTGTCTCTGTGTTAATAAGGCATATTGGGCTGTAGTTTTTTTGGGGGGTGCCTTTGGTTTGGTATCAGGCTAGCTAACACTTGCCTCACAGAATGAGGTAAGAGGTGTTCCTTTCTCTTATGCTTTTGTTTTTGTTATTGGGGAAAAGTTTGCAAAGGATTGGTGTTAATTTTTCTTTAACTGTTTGGTAGGATTAATCATTGAGGCCCTCTGGTCCTAGGCCTTTTTTTTTTTTTTTTTTTTAATTGTGGGAAGTTTTTTGATAACTCATCCAATCTCAGCTTCTTATAAGACTGTGTAGATATTTTACTTCTTCCTGGGTCAGTTTGACTAGTTTGTCTCTTTCCCAAAATTTGTCCACATGGCTGAGGCAGTCTGATATGTTGGCACACAGTTATTGATATTACTCCCTTAGAATCCCTTTTGTTTATGTGAGGTTGGTAGGCTTGTTCCCTGATTTTAGTAATTTCAGTCTATGTTCTGGTTATTGTAGCTTAATTTTTTTTTTTTTTTTTAATGATAGTCACACAGAGAGAGAGAGAGGCAGAGGGAGAAACAGGCTCTATGCACCGGGAGCCTGACATGGGATTCGATCCCGGGTCTCCAGGATCACACCCTGGGCCAAAGGGCAGGCGCTAAACCGCTGCACCACCCAGGGATCCCTTGTAGCTTAATTTTTGTTAACGTTTTGCTTTTCTCAGAGAACCAACTTTTGGTTTCATTGATTTTCTTTTTCTTTTTTTTCTTTTTCTTTTTTCTTTTTTTCTTTTCTTTTCTTTTCTTTTTTTCCTTTTTTTCCTTTCCTTTCCTTTCCTTTCCTTTCCTTTCCTTTCCTTTCCTTTCCTTTCCTTTCCTTTCCTTTCCTTTCCTTTCCTTTCCTTTCCCTTTTTTTTTTTGCTGTTGATTTCCTATTCTCTATTTCATTTATTTCTGCTGTGATCCTTATTTATCCTTCCTCCTTGCTTTGGGTTTAGTTTGCTCTTTTTTCAGTTTCTGAAGAAATTAGAAGGTTTGGTTATTGATGAGATTTTTTTTATGTAGGTATTTACATTTATAAATTCCTTCCAAAGAACTGCTTTAGCTGTATCTCACATATTTTCGTCTTAATCCATCTCAAATTATGTCTAATTTCCCTGTGACTTTTTTCTTTGACCTATTGGTTATATAGGACTTGTTCAATTTCCCATGTTTGTGTATTTCCTGAATTTCCATTTGCTATTGAGTTTTAGTTTCATTCCATTGTGGTTAGACAACACACTTTTTAAAATTCTGTTTTTAATTTTTAAATATAGTGTGTTTTATGGCCGAGCACCTGGTGTGTCTTGGAGACTGTCCCACACGTGTTTGAGAGTATTGCAGATTTGGGTTTTGGTGAGGTGCTGTGTAGACGCCTGTTGGGCCTTCTGTTTCTTGGTCTTCTGTACAGTACACCTGTTCTGCTCATTCCTGGAAGCAGACTGTCTTCTGTTGCTCCAGTCAGATCTGTTGGCTTTTGTATGTATACTCTTATTTCCAGGCTTCGTTGTTAGGTACACATATATATTTGTAACTGTTAGGTCTTAAGGAGTTGACCCCTTCATCGTTGTAAAAATCACCAAAAATGATTTTTTGTCATGTTCCTTTCTTTCCCTTAGGATCTATTTTTATGCATGTTTTCAAGTAGTGGTCACCATGTTCAGGGAATAAGTTGTGTATCCTGGTGGGGAGCCTTGAGCTGCCAGCAGTGTATTTGCATTCCAAAAGCGAGGTATCAGCTTTCTTAGTTTGGGTCTCTTTAAGTGCAAACTTTGTTATTCTGTTGAAATTATACCTAATTTTTAAATTATTTATATTTCTGAACGTTTATTTGTATTTGAATTACCATTTGCACGCAAACACAAGTTGGTGCATGAAAACATCCTGATACTGCGCTTGACTTAGATTACCTGCCTCTGGATGCTGATGTTTTGTAAGCAAGGTGGATGAATCATTAGCGTCTGCTTACTTAGAAAAAGTTTTTATAGCCGAATTCTGTTGCTTTTGTTAAGTATCTTAGATCTGTGTGTTAGCCACCAGTAATCTAGCAGCATGGAGTAAAGGGCAAAAGATGAAATCCACTTCAGAATAGCTCAAGTTAGAGTTCTCAGAGGTCAGGAGGTGAAGTAGCCAGGAAAAGGAATGGGAAGTCCTGGGAGTAGCTGATGTCTTCCACCACACATCACTGACACCAGTTTGTGTGAGAGGAACTCTGCATTTGCTAAGCAAAATCGCATCATGAAATACAGGTGTACAGAGATATTTATTGCAAGTTTGGTTCCAGATGCTGGAGCAAAGTGAGTCAAATGAAATTTTTGGTTTCCTAGTGCGTGTAAAAGCTACATTTACACTATAGTGTGATTTAGTAAGTGTGCAATAGCATTATCTCTTATAAAAACAGTGTACATACCTTAACTTATAAACACTTTATTGCTAAAAAAATGCTAACCATCATCTGAGCTTTCATTGAATGATAATCACTGATCACAGATCATAAAAAATTATAATAATAAAGTTTGAAATATTGTGAGAATTACCAGAGTGTGACCAGAGACATGAAGTGAGCAAATGTTAGACAACTGGTGCTGAGAGACTTGCAGATACAGGCTTGCCGCAATCCTTCATTTTGTAAAGGACACATTACCTGCTTAGCACAGTAAAGCATGATAAAATGAGTTGTGCCAGCATCCAGAGGCTTCTGACAAAATTGTTGCTTTTTACTGTTAAATATGAACCCATCTCTGAAAATTAGAGAGCACCCACTCTTTGCCCTCCCACCTGCTAACATTATGGGATAGATGAAAAAAAGTACAAAACTGCATGGTGTTAGAATTCATGGGTTTGGTGTCTTTTCTTGGAAAAGGACAAATGTAAGGTTTCAATAACCGGGTCTTTTTATTTAGGTACACCAGAAACACAGGAAAAGTGTGGGCGCATTTGAATTATTGGGATAATGTCCTTCTAAAAATGTTTGCTCCTTTTGTTTGTAGGTGTGAAAGATGTTTTCATGCTCTTAGATAACCTGAGATGAATCCAAGGGTTGGGTTTGGCGTTTGAATTCATCTAAATCCCACAGCCCAGAGAAGGTGCCTTGGAGATCCTGGCTGGCTGTAATGTCTTTTTCAGAGATTATAACTCATTTGTTTTCTAGTAGAATTTTCTGCCTTACGTTACCCACATTCAAGCTCCAGAAGCTGTTATTTACCTGTCAGATAGGAGATAGTTACTTTTTAGTTGCTCTGTGAGCTTTGTCTAGATTGCCGTAGGAAGCAGCTGCGGGTTATATTTCCCAGAAATCGGAACAAATAGGAGAGCATTCATTATCTGGAGCATGTCTAAATCAGATTCTTCATTTCATTAGTGAGGTATAAAAAACATTTTTTAGGTTTTCACAGTTACCGAAATCTATTTCATTCGTAAGTGTAGCATTGATATTGTATGCTTATATGGAAATGGAAATAATAAATAGCTCTCATGAAAAAGTTTTCCCTGAAACCTTGACTTTAGGAATACCTCTGTTTACCAACGGCATACTGATCTTTTATTTTTTTTTAACATATGTTCCTTGAAACTTAGAGATCGCTTTTGGCACTTTCTACATGGCATAGAAACCCTGCACTGCAGATGATAATTAATCTGTCTGTAACTGTTCACATGTTTTAATACCAGTGATAAATGAGGAAGTTCGAGAGAAAGGAGGAGATGGAAAGAAAGACCTTCATGCATTTTGGGTTTTAGCCAGTATGGAAAATGATGTAAAAATGTGGTCAGTGCTTTGGCATCAACAGCTTGATTTGTGAATGTTAGCTTTTCTGTAATCACATTTAAATGATGAATTTTAAGATTAGACTCAGGAGTTTTGCCTCTGACGGCCTGCATGAGTCAGTTTTGGCACCAGAAACAGAAAGTAGTAGCTGAAGCAAGCCTGTGACCCTTGTGCACACAGAGGGACAGAATTCAACATGTGTGTGTGCATGAGTGTGCGTGTGAGAGAAATTCAGGACTTAGCAAAAGTATCACATTTCTAGTTTTTTCTTTTTGTAAAATAAATCTGTTTCTCTGTTGCCCCTTCTACTCCACTTTCTGCCTTTGCTAGAATATATTTGTGACACTCCCCCAAGACCATTTGTTCTATTTTCCATAAAGTTTGGAGTGTTATTTGAATCTTAAGGTCTCTAGATGTCCTTATGGCATTTTAGGTTTCAGATTAGTGGGACCCCACCTCCCTCACACAGTACTGCCACAGAATTTCTGAATTTACAGACATAGTTATTCTGCAAAAGAATTTAATCACAAATTTAAAGTCTGTAACTTAGAAAACATTGAATGTGATTGGGTCTCTCATCTTCGTCTTTGGTTTCCCTTGAGCACATGTTTGGTGAGAAAGTAAATGCAGTAAATTCTGAGTGAAAGTTGAGAATTTTACTTGTAACTTTATGCAGTATGCTGGGATAGAGAATATATTATTTTTAAAAAGGCAATTTCAGCAACTAACACAAACTTACCCATAATTGACAGTCATGCACTTACCGCTTTCCAGTTGCAAAAAAAATCTCTCCCTCCGCTGGCATCTCATCCTCATTGCTTTGTGTGTGTATTTGCCATATTCTACACTAATTGTTACGCCATAAGGTGATGTAGCAAAAAATTCCAGTTGTTTGTATGGATGTTCATACAGAATGCTTTCTTCTGCCTTTTGCTTAAATTGAACGTGACAGTTACTCTTGTCTTCCAAACAGTTACAGTAAAAGTGCCCCTGTCTTCACTCACTAGTGGAATTTCCTCTTATTGAGTGAAGAAAAGAATGGAGAGGGCACCTGGCTGGCTCAGTTGGTGGAGTGTGCAACTTGATCTCGGGGTTGTAGGTTTGAGCCCCACGTTGGGTGTGGAGGTTACCTAAAGATAAAATCTTTAACAAGAAAAAAAAAAATGGAGGAATTTTATCCTTGACCATTTTGAACTGAAGTCACAAGAAGAACCAGACCCTGAGTTCTCCTGAAATTTTTTTTCCAGAAGGACTACTTGAGCAAAGGGCAGCATTTTCAGGAAACAGTCTATAAAGGGGAACATTTTTCAGGGAAACCATTGAAGTCAGAGATGGAGGATTCATCTTGACTTTTGGATAGCTGACCGGCCTTCCCAGGACACTCAACCTTTGTGGGCCTCTTGCCATCTGTTCTTTTTTCTCCAATGAAGGGAGTGGTTTTAGATTAGATGTTTTCAGGCTTTTGACCTTCACGTTCATGTGTTTAAAGGCGTATTGGAAACTCACTGGAGTTGTTGGTTTGGCATGAGGAGTGTTGGCTAACAACACTGTCTATCTTGCTGTCGCTCTGAGCCATGAATGGTGGTACTTCTTCCACCCTCTTGTATTTAGCATCATGGGAAGATGTCATTCTTGCCCTTGACTCTGATGGCTTTCTGTTTTAATAGTTTTTGGTTAAAGCCAGTGAGCCAGTATTCAGCTTTGGTGACTTTTAAAGCATATAGTTTTATATTTGACTGGTAGCCCAGTGAGTATGTGCTTGATGTCATTGCCACCCAGTACTTACCTGAGTAACACAAGAACTCAAAGAAAATCTGAGAAATGAACAGTCTATCTGTGCCTCTGTAGGAACCCATCAAAGTTTTTCTTAGGTTGACCTGCCAAACTGAGTTCCCATGTGTGTCTCGCTGGTTTGGGCGGGGCCTGGCTTATGGGAGCAGTACTGAAGCAGCTTTGCTCTGACTTATTTCAAGTCTGCCACAAGGATGCTGTGGCAAGGGGCCCTGTGGCACAAGATGAGGGACTTTGGGCTCCATGCAAGGAATAATTGCCCTTTTCCTGAGGATCTGATATGCTTTTATCTTGGAGAACTTGGGAGTTTAACACCCCTCCTACTCTTTGCAGGCTTGTCGGAGGCTCAAAAAACTTACCAATGCTCACTTTAAACATTATCTATTTAATTAAGTCACTGGTCATTGATTGAGTGGCACATTTGAAGTGTGCCAAATACTGTTCAAAGCACTGGAGATTCAAAATTAAGACATTATGTTTTAGGGAGAGACAGATAATGAACAGCCCTTGCAAATAAACATGTAACATGCCAGATGAATGCTTTGAAGAAAAATACACACTGTGTTTTGTATACTGAGTTATTCCTTAGAGCAATGCTTGGCTCACAGTAAATGGGATATAGTATTTGCTATTTTATTAGTAGTAATTTAAATATGATTGGAGTGGGGATAGACCCTGTGAAGAAAACCAAGAAGATCATTTGGTCTTGATGGAGTACTCCAGTGGGGTAAGGGGGCCTAGAGGGGCTAGGTGCTACTTTGGAATTGGAAGATCAAGGAGGCCTTTGCTGAGGTTGTGGCCTTTGAGCTGAGAAGATACTCGCCAGCCTGTAGGTAAAGGCAGAGACAGGTTGGGAAGAACATGGAGCAGCGAACACCCAGAGTGCAAAGAACCCCCAGCAGAGGCCTCTGTTGCAGGACAGGGGGACCAGGGTGGTTTCAGCATAATGGATGGGACATGCAGTCTGGTCGGGGGGTGGGGGTGGTACTAGAGGCCAGTTACATTGGGCTTTGTAAACCAGGAAGAGGTGGTTGGTCTTCTTCTCTGTGCCATGGGGTGCCATGGAGGTAATTGGAGAGTTCTGAGCAGTGTGTGTACAGACATGGTTTGCTTGCATTTATCTATTTAGATTTATTCTTTTTTTGAGAGAGAGAGAGAGAGAGAATGCATGCCTGTGTGTGCATGAGTGTGGGAGTGGCGGAGGGAGAGGGAGAGAGAAACTCAAGCAGACTCCCTGCCGAGTGCAGAGCCTGACATGGGACTCCATTCCATGACCCCGAGATCATGACCTGAGCCAAAACCAAGAGGCCTAACTGACTGAGCCCCCCAGGCGCCCTCTGGTTTTCATTTTAAAAGATCCCTCTGGCCACTAGGTGGAGACCGAGCCGTAAGGGAGGGAGAGGGCCAAATGGAGGCAGCTGTAGTCCAGATAAGAGGCATGGGCAGCTTGGATGCTGGGGCAGCAGTGGAGGTGGAGAGACACAGGCAGAATGATTGTTCTCTGCTGGGAGAGCCAGTGAGGCTTCATGCAGGATGGGGTGTGTGGGGTGAGATTGGGAGAGGAAAGGCAGGGGCACAGGCTGGGTTCTGGGCTTGTTGGCTGGTGGGTGGTTGAGTGGCAGTGGGGAGATCAGGAGTTCTATTCCAGCCGTGTTGAATTAAGATGCCCACTCTGCATCTAATCGGAGACATCGTGGAGTGCAGCCAGCATGGAAGTTCCAGAAGATGGGGCATAGGGTGCTGTGAAATCCTGTAGCTGGGAGTTTGCCTGGTGTGGGGCTGTGGGGTTGGGGTGGGGGGGACCCTTCAGAGAATGGAAGGCTGAAACTCTGGGTTAAGGGCGGCTTGTATCAGGAGCAGGCATGGCATTGACCCGGCGGTGGGGGAGTGGTGTCCTGGCAGCGTGTGTAGTCTGTGACCTGATCTGTGTGCGCAGTCTCTGCAGGAAGTGGTAAGGACTGCATTTTAGGGATCAGACTTTAGGTGACTTGAATTACTGTGTTACTGCATTGCAGTGACAGGGACATGAAGTGACTTCATTTTCTCTTTGTGTTTTTCTTTATCTGAGAAGAGACTCAGATTTATTATTAAGCTGCTGTAGAGAAACAGAAATAACTTCTGGTAAGATAGAGCATACCTGAGTTCTCCACTGTCTCTGCCTTTCTTCCTGGGAAGTAGAGCTGCCAAGGACACAAGATGATGTCCCACTAAGAGATGGCCATGCTTTCACTCCTTAGCATGGTGTCTGTGAGGCAGAAATAAATTTGAGATGAATTTTCTAGCACATACTTAAATACATGTTTAATTCCTTGATAGTACTTTCATATAGTTCAAGTATCAGAAAGTGTAGTTTCCCTTCCAGCCACCCCCCTAGTTCCTCCAGCCCTAGCCCCTAGACAGGTGACCTTCTTGCTCTTCTCAACACTCTGTTGAGCCTTCTGGCTTTTAAAAATTTATTTATTTATATATATAGTAAAAAGATATTAGGGATCCCTGGGTGGCGCAGCGGTTTGGCGCCTGCCTTTGGCCCAGGGCGCGATCCTGGAGACCCGGAATCGAATCCCACGTTGGGCTCCCGGTGCATGGAGCCTGATTCTCCCTCTGCCTCTGTCTCTGCCTCTCTCTCTCTCTCTCTCTCTCTGTGACTATCATAAATAAATTAAAAATTAAAAAAAAAAGATATTATTTATTGAGATTGTGTGAGCAGGGAGAGGGGTAGGAGAGAGAGAGAGAGAGAGAGAGAGAGAGAGAATGAATCTCAAGCAGACTCAATGCTGAGTGTAGAGTCCAATATGGGGCTCAATCCCAGGACCCCAAGATTATGACCTGAGCCTAAATACAAGAGTCAGGTGCTTAACTAACTGAGCCACCCAGGCATTCCTGAGCCTCTTGCTTTTTTAACCAAATATTTTCAGGATCTTTTCCATATAAATATATAAAGAACTTTATCTTTCTTTTATGTTCCACTATATGAATATATTGCGATTTATTTAAACAATCCCTTCTTGGTCAAATTTAGGTTCCCAGTGTTCCGTAACTATGGAATGGGGCAGGGAACAGCCTTGTTCATACATATGTCATACTGCACATGAGCAGGTATTACTGTCCAATAACTCGTAAGGGCAATCGCTAGGTCAAAGGGAACATGCTTTTTTATATTTTAACAAACACTGCCAAGTAGTCCTTCATAGCTGTTGGACTATTATATACTCCTCTTGGTGATTTACAAGGACCTGGTTTCCTCCATCATTGCTAACGGAGTACCATCCGAGTGTTGGATTTGCCAGTCCTGCCACCATTTAAAATGGTATCATTATAGACTTTTATTTTCTATTTTTCTTGTTAAGGGGTTGAGGATCATTTTATATGTTGAAGAGCCTGTTTTTCTTATATGTATCTTTCATTTTCTTTACCCATTTTTCCATTTGGATGTCAGTCTTATCCTTCTTTATAGGTAGGCTTAAAGTTTTCTAAATTGGGGCCAGTGGTTCTTTGTGTAAAATAAAATGCAAATATTTTCTCTTACTTCTTTGTTTTTTGCCTTTTCATGTAGCTTTTTTTATAGATATAAATTTTTGATGTTTTAGTAACTGAAGTTGTCAGTCTTCCTTATGTGCTGTAGATTTCTGGTAATAGCTATAAAGGTCTTTGGTCTACTAAGGCTTTCATCCAGTATTGTATCATTTCCGTTTTGAGATCTCAGAACATCTTCATGGAGTGATGTCGTAGAGTGTTATCTCAACACTTGTAAAGTCCACTTTCCAGCTGCATGTGTAATGTTCACCAAGAGCGACTGTAGTCTGTGCTATAAAAAAGTCTCAGTAAATATATGAAAAGGATCAAAAATATAGAGTATGTGGTCTCTGACCGCAGTGCACATTAGAAAACCATAATCAGATGATACCAAGAAAACATTCCAAGTTTTCAGAAATTAGCTCATTTAAATAATTAGTTTGTCAAAGAAGAAATCACAGGGCAAATTAGCCTTTTGAACTGAAGGATAATGAAGATATAGAATTTGTAGGGTAAAGCAATGCTTGGAGGGAAATTTATAGCTTTAAAAGTTTCTAGCAGAAAAGAAGAAAGGTCTGAAAGCATTAACTTTTCTGAAAGTTCTACTTAGTAAAGACTAACAAGAGCACAGAACCACCTGAGTCAGCAGGAAGAAGGAAATGATACGGAATCAGGGCTGCAAACAGTGACACAGGAAACAAATCGATAGAAAAAATTAACCAAGGCAAGATGGGCTCTTTAACATCAGCAAAATTGATCAGAAAGAGAGGACACTGGCTGGTGTCATGGAGGAGGGTGTGGTCATCATGGAGCCTTGGCTCAGGGACACGAGAGCCCACCGTTGGGGCCCAGTAGCATTGCAAGATGGAAGCTTTCCATCCTGAATCTCTCTAAACCTCATCATATTTTCCTGGTATAGCTCCCTGAGTTCATGGCTGTCCTGTTTTCCAAATCCTTATCACCTGTAATTTGAAGGTTTTTTTTTTTTTTAGTATTTTATTTTTGAGAGACACAGAGTTGAGTAGGGGGAGGGGCAGAGGGAGAGAGAGAAGCAGATGCCTCGTGAAACAAGGAGCCTGATGCAGGACTCAGTCCTAAGACCCTGGGATTGTACCCGGAGCCCAAGGCGGATGCTTCACCGACCTAGCCACCCAGGTGCCCCTGTCACCTGTAATTTGAATGCTGTCCTCTCCTCCTTCAGTGAGGGACTCACAAAACCCTTCTCCAGCTTCCTGAGCCTCCTGCCCTGGCCCTCTGGTTAGATCAGCTTTGTTATTTCTCTGATTCACAAAGTATGTGTATTGCCCCTAAGACATTTTTGTCTAATTCTTTATTTGTGTGCAGGCCTTTCTCCACTGTTAGCATTTTGGAATATAGATAGTGACCTAGGTCCCAGCACAGTTTTGGAATATTGTACTTTTTAAAATCCTTTTTATTTATTATTATTTATTTGTGTTATGGGAGAAAGTGAGTGAGCGCTGGGGGCAGGCAGGAGAGGGAGAGAGAGAGAGAATCTTAAGCAGGCTCCATGCCCATGTGGAGTCTGTTACAGGGCTCGATCCTACAACCCTGAGATCATGACCTGTGTTGAAATCAAGAGTTTGATGTTCAACCGACTGAGGCACCAAGGTGTCCTGGAACATTGCATTTTTGAATGGATGTATGTCTGGGAAAATGTTTTGAGCTCCAGAAAGCTGAATCATGAATGAGCTTTAGGATCACTTTTGTGTACTTGGCTTAAAATGCATGAATTTCTGTTGTTGCAGTTTGGTGACCTTCCTAAACTGGTATGAAAATGGAGAATTTTGATTATATCCATTATTACTAGAAATATTTTATTTTTATTTTAAAAATTTTATCTATTTGAGAGAGAGAGAGCTCTAGCGCCTCGGGGAGGGGTAGAGGCAGAGGGAGAAGCAGACTCCCTAGTGAGCAGGGAACCCTATGTGGGACTCGATCCCAGGACCCCAAGATCATGACCTGACCCAAAAGGCAGACAGACGCTTCACTGACTGAGCCACCCAAGGGCCCCACTAGAAATATTTTATTAAATTTTTAAAAAAGATTTTTATTTATTCATGTGAGACCCAGAGAGAGGCAGAGACACAGGCAGAGGGAGAAGCAGGCCTCATGCAGGGAGCCCGATGCGGGACCGGATCCCAGAACCCCAGGATTATACCCCAGGCCGAAGGCAGGTGCTAAATCACTGAGCCACCCAGGGATCCCCCCTAGAAATATTTTATATCAAAGTGCTAATCAGTTATTTTGAGGGCTGTGAAAGAAATAGGACACATTTAGATTTTGTTTTTATGTGAGTGACAATGTGTTGTGGTAGTTAATATGCTTCATTTGGTTATCATACTGAAATACATACTTTCATTATATTTTTTGTTAAGTGGTTAAATAAACTGTGTCCGTAAATAACATTTAATGCTTTACAGTCACTCTTACTGCTATAACCTTGGTTATAAACAGTATATTCTTTAGTTCTTAAGATTGCAGATGCCCTCTGGCCAATATGATTCAGAATTAATTAATAATACTATTCAATCTTTTTAGTTGTCACAGTGGTACTTTGAAGAAGTAGCCTTATAATCTTTGCCTCAGGGTTTCCATAAGTTGATCTCTGAGTTGAGATGAGTGCATTGCTTGACAATGAGGATGTTTTCTTGGTAACTCGAGAGCTCTTACAGACAAGGCAATCAAGCCAGTGTGCATTACCAGTTTGTTGGCATGTGTTTAAATAAAACGTGGGACATGTCCATTTTTCCAGGTAATTTTAGCACTTAACCTTCTGAGTAAACTGTGTAATATGGTTTCTGTTTATACCTGAACTTGTAGCTAAATTTCATGTTATAGTTAAAATGGAACTTAGATAGACCTATAGTAAGCCCTTCCCTCCAGTTGACAAGTTTGAATCATTTCAATAAATTTTTCCAAAGTAAAATTGGAGAAACCTATTTTGAGGGTTTCTGTTTTCTTTTAGCCGCTAATGGAAAAGTGGTATGTGAACCTCTTAAAACATTTTAAGATTACAACATATCAAAAGTTCGATAAAAAGAAGTACTTTTATGTGTAAAATGCCCATAAAGTAGATAAGGCCATGTCCATTTTACTATGTTTCTAGTAACCACACTTTCTCCTCCTTTTTTCTTAGGTTCTTGATTATTACAGACCATTTTCTGAAAAGCCCGGAATTGGTGAAAGCCATGTATGCCAAAATGAGCAATCAAGAAAGGTAACCCCAAAAACCAGTGTGGTTTTGAGTATTTAGCATTCCATACAGAGTATCCTGTACACATGACTGAAAAACTATGTGGTTTCTTAGTTGGCACAGAATCTCTAAATACATGTTTCTGTGTCAGTAATGGTTTTAAATTGGTTGGTTAACATTACAGCTTAGCCACAACAGGCGATGATTTACGTGGGGCTGCACGATCCAGGTTGGCGCCATTATTCAGTAAAGGCAAACTCAGAAACGTTAAGAACAAAATGTTATACTTGTTCTTTGATTACTGTGTGTTATATTTGCGTATTTGAAATGTGCTCCTGTGTTCACATCACTGGTGTAATGATTTGGGACATAATCCACTCACATTTCTAGATTTCCCATAGGTATTTCAGACAAAGAATGGACTGGTCCATGATCTCCCTGCTACTATAGTGGGAAAAGCAGTGCCCTTGGAGCACGGAGACCATGACTCCCTGCCTCCTCATGGTGGTAATTCTTTATGTGACCATAGCCAGGCTTTTTACCTTGTTCGGATTCAGTTTCTCGGCCTGTAAAATTAGAGGATGGAAGGAGATGATTCACCGTACTCTGGATGACTCCAATAGCACATGTGTTCTAGCCCTATTGGAAATGTTGCCTCAGGAAAAATAAAACTTACTTAGAAATCACAGATCTAATGATCAAAAACTTTAAAAAATGTTAATCTTTTGATTGTAGTCACAATTTTTATAATTGCTGTGGTTTTGAAATTCCTATGTATTTGGCTTCCAACAATTAAGCTTTTACACTCCTTTGTAGTCTCGTTAAGTGGTCTTTCTTCTTTAATATCTTTAACGAAAAGGAAGGTTCCTGCTTTTAAAGTCAGTTTAAAGGCCATGTTTATGAATCCAGTGCCCCTCCCACCCCATGCATACTTCAGTTGCAGAAAAAGAAGTATTTGTAGTTTTTTTTTTTTACCTAAAATGAGTGACACGAAGGAGAGTGTTGTCAATTAGGAAATTACTTTGCAGTAAGGAATACCTGAATGCAAGGAGAATGATACATGGTTGAATTGTATTTTTAATATTCAGTTTTATAATTTCCATATTCCTGTTGAAGGATCAGTTTTTAAACTCCATTATGTAACCAAATGAGGCTGCCAGACTAAATGGTTTCCATTTTTATTTATTAAAAAGTTGTAGCCACTGCCCCCCTTCATGGAGCAGCTGCTCATGTGCCACTGCTGGTCTTCTTTTCCTTCCACAGGAGAAGTGCTTTCGTTTCCTTGCATCATTTGCTGTACCCTGTATTGTGTCACACATCAGCACGCAGATGTGTGTGCCATGGAGCTGGCGACCTCATGAGGGCACGGACTTCTCTTTTTCTTCTGGGGTGGCCACGTTTCCCAGACAGTGTTTGGCACGTCACAGGGGCCAGAAAAAGTTGTTTAGATGAAAACACACAGGAAATGAATAAATTTTCTTACCAGTTAGTATGCTGACTCCTGTAATGGCATCTGCTGAGGGGGGAAGCTCAGAGTCCTCAAGTCCCTTTCTGCTTGTCACTCCCCAGGTCCACGACCTTGCTGTGGGCACCAGCTTGAGTCCCCTGAGCTCACCTTCTTCACAGCTCTGCTTTTACCCTCACATCATCCTTGACTAGACTTTGGCTGTGCCCATCTTTCAGCGTCGTGGATAATGTATCCGTAACACACAAAATGCACCATTTTCATCATGTTGAAGTGTGCAGTTTAGTGATGTACACTGACACTGTTGTGTGGCCAGCCTACAGAACTTCATCAAAACTGAAACTGTCCTCGCTTAAGCAGCTCCCTGATCCCCCACCCCCTGCCTCGGCAGCCACTGCCCCCTCTATGATTTCAGTGGCTCTGAGCACCTCATGGAAGTGGGATTGTGCAGTCTTTGTCCTTTTGTGACTGGCTTACTTCCCTGAACATAGTGTCCTCAAGGCTCATCCACGTCGTAGCACGTGTTGGAACATCCTTACTTTTTAAGGCTGAATCCTATTCGATTGTGTGCATGGGCCACATTTAGTTTATCCGCTCACCTGTTGAGAGACACTTGAGTTGCTTCCCCCTTTCAGCTTTTGTGTGTCAGGCAGTAGCCAAAGTCTCATTCAGATGTCTGTGTTTCCCTTTTCTGTTAGCTGCTCTATTGCCAGCACGGATCGCACCCTGCCGTTTTAGTGGCGTAGATTGCCTATTATAGGACGTGGTGAAATCCTGGGGTGTGGTGGGTAAGGCCCTTTATAATGTAGCTTCATCTCCAACCCCTTCCCTCTTCTCCCTGTCACCACATTATGGCGACATGGAACTTCTTATATTTCTTCCTTTCCCTGTAATCTCATGGTTTTGCATGTGTCCTTTTCTCTGCCTGGAGCGCCCCGGCCACCACCTTGCCCTCTGGTGAATGTGCACCTGACCCTTGAGCAACGCAGGTGTGAACTGTGCAGGTACACTTATATGCTGATTTTTAAAATAAGTATAGTCCTGTAAATGTATTTCCTCTTCCTTATAATTTTCTTCTTTTTTTTTTTCCTTCAAAGATTTTATTTATTTTAGAGAGAGGCTATGCATGCATGCATATACTAACGCATGCACGTGGGAGCAGGGGTGGGGGCAGAGGGAAAGAGGGAACCTCAAGCAGACTTTGTGCTGAGCACAGAGCCTGATATGGGACTAGATCTCATATTCCCAGGATCATGACCTGAGCTGAAACCAAGAGTTAGAAGTTTAACTGATTAAGCCATCTGGGACCCCTGTTCTTATGATATTCTTAACATTCTCTTCTCTTTAGCTTACTTTATTGTAAGAGCACACTATATAATACATACGACATACAAAATACATGTTAGACTTCTGGTCAACAGGTAGGCTATTAGTAGTTAAGTTTTCGGGGACTCAGAAATGTTAACATGGAGTTTTGACTGCGTGGTGGGGATGAGTGCCCCAGCCTCTGTGGTGTTCAAGGGCCAGCGAACACTCATGCTTTTAGGCCCTGATCAGAGCTTGTTTGAACTTTGTGTGGTGGCTGGAGGGCCTGCAGGCTCACTGCTGATGGTGTCTGTGCTGGTGTGTGTGTGGGGGGGGGAGTGGGGGGGCTCAACAAGAGCACTCAGTCTCCAGTCCAGCAGCACTCTTGGGTTCCCTGTTGACTCCTTTTCAGGAAATGATGGGTAATTCTGTGTTCAAAGTTGTATGTTCTTCACAGATTAATGGGATTAGAAAGATTAGAGTTTTTCTCAGCAGGGACATGTAATGAATTAACTTCTTTCCTATGCATCTGGAATGGTGCTGTGTGCCTTGTTTGTGAGAACTGAAAACATATTCTGTGTTTTGTGGTTCAGATGAGGAACTTCAGTAGAGAACCCTGTGGAGACACTGCAGTGCTTCCATTTGGAATGCCCGGGCTGTGGCCCCAACTGCTGACTTAGAATGTCCACTTGGATTAGAGGCTGCCAGATTTAAAAACGCTTGAGAAAAAAAAAAATAAAATAAAAACGCTTGAGGGTCAGTCAGTGAAGCAGGGCGTGTGTTCATTAAGGTCTGTTGGCAGCTCCTGGAGCATCATGGTATCAGTATAGGTGGCTCTGGAGGGAAAGTGCTGGGAAGTATCACTGTTCATTGACTCCATACTACGTGGTGAGAAGTTTTGGAAATGAATCAAAATCAGTCCACATGGTTGGTGCAGCAGAAATGAGAGTCTGCATCTCTACAATTTTCTGGTCTTCCTTTCCAGTGAATTGCGGTATTAGTAGATGAAACTAGCTGCTCTTGGGAAACACCTGGATAGTTTTCAGGCGTATAATCTGTATAGCAGAGTAATGAACAGCAGAGGTAGTTGTGTCGCTCACTGCTTTTGGTATGTTACCTGTACCTATGGAACTCTGCTTCATGTGTAGAGTAAGGATAACTACAGTAGCCACCCCAGGAAACTGCCGTAACTGATTGAAAGATGATGAAGTGCACCGTGCCCAGCGTGTGATTCTCACTTGGTAAATGAGTTGCTGGTTCTGCTTCTGCTACTGGTTACTGCCACCCACCACCCCACTCCTGCCCCCATTACCACCACTGCTCTTACTCCTGCTGCTCTGCTTGGCTCACCTTGGCTTTTCCCCCAGGTATCATCTTCCAGCCACTTCCATTTCATCTTCCCATGGTGCTCCTGCTGTCTGCCACGCTGGGGTCAGAGGTTAGGAAAGGTTACAGCTCCTGCTGTAGGTTAGGTGTCTGCCTGGGTTACACAGGTAGCTGGGGTTGTATTTGAACTCTGTCTGTCTGATGCCAAAGTCAGTGATCCTCCCCACAACACAAGAATTCATCTCTAATTTATTAAAGGACTAGTGAGATGAATTCAGCCATGGCTTTGAGCCTGTGTCTTGGTTAAGCTTGTCCAGGTTAATGATAATTTTGGCCTTTGTGGGCACACCATTCAACAAATTGTGTATGTGGAGGAGTTCAAATGTAAACTCTTGGTTTGTTGGAGCCGTCAGTCCTTAATTTGAATTACATTTTATCTCTAGAGTTAGAGAATAATAATTCATGCCTTGCTTACAAAACTTGCCCACTCATGTGCGTCCCCTGTCTTCTTTGCCGCTCCAGTCCTCCTGTAACAAACAACCCATTTCAGGATGGTGCAGGCGTGGCTAAATTATAATTGAAATTGTAGCCTACATTTATTTAAGCATAACTTTCAAATATAAATTTTGCTATAGAATTTTTTCTTTCATGTGTGTGTGTGTATATATACATAAATATATATTGCTATTTTTATGAAATATATATATATACACACAGCAATATATATATATGTAGCTTTTTTTTTAATGAAACAAGAATCCTCATTTTGAGGACAGACTGTGTAACTGACTAATCAGAAATGAATCAGAAAGATTGCTAATGACAACTGGTGGTTGAGAGAGAGTCACAGAAGCTTGAGTCTGAGTTCAGGGGTGTGTCTGGTGAGCCTGAGGCCACCCCGAGTAAGGATTCTGGGATTTAAGGATGCAAGACTTTTCACACTGATGTGACTGTAGACAGCTAGCCCTTGACCTCTATAACTAGGTTTTTGCTTTTCCATCATTCACTTCTGAGTAAATAAATCAGTGAGTGAGTAGCACTTGTATTCTGTTAACATTTTCAAGGAAGGATTTAGTGTGTTTCCCCCACAATTGGAAGACGTAAAATATTCCACATCATGTCCCATTTTCCTGGATTATGCAGTACATTTCAACAGACATATGGTTTCTGGCTTAGAATTGGAGGTGGCAAATGTAATGTACCATTAAAATTATTTTGAAAAAAATTTCCTATTTCAATTGTGTGTCCCACATGTGATTCCTGTATTTGATGAGAAGGATGGTTTTTGAAGGTAGTTAGAAGGAGATGGAGTCGGAGAGTTTGATGGGGATTCTGGTTGGGACAGCCCCAGATTTTTGGACCCACTCCCTAACGGGAGCCACTAAAAGTTTTTATTGATAGATAACACAATAGAAGTAGGATCATTTAAGGAAGTGTAATTTATTGTCAGATAATACTTAAACTTGATTTTGTATTTTTATGTTTTGAACATTCATTCTTTATTTTTCCTTAAAATCACTACTCATCTGCTTAGCTGTCCTGTGGTTAGAATTACATAGTAGAGCGGAGAGGTGCGTCTCCTGAGCGGAGAGAAGTCTGAGGGGTGGATGGCCTCTGATGAGCTTGTAAAGAAGGCCGGGTCTGTGCATACCATTTCTATCAGCTCCAGCTTCCAGGTGTCCCTCAGAGTGTTCTCTGGGACTCCAGGGCCTTCTGGACAAGCTTGGGTATCACGCTGGGCCTACCCTTTCTGTCTCAGACTTCATGCAAGTCCATCACAATCTCTTCCTCCTTTCTCTTTGCTCTGTTTTGAGTAATAGTCCACAAGGTACTAAATGCCCTAGAACCAGAGCTCATGACTTCTCCTACCTAGCAATCATTGCCACACTATCCCAATTTAAAAGGAGTATTTTTAGAGCAGACATTCGGGTTCCTTTTGAATCACACTGAATAGGTGGCCTCCTCCCTGGCGTTCCCGGAACGTTGTCTTGCCTGGGGAAAGCGGAAAGGCTGCTTTATGGCCCGAGAAGACCCCGTTCATTTTTAAAATTTCTATGTGCATAAGGAAAAATAAAAATATCCCCCAAATTTTTCCTTTATGAGGGGGTGGAGGCATTGATACATCCTCTGCACCTGAGAACAACTGTTTGTTCTTTTGTGCTCAATTGAGGGGATTGTTTGTTTTATTTTGGATTAATAATTGCTGTAAGAAATCTGAGAATTTTAGGAGTCTTGAAAACCATTAAGGTCTGTGTATGATATTGCCAGACTGACAATCATTCCCATCTTTTGGCAAAAATACAGGAGGAGTTTGGTATAGTTTTCTTTCTTTCTTGATGCTTACAGCACTGAACAAATTCTTTGTTTCGTAAGAAATGCTCTGTGCCTACTCCAAGTGTATTTTCCCCATTTGCTGAGCATCTGTGTCCTTTCTGGTTTAGAAGTGAGAGTTGAGACATAAAATCCCAAGTCACAATGTTATTTTGGGAGACATCTTGCTTGGTTCATGCTGGATAGATTGTCCTGTATATGATTCATTTTTTTTCTCAGAGAAGGAAAGAGTTTGTTGAATAGAAATACTTAGGGGATCATTTAAGTGTTGATGCAAAATGGCATGGGTTTGGTCGTCAGATTTATGTTTTTATAAACTAAAATAATGGAAACAGTGAGCCTTTACAAGGACAGTGAAGTGAGTGGCCGAGGCCCATGGCCCAGGAGTGAGAGATGGCAGCCTGTGCTTGGATCCCAACATGGCAGCTGGGCGAGCTGGGCGTGTGATCCTGGGCGAGCAAATCAGCCTTACGGAGTCATTTTCACCATGCTTTAGCACAGGCCAGTGACAGTAGCTGCTTTTCAGAGATAATGTGTGCAAAACACTTGTTAGCCCAGTAGTGAACTATGAATAAATGTTAGCTCACCGAACTTCACTATTGTTATTTTAAGTGGATGTGTTATAAAACCTAATGTGACAGCATTTGTGAATTTTTGAATCAAGGGCTCCCAGTAATGGATATGTGAAAGGTACTTGTTTCTGTAGTCAAGTCACATCAAAGAAATCAAGATTTTAAAGATAATTGATGAAGATTAATTTTATTCACAAAAAATGTCTTCCCTAGCTAGACATTATAAACAAAACAAGAAATTTAAAAATAAAAATATTCTCTTAAAATGTTCTCTATAAATACTTTTAGCATTGTACAGTTTCAGTATTACATATTCATGTAAAACTCTTTTACATTTTACCAGAGTTACACTGTTGGACCTCATAATAGCGAGGTTAGTCGGGGATGAGCCCCTGACCAAGGATGACATCCCTGTGTTTTTGAGCCATGCTGAGTTGATCGCAGGCACTTTTGTGGATCAGTGCAAGATGGTGCTAAAATTGACCTCTGAGCAGCATACTGATGATGAGGTAAGAGGACAGCTCTTGGGTGGGAGAGAGCAGGGAGGTTTTCTAACGCAGCTAGGTCCTCTATGAGAATTCTTTTGTAAAAGCTTTAAAAAATATTGCATAAGTCACCTATGGACTGCTGTGTACTGAATGTTTGTGCCCCTCACCTCCAAATCCATATGTTGAAAATCTGATGGCGCTAGGAGGCTGGGTCTGTGGGAGGTAAGTAGGTCCTGGAGGTGGAGCCCCCTGAATGGGATTACTGCCCTTACAAAGGAAACCCTGCAAGGATCCCTGGGTCTGTCCACTGCATGAGGACACAAGGAGCAGTCAGCCATCTGCAGCCTGGAGGAGGGCCTTCATCAAACCCAACCATGCCAGCATTCTGATGGGACTTCCAGCCTCCACAACTGTGAGAAATCCATGTCTGTTGTTTCTAAGCCACCCAGTCTGTGGTATTCTGTTACAGCGGCAAGGACGGTATCCTTGTTGTAGAACAGATAAGAAAATACCGATAAGGGAAAACGGTTCCCTTGTTTCTACCCCCCAGAGTTAAGGACTTGAAAACAAACTCTAGTTAACATATTTTTCTAGGCAGATAACATTGAGGGGCACCTGGATGGCTCAGTGGTTGAGCATCTGCCTTCAACTCAGGTCGTGATGCCAGGTCCCAGGATCAAGTTCCGCATTGGGCTCCCTGCAGGGAGCCTGCGTCTCCCTCTGCCTGTGTTTTTGCCTCTCTCTCTGTCTCTCTAATAAAAAAATAAATAAAATCTTAAAAAAAAAATCGGATATATGCGTGCATACATGGATACACATGCAAACATATATGTATTAAAAATGAAATCAGGCCATGCTTTTGGCAAGTTTCTCTTTGCTTCTGAATGTAAGTTTTATGAGGGTAGAAGTTTTGACTGTTATGTTCATAGTACTGTGCACACAGTAGGTACTTGGTATTTGCCAAATGAATAAGTAATATGTTGTCAACATCTTTTGAAAAGTCTGTGTAGGGCAGCCCAGGTTGCTCAGAGGTTTAGTGCCGCCATCGGCCCAGGGTGTGATCCTGGAGACCTGGGATCGAGTCCCATGTCGGGCTCCCTGCATGGAGCCTGCTTCTCCCTCTGCCTATGTCTCTGCCTCTCTCTCTCTCTCTCTCTCTCTCTCTCTCTCTCTCTCTCTGTCTCTGTCTCTCATGAATAAATAAATAAAAACAATCTTTAAAAAAGAAAAAGTCTGTGTAGCATTGGAAGTGCAGAATTTGCCATAATTTATTTGTACAGCTGTTTAGTTGGATACTCAGGTTATTTCTCTTTTCTGTAGCTAGAACTATAGATTATGTCTTTGCAGCTAACGTCTTTATACCTTTCCCTAGTGTTAACCCAGGAGTGGAATTGCTGGGTGTTAAGGGTCTATCTAGGTTTGTTTTTGTTTTTGTTTTTGTTTTTAATTTATTTTAGATAGAGAGCATGCACATGCCTGAGAGGGGAAGGGGCAAACAGGGAGAGAGAAACTCAAGCAGAGTCCTCCCTGAACATGGAGCCCAACATGGGGCTAGATCTCAGGACCATGAGGTCATGACCTGAGCCGAAATCTAGAGTCAGACCTTAACTGACTGAGCCAGTCAGCCAGTCAGGGCACCCAGGTGCCCTGGGGTATAGCCAGTTGTTTTGGTATGCATTTCTAAATTGCCTTCTCGGAACATTTGTTTCTTACGTTATAGGAGATTCCCGGTTATACGCCATCCTGGCTAGCTTTTTTAAGTATTGTTTTGTTTTATTTTCCTCGAGGCCACCCTGGGTCGTTCAGGTCGTTACTAAGAGGGTAGAAGCATTGATACACCCTTAGCACCTGAGAAATTCTGTTTATTTTTACCCATCGCATCTTCCTTACCCGTGTCTTAGTGTTAAGAAGGGTTCTTCCTCTGGAGTACTACTCAGCGGTAGAAAGGGATGGGTTTGTGATACAATAGCAGAGATGCATCCCGAACATACCGCAGGAAAGCAGCGAGAGTAGAAAACGTATCTCACGATTCCATCTCTGAAATTCTGCAGAAGGTAAAATTTGCTGATGGTAACAAAGCAGATCAGATGTCCCCTGGGGCTGGAGGTGAAGGGGTAGAATTGATTGTGGAGGATATGAGGGTGCGTTCTGGGTCAGAGAACCATGTACAGAATCTCTACTGCATTTCTTTGCTGATGGGAGTGATGGATGGAGAGCGACCCCCTGGGCAGAGGCATGGGAGGGGCTGGGCAGGGCTGGTCTTCCATAATCCATGAACGTGTCCTGGGTCCTATGTGTGATGCCACAAAGCTGTTAACTCCCTTTGTAAATGCAGGCTGTAATTATGACTCTCCTGCCATGAAAATCGATTTCCCTTTTTGTAAATATACCTTTTTTCAAGGTTACTTTGCTATGGATTTTCCATGCCATGTCCTGCATACCATGTTAGGTCTCATTGACAAAGTTAGTTTTTTAGTTCTCATTTCTGTGGTAGGAGAGGGCAAGTCTTGACTTCCTGGTGCCTTTCCTTGCTGGAGATGGATTTACCTCTGTTTCCAGCAGGAGGAGCAGTGAGCTGTGCTTCAAAAAAAGTTTTAAAAATTAATTCTCTAGGAGACAGAAAAGGAAGTAAAACTTAGTACTTGTTAAACCACAGTTTTAAACTTTTTCAGGGCACTTGCATTTACAGTATAGACGATTTTGATGTACATGTGTTCTTCTTTAAGTTAGATGTTTTTTAAAAAGCCACGGTAGTTTTGAAGAAGACCTCTAACCTCAGTATTTAAGTACATACCACAGACCCAGTGGTGTACTGGAGCTGGCTGTACTGACTTGGGAGAGTCAGCTGTTAAACATTCAGAAATCTGTGAGCTGACTGTTCAACTCTTGGTAGCTTGAAAGCCGCCGTGGTGGGAGTTTTTCTACTATGGAAATCAGCAAAGGCTGTGGATCAGGGCTCTGGGCTCCTGACTCCTCCTCCTCCCCATGGCCAGCAGACCAGCGAACCTCTGCATATACCCAGTTGTGATGTTCTTAGGACAAGATATTCAGTAAGGTCTTCATAGGGCTGTGACCAAGAAATCGGGGTGAAAATAGTCATTTTTGGGTCATCTGTTTATGTAACTGTTTGGCTTTTAAATCCTGAGGTTTATTTCATGTCTTCCTTGATGGAAAGTCTTAGATTCTCATGCTCACATACACGTTTCCGACTTTGGTATTTTTTGTGTACTTGTTTCCTGTTTCTGAGACCATTTTTGTTGGTGCTAGCATGCTGTCATCCTGTAGGACTTTGGGTGCCATTCAGCTCTGTTTTGAGCCTTGGCCTTGTTGCTTTTAGTGAGCCTGGCTTTCTTCTGGAAGTTAGATATTAGATACATTTTTCTTAGTTTTCTATTTTCTTGTATTCATTTATTAAGAGAGTTATTTTCAGGTGGTGAATTTTTCATTCTGTTTTTATTCCTTGCATTCTCCACATTACATTGCAATATCTGTTCATATAGTAGGTATTTAATAAACATCTGTGGAATAAGAAAGGGTAATCTTTCATTCCACAGATTGATAAGGGATTAAATATTTGTGTTGTACAAATAATACTTGCTTATTAAATTAAAAAAAAATTACACTGAAGTCCATGAAACAAAACGCTCTAAAAAAAAGTCCTCATTCCCACCTACCCGTCTTGTTTTCTACAGACATATCAGCATATACTCTTTTTTTCTTCTCTGAGTTTTTGTATGTATACACCCACCTGTTTTTTGTTCCCTCCCTCTCTCCCTCTCTCCCTCCCTCTCTTCCTTCCTTTCTCTTTCTCTTTCTCTCTCTCTTTCTTTTTCTTTCCTTTTCTTTTCTTTTCTTTTCTTTTCTTTTCTTTTCTTTTCTTTTCTTTCTTTTCTTTCTTTCTTTTCCTTCCTTCCTTCCTTCCTTCCTTCCTTCCTTCCTCTTTCCAATATTATCTTTTTTAATTCTTCAACTCCTTTTCTCACCTAGACTGAAGTGTTTCATTCATCTTTCCATTTTAACACATATGTGCATTGCTCACAGTTGAGTAGAATTCCACTAGACAGAGGAGACAAGAGTTTTCTCGTTTGTTCTCCGTCGATGTACACTTGAGTTGTTTCCAGGATTTTCCTAAAACTTTTATAGATAATGCTGTAGCGTGGATATCTTTGCTGTTTTGGACAGGTAAATCTGGAATCATACATACCTGGAAGTTGAATTGCTGTGTCAGTCTGTTTAAAAAGTTTAGAAATACTTCTAAATGCCACACTGAAAGAGCATGAGAGTATGTGGGTTTACAGCTTCTCACTAATCTGATTTAATTACCATTTCTCTTTAGCTGTTTTCAGTGTCCAGCATGTTAATTTGCTCTTCATTATTAGGTGACCTTTTAAAACACATTTATTAATGAGCATTTTCAGATAATTAACGTTTTTGTCTTATATGCAAAAACTGTTTTCCCCGCATAAGTAATTTTTTGTTTGAATTTATTTATCGTATGCTTAGCCTATTTTTGTTCTTAAGCTAGTCAGGCTTATCAGTTTTATCCTTAGCTTTCTGAAGGTTTGGTTCTTGTTTTTGTTTTTTTTTACATATTTAGTACATCCATCTCCACTTAGATTGTGGAAATATGCTCTTGTATATTGTGGCTCTTTTGGTACTTGGTCTACATTTTAACTGAATTTATTTTTTAGCAAGGAGTGAAGTATAAATTCAGATGAATTATTTATGTCTTTCAATGATCCAGGATTCTATAATTTTTGGTAAAGGACAACTTGGGCATGAACCCTAATTTTCATGTATTGCTGGCATGTAAGCTTGGAAAAAGTTACTTACCCTCTCTGCTCCTGTTTCTCTGCTTGTCAGATGAATGGTATTTTGATGTAAGCATTTACTATGCTGATTGTTACATAGTTAGCACTTACTACATTTTAGCTATTAATTGTTGTGTCCATACCATTTAGTGAATGATCTCATCCTTTCCACTAATTGCAGGGCTGCTTTTGTCATATACTGCATTCCTATATATTTCCTTTTCTGTGTTTCTGAGACTTTACTGAGTGAACCAGTGAGATACTAACAGCTATCAAAGAATTCAGAGGGCAGCTCTGAATTGGCTCAGCGGTTTAGCACCGCCTTCAGGCCAGGGTGTGACCCTGGAGACCCAGGATGGAGTCCCACATCGGGCTCCCTGCATGGAGCCTGCTTCTTCCTCTGTCTGTGTCTCTGCCTCTCTCTCTCTCTGTCTCTCATGAATAAATAAATAAAATATTAAAAAAAAACAGAATTCAGACAGCTGTGTGTTTATACGCAATGAAGGAATGCTGGAGTGATCATACCCACAGATGCAAACACTGGTCTGTGCACAAGGCAGTAATTAATTGCATTCCAACCAGGCACAAGTAATCTACATTTCTGTGAACAAGAGTCACTTGCACTATTATCAGTTTTCTACAACTTACAATATTGTGACATAGTTCAAAGACACAAAAGGATAAAGTTAACCCAGACAGATGATCTAGACATGAGATTAATCTTTTTTTATTTCCCCTCTTCTGCCCACTGCAGAGGCTCATTCCTTTGATGTGCCTGTGTCTGTTTTCCCCAGTGCCTGATTTAATGACTATAGTTGTGTAAGACTTACAAATATTAGAAGAACGTCTCAAGTATTCCTCTTATTTTTTAAGAGAATCATTTTTCTGGCTATTTTTTTATTATTAATTGTCAGATGCTCATTAGAAACATTAAGAAAATGATCCTAATGTTTAAAATTGGGAATGTGTTATTAGATAGATTATATTTCTTTGGGTTTATTTCAGTTAATATAGAATTTAGGACCTGAAAGAAAAGGTATAGATGATCTCTTCCAAGCTTCCAATTTTATTCTTACTTTCTTATCATGGAATATTTCAAACAGACTAAGAAAAAAAAGTGTACTGAAACCCCATCACCCATATCACTAGCTCTCAGTTGTCCATGATCCCAACCCCATCTTGCGGCAGCTGCCCTGGATGGAAGCAAAATTCCAACGTCTCTCATCAGGGTATTATTTTATACATATCTTTAAAAGCTGAGGAGTCATACACAAGTCAACTACAGTCAGCATGCCTAAAAAATTACCAATAAAATTATAACATCAAGTGCATAATACTCAGATTTTTCCTATTATCTAATAATTTTGTTCAAGTTTCTTTGAATCAGGATACAAATAAAGGCTATATACGTTGCCATTGGTTGTTGTATCTCACATACCCTGTAATGTATTTGTTCCCTTTTCTTGCCCGTCTTCTTTTCTTTTTCTTTTGCAAGTTCTTTATTGAAGAAACTGGGTTGTTTTACCTGTTGAGTTTTCTAGAATTTGGATTTTGATTTTATTTCCATGGTGGTGTTTAACACATTCCTCTTTTCCTTTTGCATTCCTGTGACATAATTAATTCAAGAGACCTATTCAGATTTGGGTTAGGTTTTTGACTTTTTTTCCAGTAATGTTTTTTTGTTGGTGATCCATGCTTTCATCAAGAGGCATATAATCTCTGGTTGTCTCTTTTGTGATGTTAGCAGTTGTAAATGATTGTTACTTAGATCCCTTCATTCTTTGGGGGTTGCAAAGTGGTGATATTTTCACTTTTATCATTTAGAAACTTCTCCTGATCAATTGTTAGGTTATACAAGGTACATTTTGATTACAAATTTTCAAAATAATGAGTTGGTTTTGTGGCATCATCCAGAGAGGATGAGTGAATGTTTTGATTTCATCACCATTGTGATGTCATGGTTTTAAAATCACCTGGTTTCTGTTCTGTTCTTTTTTTAAAGATTTATTTATTTATTTTAGAGAAAGAGCAAGAGAGGATGTAGACTCCCTGCTGAGTGTAGAGCTTGATGCAGGGCTGGATCCCAGGACCCTGAGGTCATGACCTGAACTGAAACCAAGGGTAGGATGCTTAACCAACTGAGCCACCCATGCACCCCTAAAACCACTTGATTTATTTTAAGTCCATTTTAGCTATAATTCTTCCTAATGTTCTAATGTGCCATTGCTGGCCAGTGGAATCCTCTTCAGGTTGCTTCTGATTCCTTCTGACATGATCTTGATAATCTCTGGTAGCGTCTTTGCTATCTGGTATGACAAGGTGTCCAGGATCATCTGACACATATTCTGCTCCAGATCTACAACCAATCAGCCACTTCTTGAAGGGGGAATGGCATTCTGGGCAACTGCCTATTAACGAGAGAGTGCTGATGCTGCACAATGTCCATGGGTTTGCTCTAGTTTTTTGAATGTGGCTCAGATATTTCCCCTAATTTGTTAAGGAGCAAGTGAAAGCTAGAGTAAATTTAAAGGTACAAGGCATTAAAAATGTGTGTTGTGAGGCGCCTGGGTGGCACAGTTGGTTGAGCATCTGACTCTTGATTTTTGGTTCAGGTCATGACCTCGGGGTCGTGAGATCGAGCCCTATGCCGGGTTCCATGCTCAGTGCAGAGTCGGCTTGGGATTCTCTCCCTCTCCCTCTGCCCCCACCCCAATAAATAAATAATCAGTTCTTTTAAAAAAAACATTTATGTTGTTTCTTGTTTCTTTTTTCTTTTATTATTTATTTATTTATGGTGCAAAATGGTGGTTTTATTAAAGCTCAGGGACAGGACCCGTGGGCAGGAAGAGCTGCTGCCCTGGGCTTATGAGGGGTGGCTGGTGATATACCTGCAGACTTGGGGGAGGTAAGGAAAAGGAAGATCACAAAAGGATTTTCATACACTAAAGAGGACCTACAAGATACTGGAGGCCTATTTCTTGTGGTTTCTTTCGAGATTTCAGAATGATGGATTAGAATATTACCTTTAAATCTTCTAATGAGAGAACTATATATACACATTTAGAATTAACAAAAGGAAGTAGTTTATTTTTCTCTTGAAGAATGTTATCTTTTATGACCTGAATTTATAGCATCTACCACATTTTGCCAAATAATGTGCACTTTAAAAATTAGGGTCAAAATCCATACAAAATTGGATTTTACCATTTTATTCAGATTACCTAATACCATATAGTTGGTAGTTGGTAGTTTCTTGCTCATGTGGTCCATTTGATAACCAATTATTGAATAGTTATGTGAACTAACACGTTCAAATAATGTTATCTTTTCCAACCTTGGTACATACTGCATATAGGTTTATATTTACTCAGAAATAATAATGCACATTCTTGAAGCCAGAGTCTTTCAACCACAGCATTTTACAGGATTCCTGTGGACAAGAAATTAATGTATTTCATGGGATAGTTGTATCTTTAAAGTAGAACTTGCTTGCTGGGAATGCTTTAAAAAGAAAGTATTTGCATAAATGTTATGTACGTAGCTAGTAATTTTGAACATTTATTCCACTGTTGGAAGGTATTTTTGCTTGAATAAGAACTTTTCTGACTCTTTGCTCCAAGAAGACATATAATGACACGTAATCTGGCGTTCTTGATGGCAGATGCTGCTGTTGGTGAAAATAATTGTTCACGTACATATTTAATACTTCTGTTTCATTCTTGGTCATTTGTTTTCTCTCTTCAGATGCTGTCTTTACCAGCATCAACTCTTTAATATTTATCATAATATGTCATTCTCTTACCATTATTTATAACAGTTGCAAATCATTTAGCTTGAGTTAAAAGTCATGTTTTCTTTTTTTAGGAGGCATTGGCCACAATTCGGCTTCTCGATGTCTTATGTGAAATGACTGCCAATACTGATCTGCTCAGCTATCTGCAGGTTTTTCCTGGCTTGCTGGAAAGAGTGATTGGTGAGTGAAGTATCACACATGCTGTTATTCGTAATTAAGGAATCTTTGGCTTGTCACACTGAAATGTAAGTCCAAACACCTAGCCTTAGTTTTCATTGTATTGGTATATTTTTGAGATTTATTTCGAATATTTTTTTTTTCATTAGAAGAATCACTATGTTTTGGTAACAGCTCTGGCTTCTGACCTGCTGTTTCCTCAGGATGTTTGACCAGTAGATGAAAGTACGAATACCTCCTATGTAGGGCACACACTGGATGTTTGATCACTAGTGTTGTGATGGAGTGGTTGCGGGGTTTGTGATGATGGGGGGGCTCGGTTATGGGGGTAGTTTCAGTGATGATGATGGTGATTTTATATTCGTTTTCCAGATCTGTAAGTATGTTTTTCCCAGTTATTTTTATGGGGCACAAAGAATAATGCCTTACACATAATAATTATGTATCCGATTCTTATCCATTGTTTGGAATACTGTCTTTGCTAAAAAGCTGTTTGCAAAATAATTCAAGTAGAACCTGTTCCTTGTGGTTAGCCAAGCTTGTGGTGTTGTTATTCACTGTTTGCTATTTTTTCCTTTAAAAGAGGATTATACTTATTGTGGAGATGCATATGCTAAGAAAGATGAATTTGTATGAGGTGAGTAGATGAGTCAGCAGTGAGCTGTAGAAGAGGTTTAGAGTCTCATGTGAGTGTTTTATTTTGAATGCGGTGTTTTTAGTGGTAATTAAAATAAAACACCACAAATGTGGGAAACAGAATCATTGTAGAAAAACATGTGTTTGAAGGCAGGGCAGACATGGGTTGTCATCCCAACTCCACCAAAATACTGACTTCTCAGAGCTTGATTTCTTCATTATAAAATAGAGAAAGTGATATTTGCCCTTAATAGTTTTTTTTTTTAATTTTTATTTATCTATGATAGTCACAGAGAGAGAGAGAGAGAGAAAGAGAGGGAGGCAGAGACACAGGCAGTGGGAGAAGCAGGCTCCATGCACTGGGAGCCCGACATGGGATTCAATCCCGGGTCTCCAGGATCGCGCCCTGGGCCAAAGGTAGGCGCCAAACCGCTGCGCCACCCAGGGATCCCAGCCTTTAATAGGTTTGTTGAGAGTGTTCAATGAGATACTGTGGAAACACTTAAATTCAGCTTCTGGAAGATGATCTGTTTTCATATACAGTCTAGAGGCATTTCATAGAGCATAACAATGTTCCTTCTTTGAACTTGGCCAGAATAGATTGATGGAGAGTGCATGCTGCCTTCTGATTATCTGGACAATGTGAAAAAAAATCAACCTACTTCTTGTTTCTGTCCTACTGCTCATTACAGAATAGGTATTGTATTTTAGACTTAGATGAATGTAGTTGTCACGTGAGTTCCTTCATAATTTAGGATTGGAAATCTCTTTATAAGAAAGGTTACAGAAGGTGCCTGGGTGGCTCATTTGGTTAGGTGTCCAGCACTTGGTTTCCACTCGGTTCTTTTTTTTTTTTTTTTTAAGATTTTATGTATTTATTCATGAGAGACGAGAGAGAGAGAGAGAGAGAGAGAGGCGGAGACACAGGCAGAGGGAGAAGCAGGCTCCATGAAGGGAGCCCGATGTGGGACTTGATCCCAGGACTCCAGGATCACACCCTGGGCCAAAGGGTGTGATGCTAAACTGCTGAGCCACCCAGGGATCCCCTCCACTCAGTTCTTAATCTCCCTGTTGGGGGGATCTGGTTCCCTGGCTCATCAGGGAGTCTGCTTCCCCTCTGTCCCTTCCCTTGCTCACGTATGTGCACGCACACATACACATACGCTCTCTCTCTCTCTCTCAAATAAATCTTTAAAAAAAAGAAAGATTGCAGAAAATTTTTAGCTAACTTTTCTTTGTGGATAAAATAGAAAGTCCAAGTTGTGATATTCATTATGGCTTATCTCCCCCAAACCAGTCATGAAAAAATTTCGAGCAGAAGAAGAGTTTTCTAATCATTAAAGGCACTCTACGTTTATTTTATTTTAGTCCATTAACGTAAGATAGATTTGTATATGGAAAATTAATACAAGACACTAAAAATTTTCTTAAGGAAAATAAAATTTATTGTTTTGTTACAGATCTTTTGCGACTGATTCATGTAGCTGGCAATGACACCGCAAACATCTTCAGTAGCAGTGGCTGCATAAAAGCAGAGGGTGACATCTCAAATATGGCTGAGGGGTTTAAGTCTCATCTCATTCGTCTCATTGGAAATCTGTGTTACAAGAATAAAGACAACCAAGACAAGGTAAGGTTATTTCTTGGTATATTTCCGATATATATGTCTTCATTTAGAATATGATATTTAGAATTTAGAATATATACACTTTTTTGGGATGAAAGTTTGAGTGCTCAGAAGGTAGCTTGAAATAATATGTAAGTGCGCATATTCCCACAGATACACATGCTAGGTCATGTTTGTTTATGTCAGGGTTTGTATTTTTGTAATTTTGTATTATATTTGTCCTTGGTTGTGTTTGAGCCAGTCTCCCTTCTTAAAAATTGTCAGTGCTTGTCTGAAGGCAGTGCATTTAAACGTAGTATTATATCTTGTAGAGAACAGTCAATAAAAACAGGTAAAGTGCTTTGAAATTGTCAAACCCCTGGTAGACATTTAGTAAATAGTAGTTATTATGGACCATTACCCTAATAAAAAACAAGCAAAACTTAAATCTGATGCACATTGATGGAGGATAGCATCATAAACATTTCTTCTATTTTGAAGTTGATATAATATTTAAGTATTAAATCTTTGGGAACTCAGTAGACTGCCATTGGAAACTTCTCTTGTGCTGAATAGCTTAGAGGTAACTATATTGATAACATGAGAAGGTGATTAAAAAAAAGAGGGCAGGAGAATTGAACCACATGCCTAACATTGAACTAGCCTGCCTGTATTTTCCTAGATTTTTTCTTTGGATGGCATTTGTTTTGCTTCATCAAATATCGAATATATGTGTGGCAGATTATATTTCTCCAAGATGGCTGGAAAAACATTCCTGCAATATGATTTTGCCATTCTCACATCAGAGATTTAGCATTTGTTTTTCCATTTTCTTCAGTCTGGATGACTAAAGCTTTGACTGCTTTGAATAATTAAGTGTGGGAGAGTGATCTTGTATCATTTTTTATACACCCCTTGACTGGTCTGCCAGATTCCATCTCTAGCCTCTTCAAACCATGTCAGATGTGCAGATTCCCTGAGATCACTATGGCATGATCTGCCACGTGTGCATGGAGAAGCCCTGGAGGGTGAGATGTAATGAGAGAGAAAGAGACGAGTCCCGGCACACCAGGGCAGCAGACCTGTGAGCGAGAGGTCATATTTTGGAAGATTTTCAGGTAGTTGCTTAGTTCCCCAGTTCCAAGCTCAGTTCCCTACTTGCACAGCTGATGCCACATGAATCAGGGACAGCCTGCCTGACAGAGCCCTTTCTGAATTTGTGACCCACAAGATTGTGAGGAATAATACAAAAATGGGAAAAAAAATAAGTTATGTGGGTCTGCTTCTGTTAATAGTCCTGTGAGCTGCTGTTGGACTGATCCTCTTGCAAATAATAATTATAAGCTCTGGACTAAGACAGCCATGTGAAGATAATAAAATTTGACACAAACAGGCAGATTTTGGAATTGAATTGCCACTTGGAAGAAGGGAGTGGCACAGTGTGTGCTGTGCAGGACACTTAAACTCTAAAAGAAAATCTGCACCCCTTTCATCTTAAAGAAGGAATGGACAACTTGGAGTAAGCACAGCCATTGGAATGTGAAGGAGGGACTCCTGGGCAGGAGAAAGCAAGCCTCAAATTTTGTTTACCAGCTGTCTAAATCCATGTGGATGCTTGAATCACACATGTAGAGTAGGCTCCAAGCAGCTAACCTAAGGATAAAATAATTGTATTGAGTTTTGAGCTGCTGCGCCAGAGTTGACAGTTTAACTCCAACTGAGATAATTGCCTGCTAAAGTAAAAATATCAACATTCTTTAGAGGAATATAATAGAATCCAGTGTTTCCACAGCATAGTATTTTCAGTGTCCAGAATACAACTCAAACTTACTTTAAGCACAAGGAAATATGACCTATTCTCCAAGAGAAAAAAGATAATCAACAGAGACTACAGTGACACAGATGTCAGGTTTAGCAGACAAAGATTTTATTTTATTTTTTTTTAATTTTTTTTATTTTTATTTATTTATGATAGTCACAGAGAGAGAGAGAGAGAGGCAGAGACACAGGCAGAGGAAGAAGCAGGCTCCATGCACTGGGAGCCCAACGTGGGATTCGATCCCGGGTCTCCAGGATCGCGCCCTGGGCCAAAGGCAGGCGCTAAACCGCTGCACCACCCAGGGATCCCGCAGACAAAGATTTTAAAGCAGTTGTAACTGTGCTCAAGGATGTAAAGGAAAATATGCTTCTAATGAATGAAAAGATTGTATCAGTCAGCAGAGAAATAGACACTAAAAAAAGAACTAAATAGAAAATCTAGAACTGAAAAATATAGTACCCAAAATAAAACTTAAAAATTTTACTGAATGAGCTTGACAACTTTAATACAGATGACGGAGTAAAGAGTCGATGTGCTTGGAGTTAGGATAGTAGAAACCATTTGGAAGAATAGAGAAAAGGTTGAAAATAAAACAGTCATCTTTACGATGCTGAGTTTTGGAGGAGTAGTATGTTGTGCAACATTTGATAGTTGGAATACTTTTTACAGGACATGGCCCAGAACCAAAAGCCAGATAACCTGCTCTTATATTATATATGTGTTCCATTTCGACTCCTCCTCATTTTCAAACAGATATGAGTGAAAGGCTACTAATCCCCTTCCCACCCTGGAAAATTACTGCACCAATTTTTGTAAGAGAAAGTTGATAGAGAATAAAACACTTTACCTTTTTAATGACCAAGACTGCCTTTCTCGTGGAGCACAAAAGAGGTGGTTTTTCTTGTGTTTAACTATTCTTTTGTTGCTAATTTGGATTGGCCTCTTATAGGAACAAAATGTAGTAACCCTTAAAAGGCTTATGAAATAACTCTCCGAAGTCAGGATCAGATTGCACCATAAGTAAATACGGAGTGTGCCCAAGTGCTGCTGTGGAGAGGTCATTGGGGCTCACAGGAAGTCAGTGGTGTGTTCCTTCACGTGTGCCATTGCTAATAGCACTGCTGATTTCTGAGCAAACATTCTCAAAGGTATGGAGAAGTTCATTCTTTGAGTATAAGAATGCCTCTGTTTCTCCTACTTTCTTACTTATATCAACAAAATGCCTTACCTAAAAGCATTACTTCTAGGATTTGTTTCTCCTTCCAAAGAATCTGCCACATCACCACCATCTTATTCAGTGTGTCCTTAAAGTTTCTTTATTCTTGTCACCAAATCCTGGGTCACCACACCAGCTGGATGTGACAGACATTGACTTTGCTCATTGTTGCCTCAAAGGATAGAGGTCACGTGCCCTGAAGATGACTTTAGTTACGATTTTAGAGAAATAGATGATAATGTAGAAAGTCTTTCTCACCAGGCTATTAATTCTCATTGTGTTGTCCAGATGACTGTTCCACTTCTGCCGAGATTTGGGCCCAAATGGAAATTTGGCTGTCTCTGCTCTAAGACTAAAGATTTGAGTTAAGGGGATTTTATATCATCTAACCTGATTTAGTTCATTCTTCACCCAAAAGGAGGATCTGATGACCTGTTTGTGTTTACTACGTCCCAGCATTGTGCATAGTGAATTACATGTATTATCAACTTTGATCTTTGTATCAGCCCTGTGAATCAGGTTCTGCTAACCACTTTTTAGGAGAGGCCATCAAGTTCAAGAGTTGCATTGTCCAGAACAGAATTTAGATTCATCTGACTCTGAATTCCTGAGCCTGCGCTCTCTCCCCTGTACCATGGTGCCTCTTGTTGAGGAACTTTCCAGGGCTTTGAAAGAAGAGGTTTACAGTAGACTTCCTAATGGACTTCAGACCGAAGATGCTAGAGGCTGGTGTGTCTACAAGGCTAGCCAGGCCCCTTTTGCCTGCCCTTGGTTCAAGTCTGACACTCTTGGGTATACATATCTGTCTCTGAGTCATCCTTTCATCATATGTGAATGTTCCAGCTGTGGGGATCTTTGGATGGATAAGACAGACAAGTATCTCTTCTGTGAAGCTTCTATTCTAGGAGTATCTAGAGACTGTCCTGCCTCTTTGAACTAGAATCCCAAAATGATTTTCCTAGATCTTTGTGCACTACCAGTTGCTTTGAGACTTGGTCATAATCCAGCCCAGCTGGGTTTGAGTGCTTGTCTGTGTACTTTCATTCATTGCATTGAATGTGATGCCTTGGATGGCACCCCTTACAGTAGGGTGGCCCTTTCCCTGTCACAAAGGTCTTTTCACCTGCATTAGTTTGTTGGAGCCTTAGGGACACCTCTGTGGAAAAGGCTGTAAAGATATCATTTTCTTAAATGAGGAAACCAAGGTTTGGAGAGACTGTGATTTAGTTCCCTTAGCATTTATTGAATGGGAACCACTCTGCTCTGGAGGACATAGAGCACCGTAGTAGGGGAGAGCCACAGGCAGTAGTAGGTCTAAGCAAAGCCCACGTGAGGGGCCCTTCAGAGAGGAGCAGGTGAGTGGGGTGGTCTTCCCGGCAGGCTGTGCCGGCAGCAGCCTCCCCTCTAAGCAAGGACAGGAGCAGGACTGCACCATCATGATAAGAGGGGTGATAACCCCCTTTTGCATTTGTGTCTTTGGGCTGTATTTAAGGGAGTCAGATGTGTCTGCCTCAGATGAAGAATCTGCTCAGGATTTTATTTCCCCAGGCCTCCCATGGGTCTTGAACTCTTTAAGTCTGTGCACGTGATGAATCGTAGTGTTTCCTGAATTGTAAAGGAGTTGCTAGACTTCGCTTTACCAGATCATGGTAGGGAGCTGTTCCCAAACACTTGGTGACTTCTATTCTTACCTTGTTTTTTGTGCTTGACAAAACATAGTATTTCCTTGCTACATCTGTGTGATTAGTTTACTTTTAAAGCTTTGTGGATCTGAAATGGAGATTCTGTTTTGGTTTCTATTGTAAGAAGCACATGGGTATTAATGCTGTAAACACGAAGAAAGCATTCTTTGGCTTCCTCTTTGTTAGCGTAAGGAATGCATGGTTTACTTTTTTTCTTCTCTGTTCTTCTTTTCTTCGCTATTGTCAGAAATGCTCTAAGTGAATTCTTCGTGAGAAGAAAAACCAAACATGGTTGCTGTTTTTTTCCCATGAAAGCTGATTGCATTTTTTCATAATGGATAGGCAAATGAACTAGTTTGTCTACCTTCATTCCCCTGAAGGAAGCCATATTGACTGAGCTGGGCCATCCACAGTTTGGATTACTTGATCCATTCTGCCGAAAGCTTTGTAGAAATGCTGCTCAGCTTCTTCTTTTCCTTCTCCTCCTCTCTGAGAGAAAAGATTCTCAGCAATCACACATACGTTTGATCCCATGTGTTCAAACATATGCACACAGAAAGCTTTCATTACAGCCATGACTTCATTTTAAAAATAAGTCTGCAGTGTACAGAAAGGTTGAGATGGTAACTTGGCCAGTTCGGAGTTCCAGGTCAGAATTACTATCTATTACAAAGGTAGGTTTCATTTATAAACATGAAAAACTCTGTAATATATTTTTCATTAAAATATTTTACCCATTGTGTTATCCCAGGATCTAAATTGTGCCTAACGCATAGTAGGCCTTTGGTAAATTTTTATTGCGTGAGAATTTATATTTAAAATATTTGTCAAGTGTCCACTATGTTCTGAGCACAGTCTTAGGTTCTGAAAATATAAAGCAAGTAAGACATGACCGTTCTCTTCAAGGAGCATACATTTTACTATAAAAATTTCCTTACTGGGCAGCCTGGGTGGCTCAGCGGTTTAGCGCCACCTTCAGCCCAGGGCATGATCCTGGAGACCCAGGATCGAGTCCCACATCAGGCTCCCTGCATGGAACCTGCTTCTCCCTCTGCCTGTGTCTCTGCCTCTCTCTCTCTCTCTCTCTCTCTCTCTCTCTCTTTCTCATGAATAAATAAATAAAATCTTAAAAATTAAAACAAATACTATTTGCAGAGACATGTAGTAAAAATAAAATAACTTTTTCAAGTGAAAATCAGTGTTCCTCTAAATTTTGAGTTCTGTAACTCTTTTTGAAAGTCTTTTATGGTTACAATATATTTGAATATAGTCTAATTTACTGTAATTTACCTTTTTTAAAAAAAAAGATTTTATTTATTTATTTGAGAGAGAACACAGCAGAGGAAGGGCAGAGAGGGAGAAGCGGGCTCCCCACTGAGCAGGGAGCCTGACAAGGGGCTTGATCCTAGCACCCCAAGATCATGACCTGAGCCAAAGGCAGACACTTAACTGACTGAGTCAACCAGGCTCCCCATAATTTATCTTATTTTTGTGTTACATATCTATATCTGTATTTTAGACTATAAGAACATCTACATAGAATAATATTTGCAAGGAGTTTAACAGTAATTTTTTAATCCAAAATGGAGGCTTTGTAGATCTGAGGACTTTTTTCATTAATCTTTTTTTCTTTTTTTAAGATTTTATTTATTTATTCATGAGAGATACAGAGAGAGAGAGGCAGAGACACAGGCAGAGGGAGAAGCAGGCTCCATGCAGGGAGCCCGACACGGGACTCGATCCGAAGTCTCCAGGATCACGCCCTGGGCTGAAGGCAGCATTAAACCACTGAGCCACCCGGGCTGCCCATTCATTAATCTTAAGTAAAGTTTTAGGCTAAATTTACAATTATTAAGTATTCATAACATGATCGTTTTTTAGCTCTTTTGTCTTAGGACGGGCATCAGTACCCTGAGATTTTCACATCTGGATGTGAGTGGCCAAGAGCAGGCCAACTCGTAAACCCTTCTTTTCATTTCTATTTGATGTGTTCTCAAGCAGCATATCTGCCTATTAACTCATGAAGCTTAAACAGTCGATCGCTCTTTCCTGCTCAGTTTATTTAGGTTTCTGATCTTAGGGTTAGTACTTGCATACTGTACCCATACTGGCTGCCTCGCCAGTTCCCCCAGGTGATTGATGGTTGTGCAGACAAATGGCTCTGGGATTTCCTTTGCGCTACTGTAAGATGGGCCCTAGGCACTCTGTCCTTATAAAAGACCAGCAGCTGCACTCTTGGCTCATGCTAGCTAGCGCTCTGTGGACTTCCCAGCCTGTGGTCTTTACCCAAGGGACCTTAGCTTGGCCTTTAATATGCAAGGTCAAAAGCTGCCCTTCTATAAAACCTTTCAGATCACTGCAGAAAGGCTTCCACTCACACTCACCTCTGTAGCCTGTAGCCACTACTTTGTACTGCCCTGCTTTATCCTTGACCTGGACCTCTAGTTTCTGTAGGTAAATGCATTACTGGTTGTGCATTCTGGCAGTTTCCATATGTGTGTGTTGTTACTTACGGCTCCAATGTAATAGGTATATATAAAGTGACCCCTCACAAACCATGCTCAGCTCAGTTCTGAGTCCTTCCCCTTCCCCCTCCCCCTCTTTTCCCCTTCCCTTCCTCCCTTCCCACCAGGGATTCCTTGCTTCTCCCTTGATGATTAGTCTTTCATGAACCTGCTCTTCTAGGTCTTCCTGGTGGTCGATAATGGTGTAATCTGTACTCTTTGCAGGTACATATTTTTCCCCTTTTATAGGAGTCTTCCATAGCATTCCTCAGTGCCTGACTATTTGGGGAATTCCAGGTCGGTCCCCGACTACTTGGGGATGTTGAAAACATCCCAGCAATGGGCTCTCTGGTCAGTGGCCCCTCTATCCTTGTTGTTTGTCACATTTGGATCCATAAATACGTATGATGTACATACAGAAAACTTCAAGTAGTATGAAGAACCCAGCCAGGACCCAAATCTGCCTTGTGGTTTTACTATTCTGGCTGTATAAGCTTGGACAGATGATATAACCCCTCTGAGTCTCAGCTCCTTCATATATAAAATGGGGACTCTGACACCTGCCCGTGGGGCTGGAAGGAGGAAGTGTGATCATGTGTGTGAGCATCTGACAGCGTATGTGTGGTCTCTCCCCCTCTGTTCTGAGCAGCCCTGGTTCATACCAGTGTCCCCCTTTATGTGTTTGTATGTACGTATTTATTTTAAAAGATTTTATTTATTCATGAGAGACATTCTACAGAGAGAGGCACAGACACCGTTAGAGGGAGAAGCAGGCTTCATGCAGGGAGCCTGATGTGGGACTTGATCCCAGGACCCCAGGATCACACCCTGAGCCGAAGGCAGATGCTCAACCACCGAGTCACCCAGGTGCCCCTCCCATTATATGTATTTAAATAAAAGTTTATAGATAGCATTTCACGGTGTTTACAAAGTTTCAGGTAATCCTCACATTCTGTATTCTGTGTTCATCACTTTTCTTAATAGACGGGACTTTTTGGAGGAAGTCAAGTGAAGCAAATATGAGAACTTTCTTCAGGACAAGAAATCCTTTTTTTCCTTGTCAGTTTGACCACTCATGTGTTCTGTGTTGAATTTCTCTTTTGTTACTGTCTTCTAAAGAGCTGATCCCCGAATCTGTTCTAGCTCACTTCTGGGAGCTTGTTAAGGAACTTCCAAATGACAGGTCTATGGCCTGTCTCGGTCAGCCCGTGTGTTTTTCCTCTGTCAGAAACAAGTTGCACAGAATCCCAGTTTATTGATTTGAAGATTGAATGTATAGGCAAGATCTGGCTTGCTTAAAATTCCTCTTCTTTGTAATGTAATCCTAGTTCAAGAAATATGTCAAAATTCATAAATCAAGCTGTCACCATTAGTTTCCTGAACTTACAGTTCCTGTTACAGTAGGTGAAATTAACATTCCTATCTAGAGGACACATATCATAGCTTAGCTTGGTGCAGCTGTAAATTTTTTCTTTTTAAAGACCCAAAACCCCTTTTTGTGTCTTATAGAGTTATCAGCTTGTTCTTTTGCAGAAAAGGGGTGAATTATTAAAAGGAAGAACTATACTAAATATATAAATAAAATATAACAGTCCGCTGTTGTCTGTTCTTTTACTCTTGCACACGAACTAGGCCCCAGGCCCGTGCTTCCTCGCACAATGCCACTACCACCCTCTTCCTCACTAGGCTGTAAGCTCTTTGAAGGCAGCTTGCATCCAGTCTTCTGTAACCTCTGCCACTCCTGCTATGTGTGCAGTATCAGGAATTCATGACGCATGGGTGAGTGCCCCATTTTACTGGTTAATCAAAGCTTAGAGGAGTTAAGTTACTTGCTTGGAGTGATAGCAGCCTGAATCCTGACCAAACTCTTAAGACTGGGACTCCACTGTTTGTGCACTCACTGAAAGAGGACCCCTCTTGAGGCTTGTCATTTGAGATCTTTGACGGACTTTGTATGAATCCTGAGAGTCGGCACCTCTTGTAGAGCAGTGCACGGGGGTGCTGATGGTAGAGTACTTCTGGACAGTGGTCGCATTCCTTGGTTCCTGCCAAACCTTGGTGCTTGTATTTTTTGTCGTCTCAAGTGTTCCAGGAGTACATGACTTCCTGGAGGCTAGTGTACAGAGCTACATTTCTGGGACATGCATATTCTGAGAAGCCCAATTTACCCATATCCTAAATACCGAAAGGAAGATATTGGGCAAGTATTTGTGCATGGTGACTCAGCAGTTTGTAAAAGCCTGGAATCGAGTTTTCTTAACTGCCACTCAGTTTTCTTTACTGTGCCCTATGATCAGTTTCTAGACAACAGGGATTTTAAACGGATTTGTGTTTAACAGTAAAAACAATGATTTCACAGTATCCATAACAAGAAGTATCTGAGACTTTAGGTGAAGGAAAACCAACCACATAAACTGAGAGAGGTATCTTGTTCCTTGATGAAAATGTGGGATATTATAAAGCTGTTGTTTTTAAACTCATTTATCTGTTTATTGCTAATTCCTCACCAAAGGGAAAAAACCCAGGATCTAAACAAAAAACATGAAGATAATTGTCTTAGCAATTTTAAAATATACTTTACGGCTAAAACAATCAACAGTATACAGAGTGTATACATTAGTGGAAGAGGGTATGTACTTTGGAAGCAGACCCCTGAGAAATGAGAAGTTGGCATATGACAAGGGTAGCCCACCAACTAGAGAGGAGAAGAGAGCTCTTGTTTTACAAGAGAGCCAGGAGTAATTGGTTAACTGTGAAAGAAGCTAAGCTCACACCAAAATAAAGCTGTGTTGATGAAGTTGTGTTACAGCTTAAATCATGGGAATCGGGAATACTAATTAATTGATTTTTCAGAATAACCAAGGATCTTTTATGGAGAAGGAATAATGAAGAATATCAGAGACTTGACTATACATAAGTGGTTCAAGGTTCCTTGAACCAGCTTGTAGCTAGGTTCTGCTAGATAGTGGGAGGCTGACTTCGAGCTAATTATTTGTCCTTGGTTTAGTCAACCAAAAATGGAGGCATCGTAGTATTCATGGCAAAAGGTGATTGTGAGGGGTAAAGTAGATAATCCACTGGAAACACATAAGCTTTTAGTCACGGTCGGCTTATTTCAGCATTATTATGTTATATTAGGAATAACCTACTTTTCCATCAATGGAAATGTTTAAGTTATGGTAATAAGACACACATTCAATAAAAATCATGTTTTCCGAGAGCATTTACTCTTTCCATATAGTCTGTGCTCAGGACAATATAGTCAGTGGGAATTCAGAACAGGGCACAGTACTCTATGTAATGAGCCACTACTTTCACCTTTGTCTACAATGTGTGTGTATTTAAGGAGCACAAATACATAAACACATAACAAAATGACCCCAAACAGATACACTACAATAGTAGTAGCAGCTGTCTCTGGTTGGTAAGATTAAGGATGTGTTTCTTCTTCCTGTAAATTTTTTTCAGTCTTTACAGTGAATGTGAACTACTTTAATAGCAAGAAAGTGCTATTAAAAAAGGATTAAGGGCGGTGGGCACCTGGGTGGCTCAGTGGTTGAGCATCTGCCTTGGACTCAGGGTGTGATCCCGGGGTCCTGGGATCGAGTCCCACATCAGGTTCCCCGCAGGGAGCCTGCTTCTCCCTCTGCCTGTGTCTCTGCCTCTCTCTCTATGTGTCTCATGCATAAATAAAATCTTTTTTTAAAAAAGTGGGGGGTAAGGGGTCTGCATCTAGAGTTCTGATAAGGTGAGAATACATGTAGTTCATTAGTGACTGAAGTTATTCTTTCTCCTATGTGTGTGTGCATGGCCGGACAATATCTCAAGCCCTCCTCGGCCAAGGTCCAGGGGCTTTAACAGTTAGAGTTTCAATTATATTTTTAATGGAAATATTTCAAGAAGTAAAATGTTGGCATAGTATCTAGATAATTTTGCTAACAAATAATTAATAGCTGGTATGGAGGTGGTAGATGGTGTGTGAATGTGTGAGAGAGAACGTGTGAGAGAGAGGGAGGGAGAGAAGAAAACATAAAGGTTATTCTTCCAATGTGCTGAACATCCCCCCCCCCCCCCATCAAAGGAACGGGAGTTTTAATTTACCCTATGTTGTCAGGTATTCAGGTTCAGCTCTGTGAGCTTCTGCTGAATGTGTGTCTGTGCTTTCTGTTATATATCCCAACCTGAGGAATCTCTGAGTGGTCTTGACATTATGAAATTTCTTTATATCTCCCCAGGCTTCCTTGCTTTGGTTAAATGAGGAAAGTGCTCTTATTTCAAATAGTGGAGAGTTCTCTCATTCTTTAAAAGAATGAAGTGGAGCTGTCTGTCACACATCTGAAACAGTTTTGATCTTAAGCATATTTAGTTCTTTTTTTTTTTTTTTTTTTCCTCTGGCAGCAACAAAATTAAGAGGATCAAAGCCATGTCCCTATAATGGACTTGTTTTCATCAGGACTTGAAGGCCTCCCTCAGTCTCTTAAAAGCCTATTTGCTTATCTTGTTCTAATAGAATTTAATTTCATACCTATCACATTCTAATGGACCAAGAATGATATTTAGTCTCAAGCTGTGGATTTTAGTTTGAATTTAAATCTGCTGCTGTGTTGCACTTAAGAGTAAAGTCAGGAATAATTTTGAGTCCAAGTATGAACGAACATGCTATTTGGCATAGTGGCAAGAGCTTTTAGTTCAGCTCAACAAATATGTATCTGCCATATGCTGTGTATCAGCCAGGACTCTAGACACGGGGAATGCAGAAATGGATTTGGCCTCGTGCTTACTCCCCAGGAATGCACAGTATAAAGGGGAAGACAGGTGTAAAAATGGATCCTTCCAATAGAGTGGTGTGTGTAAAGTATTCAGAGTGGCGGTAGAAGTGTTGTAAATGCTTGGTATAAGTGGCTCACCTTGGAGCTTCCAGAGGAGCCTCAGGATTTAGCCTTCAGAGAAGAATGAGCAGGGCAGCAGGTGGAGGAAAGGGGTGGCCTTGTGTGCAGGCCCACCTGCTGCGTGCTGGCTTTCCCTGGGACCTGAGGGTGGGACGTAGGGGTACAGAGGTGGGCCGTAGGGCTTTATGTCCTTGGCCGATGGGCTCTGAACCCCACTGGAGCAGTTGTGTGTCCTAGTAAATTCATTAAAGTATCTTTCGTCTCTGAAGATGATCTTGGCACTCTTTCACAGAAACATATTCCTTCATTGTGCTCTCTACGTATGTTTAGTCTTTTGTCATACTTCTATGCTGTTGTGGATTGTTTTATTATTTCTGGCCCTTAGGGTATGATTTTCTCATTGGTCACCATCCCACCGCAATGCTTCTTTCCCCTTTCTCCCTCCATCCATCCCTCTCTTCCTCCCTACGTCCCTCCCTTTCTGTATTTTGCCCCCAGGGGTTTTCCTGGTCCTTGGGTTGTGGACTTTTTTTAAAGAGCAGTTTATCTTTGCTTCCATCTCTTCTAATTCTAGAGGACCCACAGATCTCACCCATTTACCAGTTTCTGTATTAATGTTATGTCTTGACTAGGGGTTCTAGTAGCACACTGGCAGTGTGAGTGCGGACCCAGCACCCACATGTTTTAATGGCCTGCTGTCCCCCTCCCCCAGAACTCTGGGCAAATCACAAGCCTCATTAAACTAGTGAACAGAGTTTTAATGAAGTGGCAGCCTCCAGTGGGGCCTCATTCTACCCTGGGGTTTTTCCCTCCTTGTCACTGCCCTTTTTAGGCTGAAGGCCTCTTGCCTGCACCCCCACTGTGGTCCTGAAAACCCAGCCTCTAGGGACTTTGTCCAGTTGGCTCCTGGACGCCTTCACCTCTTTCTGCCTCTCTGGCTTTTTGTTTCCGGCATCTTGGATGATATAGAGTCTGCCCAGTGACAGGGTGACATGACACCCAGGACCCCTGGGCCATGGAGGATTAGGCACAAATGTGAGTGCTGTCAGCCAAGAAGAGCTTGTGGGTCCCCACTACTGTGTGAGCCTTCCCCTGACTGCCTGCTTCTAGCATCTGCACACTCTTACCTCAAGTGTGGGTACATTTTGATTTTGGGGAAAAGAAAGTTTAAGTTTGTATTTTTTTTTTGACTTACTATCAAGGCAGCCTTGTACAGGCCACTTATTTCTCAGAGTCTCAGTTTCTTTGTCATAAAATAAGATATTAACCTGCCTCATACTCTCGTTGTGAGGATTGAATAATTATTGATGGTGATAACATTGACTGCCTTTTATGCGTGCTTCCTTTGTGTCCTCGAGGGGGCGTTCTAAAGATCTGTTTGATTTTTATCCCGTCCAGCTCCACAGCCTGCATTCCACTGTGTCATTCATTCTGCCTCCTAAGTGTGGAGGGAAGGCCCAGCTCAGAGCACAGCAGTTATCTCCCTGTAGACGCTCTTCCCAGAGCGCTTGGAGCAGGCCTCAGCCTCTCTGAGACAGGCTCTTTAGCAAACAGCACCCACAAATGGGAGCCAAGCAAGGGAGAAGGCTAGGCTCTTTTTCCGCCAGTTCGTATACCCTCCATGAGCTGCTTGCAGATGGTCACTGCCCTCCTTCTGCACAAGGACTGGCTGGTTCTCTCTTGCCAAGCAGCAGCCTCGAGCTCAAGAATGCTGAGTGCAGGGCCCTAGGGAGGAGAATCCTACATGGTCCTGTGCTAGGCAGGTTCGTCCTCAGAGAGAGAGAAAACAGCCTCCTAGGTCAGCTTCAGGAAGTCTCGGGACTGCATTGTGCTGGAAATGTCTTGTAGAGCTGCCCTTCCCCTGGGCAAAGACAGGTCTTTCTTGTGTGAGTCCATCATGCTACTTTTGTTTCTTTTAGTTTAGATCTATGAAAAATGTAAATGCACCTTGAAGGGGAAATACCTTTTTTTTTCTTTTTTTAAGTAGGCTTCATGCCTATCATGGGGCTTGAACTCACGATCCTGAGATTAAGACCTGAGCTGAGATTAAGAGTCGGACCCTTAACAGATTGAGCCACCCAGGTGCCGGAGGGGAAACACTTGAAAGCCTTATCAGTCTTGTGCATATTTGTGTGATGTGTTAACATCTTTTCCTGAGTGCAAACTCACTAAGATGGTTGGGAGAGGCCAACCACGCTTAACTTTTGTGGTCTATCAGTGTGGCCTGTTCTTTGCTCACACTCTTCACAACACGAAGAGTAATAACTTGGACACTTTCTTTTGGAGAAAAGGCATCAGTTACCTTGGCCACTTATTTCGATTGGAAAAATAAAATTTTTTTTTTAATTTTTTTTTGGAAAAATAAAATTTTAAGTCTTATTCAAGCCCCTGGAAAAGTTAATTACTTCTAAAATGAATAATAGCAATAGTCATAATATTGGAAGCAGCATAGGGTAGTCACACTGTGTGGCAGACATCCTCTCAGCCCCTTACGGTCTATCAGTGCATTTATGCTCATGACATTTCCTAGAGTAGGTCATATTATTATCACTGTCTTATAAATTTATATAGAGAGGTAGGCCCATCAGATTTCATACAGTGCACAAGGTGATGCACAGACAGTCAGCGGTGCACCTGTTCTAGACCCAATCCACCTGTTCCAGACCCAGGCTCCAGACCAGGCCACACCACCTCCCAGCCGCCTGCTTTCCTCTCCACGTTTGGCCGAGAGTCCGTGTTGGTCACATCTCCGATAGTTGTCTACTGGGAACATGGTTAGCCAATGATATTCTTCCGGTTTTCTCTGTCTGTCACAGATTGGATTTCTATTAATGCCTATAGAACAGTCAGTCTCAATCTTTCAGGTGTAAGAGTAAGGTTTTTGTAAATTAAATTTAAAATAGGATTGTCTTTGCTTATCTAGACAATTCTTAAGCTTTTTAAAAACTGACATTTCAAAACTTCCTTTTAATACTAATATTTGATTTTTCTTTAAACGATTAAGCAACATTTATTCTCTTTGCTTACATATGAGTGTCTGTGTGTATTATATGTTAACAGATAACATTTTATTTCTTTTTTTTTTTTAAAGATTTTATTTATTCATGAGAGACACAGAGAGAAAGAGGCAGAGACACAGGCAGGGCAGAGAGATAGGCTCCCTGTGGGGAGCTCAATGCCAGACTCCATCCTGGGACTCCAGGATCACGTCCTGAGCCAAAGGCAGACGCTCAACTGCTGAGCCACCCAGGTGTCCCGATAACATTTTCTTTAATAAAGACAACAGTTAAATAGCCATGACGAACTTTTTAAAGAGTCCTTCCAGGTTTTGTGTGACGTTTTCTGAGGAGGCCCTCAGGCAGACAGTGGTTCTCCTGAGAAGTGAGGGAGACCTTCCTCCCTTCACAAGCCCAGGGGCCAATCCGAAGCTTCCTTGTGTGTCTGGTGGGGAGATGATTGTCCTTTTCAGGTTGAACTGTTTGTATTATTTGTATTATTGTACATCTTATGTTACAAATCCTTCCCAAGCTGCAGTTAGCTCATGTTCCTCTTGGACATTTGAATAATTGCTTTAGTGTGAGACTAATTTCTGGGTATGATTTCGTGACATTGTTGAATTTACCCACTGGAAAAATCCACCAGGGACCTTTAAGAGCAATCTCTGTCCATGGTCAGCATTGGGGGCATGAGGGCTGTCAGAGTTGACATTTTCAATCTGTTGAATCCCGTGGGATCGATGCATGACCATGGAGGATGCAGGGACCAGCGTGAGGAGCATAACTAGGAGGAGAGATACAGTTTCAGATGTTTTCTGAAGCAGATCACGCCCTCTTTTCTATGGCAAGGAGTGACTTTGGGTCTGCACCTGCAGCCCCAGAACGGACAGCCTGGGGGCTGGGGGTGTGGAGGAGGAGGGCCTGGGAAGTCTGAGCAGGGAGGTGGGTGGCGGGGGTGTTGACAGGAAAAATCCGACTGGCAGGCCTCTGGAGCGGGAGGGGAGGGCGTGTCTCCTGCCTGCTGGAATTTCAGCCCTGGCAACTTTCTCAGCTACATCTTCCTCCCTCCCCCAACCCCAAACACAACACAACAAAACAAAAAAATATCTCGGTGCTTCAGTGCAGAGAGGGGTAGTACCAGCTGCTCTGTAAAACGTGCACCCTCCACCCACCTGGCTGAGGAACTGCCCTTAGTCTGGGCACCAGGCCCCAGCAGGAGCCTCGGAAGGGCCAAGAAGGCTCTGGGTTCTGACAGGCGCCCCCCCCAAGTGTCATCAGCCCCCCGGGGTCCCTGTCAGGTGTGGTCCAAAGGAGGAGTGGATGTTTCATTCAGCACTTTGAAGGGAGAAAGAAATTGGTCCTTTCTGTGTTCTCTGTAAGACAGGGTTGTTTCTCATCTTGAGAAGTCATTTCCAGCAGTTTCAGAAGAAGCCTTAGTGCCGTGTCAGTAAATACAAAGAGGGTCCAGATGATTTTTTCCCCACGTTGTGCATAGGATTCAAGGAGTTTGGAGTATACTAACCTCGAAAGTCCAATTGTTTTGGAACTTTAGGTGTTAATTAAAAGTATGAGGAAAATTCTCAAGTTAATGTATTTTTCTCTCTTAAGTGTTACTGTCCTTTTATAAACAGTTCAGCTTGGCATTATTAGAAAATTAAGCCCAGATGTACTTTTCCCCAAGCAGCCTTACTCTTTGAGGCTACATTTATTAAATTGGCATCTCTCAGACTGCCATGTACACTGTTCATTGAGCTTATTTAAATCTATGAAAGAGAAAACACAAAGTTTAGCTTTTGTGGGGAGATGTACACATTCAGATTAGAGATGACACTTGGGGAGTTTGTACGGCAGTGAGTCACGTTGCCCTTTGTCTTGGAACAGAGGCGTCAGGAAGCCCCCATGGTCTATGTCAGCCCGTCACCCTGCACTTCCGGGGCTCCTGCCTGACGATTGGCTCTGAACTGTCCACCCTGCTCACTGCCTTCCCCGGCGAAGGCGGTGGGTGACCTCGCTGCTGGTGTGCTTGGAGAGTCCCCTGAAGCCCATGTGTGGGAGCATCACTGTCTCCCTCTGTGTGGCATGGCAGACTTTCTGGCCACTTTGGATCCATGTAAAAGACTCAGAAAATGAAACTGCATATTTGTAGCTCGAGATAGACCTACTTTAGTCTCAGACGTTATTTCTGGTTCAAAACTTTAGACTCAAACGACTGGCTTTGAAAGCCTGAGGTTGTCTGTGGACTCTCACACCTGATTTCAGGATGGCTTCTGATGTGTGCCAGTCTACGGCTTGGGGAATTCTTCCTTGGCGCACCGTTTCATGTGCTGACAATTATCTGAAGATGTTGTTTTAGGTTGCCAGGTGTTAATTTAAACACACGCTGGCCTGTGTGCTTGCGCATGCACGCATGCCTACACACTCACACACTCACAGCAGAATGCCAGGAGCTGTAATTTAAAGTGGAATTGATAGAGCAGTATGTAATGTTTTATACTTAGGCAAGCTCCTGATGAACAGCTTCATGTGACATCTCGTTTTTTAAAAGCCTCAGGCATCAGTAATCTTTATAGCAAGAATTCTAGTGCTGTGTTATGCATTCCAGGCTTACTGTCTATTCTGCCCAGTAAATATATGGCTTTTATGGACTTATAAATCATGACAGTAGGCTTCAAGGCTTCATACATATCCAAAATCGAGGGGATTAAACCTTTACAGAATTACCAAGATTTAATGTAATTTAGACATTATTCTTTCTTAGAAGTAACATTCTTATCTAAAGTCAGTATATCTCATATCTTTGAAGGGAACTTTAAAAACATATCACCAGAGAAACACATATTTGTGAAGGGCATACTATGTGCCAAGCATGATGCTGAGTGCTGGGGAGAAGGATGTGAGAGAAGTGGTCTGAGCCCGTAAGTAACTCAGCACCTCGAGGAAAATGCTAGAAGGGAAAAGGATTACCGTGCTATCTGGAGAGTTGTGTTTTTACGATAGAGTTTAGAAGGGAGTGCTGTGCAGTGAGGCCCAGAGTGGGGTAGGGCAGAGAATCCCCCATCCTTCACGTGGCTCCGAAGCTTGAAGGAAGGAAGGAAGGAAGGCTGCCCAAGGGTGTTGATGGCGGCGCAAACTTTCAGGATAAGTAGTATTTAATAATGTCGTCGGCAGGGGCCAGATTTGCCTAACTGCTCATAAATTTTTCCCTCCCTCCCTCTTCTTTCCTTCACGGGGACTAAGGAAACCAGAATGGTGGGTAGAGCAGTCCGTGGTGACTGGCTTCTCTCTAATTTACAGACAACAAAATGCACAGATATTTAGTGAATCGTTTGATAAGTGTCGACAAATGCATACACCTGTGTAACCATCACCCCAATCAAGAGATACAGAGCATTTTCATCACCTAAGAACATCCTACCATGTCGAGGCTGGCTTTTATCTGCCAGTGCAGCATTGTGCCGAGGAATAATGGCCTACATAAGGAATGAGGAACAGGGCGGAATCTTGGATTGCATTCTTTTCCTATGGTGGAGACAGACTTGTGCTAATCCATCCACATTCCTTTGCTGAGACTTCCCTGGGAGCAGTGGCCCACGTCCTGGGGGTCCTGGTACACGCCGTGGCCTGGTTCAGGGCCCCTGAAGCAATCTTTCCCACCCACAGATGATAGTCCTGACCCTCAGCAAGTGCTTCCACGCTGATTTCTTGCAGGCCAGGTGCCTCTGAGAGTGTGTCTTTGTTGATCGTCCTCTGCGTATATACCCATCTTGGGTGGGGTTTGTCCAGGCATCAGGGATTATTATTCCACATTAGTCCCCTTTGCTCAGCAAGCATTTGCAGAGTGTCTACCTTGTGCCAAGACTGCTAAGCTCTGGGATCCAAAAACTGAGTCAGATGCAGTCTTTAATCTTGAGTAACTTATGGTCCAGTTTGGGACACAGACGGTTAAATGGAGAGGTAACCTATTGAAGGGGGAGTAAGCACTAAGGCTTCTCATCACCACTTGGGGTATCAGCAGAAGCTTCCTCAGAATAACAGCAGTTAGCACTTACTTACCGAGTGCTTAGTAAGTGCTAGAGTGCTAGGCACAGTTCTAAGTATTTAGCTCTAAACTCCTTTACTTCTCTTGATATTATTTTTCCCATTTCACAGATGAAGACACTGAGGACTGGGGAAGTTAAGTAATGTACTCAAGACCACACAGCTGAGTGACGTGAACATGAAATAAACTTTGTTATTTTAGGCTGCTTGGATTTCCGGAGCTGTTTGTCACTGCAGCATAAGCTAGCCTGTCCCAACTGGTAAGAGTGTCAGTATGGAAGGATTGGAGAGGATCCCAGATAGGGGAAGCAGTTGGAAGTTGGCCACAGGCCTCTGCGGTGAAGGGTGTGGAGATAAGATGGGAAATGAAGGGGAGACTCAAGAGGAAGAAGCTAGGAAAGGCAGGGCTGCAGGAGATTTGGCTGTCCGTGGGCCAGCTACAGGGAGAAGTAAGCTTCTCACGGTGCCTTCTACAAGGACCAGCTCGGGAGCTTGAGCCGAAGTTAAGATACCGTCTAGAATACGGTGGTGAGGCTGTAAAACCCACGCTTTCCTACTCGTGACTCTCCTGAGCACCTGCACGGAGCCTTGCCCAGCAGAAGTGCTCCAGGGGGAGTGCTCCATACTTTTTCAATTACAATTACTCTTCTGCCAGGCAGAAGGGGTGGCCATTTCTTCTCTCTGCGATGACACATGACAGGCGAAATAGATCATTTCCACCAGATGCAGGATCCTTTGGACCATTCTATCTTTTTTGCTTAATATTGCTGATTAAACACACACATACACAGTGACATCTTTGCATGTGTCTCTGTACTGTGTTGTACTTTAACACCATTCAGCTTCTCCAGGCTCTGGTTTAATGTGACATTTGGACCTTTTCCAGTTCCCTCTAACCTTTATAGGAAGAGTAGGAGCAAAAATAATAATTGATAAAATCGTAGAATATTAGGTACTCCTTTTAAAAGAGAAAATTAAGGGCACCGGGGTGGCTCAGTGGTTGAGCGTTGGGAACTCTCTGCCCCTTCGGCTCAGGACATGCATGACCCCGGGGTCCTGGGATCGCGTCCCACATCGGGCCTCCCCTCAGGGAGCCTGCTTCTCCCTCTGCCTGTGTCTCTGCCTCTCTCTCTCATGAATACTCTCATGAATCTCATGTTATTCTCATGAATAAATAGATAAAATCTTTAAAGATTTTTTCTTTAAAATAAAAGAAAATTAAATGTCATGTAGCATTAAAATACAGTTTGTGGCTACTAAGTGTCTATTTTCCTTTTTTTTTTTTTTTTTTTTGAAATTTCCAAATCCAGTGAATAGGACATTTTATACAAGCCTTTGCTCTTTATTCTTTTATCATGTACTTCTTCCCTGCTTTTGCCTAGTCATTATTAGTAATTACACAAAAATCTGTTTTAAGCTATACCTCCGGGAATGGCAGAAGTTGGTTGCTTGTCTAAATGGTCTCTAATTAAAGTTGAAAAAAAATTAGGTCGTCGTGGAGATGTTTTTCAAATGTTGGCTTAAACAGAAGAGGCTGGTTTGAGAGCAATGGGGTTGCAACTGTTTGTACTTAACTGGATTGAAGTATAATTTGTTTTTTTAAAAACCATATCTGTCTGGGGTGTTGTAGGTGTGGTCCTGATTTTCAGCAGATGGATGGACCAGGTAAGCCTTTACCTTTTGACTCCCAGGTTTTTCAGATTTTCAGAGATTTTCCATTTAAACCTGTGTTTTTACTTCACTTTATGGTACATATAACCTGAACATCAAAAATTAAAGTGATTAGTGCAAAATAATATTAGACTTCTAGCAATTAGAGAAATAGTGAGAGGCTAGAAGTTATGGGGGGAAAGTTAATTCCCTCTGTCTATGCTGGCCTTAGCCATGGCATTTCTAAAACCCCTAGTAACTCTTTCCCCTCGTATGAGTCTCCGTTGACTGGCTGTTTTTCTTTCTAGAGGGCAGTTACCTTAGCTGGTGTGTGTGTGTGTGTGTGTGTGTGTGTGTGTGTGTGTGTGTGTGTGTGTGTGTGTGTGTGTGTGTGTCCGTCCGTCCGTGTGTGTCCCGCCTAGAGTAGGTATTTATGCATTGCTTTCCTGCTGCCAGGCAGAAGGGGTGGCCATTTCTTCTGTGATGACACATGACAGGTGAAATAGATTATTTCCACCAGATGCAGGATCCCTTCGACCATTCTCTTTTTTGCTTAATATTGCTGACTAAAAACACATACACAGTGACATCTTTGCATGTGTCTCTGTACTGTGTTGTACTTTAATAAAATAGTTTTCTCACCCTAATTGGCTCAACTGTAATTAGATGTGTGCCCTTAAACTTGTTGGGCCTTCCTGGATAACCTCCCCTCCTCTCTGACTTGGTCTGGTCAGGGCTCTTCCTTCTAGCTGCTCTCAGGCTGGCTCAGGAAAAGCTGAGCCCAAGAGTCTATATTAAGGATACAGTGAGGATGTGGAGTCTAGAGCAGGGGCTGAAGGGCCTTCAGGACCTGAGGGAATCTGAACCGCTTAGAAGCCAGAGGCCACCGAGCTCCGTGTTCTGGCCGACTGTTCACGCATCCTTACCTCACTGCTCGCGGCCTACGGCTGCCACATAGAGTCCCTCTGTGTCTTGGTTCCAGGTCCTAAGTGAGAATAATTGCATGGCTTCTCTTGGGTCAGTTTCCATCCAGGTTGTGGGTACCTGACTACTCAGAGTGTGGACCCTGGACCAAACACAGACGCATCCCCTGGGGCTTTGTCTGAAATGCAGAATGTCCACCTCACACCTACTGAATCAGGGCCTGCACTTGAACAGGATGCCCAGGTGGTTGGAAGGTTCAATTTCAGAAGCACTAGTGTAGACCATGGCCACTCCTGCGTGGAGAACACCAAGGGACTCTTTCCTGGAGTAGAGCTTGTGACTGTAGGCATCTAGTATAGAAGGAGGTATAGAAAATGACCTTGCCTGTGACCATCCCTCCCTGTCCTCCCTGCTGTAGTGACAAATGCTCAGCGCTCAGCGGGGGAAGCGTGACCATGGGCAGAGTATCCTGGGGAGGGCAGGAGAGCCTCTGCAAGCTGGAGAGAGTTTTGGAGCACAGGAGTAGGGTGGGAGGATGGCCAATGTGTTCCCAGGAGAACAAGAGGTAACTGTCTAGAAAGGAGATTTTCTTTTGGAAGGCTCCTAAGGAGATAAGGTGGCGAATAAAAGTTTGGTCAAGATTCTGGAAGGCCTTTGAGTATCAAGCTGAGGAATTTGGAATTTACCCCTCTTGCCCGCTTTGCTCTGACGCAGCGGCAGTCCTCCTGCCCTGTGCCCCTACCTGGAGCCTTGTGTACTGTTCTCTCTGCCAGATTCTCACTCCCTCATTTTTTTCAGGTTTTTGCTCATCTTAATCAGAGGCCTTCCTACGCCCCTCCTCCCTTAAAATCATTACCCGCCTCTCCCTCCACCCCCCGTCCCCCCCCCCCCCCACTCCCACGTCTCCTATTCCTTTGGCACTCACTTCCCTTTCCTCTGGCACATTTCCTGCCATCTGTCATTCTGTGCATTTACAGGATATGTTTTGTATTTGCTTCATACCCCCACTCCTATTCCTAGATTGTAAGTGCAGGGAGGGCAGGCAGAGCAAGCAGAGACCCTGGGTCCTAGGATGAAGGTGTGAGAAAGGTGGGCAAGGACCCTGAGTCCCAAGATGGAGGTGTGGGCAGGGCAAGCAGGGACCCTGGGTCCTGGGATGGAGGTGTAGGGCAGGTGGGCAGGGACCCTGAGTCCCAGAATAGAGGTGTGGGGAGGGTGGGCAGAGATGCTGGGTCCTGGGACGGAGGTGTGGGCAGGTGGGCAGGTGGCCTGGGTCTTGGGGTGGAGGTGCAGGGAGGGCAGATAGGGACCAGGTGTCTCATCTTCACTGTCCCAGTGCCCTGGCAGCACCAGTTGTAAGTAGGCTCTCCGTGCAGACTGATTAAATGGGGAAACTATTTGTAAGGAGCCTCCCAGAGTGTGCGAAGTCTGCTATGTTAGGTCTTTCACCACTTTCCTCCAGCAGTGTTTTCAGGCTCCCCTTGCTTCTTTTCTCAGGCTGCTCAGTGTCACTGAGACAATTGTAATACCTTTGTAATTACTTGGCTCCAGAATGTGACTGACCAGGCTTCGCTGGGCCTTTCCAACAGCCTCTCCACTTACCTTTCATCCTGGGCACTTGGAACCGTGTCTTGCAGACCTCAGGTGACCCAGAGCACTCTCATGTTGTGCATGAACCTAACTTCCGAAGCTGGCTGTGTTTCTAGGTCTAACTTGTGTGCGGTGAGTTGTCTTTCCGTTTCCCTTCTGTGTCAGGAGGGCTGAGTCGGCACGCCCTCCCCATCCCCGCCAGCACCCTCATGACGGCTAGGTTTCCGATCGACCCTTCTGCGCCAGTCTGCACAATGTCAGGGTGTGTGCTGGGAGTTGACGGAGGACTTCTCCTGTGGGCAGTGCTCACGGCCACCCTCCCCTCCTTTGTGTGCCCTTCACCTTCCAGTCTGGACTCCCAGAAGGCCTCAGCTTGGCGTCTGGCTAAGCTGGGTTTGTCATGCCTGTCTGTCCAGACTTCAGTGTCTGACTCACTGTTTGTTACCCTTTGTCTTCCACCGATGACAGTTTTGTTGACTTTTCCCCCATCGTCCTTTGTGGCTAGATTCAAGCTAAGATAGGGTTTTCTCTTTTTTGGTATCCAATCCTTGTATGCTTTGGTGAAGAGGTGCTAAATAGGCTCTTAAGCAACCGAGGAATTTATCCAAAACTGTGTGAAAATGAGACTCCTAGGATGGAACAAACGAAAATTGCAACACCACACATACGTGTGGTAGGCTTTGTAGTTAGTGAAACAGGTATTTCTGCGGCTCACATGTTCTGTCTCAAAGTCAAACAACTAGAATGTCCACCCCTTCTTGCGGGGTACCAGCAACTATGGCAGTGCTTGTCCATATTACATGTTATTGGGCTTTGATGGCGAAGAGCCTCACATCCTTAGTTTCTGCTGTTCATTTATTAGTCAGATAATTTCAACAACCATTCCCAGTAATCCTGTTTTATACAATGTAAATGATCACATGATAAATTTTCTATTTTGTAAATTATAAAAAACTCTCAGGAATTTTAAAGAGTCATGCTGATAGGGAAGCAGTTTGAAGTCAGGCTGATAGGTGGGGTGTTGCGGGGGGTGGAGGGGGCAGTCAGAGGAGATTACCTCCCAACCCTGAGTCGGTCCTGGAACACTGCTCCTTAGAGCAGCAGTAAAAGAAATATTTGGTTTAGTGCAAGAATGATACAAAGCAGCAGGTTGCAGCCGAGTGTCAGAGGAATATGTGGAGAGGAGTGAGATAGGTCCAGGAGCCAAGGGGAGGGACATACGACAGGCTTTTGGGAAAGCCACACTTTGTTAGTAGTTACGGAGAGAGGATAATTCAACCGTGCAGGAGCTGATCTTCAAGGATTTGGGGATTATTTTAACTCCTCTAAACCCAGTTTCTCATTGCAAAGTTGCTTTAGAGGCAACTACTGGGATTAATGATTTGAAAGTTGCTGGCCTGTCCCCTGCTTGCATATGTTGCCCAGCACTGCCAAATTCGCCCCTCTTGAGTTACTCATATCTTCAGTGCAGATGTTTTAAAACCTTCGTGTCATAAGTCACTCCTCTGACATAAATTATTTCCTCACAAATTCCTTAATCTATTTTTTTTAAGATTTTATTTATTTGAGAGAGAGCACAAGTGAGGAGGGAGGAGTAGAGGGAGAAGCAGACTCTCCACTGAGCAGGGAGCCTGATGTGGGACTCGATCCCAGGACCCTGGGATCATGACCTGAGCTGAAGGCAGATGCCCAACCAACTGAGCCACCCAGGTGCCCTGTAAATTCCTTAATCTTGCTGTTCAAAATATTGGTTATTCTCATAAAGGCAGGACTAGAAGGGAAGCATCTTGCCTGAAAATGGCCCCTGTTGACACCATGTGCTTGGGGCAGGAAGACCCAATTTCATGCAGGTTGCATTTCTCCTTATGTTAACTTATAAATTTAATCTGATCTAATAATACCCTCAGGTTTTTTCACAGAGCTAGATAAATTGGTTATAACATTTATGTAGATGAATAAATGAACAATAATAGCCAGGAAAGTCTCTGAAAAATGATAGATAACTACCAGATATTAAAACGTAAAACTTCCACAACTAAAAATGGTACAGCCTTAGCTCATGAAGAAACAGGCTAATAGAACAGGATAGAAAAATCCAGAAATAGATACAAGTGCTTTTGGGAATTACATATATGATAAAGATGATGCCTCAAGGCATTGGAGGAAAAGAAGGACAGTTTTATAAATGGTGGTAGGGAGAACTGGGTATCCAGTATCTTTTGATAAAATTGGATCCATCCCATAGACTGTGCACTGGTTTGGCTGGGTTCCAAAATGACAGAAATCTACATGTTAAAACACCTGAACCTGCAAGTGTTGGAAGAAAACATGACTGAATTCCTTCATGAAGTAAGAGCTGAGAAGACTTTTATATAGCTCAGTCTGGAAGCAGTACGAGAAAAATCTTGGTAAACTTAAGTGTACTTAAAAAGAAAACAAAACTCTTTACATGGCACAAAAGGATAGGCAGGGTAAAACGATAAATGACAAAATGGGAAATACTTTAAATCACGAACAGAAAGCTGACATCCACAATACAGAGTTTCTGAAAATGAGGAAAAAGACCAGTGGCCTTATAGAAAAATGGATGTAAGACATGAATGGACAATCCACATGAAAATAAATGCAGAGGGCCCTCAAATCCACAAAACAGTGCTCTGCCCTGCCCATGGAGAGATAAGTACATGTGAAACCACATGCTGAGACACCGGCTCTCACCTGTGGGCCTGCAGCAGCCCCCGGGCTAGGGACTTGATCATGACCAACAAAGCTAATACATGTTCTTCTTGGACTCTTCAGTCTGTCCCAGAGACGAGCTCAGGACCATTAACCGTACATTATTTATAATTCTAGGAAGTCAGAAACAACCCAGATGTCCCTCAGGAAGGAGTCTTGTATCCATACAGTGAAATACAGCACACTACAAAAATAGCTGAAGTCCTCCTCAATCAGTATATTCTGCGGAGCAGTCTGCTGTTGTATGTAAACAACAGCCACAGAGGACGGTTGCACTCCACTATCTTGTGTAACATAGGGAGAAATGTGAATGACTGCCTACACACATATGTGTGCACACTCACACTTCCCATGTATGTTCAAAGAGAAACTGCAAGAAAATAAAGACTAATTTTTAAAATTTAAGAGGATAGGATATCCTCTTAAATATAGATAGAATAGGGATAGAGAGAGATAGAAATGAGAATTCTTTGCATGTCTCTGTTTTACTTCAAAATCCTGTGTGTTTTACTTAATTTCACAAATTTTTAAAAATACAGATGCAGGGATCCCTGGGTGGCGCAGCGGTTTGGCGCCTGCCTTTGGCCCAGGGCGCGATCCTGGAGACCCGGGATCGAATCCCACATCGGGCTCCCGGTGCATGGAGCCTGCTTCTCCCTCTGCCTGTGTCTCTGCCTCTCTCTCTCTCTGTATGACTATCATAAATAAATAATAATAATAAAAAAAAAAATTAAAAAAAAAATACAGATGCATACCCTCAAATGAAAATGAGAAGGTGGGCAAGAAAAGAAGAAATCTAGCTCTTACACAGAAAGAGTTATTAAAAGGGACCCTAAAACATTTTAACCGTATTGCCTTAGTGGGCTACATCCTGAGGACAGAAGCGTCACAGAGAAATCATAGAGCACATGGTGTTGTGAGGACCGGTATTGGGACCGTTCTGAAATACATACTTATACATGCTTACATACTTATGTATTTGTGCATGTCACATACTCTGCGTTTAGGATAATGTAAACAGTCGTGTTTATGCTGCTAGGAAGCAAGATTTGCAGCTTAAAACACAGATATAGAAGCGAAGAAGTTTAAAAACTCTAGTTTTGAATTTTTTTAAGTCAGGACAAGCAGTATGCATTCATGGTTGATAATTTTCCTTCTAGAAAGTATTTATTTCCCAGCTTTTTTCACTGAAAAATATTATGGACCTTGAGCCCCGGTAGCATCCACTTTGTGTTTTCTTGATATCCTTGTTCTCTAAAATGAACCCAGGCTCCTTGAAGGAATGACTGGCTCTAGGTGGGGCCGGAGACAGGGAAGATGTCCCTTGGATACCCGGATGTGCAGGGAAGTTGTTAAAGACTATACAGTATCACGGCGATACAGGGGTTGTTCACTGGCTAGGGGATGAAAAGGAAAATCAAGTAGTGGATTAAAACATCAAATACATAAAAATCCATATGCACATAATGCATGATATAAGGCATAATGCTAAAGATGCAGGAATTCTCTTTCATCACTCTTGAAGATGACTTAAGGCACCAATTCATCAGTTAGTTGTGTGGCAGCAAAGAGAATATTCAGCAAGAATGAATTATACCAGCAAAGGTGCAGAGGAAGAAAAGTGTGTTCCAGGTTGGCTGAAGCCAGGGAGAATCTTTAGTGGACTTGGTCAAGGAAAGTGGACCAAGGTACAATTCCACCGTGGAGCCCATGGAGCCGTTTTGGAGTACTGCTGGCCAGGAGCCAGGCCTCCTGTATTTTGTCTCCCTGAGTAGCCTGGTACAGCGCCTGCTAGATGCTCAGAAAATATTTGCTGAATGAGGAATCCGATAATGGAGCCAGATCTGAAAAAAACTTGTAAGAATGTCAGGAAGTTTAAAAAATATAATTTTCTAATGGAAAGCAAGTTATAGATACATCGGTTAAATAAAAAGTAAACTTTACCACAAGTGTTTTGTCACTCTATAAATAGACTTCTAAATAAGGATACCGGATGCAGTTCCTTGGAGCAGGCTGTGTCCCAGATGGTAAGGCTGAGAAGCCCCTGAGGCAGATTTTAGTGTTTGTGGTCTAACAATGCTGCAACTTCCTGAGAGCTTGCCGAGTGCCAGGCCCTGTGCTTTATGCTAGCCTGTACCTACAAGAGGTGTTACCCGTGCCATTCAGACGAGGAACCAAAGTCCTAGGAGGAATTTGCCCAAATCAGTTATGGCAAAGCAAGATTGGAACCTAGATCTATGTGATTCCATTTTAAGTAGAATTTTTTTAAAATTGTAGATGTAGATTGCATGGGGCACCTGGGTGGCTCAGTGGTTGAGCGTCTGCCTTCAGCTCAGGTCATGATCCTGGGGTCCTGGGATCAAGTGCCATATCAGACTCCCCACAGGGAGCCTGCTTCTCCCTCTCTCTATGTCTCTGTTTCTGTGTCTCTCATGAATAAATTTTTTTAAATCTTTAAAAAAAATGTAGGGATCCCTGGGTGGCGCAGCGGTTTAGCGCCTGCCTTTGGCCCAGGGCGCGATCCTGGAGACCCAGGATCGAATCCCACGTCGGGCTCCCGGTGCATGGAGCCTGCTTCTCCCTCTGCCTATGTCTCTGCCTCTCTCTCTCTCTCTGTGACTATCATAAATAAATAAAAATTAAAAAAAAAAATTAAAAAAATGTAGATTGCAACCCATTAATGGGCTATTAAACCAATTTCATTTGTCACAGCCAGAAGTTTTGTAAAATGAGATAAGATAAGTTAGAGTAGAAAATGTTTCACTTTTCACATGAATGATTTAGCAAGAATGACACATGTTGTAATGCTGGGGCCAGGTGGGACAAATGATGTGAGAAAGATAGTAGATGGTATGTGGTGAATACACGAGTGACTGGATGTCCCCACCCCTATGTTTCTGTAGGAGTTTGATCTTGTGCACATATATTCAAGTTGAATATAAGATGTATCTCTTATATTTTATATGGGGCAAGCTCAAAAAATCTGTAAATACCGTTGCCAAGGGCTGTGTGAATGAGCTGGAGGGTACCCAGACTGGGCTCTGAAGTGCCCTTAAACGGGCCAAGTAGAGGGCTGTCCACAGAGCAGGTGTCCAAGCATGGGAGAGAGGGACCTGATGAAGCAAGGTCCGTCATGGGGTGGCAGATGCGGGCATACCAGCACTCACTGCTGCCAGTCCAGTCCAGGACCAGCGAGGGCTCATGACAAGAGCAGAGCTAAGGGCCAGCATCCATCAACCTCACACTTTCCAGCCCTTGCCTTGACTCGTTAGCCAGTGAGCTGTCTGCTTTGATCACATGGCCTAGGAATGACCCCGGCTTCCCTCATTGCTCCCTGTGTGGCCTTTTAGAAACTGTTCACTTGGAAAAAGAAGACAGCAGCCTTCCCATACAGAAGGAACTCCAGCCAGCCTGGGAGAATGCTAGGTCAGCTGTTTGGCTGCCCCTGGGCTGCCTATTTCCCATTCAGTTGTTGGCGCAGAGTCTGACCACCTTTGGGGGACCATAGTCTCTTCGGCCCTGTTCTCTTCAGGGCACTCATGGCTGCATCCCATCAGGAATGTCACCAGTTCCTGCTAGGATTGTGAATCCCCACAGGGCTCTGTGAGCCATTCCAGCCACTCTGGCAGCTCTCCCAAGAAGGGCATCTGAGGCGAGTGGACCACAGACATCTCTGTCTTTTCCAAAGTCTTCCCTTGGATGTCTTTTTCCTTCTCTTCACACCAGAATTAAAGAAGGTTCTAGGTATGTTGCATGGTCAGCCTTTTCTGCATGATTGACACGAGGGCCCTTCTTAGCAGGAGAGCACAGAGGCTCTGCTGGAAGAAGAGCACTCTCTTGGGGAAGTTTCCAGAAGACCTGGTGGCAGTGTCCCTGCAGATGGAGTTCTCCAGTCTGATGGCCCTAAAGTGTGGCACACCTCCTGGAACTGGCGCACTGAGGAAAGTGTAAAAGCCACCTTCCTTCATCCGCTGAGAATTCTATCTTTTGAGCCTCTTTTTTCTGGTTTTAATCATCATACAGTAAAATTGACTTTTTGGGGGGAATATACAGCTCTTTGAATTTGTTGTATATGTATATAGATTGATGCAACCACCACAATCAAGATACAGAACAGTTCCACCATCCCAGAAACCCCCCTCGTGTCATGTCCTTTCCCTGACTATAACCCCTGCAACCAGGGATCTCTTCTCTGCCACTGGTGTTATATTTTTGAAAGTTTCATATAAATGGAATCATATAATATATGTAACATTTGGGACCAGCTTCTCACACATATCATACTGTCTTGGCGTATCATCCAAGTGATCAAAAGTTAATTCCTCATTACTGCTGAGTAGTATGGCATCGTGCAGGTGTACTGACATTCCCTCATCTGTTCACCTGTTGAGGAACAGTTGGGTGGCTTCCACCTGATGGCCATCACAAATCAAGCTGCTATGAGCATTTGGATTTAGGCTTGAGTTTTCATTTCTCTAGGTAAATAGCCAGGAATAGGACTGCTGGATCGTATATGTTTAGTTTTATAAGAGCCACCAAACCCTTTTCCAGAGTAGCTGTACTATTTTGCATTTCCACCAGCAGTATAGTAGAATTCCAGTTGCTCCGCATCCTTGTTAGCACTTGGCATCATCACTAGTTTTTATTTTAACTGTTTGTTGTTGTTGTTGTTGTTTTTAAGATTTTATTTGTTATTCAAGAAAGCACAAGCAGGGGGAGGGGCAGAGGGCAAAGGGAGAACCATCCTGGAATCTTGGAATCGGGACCTGAGCCAAAGACAGATGCTTCACCGACTAAGCCACCCAGGCACTCCTATTTTAATCATTCCAATAGGTGTGTAGTGGGATCTCATTTTTTTTTGTTTGTGTTTCCCTAATGGCCAACAATGGTGAACATTTTCTCATGGGCTTTATTTGCCATCTGTGTATTTTCTTTGGTGGTGAAGTTTCTTTGCCCATTTTTTAATTGAGATTTTTATTGTTGGGTTTTGAGAGTTCTTTATATATTCTGGGTACAGCTTCTTTGTTGGATATGCGATCCATGGTATTTTCTCTCGGTCTGTAGTTTGTCTTCTCAGTTCTGTGGCTGTTTTTGACAGAGCAAGAGCTTTATAATCTTGTTGAAGTTTTGTGTGTCAGTTTTTTCTTCTTAAGGGTCTTGCCTTTAGTGCCATTCTAAGAACTCTGCCTCATCCAAGATTACAAAGGCTTTCTCATATGTTTTCTCCTAAAAGCTTTATGGCTTTATGTTTTGTGTTTAGATCTATGTTCCATTTGAGTTAGTCTTTGTAGAAAATGTGAAGTTTAGGTCAAGTTGCCATTTTTTGCATGTGGATGACCAATTATTTCAGCACCATTTGTCAGAAAGACTATCCTTTGTCTGTTGAATTGCTTTTGCACCTTTGTCAGAAATCAGATGGCTCTATTTGTGTGGGCCTGTCTCCAGACACTTAATTCTGTACCACTGGTCTTCATATCTCTTTACCAGTACCACCCTGGCGTGAGTAGTATAGGTTTGTATCAGGCCTTAAAATTGGGTAGTAGATTCTTTCAGCTTCATGTTAGCTCTTCTACTTTTTTTGCCCGTCCACGTAAGTTCTAGAGTAGCTTGTCTGTAACTGTATAGAACCCTGCTCTGACTGATTGGAACTGAGTTAAATCTACAGCTTGCTTTGGGGGAGAATTGATACTTTTATTGTGCTGAGTCTTCCAACCCATGAGCAAGGAATGTTTTTCTGGTTATGTAGTTGCTCCTTTGATTTCTTTCATCATTGGTTTGTAGTTTCCAGCATTCAGATCCTGCATATGCTTTATTAGATTTATATCTAAGTATTTCCCTTTTTGAAGAACTATTATAAATGGTATTTTAAAAAAAGATTCAATTTCTGTTTGTTCATCGCTTATACATCAAATATGATTGATTTTTGTGTGTTGGCCTTACTAAACTCACTCTAGAGGTTTTAAAAAATAGATTCTCTGGCATTTTGTACATACACAGTCATATCCTCTGTGAATGAGGGGGAAGTTGTTTCCTCCTTTTCAATCTGTGTGCCTTTGATTGCTGTTTCTTGTCATCTTGCACTGCTAAGCCTTTTCTGATTATGCTACAGTGTCTGTCTCTTCTTCCCTCTTCTCTGACGATGCTGAACGGGAACAGAAATCACATTTTACTGAATGGAGAATTATTAAAGCTGAAGCAAAAACTAGAAAATAATCATAAGGAAAAGAAAGTGGGAAGAAGGAGAAAATGGCATGATGTCTAAAAAAACAGGCCCAACTGTTGGAAGAACAAGAGAAAAGTAGTTATGTTTATATGCAGGCCTAGTTGTATGTAACGATTTCCTATTCTGGAATTAACTGCAGAGAGTTCTTACTTACTCCAGTCTTTTCTGGGCACAGAGAATGGCCCGTAGAACTGAATTATAAAGAAGTGCAAAACCATGGCAACCGAGCATCTTCTGGGCTTTGGACAGAAAGGGGCATTCTGTAACATGTGCTCCAGCTCCCCCAGCCCCCCCATCCAGTGTGTGTGTCTGTGCATGTATCTGGGCGTGCTCACACACCCTCTGGGAAGCCTGTGTGACCGCCTCCTGCTGTGCGGTGTGGACCTACAGCTTGGTGCGCCACCACCCAGGGGAGTCTGGCCACACACCGTTTGCCTGAGTGGAGAGAGAGCAGGTGCAGTGCCCCCATCCCTCTTCCAGGTGTCAGCAGTTTTAGAGTTCAGACAGTTTAGCGAGAGTGTGAGGGCAGGCAGCTCAGTGGGAGAACTCTTGAGAGTCTCCAGGCCCTTCCCTGTGACAACCAGAGCTGCCTTGGGGGGAGAGAACAGCTGCTTTGTTGAAAAAAGACCCGGACTAAGATTCCAAGTGCTGTCCTGACACACACTGCCTCCCAGGTCCTGACCAGTGTTGTGCAGCAGAGAGTCTCAATCAGGAAATCATCAAGATCAGGTTCTTATAGAGGAAAAATGAGCTTTAAGTGGTTTTTACACAGTGGAAATGGGGGCTTGGAGGTGGGAAACATTACACTAACGTAGTTTCTTGCCTTTTTGCTCCCTCCCCTAAACCCCGTGCCCCTTAATTCTAAAACACCAGTGTGCAGTCACCAGAAGCACTTGCTGACCAAGCAGATCCCCCCCCCCCCATTTCCAGAGGTTGTGTTCTGGCCTGGGGCCATCTCTCAGAAACACTGCCCCTCAGTCCTTAGCCATCCTTAGAAAAGGAGGGGCAGAGTGGGTAGGGGAAAGAATATGGATGTGTGCCCACAAAAGAGTGTCGGCATCTGTGACACATCAAGATGCCTCTTTGTGTGTATTTGGCAGCAAGACCGGTAGCTCAGTGGTTCAGAGATGGGGCTCTGTGTCCTATTCCTGCACTCACATCCAGGACCTCAGCATAAGGACCATTAACTTAAGCACTCCTTGGAGGCTTCGTTAAGATTTTATAAGAAATTAAGACTGAAGTTGGAAAATACAAGCCCTGTGAGGGTTTGTAGAAGGGGTGCAGCACTTGCTGGATGTTCATGTTGAGTCCATACATAGTTGTGTTTATTGTGTTCAGACATTTACTAACTTGCCTGTTGAATGAGGTTCAGAAATGATTACTCTGTAGTGTTTCAAGTTTACTAAAATGAAATGAGTATTGGAAAATGTAGTGAGAGCAAGGCTTTGGGCTGTTTGAGCGTTTGCCCTGACACCTTACCTCCCTAGTGCAACTGCATGTGAGGCAGGTGCAGCCTGATGTCCTGCGGTGGAGGGAGGCTGTGTGAACCAGCGTCTGCAGTCTCCATGCTGTGCTTAGGTTGTGAAGCAGGTCTTCACACTCTCACATAGTGACACCGACTATAGAAGCTTTCGTCACATCATTCAGGCCCTCATATCAGACTGAGGTGAGACAAGCCCCACTTTGTTGTTGAATAGAAACCTGGGGCTCAGGAGAGGAAGGGGAGCTGCTGTGTGGCCCCTCCTCAGCGCACTGGCTCCATCCCAGCCTGTGCACCCCCATCCATCTGTCTGTCCATCCATCTGTCCCTCAGCTTGAGCTCGAGATCGGCTGTCCACAGAGCCTATGGCTATACATCCTCGCCCTCGAGCATGTCACATGACCTCTGAATTCTGGTTTTCACATCATTTCGTGTCTCTAAGATCAGGATGGCAATACACTGTGTAACCCTGGGGTTGAGCAGGAAAACCCACCGGCTTAGGGGTTACACTGATGGTGGGCCACACTTCCCCGCAGCCTCAAGTCCCCCACTGATTCGTAAATAATGACTAATCTTTTTACCACACTTTGGGCTTTACCAGGCAGTTTGACATGCACATCCCCAAAGAAGGTTTGCCAAAGCATTATCTTTGCTTCAAACACTCTCTCAAGAGTCACAGGGTTTGTGGTAAGAAATCAGCAGCTGGTGGTAGTATCAGAGCAGTTCTCAGGAGCCTAGCCGCTCCAGATAAACTCCTAGAGCATTGTAGAATGAATCTTCCTATTTCTAGAAAAGCAAAAATGGTGCCCAGTGAGCCAAACATTTTGCAGTGGTGTTGTCTTGAGCCTTGTAACTTGTGCGTGGGTTGCGTGTGTTTCTTAAGGGGAAGGAATGACAGATCCTGCCATTCTGGTGGAAGAGTTGAGTGCGCACCTGGGTTTTATCAGGGCACTTCCATTCTTACGGTCAGAGAGGAACGGTAAATCACTCTCTGTTCAGAAGTATATCAACAGCTGGGAGCAATAGGTCTTGAAAGGGCTCTATAGGACAGTGACTGGACTTGTTAGGTATGATACATGAGATGTGTCTTGCATCTCACCATCCTTCATTTTTTTTCTGTTTTAAAAGTTAGCCCTTTCAGGAAAGCTTACACACCCTAGCCCTACACCTTTTGTATGCTTTGCAGGGGCCATGGACTCCCTGAGACCTGTTTTTGGACCTCTGAGCTAGAACTCTGGGGATTTGAGGGAATTAAAGTGTGGTGCAAAAGGAGCTTTAGGACTTGAAGGTGGCAGGTGCTCGCTAGCTGTGTGATTTGGGGCAAGAATACCTGGGGACACGTGGGTGGCTCAGGGGTTGAGCGTCTGCCTTCAGCTTAGGTCATGATCCTGGAGTCCAGGATCGAGTCCCACAGCAGGCTCCCTATAGGGAGCCTGCTTCTCCCTCTGCCTGTCTCTCATGGATAAATAAAATATTTTAAAACAAAACACCTGAAGCCCAGTTTTCTCCACAGAGAAAAATAATGCCTGTGTTATATCTTGCAGGATTGCATTTAGGTAAAGTCTATCAAGTGATTCTTTTAGTATATGATGTCACCCCAAAATACTAACTGCTGCTATGACTGTTTTTTTTTTTTTTAAGCATTTATATTCTAATTCATTTTTGTGCTGGTGAGTCTGAGATAAACATGTGTTTGTAAAATTCTCGATGGGAGAACTATGCCTTTCTTAGCTTTTTGTTTTCACATATCAGGGGATCCCTGGGTGGCGCAGCGGTTTGGCGCCTGCCTTTGGCCCAGGGCGCAATCCTCGGGACCCGGGATTGAATCCCACGTCGGGCTCCCAGTGCATGGAGCCTGCTTCTCCCTCTGCCTGTGTCTCTGCCTCTCTCTCTCTCTGTGTGTGTGTGACTATCATTAAAAAAAAAAAAAAAGAATATTTTCACATATCAGTTTGCATGTAATTTCTCAGTAAATCAGTGTATTGAGTTGAACTGCCAGCGCCCAGTAATATTTATGTCAGTCAGATAGTGGATAGCACTGGACTTGAATGATTTGATAAATCTATAAGCAGTAATCTTAATCCAAAAGCTATTTTTAACTTCTTTTTAACTTTGAAAATAATTGATTAGTTTTCTATTTAAATTTTACTGTTCCTCCTAAGTGATACCTTAGTTCCTGAGATTGACCAGCATGAAGAAGTATGTCATACTTTGCTACGTACTGAATAGTCTATAATTATCAAGATTATCCAGTTAGCATAAAGTGTGCAGTGATATTAGCGTAAAGTTTTGTTATGTAGTGTTACCATAGCTGGAGTTGGGTGAGTGTTTAAACCTTTGTGAACTCAAAATTCTTTTATGATGATGGAACATTTTATGTTTTAGTACTCTTCATACAGAGTATGTGTTCAAATATTTTACCAGGTATGTGTTTTTTACAGGTTCATATAATATATAAAATGTATTTCTGTTCCAAGAAAAATACAAGTGGTAAACAGTTGGGAGAGAGCTTGCATATTTTCCTTTATTATCCTGTCTGATGATTAATGCATTCAGCTATGTTCAGCCTCACGTTTAACCAGGTTAGTGTTTAGTTTTGGTTAGGCTGTTTTCCTTATGAGAACAGAAATGGCCAATCCTCTGCCCTGCCTGTCTTCCAGATGGAGTCTTTGCATTGTTTCCAGATCACGGTACTTAATGTAAGGTCAGATTTTCTTGTGAAAACAGATTTTGGATTAACTATACCTGTGCACTTGCCCACGCCCCTCCACACCTGCCTGTGCACTTAAGCTCCAGCAACCTGCTGAGGTCATGGTTCTCATTTCAAGATGGAAAAGAGAGTTGAGGTTCTGGTTTATAGCATAAAAGTGCAAAAAGCAAATTGTGAGTGCCTGGTAGATCTGCAGGTCTCCCTTTCGTAGAAACCGTGAGGAAAGGGTACGAACTCTGAGATCCATGGTGTGACCTGGGACAGAGCCCTTTAATAGCTGACTCTCTGGTTCCCATTCATCTGCTTTGATTGTTGTGAGAATTTGGTGCAGAGGTTGGTAAACTACAGCCTACTGACCTCTTGTAAATAAAGTTTTATTGAGACACAGCCATGTCTGTGCCTTTACTATTTTCTGTGGCTGCTAACACATTACACCAACATGGTTAGGTAGGTGTGACAGACTACCAAATGGTTTGCAAGTCCTAAACTATTTATTTTCTGGCTCTTCACAGAAAAAGTATGCTGACCCCTGATAGAACGTGATCAGAAAACAGTGATTTGAGTCTCAGCTGTGCCACTCAGTAACTTTGTGACCTCGATCATGTTCTGTGACCTCTTCGTACCTTAATTCTTCTTCTGTAAATTTGTCCCTTCATTCAGTGAATGTTATGTGCTTGCTATGTGCCGAGCGCTGTTCTAGACTGAGGAAGTACAGCACTGAAGAGAAGACACCATGCCTGCTCTCATGGGGCTTACATTCCAGTGAAATGTTCAGTGAGGATAATAATAGTGCATACTACACAGGGAGGGTTTAATGAATTAGTACTTGTAAAAGTACATTTAGAACATTCCTTGGCATAGCGATCATAAGGAGAATACATACCCTATGATGTTAGCTCTTATTATTATGCTAACTATAGGGTTGTTAATGTGTAAAACAAAGTACAAACTCAGTTCATGGTTGGAACCCATATAATTCCATGTTTACTGTCCCTAAAGTTTTTACCGAAAGAATGAATAACTAGAAGTAATAAGGTGCAATTAGCTTCATAAAGAAAGGAAATGGCTCATAGGAAACTGTGTGTAAGTAAAATAGTGTCACTGTGTATAGTCCCAGCTCAGAGAAGTGTGAATTCACAGATTGCTTTCGGTACAGTGGGCTGCTCAGTCACAGAAGATGAGAGCAGAAAAAGTACAAAATCTGATACCGCTGACCCCTTCCGTATTTGCCTATGGACCTTGCAGCTAACCCTAACATTTTATGCTCATTCCATATTTTAAAATTCTCATTACACATCAGATTCCTTGCCCTTCTGAGGTTCTTCGAATCCAAGTAGGAAAAGGGAGAAAGAGTACTGAGGAATGTAAGGATGAGCCAAAAGGCTAATATTTGTTGAGGTGGTGATTATGTTTTAAGACTGAAGATTAATATTTGAAAATATAAAATCAATACTAATTTATATACTTTAAATAGTAATAATCTGTTTAAGTTGGTGTTTGTGCACAAGGTCCTATAAGACCTGAGATTTTATATGTTGGTACTTGGACAGGTATAGTGAATAGGGTAGAGTTAATTGGTGAGTGGAATGAATACACAGTTTCATAGGACCTAGAAATCCCTTATCGTATGACTTAGGGAAAATAATTTCATTTTGCTAATTTTTTCATTTCTAAATTAAGGAGGTTGGACCATGTTTTTCCAGGTCCTTTTTGGCTTTAATTATGTAATTTGTGAATTTTCTCTTTGATCAGATTCCCCAAAATAGAAAGCTCTGTATTGTCTCTCCTGCTAGATCTATCACTTTTCCTTCATGTAATGATATGATACCTTTAGTTCTTCATGGCTCTAAGTAAAGAATGCATGGTATTAGAGTGACAGGGCCCTACCTTCCTGAGATGTTACCAGTATCCTCATCTTCTTAATCAAGATAATTCCTCTCGTGGCCCTCATCTGTAGGTGGGGGTGTCGTTGTGATGGACCACAAAATTACCGGAGACACTTTCCAGTTCTGACATTCTGAGATTCAAGAATACAATTCACAAGATGGGAAGGATGAGGGCTGTGTTGTGTTGTTTTGTCTGGTAAAGGTGAAAAGGAGGAAAATTTGCATGGTTGGGAGCTTTCAAAGACTAGACCTGTCGTTGCAGCAAGTGGCTGTGACCTCTGGCAGTGATTTCAGGTTCAGTGGCTAACTCTGTCATTTTTCTGTGTATACAGTATTCTTTTTCCTATAATGTTCTCCGCTTGGCAGATAACTCTGTAGGAAATGTTTACATGTTAAAGCATATATGATGTGAAATAACGAATTTGGGATTACTTTGTATAATTACAGATGTGAAAATTAAATCTACAGTTCATGGGTTGTGATCTGGCAGAGATTAAATAAAATTCATATATGCTTTTTGAAAATACAAAGAAAAAACTATTTGTACTTTATTTGAAAATGTTACTCTTCTGGAACTTTCATTTTTAGGATATTTAGTAATTAGTAATATGTTATAAAAAAAACTACTGGTCAATAAAGAAATGAATTGGAAAAATATACTCAAATGATGTTACTGGGAGTCATTGCCCTTAAAAATATAAGGTTAATATTATCTATGATTTAATTTCTACCATATTCCAAAATCATGAAGTTCCAAAGAAATATAAAATCAGTGTGATAGATCACATCAGTAAGAGAAAGGATAAAAACCATATGATCATTTCAGTAGACACAGAAGTACAACATACATTCATGATAAAAACCCTCAACAAAGTAGGTGTAGAGGGAACATATCTTGATATAATAAAGGCCATATAGAAAAAACCCAGGGCTAAACTCATATCCCTAAAATCAGGGAAGGGAAGGGAAAAAGAGAAAGCCAGTACTGAAGACTCCACCAAAAAAAAACACTAGAACTATTAAATGAATTTGATAAGGTCACAGAACACAAAACCAATATACAGAAATCCATTGGATTTCTGTACGCTAATAAGGAAGCAGCAGAAAGAAATTAAGAAACCAGTCCCATTTACATTTGCACCAAAAATGATAAAATGCCTAGGATTAAACCTAACCAAAGAAGTGAAAGGTCTGAAAACTATAAAACACTGATGAAAGAAATTGAAGATAACACAAAGAAATGGAAAGACATTCCATGCTAATGGATTAGAAGAATAGTTAAAATGTCTATACTATACAAAGCAGCATACAGACTTAATGCAATCCCTATCAAAATACCAGTGGCATTTTTCACAGAATTAGGACAAACAATCCTAAAATTTGTATGGAACCACAAAAGAACCCTAATAGCCAAAGCAATCTTAAAAAAGAAAGTACAGCTGAAGACTTGGTAATTCCAGACTTCGAGTTATATCACAAAGCTGTAATAATCAAAACAGTATGGTAGTGGTACAAAAATGGACACATAGATCAATGGAACAGAATAGAAAACCCAGAAATAAACCTACAATTATATGGTCAATTAGTCTTTGACAAAAGAGGCAAGAATATACAACGGGAAAAAGACAGTCTTTTCAACAAATAGTATTGGGAAAACTGGACAGCAACATGCAAAAGAATGAAACTGGACTACTTCCTTACGCCATACACAAAAATAAACTAAAAATGGATTAGAGACGTAAATGTGAGACCTGAAACCATAAAAATCCTCGAATAGAGAATAGGCAGTAATGTCTCTGACGTCAGCCATAGCAACAATTTTCTAGATACATCCCCTGAAGTAAGGAAAACAAAAGCAAAAACAAACTACTGGAACTACTTCAAATAAAAAGCTCCTGCACAGCAAAGGAGACAACCAACAAAAGTAAAAGGCAGCTTATAAAATGGGAGCAGATATTTGCAAATGACCTACCTAATAAAGGGTTAGTATCTAAAATATGTAAAGAACTTATAGAACTCAATATTCAAAAAACAATCTAATTTCAAAATGTGCAGAAGACATGAACAGACATTTCTCCAAAGACATACAGATGGCCAAAAGGCACATGAAAAGATGGTTCACATCACTAATCAGCAGGGAAATACAAATTACAGTGAGATATGACCTCACACCTGTCAAAATTACTAAAATCAAAACCACAAGAAACAACAAGTGCTGGCGAGGATGTGGAGAAAAAGGAACCCTCATGCACCATGAGTGGGAATGCAAACTGGTGCAGCCACTCTGGAGAACAGTGCGGAGGTTCCTCAAAAGGTTAAAAATAGAATTACCCTATGATCCAGTAATCGTACAACTAGGTATTTACCTAAAGAATACAGAAACAGGGAATCCCTGGGTGGCTCAGCGGTTTAGCTCCTTCTTTCAGCCCAGGGTGTGATCCTGGAGTCCTGGGATCGAGTCCCACATCAGGCTCCCTGCGTGGAGCCTGCTTCTGTCTCTGCCTGTGTCTCTGCCTCTCTGTCTCTCATGAATGAATAAATAAAATCTTAAAAAAAAAAAAAAGAATACAAAAACACTAAATCAAAGGGATACATGTACCCTGAAATTTATTGCATTACTTACAATAGCAAATTATGGAAGCAGCCCAAGTGTCTGCTGATAGGTGAATGGATAAAAATGATGTGGTATGTATATACAATGGAATATTATTCAGCCATAAAAAGAATGAAATCTTGCCATTCACAACAATATAGATCAAGCTAGAGAGTATAATGCTAAGCAAAATAAGTCATTGAGAAAAAGATAGATACCATATGATTTCACTTATATGGGGAATTTAAGAAACAAAGCAAATGAGCAAAATAAAAAAAAGAGAGACACAAACCAAGAAACAGACTCTTAAGTATAGAGAACAAACTGATGGCGACCAGAGGGGAGGTGGCCAGAGGGATGGGAGAAATAGGTGATGGGGATTAAAGATGACTTACCACGATGAGTCCTGAGTAATGTAGAGAATTGTTGGATGACTATATTGTTCACCTGAAACTAATACTACACTGTTAACTTTACTGAGATAAACTTAATGAAGCAAAAAAAAAAAAAAAAAAACCCACTTCATGGGATTGTTAGGAGGGTTAATGAGATCACAGCTGTGAGCTCTAAATTGTACAGCATTATCAAAGTTTGGGCTGTTAACATTTTTTTTTTAAAGAGGAATTACAAAGATGAAAAGGGAAACATGTATAATTTTAAGCTGCTGGTTATTGGCTGTGTTTGCAGTGCATGGTTTGAAGACAGCACAGTGTGAAGTGCCTCCTTGCTGCCCATTCTGGAATGTGGTTCATGGTGAAAGGCTTTACACAGTATGGTGGTCAAAAGCTCTGGTTCTAGAGTTGCATAGTTCGAGGTCCAATCCCTAGCCCTGCTGTGGACTGGGAGTGACCCTGTGTGAGCCTCCTTCCTCCTCAGGAAATGGGACAGCAGTAAGTCCTGCCTCCGAGGCTTCTTGGGAGGAACAGGACGTACCATGTAACCCGAGGAGTGCCGGGCAGAGGCTTAGTAAATTCCAGCCGTGCTTATTTCTCCATGCACACATGCATCCCAATCTTCTCAAATCCAGACCTGGATTGGACTTCCCTTTTTATCCCTTAGTGGAAGTCCTTTGCACCTTGAAAACACAGTGTATTGGTAATTGGACCTCCGGTTCTGGACCAAGGTGGCATAGACACCCTTGTCTGTGCTCCCCCCACTAAGCACAGCTGGAATCCCTGGACATCATATGTGAACAAAAAAAGGACCCTTTTGAAAGGTGGAGAGAAGAAGGCAGCCTGCCTGGGGACCTCAGGACTCCAGGAAGAGCCCAATGTTATATTCCCTGGGTTTTCGTTTTGCCTCTGTTGTCTCAGACTGGGTGTTAGAGAAGCTGTCTGTCCAGAAACACCAATGGGTGCAGACAACCCCTCTACCCCCCCGCCCTCCAAGAGAAGCTTGCTCTTTCTTGCCAAAGGTCCAAGAAAGGGGCACTTTAGCAAGGCAGACTTTTAGACTATTTAACTGCCCTACTTCAGACAAACACCAAGATGACCATGGAAAAACATAGCCCCACCCTCATCAGCAAAGGCCAGGTGAGGAGCCGAGACTTTCTCCTTCACCTGGACGTGATGAGGTGCCCCTCACCCCATTGATGGAGTCCGAGAAACTGGAGGGGGAGAGCCAGGGCTTTCATCCCTGCTCAGCAGTAACAGACATCCTTCCTCCCCTGGCCAGCTCTGCTGTTGGTAGAGGCCGTGTGGGGCACTAGAACGGCCTCCTGTTCAGGAACCGTAGGCATAAAGGAGGCAAGCCGCCAACGCCCTGCCACAGCCCCACTGTCTGGAAAGACCGTGAGTGGAAGCCTGGACTTTGACCCCTACATGGTAATAGCAGACGCTGCCCCTCACCCCACCCCCTCGTTGTCATGGCATTCAGGGAGGTCGCTGAAACAGGACATCTGCTCCAGATTCACAGTCTCATAACATTCACACCCAGAATGTTTGCAGTACAAGTAAAAATCACTCGTAATGCCAAGAACCAGGCAAATCTCAACCTGAATGAGAAGAGGCAATCAAGAGATGCCACACCTAGATGACACAGATGTTGGAATTCTCTGACAAGGATTTTAAAGCAGCATTTATAAAAGTGCTTCTGTGAGCAGTTAGACACTTGATGCAAAGGAAGAAACCGAACTTTTCCACAGAGAAACAGGAGATGTAAAGAAAAGCTAAGTGGAAATTTTAGGAATGAAAAACACAGTAACCCAAAATAAAATGTAAAAACTCAATGAGTGGGCTTGGTAATAACACAATGGAGAGGACAGAGGAGAAAAACCGTGAACTTGAGGATAAAATAAAAAATTATCCAGTTTGAACAATAGAAAGAAAATAGACGGGGATGGGAGGAGAGAAAATAGAGGAGAAACAAAACTGTTGGAGCCTCAGGGCCATGTAGGGTTCTAGTAAATGTTCTAAGATTCTGTCATCAGGGTCCCAGAAGGAGAGAAGAAAGAGGGTGAGGCTGAAAATGGGCTCAAAGGAACCATTACTCAAATTTGACAAAAAGCCTACAGATACAGAAGGGTCAAGACTGGGTCGTGTTTCCTTTGATGAGCTTGTGGATGGTAAGTGACCCACCTTTCTGGAGATGTTTATGATCTCATCAACCCATCTATCCTGTTAAAACAAGAAAGGATCTTGTTTTCAGTCTTTTATTATTATTTTTTAAAGATTTTATGTATTTATTTGACAACACAAGTGGGGGGAAATGCAGGTGAAGGAAGAAAGAGATGCAGACTCCCCACAGAGCAGGGAGCCCAATGCAGGGCTCCATCCCAGGCCCTTGAGATCGTGACCTGAGCAGAAGGCACACGCTTCACCAACTGAGCCACTCCAGGTGCCCCCAGTCTTTTATTCTTAATGACCAAGACTGGCTTGTTTTATCTAGGTTGTATCAAGGAGCATTTTCAACAAAAGCATAACAAAAGAGTCTTGTTAAATAATTTGTTTTCCTAAACCAGCAATTACCTGGGAATATGCCCAGTAGAAATGAGTGCTTATGTCTATGAGGAATCATGTGCGTGAATGTTCATAGCCTTGCTTGGGAGAGCCCCACACTGGAGAAAACCCAAATGTCCATCACTGATAGAATGAATAAAAGTGCAGCATGGTATGTTCTTACAGTGAAATCATACACAGCAAAGAGAAAGATCCTGTGATTTGTAGCAATATGTTTAGCAAGAAAACCCACACTAGGGAGTGCATACTATATGGCTCCATTTGCTCAAAATTCCAGAAGTAATCTAAGATGATAGAGTCCTAGTTCCTATGTGGGGTTATCAACTGGTCAGGTACACAGGGAACCTCTGGGTGCCGGAATGTTCTTTGTCTTGATCTGAGTAGCAGTTGCACATGCATGTGGATATGTAAAACTTCTACAGGCTATACACTTAAGATTTGTACACTTTACTGTAGGAAATTAAATCTTACAATAGAATAAATATGTGTTCTGAAACACAGGTCTCTACATAAAGTCTTTTCTGTTGCCTTCAGGGTAAAAGTGAAACTTATGAGCTTGGCCATCAAGGCCTCGCCCGATTGGCCCCACCCGGACTCCTCTTCTGTGTCCCCATGGCGCATTGTGTTCTTTCCAGTTCTGGGTATGAATGACATGTTCTCTCATACCTGGGCCTTTCTCAGTCTCCCCACCCCACCCTGACTGTGGTAAGAGCAGTAAATGTGCCTGACTCACCCATTGGCCCCCACTGTAGGGTCTGTCACAAAGCAGCTTTATTTTCAGTTTTTGTCAGTTGAGTAAATAGTTGCAGGGTGTCCACAAACAGAGAATCCATCCTAGGGGAAGGACCTGAGGATGGTGTTCTAATGTTCCTATCACTCTGGTGAGGTTCCCAAGGGCGCTGCACACCGGCCACTTCTTTCCTGCTTGGGGGGCTGCTGCATTTGTCACCAGAGGCCCTTCCTGGTCTGGGGGGCCAGCCATGCTCTGTCACCATGGTTGTGGCCACCCCCAGGGCCATGACTCTGCCTCGCTGGGCCTTCCCCTCTCCCCTTCTCCACCCCCAGCACCCTCGGCTGTGCACTCTTACATTTCCCAGGATATTTACTGTTATTTCAGGCATTTTCTCTTCTCTGAAGACTAGAAGCCCCCTCCTGCAGTTTGTATGGTGCAGTCAAATAAAAGCTTGAAGTTTTAGCAGAGCCAGGCTATGCCATTCACTCCACTCCATGACCGGGAACAAGTTGGTTACCCCTACAGAGCTCATTTTCTTTGTCAGAAAAGAACACAGATTCCTACCTTGCAGAGCTGTTAGGAGCACCAACTTTTTTCACATAGAAGATATCTGGTTCATCTTTCCTCCCTCTTTTCCATATCCCATTCTCTGGTGGGGGCTAACAGCCTGTCTCCCAAGGGATGTGCTTCTGAAATGTCTCATCTCTATTCAGACATATTCCCCTCATTGTCACCTGCAGGTGACCCAACACCCTTCAGAGGCCACCACAGGCTGCCGGTGTGTCAGTCAGGATTCGTAGAAGGCCAGCAGGGGAGAGAAGGATAGTGTGTCGCTTTCCTCAGGCTCCCCTCCTGGCTTCATTCCTCCATGTGCCTGCAGGACATAGGGCTCACCATAGGGTCCAGATCGAGGAATTCCTCCCAAGGGCCAACCTGTGCCATGATTCCCGGTGCTGGCTAGGGACATGAGCTCCCAGCAGGTCTGTCTTTCTTAATTTATTTTTTTTTAAACACCAAGAGCAAGTTGATAAATCGTTTCCAAGTCTGTATTTATTAGTGGCAAGGAGCTCATCATATTACAGCGAGCAGTTGAGATTCTGTCCACGGGTTAAAAATTAAAGACTGAATGTGTTTGGGACAGATTTCTGTTTATTCTGGCACTGAAGTGTGACACTGTCGATGATGTGGTCTGGGTGGGAATCACACCCCAAGAAGCAGAGGTGGAATGCATCTTTTTAAAAACTTGCTATATGGGTTATTTTTGTTCTAAACATAGCCGTGCGTGATAGCGCAGATGTGCCAGAGCTACTTTCCTGGGCTGCTTTGTTTTCTCTGCCACTGACACGGTTTACCGATCCCTTTCTGGTCTTGCTGCTTTCTCAAGTCATATCTTGTGGTACTTTAAGAAGGCTGCTCAGTGGAGTGGAGCTTTAAGTCCTGTGCACTCAAGTACATTAGAGATCAGTTCACGTCCTGATTCATACTTTCCCCTCTTCCTGCATGAAAACAGAGGCCTTTCATCGGGCTCTCCAGATACTTCACTGGTCAGCTTTTGACGTTTTGTTGATTAAACTGTCTTCAAGAAATGGCTATAGTGGCAAAGTAACCCTGTGCCTATACTTCTTTCCTTTTACTTATGCTAGTTTAAAGTTCTTTGCAAGGAATGCAACAAAAAAATGCCATAAGTAGAAGGACAAATAAAGAGGATTATATTACTATTGCCCATCTTAGGGAGCACTCTGGAAGCCAGGTTATTGTGCAAGACATTCCCTTCCCACCCCCCTCTCCTCCAGGTAAGTGACACCCTCTGCTCTGCAGTATAGCTTTTGGCCTGGGTTTCAGATGAGACCAAGGTGACTCAGCTGAGTTCCTGTGGCTCACCCCTTGTTATGTAGAGGTCTGAAGAAGTAGAGGACCTGGCATCAGTATCAGGGCTGTGGAAAGGGCCTGCACCTTCCTTTGAAGGGGTATGCTTGGCAGCCTCTGGACCCCGTTCTCCTGGACCAAACACTTGAAGATGTTTTGCATTCTAAAACAGTCAAAAACACCTTTCTGACATCACGCCCTGAGGTTTCTGGTAGTTCTGTAATTGGCCAGCCCAGAAGCACATACATCTTGTGGCCACGCAGTTACTTCACCTTCATTACCAGATGCTCGTTGAGTTTCTACCATGTGTAATCTCGTTCCCTTCTCACTTAAAAACAACTACTATTTTTTCAGGCTTGTAAGCAAAATACAACAAGCTGTTTTAAAACCAGCTCATTTCATTCATCATTTATAAACAAAGATTTTGTCTGCTGGGTGAAGAATTCCTGAGAAAATCGCAATAAATTCAGATGCAGATGTTTGCTAAAGAAAAGTTAGTTGTTAATCTTCCTGAAATTTGGTGGTTGAACATAAAAAATATTTTTATTAATCACATTGTCCTTTGTACTTGGGAAAGAGTCTCAGTGTTGCTCTTCTAGAAACACTCCTTTGTTTCTCTGTGAGCTCTGTCAGAACCTTGCTGTGTCACCCTGTTGAGTTTTGCTGTGGAATTGGAGTACCCATCTTCTCTCTGGCTGCTTTTCTTTCTGAGTGGGCCTGGCCACATAGCCGGTCCCTGGCTTACTTTCCACATGTCCTACTTTCCCATCGTACCCAGCCTTGCAGTATCTTGGCCAGGCTCACCTATGGGGTGTGGTCTCTGAATGAGTCTCTGTCACCTTGGCACCCCTGCCATGGCTCTGCAGTGGCCCAGTCCTCTGTGGGACGCTGGGCCAAGACTTGTCTCATGGTGACTGACCTTGCATGCATATGTGGTCACCATTACAAGACCTGGGGGTTCTTCCCAACTCAGGTTGCAGAACCTACCCTGAGTGTAACTCTCTGGTGTCTTTTAGTTGGCCTGCAGAATTTTACTATTATAGGCCTTGGCCTCCTGAAACCTTCACTTTGCAAAACCTTCACAAAGCTTAGATGGAAAAATGCTCAGCCTTTCTAATCATCATAAGAGTGAAGCTAGAAAGTAAAATTTTTTGTCTATTTAAGAAAAGCAACTTTGGAAAAAATTGCCCACTCTCAGTAAGGATAAAGTTCAAAGGGTGATAAGAAGTAGAAAGACCCTTTGGGGCTCAGTTTGGCAAGGTGTATCAAAGAGATTTAAAGGTGATTATATTTTTCATCCAGTAGTTTTTCCTTTGGGAATTTCTCCAAAGGCAATTTATCAGTGATGTAGTAAAAATACTGATATATGGATGTTCATTATGTGTTGTAAAAACTTAGAAATTGTTCAAGTGTCTAGACAGGGGAAGTTAAATAAATTATGGTAGATTGTAATAATGGAATATACACCATTTTAAAAATTACATTTTTAGAGGATTTTTATTATGTGGAAAATATAGAATAGTGTGTATATAAAGATGGTCTTTGTTTTTGAACGCACATGTGTATAATATATGTGAGTTGAACAAATAAAACTGCTGGTACATAAACATGTTCGTGGATGGGATCTGTCCCCACCTCAGGGCTGGGGCCTGACCCATAAGGGAAGGGATCAGATCCTCAAATGTCAACCTGGGTTGGGGTGAGATTTCGGGGTGGTGATTGCGAGCTGAAACTGACCTTTTTCCTTCTCCCCTCCTGCTTGAGACCTTTGTGCTCAAGCAGAGAGGGGCAGAGGGTCTCAGGAATGGGGAGCCCCCTGGTTCTTTCGTGCCCACCTTCCAGCCTCCACCTCCAAGAACTAACTGGCTGGCTGGCTGGCTGGCTTGTTTGTTTGTTTATTTATTTATTTATTTATTATTTATTTATTTATTTATTTAAAACCTTGGGCATGTGGTAGGCTTACTGAATGGGAATCAGCCATCTTAAAGTTGAATATCCTGTCAAGTTTGTTTCTGTTCTTCTCGAGGCCTGGGCGGAAACAGCATGAATTGGTTGAAATGAAAGTACTTTTTTATTCAATTTAGTGAGGTATGTATGTGCATATGTGTTATTCCTATAATCCTAACAAGGGAAGAAATTGGCAGCTCCACATAATTTGGTTTAGAAATCAGCTTCTAAAAAGTCATCCTGAAAAATGATCATTGGACAAATAATCTCATGGTCACTGTGACTTTTAAAGAAAATCTTGTCACTGTCTATTTTCAGTTACTGATTCCTTCCAGAAAAAAAAATCATATTTCCTACAAATTACTCCATGAGAAAGTGTTTACATTTGCCTATAGTATCTAGTGTTGGATTATTCAAATCCTCTGATGACACAGAATTTGGTGATGATGCCAAGGCTATAGAAGAAGCACAAAGATTTCTCTTCCGAGACCCCTAACATGTTTGAATGCTTTAGGACTTGGTCCTGAGCCCTTCGCTGTCTGCAGCCATCTCCTCAGGGAGGGCACCAGTCCCGGGCTTTAAAGATCATCTATCTGTGTGCGATGACTGTGTGTACCTCTCAAACCCAGACCTGTCCCCTGGGCTCCACAATGAGACACATGGCAGCTCACACTCCCTATAAAGGAAATATAGAAGCTGTGATTGCTGATGGTCACTTGGATGTCTCCAAGCTCAGTAAAGGATACCGGCTGACCAGGAACTTAGAATCTTTGAGTCTTCCTTTCTCTTCTCCACCCACCACTCTAGAAAACAATGCCTGTCAGATCTCCCATCAGCTGCTGTTTTAATCTCTAGTGCACCACAGCAGCCCTGCCTCAGTCAATTTTCCACTCACCTGCTGCAGTGAGCACTTTCTGACAGGCTGTCCCAGAGTGCTCTTGCTCTTCCTTCCCCACATTGTTATATGGCAGCCAGGGGTCATCTTTTCAAAAATCTGCATCAGAGTATTTCATTCACCTATATAAAATCTTCAGTAGGTCCTTTTACACTGAGGAAAAAAAGATCTGAATTATTTTCCTAATCTTCAAGATTATATTCTAGGAAGCTGAATCATCTAGGGGGGTTTTAAGCACATATGTGCATATAGGTATATGTGCCTGGACCGTCACCCCCAAGATTCAGTTTAAGTTGATGTGTGATAGGATCAAGGTGTCACTTTTAAAAGCTTCCCTACGTGATTCAGATTCACAAGAACGATTGAGAACCACTGCCCTGTACCAGTGATTTTTGAAATTCGGCATGCATCATAATTATCTGAAAGCTTCCTTCAGCAGCTCTCTGCTGAACCCTAGAGTTTCAGATTCAGTAGGTTTGGGGTTGGCTCGGGATTTGCATTTTTAAAGAACAAGTGATGCTTATGCTCCTGCTCTAGGGGCTCAGTTTTGAGAACCACTATTCATTCAGTAGGCTCTGGCTCTTTTCTTTACAGCCTCATCTCCTACCATTTTATCCATGCTCCCTGCACAGAGCCACACAGATTTTCTTTGCATAATTCAGATATGTTCAGTTCTTTCCACCAGTAAGTCTGATTTGGGTTCCCTCTGGATCTTTGAGTGCTTGCCTCATTTTTATGACTCGGGTCTTAGTTCAGATGTCACCATTTTATAGGAAAGTATTACCTGGCTGCCCTGTCTAAAATAGAGCCTCCCCTGTCACTCTCCAGTTGATCATCCTATTTATTTCCTTTGTAGGAGTGATCCTCATCTGTAATGTTTTTATTTGTTTACTTATTTCTTGCTCATGCATCTCCTGTATGCGTCCTGCACTCCCCCTATGCTGTAAGTTTCACAAGTATCAGGACTTGTTTACCTGTATACTTGTGGGTGTATGCATGGGTCAGTCATTGGAGCTGTTTTACCTCCTTCACATACATGTATTTTTTCAACAACTAGTCCCTGGCATCTAACTTGAGGGCAAGGCATGGGTGTAAGGAGTGAATGTGTAGCTGGAAACCCCAGAGTCTAATGAAAGAGTCAAACAAATAAATATGTATACCATGGGTTTCATAGAACCAGACTCACTAGTCTGATCGTTACTGCCCTGGGAAGGAGCTAGTGAAGGACCCAGAGAGGCCATCAGATGTTAGATTAGTACAGCTCTCTCTACAGCATAAAGAGAGCAGATGTCTGCCTCTCACAGGATTCTTTCTGGATTTTGTTATTCTGCTAATGTATTGGGCCAAGGATGTGTCCCTTCTTCGGAGAGAAGCTCACTTGTTAGGACCATTCTGCTCCCACCTTTATTATGAGGCCACTCTTGCTTATACCAACCATGTTCCTTTCTTTTTCCTGGTCCACTGGTGGAGAGTGGAGATTTTGCCCCCAGCAGACTCTTAAGTGGGTCATATCAATCCATGAGTTAAATTAACTCCAAAGTCACTTTGACCTCAAGGCAGAGAATTCATTGCATATTAAGAGACTAAATTCAATGGTAATAATAAAATGCCCACAAGAGATACTCTAAATTTGAATATTAATTCTATCTCATTATCAAATTCCCAGGGAGACATTCAAATCCAAAGATTACATTCCATTTTAAATTAAAGTCCGAGATATTAAAGTCAGATTCTCTGCCCGTATGAGTTAAAATTCAAAGAGATTGAAGTCTAAAATGTATCCTCTCTGATTTCTTACTCTGTGTAGTCCCACCTGGAGGGGCTCCTTATGCCTGCCTGTGTTCAGGACTGCTTTACCTGCTGTAACCTGGGTTAGGGTCTCGCAGGTTCACAAACCCCAGTACTGAATCTCTGACATGCCTCACTTCTGAAATTTGAGAAGAGTTAACAGGGCACAGGCTTATCAGAGCACTGCCCCCCACACACACCAAAGTTAGACAAGCCAGTTCCCAGTCTGCTAAAGGTTCTCCCCAAGCAAAAGTGTGTCTGCAGTAACCAGCACTTAATAGTATTTGCTGTCAAACGGCAGAAAGTCTGTGTTGTCTGAGGGAGTTTGAGGGAGTGTGATGCAGAAAGGCTTCATTTCTGCTTCTCTAGGCCTTCATCTAGTCTGTGACAGTTGGTGGCCTGTGACATTCAGGGGTTCTCTCCTCACTCTTTTTTTGGATCCTGCTTCTTTGAGCAATTCCAGTGAGCCAAGCCCATGTTTCTTCCCATCCTAGGCTTTGTGGGGCCCAGTCATAGTTCCTGTTCCAGAAACAACTCAAACATCTACCCCATCTCTGAGAGCAGTTAGGACTGGGTGCATTTTCATTTCCCTTTAGATCTTCTTATCCTGACCTTCTAGATAATTATTTTCCATTTTATATCTGGGTAATCTATCCTCTAAGATTTCAGCTTCTACTCCTTAAAAAAGAATTAAATAAATAAATCACTCTTCCTTCACCTGAAGCAGCCTGATTGCTTTCTTCTGTTTTTGTTCTTCCACTGTTTCTGCTTTGATGGTGAGACTGTGCACTGTTCATGCCACTCTGGCTCCCTCTTTGATTTCCAGAGTCAGAATGCTCCAAAGACCTTTTGAAATCGCAGTATTTAGCGGAGTTTATTTCTTGTACTTCAGAATAAGAAGACTGTCTCTTTGTGTTTTTTTCTGGTCTTGGGATCTACCTAAATATTCTCTTAGCATGTATGACACTACAGTTTTCTGGCACCTAGCCTTTTCAAGTTAAAAAGGTTCTCCAGTTTTCTGAGAATTAAAATATAAATAGTTGCTAACCATTATCAGATGTTTTTTCTGTAATATTGAGGTAATTCTTAGTACATTAATGAGGACGATTACACTGTAGATTTTCTGGTCGATGTTAGGATCGTGGTGCGTTTTTATAGCATGTTTAATTCGGTTCATCTAATACTATTGGTAGGATTTTTTTGTGAGGGTTGGGTGGAAGGGGGTATATATTCATAGTTAAATTGGCCCGTAATTTCCTATCGTGGTCTAGCTAATGCTGGTTTTGAGCCTAGTCGGAGTAGCCTTTTAAAATGAGTTGGGAAGCTTTCTCTCTTGTTCTGTTGTTTTGGAACAACTTACACACATAGAGATTATGTGGTCCTGAAAAACTTCGTGGCACTCACTTGGAGAGCTGTTGGGTCTTTCTTTGTTTTTGTCACTGAGTCTTGGGTCATTTTCATATCTTTAAATAATTTAAGTATTTAAATTATTCTAGATTTTTATTTATTGTGTCAACACTGGTGTTTTCCATTTTCCTCAGAGATAGCCATTACACCTAGATTTCTTGCTTTTTTTCATAAAATTCATAATATTTTATGTTTTCTGTAGCTGTTTATCTCTTTTCATTCTGTTTGTTTAAATAGATGCTTCTCTTTTCTTCCTTCATTAGCCTTCCTGGGATTTTTAGCATTTTATTAATGTTCGTGAAGAACCCCCTTTGGCTCTGGTTCACCTTTCTGCAATGCTGGAACTTTCTGCTGCGCTGACCCAAGACTTTATTTATTTATCCATGAGAGACACAGAGAGAGAGACAGGCAGAGGGGGAAGCAGGCTCCCTGCAGGGAGCCTGATGTGGGATTCGATCCCAGGACCCCAGGATCACTACCTGACCTAAAGGCAGATGCTCACCCACTGACCCACCCAGGTGCCCCTAGCAGTCTTCTCTTGCACAGTGATACACACATGAGTCCGTGGAGTAACATCTCTAAAATGCGAAAGTGCTCAGTCTGGAATTCCATATCCAGCTAACATATCCTTCACAAATGAAAGTAGAATAAAGACATTTCCAGACAAATGAGAATTTGATGTTAACAGAGCTGCGCCCTGAAGGGTATTGAGGGAAGTTGTATCAAATGGAGGACAATGCTGCCAGATGGAGACTGACTGTACGAAGAAACGAAGGTACTGGAATATGGAATAGTTAAATATGTGACTAAAAACAAAATACCTTTATCCTCACTTTCAGATTTATTTAAAAGGCACCAGCCCTTGAATCAATCATAACAGCAGTGTATTTGGGGGTGTATAGCAGATACAGAAGTAAATGTATGCAAGCAGTTGCCCCAGCGTCAAGTGGAGCATCCAGTTGTGAGACTCTTACACTGTATGGAAAACAGTGTAATATTGTTTGTTGATAGCCCACAGCGAGTTAAAGATGCATCCTCTAAACCCTAGAGCAACTGATTTTAAAAAAGGAGAGACGGTTAGTAAGTGGCACAAGGAAGCTCCGGCTGGCGGAGGCTGGGAGTGAGCAGCAAAGGTGGCAGACGTTCTGACCCTGGTTTGTCTGTGGTTGTGCAATGGCAGCTGCAGTCTGCTGCAGGTTAGTCATAGCTGCACAAAGTTTGCTTTAGTAATTGGAAAAAGAAAGTACCAGCGGGGTAAACGTGAAGGGCAGTGTGCTCCACTGTAGGGGCTCCTTTCAGGGTTTCCACTGGGTCCCAGGCGTTGGCTCACTGGGTGCTCTTGGACTCGGCACCAGTGAGGAATTCTCAGCTCAGATGCGTGTTGGAATCGCTGGAGGACTTTGTCCAATTCTCCACGATTGGGACTTCTTTGTTTGGGGCTGGGACCACAGGACTAGTACAGTGTGAAACCTCCCAAGTGATGCCAATGTGGAGCCAAAGTTGTGAACCCCTGGCCTAGCCTTGGGCTTTGCATTCTAGATTAAAGATTGTCTGCAGAATGCAGAATTTATAAACATCCTGGAGCTTCCTGAGTAATAGCACCATGACTTTTTCCTCTGGTAGCAGCAGCAGCTTGGTCGTGAAGTGCCCAGTGTGAAGCTGCACAAAACACCATGGAAATGAGCACAACGTGGAGATGAATGATACTGTGTGTTTGTGGGACTCAGCTCATGAGACAGCCAGGAAAAACACGGGCCTAACCTAGAGTCACCATATCTACAAATTTCCTGGTTTTAGAAATGTAAATCTTAAGGGCACCTGGGTGGTTCAGTTGGTGAAGCATCTGCCTTCAGCTTAGGTCATGATCCTAGGGTCCTGGGTTTGAGCCCCATGTTGGGGCTCCCTCCTCTGCCTCCCCCGCCCCCACTCATATTTTTTCTCTCTCAAATAAAAATCTTTATCAGTGTAAATCTTTATATATTGGAGCTTTGCCAAGGCACAGCTTGTGTTTGGTAAAGGAGTGCCATGTCCAGCCCTTTGCAAGTATGGTGGTGAAGGAAACCTTCAGAATCTCTGAACCAGGTGACAGCAATATTACAAATGCTGCTGATTACAATTATGTCCAGATTATGTATGGGGTGCTGTGCTGGATGCTTTCTCACGGATCTTCCCCATAACCCTCTGAGGTGGGTGTGACCCCCTTGTCACATGAAGTCTAGACTTGAAGTTTAGAAACCTCCACAAGGTTCCATGGCTGAAAGGATGAGCTGGAATTCTCTGGTAGGTCTGTGCATCCAAAGTATCCTCTGTCCCTCCAGCTGGTCGGGGTGATAATGGAGTCTTGACCCATGGGCAGGTGCACCCACACCTCTGACTGGATGGTCTTTTTCATCCAGCACCACCTTTGGGCTCCAGGCCCTGTGCATGGCTGTTAGCATGCCTGAGGACGGCTTCATCCCCACGGAGATCTTGTTGGAGCATTGTGGTACCCCTGCTGGTCATTGATCCACTTCTGAATGAGGATTCTAATCATCTTCCTACTTGTGTCTGTATCTGTTTTGAGGAGTTGTGTTGTGAACACAGTTTTGCCAAATGTCAGTTAAGCTTGATTCACTATATACTTAATGGAGATTATGTCCTGTGTTGGTATCGCGCTCTTGCCTTTCTTTGGGTTCTTGGATTTTTGCATTTACCGTTTGATGTGAGAGCAGCTAAAATAGTTGAGGCTCTGTTTTCTGTCCATATAATACATTTTCCCAGAGGAGCTGAGATAGTATAGGTGGGCCTACTTGGCAGAGTACATTCTCTGGGATGATTGGCCAAGGTGGGAGGGAAGAGTTAGCAAATCAGTTAGTTGTCCTTCTGTTTACTCTTTATTTCCAGGGGCTAAATGTTCGTTTGTTTAAGCCAGATTTTCTGTCTTGTTGAGATGTGTTACCTTGTGAAAGCGTTGACTGAGCTTGGCTCCTTGATATGAACTACAGCTTGTGACTCATTTATTATAGGTCTAGAATCAGTTCCCAACATGTTAGGTAAGAAAACAAACAGCTTCCTTGTTTTATGAAGTGTGAACAGAAGAATACTTGTTAATTTCCTAATTGTTCTCCCCTGCCCCAGACAGGAGCTCCATACGCATAGCTGAAGCAGTATACTTGAGCTTGGTCCTAACACAGTCGTATTATCAGCCACTCCTCCTGAAGGGCTGGCATCTGTGTGTTCTTATCCCAGGGATGTAACCTGAGTTCATTCCTAAATACGTGATTGTGTATTTGTCATAATGCCACTGTCATCCTTGTCTAGAGATCATTTATGTTAAAAACGTTTAATGAATCTCTGTAAAAATTTATCTTGTCTCATTTCATAATGGAGCAGCATGAACAAGAAATTCTTATCTGGGAAAGCATGCCCTCAGTTCAGCCACGACTCTAGTGTACCCATGATCTTCAAGAGCTCTTTAATTCACCCTTACTGCATGTCTAAATCTCAAACTTTTGCACGTGATTTCATTTCCTTCAAAGGAAATCTTAGCCATTTAGCATACCTGAGAATTCTACCGTATCCCCCTCCCCAAGAAAATGAGATTTTTTTTTGCATCAAATAATAGATCCTGGATGGTTTTATTTCTCATACACAAAAAAGGTTTTTGAAAATAAATTTACTGTTTTTCCTAATACAAAGTAGGATTGTGAACTCTCAGCTACATGGAAGTTCTCCTCCTGCTTACTCCTCCTTTCAAGAGCTCCCCTCTTGCTCCCAGCTCCTGAACTTCCTGTTAACGGTATCATGAGCTCCTGCCATCACGGAGCACCGGCCATGCGCTAGTCTGTGTAGCAATCTATTCCCTTCTCACAACCACCCTTGGAAGTGAGCCCCATCCTCCCATTTTATGGGCAAGAAAACACAATCTCCAAGGTTAAATAACATACCCAAAGTCACGCAGCTCAGCAATGCTGCAGAACCAGGCTTTGACCCCAGCACAGTGGCTCCATGGTCCTTGCTCTTCATCTCAGTGCTGTGCTTCCTGGCCAGTCCCTGGAATGTTCTGTGTTCCTTCTGAGCTCCCAGCTTTTGCACATGCTCTTCTCCCTGCAAAACATTCTCCACAGCCCCCTTGATTTGTCCATTTAGCCACTTTGAGCTAAATGTCACTTCTTCAGGGAGGCCTTCCCTGTGTCAGACACCAAGCTCTTCTTGGTACGTTCCAGAAGGATTTAGATCACAGGTTTGCTAAGGCCTGGAGGGCCAGTTGGTATTCCTTCATCACTATGCCAGTGACCAGGCGGTTGCTCCTTTTCTGGATCCCTCCTCTTCACCCCAGGGCAGAGGCATTGGAGATGTCATTGTTAGCACCCCAGTCCTGCTAGTTGATGCATGGCAGGTATTGGAGATGTGCGGTGTAAGAATTGCTTTGGGAAGCTTTGAATATAATCTCAGGTGGGGCCACTACCAGTTTGGCCATAAAATTTCTATGTGCCGTTAAAGTTTCCCCACCAGTGCTCCTCAGACTGTCTGTGCTGAAGAACCACTCATCTTTTCCCCAAACCATCCTGGACCAATATGCTTATATAATACAAATTACTAGAAAAATAAAAATCTTAAAAAAGACATGGAAGATTCAAACCTAAATGTTATTATAAGATTCAGGGGACATAGCATAATGCTATTAAATCGTTAGCATGGTTTTGGACCATGGTCGTTTTCGCAGACTGCCGATGGTCTCCAGACCACTTTGAATAGCACCCATTAGTTAAGTGATCCTGGGGAGGGTACTTGACTCATGAGCCCCCCCCCCCCCCCCCCGCCATTTCCTTTCTCAGTAAAAATAGAGCCAGTGATGCTTACCTTGGCATCATCAGAATGAAAGGAAACGTGAAAGTGTTTGTTGTTGCCTTGTGTGCTAAACGTTTATTAAATTCATCTCTCACCCTATCTCTAGTGCCTAGAAAAAAGTATAGAAATTAGATGTATTGCCTCTCTGCCTTTGTGAAACTGAGGACGGTCAGTAACAGTGATCCTTTAGTGGGTGTGTGCATCACATGCAGTTGGAGGTCTGCTTGCTGTCTTCCACCAGGACATGTATTTACAGACAGTCCCCAACTTATGATGGCTCAACTTAGGAATTTTTAACCTGACGATGGTGTAAAAGCAATAACTCATTCAATAGAAACTGCACTTAGAATTTTGAGTGTGGATCTTCTCTGGGGCTGGTGATAGGCTAACATGCTCTGCTCTTGTGACACAGGGCAGCGGCCACAGGTTCCGGTCAGCCACACAATCACAAGGGTCAACAGCAACTGATTCACCAACAGCCATGCTGTACTCTTTAGCGTTTCTGTCCCACTTTCTGTACAGCAAATTGCATGAGATATTTAACACTTTGTTATCAAATAGGCTTTGTGGCAGATGATTTTGTTGTACTGTAGTTATTGTGAGCATTCTGAGCATGCTTAAGGTCAGCCAGGCTAAGCCATGATGTTCAGTAGGTTGAGTTTAATAATGATGGGTTCATTGGGACATAATCCCATTTTAGGTTGAGAAAGATCTGTAGTTCATCTGATCCTGGTAATGCTCACTGCTACTTGCTGTTGCTTCTGGGCAGTTTGGAAATCAGTGTTTTTTAGAAATTGAAAAATACACCATGAAATCTTGGTAGTATTTCTAATTTATATGTGTAAAATTGTCATCTGGATTTGATACCTCTTTTTATGCTGAAAATCTTAGTTCCTAGTAACATTAATTACCCCTTTGCTTTAAACTAAATATATAAATAATAGTTCAGAATAAATTAAGCTGAATGCTGTTTGAAGATTTCTGTGCAGTTCTCTGAGCTTAGGATACATCTCACCAGGGATGTAAAGTCAAATACTCTTTTAGTTCTGTGAAATAGTGTTCTTTGTTTTACATATCATCAGATTAATCTACTTCTCTTTTCTCTTTTTATAAGTTTGTGAGTTTAACTTTTTTATTGAGGCATCATCAACATATATTACGTTCAGGTATACAACATAATGACTTAATATTTGCATATATTGTGAAATAACACTGTAGGACTAGTTAACATCCATTTTAAATTTAATTGTCGGAAATTATATAAAATATATTCAGGATCCCAAAGTCAGAATTGTATAAGCAGGTACATTCACAGAAGCCTCGCCTCCATTTCTGTTTTCTCATGCCTCATTCCCTCCTCATCCCTTGTGGATAGTAACCATTATTAGCTTTTTATTTAACCCTTCATTGTGTCTTTTGGGAAATAAAAGAAAATTTGTGTATTTCTCCTCCTTTGTGACCTAAAATGTTCACATTTTGCACTTTGCTTTTTTTCACTTACTGCTAAATCTGGCAATCCCTCCATAGTGGTGCACTGGGTCTTCCCCACTCACTTTCACAGTTGCATCTCCTGCATCGGGCCATAATTCATTCGACCAGCCTGTGTGAGTGAACATTTGAGCTGGTTCCAGGATCTTTGTTGTTATACATTGTGCTGTACGCAACATCATTAGTTATCAGAGAAATGCAGATCAAAACAACGATAACACAGCACTTCACACCCACCAGGATGGTTAAACAAGTGTCAAGAAGGATGTGGAGCAATTGGAATGCTTATGGGTTGCTGGTGAAATAGAAAATAGTATAGCACTTTGAAAAACACTCGGGCAGTTCCTCAAATTGTTAAGTGAAGAATTACCAAGACTAAGCAGTTTCTCCTCTAGGTATATAGCCGGGAGAATTGAATGTAAACATCGACTCAGAAACATGTACACAGATGATCCCAGCAGCGTTGTCATAATGGCCAGAATATTGAAACACCTCCAATGTCTCTCCGTGGATGCATGGATGAGTAAGATCTGTCCAAACACTGGACTATTATTTAGCCATAAAAAGGAATGAGGTGCTAATACATCCTTCAGCATGGGTAGACCTGAAAGCATTGTGCTAGCTGAAAGAAGAGGCCACATGTCAAATGATCCCATCTATCCAAAACGTCCACGATAGGCAAATCCATAGACAGAAAGATCAGTGGTTGCCAAAGGGTGGATGGAGGAAGAAATGAGGGGATTTCTGGAGATAATAAAAATGTTCTAAAATTAGGAAGCAGTGATGGTCGTACAGCTATGTGAATAAACTAAAATCCCCTGAAATATATACTTTTAAAAGGTTGAGTGTTATCATGTGTGAATTGAATCTCAGTAAAACATAAAAATATAAAGTGTGCTGCAGTAAATAACCTGTGAAGCATAACTTCGTATGATAATGTTGTTTGAGGTGATGTCCTAGGACTGGGACAACTGGGTCAGAGAATGATAACACGTGCGCATCTGCTTCATTCACCATGTGTAGCCCCTCCGCGGGTGCTGTGCCACCCAGCACACACTTCAGTGCGTGAGGATGCCTAGTTCCCCATCACCCACCACTTTGCCATCCTGGTGCATGAGAAGTGGTATCTCAGCGTGCTGACCATTTGAAAGGTTGAACTATGCACTTAGTAATACTACTAAACTATAATAACTCAAATCCATTTGGAGTTTATCTTGGTGGATGGTATTGGGAAGAGATCCACTTTATCCTATTTTGACTTTCCAGTTGCCCCAACATTTTTGAGGAAGAATGGGGGAAAAAAAATATCTGCTTTGTTTATATGTCTATTTTAAAATATTTCTGGGGCAACCTGGGTGGCTCAGTGGTTTAGCACCTGCCTTCGGCCCAGGGTGTGATCCTAGAGACCCAGGATCTAGTCCCACATCGGGCTCCCTGCATGGATCCTGCTCCTCCCTCTGCCTGTGTCTCTGCTTCTTTCTCTCTGTGTCTCTCAAGAATAAATAAATAAAATATTTAAAAAAAAATAAAAAAGAACTGTAACATTCTTTAAAAAAACAAAATATTTCTGGGTTGGTGTAGGCATTTCAGAAAGAAATTTCGCCTGATATCCAAAAGTAGAGCGTTCCTCTGAAGACTCATAAGCCAAAAGGGCAGGAAGGAAAAAAAAAATTACCCTTAATTAACATGGAGAAATGTTTTGAGTGTTTTCATTCCCAAAAAATAACCTACCAAGTCACAGGTAAAACCAATATAACACTAACAGATCATAAAAGCAGGAATGATACGATAAACACACGCAGCCTGTGTAAAGTAGAAATAATGTATGCACGTAGTGTAACTTAGCAGAATCAGGAAGACCGCGAGCACACTGGAAGGCTGAGAAGTGGTGAACACGGGTATCAGGCTGAGTTGTCGGGGGTTGAGGGGGTGAGAGGTGCAGGAGATTGGACTGGAGCAGGGGGAGGAGAGAGGTCATGCGTTAATTGACCTCTTATCATCTGACTCCATTAGGGCAGGTCAGTCACTGATGCCTACACTCTGTGTCTGCCTGCCTCAAGGTCGAAGGTCATGTTTGGAACTCTGCTGCAGCTGATGGGGTGGCTTGAAATACAACAGTGTGCTGCTGTATCATAGTGATGATACGGAATAAAAAGGAAAAACAAATCCTCTATAATCTCTGACTATGATCCAAGCTTTTTTTTTCAGTGTATAAATTTGCCTTTTCCTTTCTCTGCAGGTAAACGAGCTGGACGGCATTCCCTTGATCCTAGACAGCTGCAGCATCGATGACAGCAACCCCTGTATCCTTTGGGAGTTTTGACCATCCATTCACAGTCAGGGGGCTCGCTGGGGCTCATGGAGGGTACGGCCAGCTGGCTTTCTTGTGTGCTTGTCCCTCAGAACTAAGCCACTCTCTCAAAGTTAGGGTGCTCTTGTGGTCTGCAGTATAGTGAGCTAGAGTGTTCACAATGAGTGGGACATTCTAAACTAACCTTCTCCTCAAAAGTGCTTTTAAACTCTGGGGATAGAGCACCCATCCACGGTTCCAGTGTGTGCGGCTGGGTGCCAACGTCGCCTTAGCAAACTGTGTGTGTCCCTTGGAGGAAATGTGAAGAATTTCAGGGTTTGTTTTGTTTTTTGTTTTTGTTTTTGTTTTGCTCTAGAGAGTCTTTTAAGTATCCAGTCCTTTGGGAAGAACCATTTTAGCAATGTTTTAGTGACAAGAGAAGCATGAGCGACACTCTAAGTCCCCAGGGATGGGGAGAAACATTTCCATGGCACCAAGTACCCATATTGGACGGATTCTGTCCTCTGACCCTCCGTTACTGAAGCTGGGGGCTCCGGTTCTTGCCCTTGCCTGGGTGACCACCCTTGCTGGAAGGTGTACAGGGAACCTGCTTCTTCTCTGCCACTGACCTCAGTGGCACTGTAGGAGACTTATCGGGAACAATGATGAATCAGAAACCAGGGTCAGCCTGTTTTGGTTTGAGAGATATTCTGTATATGTTTAAGACTTCCCCAGAGAGTCAGACTCAGCCCCCTCCCTCACTGTGGCCACCATATGCCTTGGGCCAGTTGTCCATATTTGGGGTGGGGGAGGTGAATAAGAACCCTTTGAGGAACAGAGAGTATAACCCCCTGCAAGACAGTTGAGCAGCCCAGCTTAGCACTGAGAAGACGGGAGGTAGGGGGGCATTTATAGAACACCCCCACTATGGCTTCTGTCGAGAAGAGAAAAGAGGCTGATGAAAATCATGTATTTAAAGTACGTAGATGGAGACGTGCTCATTATTCTACTAAAGATACTGTCATTTGTCTGATTAGCAATAGAAGAAAACCTCTGATTTTAAAGAGCAAACCGTTTATAAGCTCAGTCTGAAAAGACAGACAGCCTCAGAAGACTCGTCTTTGAGGAAAAACCAAGTTGGTTCACTGCACTGCATTATAATCAGGCACAACAGGCTCTGCTCCTTACAGAGTTCTGAAATTTGTTTTAGCCCCCCAAAAAGAAAGCAGTACAAGAATGCTCAAGTGCAGTTGCAGTTGGTGTGCTTCTTGAAGAAAAAGATGATTTATTATGAAAAAAAGAAATTCACACAGTTTCATGTTCCCTGAATCGACCTCCTAGTGAACAAAGGTTTTTATCACTAGTCTGAATGATCAGAAGTGAAGAAGCACTAGAGCCCAGACAGTTTTTAGATGTGAGCCATCAGTTAGAACCCGGCCTTGCTAGTAGCCAGAGCGAAAAGGACAAAATAAAACTGCACCAGGGTGCCTTCCACGGCGTTCCTCTGTTCTTGCTCACAGGCAAGTTTGCCATAGAATTCTCTCATTACCCTGACTTTGCCTCCTCACCTCCCATTCACTCTCCCCCACCCATTCTTAAGTTTTTTTTCCTTTCTTATATTTTCTGTTAAGCAAAATAATACTTTTTTTTTTAATAATGCCAAGAGGTATTGAATGAGAGAATAATAAGGTCTCTGGCTCCACTCTCCACCCTTTCAGTTCACTCCTAGTTCATTCTTCTAGCAGTTGCTTTTGTACATCTCAAGAATGTGCTTTGCTGCTTTGCTGTTTCTTGATATGTATATCAGATTCTGATAAATCTATTATGACATGAGGATTTACTCTTGTATACCACCTGCATTATCCCCTCATGCCACTATAGGTAAGACTACAGATTATGTTTATTGTTGCCTTCATGACTAAAAAGGCTGGGCATCTTCTAACATGTTTCTTTGCTATTTGGATTGTGTGTGTGTGTGTGTGTGTGTGTGTGTGTGTGTATACATAAAATGTGCTTGATCAAACCTTTTGCCCACTTTTTCATTGTTTTTTTTCTCCATAATTTATTTGTAATAGATCTTTGTATATTCTAAGTAGAAGTTCTTAATTCAACTGCATATTTGCTAATGTTTTCTTTCTCCTATTCCGTGGCTTATCTTGTCATTCTCTTTATAGTGTATTTTAAATAACAGAAGTTCTTAACTTTTAGTCAAATTTATCACTCTTCCTTTATGGTTAGTTCTTTAGGTGTGTATCTTGTTAAAGAAGTATTTTCCAACCATGAGATCATGAAGATAATCTATATTATATTCTGAACACTTGATAGTTCTACCTTCTGTATTGAGGTCTGTAATTCACTTAGAGTTGGTTTTTGTGTATGATGTGAATTAGGGGTCTATTTTAGTATTTTTCTATATGGACATACAATTGTCCCAGCCTAGTTATTGAAAAGAACATGGATTGTTAGCTGTAGTGTGCTGTCTTTATCATAGATATCCAAATATATGTGGGTCTGTATTTGGACTCTGTTTTCTTTTCCATTGACCTCTTTGTCTATCCTTACACCAATATCATATTCTTTAAGTACTACCTCTTTCTGACATGCCTTGATATTAGTTGAGTCAATCCTTCCAACTTGTCTCTTCTTTCTTAAAGAGCATTATAGCTATTTTTGGTCATTTGTATTTTCACATAAAAGTTTTAGAATCAGGTTGTCAAATTCTACACATTCATGCTTATGTATTTATGGGCACATCCATGTATATACACACATGAAATCAACAAAAACCAATTTTACCAATAAAAATTATTTAAATCCACACATATTAAGTTATTCATTGAAACTGCATTGACTGAAATCAATTTGGTAAGAATTGACATCTAAACAGTACTGTCTTCCAAACCATGAATGTGGTATATCTGTTCATTTATTTAAGGCATTTAATTTTAAACTTTTATCCTTTTCTATGTATTTTTATAGCTTCATTGCATAGATTTGGGTATGTGTTACTTTTGTTACCATATGTTTAAAGTGTTTTCTAATTTCTGTCACAGTTTCTTTTTAGACCCCTGGATTATGTAGAAATGCATTTCTTAATTTCTAAACAAATAGAAATTTTTTAGTTCTCTTTTGGAGATTGATTCTTAGCATAAATGTTAGTTATGATCAAAGAGTGCATACTTTTTTGTCCCATGAAATTTATTGAGACTTGCTTTATGACCCAGTGTGTGGTCCTTTTTTGCAACTATTCTATGTTGCAAAAGTAGTGCAATGTTCCCCAGTAGTGGGGAGCAGCATTTTATCCACATACGTCAAATTAGTGAAATTTTTGTATTGTTACTGATTTTTTTTCTACTTTGGTTTATCAGTTACAGAGAGTTTTAAAATATCAGCCTGTGATTATAGATTTGTCGTTTCCCTATTAGTTACATACATTTTTCCTTTGTATCTTTTGAGGCAATCTTGTTAGGCAAAAGTATATCTTTGTAGGTTTTTTTTTTTTTTTTTTAACATAATTGCTTCTTTCTTGGCTGTCAGGCCCTGAGAAATGTTCCTGTTGTTATAAATTGAATCTCATTATCTCTAAAAATACTTGTTACCTGATAGTAATATAGCTCCTCTAACTTGCTTTTGGTTGATATATACCAAATGGTATAACATTTTCAACCCTTTTATTTTCAGATTCTCTGTATCAGAGTTGTTTCCTGTAAACAGCATGTACTTGGGTTTTTTCTTTAATCTGGTTTGACAATCTCTGCCTTTTAGCTGTTGTATTTAGCCCATTTATATTTAATATAATTGTTGATATATTTATATTGAAGCCTCTCCTTATTTTTTTTCTTGCTTGCTTTCTTTTAGATTATTTTGCGTAATTCAATTTTTATTTTTTTTCTAGTTCAAATGTTTTTTATTCTTTTTTCTATTCTGTTAATAGTTACCTGGGAAAATTACAATATGCATCATTAACTAAGGAAAGTCTGATATTTCTCAAACCTTTACCACCGCCCCAGGACTATTTAGTGGCTCACAACTTACATGCTGTTGTTGTTACCCACTTTAATTCTATTTTCATTTAAATCTGCTTTCCCTGCCCTTTACTTCTTATATCTCTGTCTCTGTTTATCCAGCTGGGATCATCTGCCTTCTGCCTTAAGTCTTTTCAGAATGTCTTTTAAAGTGGGGCGATTGGTAAGGAGCTGGTTGAATTTGAAAATATATGCCTGATTCCACCCTTTTATTGGAAAGCTTCAGGATCTCTACATTTTAATGTGTATACTTTCACTTCATTCCACTGTTTCTAGCATGGTATCTGGTATCCTCCATGCCAGAGTATCTCTGTTTTATCCTTATCATTGAATTAATCTTCTAATCTTCTCTTGAGGTAGAGAAAGGGGATCCATGGGTACACCTACGTTTTAAACTTGCAATCAGGCCTTCTGTTTTCATTTTCACTTTTACTTTCCATTAAAGAGGTACTTGTGGGCATCAACATCTGAGCTTTGGGAGATTATGCAGGGCAGATTGTTGGTTTCTGTCATTGTCAGCCTAGGGTCAACTTTCTTGGGTTTGCTGTTAGTTGCTAGACCACCTTACACAACCACAAACCATGGCCCTGTCTGTTACCTCTTTTCTGCTTGCCTTTTAGCGTCTGAAATTTTTTTTGTGCTTGAGGGTTTATGTCTGTTTTAAAAACCAAGTGGATCCTCGAAAAGGCATGTAGATAAGTGAATGGGCTCATAAGCTTCATCATTTGCTCACTATCACCAGTCATCACCATGTTGGCAGAGTCAGTGTACTTTGTTCTCATCGTGTTGAAACTCTGTTCAAAAGAATTAATCACTTCCTCCTTAAAATACTGCTGTTTTCTTGACTTTCATGATAGTACCTTCTGTAGGTTTTCTTCATGTCTCTCTAGATCCTTCTTAGACTCCTTTGTTGCTTCCTGTCCTACATTCCTGTCCTACACAGCGTTTAAATGTTGGAGCACTTATGGACATTGGCAGACAGAGCTCAGGAGTGCTCATCTCACTCTGCATCTTGTCCTAAGGAATCCCACCCATGGGAGTCCTATAAGGAGGCAATTGAAATCATACAGGCCAGATATGGCAGTAACTTGGGCCAGTCTTGTTACTGTGGTTGGTGACATGGAGTTGTACTCTGGGTATTGGCATGGCTTTAAAGACTTCTTCACCTGTGTCCCCCCAAACTCAGTCTCTAAACAAAGCTCTCTGCTGAGTCTCAGACATATTTCTAATACCCTGCATAACATTTGCTTGTATGTTTACCGATATTCCAAACCTAGCATGTCCAAAGCTGAACTGCTAATGTCCCCATAAAACCATCCCCTCTCTTTTTCAGTGACTGGGGAATATCTCCATCCATCCAGTTTCTCAGGTCAGAAATCTGGAAGCCACTTGTGATGCTGTTTCTTTTTATTCTTCTGCCTTGAAAGTTAGTCACCTTCTTAACTGATTCTCTCTCTGGACCACCTCCCAGGTCCATCCACTTCCCTCCATCTCCTTCCCACCACTCCAAGCACGGTCTAGTCACCCTGGCCTGGGCCAGTGGAAAGTGGCTTCCCAACTCCATTTCCCTCCTTTTCATGGGGTGTTCGGGAGAAAAGGATTTCCCCATCCATTCAGTCCATTCAGTGCGATTTCTTTTTTCCTTTTTTTCTTTTAAGATGTATTCATTCATTCATTCATTCATTCATTCATTCATGATATAGAGAGAGAGGCAGAGACACAGGAGGAGGGAGAAGCAGGCTCCATGCCAGGAGCCTGACGTGGGACTCCATCCCGGGACTCCAGGATAGCTCCCTGGGCCAAAGGCAGGCGCCAAACCACTGAGCAACCCAGGGATCCCCCATTCAGTGCAATTTCTTAAAACCAAAACAGGACCCTTCCTCTCTGCCTCTTGACTCTCCCTGCCCCCACATCATTTCTCACAAACGTGCCCCATTTACAGAACCTCCAGGACTGCACATTTTGCTTCAAGTAACCCAGACTCTCTAGCACATCCTGAAGGGCCCTGTATGATCCTGCCCCTGCCTGCCTCTCATTTTTATCCAGAGCTGTTCTTCCCTTCTGTAGCATCCCCTAGACACGCTTTCCTTTTTTGCTTTTCAGATGTACCTAATTGTCAGTTCAGGTAGTCACCTGCACTGACCTCTCACCTGAACTGCCCTCCCCTCATCAGTCCTCCTCATGCCACGTGCCCAGCTCCCTTTGTGCCTTCTTCAGCCAAGAGTTTTGGGGCCCAGCGTGGTCAGGGCACCCCTCCTAGAATCTTCTCTGTCAGCTTATCACAGTCTGTCATTACATATTTGTCCATTTACTTCTCAGTTACCCTCTGGGCCAAGTTCTGTGAAGTCAGGGACCATTTTTTTTTCTGTTTTTCACCTCAGTATAATATGCCACTGTCTGGCTCATAGTGAACGTCCAGTAAATACTCCTTGGATGGGTAGATGAATGAGTAAAACAGTGAACAGATAGCAGCATGGTTTATTGGTGAGAATAGGGATGGTTTGAAGCACAAGAGAAATACTAGAATTCTTTTGTGAATTAAGTAAGCTGGATTCAGCAGTGATATTATTTCAGACTTGTTTGATTTCACCCCTTCTTCTAATTAACACCAGCCAAGTTTTTATTGAACTTTGATTTCAGTATTTTATATCAAAAAGTACTGCATCTTTTGGGTGTGCTTAGACAAGGAATTAACGCTGATGTGAACTGAAATATCAGTTAAGAAAAATCCTTCCGTGCTCTGATCAGTCTGGGTCAGCTGGTCATGCCCACGTACTTAACCACCCTCCATGGGATGGGGATGAGGGCGTGGTGACACCCATGGGACACAGGCCTCATTCCCCATGGGAGATCCGTGCTTAGGACCTGTGAGAGAGACTTCCACTTTCTTGGCCACCTTGCAGATTAGGAACTTCAGGCTGGCTGTCCTCCTATCAGAGCAAACTAGGGGTGAACCCCACTCTGCAGGCTGGGTACCTAGGAATAAGGCTCCAGTTCTTGGAGATAGATTCTGGAGGCCAGGGGGATATCCAGGTTCAGGGAAAAGATATGTCAAAGGGGTGCTTAACCAGGAAGGACTGCCCTGCACTCACCGCTGCTGCTCCTGGGGCACAAATCCAGCCAGGGCCCAGCTGTTCACTCACTTGTGGGTCACCCACAGTAATGACACGGTAGCAGATGCCGTCGGAAAATCCCAGCTCTGCTGCCACAGAGTCAATATCTTATTTGTCAGTTCATTGTGGCAAGTGGGATTTTGTGGTGTTGTTTCCAGATAGAAACCGCTGAGCTTTATTTGAAATGTTTTCCTTTCTTTCTTTTTTGATCTGTATTTTCATCAGTTGTTCTTGATGTGGGTTTTTGTTTTGTTTTGTTTTGTTTTTATTGGAGGGGGAGGGGACAAGCACAGAATGAGAGTCCAAACAGGATTTTTTTTTCTGATCTTTTATTTCACTTTCTTCCCCTCCTTTCTCACTTTTCCTTTTTTTAATTTTTTTTTATTTTTTAGCATTGAAACACCTCAATTCTAAGTTTTATTTGTGTATAGAAATGTAGCAGTTTACAGGAATAATAAGCAGACAGTGTTTTCCCCATTGACCCCGTGTTAAAGAAGTGTGGCATGGTGGCAGGAGCAGCTGCCCTGGGGCTGGACACAGGTTCTGCTTCTTGTTCCCTTGTAAGCACTTCATTTATCCTGTGCAAGTTTTAGCTTCTTTGCTTATAAAATGGGCCCCACCTTCACAGGGTTGTGATGTTCATAAAGTGCCCAGCATCTAGTTTTTCAACAAATAAATGTTCTCGTACAAATGCCCTATTCTAGCTGTTAATTCCTCTGAGAGATGTGAATTTTCATCCATGATTGCACTGTGAATCAGTGGTTGGAATTAAATAATTGTGATAATAAAAATCATATCACAGAACAGAGTAGGGAATCCAAAAACTGATTCCCACCTGCAGCTCATCAAGAACAGGATGGTCTTTTCCATAAACAGAACTAGACTGATTCAGTATCCGTGTTAGGGAAAAAGTAACCAACTACTCACTTTACGCTGTTCACAAACATTAACTCAAGATGAATCACAGACCTCAGTGTGAAAGGTAAAACAGGAGTTCCCAGAGGGCAGAAGGCATTGTAGGTGAGTGTGGTTATTAGATTGAGGTAGGCAAAGATTTCTTAAACAAGACATAACAGGGACGCCTGGGTGGCTCAGTCAGTTAAGCATCTGCCTTCGGCTAGATCATGAACCCAGGCTCTTAGAAACGTCAAGCCCCACATTTCTTGCTCAGCGGGGAGCCTGCTTCTCCATCTGCCCCTGCTGACACTCATGCTCTCTCTCATGCACTCTCTCAAGTAAACAAAAATTTTTTAGAAAGGTATCTGTGCATTTCCACACTGAAGAAGTGCTTATGCTATAGTCACAGAATGATGCGTTTCTGCTGTAATACCTCACGCTGCCCACCCTAATGTCCAAAGCAGTGAACTGCTAGGGAATCTTATCCTCCCTCTGGAGGCTATGTTCTATTTATTTCTGAGTCCCCAGTATTAAATAACTGATAAACATTCAGTGATTATTTGTTCGGTTGTTGAACTGACAAACACTAGAAAAACTCTTAATGCTGCTTTAGTGTAAAAAGGTAAACTTTTGGTTTCACTTCCTAGTCATTTCATTTTTTAAAGCCTCCCATTGATTCTCTTACCCTTCACATAATGCATTTGAAGATGTGCAAACCAAATATTTCTCCCAACCAAAGCAAACAAGCGCACACACAGGCCTGCAGGTTAAAGGAGGCCTCCCTGGGGCCCTAGGAGCGAGCTGAGCACGGGTAAGGATTGGACAATGCGCTGGTGCCGCTCCCAGGCTGCTAAGAGTGGACCTCACTGCCACCCAGTGCCCCCCCCCCCCCATCACACACACTTACACAGATGCATCTAAATGGAGCCATTCAAAGTGAAAGAGGGAAGAAGTCCTGTTTATGTGGCTTTTATAGTATCCTAGCAACCGGTTCCCGGGGCCTGGAGCTGATGGCTGGAGGAGTCCCTGTACTATTATGAATGAGGCTTTCACAAAAGTGGGCCGTTTCGTCATTCAGGTGTTTTGGCAAATAGACTTTTAAAATGAGACTCAAACACTTCAAGTTGTACTCCTTCAGATCACATCTACTTAGCCTTCAGAGGTTTTCGTTATGTGCTTTCTGAAATCAGAGGCTAGCAATGGCAAGTATCGTCGCACACAGATTCTGCATTGTGCAGGCAGAGGCACAAAACAGTGGTTCCCCCTAAGTGCACTCAGAGGTGAAGACACGCCAATGGGCACACCTCCCAACCACACACATACCTGTCCTCGGGTTCTGTCTCGCTGAGCCTGGTTTGCTCAGCTATTTGCCTGTTTCGGAGGCCAGAATACGTCAGGGGCCGCTTTGTCTTGTTGACTTGTACTGAGGGCAACATTGCTTGGGGTTTATTGTCACTTAAATTAGGAACTGGGAGTCCATCCTTCCTGGTGATGAGGTGCCCAGTGTGGACCATGCTCCCTGCAGTGGTCACCTCCCCCTTGCACACACTTTACCCTGAGCAGGGACCAGGCCAGGGTTGCCACCACCATACCAAAAGTGGTATGAAAGTGGCCCTGGCAGCGGCTTCCTTAGACTATCACCTCAGCCACCTGGCTTTGAGAGTTTTAAGTGTCAACACATAAAATTCATTTGAAATCAGAAACCAAACTTTATCCAAATATATTGCCTTTTTTTTTTTTTTTTTTTTTTTAAGATTTTATTCATGAGAGGCAGAGGGAAAAGCAGGTTCCATGAAGGGAGCCCAATGCAGGACTCGATCCAGGGACTCCAGGATCATGCTCTGAGCCAAAAGAAGATGCTCAACTGCTGAGCCACCCAGGCATCCCTGGCCATTAATTCTTAATCTGAAGGATCCTGTACCTTGTAGCTGATTAATTTAACAGTGCCATCCAACAAGTGTAACTTTAGGGAAAGAATGTCTCTGGGAATCCATATTTAGTCATTCTCACTTAATTTCTCCTTACTAGTCTTCCATCGTGGTTGTAAGTTTGCTAGCCTAAGAAAGCATTTTTAATTTTGAAACTACATGAAATAATTTATTTTTATGTCATTCTTTTGTTCCTGATTTTTTTTAAAGATAACATTTTCTTAGAGCACTTTTAAGGTTTCAACAAAATTAAGAGGATGGAAAAGAGATTTCCTCTATGTTCTTGGCCCCCACACCTGCACAGCCGCCTCTGTCATCAGCATTTCCCAGCAGAGTGGGACATTTACTGCAGTTGGTGACTGTCTACTGACACATCACTGTCACCCAGAGCCCAGAGTTTACTGCAGTAAACTCCAGGGCTGGCTCCTGGAGTCATGCATTCTGTGAGTTTGAACAAATGCGTCATGATGTATATCTACCATTGTGATACACAGTGTTCTTGCTGCCTGGGAAACCCTCTGGGTTCCACCTGTACGTCCCTCCCCACAAACACTGATGTTTTTATTGTTGTCAGCTCTTTCAGAATGTCCTGTAGAAGTCAGAATTATATGCGATGTGGCCTTTCAGATGGGCTGCTTTCCCTCAGTGCTCCACATTTCACATTCTTCCGGGACTGATCGTGGCTTGACAGTTTGTTTCTTTTTCAGTGCTGAATAATATTCCATTATCTGGATAGACAAGAGATTTGTTTTTCAAAATCACTTTCTCTAACACTGTGTTTGCACTGTGGTCGTTCTGCACACGTCCCCAGTGTCTCTACAGGATGTAATAGAGCTTTTATAATTCCTGACTCTATTTCAGAATGTTTGTATCTACTGTCTAGATTAGATTAGACCACAGGGAAATGTCTGAAACTCAGCCCCTTGTGAGGCTCCATTCTGATTCCAGAGAGCCTGTCTGCTCAGAACAGTTGGCACATTTTCAAAAGGGTACTCAGCAAAGTTTACCAGTCACCACAAGGTCCATTGATGGATTGATTATAATCTCTGTGCCCAGTGTAGGACTAAGATTTTTGACCCAGGATTAAGAGTCTCATGCTCTATCCACTGAGCCAGCAAGGTGCTCCCACGTGGAGATCCTTTTGTGCTTGGTAATCTCCCTCCTCTCTGTCCCCAAATGGCATTACCAAGAGGTGTCACTGGCAGATGGCACGTGACATAGAGCCCTGGGGTAATTGGTAAGTGCAGCGGTCCCTGAGGATGAGGTTCCGCCTTCGGAAGAGCTGCTGAATTTAGAACCCACTGACCACTGGCACATAAGGGGGCTTGAAGGGTTCTTGGCACATGGTCTGCACTTAAGAAACAGTAGTAACAGTAGTAGTAGTAGTGTTTAGCTATATATGTTTTCTTACAAAGTTAATTATTTGCCAGTTTTTCTTTCTTCATTCCCTTCCTTTATTAAAAAGAGCAGTGACTTTTGGGTGTGTTTAGGATGTTAATAAATGATTTTTTTTTTTAAGTTACTGTACTTAAATACCATTGCTACACAGACTGTGTATTTTGTAAACACTTGAGAGATTGGGTTGCCGAAGTTTAGCACAGAGAAACCAGGTGACCCGACTAATGTCAGTATTATTGTGTAAAATGACCTTGGTCCGGTCAGATTTAGCAGTGACAGAGAAGTGTCTGGTCAAAACAGCGGTGCTCCACTGCCAATTTAGCACCTTTAAACACTAACCCCCTGTCTTTTTTGTTTTGAGAGCATCATTCTTTGCAGCAAGTGTCGTTTTCAGTGCCACTTATTTTTCTAGAACCATCAGATTAGAAAACAAAAGCCAAACAAACCCTGGTGGGTGAGTCTCTGAGTCTCTGAAGGAACGATCTCAGTGAGTGGCCAGTCTGTAAGTCCTCTCGACCCCATGAGGGAAACCATGTGCTGAGCCCCTGCTCAGAGGCTGGACGGGAAAAGTCTGCGCAGATGCCCTTTGCAAGGCAGCTCCAGTAGGTAGGATGGAGGACAGCCGCACCCAGGATCGTGCGTCCTGAGCTTGCTTGCGTCTTCCTGCAAACCACCTGCCTTCTGAGGCATCTGGGGGAGCCCCAGGGCCTGCTTCCTGCCCGGAGTCACCTGCCTTACAGGAGTGAGACATGCTAGTGACGGGAAGGGAAGCCTCCAGCTCTCTGGCTCTTTTACTCCGTGGTTTTGTGGACTACATCACCCCTTCACTTGGGTACTGGCAGAGCCGGAAAATATAAAAATAAAGCTGACTCTCAGATATCGCCTTCCCCTTCTTACTGTCCACCTGCGTGCACATCCTCTCTGGGGCAGAGGCACACTGCTTTGGGCCCCAGCACAGCAGGCGTTGGCGCAGTGAGTTGTGAGCCTTGGCCACCCCAAGAGATCCACCTGCTTCCAGCCCAGCAGGGGCAAGTGGTGTCTGCGAGCTGCCAGGAGAGGCTGTTTGAGGAGTGGACAAGCCTTTTCTTCAGGATTAGCTCAGTACCACTGCAAACAGACCCCGTGCTGGGAAAGAGCCTCATGGGGGACAGAAGCCAGGCAAAAGTGAAAATAGGAGGTGGGTTGCAGTGTGACAGCAAGGACCCAGCCCTGCTCTGGAGATTTTTCACATGACCGTGATGCGCCTTGCTCAGACAAGAGGTTCTTGTCTTCATGTTTGGCTCGTGGCCTTTTTACGTTCTTAAAGAAGCTCAGAGAATGATGACTTTGTCAAACACAGATAAAGATTGACACTTCCTGGTTAAGGATGGGAACAGCCTATAAAAAGTCAACACATTTTCCCTGTTTTTGAAAGAAACCAGATTATGTTGAAATCAAAACTACTTCTCTTTCTTTCCTAAAGCACTTTTAGAAACTAGCACCGATCATATTCAGGCATTTCTTCTGTGTGTAATTAGGAAGCACCAGGAAATCCTAACAGATTTCAAGAAGAAAATGATGCCCAACCTCGTCGTCCTTCTGCCTGGCTGCTGACACACAGCGGCTGGGAGCCTACTGCACATGCCACACAACAGCTGTCAATCGCTAAGACGGCGGGTCCCCCAGAATTCGGAAGTTTAGGGTGTCAGGCAGTGTTTTTTAGCACAGGCTAACTGGCGGAGCACATGAACTGCTTTTGGGGGACACATTAGTCGCAGTTTAGCTGTCATCCTAAGTTCTTGAGACTGTTCCTATCTAGAAATAGAATGTGCACCCTGGAAAGTAGGAGGGGATGTATGTACTGCTTATAAAACATTGTAGAGCAGTCGTACAAGTAACCAACACCCAGGGGCACCCGGCTCCACTGAGCCCACAGCATGTCCCGCCCTTCTCCGGAGGCTCCCGCACCTGCCTTCCTGCAATGTGCTTTGCTTGGCCATGTCTGAATCTGTGTAAATGGAATCATGGCTTGCATGGTTTTATCATCTGTCATTCAAAAATTGTCCTCCAAATCATTGCATGTAGTTGGTAGTGTCCCATCGCAGGAACACCCAGCATTTACTTCTTCGTTGGACTGTTGGTGAACGTTTAGGTATTTCCATTTTGAGGCTGTTACAGTTAATAGTTAACAGCGCTGTGAATGTTTCTGTACAGGGCAGGTATCCTGGTGCATGAGCATTGAGCTTTCCTAGGTGTGGAATTTCTGTCTTGTGGCTTGTGTGTCTTCAACGATGTTCTCCATGACACCGAACTTCCCAGAAGGCCGTACCAGTTTATACCCCCGTCCTACATTCTCCCTGGCACTTGATACCGACCTTAAAACATTTGCTGTTCTGATGAATATAACATGTTGCCGTGATGCCATTTGAATCTAATTAGTCAGAAGCACATTGTTATGCTTACTGACCATTGGGACTTCCTGTGTCACAAAAATGCTGTCAAATATTTTTTTTTGGTCTACATTTACATTTTCTTTCTTTTTCTAAAATTGACTCATGGAAATGTTTCCTGTATTCAGGGTGTGAATTGTTTGTTCATTTATGTGCATTGAAATAGTCCTCCAATCCATCCATGGCTTATTTTCTTTTTTTTTTATTTTTCTTATGGTATATTTATTATTGAGATGTTAGTGTACATGTAGTAAAACGTACAACGTGTGAGGGCATATCAGCATATGTTCCCACTCTTGCAGCCGAGTCCCTGGGGGGTCCTGTGGGCTCCCTCTCACCTAGCACCAGTTTCTAGAGCTGACTTCTGGGGGGCTTGGGGAGGGAGTTTCTCCCCTCTGTGGTTAGTGGTTTTTGTGTCTTACTGAGATCCCAAAGCTGGAAGAGCATTCTTCTGTGTGTTCACTGGCAGCTCTCAGGTTTTGCCTTTCTGACAGATCTGAAGTCCACTGGAAGCTAATTCTTCTAGGGTGTACAGTAGGGGTTCGGGTTTTTCACAGTTGCCCCACTACTGAGAAGCCCTTGCTTCTACCCCTGGCTTTGCAGGGACACCTTGGCACAAGCCCCTGTCCCGTGGGCATGCTTCTCTTTCTGGCTCTCTGTTCTGCGTTCCTAGGTTTGGTCTCCACTGTCCCTGCCTGATACTGTCTTAATTACTAGGATGTTACCATCTTGAGTGAGTAGAGCCAATTTCAAATGTTACATAGCCTTTCATACTTCATCCTTTTCCCATGTTCTTGGATCTAGGTCCCTGGTGTCTTTGTCCTCACCTCCATCCGTGCATTCTGCATGTGTTTCCTGCTCTCTGCTGGGTTTCACGGTGCAGGTGGTTCCTGCCCCTGGGGATACGGTGCTGGCCAGGGAGCAGACCCCCTCCGTGCCCTCGGGAGCCTGCGGTCTGCTGGGGGGTGCCTTGAGGACAGGCACTCGGCTTCCCAGGAAAGAGCCCTGGCCTAGCTTGTCCTCTCTAACCCCAGGGACTTGCAGCATGCCCTTGCTGGCTTTGCCTCCTGTGCTTGATTTTGAGCTCCCTACAGGCAAGTAGCATCTGAGTTACCTCTTTTACAGTCGTCCCTGGCCACTCCTCATGCCCTCTGCTTCCCGCATTTCCCTCTCCAAATCACGCTCCACTCAGCTGCCCAAGAGAGTTGTCTTGATTTTTCTTCTTCACTCCTGCTACAGCTTCTAATTGCACTGACGTAAAATACCAACTCCTTACCGTCTCCTGAATCCCTAGAAGGTAAGCATACACCTACCCCTGCCTCATTTCACTCTGCTCTCCCACACACCCCACTCCAGCCACAGAGGCGCCCGCTTGACTTGCATATTCTGAGTTTCTGCTGAAGGATGTCTTTACTTTGGAATGGATACAGCAGTTCCTCCCCCCTCCCCCCCCATAACAAGGATAAGCGAGCGTTCAGGTCTGCTCACCAGTTACTGTGATAGAAATGGAAACCGACAGCTCAGAATGGGAACCTCCACACCCACCTGTACTTGCTTTGCAGCAGGACGACCCAGCATCTGCGGGCCCACCCACTCTTGATGGCTGACTTTCTGGGACTTGGCAAGGAGCAGAGGGAGAGATTGAGAGGCAAGCCAGCACGGCTCTGGGTGACCCATGGGGCAGACCGTCCGTCCCCAGGTGACTAGTGACATCTGGTCCAAGGACAGTGACAGTGACAGCTGATGCTCAGCACCCAGTGTACGTAGGAGAAACCTCGTTGACCCTTTGGTACCTGCCGTGTCTCATCTGAAGTCTGCCAGAATGCCCACAGTTTGTTCTTCATTTGAGCCTTGGTAGCTTAGAAGTATCTCTGACCCTGAGCTGTGCCTCAGAGGACATCATTAGTGCTAGGCCAGCGCTAGTCTTCTGCCAATTAGATGAGACTGCTTACTTTTTCTACTCCAGATATGAATTTCACTTTGACCTCTCAGCTACTTCCAGAAGTATTTTTGCAGAGGTAGTCATTCTAGTATCTACAGGCTTATCATATCCTTCGGGATTTCTTTGAAGAGACAGAGACCTTATTTCAAGTGTCCTAGAACCTAGTGTTCCTTTAACTGATGGTGTGGGCAAAGCTTAGAGGCCAGCAATCAGACTGGGCAGGAGGAAGATCCACCCGCTCCTCCCGCCGAGGTCTCTCCTCACCCTCCGCGCCCACAGCTGGGCGCCTGGCAGCATGTGGCACCGTCGTTCCCAGGGTGGATGCTGGAGCCTGCATCCCACCCTGCCTTGCCCGCTTCCGATTCACGACCTTGGCCCAGCCTGAGCCTCCCAGGTCTTGTGTTCTTATCAGTAAAATAGGGATAATAGTCCGTACCTACTGGATAGCCCATTTGTGTGGATCAAATACTTTCTGAGTGCCTAGAACAGTCCCTGACGTGTCCTGGGAGTGGGTGGCTACTGCCATTAGCTTATTATTACCACTATTACTATTTTATGCAGATAAACTGACACTCTTGCTTTATGTGAGAGATGTGGAGAGATTCATTCCTCTGGCAAAGCCTTATTTAGGTTGAAGGCAGCCTCTGCGGTCACATAGTCCCTGAAGAGAAGTTCATGTGAGGTGGCGTGTTACCCGACGAGTCCTTTATCAGAACAGAGTGCTTTACAAACATCCTCTTGACCTGGCAGATGGGACCTTGAGTGTCCAGGGTGCCTGCCATGCTCTCACTGACTTGGTCCTCAGGGCCCAGCGATCTCAGGGCACCACACCCTCTCCTGCCGTGGTCTCCTCCGTGAGGCCCAGCCAGCTCAGTGCCAGCCATTGGCCCCGGGTGTGAATTTCGGCCCCAGGGTGGTATTGTTTATTTAGAAGTAACCAGAATGCCTCCACCTGGCGAACTCACCCCTGTAGCACGAAGCCTGACTTTTTGCATAGTGCTGGGCACCTGCTTGCCTGTACTCAGTCCCCTCTCATGTGCAGTCCAAGTGCCGTCCAAGGAGAGCATGCAGGCACCAAGGCGCATTCATCCAGCAAATACCCAAAACCCATCTACTTCCGTGTGTGCCGGGAGCTACGGTGACTAAGGCAGCAGTCTCAGGACGCAGGTGCACACGGCCTGTAGAAGGAGCCAGATTGACCCCGTGACGGCAGCCTGAGAAGGGGCACCGAAAGGGAGGACCCCAGAGGAGAGGGTCACCCAGCATGACGGGCTCTGGAGGAGTTATTCCTGCACTGTTGGTTGAGTGTCTGGTACATGCCAGCCATGTGCCGGCGCTGCCGAGCCCAGGACACACAGGGGCTCGTCTGGCGTCTCAGAAGTGACATTGGAGTGCTGCCCCATGTACAAATGGAACTACTTCATGGCTCCAGAACCCTTTCGTGTGGTTTGAGTTAGAAGTGGTATTGGTTGTTTCTGATCCCGAAACCTGTTGTGTGACACGGATGCCAGACTCTGACTCTTCGTACCACACTGTGCTTTCAAGTGGCTAGTAAAATGATTCCAGAATATGTAATGTACAAAATGAGTTTCAGTGCCATAGGATCCTTTACCACCAAAACCCTGTGGATGTGAGGTACCTGCCACGCAGCCCTTGCTTGGCCACAGAAGCTTTTGGAGTGGGGAGTGCATGTGGTGACCTAGGGCAGGGTATCATCTTCCCACCACTCCCTTGCCAGATGGACGGGCTGGCTGGCTGTGGTGACAGTGACATGCTCTACTTTGCTCATCTTGGATGCTTGGGCTTTATACATCTGGGATTTGTAAAAGGCCAAGAGCCCCTAACCCAGCCAGGGCCCAGGCCGTGGATACATGTGTGCCAGTGCTGTGGACACAGGGCCGTGGGAGGTAGAGACACATTCCGGGTGTGGGCGAGGGGAGGAGGCCCGTGAGGTGGTCAGCATCAGATCTCCCCCATGAGAGCTCCACTTAAGAAAGTAAATCATGCGTACCAAGGACAGATAATGTGCCCTTTATTTCAGAATCGCTAAGAGAATGCCAGTTTGGGTTATGCTTAAGATGAAATGTCTTTGGTTGACATTTGCATGGATGCAGTTCTGTCAGAATTGGGTAGGTTGTTTTACTGGGCCTTGTGGTACTTCCTTTGATACATTAATTCCCTAGGGATTATTTATGGAGGCCAGTGGACAGCCTCTGCTGTCAGAGGTGGTGTTTCTGGGATGACTTTTCCCTCAGTGAAGACAAACTGCTGCTTCTTGGGGCACATACTAAACCCAAGTATTATTTCATGTTCTTTAGATTGTGGCCTATAATCTACAAATCTGGCAATTATTTCTTCCCCCACCCTCTTCTGTTAGCATTGGTGTTTTGACCACTTTCAGGATTCACAATTAGCCAGTGATTGGCAAATAAGAGAGGACGCATACATCTATGAGTAAGTGCTTTTAAGACCTAACACATTGCACAACCTAGAGCAGCACATACCGGCACAACGATGAGACCCTCGAACCACAGGTGTTCCTTCATAGTAAAATATAAAAGTGTGGAGGGAAATGAGAAACCAGATAGACCAATAATTTGGAGAAGAAAGAGGAAGCCAGTTGGGTGGTTTCTGGTGGTTATTGGGCACTCTGGTCTCCAGCATCAGGCAGGGAGACCCCAGATAGGATCCGCACGAGGACTTCTGCTTCGATTTTCTGATGGAGAAGCATATGGGGTTAGCTGAGTGACATAATGAGAGGTAAGAGCAAAAGATAATGATGGTAGCTGAAGGTGGAAGTGAGGTGAAATATCTTGGCATTTGGAGGTGGCGTTGGCCTGTGTCGGAGAAGCACGTGCTGCCCGGGCAGGAACGGTGGATGTGTTCTCCAAGACTGTCCCTCCACAAGGACCTCTTGCCCGACCACCTCCCTGCCCGTTGTCACAGCCAAGCTGCCATCCCTCTTCCATCCACAGTTCGGCACCTCCTTACCCTCCCAGTGCTTCTCCTTCATCACCTCCACTCAGAAGTCCTCTGTGGTTGGCACAGGTTCCTCGTCCAGCAGCGGAAGGTGTAGGGGCCCCCTGGGCGCCCCTGAGCAACAGTTTGGAAAGTGCCATGTTTTCCTTCAGAAAGTGAATACTTGGGAGAGTAGGGCTGAGGTTGGTTAGGACTCACAGAATACCCCCACCCCCCCACCCCGGGGAACACGCCACCCCAACACGGGGGCAGCTCTTTGACTTGAGTGGCTAGAAGAAAGGCGGAAGTAGGTCATTGTAGCAGGAAGAGAAGTCACCCTTTCAGTGCCACGTCCCGCGTTTGTTCTTTAGCCGACAGACTTGGCATATTTAGAAGTATTTGGGGTTTTAGCAATGTAAAGTATTTCCCAAACTGTTTTAAACTGAACTCCTTTCCTGCGCTCTGAAAAATCCTGCAATTTTACCAATTCTATGAAGATAGTAGTTTAGATATGGAAGTTATTTAAAACCATCCCCATCATTAGCAAAACCTTATAACATGGTTTTTGTGAAAGTCTGCTGAAGTAGGCTTGCCTCACTGAACATCTTAGACCAACCTCGTCAAAGGTGCCCTATTAAATGGTATATTTTATTGGGCAGTACATAAATCCCTTGCCATAAATGGGTTTGTTGGCTGCAAATAATTTTAAATCATTTTTAATAATTTTAAATTATTTAATTAAAATAATAAAATAAAATTTAAATTATTTAATTTAAATAATTTTAAAATCTATATCCTGGAAGCAAAAATTAAATGTAGATACTAAAATGTATCTATTTGTTATATACATACTATAGATTATATTAAATATAGATGTATACATTATACATGTATAGATATATAAAGCATTATATATATATATTGCATATATAGTGTGTATACACATATGAAATCTTTTAATATACTTAAATTGTTTTAATTTAAATAATGTAAGCTTTTCAATGCCAGTACTTTTAAAAGCTTGTTTATAAAATTCAGCAAATATTTATTGATACCTTCCGTGTTCTAGGCCAGAGGTTGGCCAGCCTTTTCTGTAAAGGTTTAAATTTCATAAATATTTTTGGCTTTGCTAGCTGTGCTGTCTCTGCTGAAGTTTCACAGCTCAGTCGTTGGAGCAAGAAAGCAGCCATAGTCGGTACTTAAATGAATGGGCATGGATACCTGCCAACAATAAAACTTTATTTATTACAGATGATGAAGTTTGAGTTTCAGTTAATTTTCATGTGTCACAAATTAGTAGTGGTCTTTTAATTTTTTCCCCCAAGTATTTAAAGATACAAAAACTATTCTTAACTTGCTTCCACACAAAAAAAACAGGTCCTAATTTGCCAACCTCTGTTTTCAGCAGTCTTTCAGCTAGAGCGCTAGAGCAGTGACCGGAACAGAGTCCCTGCCCTCCTGGCCCTGCGTTCCCGTACAGCGCAGGACATTTAAGTACCATGGGTCCCGGGAACGGAAAGATGTTGCCTTTCTTAGATGGAGTCTTCCTCGTTGGACAGTTCCAACTTTAGAGTTTTCACTCACCTGACTTTAAAGGGAATTTGAGGGGCGCCTGGGTGCCTCAGTCAGTGAAGCATCTGCCTTCGGCCCAGGTGATGATCTCAGGATCCTGGGATCGAGCCCCTCATCGGGCTCCTTGCTCAGCAGGGACTCTGCTTCTCCCTCTCCTTCTCTCTCTGTCTACTCTTTCAAATAAGTAAATAAGTGATCTTTTTTTTTTTTTTTTTTTTTTTTAAATAAGTGATCTTTAAAGTGAATCTGGCACATAAATCTGCTGGCTACTGATATCTTTGCCAAGAGTTATTTTTCTCTAAATCTTTATCTGCCGGCCCACATTTCTGTGCCCCACTAACACCTCATCGCCTCACTTGTGCGAGGCCACAGGTTCAGTGCTGGGCCTGCGTCTTCCTGTGGCTCTGGACCCAGGAGTGGCCTCCACCCTCTCAAGCGCAGCAGTATTGAGGTACTTGTTACCACTGTCATCTTTGTGCCTGTTTCCAGACACCAGAGTGCTCTGTTGAGGACCTGGCCAGCCCTGTGGCGTCCTCACTTGAGAGCTGATTGCAGGGCTCTTTCAAGGTAGTTTTGTAGCGCACAGGCTCACGCCTTGTATTTGTAGTAGCTATGGAAACTTTAGAAGCTGTCTCTCTAAAGCTAAGCGCACAATAAAGCACTTCACGTGTTGGTAGGATTAGACTTTAGAAGATGTTTAATTTTCTCCCCCACTCTTTCTTTCCGTCTGTCTCTTTGGAGAGGGAACAAGAGGGCAATGTGAATATTAACTGGGCCTCGCTTTAATCTCCCTAGTGACACTTGGGGCTGTCTAGGGCTGCGCGGGCTGCCCGGGGCCCTGGGCTTTCACAGCCGCTAACAAGGACAGCCATGCATATTCATGAGCCGGGCTCGCGCGTGAGACCCCATTTGTAAGGGCTGTGTTTCAGTGTTTCTCTTTCAACTCAAATTTTATGAAAGAAACAACCACTGAATTTGGTTTTTTAATGATTATTAAGTCAGAAACCCCAGACAGTAGTGCTAAAATGTTCTCACTGGAAACAGGGACAAAGTAGAGCACGTCTGTGTGGCACTTAATTTATAGACAGACAACACAGCCCCTAAGTGCGGGTGCTCACTGGGGGTGGAAATGCAGAGCAAGCCTTTCAGATTTGCCCAGGAAAAGTGTGGAGCAGAACGCAGCATTCTGACTTCACGAAATCCTCCTCTAAAAGAGGAAATGCAATTCCACTTATGTAAGAATGTGAAACATTTAAGTGAAAAATATGGGGTTTTGCTGCTCGGCTATTTCTTATTCTCAAGGTGTGCCAAGAAGCTGGCTCCACGCACATCTTCCTGCCCTTTAAACACCAGTTTTGAACACAAAAAAATATGCCTTCCTGCTTTGGGTTTTACTGCCTCTTCTGTTAGGTTGTCCATTTGGTGGCTGTGCCAGGGATCTGTCCCTGGAGAAGTTCACAACTACCGCGTTTTGTTCCTGGACTTGGGCCGGCCCTACTAGGAGCAGCACCCTTGCCCGTTCTGACTGTCGGGAATCTTCACCACTCTTATTCTCTCCTCTGCGCTCCTCTCTCCCTAGGTATAAATGGGGGCGTGTAGGGTAGGCGCGTTTTAGTTTCCCAACACTGTAAACGGTGAAGTGCTACAAAGCTACCATGGCAGGGCTTTTACAAAGTGTGTCGGTTGCCTCCCCACAATGGGCGTGATTGAGATCTCCCCTCTCGTCTGCACTACGAGAATCCTCCTGGGGTCTGTTGTCATGGACCCTTTATTGACACTGTGCATGTGCATGTTTCTTGCCTGGGTTGCATTTATATTGGTTTACTTTCATCTAATCCTTCTACCCTGCAAAGCCCTGAGTCAGGAAAACACCCCGAGAACAAGAAGGACCCAGTGCAGGTCAGTGCAGTGTCACCACGGCCCCACCCACGTGGTGAGTGGGAAATAGCATTCACTGGATCAGACGTCCAGCAAACCTTGCCCAGCACCATGCTTGGAACCAGTCGGTGACCCAAGACCTCACACTTGCTCAGGAGGAGTTCAAGGGGTGTTTGGGTGGACAGATAGAAACAGTCACAGCTCACGTGGTGTCCACAGCCCACGCTGTGTCAGGAGCCAGACTGGGTGCTAGGGCTACAGAGATGAATTCGGTGTGGCTCCCGCCCTCACGGTGCTCACAGACAGGTGAGTGCATTCCAGCAGGCAGTCCAGTTCTCGGCTGGCGGAGGATGCTCTGCAAACACGCAGTGGGCACCCCTGACTTAAACCACTCGGAGGCAGTGCCTGGCGTGGCAATGTTGCCAGAGCCCAGATGGAAAGGCCCCCTGCAGAGAGGTGCACTGTGACCATTGGACGGGGGTCTCGTTTGCCCTGCAGTAGAGTTTGATCACTGAAGCCCTGGATGCTGGTTCATTCTCCAGAGACCCTCTGCCTTTCATCCGGTGGCCTCAAGGCTGGCCGTTACAGAGCCAGCACCCCCTCCATTTCCAGGCGCGCTCAGGGTGGATATGGAATTTTGGATTTCCTGTTGTCAGTACATTTCAGTGAATCACCAAGAAGCTTTAGAAGGAAGTGCTTTGCCCTCTCAGTAGCATTTGGGAAATTGTACACATGAGCTAAAATTCCTCAGTTGTATGGATTTTCTTGCCTCAGTTTCCCCTTCAGTTGTTTGCTCCTTCAGCAGGTCTCCTGACACTGCCTCCCCCTTTTCGTACAAAAAGTGAGGAAATGAATTTGTAAAATGAGGTCATTCTGGATGAGAAATTACTTGCAGCAAACGATTCATGGTTCAGAAATTCATTTAACACGTTAGAAGTCTTTCTCATCCAGGATCCTCATTTTTATTCTCTATGCCGGTGTATTATTGTAGGGGTCCCACGATTGTGGAAAAGGGGGGGACAGTCACATGTAGGCTTTGTGCATTTGAGTATTTATATGGTTTTAGCTCCAGAAAGAAAAACAGCTCTTATAAAGGGTACTGGAGGCTTTATCATCGAACGATGATGGATAAATGGCAGAAGGACATTCTCCCACCAAAGCGGGACAGCTAATTATAGAATCAGCATCAGCTGGGCATCAGCAGTTCCTATTCTGTGCCATCTGGAACAGGTTAGTCACTTTATACTCACAAGTGGTTTGGATGACAAACCTCCAGAGACCAGCGGGTCACTCACTCAGCAAACATCTGCTCATCCTTTTCTCAGTGCCGCCCGCAGCCCCGCCAGGAGGAGCCCAGAGAGGCAGGGCCGGCTTGGACCGTCTGTGATCAGGGGAGCACAGAGGTCCTGTCAGAGTTGTGAACCGGTGCAGGTGATGGAAGGACCAGGAGGGAGCAAACTTTTAAAACCCCAGAAGATACGTCCTGACCAGAAAACTGCCGTGTTTTCTGTATCTCACTTGTCTGACTTTAGTGGACAGGCTCATTTTTTTATTGTTTTGCTTTGAGGTTACTGAACTAGGGAAACAGTTTGATTTCACATCCTTTCTCAGACACTCCGAGAAAGAGCCATAGGCGTAATGCACACTGAAGCCTTTCTCTATGGCTTCCTGCGTCCAGCTGAGGGACTGAGAAATGTCTCAGCCCCCGGCCTCACGGCTGTGCTGGAAGCTAGAACAGGGCCAGAAGCAAGGACCCTTCAGGCTCATGAGCCTGATACATTCTGGAAGCACAGATGCCCCCCATCCTGACATCAGAAATGCCTGCATGGGAAACATCTGGCAATCAGGGGAAAAGGTTTGTTTTTCTTGCCAACTTCCATCCGACTGTGGGCAGAGAGGCCTTTCTTCATTGGAGAACGTGTTCACTGTCCCCTGAGTGTTTTGTTGTTCTCTCCGGATCAACAGAGGGAGGCAGGCCCACTGTTCTTGGCATCTCTGACGCCTCCCTGGTTCCAATGCTGGAGACTGGTTGGTACCTCTGGCAGTTTCTATACAATCTTACAGAACGACATAACGCAGCAGCTTAATGCCTCCCTGAGATTTACACAGTTCTTGGTAACCAAATAAAAGACTTATCAGTAAATAATACTGCGATTCTGCCTTCGTGGACCGTCTTCTGTCTGCTGTGAGGGATGCTGTGCAGAATATGCAAAATTAGGGCGGGGGCACAGCAAGGCCAGAATGACAAGACGCTTGAGAGCACAAGTATTCAAACTAAGTACAGCAAATCCTTCAGAGGTTTTCTAGCTTCATCTTTAAAATGCAGTGGAATGAGGGAAATTCCATGATGACTCCTAGGAAACAGTTCTTATTTATAACTGAGCTTGCTTTAAACAAGATGAGTCTCTTGTCTGCTTCTAACTTGGCATCTTTGTGACTAATGCTGTCGTGCTCTTATTCTTATCCTGGTAGCTCAATAACATGGTTAACATATGTACGCGCACACCCACGTGTGATCATACACTTCAGATGTGGCTGCTCCAAGCCTTTGCTTCCTTGCTCATTCATTGAACAAATCCTGCTTAAGTACATCTGTGTGCTGGACATCACACACACATGCACACACACACACGCATGGGACATACATGTACAATGTGTGTGCTACATCCTTTTAATTACTTCTTTGGTTACATATTCTGAGCACATCCCCAGAAAGAATTTGCTCACTGTTATCCTGTTCCTCCCCTCCCTTCCCAATAACGCTCATGTAAACTTCTGAAACAGGAAAGTATGTTGGCAGATTCCTTTACTCCGCCTCCAGTTCTGACCCAGTGGGTGGTGTACGCCATCCGAAACCTTACTGAAGATAACAGTCAAAACCAAGATCTGATCGCAAAGATGGAGGAGCAGGGGCTGGCGGATGCATCCCTACTTAAAAAGATGGGTTTTGAAGTTGAGAAGAGGGGTGACAAGCTGATTCTGAAACCTACCAGTGACCCACCTCCACTGGTGAGTGCCACAACGAGCCACCGCACCCTCCCGGTCCCATCTCCCTGTTAACCTCAGCCCGTGACTGGGTTTCTTCCTGTGAGAACACAGATGGGAGCACTTTTGCCTTCTAAAATGGCCAAGAAAGCCCTAAAGTTAATTGCAGATGATTTTGTTCAAGCTTTATGCTGCCATTGTCTTAAAAGTTCAAACTCATTTTAGGGGAGAAATATAAAAATCATATCAAAATTTTTACAGAGTCAGAAGTTTCTGATGGGAATTAGATTTTCCTGGAGAGATAGCTAATGTTGGCTACTATGAAAAGAAGAAGCTCTCTATATAATACTAAATGAGTTGTTTCAAGGTTTCTCTCTCAGCTTTTGACCAAAATTTGCTGTTTTTTTTTTTCCTCCCCTGACTCTTATAAATAGATGTTATATTTGCAATTTTGTTTCTTTTTCCTATTTAGTGAATGAACTCTCCATCAAAATACCTGAATTTTTGAGATCTGTTTCATGGATTTTTCGTCTTCTGCAGTATGTGAAATTGCAAGTGTTTGAAGATTTATTACGTGCAAATTCAGGAACACATGAGTCCTTTAGATAATAGAGTTTAACGTGGATAAGCTTGAAAGTGAAAGTACATGAATATTCCATTGTTTCTTTGCTTTAGAAACTGTCTGGTTTGCCTTTGTCCCCATGGATACAGTGTGTATTTAAGTAATATATTGTACTTACTGTGGCAGCAGATAATAAATTCTTCTCTTGGAGGGTGCATCCCTTATTTGGCAAAGACTGGGGCATTTGCTTGGATTCCATTTGTTCCTTCAGATGGCGAATCAGCCTGATTCCTTTTCTTCTCTGCTCGTTGGATTTTCTGAACTCTGGCAGGCAGTTGAAGTAGTTTCTCACTGTGATTAATTCTAGCAATCTCTTTTCACCCTTTCTGCCTTTCCAAAACATTGACAAGACTCATTTCCAGCTAATTAATTCGAGAGATGCTGAAGAATAGAGAAGCTTGCTCTTCATTTTAGGGACTGGGCTATGCTGTCACTGAGCCCGTTCCCTTTAGAAGGTTGCAGGGAGTGAGTGGGGAGAGCGTGTGGGCCATTAACTCTTCTCTTTCCAAATCACCCGGGCAGAGATCTCCCGGACCCATTGTGTCCCCAGAGAGATGCCCGCATTTTACCCACTTTCGTGTGTCTGAAAGGGGTCTCTGTGCGCAGGCCCACAGGATTAAAGAACATCCATGTCTTGTTCTGTTTCAAAGGCACAGTCTCCTAGAGTATACCACTCCAGCTTCGGCCACGGCTCCCACTTTCTGGAGTTGAAAAAGTAGCTTTGGGGATCAGGAGCAAATTTGACCTATATCTTTCTATTTCTGTCTGTCTCTTTCTATATATATATGTGTGTATGTATATGTATATGAGTGTGTGTGTGTGTGTGTGTGTGTGTGTGTATACACACACACATTAGAGCTGGAGCTGGATTAAATGAGTATTGAAATCTTAGCTCATTGATAAAGCCGACAAAAGCTCTAGAAGGGGGGTCACATATGAACACTCTTGAACAACCAGTTACTATAAACTCTCTAGAGATTTTGCACAGTTCCTGTTGAACCTTCCAAAATAAAAACAACAAAGACACAGCCAGGAGTTCTACAGAAATACTGATTGTTCCAGAGTAAAGTGCATCTAAGTTTTTTTGTAGCCATACTTAACTTGCTTTGTAAAAACGGCTGAAGCATGTTCACAGTGAAATAAAAGTTGTCCCACGTGCTAATGTATTCTCTATTTCTGAAGAAACATCAACTTCTAGAATTATGGTGACCTATAAATAAAAGTTTCTTCTCTCATTTATGGCATTCCATCGGTAGAGAAACCTTTGCAAAATTTAAAATGCACAAAAAAGTCATTCTTTTCTGGGACACAAAGAGTTAACATCCTGTTCTCTAAGTAGAGGCCCGCCAAAGGGAAAAAAAACAGTGGGAGTCCCTTTTTCCTTTTAACAAGTTTGCAATAGACACTTCTTTTTCTTCTTCTCTCAATGGATGTATGCACACCAGTGGAATCAAACAAACATGTCGGTATAAGCCATATAATAACAAACACTAATAAACAAAAGGAAACCTTGTGTGGGAACACAGAAAGGGGTAATGGCTGTGTGTTTTCTAACTAGGAAATGTGGGGATTGCATAGTGAAAACATGCTGACGGCGGCATTGTGGCTGCTTGGATGCCCTGGATGGTTAATCCTCCGGCACAGCCAACAGCTTCCCTGTCCTCTACCCAGGACTTGGCGATTCTGAGAGCCTCCTTTTCCATCCTTGCTGCGGAGGATTAAATCACCATCTCAATCAGTCATTTAGAAGAAGAAGAAAGGAAGGCAGGCCAGCTTTACAGCATTTGTAAAGGGACAGAATGGTCACAGCAAGTTTTGTGACCATATTATTGCTTCCAAGAGCAAACTAACAAAGCTGTTCAATTTTTTAGCCTGTTTCATTACAAAAGAAAGCAGGGGAAAGCTTTTCTGCCTGATACTGAATCCCAAGTATTTGCAGAATGATTTTGATTAATGCATTCATTAGCAATGGAGATTAACATTTCAAAAATACTTTCACAGTTTTAGTAATATGCTATTATTATAATTTGTCCATATTTTATATATGTGTATATGTCCATATTAATACACCTCGTAGGGTTGTTTGTGAGTTTTTTTTTAGAAGCTGATACTGCTTACATTTCTGTTCAGTAACTTTTGAATCTGGCCACAGAGCTTGGAAACTACTAAAAGATGTCCATTTTGCAAAATGGGAGATAGAGAAATGACCAAATGTGATCATTGGGACTAAATTAGTAATTTTTAAATCAAAAATTAACATTATATATATAATCTCTTTGCCCTTTATCTACTACTACATGAATACCCTGTTCTTTTACCAACACTTGGGATTTAAATGTTATTTAACTGTCACCACTATCCTTTCATTTCCATCCTTGAATGAATAAACAAAGACATTGTAATAGAAATGTCAGTCTCTGCAGGAGGAAGACTTTAAAATACATGTTCCATCATCAGTAAGTTCTCCACATAAAGGAACCGATTTCTACATGAGAGTCAGTAAAATTAAGATAGAATTGCAAAATGCAGAGAAGTTGAGGAAGAACCCTAACACTGAAAATCTGATACAAATCCAGCCCTTTGGAAGGTGGGTGGAGGAAAGGGCACTTTGGGCGCTGTCCACGGTCCTGATAATTTCAGCCACAGTGGCCTGTATATGAAAGATCGATTAAAAACCTTGTTTTCAAAATTCACATTTTTTCCCTTGTGTTTGTATGATATAATATCTGTTTTCCTCTTCCCTATAAATTTTATATACTTTTAAGTCAAATTGTGTTTCGGTGATACTGTATGAGTTTGATTTACCATCTATAATATATATGAATTTTAAAGGTAAGTTTTTTCTGTAAATAGTAGTTAAGTATTACCTCGTTCATCAGACATTGCTCACCACAACCAGTTATGTCAGTGGAAATGACTTTTTGAAAGTTTTGATAATCCTTTAATGTTTCTTTAATTAAAGCCTTCGATTAGAAGCATTAGGTTAAATGTTTCTTTTTGTTCAAACAACATCATATATGTTCTTCATTTATGCACAGTTGTGTCATGCTCATTGTACATCAGTGAGAACTTAGGTGAAGTTTTATAGCACCAGTGTAATTGTGGCCCCTGCTGTGTAAAGCACAGTGGTCGAAAGGCATAAACGGAAGTGAGTAAGTGGGTCACCGGTCCCCATTTTTCCCCCACGTAACTCAGGGCAGACTCCATAAGCTCTGTGCCTCCATTTCCTCACCACTAAAATGGGGTTTATGGTACCACCAACCCATAGGAATGTCTGAGTTACCCTTTTAATGAAAGCACTGACAGTACCTGTTGTGTGGTGAGCATTCATTGCTGCCAAGTACTCTTCTTGCTGGGAGTGGCCTTTCACACATTCACCATGAGTATATCTGTTGGAAGCACATGGAAACCGCACCTTCCATCCTGCTGTCCCCATCTCCATCAGTGCTGGAGCACAGGAGGTGCTCACCAAATGTATTTTATTTCTTTAGAAGATACTTATGTAATGCCTTCTGTGTACCAGGCAGTATTCTCAACACTTTGAAAATATTAATCATGTAATATTCAGAGCAATGATACAGTATGTTCTAGTATAATCCCATTTCATGGATGAGGAAGTTGAGTTGCAAGGGTTAATACCGAGGGCCACACAGCAATAAATGCTTAATGATTAATTGTTGTAGTTAATTAGAAGGGAATGAGTGAGGAGGAAAATATGGCTTCTTTCCCAGAAGCATGGGAAGTACATATAGCAGAAATGCCTGGACTGTGGCTCAGGACGTAAGGCAAGGAGAGCTACATGGGAAGAATGTGGGCTTTAAAAACAACAACAACAACAACAACAACGAAAACACCTGGGTTTAAATCTCAACTCCACATATTGTCAGCTGTGTGGTCTTGAGCAAGATGCTTCACTTCTCAGAGCCTGTCTCCTCAAGCAGAGTACCAGGCAGGCCCTGCGAGTACAGCAGTAAAGAAGGCAGACACGGTCTGGGCTCTTGTGAAGTTTATGTTCTGATGAGAATGACAAAATTAACAAGTAAACGGTTCTCAACCCGCAATTAGAAGCAACTTCCAAAACTTACCCTTCCTGGACCACACCACTGCTAATCCCATCCTTATTTGGGACAGAACCCCAAGCATTGAGCATCATGTTCTAAAAGCTCCACAGGTGAGCCAGGTGTACCCAAGAGATACAAAGATAGTAAGAAACAGCCTTGTTTCTTACAAGAACGAGGGCATCTGTGAAGAAAACAAAGTGATAATACAGGTGGTAAGCATCCTTTCTGAGATGGCCACGTCTGACCTGTGCAGAGAGCTGGCGCAGAGCATTCACAATGAGACCGTGCCAAGCACAAAAGCTAAGGTGGCAAGCTTCACGTGGTCAGCGGCCAGGAGGGTGGCCAGTGGGGCCAATGCCTGGTGAACCAGGGAAAGGTTACACGAGGGAGACTTGGTCAGAGAGGTAAGCAGGAGTTCGATCATGCAGCATCTTCAGAGCCAAGGGGAAACTTGAATCTTACTTGAAGTGTGTTGGGAAGGTACCAAGTGTCATTCAACATAGGAATGAGAAGACCCACTTCATGTTCTTCAGTGACCACTCTTGCTGCTGTGTGGAAAATGAATTGCAGTGGAAAAAGAGGCAGAATTTATGGGGCTACTGATGACGGTGATTTAGACACGCATGGGTCAGTGGCTGTGGAGAGACAGGTTTATATTTGATGTTTGTGTTGGAATTCATAGGGCTTGCTGATGGATTGTAGAGGATGGGCTAACTGAAGTAAAGAAGAATAACGTTAAAATTTTGTTCAGCAACTAGGTAGATGATGTTCACCGAAGGGAGAAAGTTTGATTTGAAGGGGCGAAGAGAATCGAGATTCTCTTTGGAGCAAATTAAGTTTGAGATGCCTTTGAGACCTCCCAATGGAAATGACTTTAAAAAGTAATTGGGTTTACAAGACTATAGCTCAGAAGACAGATCAGTGCTGGAAATAGATGGTTGGAGACCTGTAGATGGTATTTGAAGCCATATGGAGATAAATGAGATTGTCTAATGCAGGAGTGTGTATAGAGAAGGGGGCCTACTACAACATGTAACCCACATTTTAAGCCTACATATAATCCTACACCTAACATAGCTTAAGATAAATGCTAAAAAAAAAAAAAAAAAAAAAATCTCAAAGAGTTTCTGTGGCTGCATCATCACAATGTTCCATAATGGACTTAACCATTCTCTTATTATTAGACATTTTTTATTCTGTTTCAGAGCATTATAAATGCTATTGTGAAGATCTTGGTGCATGGAGCTTTATTTGCGTTTTTGGGTACATGCTATGGGAGGTCGGGGAAGGACAATAAGGTTAGGGGGCTAAAGAAGATTTTCTTGGAGAATTATGTATATTAGAAAAGGGAGGGCACTTCCAAATCCATGATGGTTCTGACCAACCTCCTTGTAAAAAGCAGGCTAAAATATTTTTAAACTACTCTTTGAAGGTACCAGATTGCTAACGAGACACAGTGGAAAATTACAAGGCCAGGACCCTGGAATAGACAGAGGCTAGGAGATAAGCCTGGGGTCTGGGCTGCTTTTTCCTCTAGAGGTATTTGACATTTCAGAGAGAGAAGCAAAGAGGCTAAGTGGCTGAGTGGTATTAATCACAGGCTCCAGGAGCAAAGGTGATGGGAAATATTGTGTGGTAAACCTGTTTCTTTATATTGGTACCCCAAAGGGCTATATCAGAAGAGTTCTAGAGAATCAGAAATAACTCAGGGACTACACTCAAATATTTTCAGCCCCAGAAATTGAATTTCAGTAACCTGGTGTGATGTGCCATCAGGCATCCTGGATTACTGCTGTCCCAGGTACCTGGCAACAAAAATCTTCTTTGGGAAAAGATAATCACCTTAGGTCTCAAGTTATTGGTATAACTTTCCATATGTATTTTCTGGCACTCAATCAAAAATAATATGAGGTGACAAGACAACATGATATGAAAATTAAGAGAAAGCATAACTAATAGAAATAAACACAGAAGGGCTCCAGATAACAGAGTTACCAAATTTAAAACAACCTTGTTCAATATGTTTAAAGAGACAGAAGATTGAAGATTGACATTGAACATGTCAGCAAAGAAGGACACAATATGAAAGGGAATCATGAAAATTCATGAACCAGAGAAAATATAACCAAAATTAAGAAATGGGTAGTTGATTTTAGCCACAAAGGAGAGAAATGATAAATGGAAGACTGACCTGTTGAAAATATTCAAAATGAACCACTAAAAGACAAAATGATGGAAAATTCAGAAGATGGGATAAGAGACATGAGATACAGTGACAAGGTCTAATGTCCATATTTACAGTCTAAGAAGGAGGATAGGTGTTTTACTTTTTAGTAATAACACTTGAATGTCAAAACTAAAACTTAGGCTTGAAATATCACCAAGGGGACAGTAGGAAGAGAAAGTGTTCATGTGAACACCACTTAGATGGCTGATTCTTCGTAAGTGGTGATTGCATCTGTCTCCCTCCCTCCCAGCGCCTCCCTCCTCCCCCCTTCCCTTTACAGCAGCCATCAGCTGCTCCCAACCACTGTTTAGTGATGGCCACTTGTGGATGTTCTTGCCCAGTCTGCACAAAGGGTTGGAGTCGTCATATGGTTAGCATACTGTGGTCTGCCCTCACTTTTTTTTTTAATATTTTATTTATTTATGCATGAGAGACAGAGACAGGCAGAGACACAGGCAGAGGGAGAAGCAGGCTCCACGCAGGGAGCCTGATGTGGGACTCGATCCCGGATCTCCAGGATCACGCCCCGGGCCAGAAGTGGTGCTAAACCACTGCGCCACCGGGGCTTCCCTGGTCTGCCCTCTCTTAATGATAAAATAAGCAGGCCAAAAGAATCCATAAGTATTAAGTTTAAAAAAAAAAAGAATATTAAGTTTAGATCAATGCAATTAGTAGGTTGACCCTATCTGCTATCTGTAGAACGTTGTACCCAACAACTGCAGAGAACACATACTTTCAAAGTATATGTGGAACCACTTAGCAAATCTGTCGTTTTGCTGTGCCATAAGACAAATACCAACAAATGTCAAAGGGTTAAAATCATACATAGCATGTTCTGACCCTAGGACAGTTAAGCTACCTATTAAAAAAACTAGAAAATTCCCACAATTTTACAAACTAAACAGTATATTTCGCAAATACCTAAGGGTCAAAACCAAAAAATGAAAATTAGAAAATAGTTTTAAGTGAACATTAATGAAAATGCTAACATACAGGGGTGCCTGGGTGGCTTAGTTAAGCATCCGAGTCTTGATCTCAGGTCATGATCTTGGAGTTGTGGGATCGAGCCCCGCCCTGGGCTCTGCCCTCAATGTGAAGTCTGTTGGAGATTTTCCCTCTCTCTCTAAAGTAAGTCTTTAAAAAAAATACTATATACAAAGTTTGTGGACCGTAGCTAAAGCTACTCTTGGTTGGAGATTTATTACCTTAATGCACATGTGAGAAAAGAAGACAAAATCAATCACCTAAATGCCCTTAAGTAGTATGAACATAAATGCACAATTAAAGGGGAAAAAATAAGTAATAGATAGAAGAGCTGAACATAAATAGGAAACTACTACAATTTTAAAAATTAAGAAAAAATCATACAGGAAAGATAAAGCCAAGAATTGGTTCTTTAAAAAAAAAAAAAAAAGCATTAGGGATCCCTGGGTGGCGCAGTGGTTTAGCGCCTGCCTTTGGTCCAGGGCGCGATCCTGGAGACCCGGGATCGAATCCCACATCGGGCTCCCGGTGCATGGAGCCTGCTTCTCCCTCTGCCTGTGTCTCTGCCTCTCTCTCTCTCTCTCTCTCTCTCTCTCTCTCTCTCTCTCTCTGTGACTATCATAAATAAATAAAAATTAAAAAAAAAAGTTTTAAAAAAAAACATTAAATTGATAAACGAATAATGGGCACCCGGGAGGTCATTATCAGTTTATGATACATTATCAGTTTCAATGTCCACTGAAAGTTTGTAGAAGAATATTATGAATACTTTATGCTAATAAATTTGAACTTACATATGACATGAACAAATTCCTTTTTTAAAACAATGAAAAATGTCTTACAATATTTTAAATATTTAATCTTTAAAACTTGTACAGAGAGAACTCCAGGCTCACATGGCTTCAGTAACAAATTCAACCAAAATTTTAGGAAGAAACACTGCCAGTCACACACAGACTTTTCTAGAAAAAGAGGGAACACTTCACAATTCACTTTGTGAGGGCAGCATAACCTTGATATCAACACCTGAAAAGTTTATTAGAAGAAAGGAAAAGTCCAATCTTATGCATGAACACGGATGGATCCAGGGAGCCTCAACACATATTAACAAACTGTGTATATTAGGGGTGCAAGATTGGTGTACATTTTTTTAGATGTCAATAAACATCACTATTGTATAAACAGATTGAAATCATGATATTAATAAAAAACAGTATACGAGGATACTGTGATAAAGAGTATCTACAAAAACTCCTATAGCAAATACACTTTATGAAGAAATGTTGAAATTTTTCCTTGGGATATTTAGAATAAGGCAACATTAGTCACAATTCACTTATTTTCATCCTTATATTAGATGAAATAGCCAATGAGATTCACCCAAAAAAAGGAGATGGAAGGGTAATAATTGGGAAAGACCTTAAGCAGACGATAGAATGGTTTGTACAGCTGGTGCAGGAAGGGTCTGTGCCTAAAATGTTAGAATGATTCATGAGTATAGCAAGGTTACAGAATACAAGGTTAATATATAAAGGTTCGTCGAGGAACGCCTGGGGGGCTCAGTGGTTGAGCATCTGCCTTCAGCTCAGTGCAGGATCCCAGGGTCCCGGGATCAAGTTCCATATCGCTCCTTGCATGGAGCCTGCTTCCCCTGTCTCTGCCTCTCTCTGTGTCGCTCCTGAAAAAATAAATTTAAAAAAAAAGAAGGTTCATTGAATTTCTACACACCAGGAACAAAGATTTAGAAAATAAAAATTTTAAATGAATTATAAACTGTAAGAGGAAATGCAAAAACCCAAGAATAGCCAAGGCACTCTGTAAAGAACGATTATCAAAAGTATGAAAGGCAAGATTTGGTACCACAGGATTGTACTGGCACACGATAGATAAATAGAGGAGCAGAATAGAGTCCGAAAACACATTCACATCTATGGACAGTTGATATATATAATCTTCTTTTTTCTTAAATGGCACTGCAGAGTATGGGGAGAGGGTGATCTCAACAAATCGTGCACATCCCAGTGAATATCTGTGGAGAGTTACGAAAGCTTGACCCCTTCCTTACCTTGTGCCATATAAAAATAACAATCCTAGATGGATTGCAAGTCTGAATGTGAAAAGCAAAATGCCAAAACTTCTAGAAAATAGAGTCTCACAACAAATAAGGTAAGATTTCCTAACTATGTTGCACAAGCTGCTAAAATGGACTTTGTTAAAAATTAAGTGACGGTTGGTAAAAAGGCAAGGGAGAGGATACTTGAAGCATATAATTGGCAAAAGGTTCATATCCCAAATAGATTAAGAGCTACGTACCAATTAAAATGTCGTCAAAATGGGCCCACAATGGGACGTCTGGGTAGCTCAGTAGTTGAGTGTCTGCCTTCAGCTCAGAGCATGATCCCCGGGGTACTGGGATCGAGTCCCGCATTGGGCTCCCTGCATGGAGCCTGCTTCTCCCTCTGCCTGTGTCTCTGCCTCTCTCTGTGTCTCTCATGAATAAATAAATAAATCTTTAAAAAAGAAATGGGTCCAAGTCTTGAACAGGCGCCGCACACAGAAGGTACCCATTTCACCAAACAGGCGAAGGTGCTTAACCTCATTAGTAATCAAGGAAATGCAAATTAGAAACCACAGTGAAATACCACCACTACCCCCCAGAAGAGCTAAAAATAGAAAGACTAACAATACCGTGTGTGTGTGTGTGTGTGTGTGTGTGTGTGTGTGTGTGTGTGTCGGTGAGGATGTGAAGCAGACAGGACTCACACTGCTGGTGGAAGGGCGAGTTGGCACGACCCTGCAACCACTTGGGGAAACAATTTGGCATCCTCTGCTAAACTTCGGAGGACTTGCATGATTGCGTGAGCCAGTGTTTCCACTGCAAGGTTCAAACATAACCAAAAGAGTGTGCATAGGTGAGCGCAGAGACCGAGGAGACGTAACCGTGCAGAGCAGCATTGGATTGTGAGAGCCAGGACCCGGGAAGCTCCCGAGCCGCCAGCGGCGCGAAGGCTCAGCCCTGGTACGTTCAGGGCGTGGGGTCACAGCCCCCAGGAGGAGGTCCCCGGCCTCGCGGGCAAGAAGCTGCACACAAGTGACGACCGTCTATTTCTGTGAGGTGCATAAGCGGATTAAACCATAGACGTAAGAATAATGGTTCTCAGGCAGCTCCGGTGGCGCAGCGATTTGGCTCCGCCTGCAGCCTGGGGTGTTGTGATCCTGGGGGCCCTGGATAGAGTCCCACGTCGGGCTTCCTGTAAGGAGCCTGCTTCTCCCTCTGCCTGTGTCTCTGTCTCTCTGTCTCTCTGTCTCTCTGTCTCTCTCTCTCTGTCTCTCTCTCTCTCTCTCTCTGTGCGTGTCTCTATGAATAAATAAACAAAATCTTAAAAAAAAAAAAAAAGAATAATGGTTCTCTGGGGAGGATGCGGTGGTTACGCGGGTAGGTTGGGTTTGTGAGAATGCCTGACATTTTGTGTCTTTTTCTGTGTGTGTTTTCTATTTCCCACTGAACAGGTTCTCACCTGCGTGCAGGTTGGGCTGCTGTCCATAAAGGCCCTAAATTACAGAGGCCCAACAAGAGTGAAGCTTGCTTCTCTTCACATTATAGCCTCTGGTTCCCCCTGTCCCATTGCCCCGCCATTTCCGATGGTGTCACCCTCGGGCACCATTGAGGTTGGTGGCCTCTTGTGCCTATTTTCCTGCCTTTGGGAAGAAAGAGAGCGAAGGACCAGCAGTTTTCCTTTGAAGGAAGTGGTCTGGACTCGGCGTGCATCGCTTTTACTCACTTTCTATTGGCAAGAATTTGGCCCCATGGCCACATCTGCTCCTAAGTGAAACTGGGCCACACAGTCTCCAGTGGGGTGGCTGTGTGGCCCACTCCGTGCAAGTGGTCCCTGACCGCAGGAAGGAGGGACAGCGGGTCGCGGGACGGTTCACAGGATCGGCGCAACGGAGCTGTGGTTGCCAAGCCTTGCATGGCTGCTGGGAGGGCAGGGGCTTGGTGTCACCCCCTGGTGTTACCAGCCCAGTGCTGTTTGCTCAGGTGTTTTGTGACTTGAGTGTGCAAAGGGTGAGGAAGCCTGACGATACACGCGGTATTTTGCCCAGAGAAGGGGGCAGGGGTCAGACCTGCAGCCAGCTGATTCCGGGGCTGAGTGTCCGGAAGGGAGGTGAAGGCCACAGGAAGGAACCAGGTCAATTAGAGAATGAAAAGGAAGCCAAGGAGCAGAGCCCGAGAGGGGAGGGTGGGGGTGACGGCCAGAGCACCTCCGCAAGGCCCCATGAGGGCCTCCATAGGGGAGGCCTAGACTTGCTTTCTGCATTTCGGTCAGTCAGACCAGGATCCCAGGCCGTTGGGATCCCGAAGGTTCCGCGTAGTAGTCGCGTGGGCCGGAAGGGAGCTTCGGAAGGCCTGGGGCCAAGGGAGCATGTGAGCTTGTGGACCCGTGGAGAGGCTCACCTTCCTGCGGGCCAGGAGGAAGCAGCGGGTCCAGGCCCTTGGAGCTCAAGAAAGGACGATGGAGCCTCCATCTCCTAGGGGAAGGCCTGCTTGTAGGTCCCTGTGAGCCTCAGTTTCCCTATCTGTAAAGGGGTAAGGACCACACAGGCCCTTTGTATTAGGGTTCTCCTGAGGAACAGAAGCTACAGCATGTGCGTGTGTGTGTTCGTGTGTGTGCACAGAAAGAGGTGGATTCTCAGAAATTGCCACATGTCCCAAGGTCCACATGCAGCAAGGGGGAGACCCACTGGAGACCCAGTCCGAGTCCAAAAGCAGGAGAATACAGATGTCCCAGCTCAAGACAGACAGACAAGAAGAAATCCCCCCTTCTCAGGGGACATCAGCCTTTTGCTCTCTGCAGGCCTCAACTGAATGGATGGGGCCAATCCGTCAGGAGAGCCCTCGGCCTCATGCCGACACTCACCCAAGTGGGCATCTTATCCAGAATCGCCCTCCAGCCACACCCACAGTCACGTTTGAGCAAATGTCTGTCCCCGCCCCGGCCCAGTCATGTTGGCATAAAATGAACCATCAGACCCTCTGGGGTCCCCTGAGTCTGTGAGGTGCTGGATGTGCCATGTGGGGACGGAGCACTGACTCGGGAGGGGGTGAGGTGAGGAGGAGCTGCAGCCAGGTCACCAGGGAAGGGGACTGTCAGCTGGCGGGACTGACCGCCCCAACCTCTCGGACCACCTGCGTTCCCCGCTGCACCGGCAGCCAGGAGGACAGGGACTGTTTCTATCCAATGTCCCTGGTGTCTCCAGCACAGTTAGGTGCTGAGTCATGCTCCCTGACCCTAGTCGTGTGTTGAAGCCCTAACCCCGGGACCTTAGGATTTGACTATATTTGCAGATGGAGTCCTTAAAGAGGTGATTAAGGGGCGCCTGGGCGGCTCAGCGGTGGAGTGTCTGCCTTGGGCCTAGGGCATTATCCCGGGGTCCTGGGATCGAGTCTCACGTCGGGCTACCTGCATGGAGCCTGGCTCTCCCTCTTCCTATATCTCTGCCTCTCTCTGTGTGTCTCATGAATAAATAAATCTTAAAAAAAAAATAAAGAGATTAAACTAAGGCCGTTAGTGTGACCCCAAATCCAATCTAACTGGCGTCTCTGTAAGAAGAGGGAATTTGGACACAGCCCCCAGGGGTGTGCGTGCACAGAGGGAAAGTCAGCAAGAGCGGGGTCATCCGCAAGCCAAGGAGAGGCGCCTCAGAGGAGGCCACCTGCCACACCTTTGCCTCTGTCTCCTAACCAGTGTGCGAGCGCAGGACACAGTGCTCGGTACTTGCTGACAGCTGACTTAGCAGTGCTCTGACCCGTGCCCTCCGTTAGCTCCCCGGGGCACATGGGTGGAGGATGTTGGACTCCCAGCAGCAGCCCCCATGGGCCGGCCGCTGTGTGCATCAATCGGCCTGGGGCCAGGTACAGCCGCCCTGGGAACCCACGTGGTGGGAGGGTCACCTGCTGGGGAGACCTCCCCCCCTGCCTGAGGAGCTCGGGCTGTGGCCTGGGCCGGGGGTGGGGGGTGGGGGGGGGTGTGCAGCAGTAGAGTCTCACCCTGGAGGCTGCAGACATGCTGGTGGAGCCTGGCGGAACGGAGAGCTGCAAACTCTGGTCCCGTCCCACTCCCGTGGGTGGCACGCGGCAGGGCCTGAGCGCCAGCCTCTACCTCTTCTCCCTCAGGCAAGAATTGGGGTGAGGAGTAACCTTCTGGTTTATGGGAGCAGCCCAGCTCGTCCATGATGCTCAGCAACGGCGGCTGTTGTGCTGGGGCCCCCACGGAGAGGGGGGCGTAGAACCCAAAGAGAAGGTGCCCCTGCAGCAGAAGGCAGAGCCAGGGCTGGGCTTGGGATCGGCTCCAACCCCACCCCGCTTCCTTCCACAGGGTGGGTGCCAGTCCTTCCTCTCCCTGTTCTAAATCCTTCTCTTTCCTTCTCATTCCCCCCATAATGCTCCCCTCCTCCAGGAAGTCTTCCAAGGACTTGGGTCCACCTTAATTGGCCCCTTCGAGTACTCCCCTGGGTTATGCCGCCACAGCCTAGACTGATTCGTGAGTAGGACTCACTCAGAATAGGTGCTGGGGGAGGGAGGTGAGCCTGACGCCTCGGGAAAACATCAGGGCACCGCGGTATCGAAATGGCCACCGCCTGCCTTTGCCCCAGGGCGCGATTCTGGAGACCCGGGATCGAATCCCACATCGGGCTCCCGGTGCGTGGAGCCTGCTTCTCCCTCTGCCTGTGTCTCTGCCTCTCTCTCTCTCTCTCTGTGTGTGTGTGTGTGACTATCATAAATAAATAAAAATTAAAAAAAAAAAAAGAAATGGCCACCGCAATGCACATGCCTTTCACACACCTGTGCTCCGCGGGCACCCACCTGCCTTTCCAGGCTGGCCCTACCCCCTTGCAGAGGTGCTTCCAGGGGGTTGAAGTGGCACCCATTTTAAAGAAAAAACCCTCCAATTACAGGTTCTCTTTTATTTACTATTTAGCCCAATTGTCTTCACACTTTTCGTTCACATCTCCCTAAAAGATCTTTGAAAAAAAATTATACCAGCTTTTCAAGTTGATACCTAAGTTTTTCATCTTAGGTCGTTATAGTTGGATATAATATAATTTGCCATAAATAACAAAGCTATTTAAAATATTATATTAGGGATGTCTGGGTGGCTCAGCGCTTAGATGTCTGCCTTTGGCCCTGCATGGAGCCTGCTTCTGTCTCTTTTTATGTCTCTGCCTCTCTTTTCTCTGTGTGTCTCTCATGAATAAATAAATAAAATCTTTAAAAATAAATAAATAAATACCAAAAATAAATAAATAAATAAAATATTATATTATTCCTTTCAATGATTTCAGTAGAACTAATATATAGAAAAATGTGCCCCCCCCACCATAATCCATTTTAAAAATGAATGTACTTGTTTTTAAAAATGCTTGGAAAAATTATTCTTACTTTTACTCCTGCATTTCCTTTCATTTTCATGCAGCATCTTTATGCTTGAAATCACACAAATTTTGTATGCTCTCATAGACTGAATTAAGCACTGGCCATCATGGAATTAAAATCTGTAACAAAAAGATATCTGGAAAATATCTGAATATTTGGAAGTTAAGAAGCACACTTCTAAACAACCTGTGGTTCAAAAAGGAAATCACAAAAGTTAAAAGATTTATCTGAGTGATAAGGAAAACAATGTATGAAAACTCTTGAAATGCAGGTAAAGTGATGTTTAAGGGAAACGAAGAGCTTTAAAATACTTTCTTAGAAGAGCAACTTAAAAATCAATGATCTAAGGTTCCACCACAAGCTAGGAGAGGAAGAGCACATGACACAGTAACTAACATAAGCAGTACCGATAAAAGCAGGAGCCAATGAAATAGAAAATCAGGAAATAGTAGAGAAAATCGATAAGATCAAAAGCACCTGGTTCTTTGAAAAGATCAACAATGTTGATGAATCCCCAGCGAGACTGCTCAAGAGAAAAAAATAACCCCACAAATTATCAGGAATGAAGGATGGGACATCACTACAAATCCTACAGACACCAAAAGGAAAATGAGGGGAATATGAACAACTTGACGCCAAAAAATTTTTTTTAAAACCTGAGCCATTTCTATGAAAGACACGAATTTCCAGAATGGTTGCAAAAAGAAATAGAAAATCCAAATAGCCCTGTTATCTATTAAAGAAATTGAATCTATGATTCGTCTTCGCACCAAGAAAATCCTAGGCCTCTACATCTTCAATCTTAATGCCCTCAGAAGCATGCCTAACCTGGCAGCCAGTGACCCTTCTAGAGCACAGACTCGTCATGTCCTTCCCCTACCTTCTTTAGGGGCTGATTGCCGCCATGTGACATTCGAGTCACCCGCCCCTGACAGCATCATCTCCAACGCCCATCCCTCTCCACTCTGTACCCCCAGACACTGGAGTGCCTGCACACCTCATTTCTACCTGTCCTCATCTGGCGGCAGTACCCCCTGCCCCCACCAGGGGGCATTTAGGAATGTGTAGAAGTGTGACTTGTCACAGTCCCCTCCCCCCCCAAATATGTCCCCATCACTGACATTTAGTGGGCAGGGGCCCCAGGTGTCAAATGTCCAGCAGTGCCTGGACTAGGCCCCACAGTGAGGACTTACCCTGTCAAGAATGCCAGAAGGACCCCTCAGAGTCTCACCTGGGAATGAGCCTTGCTCCTTGCTCTCCCTGTAACCACCTCTCACCCCTTCCTCACGGGCTACTTCTCTCTCAGCCTTTGGGGGCTCGGCTTTAAACGTTGCTTCTTGGAGACCTTCCCAAACACACACCCAACACTTACGGCACTGAATTTGCCCCTGACTCCCACTCCCCTCTTATTAAATCAAGGTCTGTTGGATGCAAGGAGCAGAGGCCTGGTCTGACTGTGCTCTGGAAAACTCTAAGAAAGAGAAGGGGAAGTTCTACTATTTACTCTGTAGCTATGGAGAAGCCTCCCCACTCCCAACACAGAGGCTTTTTCCTGCTCTTCATTGTCCTGGATTTAAGTGGTTTTCCTGGGAGCTCTGGCTCATACCTGGGCCTTCCCCGGAGGCCCCTCACTCCCCTTCCCTCAGAGCTCTGCCCCCGCCCGCTCCAGGCCACTGGGGTGTCTACAGGGGACCATCCCACCCCCTAGGGCAGATCCCCAGGAAGAAAGGTAAGAACCTGTATGATAAACAAGGCGAGGGCAAGAGCCGTCCTGCAACACTCTCCCTCCCGGTGTTTGCCAGGACGACCCAGCCATAGGTCTCATATCACTTTTTAAACATTTTTGCATCGGTAATTACGGGTTGTGGACTTACTGAAATCTGAAAAACTCGAGGAAGAGAAGCCTCCCCCGTGCTGTTGTCATTGGTTCTCTGCTTCTTTCCATGTACAGCTGAGTCTAAAGACCTGTCAGTCAAGGCGAGAGGATTAGCCTCACCCATGTGAAGGGAAAATTGGGAAGAAAAAAAAAAAAAAAAAAACCTTGTCTGAACTTGAAAATAAAAATGCTGATGTGGTTTTTATTCCAGAAACATATCTTACTGATTAAGAGCATGGTGAGGTACGGGCTCGTGGGTGGGCCAGCGGTAGCTGCCTCCCCGCTCTGCCCAGGCCGGGGGCGGTGCGAACGCCCCGCGGTGCCACACGGTGCACACCTCTGCTGGCGGGCACAGCCGCGAGTGCGTGCTCATGTGCACACGCACGGTGCTCCACTTAGTCCGCTCGCCTTTAGCTGCGGAAAGACAACGAGTCGCCATGGAAACAGGGTGGCCTTGGAGTCGACAGGGCCCGTGTAACCCAGGGCAGCGCACATCCCCCGAGTGACCCCTGAGCAAGAGATGAGCTCTCGGAGGCTTATTCTGGAAAACGGGGCCGAGGGCACCTACTTGGTCGAGGCCAAGAGAGAGCACGTGCCGGCGCAGGACAGATGCTTGGGGAGAGGAAACCAGGCCAGTGGCCTGGGCGGCAGCCCACGCTCCCCAATGCCTCCCCTTCCTCTTGGCCCCCAGGCCCCGCCACCTCCTCCGAGCAGCCTCTCCCCATCTGGGTTCTCTGCCCCGGGCTTGAGCTACAGCACCGGCCCTGCCTGGTGGGCCTTGGTCCCCACGTCTGCGAAATGGGGCCGGTCCCTCCGCACACGTCGACCACACAGGGCTGTGGCTTGGCCCGGCCACACAGGCTGCTGCCAGGAAGGCAGGCTTCGCCAAGGGCTGGCTTCCTCCCTCCCGGCCCGGCCCAGCTGGCATTTTCTCCAGTTTCATTGGGTTGGGTTACGGAGCGATGGCAGCGATCGATAATGCTGTAATTGGGGTGACCTGGGTATTCTCCTGGGTGCCGCTGCCGATGACTCATGCTCCTAAGGCAGCCTCCCGCTGTCATCAGCCCCGGAGCCGGCTAACCAGCCTGCTCAGGCATTCGGGTTTCACAACTCTGGTGTCTGGATGTGAGGTCCTTGAGTCACCCGGAGATTCCACACCTCGGGAGATGTTTACGTGGAGCCTTTGTTCCCAGAGTCCTAACAGATAGGGTTTTCTCTGAGGCCTTCCAGCTGCAGTCTGTTCCCAGGAATTACCATCCGCTGGCCGAGCTCCTGCAGCCTCTGCTGCCCTCCCTCCTGCTCCTCCCTTGTCCCCCTCTCTTCACTTCTGCGTCTTGTCTTAGACAAGTCCCTACCTCTGCCTGCCCTCCCCACCAGGCTGGTGCACTGGGCCTCCCTGCGGGGTGCAGGGTGCAGGGTGTGGGCCCAGGGGGAGTTGCGTGGTGGAGGGGGTGACCCACAGCTGCCGGGCCACCCGCCCACTTGTGGGGGCTGCAGCCTCAGGGCAAGGGGGCAGGTCCAAGGGCCGGGATGCAGGGAGATGAGACAGCCGGTGTGCTGTGCAGGTGCCCCGGGTCGGGGGGCTCTCCCCTCTTCCTGCCTTTCCTCCTGGAAACACCGACAGCCCTGGGTCTGAATCCCGACCATGGTGAGCAGCGCTGAGTGTGCGGTGGGTGCCAGGCCTGTGCAGCCAGACCGGTCCCTGCTCTGTGGACCCAGAGAAGTTACCAGGTGGCCACACATGGGGTCAGGGACCCTTCCCGCGATGTCCCACCACCCGCGCCCTGCAGCCCCAACACAGGGCGGGTGGGCGGGCCCTGACCTCTCTGGCTTTGGCTTCCTTCTGCATGAAGTGGGGGGGCCACAGTCACTGCGCCGGGCGCCCTGGGGAAGGCGCCGTGATATCGCACACAGAGCCGGGAGGACACGCCCGGGCCCATGGCCGAGGAGGGAGGAACATCCGACCCTGGCAGGTTGGCCCGTTTGCAAGGATTCCAGAGAGAGCTGCTTCCCGGCTGCGGGGAGACTGCGTGTGGCCGAGAGGTGATCCTGCACTGCCCTCTGGGGGATGGCCCGGCGGGAGGAGGGCGGCCCACAGTCCCGGCGCAGCCCGGGCCTCAAGAGCCCTCCCGCGCCCTCCCCCCACCCCCAGCCTCTGGCTCCACAGGCCTTGCTCCCGGCAGCGCTCCCCCCCTTCCTGGCACTGGGGAGGCGGTGACCCGAGCTTGTGACCCCAGGCCCTGCTCTGAGCCGCTGCTCCGGTCTCCACGCCCCAGACAAGGACACGGAGGCAGAGGCCGCTCCACTGGCGCTTGCTCGGCCTTCCACCCGCCCTTCCACCCACCCTGTCCAATGCCCCGAAGCCCCCAGCACCCCCAGCCCTCCAGCCCACCCGGGACCTTCCGCGGCCTCCTGCCCGCTGCTCTGGCCATATGGGACTCAGCGTTGCCTGTTCATCGAGCTCCCCCGGCCCCCAGGCCTTGGGATCCTGTGGGTTGAATCCCCCTCCTTGGCTGCAGCTCACCTGGATGAGGCGCTCCCCACGCTGCTGGCTGCTGCAGGCGGGACTGGGACTGGCCGTGGCCGCCTGATGCCCTCAGGTCCTGGGCCGCCCCCTGTGCGCTCTCACCCACCCGAAGCCCAGCCGGGCCTTCCTCCAGCCCTGGAAGCAGCAAGAGCCAGGAAACAGCCATCAGCCCCCTCCCGAGTGGTACCCCCTTCCCCTCAGCGGTGCCCCCTCCCCCAGCTGTGCCCTTTCCCCCGAGCAGCCCGCACTGGGGTTCCTCCCATCCTAAGAATCCCTCTGTGGACTCCATCCAACATCAAGCAGAAAATCATTTCTCTGCTCTTCCCGAAAGCAAAGCCCCTCGAAAAAGTCTCCAATTGTCTCTCTGGTCCCGTGAGCCTTGCCAGCGCTCCCCACCAATGGCTCCAAAGGCCACCAAGGACCCCGGGTCCCTCATTGTGGGGTCGGCACTTGGACCTCCCTGGGAGGGCATGGCTCCCGGCGACTCGCTTTCTCTTCCCCCACCTCTGCTCCGGGCCTAGCGCCCCCTAGGTTTGGTGTCCGCGTCCACACATCCCCTTGGGGAGCTACCCAGAGTGGAAGCTCGAACACTGCAATGTTCCTCCGCCGCCCCCACATCGCCCAGCAACACCCCGGGGCCCCAGGCCCTGGGTGCAGCTCCCCGTCGCAGGCAACATGGGCCACAGCTCCTGACCCCCGCCTCGGGTCTGCTCCCGCCGGTCTTCCCAAACCACAAGAGGACAGCCTTCCAGTTGCTCAGACCAAAATCTTTATGACCTTTCTGGGCCCCCCTCTTCCTCAAACCCCACCCCCGTCAGCACATCCTCTGGTTTTACATTGTATGTCCCAGAGTCAGCCATCTCCCATCACTGCCTAGCCTAAGCCACCGTGAACCATTGTGTTTTTTGAGGTTGTTTGAGGTTGTTACAATTGCTTCCTCGTGTTCCTTTTCTGCCAACAGCCCTCCAAAGGCTCACAACGCCGCCCAGGGTTCCTGGGGCTGATGGGTTCGCCTGCTCGGGCTTCCCTTCCTGCACCTGTTGCCCCACAGACTCCTAGATGCTCCTTAAGCAAGTGAGACTGTGTCCTGCCCCAGGGCCTTTGCACATGACATTCTCTTTGCCTAAACACTTTCCTGTCAGATCTCTGCCGGCTCGTTCCCTAACCTCCTTGTGGTCTTCACTGAAATGTCACTTCCTCAGTGACATTGCACCTGCAGCCTCCTGCCTCCTCTCTCTGCAGCTCTGCCCTTTCCTCCTTTCCCTGCCTCCTACTTGTCTCCTGCCGGGCCGAGCTCATGCATTGTCTGGTTCTCAAGGGCAGGGATTTTGACCTCTCTGCTCAACACTGCATCCCCTGTGCCCCAAACAGCACTGGCACGTGGTGGGTGCCCAGTAAACATCCACCAAACGAATAGCACAATGACTTAACCTGACTCAGAACCAAGAGTCCCAATAGGAAGCTGCAGGGGCAAGTTCTCCCCAGCTCCAGGGCAGCCCCGGCCCCTTCCCTTCGGCCTCCAAGGGGCTCTGAGTCAGGTTAGTGATCTAGATTCATACATGGTGTTTCATCCAGGGCCAGAGTGGGTGGTCCTGACCCTAGTGCCCTGGATGCTCAGTGGGTCAGCATCAAAGCCAGATTAACCCCCAGCTTAACCCCAGCTGTCACATTCTTGTGAGAGTTGTGGGCTAGAACGATTCAGTAGCCCCAGTCTCACACTTGGACTCAGACCTCTGGGAGTCCTCACTGCCACATGCACACATGCAGGCGCACATGCACATACATAAATGAACACATGCACACACTTGTTGGCACTGCCACTGGTTAGGGAGCCAGGGGTTCTCAATGTCGCTAATGATTGATTACAGTCCTGGCATCACACAGGACCCCAGAGACTCAGTGCTCAGGCCTTCCTGGCAAGACCATCTTGTTTAGCATCTTATTTCACAGGCAGGGACCCTGTTCAGAGACAGGATATGGTTTATGTCACCTTTAGCTCCCTATTCCAGGGGCAGAGTTACCCCATCAGGCCATGCGTGGACATGGTAAGGGACAGTGCCACCTCCCTGGACACACACTAGGCTCAATGATCACCAACCCCAAATGGGGATGAATAAAGTTGGCCCCACCAGTCACTGAGTGAGCCAAAGGAGATAACCAACAAGCAATGCCCCAAATATTGTGGCTCTTGAGAACCAGGGTGGTGATGACTGTGGTCATTGATACCATGATTCTAGGCTCACCTTGATGTAGCCTGAATTGCAAGAAGCATTTCAGCTGGCTCTTATTTTATTTTGTCCCCACTTGGGTAGATTGCTTCTCACCCTTCATTCTGGCCTGTCATACCTCAGAGCTGTCTTGCTGGGTCATCATTCTGCTTATCCAACTTAGGGGGAAATGCCCTCTGAACACCAACCTGAACTGTATCCAAAGGGTCTAGGTCCTCTCAGTGCTAAGACAATGAACACTTGGCTCTTCTGTCTGCAGGAACAAAGCCTCTGAGCACACTTACCAGGAGGCTGTTCTGGCTGGCTTGCCTCTGTCCAGGTAATACATGCTGCCCTGACCAGCCCAGGTACCCAACAACATGGGTCAAATCACATTTCAATCTCTGTTTCTGCTGAAACCACACCACGCCCACCTTGGGAGTCTGTGGGGAGGACTTGTTTTCAGAAGAAGACTGGCATTTCCTTTTGTCCATGGGCTCACGCACCCAGTGAGAAGGAGGTTGCCAATACTTGGATTAAAAAGAGAGTCCTTCTGCTTCTGACCAAGATGAATAACAGGTTTGTGTTACTTCCACCAGAAACAATCCAAAGAATTCGCAGAGCAAGACATCCTGTCTGTATTCCACAAATTCAAATGATAAAGTAGAGATATGGGGGATAAAAAAGACCCAAATCAAACTTTGTTGAAAACTACAATGCACAAGATAGAAAACATAGCAGACAGAATAACAGAAAATTAGCATTATGAAAAAAAAAAAGATTGGTGAACTTGAAGACATACTGTTGGAAACTATCCATAATGAAACACACAGAGGAAAAAGAATCCCCCCCCAAAGAAAAGAGTTCCAGTGAGCTGCGGGTCAACTTCAATCAGCCTAATATATGTGTAATTGGAGTCCCTAAAGGAGAGGAGGCAGGGAACAGAAAAAAAGATATTTGAAGAAGTAATGATCAGATTTTTCCAAAATGATGAAAGCTACAAACCCACAGATCCAAGAGTTCAACAAACTGCAAGCACGAGAAGCATGAGGAAAATTACATGAAGGCACATCATAATTGAACTGCTCAAAAACAGTGATAAAGAGGAAATCTTAAAAGTAGCCATGGAGAAAGACATTCCACAAAGGAAGAAAATGAGAATGACAGCAGATTTCTTGTCAGAAGCAATGCAAGTAAAGCAACGATATTTTTTAAAGTACCAGAAGAAAAGCTGTCATCTGTACCTATCTTTAAAAGAAGGGTATCATTTAAAATATAATTCCAGCAAATATATACACAGTAAAATATCTTTGAAAAGGAAAAGTGAGTAATGACATTTTTTCAAACACACAGAAGCAGGAAAAAATTCATCAGCAGCGCACTTGCATTACAAGAAATGTTAGAGCCCTGGGGCGCCTGGGTGGCTCAGTGGTTGAATGTCTGCCTTCGGCTCAGGGTGTTATCCTGGGGTCCTGGGATTGAGTCCCACATTGGGCTCCCCACAGGGACACCCTCTGCCTGTGTCTCTGCCTCTCTCTCTGTGTCTTTCATGAATAAATAAAATCTTAAAAAAAAAAAAAGAAATGTTACAGTCCTTCTTGCAGAGGAAAAATGATGTCAGCTGGAAATACAGATCTACACAAAGATATTAAGAACATTGTAAGTGGTACCTATATGGGTAAATATATGACATTTTCTAAAATTTAAATCACTTCAAAAAACAATTGAAAAGATCTAAATAAATGGAACAATATTCCATGTTCATGGGTTGGAAGTCTTACTGTTGTTAAAATGGAAATACTATTCAAAGTAATCTACAGACTAAGTATAACCCCTATCCAAATTCCAATAGCCTTTTTCACAGAAATAGAAAAGGCAACCCTCTGTTTCATATGAAATTGCAAGGGATCCCAAATAGCCAAGGCAATTTGAAAAGGAAGAACAAAGTTAGAAGACTCACATTTCTCAACTCCATAATATACTATAAAGCTAAAGTAATCAAAAGAATATAGTGCTGGCGTGAGGATAGACATCTTGACCAGTGGAACAAATTTAAGAATCCAGAAATAAACCTATATGTCTATGGCCAATTGATTTTCAACAAGGTTGCCAATATCATTCAATGAGGGAAAGAAGTCTCTCTTTAATAAGTGCTGAGACAACTGCATATCCACAAGCAAAAGAATGAAGTTGCACCCCTACCTCACACCATATACAAAAATTAACTTGAAGTAGACCAACAACAACCTAAGTATCATAGCTACTATAAACTCTTTTTTTAAAGATTTTATTTATTTATTTGAGAGAGAGAGACTGAGAGAGCACAAGTGTGGGAGAGAGGGAGAAGCAGGCTCCCTACTGAGCAGGTAGCCCGATGTGGGGCTCATTGCCAGGACCCCGGGATCATGACCTGAGCCGAAGGCAGATGCTTAACCGACTGAGCCTCCCAGGCTCCCCTACTATAAACTCTTAAAAGATAACATATGAATTAATCTTCATGGCCTTGGATTTGACAATGGATTCTTAGGTATGACACCAAAAGCATGATGAACAAATAAATAGAACTTCATCAAAATTAAAAACTTCTGTGTATTAAAAGACATTACCGAGACAGTGAAGAGGCAACCTACAGAGTGGGAGAAAATATTTATAAATCAAATATCTCATAAGGGTGTAGCTTCCAGAAGATATAAAAGACTCTGACAACACCAAAAAGAATCCAATTTTAAAGTGGGCAAAGGACTTCTCCAAAGAATATACAAATGGCCAACAAGCACATAAAGAGATGCTCAATATCATTAGTTATGAGAGAAAAATACAAACATCACAGTGAAATACCACTTTACATGTTTTGACAGGACTATGTAAAACATAGTGTCAAACATTGTTTCAAACAAAGGAAATAAGCATAGGCAAGGTGGTAGAGAAACTGGAATCCTCAGACGTCCTCAGTAAAAATATAAAATGGTTCAGCTGCTGTGGAAAACAGTTTGGCTGTTCCTCATAAAGTTAAACATAGAATGACCATAGAAACCAGCATTTCTTCCAAAAAATTGAAAACAAGTCTTTAAATCCTTACACACTAGTGCTCATAGCAACAATATTCACAGCAGCTAAAGGGTAAAAATGACCCAAATGTCCATCAATGGATGAGTGGATAAACAAATTGGGGTCCATACATACAATAGAATGCTACTCAATCATAAAAAGGAACAAAGCATTGATATATGCTACAGTATGGATGAACCTTGACAACATTATGCTAAGTGAAAGAAATCAGACACAAAGGTCACCTATTAAATGATTCCATTTACACAAAATATACAGAATAGGTAAGTCCGTAGAAACTGAATGAAGATGAGTGGTTGTCGAGAGTCCAGGGGGAATGGAGTGTAACTTCTTAATGAGTGTGGGGCTTTATTTTGGAAGGATGGAAATGTTTTTGAACATCAGTACAGGTGGTGGTTACACAACTTTGTGAATGTGCTAAATGCCACTGGATTAATCACTTTAAAATAATTAATTTTGCTATGTGAATTTCACCTCAATTTTTAAAGAAATGATTGATTGTTCACATATATTTATAAAATAAGTAAAATGTATGGCAATAAGATAAAGGTCAGAAGGGGGAAATGGAAATGCTATTATAAGGTTTTTACACTATACGAGGTGAAGTGACATAATATCACTTGAAAGTAGACTCTGATAAGTTCAAGACTGTAGGATAAACCCTAAAGTAATCACTAAAATAATTTAACAAAGAAATATAAGTAAGGAGGTAAAATGGAATAATAAAAAGTACTCAATCCAAAATAAGGCAGTAAAAGAAAAAAAAAAAAACAAGGAACAGATGAGACCAAAAACAACAACAACAATAAAACTATCACAAAACAAAGAGACCTAATATATCAATAATCACATTAAATGTAAATTGTCTAAGCACCCCAATGGGAGATCAGAGATTACAAGATTGCATAAAATAATCAAGGTCTGGGGCACCTGGTTGGCTCAGTCAGAAGAACATGCGACTCTTGATACTGGGGTCATGAGTTCAAGCCCCACATTGAGTGTAGAGATTACTTAAATAAATGCATAAACTCTAAAAAAAAACAAGGTCCAACTATAATATTACATACAAGAAATGAACCTTAAATATATAGACACAGGGATGCCTAGATGGCTCAGCAGTAGAGTGTCTGCCTTTGGCTCAGGGCGTGATCATGGGATCAAGTCCCATGTTGGGTTCCCTATGGGGAGCCTGCTTCTCCCTCTGCCTATGTCTCTGCCTCTGTGTGTGTGTGTGTGTGTCTCATGAATAAATAAATAACATCTTTAAAAAAAGAAAAGACTTACCACTACAATGGTAATCCAAACAATGCTGGACTAGCTATACATCAAAGTAAATTTCAGAGGACAGAATATTACCAGAGATAAAGCAATTTCATAATTATAAAGGTGTCAGTTAACCAAGAGAACATAACAATTTTTTAAAAGATTTTATTTATTTTATTGGAGAGAGAGAAACAGAGCATAAAGATGGAGGGGCAGAGAGAGAGAGACAAGCAGTCTCCCCACTGAATGGGGATCCTGCCTCAGGGCTTGATCCCAGGACCCTGAGATCATGACCTGAGCCGAAGTTAGACACTTAACCAACTGAGTCACCTAGGTGCCCCAAGAGGATATAACAATCTTAAATATTTAGAGCTTCAGAATACGTGAAGCAAAAGCTGATAAGCTGAAGAGAGAACTAAATCACAATTATGGAGAGAGATTTCAACACTCCTCTCTCAATTACTGATAGAACAAGAGGCAGAAAATCAGCAAGGATATAGAAGATCTGAGCCATATTATTAGCCAACTTGTCCTAATTACAATTCATAGAATGTTACACTCAACAACAGCAGAATAAACATTCTTCTGAAGTGCACAAGGATAGAGCATTTTACCAAGATATGGTATATTCTGGCTCATGAAATTTAAAAGGATTCAGGTTACACAAATTATGTTCTCTTACCATAATTGAAATCAGTAATATAAAGATATTTGGGCAATCCTCAAATATTTGGAAACTAAGCAAATTATATTATACTCCCATGAGTCAAAGAAGGAATCAAAAGTGAAATTAGAAAGTATTTTAAACTGAATGATGAAAACACAACATATCAGAATTTGTGAGATGATGCTAAAGCAGAGATTAGCTTCACCTTAGATATATTAAATGCCTATATTAGAAAAGAAGAAGGATCTTAAATCCGTGACCTCAGTTCTACCTTAATAGAAAAAGAGCAAATTTAACCCAAAGTAAGCAAAAGAAACAATGAAGAGCAAAGCGAAAATCGGTGAAATAGAAAAGAGAAAAATAATAAAGGGGAAAATGAAACCAAGGCTGTCTGTTCAGGAAGCTTAATAAAACTGATAAAACTCCAATTAAACTAATAAGGAAAAATAAAAAAGAGAAGATACTAATTACTAAAATTAGAAATGAGAAAAGTGGCATCACTAAAGACTCTATAGATAGTAAGAAGATAATCAGAGAATATTATGAACAATGTTATGCCTATAAATCGGACAGCTTAAACAGCCAAATTATTGGGAAGAGATGAATTTCCAAAGCTCACTCAAAAGTAAATAGGAAAAAAAAAAGGAAATAGATAGCCTGAATACCCCTATATCTTTTTTTTAAATTTTATTTATTTATTCATGAGAGACACAGAGACAGAAAGAGAGGCAGAGACACAGGCAGAGGGAGAAGCAGGCTCCATGCAGGGAGTCTGACGTGGGACTCGATCCTGGGTCTCCATGATCATGCCCTGGGCTGAAGGCAGCGCTGAACCACTGAGCCACCTGTGCTGCCCCTCCCTATGTCTATTAAAGAAACTGACATTGCATAAACAGAACTCCAGGTCCAGATGCCTTTACTCATGAATTCTATGAAACATTTTGGGAATTCTCCACAAACTCTCAGAATATTAAAGAAGGGATGTGTTTCCCAACTAACAACATATGAAAAGGACCACACAGCATGACCAAGTGAGTTTTTATCTAAGCATTGCAAAATTGGTTTAATATTAGAAAACTAATTGGTGTAATTCACCATATTAACATGCTTGAAAAAATAAACATATGATCACCTTAATTGATGCAGGAAAAGCATTGGGAAAAAAATCTGTATCCATTCTTGATAAAAAATTAAGTAAACTGGAAATAGAAGGGAACTTTCTCCATTTGAGAAAAGACATCTAAAAAAAAAGCTACAACTAACATCATATTAATGATGGAAGACTGAATTTTCTTCCCCTAAGATCAGCAATGAGACATGACGTCTGCTGTCGTCACTTTTATTCAGCCTGAACTGGAGGTTCTTCCTGGCAAATCAGGCAGGAAAAATAAATAAAAGATATCTAGATTGGAAAAAAAAGAAGTAAAACTGTGTGTATTCAGAGACGACATGATCTTCTATGTGGAAAATCCAACGAATTTACAATAAAGAGTTTAATGAGCTTGCAGAAACAAGATCAGTATCCGTAAATCATTTGTATTTCTATATACTAGTGACACAAAATCAGAAATTAAGACTTTAAAATTCATTTATAATAGTATCAAAAAGTATGACATATTTAAGAGTACACCTGACAAAAGATATAAAAGACCCTGAAAATCACATAATATTGCCAAAAGAAATTACAGATCTTCATAAATGGAGACGTAGACTGTGTTTGCGAGCTAGACTCAATATTGTGAAAATGTTGCTTTCCCCCAAAATCGATGTGTAGATTTAATGCCACGCCACTCATGCATGCTTCTTGTAGAGACTGACAGACTCTCACACTCACATAGAAGTGTATAGAACCTTTATAAACAAGAACAGAAGTGGAAAATACATACAATATCATTTTAAGACTTAATATACAGCTACTGTAATCAAGAGCATGTAATACTCATGTGAAGAGAAGTGGGTCGATGGAACGAGATAGAGACACATGCATAGAGAAGCAACTTATTTTTGACAAAGTGTAAAGTTGATTTAGTGGAGAAATGGTCATATGATAGTCCTTTTAACAGGTGGCATTAGAACATTTGAATATTTGTCTGCAAAAACAAAACAAAACAAAAAAAATCCTGAAGAGCAAATTTAAATGTCTATCTGGCCCCGTAAACAAAAGTTAACTTAAAATTGGGCCATAGGCCTAAATGGAAAGCCTAAAACTATAAAAACTTTAAAGAATGTTGCAGTTTTGACACCAATTTCTTGGCTATGACACCCAAATCATGACCCATAAAGGGACACATTGGTCATTGGGCTTTATAAAAATTAAATCCTTTTTTTGCTCTTTGAAAGATGCTGTCAGGAGAATAAAGAGACAAGCCAGGCTGGGAGAAAATAATTTCAAAGCATATACCTGATAAGGGACTTGCATCCAGAATATACAAAGAATTCCCAACACCCAATGTAAGAGAACAAACAACCCACCGTTTTTTAATGCACAAAAGATTTGAACAACATGTGCCAAAGAAGATACATGAAGAGCAAATAAGCACACGGAAAGACGGGTATCTTTATTCATTCGGGGGGGGGGGGGCGGGGAATGCCCAGTAAGATCCCAGCAAGAGACCCTCTCCATCTATTTGAATGACTAAAATGAGAAAAGCTGACAGCATGCTGTCAAGGATGTAGAAGGACCCATCCACTGCGGGTGGCAAGGCCTGTAAAATGCCACAAGCAAGCACTTTCGGAAAAACACTTGGGCAACTTCTTAAAAAGTTAAACGTATACTGAAAACATATGTCCATACAGAGCTTTGTGTATGAGTAGTCATAGCAACTTTCTGTTTTTTTTTAAAGATTTTATTTATTTATTCATGAGAGACACAGAGAGAGAGAGAGAAAGGCAGAGACACAGGCAGAGGGAGAAACAGGCTCCATGCAGGGAGCTTGATGTGGGACTCGATCCCGGGTCTCCAGGATCAGGCCCTGGGCTGAAGGCAGCGCTAAACCGGGCTGCCCAGCAACTTTATTTCTAACCCCAAATTGGACACAACCTAAATGTGTATCAGCAAGAGAATTAAAAAATAAACAACAAAAAACCAAGTTGCAGGATCTACACACTGAGCAATAAAAAGGAACGTGCTGTCAACACGCCCTACAACAGGGATGGATCTCAGTCATTCCGCTGAAGGCAAGCGCGCAGAGAACATACTGCAGGAGTCCCTTTATGTAAAATCCCAGGAAATACAAACTAATTTATAGTGGCAGAAAGCACATCAGTGGATGTCTGGGAAAAGGTAGGACAAGAAGGGGCAGGGGGGAGGAATTGATGGCAAAGAGGCATTTTGGGGATAATGGACTGGTTCATTATCTTGATTTTGCGGTGGCAGTTTCACAGATGGGTACATATGTCAGAACTTATCAAATGGCATGTTTTAAACATGTGCTGTTGAGAACTATACCTCGATAAGGCTGCTTTGAGGAAAAAAAAGGGGGGGGGCAAGAGGAGTGTTCCAGAAGTGAGGCCCCTGCCTGCCCACGGCCTCAGTGCGGAGATACTTGATAGCAGAGAGCCACCCAGAATCTGAACCCCGTCCTGGGGCTCGCCGGAAACCTAGGGGCTCTGACCTCTCACCACCCTCCTCCCGCAAATTGGCCTCTGTCGGGGATCTGTCAGGTGGCATCTCATCTGACCTCCGGAGGGTCTGCCCACGGCTGGCGAGGGCAACACAACAGGCCCCCCAACTCCACGCTACGTACCCGCATGGAGCACCAGGGGCCAGGGAGAGAGAATGTTCTAGAGAAGCATCTCTGGAGGAGCTGCTGCCCATCTGCCCATCCATGTGCCGACAGAGACCCTGTTAACAGATGTGCCCTGGGCCCCCCCGGGCTTCTGCTCAATGGGATGAATGCTCCCCGCCTTTGGCACTGGACCTGCAGTCTGGGGGCTCCACGCCCCTGGCCAAGGTGCTCACCCCCCTGTCGGTGGAGAACGTGGGACATGTGCACGTGGGTGTTTTCTACAGAAACCCCAGGATCTGAATGCTTGGGTTCAACCACAGCCGCAAGCCCGAGGGCAGGCCCTCCATTCCCCTCCGCAGGCCCCCACCTGTGCAATGGGGCAGGCGCTAGACTCCAAGACCCTGGAGAGAGCCCGCCTCAGTGATGGAGGCTGAGAGCCGTGGCCATTCCCGACCCGTCCTCAGACCTCGTGACTTTGGGGCTCCCCTCCGCTCACCCGCAGTGACTGGATGCGGCCCTGGGCTCCGGAGGGGTGTGTGAGCCCCTCTCACTGGCTTGTTACTAGCCCTGCCTCTTCCTAGCCCACCTGTGACTCTGAGCACATTTCCTTAAACTCTTGGACTCAGTTTCCCTATCTGTCAAATTGACACGAAGGTGCTGTTCTCTAGGACCCATCGTGACCGGTTGGATGGGGTCCTGCACGACCATCACCTGTTACGGTAGCCCTCGCCTAAGCCCTGGCTGCTCCCCACCCCGCACCTCGCTCTGCAGCTCCGCTTCCGTCTCCAGGCCTTGCCGGGGCCCAGGCAGGTGTCCGTGGCCACCCCGCTCTGGAGTGGGTCCCGTGCGGAAGGAGAGAGGGACCATCCGGGGTCCAGCTTTCCCCTGCCAAGGGGAGAACGCTCCATGACGACCCCACTGGGGCCTCACCGGTCCCTCCGCACAGCCCGCCGAGGATGACACTCGGCCCGCCTGGCCGCTGTCCCTGCTCAGCCATCGCTCAAAGGCGTGCGTTTGTCTCTTCTGCCCTTGGAATGTGTCAAACACGTTTGAACAGACTCGCCTCTAACAGGGGCGTCCTCACAGCCGGGCCAGCGAGGCATGAAGACACCCCGCCCCCCAAGCTACCCACGGGTTTTTGTTGTGTGTGTTTTTTTTTTTTCATAAAAGGCCCCACTCCCTTCGAGATCAGACGTGCTTCTGGGATCCCGCCTGCCCCAGCAGGACAGATTGCCTTGGCGAGTCGATCGGATTCTAATTAGCACTAATTAGCGCCACGGCAATCTGTGAGACAAGTCACCCTCTACGGAATTGAAATGGCTCCCGTTGGTGCAGAGCGCGGGAGGGCTCAGCCGCGGCTGGCGCCCCCCTAAATCCACGGGTGTTTGGCGCCCCTTCCCCGTGTGGCCTTGGCCCCGCTCACACCCACAGAACCAGGCTGTTGGGACTCAGTGGGAGGTGGCACTGCCCCGCGTCCTGGCTCCCAGGCCGCCGTCCCTCCCGCCTGCCGCTCTTCCTGAGGGGCTCCACGTGAGAGGCGCCCACGGGCGCGTGGCAAAGGCTCCCACAGGCGAGGCCGGGGGTCCCTCCCGACGACGCTCCCGCCTCGGCCCAGGAGGCACCTCCGGAGGGCAGGAGCCATTCCAATCCCTTCCGGGGGCTGCTTGTGCGCCGGGGCCGGGAGCCCATGAGCAGTCCCAGGGGCCTCTGGCCCAGGGTGGGGGGGTCCGGGCACCAGGGGGTTCGGGGCAACCCGGGGCCCCAGGACCTCTGGAGGAGAGACAGCAGAGCAAGCCGGGGTGGGCTGGGGAGCAGCACAGGTGGAGAAAGGTGCGGCCAGAGGCCGTCACTCTGTCATCGCAGGTCAGCAAGGGTCGTCTCCCCACCTCCCTCCCTTCCCCCCCCCCAAAGCTCCGGGTCCTGTGCCCAACCCACCCATTTCCCAGTTGGTAGCTAGGATCTTCCTGAATCACGGGGCGCGGGGGACCGGGGAGGGGTGTGAGCAGAGCCCAGACACCTGCCCGGCTCCGTAGCCTTCCTGCTGAGCAGGCCACTCACTGCCAGGGACCAGAGGGTGCCCAGCCCCAGCTTCTGCAAGGCCCTGCATTTCCCTTCTGGTTTCAGACGGATAACCTGCAAAGAGGTGGCTCTGCAGGCAGTCTGTGTCGCAGCCAGCGAAGCATCCAGAGATCAGACGGGACAGCTCAATGAGCTTTCGATCCTCTTCCAAAGAAGGCCGCATGCAGGCCAGGGCGGGGCCGGGCCATCAGGGCAGCTGGGGGAAGGCCCCGGGTCGGTTCCTTGGGGTCGGGCTGCTCCCCAGGAAGCAGGGGGACAGATGCAGCCATGACTGGCCCCTGTTGTCACTGCGTAGGGGCTTCTGGAGGTTGGGGACAGGCTGGAGGGGACCCCATGGTGGAGGTCACACGGCCTCCAGCTGCCCTGGGCTAGAGGCCGGGTCCCTGAGGGGGAGGACGGTGGAGAGAAGCTTCCTCCCCTCAGAGCCCAGGGACGAGCCTTGACCCCACCCCGGCTCCAACACAAGAGACAGCGAAGCTGGCCTGGTTCGCTGGCCGCCCCTGCTCTCAGGGACAGTCCAGTTTGTGGGGCAGGACCGGGGCTAAGGGCCCAGCGTGAGCTCCGTGTGTGTTCACCAGGTTCCTTCCCGCCCTGCTGGCCTGGGGTGTGCGGGAGAAGGTTCTGGCTGCATCCTATGCGTTAGAGGAGGACACTGGACAGGAGCCGTTGGGCTCAGGGGTTTGTTGAGGATGTGGCAAGATGTTTCTCTCCTGCAAGATTTTTTTTTTTTAAGGCAGAATTTGGCTGGGCTTGGGTTTCTTCTTTCCTAATTGAATTCCATCTGTGCAGGAGAGAACAGAAAAAATACTGTTTGACTCTGCCCGGCCCCTCCCCCCGCGCAGCTCTGCGGGCTGAGGAGGAGGAGGAGGCCAGTCGCCTGGAAGGCGGCCTTTCAGGCTCCTGTGAATGAGCGGAGCCTGTCCTGACCCCGTGGGCCTGCCTGGGACAGGACAGGTGGCCCCGGGACAAAACCCACCGGCCCCTGCGCACCCTTTCGGGGGGCAGCGGCAGGTGCTGGAGATGGGGAGGGCCGGGGACCACCCTGGGGACAGAGCGCTGGCGGCAGCCCAGGGTCCCCCGGCTGGGGCAGGTGGGGGGTGGGGGGCTCCCGGAGGAAGCCGTGCTGTCACTCACGGACTCTGCTGAATGCAGATGCCCCCGAACCTGGTTGGATTGTTTCCTCTGCGTCCCCTGCTGGGGCAGATGTCGCAGGGGTGGACGTTTCTGCAGACACAGGCCTGGTGGGGGCCGGCACTGCATTTTGTCTGGGGTTGAGCTTCTCGTGCAGAAGCTGGCGAAGCGAAGGAGGCCTCTGCTTAAACTTGACCTCCTGGCCACTCGGAGTGACCCCTCAGTGGCCGGGCCCCAGAGGGCTGGAGGGAAGCCCAGTGAACCTCTTGTGCCTCTGCCAGCTACAGCGGTGGGCGTGATGTTGACCCCATTGTGACAGCAACAGCCTCCTCCCAGTGGCTCTGGGAGGCCTTTGCTCATTCCCGCTACACACGAGGAAACTGAGGCTCGGCGGTGGGGCTGAGCCACTGGCTTCCAGGTTCACCTAGCCCCATGGGGTCTGGGCCGGGATTTGAACGCAGCCCCCCCCCCCCCCGCAGCCCCATGTACCGCCCCTCCCCTCACTCCATCTCCTTCGTGTCCCTGTTCCCAACCCTGCACTGGCACCTACCCTGGGAGGGGGCGCTCAGCGGGCCCATCCCCCTCCCGGAACCCCCCACCGGACCTCCCTGGAGTTTGTGACACTTTATGGGGATGGACACACTGAAGACTTTCTGTGGCCAAAATTGCTCGATGGGAGAGTGAACGGTACCTGCATGGTGATTTGTGGCCTTGACAAGTGGACGGTCAGGCCTGCAGACACTGGGTGCCTGGGATCTGCTGTCCCCCACGCTGCCTGTCCCCCTGGCTTCCTGGTCCTGCCACAGCCTGAGGTCTCATGAACGTGAGGAGCCGTCGCAACCTGCGAGCAGGCAGGTATAGGCCATGTTCCTGATCCCGGGAGGACCCCACCCTGCTCTGGCTGTTAATAGGGAAGCACCCAAGCACCATGTGGGTCCCTGTGCTGGGGTGGCTCACAGCCCAGGGACCCACAGGCCCTCAGTATGTAGCTCATGTATGTACCTGTGTTAAGCCAGGAGACGAATGCAGCCCTGGGAGCCTGTACGATGGCAGGTCAGGTGCCCCAACTTGGGCCTGGGGTCAGGCACTGTCCCCAGTGTCCATCTGACTGGTGTTTGTTGGCTCTAGGCTGAGCACCTATGATGTCCAGTGAGCCCCTGCCCCTGGGTCCAGGGTGGGGACAGCATTGATGGAGAGGGACCTAGGAACAGAGAGGTTCGGTCACTTGCCCAGAGTCACGAGGCTGTAAGGGAAAGAGCAGACTGCACCCGCTTGCCAGGCTCCCTGCAGCAGGTGGATGAAGGGGCCGTGGATACCCGGGGACGAGGGTGGAAGGACCAGGAGCTCAGAGGATGGCGGCGGCTTCGTGTGGGTGTAGGAGCCAATATGGGGACCCTGGGCCCTCAAGCTGCACATTGGACTTCCCAGCTCCAGAACTCAGGCCCCGTTCAGGACACTTAGGCTCCACGTGGGCTGCCAGTGAGGCTGGGCCGTGGCTCCTTCTCCAGGTGGCATCACCCTGCTCCAAACCCACAAGTGCAGAGCAGACCAGCAGGTCCCAGCGAGAAGGCTGCTGTCCCCAGGGCCAGCCCTGCCCCCGAGGCCTCAGGGTGAGTGAGAGGGGCAGGGGCAGGTGCAGAGAGAGGTCAGGTGTGCCTCGCACTGGTGGAGCCAGGAAGCCTGGGGAAGGGGCCTGCCTGGGTGGGGGATGGTCAGGGAGAGCCGGTGGGGGCACCGGGAGAATCAGGGGGGCACCGGGAGAGCTAGGGGGGCACTGGGAGAGTGAGGGTGGCACCGGGAGAGTGAGGGGGCACCAGGAGAGCTAGGGGGGCAATAGGAGAGTTAGGGGGTCACCGGGAGAACCCGGGGCCACCAGGAGAGTGAGGGGGCACCGGGAGAGTGAGGGGGCACTGGGAGAGCCAGGGGGCACCAGGAGAGCCATCCTGAGCCCTGTTCCCGGTGCTTGCCCTCAGGAGGCCTGACTCAGGGCACCCACATGTTCTCCAGGGCCTGCTTGTGTGCGCCCCCCCCCCCACTCCTCACTCCCGCAGGGGGCGGGGGATCTGCTCTCAGCACCTGCAGAGAGCTCCCCTGACCTCTGCACGCTGCCCTGCCTCCCCCTGCCTCCCTGCTTCCACCAATGAGCTTTCCGTGGCTGAGAATACTGACGTCACCATCGCCACCATCCCTGGGCAGGCAGGACACACTGGCCCCTGTGCTGGCATGTGTACACCTGGGCCCGCTGCATCCCCAGAGCTCCCGGGTGTTGTTCGCTCCCCGTGGGCCCTGGGGTCAGTCTGTGCACACATCTTCTCTACTTGCAACAGCTCTATCCCTATTTTGCAAGTGATTAACCAGGGCACCCCAGGGAAGGTAAGACACTTGCCCAGGGCCCAGGGCCAGCCAGGGTCAGAGGTCACACTCTCAGAGAGACACCTGCTGCTCCAGGCAGCGGGGTGGGGCACTGGGCACCGTGCCTGCCCCCAGGCACAAACAGGCAGGGGCCTCCTCTGGCCAACGCACTGCCCTCCCTGGACAGACACCCTGGAGCACCCACCCCCAAGAGGCCCCAGGTATGAGGGTCCGCTCGGGGTCACCCGTCCCCAGGCACGGCTGACAGCCACAGAGCACTTCCTCAGCGAGCTATGGGCCCGTGCCAGGGCCCGGGCCGGGCTGCTCTGTAATTTCAGATGTCGCTGGGCATGTGTGTGTTATCGGGTGATACTTAAATCCTAACCTTTTCAAAAGCAAACCCAAGTAAGTACATATTTGGGAACCATAATTCAAAGCTTGGAGGCATCACTCAGGGCGGAGTGGGAGCGTGGCCTGACGACCGCTAACCGGGCCCTCCGTGTCCCTGGGTTTGACGGCATCGACATCTGTCGGGAGGGAGTTCCTGATGCGAGCGAGCGCCTGTCTGGCCCCCGGTCCAGCCCACGCCTCTTTATAGCAGGGTCCGGCGGGACTCCCAAGGCGTAGCTTTCAGAGCAGGGCCTGGTCACGGGTCACAGCTGGGTCACCAGAGCCAGAAGCTCGATGCAGGTGAAGGGCACCTCTGTCCTCAGTGAGCCTGGAGGAGCGTGATGCCTGGTAGCCCGCACCATTCAAGGCTCTGAGGAGCGCAGCAGGGGAGATGCCATAGCAGTGGGGACACCTTCACTCTGAAAGAGGCCTTAGAGAGAACTTGGGGTCCTGGTGGGGGGACACGGTGGAAAGACCCCACGCCACAAAAACAATGTGGGGACACAGGCACTCATGCCAGCTGCATTCTGTGGGCAATGGGGAGATATGGGAGGAGTCTGAGGGAGCAAGATGTATTTTAGGAAAAGTGCAAACATCTATAAATCCTAGCAGCTTGAAAGCATGTTCCTACCCTTATCATGTGCGTTTGGGGTCACAGCCATGGCTCCTGAGCCAGATTGCCCCTCACCTGGAAGACCCTGGGCAAGCCACAGGGCCTCGATGTCATCACTTGGCTCACTCCACAGCAGGGTGGTGTCAGCTCCAAGCCGTTGCGATGGGCAATGGGGTGGTGCTCATTCACGGGAACAGCAGCAAAGGCAAGGTGGGTGCTGCCTGAGCCAGGAGAGAGGCACAGGGCCGTCCCTGAGAAGCCACTGGGGGTGGCTGTCACCACCCCTCCCTGTCATGGACACTCTGGACACAATGGCTTGGCTGTGAGCAGGGCAGTGGGTGGTTGGCCACCTCTGGAAAGGCATTTAATGCCCAGAAGCCCTGCTTGGGGGTCAGGACCTGACCTTCGGTCCTGGCCCAGCTCCAGCCGTGGTGACGTGTAAGCCTCCCCTCCCAATATCACCCCCTCTCCTGGGGCACCTGGCCTTGGTTCTCCCTCTGTCCCAACCTTAGATCTCATTGGAGTTGAGTTCAAGCACCCCCTCCCCCGTGGCTCTGCCTGCCTCAGGGTACTGTGTGGGCCCCATCTACTCAGTAGGTCCTGTGGGCACCGATGGTCAGGACAAGGGAGCCCCTGGGGACCAGCAGAGGTCAGGAGGCTCCTGCGACCTGCTGCCTCCAATCCACCCCCACATGCTCCCCTGGAGCAGGGCAGGGTATCTGCTTGGGGTCCACTTCTCTGAGCGAGCCCTCTGGAGCCCCCTTCCATGAGGGGAGGAGTAGGACCCCTGGTCCCCAGAGAGAGAGGCTTCTGGGGACACAGCCGAGGGCAGCATCAGGCAGAGGGCCAGGTGCCACCAGCCACAGCCCTACTCCCCAAACAGCCTCCTGCTCCTCATGCTCATCTTTTAGGATGTCCCCACTGTCCCCAGTGCCATCACCTGCCTCGTGGCCACCGCAGGGGTGTCTCTGCCCACCTGCCTGCACCCAACTTGAGCTCAGGGGTCGGGGGGAGGGCTGGAGCAGGTGCTCCCTCCCCTGCCCTGTGCTCAGGGAGGCCTACCGGGGCGTGGAGGGGAGCCCTGCGGTGACCCCCCCCTGGGGCTGAGCAGGACCTGCCTTTTGTGCTGACTGAGGCTCCCAGACCCCAGTGCCCAGAGGCCAGCGAACAAAGGCCAGCCCAGCAGTGACCAGCGGTGACTGAGCATTCCCAGACGCTTGCTTGCGCTCTCCAAACACATCAGAGGGCTTTCTGGAGATTTACACCCTCCTCCCCCCTTACTCACGATGCAAATGCCATTCCCAGGTGGCTTCCCAGGCTGAGCTGAGTGCCCGGTGCAGTGGGTCCCCCCCTCCCTGGCAGCAGGCAAGAGCCGCCCCCCATGTCGGAGGCCACAGAGAGCCCTGGACTCACGGAGAGGCCCGCAGGCCAGCTGCCCCCGACCTGCGTGGACCAACACGCCCTCCCGCGCCTCCCAGGGACAGGGCCGGGGCAGCCCCGTGCCAGGCTGGGGGTCCGTGCCAGACCCTCTGCACAGAGTGCCCAGGGCTGGAAGGGAGGAAGCGGGTGCAGAGGACCCCAGAGCCCACCTCCCCAACGGGCCTCAGGTGGTCCATGCCCCTGCTCCACCCACACCTCCACCATCCTTCCTGCCACCTGCCCCATGGCACACCATCCCACACTGGACACGATGTGCCACATCCCTTCCCTGGCCTATGCTCGTGCGGGTCCTGCTCCCTGCTCCTGGCATGCTCTCCCATCCGTCTGCCAGCCAGACGTGTCCATTCTACACATTGAGCTCAAACGCTCCCTCTTCCATAAAGCCCTCCCTGACTGTACCCCAGGCCAGCAAGGCAGGGGCTGCGGGCCTGCCAGGCTCTGAGGCCGGGGTCCCACAGCCATGCCTCAGGGGCAGTGTCTAGCTCCCCCACTGGTCTGGGCTCCCCCCGGGGCAGGGAGCCCGCTCTGGTCACCTCAGGATTCTTACCCCTGGACCCAGGGCCTGGTGGGTCTCAGGAGCTTGGTGCATGTTTGCGGAGTCCCACGGGGTATCCGCAGCCTGGACGGAGGCCATGGTGCCTGCTGAGGTTGTGCCCCTGTCCCCGCATCGGTCTCTCTTCCACCCTCGGCCAGGTCCCTGAGGGCTCTGGGCTGTTCAGCCAAGTTCATGCACTGAGCACCTGCTACATGCCAAGGGCTGTGTTAAGGTGTGTGTGTAAGTGACCTCACTCCCTGCTGTTCACGACAGGTGGGGAAACAGAGGCTCAGCCGGGGGCTTCGCTGGGAGGACTGCAGGGCCGACTGAGGTCGAGGGGCCGGGGGCCGGAGGGGCTGAGGCCCAGAGAGCCCTTGCGGGGCCCGTCCTACGGTGGACGCAGCTGGTTGGGCCCCATTCCCCCACCCCAGGGCCTGAGCACAGAGCCACTGACACACGTGTGCACACACGCATGTGCACACGCACCCACTCCTGACCCTCTGAGTGCCCGCCGGGCCCCTGCGGCTGTCCTCCAGGCGGCCCACAGCCTCGGCCAGGCCTTTAGTCACATCCTGGCGGAAGATCGTGGCCGGAGCCTGGTGGCCAGGGCCGGGCGGGGGCCTGGGCAGCCTCTCCGGGCACCACCTGATGGGGATGGATCCGCCAAGTTGCTTCCTCATCAGAAATGCGCCCTCCCCACTGGGGCAAAGCCAGGCCTGTCGGCAGCAGGCCGGGCCCCTGCGGCTGTTTTTCATACTCCCACGGACGCCACACGCTCTTGGCCGAGGGCGAAGCTGATGGGACCCAGATGGGAGCTGGGGCAGGCCTCAGAGGGCGGTGCAGGCCGCGGTGAGGCTGGGGGTTCCACCTCCTGGCTTAGGGGCCTTGCTCTGCCCAAGGAAGGATGACGCCGACCCTGGCCATGGCCCAGGTGCCTTCCCAGCAGGCATCGCACGGGGGTCCGGGTGTGCCCGCAGGTCCCAGGCACCCTCCTGGGCCGAGCCAGCCTTACCTGTGGGGACGGAGGCCTGCTCCCCGGGGTGGCCGAGGGGCCTGGGACTCAGCCGGGGCCCGGAGCACCAAGGCGGCCGCTGGGCCGGGGGTGGAGGCCGCCCCGTCCTGGGCCTGGCTCTGCTTCTCCGGGGCCCGGGGCCTCGGCTTCCCTGGGGCAACACCCACCCAGCAGTTTTCAGGATTAAACGATGAAATTATTGTGTGTGAAGAGGCTGTGCCAGGCCTGGTGGTTCAGGCGCTCACTTCTAGGGCTTGCTCCTCCCACATCTCAGGCCCGACTGTCCGGCTCCCCCAGGGACACTGGCTGCCCGCTGTGGCTGCTGCCATCCCTCACCTGGGCTAAACGCAGTCTCGAACCATCCCCAGCCGCCCCCACTGCCCCCCCTGACTAGGGCTTGGTCTCTGCCTCTTCAGCTCACCTTCGAGGCAGCCTCCAGACAGTGCTCTAAGATGCAGGAAGGAGCCCCTCGCCCCTGTGTTCTCCTTTCTGGGAAAAACGTCACCCTCCCCTGTCCATGACCCCAATGCTTGTGGGGCACCCCCACCCCATGCGGGGCCCACGCAGCTCTACCGCCAGGAACCCCCTCTTCCCCTCCATCCACGTCTGCTCACCTCCACCCCCCAAGACCCACGGCCTGAAGAGGAACCACCTTCTGGGCCCTCAGACCCCCATCCAGGGGCCACATGAGGGCAGCCTGTGGGGCCCAGCTCCAGTGGCCGAGGGACCAGCTGTGCCCTGGCACTCCCTGCACCTCGGTCCTTGAGCTGCGCCCTGCAGGCTTGCCCAACAGCCTGCGGCTGCTTCGTGGGCCCTGAGAACACAGGGGTGAGGGCAAGGCAGCCCCCGGCCCAGCCCCGCCATGTGTGTCACTTGGCCCCCATCTCACACACACTTTCTAGCCAGTCTTGGGGCGCCTCTGAGGAGCCCCTGGCCGCTGGGCTGGGGAGCCCTCGCACACCCAGGATGCAGGACCAGGCCAGGGGGGATGGGGGGCACACAGCGTGGGTGCCGATAGCGACAGGAACCCGGGTGGTGTCCCGGCGTCCCTGGGGGCCTCCTCTGGGGGGTTCCATGGGGAGGTGGAGGCACCTCATGGCCCCCAGAGCTGCCCCAGGAGCAGGGAGGGCCATTGGCAAGTCAGCCTCTGCCTCCCGTTCCCACCCTGACCGCTCCGGCTGCCCGGCGGGCAGCTGGGTGGGGGCCCCTCGCCCCTCGCCCCTCCTGCCAGCCCCACCGTGACTAACGCCTGAGCCCCTGCCCCGCCCCATTGACTCTGCCGGGCTTTGTCCATCAGGCCTTTCTTTCTGTGCCGGACCATGGAAAAGTCCGTGTCAGCGCCCGCCTTTGTCTGGCCCTGCCCGCCACCGCTGTTCTCAGGACTGGACAAAGCCGGCCCGTCCACAGCCACCCGGGCGGACGGAGCAATTCACTGTTTGGATAATTCAACCACAAAAAGCATGTGGCCCTTTCGCCTCCATCAGCTGGACTCAGCGCCCCCGCCCCGGAGAGAAAGTTCCCACAGGCCCCAAGGCCGGCGTGAGCCCTGGAATAACAGCGGCTTTGGCCTCTGACACCCCCTGTCCAAATCCCAGCGCTGGCTCTGAGGCCTGGGGCACATTACCACCACTCCGAACCTCTATTCCCCATCCTCCCCCACCCACAGGGCTCCCTGCACCCAGTAGACAGCATGAGAGTGCCGGGCATGTGTGCGTGGGAGCAGAGCAGACGTGTTGGGACGTGTGCAGTAATCAGGCTGCTGTAGAGAGAAAGGGAGACACCCACTAGGCCCCAGAGGGTTGGATCCTCCACTCCCTCAACCGTGATCCCATCAGGCTAAGACCAACTGCCAGCCCAAGACCACTCCGGTGTCTCCTTCGAGGACCTTGTCCCGGAGCACACCATCCTCCCCCGCTCTGACCCCGGTCCTCCCTGTCTCGGGAAGGAAGCCCTACTTCCTTCCAAAAGCTCAGGCCAAAACCCTGGACCTCCTTCCCTCCTTTTCTTCTTGATCCCACACCTCATCCATCAGCAAAATCCCGTTGGCTCTACCCTCAAGAGATGTCTAGCATGGGACACTCCTGGCCTTACTCTCTGTCCCCTGGTCTCAGCCACCACTCTCCCTCTCCTGGCTCCTCTCCGGTGGCTCCTGGCTTCTTCTTGGCACCTGCAGCCCTGCAGCCCCGCAGCCTCCGCCCGTAGGCAAGGCTCACAGTCCTCGCCCCTACCTCATCTGTGCTCCCCTTAACTCCGTTCCCATTGCGCTGGAGCAGCCGTTCTACAAGGCACCTGCTCACTGGCCTGTCTTGCTCACGCTACGCCCACAGGGCCTGGAATGCCAGCACGCAGCCTGCAGCTGAGGGATGTTGAGGAGTAAGCGCCTCCTCCAGCAGGGGTACCCCGTGACACGTGAGAGCCTCCAGGCCCCTCCCTTGCTCTGTAGTGTGGGCACTGGCCCCTCTGAGTCCCCTGTCACTGCACCCCTGCCGTGTGGTCGTCCCATCCTTGGGGCTCTCCAGATAGCCCTTGGAGGCTCCCATCCCTGGACAAACAGACTGAAGCCCAGAGAAAGGAAGGGCTTGCCTGGGGTCCCATGGTCTGAGCCCCCAGAGATCCCCTCAGCCACACTAAGAAGTCCCAAGATAGCCCTGGTCGGCCCTCTGGGTGGCCCTCTGCCCCTTCGCAGCAGCTGCCTGGAGCTCCTTGGTGCTTGGGCAGCCTCGCTAGGTAGCACGGGCCTGGTTCCCCTGCCCCCCTGTGGGCCTCCCCGTCGGGGCCTGGCCTGGCAGCTGTGGTTTGAGGGCTGCAGGGAGCTGGCCTTGGGCTCTGCCAGGGAAAGCCTGGCAGGGAGCTGGAGGTGGTGTGAGCAGCACCCAGCCAGCAGACCCGGGCGGGCCTGTGTCAGGGACCTCATCAGTCCTTTTCTGTCTGAGGCTCCAGGGAATCAGCTGCCACAGCAGGAGAGAGAGCAGCCTGCCGACTGTACAAGTGGAGAAACTGAGGCACGGGGAGGCACCAGCCGAAGGTTGAACAGGGGACTGATAGCACTTCGTGGCTGAGAAACCTGGTAGCTGCCCCATGGGCAGGGCTGTGTCCCTAGTCTCCGCCCCACCAGTTCCACAAGGAGCTCTCACTGCAAAGTGCTTAATGCGAGTATTCCCTAATGATTCCCAAACTGTGTTCCCTGGAACCTCATGATGCATGAAACCTGGACCACAGTGGGCTCAGGGGTCATGGGGTCCAGGAAGTGCCGCAGGGGGCCCAGCCGTGGGTGTGGAGCCATGCTGCTGGCATGTCAGGCTGTGGGAGAGGTGGCGTTGGTTCTGGGACACCCCTAGGAGCCACCACCTCCTGCCGGGGCCCTGCTGACCACTTCCCCACACATGTCCTTGGTCTTGCCCCACCAGGGTAGTGTGGCCAGCCTGGGCTCAGTCCCTGCTCTGCGGAGTCCCAGGACGGTGGGCACTATGAGCCACTGAAGGAAGCCCAGGGATCTGCACATCCCCCACCCCAGTCTCTGGTCCCCCCGGAGTTGGTGGGGCATCCAGGACCCTCAGCAGCAGCCCACAAGTCCAGAAGTCAGGACAATTCTGGGAGAAATCCTGGGGTAGGGGCTGCAGTCCCATTGACTCTGGACACGTGGGGGGCTTACCATCCCCACTCCCAGGACACGGCCAACGAATCACCCAGACAAGTCCAACAGCAGATGCCTCTACCCCTTACGTGCAATTCAGGTAAAGCTTTCAGGAGTCCATCCTGCCAAGAGGCCCCGGGGGCCGTGAGCGCAAGTGTGCTTGTAAGCACAGCTAGGAGGTCAGCATGAAGACAAAATCATTTGTTCCTGTAGGATGACAGTGGTACGGACTCTGCCGGTAAAAGCCGTGTTCCTGTCACACCCGGGAGCCGATGGAGCAAGGGTGTGCTTGGTTGTAACGCACGCAGAATCCATAATCGCAAAGCTGCACGTCAGGAGCTGTGCTAATCCGCTGACACCGCCGGTTTTCAGCCCGGGGCAGGGCCCAACGGCCACATTCCTGCAGTGACAGGGTGTTGCACACGAAGAAGTGTCCCTGCCAGCAGAGCACGTGCCTCCCACTGTCCCCCTGGCCCTTCGGTTTAGTTGGGAGCACTGCTTCCTGAGTCAACCCAGGAGGCCTACGGTGTTCGATTGTTCAGGGAAAGGGGCTCTCTAACTTTTGCTTGCAGTTCATTCAGAAATCAGCTAGAAATCTTTCAGCAGATATTTCAGCAAAAGGAGCATCAAGAAAGTTCAGCATTCGAGATCTTTCTGGGACCACAAAGATGGGAAATGTGGCTTGCAAACCAGAAGGCATCAAAATTCATCCCTATGGAAACGAGCGAGGAGGAGTGAGGAGGAGTGGGAGCAGTCCCAGCAGCTGGTGAGAGGCCGTGGCCACGAGATCTTGGAGCCAATGGTTGTTGCTGGAACCGCTGGGTGGCGGGAAGCACTGCAGGTGGAGTTTGCATCCGACCCGGTGAATTCCTGTTCTGGATATAAATGGGATGGAATGGAGGAGGCCCACAGATCTACAGCATGAAAATGTGAAGACTCATTGAGGAGCATCATAAACAGAGATCACTTTTTCAGATGAGGCTCGTCTTGTACTGTTTGTCTTTTATTGTGGAATATTGGCCCCCTGGACAGAGGCCCAAAGACAGTGGCTGTGAGAACACTCGGGGACATGTTTCCACATTTCATTTTATTTTTTTTATTTTTTTTTATTTTTATTTTATTTTTTATATAAATTTATTTTTTATTGGTGTTCAATTTGCCAACATACAGAATATCACCCAGTGCTCATCCCGTCAAGTGCCCCCCTCAGTGCCCGTCACCCAGTCACCCCCACCCCCCGCCCACCTCCCCTTCCACCACCCCTAGTTCGTTTCCCAGAGTTAGGAGTCTCTCGTGTTCTGTCTCCCTTTCTGCTATTTCCCACTCATTTTTTCTCCTTTCCCCTTTATTCCCTTTCACTATTTTTTATATTCCCCAAATGAATGAGACGAAATAATGTTTGTCCTTCTCTGATTGACTTATTTCACTCAGCATAATATCCTCCAGTCGTTTCCACATTTCAATGCAAAATATTAGAACCGAGATCTCCTTCCGTTCACAGGGTTGGCTCTGGGCTCACCAGACGCCCCCGGCCTGCAAGGAGAGGACCCCGTCGATTAAAATACCATCACCTGTGAGAAGCATTGGGTTGAAGGTGCCAACACATTCACCTTGAAGGATCATTATAAGCAACTCTGAAGGTTACAGGGAATCTGATGGAAATCAGACCTAAAAATAATTAGGCCTTGTTAAACACACACACACACACACACACACACATACACACACTGTGCAGAGAAAAACCAGGACAAGTGGACAGATGGGGCTCAAAGACGTGGCGCGATGGAGAATCCACATTCTGCACACGTTGTGTTTGCATGTCTGGGTAATCAACGCATGGGACCGACCGGCTTGCTTTTCCAATGTATCTTACCATGCACTCGTGTAATTTGGATAAACGATTTCAGAAATAGTTGTACTGTCTTTAAAAAGGTTTTGAATATAGGGGACCTGGGGGGTTCAGTTGGTTGAGCGTCTGACTCCTAGTTTCCCCTCGGGTCATAATCTCAGTGTCACGGGATCGAGCCCCACATTGGGCTCCGCGCTCAGAGGGGAGTCTGCTGGAGATCCTCTCTCCCTCTCTCTCCCTCTGCTCCTTCCCTCCCCCCCCCAAAATAAATAAATAAATCTTTAAAAAAATAAATAAAAATTAAAAGGTTTTGAGCATCACTATTTTGCGGGTCCACCCATATGATAAAACTGATCAGTTGGTCAATAAATAAATATTCGAGCAACAGATAATTTAAATGGTCTTTACTTTCTCCGCCCCTTTACTCTGCAAAAGCGACCTTGTTTGGACAGTAAGTTTCCCTTTCTCTGACCTCCGTGCCCAGGGGCCAGCCAGTCGCTCTGTCCCCTCCTGCTGGCCCTGGGGTCCGTCTCTGTCGCTCCCCTTGGGGTCCCCCCTCCTCCGGGGCTTCTGTCCCTGCCCTGGGGCAGCACCCAGGTGTGAGGGGAGTAGAGCCTGGGTCCAGGCTGGCCACTGCACTGCGCCATCTGGGCCTGCCTCTGGCACCACGCCAGAACTGGCCCCCCGGGGTCACATAATCCCCTGAACGTCACTGTTCACCCAGCCCCACAGCTTGTGTGAGTCCCCAGCGATGCCACCCAGCCCCACAGCTTGTGTGAGTCCCCAGCAATGCCATCCAACAGCTTGTCTTCCCAGCTCCATGCCACCAGCACTCGCCATGATCCTACGGCTCTGCGCTGTTGACTCGTTAGCCCCTGCAGCCTGGGCCGGGGTTCCCCATCCTCCTGCAGAGCACAGGATGCTCGAGGGAGCCCAGGCACAGGGGGAGGAAGGCGTGCAGCCAGGATCTGGGCCGGGGGTGCTCTAGAACCCTCTTCTCAACCACTATGCTACCCCGCGGTTACCATAGAGATGCGATCGGCCAGGTCAGGCCCACCTGCGCGGTGTAACCCAGTAAACCCAGAGTAAACGCAGAGCAGCAAGAGTCCTGACATCCCCACCTGGCCTTCCTCCTTCAGCTCCTTCCCCCAACTCTTCACCTAAACTCTGTTCCATCATCACCTCCTATCCGAAGCCTCCCTGACCCCTGGGCCAGGCTCCCTTGGCCCCTGGGTCTCCCTCATCCGAGGCTTTGGCAGAGAGGAAGGAGGGAGAGCTTCCTGGAAGAGGAGCTCTGGAGCTTTTTCTTGGAGGGTGAGTAGGAGTCAGCCTGACAGACCAAAGAGGTGAGGGCCCAGGTGGGATCTGAGGCCAGGCAGGTCAGTGGAGGGCCAGGGGCTTGGTGGGGCCACAGAGCTGTGGCCTGTGTAGCACCCCTCCCTACTCAGGCCTGGGAGGGGGATCCCTCTGAAGGATGCAGGGGAGAAGCCGCTGAGCACCAGAGGACCCCTGCCATCCTACTGGCCTCCACCCTGCCTGCAGTTTCTCCCCTGGGATGCTGAGTTTAGCTCCCAAGGCCCAGAGAAGGTTTCCAGAGCCAGGTTCTGGAGAAGGCCAGCCGGGGTGCAGGACCCAGGGCCCCACAGCTGTCAGGCCAGGCCAGGCCGAGTAAGGGCTGGTCCGCACACTCTCCTCTTACAGACGGGCCTCCGAAGCCAGGCAGCAGGTCCCAAGTAGCCCCTGGAGGCCACAGGTTAGAGGAGAGAGCACCCTGTCCTCTGGGGCTCTGTCCTTCACCCTGGGGCTGCCTCCTTAGCCCACCAGTGCCGGGAGCACAAGGGGACACTGGTGGTTACTGGCCAGGGCGAGGGGAATCGCAGGATCCTGTCCAGCTAGATTCTAGGAGGAGCTGCTTCCTCCCACAGAGGGAAAAACTGAGGCCCAGAGAGAAGCAACTGGCTTGTCAGAGACCCAGGAGGGCAGCAGCTTAACCAGGCCACACCCAGGTCTCTGCAGACCACCTGCCTGGGAGGAGGCCTGGGGGGCCCCGTGCCAAGGGGTGGGTGGCGGGGGACCAGGAGATGGAGTGAGCAGGGACGTGAGACCAGGTCTCCCTCCCACCGAGGAAGGCCCACGCCTGACTAGGCCGCTGCAGGCTGCCGTCCACGGGCTCCGCCGGGCCTGGCCACCGACCTTGGAGGATCAGGAGGCAGGGACGGTGCAGCTCCTGGTAAAGTCCAATGGAACAGCTGCCTGGCCGGTGACCTCGTACCTGCAACTAGCTTGGCCAGTTTGGGAAACGTCCTCCTTGGGAACCTGGGTTGGCTTCTTCAACCCAAGTGATTCCGTCCGGCCTGCTGTGTGCGGTGCCACCCACTGCGGGTGGGAGGCCCGGGCCTCTGTCATGTGCGGAGCGGTCCCGTCACCAAGAGCGTCCCGGTCCCAACGTCTAGGACACAGCGGGTGCCACGTCCTCAGAAGGGGCCACGGACACTGTTCGCCTACAGTGTCCAGCACCCTGGAGGGGGCGTGTCTCTCCTGCCTCTAGTCAAGGGAACAGGTGTCCCAAGAGGGGCTTGTAAATTATAATCTTATTTTTTTAAGATTGTATATATTTATTTATTTTAAATATTTTATTTATTTATTCATGAGAGACACACAGAGAGAGGCAGAGACACAGGCAGAGGCAGAAGCAGGGTCCCTGCAGGGAGCCTGATGCGGGACTCGATTCTGGGACCCCAGGGTTATGACCTGAGCTGAAGGCAGATGCTCAACCAACCAAGCCACCCAGGTATCCCAATCTTACAGAGAATCTGATGGACCCACCGGGTGATATCCCTCCAACCCCCTCCTCTAAGCTCTAGAACCTTCCATGGTTCCTAAATAACCCAGAGAACAGAGGCCCAACTCCCAGGCCTGGAGTTCCAGAGCTGTCAGGACCTTCCTCCTTTTCCAACCTTATCCCCTCAAATGTCCCTGATGGAGCACCCACTAGGCTCTAGGCAGCCTGGGCTCCCACTAGGGGGGTGGGAGCGTGTGCCTCGGGAGTCACTTGGGCTGGACTGAGGGCGAGAGGTCCAGGTGCATCTGCTGGGGGTGGATAACTATCTAGAGACTGAGCAGGGGCAAGGGGCTCGCAGGCTGATGAGGGGTCCAGGCCTGAAAGGGGAGCACAGGCCCCAGTTGGGGAAGGCTCCAGCAGCCCCCGACAGGGTCAGGGCCAGGGTCATCAGGCGGAGCGAGCCAGGTCCTGGAGTCGAGGGCTCTAAGCTCAGCCTTCACTGCCTTTCTCTGGCCAAGTGGCTCCAGCAAGGCCCCTCCAGAGCTCTGGGCCTCAGGTTCCTCTCCAGACGTTGGGGAGATCACCCCAGGCCCCCGCAGGCCTGCTGGATGTTCTGAAATGAAACAAATTAGTGTAACTAAGGAAAGCATCCCTGGGAGGCGGACAAGAAGCGGTGGTCCTGTCAACCCGGGAATCCAACTGCCCAGGTACCATCGGAGCCACGTGCTCTTGGCACGGTGTGGGTCATGGGATCAGGAGGTCAGCCCTGCACTCATTCCCAGCCTCCCCGTGACTCAGGCTCCATCTGCCCGACAGGGGTTACGGGGGGGGCCCGCCCTGTGGACAGGGTCCAGGGAGCAATGACCCGGAGCGCTTGGCACAGGGCCTACCCGCGACAGGGAGGCCGGCCTTCGTCTCTGGCTGCCTGGCGCTCGCTGGAGGTGGGGGGGGAGGGGGCCGAGCAGGGATGGAGCAGGTGGCCAGTGGGCACCCCGCTTCAGCACCTTGCTTCTCACCTATACCTACACCAAGGGCGACCCACAGGCTTGCCTGCGGGCCTGCAGAGCCAGCGTCCGTGTGGAGCTCTCTGCAGCTGCTGGGTGGTCAGCAAGGGCTGCTCCCCAGGAGGATGGCTGGGGAGCAAGCTGGTTCCCCGGGGGGAGGAGGGGCAGGAGGAACTGGGTCTGAGGTCCCCACTACCTCCCATGTCCTGTGCACCTCCCAGCCCTTGGGAACCCGGCTGCCGTGGCCTGTAAACAAGGGGCCGGGCTGTCTGGTAAACTCCCCTCCCGGCCCAGCTCCACTGCCTTCTGGGACCACCCCGTGGAGCCCCAGGCAACCGGCGGTGCTTGTGCTCCAGCTGATCCTAACATTCACAGGTCTGCCTGGCACTTTACAGTTTGCAAGGGGCCTCCTCCCTCTCTGGGAGCCATGGAGCCATGGTGATTGCTCACCCACCAGGGGGCTTGTGTCCCTCAGGGGCCCAATTTGCAAACAAGAGCTCAGAGAAGGAAATGACCTGCCCAAGGTCTTGGGGAGACAGGGCTCCCTCCTCTACCCCAGCCACAGAAGCTTTGATGGGGACTTCCTTCTAGAATGGCTATGGGAAGCCAACAGTGGGAGAGGTCCACCTCTGGGGAGTGGGGCTGTCCCCGCCTCAGCTGCCACCAGGCCTGGTCTGGCTGATGAAATGCTTAACAGTCAGATAGCAAGACTTTCCCACCTGCCCTCCCTGCTCAGACACACACTCACTCACTTGAAGCCTGGAAACCAATGCCCCCCACCCCGCACCCTGCCACTCAGAGGTCTGCTGGGGCCCAGAAGTCACTTCCAGGGACCCTAGGGCCAGCAGAGAAGACACCCACACAGCAGGCCAGCTGCAGGCGGAGCTCTTCCTGCCACAGCAACTCTTAGAAATACCACAGGTCATTTTTCTTGATTAAAAAGAGTATTACGCAGGGGCATTTGGGGGGCTCAGTGGTTGAGCATCTGCCTTCCGCTCAGGTCGTGATCCTGGGGTCCTGGGATCGAGACCCACATTGGGCTCCACGTGCTTCTCCCTCTCTCTGTGTCTCTCATGAATAAATAAATAAAATCTTTAAAAAGAAAAAAAGAATAGCACACAAAGACTCTGACAGAGCTACAGAATATACTGTAAAGTTACAGTGATATTTTTTTTTAATTTTTATTTATTTATGATAGTCACAGAGAGAGAGAGAGAGAGAGGCAGAGACACAGGCAGGGGGAGAAGCAGGCTCCATGCACCGGGAGCCCGACGTGGGATTCGATCCCGGGTCTCCAGGATCGCGCCCTGGGCCAAAGGCAGGCGCCAAACCGCTGCACCACCCAGGGATCCCCAAGTTACAGTGATCAAGACAGGGTGGTGTTGGTCAAAGAACAAACAGAGCAATGGAGCCTAATGCGCAGCTCAGAAACAGACCCACGTGAATGTCGTCGCTGATCTTGACAAGGGAGCAGAGACGACACGTCAGAGCAAGGACCGGCTCTTCCACAAATGGTGCTGGAACACCAGGCATCGCAGCAGAGCAGCGAATCTAAACACAGACCTTATGGTCTTCACGAGAATTGGCTCAAAATGGGTCAGAGACCTCCATGTAAAATGCAAAACTTTATATAAAACTCCTGAAGTAGATCAAAACCTAGATGACCTTGGGTTTGGTGGTGACATTTTAGGCTCAACACCAAAGGCATATGGTCCGTGAGGCAAATGATGGATAAGCCGGATGCATTATAATTAGAAACTTCTGCTCTGGGGCCCCTGGGTGGCTCAGTTGGTGAAACATCTGCCTTCGGTTCAAGTCATCATCCCAGGGTCCTGGGATCGAGTCCCGCACCGGGCCCCCCTGCTCAGCGAGGAATCTGCCAGAGATTCTCTTTCCTTTTCTCTCTCTCCCTCTCCTCCTGCTTGTGCGTGCAATCTTCCTCTCAAATAAATAAGGTTTGAAAAAAAGATTTTAAAAACAAGGAAACTTCTGCTCTGTGGAAGGCACTGTCAAGAGAGTGAGAAGACAAGCCACAGATGGGGAAAAACCATCGCAAAACAGCTGATAAGGGGCTGCTGTCCTACCTATACGAGAACTCCTAAAACTCCAGGAGAAGAAAGCAAACTAAAAAAAGTGGGCAAAAGATCTGAAAAGAGAACTTAGCAAAGATGAGAAATAAGCATATGAAAAGATGCTCCAGTCCATACCACAGGGGGGGTTGTAAATTAGAATAAGACGCCTCTGTACACCTATAAGGAAGGAGCGAAATCCAGAACGCAGGAGCAGCAGGACGGCACATTCGTGGCCAGTGGGCATGCAGAAGGGTGCAGGTGCTGTGAGGACGAAACTAATCTTACTTAAAAAAAATTTTTTTAGGGGATCCCTGGGTGGCTCAGCAGTTTGCGCCTGCCTTCGGCCCGGGGCCTGATCCTGGAGCCCTGGGATTGAGTCCCACATTGGGCTCCCTCCATGGAGCCTGCTTCTCCCTCTGCCTGTGTCTCTGCCTCTCTCCCTCTCTCTGTGTATCTCATAAATAAATAAAATCTTAAAAAATAAATAAATAAAATAAAATATATTTAAAAAAATTTTTTTAATTTATTTAGAGAGACAGAAGATGGAGAGGGGCAGAGGGAGACAGAGAATCTCAAGCAGACTCCACGCTTGAGCTTGGAGCCCAACACGGGGCTCGATCCCCCGACCCTGAGATCCTGACCTGAGCCAAAATCAAGAATTGGGCATTTAACCGACTGCACCACCAGGCACCCCAAAACAAATCTTACTTTTAATCTTACAAAACTAATCATCTTCTTTTCCTACGATCCATCCGTTGCTCCCCTTCGTATTTACTCAAGAGTGAAAAGTTCATGTCCATGTGAAAACCTGCGCACAGATGTTTTTAGCAGCTTTACTCGTAATTGCCCAAACTTGGAAGCAACCAAGATGTCCCCCCGCAGGTGGATTGATAGACTATGGTCCCCCCGACAATGGAACATTATCCAGTGCTAAAAATAAATGAGCTATCGAGCCCTGAAGAGACGGAGAGGAATCTTAAATGCACATCCCTAAGTGAAAGAAGCCGCGTGACAAGGCTCCATCGTGCGTGATTCCGACTCTGGTGCGTTCCGGGGAGGCCCCAAAGTACGAAGACAGGAAAATGACCAGTGGTAGCCAGGGCTGGGTACAGAGGTGGATCACCAGGGATTTTAGGGCAGTGAAAATACTCTGTACGAAGCTGTGATGGTGGCGAGGTGTCATTGCACATGTGCCCAAACCCATAGAATGCACCCCAAGAGCCAACCCCAAGGCCGACTGCTGACTTCATGAAGCTCACCGTGCTGCCCTCTGCTCATCAGCTATGACAAATGGGAGATGTCACCAATAGGGGTGGGGAGGTCGGCATATGGGAACTCAGTCCTTTCCCCTCAAATTTTTTTTTTTTTTTTGGTAAAACCAGATTGCTCTAAAAAAAATAGTCTATTTTTTTAAGCGTATTACGCTTAAGCGTATAGTCATTTAAGCTACAACGACACACAATAGTGTGGGTGAACCTCACAGACACAATTTTTGTTTGAGGATGCATTCCTTTTCCCCAGCTTCTCTGAGGTAGAACTGACATATAAAATGTGTACGTATTTAGGATTTTAGGATTATTGCCATCAGGCTAAAGGACATACCCCTGCACATAGTCTTCTTTGGTTTGGGAGTTTCTTTCTTTTTTCCTTCTTTTTTTTTTTTTTTCACAAACACAAATGTTGAATAAAGAAGCTAGACAGGCTTTGTGCGACCCATCCATGGGAGGACAGGCTGAGTGACCCGTCCATGGGAGGCATACAAGAGGCACCACGAATCCACGGCCGCGGGAGTCAGGGTGGGACAGCAGCCAGACGGGGACAGAAAGGCTTCTGGGAGCTGGCCATGTTCTGTTTCTGATCTTGTGCCGGTTACGTGCAGGCTTTGGTTTGTGAAAATTCGTCGAGCTGTATACTTCTGTGTCCACTTTCCTGTGGGTTATACTTCATTAAAAAGTTCCAGAAAAAATAGTGCTTGCGGCAGAAAACTGGAAATCCCAGAAAAGGGGAAGGAAGATGGCCCCTCTCGTCCGTGCTCTTCCCCGGGGAGGGGTCCTCAACTCTAGGCTGCAGATGACATGCTCCTCCCACCCCCTTCCGACCCCCACCCTGGGTCCCGGCTCGGCAGGGGTCTCCGTCCTCACTGGGGGCTGAGCCATGCGCCTGCCAGGAGGAGGGTCAGCAGTTCTCGGGAGTGCCTCCCAGCACGGGTGAATCATTGCATCTTGGAAAAATGTTCTCTTGTTTCAGGAAACACCCCCTCCATGCCACCTTGGCCCGCCCCAGAAGCCAGGAGACCCGGGCCCTGCCTCCGAGGGGCTCCCCAGGTTGGTGGCCCTGCAGGCGGGATGTGGGTGCCGAGGGGCGGGGATGCCGAGCGCTGCTCCGGGACAGGCACCTGAGCCCTCCCCAGGCACCACACTGCGGCAGCTCCAATCCCGAGTGTGCCCCTCGTCCTCGGGAGGCGGTGGCAGGGCGGGGGCCTGGGCCAGGCCCGGGGCTGGACTGGTGACATCATGAACTGAGCTTTGCCAGTTCCTTCTCGACCTCGGAAACCCCAACATCCCGCTCCAGGAACTGGCCTGTGGAATTGGCTTTGGCTGGCCGCCCCAGGAGTGTGGCGGGGAGGCCCCACGCGCCCCCCCAGCGGCCTGTCCCTGGGGCCCCCTCTCCTTCAGGGGCTCCCGGGAAGCCTGCACAGTGTGAGAACCAGCAGGGTCAGCTTCCTCCGTCCCCGCCCCCAACCCCCTTAACTGCAAGAAAAATAAACAGCTGTCCCCTCCCTCCGCAACTGGAAACACCACCGCTGCCCGAGGCCTCAGACCAAGCCGTGGGGCTGACTCACCGGCCGCCCGGGCGGGGGCACTGGGAAGGGGCTTGGGGCTGCCCCAAGGAGCCCCATGGCCACCTCGAGCCAGGCCCACCCCCCTCCAGGCCCCTCTCTGTGCCCTGAGCCAGGAGAGGACCGGGGACATGCCCGTCCCGCGGCACCCCTGCTCCCCCCTGCAGCTCGGCCTGTAACCTTTGGCCCTGACCTCTCCTGACCTTGGTGGCCTCGTTGCCCACACCAGACATGGGCCCGGGCACCTCCTGCTCTGATCATGGTTGCGGACAGTGATGGTGGTGGCTGCGGTCGGGGGTCCACCCAGGTCACCGCCGGGGGAAGGCCCCAAGGAGCAGGGCAGGAAGCAGGAGGTTCAGAATGATCCTAGGCCCACCGGCCTGGTCCAGGGTCTGAGGCCTGAAGGGGGCCGTGGTCCAGTCCTCAGGGCTTTCCCTCCCGTCTGCGTCTCCTCTCCCTTTCTCCCTCCTTCCTTCCTGCTTTCTCCCTCCTATCCCTTTCTCACAGAAAACCTTTCAATGTCTCCAAGCCAGCTGCCTTCTATGGACGGACGGCACGGGCAGGAACAGCCCATTCTCCCTGGCCGGCGTTTGGGTCGGTGACGGGCACTCCGGGCAGGGGAAGGGTGCTCCAGCTGATGAAGGACACACCAGGCTGGTAAAGGGTGCTCCGGGCAGGGGAGGGATACTCCGGGCCAGTGAGGGATGCTCCAGGCAGGGGAGGGGTGCTTTGGGCAGGGGAGGGATGCTCCAGCTGATGAGGGACACTTGGGGCTGGTAAGGGGCACTCCAGGCAGGGGAGGGGTGCTCCGGGCAGGTGAGGGATACTCTGGGCAGGGGAGGCATGCTCTGGGCAGGGGAGGGATGCTTCGGGCAGGTGAAGGGCGTTCCAGGCAGGTAAGGGATGCTCCAGGCAGGTGAGAGATGGTCCAGGCAGGTGAGAGGTGCTCCAGGCAGGTGAGGGGTGTTCCAGGAAGGGGAGGGGCGCTTTGGGCAGGTGAGGGATACTCTGGGCAGGGGAGACATGCTCCGGGCAGGGGAGGGATGCTCCGGGCATGGGAGGGATGCTTTGGGCAGGTGAAGGACATTCCAGGCAGGTGAGGGACATTCCAGGCAGGTGAGGGATACTCCAGGCAGTTGAGGAGTGCTCCAGGCAGGTGAGGGGTGCTCCAGGCAGGTGAGGGGTGCTCTGGGCCCTCCCCAGCTCCTCATTTACAGCCTGCACTAAAGCCTTGCCTGGAGCCTGGCAGTCCCGAAGTGGTCCCCTGTGCTGGGCCTGGGGTGGGCCCTGAGTCCTTGGAGATGCTTCCAACCTGCCTGGGGACAGATGGGGACAGACATGAGCTGGAGAGAGGAGGTTTGTAGCCCAAGCACCACTGTGAGAGCCGTGTGGGCCGGGATCTCACATGAGAGGCTTGTTTCAGGCGCGGCTTGTCTCAGGGGACACTTGTCTCGGGGAGGCTCTGCCGGGAGGACTTATCCTGAGGCCGGGGTGCGGATGGCGAGGGGAGCCTGCCAGCCAGAGGCGTCGGCCCAGGCACAGGTTCATAAGTGTGTTGTGGCTGGAACGGGCCGGGGGAAGCGTGCCTGCCCAGGGCTGCAGGGGCTCCAGGAGGCTCCCGAGGCTCACCCTTGCTCTGGGGTATGATGAGGGAGGGGCCGGGGGGCTGAGCAGAGGGGCCTGGAGGGGCAGGGGCGGATCAGAGGGCAACCGGAGGCCCTGCTGGGTTCCCACACCCGACAGTGAGGCAGGTGTGGCCTCAGGGTCAGCGCACCGCGGGAGGCTGGGGAAAGCCCGGGTGTCTGGCCGGGGCAAGCTGGCTAGAGCCTCAACCAATTAACCTGCAATCGCCCGGGGAGATGCTAAGGGGATTTGCCTTTTGTCTGGCTAATTATTCTGCATCTACACTTTCCCTTTCCTAGGGAGCTCAGACCCTTTGCAGAGCTTTAATTAAAAGGAAGCCGCTTTCTCAATTACCCCAAGGGTGGGGCAACCAGTGAAAACCCCAGAGGTCGCCCTCCCGGGCCCAAGCAGAGGCTCTGGGGCACCTTCCCAGGGCCCGGCTCCAGCTCCCACAATGCTGGTGGGGATTATCTGCCTGGCGAGGAGGAGGAGGCCAAGGCCCCAGAGGGGAGCTTCTGTCCTGGGGCCGGAGGCCCACCAGCACTGGTCCTCCCGCCTGCCTGCCCCTCCAAGCTCCGAGGCATCCCCAGGAGAAGGCGGGAGGCCCTTCCAGCTCACAGGAGCGGGGATGTCTGGCTGTGAGGCCTCACAGAGAGGACCTGGGACTCTCCCAGGCCTGTGACGACAGGGCCACTTCCTGGACCCACCAGACCCGAGGGGCACGAGGCAGGAGTCGGGTCCAGCCTGCGAGACCCCCATACATACACCCACCCCCCAGCCCTACTGGGCACCCAGAAGGCTCAGAGAACGTTCACTGCGTCAAGAGGAAAGATGGGAGGCCACAGAGGCCACATGGCCCCATTAACACTGTTCCAATAGCCGCCATCTGCGCGGGGCCCCTAGGACCTCATGCAACCCTGATGTGACCCTGCAGGGTGGCCACAAGCCCCATTTGCAGATGAAGAAACAGGCCGGTGGGTGTGAAGGAATGGCCGGGTCAGGCTCATCGTTCTGTGTCACCAGGGGCTTCCTCTTGGGGCGTGCACAGACCCCAGGCTGATGGGGACCTGGCGCCCCAAGGGGCTCGGGGCTGCTGGGGCTGGGGGCCACAGGGCCGGGGGCGGCAGGGTCAGGTGCAGGGGGGAACGGCCTCCCATGGGGAGACCTGGCGGCTGCCATGCGTCGCTCACACTCTCAAGTTCCATGTGTCCTTGGGGTTTGAGTGCCCCCTCTTTGGGAAGTGCCTCCTTCACAGCTGCTGCGCCTGGCACTCTTCGTCACCCGGGCCATCTAGGCCTCATGGAACGGAGCTTAGGTCCCCACTCGGCAGACGAGGAAGCTGCGGCTTGCAGAGGTGAGGCCGCCCAGCCCGGGGCCTGTGCAGACGTAGAAGGCCGCACACTGACGGAGAGGCCACATCGCCCCGCCACGCCCGGCCCTCGCCCTGGTCCGTCCCGTGGTGCCTCGTGTGCAGGAGTCTCTCCCCTCAGGAGCGAGCCCCCCAGACTCTGCTCCGGGCCTGCGTGGTGCCTGGGGCTGGTGCTGGCAGACTGTGGAGCCCCTGCTCTTGCCCTTGTTGCCACAGCATAGGAGACTTCCTGGAGGAGGTGATGCATGAACGGGCCTTGAAGGATGTGTAGGGGTTTGCCCAACAGAGAAGACTGGACGGTCACCCTAGGCAAGTGAGCCAGTGGGCCCGGGGGAGCAAGGGGGCAGAGAAGGAAGGAGCTTGAGGTCCTGCGGGTTTGAGTAGGGGCTCTTCCAGCTGTATTCACAGGCCCTGCAGGGAACCTGCTGGAACCCAGCAGTCAGCGAGGCCCTGCAGATCGGAGTCTGGCCCCTGGTGCTGCAGGGCTCATTCATTCACTCATTCATTCATTCCCTCATTGATTCACTTGCTCCTCCTCTGGCTCATCCTTCAATATTTTATTCTTTCACTCATCACCCTTGGGAGGCCTGGGGGCAGGTGCTGGGCATGGGGTCCACGGAGAAGAGGCCTTCCTGACGAGGTTGACCATCAGCAGTGGCTGAAAGCATCCACTGATTTAACCCCCAGGTCACCAGGCCACGGCCACGGTCACCAGGGGTAGAAGCAGAGGAAGCAGCCCAGGCTTGTCGCTCAAGGCCCTGCAGACTTAGAGCCAGACCCCTGCTGGCCTAGGGACCCTGGGGCCTCCCGGGGCTCTCGTTCCCTGGGGGCACCCAGAACTCCCACATCAGGCCCTTGAGCTCTCCGGGCTTTCCTGCCCTCATCTTTAGCTCAGGAAGTCCTTGCCCCATCACTGCAGGCAGATCTCGAAGGTTGAATTCTGCTTTGAAAGCTGGGGGTGGTTCTCCTTGTCTGAGCCCCTCTCCCCAGACGCCTCTCTCTGGGCCCTGGATCTTTGGTCTCTCGCTGGCAGCTACTTCCGGCAGTGCCAAGCCTTTCTCACTCCACGGGGTCCAGACAGGGGGCCTGGGGTCTCAGGGCTGTTGGGTGAGCGGCTCCACTGTCGCCTCATGAGACGGATCAGCATTGAGCCCGCCCCAAGTCGCGGGTCCAGGTGGCCAAGCTCCCCTCTCCATGGGACGACACCCAGCAGTGGACAGCAGCAGCCAGACCTCCCAGGAGATGGGAGGTGTGTCATTGACCGTACTCCCAGGGAAGCCAGCCTGCACCCCCTAGCAAGGACTTCAGTGACCAATTAGCATGCCTACAAAGTTCTCGAAGCATTTCTGGAACTTGTTTTTTGTGTGATGGTTTCACTCAGGAACATTCGAGCGCAGAGTCTCCTGGCTTTTTCTTTCCACTGGAACCTTCCCTCCGGACCTGCAGCCAAGTGCAGGGCGATGGGATCAGAGCCCGGCTGCTCCGTCCCCGGCCAGCACCCGGGAGTTCGAAAAGTCCAGCTTCAGGGAGCCTTTGTCTGGGGTGGAGCCGGGGACTGGTGCAGACGGGGTGGCCTCGGGCAGACAGGGTCCCTCCCTCTCTGAGCCCTGCGTACCTTCCATAAAACTACAGGGATGGACTCCCTTTGTGCTCTTCTGACTTTTTTTTGAAGATTTATTTTTATTTATTTGTGGGAGGAGGGGGAGGGAGAGGGAGAGAGAGTCTTAAGCAGGTTCTGTGCAAAGATGCAGGGCTCGATCTCACGACCCCGGGATCACGACCTGAGCTGAAACCAGGAGTCAGATGTTTGACCGACTATGCCACCCCGGCAACCAGGTTTTCTGACGTTTATAACAGCAGAGCCCCATTGTCAAACTAACCCTTCTGTGGAACCCCGACTGGCAAAACCAGCCACAGGAGAGGCGCTCAGTGGAGGTGGTCAAGGGCCAGAGCCCCTGCCCCTAGCAGCCCCTGGACACCTGCTCGGAGCCCTAGGCTCCCGAAGTACATGAGAACAGCCGCCTGAGGCACACCCCCATGTGCCAACGTCCCCGAAAAGACGGGCAAGCCCCAAAGAGCTGCTGGTGATTCAGGCCTCGGACTCCTCTTCCCTCCAAACACACGTCCTGTGAGGTGAAGAACACTCCTCGGAGGTCCACCTGGCTGTGTGCCCAAGGATGGCGACACCCCTGCCTCAGTTGTCCTGCCTGGCCTGGTGCAGAGGTCCCTGAGCCCGACAGCACGCCCAGCTCCAGGAGAGGACCTCGGGAAGACGTCCAGCCTCCCGTTCTTCTCCAGAACGACCTCCTGGCCCCTGAGGGTGGGCTTAGGGCCTGGTGCAGCCCCCAACCCAGGAACGTCCCTGGATCTGGCACTTGGTACACACGGTTCACTGGACAGTCTTGGCATACAGCGGGTGCTTAATAAATGCACTCATTGGACCAAGGCTCTACCCAAGCTCCTGATCTCGTAACCTGAGTCCAGCCAGGGCCTCCAGGCCCAACCCACCCTCCCAGCCCTGCCCCCCAGCACGGAGGGATTGGTGGGGGGGCCTCACTGGGCCCGCCAGGCAGTCTGGTGGCTCCTGCATTCACTCTGCCAGGCACCACGGTTTCATCTTTACATTGTTTTGTGTATTGGTGGCATTTTCTCATCATCAAACCAATGTTGGGGACGTTTCCATCCATTGGGTCAACAAAACATGGCTGTGCTTCTGCTGCACCCCAGGCCCTGTCACTGGGACACGATGGTGAAAAGCCAGCAGCAGTCCCATCCAAGGGCACATGTGCTGATGGAACGTACCGGAAGCCCGGGCCATGAGCTCTGTGAGAGGCCTGGGGGACAGACCGCTTCTAGGTTTGGAGACTAGAGAGGTCTCCGAGTCAGTGACCACCAAACTGAGGCCTGAGGAGCAGGAAGGAGGCCACACAGGGGCCTTTAAAAAGAGCACCCCAGCCAGAGGACACCCCACCTACCCCACAGACAGGTCGGGAGACAGGAGGAATTCCAAGGGTCCTGGGCAGGCCCTAACCATGTAGGAGGTGAACCAGACAGTCCCGGGCGGGAGGGATGGGTGGGGATAGAGAGACCACGGGGATGGTAAGAGCCACCGCTCCCTGAATATTTACCAGGACAACACCTGGAGAGGGGGGCCTCAGAGCCATGGACCGTGGCGCCCCCACCGGCTTCTTGCGGGACTGTGAGCGGCGCTAACCCAGGATGCGCCACCCCGGAGGGACCTCGTGTGCAGGGCAGTCTGGGATGCAGCCAGGAGCTTGCGTTTCTCCCCAAACCCAAATTCTGGATGCAGCAGCTTCTGGTCTGCCATCTTCCTTGGTGGATCCTGCCCTGCTCTGCCCTCTTCTCCTCTGGGAGAGTCTGTCCTCATGGACACTTCACGGGGCCTATCAGCCTCAGGGACATCCAGGTCCCAATCCCACAGTCTGTAAACGTTTCTCTCTATGGTCCACACAATTTTTTTTAAAAGATTTTATTTATTCATGAGAGACACAGAGAGAGGTAGAGACATAGGCAGAGGGAGAAGCAGGCTCCCTGGGGGGAACGTGATGCAGGACTTGATACCAGGACCCTAGGATCACACCCTGGGCTGAAGGCAGATGCTCAACTGCTGAGCCACCCAGGCGTCCCTGGTCCATGTGATTAAGGAAGGGTCTTGAGAGGGAGGATTACCCTGATTGTCCTGGCCCCCAAGTGTGATCCCAGGAGGGACCTTCTGAAAAGGGAGCTCTGATGTCCGCGGAGAAGCAGGCCACCGAAGAGGAGCACAGAGACATGGGCAGATGCTGGCCTTGGAGGGCTCCCGAATGACACGGCCACAAGCCAAGGAAGCTGGCAGCCACCAGGAGCTGCACCAGTCCTCCCCTCTAGTCTCAGAGGTAGGTGTACCTGACTTTGGACTCTGGTTTCAGAACCACGAAGAAGTAAGTGTCTGAGGTTCAAAGCTGCCTGGGTTGCTGTCATTCGTCGAGGCGGCCCTGGGAAGGCCCCCAGCACCCAGGGGAGCGAGTTGCCATCCTCATAGGGCATCTCAAACATCCCCATGCCTCTCCCTGAGGTGGGGAGCACCTTGGGGATGGCTGCCTATGGCCGCTTTCCTGGGACCCGTCTCGGAAGGTGACATGGAGCAGTGACAATGGTGCCCCTGCATAGGGCCATCTGTCCCCCCACTCCCACCCCCGCTCCGAGGTGGCTAATGAAGGGCCAATCGGAGGCTACGGGGAGTCCAGAGCAGGGGAAGGCTTCCACAGAGCAGGACTTTCTAGAAGGCTGGACTTCCATGCTGGCCGCCCCATACAGAGGGGCAGGCTGTCAGGGCAGGAGGGACACCAGGCTGAGCAAGGCGGGAAGCGGGAAGTTGCCTGGCTAGTTCAGTGAAGGACAGCCAGGGTGGGTGGGGCCCCGGGGAGGCTCCTGGAGCCTCAGGGTGGGGTCTCGGGGAGGGAGCGCAGGGTGGGGCGCGTGGGGCAGGCCAGGCTTCCTCCCAGCCAGCGTGGCTCAACCAAGCGTGTGCTGCAGGCCCCAAACCCGCCACCCGAGCCCTGTTAAGAATAAAAACAAATATTTGTGTTGCATGTTGTGTGTGTTGGGATTTAGTTTTCTTCTGGAGGCTAAAAATAGGTTCATCTCTGCGTCCCTGCGGGGATTCCACCCCCTGCCCCCACCGGCGCCCCACCCCGCGCCGTGCAAGGCCTGGCCTGGCGCTCTGGGGCTCGTGCCAAGTTTTGACTTAACTGCCGGTGACGGGGTATGCAGGTATCAGAAGATGATTATGGGATGAAGGTGCCCATTACGGCTGCGCAGGAGGCACGTCCTCGCTGGCTGGCCGCACCCAGGTGGGCAGGCGGCAGGGCCGGGGGCGCCCAGTCGTCACCCGACACTAAGAGTAATAACCCACTCACATTTCAGAGTAAAGGAAACAACAGCACAGGCTGAGGAGGGTAGCACGGAGCACCTGGTGCACCCCAGGGTGCCCCAGGAGAAGTGACGTCAGGGTGTCCCAGAGGGAGGCTGCAGGGTCCCCGGGAGGGATCCGTGGAAAATCTGCAGGCCCGTGGGGGCTAGGGGGGAATGCAGAGCTTGATCGGCCCGTTCAAGGGCTCTGAGCGGGTTGGGGGCGCGACTCAGGCCTCGGGGACCCAGCTACATGAGGCAGCGTTCCAGGGCTGCAGTTGGGACCTGGGATCCTCGCGTTGGGGGTGGTGGGGTCTGCCAAGGAGGAGTCCAGGGTAGCCTGTGGATCAGGGAGCCCCAGAGGGACAGACGCAGCTAGGAGATGTGCCGGGTGCTGACGGAGACAGGAGGGGGCGCCTGGGGTCCCTGAGGCCCGGCCTCATCAGGGGGCCCCAGGAGGAGCTGGAGAGGGAGGGGCGGCCGCTGGATGGAAATCTTATAGACCAGGGACAGGCTGGGGCCTGGGGCTCCCAGGCTCTGAGCCAGGAGATAGTCCTAGGGAAATCTGTAAACTGTAAAGGGCAGTGAACACAGGAGGGCAGGGGGCTGCCCCGGACCTCTCAGCAGCCCTAAGGCCGGCTCCAGTGCCTGCCCCTGCAAGGCGTCTGTCCACAGGCCGACCTCCCCAGTCGGACAGCCCAGCTTTCCCATCAGGGAAGGACAGGAGGGGCTGTGAGTCCCTACACCCCCCTCCACTTGTGAGCCTGCGCAAGGGAGGGGACACGGAGCAGGGGCTGGTAGAGGGCTTCCCGGCACTAATGCTGGCCTGCCAGCTCGGGGGGCACGTACGCCCTCTGCTCCTCAGGTTGGCCTGGATGGTGAGGAGGGGGTGCTGGGCGAGGGGACGGCTGCCGACTTCTGCTCCTCATCACTGGCCATTCCCCGGACCCTCCTCACAGTCCCTAGGCAAGGACTCCCATCCTATCTTACAGAGGGGAAACTGAGGCAGAGTGGGGCCCAAGGTCACCTGGGCAGGAAGTAGGGGACCCCGAGCCCCAGTAGGCTCCCGGGCCCAGCTGTCCTGGCTGCTCCTTTGATCCACAGGCTACACAGGCGAAGAAGGGGCAGGTGCTCCTCCAACCTCCCCGTGAGCAGCAGGCTGGCCCGAGTCCTGGTTCCTCTGGGTGCCCTGTGTGTCCCGGGATAAGTGATCCCACCACTGTCCTCGAGGGACAGCTGGGGTATCCAGCCCGGGCTCAGCATGCCACTGGCCTTCCCTGGCCTTCCCCTTTCTGGGGATTCCCGCCAAAGCCTGAGCTCCCCTCAAGCCATGCCGCTGCTCTGCCTGCAAAATGCTCCCAGAATCCCCTGCTTCTCCCTTGGCATATGCCACCTGGGCTGCCTCAGCTGCCCCCTCACCCCGTCTCCTGGCTTCGGGCTGCAAGGAGGAGCCCCTCAGACTTTCCCAGCAGAGGATCCCCTTGGAGCTGCAGGTAGACCACAGCCCCGCCTGCCGAAAACCTTCGGGTAGGAAAAGCTCAAGACCTCACGTGCGCCATGGCCCGGCCCTGCTGCTTCTGTGCTCTCCCCTCCCTTACTCTGTTCCAGCCACTGGTCACCCTCAGCTCCCCGCCCCACGCCTCATCGTCTCTCCTCCACGCCTCTGGCCTGGCTGCCCCCTCCACCTGGACCTCCCTCCACGTCCTCCCCCCTCCCACCTGGCCCATCCACGTGGCCCACTCTGACCCCACGCATCCTGCCTAACCTGCCCTGGCTTTTTCCTCCTGCCGTGCTGAATACTTCACAGCTCATGATGCTTCTCCCATTCTTCGTAGACGCTTATTGTCGCGTGCCCCCTCCAGACTGTCGGCTCTCCTTGGCAGCTTCCCCGGCACCTGGCATAGGAGGGGTGTACAGTATTTGGGGAATGAATGCACAAAGGTGAGGCAAAGAGATGCTCACCTCCAGAGGGAACTCCAGTGTCAGGACAGGAGGGGAAGGCAGCCTTCCCTGAACCTGCCACAGGCCGCCCTCCACCCCCCACCCAGGACTGTGACACCTCCCAACCGCAGAACCCAGAGTCCATGAACCCCAGCTATCATGGCACAGACTCTCCGCATCTAAGAATCGTGTAATCAGAACAGCATAGAGCAGCACACCCCGCTCTCTCTTCCATGAGGATCAAACCATGCTTGCATTCCTCTAGTCACTGCCATGAACTCCTTCTTATAGCTCTGGCCACGAGAAAGTTCTCCTCATCCATCCTGAGGCCCGCCCTCTGCTGGGCCTCCTAGGGCTGCCCCACAGTCTCCTCAATGAGGCACTGGTGTACTGATGGCCTGCAGGCCCCTCCACTGGAGAGTGGCCCTTTAAGTTAAGGGAGCACCTCACCCTGCTGTGGGCACTCCCCTAGCTCCCAGGGAGAGTCTCAGTGACTCAGATATGCTGCCACCAACTTCCCTGCCTCTCCCAGACCAGAGTGCTTATCTCTGAAATCTAATAAATCCCTCTTTCCTGGAAACCCAGAAGGGGAAGCGGGCATTACTCACCCCGCCCATGTCAGGACACAGCGACAAGGCCATCGCCACTCTCTGAGCAGGCAGGGTGCCCCCTCCCAGGTTGGTTAACAAGGAGAAGCTCCAAGTCCTGGCGTGGCCTTGTTACCCCCCAAAGAGGGCAGGCTGGTAGTGGCCGGCTCAGGGCTCACCCAGGCCACACCCATCCCGGCTCTGATGGGGACCCTGGAGTCAGCCAGTACAGACAGATAGAGCAACGGAGGCCCAGAGGAGGCCCAGAGGAGGCCCACAGAGGCCCCTCCTCGAATATTTTCATTGAGCTGATGAGATCTCATAAAGCAGCCCAAAGCTGGCAAACTGTTGGTAGCCAACAGCCCTGGTCCCTATCCCAGCAGAGGGGCCAGGATGGACTGGGAGTGACCTCAGGAGGGACCTTGCTCCCCACACCCTTCACAGCCCAAGGACTCTTATTTGTGATACTTTTCTACTGGAAAACAGGGGGTCCAGACAGCAGCCTGGGTGTCAGCGAACCAGTTGGCAAACAGGCCCTTTGTCCAGAAGGCATGGGACTATGTTGGCCACAAGAGGTTGGGGGGTCCAGAGTGTCCCCACCAGATGCTGGAAACCATGAGGCTCAAATGCAAGGTTCCCTATGACCTTCCAGAGCCTTCTGGAACCCTTCGGGAGTGAGGCAGCTCTTCAAGCTCTGTGCTCCCTGCTGCCCAGCTCCCCAAGCCCCGTGCTTCACTGTCTGCACCGTTACCCCCAGGCTATGTGGGAGCCTCTTTCTCCAGTCCCGTGCCCAAAGTGTCTCTTCCACCTCCTTTCTTTCTTCCTTTTCTTCTGGGCCTCAGCCTGGATGCCAGCTCCTCCTCCAGGAAGCCTTCACTGACTACCCTCTGTGTCCACCCAAGGCGGATTCCACACACCTCTGCACTGCCAGACCCTACTACTCTCCATTGCAGGGCTGGGTATGGTGGGGTGGTGGCTGAAGGGACCTATTTGTTCACCGTTCTGTCTCCCCATCCTCGCCGGGGGCTATGTCGGAGAAGAATTCATTTCTGGAATGAAGCTCTGGAAGCCCCCGATGCCGCACCAAGCTCTGGGCACCGAGGAGCTCAGCCAGGATGGACGAGTGGACAAAAGAATGTGTGAGTGAATGGATGCCACATCCTGTCATGTTTGGTGGAAGAGCCAGGGGTTCAGGAACCAGAAGTGAGGGTTTGAGCCAGAAACCAGGGGACCCACCTGGGACAAAGCTTCTCCCCAATGTGAGCCCATATAGGAGCATGGGGTGGGGTGCACAGGCCAAGCCAGCAGAATGGCCCCAGCTGTGGCCTAGCCCCAGCAGCTCAGGCAAAGGACTTCTGGAGCTGCAGACCCCTGGAAAGGCGTCCCCCAGGTGTCCTGCTCACAAGTGCCAGCCCTGGCCCCCCACTGGCTCAGTCCTGGAAGGACTACCCTCAGGCCTCGAGGTGGGTGGGCTGGCCACCCACAGGACACCAGTGGCCCCAGGAAGGCCACCTGTGTCCAGCATCTGGAGGGTCCCAGCCCTGCCCCGCCAGCCACTGGCCTCTGCCTGCAGGCAAGTAAGCAGACCCCTTATCCTGGACCTCCTCAGCCAGCATCTGGGCTGCTTCCCTGCAAGGCCATGAGGGCTTTCTTTTCTACATCGTCCCAGATGGCTGTAGCATTCCAGCTACGTCCAGAGAGGCGCGAGGCCCAGATCATAAGGCAAAGGTCCAGGCGGGGGACCTGGCCAGGCAGCTTGGGCCGGGGTGCTGCTCACCTCTGGGGTCCTGGGAGCAGTGCTTGCCTGGGGCAGGCCATCCATGAGCCGTGGGCCCCGGTGACTTCGCCAACCACCTGCCCACTCCCCAGGCCTCTGCTGGGCACTGTGATGACTGTCAAGCCTGCAGCCCTCTCGGATGTCCTGGACCCACAAGGGCCTGGGACTCACAGGCCAGACTGCTGAGTCCCTGGGCCCTGCAAGGCCAAGGACATGATGGGTGGGCAGGCGGCATCCCGAGAAGGAAGGTGGGCACTGCTCAGACCCAGAGGAGGGAAAAGGGCCAGGCCAGCAGTAGGCGAGCTCCAGGCTGCCATCCAGCTGAACTTCCTGGCTCCTGGCAGCCCTGTTCCGGGCTGCTCCTCCACTCCAGGGAACTCACACTTGTCCAGTTTGCCCAAGCGCAAGGAGCTCCAGCCTCCACTCACCTCCCTTCCCCAACCCACCTGCCTCCCTGCTGTGGGAGTTGTGAAGTTCACCCAGATGTCTAACCCAGACCTGCCTGCTGCCTTCAACCTGCCCTTTCCTGTTCCCTCCTCGGTGAAGAGAGAGCATTGCTATTGCCTCCTCCCCAGGACTTGCCTCAACCATTCCCTTCCTGCTTGCCTCTATACACCCTCAGGCAAGGTCTCAGGGCCTCAGTTTCCCCTTGTGGGAGGAGGTATGTGAGTTGGGTAGAAGGAAGACCCTGGAGGACAGGAGTTCGAATCCTGATTCTGACTCTGGGCTGTGTGACCTCGGGCAGACCACTTTGTTCTCTATGCCTGGGTTTTCCCATCTGCAAAGTAGAGTCAGCGCTGACCCATGTAGGAAAGGGGTGTTATGAATACTTGTGAACCAGACCCTGTGTCTACAATGACAGGTGGTGGTGGGGTGTTCTGTGTTCCATGGAACCTCTCACCTTTCAGGCCCCTGGGCTGGCCAGGGTGCAGGGACAATCAGCAGTGACACCCATCTCTGTCAGTATAAAAGCTGGTGTGTGTGTGTGTGTGGTGGGGGGCGGGGAAGGGGGGTGAAGGAGAGAGCAGGACCCCAGCAAGCTTGCTGGGAAGGTGAGTACTATGGGCAGGAGGGGTATGGGCAAGGGAGATGGTAGCAGAAAGGCCTTCCTGCCTGAGGGCACTGCTGGAGCAGACGCTGGGCGGGGGCAGGGGCCAGGGTGAGCAGAGTGGGGGCTCAGGGCAGGGTCCGGGTGAGCAGGGTGCAGATGGGCTGCAGGAGATGAAGAGGATGAGGAGGGACTCTGAAGGCCACACCAAGAGTGAACTTCTAGCTTCCGGGGCCACAGGACCCCGTGAGCTCTGACCACAAACAGCAGCACTGGGTTTACAACCCCGGCAGCCTTGGGGAGGGGGTGGCAGGTTGGGGGGGACAGTCCTGGTGCTAAAGCTCAGCTTGTGAGCAAAGTGTGGGCAGGCCAAGCAGAAAGAGGGAGGCAGGCTTGGCGGGCGCTGCTTGCTCCCTTAGACCCGCTCCAGAGAGGAAGCACCTGCCCAAAGCCGCCTCTGGGCTGTCAGGCTGTCTCAGGGCAGGAGAGCCAAGTGCAGAGCCAGGGCCCCGGAGGTCAAGGCCAGGCATGAGCCACCAGTGTTCCCAGGGCCCAGCTCAGGGCAGGCCTAGCCTCCAGCACCACAGAACAAGCGGGTGAGCGAGAAGTGGACGGATGGGTGGTCGTCTCCCACAGGCGGCCCCAGCCCGCTGCCTGCCTCCTGGAGCACTGCGGGCAGGCGAGTCTGGAGAAGGAGCATCCCTGGCAAAGGTGGAGAGGCAGGGCAGGGCCTGGCATGCCGGGGGGTGGGGGGCAGCTCGGGGCAGGGCGGCCGGAGCCAAGGGGGGTGGGCGCCCGGGTGGGAATGAGCCACTTGGGGGGTGGAGGCTCCCGGGGATGCTCCTGAAATCTTAGCCTCAGAGGCGGAGCCCAGGGCGGGGGGTCAGGTGGGCCCCCAGGCAGGCTGGGCGGTGTGGGCTCCACGCCTCGGGCAGGGCCCCTCGGAGGATGTGCCGGGCGGCCCTGGGAGGCCGGGGCCGGGGTTGAACCATGGCCAAGAGGTAAGTACAGTCTGGGCACCGGGGCCATGGCATTCTCGGAGCTCCTTCCTCATTCCTGGCCCTGTGGGAGTAGCTGGACCCCGGCGTCCCGCTGCAGCCACCACCGCGGATTTGCTTACCGTCTCGCAGGGAACCGGGGCCTCCTGCCAAACGGCCCAACCCAGGCCTGGGCCCCACAGGCCCCACTAACCACCAAGTGCTGGCCCAGGCCACCTCCTGCTCTCAGAGGGGGAAACTGAGGCCAGATATTTGGTAGGGCCACCCCAGAGTTTGTCCAGGCCTGAGTGTAAGATGGGATGGGCTTGGGCTCCAACGTCAGGACTTTTTGCATCCGTCTCCCCATCTCCACACCCTATGGGGACACATCCTCCTCCGAAAGCCCACCAGGTGGCCCCTCCAGTGGGATCTGGGTCCGGGGCCAGGCTCCGTGGGTGCCCCGGCGGGCACAGTGTGGACAGGGGCTTGTTTGATCAGCACCCGATGCCAGGCTGCCAGGACAGCGGGCAGTGGCCAAACCGGCCCCGCCACATGCCTTCCGGCCCTCAGCAGGAATGCCATTCATCCTCCTGTGCTCACACGGTTACCACAAGTGTGGAGGGCTGGTGGCACCCGGGCCTCTAGGGAGAAGCAGCAAGGCCTGATGGCCAGCCGGAGGCTGCCTGGCTCCCAGGGGCCTCGGGCAGCCTTCCCACACCCAGAGAGGTCCAGGGGCACCCCAAGGGGGGCACCTGGGCAAAAGCCCACCAGACCCACAGGGATCCTGAGACCAGCTGGGGTCAGAAGCAGAAGAGAGACACAGAAGGTGACGGATGGGACCAGGGCCTCCTGGCTGCGGGTCTTCCCCGCCAAGCCCCTATTCTCCTAAGAACAGGCCCCACCCAGCCCCATGAGCTGGCTCTGGCACCACAGCCATGGTCTCCTGTCCCCATGCCCTGAGCCCAGCCTGTCCAGAGAGTCTTCAGGGTGTGCGTCCAGCCACCACCAGTGGCCCTTGCTCGGTGCGGTGGCCCTAAAGGTGCCTCGACACTTGTACGACTCAAGGCATCACTTGGGACCTGAGCAAGGTGTGAGGATGGAGGTCCATGCGCATGGTGCCTGCGCAGCCTGCAGGGGGTAGGGAAGGCAGAAGGCTGGGGGGTCAAGGGGGCTTGGGGCTCAGGACTCGTCCTCACTGCACGGCACCAACATCCCCACCTCCAGAGGGAAGAACCGCAGGGGCGTCGCGGGGGCTCCACACACACTCGCTTCTGATTCCAGCTTTATTGGAGCCGGGCGCTCCCCTCCAGGGAAGGCGGGACACAGCGCATCGGAAACCCCCCAGCTCTCCCGGGGTGGGAGCGCTCCAGGGACACGCAGTGTCCCGACCGCCGCCGGCCAACCCGGGCAGCGCTGACCCCCCCTCACCCGAGGGAAGAAGGAGGAGGGTCTCGGCGGAGGCGCCTGGACAGTGCGCTTGACTCGATGGCATCAGGGGCCCCAAGAGTCTGTTTCAAGCAGAAGGAGGAGCCTGGCTCGGGGGACCGCACGGGGCTGTCCCCTCCCTCCAGTACCCAGTGTAGGTCACAATAATTTAAAAGACACGATAGACACTTCAACGCTATATAACAATATAAGTTAACCAGGTTCCTTAGCAGAGGGTACCCGGCCTGTGGACTCGGGAGTGTCCGGGGACCCGGGGACATGGGGCCGGGGGCAGGACCTTCACGGTGGCCTGGAAGTGCCCGGAACAGCAGCTGGTGGAGCATCCTGGCATCATCGGGGGCACGCGGGGTAGATGCCAGGGCCAGGGCCCAGACGGTGTCACTCACCCCAGGCTAAGGTCTAGCCCACCTGGCTTGTCAGCTGCCTGAGGACACATTTCCACAGATTTCTGCAAAAAAATGCCCGAAGTGCAGGGCGGGGTGGGAGGGGCCCACAAGCAGTGGAGGGCACACCAGAAGCCGGTGGCACATCATCCTTGCTGGCAAGTCACCTCCTTATGCCTCAGACTCCCCAAGGGAGGGTGGGAATGTTCTCAGGGGGGTGGTGTTCACCTGGGGGAGGTGCCTGGGGGGCAGACACCTGCTGGGACAGCAGGCAGGGCCCTGGCCGAGTGACACCCTGGATCCAGCCTTCTCAGCACTGGAGTCAGGGCCAAAGGAACAGGTCTGGACAGGGAGGCCACTAGAAAAACCCCGGCAGGTGCCTCTGGGGGTGCAGGCTCCCCGTGCAGCTGGCAGCAGGGTAGGAGGGGCACAGCCAGATTCTTCAAAACATGGGCACAGTCTCACACCACCATGGGTGTCCCCAGAGCATGTCTTCCAGGGTCGGGAGCCCTGGCCAGGAGGTCAGGACGTCGGAGCCAAGGCAGGAGCCTCCGCTCATAACTTCGGGGTCTCTGGCTGATTCTCGAGCCATCCCAGGCCTTGGTGCGGGTGGACACCCCTGAGCCGCCCCCACTGACAGCCCACTGCCAGCACAGAGCTGTCCTAGGGCTCTGGCTGGCTCCAGGCCGGGAGTGGGCTCTGTAAACTGAGGGCGCCAGGCTGGCGGGGGTGCGGGGAGGGTGACAGCCTTAGGAGACAGGGCACTCCTGGAACCTGACGTGGGTGACATTTGGATTTGATAGGGTTTTCAGAAAAAAAGGGTCCCTGTCCATGGCTCTCCTCAGAGGCCCTCTCGGGTGCAGGGCCAGAGGGTGCTGTGCACAGGGCTGCTCCCTCGGGTCAGATGCAGGGACAGGAAGCAGAGGGCCACGGGGTGCACTAACACGGAGTACAGTCAGGACTGGCTATGCCTTAGTGCTAAGAATTCTTTTCCGATACTAAGAGAACATAAATAAACCTTGTCAACATCCGCCCAGACCACCCGGAGGCCCGGCGGCTGCCACGGCCGGAGAAACAGTCCCGCGTGGGGTGGGCCGGCTTGGCATTTCCAGGTCCCTCGGGCTGTCGGTGCCACCAGGTGGGGGAAGGGGACGCTCGGAGTCTCGCCACTTGGCTTTCCAGGAGGGTTCACTTCCCCTGAGAAAAGAACAGAGCTCACTGGGCCCCAAGGGACAGCAGTGCCATCGGCATCGCCCTCTCGGCTGGCCGGGTCTCGGGGACAGCTCTGCCTGGGGAAGCGATGACAAGAAGGGTGGGAGGGAGCCCTGGTCCATCTAGCCTGGAGCCTAGATGTCAGGTGGGCGGGGGGCCAGCAAGGGGGCACCCTGAGCGGTGTGCCGAGCCGAGCAGGGTGCTCACTTGCAGGTGAAGACCTCGGTGCGCTCGCTGCAGGTGTTACACTTGACGAAGCAGCACCAGTGGAACTTGCAGTTGCACTGCCACACCTTGGTGTACTGGTGCGTGTTGTAGCCTCGGCCGCAGCACATGGTGTCGCAGCCATCCGCGCCCGGCGACGTGCGGTTGCACAGGCGGCCCTGCGTGCCCACACTGCCCGTGGCCGCGTCCTCCTCGCAGTAGTTGGGCGACTTCTCGATGTACACCAGGTCCGTCTCCATGGGCTTCTGGTAGCTGCGCAGCTGCTTGATGCGCAGGAAGGTGGGCTGCCGCAGGCGGCTGGCCCGCACCACCTCCACCTGCACCGCCGCGTTGTACTTCTCCTTCAGCATGTGGCCCACCTCGCGGAACTTGGGCAGCGTGGTCCAGCACGTCTTGGTGGTGCATGAGCCCGACACGCCGTGGCACTTGCACTCCAGCTTCATGCGCTCCTCCAGGACCTGCGGGCGGCAGGGTTCAGGGTGTGCAGACCCCCCCATCTCCCACCTGGATGCCCCACTCCCACCCCTCCAGGACCTGCGGGCAGCAGGGCTCAGGGTGTGTGAACTCCCCCCTGTGTGAACTCCCCCCCCAATTCCCACCTAGGTGCCCCACCCCTACCTCTCCAGGACCTGCAGGGACAGGGCAGGAGCTCAGGGTGCCTGGGCGGCCCCCACCTGCCCTAGCCTCCACCTGGCCCGGAGCTGGCTCCCCGACTTCCAGCTGCAGGGCCACACTGAGTGCCTCCCCTTCCTAAGCCTCCGTCTCCTCCGTGTAACAGGGCTGCTGACCGCAGATCCCTACTGCAGAGGACCCTGTGAGGGTCCGGTTAGAATGTCCAGAACTTGGCAGATCACAGCACATGTTTACCAAACCTGGTTCACTAAATTCTCAGAATCCTTCCCGTCGATGCACTGAAGGGGAGGCTGAGGCTGGGGAGCCCCGGCGCGCTGCAGCTCACAGGGCAGCACATGGCGAAGCTGGTGCTGCACCAGCCAGGTGGGGAGGAGGGGCCGGACGGTGATCCAGGCCTGGCAACAGAGGGTGCTTACTAATTGCAGATCTCCTCCTCTCCATATCTGTACCCCCTGCCCTCGTGCCTGGGGTGGGGCCTGGCATGTAGCTGGTGCTTAATAAATGGCTCTTCAGTGAAAGCCTGAGGTTTGCACGGAGCTCTGTGCGTGTCTGCAGAAGGACAGAGGGGGTGGACCAGCAGGGGCTGAGGGCACGGGTCAGCGAGGCCCAGGTGTGCCACCTGCTGGGAAGCCGGCCCCCGACACTGTTGTTCTTTCTCCCCAGCTCCCTGAGGGCCCGCCATGGGCGCAGCCGAGTGTTTTCCTTGGGCCTCCCTCCATGCTCCCGGAAGGCCGATTCCCAGAGCCAGCCCTGACCCCAGGTACTCATTTACCTGGATCGAAAGAGCCCTGCCAGCCAGTCTGATTAAAGATGGGGAATCATTAGCTGCCGCCCCACGGCTGCAGAAGGGCCATTTGTCAGCTGTCCGGGCTCCGCTGGCCTCACTTGGGGTGTCCAGCCCTGGGGGATCTCGGCCACCCCCTGCCCCCTGGGCCAGAACCCCAGCCCAGCCCGGACTAGCAGCCCCACAGTGAATGAATGGATGAAGAGTGAATGAATGAAAGGAACCTCCCCCTGGACGCGTGAGGCTCTGGTCCTCAGCAAGGACCTCGGGGACCCACAGCCTAGCACGGGGAACAGAAGGGGAAGCCCATGCACACCAGCAAGTGTGGGGGCCCTGGGGGCCGCCCCTGCCATGGGATGGGGGCTTCCTGGAAGAGGGGTGCCTGCATCGGGTGTGGATGGAGAAGGGGGAGTTCATCAGGCAGAGAGGAGGGTGTTCCTGAAGGGTCCAGGGCAAGCAAGGTCTGCAGAGGACAGGTGCAGCCCACCTGAGCATCATGTGGGTGCTGGTGGGCTCAGTCAGGTGTCCTGGATGTGGGGGCTGGCTGGGATTCTCTGCTCCAGCGTCCTGTGGGTGATGTCCTGGGGCAGGTGGGGAGACCCGGGAGGCTGGGATGGGGATGGGGAGGAGGAGGGGGAGGCTGGTGGCCCACCAGGGGAGGGCTGAGCTGGGGAGGGCCCCAGCACCCCTAGGAAGGAACATTCCGAGCTGGAATTACAGGGGTGTCTGGGTAGGGAGCATGAACCAGAAGCCCACTCTGGGGTGGGGGGTCTAGGTGAAGGGTAGGGCCTCCCTCCAAGAGAAAGCCTCCTGCCACTCTCCCCGCAGTCCTGTCCATCTGGGTCAGACCTCTCTTGCTCCTCCCTCCCCCTTACCCCACGTTCATTTTGCTTCACCCTCCCCCATCACCAGCAAGACCCTCCCCCACCAACAGCCCCTTCAGGAAGCTTCTCTCGCCCCGGCCACACTGCCTGCAGGCCGAGAGCTGACCAGAGGGATGCCCCTCTCAGAGTCCCTGCATGGGGAGCAGAGCACCCCACCCCAGGCTGCTGGCCCAGACGGGCCATGATGGCCTGAGACCCGCCAGGGCTGTCCAGGCCGGGTGGTCCCCGCGCCCCCACCACCTGCCTCCTGCCCACCCACCCAGGCACAACCAGACCCCGCACAGCCAGGCCCGGGACAGCCGGCAGGTGAAGCCGATTGGGCAGCTGTCTGCAGAGCAAGGAGCCGCATCCTCGCTTGGCTGGGTCCCCCTGGGCCCGAGCCTCTCCTGGGAAGTGATCACAGGATTCAAGAATGTGCCGTTTCCGTCTCCAGCGCCCTCGAGATAAGAGTGACAGCGATGGTGGCGCCAGCCCTGCTGCCCCAGGAGACCACCTGGGAGGGTGCAGAGTGACCCGGCCTCGCCCAGAGGAGTGGAGCCTTCGTTTCCCCCCAACCCAGGTCGTGTGGGGGTGGGGTGGGGGCCTCCAGGAAAGGCCAACCTGGCGTTCTTTCTGGAATAAGAGCGTGGTCCGTGCCCTGAGAACAGTGCTCAGTTGCCGCCAGGCTGGGGGGTCACGGCATCCTGGCGCCCACGGAGGGCACTTCACACCCCACTTGGGCAGCAGCCTCGGGCCACGGAGGGTGGTGGCGCACACCCTGTGCCGTGGCCTGCCTCACACCCTTGTTTCTGGGTGGTGGCCTGGCCCTCCGTGGGTGTGTGGGGCCCTGGGGGCGAGGCCCACGCCGGCTTCACCCTCTCACCCCGGCCGCAGTGTGAGATGGGTGTGGGCATCAGGTGAAGCACCCGGGCCATGGGGGCCCAGGGGGCCAGCGGCTTCTTAGCTGAGGACTTTGCACAAGTGACCCCTCCTCGGACCCTGGGTGCTCATTGGGACAATGGGGATGATGTGCCCCCTGGGGCAGGACCAGCCTGGAGCCTAGATGTCAGGTGGGGCCTGTGCCCACCTGACGGGGGTCCTGCCCTAGCTCCTGATGCTTGGGGCCCACATCAGCAACGGTTTGAGACCTCCATCCCCCACGAGAGGAGCCCAGAGCCATGCCGACCACAGCCCAGGCCTTCCCAGCTGGGCAGGCTCCTGCCTTATGGGGTCAGTCCATAGGAAGATCTGCTCAGATGTCATCTCCTTCCGTGCCTTCTGCTCTCGCCCCTCCACTCAGGCCCACACAGCAGGGCAGCTGCTCCGTAAAGGCCACACTGCCCACAGCGGGGCTGGCCAGCGCAGCCAAGGCCTCGATCTCGCAGAAGCCGGTGTGAGCGGGTCTCCTGCTCAGCCCATCTGACCCTGGCCCACCGGGCATGTGGTGGGCTGAACAGTGTCTCCCCATTTGGAACCTCAGGATGTGACCTCATCTGAAAATAGGTTTTTGCAGGAGTATCTGAGGCTCGAGATGAGGTCATCCTGGGCCCCAGGGCGTCCTAACCCCAAGGACACATGTCCTTGTGAGGAACAGAGGAGAAATCACTCAGAAGTGGAGACCTTGTGCAGGTGGAGGCAGACAGGATGCTGAGCCGGGGAGCCCCTGGAGCCCCCATGAGGCCAGCAGGGTGCTTCCCTGGAGCATCAGAGGGAGCCAGGCCCTGCTGACACCTGGATCTAGGGCTTCTGGCCCCAGAGCTATGAGAATAAATCTCTGGGGCTTTGAGTCATCCAGGCTGTGAGACTTCCTGTGGCACCAGAGGGCTGGCTTCCCACTCAACTTGCTGAACTCTGGGACCCTGGAGGGGCAGGGGGGCCTGGACCAACTATGATGGGGACCAGGGCTCCCAGCACCCAGGTGCCCAGTGAGGATCTGGACTCAGTTCTTCCGGAAACCTCAAAAGCCGGGCCCTCCAGCCCACCCCAACCACCATGATCAGTGCCTCTGGGGGCAGAAGGACCCCTGCCCCCCAGGGTCACTGCTGCCACCACCAGTGGTCCCTGCCAAGGCCTCAGGCCACATGTGTGCCCTAGGGCTCTGGGAGGACAGCGGGGGGCTGTTGGAGGACAGGGGGTGGGGGGGTGCGAGGTACATCACTATGCACATGAGCAGAGGAGGCTCGGAAGGGGCCTCGCAGACAGGGGCAGCGCCAGCACCAGAATCCCATCCTCGGACCCGGGTACAGCCCTTCCCTACAGCCCCCCTGCCCTGATGGGCCCTGACCCCCTCCCCGGCTGCTCCCCTACTCGCCATCTCACTTTACAGCATCACGGTTCAAAACCTGACGTGCTACACTGTATGTTGGCAAATCGAACTTAAATAAAAACAAATGTAAAAAATAAATTAATTTAAAAAAAAAGAAACCCCGACGTGCTGATCCTGCTACACTCAGGCCCCAGCCCTCGAGCCGCTAGCGAGCGTCACTGCCTCGGGGACCTGCCGTGACACCTGTCGCCCAGAGGCCCATCCAGCGCGCCAGCCTCCCCGCCTGCCCGCCCACCCTGAGCTGGGCCAGAGGCCTCCCTGCACGACACATGTGACCTGAGGCCCTGCCCGCAGCCCTGCGCCTGCTGCACTGGTCCCCCCGCTGCCCGCAGGGTCCCTCCCCACATCTCTGCTGCCCATGGGACGCTCCCCCACCAATGCCTCCAGGAGCTCAGGCCTCTGGGGGCCTCTCCCGTGAAAGGGAGACCGCGAGCCCCTCCTCCCAGGGGTGCTGGAGAGCCCCACCCCCCTGGGACCTCAGCCGCCACAAAGGCTCAAGGGCAGTGGTTCCGTCCAGGGCCTCGGTGCACCTCCTCCTCCAGGGAGCCCTCCCCACACCTCCGGGGAAATGAGCCTCGCCTACACGCGGTGTGTGAGCCCCTTGGAGGCTGCATCAGGCCTTCCTTTACTCGTCCGCCATCCACTCCTTCCTTCGGCAAAAGTTTAATAACCACTGACTGCTCTGCATCCAGAGGATGAAGTCGATGCCCTGGCCTGGCGTTCAAGGCCCGCTCAGAGCCAGCCTGTGCGGACCCCTTAAGCAGCCCGCCCCGGCTCCAAGGGCCCGCTCCCTCGGCCTGTGCTCCTGTCGGCGCCCGCTCATCCTTCGAGGCTCTGCGCCGATGGCAGCACCCCAGAACTTCTGCTCCCTCCCCGGGGTCTCCAGCCCCCACACACACACCCCCCGCCCCGCCCATCATGGGTGCGGCCCAGCAGGTGCTCCCACCGGGGCTCCTAGCCCGGCCAATGCCTGGCACAACCCGGGGCCCAGGAGCATTTGTCGAGTGATCGAGTCGAGTGAGCAGCTGGTGGCCTCGGCTCGGGTCCCGGGGCAGAGGGCAGGCAGGAGTGTCCCCCGCCTGCAGAGACCCACAGGCCCTGGGGTCGTGGGCGCGGCCCCCGGGGCTGGGGAGCCAGGCCTGGAGAGGCGTTCCGCTCCGCTGGCGCCCTATCTCGGGCCATCTTGCCGCCACGGCGGCCGCGCCTCCCCGCCCAGTATCTGGGGCCCTCATCTCCCCGAGGCGGGGCCGGGCTCGCCCCGACATCTGCCCCAGTGTGGCGCTGCCCCACCCCCCGAGGGACGCTGGCTGCTCCTGGGGAACCCCCCCCCCCCCCCCCCCCCCGCCGGCTGGCACTTCCCACCCCACTGAGAACAACCCTTCCTCCAGTCCGTCAGCGCACTGGGAGCCAGAGGCCACCTCCTCCAGGAAGCTTTCCGGGACTGCTGATACAACTCGTCTGCTCCCAGGGCGGGGACACGTGGCCCCGGGGGCCTTCCCCACACCCCACACCAGCTTCTGGTCTCAGCCCTGCGGCCCAGTCTCTGGGGGCCGCGTGCGTGTCACTTCCCTGCTCCCAGCCTCTGGAGTGGGAAGGGTCAGGCCGGGTCCTAGGGCTGCTGGGAGCGTCAGAGGGACGCCATGCCCAGAGCCCCCACACATCTCTGGGGTCCAGGCCCCCAGGGAGCCCTGGGAGAGGCTCCGGGCAGGGAGAGAGCCCAGGCCAGGCCGCCCCCCCACGCCCTGCGCCCCACATCCCACGCCCCGCGCCCGCCCTACCTTCCTGCCGGCCTCGTTGTTGTGCAGGTTCATGAGGCGCCGCGCGTTCTTCTTGATCTCACGGGCGTCCACGAAGCGCCGGGAGAAGTCGATGCCGTAGCGCACGTCGGCGGAGCAGCCACCCCACTTCCAGCCCTCGGCCTGGTTGTAGTAGCCCTGCTTCTCGCGGTCACAGCCGCAGTTGCTCAGGTTACCCTGGCTGCAGGCGGCCGTCACGGCATGGGCCACCCCGGCCGCAGTGATGGCGTAGGTGAAGGCCGCCTCGCGGCTCCCTGCGGGGCAGAGGGGGCGCCACGTCAGGCCCTGTGGTGGGACCCCAGCCTCGCCGCTGGCCCTCCCTGAGCCGCTGGCACCCCAACGCAGGGCCCACGGATGCGGATGCTGGCCGATGGACAGCGGTGAGGACGCTGCCTGCTGTGTACAGAGGGCGCTCACCGCACACCGGCTGGAGAGGCGCAGTGCCCCCAACCCTGGGAGGGGCAGGTGGGTGTGTGCCCCTTGCCCCTCTGCCCTCTGCTCCTCTGCCCCCTGCCCCCTGTCCTCTGCCCCCCTGACTCCTGCTCCCTTGCCCCTGCCAGCCTCCGGGCGCTGCCCCGCGGGAACAGCCTCTTGTGCTCATCTCCACAGGGCACTCACCCACCTGCCCAGAATCAGCAGAACCAGCAGAACCCACGCCGCTCAGAGCACCCCAACTCCAGGCTCTTCACTGCGGCCTCCCCGTGTCTGACCACCACCCACTGTCACCCTGTCATCACCAGGCCCCAGCTGTCACGGAAGGTGACATTAGGCCTTAGGAGAGGGGGGATTTCACAGTCCCTGCACTCTGCACACACACCTCATGTCCTCCTCTCCTCCAGCACCCCTGCCCGGCGCAGAGGCCCCCCCCCCAGATGCCTAGACTTGGGCACTAGTCCTCCCCAGCTCCCTCATGCTCCATCCCCAGCCAGGGGGTGCAGAGTACAGGTGGGCACCTGAGCTGGGGAGGGAAGGCCCTCAGTCCCCCGCCCAGCTGTCTTTCCCTCCCTCTCTCCCCGTCCTCTGCTCCCAACAGCCACCCTTCCCTTCTGGTGCTGCTCCTGTGCTCCTGGGGGGGGTCTCCTGGTCTTCATAATGGAACTTCCTTCCCTTCCCAAATCCTACTGAGCTTCCAAGGCTGGTTCAATGCCTCCTCTTCCAGGCAGGCTTTGCAGACTGCCAACCAGAAGCGGGCCCTGGCTGGCCCCCTCCCTCAGTCACAGATCTGACTCTTGCTGCAAGTGATGCTGCCCACCCCAATACTCCGCTACTCAGCCCTCCTGGATCCATGGGGGCCCCTGGCCTCCTAGGTGGATGGGTCCAGGGCTGATTCTCCTGGGCACCCCGTCACCCCAGCCTGGCCTCTCTTGCCTACAATCCCCAAGGTTCCTGGCAGGCCACAGGCAGGTCTGAGTGGTCCTCAGCAGATGGCACTGTGGGCACGGAGCTCAGTGATGTCCCTGTGATGGGACAGGCCCCGCACCTGTGACCTGGAGGCCCCAACACGCCACCCAATGTGGCTGGCCGCTGTCCCTGTGGGGCAAGAGTGATCGCCCCAGACTGAGAGAGGGCTGAAGGTCAAACCATATCCCTTCCATGAGCATCCATGAGGCACCACCTGCATGCCTGCTGGGAGCGGTCTTAGTGTGTGCTCTGGGGTCCACTTGCTCACCTGCCAGTCTGCTGGGGGAACTCACCCACAACCTCCCGTTCCCCTGGGGGGCTCTCCCTCTGTCCCTGGGGGGCTCTCCCTCCTGGGCTGAGGACCAGGGTAGGACTTGCTGGTCTCGGAGGCCAGTGCAGAGGAGGCTTTGGTTGACATCCGCCGCCAGCAGGGGCCCCAGCTTCCTGGAAACGTCCCTCCTCTGACAAGAGCTCAGGGAGTCTGGTGTCAGGCATTCCTTCTGCCCCAGCAAGACCGGGCTCTGCAAAGGACACAGGCCGCCATGGCCTCCTGCCCAGCCTCACCTCCTCTCTGGGCCCTGCCCGCACCTGCCCCCTGCCCCGCCTGGGGTCAGTGCACAGCCACCCGGCACCTGCCAGCCGATGGCCTGGGGCTCAGCTCTGGGAGAAACCTCTCAGGTACAGTTGCCTCTTGGGGAAGGGGCACCAACCTCTGCACTGTCGGGCCGGTTGGGGGCTTCCAGGCAGACATAGGGTCGAAGACAGGGACAATCTGGGGCTCGTCCTCCCCAGCTCTAGATTAGGCCAAGGCGATCTGAAGGGAAGGGCTTTGGGCTATAGAGCTCCCTGCTGTTGGTGTTGCTCAAGCCCAGTGGGGCCTGCCAACACGGGCACATGAGGCATGCGGGCCAGGAGGGCGTGCGGTCGACTATGTCGGGGGATCCAGGAGAGGAGGTGACCACAGGGCTCTGCGAGAAGGGGCGCAGGGGCCATGGAACCTCAAAGGATGTCCCCAGCTGCCTCTAGGAGGGGGCTAGTCAGGGAAGGCTTTCTGGAAGGGATGACACCTTAAGTAAAGCGAGTCTTCACAGGAAGTTAGAGTTAACTCCCTGGGAGTGTATATGAGTGCGTGTGTGGTGTATGTGAGCATGTGTGCATGTGGCATGTGTATGGGGACTGTCCACGTGGCGTGTGGCTCTGGGCAGTGGGTGCATGCCCTCCTGGCGGTGGGCATGGCAGGAGCAAAGGTGCAGGTGTGAAACAGTTTGCTGATCTGGTTCCAGAGCGATGAGCTCGAGAGTAATAAGGAAAGAGGCCGCCGAGATCTGGGGGTCAGGGTCAGTGTCGTGGGTGGCCAGAGACATCCCCTGAAGCAGATGGTACTTTCTCTGCGTGGCCTCTCTGCAGCGAAGCGACTTTGGGCAGAAGAGACAGGAGAAGAGACGCAAACAGGCGCCCCTGGGGAGGAGATGCCGCCTTTGGACCACCTGTGGACCCGCCAGCAGGTGGATGCGGGCCTCACAGAGGGCAGGTCACAAGCTCGGGGCCCAAGAGGTGGGGTGGAAACCTCAAAGGTTGTGCAATCACGTCAAGAGGCCTGGCCGATGGAGCCACAAGTCCCAGGACCCACAGCTAGGACGCTGTGGGCGTTCCCTCCGAGGCGCTGGACCTGCCACCCAGCCTGCCTCTGCCCCAAACTCCCACGACCTGCTGTCCCGAAGCCCCTGGGCAGGCAGGCAGGGAGGCACAGAGCCCCCGCCCATGCGCTCGGAGGATGTTTCTCGAAAGCCGCCCTTGCACCCTCTGTGCGAGTTCCTGGCGTCCCCCGGCTTGTACCCATGCCCGGCACAGACTCCCGGTTACTCATCAGTTACTCACAGGGCTGCCACTCCTACTAATTCCTTTTTTATTTGGTTTTAATGAGCCAAACCCTCTGTCTCGCCGTGAAGACAAAGGCGGAGGTGATCAGGGAGCCAGGGGTAGTTTGCCGAGAATCACGGAAGGTGACGTTAGGCCTTAGGACGGGGGGTTTCACGGTCCCTGCACTCTCCACACACACTTCATGTCCTTTACACGACAGCCCCCTGGGGTGGGGGCCACTGAGCCCTTCCGCAGACCTGGATGCGGGCTCGCAGTGTGTGCCGGTTTGGGGGCCTGGGGACCGTCCCCTCCCGCAGTCCTGCCTGGGGCCTCCTGGCCAGCCCCAGGGGCACTGCCTGGCATCCTCCTCCAGAGGAGGACAAGTGGGCACTGGGTTTAGGAAAAGCCCCTCCAACCTGTGGTCCTTGCTCAGCGACCACTGGTGGCTCCAGGCCTCCAAGGTGACCTCAAGCCCCCTGAAGCCCGGCCCCACCCATCCCCACCTACCCCACCCCCTGCAGCCTAGCTGGGCCAGGCCCCCCCAGGGGGCAGATGCAGCTGCCCACAGCACACGCCACTGTGCCTGAGTGCAGAAGGCCCCCCTGAGGTGGACACTAGTCCGCCGCTACCCAGAACACCTGCCCAGGTCCACGTGTCTACACCACCCCGCGCTCTGGACGCAGCAGGGACGTACTTGCTCCCGGGAGCCCCATCAGCGTGAGGCACCCTCCTCTGGCCGCTTGCCAGGCCCTTGCCCTCAGGCTGTAGGGGTGGTGGGCAGGACCCATGTCTGATTACTTTGCGTGCCCCCCACATTGCCCACAAGTCCCACACTCAGGCAAGTCTGGGGCTGGGTGCTTTACACGCTTTGCCTCCTTTATCTCCACAGCCATCCTCTGAAATCAGTCCAGTCACTCAGACCATCTCAAGGAGGGGAACACGGAGCCAGCCTCAAGGCGGGAAGTGCTTTGCTCCAGGTGACAGGGGCAGCGGCCATCAGAGCTCAGCAGCTGCTTCAGGTGTGTCTGGTGATGGGTAGCCAGGTAGAGGCTGCACGGGTGGTCTCTGGGGTCCAGCAGGTGTCCTGGAGGGGCGCCCCTTAGTCCCGGGAGGCCCAGAGGCCCCTCCTGAGATCCAGAGCCCACGTCTACATGGATCTGCACCCTCGGACACTGGAGCCAGCAGCAGTATCCAGCAGGATCCCTGGAAAATTCTAGGAGCAGGCAGGCCTCACAATGGCTGCCCCCCCCCCCGCCCCTTGCCTCGTAGCCTCATGAGTCCCGGGGGGGCGGGGGGGGGCGGGTCCCTGCACGCACTGGCCCTGAGACAGGCTGCTTTTCTTTCCGTTCCTTGCTCAGCAGGTCAAGGCGAGAACCAGAAGCCCTGCGAGGCCCAAAGTTCCAACAAAGCAGAGAGAATAGCGGGACACACAGGGTGAGACAGGCAGGAGAGCCGTACCTGCTGTATGGCTGCAGGCAAGTCACACACCCTCTCCGAGCCTGTGTCCCCCTCTGTAAAGCCCAGGGCTTCCAGGACAGGCCTGGACATCACTCTACTCCGTCCCAGAGCCTGTCAGCCCTGCCCAGCTTCCCCCTCCACGCATATTCTAGAAAAATCCAAAATATCTAGAGCAGTAGAACCTTCAGAAACCACTGCCATGTGGGTAAACTGAGGCACCGGGCCACCACCACCCCCTCGGGGATCATCCAGCACTATTCTTTCTTTTGTATGGGTTGTTCAAAGTCAGGCCCCCACCGGCCCTGCTGGGGACCAGGCTCAGAGAGGGGGGAGATGCAGCCCCCCACCCGCTTCATGCCCTCACGATGCCAGCCATGCCTTGACACCCAGGGTGAGGGGCCTGCCCAGGACAGCAGGACCTAGACCACCCTGTCAGCCCCTCGCCTGACCCACGGGAGGACACTCGGGGCCAGGCGGATCTCTAGGAGCAGCTCCTGGAGGGGACAGACGTGCCTCCTGAGCAGAGCGGGGCAGACCTGAGCTCCGGCGCCCTCCCGAGGCAGAGCTGAGGGCCGAGCCACCCCCCGCCAGGCTGCAGATGTTCCCCTCTGTCCACTCAAAGTTGCTGCCACTTCAGGGTGTGGCATTCTATGTTTAGAAGGCTGTAACTGAGCTCAGGGTGACCTGATTAACTGCAGGTCTGGGAGGGAGGGTGTGGACGGCACTGGGATCACTCTTGGAACGCGAGCCGAGACTCTGGGCCCCCCCGAGCTGAGGACCATCCAGCGCCGTCCTCTCTGTCCCCACCTGAGAGCAGCTCACACTCCCAGAGAAGAGGTCAGAGCCTGACACCTCAAGTTCACGTCTAGACCCCCAAACAGGCCAGTTGGGAGACCTCGGACCAGTCAAGGGGCCCTTCATGCCTCGGTCTTCCCACCTGCCAAATGAAGATAATGCTCAGATACAGCCAAGTGGCCGTGCCAGAGGGCCCCAGGGACAGGCCTGCCCCCCACAAGTGATACGCCACACCAGGATCTCCGTGGGTGTACCTCTGCCCACCTGCACACACGTGTGGCCCTGGGCGTACATCTGGGCTTGCACACCACCATAGCTCCCGTGAGTGTGAGCGAGTGCGTGCTTCCACGCACATCCCGTGCTTGTGGCCAACACCGTTCAGTGCCCTTGCCCCTCTGCCAACCTGTACCGGCACCCCTTAAATACGGCATTCTCTATAACTCAATAATAAAAAGGCAAATAACCGATGAAAAATGGGCCAAGGATGCAAAAAGACGTTCCTCCGGATGGTAAACAAACACCAGTAAGCTCGCGGAAGATGCTCAACGTCACGAGCCATCAAGGACCCACAGTGAGATGTCACTCCACCCCCACCTGGGGTGGGGATGAAATAAGACAGACGACAATAGTGTCAGCGCGGACGCAGGGACACCTGAACCCTCATGCGCTGCCGGGGTCGGGACCCCGGGGGGTGACAGATGACAAATGCCATAGTCCCTGTGGAAACACATAGGCAGCTCCTCAAAGGGTTAATCATAGAATCGCTAAAGGACTCAGAAACCCCCCGCAGGGTGCAGCCCTGAGGGAAATGAACAGGTGTGTCCACGTAGAAACTTCTAAGTAACTACGCCCCAGCGTCCATCAGCAACGAACAGATAACCAAGAGGTGGGCTGGCCCCCAAACGGAGGAACCCCCAGCCATGGAAGGGACTCAAACACAGACACACGCTGTAGCACAGAGTGAAAGACGCCAGTCGCCAAAGGCCATCTGGTGTAGGATCCCACTGGCGTGAAGTTTCCAGAACAGGTCCATCCCTCGGGCACAGGAAGCAGATTAGTGTTGCCAAAGGCTGGGGGCTTGGAAGATGATAGCCAAGGGGCGCAGCGTTTCTTTTTGGGGTGATGAAAAAGTTCTAAAACTGAAGGCGGCGATGGGTATGCAATTCCATCAAGAGACTAGAAACCATGGAATCGGACACTGACACTGATGAATTGTGGGGTACATGGATTGTGGTCCCACAAGCTGTCAGGAAGACACACAGCCCTTAGTGGTTTTTAGGGGTTGCACATGACCTGTCCTCTATTGAGACACTCACAGTTAGGATGCTGGGCTCAGAGGAGGCAGGTGACTGGCCCAAGGTCACACTGCAGGCCAGCCATGGAGCTGGGATCTGAGCCAGGACCCCAGAGTCACACTCAGACTGTTCCCCACCAGCCAGATGGGGAAGGCGCACTGTCCTGCCTCCCACCCCGGCTGGCCGGCGTCAGCCCCTGCTCTCCTCTGTGTTACCGTCTGGCCCCAACACCGAACACAGCCTGCCCTCCTGGCCAAACCCCCAGAGCCCCAGGGATGAGGCCCCAGCTCAGGGCTGAGCACCCAGCCAGGGCACCAGCGGCTGGGAGGGGGTCCCCCGAGAGCATAGGCAGCAGGCCGCAGTCAAAACCAGGGAGGGAAAAAAAAAAAAAAAAAAAAAAAACCAGGGAGGGTCAGCAGGACAGGTGACTGAGGCGGGCCAGGGAGGGGGAGACCCCACATGATGAGAGACACGAGCCATGCACAGGTGCAGGGAACAGTGTGTGGGCAGAGGGCACTGCCATGCTAAGGCCTCCAGGAGGGAACGGGATGGGCATGAGCGGTCGGACCCCGCAGACAGGGTCAAACATGAAGTGGTCCCCACCGCATTGACTTGGGGAGCCCATGGGAGGGGGCTGGACTTTAAGAAGAGGAGGACAGGGGACATTGAAAAGTCCCCTCCTCTGACTGTGGGTGGCACAGTGGGCACAGGGCACCAGGGTCTGGGTAAGAAACACAGGTGGCCTGCCAGGTGGAGGTGAGGACGGCTGGGCTTGGGACGCAGTCTTGAGGCTGGAAGCGAGATCAACAGTTGGGCTGGGTTAGGGTTCAGGGAAAGACGTGTCCGGAAGTCTCCCGACGTGGGGCCTGGGCAGCTGGTGGGCCGTCACTGGGAGAGTGGGGCAGAGGACCAGGTTTGGGGGAAATCGGGAGCTGCCTCAGAACCACAGGCTGGGGGGCCCCAGGGTACAGCAGAAGGGAGGCCGGGGAAGCTGGGCGCCCAAGGGGGATGTTCATCACCATCACAGGGGCCAACCCAGATGGAACCAGGGCTCCTGGGTGACCCTCCCTGGCCCCTCACTCCCCTGAGCCTCAGTGTCCCCCCATAACATGTGAGGCCAGTGCAGTGGGTTCCAAACATCTTTAGCAGGGAGCTTTGGATCTCCCTGAGAAGCAGGTCAGAACAGGGGCGCCGGGCTGAGATCCAGCAGGGACATGGGATGAAGGCCTGAGGCCTGGCCGATGGGATGCTGCCGGCTGGTGAGTGCATCTGAGCCCCCACTCCTGCCCCACGCAGCCCCCAGCCCTTCCCAAGCTCAGAAGTAGGTGCAAGAGTACCACCCCCCACACTCAGCATGTGAGTGGAGGGACTGAGGCGAGGGAGGCCAGGAGACGCCCCAGGCCACGCAGGTGTCACCCAGGCAAGCAGGTGCAGTGCCCACGTCTGGGTTTTAGGGGGCACGGGAGCTGGGGGCAGAGGCCCAGGGACCCAGGGTGGGGCCAGCGAGCCGCCAGGGGCATGTAACTCCCCGCCTGAGCTGTACCCCAGCACACACGCGGCTCAGGCTCGGGGGCTCCAGCGCCAGAAGGGACGACAGGGGCCAGGCAGCCTCAGAGACGCTGCTAAGCCGGGCAAGGTCCCAAATCCCTATTTGTGGTGATGAGGAGTGGGAGCCCAGAGTCCTGGCCCGCCAGCCCCCTCCCCCTGCCCCAGCCTGGCCTGTGGTTCCCCTGGGGGCCTGGCCTGGACCACTGGGGTCCGATGCAGGTTCTGCCCCGTGACAGGTGGGCAGGCTGTCCCCCAACATACCTGTGTCTGCACCTGTCTGGGGTGGGGGGTAGTGAAGTGCCCTCCTCGTAGGGGCCCATCCGCATGAGTGAGTTAGCACAGGGGGGCAGCTCGCAGCAAGTGCTCCAAGCGCGTGGACGGCTCTCACCCCCCATCTCAGAACCAGCTGAGACCCTGGGCTTGGCACAGGTGCACATGGATGCGCCGAGGCTGACTGGGTGCTCTGGGCGTGCCTGTGTGTGTGTGTGTGTGTGTGTGTGTGTGTTGTCCTCTGTCCCTCCGTCTGTCCCTCTTTCTTGGGTTTTCTGCCTCCCTTTCCCGCTGTCCCCATCTGTCCCTCTGCCTCTCCTCCGCCCGCCCTGCCCTGGCCCCCACCCCAGCTCACCTGTGGCTGAGTCAGTGTCTCCACACTAAACTCTTTCCTGCTCTTGTCATAAACACAGCACTAGAAAAAGCCACGCCAGGTCCGAACACGCCGGCACCCCCGAACGCCCGAGGCCTTTGTTCTGACCCAGTGAGGCCCTCACAGGCCACGCAGCGGGCCTCCCAGTGGGCCGTGCTCCCCTGGGGCACAGGGTCACCAGGCCCAGAGTGCGCAGAGCCTGGCTTAGGGCCACACGGTGAGGGGCAGCATGCCCTGAGCCTCAGGCTCTGTGTCCCCAGCTGGGACCTCCTTCCAGGAGCTTTCCCCCGTCCGCGGAGCTCTGGGGAGCCTGGGAAAGCCTCTCCTGCAGCCCTGGCTTCTGGCAGCCCCTCTTGTTGGGGAGGTCAGTCTCCCATAGCCCGCCCTCGTGAACATGCCCTTGTCCTGGCTCGTGGCAAATCAGCAACTGCTTGTGTGGGGACCTGGTGGCATCAGAACCCTTCCTCCCCCAGGTGATCCTATGGCCTCCAGGCACCGGAGTCCTGCCGGGACACAGTGCTGGACTGCTGGGTTCAAATTCCTAGGCCCTAGCAGTCTGTGACCTTGGGGGAGTCATCAGCCCCCCACACCCATCCCCGAGCCTCCGTCTCCCACCTATGGTACACGGACAGCAGAACCTGGATGAGCTCTATGGAAGGGTCCGCCCGCAGCTGGCCTTCCGGGGGGGGGGGCTGCAGCCATAGCAGAAAGGAACGATCCGGGGATCCCTGGGTGGCTCAGCGGTTTGGCGCCTGCCTTTGGCTCAGGCCGAGATCCTGGAGACCGGGGATCGAGTCCCACATTGGGCTCCCTGCATGGAGCCTGCTTCTCCCTCTGCCTATGTCTCTGTGTTTTTCATATGAATAAATAAATAAAATCTTTAAAAAAAAAAAAAAAAGAAGAAGAAAGGAACGATCCTCTCAGCAGGGAAGCAGGAGGAGTGGGGCTTGGAGACCAGCTGAGGTCGGCCAGGCATTGGCTCTCAGAGGCCAAGGGTGAAGGCCCACCCACACTCAGAGGCCCAGAGCCCAGAACCCTGGACCCCGTGGGCAGAACCCCAGTGTGGGCGCTGAGGAAGTGGAGGATTTTCCTGCCCCCCATCCCCAGGAGAGACCTCGCGTCCCAGCAGAGCCCTGGCCCCAGCCTCAGCTCCCGGTGCGGGAGGGCACGAGCCCGTGTCCAGGTCCCGTGTGCGACCAGGACACCCTGCGCACGAGGTTCCAAGAGCAGGGCCAGTGGCCTTCACTCCACCTGCCGGCGCCCGGCCCCCAGGACCCACATACAGCGGGCACTCAGTGCATGCAGGCCGAACACCAGGGAGCGCCAGGGCAGTCGCCCGCACACTCTAGCGCTGCCCCAGGGAAGCAGCCAGCGAGGGACCCTCTGCCCTCACCCTGCACCGTCCCGCCAGAGCCAGAGTCAGATCTGGGTTCAAGGGTCCACGCCTGGCCTGCCCAGGCTGACTCAAGAAGTCTCACGGGCGCCACGTGTGTCACTGAAGGGAACCGAGAATAACCAGGTGGACTTCATCTTCACAACATGGTTTATTTGCCCAATATGTCCAAACGGGACCCCTGCAGCATGTGCGCGTTGCGAAGATGATTTAAGAGAGATTTTGCTTGGACAAAAGATTTTGCCTTTGGATGGCTCCAGAGCCTGTTGCGTGTCTTACACTCACTCAGCTTGCCCTCCTCCCCCTGGGCACCAATGTCACACGTCACCTGAGCCTGGCCGGCAAAACCCCGGGCAAGGCGCCCCGGCACACGGCCGTCACCCCAGAGTCAGGCCTCCCCTCTGAGGTTCCTGCCTGAAGCCCCAAGACCTTCCCTCCTGTCTCAGACACTCGGAGGTAAGTCACTCTGCGCCCTCGGATTGTCCCAGAGCCCAGGGCCTCGGCCGAGCCCCTACCGCAAAGCAAGCCACCAGCCCCAGGCAGCCACATGAGCCAGGATTAGGGGCGGCCCCTATGCCTGGTCATGTCTGAGGCTGCACATGATGGGCGGGACTCAGTGTTCCATGGCAGCTCAGGGAGGCGGAGGTGCTGGAGTGCACAGAGCTGTACCCCCTGTGCCCGTGCCAGTGGGTCCCACAGGGCTCAGGGCCCGGGCAGGGGGCGGGGCAGCGGCTGGAGGGTGCCAGCGTTCTAGGGAAGTCCCTCTCCTGCTCAGAACCTTCCCCACCTTCCGCGGGGCCCTCGGGGTCACTGCACCCCAGCTCCGCCCCTGCTCTGGGCCCAGATCTCCCAGCCCTCTGGTGTAGCCTCCTGCAATTCCTGGAAAGTACCATCCACTTTCTGGCCTCTGGGCCTTGGCCTTGCTGTTCCCTTTGTCTGGAACCCCCTTCCCTGTGCTCACCCCAGGCTGGTCTGGGTCACTCTGATTCTCTCTCGGGTCTCAGTTTACATATATCACCCTGTCAGGGGAGCCCTTCCCATAGTCCCGACTCGAATACGGTGCCTGTAAGAAACGCTCTACTTTGCTTGGGGTCATGGGGGGCCCAGGCTTTTAACAAGCATCCCTGGAATACAAGTGCACCCCCCAACTCTCGTATCGTGCCCCTGCCCGCCCCAGGGCAGAAGACAGCTGAGCTGGGGACACATTCACCCTCCCTCCCCGAGCTCACTGCCAGCTAACAGGAGAGACAGGCCAGGAGGAACCTGGCTACAAGCAGCCCTCGCTAAATGAGGAAATAGGCCCCAGGGTGGGCTCCAGAGGATGGAGGCCACCAGACATGAGGTGACACTGTGTGGGGGGTCCTGACTCCCTGAAGGGAGCTGGACAACTAGCACCTGGAGGGGGTGGGGCCTCAGAGCAAAGCCAGTGCAGCAGCATCATAAGAAAGATCTAGCTCATCTGGAGTAGTGAGCTCCTCGTCCCTGGAGGTATGCAAGCAACAGCACCAGGTGCTGGAAAAGGGGATGGAACTTTGCACAGGGGTTCGTTTGCCCATTGAAAGGTTTTCCCGTCAGTTCTCAAGATTTAGGCATGGCCCAAGGTCACAGGCAAGGCCTAAAGGGGGCCGTCCCCACCTACCCAGGCCATCCCCCCACTTGGGGCCAATCATTAATTGGCACCGCTTGAACAGCCGCTCCCACGAGTGCCCCCGGCTGCCTGCCAGCTCATGGCCCATCTCCCGTCTCGTGCCCGGGGCAGCCGCATGCCTCGGCCCCACTTCCTGCTCACGACTCCCAGCACCGAGTTCTGGGAGGAGCAGGTGCCCGCCGAGACCACCCTCCCGGCTCAAATGGGGGCCAGGCCGGGGCCAGGGAGGGCAGGAGGCCTCAGCCAGGTGGCAGGAAGCCCCCTGGGGGCAGAGCAGAGGCAGGTGCCCAGCTGGCCTGGGGCTGAGAGACCCTGAGGACGAAGCACCAGGACGAGCCCGGCCGCGGTGGGCAGGAGCCAGCGAGGGCTCAGGGGCTCAGGGGGTCTTCTCCAGGGAAATCAGACGTGAATAAGCAGAGCAGAGGGGAGGGCCTCCCCGGGCTACAGGCAGCGGGGACAAAGTCCCGGAGGAGAAAAGGGGTGGCTTGCTCTGGAAAGATGGTGTCAGCCAGGCAGAAGCCCTGGTTCCCAGAAGGGATGAAGAGGGGCCGGGGTGATGTACGGCAGGGATTACTCAGGCTGCAGGCTGAGGAGCTCCCTTTATCCTGGGGCAATAGGGGAGCTGCTGCAGGTCCTGGAGGGAGGGAGTGACACGGCCTGGCCAGGGCTGGAGGGGAGGCAGCTGCCAGGGGAGGGCCAGAGAGACAGGTCCTGCGTGGCCGTGGGGCAGGGTGGAGGGAGGGACGGGAACAATGACACCAGGCTTCTGCTGAGACAACAGGTGCTCAGGTCTGGGGGGGAAGGTCAGGGATGGCAGATTCCAGCAACAAGATGCTAAGCATGTTGAGTCAGAGGTTCCCACGGGCCAACCTCGCTGAGCGGTCCCCGGGGAGCGGCCACACTGGGTGTGGCCCCATGGAGAGCAGACTGGGGCTAGGGCTCAGGGCTCAGAGGAGCAGCCGGGGAGATAAGAGGAAGAGGGGATGGGACGGCCACATGAGGGTCACTGATGGCCGGGTCAGGGGCTGCGGGAGCAAGAAGGTGAGGGGTGGGGGTGTTGGGTGCCAACAGCTCCGCCGGAAGGTTTGCCTCTGAAATGCTCATGGAGGTGAGAGGAGGCGCCTCGGGTGGGCTCCCGGGAAGCGGAGCCTGAAAGCAGTGCGGAGCACCCCCCAGCCTCACCCCTGCATCAGTGTCTCCTTGGTCGTGGCTGACCCTCCCCGTGGGCCAAGCTGCAGACCCCCCAGGCCCCTCCCTGCTGGGCTAGTGTCCAGAAGGAACAGCGGTGAGCCATTATCTGGGACCCAGGGGCTCCCCAACGGTCAGTGCAGGTAATCTGGGTGGGCCCTGGTAGGGTCCACTACGGTCAGTGCAGGTCATCGGCAGGGCCAACGTCACTCCTCTCGGGCTCCTTATTGGCATTTATTGTGCACCACTGGTGACCCCCTGCCTGGGACCTGACCCTGAGAAGAGGCTCAGAGTGGCCACCTCTCCCTCACTGCCTGTGTCTCGTGGTCCTCTGTCAAGCCATGGGACCATCTCCACTGCCCGTCTCTCTACACAGGGAGGAAGCAAGGACTAACAGACATGGTGGCAGATGGGGATCTGGATCTGAACCCAAGCTCCGCCGTGTGCAAACCCTGTGGCCACAGGTGACCTTGCAATGCAGTTGTGCTGTGGGGGTGCTCACTGCTGCCCCCAGAGCCTGGAGTCTCGGGAGTGAGAGGCCAGGCAGGCAAGCGGACACCTGGCACGAAGCAGGCCCCGGTGCCAACGCCCTCCCGACTGCGGAGGACGGGGCGGGCAGCCCCACCTTCCCCAGCTGGCACCTGCAGGGAGGGAGCTGCACTTGGGTGGTGGGGCCCCAGGGAGGGGGCGGTGCCACCCTCCCGCTTGTGCCAGGTGCCACCCACAGCCTGCTCACCGCAAAGGGGCCCTGGGGGCTTTCCCCTGCACCACCCCCAGCCCTATGCCAGGCGTTCCAAACCTCGCAGAGCTTGGCTCTGGCCTGGGTCCCGGCAGCTGTGGCTCCTCAGCCCACTGGAATCGGAAGGACGTGTTGTGCCTACAGGCTGGGGTCTGAAGTAACAGGGCACCCCCTGCACACCTGGCGCTGTGCCCCCGAGTTATCGCTCCCCCATCTGACCCTCCTGGAAGGGCAGGTTACATCACCTCCCCACCATCACCAGTTCATCGGCAGTTTAGTGAGTACCTACTGCGTGCAGGCCCAAGAGAGGCTCGAGGAACACAGATGAGGGCCCCCGATGCTCAGAGCTCGTCAGGACTGAGGACAGAAAGGCCTGGGCAGCCCCAAGTGCTGTGCCCCAGGGACACGCAGCCGGATTCCAAGATCTCAACCTAGATGGGGCTCTGGAAGCCCCACTTCTCCCTTCAAGCTCCCCACCCCTGTAAAATGGGCACCACGGGGCCTCTCTCGGGGCTGGGAAGACACAGAGATAGAGCATGTGGCCTGGGGACTGCACGGCCATGCAGTGGGGCTTGGCCAGCAGACACCTGGCCACCTCTGCTTGCCAGACCTCGGGAGCTGCCACTGCTCACAGAATTGGAGCCCCAGCCCCTTCCCCAGCCGGAGTCCACCTGCACACCCGTCCCCCGCCACCCTGCCCTCCAGCCCATCAGGCTCCTCGGCGCTCCCACACACGTGTGCACAGCATTCCATTCGTCTCTGCTTGCGCCTGCCCTCGGCCTGGAATTCCTTCCACATCAACGGCACCATCTGCCTCGAGCCCTCGCCCCAGAACCCCATGCAGGAGCTCCTGTTCTCATCCCATTTCCAGCTAGAGAACTGAGGCAGGAGAGACGAAGTGGTGCGCCGAGGTCCACGTAGCCGCCGAGCGGGGCGCATCTCTAGCCACTGCACCTTGCTGCCCACCACCTGCCCGGGCCTCACAACCTCGCCTGAGCGACGTCCTCCAGCCCCACGGCCCGGCGAGATGCCCCTCATCCACTCACACGGTTGGGTCTCCCTGGAGTGCCAGGCCCCCAGCAGGCCAGGCCTGGAGTTGGACCCAGGGCAAACCGCTCTGGCGGAGGCACTGGGGACAGTGCGGCCCTGGAGTGGGGGGCGGTAGGGGGTGGGCGGGGGGTGGCCTGGCCCCTGAAGCCCTGGTGGTGGGTCCCTGCAAGCCCGGAGGCGCCCTTACCTACTCGGAGCTCTTGCCCGAAGACAGTCTTCTCGCCGAGGGCGGAGCAGTTCCAGCGTCCGAAGCGGAACTGGTACTGGCACTCGTTGATGCCCATCTGTGCCCCCTCCCCGATCACGATGATGGCATCGGGCCGGCTCTGGCAGATGGCGCGCTGCCGCGGGGCCAAGCCAGGAATCTTGTTGCAGATGATGTTGGCTCCCAGGGCCACAACGGATGACAGCGCTCTGTGGAGAGGCGAGGGGACACGGAGAGGTGAGTGGCTGCGCCCGAGACCCCTGCCACCCTGCCCTGCCCAGGCCCCCAGTCCACCAGGGGCTTCCAGGCGCCCCCCACCTGCCGAGCTCTGCTGCCGCTGGCCACCAAACAGCTCCCGCCCTCGAGAATCCATTTCCCGTTGGCCAAGAGGCAGGATCCTAGCTTGAAAAGGCACTGGCGCCCGTGCCTCCTCGGCCCGGGGGGCAAGAACCATGGGTCACGCATCCCAGGAATCAACCGCCGTCCCACGGGATGCGAGAACGACAACCCCCCATGCCTCTGAGTCAGACACACAGACCCATCGGGTCACCCAACCTCATGCCTGGGATTCAACAACCATCAGCTCCAAACTGTCCACAGCCAGCCCCCAAATCCTGACCACTGGGCTTCCCCATCTCTTGTAGCTCCGGGCTCCGCTGGGGGTTCCTGGGCCCGGCAGGCTGCTGAGCTGGCTGGGAGCCAAGCCCACAGGGTCCTGACTCCATTTGCAGCCCATCTTGTAATCTTGGGGAAGGCGCTCTGCCTCTCTGAGCCTCAGTATTCACATCCGTGAAATGGGAGTATAAAACATCTGACCTCCACCCCTACCACCACTACCACCACCACGACGTAAGCTCAGACCAGACAATCTCAGGGAGAAAGGCTGCATCCATGGGGACAGCTGCTGCTGTCAGTCACTCGCTTCTGGACGACCAGGTGGACTCGGGGAGGAAGCAGCTGCTGGCATGCACGGAGCGTCCACCCTGCACTGGGCTGGGCAGGGTCCTCCCTGCAACACTGTATCCTCAGAGTAGTCCCCAGGGGGGTGCCGTATAATTAATCTGGCACCCTCTGCCCTCTGGGCACTGGCCAGAGACAGGAAGGCACCCGCCAGACTCACTCTCTGTGCACAGAGGTGGCGTCAGCACCTTCATGTCACAAGGTGACATTCGCATATCATGCAGCTAGGGGATCCCTAGGTGGTTCAGGGGTTTAGCGCCTGCCTTCAGCTCAGAGTATGATCCTGGAGTCCTGGGATCAAGTCCCATACCGGGCTCCCGCAGGGAGCCTACTTCTCCCTCTGCCTGTGTCTCTGCCTCTATGTGTCTCTCATGAATAAATAAATAAAATCTTAAAAAAAAAAAAAAAAGATCATGCAGCTAACCATTTTTAAAGCGTTCAGTTCTGTGGCTCTTAGACATGCAACCACTGCCTCTACCACATTCCAGGATGTTGTCACCACCCCCAAAATGAAAACCCCATGCCTCTCAGTAGGTACTCCCTACCCCCTTCTCCGCCACCCCCCCCCCCGCCCCCCGTACCAGGCCCTGCAACCACAAATCTGCTTTCTGTCCCTGTGAATTCGCCTGTCCTAGACATTCCGCAGAGATGCAATCACATAGTAGGTGACCTTTCCTGCCTGGGTCCTTTCGCTCAGCGTCATGCTTCCCAGGCTCAGCCACATTGTAGCAGGTGTCGGTGCTTCCATCCTTTATATGGCTGAATAATATTCCATTTTGTGGAGGGACCACCACCTGTGTATCTACTCCCCCGGTGGCAGGGCACTGGCTTGCTTCCGCCTCTCGGCAATTGTGAACGGTGCTGCTATGAACACAGGTGTGTGAGTTTTTGTTTGAGTCCCTGTTTTCAATTGGGGGGGGGGTGCATATTCCCAGGAGTGGAATTGCTGGGTCATAAGATCATTTGTTGAGCTTTTTGAGGAACCACCAAACTGTATCCCTCAGAAGCTGTACCAGTTATTTGGTTTTGAGCACCCAGACGAGGGCAGACACTGTGCTGGAAGGGGTGGGGGGGCTGGCTTGGGCACACCCGTGGGCAACAGCTGAGTTTCAGAGTGGCATCTGGCTCCCAAACAAGAGGCCAGGCTGGCTGGGTGAGGGACAGAGTGTGGGAATGAGGGAGACCACGAGGAGCTCCCCAAAGCTGATGCCCACAGCCCTGGCCTCCTGGCGCACCGAGTTCCCTGCTCCTGCCCGCTGGCTGCCAGCCCCTTTCTGGAGAGAAACAAGTCAGTGTTTTTCCAGGGCAGCCAAGCACCCACAGCCAGCTGGGAAAGTCCCCGTGTGGCGTGAGCCCCGGCGACACTCAATCCCCACGGTCTGCCCGCCCCACTCGCTAATCTGGCCAAGACCCCCCTGGGTCTCCCACGGGCACAATGGCAGAAATGCCCAAGGCTGGCATGGAGGAAGAGCATCTGGGCGGGTTGGGCTGGGAGCGGGCTGGAATCTGGGGAATTCAGCCCAAAGTAATTGTAGATGCTCAGAAAACCGACCCGGGGAACTGAGATGGATGGGAACCAGCCTCCACGCCTCGGGAAGGAGCCCGCTTGGGATCCTGGACGCTGAAAGCAAGCTCCCCGGACCCAAATTCTTGCAGCAGTCTCCAGGCTGCAGAGCCCCCGCTGCCTGGGGTAAGAACCCTGCTGGGGGAGGAGTTGGGCAAAGGGACCCCATTGGACTGAGGATGGACCCCAGGGGCTGAAACAGATCACTGCAGCCCTGGTCTCTCGCCTCCAGGCAGTCCCCTGCCAGCACCCAGGTCTGACCATGTCACTCCCCTGCTCAAAGCCCATCCATAGCTCCCCAGGCTCCTTGGCGTAGAATCGGAGGCTTCCCGGGATCTGGCCTCCCACAACCCAGCCACCTTCGCTTATGTGGGTCCCCCTGCCTGGGATGCCACTCCTTCTCCCTTTTTCTGTCTGGCAAACTCTACATGTCACGTGCCCAAGCGCAAGTCCCCCGAGCTCAAACCTCTTGGCCCCCAGGCACCGAGGAAGCACGCAGTGGGCACCTGTCCCGTGAGTCCCAACCTCACCCGTGGGCTCTCACCGTGGCTCTTTCCACATCCAGCCTCCCCAGCAGACCACAAGCACCTGAGCGCAGGGCCAGGTCCGGGCTAAATGCGGGGTTCCCGGGGCTGCCCACCCCCTGTAGCTGTGAATGGCCGGACAAATGAGTAAATACTCAAAGATCACATCCGAAAGAGCTCCTACATCTTCACAACAAGAGAACAATCCAATTTAAAAAACAGTCAGAGGACTTGAACAGGCATTTCTCCGGAGAAGAGCAGGAAACAGCCCACAAGCGAGTGAAAAGACTCTGAATATTGCTCATGAGGGAAATGCAAATCAAAACCAGTGCGGTGCCACCTCACACCCGCTAAGATGCCTACAGGTCAAAAAAACAGAAAACTCCAGGTGTTGGCAGTCCGTGGGGAAACCGGAACCCTCGCGCATTGCCAGCGGGAGGGGACACTGGGGCAGCCGCTGTGGACGACGGTCGGGAAGTTCCTCAGAAAATGGAACATAGAATTCTAGAACCCAGCAATTCCACTCCTTGGTCTGTGCCCTGAAGGACTGAAGACAGGTGTTCAAGCAAGAGCTTATGCACGCGTGCCTGTTCACAGCAGCACTATCCGCAGAGCCCGGGGTCAGAAAGAACCCACGTCCCCACCAGTGGCTGAATGGGCAGACAGGTGTGCTCCATCTGCGCCATGGAATGCTATTTGGTCAGAAACGGGGATGAAGTGTGGCTCCCGGGGAGTATCTTACATGAAAGAAGTCAGACACAAACACTGCACATCGTGTGGTCGCATTCACATGAAGTGTCCAGCAAAGGCACCACTGGAGAGGCAGAAAGTGGACCCGTGGTCGCTTGGGGCCACAGAGAGGAGGCATGGGGAGCACCAGCCTCATGGGGGTGACGACGGTGACTATTACGGAGCCCCCAGCAGGGGGAGTGCACTGATGCGCCTCCGAAGGAAAGAAGATGTGGTTTATGTATACAATGGAATATTCCTCAGCCATTAGAAAGGACAAATATCCACCATTTGCTTCCACGTGGATGGACCTGGAGGGTATTATGCTGAGTGCAGTAAGTCAATCAGAGAAGGACAAACAGTGTATTTCCTCATTCATTTGGGGAATATAAATAATAGTGAAAGGAAATATAAAGGAAGGGAGAAGAAATGTGTGGGAAATATCAGGAAGGGAGACAGAACATAAAGACTCCTAACTCTGGGAAACGAACTAGGGGTGGTGGAAGGGGAGGAGGGCGGGGGGTGGGGGTGACTGGGTGACGGGCACTGAGGGGGACACTTGACAGGATAATAAGCACTGGGTGTTATTCTGTATGTTGGTAAATTGAACACCAATAAAAAATTAATTTATTTGAAAAAAAATGGTTAAAAGGGCAAACCGTATGTGATGCATCTTTTAAGCACAATTTTTTATTTTTTTATTTATTATTATTTTTTATTGGAGTTCAATTTGCCAACATATAGCATATCACCAGTGTTCATCCCGTCAAGTAAGCACAATTTTTTAAAATTCTGTCAAGCCTGGGTGGCTCAGCGGTTGAGCGTCTGCCTTTGACCCGGGGGGGCGATCCTGGAGTCCCGGGATCGAGTCCCGCGTCCGGCTCCCGACATGGAGCCTGCTTCTCCCTCTGCCTGTGTCTCTGCCTCTCTCTCTCTCTCTCTCTCTCTCTCTCTCTGTCTATCATGAATAAATAAATAAATAAATCTTTTAAAAAAATCTTAAAAAAATAAAATAAAATTCTGTCAATACACAGGACTTCTGCACGCTTGGACATCGGGGGGACAGGTAGAAAGGGACTGATCCTGGCTTGTAGGCGTCCCAGGACATGTGGGGCTGATGGAGTGGGACGCCCAAGAGCACCCCGCCAGCACCCTGCAGCCAGTGAGTGAGTCAAAGGTGAAGTAAAGGCATCAGGGAATACAGTCACACGGTATTTTGCACCAGGAGCATAAATAACCGGATAAGGCCGCTAATTCAGAAATCATTTCGGAATCGTCTGCCTTACAATGGAGGGGGTCTCTCCACTCACAATATTAAATGTGCCCATTCTGAGCACTGGGCGCGGACAACACAGGCCGCTGCTGGGTCTCAATCCTCTCTCCTTACAGCCCCAGGTTACAGCCGTGCAGACTGCAGCCCAGAGAGGCCAGGGCACAGGCCTGAGGCTGCACAGCCAGGCTCAGAGCCCGGTCTCCGCTTCCAGAACTCAGGCGGAGGCAGTGCTGTGGGCCGGTGCACCGCACACAGCAGGTGCATAACAAGTATCAGAGGACGGCCTAGAGCAGACGCTATGCCCACTTTCGAGTCTCGAAACACAGCTTTAAATGCCTCTCTTGCTTAAAATCCTCCAAGGTCACTCATTAATTCATTCCAGCTTTATGGACAGCTTCCACTGCTGGAGGGTGAGGTCTCAGCCACCGGCCCCTTCCCTCGCCCGCAGCCTGCGTTCACGAGTCTGACCACTGCCTTCCGAGAGGCCTCGGCCGGCCACTCCCCAGGCCTTGGCCACCCTGCTTCTCCCACTGGGAGGGCGGAGGCAGCAGCTGTGGGCCACCGGCCCCGTTAGGGAATCTGCCAGAGTGGAAAGAGGCAAATATACCTGAGAACTAGAAATTGGTTACCTCAGGAGAGGAGAAGAGGGTGGGAGGAAGAGGGCAAGGAGAGGAGAGGGGAGGAGGGAGGAGGGAGGAGGGAGGAGGGGGGAGGAGGGGGAGCGCAGGCCGCATCCTGGAATAAGTGGCAGTCTTATTCCTCCGCAAGCCGCCCACAGGGTGGGCCTGGCTCTCAATCCCAAGAAGTAAGGGCCCCCTGGGTGGCTTCTGGGCCCCCAGCTGCCCACCCAGGTGCCCCGGAAGAGCCAGCAAGGAGGTTCTGAGTGGCCCTGATCACAGAGAAGCCGACTTTGTCCACGGAAGATTCTGCTCCAGGCTCATCTCCTCGTGCTATTCAGGGGCCTGGCAACAAAGGCAAGATGCCAGGAGGCGTGGGCAAAGCCAAAAATCTGGAAATGTTCCTCACCCCTGGCCTGGACCAGCATCACAAAGGGAGCTTGCAGGAGAGGGGGGAGCAGGAAGCCTGGGACTGCTGACCAGACGGGTGTCCAATGTGAGAGCAGAGATGTTGAAGGCAGCAGGGGATGGGGATGCGCTTTCCTGCTGCGTCCTGGCACCGGGCACTGGGTGCCATCAGGGGCTACCAGGGACAACAGGAAGCTCTTCCCACCTGCCAGAGGTCCCAAGGGGTCAGGACTGCCTCTCAGACTAGGGGATGCCAGAGAGTGAGGGGCCAGGTGACCACCGCCAGGTGAGAGATGGCACAGAAGTGGCCACGAGGGTGGGACACTTGCTATGGCATTAGCCGGGTTCCCCGTCACCCACGCAGCAGCCCCATGGGGCGGAGGGTCGGCATGTGAGCACTGGAGCCGGCCAGCTTGGTTGGAACCCTGGCCCTGCCTCCTCCTGGCTGTGAGACCTTAGGTAAGCTCCTTAACCTTTCTGTGCCTCAGCTTCCACATCCGCAAAGTGGGAGTAGTGACAGCCCCCCCAGTCTGTCGGGCTGCAGGGAGAGCACACGATGCTGGGCCTATGAGGAGCGGGCGTCACGGTTGTCACCGTTGGCCACTATTAACCCTCACGGGGGACTCATTACTGACCTGCACTCATTGAGCCCACTGGAGACTTCTGCACTTTACGTAAGTTATATCTCAACAAAAAGCAAAATAGAGCAATCCAGAACTTTGTAGGGCTGGCAAAATCAGAAGGAAAAGTTTTCTTACAATAAATTAAGGAAAGCACATTTAAGAAATACAATAGGAACGTTAACAGTCATCCCCTTGTGCCTTGTCGGTGTGCGCCCAGCCTTGAGGGGTGCTGGCCCCTCCTGCAGCAGCAGGTCCTTGGGGAGGCCTCTGCGGGGTTGGGCCAGCCCCCCGCCACCACCTCCCCCCACCCCGGCTCCAGGCAGAGCCAGATAGGCCAGGGTGCAGCCCAAATCCAGGCTCACAGAGGCCCCAGGATCAAAGGTCATTCAGTGGGCACCTGGGTGGCTCAGTGGGTTAAGCGTCTGGCTCTTGATCTCAGCTCAGGTCATGATCTCGGGGTCATGAGTTTGAGCCCCACATTGGGCTCTGCGCTCAGCACAGAGTCTGCTTGTCCCTCTCCCTCTGCTCCTCCCCATCCTCTTTGCTTTCTTTCTCTCACTCAAATAAGTAAAAACAAATAAATAAAATCTAAAAAACAAACAAACAAAAAACCAAAGGGCATTCACAGCCTAGATCCACTGCAGGCTGCCCACCTGCCCGGTTCCCCACCCCCATCCCGGCCAGGCTCCACCCACAGATGCAGCCAGCCTGTCCCCACTGGGCCCTCAGCCTCTGTGAACCCCCCTCCCCAAAGGAGACATGCTGGAGCACCGGGGTGGCTCCGTGGGTTAAGCATCCAAATCTTGGTTTCCATGCAGGTCATGATCTCAAGGGCCCTGGGATGGAGCCCAGTCATCGTCATCGTCATCATCAGTCATCATCATCCCACTCCGTGCTCAGCAGGGAGTCTGCTTGAGATTCTCTCCCTCTGCCCCTCCCCCCACTCTCTCTCAAATAAATAAAATAATTAATTTTTTTAAAAAAGAGGAGAGAGACAGGCTGCTTCAGCGGTTCCTGGGGCAATGAGGAGGGTGGACAGGACCCCCTGGGGGCTGGCGTGGGGGTGGCGGGCTTCATAATTGGGCCTGTGCCAGACGGTGCCCTCCCGCTCTCAGCCTGTACCCTCCCAGCCCCGGAGGCCCATGTGCAGAGCTGCGCACCTGCCGCCGTCCCTGTGCCCAGAGGAGCCGGGCCACCAGTGGGGCCAGGCCCTGCCAGGCAGCCTCCCAGAGCTGCCCGAGGCTGGAAGAGGACAGAGCGCGGGGCCGCGGCCACTCTGGCTAAGACCCTGTGTAGGTCAAGCCCCCCCTCCTGCCGAGGCCCAGCCCAGGGGCTCCTTGGGGCAGCCTCCTTTCATCAACTTCCTTGAAGAATAGCATCCAGGTCACCTCATGGTCAGAGACCCCGAGACCCAGAGAGGAGTCCAATGGGAGAGCCAGCGTCTCACTTACGCCTAGGACTAGAGCCATCCTGCCCTCCCTCGTCCCACACAGGACACCCCGGCGTCACTCAGGAGTTAATGAGCCTCCAAATCCTGTCCCAGTAGCCAAGAGTCTAACCTAGACCCCCAAGCTGTTCAGAATTAGCGCATCAGGGCAGAGCGAGCACCTGGCATGTGCTGGATTCTTCCCCTCAGTGGGAAGGTGTTTTATTATTATTATAATTATTATTACTCTCTCAGAATAGGAAGCAGAGGTCCAGAAAGATCCAGCCACCTGCTGAGTCGCTCAGGGAAGGAAAGTAGGGGACAGGGGCTGGGACCCACACTTCTGCCCCTGGACTGGCCCGTGCCTCATCATCCCTGTCCCTGCCCCTCAGAGACAGCTGGGGGGTGGTCACTCGTCTACCTGGAGGGCCATCCTCCCCTGCTGGTCCCCAGGGGGCAGAAGGCTGCATTTAGAGGACCCCAACTCGTGCCAGGGGCTGAGTCACAAACTCTCTCCAGCAGGCCAACCCCCAGTCCCTGCTACTGGCACCAGGGTGGCAGGGGCCTTGTCTTATTCCCCAGAGCATGCGGCACCAGGCCAGGCACGGCCGACCCTCGGCGGTCAGCATGGAACACGGGAATGAATGAAGGACAGAGCGAATGAGTGCAATGTAGGAATGGAATCGTTCACACCCACTGAGGGGGCCCTTCCAGGGACAGAGACCCCAGCTCGCATGGGGAGCACAACGCCGCGGGGACGTCCTCAGTGAGGCAGGCGGCCGCGGACACTTGTGGCAGGCCCCCACCTTCACTTAGACTTCTACAGGTTGATTAAAAATTAGTTTTGGGGGGGCATGCTGGGTGGCTCAGCGGTTTAATGTCTGCATTTGGCCCAGGGTGTGACCCCCGGGTCCCGGGATCGAGTCCCACTTAGGGCTGGGCTCCCCACAGGGAGCCTGCTTCTCCCTCTGCCTGTGTCTCTGCCTCTCTCTCTGTGTCTCTCATGAATAAATAAATAAAATCTTTAGTAAATAAATAAATAAATAAATAAATAAATAAATAAATAAATAAATGAAAATTAGCTTTTATTCCTACTTTACATACGATCGTGGAAATGTCAGCCTTCCCCGTGAAGGCCCAGCACATCAAGCTGTGGGAGGTGGGCAGAGCAGGGCTGGGGCCCATGGGGTAAGGCCACCCCGAAGTGGACCTCCAAAGGGCTTTGCTCCACTGGCATCACCAGTGACGGCACAAGCTGTGCCTTTTTAATTTAAGAGCCAGTGAGAAAGGGCATCATCGCAGGCCCAGGCCCACGTGGCACATATGCCTCTCAGCCCCCAAGGAAGCCTCTAGCCATCTGATCTGTGCACAGGGCCCTAAAACCATGGGAACTGATGTGGCCATGTGTCCTAGGAGCCACCTCCACCTCAGGATCCCGTTTCTCTTACCAACTCCCCAGCAACCGACCCCACAAACCACAGCCCAGGATCAACACGTCCCAGCAGATGGGAAATGGCCCTACAGCAGCGGGACCCCGACCCAGCCCGGCCCGAGCTCTCCTTCTGCACCCACCCTCTGGGCCGAGCACCAGCCGTGATGTAGACGCCCCCACTCCCAGGCTTCTGGACAGGAGCAGCCCCTGCCCCGAACCAACCACAGAATCCTGGGAATGTTCCCTAGGCTAGGACCAGGGCAGCACTCCATGGGGCAGACGCAGCATCCAAGTACTTCCCAGAACTCAGACCTCATGACTGAGCCTACTGGACCTCAGTATCCCAGACCCCCTCCCCCACAAGCCACAGGAACCAGAGGGGGCCACGGGCGGGGAGGGGGGGACATGTGCCCCTCCCTGCCCCCCCACCCCCCCTGCTCAGGTGGCACATACCACTTTTAGGGAGGTCAGCAGTGATGACAGAGGCTTTCCCCCTGGGCAGCCCTCTGTGCCCCCTCTGCCCCCTGGAGTACCCACGTCCCTGCCCGACACAGCAGGATGGCAGCCTCGGACCTGAGCCAGGCCTCCAGCCATGAGGTTGGCCCCAGGCCCCCCTTATCGCTCACCATCCTCCCACCGCACCCCAGCCCTGCACCTTTGTGCTCCTCCCAGCCCCGCTGACCTCCCCATGGCAGAGCCCGTCCTCCAAGGCCTTTTCACCCACCCGCCCCCCAGGGGGGCCAGGACTCTGTGCTTGACCCCCTCGGGCCTTTCCTATGGCCATCTGGGGTAAGCTTTATCCACCCTCACGAGCTGTGAGCTCCCCAGGGCAGGGATCCCCAACACGGCCCAGCACCCACCCGGCCCCAGCTCCCTGGGAGGTGGGGACAGGCTGGTAGGGCTCGGGCCAGATCCCCGGTCTCTCTCTGGGGCCCCATCCCTGGCCCTGGCCCCGGCTGCCCAGCTGCCCACAGCTCCTGCAGCCCACGCTCCTGGCCCCGGGCGCTTTATAATTCTTCCTTCTCGGGCATCCTCCGGCAAAATATTTGAAGAATGTTCTAATTATCTGCGATCAGCCAGGGAGGCGGGCCTGGGTCCACTCGTCCAGGAAGTAACTGGGCAAATACCTGGGAAGATGGCAGCTGGCCCCCACGCCCACCCACCCCGCCCCACGCCCCACGTCCCACCAGCTTCTCCGTCAGTTGGGCGGGGGGCCAGAGCTTCCCAGCCACAGGTGGGCCGGAAGGGGCTGTCCCCCAGCCTCTGCGGGGCCGCAGCTGGTGGTGGCCTCACTGCTCCTGCCTGTCAAATGGGCATAAGGATGTCTTCCAGGTCTGGGGTCACTCTGCAGACCACCCCCCACCAAGCCACCAGCATGGTGCTGGAGCTTGGCACCGGCTGGGTCCCTGCAGGCCTCCTCTGTGGGGCAGGACAGGGTAACAGGTGGGACAGAGCCAGACATAGCTACACAAAGCCCTGGGGAGCGTTGGGCCCACCTGCCCTCCTGGTGGTTCCTTTAGTCTGCCTTCTCCTGCCTCTGCTGGGGCCCTCAGCCCTGCTCAGCATGCCACGTGGGGCCCGGGGACACCCCCGGACCTCAGGAAGGCCACCCTCAGGGTCTGTTCTGAGCCTCAATCTTCCCATCTGGAAACAGGGACCATGAGCCCTGTTTGGGCAAATGGCATCTCCCCCTCCTGGCCTGGGCCGGAAGAAGTTGGAAGGAGGAGGATGACCACCCTTCCCGAGTGGCACTCCCTGCCCCGTCCCACCCCGTCCCTGCTGCGGCTCCTCGGGGCGGGCCTGGCCGGCCTAACTGACAGACAGGGAGCCACGGGGGTGGCAAAAGGCTGTCCCCAGCGCAGGTGCAGGTGCAGAGAGAGGGCGGGGGCGGGAAGGGGCCCTGCTGGGAAATGAAGCCATCCCTCTGCCCCACCCCCAGGCTCGCCCCCCACCTGCAGGTAGTGAGGGACTGAAGCATTACCTGTGTCTGTTTCCTAAACAGTGTTCCCGGGGCTTGGGGTCCTGCGCTCGAGGTCTGCGCGGCTGCATGGGCCTCTGTTTGCCCATCTGTCCAGTGGGGAGAGCAGCCCCTGCCCGCGGGGGGGCTCCTGCGGGCCGGCTCCCTCCACCATGGGGCCCGCCTGCTGCAATCTTTCCAGCCCACTGCCCCGCTCAGCTCACTGCCCGCAGCGTTCCCGGGGAAGAGAGCGCAGCGTCCGCTTGCTCCCTCGCGCCCCCGGCGGGTGCTCGCCGCCCGCCCTCCCCACATAGCTGGCATTCCTGGCCTGGCATTCTGGGACCCCACCCTGGAGGGAAACCAGGCAGTCCTGGGAGGAGCAGGCCGTGCACAGGGGGCTGGGGCACGGCTGGGGCTGCTGGAGAGGGGCAAGTGCGGCCGGGGGGCTCTCCCCCGTGGATGAGGGGCGCCCGGGGCCAGAAGGGCCCATCAGCCCCCACATCTGGTGGGTCAGTGAAATCGGCACCTCATCCAGTCACTGTGACTGCAGAGCCCCGGGTCATTGACCTCCGACCGCAGCCACTTCCAGACTTTGGTTGGGCATCCAGGGCCCGTAGGGACACTCCTGGGTTCAAGCTGCACTGACCAGCAAAGACAGAGGCCCCAGACCCGTCTGGCAGCTGGGCGAGATCCCAGGCCCAGCTTGGTGCCTCTTCCTCCGAGAAGCCTTCCCCGGTCTCCCCTCTGTCCCCACTCCCGGCGCGGTCACAGCTAAGCCAGCCACCTGAGGAGGCCACAATCCTGTCTGGCCAGGCCGTGGACATACTCCTGCCCCTTCCGCTATACTCAGGACCTTCCCAGCCCTTACCCCTGAGCCTTCCCACCACTGCCCATGGGACAGGTAGGGACACTGACACCTCAAGGTACGTGGCAGCTGAGGCCACATGCTGAGCTGAGGCCCGAGCAGGGATGAGACCCCCTAGCCATGGCCTGGGCCTAGGCCCTCATGCCCCAGATCTGCCAGCCACTGGGCCACCTTGCAGGCCTGGGTGACCAGGACGTCAGCCTGAAACCTCAGGGCAGATGGACAGACAGACAGGCAAGGGGAACAGGTGGGAGGAAGCTGGCAGGGAGTCTGGCCAGCGGCCAGGCTGGGAGTCTGGGCGCCTGATGTGCCGGGCAGGACCTCAGCCTTACGGGCTACTCCGGACACGGTGTGAGCAGTGGGTTCGGGGGCCGTGTCCCCATAGGCAGGGGACACTGAGTCGTCACCTCTGAGCAGAGCGCTCTGGGTCCTGAGACCGTGCCCCAGGCTGGCGTCCTGGGGGGGGGGCTTCCAGGAAAAAATGACGGATGGCGGGGGCCTGCCTGGGCCACAGGGCCTCTCAGAGCCTAGTTCGAGTCCAGCCCCACCCAAGCTCTCCCCAGCTCTGCGGCCCTGCCATGTGCCCTAACCAAAGCTGGGGTGAGAACAGCCCGGGCACAGATCCTTCACCGCGCACCGCACTGCTCCCCCTGAGAATTCCTGGGCCACCAGGGTGCCCCAGCCAGCTGCCTCAGCTTGGATGCTTTATGGGACAGGGTGCTCACTCCCTCCCAGGAGCAGCCCACTCCAGCCCTCACCAGGCTGGCTGCAGTGACCCACAGGACCCAGCAACCCCCCTTCCACCCCAAGCCTTGCCTCAGCGGCCTGGAGTCCTGAGCGCCGCCCTTGCCTTCCATAGCCGGGCCTCCACCTCTCATCCAAGGCCACACAGACACAAGGCAGAGACTGGGAATCAGGGCCAAGAGCAGGACCAGCCCCGCAGCCTTTCTTCCCCACTCCTATGCTCCCTGCCCCAGGCCCTAAAGACCTGTCTTCTCAGCCTCCCCTTTTCCTCGCCCCCCCTGTAGGAATTTCTACCTCTGAAGGGAGGCAGGGAGGGGGAGCCAGGGTCGCTCAGGGCTCACACTCAGACTCGCCTGGAAGCATCCACTCTGCCCACCTCTCTAGAAGGGACTGGAAACAACGTGTGGCTGAGGTCCCCTGGGGCAGCAGGAGCCTCCCCTTGCCCCCCTGCTCCCGGTCAGAGTCTTCTGGACAACAAAGATGATGTCCCAGCAAGTGCAATCGCCACACCTCCCTCCTGGCCTCGTGGCTCTTGGAGCTGCTGGAAAGGAAATCACGGGAGAGGGGTGAGGGAGGGGTTCCGTCCCACACATCTCCGGGCACCACGGCCTGGAGTGAAGCCCAGCTGGGTCACACAGCCGGCCAGGGTCTGAGACAGAGGACCCACAGGAACCTGGGGCCGTTCTCAGCCCTCAGCCATCAGCCAACAGCAGCCCCGACCTGGCACTTCCAGGGCGTGTGCCTTTGGGGTCTCCCACACCCCGTGCTCTGAGCTCCTGGAGACAGAGTGAGCAACCAGGGCCGGGCTGCTAACTCCCTGCCCTGTGCTCCCTGCCAGCCCTGGTGCCCCCCACAGGTGCCCCCTATGGGGGCACAGGGGTGCCCCCCTATGTCGTGGGCCACGGCATGGTGCTCCACCCTGGGGCAGTGCCACCAAGGTGGGAGGGGGACGACCCTACCGGGATGGGATGGGGGCCGGGTCTATCCGTATGCCACCTGAGCCCCCCACGGGCCCTGACACGGGTGGACGGTCCACAGGATGGGCCCCCAGGGAAGAAGGGATGGGGGAGGGGGGCAGGCTTGTCAGCTGCACCTGGAAATTCCCGGTGCTCCCCGCCAGCCATGAAGTCACCCCAGGAAGACCGGAGTCCAGGGGCCAGGAAGCCATCCAGCCCCCAGCCCAGCCCTGCGCCCACCCCCCACCCTGGTGGCCTCTGGCATCCATGGGGCAGGCGGGCCCCCACCAGGTCAACGGGCCTCGCTGGGGCCCAGATGCAGGGGCAGCCGACTGCCCACTCAAGAGGTGTTTACTGGGCATCAAGTTAGCACCAAGTGCTGTGCCGGGCACCAGACTGGGGGCAGGGAGCTGGGCCATCCCGCGACCACTACCACAGCCTGGCCCCCAAGGGCTTTGTGCTGATAGCACCCCTCACCCACGCTCTGCCCCCTGTGCACCCTGTGGGTCCTGCCTCAGGGAAACCCCCCCCCGATGTTGGTGGGGGGCCAGGACCCGCCCTCTCCCCGTCTCCCCTGCAAGGCCCTGTCCCATCCAGCATCCTTCTTCAGGTGGCAATGAAGCCACTCAACCCTGCTCCACCTGAGACCTTCCCTCCCGGGGCTCCCTTCCACCCCTCTGACCTCCCCTCCCACGGGCCCACCCCACCCAGATGGCTTCTGCCCACTCCCCAAGCCCCCTGCCCGCCCCATAACTGTCCCCTGGCCAAGAACACCACCCTCCCGGGGCTCCCAGGCCGGAGGCCACCTTCCGTGAGAGGCCTCCCCAATCGGTCCACCCTCACTGCCGATGCGTGAGGGGCCCCTGCCCCAGAGGACACCACAGGGCTTTGTGGACGTGACGGGGAAGGAGGGGGTCTCCCAGGTACCCCCGCACACGTGGCCAGCCCCAGTCACCGGCATGGAGGCTGCAGGAGCTGCTGGGAAGAGCAAGCTCAGGGTAGTGATGAGGCCGGGCAGGAATGGGGAGAGGAGGGGCCAGAAGCATCCAGACCCATCATCCACAGAGACAGCCCACAGCAGGACAGGGGGCCCTGAGGTCCACGGCACAGGCAGCCCCACACACGCAGACCCAACCTAGAGGGTCACGAGCTGGCCTGCTGGGACCACCTCCTCGCTCTCCACTTGAGACAGTGTCAGCAGGTTAGGGCCCTTGGGTTAGGGCCCAAGTTAGGGGGCACCCAGGAGCAGAAACCTGAGGGGTGCCTGGTCCCCTCACACGCCTGGAGGGAAAGCTGCCTGTCTGGTTCCAAGTATAAATTTGGGGGCGGGGGGCAGAGACAGAGAGAGACAGAGGGAGAGAGGGAGAGAGAGAGAGAGAGAGAGAGAGAGAGCCCTCACTCAGAGCCTCATGACTCCTGGGCACCAGACAATTCTAACGGGCGGGAGAAGTTGGTTTCATCCCCCGTGAGCTTATAGCCAATGAGAAGGCGGCAGCAGCAGGGCCCCGGGAGCCAGACAGACCCGTGTTCGAGTCCGAGCTCAGCCACCTCGAGCGTGACCCAGGGAGTTACTCGGCGCTCTGCCCCCCCGCCCCCGTACTCCTCACTTCACCCCCTACCCGAGGGGGTGGCCCTTCTTCGGGGAGCTTTCCCAGCAGCCAGGGAAGAAACAAACCCGGAGCAGACCCCAGCTGGCGCGCACCCATCCATCCTGGACAGAAGGCCTCTCCAAGGCCACCGGAGTCTTCCAGAAGTGGAACGCAGAGCCCTGTGCCCTGCAGGGGTCTGGTGAGCGGGCCAGTTCCTTCTGGAGGCACTCCCATTCAAAGGGGCTTGTAGTCTGTTTGCCACTTGGGAAGCGAGGGCCTAGGTCTCAGCTCCAGACCCCCGGGCATGCTGGCCCCTGGCACCCTGGCGGCACCAATGCCTGCCTCAGGGAGGGCAGCCGAGACACCACCCACGCTTGTCCCAAGGCTCCTTCCTGCACAGCTCCCGCTGGGCCCAGCACAGGAAGCACCTCCCATCTGGGAGGCCATGGAGGAGGGTCGGGAACAGAGGTGGCCTTGGGGGGATGAGGTCTGAAAAGCTCTGGAGGCCCACCGCGTTACCAGGATGGGACTGCCAGGGGACGCTGGCTCGGAGGCTACGGCTGATGCCCGGGGAGCCACTTGTGGCCAAGGTGGTGTCCTCTCCGTCCTGCTCTGGGCACCTAGTGGGCTTCAGGGTCCGCAGAGGATGGCCACATGGGCTGCACAATTCTAGTGTGTTCCACTCACATCCTCAGACCAAATGCTTCGTGGCATCTTCAGAGCTCAGGAGCCACCTGCTGTGGCGTGAGGCTGAGGCTGGGAGAGGCTTGCACCGAGCTCGAGCTCGCCGCTGCAGCTGCGGGATGGCCTGCGCAGGGCCTGTGTGCCCTCAGTCACAGAGGGCCAACCACACCGCATGGCCACACTGCACAGAGGCCCCAGGAGTGCTGGCTCCCTTCCAGCCAGGGACCCGGCCTGGCATCCCTGGCCCTCGCTCCTGCACCTGCTTGTATGCTTCCAGGGCTGGAGAGCTCACCGCTTCCCTACCAACCACTGGGCTGGCCCAGGCCTGGGGCTCCCCACTCGGAAGGAGGGAGGAGGGCGAGGACACCCTGCGTTGAGGGCAGGACCAGGAGGGGCCCCAGGCAGGCTGAGCAGCTCTGTGATGGAGACGGGAAGATGGAGAAAGGGAGGAGGGAGCGCACCTGTGCCCACCCCCACCCTGCTAGCCAGCCCAAGGGGAGGCCCCAGCCCCGCGCCAGGGAAGGAGGACAAACGGAGGTTTTGTCCTTGGCCAGCGGGCGGCCCACACCACACAATGACCCTTTCATCAGGCTGAGGGAGCCCTGGGTCGAGGTTTCATCTGACAAGAGAGAGCTCCCGGCCTCTTGTCCCTTGCTGGGGGAGTGGGGGGGGGGGCTGAGCCCCATCTGAGCCCGACCCCCGGCCATGCAGAATGGAGGCTCCAGGGCAACTAGCTGAGCCCTTCCGTCTGTCCTGGGGGGAGAAAGGCCCCCAGAGGTTAGGTGACTGGCCATAGACCGCACAAAAAGGGGCCCTATTCTGGGTGCCCCCCAAACCTGAGTGGAGAGAGGGTCTGGGTCTCCAATCAAGACTTCCATCCCATCCCATTCCCTCCCCTACCACCATCCTCAGGTCTGACCATAGAGCCATGGCCCAGACCCCCAGGAGGAGTTCTGGGTGCCCCAAAAGCGATGCAGCCCTGGCCCCCTGACCCCCGAGGCTGGCATGAGGGGTGGGAATGCAATTTGCTAGGTCTGTGTCCACGGCATCCCCAAAGAAGCCCAGTGTGGAAACAATGAGTGGTCAGGGTCTCAAACACCATCTCTCTTGGTGGTGGTCTCCTTCCCACAGAGCATCTCATACCTGCCTAGTACCCCGGGTCCTTGTGACCTCGAGAGAGCCTCTCTGCTTATCTAGGGGCCACTTCCTCCTGGAAGCCCTCTGAGACACCCCAGGGGAATTCAACACTCGCCCCTGAACAAATACAGCCGCCAGCCCTCCCTCTGCATCACAGGTGGCCAGCCTCCCCGCTCCCAATGGCTGAGAGTGACCCCATTGCTGGAGCACCTACTGTACAACAAGCACCCAGCTGGGCACGTCTCCACATTTGCTCCCCGAATCCCCATGGCCACTCCAGAAGTTTGAGTCCCACTGGCCCTGGTGGCACCCAGGCAGCAGGAGAAGCGGCAGGGATGGGAACCCTTGATCAGCGAGGACTCCCAGGAAACTCGGTCCGAAAAAGAGCCATTCCGCTGCGGGCCTCAACGCGGCTGCGGAGCACCCCAGGGCCAGGAGGAAGCACTTGAGGACCTGCCTTCCCCTCCTGGCCCTTCCTCCCCTACACGCGGGGTGGGAAGAAGTCATTCCCAGAGCGCACCATCCCTGCTTTGATTAGTCGGACCCACCATGTGGCAAAGGCTCTGGGAGCACTTTGTGATTCGAATAAGGATTTGTGCAGCCCAGGCCAGGGGTCCCTGGGCAGCTCCGGCGCTAACCCCCTATGTGCACACCACACTGCCCCCGTGTGCACACCGCTGCACCGAGCCACGCACGCCCTGGAATCCCAGTGTCTTGCGGGTCCAACCTGCGACTGCAGAAAGGAAGAATCTCCATCCCCCAGTGACTGACGAGGGGACAGTGTCCCAGAGAAGCCTCCAGGACACACAGCAGAGCTCCAGCACCTGGACGTCCGCAGCCTACAGGCTGGGAGCTGCCTCTCCCAAGGGAAAAACCAATCCACGCTAAGCTGGGTGGCCCCGTTCTGCTGCCACTCAGGCCTCGGTGCCAGGGCAGGGGGCCTGATTCAGCAACGCCCGCCCTCCGGGGTCATGCCCACAGGGTTTCTGGGACTGCGGTTGGCACCACCAATAAAGCCACAGCGGCGGAGCCGGGAAGAGGCCCAGCCTCGGCAGGGCAGTGGTGAGCGCCCCCCCCCCAACTCCCCCCCCCCCCCCCTCCCCGCAGCCAGGTGGTCGGTGAGTAACCACCCCGTCACCCATGACTCACTCAGCAACCCAGAGCGGGCGGTCACCATGAGAGCTCGTACCGGAAGACCTGGGGGGATCATTGCAGCCAACCTCCACATCTGGGAGAAGGAAACAAGACCGGAAAGGACCTGCCCTGGACAGTAGGCCAGCCCGGTCCTGGCACGAGGCCCCCATGCCAGCTGACCAGCACTGCAGCCTCTTCATGGCCTGTGGGCCCCCACCTGCTCTCCCTTGGGCCCTCACTGACCCCCCCACTGGCCCTGGAAGCTTCTGCTCTGACAACAGTGGCACAGAGAAGGGCAAGGCTGGCCAGAGCTGCCTCACCCGGCCAGCCAAGCTCAGCATCAGGCGGGGGCTCGAAGCCCTTCCAGGCCAGCACACCCGTCCGACCCAATCAGTGGCAGGGGCCCAGGCATGCATCTGGGATTCGCTATGCACGGACCACAGCCCAAGACAAGGAGCTGGGAGAGCAGCCCAGATGGAAAGGGCAGGATCAATTGTCCACCAGTGTCTGTGATCCCAGCAGTGGGATGCCTTCTGGAAAGTTCTCTGGAGCAGAAAGAAGCCTCCGCCCAGGGCCTCTCCTGCCCCTGGCATCCTCAGGTCCCACAGGGCCGACCTTCCTAAGTATTCCTTCGGACGTGAGGTGGGCTTACTGTTGATTCCCAACTGCTCACAAAGCACTTTTGCACAGACCACCTCACCTGCATCCCGAGCATGGGCACATAGCCACCCACGAGGGTCTTCCCACCATTCTCACTGTCGTCTGCATCATCGGGGGCCCTGCTTCCACCCGCGGCATCCTCCACGCCCCACCAGCCCTATACCCACCAGACAGGGCCAGGGAAACCCCAGAGCCTCCCTCTCTTGCTCTGGGGAACAACTAATATAGTCTGCTCAGGACAGCCTGGCATCAGCACTTTCTCCCCCGACCCCAGGGGCAGGAAGAGGTGGGGGGCTGAAGGTCAGGCTGGGCTGGTGCTGGGGCAGGGGGCACAATGTGCTTTGCTGCCCCCCACTGCCACCCTGGGACTCCATGCTGGCCCAGGAACATTTGGAAAACTATCGCCCTCAGAGAATTTTTCCCAACAAAGCTGGCAGTGAACATGCAAGGAGCGAGCCTGTGTGGGCGCAGATGGTAGTTACTGCAGGCCAGCTCTGTAGGTCTACGCATGCATCCTGGCCACCACCTGCCCCAGAGCCCCTCACTGCTGCCTTGGGCCATCCTCTGTCCTCTCCAGCCCTCGAGCACCTTGCCCACCTCCTGCTCTCAGATTCTTACTCCAGGCAACCCCCGGAAGGCTCCCGGTTTCCTACCCTTGGACTCCTCCCCATTGATGCCAAACCTCAGCCACCTAGCTCCAAGAAGGATTTCGTAAGCCATAGTAGCTGTGGATTCTCTAGCTTAACATTGAAATGCGCAGTTTTCAGGGGAGGGGGAGGCTTCCTGACCTCTGACCTCTGAGAACTGGAGGCTGGGATTCCAAGGCCCCCCTAGCTCGATCCATTTCCCAGGAGGATGCCAGAAGCAGGACTCTCTGGCCCGGCACTTCCCTAGCCTGATTCCCCAACTGATGGGGCCGGCCCAATCTGGCCCCTGCCCTGCCTGGGGCGGCCTTTCCCCCCTCCCCTTCCCCAGGCGATGCCTCTGCTGCCGGGGCTGCCCGCCGGGCCTGGAGCACTCTCTGCGCCTGGACCTTGTAATTATGTCCCACAGCCCGGGAAACCGCGGGCCTCGCAGCATCTGGCTGCGGTTGCGAACTTTTGTTTCAAGATGCGCGACTATTTATAGAAGGAAAACTGGTAGGATAGTAATTTCCTAGGAGCTGGAGGAGAAATTGGCTGCGCCCCTATTAAAAGGGGGGGCGGCGATTTATTAGGACTGTGGCCGCGCGGGAGGTGGGGGTGGCGCGGGGAGCGGGAGGCAGCGCCTGCCCCCTCTGGCCGCGTGAGGCGACCCCGGACGTGGCCCGCGTGTAAAGGAGGGGGAGGAGGAGGGGAGGCGAGTGGGGAGGGAGAGCGAGCTCTGAGGTTTAATCAGTAGCATCCAGCTTAAATTCCCCCAAACGGCGGTTCCATAAATCAAACTTCTTTTTAAATCGGAGGCCAGAGCATATGCGTCCCATTAGGAATCAGGCGAAGCCACTGCAGCGCCGACGCGCCCCTCGGCTCCCTGGGCCCAGCCGGGCCCTGCCGGGAGCTGCCCGAGCCCGGGGGGCGCTGCCCGACCCTGCGCACACGCGCGCCCAAGCTCCCTCCGCGCTGCCTCCGCCTGGATCGGGGCGCACCCCGGCCAGCCGCCCCCGCGCTGCGCGGCCCCCTCGCCCCCAGGTGAGGAGTGGGCAGCCGCGGGGCCGGGCGGCTCAGCGCAGCGGGAAGGCGCGACAGGCAGCGGCCACCCCGGGGGCCCGCTTGGGCACTGTCCGGTGGGGCGCAGTGTGCACGTGTGCGCCGGTGTGTGCGCGGGGAGCGGGTGTGCACGGGCGGCTCTCTCGAGGGCTGCACTGCCGGCCCGGCCCCAAGGACGTCTACAGGGCAGGGGATCCCGCTTGTCCGAGACGCGGGTGGGATGCGCAGGGAATCCCCGCGCCGCCGCGCGCCCTCCCCTCGTGGCGCTCGCTCGGTGCGCGCAGTCCGGCCCCCCCGGGCAGCAGGGCCTCTCGCGGGCCACGCGCTCTCGGACCCCAAAGCCGTCGCTTCTCACTAACGCAGCCGCCCCCCAAGTCCTCCACCTCGGTGCCTTGGGCAGATAAGGACACGCAACGTCCCCAGCCCACCGAGCGCGTCGGGCGCCCGGTGCCCCGCCCAGGGACTCCGCTGAGTCTCCTGCCCGCGCGGCTCCCGCGCTGGAGGCCGAGGAGCGCCCCCCCCGCCCCGGGCCCCGCGAGCGGCCGCCGCACTCACAGGTAGCTGCCGCTGGACAGGATGAGAAAGATCTGCGGGCAGTACACGGAGAGGAGCGCGCCGCGCGGCGACAGCAGGAGCATGGTGGGCCGGCGGGCAGGGCGCCTGGGCCAGCTGCGGCCGGGGTCTCCGCGGCCCTCCCCGCGGCGGGGCGGCCACACCAGGCGCTAGGGACCCGGGCGCGCGGGACCCGGCGCGGTTCTCGTCGGTGCCCCGCCGCCAGGGCCGAGCATCGCGCTGGGGCTGGGGCCGGGGCCGCGGCGGGCGCTGGGGCCGGGGTGCGGGGCGAGGGCACGGCCGGGGGCAGCGGGTGCGCCTCGGCAGCCGTCTAGCCCTCCGTCCGTCGATCGGTCGGAACCGGCTCTGTCGCTCGCTCTGGCTCGAGTCTCCAAGTCTCTCGAGGCGCGCAGCTGCCATTGGACGGGCCGCCCCTACATCCGCCTCCTCTGCGGGCGGGTTTTTTAAAGGGGAGGCTGACCGGAGCGTGCGACAGGAGCCGCCCCCAGGGCCTGCCCGAACCGCCTCGGCCCGCACCCCTCCACACACACACACACACACACACCCGCCCAACTTCGGGGAACCACACAGCTCTGGCCTGCTCTGGAGGGTGCACCTGGGGGGAGGCACCGCGGCGCAAGCGCGCGGGGGTGTGCGCTCCTCTTGGGGGGGCTGTGCTCGGGAGTCTGTTCTGTTTGCCTGCATGTGCCTGCATGTGCCTGTGTGTGCCCGCGGGAGCGTGGGCGCGTCTGCGAGGGCGCAGGTGTGTGCGCACAGATGCACTGTGTGTGCTGCACCTTTGCCTGCGTGCGCCCCTGGGTTTGGTTAGGTTGGCTGTGAGTCGCAGGCTCTCACCTTAGCCAACCAGGCCCCGCCAGGCAGGGCTCACCTGTGCACATGCGCACTGGTGTTCCTGTAGGGTCCTGCCTCAGGGCCTCTTTGGAGGAGGCTGCGAGAAGGCACCCCTAATTGGTTCACAGAGGTCCCCAGCTTTGGCTTCCCCATCGCACTTCTTTTGCTCTCCTTTGAAGGGTTGGTTGGGATAGGTGTAGGGAGGAACAGATCCTCAAGGACACACTTCTAAACAATCCTTCTTCTTCTAGTGATTTTTTTTTTAAGGCCAGAAACCCACCTCCTATTGTCTGCCAAGCCTGTCTACCTATGAATGATCTTCCAGATGCAGTGTAGACCCTCTCAGCTGGGGGGAAAGCACAAGGCAGGGATGATGACAAGAGAGGTCCATATGATATGGCCAGTGGCCCAGGGGTGGGGTGTTTCCCAGCTTCTAGACCTGGCATGGAGACTCATGCTCGGCATCCAGAAGGAAGGAGCTGCCTGCTTCACCTTCATCCCGCTGGGCCCTCTGCCTCTCCCAGGGCAGGAATGGAGCAGGGCTGATCCTGGGACTTCTTGACCCCACTTCCTGTGGGCAGAGGGTGCCCAGATCCCAATGGCTTGTTCCTGCCCTGGCTTAGCCTCTTCCCGAGGGCCACAGCCTGGAGGCTGCTCAGTCCAAAAGTGAGGAACTGTGACTCCCCAAAGTCATTTGTTTTGAAATTGCTCAAAATTCAAGGCAAGCCTACTCTTGGGGGCCTTGATTCCCCCAAAGGGATTGTGAGGTCTGAGTTCACCATCCCTGCTGGTCTGGGAGCTCCCCCCAGGGGCTGCACATCTGTGTGGTGGCTGCATGTGCACCAGTGAGGGAGGTTCCTGGTGTACATTCACAAAAGCGCACACACAGGTGTTGGCTGCGGGGGGCATGACCCCAGAATATCTCCCCAATACATGCAATCCCTGACATTGGTTGGAACTGCTATGGCCCTAAAATCCACTATCTGGAGGAGTCCCTGGGGTGGTGATGCTAGAGTCATTAACAGTGAGAAAAGCTTGGCTGGCGCATGCAGGTGTTTATGGGAGCCCCACCTCTCCCCCCAGGGCACAGTCACCCAGAACAAATCTTCACAGTACCCGATGAAGGATGAGCTACTGTGACCCCACTTTTCGCATGAGAGAGGCAGAATGGGAGCACCCACCCAAAGCCACCAATAAGGAGTGAGGGGGAGGAATGAGTCCCAAACCTCATCCTTAACGCACTGGGCCCCTAAGTCATTAACCCCTCAGGTCACATCTGGGCTCCGCTCCTGATCCTCCCTGCCCTGTGCAACCAAGATGGCTTGCAAAGAAGGCAAGCCCCTTGCTCCAGGGTGGGCAGGTGAGCAGGCAGGCAGGCAGGGGCCGTGGCGGTGGCAGAGGCTGAGACCCGTCGCCTGAGCACATCCCAGGGCGGCTCCCTGGCTTTTCCCAGATGTGGTTCTGCAGGGGTGTTTGGAGACTAGGTTTTCTCCTCTCCCCCCAGGAGTGTGTGTTTTAGGGGGCACAGCAGGGGAAGGATCGCCCACACCAGGGTTCCTGAATGGAAGCAGAAGGCAGAGCCTGGCTCTCTTGCACACTCCCAGAGAGGTGAGTACAAGTGCCTGGGCACACAGGCTGGGTCCCACTCACTGATCTCTACGCAGACACCAGCCACCACCGTGTTCACGATGGCCAGAGCTGCACTCCCATTTACAGAAGGGACAGGGAAGCTGCCTTGTGTCTGTAGGTCGGGGGGTGGGGGGGTCCCCTAGGCCTCTGAGCCCCTCAACCAGCCACAGGAGACCAGGTTGGGCACCAGCGGGAGCTCCTTTTGCTGCCTGGGTGGGGAGGGAAAGGTCATAGAGCACTTCCCACAAGTTGTGGGGGGTGAGGGGGGAGTTCTTTTCAGTGACTCCTGTTGAGAAATGGGTGCTAGGGTGCTAGGCTGAGTGGTTGGCTCTGCCTTTTACTCTTGGGGACAAGTGACTTGGCCTCCCTCACTCAGTTTCCTGATCCTTAAAACGGGAACTGAACTCTAGGACTGTCAGGAGCGGACAAGTGCTGAAAACCAGAGAGAGCCTCAGGAGGGGCTGCCCAGTACTTGGGGGAACAGAGAGAGGAGCTGCAGGGACTGCTGGAGATCCCAAGCCATGCCTCCCTCCCAGCCCCCACCCCCTGGCACCCTCACCTCCATAAACAAACACCGAGGGACTCAACCTATAGGGACCCACAATAAACCAGGCGCCCAGGCCTGCAGAGTGAGGCTAGGACGGGGTCTTCCAGCCCTGCCTCTTCAGCCCCACCCTGCCTCAGTTTCTCCATCTGTAAAATGGCGGAGGGGGCGACAGAAGGGCGGGTGAGAGGCGAGGTGAGTCTCAGGTGGGGCTTCTACCTGGCAGCCGGGGAAGCCGCGTCTCCGCCTCCGGCGGGGCTGTTCACCGGCTGCGCTCCGGCCGACTGCTCCGTAGGGGCGCGGGGTGCGGGCGCCCGGGGCGAGGTGCACCGCACCCCCTTCGCGGTCACATCGCCCCCCCACCCCCACTTCGAGCGAGGCCGAGACAGATTCTGTCTAAAGGAGATCGCGGCTCAACAGGTAAGGACTCGGCTGGGTTCAGGAATGTGGAAATACGACTCGGAGCAGCTACTGCAGCGAGCAGCGAGCGCGGCCCGCCGGGCGCCCGCCCGCCCGTCCGCCCGCCCGCCGGGCCGCACAAGGGGGAGCGCGGCCGGAGGGGGCCGGCCGACGGCCCAGGGCGGGCGGGGGCGCGGGCCCAGGACCGAGCCCCAGGCGGCCGGGCCCTCCGCGCGGCCCATCGCGAGCCAGCCGGACAAGTTGTCAAGGCAATTTCAACACGTCCGGGTGATGGATAGGGTCGAAGGGCCCAGGCAGGTGCCCGGCCTGCAGGCTCGGGCCCGGGGCGCTCGCCCCCCGCCCGCCGGGGCCTTCCCGGCCGCCCGACGCCCCCGCTGCCGCCCGGGCGCGCCCTCCAGACGGCGAGCGCTCGGCCCGGGCTCGGCGCCCAGCACAGCCCGGGGGAGGGAAGGCGCGTCCCACCCCCGGGGCCTGGAGCCCAAACAGGTGAAAGTACGCGCCGGGCACGCTCGCCGCTACCCGCGAGCCCGGCCGCCGCCGCCTGCGCGCTCTGCCCTCCTTGGAGCGGCCCGACCCGGCGCGCTTCGCGAGGACCCGGCGCTCGGGGGTCGGGCCGACGGTCCCACGCACAGGCCAGCCTCGGGTCCCGGGAGCCGCCTGCGCCCCCTCAGGCCCTACGTGTCCGCGGAGAGCCCCTGGAGCCCGGTCCTCGCCGCTGCCCCCACGCGGGGCTGTGGCCCCTGCCCACGGGGATACTCACCCGAGCTTCACGTAGAGGACGCCAAAGCAGAGAAACACGTAGAAAATCCACTTGCGAAAGTTTCTGTGCATGATCCAGGGAGGGGGGCTGCGCCATAGACAGCGGCGGCCGGAGGGGACGCGCGGGCCGGGCGGGGGGCTGGCAAGGGCGGGGGGCTCCGGCGGACCGCTCTCAGCCAGCGCTGCGGCTCGGGCGGCCGGCGACGCGCGGGCACTGGGCGCGCGCTGCCACCATGGTGAGCTGGGCGCCGCCGCCGCCGCGTGCGCCTGGGCAGTGACCTGGGCCGGGAAGCGCGACCTCGGAGCCGGGCTGAGAGGTCGCTGGGCGCGCTGAGCGCCGGCGGGGCCGCGGCCCGAGCACTGCGGGCGGGCGGGCGCTGCCTCCACTGGGCGCAGCCGCCTGGGGCCGTGCGCGCCTCGCCGAGCGCCGCGGCGGCCAATGTGTCCGCACTTGTCCGCCTCCCCAGGTGACTCGCGGCCCCTGCAAGCGAGCTGCGAGAGAACGAGCGCGGCCCAGGTAGGAGGACCCGCCTCCCGCCCGCCCTCCTCGCTCGCCGCGCGCTCTCTCTCCCTCGCTCGCGGGCTCTCCCCTCCCTTTTCTCCTCCCTCCCCCGTGACACACAAACACATCCACCCCCCCATCCACACCCCCCTGCCCAGGCCCGCTCCCTTCCTATTGCCCTCCTGGGACTGGGCAGGGGGAGGAGGATTGGGTGCGCGGAGTTGGGGGGGGGCCGCCGGGGAGGGTGCGGCTCGGAAGAGACACCTGCAGTGGGGCTGGCCGCTCCTCTGCCCCAGCAAGGGGGGGTGTGGCACAGAGGAACGTCCTGTACAGGTCGTGGTGGCCACTCGGCTTCCAATTTCTAGTGGGGAGGGTGGAGTGGAGACCACCCACCCCCACAGCCGTTCTTGGCGTGCTTCCCCCCCCTCCCAGCAGCAACTATGCACTTGGGGTCCCCCTAGGCCACACCCTTAGCCCAAGTATGGCTGCCTCCCTTGCAGACCTCCATTGGAGCCCTCCTCCAGCACCCAGGGTCACCCCTACCTGTCAGCACTGCTGCCAGAGAGACTAATTCAGAGGGAGACAGGGAAGGGGCAGAGGGCCTGGCCCAATGCAGGCAGATGGCTCGAGGACCTCCTGCAGAAGCCATTGGGCTAATCACCAGGATGGGGACTGATGGCAGGATGTTAAGGGGCGTCCTTGGCTCTGGGAGTGGCCCCCCTGCCCCCAGGGTTCTCTGCTTCCCTCCACTGCCTCTGGTCCCCCCAGCCTGCTCAGTTTCCTCTGCAGCTAGGGGCCCAGTGTTCACCTTCAGAGCCCAGAACAGGAGCTCTCTGGGCCACGGTGCCTTGCATACCCAGAGCGGTCCAGTTTGGCACAGCCCCTGCAAGTCGGTGGCCGGGCTGCAGACCCTGCTGGGCCCTTCTCTGTCTGTCCTGGGGTGCGCCAGTGACCGCCTCCTAATGGCTGTCCTGCCCAGGCTCCTCTCCTGTTCCTCAGGGTCACAGCCCTGGACGCCCTCAAGCTGGCCCCTCTTGGGCGAGTGGATGGAACCGGGAAGCACTTAATTCCCGAGGACCAGGGGCCACCAGAGACTAGCTGGGGTGGGTGTAGGGCGCCCCGGGGGGCAGTTGCTTCCAGCTACCCTGAGTCCCAGAGAGCCAAGCCCAGGGTGGGGAACAGTAGCTCAGAACCCACCTACCCTCGTCCCCCTGTCCCCACTCAACTCACTGCCCCTTAATCCTTCTCAGTTCCCTAAAGCTTGGCCAGGACAGGGGTGGGGCAGGCCATTCCTCGGCTCCCCATCGGAGGCCCACGGGTGCAGCCTTGGGAGCCCCCCCATGGGAAGGGTCCCCAGATGAAAAGGACGTTGGAGATTAGTCACAGGGGGGGAAATTGAGGCACAGAGAGCAGTGAAGGGTGGCAGCCTGCCTCACAGTGTCCCCTGCGCCCCAGCGCCCGGTCGCCCGGGTCAGTGCGGCCAGGGCCGGGAGCCGCCCCGCGGGGGGTGGGGAGCCCCGAGGAGCCGGGCGCGCGGGCGAATGCTGCCACCCGGCGGCCACAGCGCGGACGCCCGGCGGGGCTGCGAGGTGAGCGGCGTCCCCGACCTGTCGCGGAGTCCGGGGCGCACCCCGCCCCCCCCACCGCCGCCAGCCCGAGTCTCACGGGCGAGGACGGCGCTTCCCGGCTCGGCTCGGGTCTGCGCGGACCCCCAGCCGCCCTCCCCGGTGGCGTCCCGAGCCCCACACCGGGTTGGCTTCCGAAGCAGCCCGGGGGGGCGAGGGTCCCGGCGGGCGAGCGGCGGGGCGCCTGGGTTCGTTCTGGATCTCAACCTGTCGCTCTGTGCCTCAGTTTCCCCCGGGAGGACGGGGACGCAGCGCTGCGCTTCTCCAGATGCAGAGGGACCGCGGCGCGGCGTCGTGCTGCCCCCTGCCGGCCGTGGCGGGGAGGCGACGCGGGAGACAAAGGGGCGCAGCAGGCGTCGCTGGGCCTGGTTCAAGACCTTAAGTGGCTCCCTCCAGAGTGCGGTCTCCCCGCCGCCACTCCAGGGGAGTCCCTGAATGGCTTCCAGGCTGGGGGACACCTGGGGAGGGAAGAGCTCTATGAGTCCCCTCCCTGTGTGTGCGGGCTTGCCCACCGTCAAACACATTTCAAAACCCCCAACTAGTACCTACCCCCAGGCCTTTCCACTCGCCACCGCATCTTCTTGCTCGGCCCCTGCTTCTGTGTGACCCCAGCGTAAATATCTCACGTTGGAGGAGCCCACACAGTCCCCCTCCCAAACATATTCACTGGTATTCTCTATGCTAACAATCTAGCGTGCCCTTTGTGACACTAAGGATAATATGCCATGACTTGCTTCCTATCTCCCGCCAGCCTGTGGGCTCCATGGGGACCATCGTCACATCTGCTTTGGTTCTCACTCAGTTAAGTGCTCAATAAGCAATTGTCAAATGAACAAATGATTTTCCAGGAGGCAGCCGGCATCCACGACCTGTAAGGTTACAAGGCAAAGACTTTGACTCCCTCAAAACCTTGAGATTGAGCTCAAGCACATCTCCAGCATCGGCCACACCCCGTTCTTGCCGTCTTGCTCCTGCCTTGCTTCTGCGTCTTGCCGCTGGCTTTGCTGACAAGTGTCTCCTGAACCCCCGCAACTCCGACCCAGGTTACCCTGAGTGTGCGCTGGGCACAGTCTGGACAAGGAGCAGGTGCCCGACTACGGGACCTCACACAGCCTTATGCAACAATGCTATCAGACTCACTGCACAAAATGAGGAACTGAAGTAGAGAAGGAAGTGCTTGGCCAAGGTCACATAGTTGGTAAAACTAGAACTCAGACCCAGGCCAGTCAGGCCCGGAGCTTGGGCTCCTTCCGCTGCACATCTCAGCCTCTAGGGAGACGGGGCCTGTGCTTGGTGAAGTGGAAGAAAGAGGGCAACCATCCACATCCTGATGCTGGGAGTCCCCAGTTCAATGGGGGAACCTGGTGTGATGAGAGGCCAGAGGACCAGAGGCCTTGAGGAAGATGCCAGCGGCACTGGGCAAATCCCTCAGGTAGTGGGGTACATGAGAAGGGCCTGGAAAGGAGTGGATTTGTGGTAGCAGAATTCTGAATGGCCCCCAAAAATGTCCTGCCCTAATCCCAAGGACCATGAATAAGACAAGATATTCTGCCCATTACGGTTCAGGGCAAAGGTGTAATGAGGTTACTCATCAGTTGACTTTGTTTTGTTTTAAAGATTTTATTTATTCATTTATTCATAGAGACACAGAGAGAGAGAGGCAGAGACGCAGGCAGAGGGAGAAGCAGGCTCCACACAGGGAGCCCGATGTGGGACTCAATCCTGGGTCTCCAGGATCACACCTCGGGCTGCAGGCAGTGCCAAACCGCTGCGCCACCGGGGCTGCCCTCATCAGTTGACTTTGAATTCATCAAAAGGGGTCATCCCAGTGCACCTGTCCTAATCACACCAGCCCTTTACAAACAGGGAAGGAATATTCTCTGGCTTGAGGCACAAGGAGCAGCCCAGGAGATTTGAAGCATGGGGAAAAGTTGATGTGCCCTTGCTAGCTTTGAAGATGAAGGGGGCCTGGTGGCTCCTAGGCTCTCAGAGCAGCCCTCAGCTGATAGCTGCGAGGGACTGGGGACCTCAGTCCTGAATTTTGCCACTAAGTCCCCGGAGCCACCAGGTGACCCCCTGCCTTGCCCACATGTGGGTTTCTTTATTTTTTTTTTACAAAATTTTATTTATTTATTTATTTATTTATTTATTTATTTATTTGGGACACAGAGAGAGGCAGAGACATAGACAGAGGGAGAAGCCTCCTCTGGAGCTTCTGTCCGTGGTTGGGCCTCTCAGAGCCCGCTGGGCGCTCTCTGAGGTTTCCTGCACCCACATCTTCAGCCCTGCCCCAACCCCAAGCCCCACTCAGTGTTTCTGCCAGGCCGAGAGGAGGAGGGGCTGGGGCATGTGGAGAAGATTGAGTGGGCCGCCGTGAGACCCGGACCGTGGGACCCCTGGCACCCTGAGATGCTGCTGCGTAGACAGGTGGCTCTGTCTCTACCGTACAGAATTCATTGCAGAGCCGTGGACAGTAATCACCTACCTGCCTTACAGTCACCTTTGCTCAATCTACTCTGAAAGAGCTGGTCCTCATAAACTTTTATAAGTACTTTTTGTAATACATACTACTACGTACGACTATTATAGTATTTTTATAATTATAAAAAACTGCCAGGCAACCCAGGTGGCTCAGCGGTTTAGCTCCAACTTCGGCCCAGGGCCTGATCCTGGAGTCCCGGGATTGAGTCCCACGTCGGGCTCCCTGCATGGACCCTGTTTCTCCCTCTCCCTGTGTCTCTGCCTCTCTCTCCCTCTCTGTGTGTCTCTCATGAATAAATAAATAAAATATTTTAAAAATAAAGTAATTAATTAAAAAATTAAAAAACTGCTAGCATAGTGAGTTTGCGATTTTGTTTAAAGATTTTATTTATTTATTCATGAGAGACACAGAGAGAGGCAGAGACACAGACAGAGGGAGAAGCAGGCTCCTTGCAGGGAGCCCAATGTGGGACAGGATCCCAGGACTCCAGGATCCTGCCCTGAGCCAAAGGCAGACGCTCAACTGCTGAGCCTCCCAGGTGCCCCCACACGTGTGTTTCCACGTTGTGAGACCCCGAGCAGAGACCCAGCCACACCTTGCCGGACTTCTGACTACAGACTGGTAAGGTAACAAATGGATGGTGCTTTAAGCCACTCCTCAGGGCACAATCTACAGCATAGCAATACAGTACGATTTGGACATGCAGCGATAGGGAAGCAGAAATCCAAATGATTGAACCCTATGAACAAGGGTGGCCGGGCCCTGGGAGGTCTTGGAGCAAAGCAAAAGATGAAACCGGAAGGAGACGGGGGCCCAGACACAGAGAGGCCTGAATGCCAGGCTCAGGACATGGACTCGATTTCATGTGCACTGAAGAGCTATTGAAGACTCGTGAGGGAGCAAGGCCCATCCAAGGTGGGCCCTGGATGGAGTGTCCCGAGCTGGCCTGACCAGCCACCCCTGGGGTTACTCCAGACCTACTTCTCCCGACGTCCTGGGGAAGGGACCTGGGAATGCCGCACGTTTAGTAAACACTGAGGTGGCTCTGGAGACGCGCACGTTTGGGAAATGCTCCTATTGGACAAGCGTATAAACAGTTGAATGTTCTGAGTCCACTTCCCAGATCCTCTCTGTGCACAAGGTTTTCTGGGGCTCCTGTGGGCAGAGGACCCCCTGTTTGTGGGAGGGGCGGAGCCGCCTCTGGTGAGTGGGCACCAGAGCCCACCTGGGAGAAGAGGCTATGGGGGACGGATGGGTTCTGGCAGAAGGCCAAGCGAGCCTTTCAGGGCTCCCCCGGAGAGGGGCAGGAGGAGCTTCTCCTTTCCCAGGGGGGAGAACGAGGACGCCCTCCACCCCACACAGGGCAAGTCCCAGAGGTTGCATGGGGTGCCCAGAGGCCCGGGCAACCAGAAGGAGTGAGCATCCTGGGCCAGTGTCTGTTCACCAAGAATAAAACGTGCAGGCTATCCTCTGACCTCTGACCTCTGGGGGGGCTTTGGAGGCAGGAGCTGAGGCATTCCCGGGCGGGCTCAGTGCCACCTTGCTCTTTGGCTCAGAAGTGGCAGCAGCAGCCAGGTCGGGCCCTGCAGAGGGAAGATCACCAACTGTGAGCCTGGTGGTGACCTGGTCTCCTCCACCTGTCTCAACAATCGGATCAGTGTCATCAGCTCCACTTACAGCTGCTGCGCAGACTGAAGAGCAGAGAGAGAAGCCCCACCAGCCCCGGCTGAACTGTGACTCGAGAGCGAGACCCACCAAGCCCGTACCCCTCCCTGGTGACCCGGAGGTCATGTGCTCTGGCGGCTAGCATGCTGTACCCTGAGCCGTGCAGCACTCACCTGCCTGGACAGGTGGGCTGACTCCCCCAACCCCCAGATGGGGGAGCCCTTGGCCCAGAACCAAGGGCTCAGCCTCAGGGTGGGGAGACGTGGCCTAGCAGCCCTTGCTCAGAAGTCCAGCTTCCGCTGACCTGCAGCAAGCCTCTCAGAGCAAAGCCCCGTTGTGAGGTGCTCACTGGTGACTTGCTTTCCCCTTGGCTGGTCAGTAGCCAGGAGCCTGCACCTGCCCCAGCGGGAAGTGGGATTGTTACAGAAAAGAGAGGAAACCTCTCCTCGTTTGGAGGCTTCCCAACCAGGCTTCTGCAACCCAAAAGGAGGGTCTTAGAAAAAGCAGGGCAGGAGTTTCTTTTTTTTATTTTTAAATAAGTGGGTTTTTTTTTAATTGTTTATTTAAATTTCATTTGCCAACATAGTGTAACAATGGTAACAATACAATAGGGGGAGGACAGGCACCACCTAATGGAGGACGGTCGCTTGGGCTGGGTGAGCCGGAGAGGAAAGGACGTGGGACCCTCGGGATTTGGATTCAGAAAGGCAGAAGGGGGCAAATGTCTTCCCAAGCCAGCACTGGGGGGACATTTGGGGACAGGGGGACCAGTCTTTGAAGAGCGGCGTGGACATGATCCATCACACGGAGGCTCAGCCAGTGCCTGAGGATAAGCCACCATCAGAAGGTCACATGTGCGACCATGTGGACAATTACGGTTCTGAGCAGTGACTGACCGCACCAGGACAGATGGGGTCCCCAGGATGAGGGACTTTCAATTCTAAAACCAGACAGTCCCCGGAAAGCCAGGCCACCTGGGTCACCCTAGCCCCAGCACTTCTTCAACCTTCCAGCAGGTTCTCGGCAGCTGGCATCATCCATGAATTTTCCATTGGAAAGACATCTGGGAACCAGGGATTTCCACGCTCTACCAGATGTCCCTGTGCAAACACCATCCCCTCCCTCTTTCCAAAGACCCGACACACTCAGAAGCCCCTCGGGACAGAGGGCGGGAGCAGGGACAGCCAGTGAGTGTGGAAGGAAAAGTCCCCACACTGGTGCTTGAGTGGGTGCAGACCGCCGCGAGGGTCCCCCTGCTGCACCTGCCACATTTGCAGAAGGTGGGCGAAAAGGAAAGATGAACAAGTACCTGGCGTAAGAACTGTGTTAATCCAGGATTCAGCAGACTTCTAGGAAGGGCCACGCAGCAAGTTCTGGCTCTGCACGGCTACCGCAGTCTTCTGTACTTTGTTCATTTTCTTTACAGCCTGTTATAATAATATCAAGTCCACTCTTAGCTTGGCCATTTGGCCCCCGGCCGGAGCTTGCTGAGCCCTCGATGAGCCGGGACTTTTCCTATGGCAGGTAACAGAGGCCAAGCTGTACCGAATGGAAAAGGAGAACCTTTGATTCCTGTAACTAGCGCCCAAGGCCAGGGTGGCTTCAGGCAGCTGAATCCAGGGCTCAGATGAAATCACCAATGATTTCTGTTTCTCCTGCGGTCAGTTCTGCTCACCTAGAAGTCAGCCTCGGTGTCAGGCCGGCCCTCTCCACCCCACGCAGCAGCCCCTCCTGGCCCAGGCGTCTGTCTTGCAGCTCCACAAGCTGCCCCTTCCGCCTTCCCACAAAGCTGCAAGATTGGCGGCTGCTGCCTGCGAGTGCTCGGCTTGGGTCACAGGCCTGTCCCTGAGCCGAGTACCTTGGGCCAGAGCGGGGAGCACGGGCCTGGGTCTCCTGCGGCTCTGGAGCTCAGGTTGGGGTCATTCTCATCCGGATGGCATAGCCTCAGAAAGGACAGGCGGTGGCCCCTGGAGGAAAGTGAGAGCAGGGGAGCGAGTGTCGGGCAGGAAGAGAAACAGTGTCTGTGACACACAACAGATGTGGAGGTTGCCGTCTGTCCATCCTGCAGCGTGGACAGCCCAGGCTCTAGCTGGGTGGCAGGCACGTGGGAGCCGCCTCTTGGGGAAGTGGGGAGGCCCAAACAAGAGACTTCTTTTCAAGCCCATGAGGCAGCATCCCCGTGGTGTCTGCCCACCTTCCAACCATGGGCCGGGGCTGTGGCCAGGCCCTGAAGAGGGGGGACTGTGGGCCCTGATGGGGGGGCTGCAGGCCTTGATGGGGGGGCTGCGGGTCCTGATGGGGGGGCTGCGGGTCCTGATTGGGGATGGGGGCTACAGGTCCTGATTGGGGGGGCTCCAGGTCCTGATGGGGGGGGCTGGGGGCCCTGATAGGTTATGGGGTCTGTGAGCCCTGATGGGGGGTCTGCGGGCCCTGATGGGGGTGGGGGCCGTGGGCCCTTGTGGGGGAGCTGCGGGCCCTGGTGGGGGTGGGCTGCTGGCCAGGACTGGCCTCTGCTACACAGGACAGGATGGCACACAGAGTCTGACCAGGGGAGAAGGGGAGGATGGACTCTGGAGCACAACTGGCAGTCCCTCGCCCTCTAGATTCCTGTCACATCGCGGCCCTGTCCACACCCCTGCCCGACACGTCCCAGGCTGCTCATTATATTTCTACGGGTCCCTTGTAGGCGTTTGATTTCACAGTTTCGGGTCGGGAGTGTGTGTCCCCCAGCTCCTTAGCCTTAGTGCAGGAGACCCTATACCCAGGGTCAGGTCCTGCACCGACCTGCCCGGTCATCCCACTGGCACTGGGACCCTATGTGCTCCCCCCGCCCCACGTTCACCACACCTCTGGCTTTCTCACCCCTTCTCCTCCTCAAATGCTTCCCCCCTCCGCCAGTCCGGATTAGGTTTGCCTGCATATTATAATAAAACAAATAGCTGTGCTTAAACTAGATACGTGTGTATTTTTCATAAAAAGAAATCTCAATGTAAGAAAAGTAGGTATAAAAGCCATATATGGGGACCCCTGGGTGGCGCAGCAGTTTAGCGCCACCTTCAGCCCAGAGCATGATCCTGGGGTCCTGGGATTGAGTCCCACATCAGGCTCCCTGATTGGAGCCTGCTTCTCCCTCTGCCTGTGTCTCTGTCTCTGTCTCTCTCTCTGTGTGTGTCTCTCATGAATAAATAAATAAAAATCTTAAAAATAAAAAAACATACACGTCATCAGGGCCCCAGGCTCCTGCCAGCTCATCACTCTGCCTCCTCGGGTTCGTGTGTATGTGTGTGTGTGTGTGTGTGTGTGTGTGTGTGTGTGTGTGTCCCTTCCCCTCTGAGTGCAACATGGCTGCTAGAGCGCTGCCATCACGTCTACGTTCCAGGCTGCAAGATGGAAGGAGCCCAGAGAAGGACCTGCCTCTCCCCACCCCTGGACACTCCCACTTCCTTCTCTCTGGCCAGGACTGGGTCATGTGACTATCTCCAGCAGCAAGGCAGGCTGGGAAATGTAGTTTTCCAGCTGAATGGCATACACCCAGCTAAAATTGGAGCTCTGTCCTGAAGGCAGGTGGGGTGATGGATATTGGGGCGCAGAATCGCCCACCTCTCTCCACCCTGTGATCTACTCAGATGTCCCCGGCCTGGATCCACCCAGCCTGTGGGCAACTGACTATTCGGACCTCCTCCTTGGAGGGGATGGGGGGTCAGCTCAGCCCAGCCTGCAGCCAGGTCCAGGAATTCTGTGCCAAAGGATAAAGAAATAGGTGGGCGCCCCCCCCCGCCCCTCCCCCGACTGCTGGCTTCCTGTTCACAAGAAGAGCGTGGAGCAGGACCCACTGTGGGCCGACCCAGGGCCAGGGAGGCACAGCACAAGGGCTCATTAGCTAATGCAGACACTTTTGTTTCTGCTCCTTGTCACGTCCTCGGTCATATATTTAACTTCACGTGCTCTCCGGGTCTCCGAAACCGGGTGTCTTCTTTAGAAAACGGGGCTGAGTCACTAGCTCCCCCCAAGCCCTCAGGGAATGGGAAACTGAACCAGGCCAAGGCCTAAAGAAGCCGGGTCACCTGTCTGCGCTGGCATTGCGGCTGTAGCTGTAATCCTATTTCCCAGGTTGGTCTCCCCAAATTAATAGGGTGTTTGTTCTTTGTCTCAGATACCAAGAACCCTGGCACCAGGGCTGACCGCTGACTGCGGCGACATCCACACCCCGTGTGACTCATAGTCCAACTATCAGGTCAGAGCCCTGGCTTTAGGGGTGGGCAGAAAGTAGCTCAGGAAGGGAGAAAGCTGCCAGGGTTGCCCCGTGGCCCCAGCATCCAAGGGGGCCCCCGGGGGCTCTTGCACCCCCTCCTCCAGCTGCAGCAAGCAGATCCAGCATCCTCCCCGTGGGCTGGGGTCCCCGGCCTGGCCACACAGACTTCCTTGCCTGGGTGCATCCCCAGTTTAGGGCCCCAGGAGGTGGGCACACTGACCCCACCCCTCAGCATGTCCCCCCACCATGACGGGGGCTCCTTATCTTGGCCCAAGACACACGCAGGCCACCAGAAGGCAGCAGCCAGGGCGTCAGGGCAGGATCCAGTCCTGGGCCCAGAAAATACCTTTGTAGCTCAAATTCTGGGCCTCAGGTGGGTCAGCTGCGAAATGGGAGGTTGTCACCAAGGCCGAGGCCCGGGTCAGCCCTACTGCCCTGTGACCCTTCATCTGGGCTGCATTCCCACCCTGCGGAATGAATGAATGAATGAATGAGGTGATGCCTCTGCCCTGGCTCATCAAAACCTGTTTCCCTCCTTGGCACCTGGAGGGCTCTCCCTCTGCTTCCCACTCGCCTCCAGCAGGGTTTCACTGAGGGAAACACCCCATTCGGAGCTGCTGCTAAGGCACCTGGGGTCCCAGGCTCGAGTAGGTTTGAACCCGGCCACCCCCATGCTCCCCATGGGGCTCGGGGGTGCCACTCCTCCCCGGGGCGCCTCATCAGAAGGGCGCTAATGCCCACGTCACTGGGGGCTCCTGGGGGCTGGGTCCCAGGCCCTGGACGGGAGAGCACGAGGTGGGGCCAGAGGCAGGATCTGGCGGGGGGTCTGCGGGCACCCTGGCTGCCTTCTCTGTGGGGAGCTGGTGGCTCGTGGGGTTGGGAGTCCTGCCCGCATCCTCCTCCTCCTCCTCCTGCGCCAGGTGGGCTTCTGGGTCCCCCAGGGAGGGCCGGGGTGGATCCGGGCTGGGCCACGCACAGAGCCCTACCTCTGCGAAAGTGGGTCCGGCCAGCGTGCCCCTTTGCTGCCCCCTCCCCGACCACGGGGACGGCGCCTGCATTTCGCACCATTCACTTCTCAGCCTGCTGGGCTCCTCCTCCGGGCTTGTGGTGACCGGTGACCAGTCCTCCCTGCAGGTGAGCCCTCCCCTCCCTGCCAGGTGAGCCCTGCCCTCCCTGCCTAGTAAGCCCTCCCCTCCCTACAGGTGAGCCCTCCCCTCCCTGCCAGGTGAGCCCTGCCCTCCCCACCTTGTGAGCCCTGCCCTCCCTGCAAGTGAGTGATGGCTAACACAAGGCGCAGAGAGGCCTGGCCACAGGAAGTCAAGTTCAATCCCCTTCGTCCTTCCCTTTATAAAGGCTGGGGCTTTTAGGGCCTGCTCCCCAGAGATTGGACCCCGCGTGGGGAAGATTCTAGGGCTGGGAATCAGCCACCAGCTCCCTCCCTTGGGCACAGTTCTTCTGGAGAGGAGCCCCCGCCCCCCGCAGAACAGTTGCCCTCTCACCCGTTGACGTGCCTCAAACACACGTTGACATGCCTCAAACACACGCGTCTTGCTGCATCCCTGGCTGGTTAAAGTACCCTCGGAGCTGGCAGGGGGAGAGGGGCTACTGATCCTGCCCCAGGCCCTCGGAGCCAGTGTTGACGGAATGACAGTTCCCAGGGGCGCTGCTGGGTGGCTCAGTAATTGAAATACATCAGATCAGGGCCCCCCGGGTGGCTCAGCGGTTGAGCATCTGCCTTCCGCTCAGGGTGTGATCCCAAGGGTCTGGGATCGAGTCCCACACTAGGGTCCCCGCAGGGAGCCTGCTTCTCCCTCTGCCTCTCTCTCTGCCTCTGTGTGTCTCATGAATAAATAAAATCTTGTAAAAAGAAAAGAGTCACGTGGGATCTCCGCGCCTCACAGGGGGACAGCAGTGGCAGCAAATATGTAAACACATAAAGCAAGTGCATTTTGGACCGGCTTGGTCGATGGGGTCCACCTGGCGGATGCATCGTCCTCCGGCCAGGGAGGTGCCATTTCGGGCTGAGCTCCTACGAGCCCAGAAACAGGGGTGCGCCAGGACTTTCGCTATCCCCCAGGACCTGTGACCCAGGACGGCAAGTGTGGACGCCCCGGGCTGCGGACAGGCCGAGGGCCTGCTGTCCCGGCCCAGCAGGGAGGCGGGGGGCTGCTGGCAGCCTCTCGGGGCGCAGCGTCCACAGTCACTTGGGACAGAGGCCTGGTGGCAGCAGGAGGAGGGAGGAGACCACCCGCCGAGTGTGACGGTGGCCCAGAGCCCAGGCCCCGGGGACAGCTGTAGACACTGACCAGGGCCGAGGCCCGTGGGGACCATGCAGGGGTGTCCAGGGAAGGCTTCGGGGGGTGGCTGAGCCCTGAGGGATGAGCCAGTGCACAGTCCACGAAGCAGTCTTCCGGGCCGAGGGAGCAGCTTGAGTAAAAACATGGAGCTGATGGGATCCCTGGGTGGCGCAGCGGTTTGGCGCCTGCCTTTGGCCCAGGGCGCGATCCTGGAGACCCGGGATCGAATCCCACATCGGGCTCCCGGTGCATGGAGCCTGCTTCTCCGTCTGCCTGTGTCTCTGCCTCTTTCTCTCTGTATGACTATCATAAATAAATAAAATTAAAAAAAAAAAAAAAAAAAAAAAAACATGGAGCTGAGCGGGAATAAGGCTTGGCAGCTGAGTGGAGTTGGGGGGGCCCCCAGTGGGAGGTCAGTGGCTTCTCTTCAGCAGCTCCGGGGCTGTGATCTGTAAAATGGGGTAGGTGCCTGCCTGTCCCCACAAGGTCCCTGCAGGCGCCTCCCTGTGCTTCCCAGGAGCACTGTCCCTGCACCCCATCCTCATCGAGAGCCTCCAGCCCCCCATCATCCCCGCACCACACAGACTGTCCCCAGGGACCCCTTCACAGTCCATTTTGGGCACATCACCCAGAGCATCCTGTCCCAGCTCTTCTTCACAGGAAGACTCCTGAAATCTTTTTCAGCCCACCTCGGTGGCTGGCCCCTCCTCCGGGGAGCCCTCCAGGTTGCTCCAGGCAGCCTGAGACACTCCCTGCCTGTGGCCTGTACAGCCCCTTTGCCTCCATGTCAGCCTGGATCCCATGCGCTGTGTCTGTCACTTTCCCCTCCAAGAGAAGCCTCTGAGCAGATCTGGGACTAATGGCTGCCTGCACCCTGCCTTACCCCCAGCAACCTGAGTCCAGAGTGGTGCCTGGGGCGTGTGCAGCAGGGACATGAGCGTGACCTATGGCCGAGGCTACTGTGGGCTGCCCAGTGATGACCACTCAGACAGCTTCTTTGGCAAGTGATGGTGGGGGTGGGGGTAGAGGGGGTGGTGAGAGTGGTGGTGATGGTGAAGTGTGCTGGGGAAGGGGGGAGGGGGGAGGGTGTCACAGTGGGGGTGATTTTAGAATATAACAAGAAGGAAAATCTCTCCACCCACTGGATCCTGTTTTGAACCTGGATCTCCCACCACATGTTCCAGGCCCTGGACAAGAGCCACCTACCTCTGCCTCAGTTTTCCATGGAAGTGATGGGAGAAGATGTGTTAGGTGACCCAGTCACCCTCTAAAAAGTTCTGCACCCAATTCTGACGAGGTTCTTTCTCCCAACCAAGCAATCCTTGCACACCAGCTGGGCGTCCTACAGTTGGACTTGGTGTGCCACTGAGTTAAGGGCCTGGTCTCACAAATCTGCCCCCCCAACCCCCGCAGACACAAGTCCCCATCGTCCCCTGGCTCCTGGCGGACGGTGACAAAGCAGAGATTCCCCATGACCCCTCCCTGGGTTCCGTGAATTTGCTAGTGAGGCTCACAGAGAAACGCCCCTGTCCCAAGCAAGGGCTGCAGGCAGGGGTGCATCCAGGAGCAGCCACAGGCCTGCAGGGGATGACATGGAAGGCGGGCTGCGGGGAGGAGCTGAATGCTCTCACGGCAGGTCCTCCCGGGTCTCCACTTCCTTCCTGAGGCCCAGGGATGACATCACTGGGGACCACTGGGGACCCACCGGACCTGCACGCCAGCCCCTCTGCTCCAGGGGTTGGGGAAGGGGGCAGGGAGGTGGACGCTGAGAACTCCAACCCGCTGCCCACCGCGTGGGTTCTTCTGGGGACCTGCCCCCACCCTCAGGGGTGGGCCAGAAGCCACTTTGTTAGCATGACAGAGGACACTCAGGAAACCCCCAGGGGGCTCTGCAGCAGAGGTGGCCTGAGGACCCGCTCAATGGTTCTTATTAATCATGACTCAAGGGGACCCCAGGGTGGCCCAGCGGTTTAGCGTCTGCCTTCAGCCCAGGGTGTGATCCTGGAGCCCCGAGATGGAGTCCCACGTCTGGCTCCCTGCATGGAGCCTGCTTCTCCCTCTGCCTGTGTCTCTGCCTCTCTCTCTCTCTCTCTCTCTCTCTCATGAATAAATAAATAAAATCTTTAAAAAATAATAAAAATAATAAATTCTTAAAAAAAAAATCACTACTCACCCCTCCAAGCTCCCCCCACCCAGTGCTGGGCCTCTTCGCTGTGTGGTCATCCTCTCCTCTGCCGGAGGCCCACGGTTGGGGGGCGGGGACGGAGGCAACTGGGAGGAAGTGGGTCCCTGTGAGATGGGGCCCCAAGGTGACCAGCCTGGTGACACCGCCCCTTCCTGGGCTCACAGCCTCTTTAGCCCCTTGGGGCAGTAACACCCCTCACTCCTGCGAAATGCGACTTTTCTGCCGCCCCCCCCCCCCCCCGCGCCCTGCCCTGTGTGCCTCCGGACCCTCCCCAGGCGGCCCCCCTTGACCTTGGGGTTTCTCCTCCGGATCCCCGACTACGCGCAGTGTGCCCACCAGAGGGCGCTCTGCAGCCGGGAAAGGACGGGGCGGGGGGCGGGGCTCAGGACCCAGCGGGAGGGCCAAGCGCCCAGAGGGCGGGGCGGCCTGGGTGGCCCTGAGCAGGTCCCTTCGCCCGTCGGTGGGCCCCCGACCACCGGGGCTCGAGCTGCTGTGAATGTGGGTGCCGGCCCACGCCTGCCCTGCGCTTCCCTGGGGTTCACCCACGCGTGGAGTTGTCAGCCACAGGCTGTGTTTTGCTTTTTTTTCCCATTTTTAAAGATTTGTTAGCGAGAGAGCAAAGGGGGAGGGGCTGCGGGAACCTCCAGCAGACGCCCCGCTGAGCGCAGAGCGTGGGACTTGATCCCACGACCCTGGGAGACCCTGGGACGGTGACCTGAGCTGAAGCCAAGAGCCAGAGGCTCAACCAGCTGGGCCCCCCGGCGCCCCTGTGTTTTGCCCTTTGAGGAGCTGCCCAACTGTGTTCCCCGGGCCTGGGCCGTGCACATGGGGGGGGCCTGCATCTGGGAGGGGCCCTGTGTCCATGTCCTCTGGGTACTTCCCCCGTGTTTTTATGTGTATTATGATGGTTTTAGCCTCCTAGTGGACGTGAGGTGCCTCTTTGCACTTCGTGTCCTTTTATGGTTGACTTACACACCCTGTGCTCTTCCTGGTGGTCGCGGGGGAGAGGGACCCTAAAGCCAGCCTAATGCCCTGTGGCCAGGGCAGCAGTAGGGCCGAGGCTGGGGAGAAGTCACCACTTCAAGGGAGATTCTGGAAGGCGTGGGAGGCAGTGAGGTGGGTTGGCCAGCAGAGCAGGTGTGAGTCTGCTGAGCTCCAGGCTGGAGACACCTGCGCAGGGGTGGAGCATGGGTGGTCCTCCTTGATGGTGGCGGAGAGGGTGGGAGGAGGGAGCGTGAGCTACACACACACACACCTGCATGCACACCCCACATGCACACGCCTTACATGCACTACACTCATGCACGCCCCAGACACTATACACACGGCACACGCATGCACACCCCACGCACTACACACCCATGCACGTGCACACACCACAGAGGGAAACACACACCCCACCCACATACACATCCTGCACACACGAGCATGTGCACACGTACACACACGCACTCAGTCTCTGAGGACCGCGGACTGTGCCACCGTCACAGCTCACTCACTCAGCGGTATGCCCACCAGCAAGGGCTTCTCACAGCCTGCCGTACGCCAGCTTTATGCAGAGAGATTTTGGAGATTCCAAAATAAGCCAAAACTCGAACACCTTCCCCTTGGGAAAACAAAACAAAACCCAGCAGAACCGAGTCTAGCAGGAGAGAAACCCAGAGTTGCTCAATCCACGCTTCTCGGCGCTGGAAAAGCTTGGGCTGCAGGAGAGAGCAGATCTTGGAGGGCTTCTATGAGGCAGTGCGGCCTGGCCAAGCCTGTGGGAGGAGGCGCAGAGGCCAGAGTGCAGCCGGCAGAGGGTACAGGGTACAGGACCCGCGGGCCCGGGTGTGGCTGGGCTGGACCCCGGGGGAGCGCCACAGGCTGGGGATGGTGGCCTGCACGCGGGGCCGAGGCCTGGGCAGCAGCTGTGTCCACAGCCAGGGACCAGGGAGCAGGAAGGCTGGGAAGGCCCCGCCGCTGCACCTCTGGCGGGGAGGGCAGCTCCCTGTGCCACCCCGGGGCCCTGGCCCTCCCAGCGGGCACTGTTGGCCGGGCGGCCAGGCCATCATCCTGTCCCCAGCGGCCAGCCCTGGTGTCTCGGAGGGAGGGGCCCCTGAACGGTCACTGGAGTTCCCGGGCCCCCAGTGCCAGCTGCTGGCTCCACCAAAAGGAAGGCTGGTCTGTGGCGAGGAGCGCAGGCCCAGCCAGGTCACGGCCTCCCTGCTCAGGGTGCTCTGCAGAGAGCCTGCGGGCTTCCCGGGGCCCGGGCCAGGGGGCGGCTCCAGGGTGAGCAGACCAACCAGCAGACCAACACCTTGGGGTGCTGTATGGGCGTCAGGATCACCAAGCCGGGCGGGGTGCGGAGAGAGGTGCCCTGCCAGGTGGGGCTCAGGCAGGGACAGCAAGGTATGCGCCACTGGGGAGAACGTACACAGTCCCAGCGGCTACGGCGGGAACCAAGACAGGCACAGCCCAGAGCTGGCGATGGGGGTGGGGGTGGCAGTGGCAGACCACACAACAGCAACCTGGCAACAGAAGGAACCCTATGCCAGGGCAGAGAGGAAGGCAAGCGAAGGGGGAGCACTGTGGCGGGGGCCCCGAGGAGAGCCTGCTGGACAGCGGGCACAGCTTGTGCAAAGGCCCTGCGGTAGAAAGAAGGTCCGCAAAACCCAAGGGTGCGGACTGCCACAGAGGCACAAGTGAGGAGGGTGAGATTTTTCTAAAGCCCCCCCACTGACCCTCCCCCCCACCGCCCCAGGCAGGGGCTTAGAGCCCCTCATTATATTAAAGCTGAGAGGAATCAGGCTCCAGTCCAACGGAGATGCCTCCTCTGGGAATCTGGCGCCCTAAGTCACAGAGCCTGGCTGCGGGTTCACTCCAGGACACGTTGCCTTCCTGTGTGGCTGCGATGGGGGTGGGGGGGTAGGAATCTGGCCCTGGGCCACCCCTCCCCCGCGGCGCATTGTCTGTGCTGCAGCCGGAAGCAGCTCCTGGCCCAGGCGGGCGGGGCCTGGGGACAGTGAACCAGTGACCGGCTCCTGTCTGCCCAGAAGCCTCTGGCGGCGCCACTCTCCGCGATCAGCGCCCCTCTGCCCGGCCTGGAGCCGGGGGCTGCGGGAGGGTCACCCACCCAGGGCCCCCGGGCCCACCCAGGGCCTGAGGCTGACCGGCTGGACGTGGCAGGCTGGCCTCTGCCTCCTAGCACAGCCACTCAGGCCGGGATGCCGCCGGAGTCCTGGGCCCCCCACTCAACCGGGCGGGTGATCGACCCGCCGTGGCCCTTACTGCGCATGCCCTCCTCGGCCAAGACCTAAGCTACAAGAGAAATGTCTCTGGGACCGGCCACCCCATCCTCCCCAAAGGAGAACAGTCCAGCTCTTAGGCTCCGCTCAGCCTGCGCGGCCACAGAGCCTCAGGTCCCAGCCCCACAGGAGGGACTTCGCATCTGAGGCTCCAAGTTTAGTCGGTGGGGATCGGGAGGGAAGAGGGTGCACAGGCCAAACCCGGGAACCCCTAGGCGTCCGCTGGTCCCATGGGCCACTGTGGGGTGGGTGGGGGGCTGCAGGGGCTGGGATGTCAGCCTGACCCTCCCTGCAAGCGCTCTGTGCCTGGAGCATCCTCGAGGAAAGATGAGCACATCCAGCCCAGGGAAATGGATTTCGGAGCTGAATTTGCATCCAGAGCCCTGCAGACTCAGCGATGCTGCTCAGCAGGGTAAAGTGAGTCAGCTTCGTGTCCTTATTCTCCAGCAGCGCCTCACAGCTTCAGGGACACAGCCGGGGAGGCCCTGCCTCTGACACCATGCACCCAGGCAGGCATCATGCTCTCCTTGGGGAGCCTCAAGTGCAGACCTGCCCTTGCGGGGCCACCACAGCAGGCAGAGGCCAGCCCGGCCCTGTCCTCGGGTCACCCACCCTTCTCGGGTCCACCCCTCACCCCGCCGAGCCTGCAGCGGCGCCAGCTCCGAGTCACGGGCTCGTCATCTCCCCAGAGCCACTGTCGGGGACGAGAACTCATGTTGGCGAGGGCTCTGGCTTCTAGAAGCTTCCTTTGTTGTGTTTCTTTCAAAATGTCTCAGCCGTGCTTTCCCAAGTCTATTTTAATGTTTAAAGCTGGCAAGAGTCTCTGCGATTCCCCCCATGAGACGTCTCCCTCTCCCTGCCGCTGCCTGGCCGCGCGTGTTGGCGGGCACCGCGCACCCTAGCGCCAGGCAAGGATGGCTATGTCCCTTTGTCAGACGAGCTGTTGCGTCCAGGTGATTGAGCAGTTCGGACCTGTGTGCTGGGTGTGAGCCTCTGAGGGCCTGGCACACACTCCCCCCACTGCATCCCCGGAGGCTCACTGAGCCTCCATCCCCCCCTCCCTGCTCCCCACTCCCTGGGCCCAGGGAAGCCCCGCCTCCCAGTCTTTGCCAACATGGGCCTCTCTGCCCCAGCAGCACCAGCTCACAAGGTCATGTCAAAGGACCGAAAGGCGTCAGGTCTTGCCCAGCAAAGATTTGGGGGTATGACAAAGATGCCACAGAATGTGTAATTAAAAGTGGAGGTAAAAAAAAAAAATGACGGAAAGCCAAGGCAAGAGGCTGGATCTAAGTGGAGCAAGAAACTGGCTCACCACTTTGGGTCAGAACTCCCCGGCAGTCAAGGCAAAAAGGGAAAGCCTTTGGCAATTTATCCAAGTTTGAAGGCATCCAGTTTTACTCCTGAAGCTTCCCTCCCGGGGAAGGTATCACGGGGACTGGGGGTCAGTGTGGAATTTCCTTCCATCCTGTGTACATTCCGAGCAGCAGCTTGGGCCAGAGTTGGGCCGGGCTTTGGGTGAAGCCCCAGATCAGGCCACTGGGGACATACTGGCCTCCAGCTTACCAGGCCCTCAGCACGTGCCTGTCCCCACACCCAGCTTCGTCCTCATGGTGGCCTGGCCCTGGCTTTGCCACTCCCTCAACCGGGCAAGTACAGAAAGGGAAGAAAGGCAGGCTGACCCTTGGGCTGCAGCCGGCCCGTCTGTCCTTGGAGCGCCTTCTCCCAGCGTTGACCGACCCCGTGAGCCCGCCCCGGGCACCCTGAGCCCTGGGCCATGTCCTTGGCACCTCGTGATCCCAGCCAGGTGCCTGTGGGCAGGCCGGAGGCTGCGGCCCTCCGCGTGACTCCCAGCACTGCCCACTCCGCCCTCCCCGAGCCACTGCGCAGCCCGGGGCCCTTGCAGTCCAGCAGGTGCAGAGCCCACGGAGGCCGGGAAGTGTCATTCACTGTGACAAGAGGGTAGGTGCCCAGACACACCGCTCACAGATGCCGGCTGCCAACCTGTGCCAGTTTCTGCCTTTGCCACTAACAGAGTGTCCCCGGGAGACGGAGGCTTTGCACGGCCTTTGCATTGTGCTCACGGTCTCCCTGGGTCCAGAATTTGGCAGGCACAGCAGGAACACCTCCCCTCTGCTCCACTGAGTCGGGGCCTAGCTAGAGGTGGCTCGGGGTCAGGAGCGGGAACCACCTGCAGGAGGGTCGGCTGACCACTGCCCGCTGGCGGCCGAGGCCGAGACCAAGACCCTAGCACATGGCTGCTCCTGCCTGGCTGGTCCCAAGCGTGAGCACCAAATGGAGCCAGTGGAAACATGGGGCTGCCCAGCCCTGCCCCGAACTCTCATGGTGCCCTTCCAGCACCTTCTACCCACAGAGAGGAGGGGAACCAGATGCTGCCCCCAACGAGGCCTGGCAAAGTTCTAGAAGAAATGCTGTAGAGCTCCCACTGGTCATCGGCTTTAGGCGGTATCCTCTGGGCTTCCACACCAGGAATACGCGTGGCTGCTCTGAACGGTTTCTCGAAAGCCAAGGGGCACTCGGCAGTTGCCATCCTGCTTCTCGGGGGCTTTGCTGGCCACTTGCCCTTGACGTTGCCAGACCCACGGCCCACCCGCTCCCGCCGGCCCTGGAGGCTGGTCTGGACGGATGCGGGCAGGCTCCCCGTGTCCTGACGTTGGGCTTGGCTGGTGGGAGGTGCTGGCTGGAGGCCCCAGGCTTGGGACCCTTGCCCCCCACCCACACACCCCAGCGGCCGCCCCAGCCAGCTCCTCCTTCCCTGCAGCTGTCCTCAGCTCTGCCCAGACCTGTGTCCCTTTGTTAAATGCTCCTCAAGTGACCCAACCCGAGGGTGCCATCTGCTTCCTGTGCATAGGGGCCTTGTCCCGACGCAGAAACCCCAGGCAGAGAGGAGGTGTCCACTCTGAGAAGGTGTCCCCACCCCCGGGGCCCCACTGTCCACGGTGCCAGGTCAGCCTCCTTCAGAGGAGGCTGCTCTGCAGAGGTCACTGCCCAGGGGTGGGGACAAGGCTGAGCGTTTTAACTCCAGAAAGACCAGGCCCAGGAGGGAGCTGGCGCCAACTCAGCTGCATAAACAGCCACGGTCTGGTTTGCAGGCCCTGCTGCCTGGCTGCCCCGCACTCTGGAGGCCACTCAAGGCCAAGAGCAGGGCAATATCCCTCGTAGAGGTGGGGGCAGCCCCCCAACCCTCCACATCCGTCCCAGCTCCCAATCCCACAGAAGGCACTGCCGCGGGCAGCCAGAGGGAGGGACAGAGGACAGACGGAGGGACAGATTGTGGAGGCTGTGCGGGAAGGGGGCAGGTGGGGGTGCAGCCTGAACCGGTTGGGGACTTGGGGGAGGAGGATGGAGCTGGGATTCGGAGGGTGGGGTGGGAGGCGCCCATGCACTCTGTTTCAGGAAGGCCTGGCCTGGTGGGGGGCATCACCCTTCCTGTCCTCTTTCCTCACATCCCTAGAGCTCAGGGCCCCCACTTCCCAGGGCCTCGGGGGCCGCGTCGCGAGAATGCATTCTTGAGGAGGCCTGGCCCTCACCTTAAGAGGTTCCTTTTGATTTAACCCCCAAATAATCATTTCTCAGCTTTCCTAATTGCATCCAGCTGCGCAGGGCCGCCAGGCCTCATGGTGGCTTCCCTCCCACCTCGATACCCCTGGCCTGGGAGACCCTGGGACCTGGGGGTGATGAGAGCTGGGTGCCAGGCCCCAGGGCGGCAAAGCTCACCTTAGCCGGGCCCGTGGGGACACCGTGGCCTTCCGTGGGGGGGACGAATGGATGGCCTTCCCAGCCATTGTCCCCGGGGCCACTCGCAGTGCAAGGTCAGACCTCCTGGAGCCTGCCAGTCCAGCGATGACCCCTCCCTCACTCCTGGCCTCCAACACCCCCACCCAAGCCTTCCGTGATGCCACCCTCCTCCTCAGGGCCACTTTGGTCCCTCCCATGATCTCCCTGCCAAGCCCCACATCCCCAGGAATGAGTCCCTCCCTCCTGCTCCTGGCTGCCCAACCAAGAGGATTGACATCAGCCACGTGTCTGTCCCCCAGACTGGGAGAACCCAAGAGCAGGGCCACATCTCCTTCCTTTCCAAATCCCTCGTCTCCATCCACCAACACTGCTGGAGACGACGCGGTGTTTCCTGCCTAGCAGGCTTCCAGCGTCTTCTGTGCATTCACCGTGCTCTGTGATGTGAGCACCGTCATCACCCTGCTACGGCACAGAGAGGCTGAGTGAGCTGCCCAGCGACCCACAGCCAGATGGGGGGTTGCTAGACCAGCAGCTGAAGGACCCGGGGCCGGGCCCAGCCCTGGTGTGTTTGTGACAGGACCGTCCTGGGCCTGGTTTCCTCTGCTTGCTGTGATGGCCTAGGTCGCAGGACAGCACGCCAGCTGCACCTGGGTTAACTGCATGCACTCCCTCTTCCATGTCAGAGCATCTGATCCAGGGTCTTGACCCCCAGTGGACCCGCCCCTGCCCTCCCAGTGGACCCACCTCATGACACCCTCTCTGCCTGAGCATCAGCTCCTTCTGAGGCCAGTCTCCCAGGACAGGGGGGCTGAGGGCACGTAAATGACATCAGAAGTCATAGCAAGACTGGCTGCCTGGCTGAGCCCTCAGGCCCTGGGCTCGGAAGCTGGGTGCTGCAGGGACAACCTGGGCAGGAGCAGGAGCCTCAGTCCCTGTCCCCGGCCCCCTGCCAGGACCAGGCTAAGCCTCCCACCTGCCAGTCTTGCTGCCCATAAGTCATACAAATAGGATGGTGCCCATTCCTGTCTCCTTCCTGGTGGGAAATCCCGGGAGATGTGGAAATGCTTGGGAGATGCTCACCTGCCCTCCACCTGCCCCATCCCCCTTGAGACTCAGGGCTACAGATGTGCGGCTGATGATCAGACATTGTGGATTCTGGCCCTGGCCCCACCCAGACTTGGTGTCGGGCCCATCCTACACTTGGTCAAATCCTCCCTCTATCTGGAACTCAGTTTCCAGCACCAGCAACAGTTGACGCCTGGGTTCAGTTGGATGGTGTCTCTTCTACCTCTAAAACCCTATGGCTCTGCTGGATCCCTGTGTCATCCCCAGCCCGGTGCCAGCAGCATGCCCACTGTGATGGGTACCCAGGCAGGGCACCAGGAACCAGGGAGCGGGTGGGTGGTGCAGTCTGGTTGAAGAGCCTGAGGGTGCGTCATGGATACCAGGGAGGTGAAGGGTGTCAGACTTTAGAGACCGGAGGGCATCACGTGAGCAAGCACCTGGAGACGGGATCCACTGGTTCTCCTACCTCGGCCCCCGTGATGCTGCTGGAAAAGCGTGTCCCCAGAAGTGCATTCCACGGTGTGGCCACCATGCATCCTCGGGCAGGTTGTTAGACCCCTCTGAGCCCGTGTGCCTCTCGTGGGAGAGCTGTCGGTGATCAGGCCTGGGCCTGGCGGCTAAAAGCTGGAGAAGTGGGTGGCTCTGGGGACTCGTGGGGTGGACATGGGCCCTTGGCTCCCCTCTGCCCGGGTCTCAGGATCGTGGCACCACCTCATCCCTACCCCTGCACCCAGGGCCCAAACACACGCCTTCCTGTTCCCATGAATGGGGCCTTTGTCCTCTCCAGCTGGGTGACCACCCCACCCCCTGGAATAGGAGGCCTCAGGTCCTCATCAAGCCCCAGGTGGCCGCTGGTTGGGGTGGAGCACCTTTCCACGTGAGGTGTCTGACTGCAAACGTCTCGGGCCACCTGATGAATCACTCCCTGCGGGGCCCGCCTGTCTGTCCCGCTGACCGTTCCAAACCTCTGTACCTGGTCTGTAAAGGGGTAGACATGACAATACCCCACCTCCGGGGGTGGAGAAGGTTCCATGAAACAAAGCGGGTGGTGCTCTCCACCAGGGCGCCTGGTGGGGTCTGTGGGTGCCCCAGCCCCGTAGGCGTCCTAGCACAACAGAGGCCCATATTTGTGGGTGTCTGGAGCCTGTGGGTGCCCGTATTTGTGGGAGCCCTATTCGTGGGTGCCCGAGGCCCGCAGGTGTCCATATTTGTGGGTACCTGGGACCCACGGGGGCCCTATTCGTGGGCGCCTGGGGCCCATGGGTGCCAGGCTTGGGGATTGGGCCGCCTGTGTCCCCGTGGCCACCAGGCGGCAGCAGAGGGGAGCGGTTGGGCTCCAACGCAGTGTCCGCCCTCCCCAGCCTGCAGCTTTGTGCAGGAAAAGCAGCAGGGAGCCGGAGGAGGCCCCGCGGGGTCACCCTGGGCCAGCAGAGGAGTCTGGGCTCGGCTCCTGGCCCAGCCACTACTTCCCGCACGGCTCGGCCCGCCTGGGCCTCCTCTGTGCCCGGCGCTGCTCTGTGGTCCCTGGGTCCCTTCCAATGCGGAAATTTGGGGCGAGGCCCCGGGCGGAGGCTTCCCCCACGCAGCTGCAGTCCTGGGCCGACAGACCCGGGGGGCTCCTGGCATCCAGCGGAGGCCCCCTCTCCGACCCCCACCCCCAGGCGCCTCCCGTCTGCAGATGGGGAAGTTGAGGCCCAGCCAGGACCCGGGGCTTGGCCTATGTCACTCACCACATTCAGGGAAGCCAGGACCAGTGGGGCCTGCAGACCCGAGGCCCGCCCACTCCCTCTGCACCCCAGCAGCTCCTCAAACTCCCACAGAGCCATGGTCCCGATGGGCCCACCCCAGGAGGTGCCCTTCCCTGCCTCCCAGGAGGCCTCCGTGGGGCTGCTGTTCGCCCCTTCCTCCACCTGGGAGGGTGGGGGCCTCCGGGTCATGCTGAGCCTGTGACCCCAGCGCCCCAGCCCTGCCCCCCAGCTCAGGGCCTGGCAGGGAGGGGGGAGCCGCCGGGGAGGCAGGTGAGTCACCCCTCGGGACACTCCCTCCTCAGTTCCCGGCTCCCACCGGCTTGCCCGGCAGGGGCAGGGTGCCCCAACAAGGGGAGCTGGCCGCTCCTTCCAGGGGCCCAGGGAGGCACCGTGGGGACACCAGGTGGCCGGCCTGGGCCGCCTTCCGCACACGCCAGCTCCGCCGCTGCCTCCTGGCTCCGGCACAGGGAGGCGGGCGGCCTCGAGCTCTGGGCTCCATGGCCGGAAGATACTCGTGTTCCAGGAACATGCAGCCTGGCAGGTCGGAGCACGCTCCCCGGGCGGCTCCCGGATGATCCACACCGCAGGGGTCCCCCATTTCCCAGGGGTGCGCTGATTCCCGCGGCGGGGCGGTGACATGGTCCGGGGGTGGGGACTCTTCGGGGGTCAGTGTGAGGCTGTGGGCCGAGGCCGGGACACGGGGACACATGCAGGGGGTCCGGCCGGGGTCCCGCGCCCCCGCCCCGGGCGGCAGCACTCTGTCCCCGTTTGGGCAGCCTCGGGCCTCCTCCAGCCGAGCTGGGGCCCGGCCAGCAGCGTCTCCCGGTGGCCTCCTCCCGCGCTCCGAGCGGCATTACCTCATCAGGAAGCCATTCCGGAAAGGAGCTGAAAGCCCCTGGGAGTGGGAGTGGAGCCGAGCTTTCCGAGGGCCCTCCTGGCAGCCCCGGGTGCCAGACGAGGCCGGGCGTCACGCCTCCGGGTGTCTGCCTGCCGAGCGGCCGCTGGGACGGCAGCTGGCTTTTGTCAGCTTTTCGGGGTGACCCGGCCAGGCTAGGGCAAGCAGGCAGCGTGGCAGTCCCCTGGCCGGCTGGCCACCCGGCCGGCACAGGCTTTATTTCAAGGGCCGGAAACGAACGTCCAGGGTCGAGCTAATGGCAGAGGCCCGGCCGTTGCCCCTTCTGGGCCTCGGCTTCCCCTCGGCCCAGCATCGATCCCCCGAGTTCTTGCCCCCCCCCACCGTCCTGCGGCCACGGGGAGTACTGGGCCGAAGTGAGCATGTGACCACACTCCCCGCTGCCTGCTGATGTAAACCAGAGGCCCGGCTGCCTGCAGCTGGCTCTGAATGGGCTTCTTTGGGCCATGTGGTGGGGGGCAAGAGGGGTGGGGAGCTGGGGGGGGCCTCTGGGGTGCCGGGGAGAGCGGACGAGCTGCCCACACTGCCCGCCTGGGGTGAGTCCCGAGGGTGAGGGTCCGTGGCTGACAAAGGGGGCACCCAACGCTGGTCCCGGCCCACACACCCAGCTTACATCCCAGAGACAGCTCTCAGCCTCAGTTTCTCATCCGTAAAATGCCCACGACCTGGAGAATGGTTGAAAGGACCCCGGAAACCATGTAAAACAGAAAATAAGAGGCACAGGCAGACAGGCTCCTGTGGGAGGCCTGTGGGCGAGCACTGGCTCCTCCTGGGCCAGCTCCAGCCTTCAGACTGTCAGGGCCAGAGGGGTCCTCCCAAAACACAAGTCCGTTTGGTGCACTTCCCGACTAAACAAGCCCCTGCCCTAGAGTAGCCGAAGCTCCGTCCTCCAGCCACAACTGACTACTCATGTGCCCAGGCTCACCGGAGCTTTCTGCAAACTCCGTACATCCAGAGAACTCCTACTCATCCTGCAAAACTCCAGGTGAGGGGCCCCCTCCTTTGTGAGATGTCTCTCAAAGTTGCCCTGAGAACACTTGTGTGGATACACGGGCCTGGCTCCAAGGCGAGGACGTCACACTCATGGCTTTCTTTGTTATTAGTTAGAGAGAGACCCAGAAAGTGCTCCTGGGATAGGAATGAGCAGGAAGGGTCTCTGGCTTGGGGTTTAAGCCCAGCCTTGGCATATGGCTGACTCTTCAAAGAGGAGAGGAGGACACTGTGGGCTAGGAATAGGAAGTTGTGTGGTGGTTTTAAATATGGCTGCAAATTCCTCAGTGCTCCTCCTGCTGAAGGCAGGGCCTATGTGCTCCCCTCTTGCATCTGGGAAGGCTTGTGACTCCTTCAACTGGCAGAGAGTGGCCGCAAGGCTGCTGGATGGCGTCCAAGGCTGAGTCATAAAGGGCCGCACGGCTTCCTCCCCAGAGCCCCGAGCTGCTGAGTAAGGGGGAGGGTCAACGCCCCCGAGACCCCCATGCTGCACGGAGAGCCCATGGGGAGGTGTGCTGGCCAACAGCTCCAGCCTGCAAGTCACCTGAACCCGGGGAACCGGACGGGTGGATGGAGAGGGACTCCAGCAGCCGTAGCCCTTCCAGCCCCAGCCGCTTGGGGTATCATAGGGCACAGGACACTTGTCCCCACTATGCCTTTCAGGACACCTGACCCACGGATTCCACAAGCAGAATAAAATGGCTGTGGTTGTACTTCGCCCTTCTGGGGTGGTTTGTTACGCAGCACTAGCTAACTGGACCACGCAGCCCTTAAAGCCAGACATGCAGCAAGATTGCCCGAGCCCGAAATTTGATCAGTCGGTCCCAGGGAGCAGTGTCCCCAGATGCCCCAGGCATTCGCAGCCCAGCCCCATACATAAGCCATACGGGGGAAGGTTCATCACATGGACGGATCATGTCTGGCCTTGCCCCAGCCTCATCACAGAGCTGTTCCTGAGTTCCTCCCCAAACCTGGTGGGGGTCTCCCCTCCTCAGAGCTCCCACGGGCCTTTGCAGCTTGAATAACGGTGGGCTCAGAAGCTCTGGGGGGTTATCCAGGCTCCCTGTGGCATGGCTGGTGCCCTCTGCCCCAGCTTCCCCACCCATGGCATAGAGCACTGAAATCCTATGCCGTCTCTCTGGCCTGTGAATCTGACCAACAGGGGCAGTTGTTCACTTGCGTGTCTCTCCTTCACATCCCCTTATCCACAGACTCTGCTTCCCAAGGAGGCAGGGACGCTGCCCGGACCTCGCCACTCTCACTCAGCACCAGGCATGGGCCTCCACCCAAAACAAGGATGCCACTGCCGTTTACTGAATGAATGAATGAGTTGCTGAGTGAAGGAATGAGTGGGAGAACTATTCAAGCCGTCCACTTTGCACTCCCACGATAGGTTCCTAGCAGTCTGCTCTCCCATGTCTCGTGTGACGGGGAGCTCACCACCTTTCCAGGCAGCCTATTTCTTCTTGGGGCAGCTCTGATAGGAGAGCATCTCCCAGAGCCGGCCTCCTTCCTGGGGCCCCACGGGCGGGCGGCTTGAGGAGGGGGAGGGAGCACTGGCAGAGGAAGCAGCCCGTGGTACCCCGGTCCTCAGAGCCTGCATGTGGGGAGTCCTGGACAGCTAGAAGCTTCTGGGGCTCTCAGCGGCCCAGCTGGGGCTCTGGGCGGGCAGCAGGACGAGGGCCACTGGGGCGGGGCCAGCACACCAGGAGGTCTGCAGGGACAGGGAAGCAGAGCCCGGGTCGGACAGGTGGTCTGTGTCGTTTCCATGGCTTCGGGGCCCCTGCCTGCCCAGCCTGGCCTGGAAAAAACAAGCCGGGCACTGAGCAAGCAGCGGCTGTGACCACCAGGACAAAGGCCGGGCTGTTCAGGCACTCCTGGCCGCCAGCTGGGCCCGCCTGGCCATACAGGGGTTTAGACTAGGCCGGCAGGGCTAAGCTGCCAGGCCCCCAGCCGGTCCTTTGGGCCCCTGGGGAGCGGGCTGCAGCTGGGAGCCTGGGGGGGCCAGGGGGTCGGGTGGGGGGCAGGCACACAGCTCCCTCCCTGCCAGGCCTCCCAGGAGACTGAGGCTGCAGAAGCTCCTTGGATGCAGGAACAGCACTTCTCCCTCCATCTCTGAGAGTCATGCCAAGAGACAGGATGTCAGCAGCCACACACCTGTGGGCCTCCCCCCACCGTCCAAGTGGCACCCCCGAAGGGTGACCCAACGCGGGCCCATATGGGAAGTGTGTTTCTGCTCCTCCGTGGACAGACGCTGTCTCTGGCCGCAAGCCAGGCAAACCCAAAGTGGCACCGTGCTGGGGCCCTGGAGGCAGCCCCCCACCCCAGGGATGAGTGGGGCAGGTGGACGAAGGCCCCTCAGCTGCCCCTCAGCCACGGACGGTGTCCCAACCACCTTCAGAGGTGACTTGCCAGTGGCCCACTCTGTGTTGGCTGTGTCCCCTCCCTCCCACCCCCTCTGATCCCTCCTCCTGTCCCCTGGGATCCCCTCCCAAGAGGCCGGGCTCACATGCATCAGGGCTTCAGGGTGGCTTCTGGGGAGACCCTGGACAGACCAGGGGCTCCCAGAGTGTCTCTGGGTGCACTTCATGGGGGCTTCTGCTGCCCAGAAGCTCAGAGACCAAGGAGGCCAATGCCATGTTATCCCAGTAGCGGTGACTCTTAGGGCCATGGGAAGCCCCTCAGCAAGGAGGGCCTTGAGGTCAGAAGCACCCGAAGCCATAAGCCAAGGGATGCTGGGGCGCACTTATAGGGAAGGGTTTTGGGTTTGAGGAGGTGTGGAAGGGGCTCAGAGCAATGGGTCCACCCAAATAGCAGCACTCTGGCCCATAGGACCCCCTGACAGCCCTCCACTGGGTTGGGGGTTCCCTGCAGCCCTCACCTGCTCAGATCTCAGCCCCCACAGCTGACAAGGGTGGGTGTGCCCCACTCCACCTGTGCAGCAGTGGGGCTTCCAGGAGGCCATTCGGAGGCAGGCTTTAGGGAGCAGGGGTCAGTTAGGAAGAGCCTGGGTCTTGGGACATCCAGGTGGCTCAGCGGTTGGGCATCTATCTGCCTTTAGCCCAGAGCGTGATCCTGGAGACCTGGGATGGAGTCCCACATCGGGCTCCCTGCAAGAAGCCTGCTTCTCCCTCTGCCTGTGTCTCTGCCTCTCTCTGTGTGTCTCTCATGGATAAATAAACAACATCTTTAGAAAAAAAAAAAAGAAGAAGAAGAGCCTGGAGTCAGCCCTGTGACCAGGGAGCAGGAGGTGGGGTAAGGATGCAGGCATGGACAGAGCACTGAGCCATCAAACAAGAGTGGCCACTAGAGCTGGCTGCGCTGGCCAAGCTCCTCCTGCCCGCATCCATCCCTGGGTGTGTCCAGCCCGGAGAGGCCGTGACCTTGAGCCAGGCAGGCCTCTGCAGCTGACCCGAAGGGGCGAGCATCCAGGGCCTTCCATGCTGGCGGGAGCCCGGCAGTGGGGGAAGGGAGGCTCAGAGCATCCACAGACCACCGCTGACTTGGGGCCTCCATCCTGTCCAGCTGCCCCGTCCTCCCACCAGCCCCTCCCATGCAGCCCCCCCACGGCTAAGCCCGTCACCTTCCCCAGGCTCCTCCTGCCCGCTGCTCCCAGCCCAGGAGAAGCCCCAGGTCCAGGTGCCAGCCTGGCGCTGAGCACCTCTTCCCCTCCTCTCCACCCTCACCCCTACCTCCGGGCCTGACCCCACAAAACCCAGCCTCCACTCCCAGCCCAAGTGACCTTTCCAAATGCTGTCCCCGGTCCCCTCACTGACCCCCTGCTCCAGGCACCAGGCATCCTGCTCACCTCCACCTTTGCCACCTAAAACCCTGCCTTGCCCTTTCCAGGAGTCACCCCGTAGCTCACAGCTAAGGTCTTGGGAGGCCTTCCCCAGGCCTTGGCCCGAAATCAGCATCCTGAGCATCTTGCGGGCTCTGCTGCTGCGGGCAGGGTAACTCAAGTGGGCTCTGGGACAGGCCCTGCCTGCGTCCTCCACGTGCCCGGAGCAGGTCCTGGGGCACAGCAGGCCCTCCGTGAGCGCGGGGAAGGAAGGAGGGATGGAGAGAGAATGTCATGAACGAGTGAGTGACCTCGGGGTGACTGTGGACAAGCTGTATCACACTGAAGCTTCCCTGTAGGGCCCAGGACGCCAGAGACCATGGCCCAGCTCAGGAAACGTCTTTGAACTCTGGGAGGAGGAAAGAAGCCACCTCTGATCAGGACTAAGAGGCCTTTTGGAACATTCCCAGGAAAGAAGGGCTCTCGGGGGCAGGGCTGAGCGGCTTCGTGATGCCCGCGGATCCTGCAGGACCCCCCGGACTCGTCCCCAGTGGCAGCCCTGCTGAGTTGGGACCTGCAGCAGCTTCTGCCGCCCACCTGCCTCCTGCAGGGCACCGGCCGGGCGTGCATGCCGGGCACCCCAGCACCAGCCAAGCCCTGCAGCCCCAGCCACCGCGCAGCAAGGCCCTGTGTTGGGACTTGTATGATTCCGAACTCAGACGTCCTCCCAGCCACCTTCCCACGGTGCTGCCACAGCCCGTAAGATCGTCACATGGATAAATCCTCCTCCCAGGTGCAGGGGTGGGGGACGGTGGTGGTAAAAGGCAGTCCCTTGACCCGGGGCCAGGCGCTGCCTCGCCCACCTGCTTCTCCAAGGCTTCTCTCGCCTTCCAGCGACCAAACCTGCGGTGCGGGAGTCCACGCCCTGCTCTCCTCGTCCACACCTGCTCGTCCAGGCCCTGGCGCGTCCCCTCCGCCTCCTTGGCAGCCTCCTCCTATCTGGCAACATCTGCCACCGCTCTCTCGCTTGCCTCCAGTGCTAGGTGCTCTCTGCAGGGAACACCACCAGCCATGCCACACCGGCCCTCAGAGGCTGCCACCCCCCGCCCCCGCCACCACTGTCAGCCCCGGTCGCATCCAAAAGGCCACTCGGCCACTCTCCACTGAAAGGCCCCCATCAGTGATGAGCTCTCTCTCGCCAAAGCCAAAGTTGCCTCTGATTCCAGCTCCAAGGCCTGTGATGCAGCCAACATGCCTCCTTCTGGAAGCTTCTGTCCGTGGTTGGGCCTCTCAGAGCCCGCTGGGCGCTCTCTGAGGTTTCCTGCACCCACATCTTCAGCCCTGCCCCAACCCCAAGCCCCACTCAGTGTTTCTGCCAGGCCAAGAGGAGGAGGGCCTGGGGCATGTGGAGAAGATTGAGTGGGCCGCCGTGAGACCCGGACTGTGGGACCCCTGGCGCCCTGAGACGCTGCTGCGTAGGCAGGTGGCTCTGTCTCTACTGTACAGAATTCATTGCAGAGCCGTGGACAGTAATCACCTACCTGCCTTACAGTCACCTTTGCTCAATCTACTCTGAAGGAGCTGGTCCTCATAAACTTTTATAAGTACTTTTTGTAATACATACTACTACGTACGACTATTATAGTATTTTTATAATTATAAAAAACTGCCAGGCAACCCAGGTGGCTCAGCGGTTTAGCTCCAACTTTGGCCCAGGGCCTGATCCTAGTCCCGGGATTGAGTCCCACGTCGGGCTCCCTGCATGGAGCCTGTTTCTCCCTCTCCCTGTGTCTCTGCCTCTCTCTCTCTCTCTCTCTCTCCCTGTCTCTCATGAATAAATAAATAAAATCTTTAAAAAAATAAATTAATTAAAAAACTGCTAGCATAGTGAGTTTGCGATTTTGTTTAAAGATTTTATTTTATTTTTATTTATTTATGATAGTCACATAGAGAGAGAGAGAGAGGGAGGGAGGCAGAGACACAGGCAGAGAGAGAAGCAGGCTCCGCACCGGGAACCTGACATGGGATTCGATCCTGGGTCTCCAGGATCACGCCCTGGGCCAAAGGCAGGCGCTAAACCGCTGCGCCACCCAGGGATCCCAAAGATTTTATTTATTTATTCATGAGACACACACAGAGAGAGAGAGAGAGAGAGAGAGAGAGAGTGGCAGAGACACAGACAGAGGGAGAAGCAGGCTCCTCACAGGGAGCCCAATATGGGACTCGATCCCAGGACCCTGGGATATCACCCTGAGCTGAGGGCAATGCTCAGCTGCTGAGCCACCCAGGTTCCCCAGAGTTGTGATTTTTTAAAATAATTTTAGAATTTTCCTCACTCTGTCCTGGATGACCTGAAATCCCCTTATGATGTACTTGTGTGTGGAATCTTGAGATTTTTCTTTGTGTTCTTTCATGTATCCTGCTTGACATTCACCGGGCATTTCCAATCTGAGCTCTTGCATCTCCCTTCAGTTGTCGGGAATTCCTGTTTAGTACACGACTATTAATTCCCTGCCCTTCTCCTGTATTTGTTCGTGGGACTCTTCTGATATATACAATACAACTCTGGATTTGTCCTTCTCGATGAGACGCCAGATGTCAAGGACACCATGATTTTCCTTCACAGAGCAAGTTGGCCTTTTTGTTCTAAACCTTTCGAGATTTTCTCTTTTCCTCTGGCTTTCAGAAGTGGTTTCTTTTGCTTGGGGTTTGTTGAGGCGTTTTTTTTTATCTATACGCTAATGTTTTCTATTAATATTAAGATGTTTTCACAATTTCCTCAAAATTTTTAACCACCTACATCTCCCTCCTGTCTCCCTGGGACTCCAATTACATGAATTTGGACCACCTGCTATGGTCCCACAGGCCTTCAAAGTACTATGTATTCTCTTTTTTGGCCAATTGTTTTTAAAGATTTTATTTATTTATTTAGGTGAGACACACAGAGAGAGGCAGAGACACAGGCAGAGGGAGAAGCAGGCTCCCTGTGGGGAGCCCGAGGCAGGACTCGATCCCAGGGGATGTAACCTAGAGCTGAAGGCGACACTCAACGACTGAGCCACCCAGGTGCCTCTTTTTTGGCCAATCTTAATTCTGTTTTCTCTTCAGGTTGAACACCTTCTGCTAGGCATCCCACGTGGCTCAGCAGTTTAATGCCACCTTCAGCCCGGGGCGTGATCCTGGAGACGCAAGATCAAGTCCCATGTCGGGCTCCCTGTATGGAGCCTGCTTCTCCCTCTGCCTGTGTCTCTGCCTCTCTCTCTTTGTCCTCATGAATAAATAAAAATAAAATCTTTTTAAAAAATGAATACTTTCTGCTGACTTGTCTTCAGGTTTAACTGCTCCTTTCTTCTGCCATCTACAGAACTGGAGCCCACCTTGTGCATTTTTAAACTTTCTGCTATTCGTATTTTCAGGTCTAGAATTTCCATTCACCCATGGAGAGTCCCTATCTGTTTACTCATTGAGGTTATATTTTCCTTTAATTCATTGAACTTATTTTCCTCTGCACATAGTTTCCATTAATAGTCTGAATATATTTACAGTAACTGCTTTGAGGTATGCACCTGCTCAATCTGAGAGCTGGACCCACTCAGAGTTCCTATCTGTCAGCTTCCTTTGTGAGACACACTTTCCTATTTCTTTGATGATCCAATAATCTGGGGTTGAAAACTGGCCATAGGGGTTAATGCATAGTAGAAGCTCTGGAATCAGGAGCTGAGTGAGGGGGTGGTGTCAGCAGGGGTGGGGGTGTGCCCAGAATCACTGGTGTGGGAGTGCTCAGAGATGCTCCCAGAGTCCATCAGAACTTTCGCATCATCCTCTCCTCCACCTGCAATGGCCCCAGAGTGCATCTCACTAATTCCTCATTGTGGGAGACTTGGCTTCAGAACCACCCCCTTAGGGAAGTCTCCCCAATCATTCTGAGCGGGATAGGACCCCTTGTTAAACACAGTTGTAAGTACTTTCTACAACTGCAGTAATTATGAACTTGTTTGTGTACTTTCTTCCTTTATATCTATCTCCTCCACTGCACTGGAAGGTAAACGAGAGCAAGGATGAGCGGTGTGTTGTTACCACGTGCCTGGCACACACGGGAGCTCCATAAATATTTGTTTAATGAATGAACATTACCCACTTTGCCTCTAGGACATTTTCCCAATTTGCTGTCTCCCAGCAACACCTAAGAGTGCTCATGTCCTGAACTCTTCCTGGTACTTATAATCTTTTATAAGCATGTTCTTTAATCTTTTTATAAGCTTTTCCAGTCTAATGACTAAAAATTTTATCTTAATTTGCACCCTTTGAAATGAAGCCTTTTCCGTAGATATATTAGAAATTTGAAATTTATCTTCTGTATGTTTTCTTCCCAGATCCTTTGCACACATTTTGTCTCATTAATTTGCAAAGGGATTTTTTTTATATTTAGAACTAATTTTTCATAGGGTACATATTTTTTCTCAGCGATTGTTTACCTTTCAACTCTGCTTACGTTGTTTCCCTGCATGTGGGGAATTCTGTTTTTTAATATTTATTTATTTTTAATTAATTTATTTGAGAGAGTGAGAGGAGGTTAGATGGAGAGGGAAAAGGAGAGAATCTCCACCAGAGTCCCCGCTGAGCACAGAGCCCAACACAGGGCTTGATCCCGCCACCCTGAGATCATGACCCGAGCTGAAACCAAGAGTCAGATGCGTAACCAACAGAGCCACTCAGGCTCCCCAGTTTTTTCCCCAATTGTTTTATTAAGTATAATTAAATACAATGGTATATTATTGCTTTCAGGGCACAATATAATCATTCAACAATTCAATACATTACACAGTGCTCATCATGATAACTGTACTTTTTTTTCAAGATTGATTTATTTTTTTTGAGAGAGAAGGGAAGAACATGTACTCCCAAGCCAGGAGAGGGTAGAGAGAGGGAGAGAACCTCCTCACTGAGCACAGGGCTCGATCTCATGACCCTGAGATCACAACCTGAGCTGAAACCAAGAGTCTGATGCTCAACCAACTGAGCCATCCGGGCTCCCCAGTAAGTGTTCTCTTAACCCCCTTTATCTATTTCCCCCATCCACACTCACCTCCCCTCTGGAAACTACCAGTTTGTTCTCTGTATTTAAGAGTCTGGGTTTTTTGTTGTTTCTTAAATTCCACATGTGAATGAAATAATATGGTATTTTCTTTCTCATATGGTATTGTTTCTCTAGTTGGCTTATTTCACTCAGCACCATACCTTCCAGGTCCATCCATGTTGCAAATTGCAAGATTTCTTTTTTTGTGTGTGTCTGATTAATATTCCATTATATACATACATATAGGGCAGCCCAGGTGGCTAAGGGGTTTAGCGCCTCCTTCAGTCCAGGGCGCGATCCTGGAGACCCAGGATCGAGTTCCACATCCGGCTCCCTGCATGGATCCTGCTTCTCCCTCTGCCTGTGTTTCTGCCTCTCTCTGTGTCTTTCATGAATAAAAAAATAAAATCTTTAAAAATAAATAAATAAATAAAATTTAAGATTATTAATGTACCTCAAGTTTATTTTGGTGCAAGAAGAGAGACATGGATATAATATCAGGTCATTTTTCAGAATGGTTGCCAATTTCTCCATCTCCGGTTTAAAAAAAAAATAGACATAAACAGAAAAACTTGTACCCCACATCTTTCTCTCTTTCTAGATTTCTTATTCTGTATATTGATCCACCCATCCCAGTGACATTCTTATCATGTTTTAAAATATTTGGTTTAGGGGATCCCTGGGTGGCACAGCAGTTTGGCGCCTGCCTTTGGCCCAGGGCGCGATCCTGGAGACCCGGGATCGAATCCCACATCGGGCTCCCGGTGCATGGAGCCTGCTTCTCCCTCTGCCTGTGTCTCTGCCTCTCTCTCTCTCTCTCTCTGTGTGACTGTCATAAATAAATTATGGCGACAGTATGTGGCAAGTGCTTTCAGGGCTGGAGGGTGGGAGATAGCCTCCTACACAGAGTACTGTGTTCCCAATACAACGAATACTTGGTCCATAAATGAAGAGAAGCACATAGATCCAGAAAGTAGCACTGACTCCTCTGCGATTCCCCATTATCTTAAGCTTTATTAAATCTGAGGTCCTGGATCCTCCAGGGGGACTCGTCCACCGGAGCACACACTAAAGATCCCACTGATCCTGAGGCCTCAACTAACTGTTGATCGTTTTGGCTTCCTCATGTTAGTGTGCCACCAAGCAGAAAAGTAGTATACCGCTGGGGTACTTGGCCCTGGTCTTCATGAGGATGAGCAGGAGTGCTTCTCAGAACCACATAATCCCCTGGGTGGACCTTGTCGCTTCCAAGATGGGGACAATATGAGTAGGCAATGACAGTGACCACAGCCCAGCAAGGGTGATGCCCCCAAAGGCTTGGGCCTCTGAGCAGCAAAGGTCTGGGGCCCCTCTCCAGCCTGGCAACATAGACCCGTTGAGATGCTTATCTGGGATCTGTGGTGGAGGCTGGACATGACTGGCAACCTTAACGGCCTCAGGGCAGCTGCAGTGGTGGAGACTGTCTCTCCTCACTAATAATCTTGTTTTAAAAACAGAGAGCTTGGGGCACCTGCGTGGCTCAGTGGTTGAGCGTCTTGCCTTCGGCTCTGGGTGTGATCCTGGGTCCTGGGATCGAGTCCCCCATCGGGCTCTCTGCATGGAGCCTGCTTCTCCCTCTGCCTGTGTCTCTGCTTCTCTCTCTGTGTCTCTCATGAATAAATAAATAAATAAAACTCTTTAAATAAAAGTAAAAACAGCTTGCTGTTAGCCACCCCTTGCAGGGCACTCTGAGGATTAGACTTCCTCCAAGGCATAAGCAGGGCCGGAGGATGCAAGGGGGTGGGTAGTACCGGGCACCTGCCTCACACCATTGCAGAGCCCACTGGGCCCCACCTCGTACTCCGGAAATTGCCAGTGCAGCCGGCGTCCCAGTGGCTTTGGCCAGCTTCAGCCAGCTGCAACCAGACAGTGCCTCGCCCTGGGCCCTGCTCGATGTATTTAGCTTCCTGGTGCTTCTCTGAGAATGTGACTCGGACTCACTCACAAGGCCCAGGATGCTGCACGCTGACGTCCACGGAGCCATCCTTAACCAGGGGTGAGAGGAGCTGGTGAGAAACGCTTCCCACGCCCACCCCCTGGGGAGACATCTCTAAGATATATTGTCCGAGGACCCCAGAAGTTCCTGTAGGATCTGATACCAGTCCCTGGGAGCAGCCGTCAACCTGATAAAGCATTTCTAACTGGTTTCCCTTAGGATCTCACTCCCAACTGTGCTCCCTGCAGGCAAGCTTTTGTCCCTGGGCTTTGCTTGCAAGGAAACCAGCTTAGGGCCCTTGCCAACACGGAGAGGCCGATGACCAAATGTAAGCTCACAATTTCGAATAAATATAATATGTGCTCTGAACTCTTATTAACTCAGAGTGATGGGATGCGGCTGTGACTTAGAGCCCTGTTGTCCAAGACGGTAGCCACTAGCCACCCGTGACTACTGAAATTTAAATTTGAGTTGATTACAACAGAATAGAATTGAAAATTCAGCTCCTCCGGAAGCCCGGGTGGCTCAGTGGTTGAGCATCTGCCTTCAGCCCAGGATGTGATCCCGGGGTCCCGGATCGAGTCCCCTATCAGGCTCCCTGCGTGGAGCCTGCTTCTCCCTCTGCTTGTGTCTCTGCCTCTCTCTCTGTGTCTCATGAATGAATAAATAAAATCTAAAAAAAAAAAAAAAAAATTCAGCTCCTTAGTAGTACTAGCCACGGTTCAAGTGCTCAATAGTCACATGAGGCTAGTGGCTACTGTCTTGGGCAGTTCAGATTTGGACACTTTGACCATCCCAGAGAGTTCTAGTGGACAGCGTTGCTCTGCATTATTTGCTCAACACCTGCACCCATGTGCTAGATTATTAGTGTGAGAACAACCGAGTCAGTATGTCTTTGGTTTTACTCTCGGTTTCCAGCAACCGACAGAAGCAGATACTGATAGAATTGAGAGAGAGAGAGAGAGAGAGAGAGAGAGAGAGCAAGCGCTGGACAGAAGGGAGGGAGGGAGGGATGTGGCTTAGTTGGGACAGAAGGTGACTTCCCGGCCATTGAATACGGACCAAAGCCTTCCTCTACCATGTCCCTTGTAGCCCTCATGCCACTCAGCTCCAGTGTCTGAGTCTTTTGTCCCCTTGGGCATGAACCCCCTTGCTCAGTGGGGTGGGCAGCCCAGGATGCCCAGCCAGCGTGGCTTAGAGCCCGCGCATGGGTCCTGGACACTCAGGCCCTTTTTGGCTAGGTCCCAGCTCATTCCCACATGGAGCAGTTGAGGATGTGGGCCTGTGCCCCAGGGAAATGGGGAAGAAAGGACAAAATGGATGAGTGTCCACGATGCCACCGTGGGCCTCAGAGAGAAGGGGAGAGCCCAGGATCAGTAAGGAGCAGATGCTGGTGCTTACTGAGCACTTACTACGTGCCAGCCACTTGCTGAGCTCAGGGAGGAGGACTCCAGCCCTGGCTTCCAGGCCTCAGTCCCCCCACCCTGCCCCCGGGGACAAGAGTGGCAGGCGCTGGGAGACGTCACCACCCCCCCAGCCGGCCCCAGCCAGCCCAGCCAGCCGCCTCCCACTGGAGCCCCACCGCCCGGGGCCCACCACAGGGTGGCGGCCACCAACAGATGAGGTCGTCGGGTGCCCGCTGGGGCCCCGGCGGCGAATTTCACCCGGGAGCCCCACCCGTGATGCCAGTGCCCCCAAAACGTCCTCATTAACTGCCCCCGCTCCCGTGACATAACCCAGCTCCTCTGCGCAGGATCTGTGGGGGACCCACAGCGTCCCAGGTGCTCGCAAGGAGCCAGGACGGAAAATATGACTCGCCTCTTCCCCCAGCGTGGGATCGCTTTTCCATTGCTAATTTCCGAGGAATCCGGTGAAGTAGTGGAAAGATCTCGAAGGCGGGAGACCTGGTTCTCTCTCCCTGGCCTGCCCGTGGTTTCAGACAAGAGCCCCCAGGGCCTCAGTCTCCCCTTCGGTTGGCTGGCCTCCAGGGGCTGGGACGCCCAGGGCCCCATCCGGTTCTGACTCCAGGACGCCCAGGTGGCGGTGGGGCCAAGGGCTTTCAAGGACAGCAGCCAGCGGACATCTGGGGCTCTCAGCCTTTGTGGGTTTTGTTTGTTTCCAAAATGTGTCTTTTGGGAGCGAAGATCAGTCAACCATGACTTACGGATTTTGCCTCAGAAATCATCTTGTTCGGTTAGGAGCACGAAGGACCGGGAATTCACGGCCAGGTCCCCCTCTGCCGCCACTCTCCAGAGGTCTCAGCTTTGTCACTGACACAGCCAGCTCTTTAGCAACCGAGGACCCGGAGGGGGTGCCTGCCCCGGGGGGCTCCTACGTTGCAGCCCTTGCACGTCCTGCCAGAATCAAATGACCCCTTGGCCATCACTTCCTCCAGGAAGCCCTCCCTGACTCCCCTTGCTGACAGCGGCCACCCTGGCATCTAGCACTGCCCTGTGACACCTGCTGCCCCTGTCAGGAGCAAGAGGCAAGGACCTGGTGCCCACTTTCAGGGCCAGATCTGACTGCCACCCCTGCACACGGAGCTGCTCCTGAAGGGCACCCGGGCTGCTCTGGAGGCCCTGATTGTGCTTTTGCTCTGAGGGCAAGAGTGCCCCCCACCTCCAAACCCCCAGGAGCTTGGCAGTTCTGTGCTCATGGCACCCCTCCCTCACCTCATTTTCCTCCCCTGGCATTTCTGCTAGCCAGGCCGGCTCCCTCCCGAATTTTCTTTTAATGTTGGTATTTCTCGTGCTGCTGGCACCCGTGGGGCACAGTGTGTAGATACAAAGTACAAAGCCTTGCCTGCAGAAGGATTTCCCTACAGTGTTTTCTCCGTGTCCTCCTTTCAGGATACTCCCTCTGCCTGGAGGGCTCCCTGTGATAGGAATGCTCTCTATGTCAGGAGGGCTCCTTGTGTCAGGGGTGCTCCCTCTGCCTTGGGTGCTCCCTCTGTCAGGAATATTCCGCATTAGGGGTGCTCCCTCTACCTGGAGGGCTTCCTGTGACAGGAGTGCTCCCTATGTCAGGATGCCCCCTATGTTCTAGGAACAACCTGTGTCCACAATTTCTCCTCCTCCTGAGGTCCTCTCCACGCTCCCCTCGTCTCTAACAAGAGGCTACTCACCCTCCTTAAGACTCAGCCCATAGGGATCCCTGGGTGGCGCAGCGGTTTAGCGCCTGCCTTTGGCCCAGGGTGCGATCCTGGAGACCTGGGATCGAATCCCACGTCGGGCTCCCAGTGCATGGAGCCTGCTTCTCCCTCTGACTGTGTCTCTGCCCCTCTCTCTCTCTCTCTCTCTCTCTCTCTCTCTGTGTGACTATCATAAAAAAAAAAAAAAAAAAAAAAAGACTCAGCCCAGAGAGCTGCCTCCAGAGAAAGTTCTGGGACCCCCTCCCTCCTCTGTTCTCCCCCTGCACCATGCCCACCACTCACCATGCCTTGTCCCTCACCACATTCAGCATCTGCCTCCTGACCCACCCCTCCCCACCCCTCCTGGCTCCAGCCAGGCCCTGAGCTCCCCAAGGACGAGGAACGAGTCTCCCACCCTTGGAGTCTGCTCCAGCATCCAACCCAAAGGAAGCCTCAGGGAGTGAGTTGGCGGCTAGAAACCAGTAATGCCGGGGTGTTCAGGAGTCCTGGCTCTGGGGCAGCCCAGGTGGCTCAGTGGTTTAATGCCACCTTCAGCCCAGGGCGTGATTCTGGAGACCCAGAATCGAGTCCCACGTCGGGCTCCCTGCATGGAGCCTGCTTCTCCCTCTGCCTGTGTCTCTGCCTCTCTCTCTGTATCTGTCATGAATAAATAAATAAAATATTTTTAAAAGAAGAGAAAAAGGAAGAGAAAATTCACTCAGTCCTGTACTAGATTTATCAGAAAAAAAAAATCCACATATAAGTGGACCCATGCAGTTCAAACCTGTGTCATCCAAGGCCCACCTGTGCATCTCAGAAAGCTGAAGGAATTCTGAGAGGTTCTATCTACAAGCCTCTCATTTAACCCAGGGAGACTGAGGCCCAGAGAGGGAGTGTCTTGCCCAGGCACCTCCTCTGAACCTCCTGCTCCTGTGGCAGAAGCCAGCTCCCCAGCATCACTGTAGGAATGGACTTGCGTGTGCCTTCTGCCCATGTGCATGCACACCCAGGGGCTTCCCTCCCTCCTGGGCAGCCTCCCGGACCTAGGGGACTGACCCTCATACCCACTGTCTCTGTAAGATGGGCTCAGGCGGCAAACCCCTGATCAGATGAGCACACTGAGTCCCAGGAGGACAAGTGGGCAGTTACCCTCCGTTTTCAGGTCTGGGACATCGGATTCTGGTTTGGGGCCATGTACAAGTTCATAGAAAGTGCTAGAATTGCCCAGTTGTGTGCATGCACATAAAAACCAGTGTAGGGTAAAAACCCTGGATGGCATATGTGCCTTCTGAAGGATTGCTTCCTGCCCCCTCAGTCACAGGATGAAGACAAGACCCAGGCTGGTGACACAGAGGCCCTAGTGCCCACATTGCTGCCCGTCTGGGCACAACCCTTCTGGGATCCATTTAGCAACTCCTGGAGATGACCCTCCCAATGTTTCCTCTTTGTACAGCTACTGATGGGACTGGTGTGACTGCTGACCAGCCGCGTCTCTGAGATAGGGACACCAGGGCAACGGGGACTGCCACCCAGCCAAGGAAATTCCATGCAATCTTTAGAAGGGCCATTGGTGAGAAGCGTGAATGGCAAGTGGAGACGCTGTCCAGGGACCATGGCAAGGTGCTGGACTGCAGGAGCTCACCCCCCATGGGGAGGAGACCTGAGGGGAGCCCGCCCCAGGGGAGCTACAGTCCTCTCTGGGCTGGTGGGCAGTGATTAGGACAACATTTATTCTGGTACTGTTCACTTAGAGGTTTTTTTTTATAAATAAAACGAATAAAAGAGGGGATCCCTGGGTGGCACATCGGTTTAGGGCCTGCCTTTGGCCCAGGGTGTGATCCTGGAGTCCCAGAATCGAGTCCCACGTCGGGAGCCCGGCATGGAGCCTGCTTCTCCCTCCTCCTGTGTCTCTGCCTCTCTCTCTCTCTCTCTCTCTCATAAATTAAATAAATAAATAAATAAATCTTAAAAAAAAAAAAAAAGCGAATAAAAGAGAGCGAGGGAGGGCAGGAGGGAGGGAGCGGACGGTCACCCAAAGGAGCCTAAGCGCTGGGACGCAGCCGCAGAGGCCTGGGCGCGCGGCGCGGCGCGGGGCGGACTGCGGGGCGCGCGGGGGCGCACCCCCGCCCCAGGGTCGCCCCCGCACCCCGAGGGTCGCCCCCGCACCCCGAGGGGCGCCCCGCCCCGGCCCGTGGGCCGCCCCGCGAGCCCGCATTGGCATTCCGCGCCGCGCCGCCGGGTGCGCGCCCGCCGTTCCCAGCCCGCCGCGCCGCGGGGACAGTGGCGCATTGTTCGCCCGGACACCCCGGGCGGCGCAGCGCCCTCGGGGCTTGGCGCGGCCCCGCCGCGATTTGCATGCGCTCCAGTCACAAAGGTTCAAGGTCAGGAGCGCGGGGCGGCCGAGCCCCGCCCGGCCCAGGCGCTATTCTTCGCCCCGGCGGCGGGAATTCCTCGCCGCCCGCGCCCGGCCGCCCTGCGCGTGAATGGCCGAGCGCCGCCGCCGTCTGAGGCGCTTTGTGTCTCGGCCGGGCCAGCTGGGCCCGCGACGGACGTGCCAGCTCGGCCGGCGGCGCCCCCGCGCCAGCGCCCCTCGCCCATGCTAATCAGCCTGGCAGCGCGTCTGGGCGGGCGGCCGGCCGAGCCCCCCGCGGTCCCGGCTGGGAGGCCCCGGCCTCCCCCTGCTGCCAGGAGGTCCCCGCGGCCCCTGCCGGGGTCCCGCTCCCATCCCCCACACCGCGCCAGGTGCCCTCCACCCTTGCTGCCAGGAGCCGGCCTCCCCAGCTGCCGGGGTCCCCCTGCCCCCGTGAGACAGGCGGGGCCCCGGGGGGCAGCGGTCGGCCAGGGAGCCCGGGCCCGGGACGCTGTCCCTGCTGTGACGGGACTCCGGGCCTTGGTTCGCCCAGAGCAGAAGGGTAGGCTGCTGATGCGGAGGCCCATCCGGAACCACGCTGTATCTGCAAGCCCTCCCACCGCCACCCCTGCAGCCCTCCAGCCTGGCGGCCTGGGGACATTCACCCTTCCCCAACTCTGCAGTTGCTGTGCGTGTAGATGTCTTGAGGACTCTGAGCCTCCCAGTGTGGCTGTGTGCGAGCCGCCGTCCTGAGCATCCCCGTCAAAGCAGCATCGGGGGCCCTCCCCACCAATGCCCTGCTTGCACCCCAGTTAATTGTCCTTCAGTCAATTGAGGGCTTCTTGTAGGCAGGAGCTGCTCCAGCCCCATGGCCCAGTGGCACCCAGGACGAATGTGTGGACTGTGCAAAGTGATGAACAAACGCCAGCCAACGTGGGTTACGCTATACAGGGACAGATGGGGTCAGGCAAAGGCACTTGGTGTTTCCAGGGCTTGGAAAGAGGCAGGCAGCCTCTCTTGGGAGGAAGAAGCAGGCCTGTCTTGGGCCTCTGGGTTCTACTGTTCCCCAGGAGGGTCCCCAACCTCTGACCCTTCGGGGAGGCCCAGATGCTGTCCCTCTGCAGAAGGCTGCGCTCTGGCACATGCTGTCCCACTGGGGGACCTGTCAGGAGGTCTAGAGCCCGAGGCTCCCAAGGACCCTCCACTTCCTTCGGCCTCTGTGTTCATGGCACCTGTATGAAGCCAGCGATCCCACCATGCAGCAGAGGAGGCCTGAAGGTGGCGGTGTGGGGGGCACCATGCAGGGTTGGGGGGCTGGTGGTAAATTTCCACAGGGTTTCCAGCTGCCACCAGGGCTAAGGTGGGCTTCATTGCCAGTCCACCCCAGCCATCCCAGGCCCAGGAAGGAGGGACTGGGCACGTCGGTGGCATAGGGCACCGGGTAGGGGACTCCCAACACCATGCAGACCCTCAGGTGGCAGAGAGTCCGGCCGCTGGAGTCAGAGAGACCAGATTCAAATCTCTTCCCCAGCACTCACTCACTCTGCCCCAGTGGGTCCCTCCTTCCCACCAAGACTTATCTGTGAAATGGGCACAATTATATCTTCCTCACTACTTTTTACTTAGGATCATGATGTTACACACCCTGGCCTTCTGTCTGTCTTCCTGGCTTCCATTTCCAAGGTGTCTGTGACCCTGTCTCCGCTCAGCTGATAGCACTACTAGGCGTTTCTCATCCATCCCAGCACATCATGATGCTCCCCTGCGGGGAACACTGTCTCCAGCCTGCCACCTCTCCCTGCCTCTCCCTTCTCCGTCCACCCCTTGCCATCTAGCACAACCCCGTATAGTTTCGTTCAGATGCCACCTTCTCCGAGAGATGCCCTTAATCCTTTCTTCTTCCCCTCGTCCCTCCTCCCACCTGCCTAGACTTTCCATGTCATGCTAAGAAATGTGGCTCTAAACCTGAAGGTACTAGGGAGCCACTGCAGGTTGGAAGCGTGGAGTAGCGACCTGGTGACTCTCCCTGGTGGCCTCAGCAGGGAACATGCGGAAAGAGGTTCTCAGAAAGACTGGAGAATTCACAGACTGGTCAAGTTTCAAAGGAGATATTGGAGGCCTCCCAAAGATGGCCAACTTTCTATTTTTCTGCGTTGAGAGCCTTACAAAAATAATTAATTATAAATTCCTTTTTTGAAGGTTATTTTTAAACCAAGAAAAAGTAGGAACACAACCTCAAGAGAAAGGCCATTTCCTCCTGCGGAGCGCACATGGTATTTAACTTACCACATCATCCGCACATTGTCATTTCACGCTGGCAGTTACAAACGTGCTCACGGCCAGGCTCTCACAGTGGGATCATCCTCGTAGCATCCCTTCCTCTCTGGACCACCGCTTTCCTACCCTTGGTGGACCAGGGGGGTCCCCTGACGGGTCCCCTGGCTGCCCTGGGACCTTCTAACCTGGCAGCTCTCAGAGGCCAGCCCAGAGTAGCCAGCCAGTCACTGTGATGACCTCCAAACCACGCAGAAGGGCCATGGAGGCAGCCTGCAGCTGTGACACAGGTCCTCAGACCACTATGATGGAGGAGTCTTCATGAGGACAGAGGAGAGGGGACAAAGCACAGACACCCCTGTCTGCCCCCGTGGTGCAAAATAAGGAATGTGCAAACATGAGCATCAAGTGTGCAAGTGGACATTCGAACTTCCCCTCCGCCCCTGCACACCCGCAGGCTCCAACCACTTGACGGGGAGAGGAGACAGGAGAAGAGCCTGCCCTGAACCTTGCAGAATGTTCTAGAAGGAGACTCATCCTCCCTTCCAAGGGCAGACTGTGCTGTGGACATTTTACTAATTGGAAGGTGGGCATCACTGCTAATTAACATCGGAGTTCTGAGCCCAGCCTCAGAGCTGGGAGGCCCCAGGTGACCACCGAGGGCAGCGGCGTATTGATGAGATGGGGTGCCCAGCCACGGACAGCTCTTGCCTGTGGCCACACAGCAAGATTAGTGTAGAAAGACAGTTGCCCCTTCACATGACATGGTGAGCCTCTTTTTCAGCTTCCCTTTGCCTTTGAATTCTTCTTTGTCAAGAACAAATTTCAAGCTTTTCTGTTTCCAGATGATCGCGTGTTTGAGACGCGATGGTCTGAATTCCTTTCCAACCAGCGCTGCCCCGAGTATCAGTGCTCCCCGCTTGCTTTTACTAGCTGTGCCATCCTGGGCTTCACATTGGCAACAGGCCCTGGGCTGGGCTCCGGGGCAAGGGTGTGGAGCTTGTTACCTCAGGAGCAGCTTATCATAGGCAAGGGATGCATCCCAAAGAGCTTCCTGGAGGAAGTGGCAGCTGAGCTGAACCTTGCACAAGGTACACGCTCAATAACATCAACTGCTATTGTTATTCATAGTAGGAGTAAGGGGACAAGCCAGGAAAGCAACTATGAACAGGCAGGCAGCTCTCTGTGGCAGGGGAAGGGGGGTGGCACGGTGGGGAAAGGACAGAGGTGAGGCTGGAGAGAGAAGCAGGGACACACACACACACACCCCATTCCCCCCCCCCCCCCCCCCCCCCCCCCCCCCCCCCGTGATGGAGCACGGCAGGGGTTTAAGAAGGTTTAAGAAGGGGAGCTGGGGGCTTGGGGAACTACTCTGGCAGCCACACCAGAGGAGTTGAGGAGGAGACTGTCCAGAGGAGAGGAGCTTGTGGCCCTGAGCAGAGGACAGGGGCCTCGGAGGAAGAATGTCCAGGGCTCCGTATCTCTGGTGTCCCTGGTGGCCTTGTTCATAATGAGTATGGACAGATGTGGACAAGTGTGCCTCACACCAGCCTCAGGTATTGGGCTAAGCCCCTGAGTGATTGGCCTAAGAGCAGTGGCCCCTGGAGGGTCACACAGGACATCCTGTGCTGTGGCAGGGGAGGCTGTGGGGTGTGGCTGGTGGTGACCACTTGATCCAGGAGTCCTGCTTCACAGCTAAGAGGTGTCCATGACTGTTGGCCCTACAATGGTGGATGTCATCCAACAGGCCACAGTGAAGAGCCAGGTGGGCCTGGTGGAAAGCCAGAGGGCCTGCCACACCCCGCACCTGGGAAAAGGGCCAGCCAGTCCCAGCAGTGCCAGCAGACAGTGAAAAGTGGCATCTGGGGCCAAGTGAGAGTCAAACCTTTGCCAGTCAGGTACCATGAGGCCAGGGCTGTGGCCCCACCAGAGCTCAGAGTCCAGAGCCTCCTTGCCCACTTGTCCTTGGAATTGTTCTGCAAAAGTGAAAAGACAGGGGTCCAGGGTGGACCCATCCTGGGACAGTGGTGTTCCTCTGATGGGTCTCCTGCTGGGTAGAACTCAGACATCTCTAGGCAGAAACGCCACCCACACATACTCCTATGCTGGTGCTGGAACAATCTATTCACCCTTCCTGGAAGCCAGTTGGTAATGTATGCAAGAGCTTTTAAAAAGCAAATCCTTGCGGGCGCCAGCGTGGCTCAGTTGGTTAAACATCTGACTCTTGATCTCAGTTCAGGTCTTGATCTGGGGGGTGGGGTGGGGTCGTGAGTTCAAGCCCTGCATTGAGCTGCATGCTGGATGTGGGGCCTACTTAAAAAAAAAAAAAAAAAAGCAAATCCTCTGTGAAGTTACGCAACTAGTGGCCCCTAAAGGGGATTTCTGGAGATGTGCAAGGAGGATGTTCATCACAGCACATTTATAAATCATCTCAGCGGCTAACAATGGAAAATTAGCTACAGACGTTATATATGGGACGTCCAAACGATAGATTATTCTGCAAACAGAATATCTCTAAAATGTGGGATATAGAAATACCCGTAAAGACAAGGTGAATTGTTCATTGTGTACCAAAGTGCAGATTATAAAACATGAAATACGATGACAGTGATTTCAGGTACATATTATGAATAGAGAAGAAAGCTAGGTCAACAGACACTCAAAAGTCAATTGAGGCTTCTCTGAGTTGGGATTCCATGTATTTATTATTTTCTCATGGGTGCTTTTCTGTGTTTGCAAAATTGTCAACAGCGAATATGTATTATTCGCTTGATTTACAATCAAGACAAAAATGTGCATGTGTGTGTGTGTGTGTGCGCGTGCAGGTGTGTGTGTGCATTCAATGGCCCAGAAAGAAAAGGCCAAATTCAGATAAAGATCCATGGTGACTCACTGCTTCCCCAAAGCAAGTTTCTATCTTCCAGCTTGGAAATTATCATGGAAAATGCTGTAGGTGTAAGGCCTGGCTTGCCCCCACCCCGTTTCCCCTGAAGGGCTGTCCCGGACCACCTGGCAGTGTCATCCATAAGGAGCTGGCCACATGGGGGTAGGCCTTGTCCTACCCAGGCATCCTTGGAACCAGAATCCAGGAGAGATTCCTCCCCTGCCTTCCCTCCACCTCCCAAAATATCTTTTGTGGTAAGATGTACACCACATAAAATTTACCACTCTCCATTCCGTGGTATTAAGGTACATTCGCATTAAGCATGCTCACAATTGTTGTTTGACCATCACCACCAACCATTCCAGAGCTTTCCATCCTCCCAAACTGAAACTCTTTATCTATGACATGGTAACTCCTCATCCTTCCCTCTGCCCCCCAGACCTTCATAACCACTGTTCTTCTGTCTCTATGAATTCGACTACTCTAGGTAGCTCACATAAGTGGAATCATACAATATTTGTCCTTTTCTGCCTGGCTTATTTCATGGGGCACATATGCTTTTAAGGTTCATCCATGCTGTAGCAGGTGTCGGACTGAGTAACCTTCCACTGTATTTATTTTATTTTTTAATATTTTATTTATTTATTCATGAGAAACACAGAGAGAGAGAGGCAGAGACACAGGCAGAGGAAGAAGCAGGCTCCATGCAGGGAGCCCAACGCGGGTCCCTATCCCGGGTCTCCAGGATCACGCCCTGGACTGAAGGCGGAGCTAAACCGCTGAGCCACCTGGGCTGCTCTTTTGGGTGTATACCTAGGAGTGGAATTGCTGGATCCTGTAACTCTGTGTTTAATGTTTCAAGAAACCAATATGTTGTTCTCCACCACAACTGGGCTACATTCCTACTAGAACGCGTGAGGGCTGCCATTTCTTCACATCCTCACCAATGCTTGTTATTTTCTGGGTTTTGTTTTTGGTTTTGTTTTTCAATAATAGCCACCTTAGTAAGTGTGAAGTGGCATTTCATTGTGATTTTGCTTTGCATTTCCCCCATGATTAGCGATGCTGAGCATCTTTTCATGTGTTTATCAGTCATTTGAATATCATCTCTGCAGCAAAGTCCATTCAAATCCTTTCCCCACTTCTTAATTGGGTTTGTTGCTGTTGAGCTGCGGTTTTCTTATGCATCTTGGATATGAGAGATTATCCTTGGGTCATTCATTTACTACTTAATTATGAAAAACATGCAAAGAGAAAAAGAGGTATACAAGAAAGATTCGTGATTATAAGGTTTGATTGGGCATCTAAGGATTTGCAAGAGGACTTTTCTTGATCTTTGCATAGAGATTTAGCTACCAGGTAGTTCATCCTAAGAGGAGGATGCCAGACAGAGGTGGGAACAATGGTGTCTGATCATAACATGTGGGTCAAGTCAAATAAGGAGCTCCCAACATAGGGCTGTGTGATTACCAACATCATAGATGTGCACAGGGATGTGAGGACATTTACAATACCGCTGTGCATGAAAGGAGAAAGTTGCAAAACAAAGTTCACTCTACAGTCCCAATTATGCTTTTCAGACACAGGTGTAATTCTGCAAAAACAGGAAGGACAAATGCCAAAATGTTAGCACTGGTAACCTTGTGTGGCGGATCATCAGGTCATCTTTATTTCCTTCTTCATATCTTTTCAATTTTCCAAATTTTCTGCAATACACACGCATGGCTTTTACAGTCAGAAGAAAAATAGTTATTACTAAGGCATCCACAAGTGTATGTACAGTGCTCTCCCGATTATGGAAAAAAATCTATTAATCAAAAAAAAAAAAGAGGAGCTCTCGGTCACAGCTTTTGGGCTGTGAGACTGAAAGCTTTCTCGTTTTTTATTTGGGCTCTCCTGGATTTTCCAAATTTTGTACTGTTGAGTCGTTTCGTTATCCGATTAGGGAGGAGGGAAAAAGAACATTGTAAAACTTAAAAAAAAAAATGTAAGCCTAAAGTTGATGAAAATCAGAATCAGACGAGAAATTTAGCTGAAACATCTCTGGCTTGGCCGCGGAGGCCGGGCCAGGCTGCAGGAGGGTGGCGGGAAGAGCGGGAAGAGCGGGAAGAGCGGGAAGAGCGGGAAGGGCGGGAAGGGCGGGAAGGGCTGGAAGGGCGGGACGCGGAAACCCAATCCACCCCCGCGGCCCGGGCCCCGCCAGGCCCCGCCCCCGCCAGGCCCCGCCCCTTCCAGGCCCCGCCCCCGGCGCGTGAGACTCCGCCCCAACCCCGCCCCCCGAGCTGCGCCGCTACGTCCTCACGGCCCGCAGGCTGGGCGGTCGGAGAGGCCCGCGCGGAGGCCCCGCCCCCAGGCTCGCCGAGGCCCCGCCCCGGCCCCGCCCCCTCGGCCGCGCCGCCGCCTTCGCGCCTTTGCGGGCCGCGCCTCCTCCCGGGCTTCCGGAGCCGGCCGCGCGCAGGCCCCGCCCCCTCGCCGCCGCGCTGCGTCCGCGCCGCCCGTGGCGCGGGGCCGGCTTCCGGAGCGGGACGGAAGGGCGGGCGGCGGCCAAGGCCAAGGCCAAGGCCGGGCGGGAGGGCCGAGGCCGCGCGGGCCCCGCCGCGGAAGGGTGCGGCTCCCCGGGGAGGGCCCGCGCGCACTTCCTGCAGCGCTCCCAGTGCCCGCCCCGCCCGGCCGCCCGCCCAGGTGCTCGGGCTGCGGAGGCCGCGCGGTCCGGCCCGGAGGTGGGGGGGGGCGGCGATCAAGGCGGGGGCGGGGCCTCGGGGACGCGCGGCGCGCAGGCGGGGCGCGCAGGGGCGGCGGGCGGGCGGGCGCAGCGGCCCCGAGCCCGGAGCCTGACTCTGCAGGGCCGCGCGGGAGGGGATGCTGGGGCTGCGGCGCCGCTTCCAAGTTCCACCGCCCAGCACAGCCCCCGAGCGGCCGCCGGAGAAGCGGGGCGCAGAGGCCTTCGTGGCACCTCGTGACTCCTCCAAGCGCCGGGAGGGCAGGGAGAGCAGCCCCGCTCTCACGGAGGCGGGGGGCGACCCAGGGCACAGGGCTTGCCCACAGCCCGCCTCTGGCCCCGCATCTCCGGTTCTGCATCTCGGGCTCTGACACTGCAAACCCGGCTCCCGGGAGAGCGGCTTCCTCCCTCGGTTACCTCCCTTAGCTCACCGCTGCCTCTCACCCCGGCGGGGTGCCCCCCTCCCCGCCCTGCAGGCGCCCAGCACCCCTGAGCTCTTCCCGGAAGCCTGGAGATGTGCCAGGCCAGCACCCACCTGCTCCAGGGAGTCCTTTTGCTCCGGCGATGGGAAAAGAGATTCTTTGTCCAGAGAGGGCGTGGGGAAGTAGGGGATTCCGGGTGCTGGGCGCGAGGTGGCACAAGGCTGGGGAGCCTGAGTTGAGAGCTCCCGGGGATACTCTCAACAGCCACAAACTCGGTGTTGAAGAAACCCAAACCCCGGTTCCTTCGAGGCTGCCTGCCTCTCCTCTCCACCCTCTGCTCTCCTAGGACGCTCAGGGGCCATTGTGGCTTCCACGTGGCTTTCCAGGTGGGTAAGGGAAGGTGAGGCTGCTCGTTGGCAGCACACGGGCCGCCAGGCCCTGGCGCAGCCCAGCTCCAGGCCCAGGGCAGCGTGCCTGTAACAATCCAGATTTTCCAGCCTCTACATGTACCTCTGAAAGGAAGCTGCACATCGGATTTTTTTTCTTTTCTTTCTTTCTTTTTTTTTTTTGGCTCCATATTAAAGAACAAAGCATGGGAACTGGACAAGCCCCTCTGTAAACAGAAAACACATGTTTTCTGAGGGAATGGGCCCTTCCTTTCCTGATCTCTTCTCCCATGGACAAAAGCCTCCTTGGGCCTCCTGGTGTCAGGAGCCAGGAGGCCTCAGACCCAGGGCTGAGAGGAGGGCGACTCTTTGCTCTAACTCCGGGAACAACACCCACATTCCTACAGAGGGACAAGAACAGGGTGTTAGGGGTCCACCCAGCCGTCGGGTGGGCCTGGGGTGTGCTCCCAGGAAGGAAGTCCCTCAGGGACCTGAACAGGATTTAGGGAGGAACAAGGAGAGTCAGGACCACTCGTGCTCTTTAAAGCCCTGGAGAATCCTCTGTGTTCCCCTGAGCTAGCCTTGGGGCCCGCCTGCTAGCCACACACACAGGGGCACAGACCTCTCTTAACTTCAAAGAGAGGCCAGGCCCTCAAGCCTGCAGAGAGTAGGCATGTTGAGGCGGAGTGCCTGCTGCTGCGTGACCTGGGGCAAGTTTCTTAACCTCTCTGAGCCTTAGTTTCACATCTGTAAAATGGGGATGACAATATTTGGTTGTTGAGGATTAAATAAGGTAATGAGCATGGCCCCATCAGACACATAGGAGCCAATTAATAAGTGAACAGAATCAAACTTCGTTATCGGTTTCAATGCTGGGCTGTTTCCATGCCCCCAGAGCAGCCCCAGAGCCCTCCACAAATATCTTGGGTGCCTGTGCTCCTAGGAGCACTTCCATTTCCCTTGTCCTCTGCTGGGCACTGGCTGAGCGCCAGGGCTCAGCCACCTCCAGACTGGCTGTGCCATCCCTTTGGAAGCAGCCGTTCAGAATGGATCATTGCTTTGAATCCGCCCAGCAGCCTGATCTTTGTCCTCAAGGGGAGATTTGATTTGGGGAAATAACCAGACGTCCTTTGGGCCAAGTCTGCTGAGTGGATGCATGGAAGCCAAGCCAGGACTCCCTGTTTGGGGCCAGAATGTGCCTTGACTATAAAGTCAGGAGCCCCCGTGGCTCCGGGATCTGAAGGCAGTTTGGAAGGGGAATCTGGATTGGATCATGTGGACCGGCCCACCACTGACACTGGTGGGTGTAGACTGCCAATGAGCGTGTGTGCGTGTGAGAAAACATAGAGATAGTCACACACACCCAAGCTCGGTGCATGAGCCAAATCAAAGCCAGACTAATTAACACGAGGCTGCCTTTCATCTCTCAGCCCACAGTCCGATTTTCATGGAAATCTTTGTGGGAAAATTTCAAATGTTTCTGATATAGGCGAAGGGAAGCATCAGGACTCAGAGGTTGGGGTTCCCTCCCACTTCTGTCCCTCACCAGCCGTGCAGCCTCTGGCCGGTCACTTCATCTTTGTAACCCTCAGCTGTCGCATCTGAACAATAGGGATCGTGATGCCCATCCTTAAGACGAGAAGCAAGTGGGGGAAAACATGGATGCAGCTCAGTTGGCCGAGTGTCTGACTCTTGATTTTGGCTCAGGTCACGGTCTCAGGGTTGTGAGATCAAGTCCCGGAAAGAACCCCTCCCAGGATGTGGAGCCTGCTTGGGACTCTTTCTCTCCCTCTCCCTCTGCCCTGCACCCCAAAATATAAAATAAATAAAAAAAATATATTTTTAAAGAGCTCTTACTCTGTGATCCCCTTTATATCAGATACAATGAAGGTAAAATGAATCAGATCAGTGGTGGCCTGGGGCTTGGGAGGCACATTGGGACACTTTAGGGTGATAGTGTTTTCTCTTTTGTGATGCTGGTGACATGGAGGTAGACATTTGTCAAAGCTCATCCAACAGGGACACCTGGGTGGCTTAGCAGTTGAGCATCTGCCTTCTACTCAGAGTGTGATGCCAGGGTCCAGGATCGAGTCCTGCATCAGGCTCCTGCAGGGTTCTTGCTTCTCCCTCTGCCTGTGTCTCTGCCTCTCTCTCTCTCTCTCTCTCTCTCTCTCTCTCTGTGTCTCTCATGAATAAATAAATAAAATCTTTAAAAAAAAAAGCTCTTCCAATGGCAAAAGTGAAAGAGATCTCACCGAATGGAAATTGCACTTCAATAAATTTTAATTCAATTTAATTTTAAAATTATTGGTATTTTCCAAATCCTAGAGAGATTGATATTTAATGACATGAAGTGCTTACAACATATTAAATAAAAGGATTTCTGAAATGACCTATAGTATAATCATGCACACACACACATATATCAACACATATATGTAACTGGTTTGGAGTCCATAACAGAAGGACTTTCAATGAAATGTGCCTAGTAATTATCTCACGGGTAATTTCTGTCTTCTGTCTTGTGCTTTTCTGTATTTCCAAATTTTCTGTAACAAACCTTTTCCCTTACGTAAACAGGTAAGAACAAACCTCTTTTCCTTTTCTCCTATAGCAGGCCAGTGTCTTTGCCTCCTGAGCCTGACTCCCAGGCCACTTTCCTGGCTGGAGGGAGTCCTCTTGGTGAGAGCTGCAGGAACTGGGGCACCTGGGTACCTCAGCAGTTGAGCATCTGCCCTTGGCTCAGGGCCTGATCCCAGGGAACTGGGATCAAGTCCTGCATCGGGCTCCCCATGGGGAGCCTGCTTCTCCCTCTGCCTGTGTCTCTGCCTTTCTCTCTCTCTCTCTCTCTCTCTCTCTCTCTGTCTCTCATGAATAAATAAAATCTTAAAAAAAAAAAAAAAAAGCTTCAGGGACTGGTGGGTGCATCTCTTGCCCACCCACCCACCCCCAGGAGGTTAGGGCTATTGTTTACCACCACCACTCTCTCCAAATTTGGGGAATCCAAGAGGAGGAGAGATTGCCTACTGTAGGTCACCTAGCAGGTGGCTGGTGGAGCCCAGAATTAACCCCAGGTCTGAATTTTCACTGGATTCAAGCTTCATTTCCCAGGAGCTTCTAGGCCCCAAATAGCTCATTAATGCAGCGTGGGTTTGGGGGTCGGGCTGTGCTTCTCCTGTGCCCGTTGTCTGCTCTGGGTTCCTGTGCAATTTATAATTTTCGGCACATTCAGGGGACCTGTCAGCTGGGCTCAGCCCTGAAACGTGAGCTTTTCTGCAAACTGGGCTCTGCCTACACGTGGAGCTGTGGGGACCCCAGCGTCACCACTAGCCCCCCCAGGGACCCTAGCCTCACCCCCCACCCCACCAACCTCAGGCCCCCTCCCTCCAGCCAGCTGGCCTCACAAAGGTTCCGAGGAGGAGGCCTGATCGATTCGGTTTCATTTCCCTTCCCCAGTGAGCAGATTCTATAACAGACTGTGGAAATTAAAAATAAGAGCCTGAAACTGTTAAAAAAAATTTTTTTTTTTTTAACCAAGTCACAAATGGGAAAGATGAGGAGGCAACAGCAGGTTCAGGACACTTTGTGATGTAGCATTTTTATCACTCAGCACTTTCACGACTGTAAATGTCACAGTTGATGGTCCTTAGGAACGGGAGGCAGTGGAGACCTGGCTTGTACCTGCGTGTGAAGCTGCCACTTAGACTCTGTTCAGAGCCCGTGAGGCCTCAGGTCTGCCTCGATTCTCCCCAGAGGCCTCCCCTGGGTTCCCATTTAAAAATCAGTTGATGAGGTAAAAGAAATAAAAGGTTTACAAATGTATTTGTATGTCTATTGATAGAAGTGTAAAGAAATAAAATATACGGTGAATGGCCAAAGGCCAGAGTAAAGGGACCAGGAGGGAAATTTTTTCCCTTTCCTTCCTTCCTTCCTTCCCTGTATGTTCTATTTTTATTTTTAATTTATTTTTTATTTTTTTAAAGATTTAATTTATTTATTCATGGCAGACAGAGAGAAAAAGAGAGAGAATGAGAGAGAGAGAGAGGCAGAGGGAGAAGCAGGCTCCATGCAGGGAGCCTGACTTGGGACTCGATCCCGGGCCTCCGGGATCACACCCCAGGCTGAAGATGGCGCTAAACCGCTGAGCCACCGGGGCTGCCCTTATTTTTATTTTTTAAGATTTTATTTATTTATTCATGAGACACACAGACACAGGCAGAGGGAGAAGCAGGCTCCCTGAGGGGAGCCCAATATGGGACTCGATCCCAGCACCCCGGGATCACGACCTGAGCCAAAGGTATGTGTTTTGGTATGTGTTTTGCTCAACCACTGAGCCACCCAGGCATCCCCCTTTATGTTCTTTAAACTTTCTATAACCGCTGTATTTTTTTTTAAGATTTTATTTTGTTTAGGTAATCTCTACACCCAACATGGGGCTCAAACTCACAACCCGGAGATCCAGAGTCACAAGCTCCATCAACTCAGCCAGCCAGGCACCCCTACTGTTGTATTGCTTTTTAATGAGAAGAAATAAAATTATATTAAAAGTAGATAAAAAAAAATAAATAAATAAAAATAAAAGTAGATAGAGGACAGCCTGGGTGGCTCAGTGGTTTAGCACCACCTTCGGCCCAGGGCGTGATTCTGGAGACCTGGGATTGAGTTCCACATCAGGCTCCCTGCATGGAGCCTGCTTCTCCCTCTATCTGTGTCTCTGCATCTCTCTCTCTCTGTGTCTCTCATGAATAAATAAATAAGATCTTTAAAAAGAATAAAAAATTTTTTTTAAAAAGTAGATACTTACATTAAAAGCTGTCAGACTGTACCTGAGCCTTCACATCAAATGAGAACCATGACGATCAAGGGTACTTTTGACTGAGTACCTTCTATGTGCCAGATCTTCTGCTAACTTCTCCCATCATCCTGGATCCTCAGAACTGCCGCAGGTGGGAGCTGTGCCCCCCCCCCCGCCCCAGCCCAGGGAACCGAGGCCCTGTTCTAGAGGCCCCTGTGGCTGAGCTGGGGACTGAACCAGCATGATTCTGATTCTCAGAACTCTTCTCTTTCTCATAGCTTCCTGCCTCTTCAAGGTGAACATTTTTCCTAAACACAATGATCTTTGGTGAGAATGTTCTTATCTTGTTTACATAGAATCAGGAATTATTTCTATAAGCAGAATTAAGTAAAAGAAACATAAAAGTCATAGTTGTTTTTGTTTTGGTATGTGTTTTGTTTACTTTGTGACACTGTCAACCAGCAGCCAAACTAAGGATCCAGGACCCATGGGGCCCCTTTGTTCAAAAAGGATTCTGAATTTTACGATGGGGACCAGGGAGCATCTGGGCGTAGAGCAGCTGCCCCGGCCACAGGCCCATGAAGCCTGCCCTGTAAGGTCCGGACAGGTTTCAATGGAGTTAGGGTGACAGTTGCTTTGAGGACAAAGTGAGCACCAGAAAACAAATGGCTCCGAGCTTCAGGAAGATGTGCAGTGCTTGATAGATATTTCTAATCATGGAAATACAAAGCAAGGAGTGGAGTCACCAGGGAAGATGCCAGGGGAGAGAGCAGGCAGGCTTCCTTCCCTGCTCCCCAGGGAAAGGGCCTGGCCCCTTCACCAGGAGCTTTCATGTAAAGCGAAGGACACCTACGGCATGTTCCTGTGAAATGTCACACCCTGCCACCGAGCTTTGGTGGCACTCCCATGGCTTTGCTGGAGTGGGTGTGGCTGGCCAGCCTAGGTCTCAGAGAAAAATGGGGAAAAGCCAACGCTCACACTTACTCCGGCGAAGAAACTGCATTGCACCTGCTTTGGGAAAGGATCTTAGGCTTCCTTGGCAGGTGGATTCTTCCCCCCAGGGGAGGCCTGTGGCTCCGGGGAGAAACTGGCAGCCCATGTGTGCAAGTTGAGGGGTGGCTGCAGCTCTGAAGACCAGCTCCACATGCCACTCCAGCCAACCCTAAGCACAATGTATGCACTTCCACCGCCCCTGTGTCCCCGGCCCCATGTCAAGTTCTGGCAGTTTCCGGGTGGATGGACAGCAGCACTGGGGGTTCCTGGGGGCTGCAGCCCCTTCCACAAACAGTGTGAGGAAAAAAAAAAAACAAAAAAACAGTGTGAGGAAATGCAGGACCAACTGCAGACAGGCTCATGTTGGAGAAGCCATTGGAAGGGAAGATACCCGCTTCACAGAGAGGCTCCAGCGCTGTGGGCACCTCTCACCTTCGCAGGACAACAGACAACATATTCCTCCCCCCACCCTCCTCACTACAGCCCCCTTTGCTCATTTTTCTTTAACAAACAAACCATCCACCCCACTTCTCCCAGCAATTCCTGGCACTTTGGAGTAGCAGGCCTGGGACAGAATATTTTCTCCATAAACAGGCCTTGCAAGGAAGGATGGACAAACAGGTAAACAGGGCAGGCAGGGCAGGGGCATCCCAATGCTGATTGGCAGCTGTGTGCTCTGTGCCCCAGCAGCTCCTGTTCCAGTGCTCACGGGGCCCTGGAGGGAGTGGGCCTGACCAGTGTGCAGGTTCCAGGCCTGGGGCCTCTCAGCTGCCTCACCCAGCCCAGATATGTCCGCAGGACCCGGCCCTGGGACAGTTCTGAGCCACACAGAGCAGGAGGGCAGAAGGTAGAGGCAGCCAGTCAGATGCTCCTGGAAAAGGCAGGTAGAACTTCCAGGTCAGGTCTGGGCCTTGCACACGAAACATCTGCCTGCAAGGCAGGAACGGGGTCCTGCGTTAGCTGCTGGGTGCTGGCTGGGAGCAGAAAGGCCTCTCCCAGGTCCTCTCCCCGATGCCACGGGGCCCAGCTGTCCCTCGGTTCTCAGGACAGGGACACATGGGGGTTTCCTGCAGGGGCTGACCCACCCCCTTTGCTGAGGGGACAAGACTGAGTCTGGGGGGCTGCTGCTGCCCTGGGGACTTGGTCTCAGGGCTCTTCTGTTACAGGAAGCATACTGGGCCTGCCTCTCCAGGTGCCCGCTCTCCCCGCCGACCCCCAGATTTGCCCAGGACACTTTGGAGTGGGTTGTAGGTGCCAGAGCAGGGTGCCTGGGCAATGGGACCAGAGCAAGGGCAAGGAGCCCCCTCCAGAGTGGGGAGGTTGTTTACCCCCCAAGAAAAAAAAAAAAAACAACCTCAAACAGCTCCTGGGCGCAAATTCAAGTGGCCGGGATCTCTAAGTAGCCAGCCCCCTCGGCACCGTCGTGCTTTCTTTCCTCCCCTCTCCGGGGCCTGCCTTCCCTCTTTGTTGCCAAGCTCAGACGTCGCTGCTGAAACCGAGCCCAGCGCCCGCGAAGCCCGGAAACTTCCAGCTCCGCCACCGGCGGAAAGTTGGGGTCGCCAGGCCGGGGTGACGGCGGCGCCCCGAGGCCCCGGGCGCGGCGGGGACCCGCGTCGCCGCCTGTCGCGGCCTCGACCCGCCGGGCCGCGCGGGGCCTCGGACAGTCCAGGGGCCGGACGTGAACTTGACCGCGGTGACCCGGTAAGCGCGCTCCCCGGCCTCGCCCCCGCCCTGCGCGCCGCCGACTGCGCAGCGGCCGGGTCCGGGCCCGGGTGGGGGGCGGGGCTCCGCCGGGAGGGGGCGCCGCGGCCGCGGGAGCGCGTCGCCCACCGGGGTGCCCTCCCGGCCTGCTCCGAACAAAGCCTGGGAAGTTGGGAAGGGAAGGGAATCCTTCCCGACATGTTCCCTCCGGGCGGCTGGGCTGGGCGGCGGCATCCGGGCTCTTAAAGGAGACAGGAGCGCTCTGGCTTCCTCCTCTCCTCTGCTTCCTTGCACGCTGCCCCTTTGGCTGAGGGAAGAAGGGGGGTGCCCCTCCACCTCTCAGGTGTCCACTCTCAGGGGGGGCCTGCCCAGGGCCTCCGCACTCAGAGCGGGGCCTGCGGAGAGAGGGAGCCCCGACAGCGGGGGGCGGGGGGCAGCTCCTGCACAGATGCCCCATCAGGGCTGCGACCTCGGGCTCCGGAGCCACCCCGCTTGCCTGGGCAGCTGCCCTGCGCCCATCCTCCGGGGCCCTCCTGGGAGGAGCCCCAGACACAACCTGCCTCTCTGCTCCGCCTGGGGCAGCAGGGCCAGGGAAGCTGAGGCGCCAAGCCCCCGCGGCCCATCCTGGGCACACAGCTTGGCAGCTGTGGTCAGGCCTGTGGAAGAGAGGGTGTCAAGGCCCTGTGGGACGTTGTCCCTGGGGAGAAGGAGTGGGACACTGGTGTCTCCTCCAACCCCTTGCCTTTGCCCACAAGCCCAGATCCAGCAGCCCCTCCAGCCCATCCTTCCACATGTTTGTCCTTTTGCCTGAGACGGACCTGTGAGTGTCCTGATCCCTGAGAGACACCTATGGGGTAGGGAAGGGACCCCACCAGGATGGTGACAGAGCTTCGAAAATTTCAGACTCCTGCCCTGGGTCTGGGCCTGGAGTTTGACTGAATGCCCCCCACCCCCAGCCATAGCAGGGACTGCCTAGGTGGCCTCGTTCTAGGCAGTGGCCAGGTCCCCAACCTCTTAGAGACTATCGCTGACCACACCTCCATTCCCAGGGCTCCCAGACCACAAAGTCCTCAGTGAGAGGCTGCAGGAGCCGCGGGTAGGGCACTCATGCAGGAGTGAGAAGGCCTGGGCCAGCTGGAGATTGGGCAGGTCACCACTCCCAGTACCCTGGACATCCCAGCAGGGGCCTTGAGTGGGCAGCCTGCAGGGTTCAGGCAGGCCAGGTGGGGCATGGTGGAGATTTTTCAAGGACTAATGGAACAGGAACCCCAGGCCTGCTGGTTGCTGCCAAGAAGGTAAAGGCCTATGGTTCCAGAGCTTCAGACTCTTTAGGAGAAGGAAATCCATATTTGCTCATGGAATGTCCAAAATTTGAAAATATTGCATATCCTGGGTTGAACCCAGCCTGTAAACCCCCACTTTGCAACCCCTTGTACACACGAGCTGGTTAGTGTTAAAAGGAGGCAGTATTCCCAGTAACCCCAACCCCAGCCCCATCTCTGATGAGGAAGCCCCATAGATCTGGACATCAGAGACGAGGAGAGGCAACTTGCACCCCATTTACCCCACATCTCAGAGGCATCTCCGGGCTACTGGAGCTGGCTTGCCTTTTCCAGACCAGATCTGCTTAATTGAACTGGGTTTTTAAAAAGATTTTATTTATTTATCCATGAGAGACACACAGAGAGAGAGAGAGAGAGAGAGGCAGAGACACAGGCAGAGAGAAAGCAGGCTCCGTGCAGGGAGCCTGACATGGGACTTGATCCCAGGACTCCAGGATCACACCTGAGCCAAAGACAGGCACTTAACCTCTGAGCCACCCGGGCATCCCTAATTGAGCTGATTTGAGTTAAAATCCTTTAAATCTGGTAACGGAACTGCCCCACCCCCAAATCCTCCAAGGAACCTCCCTGCCCTGTGAGGTTGTGCCCGCAGAGCCCTGACAGTGAAGCTGAGACAGGATGCAGAGAAGGAATCTGAACTTGAACTTTCTTTCTGTCCCAGGGCATAGAGCCACCACCAGGTACGCAAACCTGAGTCTGGTGCTGCACAGAAGGGTGGGCTGCAGAGAGCCAGGCCTGCGCCTGACCCCCAGCACTGCCTCGTGCTGCGTGGAGGCCCTGGGGGACTGGCCTCGTCTCCCCTATCCTCAACTTCCTCGCTTATGAAATGGGGCTCAGTCCAAGTTCTGACTGGGCAGACTTGTGGGGAGGATGGGGATCCTTGTGTGCACCTCGCCTGGCCCTAGCACACAGTAGGGGCTCAGTAACCCCCCCACCCCCGCGCTGTATCTGACTGTAGTCCAGGTAGACCATGCTGGTGGCCTCCTCACAAACCCCCTGCTTCCTCGGCCACTCAGGGAGCTCTCCCTTCACTTCCCGGCAGCTCCCAATTGCTTGCCTCTCCCCACTCTCTTTGTTTCTTTCCTTAACCTAAAAGAAAGCATCACTGAGCCTCCCCCCACCCCCCCACCCCCCCCACCCCCGCCGTGCCTACAGCTCTGGCTGATTCACTGAGGATCCAGGGTGGGTCTGACACAGGCCATAACTTGAGAAGCTGCTGGATGCCCTGTGCAATTACAACACTGGCGTGAGGTCCTCTGGGCTAACTCCCGATCCAGAGAAGGTATTTTCTGCATAGTGCTCCTGCTGGCAGCCATGCAGTCTTGGTTGAATGCCTCCAGAGTTGAACAGCTCACTACCTGTCTGGGTGGTGTTTCTGCAGAAGCTTTGTCGATATCCCGGCACCTTTACTGTTAGGACCGGATGGAGGGCAGGCCTACAGCAGTGGCTCTGGGTCTGAGGCACCTGGTTTTACCCGGGGAAACACACACCTGGTAAGATGGTCCTCAAAAATTGGTGAGGTGCTAATTGCAGTCCCCAGAAGAAGCACTGCAAGGAGTGCATGCGTGTTTTTCACACTTGCCAAGAGGCTGTGTGGCAAGGAGAAGAAGAAGGAGTCACTGAGTGGGATGTTAAACAAACATAGTACAAAAGGCTGGCCGCTGCACTCAGGAAACTGGAGAGCAAAGTTGAGGCATCTGGAGGCCTCGGGTTCCTTTGCCAGGGCTGGCTGTGTAATTTGCAGAGTGCAGTGCAAAATTACAACGTGGGGCCCTTATTCGAAATGGTCCAGAATGTCAGAATGGCGACAACAGAGCCTCAAACTGAGGGTGCGCCCTTCCTGAGTGTAGGCCCCCCTGGGGCCGATAGATCACAAGCCCACAAAGCTGGCCGTGCTCCTGGCACGTGCTCACGCCACGTGCCGAGGCCCGAGAAGACCCACAGGCAGCTCCCTTGAAGGAGCGTGACTCCTCTCCTGCATCGATTCTCTTTTCCATCACTGATGTCACACACTAATTTTAGAACGTTTCGAATCCTCACAAAAAGAAGAAAAATATTTCCAATCACCTGTGAAACCGCGCTCAGAAATAGCTGGCCGGAGGGCTTTGCCCACCTTCAAAACTGCTGTGAGTTGAAACAACATCAGCATCTTAGCCTCTCGTTATATAATCTGTATCGTTTTATCTTCTGTTTGTTTCGCCAAATATTTTATCACAACTCTTTCCTAAGTCAGAAGATACTGTCAGTTGATTTGTAATGGCTAATATTCTATTGGATACGGTTTTTATTTTTATTATTTTTAACAACCCTCGTTATCGGACATGGGCTAGTCCCAGTTCTTTCTGTTATAAATGGCACTTTGGGGAAGGCCTGTGTGAACATTTCTGCACATTTCCTAGGGGAGTGAAGGCTCTCAGGCCCCAGAAGCCCCTTGGGGTGTCTCTGCAATTTTCAGGTTGGCCAGGGCCTGAGCCGCCAGCCCCCTGGCAGTGGCAGTACTGAGAGGACTTCCCTGACTGGCATCTTAGTTGTTCTTTTTAGAGAAACCCCAGTCCTCCTGTGGCCGACTTGTCTGGGCGGTACTGAGCACCCTCCTGCACCACGAAGCGCCAACTGATCGCATTCACGGCCACCCCAGGAGGGGCTGTCATCAGCCTCCTTTACAGATGAGGACCCCGGGCCCAGGGAGCAGAGGCACCGGCCCGAGGACTTCTGTTGTGAGAAGGACACATTGCTGACAACGAAGCAGAAGATGGCCCCTTATCCTGCCAAACTGTGGCAGGATTTCAAAGTCCAGGCTGCTTCAGTAACTAAGCCTATCAGGCTGGGAAGGGAATAGGATTGTGCTTAGCATGGTGCCCGCTCTTGGGCAACGCTCAATAAATGGTGGTGTGGAGAAGCAGGAGGAGGAGGGAGTAGAGGGGGAGGAGGATGGGGATGGGGAGGAAGAGCACAGCCAGGAGGTGGAGGTTATAGCCCCCTTAGCACATCAGGGCCCTGCAGGACATCTGGTCACTTGACCGAAGTCCCCTGAGGGCGGGGACAAGGTCTATGAACCCAGCCCAGCACTGCCCACCGCAGATGAGCAACGTGTAAGGAGTGGATAAGTAGACAGGCTCCTTCAGAGGCATCTGGACACGTGGGGGACGAGGGGAGGTGGCATATTGGTTTCCTATTTCTGCCGTAAGAAAGTTCACTGATGTAGTGGCTCAAACTAGTGCAAGTTCATTAGTGTGCAGCGGTGGAGGCTGGAAGTCTGAAATGACTCATGGGAGAAAGTCAAGGTGTTGGCAGGGCCGCTGCCTTCTGGAGGCTCCTGCATTCCTTGGCTTGTGGCCCCTTCCTCCATCTTCCTCTGACCACAGCGGGGCCAGGCTCCATTTTGAAGGGTTTACAGCATTAGATGGGACCCAACTGGTTAACCCAGGCTGGTGTCCCGGCTCTAGGCCTTTAACTTCATAGCTGCAATGTGGATTCAGACGGTTCTGGGTTTGTTGCTGCTCTGAGCAAAGTCCCGCCAGAGGCCCTACTGGCCTGACCCTTCGCCTACTGCAACGAGGGAACTCCTGGGAGCTCAGGCGGGTTCTCTGCTCAACCAGCAGGTGAGCTGCTTATCCTCACCCCAAGCCCGCAGGGCAGGCAGAGTGGGCAAGATTATCCCAATTTTACAGGTTGGTAAACTGAGCCCCAGAGAGGCTGGTAACTTGCTCAAGGCCATTCAGCTGGCAAGGGGCAGCTGACCTTTGGTGATAGCTAGACCCTAAATCCAGGTCTCTGCGGGGCCTGCCACCTGCCTCTAGGAATACAGACCTCCCTGGCTCTCACTTAACCACAGCCCTTGATTCTTTGCAGAAGGGTGGTGGGCCCTCTGCCCCTTTCCCAGGACAGGCAGGCTGTTCTCAGGGACAGAAGGGCCACAGGGCAGCCTCTGGCAGGGGCCTTGGGTGAGCGTGGAGGGATCTGGGGGCCTGAGCAGGCCGCAGGGCCCAATTGCAGCTTGTGTGTCAATAGGGTGAACATGTGGATGGCAAAGGGCAGAGGCGTCCGTCTGTCCCAGCCAGACTGGCAGCTGCTTTACCTGGTCCAGCCGCCCACCCAGGGCCTTAGGGATGTTTCTTTCCCCAGCCCCGGCACAACATGTAGACCCGAGCTCTGCAACGTTGCTCTGAATAAGGACACAATGTTCCCGGGGCAGGCGGCTGGGGTGGCCCTCTCCACACAAAGGTAGGCCAGGGTGTGCACCCCAAGGCTGGGAGTGTGCAGAGGACACGGTGGGCCTTCCCTCCGGGCCGCGGGCCGCAGCCACTCCCACCAGGGCCTGGGCCTGGGTCTGGCATGGGAGGAGTTAAGCTGCAGCGGGCACCTTGGCACCCGGAGCTGCCCAGAATGTCCGGCTCCCCGCCCCCACTGCTTTTCTTCCTTTTTGCCTTTTTCCTTCTTAATTAATCATACGCTGCTGCCCAATTTAAATATGGAAATGCCCGCGCCCGGGCGATGCAATTATTCCTAAGGCCGGGCGGGCTGTCCGGCCCGGGGGCTGCGGGGAGCATCGTGGCATCGCCTCCTCTCTGGTGTGTGTGAAATTATGTGCACAAAAGGCGTCTCCTTATCTGAGTGTGTGAACTAAATAAATAAATAAGAGCTTTTGTTTGTTTGCCGGCTCCTGCACATGACTGTTTTGACTAAAGCGCCCGTGTTGTCTGTGCCTTTATGGGCCTCAGGAGAGGGGGCCGGGCTGGGGCGGGGGCGGCCGCCGGGCATCTGGGCCTCTCCCCCGCGGGCACCCCGCGCCCCGCAGCCCTCCCCGCACACGCCCTCGCCGGAAAGTTCCCCTGCCCGGGCCGGGCTCCCAGGCAGCTGGCACGGTGCCAGGCTCGCCGCCGAGCGCGGGCAGCGGGGTGGGGCGAGCGGAGGCGGCGCTGAGGACGTGGCCGGGCGCCCCGGGCGCCAGCCGGACCCAGGCCCCGCAAGGTGAGGGCACCCCGGGTGGGCGCAGGGTGGGCACCGCGCGGCGGGCGGGCCCGGAGGGCGGGGGGGCGGGGGCGGGGGGCACAAAGCCGGGCAGTGCCAGGCGCCGCCGCCACCGGCCGGGGCCTCCCTCCCTCCCTCCGGGCCGGGCTCCGCGGAGAGGCCGTGTGCATGGGGCCCGGGCAGGCTGTGGCCGGAGGAAGGCCGGAGCCGCCAGGCGGGGCCCGGGGCTGTCAAGGAGAAAAACATCCCAAGGCCTGCAAATTGCTGCTCTCAGCTTTTTTTTTTCCTCCTCCTGCTTGGGAGGGAAAAAAAAAAAAAAGCAGCGCTTCCTCTGGAGGCGGATGCAAAAAGGATGCAGACTTTTAACCATCTCCTGCACCCGGTCCTTCCCCAGCAACGTCCAGCCCCGGGCCTGGCACCTTGGCCACCCAGGGAGGGCGCATGGTGAGGGCACCAGATGACTTTTTCTGGGATCTGCTGCAAGGCCAGGCCCCGTGGGCCTCCCCGGCCAGAAGCTGGGCCCAGTGCTTGGGTGTGAGGATGGGAGGTCATGCGACACGTGGTGGCCGCGTGGGCAGGAGCAGCCACCTCCCCTGCCACCATCACCTGCGCTTGGTGGCCTGGTGGCTTTGTCTCTCAGCGCCGAGCAGGGTGCTCAGGCACAGCGCTGGGGCATGTGTCTCAGTTCTCCCTGACTTGGGGCCTTCAGCCATCCTGGGATCCCCCGCATTTCTCGCGACCGATTTTTGTGTTTAAAAAATAATAGGGAAAGTTTCTGGCGTCTGGTGGGGGCTTCACACAGCCTGCGTTCAGGGCAGTATTTAAGGAATGGATTCTAGAGTGAGGAAGGTGATCTGGTCCCTGGAGGAACAGCAGGCGAGCTCCAAATGCAGAAGGAGAGGCCCAGGCACCTCCTGGGGTGAGGATGCTACATGGGGAGCCGTGGCAGGAGCTTGGGGATATAGTGGTCTGGAGAGGGACAGTGCCTGCCCATGGATACATTTTAATTTTAATGTTTTTTTAAACTCAGAAGAAAAAAATGACTATAATAATTATGAATATATAATGACGAATTCAGCCTGGATTATATTTGCCTTCATACCAATGCAGTCATAAGATACCATTTTTAATATGTGCAGAGGAAGGAGCCATGAAAACAAATGTGTTGGGGTCCGTGAAAGTCATAATGAAACCCTGGGCTGGTCCAGTCTGTCCCAGGACAAAGGGTCAGATGTCTGACTCCAGGGAGGCCTTTGGGGGCCACCTGGGTGCCCTGCGAATCTGGCTTCTCCGAAGGCCGGCTGGGACAAGTTGACATGGCCAGCTGTGAAGAGGAGCCAGGGCCCTGGTCTGTGTGTGGGTGTGTTCGTTCCTATGCACACATATGTGTTTTACAAAGGGTTCTCAGGCACATGAGTGCGGGATACTCAGTTCTGGAGACAGGTGAGCATGAGGCTGAGGTCAGGTGTGGCCACAAGAGCCTGGTATGCCTGGCCCTTGGGCAAGGGGGCTGTCATTGGGCCAGGAGCCTCGGCATCTCCCAGCCATTGTCTCCTTGGGAGAGAGCAGGCTTCGGGGCCCATTCACAGCCTAGCCCAGCTCTGTGTGGTGGAAACATAACATGAGCTGCAAACAGAGCCACATCTGTAATTTGACATGTTTGAGCAGCCACATTTTTAAAAAAGTAAAAATAAACAGGTGAAATTCACTCTAAAAACACAATTTATTTTATCTAACATATATTCAAAGTAGACTATTTCAGTATATAATTTTTTCAGTATATAATTAATATGAAATTATCAATGAGGTTTTTCTCTCTCTCTCTTTTTTTTTATATTGAGTCTTTCAAACCAGAGTGTATTTTACACATACATCTCAGTTTGGATGGACTCCCCGAGTTTCAAAGGCTCAGTGGCCACATGTGGCATGCGGTGAGGGACTGCTGTATTGGGCAGTGCAGGTCTAGCAGGTCCCTATGCCCTCCCCACTCCACCCCAGAGTTGGGGAGACTGGTTTTTCTGCTTCTTTTCTGCTGGCGGCCCTTCTTGGCCAGGGTCAAGGACGCTTGCAGTGGCTAGTCAGGCCCCCAACATCCCCGAGAGCTGAAAGAATGGGTGTTGGGACTGCAAGCTTCCAGGATGAGGGGGGACTGCTGGAAAGTGCTTCTTCGGCTGTGCTCCCAGACACCAGGGGGACGGTACAAAGGGCTGGCTTCAGGGTACAATAGTGGGGCGGTTAGTCACAGTGCCGGGCAGCGGGCAGGCACACAGAGCTCCCTGTGTCTGCGCCTGGCCGGGCTGGGCCCTGCAGCCTGGTTTCGCCTGCTGGTTTCCCATCTCTGCCCGTGGCCTTTTGTTTGCACCCCTCCCTACTCCCCGATTAACCCCCTGCTACCCATTGCCTACCTGGCTGCCCAGCTGGGGCGTCCTTACTAAGCTCTAGTTTCCATCAGCCACCCTGGCCAGAGGCGTGCTCCTTCTAGAAGCAGAGCTCAGGCCTGCATGATTCCCTTGGCATCTCTTGGGAAAGAGGTGTCGGAACAGCTTCCTCGCTGTGGCTATGCGGCATTTGTGCAGCTCGAGGAGAGATTTTTCGCCTGAGTTAGGATAGCCGCGTGTGCCCGGCTCCCCACTTAAAGATCCCATCGGCATTTGAGAGTGTTCCCCGTGCAAGGGCCGTGCATTGCTGCAAACAATGAAAAGCCAAAACTGTGAAAAATTAAGGAGTGGCCCTGAAGCTGGCGCCTGCACTGCTCATCTTAAAGGGAACAGACTGATATAAATATTTTAATCCTGTGCATAGATGATGGATAAGATAAAATAAATTAGTCATGTCCCAGCCCTGTCTGGGGATACTCAGAAAGCAGGACTTCCATCAGCATTTGTACCTTGGTAGTTATAACTGAAATCTCCCTCCTAGCTTGCAATCTTAGCAGCTCCAAGATGGAATTAGCTGTTTGTTGTGATTTGACAGTTAAATTATTAACACGTGGAGGAGGTACCTGCCCTCCAAAAGGTATAGAGCACAGGGAACAGTCTCTTTTTAATTAAGAATTATCTCTGCAGAGATTCTGCATTTTGAATTTTCTTTGCTAAATTAAAGCGGCATGTGTTTTTATTTTAAAAGGCAGGGATGGTTTGCTGTGCCCTGTGCGAGAAGAAGGAAAATAAAAGGTCTTTTGAAAATGTGCCCATCTACCCACAGCTTAAAAAATTCAAGTGCCAGACGTTTTCCTTGGAGAAAATAAATGTCTCCAATTTACTCATCTTACCTGTTGATTTTATATATACATTTTATAATAATTATTATTTTTAAAAATAATGTAATCCTTGTCTGAAAGTGAAGGTGTCTTTGGACCGTAAAAAACCTAGGCTTGCTGACACCACTATGTTAAAAATCACCACGTGCCAAATCCGGGCCCAGTCCACTCTCCGGACCACTCTCTGGTCCACGTGCTGCAGCTCGTCCAACTTCTGCCTCCCGAAAACAAGTGATGGAAGACATATGTTCAGCTCACATCATTTTGTTCTGATGTATTTTAAACCAGTTAAGATGATTTTAGCACAAAGAGTGGTGTGTCTTACTTGCTTTCTGAGAGCCATTGGATTTTCAAGCTGGAGTACAAATTTTTTTTTTTCCCCAAATCCAAATTTAGAAATTGCCTTTTAGAGTAGAAGACAGCATGCTGGTTCGCCTTTTAACTCGATGTGAAAGAAAGATACTTAAGATCAAATACATTTGATTTGTAGATTTGTTCCCAACCGTTGTCATCAAGGGGCTGGAAATGGCCCCCTTTTTTGAAAAATAAGATAAGAAAAGGTGTCTTCCCACACGGGCGTGATGAGCTCTTCTGGGGTGGACTCTAGCCCCAGAGGTTCCACAGACATGTATGTAAGTCATCATCCTATGCATGTTTTTTCCTTCCCAGGGGGAGTGTGGCAGTCGACTCTAACATCTCCCTGTGACAAAAACAGTCCTTGCCCGCTGAGCCACCAGCACACCTAGGCCAGCCACTTATTTCCCAGGGTGACCCATACCTCGCAAGTGATCAACAGACTCTGTGCAAATACCATTATTTTAAAACAAACCCAACAAAATCTTCACTAATTGTGGTTCCGCCCTGGCCGCTGGCACCACCTTCAGTAATGGAAAAAAAAAAAAATTGGAATAACGGGAAACACAGCCGATCCCTGGGGAGATTGTCTCCCTCGCAGGAAGGTACCAGAACGAGGTAGGGAAGCTGCTGTGGACACATGGGAGACTCCGAGCCTCCGTTCCAGTCCTGGGGCTCTTTGCTTCTCCAAGCCTGTTTCCCAGTTTTCAAAGGAGCAGAATGGTGTCCATCTGAGCCCACTGTCAAGGGCCGTTGCAGAAATATTGCAACGGCAGCCAATATTTGCACAGCAAAGCTGCCCAGTTTCATTTTCTGTTTGCAAGTGTTTTTCTAAAGGGTAAAGTGCTAGAGACACGTGAATGGCCATTATCATCTTAGTAACTTCTCTGGCAATATATGATTATTACCGTTTATGTGAAACTCATACATATTTAACAGTAATTCATTTCATTCTTATAATGAATTACATCTACTTGACTTATGATAAATATAGTTGCATCGGTAATACGATCCTTCTCTGAGTATGAAAGCAATACACGCTCATCGCAGAAAACTTGGAAAATACAGAAAAATGCACGTAAGGGAAAAAATTGTCCAGCTCCCTCACCCCCACCCCCCATGAAAGCTCCGTCATATTTTCCCGGGATTTCCTTCCAGGCTTTCTTCACTGCCACCGTGTCAGGTCTTGCAGGCACCTATGTTCGGAAATAACCCCAGGACTTCTCTGCTCCGTGCCTGGGTCCTCTGTACATTCCTGTACTCTGGGTCAGCTCCTCCCCGGCCCACGGGCCACCTCCTTCAGGCAGGCCCCGTGCAGGCCCTGGTGTTCCCCGAAAAGACCTTGGCCTCCGTGGCTCCCAGCCTTCTTAGAAATTGGGAGCTGTTCTGGGAGCCACGTCGGGGCAGGCCAGACAAACCGCCAGTCCGGCTCCATGGCGGAGCTGGGACTGACTCGGGGTGTTGGTGGATGGGGGTGAGTGGACTAAGATACGGCCCCTTGCAAGGCCCATGCTGCAGCGATGGGGAAGAGCTAAGCTAGGCCTTCTCCATGCAGGACAGGGAGAGAGGGCAGAGGACCGGATGGGGAAAGGGGTGAAAGAGCAGGCCTGGGTTCTGGATTCTCGGCAAAGAAAGCCACTCGGGGCAAATCGCCTCTTAGACACGCAAAGTTTCGACCGAACTGTTGAGATCATGTTTCCAAGGTGTTCAGAGGTATGGTCCCGACTTAAACCCACCACACGGTTGGCGGTTAGTGCCAAGTAGCTTGGTAGGCAGAAATCGGCCAGCCCTTTAGTGCAAGGGCACCGCTGCCAAACGCCGTGTCGCAATCAGGTATGTGCCTTGGCTGGTCCCGCAAATCCGTCAGGCCTCCGGAGGGGGGCAAACGGACTCCCAAGTTGCTTTCTGGGGGGACCGTGATCGGGGGGCATTCGAGAATTTCCAAGTTCATTTCTGATAGGAAAAAATAGAGTCTATGGGGTCTGCCTTAATCTCCCTTTGGAAGAATGCACCCTTCCACACCCTCACAGCAGATCATCAGAGATTTATTAATAACCCGCATTGCAGACAGACTTTACAGGCAAGGCTGCTGGTGTAGGGTTAGTTACAGCAGAGAAATATTAGCAAGAAATGAAATTTGGAATAATAGGGAATGGTGGCGTAAATTATCACGTAACAAAATAATGCAATAGTGTGTCCCTGTTAAAATGCTGCTGACAAAGAGTTTGTGACAGCGTGGGGATGAATGGATACAACATTTCACAAAAACTAAATATGTATGTAAATTACGTAATTGTAGGCACATGTTTACTGTTGGGAAGGAAAGCCAGAATATTATTTCTGAATAATGACATATCGGTTAATTTCCCTTTTTCTGTGTATTTTATACTTGAATTATTTATATTTTGTGTCTACTGCTTAAAAGATATCTACCTTAAATATCTGTCTTTAAATTATCCAGGCTTTAGACTTTTTTGTCCTTTCTCTAAACACATGGTATTTTTATAAGCAGAAAAGAAGTAATTTTTGAAGACCAGTGAGTAGAAATACAGACAAATGGCATATTTTCCTTTAGTCGTTGTGGATAGATAGCATGTAGCAGAAATATTCGTTAGACCAACAAATATGCATAGTGAGTAAATATTATTCGTTTCTTATAAAAGATTTATACCTTGATAGCTTATTAATCAAACACTACATGGGTTTGCTAACCAAACATGTATACTTGCACGGCCAGTGCATAAAAATCTCAACTAAGGCTTTGTGTGGATTTAAGAAGTATTTTTGTCTCTTTAGCAATAGCATCAGGAAGGAAAAAAAAAAAAAGGCATCCTTGGTCTTCTCGGATACTTGGTCTGATATTTGGTCTAACCACCTATGGTTAGACTCGGTGCTTGATTGGGGGTTTGTGCTTTCTGCTTCTACTGCTTGGCAATTTAAAAGGTTCTTCAAGTTCCTATCTGGAGAAGTCTATAGATTTTGGATTCATCATGCCAGATGATAAACTGCGGTCTTCGGGTGGAAATCTTGGTTTATTTATACTCATTATTTGCCTTTGAAAAAAAAGAAAGAAAATACTTTTTCTCCCCCAGCTGTACTTTGCAGGACTTCCATATCTCAAAATATTATCCTGCAGTCTTAAGTCACCTGCTGATTCACAGCTGGAGATGCATGGGAGCCTCTCTTGTGTCAAGACACGAGGCGAGCATTTTCTTTTTTAACCACGATGCTACGGGATTTTGTGATGCGGAAAAATCTGTCCACGCTTCCATCTAAAATACGCTTAGCCTTCAAGCAAGTGTCATTTTCTTCCCCGTAAAATGCATTTCCAGGACCAGCAGCGTTGGGAAGGGTAGATAGGATCTTCGCGGCGCAGCGGTCTGGGAAGTAACGCAGTGCACCCCGCCCCGCCCCGCCCCGCCCCGGCGGCCCTGGAGGGCCTGGGGCGCGCTCAGAGCCCGCGCCAGTGCCCAGCCCTGCGGCGCAGGTGAGCCCCGGGACCCGCCGGCGGCGCGCGGGGTCCCCGCTCCAGGCCCAGCCCGCGCTCCTGCCCCCCCGCCCGGCCTGACGGGCGCAGCCTCAGTTTCCCCGGCTGCCCCTGCGGGGGGGCCGGCGGCGGGCAGGGGTCTGCGCGCGGTAGGCCCGGCCGGCCCGGGAGGCGCCCGCTGGGAGGTCCCGCCGGCCTCCGGGGCGCGACCCTCTAATCCGCTTTAGTCAATATACTGTGCGCTTTACTTGGGCAAAGTAAACAGGGCGGGCGAACAAAGCGGCGGCCGCCGGCCCGCGACTCCCTGACCCCGGGGTCGCGCCCTTTGTTCGCCCTCAGTGGGGCCGCCCCGCCGCCCGCCGCGGCTAATTGGGGCGCGTGCCGCGGCCGCCGCGGACCCCGGGCCCTGCCCCCAGCCGGTGCCGCCCCGAGGCGGACCCCGGACCCCGCACCCCGCACCCCGCACCCTGGACCCGGCTCCTGCTCCGACCCGGCCCCGCACCCCGAGGCGGACCCCGCACCCCGCACCCCGGGCCCCGGACCCCGGACCCGGCTCCTGCTCCGACCCGGCCCCGCACCCCGAGGCGGACCCCGCACCCCGGGCCCCGGACCCGGCTCCTGCTCCGACCCGGCCCCGCACCCCGAGGCGCACCCCGAGGCGGACCCCGCACCCCGCACCCTGGACCCGGCTCCTGCTCCGACCCGGCCCCGCACCCCGAGGCGGACCCCGGACCCCGCCCCTGCTCCGACCCGGAGGCGGACCCAGACCCCGGATCCCCGACGCGGACTCCCACCCGGATCCTGGTCCCCAGCTCGGCTCAGGACTCGGACTAGGACCCTCGCCCCCGGCTTGGACCCCGACCTCTGCCCTCCGCAGACCCGGCCGCCGCCTCCGACTCAGGCTGCAGACCCCGGTTCGGACCCCGGGCCCCGCCCTGCCCTAGCGGACCCGATCCCCGGCCCTAGTGGACCCGGCCGCAGGCTCAGACTGCAGGCGCAGCTCTAGAGCGCCGGAGGCGGACCCCAGGCCCCAGGCCCCAGGCCCCAGGCCCTCCGCCGCCCCGCCCCGCCCCGCCCCGGCCCGCGGACCCCGCCCGCCGTCCTGCGCTGCGAGCCCGGGGGCTGCCTGGTGGAGGCGCGCGCGGGCCTCCCTGCCTCGGAGCCGGGACGTGGTCCTGGACCCCGCGCAGCCCGGACTCTGGCCCCCGGGGGCTGCACCAGACGCCCCCGGGGCCGATGAGCCTGGTCCGCGGACAGACCCCAGGCCGCCACCACGGCCATGTGGGTACCTGTCCCCCTGGGGAAGGGCCCCAGCACCCCAGCAGGAGGCACCTCGAGGCAGGGCCCTTTAGGCTAAGCACAGAGAGGTTTACTGTGCCTTGTTTTTCTTTCTTGCTCTTTATTTCTGCTGGGAATGCGGCAGATGGGAAACAATCAGAGATCCAGGAAGCTGGAATTCTGAGTCCCCTATGAGGGAAAATAGGAGCCTTCCGACCCTTCCCCTGCTCGGCTTGTGAGCTCTGTCCCCCAGTGGGCCTCAGCACCTGCCGGGTCCATGGGTAGCTTCGGCTGGAGATGCTGACCTGTTATTAAGGCAGTTGACCCTAAAGTCAGGCCTTGGCCATTCTGTGTCCCTGTGTTCTTTCTCTTTCCCTCAAGTTCCAGACAAGGTTATAATTTTTTTAAAAGATTTTATTTATTTATTCATGAGAGACACACAGAGAGAGGCAGAGATATAGGCAGAGGGAGAAGCAGGCTCCTGTGGGGAGCCAGATGTGGGACTCGATCCCAGGACCCCAGGATCACGCCCTGAGCCAAAGGTAGATGCTCAACTCCCAAGCCACCCAGCTGTCCCCAAGGTTATAATTTTTATCCCAAAAAGCTTTTGAGACTTAGCTCCTTATAACTTTTTTCTTTATTAAAGATTTTTGTCTGTTTTTTAAAAAGTACTTTCTCTTGTACTTAGGTGCAGAAAGGAGTCATGGAAGGGTTTGCCATCAGGGAGCAGAGTGGCTTCTGGTTCTTGCTCGGTCTGCAGAGCCCTCAGGCCTACTCCTCATCAATTTCGTAGTTGTATTCGTTTGGCTTTGCTAGGGAGACTCTTTTAAGTCCTACATTTGTTTGTGGAACATTCGAGAAGATTTGGTGTTCTGGAGTTGCAGGCCATGCCTGTGGTGGGGACCAAGCTGAGGTGGAGAGGGTGCATGTGAGGAGCTGAGAGTGCATGTGAGCTGGCCGCCAGGCAGGTGTTGTGGTAAATTTCTATATGTGGTGCAGATCTCTGCCAGAAAGGGAAGCCCCCTGGAGACATGCCCTGCTAGTCTCCCCTTCCCTAGTACCATTCCCTAAAGAACCCCATTTCCTCTTTCTTTATCCCCTTCCTCGCTGCTGGTCCTCCACCACCACAGCACCTACCTGTCCTTCCTCTGTTCTGAGAAGCAATAGGGTCTCATCTGATCACCCTTCGTTTGCACCTGCAGAATGCTGATGTCTAGGCCCAGGCCCCTGGCCACCCCTCCAGGAGAGAACTGCCGCGGTGAGCCTCTCCGCAGGCAGCCAGTCGTCAGGGGTCTTTGCTGATGTGAGACCTGGAGATTTTCCCGAAGCCATCCTGGTCACCTGCTTGGCCTTTTATATTGAAATGCCTGGCATGGGCCTACCAGGTTCACAGAGGGCAGAAAGCAGAGAGGAAGGCTCAGGTGGGGCTTGGAGCCATCCTGGTTGCTTGGCTGGGGAGATCCTGCTCTCGGGGTGTTGCCCCCCCCACCCCATCCCTGTCCCCAGCAGAAAGGATGGTAGAAAGCATCACAACCCCTGAGCTCAGACGAGGCTGCTTTGTTACAAGGACTCTGGCAGGCCCAGCGGCAAGCTTGTGTCTGCGATTTTACACTGGAGGTAGACTCATCCCAGCCAGTTTTGAGGGGGAGATCAGGATGCACCTGGCTGGGAGGGGTGCACGCCTCGGATGACCGAATCTGGCTGCAGGGGTGGGGGATCGCCAAACCCGGCCAGCTTAAGGCAGTTCTGGGACCCAGATTTCAATGGGGCTCTGTTTTTCCTGGGAACGGTTCTTACCTATAAAATAAGCCTATGTGTGTACGAGTAGGAAGAGGTGGGTGGTGATGTTGGAAAAGAAAGAAAGAAAGAATCTGTGCAATATCAGCCAAGTCACTGTTCCACCCGCTGGAGACTCAGTTTCCCTGGCCTACAGGGAGGTATGATGATTCTTGTTTTGTCTTCCTCTTGGGTTGTGAGGATCCCATGAGACAGAGACAGGGGAGAAGACTGTATAAATTATGAGGCGCCTGCTGTATGCACTTGAAATATCAAGTGTAGGAAAAGCCCTTTGCTATAAGGCTGCTGTTTTATGATTGAAATTCCTAGTGACTCATGTGGTGCCTGGCACAGACTACATGCTCTGGGTGTTTCTGTTGACCTGAACCATATTGAAACCCTCTGCATTAGCTATAAGAAGGACGTGTGGGCCAAGCATGGTGAGAATTGGGCAAAGTAAAGAACATCCGCATCCTCTCGAGCCCTCTGGACATGACACCAAGATGGCCCCCAGTTTGGGGGATCCACTATGACGGCTTGGAGACCCTCCTACTTCTGGCACAGACACCTGAGAGCTGTGAATGTTAATCCCAGAGTCCAAGCCCAGGCTCTGTCTGCAGCCGTGCCCAGCCTGGCTAGGGTAAGGGTCTGGGGGGGGCCCGAACCCCAGCCCAGCCCACAGAAGGTGACCTTCTCTCAGAAGAATCCAGGCCACGTGGCTCCCAGACCTGCCGGTGCAGAGAGTCCACCTCAAGCCCGGCCCTTTGCCTCATTCCCGAACACTGGCCTTGCCACTTTTGTCCTAATGACAAAGAATGAGGTCAGCTTGCTTTGCCACCCACAGATCACAATTTTTTATTCCAGGCAAAGCCTTTCTGTATCTGAGATCGGCCCTTGTTATCTACGGCAAGGTTATGTTTTCACTGGCTTTGGGTGTTTGCACGTGTGGGATGAAAAGGGAAGTGGCTCAAAGAGAATGCGGGTGGGGCCACCCCATTGCCTGGTTAGGGGCTCTCCAGGAGGACCTCGAATCAGCTCTAAGCCGTAGGGTGGCAAAAACTTGTATTCCTGTATACACATACACACGCATGTACACACACACACAGGCAAGTGCGTGCACATGCGCACACACACACATCCCAGGATATCCTCGTGTTGTTAACATTTAACGTTCTAATTTTAAATTTTGAGGCACCAACTGGCTGTCTTAAGAGGCTCATTCAGCCTGTCTGCCTTGGAGCTATTTTATTTACAAGTCTTTGCGTGGCGTCAAAGGGCTCTGTGTTTCTTGCAGACTGTGTTCGGGTGGTTGAGTGTTTTGGTTTTTGGCCACAGCTGGTTAGTTTTTCCGAATCTGTAGATCCAGGTGTGCGTTGAGAAGTTTTGTTTTTTTTTTTTTCTTCCCCCAGCGAGAGAGGTTTCCCAGTGAGCCTCGGAGTCCTCCTAGAAGTTTCCGGCGTCCTACGTGTGAGAGACTGTCAATTTGGGGGCTGTCGGTGTGCAGCAAGGAGGCGGCAGTGACTCCTCCTAGATAAGGAGATGCAGAAGGGGCCACACTGGGAGCAGGATCGCATAGCAAATTTAAAACACGGAGTTGAGAACCTGGTTAATGCAAAGATATTAGCAAAGGCATGAGCCCTTGGTTGTGGTGAAAAATCGCTTCCTGGGAGCCTCGTGGAGAACCGAGCCTGTGCACATCTCCCCTTATTTTGAAATAGATTCTTAAAATATATGTTCCTTGTCTGAAAATTACATCAACTCTTATTTTCAAGATCAATGCCACCTCTTACCTGATTGCTTACATTATCACTTTCTTTTGGTTAAGAGGAATGAACTTTGTTTCCTTTTAATATTAGGAATTACACCAAAAGTTGCTCTATAAATAGCAAGAAACAAAACAGAACAAAAGCATCAGCTTTCTTGTTGAGTATTTTTCTTCACAGCCATTAAATATTATCTTGTCTTGAAGTGATAAATTTAGCTAAAACATTTCTTTACTTTTGGTGGAAAGGGCACATATGAAAAATCCAGCCTTAACCTTGTCTTTGTGGTAATCAGATCTAAAAGCTACGATATGTAGACACATTCAGAAAAAAATGAAACTGCTGTTATGTATGAAGCAAATCACTTGACTATGTGGGTGAAATCATATTAGATTTTAAGAAAATAAAACGAGAGTATTTCAGTAAGACCACCACACCACGGTCAGATTTCAAACTGAACTTGAAACTGTCTCCTCAAAAATCCTTCATTCTGCATGTGATCACTTTGCAGGCAGCTTGGGTTCTTTGCAATCATTTTAAAGAGCAGATCTGTGAAATCTTGATTTTAAAAAGCGTTCCTGCTGTCCTTTGCAATTTAACAATGAACCTTTTGAGTTCTAAATCAGGATTTATTTCTTTTCTTTTCTTCTTCTTCATTCTAAGGGCTTATAATTTACTTAGCTCCCTGAGGAACTGTATGGGTAAGAAATGATACTAAAGTTCTCACTTCATTTGTGGGGGAGAAAAAAAAATTGAACTGACTTTCAGCAGTATTTTAAAAAATTTAAAAATAAACATTTGACAGTTTTTAAAGTTTAAAATTGCTTTAAATGTTAAATAGCTAAAGTCTGCTTAGATGTGATTCAAAAAGACTACGTAGTTATTGAAATAATAACGATTTCAGGCTCCATACAAAGGATTGATAAGATGCAAAAATATTTCGGAAAAAAAACCAAACATTTCAAATAAATCAAGGCTTTTCAACTGTGAAATGAAGGCATTCCTTGGATATGGGGGGGAGAAATTATTTTCAGATTTTCTGTCTTTTCATTTTTGCAGAAATAGGTAACTCTTTTACTGGAAACTTAAATTCTAAATTCCAATCTGTTTTTAATTGCTAATATAAATTTGCTATACGTGGCCACTAAATTCTTTAGGAAAATGTCCATTTCCTAATTAATGATGATTCCATTTTAGAGATTGCAGAATTGAACAACTGAAATAAATTCAGTGCCCACTTCTCTTTGAGAGTTAATTTTGATTTTTAAAAACCTTATTTTGTTCTGTGCTTTTTGTCATTCCTTGTAGAATGCTGAGAACCTCACTTTGGCATTTGGTATATGCATGTATAACTAGAGGTATTGGCCTGTCATCCTTAATTCATTTCTTCTGATTTGTGTTGTTACTACTTCAGAATGAAAAAGATTCAGTGCAATTCCTCATCTGTAAGAGGAAATTTTTGATACCAGCATGTCAATATTATATAAGGCATAGTCATATATATATGTATATGTGATCGAACACTAATATTTATTGCAAACTTCTGGTTGTTTTACACTCTCCTTTTATTTGAGAAAAATTAACCTCTTACGAGTGCTTTCAGGGTTGTTAGACTTTTTTTTTTAATATACATAGACAGGTAACACATCATGAAAGGTGGATGTGTGGACTTCTAAAATGACAAAATAGCTGCTCACAGATTCCTAAACAGACCTGTGAATACATGGATAGGGAGTTACTACCCATCGGTCAGGAGGGAGCATGGGGCATGCTACTGATCATCCTCAGGGCAGGCACGCTAAGTCTGTTCCCTCTCTGTCTCTCTCTACACACACACACACACACACGCGCGTGCGCGCACACACACATTTTTTAAAGGAAAGATACAGAAATGGTCTGCCGGTATGCTGGGGTTTTTTTTGTTTTGTTTTGGTGGGGGAGGTGGCTGCTATCATAGAGTTCTGGCCTCTGCTTTCTTCCTCAAACATGCTTGTCCTATGGCCAAAGTTTTATTTCAGTTGCTAGTGAACTAATGTCAAGGTTAGACATGAAATGGGGTGAACTAAAGCAAAAGATTTTTGAAAATGCTTCATTATGTTGGCAAGAAGGAACCCTTTCTGGGGTGCTTGCTTGCATTTACTTACCCAGCCCGAGACCCTAACTCGATCTTTCCCTTGGTTTACCTGTAGTGACACTAGCAGGCTTCTTTCCCCCCTTGTCCCTTCCTCAACTTAGCTCCGCAAGAGGAAAAAAAAAAAAAAAAGCTTACCCAAGGGAAATTGATGCCAATGGGTTTGTGCGCAAATCACTGAGAGTACAAACGAAGCCTTCATAAAGTAGGGGTACAAGTTATGACAAAATAGGCAGATCGAAATGGAATCCCACACCGGCAAACTACTTTGAGACGAAAGCAACAAGAACAACAACAACAAAAAGAAGAAGACGAAGAGGAGGAGGAGGAGGAGGAAGAAGAAGAAGAAGAAGAAGAAGAAGAAGAAGAAGAAGAAAAGAAAAAAAAGAAAAAAAAATCATAAGCCTGGTTTGCCTTTACACGCAGCACCCAGAGCCTTCTAGCAGCTCCTCAAAAGCACATTGTGTGGGATGACTGAGGAAGGGGCATCTTACCCAGGAGCCGCCACGCTCTGACAATCTCAAGCTCATTGGGCCAGCTCTGCAAACATCATTATTCTTGAGTGTGCAAGCTGAATGAGTGTGCAAGTCGAACGTTCAAAACCCAAGTGAAAATGTAAGTTTTCACTCACACGCATCCTGCTTGCTTTAATTAGATTAAATGCATCTGTTTACTAAGTCCTTGGAATGCCTTGGATACTGACATTTTTTAACTGTTACAAGTCGCTGAGCTGAGAAATAGAGATAGTAAACTGGAGTGTCTGCGGCCTTCCTAGGCTGGTCTGAGGCCGGAGGCTGAGCCGGGGACACGGGGGCTCAGGGGCAGAGCAGGAAGTCGCCAACTGCATTCCCATTAGGCAGATCTTGGGATAAATCAGGAAAAAATAACTGTATAAGTCTGATACTGTAAACATCCGGGTCTATCAAGAGCCTTCCTAGGACGTATTTTTTCGAGATCTGACCTCAGGCGTGGTGTGGTCCGCAGGCACAAGCCCGAGTTCTTCCAGGAAAACTGTCCGCCGTAGCACTCACCAACAAAGTAAATCTTCCAGGTTTCCTTTTCGATAATTTGAACACGCTTTTTAATATTATTTACTCTGAATAACGTAGTTTGATAGCAAGTTGGAAAAAGACTTCGTAAAACCAACCTGCATAATGCCCAATGGAATTACCTGAGTGCTATTATTTTCCTTGAATAAAGGAGAATTTGATTTCTGAATTTGCAACCAAATTATATGTAAATGCTTGCCAAGTGTAGCGGGGGGGATAAAAAAAAAAAAAAAGGTGTGTGTTCTCAAATATTGTTCTGACTCACCCAGTTCCTTGTTTTACCAAATAAAAATTGGGAGGAGGAAAGTGGCATTAAATTAACTTATTACTGTGTGTGAGAGCGAGAAAAAAAAATCAGCTAATAAAAAGGTTAGCAAGTCGGCATGATTATACAATGATTTCAGGTGAAAATTACAAAGCTAATATGCTAGCATTTGCTCCTTGCCTTCAATAATGATACAGTTGTCAAATTTGTATTTGTGCCAAAGGAACAAAAGTTGTAAGTGGCATAATGTAAGATAATCTCTTTTTCTTTGTGGCTTTTTAAATTCAGTGTTTTAATCCACCAATTTAATCACAAAACATATATCACATTAGTTATAATATTTATAGTGTTTAGGGAAGTGATTATAAATAGATTAGAGTGTAGTTGTTGGATGTAGTATTTGTGTGCGTGCGTGCATGTGAACGTTATCACAAAGGTATGCACATCTCTAGGGTTTGCACTTGGGATCGGTTTTATGTGAAAATAGTAACCATATATTTATTTTCGAAATCCCCGTTCGATCATTACGGAGCTTGCTCATTATTTTGGAAAAACAAGGTTTGGTATTAAAAGGGCCCGAGACATAGTGTGTTTAGATCTCTGCATTCAGCCGGTCTCTAAAAGCATTTTGTTGTTCTGGAGTCCACAAAGTTGTTAAGCCACAGAATGTCTAATATGTTTTTTAAAGCAGTTGAACCATATAGTAGAGATGGGGGGACAGGCAGGGTGTATAATGCCAGTTGGTGCTTGGGATATTGCTCGGTGTGGCCCGAGGAAGAGGAAGGTGATGGGCTCTGGGCAGCTTTTTGGGACTGCCCTACGCATCCCCAGCCCGCAGGAACGTGTTCTCTTATCCCACAGCCCTGGTCTGGGGCTGGAAATTGTAATAAGGAAGAAAATTACAAAGGACTGTGCTAGACAGGAGAGCTTGCTCTGCTGTATTGCTAGAACACGGGCACGGCATACCCGAGTCTCAAGCCACTACAAGGGCATCCTTTTCTGAGGAAGGAGGAGCACAGAATTCCTGGGCTTCCAGCTCTGGGCACCCCAGTCCTTGACCACCCTGGAACTTCCTCAAGGAAAGGGTGAAACCCACCCCGTTGTGAAGTCACCCCTGCTTGGGCTGCTGCTACTAGGCTGGTTGTCAGCAGCTGTGAAAAGTGAAAGTTGGTCAGCATTTCAATGAAAAGATGAACCGGAAAACATTTCTACTCCATTTTATAAAACTCGAATTTTCTCACAAAAGTGAGAAAAGTGGTCCCTAGAAAGAGGCCACCGTAAGAGCTTAGCACCCAGGGAAGCAATTTCGGAAGATTCCTTAATATTAATATATCTCAGACTTTTGCCCCCCCTCCACAAAACCATGTTTGTGGTGTGTGTGTGAGTGCGTGTGGGGGGGTCCAGTCACAATTCAAGGCCAAGGTCACAGGGATCTAGGGAACTTCCGAGGTGGGTCGGTGGGCAGCCCAGGCCCTGGCAAGGCTGCCCCAGCTGCCCAAGCCCAGCCCTGCCTCGGGCAGCCAATTCCCCCTTTCTGGGCAGTCCAATCCAATATAGAATGGAGTTTCCTGGGAAGCAGGGCACACGAGGAACTTTTGAATGTACCAATGGCATAAAAAGTATATATATTTTTATGACAACGAGCAAGTTTCAATTGGTTGACAGAAATGGCGAGATGTGACGTCAAGGGACACTGGTTAGAATGCCAAGGCCGGCTGGGGGGGGGCGGGGGGGGGAGGGAGACAGGCACAGAGAGACATTGGGATGGGGCCCAGGAGGCCTTGTTCCTCTTGGGCCCCCGTCGCGGGCGTCCGGGGACAGCCAGGTCCATCTGGCTCTGGGAGAGGGCATGGCCGCACAGGGGCACAGGGCGAGGGGTCCGGGCATGGTTACCCGGTGTCGTCCCGGAGCGCCAGGGGCCCAGGACGGCCTGTCTGCGGGGAAACCACTCAGGCGCCCCCGCAGAGCCGGCAGGAGAAGCCGCTGCGGCCTCCTTGGCGTTACAAGCGGTGTCGCGACCCCCGGGCGGGGCGCGGGCCGGAGCCGCGCGGCCCCCGGGCTGTTGGCAGTGCGGGCGGGCGCGGAGAGCGCGAAGCTGCGGCCTAGAACTTCTCCCCGCAGCTCCTCCGCCCCGGGCCAGGGGAGCAGGAAGTTGCTTCTGCGGGGAAGGAAGAGCGCGAGCTCGGAGCTGGGCAGCGGCCCTGGGCACCGTGCCCCGCCATCCCACGCCTTCCCGGCACCCAGAGGGCACCCCCCCTCCGCCAGGCACCTTGCGCGCCCCTCCGTCTCCGGGCTCGGTGCGCCCCCGCCCCCACCGCCCCTGGCATCGCGCCCCTCCCTCCGCCGGACCCGCGCGGTCCGCAGAGCCACCGCGGGGTCGCCCTGGCGCGCACCCTGCCCTGCGGGAAGCCCGCCGCCGCCGCGAGCCCCGAGCCCCGACCGGGGACCTCGTCTAGAGCTCCGGGGCACACGCCGGCCCCTGCGGAGCCGAGCCGGCCACCCTCGCACAGGGTCCGCGCGCAGGCCGGAGGCCGTCGGTCCGCCCGGGGTCCCCGAGCCCGGCCCGAGCCTGCGCGCGCGCCCCGCTGCCCGCAATCATGGCAGCCGGCGCCTCGGGACGCAGCGGCCCAGCGCGCTCCGGCCGCCGCCCCGGTGCCAGGGCGGCCCGGCGAGCAGGGGCCGGGGCTCGCGCCCGCCCGCCCGCCCGCCCCCCGCAGCCCCCGCAGCCGCGCAGCCCCGGGGCGCGGAGCCGGAGGCCGGCGGGGTCCTCGCGGCGCGGTGCCCCCCGGCCGCGCCGGCTGGCGGGCGGGGCCGCGGGCCGGGGGCGCGCGGCGGGGAGCGCCCGGGTCGGCGTGCCCGCGGGGGCGCGCACGCGGGGCTGCGGGGCGAGGCGCGGGGCTCGGGCGGCGAATCCGCTGCTCGCGCCGCCCGCCCCGCCCGCGCGCGCCGGGCCCGGGAGGAGGGTGCGCGGCGGAGCGGGAGCGGGAGCGGGAGCGGGAGCGGGGGCGGGGGTGGCGACCGGGGAGGGGCCGCGGCCCGTCCTCGCCCGCAGCGGGCACGGCCGGGGGGCCCCCGGAGGCCTCGTTGGTATTCCGGGCACAGCCGAAGCCCTGACCTCCCCGCGGAACAGAGGCGCCCGGGCGCGCGGGCACGGCCGCCGTCCCCGGGAGGTCTCTCCCGGCTGCGGGGCCCGTAGGCGCCTTGCTTCCCCCCCACCTCCCCGTCCCCTCCTCTCCGGGTCCCCCGTGCCCCCTCCCCCGCCCCGATCCGGCGGCGAAGGGGTGGGCAGGGAAACGCGCTCTCTGGGACAGGTGCCAACTCCGAGACAAAAGACATAAAATAGGCGGCAACGTGGGAAGCGCGGCCGGCGCGCTCGGGCGGGGACGGAGGCGCCGCGGGGGCCGCATCCTCGGTGCCGACCGGGGAAAGTTTGGGAAGTCGCCGCGGCCGCTTCGCAGCGGCGGGGGACGCGCGGGCCGGGCCGCCCTCCGCGCCGCGCTCGCCCTCTCCGCGCCGCTGCTGAATAATTCATGGCGCGGCCGCCGGCCATTAGCATGCACCGGGCGCGCGGCGCGTCTGTGCCAAGCCGCCGCCGCCGCCGCATTCGGCGCCCGGGCCGCGCCAGACGAGCGGCCGCGCGGCAGCCGGGCCCGCGCCGTCCCCGCGCCCGCCCGCCCGCCCGCCCGGCGGCGCCCATTGTGCCCGGGCCGCGCCGCCCGCCGCCCGCCGCCCGCCGCCCCGCGCCGCCCCGCGCCCGCCCGCAGCCCGCAGCGCGCCCGACGGCCGGCTCCGCAAGTTGGGGCCCGCGCCGCCCGCCCGCCCGCAGCTCGGGAACTTGGAGAAAGTCGCGGGGCGCTGCGGCCCGGAACCCCCCGCAGGGCGTGGGCGCCCCCGGCCCGGCGCGCTTTCGGTTTCGCCCCGGACAAAGGTCCCCCGGGGCGCGAGGCGCGGCCGCGGGGACCCGGTGCTGCCCGCGGCTCCCCGGCCAGGTCCGCTGGCTCCTCTCGGGCCGGCCCGCGCGGGAGGGGACGGGCGGCGGGGCCTGGCGTGCGCCTCTCCCGGCCGTCCGCGCCCCCCAGCCGTCCCGCCCTGCCCGGAGTTGCGGGAGGTGGCACCGCGCGCGCAGGAGGCCGGCGCGGGGACCGGGGCGCACGCCCGGGGCCTGGGCCGAGCGGGCAGGACAGCGCAGCGCCCGCCGCGTCCAGGCGCGTCCCTCCGCCAAGGGCAGGGCGGTCGACCTGCGTGTCCCGGTCCCGGCCGCGTTGCGTTCCCGGCGACTCCCGAGGATGGTAAGTGCATCTCTCACTTTCGCTACTTAGTGACTATTTAAATATTAATGCAGGGATTTCTAAGAAGAGCCTGTCGGGCAGGCCTTCCACCGACCCCACCGACCGACCGACCGACCGACCGACCGACCCCGACCGGGGAGGTCGCCCTGGAGCCCGAAGCCTGGCCAGCTCGGCGACACCTCCACGGCCGGCCGTCATTAAAATGCAGGAACTTGTTATTTGTGAAATACAGTTTCAGATCTCAGGTGTGTGCGCCCCATTTGCGGGAGAGAATCTGGCTGAACACGGAAAACAGCGTTAGCAGGCACCTTCGACTGAATGGGGGGGAAAAAAAGAAAGCGTCTGTGTGTAGGTTTGATGTGTTTGGAAGGATTATCTGGGAGCTACAATCCCTTTTTGAAAAAATAGACCTCTTTCCTATTCCCTTTCTAAACCAGCAAAAGCGCTGCTTCTTTTATTTGTTTTATTTTATTTGTCTTATTCTTATTTTATTTTTCTGCTGGTCAAGCATTTATGGAGAGCCGATTTCAGGGCCCGCAGTCAAGCGTTGGCCGCCCCTGGGCCGGTTGAGTGAAAGGCCCTTGTGTGGAGGCTTTTGTTTATGGTGGCATAAAACGAAAAACAACTCATAACTTTTCGTAATAAATCCCCCTTTATAGGTGGCTCACACACAGGCCCAGCCGGCGGCCCTGGGGGAGTTTGTGGGAAGCAAGAAATGGGTGAAGGAATGCGCGTTTGCCGTAATTACAGGGTTGTAAGGTAACGCCGAAATTAATTTCTTCAAAGTTGGGTTTCAGAAGCCAGGGCGGTCTCTGCAGGCCAGCACCATCTTCGTTTTATTTTAGTTCGTTGGTTCTGGCCATTTGGGATTTTAAAATGCATGTTTGTACTCGTGTGTACCTATCCTGTTAAAGTGAAACCCATCCCGGGGTGGGGGCGGGCGGGGAGAGGAGGCCGGCGGCGGGATTAAGCCCACTTTTTAATACCATCGTATCACAGGTGCGATTTCCCCTTTGCTCTCCCCATCTTATTGATGTGGTTTGGAGAGCCTTAATGGGTGCTTTGACCACAAAATAATGGGCTGGGGGTGGGGGTGCTGTTTCCATAACGCCCCAGAGTTGTGAGCTGGCACCTAAAGGCCGTATTTCCGGGAACGTGGACAGGGGCCTGAGTGGCCCAGGCCTGCCTCATGACAACCTCTCCCCAGGCTGCCTGGTTCCCTAGAGCCCAGGGAGGAACCCAGAGGAACGAGGAGACCATTTCAGTAAGACCTGGCCAACCCAGGCGCAGAGACCGAAAGTTTGCTTCGGTGCTACAGAGCACACCCGGCCGCTACCCGCTGCCCCCCCCTACCCACTGCCACCTCCCCACCTCCCCCATTTTCAATTTTTATTTATGACTCCTGTATCAGAGGCAGTTAGCAGACCTGAAACCCGGGTGGGACATTCAGGAGGCATCTCGGGAACGGGGGTGCAGCTGCTGAAGTTGTTGCCACTCGAGCCGGGAGCTGTCGCTTGGCATTGGCAGTGACCCGGTTAGAAATCGGAAGAAGCTCAAGTTCCAGCTGACCGTCGCCTGCAGAACGCGGGAGATGTTTTCCCTGGGTGCAGGGATGACCTCTGACATACCTCGTGACAGGCAGGAAGGTGTGGCATTCTGCTGATCCCCAACGAGGGGCAGCCCTGGCTTCTTCTCCCTAGGCCGATGGGAGCAGGGAAAGGCCTGAGGGCCTGAGAATCCAGGGAAGCACCCCCAGGGTCCCTTAGTGGGGAGTTCCCGGCTCCGGAGGCCCATCTCCCCGGCCAGAGTGTGCCCCTGGCACCTGGAGTGTGATCGGGTGGGGAGTCCCTAGTAAACAGTGCCGCCCCCACCCCACCCCCACCCCCTGGATGGAAGCACTGCCTCGGCACCAACGCTGTCCTGTCCTGCCTTTGTCCTTCGTACTTGGAGCCAGCCCAGTCCTAGTGGAGACTTGGGCCCCCTGGGGCTTCTTATCGTGTCGGGATATCCCATCCAGGCAACATTTATTTTTGAGGACATGCACAGCAGAGTCGAGCTTCTGAGAAGGAACTGGTGCCTTGTCTTGGGTTTGTCACTTCTGGATTTAATAGGAAGAATGTGTGAAGCAGGGGGACAGGGTCTTATGGACTGGGGTGGGCTAGTGGGAAATGACCCTGGAGTGTCTGCTTTTGTTTTAAACCAGGGTCAGCCCCCGGGTCTTTCCTCGCCTGTGCTTGGGGCCGAGTCATGCCCAGCCTTTGGCCACTTGAAGCCCCAGATCCTGGGTGAGGGGTCTTCAGGGTGCTGATGGGGCCCGGCAGCTCAGCACAGGCAGTGTGGCGAAGGGGCCCTCACTGTGGCCAGGTTCCTCTCACCACCTGAGCAGGTGCAGGTGGCAGTTTGCTTTGCTCAGCAGGAACAGCAGGGAGCCGCGGCAGGATCACTTTCTGGGTCTGTGTGATTTGCCCCTTGATGGGGCAGTCGATGAACCGGGCTCGCTTGCACCTATCCTCGGGAGGATTCTGGGGCCTTCTCTGCCCTGGTGTGGATGAGGCCTGCCTGGAAGGCCGTCCCTGGGGCTCAGGGAGGGTCCCCAGGGCTTTGCCTACCCCGACAGGCACTGTTCCTGAGCGAGTCCTCCCTGGTGTCCAGGGAAACCCACGTGTGCCCCTAGTGAGGGACCGTGTTTGGGGAGGGAGGGAGGCCCTTGCAGGCCAGCCAGGAAAACGTCTTATAACCATCATGCTGGATTTTCGTTGGGCTTAGAGGGTGGACTTGCATGTTTGGGGGGAATGGAGAATATTGTCGTAGGAACCCCACGGACCAGGGGTGTCCTGGCTCACGTCGGGCAGCTCCCAACCCGGCTCCTGCCCCTGGCTCCCTGTGTGACCAGGGACAAGGCCCCTCACCGCCTTGGGCCTGTACTCTGAGCCCTGGCACCAACCTCGGAGGGTCATTTGGAGTGTCCAGCCTGCGTTCTTCCTGCGAAGCACAGTTCCTGGCGCGTGGCAGGGACGCCATAAAGCGTGCTGCTGTTGTAAATGGTAATCGCCATGTTTATTGCTAGAGATTATTATATTTTTGAGTTTCTAAGAAACAGTCCGGTTTTGGTTTCACTGCAAAGGATGCCTATGAGTTTACCCCCCACGCCTGCGGCCCCCCTGCCCTGCAGGCAATGGTGCAAGGTGAACTTTGATATTTTCTATCAGGTGGAATGCCAGGAGCTTGCAAGGCCAGGGCTTCCCTTGTCACAGGGACTTGGCTGGGATGCACTGGGTATACTAGATGGGAGCAAGGCCTCGTGAGGTCCTGGGACGTGGTCACCGAGGAAGGAGTAGACTCCCCCCACCCCCAGAATGGCACTTGAGGAGCCCACTCGGGTGCTGACCACGGGGTCTGACCTGTGCCTCTCACCTCTTCAGGGTCCAGGGGTGGGGTGGGGGTTAAAATTGAGGGCAGGACATCACCACTTGGGCGTCTAGAGTGGCCACACCAGCTGGCAACTCGGGTGGCAATGTGGTAGGAGCGTTTCACCACTGGCGAGCTAATTGCTCTTTGGCCGAATACAAGCGTACGTTGACCAGAACGCTTCGTCGAGGAGACTCTTACCTCTTAGCTGATGATTCAAGAAGACCCAGCAAGACTGCCCTTTCTGAAAACATGCTATTGGGACAAGAAAGGAGCCTGGGCATCGGCCTGGCTTGCTGATGTTATGGAGCAGAGGAAAGAGAAAATGCAACAACTGTCTCTGAGCAAAGACAATGGATCTTTTATATGAAATACTTATTTCCAGGGCTGACCAGTGTCCCGTTGGCTGAGATGGTGGAGCTCGAGTTTCTGGGTATCATAGGCCCTGAGAACCCAGTCAGGGATGGAGATTTATAGAAAGGGAGAAAAGAAAGTCCCCTGACCCGTGGTTCTTGGGAAATTCAGTGGGAACGTCTGGCTTTCTTTGTTGAGTGGAGGCTAAACTTTCTCAAGTTTAATTTTTTCCTTCTGTGATCTCTTTCGCAAGACTGCGGGGGCGCGTTTGCAGGCACCAGAAAGGTAGCCAGGTTTCCAGGTTTGAGTTGGTGACCTGGATGGGCCAGGCCCGATGGGCTTTTGTCTGCTGGGGGGTGAGGGGGAGGGCAGGTGGTCCCTCCTAGAATGGAAGTGAGGAAAACCCAGACCATAAGAGGTGACCGCACCATCGAGGGCGATTTTGGACGGTATTTGTGACTCTCTGGGGCCCTTGGCTCCTCCCAGAGCCCATTGTCCGATGCATTTGGGTGCCGTGTGCAGGTTATCAGAGAGCCTGGCCTGCCGTGGTTAAGCCACACACCAACCCTCAAATACTCTCCCCGGCTGGAGAGAGGGTGTGTTTCTAACTCCTGACAAACGGGCGCAGAGCTAGCACCGGATGGATGTTTTCTGAATTACCAAAATGAACAGAATTCCACTCTGAGGCTTATTATCCACCAGCCATCTCCCTCTTGCCCGCTCTGCTGTGGTAGATAGCGTTCAACCCCGATTCCTGCTAAATCCACGGCCTGGCTTCGGTGCGGCCAGGAAGGCACCCTGAGAAGCAGGGCCCGGCTCCCAGGCTCACGTCAGGAACTCAGAGGAGCTGATCCAGCTGGGGCCCGAAGTGAGTTCAGTGTCCTCCTGGCGCTGGGGGGACGTTGGGAAGGCTGCGGTGGATAATCGGCCTGGGATCCCTGCCAGCTAAGGGGGTCCTCAGTCTGGACACCCCTGCGAAGTGGGTGAGGACAGGGGAGGGAGTGGCCCCATTCGGGGTGAGGGATGAGAGTCCCCTCCCCGCCAAGCTTCTCCTTCACCCAGAAGTCTTTGTTGGCAGATGATGATGTTTGGCTTTCAAAAATGAGGTTTCGTTTTTTAAAGCTGCTTTTATGCGGTTTCTGTTTTTGGTTGTTTGGGTTTTTTTGTTTTGTTTTTTGCCTTTTTTTTTTTTTTTTTTTTTTTATCCTGGAGCCGCTTAGCTGTGGCCTGTTTAACCTGCCCACCCCCACCCCCCTCCCCCCCAAAATGCAATGAAGAGAGCACTCTTTTGGGGGTGACCGAAACAGCATCTAAGGCCATGGGTGGATTTGGTAAAATCGAGGTGGAAAAGACTGGAACGGTGTGTCATGAGGCAGAAAAAACCCTCTGACACAGGCTTTTATTCACGCAGTGGGGGCAGTTTCAGAAGTAAACGCCCTAGGGTCTCTGAGATTCTGGATGGCAGGCTTGTTTGCGCCGGATTCTGGACGGGTCAGAAACCCGCGTGGCTCCAGTAATCCAGCCCCTTGAGCCGCCAGCCGGGCCTGCTTCTCCGTCGGCGGCGGCTGAGAGGTTGGTTCTCTGAGTAGACATGTGAGCAGCAGAGGCAATGATTATTATTGTGGTTGGAAATGTGTGCATGGCATTTACAAAGTGAAACAGCCTTCCTCTTCTTCTTCTTCTTCTTTTTTTTTTTTTTTTAAGCAGTGATAGAATTTTCCCTTAAGAGTAAAAAAGGAACGCTGTGCCTGATGCCTTTGGCTCCTAATGCTGGGGCTGGGTTTTTTCGGTGAAACGCCCTTTCTTGATTCTGGGATCTCAGATGGCAGGAAGAGCATTTAGCTGAAATATTTACCTGCTGATTTGGGGCTCTTAAATCTCAATTCGCCTTTCATGTGTTTAACGGCGATATTTACATTCAAATCAGCCTTTTATAATTACATTTTAAATTATAATAAAATGATGGTGCCGGGCTTCAGTCTCCCTTACGTTTTTTAGCAGAGAGACGCTGGCACGAGTGGCGTGCGGGTGCTGTTGGCGTGCGGGTGCACATCACGTCACCCGGAGCCGCCTGGGCTTCTGGCCCACGGGGACTTGCATGTGTCCTGAGCATGTCACGGGCAGCGCGTGTCACCTGTGGAGCCCTCCCCGCCCTGCCAGGAGGAGGACTTGTGTCTGGGGATGCTGGTCCTGGCTGACACAGCGGCGATGCTGCCTAACCTCACGCCGGAGGGTTCCAGCCCAGAAGGGCCTGATTGGGCCCTGCCACCTGCCAGAGGTGCTGTGTCCTGAGCCCCACGCTGGGCTGGAGGCCCTTACCTCCCGGGCGGCCGGCTGGCACAGCAGAGGCCGCTTCTGCTGCGTGATCGCGTGTGCGAGGGTGCGGTGTGTGTCGGGGTCGTGCCACCTGCCGCCTCCCGGCCGTGACCCAGCTACCGCCTGGTGTCCTCTGTCAGGGGCCAGCCCCAAAATGGCCACCTGGTTTCCAGCAGCCTTCCCCGTGGAGCGTGGGGGGACCCTCTCCTCCCGGGGGCCCGGCTGTTGGCAGCTGTGCCAAGCCGTTCCTGGAATGGAATTCCCGGCGTTCCTGGTCAGGCGCGTGGCATCGGAATCCTACCTGCTTTGTCTCTGGCATCAGCTGGCGGGCTGGTCACGTGGTGGTGTGCGTGAGACCAGAGCCCGAGGACCGGAGGGCCCCTCCTGGGCGGCCTCCTTGTCGCTCAGTCGCCGTGCCGGCCCCCCTCCTCCGCGGGCACGACCGCATCGGAACCTGGGCTCCCGTCCCCCGCTGCTCAGGCGTCCAGACGGCCCCTGACCCCAGTCATCACCGACAGGAAGGCCTGCGAGCGGGACTGCAGGCCCAGCCCGGCCACTCCCTGTAGGGCCGGCCCTGCCGGCCGGGGCCGCTGGCCTGGGGAGCCCCTGTGTCACACACACAGCCCTGGGGCTCAGCCGCCGCAGGGGCACGGGGCCTGGCCACATAAAGGGCTGAGGGACAGACGCAGGCAGACGGTGTGGCCACACGGATGTGGCCCGGATGCCTCCAGCAGGGGACAGCCAAATGTGATCAGTCTCCAAATAAAAGCACCACGTGAACCCCTCAGGCCGCTGACGGGGCAAGGGCCAGGGCCGGGCTCGCTCCACCTTGGGGCCGAGGGGGTGGCCAGGATTGGCTTTGGTGGCGGCTGAGAAAGTGTGGGGCCGGCCTGGACTCTGGATGCCCGTGCCCCCCTCGCGGGCAAGGCCAGCAGCTCCCGGGTGCCCGCCCCTTTGTGTGCATCTTTCACTCTATCATCTGGTAGCCCCCGGCGGTAGGAGCTGTTCTATCCCCCATTCCTTCTGTGGATGGGGAAACTGAGGCCCGGGAGCTGGTGTGGCACAGGGTCGGGCAGCCATGCGGACACAAGGCCGACCCCGAGCCCTGGCGCAGACTCCGGGCCCGAATGGCACGGCCCCCCCGGGGGGGCATCCGCTGGAACGGGCTCGCGGGGAGGCCGGGGGCCCAGGGAGCTGTTGGGGGGGGCTCCCCGCCGGGGAGCCCGCCGGGCGCTGGCCACCGCCACCCTGCTCCTCCTTGGGCCAGCGCGGGAACAATGCGGCCTCTATGCCCGGAGCGGGCCCGGGCCGCCCGGACTGCGGAGCAACATGGCGCCCAGGCCGCGCCGCCTGGCCCCAGGGAGGGCTGGCGCCTGGGCCGGGCCTGGGCCGGGCCGGCTCCCCGGCCTCCTCGGGCCGGCCGCTGAGTGGCCAGCCGCGCCTGCCGCCTCCGCCCTCTCCCGCCTCCCCCTGCCCGGTGGTGGGTTCGGGGGTCCGGCCCACCCGCCTCTGCCACGTCTGCCATCCTCCCGGCACCCAGGAGCATCTTTCAAAAATTCCCGGTGGGCGGGGCCGAGCCGCAGCGGCCGCCTCTGGCCCCCCCTCCCCGGGCAGCCAGTGCCAGATGAGAGCAGGAGACAAAAGTAGCATTTTCCTCGTCCTCCTGGGCTGGCAGCAGAGCCTCCCCCAGCACCACTTGGCTCCTGGCAGCCCTGCCTCCGGGGGCCGGGGTGGCCGAGGCCCAGGCCGCGGCGGCCGAGACTGGGGCACCGATGGCCGAGGGTGGCCGGGGAGAGCAGGACGCCTGCGGGCCCGGCGGCATGGGGCTGGCACCTGGGGTCGGCCTGCTGGCCGGCGGGACCCCTCACCCCCCGCGGTGCCTGGCCTGGCCAGGGGGCACCATGGGCACGTCCTTGCGTTGGAGAAAGCTCCTCAGCCTCCTGCACCTTGGGTAAGTCACCTTCTTCCCTTCTCCCCGGCTGGAGACAAGCCGATGGCTCTGCCATCTTGTGCTGGGTGCCTGTTACGTTTCCTTGCCTCTAATTGGTTATCCGAAATTCAAAATTCTATTTCCGACCCCCCCCCACACCCAATCTTCAGTGAAGTAATAAGCCTTTCCAAAAACTGCAGGAAAAATGCAGAAGCCAAGCCCATTTATTTTTAAGATCCAAAGCTCTAGGCTTTGGGAATCACAATAAAAATGAATGTTTGTTATTTCACAGTAGCTGTGTGTTCAATTATCATTGGAACGAGTGTTTCAGGAGGTATTAATAGGCACGGCCTGCTCGTTCCCGCTCACTCGGATTGGTTTGTCGTGGGGCGCCTCGTTATTATTATTACTGTTGTTGTTAATATTATTATTTTAATTTTTGGTGGTGCCAGGAGTGGCAGAGGGAAAAACACCAAGGCGCCCATGCTCCTCCCAGCAAACTCCTCGGCAGGCAAGGCTGGGCTGGCACACGGGAGGGTGGGTTCTGCATTGAGAAACAGAGGCCCTTTTATTTTATCCGGCATCTTTAATGCTGCCATGTCCACAGTTTAGGGATGCAGTTCTTTTCTCCCTTTCGTTTTATTTTATTTCGGGTGACGGCGGGGGGGGGGCGGGTGGCCAGGAGAAAAAAGAAGGCTCTTTTCGGCTCCCGGCTCAGTATGGGGAAAATCTTTTAGGTTGTTTTGTGCTTTGTTTTTTTAAACACTTATTTAAGCCCGGGGATTCCGCCTAACGGTGCCATGTCCAGCTCATAACCACCCTGCCCACAGGCGGTGCGTGGGGTGCACGTGGGCACGTGCAGCCCACAGACCCTCGGGGGCCCCGAGTGGTCCGGGGCCGGCCTGTGCCAGATGCCGTCCCGGGTTCCCATCTGCAGGACTGTGGGCCGAGACACTGGGCTGTTCAGGGCCTGAACCGGGGCCAGCGGTGGCAGGGAGGTGGGAGTCCCTCGAAGACCTTTGCGCCCCCAGACCACGCTGCCCCTGGGGTCCCAAAGCTGAGCTCCATGATTGCCCGAGTTTCTCAGGCTGGTCCCTGACCCTTCAGAAAGGCTGAACCTTTTCATTTAAAAGGTGGATTTTACAGAGTTCAGCTCTGACTTACCTCCATCCTCTGGCAGGCTGACAAAAGCGCCCACAGATGCAGCCTGGTTTTCCCCCCATGTCTGAGGGTAGCAAGGGTCTTGATTTATGGAATATGGAAAATCGGGCCCAGAAAGTTCTAAATTGCAACCGAGAAGAAAATTCTCCCGTAAATACATCTTTGTTTTCCTAATTCGGAGGCGTCAGGCCCTGTCTGTGTGGGTCTGAGCAACCGGCCGGGGCAGATACCACCAAACATGAAAGTGAGCTCAGCTCACACAAGGACTATCACGGCTGCTTTTGTTCGTAGATTAGACAGCAGTCGATACTGGAGGTTTGGGGCTGCAGAGACAGGCGTATAGAGCAGAGATAATTAAAACATTTTCATGATTGTGACAGCCACATTCTGCTGCTGCAAGCTGGAAGATCGTTGTACCCAAATATTTAGCAAGCACCAAATAAAACATTGGTGACAAAATACAAGTAATAGGAAAAAACCAGAGTGTCATAAATTCTAAAGTGAAAGAGTCCAGAGTGTGTAGAGGTGGGTAGGGGAAAGGAGGGGCCCTCATGTTTAAAGAATTTATGCTTTAATAGCTGCCTGTGCCTCATCTCCAAAAATTTTATTTTTTGGTCGAATTCGTGTAGGTGCACAGTCCTTTAATCCTAAATCCCGAAATGATGGTCACATTTCCCGAACACGACTTCGTCGTCGTCTTTTTGGAGGTAAGGGCAAGTAGCATAAAATCAATTAATTTCCATAAATGAGCATTTTCATTCTAAATTAGTAATTTCCACCGAGATCATGTTCACCTAATGGGTGTAATGTCTACGGATAACACATTTTCCAGCACACACCTTATAGAGCTGGGATGCTTATATGTGACCAGTTACCATATTTGTTTTTTAACTTGGGCTGTGACATTCTGCTTCCCCCCCCAAATCAGGAAAATGCCGTGGAATCTTTTGTGTTGTGATTCAGACAAAATATCAGCGTTCTCCATGGCACTCGGTACTTCTCGGCAGGTTTTTTTTTTTTTAAAGAAAGTACCACGCATAGCAGTTTTCACATCATTGCTTCTATATAAATTCCACTATAGACTGAAATTATACATTCTCACAGCACAGATGGGCTGGTCTGTCATTACGACTGCTGGGTCCTTGTTGGAACACACAGCATATTTCAATTGTGGAGTTGACAATTTCAAAGACCTGAGGTCAAAATAAACAAGTTGCATTTGTGTAGAAAACAGTCCTGGGATCCTCTAGTCCGTCCCCTGAACAACTCGGTAGAGGAGCAACCATCACTTTCATCAGATTAGAATTTAAATGTCGGTTTTCATCTTTGCCTTTGAAGGCTCCGAATGCTCTACGTTAGAGGACCTGAAATGTTTTAATTAATTACCAATTTTTATGCTGTTTGGCAGCTTGGACAGTGTTAACCCTAGATTTAAATCCAAAATTGCGGGGTTTGGGATTTGAAATCTTTGAGATCTTCATTAAATCTCTCGCTGTTCTGTGTCGGCTTACGTAAAATCGTTTTGAGAGGTTTATGAAAAATCAGATGACAAATATTTTGCGTGGTTTAAAGGTGCGTGTAAATATACCCCTTCTCCTCCTGCCTCCAAAAAAAAAAAAAAAAACATTCAACAGGTAAATGACAAAAAGTAGCTGTAAACTTAAAAAAAAAAATTATCTCACCGAGATAACAAGGTGCAGAATTTATTGGCTATCATCACGCGTGAGGACAGAGAAGTTTTACAGCCACAATAATTTGCACACGGCAACTGTTTATTTTGTGAATTTGCTCACGTTATGTATGATGTAATCCTTTCGGAGAGTGATTCCCCACCGCATGCCACCCCTCCCCTCATTTTGAAGTGATTGCTTCTGCTTGTCCTGAATCCCGGATGCCTACTTTCTGTGCCCTGCTCAGCCTCTGGGGCCACCTTCCTGTACCCGGGCCGGTAGCCTGCACTCGGGGCTTGTGGCTGCACCTGAACCAGACCCGGGCGCCTCCCTCTGCCAACTCCTGCAAGCTCTCGAGGCCCCTTCCGTGTGTGGATGCAAGTGCTTTATTGCGGCCTGTGTATTTTAAAGCACGTACCTATTGGTGGAGATGTTTGGGAAAACAGGAAGACCGAAAAGTTGATGAAATTTGCCAGGGCTCATGGGAGCCGCTTTCCCTAGCGGTTCTGCTCTTGGATTCTTTGTTTTTTTTTTTTTTTAACCACTCCCTCCTTTCCCGTTTAGTCTTTCAGCCTATTGACCCCAGTCTTGGCATCAGACCTGTATTTACTAGCAGCCCCGAGAACACGGCGCTGGGCTGGGCGCTCTCAAAGAGTAGGCAGAGCAGAGCAGTCGCCGCCCTGGGAGCCAGAGCCAGCCACCCCGCTCAGGCGGCAAAGCAGAGCGCAGACCAGCAGGAGCTCCGGCACTGAGGCCGGGCTTCACATTGGGTCGGTTTTATTTCCTGGCCGTGTTGATGGAAGGCAAGTCATTTTCGCGCTCTGGGCCCCCGGTTTCCCCATCTGTAAAATGAGGGCAGTAAGTGTCCCGGCCTCGTAGAAACACATGGAATGCACTTAGCGTGGCCCCCCGGCCCGCACAGAGTGCCCCGCTCCTGCTGGGAAGCCTTGGTTCATCACTGAGTCTCAGAAATGCCTGCCAGGCGGGGGCTAACACGGGCTCCATTCGGCCCTGGGGAGGCACTGAGCCTGAAGCTGGGTCCCCAGATTGAACCAGCTGATGATGATCGGGGTGGGATTCAGACCCGGGCCTCCAGAGCCCGTGTTCGTGCTGCGTGTCCACGCGGTGGTCAGGTGTGGACGGTGTGCCTCGGCCGGGGCCTGTGTGCCACGGCATGTGCATGTGACGTGTGCACACACGCGTAGTGTCCTGTGCTTTGCCTGGTATGTCGGTGGTTTGCAGAGGTGCACGGGCATTTGGAGGCACCGTGCCTGCTTGGGGCAGTGAGCCGCGGAGCCCGAGGGCCACCCCGGGGACGCCTGCCAGGCACCCCCGCCCCCCCGCCCCAGGGGTCATCTTCCGCAGCCCAGGGCCGGCCAGAGCTGGTCGGACAGGGCACCCAGCTGCCAGGTTCCTGGGAGGTGAAGGAAGGCCCTTTGGCCAGGCTGCCTACGCGCTGGGACCTGGCCAGGCACGGTGCGCTCTCCTTGGAGGGGCGGGCTGTTCCAGGCACCGGCCATTTGCAAACTCTGAGGAGTGGAAGTGAGCCTGTGGGCCTGGGAGAGGAAATGGCGGCGCGGGCAGGCCCAGAACAGGATCCGGGAAGGCGGCCGAGGCAGGGGAGCGGCCGGAAGGCCCGGGTGGGCCGGTTGGTGCGCGGGTGGCCCTCCTGCAAGAAGCGGCCAGCAGGGCTAGTCTTCCCGGGCAGGGCTGCGTGTGTGCACGTGTGCACCTGCGTGGGGGGCTCGGGCCGCTGAGTGGCCACCCAGAAGCCTTAGCAGCCCAGCTACCTCGTGGGACCTGGTGGGGATCGGGGGCATTTGATGAGGCCGGTGAATGCCCAGCACACCTTTGATCCCAAAAAGCCTTGATGAGTGGTATTTACCACGGGCCTCGGTTCTCTGTCTTTAAAGTCAACGTGGCCACATCAGACTCGGGAAACTGTCAGGTCAGATGAGAGCCTGTCTGGGAGGCCCGGGTGGTTCGTGTGTCCCCTCAGTGGGGCCGCCTCTTAGGTGGAGACCAGAGGCCTGGCCTCTCAGGTGAGCTGCCTACCCATCCCAGCCTCAGTTTCCCTGTCCATAAAGCAAGGAGATCAATCCCGCCACAGGTTTCTCGTGGCATCTGTGGTAATGTCACTCACCATTCATCCCTCCTTGATGGGGAGCAGCGGGTGGGCCCTGGGAAAGGGTCCCCAGCCTCTGGTCCTGAGGACTCTGGCTCCTGGGTTTCTCGAGCGGCCAGTAGGGAGGTAGAGGCCAGGCCCGCAAACCCTGAGAGGGGAGCCGCCGGGGGAGCACGTGCTGGGGAACCTCTGGCCCAGTTTCCTGGGAGCCCGGCCCTGCCCCAGGATTCCTGCACTGGGTGTGCCCGCACTTCCGGCCCAGGCGTGGGCGGAGGGGTCCTGGAGGCAAGAGGAGTTCCCGCCGTTCTCACCGCCAGAGCCTCCCGGTTGTGCAGCTTCTCTCAGCTCGATGGGACGAAGACCTTCACCTGAGCGTGGCATGTGGCATCAGGCAGGAGGCCCCCCCACCCGCTGGCCATGCACAGGCACACACGACATGGAGGTGGCTGCCTGTAGCCGCAGCGCCGTGGGGCCTGACGCGGCGCAGAGAAGGTGCCCTCCAGCCTGAGCTTCTGTGGTTACGGTCACCCGAATATTAAGTCGCCTGTTGCCAAGACCTTTGGAGGCGCTCGGCACCTGATGGGTGGGCCTCAGTCCTGGGCGCTCCAGCACCAGAGGTGAGCCCCGCGCCCCAGGATGCAGTCGTGCTCAAATGGCCGAGCCCCGGGGTTGCCCACCCCGCGTGGCAGTGCCGGCGGTGGCTCTGGGAAGCAGCTCCTTGGGGAGGCCCTCTTGGCCCAGGCAGCGTGGCAGGCCAGCACGGCCTTCGGGATACCACAGGGGAAAGGATCGGCTGCCCCAAGGGAGGGTCAATGCATGTCCGAGGCCACACGCACGACCTGGTTCCTTGGGGTTTGGGGGACCAATCTTTTGTTGACCTACTAAGCGCCATGCTCAGGGCTGCATACTTTGATTTACCCTTCCCCCCCGCTTTTTTAAACATCCATTTTATGATGTAGTCGGCCTCATTGTACTTCATCTAATGTCCCGTCAGAGCCAGCATGTGCCCGCGCTGCTTTGGGGCTGGAACGTGGTGCAGACAGGATGGCTGCGGGCCCTGCCCATGTGGAAGGTGTTAGCGGTTTGCTGTGTGAGAAAACCAAGGCTCAGAGAGGCTAGGGAGCATCGCCAGAGCCACACAGCTTGGGAGTAACAGCCTGGAGCTGAAGCAGGTCTCTGGGTGCAGGCCCTACGCTCTCCCCATGCTGTCCCCATGCTAGTGGGAACAGCTGGATGGAAGACCCCTTTCTGTTATGTATGGGGTCATGGATGCTGACCTTGGTGGGTTCCCAGACACGCAGGGCCAGGATGGAGTTCTTCTGCCCGAGGAGAGAGCCAAGATTGCCTCCATTGCTTCCCTCCCAGGGGCCATGTCGTGCTGGTTCTGAGGTGGCTCCCAAGGACCCGTCTCTGGCTGGGTTGCCGGTACCCCAGCATCTGAGGCCTGCTGGGTGGGGCCTGCAAAGCCCCCATGCCCTGCTGGGGCGAAGGCTTCAGGCGTCTGTGGCTCTGGGTGCTGGCCGGCCCTGGACGGTGTGTGGCACAGCAGCAGGCACTAGGAACAGGTGAGCCAGGATGTCATCCTTGCTCTCAGTGCTCCTGCAGCAGAGAGTCGTACCAGGTAGCGGGCCCAGGTGGCCTTCGGCTTTCCACCTCAAACACTGGGGATAAAAGCCTTTGAGAGATACTGTGAGAACCTGAAACAGGCAAGACCGTTTTGGAGCCTTTCATGTTCTTAAAATGGCCCTTTCTGCCCTGTGCCGAATTCACAGCCTTGCACTGGGCTGGGAGCCTGCGGTGTAGGTGACCAGCCGGGGGTTTTTTGCAGGTTCTTCACGTGGGGGCTGGCTGTAGACAATGCCGTGCACCTGACGGGCCTGGACCCCTTTCTCATGGAGATACTCATACCTTGTGCTGAGGCAGACAAGGTGGGCCATCGGCACCTGTGAGGCCTGCTCCGCGGCAGGGGTCTCAGCTGGAGTGGGGATCCCTCAGGTCAGTGCTGGGCAGAAGTGCTGAAGTACCACGTACAGGCCGGGATAAGCTCCCATGAAAGCAGCTCTCTGCAGGCAAACGGGATGGGGTCACGTTGTTGGAGGAACCCTGCCCTGTCTGTCCATGTGGCTCCCTCTGTGGCACTCGTGTCCCCGATCCCGTGAGTTGTGCCCCAGTGTTGCTCAGAGCTCGTCCAATTCTCGAGGGCCCCTCTCAGAGAGGCTAGGGAGCCTGCTCTGGGCAGGCCCAGGCTCGGGGTCCAGCAAGAGTCAGCACCATCCAGTGACTGGATCAGGCCGCTCTTGTCAAGTCCTGGGTCCTCTGCTAGAGGGCGAGAGCCAGGACACAGCGTCCTGTCCATCCCCTGCTCACAGGCTCGGGGACCTCACTTAGCAAACACGGGCGCCCTCCAGGAGGCCCGGGCCTGTTGGTGCTGGTGGGGGGTGCTGGGCCCAGCCGCACGGGGAGCAGAAAGTTTGCCAGGAGCACCCAGTGCCCGCCCAAGGAATCCAGGAGGCCTCCTGGAGGTGGCGGACTCAGCCCTGGGCTCGTCATTGCCTCCAGCCCCGGCCTGCCACGTCCCAGGGCCCTGCTGCCAGGCGAGCGCCGCCCCTCCCATCAGCCCTGCACAGGCCACATCTGCTGCGGCCGCTGAGCCAGAGCTCCACCTCCCGGGCTCCGTCCCCATGGAAACCACGGGGGGGGGGGGGTTCCTGCTGCATTTGGCCCGCTGACTGGTTTCCATTAGAGCCAGCCTGCTTTCCTTGAGCTTCACGGCTTCTCCCCGAGCTTGCTTTCGCACATACTGAGCGCCAGCCTTCAGTGCCCTGGGCCACGGGACCACTGGGCGGAGAGAGGGCCCACGGGGCCTGTGACGATGCCCCGCGTCCCCCGCCCCACGCAGGGCCGTGGCTGCTCTTACCTTGGCTGGCTGTGGGCTCACACCCTGTGCTTCCTTGCCCAGAGCCCCCCAACGGCTCCATCCTGGCTGAGCCATAGAATCACCGTGTGTGCAGCTCTCAGGAAGCCCCTTCCTCCGTCTGGGCCTCAGTTTACCCATCTGTAAAAACTAGAGGGTTCAACGGTTTCTCCAGGTGCTTGGCTGTGCCAAACAGGAGGCCGGAACAAAACCGAAAATGAAGTGGAGGCACAGCCAGCTCTCCTGGGGTCACCATTCTGGGGCTTTTGTTTGTTTTCGAAGAGGAATTTTTTTTTTTTTTCAAGGGAAGGAGTCATGGAATTTGAGCAGAGATGGCTGTTGGAGCACCAGTTGGGGCCTGTGGGCCCCAGGGCTTGGGAAGGCCCAGGCAGCTGTGCCCGCAGGCTCCACCTGGCATCTGTGGGGTGCCCAGTGACCTGGCTGTGAATGCGGTGAGCAGAGGCATGAAACGTGCCCGTGACAGAGTCCAGAGAGCTCTGGAAAAGTACCCGGGAGGCTTCCGGAGGTCAGAAATGTGGGCAGAAAATGAGATCCAGATTTAAAAAAAAACCCGTCTGGCTCATCCCCCCGGGAGGGAGGCCTAGGAGAACATTGCCGCTTGTTGACTTTGAAATGCTTGCCCAGGGCTGGTCCACGGCGGCCCCCGGCCCCAGCCTGACGCCCTGGAGGAGGTGCTGCCCTCCCCTCTGCCTCTCCTGAGGTGGGAGTTGTCCCGGAGATGATGGGGGACCCTCTGAGGACCCCTGCCCCACCTGCCTTCTCCTGGGCCCTGCTGCTGTCCTGCGGGGCCACTTTCCAGCTTATGTGCATGGAGCAGAGCCTCGGAAGCGGCAGGCCTTCACAGCAGCAGGGAAGGATTCGGGCAGACTTCGCTCCTCCTTGGGCCTCAGTATTCTCACCTGTGACATGGGGAGAGGAACACAGTCCTGTTGTGGGCACGTGGGGGTTCGGTGAGATTTGGGGTCGGGCTGGACCAACGGTAGTGGTGGTGGCATCAGAACTGCTCCCCTGCGGCATTGTCACCGAGAACGAAGTGGACCGCACCTGCCAGATTGCCACAGACCCCGGCGGGGTGACGCTCGCCCAGCCTGGCCCCGGGGAAAGCTGTTGTCATGGTCATCAGGAACTGGGTGCTGGAAAGGCCAGGGGAGCCGGTGCAGTGGCATCGCACCTTCTTCAGCCGGTGGGGAAGCCCACCGAGGAAGCCCATGGCCGCCTGGCTTTGCCAACAGATCTCGAGGGCGGGAGCGGCAGCTGATGGACAGCAGGGACACAGCACAGTTCGAAGGATGGGCATGGTGGCATTTCCAGCTTTCTGTCCTGGGCAGGAAGGGGATGTGGGTTTGGACGATGGCATGCTGGGAGCCATCCAGCCTGCCCTCCCTGGTGGAAGTAGGCTGGGGAACCAGCTCACAGGAGCAGGCTGTGGCGTTGGCTGAGGGTGATTTAGACATGCGGGGAGACCGGGATAATGTAGGAAATGAAGGAAATTTCCCCAGGGAAAGGGGGAAGAGAAGAAAGAGGAGCTTAAGTGCCCAGATAATTATAAAGCCTGGCGTGGTGATTTATGGCAGGCAGGCCGGCTCCTCTGGTCTCCACCTCCCCTCCCGTCTCCATCCCTGGTGCCCCCAGAGACCCGCTGGTGGGGGAGGTGGTGAGGCCAGCGGGCGCCGCCCAGCACCCAAGCTCTGCTTTGTGTCCTGGGGACAGAGCCCCTCTGTGTGCCGAGCCCTGATGTCTGCTATCTGGGGCGACCTCACAGAGCAGTGAAGCTGCCAGCCGGGAGGCCGAGCCCCCCACACGGAGGAGCCCAAGCCAGACCGGCCGGCCCATGAGAAGGGTGATGGGTCAGGATGGAGGTCGTGCCCTCTCCGTCCTGGTGCCTTGGGGCGTGGGGGCCGGGGCCACGGAGTTGGGCAGAAGCAAGGAGGTGCATTTCTCTGGCTCCGGAGCCACGTGGCTCTAAAACCAAATGAGGATATAGCTCGCCACCCTGGCCCGGGTGCGAGGGAGGCCGGGGCCGGCCCAGGCAGGCTGCCTGGACAGTGCGCCCTTTGAGGCCTGACTGGGCAGCCCCCACTGGGGGAGTCCCTCTGCTGTGACCTCAGCTGTCCCCTGCTCCCCTCTGTAGTTCCCAGGGGATGTCCCCTCGCCACTGCCCTGCAGGGTCGTCGTTGGCTCCCCTCCCTGCCACACAGTCCATACCCAGGTCCTGCCGCTGCCTGGCGTGTCCCTGTCTTGTGCAGGGACGTGTGACCAGAGGCCGTGCAGGCCTCTGCCCTGACTTCCACCCTGTGGGGCTCCCATCCAGCTCCAGGCTGGAGCCCAGTCTCCCCTTCCTGGGACTGGAGAGGCTCCCAACAGCCTGCTCTGGCCCCTGCACCTTGCCATCCTCCCGCCTCGGTGGACTGCAGCATGGCATCGCCTCCTCCTGGGAGCCCTCCTAGCTCCCCACCTGCCCACCGCCCTGTAGTCCCATAGTTCCGAGCTTGGGCAACCACTTCATGGCTTGTGTCTGCCCTGGGAGATGGAGCGTCCCCAGAAGGAGGGGCCAGAACCACCAGCCTGGCCCAGGCTGGGCTCTTGGGAAACGTTTCATGAATGAACGAAACGGGATCCAGAGGCTGAAATGGAAGAAGGGAAGGCTGGGAACCCACAGTCAGTACGGTGCCATGAGCCACTAGGCTGGCCACGGGGGCCGAGGCGCTCAGAGAAACAAGGGGGCAGAGCTTCCTTTCTTAACCTCCATCGTTGTGTTTCCTTTCAGGACTAACATGAGGGGCTCATGAGCCCACCTCATCGGGGACAGTGTGGCAGCGCCGGATTGACTGGATGGGCCGGAGCCCTGAGCACCTGCAGCCCACGGAGGGAGGACTCTAGGTAACTCCAGGCTATGGGAAACCCACAGCTGCTGCTTTGTTGGGGGGCAGGGGTTCATTCGGGAAGATCAGCTGTGAGAGGTGCCCTGGAAGGCACTCAGTGGCTGTGAAAGGTGGACTGTCAGCCCCTCAGGTCCTTGGTGAGTGGCAGCCGGCTCTGTTAATCTAGGTCGGACATTTCCAGTTCATGAATTTCTGGCACGGCCCTGTTGCCTGCTGTGGCTTATGGGGGTCCTCCTCCTCCAGGAAGTCCTCTTGCCTCCTCTCCCTTGGCTGTCAGCTGCCCAGACCCTCTGTAGCACTCACCGCACCCCTCTTCTTTCCTGCCATTCATTGTCACAGGTCTGTGGTGCACGAGGGCATTGGTGCCCAGACCCTTCCCAGGGCCCTGGTGTCTTTGTCCAGCCAGGGCAGGTCTGAGGCAGCGTCCGTTAAGGCCTTTTATGAAGTGTGTGTCGGGGAGATCACGCTGACTGGTGGGCAGGGGCCTCGGTCCCCCCCAGCTGGACGGTTGGCCTGCTGTGTGACCTCAGGCTACTGTCCCCCACTCTCAGCCTCCATTCCCCCACCACCTCGGACATTTGGGGGGCTCTCCAGAAGGTTCCGAGGGGCCAGGTTGGAGCTGCTGCCTTGGGTGTGTGAAAGTGCTCCTGGGCTCTGAGCCGGGACCCCACTTCTGGGGGACCTCCCCTGGGGAAGGGGAGAGATCTATGCATGAAGCCTCGCTGTGACAAACGGAGCGGCCGGTCGCTGCCCGGGGTGGGGAGTCTGGGTCAGGTAGCATGTGGGGATGTCATGTGGCCGCTCAGCAGATGCGCCAGTGGGAGCCACTGCCAGGTGGGAACACCTTGGCGCATGTGGGGGCCCCTCTGGGGAGGGGAGTCCGCGCAGCCTGTGCTCAGCAGAGGAGGCCTGTTGGCCGCCTCTTTCTCCTTTTCTCAGTTGTCCAGATCTTACTGAGTGAGGAAAAAAACTCATTTAAATCACAAAACTGAAAAAAGGAAAAGAAGAAAAAAAGGAAAAAAAAAAATCACAAAACTAAGCTGCCCGACCGGAGTGACCCTGACCCACCCAAATTCTCGCTGCACGTTCTCCCCCCAAAAGAGACATGTTTAGGGAAAGAGCAGGAGGTTGCGATGAGGGCGGCACCATCACTAGGGTATGTCTGGCCCCTTGAAAAGGAGCAGAGGCAATTTGGGGGGTGGAGGGGGAGCACTGAGAATGGGGAGCATGGAGAGGCCCCTCAAAGCCGATGGTGGTTGCAGTGCCGCGGTGGGACAGGGCCCGCCCTGACCTCTCCCTTCGCACCCTGAGTGTTTGCAGTCTGACATCTGGAACGGACGCCTGTGGAGAGCGGGACTCTTGTCACGTGGGTGCTGGGGCCTGTTCCTTTCCCGTTAGAGGCATCCACATCCCGTGCGATGCCCCCCGACTTGGTGGAGCTCAAGGTGGGAGTGTGAACGGCCATGCATCTGGCGGGGACTCGCTTTTCTAGACCCAGGTCGGTCACCTGTGTGGCGTGGGCCACTGCCTGGTGGGAGCCCAGGCCGAGCTGTTGGGGCTTTCACGTTTGTTTGTTCTCCGATGTCAGCTTTGTCCAGTAGCCGTAAATGGCGGCTTTTAAGATGCAAAACCCGGGGCTCCGAGAGGCCAGGCTCCTGCAGGCCACGCAGCCTGGGGGATCCTCCGTGGCCTGGTGGGCCCTGCAGCCCAGGCTCCGCCCTAGGCGCCAGCAGCTCTGCCACTAGATGCTGCGTCCCCGGGGATGTGAGCCTGCCTGTGACCTCACCTGCCGTGGTAGCCGTTGGCTCCCCAAGTCCCTGCTGGAGCCACGTTGACCCAAATGAAGCCACAGAGCTGCACCCCTCTCTTGTGCATCTGGCCGACTCTGGCAGAAGAGTACGGATGCCCACAAGCTTACAGCCTATTTCTTTTTTTTAAGTTTTTATTTATTCATTCATGAGACATAGGCAGAGGGAGAAGCAGGCGCCCTGTGCGGAGCCCAATACAAGACTTGATCCTGGGATCACGCCCTGAGCCGAAGGCAGACACTAAACCCCTGAGCCACCCAGGCGTCCCTTGCAGCCTATTTCTGACGCCTCCCAACCTGCCTTGAGTATCTGAGGCGTTGGGAATCCGACGTGGCATGACCCCAGGGCCAGGCCTCAGTCCTCCGCAGGGCGTTTCTGCACATAAATCGAGGGTGTGCTCAGTGCATGACTCATTAGCAACTAGCCCTTGCAGGGAGGATGTTTCTCCTACACGTGACCTCGGAGGGGCCCAATTTAATCTCAAAGAGAAGTATGGACGAGGCAGGCTGAGCCCCCTGGGGGTCCGTGCTCCTGTGGCTCTGGGCCCTGCAGTGTGGCCCACATCAAGGTTCCTGCTGGGGGCTCAGAGCTCCTGCCCCACGGTGTCCACTCAGGACCCACGCCCCAGGCAACTTGGTCCCTGGTAAGATAAGAGATCAAGAAGGAGTTTCTCCAAGATAAAGGCCCAGAGCAAGTTCGCACATGTCCTCGAAGCACCCTGGGGGACAGTAGCAGTGGGCATGCAGTCCAGTGAGCCCCGTTGGGCCTGGGCATGGAGCAGGTATTATCCCTAATCTTGCTTGAGGTCGAAGAGGTATGTGCCGTTGTCCCTAGCAGGTGGGAAGCCTGAGGCCCAGAGAGGTGAAGGGGTTTGTCCAGAGCTGGAAGGGGTCCCTGGGCTACCCTGCAGATACTCAGGAATGTTCTGGAGACCGGGACATGGGCATGGGCAAGGAGGGGACCAGGGTGGGCGGGGATGGACCTCTGAGACATCCTGTTGGGGCCCGGTGTTGGTTCTGACCAGTCAGGCACCAGCCTCATTGTGCCACAGTCCTTCCAGAGGCCAGAACTGTGTGGGAAAAAGCTGCCGACCCCGTCATCCAAGTGACCATCCCACGGGGCACAGGCTCTGAGAGGGGACGGACCCCCGTGCCGGGCCCCTGGGTGGCTCTAGGCCCCCCCGGCGGGCAGTGATGGTAGGCATCCTTGTGAGCTAGGCCTGGGCATGGGGCCTCTACTTCTGTCAGCGGCGGTGCCACAGCTCTAGGAGGTGGGTGGGCTCTTGCACAGCGCGGGTAGAAACTGCAGGAGAGGGCAATCTTGTGCCCAGAGCTGCCCAGCATGCAGAGCCAGTGGGTCTGCACCATCCCTGCACTTCCCCCAACCTGCCTCGTGACTTCTGGGACTTGGGGGCCCAAGTTCATTACTGGCCCTGAGACAGGCGGGGGCCCCTGGCCTCCCTCCCCACCGCACACCATGTGGGCTGGTCTGTTGAGGGAGGACAGGTGGACACATAGCCTGGCTGTTCTGTCATTGGGAGAGTGGGTGCAAGGATATGGGGGTAGCAGAAGGCCCCGGGGGAGAGCATTCTCAGCGCTGCTCTGAAGTTGGAAGGGGCACCTAGCCTTCTCATCACCCACCCAGGGCAGCTGTCCTTGGGAGGTTTCCATCCGTGGCCACGTGTGGCTCCCGTGTCCTATGGGGATTGGGCACAGATCCCAGAGCCAAACCTGCTCCCGAAGCTGGAGCTCTGCTCACCCATCAGGATGTCAGGACAGAATTTTTCCACACCCCTCGTGTGTCCAGAACAGGTGTGGGGTGGCCACGTCTTGTCTTCATCTCCCCCAGCCCCCCGGAAGCCTGCCTTCTGCTCCTAACACCAGCTAGTTAACATTGCATTGAGCTGTTGGCAAAAAGGAGGGCTCCCTTGGCTGCTGGGCCTGTGGGCACCACTGTGTGAAGCCCATGGTAGCCGCCCTTGGTGAGCCCCAACCGGGCCGAGTTCGCAGTCCAGAGGAGTGGGTGCATGCTTCTTTGGGGTGCTCCTTTCCTGGGCAGGCCCCAGTGTGCTGTCCCATCAACTCCAGGTGAGGGCATCGGAGACGCCCTCGCTCAGGGGACTTCCTGACCTGCCCATCCTACGGGCTCAGGCAGATGGGCCTGGGGTCATTAAACACCCGTGCACGCCAGGGCTCCGTCGTGCTGGGAGGAGAGGCGGGGGTTAGGGGCAGGGGCGTCCTAGCCGGCCAGGCCAGGGCTGTGCTGCCTCAGGGCAGTCCCTTCTCAGGGGTGCTTCCCTCCTATAAAATGAGGTGGTGAGGTGCTCCAGCCCAGAAGCCCCGTCCTGCAGCTAGGGAGTCTAAGGGTGAGAGAGGCTCTAGGCAGTGAGAGGGGAAGCAGGATTAGAACCCAGCACTGTGTGACTCGAGGCCCTGAGTCCACACTGTGTACAGACAGCATGTTGGGCTCACATTCCTGTAGGCCCCCATCTTCGGGGGTGTTGTTGGGGTTCCACCCAGCATTTGGGGGCTGGGAGTCCAAGCACATCCGGGGACCTACCAGTAGGTCTCCTGCCTCCGGGCCCTTATGAGCCCCAGGCAGAGGCCTGACAGGGAGGGCTGGGAGCCAGCCGGTGACAACTGGGTGACTCAGCGCTGGGGACTCCTGCTCCGGGTGGAACCTGCTCAGGTGATGGGTCCGGGGAAGGTTGCTTTCCTGACTGAGCCTGCTTGCCCCTGGGGATCTGCGGGAGCCTTCCACCTTGCATGGGCGTGGTCAGGACCCCGGGGGCGCTCACAGACGATGCGGAAGGGGAGCCTCAGTGCCTTCCTCCCAGCCACCCGTTCCCGGCCTGGGCCAGAGGCAGAGTGGGTCCCGCTGCAGCCCAGCCTGGTTCCTCTCTGCGGTGAGTCGGGCCTGGGTCCGGGTCTGCCATTCTGTCCTCACGCGCAGGGAGCCAGTCCTGCTTTGGGGAAGCCTGGACCCCAGATGCAAGCCTGAGCCGGAGGCAGGGCAGGAGCAAGAGCCCCGCCTGGGAGTCACCGGGCAGACACCGTCAGGACCTCAGAGCCTGGTGTTCCCGCTCCATCGGTCCCGGGCTGTTCTCTTGCTGGCTCATTGGGAAAAGACCCGGAGTCCTGTCTAGAGACATTGTTCCAATAGTAGGGGGGCGCTTCCCCGTCATCCTGGGTGCCTCCTGGGTGCCGGGAACTGTGCTAGGCCATGGTGCACGCAGCTGCGTAGGAGCTGGTCACTGCTGCTGCCAAGCTGCCAGCCTTGGTGGGGACAGGCAGCATAAGAATCCATGAGCTAATTTCAGGGGACCCCAGCCTGGCTACCACCAGAGCGGGGGAGGTCTCTGACCCAGGCGGCATCCCTGGAAGAGGGACCTAAAGGATGGGTAGGAACGAGGCCTTTGACAGCAGGAGGAATTCGGGGCCCAGGGAAGGGTAGGAGCCAATGTGGGTCTGGAGCTAGGGGGTTGAGGCACTGCAAAGGGCCACCCCGTGGTGTGGCACCAGGTGCCACACGCCGTCAGCTCCCTTCCCCTGCAGACACTGGAGATGTGCATGGTTGGGCTGCAAGGAAGCGAGTGGTTGGGGTTTGGTTTCGGGTGGGAGTCCAGGTCAGGGCTGGGAGGAGGGTGGTCACACGAGGCTTTCCTTGGTTCTGTAACCTCTGGGCACCTGGGTGCCTTGCCTGCAGTGAGTGGTGGGCTGGGCCCATCTGCAGGTGGTTGTGCAGGGTGAATGAGAGGCAGGGGAGGGTCACAGCGAGGCCCCTTCCCTCCCAAGGCCATGTGCCAGCAGGCCTGTGCCGCTGACTCCTTGGTCACCTTGTGTCTTCCAAAACGTGAGCCCTCCCAGACCACTCCCAAGGAGCCAGAAGCCATCGTGGACTTCGGGCGACACTCCAGGACCGCCTAGCCCAGGTAGATGGTCTTTGCCCTGGGCCAGGGCAGGGAGGCAGCCCGGGAGGTGGGCGGCCTGGCCAGGAAGGGAACACAAGCCCATCTTTCAAAAGAGCCCAGCACCAGCCCTGCAGACCCCAGTCTGCAGCCAGGCCCACCCTGCCCAGAGTTCCTGAGGGATTAGCCTGGCCCTGGGCAGGTGAATGAGACCCTGCTCCAGGACCAGGAGTGAGGAGCAGAGCCAAGGATTCCCTGGCCTGCTGTGTGCCATTGCCTCTCAGTGCGTCCTCTGTCTGCCCTGCGGCCTGAGTGCTCTGATTCGCCCCCTCCAAGCAGATGGAATCAGGGAGGGCCGAGTTTGGCACAGAGACTCTCCTGAGCGAGCTGTGGGCCATTGCCACCTGCGGTGGTGCCAAGGGGTGGGCACGCCCAGCCCCCCAGCTGTGAGCCGTCCTCTTGGACAGGCTCCTACAGAGCCTCGGTCTGCTCGTCCGTAAGGCTGGGGTGGCAGTTCCTCCTGGGGGAGTGTTGGGGACACACAATAAATCCCAGAGCATTTGTGGCTTCACTGAGAGGTCCAGGGGACGGTACACAAGTCTTGCACACGGTGGGCACCCAGGAAGCACAGTGGTTTATGCTTCACTGAAAGGCAGGAGACCCTCCCGGTGTCTGGCCACTGTGGTGCTTTTCTGGCCCCTCCCTCTGCCGAGCTCAGCACGGTCCAGTTCCCTACATTCGTTATTTCGGGTTTACGTGTGCTGGTGCTAATAAGTGAGATGAGATGGTGGGTCGAGGCAGAGTGGGGGCTTGTGTGGCCAGGGGCCTAGTTGACTGCATCTCTGAGGCAGCGAGGAGAGGCTCCGTATCCCAGGAACCCAGGCCTGCTACGCCACAGGTTAGTTTCACGACCTTGGGGAGACACCCAAGTCGGGGAGGTCTGCACCCTGATCTGAAGATCTGTGCAGCTCTGTGTGGGGGTCATGGTCCATTTGCACAACAACAGGGTGGGGAGCCTCCTGCCCATAGCAGGTGCCGTGTGGGGCAGCAGAGCCCGAGGCTCTCTGTCCGTGCCTCTTGACAGCACCTCCATCGCCGGGGTCAGCCTGGGGGCAGCCTCGCCAACCCTGAGGGCTCACGGGAATGCCCACATCAGGGCGGGGGACGAAGCTGCGGTTTCCAGGTCAGACCTCCTCAGTCGCAGACCTACCTGGCCTTCACTGCTGTGTGGTCTTGGGGAAACCATGGCCTCTCCTTGGGATTCTGTTTTCGCATTTGCAAAAGACCTCTTCCTGTGTGCCCTGCCCCCGCCAGGTACCAGTAGGAGCAGAAGAGGGAGCCTCTTCTGGCCAGGAAGTGGGGGTTCTGGCTTAGGATCAGTCCTAACCCACTACTTGCAAGATGAAGCATACACACATAGCCCCCACTGATCATATGGGTGGACAGGGCACCGAGATGTTAGATATAATGTTCCTGTTCTGTCACATAAATAAATAAATAAATAAATAAATAAATAAACAAATAAACAAACAAACACACACAAATATGAAAATATGTATATCTCTGTTAGAGTTTAGAGCAATATAGACAATGCAGAAAATAAAAATAAACAGGAAATTAGGGCAAAGAGAAAATTGAAGGTAGCCCTAAAAGAAGCCATGTCACATAGAAGTCTCGGGTTGCTGGTGAAGACCTGTGAATTCAGCACTGAGCGTCCTAGCAGCCCAAGCAAAGAGGAAAAGACTGTCCTTTGCAGGAAGTAGTGTTCAGGGAGCACCATCTGCAACGGTCATGCCGGGGATGCCGAGAGAGCTGCCTGGTGCCTACGCTCCCTGACACCCTGAGGCCCTGGGTGAGGGCAGGGGGCGGGGAGGGTGCGCGCTCACACTCAGCACAGCTGTGTTTCTCTCATCCTCCTGAACGCCTCCCACACTGCCTCATCTGATTCTCCCCAACCCTAAATGCCTTGGTTGGGAGAGAGGCAGCGAGGGGCCCCGGCCAAGCCATCAGGCCTTGCCGAGTCTGATTTTGAACCTGCGTCTCTCTGGCTCCGGGTCCTGCCGCTACACCTGCCGCCAGCTGCGGCCCCCTAGAGATGGATGCCCCAGAAAACTGGGGTGTGTCCTTGCCAGTGTTTTGGGTGTGAAGTCACACTGATGCAGCAGCTTCATGGCCCTTGGGGTCCTTGCAGTGGCCTCCCAGGGTCTCAGGGCAGGGTGGGCGGGTGCTGCATGCCCGCGCAGTTGGGGTCTCCTTCCTGAGACCAGGTGTCTCTCTCTCTGTCTCTCCTTCCAGGACTCATACCTCCTTCCAGCCACCCTGTTCTGCAGCGGAGCCCTGAAGCTCAGACGACCGTGCCTCCCTCTCAGGTCAGTGCAGCATTTCTAATCTGGCAAGTCAGGGCTCCCCGCTCCCTCCCCAGGTACCGCCATGGGGATGGGACACGCACATGCACACACCCATGGGGCTTGCAGAGCACCAAGGAGCCAGCTGGGCACTGCCCGCACATTTGCACAGGCTCCGCTGGGTCTGCTCCAGTCTCGGCCCTGACCTGCCTCCAGCCTCTTTCTGTAGCTGAGGGACCAAGTTCTGCCAGAAGTCAGGGGCTTGCCCAGGTCTCTTACCCCAGGAAGCTGGACTCAGGCCCGTGTTTGTGGCTCCCTTCTGCACAGAAGTTGCATGAAGCTCCTTTTGCAAGGAGCCATCTGTCTCGGGAGTCCACGGTGGGAGAGCTCGGGCCAGCTGCTGGGGACTGCTCGGGAGTGTCTTCGGAGTGCACAGAGCTCAGGGGCTCAGGCTCAGCAGGTGAGAAGGCCCTTGGCCTGCCACTCCCTCTCCCGGCAGCCCCATGGCCCTAATGGCGGCCTGTTGTGCTCGGAGACCCCTGCACACACCCTGCTCCTCCCCTGAGAGCCCGGCGCCCCATGCAGGCGGCAGGGCCCACTTGGCTGATGCTAGGCTCCTGGGGAGTCGGTGGGGCCATGTGGGCCAGACAGGCATCCCCTCCCCTCCCCTCCCCCGCTGCTGCCATGGCCAGGGCAGACCTGCCCCCCAGGTCCATGTGGAGAGGACCCCAGGCTGTTGCGTCTGGGCTCAGGAGCCCTCTGCCATCTGGGCCTCATGTGTTTACAGGTCCAGCTTGCCCGCAAGACTCTGCAGATGCTGCCTCCAGGGCTTTTGTGTCTGCACGCAGAGCCTGCGCCAGCCGGTGCCCAGGGTGGGGGTGGAACTTGGGTGGGGAGAGGGGGAGGCCCACAGAGGCCATGGGACAGAGGGAAAAGGGGACCCAGGGCGGGTAACAGAGGAAGGGGAAGAACAGAGTGGAGGCAGAGAGAAAGCAGGGCAGAGCACGGCACGGGTAAGAGATGACATTGAGCAGAGGGCCAAGGAGCTTGGGGGTGCTGTGGCTGGGGAAATGGACCTGAGGGTGCAGCTGGTCCCAGATGTCCCCAGGGCCCGCGGGGCTCTTCCCAAAGCCATCTAGTCTAGGTGCTTTCCTGGGGGTCCACTGTGAAATCCCCCAACGCCCCCGGAGGTATGCCCTCCTGCAGGGCAGGCACCAGTATGTGCAGCTGGGTCCTGCCTCCAAGCCCTGAGCGGAGGCCACAGAGGTGCGTCCTCAGGAACGCGTGGGGGTCCAAGGAGGCAGGGCCAACCCACCTGAGGTGCTAGAAGGGTTCTGGGGCCAGAGGAACGGGGTCTGTGCACAGCCGCCGAGGCCCAGGACAGGTGGGGAATTGCCTGGGTGGAGGACAGGCCTGGGGGTGGGGCGACTCTCCCAGGGCAGGACCCGTATTCCCCATACCGTGCGGTGGACAGAAGACAAGGCCAGTGCATGCAGTAGGCGCTTACTCTGTCCTCAGGCAGCAGGATGACCATACAGCCCAGTCGCCACAGGGGTGAGAACATGCTCAGGGCCAGAGGGGAGGACCACCCCTCCTGCGTGCACACATGCCCTCCCGCAGCCCAGCGCGACCAGCAAGGTGCAGCCAAGCGTCTCCATTCTGTGCAGCCAGAAACGGAGGCCAGGGGCCGTGAAGAGCTTGGCTCTGGCCTCATCTGTGGTCCCGGAGAGTCATCGGGATGATGGAGCCCCTTCGGGATGCTGAGCTGGGAGATGCCAGAGGTTTATGGGGAGCAGTGACTCGGTTGGTGGGATCTGTGTCTGAACTGACTCAGTATCGTTGTCCTTGAAGTCGGCCCGGATGTGGCCCGGGGTGGGGAGAGGTCTGCGCAGGGGAGGCTCCCTCCATCTCTGGGGCCTTGGCCGTGCTAAGCCCCTGCTGACTCCCCCACGCCCGGTAGGACAGGAGTCGCGCGCCTCTGCTCAGCGCCCAGTGGCAGCTGGTTCTCTGAAGGGATGTGGCCCCGCCGTCCCCAGCACCCCAGGTTCCTGTGGACAGACGGTGTGGACAGACAGGCTGCCCTGTTCCTCAGAGGTTGGTGTGGACGGGCCTGACGCCCCACGGCAGAGCCACTGCTCCGAGGCTGACCCGTGTGTGGTGCCCACGGCTGAGGAGGGCAGCAGTTCATTCTAATGCCCGGTGGCCAGATAGCACAGCCTTTATTTACCAGATAGAAATTAGGGCCTTAAGAACACTTTGCACTCGGTCTTTTTGTCCCAGTGAGAATGTTGACAAGATGCGGAATGATGGGCATCGCTCAGTGCTTGCTCGCCGAGTCTGAGCAGCGCTCTGGCTGGGGATGGTTAATGCTGAAACGTGCGGGGAGAGGTGCTGGGCGAACCCTCTCGGGCCGGTGGCAAGGAGGGCCTGCCCTGCCAGCTGCCCCCCGACACGGCCACCTTCGATTTGGTGCCTGTGAGTGTGCCAGGCCCTGAGCCGGACGCCCCTCCTCTAAGAGCCATCGCTGTGCTGATGGCCCTGCTGGGTGGGTGCCCCAGGGGGGCATATGCTCCGGGAGGTCAAGGGGCGGCGGGGCCGGGACCTGGCCCCAGCCAGCTCAGGAGCAGAAATGCGTCTCGGATCCAGGAGCGGGTGGCCTTTCTGCCATGTTGGGCTGCTGGGTACTGAAAGGCAGCCTCCGGGGGGAGGGGGGGCAGGAGGCTGGGGACGGGGCCTCCAGCTCAGGGCCTCCATGGAATGGTGCCCGGGGTGGGCCAGAGGGTTTGTGAGGAGTCTTCTTGCTGGAATGAAACCAAGAGGCTCCCAGACCGGTGGGGCTAGCAGTGCTTGGGGCTGCCATCTGTGCTGCCCTGGGTTCCCTTCCCTGTCTGCGCTCTGCTGGACACTTGGCCTCGGGCATCTCCCCGGTTGGAGGCCTTGTTCCCCGCTGACCATGGAGCTGGAGGGTCAGCAGGCCAGCTCTGGGTGGGGAAGCGCGGGCTCCCGTCGGCTCCAGCACGCCTGGATCCGAGCTGCTCTTGTCTGAGAACACGAGTCCACCTCGCGTGGCTGGCCTTGGAGACCCGGGGGACCCAGAACGGCCTTGCTGTCACCTCGAGGAAGAGAGAGGGAAGGTCTCTGATGTGGGGCTTGCCTGGGTCACCTAGCACAGAGGGGTCCGGCCCTTAGCAGCTGAGTGACCTGGCTCAGTAAATGGAGACGTCTGTGGGTTTCTGTTCCCTTGTGCCTGGAGCACAGGACAGGATGACGGCTGTCTTGGCTGCGTGTGGGGGAGAGTAACTTAGCCTCTCTGTGGTTGTTCATGCTCTGCAGGTCTGGCCATAATGGGGACTGGCTGGCGCTCAGCACGGTGGGCTCGGGCTGGTGCCCGGCACGTGGCCGGTGCAGGCTGTTTGCATTTGCCCCGTTTCCAATAGGAAGCATATGCCCTGGCAGTGGTACTCACGTTTGCAGCCATCTCGGTCAAGTGGGGACTTGAACCAGGGCAGTGAGGCCTTCTCATCCCCTTGGGGTGGCTCCCGAGGAGAAGCTGCCCCGGGGAGTGGTCCTCAGTGAGGACAGCACCTTGTCATGCTCAGTCGGTTGTCAGGACAGCTGTGGTCACACAAGCAAGGGGGACCGTGGCACCTGCCCTCCAGACCACGTGTGTCCCCACGGCAGCACCCACCCTGCAGGAAGGGGTGGGGTTCCCTCCGGATCCCACTCTCTCCTGTAACTTGATGTGGGCCTGGACTCTCCCTGGACCCAGTGCCCTTCGGGAGCCGCGCACCGGCCTCGTCCAGAGCCAGGCCCTGACGACCCCCTGGTCTCAGTCTGCTGGTCTGTAAAGTGGGATTGGTTCAACCTTGGGTTTTCACTGGGCGCAGGTGGGGAGGGGCGGCCTGTGGCTGGACCCGAGGCCCCCAGAGCAGTCCTGCTGGTCACTGCCTCACGTCTGGGGTTCTGAGTGAGACCAAAGACGTGGAGACCACGGGCAGGGCAGAGTCAGAGAGACACGGGCTCTTGGTGCCTTCTGGTTGCTGAGCACGCTGTGCTCCAGGGAGGCTTCTGGTCCAGCGGGTGTTTGCTGGGGCAGTTTCTTGTGTCTCCAAAGGGACACAGACCAGGGGTGGGCTGTCACCCGGCAGATGCAGAACAGGGCTCTTGAGGCTTGAAACGTGGCCGGCTCGGGGCCCCCATCAGGCAGGGCCTCTGGTGCCACAGGAGCTCGGGATGGGGTGTGGCCCGGCGTCCCTGGAGCCGGCCTGCCCGGTGTCCCCTGGCACTGCCCTGGCATGGCCGGTCCTGCCAGCTGTCCGTGCGCCTGCCGGCGGCGGGTGGGGACAGGCTGCCAGCCCGGCCTGCAGGCTGGATGTGCTGGGATGTCCCTGGAATGCAGGGCAGCCCTCGGGCCATCTGCTCAGGGGCCACCCCGCCGGCGCCGGTGAAGACCGCCCTTTGAGGGTCTGGGGCACAGGAGGATTTTCATCCTGCAGGCGCCTCCGTTAAGCCCTGCGTCTCTGCGTCCCCTCGAGTGCGGCCACCGCCCTGGGCGGGAGGTCGTCCCCAGGACCCCCCGGGGTCCCCCAAGGGGTGAGGGAGCTCGGGGGGCGGGGGCAGGAGGCAGGCTCCGGAGAGGGCACTGCCGCCCGCCTCTGGCCAGGCCCTCCCGGACCTCCGCGCCCGCGGGAGGCCGCGCTTCAGGAGTGGACGGTCCTCCTTCCCGCCCCGCCGCCGCGGCCTTTGTCTTCCCGGGCTGCACAAAATGGCCGCGGCAGCCCTCCGCCATTTTGTGTGAGGCTGGCGGCGGCGGGAGGAGGGAGACCACTGCCCGCCCGGCTGCCCCGAGTGGCCTGGACGGAGCCCAGCAGCGGCCCCCACCCCAGCCCGGCCTTGGCCGCGGCCGCCCTGGGCTTGGCACCGGCGCGTCTTGGCAAGGCAGCCGGGAACCCCGGCCCTTCACCCGGCCCGGCCCCCTCGCCGCCCCCCGGGCTTCCCTGCCGAGCAGACGGAGATGCTGCGAGCAGAGCCCAGAGGAGCTGTAATTAAAGCCATGCTCCTGGAGGGAGTCCTTGGCAGCCACCGAGCTGCTCGGACAGTTCTGGAAATGACGCGGCCCCGGGGGCGGGGGGGGGGGGCTCCGGGACCCCGGCAGCAGGACCCGCTCCCTTCCGGCCCCGCGGGGAGAGGAGCCGGCTCAGGCCTGCGCTCCGGGCTGGACGCGGCTCGGGCCTGTCCTCAGGGCGCGGGACGGGGCCTCCTGGACGGGAGCCCCTGGCCGAGGGCCGCTCGCAGCCGGCTTCACGGGGTGGAGCCAGTGGAGCCTCCTCATCCCCGTGGCTGGCCCCGCCGTGCCCTGCGCCGTCCTGTGTCCCGCAGGCCCCACTTCCTGGAGCACCTCCCAGGGCTGGGAGCAGCCCCTGCCTCCAGCCTCCGGCTCGGCTCCTGCTCTGCGCGGCGCCCAGGGAGCGGGGTAGTAGCCCCCACAGCGCCACAAGCGGAGGCCGCGCAGCATCCCGGGAGTCTCGGCCGCAGGGACCCGCGGAGCGGCCCAGAGGACACGCCGCCGTCTCTGGAGCCAGCCCCGGGCAGTGGGGCCCCAGACGCCTGGCAGGTGGCGGGAGCAGCGGGCAGGGCTTGCGGACCCTAGGGCGACGAGGTCCTGGAGGGGCCGAGGGGCCGCCTGCCTCCTAGAGGGGGATCGTAGAAATTTCCTTGTCTGGCCCCAGGAGTGGCCGGGAGTGACGTTCGAGGACAGCATGTGCCTTTTAAAGGGGCTGAAGCCGTTTCCCAGGGAGTCGTGTCAGGCTGAGCGGGGGCAGCCCTGGCCATGGCTGAGGGTCACCTCCACCCCGTCAGGGGACACCCAGTAGAGCACGCGTGGAGCCGGCTGGGGCCTCCCCAGACACCTGTGGCCCAGCCCGGCCCTTGAGGTGGGGAGGCTTGCTGGACGCTGCCCTAGGCCCTTCCCAGACGCGCTCTCCTTGCGGTTCCCAGAGAGAACGTTCTGTCACCATGAAGTGAGATTTACTCATACCCTGGCTCCCCCCAGGAAAGCCCGTGGGACCAGGTGGTGGCCACGTGCCAGGCCAGACGCACCAGGTCCTAGGGGAACGTGGAGCCCCTCGGCAGAATGACCGTCTGGGGGGACTGCTGCAGCTGGGGCGAGGTCCCTGCCGGACGTTGTTAATGACAGGTGTGCATCTGGTGCCCTCCCGTGCCCGCCGCCGCTCGTCTCGCAACCCAGGCTGCAGCCTAAATGGAGAACATTTCAGATGCACGCTCGCCCTTGAGGTTAGTGCTGCTGCCAACGGTGAACACCATGTGGAGATGCCCACGGGATCACAGAGGGCTCTGCATGCTTGCCTCTCCCTCGGGAGTCCCAGCTCCCCCCACCCCCGCGGACACCCTGTCCCAGGCACGGAGGCACCCCCAGCATCCTCCTGATGGCCCCGGCATCCTTGTCCCACTTGCAAGGGCAGCTGAGGCCAGAGGTGCTGGCTCGCCCAATGCTCATCACTGCTTGGAGCCAGAGCAGAGGTTGGAACCCTGACCCAGGGGACCTCGGAGCCAGGTGTCCCTTCCTCCCCCAGGCCCGTGGCCCCCATGGATGCAGGTGTGTCAGCCTCCCCGGCCAGAGCCTGTGCCCTGGCTCCCCAAGGACTGCCACCTGTGTGCCTGGCCTTTCTCTGGGCTCCAGGCACCCCTGCGGGCCTGGCCCTGACCCTGGGGAGCGGCGTTCACTAGGCCAACCCGGAGGTCCCTGGGCACAGGAAAGCGGGGAGCTGGAGGGTCGGACACAGGCTGTGGAGGTGCCTATCGTGGTGGGGGGTGGGCAGCTGCACAGGGAGGGTGCACAAGGGCCCCAAAACACGGAGCGCTGGGGTCTGTCCAGACCCGTGGGGGGCTGGTGCGGGGGCTCTGGTCTAGAGGTACCAGTTCCCCACCCACATGGCTTGAAGCACGCGGGGGTACGTGGGGCTCTGGGAGGAGCCTCGTGCCAGAGAAATTTGGATTCCCGATCTGGTTTGGCTACTCCAACCCCAAGGTGTGCTGCTAGGGGCAGCGGGGCCCTGGGCTCCGTTCTGTCTTCAGGTTTGAGGTTTTTACACCATGGATGTTTTTGTGTTGGTTTTTAAGAACTTGACGGTATTTGTCTCAGTTGCTGAGTTTGGGCGCTGCGTAGATCATGCGCCCTGGGGTGGGAGTCTCCCCGCCTCCTGGCCGTGCCAGGCCCACGGTGGGCACACGGCCCCGGCCTGAGTCGATCAGGCTGCTACCTCCTTAGCTTTATGGGCCGTGTTTTCAGGGAGACCCGCCCCCCGCCCGGGGCCCCCGGATGCCACCCCCACGTTTTTTTCCCAGACTCCATTGTTGGCACGGCTTGCCGAGCAGAAACACTGGCCGCTTTATGGGGAGAAACCCAATCGGGGCGGCAGTGGGGGGCGGCCCTGGAGGGGGGGTTCCCGGCTCTCGGTGGCCCCGAGCCAAGCCCAAGGTGACTGCGGGGTGACACCGTCTGTCTTCCTCTCTCACTCCAGACATCCACCCGGCCCTGAAAGGGCCACCTGCCCACTAAGGCCTCCCACACACCTGTCCCCGGCTGGCCTGGCTCCTCCCACCCGGGGCTGCCCAGTGCCCTGCCCGCAGGCGGACACTGCAGGACCAGGGCTGGTGGCTGGCAGGGCGACTGCCGAGTTCTCACGCCCCGGCGGCCCTGCTCGGGGAGCCCATTCCGTGGGGCATTACTGCCACCCCTGCCAGCCGTCATCTGGGCTGACTGGGAAGGGTCCCCTTGGCTCTGTCTCAGGATTCCTGCCATCTCCCCCAAGAAAAAGAGGGTCCTCCCCAGGCCTAGGCCCCTGCTGGTCCCTGGGAATGTGGGGCAGGTAAGGCCCAGCAAATTTGCCCCTCCACCTTGGACACCCCAAGTTGGGGCTGTACCCTACTCACTCAGAAATATCTCTGCAGATGGGCCAGAGACCCAGAAATGGAAGTCCTCACTCTCACCTCCCAAAAACCCCGTGTTGTTGGCTAAAGAAAACCACGTTTTGCGTGAACCCCTTCATCGTGTGGGCAAAGCCAGAGTGGGGACCCTGCTGGGGGTCGTGATCTCTGCTTCCTGGTCACGGAGAGAAATAATGCAGCAGGTGTGCAGGGAACCCGCCCAGGCCCCCAGGAGAGAGGAACGCCGCCGTCGACCACGGGCACCTCTCCCACCTGCCACACCACCTGCCGCGGTGCTGGGTCTTCCGGGCAGGAGGCCTGGGGCCCCAGAGAATATGGCTGGTCCCTGAGCTGGGGCAGAGCTGGGACGCCCCTTGGGGGCCTCCCCAGTGTCCAGACAGGAGACAGGGCCCTCGTGGGCAGGAAGCTGGAAGAGCTGGGGTGGTCGCCCTCGGCAGAGGACAGAGACGGGCCAAGGAGGGTTGGGGGGCCGGCACCCAGCAGGGTATCGGTGGGAAGAAGCAGAGGCACAGGTCCCGTGGGTCGGGCCCCACGTGCAGCATCCCAAGTTCAGCTTCCGTGCCCTGCAGATGGTCAGTGCTCCGCCATGTGCGTGTCTTACACCCGTGTCCTTTCGTTTGAGGACCTGTGTTGCCATTTCCCCTCCGTCCTGCAAGTCCTGGGTGGGCATCTGGCTGGAATGGGCCAGAGCCAGGTGGGGTCACGATCGATCAAGCAAGCCCTGGCTGAGGCCTCCGGGCAGGTCTTGGGAGCCCCTTCCTTGGGATTTCTGCCCTCTGGAGGATCCCAGGCCTTGCTTGCCACAGGGCAAGAGCCTCAGCCTGGCCAGAGCCTCCTCTGTAAAGCGGGGAGCTCGGCTCCCCACTCCTGGGTCCTCCTAACTCCAGGCCCCAGAGCGTCCGTGCAGCTTGGTGTGGCATGAGCCACCCAGCACTGGGACATCGGCGGCCCTGACCATCCAAAGACAAGGCCCAGGTCTCCGTCGTCTCTGAGCCAGAGCTGTGCAGCCCAAGGTGGCCACGGAGGCTCCTCTCCAGGCCCCTGCAGGGAGCATGGGATTCGCGGGCTGGTGGGGCATGTCTGGGGAGGAGACACAGAGCTCTGGCATGGCTTCTGGCATGGCTGAGGCCTCTCTCAATCCTGACGCTGGTTACTTTTTTTATAAATCCCGAACAGGTCAAGAAGTGGTGCTGATCTGGGGGCTCCTGTCCACAGTTGGCCTTCCTCGCAGTGAGTGCACCCTCACAGTCTGGCCTGCTCTTTCCCGCCCGGCCTGAGCCCACAGGGTCATTGCCCTGCCATCCTGCGGGAGACGGGTGCGTGGGTCTGCAGCCCCAGCCTCAGTGTGGGTGCACCCCAGGGGGGCTCGCAGGATGGCCAGGATGGCCCCTGGCGCCACCGCACGCCTCTCCGACCGTCCTTGCTCCGGAGACTTCAGAGCAAGGAGGGACGTGGTCAGAGCTGTGTCTCTCCTGTTCGTCTCCAGGTCCTGCCACCAGACGTGGAGGTCCCTAGGCAGGGATCTAATGGTCCCACCGCCAAACCTCTGCCCAGGCTGTGCCCTCTGCCCGCAGCTGTGTCTCTCCTCCTCCTGCCACCCTTCAGCAGGTTCCCCCAGTGATGCCCACAATGTGCATGTGCTGCACTCGTGACACCATCCCCTTTGACGGTTCCCTCTGGCCTCCGCCACGACTGGCCGTGGCCCAAAGGAGATGTGATGTGCTCTGTTGCAGAGTCTGGATGAAAGAGGAGTGCTCAGCCCCGACCTGCTCTGCACGTGAGGACTCTTCTGTCCCTGGGGCCCACCGTCCAGGTGCCCTGCTTGCCTTCAGGGCCCTTTGGGGCCAGCAGTGCTCGAGGTAGCCCCTTCTCTGCCCAGCCATGAACCAGCGCTTGTGTGCAGTCCTAACGCACCTAGGACCGGTCCTCGACATGAGATGCCGCACGGTGAGTCTAGCCTAGAACAAGAACAAAGGCCCAGTGAAGAAAACCAGGGCACCTGGGCCTGTCCCAGGCTGAGCTGGAGGCCGCAGGAGGGGGTGCTTGTGGTGACAGCCAGTGCAGAGTACGGTGTGTGTCTCCTTCTAGCCTCCCCTTCTCTCCCTGTCTCTCCCCACCGTGGGGGGACCAGCACATGGGCTGGCCTGATGTACAGTCTGTGTCTCCAGCTGGGGCTGGAAGGGGTTAGCACAGAAGGCTTCGAAGCAAAAGCCCAGGCCTAGGGAGGACAGGTGGGTGCAGATTGCAAGGCAAGGGGTGTCGGAGTCTGCGCAGTGGCACACACATGGATTCCAGCCCTGGTTAAGGGTGGCCTGGTGCTACCCAGATTCCCCGAGGGCTAGCTCCTGCACTGACCCCATGTCTCGGTGAGGAAATCTAAGCCCTCGAGGGCATGAGATGTGCCCAGAGAAGCACAGCGAGGGGGCCAGCCTGGCTTTGCAGCCAGCTCCACCTGCAGGGCTCCACCCCTGCCTCGTGCCACCCTCCCCCTGCTGGCACCAGAGGTCAGAGCCAGGAGGGCCCTGCAGTGTGCAGGCATAAGGGTCTCAGCAGCTAAGTCTGAAGCCCAGAGGTTGGGTCAGGCATAGGGTCCCTCCCCCAGAGTCCCCTGGGCGTTCATGGGGGAGCCCTGGGCCGGGAGCCAGGTCCTTGGCCCATTTTTTCCCCCAGTAATGAGTCTAACAACAGTCACTCACCTCATAGAGCTGCTGGGTGGGCTCCAGGATGCCCGGGGCCATTCAGGGAGCGGCAGCTGCCCCTGCCTACAGGCCTGGGCATGAGACCTCCCTCTGCAGCAGTGGGCAAGGCCCCGCCCAGCACGGCCCAAGAGCAGACCCCCTCCCCGACCCCGAAAGGGGGCCCAGGACCCTACCCCCCGGCCCATCATCACTGCAAGACAGGATCAGCAATCCCAGCCTCACCGGGCCTGCAAGGACCTTGCGGCACCGCCCAGCCTGGGGCCTGCCCAGAGGAGGCAGCCTGCTGGGGGTGTCGTGGGGGGTATGGAAGGAGGGCTGGGGGCTGGGGAGCTCAGAGCACTCGGACTACTTCACTAGGTGGAAAGCAAACTGTCCTCATCTTGGCTCTGCCACCTGCCAGCTGTGACGGTGTGAAGGTGATGCTATGTCTCTGGGCCCTGGTGTGCTCACCTATCAGATGGGTTGAGAGTGGCATCTACATCACCAGCTCTGCCTCAGGGTCCCCCCAGGAAGGTGGTGGCCGTGGTGGACACTGATCCAGGCTGGCTGTGCCCTCGGGCCCTGAGTGCAGAGCCTGCCAGGGTCTCCAGTTCTGCCCCAGGTGCCTTCCCCAGAGGAGTCAGGTCCCTTTTCTGAAAGAAGAGCGTCCTGTGGCCTCTGCCGAGGTGGGTACGCTCAGGTCACTCTGGGCGGCAGCAGGCTGAGCAGAGCGCATGTGTAGGGCATCACCGCCTGTCCAGCGGGTGGAGGGAGCAGGCCCTAAGGCCCCCAGTGGGTCCTGGGGCAGCCAGAGAGGGGCTGGGTGGCCAGGGGGACACTTACAGCGCCTTTTTAGACACACGTTGGCTTCCAGCAAACGGTGACCTTCCTCCCGGTGTCGCCAAGGCAGGAGACGCCCCGTGGGAACATAACGGCCCCTCCTGTCCCAACGGGGGTGATCCAGCCATTGCAACAGTTCCCGCAAGGCCTGGCCCCTCCCTCCCTACATCTCTCTCTTTTTTTCCCCTCCGGTTTGGGTTTGTGGTTTTCTCCCGCCTTCGTGGCTGCTCCGGGGGTTACAGCTCAGGGCCCCTGCCCACCTGCCTGCCGGGCTCCCCGTGCCCTTTGGCCCCAGCCAGCCAGCCCCGCACCCGCCGCTCCCTGCAGCCCCCCCCCCCCCACTCCAGGAGGCGCCTCTGGAAGCCACGACGTCCGTCCGTGTGCCATGACCGACGGCCCTTTGGGGTGAGGTAGTAGGTTGTATAGTTTGGGGCTCTGCCCTGCTCTGGGTAACTATACAATCTACTGTCTTTCCTGAAGTGGCTGTAATATCGCCGATGGACAGCACCTAGGACCCTGGCTGGGGAGGGATGTGGGTGCAGTTGGGGAGGGACAGCAGCCGCGGGGGTGGAGGCAGTGGCTGCTGCGCACTAGGTCTGGCAGGCCGAGGTTCCACTCGCTGTGTGACCTTGGGCAGGTCCTTTGACCTCCCTGGGCTTCACTTTCCTCCTCTGTGAAATGGGGACGAAAGAGGATTGCAGATGGTACTGTGTGAGGCGTGCAGGGCAGGGGAGGGCTCAGAGTCGACCCTTCCATCCCCCCTACACTGTCCTGAGAGCCGGAGGGGACTGAGGGAGCAGTTTTTGCCCTGCCTGCCTCCGCTCCCCACCTTCCCACCCCCTGTGTATGGACTGTGGCCTCGGCTCCATCCCCATGGCCGGCAGTGGGCATTGGGAGGAGCAGCCGTGGACTTAGGATGAGGCTGGGGTGGCAGGGCAGACCCCCAGGGGGAACGTCAGCATGCCCCCCAGCGCCTTCTCCAGCCTGCCCAGCTCAGCGTCAGGCCTCTGGTCAGCGATGGCACCTCCACGGAGGGGGGCCGAGGCTGCCCAGTCCTTGCCGCTCAGCACTGCAGGCAGGATGTGAGGGGAGGCTCTGTGAGCACCGTGGCCCTGGGGACACGGGCTCCTACACGCTGTCCCCCCACAGCTTGTAGGGGGATGGAGTGGGCTGCGCCGCATGTGCCATCTGCACTATCCCTCCTGCCCTGCGCCTGCCCAGCCTTCTGGCTCAGCTCTGGTGGCCACCAACCACCAGGCAGGGACTGGGGCTGGGCATGGGGCAGGGGCGGGACAGCGGACCCTCCCGCACCCCGGGCACCGGCGGGGTGAGGTAGTAGGTTGTGTGGTTTCAGGGCAGTGATGTTGCCCCCTCGGAAGATAACTATACAACCTACTGCCTTCCCCGAGGAGCCCAGCGACACGTCCCCACGGGAGGGCCGCCCCCATGCCCAGCAGGTGACTCTGGGGGTCCCGGGCCATGGGCCAGGTGGGCGGGAGGCTGCAGCACGCACACCTCGGCTTCAATAAAAGCTGTTCTGATGAGAATCTGGAGTCGTGCCCTGTTCATTCCCAAAGCCCCGGGACTAGGTGATGGAGGGCGTGCACCTGTGGGCGCTGTCGTGGGGTGCATTGGCCGGGAAGGGGTGTGCATGACGTGGCCCTGGAGCCGTGGCCAGGCGGTACTCCCGGCCTGCCATCCAGCAGCCTGTGGGCCCTTCCAGAGGGTTCCGTCCTGGACCCCAGGCCCAAGACATGTCACTCAGCCCCCCTCCTGCGAAGAGACCCCCGAGAACTCCTTGCCAGGGGCATGGACGCCGATCAGCAGCTGCAGGCACAGGCCAGGGCCCAGCCTCCATGGCCACTTCAACACCTGCTGCTCCGTCTCAGCCCGGGAGCTCCCCATCCTGTGCTCGGCTTCTGGGGCAGCCCTTATTCAGGTGTCCGTCCTTGGGCCAACTGCCTTCCCAGTGTTCACCCTGTTTCTCCCGGAGGCCTCGAGCCTCATGCCGACGGCTGCTGCAGCCCTGTCCCCCCAGGTCCAAAGTCTGGGGGTTAGCAGAGGCCCGTCTGCGCCTGACAGAGCACGAGTGCACCCCTTGGGGAGTCCACACCCTGCCCCTTGCCCGTGATGCCTGGCCCTGACCCGATGAGGCACCACCTTCCCAGCCCCCCGAGTCTGCCCACCGCCCCCTGTGAGAGGCTACCCCCCGCTGGCTCTTGCCGGCCACACAGGGCACACGGGACTGGACACCAAGGCGGTCCTCAAATGCGCCAGCCCGACAGGAGGACAGTGAAGACTCGGACGGTCCTCCCTGATCCAGGGTCGGGACCCTGGGCCAGGGACCAGGGGAGGCTCCAGACCCAGCCAGGGGCCCAGCGGGGCTGGCTAAGGGGGGCCCTCCCTGGTCATGCGTGCAGCAGCCAGGGCTCGGCAGGACCCTCCTCTGGGTGCCCTGGGCCCTCCCACCTCCACTGTCCCCTAGCTGCCATCTTGGCCGGGGTTCTGCAGCTTGAGCCCACGTGCGGCTTGCGTGCCCGAGGAGCTTCCACTTTGCCGTCTCAGGGACAGCAGGCGCCCGGGCAGAAGGCGTCTGACGCCAGGGGCCGTCTGAGCTGGTGCAACTGGAGGCAGAGAAGGCTTTCCGCGGGGGGTGGGGGGGGCATCTTCCCTTCCCCTGTCACCCTCTGGCACCAGGGTGGCTGACAAGCCTAGGCACTGTCCACTTCCCTCCTCACCCATGGTCAGTCTGGCAGGGACTGGCCACTGGGTCCCATGAGTGTCCTTTCTGCCCCTGCCCTCTCGGCACCTCATTCCTTCCGCCCCCAGAGCTTCTTGGGGATCCTAATCCCTTTATCCAGCCCCGTGCTCTCGCCTGTGCGTGTTCTCACCTGGACCCCTCCTGCTCTGAAGGCATAGCCCCCTCCGCCGCATGTGGCAGCTCAGGCACCACGTCTGACCACAGTGGTCTGTGTCTAAGCCCCTCGTTCGCCCTTTCCTCCCGGCAGCTCCACTGCGCCCAGCCTTGGGGTCGGAGTCCACAGCCCAGCGGGGAGCAGCCAGGAACATGCAGCAGCCATTCCTGGTGGACAGATGGGGGGCTGGGAGGCCCCCAGGGAGCCCTGGACCCAGACCTGTCGTCGGGGTCGCTTCCTGATTTACCTGGATCACCCAGTGTCCCTCCCCACATTCCAGCCAGCCACCTTCCAGGGTCTCACTTGCCACCTGGTTATCCCTGGAGACGGGGGTCAGGATGCTCCTAAATGTGTGCACGTGAGCCAAAGTGCCGCGGGGGTGCGGAGGGGGTGAGCAGGGGGGGCATGGCGAGGTGGGAGGGCCCGAGTCCCCCCTGTGGCTGGACATCTGGCGCCACCTGCTGCCTGTCCTGGGCTGTGGCTCCCACTGACTATGGCCTGGGGTGGCCTGCAGGTGAGGGGGACAAAGGACTGCCCCCCCACCCCCGCAGGCCTGGCTCTGCGAGGTGGGGTGGTCACCTGGGGCCAGGACCAGGTAAGGTGGCCGAGGCCCAGCCTCGCGGGGGGCCTCCCTCTCAGGGTCATGGGGCAGGGCTGGCCTGTCACACGCCACCAGGAGCCCAAAAGAGGCTCCATTTCAGTTTCCTTTAAAATCCTAAGGAAAAATAAACACCAGTCCCCCACCCCCATCACAAAGTAGAGCGTTCCCCAGGAAAACTTCCCGAAGCCCCAGTGGCAGAAAGCAAAGAAGCCCCGGTGCCATTCATTTACATGAAAAAAAAAGTTTGTTCCCAGACCTAATAAATCAGCCCTCCTAGACTCGGATGCACAAAATAACTCAAGACAGAGCACAGATGCTCCCGGACATGGTTCGGAGCAGTGGTGGCTGGTGCCGAGGGGGTGCCAGGGCGGTGGGTCCCGGGGCAGTGGCTGGGTGCCAAGGGGGTCCTGGGCCGGGGGGGGGGGGGGGGGGGCGCTCGGCCGGGGCGGGGGGGTGCTCGTTGTCCTGCTGCTCAGGGCACTCGCGGCGTCTGCACCAGCTCACTGTAAAACCAGTGCAAATGCTCTTTCTCCCCCCCCCCCTTTATTTTTCCCTAAAAACAGAAGTTCTGGTCAGATTTTTTTCAGTTAGCGAAAACAGGTCCTAACACAGGTCTTTGTAAAAGCCAAACGGCCTAACGGGAGCCTTTGAGCACAGCGCATGTATCCCGCACGGACAGCGAGCGTGTGCTGATGCACGGTGTTCAGGTGACCTCTGTGAGCCCCAACCCGACCTGGGTGACATTCGGGTAATTACCCCCTCTGCGTGTCCCCCCCCCATCTGTCTTGAAGGAAGGACCCAGAAAGGGAACATGCCCTGATCCCCCCTCCGGCACTGGGTCTCCCTCCTTCGAGCACGGTGGCCGCACTGCCCCACCGCGGAGGGGAGGCCCCCCTCTCTCTCGGCCTGCCGCCAGCCCCCGCAGGGTCCCCCTTCCCTTCCAGGCAGCCGAGCCGCGGCCAGCTGCTGCCCTCCTTCCCCCTCGGACCGCGGCGCTTCCCCGCAGCGACACCGTGTGGCAGCAGGAGAGCATGGCGGCTGCCGGGAAGGGGCTGCCCCCCCCTGCCCTCCAGGGCCCTGTGCAGCAGCTGCAGCGGCAGAGGCAGGTTTAAGGTCAACAGGGGAGGGGTGGGGGAGCCGGGACGCTCCTGCTCCTCTGGCCCCCGCCAGCCCCTCCGGCTCCGGGCGCTACCCCCCCACAGCCTGCTTGCCGAGGTCACCGAGCCCCAGGTGACATAGCTGGTCCCGTTCCCCGGCACTTGAGCCCTCAGCATCACCACCCCCACCCGGCGCTGGCACAGCCACAGCCGGAGCAGACCCGTGAGGGGCACGGGCGCTCTCCAAGTGCGGGGCTCCGAGGCAGCTGCGGAGTTTGGGCCATTGCTGTCCCCAGGCACTGGGCCAGGCTCCCCGCAGGAAGGGAGAGGGGCCCTAATGCCACCCAGTGTCACTTAGCCCAGTTGGGTCTCCCTGGTGTTGCTGCCTCCTGGAGTGGGCAGGGTCTGAAGGGTCAGAGCGTCCTGGGCCCTGGGGGTCTGGGGAGTCCCCATGGAGCCAGGGGAGGTGCCGGGCTGGGCCTCTCTCTCTCTAGAAGGGTGGCTGGGTGGGGAGCAGCCCCGTTGCCATGTAGGATCCTGGGCAGCAGGAGGGCTGAGATGGGCCCGGAGCGGACAGGGCCATGCTGTCGCCTGAATGATGCCCGTGCCATCGTGCCTGTTCCGTGATGTCCTGACCCATCGGGGCCCCACTGCGGCCTTGTCCAGCGCTGCTGTTCGGGGAAACCATTGGGGCTCCTGGAAGGACACCCAGGCCCGGGGGATGTCCAGTGTGCTCCCAGCTCAGGCTGCTCCCGCTTTCTCAGCAGCCCCCACCGCCATGTTCTATGGCTTCCTGCCCCCACCCCCACCCCCACCCCCCAGGCGGAGGCTCCAGGGACTCATGGTTTCTCACCCCTGCAGGATCCCCAGCACCTAGCCCACTGCCTGGCACACTGCTGGTGCCCCATAAAGACCCACCAAGTGAAGAAACAAATTGGAGTGAGCATATGGTCTGTTGGGGTGGAGCCCAGCACCACAAGGGAGAATGGTGGGAGAAGAGTAGGGCAGGTGGGCGGCATGGAGCAGCACCTGGGGACCCGGGGGACCCAGGCTGAGGAGGGAGCTGGCTGCCTCCTGAAAGGGCCTTGAGATGCACATGGACCCAGGGGGCTCCCTGCATAAATACATCCAGAGCAGCTGCCAACCATGTCCTTTCTTGGAATTGGGGAGCTCCTGAAGGCTCTGACAAGGCCTGCCTGGAGGACACAGGCTCTTAGACTTAGTTTAACCCACAGTTTCTCAGGCCTGACCACACCCACCAAGCCGGTCAAGTCACACTAGTGGCCGTTCCCCAGAACAGGGGCCACCATAGCAAGCTGTAGCCCAGCCTGGCCTGGCAACTCTGCATCTCCCTGTGGCCACCGAGAGGAGAGAGGGCCCCAAGAGGTGGCGGCCACCAGGCTCAGGCCAGAGCAGATACACTTGGACCATTATGGCAACCAAGGGGCACCTTGGGAGAACCACTGGGAGGTGACACCATGCGATGGACCTGGAGGGGGACCGGGTGGCCTCAGCCTCGGCTGTTGACAGGCGGGCAGTCACTGAGAGGGGCCAGGCTGGGAACAGGCCCGGAGCAGGTGAGGTTGAGGACATGCCACGTGTGAGGACTTGGGGACCCCGCGTGGGCTGGAGGCCAGGCCTATACACCCCCCTGCCCCGCTCCTTAAGTGTCCTGCCCAAGGGGCATCCAAGAGGCCCTCAGGCTTCCTCGCTCACTCGCCCCGGGCCCTCGGGGTCAGAAGCCGAGCTCCCACGCGCTCCCATGGGCATCAGGCCCAGCCTGTGAACGGCAGCAGGCTCCCAGGAACCAGGCTGGGGGGTGGGAGGGGGCTGGGATGGGGTTTAGAGCCGGACAGTGAGCCGTAGTGTACTGAGGGGCCCCGGGCAGGCTCGGGGCCGGGACCCCCAGTTCCAGGTGCTTCTGTGCTCAGGCGAGGCCTTCACCCCGAGGAGGGGAAGCCGCCACGTGTCTCTGGCTGAGGCAGACTGTGAAGTACCAGGGGGCGGCCAGGCGAGGTGGTCTGTGCCGTCCAGACCCGCTCCTGTGGACTTGAGGTCACAGGTGAGCGGGTGTCCTGCTAGGGTGTGGCGGGCAGCGGGCTCTGGGAGGCTGCCCAGGACAGCAGGCAGGGCCTTGGCTTGGCTGGAGCCGCAGGCCAGACCCACCGGCTGGGGCCTGTGCAAGACCCCCTGCGCCTGGAGCCCCTGCCAGGCGAGGCTGGGGTCCCCACGGGCCTGCAGCCGCTGTGACCCAGTGCCACCCCCACCAGGGGCTCGGGCATGACCTGCTGTCAGGAGCCTGGGCCTCTGTCCCTCCCAGAGCGCTCCGAGAGCCTCGGTTCCCTGCTTGCACAACCACCAGGGCCTGAACTTGATTCTGTGGGATGGCACTATCCGGCCTGCCGTCTGGGGTGACCACCAGGTGGCACCCGGTCCCAGTAAACAGTGCCACGTGAGCCAGAGACGGGCCATGCTGGCCTGGTGGCCCTGGGGCCTGGCCTCTGTTGGGGGGATCGGGGAGGCCACAGTCCCTGAAGCCCCAAGGCCCACCAGGCTGTAGGATCACCGACGTGGGACTAGGGCTGGGATGGACGTGGGGCAGAGGCAGCACCAGCCGGGCCACCACCAAGGGAGGCAGGGCCCCTTCTCCCTTCAAACACCCCAGGGTGGGGGGTCAGCGATCTGGTGGCTGGCAGGGGAGGGAGGGACACGGGAGGCCCCCCTTCCAGCCCCAGAAGGACCGCCACCCTTTGCCCCTCCCCTGCACTGTGCGGGCGGGGGGGGGTCTGACTCCAGGGCTGAAGCCCAGCCCTGTGTCTGTCTGGACTCACCCCCACATGTGGCATTGGGCCACATCACCTGTGTCTCTCTGAGCCTCAGTTTCCCCCTCTATGGACCAGAAGCTAGCCCTGGGTGGGTGAGGCTGGCCATCCCTTCCACGCAGGAGGCCCTGTGGCCTGAGGTCACAGCTCTCAGGGTCTGAGATGGCAGGAAAGGTCTAGGAGGGAAGCCCCCGTTATCCACCACCTGCCAGGTGGCACAAGGCAGGGGGCGGGGGAGCAGGGGGGGCTTGGTCTCATCTGATCCCACAACAGGGGCTGAATCAGATTTCCCATCTCCATGCCTGGGACAGGGACATTGAGACCCAGAGATGCCAGCATCACGTCTGGGGTCACACAGTGCAGTGTCTTGGGGACATGGGTCCCCCTTTCCCCTCTGTGTCCCTTGAGCCCAGCATGGCCATACTGAGCAGTGAACACTGATTGCCGTTATGTACATGGTCACTGCTTGGTGCCCCTGGGCGGTCAGCGCTCCCCTAGGGCTTCTGGGAGCCCCATCCCAAGGGAATCCCGGAGTAATCCCTCAGCCTCACAGAGGCTCGCCCCCCAAAGTTGCAGACTCACCAGGACAGACCGGTGGCATAGTGGGCAGGGAGTGTGGGAATGGCCATGGACAGTTGGGCAAGTGCCACCCCTGGCAGCTGGTAGGAGCTGGGTACACGTGCGCATGAGAGACCGAGGCCCTTCCAGCCCAGCTGGCCCATGGCCCGGTGAGGCCCAGGTGGCCCGACAGGTGAGATTGCCCCATTGGCAGTGGGCGGGGGCGGGGGCGGCTGCCAGCCTGGGGGAGCCTGGTGGCTGTGAGGGTAGCAGAATGGGAGCCGGGCCATATCAGGTGGGCTCAGCTGCTCCCAGAGACCCTAACGGCCAGGCCAGGGCTCAGCTGGGCAGCCTTCTCTGGGAGGCCGTGGGCTGTGTGACCTCACTGGGCCCGGGCCCTGCGGTCCTAGGGGAAGGCGGAGGCCACAGGTTGTGTGACCTCACGGGTCCAGGCCCAGTAGTCCTGGGGGAGGTCACAGGCTGTGCAACCTCACTGGGCCTGGGCCTGGCAGTCCTGGGGGAGGCTGAGGCCAGACCACTGTCCTGCCCAGCATGGGGCCTGCCTCCCAGAGGGGGGGCCAGATGTCACCTGGTGATGTCCCACCTGGGAGCTCACTTGCAGCAAGGCTGACCCCCCACCTGCAGCCACAGTGGTCCCTGCCACCCTGGAGTGCATGGTGCCCAGCCCCTGCTCATGGGGGGGCCCTCTGCCGAGCACGCCCCTCCTGCTTCTTCTCCCCGTCCCCATCCCCCGAGCCTTCCATTATACCCCCAGCCTCTGTTGCCACAAGCCGGGCACTGCCGTGTCATCCGACCCTTTTGTGGGTGTCCGTCTCCCCAACACACAACAGACTTCTTAATGATGAGAAGTCTGCCCAAGGTCCCACAGCCTGGCAGACACAAATGGTGCCTGGGGCCGTGGGTGTACTTGCACAAACACGGGCAGGCCTGGTTTTGCCTCAACCAGCTGCCCCAGAGGCCAGGGTCCGGCCTCTCCACCTCTGGGGAGCCTTCCTGGCAGCAGTCCTGTACCCAGACATTCTCTGGTCCTGCACCGGGCACTACGGATGGCTGGGAGGGGGCGGCGGGAGCGGTTCACGGTCCAGGGCAGCCTCGACTGCAGACGTGCCTGAACAGGACGCTCACCACCTTGCTGGTGCCACTGTCTAAACTGTCCTTCATGCAGTTCTCTCCGGCGGGGAGACAGACCTGGGTCGGGCAGCGGCCACACAGTAGGCTTGGGGGAAGGGCTGCGGGAGCTTTGCAGCCCCCCGGGAGGAGCAGCCCCAGGAGAAACAGCAGGGCTCGGTGGAGAAGGGTTCACAGTGGCTTCCCCGGGCAGGGAAGTCCTGAGTTGGGTTTTGTAGGATGCATAGGAGTCTGCTAGCTACAGAGCAAGGAAAGGGATGAGGGGCCCCACCCTCATACTCTGATCATATGTGTAGGTTATGGGGGCCTCTGGGGAGTCACTACGTGGTGTGCTGATGTGAAGGAAGGCTGAGGAACACTCTGCGGGCACTGGGGACCACTCATGCCCGAAAGGGCAGGTCGTTCCTAGAACCAGTCTCAGAATGAATCAGGAAGCTGTAGTTTCAGATGATAGAAACCCAAGCCAAGGGGTACCTGGGGGGCTTAGGGGTGGAGCGTCTGCCTTCGGCTCAGGTCATGACCCCGGGGTCCTGGGATTGAGTCCCGCATTGGGTTCCCCGCAGGGAGCCTGCTTCTCCCTCTGCCTGTGTCCCTGCCTCTCCCTCTGCGTCTCTTGTGAATAAATAAATAAAATCTTTAAAAAAAGAAAAAGAAACCCAAGCCAAACCGGTGTAGGCCCAGGGGGGTTTATAGGCTGAGGCAACCAAAAGTCCAGGAGCTGGTCCAGTGTCAGGCATGGTTGGGTCAAAGGGTGTCTTGAGAACGCTGCCCTTTTGTGCCGCCTGCCTTCTTCCCCGTACCACCCCTCTCGGGCAGGCTCCTCCTGACAAGGCAGAGAAGGCCGCACCCCCATCCCACTCCCCGACCCTCCTCGGGAAATCTCTTCATTCTTCTCTGATCCCCAGGGGGGCGGCAAGCAGGCCGAGCCCAGGAGGAGCCAGCAGAGGCCCCATGGCGTCAGCCCACACACCTGCCTGCTGGGGGACGGGGTGCCCAGAGCCTGGCCCGGGGCTCCCCTCCCTGCTCCGAAGCACCTCCCTTTGCCCCTCCCCCACTCCCTCACCTTCAAACTCGGCATCTCCGTGCTGCCATCCTGAGCGCCACCCTGGGGAGTCCCAGAGGGTGGGACCCACAAGGACAGGTGCTAATCAGCCCAGCCCCGACGTGAGGTCCATGCAGGAAGGCGGTGCCCCCGAGCTCGAGCCCTTTCCCCTTGTGCCCTGGGCCCACACAAAGTTGGCACTCAGGGCTTCTGTCAGATAGACAGACCCATGAGGGGACATTTTTGTTGGGCTTTGAAGGATGAGTAGGAGTTCATCGAGGGAAGGAAAGAAGAGAGGCCCAGAGGTGGGCAGGAGCTCTGTGTATTCTGCTGCTGCGAAAGAGGTGGAGGGCCCCAGGAGGAGGAGGTGAGGTCCTGGTCCTCCAGGAGCCAATGTCCACTCCTCCCTGCCCCTGGCCTCATGGTGCCCCTGGGCCTTGGCCTGCTTCCCCTCCATCTCCCAGCCCCAGCTGCCTCCTCCAGGGGGCCTCCCCGGCACGGGCTGGTGGCACTCCCTGCCTACCCTGCCACTCCGGCCCCCTGTACTGGGCCCTGGACAGCCCGTGTGACCCCCCCCCATGGGCTGGACAGCACCCACTGGACAAATGAGGACACTGGGGTGACCCAAAGTGACACCCCCAGCTGGGATGGATCATGTGGGGGATCCCCGGCCACAGACTTGAGGCTGACTCTGAGAACATGACACAGAGCTCCTGCAGGCCTGTGCGGGGCCTGAGCCTGGAGGACCCTGGTGAATGATGCAGGCGGGTGGCCCCAGTGCTGCCCCACACCTCATCCTGTCCCCCAGACTGCGGCCCGCAGGCCCCCTGAGGAGCACCCCCGCTGGGCTGTCCCACAGCCCTCCCCACTCCCAGGCTCCGGCCTCTCCCCTAGCTAGGCCTGCAGGAGACTTTCCAAGGAGAAAGCCGGCTCCCCCGCTCCCGTGTCCCCCGTGGCCCTCAGCCCTCCTGCACAGTGGTCACTGCTTCCCTGTGACCGGTCCCCTGCCTGGGCCACCATCCCATGTTGTGCCCTCGGGCCACACCCGACCGCCAGCTCCCCAGCACCCCGACCCCTGCCGTTAGCCCAGCAGCCCCCCCGGGGAGAGCCCCACCCAGCCAGCCCGCCCCTCCTGCTTGTCCCCATACAGTGGGGACCTGAGGCCCTTTGGGGCGCTCTCCCCACCACCGGGCTGGGCTAGTGGCCACCGTGCCATGCCCCCACCCTCCCAAGCACTTCCAGCGGTGGCACAGCTGTCTCTGGGCAGCTCCCTGAGCACAGGTCTAGGTCGGGCCCAAAGCAAGGGTCAGGAGGCCGGGCACCCAGCTGCGGAGGGCCCCCCCATGCCCACCCCTGGCTCTCCATGCTGTCCCACCTCCCTGACCACAGCCCTAGAAGGCTGGGAGCCACGTGCAGCAGCCCTCCCAGGCCCCCCAGGCTCCCCAGTGGCAGCCCCAGGGTGAGTGGGAACTCTCAGCCAGGCCCCCAGCCCACGTGCCTGGTGGGGGTGATGGGAGCAGGTGGGGTGCCTCGGCTGCAGTGACCAGCCACAGCCCAGCGCAAGGTGGCCCAGTGATGCTTCTGTGCATCAGCTACCGGGGACAAGCCCCACGTGTCCCTTGTCCCTCGGTGCTAAGTCGCCAGGGTCTCTGGCCCCAGACCACACATGTGGCTCCCTTCCCTTCCCCTCGTGCCCCCTGCACCATATTCCCTGTCCCCCTGACCCCCTGGCAGGGACTGGCCCATCCTGGAATTGGCTGGACCATATGGGGCCCCTTAGACGGGGCCAAGGAGGTGCTTGGTGGACAAATTCCTCAGTCAGTGGAGCAGGGAAAGGGACGGGGGGAAAACCAAGCCACGGGGAATGGGGGGCACCCTGGGCCCCATGAGGTGTGCTCATCCCCAATGGCCACCTGTCCACAAGGTCGAGTGTCGCCCAGAACCTGCCCCAGCTAGAGGGGCTCTGAGCCCGCCTGCAGCTGTGAAGAGCACCCGGGACTCCTCGTGGTTGCGCCCTCCCGCTCTCTCCTGGGGCAGGCCCCCCCTGTGCTATCCCTGCGGTCAGCTCCCAGGCCCAGCTGGGCTGCTAGGCGGACACCCAGGCCTGGCAACAGGGGCAGGACCCAGCCCCGCAGGAGGGTCTTGAGGGGCAGTCAGCTCCGGGGCCCGGTGAGCTTTGCAGGGCAGATGGGCGGGCGATGGCCGGAAGCGGGTCTGCTGGCTCCTGACCGGTCGTCCCCACTCCCCCGGGGCCCACCTTGTCCCAGCTACTCGGCCCAGGGAGCTGGGTGCTCCTGCCCCGAGTCAGCCCCCTTGTTCTCAGGCTCTGGGTGTTTTCACAGCCAGGAGGTGAGGCGAGGTCACCCCAAGGTCACATGGTGGTGAGTGGGGGGCGGGGGTTGGAAGCACCTGCGACCCCCACACGCAGAGACGGCTCCCGTGTCACAGGTCAAGAGCCTGAAGCCCAGGGAGGAGCAGCCCCTGAGGTCATGCTGGGTCATGCACTCAAAGCCAGCGCTTCCGGCCTCTGGATGGATGTGGGCCTCCGTACTCCACGCCACCCCCCGAGCAAGACGGTATGTCTGTCTGTCCAGCCCGAACCGGGACTGTGCAGCTCTATCTGGGAGACACTACCTCTCACAGGGAGAGAGCAGCTGCGGAGAGCATACAGGGGCCGTGGGAGGCGTGCCCTTACCGGCTTGGGAGTCTGGAAGGCTTCCTGGAGGAGGTGATGTGACCCAAGTCTTCAGGGACAAAGAGCCGAGATAGAAGCAGGTGGCGTCCACAGGTGAGGGGGCGCCCGGGAGGCCTGGGACCTGGAGGTGAGAGCTGAGTGAGGAGGCCGTGAAGGCCCTGGGGTCCTGGAGTGCCACGGGGAGCGAGTGAAGGCTTTACAGGTTCATGACAGATCAGGTGTGTGTTTTGGAAGTGCTGGTGGCCTTGCAGCTGCTGGGAGGCCATGGGAGCTGGTGGGGTTGGGGGGGCTGCTCCAGGCAGGGCCCGGCCGCTAGGGGGAGCCCCGGCCCATGGCGCTTGGCAGGGTCCAGCAGCAGTCCCTCCTCTCCCCTCCCCCGGCCCCAGGTGCTGTGGGGCCCTGTGGCTTCATCCTCCTTCCCGCTGCTCCTGCTCCCCGGGCCTGCAGACCTGGCTCTGAAGGGGCTGCGCCCCGACCCCACGGCCCAGACCACCAGACAGCAGGCCAGCCAGCAGCTTCCGGTGCCTGGCGTGGGGGCTGGCTTCAGGGACTAACCTTTCACCAGGGGGTGCAGGGCACGGCTTCCCCTCTGCTGGGGTCCAGGGAAGCCTCTTGGAGGATGAGCGCCTCTGGTATTGGGGTAGAGGGTGCTTCAGGCAGAGAGGACAGTGGGAGTAAAAGTGCAAAGGTCCTAGGACAGGCCCGTTGGAACTGCAGGGGTACGTGATTTGGGGCTTAGATGCTTCTAGAAGTTGCTGTCCAGCATGACTATGGTTTTGGGGTCCAGGACCAGGTCCCGAATCTAGGAGGCATGGCCCATGACAGGAGCTGAGGGTGTGAAGTGGCCCCAGTGGCCAGGGTGGCCAGGATAGGGCCCATGCCAGAAGCATCTTCGTGTGGCTTCTGGGTCATGCTTTCACACCCACGACCAGCTCCAGGCAGGCTGGGAAGCTAGGCCAAGGTGCCTGAGCTGGGGGCGTCCGTCAGCATCTGGCCTGTGTGTGTCTGGCACCCAAGGCCTCTGGCCCGGCAGCAGGATCCAGACCCGTGGGTGGCCTGGTGGTCTGCAGCCACCCTCTCAGGACAGCAACATTTGCACACCCTCTGCCCTGACCTCTGGATCCCAATCACCCGTGAGGCTGCACACGGGGAGGGGGTGCACTGAGTGTTCCCCCTCAGAGGGGCTCCACACCTCGGTCTGTTGACCTCCAACCAGGTCCAACCTGGGGTTTCAACTTGTAGTTGACATTCTCTGTGCTGGGTTGACATTGGTCTGTGCTGGGTGGTGCTGTGAGCAGTAGCCCTCTATCTGACTGTGGCTGGGGGGTCCCGGGCACCTGGGGAAGCTGGGGGTGAGGGGTGAGGGGGGTCATCAGGAGGATCTGGGCCTCTCACAGCCCTGGGGGCACACACACCACTGACCCGGCCTCGTGGTGGAGCCGTTTGGCCAACAGCTGGCTGCTGACCAGGGCCTGGGTGGGGGGCTGGAGATGCTCGGGGTCAGGGGAGCAGTGGGGTGGGGAGGTCATGCGGGCAGACTGTTACGGGAACAGCCTTCCCTGGAGCCACCGGGCCCAGGGCCTCACTCGGTGTCTGTGTGACATGGCCACATGAGTCCAAAGGGCAGGTCAAGGTCAGGGCCGGCTAGGGCCAGCAGCCAGGGCTCCTCGCCCATGCCAAGCCCTCTCCTGCGTGGTAGGCCGCAGCTCTCAGGACTGGGACAGCCCTGGGCTGTGTTGGCTGTCGGACTGGGGCCCCAGGTGTGGGGTGGCTAGGGGGTCACATGAGCCCAGGACGCCCCCAGCTCTCCAGGGTGGGTGGGAGGCAGAGGGGCTGCCCGGGAGCCCCCCTCTAATCCCAGCGCTGTGGCCCCTCTGCCTGTGTCCCTACCTGCAGCCTGAGGCCCTGGCACCATGCGTAGGGCCCGTGGGGACTGAAGGGGCTGGCTCTCCTGCAGTCTGCTCTGGGCCTTCCTCCCCTGGCCCTTTGCTGCCTGCTCTGTCCAGAGTGCCCTCCCTGCCTCTTGTCCCCTGCGTCAGGTGCCCTGCTCCCTGACGGTCCTCACCTGAGCTCTGTAAAGCCCAAACCTGCCCCTGCCCTGCCGGGTGGCTGCCAGCCTCACATAGGCCCCAGGCCTCACAGCACTGTCTCCTCCACCTGGAAAGTTCCTCCCAGGGTGAACTTTCCTGACCCCAGCTCCTAGCTTCACGTGGGGACCAAGCCTTCGTGGGCTCTTCCCTGCCCGGCTCTCCTCTCATCTCCTCGGGGTCACCCTCCTCCCAGCCGTCCTCCTCCCCGGGTGCCCCCTGCCCTCTCAATCCCCTGCATGCCACCCCGCCCTGGGGTGGCACGTCAGGGTGAGAACAGACTGTCTCCTGCGCAACACAGAAGATTCCAGAACAGGTTAGACAGCAGAGATGGATCAGAGGTGCTTTCAGAGGAGGGGTGCGGGTTGGGGAGCTGCCGGTGGCTCAGCAAGACGAGGAGGTGATGAGAGGCACTCCCAAGCAGCCCGGCTGGGGCCGGGGCCTGTGCAGGGGCAGCGGGGTTTGGGGATGTTGAACCCCCCGGCGGGGGTGCTGGGGTTCGCATGAGTGCCCACTTGGTCTCCGAGGACAGAACAGACGCCCCCAAGGCACCACCCCCACCACCTGCCCCAGCCTTCTCCCAGAAGGAGCTTCCCCATTCCCAGCAGCCACGGGTCTGCAGATAGGGCTCAGAGCAAGAGGGAAAAAATAAATTCTTTGTGCCGCACAAGCTGCTGCCCTTTCCCACAAAGCGCTTACAATTCTGGCTTTGTTTCCGGTGAAGCAAATGATAGAGAAACTCAGGGCTGTTCTGTTCGCATTGCGGCGGGGCCTTCAAAAGCAGCCCCCCGGAGCCGGGTGGGGGTGGCGGGAGGGAAGGGCCAGGCGTGAGCTCGGTGCCCGGGGTGGGGGGGCTCGTCATCAGCGCAGGGCATCCCCCAGAGGCTGACCAGGAGCGGCCGCACCTGGCACCCTCGCCGCTGGGGACGCTGCCCTGTGCAGCTGGAGGATGGAGCTCTCCTGGGACGGCGTGGCAGCCGCTCCTAGAATGGGCCAGAAACCCGGGAGCCGCAGGCAAGGTGCCCTCAAGTGGGAAGCTGGGAAATGAGCAACAGAGACGGTCAAAGGTGCTGGCAGCCCGGGCCTAGAAGCTTCCTGCCGCGCCGACCTTGGCTTTGCAGAGCAGGAACGAGGGCTTCTGATGTGAGCGGCCCAGGGGAGCGGAGGGCAGGACGGCGCCCACCTCCGCCCCGCCTCGACCTCCCCCAGCACCGCCCCTGCCAGTGCATGGAGCACCCCCTGGTGTGCACACACAAAGACGTGAACGTGCACAAACGGGCTCACACACATGGGTGTGAATGCACATCTCACATGAATCTGTGCACAGGCCCACTGACCGGAGCTTTCAAGGAGGCAAACACACACATGCACACGTGTGTGTCTGCTCACGCACACGGGCTTGCGTGCATACGGATGCACGTACACACAGGCAGACACTCACGTGCATGTTTGCACTCAGGTATATGCCACACAGTCCCCCAGGTAGCACATGCGTGTGTGCACGGCCACCTGCATGCACATGCACACACGCATATACACACATTGGGGGGCTGGATGAGCTCCCTCAGGTGCACCGCCTGGCTTCCAGGGGCAGCTCGACCCACAGCTGGGGGCTGGCTGTGCCCACCCTGGGGGTGCAGGTACCCTCAGGTCACACAGCAGAGGCCAAGGCTCTTGTTATGGTTTTGAAATAAAAACCCCTTCCATTTATACCTTAACAGAGACAAATGGAAGCTTTGAGAGAGGCAGTGGAGAAAGATTCAGCTTCCAACTCTAGTCCACCAGTTGACCAATGGATGACTCATTATCCAATGAGCGCACATTCAGAGCCTCCGACCTCCCTGGATGTGGAGGACACGACACTGCAGGAAACTCAAGTCTCTTTCCTGTAAATCTGTGAAATCCAAGGAAAGGCCTGGTGGTACTGAGGTGAGCGCGCCCCAGCTCCCAGCCCCCAGCCCCCACCGCCAGGCTGAACCCAAGCCCCCTCCGCGTGTACAACAAACACTGTATTCAGGAAGGGGTGACAGACAGGTACTCAGTCCTAGGGGCTCAGGCCCCCCTCAGCTACTTGGAGGTTCCGGAAACATTGCCATGACCCACATCACGCGGTGTTTGCCAGAAGGTACGGTGGAAACAGCAGCGAGCCAGGCGGTGGGGGCCCGGCCGCAGCGGAGGCTTCCCCAGCTGGCTGGTCCCACTCTGGGCCTCCATCTCCTCGCCTGCATAATGGGGAGAGGGGTGTTGAGCCAGGGCATGTCCCTGGGGCTTGTGGTTGCAGTGCCACCCACACGAGGAGGCCCCGGGCCCGGGAAGCTCCTCCGGAGGCTGGGCACGTAGGCTATGGGCACAGGCTGGCCTCCCCTCCAGGGCGGCATAAGCACCACCCAGGAGCAGGGTGGTGGGAGGCTGCCTGGAGACATGTCAAGACCAGGTTGCTGGGCTGCAAAGGGGACACCAAGGCCCCTGTCCCCAGGCCCACATGCAGTAAAGCCTGACGACCCCTGGGCATCCCGAGGGCCACACAGATGGAAGACTCCACCCGCCACTTCTCGAGCCCCGCCCCACCTCACTGATTCTTCCAACCGCCTGATGAGGCAGGACTATCAGTATTCCCTCTTTACAGATGGGGAGACTGAGGCACAGAGAGGCGAAGTGATTCACCTGTCGCACCACAAATGGCAGAGTCAGTCTGTTCCAGTGGCCGTGCTTTTGACCACTGTGGTGGCATAAAACAACCGCCCAGCCCCTGCAAGATGTCCACGTCCCGATACGTCCAGGGTGGGTGCAAGATGTCCACGTCCCGATACGTCCAGGGTGGGTGCAAGATGTCCACGTCCCGATACCCAGAACGTGAATAAGTTACCTTATGTGACAAAAGGGACTTCGCAGGGGTGATTAAGTTAAAAATCTTTTTTTTAAAATTTTATTTATTTATTCATGAGACACAGAGAGAGAGAGAGGCAGAGACACAGCAGAGAGAAGCAGGCTCCACGCGGGGTGCCCAATGCTGGACTTGATCCCAGGACCCCGGGATCACACCTTGGGCTGAAGGCAGACACTTAACCGTTGAGCCGCCCAGGTGTCCTGGGGTTCTCAATAAGTTTTAAGAGTACAAAGGAGTCATGAAACCCAAATCTTTGAGCATGGCCATCCTACACAACCACCACGGTGCTTCACACCGGGACGTTAACGTTTGATGGGATGCTATCCAAGCTACATATCTCATTCTGATTCCACCAAGTGTTCCTAAATCTCTTACAGCAACTGAAAATCCCAAAGAGGATATATGTGTGTGGGGTAGCATTTAGTGGGACAGAGGTTCAGCTGGGCAAGAGCCAAGGAGACGGACCATGGTAATGGTCATACAGCAAACCGTATACTTCATAATGGGAAATTCTATGTTACGTGTATTGTAAAATAAAACAGAAAAATTACTACGAAAAACTAACTAAAAGGGTGTTCAAATGCAGTAAGTAGCATGCACATCGTAATAAAAACAAGCACCTGCCTTTGGTCCACCTCTGACTCTGGCAGTGCCCCCCGGGGCAGCCTCAGGAGCCCCCACCAGGAAGCCCAGACGCTGAGGTCCCAGGGCATGAGCCACGTTCCCCCTGTGGAGGTGGGACCGGAGCTCAGACTCTCAGCATGACTTTGCGGCCCTGAACCAAAGGGTGTTGGGAACACGGAGCCTCTCAGGGTGAGCCCTGTGTCACCCACAAGGCATGTGTCTGGTCCCGGGGGTGAAGCCAGAGGCCCGAGGATTCCATGGGGTCCTGCCCTTTCCATCAGCCCAGAAAGCTCCAGTTGGATCTCAGGTCCTGCCAAGAGCCACCCCTCTCTGCCCGGCCACCGGCTGACCTCTCGGGGTCCCTTCCAAAGGGGTCAGAGGCGACTGGGCAAGGAGGCCCAGGTCTGGGTGGGACCTGGCCGCCTGGTTCCCTCCCAACCGGAGCCTGGTGGGGACATGTGGGGCAGCCACCCCGGCTGCCCGCTGTCCTGTTCACCTGCCCAAGCACACCCCATCCATGACCTCTTCATCTAGGGCAGGACCTATCACCTCTTCTGTTCCCACAAGAAGCCAGAGCCTATTTTTAGACCAAAGCAGTAAGTGACTAGAGGAGCCTCTAGAAGAGTGCTGGAAGGTGGGGGGGCCACAGGCAGGGTCCCCTCCCTGGGATGTGATGGGGACAGGACGCAGAGCAGCCTGTCTACTCCCTCTTTGCAGAAGGCAGAGGTAGGTGGCTCTTTCTGCTGACCTGCCTTGGCCCGGGAGTTTCTAGCAGAAAAGGGGAGCTGATTCCCCCCAGGCCACGAGCTCCGCTGATACCAGGCCTGGAGATTGGTCCTGAACACATTTCCAGAGCACGGAGCACGAGCCCCACTGATCATAATTCACTGCAAGTGCTCAACCCAGAGAGTCATGTGTCCGCTTTCCCTCAGCAGGGCAGGAAAAAATGCGTCCCTCGTGGGCACTGGCAGCTGGCTCCTGGGGCATGTCCCAGTCACGCCCCCAAGTACAACTCAGAGTCCCCAGCTGGCAGGGGCCCCTTGAAATCAGCCCGCCCAGCCTCTCAGTTTACAGTCAGGAATGGACGCTGGGCGGTCTGGCGGTCCAAGGTCACAGCGCCCTGGAGGGGAGTGGTGGGCGCAGTGGAAAAAGCAAGGACACGTGAGCCGTCGGGCAGGGGGGCCGGGCCTGGAGCTCCCAGGTTTGCGTCTCAGGGGGCGGCTCAGCCGTTCAAGCCTCAGTTTCCACAGCTGGGAGCTGGGAGGGGAACAGCTGCCTGCAGGCCTGCTTGAGGCTGGGCAGTGCTGAGTACCAAGTGCCCTGTGCACAGCCGGCGTGTCATGCACGCCCTCTCTAGGCAGCCAGGCAGGGAGGGGGCTCGGCCCCCAACCCTCTGCCCGGGAGAGTGAACCGTTGGGACCAGCACGGCTCTTAAGGGACATGCTCAACAATCCCTGATTACCAAGTGACCCCTGCCCCCGTGCCAGGCAAGGTGTGGGCACATGGCATCAGGGGCGGCCAGGTCCCCGCCTTCACATCTGAACCAGAAGACAAATAAGTGTCACCAGTGATTGAAAGAACAATTCAAGCTTCTGTGTCCGCTTAAATGCAGACTAGGTTATTAGGACCCGCTCTCTCTCTAGAAATAAGTAAAATATTTTGTTTTTAAGAAATCGCTTACAGAGGATGTTAAAAACCTCTAAAAGTGGCCCAAAGAGTGGAGAACCTCCAGGCCAAGTTGGGGGGGGGGGGGAGCAAGAACGGACGGGGGGGCGGTCAGTGTGTAGCAGCCACTTTTGCCCTCAGGCTGTTTGCCAGTCTGGAGAGTTTGGGCCTTGACCTTGGCAGGGAAGTGCACGTGAGGACAGAAGCCAAGGTACCGGGCTTCTAGTGGAGACGCTCCCTCAGGTGAAGCCAGAGGCCTGAGGGCCACACACCAGGGACTTGGGACCAAGGGAACTTTCCAGCAACTCTGCAGGAGCCCAGAGCCTGCCTCACTGTCCAAGGAAACCGGCACTGGGGTCCTATTTGGAAAGTACTGTCCTGGGCACCCACTTAGCCATCACAGGAGTCTGTAGAGAGTGTTTTCTGGGTTGGGGGGGGGAGTGGTTTTAAAATTAAACTCAGGGGCGCCTGGGTGGTTCAGCGTGAGCATCTGCCTTCCGCTCAGTATGTGACCCCAGGGTCCTGAGATCGAGTACTGCATCGGGCTCCCCGCAGGGAGCCTGCTTCTCTCTCTGCCTGTGTCTCTGCCTCTGTGTGTGTGTGTGTGTGTGTGTGTGTGTGTGTGTGAGGAATAAATAAATAAAATCTAAAAAAATTATTCAAAACTTTTACAAAATTAGGGATCCCTGGGTGGCGCAGCGGTTTGGCGCCTGCCTTTGGCCCAGGGCGTGATCCTGGAGACCCGGGATCGAATCCCACGTCGGGCTCCCAGTGCCTGGAGCCTGCTTCTCCCTCTGCCTGCGTCTCTGCCTCTCTCTCTCTGTGACTACATAAATAAATAAAAGTTAAAAAAAATAAAACTTTTACAAAATTAAAAAAATTTAAAAATAAAATTAAACTCAGCACTACCACTTGCTTCCACCTGGAGAAATGAAGTGATGGGTTTAAGTCCGCACCCCCGGGTCAGTGTTCCCCATCAGCTGCCACAGACCACCACCTGCCTGCCAGGCTGCTGGTCTGGTGTCCTGCCCCACGCCGCCGTCACCTTCTAGAGATTTTTCCAGGGATTGCCTTCGCACACGTGTGTAACTCAGCCTCCATTCTGCCCCCAGCCGGCTCCCTTTCCTGCACACCCCAGACTCCTGGGCAGAGGGAGCCTCTCCCCAACCCCCAGGCTGGGCTCCCCCCACCCCCGGATGCCCGATGGCATGTGAGCCCGGCCCCCACTGGGTGTAGCTCCTGCAGGCTCCCAAGGCAGCCGCCCACACCCTGCTCCCTGGATTCATCAAAGATGAAAATGAGGCCCTCACGTAGGATTGTGTATTCCACGCTGCAAGTCTCAACACAAACCAGAATGTTGACTTGCAAATAAATATCATAAGTAAATCTGGAGGAGAGAGCTAGCCGGGCACAGAAGACTGGAAAGATGTCAGGAGGCCTTCGCAACGTGCTGTGTGTTTATCAGTCAACAGAGCTCGTTGGGGCCAGCGGGTCCTGGACTTTGGGCTGGCCAAAGCGAAAACATTCCCAACGACTTCGGGGACTGACCCGGGGGCTGCTGAGCCAAACACGCCAATCCCTGCCAGGGATCAGCCCCTCATCTAAGACATTTTTATTAAGAAAAGGCATTTTTGGAGGGCTCCTAGGTGGCTCAGCAGTTGAGCATCTGCCCTTGGCCCAGGGCCTGACCCTGGGGTCCCGGGATCGAGTCCCGCATCAGGCTCCACGCAGGGAGCCCACTTCTCCCTCTGCCTGTGTCTCTGTCTCTCTCTCTGTGTCTCTCAGGAATAAATAAATAAAATATTTTTTTAAAAAGGCATTTTTCAATAATAACACATGGGTGTAAAGGACATCATTTGTGGGGAAGAAAGGATATTTCTTTAAATTGACCAGCTGAAGCTCTACAGAAACCACCACAGGGTCCTTGCCTAGCTTCCCCATCTTGCCACACACCCGGAACCTTTGGCACACCCGGCTTGTCCCTGCAGAGGACACGGTCCACTCCTTCATCTTAGCGAAAGCTGAGGCCGACAGGTGCAGATGGACCATCCTGGCCGTTCCCTCCCACATTTATGGGGTCTCGTGTGTTCCAGCTCCTGCGTGGGGCAACTGGGAGCTGAGAGCTGGGGGAGGCCAGCCCTGCTCCAAGGAGCTCTCTCTGGAGGCTCGCAGCCAGGCCCAGGGGTGCAGACTACCCGGGTGCAAGTTCACGCTGCCTCGATGAGCTGGAAAGACTCACCTGTCAAAGGCAGAAGCCAGGGTAGACCTGAGGATCCCACGAGCGAGCAACAAATAGGCACTTCGCCTGCTGTCAGACAGGTTTGAGGCTTCACTCGGCACCAGCTCACCTGAGTGGCGAGGCAGGCAGGGGGAGAGGCGCCTTTTAAGACAGTGCTTCGCTAGACAAAAGCCACATGGGAGGTGGTGGCTACCCGAGGAGGAGGGCGGCTTTGCCGGTGGGATGAATGCCAAGCAGGCTTCCTGGAGGAGGTGACCCTTGGCAGAGCCCTCAGCCAGGTGGTCACCAAATCTCAACTATGGCCCACCAATCAGGTCCTGTCCTCACACTTCCTACATGCTCCCTGCTAATTCTCTCCCTGGGGCCCACGGCATAAGCACCACCACCCCATTTTATAGATGAGGAAGTTCAATCAAGAGGTCAAGTCGTTTATCCAAGGTCAAAGGTACAGCCAGGTTTTGAGTCCAGGTCTGTTTGATTCATAATCCCAGGTTCTGTCTGCTAATCTCATGAGGGAAATTGGGGGTGTCCCAGGCAGAGGCAGTGTTGTGCATATATACACACCTGTATTTACTAGGCATTTGGGGGGTCAACAGACTGTCTTAAGTGTGCAGCCCCCCTGACCTTGGCTACTCGGGACAGTACAGTTCACAGCTGGGACCCCTTCCTGGGACAGATCATTGCAGACCCCGCCTCCAGCAGAGTGGAATATCCTTTATGGACCAGATTCATCTGCACATCATGCTTTACGGTGAGGCTCTCACCTATGAGGTCACATGGGTCCTGAAGCTCGGAGCCCGTGTCTCAACTGGACCAAGACATCAGTGACGCAGCCCCTGGGGATGGACTAGCCCATACTGGTGAGGGGGAGATCCTGCTCTTGGGAAGGAAGGGGACTGTCCTGGGCTTCTCAAGGATGACCGCTGGTCTGTCAACTTTGGCTGGGGACAGGTTAATTACCAAAGTGGTAGAATGTATACGACAGCATCAGTTGCTGGGCCTGCAGAAGGTTCCAGAACCTGCAGACCTCATGTGAGCTCATAGCTTTATCCACCACCACCACCACCACCACCTCTGCTGCAGTCATAACAGTTGGTTAGCATGCATCATTTCTTACTTATTACTCATCTGAGGGAATCAAGCTGAAGTCCCCCCACTGGGCCACCTTTGCCCATCTCGGACCATTTCCACTCTCTCCCCTTGACCGTGGGCCCTCTCTCCTGCCACAGGCTTCTGCATGTACTGCGGCCGCCCCATAGCGCTGGAGTCAGGACTGATGGTCCTTAACCCCATGTTCCCATGCCTGCCAGAGTAGCTCTGTTACTAGGCCAGGAGAGCACTGGCTTCTGGACCAGACAGACGCCGGACCTCTGGGGGGGGTCCCCTGGGGCTGGTGCACAAGGCTTTGGACTCTGACAGCCTGGGTCTTGCTCCTTCTTGGTGATCTCAGCCGAATGATTCATTTCTGGGCCTTGGTTCCTTCATCTGTAAAATGGGGATGAACCTCGCTGCCTTGCAGGGTTCTCGCGAGTTCCATGCCCTTGCTCCATGACAAGACTTTGTTATCTGGGCCCAGGAGGTTTTGCTGTCACTCCTAGGATGGCAGCTGCGCACGTGCCCTTCATCCGCCCCACCGAGGTCCAGCTGTGGGCCACAGGGCAGCTCTGTCCTTGCCAACAGCGAACTCTCCCGTTTCTCAGCCTGTGTTCCCTGTCCCCATCGATTTCTACCACCTGACTTGAGGGCAGGCTTTCAGGAGATCAGAGGCCACTGCCCGGGCTGATGACACCCTGGAAGCACAAAATCTATCTCATCAGAGGCTTTGCAGATCAGCAAAGGGTAAACAAATGACCTGGAGGCATCGGTTCCTGAAAAGGGCTTACCTAAGCTGTAGGGCAAATAGACTCTGGCCTGGCCCCCCAGACCCGTGGGACCTGCTTCCTCCCCTGCGGGGCTCAGGGCAGCAGTCAGGTCTCACCTTCTCTCTGAACACAGGCGGCTGACATCACCGTCTTACAAGTTCACTGTCCAACCTACAGCCTAGTGTCTAGAGGCAGGTGCCCTCTCGCTACCCCCTCCTCTAGGAATGTCCCAGCATCGGGATTCTCCCCCAGGGGCCAGGGGCAGAGCCTGGGCAGCCCTGGTGAGACTGGGTGAGTGGGTGCATCCAGGAGCAGGTGTGGGTGCCACAGACCCGCCCCCAGGCCTGGGCTCTGCAACTGGCCTCTTGACCTGGTGCAGCAAGTGGCCTCTCTGTGCCTCGGTCTCCCGATCGTCATGTGGGTACAATAGTGATGATGTCTCCGAACATCTTCACGATTAGGAAATGTGATTAGAAATGCTGAAACAGATGCATGAGCCCCAAATAGATGGAAGCCACGAACTAAGACACATGTACCGCCAAACGCTCCTCATATTTATTAAAGCTCCAGAGGGACCCAGGTGGTCAGACATACCATCAAGAGCGTTAATTTGTCGCCAAAACTATAGATTCCTGGCAGTCCTGTACAGGAAGCTGTCTCTGGTCCAGGTAAGGAGAGAGGGAGGGAGAGACTTCCAGGAGCTGGGGGGGGAGGGTGTTTTTTGTGATAGTTTCTCCTGTGCTGGGCATGTGACAGGTTCTTCATGGCAAAGAGAAACCCATGCCCCCACCCTGGAGGGGAGCAGCACCCTTGGAGCTGTTTCATGGATTCCCCCAGGAGTTCTGAGCATCCTTCTCCTGTCTACCTGGATGGGGCAGGGTGGGGCGGGGTTGGCTGGCTGAAAGGCTATGTTCAAAACTTTGGACACATCCACAAAAAACAAATTTTCCCTCCTAAAACCTTGAGAGCCCCAAGCATCCAAGAATCTAATTTCTCCATGTCTGCTAGGTCTCTACACGACTCCGTTGACCCCTATACAAGCCTCCTTTGTCCTCATTCGAGACGATTTTTACCAGGTCTTTCCAATCGCCTGGATGCACTGGGCTTATGGCAAACCATCCCAGTGTATCTGGGAAGAGAAGCCACCCCCCTCCCCTTCCCCCTGCATTTGGACTCTTGGCTCTTCACAGCCCAGGATCTGGAGTATGTCAGATGACATCTTTGAACCTGGATGTCCTCATGAGGACACGGGCTCTGTACTTCCCTCACCGCTATAGCCTGACACCCAGCCCAGTACCGGGCTCGTAGGGGCGTGAGTGGCACACACTGTTGCCTGCCCAACCTCTGTCTTAGCCGCCATATAACTAATGTACCGATCACCCTGAGAATGGAACATAATACAAATACTGGTTATTGCTAGGATGTGCAATAAAAGTTGCGCTTGCTGGCGTGTGAGTGGGAAGGCTATGTGGGTGCCTGTAGGGGAGGGCAAAGTTCACCACAGGTAGGGGCCAATCCACGGGGGGGAGGGGGGTTAAGGGACACGAGTGAAAGGGTCAGGTACAGCCTGCGCTCCAGAGTCGCTGTGCAACCCGGGGATTTGTTTGGAGCTGGGTTTCCTGCCCGGAGCAGGTCCTCCTGGGCGCTGGCCGCTACAAATAGAACAGTGGCAGGAGCAGCGGGAGGGCAGGGAGGAAGGCTGGCATAGCACACATTTCGTTCCGAGGGAGGGAGGGGTGTCCTGATGGGCTGGCACCGGGGGCTTTGTGCATTCCGGGCGCCGTCGCGCAAACAGAGCAGCTTTGCAGCTCTCTCGCCTGCTCCTTGCCATTGGCTGCCCGGCCGCGACCTCCCCCTGCGCTGGCAGAGGCCCAGCGCCTCGGCTGGGCACAAAGTCAGCCCCTCGCCCCCGACGCACGGCGGGAGGGGGCTCGGCTCTCGGGCGGCCCGGGGGTGGGCGTGGGTGTGGGTGCGGGGCGGGTGGTCGGAGTTGGCATCGGTCCCGACCCGCCCCTGTCCCCGCTGCCCTTCACCCCTGGGCCCCCGCCGGGCACCTCGGCCACCTGTCCACGCGTCCTCAGCGCGCGTTCTCTTTCTCCTTCTTTTGCATCCTGGGCTCCGTGGGGGGGTGTTCCCCGCGTGCCCCCGCTTCGCGCCCCCCGCGCCCCGAGGGCCGCGCTGGTCCTCAGCCGCCGGGCAGGGCTCCGGGGGAGGAGGGGCCTCGCCGGCGCGGCCTGGGGCCGGGCGGGGGCCTCCAGGGTCCCGCGGCCTCGGGGCCGCACGCGCCGTCCCGCCCGCCCCGCACCTCCGCAGCCCCTCCGCTTCCCCGGCCTCAGTTTCCCCACCGTCGCGGCCGCCCGCCCGCGCGAGGGGGGGCCTGGGGGACGCGGCCCCGCCCCGGCCCCGCCGCCAGCCAACCGGGCGCCGCCGCCAGGGGGGTGTGTCCCGCCGGGGCTCCCGGGGGCGCGGGGCGGGCGGGCGGGGCTTCCGGAGCCCCCGAGCGAGCTGCCCGCGCGGCGCGGCCGGGCCGGGGCGGGGGGGCGGGGGCCGGGGGCCGGGCGGGGCCGGGGCGGCGCGTGCCGCGGGGGGCGCGGCTGGCACGGGCCGGGAGGCGGCGCCGGGCATGGGCAGGGGACGCGGCGGCCCCGCGGCGGGGGCGGGGGCGGGGGCGGGGGCGGCGGCGGCGGCAGCTCGCGCCCAGCCCGGCGCCGCCTCCCTCGCGCGCTGGCCCGGCGGACCGCAGGCGGCGGAGCGGCCCCAGGTGCCCGGGGCGGGGGCGGGCGCGCGGGGGTCCGCGAGCCGGGCCTCGGGTTCTCGGGACGCCGGGCGGCGGCGGCGGGGAGGGGCCGGGCCGGGCCGGGCGGCGCATGCGCGGGGCCGGGGCCCGGGGCGCGGGGTCGGGCGCGGGGGTCCCCGGGGGCCGCCCCCCACTCGGCCGCCCCGCGAGCGCCCGGGACCTCGGGGACGCCGGGCGCACAGGGAAGGCCCCCGCGCGGGGTCCTGGGGCGCGCCCTCCCCCGGCGCGGCCGGCTTGGCTTGGGGCGTCCCCGCCCGGGGTCCCCGCGGCCGGGTCGCCGAGGCCGGGACAGACGGACCCGGGGCCGCGGCCGCACCGGAGCAGCTCGGAGGCGCTGCCGCCCTGTGCGCCCGGGCGCGCCCCCCGCCCGCCCCCGCCGACCCCAGGGCCCGGCCGCGCTCGCCCCCACCCGCGCCCAGGTCTCCCGGGGGCGCTCCGGAGGCGGGGGGCTGCCCTCAGGCCCGTGCCTTCCTCGCCTCCCCGAGTTGGAGCTGGGACGGCGCGCCCCGAATGTCCGCGTCCGAGTCTTTCTAAGAAAAGTCGGTGGCTGCGTAACGCGCCGGACTTGGGGCGCCCTGGGTCCCCGCGGGGCTGCGGGGCCGCGGGGGGGAGGGCGCGCGGGGCGGGGCGGGGCGGGGGGCGGGGGGGCCGCCCGGGAGGGGGGCGCAGGGCTTCCCATTGCCGCTCAAGTAGGGTCACCGTGACTTTCCTCTTCCAAGGTGGTGGAGAGCTGGGGAGAATCCAGAGGACAGATCGTAACCGTTTCCTCCTTTACCTCCCAACTGCCAAGGCTGCAGGGAACGGACGGGCCCTGCCTCGGCCTGGGCTCCCGGTGAGGCGAGCTCAGAGGTCGGCCCGGGCCGCCGCAGGTAAGTACAAGGCTCGATCCGTTGTGATTCCAGACCCCAGTGCTTAGGCGCTTCCTTCTGGGGCCCTGCGAACTCCATGTGTGGGGATTGGTTATTACTCTGCGGTGCGAAGTTACGTCTATTTCCAGGGCCTTGGAAGTCCGGTGAAGGTGGGTGCTGCTGAGTGGTAGGTTCTCTCTCCGTTTCACCAAGAGTTTCATTCCTGTGTAGCCAGTCAGTTCCACCTCGCGGAAACCTGTTCTTTGACAGACACCAAAGTTACAGGTGGTGGCAGGGGCCGAGCAGCACGGAAGCTTTTCATGCTGACTTGAATATCAAGCAGATCGCTTGCTGGGGTAGTAGGTCAGGTCCGGAACTGTCATCATGCAGGGCAGGGACAGGCCCGGAGAAGCAGCCGGATGGGAGACGTCACTGTCCTCCAGGGGCCAGACAGGCTGATGGGACACACTTCTGTTCAACTTTGAAGCAAAAGCGGATTAATGGGCCGTGGAGAAAATGGTTTTCTCTCTTTTCTCAGATCTTAGACGTATCACGAGAGACATCCCATAATCACGAAATAGTTTTTTACTAGCTCCTGTCTATCAGACTTGCAAACAGATTTTTAGACATTGTGCATGTGAGAAAGAGAGAGGAGAAGGAAAGGCGTGTTTTTTCCATAGAAACCATTTTGTAATCTGCTTCTGCTTCGTTGACTGTTGGGTAATGAAAAATCTTGCCATGTGAAATAAATGTGTTTGTGCTTCATCATCTTAAATGTCTATGTAATATCCCATTGTGTTTGGGTAGAGTCATTATTTAGCTAATCCCTTAGTGCGTTTGTGTGTTTATACATATAATTGTGAGTGATCTATGTTCATTCATTCTGCAGCTATTTATCAAGTAGCTGCTGTGGGCTGAGGTGCTCAGTATGGAGCAGGACAACCATGGATCTGCTTGCGAAGCTGATTTTGTACCAGGATACAAAAAAAAAAAAAAAAAAAAGAAAAGAAAAAGATTGTCCTCCTCATCCCAAAAGATGAAACTGGAGTATAGAGAGGGAAACTATTTTTGCCAAAACATCTTGCTATTTAGTGTGTGATAACTAGCATTTTTTTTTTGTATGCTGTATCTCTGTTTCCTTAAGAAACCTTTAAAAAATTTAAATGTTTCTCAGCTTAGTGTAAACGGGTTTTAAGCACCCCCTATTCTCTTTTCTCTTTTGCCTCTCCCACAGTCTCTGCATGTAAATAAAATATTCTTAAAGGAGAATAGCGTGAGTGTCTCAACTTCCAAGTGGCTGGTGCTACTGTTGAACATTTGTACTAACTTTGTTGCAGTGCTGTGGGAGGGGATGTGGCCTGTGTAATTTCTGCTGTTTTGTGAATGTGAGGACCTCTGTTTCTCTTTCCGGTTTTGGTGGGCTGGATATTGAGTCAGTCTTCCCTGTGTTTCATAGACATCCTAAAGAAAGGCATAGTTTCTGTGTGCAGCATAGACATTTGCAGTACCTGTTCCTTCCGCCTTGTTAGTGACATGGAACAAGCGAGTTCACCTCCAAGGCCAGGTCATGTGGTTAGGGAGAATGAGGTGGTGACCTTTTTTTTTTTTTTTTAAGGTTTTATTTATTTATTCATGAGAGACAGAGACAGAGAAGCAGAGGCACAGGCAGAGGGAGAAGCAGGCTCCCTGTGGGGAACCCGATGTGGGACTCCATCCAGGGACCCCAGGATCACGACCTGAGCCGAAGGCAGATGTGCAACCACTGATCTACCCAGGTGCCCCAGCTGGTGAACTCTAATTGCCAGCTTGGTGTTAAGATCATTTTAAAGTAAGAACCAAACAGGAGAGGCCCTAGAAGTCCCAGGGGACCATATTTGAAAGACCTTGTTTCTTCCAAGGATTCCTAACGCTGACGTGCCATGAGCTTCTTATGGAGAGGAACACATGCATGTGATTTTTCCAACCGGTTCTGTGGATAATCATATGTGACCCAGTCTGATGGTTGTCGTTATCAGGAGGTGTGCTTGTTCTTTGCCTCGGAGTATTTAATTAGGTAGCATCTTGTAGTTGTGATATTGTGGTGCCTGGAAGAGTTTCTGCACTCCAGAAAGTGAAGAATTTACTCCTCACTAGGTCAGCCTTGTTACAATTATTTTTGTGGTTCAGCTGCATTTGTTTTGAGGTCAGCATGTCGTAAAAGAAAACGCATTCGAACATTTCAGTTTGCATCAGGGAAGCAGCTTGATACAGTGGAAGTGCACTGGGTTGTTAACGTTGAGATTTGGATTTTTGTTCCATAGCCGCTGCCTGCCGGGCCTGCGGTCTTCATACATTGCTCCAGACTGCTCTCTTCTCATCAGGGAACGGAGTTCCTTTCCGTTTCACCTTTCTGAGGGCTTGTCAAGCTCAAAAGTGGTGACTTGCATGAAGATTCTTTGTAAAATGTGAAAACCTGTGCAGAGCCCCAGAGGTGTCTTAAGAAGCCACACCCTGGCCTCTGCTTCTCAGTGAGCCACAGAGCTGATCCCTATAATATTTTTGCCCTGGCCATTTTATGAATCTTGAAAGCCTCTCTGAAAGAAACATCCTCCCCCCATACATCCAGATTTTTGTCCCCTGTTTTTGAAAGCATAAACATCAAAACTGTCATGAGCGTTTCGTGCTTTCTCTGAACGCAGGTGTGCCCTCCGTTGTGGTGCTCATACACTGTGCGTTGGTCCTTACTCCGCTATTCCTGGATCACCGGAAGGACTGTTTCTCATCCTTGGAGGGTGAAGTCCTCCTGGACTTGGGCATGACTTTGCTGGGCAGCTCCTAGGTGCTGCCCTCCATCACAGCTTCTTGTCTGCCTTTCCCCGACGGAGTCTGACTCGTTGAGAGCAGAGTGTGTCTCGTCCACGGCTGCCCCACTGGTCTCATATCCTGAGTCCATCCTTGCAGATGTTCATTGACCAAAGTGATGAGTGGAATTCAGTTCGACAAGTGTTGATTGGTGGGCCTCTGTTTTCTACCGTCCACAAATGTGGGTGGGGGCTGGCTTAAAAGTGCAGACAGCAGGCCTGCCCACCACGCCCCCTTGGCATGTTGCAGCTTCCCTTCCACCTGGGATGGTGAGACCACCCTCGCTGTCACAATGACACAGGGGAGCTGCTGCACCCAGGCTGGACCTCTGTGGGCAGTGCCCACCGCAGCCCTATCATAAAGGCGGTAGTTGTAGTCGAAATGATTCGGACTGAGATTATCACCAGGTTTGGGGCATATTATGTATCAGATGGACTTTTTATGAGCTGGCCTGAGAATCTAATTAAATAGAATGTTATTTCTTCTGCAAGATCATGGATTCAGATTCCAAACAACTGGCTCATTAGGAAAGGGGTATCTTTACACCAGTGTGAGTTTAGGAGCATTTATCTCTGATAGGGCAGGGGTCCAAGTGATACTCCAGTTGTGAGGATGAGATAGGCACAGGGGCAGTTAGAGAAAGTGCTCGCTACACGTCTCTATGTTGCAGGAAGCTGCACCCATCTGACTGCTTCTGTTTTTTGCTCTAGTTTAAGAGATTTGTGAATAAGGAGGAGTGACAGTTTCTAGTCTGGTGTACTTGCTTTACACTTTTAGCTTAGAGACCCCAAGTAAACTTTTAGGAAAGCATTGCTTTGAATAGTCAAAGTTAGGAAAGCAAATGCAGAATGACTGCCTCAAGGATTATGAAGCTTCTATGGGTGATTCGAAATTATAAGTGAACAGTATGTTGTAGTTCCTTTTTTTTTTTTTTTTCCATTTTTAAGAGTGAGTGAGGCCCCAAGCTTTCTTGCAGCCATTTGTAACTGAACGAGTCTGCGGTTATGTGATAACCACACCAAGGTGACAAGTTGCCAAGCTCCAGTAAAAGGGACCCAGTTATGTAGAGGTTGACATGTGGGTGTGTCCTTTCTGAATTATTCTAAAGAAGTTAGTTGTCAGACTGACGTGACTACTTAAATGCAGATTTACAATTAAGCAACATGGCTTGTAAAAGACAGGATCAATCTACCATCAGATCTTCATTGTCTGCAAGCCAGATTTCTTATATTACCTCTATGTTCAATGGATTTTTTTCTTTAAGATTTTTCTTTAAGATCTCTTCTTTAAGAGAGAGAGAGGCAGAGGGAGAAGCAGGTTTCCTGCGGGGAGCCCGATATGGGACTCGATCCCAGAACCCCAGGATCACACGCTGGACTAAAGGCAGATGCTCAACCGCTGAGCCACCCAGGTGCCCCCCAGATGGGATTTTCTTTTGCCAGGAGAATTTTTTAAATTTTTTAAAAATTTTTATTTATTTATGATAGTCACACAGAGAGAGAGAGAGAGAGAGAGGCAGAGACATAGGCAGAGGGAGAAGCAGGCTCCACGCACCGGGAGCCGACGTGGGATTCGATCCCGGATCTCCAGGATCGCGCCCTGGGCCAAAGCGCCAAACCGCTGCGCCACCCAGGGATCCCTGCCAGGAGAATTTTTAGAAGCATCTCCAGCAACTTTCATCATCAGTCAGGTTGATGTATGTTAGGCTGCCGACAGGCCGAGCATTCTGCCTTGCTAGGATTTTGAAGAAATTTGACAAATTCTTCAGTCTTATTTTGGCTCACTTTATGGGACAGCTTGATAACCAGGCCAGAGTCTTATCCATTCGCTGTGTACCCACTTTCCATTTCTGTTTTTCTCTCCATGCAACTGGGGATGGGATTAATGCAAATGATGTTTAAAAGGAAAATTGTTCAGAGAAATTTGAAGTTCAGCTGAAACCGGATCATCTCTTGGTGCGTGGAGGTGATCTACAATGGAGGCAGATAAGAGCAGCATCTGAACTGCCCTGCTGCCCTCGGATGTCTGGGTCTACGCGGGGAGGCCTCTGCTGGCATGTCATAACTGCCTGCCTTCTCCACTTGGAAGACGCCCCCTCCTCTGTCACTGTCACCGGGTCCAGGCAGGGGCCTTCCTCCCGGGCCTGCAGGGCTCCCCTAACGCCGCATAGCACTCAGCCCTGAGTGCACACAGGCTCAGAAACCACCTTCTTCCCTCCTTTCCTTAGAAACACGCACGTGCAGAGGGGGTTTTCTATGCAGAGGGGGTTTTCTAGAAAAAGGAAGACGTTCTGTTGTTGTACTTATACTTTGTACTTGTACAAAGTGAGGAGTCCTGGGAGCTGGGGAACAGGTTTGGCCTCGCCAGGGTGCTCCCAGCGTGGGCTTCGTGGGGGACCCACACCCCGAGAAGAAGGCTCTGAACAATGAGAGGTGTGAGGAGAAAGGCACCGAATGCTTAGAAGCATTTGAGGCCAACGTTCCCCGAAAGACCAGCATAAACAGGGTGAAAGGGACTCATGTGCCCGTGCTGGTGGGAATGCTGGAGCATCAGTCGGGGGCCGAGAAGGGAGGTTCTAGACTTGGGAGAGGGAGTGAGGGGAACTAGTGGTGAGAGGAGGAGAGGCCACCCCAGAGAGGAAGGCCACAGTTCCTGGCTGAGGCTACAGCCGGAAGGTTCCAGCAGGACGTTGTCTGTGAAGAGCCGTAGTGATCCTGTGGAAGCCCCAGGCTCTGCGTGGGGAGACTGTGGGGAGGGGGTGGGTAGCAGGAGGTCAGTATAAGAAGAGGGAAGGGCGGTTTTTGTTGTTACCCTGGAGACTGAAAAGGATCGGCCTTCCTCTGCTCCGTTCCCTGCGCCTGGATGAATCTGACCAAGTTGGCCCTTAGCGCCCAGGTCAGAAGTCTAGGGGGAGGTGAATGTTTAACCGCATCAAGGACGGCAGGTAATCTCTGGTGCTCACGGGGCACAGGGCCATAAAGAAGCAAGAATCTGGAAGGAAGACGACTGCCAGGAAGACAGCTGCATCTGTGGCTCATTCAGGGCCCAGCCCCAGAGGACAGGAGTGTGGAGGCCCACCTTCCAGTGCGGCCACGGGTGGGCCTTCTGGGCAGCGCGAGTCTCCCTCTGGAAGCTATTTCTGGAAGATGCCTGGTGGTCTCTGAGAAGGAGGGCTGTGAAGGGCGAGGGCAGGAGCTCAGACTTAGGGCTCAGTACAGGAACTGCCCTTTCGGGGATGAAAAGTGACATCCTGGCTGGAAGTACCAGCCTGTCCCCTGCCTGTCACCACCACGCCGCTTCCACCGGCACCTGTGCTCACCTGGGGCTGCTACCCAGGGCCAGGGAAGCAGAGGCTCACTTGCTCACCACCCCTACCCCCCACCCCCAGAGCCCTTGGCACCCCTCTCTGGCCCAGCAGCCAGGCCAGGAGGCAGGCCTTGCCTCCTCCCCGAGAGGCCTGTGTGCTTGGCCTTCGTGGCCATGACCTCAGGCCCCCTGGCCTGCCCCTGCCCCTCCGGGACACCCCCCCCCCCCAGAGCAGCCCAGGACGGGCCTCGTGCTTGGGCCCTGGAGCAGGATCAGCCAGGCTCCCTGGGCCTTGATGGACCCACAGGCCCACATCTCGGCTTCCTGTCCACCCGTGAGGCGGATGTCAGTGCTTTCCTTAGGTGCTCACTCCCGCCACGTGGTAAGAGCTCTGGATGCTTCTTGGCTCACTCCAACTGCAAGGTTTAACCCCCACTCACCTGGCCTGGCTTACCTGCATCCGTGTGGACAGGAAGGCCCAGCCCGCACGCTCTGGGGCCGACGTTCCTCCTGCAGCACCAGCTCCTCTCCTGGTGCCTGGGACCCCCGTGACCCCGACCCAAGCCCCTACCCTGGAGATCTGAGCTTGAAGCCCCTGCCTTCTGGAAGCCTCCCTGAATGACCTGCCCGGCTTGGACCCCTGTCATGCAAGGGCTAAGCTGCCCGCTGATTGTCCTCCAGAGCACGCACACACACATGCGTTACATGTTGGTCATCGTGGCGGCCCCGATGGAAATCACTGTCCCCGTGAGATGCGGACGCCCGGTGCCTGTAGCTACAGCTGCCTCGCTCCACATCCGCTCAGCACCGTCCCCAAGGTGCCGCTGGTTCGGGCCAGGTGACCAGCCTGGTAAGCCGCAGCTCCTGGCGGGCCACCCTCCAATGAGGGTCCCTCGGGGTTCAACCAAGTGCCACCTCCTTCATCACGCCCCCAAGACCCTCCCCCAGACCAGACACAGGGTTTTGTCCTGCAGACACGGCAACCCTACGGCAGCTGGAAAGCTCTCCGACCTGACACGTTCCACCCTCACCACAGCAACTGTTCGCTGGGTGCTTCCGTCTTGATTTCCAAGCTCAGGCGGTTTATTGGACAAATATTTACTGAGGGCCTATGTTGTGCCAGGCGGTGTTCTAGGCGCTGAGGAAGCAGAGGAAAGACAACACGAATGGTTATCTGCCCTTATAGGAAGTGCTGCGTTCTGTGACGAGGAGGGCTCCCAGGCTGAGAGGGGAGGCAGGTCCCAAAGCAAATAATGCCAGAGTCTACACAGAGGCCTGAATGGGTGACTCGATAAATATTTGTTTTTAAAATTCGGTATCTCCTTTCGCTGAAAGAAGGAAGTCAGGAAGGAGGCAAGAGGGAAAATAATTATCCGAGAGATTTCCGAAGCCGTCTTGGTTGTGCTGATGATTATCTTGAAGGCAGTAAGTGCTCAAGTGAAATCTTTTTGACCCACTTATTCCAGCAGAATTTAAATCTGAGGTGAATATTAACTCTAATTGTGCATCTAGTGACCTAAATGCATGAGGCACTGTACGCTTAGTTACGGGGTCTGACTTCCCTTTGCGGCTCGCACTTCCAGTATTAAAAATAGATAAGCCCTCTGAGCAGCGAGTCTGTCTTAATCAAATAAGGATGATAAGGGCTCCCCGAAACGCAAACCTGATGGGACAGGAGCCGGATCGTGTGCCATTAGCTTGACACCATTGGGTTTGAGAGCAGTGAACAAGGCACATTATTCCGTAGACCAATGCAAGCCCCGTTCCTAGGATTACAGATGATGGGTGATGTCCAGGCCCTCGAGGGAGGCAGGGAGGCTTCTGGCCTCATGGCTGTGGGGAAAGAGGCACCTGTATCTGGTCCGGGGCTGTCATGAGCCCTGTTACAGCAGGTGGGAGCAGGGCTGGCCTGGGAAATAGTCCTGGCTGCCTTCTTCTGTGGGCTTGGCGGCGTGTTGGGCTGGTTCCAGTGCCAGGTTTCCCTCTTTCTGCCTAAAAAGTATTTTTTCTAACCTAAAAATCAGGCAACTGGGATGGGCTTGAGGTCGGGTTTTTTTCTTAAGCCAGGTTTCTGAGGGATACTGAACATGCAGTAAAACTCAGCCTGTCCACCTGTACAATTGGGTGAGTTTTGGAAGCTTCCACAGTCCCTGTGTCCTTGCTGGCTGTCAGCTGGAGGTGGTTCTCAGCTTTGAGAGTCTGCCCATATCCCTCCGCTCAAGCCCTTTCATGGTTGAAATCAGCAACACGGGTTGAATCATCCTCATACTCTGAATCTCTCTGACCTCCCCTTTGGCCTCATCGCAGCCATAGAGAGTTCTCCTGGCTTATCAGGGCTCAGGAGACTCAATTGGCCCCCCAGGTGATCCAGGGTGAGCCCCCAGGTGATCCAGGGTGAGCCCCCCTGAGACTCTGGGTGGAGCCCTTCCTTGCCTTCGCCTTACTTGTGGCCGTGGCTGTCCAGCTTGGCATTCTTTGGGTTATAGACACATCAGTCCAGTCTCTGCCTCTGTCATCACACGGTGGTCTCTGTGGGTGTGTCTGTGTCCAGATGCCCCCACTTTTTATAAAAACAGCATTTGTAGGGATCCCTGGGTGGCGCAGTGGTTTGGCGCCTGCCTTTGGCCCAGGGCACGATCCTGGAGACCCGGGATCAAGTCCCACGTCGGGCTCCCGGTGCATGGAGCCTGCTTCTGCCTTTGCCTGTGTCTCTGCCTCTCTCTCTCTCTCTCTCTCTCTCTGTGTGACTATCATAAATAAATAAAAATAAAAAAAACAGCATTTGTATTAGATTAAGGGTGCACCCCACTCCCGAATGACCTCATCGTAACTATATCTGTGAATACCTGGTTTCCCATAAGGTCACATTCTGAAATACTGGAGGTAGGATGTGGACGGATCTTTTGCCAGGGGGCACACAAACCAACCCATGAGGTACTCTCCATCACACCTGCAGAGCCCTCCCCCCCCCCCCCGCTGTGCAAGGTCACATATCCGTAGGCTCCAGGACTGGAGTGTGGACATCTTCAGGGACCATTACTTGGCACCACACCATGGTCTTGTGATCTTGGCATCACTGTCTCTCCTGTTCATCCACAGGTGTGAGTGACCTGCTTCTTGTCCAGGCTCTGTCAACTCAAGACAAATCTATAATATCAGAGATGAAAAGCTAGGACCAGGGACGCCTGGGTGGCTCAGTGGTTGAGCATCTGCCTTCGGCCCAGGTCATGATCCCGGGGTCCTGGGATCAAGTCCCACATGGGGCTCCCCTCAGGGAACCTGCTTCTTCCTCTGCCTGTGTCTCTGCCTCTCTCTCTCTGGGTGTCTCTCATGAATGAATAAATAAAACCTTAAAAAAAAAAAAAAAAGAAAGAAAAGAAAAAAACTAGGACCAGAGCCAGAGTTGCAGGTGCATTAGGTGGTTGGGGAAGGGGAGGTCTCCCAGCCACACAGCAGGGACAGTTTTAGAGGGATGCGGGTAATAGCACTGTGAGTGGCAGAGCGTGGTGGCTTCCTTCTTTCCCTCCGCTAGGCCGATGCCAGGGGCAAAGCTCCTGCTGCTGCTGCTGCTGCTGAGGGTGTGAGCAGTGGAGTGTGCTGGAGTTCCGGGGGTCCTGACCCCATGGGACTCTCCAGCTCCTTGTCCCTGTTTGCAGGAAGGAAGGACATCCTAATTGTGCTCAGTCCCCACATGGGGAGATTTTTTTCTTTTCTTTTTTTTTTTAGAGTGTGTGTGTGTGTCTGTGTGTGAGAGAGAGAGAGAGCATGAGCAGGCGAGGGGAGGAGGGAGAAGCAGACTCCCTGCTGAGCAGGGAGCCCAACATGGGACTCCATCCCAGGACCCTGGGATCATGACCTAAGCTGAAGGTAGATGCCCAACTGCCTGAGCCCCCCAGGCGCCCTGCGGAGGTCTTCTCTGACCCCATATTTCTTTTTTTAAATTTATTTTTATTTTTATTTTTGACCCCATATTTCTAACTGCAGCCCCTTCTGCCTGCCTTGTCTCCATCCAATGTAGGAGATGCTCTATTTGCTGGCTTCTCATTGGCCTTCCCTTCCTAGAATGGTAACTCCATGGGGTCGGGGATAGCTATCGGTTTTCCTCACTCCTATACTCCTGTACTCGCAGTACCTAGAACATGGTATAGAAGGCTCCTAAAAATATCTGTTGAATGAACAAAGCCTCCCTCTCTACTTAATGATCTATGGCCTTGTGCTTGTTGAAAAGATGACAGTTTTTCTGTTCTCAAATGTTATTAGAAAAATGTTATTTGAGTAAGATTGCCTGAAATATGAAGAAAACCTTAAGGAAATGGTGTCATATGCCAGTCTATGGAGTTTTTTTTAAGGGTACGGAAATACTCTGTAGGTCTGGAAATAAAAAAATAAAGAGAAAAACAGCTCTTTCAATCCGTAGAGCTGGTATTCACAACTATTAAGTGGTTTGAAAATGTTAAGTTGGGGGCTTCATTTTTGATAATGGCTCAGTAGTTTGGAAGTCAACTAGAAAAGGTGGACAAAATCCTTAAACATATGCGAGGGCATTGGCTGAGGTCTGGAGAAGATGGACACTTGACGTTTGGGGTCGTTTTGTCCCTCTATGTTGGCCAATTTATGGATGAAGCAGTGACAAAGCTAAATAACATGTCTCTAAGGCTAAGAACTTAAACTTGGGATATAAAACCTATAAGAGGGACACCTGGGTGGCTCAGTGGTTGAGCATCTGTCTTCAGCTCAGGTCATGATCTCAGTGTCCTGGCATCAAGTCCTGCATTAGGCTCCCTGTGGGGAGCCTGCTTCCCCCTCTGCCTATGTCTCTGTCTCTCTCTGTATCTCTCATGAATGAATAAAAACAATCTTAAAAAAAAAATCCTATGATAGAAGACCCTGGAAAACATCCCAGACTTTGGGTTGGGACCCAAAAAGCTGCCCTATAGAAATACAGGTGACCTGGAAATCGATCAGCTTGCTCCCGAGCTGAGCCCAGTTCTAACTCATCTCAATCCTTGAGGCCGGGTGAAGGTGGTCCCAGATTGCCGGGACCCTGGCAGATGCCTGCAGGAACAAAGCATCATTCCAGGCCTCTATTTCTAGGAACAAATTCTCAAAAATAGGTAGTCATCACTTTGAAATTCCATATGCAGGAATTCCAATGACCACAGTTAGTTAAATGCCACCAGGCTCCATACAACATGGCTCAGGTGTTCCTGACCAGGTGCCAGAACCAAGTGTCTGTGGGAAGTCCTCAAATCACTATACAGATAACAGACGTGTATGAGAATCAGTGGTCAATCCCGTCTTTCATCTCAAAATCGGCCTATGATTGGCCCTGTGCATCTGTCATTCAGTTCACACATAGGCGACCCCTCGTCTCCCAGCAACAAACCCAAGTGAAGTTTTCTAGCCCTGGAAAAACTCCAGTGAGGACCGGTGCAGGTGCAATGAAGAAAAAGGTACAGCAGATAAAAGAATGGCGGCAATGCTGAGAGTAAGATTAGAATCAAACATAAATGGAGTCACGACAAACGGCCGGCAGTGGGGTTGCTGCCATTGGAAGACTGGATGGGCAGCCAGAGGCACCTGGTAAAAGTGACTTATCCACATACGGAAAGATGGAGAGGTCCCAGAAAAGGTGATCCTAGCACAACACTTCACATGAGAGGAGGTCTCCACGATACTTCACAACATTGAACGTGAGATAAATGCTGGAAGCCAACCCAAACTTAGTAGTTGAACAATTTATGAAAGCATAGAAAAGATGGTCACTCCAAATTGTGAGTTATACCATGAGAGGAAGGCAAGCACAGATCATGCTACTCTTGGTGAGTTTTTTGCAAGGAAGTGAAACACTCGGATTTCAGTGTTTCTAATGTTTTAAATTACTGTACTAAGTCCATATTAGTTTTACTGTATTTTTTGTTCCTCTCTTCATTTACAAGTGATAATGAAAGAGTTTTTAATGTTTTGCCAAAAACTTTTAAAGGGCATGGTGGTAATTTTCACTATTGATTTGTAAAATCACTTTGCACAATTTTTGCCCACATGATCCTTTTCATGGTCAGGCATGACTGTTTGTACAGAAAGGCACACACAAAACCAACCAAGCATGTGAGGAGAGAAGACCTCATGAACCAGAGAAATGATAGATGATAGAAACAGACCCACAAGACTCTAAATATTAGGCTTATAAGATATAAACTTTAAAATAACTTGCTTACTTTATTCAAGGTAAACAACAAGGTTGGGAATTTTGGTAGAGCACTTGAAATTATATATTTAGAAAGGACTTTTTTAAAAGATTTATTTATTTATTTATTCAGAGTGAGTGAAAGAGAGGCAGAGACACAGGCAGAGAGAGAAGCAGGCTCCATGCAGGGAGCCCGATGTGGGACTCGATCCCAGGACTCCAGGATCACACCCCGGGCTGCAGGCAGCACTAAACTGCTGCGCCACCGGGGCTGCCCTAGAAAGGATTTTTATTTGAAAAATACCCAAGTAGAAATTATAGAAGTAAAAAATACATGAACTGAAATTATGTATTCTGTAGATAGATGTAATAGCAGAGTAGGAACAACTATTGGAAGAATTGTGGAATTAAAGATAGGTCAAAAAAATATCTAAAATAAAGCACAAAGAGAAAAGAGGATGGAACACAAATATAGAGAAGTCTGTTGTATATATAATTGGAATCGTAGGAGGCCAAGAAAGAGAGGATGGAGCAGAAGCAATATTTGCAGTGATACTGGTACTGATACTGAAGTCTCTCTAATACTGATGAAAGATATCAGGTCACAAATTCACAAATTCAAGAATCCTGCAGAACTGCAGGCAGAATTAAAGACAAAACCAAAAAAATCCATGTCTACACGCTATAGTTCAATGGCTAAAAAACAAAGCAGAGATATCTTAAAAGAAGCTAGAAGTTAAAAACAATTTAAAAAAAAAACATTACTTTCAGAAGAGCAACAAGTCAGAAATCATTTCTCAACCAAATTCTCAGATTTCTCAACTAAAAGCAGAGATAATTTTCTCATGCAGAAGACAATGAAAAGATGTCTTCAGCATGCTAAAAGTTGATCTCCCCCACTCGCCCAGGAATACAAGGTTAGTTTAATATTTGAAAAGTAACCAGGCACCAGAAAAATATGAAATGCTTGGGGATAAAAATGCATGCAGTGTGCAATGAAATCTACAAAACATTGCTGAGAGAAATTTTTGAAGACCTAGACCTAAAAAGTGGCAAGTTATACCATGCTCTTGAATCAGAAGACTCAGTATTGTTAAGATGGCAGTTCTTCCTAAAGCAATCAACATATTCAAAGTGATCAAAATCGAATCTTGGCAAGCCTTTTTGGCAGAATTTGACAACTTGATTCTAAAATTATATGGGAATGTAAAGGACCTAGAGCAACTAAAACAACCTTGAAAGAGAATACAGTTGGAAAACAGACTCCCTGATTTTAATGATTATTATTGAGCTACAGTAATCAAGACAGTGTGGTATTGATATGAAAATAGACAAATGGAACAGAATAGCAAGTTCAGAAATAAATTTTATGTGTATGGTCAGTTGATTTTCAACAAAGTGCTAAGTCATTTCAATGGGGGAAATAATCTTTTCAACAGTGCTGGAACAATTGAATAACAATATGCAAAAGAACAAATCTTGACTCTTATCAAACACCATATTAAAGAAGAGGAGGAGGTGGTGGAGGGTGAGAGGAACTTGAAATGGGTCATAGATCCAATTGTAAGAGTGAAAACTCTGCAACTCCAAAAAGAAAATATGGAAGAAATCTTAGTGATTTGGGGTTTGGCAAAGATTTCTTATATATGATTCAAAAAGCATGAACTATGAAAAATAATAAGTTGGATTTCACCAAAATTATAAACTTTTGCTCATCAAAAGACACAAGAAAATGAAAAGGAAAGCCACAGACTTGGAGAAAATATTTGCAAAGCATTTATCAAAGGACTTAATATCTGAAATCTATAGAATTCTTACAATTCAATAAGAAGACAAACCAATTAAGAATTTTTTTTAAAGATTTTATTTATTTATTCATGAGAGATAGAGAGAGAGGCAGAGACACAGGAAGAGGGAGAAGCAGGCTCCATGTAGGGAACCTGACGTGGGACTTGATCCCTGGTCTCCAGGATTGTGACCTGGGCTGAAGGCAGCACTAAACTGCTGAGCCATCCAGGCTGCCCCCCAATTAAGAATTAAAGCAAAAAATGAGCAAAATATTTGAACAGACTCTTCAACAAGGGGCATCAGATGGCAAGTAAGCACATGAAAAGATGTTTGGCATCATCATCATTAGGGAAATGGAGATTGACAGCAGTAGATAGCAGTGAAGAAGTAGAGAGATATCACCATACACCAACTAGAGTGACTGAAATTAAAATTTAAAAGACTGACAACTATGGCTGAAGATTTGGAACAAGGACTCTCCTACACTTATGATAGGAACATAAAATGGTGCAGCCACTTTGGAAAACGTTTTGGCAAAATGATACCACTGGCATTATTATTTTTTTTAAAAAATGTCACATACCTGAGGAGTACCTGGGTGGCTCGGTCAGTTGAGCATCCAACTATTGATTTTGGCTCAGGTCATGATCTCACGGTTGTGAGCCTGAGTCTGCTTGCGATTCTCTCTCTCCCTCTTCTTCCTATCTCTCTCCCTCTCTAAAAAAAATGTAAAAATCATAAACCTGAAAGAAGTCAAATCAAAAGCTTCCATGCTGTATAATTCCAACCATTTGACATTCTGAAAAAGGCAAAACTGCAGAGGGGTAAAAGGATCAGTGGTATACCAGGGGCTGGGGGAAGAAAGGGATGACTAGGCAAAGTATAGAGGACTTTTAGGAGGTGAAACTACTCAGTATGATACTGTCATAGTGATACATGTCATACATTTGTCAAAACCCAAAGAATGTATAATAAGAAAAGTAAACCCTAATTTAAACCATAGACTTTAGTTAATAATAACATAGTGATGTTACTTATCAGTGGTAACAAAAGTACCAGGATGTTACTAACAGGAAAATTGTTTAGGGTGTGTGTGTGTTGTGGGCATACTATGGAAATTCTTTGTACTTTCCACTCGGTTTTAATGTAAACCTAAAACCACTCTAAATAATAAAGTATATTAATTGAAAGTCAAATTTATAATGTATATATCATATACCTAAGAATAAATCTAGGAAAAAGTGTGCAAGACCTCCACTCAGAAAACCAGTGGCATTACTGACAAAAATTGGACATAGCTCGAATGAATAAATGGTTATACTATGTTCATGGAGGAGACATGCAGTATTGGGAAGGCATTGGTTCCCTTTGAGAGGCTTCATGTGCCATGGAAGAGTAGCGCTATCTGAAACCAAGCACATGTAGGAATCTTGCAGGTGTCAGCTGAACAGCGTGGACTCACTGTTTAAACACAGTTTAAATGGCCTTGAGACTCCCAGGATGTCATACGGTGCATTTCAGGAACTTTACAGCAGAAGTTTCCTTTTTTTTTTTTTTTCTTAAACAGATTAATCTTGTTCCCTTAGCATTCTTGTCAATATAAGTTGCATTCTCCTTGTTTCTTTAGAAAAGCTCCACACCAACCCTTTGCCCTAGAGACACTGGTGGTGTGGTGTTCCTTCTATAGGCTAGTTCCTTAAAATGATTTGAGGGTTTTTTTGGTAAGCAAGGGAATAATGTTCATAATTTAGTATGAATGTTAGATTCATTCAGTTGATCTTTATTTGATACTTGCCTTGTATAGCAGAGGACAGTGGCAGACATGAACTTTGCCTTAAGTTCCAGATCCTTTGGGCAGGATGGCAGTAGTCAGTACCTGGGATGTGAGCTGTGTGGGTGTGGAGGACAGACAGGAGGGTCTGGGAAGGCTTTTGGAAAGAATTGGTATTTGAGCTTCCCCTAAAATGTGTGAGGATGGGAGGCATTCCAGCCAAAGAACCAGGATAAGGTATAGAAGCTGGTAAACCTGAGTCAAGTCTAGCAAATGATGCTTGGTTTATTTTGGCCAGAATGCAGGGTTTGGAAAGGGAAGGGAAGGGAAGGGAAAGAAAGATTGATTCTTTCAAGATCAAATATTTACTCCACTCCTCCTTTATGTCAGGTGTGGGTCTAAGCACCGTGGATACATGAACGAGCAAACACCCACAAAATCCCCTTTCTCCCAGAGCTGGCTCCGACAGGGACAGATGGGTGATGAGCATGGTGACTGCGGACGTGGCTTGGTGTGCTAGAGGATGCTAAGTGTAGGGGAAACACGTGTGGAGCAGGCGAGCGGGTCAAGAGCACCAGGGAGGGTGGCCAGGGCTGGCCAGGGGTGGCCAGGCTGAGAAGGTGACGTTTGAGGAAGGAATGGAAGGTGAGGGTGGCTGAGCAGACACCAGAATGGGAAGTATCCTGGCAGAGTGAGAGGAAGAACACGAGGAAGTGTGATTGTAGAGGAATGTGGAGGAGAGGAGGAGGAAGAGGACATGAGGTCCCAGAGGACAGGTGGCAGCAGGTCACTGTGGAGACCTTGAGGGCATGGTCAGGTGGTACTCTGTGCGAAAGCAGCCACGGGGGAGGGGACCTCTGAGTGCGAGGGTGGAACACTTTGAGCTGTTAGAGGCTCCCCCTTGCTGTCACCAGGACCACGGACAGAAGCTGCAGGCGGGTCCTGAGGCTGATGGGGCTTCCAGAGGGCCTGAGGGTATGCTGCTCCAGCCAGCAAGGTGGCATGGGTCAGGGGGGAGCCCTGCACCTCCGGCGGGTCAGGGAAACCCCAACTTGGCGTCCAGCCCTGCCTCCGAGTAGCCACGTGCCCTTGGACGATGCTTGTCCTTGGTCTGTCCCCTTACCTGCAAAAGCAGGTATTTGGAACCCGGAGGCAGTGGGGGGGGGGGGTATGATCAGGGCTGTCCTGGAGGACACACCTGGCAGTGAGATCCTGCAGGGAGGGAGACAGGTTGTGAGGGGGCCCTTAGGGAAGCTGTTGCAGGGGTCCGGGCAGGGGGAGTGGTGCCTGCGCTGGGCTGGAGACGGGATGGGTGCAAGTGACTTGAGAAGAACGCACGTGGGCTTTCAAAACAAACAGCAAACAAAGCAGACGGTCCAGAGGACCCAAGGCTGTAGCTCTGTGCAGACGTAAAAGAGCAAGGTTACATCAGGGCGTGCTGGGTGCAAGGCATGGTGACAGCTGCTCCTGGCCTCAGATGTGGCCTCTTGCTGGCAGGGTGGCCGCGCGCAGCCTTCTGCATATAAAGCATTGTTGCTCTGACAGGTTCCAGCGCCCGGCGCAAGCGCAGAAGCAGTTACCCCAGAAACAGGACCGGCCCCCGCTTCAAATCCCCAGCGGGCTGGGTCTTATGAATAAACCCTTTAGGTCTCCTCGTTCTCTTATTTTCATGCAGAGCTTTACTTTATAGCAGAAAATTGCATTTTTTCCCCCTTCAACAGAATGCTCCTGTGCCCTTAGCATTCGTGTCTGCGGACGTTGTATTCTCGTTCCATTAGTAAAGCATTTGTTCTGCGCCGGCGAAGGTCCTGGGTTCACCGTGACACGTGTGAGCTAACGGTCTGAATTGTGTCCAGCTGCTTCCCATCAGCGTGAGGTGGGTTTCGTTTGTGTTCTTTTCCCTCCCTTCTTGTTTGGGAATATACAGAATAATTATGTTTTCGGCCTTTGGTGTGCCGGTGAATAGGAATCGAAGCTATGTAGCCCTGGGAACCTCCAGTTCCAAGTTGGGCAAGCCTTTCCAGCTGGCGCACTGACAAACTGAAGGCCTGGAAGTTGCCAGAGAGGCTCGAGCCTGCGGAAGGTCCCAGCTTCCGAAGGTGGCCTGGGACAGTGCGCCCGTCCCCTCCACGGAGGCCTAGCGAGAGGGGCCTTAGTACCAAAAGCAGGTATTCACGCCGCTTCTGTGTTCCATTCAAAAACAGGAGGAGAGAGGGAAATGTAATATCATCCAAGACAAGAAGCTGCGGAGGTGACTCAGGTGAAAAAGAAATGACCACAGATCGGGGTACCTGACCCCAGACCAGATCCTATAGGAGCTGGGAAACGCTCTCCAGGGCATGAGCCGGCCAGCCGACAAACTTTGACCATGAATCACGGAGTAAAGTCTGTGAAATGAACTGCAATTGATAAGTGTACTGGGTGATAAAAGAGAATATCCTGATTCTCAGTTAACGCACACGTCGCTCAGTATTGAGGGAGATGGGCCATGCTTCACACGTGTGTGCATGCACACGTTCTGTGGCCCCTCACCCGTGAAGACAGGCGAAGGACAAGGCAGGTGGGTAGAGACATCATCATAAGGGGATAGAGGTGAAGGGTATGTAGTGTTCTTTGGGCTAATTTTTTGTGTAGATGCAGCTTCCTGCAAGTGAAGTTATTTCCAAATAAAAAGTAAAAAAAAAAAAAAAAAAAAAAAAAAAAGCAAACAAACACAAAAGATGGTATGCACATTAGATGTCCCAGCTACATTTATAGCCCTGTTTGGATTCTGAGAGCTGCAGATCAGAAAAGAGGAGCTCTAGCTCACATCCTTTTCAAGTGATCACTCCTAACTTACGTCCCTTTTAGAACTCTATTAAAATTAAAAGAAAAAATTTTTTGATATCATTGTAGATGCAGAGAGGTGTAAGAAATAATACAAAGAGAGCCCCAGTACGCTTCACCCGGTTTCCTCTTGCAACACAATAGTGCAGCATCAGAATCAGGGGATCAGTGGGAGTCTCAGCGGTGACACGGCCAAGATACAGGATACTTTTATTACCCAGGGGGGCCTCCCACGGATACAGCCACGCGGATCCCTCCCACCCCTGCCTCTTCCTCGTCTCTGGCAATCCCGTCGCCTCCATTTCCATCACTCTGTCACTTCAGGAATGTTGTACGGTGCGTCCTGGGGTATGTAACCTCTGGGAATTGGCTTTTTTTTTTTTCTACTCAGCACGATTCCCATGAGATCTGTCCGGGTTGTTGGATGTCACTGCTTGTTATTGCCATGGTGTGTTCCATGGTACAGATGTTCCGTAGTTTCTGGACCATGCACCCACCGAAGGACATCCGGGTAGTTCCCAGGTATGAGTTAGGATGCGTAAAACTGCTGTGAGCATTCGTGGTCAGGGTTTCTGTTTTTGTTTGCAACAAAACACTGAGATGCAGTTTACGTATCATACAACACTGGGTTGAGTGTGCAAAACATTCCATGGTTTTCATTCTGCTTATGGGATTGTAGCACCATTTACCACAATCTAATTTTAGGACATTCTCATCACCCCTGAGAGGAACCATGTCCCCGGTCCCCATCGGCAGTCACCCCGTTTCCTCCCCCCTGCCCCCGCCGTGCCCCGTCTAGCCCTGGACAACTGCAGATCCACTCTCTGTCTCTATACTTTGCACACACTGGACATTTTGTGGAAATGGAATCCTACAATACGTGGTCCTTTGTGACTGGCTTTTTCCCTGTAGCATAATATTTCCCAGGGTCCTTCGTGGAATACCATCAATCATGCCTCAGTTCTTTTTATTGCCAAAAGTACTATATAGATAATGTAGTACATTGTGTATAGTGCCTTTTATGTATCCTATAATCAGTTGATGAACACTTGGATACTTTTCACGTGGGCTGTGATGCATGAGGCTGCCAGGAACACTTTAGATACAAGTTTTCATGTACACATAGGTCTTCATTGTTCTAAAAGTGGAATTATCCCTGGGTCACGTGGTGACTCTGCTGACTTTCCCAAAGAACTGCCAAAGTGTTTTCCAAGGAGTTACATCGTTTTACAGTCTCACCTGCAGTGTATGAGGATTCCGGTTTCTAGCCATTCTGATAGGTGTGCAGAGATATCTCATTGTGGTTTTTGTCTGCAAATCCCTGGTGGCTAATGATGTGAAGCATCTTTTCATGTGCATGTTTTGCCATCTGTACATCTTCTTTGATAAAACCCCTCTTCCTGTCTTTTACTCATTTTCTAGTTAGATTTTTATTTTCTTATTGTTAAGTTTTGAAAGTTCTTCATATATTCAAGATACTTGTTCTCTGTCAGATATGCAATTTGCAGATGTTTTCACCCAGAATGCTCTTCACAGAACCTTTTACAGACCAAACATTTTCCATTTTGATGAGGATCAATTTCTTTAGGGATCACGCTTCTGGTATCAAGCCTAAGAACATTTTAGGTAGCTGTAGATCCTGAAATTTTTCTGATGCATTTTTTCCTAAAAGTTTTATGATTTATATGATGCTACATTTCAGTCCATGATCCACCTTGAGTTAATTCTTGTGTAAGACTTAGGTTGTGAGACTTGGATTGACATTCTTTTTCTTTTCTCTTTTTAAATGGATGTCCACTTACTCTAGCACCATTTGTTAAAAGGCTGGCATTCCTCTATTGAATTGTTTTATTTTTGTCAAAAGTTTGGTATATTTGTGTGGGTCTATTTCAGGGCTTTCTAGTCTGTTCCCTTGGTCTATGTGTCTGTCCCTTCACCAATACTACACTGTCTTGATTACTGACTGGGTCTTAATATTAAGTAGAGTCATGTCTCACACTTTATACTTCTTTTTCATGATTATCTTAGCCTTGCTAGGGCATGTGCCTTTCCATTTAAATTTAAGAGTAAGCCTGTCTATGTCTACAAAATATCTTGCTGGGTTTTTGATAGAATTATATTAAACCCATAATTTGGGGAGAATTAATATCTTTATTGTTGAGTCTCCAATTCCATGAATATGGTATGTTTCTTCTTTATTTAGATCATCTTTGATTATTTTTTTCATCAGCACTTTAATTTTCAGTATACAGATCCTGTGTATGTTTTGCTAAGCTTATATTTAAGTGTTTTATTTTCTTTGGAGTGACTGTAGTGGCATCGTTTATAATTTCACTTCTGCATGTATTGTTACTAGGTAGATATATAGTTTATTTTTATGTGTTGATCTTGCAACCTTGAAGAACTCACTTTATAGTTCCAAGAGGTTTTTCATAGGTTCCTAGGGATTTTCTACCTAGACAATTATGTCATCAGCAGGTAAGAACTGTTTTTGTTTCTTCCTTTCACTTCATATGCCTTTTATTTCCTCTTCTTGCCTTATTATAGTGGCTAGAACCTCCAGCACTATGTCGAACAAATGTAGTGCGAGTGGACATCCTTGCCTTGTTCCTAGTCTTTGGGGAAAAGCACTCAGCTTCCATCATTAAGGAGGATGTTGGTTTTTTTTTTTTTAAAGTTCTTTTTTTTTAAATTTTTTATTTATCTATGATAGTCACACAGAGAGAGAGAGAGAGAGGCAGAGACACAGGCAGAGGGAGAAGCAGGCTCTATGCACCGGGAGCCTGACGTGGGATTCGATCCCGGGTCTCCAGGATCGCGCCCTGGACCAAAGGCAGGCGCCAAACCGCTGCGCCACCCAGGGATCCCGGATGTTGGGTTTTTGTAGATATTCTTTATCAAGTTGAAATCGGTCTTCTGTATTCCAAACTTGGTGAGAATTTTTTATGATGAGGGTTAGATTTTATAAAATGCATTTTCTGCATTAGTTAATACGATCATATGATTTTTCTTCTTTAGTTTGTTGATATGGTGAGTTACAATGAGTGGTTTACAAATGTTAAACCAGCCTTGCATTCCTGGAATAAATCTCACTTGATCATTGTGTATAATTCTTGTTATGTATTTTTGGATTTGACTTGCTAATGTTTTATTGACAATTTCAATGTCTAAGATCACAAATAGTATTGGTCTGCAGCTTTTTGTCTATTGCTGTTGTTGTACTGACTTTGCTGGTTTTGGTATCAGAGTAATATTGGCTTCATGAAAATGAATTTTCTCCTTTATATTTTGGAAGAGATTGTAGGAAATTGGTGTGGTATTAATTCTTTTTTAAATGTTTGACAGAGGAGTGTCTGGCTAGCTTAGTCAGTAGAGCATGTGACTTTTGATCTTGGGGTTGTAAGTTCAAGCCCCACATTGGATGTGGAGGTTATTTTAAATCTTTTTTTTTTTTTTTAAGATTTCTTTACTTATTTTGAGAGAGAGTGTGTGAGTGGCGGGACGGACAAAAGGAGAGGGAGAGAATCTTTGAGCAGACTCCCCACTGAGCACAGACCTCAACACAGGGACCCTGAGGACCCTGAGATCATGACCTGAGCTGAAACCGAGAGTTGGATGCTTAACAATTGAGCCACCCAGGTGCTCCAAAGATAAAATCTTTAAAAAAAAATGTTTGACAGAATTTTCTAGTAAAACCAACTGGGCCTGGAAATTTATTTTTTCAGAAGTTTTTTTTAAAATCACAAATTCAATTTTTAAATGGTTATAGATCTATTAAGATTGTCTTTTTCATTTTGCTTACGTTTTGATAGTTTGTAGTTTTCGAGGAATTGACCCATTCTTTCCAAGTTGTTGATTTTATGAGACTGAAATTATTTATACCAGTCTCTTGTTAACCTTTAACTTGTTGCAGGGTCTGTAATGATATCCTGTTTCATTTCTGATATCTGATTTTTTTCTGGTCTTTTTGATTTTTGTCAGTCTTTCTAGGGGTTTATCAATTTTATTGATTTCCTAGTCAAAGAATTAGCCTTTTGTTTCATTGCTTTTCTCTATGGTTTCCCTGATTTTAATCTCTTTGATTGCTGTCCTTACGTTTATTATGTTCTTCCTTCTGCTTGCTTTGCGCTTATTTTGCTATTATTTTTTGAGTTTCTTGAAGTATGAACTTAGATTATTGATTTTGAGCCTTTCAGCTTCTCTGTTGTAAGCATTTACTACTATAAATTGCCCTCACAGCACTGCTTTCACTTCATCTAATGTATTTTGATATTTTTCTCTTTCATTCAGGTCTATGTATTTTTTTTTTTAATGTTTTTAAATATTTTTTTTTATTAATTTTTTTTTTATTTATTTATGATAGTCACAGAGAGATAGAGAGAGGCAGAGACACAGGCAGAGGGAGAAGCAGGCTCCATGCACCGGGAGCCCGACGTGGGATTCGATCCCAGGTCTCCAGGATCGCGCCCTGGGCCAAAGGCAGGCGCCAAACCGCTGCGCCACCCAGGGATCCCAGGTCTATGTATTTTTAAGTTTCCTTTGTGACTTTCTCTTGACCTCTGGTTTACTCAGAAGTGTATTGATTAATTTTCAAATACTTAGAGATTTTCTAATTGTCTGTTTTCAATTTCTACTTTGATTCCATTGTGATTAGAAAATACGTACCGTAAGCTCTCAATTCTTTTGAGTTTGTTGAAGTTTGTTTACTAGTCCAGGATATGATCTATCTTGGTGAGTGTTCTATGGGTGCTTAAAAAAATAGTTTATTCTGCTGTTGTTGGATGGAGTGTTCTATGTATGTGACTCAGAGCTTACTGGTCAATGATGTTTCTCAGATCTATAACCTTCCTGGCTTCCTCTAATGCAATCCTATTAATTGCTAAGAGGGAAGTTCGAGTCCCCACTATAATGGTGGAGGCATCTGTTTCTCCTGCCAGCACTACCAGTTTTTGCTTCACATGTTTTAAGGTTTGACTGTTCAGTACATATATACTTAGGGTTATCATATCTTCCTAGTGGATGAATCCTTTTATCATTTTGTGATCCCTTTAGTACATTTAAAAAAAATAATCTGTTTAATAGCCCATTAGTGTCCTGCCCTCCCTATTTATTCAGCACTTGTTAATCTTAACGTTATGTCAGAAGTGACAACAATGTGGTATGTGAAATTTTGAAAGTACTATGCCCTGCAAGATTAAAAATGAATTTTGAACAATCCTAATTATTCTTGATAAATATGGATTTTTAGATCTTAGTATTGAGTCTAAGCAGGGATTTGAGTGTGTGTGAGGGGAAGGAGATGTTCCAAAATCCTGGAAGCTGTATCAGGACCTCAAGTAAATTCAGGAGATATGTCAGAATCATGGGTACTTACCCAAGGAGTTATAGCAGAATCTCAGGTATAGACCCAAGGAGGCTTGGCAGGATCTCTGAGGAAGGGGTGGATTTTCAAAGTAGAGTCTAGTAATTAATTTACTTAAAAACTCAAAACAATATTAAAAGAGGATATGAGATATTTCTATTTATCAAAGGGGGACATGGATTTTTTAAAATGGAGAAGTCCTGGCTATGGCCTTATAATCAATTCATTTATTCCATGGCTGAAAACTGATTGGCTCTGTTGTCCAAAGTGGAATAGCAGGGACTAATTTACCCTCCTGCCTGAGACTATGAAAAGTCCAAACAAATTATATGAAGCAATGTTTTTCAAGACATTGGAATCAGGCAATGAATGGCACTGATGTTGTGAGGGGGAAATAGCAAAGGTGAGAGGTGTGACTCAAGATCTGGCAGGCTGTGCTGGGGAGGAACATCCCTTAGGTGAGGAGGCGTAGCTGAGAGTCCAGAGAAACTGAAATGTCTAGAATTCCCATGGCAAAGTACCAGAGGAGAAAGCCATACATAGAGAGAACTCCATAGATCTGCTGAGGTGCTGATTGGTGCGTGCATGTGAGCAGCACTACTGGAGGCCAGGGAAAGAACCATCCAAGAGGATGAATGGGAACAGTGCCCAGCACTCACACTGGGCCAGGAATAGTGCCTGGCATTTCCAAGGGGCCGGGAAGAGAGCCTCTTTCACCTGCCAGTCTGGAAAACCTCAGACTTCAAAGGGAATTGGATAGGGTACTCAGAAGGATCTTGTCTTGGTAGTGGGGAATAATTACACTAGAACACATACGGCTGTGGCCCTACCTAACACAATTCAAAAATAAGACACAAAAGAATCAGGCTTTTCCCAAATAAATTAACTGCATCTTAGAATAAAGCTCAAGGTATTTGTAGGAATACAAAACTATGTAGCACTGAATAAACTGAAATCAAAATACCTGAAAGATTACTAGATATGCCAAGAAGCAAGAAAGGAAGATGCATAATCAGGAGGGAAAATACCAATGAATTGAAATCTATCTGGAATTCAAAAAGATATTAGATTTACCAGAGAATTATGTGAAGATAGTTATTATGACTCTATTTTAGGTATTTAAAAAATTAAGTAGATATAACAAAAGATATGAATTGAACTTTATAGTGAAAACTACACTGTCTGAGGTTAAAAATATACCAGGTAGGATTAATAGCAGAGTAGACATTGCAAAAGAAAAGATTCGTGAACTTGAAGGCCTAGCATTGGTAAATAAAATGACACACACAGAGAAAAAAAAAAAGAATAAAAAAAAATGAGAACAACATCAGTGAACAGTACAACAGAAGCTTAATATATGTATAATTGGAGACCCTGGATAAAAGTGAGGGACAGAAAAAATATTTGAAAATGAGGTCAAATCACTGGAATGATTTAACAATTGTAAACATTTATGCCTCTAATAACAGAGCTTTAAAGTACATGAAGCAAAAACTGAGAACTGCAAGGAGAAATAGACAAATATGCAGTTATAGTCAGAGATAATTCATAGAACAAATATAGAGAATAGCAGGAAAGATACAGAAGATTTGAACATCAACTTGATGATCTAATTGACATTTGTATGTAGAATATTCCACCCAACCATAGTGTTTTCAAACACGTGTAGAACGTTTACTGAGATACATCATATTCTGGGCCAATAAATTTAAATATTCAAGTCACACAAATTAGATTCTCTGACTATAATGGAATTAAGGTAGAAATCAATAATATAAACGTGATTGGACAATCAAGAAATATTTGGGAACTAAATGACACATTTCCCAATAATCCGTGGGTTGATAAAGAAATCAAAAAAAGAAACTAGAAATTACTTTGGGCTGAATGTAAGTAAAAGCAACCTATGGAAATTTGTGGGATCCTGCTGTATGTAGCAGTACTCAGGTGGAAATTTATAGCGCTAAACAGAAAAGAAAGGACTCAACGACCTTAAGAAACTAGAAAACAAAAAGCAAATTAAATAAAATGTAAGCAGAAAAAGGGGAATAATAAAGATCAGAGTGGAAATTGGTGAATAGAAAACCAAAATGGGGTCACCTGGGTGGCTCAGTCAGTTAAGTGGCTGCGTTCCACTCTGGTCATGATCCCAGGGTTCTGAGATTGAGTCTTGCATTGGGGCTCCCTGCTCAGTGGGGAGCTTGCTTCTCCTTCTTCTTCTGCTGCTCCCCCCGCTTGTGCTCTTTTGCTTTCTGTCAAATAAATAAATAAAATCATTTTTAAAAAAGAAAGAAAACAAAAATGCAGTAGAGAATACCAATGAAACACAAAGCTGGCTCTTTGAGAAGATAAATAAAATTGATAAAGCTATAGCCTAGCTGATCTAGAAAAGAAAGAAAAGACACAAATGACAAATATTTATCTGGAACATCACTGGAAGGGGCAACATCACTGCAGATTCTGTAGATATCAAAAGGATAACAAGAGGATTTGTAAATGACTTTATGCCAGTACATTTGACAACTCAGATGAAAAGGACAAATTACTTCCAAAACTGAACTCATGAAGAAATAGATCACCTGACAAGCCATACATCTATTAAATAAATATGATTTGTATTTAAAAACCCTCCCTCCAAGAGACTCTGAGCTCAGATGGCTTCACTAGTAGAGTCTACCAAATATCTAAGGAATAAATAATATGAATTCCACTCAAATTCTACCAGCATTGTCTGATACCAAAACTAGACAAAGGCATTACAAGTAAAGAAAACTAAAGCCTAATATCCTTTGTGAACATAGATATAAAAATTCCAAACAAAATTTTAGGACATTGAATTCAACAATATATAAAAAGAATGTTAGATGATAACCAAGTGGGGTCAGCCCAGAAATGCAAGGATGGTTTGACAGTAAAAAACTCATGTAATTTACCATTTTAACAGAATGAAAAAAAGCCCCATATGATTATTTAATATATAGAGAAAAATATTTTTTAAAGATTTTATTAATTTATTCATGAGAGAGAGAGAGAGAGAGAGAGAGAGGCAGAGACACAGGCAGGGGGAGAAGCAGGCTCAATGCAGGGAGCCTGATGTGGGACTCGATTCTGGGATTCCAGGATCATGCCCTGGGCCAAAGGCAGGTGCTAAACCACTGAGCCACCAGGGATTCCCTAGAAACAATATTAGATAAAATTCTACAATCATTACTAATAAAACCAACTGATTTTTTTTACAAAGGTGCAAAGGTAATTCTGTCAAGAAATCTTCTGTTGAGACAGTCTTTTCAACAAACTGTGCCAGCACAATTGACTGTATGCTCAAAGTGAACTTTGATCCATATCTCACACTGTATACAAAAATTAACCCAAAGTAGATTATAGATCTAAATGTAAAATATGAAACTTCTAAAATAAGCACAGGAGAAAATCTTTATGACCTTGTGTTGGACAAAGATTTTGTAAATATGATGCCAATAGCACGATCTGTAAAAGAAAAAGTTGAGAAATTGGACTTCATCATAATGAAACTTTTGCTCTTCAAAGGACAGCTTTAGGAGAATGAAAACACAATTTATAGACTGAGAAAAAAATTTTTATAAAGCATAAACCTGATAAAAGACTTATATCCAGAATACAGAAAAAAAAAAAAAACCTCTTGAAAATTCACCTATAAGAAAAATAACCCAGTTTTATAAATGGGCAAGAGATTTAACAGAATTTCACCAAAGAAGGTGTATGGACAGCAGTGTGAAAATACTCCACATCATTAGTCATCGGGGGAGTGCAATTTAAGCCCACAGTCCCTGTGTTAATGTCCACGGCTTTCACAGTGGTGGTATGATACCATGACTACCCTTTAGAATGGCTCAGATGAAAAGGACCGTTCGTACTAAGTGTTGGCTGTGGTGTGGAGGGACTGAAGCTCTCATACACCACTGGAGGGAATCTAAAACAACACACACACTTTGGAAAACACATTGGCAGTTTCTTAAAAAGTTAACCAAACACCTGCTGTATGACCCAGCAATTCCGTGACCAGGTATTTAGCCAAAGAAAAGAAAGCGTATGTCCATCCAGAGACTGTACATGAGTGTTCATGAGCTACTTTATTTATAATAACCGAAACTTGGAAACGATGCAAATATCCATCACTGGTAAATGGATAATCAAACTGTGGCTAGCCATATATTGGGATGTTACTTTGCAATAAAAAATGAACTATTGATATGCATGACAACATGGACAAATCTCAAAGTAATTATGCTGAGTGAAAGAAGCCAGACAAAATGGGCATATCCTGTATAATTCCATTTGTATAAAACTCTAGAAGATGCGGGTCAGTAGGACAGGAATGTGGAGGACAGGAGGAGACATTACAGGAGGGCACAAGGAAGCTTTTGGGCATGATGGATATGTTTGTTATCTGGATTATGGTGGTGGTTTCACAGGTGTATCCATAGGTCAAAACTTATCAAACTGTATACTTTAGTTATGTACAGGTTATTGTAGGCCCCTTATGCTGCATTAATAAAGCCGGTTTTAAAAACAGAACAAAGCGACTGGGCCCTAGTCACCACTAGCACTGAAGCCTTGGCTCTGAGGTCTTCCTCGGAGCCTCAAGTGGCCCCACGTGAAGATACTTACAGACGAGACTCCATCCGCTGGCCAAGGGGGCAGTTCTCCACTCGCTATGCAAACATTTAAGCAGCCCTAATAGTGGGGATTCCAGTAGGCCTCACATTTCATTTTGCCTCTGGTTGAAACTTCTAGTCTTTAAATTTTTAAAGATTTATTTATTTTAGGGAGAGAGAGCGAGAGCAGGGGGGTGGGATAGAGAGAGAGAGGGAGAAAGAGAATCCCAAGCAGACTCCACACTGAGCGTGAAGCCCTTCATGGGGCTCGATCCCAGGACCCTAAGATCATGACCTGGGCAAGAGTCAGATGGACGCTTTAACTGAATGAGCCACTCAGGCACCCCTCCAGTCTTTATTTTAAAAACAAATTAGAAAGATGCTGGATTGTTGTTTTTTTCTCACCTCTAAATAAGGACTCTAGCAAAGGATGACACTGACACAGTGGAGCGTGTGCCCGGCACAGGTGAACTGGGAAGGGAAGCCCTTGTAGGTAACCGGGAACCAGGTTGTCACATCTCTAAATCGCTAGTGGTGAGATTGGAAGCCGTGCACATGAGCTCTGGGAGACGTTCCAAAGAGGACAGTTGCGTGGTGCTTGGATGAAGAAACTGCCTGCCTGGCTGGGTTTGAACCGCGATTCCGCTGGTGGCGTGACCCTGAGCGTGTCACCGCCACCTCTCTGTCCTGCAGTTCTCTCATCGGGAGAGTAAGCATATCAAGAGTGCCCACTCTGTGGGGCTGTTTGAAGACTGAAGTGCGTTCATCCAGTCTTGGCATGCGATAAGGATTCTGGAAGCGTTCCTGCCATCATCCACGTCGTCAGAATGTCTACTTGACAGTGGTGTCGTGTCTGCATAATGGCCAACGATGACCCAGTCATAAAGTAGGCCCACAGGGGTCTGTAGAACTGTGCTGACCTGAGGGGTACGAGCAATGTTTGCTGCCCCACTACGAGTTAGACAGCTGGAAACGCTGCTGCTCCAGAGTCCAACTCCAGACCTGTGTAAACAAGAACCATCTTCACCAAGAATTCCCTCCAGAACGAGGCCCGTAGCAAGCATTACGGAGGGAGAGAGGCCAGAGGCCCAGAGACACAGCTACCATACGAAGAGAATATATAGGAACTTTTCTGCCCGCCCACTGATGGATGACTTATCTAAATATTTAGTAACGACTTGGAAGTGATTTCACTTTGGCATCCAAGAGCCGGTTGTGCTTCTGCCTCCAGCGCTTGCTTGAGAAACCCAGAAGCACCTGGTAGTTGATCCTTTGCATATGACGTGTCTTCCTGCTTCCAAAAGCCTTTCGTAAGCTTCCAAAAGCTTCTCTTTGTCCCCAGTACGTACTGGAGCCTCCCGGTGACCTGTGGCGGACCTGGTGGGCGCTGCCACTGCCTTCATTTCTGCGCAATGTTCTCGAGCTCATCCGCTGCCACTTTCCTGTGCTCACCGCCCTCGCCCAGGCCTCCCGCTGTTAGCGGGGCCTGCAGACCACCTCCTGGCCCTCTCCATTGTCAGCTACCCTTTCCTGCTTCTCACTTCTTTCTGCCACACAGAAAGGCCTCCACCTTACCTTTCTTGATTAAGTTTGTGATGGCAGGAGGGGGGTAAAGATTTTATTTATTTATTCATGAAGCACACACAGAGAGAGGCAGAGACACAGGCTGAGGGAGAAGCAGGCTCCATGTGGGGAGCCCGATGCGGGGCTCAATCCCGGGACCCAGGATCATACCCCGAGCCAAAGGCAGATGCTCAACTGCTGAGCCCCCTGGGCATCCCCACGATGGCAGGTTTTTTAATTCCCAAGAGAGCTTCTGTTCTCTGTTCCTTTTTATGGCATGTTCTTGTTCCACAAGGGCAGTGTCTTACCTGTCCAGGGAAATTAATACCAGTTCCTCTGGTTTTGTCCTTTCTTCCTCCTGTATTCTATTTCTCCACGTCTATCTTTCCATAGCTGTTGGTTGGTTAGCTCTCTTTCTTCCCTATCAGAGGCCTTCCTGGCAAACAGTCTGTCATCTTGGGCTTGTCTCCTTCCACGGGAAAATGAGGGGCTTCGTAGCTGGCTGGGCTCCTGGGCAGAGGGTGGGGACGGTGGAGGCAGCCCTGCTGTAGAGTGCAGGCTGGGAGCGGACAGGGCCTGCCCTTGGCGGGTGTCTGCAGGTGTTCCCTCTCGGGGGAAGACCTTCCCATATGAGATATTTCAGACCCCTGCAGTGGGGACAGGTGGAGGGCGGGAGACCCCCCCCCCCAGAAGAATGGGAGCGGGCCTGTGGGTCGGGCTGCCCCCCACTGGTGCACCTACCTGGTGCCTCAACACCCCACACTCTGCAGGGTGGGCCTCACAGTCTTGCTCTCCCGACGCTGGTTTACCTCCTCCTTTCCAAGGCCTTCCTCCCCCTACTCTCCAGCCTCCAAATACTTCTGTTGTCACCTCCCTCCTGCACTTCATCCACTTACACCTTTTGTTTTTTATTTTAATTTCTCTGCCATGGTTTCAGCGAGGATTGGGACATGAGCGTATTAAACCGTACCACCTCCTCTCCACATGTTCATCTCTTTACCAACAAGGGAGTGGTGCTCAGACCCTCTGAGCACATTTGCTCTGTGGTGCCCAACTCCAAGCTATGGTGGTGGGTTTGGTTTTTTATTTTTGTGTTTTTTTTTAAAAGATTTATTTATTTATTTTAGAGAGGTGCAAGTGCATGAGTGGGGGAGGGGCAGAGGGAGAAAGAATCTCAAGGTGACTCTGCGCTGAGCGCAGAGCCTGACGTGGGGTTTGATCTCACAACCCTGAGATCACAACCTGGGCCGACACAAGAGTTGGACCCTCCACTGACTGAGTATGGTGGCGAGGTTGACAGACTCCAAGCATATGCTTCCCAGGCATTGGGCTGAGTTTAAGCTTTATATTGAAAATAAGTTCTGGAAAGCGCAGCTCCTGTTTGCTTTCTGCATGTGGTCACCCGGTTTCTCCTCTGTGGTCTGCAGGGTCTCTCTTCCCAGAGCCCTCCGTGGGCCTGGTATTTCGGAGGTGGTTGGCTGTCAACACCTTTTATCTTCTAACCCCCCTCCCCACTCGAGGACGAGTGGTGTCCTCGTCAGCTGTGTCCTACGTGCCCATTACAGGCCATGCACAGACCAATAAAGTAGACATACGACATCTTGGTGACAGAAGAAACATAATTCTAATATCCCATGTAACTAGAACCAATGCAGAGAGGAAGCGTTTCCTTTTCCTCCATCCCATGGAGGAGGAACTATCCCACATTTGGGCTTTTTTCCTATTTTGGGCTACTTTGCCATAGAGCAGAACACAGAACAAGGAACGAGCTGGCACCCGTTGTTCAGTTTAGTTGGAAAATCTGACGGCGGAAAACCCTGAAGACACATCTCCTGACTTTGTTATGTAGAGTCATTTACGAAGTTGTCATAACGGTTCTCACCTTGACCCATGGGGAAAGTTGACCCATGGGGACCTGTTGGTGGCTCAGTGGTTGAGTGTCTGCCTTCAGCTCAGGGCGTGACCCCGGGGTCCTGGGATCGAGGTCTGCATCGGGCTCCCCGCAGGGAGCCTGCTTCTCCATCTGCCCATGTCTCTGCCTCTCTCTCTGTGTCTCCCACGAATAAATAAATAATATCTTCAAAAAAATTTTTTTTAAAGGTTGGCCCATATTGGAAAAATCATTCTTGTGTGTGTAGAAGGAACTGATGATGAGTTCTTAGATGGTTCCACGGGCAAGTGGGTGCTGGGCGCTCAGAGCATTGAGAGGCTGTGCCCTCATCAGAAACCCCTGGCATTTACCGTTTCCTGTAACTTTATAAATAGAGTGAGAAGCGTTTTTCCTTGGCGTTCCCTTAGTTCAGAACTCTGCTGTTGACCCTGTCCTCTTCCCATGCCGCCTTTAGCTGGACTTGGAAGAAGTCGAGGTGCATCCAGAACTTGTCTGCTCAGGCAAAACGCAATACCGTGGCCTTCTGAAAATGAAGGAGAAAGTCCCAGGAGAAAGTTTTGAGAATGGGCACGTCTTTTTATCAGCTTCCTGAAATCGTAAAACCAAAATTAACCTCCAGGATATAGAATTACCCCAGAGGTAATTATCTTTCCACTTGGTTACTCTTGATCTTGAGCAAATATGGACTTCCATTGACTTGTCTCCTGGAAGTTAAAGAGAAAGGGACTTTCTTTGAAACTAGCCTTGCGTGTCTGTCTGAGAATCTAGAGGCTGCAGGGTTGGCGGGTCGGAAACACCCTCGTGGGCTGGATGCCGCTGCTCACCAGGTGTGATCTGCTCCCTACCGCGTCATTGGTTTGAGTGACGCGAAGTCCTTCATGGGTCCCAGACGTTTGTTCTTGGTTACCGGCAGGGCTCTCCCCTTCCCTTTGTGTTTAGCTCAAGGGTGTGTTTTGTGCGTACACTCGAATGAGGCCTGGTCTTGCCTCCGGGGACAATATTGTCTGGGGGAAGGACAGGGTGCCCATCCTTCTGCAACCACTCAGAACAACCTGCCGAAGTGCCCCCGACTCCAGGTATGGAAAGCGAGGCTCTAAGAAACGTGGTGACATATTCAGGGTCACACGCAGTGCTGCCCTGTGCCCCGAGAGGGAGACTTGCATCCTCTCTCACTGCTGCTGAGAACTGTAGAGGTGAATGCTGCCCGCTGCACTGCAACTCCCCGAGAAGGCGGGGAGGCCCGAGGAGTGGAACCCGTGTGTCCCTCACAAACCCTGCAGCTGCTTTACGACTGCCTTTCCATGGGCCGCAGCCCCCTACCCCAGGGAACCTGCCCTTCCCCTCCGGCCTGGGTCCCACAGACGTCACCTCGCCCTCCCAGTTACCTCGGCCAGAGCCTAGGTCTCCCCTCGACTCTGCCCCATATCCCTGCTTCCGTGCGCCACCAGCGTGAGCCCTGGTGTCCTTCTGGTCCTCCCTCCTGGGGGCACTGACACCTCTCCTGGGGATGGTCTCAACAGTCTCGTAAGGACTCTGGCTACTTCTCGTCCTGTGTCCCTCAAAGCCAGGTGCCACCCTGCTGCCGGCGCATCCCAATGCGGATGTTGCCGGGCCCCACTGCTGCCCAGCACCCCGCCCTGACTCCTGTTGCTCAGGGGCTGAGGACTACAACCCTGCCCACCACCAGCAGTGATGCTCAGGCCGGGCTGGGTCGCGCACCTCTCCTGCTTCTCCCATCCATCCCTCCCACTGCTCCTTGTGCTGCGTCGACAATGGTCACAAAATCTTCGTGCCCCCCCACCCCCATTAGAGGTAGGGCTCATTCGCTCTTTGGATCTGAGCCTGCCTTGTGACTTGCCTTGGGCCACAGCTTGGGACAGAAGTGACGCCAAATGACTCGCAAGTGTGGTCTTACAGTTCCCACACTCAGCCCTCGGGATGCTGCGCTCCCGAAGACTCTGAATCCAGCTGGGCAGGCCTCTGAGAAAGGCCCAGGCAGCAGCCAGCTCCGTCTCCACACACCATCCGGCCGTGGGTGAGCCGCCCAATGGCCCGCCCAGCAGCGTGGTCCAAACCGCTGACCTGCAGAATTGTGAGCACGTGTGCGGGTGGTGTGTCAAACCCCTACATTGCAGGGTTGTTTGTTATGCGGTAGCACAGCAATGACGAGTCTCAGTGCGGATCGTGCCACTATTCTCAGCAGTTTATCGATGATGCTTTAGGCTTGGAGATGCCCCTTCCCCTCTTTCCTATCATTATTTTCTGGATTTCTCTCTAATCATCTTTCAGCATTCAACTTGGGCATCCCTTCCTTCAAGGCACGTTCTGGACGCCCTGCGCCCCCACCCCACCCCAGGATTCCCTATGTTATTGCCTCTGTAATCGTTTGTTTGTGTCTCCTCACCTACTACTAGGCGAGCTATTTAGCCCCCTAACTGCTGGGTTCCTCCTCTGGAAATGGGATGGACACCACCTTCCCTGCCCCAGTTGGGGGGAACTTAGCACGTATGGCTGTTCCTGGGGCCCTGCCCGAGGTGTTGCTCAGCCAGCATTACCGTGTCCCTCTGTGTCCTCTTCCCGGCCCCACACCCTCTGCCCTGGGGCCATGGGTCCCTCCAGGGCCAAGGTTGCCTTTTCCAGTGTCTTCTCAGGGTTAAGCAAGTCACTAGCTCAGGTGGACATTCACGTGTTACAGGATGTTCGTAAAACGTGGTCTCCCAACCCAAAGTGACCATCGGTTTCACCCAGAAAGGAAGGCTCAGCCTTATAGAGGTTGCTGCTGCATGTCTGATGTCGCTCTGCCATAACCAGGCAGGGCCTTCCTTGTTCCTGAATGTCATCATTCGGTTTTGTCCCTGGCGAGGCCCTCGGCCACTGTCGTGTCTCTGCTGTCTGGTGGGCACCTGCTTCGGAGCCGCCCTCACTGCTGGGCTTCCGTCTGCATCAGAGCAGTGCGTTTGTGTGGTCAACACAAACCTCATCTCCGTTAGCTACCGAGTCTTGCGACAAGCACTTGGGCTCAGATTTCATTGCGACAGGTGCACCATGTATCCGAAGTTACAGCTTTCTTGTTATTTTAATTTCACCACCAACAAGGATAAGATTATATTTAAAAATAAGAAGTCTTGTTTCTGGAAAATGGGAAAGGCTTGCTGGGTGTGAAGTGAAGTTAGATACTATCATACAGTGTAAACCTTGTGTAAAACCGGCAAGAGTTTTCTTGGAAGTTTTCAGGAGTTTTCTTGGGAACATTCTTCTTGCACCTTTTTTTGTTCTTGTTGTTCATTTAAAGATTCATTTACGTATTTTAGAGCGAGCACAAGTGGGAGGGGCCGAGAGAGACAGAATCTGAAGCAGACTCCCCGCCGAGTGCAGAGCCCAACTCGGGGCTCAATCTCAGAACCCTGAGATGGTGATCTGAGCCGAGACCAAGAGTCAAACAACCAATTGAGCCACCCAGGTGCCCCCTCTTCTTGCACCTTTAAAGATAAAGGTGTTGGGACGCCTGGGTGGCTCAGCGGTTGAGTGTCTGCCTTTGGCTCAGGGCGTGACCCTGGGGTCCCGGGATCGAGTCCTGCATCGGGCTCCCCACATGGAGCCTGCTTCTCCCTCTGCCTGTGTCTCTGCCTCTCTCTGTGTCTCTCATGAATCAATAAATAAAATCTTTTAAAAATAAATTTAAAAAAATAGAGATAAAGGTGCAGAGACTCAGCTTCCCTGCAACACTGTGCTCCTCACCCACTTTCACTCGCCAAGTTCTTTTGGTTACAAAACACCGATGCCTTAGGCGTCGTTGGGGAAGATCTTAGATGTTCCCAGATAAATCTGTGTGGCGTGCAAACTACTTGTAATTACCTCGCCTTTGGCTTAATGCATTAAAACACTGAGTCCCGGGTTCCTCCACACTCTGGTGCTCAAGTCTTCTGTTTCCGACGAGGCATTTTCTGAGCTGACTTTGGAAGCACATTAATCATTATGCAGGTGGCTGCGGGTAATCAATTTCTATGAACTTCTGATGCCCGGTGAAAGTACAGAGAGCTTTGCGGCATTTCTTTGTTTATTTTGAAATGTTATGTTAAATCCTAGCCCAACGAATTGAGCTGAATCTCTAAATACTAAGTAATAGGTATACAGAAAAGTATCAAGAATCCGACAAGGTAGCAAATTACGGTGGGTGGACTCTCTCATCTGCCGTGTAAACGGTACTCTTTTGACAAAAATCCCATCCTTTACCTTTCAAACCCTTGGTAAAGTCTTATCAGACTTAATTTAGCAAAGGAAAATGTAAACAGGTTTCTATAAGGCGGCATTAGTAGGCACATCAAGTGTACTTCAAGGGAGTTTTACAGTGTAATAAATCAGGATCGATCACAGAAGACAAGTTGTAGCAGTAAAAGTCCAGTGTTTGTATTTGAATCCCTTTGTGTCCAATACAAGTCCCGAGTGGGGAAAATTCAAGCCCAGCTCCATCGGTTCTTTCTCTTGAGTATCCAATCCCATAGCATATAAAAATATTTTGACGGTTGGGACAGTATCAAGCTGTTATTTAATGTTTAATTTCTGAAAATATTTACGGAAGGCCTCGCAGGTTCAAGAAACGGGGCGCAGGGGTGAGTCAGACGCAGTAACAGCCCCGGGAGCCAACGAGGAGGTGCTTCCTCCATGGTCTCTGATCGCAATCATTTGATGAAACGAGAAAGTTCTTTGCCTTTTCTTCAAAGTGCCGACTTTATGTTTGCACAGGACATTCCCCCATGTTCTCTGTCGCTTCTAAGGTACAGAGTCAAACTGATTATCATCCATTCAGGCCTTTACCCCACAGTCCGTACCCAGGCCTCTCCCTCGGTGTAAAGGAGCCCACGGTGGCAGCCCCGCTCCCCCCACCCCTGACCCACTCCCCCCAATCACTGACCCACTCTCCCCACCCCTGACCTACTCCCCCCAATCCCTGACCAACTCCCCCACCCCGACCCACTCTCCCCAATCCCTGACCTGCTCCCCCACCCCTGACCCACTCCTCCCCACCCCTGACCCACTCCCCCCAATCCCTGACCCGCCCCCCCACCCCTGACCTACTCCCCCCAATCCCTGACCCGCTCCCCCCCCCCTGACCCACTCCCCCCAATCCCTGACCCGCTCCCCCACCCCTGACCCACTCCCCCCAATCCCTGACCCGCTCCCCCACCCCTGACCTACTCCCCCCAATCCCTGACCCGCTCCCCCACCCCTGACCCACTCCCCCCAATCCCTGACCCACTCACCCCAATCCCTGATCTGCTCCCCCTACCCCTGACCCGCTCCCCCCACCCCTGACCCGCTCCCCCAATCCCTGACCCGCTCCCCCACGCCTGACCAACACATGCTCTTTCCTGCCGACTTGGAACTTCTGTTGTTCACTACGAGGCTTAGATTTCTTTTTCCCCTAGTGCGCGTTGTTTTTAAGCCCCTCAGGCGATCATACTTCACTGTGCAAATATCTGATCCTTTCCCAACGCAGAACCACTCTGACTTCTGTTCTAGATCCAGAGCAGCCCACGCTGGGGGTGGTTGACGGCATAGCGGGGGGCCCCCAGCCCTCTCACCCAGTCCCTGTGGGGTCGCTGGCAGGGGCATGTGCTGTGCGGTCTTCACGGAGCCTCAGGAGTCCACACGGGCCGCCGCCCGCACCGTTAGGACCGTGCCAGAAGCACGGATACGGAGATTAGCTAAATGCATCCTCTGCCCCCCAGGCAGGCGCGGAAAGTTCTCCGGGCCTCTGATCAGAGCGGAGTCAGAATAGGGCCGAGGTGCCACGGGAACCCAGAGGCCAGTGGGCTGAGCCCCGCTCGGCTTCCCAGAGTAAGAGCTCGTGGTGCCCTCAGCACCTCATTTCATCCTGATCTTTTAAAAAGTGATGCCATGGAAGGGTTGGGGGTTTGGAGAACACCATGTGTGCGGTAAAGCTCGTGAGTTAATGTCAGATCCTCCCGTGCTTCACCTGCCCTCCGTGACACAGAATGGTGATGGTCTCTCTCCTTCCTTCCTTCCTTCCTTCCTTCCTTCCTTCCTTCCTTCCTTCCTTCCTTCCCTCCTTCCTTCTTTTATGTCCTATAGTTTTTGCACACTCTGCTCACAGGAATATTGTGACTGGTAAATGAATTTCATCAGCTTACACTCGAGTTTCTGAAATAACAAGTTGCAGCTCCAGCAGTGACATTGGACGGGAAAGCAAAGATGTGTTTAGGGCCCCCGCAGGCCTCAGGTTCGAGAAGGATTACACGGCACATGCACCTCCCTGGGAGCTGGCTCTCGGCCTCCGTCGGAGCCTCTCTGATCTAGGGAACGGGAGGCCCTCTGGAGTCCTGCTGCCGTTCTCTGCCTTTCCTGTGGCCATTTCATCTCGCCTCCTCAGCCAGACTGGGAGCTGCTGAGGAACGAGGTCATTTGTTGCGCCCGTCTGTCCCTCCAGAGCACCTGGGGCGGAGGACACAGCCCCTGGCGCCTGGTTTGCTCTCCTCGAGGAACTGGGCAGTGGCTGTGCTATGTGGACTTTAGAGCCAGACTTGCTGTGTTATTTCTGCTGCTTGAGCAGAAGCCATGGCCGCAGGAGGGGGAGGCCGGGAGCCAGAGCACGCCCAGAGCCACAGGGCAGGTGTGCCCGGGCAGCCCCAGCTGCCTACCTGGGGACGCCTTCAAAGGGAGCCGGGCCTTATCTGCCCTTGGCCGGAAGCGAGACAGGGCCAGTGTATTCAGCGATCTGTGCAAGCACCAGTCCTCTGGCCAGAGTTCAGGACAGTGTTGCCTCACTCCGCAGAGGGATTTTATCTTGTTAGCTCTCCATAGACAGTAAGACCAACATTTCCCTAAATAAATCTCAGCTATGCTTTAAAAGCAACTGAAAAGTAAAATGATAAGAGCATTTGAGCTCCCTGAATGTAATGACAAGGAACTTGACATCTTTTTATAGTCGAAGATCAATTCTTCCAGCTTTGACGCTCCTGCTTGGAAGATAGAATATTTGCAGAAAAGGGACGGCTGGGTGGCTCAGCAGTTGAAGACTCATTATGTATTTTAGAGCAAGCACAAGAGAGAGGGGCCGAGAGAGGATCTGAAGCAGACTCCTCGTTGAGCGCAGAGCCCGACTCGGGGCTCAGTCTCAGGACCCTGAGATCATGATCTGAGCTGAGACCAAGAGTCAAACACTCAACCAACTGAGCCACCCAGGCGCCCCCTCTTCTTGCACCTTTAAAGATAAAGGTGTTTGGACGCCTGGGTGGCTCAGTGGTTGAGCGTCTGTCTTCAGCTCAGGGTGTGATCCGGGGTCCTGGGATCAAGTCCCACATCAGGCTCCCCCCTCTGCCTGTGTCTCTGGCTCTCTCTCTGTATTTCTCATGAATTAAAAAGAAAAAATACGTATTTGCAGAAAAGAAAAAAAAAAGGCAGCTGCCCACATGCATTTTCCCATGTAGCGCTGGGAATCTGATGAGGGGCTGGGACCAGAGACTGACAGCACAGTGTCTGTCCAGCTATCTGATACTTACTAGGCTGAACTTTATGGTTACTATTTTACATTAGTGACTGCAGTTTTTAACCTTTTGTTCATGGTGAAAAAATATTTTTAAGTAATATTTACCCCACTGTCTTGCTTGCCATTTGAAGAAATCTTCCTTCCGATATAATGCAGAATGAGGGGATGACCACTGGCTGTTATACTATATGTTGGCAAATTGAATTTAAATAAAATCTAAAAAATAAAAATAATTTTGAAAGATATAATGCAGAATAGAAAAAACACACAGATTCATAGCCTGATTATATATAGATTAGATAGAAAGCCTTTTAAATCTTATGAAAGGCTAATGATTCACTTTTATTTCTCCTGTGTGTTACTGTCAAGCATAATTTATTGTCTGAATTCTAAGCATGAGATGTGACTTTCACAAAAATGTGTGAATTGTCCCCATTTTTCATTTCTAAAGGAAGTCAAAACATCCCTTCATCTTTGCACTTAAAGATGTTTACTGTAAGTAGGGCCGAAATGTGAAAATGTTTTATAAGAGCACGTTCCGTGGATTTGCTTTGGAATAGTTTTCTCACTCGGCTGGGAGAGCCTGGCATCTGGTGGTCACGATGTGGTGGTAGCGCCTTCGTGATCCCTGGCTGTTGGCAGCAATACACCTCCCTGGGTCCTCTGGGTGCCAGGGGCCGTGGACTTCACTGTGGCCATTCATATGGGAAAGCAGCTCTATAAACTAAATGTCACTGAATGATGCATGGCTGCCGGGCCCAGGGGTGGGCCCAGAGCGAGAGCCCAGGAGGACAGAGATGGGAGGGAAGTTCAGGCAGGTGGACCTGGCATGCACCTGTCCACCTGCACACACACACACACACACACACACACATCTGGTGTCTCTTTTTGTGTGTCCCAATTTCCTCCCTCTATAAGGGCACCCATCAGATGGATCAGGGCCTGCTCTAAAGGCCTCATTTTAACTTAAGTGCCTCTTCAAGACCCTCTCTCCAAATATCGCCACATTCTGAGGTCCTGGGGTTGGGATTCCAATTCCAATACAAATTCTGGAGAGATACAGTTCAGCTCCTAACAGTACCCACCCGGAGAGTACTGTTTATTTGCTCGCTCAGTCTGACTTACACGAGTTACCCCATGGGTACAAGGAAAACATGATACTATACCAGGGTGTGTGCTGACGGCTTGTCCCTCCTGCTCTCCCCATGCCCCTCAATTGAGCCACCCTGGCCTGCTTGTTCCTAGAAGGCTTCCATCATGGGGCTTCTGTGCTTGCTTTTATTGGCTGGAACATTCTCCCCTGAGACCTCAGCGCAGCTCACCCTCTCAGGTTCTGCTGTCCCCAAATGGGCAAGGCAGTGTCCCTCACTAAGGCTGTGTCCGTTCTGCATCCTCTCTTACTGTGCTGTCGGATTGCCACGGGACACTCATTCCACACGTGCATTTGTTTATTTGCTAATTGTGGCCCCGCCAAAACAGATGTCCTAGGAAGGCAAGGACTCTGTGTCCACTGCCGTTTCTATCCAGCTCAGATACAGTGGGCTGGGCTGAGCGTGCAGTGTGCACTTGTGAGCAGGTAAATGATTCTAGCAAGATCGGCTTTGCCTCCTTAAGCATTTTGTGTTTAAAGATTTTCATTTTCTTGGGTTTTTTAAAGATTTTTTTTTATTTATTCATGAGAGACACAGAGAGAGAGGCAGAGACACAGGCAGAAAGAGAAGCAGGCTCCTTGCAGGGAGCCCGATGTGGGCCTTGATCCTGGGACACCGGGATCACGCCCTGGGCCGAAGGCAGACGCTCAACCACTGAGCCACCAAGGCGTTCCCAGATTTTCATGTTCTGAGTGCTCTTATTGAGAGGCACACTGAGATAAGGTGGTCAACCGTGTTCCTTCTTAGATTATGAACTCGGCATGTCGTCGTCAGTAAGTGATGTCCTCACTGAAGGAAAACCAGTGTTCTTCTATGTCTTACTGGTCACTTCTCTCTCCTCCCAGGTTGGGGCTCAGCTACATTTCCAGAACCATCCGGTCAAGATGGTAGACACAGAAAGCCCGATTTGCCCCCTCTCCCCCCTTGAGGCTGATGACCTGGAAAGCCCATTATCTGAAGAATTTCTACAAGAAATGGGAAACATCCAAGAGATTTCTCAGTCCATTGGTGAGGATAGTTCTGGAAGTTTTAGTTTTACAGAATACCAGTATTTAGGAAGTGGCCCGGGATCAGATGGATCTGTTATCACAGGTGAGTGTGCTGGATCCTAAAAAACCTTATTTAGAAATGTTTTTGTTGTTGTTGTTGTTTTTCCTGCAGAGAAAATTGTTCTCTTTAGCTGGCAAATAAGCCACACCTTTGTGCAGTGAACTCTTTAGACATGATAAAGCACAACATCCAGTCCACTGGGCCTGGAGGCGTCTCCGGAAACATTGTGTCTCACAGTATGCCTGCTTTTATTTCTTTATTTTTTAAACTTTTTGTTTTTTAAGATTTTATTTTATTTATTCATGAGAGGCACACACACACAGAGAGAGAGAGAGAAGGAGAGAGGCAGAGACACAGGCAGAGGGAGAAGCAGGCTCCCTGCAGGGAGCCCGACGTGTCTCCAGGATCCTGCCCTGGGCCAAAGGTGGTGCTAAACCACTGAGCCACCCAGGCTGCCCTATGTATGCCCACTTTTAAAAACTATACGTGAATGACGCTTGAAATTTAGTTAAGGCAGTCAGCTCCATTTTAAAAATTCTGAGTTTCTATTTCTTTAAAGCAGAGACTTCTGTTATAATAAAAAGGATGATTTTTTATTTTTTATCTGGAAGTATATATGAATTATCTCCCTATTTTCTACACTGCATCAAGAATTGCAGTGAAGGGGCTCCAGGGTGGCTCAGCCGGTTGAGCATCCAGCTCTTGGTTTCGGCTCAGGTCATGATCTCAGGGTCCTGGGATAGAGCCCCATGCTGAGCTCTGCATTCACCAGGGAGTCTGCTTGAGTTTCTCTCCCTCTCCCTCTGCTCCTTCCCCGTGCTCACTCTCTCTCTAAAATAAATAAGTAAAATCTTAAAAAAAAAAAAAAAGAGAGAACTGCAGCAAGCATCACCAGGGCAAATACAAAGAAATAAAACATGGGGTCCACTCAGGTAGCCTCACCATCTCTGAGAAGAAATCATGGAACACTTCATTCCAGGCAACGTTGAATCCAGCCCAGGAGAATGTGGTGTGAACTGTGCCCTCGACTGCCCATCTGGGGTGGGCCTGACTCACAGGCTTCGTGGTGGGAGTGGGTCTCGGGTCGGGACTGAAGGTGCTGGGTCTGGATTGGCAGCTTGTGCTTGGTAGTGAAGAGGGCGTATGGTTTTCAACTCTGAGCACGGAATATCAGGACTCTCTGGGGACCCCAGGGAGGGTGTTCTCCACGTCAGTGAAAGGCCTCTGCGTTCTTTGCCCTCCGTGGCTCTCCCGTGTGTCAGGTCCTTCACCTGGAGCCCATTTCCACCAACCATCTTCTCATTTTTTCCTGCTCCAGGAAGACGATTTTCAGGACCGGGCACTTACGTTAGTGACAGTGGGCAGGGAAGGTTCATGCTCTGCTGGAAGCGGTGTACACTGATAAAACCTCTGTAGAGAGAGGAGTGCAAGGTGCACCCACCCAAACCCAGCAGGGCCACTGGGGACCGACATGGCTTAAAAGGAGATGCATGCATGGCAGCCGTATTTGGGGTGGTGGATGCAGGGCAGCGATGTGTGTGGCGCCGTGGACATCGCAGTAACACGCGTGGTGGGGATGGTTAGGACACAAGGGGAGCAGATAAATCGTGAAAGCTTCCTGCAGCAGAATGCTTTAGAGTAACTTAAAAGAGTGAATCAGCTCCACCTGTAACAACATGAATCTGCAAAAACAACACTGAATGAAAATAAACAAGCTTAAGGATGTATTCAATATAATTCCATTCATGTAACGTCTCCAACACCCAACAGCACCAAATGTGGTCGGTGGATGTGGACACGCACACCTGGCAAAGCTCATGCCAGCTTTACGATGCCGGTCACCTGGTGGCACCGGGGAAAGAGTCCCGCAGAGATGTTCACTCCCGTGGGTTGCGCTTTAGACAAAAGGCAGGAAACAGTGTGACAAAACATTACCATTTGCAAACCTGGGCGTGGGTGTTATACTGCATATTTTCCCTGTATGTTTGAAACACTTCAAAGAAAACTACAAGCAGCAGGAAGGAGCGTTCCTGGCAGAAGGAAAAAGCATCTTGTGCAAAACCTCACCTAATCCTTGTAAAAACTCAGTGAGAAGACTGTTGTCGTTTTACAAGTGGAAATAAACTCACAGGTATTAGGTAATATGGCCCGGTCACACAGCTAGAAAGAGACCGTCCCAAGACTTGACCCCATGCCCCCCAGCGGGCTCTAAAGCCACGTTCTCCGTACGAACATCCTTTTTGGCAGCAGTGTCCTCAACCTAGTAAATCAAGGATTGCACGATCCATGTGAGACCCAGAGGAGGTGACACATTAATGGACTCTGTGGCATACCTGACCAAGCAGCCTTTGTAGCGACCCCAACAGACCTTCATAAATGGTTCAAGTCTTTCTCATGCCATGTTAGGGAGGGAAGGAGCTTCGAGGGAAAGAAGCCAGCATCCAGGGTGATAGGAGCTTCCAGAAACAACGAAGTGTGCTGTGGTGTGGGACCACCTTGCAGAGCATCTGGAGGTCGCCCTGAGGCCCACCTGTGCTGGTGTCGGGTCAGTGACAGCCCAGGCTGCCAGGCACCGTGTTAGTCACCGCGTGCACCTCCTCTCCCTGAGTCCCAAGAGCAATGTTTGAGTTCATCGTTCTATTTATTTGAGGAAAGAGTAGGGAAGACAGACCTCAGGACATGGGGACATGCTGGAGAGGACAAACCCAGAGTAGGAGAAAACCCAGAATCAAAACCCAGCTCTCATCTCCTTCCAATGGGTCTTTTATTCCCCACGTTACAGACACACGGCATGCTGGTTAGTTGTTTTTGGATACTATTTGTGTTTATATTGACTCTCAGAAATGTTATTTCTTCTGGATTTGAGAATATTTATCTGTGTCTATTTGTTTCTCTCGCTTTTTTTTGTATATTTTTTTATTGGAGTTCGATTTGCCCACATATGGTATAACACCCAGTGCTCATCCTGTCATTTGTTTCTTTTTCTTTATTTTTTTTTGTTTCTTTTTCTAAAGAAGGCAGTTTTCCCCCTTCTTTGGAAAACATAGAGTCCATTTTATTTTATTTTTTTTAAAGATTTTCTTTATTCATGAGAAGAAAGGCAGAGACACAGGCAAAGGGAGAAGCAGGCTCCCTGCGGGGAGCCTGATGCAGGACTCGATCCCAGGACCCTGGGATCATGCACTGAGCCCAAGGCAGACGCTCAACCACTGAGCCACCCAGGCATCCCGTATAGTCCATTTTATAATGAAAGAATTCAAGGATACACTTTCCTCCAGGTCACACACACTCTCAGGGTCCTTCTCAAACAAAGAACTTGCATGAGCAGGGTGGGTGCAGTGGTAAAGCCTCTGGAAAGTTCTCGCCATGGACAGGAAGTGTTCAGATGCCCTCCCACCTTCTCCGGAAGGCAGAGTCTACAGCCTGGACTTCCTCTCTCCCAAATCCTCACCTTCAAACAGGAGGGGTCTGAAATTACCTTCCCCCAATTTGTTTTAAGGTCGCCATTCTAGAACTAGTGTCTTTTCGGTCATTGCCAAGAACTATAACCCAACATGTATTCCCAAGCCATCTGAAAGCTCTGACACAGCTGAGACTCAGAAGGGGCACGTCAAGTAGCCCCGAGGCCCATAGGCTTCATCAAAACCTACACTGGACCCCAGTTCAGGGCCTGATACACACTTTGCTTCTAAATAAAGAGAGGGCAAGGGTTTGGGGGGAGAGGTTTCCACACTGGTCTTCAGGGAATTCCAGGGAACTTTGTGGCAAAAACCAAAGTGGGGGAACTTACCAGAAGGGCTCACAGCAAAACGCACTAGGGGCACCCCCCAAACTCTGGGCCCTGGCCTTTGGGGCCCGGGTGTACGCTCAGCCTTTGCAGTCCTTCTAACTTCTTACCGTTGTTGCTGGTCATTTTGGTCATTTGGAATCATCTCTTGCTTCTTAAAACCTTGCTTCGTTTCCCTTCCAGATTCTCCAGGGCTGGTGTCACTAGCTAATTTGAGAGCGAAGATTACCCCTTATTTGTAAATGAGATTTTCCAACCCTCGGGGGATATTTCTGCATTATGTAAATCGCTTCCGTGGAAGGGCCGTCAATGAAATGTGTTCACTTTATTTTATTTTATTATTTTTTTGAAATGTGTTCACTTTAAACTTGACACCCAGGGGAACAGATGGGTGAGGCTGCTGGCGCGGCTGATCCACCCCCACCACCCATTCTTCCAAGCGACTTGACTGGCGCACAAAAACCCGCTCGTAGTTCAAGTGTACAACTTGATGCGTACACACACACACACACACACACACACACACACATTTTGAGTGTGAAGCCATCACCACAGTGAAAATAGTGACAAAACCCATCACCTCCAGGGGCACCTGGGTGGCTCAGTCGGTGAAATGTCTGCCTTCAGCTCAGGTCATGCTCTCTGGTCCTGGGACCAAGTCCAGCGCCGAGTTCTCTGCTCAGCAGGGAGCCTGCTTCCCCCCTCCCTCTGCCTGCCGCTCCCCCGCTTATTCTCTCTTTCCCTTTCCAATAAATAAATAGAATATTTTTTTAAAGATTCTATTTATTTATTCATGAGAGACACAGAGAGAGAGAAGCAGAGACATAGACAGAGGGAGAAGCAGGCTCCACGCAGGAAGCCCGACGTGGGACTCGATCCTGAGACTCTGGGATCACGCCCTGAGCCGAAGGCAGATGCCTGAGTCACCCAGGCATCCCAATAGAATCTTTTTTAAAAAATAACCCATCACCTCCAAATTTACATATACCTTTTTATAAACCCTCTTCCCCACCCCTGGGTCTCCCTCCCTCCCCTGAGCAACACCAATCTTTCTATTATTATGGATCTGTTTGTATCTCCCAGAATTTAAAAAAAAAAAATTAAGATTTTATTTATTCATTAAGATTTTATTTATTCATGAGAGACACAGAGAGAGAGAGGCAGAGACACAGGCAGAGGGAGAAGCAGGCTCCCTGTGGGGAGCCTGATGCGGGACTCGATCCCAAGACCCCAGAATCATGACCTGAGCCAAAGGCAGATGCTCAACCACTGAACCACCCAGGTGCCTTTTTCCTAGAATTTTATGTAAAAAGAATAATGCAGTAGGTATTCTTTTCAGTCTGGTTTCTTTCACTCTGCAAAATTATATTGAGATTTCATCTGCATCGAAGCGCATATCGGTCGTTTAGGTTTTTTATCCATTGTATCCATGGCTCCACCACGGTTTATTTATTCATGCACCTGTTGATGAACATTTGAATTGCTTCCAGGTATTGAGTGTCAGAAATAATGCTGCTGGGAACATTCGCATACAAGTCTCTGTGTGACCATGTGTTTTCACTTCTTTCTGGTAAATTCCCAGGACTGAATGGCTGGGACACAAGGTAGATTATGTTCCCACCAGCGTGCGTGGGAGTTCCAACTCATGCACACCCTCTATCAACATTAGATATGGTCAGTCTTCTGGGTTTTAGCCGTCCTAATAGGTATGTAATGGCCTGTCACGGTGGTAGCTTTCGTTGGCATTTATCTGAGGCCTAATGATGCTGAGGCTCTTTTGCCAGGCATCTTCTTTTTAATGTTTTAAAAATTTATTTAAAGATTTTATTTATTTGAGAGAGAGCATGAGCAGGGGAAGAGACAGAAGGAGAAGCAGACCTCCTCCACCCTGAGCAGGAAGCCCAAAACGGGACTCTAGCCCATGACCCCAAGATCATGACCTGAGCTGAAGACAGATGCTTAACTGCCTGGCCACCCAGATGCCCCCACCAAATATCTTCTTTTTTAAAAATGTTTTTATTGAGGTATGATTGACACACAGTGTATTAGTTTCAGATATACAACACAGCGAGTTTACAATCCTGTGCATTACACAGCGCTCACCACAATATGCAGTCACCATCTGTCACCGTACAACGTTATTATGATATTATGATATTATGATATGATATTATTATGCAGACTGTTTCCAATGTCAAAAAAAAAAGAATTGCCTCTGTGTTCATGACGGATATTGGTTCTAGTTTTCTTGTAAAATCTTTATCTGGTTTCGGTATCATTAAATGCTGGCCTTGTGGAATGAGTTAGGAAGTACCCCCTCTTCTTCAGTTTTCTGTAAGTATTTCTGTGGAGCTGATACTCTCTCTTCCTTAAATAGTTCATAGATTTCATGTATGAAGCTCTTTCTTTTTCTAAATCTTATTTTTCTCAGTGTTTCATTTTGGATATTTTATTTTTTGCTATGTCTTCAGGTTTACTAACCCCTTCTTCTGCAGTGTCTCAGCTGGCCCTGATCCCATCCAGGGTATTTCTCACACCATTTAGTATAGTCTTACTCACTAGAAGTATGATGTGGTTCTTTCCTACCTGGTCTCTACCTACCACATCCTGCCTTTCATCCAGCTCCTTAAACACCTAGGATACAGTCATAACTGTCTATCATCTGTGTTAGTTCTTTTTTTTTTTTAATTTTTATTTATTTATGATAGTCACAGAGAGAGAGACAGAGAGAGAGAGAGAGAGAGAGAGAGGCAGAGACATAGGCAGAGGGAGAAGCAGGCTCCATGCACCGGGAGCCCAACATGGGATTCGATCCAGGGTCTCCAGGATCGTGCCCTGGGCCAAAGGCAGGCGCCAAACCACTGCGCCACCCAGGGATCCCCATCTGTGTTAGTTCTTTTTTTTTTTTCATCTGTGTTAGTTCTGAGTCAGTTTTGCACTGATTTTTCTCCTCATCATGAGTCATGTTTTTCTGCTTCTTTGCATGTTTCATATATATATATTTTAGAGAGAGCGAGCATGCACACATGAGCAGGGGTAGGGAGGGAGGGACAGAGAGGGAGAAGGAGAGAGAGAATCTCAAGCAGACTCCTCACCCAGGATAGAACCTGTCCTTGAAATTGTGACCTGAGCCAAAATCAATAGTCAGACACGTAACCGACTGAGCCACCCAGATGCCCTGTACATTTTTTTATTGAATGCCATACGTTGTGCACTTTGTTCCTGATGGCTATTTTTGTATTCCTGTAAATGCTTCTGAGTTTTGTTCTGGAATGCAGTTAAGTTACTTGGGAAATGGTTGACCTTTCAGGTCTTACGTTAGATGGAACTGTAACAGTGTTGATTCTACAGGTACATTTGCTCCAATGCTGGGGCAAGACACTTTTGAGTACTTTACCTGGTGGCCTATAAATTCTGAGACTTTCACTGGGAGTGGTGCTCATAGAACTCTATCCAGCCTTATCAGAGTTCTGGCTGCTTGTTCCCTTGTCATTTCAGGTTGCTGCTGGAGTATCTTTTCTTTTAGGCTTTCCTAGCTGATGCAACAAAGAGATACGTGTGTGTGCTGACCCTTGTATACACACAGGTCTATAAATATTTCTGTACATAGTGATTTGTATCTCTGTTTACTGGGCTGATGCCTGCAGCTCTAACCCACCACCACGTGGGTCATCCTCGCCTCTCCTAGCGGATCTGCAGGCTCACACTCCAGCAGTGAGAGGCCTGGCTCCCATGCCACTTTTCCTTCAGTTCATTGTCTCCAGTCTACATTTGGTAGCATCAGGGTGGATAACCTGTGCCCCTGTCAGGGCCACTTCGACAGCTGACACCCTGTGCTTACATGCAGCTCCTTTGCCTTTGGTCCCATAGATGCCAGCCACTCGTTTCCAAGTTTCCTTAGATCAGGTCTTCTCCACACCTCCCAAATGATTTTTGTGTATTTGCGCACGTTAAGGCTCGCTCTGGGCTGTAAAGCTCTGTGGGTTTTGACAAATGCATAGTGTTGTCTTCACTGTGATGTTTCATATGTATTGTTTCATCTCCAAAAACCTCTGTTGCACCTGCTCAGCCTGCCTCCCAGGCTCCTGCAGCAACTTACCTTTGTACCAAACCTATAATTCAGCTTTCCCAAAACACCAGATATTTAGATCATATAGTTTATAACCTTCTCAGACTGGCTTTTTGATTTTTTTATCCTTTCACCTATCGAAAGGTATCTTGGTTGCTTCTGATTTGGGGAGATTAGCACTAAAGCTGATATAGACATTCACGTGTAGGTTTTTGTGTGAACTTAGTTTTCAGATCCCGTGGGTACATACTTAGGGCTATAATTCCTTATAGTGTTCCTTATATTCCAAAACAGTGTGACTGTTTTGCCACACTGTCTTCTAACGTGGCTGCACCATTCTGCATTCCCACCAGCCACCTGTTACTGCTTATCCTTGCCAGCATGGGGTATTGTTAGTTGGTTGGTTGGTTGTTTAATTTAATTTAATTCAATTAATTTAAATTTTTAAAAGATTTATTTATTTACTTGAGTGAGCAAGAGAGAGTGCACAAGCATGAGGAGTGGCAGAGGGAGAGGGAGAAGCAGGCTATCCGCTGAGCAGGGAGCCTGACACGGGACTCAATCCCTGGACCCCAGGATCATGACCTGGGCCGAAGGCAGACCCTTAACCGCCTGAGCCCCCCAGGCACCCTGTTTTTTTTTAGCCAGTCTCACAGCTGCATGATGATGCCTCATTTTAATTTACAATTTCCTGGCCACCAGTGATGGGAGCATCTTCTCACATGCTAATTTGTTACCATTCTTCAGTGAAGTATCTGTTCGAATCCTCTGCCCACTTTTTAATTGAGTTGTTTGTTTTATTGTTGAGTTTTAAGACTTCTCTGGGTATTTTGGATACAAATCTTCTATTAGCTGTGTGCTTTGCGAATATTTTCTCCCTGTCTGTGGCTTGTCTTTGTTTTTCATCCTCTTGCCAGTGTCCTTTGCAGAGCACAAAGGAGTTTTTAATTTTAAGGAAGTCCAACTTTTTTTTTTTTAATCTTTCACGGATTTTTGCTTTCGGTGTCGCCCACATGGATTCTTTAATCCCGTGTTCTGGTGTCATCTGCCAAGTTGACAATTGCAAAGAGCTGGAGGGAAGCAAAGTAACAAACTGCGTGTAGGCCACGCCCAGTGGGGGGTGGGGAGACCGATGGGGTGCAGGTCCAGAAGGGGGGGGAGCCCAGGCCCGGATGGGAGCTCTGCCCACTAGCAGGTGCCTCCTCACTGACTACCCCACGTGCAGTCATGGCCTCGCAAACCTGGTGTGGACGTCCCTGACCACGCTTGCAGTGCTCATCGGTTTCTGTCCTCTGTCCTCAGACACGCTCTCACCAGCTCCCAGCCCCTCGTCGGTCACGCACCCGGCGGCTCCCGGTGGTGCCGAGGAACCTTCCAGCGTAGCCTTGAACATTGAATGCAGAATCTGCGGGGACAGAGCCTCGGGCTACCATTACGGAGTCCACGCGTGCGAAGGCTGCAAGGTACGCTGGCCAAGCGGCCGGGCCCTGCCCCACGGGCCACGCGTGCTTCCTTTCATGTCAAACACGGATTTTCCTCGTGACCCACGAGACCCGCCAGATGTCATAGATAAGAGACTGGCCTCAGTTGGGGGTTCATTTCTCCCTCCCGAGGGGCCGTGGCAGATTGCTGGGCCTGCCCACTAAATAACCCGGAGAAGTGCATTTTTAGGAACAGAGGCCCCAGGACAGAGAGACAAGCCCTTTATTTGAATCTGGGGTCTGGGAGCCCACTTCCTTTCATTCCTCTCGGGTGAGGTGGGCAGCAATTCTCGTGGCAATCAGGGATATCAGGACCCTTCATCACACTTCTAGAATTTTCTGTACGCTCAGCTTTAGTACTTCCTGTACTTGACATGTGGGGGATCTACGACTCTCAGTGTTTGGTGAAATTCAGGAATCCCCTTCCCGTGTGTGCGCTGAGACAGCTGATTGACTTCTGGAAGATGCCATGGCCTTTCCTGGTGCAAACACGACGTGCGTCCTGGACACGCTGATGCTGCACCTGAGCCTGGGCTGGTCCTGGAGGCCTGGACCGCGGGGGGAAGGGCCACGCTGGCGGGGCCGGCTCTGCCTGCTAACGTTAGAACCCTCTCTTCCGCCCCCTCATGACCCTGTGCCTTCTCTGGCCGTCCCACTGTCCAGACCTGGACCTCCAGCTCGGGAGGCTTCAATCTCCCCTCCTGTCCCCCGCCACCCCAAGAAATTGCCGTCTTCCTCCTGCAGGCCTGTCGGACCTGTGCCACCCAAAATGTGTGGGAATGAGTGGGAAGCAAAGGGGAAAAGGAACCAAAGCAAACGCAGGGGGCTTCACAAGCCTCTGACCACGAACCTGTTAAAAAAAAAAAAAAAAAAAAAGCTACTTGCAAAGTGGCGTGTCCTAGCTGGCGGGCCCGAGTTCCTTTTGTTACGTTTTGGTGTTTACACAGACGAAACACCGAAGCTTCTTACTGGGAAGAGTTTAAGATGCTTTGGTAAAGTGAGAACATTATTTACAAATGGTTGGCCTCCTTTTAGTACAGTATATTATCATTTTTGCCTTTTTAGGGAGTTCATATTCTCTTACAAAAAATGCCTAGAAACCTGGACGTGCGTAGGAGGGGGAAGGTGACACTTATACGAGTCGGAACGGGACTTGGTGACTCTGGGAGACTATAATTGTGTCTTCCCAAGCCAGACGAGGACGCCTTGAAACTACTTCGAAATTTGCCTCATTCTGTTAGTTCTTCATTTTACATGTCATGAAATGTAAATTTTTCAGTTTGTCCCAATTAAGGCAGACCACTTAGAACGATTTTACTAATTTCGGGCCTCTTGCAAAGTATAATACGTGAGCGATAGGAAACGTGAGTAGAGCCACGACATTGACTCCCTGGCATTCGTGGCCCCCCCTCAACCGTGCATCCATCCCACAGGGTTTCTTCCGGCGAACCATCCGGCTGAAGCTGGCCTATGACAAATGTGACCGCAGCTGCAAAATTCAGAAAAAGAATCGGAATAAGTGCCAATATTGTCGTTTCCACAAGTGCCTTTCGGTCGGGATGTCCCATAATGGTAGGTAAGGTTGTCTAGCGTGTTCCCCAGCCCCATGCCTCAGCTTACCTCCCGTGTCTGGTCGCCGCCGACTGCATTCTGAGTGAATGCTCGGCAACACCACTTAGGGCCCAGATCATTTTGCGACCAGAATAGCCTAAGAAGGGAAAAGTCACACAGCCGAGATGCAGCAGAGCTCCTGGAACTCCTCTGAGACCCTCCACACGGTAAGACTTCCATTGAAGGCTTTTGGACCCATTGCAAACCCCTGGGTGGCCAGATTGGTCACAGCATCTGCACGGAGCACATGTTTTGTAAACACCATCCCCCATTGCAGATGTCATTATTCTGAACCTGTCCTGTCATTTTAGAACATGCCAATGGCGATGCAAAGGCAAGTCTAAAATGACTAGTTCCTAGCAGGTGCATGTCTATCATCTGGACAAAAAAGAAAGGTGTCACCTGAACTCGCCCTAGGGGTCACTCCCATCTCCCTGAACTAAGGGTCAGTTTTGGACATAAATGACCTCCAGCCAATCCTGTTGCCCAAATGAGTGACGGTGTTGCCTTTCCTTTTGGCCTTTGGAAAAACCCCAGGATTGAAGGAGGGTTGGGTTTTTTTTCCTCTCCCCAGAGCAGAACATTGGCTAGTACTGAGGGGTGGCTTTTCGTCCATGGTTGATTCCCGGGGCATGCACTCCACTGGGGCCCGTCACTGCCGCACGCGAGACCTCACCTCTGCTCCCGTTCTCTCCCGTGTCCCCAGCCATCCGCTTTGGAAGAATGCCACGATCAGAAAAAGCAAAACTGAAAGCGGAAATTCTCACCTGTGAACAGGACCCAGAAGACGCAGAGACAGCAGATCTCAAGTCCCTGGCCAAGAGAATTTACGAGGCCTACCTCAAGAACTTCAACATGAACAAAGTCAAAGCCCGGGTCATCCTCGCAGGGAAGGCCAGCAACAACCCAGTAGGTGTCCTCGCTGCTGCTTCTCATCTGGCCAGAGGTGGCTCCTGGGCTGCAGGGTAGCTGGAGCCTTGGGGAGGGCTGAGGAGGCAGCGGTGTCTGTGCCCTGGGCAGTGGATGCAAGCAGCAGTCCAGAAGCCGCAGCTTCTCAGCAACCCCATCCTCTGGGTTCGCTCCGCCTCAGAGCTCCTAGCAGCCAGGTCACTATGATGACTCTGTAATTAATGCACAAAAAAGAAAAAAAAAATCTGGTTAATAGCTTAGGGATCTTTCTTAGGTACATTTTTTAAAAACCTCTATTTTTTCTTTTTCTTTTTTTAAAGATTTATTTACGATAGACATAGAGAGAGAGAGGCAGAGACACAGGCAGAGGGAGAAGCAGGCTCCATACAGGGAGCCCGACACAGAACTCGATCCCAGGACCCCAGGATCGCGCCCCGGGCCAAAGGCAGGCACCAAACCACTGAGCCACCCAAGGATCCCCTATATTTTCTTAAGTCTCTATTTTCATGCCAGAAAATGAAAGCATTTTCTTCTATTCAGCACGTGTTCTAGCATCCTTGCCCTAAATCTCCTCCCTCTTCTCTGACCCCCACTGCCCCGCGACCGCTCACCCCTCACTCCTATGTCTTCAGTGAAAAGGCAAGGACATCTCTGGGTTTAGAAAGGGCTGTTTGTTTACAGAGACTTTATTGTCATCTCTGGACAGTTCTGGGCCTTTTCTGCAGAACACTCAGCCCCCTGCCCTGCCACTCGCCCCCAGTCCTGCACCCTGCCACCTGGCCCCACAACCCGTGACCGGTTCCCCACCCCGCGGTCAGCACAGTCTCTGTGTCCGGTGCAGAACTAATCTCAGAGCTGCTTCAAAGAGGAGCCGGCCCAAGGTTGGCTAATGAAGATATTTTGCCTTTTTCCTACAAGCATGGCGAAACAGGTTTAATTCGTACTAATGAGTAGCTTAAACCAAGCCTGATTGGGAATTACAAGCTGGAATTTTAGTCACAGGAAAATGAAGTATTTCACAAGCTACTTACTTTCATGAACAAACCAAACCTCTCTTTTACTGAGTCTTTAATTCTTCAGTAAAATTCTCCAATTAAATAGGCTGAGACATTACAGAAGGGCTAAAGCAAACTCTATTAAATTGGTAAAGCCACACCCATGCTGGGAGGCCCCAGGGGCTTTTATAAATTAGACCTTTCTGGATCACACGGGTGAAAGCAAAGTAACCTTTTAACTTTGAATTTCTCTCCTGGAAATGATTAGGAGAGCCCCATATTATAGTAACCCAAAATTCCAATCTCTTTGAGATCTTCTCTTTCTGTCTTGGGTTTTTAGAATTTAAAGGGACCTTAAAAGTCGACTTTACTCTTAACCAAACACACTTAATATTAATTTCGTTCCCATGGAGTATCCTTCTGCATACCCCACTGAGATCCACATGCTCTTAGAAGGACCCCCATTGCCCTTGGCCCCAGCTGATACCATCTGAGCAATTCCTCTTAGGGAGGAATCTGTATTTTGGTCTTTTTTTTTAAGATTTTATTTATTCATTCATGAGACATAGATAGAGAGAGAGAGGCAGAGACACAGGCAGAGGGAGAAGCAGGCTCCATGCAGGGAGCCTGATGTGGGACTCGATCCCAGGACCCCGGGGTCATGCCCTGAGCTGAAGGCAGATGCTCAACCCCTGAGCCACCCAGGTATCCCTGTATTTTGGTCGTAAGGAAATAAATAAGAGACTCAAAATCAAGGCTTGGGCTTCACCGTACACAGGGCGATGGAGGGGCACAGGAGGACAGAAATCAGCGAGTACTGCTAGGGGACAAGTGCCTGCTCCTGCCCTCTACCTCCGAACCAGAGACTGCAGGCCAGTCTGAAAGGCAGCAGGTGTGGCCTGTGATCCCATGATTGTGCTCTCTACGCCTGCGACCACCTCCCCAGGTCTCTGCATGATGAGAGGGGGTCATGTCCCTCCCCCGTCTCCCCACCCAACCCAATGGGGGACTTCTGGGGAGCCTGAAGCTCCCAGTGCAGGACACAGCCTCTGCTTTCCTATTTTCCATGGCCTCTAGATCATGTAACACAAGACCTGCAGCTCGCCTAGAACTGGTTAGGAGGCTCGGTGAGCCAGGAGAGGGATGCTATGGGATGGTGGTGGGGAAACTGTGTTGGAGGAGGAATGAAGCTGCTGGAAGCACGTAGATTCCATTATTTTGGGGGAAAAGGTGGGTTTTAGCTGAGGACAGGGAGTGATGGGAGGGACAGTGAATGTTTCTGTCTGGTCATGGGCTGGTTTGAGCACTTGAGATTTCAGAACCAGAGGCCAGGAGACGGCCAGGGTCCCAAGTCACCTGGGCAGAGCCTATCAGGCCCCTAGTCACCTAGATATTGCTCGTCAGGTCTCTGGTTGGCCCTTGACTCAAGGACGGCAGGGGTGGAAGCTGAGCTGACACACAGAGGACAGGCTCACCAGTCCCATCTGAACTTGGCTTCCAAAAGTCACGCTTTTCAACAGTGTCTTAGAAAGCTGGTGTGTTGACATGTGAGGTGTTAAGAATGTCACAGGAAGGGATCCCTGGGTGGTGCAGCGGTTTGGCGCCTGCCTTTGGCCCAGGGCGCGATCCTGGAGACCCGGGATCGAATCCCACGTCGGGCTCCCGGTGCATGGAGCCTGCTTCTCCCTCTGCCTGTGTCTCTGCCTCTCTCTCTCTCTGTGTGTGTGTGTGTGACTATCATAAATAAATAAAAATTAAAAAAAAAAAAAGAATGTCACAGGAAGACATTCCAGGAGGCCACAGGCAGTGAGATGGTGAGGAGCACTGAAGTCTGCACCTCTTGTGTGAGGTTTGCAGCCAAGGGCCCAGGCCGCAGCCCCGTGCAGGTGCACCGCACGCCGCCCCTGCTCCAGCTCGCTTCTGGCTTTAGAAGCTCGTTGCGCCTCTGGAACCCAGGGGAGGGTGTTCAGATTAAAAAAAAAACCAATTATTTAGCGCTATTTGTGGGACAGTCGTATAGTAGTACTACTGCTACTTTGTAATGTCACAAACATGTCACAACTTCATTCAAATGAAGGGAACAGCGTATGTTTGTCTCAGAGATAAACAGAGAGCTCGGAATTGTCAGGAATAATCTTCAGAGTCTTTGAGTGTCTTCAGTTATGGAAAATCTGTGTCCTCTGAGAAGATAAGTGAATTTTAGACAAAACCACGAGTCCGTTGCAGAAACCCAGTAACAGAGTCAGTGTCTTGTCTGAGAAGAATGAATGAAGCAAGAGGATGAATTTTTGGCATGTGGCTGAGAATAGACTCTAACACTTGTTTTGAGAAGGTTTCCCCCCCGCCAGAAAAAAAAAAAAAAAGAAGGCTTCCCACATTACTCTCAGCATTTTGAAATCTTCAGGACAAGGGGCCTTCTGGGCACCATCCTGAAATGATTCACCCTGTGGGGGGGTTTTGCCCACTGTGTTCTGTTGAAATAGTATACCCATGACTTCAGTTGCCTTAAGATTGAAAAATATACTTAATATTTTATACTGTTTCTAGAAACATGTAGTAAAACCTAACCAGAAGCTTATTAAATGGTTTCATCCAAAGCAATTCTACCAATAAATCACAATTAAATTTTTCCTGAAAGATGGTGCTGCCTGACTTTATGTGGAAAATACTATTTAGATGTATGTGAAGATGAGTTCTTGTCAGTATTGTCATTAACACATACAGAGCAGCGTCAGGCGTGAGTGCAGTAATAGTTGTCAGTTAGGAGAACCTTCTGGTCTCGGTGGGGCATGATTTGGGGGGGAGGCTGGGTAGCTTTCTCCCTCGTGCTGTTTAAACTCGTGACAACATGCTTTATTTATCTACAATGACCACCTGTGATGTCAGATACATTCATTTCCAAACTTAAGTATAAAAGGCGCGTTCCATAGTTAAATATAAGCAGCATGGATTCTTAAAAATAGTCTTATCAACAGTGTTTATCAAGTGTGTTAGTATATGCATTTTCTCTTGAGCTTCCATAAACGTTGGTTTCTTAATGTTAGCACTGGTTTTGAATTCAGATGGTTTCTAATTTTGTCTGTTAATGAGGCCCTGCCTTCTTAAAATCCAAGTGATAATTTTATAAAAGTAAAACAAAGTATTTGTACCAGTCGCATCCCCATTTACGAGAGTATGTTTCACATAAAACTAGTCCTGGGCAGGTTTCACGGGTGTGTGTCCAGTTTCACGAGGCCTGGGCCTCGCATTGGCATTTAACGCCCCGCTGTCACTCTCTTGAAATTCTTCATCATTTTTTTTTAAATATATTTTTAATTTTTATTTATTTTATGATAGTCACAGAGAGATAGAGAGAGAGAGGCAGAGACACAGGCAGAGGGAGAAGCAGGCTCCATGCACCGGGAGCCCGACGTGGGATTCGATCCCGGGTCTCCAGGATCGCGCCCCGGGCCAAAGGCAGGCGCCAAACCGCTGCGCCACCCAGGGATCCCTCTTCATCATTTTTGAATGACAGGCCCCATGTTTTCATTTTGCCCTGAATCCTGCAAATTCTGTGGCCAGTCCCGCAAGATACTCTAGTGAAGGATGCAAGTCCTCTGTGATCACACACTTGGGGCACCGCTGCCTGGCCTGGCCTGTTCCTGAAGCTTCGCGGTGCATCCGTACTGCGGTCGAGGCTTTCGGAGGCCCTAACTTCACAGAACTCAGCATTTCCCAGATGTCTCTGGGCCACACAACCTTTGTTTTTAATGCTTTTATGTACTTTTTTACAAAGCCAGTGGTATAGCCAAGGTGGCCTACTAGCGTGTTTACTGGAATCAAAGGGTTACTGCTATGTATCCTTCAAGAGCATCCCTCCCGTCCACCCTAGAATGTTCATGCCTTTGCTCTGAGCTACTTCCCGTGAAGCAGAACTGCCCCCAAACAACGGTAACGTGGCCTGCTTCTTCCGGTCTTTGGAGGGAGACAACTTTAGTGTTCCTCAGTCACACTTGAGATATTCAGGACTCAGGCTTTTGTATTCAAAATGTTTTCACTCGTTCGTGGGTAATTTTTAGAGTATCCCCTTTCTTCAGATGTAGAATCAAATTATTGTTTTGTCCAACCCTGTATTGCAGATTCTGATTTTGTTTAAACATTTCAGAGACAACCCCTTGCCATGTGCCAACACATCTGCCTTGCTTCTGAGATAAGTACGCCCTCCAGGTGCCCTGCAGGTGGTTTTGGGCTGTGGTTCTTCCAGATGCTCTTGGGGGCCCAGAAATAGGGACCACATCATGCCACGGGGCCACATACAGGGTCGGTGATGTATTTTGTCCATTGGCAGAGTGAGGCTTAAAATAACGAGCTGCTTATGCATTCCACATTTAAGTATCCTGGTAGAGGGACACCTGGGTGGCTCAGCGGTTGGGTGTCTGCCTTTGACTCAGGGTGCGATCCCAGATTCGAGTGGTTCCCACATTCGAGTCCCACATCTGACTCCTTGCAGGGAGCCTGCTTCTCCCTCTGCCTGTGTCTCTGCCTCTCTCTCTCTCTCTCTCTCTGTCTCTCAGGAATAAATAAATAAAATATTTTTTAAAAATGAATAAATAAATAAAATCTTAAAAAAAAAAAAAGTATCCTGGTAGAAATGGAAAATAATACTTTGGCCTGCCTCGTTACTGATCGGTAGAACACATTATAAGTCAGAGAGATCCCTCAGAGCCTGGCATTTCTTCTGCTCTGCACACAGATCCGGTGTGTGTTTTGGCCAACAGCACAAAACATTTATGTCCGTTCTCCTGTGCCCCACCAGATATATAATCCCTTCCGGGCATGCTGGCTTCAAATAATACGGCCAACAGTCTCTTCTTTCCTCCAACTGGATCCTTAGAAAATGGCAGGACCCGTGGGCTTAGAAGCAAATGGTAAGGCAACATGGAAGTTGCCAGCACTGCGGTTCGGTGCTTCTTCCAGAACATAGAGCACCAAAATGAAGATTTTAGTCTTACACACAGGGAAACGAGGGTGCTTCAGGTTTTTCCCAGTTTATCCCCAAAGAGCAAGGGCTTAACAATGCTTGTTTGCTGATTGCTACGCAAATGCCAACTTTCTGAGTTCTGTATGTTTACTCCCCAAACCTAGTCACGTGGCAGTCAATGTCAGATAACGATGGTTACCTCCAAAGTTCATAAAATGGTAAAATTGAGAATTCTTGCGGGATGAGCGAAAGAGGTGAAAGCACAGATTTTTTTTTAGTTATAAAATAAATAAGCCCTGGGAATGAAAAGGACAGCATGGGAACTGTTGTCAGCGGCGTCGTAGTTACGTTGTCTGGTGACTCCACTCCGTCACAGTGGGCACTGCGTGATGTGTAGACCTGCTAAATCGGTATGTTGGGCACCTGAAACTCACATGACACTGTGTGTCACCTGTACTTTGGTGATAAAATTTTAAAATTACTATAATTAGGCCCATCGCAGTAGTATTTAGGAGTTCAGAGAATATTATAAAATATTAAAAGTGCTTTGCGAATACTCTCTTCTTAGCTATATTGCTGAAATCGGGACTTCACTTTCACGGCGATGAAATCCCCACTAGGTGTGAGGCAACGATGATTACTGTCTTACTGATTTATGCCGTTAGTTCTCTCCGAATGTCTTTGTGTCCCCAGCCAATTCTAAGGTTACTTCAGGACAGAGACTGCGTTTTGTTCACATTTTGCTTCTCTGCAGGTGATCTGCAGACAGTGGCTGCTGATCAGCTCACCGATAATTAAGAGGACAGCCTATCAGCAGTTACCTGGCTCACTTCCATGTCTTTCTTTGCAGCCCTTTGTCATACATGACATGGAGACGTTGTGCATGGCCGAGAAGACTCTGGTGGCCAAGCTGGTGGCCAATGGCATCCAGAACAAGGAGGCAGAGGTGCGCATCTTCCACTGCTGCCAGTGCACATCTGTGGAGACCGTCACGGAGGTCACGGAGTTCGCCAAGTCCATCCCTGGCTTCGCAAACTTGGACTTGAATGATCAGGTCACTCTACTGAAATATGGAGTGTATGAGGCCATATTTGCGATGCTGTCTTCTGTGATGAATAAAGACGGGATGCTGGTAGCCTATGGAAATGGCTTTATAACTCGTGAGTTCCTAAAGAGCCTAAGGAAACCGTTCTGTGATATCATGGAACCAAAGTTTGATTTTGCGATGAAGTTCAATGCACTGGAGCTAGATGACAGCGACATCTCCCTTTTTGTGGCTGCTATCATTTGCTGTGGAGGTAAGTCATTGACGTAACCCAGCGCCGTGTCACCTGCAGCCTCCTGGTGCACGCGTGCATCATGCACAGTGGAGCACGCGCTGGCAGATGGGAGGGAGTCTATGCCCCTACATCGCTGCCGATTGGAATTCAGTGAGATTTATATCCTATCATATCACATTACAGCATACGTTATTATATATAAACACATAGTTGTGCAGTAAATGAATATGTTCCATTCATAATTATGTTGTATATGTAATATTCTATTTGTAATCATAATATAATCATATCAAACATAATGTATTAGGTGTAATGGTAATATAGTTTTATCTAATATATTTAATATATATTAGAAAGAATTATGTTACAATGTACAGTGTATCATGTTACTGTTATATAATTCTATTATTATAGTGTTATATCCGTATTATAGGCAGTATTCTATAAAGGGCCGTACAGATGTTAGTGCAGTTTATTTCACCATTGGTATATTTATTCCATTTCATGATGAAAAATATCAGTAGCTCACTGGCAGTGTTTGTAGTTTGCTTTGCCAAAGGAAATGGATCCCAGTGAAGGAAAATCTGGGCCTCTCTGCAAGGAAGCTGGCTCTGCAGCTCCCAGAATTTTGGCTCAGTGTCATGTTCCTTTAAATAACCCTGTCCTGGTATAAGAAGGTCATCCCTATACTGTAAACTCAGCTGACCTCACCCAGCCCCCAGGGAGGCTGAGGGGGTGACCACCGACCACTGCCACAAACTGCCAGAGCTATACTGTCCTGCATGGTTTGCTGACTTGCAGGGCTGAGGCTGGCCACAGACGCCCAGACGGCGGAAGCCCACAAGGCCTGTTCCTGTTACTGTTCAGCTGCCCCCAGTCAGGTGGAGGGAGTCCTTCTGCTCTGGCAAAAAATGTAAAATGCAAAAACAATTGTACATAATCTACATTGTCCTTTGTATGCTCGAGATATAGTGCTGTGAGTAAAAAGCAAGCGCACAACCATTTATAGGTAGTACGAGCAGAGTTTTCTAAAAGAAGTTATAATCGTTTATTAATCCCGGGGCGCCCAGTCAGCTCAGTCAGTTAAGCATGTGACTCTTGATTTCAGCTCAGGTCATGATCTCAAGGTCGTGAGATCCAGCCCCACATTGGGCCCCGCACTGAGTGGGGAGTCTCACCGCACATGCTCTCCATTTCTCTCTCTCTCTCAAAAAAAAAATCATATATCAATCCTATGTATAGAAAAGTGTCTGGTGTGGTATACCTTAAACCTTACGAGGGGAATTCACTTTCTGGTTTTTTTCAATCTCTCTGTTTAAAAAGTTAGTAATTATATTCATTTTACAACCCCAGAAAAAGCAATGAAAAAATCCACATCCTTAGCAGCACTTTTAACAACCTAGTAAGGGGTGGGGCCTTAAAGAGAGCACTGCCTATTGGACGGCGGTGGGGACAGGGAATATTCTAGACCAAAGACCCGTGTGCTCAGGACGTGTGCATTCCTCTGTCCCAGGAGGTCTGGTGCCTGCTGTTGAGCTGCCCCGGGGATGGCGTGTGGTGTACACGTTGAACTGCCTGCACCAGATCTCAGGCATTCCTGGGGCTCGTCAGCACCCCATCGAGGTAGCATCTACCACTCACATCTCACTCCACTGTCTATGCAGCAGATTCATATTGGAAGATTCCTAGCATCCGTTCCCCTAACGAGTGCTTTTTACCACAAAACCCAGTCTAACACAATCCTTAAAACAGTGGTGGAGAACTTAAAACCCAATATCTAGTTTTGATTCAAGATGTATTTCATTTCATATTATACAAAACTGGTTGTTTTAATCGTCATCAGAATGTCTGATTACTCCTATGTTTTGGGTTTTTTCCCCTAATCGGTGGTCATCGGGGAAATCCAAAATGAAAGGGCCATGATGTAGGGTAGCTGGTCGATTTAAGGGAGTACAAAAATACTTAGGATCGAGTATTTGTCCTGTCTGCGCATAAGGCCCAGTGACTTTGGAAGAATCGAGGTCTGTCTTCCCGCCGAGTCGACGTTATTGGAAGGCAGTGTAAGAGTAAGAATGTTTGGTCTCCCAAACCCATAAACAGTTAGGAGGTGTCCGTGGGAGGTTTATCACAACCGTCTCTTCTTTCTTTTGAGAATAGATCGCCCCGGCCTTCTAAACGTGGGACACATTGAAAAAATGCAGGAGGGCATTGTGCACGTGCTCAAACTTCACCTGCAGACCAACCACCCGGACAACATCTTTCTCTTCCCAAAACTCCTTCAAAAAATGGCAGACCTCCGGCAGCTGGTCACCGAGCACGCACAGCTGGTGCAGGTCATCAAAAAGACGGAGTCGGATGCAGCCCTGCACCCCCTGCTGCAAGAAATCTACAGGGACATGTACTGACGGCTTGAGAGCGAACCGCACGACAAGCAGCTCTTCGAGGACTTTTAAAGTCGACAGCACTACAAATGAAAACTGGGAGCAATGCCTGCTTTGCACAAATTCCACCATTTTCACCTTAGAGAATGGGACGGATGAGTTCTAGGTAACCAGAACCCTAGACCACATTTCTTTCTTTTTCACACCAGTACTTGTAAGAGCGTGCCAAGTGTTGAAACGCCGGTGACAGGTAGCTGATAGGCAGTTCTTGGAAAATTAAGGGGAATGATGCCCAGCGGTCTGATTTTAACTCACTTGATGTTAATCCATGCAGATTTCTTTATATCACATTAGCCGTGTAGCCTTGAATTAACTGGTGACCTTGAAATATGTGGTCTGTCTTCTCTTTCTGCCACCTGTTGACTCTTGCGCTCCTTTGTATCGTTTTGGAAACTAATCAGCACTTTTTAACTTTTATAATCCTGTAAATCTAGATGAATCCAAAGGTTAGGTTATTTTTTAAATGCAGCAAAATATTTATTGGGGAGACTTTAATTCTGTTTCCTGAATTTGAAGAAAGACAACATGCTATTTCTTAATCAGAGGATTTGAAATTTCCAAGGATTATTTGATAAGCTATCCAAATGCAACAGTCGGTCGGTTTTCACTGTGTTGGGGGTTGTGACTTAATAGGCAGGAGGGCCTGTTTCTAGGTTTGTCTAGAAGATCCCAGAAAACTGAGTCTCAAGACTCCCCCCCAGACTTGATGCTCTGCTTGTTTTCTCCAGCTGGTGTCTGTAGTCCCGTGGTCAGCAGGAGCAAGACAAACGGAGACTATGTCAGCTCTCCGACCCTCTGACCTCTGTCTCCTATCAAATATGAACCAACCGAGTCAGGTTGTTTGGGGGCCATGATAGTGTTTTCTTGGGGGGTGGGGGGCAAACCGACAGGTTGGTTGCCAACGTGTCTTTGGGCCCCGTGTGTCAAGGCAGCTCCTTGGTCTTTTCCTGTGTTGCTTTTTAAAATATGCAGCTTTATTTTTTTAACCCTCGGTGGTGGTAGCTGCTCCTGGGAGTGTAAAAGATGTGGCACACGGGCCTTTATAGTGTGGACCCGGGGGCAGGGGGACCATGTGGAGAATGAGAAGGGCAGGCATAGAGTCCCTTCATGTGACAGTTTTCCAATTACGTGTGGAAGGTGGTTTTCCCAACATCTGAAATATTTGCTTCAGCCTTAAAGATCATTTCTTAACCTGGGTCTGGTTACAAAAGCAGTGCTGATGGTGATGATCGTCCAAACTCTTTCTGTCCACCATGGTAGGTACATGTCCTGTCAGAGGAGGTGCAGCAGCCCCACCCTCCAGGCCGGGCCGACTGGGGTCCCTGAAGCGTGGGGGTGGGGGTCCCAGGCCACCTGCCTCTGACCCCCTGCCTCGCAGCAGCTCTTAGGACCTGACCCCACAGGGCGCTGCCCCCTCCGTCTCTAGAAAACTTGACTCTCTAATGTTGCTGTGATTTGCTCTTGAAGAATGATTAGGGTTGAAATCGATAAAGTTCCCAAGATCCGCGTCATGGAAATGCAACGGGACAGAGAACGGTAAAACAGTGGGCCTTCACCTCGGAAAGGCGAACGTGACCACAGGCACATCCTTTTCAAAATTAAACCTTACTGGTAGTTTTCATTCTTTTGTTGCATGATCCAGTCAGAGGATCTGTTGGAAGCAAACAGAAGTATTTCCACACGTGAACAACAGCAGTCAAGAGGTCATCCAAGGTCAGAGGGAGGGCACACGTGTGTCAGTGTTCTTCTCCACCTCCTGGGCTGGTGAGCCTGGAGGGCCATGGCTCGACCTGCACCAGGTCTGTGTCCCGTCCATGCCACCACTGGCCTGTCTCTCCTCACATGGCCCCAGACAGATGCCATTCACGGATGTGGCCTCAGAAGGTGACCCTCGAAACCCAGGCTCCAGACTCACTCTGTCTCTGTTTTCATAAAACTTATTTTTAAAAGCTCCTTATTTCATGCATTCTGCGGGGACAGCCAGACTGCGGAAGGCCCAGGTTCTGCATTCCGAGTGTTAGTGAGCATTTGGCTCTCCTGGGGCCCAGCGAGGCTCCCGGCCAGGTTCCTGGTGAGGCCACGAGGGAGGCTGCAGAGACCTCAGCTCGAAAGTCACTTGAGTTGGTTCACTTTTATGGATAAGTACAAAAATCACAGATTCCCGTTCATTTTAAATAATAGTCACTGTTTGCCACACAGAATATCTGGGCCACATAAACAAAGATTTCTCAGGCCACCGGCAGTCAGATATGGACGAACTATTCACCAGTTGAAAATACCATAGCATTTCCAGGAGGGACCCGTTAAAGCGCCCCTCTTGCCTGTTGGGTTTCAGTAGACGTCAGCATAGAGTGCAGTAGATACAGCAGAACAGGTTCGAGAAGCCTCAGACCGGAGCATGGAGCCCCTCCTTTGCTGGGGAACTCAGCACATGGGGCAGCCCCCCTTGTCACCACCTTGACGCTCTTCCAACAAGTCCCTGTTTGTAACCACCAAGTGCCAAACGCCTGCGAGACTCCAAAATTACCAACAGCCTTTGTCTGCAAGGGCTGACAAGGACAGGGAGCCGGCGGGCCCTCTCCCTCCCCATCCCTCAGCGTCCCTCCTCCTCCTCCTCCCCTCCTCCTCCTGGGCCTTTCCAGTCGGGTGTCCCACACTCGGAATTTTGCCTCTGCCACCCTGAGGGCTGCCCACGCCGGTGGCCACTTTGGTGAAGCCCAGCATCGACAAAACCAGGATGCTCGCAACTGTGTCAGTGCGAGCGGGAGGCAGGAGCACTTTGGGTATCACCGCAGTGCCAGTCACCTGCTCCTCTCTTCCCGCCTTGCTCTCAGCTTCCCCCGTGGCCTTCCTGTCACTCGTGGATGAGATGCCTCTAAAGCACCTAAGGAGTAGGTGTACCTGTGTCAGTAAGAATGTGAGGTCCAGGAGGAGAATCCAGTGCACGGTGCCTTCGGGTACCCATGGGAGGGCTGCCCCTCTTTCGAGGGACTCTCTTCCTTTTAAGAGAGAGAACGTCTCTCTCTGCATTGCGGATGCATTTCCTACACTGGGCTGCGTGAAGCTCCGAGGAAACGAGCGGCCTCCAGGATCGTGCGGTGGTTCCGGAGACAAGGCAGCATCCTAGGATCCAAGCAGAAGCTCCAGGCACAAGTAAACTCCTTTGTTCAATGTATGATGATAAGCAAGCTAATAATTTTGCAACTACTGTTTCCCCAAATCTCCAGCGTAACAGCTACCTCAGTAAGATACATCGAAAGGCACAGCTAAAATTAAGGTGCGTGGAACACTCGGGGTCCTTTTGGAGCGTCTCCGGTCCGATCGTTTATGGTTAAGATTCAGAAGCTACACACTTTTGCCTGGTTACACGCCGACTAGTGGAAGGCCGTAGGACTTCTTAGAGGCACTTTCGTTGTTTCAAGGGAGCCTCAAAGATAACGCATGTTGTGGGAGTTGCGTTCCAGCATGACCGAGGTCTCGGAGAAGTGGAGCGGCCACCGCCTGCAGTGACCCACGTGTGGAGGGCCTCCCCTGCCCTTCAGCTGGCTCCCTAAGCCTGTTCGTAGAGGGACCCCAGCCAGAAGAGGCTGGAAGGAGATGCCTCCGGGCACACGTGGCCGGGCCGTGACTCTTCCAAGGGCTCCCTACCAGTAGATGCACCTGTGCCCCCATGCTGCCTCCAGGCACTTCTGCCTCATGCCCCACCCCCTTCTTCAAACCCCAGTGGCACCAAGCACATTTGATACCTAACCGCTGGACACAGGATGGAGAGTTTTTTGTCTTGACCCGGCGGCCACACCTGTCTCTGGAATGTCTTGCAAACTCATGTGTCAAGAGGGTGAAGGTGTCCGTCAACCCCCCACCGCAGGTGTCCCCGGAAGGCTCCCTTGCTTAGAGCCTTCCTTTGAAGTTCTCGGCAGCGGCGCCCACTCAGGATGGCGAGGACATTCTGCTGTCCATGGAAGTCACAAACTGAGACCGCTGCCATCAGCTGAGGGCTTCCTGGATTTTCCCCACATATAAAGTCTTTATGGCGTTGGCGCTGCCAGGCACTGGGCGGCTCCAAAGCCAGGCTCTCTGTACTTGCTCTGCTCCTGTGAAAGTGGCCCAGCTTCTCTTAACTCCTGGTCCAAGCTGATTTATAGGGTTCCCCTGGGATGAAGGATTCTTGCCAGGCTCTGAAGGTGGAGGTCGACGGTTTTGCTGGGATATATATAGTTATATATTTAGGTGCCATTTTAATAGAATTCAGGGAAATGATCCTTGACCCTCACAGCCTGTAAAATCCACCAGAATAAGAAGAATGGCAGTGACTTTCCATCTGACTCAGGATATAGGAGATCCACTACATTTCTCTGGAAACAACAATGCAAACTAGAGGTGGTATTGGAAGTTTTATAAGGGAAAAAAAAAAAAAAGACAGTGAATCATCACGCATTAAACGAATTACGGAATTCCATCCATTTTGCTGGTTTTGTGGCGTGCAGGGGGTGTCTTCAGTCTCCGCGGAGGGGGCTGAGGCCCCTAAGAGCAGCAGGAGTGGCCCACGCATTAGGACAGTGAGGGACAGGCTGGAGGCCAGCGTGCGTTGCCCGGGCCGCCTCCTAGGGCCTGCAGGGGGCTCTCAGCTCGCCATCTGCTTCTCGACATTTCAGTCTGAGACACGGACAAGACGGGTGTCACCGATGACAACCCCACCTCTCGGAAACCGGGGGTTGGGGAGGTGACCATACAGTGCGGCCCAGCTGAAGCTCAAACAGCCACATCCTTTTGGAGTTCTTTGCCAAATGGAACAGACCAAACTGCATCCATGTTCGGGGTCACATCTTGATGGAAGGAGTGGAGAACGTCAAGGACTCTAATGGCCTGTAGCTGTTCAATGCACTAATTGCATTTAAAAAAAAAAAAAACTAAGAAACTTTTTTCTTTTTTCTTTTTGTTTTTCTTTTCTTTTCTTTCTTTCTTTCTTTCTTTCTTTCTTTCTTTCTTTCTTTCTTTCTTTCTTTCTTTCTTTTTTCTTTTTTTTAACACATCAGAGATAGGGTTAAGACTTTGGATCAGGTTTTTTTCATTTAAAATGTTTGCTAATTCGAGTCAAATGTGAAGAACGTCCCCAAGTGCTTCTCCAGAGAAGGGAATGTACTAGCCTCCTCCCCCCTCCCCCTTCTCCCCACACTCAGCCTCTGAACTTGGCTGATTCGACGAACCGCAGCATCCAGCAGACTCATGTGCAGACCTGCCCTCCCCGTGAGCTTGGATGTGAGGATTCCTGGCCCCAAGGGGGTCCTCCGGCCTCAGCATGGCCCGTGCAAGGCAAGGAGTGGGGGTCAAGCTTCAAGCCCTGGAGACCAGTAAGTGATCAATCCTTCCAAAGTAAGAAATCATTCACTTTTGGAGAACCATCTTTTAAAAAGCACAGACGGTCTGTTCCTTTTTTTCTTAAAAACAAACAAACAAAATGTACCTCACAATACGTGAATACCACTCAGTACCCTTCTCAGTAAGATCACAGTATTTGTATTTGAGTGTCATTTTCCTACACTGCGGTGAAAAGAACCAAGTTGATCGCTGTATCTTAAATACTGTGATTCAAGTTCAAGAAAAATTTTAGTATAAATATTTTACTAACTTATAATCACGCATCTAATAACAAAGGTTTGGGTTATTTTGAAATCAGTTGACATATAGTCTTAGTAGCCTGGCTCTTGGAACCTACTGGAAACACGAAGGACGCTGGGCTAGAACAGCCGACGTGCAGTGGCACACGTGTGTGCACACAGGCACACATGCACACAGACATGGCTTTTCATCTCTCTCAAGCCATGGAGAATTTATTTCCCTGTGTAAATCTGTCCCCTTCATCAGGCGTCACACGCGGGAAGCACAAGCAAGCCTGTTGCACCGTCCCCCGCACTCCCTCAAAGCCGGGAGGCCAGAGCCCCGGGTCTGAAGTCATGCAGTGCTCGTGCAGCGTCCTGAAGACCCAAACTCTTCCCGGGTGGTGAACCGCCGTCTGCGTTTCAGGGAATTGTCACCTGTGGGTTATTACCAAAGAACTCGGGCAATCCAAAACCTTCTGACGGTATTTGCACATCGGGTTCTCTGCAGCCCCTGGATGGCACCCCCCGCCACCCCCCCACCCCCCGAGAAGCACACAACGGAAACCACAGGCCCCGCCAGGCTCCCACGGCTCGTTCGTAGTATCCTGGCAGAATGTGTTCTTGGGGTCCCCGTGTGCCACCCCCGGGGTCCCCAAGGCCAAGGGGGAGGGCATTTGGCCAACACATGTCGGAACATCCAACGGGTGCAGGTTTCCAAGGCAAGATCTTGGTGTGTCCCTCATTACCACTTAGGTGCCTTATACTCAGATGACAGACCCCTCGTCTTCATGCTAAACGGGGGCAGCTCCAGAGAGATCCTTTAGGGCGGGTTCTGGTGTCTCAGTCGGGATTGGGGTCTTGGGGGGGCCTCTGGAGCCTCAGGGAGCAGGGGTGGGCTCAGAAGAGCAAATGCAACGTCCCGAGTCACGTTAACCAATAGCAATTCCGAGCAATTAGAGGACTAGGACTTTAATTTCAAGAAACCTTCGGTCTTATTCTGTTTCCTGCTAGGAGGTTGAACTGATCACATCTGTTGATCCAAGTCCTGAGTTGATGGGAATGTACGTGTCTGGAATGTCCTGCTGTAAGACTGATGAATGTAAGGAGTTAATTTCAGGGTACAGTGTTGCCTTAATGGTTTTAAAAAATAAAACTATTTTTTAAAATCAGTCGGTGAGTTCTGAGTGATGCTGGGAGGCAAACGTGTAGTGAAAATCCCCAGCAGCAGCGTCTGCCCTCAGCCCAGCTTGGCCCCGCCCGCAGGGGTCTTCGCCTCTAGGCAAAGGCACGGCATGGACCTGGGACTGTGTGGCCGCAGGATGACAGCCATTTGCCTGCAGTGATGCAGGGGAAGCGTCTGGAAATAAAACCCAGTGCGCAGATTGGCTGATAAAAGCTCTTTATTCGTTCTCTCCTTACCCACTGCCGAGGTGGGGGCCGCGGGAGCCCCCTGGGAGGGGTGCCCGTGGGGGAGGAGTGCCCCAGGGCCAGTGCTGAGTCTCCCATGGAGAGGGGCAAGGGAGCAGCTCAAGTTCCGAGGCCCTGCAGGAGGGTGGGGGGAAAGCATCCCTGTGCCTGGGAATGGGATTGGGCCTGGGGCCGGGGCCAGAGCCCAGGGAAACCGGAAACGGAGGAGGCTGCAAGTGGCAACGCCCAACCCCCAGCCACGCACACCAGGTCCGAGTGCCAAGGGGGAACATCTGTCTTGCAAATGTTTCAAAACATTAACTGGTTCTTTGGGTTTTTAATTATGAATCTAACACATGGTCAAGATTTAAAACATTATCCAGGTATCATGAAGGTGTGAAGTAAAATTCCACCAGCCCCAGGCCCCCTAATCGCCATGTGCAGCTGCCCACACCCCTCAGGCACCTTCCCGCAGGTCACCTCCCTGTGAACCATCCCACTGAGTGACGTCTTCACTGCGTGGACACCACTCCCCGGGATGGGGAAGGCACACGTCCTCACTCCAGCCCTCCTGCCTCCGTGTCAGCACGGGTGGCACGACCCCCAGCGCGACCAGAGGTCCTCCCCACACTGGACCAGGACAGTGGGCTTTTGTCCCTTCGCTCCTGTGTCCTCAGGGCCAAGGGGAGCAGCACGTCACCAGAGGCAATTCCTGGATCTGATGAATCTGCACAGGGCCCTCCAGGCCTGGCCTCGGGTACACAGAAGCCAGGGGGTGACCTGGAGGGGCGGCCTAGAGGTCCAGGTCCGGGAGGGGGGTGGAAGGCCCAGATGGCCCAGCCTCGGCTTCCCTCGGTGCCGATGTCTAGCCCTTCGTCAGTTCCCGCCCTGTGGTCTCGGCATCGAGGGGGCTCTTGGATGCGCGAGGCCTGCCCCCCGACAGCCTTCTCTGCCCACCTCCCGGGCCCCTTCCTGCTGCAGGCTGGGCCCCTGCTCTCTGCAGACGCTGCTCCTGCCTGCCCCGGGATGAGGCTGCCAGGACAGCTCCCGTACAGCCCCATCCCCGCCGCGGGTGCAGAGGCCTGGCGGCCCAGGGGCTCCATGAGAGGTGCCACTGCCACCCCCGCACCTGGCCGCACTCAAGTCCGAGAGCCAGGCTGGCTGGCAGGCCTCTTCGATGGAGCTTTCCTTTTCTCCAAGTCTTGCCGGATTTCCTGAGGGAAGGCGTCCATGTTCTCCCGGACACAGGGGAGGCAAAATCTCTTGGAGTAGAATAAACTGCATTCCTGAAAGAGGCCGGGGAAGGATGCGGGCTAAGTACCAGAGCGGGGAGCGCAGTGCAGGCTTCTCCGAGGCCAGCCCTTGGCCATGTACAGGAGCCGGTGGGGAGTGCGGGGGAGCAGGATGGGGCCAGAATGGGGCAGCCAGGGCCAGAACGGCACAGGGGACAGCAGGGCCCAGGGCCTGGCCAGCCACCTCCAAGAATGGTCATCACCTAAGAGGAAAGATCACAGAGGGCTGCCGGGGAACAGAGAGCCGACCTCCATCAGACCCCACAGGCAGTGGGGCGTCGGGGGTTCTGAGCAGGTGAGCATCACCCAGTGAGACTGGTGAAGGTGTCCGAGAGCAGGCCCAGGTCGACCAGAGTGGAAGGGCCAGGATGGCATGGAAGGGCTCTGGGGACTGCCCGGCTCCATCACGGGTGAAGTGATAACAATGCATAGCAGCAGCAGAGCCCAGACCTAGAGAGTCAGAGACCCGACATCCCCTCCCTGGTTATCAGCAGTGGGCAAGGGTTCAGCGACCACCAGGCTGGGGGCAGCCACACACACCATAAAGGCCAAAGGCAGGTGGCTGGTTTGGGCGGGAGGTCGGATCTGTGCAATGGAGGCCACACTCCCTTGTGCCCATCCTCTGCCACTCAACCCCTGAGACCCACTGCCCAGGGCCCTGTCCACAGATTACTTTCCCAGCCCCTTCTGCAACTGGGTGTGGCCACATGGCTGGGTCTGTGTCGCTGGCAGCTCTGCGCCACCTCCCGGGCAGGCCCTTTGAATGGATGGGCATGTGCTCCCCGTCTCTTCCTGCTGGCAGGAGCACAGGTGTGATGGTGGGAGCTGCAGCAGCCTCCACGGCCTCAGTGGATGCTGTGTGCTGAGAATGGCAGCAGTGCCTTTCCAGGCGGCACCACCTGCTCTAGATTCTCACGTGTACAAAAAGTAAGGGAAAACTGTTTGTTATCATCAGGCCACTGTATTTTGGGGGCTCTGGGTTCCTGCAGCTCAGAGTGTGCCTCGGCTAAGACAAGGCTGTCCTTCCTGCGAAGGTGCTCAGAAGAGATCTGTTCCCATGTAAGAGAGGGGACTCACTTGCCACCAACCAAGCACTTCATCCAACAATGCTGGATACCTTGGATACCACCTGGAGCACCCTCTCCTGTGCTCACCAAGTACAGCCCAAAAGTGTAAGTGTGGCATTCAAGGCTTCTCCCCCTCCCTGGCCCAGCTTCCCTTTGCAGTCTTATTTCCCAGCTGCTTCTCTCCCGCTGAGTCCTCCCGGCCACCCATCAGCCGCCCATGTCCTTGAACACCCAGGCCTCTGCCTTGCTGAGGCCTGCCCAATCTTGTCACTCTGCCCCTTCAGGGACAGAGGCTGATGTTTAAACCTGGCCTGTGACAGCAGCCTTGCCCGCACCTTGCCCCCTCGCAGAGTGCCCAGGGACTACTGTACCGCTGGGTCACTGGGGTTACAGCGACCACGCTGCTCAGCCACACAGCCACACCACCGCCCATCCCTGGGGTTTCCAACAGTAGGCTCACTCCCCTGGTGGCCTGGGCCTACTCAGCCTCCCTGAACCTCCGAGTCCTCACCTATGATATGGGGCCAACACTGGTTTGCACAGCTACGTTCAGGGCAGGAATAAAGGATCCTGCACTGGTGCACCAGGCCCCAAGCACAGGGCCTGGCCCACAATGAATGCTCGAGAAAGCACAGTTCCTTCCTGGGGAAGGTCCCTCCGAGAACAAGTAGGAAGAAGGTCACCGTCCCACAGAGAGCAGCCAGTGGCCACAGGCACGGTGGGGAGGGCCCAAACTGTCCACACCCACTCCACAGCCAACACGGAGACCCTCCGACTGACCCCCAGCTCACCCCTCTGCCTGTCTCCTCACCTCTGCAGGTCCTACCCATAACCAGGTGGACCAGTTGACCCCCCCCCCATGTGACTTGGGGGGCTCCTATGATCACCGAGGCAAGAAGGGGCTGATACTTAAGCCATCCTTGGGAAAGGCTCACATGTCACCTTTCCCACGACCCTGTGCAGGGTCCCAGCCAGAGGAAGGGAGGGAGGGGAGGCAGCCCCGGCCCACACAGCTTACCCACCGGGCTCACGCACACCAGCTGGCTGCATAAACTGCATCGAGAGCCGAGGACCAGGAATCTGTCCTTGTCTGGGGTGAATGGGTCCTTCATGATGTAACTCTCCTCCAGGAGGCTGCAGGATGGTTAAGTGACGCCAGAGGTCAGAACGGCCTGAACCTCCGTTGCCTGAAGCTTGGCAGTAGCATGGAATGGACCTCCCCAGGGCCTGCATGCCTGGGTGGGCTCACAGGAGGAGGGGCTGGTCCCCCTGTGCCACCGGGTAGTAACAAAAGAGCAAGCAATCGGAGAGCAGGTTGGAATGGAAATCGGAGCTGCTCTCGGCTCTGACAGCTGCGTTGGGAGAACCACTCCTCACCCACCAAAAGTCAGGTCAGTGCAAGGCAAGGCCCCACCCCCCTACCTGCCCCGCTGGGATGGGCGCACGGGGCACAGGGCTCATCCCTACACTCCTAGCATGCGGACACCTACTCTCAAGCCACCCACTCCCACCACACAGGGAGAACCAGGGCGCCCAACACCCTGTGTCAGGTCCTGGCCTCACCCTGCACATCAAAGGAGACCAACGGGATTCTGTGACGACAGCCCAGGTTCCTGGTCAGCAGAGGAACCCACCCAGGAGAAAGCCCTGGCCCCTGCCACCTGCCCCACTGAGTAACACACTGGGTGAGCAATGTACTGGTCAGCTTCCTCACGACACGGCATTTGATGAAGGACAAGTTAAAGGTCATGATTCAAATCCCAGGACCCACTGGCTCTACTCAAGGTCGGCTCTGGGCAAATTTACAAGAAGCTGGTCCTTCGGACTGACTTCCACCCGTGCAAGGGCGTGGACAGGCTTTCCACTCAGAAAGTACGTCCCCGGGAACCAGGAGGAATGGCAACAAGGCTCAGCCCCAAAGGAAGGGGCTGCCACGGGGCCTTTCACTGCCTCAGGGACAGTGCTTCTACACAGCGGGAGCAGGTGTTGGGCTCCGGGTGGAGTGGGGAGGAAGGGGAGAAAGGGGCGAGGGCCTTGCCCTCTGCCTCTGCAGGCCTCCCCCTGCAGCGTCCAGGGCCTAATAAAGCACCACCCAGGTGTCAGACTCAGGGACCGCCAGCCTGGGGCCTCCTGGGCCAGCAGCCCAAGGAGCCAGGTGTACTCACACGACAGAGTGGGTGTCAGGGGGCTTCTGCCCCACGTAGCTGTACGGCGCTGTCAGGGCACAGAGCTGGCACTTAAACACGCCCAGGGGCCGGCGCCCGGCCTCGCCCTCCATCTGCAAGCCCAAGACACAGGGCATGGCCCCCTGAGAACCAAGCGCTGCGCAGTCTCCAGGCCTCCCACTGCTTGCTTCTGACCCCCAAGACCCAGGGCACCCCCTACGGACAAGGACCCCTGGTGCACAGGTGCAGAGCCAGCAGGACAAGCTTCAACACAAGGCTGGCTGCTGGCTTCAAACCTAGGGGGCTCCCCAAAACACTCCAGCCGGCACCCCGACCCAGGCGTCCATGCCCAGGACGCGCACACAGGGCGGGGGCAACGGCCGAGGGCTCCCCCACGTCCCCACGGGGCTTCCAGCCGCTGTCCGGCGGGTCAGGCCCCGGGCCCCCGGCCGTGTTGCCTTCTCCCTCCCCTCGGGCTTCGGGGGCCGCGCCCCGGCCGCCTCCCGCCGCCGCTGTTTCACCCGCGCAGTCCTGCCCGCCTCAGCCGCCCCGCCGCCTGCGCACGTCCGGGTCCGCCCCCGGGGCCCCGCCGCGCCGGCCCCCAAAGCCTCCGCCGCCCAATCCCGGCCAGCAGGTGCGCACCACGCGGCTCTCGGCCCACGGCGCATGCGCGACCCGCCTCCCGCCGGCACCGCCCCACGGCGCGTGCGCAGCCCCGGCCACGCCCCCGATGGCCCCGCCCCCGGCGGCCCGGGGCTGGGGGAGGGGCGGGTCTTCCTCCGGCCGCAGCGCGGGGCTGGGTGTCGCTGTAGTGGCTGCTCGGGGCTCCGCAGGGCCTGCTGTCCCCGCGCCGGGGCTGGCGCGCCCTGGTCCCAGCTCGCCGGCTCCGTGTGCCCCGCACCCCATCGGGACCGGCGGGAGCGGCCGCGTCCACCCCGGGCGGCCCCGCCCTTCCCCGCGACCCCCGCAGACGCCGGCGGGGAGCTGCCCTGCCGAGCCCCGCCCTGCGCTGGCCCCGGGGTGTCCCTGCCCCAGCCTCCCCTGCTCGCCTCCAGGCCCCCCCAGGCCCCCCTGCACCCGCGAAGCCCTGCGCAGCCTCGGAAGCCAGCAGGCCTGCGGTGTGGGGCTTCCTCCCTTGGGGAACTGAGAAATCAGGAGTATCTGAGGCATTTTAGTAATCCTGGGAATAACAACTAATCCTGGACCTGGACCTGGACTTGGACCCTGGGGATTTTAGCAAGCGCTCTAGACTTTTTAACTTGCAGATATGAGCTCTGGGTACATAACAGCAATAGCATTCTTTGGATTGATTCCAAGATTACATATACTGTTGAAATTGGTTTTTTATGGGTCTGCCCAAAGATGGACCAACTGGACGAAGCATTTTTTTTTTTTAAGATTTTATTTATTTCATGAGACACAGAGAGAGAGAGGCAGGCTCCATCCAGGGAGCCCGATGTGGGACTCCATCCCGGGTCTCCAGGGTCATGCCGAAGCTAAACCGCTGAGCCCGAAGCTTTTCTTTTCTTTCCTTTTTTTTTTTTTTTTTTAAGATTTATTTATGATAGACATAGAGAGAGAGAAAGAGAGAGGCAGAGACACAGGAGGAGGGAGAAGCAGGCTCCATGCAGGGAGCCCGACCTGGGACTAGATCCGGGACCCCAGGATCAGGCCCTGGGCCAAGGCAGCACTAAACCGCTGAGCCACCCAGGGATCCCCACTCCCCCCGGCCCCGCCAAGCTTTTCATATATGACCTTCAACTTCTCAGATACATGACTGTGGTCTCATGAATACTTTTAAAGCCGGTAGGCTAGTCAAGTTAGAAAAGCTAAGCAAAATATTCGAAGAGCAAATAATCACGGTCCTTGGCAGAAAACAAAATTAATTTTGAATTTGAGCTCCTCCACAGTTTTTAGTAGAAGAAAAAAAAAATCCAAAAGGATTAAAAATATCTCAAAATGTCTCAAAAAATGGTTTGCTAAAAGAAACTAAATATTTACAGATGAATCGTGGGAAATACAATAAACCACTTGTCAAGAAGAAAAAAAATATGATAATCTTTTTAAAAAAGAGAAACTGGGTGTAAAATAAGTGCTATATCAAGACAACGAAAAGACAAGCCACAGAATGGGGGGGGGGGGATGTATATGGTAAAGGGCTATTTTCCAAAATGTACGAATGACTCTTAAAACTCAAAACAACCAACCTGATTTAAAAATCAGCCAAAGACCTGAACAGACATCTCACCAAAGAAAATATACAGGTGACAAATAAGCATATAAAAAGATGCTCCACATCCTATGTCATCAGGGAAATGTGGATTAAAATAATGAGCTACCACTCCATACCTATTAGAATGGCCAAAATCCAAATGCTGCCAACAGCAACTGCTGAGGAGGATGTGAAGCAACAGGAACTCTCCTTCATGGCTGGCGGGAATACAAAATGGTACAGCTGTTTTGGAAGATGGCTTGGCATTTTATTACAGAACTAAACATATTCTCACCATATAATCCAGCAATTGCACCCCTTGGTATTCATCCAAAGGAGTTAGAACTTATGTTCACACAAAAACCTGCATGTGGATGTTCTTTTAAGCTTTTTTTTTTTTAGGATTTCTTTATTTGGGGGCACCTGGGTGGCTTATTTGTTGAGCATCTGCCTTTGGCTCAGGTGGTGATCCCAAGGTCATGGGATTGAGTCCCACATCAGGCTCCCCCCAAGGAGCCTTAAAAAAAAGAAGAGGCTCCTTGACACTGGACATTAAATATTATTAGAGAGAACAAGCGGGTGGAATGGCAGGGGGAGAGGGGAGAAGCAAACTCTTTGCTGAGCAAGAAGCCTGTTGTGGGGCTTGATCCCAGAAGATCCCAGGATCATGACCTGAGCCAAAGGCAGATGCTTTACTGGCTGAGCCACCCAGGTGTGCCATCATCGCAGCTTTATTCATAATTGCCAAAACTTGGAAGCAACCAAGATGTCCTTCAGTGGGCAAATGGATAAGTAAACTGATCCATCCAGGCAATGGAATCTTACTCGAAACTAAAAAGAGAGGAGCTACCGAGCCATGAAGGAAACTTAAATGCATATTCTTAAGTGAAAGCAGCCAGTCTGAAAAAGCTTATCTGTTATACAATTCTCACTATGTGACATTCTGGGAAAGGCAAAACGGGAGACAGTAAAAAAAAAAAAAAAAAAAAATCAATGTTTGCCCCATGTTAGAGGGGAGGGATGAATAGGTGGGATGATGAGGACTATCAGGACAGTGAAACTACTCTGCATGCCACTATGATGGTGGATACATATCATTATACATTTGTCCAAATTCATAGAACGTGGGACATAGAGTGAGCCCTCAAGTCAACCATGTAGATTCACCAGTTGTAACAAATGAGCCACCTGGGGGAGGCTGATGATGGGGGAGGGGGCTGTGCCTGAGTGGGGGTCAGGGGTCTATGGAAAATTTCTGTAGCTTCTGCCCAAGTTTGATGTGAGCCTAAAACTGGCCTAAATTTTTTTTAAAAAACACCAAAATGTGGGACACGTGGGTGGCTCAGTGGTTGAGAGTCTGCCTTCAGCTCAGGGCGTGATCCCAGTGTCCTGGGATCAAGTCTCACATCAGGCTCCCCACAGGGAGTCTGCTTCTCCCTCTGCCTATGTCTCTGTGTCTCTCATCAATAAATAAAATCTTTAAAACAAACAAACAAACAAACAAAACGAAACCACCAAAATGACATTCACATTCAATATACGGAAATTAGAACTAGGGAATCGAAACAGTTGCTGGGGCCTAAATGAGAAGATTCATGTACAAATAATACTAGAACTCATTTCTATAGAGACTATTTTCTGACCACTTTAGATCGAGGCAGAGTTTCTACTGAAGAGGAATTTGAGCAACATGAAAGGCCTGCCACAGTTGCCACTTTTCTTTATGATATCCCAGCACTGAAAAATGTGAAAATAGAAAAACATAAACACCCTGTGGACTGAGGTAAATTGTAAGGAACAGTGGTGGTAGTGAAATGAGGGCAAAATTTAAATCAGGGAAGGAAAAATTTTGTGGGAGTTTTTTATATGTACTCTTTGCAATGTTCAAACAGGACATCAACACTGGTGATTTGATTCTAAACCTAAAGCTTTACAAATTTTATTGACAATTCCAGTTGCTACTCCCTCTGCAGAATGAATTTTCTCCCAACTGAGATAATCAGAAACAGTATGGACACTCTGATAACTCAGGAAAAGTTGTCTAGTGTGGCATATCATCCATAGAACAATCATGTGAAAATCTTTATTATTATCAATATAATGATTTTTCTGAAACGAAGGCAAGAGAACATAGCTTTATAGAATACATATGTAAGACTTTACAGATTGATCGGGAATGTCTTTTTGCTCATCCAAGCACTGGTGGCCCATCAGAAGAACACCCAGAGGTCCACAATGATAATTTGGTTATATTTGGTATTTTGCCAATTTGTAGTTCTAGGAAAACCATTGTGTTATGTATAATATTTTTTTGTCATTACATAGGTGTATTTGTCAAGGTAGGTAGATATAACTTATGTTATGTAATAGTTTGTAGCTTGTTTTATAACCTTTAAATATTTAGACATATGGAGACTTATAGTATCTCCTGGTGCCACCCTCACCCCATGTTAGGAGTTGCTTGCTGGGGAAGATAATTACCCATATGTTGTGGCAGTTTTTACAAACTGTGTATCAATGTGGTCTTAAAAGAATAACTTTTAAAAGTCACAATCCTGAACAAATAGTGCACATTGTGTATCTCGGTGAAGACTGAGAAAGGAAGCCTGAAGATGGAAAAAAAAAAAAAAAAAGCATTGAATGCAAACTAGACTCTGAAGCAAAGCATTGCTGGCAGCAACAAAAGGGTGCTGGTGTGGAAGATTCACTCTTCACGCACCTCATTCCGCCCTTGAGAATAATCCTATTCATCCCTGTCTCCACCTCTGCCAGCAAAATTAAGGTCTAAAAGATTGCATTTTGCTTTTAGTTTTAATAAAATTTCAGGAGCAGGCCTGAGTTTTTTATTTTTTATTTATTTTTTATTTTTATTTATTTATTTATTTTTTAGGCCTGAGTTTTTTAAAGAAAACTTTTAAAAGTACAATACACATAGAGAGAAGGCCATACCTCCTAAGTGCCCAGCAAGACGAATCTCCACAAAATAGGAACGACAGGCTCACCAGCCCCCAGTGAAGCCCTGCGTGACGCGTGGACACCCACCTGCCACACACCACGCCAGAGCTCCCTTCTGGCTCAGAGGGAGGTTTGGTTCCCCGTGGAGTGGTGGAGGGAGGTTGCATTTATTTATTTTTTTAAAGGTTTTATTTATTCATTCATGAGAGACACACAGAGAGAGAGAGAGAGAGAGAGAGAGAGAGGCAGAGACACAGGCAGAGGGAGAAGCAGGCTCCATGCAAGGAGCCCCACACGGGACTCGATCCTGAGACTCCGGGATCATGCCCTGGGCCAAAGGCAGACGCTAAACCGCTGAGCTACCTAGGCGTCCCGGGGTTTTCATTTAGAGACCTGTTCTGGCCACCCGTGGACAAAATACCTTTTGTGATGTATCGTTTTTAAGTAAATTTCTAACAGTAAAACAAACACTTTGCAGGCCTCAAAAAAGCAAGTTTTCATAACTAACCAAAGAGTCTGAGATGGATGAAGCTCCCCAGTAGCTGCAGATGGAGAGATGTCTCTGCATATAGGACTCTTGAAATCCTGAGCTGGTAAGGGGCTAAAGTGAGAACAAATCTGAGAAGGTTCATCTTGGTTTCCTATTGGGTGCACACCTGGGTGTTCAGAACTGTCACATTAGTCCAGGATGAGAACAGAAGGATCTTTAGAAACAGCTTTCAAATTGCTGAGTTGTGGGGCACCTGGGCGGCTCAGCCGGTTAAGTGTCTGACTCCTGATTTCTACTCGGGTCATGATCTCGGGGTCTTGAGCTCATCGAGCCCCATTTTGGGCTCCACACTCTGTGCAGAGGCTGCTTGTCCCTCTCCCTCGCTCTCTCTTAAATAAAATCTTAAAAAAAAAAATACAGAAAATCGCTGAGTTGCAGTTTTGCTGCCTGAATTGCACTGGGTCCTCAGATAAACCAATGTGGATGGAGATTTTTCCTCCTGTGCAAGGAAGCAGCCACAGTCCAACAGGAGGGAAAAAATCTAGAACAACTTCAAGTTTTATGTTTTCTGCGTATGAGTCATAATAATAATAATAAAATGGCCTTCAAAAAAACCTGTATTTTTGTCTCACTTGTTATTCTGTTTTCCTGGTAATATTGTCATTGGCATTTCTACATTTGTTTTTGTTTTTTTTTTTAGATTTTATTTATTTATTCACGAGAGACACAGAGAGCGAGGTAGAGACACAAGTAGAGGTAGAAGCAGGCTCCCTGTGGGGAGCCCGATATGGGACTCAATCCCAGGACCCTGGGATCACGCCCTGAGCCGAAGGCAGATACTGAGCCACCCAGGCATCCCTATATTTCTTAACTAGATAATAGTTATCATTGCTCTATTGGATTAGAAGGCGCCTGGCACTCTCTTCTTTCCCAGTATGCATGGGAAAGTCCTGTGACTCCCAGACTTCTCATAGTAACCAGAAGTTAAAAGCCTGGTCTCCTTTGTAGGACCTAGAGCTGCCTCCCTGGTCCTCAGACAGCATCCGTGTTGGTACCAGGAGGGCCAGGTCCCCTTCCTGGGCCTGAGGCCTCTCCAGCTGGGCCTGCCCACTCGGGCCCTGTAACTCACTCTTTCCCAATGCACAGCTCTGGGTCATGGGGTACGATCAACCCCAGAGCACTCTTCCTGGGAAGGGAGACCGACCAGTCTACCCGAAGCCTGGAGAGGGGCCGAGGCTTCAGCTGATTGCTAATTTGGGAGTGTCTGAGAGCACCCATCCATGGAGCATGAATCTCTGCCTCACCTGTGTGGGTCTTCCAAGCTCTCAGGGGAGGATGGTTCAGGCTTCCTGTGGCCGGGGCTCACATTCTCATCCTGGGATTCCATAGGCAAGGACATCTACCTATCTGGAGCCCAACTGGCCTCTAAATGTAAAAAATAATTATTTGGCCATCATGTTTACTTTTTCTCAACCTGTTCAGAAGCTGGGTGGTAAAGGAGGTGACATCTATGAATGTGAACTCCAGCTGAGGCCAGTGGGCCAGAATGGACCCAGCGACTCCCATGACCTCCCCACCAGGGTACTTAACAAATCCAAACCTGACCTTCGGATCCTACTGTGTGACTGGGATGGAATGTGTGTGCGCGCCTGTGAGCCATTCCAGTAGATCTCAGGACCGCGGGGGCATCAAGTGAGTAAGAAGTGCTTGGGACAAAGTTGTCGCCCACCTGATTGAGTCATCCCCTTTCACTGGCTCTCGATGCGGAGGGCAGGAGCCACCTGTATATGTGCCCATCACGCAGAAATCACGGCAAGTCTCACAGAAGAAATCTCACATTTAATTCTGATAAAGTTTAAAGTGGCATCTACATAAATGAATATGCTTCTGGGCAGAACAATAAGAGTTACGAGCCCATATTTCTCTTAAACAAACAAACAAACAAACAAATAAACAAAAAAACACATTTTCTGTATTATTCAGAAATAATCCACCATGCTGTAAATAACCCAAAGCCCAAGTCCTGGATGGATATACTGTTTTAGTCAACATATAGAACGTTTACTATCTTTCAGTATGAACCCACTCCTTCCCCCCCCCCCCGCCACCCTACACATGCTTTTTTGTTGTTTAACAAAATTCATGTCTAATGACTGGAATATGTTATTAAATTTTACACCTTTAACTTGCAATAGCCCTAAGGAGTAGATGGGAAGCTGCTGACCCTCAGCTCCCATCCTTGAATTCAAAAGCAGGAGCACAAATCTCGGAATTCCCCACAAGGTCCCTCCAGGCCTGGCCCAGCTGGATTGTGTTGGGGGGTGGATGAGGGGAGGCCTGGTGGGGGCAGTGCTGGGAAGGGTGCTCCAGGTCTGGAAAAGGAACTCCTAGAGGGGCTGATGAGCCACAAGCTCTTGGCTCTCAGTCCCAGGGAGAATGCTTTGCCCTGGTGAGGTGGGGGGGGGGGGGCTTGAGTTCTCTCTCTCTCTCAGCTCTGGGTCTCTAATACTCTAACCTGCTATGGGCTCCCAAGACACCTAATTCCCCTCTAGAGGAGGAATTAGCCCCTGGCTCCCATGTCGCAGACCTGCCCTACATTCCAACACTCAAGAGCAGAGGCCAAAAGTGGAGACACTTCCAAAAGTAGGGGTGTGCATTTTGAAGGGCATGGGTAGAGAGCACCATTGAGCCACTGAACATTCCCTATACCCACAGAATGAGCATCTGGGGGAACTCTTGCCCTTGGTTCTCAACCCTGTCACTCATCACACAACAAGATAAACCATTTTCTTCCCATTAATGTTTCTGGTCTTCAGCCCCAGATACCGGCGGCTGTTCTTCTCTGGCTGTCCATACAGCATGTCAACAAAGAACTCTGGTTCATCTTCATCCTTAGGTTGGAAGGTCAGAAACCTAAACATAGCTCTTAGCTTGCGACACAGATAGGTCATGGCTTCCGCTTCGTCTGATGGTTCCTCATACACGGGCTGCTTCATTTCCTCATAGGCAGACAAAATCACTGCCTGAAATAAGTTGATCAGTATGCAGATCATCACCAGCATGAAAGATGAGAGGAACAGGACCCCCAGAACCCTGTTGTTGGAGAATTCCGTGTTCTGAAATGCTGAGACGCAATAGGAGAATATTGTCTGTGTGGCGTGAACCAAGTTGCTGTAGTTCCACTCGTGTTGACCGAACACCAGGTAGCCAAAGGCCATGTACACGAAACAGTACACGGACACCACAAGCGCCATGTGGCAAATGCCAGGAAGGGCGGTCTGAATGGCCCTCTGGGCCAGGCGCACATCGTAAAAGAATCTGGAATACCTGAGGGTCTTCAAGATGGTCAGAAATAACAGGAAACCCAAAATGATCCTCATGACGTGATCTACTTGAGAAACCGAATGAAAGGGAATGAAATCGTCAGGGTTCGACAGGTAAGACCGGATTATGCCAGTGGCCAAGAAGTTCTTCTGGAAGAAAAGCACGATGAGCACGGTAAATATGCATTTTAAAGCAAAGTTGAGCAGATTGTACACGCTTCTCACGTAGGAGGTCCTTTCTTGCAAGATGACGTAGACCTCGTCGAAAACGTAGGCTAAAAAAAAGATAAGAATGGCCACATACAAGTAGATTTCAGCTGAAGTTTCCCTGTTGAAGTCAGCAAGCGAGAAGGAGTGCACGGATATGCTTGTGTTTACAACTCCTAACTGAGACACCTCGAAAATGACCGAAATGCTACAGAACAGGCTGACGTCTGGGTTGAAGGTGGTCAGCTCCAGAATCACGGCCCACGTCTTCTCGTCAAGCCAGTCACTGCTCTGCAGGTTCCTGAGCCTCACCGTGGAATTAAACTGCTGCTGCTCGGGGAAAAAATAGAAGGCGTAGCCTCCGGACCCATAGGTGTGTAAGAGTCCATGGGAGAAATACACCCACACCTTCTCTGGGGGCTTATAGGTAAACCCGTTGGTATTCTTGTCCACCGCCCTCTTAGTCACTGTATTCCAAAGGTCAGTGTAGTTTCTCGTGTCTTCCATGTCGGTGCCATAGCTGGGATGACAGCGGATCTCTCGCTCCATGCCAGTTTGCGCAAAGCTTTTGGCAGGCGGGCAGAGTTTGTCACCAGGTTTTGCCCTCACCTGCCTCAGCAGGGGGAGACCCAGGATTTTAGAGGAGCTATCGGGTAGATACGTTGGATCCTGTTCGTTGTGGAACAGAGGCACCAGCACGCTGTTCAGCCACCTGTAGATGTCCGCCAGCTTGGTCACCGAGCTGAGATCCATGGAGAACTGATCGCGAATGAACTGGTTATAGTAGAAGCTGTCTGTGTGGCGCAGGAGAGCAAGGAGGCTCAGCAGGAGGGCAAGAAAGATGAAGTGAGTCAGGATGTAACTCAGAAACAGGAACGCCCTCCTCTTGATTCTCTTCTTTCTTTGGAATATTCTGATTTCATCTTCAGTCAGGGGCTGGTACATCCTGGAGTTTCGGAGCTGCAGGATCTGCGCGTGTCGCTTCTGCAGTTCTTCGGGGCTGAAGCTCCTGCTGTGCAGCTTGATCTCTGTGTAGCAGTACCCGCTTGTCCACGAGAGATTTTTACAGTACTTGGGCCAATTTGCTCTGAGGGCGGACAAGAATACGATTTTAGACGGCTGCACCAGAAAGACGGACAGACAGAAGGAACAGAACGATGCAAAGAGCCATTCTATCGACTTATCGAAGCCGTAGGTCAGCCCGTAAAACACAATGAAGAAGGAAGCTATGCTGGACGTGATGAAAATCAGGACCCATGCTAGGTACACACAATACCAAGGCAGAATGACCCTGTACTTCTTGTTAATTTCGAGGTGACTCACCATCAGAGACGGCTCTGTCATAGTGACATTTTGGGCATTTTGATTTTGATTGTCTTTTGCGTTCTGGTTACTGGCTTTGGTTTTTTTCTTCTGGGGGCCTGAGACCTTGCTCTGTCCTTTCTTATGCGGGTGCAGTGCCACGGGGGGCACCTTGGCCGAAGCCTCCTGAGGTCTGGTGCTTTTCCCGGGTGGCAGCTTCAAAGCCACCTTGGTCCGTGCGTCCACCATTTCCAGAGCATGCCACTTTTCCAGATATTCCTCCCAGTGTTCGCTTATTGGCACCAAAGAATGCTTCCGGGGAGCTGCCTCTTCTAGAGCCACACGAGGTTCCCTCTGGGAGTAGGTGAACAGAAAATCGACCAATAGTTGCACCGGGATTGTAATTAAGACACTTTCCAGGCCTATCATCATTGACCTGATGTACCTTCTCTCCTCCGGCTCTGTTTCATCTTCTGCATTGAGATTAAAGAACATGATATTACACAGAAGGGACGCCATGAGCATCGCCAAACAGCAGGACAGTCTCTGCAGCCTATTGAATGGCCTGGCCACGACACTAGAGAAAATAGAGAACCACGTGTGATTTCTCCCCAGCTTGTATATCGAATCTATCAGGAAAAAGTCCATTTTGTTCAGAGGCTGGTCTGGGTGGGTCACAGGAAATGTTCTGTCCAAAGAGGTGTCAATAGAAAACCATCTTCGGCACATGAACAGCCAGATTTGTCTGCTGAACACGTTTTCCACTTTGATTCTGCTCAGATACCAACTGGGAGCTCTGCCCTCGTTGTTGTGCCACACACGAATGGAATGGATGTCGCCCAGGTCACTTTTCGTGGTTAGGAGGAAAGAGTTGATGTTTCCCCGGCGGAGGGTTGTAAAATATGGATGGCTCAAACAATGCACATCGCTGTCACCTTCGGTTCCCTTAAGTTGGATGAAGACATTGGCCCTGGTCCCAGACCTACAACGGCTTCCCGTAAAAATAGTGATGAGGTAACATACCTTATCATAAGGATCATTATCGAGTATAATTATCACTTGATGCCGAAGAAACCGATCCATTCCATCCCGATGCAAGGCCCAGAAAGCTAGAATTAGGTACATGAGCATAATGAAAAGTACAGTGAAGAGTGTCACAGGGTTCTGGGTAACGTTCTTGATGACCTCCAACCGCAGATCTACGGCATTAGGGATCACGATCACCTTGGCCGTCAAAAAGTGGGTTTGCAGGTGCTTGCCGGCTTTTTTTATTGCGTCCAGCTGCCGCCGGGCCCTCCCTGAGTGTTTGCAGATGCAGTGCACTCGGCTCCAGGTGGTCTTCTCTCCGAGAACACAGGTATCTTCTCTCCAATCACTCTGGATCCCATACATGTCTAAGCAGTAAGCACCGAAGAGAGCAATTCTCACTAGCTTTACACTGGGTACCATGACAAAACGAGGCGCCTGCAGGACTATGATCATGGCACACTCGGTTGAGCCGCTTCGCTGAGCTATGACTTGCAGCAGGGACGGTGGAATGCAAACCACGCGGGCCTCCTTGACCGTACAGGCTGAGTCAAACAGGTCACTTTGGTTGGCCACAGGAGGGATGTCATAGGGCACGAAGAAGGTGGCGACCAGAGCACTGGGGGTGATTTGACTGCCGGCATATACCAGTACGGTGAAAACCACGGTCACTTCCGTCACAATGTGAATCAGCACCTCCTTGACTACACTGCTGTCCACCTCAAAGCTAAACTCCCCTGTTGTCCTTTTCAAGGACTCCTCGACTTTACCAGGCTCATTGCTGGGGCCCATGGTGAGATTAAAAGCCGCAAAGCTTAAGTTTTTTCTGGTGATGTACACTTCCGCTATGTCAGGCACGATCTCTATCACACTGCCACTCGGTGTGGTTCCTGTCATTCTGAATCCAACCACCTCCACAGAGTAGTTTTCCTGATACTTCAACCAAGGAAAGGGATCGTCTACAAACTCACAAAACATGATGGAAATAGGGGCATTTGCAGGCAGACTAGGAACACTGCTCACGTTGAGTGTCGGGTTAAAGTAATTTCGACTGGTTAGCTGATTGCCGAAGGCATTGGTGACACCCCACTTCTCCGTCTTTCTGATATACATGTTTAAGCTGGAAGCCATCAGCGCAGTGGTCTCATTCCCCGGCACTTTGCTGTCCAGTATTGTGTCTGCTAGGAGTTCCATCTCGTAGAAAGGCTCGTCAACCACTTCATAGCTAACAATCATTTTAATGATGTTAGACAAGCTTGTTAATATCCCAGTGCTCATGATCTCTATTTGCTCAGAGTAACGGTGTGCATCCTTCTGTCGAGACTGTTGTAGGGCTTGGTTTGCTTGCCAGATCCTCACCGTGGCAAGCTTCTGAGCCATTAGGGTGCATCCAGAGGTGGTCTGAGTTAATTTAGCAATGCTCATGACCACTTGGCTAATTTCCACCAAAGTGCTATTGGGAAGAATGAAAGTCTGGTTGACAAGGTATTCCTGGAGTCTGGCTTTGTCAGCTTGCAAAGTCAATTCATGTTTTAAGCTGTTCAAGACAGAAGCTGCGATAAATATTAAATAACCTGCAGGTAAAAATTCCCTGTTTTGAAGCAAAGCAGATAGTGATGAATTAGTTCCCATGGTGAAATTGAATAAGAGGTCGAGCACATCCTTTTCTGAAACTTTGTCCGTTGGAGCGTGTACAGTGGAGTACAAAGTCACCTGAGAAAAAGCTCCTAGAGAGTCATACACCTGAACGTATATCTTCATGGCATAATGATTCTCCAACATGCCAACAGGGAGAAAGGAAGGGGGTGCTGTGGACTGATTCCCCAAATACAGGATGGCCCCCAAACTGTTCTCTTTTACAGAACTGATCTGACCAAATCCATGCAAATCGGAAACAATTATTTTGTATGTAAGAGGGATGTTATTGTCATTAAAATTCTGACATTGGATGACAAACTTGGTAAGAAATGAAACTCCATTAGGTGGATCAATGGTGCAGTGTCCAATTTGAGGGACACGGTTAATAATAAAGGAGTGCCTGAAATGCAAGTCATGCCCACTCCAACTTGCTATATGCCCAGAAATCCAAAACTGAGCTTCAGAAAAATTCCTAAAAACAAAAGCTTTAAGAGTCAAATAAGCACTAGTGTTCCCTGTTGTAGTGTGTCTCACCCAATCAAATGGTAGCTGACTACCGTTAGATGACAGAAGCGACCATTCGTAGAGATCAAGACCTGATGAACAATTCGTACAATTTAGAAACAAAGAAAATCTATCCGAAATAACCAAAACTGCATCACAATTTTCAATGCATGAAATGCTGGCTACAGGTGCAGGTCCTTTGAGCACATGTACCGTTCTGTCGACAAAGCCTTTCCTACTACCCTTCCTGATAACCAGTCTGAAAAAATAGACACCTCCACCTTTAAGTGTTCCTGGTGGAATTTTTAAGACAGGGCCAGAGGCCCTTGGCCACCTCAGATTAGCAGAATGTGGGATACAGACTTTGTTGCTCATCACTGTGATTCTAGCTCCCTGGTACTGTTTTTGCTCTGTGGTACAGTACCAAGAGAAAATGAGTCCCTCTAAAGGATTGTCGGAGTCGGGGTCAGAGGAACCTGATCCATTCAGAAGAAGCCTGTCTGTGAAGTTAATCGTTATGTTGGGATTCCCAGCAATGACTGCCTTTAAGTCACTTCTGGTGATGTTAACATAGAGGATATCTGAGCCCATTGCCGCAATTGTTTTGTTTTTGTGTACGTAGAAGGTCAGTGAGAAATTAAACACATACATCCCCCAAGCTAAAGACTTTGCGGGGACATACAGACGTGCGGGATTTATTTCCGATTGCAGCTCTGGTACATCCAAAGGTTTACTCCAGTCTGGTACCTCAGATGCGGAGGAAACGGAAAAGACTTGCCACTGTGGAAGAATGAATGTGGTGGATGGGCAATACCACTTAAAGGTGGCATTGAAGGTGTCCCCTTTGTTCCTGTTCAACAGCACAGGAACACCTTCTTGGTTCCTACTGATCTTTACCTCCTGGACAAGGCAGGGGTTGTCTGCCGATAACTTGCAGGACACCGAAGACTCGCCGGCTGCAGGCCCGGCCGAGTTGACAGCTTCTAGAGCAACAGGCGTGGGCCCGTCCGTGGGGCACCTGGTCTTGGCCACGAGGCGGGGGTAGGGACGCGGGCCGTCGGTGGCCGGCTCGAGGGCCGAGCGTCGGAGGCGCCTCGGGGCGGAGGCCCGGCCCAGCTGCGGCCCAAAGGTGCATGGCTGCAGGTGCACCCGCGAGGGTGCCGAGGCCAGGTGGGCGCGCAGCAGGGCGCGCACCTGGACGCACAGGCGGCGCGCGGGGCTGCGGGGCAGGCAGCAGCGGCCGGTGCCGGGCCAGGCCCCGCGGGGCCGCAGGCGGAGGCGGGCGCTGCCGGTCGGCTCCCGGGGGCCCAGGGCGCCCCTCCAGGTGCGCAGCGCGGTCGCGTCTCCGTGCCGCCCGGGGAGCAAGACGGAGGCCCGGGCCCGGGGAGGGGCCGGAGGCTGCGGGAGGCGGCCGCGGTCCAGGTGCAGGCCCAGGCCCAGGCCCAGGCCCAGGAGGAGGAGCGCGGGCCCGGGCCGCATGGAGCCGCCTTCCCCGGAGACCTGGGAGCCGCCGCTGTCGCCGCCGCCGCTGCAGGCCGCGCGTTCCGCCAACTGCCGCGGGGGGGTGCGGGCCGCGGGGTCACGACCCTGCAGCGACCCTGCAGGGGCGAATGGGATGGGCTTCCGGGGTGCCCGCCCCTCCCCCCACACCGGAGCGGGGGCTGCCTCCGCGAGTGGCCGTGCAATAACACGGCCTGGTTCGGGACCAACCGCCTGCAGGGAAACCGAGAAGGACTGGTCCTCCCTGAGAGCCCAGGGAGCTCTGACTTCGGGTTTCTAACTTCGCTTTGGTTTTCCTACTTTCTTAGATGGAAACCCCGAGTCATTGCTTTTAGATCTTTGTTTTCTAAATAGAAGCATTTAATGCTGTAAATGCCCCTGCAAACACTGCCTGCCTGTCTCCTGCTTATCTGTGGTGTTTGTTAGCCTTCGATTTAACACATCTCTACTCTTCCCCGGTTTGGGTTTTGACCCAGGAATTAAAATGTCTTCTTTAATTTCCAGATATTTGGAGTTTGTGTGAAATCTTATGGTTCTTGGGGCACCTGGGTGGCTCAATGGTTGAGCATCTGCCTTGGCTCAGGGTGAGATCCCAGGGCCCTGGGATAGAGTCCTACATCCTGCTCCAGGCAGGGATCCTCCTTCTCCCTTCTCCCTCTGCCTGTGTCTCTCCCTCTCTCTGTGTGTCTCTCATGAATAAATAAAATCTTAAAAAAAAATAAATCTTATCATTATTGATTTCTAACATATTCAATATGATTTGATCCCTTTACATTTATTGAGACTTGTTGGAAAGGTCATAGACTAGTGTGGTCTGCCTTGATGTATTGTCCTCAAGCACTTGAAAACACTGCGTGTTCTACCGTTGTTGGGTGGGTGATCCTAAAAATGTCAAACTCGGCCAAGATAGTTGGTATTGAACCCCTGGATCTTCCATGTCTTTTCTGGATATTTGTCTAGTTTTTCTATCAGTTGCTGAAAGGGTGTTAATCTCTTCTATTATGACTACGAAATGGTCTATTTTACTCTTTTTTTAAATTTTTATTTATTTATGATAGTCACACACACAGAGAGAGAGAGAGGCAGAGACATAGGCAGAGGGAGAAGCAGGCTTCATGCACCGGGAGCCCGACGTGGGATCTGATCCTGGGTCTCCAGGATCGCGCCCTGGGCCAAAGGCAGGCACCAAACCGCTGCGCCACCCAGGGATCCCTATTTTACTCTTTAATCTTGTCAATTTTACCCTTAATTCTGTCAATTTTTGCTTCATATATTTTGAGGCTCTATTAGACATACATGTTTGTGATTATGTCTCAACGAATCGGTCCTTTCCTCATTATGAAATGTCTCTGTTTATCTCTACTAATAATCTTTGTGGGTTTTTTTGTTTTGTTTTGTTTTATCTCTCTCTCTCTCTTTTTTTTTAAATTCATGATAGACATAGAAAGAAGAGAGAGGCAGAGACACAGGCAGAGGGAGAAGCAGGCCCCATGCAGGGAGCCTGATGCGGGACTCGATCCTGGGACCCCAGATCACGCCCTGGGCATGGGAAACACTCAACTGCCGAGCCACCCAGTCATCCCCATAATCTTTGTTTTGAAGTCTATTTTACCTTATATTCAAATGCCAAATTATATGTTGATTGTATCTCAAAAAGAAACTGGAAAATAAAATAACCATACTAGCCTTTTTTTTTTTTTTACCATACTAGCCTTTTATGCTTACTGCCTCTATGGCATATATATGCTTTTATGCTTTTATGCTTTTATGCTTACTGCCTCTATGGCATATATATATTTTTTTCATTCACTTACTTTCAATTTATTTATGTCCTTATATCTAAAGTGGTCTTTTGTAGGCAACATTTATTTTTTTCGAAGATTTTATTTATTTATTTGAGATAGAAAGTGAGATAGAGAGCACACAAGCAGAGGGAGGGGGAGAGGGAGAAGCAGACTCCCCACTGAGCAGGGAGCCTGATGTGGGGCTCCAGGCAGGGCTCCGTCCCAGGACCCTGTGATAATGACGTGAGCTGAGTGCTTAACCAACTGAGCTGGCCAGGCACCCCTGTAGGCAACATTTAATAGAGTTTTATTTTCTTATCCACTGTCTCTCTTTCTCTCTGAGTGCACACACCAAGGAAAGGCCATGTGAGGACATAAGAAGGCAGCCATCTGCAAACAAGGGAAACGGCCCTTACCAAGAACCGGATCATGCTGGCACCTTAACCTTGGACTTTTGGTTCCAGCTGTGAGAAATAAATGCTTGCTGTTCAAATACCACCCCCCTACTCCGCCCCAGTCTATGCTATTTTGTTTTAGCAATCTGAGTTAAGACAACAAGGAAGGTCAGGGCTGAAAACTCAGATTGGGGTCATCAGAGGGCATGTAGAGAGGAGGCACAGGTGGAGAAGGAGATGGACTCTGATCTCCTCCAGTATTTAGAGACAGAGAAGCAGAGTGGCAGTGGGGGAGGAAGAACACCAAGAGTGTGTGACGCTCTGGAAGTCAAGGGAAAAGGGGATTCAAGAAAGAAGCAGTGTGGCCTGCTGTGTCAGAACAGCTGAAGATGAGGAAGGGGAGGTCGAAGAGGTGGCCCAGGCAGCTTCTGGATTTGGAACCTGACCTGGACAAGTGCAGTGTCAGTGGTGCCTGGTGGGAACAACCACATAAAACCCTGCACAAGTTTTGTGGACACAGTAGAGCAGGGAAGTGGCACAGCAGGCAGAGGGGAATGGGAATATTAAAATAAAAAGATGGGGGTTCCTGGGGGGCTCAGTGGTAGAACATCTGCCTTCTGCTCAGGGTGTGATCCTGCGGTCCTGGGATCAAGTCCCACATCGGGCTGCGCCCTGGAAGTGTGCTTCTCCCTCCGCCCGTGTCTCTGCCTCTCTCTCTGTGTGTCTCTCATGAATAAATAAATACAATCTTTAAAAAACAAAATAAAATAACTAAGATATGAAAAAGAAGATATGAAAAATAGCAAAGAGTATTCATGTGCCCACATCCCCGCTAAGCAGACAGAGCCATGGCAATGCAGTCCAAGGTCAGAGTCCTTAGCACCACCAGAGCAGGCACTCCTTGGTCCGAGTTCAGTTCTTGCTACTGCCTCGAGTTTCTTTCCTGGGACCCAGTAATCTATTCACTTTCTTTACACAGGACCCAGTCCCTCCGCAATGTATTGTTTTGCATATTAGCAAACGTGACCTAATGGGATCCTACTGCAGATTTTCTCCTACAGACTGTAGTTGTGAGCGCCCTTCAAGACATGCCCTCGAGGCATGTGTGCGCGCAAGGCTTGAAAGTGGGACTGGGAAGAGCTTGCAAGAGTCCTCTGCCCTAGGGCTCCCCTGCCTCCCAAGGACTCCGCAGCTGCTTCCCCAACAAGGTCGCCGCGGGGGTGGGGGAGCAGCGCCCTGGCGGGGGTGGGGAAGGAGTTGGGACGGTGAGCGAATCCCTCGCCCCGCTCCGGCCCGCCGCCGGGCTGTGAGTCCGCAGCGGGAGGAAGGCAGGTGCGCCCAGCGAGGCCCCCACCGCAGCGCTCCCCTCGGGCCCCGGCGGGGCGGGGTCGGCGAGGCCTCCTCGGAGCGCCCGGGGGCGGGGCCGGCGCCGCTGACCAATGAGCGGGCGGGGGCGTGGCGGCCCGTGTCCGCCCCGCGCCGGGACCGCTGCGGAGGCGCCCCGGACCGCCACCCCCGACCCCGCCACCCTCGCGTCGCCATGGCCGCCCCCGCTCCGCTGCGCGACTGCCAGGTACGTGGAGGCCGAGCCCAGCCGGGCCCCGCGGCCCCGGGATGGCCTGGCGCCCGCGGCGGGGCAGCACGGACCCGCGCGGGACCCGGGGTCAGCCGGAGAGCCTGCGGTGAGGGCCGGGAGCGCGTCCTGGGGGCAGGAAGGGGCCCGAGCACCCTCCCGTGGGACCCCGGGACCTAAGAAGCGTTAGCTCTGGCATGGCGCATCGGGGGCATCTGCTTCGGACCCTCCAGCGGGGAGGAGCCTGAACCCATTTTGCAGATGAGGAAGGTGGAGTTCGGGGGACTTGCCCCCTCCTCCAGGTCATGCAATAGGCAGTCTGTGCTGGGGGAGTGGAAGAGGGCTCCCCTCCCAGGGGAGTCGCAGGTCTGTGGTCCCGCCCCCCCCAAGGGCAGCCCTAAGAGTGAACAGTCTGAATCATCTGATGAAGTTAAGAAGAGAGGAGTTGTTTCCATAGTCAGCAGATACGGTGCATCTTGCCTGCCAGATGCAGATAAGGTCCATCTTGGCAGTCAGATAGGGTCCATTTTGCCAGCCAGATGGAAAGACCACTTCCTAGCACTATGCATTTTTTCTCCCCACCCAGACCTCCCTTCAAGCCTGATCAGGGCCTGCCATGTGCTGAGTGTTTGCCCCATACACCCTCCAGAGCCCCATGTGGGCCCAGCCAAGGTTCTGATGGCAGATGTTGCCAGGAGGGACACAGCTATTTAGAGACACCTGGGATTTACATCAGGCTCCCCCACCCAGGGCTCAGCTTCACATGCTCTGCACCGTCCTATGAAATCTGAGAGTCCATGCCAGCCCCACAAGGCTGGGGCTTCTGGAAACCCAAGCCACATGATTGATCTTCCGCATTTGGAGATCTCCCGTGCTTGGAGGTTGGGGTTCATGTTCATGTTTGGAAGACGTCATGGCTTTTCCCTTGTCGCTGTGTTTAGGCGTGGAAGGATTCCGGGCTCCCACTCTCAACCACAAGCAACGAGGCCTGCAAGCTGTTCGACGCTATCCTGACTCAGGTAGGCCTATCGAGCAATGCAATGGTTTCTGCTCTTAAGGCCTGTGATGTGGTTTTTTAAAAATAATTGAATACTTTTAATTAATGTATTAATTAATGCTTAATTAATTAATGTATTTTTCACTTTTAGATATCCTGGCACACCTAACAGTGAGATTTATTTATGCCACAAAATAAATGGTACTTAATCAAACATGAGGCAGTGCTCCACACTTTCATCTAACACAGCTTGCTTAGCTTTTCAGCCAGACGTGTGTGGCCTCTGATGTACTCTCCAAGTAAAGCTGCTGTATGATGTCCATGAGCAGCCACGGTACTCGAAGCTTCTAAAGCTTTTCACATTTATCAGCACTCCTGTTTTATAAGCAGGGAAGCCTGTCAGCCCCATGGCAACACAAATCTCCTGATAAACTTGGGTACAGTAGGGAATCTTTGAAGCCCCACAGCCAACAGCTTGGAAAGTGTTCAATTGCAGGATGAATTTAGCAATGGGTTAGAGTGGAATTTATGTACTCTGGGCCCTGGTGTACAGGAACATGTTGGAAGCATCTTTGCCAACCCATGGCACAGCTGAGAGGTGCCCCTGCAGCAGGCAGACAGCAGTGGGATGTTTATGAGGATGTTGACCCTCCCTAGGCATCCCCTGCTGCCGCCTGCTGAGGGTTTGATATGGGCCGCCTCCACTTTGGGCCTGAGGCCCTGTACTGGAGCTAACATTGGAATATGTTATTCCCACCTATGGCAGTTCCAAGATCCTCTAGCCCATTACCACTAATTTCTAACACCAATGAAGGATCCTATAGTTTTAGAACTAGGAGGGCCTCCAAGGTAAGGTCCAACTACTCTGTTTGAAGGATGGGGAAATTGAGGCCCAGGGAGCTGAGCTGGCTCATGCACTCAGATAGAGGAGGAGTAGAATGCACCTGGGTCTGTATATGCCGATGGAAAACTAGAGTTGGTCTTTATCATGAGCAATGGGAACACTGCCTTCTAACTCCATCCACAATGTAAGGACTGAGAAAGCTTCTAGAAATCTTTTTTTTTAAATTTTTATTTATTTATGATAGTCACACAGAGAGAGAGAGAGAGGCAGGGACATAGGCAGAGGGAGAAGCAGGCTCCATGCACCGGGAGCCCGATGTGGGATTTGATCCTGGGTCTCCAGGATTGCGCCCTGGGCCAAAGGCAGGTGCCAAACCGCTGCGCCACCCAGGGATCCCCAGCTTCTAGAAATCTAAGTGCGAGAAACAACCGGTGCAATGCTGCTAGCTTGCCAAAGGACTCCACTGTGCATGTGAGCTCTGTTTGGGTGCTTCCTGCATCTTCTTGCCTTGGTAAAGCCCTCAATTCATTACATAGCCTGGTTCCTCCATGTAGCACTGTCCACCTCCACCCCCACACCTCCTGTGTGTATCCTGTCCCATGTATCAACGCCTCTGTGCCACCCCGTGTTAGAGCGGGTGTCCTCTGAGTCTGCGTCACCTCCCCGTGACTTAGTAAAGCACACTCTGCTAGTTCTGTGTAGATGTAGATTAGACATCTGATAGGACACATTTTAAAATCCAGTGCATTATTATGGTTTTAGGATTCTTTAAAAAGTGAGCATTTTCTTTTGACCAACACCGGGCCAGAACTCAGGACCCTGAGATCAAGACCTGAGCTGAGATCAAGAGTCAGACGCTTAACTGACCCAGCCACCCAGGCACCCCGCCCCCAAAATAAGCATCTTTGAAGAAAGGATTAGAAACAGATCTACCAAAATGGCAATGGGATGAGATCAGGTTTGATCATTGGGCTTTCATGCCTCTCCCTAACTTTTTGTCATAAATGTTTAGGAAAGTTCTTTTTTGGAAGGAATTAATAAAAAATAGGAAGGTTCCTACTGTGGTGCCTGATTTCAAGGCCCATCTTATGGCTAAAGAAGATGATGTTCTGGGCAGGTCACCTGTCAGGAAGAAGCTTCCTTTAGATGTTTTTTTTTTTTGTTCTGAAAACAGTGATCTGACCAGCCCTAGAAGACGTGCCTTCAGTTATGAGTGTTCAGTCTCTCCACCTGAGATCAACTCAGGTGTGGCCCCTTGAAGTTCAGGCTATGAAATACTGAATTCTCCGGAGAGAAAATCCAGATCGAGACACACGCTTTCCTTAACACGAACGAAGGACACTCTGAAGACAGCTTTGTTTTGCCTTTTCTGTTTCAGTATGTAACCTGGACTAATGACAAAAGTCTTGGTGGCATTGAGGGCTGCCTGTCAAAGCTCAGAGCAGCAGATCCAACCTTCGGTGAGTGATGCTGTCCTTGAGTTGAGCACCGTCTCATGGGTCCAACCCCTCTCCGGTTCCCTGACCGATTCAGGCTGGCATGGGGAGGGCAGGCTGGTGGCCATGACCGGGCTGGCCTTTTGCACAGAGGGAGGGCAGGGAGATGATGGCCACTGTTGGGCTTGGAATAACAGCTGCTTTCTTAGAGATACCAGGCTCCACAGGAGGCATCTTTTTAGTTGTTTCCCTCATTGTTTGTCAATTTTGTGAGGAGGACACTGACCCCATCTCTCAGAGGAGGAAAGGGAATGAGAAATGTATCCCAAACCACCCAGCTGGTAGTTGAGTGGCTGGGATCAATAAGGCATTCCGTATCCCAGACCTGCTTCTGGAACCCAAGAGGTGGCTTACTGCAGCCTTTCAGGGCACCAGTGAGGCCTAGGCTGGAGCATCAGGCCATGGAGGCCTCGTGACAGAGGCTGGCATCACAGATGAGCCATGTATGCTCTGGGCATAGGGAAGTCAGCCCACGAGGGAGGCCCCACATGGGGTGAGGTTCCAGGCCTGGAAGGGCTGAGGAGGAAAGGGCAGCAACCACCACCCCTTTCCCTGTCCTGCTGAGGACAGGGAGCACAGAATGTGGAATGAAGGAAGCTGAGCCCTGCCTATGGGGGACCAGGAGCCAGGAGCAGGCTCAGACTCTCTGAGCAGACCTCAGGCCCCAGGATAGAAGCAGGGGCCACATGCGTGGTCCCAACACTATAGTTCATTCCTTCCTTGGTCTCAGGCCTGGGCCAGTGGCTGCATTCCAGGTGCCGCCAGACACCCTGCCTCTGTCAGGCTGGAGCCTAGGAAGCTCAAGTAGGGCCTGGGGGTCTGCAAACCTGCCAGCAAGGTTGCTACACAGGCCACAGGCATACCCCCACAGCCCACCCGACTCTCCATGCAGGAGAGTGGCTCAGAACCACTCTGCTCCAGGGACCAGCCGCCTACACTGGAGTGCCTGTTGAACACCTCCCTGGAGGCTCTAATGTCAGCTGCTGGGGGCAATTAGGGGTGGAGGGAGCCCACAGACAGCCCTAACCAGTTCACCCAGTGAAGGGGGTGGGGGAGATGCTCCAGACATTGACACTCACCACAGTGCCCTTGTTAGAAAAATATTGGTGGAGGAAAGCATGCTTCAGGGGTTGCTGCTTCTCCATGTGTGTGGTAAGGGTCCAGGCCGAGCTCTGAACTCTGCTGGGGGCCCTGCACAGCCCACCAGCCGTCTGGCCTCCCCTCCTGGGATGGGGGGTATCCATTTCACACTCGGGGGGCGGGGGGCAGATGGGATGGGATGGGGCGGGACCCTGTGAATCACCAGTTGCTCTCCCACCTTTCGCCAGCAATGGGCCACGCCATCTCCAATGGGCTCGTGCTGGTCGGCACTGGAAGCTCTGTGAGGCTGGACAGAGAGCTGGACCTGGCCGTGAAGACCATGGTGGAGGTTTCCCAAACCCAGCCACTGACGCAGCGGGAGCGGCTGCACGTGTCTGCAGTGGAGACCTTTGCCAAGGGGTGAGGGCCTGGCCGGCGGGGGGCTGGTGCCCTGAGACCACGCAGGCCAGTGCCACGGGCTGCCCCACGCCCTGGGGAAGGGGGTCTGGGGGTGCTCCTGCCCTGCCTCCCATGGCCATCTCCCTGCCTGCTGCTCTGTCTTCACCTGACCGCAGGAGGAGGAAACGGTTGGCTAGGATTTCTGATCTCACGTTCAAAGCAACCTACTTTACAGCCTTAAATGAATGGGTTCTCATGTTTGTTATAGAAATACTAGGAGCACATTACAGAAGTATTTGAAAGAAGAGAGAAGCAAGCCCTCACCCTCTGCTCCTTGCCCCAACACACCCCTGTGAGCACCTGCTCAGAGCCTTCCGGGTGGCCCCCTGCTTCCATCGTCCCTACAGCCATCACCTTGTGTGGGGGTGTTGTGACCCTGGAGCCCATCTCCGGAACAGCCTCTGGGTCTGCTCAGGCCGGGATGTGTGCCCCGCACAGCTAGGTGACCTAACCAGGTTCTGCTTGGGCCTTCCTGCGGAGCTATGCAGGGTGTCAGCACTGGGAGGGGTGGGGGCAGTGGGTTTCCACCTTGTGGACTCCCTGGATTTCCTGCAGCAGGCTAGTTCTCAGGGGAAATTGTCTTTGGCAACTTGTTAAACCAGTTTTTTTTGTTTGTTTGAATTCCACAGTAAAAATTCCCCACTGGTTTTCCAATTTTCTGAGCCACAGTGTAACACAGAAGCTTTTGTGTGTGGCTGTGTGTAAGATATGCTCTCTTCCTCTCTCCCTTTCTTTGTTTAAATTATTTTAATTCTTTTTTAAGATTTTATTTATTTATGATAGACATAGAGAGAGGCAGAGACACAGGCAGAGGGAGAGGGAGACACAGGCTCCATGCACCGGGAGCCCGATGTGGGACTCGATCCCGGGACTCCAGGATCACGCCCTGGGCCAAAGGCAGGCGCTAAACCGCTGAGCCACCCAGGGACCCCCAAATTATTTTAATTCTTAAAAAAGATTTCATTTATTTATTTGAGAGCGCACACACACAGACATACACACAAGTGTGCACATGTGCACACACACACACACACACACAAGAACACACACAAGCAGGGAGGAGAGGCAGAGGGAGAGAGAGAAGCCAACTCCCCCCTGAGCAGGGAGCCTGATGCGGGACTTGATCCCAGGACACTGGGGTCATGAGCTGAGCAGAAGGCAGACACTGCTTTACCCACTGAGCCACCCAGGCATGCCTCCCCTTCTATCATTTTCGGTCTCCTCTTCTCTCCCCCGACTCTCTATGTGTGTATGTGTGTGTGTATATAAATATATATATATATATATATATATATACACACAATATATACAATATATATAAATATATATATATATATATATATATATATATATATATATATATATATATATTTAACCAGTTCAGACTCTGGCAAGAAACGATGCCTTTTGCACACCCCATGTGGATGAACTGCATGTCCAGTGTTTCTGATAAATCCCTTTGCTTTCAGAAACTTTTCCAGAGCCTGTGAACTATGGGAACAGATCCTCTGGGACCACCCAACAGACATGTTAGCCCTAAAATTTTCCCACGATGCTTATTTTTACCTGGGCTACCAGGAACAGATGCGAGATTCTGTGGCTCGAATTTATCCCTTCTGGACACCCAGCATCCCTCTGAGCAGGTACGTGCCAGTTGGAGGTCACCTCGTTTCTTTCTTGTTCTCTCTCTTCTTCATGGTATCTGTCCTAGCCCTGCCCTAAAAATAGTGAGTCTACTGTAGCTATTCTCCTAGTTCTAGAAGGTGAAAAGATCTTTCCCTTTGCTCTTATCCCATTCCATCCTGTGAATGAGGCAGTACCATGTGTATCAGTCAGTGCAGGGTAGTTATTGCCACGGTAACAAACATCCTCTAGCTCTGATTCTCCAAAGGCTCATTTCTCACATATACTCCACGCCCATCATGGGAGAGCTGAGGGCTCTGCACCCCTGTCATTGTCTCCCTCCTATATCAGGGTCCCAGATGATCTAGCAGGTCACTGAGAGAGAGAAGACTCCGGGGGGACTCACAGTGGCAAGCCTCAGGGAGGAAGGGACACTCTGCCACTCCCAAGTTATTGGTCAGAGCTGGTCACCCAACCACAGGAGGCCAGGAAGTGCATCTCTGCTGTGTGCTCGGGAAGAGAGAGAGGCCCGGAGTACCTGAGTGGCCCTAGTGACCCCCACACAGAATGGCCTCCATTCCTCTTAATCACAGGAAGGCTGTGAAGGTCAGCAGGACTCGTGGATTGGAGAGCTGTATTAGTCAGGGTTTTTAACAGACACAGGACCAAGAGGGTATCAATATCTGGCTGTATCATTTACATATATGTCGGGGGAGATGGATTGATTTTAAGGAATTGGCTCATGAAGTTACCGGGACTGGCAAGGAAGTCTGAAATCCACAGGCCAGGCCAGCAGTCTGGGGAGTCAGGCAGGCTTTCTGTGTTGCGATCTGGAGGCAGATTTCCTTCTTCTGGAGACCTCACTCCCTTCTGTTAAGTCTTCAACTGATTAGATGAGGCCTACCATATCATGGAAGGTAATGTGCTTTACCCAAAGTCTACAGATTTAAATGTTAATCACATCCACAAAATACCTTCATGAAAGCCTCCAGATGGTGTCTGACCAAACAACTGGATACTATAGCCCAGGCAAGTTGATACATGAGATTAACCATCATCAAAGCCTAACAATCCTGGGCACACCATGAGCATTCCATACATGTGTAAATGCTGAAGGTTAAATGACTCCAATAAATATTTAAAAGAAATATTGAAATATTTAAAAGAAATAAATATTTGACAGCAAAGCCTGGAAGCCAGTGTGCTTCTGTGAATAACGAGAGCTAGACTTTGTATACATGGTTGTAAAGATAATGTCTGAGTCACAAATAGGAACTCTCTCGCTCTATCTTGCTTTCCCACAATGCCGCAAAACCCCAGGAAAGAATGCCTCTTTCACCCTGGCACTCCGCGCCAGGGATCACAGATGGGAAATGGTAGTGTGCATTTATTCAGTGGAGTGTCTTCAAGCTCACCCTGGGCTGGGCCAACAGTGAGCTGGACTGATGGGGTCCTGGAATCTAGGAGCTGGGGTCCGGGGGGACCTGTCCAGTGAGGGCAGGCCAGGTTGGGCTGGGGGCATGCACAGTGCTGCCCGCAGAGAAGCCACCGCCTGCCTGCGCTCACTGTGGCTTCCCAGGGAGGTGGCCTGGGCTGTGCCTCTAGGTGGGTGCCACCAGCCGGACAGGAAGGAGGGGGCCCTTGGCATCCCCAGTGGAGGTGGTGTGTTGACATCTTAGGGGGTAGGGTGTGACTTGCAGAGAGCTTGCTATAGAGACAGGGTTTGGGGGGTGGATGATTGTGCAGATGATGATGGTCACAATGGACCTCACTGGTCAGAAGCATCCAGCTTGCTGGGTTGTGTGGCTCCATCCCGTGTGTGTGTGTGTGTGTGTGTGTGTGTGTGTGTCCAAGCCCTCCTCTCCTTTCTCTTGTAAGGACACCGGTCATTGGATTTAGGGCCCACCCTCATCTCGACCACGTCTGCAAACACCCTAATTCCAAGTTAGGGCATGTGTTCGAGCATCATTTGGGGGGACACAGTTTCAGCCCATACTGAGGGTTGAATAGTCCACTTTCCTGAAGACTTTTTTTCTCTTTCTAGCTATGTGAAAGGCATCTATTCTTTTGGATTAATGGAAACCAACTTCTACGATAAGGCAGAGAAGCTTGCCAAAGAGGTCAGTGGGCCCTAACCTGGGTGCTGACCCCTCAGGGAGGGGAGTCAGTGGGGGGCAGAGCACACACGAGCCCCCACGGGTCTCCCTTTCCTCGGGGATGCTGGGGAGGACTCTCCTTACCAGCAAGAGCGGCCGCCCCTCCTGCAGTCTACAGGGCTGGCTCTGCAAACTGCCTCCACGGCCAGGAAGGGGAGTGAGACCCAGGGAGGCTGTGTTCACCTCACCCTCAGGGGCCCCATGGGAGACAGCTCCAGGCCCCCCCAGCTCTGTTTGTCTCAGTTCAGAGCTTCGGGAAGCTGCCCCATGATTGCCAACGAAGGCTGCTTCTAGGTGGGCCCTGACCTGGGGTTGGGCTCCTGCCAGCCAGCCCTTCTCTGGACCTCTGCCTCCTTCCAGAGGGAGAGAGGGTGAAGGGAGCAGAGGAGTGTGGTTTCACCAAGTACTTCCCGTCGGCCCAGGCCCTTGCGCCATGCTTGCCTGGTACGCTGGCTGGTACTGAGGTGCGTTGTGGGCCCAGGACCAAGCGGTAGGCCGCAGCAGTGGATGGGGGCACAAGGTGTCCTCTGTGGCCTTTGGAGTCCCTGTCCTCAGTCCTCCCCAACAGGAGTGGAAACTGAGACCAGGGGAGGGACTGTCAGGAACACGGGGGTGCCTGGCTCCGTGTTGGCACCTGATATACACCCGCTCTCATCTGCTCATTCCCTGTACCACGAGGCACTAATCTCCCATTGTCCCGACAAGAGGGTCACAGCTCAGAGGGAGGCCCAGGCTGGAGTTCTGCTCAAGTCCACAGGGCTCGGGGAGGGCAGAGCAGGTGCACACCGGGACCACCTCACCACCCCACCATCCCTGAGGCTGCCTGGACCAGACCTGGCTTCCCAGCATCCCAGCCAGTGCTCCTCCCTGAGACATTGCCCCAGCTGGCCCCCTGGACCCCTGCCCCTTTGGGGGCCCAGGGGGCCATGAGTTTTCTGAAATCTGTTCTGGTTATGGAGATGGAGCCCAGGCTTGAGTGCAGAGGGATGCTTCATGGTTGACTGGGCTCCATGTGGCTGTGACAGTGACCGCCAGGCCTCCTGGACAGCGTGGGTGCTCTGCACCCGGCCCCGCTGGAGTCTGGAGAGGCCTCAGGGAGGTGATGCAGGCGTGGTGTGGGCTTAGCATCTGCAAGCCAAACCCCAGGGGCAGGAAGAGCAAAGGGTAGCTGGCAGGGAAAGCACTGCCTCAGCACTCCTGAAACTTGGAGTCACTGGATAGGCTGAGGCTTAGGGTGGAGGGGGGCGGGGGAGTCCCTGGGGGCAAAGGCTGGGGGGGGGGGGTGTCCCACTGTGTCTCGTGACTCTGATCCAGGGAGACTTGGGAAGAAGCTGGTTGGGAGCCTTTCACAGAGGGTGGGGCCTTCATCTGGGGAGCGGGTTGGGGCTGCTCTTTGCCCAGGGCTGCAGCCCTAACCTCCGCCCTGCATGAGAGCAGCTCACCTGGTAGATGTCCCCTCCTGGGCCTTCTCAGGGTGTCCCCTCCCTGGGCCTGCTCAGCTATGCTCCTGCAGTCTCCCTGAGTGTCCTGGTCCTGCAGGGCTCTGCGGGTGCTCATCATCCCACAGGACACGGTCTTTCTTAGAGCGTCTCCATGTGGACTGGGCAGGCCCGCGTAAGCAGTGGGTGGGAGCAGAGTCACAGGGCTTGCTGGGGACAACCCGTCAGCATAGACCCCACAGCAGGGGTTCCCTGCCAGGCCAGGGACCCTGCCTCTGGAAAAGGCTTGGGGTACTGGGACAGTGGGGCTGGGGGAGGCCGTGGCCTGGCGTGGGGGACCTGGGCCCATGTGGATTGGTCATGGGCTACTTGGAGCCTCAACTGCTCTGTCCTGGCACTTAGGAGGGGCCCAGTAAACATGAGCTGCGTATGAGGGATGGGAAGGAGAATGCTACCGTGCGGTAGGAATCCTACATGTGTCCCGCCTGCTTTGCCGGTCACTGTCAAGCTCACTGGGCATGTGATTAATAGTAATAACATCAGAACGAGCCCAGAAGGCCATTCATGGATGCGTGGTCATCCGTGGGGGCAGCCAGAAGCCCGCAGAGCACTTGGCAGTCTGCTCAGCATTCGTACGTATCTTGTCTACTTCACCTCCACAGCGGACCGGGGAGGAAGGCCCAGAGAGGCTAGTTGGCATGTTGCAGGTGGCTCAGCTGTGTGCTGGAGGCCATGGGGCCCAGAGGATGAGCCCTGGCTTAGGAAAGAGCCAGCTGTGGTCTTGAGTGAGTCATTTAGCCTCCCTGAACTCAGTCCCTCACTTTTGAAATGGGCAGGGGTCTCCTCCCCGGTAGCTTGTGTAGATGGTCAGCAGGGCTGGACTTTGGGGTCATTATTGTTTTGAGGCAGAGCACAGTCCCCACACCTGTACCCGTCCCATGCTCGCCCATCCAGCTCCGGCCCATCATCTCATCCCTGCGTGACTTGGAGACGACCCGTCACTGGGCAGCCTGACTAATCCACATTATCTCCAATCATCTCCCACCCCCTCCCCGTGTAGGCTTTGTCTATTAACCCCACGGATGCATGGTCGGTGCACACCATTGCCCATATTCACGAGATGAAAGCAGAAATCAAGGATGGGTTGGAGTTTATGCAGCACTCAGAAACCCACTGGAAGGTATGATTCTTGTCGACGGGCCTGGAAGATCCCATCCATCCCCTTGAGTTAAGCCCAGGCTTTATGGATGGGGGTTCCAGGGTGCCGCTTAGTTTTGGACAAACTTGTGTTCTGCTTAGAGGAGCCTCTGTCAAGCCACAGTCCCCTGGGAGCCACATCGCTCCCCCAAACCTGCCAGCGTTTTTGTTTTTAATATTTTATTTATTTACTCATGAAAGACATAGAGAGGCAGAGACACAGGCAGAGGGAGAAGCAGGCTCCCTGATGCAGGACCATGACCTGAGTTGAAGGCAGACACTGAGCCACCCAGGTGCCCCTGCCAGTGTTTTGCAGTTGATTATACAGTAGGTTTTGGGTTGGCGGCATTTGGTGTAAAGGAACAGATCAGAAAATTACTGGGGGCTCAAGAGTCTGGGCACCGGTGAGAACCATATGGTCCCTGAGCTGTCCCTCTTGCCCCCACCAGTCAGCTGGCTCAGCGTGCAACTCCTGGGGAGCGGCTCTGGTGGCGCCCCCTTCCTCTGTGTGCATCGCTTGTCCTAGGGCACACAGCCTAGCCACCTGTCCAGGTGTGGTTTGCTGCCCCGCCCTAGTCTGTGCCGTGGTGGGCTTCCCAAGGTCCCGCTGGCCAAGGCGCTGAGTCTCCGCCTGGCACCGAGCAACAGGTGCTCTGTGCCTGAGGGAACCATAAAGAGACCAGGAATCAGGCAGGGAGCAGGGGACTGGCACAGCCCCTGCATTCCTCCAAGCTGCTCCCTGGCCTAGGACATCCCAGTGGGAAGTGGGAGTGGAATTAGGTAGAGTAGGTGAACAGGTGTGAGAACTGTGATCCTGTGAGGTTCACACACAGGTTGTTGTGAGGACCCATGAGCCCTGGAGATGGGAGAGGCATGGGGGCAGCCTGAGCCAGAGCTTGGGGCGGGGGCAGTGGGGTGAAGCCCTGCCCTCAGCACCCCCTCCCCGAGGCAGATGCTCCTAGTTCTTGCCAGAGTGTTGGGTCTGGGATTGGAGGAGCAACCACGTGGCCCCACCATGCTGCCAGAGGGCCAGGGGCTTACCTGGGCAGATCTGGGGGAGGCCAGGGAATGCCTGGCCAGGGCCTTCTGGGGCATTCCATTCATGTCCCTTCCCCAGATGCTGCGACTTTACTGGGTGCTGGAGGCCGGGCTGGACGCTGGGGCAAGAAGTGGTCCCTCTGAGCCTTGGTTCCTCATTGGTCCACTTTCAATGACTGTGAAGCCCTTGGCCCCAGATGAGTTCCCACTGCTGTTGGTTCTAGATGTGTGTGAAATGAGAGACCCAGGCTGGCCGGCTCACCTCCCGAGGGGCGTTAGGCTCCTGGCGTCTGCATCTGTCCCCTGCCACAGCTCTGGGCAGCCTCGGGCTGGCAGGAGAACCCTGGGGTAGATGGTGTGGCCTGGGCTCCTTTTCCTCCTCCTCCTGCCCCATCCTGGAGGTCAGTCAAGATCCCACCCTGCAGACCCGGCCGAGAGTTCCCCCCCCCAGACTTCTTTGTCCTCAAAAGGCCCAGTCCAGTGGAGTGAGCCGCTCCCCAGAGCACTGTGAAACACACCGTGCTAGAGCCACTCTCAGGGACGTGGAAACTCACAGGAGACATCCAACCCCATTGGACTTGAGGGGGGTGTGGTCAGGGAAGGCTTCCTCAAGGAGGCAACCCCTGAGCTGAGTATTGAAGGATGTAGGGGTTTGCCAGGTGAGGGATGGGGGAGATGGAGGGCATCCCAGCCCAGGACCAGATTGAGCAAAGACGCCAAGGCCTGCTGGGGCCCATGAGGAAGAGGAGAGGCAGGCATCTGGGTGTCCTCAAGCATGGGTGGAAGGTGAATGCGGGCCACAGAGGAAGTATTGCCAGTCGTTCTTTCCAGGAACAGAAGGTAGTGTCCAGGCAGAGGAGGAGGCTTCTGCAGTAGCCTCATAGAAGGAGGGGGCCTAAGCGTGCCGGTAGTAACTGTCCAGATGTCAGATTTGCCCCCCCCTTACTTGCAGGAGTCCAGCCCTGGGCTCGTTGATCCTCACGGCTTTACTGGGACATGGACACCCAGTGGGCCTCCACACCTGTTTATGGGATGGATTGATCACCCGTTTTCTCTACTCCACGCATAACGGGGGTTGAGGCCCATGGAGCGGGGAGCAGGGGAGCCTCTGTGTTGGCTCCGGCTGTGGGGCTAATGTATCACCGGCCTCCCCTGGTCTCAGACTCCCTGGTAATGCAGGCACATGAGGCACCGTCCCCCAGAGCTGGCCCGGGGAATGTTTCCTGCCCTCACAGAGGGGCCACAAAACCACCCCCAGGAACTGTTTTCCCCCACAGGCGGTCAGATTTTTCTCTAATTCTCTCGTTCTTTCCCCAGGACTCTGATATGCTTGCTTGTCATAATTATTGGCACTGGGCTCTGTATCTGATTGAAAAGGTGAGATGGCCAGCTGTCTTATCCTATAAAGATGTCAGAGAAATAACTATCTTTCTACGTTTTACTGGGTCCTGGGGGTCATATTTTGTGTTCGCACGTTTGAATAGCACCTGGATGTGATAGAGCATTAATGTTTTCAAATAGCTTTTCAGGCTTAAGCTACGTTAGGCATTTTTCACTGTCTGGACATGGACATCATGTGTCTTGTATGTCATCTATGGAGACAACTTAGGCTGAGTGTCCTCTGCTGCTGGAGTGAACAGCTAGCCCCCCTCCACCCCAGATTGTACCTGAAGGAGGCATGAGACCCTCCAAAGGCTTTGTCCCAGTGGGAGCAGGGGTGGGGAGGGGCACCCTTGACCTCACTGCTTCTGCCACTGGGTCCCATTTATGAGGGAGCTGCTTCAATGGCGCTTATTGTAGAGAAAACCTACATGCTCCCTAAAAGTCCAAGGAGAGATGCTTGGATGGTGAGGGCCTGCAGTGTCTGGAGGGAAGCAGTGGCCCGCACTAAACAGTAAAGAAAAGAAAGGGGGGGAAAAAAAAGAAAACAAAGGGGGGGGGAAAGACTAGAAGAAATACGTGAGAAAGCTTCTAACAGTTTGATAAGCACGACGGGGAAATTAATGCTTCCACAGAAACTGTCCCCTTGGTGGCAAAGGTGGGCACTGCCTCCCATGTTGGGGGGCCCGGAGCCCGAGCCCAGGTGGTTCTGCTCGGCCATCCTAAGACCCTCAGGTGGCACTGTGCATCCCCCGTGGAGGGTGCTGGGGTTGGGGGCAGGATGGGCATTGGCTTTTCGGCTCATTTCTCAATCCCGTTGGACCTCAGCCACATGTTCATCATGGGAACTTGATTTTTTCCAGGGCGAATACGAGGCCGCCTTGACCATTTACGATAACCATGTAAGTCTACGTTTGCACCGAATTTGATTGCAAAATTTGCCTTTTAGTGTCTAGCAGATATTTGAGCCATTAGTATCATCTCAGCCAGAAACAACAGCTGTAGCAAGAGCTCACTTCTTGTGTAAGACCTCGTGGGGTTCATTCTTGCCCTGAGTGGTTGCTGTAACCGGGACGGGGTGAAGACACCCAGTGACTCTGTTCGCCATGGGTGCTGGTAGACGACACATCTAAGCTGGTCCTTTCTGAAATCCCGGACGTACCCCTAGTCATTTTATTTTATTTTATTTTATTATTTTTTAAAGATTTTATTTATTTATTTGAGAGAGAGAATGCATAAGCTGGGGGGGGGGGGGAGATGGAGAAGCAGACTCCCCAGGGAGCAGAAAGTCCCAAGCCGAATTCAATCCCAGGACCCCAGGATCGTGACCTGAGCTGAAGGCAGATGCTTAACTCTGAGCCACCCAGGCGCCCTACTCTAGTCATCTTGGATGGCTTCTCTTTGGTAGAATTACTAATGTGCCCACAGGAATTTTTTTATTTTAGTAAAATACACACAGAATTTGCACTGTGACCACTTTTGAGAGTATGGTTCCATGGTGCAGGAGGCCAATCACCATCACCACCATTTGTCTTTGGAAAAGACTGCAGCTCCATGCCCTCCAAGCATGACTCCCATTCCCCCTTCTCCACCCCTAAGCAGGTTTTTTTTTTTTTTAAGGTTTTATTTATTCACGAGAGACACACAGAGAGAGAGGCAGAGGCAGAGACACAGGCAGAGGGATCCCTAGGCAGCTTTTAAGAAAAAAGAAGCCAGGATGCCTGGGTGGCTCAGTGGTTTAGCACCTACCTTCAGCCCAGGGCGTGATCCTGGAGACCCTGGATTGAGTCCCACATCAGGCTCCCTGCAGGGAGCCTGCTTCTCCCTCTGCCTGTGTCTCTGCCTCTCTCTCTCTGTGTGTCTCTCATGAATAAATAAATAAAATCTTTAAAAAGGAAAAAAGAAGCCTGACTCACAGCTCCTGGGAACCACCATGCATGCTTTTGTAATAGAAAACCAGGGTCACAACAATGCTTGGGGCCCAGGCACTAAATCCGAGGGTGCACCCAGTAAAGTTTCGGTTGAGTCCTCCCTTGGAGTTGTGTTAGGATTGTGGGGTGACAAAGGAGGGTGGCTCCCCAAGTGCCACGAGGGACAGGCCAGCTGAACACTGAACCAGGAGCAGGAGACACGGCCTCCCGCCAGCATGATCTGAGGCCCAGGTCGGCAGGTGACAGATGCCAGGGCCTGGCCTGTGCTCAGGGCCAAGGCTCTCTCTTCGGGTCTGGCGCCTGGAGCGGCCCAAGCCCTGGGTGATGGGATGGTCCTGCTAGTTGAGATGGAGGGGGGATGGCGATGGACCCTGTGTGCTGAGGCCGGGCTCTGTGCAGGCCCTGCACTGGCTCATCTCTGTGGGCCCTCTCCTGCCCACCCACCCTTGTCTCCCAGGTCCTCCCCAGCTTGAAGGCCAGCGGAACCATGCTGGATGTGGTGGACAGCTGCTCCATGCTGTACCGGCTGCAGATGGAAGGTAGCTGATCTGTGCATCCCCCTCGGGCTCCTTGGCCCTCTCCCCTCCCGCAGAACCAGGTGAAGGGGCTCTGGCCTGGGCCCAAAGCCCGGCAAGAGCTCCAGGTCCTGCTGCAGGTCCGAGTGGCCTGCCTGTCCGTGGCCTTGGGTACCAGCTCTGTGCTGCCTCCCCACCAGCCTGAAGCCACCACTCCCCTTTCTCCTACTTCCCATCACCTCTGGGTGGGCATGCTCAGGCTCCAGGCCATTCCCACCGCCTGCACACCAGACCTGCAGGGCGCAGGTCGCTGCTGACCATCTATCTCTGGGTGCTGCTTCTTTTCCTAGAATCAGAGAGGTGACAGTTTCTCAACCCCCTGGGATTTCAGAGAGAGGTTTCTCAACATTGTCACCACTGGCTCTGCAGGCAGCCTGGATAAGGTTGATCACAGCTCTGGTGTTTCCAGCCAGCAGCCCGGGTGCCAGAAGCTTCTCTGCTCTCCCTCAGGCCCAATGGAGCCAAACCTGTGTTCACTCTAGGGCCTGCGCCAGTGGGACAGTGTGGGGATGAGGCCTGGGCGGGGCAAGCTGTTTCCAGAGGGTTCCAGGAAGGCTTCCTAAGGGAGTGAAATGTGAGACATGGGAGCATGTGTAGGGTTCTGCGAGGCAGAGGCGGGAAAGGATGGTATGTGCAGAGAACAGCCTGTCCAGTGTTCCCAGGACACGGAAACCAGCGGCCTGTTACGGGACGAGTGACCAAAGAGCAGGGTCGGTGTGGTCAAGGATGAGAGGTGGGCAGCTGGAGCCCACGTGTGGGAAAGGCAGGGTAAAGGGTCTGGCTGTCATCCGGGTCTGCAGGAGCCTCCGGGAGCAGGTCTGGGCGGGCTCCCTTCTGCCTCTCGGCCGTAGGGCTGAGCTCAGCCAGAAGGCGGCCTGTTTGTCAAGGAAAGAAGGTGGAGTCCCTTTGCCCTACGGCCCAGTGAACCCTCCACCTGCAGAGGCAGAGTGTGAGGCCGCCTGGAACTCTGAGGGACCCCGAGGCCTCACACCTCCGCACTCGTGTCAGGAGAGGCTGGGAGGCACAGTGGTGGTGCCAGGGGCACGCAGATGGAAGGGAGAGGCCACTCGCTCCCTCACCATCCAGAGTGGAGACTCCAGAGACCTGTTCGATGTCAAGGGCAATGTCTCTACCGTGGGAGGTGCCCCCCGAGAAGTAGGATGGAGGTAATGACTTCAAAGACTCAGGAGGGGGAGGGCAGGTACTGAGGAGCTGAGAAGTCGAGAAGGAAATGTGAATTATTTATTAACTCCAGGGATGGTTATCGAGCGCCTATTATGTGTCAGGTGCCATGCCAACAGTAATCACGGGAAGAATTTTAAAAATGGTTTTGGGGTTTGTCCAAAGGGGCCAGAAACTTCAATGCCCTTCACTTGTTTTTTTGTTTGTTTTCTACATATGAATCTATTGCTTTTATAATGAAACAAAGTTAACATAAGCTGGGCCCAGAGGTGTCAGTGTAAGGCCAGAGGCCACTCGCCTGCCCCGCTCACCCACCTGCTTCCTCTCCTGGAACACGAGGGCCGCTGTGGGGTGTGGGGAAAACGGGAGGCCCATGTGCAGGCCACGGTCACCCAGGAGACCAGGCCTATGGGTTTCTTCCCCTTGTCCTCAGGAGTGTCCGTGGGTGAGCGGTGGCAGGACATCCTGCCCGTGACCCAGAAGCACAGCCGTGACCACATCCTGCTGTTCAATGATGCACACTTCCTGATGGCCTCCCTGGGAGCTGGGGACACCCAGACCACACAGGAGTTTCTGAGCACCCTGCAGGATGCCAGCGAGTACGCAGAGGGGCCAGGGCCCTGCTGGGAGGGCAACAGGGTGCTGGGGGGAAGCTGAGGTCTGCTCAGTCCCGGCCCCTCCAGCCAGGGAGGCTGGGGGTGGAGGCCCCACTGGTGAGCACACCCATGGGGATGCCTGCTGCATTACGTGCACCCACAGGTGTGTGCTCCCAGCTGGATATATCCCACAAGGCCACAGTTGTTGTTCCCCTAAGAGACAGAGTTGCCTCTCCATCCCCCCGCTGGAGGGTGGGAGCCTCAATGTCCTGGGTGCAGCCTCTCACGGGGGCACGGTGAGGTCCTGGAGCCAGAAAGACCCGCTGCTTACCATCTGAGATCCTGGACAGAGTGCTTCTCTGCTCTGAGCCTCAGTCTTCTCATCTGAAAACTGGGGACAGTGCCTGCCGAGACAGATTGGCAAGAGAGTGAGGTGCGGGGTCATGGTGACACACCTCCCTGGCACAGTTCCCAGCATTGGTGGGAGCCAGTTTTGAACACAGAGGGAGGCCAGGGAAGCAAGTCCTCTGAGGCATGGGGCACCAGGGATGCAGCCACGCCTCGACTCCCACCTGGAGGCTGGAGCCGTGGGAGCCATGAGCCCTGATGTCCTGTCCTGGGGCCATGCTTCAGCTGGCCACCGCCACCTGCCCCACCCTGCCTCCCGGAGCTGTGCTGCAGGATCTGTGGGCCTCGGTTGGGAAGGCAGCTCAGGTGAGGTGTCCACGGTTAGACGGCAGTCATGTTACTGCAGGGGAGGCCCGAGGAACCCACCGAGCCCTCGAGTTTTGACCCATGCTTTTTTTTTTTTTTTAAAGTCTAATAGCAATTTGACTTTATTTTTTTATTATTTTTTAATTTTTATTTATTTATGATAGTCACAGAGAGAGAGAGAGAGAGAGAGAGAGAGGCAGAGACATAGGCAGAGGGAGAAGCAGGCTCCATGCACCGGGAGCCTGATGTGGGATTCGATCCCGGATCTCCAGGATCGCGCCCTGGGCCAAAGGTAGGCGCCAAACCGCTGCGCCACCCAGGGATCCCTGACCCGTGCTTTTAAGACAGGCTTGGAGCAGGTGCCACCGCCACGCCCGCAGTCCCCATGACCCGGCTCAGGCACCACCTGCAGGCCAGCAGAGATAGCCATTTGCCCCAGCGTGGGTGCCAACTCCGCCACCGGGCCTTTGCCCACGTTGTGTGCGGTCCTCCTGACAACCCTGTGATGTTGGCACCGTCACCCACACTTTCCAAATGAGCAAACTGAGGCCAGATGTTGGAGGGCCTGCCTGAGGCCAGGTGAACAGCAGAGCTCAGCCCCGCTGACAAGGTCATTCAAGCCGCAGTCAAGAGACCCCTGGGTGCTGCTCCTTCGTGGGCTCCCTGCCCAGAGCACCTGCTGTGTGTCGGGCACAGAGCCAGGGACGCCAGGCTGAGGAGGAGCGGCCCCATCCCTCGGGATGCCAGGGTCAGGCAGGGAGGCAGTGTGAGGCGCCCCAGGTAACCAAGGGCACCTTCTCGGGCTGGCAGGTCCCCCGGGGAGAACTGCCAGCACCTCCTGGCCCGTGACGTGGGGCTGCCCCTGTGCCAGGCCCTGGTGGAGGCCGAGAAGGGGAACCCCGACCGTGTCGTGGAGCTGCTCCTGCCCATCCGCTACCGGATCGTGCAGATCGGAGGCAGCAAAGCCCAGGTGAGCCTCCCAAAGGCTGGGCTCCAGCAGCCTCTCCTGGGGTGGGCGCTCTCGTGTGGGGGTGTCGTCGTGCACGCCCCCGGGATGGTGGTCCCCGAGGACAGGCCTGCCCACGGCGGCATGGGGGCTCCCATCCCTAGTCCCACGTTACCAGGGCCTAACCCGCCTGCCCGACCTTTCAGAGAGACGTCTTTAACCAGCTGCTGATCCAGGCAGCCTTAAAATGCACTTCTGGCGTCCACAGGAACGTGGCGCGGTGAGTTGCTCCCTCATATCCACGCTGCGTGTGGGGACATCTCTGAGCACAGCTGCCTCTCTCACGCGGGGGTCCCCCCCACGGGCTCCCAGCATGCACGGAGGTTCCCACCTTTGAGGCTGTGAGGCTGTGGGGTGCTTGGTCTTCCCTGTTCGCATGCTCAGCTTGACCAAAGGGATCCATCCCACCCCCAGGCCTGTCCCCTTGCCCCGCCTCCCCCCAGCCGTCCCCTCAGTCTAGCCATGCTGAGCTATCGGGACCCAACCCATCCTGCTCTTCCAGAGGCTCGGGCCTTTTCACATGCCGCACCCTCTGCTGGAGACACCCTTTCTCATGGGGTGGGCTGGGCTCCAGGAGGTGGGGGTGGGGTGCAGGCAGGCAGACCCAGGGCCTGGCATGTAGAGCTTACCTCTCATGTGGGAACCGTAGCAGTAATCTCTTACACACGCACATGCATACACACACACACACACACACACACACACACACATCAAGTTGCCATGGGGGTGGGGCAGGGCAGGTTGCTCTGGAGGCTGTGGTGAAGGCTGAGCTGGTTGGCAGTCAGGGAGGAAGGGTGGCCTGATGAAGAGACAGTTGAGAGCAGGCCCCCAAACCAGCAGATTTTACCAGGCCCAGTGATCTGGTTAGGAGGAGGGGCTGGAGGGTTAGGGATGTTGGGGTAGGGGCGCCCCAAAAGCAAGTTCTGCAAAGCCCAGCCCTCACCAGCAGCCTGAGAGCTCCCACACCCCAGCTCACCTTGTCCTGCATGGGGCGGCTGGGCTCCATGCTCGTTCCAGCTCCTGCGGTGAGACGTGACCCCTCCTCATGGGTCCCCTGCACCCCATTGGAACAGCAACAAGAAAGGGGGAAGGGGCTCTGGGGTGCCTGGTGGGTAGAAGAGGTATTGGGAGACCCAGTGAAGGTGCAGCTCTACGTTCAGGGTTGCCTTTAGCTGAGCCCTTGAGGGCAGGTGGAAAGCCCAAGGGTCTAAGCTCAGGCTCAGGTGGTCCGCGCTGGGGAGACCCAGCCGCCCCAGCAGCATTGGCAGACCAAGCAGTGCAGGTGTTCTCAGCACTAATGAGACAGGTGTGCACTCTGGATGCTCTAGAGTTGGTTAAAACTCTGAAGCATCTTGGACACACGCCCCTCACCGTTCGCCCCTCCACGGCCACACACCAAAGCCGCACACCTTTCTTTAGTGGTCACATCGCTTAGAGAGCTCCAGGCCAGAGTGTGGGTGCCAGTTGGCATCTCAGGTTGGCAGGAAGGTGGGCCCTTTGGACAGAGAGGCAGGTGGAGGGCAGGAGCTGGGAAGCCGGGGAGCCAGGGCAGGCGCAGGGTGGGGCATGCCATGGGCGGGTGGAGGATACCCTCCAAGCTGGGCGGAGGGTGCTGTGCAGCAGGGGTTCGGCCCATGGGGGGACAAGCCGTGCACGGGGCCTAGAGCAGATGCTGACCCCGGAGAACCTGCTGCTGTCAGGGTGACAGGCATGCTTCCAGGTGCCCTCCTGTCATTGACAGGAAGCTCACTTCCCTCCCCTCCAAGGTGGAAACCCTGGACCCCCCATGGTGTCCCCACCCCAAGTGTGGCCTAGCCCTTTAACCCCCACCCTCATACCACAGAATCACTGTTATCAATTGTTTGGGGTCTTTGCCTTAAACAATAGTTGCTTTGTTTAAATTTGGGTTTCTCCATACCTTGTCTCCTGCCACTTGCCTTTGGAATTAGCCAGGTGTGGCTTCCCCTCCACCCCCCACCCCCACAGAAAGGCTCTGCCCTCTTGTCTGATGGGAGGATGCCCCCCCACCCCCAACTTCCCGAGGCAGACCAGGCCATAGTTATGTGCTCACCCAGCTGTGTGTTTTGGAGAGTGTTGACGTGTTCTCTAAACACTGGGTGTCCTGGTGATGCACTGGGGTCCCTGCCTTCTCATCCTCCACCGCCCCACCCCTGGCCCCCCAGTGCACTGTCTCCCTAGTCCCCCCTCCAAGCCCAGGTCTCCTGCTGCTGGGCTGTGTCCCTCCTGTCCTCCCTCTGCCCATCTCAGCCCCAGCCCGAGTTGCCTGTCCTGCCTTGGGGCCCAGGGACCAGCAGACCACCCACTTTCTAGGAGGTTCCACGACAGACTCTGTCCCTGTTTCCACAGGAGCCTCCTGATGGAGCGTGACGCCTTGAAGCCCGGCTCACCCCTGACCCAGCGGCTCATCCGAAAGGCTGCTGCTGTCCACCTCCTGCAGTGAGCTGGGCCGGGCCCCCTCCCCAGAGTCCCATCCGCTGCCCCCGACTCCCAGGGGTAGAAGCAGCTAGGGCATGTTAGGTCTGTTGAACCATTTGCAGAACTTAATTTAAGAGTAATTTAAGCAGAAAGCCTGTAACCAGCGGTGTTACAGGACGTGGAGACCCAAATCAACCCGACACAGGATTCAGCATCTTGTAATCCTTGTGAAGGGCCAGGGTGCACAGTCAAGCAGCTAGAACCCGCGTGCGCAGTGCTCTTACCACTTGCCAGGCAAACCATATCTTCCCAGGGAACTTACACCTCCTGGTGTTCAAGAGTTAGAAGGCAGGGTTGGCTGGGGGAGGAGAGTCTTCCACACAGCTCTCGGGGACGCCCCCTGGCTGCCCCGAGATGAACCCTCTCCTTTTGTTCTCATCATATTCTAGATGTGTTCTCCCATCTTTGGGGTGAGAGCACCCACAGGGAGGCAAGTGACTTGCCCAGGGTCACAGCTAGTGGAGATTCGCCTTGGGTTCCCCAGCTGCTGCATCCACTGCCCCCCATGAAGCATGTGGGGGGCCCTCTGGTGTCCCTGGAGAGGTCTGCGAGCTCCCGGGGAGCTTTGGTGGTGCCAATTAAGGGACATGGGGTCTATGGTTTCCTATGCCAACTGTGACTTCAATCATGCGAGTGTGTGTGCACGAACCTGGCACACTTTGTGCGGGGTGTGGATTGAGCTCAGGGTTGCCCTGCTGTGGCAAAAACCAAAGTACTGAGCCATGTAGCTTTAACGAGATCTGAGCCAATTTTATATTTCTCCGTCTTCTCAACCTGGCCACAATGACACTCCTGGGCAAGCTGCTGATTTCACTGGAATGTGCTGGTGAGGGGCGATCCCGGCCCTTCCTCAGGTTCCTTCAGTGTAAAGCTGAAATTAGGCAGGGACTCAGGCAGGGGGCAGCAGATGCCTCCAAATTGATTATAGACACATTTCTGAGATTAAAATAAATCAGCTAATTGGTTCTTGTGACTATTGCTGGTAGTACCTTTCATCTCCCATGTGCCAGGCCTGGGCAAGAGGCAGGCTTCCCCTTGAACCTGGTGGGGATGGTAAATGGGTGATTACGATAGGATTTTGAGACAGGTGCTGTCCCTACCCAGGAGCTAGGGACATATTCTGGGTGTGTGAGGGGGTGCTTCTCCCATCCTAAGCTGTCCCCTCCATGTGCCTTCCCCTCTCCTGGTTCTAAGCAACACACGACTTGACCAGGAAAGGGAAGCCCTCCCCTCACCCGCTGCAGGCTGGCGATGGTGCCCCCTCTGCCTGGCAGCACTCGGCACCCATGCTTGCTGTGACCTCCTCAGGTCAGGGACGGCATCTACCCCAGCACCACCCAGCACACAGCCTGCACTGAGGACCTGTCAGTGGATGTCGGTGAATGAATTCATGAATGGATGCATCAAGGGGGCAGGAAGAAATGAATCTGTCAGGCAGGGATAGGACAGACGGATGAAGGGACTGTTGAGAGTTAGCAACAAGCTATTAATCATCGGTGCAGATACCAAGCACCTCCGATGTGCTGACGTGATACAGGGAGAGGAATAGGGAGTGGGTATTGGGGACCCTGACCCCCAGCAGCATCCACAGGGCTGTGGGGACCTGGGCCATGTACTGCCACCCCCCCCCCCAATCCCCAGCTCGGGTTGCAACAAGCCCATGGTTGAGTCAGGCAGGCGTAGGCCTTCAGACCCTTGACTGGGCACGGGCAGCACCAAACCAGCTAGTCTTCAAGAGGCCCTGCTAAGTGGAGGGAAGCTGGGAGCTCCCGGGCTGGTGGGCGCAGCAAAGCCAGGCTGCCCGAGGATGAGCAGGACCCCAGAGAGGCAGCTGGGAGAAGATGACCTGACCCGGTGCCCTCTGCGAGCCCCTTGTTCCTGGACTTCCCGGTCCCTCGAGCCAGTAAATTCTCCTCTTTCTAAAGCCAGCCTGAAACTGATTTTGTTTCTTTTTTTTTTTTTTTTCTGATTTTGTTTCTTACAACCCAAAGGCTCTGATGGATACCTGCTGCTGGGATTTGCACATGGGTCTGCCTGGCACCACCTTTCTTTCCTAGCTTTTAAAGATTTTTTGTTTGTTTTTAATTCATAAAGACACACACACACACACACACACACACACACACACACACAGAGAGAGACAGGCAGAGACACAGGCAGAGGGAGAAGCAGGCTCCATGCAGGGAGCCTGACATGGGACTCGATCCCGGGTCTCCAGGATCATGCCCTGAGCTGAAGGCAGCGCTAAACTGCTGAGCCACCTGGGCTGCCCCTTTCTTCCCTAGTTAAGCAGGAATCTGAGCTAAAGACAGTGGCATTCATTGGGGTGCCTGGGTAGCACAGGTCGGTAGGTGCCCAACTCTTGGTTTCAGCTTGGGTCATGATCTTAGGGTTGTGAGAGGAGTCTTGCATCAGGCTCCATGCTCAGCATGGAGTCTGCTTGAGATTCTCTCTCCCTCTCCTGCTCCTCCTCCTGCTCATGTGTCCTCTCTTTAAAACAAACAAATAGGGATCCCTGGGTGGCGCAGCGGTTTGGCGCCTGCCTTTGGCCCAGGGCGCGATCCTGGAGACCCGGGATCGAATCCCACATCGGGCTCCCGGTGCATGGAGCCTGCTTCTCCCTCTGCCTGTGTCTCTGCCTCTCTCTCTCTCTCTCTCTGTGACTATCATAAATAAAAATTAAAAAAAAAATAAAAAATAAATAAAACAAACAAATATTGGGATCCCCGGGTGGCTCAGCGGTTTGGTGCCTGCCTTTGGCCCAGGGCGCAGTCCTGGAGTCCCGGGATCAAGTCCCATGTTGGGCTCGTGGCATGGAGCCTACTTCTCCCTCGGCCTGTGTCTCTGCCTCTCTCTATGTCTATCATGAATAAATAAATGAAAATCTTTAAAAAAAAGTTTAAAAAAATAAAATAAAACAGACAAATCTTAAAAAAAAAAAAAAAAAAAAAGACAATGTAATTCAGAAGAGACCCTATGAACAGACTCAGGTGGGAAAGGCAGGTTCCAAAGGACCCAGCACATGGGAGTACCATGGGAAGCCAAAGGCTACAGAGGGAGCCCTTTGATAGAAAAGAGGTTGTTGGTGATGCCAGGACAAGACAAAGGGGAAGCAGAGGGTAGGCTGGGCTCCTTCCAAGCTGCTAGACTCCCCCCGGCCCCACTCCCCACCTCCTGCCTCTTCAGTATCCAGCTCCCACTCTCTCAACTCTTGCCTGAGGCCCATCGCTGGGCTGGGTGAAGTTGGGAGACATCACGTGATGAGACCCACACCTTGCCTTTTGGGGGTTCAGTCTCATGGGCAGCCGGATCAGAAGTGGAGAGGGGCACCTGGTGGCTCAGTGGTTGAGCATCTGCCTTCAGCTCAGGGCGTGATCCTGGAGTCCTGGGGATTGAGTCCTACATCGGGCTCCCTGCATGGAGCCTGCTTCTCCCTCTGCCTGTGTCTCTCACTAATAAATAAATAAAATCCTTAAAAAAATAAAAAGTGGAGAGAAGGACCAGAACAACATAGAGTGACTGGTGTGGATGCTGTGAAACCAGAGACACAGGAGTCCAGATGCCCGCCAGCCTGGAAGGCTTCTTGGCATAGGTCCTGGGCCCAGGATGACTGCCCCCTGGACAACTCTCCACCCAACCTGCCCCCAAATAAAGAGCTCATTATCCTCTGAAAATGGTGCTCTCCCTCTGGAGTTCAGACCTTCCCAGAGCAGACCCTATGGGGGCATCCCAGGCTCTTCCTTCCCACCTCCCCCTACAACCACCAGTCCCGGATGCCTAGAGCAAGGGCTTGGGGACACTGTGTCCTGAACGGTGCCCCTCATCCCCCCCTCCCCTCCCCAGGCCACGGGGTCGGTATTATACCTGGCTCCCAGTCTAAGGCTCAAGTGAGGTCAATCTCAAGCTGCCGCTGATTGACCCTCCCGCCAGTCAGTCCTCTGTGCCGCTCAGATCAGGGATCTTGCTCCAACGTGTGCATTGTCCCGTGCAAACCCCACCCCCCGCCCACAGGACCCCGCGCACCCCTCCAACGCCCCCCATTTGCCCGCAGGACGCACCCAGCTCCCCAGCAGCCCTGAAGCCCAGGGCAGGCTTCTGTGCCACCTCTGGCCATGCTCAGGCCACCACTCAACTTGGCTTCCCCTGCTGCAGGGGCACACAGCGGGTCACCCCGTGCGCTCCCCCGGGCAGCGCCCCCGCCTTCCGCCCGCATTAGCAAGCGGCGCGCGCTGCTTTACAAAGCAGAGAGGTGCACGGACGTCGCTCGGCCTTCCCATCGACGCCCTAGCTAGGAAACGAAGTCTGTAGCTTCACAGATAAAGAGGTGGCATCGGAACCGTGTCCCTCTGCGCGTGACGCCGAGCCTGCGGGACACACTCGCGCGATGCCCGCGGAACCCAGCGGGAGCCAGCCTGACCCTGCGCATGCGCAGCCCAGCCGCGCGCGCGGAGCCAGTGCGCACGCGCGCCGCGCCCCTCCTCCCCGCGGCTCCGCCCGCAGCCCCCAGGATGCACCGGGCGCGGTGACGTCACGGAGCGCCTTCAAACCGGCCTATTGGAGGCCGGCGCCGCGCCGCCGCGCCACATTTAAATCCCGGGGCTGGGGAGGGGTCGCCCGGTGTCGCCGTCACTCGGCTGGGGGTCGCCGGTAGGTCGGGCGGACGGTCGCGGGGTCCCCTCCCGCATCCGGTCGGGGGTGCCCCGAGCGCGGGGGATTCCGTTGTGCCTGTCCGCGGGGTTCAGGGCTGATCGGGCCCCCAGAGCGCCTGGCCTGGGGGCGCGAGGCCTGGGGGGGGGGGACGCGGAGGGTCCCGGGCTGCAGCTCCCGAGGCCTCCGACCGCCACTGCCCTCCGTGACCTGGCCGCAGCCGCCTGCGCCCTGTGCCCCCGCCCGGCCTTGACCCGGGCGCGGCGTACCTCGGGGTGGGGTGGGGTTGGGGCTGGGCCCCGACACCTGCTCACCTACTGGCCCGGTCCTCCCCGCAGTGGCTCCCTGACAGCCCTCCCCGTGGAAGGAGGACACCTCGGAGGGGCCTTCCGGCAGCCAGGAGAAGCAGAGATGGATGTTCCCAAGGAGGACGGTACGTGCGTGCGGCCGCAGCGCCGTGGTCCAGGGAGATGGTTCGGTGAGGGTGTGGGCCGAGCTCACCGTCCACGTCTTCAAGGGGTTTGCATCCATCTAGTGTCCTTAGTTTCCAGTTTTCTGCCTCCCTCCCTCCTCCCTCCCACCCAGTTCTAGACTCTTCCCACCCCGTCTTGCTGTGTTCAGCCAGTGCCCAGAGCACCCGGATACCGGAGGGGTCGGATGTGATGTTTTCTCTTTGTGTTCGTTTGCTGGTTTCTGCTCGCTAAGAGTTTGTGCAGGATCCCCGTGACTCTCCTGTCTGGCTTGAGCGTCAGCGTGAGAATGCAGCCTCAGGAAAATGAGCGTAAGGCCATACCCTCTTACTCTCCTAAAGCCTTTTGACATCCTCGTATCCTTTGCTCCTCACCACCTCGGGGAGGCCAGGGGACTGGGTATCCCCAACACTGAAGCCGCCCCGCCCACCCCCGGGAAGCTTTGCCAGTTTCATCACTTGTTCATAGTATCTAGAAAGGTAAATGATGCTGCAGCCCTTTCTCCTTCCTGTTGTTTCCTCCCTTTCAAGTACCAGTCCCTTCAGTGTGCATGCAGAATCCCCGCTGCTGCTCTGGAGGACTTCACCCCTAATGTCACCCCCTCCCTGTCGTAGCCTTATTTTGTGCTGGTCCATTTGCTCCTGCTCATCCTTGGCATACAGATGCAAGTCCTTCCACCTCTCTGGCTGGTTTATCCATCCCTTTGGAGGCTCCTCTTCCTCTGTTGTCTTCTGAAGCTAATCCTCCCCAGGACTTGGTCTGGGGTCTCTTGGTACACCCCACCCCCACCCCAGGGCCTTTCAGATATTCCCGCAGCTTTAAACCCCATCTGTTTTGTAGTGGTGCCCACGTTTTGTCTTGAGCACAGCCTTTGCTCAGAGCTCTGGATTCGCATATCCACCAGCCTCTTTGGCATCTTCCCCTTCATGTCTTGCACTTCCAGCTCAATGTGCTCCCCCTCCCACTCCATTCTTAGCTTGCTCTTTGCCCTCTCATGGAAGTAAATGGCCCCTCCGTGTACTCAGCTAAGTTGTGAAGTGGCCACGTTCCTTCAGCCATTCTTTTTTTTTTTTTTTTTTTTTTTATGATAGTCACACAGAGAGAGAGAGAGAGAGAGGCAGAGACATAGGCAGAGGGAGAAGCAGGCTCCATGCACCAGGAGCCCGACGTGGGATTCGATCCCGGGTCTCCAGGATCGCGCCCTGGGCCAAAGGCAGGCGCTAAACCGCTGTGCCACCCAGGGATCCCCCTTCAGCCATTCTTTACGGCTATTTCCACCTTCAGAATATATTTGGATCCATCTGCCTCTTGACAACTCCACCCACCAGATGCCACTGCCTTGTGCTTCAGCCACATTAACTCACCTCCACCTACTTGTGCATTAACTCACTTCCACCTACTTCTGCATTTGTGATTTCACAAATCTTCTTCTTTGCTGATACTCTACACAGCAGCTAGGGTAACTTTTTAAAAACACAAGTTAGATCATAACTCTTATGCTTAAAACCTTCCATAGCTTCCTCTTGCACTTTGATAAAATAGAAGCTCCTTGCCATGGCTTGCAAACCCTCCAGGATCTGGCCCCTACCTGTTTCCACTTCCTGCAGCCTCTCCTTCAGCCACCTAGCTGCCCCCCAAAGGCCATCAGTGCATTTGGTATGTTTGATCTTCCAGGCCAATACGTGTACATTGTCAGCCAATTGCCCCTTTTTTATAGCAAATGGAACCCTGTGCTGCATCTTGCTTTGGCACCGATTTATCTTGATCTTTGTATATCAACGCATGCACTTTTCCTGTTCTCTTGTACCTCTGTAGTGGTCCATCTTGGTGGGGGGACTATAATTTCTCCCATCTGCTGTGGGTGTACATTAGTTTGTGTCCAGTGTCTTGCTTTTTCAAATGCTGCTGCACCCAACAGCACCATGACTGTCTGTGGGATGTACTCACGCAAGTCTCCTTGCTGGGCCGGAGGACATGTGCACTTCTCTATTTTGTAGGTGTTGCCTGGGGACTCTCAGGACAGCTAGACTAAGTGCTGCCTTCCCCAGCAGTGTATGAGTCGTCCCTTTCCCCACACCTTGCCCACGTTTTACCACCTCTTTGTGACAATCTGATAGGTGAAAAGTGGAATCTCGGGTTTATTTTTATCACTTATTTTATCTGTTTATATCCTTTGTTCTCCCATTACATCATTTGTTGTTTTCTTAGCAGTTTGTAGGCACTGTTCATAAATGAGCCCTTTGAGATGTGAGCTGCAAATATTTTTCCCTGCTTATTGTTTCTTTAACTTTGCTCGAGTGATTTTTGCCATGCAGAGATTTAAAATTGTTTTTTACATATCGTACCATCAGTTTTTTATGGCGTCCAGTTTGGTGTCATAGTTAGACCTCTTTTCCCTAGATTATAAAATAATTTCCTCATGGTTTTTTCTTGTTCTTTTTTTTTTTTTTTTTTAACAACATAGAGTGACTGGTGTGGATGCTGTGAAACCAGAGACACAGGAGTCCAGATGCCCGCCAGCCTGGAAGGCTTCTTGGCATAGGTCCTGGGCCCAGGATGACTGCCCCCTGGACAACTCTCCACCCAACCTGCCCCCAAATAAAGAGCTCATTATCCTCTGAAAATGGTGCTCTCCCTCTGGAGTTCAGACCTTCCCAGAGCAGACCCTATGGGGGCATCCCAGGCTCTTCCTTCCCACCTCCCCCTACAACCACCAGTCCCGGATGCCTAGAGCAAGGGCTTGGGGACACTGTGTCCTGAACGGTGCCCCTCATCCCCCCCTCCCCTCCCCAGGCCACGGGGTCGGTATTATACCTGGCTCCCAGTCTAAGGCTCAAGTGAGGTCAATCTCAAGCTGCCGCTGATTGACCCTCCCGCCAGTCAGTCCTCTGTGCCGCTTAGATCAGGGATCTTGCTCCAACGTGTGCATTGTCCCGTGCAAACCCCACCCCCCGCCCACAGGACCCCGCGCACCCCTCCAACGCCCCCCATTTGCCCGCAGGACGCACCCAGCTCCCCAGCAGCCCTGAAGCCCAGGGCAGGCTTCTGTGCCACCTCTGGCCATGCTCAGGCCACCACTCAACTTGGCTTCCCCTGCTGCAGGGGCACACAGCGGGTCACCCCGTGCGCTCCCCCGGGCAGCGCCCCCGCCTTCCGCCCGCATTAGCAAGCGGCGCGCGCTGCTTTACAAAGCAGAGAGGTGCACGGACGTCGCTCGGCCTTCCCATCGACGCCCTAGCTAGGAAACGAAGTCTGTAGCTTCACAGATAAAGAGGTGGCATCGGAACCGTGTCCCTCTGCGCGTGACGCCGAGCCTGCGGGACACACTCGGCGATGCCCGCGGAACCCAGCGGGAGCCAGCCTGACCCTGCGCATGCGCAGCCCAGCCGCGCGCGCGGAGCCAGTGCGCACGCGCGCCGCGCCCCTCCTCCCCGCGGCTCCGCCCGCAGCCCCCAGGATGCACCGGGCGCGGTGACGTCACGGAGCGCCTTCAAACCGGCCTATCGGAGGCCGGCGCCGCGCCGCCGCGCCACATTTAAATCCCGGGGCTGGGGAGGGGTCGCCCGGTGTCGCCGTCACTCGGCTGGGGGTCGCCGGTAGGTCGGGCGGACGGTCGCGGGGTCCCCTCCCGCATCCGGTCGGGGGTGCCCCGAGCGCGGGGGATTCCGTTGTGCCTGTCCGCGGGGTTCAGGGCTGATCGGGCCCCCAGAGCGCCTGGCCTGGGGGCGCGAGGCCTGGGGGGGGGGGACGCGGAGGGTCCCGGGCTGCAGCTCCCGAGGCCTCCGACCGCCACTGCCCTCCGTGACCTGGCCGCAGCCGCCTGCGCCCTGTGCCCCCGCCCGGCCTTGACCCGGGCGCGGCGTACCTCGGGGTGGGGTGGGGTTGGGGCTGGGCCCCGACACCTGCTCACCTACTGGCCCGGTCCTCCCCGCAGTGGCTCCCTGACAGCCCTCCCCGTGGAAGGAGGACACCTCGGAGGGGCCTTCCGGCAGCCAGGAGAAGCAGAGATGGATGTTCCCAAGGAGGACGGTACGTGCGTGCGGCCGCAGCGCGTGGTCCAGGGAGATGGTTCGGTGAGGGTGTGGGCCGAGCTCACCGTCCACGTCTTCAAGGGGTTTGCATCCATCTAGTGTCCTTAGTTTCCAGTTTTCTGCCTCCCTCCCTCCTCCCTCCCACCCAGTTCTAGACTCTTCCCACCCCGTCTTGCTGTGTTCAGCCAGTGCCCAGAGCACCCGGATACCGGAGGGGTCGGATGTGATGTTTTCTCTTTGTGTTCGTTAGCTGGTTTCTGCTCGCTAAGAGTTTGTGCAGGATCCCCGTGACTCTCCTGTCTGGCTTGAGCGTCAGCGTGAGAATGCAGCCTCAGGAAAATGAGCGTAAGGCCATACCCTCTTACTCTCCTAAAGCCTTTTGACATCCTCGTATCCTTTGCTCCTCACCACCTCGGGGAGGCCAGGGGACTGGGTATCCCCAACACTGAAGCCGCCCCGCCCACCCCCGGGAAGCTTTGCCAGTTTCATCACTTGTTCATAGTATCTAGAAAGGTAAATGATGCTGCAGCCCTTTCTCCTTCCTGTTGTTTCCTCCCTTTCAAGTACCAGTCCCTTCAGTGTGCATGCAGAATCCCCGCTGCTGCTCTGGAGGACTTCACCCCTAATGTCACCCCCTCCCTGTCCTAGCCTTATTTTGTGCTGGTCCATTTGCTCCTGCTCATCCTTGGCATACAGATGCAAGTCCTTCCACCTCTCTGGCTGGTTTATCCATCCCTTTGGAGGCTCCTCTTCCTCTGTTGTCTTCTGAAGCTAATCCTCCCCAGGACTTGGTCTGGGGTCTCTTGGTACACCCCACCCCCACCCCAGGGCCTTTCAGATATTCCCGCAGCTTTAAACCCCATCTGTTTTGTAGTGGTGCCCACGTTTTGTCTTGAGCACAGCCTTTGCTCAGAGCTCTGGATTCGCATATCCACCAGCCTCTTTGGCATCTTCCCCTTCATGTCTTGCACTTCCAGCTCAATGTGCTCCCCCTCCCACTCCATTCTTAGCTTGCTCTTTGCCCTCTCATGGAAGTAAATGGCCCCTCCGTGTACTCAGCTAAGTTGTGAAGTGGCCACGTTCCTTCAGCCATTCTTTTTTTTTTTTTTTTTTTTTTTTTTTTTTATGATAGTCACACAGAGAGAGAGAGAGAGAGAGAGAGAGGCAGAGACATAGGCAGAGGGAGAAGCAGGCTCCATGCACCAGGAGCCCGACGTGGGATTCGATCCTGGGTCTCCAGGATCGCGCCCTGGGCCAAAGGCAGGCGCTAAACCGCTGTGCCACCCAGGGATCCCCCTTCAGCCATTCTTTACGGCTATTTCCACCTTCAGAATATATTTGGATCCATCTGCCTCTTGACAACTCCACCCACCAGATGCCACTGCCTTGTGCTTCAGCCACATTAACTCACCTCCACCTACTTGTGCATTAACTCACTTCCACCTACTTCTGCATTTGTGATTTCACAAATCTTCTTCTTTGCTGATACTCTACACAGCAGCTAGGGTAACTTTTTAAAAACACAAGTTAGATCATAACTCTTATGCTTAAAACCTTCCATAGCTTCCTCTTGCACTTTGATAAAATAGAAGCTCCTTGCCATGGCTTGCAAACCCTCCAGGATCTGGCCCCTACCTGTTTCCACTTCCTGCAGCCTCTCCTTCAGCCACCTAGCTGCCCCCCAAAGGCCATCAGTGCATTTGGTATGTTTGATCTTCCAGGCCAATACGTGTACATTGTCAGCCAATTGCCCCTTTTTTATAGCAAATGGAACCCTGTGCTGCATCTTGCTTTGGCACCGATTTATCTTGATCTTTGTATATCAACGCATGCACTTTTCCTGTTCTCTTGTACCTCTGTAGTGGTCCATCTTGGTGGGGGGACTATAATTTCTCCCATCTGCTGTGGGTGTACATTAGTTTGTGTCCAGTGTCTTGCTTTTTCAAATGCTGCTGCACCCAACAGCACCATGACTGTCTGTGGGATGTACTCACGCAAGTCTCCTTGCTGGGCCGGAGGACATGTGCACTTCTCTATTTTGTAGGTGTTGCCTGGGGACTCTCAGGACAGCTAGACTAAGTGCTGCCTTCCCCAGCAGTGTATGAGTCGTCCCTTTCCCCACACCTTGCCCACGTTTTACCACCTCTTTGTGACAATCTGATAGGTGAAAAGTGGAATCTCGGGTTTATTTTTATCACTTATTTTATCTGTTTATATCCTTTGTTCTCCCATTACATCATTTGTTGTTTTCTTAGCAGTTTGTAGGCACTGTTCATAAATGAGCCCTTTGAGATGTGAGCTGCAAATATTTTTCCCTGCTTATTGTTTCTTTAACTTTGCTCGAGGTGATTTTTGCCATGCAGAGATTTAAAATTGTTTTTTACATATCGTACCATCAGTTTTTTATGGCGTCCAGTTTGGTGTCATAGTTAGACCTCTTTTCCCTAGATTATAAAATAATTTCCTCATGGTTTTTTCTTGTTCTTTTTTTTTTTTTTTTTTTTTTTTAAAGATTTCTTTTGAGTGAGCTAGTGTGTGTGCATAAGTTGGGGGAGAGGCAGAGGGAGAAGGAAAGAGAATCTCAAACTGATGCCGCATTGAGCACAGTGCCTACTCAAGTTCACAACCCTGAGATCCTGACCTGAGCTGAAATCTAGAGTTAGTCGCTCAACCCACTGAGCCACCCAGGCACCCCTTCTTGTTCCCTTTATATATTTTTCCCCTGAGGGAAAATATAATTTATTGAATACACTGTTTCCCCCTTTAATTGATGTGCTACTTTTATGATATACTAAGTTTTCTTTATATCCATCTTGCGTATATCTTGTTAGGTTTATTTATAGGTATTTTTGTCCTACCTAACCTTTTGTTAGGCTTTGTCCTCAGGCATCTGCTTTTATCCTTTCACTGCTTGTAATAGTATTCATTTGGTTTTCTTGCATCTGTAGTCAGAGCATCTGTGCACTGTGATACTCTTACCTCCAGATTTTTTCCCTTGTCTCTTATTGGTTGGTGTACTCAGAACAGCGTCCCGGCTGTCGCTGTCGTGACAGCAGACATCATGGCCATGTGCCCGGCTTTCATGGAATTTCCTCTTTAGATTTCCAGTAAGCCTCATGCTGGTTTGCAAGTTAATTTACACAGAGATAGTGGTTTTGGGTGCTGTTTATCAGTATTTCCACTTTTTTTCTCCTTCTTTCTACTTTTTTTTTTCCCTCCTGGGTAAATGTTGGAATTGTACTTGCCCACCCACTTGAATTTGGATTTGGCTCAAGGGACTTGAAAGGTGGCCAGTGAAATGGGAATGCTGTGATGATATGTGTCACTTCTGAGTCTGTAGGAACTAGTATGGAGTTTCTTTAGCACAAAGACCAGGCTTCATCAGCCTGTGTTGTGCAGTGAGGAGGATGTGGAGCAGGGCCCAAGCCTCAGCAGATGTAGAGTAAGAGTGAGAAATACACCACTTGAGGTTCAGGGCTTGTCTGTTACTTCAGCATTAAGTTAGCCTGTCCTGACTGATGAGGTACATTTGCTCCTGACTTTAGAAGGACTGCTTCTGATCATGTCCCATTTTTTTTTTTTTTTTTTTATGATAGAGAGAGAGAGAGAGAGGCAGAGACATAGGCAGAGGGAGAAGCAGGCTCCATGCACCGGGAGCCCGACGTGGGACTCGATCCCGGGTCTCCAGGATCGCGCCCTGGGCCAAAGGCAGGCGCCAAACCGCTGCGCCACCCAGGGATCCCCTGATCATGTCCCATTAAACCTAATTTAGGCTTTTGGCTGGAGATAGATACTTCCTTGTATGACCAAATGTATCTGTTATGTATCAATTACTTTTTATGAAGGGCTTTTAAGATCCACAAAGTATGTTGCATTTTTTCATGTCTTATTAGCATAGATGGAAATGATGTAGGGTTTTCCTTTTAGATCTAGCAATATAACAATTACGTTATTAGATTATGTCAGAGTAAGTCATCCTACAGTCCTGAAGTCCTGAAACAAACTTGACCTAGACATGATATATTTTTCTTTTAATGTGTTGGTGATTCTGTTAGCTAATAATCCTATTTAGGATTATGTTATGAACCTGGTCTGTAGCTTTCTTTATTGAGCTAATTCTAGAGGTTTTGGGTATGGTTATGCTTGCTTTGTAGAAGTAAGTGGAAAGGTTTCTTTTTTCTATCCTGTGGAGCAGTCTAAATAGTTTTGGAATGATACATTCTTGAAAGATTTGTCAGAATTATCCTGCGAAACTATCTGGAACTTGTGCTTTTTTGAGGACAATAGCTCTTGAATAAATTTGTGCAGTTTTTTTTGTGGTAATTGAACTATTAAGTTTTTTTCTCTCTTCTGGAGTCAGTTTTATAAATAAATCCACTTAAGTAATTTAATACAAAAATAGTGTTTTCTAGAAAATTATGCATTTCAGCCAAGTTCTTGGGTTTATGTGCATGGAGTTGAGCAGACTAGATTATGAATCTCTTAATTCCCTCTCTCTCTCTCTGGTTATTTCTCTTTATTTCATTTGTGCATTTGTGTTTCTATTTTTTCCTTTATTGGGTAATTAAGAATAATTGAAGTGACTATTTAGAATCTAATTAGGATATTAGTGTATTTTAAATTTTCATAATTTTAATAAGTATGCTGTATTGTTTATTAGGATCAAATAAGACATGATTTGTTAAAGTGCTGTATAAACTTTATGGTATGGAAATAACTGTTCAGCACTTATCGATAATTATTTGTCAAGTATCCAGGCCCTTAGCTGGACATTAAGGGAATTTGTGAGAGCATTAGACATTTTCTGGCTTGGAGGACCTTACAATCTAGTTGGAGCCTCAGAGGGGTAAAGGGACATTTAAGGAACAGCAAGACAGCACCGTGACAGAGGTCAGGTCTAGGTGATGGGGAGGCCCTAGAGAAAAATGGGTGTAGATGGGGGTGTTGGAGCTAGGGGAGGGAGCAGTTGCCCCATGAAAGAGATCCACTAATGGGGGGTGGGGTGGGGTGGGGGGCTGAGGTTTGTTAGAGGGAGTCAGGCCTCCAGGCGGGGCTGGTAAAGGGACTGTGGTGGAAGTGTGGATAAGGGGTACAAAATGCAGTTCCATCTGGGGTTTCAAGGTGGGCTCTAAGAGGAGATGCTCGTCAGCAAATTCCTATGGAGTCCCAACTGTGCATTTGAATAATTCTGGATTTGTTTTTGAAACAAAAACAGGTGTTACGTAGTCTGTAAGCCAGGAAGTTAAGTCTGACGGACATGAAGCAGGTGGTCTTTTGAAAATGGTCTGTACCTGAAGATGACTTATCTAGCCTTGAAAAACTAGTTGAATGACTTGGTGATTGCATTTTAGATAATATTTTTAAGATAAGGACTTGGATTTATGGGTCAGCTTAGCAAACAGAATTACTGATGCTATTTTAAAAAGAAAACAAAAAAATTTAGATAATCTAGAGCCCTCTATGATGATGTGACTATTAAGATAGTGATAAGGGGGATGCCTGGGTGGCTCAGTGGTTCAGTACCTGCCTTTGGCTCAGGGTGTGGTCCCAGAATCCTGGGAACAAGTCCCACATCGGGCTCCTAGCTGGGAGCCTGCTTCTTCCTCTGCCTGTGTCTCTGCCTCTCTCTCTGTGTCTTTTATGAATAAATAAAATCATAAAATAAAATAATGATAAGGGGACACCTGGGGGGCTCAGTCAGTTAAGTGTCTGCTTTCAGCCCAGGTCGCAATCCCGGGGCCTCGAATCAAGCCCTAAGTCAGGCTCTCTGCTCAGTGGAGAGTCTGCTTCTCCCTTTCTCTCTCTGCCTTTCCCTCTGCTTGTGCTCACTGTCTAAAAAATAAATAAAATCTTTAAAATAAATAAGTAGGGGATCCCTGGGTGGCTCAGCGGTTTAGCGCCTGCCTTTGGCCCAGGGCACGATCCTGGAGTCCTGGGATCGAGTCCCACATCGGGCTCCCGGTATGGAGCCTGCTTCTCCCTCTGCCTGTGTCTCTGCCTCTCTCTCTCTCTCTCTCTCTCTCTCTCTCTTTCTCTTTCTCTCTCTCTCTCTATCATGAATAAATAAATAAAATCTTTAAAATAAATAAATAATGATAAGGAGATGAGGTTTTGTCATTGTTTTTATAGCTGTAGAGACTGGTAATGTTTTCTCTTTGTTAGCCCCAACCCTCAAATAATGCTGAACTCTTTCCCCACAGACATTCTTTTCTTGGCTGATGAAAAATTTGACTTCGATCTTTCATTGTCTTCTTCAAGGTAAACAGAGCTGTTTTCTTCCTTTGCCTTGGGTTTAACCACATTCAATAAAGTCTTTCATTTAAATGCCAATGTCATTAATAATCCTTTTATTTAAAATAGTGCAAATGAAGATGAGGAAGTCTTCTTTGGACCCGTTGGGCATAAAGAAAGATGCGTTGCTGCCAGCTTGGAATTAAATCATCAGATTCCCAAAGAACCTCTTTTGCCAGCTTCGGAAAGTCACTTCACCTGGAGTCCTCTCACTGGGGAGAAATTTGTGGAAGTGTATAAAGAAGCTCACTTATTGGCCTTACAGATAGAAAGCAAAAGCAAAAACAAAGCAGCCCAAGAGGTCACAGCTGAAGACCTTTGGAGCCAGGGTGTGGAAAGATTTATACAGGAATCAAAATTAAAAATAGACCTGTTTGAGAAAGAAGATGAAATGAAGAAAAGCCCCAAGTCGCTTAAGAGGGAGACATATTACCTGTCAGACAGCCCCTTGGGGGAACTGCCACTTTCAGGAAACCAGACCCCCTCAGGCATGGCCCTGCCAAGCGCTCCCGTTCAGACTAGCCTCGCCCGGACACAGGGACCCCCACGGTCACCCTGCCCTTCTCTGCCTGTGAAACCAAGAACTGCTCACCCTCCACACCAGGCGGGGACTCAGAAAAGGGTCATCAGCAAATTGGTGCCACCCCGAGCTTTGTCTTTTAGAGGGAAAAACATTCATGTGGCCCCAGAGCAGGTAGACACATCCACGTACCAACACGTCTGTCTGGAGAGCTCCGTGCTCCCTGGTGTTTTAGCCCTCTCCGTTTATGGTTCTGATGGAAACTGTTATGGGGAGAAGCTGTTATTGCAAATGTAGTTGTGCTCAGGGCTCAGAAGCCTAGGAATGGCAAGTCCTTTCAGAGCAGGAACAGCATGAGAGCTGGGCTTGGGGTGGATATGCGGGGGCAAGGGCTGCCTTCCTGTTGTGATGCCTTAAGAACACCTCCTCCTAAATGCCATTTGAAATTTTTCCGTTTGCTTGTTACAACACTGGATTTTCTACTCATTAGGGACTTCATTTGCATTGACAAGCAACTTCCAAAAATTCCCCTCTTGGAATAGCCACCTAGTCATCTTGAGTAACTGTGAATTTGTTTAGATCACTTTCCTCCCAGGAATTAAACAGATGAGCTGTCCTTGGAAGTAGCAGTGGACAGGCGGGCCTTTGGGGGTTCGGCTAGCGAACTCTGAGGCACTGGGGTTCCTGGAGGTTCACGGGCAGGGCACTAGGGTAGGGGAAGGTGCCAGAGGGCAGCTACTTCCAAGCTTTGCTGATACATCTCTGCTTAGGGGAGGAAGCTCCTATTCTGAGGAGAGGCAGACAGGTTGGAGCCTCCGTGTGCTGTTTCTCAGCTCTGATGCTAACCTGGGCCCCAGGCCTCCATTGTCTGAACCAGTTACTGAGGAAGGTCTGGGTCAGTGCAAACCACCCAGCAAGGGCCTGGGAGCTTCTTTTCCCTCTACAAGCACATCTCCCAAACTGACTCCCTGCTCTCAGAACCTAGAACTGATCTGAGCTTAAAGCTTGTCTGTCACACTGAAACCTGGACAGGAGGCACGCTGGCCATCACTTCCCCTAAATAGCTGGAGCCATTCCTTTAATCATACAAACTCCTTTTGCTGGAGACCATTTGGATGTACATTTCTAAAAGCGATGTCTCTAGAATGCAAGTGACGTGGATCTTATGTGTACTGTGTGGACCCAGGCAGGGATTTGTTTGTGTGACAACAGGTGGACTCAGGCAATAAAGAAACTCGATATTAATACATAGTATAATGTGGATGACCCTTGAAAACCTGGTTAGTGAAAGCAGCCAGACACAAAAGGTCACATATTGTGTGCTTCCATTTACAGGAAGGGACCATGATAGGGAAATTGTAGAGAGGGGAGTGGGTTAGTGGCCGGCTAGTTGGGGAGGTTGAGGGGTGCAGAGCGACTGCTAAGGGCTAGCAGTTTCCTTCAGGGACAACAAAAATGTTCTCAGATTGATGCTGTGACCGTGCTAAAAACCACTGACCTGTATACTTCTAAATCGTGAATTTTATGTTACATGAGGTATATCTCAATTTTAAAAATGCTAAAAAGAAAAAAGAAAGTTAACTGTTTCAGTCCTGTGACTTTACGAGCTGCTATTGCTTCTTATTAGCTGTCCTCATTATAGAGGGTTATTTATATAAGCATAGGTTGGTTTCATGAATGCCCTTGTATCTATATATGTTAGAAATTTATTCTTTGACTCTGCTGTCCAAAGAAAAATGGCTTTCAGTACTCTTCCAAGATTTATTTTAACTGAGCAGCATCCCTGCTAGAAGGAACGACCTTTTAATGAGTGATTCCTCTCAATACAGCATTTAAAAATTTTTGTTACTAGAACCAGTTTCCTGATTATCATCCTTAAATAATCCTGATTTAGGAATAGCTTTAGAGGATCTCTCTCCTGTTAATGATCTGGCTCAATATTATTTTACTGTTTTTAATGAGAAAGCAAGTGCCGTCATTTTCGTCCGTGGTAATTTGGTGGCGGAAGTGAACTGCTATATTCGCTTCAATCTGGTTGCTGAGTCGAGGAATGTGTAGCATGGGGAAGACGGTGCCTGCAGTTGCTCTAAATAGAAGCTTTGGTGTGTCTGTACTTTACTAAAGAGGGCAGTTTTCACATTTCATATTAAAATTTTCAGGCTATGAAAAGGATACCAGCTAGTCCTTCAGGTATGAAAATCCTAAATGAAAAGGAATCCCACAGGGACGTGCCCCCGGACAAATCCAGTGCTGCCCAAGAGCTTGCCGGCATGCCAGCTGGTGGAAGCCACTTGGTCCAAGGCAAGCGATCGCTCCCCGTTCCAAACAAGGTGGGTCTCACCAGGACTGCGGGTGGGCATAGCCTGTGAGCAAAGGGAATGAAGGGGCAGTGATGTATACACGTAATGTGTCTTTGATGAAAATCAAGTTTAGAAAGGTTGAAGTGGCATCTGTGAGAGGCGGCTTGATGAAAGGCAGAGAGTGCGGCCTGGTGTGTGCCAGGGCTCCATGGGCTGAGGAAGGTCAGCCTCTCTGCGCGTCTGTGTCTGTGCTGCTCCCCTCACAGACAAGATGGGATGTCAGGGCTCGGACACACAGCTCACAGACGATCGCCCTCGGCTTTGCTGTTTATTTTCTGGTGTTGTGGTTAAACTGAGCTGTAAGAACCGCTGATGTACTTGTTAAAATCGCTAGAAACTGTGCCCTACAGCTGTGGACTCCTTTGGGGGGGGGGGGGATAGAGCCCAGAAGCCTGCATTTCCGCAAGTTCCCAGGTGTTTCTTTTTTTTTATTTATTTTTTTTATTTTTATTTTATTTTTTTTATTTATGATAGTCATACAGAGAGAAAGAGAGAGGCAGAGACACAGGCAGAGGGAGAAGCAGGCTCCATGCGCCCGGAGCCTGATGTGGGATTCGATCCCGGGTCTCCAGGATCGCACCCTGGGCCAAAGGCAGGCGCCAAACCGCTGCGCCACCCAGGGATCCCCTCCCAGGTGTTTCTATGCAGGGCTTTGAAGACTGCACTTGAGCAGGACGGCTTGGACTTTTCCTTTGAATTCAAGATGACAATTATTAAATTATTAAAAATTATTTTAAAACACTTTTTGCATTAAAAAGTAACAGGTGGATAATGAACTCTTTGGTGACTCTTTTTTTTTTTTTTTTAACATTTTGTTTCAGTTGGGCCTGAAGAAAACCCTGTTGAAACGACCTGGTTGTGCTGGCGGTCTTTCGAGAAAGTCCTCTTCCTCAGGGTCCGTTTTGGCTGTGATTTCCAATGCGTGTGCTTCTCCGGCAGCCGGCAGAGGTAAGGCCGGTGGGGCTCTCCGCCCTCGGACCCACCTGTGCCCTGGACCACAACTGTGTGCCCACTCTCACTTTGACTCCGCAGAAGGTTCTGGAGGGTTTGCTGTGGTGGGGAGGAGGGAAGGGGGCCACTGTGTCAGGGTCCCTGCCCTCACCATGCTCCTGGTCCTCTGAGGAGAGACGCTCTTAGCAGGGGCTTAGTTGAGGGCGGCTTGCAGTGCCGGAGCTGGTGTTAGGCTCCGGGTGCCTGGGACGCACAAGGACGCTGAGACCAGCCTGTGGACATGTAATCAGACACAGGTTTTAAAAATAGGACTGTTCCAAATGATTTAGGGCACGTGACCCTTTTAAACTTGGCGTTTATTTAATCCCCACACCCAAACCGGATTCAATTCGGACTATGTGGTCGTCTTAGCGGGCCGAGGGCGCCATCTAGTGGTAGAGGGGGAGCCCTCCAGTCTTCCCTCCAGGGAAGAGCCCTTCCAGCCCCTCAGGACTCCCTGCTCAGGCCTGTGCTGTTTGCTGTGGACATGTGTGTGGAGTTTGTTCGCAAACTGTGAAAAGTGTTAAGTCTGGAATCAGACCGATGATATGTGCAGCCCCGAATGCCCAGTGGTGGTGAAGAGAACTGAAGTTTCCATCAGTGGACAGACTGCAGGACAGTGCCCCCCCCTGAAGTGCTGTCACCGGCTCTAGGAGGGCTCCAAGGCCTGTCCTGGCCTCTCTGACACATGGGCCCTGAGTGGGGAAAGGAAGTTCTGTGATATGAGGGGTGGTGAAGTCGGTGGCTGCAGTGGTGCAGGACATGGGCACGATTTGGGGATTGCGTTCCTACCTCCAATAAGGGCTGAGACGGGCGTTGAGTGGGCCTTATGGTGTGTGTGCATAGTCGGGGATGGCTAGGTCAGACAGGACAGCGTTGGGGAGGAGCACTGAAGTCGGGATGCTATGGCGTCAGCCTTTCTCTTCGAGTTTTTCTGCAGGAGTCCTCCCAGGACTGACGTCTGTGTGGGGCATAGCGGCACCTGAGTACTTTTCACCCACGTCTGTCTTCTTTCTGTTTTAAATAGTGCCCATGATTGCTATGGCCCAACCGCCTAGGATTTGAAGGAACCGGCCAGGAATGACTGCCCCTTCTCTTCCGGTCCTCCCCTGCACCCTGACCAGGGGGTGGGGCATGTGACGACACTGTCCACTTCTGGCCACTCAGGGTAGAATGTCTGCTGTTGACAAAATCAGGGAAGATGGGAGAGATTGAAATCACGTGTAGTTACATACATACATCTTGGTAATTGTGTCTAGAGTTAGTACCTTAGAACACACTCAGCTCAGCTGTGCGCAACTTAGCCTGTCCTGTGTTTAAGGACGCTACCTGATAGGCATACAGAATGTTGCTCACGGGTCCTGTTTTTCTCATATGGAAATCATCATGGTCAAAATAATCTTCACTTGAAAACTCCTTAGGTGTTAAGTAACTTCATAATTTAATAACAACATAAACTTGAGTGATAACCAGATTTTGTGTCTCCTCTTCCAGCTAGGTCAAGTGAACCTGCAAGTGTCCCTGCGGGTAGTCCCCCACTGCCATCCAACCCCAGCCAGTCAGGCAGAGCGGGACTCACCACGCCTCGGCAGCCTCTGCAGACAGGCCCTGCGGGTGCATCCTGCAGGCCGAGCAAGTGGGCCACGGCGGCTGGGGGAACGGCGGAGCCAGCCAAGGCACCCAGCCCAGCGGCTGATAGCACAGCCAGGACGCCGGAACAGAGAGGCCCGGGGCCGAGCTCCTGCTCCAGCTCCAGCTGGTCTCAGCCTTCTCAGGGGAACACAGCCAGGAGTACGAGAAGGCGTGACTCCTACCTTCAGTGCAGGACGTGGGCCATGCCCACGCCGACAAGTCAATTTAAGATACCGAGGTTTTCTACTGGTAAGGAGTGGGTCATTCATTTCTCGTGTTTTTAAAATATTGAAGAGATCCTATGTAAGGTTTTCCAGAAGTGTTTGTTTTGGTGATGTTGGTGTTTTGGCTTTCTTTTTCCTTAGAGCACTTTAAACGTGTGGTTCTAGCATCTTCTAGCTTGTACCATTTCAAGAGAGAACTCGGTGGCATTCTTATCTCAAGGTCCTGTCACCGATCCTGCACTGCTCTCAGGAATTCCTGTTTCTTACTCTTTTCAGCATTTTGATTATTATGAATTTCGAAGTGGCTTTCTTTGGGTTTATCCTTCTTATGGGTTTGTGAGCTGCTTTGATCTGAGGGTTAATACTCGTATTAATTCTGGAAAAAAAAAACTTGGCTATTCTTTCTTCAGATTTTTTTTTTTTCTTGCCTCCCCTCATTTCCTGGGAGTCTAATTACAAGTATTACCTCTCGTGGTTTTGTACGTCATGGAGGCCTGGTTTCCCCACCTTTTCTTCTGTTTCAAGAAAAGGACGTTTCAGGTCCAGACTTTCTCGGTGGTGTGTCTAATCTGCAGTGAAGACCATCTGGTTAATTTTTTGTTTCTGACATTGTAGTTTCCCCATCTTTGTCCTAACAGTGTTTGTTTAAATTCTTGAACGTATTTATGTTGGTTGTTTCAACCTCTGTTTCTTCTAACGCCGTCTTCCCTGTCATATTGGGGTCCATTTCTAGTGACTTTTTCCCAGGTGATGGTCACATTTTCCTGTTTCACTTGTTTATTTGATCCTCTGTCAGATGGTGTAAGTTCAGAATTTTTGAATATCCGGGCTTTGTTGTCCTGCTTGAAGGAGCTGAATTTCACCCTGGAAGGCATTTAAGTTGAGGGTCAACTTGATCCTTTTGAGGATTCTTTTGAAGCTTTGATGGGGCAGGTGTCTGTAGCCTTTACCCTCAGGACAGGGCGGCCCCCCTTCTAACACGTGGCCTGCCCGGGTCCCTGCTGAGCATGCCTTGTGCTTCCTAGGTCTCCACTCTGGCCAGTGGGACATGGGGGTTGCCCAGCCGTGTGCGAGCAGTGGCAGTTGTCCCCGGTGGCCATCTTCATCTTGGCCTTTCAGAGTCTCACTACGCGTTCACTGCTGTTTCCTGCACAGCCAGGGACTGGGGCTCCCTTCCCATGTCTGGAGCTCTGCCTCTGTAGCTCCCACCTGTCTAGCTCTGCCCCTCAAATTCCAGCCCCCAGCCTCCACTCATCAGTAAGACAGCCCTGCTGGCTTGGCCTTTCCCTGCCTGCGCCGGCATGCTGTCTGGTACATTAATCTAAAAAGTGTGTAAAATGTAGAAGGCTGTACAGAGCAGACTCAAGGGAAAAGGTGGTTGTAGCTGCCCTCAAGAAGATGTGCTTCCCAGGCAGCCTGACTGTTCCGAAGTGTTCCAGCAGCGGCGTCTGGCACAGGCAACCTTTACGGCCCTGAAGCCTCCTTTTGAGAGCCCGGGCCTCCTCCGTCTTGTTCTGTCGTGATTAGTTCCTCTTCCTCACGTTCTTGTCTGGCTGCTGCAGCGCCAGCCTTCTCACCGGTCAGCAGCAGGGATGGGCTAGGTGAGGAAGAGCAACAGTACTTACTGGAAGTTGTGTCGGCCACTTTCACCTACATCCCATCGCTCAGGCCTTGGTCGTGTGACTGCTAACCTGCCAGGGATGCTAAGACGTGCTGTCTTCCCGCCTCGCTAGTTTCTTACTAAGGAGAGGAGAGTGGATGTCGAACAAACACTAGCAACCTCAGCCAAGTTAGTGAACGAGGGGAAGGGGAACAAGAAGTGAGGGCTGACAGGCAGCCACAGGCCAGCTCCCCTAGCGCCTCGGGACAGGAGTGGTGCAGAGGGATTCTATGGGGCAGGGCTGCCGGCCTCGCAGATCCCTCCCCTCAGGCATGAAAGGAAGCTGGGGGAGCCAGGCGGAAGCCCTGCCGCGATGGGGAGAGAGATCATGGTCTGGGGAGGGGCGACAGACCTGGGAAATGGAAGAGTGTGCGGCAGCGTGGAGGGGCCTCTACGGGGCACCTGACCATCAGGCGAGGGCTGGAGGAAGAGCAGCCCCGGCACAGCCCCTGGGCCTGGTGTGGACCCGTTGAGTGTGGGGTGCCACAGGGCTCTGTGTGCCGTGTTGAGCAGGCAGTTGAATGTGTGAGTGTGGACGCAGAGGGAGAAGCCACGGCTGGAGCCCATATTTAGGATCCACGGCAGGGAGCTCAGTGTGTTCCGGAATGGCTGCTTCGAGGGCGGCCCGTGGCGCACGCTCTGTTCGGCCGTGTTTGCTTCCTTTCTTGCCAGGTGCCCAAAGCCGTGGCGCCTGTGGCCACCTTTCCTCCAGCTGCGTTGTGTGCAGGTCTTGTCGAGCTGCAGAGGCCACAGGATCTGTACCAGTCCTACCAGTCCCACCACCGCTCAGCGGCTACCCTCTGCTGCCGGTTCCGGCCCCTTCACGCACCTCTAGCTCTTCTGAAATGGATTCTCCTTCCTTCACAGTGTCAGGGACAGGGCTGTCTCCCTGGGTCACACCGTTCCCATAGTCAGTGCTGGCGAGGCTGGCGAGCCCGCGCACTGTTCAGAGCGCACAGCCCTGCGACTGCGTGGCAGCGTGCTCCCTGTGTGGCTGTGAGTGCTGGTGGTGACACCAGCTGTCCTTGTGGAGGGGACACGGGTACAGTGTGAACAGGGCCCTGCCGTCAGGCCCTCAGTGTGTGAGGGGAGCTGCCTGGCTGGCGGCTTTGTCACTTGCTGCACGTGTGACTGACCACACGCACATCCTCTCCCGTCTCAGGTAAGCCCCCAGATGGCACAACGCCCAAGTCCCATCGGGCACAGAGGCCGCAGTCCTGCACGTCGGTGGGAAGGTGAGGAGCCCCGACCGCCCTTGGTTTTACTCTTAAGGAGGGACCTGCTCATCACCCAGAGGCTTCTCAAGCACATGTGGTGACCCACAGCCTGACCACGTGTGGCCTGAGCCCCGGTCTGTTGGGTTGTGGCATGAGCTCCCGAGGGCCAGTGTCACTTTACATTCGCCTCGTGATAGTCACAGACTTCTCGCCTGTGTCGTGACATGCCGATCCTCAGCCCCGACCTGGGGTGGCGGCAACACCCACCCTCACAACTCTTAAAAGGGGGCTCTCGTTTGTGCCATGGGCAAAATCCCTCTAGACTGGGTTTTGAATCCCCACTCCACCATCCCTGGTCTGTGACCTAGTGCAAGTGTCTGGACGTCCCTGACCTGCTTTCCTCACCTGTGCAGGGTGTAGGAGGGGTGGTGCACACTCATCACAGCAGGTACTACAGTCAGGACACACGCATGCATGCACGCACGCGAGGCCTGGGCCAGGGATCACTGTTACTGCCACCTGCTGGGGTCAGAGGGGCCCTGTCCCAGCATTCCTTCGTTCTGCATGTCAGCTGGGAGTGGGGACAAAAGTGAACACGCTCAGGCTGGGCAGCAACATATCTGGGGCCAGGGTGCAGCTGGGATGGGAGTGCTGCTTTGCATGGGGCTGGAATGAGCTGAGAGATAAGACACCAGCACGGGGACCCTAATGCTGGCTCTGCCACAGACCAGCCTGTACTCTGTGAATCTGTCTGTGGCCCTGGGCTTTTATTTACTTGAGTGTGAACTTGGGAGGAGCCTCATGGGTGGGATCGGATGCTCCCCTTACAGCATTAGCCATGCGGAGAGTCTCCCTTCCACACCCACAGCCAGATGGCCACTGCCTGCCTCACTTTACCCCTGGGCCTCAGTCCTCTCACCTGTATAACGGGACAGTGGTTCCTACCTCCCAGGGTTACCTTGAAGATTATATTTGTTTGTGTTTTTATCTGTTCTCGCTGGAGTTCAGCAGTGGTTCCAGAACCTTGCAGAGAGTGGCTGCTTGACTTAGAGCACCCCACCCTCCTGCCCTTGGAGTGATTTTGTTCTTCAGTTAATATTAAAGTTTGTTTTCAGACTCTTTTGAAGCACATAAATATTGTCCTGAGTGATCCACAGCCCTCCTGTGGGCTGCATGTTGGTAGGATGTCCTCGACTCCTTTATTTTAAAATAAGCAGCTGGCTCCACACAGATGGGCGGGATTCACTTGCTGTTGAAGCCACATGTATCATCACCAAGGGTGAAAGGAGGGATGTGTGAGAAATAAGCAGCAGGTACCCTGATTTACTCATGTGTGCTACCCTTGGGGTGTGTGAACGTGCTTGCGAGCCCAGGCAGGCCCCACTGGGGGGTCTGCATTTCCTTATGGAAATACCGACGCCATTAGAAGGTGACTTTCAGATGTCCTTGGAACCTCTCGTTCCATGCGTCTGTCCGGCACCACCTGGAAGGGCCCATCACATTTGATCAGAACCCGTGAGAAGGATGGAGAGGCCACTCATCGAGGAGCCAGAAGCCCACACCGGGGCCTCCCTGGGGGCTGGCGGCAGCCCTTTCTTCCCAGAGCAGACCTCCAACAGGCCTTGCGGGCTTGACTCTTCTATGTTGAAATCAGGACTTTTTACCACATTAGCATATTGGCTGAATGTTTTTTTTTTTTTTTCCGGTCATGTCTGCTGAAGACTCCAATTTTGTTTTTCCAGGGTAGTTGTGCATAGCACTCCTGCTAGACGCTCATCAATGGTGGCCTCACAAAGCCTTGCAGGCGGTACGAGGACCCCCGTGAGTACGAAGTACATGTCAGCCCTGCCCACACCTGCCAGCCGTCGGCTCTCTGGCCTTCCGCCGGTGACCCCCAAAACCATGCCCAGAGCTCTGGCTTTGCCCCCGTGTATGTCTGCTTGGCAGCTTTCTTCTGAGCCCCAGAAAAAATCTTCCGTGAGGTAAGAGTTTGTTAAACCCTGCAATAACTTTGTCTCCCAATTCCCGGGTAGTTCTTGTGCCAGAATTTTGCCTCGTCTGGTGAGCGAGCCCGGAACCAGCCAGGCCGAGGTTCATCACGTCTGCTCCGCGACAGCCATAGGCGCCGTCGGTGGCTCTCCGAAGCGAAGAGGGCACCTGCTTGCTCTGCCATCATAGTCCTCACTGAGCATCCTACCCCGGGTGGCTGCTGGCCTGGGCAAGCAGGGGAGCACCTGCCCTGATGGCCCCGTGTTGGGGACGAGCCTTTCTCTCATGGGGAGGAGCCTTTGGGGAGAGGGTCTGTAGATAGACTCAGATCCAGAGCTCAGGGGTCTGGTTCAGTCTTTGCGACCCAGTACCGGGGAGAGACCCACAGTCTGGCTGCTAGGGTCTTGGCCAGGGCTGACCACACTCAGGCTTCCTGAGAAACAGGCTCTGAGCAGCTGTTCCACCTGCCTCTCCCACCTCACTCGCCCCTCCCGCGTTCCTCTGCTCCAGCCACGTTATCCCCTCACCACATGGTGGACGCGGCCGTCCTGGCCATCCTCTCCGCCTAGAGCGCGCCACCCCTCCACAATTGCAGTCCATGTTCGAGGGCCAACCTCAGGGGCCTTTCCAGAAAGCCCCACCTCCCCACCCAGTCACTCTATTCCATTTCCCTGCTTGATTTTCTTCAGAGCATCTCTTCTTACTGCCTGAGTGTGAAGTATGTATTTGTCCTCTTACCAGACCCCCAGGAAAGGGGCCCATGTTGTCAGCAGGCTGCTAAACTTTTAAAGCCTAAAGGACCTTAGAGACCATTCAGTGCATTTATTTTAATTCATGAGGAAGCTTGAGGTCCAAAGGGGACTTGCTCATGCTCAGCGCTGTCACAGGCGGAGCTGGGAGGAAAGCCAGCCTGTGCCCCTCCGGATGACATGCCACCTCTAGAATGGGAATCCTAGAGCTAACACTTTGAGAAGTCCCCTCATGAGGTTTTCGTCTTTGTCTCCGGCAGAGCTGCACTAACGAGGGAGCACCACAGTGAGGCTGCCTCTGAGCATGAGGACTCATCACCTGACAAGCCTTCCTCCCCTCTGTTGGCTGTGCCACAGGCACTTAACTTTTCTCCAGAAAAGAGTGACTTTACTTTTTCAAAAAGTATCAGCTCAGAAGTAGTGCTGGATGCGGCCCCGCCACCTGGAGATAGGCCTGCTAGTGAGGTACTTGTGCGGTCCTGGCGGACGGAATCTGCCCCCAGAGCCGTGTGCTCACTTGGTACCATGGCCCGTTGCCCCAGGGCCTCTGCTGCCAGCCATGCCAGAGATGGAGTGAGGCCCTTCCGCCTCTAATGGGGACAGAAGCCACACCCCAACCCCTGTTTGATCAGAGGGCCAGGGCTCAGAGGACAGGAAGTAGGAAGGCACAGTGGGAGGGTCTCTAGGAGCTCCAGGGTGGGCTGTTGGCCAGAGGGAGGTGGACGTGGGTGGGAGTTCTGTGGGGGGTGGCCAGAGTGGAGACAACTCTGTCAGCGTGGGCACACCAAAGCCAGCCCTTCCCCCCAAGAGGCCCACCCTTCCTTGGGTTTCCTAGGTTTCCTCAACGTGGTTGACAGAAAGATGTTACAAGTGCCTTTAAACTTATGTTTGGGATCCCTGGGTGGCGCAGCGGTTGGCGCCTGCCTTTGGCCCAGGGCGCGATCCTGGAGACCCGGGATCGAATCCCACATCGGGCTCCCGGTGCATGGAGCCTGCTTCTCCCTCTGCCTATGTCTCTGCCTCTCTCTCTCTCTGTGACTGTCATAAAAAAATAAATAAATAAACTTATGTTCTCGTCCAGACCCTTCTCGTGGACATCAACCTGGATCAACTTGCCATCACTCCGAAAGCTGAAAGCACAGCTCTCGTCGACCACCCTCTCATTGACTTTGGCAATACTCCAGAAGCAAATGCAGCTCCAGGATCTGAGAGTAGACCTCTGATCGACCTGCTGATAAACACTCCAGACATGAACAAAAACACGGTGTCCAAGCCTCCCCATGAGGTGGCACAGGTGAGAAGCAGCAGGAGGTCCTGTGTTGACCTCGGCCTCGGGTGGTCTCAGTTCTGGGTTTGCTCCTCATCCCAGGGCACCTCCCGGGGACCCTTGAGAGTGGCCAGTGAGGCTTCTAAAGTGACATGGCTCACGGCACACTCCCTTGGTGGCGTGACGTTTGAGCAGCACCCAGTCCTGCTAAGGAATCCTGCCCGGGAAGCCCAGAGCTCTCTGAGGCCGGGGGTCGCATCACCTCCACCCTAGGGTCCCTTGGTGCCTACTGTGTGACGGGAGCACACATGTTGCAAGAACTCAGGTCTTCTGTGTGGCATTTCCTCTTTACAAATTCTTAGACCTGACGGTTGCAATGTCAGCGGGCCTGAGCTACATCAGAGAGGGCTCGTGGGCAGCCGGGTCCTCGGGGAGCTTACGGGCGGCCGGCAGGGGCAACATGGCCATGCCACTCACCTCCTGTCTCTTCTCTTTTGCAGCTGATAGACTTGGCTTCTCCTCTGATCCAGCTGAGTCCCGAGGCTGACAAGGAAAACGTGGATTCTCCACTTCTCAAGTTCTGAGTAGAATAGTCCTTTACATTTTACTCTTTGTTAAGAGAATAGCCAGTCCTAAGGTGGTTTTCAATCCTTAGAAATAAATTTTAGGAGAAATTGTACTGGGGGGAAATATCAGACCTCAGTAGTGGTACTGTGCCTGGAGGGGGTGCGGTGGGACTGGGGTTTTGGGCTACTGAGACCACTGCTGCCTGGCAACTACCCTTCCTCTGCCCTGAGGACCCAGCAGGAGCGTGGAGTTGTAGTAGCTCCAGATGAAGAATTTTGTTTTGAATCTTTTGTATGTAAAATAGCAATTGACTATTTTTAAAATTAAGTTTGTATGAAAAGTTAAATATTCTAGATTTTAAATTAAATTGTAAAATAAATGAAAACGTATTGAAGCACAGCTTGGTTTTTAAGGTTATCTTGATTTTTAAACATGCGTTAACTATTTTTATTATTATCGGATTTAGGTTATCCAAACTGTTTCCATAAGTGATTTTCAAAATTAAGTATGAAGAAAAATTGTCTTTTTTTTTTTTTTTTTTTTTTAAAGAAAAATTGTCTTAAATGCAGACCCTAGGCCCCACCACCCAGGTCTGGGGCAGGCCTAGTAACCTGCACTTCCAGCGCACATTCAGGGCCACACCCAGAGGAGAGGCTGCTCCAGAGAGGCGGGGGCCAGGCAGAGGGAGAGGTGTGAGACCCGGGGCCGGGTGGGGTGTGGCTGTGTGGGCGGTGGGGTGATGGCTGTGTCTGAGGAATGCCCAGAGCAGGGGCCCCTCTGGTAGAGGGAGCTAAGGGCCACTGGAAAGCACAATCCCTGCCTGAAGCCGTTCTAATGTAATATAAAAACTAGCTGGCCTGGAAGCCACTGATGTGTATCGATATCTCAGTTTTTGAGAAAATTTGTCTTAGTCCAGCGGCCTCACAGCAGACAGTAGTCATGGGACCTGCTTTTGGGGCTCCCACCTGGAGTTTCCTGCCCGAGCCCAGGGAGGCCCGGTCCACACAGGGCTGAAGGAAGAGTGCTGGGGCTGTGCTTTGAGCTTTCTCCAGTTAATAGCGAGTCCTGTGCTATCTAGAAAAAGCAAGCGTGTGTCATGGATAGCATTGCTGCACCTGCAGATAAAGGCTTCACATTTAAAGGTAGGAATGCTCGGAAGTGGGAATGTGTAAACTCCAGTTAGACTCTGGAAGCAGGGCACCTTGCTCTAGGTACACTCCCTGGCCAGGGGGAGCAAAGAACCTACTGGAATCACAGCAGCCCACACCTCCTCCCTCATCTGTATTCCTGTGGGCCGTGAGAATTCTAGAATCCAGGATTAATGCAAAGGTCCTCTGATGTCTGGTGTGGTCTCTCAGTTCACAAGGAGAAACCCCCAAACCTGAAATTGAATTGATTCATTCACGTTATTCACATTTTATTATTTTTTTTTAAGTCCTCTCCACACCCAATGCTGGGGGGGAGGGGCGAGGGGCTGCTGGAACTCACGACCCCGAGACCAAGAATCACACGCTCTTCTTACTGAGCCCACCAGGCAGCCCACATGTTGATGGAGATGATGGTAGGCAGGCTGCATTCTCCCAGGGATGCAGTGGGGAGTAAAGCTCCCGCACCCCCCCTGCCTTCTGGGGGCTTGACAGTTTGGTGAGGGAGGGACATCAAACCTTAGCTAATATACGATCATCCAGTGGGGCGCTGGCCACATCCCATTCAAACTGGGGACGAGCTGGGCCTGCTCCCTGGCTCTCCTCGTCCAAAGCCTCACCCCTCCCTCAGGCTGCCCCTGGAGCGGTCAAACTCTTCTTGCAATTCAAGCTGCTCCTTGCTGTGCCCAGGCAGGACAGAAGTAGTAAGATTTTAATTCTCAAACAAGTGGGAGATACCCCCCCCCCCCCAAGAGCATGTGTTGGATAAGGCAGCACTTCCCACCCTACGTGCATCATCCTTTTTCCTTTCTGGCTTCGACCTCCTGACTTGCTGAAGCTGCTTATTCTGGCAAAATGTTCCCCAAGCTCTCTTCCTCTTTCGGCTTCTGGGCCCCAAGCGCACCACTCACCACTGAAGAGCGCAGTGTATGGCCCTGGAGACAGGTGCTCTCTGCACAGTAGTGTGAGATGCCTTGGCTGCCACTAGAGGGCCACCCTCCGGTGTTTCATTAATTTCCTGGTGCACATCTCTGAAATTTACATACCTCACATGGTTGTTGGCAGATGGCACTTGGGACGTCATTGGTCTTCCCATTGCTTAAACCATCCCACACTCAGTCCTCTAGACTGAACCAGAATGTCCAATGGCCTCAGCTTGGCCACTGCCACAGACTCAACCACACGTTCACCCCAAAATTTGCCAAAGGCCAGGCGGCCAGATACTGCATCTACTCCTCTCTTCTTGGAAGTGTGAGATGAAATAGATATTCTCGTTGGAGGTTTTGTTGGATAATACTTATTCTTCAGAAAAAGCAGTCATTCTTCTGTTTCCTGATGGGGCCTTGTGACCCTCCCTTCTGTCAGGGAGCTCACCCTGTGTCTGCTCTTGCACCAATGGCCACGACTCTCAGCAGGCAGGTCCTGCTTCTCTTCTAGAAACAGACTTGGGGCCTTCCTCATTTCTCTCCAGACCCTTAAAGTATCCCTGTCCTCAGGAAAACAGCTTGCCTTAATAATTATCCATGTTTAAACATCTGGTCCACTGTCAGTCTAAGACACTGTTAAGAAACCAGCACAATTTTAACCTGAAGCTTTGTGTGTGTGTGTGTGTGTTACTGGCCTGATTCCCATGTATTCGCATTTGCTGTGGCATCTCCTCCACACTTTCAAGCCATGGTTCAGACTCTACATGAAATCAATTTAGTGGACTGCACTAGCAGTTCTTAAAAATGAAATAGAACCAAAAAAAAAAGAAGAACCAAATGGGAAATTATAATAGAGTCCATAGCACATGGCAAAGATAAAAACTGATCACAGAAGGCTTCTTTTAATGCTTTCTATGTGTAGGTTGGTGCGTCCTCCGGGCCACCCTGTAAAAAATGTGACACTGGCTCTGAAAGGAAGAAAGTTGAGAGCTGCTGATTTCAAGGACGCCTGATTTTGCTTGTGCGGACCACAGCCCCTGGTGTCCACCCAAATCTCAGTCCCTTGGGCGCTGGGGCCCTCCGGATCTGAGCGGTGCCTTAGCGCTGGGCGCTGACCACCCCTTCATTCCGCCAGGCCCCAGCCGTTCCGTCCCCGGGCCTCGAAACGGCCCCGCTCCGTCCAGGCTTCCCATCTGGGCCTCCTACAATCCCCTCTCCTCCCCAGTGAATGTGTCCGGGTTCTGCTGTCTCCCCCTCCCCAAATGCGCGCTCATTCAGATGCATCTGCAGGTGGATGACGGCCCAAGGCACCTGACCCGCTGGAGCTGACCTGGAAGGCCACTTCCCCCCGGGGAATATTCCGCAGGACGAGGCAACGGCTGCACAGTCTACCTGCAAATGCACCCCTCCCCCAAGGGCTGCACACCAGGCTCCCGGCTCGTCCTCTGCACAGGGCAGCCATGAAAAACCTTCCTAAACTTAGATGCGGTCACTTCGCTGTCCCGCCTAAAGGTCCCCCTTCCTAGAACCCAGCTCCCCGCCACACCCCCAGACGACCTCCGCGCCCACGCCCGCGGCCAGCGCGTCTGCAGGGAGCCCTGGAAGCGGACGCCGGCCCCGCCCCCGGCCGGCGCGCGCAGCCGCAGCAGCGAGCCCGAGCAGGGCTGCGCGCGCAGGACGCGTGGGCGGGGCCTCGGGAGCGGAAGCCCGGGCGGACGGGAGGGCCGCGCGCGAACGCACGTGTCCGGCCGGGCAGCGTCTGCGTCGTCGTCGCCGCGGCGGCGGGGGCGGGACTTCCGGCGCGGCGCGGAAGCGGCGGCTGAGGTTGCGGGAGGTTGGCGGCGAGCGGATGCAGGCGGCGCGGCACGTCGTGTGCGCCCTGTCCGGCGGGGTGGACAGCGCCGTGGCCGCGCTGCTGCTGAGGCGGAGAGGTGAGCGGCCCCTCCTCGGGGCCTGCGGCCGCGCCCGGCTCCCCGGGCCGTGCAGGGGGCGCCCCGGCCTTGGGGCTGCGACGACCTGCGGCCTGAGTGACGGCGGCGTCCGCGCGGACCCGGGGGCGGTCCTGGTCCTGCCGGGCCCCGCGGCGAGACGCGCCCGGAATGTCCGCGCGCTGCCTGCCCCCCGAGCCCGCGCGCCCGGGGTCGGGGCCGCGCTGCGTTCACCCCGAGCCCCGGCGCCCTGTCAGGGCTGAAGGCAGGCGCTAAACCACTGAGCCACCCAGGGATCCCGGATTTTACTCATTCATGAGGCAGAGAGAGAGAGGCAGGGGCACAGGCAGAGGGAGAAGCAGGCTCCATGCAGGGAGCCCGATGCGGGACTCGATCCCGGGTCCCCAGGATCACGCCCTGGGCTGAAGGCGGCGCCAAACCGCCGCGCCATCGGGGCTGCCCAGAAGAGTGGATTTCTAAAGCCACATGTGGGGTTCTCTCTCCTGCAAGCACTGGTTTAGCTCCCGTTCTGTGCAGGGCAGTGGGACAGAGGGTTTAACTCTGAACCTCTGGGCTTTGGAGTACTGACTTAAAACCTCTTAGTCCAATATCTTGGTTTTTGTTACATCGAGGCTACACATGAAGAAACATTAAAAAACATTTCTCCTGGAGATCCCTGGGTGGCTCAGCGGTTTGGCGCCTGCCTTTGGCCCAGGGCGCGATCCTGGGGTCCCCGGATGGAGTCCCACGTCGGGCTCCCAGCATGGAGCCTGCTTCTCCCTCTGCCTGTGTCTCTGCCTCTCTCTCTCTCTCTGTGTGTCTCTCTAACATGAATAAATAAATAAATAAAATCTTAAAAAAAAAAAAAAAAACATTTCTCCTGCAGGGTAGGCACCTGAGTAGTCCTCTAAGATGATGCAAAGTTAAGAGCTGGTCCTGCTGGTATTTGGTTGGCTACTTTGTTAGAAGAGGGAAAAGGTGCCTGTATGGCTCAATCTATCAGGGATCTGGTTTCAGCATAGGCCATGTTCCCGGGGTCCTGGGACTGAGCCCCACATCAGGCTCCCTGCTCAGCAGGGGGAGTCCGCTTCTCTCTCTCCCCTCGCTTGTGCGTGTACTCGCTCTTTCTCAAATAAGCAAACTCTTTTTTTAAAAAAGAGGAAAAAAATAGATCAAGAGATACATAGTATTGCTTTTGTAATAAAATAGTCCAGATTTTAATTGTCTTCTTGTGTGATGACTTAAGAGTCTATGTTGTACATGATGACTGGCAACAACTTTTGAAATTCGTTTACTTTTCCCATAACTGAATGGTGGTTTTTGTTTGCTCTGAAAAGTGTTGACTTCCTGGTCTTCTGTCAGCACTCCTTTGCAGAGCCTCTCCTGTGTGCTAGGCGTTGTGCAGACACGGGGCAGGGACACAAAGATGAAAACACGCCTTCTAGCTCACCTGGGGGACGCGGGCAAACAGTTGCCATCCAGCAGTGCACCACGATGACAGAGGTGTTTACAGAGCGCTGTGGGAGCTTAGGGAGGGAGCCTGTGGGCCCATCGGCCGGCCCCCGAGTCCAGTGGCTGGCACGGAGATGGGAGTCACTCCAAAGGCCACATAGCAATGCAGGCACTGCCGGGAGAACCCGCGGATGGTGATGCCGAGTGGGGCGTGTCCGGGAGCTCCTGGGAGCTCAGGAACTCCTGCCTTTTCATCCTGGGCTGATTATGGACTCTGATTGGTGCCTGCTGTCTCCCCCAGGCTACCAAGTGACAGGGGTATTCATGAAGAACTGGGACACGCTGGATGAACATGGAGTTTGCACTGCTGACAGAGACTGTGAAGATGCCTACAGGGTCTGCCAGATTCTAGACATCCCGTTCCATCAGGTGTCCTATGTGAAGGAGTACTGGAATGACGTGTTCAGGTGGGTCCCGTTCAGAGGCGCAGAAGGCTTCCTGGTAGCCTGTGCTGCCTTTCCAAGGGAGGGACTGCCATGGCGGCCAGGCAAGTGACATGCAGCCCAGGCTGTTGGCCGTGGTGCCAGAGACCGCGTATGGGAGGACCCAGAGTACCCGGCCTCTTATTTATTGTGCCACCTGCTTGAAGTCTCTTTAATGGTTTATGAGCAGCCTTGCATTGTTTCTGCTGCTAACTTAGGGTGGGAGAGCTAAGGCCAGGTCTTCCCTGACCACACAGCAGTAATGCCTGTGCAGGTCAGCAGGTAGGGGCTTCTGGGGAAAAGAATGAGGTGATCCACTCCCTGCACGCCTCAGGAAAACACGAAACGCAAAGACTTTAAAAACCTGACATAATACTAACGGTGACCTCTAAGTGCTTACTCTGTACTGGGCACAGTGCATTTGGGGACATAAAGGTGGATAAGCTATGGCTCCATTCTGTAGGGGTTTGCAGCCTGGCGGGGAGGAGCACGTTTCCTTCAAAAGAGGTAACTGGGGAGCGGCGTGTGGGAAGTACCAGTGACTTCATGAAAATGCTGCAGGTTCGGAGGAGGGAGAAATGTGTCATATGGAGCAGACTTCCTGACGGAAGGCTTCATGGAAGAGGTGAGGTTTGATCTGCTCTTGAGAATAACAGTGAAGTAGAGAGGGTTTCCGTTCATTCTGATGGAGGCTCTCGGGTCTCACTTGGAAGCCGTGCTGTGGGGCCTGGTGACTGATGAGAGTGAGTGTAGGAGGCAGGAGAGAGATAGTCAGGGAGAGCATCACCATCAAATCTGGGTGGGCGGGAAAAGCTGCTTTGGGGGTTCCTTTGAGTATTGCAAGGTTTAAGGTGATAGCAAGAAATCCAGGTGAATTTAAACCTCACCCTTGACTACGAGGTTTGGCAAGTATGCGAGTGAATGTGATCTTTTGGAGGTTGACTCACATTTAACTGAGCCCGGGTGGGCTTTGACCAGTCTGCCCTCTGCCCTAGTTTCATCCTGGTCGCCCGTGGGGAGAGTTGGGATTGTGCTCCGTGATCTCATCGTTCCGAACGCTCCCTGCTCTGATAACACTCTCTAGCTCAGAGATTTCTGAATTCTTCTGTTCAAGGCCCATTTGGCCTTCAGGGGTCGGAGTGCAGATGTTCTTCCGTCTTGCTGTCTCCCTGGTGGGGTGCAGGCAGGGTTTGTCCCCTCGCCGAGCAGGCTGTGCTCCGTGGTTTTTACTGATGCCACTGACCTGTCTTCCGTGAAGCGGTTTGGGAAATGGTTAACATGATTTTCATCAGCCAGTGGAAACGTTCAGCCTCTTTCATGTTCATTCAGCACTTCTTAGAAAATGTTCTGGTGGCTGTGAACACACAGCGAGAGTAAAGCCTGGATTCTCATGAACCTCTTGACAACTTTCTGACAGTTAAACAATTGAAATAAGGAGCCATACAAGTTTCCTCCCTTTCTGAGAGGATTGAGAAGTGGTAGGAACACAGTTTGGCATTGCCTGCTGGAGTTGAAGCTGCACATGTGGCCTATGACTCCGTGTACATTCACCCTCTCAGTCAGCGTCAGCATTGTTGTTTGTAACCATTGTAGAACAAAAAGCTTTAGGTTCAATGAAAAATGATCACAGATACTCAAAATACATCCTTTAACTTTTGCTTTTTAAAAGATTTTATTTTGGGATCCCTGGGTGGCTCAGTGGTTTAGCACCTGCCTTCGGTCCAGGGCATGATCCTGGGGTCCCGGGAGCAAGTCCCACATCAGGCTCCCTGTATGGAGCCTGCTTCTCCCTCTGCCTGTGTCTCTGCCCCTCTCTTTCTCTCTCTCTCTCTCTCTCTCTCATAAATAAATAAAATCTTTTTAAAAAATAAAATAAAATATTTTATTTTTAAGTGATCTGTACGCCCAATGCGAAGCTTAAACCCCTGACCCTAAGATTGAGAGTTGCATGCTCCTCCAACTGAGCCAGCTGGGCACCCCTCACCCGTTAATACTCACTTTAAACTCCTGGAACAGACACCATAATCCTCCTAAAGTGGATTCTGAGACCATGAACTTGCTGCCGAGCCATCCTCCTCCCATGTCTAGTCATTCAGCCTGTTAGAGCAGGGGTCCAGTACACTAGGATGCTTGGTGTCCTGGAAGCTGGTCCTCAGAGGTATGCAAGTCACATTGGAGAAGTATTTGCTGGCATTTATTTGCCCACTGCCTTGGGTCCCTAGGCCAGGAATGTGGAATGGCTAATACAGCCCCAAATTGCAGCTCTGGATCATTGTATTCCTGCTCTCACTCCAGCATGCTCTTCACCCACGACTTCCTCTGTTGATGAAGTCAGGGGAGGCTGGAGTTGAGTCAGTCCCATCCCCTCCCTACACATCCTGTGAGCCTTTGGGGAGACGGAATGGTTGCTGAGTCTGAGTGGCAGGTGAGCTTTATATCCAGGTCTGAACATTATTATAGATTTTGGCTTTACACAAATGCTTGATGAAAACACTGACAGAGGCTGTTTCTTGAAGCTCTCCTATTTTACAGAAAATTATAGCTTTGGTAAGACAAGTAGAAACTAAGTAATTTAACCAATATAGTTTTAAAGATTTTATTTTATTTTTTTTATTTTTTATTTTTTGTAAAGATTTTATTTATTTGATGGGGATCCCTGGGTGGCTCAGCGGTTTAGTGCCTGCCTTTGGCCCAGGGCGTGATTCTGGAGTCCCGGGATCGAGTCCCGCATCGGGCTCCCTGCATGGAGCCTGCTTCTCCCTCTGCCTGTGTCTCTGCCTCTCTCTCTCTCTCTCTCATGAATAAATAAATAAATAAAATATTTTTTTTTAAAAAAAGCGTGAGCTCACATGGGGTAGGGGGAGGGGCAGAGGGAGAGAGAGAATCCCAGCCAGACTGTGTTCTACTGCTGAGCCTGATGTGGGGTTCAATCCTACGAGTCTGAGATCATGACCTGATCTAGAATCAAGAGTTGGGCACTCAACTGACTGAGCCGCCCAGGTGCCCCTACAGATTTATTTTTTTGAGGAATGTTTCACACTTAGAAATGAAAATCTTTTTTTTTCTATTCCAGTGATTTTTTAAGTGAATATGAAAAAGGAAGGACTCCCAATCCTGACATAGTCTGCAACAAGCACATCAAATTCAGTTGTTTTTTTCATTATGCCGTGGATAATCTTGGTAAGTTGTTCTGCTATTTCCATTTAATCTTTTTAAAATCATAAGGTTTTCAGAGATAGCCAGGAGCCAAGTTCTCATAAATAGTTTCATCTTCAGAAAGAAAGGAAGTAGTGAAAACCATAATCTGTATTTCTTTGAGTAAGAAAGGACTTTCTGGCAATATGCAAATGACAGGGTCACAGGGAGGAGGGAGTGTGTCTTCATCATGGACCTCGCAGGTGTGGGGACTGTGTTGTAGGTTCAGAGCACCAAACGTCCTGAGGAAACGCAGGGGTCACAGGCAGAGAGCCGAATATTGGGGCCACTGGACCTTGCCTGCAGGTCCAGCTTTGCTCGAGCAGCTCCATTTCCGGCATAGTTATACTTAGCGGAGATTTCACGAGCCCTATTTAGAGCTCAGGAAAGTCAGCGTTTGTTTCTTGCTGGTAGTCCTCCTTTTGGCTAGTCCTCCTGAGACTTTTTATCGTGTTTCCAGGGTGGCTTTCTGCTCTGCCCTGAGAACAAGTCTGTGTCTGTGTCTTATTCTGGATTCTGGGCTTCTCTTTCCCTGGATTTGAAGCCACATTTTAGTGTTTTGTTTTGTTTTTTTAGATTTTATTTATTTGACAGAGCAGAGTGAGAGAGAGAGCATGAGTTGGGGGGCAGAGGGAGAGGGAGGGAGATGTAGACTCCCCACTGAGCAGGAAGCCCCGATGCGGGGCTGGATCCCAGGACCCCGGGGTCATGACCTAAACCACCCAGGCATCCCTTAGTGTTCTATTCGGAAAGCCCATTGCCCTGCTACCCGCAGACAACTGGCTTGCAGACTTTGTTCTGATGGTTCTCCTTCCTCTTCTTCATATGCCCATAGGGGCATCCTTGTTCCTTTGTGTGGCCACGTTGCTTGCTTGGGCTGCCTGTGGTGTCCACTGCTGCGCTGCCATAAAGCCTGCAAGCTGACTTCTGTGCCCTGTCGTCTCCAAAATTCTGGATTCTGGCCTTTCTGTTGCTTCTGTCCCGTGTGGCTCACCCTGCCTTGTCTGGCCACGTGCCCAGAGGTATTAATGTGACTGTCCATTGCCAGTGGTGCAGTAGTGTCCTGTCAGCACTGCCACCGTGTCCTAGGCAGGCCCACAGCAGGCTTGCAGACCCAGCACACAGGGCCCTGCAGGTAAAGAGGTGACAAGACCCTGCTTCACAGGCCACAGTGAAACCTGCGCAACAAAGGCTCCAGAAGTCTGGATGCATTTGAATGACTTAATAGCAGAACTGAACATGAGTAGAGGTGATTCTGAGTTTGCTGACTAGGTTCAATAATCCATCCTTATCTGAGATGAGGAGCGGGTCTGGGGCTTCAGCTGCCTACAGTCTGGCGTCCCCTGATGGTTGGGGGTGTCAGGAAACACAGGTGTCTGCCCTGGTGGGCCATGTCAGGGGGCTTGTGTTATCTCATTTATTCGGGAAGGGGGTGACAGGTTCATATGAGTAGTTGTTCTTGAAGGAAGTAGATTCAGTGAGGTCCCAAATGTGCTTTCTCAGGTAGTCCATATACAACAGTTAATTTTTCTTTTGTTTAAATCTATCACTAAGAATTTGCCTCAGGGCAGGGAATGCAGGATGGCAAACTGGAGAGCCCGGTCCTGTGCAGAGGTGGTTTCTGCTTGTTCTAGTTGTAGCTGATGGCTTCCACGTCAGACCAGTATTACTAGAACTTCCCTTTTTTTTTTTTTTTTTTTTTTACTTATTTTTTATTTTTTAAATGATTTTATTTATTTATTCGTAGAGACACAGAGAGAGAGAGAGAGAGAGAGAGACAGAGTCACAGGCAGAGGGATAAGCAGGCTCCATGCAGAGAGCCTGACGGACTCGATCCAGGGTCTCCAGGATCACTCCCTGGGCTGCAGACGGTGCTAAACCGCTGCGCCACCGGGGCTGCCCCTCTTTTTTCTTAATAGGTAAAATGTTTATTTACTTATTTTTTTAAGTAAGCTTCTGTGTCCAGCATGGGGCTTGAACTCATGACCCCTGAGATCAGGGCCTGCACCCTCCTCTGACTGACCTGGCCAGGCGCCCTCAACGGTTAATTCTCATTGCTTCTTTTGTCTTACTCTGAGCTGGTCTAGTCAGAGAGGCAGGGACTCAGTTTGCTGCCCCCTCCCTAAAAAAGTCTTTTGTGATACTGAATATCTGGAATGTTCACAAAAAAGATTATGAACTGATTGTGCCTTGGTAGGTTATTTCGCTTTTTTGTGTAATGTGGAGAGAAGAAATGGAATATGCTGCATGATCCTTTACTGCGGTGAAAATTAAAACTACCACAGAGTGAAAATAGGGAGACACGTCTGTCATTTCAATTCCCAGAATCAAAGGAATGGGCTTTTCCCTATTCTTAACCTTTTTCTGTACGTTAAATAAAATGGGATCATAGTATTACTTACTTTTTTCCCTACTTAACAATGTCATGAAAAATTTATCCTCATAAGTGATGCTGTTCTTAATGGCAATGGCATTTTAACTTCATATTCTCCTGGAGTTGAACGTTTTGGTGTTTTCAATTTTCCAAGTCTTTGTGTGCGTATCTGTGTTTCTAAGCTAGAGTCAAGGAGCGGATAGATACTAACTTTTGAAAGGTTGGTATAGTTGGAGTGAAACCTTGTAGCAAGGTTGTATCCATGTAAGTGGAGAGTTCAAGGCCACTTGTAGACCAGAGTGTCTGGGGCAGGGTGGTCTCTGCGCTCTGGCTCCCCTGTTTGAGTGGAAGGTGGACCATCGGTGGAGATAGTCCAGCTCAAGGCTTGGTGTCTGCACGTTCCTGAGACACCCGAGCCCGAGATGGCCATGGCCAGCAAATGCGAGTCTCAAGTTTGATCTTGTGTTTTTAAAAACTTCCCAGGAGCAGATGCTGTCGCCACAGGTCACTATGCCAGAACCTCACTGGAAGATGAGGAAGTCTTTCAGCAGAAGCACATTAGGAAGCCAGAAGGGCTTTTCAGAAATCGATTTGAAGTTAGAAATGGTAAGTGAACGTGCCTGGGTCAGACCTTAGTGCACAGAGGAACTTAACTTGGAAGCGTGGCAGTGGGTCATCATCCCAGCACACCTGTTGGGTCTTAATGTGTTCCAGACCAGCTTGCTGGTTTTGAAAAGCACAGTTACCAGGAGGGCCATCTCCCCGTGGAGCCTGGGGCCGGGCACCAGGGGTAGTGCTGGTTGGACGCCTGGCTGAGGCCTGGCTGGAACCTGCATCTGTGGTTTATTACCCAGGTCTTTTCACCCTGCGGGTGGCTTAAAGATTCCCATGATATTTGAGGAAGTACGTGTTGATTATTGGAGGACTCAGAGGCCCTGTCACTTACCATCAGGTTCTCGAGGGCTCAAGACTAAGTGCGCGTACTTCAGTGTGACCCAGGTGCTGGGACCTGCCTGACATTCAGGCCTGGTGGAAGATGTGTTTGCAGAGATTGTGTACACAAATCGGGTTTATTATCATTGGACGGAGCCAGGTTTCACCTTTCTAGAAGAATGCCCAGCTGTCATCAGGGATGCTGCTGGCTGGTCCTGGTGTACACTTGTGTGTAGAAAAGAGGAATTCGTGTCATTGCAAAGGGAGAGACAGAACAGGCTCAGAGCCACGCTTGAGCAAGAAGATTCGTTCGTTGTGGGATTGCTGAAGGGCTGGCATTTTCACAGTGTGGCCTGCTGCCTGCCTGCCTTGCAGCACCTGCCCTCTTTCCCCAAAGCCCAGGCACTTGGCCCCTCTGAGAGCAGAGCTGGGTTTGCTTGTCTAGCTGGCAGGTGAGGGGACCGAGGCAGGGAGCCATTGACTGGGGGGCCTTGGGCAGCAGAGCTGGATCTCCGCCCAGGTCCATCCAGCTCTACAGTTGTGCTCTTTCTGTGTGCCCGGCCCCGGGCCCATTCTGTCCTGCGTGGCACCGAGCTGGTAGGAAGGCCGCAGCGATCATGTGGTAGTCTGCTGTGTTGTGTGAGCCCTGAGGGGGCTGGCGGGTGCTTGGCTGCCCTGGTTTTGTCCTAATCCCTCCCCCATTCACAGCAGAGGGTGTGCAGATGACCTTCCCGACTTGAATGCAGACAGGGATAGCACTCCCTCCCTTGTTGGGAGGGTCTCCTTCTGCTGCCTGTAGCCACTGTGCCTGCTGCCAGGGCCTCCAATCCATACAAGAGAGAGGACAGGTTTCCTTGGCGCCCCCTCTCCGTTACTCCAGAGGCCACCTTTCACACCCCTAGGCACCACTCTCCCAGAATCGTCTCTGTTGGGAAGAACGCAAAGGCCTGCTGCTTGGGAACTCCACAGCACAATTCACCAAGTAAACATGGACTTAAGGGTCCTGAGTAGCCAAAGGAATTATTTCCATATTGAATAGACATTTTTTCTTATCTCCTAGAAAATGGTTTGCCTTCCAGACCTGTCTGGACCTTTATGTGAGGCCTTGGGCGCTCTGAAACTTCTCTGATTGCTTTGACGTGTGTTTTGTTGAGTAATTTTAATGTGGCGTTGTTGTAATAATACAAGCGTGTCTTTGTCCTCAGCGTGTTTTCTAGGCACACTGGAGCTTTTTATTTAATTCTTAGTTGCCCTGGAGACCTGGACTGGAGCCTCTTGGTCTGCGCCTGGGTCCGGGTCCTGGGGCAGAGTGCACACGGGGGCCGAGCACACGGGGCAGCAGAGAGCCCGGCCTGGGTTGGTCGGCCCCCAGAGCCAGCGCTCCTGGGCCCAGGCCTGGCGAGGATGAGGCCTCACTGCGCAAAGTGGGCACGATGCTGGCCTGACTGCAGATGGATTGCAAGGGTGCGTGAATGGAGTCCTTGGCACTGGCACATCCTCCTGTGTTTCTCTCTGTGTTTAGGATTGCTGGCCTCCTTTTTAAAAAATAGATTTGGAGTCTGTTTTAAATGACTGGGAACCGTGAGGAGAACCCAGCAGCTCCAGGTGTCCTGAGGCCTCCGTGCGCAGCCTGACCGGGCTTCCTTCTGAAACAAAAAGCAGCCCTGGGTAGACGAGTCTGCTTGCCTGGTGACTGGCTGGCTGGCTGGCTGGTTGTCATATTTTGACTGCTCGTGTTGCTCTGCACATAGCACGTTTTGGACCAGGACTTAGACCCCAGGTGCACCGTTCTCTTGAGCCTCCTCACTGATCTCAACCTTAGTGTCCTCGTCTGTAAAATGGGGATAATCGAACCGCCCATGGCTAAAGTGAGAATCACATTTGAGGTCCCAGGTGGAGAATGTGCCCTCCACAGAGCCTGTGTTCTCCCCGTGACCATGCCAGGCCGACAGGCACATGTGTAGTGCCCCAAGGGTGATATGCAGCGGCCTCTCCCAGCGTTGCATCTGGTCTTGAGAATTCGTGTAGCTTTCCCTGCTTTTCCTTTCGTGTAGCGTGAGTGTGTGAGTGAGCGTGAGCAGCCTGGTGCTTGCATCGTGGCAGTCCTGGCACAGGCCAGGCAGGTCCGATGTGGCCCAGCGGTGGTGCCGGGCCTCTGATGGTGTCACGGGCTCAAGGTCAGGGACACCTCTGCGCTGTGGCCTTAGCCAGAGGCGGTTCTGTATGGTGCAGGGCGTCGAGAGGTCGTGGAGGAGCTTCTGGCAAATGTCCACGTGCCTCTGAACAGAACCTGCTTGCTTGGGAAAGGAAACAGCTCAGAGGTGCTGAGGCTGGAGCTGGGCCTGGGGCGGTGGGGGGGTGTGGGGAGCAGCACGGCTGACCCCCCTCCGTCCCCTTCCTGGGGTTCTCTGGGGGTCCTCTCGTCCTGCTTTCTCCCGCCCGGCTGTGTGTGTCTCAGGCCTGTGTCACATCACCTCTACGCGCAGGGCTGTGCACTGTTTGATCGGTGAGATACCGTAACCCGAGTGGGAACTGGAATAAATTTCCCTATCACGTAAAATTATTCTTAATGGCCGATCAATTCAGGGTGGGACCTTTTCTCCCCTCAAGCATGGGTGTTGTTTGTTTTCCTGGCGGTCTGCTTTTAAGTATTGATTTCTGCTTCTGACAGACCGGGGGTAATCTAATGGAAAGACGTGATTCAGAGCCAAGTGCCGTTATGTTTATTCCCGCAACATCTTCTGTTCTTTACTCTTGGCAGCGGTAAAACTTCTTCAAGCAGCTGACAGCTTTAAAGACCAGACCTTCTTTCTCAGCCAGGTTTCCCAAGATGCTCTGCGGAGAACCCTCTTCCCTCTGGGGGGGCTAACGAAAGATTTTGTCAAGAAAATAGCTGCTGAGAATAGACTCCATCACGTGCTTCAGAAGAAGGAGGTAGGACCAAAGTGAGGTACACTTGCCGCGCCGTGGCCACGGTCTGTGGAGACGCGGTGCCCTGGCCGGGTGCTTCCTCCCCAGGATGCAACATCAGGTCACACCCCGGGGCACATGCTCTGTAGGAGGTGCACTCGACTTCTCCCTTCCGTCTCCCTGGCCCCACTCTGGGTGGGCAGCTTTCACAGCAGCCTGGCTGGCTCATTGGAGTGCTCTTGGCCCAGCCTGCCAGGGGAAGGCAGGGCATTGGGGACCGGGCCCCAAGATGCCCTGATCTCGGGCTCTGTCACTACCCTCACGCAGATCTGCCATTTTCACGCACTCATCTAGCCTCTCCTCTTCGAGGGCCTTCCTGTACTGGGGGCTGTGCTGGCCCCTGAGGATAGGGTGAGGAGCACATGGTTCCCTTGGTCCTGCCTTAATGGAGCTCACAGGAAAGGGAGACAGACATGAAACATGTCATGGGGAAATTAGAACATGTGTAGGAGATGCCAGTGAACTCTAACTAGATCAGCCTAGACCCTAAGACAGGCTCCGAGGAATTAACATTTAATTCAACCTGAGACCTCGGGATGATAAGATTTAGTGTCACCAAGAGGATTGTGGGGAGATAGTTCTGATAGTGGGAAGAGCGTGTGCAAAGGCCCAGAGGCAAGGAGAGCCTGGGCATTGGAACGACAGTGAAGCCAGTGTGGCAGACGTCTAGTGCTAGGAGATGGTCCTGGTGTGCTCGGTCTGGTCGGGCCACCTCGGGTTGGGTCACCATTAGCTGAGGCTGCTGCTTTGTTTTTTGTCTTCCTGGGAATGAGCACGTGCTTTTCATTTTTTGTCTTCCTGGGAATGAGCACGTGCTTTTCATCAGCAAGTCATTGTCCCCAAGGAAGATCTCCTTCCATGCATCCGTTTACCCGTCATCTCTGTTCCTCTGTTTACCTGTTCAGTTTCTGGGTATGGCTCTGTGGTGGGAGGTGAGGGAGCCACGTCTCAGACACAAGCAGAGAGCAGGTGAGAGAGCCATGTGACAGGAGCACACGTTCCTGCTTGTCTTCTGGGCTAGAGGAGATCACCTGGAGGGAGCCCTCTCTTTCCTCGGACCTTCCTGTGGATGCTTTGGCTTCTGGCCCGACTGGCCCCCGTCTCCTCCGTGGCTCACGAACAGTGGTCTGAAGGGCTTGCACAGCTGCAGCTCGCTCTCCTGGGCTGGCTGGGCTGACGGTCTTCAGTGCAGGGACCACACCCAGCCGAGGTGGCCATGCTGTCACCCTGCTAGCTCACTCACCAGGTCCAGGCTTGGGGGCCTTAAGTAGCCCCTGGGAGTTTGAGATGTTCTGAAACCCCTCGAGGTCCGTTTGTGGGCATGGCTGATGTCTGTGGGTGCTGGCTGAGGAAAGCCAGGCCTGCATCCCAGGAGGCTCGGGGCAGGTGGCGAGGCCCGGGGAGGTCTGGGTGCTAGTTTTCATGCAGGAACTACCTGCCTCTTTCTTCACCTCACAGTCGATTTTCCTTTTGTTTCAGAGCATGGGCATCTGTTTTGTTGGTAAAAGAAATTTTGAAAATTTCATTCTTCAGGTAAGTATTCTTTGATGCAAAAGAATGGAGCCACGTTTCTGCTCTGGACCTGGATCGCTTAGTAAGGACATGCTTGTCTTTTAGTATCTACAGCCTCGACCTGGTAAATTTATTTCTATTGAAGACAATAAAGTTCTGGGAACACACAAAGGTGAGACACAACCTCAGGATATTTCTCGTTATAAACTCCCTGAGTCGTGGGGCAAGTGTCAGCTCTGAACCTGCCCGTGTGCTGGGGCACAGGGGCACGAGGGAACGTGGGGGCGGCTGGCTGCGAGTGTTATGTGTGGTCTCTGTGAAGCATTGCAGCTAATAAAGAGGGATGCCTTCCACTTCAGAAAGACGCTACCTAGTGATGTGTTGTGTCCCTGTAAATAGAATTATCTTCTGTGTAAAAAGAAAATATTAGAACAGAAAAGTCCACCCTGATGAGAGAAGCTCGTTTGATTGAATTCAGAGTGTGAACTTCCAGCTCTAGGACAAAGAAACGGATCAGAGGGTTTCCCTATAAGGCAGGGGTGTTGCCCTTGCACAGACAATTTTGGGAGCACTGTGAGTTTGCACTGGGTTGGTGTACGGATAGACAAGTCAAGCTCCGGCGTTCACAGCCTGACGGGAGGGCGGCAGGTGTTGGGATCCTGGTGGTGGGTCTGTGCCCTCGGGGCATCCTCAGGGACTGGGGACCAGGTAGGGCTTGACCCAGATTGTGTCTGGCCTGCTGGAGGGACAGGGGCTGGTGCTCACACACAGACAGGGCCACAAGTGGTTCTTTGGAATCCCCCACCTGGTTTGGGCAGATGGCTCCTCTGTCCTGTTGAGGGAGCTGGGCCGGGATGTCACGGGCTCCTGGGGAGCGAAGCGGAGAAGCCATGTGTTCCTGAGACAGAGGAGGTGACAGCCTTGCTGGGGACAGGCCTGCCGGCTGCTCCCAGCACCTCTGGCAGTCTGGCTCAGGGCACTGTGATCCCTCAGGTTGTTCCTGTCTGTACTAATGCCATTAGGGAGGGCAGGACTTAGCCATCTGGCCTTGTCATATTTGTTGCAGGGATGGGGATGTGCAGAGAAGCGGGGGCAGCCCAATGCCACGGCCCCAGTGTGGTTCATATGTTGGAGGGGCCAGTAGTGGACACTCAGCAGGCAGGGGCTCATGGGTTCGAGCCATGCCCAGTCCACGTTCTAAAGGAACTGTGCTGCTCCTGGTTTAGGTGGTCTGGCAGCTGGAATTGCTCCTTTCGGGGTGCAGGGGACAGCCTCACCTGGCCTGAACAAGGGATGGGACGAGCTCATTGGCTTGGCCAGGACTAATGCTCACGGCAGGAGAACACAGCCCCTCCTGGCTACCTCTCAGTGGTTGGCAGAGCCTCCCAACTGCTGCCCCTCATCCTCTCCTCCCCGTTAAGAGGGGTGTGGTGTTTGAGATGGAGCTGGTGCCAACCCACTGAGACACTGTATTCCCGTAGGTTGGTTCCTGTATACTTTGGGCCAGAGAGCCAAGATAGGTGGTCTCCGCGAGCCCTGGTATGTGGTGGAGAAGGACGGCACCAAGGGCGACGTGTTTGTGGTGAGTTGGGCTCGCCTTTTAGGCAGGTGACGGAGGTCTGTTTTTGGCAGAACCAGCAGTGTTTGTGAGACCAGGCAGGGCTGGTGAAGTCCTACAGAGCAGCAGTGATTGATGGACCATCCCTGCCTTTCCTCTGCGTCCTCCTGGGATTGGCCCAAGGTACCAGAAGGATTTTGTTGAAGGTACTTATCAGGGTCTTACTGTATGTTGGCCACACTAGTAATCGTGATGTTAATTGCTGGGAATACGGATTATTTTTCTGACTTTACAAAAGAGGCTGAAGGCCCTGTGGTGCTTAGGACGGGGCTTGCACATCATTGGCTCCTGCAAGTCATTGCTGAACAGTTGGAAGTGGCCGAGCCAGGGCCAAACTGGTTTGTGTGCCCCCGTGAGGCCCTGAACCACTGTGACCTAGGACACCATCCCTGGGCTCTAGAGCAGGGCTTTGCCAAGGCGGGGGAGTTTGCCCTGTACCCCGGGACACTTGGTGGTGTCCCTACAGTATCTGATGGGTGGAGGCCAGGGGTGCTGCTGACATCCCACAGGAGAGGAGAGCCCCTACTCCCTGACAGAATGATGTGGTCTCAGACCCGTCATACCAAGGTTGAGAGGCCCTGCCTTAAGAGAGCTGGGTGCCATCCCGTGCTCTGTCACAAAGCTGAAGGACCTTGTCTTAGACATAGGCAGTGAGGCCAGCAGACCCGGCCTGCTGATTCTGGGGCATGTCCTTCCGAGAAGAGCTGTAGGCATAACGGGTTGTGCTCATGCATGAATTAAAGTGATTTTAGTGTAAAATTTCAGTGGTCTCTTTTGCTCTGAGAAGACCAATATGTCATCAACTGACGTTTGTCCGCATGTGGGTATCCCTGGCTGGGGCCTGGGGACAGGAGCCTCAGAGGCAAATGGCCTCAGCACAGCCCCCTGGGAGCCGGCCCTGTCCCTTCCTCCCCAGCCACTCGGTGTTTGATGGGCTTCCTGCGGTGACCTTTCTGAGACAGGCCAGCTGCATGGTGGGCCCATGCCCGGCAGGTGGGGAGACTTGAGCCTGGAGCTCGTGGGCAGAGTGCTGACTGTGACGAGACACTTTCCCTCCTGTGCAGAGTGGGGACCAGAACGCTGGGGGATGGGCTGTCGCATTTCTGTGGCAGACACTGCAGTCAGCAGTGAGCATGCTGTTAGGGTTGCTACCAACGAAGCACGGTGGGCGGCTCGGGGTGGGGGCCCTTCTGCCACGGGCTTCGGGGTCCTGACCCGCGCGATCTGCTCCACAGGCCCCCCGGACAGACCACCCGGCTCTCTACAGGGACCTGCTCCGGACCAACCGTGTGCACTGGATCGCGGAGGAGCCCCCTGCCGCCCTGGTCCGGGACAAAATGATGGAGTGCCACTTCCGGTTCCGCCACCAGATGGCGCTAGGTGACTGAGTGGGAGGGTCCCTTCAGAGGAGCCCCAGTGTAGGAACATCATTGGACTTGGGGCGGAATGTCCCCCTGGCTCGGATTGCATAACATATTCAGAACCCCCTCTTCACCTGCCTTCCCAAGGAGCCTGCGCTGGGTGGCTCTGAGGCCCAGAGTGGCCTCCCTGGTCAGCTCCAGAGGTGCAGGTGTGGCAGGCAGGGCAGCAGGTGGCGCTGAGCCCCGCATGGCTCCTGCCCCTAGCTTCCCGGAGAAGCTCTTGCCCCCGCTGCCTGGTGCTCCCCCTACCCCCGGGGGCTGGGCGTGTGAGACCTGGGACTGGCCATGCATGGAAAGGCCAGTGCCCCCTCCAAGGACCCCCCCCCCTCTTCTACCCAGTGCCCTGTGTGCTGACCCTCAATCAAGACGGCACGGTGTGGGTGACAGCTGTGAAGGCTGTGCGGGCCCTGGCCCTGGGACAGGTGAGTGGGGCAAGCCTGGCCTCGTGTACAAGATGGGCTTCGGCACCTGCTCGGCTGTCCCTCGTCAGTGCCCGTGTGGCTGAGAGGGCTCTGGCCGGTGGGTTTCATGCCCGGGAGGGATGGCTGCCCTTCTCCCCACTGGAGCACCCGGTTTGCGGGGTGGGGGGCTGAGGGGTGGAGTGGGTGGGAGCCGAGCCAGCTCTGTGCCCAGCCTGCCCCTCCCAGCCGCACCAGTGATGCCTGGTCCTGCTTGGCTACTGGGAGGGCCTGGCTGCCCCGTCTTGGCCTGCCCTCCGCCGCCCCCCACCTCCCTCCAGCCCAGCAGCTACGAACCCGCATCCTGGCTGCTGGTGGGCCTGGCTGGGCCCCGCTGCTGTGACCTGGGCCTCTTTCCTTTTTAGTTTGCCGTCTTTTACAAAGGGGATGAGTGTCTGGGCAGTGGGAAGATCCTTCGCTTGGGGCCGTCTGCCTACGTACTCCAGAAGGGCAAGAGCAAGTCCAGAGTGGCCACCGAGGGCCCCAGCAACAGCCCAGGCAGCGGCCCAGGGCTGGGCCCTGCACTCTGATGGAGGCTGAGCTGCTGCTGAGCACCCGGGGGTCAGACGCGGAGTTGTGGAGCCTGGGCTGGAGGAGTTGGGGGGAGCTGGGCTGGCTCTTGCCGCCCCAGTTCTATACGGGCTGGCCAAGGTTCCAGAAAGCCTCCAGAGCCAGGGAGAGCCCTAGAGAGGCCAACCCTGTCTTCTCCAAGTTGGTGCTCTGGCCAGAAGGACTTACTGGCTAGGGTTGGGCCCTAAGTGCCCCATTTATAGTGTTGCTCTTTCATGCCTCAGGGAAGGTTTCCCCCCTGCATGCACGCAGGGGGCCTGCAGAGGAGGCCTCGGGGACAGCATCCAATAAAACCGTTGTCTGGGACAGAGTCTGACGGGGGTCTCCTGAGGGACGGAAGCCTCAGGCGCCAACGGGCAGGGACACAGCCCCCCTTTCTCGCAGTGCCTCACCTGTGGCAGTCGGCGAGTGATGGTGGGACACTGCAGGTGCGCAATGGGGCACAGCCTCGGGGCCTCCTGCAGGCGGCTGCGCAGAGGCCACCCCTTCCCCGCACAGTGCCCGGTGTCCTGGCTGCGGTCACATGGGAAACAGGAGGACTGAGGGGCTTCATCCCAGTGAGGAGGGGGCTGGTGGCCGGAGTGGGTGCCTCTGTCCCCTCCAGTGGGGCAGCTTACACACAGCCTCTCACGGCGGTGCAGACTGGAAGCACGAGGTCGGGGCGCTGGCGTGGTGGGCCAGACCCCCCCGTGGTTCGCAGACGGCCAGGAGGACGAAGGGTCTTAGGGGGCCTCTTCCAAGAACACAGTGCTGTTGGCCAGGGCTCCACCCTCCCGACCTCAGTGCCTCCCAGAGGCCACCTCTCTTCACACCATCACCCTGGAAATTTAGGGGTTCCCCATGTGACCGTTGGGGGACATGCTCAGACCACAGCCTGGGTGTGTGTGCTTGTGTATATTTTGTGCTGAGGGCACAGGTCAGGCCAGGAGCCGCTTGGAGAATGAAGTTCGAGCCAGCTGTGCTGCATGGGCGGCACCCTTTGGTCTGTTTCAGGGTATTTTGCTCTCCGTGGAGTCCCGGCGTGACCATCCCTGGGTGTATGTGGCCACAGGGCTCTGCTGGGCAGCAGCCTGGCCTGGGGGGGGGGGGGGGCGCGGTATGCAAAGTCCCGGGCTTTGCTTCTCCCTTGTCCTCAGTGCAGGCAGGCTGTGGGAGGGGTTGTCACCTGGGTCAGGCAGGAAATTGGCCTTTCCAGGGGAGGCAGTCCTTGTGCTCCACTGCCTCCAGCTCCCTGGGGGCGGGCTGTGGTTGGCAGCCCCTCCAGGCTTTCTAGTACTTTGCCCCGAGGGCCCAGCCACCTGCTCTGGGTGCTGGGACAGAGCTTGGGCTCCCATCTCTCACTAGCCTCTCACCCAGCACATTCTTAGTGCTTCAGGGCCTCTGGGGGCTGGAAGTGTGGTTCTCTGTCACCTGGGGGTAGAATGTTCTAGACCAGAGTTAGCAACAGGGTTGCTAGAGGAGCACCTGGCAAGGTTGTCTCATGGGCCCCACCTTCAGGGCCTCCGGTGGTGACAGGACTGGCCCTGGGTCTGGGTGCCAGTGACCTAAGCCCCCCACCCCCCCCAAAGGCAGGTCACAGGCCCCAGAGGGCTACAGTAGAGGTAGGGCTTCCCTGTGACCAGGAGGGAGGCTTGGAGGTTTGGGGCAGAAAATCCCTCTTGGGGACAGGCGGGTGGGAGGGAAGGGGAGACCAGGTGGGCTGTGGGGTTGGATACGGCCGCAGGGACAAGGGCTAGGTGTGGGAAGTCAGACTGGGGGGCGGGAGGGCTGGCTGATCAAGGCCTCTGTCCAAGGGGGTCCTGCTGTCAGGACGTGGTGCGCTTTGGAGCAGCCAGGAAGGGAGGCCGGCCTCGACCCGGTACCACAGCCCTGTGGCCTGGGCCAGGCCTCGCCGCTGGCTTAGTGGGGCCTGGGCGGGGGTAGACAGGCTCTCCCAGTGATGATCAGGTATGGGGGCCGCGCCCAGAGCAAAGCATCTGCCATCTACGCCATTCTAACAAGGGAGCGGTGCCAGCCCCGGAGCTGCAGCCCCTCCCTGTGGCCTGCTCCCCAGGCCAGCGCCCCGGGTCTCCCCCCCCAGCAGGAGGCTTCCGGGGCTAGAAGGGGTGGGGAGGGGCCAGCACATCCCAAGTCACATCTGGGGCCCCCGGGCCGTGATCTAGACACAGGAGGCGGCCCTGGGGGCACTCTGCCTGGGGGGCCAGCTGCCAGCGGAGGCAGAGCCTGAGCCACCCCCCCCCTGTCCCCCCAGGGCATAGAGAGCCTCCCCAGCCTCAGCCTCGGTGCCCACTCCCTGACTGGTGGCTGGGCCCCTTGCCCGGGAGGGAGCCGGGTGTCAGCCATGAGCCCTGCTGGGGAGGCCCCACAGCGCCCAGTCCACTCCGCACAGGGCCGACCTTGAGAACCAGCTGGAACCGCAGGGAGGAAGGGCAGCCAGCCCAGTGCCACCCACGGCCCCTGGGGAGAGCTGGGGGGCAGGGCATGAACCCCTCACCACCCTCCCTCCACATGCCCCCGGGGCCACTGGCCTGGAAGGTCACGTCGTCGTACACTGCACCAGACTCAGCAGCAGCCGTCTGGTCTCTCCATGGCCCTGTCCAGGCTGTACCCCCAGGTGGCCTTCAGGACACCCCAGGGAGGTCCGAGGGGCTGGGGCTGAGGAGTGGGACACGTGTCCCCCTGCCATTTCCCAGAGGGGCACCCAGCTGCCAGGCCGCACCCCTCCCCGACGTCCCCTGATTGTGAGGGAAGGGCCTGCCGTGAGAGCGAGAGCCAGATCTTGGGAAACCCCAGACAGGGCCTGCCCATCCCGACCGTGACTGCGTCAGGAGAACGGATAGAAAGTTCCAGTACAGCTCCTTCCCTGGGCCTGTCCTCCGCCTGCTGTCTACAGCCCCTGTGCCGCTGGCTCCAGGAGGCAGGCGCGGAGAGGGAAGCAGCACAGCAGAAGCCGATTGAGAAATCTTAATTTATTGCAGACTCTTCTCTCGTGTTGTAATTCCAGTGTTCCGAACATTAATAAATAGACATTTGTTAAAAAAATCTCCAGTGTCTCATCTTTCATAAAGTCTTAAGTCACAAAAATATGTTTACACTTTTTCCTGTCTCAATAAAACTGACATGTTTTTTGGTAACAATTCTGATCAGATTGAGAGCCGCACCCCAAGGGGCAGGACCGAGCCGCGGGGGGCGCCGGGACCCCTTAGGAAAGGTCTGCTCAGGGTACAGGTGCTGGAAGAGGCTCCCCCGCCATCAGGAGCCGCTCGTGGCTAAGGCACATTCACAGCTCATTCCAGTGTGTGGACCCCGGGGGTCGCTTCACCCACGCTCGCACGGCCTCCGAGCCCCGGGGGGAAATCACCGCATCTTACTCCACCTCCATCCTGTTCTGTGGTTTCCCGTGTTTGGAAGCAGCTGCGCTAAAGATTTACTTGGGCTCTGATCTGAGTAACAAAGGCGACGCTGGCAGGAGCCGCGCCGCATCCTGGGCCCTGTCCCGCAGCCCCGGCCACCGTGCCAGCCGCCTGCAGTGGGACGGGCGCAGCCGCCACTCGCTGGAGCTTCCAAAGCCCGCCTGGGAACCACTGGGAAGCGTGGCGGGGCCTTTGTCGCTTTGCACAATTGGCCATTTGAAGCAAAATGAAGTAATTGGCCGGGCCCGGGGGTGAGGCCCCCCAGCCCCCACCCGAGTCTGAAAGGGCTGGAAAATTGGCAGGAAGGGATGTGACACGCCAAAGACTCACACCTCCTGAATCGGGGCCCGTGAGCGCGGCCGAATCCCACCGGGAACAGGAGCTGGGGCACCTAACATGTCCTCACCTGCGGGACCATGCGGACTGGGAAGGGGGCCAGGCGGTCCCGCGGCGGAGAGCAGGAATGGGGGGGGGGGGCACCTGCAGCCCCCACCGGCCTCACTCCTCCGGTCCAGCCCCAGGCTGCCTGTCTCGGATCCAGCAGGTGGAGGCGGCCTGGCACTCAGGGCGTGCGTCTCAGAAACCGGGCTGCGAACTCAGGCGGCAGCGCGGCGGGAGCCTCTCTTCCGGGACGACCTCGCCCCCGCGCATGCCCCACTGATCTGCTGGGACCCCAGTTGCCTCAGTGCACGCCACATTCAAGTACAACGGTGCGATCGTCCTCGTATAAAAAAAAGCACGAGCCCACCCCATGATCTCGTGGTATCGACAGCACGAACGCAAACCTACCCGGCTTCCCCTCCCCGCATCCCACACGAGGACACCGAGAAGCAGCTACACCTTTTCAACAAGAAAAGGGATTTGCTTTAAGACAAGAGATGTCTCCGCAAAGGGCCACGCGGGCCACCGACCGGGGCCTGTGCTACGGGGAGGCGCCCGCATGGCCGCGGGACCTCTGTCTGCAGCCTCTGCCTGGCACCCCCGAACCCCAGCAAGCTGGGCCTGGTGGTTTCGGGCCCAGCCAGCGCGCAGCCTTGGCTCTGTCTGCGGTCGGGATCGCGCTGAGCCGGCCCGGGAGTCCACGCTTCCTCGTGCCTATGGCCTTTGGCACTTGTCGTGGGTCAGCTGCGCCCCGAGCCCCCGGGGGCAGCCCAGGGCTTTGTGTCTGGACCGTGAGTCACACCAGTCACGGGGCTGCCACCACAGGAACCCCCACCACCGGCCCCTTGGGCTCCAAGGTCCAGGGGTGCATCGATGCAGCACAGAGGCCTGCCTGGCGGCGATGGGCTTGTCTCACGGTTTCCTGATGGTTCAGATTGAAGTCTCATTACTGCCTCTGTGCGTGGGAAGAAGCCGTCAGGCAGGCAGAGGTCAGCAAGGACGCCCCCTGTGACGCGTGAAGCCAGCAGCTGGGCCGGGTTGGCGGTCACGCAACGCAGACCCCCCCACACTCAGGGGGCTCAGAGGGGGGCAGCTCACGTGTGGGCACAGCTATGCCAGGCAGGACGGGGCAGCCCTGGCCACCAGGACACCCAGGGCTGGGCCCACCCAGGCACCCGCACAGCCAGCCCTGCCGAGCACTGGGCATCAGGGTTAGCGACCCCACTCAGCTTTAAGAACCTTCTGGAAGACCTGGCTCCGACCCTCTGCTCCCCCCTGACTAGTCCATAGGACAGAGGAGCTGCGGGCAGAGGCCCACAGACTGCCCGGAGCCAAGACCACACCCTGGTCCTGGGCGAGAGGGCCCAGAGCCTTGATGCCCTCGACCATGACACGGGGCAGTCGCCACCTGGACCGAGGTCCTTACAAAGTGCTTAGTCCACACGGTCTTAAGTCCTAGGGCTTCAGGGCTGGGCAGGACTTCGGGCTTCGGCCAGTGTAGCCCTCACACCCCCCGTCGGAGGTCTGCGGGCTGTCTGGCCGCCTCCTCCTCCTGAAGCCCCCCGCGGCCCCCGGTGCGGCCCCCCCGCCCCTGACCACCGCCCCTGGGCTGGACGCCTGTCCCAGGACGGGACCCCGGAGGAGCTGGCTGGGGGCCGCTCCTGCTGCCCTGCAGCCGAGGCCGAGGCTACTCACTCGGAGTCGGAGCCGGCGGCCTGGGCACTGCCTGCCCGCACGTTCATGGCCACCCCGTTGAGGTGCTCGCGGCCCGGCTCCCGGCGCGGGCTCTTGACGGTGATGGTGCCATCGGGGGCGCGGGCCCCGTCGCTCGAGCCCAGGGAGGATGAGCGTGACGACGCGGGGCTCTGCTCGCACTCAGCCAGCTTCTCCCGGAGCCGGGACTTGAGCGTCTTCTCAGTCAGTGGCGGCGGGTAGGTGGCTTTGTTTTTCAAGATGCCTGCAAGTGGGGACAAGAGCCATGTTCAGGCTGACGCTGCCCGAGGCGGGCACTCGGGGAGGCAGACCCCTGGGGCCCACCGGGGCACCCCTCAGCCCCCGCTCTTCCCTCCTTGGGTCTCAGCACCAAGGGGCAGGACCAATGGTCACCCCTGTGTGGGGCCCCACCCCAAACACGTCCCCAGGACCCAGACGGATCGGGATCCTGACCCACCTGCACCTGCTCCGACTGAACCCCACTCACCCCACCTGCATGAGGCCTTGACCCCAGCCCGTAACCCACTGGCACCCCATCCTGCCCCCACCTGCACCCCACCTCAACCCCACCCCCACCCCACCTGCATCCCGCCTTGACCCCACCCCCTAACCTGCCCAGCACCTAGTCTTGCCCCCACATGCATCCTGCCTCGACCCCACCCCCACCCCACCTGCACCCCACCTCGACCCCACCCCCTAACCCGCAGGCACCTCATCCTGCCCCCACATGCATCCTGCCTCGATCCTGCCCCCCTAACACACCTCACCCTGTCCTGCCCCCACATGTATCCCACCTCGACCCCACTGTGCCGCCCCCCCCAGAGGCTTCCTGGGACACGCGGCCCCCACCACTCCCACAGCACCTTTCCTCTGCTCAGGCGGCTGGCTGGGGAGCACCCCCGGAGGCCTGGGTGGGCCGCTGCTCCCCTGGTCCGGGGGGCGCTCGCCGCAGTGATTGCCTTGCTCATCCAGGTGTAGCTCCACGCTGACCTTCGTCTCCACCTTCAGGCGCGGCTGGTCTCCAGGCTCCTCGCTGTCACTCCCCGCCAGGCTCTCGTCGGGCCAGCCGGCCGGGACGTGGTTGGCTGTGGCGTCCACTGAGGCACAAGGGCGGCCATCAACAAGCAGGGAGGCTCTGTGCACAGCTTGGAGCCGCACCCCCGAAGAGGTACCCTGGTTCCCTCTGCGGGGAGCCGCCCCTGCGTGGCCCTGACCCCCCGCTCCCAGAGCTGCAGGCCTGACAGAGTGCCACCCTCCAGGTGGGGAACCCGCTCAGAGAGAGTGGCTCCTGGCAGCAAGGGCCCTGGCGACGATCCCCCCCATTGCACCCCGACACCCCGGAGCCTCGATGCTAGCTCCCCCGGCAGCAGTCGGGCCCAGCTTTGTGAGGGGGCCCTTGCAGTGAGGGTCCCCAGAGAGGCCCCAAGGCGCTCCCGCCTCTGCTTGTAGATGTTGCGCACAGGGCCATCCCCCTGCCAGCACCTCCCACCTGCTCACCTTTGGGGGTGCTGTGGACGGGGCCCTGAGCCGAGTCCCATTTGTCCTCAGCCTCCACCCCATCGTCCTCGCTGTCTGACGAGTGGGAGGAGGCGTACGAGCTGCTCTGCTCATCCAGGGACAGCTCGCTATCTGAGTCGGAGTCGTGGCCTGCAGGGTGGACAGGAGGACACGGGCTCTGGCCAAGGGCGGAGGGTGGCGGGCTGGGCCCGGGCCCCGGGGAGCTGTCGCTTCCCCGCTGACCCCCTGAATGGGATGCAGCTGCAGACTCCCCCGAGGCTGAACGTCCAGTGACCGGGAGCCACTGACCGGGCCAGATAGGAGCCAACAAGAAGCTGGCAGCGTAGCCCCCAGGAGGGAGACGCCCAGGTTGCTGGGGGACCGCCTTCCAGGGGACATGTACCGTGATGCCTCTTGGTACTCCTGGGGACAAAGGACGAATCCGGCTCCCCATGGCCCCCCCGTGCTGGCCCGGAGGACACGCTGAGCTTCTGGGCCCCTTCGTCCCTGCAGAGGGAAGGAGGGTGGGCTCAGCACCATCACTCGGGGTGGTGTGACATGGTCACCCAGCCTCCCCGGGCACCTTTTGCAGGTGCCAAGATGGCCCCATGAAGCTCTGGAAGGTTCGCTGCCGAGAAAGACCCCGGGAATGCGTGGGGAACCACATGCCACCTAGAAGAGCGGGGCCTTCCCAGCTGGCCGGGCAGCCAGCATTCGCCCTGAGGGCTGGGCCTCCCCTACCCGGGGACATCCTAGGGCGCCCGCTGGGGCCTGACCTGATGGTGCTGTCCAGCGAGGCAGTAGATTCGCCCAGGGCCGTGCGGAACATGTTGGGCTCCTCGCTATAGCTGTGATTGCAGTTGAGGGAGCGCTGGGGAGGGGGGGGCACGGTTACAGGCAGAGCAGAGGCCACCTGGTGCAGAGGACGGCTCTGTCCCCACTGCAAGCCCCGGGCCCAGCACCCCGATGGCACCCCTAGTGGAGAGCACCTCCCCAGCCCCCCTGCAGCTTCCTTCATGGCCGCAGTGGCGGGTGTGGGGTCCTAGCCTGCGGCTGCCCTGTCCCCAGAGACTGTGGGAGATGGGGCCGTGACGATGGCAGACCCCGAGTCCTGAACTCTGCTCTCTTCCCAGGACGTCGGGAATGGCATCTGGCTCGATGCCCCTTTGTGGGGGACACGGAGGCCATGCAGCTGCTCTAATGCTTGGCCTAGAAACTCACACCCCCCCCAACATGGGGTCCCTGGGCAGCGCCTACGGTCAGCAGGGTGGCCCTCGTAGTGGCCGAGTCGTCCGGGTGCAGCTTCTTCCCGGCAAGTGCCCCCTTCAGGTGCTTGCGGACCTCCCTGTTGAGCACGCAGTGGAACAGGAGGACGAAGAGACCCTGGGGGTAGGGGCACTACTCAGTGCAGGGACCGGGCCCAGGCAGCAGCCAGGGTCCCGTGGCTGTGGATGCCCCACGGCTCAGTGCCCAGAGCCAGCCCCGCCACTGGGGCCCATGTTAGGCCCCACCCCCCGAGGCTTCTGCTGGCTCAGGGGAGGGCACGGGCAGGGCAGCCAGGGTGCCGGGGGCCAGCGGGGCCCCATCCCAGGCCACAGCCCTCAGGCCACCTGGTCCCCAACGTTCTATCACACGCTGGGAAGCTGGTGGTGTGAATGGCAAATGGCCAGCACTCTCCCTGCGGACACAACAGGGATGCCCTCTGACCTGCGGAGGGAGGAGGAGCCCCTGCATTGGCTGAGCCAGGGTTGGGGTCCCGGGGGTGCCTGGGAAGGCCCCAGGCGGAGCCGTGCTCACTGGGGGTAGGACCATGAGCTGTGGGGCATCACACTGGGGCCCCCCGGGGACCCTCCCGGGACCTTTCAGACAGCAGGTGGCACGATGACCCGTGACCTCCCGAGGCTGGCCCAAACAGTGGCTGCCAGGTCACGGGGCCAGCTGCCCACCTGTAAGCAGCTGCAGACGGCAAAGAGGTAGTGGAAGGCCAGCGCGTCGCTGTTCACGGCCAGCAGCCCCAGCAGCCAGGTGGCGGCGACGAGCAGCAGCAGGAGGAAGGCGGTCCGCAGCAGGGAGCTGCCAGGGGCGCCAGAGACTCTGGGTGCCCGCCCCCCCACACCTGCCCGCCCATGTATCCACCCCTCCCTTCCTTCCCCAAACCTTTCCGAAGCACCTAGACGATTCTCCAGGCCTGTGGCATCACCAGCAACCGGGAAAGTTCCAGCACCCCCGACCCCCACCCTGCAGGCCCTGCCTGACTCCACAGCATGGCTTCAGGGGACCCCAGCTCCTCCCCACGCCCGGCTGTCACCGCCCCAGCCTGTTCTGTCCCCATCTGTTAACACCCGGCAGGTGAGGAGGACAGAGCTCAACCAAGCCTGCTCCCTTTGGCAAATCTACACCGAATGCTGCAGACCCTACCCCCTAACGTCTCTGGGGGCCAGAGCCCCCCCTGCGGGTCCCACAGCCGAGATGCCCCGAGGCCCTGCGTGGCCGGCCCCCTCCTTCCCCCGCACACCGTGCCCTGGCACTCCTGGCTTCTCCCCACTGCGGCCTGCCGACCTGTCCACGGGTGTCATCACCCCAGGGGCCGAGCTGGGGGGCAGCCAAGGGCCTGGCTGCGAGGAGACGGGCACTTGCAGGTGGCTCTGCTGGGCGTGCAAACCCACACTGGGCTCCCACCACCGCCGGTCAGCGTGGGCACCAACTTACACGACTCCCTTCCTTTCATAATAGTGGTGCTTTCTTTGGCAGGAGACCTTCGCAGACAGGACGAAAATGACTGTGTTGACCTGAAAAACAGTTTTAAAAGCCACGTCGGGGCAGCTCCTCAGTACCGCCACAGCAGACCTTTGAAGGCCAAACGCTTCCAAGGGTCTTTGTCTGCGACTGGCAGTGTGGCTGGAAGGAGAGGGCCCCGCACGCCCCGCCTGCCCGCCGGGCGGCTCCCCAGGACGCAGACGCCTCGCAGGGCCGAGGTGCAGACCTGGAGCCAGACGTGCAGGTCTCGGGGTGAGGCCTCAGCACCACAGATCGGGAGTTCTGGGGAGCCAGGGACCCCGCCGGCTCCCAGGCCCCGTCCAGCCCACGCACCCGGCTTCCCACATCCCCGGAATCGTGGGCACTGCTCCCAGACTCACAATGATAACCGTTCCAACGGGCCCGACGAAGCTCCAGATCAAGGTGTCCCGAAGGGACAGCCAGCAGAAGTCCGGGTTTCCGTAGCCCTGGGGGTCCAGGCCCACTGCCAATCCTGGACGACAGGGTGGGGGGTGAGGGCCTCGCCTCGGGAGAGGCCACGGGCGGGCCTTCCCAGCCCCACGCACACTCCACACGCGGACCACGGGGACCGGACACACTGCATACGGACCACGCACAGCATGTCCGGACCACACAGCAACCCCCACCCTCACATGCTACAAACCACGCACACACCACATACTCCACATACAAAGCACACTCGCTATATACAGGACGTACACCACATACACCCGTGCACACTACACACAGAGCACACACCAACCCCCTCCACCCCCACACATGCCACATACAGGATACACAGACCACACACTACACAGCAGGTACACACACTCACTACACACAGACCACAACCACACGCACAGAACACACGCACACACCACATGATCGTGCACACGCCCCTCCCCCCCCATCAATCCACATGGTGGGCAGACTCTGAGGGTTGGCGTCAAGTGCCACAGACAGAACCCACCCCCGGCTCTCAGGGGATGCATCTCCCCAGCGGGCACTGAATGATCACACTCGTGTGAACAGACACAAGTGCCGGGGCGGGCTGCCTCTGCTGGGCCAGTCACGCCGGGTGCCAGGGACAGAGGAGGCCGGAGAGCATGTCCGCCTGGGCCCGGGGGTGCGGGTCCCCCTGTCGTGGGCTCTCATTGGGCCCCATCATGCGGATTCCCCAGGCGGGGGTCGGCTCTGTCCAGGCCACCCCAGGGGGGGTGGCGTCCTCACCTGTGATGATGGCTGGGATGCCCCAGCCCACGACATAGTAGAACCTCATGGGGCCGGCGTCGATGTTGCGCACCTCGGTCAGCATGCGGTACACGTGCAGGCTCTCCACGAAGGTCCAGGCAAAGGTGCTCATGTAGACGTAGTGCAGGCCGATGGCGATCACCGTGCACAGGAACTGTGAGGGGGAGGCTCGCTCAGCGCTGGCTGAGCCCACACCGCCGCGGGGCACCGGACAAACGGCCGCAGGGTGCGGACGGAAGGGACCAAATCCCACCGCTCTGCAAACCTGAGGCTACGTGGGTCTGAGAAGGGGAACCCCGTGAGCCGGGTTTTTCTGTGGGATTCACCCAAGAATGGCTGGGCACTGAGTCACACGTCTCAGGCTCCCGGTGTGGACCAGCGTGGTCCTCCCCAGGGACCCTCCCCAACCCGGACCCGCGCCCGGGGAGAGCGCAGCTGGGAGGGGCTGGGGGGAGGTGTAGGCAGAGCCGCTAGTGTTTCCATTAGAAGCTGGAAACTTGTATTTCCGGGTCATGGTTCCGAATCCTTAGCTGCAGGCATTCGAAGGTGAAGGAAATAGCGGAGGAGGCAGCGGCTCAGGTGGCGAGCCCCAGGCTGTGGTCCTGCCATCCACCCACCCCTGGACCCTGGTGTGGTCTCCGGGGTCTAGCAGGTGTGGCCAGAGGGACGGCGACGCCTCCTGCTTCCCCCCCCCCCCCATCCAACCTGCGAGGACCTAACAGAGCCCCGCACCTCCTGCGGAGAAGACAGGGGCGGGAGCATCTGCTCTGTCCTCAGTGCCACGGCCGCACCTGCCGCCACTGCCCAGGTGCCTGGAGGGAAACCCAGCTGCCACGGGGCAGCCGAGGGCCAGCGTCCCACCCTCTCCAGGCCTTGGAGGGCCAGCCCCGTGTCCCCGGGAAAGGGAGGAAGGCAGCGACCGCGAGAGGCTGGGGACACTGTGTGGCCCCATGGAGTCCAGCCTGAGGCCATCAGTGTGACTCCAGCGTGAGGAGCCGAAGGCCAGACCTCCCAGAGCTCCGGGCCTTGGTCCAGGGCGGCCTCACGTGGGCCTCCTGGCAGGGGCCACACTGGCCAGGGCTCCCCAGGCTGCCCAGCGGGAGGTGTGAGCAGGGGCACCTCCAAGGTCCCAAAACGCTGGGCAGGCGCTGGGGAAAGGGGGGCACTGAGACGGGAGGGAAGAGAAAGCCCCAGCCCTGCCCTGCTGACCCCCCACACCCTGGCCAGCACCTGCCACTCCTGGCCCCCACATCCAGGTCCCACCCCTCATGGTCACACCCACATCTAGGCCCTGCCCCTCCTGCCCTGCACCCCCACTCCTAACTACCCCTACATCCAAGTCCCACCCTCCTGGTCACACCCATAAGTAGGCCCCGCCCCTCCCCAGAGCACAGCCAACCCCTGCTCCTCCTGGTCCCACCCCTCCCTAGGCCCCACCCCACACCTGTCCCTCCCTCGGGCCACACCCGTAGTCCCGCCCCATTCCTGAGAGGGTCTATGCAATCCCGGCTGCCTTAGCATCAGCGCAATGTCCCAGGGTGTCAGTGTCCCTGCCAAGGAGATACCCCCACCCCATCCAACGGACACAGGCGTGCAGGAAACAGGGCCGCCACCCTGACCCACACTGGGGGCTGCTCTGCTCAGGTGCCAGGCCAGTGAACCCTGGGGGGAGCGGAGCCACCTGCTGCCATGTCAACCTGCACAGGCCTGGTTCTCCCCAGAAACGGGGCCCAGAGATGCGGGAGCACCTGGCCAGCACAGTGCGAACCAGGAACTCAAGTGGAAGAAAGGACAGCGTCTCACGTGATGCCTGGACAACTGCCTTCTGCCTCGGCCTCGGCGGAGTCGGGAGGCGGGGGGCTGCCCTTACCGATGGGGATGCGAAGGGTGAGCCTGGGGTGGGGAAGCCCCACAGCAGACATCCCCAGGGGCCCCGCATGCAAAGCACGGTGGCCTTGGGACAGGGGAGAACAAGGAGGCTGGCCAGCTTGCTGCCTTCAGTCATGTGAAAAGTAAACCCACAAAACCACTTTTGAAAAAAAAGAAGTGTTAGAGATACACTTTAAAATTTAACGGGGGGATCCCTGGGCGGGTCAGCGGTTTAGCGCCGCCTTCGGCCCAGGGCCTGATCCTGGAGACCCGGGATCGAGTCCCGCATTGGGCTCCCTGCATGGAGCCTGCTTCTCCCTCTGCCTGTGTCTCTGCCTCTCTCTCTCTGTCTCTCTCTCTCTGTGTATCTCTAATGAATAAATAAATAAATCTTTAAAAAAATTTAATGGGGCTGCACATGCACAGACTTTTGCATGACACGTACTACCTTTTCCAAAAACAAAACAAACGCAAAATGCTAATGCATAATAAGTCATTTCAACCTGCCAGTGATCTCGGAGATGAAAAACCTGCCCCACAGATAGGACTGTGGGTTCACAGAAAACCCAGAAAACCCAGGCAAGGTGCCAAGTCCCTAGAATCCCACGCGGCCAGCATTCCTTCCCTTGGAGCTCGGCAGCAGGGGCAGAGTCAGTGCCACGCTGGAGATTTAGCGGCAAGGGGTGGCACGCTGTGGACTCTGTGGTCCCCTGCTGGGACCACTCAAGGACACCCTTGAAGGCCTTTGAGACGAGTCATGCGGCTTCCCACCGGGCGCCTTCACCTGTCTGATGTGCTGAGGACACGCGGGGAGAAGCGCACCCGCCCGGCACCACATGGGGGGAAGGCCCCCTTCCGCCCCCCCTCCCGGGCCCGCGCCGCAGAGAGCACCCCGAGGGCGGCGAGGAGGAGGTCTGCCCTTGGGGGTCCATCCTCTGCCAGGCCGGTCCCGGCTCAGAAGCACCCAAGGCTGGCTCTCAAGGTGTCTGCCTGTGTCCCCTCGCCTCTGCCTACCGCCCTCCTCCTGAGGAGTCTGGCCACACCAGAGGGTCCGGAGGGGCTCCCGCTGCCTGCAACACCCGAGGAGGAGGAGCTCAAGTGTGCCAGGCGCCCTGAGCACCTAGCCAGAACATTCCCTCTTTGTCGTTTTATGCCACTTCCTCTCCGGCTTGGCCAGTCACCCGTCCCGGCTTTCATCTCACTCAGAGGCGTCTTCACCTATGCGCCCCCTTTCTGGAGCCCTGAGGCACCCTCCCATGCCCACCTGGCGCCGACTCCTGTCCTTCTCATGCCCGCCGTCCCAGCTTTGGTTCCAGGCCTCCCCTCCACCCTGCAGACCTAGGAAGATGCCACCCTGGCCGCCCTTCTGACCTCGTCATCTTCCCAACATGCAGGCCCGCTCATGGTTCTCCTTGGTACAACGCTGCCAGGCGGGGCCCCCCGGGCTCTGGGTGACCGGATTCCCCAACCTGTCCCGACTCATGCTGGACCCCTCCCACTGGAAGGTCGGTCCTTCCCTGACCAGGCACAGCTCGCACCCCCTGCCACCCTGGCACCACTCTGGCACGTGACACTCATGAACCACCATGCGTGTCTGCACCAGGAGTGGGGGCTCCACAGGCAGGGACGGGAAGGCCTCCTGGATCTGGGTCATTGGTGGGGGTAGCACAGTGACCATCAGAAGGTCCTTGCTGCATGAGGAAGGGAAAAACGACAGCTATGTCAACAGCACGCGGTGGCAGCGCCGGAAAGGCCCACCAAGAGCCTGTCGCTCACCTCGGGAGAGACGAGGATTAGGTGAGAGTGACCTCCGGACTTCCGGGAGTCCCTACGTATGCATGTGTGCTGGGCAGCTGGTCTCGCAGCTCCCTGGGGGACTGGGGTGCCCATTTTGTGATGGACACACAAGGGGGCACACACAGAACCGTGTGCCTTGGGCAGTCCCTCAATCTCGCTGGTCCTGGGCGCCTCACCTGTGAGAAGGGACGCTCCCCCCTCCAGGGCTCCGGGGGGACTCAGTGAGCCCAAGCGTGTGCATACGGCCTGGGGCGCACGGCTTGCCCGCCCCCCCGCCCATGCCCCCACGCCCTCCATCAGCGTGCTGTGCCCTTACTGTTTTGCAAATCCCCTTCGTAATAACGGGAAATCTCCCGGTCCCCAGCCAGGCGCTGCCAAAGCCACAGACCTCCCAGCTTCCCTGTGTCCCCGTTCTTCCCCATCTCACGGCTGCACCACCACCTCACTTCCAAAGGGCAGTCCCCACCCGCTCCCTGAGGACCTCGCCGTGGCCATCAGCCCGCCCCTCCCTCCTTCCCCAAGACCTGTCAGGGACGCAGAGCACCCGTATCCCACAGCAGCCCCGCCAGCCTCTCACCCTCTCCCCGCTCAAGGCCGGCCTACTCCGTTAGCATCTCCACCATGTCACCCCCACTCGTGCCCTTGGAAGGTTACGTGTGAAACCTGAGGCACCGCTGCCTCCGCCCAGGAAAAAGGTCTGCGGGGCTGCACGCACACCCTGGGGAAGGGGCGGCAGGGGGCCTCACCGGGTTTCCCGTCTGGGTGATCCCGATCACGAAGACCAGCTGCGAGAAGAAGAGTGCCCCGATGAGGTTCTTGTGGATGCTGTGCAGGTTGGAGCGCAGCGTCCGCAGTAGCGCGAGGAGGACGAAGGCCACCAGCAGGGCGGCCAGCGACAGCGACACGGCAGCGTAGGTGACGATCTTCAGGGGCAGGACCTCTCCGTGCTGCGGGCGGCGGGAGGGCAAGGCAGGAGGGCGTAAGGGCCTCAGTGGCACGGAGCTTTTTGCACAGTGAAGGCACAGGGACATCGAGCTTATTAGGGCAGGAGCCAATGTGACCGTGACACGGCTCTCAGGCTGCCCAAAACCAACCACAAAAACCAAATGAGTTGTTGGGGGGGATAAAAAAAAAAATGTCCTGGAGAGAGGTGGCGGTGGTGGCTGCCCCGCACTGCGAACAGCCCGGCTGCGGACACGTGGCCAAGGTGGAGAATTTGTGTTCTGTGCCTACTGCTGCCATTAAAAAAATTCTATAAAACCTCACACGTGAATGCTACTACCAAGGAGATGCTGGGCCTGCCTGCCCCAAATCCTGATCCGACAGGGACTTCAAAAAGACTCTGACAGCTGCACAGGGGTCCTACTGTCTCCTTCTGCAAAACAGGACCCAGGACCCCGCAGAACTTAGGGAACAACCAGCATCGGTTCTCCGGCGACTCCCAGAAAGCGTTGTTCTGAGCTCATGACTCACGTAGGACTGTGAGCCGGGCTCCCCAGGGAAAGGCTGGGAGCCAGGAGGGGGCTGGGACGGGGAGGCCGAGGGCTTGGGGTTTTTTCCTTCCACACTTGGGGGGCCCTGGAGCTGCACCTGCCCCTGGGAGCTCTGGCTTGGAGGCACCGGGGCAGGGAGCAGCGAATCCTATTCTAGTTTGATTTCTTCTCCCTGAGTTCCAGCTTTCTCTCCCTGAGAGTTGCTCATGGCCTGCCCAGCTCGCTGGGTAGGGGAGGACCCCAATCCTGCCCCTACGTGGACCGAGGCCACTAATAACTACCCCCCTCCAGGTCAGGACCTGGTGCTACTGGCTCAGAAGTGCCACCTGCCCCCGGGAGCTCTGCGGTCAGGGCAAGGCCCAGGGGCAAACCCTTTCCTCTTGTCACCCTGGCTGCCATCAGCAACTCAGGGTGTCACCCTCCCAGCAATGTTACAGAAACCGGCACACCAGAGAGGCTCTGGGAGGGACAATGGCCTGGCCTCCCAGGACACATCCCAGGCCTGAAAAAACAGGTTGACAGGTGAGGCCTATCGGCCTCTGTTCTGGGTGCCAGACACCAGCGTCAGCACATGTCCATACCCAGACTGCCCTTGCGGGGGGCCCACTGCCCTATTCACCCTGCCCCCCGCGGGCTCACAGGGGCCAGCTCGGGTTCCCAGGCCCGGGGGGCGGGGAGAAGAAGCCAGAGGTTAAACATTAGCCGGCAGCCTCGGTGGCTCCTAACCGAGCCCCCCCTTTTGTGTCTCTGGGCCAGTGTGTGTGGCACTAACAGGCGACACTCCCTTTGTTCTGGCCAGCCGGCTCTGCTGCCCCTTAAAATTTAAAGTGGGGTAGACACAGCACGGGAATCCTGCTTTGAAGTGAGGTGCATATTCCGGGGCTTTCTTTTCTGTCTGAGGCTCAGGGTCTCGCCGCCGTGGCGTTTTCATTTATAACCCAGCCTCTCTGAAAAGGGGTTGTGATCCTGGCAGATTGTGGCCAAGCCCCCCGAACACAGCTTGCAACCGCGGATTCGGTTTGTTGAGGGGGCAGGTTTGGGGGCCAGGCCGACTCTCCAAAGGGGCCTCATCCCTGGACACACTGTCCCGGGAGGGCAGGGCTGCCCACGGGACCGTGCCCACCTCACGCCTGGAGACGTCCATGAGCACCGCAAAGCTGGTCGTGTGGCTGCACCGGCAGGCGACGTGGGTCCGATTCCGGGACAGCAGCTCGCAGCCCTTGGCCGACCACCCTCCTGCTCCCCCGATGCTGCAGAAAGAAGGCAGGTGTGAGAGGACCCCTTCCACCCGGGGGGTTGTGTGGCGTCCCTAAGACACGCGCCCCTGTCTGTTGCCCGCTAGGAGGACAGGAGCCCTTGGACCCGTGTGCACGCCCTTCCCCCCTTTAGTGGCCGGGGAGTGGCCCCAGGCAACCCTCTGAAGCTCACTGTTTATGTGTCATCTCGCAGTAAAACTTAAACGGGGACGTCTCGGGTCGACCGCACGCCCCTTTTGTCAGAAACATCCGTCGGTTGTGAAAGTGGCTGCTTTGTACTTAGTCTCTCTTTGGAGTCGAGGTGTTTTGAGAAAGAATATCTCACGTTCATTTTCCACTTTCATCTTCAGGTTGCACAAGGTTTTATGGCAACTGCCTGGAAGCAGGGCCCAATTATCACTCCCCTTTCCCTGACGGGAGCCCCAAATGACAAGCTGCCACGGGTGTGGCTCAGGCTCGGAGAGAGCCCTGCCCTCCGGGGCTCTGAGAAAATCAAGTACCTGCTCTCTGATCCTCAGTTTACTCATCTGTAAAATGGGGTGTGAAGGCTAATACGTGTCTGCCAAGAGCTCTAAGATCTGGGGAGGACAGGCACCGAGGAGAACAGAGAGGATAATTAGAGCAATAGCTAATTGCTGGGATCCAATCGGGTGCCCGTGAGACACAGCCGTGCCTCGCGCATGCCAAACAGACCTTCACGCTTCCCTCATGCCTGAAAGTGGGTCCTTCTTTCTCTCTTTTGTAATCTGAGTATCTATTATCCTCCAGACACAATGCTGCGTGCTCATTAACCAGAATTTGGAAAATAAAAGAACTGCAAGATCTCTGCCCAGCCAAGCCTGCTTCCCAGCAGGAGCCCCTGCAGCCGGGCGTCTGCACACTCCCCCGGGTGCCAGCTCCCAGCACGGTGTGCAGCTGGAACCCCACTTGGTGGACATCTCCTCGGTCTATTTTGAAGCACGATGTGAGAGCACAAACTCTCAGACGCAAAAGACGCCATCCTAGCTTCAAGCAGGGGTGGTGCGGGCCGGGCCTCGGAGGGGCAAAACCAGCCCCAGCAGCCACTGGGCTGACCTCACGGGCAGGTGGCAGAGGCCAAGGACCCCCGTTTGTTAAAGAGACCCCCCCACACACACACACACACTGTCCACGGAAGGGCCCCTGGGCCAGTGTCTGAGTCCTGCGTCCTGTGTGCACAGGAAAAGCCCCACTTCGTCTGATGGTGGAATGCTGCTGCATCCCCGGCCCTGTCTCCATGTCGACCTTCTCCAGGGACCTCTGAGTGCCCGTATGTGTGTGTGCATATGTGTGTACATAGATATGTACGTGTTTATTGTGGAACTCTGTGTAGGGGCCCTGGACACCCTCAGGACGAGCCTCCTGCCCCACGAGAGCCCAGAAGGGGCGCAAGAGACCACAAACGAACACCCCATGAGACACTGGAGTGCTGGGGGCTGCAGCAAAGACCCCATGCCCAAACGCAGAGCTCCAGGGGTGGGCGTGGGGGTGCCATCACTCCCTCCTGGCTTTCCCTTACGTGATAGAGTGGTTCCAGAACACGCAGACAGGCTTGGTGCGCTCCTCTGTCTCCAGCAGGACATGCTCCACCAGGACAGGCCTCTCCAAGGGGCTGGGGAGTGGGGCCCCCTCGCTGTACACCACCGCGCTCACCACCGGCGTGTTAATGACAGGCCGGTTAGGCAGCCTGGTGTGGAGAGGTGAGAACGCAGGGAAGGATGCTCTTAGCGGGCACTCGTCTAAACCCATGCGCGGACGCCGGCAGCACCCGGGGCAGGTGCTGCTTCCGAGAAGGGCCCGGGCCGTGGCGGCAGCTCTGTCACTAACGGGGAGGGCGCAGGGGACTGGTCACCCCAGGTTTCCGGACTTCGGAAACGTAAAAATGAAGAGAAAGTAGGCACGTGCGTCAAGGTGTCGCGGCGCGTGATCCACAAACCGCAGAAAGCCTCGAAGCCATCGGAGGGCCGGAGTAAATAGAGCTCATGGCCGAGTCTCAGCCGGCCGCGAGAAGGGTGAACTTGAGGACCACAGGCCCAAGGACGGGTGTGGAGAAGGTCTGGAAGGCCGAGCAGGGAGGCCCCGGGGAGCGCCCAGCTCTGCTGGGGCCCCGCCATCCCCGGGGCAGCGTTCTCCAGCCCGTGTGGACCTGGCAGCTAGGGGGGCAGCCCGGGGTGCATGGGGTGGGGGCGGCCCCTCTGTGCGGGATGACACCACTGGCCCGGGTGGCAACAGCGTCCGTGGAGGCGGAACAGGGCGCATGCAGGGTGGGGGCAGCCTGGCAGCGACAGCAGGGAAGGTGGGGCCCAAGGCCAGATCCTTGTCCAAGGGAGCTGTCAGGGCAGGGGGCTGCATCCGGGGGCCAGGGTCACGGTGTGAAGTCCTCATACAGACGCATGGGCGGTGGGGATGTGACTTAGGAAAGCCCCCTGGAATTATCTAGAAACAGGCCTTACCGGAGGCTGCGGCGGTCAGGGTCATAGCGCTCGGGCAGGAGTTGGCCCAGGGTCCGGTAGATGATGACGAGGGCCACGGCGAAGCGGCCGGGCTCGTCGGGGTGCCTCTTCTGCCTCCTGAATGGGGCCTCCCTGTGGGCGCCAGGCCCCGGGGGCGCCGTCTGCGGTGCGGCCTTCCGAGCGGCCGGCCTCACTGTGGGGCTCTCTGCAAGGCAAGCGGGGCGTGAGGGTGGGAGCCTGCATCCTACGGCAGGTGCCTCCTGAAGTCACAGAGGTTCTGCGGGAAACGGCAGGTGCTCCCTCGGGAGACTACGCAGCGAGCCCCCACGGGACGCCCCAACCCTTCTGGGTGCATGCCCCGCGCTGAGGCAGGGGTTCCGGGAGACATCTGCACACTCGCGTTCCCAGCAGCGCGACCCACAACGGCCCCAGCGGGCCGTCAACCGACCGACGGATGACAGACGCGCTCTGTCCACGCGGTGGGACACGATCTGGCCTTAAAGACGGAGGAAGCACCACCATCTGCCCCAACTCGGACGAGCCCCGACCACGCCGTGCTCCGTGGAAGACGCTCAATCCCGCGTGACCCCATGTACGGGAGCACCGTGGAACGCAGAGGCAGAAGAGGGGCTTCCGGCCACTGGGGGCGGGTGTCTGGTGGGGACAGACCAGTTCTGGGGACGACGGTGGCAGTGCCCACACAACACCGGGGATGGAGCAGATGTTGCCAAACTCTCACCCGGCCGTGCTCAGGATGGAGCATGTTCCGGGCACCTCCCCACGATTCAGGAAAAAGCAGCAGCGCTCACAGGCCCACAGGCTGATTCCATCACCCCAGGCAGGGGGCCCACGTGGGCTGCCCCAGGAGCGGGAGCATGTGAGAGGGACAGGGGACCCTCCTGTGGGTTTACGTCTCGTGCTTTTATGCCACGTGAATCGTGGGAGTGTTTGAAGCTGTTCGTGCTCTAGCGACATAAGAGGCCAGGAGCAGCCCCCGAAGTACACACACTGGGGTGTGGATGCTTAAGACATCTTGCCACTGGGCACGTAACCACGGGTGCTGGGAGGCTGAGGCTTTCCCCCATCCCTGTGTCCACGCGTGGTCACAGGAGGGGGTCTGGCCACCCTCACCGCATTCTCAACACCCGACAAAATGCCCCTGGTGGCACATCGTCCACAAGTCATCTCTGGGAGAATCCAGACCATGCAGCGCTGAGCTGCGTTGGCAAGCACATGCTCCAGGGAGGGACACGGGTCGTGGGAGGGGCAGGGCCCGGGAGACAAGCCTGCGGGGGGCTGGGAGGTGCAGTGGGGGCGGCTGTCCTCTCTGCCCGCGCCCCACCACACAGGGGGACACCGCACACTGAAAGGCCCAGCTCAGGACAGCTAACCGATCCCAGCAAAATGCCATCTGACCAACCGGTGTCGGCCCCTCTGACATGGGCACGCACACCTTCAACGTCCTCCTGGCCCTGCTCAGGGTCGATGACGGGTCAACACCACCAAAGGCTGGTCAGCGGCCCTGGTTTTGGGGTTAGGCAGGGCAGGAGGCTCTAAGTGTCTCAGGGGTCACTGTTTCCAAGGTTTGCACTGAGGCTTTCTGGAAGGTAACTGGGGGGGGGGGCAGCTGGGGCTCCTCGATGGGGCGGCTGCAGGGCATTGCCCCCCAGCCCACCTGCTTTGGGATGCCAGTCACCTAACTGGCCTACCCCCAGCTCCTCCTCTGGGGGGAGGCAGTGCAGCTGCAGGCTTTTCTTAGTGAGACGGCCAGGTGCTCCTCCACCGGGGCGACCCTGCCCGGGCCTCCGCCTGTGGGCCAGATGCCCCCCAGGGCTCAGACCTGACCTGGACGGAAGCAACTATCCCCACCCAGCAAGGACATTTATGGGTACTTGGCTCCTGGACGGTCCCAAAGAGTGGGGGCCAAATGAGGTGCTGACTCAGTGCCCCCCGGGTCCTGCTGCCTCTCATCTGGTTGCTTCTGGAAGCAACAGACCGTTTGACTCCCAGCAGCCGCTGGCCAAGGCTCCATCCTCCTCCTCCAGCAGAGCTGCGGCCTCCGGGCAGCATCACATGGCACTAGAGGGAGCAGTGGGCACACTGGACAGTGTCCCGGGTCACGGTGGCCTCTCGGGAGCTCTCACAGCCCAGAGCCTGCCCCTTCCCAGTGTTGCTCCGGGCCCCAGTGAATGGCCACGTCCAAAGCCTTAGCTTCATCCACGGCTCAACTGGCTTCACTGCATCCCCAACGAACTGCCAGCTAGTAAGTGGGTCCCAAGGGCTCCCCGTGGATAAGGCATCCAGGAGCACCTCACCCCTTACTGGGTGATGCATATGCCAAGATGCATATGCCATCTGGGCCAAGGGCATGCCAGGTCATGGGGAGAAGAGGGGCCAGAGTCCAGGGCTGGGATGAAAGCCCGTTTACGGGACAGTCAGGGCAAAGAAGGATTTGGGCCAAGGTGGGAAGGTCAGTGTCTGCATAGGCCTGGCCATGCCCAAGGGGGTTGGTGAGAGGCGGGCAGAGGCGAGCCCTCGGAGTGAAGCCCCGGGGCTCTGGGTCACCGTCCCATACGTGGGGAAGAGATGCAGGTCCTCCAGGAGGGACACAGCAGGTGGTGGGATTCCGAGGGGCTAGGGGGCCAGAGGCACCCCCTCTACCTCCTGTAAGTTCATCTACCCAGATCGTGCTCTGATTTTCAGCTGGAAGCTTGAATGCTTTTCCTCTGCTCCCCTGCCACGTGAGGAGTCAGGTGTTTGGGAAAATTGGAGGGGGGTTAGGTCACAGAAGCCAGGGGCCTGAGTCTTTTCATCAGTAAAAGAACTGGTGGGGTCCCCTACGCGGCGATGGTGCTGGCTAACCAACAAGTTGAATGAAACACCACGTATGGGGCTGAGGGGGCCCGAACGTCGGCCAGCGGCTGTACCAAGGACAGCAGGGCAGCAGCCGCCAGAAGCTTCTCTCATGGGACCTTCTAAAGCAGACTGGGCTCCTGGGTGTCCACTCCTGATGCCACAGGCTTGGAGATGGAGGGCGACCCAGTGGTCAGTTCAGAAGCAGAGACACTGACAGCGTCAGAGAAAGAGGCTGCTTCTAGGTCAGGATAAGAAGCAACGTGTGCAGGCACCACCTGCCTCTCCCGACGACAGCTAGGAACAAACCCTGCCGAACGCTGGAAGCCCACACCGACCCCAGGTTACAGTTTGAAAGATGAGGTCAGCGTCCAGGTGGATCCTACATCAGAGTAAGGATAATAAGGCCACAGAACCGACAAAACTAATTTCCAAAAAAAAAAAAAAAAAATGTTTCAGGGACGCCTGGGTGGCTCAGCGGCGGAGCGCCTGCCTTCGGCTCAGGTCATGATCCCAGGATCCAGGATCGAGTCCCACATCAGGCTCCCTGCAGAGAGCCTGTTTCTCCCTCTGCCTGTGTCTCTGCCTCTCCCTGTCTGTCTCTCATGAATAAAGAAATAAATCTTTTAAGAAAAAATGTTTCAAACTTTAAATTGTCCGTTAGAGAATTTTACGTTTTCTTTTCTTTCTTTTTTTTTTTTTTATAATTTTACGTTTTCAAGCGTCCGTTACTTTGAGACATTTTTCAGTAGCTGGAGTGGATCTGTGAAAAATACTATGCTTTAAGAAAATTCCAAATGTTTAAGCCACTTGGTAATATAGTCCTACCCCAGGAATAAAGAACTAGCTTGTTTACGGGGGATTCTAAAACGTCACAGACACGTAGAGACAGCTTTCCCTTGCACGTCGGGGAAGACTAGCGCACACGATTTAAGCGCTCTCTTGTTTGTCAGGTCATGAGTCAGCCAAGGACTTGCAAGAATGACTCGCCACCGCCACTTGGGTGTGGTGCCAGCCAACGCCCACAGTGGGCCCTGCGTTCAGGGTAGGCATGCGACATGCACCCCCCTCCCCTGAACACGCTCTCCTACTGAGAACCGCTCTGCTTACTATTGTAGGACCTCCGGGGGACCCCCACCTCCCGAGGGCAGCCGAGCGGCCTACGGGGCTTCACCTTTGCTCTCGGGTGGTTTGAAGAAGTCAGCCGAGAAGAACACCGAGGACTCCAGCTCCTTTGGGAACTCGTCACGAATGTCCTCAAAGCGCGGCACCCTGGCGCCGGTGAAGTTGAACGTGTCGAAGATGTCGACGGCCAGAACTGTGGGGACAGGTCGCCCTTGTCAGCCATCCCCAACTCCTCCCACGGGAGCTTCCTCGGTCACCACCTGTGGTTTCCAGACCGACCAGAGCCACCGCCCTCACCGACCACTGCTTTTTTTTTTTTTTTTTTTAGATTCTTAAAAATTTATTTATTCATGAGAGACACAGAGAGAGAGAGGCAGAGACACAGGCAGAGGGAGAAGCAGGCTCCATGCAGGGAGCCCGACGTGGGATTCGATCCTGGGTCTCCAGGATCACGCCCTGGGCTGAAGGCAGGTGCTAAACCACTGAGCCACCCGGGCTGCCCCCGACCACCTTTCAAACAGAATCTACTTCTACTCTTCTGTGTTCTCGAGACCTGCCAAGAGTCACACTGCTTTAGCCCTGAGCATGAAGTGAGAAATCGCAGTGGCTTCGGGGACCGTCTGGCTGGGGTGTGAGAAAGGGGCGGCCAGAGAAGCAGTAACTCTCTCCCTGCCTCTGCCAGAACCTGAGCAGGTGCTGGGACTGACCCCAGGGGCTACTGTGGGGGGACACTGTCAAGCCTGAGGCTGTCGCGCCCCCCCCAAACGTTGGCACTGACCTCCACTGCTCTAAGGAGCCTGGTGGTGGAGAGGCCAGCAGTCACCCCTACATGCCGCAAGGTGACCCCAGTCACCCCACTGAGCAGACTGGTTTCACACCCCCCAGTATGAAGGGTGCCCACAAGCCACCCACACGAGCAAGGGCTGGGTTCCCACCCCAGTGCAGGAAGGATGCTCCCAGACAGAGCAGCAGGGACACGCCACAGGGGCTGCAGGCAGCGGCAGGCAAGATACTCGGCCAAGAACCGCCTGAATGTTCCAGAAGGGACGAGGGTGCAGCCTGTCCAGCCCTGAGGTCAGCTCCACAGATCCTCCTCCAGGGCAGAAGAATGCCCAGTGTGGTCATTTTTTTGTGCCCCCCCAGTGATGATGGGTGCTGAGCCCACCCCACCCCCCCAGCACAGGGCAGGCCAGGGTGGGGGTGCTCAGGAAGGGCCTAGGACGTTGCACATCTTCGGGCCACCATGTGGGGGCCCCTCCCCAGGCAGCCCCAGGGGCCACATTAGGGATGCTGCTTCCAGGTTAGGGCTCAGGCCCTCCCAGTGATGGATATGCATAAAGCCGTCCCCCAGCGCCGCCCGAGCGCCCCCAACCTGGGTGCCTAGTAACCACGTGCAAGAGGAGAAAGCGAGGGCCCTCATTTATGGGAGGGGCCCTCACCCCACCCCAGGGACTGCCCGCTCTGTCTGGGTGGTGGGGTGGGGGTTGGTTGAACCATCTGGGGCTTCCTCCCCATGAAGGAACCCGACCGTTTAAACCCCTGGACCTCAGAGTGGCACATCCTGGGCACTGGGGTGACCTGGGTCACCAGGTATCTGCTCAACCTTCAGCCCCTGACTCAGAGAGGGCACACCGCCCAGGTACCTGGCCAGCCTGTCCCTTGCCCTTCCCGGGCTCTGTGCCTCTCTGAGCCTGGAGGGCTGGACCGCAGCCAGACCCCACACCTGCTTCCCCACAGCCTCACACCCGCGTGCTGGGGGGCCTGCAGACCGCCAGGGCCAAGCTGGATCTGGCCCGGACCCTTGGCCTGGGAGTGAGGTGTGTGTCTCCCTGGCTCATCTCTGAAAGGCTGGACAAGGAGGGTCCTGTCTCCCTATCTGCAGACACAGAAACAGGCCAGAGTCGGTGACCCCTTCCTACAGTCGGCCCCAGGAGGGGCCACACCCAGACCTGTACCCCGGGGCCCGAACCTGGAGCACACCCACGGCCCCCAGCCCAGCCGGCTCATGCCCTTACTCATGTTGGCAGTGACGATGACGAAGGGCCTCAGGTAGGTCCTCCGCACGTTGCGCACCATGTTGCCGAAGTAGGCCTCAAAGCCCCTCAGCAGCTGCACCGCGCCCCCCTCACTCCGCTGGATCTGCTCCCACGCGGCCTGGGTGTCCGGGGCCAGGAGGGCACTGCCCGTGCGCACCACGTCCTGGTCAGACAGACAGATGGCACTCAGCTGGTGAGTGAGCCGGCCCGAGGAGGCCAAGCTGATGCGGCAGGGGGCACACCAGGCTCTGGAGAGCCTCGAGCATCCCGAGACCAGGCGGGTGGGATCAGACGGGGGGAAGAACCTGGGTGTTTCCTATTTCAGAGGCTGGAGCCACCCACATGTCAGGGAGAAGCCCACATACACTCGGAGATGCGAGGGGGAGAAGGCACGGTTACATCAGAACCCCAACCGCACCGCCGCCCCTCTGCTGACCGCAGCCCAAGGACACACTGCGGGCTACCCTGAGGTCACGCTCCTGACTCCTCCCCCGCAATCTCAAGGTTTATGCAAACGGGGCTATCCATAGGGGCTCTAACATGAAAACTGGGAGAGAATTTCTGTTTGCAAAGAATCAAAAATAGGAATAAACTCCATTGGCCCAAACTCAGGTCTGGACTGAAATGGAATCCAGGGGAACCTGCCTCAGTGTAGATCAGTGTAGATAGAGATGTTCCCTGGGGGTCTCTGTGTGGAGGGGGAGGCTCCCCGGGGGTCTCTGCATGGAGGGGAAGGCTCCCCGGGGGGGTCTCTGTGTGGAGGGGAAGGCTCCCCAGGGGTCTCCGTGTGCAGGGGGAGGCTCCCCAGGGGTCTCTGCGTGCAGGGGACGGCCTGGAGAAGAGTCCAGAAGAAGCATGGAGCAATACTGCTCACTGCCCAGCAGTTCACAAACATCAGGACGAATGAGCATCTCTCCTCACCAACCATTCTGAACCAACCATTCTTTGGGGCCGATTACTTAAACAAAAAACACGATGGCCTCTGCAGGAGACATCAAGGTCTCTGAAAGCAGGACCCCGAGGTGGGAACAGAGACTCTGGAGCCTCCTTACAAGCTACATGCCCTGGGCTCTCTCTGCCTCAGTTTCCTAACCTGTACCACAAATGGGGCAGTACCCATGCTACATCCCAGGACGTGTGGGGAGTGAGTGGCTAGTTCACGTAAACCACACGGAACGCCGGCCAGTACTAACGGTCAGTTGTCAGTGACCAGGCTGTCCCCACCACCAAGACCGTGACTCATCCGTGCCCTCGCCCAAACGCCCCAAGCCCTTGCAACCAGTCTCGCTGGTCACGGTGCTGGCCTGGCGCGGGTGCAGAGACGGAAGCTCCGCCCTGAGGGTACGGGCTGCAGCGATCTTGCACAGCCGAGCATGGACCTCCGGCCGCCCCTCGCGCCCCCTCAGGACCCCCAGCCCACAGCTCAGCCTCAGCCCGCGGGGGCCTCCCCAGGGCCGCCTACCCTCACCTGGTGGAAGTCGGCATCCCGCGTGGCCGCCAGCTCGAAGCCCTGCTGGCCACTCTCGTGCAGGAGGATGCGGGCCAGCAGCTGGTAGGCCGTCCGCACGTCGTTGCCGAAGAGCGCGCCCGTGTGCTGCGTGGCGTTCCGCAGGGCCTTGGCCAGCCGCAGCGACCCGTCGCCGTCGATGCGCGTCTCATTACGGCTCAGCTTCTCGTTCTGCGCAGGAGGAGCAAATGACACGTCTGCACCCTGACCGCGGCCGCCGTGCCCTTTCCTGTTACTCAGAAATCCCTAACGTTCCGGTAGAAACGTTCTTGTTGGACGAGGACTTTAAAAAACCCCAAAGCAAAAGTGAACTTTGGCTGTTCCCTACAGCACCAACCGGGCGGGGCTGCCGGGCCGGAGAGTGCTAGAAAGAGATGCCACGGAAGAAGCCAGAGAGAAACCTGTGGTGACAAAGGGCAAGCTTGGAGGCAGTGGGGCCAGAATATGGGGGACCCCATGTTTCCAGATCCAGATGCAGGGCCGGTCCTGGCGGGGGGTGGAAAAGCAGCTGCGCCCTGCGGGGGGCACCCGGAACAGATATGCGCGATGTTCTAGAGTCGGCCCAGCCCCTGGCCCCGGGGTCCCTCTGCCACCCGCCCCCTCCCTAACCACCCCCCCACCCCGCACGCACGCGGGTCCCTAAGGCACGGGCCTACCATGGCTTTGAGCTCCAGGAAGGAGACAGTGGTGCAGTTGAAGAGCTCCGCGGGCAGCCAGCCCTTCTCCCCACTGCAGTGTCGGACTGCGTTTCCTAGGGAACAATGGAAGGGACAGGGGACCCTGACACCCCAATCGCTAATGATGCTCGTCCATCTGTGTGCGCCGACACCCGGTGTGTTTGGTTGAGGTGCGATCCCCAGGCATGAGGCCTGCCCCTCGGCCAGCCCCAGGCCAGCCAGGCCCTGCGGCCACGAAGCCCATGCAAGCTCTCTCCCCACGCGTCCGGGGCCACGTCTGCAGCTGCCTGACTTGCACCGTGAGGCCTGAGCCGCCCGGGGACTGTGAGCAAACATGTGAGCACGCCCACGAAAACAGAAACGGGCTCTGTCGTTGAACATCCGTGAGGCCTGAGCGTCTGCCACGAATCCGACTCGCAATCGTGTGCTTTGGTTTGTCGTCTCCCTGGACCTCCGGACACCCCTCGGGGCGTAGATGCAGCTACCACCCCCACTTTACAAAGAGAACCCCGCGCTGGGAACAGTGAAGCAGCCTGAGTCCCGGCCACTAAGCTCGTAGTAACGTTTGCATTATGGCCTTTCCGGGTTTTGTCATTTATTATTAAGGAAAAGGTCTAATTTTCCCCCAACACTCCGGTAAAGAAATTTTGTTGACACAGTACATCCCGTGAGTTCTGATGCCTCGGCCAAGTCTCCCCCACGCCACGACCGACTGCCTGCCTGGAATGGATGCCACAGGCCACGGTACTTACCCACGGAGCCCTTGGGACACGGCACCGCTGCTGGCTGCCCAAACTTGGTCTGCGGCCACCAGATGCCAGCCTCAAAAGCGCGGGGACATCCGTTGTAGATCACTGGGGTACGGGGTGGGGAAGGAAGGCTGCTCAGCCGGGCACGGCCGTGCCCACAGAGACGCAGGGCTCTCCGCGTGCCCTGCCCCCACCAAGAACCGGACGCCTGCATCTTCTCTCATCGGTGTTAGGTGGGGAGGGGGTGACCCAGGCTCTGACCCACGGCCACCAGCAGAAGGCCAGTGGACACTGTCAGACCGTGAGGTCTGATACACATGCAGACACGGGCACGCGCGCACGAGCCCAGCGCACTGTCCCTGCGATGCGGCCTGAAGGGATCATGGGGCCCCTCGGACCTTCACAGCCAAGCGTGGTGACCTCAGCGAAAGGGTTGTCACAGCGGTTGCACTGGCGGCCGATGACGCCGGACTTGCAGACACACTGCCCGGTGTCCATGTCACAGGTGCGGCTGTGGGAGCCGTGCGGGAAGCAGTCGCACGGCAGGCAGGCGTCCTGATCCGGGGGCCTGTAGTAATTCTCCTGTGGGAGCCAGAGCGGCACATGTGCTCCGGGTGCGGGCAGAGGCTCTGCTCCCGCGGGAGGCTTCCGAGCGTGTCCCGGTTACGGCTCGGCTCAGCTCCGGGGCCTCTGCCCGTTGCCCTCTGCCCACACCCCTCCGTGCTGGCTTCCCGGGCACCCGCCGTGCCAGACCGGGCAGGTGCATCCAGGAAAGTACCCCTCCAACTTCCTAGCCAATACTTGTGGACCACCCGCGGATCTGTCCCAGAAAAGACTAGATTCGAATGGAGATTTATGTACAACGATGGCCCTTGCAGGCTATTTTATTGTGAGAAGTCAGAAGCCACCTGAAGGTCTACCACTGAGCAGGTCAGGGTGACGGTCAGGAGCATGGGCTTAGGGTTGCAAAGTCCTGGGTTTGTGCCCATCTCGGACTTTTACTGGCAACACGGCCCTGGCCAGGCGACTCAAGGGTCCCCTGCCGAACAGTGGGATGGGCTGTGCATTGGGCAGAGCCACGGCCAGCGTCCAGGCTCCTATCAGGCAGGGACATGGAACCGACCCCACAGGGGGGTCTGACCACGTGTGTTAGTACCTGGTAGGAGGAGGTGCCTGTGTGGGTGGGGATGCAGTCAACGCTCAGGGCTGGCCGCCTGAGCCGGGGGTGGGGACGGTGCCTGTGGGGGTGAGGACGCAGGTGGGCTCACCTTGCATTGGCACTGTCCGTTGGTCTTGTTACAGTCGGGATCGAAGCCTTTGCTGACGGCACAGTGGCAAGGTCCACACACGGGGTTCCCCCACCAGCCTTTGGGACACGGAAGGTCAATCCTGTTGGGGACACAGGACAGCAGAGGGAAGGTGTGCGTAACTGTCCTCGGAGCCAGAGGAGGACAATTGGGGGCCGGGAGCCTTAGCTGGCTTGCTTCTGGCCCCTCTGGTCCCCTTGAGTGGCCTCAGGTCCCCCCTGCTGGTCCCCCTCTCCCATGACCCCTGAGAACCCCAGACTCGAGGGGCCCCAGGTCTGGAGAGCATCTACTACAAAACTTAGTTCTAAAATAATTTGTTTGCTTATGTTTTCCTTCTTCCTGGAAAGCCCAGGTGAGTACCCCAACCTGGGCTTCCTGTTAGCACGACCTTACCACGTTCCACATGGTGGGGACTGCACTCATCTGGGTTCACCCTGTCCCAGCCCCCGCACGATGGTGCCTGGCTCACGGACTGCGCTCAGCATCCTGCAGCCATAGGCTGGGCCCGGTGGCTTCAGAATCATGACACAGACCCAGTCCTGCCCTCGAGGGCCCCACACACCCTGAGGTGTGACCCTGAAAGTCACGAGATCAGGCTCGCCCCTCCCAGGCTCGGGCCGCTGCCTGTCGCTGTCACTTGCAGACACCCAGAACCTGTGGGATGCACACCCTCAACCCAACCAAATCCTTCAGGCTCCTCCAGACGACGTGCCGCCCTGGGTTTACCGCCGCAGTGAGTGCATGCCAACCCCCACCGCCCAGCAGTCAACCTCGCCTGCTCCCTCGCTCACCTGGCAAGCAATTATTAAGCACTGATGGTATACACAGCAGGGGAATAAAAATGACCATAGCAGAAGTGCTCCAGTCACCTGTCTGTGGATCTGCCTTTGCAGCAGGGGGAGCCCCCAGGGCTTCGGGGCCCCCTTCTCCCTACTGCCAACTCAGCCCTCTGCACCTGCAGTGCCAGCCCCTGGGGACACTGTCAGCCTCCTGGCCACCCCGGGACCAGCTTCCTCCGCCGCCGGCTCCTCCCGAGCCCCACGTGGTAGCCCAGGCCCTCGGAGGCCCACACTCAATGCTGCCGTGTTTCTGCTGGGCTGCCACGGGCCCACGCTCTGCTCCAGGCTTGTGGGGCAGGTCCCTGCATCCCAGCATCCCCCCTGCTCCGTGCGTGGCCCCAGACGTACGAGCTATGCTCTGGGTTTCCGGCGTGCAAAAACACTCAGACGGACTGAGTTCGAGACGCTCTGTGAGATTCTTACTCACTTCATGACCAATTTGGGGAAAAAAGAAAAAAAAAACATGCCCGCAGGAACCACAATGACACATATCTTTGTGCAAAGTGACCGGGAGGAGAAAACCCGTTAGGGGAGGAGTGGTGGCCAGGCTCTGAAAGGGGGGCCCCTTACTTGTTCTGGCAGTACTGCCCGTGGTGGCTGGACCCGCACTCGCACACGTAGCCCCGCGGGGAGCCGGGCTTGTGGACGCAGGCCGAGACGTGCTGGCAGGGGTTCAGGTGGCACACGTCCACGCACTTCCTTCCAAAGTACCCTGTGGGGACAGGCCAGCATGAGCACCACCCTGAAATCCACCTGCGACATCGCGGGTCCCCCCCCCAGAGCCTGAGCCCCGAGGTGGACACGCCTCCAGCAGCCTGGATCTTCACCGTCCCGCGCTCCACCACCATGGATGGAGGGGGTGGGGGCGCTCAGCGTCATGGGGAGCACAGCCCCTCTGTGGGTCAGGGCGCCCCGGCCACCCCAGGTCACACGGTGGGCAGAGACCAGCTGAGCAGCATCACAGCACCTCAGAATTCAGGGGCGACCCCTCAAAGTACACTCTTTGAAAGTGTGGATTTTTCATGAATTCCTTCCCACACCTCATCATGTGCCCTGAGGATAAAGCCTGGAGTGTCCCCCGTGTCCCAAATGAGGATGAGACATGGTAACGCGTTTTGAGGAGCGGGCCCCAGCATGGCTCAGGCCTCTGCAGACCCACAGCACCGAGGGGGCGGCCCCAGCTTAGGTCTCCCCGATTCTTCCCAACACCAGAGCACGGCCACCTGCTGGCGGGATTCGCGACAAGGGGGTGCGGGCGTGGGGCTCCCACCTTTGTCACAGACGCAGGAGTAGCCGTCCCAGGCGTCATGGCAGCGGCTGTGCTGAGGGCAGGGGCTGGAGGTGCATGGGTCCTCCACGTCACAGCCGTCCTTCACCCTGACCTTCAGGGCATCGTTCATGTTCAGCATGGCGATGTTGGTGGACGTCTCCCCCATCCTCACCCCCTGAGTTAAAAAGGGGCAGCCGGATTCAGCCTGATGTCGTGGGGTTGGAGGGACCCCAAAAGGTAACCGGGGGTTAGGAGAGCCCCCAGTTCTCTCTGGTCACCAGAAAGCAATGCCTCCTTTATGTGCAGAGCCGGGACAGGCATGGGGAAGGGTAGGGTTGCTCCTGCCGGCTTCAGGTGTACGCTCCGGGAAGGTAGACCAGCTGCCCGGAAACGAGGATATATATATATTTTTTTTTTTTTCCTTGTCCACATCCCAATAATCCCATGGTTGGTGTCAGGAAGAAGTAAGTGAAGGTCGTGTGAGAGCCTGGCTACTGATGAAGGCAGGCGAGGTGGCTCGTGGGAGGAGGGCATCCTGGCAGAGGGGCCACCTGCCCAATACCACGTGGGGCCACACAGCATGATCCATGCTGGATGGTGGTGAAGAGGTAGAAGGGGTCACCGGGGAGACTGGGGACGGTGAAAGGGGCGGCACGTGGGGAGTTAACTTCTCTGCAGTGGGAGGCCAGGGAGACACGCGCGGAGCTACTTGATAAACAGCTCACTCTGGCTGCTGCTGGAACGCCTGCTCCAGGAGATGAGTGTGGCACCCGTTCAGGTGAGCATGGCAGTGGGCCAGGGGGTGGGGGGGGGGCAGGGAGACAGTGAGGGGCACATCCCAGCCAACACAAAGGCAGAGCTGCAGGTGGCCGACTGGGGCATGGTGACGGGGATGCGCTGGGGGACCGTGGGGAGGATGGGCATGCAGTGGGGGATCGTGTGCAGGATGGGTCTAAGTTGGAAGCCGGATCTGCTAAGGTTGGGTTGGCTGTGAGACACATTATTCATTTACTGGAAACCAGCAGGCTGGCCAAGGGCACCGAGCGTGGTGTGGGCAGCCCCTGAGCCAGCCGCGAGGGGTGGGCACCCAAGCGTGTCATACCTGCATGCAGCCCCGGAACCCGTGGTGCACGGTGACCTTGTCTTCAGACACGCCACCCACCACGATGCTTCTCATCTTCAAGCCTGGAAGCTGGTTCCCGATCTGCACTGTGTCCTGTGCAAGGAGACGGGGGTTGGAGGGGCTACATCTACTACGCTGGACACATCTGGGAAGAACGTGCTCGAAGGCTAAAACATGGTCACTCTGCCACAGCCTGAGGGCATTCGGGCTTCCAAACAGAAGGGGGACCCGGGCACAGCCTTCCCGGCAGAGAACACCACTGTCTGCGTGTGACAGGCAGGAGTGGGAACCGGGTCACAGGATACACATCCACGTGCCAGCACAACCGAGGTGGTCAGATGCAGGGACACACAGGCAACCTGCCACCTCCGTAATGGGCGCCAAGACTGAGCCACTTCAGGAAAACACAGGTGAACCGGGGAGACGGCAGCAAATGTAAAATATGTCCACTGTGGCAGGAATCTGAGAAAGTCCCCGCTGGACCCTCAGGCCCTGGAAGGCTGCACGTGGAACACAGCAGCTCTTTATTTATTCTCAGAACCAAGTGTGAGATGAGCCTAGACTCCAAGGGCCTGAGAATCACCAGCAGCCCCTGAAGTGTCCCAGAAAAACGGCCTCTGGTTACTGCCTGCAAACCGTGGAAATCCAGTGTGGCTGGCCAAGCGTGCTGTGAGGGAGCCCTGCCTGGAAGGCCACTTGCCCGTCGGGACAGGTGCACCTGCCTGTTGTCCCGCGGCCCCTCTGGTACCCACGGCTCATACTGTATCTCTGTATCCCAGGGGCATGGCACCGAGCACACTATCATTACTCGGGACAGCTCTGCTAAAAGAAACCACAGCTGGGACACCTGGTGGCTCAGGGGTTGAGCGTCTTCCTTTGGCTCAGGGTGTAATCCTGGAGCCCCGGGATAGAGTCCCGCATTGGGCTCCCCACAGGGAGCCTGCTTCTCCCTCTGCCTGTGTCTCTGCGCCTCTCTCTGCCTCTCTCATGAATAAATAAATAAAATCTTTAAAAAAAGAAAAAAAAGGGATCCCTGGGTGGCGCAGCGGTTTGGCGCCTGCCTTTGGCCCAGGGCGCGATCCTGGAGATCCGGGATCGAATCCCACATTGGGCTTCCGGTGCATGGAGCCTGCTTCTCCCTCTGCCTGTGTCTCTGCCTCTCTCTCTCTCTCTCTCTCTGTGACTATCATAAATAAATAAAAATTTAAAAAAAAAAAAAAAGAAAAGAAAAAAAAAACACAGCTGAAGGTGCTAATGGCACCATGAGGGGACACACAGCTAGACAAAGTCTGGTCCTTGAGTTCAGTTCCTGAGTCCAGGAGCTGACCACCCGGAAAGGGGATGAGCTACAGATTCTAGGGACCACAGCATCAGGTGCGTGAGACCCAAACTCATGGGGGCCCAGAATGCGTGTCCCTGAAACCTTTAGAGCTCTGCTAGGTCCTGGCATGTGGAGGGGTCACTCTGTTCTCCCACGGGCCCAGTAAAAGTGTCCTGTTCCAAAGAGGGTACAGGTGCCAACTCACCTGGTCCAACCCATAGTCCAAGGTCATGACCGCCAGGTACTTGATGTCTTTGCCCTCCTTGGCGCTCTTCAGTTCTATCAACAGGTGGTGCCACTCCCCATCAGTCACACGTGACCTGGACAAACTCATGGACGCCACGTCGGAGGGACCATGGGACACCTCAAACTGGACATAGTTGTTTAGGATCTGTAGGACAAGGAGAGCCAGACCTACCAGTTGATGTGATGACGACAGAACAGAAAACGCTTTGCGGTCACTTCAACAACAAAGCCACACAAACAAGACTTCCCACAGGGCACTGGGCCAAAGATAGACCTAAAAATGAGGCCAAGTTTAATTTCTAATTGTTGCCTGTATCACTCTGCAGAATTATATGCCTTGTCCTGTGGCAAAAAGTGTCGGATGTGGACGGAGGGAAGGTGAGATAAAGCCCGTTGGACTTAATTACTGGGAACTGAACAACCACAGATTCAGGTGAGTACTGAGCTCTTATTTTTGAAGGCATACGTTCCACTTTTATGAGACAGGATTCGGGCCACCACATTTACATACATGTACAGAAAAACAAACACTGGCAAAGTAATTGGCCCAAGACATTCATGTTTTAAGAAAACATAGCCAGGAGTAATGGCAAGATCTTGTCCTAACAAAGGACTGGGTAATTTGGAGTAACCCTCCTCCTGAGAACAGCTAGAAACACGAGACGAACACTAAAAGGCATCAGAACGACTCAAGGCAGAGTTATGGAGCCACAACCAGGTAGGAAATGCAAATCTGTAGGAGCGAGTTTGATGTTTGCTTCCACTGTGGGTTGTCAGCTGGTTCTGGAAGACACAGCTGAGCCTGGAAGCTGAGCAAAGCTTTCCAGGCTCCTGGGGCTGGGATGATAAAAACTGGAATTCAGAGCCCATCCAAAGTGTGTGGGGGTGCCTGCTAGAAGAAACATGAGGGGCAGGGACACCATTATTCTAGTTTTAAATTCTCACTGGGTTTTCAATATGATGTTCAGCACTCAGTCAAAAATAACCCAGGACTGGAGGAGACAAGACCATGTGCGTGAAAACCAAGAGATGCAAGAAAGAGTGAGTGGAAACAGACCACCAACCCCCCTCCCACCCAGGGAATCCATAAAACAGAATCAGCAGACAGACCTGAGAACAACGAGAACCAGAGAACTTCAAGGAAACAGATTCAGGTGACCGTTAGACTCTTATTTTTGTGGATAAATGTTCTATTTCGGGAGATAAGACTCAAGCTACCCGGTATAAAGACATGTAAGAAGATGAGGAAACAGCACTGCAACTAACCTAAGATGCTCATGTTGAAAGATTGCTTCAAAGTAAAAGAATAGGTTAAGAAAACAACAACAACTATTAATGCACTGCTTAAAAGAGACACACCTAAAATATAAGGATTCAGAAGTGTTGAAAGTCCAAGGCCAGAAAAGGGTACATCATGTAAACACCAACCAAAGGAAATCTGGTGTAGCTCTACTAACAAGACAAAGTAGACTTGAAAGTAAACAAAGAGATTCCAGAGATAAAATTGATTTTCCTAACGATGACAGAGTTGCTTGTCCAGGAAAATACAACAATTCTAAATTTGTATGCATCTAATAACACAGACTCAAAATGTACAAAGCAAAACTTGAGAACACGAAAGGAGCAAGAGCTAAATCCCCACAATGGGGGCTGCAAACTTTTTAAACTCCTCTCTCTCAGTAACTGAGCAGAGACAAAAAAAATCAATAATGATAAAAGAGGTCTGAACACCCCAATAATTAGCGAACTTCACCTACTTGACGTATACAGAACACTATAGAACGTGACCGCAGAACACACATTCTTTCAAGGTATTGGTGAGACATTCACAAATACGAAGTGATGGGCTGTGAAGCAAGCCTCACGCATGTCAAAGGTCTGAAATCACACAGCAATGCCTTCTCTGACCTGTATCTATGCTAGAATCAACAACAGAATATTTGCTAGAAAATGCCACCTGTTTGCTGACTCAGAAACATACTTCTAGGGGCACCTGGGTGGCTCAGTCCATCAAGCATCTGACTCTGGATGTTGGCTCAGGTCATGATCTCAGGGTTGTGGGATCGAGCCCCGCTTTGCCTCCACACTCAGAGAGGAGTCTGCTCAAGATTCCTGCCCTCTGTCCTCCCCCACCCCACTTGCATGTGTGTGCACTCTCTCTCTAATAAATATTTTTTAAAAAACATACTACTTTTGTTTTGAGAGAGAGAGAGAGAGAGAGTATGCGTGGGCTTGAGTGGGGAGAGGGGCAGAGGGAGAGAGAGAAATCCAAGCAGGCTCCATGCCCAGGGCAGAGTCTAACTTGGGGCTCGATCTTGAGACCCCAAGATCACGGCCTGAGCTGAAATCAAAAGTCAGACGCTCAACCGACTGAGCCACCGAGGTGCCCTGAAGCATACTTCTAAATACCCCATGGATCAAAAAAAGAAATCATGATGGAAAAATAGAAGGTATTTTTAACTGATTATAAAGACAATGCAACTGGTAATGCGTTTTGGGGTTTTAGTCTTAATGGAGAGAGAAATCAAGAAGGGGATTTTGCACCTTTCTATGCTCTGTCTCCTTCTGTCCACAGAAGTTTAAGGCGACCTCCTTAATCCCCTGGCTGTGCTCTTTCACCATCCTTGCCAACGAAACCCCAAGGCCAGTGGATCAACAATAAAAATGACACGTGTCTGCAGACAAAGGCAACAGAATGAATCCCAGGTGCACGTGCATTGACTGCTTTGCCCCCTCAGGTCTGTCACGGGATTTAAGAAGGACGTTCAACAATGGCCAGGAGATCCCCCTTGACAATGCAGGCGGAGCAAGGGCGCCAGAGAGTCATCACCCAAATTGTGTGAGCTGCAGGATGATGGCTAAGCGCGTCTGGCCTGCCTCAGGAGCCAGGAACACCTACACTGCTGCCCCACAGAGCTCACGAGGCCTGCAGGAGGCCTGCATTCATACACACCACATGGAAATAACCCAGAACATTCCTGTAACGCCCAGCTGACCAGCCTTCAGGCCCTGAAGTGGCCTTCTGGGTGGTCACTGGAGTCTGAAGGACTCCCCCCAAGGCCACCGGTCTCGCCACCCAGCCTTCCATGTAGAGGAGCTGGCCATGGTCCCTGGCAAAAAAAAAAAAAAAAAAAAAAAAATACCCACAAATATTTTGGATTAGCTACCCATAACGTAATTACTCAAGCAATATGGGAGTTTGTAGCTTTCAGTGTTTTTCCTCCCAAAGGCGTACTTTTTTCCTAGAGACCCCACTGCCAAATGACAACGTGCAAGTTCCAGTTCATCACCTGAATCTAAAACAGCCAATTTAATTTGTTCCAAGAGTAAAATAACCACAGAGAAAAATACCATCCCGGGGCAGAAGTGTGCTTGCCAAATCCTGGCCCAGAGCTAGCCCTGGGACGGTGGCAACCCTACGAAATCTCACGTTAATAAGGGAAACCCGAGGACAGCTGTAATTATGGGGCGCACGGACTGTACCTCCAGTAGGACCTGAACGGGCCGGCGCTGGAGGTGCTGCTGAGCAGTGACACAGGGGAGCAGGGCAGTTTGGGGGAGAGAGGCCTCGGCTGGAGCTCCGAGTGCCAGCCCCCTGCTGCGCAGGCTCAGTCACCGCCCCCCGGGGCCCTGTCCCCGCGGATCTGTGGGCAAGTCTGGGGCCTGCGCATCCACTGGGCGCCCTCAGGGTCCTGCCCCCACTGACCAGCGACATGGAGCTCACAGGGGGCGCTGGCCACTGCCTCGGTGCCCACCTGCTGCCCCTGCCCTTTGATGCCTGCCTGCTGCCCCTGCCCCTCGATGCCCGCTCGCTGCCCCGGCACCCCGCTGCCCACCTGCTGCCCTGCCCCCCATTGCCCGCTTGCTGCCCCTGCCCCTCGATGCCTGCCTGCTGCCCCTGCCCCTCAATGCCTGCCTGCTGCCCCTGCCCCTCGATGCCTGCCTGCTGCCCCTGCCCTTCGATGCCTGCCTGCTGCCTCTGCCCCTTGGTGCCCACCTGCTGCCCTTGTCCCCACTGCCTACCTACTGCCCCTGTCCCCCACTGCTCGCCTGCTGCCCCTGCCTCTCGATGCCCACCTGCTGCCCCTGTCCCCCACTGCCCACCTGCTGCCCCTGCCCTTGGTGCCCGCCTGCTGCCTCTGCCCCCTGCTGCCCACCTGCTACCCCTGCCCCTTGGTGCCCGCCTGCTGCCCTGCCCCCCACTGCCCACTTCTGCCCCTGCCTCTCGCAAGTGTTTCCAGGCAGACAGCCCACAGGGGCAATAGAAAGGGGTCCTGTGGACACCGAAAAGCCCAGGTGACAAGGAAACCCCGGAGCCCAAAGCTCAGTCTCAGCGCTTCCCTCAAGCAAAGAGATTGGAGGGGTTGTTCCACGGGGCCCCTCTCACGTCTGACCTTCCATGACCCCAGCACAGCCTGCTCTTCCTGGGAACCGAGTCCAGTCTGCAAATGGGCAGAAGAGCCCCCGGGCCCGAAGCATTGGGAAGGAATGACAGCTCCGAGAGGACCCCCACACACACCAGGGGAACCACCACACCAGGCAGGCCCGCAGGGTGCTCAGGGGTGGCCCGGCCCCGAGGCAGAAGGGGAGTCTGGTCCAGGGGACACTCTGTGTGGCTGAAGCCTGTGAATGACCCGTGCAAATGGGGTCAGTGCCACTGTGGCCATGGCCCCCAGGTCCTCCATCACACTCGCACGCAGACACACACATGCACATACTTGAAAGAAACTCCCAAAGAAAAGCAGGAAAAACAACCTAGTTACGGAATTCCTTCTAATCCCAGGTCCCACAGGGGCTCAGAGGGGGAGGGTCTGCTCAGGAACCTGCTGCGCCCCTGCACCCACCCTGCAGACAGAAAGTATGTGGAGACGGCAGATAGCAGGTGGCCCCCGGGCTCCCCGGGCTCTGAGTCTCCTGGACCCTCAAATACAGTGAAACCCCAGGCCAGAGCGAGGGTGGGAGGTGGGCGCCGTGCCCGACGGGGTCACCGGGGGACTCTCACCACCCGCAGGAACTCCCCTTGTTTCTCCAAATGAAATCTCTGCGGAGCTGGGAAGATGCAAGAGGGAGCTATTTGTGGAGCAAAAGTTAGGGAATTCAGCACATTAAAATCATGTTTTAAAGGTTTTTAGGATCTCTACTGCCTGTCCCACGTTTTAAATTAAACAAAACGGAAAACTCCAAAAAGATTCACAGAGCACAAGCCTAAGGAGATTCAAAGTTCAGGAGGACTTTCAGGAACCTCTGGGCAGAGCGTAACCTCGGGGTGCCAGCCCGTGTGCAGCAGCCCCAGCACGTGGCCACAGCCAATCTCCAGCTCGGGACCCCTGTCCCCACCAGCGGGTGCTCACCGCCTCCTGCGGCTCCGACACGCCCGGAGGCCACAGCTGCTGCCTAAGACACACCCTGGCTGGGTCCTGCAGCCGAGGAGCCAGGCTACTGGGTCCAGCCAGCCCCGCACGTACTCCATCTCAGCGATAAAGGAAGAAAGAAAGTGCTGGAATCAAGCCTCCCTGTGGGAATCGTAGAGGCACACCGGAGTCCCTGCACTCTTCCCTGCTATGAATGGCGAGATTGTGCAGCCGGCTGGGAACGCAGGCTCGTGTTTCCTTTCTTCCTCACACCAGGGACTCCGCCGGGCCGGTGCGGGCAGAGGGAGGGTCCCCGCCGGGCCCGTGTGCCCCGGGAGCCCGTGCGGCCGGGAGCCCGTTCGGCCAGCTGCCCAGGAGCTCCGGCTGCACCACTCAGTGCACGCGGGCCCCGCAGCCGCCCGGGCGATGCGGTGGGGGGTATGAGACGTGCTTCCCCCTACCTGCAGATGCAGCCGGGACGACACACCTGCCGTGGCCTCCATCAGCACGCCGTCCTCCTTCCTGGTCCGGAACATGAGCCCCAGGTACCAGGGCACGGAGATGGTGATGTCCAGATCACTCCAGGACACAATGCTCTCCCCGCTGAAGCGCTGGGGGTGAGGCATGACTGTGGACGCAGAAACGCAGAGCCCCGCACATCAGACGTGCCTCTGAGAACCTTTTTCAGCTGCAGGGGAGCAGGACAGGCTCCGGGGGAGAATGGACGGAAAAATTCCCGGGCCTTTTTCATTTCAGTACAAAGCCCAGTGTCAGACTTCCACACGTGCAGTATCTGGTGTTCTGAGTCCAGACCCACAGGCTTACAGAAGAGGCCCACCCTCTGGGGCTCCTGCCACCTTCCTGGGGAGGGAGGTTGAGGCTGGGGGGTTCTCAGCCCTGCCCAGGGCATGACACGGGGCTCCCAGGCTGGACAGAAGGCAGAGCACGGTGGCTCAGTATCCTGGGGCTCAGCGGACGGGGTGCTGGGGGGCCCTGTGAGCTCAACCTGCCTGTCCCACCCCCAGGTGGGGAGCCCAGGAGCAGCAGCAGGGTCTCCTGGTGGGACAGTGTGACCTGTGGTGAGTACTGCACACAAGTCCCGGCACCTCCACTCAGCCCCACATCCGTGTCTGGGGAGGACCCCAGGCACACAGGCCACTGCATGATGGGCATGGAGGTGGGGAGGCCGCTGACCAGCCAAGGGCTCCAAGATGTTTGGGGGGGACCAGGAAGGTGGCAGTGGGTGATCGATAGCCCCATGCAGCCTGTGACACTTGGACAAACCAGGTGCCAGACAAGCCTCACTGTCTCCAGACCACGTACGTCCTCCAGGCAGGACGGCACAGTCATCATCCGAGGCTTTAAACACGAGCTACCCCGGTCAACAGCACAGGGCACACCAGCTGGGCCTCATGCACCCCGGGCCGTCTGTTTCCTGCTCTTGTGAACCCAACGTGGGCATCTGTTTTCTCTGGCACAGCCACGCTGGGCCTCACGGCCTCCATAACAGGAACTCTGGGCGTGGGCACGTGTCCACCCGGCTGCGGCCCCCTATGCAGCTGAGCTTCCTGCACACCCGCCCCAGCATCTCACCCCAGCTGGGCTCTGCGTGTGCTCCGCGTGTGCTCTAACCCCCCACCAGGGACCCACGCCTGCAGCCACACACACATACACCATCAGAGGCTGCGGCTCTGGACATGCAGACCCACATGAGCCCTGACACCCAAGATTGGGGTCTCCAAAGCCCCCAGGGTCAGGTGGGCACCCAGGCCCTCACCTTGCTCACAGTTCTTCCCACCGAACCGGAGCGGACACTCGCACAGGTACATGTTCCACCTGCTGACACAAGTGCCCCCGTTCTGACACCAGATCCCATCGCAGAAGTTCCTCTGGGCAGCGCAGCCTGGGAACACAGAGCACACAGCATGGTCGCAGAAGAGGAAACACTTGGTCGGGGGGACCGAGTCCTAACACCGACCCACGGGGTGGGGAGACGGCCCAGTGAGCCACAGCCCCGAGGGAAGGCAGGCCGGCCTGGGACCCTCTGGCAGCAATAAGATCGGCAGACCTGAAATGGCACAGGACGCGCTGCCCGTCCCGCCAGCCGGCCAGGTCGTCTGGTGACACGCTCAAGACCATGGCATCGAGCGTCTGCCCCACACCGCACCCCACACTGCGGGACGCCCAGGCCCCAAGAGCAGCACATCCGAGAGCCAGGGCTCCCGTCCTAGAGGCCCAGAGCTGGGTAGCCCAAGATGTGGAGGGGGCCCTCCCCTGGGCCCCAGCGGTCAGGCCATACCTGCCCTGGTGCCGTTGTTGGCAATGAAGCTGGCCATGTCCACGTTCTTCCCGTCCACAGACAGGTTCCGCATGCAGCCCACGAACTGCCGGTTGCGCACCGGGAAGTCCTCAGGCAGGTTGGGGACGCCTCCCAGGAGCAGAGGGCCTGTCAGATCCAGGGACCTGGGGAGACAAAGCCAGCCCTCTGACCTCTGTGTGTGGGGGGACCAGAGGCGGCATCGGGGGTCCTGATGCTGCTGTAACGTCACAGTGGCCTGCGCCACCAGACACCCCATCACCTTGGACCTCAGTAACCGAACAGGGAGGTAGGCGGCCAGTGGGTCAGAACACAAAAGGCAGGTCCTATTCTAGGGCCACCACTGGCTTCCACTTTCAGGTGCAAGGCTGTGCCCTGGACTCCTCGAACCCGCATCGGATCCGGACAGACTGAGTCCCACCCATCGCCAGGGCCAGTCCAACCCAAGCAGTACGAGCAGCCCGGTGGCCACGAGCCAATACCAAACTGTGGCACTACCCCGCCCCCCACCTCCGATGACCTCGCCCAGCTCACAGCAAACCACAGCCCCAGATCCCTGTGAGCCACCGCATGGCCTTGGGCAAGGGTGCCAATCCCTCCAGGCCACACACAGCCTCCTTGCCAGTAAAATGGGCACCACGGCTGCTCCAGATGCTCGGCCTGGATCGGACTAACCACCACTTCAAAAGCTTACTGAGTAGGAACGGAGCCTCTGCTCTGGCCGTTGAGGCTGGCGTGACAGCTGTTGGTGGCGGTGGTCTTATTTCTGAGTTAGATCTAACGGGGGGAGGTTTACTGACCCCAACACTGGGCCGCAGGGACCCGTGCCTGATGGATGGAGGTCAGCGACCCCACGGTGTCTAGGGTCAGCAAGCTAGCTGTCACAACTGTGGGGTTGGCCTGGCCATTACTTTGACAGAAGTGAAAAGAGGTCTTATTCTAGAAGGTTCTAACGTGTCAGACGGGAGGTACCCCGAGCAAGAGGAGGGACTCTGATTCCAGCCTGGATTGGGGCTGCCAGAGTGCTGTGCCCAAGGCGCCCTGCATCCGGGTCCTGCTCCGGACGACTCCGCTGGGAGCAGCAGTCACCGGGGGTGGCTGCTGGGGCCTCCCCTCCCTCAATGCTCACTTCTTGGAGCCGCTCTGCGTGCCCTGGGCAGCGCAGCTGTAGTTCCCGACGAGGCTGCCAAAGCGCACAGCCACGGCCGTGTCACAGTCGTCCACGGTCACCACGGCCACCTTCTCTCCAGACGGCCCGTGGGGCAGGCCCAGGCGGCCAATGTTGGGCTGTGGGAAGAGAAAACACAGAAGGCGTCAGCGTGTTGGCTACAAGCGCCCAAGGCAGACCTGCTGGTGCCAACACGTGCCTCCCACCCACGGGCGCTGAGGACGTGGGAAAGCCGCAGGCGGACAGCTGTGTTTTAAATCGATTCCCCAAACCAGCTGCCCTGGGTACCCCTACAATTTATGTTCCTCCCAGAACCTCAAAATGTGATCTTACTTGGAAATAAACGGTCTGCAAATGTAATCAGCTAGGACGGGAGCCCACGGCAGCTGGCTGGACCCTGGTGACCTCACAAGGCAGGCCCGACACAGACCCGCGGGGAGAGGGCCACACGGCCTCAGAGGCAGGCAGAGTGACACGTGCCAGGCCAAGGGGCCCCAGGGACGGCCCGCGCCACTAGCATCTGGAGACACAAGGAAGGCCCCCCTCCTTGGAGCCCCCTGGGGGCAGCTCAGCCCCACTGCCACCTGCATCTCAGACTTCTGGCCCCCATGACCGTGATGGAACAAAGTTCTGCATCCCAAGCCCCCCAGGTGTGTAGCTAATCTGTTACAGCAGCCAACGCCAAGGCGCTGAGATGCCTCCTGAGACGCCTCCTTCCGAACATGCGCTTCTGCCTGTGAGCCAAGCGCTGGCTGGACCGCGGGCCACACACCTCCTGACCAGGTCCTGCGCACCCCCCGGTGCTCCTAGAGTGTGGGCCCCCGGGGGCTCCTAGTCACTCCTGGGCCGAGGCCTGTCCTCCTGGCATGACCCTCCTGTGCCCTTTACTGGCCTGAAGTCAACCACCCTTGGTGCCCCCAGGATCAAGCCCCCACTCGCCCCCTAAGTTTGCCCCCTCGGCCGTCCCTGAGGGCCTCACCGGCACAGCCTCCCCGCCCGGGGCCGGGTCATAAGAATTCCTTTGGACGGGGTGCCTGGGGGGCTCTGTCGGTGAAGCATCTGCCTTCAGCTCAGGTCATGGCCTCAAGGTCCTGGGATTGAGCCCCACATCGGGCTCTCTGCTTGGTGGGGAGTCTGCTTCTCCCTCTGCCTCTCCCCACTGCTCATGCTCTCTCTCTCTCTCAAATAAATAAAACTATATATATATATATATAAAGAATTCTTCTGGAATTGGTGACTTGGGGTATAGCCGGCTCACTTCTAGAAGAAGCAGGTTCCTTCCCCAAGGGGGCTGAGGTTAGTGACCAACGACAGTAACTCCCAGACAGCCGCACCCCGTCCCCGGTACCCCCCATGTCTCCTGACCCTTGAGGACACAGAGCACACCCACCCAGACAGGCCACAGGCACACAGGCATCCCCCCAGCACAAGCCTGGGAGTCTGTGCGTGCCACCACACAACAGGAACACGCAGGTCTCAAAGTTCCAGAAATGTAGCAGGCAGCCGAGAGCTGGCTCGGGCTGGGCCAGGCGGCTGGACTCCCTGCCCCATTTGTCCAACCCGATCACAAGACCCGCCCTCCATGGGGTGGCTTGGATTCACCTGGGTGGCGCGTGCAAACGGCCACCGGGCCTCACAGTCAGCACACAGCGCACAGGGCTCCTTCCTCCCTAGAGAGGATGTGCTCTCCCAGCCCCAGCAGCCCTTCTCATCGCCTCTAAAAACAACAGCCTCAGTCCCCCCACTTGAGGGCTCTGGGGTCTACTCGAGTGTATAACACGGTGAGATTTTACCCTTCTTTCTGATAGTACTGGCAACAGGGAGTTGTAAAAACACAGAATTTAATTACATCATCTCCACACCTTTTAATAGGGAAATAACCACCGCAGTTCCTTTAAAAAGAAATCTTTAGGTCTTCAGAGAAGTAAAGAAGTACCCATTCGATGGAGGACACTGGGCTGAGAGGCAGGACAAGGAGCTGCTGGTAACAGGAGCTCAGCCGGGTGGCCAAACTGTGTGACACCAGCGACTGCCCCATCAACCCTGGCAATGTCTGCCCTCCCCCCAAGTTGTGCGGTGCACTGCCTGCACCACCGTACATAATGACCCCCCTGCTGAGCCTTCCACTCCCTCCTGGCCAACCATCTGACTGGACAATGCCCATCGCTGAACCTCAGCTTCTCTGCCCACAAGAGAAGGCTCTCAGAATACCTGTCCTCTCTCTGTTCCAGGGACCTCGAGAGTGACATCAATATGACACATGGTTCTCCTGGGAACCCTTCTTTGATAAATCCAAGAGGGGCTTTTACCATGTCACCCAGTACCCTCCTAGCTCCTGCATAATCTTATTTTATTTTTAAAGATGTTATTTATTTATTCATAAGAGGCACAGAGAGAGAAGCAGAGACACAGGCGGAGGGAGAAGCGGGCTCCATGCACCGGGAGCCCGATGTGGGACTCGATCCCGGGTCTCCAGGATCGCGCCCTGGGCCAAAGGCAGGCGCCAAACCGCTGCGCCACCCAGGGATCCCTCCCTCTAATCTTCTTGATGTCCTTTTACATCCTCTGATGGGATCACGAGATCTGATAAGCAATATCCTTAATGATTTCACCTTCGGTTAAGCAACAGTTAGAGGAGTAGAAAAAATAATCTGCTTCTCGCTCTGTTGCAGCAGCCTGCTTTGGAAAAACATGCGCAAGTGCCTATTACGGGCTGCTTAAGTGCTAGGTGCCATCCTGGGGGAAGAGCTCCCCAGGCTGTGTGAGTCCTGCATTATCTTTACAACTTATAATTTGCATTTTTGGAGATGGGTGGGAGACTTTTCCGAGGGCATAAACGCCATTTACACTCTAATGAAGCAGAGCTGCTGTTTGCAAAACTGCGTTGCTCATCATCTGCGGGCCAGGGTTCTGGGATCCAAGCAAAAAAAAAAAAAAAAAAAAAAAAAAAACAGCGAGGAACAACTGGAGGCAAAAGCCCCTGGAATAAATCAACATGTGCATTTAGAGTAGCACCAGCTCCCGGGATGAGTCCCGCATCAGGCTCCTTGCATGGAGCCTGCTTCTTCCTCTGCCTGTCTCTCTGCCTCTCTGTGTGTGTGTGTGTGTCTCTCATGAATAAATAAATAAAATCTTTACAAAAAAAACATAGAGTAGCACCAGCTGAGCTCAGGCCCACTGTGGAGCCTGGCATCAAAGTGGCAAGAGCACCTTTTAGGAAAACAGACAAGAGTCTGATAAACATCGTCCAACACCAGCTTCTCCCCGGCCCAAGGGCCCTTCTGGCCACGAAGCCAAGCATCCTCAGATCAGAAACTAAGGGGACCGACCAATAGCAGAGCCACAGTGGAGTACCCGGGGAAGCCCTGTTCCTCAGAGGTCCCCACCGTCCCGTCCCTTCTCAGGCTCCGCAGGACATCCACGGGCAGGGGCCAGAGACACAGGGAGGGGTCAGAGTTACAGCAGGACCTGGCAGCGCCCCTGCTGGGCAGACCCCAGAAGCTGAGGACAGAGACCCCCACTAATACCTTACCTGCTCCCGGATGTTCACAACAGCGCTGTCGACAATAACGAGAAGGTGGAAACCACCCCAACGTGTGTCTGCAGAGGCTGGGTGAACAAAATGTGGCCCGTCCATTCCAGAGCATTCCGATCCGGCCTTTACAAAGTATGAAGCACCGACAACTGGTTACAGCTTAATGAACCTCCAGAATGTGATGCTGAGCGAAAGCAGCCCCGACGCAAAAGGTCCCATGTTGCAGATTTTTTATGTGAAGTGTCCACAACGGGCAGATTCATAGATGGTGGTTTCGGGGGCCTCCCCGGGGGGAAATCAGGAGGCACTGCCAGTGGCTGCAGTCTCCTCTGAGGGTGCCAGACAGACCTCCGATCTGGATGGAGGTGGCGGTGGCTCCATGTTGGAACCCACTAAATGGCCCTGAGTTGTTCAGTTGACAACGAACGGTTCGTTCTACGTTATGTGAATTTCAGTTGTCTGGGGGGCACCCGCCATCCTCGGGCCCCGTGGCCCTGTCTACCTGGTAACCATCGGGAAGCCCCCTCCCGTGGTGATCTGGAAAACAGGGATAAAATACACCATGTGGCCTTCCTGCCAAGATCATCACCAGCAACGAAACACCAGAGGAGACAGGGAGCCCTTGGCCAGGGTGGGAGGCGTGCACGTCACTGCGCAGGCAGCCCCATCAGGAGGCAGAAACGAGAAGACGAAGACACCAGCAGGTGTGCCGGACTTGGGGTCAGGTCATCTGTTCTTGCCGAGCGAAGACAAAGGGCATCTTAGCCCGCTCGGCCAGCATGGAAAAGGAGCCCCGGCGGGGCAGAAACCGGAGGACCGTGGCAGCACCAGGCTTGCTTCCGTGCGCCCCACCTCTCGTGTTTGAAGAGGAGAGAGCAGCTTAAGCTACTCATTCAGAGCACGGACGCGGGGATTTGGCACAGGCGAATGAGAGAGAGCTCGCTGGGGCTCTGCTGGCATGGGTACAGAGGAACGAGATGAAGAACAAGACAAAACCAACGGTCTCTAATATTCTTAAGAATTGTGAAGGCTTGCCATGCATTGGCACAAAAGAAAAAAGGTATGGGAACTAAAGGGGTCACATGGCAACAGTTCTCACGTTGGAAGGGGGCTGGACACGGGCAGGGCGAAGGCTGGCATTGCCACATCTCTCCTCCTCGGGCTCTGCTGGCCCAGTGAGGCAGCCGCCCGGGGCCCGGGGGATCCTGCACCTGTAGCCGCCAGGCCTGGACGCCCCAGGTCCGAGCAAAGCAGGCACACAGAAGGCCAGAGCCAGCTGGCAGGACCTGCACATGGTGACACCTGCACCCATCGAGCGCACAGGCCCTGAGCAGACCCCACCACAGGGCAGGTGGATGGGGGCCAGTGAGGACACACACTAGCATGAGCACCCCTGCCGCCCACTGAGAAACACCGAGAAGATGCCATGTGCTTTGGGGAGGGAACCAAAAGCAAAAAAGCTTTGCAACTCTGAACCGATCCAGATTCCTGATTCTCAGTAAGTCAATCAGCAGTCATTGCTTAGGGCCTGTCCCTCTTTACCTTCCTTCAATTTTCTTCTCTACTTGCAGACCCCCCCGCCCCCCATGATCTCCAGTTCAGGAGCTCTAAAATAGCGGGTGGAGATTTTCTCGTGTGCACAAAAGCGTTTGGTCCTCACGAAGTACTCACATTTCTATGGCCTTTTACCCCGCTGCAAACAATTCCTCATCGAGGAAGCCGATGGGGTTCGGTTTCAAGTGCTGATGTGGGGGGCTCCTGGAAACCAGACACCGGGAGCCGCAAGTCTTGGGAAATAAACGGATTCGTGCTCCGTGTCAGAAAGGCTCAATTAGAATTCGTATCAAAGAATTCACACACGGCTGGACTTTTGGAATGTCTTCAAGAATCAACATGCAGCCTTGAACATGTACCACGCTGTCACTTCTCAAACACGGTGAGGTTCAGACTGGACGTGAGGGTCTGGGGGGCACAGCCTGCCAGGCGATGACCACCGCCCCAGGAAACGTGGCCCAGACCCCGCAGAGCCCCGCACACAGGTGACCAGCCCTCCCTTGGAAGCAGGCACAGCCTTTCTTCGAAGCATGTTGGCGGACGCAGTCAAGAGGATAACATCCAGACCAGGCTCCCAGGATCCACGGCAGATTCGTAAGGAGCCTCCTTATTTGCAGGGACTCCCCACCAACGCCACACAAGGAAGGGGAAGAGGAGGAACAAGGGAAAGGCGGGTTGCGGAACCTGGGTGTCTAACTGCTTGCCGTTGCCTCACCCCTCTGGTCTGTCTCAAGGCACTTAGGCTACTTGATTTTTCTCATCCGGATTTGCCTTGCTTTTCCCACCCTGCAAACCAAGTCCCTGCTGCAGGACCCCCACCTGCCCGCTCCTACCAGATCCCGGGACAAGGCTTGGCTCCCGTCGGGCACAACAAACGGACGCCACGCATGGCAGGCTCACCTGCACCCCGTATCTGCCACACGGTAAATGCCAGAGGAACCCCAAGCGTTACACTGACTTGACAGGCTTCCTCAAATGGTGAAACTGGCCACGCGTCTTGGGAACTCAGCCCACGAGTCCGCATCTCCAGGAGGATAAAATGGCTCGCTCACCAAGAACCGGGCTGCCCCTCCCTGGGGAGCTGGCGTGTACGGCCAGCGCCTGCAGACGGTTCTAGACCAACAGCTCGTTACCCTGTTCCATGTCACCTGCACTGACCATCAGGGGGCTGGGGTAAAAAGTCAACTGGATTGCGAGTTCCCCAAAATTAACTGCAAAAGTATTTACTTCTCAAGCTTAACAGGCAGGATTTGAAAAATTTTTTTTCTTGATTTTTTTTTTTTCCCCATAAAGACGTTAGAAACCTATATCCTGAGGACGCAGCATCCGCCTTAGCGTAAGGCAGCAACAGGCTGGGCTGCAAGCACACCAGCCTGGGCCCTCAGGCCAGGCCCCTTACTGGCCACCAGGTGGGGCAGACAGTTCTGAACTCGGATGCATAAGACTAGGCCAAGTTCCTGCACACAGCTGCGGCGGAGTGGGCAGGAGCTCCCTAGTCCTCACTGCTGGTGCAGGATCCTTAGTGCTCGGAGCCAGGGCAGCCTCTTCCAGAGTGGGGAAGCTCACAGCAACCATGGTGGAGGCATTTGGGAGCAAAACAGAAAAGTGGTTCTGAACCTCTTTGCAGGGAGCCTGAAGCTGGTGCGGCCAGTCTGGCTGCCACGCCAATGTGAGGCCCAGCGGTGAAAGCCTGAGGCCAACGGGCGACACAGGACAGCAGGGTCCACAGCCTGTCGAGTGTCGCCTCCTGGAGGCCAAGAAGTCACATCCTGACCCCACTTAGGAAAGTCACCTGACTTCCTTGCCTGCCAGACTCATCTGTAAAATGGATAAAAATAGCACCTCCCTTGTAGGATCAAATAAACACATAAGGTGCATGAAGGGCTCGGCACCGCATTGGGCACAAGCGGAACATTGCACAAAAGTCGGCTGCTATAAAGATGGTAAGGAAAACACAAAAAAAAGTGCAAATGGCCGTCCTCCCTGTATTTCTGTTGTCTTAATATTTTCCCGTAGTTTTTAAAAAAAAGTTCTATGTCTTTAGAGAAAAAAAAAATGAGCAATTTGCAGCTTGCAGGTCACCGTGTCTTTGGGGAAGCGACTGGTTCTTCTCCACGGCTGAACAGAGAGCAGCCCCAGAATATACTGGACAGCGCCAGCAGACTCTTGTTATTTGGGGGCATTAAAAAGAAAAGATTTTCAACAAGAGTCAGAACCAACTGCTCACTTTATAGAGTTTAAAAAAAAAAAATTTACACCACCAGCATTTTCTGTTTCTCCGGCAAGGTGGCTGACAGCAATTCTGGCCACGGGTAGAAGAGGGGCCCTGTGCTCTTCTGGTGGATGCGGAACACACGGAGGACCGTCGGGGCCAAGGGCTGGCCCTGGATACAAAGAGTGTCTCCGCAGGCCCCAGTCATCTCCGTGGGGATGACTTTCATTCTGGAAGAGGTCCACGGGGCACGGCGCCAGCCCCTCACTGGCCTGGCCCTCCAGCAGACAAAAGCTCCTGGGGTCTGTGAGGGGCCGGGAGCCTTGGCGGCTGTCGCTGCTGGCGGGGGTCGGGTTCCCCCTCCACGGCTTGGCCAGCAGGCTCCCCAGTTTTTCTGGGAACCAGGGATTTATGCAGATATGCTCAGAGGGGGGTCTTTTCTCCAATGACAAATGAAGAGCTCAAAATAGGGGTTCCTGAAGTTCATGCAGAAACTTGGGGTGACGTTCCTTCTCTTGGATGCTCTGCTCAAGGCAAACTGGGGGGACATCCAGGCACCAATGAGAAGCTCAATCCCTCTACACGTGGGGTCCCCAGATCTGACGGTTGGCTACCTCCGCTGCACCAGAGGTGGGGCAGCAGCATCCCGCACACTGGCAGAGGCACCCAGAGCCTGGGAGGGAGGGGCCCCTGGGTTCCCAGAGGCCGCCCCTGCGCTCAACAGCCCCCCTCCCAGGACGCACGGCTCCTGGAGGGCCAGTCACCCCAGGCTGCAACGATGTACGGACCACGGGGTCACCCTTGCAAAAAGCCTCTTCAGATAAAGGCAGAAAGGCTTATAGGAGACGTGCAGGCTTACACACTCACACGTGTGACTACACACATTCCCCAGTGTGCCTGTGCGCACACACGTGCGTGCACACTCCTGCGAGGCCCTGCCTACGCCAGCCGGGACCCTAACAGACCCTACCCCGTCCCCAGAGACTGGACAGCAGCACAAAGCCTCACAGGCCCTGGGCTCCCCACAGCGTCTGGGAATCCGGGCTAGCCCTTGGATCCGCGGAGCCCACGAGTGGGTGAGACCCACTGGCCCCAGCTTGGCCCAGCCCTGGCCCTCATGGCCTTGCTCTGAGACTCAGTTTCCTCCTCCACTAGGGGTGGACGTGAGGACCGTGGTCAGTAAATGTCCTTGTCCCCAGGGTGGGGTCCCCCAGAAAGCTGGAAAGGATGGGGGGCGTGAGGCAGGCGGCAGGTGCAGGATAGTGACAGCGTCCAGACCGGAGCCCAGGCCCGAGGCTGACTTTCCACAACCAGGCCCTGGAACACCAAGGCCCCAGGGCGTGGCTGCATGAGTCCCTGCCAATAATTAGGTTTCCACAGCAGATGGCCATCTAGCATCTGATGAGGTTTGGACAGGAAGCATGTGAGCTCCAGCCCCCGGGCCGCCCACGGGCCAGGGCCCCTGCCTCCCTTGGGGACCGCCAGCCCGCATCCCCGTAGAGGCCGCTCACGGGCTTTCCTCTCTGCCTGCTGGGCTCCCAGGGAGGCACCAAACCTTCCAGGCCCAGATGAAAGCTAACGCGGTTGCAGACACTGCCCTCAGATGCGGCGGGTGAATGCTACGCCGCGGGTCACGAGAGCGTGGATATTCGGTGTTTGTCCCCTACCCACTGGCCCAGACACAACAGAGGTCATTCCCATCCTGGAGAAACTGGCTGCATCCGGGGGAAATGCCGCCGGGGAGCCCCGAAGGCTCGGGCAGTAAATCTCAAACCCCTGTGCCTGCAGCTCTGCGTCGGGGCAGAGGCGATGCCCGCGGGACCCCTCCCGTCCCAGAAAGGCTTGGTGGACGCGGCAAAAGTTTCCCTAAACGTTAAAAAGTATAGCTTCTTTGTCTCGAACATTCTGTAGATCGAATGGGCTCTTTAGCAGAAATTTGAAAGGAAGAAAACAAAATTGGTTCACGGTCCTGTCCCCCAGGTGACTCCTGCTGAACTGGTGAGAAAATATAAAACACTGGGGATCCCTGGGTGGCGCAGCGGTTTGGCGCCTGCCTTTGGCCCAGGGCGCGATCCTGGAGACCCGGGATCGAATCCCACGTCGGGCTCCCGGTGCATGGAGCCTGCTCCTCCCTCTGCCTGTGTCTCTGGCTCTGTCTCTCCTTCTATCTCTCAAGAATAAATAAATAAAATCTTTAAAAAAAAAAAAAGAAAAAAAATATAAAACACAGAAAGATCACAGAAAGCTACAAAGTGAACACGAGGGACGTCTTTTGCATCCTCTTCCTGCCCGCAGTTGTCCACCACGCGGCAGACTGTTCACAAAAGAGCCACGACGACGCTCCTGTCCCAGAATCATAAGGAATGATAAATATCTGACGTTTTAAGACATTACACTTTGGGGTGGTTTCTGACCTCGCAGAAGGTTTCTGATACATGCTGTTGATGGATTTGGGGTTTTTTTTGGGGGGTACCCTTCATAAAAAATATGCATATGTCAGCACGTTTTTTTTTTCTCTTTTCTTTTTTTTTTAAGATTTTATTTAATTGAAAGACAAAGAAAGCATGGGGGAGAGGAGGGTCAGAGGGAGAGGGGGAAGCAGACTCCCCGATGAGCAGGGAGCCCAACGTGGGACTTGATCCCAGGACCCCGAGATAATGACCTGAGCCGAAGGCAGACGCTTCACCAACTGAGCCACTGAAGTGACCCCAGCACATATTTATAAATCTTTCAAAGTTCCTCTAATTAAGCCTTTTATTTTGAAATAATTTTAGATGTGCCTGCTATTGCAAAATAAAAAATAACAGAGATCCCAGGTGTCTTTACCCCGTTTCCACCAACGGGAAACGTCCTGCAAAACGGTGGGAGTGTCACAGGTGTGACAACCTGGTGGGGACACTGACACGGCAGGACGGAGAACATTCCATTCCCACTGGGACCCCACCTGTTGTCCTTCCGCAGTCACTCCTACGTCCCTCCTGCCCTCCCCTCGACCCCAGAAAACCACTAACTCGTTCTTCTCCAAGTCTGTCATCTCTTCACCTCAAGGATGTTTTATAAATGGAATCACGCAGCACGTAAGCTCGGGAGGCTGGCTTTTATCACTCAGCATGTGTCTCTGCTGCGAGCACCCGAGTCTCAGCCCCTGCTCCTGGAGATGGACGCGCCACGGCCCGTCTCACCATTCGCCCACGGGGGCCGCTGGGCTGCTTCCAGGCGGGGGCTGTCGTGAACACGCGTGTACAGGCTTCCGCGGGGGACATGAGTTGCACAGAGTCCCGAGGGACCCAGCCCCTGGTTTTTCTTCTTCTGTGCTTTTATTTTTAAGATTTTATTTATTTATTTGACAGAGAGAGAAAGACCACAAGTGGGGGAACTGAGCCACCCAGGCACCTCTCTGTGCGGTCGTCATCTGGTTTTTATACCAGGGCACCACTAACGGCCCAGGGACCTGGGAAGCATCCCTTCTTCTTCTATTTTTCTGGAAGGGACTGTATAAAATTGGTGTCATTCTTTAAACATTTGGTTGAATTCTCCAGTGAAACCATCTGGGCCTCGAGAATTGATTTTGGGGAGTTTTTAAATGACAAATTCCAGGGCACCAAGGTGGCTCAGTGGTTGAGGGTGTGCCTTCAACTCAGGGCATGGTCCCAGAGTCCCAGGATCGAGTCCCGCCATTGGGCTCCCCTCGAGGAGCCTGCTTCTCCCTCTGCCTCTCTCTGTGTGTGTCTCATGAATAAATAAAATATTAAATAAATAAATAAATAAATAAATAAATAAATAAATTACAAATTCCATTTCCTTAACACCAAAGTGATCATTCGATTATTTACTTATTGGGTGGATTGTGGCAGCTTGTGTTTTTGAGAAATTGGACCATTTCATCTGGGCCTTAAATGCACATATGTAGGGTTGTGTGTGAAATTCCTCTGCTACCGCCACTGCCCGCAGGGTCTATAGGGAAATCCCATTTTCTCCCTGACATTGGGAACTGCGTTGTCTTTCTTTCCTCGTCAGTCTTCCTAGAAGTTTACCAGTTTTACTGATCGTTCCAAAGCTGTTTCATTGATTTTCTGTATTTTTTTTCAACTCCTCTGGTTTCTATTCTTATCTTTATTATTTCCTTCCTTCTGCTTGCCTGCTTTGACTTCATTTTACTCTTATTTTTAGAGGTTCTTAAGGTGGAAGCTTAAGATTTCTGATTTGAGACTTTCCTTTTCTTCCTCGGAGTATTTTTAGTGCTATGACTTTTCCTCTCAGCACAGCTTTAGCTGCATCCCACGTATTTTGTATTTTCATTGCCCTTAAATTGATAACAAACTTTAGACAAACTTCCTTCTTTTCTTCCTCTATTTTCTGAATAATTTAATACATCAGCCATATCTCTGTTAAGGCCCCTTGTTCCCAGCACCTGTGGGAGTCACTGGTAGAGTCAGGCCCACAGAGTGAATGGCTTGCAAGTCAATGGCCTCAGTGGGCCAGCACACTGTTTAAATAACAGTAAGGTGAAAAAATAAATAGCCATATTAAGAATAACAGCAATAGGTTTCTCACTGAGAGAAAAGAGTTACAAACATGAAAAAGGAAAAACCAGAATGACCCTGTCATGTTGGGATGGAAATCAAGGTTTTCAAGAAGTAGGGATGAAAGAAATATGAACTTTGTCATGTGCGTACATGTCTATGCACACACACACTCACACACGCATACATGTCCGAGCTCTGCCCAGTGAGGGAGATGGTGAGTGAGAGGCCCCAGCAGCAACAAGCACACCTGGCACCTGGATCTTGGTTTCTAAATGCCATTCATTGAAAAAAAAAAATCCAGAATTTTGTGGGTAAATGGCTAATTCCGTGGCTGGGGCAGAAATAGTAGAAAATAGGCCTGGAATGTCTTTTTCTGCCAAAAAAGCAAAGGAGTGCTAATAAAAACAATGGTGGTGCCAAAAGGCTGGAGCTATATACAGCTGGCACTTACACCTGCATCCCTTTAGCCAAGTCTGAGACATGGGCCAAATAGGAAACAATCTGAACATCAAATTGATGAAAACAAAAAGTTACGCTCCATCAAATAAAAGAGGAATTTGTGAAACCATAGTAATATAAATAAATAGAAAGAAGAGAGATGGCTCAGTCAGTTAGGCATCCGACTCTTGGTTTCAGCTCAGGTCGTGATCTCAGGGTCGTGAGATCGAGCCCATGTCAGCCTCTGTGCTCAGCACAGTCTGCTAGAGTTTCTCTCTCTCCCTCTGCCTCTGCCCCCGATTGTGTGCACGCGCATGTGTGCATGCTCTCTCTCTCTCTCTGAAATAAACAAATCCTAAAAAATGACAAAAACAAAAACAGAAAACCCAGCCTGAGATGAGACTATGGGCAGAAGCCCTGGAGCTTTCTGGAATACTCAGCGAAGCAGAGGGGGACCTCCCCCAACCCCAGAGTGTGGTGTATGGGGTCATTCCTCTGCACTGCCCTACACATTGCCCACTTCCCTCGGGACACCTGGAGTTTAATGTGTGGCTCAGACCCAAGAGGTTAGGAGGGACTTGAAGAAACCCAGGGTCTGAAGTGCCCCAGGCTGGGTGGAGTAGCTCCCAAGGACGGCCTGCACCGGGCAGCCCCTTGCCCCAAGGTCCTGGAAATGTCAAGCACCTGGCTGCTCCGCCCAATTAGAAGCAGAGGATGCTGGTGCTGGAGGGAGACTTTCTGTTCAGCTAGAGCTCCCCTTGTCTTATGAAAATACTTTCAGCGCTTGGCAAAGGCAGCCCACATCATCTCAGAACGCCCCAAGCCAGAACAGGTCAAGCCCATGGAGGCTTGTGCAGCCAGGCCCATCACGAGGGTCTCCACTACCTCGTCTCCACTACCACGTGTGTCCCCCACTGAGGTGCCTCTGGGGGCACATGACAATGACTGGAGATAATTCTGGTTGTCATAACTGGGGGTGCTACTGCTGGCACCTAATAGCCAGAAGCCAGGGACACCGCTCAATATCCTACAGCACACAGGACAGGCCCCCGGAACAAAGAATGAGCCACCACTGATGGGTGTCAACAGTGCTGAGGTGGACACACCTGCGTAATGTACCTCACTTCCTCCTAAATCCCTTCTTCACCCAACGTCGAAATCCCAGTCGAGCTGGCCCAGCCTCACACACCACCTTCACCACCCATCGTCTCCGAGCCCCAATGCATCCCAGGAGCACCCCTCCCTGGCACGTCCACGTCTGCCCAGCAGTCGGGAGGTCGCTCTGCAGACTCCTAGCGGGCACGGCTGGCTTGGCAGACACTCCCTGATGCCACAGCCACGGTAGTCATGAGTAAGATCCTTGTTTCCCCAGGATCTTACTAAACATCTCATCGATGACGTGACTCTGCCCCCAGCCCCGGGCTGAGAGATTCTGGAACAAGGCGAGGGGCCTGATCCCTGCAGATGCCCAGCATGAGAGCAGCACCGGGTACACAGCAGGTGCTCAGGGAGTGAGGAACCCCCGTTCACGGAATCCTCTCCAGGAAGAACAAAAGACGAGCCGCCTACATGAGAGCTGTTTCCATAGGGAGCGCTGCCCCACGCCCTGCCCCACGGCCACCCCACAACCAATCCTGAGTTCCAAGTGGGAAAGACAAACCTTCCCCACTGGGCTCGCTCACTCTTCTGCACGTTGGGGGTGCGAATATTTATGCTGCAAAACAGCCTCAGAAAAAATGCACATGTGCTTTTGAAAACACCTTCCCAGAAAAAAGCCCAGCTCTCGTGTGTCTTGCCTTCATGGAAGGCAAATCACATGGATCTCATCCCCGGTGTCATCAAGGAGAGAAAAGTCATCGGACTTTGCCCTGCGCCCTGCACGGGAGGCTGACCCACGTGGAACGTATCCAGGGCTCACTGTGTCTGTCTTCTGGCTGGCTCTGGCAATGGAAGCCCAACAGAAGACGGGAGGGAGGGCAGGGCGAGCCGTCGGGGGGGGGCCTCCACCGAAGGTCACTGCTCCACACCCGCAGCTTCTCTTCACGACTCGGTCTTTGTGGGTTCAGCCCTACCCTTGTTTCTCCAGACCTGCAGACGGTCACGGCCCTGCTGCTGCCACCAGACCCGAATCACACACGGGCCCCCGTGGATGCCCCCTATTTTGGGAATAAGCCCTGCTGGGATCACCCTGTTGGAGGGCTCCCTGTTTTCAGGGAGCACCCTGCCTGATAAGGCAGCCCCAGGCCCCCCGCACACTTAGGGAGGGTCATGGGCCCCAGGGGTTCCCACACTGATGCAAGAAACACGGAGCAGGGCACACCTTGGAGAAACGGGTCAGGGAGGGCACAGGAGGCAGAGCCAGGTGAGCGCAGGGAGGGACGCAGGAGGGGGCCTCTGACTGCACCATTCGTCCCTCACTCCCTGCCCTGAATTCTTCAGATATGTCGTCTGGCACACAGAGCGCAGGTGAGGGCGCAGGGCCCAGGTGCTCAGGAGCCCAGGCAGGTGGGTCCACACTTAGGCCCACAGTCGGCACAGACGAGGTTCGAGGGCACAGCCAGCGGCCCTCAGGGACCTTTCCCCGAGTCACCTTTGCTCCTTATTCCGGGGCTTCCCGCCTTGGGGCCAGCAGCCCTCCACGCCACCTGCAAACGGGCCTGCAACCTGCCTGCCTCACCCAGGAGCATCGCTGCCGCTGGGGAAGAAGGGCCTCGGGCGGAGACGAAGAGTCACGTGGAAACAACAGGACCCCCTCCCGCCCCCGCAGGACCCTGCCCGTCTGCGTGACCCGCAAACCCCGGAACAGAGGCCTGAAGACACACGAACACGGCCGAGTTTTTTCCATCGAATGATCTCGGGCAAGAAAGGAAGGAGCTGACCCCGGGGCAGGATGGGCCTAATCCTGCCCGAGGGCCTGGCACAGCTGCCGAAAGGCTGGCCCTGGGCACGGAAGTAGCGACCACAGGGATGCACCTCTGCGTGGCCCCTAGGGGGGCTCCCTCCTCCGGGACAGTCCAGGGACGCCGCAGAGGGACCTGACCTGGGGTGCTACGCGGAGGGCCAGCAGGCAGGCGGTGGCTGAGGACGAGGTACTAGGAGCAGGGGTGGCCCAATCAGGGGTCCCGACCCTGCTCAACTGTTGCTTGGGCCATTGGATGATTCTGGAACCTGCTCCGTGCAGGCACCTGGATGGGGACGGTGAGGCCGACCCAGGTCCTGCAGCCCAGAGCCTGCAGCCAGGCCCGGGGAAGTGGTTCCCACACAAGCAGGGAGGAACAGTCACTGCATGTGCTTTCTTTGCTTTCCTGGCAGAGCGTGGCCTCCGGAGGGTCCCCTCGGCTTCAGCCGACAGGCTGGCACCCTACCTGGCGCTCAGCCACTGGAGAGTGCTGACCGCTGGTGTCCAGCCCCGGGAACAGCGCAGTGGCAAGAGCCTGGGGCACACAGGGCTGGCTCAGAGGGGTGCAGGGGCAACACCGTGGAGTGGGATGTCCTTGCAAGGTGGCAGCGCCTGGCCCTGGAACAGCAGGGAGGCCAGAGGAGCTACAGTAGCTCTTACTACTCCCCCTCTTCACTCAAGGGCACGTGCCCAGGTGTGTCTGGGCCAGAAAACCACTGACCCCAGGTCCCCGTCCTTGGGCCATGAGGGGCTCAAGCCCACAGGTGCTCTGCCTCCATTCTGCGTCCTCATCCTTCCCACTGGATGCAGGAAAGCTACCCAGCCTTCATGAACAGGGACACCTGGGAGCGTGGCTCTACCCACGCATTGGTCCTGCTGGCCAGAGCAGATTCAGGCAGATGGAACAGTCCCTGAGCTCTGAGGGGGTGTGCCCCCTGCCACTGGGACACAAGGGCACACGGCATCACCCTGTCCTCGGGTGCTCCTCACCCTCCAGGTCACAGGAGCACAATCTCCTTACCTGTGCCCCAGAGAAGGCTATTGCCCCCCACACCCCCGGCGGGAGGCACCCCAGGGAAGAGAAGAGCTGTGAGCAAAAACCACAGTGAGGAAAAATGGGACGTTCTAATGAAAGTACTTGCTTCCTTACGAGCCAGAACACAGCAAGAAAAGATGAAACCAAAAGTGCCCACACCTTCATCACACCATTTCCTCCGACGCTCGGGTCACATCGAGGTCTGAGCAGATAATTCTGGAGCTGAGTGCACAGCCACCAGGGATGGCTGGAGCCAAGGCAGCCGCAAGGAATAAACGCCTTCCATGTCTTCCTCCGCCGCAGAGTGACTCCCCGGGGTCCCTGAATCTCCCCAGCCCCACACAGGGGTCGGGGACACATTTATGCAGCTCCTCAGCCACCCCGCGTTGCCTACGTTAACTTTTCCAGCCAGCGTGGGTACTTTTTATGTTTCAGAGCATGGACGGCTTAAGACAGAAAAGCAGCCAGGGCCCTGCCAGTGGCCACGCAGGCTGGTGAGAAGCGGTGTGGGGGGCGCCCCTCCTACCTTGTTGTAGTACTGCACCTGCACCGAGTGCCAGCGCCCGTCGCTCACGCCCCCGGGAACCTGTGGTGTCACTGTGGTTGTCGTCTCACCTGCAGGCGGGGGAGGTCCAGAGAGAACACGTCAGCGGGCCACTAAGGAGTCTGGATAAACGCTCTCTTCTGACAATGCGCATCATGTGTTTAATGGCTTTTAAAATAGTTTTAGTCTACAGATGTCACAATGATTCCCCATTTGGAAATTTGAGCTGTGTCTTCGGTATCTTCAGTGTTGTAAAGGACACCGCCATGAACACCTCTGTGCGTTCCAGATTGCACCCCCCCAACTCGCCCCCCCCCCCGGGGCAGGTTCCAAGTGGAATTAGGGGACTGGTGGGTGAGGACCCATAGGACTGGAGGGGGGGTTTCCCAACAAGGTGTCCGGGAAGGGCTCAGAGAGCTGCTCCTGCCTGGGGAGGGGGGTCCCACCTGCTGAGAAGGTGAGCTGCACCTGCTCCCTCACAATCTCCAGGGCAATGAAGTCATGCTTCTCGTTGAAGCGGCCGTTATACAGCAGCAGGGCGTTCCTCTCCTGGGTGGCAAACCTGCGGGGCCAAGCAGAAGCACGTCACAGGAGGGGTGACACCGGACCAGAGGGTCCGCAGACGGCGAGAGCAGAAATGGGGGCTGCCCAGACGCGACAGGCCCAGCCACCAGAGGCCGAGCACGTGGGGCCAAACACAGGGAGGACTCTCATGAGCGTCCCCGGGCATTCATTGTTCTCATCAGGAGTTGACAGCCCATAAAACCTGCTTAGCGATGTTCTTTTCTGGAAATAGGAAACCAGATTCCACAGAGGAATCTGGTTTCCACGGCCCTGTAGAAACTGAAAAGATGACATCTGAATGGTGTCCTATGAGCCACTGAGCCCATCAGAGATGTCTGGACAGAAACACATGCGGTGCATCTTCTGCAACTGGAAACAGGTCCCCACTCACGTTCACCAGGGCTCGGGGATGCCGTACCCCCCATGCAGGGAGACCGTGTTGATGACTATCTCGGGGCCTTTACACGAGGTCCCTCTGCTCCCAAATACTACACGCCTCCCCCCACCCACCCCAGGGCCTTTGCACTTGCTGCCCCCTCCGCCAGGAACGATCCTCCCTGGCTCTGCAGATCTCTCAGGAAGATACTAATTGTACTTTCTGTAACTCGTTTGATCCACGTCATGCCCCCACCCCATCGACTCTATCACATCACTCAAGTCTATTTCTGAAATTCTCCTGCTTATCCATTTGTGTACAAGAACCTGTGGTCCTTAAGGGGAGGGACTCTCATTCGCCACCACAACCTGGGGCCCACAACAGGGGCTGGCCCGTAGAAGCGCTTAATGATGATGTCCTGAATAAACGGATAGATGGAAGCGCACGATTGAAAGAGCAGATCCGTGAAAACGAGCAGAACTGACAGACCTCAAGCACCTGACGCATGAAGAGCCACTTATTTCAACAAGAGATACCTATTCTCAGAGATCCTCCGCCCAGCCCCATGGTCCCAGGAAGGCCAGCTGCACCGGCCCGGGGGCTCCCTGGGTCACAGCCACACCCCCAGACACCCTGGTCACATAGAACCTGGAGAGTCTCCTCTATGAACAGGGACTGTTTCCCGAGGGGGCCGGACATGGGGGAAATTATTCCTTTGGATTTGGGGTTGGTTCATTTGTTTTCATGCACCCAGAGACTGTCAAGAGGATGTGACCCCAGCCTTTCCTTCAAGGGCCTTAAAATGGACATTTCTATGATTTAGACGGCCGCTCGCTGGGAGGCTGCACTGCTGTGGCCTCCTCTTTGGACCACGGTTGGAGCTGGTACCACGTGTTGGTGCCAAATGGTCCTGCGTGGCCACCCCCCACCTGCCGCCCTAGGGCAGGCACCCAGAGGTCCGTGCTGGACACGGAGCCCTAACAGGGGACCCAGGGCCAAGGGGAGGGTCCAGACAGGCAAGAAGAAGAGGAAAGACTAGAAACAGAGACCAAAACTTGGCGAGGGGACCAGGAAAGCAGAGAACACAGGATGGGGGCAGCTGTGGGTGCACAGGGCCACGAGGGAGCCCAGGCACTGGGCAAACAGGAACCAGAGTGAGGAGAGTCCACCGTGAATGAAATCACCTGAAACAGAAGCTTCCTGCCGGTGCCCAGCCCCGCTCTCCCCACCAGGCACCTGCAGGAGGCCCCCAGGGCCCCGTCCCCAAGCAACCACAGCCCCCATAGAGGAGCTGCTCTTCTGCACACGTTTTGGGAGGATTTGGGGAGGATTTTTCACAATGTTTGCCTTTGAAGTCACTTCCTAAAGCACTGCTCACTGATTTAACTGTGCCCTGATGTCCCAGCCACGGCCACACACACGGGAAACTGCCCCGTATCCTGCCGTCAGATGAAATCACCTAAAAATACTAAATCGGGCAAGCAAGTGGACATCACATTATGACACTTGGATGTTTAATTAAACGCTTTAGGGCAGCCTGAGTGGCTCAGTGGTTTAGCGCCGCCTTCAGCCCAGGGCGTGATCCTGGAGTCCCGGGATCAAGTCCCACGTTGGGCTCCCTGCATGGAGCCTGCTTCTCCCTCTGCCTATGTCTCTGCCTCTCTCTCTCTCTTTCTCTTTCTTTTTCTCTCTGTGTCTCATGAATAAATAAAATCTATTTTAAAAATGCTTTATATTTTAGTTTCTAAGTCTGGAGCCAACAGACTTCCCGTCGGTTTCCGGCAGGTGCGCCCCGGGGCCTGCCCACCTCCGGCACCAGGACTTCTGGTCACCTGTAGGTCAGCCTCCCACTGGGACCCCCTCCCGCGGCTTACTCGCTGCCAATGGTCACAGCATGTGAGTGAGGACTGCCAGCCACGCCCAGGTGGTGGGTCGCCACGGCTACACGGACGTCAAGATCACATGCCCCAGATGAACGCCCATCACACGCCAGGGATACGTTTGTCAGAAGACATAAAACACCTCTGATTCAGAGGGCGGGCGCCCACAGAAGCACAATGTTCTAAACATCAGGCCACACAGTGCAGAGAGTGGCCAAGAGGAATCCCACGGCAGAGCCCTGGTTTTGGAGGCTGCTTCCACGGGGTGGGCCTTCTGAGTGCAAGACGTGTGGGCTGAGGGCAGAGCCCTTTCTGAGCAAGGAAAGAGCCAGGATCCAGGGCCCGGCAGTGCGGCCCAGCTGAGCAGTCCACGTCGAAGGCTGCCACCACGTGTCCGCACTACAGCCAGGGGAACTGGTGGGTCATGGGGGGCACCAGGAAAGCCGGGCATGTCCTCTGCTGCCCCACGCCCTCACAGCGCGCCCCAGACAGGGCCCCTCATTGGCTGTTCTACAGGACGTGGGGGAGCCATGGATGGAGGGTCAAAATAAAACACCAACAACCTCAAAACCGTGGGCCTCCAGGTGACCCAGGTGACCCAAGCCTCAGAACTATTTTTACAGTCAAAGGAAGCGGCTCTCACCCCGCTGTCCTGAAATTCATTTTTTTTTTAAGTAGTTCCACACCCAATGCGAGGCTTAAACCCACAACCCAGAGATCAAGACCCAAGATCAGTAGTTGGACGCCCCACCGACTAAGCCACCCAGGCGCCCCCTGAAATTATTCATTTTTGAGCTCAGAACCCCCAGATCGGCCGGTGGGGCCACTGCAAGACCCAGGCAGAGAGACGCGGTGCGCGGACACGCAACGCTCCGAGGAGAGGAGCTCTGGCGGCGCCACACTCACGTGAGGGAAACGGTGAAGTGGAAACGCTGCCTCAGGCCTCGGAAGGTGACAAAGGACCGGGGCGGGAAGCTCCTGGTGGTCACCTCGCAGTAGGGCCTCTCGAACTCGCCGGGAGGGCACACGCAGTGGAAGCCGCCGATGAGCAGGTTGACGCAGGTGCCTCCGTTCTTGCACACCCCGTTGGCGCAGCGGCCCGAGCGCGTGCTCACCTCGCAGTGCTCTCCTGGGGGATGAGACAGACGGGGAGAGGTTACCCCGGACCCCGGAACCTGGGCCGCTGGCGCCGCTGCCTGAGGAGCTGCGAGGCCGGGCCGAGGGTTGAGGTGCCGTGTAGACGCTGCAGGACCCGGGAATTCTGAGGACGGAGACACCGTCGTCCGGAGCAGTGGCACCCCTGCTCCCAGTGGGTGATCGCAGGATGGGTCCCGGGAAGTACCCCCGGGTGCTCCTCCGCGGGGGCCCCATCCCTGCCCTGCCCTGCCAGGTCCCCGCACTCTGGGGGGCAGAGTAACATGCAGGGATGGACACCCCTCTCTTGGGAGGAAATCACCGGGAAATGGTGACACTAACCAGGATCCTCACGCGCCCTCCCACACCCACGCCTGGGGCGGCGGCTGTGCAGTCAGAACAGAGGGAGACTGGGGAGCACACGGGAGCACCCTGCACCCCGGCCCCCCCGCCCCGCTGCCTCTCATGCACGAGCCCCCCGCAGCCCGCCCAATGCTGGGCCCCCCCACTTGTAATTCCGTCCGGCCCTCCCGCTGGCCTAGAAGCTCTCCAAGGGCAGAAGCCTAAACCTCGGTGACAGCAGGGTTCCAGAAGCTTCCCCAGAGAGACTGCTTCTGCCCCAGAGGCCTGTCAGACCCAGGGCACTCAGACCACATCCGCTGGGATGCTCACCAACTGGGGGGACCCTCAGGGAGGCAGCTGTCCATCCTGAGCTGACCTCTGCTGACCTCCACGGCCGCCCCCAGGAAAGCCCTGCGGTTACTCGGAGGAGCTTATGTTGAAGCCACAGGAGAAACGGACCTGCCGCCAGCATCCGAAACCAGTGGCGCTCCTGGAAGATGGGGGCTTTCTCTCTCCTTCCCCGCATACCCCCAATGCTCACCCCCAGTTCCACAGACCGAGGAAGTGCAACTCGCTTGGCAGAGGTGGCTCCAGTCTGAGCCCGTCAAACACGGCGGGTGGGGGGGGCTCGACACTGCTGATGTCTCCCTGAATCCCATGACGTGTGGGGCAGCAGGCCAGTGACACCCCCCCCCCAGGCTGAGGACCCCAGGGCCAGGCACAGGTCAAGTGGGGTCAACTCCCCCGACCCCCTGGGCAAAGTAAGGAGGCTGTTCCCCGGGGCAGGGCGCCCCCAGGGAGGCTTGGCTCCCAGGCTAATGGGAAGTGAAAGGAAAGGGCTAGAAGCCCACGGACCCGCCCAGACCCCCTCGCAGCTCCACCCTCCATAGACACCGACACCCCCCAGGTGGCCCTGCCACTGTGCCAGGCAGGCTTGGGCTCACGCGTGCACACATGCTCACAAGTGCACGCATGCACATGCACACTCAACATCACACACGCTGCACCCTCACACATGTACCCACACATGCGCCCCTGCACTCTCACTGAGCTGCACACCTGCTCACACAGTCACGCCCTCCCCCCGCCCCCACTCCCACAGCAGCGCTCCTGGCCTCCTCCAGGTGGATGGCCCGCGGCCTTCTTAAATTCTCCGCGTTCATCTTAAATGCTTAGCTTAAGGTGTGTTTGTCCTTCATACACTTCAAATTCTCTAATCTCTGCTCCAAAAATGTGCATGACATTTGGCAGTGTTTGCTCTCCGAGTTCCAGCTTGGCCTGTCAGGGGCCAAGTACAGCGTATCCTGGAATAGAGCCGCCGCGAGGGGACGGGGTGGGGTGTGCTCCCCAAACCGTGACGGCAAACAAAGGGAGGCCTGGCACGGCCCTTCCCACGGCACCCCGCCCCAGCGTTCCAGAACCAGCCATGCGGGCTGTAGTCCAGGCTGTCCCACGTCCACCTGGATGAGCCTGAAGCCGACGCCCCCGTCACCCCTCCTGGGCTCTGCGTGGCCCGTGTTCCTCCTTCCAGAGCAGTTTTCCGTGGCTGCAGGGATGCTCCCTTCCTCAGAAGGAATAGGAAGGACGGCCACGCGGGGACTTGCAGGTTCAGATTGTCTGGCTGTCACAGAAAGGTCGAGACACAGACCAGGGGCTTATCCCTGTCCCTCTCTTGAAGATCGTGCTGTTTTAAATAAGCTGTAAATATGGGGAGTCTGGGGGGCTCAGCCCCTGAGCGTCTGCCTTTAGCCCAGGGCGTGACCCCGGGGTCCCGGGATCGAGTCCCCGTCGGGGTCCCCGCAGGGAGCCTGCTTCTCCCTCTGCCTGTGTCTCTGCCTCTGTGTGTCTCACAAATAAATAAATAAAGTATTTTAAAAAAATAAAAATAGATAAATAAGCTGTAAATAAAGCTAAGTCTCCATGGAGCTGTTTGTTTTGATGTTTTAACCATAATGTTTTTGTTTTGTTTTGTTTCATTTCCAATCCTATTAGTCTCCTAGGGCTGCTGGGACAAATTACAACAAATTTGGTGACATAAACAACAGGAATGTGTTCTCTCCTAGTTCTGGAGGCCAGAAGTCCAGAATTAAGGTGTGGGCAGGGCTGGCTTCCTCGGAGGCTCCAGGGTAGGGTCCCAATCCTTCCAGGTCCTTCTGTTTCCCGTGGTTCCCACGGTTCCCAGGCTGGTGGCCACGTCCCTCCAGTGTCTGCCTCCATCTTCACAGGTACATCTGCTCCGTGTCCCAAATCCCCCCTCCTTTCTCTCACAAGGACACCCCATCCCTGGAGTGAGGGAGACCCCAAATCCAGAATGATTTCATCCTGAGAGCCTCAGCTAATACATCTCGAAAGACCCTGTTTTGAAAGGAGGACACATTCTGAGGTTCTGGACATGAATGTGGGAGGGGCACTACCCGACCCATGACAGTCCTCTGTGCTTGTCCTAAATTCACGATCGCAGTAAATTTTGGCCTCAGCAAAGAGCACCCAGAGGGAAGCAGCATCTGACTCTGCGGAGCTGCGCCCCTGGCTCCTGGGTGACGCTCAGCCCTGGCTCCTCTGCCCTCAGGAGGGCTCTCTCCCAGGCTCATCCAAAGGCCAGTAAGGGGTGCAGCACCCACATGGGGCCAGCTCCCCACCCCCACGGCCAGGCTCAGGCCCTCTCCTCGGGGCCCCCACCCAAACAACCCAACTGCTGCCCCAGGAAGCCCAGACCTCAGACCCCATCTTCCTTTTGCCAAGGCTGTTGTCCTCGGGGTCCCCTCACTAGGGGAAGGTCCCACCATCCGTCCAGGGGATGCAAGCCCAGAGTCACCCCCACTCCTCCTCTTCATCCCCATCAAGGACCCCCAGCCACCTCCCAGAGTCCCACATCGCTCACCTCCACTGCTGCCCGCCCCTCCAGCTACACAGGCCCCCGTCCACACAGACACAGCATCCTTGCCACGGACACCTGAACCCAGGCCAGCGCCCACTGACTTACTATCCTACTTGGGCTTCACATAACGCCCGAGAGAGCCTTTCAGGATGCTGGCCTTGCCAGGTACCGGCTTAGAAGCCATTCAATGCTCCATAAAGACCCCCCTCCGCCCCGGGGCCTGGCCCTTAGCCATACCCCCAGCCCCCACGCACACCACACCTGCCCCTGCACACCCCACACTCCAACCACACGGGGCCCCAACATTCTCGGTGGGTGTGCACCACCAACAACGATAACCCAAGGTGACTGTCCTCCTCGGGGCCTGGCCTCTCTCCGGCCTCTGGGGGTGGCTTCCCTGTACTTGGATGCAGCCCCGTCTCAGGCATGCTCCCCTTAGCTTCACCCGTTCGCCTGACCAGGTCCAAGGGTGCCCGTGACAGATGCTAACGGGCCTGGAAGCTTCCTTCTAGAGAGCGTGTTCCGGCTCCAGGGTGGCACCAGCCGTCTCCCTAGGCTCCAGGGCAGGGGCGGGGGCTGCTGGAGCCAAACCTAAGAATGTCCAGCACACAGAGGGTGCCAGACACAGAGGGGGCGCCCGACGAAAGCCCAGCACACAGCAGGTACACAGCACATGCTCGTGAAATGAAGTCATAAAATGCCAGGATTCCCGGGTCCAAGCCAGTGATTATTGCTTGCACAAAATTATAAAACCTACATAATTCATATATTTGATTCAAACGGTGTTGGGAAAATGTTGATGTAATGAACCAAGAATTGCTTTTATAGATTAAACATGTCTTCTCTAGAGAACTCGGAGTGTTCGGGGGTTTCAGACAACCTGGGTGAGCCTGGAAAGCTTTCCCTGTCTGGGGTCTAGGACCCCCACTCAGAGACCTGGGGTCACCTGAGGGCGCTTCCCACAGCGGCCACTGTGGCCTGTTTACACTACCTGATAATCCACTAGCGCATTGTCTTCAATGCATGTGCCATGCAGTGGGGGTGGCGGTAAATCCTAGGAGCCAGCCCTGGGTGGGGGGAGCCCTGCTTGTAGTATGTCCCGTTTCCGTGGTGTGCACGCTCCCCCCAGAGACGATTTCAAGCTACCCACTTGACATCAGTGAGCACGGAGCTCAGAAGAGATGTAATAAGACAGTTTTTTAATTCTGGGGTGCCTGGTGGCTCAGTGGTTGAGTGTCTGCCTTCAACTCAGGTCATGACCCCGGGGTCCTGGGATCGAGTCCCACCTCGGGGTCCCCGCAGGGCGCCTGCTTCTCCCTCTGCCTGTGTCTCTGCCTCTCTGTGTCTTGTGAATAAGTAAAATATTTACCAAAAACAGATAGTTTTTAATTCTAAAAGTCAGCTTACTTTAAGTAACTCACTTGGATCGAACTTAGTGAGCCCCATATCTTAGACTTGATACAGCTCTTGTGAAAAACAACTATTAAAATGAAAATCCAAGGGTTCTCAGACATGCTTCCTATGTGGAGTTAACTTCAGCTTCCCTCTTCTGGGAATTCTTACTCAAACTAAATTTGGGCTTCTCTCATCCTAACATCCTGCTTCGAGTCAAATGCTTGCTTTGGGCCATTCCAACTCCAGGGTGACTCTCTCCTCCTGTGCACCGCCCCCCCCCCCCCCAACAAGACGACTGACAGCTCCACCCCCATGCCAAGGATCAGGTTCCCCTGAGCAAACTGATAGCCTTGCTCAATAATGTATGACACCACGAGCTCCCTGCAGGGAAGGGACACAGGGCTCAGCCTCCTGGTCACAGCCACAAATGCAGAACCCCAAGCAGAAATTTTGGAAAAGAACCCCCTGCCCCCCGCCAGAAACCATTCTTAACTATGAAACAAGCTCCCAGGAGCCGAGGTCCGCCCATGACGGGATGCCAGTCTCACACCAGCCTTGGGGCTGGGAGGGAGAGGACCCTGCATGCTGGCCCAGGGCCCCCAGCCCTCAGTGTCAGGGCCACAGACCCTCTGTCTGAGGGGGCAATGAAATCCCTGGAGAAGCCTCAGCTTGAGAGAGCTGGAGCCCAGGGCTCACCTGCAAGGTGACTGCTAAGAACACAGGGCTACAGACGGCAGGGGGGCCCCTGTAGGGCCTGGCCAAGCCCCTCACTTGTTTCCTTACTGCTCTCATCTCCACAGCACCAGGTACAGGGACTCTTCTACATCACTGTTTTGCAGACGAGGAAACTGAGGCCTGGCACAGTGTAGGACACATACCAATTTTTGTATGTAACGAAAACATTCCTTAAAGATACGGCAAATAGAAGAAAGAGATGGTGCTGGGGGTGTGTGAACTTGCAAGCTGGGCTCAGCCTGAGGGTCGGGGGGTCGTGATGCAAGCGACTGGGTGACCACTGGGCCTCAGAAAGGGCCCATAAGCAGAGGACAGGAGGGCCTGAGTCCTGGCCATTGGGACACCAGGGTTGGGCAGGAGGTATGTGAACAAGGAAGGGGTAGCCGAGCACCTTGACTTCACTATATAGAGAACCAGTGAGTGTGCAAGACAGAGAAAGAAAATGGCGTAGGAGTGCAGTGTGTGTGTGTGAGTGTGGTGTGTATGGTATGAGTAGGTGTGGTATGACACACCTACTGGGGTCCTGGGTGTGTATGTGGAGTGTATACATGCATGGTGTGATGTGATGTGTGTGTGTATGTGTGGTGTGCATGTGAGATGTGGTGTGTGTGGTAGGTATATGTGCACATGCACGCATGTGTGTGGTGTGCGTGTCATGCAGAGGACATGCATGTGTTGTATAGGTGTGTGTGGTACTCGATGTGTGCCTGTGTGCATGGGGTGTGATGTATGAGGTATGTGATGTGTGCATGTGTGAGGTGCGTGTGGTGTGTATGTGATGCAGGGGACATGCGTGTGTTGTGTACGTGTGTGTATTATGTGATGTGTGCATGTGTGGTGTGTGTGCAATGTGGAGGATGTGTGTGTGCACAGGCGTGTTACCGTCATGGCAGGATGGGAGAGGAGGGGCAGGGCTGGAACCAGGGAGATGCTGATGTGACTCCACACCCGCACCTGCCAAGAACAGGCTTCAGAACCTGCCCAGGGCTGCTTGTGGACGGAGCCAGAGGGACGACAGGGTCCCAGCCAGCGGGGAAAGCGGGGGCACGGCCAGACGGAGACCCTCAGGATTGGAGCAGGGCTGGGGATGGGCCCAGGATGGGAAGGCGTGCACACATTCCATGACTTAGGTTGTTCAATTAATAAAGGGACAAGTCCCTCCTAATCCTAAGACATAGCTAAGTGCCTGGAACTAGAAAAACCAGAACTTCCAAAGGTGGCGAGGAAAGGAGGCATCGGGTGCGAAGCATAAAAGGCACGTTGAAGCGTGAAGTTTAGGCACAATTGGAGATCAATGAGGCACACAGAGGGCAGAGCGTCAGGAGATAGTGGGGCAGCGTCAGGGTCAGGTCCTCAGACACAAGGACACCGAACCGGAACCCCCTCCCAAGCCCCTCGACCCGTCCTCAGCGGATGTCAGGGTCCCGAAAGGGGTCTCGCATCTTAACAAAAAAGACATGATCCAACAGCGTGGTTCACGTCAGAAGCGTCATCACTAGGGAAAGCACAGAGACGGGAGACAAGGGACAGGGGACGCATCAGGGTCTCTGAAAACGGGAGGGGACATCAGAAATGGTTAGACACTGGGAAAATTTGCCTGCCCATCCATCCTTCCGCCCACCCAGGGCCTCAGCCCTGCCCTCCACCAAACCCCCGAGCACCACTGCCAGGGACAGAGCTTCCCCGAGAGCAAGCTCCTGGGCGGTGCCTCGGTTTCCCCACTGTAGGCAGGATTTCTGTGTCTTGCCCTGGAGCAATCCCTAGCACCCTAGGGGGTTGGTGTCAAGGTGAAATGAGCTGGTTCTGTAGAGCTCTGAGCTGAGCACCTGGCCCACAGGTGACTGTGGGCACTGTGGTGCCACTGTGACTCCCTGTTATTTTTTTTAAGATTTTACTTATTTATTCATGAGAGACACACAGAGAGAAGCAGAGACACAGGCAGAGGGAGATGCAGGACTCGATCCCAGGACCCCAGGATCACAACCTGAGCCGAAGCCACCCAGGCACCCCATGACTCCCTGTTATATTAATAGACTTATTGAGACTGGAGGCCTCACCTGTCCACCCCCAGCCCCACCCCCAGCCCTTCTCCACACCCCTCCTCCGCTGTTGGACTTTTCTCACATCCCCGTCCTCGGTGACCGGCTCTGCCCTGGAGCCTCCCCCACCAGGAGGCAAGGCTGCCAGAAAAGGCCTCTGCGGGGAGCCCGGACACCTGCCGGCCCCCCTCCCTGATGCCCCCACCCACCGGGAGGGAGGGGAAGCCGGAAGCCAGACCACTGCAGGCTTGTCCAGGTCAGGGCGTTCTCTGGGCCGTCTCAAATGACTTCATTATTGTCTCTGAAGCAATTTCCCAGAACCCCAGACACACCCATTTTTTAAAATCTAAATTTAAAAAATGCATTCCAGCAGGAAAGAACAAAAATGACTCTGGTTTATCCACAGCTTTGGCTTTGCTCACGGGAGTCACCTACACATGGGAGGCAGAAACCCGGCTAACCGGAATAATCGGTGTGCATTTTCAGCTCCTGGTGCTTGAAACAGAAGGTTCCTGCAGGCGCGTGGCCCAGTGCGGCCCAGCCAGTCCCAGCCAGTCCCAGCCAGTCCCAGCCAGTCCCAGCCAGTCCCAGCCCCGGGGCACATTCAAGGACCCCACCTTTCAGAAAAGGGGTGCTCCCCCCACCCTCCCTTTCCTCACACCCACAAGGGGCCCAGGAAAGAGGCAACCCTGAAGTCAGCTAAGCGGTGGCCCGGAAAGTCCCGTCCCTGTCCTAATTCCCAGAACCTGTGACCACTGCTTCACACGGCAAAGATGGGATCAAATTAACGGTCCTGAGATGAGAGACCCCAGCAATCCCGTGTCCACACCACACGTGCGAGGACGAAGGCAGATTGGAGCGGTGTGGCCACAGCCCAGGGCCACCTGAGGCCACCCGGAGCTGCAGGAGACAAGGAAGGACCCTCCCCAGAGCCGTCAGCGGGACGGGACACCGTCGATTTCAGAATTCTGGCCTCTGACACTGTCCAGAACACACTCCTGCTGCTTAAAGCCCCCCAGGGAAGCCCCCGGAGCTTGAGCCAGTCCTAATCGCGCTCCGAGGGGACCGGCCCGGTTCCATCCCCCAGAGACCCATGCCAGTTCTCAAACCGCAGCCTGAGAGCCTGCGAGCATCTCCCTGAGGCTCAGTGGACCCGCAGCTGCTGACCACAGAGTGCCCTCTGTCCCCCCCAGGTCCTCGTGGGGCCCTGGCTGGCAGTGGCCGAGGACACAGGAGGCACTGAATGAACACACAATGCAGGTGCACTTCCCGGATCTTGGCTGCCCAGGCTGGTGGGAGAGGCCGACCGGAGGGCACTGGGCACTTACACGTGGTCATCAGGCAGGCTCAGCAGGGGGTGACCACCAGGACCCGAGTGCCCAGATCCCCCTCTCGGCTCCTTCACACGGCACTTACCATCCCCCCAACCCTCACCCCCGCCAAAGCAAAGTCACAGTCCCTTCCAAGCTAGGGGAAGGGCCGGGGTTGGGAGCTCAGAAGGATACTGGTGGCGGCTTCGGAGGTGCCAGGACCCAGAATGAGGCAGAGCCTGGCAGCCTGGGCCCCAGCCAAGCCCCCCCACCCCTGCCCGGTCCTGGGGGGGACACAGTCTTCACAATGCCCTGGGGCCTGAATACATGCCAAGAAGCCCCAGTACACGTCCGGGGCTCCCCGAGTTCCCGTCTGGGCCTCTGCAGCTGCCTCCCTCCAGGTGTTGGGGTAGCTACACTGCCTGGAAACATCGTCTTGGGAGGCACTCCCAGCTTTGGGAGACGTTGCTCAGGGAGGCCCTGGGACAGCCCTGTGGCCAGGGCATCTGTCTGCAATGTGTCAAGAACCAGCTCCAAGATGACATCTCGGACACAGGATATGATTTAGGTCTAAGGGCACAGGGACACCCGAGGGTGTGAGGGAGGGCGGGCCTGGGGAGGTCTCCTAGAGAGAGGCCGTGCAGGTGGGGATGAATGGGGTGCCACACCCGGGGGGGTGCAGAGGCGCAGGACCCAGCCCAAGCAGAGCAGCGAGCGGGCTGGCTGTGCCACCAAGGGGGGAGGGATGGAGGGAGGGCTGAGGGTCAGGCACGATCCTGCAGACCCGGGGGTGGAACCGGTGGTGGAAGGTGACGCTGGCAGCTGTACGCCTCAAGGCCGGGAGGGGGTCCCCACCGCTTTATCAGCTTGCAGGGAAACTGTGCCAGTTCTCAAACAGCAACGTGTCCAAACTCAGCTGGAATGCTAACTGAAACCTCTGTCATCCGTACACACAGCAGCTCAGCCCCCAGATGGTTCGAATTCCACATCCTGCGTGGTGCTGGGGAGGTGGGCTGGTTTCTTGGGGCAAATCAATGTCCAGAAAGAAGACATTTTCTTTATTCATGGCTCGGAATCAGCAGAACCCCAGGGAGCCCGGCTAACACGAAGCCCTCCCTCTGGGGGTGTCCGGCAGCCCCATCGGATGAGTCCTGCCTGGCCATCTGGCCCCCAGGGCCATCTGTCCACCCCCACGATGGGCTCACACCGGCAGGATGCGGCCAGAGACCACTCTCAGGCCAGGGACACAAGCCGACTGGCTAGCAACTCCCGATGGCCCTCAGCCCTGCGTCCCCAGACAGCGGGGGACAGCCCACCCCCATGGGGCTGCCATGGCAAAGGCCTCGCTCACTCATCCCTGCCACAAATGTCTACTGGGTGCCAAGTGGGTGCCAGGTGCTGCGGGGGTGGGAGGCAGGAGTATGGGCAGCACAATGATGGAATCCCCCAAAGATGTCCTGTGGTTCAAAGGGGGAGCTCGAGTGGGAAGGCCGTGTTGGATCACGGGGGGCTGCGGTGATCACAAGGGTCCCCACGAGATGGGGTGGGGGGGCACAGAGGGCCAAGGGTCAGTAGCGGGAGACAGGATGATGGAGGCAGGGGCTGGAATGAGGGGAAGGAGGGGCCAAGGAGTCCGGGCGGCCTCTAGATGCTGGAAGAGGAAATCCTCCCCCTGAGCCTCCAGGGGGACCCATGAGAGAATAAACCCTCACCTTTAAGCCACTCGTTGTGGGACTTAGTGCAGCAGCTGCGGGACCCTGGCCAGGGGCGACCCGGTGAGCCTGGCCTCTGCAGCTGTCCAAAGGCACTCCCACGGGGGCTGATCCGCAGGGGGGCTGGCGTGACCCGACCCCAGAGGGGCGCTTTGATGGCACAGGGGGGCTCGGCCGCAGGAGGCACCTGCTCGGGCCACGCCGCTGCCTGCCACTGGACATGCTGGTTTACGCTTTTGCTCCTCACCAGCTCATGCCCATGACCGGCTCCCCTGTCCACCTGGAAGCCACCAGGAGGGACTGTGGCTCCCGTGTTCCCGGGTTGAGGTCTCTAAGAGGAAAACAAACCACAGGAGCCTGACACCCACCCAGGAGTGTCCTCGGGGGCCAGCGGAGTCTCAACAAGCAGGTTGACAAGAGGTGGCCACCACTGCAGACCACCAGAAGCCCTGAGGCGTGGAGAACTATGTCCCCCCACCACCACCAAAATCGTATGTTCAGGTCCTGACCCCGGGCACCTGTGACTGAGATCTTATTTGGAAACAGGTCTCTGTGGACATGATCAGGTTAAAATGAGCTTCCGCCAGACAGAGGGTCCTTAGCCTATGACCGCTGTCCTTCAAAGAGTGGGAAACTGGGATGCAGACCCAGGACACACACAGGGGAAGGCCAGGGAGAAGCACCTCCAAGTTTAGGAACGCCACGGGCCCCCGGGCACCAGAAGTGCCTCCAGAGGGAGTGCGGGCCGGGCCACACCTCGGTGCCAGACCCGTGGCGACACCACTGTGAAAATAACGTATCCCCGTGGTTCTGAGCCCCCCAGTGTGAACGCCTCTACGCAGCAGCCCCCAGGAAGCTAACGGGCGCCCACAGGGGCCTCCAGGGTTGGTCTGAGGAACGTGCTCACCCCCCAAGGCCACTCGGCCCAGGAGAGGAGGAGGACACTATGGATTTCATGGAGAACAGGAGATTCCTGCCTAAACCTACCCACGCTGCAGTCTCAGTGCATGAATTTTTTTTAAAGATTTTATTTATTTATTCACAAGAGACACAGAGAGAGAGAGGCAGAGACACAGGCAGAGGCAGAAGCAGGCTCCATGCAGGGAGCTGGATGCAGGACTCGATCCCAGGACCCCGGGGTCACACCTTGGGCTGAAGGCAAACGCTCAACCACTGAGGCGTCCCCTCAGTGCACTATTTTAAGGAAAATAAAGTCACCCTGAAGTGCGATGACGCCCAGCTTCACAAGAACGTCTGAACGAAACACTGGATATCCTCAGCTGGAATCTAGACACAGATTCGACAGAGGATGAAGAGGCACTCGAGAGCGCAAACCTCGCAGTGACCCCGGCCACCCGAAGAGCACCCCTTCCCGACAGAGGACCCCACTTCTGCTCCGAGATCTCATTATAGGCCAGGCAATGATTTTCCTTTCGAAGGACGACGACCCCTCTGGTCTAAGGACCAAACCTCAAGGGGGACCTGTAGCCCCCCGTGGGCCATGTGTGGATGCCCCTCTGTGCAGGGGGGACGCCGCAGCTCACACGGAGGCGTGGGCCCCGGCCCGGGACCGTGCAGCATGCTCGTGTGCCACATGATGATGGAAATTTCATGACTCTTACAAGAGAATGCAAGACAAAACGTGCAGTTGGGAGTACTGTGCATTTTTTAAACGACACAATCTGAGCCATGCCAGAATTGGTTTTAAATATTCTCCTTCACAGAGAAGATGATTAGGTTGTTATACCAGCAGTTTCTCAGACCTTGGACTCATACATAATGTCCTGGCTCTGAAGTTTCCCACGGGGGACGGTCAGGGCCCCCAGTCCTGGGGAGGCCACCACAGAGGACGGTCCTGGTCACCGGAAGACGCTTGCACAGGACAACTGGGACAGTCCACCCAGGGGCAGTTAGCACAAACCGTAAACCCAGTATCACTGAGACTCTCCTAAGTGACGCTGACCCACTGGCCCCCAAACCAGCTGAATCTCAGCTGGGGAGCACCCATTCTACTGCGGTGTCCAGCTGCACGGACGCCGAAGCCCGGGGACAGCTGTGTGCTTCATGCTCAGAGGCAGGGCTACTCTCCAGCCTTCGCTGAAACACCTTCTGAATCCAGTTGAGTGGCCCAGGGATCTAACATCATATGCTCCAGGGGCACCTGGGTGGCTCGGCGGGTGAGCATCTGCCTTGGGCTCAGGGTGTAATCACAGAGTCCCGGATTCGAGTCCCACATCGGGCTTCCTGCGTGGAGACGGCCTCTCCCTCTGCCTGTGTCTCTGCCTCTCTCTCTGGGTCTCTCATGAATAGACAAATAAATAAATCTTTAAAAAAAAGTTAAAATCAGGGCAGCCCCGGTGGCGCAGCGGTTTAGCGCCGCCTGCAGCCCAGAGCGTGATCCTGGAGACCCTGGATCAAGTCCCATGTCAGGCTCTCTGCATGGAGCCTGCTTCTCCCTCTGCCTGTGTCTCTGCCTCTCTCTCTCTCTCTGTGTCTCTATGAATAAATAAATAAAAATCTTTAAAAAAAATAAAATCATACACTCCAGAATAAACAGGACCCTAAGAAGACTCGGCCAGAGCGACCGACGGTGGGGGGCAGTACCCCAAATGTCTTGGCCCAGGCACGGCCACGGCCGGCCTCCCCTCCGACAGGCGGAGTGCTGAGCATTCAGGAACCCCCCACCCCCGGGATATCAGAGTTGCTGCGCCCTCAGGAATGCACCCCATGGGCAGCCATTCATCTGTGACCATAAATCACCTTGCAGTTCTCCATAGCGAGAAGGCACTCGTCTGTGAGAAGCCTGGGAGCACGCGTTAGCACACAGCTGCGGTGAGAGCAGGGGCTCGGCCAGAAGGGCAGAGTCATAAATACCTCACCTCCTCCCCTAGAAGGGACCCTCCTGTCCCCTCCAGCTCAGTGACAACAGCAGCAAAAGCATCCCCAGGACGTCTAGGCCGGGCCAGTTAGACCCTGACCCCTTCATATGTGGATGAGCACTTACGAAGCACCTTCTGTGCGGCTGGCACTGGGCACTGGAGCAGATGACACCAAGCAGACATGGTGGGGGGCTGCTGAGGGAGACAAGTGGTGGTAGGAAGGTGACATTCGGGAAGACATGGAGAATGTGCACGCGACAGGCAGGGGCCACAGTGAGAGCAGCATGCTGTTTTCAGAAGGTAAGCAAAGGGCCGTTGCAGAGGGGCGGGCCCAGGCCTGAGAGCGGGGGCGGGGGAAGGGGCGGGACCCTGGGAGGGCTTGGGCGGCACCGCTGTGACCCAGTGCCCTTCCAACTGTCCTCTGTGGTCTCTCTGGGCGCCCCACAGAGAGCAGGTCCCCGGGCGGGGAGAGGCAGGGCTGAGGCCACAGCCTTCAGGTGCGTAGAGAGGTGGGCATGGGATGTGGAGGTACAATCGTTGGGACTTGGTTGCTCATTAGTCATGGGGTGCAAGAGGGGAACCCCTGTGAACCTGGGGAGGAGGGGCAGGGTGGACGAGCCTGGCCCCTGCAGCACATGAGCTCAGGACGGAGATCCCAGGTCCCCCATGTAGCTCTGCCCCTTGGAGTTCCTAAAGCTGGATGACAACTGTCCCCTCCTCATGGGGCTGTGGAAAGGGGCTGGAGCACTCAGTCATCGCCACGGCCGCCGCCAGCAAGCATCACATCAGGTGTGCAGGTAAATGGGGAAGCCCGCCGTGCCGGCCTGGAAGAGGCCACAGGGTGGGCGAGCAGGAGCCCAGTAGCCGAGCACTGGGTTGGAATCCTGCCTCCACGAGCAGCCGGTGGTAGTGGGGCCCCTCACTCCAGCACACACATACACGCGCACACGCACACATCAGCAGGACTGCGCTCCGTGTGGAGCTGTCCTGGGTGCTGTGGGATGCTGAGCACCTGGCACCCACCCACCAGCACCCCACCCCTGGCTGTTACAGCCAAATATGTCCGGGGTGGGGGCGCCTGGGTGGCTCAATAGGTTGAGTGTTCTCCTGACTTCGGCTCAGGTCATGACCAGGGTCATGAAATCGAGCCCCACCTCAGGCTCCACGCTTAGTGCAGAGTCTACGATTCTCTCTCCCTCCATCCCCTCTGCTCACGCTCTCTCTGGAACTCCCTCTCTCTAAAATAAAAAATATATATATTTTTAAAAATGTCCTTGGGTAGTGCCAGGTGTCCCTGGGGGCAGAACTGCCCAGTGAGAACTACTGGGCCAGAAGCCACTGTTCTGTTCCACACCTGAGCCTCTGCATGAATAAACGGGGCCTAATGTTGATGCAGAAACTGGGCTAATGCACGTGGAATCATATAGAACAGCACAGCTCGCTGAAGGCTCACGAATATTAGCCCCAAGCTACCACTGTCCTGAGAGACACAGAAATAAAGGAATCACACCCAATGTGTCAGCAGAGCAACCAACACAGAAACACGGCACCGAGGATGTCGGGAAACTTTCCAGAACCTTCCCAGAGCAGGGGCCAGCTCGCTCAGGGGCATCTGCCGAGCTGGGAGGAAACCAGGACAGCGTCCACGGCCCCTTGAGACACCCTGTCTTCCTGCTCCCGGGGTAAGGCCGCCTCCCCGTGACCACGGGGTCCGTCCCTGGGGCCAGGCTGTCCTCGGAGGCCTGTGTGGATTTAAGAAGCACAGGGGAGCTGCCGGGTGTCTCCCCAGCACCCGATGCAGGGAGCTCTTCCTGGATTAGCGGGTCGTCTCCCGTCGGGGGTGGCACAGGAAGCCGGGGTGTTCCGGGGGCCCTGGGCCGCTTCCAGCCGCCAGCCGCGGCCGGGGCTCGGCTTACCGGGGAGCCGGTAATAAAACCCTCCCGACGACAGGGCCGCCTTCAGCACCAGCAAATGAGCGCAATTACCGGCCGCAAGAGGAGGAGGGCTTCAAAGGCAGAAAGGGAGACGCAGGGGAAGAGGGACCGAGCAGAAACAATCCGTCTGAGCCCGTCTGCATCTCCGAGGGAAACACACGGATGCTTTTAGTGCCAGAGATGCTCAGACGGGTCCTACGCCAATCACGACATCTCGGCGGGTCCCCTGGTGATGACACACCGGGCCAATCCTGGTCATTACCTCTCGAGCAATAACCACCGTGATGAAAACAAAATTGGAGAACTCGGGAAGTCCCTTCTACCCTGCGGGTTGAACCCCCTTAGGAGGGAAAGAGGGCTCCACGGGCCCCAGCAGCCTCAGTTTACCCAGCCCAGACGTGGCCCCAGACTTACGTCCAGGACCTCTGGAACCCAGACCCACTGCTGTGCCCCTGATGTGAGGCTGGTCTCCTCCACCTCCGGAGACCCCAGCCTAGGACTCCACCGGAGTGTGGAGGGTGCCTGAGGGCCTGTCCCCCACCCAGGTCCCCAATGCCACGCGTTGTGACCACTGACAGGGCCAGCTGCACAGACAACCATGGGTGGCCCACCCGACTGGACAGGGGCAGCTCTGACGTGTGCATTGGTCAGACATACAGTAGGCACTCAATTAATACTTACGGAGCAAGGGAGTCACTGTTTACCAACTGAGTCTCCAGAGCACGTAGCCCTTTCCCAGGGTCTGGGGGCCAATGGTTCTCCATCTGAAGCAGGGTTCATGGGAGGAAGCACGCCCCGTCAAGGCCACATGTGTGTGCAGGGGGTGGACAGGGGACAGCAGCTCACGGGGGACAGCAGAAGGGGCCGAGATGCCAGCTCACTGCCGCAAAGGAAGGAGAGGCAGGGACGGGCCACCACCACGTGCTGAAGCTCCAGGGAGCATCCACTATGACTCAGGGCGGGGGGGGGGGGGTACAGGCCTTGGGGGCACAGCCAGGGCCCCGACACGGAGGCAGGAACTGAGGGGGGGCAGGGGTCTCCTTACCTTCCTTCCCCACCACTCCCCACCACTCCCCGGCGTAGCCAGGGATTCAGGCTAATGCTCAGACAGCAACAGGCAGAGGGACGGACGGCCAGCCTCAGACGGGCAGGGGGAGGGGAGGACATGAGGCAGGCCACCGGCTGCCTTCTCGCTGCGCGGCACCGCAGGATGGTGGCCAGGCTGGGGTTCAGATGAGCAAGCCGGGGCGCACACCCCCCAGGTCCTCAGGCTGCCAAACGGCCTCTCTTCCTCCTCGTCTGATGCAGAGCACCGTCCCCCCTCCCCCGCCAGCCCCCGGGCTATGCTCTCTTCCTGCTTCATAAATACCAGCTGATACCCTAAACCCCTGTTCTAAGCAAGGTGAACTCAGGGCTCGTCCCACACAAGCAGAGAACAATTTCTCAGCTGTTTATACTCAACAGGAAAACCAGGCTGCGGTCCACGTTAGAATCACAGAGGCACCTCCGGTACGAGGGAGGCCCCACCTGATGCCAGACGGCTTTCCCGAACACCGGACGGTTGCCATCGGGCCGGTGTGCGTTTCTTTTTCCCCTTTTTCTTTTTCTTCCTTTCTTCCTTTCTTTCATTTTTCTTTCTCTCTTTCTCTTTCTCTCTTTTTTTCAAGATTTTATTTGTTTATTTGAGAGAGAGAGAGAGCACAAGCAGGGGGAGCAGCAGGGGGAGAAGGATGAGGAGATGCCCTGCTGAGCAAGGAGCCCGACGTGGGATGCGACCCCAGGACCTGAGATCATGACCTTAGCTGAAGGCAGACACTTCACCAACTGAGCCACCCGGGCTCCCCTGGAATTTATCTTCCAAACAGGCTGCTCCGGCTACATGTTCTCAAGCACAATCCCTGGCAGCCCTTGGAGCCATTTGTCTTCGCAATATGTCAGGATGTCTCGAGGCAAGCGTGTGTTCAGGGCAAAGAAGATGAGTAATCTCTGTAGTGACAACAGGGTGTGAGCACCGTCTTCCCAGACCCCAGTGATTAACGGCTCAGGACTTCTACCCCCAGTGATACTGGCTGCGACAGCCCATTAAACCCGAGAGCCCGAATGCAGTGCTTCCAGTGCAAAGCCACTTAAAGGAGCGCGTGTCGCTTCATGCATGTGGGTTTTTAGTGGCTCTCACATTATAATCTTCCTCATCAAGAGGGTGACTCCAGGGACACCTGGGTGGCTCAGTGGTTGAGCACCTGCCTTCAGCCCAGGGTGTGATCCTGGAGTCCCAGGATCAAATCCCCCATCTGGCTCCCTGCACGGAGCCTGCTCCTCCCTCTGCCTGCGTCTCTGCCTCTCTCTGTGTGTCTCTCATGAATAAATAAAATATTAAAAAAAGAGGGTGACTCCAATTCACGCAGGGTCCACAGGGACCTCGGGACGCTGGGGGAGATGCCCACCTTGTGCACCGTGAGGGATATGCCACCCTCCTGCCCGTCCCTGCATCACGACGAGGCCATACCCGCACCGGGCCCTTGGCCACCACCCGGGGAGGGAGGGTGAATGGAGAAAGGCGGCTGGAACCCGCTGGACCCCTGCCCGCCTGGCCCTGGGGAGCCCCACGTACCGGTGAAGTCCTCCAGACACTCGCAGGTGTAGCCGCCCTCGCGGCTGTGGCAGCGGCCATGTGCACCACAGGGGCTGGAGTAGCACAGGTCGATCTCCGTCTCGCAGTAGTCGCCCGTAAAGCCGGGCGGGCAGCGGCAGCGCAGCCCCGTGATGGGGTGGATGGGCCGGAAGAGCACAGTGGTGGAGCTGATGAACGGCGCCGAGCTGTCAAACTTGAGCACGGACACGCACTTCATGTAGTTCTCGCAGGGCTCCCGCAGACAGATGTTGTCGTCGAAGGGCAGCACGCGCTGGGTGGACACGGCGGTCAGCAGCGTCCGGTTCAGGTAGATCTGCTCCTGCAGGTCCTCCGATGGGAAAAACTTGTCGCGGACGCCGCCGGGGAGCAAGGCCGAGAAGGTCACGTTCAGGATGTTGGAGCTGACGTCCGTGTCGTTCTGGATGTTGAAGACGAAGACGTCGTCCTTGGTGGTGGACAGCACCGTGGCCACCCCTTCCACAAAGAGGGACAGCAGCGGGGACAGGAACTTCTCCTGCGACATGTTCTCCAGGCGCACGGTGATGCTGTTGGTCAGCATGTCATCCGTGATGATGGTGACGCGCAGGGTGCAGAGTGCCGCCACGCTGTGGATGCCGTCTGTGGACACAAGGAGGGTCAGGGTCACTTGGGGTCCTAGGTGCCCCCAGCCCCACCCGGGAACGGTCTCGGATGCGCTCAGCAGGACAGAACTGAGCCTGAGCCTCCCAAACCCCCCCAAGTCCCCGGGCCTGTCCCTACCGGTGGCCACCTCCTTGACCCCGGCTTCCCAGACCCCATCCTTCTCCCTTCACACCCCGGCTGCCCAAAGGACAGCTCCTGTTGAGCCTGCCTTGCGCCAAAGGACCCCCGCACAACCCCCAGCCCTCAGCAGGACATCCCAGGACCACCCACAACCCAGCCTGGTGCCTCCCCGTCCCCCACCTCACACGTGGGGATGTGGAGCCCCATTTGACCCCCTCTGCACCTGTTCCAGACACCGGGAGACCCCGCTCTGATCGCACCATCCCCAGCCCCACTCAGAACCCACAGTGTCCAGGACGGTGCCATCCAGGTATGGCCTTGGTCAACACGTTGATTTTTTTTCCCCAAAATTGTACCCTATTCATCCCTACGCGCCCAGCACACAGGAGACTCTCAGCAAACGCTGCTCTGGGAAGACACGCAGGAGACAAGGTGCGCCTCAGCCCACACAGGGAAGCAAAGCACGACACGCAGCACTCAGGATCCTGAGACGGGAATGAGTGGGATATCCGGGTTATGAAGCTGAGCCCATCATCGTTGGAGCCCAGGGTCAGAGAGCGGCCCAAAGGGGGCCACAGGGGCTCACCATGGGCCGGCACCATCATCCGCCTTCCAGGCACCCGACAGGTGCAGCCACCCCACCCAGGGGCCATCACATTCCCCCCCAGGCCCCATCCCAAATGTGCAGGGGGACCCTGAGAAAACCTGGCAAAGTTCACATCCTTGGCTCAGATTCTGAGTCCCTGCAGCCCTGACCAACCCTCCTCAACCTGCTCCCCACCCCCTGTGCCCCCTTCCACACGCGGGCACCCCTGGGTCCCACGGGGCACAGGCCATCTGTGTAGGCCAGTGAGCCTTGGCCGGACCCCCTCCTACCCTCCTGGGTGCCCCCCCAGGGCGCAAGAGCCACGGGAGGGACCCCTCCCCACTTGTTTCTGGAACATCGGGACCACTGACAAGAACCCAGGGGCCACCTTGTCGCTGTGACCCCAGCACAGTCCCCGCGGAGGCACAAAGCCCCAAGTCCTGGGGGTGGGACGCACCAAGCTTGTGTACATGGGGACTGTCCCTCTCAGGCCCTGGAGCACCACGAGCCACTTCGGGAGGGACCCCGGGTCACAACTCTCGTCCAAACAGGAAAATGCAGCTGCTCCCCACGCCCCACGCTGCCGGCTCTCCGCCGACCGACCGCGGCAAACCATTCCACCCGGGACTCGTGAAAGCCCAATGGGGCGGGATTCGTAAGTGGAAGCAGCGTGGGTATGGGGCGTCGGTGCGGGAGCCGCAAGGTGAGGGCGTTCTGCCTACGGCGTCCGCGGAGCCCCAGCACAGCACCCGCGGCAGCTCACGTTCCACGGGCCTGGGGCCAGGCAGTCGGGAGAAGCCAGTGGCAGAGTGCCGTCCTCTCCCTCCGTCCCCGCCACGCAGCCCGTTCCCCACCACGGAGAGTGTTTATTCCCCTCCCCGGAACACGGGCGGGACCTGCGGCTGCCTCGGTTGCCCGTGGTCCTCACGCTGCAGGCACCCTAAAACGCCCACCTCGTCACACCAGTCCCCGGGGGGCCCCCAGTGGCTTCCAGAATAAAACCCACACCTCGTACCCCCTCTGGTGGTGGGTCCTCTGTGACCTGTTCCCATCACCCTCCACCGCCCTGCCACGCAGCTCCCTCTTCCTGCCCCAGGACCTTTGCACCCTTGTCTCCTTCCCACAGTGCTGCCCTCCTTGTCAGCTGCTGAGCCCTCCCTCGGCCAACCGGGTCCCGTCACAGGGGCCCTCCCTCCATGCCCCCCCCCCCCCCCCCCCCCCCCGTGCTCTCCTACCTTCCCGCCCGGGAGCGGCATGACCTGTTTCTTTTGTTCACATCTGTCCCCCGGGAGCCCATGAAGACTGAGAACCTTCTGCACACACAGCGTCAGCGTCTGCAGGTTCCCACGCAAGCTCTTGGTCTGGCGATGCCTTTCTTTCTTCCCGGAGGCCCAGGATAATTATCCAGGACAGAGGACCTGCCTGCTTCCCGGTGGCCATCATTACGAAATATCCTTTTTGCCTTAAACCACCAGCCTCCCGCAGGCTGCCAGGAGGGCAGGGCACGGGGGATTGCCCAGGAACAGGGATCTTACAGGGACGGGTGGCTCCCCTCGGGGACACTGCGACCACACGGCACAGAAACTAACGCTGATGGTCGGGAACACAAAACGTGCCCCCTCCTAGGACTCCTCCGCCAACTTCTTTGAGACCAGGGCTCATCCCGGACACCCCACGTCCCGGGAGACGACGGCTTCGCGTCGGACCTACGTCGTCCGGGCTGGATCTCTGGGCCTCCACGGACACACGGGCCTGGCTGCCCACCCACGGGTGCCACGGAAACGAAGCGGGCCTTCCCGACCAGGGAGCGCGGCCTGCAAACCAAGGCGGTGGGACAGATCGGACGGGACAGATCCGATGGGGGCCTGTGCTGCTGGGGGGAAAGTGAGTCGCTTTTCCTCACGGATGAGAAAATGCTTTTGTCCCTGAGCCCGAGAGCTCTCGGCAGGGATGGCAACGCGTCCGCAAGGTTGGCAGGGATTTTGCCCGGGTCCCTGAATTTGTTTTAAATACATTTGTATATTTTTTTAAGATTATTATTTATTTATTCATGATAGACACAGAGAGAGAGAGAGGGGCAGAGACACAGGCAGAGGGAGAAGCAGGCTCCATGCTGGGAGCCTGACACGGGACTCGATCCCGGGACCCCAGGATCACATCATGGACCAAAGGCCGGCGCCAAACCGCCAAGCCACCCAGGGATCCCCAATACATTTGTATTTTAGATCAGTTCCAGCTTTACGGGAATCCTGGGGGGAACGGTACGGAGTTCCCGCATCCTCAGCACCATGTCTTCCCTATAACCAACGGTATCACGTCACTTCCCCAGTTTTGCCTGCTGCCCTTTCCCAGGGCCAGGACCCTCTGCAGGACCCCACAATACAGTTGTCATGTCTCCTTGGCTCCCCCGAGCTGGGGCACCTTCTCACACGTCCCTGGACAGTTTGAGGAACGGCTATCAGGTCCTAGGGATGTGCCGGGTTGCTGACATTAGGTGATTTTTACCTTCCTCTCTATACTTTCCTGTATCATCTTATTTCCCCTACAAGAGCCTGCACAGCAGGTTTATCATTTCAAAGCCCGTTTTCACCCTGGAAGACACGGACCTTGCCTGGGGCTCTTGCCAGCCAGTGCCGCAGGCATCTCGTCTGTGGCTGTGGACAACAGCTACAAGCCAGCTTTGCAGCACCCCCAAATCAGCTAACACCTTCCCCCCTGCTGGTCCTCCACAGATGAGGACCCTGAAGACCAGAGAGGCTGACCATCAAGCCCAGCCGAGGTCACCAGGCCCAGATTGCCTGGGGTCAAGCCCTGCGGACGGTGGCTGGAGGGCCCAGGGGACTGTGGGCCTGGCCTAGGAGGGTCTGCTGAGCACACAGGGGAGGAGAGGGCAGTTTCTGAACACCTGGGGCCTCGGGGACAGGCAGCTAAGGACAAAGCCGGTGCCAGGAGGGAACAAGGCCACTCGCCGTGGCTCTCTGCCACTCTGCCCCAATGCACCCCTAGTCTCAAGGAGACACCTCCAGTTCCTACTGGCGACGCCCAGCCAGGCCTGATGGGCACCGCCCGCGATGCCAGCTGTGGCTGGATCCCCAGGGCGCTGTTTGCTGTCCAGCCGGTTTGAGACAAAGGCCGCCCGCCGGTCCCTCATCCTGCCCCCTCCTGACGCCTCCCAACAGGTAGGGAGGGCCCGCTCGGGCTCCCACCCAAAGCCAGGGGACTTTGAAGTGGTTTCTAGCAGCATTCCTCCCTCCGTGGGGTTTGCCGTTTCCCCGAGGCCAGACTGAGGGCAGACAGCAGGTGCATTGTTTTGATCCGCTACCTGGAGGGCGTCTGGCTTCTCTCAGGACCACAAGAGCCAAACCTAGAACCTGCATCTCGGGATGCAGGCTCACATCATGGGAGCAGGGGGACGTGCGCGATGGGGGATGGCGGGGCCAATGCCAGTGTCGGGCCCAGCGGGCACTCGACCAGCGAAGATGCTGCACCACTGCCCCATCCACGGAGGGGCCCTTGGGTGTCGCCCCCGGGCCCACTGGCTGGAAGGAGCCCTCTCCCATGGAAACGCTCGGTTACTGCCAGGGTGGAGTAACCAAATATTGCGAAAGGAGCCTCGCCTGAGGCTCGCAGCCATGGTAAGGCACCCCGGGCTTCGCCGGGGCCACACCAAGAGGTTCCCTGGGAAACATCCGTCGTGCCTGCCCTTCACTTTATGTCCAGGGCAGACTGCGCAATGTGGAGGAACCTCTGCTGGACGGGAGTCTAGGAGTCTGGCCGCGCTGAACCCCTGGCTGGGATGCGTGGTGGTCACCCAGCCTGAAACGGGCGGTGCTAGGACCAGGAGAGACGGGCGATGCAGGGGCGCCCGCTCCCAGGCAGGCCTCATGGCCTCCACCACCAGGGCCTGCGGCACCCCACCCAGCTGCCCCAACCCCAAGCGCTCCAGACACTGTGGACGTCTGCTGGGGACAGGTCACAACCAGTCCAGCCCGCTCGGGGAAGCCACACAAAGGTTTCTGCATTCTTCCTCTGGTGAGAACCAGGAACACAGGAAGCAGCTGGGCTCGGCGTTTAGTGCTCCGCAGCTGCCAGGCCGGCCCGGGGCCTCCCTCAGTCAGCAGGGCCAGCAGGAAGCCGGTCCAGCCTCACTCTTCTCTGCTGGAGCCTAGCACTAGCCACCCTCAGGTCCCAACCCAGGAAAACCCACAGAGTCCCCTGAGGCAATGATTAAAGTCCAGAACACATCTGAAAGAGCTAGTGAGCTCCTACGTGTTCTCAAACAACACCCTTCAGCAAGACAACGTGGTCCCTGCACCTGCCCAGGGACAGCCCCACAGTCTCCGGGCCTGGACATGTCAAGGAGCGGCTGTCAGCCCAAGACAGCCGTGGGCACTAAAGACGAGGTTTCTAACAAACACAGCAGCACAACAGGCCTGGTGGCCGCGGAGCCCAGGCGCCTGCGCCCACCCTGCTGCTGTGCCCACCCTGCTGCCCACAAGCGACCAACCGCCACCCCACCCACTTGGGCAGGGCAGGAGCCAGTCTGGATCATCCCAGGCTCTGTGCCATCCACCACCCAGCTGGACAGACCCCGCCTCGAGCTCCTCGCCAGCCCCCTGGCCAGTCAGAGTGGCGGGTGACCCCAGCCTCCCCACAGGTAGGTGGGTGTGCTTGTGAGCAAGTGCACACGTGGGCCGCTCCTCCTTCTATGCTCCTGTCCTGAGCTGGGGTTCTGCACACACACGCCTGCGAGTATTGCTTTGAGAATGCTCCCTTAGCTTCATTTAATACTGGACGTTTCTGTGTCCCCAACACATTGCACCGGCCTCACGTCTGGCCCTCGACCCTTGGGCTCACCGGCCGTGCCTCCGAAATTCTGACTGTCCCTGGGCACCACGGGCGACCAAGTTTAAGGCTCCCCAAGTCCCGAGCCCTGCAGTACCCCCGGAACGAGAAGGCCAGAGCCGCCGCCCAGGGCAGTGGGGGACTGCAATCTGGGCCTGGCTCTGTGAGCATCATGCTCTTCAGTTCGGGGGGAAACATCCTCTGATGGCCGAACCCACGCTGTCCCTGCCGTCTCCTGGGAAGCTCAAAAGAAGCAAGAGCCAAGGCTAGGTCTGGGCAGCAGAAGCGGACCCTGGTGGCAGCTCCAAGGCACAGGCAGGCAGGACACTTTGTGTTGTCAATCTTACCAAGGCCATTTGTGGCAGGCAAAACAGTGCCCTCCACCCCAGAGGGGAGGGTCCTAGAGCCTGGAACCTGCCAGAATGCTAGGCGTGGGGAAGGGTTAAAGTTGCTGATAAGCTGACCTTAACATAGGGGGAGCAGCCCCGATTCTGCAGGTGGGCCCCCCACATCATCACCGGGCCCTCCCAAGTAGAGAGGGAGGTGGGAGAGAGAGCGAGCTGCGGACAGAGTGGGGCCAGAGAGATGCCCAGCCGGCTTGAAGAGGAAGGAGCCGCCAGCCCAGGAACACGGGTGCCCGCAGGTCCCCGAAGGCCTTGACAAGGAGCCCAGCCCTGCCACACCTCGGTTCTACCCCAGGGAGGCCGGCATAGGCCCTTCATCCTTCCAACTGCAAGGGAATAAATGTGGGCTTGTCTCAAGCCACCAAGTCTGTGGCAATTTGTGGCAGCAGCAGCAGCAGACAATCCCCTCACTCAGTGAGGTGGCTGTAACCTCGATGCCAAGATCAGACAAGGAGAGCACGAGGAAGAATGAACAGGCCCAGTGTCTCGTGAGCACAAATGCAACACCTCTTTGCAAAGGAAAAGGTCAAGTAAATCTAATAATATATGAGACAAGGCGACCTATCAAGACCAAACTGCACTTATCTCAGGAATTTAGCACTAGGGGAAAATGTGTTAACACAACACCACACCTTTTTTAGAAAGCATATTTGCATCTCAGTAAGTAGAGGAAAAGATAACTATGGTTCTATAACCCTTCACAATAAAGGCTCTTGGCAAACACAAGAGAGACCAGTGCTTCCTTAAACCAACAAAGGGCATCCATAAAGGCCCAACAGCAGGGACGCCTGGGTGGCTTAGGGATTGAGCGTCTGCCTTTGGCTCAGGGCGTGATCATAGGGTCCTGGGATCGAGTCCCACAACGGGACTGAAAAAAGGGAGGGGACGAGTTCTATGAGAGGCAGAACTTGTCTTCATCTACAGCAACCAGAGTATTGGCACAGAGCAAACCAACAGACGCACAGGCAATAGAGAGCCCAGAACACTCCCGCACGCACATGGAAACCTGACATGTTGAGCTGGCAACAGGGAGCATGGACCTATTCCATAAGGGGTCCCAAGACCACGGCCTCTCTATATGGAGGACGAGATGAAATTGGATCCCTACCTCACACCGAACACAAAAATAAATTCCAGTGAATTAAAGACTTAAATGTGAAGGCAAACCCAATTTTAGAAGAGATCCTGCAATATTATGTTTGTGATCTTGAGGTCGGTAAGGATTTTTTTTTTAAGGTTTTATTTATTTATTCATGAGACACACAGAGGGAGAGACAGAGACACAGGCAGAGAGAGAAGCAGGCTCCCTCTGGGGAGCCCAATGTAGGACTCAATCCCAGGACCCTGAGCCGAAGGCAGATGCTCAATGGCTGAGCCACCAAGCATCCCTCGTAAGGATTTCTTAAGATACATAAAACACTAACATAAAAGAAAAATGTTTAATTTTGACATTAACAACAGGTACTTTGCCAAAACTTCGATTTAAAAATTAACGATGAGACAATCCACAGACTGGAACATAGCTGACCCTGAAACAAATAAAAAGATGCTCAATGTCATTAGTAATCTGAGAAACGCAAACTGAAACCACAAGGAGATGCAATTTTACATTCACCAGACTGGCAAAAATTAAGAAGCCAGGCACCAACAATTGATGCCAAGGACGAGCAAGAGAGGAAGGTTTGTCCATTGCTGGTGCAAAGGGGAATTGGTCCAACCACCCTGCAAAACACCGGGAGTTAGCTAAGGGTGGAGAACATTCCCATGCCCGACAGCCAGCAATTCCCAATATACTCCAGGGGAAGCCATGCGTCACGTGCCAGGAGATGCACACAAGAATACGTGCGCAGCAGGACAGGTGTACTAAGAACCCTATGTTCAGAGGCCCCTAGCGGGGCTCAGCGGTTGAGCATCTGCCTTTGGCTCAGGTCATGATCTCAGGGTCCTGGGATCAAGTCCCTGTATCAGGCTCCCCACAGGGAGCATGCTTCTCCCTCTGCCTGTGTCTCTGCCTCTATGTGTCCTCATGAATAAATAAAATATTTTAAAGAAAAAAGAGAACTGTATGTTCATAGGATTGTACGCCATGCAATGGTGCAAGCGACCTGACCACAAGCTGGGGACACCAGAACAGGCGCTAAGGAAAGGCGGGCTGCTGATGAGGAAACACAGGATGGTCCCGTTTATACAAATGCCAGAAACGCCCACAACGGAACGAGACAGGTCCAGAATCCTTTATCTGAAACCCTTGGGATCAGATGGTTCTGGGACCCCAAATCCGGAATATGGTGCACATATGACTGTACACAGCCGCAGAAAGAACCCACAATCAAATACGTAACATGTGTCCGTTGTTCTTTATATCACACACGCATGCATTTGTGATCACATTTCCTCTATTTGAACTCTTCGAAACAGTACAAATTCTTTAGATGGGGACGGGGTGGCGAGGAGGGTCATGTGCGTGAAAGGAGAGAGGCAGAGGAGTTTCTGGCTCCAGTGGGGACACTGTGAGAAGCTCAGGAAGGATGTGAGGTTTTCCCTGTCCCGGGCTTGATGGCTTGAATAAACGGCCCCAAGTACTGTGCCAACCCCCCCACCAACAGGCGAGATCTGTGTGCCTTTCCCCTCGAGTCCTGGCGGGTGCGGTCGGCTGCCACCAACACAGGAGGCCAGGGTGCTCTCATGTGACACCTGGGTCACACACCGCTGAAGGGCCCCACGCATCCGCCTGGCACTGACAGTCACTGTTGAGACAGTCCTGCTCTGCCACTCACCTCCGTGACCTTGAGGTTTCTGAACCTCCCCATGCCTCAGTTTCCTCACCAGTAAAACCGGGGTGATGGGATCTCCTGCTCCCTAGAGGTCTGCAAGGGCTGAGAGAGCCACACACCAGTGGATTCCACACCCCCGAGGACGAGGGACGTGGGGCCCAGAGAGGCTCAGGGGCTGCGCCGGGGGCACCGGGTCCTCCAGTGACGGGGATGCAGGTTGCAATCTTCCTGCCACGGCAGCGGGAGGAGGCCTCGCAGCCTCCACATGGCTCCCTGATGTTTTACACGAACACTTTACAGAGAGAAAATAATTATTAACTGCAGAGGCTTAATGAGGAGAGGGAGCTGTAAGGATGTCTAATACCAATAATTTGTACCTATTTAAGTGCAAATGTGCAACAACAAAGGCAAGTGGAACCAACGGCATCAGACACTGCTTCCTTGCTTCCAGGTAAGGACCAGTGAGCACAGAGAGCCCAGAGCAACACAGGAATCAGACGGCCCCGGGCTCCTAAAACCCCCCCAACAACCGGCTCCGACCTGCCCGTGGGCTCCCAGACCCCGGCCCAGTTCCGATGCACTTGTGGGTTCCAGACCTGGCCCAGCTCTGACACGCCTGTGGGAAAGAGCCCCGAAGGCCTTCAATCCAGAGGCCCAGGGGATGGGGAAGAGAATGGGAGGTGCTGGTGGGCCAGCTGAGGTGGTGGGGAGCAGGTAAGGGGACCTGACGTATACACGCCCCCCACCAGCCCCCCACCTGGCTGCTCAGCCCCGGAGGGCACAGGGCCCTCGCCTACAGCCCGGCCTGTGGTAGTAGCTGCCTGCCACAGGCTTAGCCTTCCTTAGGAGACTGCACAGCATCTGACAGGGATAGAAGGGCCACGCTCACGCACTTGGTCTCCAAATGTCTCTGGGCTCAGGGGCCCTGAAGTCCCTTCCAGAATAATTTTACTGAGACCTCTTTGACATGCAAATAGCACTGTGAGGCTATATTAACCCCCTGACCCCCTCAAGTCAGAGGCCAGGACTCCCCCGGGGCAGAGGGCAGCTGCCCTCACCCTGGGAAGGCCCTCTCGGCCACTCTACATGACACCTGCTCCGGCCAGGCACCGGGGTCATGCCCGCAGCATCCCCGCCCTGTGGGAGAGGCCGGAGTGAATGCTCTCTGCACCTGGGGGACCAAACGGCCAACCTGGCCACCCACCAACAGCAGCAGGTCATCTCTGCTCCCTGGGAACCCTTCCCTGCAGTGGAGTGAAGACCTGACAAATCACTTTCTTCTGCAGAAAAGATCAAATATTGGCCTAGACGTCTATTAATCTGCAACTTACATCACAAGAGCTGAGAACAGAAAAGCAAGGAATTTTTTTTTTTTTTTGTCCTGGTTAAATATTTGCTAAGGAAATTCCTATCCTAAATTTGAAGAGTCTGATTTAGCACGACACTGGCAGGGTAAGACACCGTGGTTTAGAGGACTGGCCAGGAAGTCTGTGGAGGAAGCACAGGGAAGTTACACCCCCCTCCGGGTGCGTGTTCATCTTGCAGCAAATAGAGAAAACGTGCACGTGAGCTATGCCCTTTCTTCTCATCGTCATTCTGTCCTACGTGGGTTTCTTCAGTGGAGTCTTTTAATGACGTCTCTTGGGCCCCCTCCCAACATCCAGATGGTGAAATCAGCCCCAGTATTCACACAGCAGGACAAAGCTGTTTCCCACCTCACGTGTGGTTCTGGCAGAAGAGCCTCCTTCCTCCTATTGGTTCGGTGGGTCCCCCCGCCCCGCCCGTGGCCTTTGTAGCCACCCCCCAACTCCCACCCCCTGAAATTAATGAGCTGGAGGCCCCTCTGCAGGCAGGGGGCGAGGATTCAAAGCCAACTGGCAGCTCCGGTCGGGGGTGGGGGGTGAGGCCGCCCGGAGCGGGGGCAGCGAGGCTCATGATTGGGGGAGCCGCGGGGGGACACCTCCAGGGAAGCCCAGGATGACATCTGGCCCACTGACACCTTGCCCTTCATGACGTGCCCGGATCGGAGCGGCTTGCGATTGGGAACAAGCCATGTCTCCAGGATCCAGGACGGGCAGCTTGCCGGGCTCCGTGCAGCCCCAGGGAAGGTGCCGGAACCGGAGAACGTGGAACCGCCCCTCAGATGCCCCTTTGCGCGACCGTGGCCCACGGACTCCACTCCCAGCACGAGTCGGGGAGCAGGTTCTCTCCGGAGTCATGCACACGGCCCGGGCTGCTGGCCCCAGTGTCGCACCTCCACCTGTCACCCCATACCCAAAGGCCGCTGGTCTTACCTCCGCTCCCCACCCTTGCAGGCCACCTGGCTAGCCACTGAGCACCTACTGTATGCATGGCCACCGTGCCTCCCTCACGCCCCAACACACGCACCACACACTCACACACTCTCACACTACGCACTCACACGCTCATACTACATATTCCCACCCTACATGCACACACGTGTCCACACACTCCACACTCATACTATACACACTCCACACTCAGATACACACACACTACACATTACTCACACACATACACATTCACAATACACAGAGCATCCACATCCACACTCATAAACTGCGCATGACCCACGCACGCACTACACACTGCATGCTCACACACAGACATGCTCACACACATCCACACACTATGCACTCATACACTGCACAGTCCCACGCAGACATGCTCACACACACACACACACACACTCACAGGCACACATTTCCGAGGTTCTGCGGGAGAACGCTAGCTCCAAGTTTGTTCTGGCGCCTTTAAGCGTGGGTCTGAGCAGATGAAGAGATTAGTCTAATATCAGATATCCTGTTATTAAATGATTAAAAGATGACTTACAAGTAACGAAGTGGATTTCCCAGGTATGGCACCCCAAGGGTCCTGAAAAGGGTATATAAGTTCACTCAGGAATTACCACAGGGAACCACATTTACAAACTTATTTATAATTAGAAATTATTTAGTATAATAAATCTTCTTAAAGATTGTAATCTGCAACCTAAACTCAAATTAACTAATTAAAATCGTTATCACTCGTTAATTCAAATATTTGCAGCCGTCTGTGTGCCAGGCCCAGATCTAGGGCTGCCAGGAGGAAAACCCCAGTCTTGTCCTCCTTAGCCTGACAGATGGGGCCACAATCAGGGTGTGGAAAGTGCCCTGGGGGAACATTCAGGGTAAGAATGGTGGTGTGGAGGGAGAGGTGTGGGGTGCTGGGGAGTGGGGGAGGGGTGTGGGGTGCTGGGAAGTGGGGGAGGGGTATGAGGTGCTGGGGGAGTTTGGAGAGGGGTGTGGGGTGCTGGGGGAGTGGGGGAGGGGTGTCAGGGTACTGGGGGAGGGGAGGAGGAGTGCTGGCAGGGGGAGAGGCCGCCCTGAGCTTCATCTGCAGGAGGACAGGGCCCAGCAGGCGGGAAGAGCAGCTGGGTGAAGGCTTGTGTCCAGCACAGGCCCCAGGCTGGTACCGTCCCTGTAATGTCACCGCACCTGGTGACGACAAGCGGGGGCCATGCGTGCTCTCTCCCAGAGGCACTCACAGCAGAGCTACACCACAGGCTCATGCCCTCCCTAGTCGGCCTCGAGGGGGTGGCTGGCAGAGACCCAAGCATGGCCCGGGAGGCTGAGGCACCAGCTGTGGGGGGATGTGGCTGCAGAGTCTGAGAAGGAGCCCAGCCTTTCCCGCCCCCGAGCCTCTGCCCGTGCCAGTCATCCACAGGGACCAAAGTGTGGCAGACGGAAAACACAGCATGTGGAGCATCCACAGAGGCCCCAGCGAATTGTGTATGCACGTGTGTGCATGTGCACCTGCCTGCCTGTGTGCATGCACACACACGTGTGGACCTGTGGGACCGTGAGGGGACATAGTGTTAACTGGCCAAGTCCCCAACCCCCAGCACTGTCCCGCAGGCAGCATCTGAGAAGGGCAAGTGTGCCGATGAGGCTGCGCCTGGCATCAAGGTGGGACTCCGGGGCGGCCCCACACGCCTCACCCAAGGACCCAGAAGGAGCAAGGCCTCCCTCGGCCCCACAACAGGCAGGCTTCTAGGAACAGCGCTGGCTGCTGAAGACAGGAGACTGCTCCTGCACGCTTCAGTGGCACTTTCCAGCATGTGACACCCGGGGTCACAGTGGCAGGAAGGGATATATCAGCCCAGATCCCTGGAAGTGCCCCTACCCCACAGCAGGGCCAGGCCACTTCCCTGCCAGGTGGACACTGACCTAACATGGCCAGTGAGTTGGGTTCTTCTAGAGTGAGTGTTTTCAGTTTGCAACTGTCTCTGGGCTGCCTGAGTGCCTCCTCTTTGCTCAGAATTGTTACCCAAGTCGCTGCTTTTCCCAATTCGTCAACTTCACACCAAAAGTGCCCGCCAGTGATTATCTCGGGGTCCCCTTCCTGGCCCCACTGTGGGGGTGGGAGGTGTGCCTTCTGACGTAGGACTTCTAACTATTAACCCGAGGCCCCGGTTCCCCCCACTCCTGATCTTGGGGCAGAGCAAGATGCCATGTATCACCCCTGCCGGGAAGGCTGTCCTGATGGCAGGTCAGGGCTGAGCTCCAGGCACCGCGGCCTCTGCAGGTACGGAGTGGCCGTCACAGCCTTTCTAATTAGAGGGGCAGCCACTGCTCAGCTTCTGAGGTGCCCTTGCTGCCTCAGCCTCCTAAGTTCGGATGCTCCCCAGCTCAGGCCTCCGCAGGCCTGGGGTTCTCTCTCACAAGCCCCTGAGAACAGCTTTCGGGCCTGCTCAGCATGAGAGCAGGCCCTTCCCTCCCCTGGCGGGCTCAGCCTCCCACCCTGCAGGGCTGAGCTGGGCCACATGAGACCGAGAACCGCCCCTCAGACGTGCAGGGCTCCCTGGGTCCACGCAGCACATGCCCTCAGACTCACAGGGGCCCCCACACGAGTTCATGGGTGATGAGACAGGAGCTGAGAAGAGATCTCCCATGCCAGGGGCCCCGGGAGCTTTGAGCCAAACGGGGCTCCAGAAACAGCGGCTTCACATGGTGCCAGCTGCAGCCTGCAGATGTTGGGGCCTGGGGTTCACTTTTAAACAACAGAAGAATCCACACCCATGTCCTGCAGGCCCTGTCTCTGGTCACTGTCAGGTCCAGTTTCCTGTCTCATCACCGTCCCCATCGACAACCCCATCCACGCAGACGACCAGCCCAGCTCGACCCGGCTCCGAACGCCATTCGAGTCCTTCGGGGGTCCTGTCGGGCAGCTTCCATTTCTCTTGTTTTATAGACCAGGCCCCAGAAGGTCAGCAGGTTAAATGGCTCACCCAAGGTCACTTGGCTGGTTAATGACGCGCCAAAATGCAAACCCATATCCAAGCAGGGGCCCCGGCCAGTGCTGCCCACCAAACCCACATGCAGGGAGTTTGTGCCTCTGGCAAGTCTGACACAGCTGAGTCAAGACATGCTCCTGGCACATGAAGGGGCTCTGCTGAAATCCACCCTCCGTGGATTCTCCACCTCAGCACTATGCACGTTTGGACTGGATCATTCTTTGCTGCACAGAACTGTCCTCTGCACCGAAGGATGCTGAGCAGCATCCCTCGCCTCTGCCCATGAGATGCCAGAAGTGCGTACACACACACACACACACACACACCACCATACTGTGACAGCCAAAATGTCTCCTGGCATCACCAACTGTCTTGTGGGGTGTGGGGGGAGCAAAACTGCTCCCATTTGAGGAATAATGAAGAAACCCAACCAGAAAGGTTTCTTTAAAGATGTTTTTCTTGGGACGCCTGCGTGGCTCAGCAGTTCAACGCCTGCCTTCAGCTCAGGGCATGATCCCGGAGTCCCAGGATCAAGTCCCACGTGGGGTTCCCTGCAGGGAGCCTGCTTCTCCCTCTGCCTGTGTCTCTGCCTCTCTCTCTGTGTGTTTCTCATGAATAAATAAATAAAATCTTTTTTAAAAGAAGAGATGTTTTTGTAAAATAGCAAAAAGGAGAAAAAATATAGTTACCGTATTTCCAATAAAATATTTGCAAGTGGGGCACCTGGGTGGCTCAGTGGTTGAGCATCTGTTTCAGCTCAGGTTGTGACCCTGGGGTCCTGGGATCAAGTCCCACGTTGGGCTCCCCGCAGGGAGCCTGCTTCTCTCTCTGCCTGTGTCTCAGCCTCTCTCTCTGGGTCTCTCATGAATAAATAAATTTTTTTTTAATCTTAAAAAAGAAATATTTGCAAGCAAGTCAGGTAAGGCCAAGTGATAGTGTACACATGTTGTGACACTGCACTAGACAACTCAGGAGGCAGAAGGGAGGAAGGAATGGTGGGGCCGCTGCAACCCGTGATGGCCAAAGCCAATGTCCACTCCAGGACGGTCCCCAGGCTCCAGGCGATCCTGGGGTGCATGCACCCCCTATTCATTCCACGAATGATGCTGACCTGCATGCCAGGTGCCTCCAGAGACCTCCACACTCACAGGCTAGCCCCATTTCAAAACAGAAGTTCTTCCCATTATAAAATTCTGCATTGAAACATGTCGGCTCTGTCATGTATATAAGCAAGCAACAAGGAGCTTAAGTAATTTCACTCAAAAACACAGTCCTGTTGTAATTCCCCAGTCTTCCAGGCCTAACTCCAGCCACGGGTGAAAATTACCTCTTTCCTTCTCTCTTCCCTACAACTGACCCCTTGGTTTTCAAAACCAACAGCCTGTATTGTTCTTACATCGATGTATTTTCTTCTGCATTAGTAACGGGCTCTCGGTAACAGGAGGAAGGATTAAAAGGCAGGCAGAGTGAATATGGAAAATATTTAAATTTTCTCTGGGGGAAAGAAAAGTATATAAGGGAACAGACTGAACCAAATCGTTGCAGCCAGTCAGGCGTGCTGAGCAGTATGGCCACACAGAAGCCCGTCCCTCTGTGTACGCACTCTCAGGACCACTGGGGACTGATTCCTCTACCACCTGTTCAGGGGCAGGGTGGTAAGCTGGGCAGGGGTGATCTTCTGACATCTGGGTGCCCAGGTGCCTGGGATAGCCATGCACAACCACCGTGTGGGCCCCCTGCCTGCAGGTGTGGGAACTGCTGGTCCCTCCCACGCTGGGCTCCTCTGGCAGAGCTGCGCTGAGCCTAATACCTACATTTGCATGTGGAAACCTATATCTACCCCACAGCCACCCTAGTGAGTTACATCCTAAGGGGACTCTTCCATCTTCCAGCAGCATCTTGGTTATGAAGGAGAAGAGTGGTGCCCATTTCCAGAGCTGCCTCCTTAGGAGAGGGCACATGCAGGATGGGTGGAAGGGGTCTCAGAAACAAGACCCCTCCTGAGATACTCCATGCTGGAGGAGATTGGTTTTATAATTCCACAAAGTCAGTGCCTTGGGAACTCTGCTACAAAAGATGGGACCTATTTCCATAGACAGAAACACATAGGGTGTATCTAAGATATGGCAACATACAGCTTCACCTCTGTGTCCCCTTGACCTGTATACAGTTACAGGGCCTCACAAATCTCTTCTTGCTGTATTAGAAGAAAAGACCTCACTCAGGTAGAAAAAGAGTGTAGGCTCCAGCACAATTTCATTGGCTAATAGGCTATCAATATTTGCAACTTAGCACATATACTGCATTCCCAAAAGCAGTGCTTCCTGCACAAAGCCCCCATTTGCAACATGTTGTATAACTCTGCAGCCCAGACCACATTTCCCATGCAAACAACATAATTAATGATGACACCTACAAGCTAAGCTACATGGCATATTCTGAAAGAAGGGGTGAGGGGCAACAGTGTACCGAAAACTTACACGTCTCTGGCTCACCCACAGAAGGGCCAGGCATTGAGGAACATCCCTGACCAGTCACCACGCCGGGTCTGGCAACTGTTAACTACAACTGGTGCCAGGAGCCAATCTCTACTAAAGGGTAGTGACCCCAGGTCATTAGCACACCTGGCACCTGCCAGGACCCAACATAAATCTCTCTAAAAGAAGACAACAACATCATAAGCTTCATATCATTTCTACAATTATGAAAACACAATGTCCAGCACATAAAAATAACCAGGCATACAAAGAGATAAGACAAGTTGAGCAAAAATCAGCAGGCACCAAGACCACAAGGAACAGACCCATAAAAGAATGAGGGATTACCTAAAAAATAAAATCTTAAAATAAAAAAATAATAGATTATACCTAGTTGTTGAGAAAGTAAATTGGAAGACAGGTCAAAAGAGAATATTCAGAATGAAGGAAATTCAGAAAAAAAGGCAGGCATAGACTATCCTCATGGAGTGTAATTCAGCTCTGATTTATTCATTTATTCCTTGTTACTTGACCAGCTGTACTTTTTTTATTTTTTTTAAGTAGGCTCCATGCCCAACATGAGGTTTGAACTCACAACTCTGAGATCAAGAGTATAGCATGCCCTCACAGTTGAGCCAGCCACGCACTCCAATCCATTGTGCTTTGGAGTCTGTTTTCCGGGCTCTCTACTCAACTCTGCTGGCTTATCTGGCCATCCTTGGCCACTAACAGACCCTCTGACCTACAGTGACTTTCTAATAAGCCTTGGTATCCAGCAGACCTGGTCCCCCCACCTTGTTTTCTTCAAGATTGCCTTGGCTCTTCTCACCCAATGTTATTTACACATAAAAATCACATACAGTTGTACAACATGTAAAACTTACATGGGTTTTGGTTAGTATTGCACTAAATTGGTACAACAGTCTGGGGAGAAATGACATCTTTATAGTATTAAGACGTCTAATCCACGAAAATGCCTAGCGACTCCCCTGCCACAATTTATTTAAGTCTTCCTGAATTTCTCACAACATTTTACTTTTATTAGATGTATTTTTGGTTATATGATCTTTTCATGCTATTGAAAATAATGCAAAAAAAGAAAAAGAAAATAATGCATTTCATTTCATTTTCCATTTATTGCTGGCACACAGAAACACATTTAATTTTGTATATTATTCAAGTATCCAGCAATCCTGCCGGACTCAAAAAATAAAATAAAATAAAAAATTCAAAAAAATCCTGCCGAACTCACATATTATTTTAATCATTTATTTGCATATTCTTTTGGGTTTTCCTTGTATGTAACCATATCATCTGTGTATAATAACAGTGTTATCATTTATAATAAAGCAGTGTTGTTTGTTTATATCGGTTTTTTTTTTCTTGTATTACTGCGTTGGCTAAGACTTCTAATACAATATTGCAATATCCCTGGCATCTAAAACAAACTTTGGCAAACAGAAGAAACTAAATAAATATTGACTGAGAAAATGAATGACCTAAATTTTCACAAGCTGTCAGAACTGAGCTAGCCAATCACCAACAACTAGCAATAGCACGTCTCTCTGCTCAAGAGCTCACTATTGGACTTCATGCCAGGAGGTCCTAACCCTGCTTGTGAACAAACAGGGTCTGCATGGGGTCTGAGAGGGTAAAGACCACCTGACCAGGAAATAAAACGGAAAAAAAGTGGGGGAGGAAGAGATAAAAGAGCTGAAAGATAGAAACAAAAGCTACATTATGTGGAGTCAACACGACAGCTCTCCAAGAGAAATAGATTGAGAAATTATTTTAATTAATAAGAGAGCTTGAGGGACATCTGGGTCCCTCAGCAGTTGAGCATCTGACTTTGGCTCAGGGTCCCTCAGCAGTTGAGCATCTGACTTTGGCTCAGGGCATGATCCCGGGGTTCTGGGATCAAGTCCCACATGGGGTTCCCCACGGGGAGCCTACTTCTCCCTCTGCCTGTGTCTCTGTCTCTTTCTCTGTGTCTCTCGTGAATAAGTAAATAAAATCTTTAAAAAAGAGAGAGAGAGAGCTTGAGAAGGTGGTTGGATGCAAAATCACAAGACAAAAATTCATTACTTTTCAACACCCAGCAAAAGCCAGTCAGAAAATGCAACTGAAAACAAGGGAGTCCTTAACTGCAACAGCAGCAAACCCTATAAAATCCCTAGAAATGAGCCTGAAATGAAATATGTATGTGGAAAACATGATTGGTTTTAACTAAAACAAAAGATATTAAGGAATGAAGAAATGCACCATGTTCCTAAAAAGAAAAACACTGTAAAGAAACCGCTCCGAAGTGTATTCGTTTCCTAGAAGTGCTATCACAAATTACCACAAATTTGTGGCATCACAGGATGGAAGATTACTCTCTCACAGCCGGGAAGGCCAGAAGTCTGAAATCAAGGTGCTGGATTGGCAGGGCTGGCTCCTTCTGGACCCTCCAAAGGAGAATCTGCTCCCTGCCTCTTCCAGCCGTGGTGGTAGCCAGCAGTCCTTGGGTTCCTTGGGTTCCTTGGGTTCCTTGGCTTGGCATTGCACCACCCAATCTCTGCCTCTACCCTCAGGGGTCCTTCTTCTCTCTGGGCCCCCTCCCTTCCTCTTCTCAGCACTTGTCATTGGATTTAGGGCCCGCTCTACGTCAAGAAAATCTCATCTCGAAATCCTTAGCTAACCTGTATCTGCACAGACCCTTTTCCGAGTAGGGTCACATCCACGGGTTCCAAGGTACATGTATCTTTCGGGAAGACCGCTATTCAATCCACTGCGCAAAATAATCCACAAACACAATGTCATTCTCACCAAAATTCCCAGGGGAAGGGGTACCTAGCTGGCTCAGTCTGTTGAGTGTCCAACTCTTGGCTTCAGCTCAGGTCATGATCCCTAGCTCCTGAGATCGAGCCCCACTCAGGGCTCTGTGCTCAGAGGAGAGTCTGCTTGAGATTCTCTCTCCCTCTACGCCTCTCCTTGCTTTCTTTCTCTCAAATAAATAAATATATATTTTAAAAAATCCCCAGGAGATTTTTTTAATTCAATAGAATTAAAATTATATTACTTATAAAGTAAGTATTAAGCTCACATAGAAGAGAAAATCCATAAGCATGGCCAAGAAAATTATGGAAAAAAAAACAACTGGCTTTTGGAACATGCTATAATGTACCTGTAACTCAGACAGTGTGGGTGGTGTGGGGCAGGAACGGCTACACGGGACACTGTGGTGGCATAATGTTGTTTGTGATAAAGGGAGGGGCATGGAGTCTGCAAATAAAAGTGCTGAGACAGTTGGGAAAACCAATGTTCGCCCCACACCCTCTCACCCACAACAGAGCCAGACATGGCAGGGAGATAAGGCTGGAAAACACTGAACTAAAACACAGACCACTTCTGCGACCCTGGGGTGGGGATGCTCAACCCCAACCAGAAACCACCTAGCAAAGGACCAGGAGCTGGCCACAGAAGGAACACTGATGGTCAACACACACTGGGGGAAAAGCTCCCCTTCAAAGGAACCCAAGAAAGATAAAAAGTGAACAATGGGCTATTTTCCAGCCAGCAGACGGGCAAACATCTCAGTGACAATGTCAAGCCTGGGGAATTCACGCACTAACACGCCTCCGCAGCAAGGATGTCAACCGGCGACAGGTGTTTAGAAGACAAGTTGGTGATCTGATCAAAATGTGAACGCCCCATGCGCTCCTTCGCAGCTAATCCACTTGGCCGTGTCTATTTTCGGGAAGCAGTGGTATAGACGCACAAAGACGGCCGTCTCAGAGATACTCTCACAACTTTGTTACAACAGTGAGAATGGGGACCCCCCCTCCCCCAAACACAAGCACAGGGTGCTCCTTCCACTGGAATTTTTTTTTTTTAAGATTTTCTTCATTTATTCACAAGAGACCCAGAGAGAGAGGCAGAGACCCAGGCAGAGAGAGAAGCAGGCCCCCTGTGGGAAGCCCGATGCAGGACTGGATCCCAGGACCCCGGGGTCACGCCCGCCACCACAGAGTCCCCCAGGTGCCCCTGCACTGGAACTTCTAAGCTGGCGAGTCCGCCCCCCTGCGCCCCACCTATCACCCGCCTCCTCTGTTTCGGCCTCTCAGGCCCCCTGGGCGACAGGTGCCCCGACTCAAGCCCCTTCTAGAGCAGAGCCCCCTCCCTCTGCTCCGGGGGCCACCCCGCCGCCCCCCAGGCCCACAGCACGGCTCTAACAGGAACACGGGGCTCCCGGCCCCCGGGGGACACACACTAGGAAAGTTCTCGGATCACAGCAGCAGAACCCGGGTGCAGGGTTTCATCTCTGGCTGGAGGTGCCCTTTTATACGGAGTGGGGCCCCTCCCCCGGGGCCGGGGTCACATTCACTGCGGCGGTAACCACGGGAACGGTTGATGAGTAACCCGGGGCACAATGACAGCGGCGGCTCAGGGCCTATTCAGATGGCTGGGCGGGCTGAATGGGAGCCCAGCACAAAGGCCACTGGCGAAGTGATGAAGTGACGCGGGCTCGGGCTTCCAAAGGGGGTGTAAATGACGCCATAACTTGTCACAAAAGAACAGAGGCCCCGGGCAGCCCACACCTGTGCTTCTAGATCTTTAAGGGAAATTTGCAACAATGACTCTGCGGGCGCTCCGGCACTCTTTTCTGGAAGCTGTACTTTAGAAGCATGCCCTGGTCTGTGTTCCAGGCGACGGGAGTGGAAGCATGCCAGTGCACCGAGCCCCTGACAAGCCCCCCGCCTGGTGTCCGAGACACTGGGAGCTGGCCCAGGAAGCAGGGGTGCCCAGGGCGCCAGCAACCCCCACTTGTTACACGGGGCGAGGTGGCCCTGGGTGCACCGACGGCCGACCACCACCAGGCGTTCTCAGGCCACACACCTAACGCCAGTGTTAAGACTCCCTACAACGGTAGACCTGAGATGTCATTTTATTACTTTTAAGATACTTTTTTGGGATCCCTGGGTGGCGCAGCGGTTTGGCGCCTGCCTTTGGCCCAGGGTGTGATCCTGGAGACCTGGGATCGAATCCCACGTCGGGCTCCCGGTGCATGGAGCCTGCTTCTCCCTCTGCCTATGTCTCTGCCTCTCTCTCTCTCTCTGTGTGACTATCATAAAATAAAAATTAAAAATTAAAAAAAAAAAGATACTTTTTTAAGTGGGCTCCACACCCACCGTGGGGCTTGAACTCACAACCCTGAGATCAAGAGTCAGGCACTCCACCGAATGAGCCACCCAAGCACCCCTAAAATGTTGTGGGTTTTTTAAGATTTTATTTATTTATTTATTTATTTATTTATTTATTTATTTATGTATGTATTTGACAGAGAGTGCAAGCATGGGGAGTCGCAGAGGTTGAGGGAGAAGCAGGCTCTGCTGAGCAGGGAACCCCATGCAGGGCTCCATCCCAGGACCCCGGGACCATGACCTGAGCTGAAAGCAGATGCTTCACCGATGGAGCCACCCAGGGGCCCCTGAGATGTTATTTTATTTTTTGTTTTGTTTTTTGTTTGTTTTTGAGATGTTATTTTAAAACCAACATCATCCTTGGATATCTGAACACCTCCAGTGAGAAATAGCTAAATGCATCTTTTCCATTAACTCGGGGTCTAGCTCCGTATAAAGAATTACGGAGTATTTGTTAAATCCTTTCTGGCATAATCGCAAGCTTCCTTGACTTGAAGAGAAGATACAGACAGATCATATGGTCATCATTATCCGGGGAAGTACCAGCGGAGGCACCCAAAGCCAGAGGGATTCGTGACCCGCCTCTATTCTGAGGGAGCAGGGCAAGTTCCTTACATTTCCTAACACTACGCAGAAAAGCACCCCATAGGGAACAGGGTATTTTATTGGGCAACAAGCTCTAGAAATCACTAGTGACAAGGGTGACTCTCCCGGAGCCCTGATGGCATGGAACGTGGCCAATCCTTTGCTAGGAGCTTTGCAAACACCTGTGACATAAGAACCATGGTCCCTGCTGTCACACAAGACAATCAAGGTTCTGAGAGGTTATGTGATAAACCCGAGGACACCGAGTAAGTGACATCAAACCCCATGACCCATCCCCACATTCCCACAATCTCCCACCTCTCTCTGACTTTTGCCCTCTTAACTTTAAATACTCGACAACCCGTGGCCAAGTCAGGAAGGAGATGTCTTTTACAGGAGGCATGCTCCGTCGGAGGGGTGACTTTCAAATACCTCACGTGGAGCGTGAGCTGTGCAGGCATGCACACCGTGAGCAGTTAGGTACCTTTCTCAGAGCCCCCTTGGCAACCTGCACCCCAGGGCACTGGGTTATTAGCATCTGAAGGACTCTCACTGGACCTGCCACTCTGGAGGCAACTCCAGGACACTCTCCCATCGCTGTCCCCAAGAGGCTCTTTCCTGGTGACATAAGTGGCTCTGGATGTACCAGCTCTACTAACAACACACGGCAGCCTCTGGCCCTCACAGGGACAGGACCTCACCCTTGGGAATGGAGCTCTGCACCCAAGAATCCCCCCTGCCTGTGTTCTGGTGGTATTTAATCAGTCGTCAGGGTTTTCCCGCTGCCAGGAGGTCAGCCGGACCCTGTGCTAGAAGATTCAGCATCTGTTTCCAGCGGCCCTTTCAGGCCAGACACCACTGGGCAGCTAGAGGACACTTAGCTGCAGACCAGGAACTGCGGCCAGGCTCTGTCTGCTTCTTGTGGCTCTCTGGGCGGGGAGGCAGGCAGGGGCTCCCCTTTGCTCCCATCACCCCATGACGCTGGGATCATCTGTGGAGATAACCTAATGGGTGATAACCTAACGGGTGAACTTGACCAATGGCAGGTCGAGTTGGGTCAGCTCCAGATAAGGAGCAGCCAAGGGACCAGAGGCTAGGCGAGGTGCTCATGGCTGGACATCTCTATCACTCCATCTAATCCACAAGCAACCCTATGAGGTCAGCTGTTTTAAAAAACAGAAATGGGCCCAAAGAGGTTGAGCATGTTGTCCCAGGCCACCCAGGAGCCACCAATGAAAAGGCTGGATTTACAACAAAACCATTAGGACCCACATGGTGGGGTTGTGAAAGGATGCCATGGACTACAAGAAAAATACAAAATTGCAAAAAGATATTTGCAACATGTTAAAAAACATAAGGATGTATTTTAATTACAGAGTAACTGTAAATCAATACATATTCCTGTATTTGTAAAGAATAGTTTACATCAATAAAAGAAAAACAATCTAACTACCAAAGTCAATTGCCAATTCTCAGAAGGATTAGGGATGACAGATGAACGTGAAACACTGCTCCTTTGCCCTAAAGAAAGACACAAATCAAGAAAAGAAGACATTTGTTTTTTGCCTGTAGGATCAGAAAAGATGAGAAATTTCTCTTCGCAGTGACAGTATAAACACCGAGGGTTTTCAAACACCGCTCATTCGGGTATAAATCAGTACAAACTTCCCAAAGGCACTGTGACCAAGGTTATCAGAACACAGTGAGCACAATTTTGGCACCAATAATTGTATCTTGAGAAATTTGTTATTCAGAATAGCCTCAAAGTGAAACACACACATACACTCTCTCTCTCTCTCTCTCTCTCTCTCTAAATGTTTGCTGCAACACCCTTTGAGAAAATGGGAACCTGGATATACCCACATGGTGGCCAGTGTCACAAGGATTGAGAAGAGCAAGGTGGAGCTTCCGGGGCTGGAATGGAAAGTCCATGCGACACATTTACAAAGGATGCTGCACTCGGGGTGCGTGGGAAATGCAGAAATGCTACACAGGTTTATATCCAGAGAAGAACATATGGAGGGTATGCAGAAAGTGCTAGTTTTCTACTCTACTTTTTTTTTTTTAAGATTTTATCTATTTAGGGATGCCTGGGGGGCTCAGCGGTTGAGTATCTGCCTTTGGCTCAGGGTGTGATCCCGGGGTCCTGGGATCGAGTCCCACATCAGGCTCCCTGCACGGAGCCTGCTTCTCCCTCTGCCTGTGTCTCTGCCTCTCCCCAAATAAATGCAATCTTAAAAAAAAAAAAAAAAAAAAAAGATTGTCTTTATTTGAAAGAGAATGAGTGGGACGCCTGGGTGGCTCAGCGATTAAGCATCTGCCTTCCGGCTCAGGGCGTGATGCTGGAGTCCTGGGGATGGAGTCCCACATCAGGCTCCCTGCATGGAGTCTGCTTCTCCCTCTGCCTATGTCTCTCTTTCTCTCTCTCTCTCTCTCTCTCTCTCTCTCTCTCTCTGTGTCTCTCATGAATAAATAAGTAAAATCTTTAAAAAAAAAAAAAAGAAAGAAAAGAAAGAAAGAAAGAAAGAAAGAAAGAGAATGAGTGAGAGAACGAGTGGGGGAGGGGTGGAGGGAGAAGAAGACCCCCCTGCAGGGAGCCTGATGCTGGGAGCCTGATGCTGGACTCATTCCCAGGACCCCAGGATCATGACCTGAGCCAAAGGCAGACGCTTTACCAACTGAGCCACCCAGGCACCCAATTACTCTGCATCTCTGATCATTTAATTTTTACAAGGTCGTTTTACTTTTTTTTGATTAGGAGGATTTTTAGGTATTTTTTTTTAAGATTTTAATTATTTATTCATGAGAATACACAGAGAGGAGAGAGAGAAGCAGAGACACAGGCAGAGGGAGAAGCAGGCTCCATGCAGGGAGCGGGACGTGGGACTCGATCCTGGGACTCAGGATCACGCCCTGGGCCGAAGGCAGGCACCAAACCGCTGAGCCACCGGGGCTGCCCGATTTTTAGGTATTTTTAAAAAATAAAATAAATCTCAGGACACCTGGGTGGCTCAGCGGTTGAGCATCTGCCTTTGGCTCAGGGTGTGATCCTGAGGTCTGGGATCAAGTCCCACATTGGACTTCCTACATGGAGCCTGCTTCTTCTTCTGCCTGTGTCTCTGCTTCCCTCTATCGTGAATACATAAAATCTTTAAAAAAATTAAAATAAAATAAAATAAATCTTTCACATCCTTCCTCCCTACCCAAAAGACATGGCTGAGTGCTGGTTCTGGAAGGACCAGTAAAGCTTCCACCAGGGGCAGTGCCTCTGAGCATCCCTGAGCACCAGGCACCTGGAAGAGCAGTTGTCCGAAAGCCTCCCACCCTCAGACTCCAGGCAGGAAGCCCGTCCTTCCTCCTCAGAATGTCTTTGCTCCGCTCCATCCTCCAGACCCCAGCTCTACGCTTCCCTTCACAAATCTGAGACCAGCAAGGAGCCTGCTAGCCAGGCACCAGTGAAGCCCTTCTGTCTCCCATCCCACCCAGGTCCCAGCGAGACCAGAGAGGTGTCCTGCCTCCTGGAATGCTCACTCTCTTCCAAGACCACTTCGGGGGGCGGGGGGGGGGGGGGGGTGGATGTTCCTAGAACCACTTGTGGGCGCAGCTTCCAGTGAAGCACAGCAGCCCAGCCAAGCTGACAGCACATGGACAGGCCAGAATCAGGAGCTGTGTTCTGACCTTCCAATCTCTGTGCCACTGTCCACATGTAGACAGATGCCACCATCTCTTGTTCAGGAACAGGATCTTGCAAGAGATGCACTGTGCACCATTTGGATGCACTACGGGTGTGAGTACAGCTTCTAAGCACTGGAAACGGAATCCAACGCCAATGGAGACCTCAGGAAAGCGGCCGGGGACCCCAGAATGGCCTGCCAGTGGGCCTCTGACCAGCTCCCCAGGACCCAGTGCAGCCCAAGGGGACACCAGGAGTCGCCTCCCCTTAGGTGGACAAACTGGCACTCTGGGGTGGTGAGAGGTCCCCATGCTGACAGTGCCACCCAACGCTGCCACCAGCCCTGCTCACTCACCAGCCTCCTGCGTGGCCCCCACTCGCACAGGCTGGGTCCCCCAAGTCCTCCCACATCCTGCAGGGGGGTATAGACCCTTACCAGGCCACTCACTGCACCTCAGTCCAAATGGCCTGTCCCAACCCTTCTCCTCACTTATCGCCCACCACTCAGGCCTCAGGGGCTGCATTCTGGGCCCTCCCTGCCCCCAAACAGGCTGGCTGCGCTCCCCCCGGCACCCCACCCTCCCTTGTAGTGCTGGGGAGTCAGCTAGGGTCTGCACCAAGGGCCGTGAAGGGGCGTGAGACGTGCTCCACTCTCCGCCAAGTCCTTAGGAGAGAACACAGCTTGGCACACAGTAGGTGCTCAATAGATGTGCTGGTTGACCCAATGGAGAAATGAACGGGCCCACCTCCCAGTACCTTCCTTCCACCTCAACACACTGTCTTGCACTGTGTCCATCTGTCTACCTGTCCCCTGGCCGTGGGCTCCTCGGAATGCCCATGCTGGGGGCTCACCCCCGTGGCCCTGACACCCAGGCAGTGCTCAGCATATAGCGAGTGTCCAGGCGGACTCCTGGCCCGCGGGCCCTCCACAACCACCAGCACCCCGGGGATGGGTGCCCCTTGTGGGGCTACTGGGACATGCCCTAGAGCCTTTGGCACTTCACTCACGTTGCATCCAATTCTGAGTGCCCACCAGCCATGCCCCGGATGACCAGCAGCCCTCCTGGCCCCCACGGTGGGCCCTGCAATGTGCCAGCACAGTGCTGGGGACATAGCGCCTATATGACCAGGCCCCGGCCCAGGTGGGCAGCTAGGGGAGTCTCCCAGCCTCAGGACAAGGCCCTTGGGAAGCCTCCTCTGGAAAGCACAGCTCCTAACTCCCAGGGCCCGAGGTCCTGCCGTCCCGTCCACTTCCTCGGCGGCCTTCCCCTCAGCCAGAACCCTGCTGCATGCGGCCCACCCTCAGCTCCCCCACAGGAAGGGAAAGGGAGCTCGGGGCAGGGCCCTCCGTCTTCTCTGCCCCAACACCCGCACAGTGCCCCAAGGGCACTGCGGAGACAACAGCCCTGACACGGAAACCCGCTTGGCCCCTGACCGGAGCCCCTTCCACCCTACTGTTGCCCGAATGTCACCTCGCAGCTCTGGCCGCAGCGCGAGCTGACCTTGGGAGCTGACTGGCCTCTTGGATGGAAGCTTCTGGCAGGCGGGCCAGGTGCACCCGCTGAGGCTCACAAGTACCCGTGCATGCGGCGATGGGCAACGGGCACCCGTAGGGTCAGACTAGGGGGCTCTGCGTTCTCTGCCACATTGTCACCTGCTGGTGTCACCGCCCCCGCCGCCCCCCCCCCCAACCCTCCATACCCCTCCCGGAAGAGCCTTTGTCCTGTGGCATTTCTCACATGCACAGGCCGCTCTCCCCCAAAGGACGTCGCTTACTTGCCAAATTCTGAGTGTCCCCGACACCCCTCACCGTGGGCCCCCTTTCTGCGCAGCTGCCAACCACGTCTCTCCCGCCCGCCCCGGCTCCAGGGCTGCTTTCCCTCCAGGACCCATGCGAGCCTCATTTGGGCTGAAATTTAGAAACATCTGATCCTAGGACCGAGGATGTTCAAAGACGTAGAAACAGCACACGCCCCGCAGGTGATGCCGGGAAGCCCCTGCAGCGCGTGAGTGTGCCCTGGAAACTGAGCTGTCCCTGCATCAGGGGACCCGGGACACAGAGGCAACTACGGGGCAAGGCCTGCTGGGTGTCAGCCATCTGTGCAGTCCCACCTGCCTCCCCTGCCGCACAGGCCGCAGAGAGCACAGAGGCAGCCTCTGCGTCCCTGGAAGGCTCCAGAACACAGGGGCTCTCCCGGTTTCATTTGCTGTCACTCTTGCCACCGCAGCCTCTGTCCAGGCAGGACAGCACAGCGTCCAGCCATCTACACCGCTCCATTTTAAAGGCATCATTCTGGGGCGTTCGGGTGGCTCAGCAGTTGAGCATCTGCCTTCGGTCCAGGGCGTGATCCCGGGGTCCTGGGATCGAGTCCCACATCGGGGTCCCCGCAGGGAGCCTGCTTCTCCCTCTGCCTCTGTCTCTGTCTCTGCCTCTCTCTGTGTCTCATGAATGAATGAATGAATGAATAAATAAATAAATAAATAAATAAATAAATAAATATTTAAAAAAATAAAATAAAGGCATCATTCTAACATGAAACAGCTCCCAGGCACCCTGTCCCTGCGGCTGGCACCCCCCTCCAGCCCTGGGCAGTCAGCAGTGTCCCCTGTCCCGGCAGCACAGGAGGAGGGGCTGGAGGCCAGTGCATGAGGATGCAGCACAGCCGTCAGTCCGAGCACAGCCAGGCTATCTGCCGTCACAGGGAGGAGTCGAGGGCACAGTGGGGAGGACCTGCAGGACCCACATACCCATGAAGTCTGCACAGTGGTGCTCATCATACCCCTTTACTGACAAGGGGCTCAGAGAGGGTGAGAGGCACCCCAAGTCATACAGCCGGGGGGGGGGCAGGCTGAGCCAGTGTCTCCACCGGTATCCGGGACCCAGGGCTGTACCTCTCTTCGGTGCCTTAGCCCCCCTGCCCTGTCAGAATGCAACCGGTCCCAGGCCAAACGCACCAGGCCACACATACTGTGACCCCCAAAGGCTTCCTGGGGGCCCCCCAGGGCTGGCGGCACTTCCAGGCACAGAGGAGTCACCGGTCAACCTGACAGACCTGGAGCTGACCCTCTGGACTCGACTGCTTGAGGGCAGGCGGCTCAGCAGTGGGGGAAGAGGGGGGATGGCAGGAAACACATGGCGGTGTCTGGAGACATTTTTGGCTGTCAGGACTCAGGGGGTAGCTGCTGGTACAGAATGGGTGGGGGCCAGCGATGCTGCTCCATATCCTCCCAGCTCAGCCCCCACCCCAGCCTCAAATCAGCGTCCAGTGGGGTCCAGTGGGGAAGGCCTGCCTGGGGACGGACAGAAGCAAGTGGGGGAGTCAGACAAGGAGAGGGTCTCTGTGGCTCCTGGGGAGGGGCCGGACTCAGGGAGGGCCACCTGAGGGTGCTGACGGGGGGCTTGTCCTGGGACCTGCACACAGCAGGCTTCGGAGTACGTGGCCCATCCAAGGAAGTATGAAGAACCCCAGAGCCCTCCCCTCACCCATTCAGTCCCAACGTCCCTCTCGGGGCACAGGTGAGCAAGCTGGAGCTTCTCGCCTCCTCCAGGAAGGCCTCTCTTCACATGCAACACCCAGGTCAGGGAGGAGAGGGAGCCCCTAGCCGTGGGGCTGCAGCAGGAGAGGGAGTGTGTTCTTTCCAGGGTGGCTGGGGACGGGACAGGAGCTGGCTGGCTATGGAACCGGTGAGCTGGAGGCGGCCCTGAACCCTCTGTGGCCAGCACGCAGGGACAGGCCTCTGGGCAGCTGGCCTTGGAGTCAACCCCTGGCCCATCAAGGTGAAGCCACAGAAGCTATGGTCTCCTTTTTTTTTTTTTTTAAGATTTTATTTATTTATTCATGAGAGACACACAGAGAGAGGCAGAGACATAGGCAGAGGGAGAAGCAGGCTCCATGCAGGGAGACTGATGTGGGACTCGATCCTGGGACTCCAGGACTACACCCTGGGCCGAAGGCAGATGCTTAACCGCTGAGCCATCAGGGATCCCCAAGCTACCGTCTCCTGGTGGGAAACACACTAACGACCTCTTCAGAGCGAGGGATCCAAGCCTCAACATTTAAGGAAAAGGAGCCCTCGGCTGCTGGGCTCATCCCAAGGGGACTGCAGCCCCCCCTCCCAGGGCATCCCCTCCCAGGTAATTAAACTGAGCTGGACACACAAACAGGCGTCAGGGTGCCCTGTCCCGGGACAAAGGGACGGCCCCGTGGTGTGAGGGCCACAGAGCTCAGGGCGCACCATCACCACGACGACCCTGTCCACCAGGGCCCGCAGGGAGGCATGCGGCCCCTCCAGGATGAGCCACATGGTCACTTTCTGAGGGTCATTTTCTGAGAACCAGAAAGCCACCGGCCGCGTGAAAGGTCTGAAAAAGCAGAGGAAAAACTGCGACTTGAGGGGGACCCCTGGGTGGCTCAGCGGTTTAGCGCCTACCTTTGGCCCAGGGCACGATCCTGGAGTCCCGGGATCGAGTCCTGCGTCAGGCTCCCGGCATGGAGCCTGCTTCTCCCTCTGCCTGTGTCTCTGCCTCTCTCTCTATGTCTATCATAAATAAATTTTAAAAAAAAGAAGAAAGAAAGAAAGAAAGAAAGAAAGAAAGAAAGAAAGAAAGAAAGAAAGAAAGAAAGAAAGAAAGAAGAAAGAAAAACTGCGACTCGAAACAAACCAGAAAGTCAATGAGGACTCGCTCTGGGCCTGGGGTTTGGGGCAAGTTCCTGCTTTCCCCTTTATGCTTTTCTGCACTGCCAGAATTTTTTAGAATGAGCGTGCTCATCATTGCAAACGAACCAAAAACGTTTCTGATTCTGAAAAGCAACTTCTATTAATACCCCGTCATAAAGCTTTAAGAAAATTAAAAATATCCAACGCTGGGTTTCTTTGCAGCATGTCTGCTCAGCGGTTTTTCTGGTTTTGTTTCTAGTCAGGCACCGAAGATGGGCTAGAAATGTGATTAATACGGAGGAAAAAAACCGCAGGCAACAAGCACAGGTGGGCGCTGCTTGAGGACCACCCCGCGGCTCTGAGTCCACGCGGCCGCACCCGGACACGCACGACTCCTGAATCCCCCCGGGATGGCGTCTGTCACAGAGTCACGGCTCCCCCGGGCAAGCAGGGCACGGAGCAAACCTCTCCTTCTGCTCTATTTTATGACACGACATTAACTCTGCTCTCTGGCACGCTTTCGACCGTTCATACAAAAAACACTGACCATGTCTGCCCCATGGGCAGGGCATCTGCGAGCATCGAAAGCTCTAGATGCCAGGGCCTGGGACGCTTGGGGCAGAGGGGCAGACACCCTGCAGGGCCACGGTCCCTGGGGGCCCCCAGGGCATAACGGGGCAGCCCGGGGTAACACTGAGGGCACACGGAGAAGGGACGGGATGGCGGCCAGACGGAGGGTCAGGGACCCGGGTGCCCTCCGTGGCCGGGCGCTCCCAGCCCTGCAAGTGTCTCCGGATAATTAGACCCAATTACCCGCCTCTCTTCTGGAAATTCAGCCCAGGCACTGAATAAGCGCGTCCCCCTGCCCGGGCCACATAACTGTGGAGTGACGGATTCCTCCCCTTTCCTTCCCAACATCAGCTATTTCTGCCATGACACGCTTGGCATCCTGCTGCCTTCGGGGAAGTACAAGTCATTTCCGTCCCAAGGTCCCCGAGCTGGCACAGACCAGCCCTGAGCCCGGGGCCCCTGCATCCAGGAGGGAGGCACTCAGGGCACAGCAGCGTCCAACTGCACATCTTAGTCCTCCGTGCATCAGACAGGGCAACGGGCACTGTGTCCGTGATCAAAGCAGCGTGTAAACCCTCAAGGAGATAAAATCCCCACTCGAAACCAGCCCCCCGCGGAGGCTCGTGACTCAGGTTTCTGGGGAAGCCCAGGGCAGCCCGCATCCTCATCCACACTACACCATCTCCACTAACACGGAGGTGACCCAACGCCCATCCTCTGTCCTACATCGTCAGGAGCAAAGGCCATCGGGGGGATTCGCCACAGTGAGACCCGGCCCGGGGGGCTGCTCCACACACCAGCTGGGGGGGCCCGGCCTGGAGCGCACCTCCCAAGGGCAGCAGCCCCTCCATCCGCTCCGTCAGTCCGGCTGGCCCGCGCTCACCGGCACACAGACCCCTCAACGAATGCTCCTTTGGGTATGGGCTCGGAGACTGAAGCCATATAAAGACCCCGCAAATGTCCCACTCAGTTTGTCCCAATGTTTCCCTTGGCACTTCCACCTTTCTCCCAGCTCCCAGCCACCAGCGAACACAAGTCCCTGAGAATGGAACTGCCTCTGACCTTGACTGCACACCTGCCCCACCCAGCTGGGCCCCCACAGCACCATGAGGTGGGGGGAGGCACCAACATCACGATGTGACAGTGCCAGGGGCTGGCCAGTGAGCTTGCTGAGCGGGCCATCACGGCTCCCGCCTGTCCTAGTCGGCCACAGGTGAATGCTAACCTGCGTGACGCTGCCGCCCCCACACTGAAACAGGCCCCTGTGTGCCGTCCAAGAGGTCCCCAAGCTGAGGTCCAACCGCGTTCTGATCCCGGAGGCCCGGGGCCCTGCCCCTCCGGCTGCCAGCCAGTCAGAACCAGAACTAGGGGGACACGGCTCAAGGACGCCACAAGGGCGCCTGTCACCAGGTCCCTGCGGAAGCAGGACAATGGATACTCTCCCTCCCTGTCCGTGTCCCCAGATGGTAGCCGACTCTGTGGTCCCCCTCCCGGTGTAGAAGTCCCTCTGCCACAGGCGTGGGGAGCTCGCAGCTCAGCACCACCTCTCTGAGTCATCCCCACGCCTCCGGCAAGTGCAAGTCCCTGCAGGAAAAGCCCGGAGCCCCCACCCACCCAGGGATGCCTGCCTGCACCCGCAGTCCCCAAGCCCAGCAGGTGAGCACCCGGCAGCTCTGGGCCTCCCGGCATCCACGCAAACCCCACACGTGGAGCCTGTGCTGCTTCAGAACTCAGGGTCACTGTCACAGGCCCGACCACAGGGGGCGGGGGGCTCGCACAGGCACCTCCACACTTAGGTCTCGGCTCTGCATCTCCTCGGAGGTCGCACAGGACCCCTTGGCCTGCCACCCCGAGGGCACCGTGTTGGAGTGGATTCATTTTGAAGTCTGATTTCCTAGAGTTCGGCTGACCTAGTCCGAGCCCTGGGTGGCAGGGACAAGCCCCAGAAGGTGACAGCACGTGTGCCCATGGCACAAAGGCAGAGAAAGTGAGAGAGGTGGGAGCTGGCTCCCCTTCTGCTCCTCCATCCCCAACTCCCTTCCTGATCCCTTTCTCCTTGAAATCCCTCAGGTGACTGTGTCCCCAGGGGACGCCGCCCGGTTAGTCTAGTTAATAAAGCTAGTTTCCGAAAAGCAGGAGACAATAGGGAACGCATCGCAGGATCAAACTTTCCTGGGTGAGGTACTAAACCCTCCCCTCCGGACATGCGCTCGCCCCGACTGGCCTCACCCACCTGAGCAGTGAGGATAGGTGTTACAGAGCAAGCCGGTGGGCGGACATGCCAAGCTGTAGGACGCTGATGGGTGCCAGAAGTTCACAGGAAGGACACCTGGCTTGGACCGGGCTGCCGGGCCGGGCAAGCCCTTGACGTGGGGTGAGCCAGGCGGCGGGGAGCAGGGCCGCCCACAAGACGCCCAGGAGGCCACAGGGCCTGCAGGGGCGGCATCACGAGCTGCACGCTGCCACCGGGCATCTGTCCCATGAGCAGGGGCCCCGAGGGAAGGGTCCCGGGTGACCTAGATGGGCTCTTGGCGCAGGAACTCACTGGGCAGCAGCCCTGGTCTGGGATACAACGCAACCTCGGGACCTCGGGGCCCAGTCTAGAGCGGCAGCCGAGGCTCTGGGAAGTCAGACGGGCAGCGGGGACAGGATTCCATGTAGGAACAGAAGGGGAGGGCTGAATGAAGCCTCAGGCCCAGACACATCTGTCGGGTCCAGGTGAGGGGGCAGGAGGTGAGGAAGATGGGGGCGGAGCCACACTTAGGGACCATGGACGGAGGGCCAGGCGCAGGGACAGCAGACGGGCTGGTGAGTCAGGACAGGGCCCGGCCAGCGCCAGCCAGGCACAGCTGGGCACAGCCAGGACTGTAGGCCCAAGGCTCCAGGGGACTGTCTGCCTAGGTAACAGCAAAGGGACCCACCCGGCCTGCCTGACCCAGGATTCCCGCATTCTAGGACTACAGTCCCACATCCCGAAGCCCCTCAGGCCCCGGCACTAACTCTAGTGCCCACCTAGACGGGGCACACATGGCATCAAGGCAAAGACCCAAAGACTGTGTTTCCAGCTTTCAAAGCAGAAGCTCCGGGCTCCGTGCCCCTGCAGGCGGGCACACTGACCTGGGCCCTGGCTATGGGCCGCCCGCCGGCCCCCGCCCCTGCCCCCCCCACCACACACCCCCTGAGGATGAGTGTGGACACTTGCCTCCCCTCGCCGGACCACCACCCACCTCGCTGCTAAAGGCAACCAGGCCTGATCCGTTGCCACAGATAAGTCTCATTTGACAAGATCTCTTCAGGTAACAACAAGGTAAACCAAAAAGCATACAGTTTGAGGGGGGGGAGAAAGTTCTGCAACTACACAGAATCAACACTTGTGCAGATTGTGTGAAGGTCCTCAATGCCACCGGCTTGTCCACTCAAGATGGCTCAGTGGGTGCATTTTGTGTGCAGAGAACTGTAGCCCACACGTAGCCTGCCCCCAGGCATCAGAACCACAGGCGGCTGGATGGGCTGGACTGCGATCCTGGACACGGCTACCGATGGCTAAGGGTATGTAGAGCCGACCCACACGACCCCGTAGGACCCCAGCCTCTGGCAGCATCTACACCAGTCTCATCTCATCAAGCCAAACAGGACAGGACACACTTTCAAAGCCCTTTCCGGTGACTCAGTGGTTGAGTGTCTGCCTTGGGCTCAGGGCATGACCCCGGGGTCCTGGGATCGAGTCCCGCATCGGGCTCCCTGCATGGAGCCTGTTTCTCCCTCTGCCTGTGTCTCTGCCTCTTTCTGTGTCTCTCATGAACGAATAAATAAATAAAATCTTTAAAAGAAAAAAAAGCTCCTTCTGGCCACGTCAACACCCCCCAGGGAGTTCCCAGCCATCCCACTGCCCTGTGCTCCCTCGCTCCCCTGGCAGCAGAGGCCCCTCTCTCGGGCTCTCACCGGTTCACACGGGCAACACCCAAGAGCCGGGACAGGATGCTGTGGCACTAACCACTGCTCATCCCTCCCTACTTCCGAAATCCACCTGCCGCTGACCCCCGGGATCCCCCCCAAACCCATGTCGCAGCTGGGCCCGCCACAGGATGCTCCTCTTGGTTTCCCCAAGCAGCAGTTGTAAGGGAAAGACTCGGAGGCTGCAGTGCTCAGCTTCCTAGAGCTCAGATGTGGAGACACCGTTTCTGTGGAAGAAGAATGCAGAGTGTCCTGGACCAGGTGGGCTCCCCCCGATGGCCCATGGCACAGAGCAGGGTGGGGGGACCCCTCTGTGGGCTCCCCTGCCTCACTTCCCCAGCTGCAGGGAAAGGAGCCAGCTCGTTTTCACGATGTTCCAAATTCACTTCTGGTCAAAACACACCAGGCCACTGGGCAGTACCAACCAGAGAAGGGAAAACAGAATCCTAGCCACAAACAATGGCTTTCCCAGGCCAAACCGGGGACTCTCGGACAGCTGTCCTGACCCTAAAGCCCTCGGCTTCCTGCCTCCTGGTTTTCCCCCCAAACAGACTCATCTAGCACTTGTCACTTTCTATCTGGTGGTAAGCAGCACAGCCAGGGTGTAGAACTCAGTCCCTGAACAGTGTCCCCCACCCCTGCCCAGCCCCTGTCCCTGCCCCAGCCACAGCCCCAGCCCCTGCCGCTGCCCCAGCCACACAGCCCGTGCCCCTGCCACTGCCCCAGCGCCAACCCCAGCCCCTACCCCTCCCTGCCCCAGGCCCTGCTCCAGCCCCAGCCCCTGCCCCAGCCCCAGCTCCTGCCCCAGCCCCTGTCCCACTTTCTCGGGCATCTGGCTGCACGGTGCAGTGCCCTGGCAAACACACTATAACTCATGGCTGGATTTCCTGCCCTGCACACACACACACCCCTGACCCCTGACAGCCACGTGCCGGATGCATAGGAAATCGCTCAGAACAATAAACTTTCATATTTTCCATTCTCTCCTCTTTGAAGATCTGGGGAACTCTGAATTATACGTTAGAGAATTTTCCATGCTTAGGGGAGAGAGCTAAATTGAAAAGGTGCCTCCCACAGCCGTGTCACTCGGCAGTGAGGCACAAAAGGCAAAGGCAGGCCGCGCTGTCATCGCTTCAGACCGTGCCTCAGTGCCCCACACACCCCTGTGCTGTTGCTCATGCCACACGGGCTCTGCACCCTGCTCCTTCCCAAGGGATACCCAGAGGCAGGAGCGCTCAGCCCAATGCCGCCCGTACCCCTCAAGTGACACAGGGAGTGAGGGGCCTGTGTGAACACGACCCAAGGGGAGCCTCGGTCTATGTGCTATTGGGTCTCATGGGAGGAGCCCGAGGGGAAAAGAGGACAGAGGCGCAGCATCCGGATGGGCCACGTGGCATCACAGTAAGGGAGACCGAGGCAGTGCTTCGGGTGCTCAGCGGGCCAAACCGTGGGTCCCAGGAACAAAGCAGAACTCCGACGTCCCACTGAACACAAAGGCATCAGAGCCACCACCTAAAGGTGAAGGCAGGTGCTGTGGTGGGTTAAGCTGTGGCCCCCAAACATGTTACGTTGAAGTCCTAACCTGCAGTACCTGCGATGTGTGACCCGATTTGGAAATAGGGCCTTTGCAGGTGATAATGAAGATATAAATTAAGGGGGCGCCCAGGTGGCTCAGTCGGTTAAGTGTCTGTTGATCTAAGCTCAAGTCTTGACCTCAGGGTCCTGAGGTCAAGCCCTGTGTTGGGCTCCACGCTGGGTGTGGCTTCTACTTTAAAAATAAAAAAAGATATAAATGGAGACGGGGTCAGAGTGGGGAGTAGCTGAGCCGGTAATTCAGTAGGACAGGTGTCCTTACACGGGAGAGGGCGCACAGGCCACACGCAGGGAGGTGGCCACTTGACAACAGAAGCATAGCTGGGGGGACCCGGGGCCAGCCAAGGAGGCAGGAAGGGGCCTCTCGCAGAGCCCTCCCTCCCAAGGCTGCCCTGCTGACACCTTGATTTCAGATTTCTGGCCTCCCGAACAGTGAGAGAATAAATTCCTATTGTCCTAAGCCACCGGTTTGTGGTGCATGTTACAGCCCCAGGAAGCTGACACAGCAAGCCTGTCACCTTGAGGAATGGGGCCAAACAGAACCTGGCCCCTCACTGAACCTGACATCCATCCCATCACAGCCCCTTTGGCTCCCGGGGAAGCCTGCATCAAGCCAGGTCGCAGCCTATAAAGATCTGTAGGTGAGGAAGACCCTTCCAGAAGGTGCGCAGAGCCGGAGCTTGGGTTATGTGCCTTCACATCACACACAAATCCAAACCTCAAACCCTCTCTGTACACAAGCTCCAGAAGGAACAAGGGGCCAAGGAGATGCCCAGCAGGGACCTGACACAGCTCAGCCAAAAGCAATCCCAAGACGCCACCCTCATCGCCGCCGCAGACCTGACCCCTGGCCGTACCACCTTGCAGACCCCAGCCCCCGAGCCCCGAGGATAATTCTGCTCAGCACCAGTGAGCTCACCTCCCTCCCTAGAAGCTGCAGCTTGCAAGCCCCTAATTGGGGCCACTCACCAACATCCAGGTCCTCACCCCCTACCCTTCAGTAACACCCACAGAGAACCCTCATTGCTCCTGGGCTCCCTGAGAAGCGTCTCCCCACCGTCCTCACCTGCAGGGTCCCCCTGACTTGCCACGTCCACTGGCTGACCATGGTGCTTACACAAGTAAGCTCCCCCCGCATCCCATCTTAAAAACAGGGCAGAGTCACACAGAAGACTCTGGAACTCCTCACTCAGGCTACCTCCCCTCCCAGGAGCTAGGAAGTTACAGACAGAGACAGTGCACGCTTGTGATGCTCCGAGGGTCCCTCCTCACCTCTCAGGCCATTGTCACGGAGCTAACACTGTGTCCAGTCCTCTCAAATGACTACCCCCCCGACCTGTGCCACGGAATATTACGGTTTTCCGAGGTTGCTCTAGCAGCTCTGGTGACAGTCACCTGTCCTCTGGCAGTCTGGGACAGCAGAGGACACCCTCACGTTGCTAGCTTCCAAGAGCCGACGTTGATGGCAGTGAAGCAGTGACGCGGGCCACCAGGCAGGCAAACCCCCAAGCAAGGTGCTCGGTGGAAACAGCCAGATGCAAAAGCCTACACAGTGTGTGATTCTGATCAGAAATCTCCAGAACAGGGATCCCTGGGTGGCGCAGCGGTTTGGCGCCTGCCTTTGGCCCAGGGCGCGATCCTGGAGACCCGGGATCGAATCCCACATCGGGCTCCCGGTGCATGGAGCCTGCTTCTCCCTCTGCCTGTGTCTCTGCCTCTCTCTCTATCTCTCTGTGACTATCATAAATAAATAAAAATTAAAAAAAAAAATCTCCAGAACAGGCCAATCCACAGAGACAGAAAACTGGTGCCTCCCAGGTTTGGAGAAGGAGATGGGGAGTGGCCAGGATGGGTCCAGGGTTCCCTTCAGGTGTGACACAAATGCTTCAGGGGACAGAGGCGGGGACAGCATTTCAGTGCAAATGCACCAAATGCCACGGACCTGTGTGCTGTGACACGGAGAATTTCATCTCAATAAAAATGAAAGCGGAGAAAGTTCAAGCCCAACTGCTTAAACATGTTAAAATTGCCAATAAAAATCCGCCTAGGCCTGCAGGCTGACCCGGTCACGAAGAGAGGGGGCCGAGGGGCAGGGTGGGGTTGGCGAGAGCAGAGCCCCCCCTGTGCTCCCCAGGCAGTGGGGTCGGGCCTGAATCTCCAGCCCCGAGCCCGTCATCGGCCTCCCTCCCAGGATGGGCTGCACGACACTGGGGTCACCTGCGTGCCCAGGGCCCCGAGGACCCTTCTTCTCACCCTGGGCTTCTAGAACAAGGTACATGTTCATCTTGCAGCTTCAAACACCTAGTCAAACACCAAAGAGATTTCACACATGTTCAGACACCAAAGTTACACTAAAGCACCCGCCCCTTTTGCTGTTTACGATGTCAGGACACCAGTGGAGAGTCTGGAAACGCACAGAATGAGGGCCCCCGGACAGGACAATAGGGGGCCGGGCTGAGCCACTCAGCTCCGGTGCAAACAATGTGCCCGAAACCACAGGCAGAGGCACCTGCTCCCACACGTCCAGCACCTAAGTGATCAGAACGGTTTTATTAGCACTTTTTTATTGTGGTAAAATACAAACAAAATTGAAGACTTTAAAACATTTGAACAGTTGGTGGCATTAAGCATATTCACGCTGCGGTGCGACCATCACCTCCATCAGTCTCCAGGACTCTTCATGTTGCAGAACTGAAACCCTGTCCCCTTTAGGCACTCACTGCCCCCTCTCTCCCCCAGCCCTGGGGCCCACCATCCTACCTCGGGTCTCTGTGAACGCGGCCACCCTAGGAACCTCATTATCTCCTACGATACGTGTCCTTTCATGCCTGGCTTAGTTCACGGGGCACAATGTCTTAATTTTTCATCCATGTTGTAGCACGGGTCCCAATCTCCCTTCCTTTCAAAGCTGACTAAAATGGAACTAAAATCCCATTGTACAGATATGCCATTTCTGCTCATCCATTCATCTGCCCATGGACACCTGGGTGCCTCCACCTTCTGACTATCACGAACCACGTTGCTGTGAGTATAGGGTTGCAAGTACCTGATCCAGGCTCTGCTTTCACTTCTTCTGTGTCTATACCCAGAAGTGGGATTCCTGGATCCTCTGGCCATTCTATGTGTAGTTTTTTGAGGAAGCGCCATACTGTCTTCCATGGTGGCTGCGCCATTTTACATCCCCACTAACAGGGAATGAGGGTCGAATTTCTCCCCATTGTAGCCATCCCTTATTTTCTGCTCTGTTTTGCTTTTATGACAAACCACCCTAAAGGTGTGAGGTGGTATCTCATTATGGTTCTGGTTTGCATTTTCCTGAGGAGGAGTGATGTTGAGCATCTTTTTCATGTGCTTGTTGCCCACGTGTTCGTCTTCATTGGAAAAACCAAGTCCTTTGTCCATCTTTTAATCGGGTGGTTTCTCTCTTGTTGAGCTGTAGTGGTTCTTTATGTATTCTAGATAGTAACCCCCTACCAGATCCATGATTCACAAATACTTCATGATAGCTTTTAAATGAGGTAATTTCTCAGCAGCTGCAATGTTCATGGCAAGAAAAAGTTTTCCCAAGACACAGCCACACCTTTCAGGCTGGGTTTCTGTTTTTCTCTGATCCTTCGTCTATAAAACGATTACAAGGTTGGAGTCAGGATGAGGGTCCTGGGTGATGACCCTCCCACCATCTCGTCTCAGTGGTCACTGAGGCCCAGAGGGGGCTAACTTGACCAGTGTTAGCAATCAGCACCCAGAGTGCCACCTGGGCTTCACCGCCAGGGAAACCTCGTGCTCTTTCCGACACCAGAGATGTGTCACAAAGCAGCCAGGGACAGCTGCAGGGACCACGGCCACGTGTGGCTGTCTCCAAAGTGGGGCTGCACGGCAGCTTGAACAACCTTACTCTGTGAAAACTGTCCTTTGACAGTCAACTCGCTGATAAAAGTTTATTACCCTGCAAGAGAGTTCTTATCTCTGAACGCTAACACAGCATATGACTTTGTTTGAACTAGCTGCTGTAAGTTTACCTTAACCAAGTATCACTTAGATTCGATATTTTTTAAACCCCTCCCCAAAAAAATACAGAACTAGAAGTTGAAACAATTGAAAAAGAAGGAAAAATTCTGATTGATGGAGAGAGGGAGAGAGGAAGGAGGGAAGGAAGAAAGGAACGAAGGAAGGAACGAAGGAAGGAACGAAGGAAGGAAGGAAAGCCGGCTGGTCCTTGGCCAGGACAATCTGTGCTTTCGAAGCTGGAGGGCCCCAAGGGCACGTCAGTGAGTTCAGCATGAGCCCCTGGCGCTGTCCACCTCCCCGCTGCCTCTGACTCTGACCACCGCACAGGTTCAGGCCCCTCCCCGCACCTATGCACATAGGTCCCACACTCCACAGATTCCTGTGATACAGCTCTGGAGGCCCCACGAAGACTCCAGGACAGCTGCCAGGACCCCCTTGCCCTCATCGTGCAGCGGCTGCATCCCTGCTCACCTGGAGGGCTCCCGTGGAATCAGGCATGATGCACACGTGACCCACAGCCCTCCTGTTCAGGGTCACCCCACACCTGCGTCCCCAGGGCTGCCATTCCACATTGCTCCTCCTTGCAGGGCTTAGCCACTGGCCCACGGTGGGGTCACCTGTGGTTAGAGACCCGGACCACAAAACGGGAGCCTGACTGCCTACTGCTAGGGGCTCTGCAGCCTCTATGTCTTTGCCTATAAAATGGGGAGTCTCTGGATTCTGTAGAGATGACAAGGTGGGGCTGTGGGGGGGGGGGATGGCCCACAGCCCCAAGCAGTGTAGTGATGGGGCCCTTAGATGACCCTTGGATGGCCTCTTGGGGCATCGTCCTGGCTCTGAGGCCAGTCTCCCCCCAGGTCCGCAGAGGTCAGGCACTGACCACTTGACCTCAAAGCCCCAGGGGAGAGGAGGAGGGGGGCAGAGGGTAGGGCCAGAGGAGTGGAGGCAGCACAATGCCACGGAGGGACCGAAAGTCTGCACACTATCAGCAGAAACGAGACAACAGGTGAGGGGCGGCCGGAGGACAGGGCAGGGCTGCGACGTGGCATCACAGGGCCACACAGGCTGGTCCAACAGCTCAGGGCCTCAGCGGGACTCCCGTAGCTCTTGCCTTCTGAGCGCTGGGCCCACTGGCCTACTGGCAGGAGGCCACCCCAAGGCCACCCATGGCTGGACCACACTGTCCCCTCAAGTTATCACAGGCACCTGAAGTCCCCGACCAAGGCTCATTCAAAACAGTTGTGGTCCTAACGTCCTGCAAGACTCATGGCCTCTGCCTCTGGGGGAAGAGGCGGGGGGGGGGGGGGGGTGCGTCACAGGACCAAGCTCCCCTCCATCAGAGTCGCCTGCATTCCCCTCCAAGGCGACAGGCCTCCTGCACCGTCCTGGCGTGCTGGAGCAGCCGGAGAGGCAGAAAGGACATACGGGCTCAGAGGAGGAAAGGCCTCCACCAGGCGGTGCAGGAGGCCGTCCTCGCACCTGCTCAACCAGCAGCCAGAGGGAAGAGTCAGGCCGCAGCAAAGGGACCAGGTGGAGAAGGCCAGCCCGTCCCTCTGTGTCCCGACAGCACGGCATCCCCAGTACACCCACCCACACCCTGTGGATGGTGCCGGCCAGCCTGTGCAGGGGGGAAACTGAGGCACACAGCCATCCACCACCAGCTCCACGTGCAGATAGGGGGTGCCCTGGAGGGAGGCCTGGGAAAGCCAGTGAGGTCCCTCAAGGCCAGGAAGCCCCCCACCCCTGGGCCACCGTGGAGGGTCGGGAACAATCTGAACATCCCTGGAGAGCAAACCTGCGCAGTCAGCTCTGCGGCAGCTATGAGCTGGGCCTGTGAATCCGACAGGGCTGGTGACAGGGCTGGTGACAGGGCCAGGGCCAGGGGCTGGGCAGGCTTCGCTCACCTCTCACACTTCCACAACCACAAAGCAGGGCGTGTGCCCTTTCCCACCCGTTTCCCACCTGGAAGGTGGAGGGACTCTCCCCCGGCCCACAGGGTTGAAGCAGAAACCTGGGCTCGTCCTCCGCGACGGCACATCACGACAAACACTGTGGAGGAGCCGCCACAGGGTCCATCCCAGCAGCCACGGGGGGTAACCCGCCACACACCTGGCACACCCTTGACATCATGATGTCCACTGGGTGACCCTACAAGCTAAAGGCTTGTGTGACCCCTTTCACGGGAGGGCCACAGTCCATGGTCCACGGTCCACGATGTCCCGGCCGCAACACGACCCTCTCACTATGGCAAAGGTTGCTGGGGTGTGTCAGGGTGGCTGGAAGGAAGGCTTACACACACGATCCGCCTCCAAAGTTGTTAAACTATGTGTGTGCATACATATGTGTATGTGCGTCTATGTGTATTTGTGCATATATGTGTACCTGTGTCTACATGTCTATATGTGTCCACGTGTATGCATGTCTCTGCACGCACATGTGCATATTTGTGTGTGCCTGTGTCTAGGTGTATGTCTACCTATATGCATGTTTACATGTGTCCACGTGTATGTGTATGTGTGTGCATGCATGTCTGTACGTGCACATGTGCGTATTTGTGTGTGTACCTATACCTAGGTGTATGTCCACCTGTATGCATATGTGTTTACATGTATCCACATGCATGCATATGTGTGTGCATGTGTGTCTGTCCATGCACATGTGTGTATTTGTGTGTCTGTGTGTACCTGCGTCTAGGTGTATGTTCACGTGTATGCATACGTGCGTGTCTGTGTGTGCATATGTACTTGTGCGTCTGTGCATGTGTCTATATCTATGTCTACATATGTGTCCACATGTATGCATATGTGTGCGTGCATGTCTGTATGTGTGCACATGTTATTTGTGTTTTGCATGTATGTGTGTCTGCGTACCTCTGTGTTCATTGCGTGTGTGCGTGTATGACTCTGTGTGCACATGTGTGTACATGTCTGTGTGCGCATTTAAGAGAAATCCTGGCCCATCTCCAGGACATCAGGAGACGCTCACTGGAGTGATAGAACGATGAAGAGCTGCTGACGGGCTTTTCCCAGCTCTGGAATGTTCACACCCAGAAAGGGGAACAGATCACCAAGGTCTTCACAAGTTCTTATCTGAAGCCAAAGCACGAGAACACAGCCAGGGGAGCAGACCTCTTCCCCCGGGCCACAGCCCCAGCAAGGCCCGGAGGGACCCAGAGTGGGGCCTAAGGGGCGTCCTGTCTTCTGTGCTGGCCTCCCCTGGTCCCCCGCGGTCTCTGCAGGGGGACCCTCCTTCTAGGCCCCTCGGGCTCAGTCCATGAATAACCGACAGCCAGGGCACAGCACCCACAGTGTAGACAGAGCAGCCCAGCAGACTCACAGGGGAGACACAGAGGGGGTCCCCATCATCCCCCACAAACTCAAAGCCAGTTCTCTGCCCCTTACACCCTGAGACCCCACACCTTCCATGCTTCCTCAGGCCACCCCAGTGACCCTCCCCAAACACGCAGGGAGCAGGGCTCACTTACCCCCCACCCACCCATCCCCATGGTGCAGGAATCCTACGGCTTTCCTATGAACCTGTGTGTTCAGGTTACAGGAGGAGCAGAAACACCAGAGAACTATTACCCCCAAGGCTGCGAGCAGAGAAGAATCATGCCAGATTCGGGAATATTTTCCACACGCCCAGCCCTACACGATAAAATCTACTTCTGTTTGCATCCGAGTGCTGGCAGGGTGGAGGCCCGTGGCCCCGTGCCACACAACACGCCCCTCGGGGCACGGACGCCACTGCCAGGCCCAGGCAGCCACCGTCCCAACCCGCTTCCTTGACGGCTTTCTGCTTGGGGCTGTCACATGGGCAGGTGTGCACGTCTTTCCAGCAGTGGCTGGGGCCGTGGACGGAGCTTGGGCGTCCCCAGCACACCAACACCCCAGTCTATTTCCATACAGGAGCTCTGTCCCCCCCTCCTTCCAAGGGGTTCACCTGCCTGCAGCCTTTCCTACATTTAAATAACAGTCTCCCTGTCGCTCTGAGTGGTAGGTGGGACCACAAGGAGACTTCAGGTCACCACATAATCGGTGCTGAGATGGGATGCCCTGGCCCTCCTGTGCATCCCTGTGGCCTTGGCCCTCCCGTGCATCCCTGTGGCCTTGGCCCCCTGCCATCCTCCCCTGACCCTCTGCTCCCCCATCCTCCCCTGACCCTCCTGCTCCCCCATCACAGGTCCTGCGAGTCAAAGAGAAATAGAAGTGACCGTCCCCAGCAGCCCTGTCTACACTCAGCTTGGCCCTGAGGCTTAGCCCTCACCCCTGGTGCCCCTGGAAGGTCTGGTGCCTGCATTAGGTGAGTACCTGCACAGGTAGGTAGAGAGACCAGAAGGCCTGTATGGTGCTGTGTTAGCCAGTCAGGTCCTCCCGGCCCTCAACTGAGCCTGGGTCACTGCAGGCTCCACGTCCCTGTGGCCACCCCACCTGCCCTCAGCCCCATAGGCCTGTCCTCTGCTCCTCTGAGGGGCTCCCCAGCCCCCCCACTCGGCTCTCATGGGGGCCACCAAGGACCTCCCTTTGGTTAATTCGAGTCACATCTCTGTCCCCAGGCTACCCAGCCCCCATAAGTGACCCACTTTGGGACCCGCAGCCCCTGGAGCCCTGACCCTCCCGTTGTCCCCTTGTGTGTGGTTATTCCTGAGCAGAGCCATCACTGCCCACAGGCCATGGGGGCCCTGACTCCTCGAGGCCACACCGGGGTCCCATTCCTGTCACACGCATCCCCTGCCCAAATGCCCTTACGCCCCTGCAGACTGGTCACTGACCACCCCCAGCAACGACTGTCCTATCACCCTGAGGCCATGCTGACCACCTCTGGCCAGGACTCCAGCTGGTCTCTCCTGCCCAGACCTGTGTGTCCAGCCATCTTAGTGACAATGGTCAGAGGTGCCATAGCCACACATGGTCTCATGCCCCCCTCCCAAAGCCAGCCTCCCCTGCAAGGACCCCCAGCTCCGTAGGGGTACCTCCCTCATCTCACCCTCGTGCTCCTGGAGCCGGTTTGTTCTGGAAAGCACAGCCTGAGAGAACATGGCTTGGAAGCCACCCTCCGGGTTCAAATCCCGGGGCTGCCCTGGATGTGCCGTCAAGCCTCCAGGGCCCTGCTCTGCTCCGGGCAGGATCATGCCATGTGCAGGCAGGTCGCGCCTGGGGAGGCCCTGGCACATGGAGCAGTGGGCTGATCAAGCCTGTCATCACCCCCGCGTCTTACCATCTAACCTCACAGACCCCACCTTGTCCACCCACGCTCCTCAGTCACCCCCACGCCTCCCCTGGCCTCCAAGCTCACTGCAGGGAGCCACCTCCCCATGGGCAGCTCAGACACACCCGGTCCTCCCGCGAGATCTCCCCCACCAGCCACCGAGCCCTGCCCCTTGAGTCAGCCCTGTGCGGTTCAGGGGGCTCCCCCCACACCCTGCTCACCTCCTCCTGCGTCTCCCTCTCCTCGTTGGCAGTTGTGTGTTCACCACGTGTACCAGCTCATCGGCGCCCCCCGACCTCCCTGGAGAGCAGGGCCACGCTAGCTCCCCGGGGCCGGCATACAGTAGGGGCTCAGTAAAGGGACACTCTTGTTTCTGAAAGTATGCTAGCAAGTGGCTACCCCCGGAGTTACGGGGAAGCCCTCGATGCTAGCAGCTGTGAGAAGCACCCAACCCTCCCAGGGCGCGGGGTGTCATCGGGGAGTCGGCTCCACGGCTCACACGGCTTCAGCAGCTCCAGCCTTTCCTCACCATGAGACCTGGGAGGGACCCTAACGCTAAGTGGCAGACACAGCCCGGCACGGTGGCCCCCTCTCTACTTCCTTGTCTGCAATCACCTGTCGAGAATTCCCCGCCATACCCTGTATCTTAACCAGGCAAATACTTTCTAAAGCTTCACGAGGCCTCGGCAACTTCATGCCATATACTCCCCACCAAGGTTAACGACGGAAAGCTTGCTCGACCTTTATTTTATATTTTTTAAGGAGGCTCCATGCCCAGCACAGAGCCTGACGCAGGGCTTGACCTCAGGACCACAAGATCAAGACCTGGGCCGAGATCAAGAGTCTGATGTTCACCCTGCTGAGCCACCCCGGCGCACCAGGTTTGCTCAACCTCATGTCACCACGTTGCACTATTTTCCAGTGTGTCTGAATGACTCGCTACCCCACACGTGCTAGTCCCACATCCACGGATCTGCAACGCTCACAAACGCAGGCTCATTTCCCACCGAGGGCCACGTCCTGCCCTAACCCCACAGGCACACACATGTTCCGGCCGGATTATAAATGTAGACCTTAGTAAAAGCTGACATCTAGAACGATTAAAGTATTTGGTGCTTGAAGGGTCCTGCTGGGTTAGCAGCTGGACCACTCTGAAAAATGCAAACACGATTTTTATAAAACGTCCATAAGAAGGTCCCAATCACGGAATTTTAAACCTCGTTCAAAAACTGCCATGTCGGGATCCCTGGGTGGCGCAGCGGTTTGGCGCCTGCCTTTGGCCCAGGGCGCGATCTTGGAGACCCGAGATCGAATCCCACGTCGGGCTCCCGGTGTATGGAGCCTGCTTCTTCCTCTGCCTCTCTCTCTCTCTCTCTCTCTCTCTCTCTCTCTGTGACTATCATAAATAAATAAAAATTAAAAAAAAACCTGCCATGTCAAAAAATAAGCATTTTGTATCACTGGATGTCCTCCAAAAATGGCAGTTATTTGAATGTGACTATTTCCTAATTCAAAAGCATTTTCAAATGGTGTTCTGCTCTTCGGTGGCTCCATAAACCAACTACCTACTCACAGTCAAAATGCTTGGGCAAAACCCCTGACCTGGCAAAAGGAAAGGCCTTCCAGGCCCCCCCAGGCAGGGAACTCCCTCCTGTAAGCACTCCCAGTGAAGACCTCCCCAACCACCCCCAGGAGGCTGGCCCTCCCCCCTGCAGGCCCTCCTCCCTACAGGTCCTCCCCCCATGCAGGCTCTCTCCACCTGCAGTCCCTCTCCTCTGTAGGCCCTGCCCAAGCAGGCCCTCCCCGTAGACCTCCCCCCTTCGGGTTCCAGCCCCCCCCCCCCCCCCCCCCCCGCCCCAGTGCAGGCCCTCCTCACCCTGCAGGCCCTCTCTCATGCCTGGCCACCTCAGGCCCTCCCCAGTGTGCACCTTCACAACAGGCTCCTCTGCTGGCTGCACACAGCCCTTCCCGGCCTGGCTCCCACAGAATCCACTCCTCCATCCAGCACCTCCAGGGCAGTAATAACGCATGTCATCTTGGAGGCTTTAGGGCAGGGCTGTAAATCCGGAAAAGCCAATAACACTTCAATGAAAACAGGGTGTGAGTCCCAAACAACAGCTTTCCCCATTGTTTCTTTACAAAATCTAAGAATCCACCTTGCCTCCTTCAAAGATCGATCTTTTTGTTCTGTGTCGTTTCTACACAATGCTCTGCTATTTGGAATCACAGACTTGAGAGTTTACAGCCTTTGCTTCTCCGGAACATTCAGTAGCAGGCAAGTGGTCTGAGGGCTGCAGAGCATCCCAAGGTGCCCACTTCAAACCCCAGCAAGGAGTCAGCACTGAGCGAGGACTTGGCGCTGGAACAGTCAGCTTAGCAACGAATTCCTCGAGCATTTTCTCTCCAGCAAGAAGCATAACACTGCTCACCACCCAGTTACCAGAGGAATAAGTGTCAGCAGTACAAGAGTTTATAAAACTGTTGCTGTCTAATCAGAACCCAGGGAAAGGTAACCATTTATTCTTAGGGAGCCCCACCCCTGAGGCCCAGTGCCTGAATGGTACAAGCCTTTGTCACCACAGGGTCAGAGCCCAGCACCAGGTCACCAAGACAGTCCCCTATGGAGTGCAGATCCCCAGCCCGCCTTCAACTGTGTTCCTCACGACCAGCCGTGGGCCCTCCAGGAAGGCAAGCAGCCCTCAGTAACTATCCTCTTGTGAACGAAATCCAGCCTAAGCCCTGTTATCCGGCTGCCATGAGAGGGGGGGGGGCGCATTCCTGATGCTTCGGATGCACACCACATCCCTGCTTCCGCATCCACCGTTCCCACTAAAGCCCCATGTGTCCCCCATGAAACCAAAACCCCGTGATGTTGCCAAGTCATTTCTACACGGGGTATTTTCCACCCCGTTTCATCTAGCAGATAAAGTAGCATAAGGAAAAAAAAAAAAAATTTCAAGAAATGCAAATGGAATTTAGGAAAGAGACTTTTTTTGTAATTGGTCGTTGCTTGGAATACCCATTACCTGGTTAACAATCTGCCCCATGGGCCTCTTCCATATTCTCTACTCATATTCACAACCTTACAAAACCTAACATGTTCACCTGCAGAGAGACTGTGCCGCCAAAATCCACGGTGAAGGATTGCTCACTCCAAAACTGGACCTGTAAGTCCCGGATCTTATGAGCAAACAACTGAAGCTGGAACCTGTTTGCCACCCTTGGCGTATCACGAGTGATAACCACCCGTGAAAACAAAACAAATCAGAAAATCAACTTTTTAATTCTTGAAGGGCTCCCACCATGATACCGTGCCCTAATAATTTATTGTTCAAAAGAGTCAACCGAGACAATTGACTCAAACAACCCCCGGGGCTCCAAGCTTTTGTTGGTGATGGTTTGGTCTCATGATTAAGATCACCTGCCTGCCAGATGACCACGTCCTCAAAGAGGCCCCCTTAAGGAGCCGCTGTGTCCCCCAATTCCCACACCCTCAACCTGTGCCCTTTCCCTGGCCCTGCAGGCCCTGCCAGGCACACGGGGACCAACAGCACGGAGGACCAACGCTTTGCTGCCCAGCAATTAGCCCGGCACTGAGACCACCTCTCCTCTGCTCACCTCCAGCCCCAGAGCGGGCCAGCCAGATTCCCACACCGGCGCTACCACCAAACTGGGCAGGCCTCACCGTAACACCCAAATTATAAGCCCGTGTCCAGGAGCAGAAGCCAAGATCAAACGAGGCTATGCTTTTCAGAGAGCTCCCAGACAGACGGGCACACATGAGCCGGATTGTTATTATCTGGAGGAGACAGGAAAAGAGACACCGCGGGAATCAACTCCAGCCATATTACGGGGTGACTCAGGGAACCATCCAGCAATTTCCAACCAGCACAAGGGGCGGGCAGTGACCTTTGATCTTGCCAGACAGGCAGACGGCTGACTGCAGAGCATCGCCAAGCAAACCAAGACGACTCCGATAACCCCGGAGAGCACGTTTTAATGGCACAAGCCAGAGCCGCAGCGCACTGAGGAAGGCGCCCAAAATGCCCGGGTCTTGAACCTGAAGCAGCCCAGGCCTGCTTCCAGCAAAAATGCTGAGGGAAGCAGCGCCGTACCCCTCCCACTCCCTTGGCCTCGGTGGGGAGCACGCCCCCAGCTCGCGGCACCAACCATCACACCGGAGGCCACAAAGCCCCAGAGTTGCCTGGGCCCTGCCCCGATGCGCCCCGGCACGTCAGGCGCCCCCACCCCGCAGGTCCCTGCGGCTCCCCAGGCGGCCCAGCGGGAGCCCTGGGGGCCACTCACCGGAAACGGACACCTCCATGAGCGCCTCCAGCGGCCGGTTGTTGTCCAAGTCGCGGCTAAGCTGCAGCTCGCCGGTGGCCGGGTCGAGCAGCAGCAGCTGCAGCTCGTTGCCCTGCAGGAAGGTGTAGTTGAGGCTGTCGGAGAGGTCCGGGTCGTGGGCCGGGATGCGGCCGATCACGCCGGTGGGGAAGCTGTTGGACTTGTTGGTGACGTAGTTGTTGAAGAGGATCTGGAAATCGGGCAGCACGGGCGGGTTGTCGTTCTGGTCCAGCAGGCGGATGTGCACCGTGGCCCGGCTCACCAGCGGGGCCGAGGTGGCCTGCACCACCAGGACGTACTCCCGCCGCACCTCGAAGTCCAGCTCAGCCAGGGCGCGCAGGTCCCCGCTCAGCAGGTCCAGCTGGAAGACCTCCGGCACGTTGCCCTCCACGATCTGATACATGATCTGGGCATTGGGACCCTCGTCGGGGTCGTTGGCACGGATCCTTGCCACCACTGACCCCACCGGGCTGTTCTCCTCCACAAACAGCTCCAGTTCGTCCCTCTCAAACACGGGGGGGTTGTCATTGATGTCCAGGACGCTCACCTGGATTTCCACTGAGGCGCTAAGGGGTGCTGGGCTCCCCCGGTCCACAGCCAGGGCACGGAGGTTGTACACAGCCACGTTCTCCCGATCCAGCCGGCGCTGCGTCCGGATCACACCGGACGTGGGCTCGATGTAGAAGTCCCCATCACCGTCGTCCCCACCCTGGAAGGTGTACAGCAGGCGGCCATTGGGGCCCGAGTCCCGATCGGTAGCAGAGACCTGGAGGACGCTGGTTGATGGGGGTGCATCCTCAAAGACGGACCCCTGGTAGAAATCCCGCAGGAACCGGGGGGCGTTGTCGTTGGCGTCGAGGATGAGGATCTCCAGGGAGGTGGTGTCGGACTTCTGAGGGATGCCATTGTCCCGAGCGGTGATGGCCAGTGTGTAGGCGGCCTGGTCCTCATAGTCCAGCTCGGTCATGGTGTAGATGGTGCCAGTGTCTGGGTCGATGCGGAACTGCGGAACGGGGTCCTCCAGCACGTAGGTGATGCGCGCATTCTCACCCGTGTCCTCGTCGGTGGCACTGATGGTGGCAATGGAGGTGCCCACCGGCCGGTCCTCGCTGACGCTCACGGTGTAGTGCGAGCTCTGGAAGACCGGCCGGTGGGTATTGGCGTCGGTGACGTTGATGAAGACCTGCGCGGTGTGCGAGCGGGTGCCGTCGGACGCGGTCACCGCCAGGACGTACTGCCGCTCCTGCTTGTAGTCCAGCGGCAGGGCCAGGGTGATGAGGCCGCCGCCACTCTGGCTGCTGAGGGCGAAGCGGTTGCGGGTGTTGCCACCTGTGAGCTGGTAGGTGATCACGCTGTTGGCATCTCGGTCGCGGGCCCGCAGGGTCAGCACGCTGCTCCCCACGGCCGCGTCCTCATTCAGACGCAGCTCGTATACGGGCTGGGTGAACACCGGGTCGTTGTCGTTTACGTCCAGCACCGTGATGGACACACTGGCCGAGGAGCTCATGGGCGGGGAGCCGTGGTCGACGGCCTCCACCCCAAAGCTATAGTGCTCTATCTCCTCGCGGTCCAGCTCCGCGCACACGGTGATCCAGCCGGAGCTGTTGTGGATCTGGAAGGGGAAGTCCGGAGGAGAGCCGGGGTCCTCGGTCCCGGGACCCCCACCGCCCAAGGAGCTGGACGCCGTGTCCACCAGGCGATAGCGCAGCCGGGCGTTCTCACCTGCGTCCGCGTCCACCGCCTGGATGTGCAGCACTGAGTGGCCCAGAGGCACGTTTTCCAGCACAGCTGCCTGGAAAGGGCTGCTCACAAAGATGGGGGCGTTGTCGTTGACGTCCAGCACCTGCACCAAGACCAGCCCCGAGGAATTGATGAGGGGAGGCCGGCCGCCGTCCTGGGCCTTGATGCGGAGCGTGTACTCCCGGACGGCCTCGAAGTCCAGCGGGTTGATCACGTCCAGGCTGCCGCTCAGGGAGTGCAGGTAGAACTGGCCCTTCAGGTTCCCGCTGACGATGCTGTAGTGGATGGCCGCGTTCTGGCCCTGGTCGCGGTCGGTGGCCCGCACGCGCAGGACAGGTGTGTTGACCGCCACGTCCTCGGGCACCTGGACCACGTAGCGCTTCTCGCCAAACTGGGGGTAGTTGTCGTTCTCGTCCTCCACCACGATGTGCACGGTGGCGGTGGCGCTGAGCGGGCCCGGGTTGCGGCCCTGGTCGTCGGCCTCCACCAGCAGCTGGTAGGCGGCCGCCTCCTCGCGGTCCACGGGCGCCCGGGTGCGCACCACGCCCGAGCGCGCGTCGATCTCGAAGACGCCGCCGGCGCCCTCCAGCAGGCGGTAGCGCATGTTGGCGTTGGAGGGCGCGTCGCCGTCGGTGGCGCGGATGGTCAGCACCTCGTAGCCCACCTCCAGGTTCTCACGCACGCGCTCGCGGTACTCGGCCTGCTCGAAGGCCGGGCTGTGGTCGTTGGTGTCGCTGACCGTGACGGTGAGGTAGGTGGCGGCCGAGCGGCGCGGCCAGCCGTGGTCCAGCGCGCTCACCTTGAGCACGTGCGTGTCCTTGGCCTCGCGGTCCAGCGCGCGGGCGGTGCTCACGGCGCCCGTGGCCGCGTCGATGAGGAAGTAGCCGCTGGAGCGCTCGTCGAACAGGGCCTCCAGCTGGTAGCTCAGGCGCCCCGCCTCGCCCTCGTCGGGGTCGTGCGCGCGCAGCTCGATGACCGCGGTGCCCGCAGGCTCGTTCTCGGGCACCGACACCTGGTAGCTGGGCAGCGGGAACTGGGGGGCGGTGCTGCCGCCCGCGCCGCGCCGCGCCCTTCGCGCCCTTCGCGCCCCCCGGCCCTGGGCCCGGCCCTGCGCACGGCTCGGCGGCGGCCCCACCCGGCCCCCGCCGGCCCCGCGCCGCGGAGCGCACAGCAGGCGCAGGCAGCTGCAGGCGGGGGGCCGGGCCAGGGCCGCGAGCGCCCGGGGCAGCGTGGCCCCGCCGCCGCCGCCGCCCAGGGCCGGGAAGCGGAGCACCGCGCCGGGCGGCGGGCCGGGGAGCGCAGCGCTCAGCTCCGCGCGGGGAGGGGGGGCCGCTCCGCGCCGCTCCCGGGCGCCGCACCCCGGGCCGTGTGCGCGCACCCTCGGGCGGGGGCGGAGGCGCAGCGCCGTCGGGGCCCCGCGGGCGCCCGGGCGGACCGGCAGCGGCAGCGGCAGAGGCAGCGGGCGCCCCCCCAGGCGCCCCCGCCCGTCGGGGCTCCCGTCCAGCGCCTCCCGCAGCGCCCGCGGGGTGCGCGCGGCGGCCGGCGCGGGGGTGCAGCCCGCACCAGGGGCGGAGGCGCAGGCGCCGCCGGGCACGCGCAGCTCCCAGGCGGCCGCTCGCAGCCCCAGCGCCGGGAGGGCGGCGGCCGCGGCCAGGAGCAGCAGCGCGGGCAGCGCGGGCGGCGGCGGCGGCGCCATGGCCCGGAGCCGGAGCCGGAGCCGGAGCCGGAGCCGGAGCCGGAGCCCGAGCCCGAGCCCGAGCCCGAGCCGGGCGCCCGAGCACAATCCATGCGCCCGGCGCGGCCCCGCATGCACCCGGCGCGGCCGCGGGACGGCTCCTGCGCGCGCCCCGGGCCCTCCGGGCGGCCCGCGCCCTGCCTCCCCGGGGGCCGCGCGCCCGCTCTCCCCCGCAGCTTCCACCTCGGAGCACTTTGCCCAAGTTTGCGAAGTTGGTTTCAAGATGGCTCCTCCGCGCGTCCCGGGCGGGCGCCGCGCATCAACCTGCGGCGGCCGCGGCTCGGGCGGCTCCAGGGGGCCCCGCGCGCTCCGCCGGGCGGCGTGGGAAGCGGGGCGGGCCGGGCGGGCGGGGGCAGCGCCGGGGCGGGCTGGGCCGCAGCGCCCGCTCGGACCCCGCGGCCGCTGCCTGGGCGGTGCGCTCGGCCCGCGCCCCCTCGGCCGCGCTCTCCCCGCCCCGGCCCGCCGGCCCCGCCCCCGGCCCCGCCGCGTATTGTTCAGCCCGGGGGGAGCCGGCCCCGAGGTGCGCGCCGGGAGGATCGCCATGGAGACGCGGGGGCGCCGCGGGGCGGGGGCTGGAGGCTGGGCCCACTCCCCCGCGGCCTCCGGGGGCGGGGCCGAGGGAGCCGGGCCGGGAAAGGCGGGGCAGGGGGGCCCCCCGGCGGCCGCCACCGGTGGGGCGGCGGCTCCGCGGGTCCCGGCCCCCCGCGCCCCCCGCGCCCCCCGCGCCCCGCCGCCGCCCCGGCCGCCGCGCAGGTGGACCCGGGAGGCGCGGGAGGCGCGGGAGGCGCGGGAGGCGCGGGAGGCGCGGGAGGCGCCGCGAGCGCCCGGGCCGGGGACCGTGCGGCACGCGCAGCGCGAGGCCGGAGCCCGCGGAGCTTCACCCGACAGAACTTCCCCGGACCTTGAAACGTCACCGGCAACCGACCGGATTCGGGTGCCACCGGGCTCAAAGCGCAACTCTGAAAGGAGGAGGAGAACAGCCCGGGGTGACTTGGGATGTGCAGTGGGGACGTTGGAGGCGACCGGCCGGAGCGCTCGGAGCGCGCGGTGCGGTCCCGGGGCCTCCCGGCTCCTCCCCAAGCCGAAGCCGAGAGCCACCTGCGGGCGCCTGCGACCCTTCCACCGCCTCCTCGCCCGGGGGGGGGGGGGGGGGGGACGGAGACCCCGAGGGAGGCAGCTTGGGGACTGCCCTCCGCGCCTCAGCCTGTGCGGGACACACATTGGGGTGCGGGCTTCAGAACTAAGCGGACCGGTTGGAGGGCAAGGGTTAGGGCTGTAGGACACCCCAGCGCCCCCCACCCGCCTTGGGGCCTCAGGACTGTGCCACCCCTGGCTGGGAAGATGCGCTCCCGCTCTGTAGAGCTCGGGGCGCCGGGACCCCACTCCAGTCCCTCGGCCCGGCCCCGGTGGAGTCTCCCCATCCTGGAAGGCTCCGCTGGGTCGGCCTGGCAGAAAGATCAAAGACGGGGTGAGAGACGATTCAAGCAGGTCTTTAGCACACAGGAGGTGCCAGCCTCCACGTTTCCAAGCTGAGTTTGCAGGTGGGGGGAGGGGGAGCAAAAAACACTTAAGCAATATGGCTCAAAGTTGCAGGGTTTTCAGTGTCTTTAGGCTAAAGCCAAATATGAGCATTTTCTTCCCATTAGCAACGACTTAAAGAGGTTATTATTAGCCTTAAACGTAGATTTGCTTTAGAATCTTTTAATCTGGGAGTTTCCATTGGCAAGCCCTTTCGGGAAATGTGTGCATGGAGGGAGGGGAAGGAAGGAGAAACCTCTATCCCTCAAGGGTGACTGACCAGGACATCCTGGGTCTGACCTTCGTCTTGTCTGGGGAGGATCAAAGGGCAGGAGTTTTAGGGCGGGAGGGCAGGGAAGATGGGGAGCCTACAGCTTTGCAGTGGAAAGCTCCAGGCCAGGGTGAGGGGGACCGGGGGATCTCAGGCTGGAGAGAACCCCACAGTACACGTCTCTCAATAGGACTTTAAGTAGGTTGGGTTGGGTTTATATAAACAAAAGGTTCTGTTGCACTGTGCTTGCTGGTTTTTGAAAATTCAGATACAGTGAACAAGTTTGGGTGTGGGCATGCCTTCCTGGAATAAGACACCTGTGGGCTGCAAGGTAACCGCAAGGACTGCTGGGCGCCACTTCCTGGTCCCAGGGACCGGGAAGGACAATGGAACACACGGGACAGATCTTGCTAACGCGGTGTCCCAGGAAAGGCCGAGAGACACCGCAGTTGCAGTCACACGCGGGTCAGGAGCAGGGCCAAACTGCGTGTTTAGGAATGTACACCAACAGGGGGAAAGATTCAGGGACGGCAAGGGGGCGACTTGAACCAGGTCAGGAGGGGCCCTGGGGAGCGGGACATGTCCACTCCTCCACAGGAGGGGTGCTGGGCATAGGCTTTAGGATCATGCGTCGAACTCTGCACATGTGCTTTTCACACCTTCCCATATGCACGCGTGCTGTGTCCACAATGTAGAAGAACAGGGATGGGCGTAAAAATGGGCTACAGCCGGTGATATGACACAAGGACTCCAGCTACTTGAGCGGAACAGCACGCATCCCAAAGGGCTGGCATCTTGGAGGAGTCATGTTTCTGCCACTAAGTAGTTGTGTGATCTTCTCCAGGGCCTGAGTCTGGAGGAGATGCTGGAGACAAGAGAAGTCTAGATTCCTTGCTTTGTTGGAGGATTATTGAGGCTGCAAAAGGGCCCCTGACCAGCTCAGTCCGCGGACCATGCCACTCTTGATCTCAGGGTTGTGAGTTCAAGCCCCCATGTTGGGTATGGAGATTCCTAAAAAAAGAAAGAAGAAAAAAAAGACTGTGTGAGGAGGCTGGCACAGGCCTGGTGTGGGTGCAGCTCTCCTAGGGGCTAACCTCTCCTGCTGCCATGTCATTATTACTGAGCACCAGGTCATGCTGTCTCATCACGGCCTCGGTGGTCATGGCTGAAGGCTTCATGCCCATGCCCCTGCTCATGGGAAAGCAGAGGCTGTGACTTCCATCCAGTTTCCTGGGGGGGGGGGGGGGGGCGGGGGAAGAGGGGTCTGTGCTAGGGCCCAGATCCAGTCCACCCAGTGTGTTCACAGAAAGTGACCTGAGGTCGCATGCCTGGTGGCCTGTCTTTACAGCACCATCTGGGGGCTGTGTCTGGCTCATTGCCCTTGCCCCTGGGGGTGGCTCCAGGCAGCAGCCTCTCCTCCCTTCCCCCAGGTGCCCACCATCTCTGAGCACCGACAGGCCACTCGCTGACTCTGAGGCCCTTCAGTGGGGAGAGGAGGGTCACACGAGGGCGCGAGGACTTGGAGGTCCGCAGTGATGCCTGTGCCGGGAGAGGCTGCTTGTCTAATGCTTTTTATTCTGGAGCTCCTGCCCCTTCACAGGCTCAGGGGCACAGGGAATGTCATTGACATTTTTATTTTGCACACGCCCCTGAGATGCTTCACGCAAAGTGAGAGCTTTATATATTTTTAAAATATTTTATTTATTTATTCATGAAAGACACAGAGAGGAGAGAGAGAGAGAGAGACAGGCAGAGGGAAAAGCGGCTCCACGCAGGGAGCCCGACGTGGGACTCGGTCCCGGGACTCCAAGATCATGCCCTGGGCTGAAAGCGGCGCTAAACCTCTGAGCCTCCTGGGTTGCCCAAGTGAGGGCTTTAAAACAGAAAATTTGGGGATCCCTGGGTGGTTCAGCGCCTGCCTTTGGCCCAGGGCGTGATCCTGGAGTCTCGGGACCGAGTCCCGCGTCGGGCTCCCTGTGTGGAGCCTGCTTCTCCCTCTGCCTGTGTCTCTGCCTCTCTCTTTCTCTCTCTGTATATCATGAATAAATAAATAAAATCTTTTAAAATAATAATAATAAATTAAAAAATAAATAAAACAAAAAAATTTTAAGGCAGAAACTGCGAATCTGTGGGGGGACGGGGTGACTGGGTGATGAGCACTGAGGAGGGGGCACTTGATGGCATGAGCACTGGGTGTTATACTACAAGTTGGCAAATTGAATTTAAATTAAAAATACAATACAGTAAAATTAATTAAAAAGAAACTTTGAATCTCTAATGTTGTACATGTTCTGGAAAGCCTCTCGAAACACTCTTTGCTAGGGGCTCAAACCAGAACCCACGTGAATTCTGGAATCTGTTCCTTACACACACACACACAGAATCCCAGAGCCAATCTTCCAATGGTGAGGAGGTAAAAGAAGACGCCCCAGTGGTGGAAGCCGAAAAGCAAGTCTGGGCTGGGACCCCGCTTTGCTGTCTTTTTGGAATTCAGAGGGAAAAACCTCTTGCAAACAGAGTTGGTTGAGCTCCTCTTCCCTCCCAAGTGGCCCTCCTGTCTGGGAGGGTTTGACGGTGGGAAAAGTCAAAACATGGGACACAGAGGAGACCCTGGGGCACCTGGGGGCTCAGTTGGTGAAGCGTCTGCCTTCTGCTCAGGTCATGATCTCAGGGTCCTGGGATCCAGTCCCACGTCAAGCTCCCTGCTCAGCAGGGAGTCTGCTTCTCCCTCTCCCTCCCCTGCTCCCTGTGCTCATTCTCTCTCTCTCTCTGAAATAAATAAATGAAACTTAAAAAAAAAAAGTATCTCTAGCCTTGCAAAAAAGAAGAAAGAAAGAAAGAAAGAAAGAAAGACAGAAAGAAAAGAAAAGAAAAGGAAAGAAAAGAAAAGAAAAGAAAAGAAAAGAAAAGAAAAGAAAAGGAAAGGAAAGGAAAGGAAAGGAAAGGAAAGAGGAAAGAAAAGAAATGCTGCAATCTCTTTCAGGCTCCCAGGCCTTTGGACTAGGGTTTGGGGCCCCTGGGTGAAGGTCCTCCTGGAAGCCTGACTCCCTCAGGTTACTCCCTGAGAGGCCAGCACCTGACCCATCTGCACCAGACCCGCCTTGGCTGCAGGAAGGTTCTGGAAGACTCTGGAAGTCCCACTCTGCAGACTGACTGGAAGCACTGCGGGCACAGGTCTTGTGTCCCGAGCTGCCAGGGCAACTCCAGGGAGCCTGGGGCCCCACCCATGTCCTCCTGCACACTGAGCAGGTCTTGGCAGGCCCACCTGCATCCGCTCAGGCTGCACTGGCCTCTAGTGGCCGAACACGGTTGCTGCCCCACTGAAGACAGGGTGACCACCTCCCTACCTGCACAGGGCCCCCCCAGGGCGCCATCAGGGAGCAGATGGCCAGATGGCAACAGGCCCAAGTGCAGGCCCGTGCGGACACAGCTGCTGCAGCCCTGAGAGCTTACCCCTGACAGCCCTGAGCCCGGCCTGGGCCACACAGCCTCCTGACCACAGCCGGGGGCTCCTGGGCCTCTCCACAGGTTAGAGGGGGGCCCTTCTCCTTCCCCTGGACACATGGTACAGTGAGGCTCAGAGTACATGGCACATGGCAGGGGTGGGGGGGGTGAGGCAGGTGCTGGAACTCAAACACCTCGGGTCTGGTCACCAACCCCCGAAGAATGACCTGTGCTGGCAGGCCAGGAAGGGTCCAGTCCAGTACCCAAGCCCCTGCAGGGGAGGGGAGCAGGCCGCGGGGGACTCCCCAGGACCAAGGAAGGCCTCCACAAGCAGGGATGGAACCCAGGAGAGCCTGCTTCGGCTTGGGCGGGGGGACACAGGTGCCACTCTGAGGACTCAGCACTCGGCCAGCCTGCTGGGTAATGGAGGGTGGAGGCACCTGCTCCTGTCATTTCCTGCTCCCGCCACACACACCAACATCTCGAAGCCAAGGTGGGGAAGCACGTCATTTCTCGTGATTATTTTTCCCCTCAGCATAGCTCCCTTCTTTTTTTTTTTTTTAAGATTTTATTTATTTATTCCTAGAGACACACACACAGAGAGAGAGAGGCAGAGACACAGGCAGAGGGAGAAGCAGGCTCCATGCAGGGAGCCCAATGCGGGACTCGATCCCGGGTCTCCAGGATCACGCCCTGAGCTGAAGGTGGCCCTAAACTACTGAGCCACCCAGGCTGCCCCCTTCTTTTTTTTTTTTTTAAGATTCTATTTTACACAGGATAAAAGTCACCCTTTTAAAGGCCTACAACTCCATGTTCTGTAGTGTATTTGCAATGTTGTGGAACCATCACAACGATCCAATTCCAGAACGTTGTCATCACCCTATAAAGAAGCTGATGCCATTAGCAGTCTCCCCCAACCTGCACACTCCCCCTGCCCGTAGCCACCCATCTTCTCTCTGCCTCTGTGGACATCTCCTGTAAATGGGACCCTACAACCTGTGGCCTGCTGGGGCTGGCTCCTTTCACTGAGCATACTGTTTTCAAGGATTCCCCCACAAATCAGGACTTTGTTCCTTGTCATGGCTGCTGGATATTCCATTGTGCCAATATACCACGTTTGCGTATCCATCCATCCATCACCTGGTGAGTATATGGGTTGTTTCCGCCTTTTGACTATTTTGAATGACCTCCCTTCCTTTTAAGTGGAGGACGAAAAGGCAAAAAAAAAAACAAAAATCACACGCAAAAACCCCTAAAAAATTTGCACACAGGGGATCCCCGGGTGGCTCAGTGGTTTAGCGCCTGCCTTCAGCCCAGGGGGTGCTCCTACGGTCCCAGGATCAGGTCCCACGTCGGGCTCCTTGCAGGGAGCCTGCTTCTCCCTCTGCCTGTGTCTCTGCCTCTCCCTCTCTGTGTCTCTCATGAATAAATGAATAAAATCTTTAAAAAATAATAAAATAATTTAAAAAAAATAAATTTTAAAAATTGCATACAAAATCTGTTTTGTGGGATCCCTGGGTGGTGCAGCGGTTTGGCGCCTGCCTTTGGCCCAGGGCGCGATCCTGGAGACCCGGGATCGAATCCCACGTCGGGCTCCCGGTGCATGGAGCCTGCTTCTCCTTCTGCCTATGTCTCTGCCTCTCTCTCTCTGTGTGTGTCTCTCATGAATAAATAAAATCTTTTTAAAAAAAAACAAACAAATGGGGATCCCTGGGTGGCTCAGTGGTTTAGTGCCTGCCTTCAGCCCAGGGCATGATCCTGGAGTCTGGGATCGAGTCCCTGGGCATGGAGCCTGCTTCTCCCTCTGCCTGTATCTCTGCCTCTCTCTCTCTCTGTGTATCTCTCATGAATAAATAAATAAAATCATTTAAAAAAATAAAAAACAAACAAATAAATAAAGATTTATTTATTTGAGAGAGAGTGTGCATGCACAGAGGAAGGGGGAGAAGCAGGCTCCCTGCTGAGCAGGGAGCCGGACACGGGACTGGATCCCAAGATCCTGGGATCATGACCTGAGCCGAAGGCAGATGCTTAATTGACAGCCAGCCAGGCACCCCAAAATCATTATTTTTATGTTTGGACATTGTGACCCAAGCACATTGTCATTAATGGCTTACAGGGGACTTTCCTGGGGGACTTTCCTCGGTCCCTGCTAGGTACAGGGAGGGGCACTTCTGTCCCAGGTGGGATTGGCAGAGTGAGAAGCCAGTGGCCTCTGCTTGTCCACCGCCCCCTCCAGCACCTTCCCTGTGGGAAGATCCTCCCCGCCCCCCAGCAGCCACGAGGCAGGGGGTACTCCAGGGAACCAGTACACTGCTCCTTCCCTTCTGCATGCACACATGCATTTATTCCCTCCTTCACTTGTTCACTGTCCATTCAATGGCATGGCTAACACAACAGGCCTCATGGAGAGGCCATCTGTGTGGGACAATACCGACAGTAAACACAGGACACGTTCCACGCCAGAAGAAAATGAAGTAGAACAATGGGGACAGAGTGGTGGGAGGGCTCTTTGAGGCGAGGTGATCTGGAAAGGCCTTCCAGCCAGGTGACGAGGGGGCCCGAGGACCATCTAGGAGAGGCACATTTGGCGTAAGAAAGATAACAAGTGCAAAGGGCCTGAGGCAGATGTGGGTGTGCTGGGGGTGTCGGAGGCCACTGTGCGTGGAGGACAGTGAGGGGCGGGGGGTCACACTGACCGCAGCCAGGACTTTGGTTCTTTTTGTGCGTCTGATGGGAAGACCTGAGACAGCTGAGCGCGGGAGACACAGGGATGCAGGCCTGAGCCTTCAAACCATCATTCTGGCTGATGGGAGGTGGATTTGGAAGATCACGGCCAGGGTCCAGGGTCCAGCCCCCCTGATGGGACGGCTGGGGTTTGGAGGGGAGTCAGCAGGACTTGCCTTTGGAGTAAAAGTGGCGTTGGGGGAAACAGAACCACCAGGGCCCTCCCTAGCGACGGGGCCCAAGCGACAGGACCCCTCTGGCTCTCACCCACCTGCACACGGGCTCCTTCCTCTGACTCCCTGTGGGGAGCACATGCCAGGGCCTTCTTCCTTGGAGTAGTTTTGTCTACAGAAAAGCCTTCAAGGGGCAGACTGAATGTTTAGTAAGAAGCGCCCCCGGGGCTGTGGGGAGGCAGAGATGGAGAGGCCCCCGTGTCCACCTCGGGAAGTTCCCACCTGCCCGTAGTCTTCTCGGAGGGAAGAGGGTGACCTGGGAGGCACCCCTCCTTTGTTTCTCTTGCTCAGCTTGTGGGACATTCCCAGGGTGCAGGGGAGATGAGCACGTCGTGACCGTGGGCGGGCATGATTTCATTAGTGACTCCACGGGAATGGAGGAGACCCAGACAAAGTAAGGAAAGTCCCTAAAGCCTAATTATATCTTCTTTAAAATGTTTTTTTTTTTAAGATTTTATTTATTTATTCATGAGAGACCCAGAGAGAGAGGCAGAGACACAGGCAGAGGGAGAAGCAGGTTCCTTCCACGCCAGGGTGGCAAAGCCTAGGAGCCAAGCTGTCCCTCCTCCCCTGCATTTGTCCCCTTCCCAGGAGGGACCTTGGTGTCCTCATCCGAGAGAGAAAAGCGTGCTGCAGGGAAGGACGCTACACCCAGGAAGGATCGGCTCCTGTGAGCCGTGCCTGGAAGATCGCTGCTATTTTTGCCATCGTCATGAGGCAATGACTGCTCGCCCCAGCTCCTCAGCACTCAACACCAGAGTCCAGCCGCCTGCCATGGGCATGTGTTGGAAACACTACACAGGCCTCCTGGCTCTGGTCACCCAGAGGAGCAGGGAAGGACAGCTAGCTGCTCAGAGGACAGCGGAGGTGGAGCCGGCCAGCCTAGGGTGCTTGCCTAGGACCCTGAGTCTAAAGGAACCGGCCACCTCTGTCCGTCCCCCAGAGCCTGGGGGTGGGTCATCCAGACTCTAAGGGAACCCCAAATTCCAAGAAGCATGGGAACTTTGGCCATCTGGCAACTGCAGGTGGCTGGGGGGGGGTAGTCTAAGACCCCTCTGGGACCTGGGGAGCCACCGATGCCAATGGGCTCCTGGTGCCCAGACCAGCCAAGGAGGAAAGGCATCCCCTCATGTTTCCACCCCAAGGGAAACTCTTTTCATACAGAGGTCACTGAGATCCCCAGGGAAAGAGCTGGCCTGAGGCCCTGGAGGCTCCTGGAGTCACCCGGGGGAGGTAGGGACACAGCCCAGGTCCTGGGTCCCACCCAGGCGGAGGCCAGCCCCGGGGCCCAGCAGCCCTGCCGGCAGGGGAGGGCCCACTGAGGGGCAGGGGCAATGAGTCACACATTACTGGAACTTGGTGTGCGTGCTGAGACCTGCAGCTCGTCAGGGAGCATGGCCCCTGCCCTGATCAAAAGGAAGAGGATGGGTGAGGACACCAGGAACAGGCAGGAGCCACCGGGCTTGGCTCTGGACATAGGAGGTGCACCCGGGAGGTGCCCAGGGCGCCAGGAAGCTAAGGACGGCAGATCCAGTCACATCCGCGGCCTGCCGCCGCCTGCCCCCAGGGGGACGGGGGGACGGGAGGACAAGCCCTCGGCTCCTGCAAGTTCCAACTTTTGTCAAAACCGGTTAATGGGTTGCTTTGCAGGATTCGAGGCCCATGTGCTTCTCTGTGCACCAGATTTGCGCATTTGCTGGCGCCCCCAAAAAGTGGCCGTGGCGTGCTCTGTCCCCCCTCGCCCTGGGCCCAATGGATGGCAGGTGTTTTCTGGGGCTTCTGTCCTGTGGCCCGAGGAGGCGCGCAGGCAGGGCCAGGAGCCCCGGGCAGGGAGTCAGAGGCCTGGCAGTGCCATGGCCGGTGGGCTTGGCTGCCTCCCTTCTCTCTGGGCCTCAGTCTGTACCCGATGCCTGTGGCTGACAAAGCAACACTCCCAGACTCTGCAGCTCAGAGCAACACACGGACTCTCCTGAGGGTTAAATCGAATCGTCAGCAGCACCACATCGTTCCTGGGGGCTCCCGGGAGGAACCTGTTTTCTTGTCTTTCCCGACTTCATGAGACCACCTGCCCCCAGGGCCTCAGCCAGCAGCGGCCTTTCTCACGTCGCAGCACCCTGAAGCCACTCTCCTGCCCTCCACGGTTCAGGATCTGGTTAGACTGGACCCACCCAGAGGATGGAGGGTGATCTCCCCATCTCAAGGTTAGTGGGTTGGCAGTCCCAGTTCCACCTGCAACCTTAATTCCTCGGCTGCAAACAACAACACAGTCCTGGGCCTGGGAGGTCAGCAGGTGGTCATCCGCAGGGGGGACACTTCTTTGGCTGCCATGTGGGGGCTGAGCTAGGGGCCTCTGCGGGGAAGCCCCACTCACACAAAGAACGGGGCCGTGCTATCCGCAGAAGCCCGAAGCCTCCGTTCATCAGCAGTCACTCCTGACCAGTGTGCTCCTGGGAGAAAAAGGAGGCCTTTGTTCTAGAGCAGAGGCCGGAGCGTTCCCAAGGCTGGCCTCTGAGGGATGCCGCCATGACCCCCAAACCCTCACCACACGTGTACAGACGGGAGGGTGCTACATTTTACCTGGGCCACACTCACTCTGAGCACCTCCTGGCAGCCAGCTCCGTCCTAGACGTGGGGCCCATCTAATGCCCTTGCTGAGTTCAGCCTACTGGACACATGCTAGTCAAAATACTGTGGGATAAAACCATGGCACATGGAATTCGCAACCATCGCGGAGGATCTGAGCAAACGTTTCTGCAAAGAAGACACCCAGATGGCTCACAGGCACATGAAAAAATGTTCAACATCCCTCATCATCAGGGAAGTGCAAACCAAAACCACATGATATGTCCCCTCACACCTGTCAGGGTGGCTAAGATAAAAAAAAAACAAGCAATATCAAGTGTTGGCAAGGATGTGGAGAGAAGGCAACCCCCGTGCACCGTGGGTGGGAACGCAAACTGGCACAGCCACTGTGGCAAACAGTATGGAGGGTCCTCGAAACAATAAAAGTAGAGATGCCATACGATCTAGTAAATCCACGGCTGGGTATGCACCCAAAGAAAATGAAAACACTCATCCAGAAAGGTCTCTGCGCCCCTGTGTCTATTATTTACAATATCCAAGAAGATATGGTGGCCGCCCAAGGGAGATGAATGGACAGATGGATAAAGAAGATGTGGTGTGTTCGTACACAAAGGGGTATCACTCGGCCATAGAAACAATGAGATCTTGTCCTTTCCAGCAAATGGATGGACCTCGAAGATATTACGCTAAGTGAAGTCAGAGAAAGACAAATGCCACATAATTTCACTTTTATGTGGAACCTTAAAAACAAAACAAATGAGCCAACCGATTTTAAAAAGCAGAAGCAGAATCGTAGCTACAGAGATCAAACGGGTGGTTGTCAGAGAGGAGGGGGGCTGGAGGGAGGCGCAAAATGGGTGAAGGTGATTAAGAGGTACAAAGTTCCAAGAATAAAATAAATAAGTCCCGGGGACAAGAAGTACAGTGTGGGGAATACAGTCAGTAATATTGTAATAACCGGGGACGCCTGGGTGGCTCAGCGATTGAGCGTCTGCTTGCGGCTCAGGGCCTGACCCCAAGGTCCCGGGATCCAGTCCCACATCGGGCTCCCTGCAGGGAGCCTGCTTCTCCCTCTGCCTGGGTCTCTGCCTCTCTCTGTGTCTCTCATGTATAAATAAATGAAGTGTTTAAAAAATATATTGTAATAACCGTTTATGGTGACAGGTGGTGACTACACTTCTGTGGTGAGTATAGAACTGTCGAATTGCTATTTTGTGCACTTGAAACTAATAGAACATTATATGTCAACTATACTCCATCTTAAGTTAAAAAGATACTAATTGAGAATTTGCAATCACAGGTCTGCTCCCATGCAGTCCTGAAATTACATGTACTCTATCCCCATAGACAAGGAAATCCTGAGTAAGAAATTAAATTGAGGGACCTCTAGGTGGCTCAGGGGTTGAGCATCTGCCTTCAGCTCAGGGACCGAGTCCGGCATCGGGGTCTCCACAGGAAGCCTGCTTCTCCCTCTGCCTGTGTCTCTGCCTTTCTCTCTCTCATGAATAAATAGGTAAAATCTGAAAGAAAGAAAAGAAAGAAAGAAAGAAAGGAAAGAAAGAAAGAAAGAAAGAAAGAAAGAAAGAAAGAAAGAAAGAAAAAGAAAGGAAGGAAGGAAGGAAGGAAGGAAGGAAGGAAGGAGAGAGAAAGAAAGAAAGAAAGAAAGAAAGAAAGAAAGAAAGAAAGAAAGAAAGAAAGAGAAAGAAAGAAGAAAGAAAGAAAGAAAGAAAGAAAGAAAGAAAGAAAGAAAGAAAGAAAGAAAGAAAAAGAGAAAGAAACTAAACTGAGACAGACCCAGGGTGCCTGGGTGGCTCAGCTGGTTAAGCGTCCAGCTCCTGGTTTCTGCTCTGGGTCCCGAGATGGAGTCCCGCATCCCTGCATCCCTGCATCAGCCTGTGCATTCAGTGGGGAGTCTGCTTGAGATTCTCTCTCCCTCTCCTACTGCCCCTCCCCTCCCTCTCACAAAATAAATAAATGAATCTTAAAAAAAAAAAAGTCCCCCCTTGTGATTTACAGAAGCAAACAGAAGCTTTCTGGAGGAAAGCATCCCAGTTTAGGCCTTCAGGATTCCTACAGATAAAGCAGCATCCAACATAAACTCACAATAAAAAGATGACAAAACCCAAGGAAACAAACTATCATGACAAAGATTTAGATGCTCAGAACTTCAAATGTTTGAGTGTCTGAAATAGAGGAAGCCATAAAAAATGATATAAAGAAGATGATTTAAAAAAAGGCGGGGGGAACAGGGGCACCTGGATGGCTCAGATGGTTGAGCGTCTGCCTTCAGCTCAGGTCCTGATCTTGGGGTCCTGGGAGCCTGCTTCTCACTCTGCCTCTGCCTCTCCCCCTGCTTGTGCTCTCTCTCTCTCTCTCTGTGTATGTCTCAAATGAATAAATAAAAAAATCTTTTAAAAAAGGGAATAATATATGTCTAAAAATTGGAAAGACCAGGCACATTTGGAGAAAAACACAAAAATCACTGTTACCAATGAAAATATATACTTTGAAACTCTAACCTCCATGCGGTAAACAGCTGAAGAGAGAATCAGGGAAGGGGAGCGTAGGTCTTGAAGAGTTTTCCAGGAGGCAGCACAGAGAGACAAGGAGACAGAAGGCATGGAAGAGGGGTAAGGAGGCCGGGAAGAGAGAGGGAGAGTCTATGAGTAGGTGTCCGAGCTCCAGATTTGTGGGGTGGGGGGGTGCTCACTGGAGGAGGGAGAGGTCGCAGGCTGTCCCAGGCAGAGGGAACAACGTGTGCGGTGGCCCTAGCCAGTGTGCTAGAGCCCTTGCCTGGTTGGTGGTCTCATGCGGAGTGATGCGGGGGCGGACAGAGGTCTCGGACCCTCTTCCTGCCCAACAGCAGGATGTCCGCTGGGGAGCCAGCTGCAATGAGGGGGATGGTTGTGTCGGTGCTTGGCCTGCTCCATCCCTCCTTTGACTGCTAACTGCGCCCCTTCTCCACTCCCCACTGTCAGGTCAGTGGTCCAGGTAGAGCTGACCCAGCCCTTCACACTTCAGGGGTGTACGTATGACCCTGGCCACCTGTCCCACAACTGAAGAGGCCTGGATCTGAAACTTTTGTTAGAACATCTGGGCAGAGGAAACCTGGGGCTACTGACAGGGGAAAATGTTGGCCTGGGACAGCCATAAAATGGGGACAACACAAAAGAAACTGAGCCCTTTGAGCCCTGGATCCAGCTATGCCTGAAGGACACCCTGGGCTCTGCAGTCACAGGCACAAATAACACATTTCCTTTACTGCTTAAGCTGGTCTGCATGGGTTTTTCTGTCACACACAACTGCCTGCTTCATCAGGAAGCCCCAAAGCTGGGGACCCCATGGAGACCCCCGGCCCAGCCCAGAGGAGGTGACAGCTGCCCCAGGCCTTGAGGGCGGCATCAGAGAGAGCCGGCAGCGGAGGGGTGTGCCCAGGCAGGCTGGTGTGGGTGTTGGCGGGCTTCCCGGGAGGCGGTGTAGCTCACTGGGCCGAATCCCTGCCCAGGCAGGCCCCGGGCCCCAGCCTGGCGCTCAGCAGCATCTCAATGTGGCCTCAGGCCTTGGCGAGGGCTGGTGCCTATGGAGGGGATGACGCCACAGAAGCCCCGCGTGGGGGGGGCAGGCCGGGCCTCCAGGGGTCTCACCTCATGGGTGATGTGCCGAGCCCCAACCTCAGGAGTCAGCCACGGTATGGGAGTGGGGCGGAGTGGGGAAGCCGTCAGCCCACCCCTGTCCCCCCCACCAGACTCCAGACCCCAGACCCCAGCTTGGCCAGTGCCATGGATGCCCCCCACCCCTGGGAAGTGCCAGGCAGGTGCAGCGTGAGGGTCACCCAAGTGGGTTTCGGTGCACACCGAGCTGTGCGGTGAAGTCACTTCAGACCCTTGGTTCCAGCAGACGCAGCAGCCAGCACGGTTCCGACATCTCTGCCTCTTTCGGCACCTGTGTCTCTGCCTCTCTCTCTCTCTCTCTCTCTCTCTCTGTCTCTCATGAATAAATACATATTTAAAAATATATATATTATTTATTTATTTATTCATGCGGGGGGGCAGAGGGAGAAGCAGGCTCCATGCAGGGATCCCGATGTGGGACTCGATCCCGGGACCCCAGGATCAGGCCCTGGGCCGAAGGCAGGTGCTAAACCGCTGAGCTACCCAGGGATCCCCATCCAGGCACGTTTTAAATCCTTGTCAACGCTAACTCCTGAGTCCTCGTCCCGAGGCTGAGCCCCGCTTCACAGGCGAGGACGCTCGGGCTCCAGCAGGCTGGGAACTTGTCCAGAATCACAGGGCTCTAGCCCGGGTGGCCCCTCTCAGGGTCCGTGCTCTTAGCACCCCCACCACTGCTTGTCCTTGCCCTGGGGCCCAGGGGTGCAGTGAGGTCACCAGGGACCAGCAAGGCGAGGGGACTTGCCAGTTGTGTGGCAGCCGATGACCCAACCCTCCTGCCTCCTTGTCTGGCCCTTCCCTCCTACAGACAGGAGGCCGGGGCTTCAGACCTCAGAGGTCCCTGTGTTCTCCAGGCTGCTTTAGAGGCCGCAGGCAAGCTCTTACCCTGCAGAGGTGGGGCCCGTCTGGGCCCCTCCTCCCTCCTCTTGGTGACAGCCTTGGGCAAAAGTGGGAAGCTGAGCTGGGGGCTTGTGGGTGTGTTTCGGGGAGAGCTGGCCGGTGGGTTCAGGGACAGGAGCTGGAGAGAGGCAGTTTGGGCAGAGCCCCCAGCCTCCAGACCAGGAGGGTCGAGAGGACGCAGAGCTGTGCCCCGGCATTGCGAGGTCAGAGGGAGATCCTGGCCGGGAGGGCTGTGTGGGTGGGGGTGCTGGCTCCCCTGCTGATGGGCAGGGCAGGCTGGGGGGCGGGGCTCCAGGGGGACCTGGGGTCCTGTTCAGGGCTTCAGTCCCCACCCTCAGCCCTGTGCAACCCACCCAGCACTGTTCTCCTGTTTAGGGGGGCCCTGGTGCCCGAGTGGGAGTCCAGGGCAGCAGGTGGCTCAAGACCCTGAGGGAGACCTCCTCCAGCCTCGCTGGCAGCAGAGCAGCGGGCAGCCCCGTCTGACACCACGTGACAGTGCCTTGTGGTCACAGGACCCAGGCCCACCCACAGACAGCAGAGTGATGGCAGCTGACCACTTGGATTCACCCCCTGGGGACCCCAGCGGGACATCCCAGGGAGAAGGAATTGGAGGGAATCTCCTGGAGGGCTGAAGATGCAGATGGAGGCCTGAGGACTGGGGGAAGGTAGGAGGGCCTAGGGCACTTTGGGAGACCTTGGGGATCTGCGGTCTGGGGGATTTTGGGTGGGTCTTGGGGTCTTGGAAGACTTTAGGAAACCCCCAGGTCCTCAGGGGCTGAAGGTGGGGGGGGGGAGTTGGGGGGTTCTGAATGGACTGGAAGCATTGAGAAGCCATGGAGGGCCGTGATGGGTCTTCAGGGGCCTTGGAGGGGTCACGGGGGTCTTGGGAGACCTCAGGGGTCTTGGGAATCTCTGGGGCCTTGCAAGATCTGGGACGTCTTGTGAGACCTTGGGAAATCTTTGTGAATTTAGGGGGCTGTGGGGGGCTTTCAGGGACTCGGAGGGGCCTGGGGGCTGTTGGCAGGCCTGGGGAATGGGGCAGCCACCCAAGGGCCCAGGTTGTGCCAGTAGCTGTGGCCCGGGCACATAGCTTCACCTTCAGGGGCCCCGGCTCCCCTCTGGGTGATGGGAAGATCCCAGCCCCCCCACCAGGTCCGTGAGATTGAAATGAACACAGTGACAGGCCTGTCCCTCCCAGACCCTTCTTGCTGTCACATCCGGACCCTCTGAGGCCACAGCTCCCCACACACTCCCCCTCCGCATGAGCTCACTTCCCATACCCACCGAGGCCGGGGGTGACCCAGGTGTTTGGGCAGGTGGGGAATGAAGTCCCATCACACAGCCCCCCGCGGGAGGCGTCGCCCTATCCCCAGAGTTCCTCTCACACGGGACCCCAGCTGAGGTGGATTAGCTTTGATGGCCTCTCCAAGGCCGTGGAGGCTTTCCGGCCAGGGACGGACGTGACCAGGATGGGCTTGGCCCTTCAGGAGGATGACCCTGGCGGCTGGGGTCCTGGTGACAGCTGCATGGCGGGGGGCTGGCAGGAAGTTGGACCTGGCCCCATGGGTGGTGCAGGCTCCTGCACTCCCAGCCACCCCCTGTCCCCCGCAGACCCATGGGGACCCTGCCTCCGGGCCTGCACCACGGGCCTTTCCTGTTCTCTCCATCCCCAAAGTTGAGCCTCGGTCTGGGCCACTGTCTGCCCCATGGACAATGCCAGAACTCTCTAATCAGTCCCCTGTCCCCCACCCTGGCCTGGTCCCTCCAGATCTATCTTTCTCCAACGGCCAGAGCGGTCTTTGTAAAATGCAACCCTGCCCTCCTCAACTTGGGGCATCTCCAGCACTCTCCCGGCCACCTGCCCTCAGCCTCCTGCCCCTCCTCCTGTCCCCCAGAAGCCCAGTCCGGGTGGGGGCCTCAGCTGCTCAGAGCTGCCCGGAGCCCTGGCCTCGGCGGATGCAGGAGCTTGTGCCGGCCTAGGTGTGGACGGCCCACTGCTTCCTTCGCTGGGAAAGCCAGCTGGGATATGCGGCTGCTGAGCAGCCATGACCGAGCTGCTCATGTCGGGGTGACCACACTGGCTGCCCTGCTGCCCGCCTGCGTCCCGCATAGTCTGGGCTAGAGTTGCCCATCTGGGAGGTCTGTGGGGGCTGCCAGAGAAGGTTCCCCCAGCCGGCAAGGGAGGCACAGGACAGGCCTCTCGTCAGCCCTGCGTCCAGGCCCATCCAGGTGCTTGGGGCTGACCGGAGCCCTCAGGGGTCGGTGCTCACCCCGCCAGGCACTGTTCTGAGGGCTTTAGAGAAGCCAGTGCACTTGCTACCCTGTGAGGTAGGTGCAAGCGCTCTCCTGATTTCACAGAGGAGGAAGGGGGCACAAAGAGAGAGAAAAGTCCCGGCGCCCTGGTGGCTGATGGAGCGGGAATCAGACCCCAGTCGGCCTCCAAAGCCCCCGCAGGGCTCTGTCCCCATCAGGCCACTTGGGCTCACCCTGGTTCCCCGCCCCCTCCAGTCGCTGTGCTGCCTTTCAGTTCCTTGAATGTCTTTCCCACCTCAGGGCCTTTGCATGGGCTCTTCTTTCTGCCTGGAACACTTTTCTCACTGATTGTCTCATTCTGGGGTCTCGGTTCAAATGTTCCCTCCCCATAGGAATGGCTGGGGCTGGGAGTGAGGTGCCCTCCGTGGATGCCTTTTGTGCCTTTTGAATATTGAACGATCTGATTGCATTACCTACTGTCTCAGTCAGCTTGGCCGCCTTCAGAAATGCCACAGTCTGGGTGGGGGTGGGAGCCGGGGGGCCTCAGACACCAGACATTTGTTTCACACGGTTCTGGAGGCTGGAAGTATGAGACCAGGGTGCTGTGGATTCAGTTCCTGGTGAGGGCTCTCTCGTTGGGTGTGGATGGCCACCTTCACACTGTGTCCTCACGTGGCCCTTCCTCGGTGCTTACAATCCAGCGGCGGAAAGATCTCTCTCTCTCTCTGTCTCTGTCTCTGTCTCGTCTCATAGGGCACTAATCCCATGAGGGGCTCAATATGAATGGGGGGTACCCAAAATTCGGTTCATATCACCCACTCAAAAATGATCAATTTAAGAAATTTGGAAAGTCATACGACTTCACACTTATTAGGATGGCTATTATTTTATTTTTATTTTTTTGAGAGCGAGTGAGTGAGAGAGAGAGATTCGTAAGCCCATATTCGTACATCGCGAGCAGCGTTATTCACAATAGCTGAAAGGTGGACACAACCCAAGTGTCCGTCAACGGGTAAACGAAATGTGGTCCATCCACACAATGAAATATGATTCGGCCTCTAAAAGGGAAGAAATTCAGGGCCCCTGGGTGGCTCAGCGGTTGAGCGTCCGCCTTCAGCTCAGGGTGTGACCCTGGGGTCTTGGGATAGAGTCCTGCATTGGGGTCCCTGTAGGGAGCCTGCTTCTCCCTCTTCCTGTGACTCTGCCTCTTTCTGTGTCTCTCGTGAATAAATAAAATATTTAAAAAGAAAAGAAAAGAAAAATCTGAATGGACAAATGTCACTGTTATAACATCCTCCCAAAGGGTACAGAATGAGAGAAAGTAGGAAAATGATGTTGGAGAATTCTGAAAAAGGCACCCTCAGACAGGTGATCGAGGTCAACATCATGGGGACCCATCAGGTTGACAGCTCATGCCCAAAGGGATGGGATGAGGGGCCCTGGGCTTCTGAGGCCTTCCTCCCCAAACCCATGATCCCAGTCCAATCCCGAGAGAAACACCAGGAAAATCCCAGTCAAGGGACATCTACAAAAATGCCCAGTCCTCCTTGAACCATCAAGATCGGTGACAACGAGGAACTAAGGAGAGACCATCACAGCCCAGAGGAGCCCAGGGACACACGACCAATGACTGTAACATAGTGTCCCGGGTGGGGTCTCGGAGCGCAGATGTGTATGAGGTGGAAATAAAGTCAGTCTGAACCCAGCATGGACTTTGGTTGACAACGGTGTATTGACACCAATTCGCTCATTGTCAGAGATGCAGTGGCCCCATAGGATGACATCTGGGGCACTGGGTGTGGGGGACGAGGCAACTCTGAAGAATTGTTGCAATTTTTCTGTAAATCTAACTCTTCTGAAAAAAGTTAAAAAAAAAAAAAAAAGAAATCAAAAGTCTCAGTCTGGACAGACCTTCCTGCAGACCAGGAAGCGGTCCTGCCCTCCTTCCGGGCCTGGGCACCCACTCATTCCCCACCGGCACTCAGAGCCCTGGGGCCTCTAGCGGGGGGCAAGTGGGGCGGGCACCCCTTGAGCCCCCGGCGCCCGGCATTTCCCGCACCCCAAAGGCCCTGATCTAAAACCCCCCAACCCCTGCCGGGGCCCCGTGCCAGAGCTGGAGGAGAGGGCATGCGCTTGACCCTGTGTGAGCGGGATGGGGTTCGCCATCTCCAGGACCAGGGAACACTTTGAGGGGGACAGTGGCCTGACCCCTACGTCCCACCACCCTCTCCCATCCGCCTCCCCTCTCTCCCTCCCTCTCTTCCTCCCTCTCTTCCTTCCTCTTCAGTTGTCTGTTGGTTCCCCAGCAAGACAATATAATGAAATTAGCTGCTGACCTTCGATTCCTTCTCTTTCTTCCTTTTCTCCATAATCTGATTCAAAATCTCATATTTATGTCCAGTTAACACCTGCAAGGTGAGCAGCAAGCTAACCTTTCCTACCCCCTCTCCCTTCCTCCCCAGGAGCCATCCCGGTTATTTAATTCTGAAGATAAACCATGCTCAGTGCTGCTCATCAACCCTTATCCTGCTGTCTCTCCATTTCCACTTTCCGGCGCTATTTCACTAGCAGGTCGCATCCCTTGAGTCTCGTCAGAGCAACAACCTGCCACCAAGAGCAGTTTCTCTGCATTGACCCCGAAGGCCATTTGGGCTGGACCTAGGACTCGGCTCCCGTGTTGTTCCTTGGGTCTGGGAATCCGCCCTCTGCACGATGCATGCCGTCAGCAGTCGCCCGCCATCTGCTCGTGCTTCCTTGTAAGTGAAGGAACTTTCTCGTCCGGGTGTCCAGAGGATTTCCTTTTCTTTTTCTTTAAAATGCAGTGGCTGCACTTGCCGCCATCTCAGAGTTCGTCATTCCAGGCCCGTTTATTTTTAATCTTCAATTTAAATTTCAGGAATGCCTTCTTGAATTATGGTTTTGGGGTTTGCTCTGGCCCACTGATCTGGCTTTCTCATCGGGGGAATGCTCTCATCAGTCCAATGCTAGATCTTTCCTGCCGGCCTTCCAGGCTCTCTTTCCTCTAATCCCTTCTCTCTCTCTATTTCTTTGTGATTTAAAGGTTGTGTTGATTCCTTCGTGGGTCCCTGTCATTTTGTCTTCATTCCCGGAATTACATCATTGTTTTGTGACATCTATCATTTTCTTAATCTCCCGGCCTTGATTGGAAGCAGCAGGCCCTGGTGCTCACCGGCTTTGTGGGCACGTCTTTCTGACGCACTTTCATATTCTGCGCAGCGAGGTCCCACAGCGTAGGCCCCTAGCCATGTTTCAAGGGCTCCATAACCTCGTGTGGCGACTCCACTGGACTGTGCAGATACAGAGCAATTCCGTCATTCTAGAAAGTTCCATGGGACAGAGCTGGTCCATAGGATCATCACCCTCTACCTTACTCTCTTGTTCTTAGAACAACCTCCAGTAGGGTCCGACTGCGGCCCTCGACCAGCCTACCCTCACAATCCCTCGGGGCTTCCCTGTGCTGGTCACCTCGGTTCACAAGCCCCCAGCAACCCCCCACCATGCCTGCTCAGCTCCGTAGGCCCAAGGACAGAGAGGGCTGTCACCCCTCCACCACCTCCTCCCTCTGGCCTGCCTTCCCTCAGATGTCCACCTTGGCCTGAAACCACCTCCTCCAGGAAGCCCCCAGCCCCCAGGCTGTGGCAGGTCCTGCCTCTGTGCTCCTAGCCCCACTGACCACTTGGGCTGGCACCCCAGGGATGGATCTTCCTCCCTGTAAGAAGGTCTACGAGGGCCAGGTCGGACAAATGTCGGCCTCTGCATGGCTGCGGAGTAGGTGAGGGGTGAGAAGGAAGGAGGCTTAGTCACCACTTGGCAAAGTAGGAGACTGAGGTGCACAGCTGGGGGGGGTCTTGCCAGGGTCACACAGCAGGTAAGACAGTCCAGGTGAGCTGACACAGCTTCCTGCCACAGGAGGCAGAAGGCAGGGCTGCTGCCGGGGGAGATCCTGGACAGGAGGTTGGGGGGACCCCCAGGGAGGCCCCCCCCCACCCCGAACGTGGCGCCGGCCCCTGCACTGCCGCCTGCCACCACGAGGTGGCACACTCCGTTGGCCTCAGCAGCCAGAACCTGGAGTTTGGCGGCAGGCCCCGTCCCAGGCGGGCGGGCTGGGGGTCTGCACTCCGCGGCCTCCGGAGCCTGGCCCAGCCCCGCTAAGGAGCCACGGTTCCGGCAGGGCCCCCACTCGGCAGAGAAGGCAGTCTCCCGGGGCCACCGGCCCGGACCAGCCCTTCACACCTTGCATTGATCTGTGTGCTAATCCCGCCCAGAGCTGCTCCTATTCCCCCTTCTGAGCCCCTGAGGCAGCTCCTCTCAGCGCAGCCTGGGCACGCTGCGGGCGGTCCATTTCTTCCTGAAAAGCTGTTATTGAGCTGATGGTGCCTCTGGCCCAAGAGTATTTTAAAGTCAAAGGAGTGTGCAAATAAAGGGCGGGGACGCCTGGGTAGCTGGGGGGGGGGGAGCGCCTGCCTCAGGGCGTGACCCTTGGGATCCAGACCCCCCCCATTGGGCTCCCCGCAGGGAGCCTGCTTCTCCCTCTCCCTGCGTCTCTGCCTCTCTCCGGGTCTCTCATGAGTAAATAAATAAAATCTTAAAAAAAAAAAAAAGCTTCTGGGTGTCTTCTGACCACTCCTCCATGCAACGTTGGCTGAGCACCTACTATGTGGAAGGCGCTCCCACGTACTCAGGTCTAAACGTGTGTGGATTCCCACGGGACATACAGAACCAGGGGAACCTCGGGCCCCTGGATGGCCAGGCAGGCCCTGCACATCCTGTTCCAGACCCTTCCTCGGAGGCCTCCCCCACCCACGGCCTCCCCTACAGGCTGCCTCTTGCCTCTTCAGTGGTAGAGACCACAGCTTCGTGGAGGGCGTTTTACTTCTTCGCATCACAGACGAGGAAACAGGCTCAGAGGGCCCGGTGGTGGGTCCAAGGACGTGGAGCCGAGGGCATGTGCATGGTGGTCCCGACCTTCCATGGGCAGGGCTCTCACAGTCTTGGACGCTGGGGCCATAGCTCAGAATCAGCAGCTGGGAGGAGAGCGGGTCCCCAAGAGAGATGTTGGGGGGGGTGTCCATGCTTAGAGTCCGTGGGGGCAGCAGCTCTGAGGCTGGTGTCCAAGGGGCACCTGGGGGAGGGTGGCCAGGAGGAAGGGAACACCAAGGGGCTCTGGCCCAGAGCTGGGGTGAATGAGGAAGCCCCTATGGCAGTAGGCTCTGGCCGCTAGGGACCTCTGGGCAGGCTGGCTCTTCTACAAGAGTCTAGGATGGACGGAGTGGCCCTGTAGGAGCAGTCAGGGAAGGCTTCCTGAATCAGAGGGCACTGGAACATGGGTGTGCCTGAAAGGAGCACGTCTGTGGGAGTACGAGAGGTAAGACGGCCAGAGAAGAACCAGCGTTCCCGTTCCCAGGCTTGCAGAGGGCGGTGGTAGGGCCCTGCTGCAGGCCAGACCCTAGGCTGGGGGGCTGGACGGGGTCAGCTGTGGTCCCCGTCCTCACGCAGAGCACGCAGAGCTCGGGCTGACCCGGGAGACAGCCTCAGAGGTGAGGGCCATGCCCCGGTCTTGGCGCTGGGATGGGGCAGCCAAGGCCCCTGGCCGGCTGAGCAGACGCATCTCTCAGTGGCTGGGCCCTCTGCATCTCTCTCCCTGCCTCTCTCACCTACAGCTCTGGGCTCTGTCGTGGCACCTCCAGGTCTCTGGGCCCCTCCTGTGATTGCACCGGGACGTCTGCGATGATGCTGGACCCGCGTGGGTAATCTGGGGTCATCTCTCCAACACCACGTCCTTCGCTCACTCACATCCACCAAGTCCCTTCTGCAGGTAAGGCAATAAGGCCACTGGCTCTGGTAATCGGGGCCTGGGCGTCTAGGGGGCCGCTCTTCCTCTCACCCCTGTGTACGATGAAGTGCTTAGTGCTGTGAGGAAAGTGCAAGCAGGAGAGGAGGTCAGGGTGGACCTCAGAGAGGAAGTAGCACTTGAGCAAGTGCCTGCCCGAAAAGGCCTCGAGGGTGGAGCTGTGCAGACCTGGGTGGCAGCACGCAGTCAGAAGGGGCAGCATGTGCGTCCTTGGGCAGCAGGGGGCCGTGTGCCCGAGAGTGGCCTAGCAATGACGTGGGTGCTAGGACTTTCAGTCAGAGAAGCTGGGGTGGCTGGGGGGCGGGTGGGCCTGGCAAGGTCTGTATGGGTCCCACCTGCCCTGGTGTGGAGGTAGGGGTGGGATGAGGTGGCTCTGGAGTACGGATTCCAGGGGCGCCTGGGTGGCTCAGGTCATGGTCCCGGGGGCCTGGGACCGACCCCCGCGTGGGGCTCCCTGCTCAGTGAGGAGCCTGCTTCTCCCGCTCCCTAGGCCATTCCTCCTGCTTTGCTTTCTGTCTCTAATACATAAATAAAATCTGTTAAAAAAAGAAATGAAGTGAGGACTCCAGGCCCCACCGGTGGGCCCCGGGTGTGAGGGCCGGTGGGAGCGGGGTGCAGCCAGCCCCCCCAGAGAGTGCTGCCAGGCACGGTCAGAGCATGGCACAAAGGGAAGTGTGGGAGAAGTTCTGAGGGTGGAGGGATTCGGGGAGGGTGTGCTGGCGGTGCAGAGCCCCGGGGAGTGGGGGGACAGGCACAACCGGTGTGAGGCAAGTTGGGGGGGGGGCCTCCCCGCCTCCCCGCCCTCTCTCCTGCTTTCTGCATGCCTTGGTTTGGCTGCCAACATCCCCTGCTTTTGCTTGTCACCCAGGGGTTCACTTGAGTCCAGTCATCCTGCCGCCTGGATGCTCGCTGGGGCTGTAAGGCCAGGAGACCTGTGCTGGGGGCCCAGCTGGCCCCAGGGTTGAGAGGGGACTCCGGGCCACCTTCCCAGAGCTGCCACCACAGCTCAGAATTTGGCAATGTCCCCTGGGGGCAGTTTTGAGCAGAGGGCCGGGAGCTAGCAGGGGCCTCGCCAACTACCTGCGGTGTGGCCCTGGGCACGAGGTGGCTGCTCTGAGCCTGGGCTTTTCAGTTTTACCTGAACACCACAGACTTGGGGGTTGGGGGGTTGGTGCTTGGACAACAGATTTATTTCCCCCGGGGTTCCGGAGGCTGGAAGTGGGAGAACAAGGTGGGCTGGTTCCTTCTGAACCCCTCTCCCAAGCTGGCAGATGACTCTCCTCTCCCTGGGTCCTCACAGGGTGGCCTCTCTGGGTGTGCCTGTGTCCTGACCTCTTCCTCTGCTAAGCATCCCAGCCAGACAGGGGTAGGCCCACCCTGAGGACCTTGTTTTGACCTAATCACCTTGATAAAGCCCCTTCTCCAAACACTCTCATATTCTGAGGTGGAGAAGAGTTAGGGCTTAAGCACATTAATCCTGGGGACGCAGGTCAGCCTGTGACAGTCCCCGTTAGTAAATGGGGTGACAGGATGGCTCTGAGGAGCCACCACCAAGTGGGGCAGTGTGGACGCCCCAGAACACGAAGCACCCGCTCTGGGGGGTGTCAGGTCTGAGCCTGCGCAGGGGACAGGGAGCAGATCTGGTTTTACTCCCTGGGGCAGCAGCAGGCGCAGAGTGGCCACCCAGCAGACCCGGTGGGAGGGTCTAGTTTGAGGTGGATTTCTGTCATTTGTGAACAAGAAGTCCCTGACAACTACACGTGGCCGGGCCAAGGTCCTGAGGTGGGGACGAGGGAGGGTGAGTGGGAGGAGTGACTCACAATCTGGGTCTTTCTCCAGCTGGGCTGTGGGTGAGTTGGGGGGTGGAGGGGCAAGAATGTAACGGGTAACAATGCAAACAATCCCAGGGATGGAAGCAAGAGGTGGTGGTTGGTACTGGGTGGGGACTCCTGGGTGCTCTGGCTGCATGGGAGGCTGAGATCGTTTCTGGCCAGGCTGGTCAAGGGGTGCATCGTGGAGCTGGGGGCTTGTGGCCTTTGGGGCTGGGGGGTGCAGGCCTGGTTAAGAGCAAGGAAGGCTGTGTTAGTCCCCTTACTCTGAAGTCATGTGGCTCTCTATTCAGCAGGAAGGAAACTGAGTCACAGGGAGGGGCAGTCTCCTGCTAGAAGCTTGCCAGGAATGCTTGCCTCTGACCCTGGCCCATCAGGGCTGCCTCCCCAGGCAGAGGATGCTGGGGGAGTACAAAAAAAGGGGCCCGGAATCTTGCCCCAGGGAGTGCTTCAGGGACCTAGTGCCCCTGGAGGAAGGGATGGGACTTTCCCAGATTGGGGGGGAGGGCTGGGCCCTAGGGTGGAGGAGAGTTCAGTGCTGGTGCTGGTAGGACCCCCATGGTTCTAGGTCTCTGTCTCGCAGGGGCGAGGGCTGGCTGCACATGGCAGAGAGCCCAGAGGACCCCACCAGGCAGGGGGGGGGGGGGCTGGGTGGCAGCCGTGGGGCCTTCTGCATTCTCTGGGTTCCCCCTGCTGTCTCAGCCCACTCTCCAGTAGTAGCCATGTGTGGTCAGACCTGGGTGGGGAGCTGACAGTGGGTCCCCTCAATCCAGGGTAAGGGTTCTGGGGGGTACTTCCCTCCACTGTCCACTGAGCGCTGTCCTGCAAGACAGATTCTGGTCCTGCCAGACTCCAGCCTCTGGTCCTGGAGCCAGGGTGGGGGCGGGCTTCTGGGGGGGGGGGGTCCCACACCCGGGGCCCCCTCGGCTGCCCTGGCCCCCGTGGTACGGGGAGGGGCGGGAGCGTGGGAGGAGGTGCCAGGGCTCCCTGCGGGGACAAGGGTGAGGTTTGGAGAAAGCGGGGCGAGCCCAGGGGCCCGATGGGGGAGCCCCCGGCAGGTGCTGGGGGCCTAGGGGCAGTGCGAGGCCCCCACCGGGGGCGGGCCGCGTGGTCCTCCCTGCGGGATGCGGGCGGCGCGTGGCCGCCGGCAGGTGACAGTCCCCATCTCGGCAGCGCTGGCGGCCGGGCGGGCGGGCTTCTGCGCGGCTGTCCCCAGGCCTCCGCCGGGACCGGGACCGGGACCGGGACCGGGACCGGAGCGCGGGAACGCGTGGCCGCGGCTGGCGGGCCTCGGCGCGGGGGAGCCGCTGCGCGTGCGCGGGCGCAGGTGGCGGGGACGCACGTGGGGCACCCAAACAAAGGCGGCGCCGCGTGACCGCGCGTGCGCGCGCGCGGACCCCCTCCCCCCACCCCGCCGGCGCACGCGCGTCCCCGGGGGCCGCGCAGGGAGGGAGGGAGGGGCGGGGCCGGCGCGAGGGGGCGGGGCCGGCGCGAGGGGGCGGGGCGGCGTGCGGGGCGGGGCGGGCCGGGGCGGGGCGGCGGCTGCGCAGGCCGGGCCGGGGGCGCGCAGACTCCGCGCAGCGGGACGCGAGCGCGCGACCTGGCGCCGCCGCCGCCGCCGCCGCCGCCGCCGCCGCCTCCGCGCTCGTGGCCCGGACCCGCGGGGCCGCGTCCTCCGGGCTCCCCGGCGCCGCTGGGCTCCCGGGCGGGCGGCAGGTGCAGCGCGGCCGGGCGGCCGGCGAGGGGGCGCCGCGGCAGCGGGTGAATGAGAGTTGGCCCCGATCTCCGCGCAGGGTAAGCGGCGCGCGCGCGGACGCCCACACGGACCCCGCGGACACACGGACACGCTCCCGGCGCGGCCGGCCGAGCCCGACCCCGAGCCCGACCCCGACCCCGCGCGCCCGCCAGGCTCACCCGCGGCCCTGGGGCCCCGCGCACACGCCCCGGGCCCCGCGCGGGGCTGCAGCGCGGCCGCCCCCGCCCCCCGCCCTCCGGCCCCCTGCGCGCCCCGCGACCCGGGCGGCCTGGGAGACCCGGGCGGGCTGGGGCGCTGCCGGGCGCCGACCCAGGGGGCAGGGGCCGGCGACCCGCTCCCGGGGCCACGGCGGCGGCGGAGGGCGCCCGCGACCCCAGGAACGACCCCGCCAGGAAGTTGGGCCACTCGCCGCCCGGCCCCCCTCTCCGCCCCGCCTGCCGCCCCTTTGTTCGTGACTTCCAGCCGGTGGGCTCTGCGGGGGCCCGGGCCGCCTGCAGGCCGCGCGGTGGGCTGCGCTGAGGCAGCCCCGGCCCGGGGTCCCCTGGGCCCCCTGGGCCCCCTCCCCTCTACCTGCGGAGGAGACAGGTGGGCCGGCGCACCTGCCCGACGGCGGCCTCCCCCGCGGCGCGGCGTGGCGTGGCGTGGCCGGCGGGAGGAGCAGCAGGCCTCCTCCGTGGAAACATCCTGAGGCCAGGTCGCTCCTGGGGCTGTTGCCAAGCCCTGAATTTCGAGAGGCAGGGAAAATTCAGTCTGGGGGAGACCTTTTCCGGGATGGGAGTCTCTTTTTGCGTTTCCTGTGCCTGCAGGTTGGGGAGGAAATAGAGTTTTGAGCCCCTCCCGAACACAAACAGTGAGGCCGCCGGGTCCCAGCCCCCATAATGGCCCAGCTCTGGGGGTTGTCTTAAGTCTGGGCCCCGCAGGATGGGCAGGGGCAGGGCCGCGCACTAGTTAAGAGAGGACTTGGGGGTCTTGCCTCCACCGTGTATCTGCTCTGTGACCTTGGGCGGGAAGGCATCGGGTCTCCATGTGCCTCAGTTTCCCCAGCAGTAAAGGGAGAGGGGGGCTGAAAAGAGGAGTAGATGAGGTTTTGCAGGCCTCGCACTGGGCAGACGCGCCCAGGGCAGAGATCAGAACACCCTGGTGAGGCTGGCGGTGCCCTCTGCCCCCAGGCAGGCGTTTTCCCTGACTGCTCCACTGTGTCCCAGGGCCATTTGCGGGCACACCTTCCAGCTCCGTGCGTGTGTTCCAGCTCTTGTCCCTGCCCTCTGCTGGAATGAAACCACATCCTACGGTTGTTAGCTGGGACACCTCGGATCAGGGGCCTAAGGAGACCTGCCCCTCTTTCCCGCTGCAGACCCTCCAAAACCCCCCGCCTGGCCCAGGGAGGGGGCCTGGCCTTCTCCCTGCCTTGGCCATGGTGTTGATCCTTCTGTAGCACTTTGTGGCCATGGGGCAGGAGCCTTGAACCTCCACAGTCTGGACAGTGCTGGACTCATGGCAGGGGGTGGGGGTGCCAGCTTGGTGCTGGGGACTGGGAGGCAGGGGTCTTCAAGGCCTTAGGGTGTGCGCCACACCTCCTCTGCCCTTCTTGCCTCTCAGCTGCCCCAGCTGATGGGGTGTGGGGTGTGGCTGTCCCAGTGGTGCGGCCCGGGGACGGACGGGCCAGGCCTGTCCTTGTGATGTCCGTGTGTTTGCACTTGGGAAAGGCATTTCCTGGAAACTGGTTGGGAAAGTCTTAAAGTTGTGGTCAGTATGGCTCTGGCCCTGGCAGCCTGTTTATTCTGTGTCTTCTACGGACGTGGGTGGGGGGCCCTTCACAGAGGAGGAACCAGGTGGTCTCTCTCTGGACCGCCACGGGCCGCCAGCCTGTAAGGCCCCCCTCCGTGCCCTCCTCTTATCTGTCAAGTCCAGCCAGGAGTGGGTGTCAGGAGATCAGTGGTTGCCAGCTCTGTGTGACCTCCACTCCCTTGCTCCCCAGGCCTCACCTTCACCACCTAGAAACGAGGAGGAGAATCAGGCCTGTTTTTCCTGAATCACCATTTTTGCTCCACAGCAGAACAGAATAGAATAGTGGCTCAGGCACAATGAAACAAAGTGCTATTAGATCCCAGCGAGCCCTGTTGCCAGGGGAGGCTGCGAGCCTGCAGCCCATCCTCTGTGTGTAACGGCGATGTTACAGATGTGACAGCGACAGCGACACCAGCACCAGACCCAGGCCGTTCTTGGTGGAATCCATGTAATCAGAGAGGAGAGGGGCTCTCTTGGTGTTTCCGTGCTGTGCCCTGTGTTGGTTGTGCCATCAGTACCCCATCGCCCGGTGGGCCCCCGTGAGCCCCTTCCAGCTCTCCACGCATTGTGGTTTGGGTGCTTCCGTCTGGAAGCGGGATCTGCATGAGCTGTGTGAAGGAATGGGGTTCCCATCCCGGAGTGGCATGGCTGCAGCCAGCTGCTCCTTTCTGGGGGCGGCCCTTTTGGGGCGCCGGTGTGTTTCCTCCGGTCCCTCACCTCTGGTGTTCGGCTCTGTGTGTGTCAGGGTGGGGGCGCCCCTGCCTAGCGGCCATGCTGGGGACTTGTCGAGCGTTTCTGGAGCACCTGTTAGCTCAACAAGAGTGAGTGCTGGCTGGGAAGGGGGACACCGGTGGCCGGCCATCTCTGAGTTCCTGCCTCCTTCCCTTCCGGGCAGCTGCTGCACCTGTTGCCAGGAGTACAGGAGACCATTTTTGTGCGCGCCTGCTGCCCAGCGGGAGCTCTGACGGCATCGGGCTATGTAACCCAGCATCCTTGCGCTTAAAGAATTTGGAAATGAATTGGGGGAGATGAGACGTGGGCTGTGGAAGTGAGTAGTAGGAGGAATACAGATGTAGTTGCTGGGGAAGCGGCTTCTATTTGCTCAGCCCAGACAGGGGGTGTCTGTGGGAAGCTGCTCATGGAGAATTGGGCCGCTCGCATGGCACTCAGGGGAAGGCCTTTGGTGTGGGGGAACTGGGAGCGACTTGAAGGTTCTCTGGCACTGGTGTGGATTCAGGTCTGTTTTTTTTTTTTTTTTTTTTTTTTTAAGATTTTATTTATTTATTCATGAGAGACACAGAGACACAGGCAGAGGGAGAAGCAGGTTCCATGTAGGGAGCCCGACGTGGGACTCGATCCCTGGTCTCCAGGATCACACCCTGGGCCAAAGGCAGGCGCTAAACCGCTGAGCCACCCCGGCTGCCCAAGGTCTGTTTTTTTTTTGTCCTTGGCTTCTTTGGTGGCACGGGGTCTTCACCCTGGGCCGAGTCCTGAAAACACCCCATGCAGAGGGAGTAGATGTTCAAGTCCCTGATGGTCACATGTGGCCGGTGGACCCTGGAAGAGGCCTGGGTCCCTGAAGGTGATGGTCACTCAGTGAATAGCATGTTTGAAGGCCCATCCTCGCCCCAGATTTGGAGTCCGCCGGCGAGGTCAAGAAATGTAATCTGTTAACCTGAGAACTTCAAGGCAGGTTGCTCCGACTTTTCTTACAGAGATGGAGCAAGAGAATGAGGGTTTCCCTAATGAGAGAAAACCACGTTCCTCCGGCCTTTGGTGTCCTGCACGTAGCCTGCACGGAGGGGCCTGGTGGAGACCTTGGGACTGTAATTCCCCATCAACGACTGCAGCTGCCTGAGAGCTGATGTCCAGCGTGTCAGGCATCTGAGTTCTAACCGGGTTGTGATCGTGTTGAAGCCCTGTGATCAAAGTCCCCTGCAGTCACACTGGAAGGCGGGAAGCACCGGCCCGAGAAAACTGTAGTAACAGAAATCACTCAGTGTAGCGGCTGACGTTGGGCCAGGAGTTCTCCCCACATTGTCCCACTTCCACCCCATTGAGAGAAACTGAGGCACGGAGGGGCGGGCTGGCCTACGCCCCCATTTAGTTAAGTAGCAGGGCTGGGATTGGAACTTGGCAATCCCAAGTTGTTTGGCTCTTAACTTTGCCACCACCAGCACCCCCTAATTCCTGTGTAAAGTTCAGTTACATTTCTAGGTTCCTGGGGTAAATAGGAGCAGTAAATTTAGAGTCATGGTTGGAAGTGCCTTTCTGCTATCCAACATGCACCTGTAGCAAGGGCGCCCCTTACCCCGGCCTGACAGCCTTCTAAGCACTTTATATGATTGATCTTTGTGACAGCTGGAGGCAGGTGCTATTATTAGCTCCATCGCACCGAAGAGGAAGCCCCAGCTCAGAGAAGTTAAGTAGTGTCCCTGAGGCCCCAAGCTGGTGAGGGGCAGAGCCGGCTTTGAACTCGTAGTCCGGCAGAGAAAACTTGATCTTTGCCGCTGTGTGTTCTTGGGGAAGATGCTCAACCTCTCTGGGCCTCCATTTGGTCACCTGTCGACAAGGGAAGATACACAAGCCAGAGGTTTGAGGGCGCAGTGCCATCCACAGAAAGGCCTGGCCAGCTTCCCCGAGGAGGAGGGGGAGGGAGAGGGGGAAGATGGGGGAGGCAGGTGGGCAGGTGCTCCCCATCCCTAGCACTGACTGGTGTTGAGTGGCCATGGTTGGAATCAGGGCTCAGACCGGGTCTGGGGAGAAAGCTCCATGACACGGGGAACCGGGTTGCTCCCCTCTGAAGTCGGGGAGCTTGGAAACCGCAAAGCACAGTGCTCGGTGACTTATTACCTGTCTCTCCAGAACGAGGGATGGGGAAGGGGGGGATCTACCCGGAACTCCTCTGTGCCACCAAACCCAGGTTAGGCTGTGGGTGAGAGAAACCAAACATGCTGGGCACCATCGAGGGCCCCAGGGATGGTGGTGGGGGGAACAGCTTGCCCTCTCCACTCAGGTTCCCCACCTTCAGTGGAAGGTGCGCTGCGTCCAGCCCGTCCCTGTGGCCGGGGGCTCAGGGCTGAGCACGCGGCATGGGGGGCAGGACACCCCGGCCCTGCCAGCATGGAGTGCAGGTGGGGGGCACATCTGAGCCCGTCCTGTGCCCCAGCACCCTCCCAGCCCAGAATGGCATGCAGCCTCCGTTCTGACTGCCCCATCCTCCTTCTCCCTCCCTGTCCCCACCTCCTACTCACAGGACTGTGTCTTCCCCCCTCCACTGGCCGACCCCTGTGTTGGGAGGCCTCTGAGCCCTGCTTAGAGAGGTACCCCCTCCCCTGCTACCTTCGCTCCTCTCTGCTGGAGCTCCCAGGTCTGTCAGCCTAGGGGCACGAAGGGGTGGATGGATGCACTGCCCACAGTGAGCACGGTGTGTGTGTGTGTTTGTGTGTGTGTGTGTGTGTGGGTGTGTGTGGCTGGGGGAAGCTGTGGGATTGGGGGAGGCCGGGCTTCCACAGGGAGGGGGGCAGGGCTGGCCAGGCAGAGAGGCGTGTGCTTTTTAAATATCTTTTGAGGCATAATTTACATATCATACAATCCACCCATTGAAAGTGTGCAATTCACCGAGTTTTAGCATCAACAGAATTGTGCAAGCGTCACTGCAATTAGATTTGAGAACATTTCCGTCAACCCAGAAAGAAACCCCGTGTCCCTGAGCAGTCTCTCACTGCTCATCTCTGCCTCCAGGACGCAGTCTGCGCTTCTCACTGAGCGTGATGTGTTTTCATCTGTGTGGCGGTGTGTAGTTGTGGGTGGCCCTGGACCGCCTTTCTTACGATTTTGGTGGGCACCAGGGGTCTGAGCTCCTCACAGCCCCTTCTGTGGCTGTGGCTCACCCGCTGTGTGTGGGGGCCTCAGGCCGTTAGCATACCTGCCACCTCCAGGGAGCCTTCCTAGCTTTCCCCTTTGCACAGGAATAGGACCTCGCGGGCCACCATGCTCCAGTGCTGGTCACCCTGCTCCTGCTTGCGGGTTTACTCCCCTGCCTTCTGAGCTGCCGGAGGGCAGAGGCCCTTCTTTTCGTTTTCTGCGGGCCACTTGGGGACGGTGTCTGGGGCTGGGTGGTTGTAGGTGGGAGTGGGTCCGTGGGGCTCTCCCCCTGGCTTGCCCACTTTCACTGTGTCCTCTGGAGCACCTCAAGGGCAGCGGAGTGGGGGACGCTGGGGCAGGGAGCCCCGAGCCCGCCCGCCCCGCCTCCCGCTGGGTGGCATGCTGTGTGTTTGTTTGCTTTTCAATAGGCTGTACTTTTAGAACAGTGTTAGATACACAGAAAATCACACAGATAAGTCAGAGATTTCCACATACTCACCCTGGGGGCCGGTTCTCCTGTTGTTAATGCTTTGTTGGCGAGAAACATTGTTAAAGTGGGTGCAGCAGTGTTGTTGACACGTTATAACTCAAGTGGTGGTTTACTCAGATGGCTTTAGTTTCAGTCTACAGTCTGTTTTCTACCCCAGGACCCCATCCTCCCAGGATGACCTGCACCTTAGGCCTCTGGAGGCTCCCCGGCCTGGGCCGGTTTCTCAGACTTTTCTTGTTTCTGTTGACCCTGACCTGGGGAAGCGTCCAGTATGCGGTAGGATCCCTCTACTTTAGAATTTATTTAGACAGCAGGAATTCCTCTGCTGGAATTTGGATATCCCCTGGGTGGGGGGGGCAGCTTGGGAGGAAGGCCGCAGGTGGGGCGCTCTCCTCATCCCGCTGCTCAGGGCACCTGCTGTCAGCCAGGATGACCCTGCCATGTGACCTCGGTCTCGGGGCTGCGGTGTCTACGCTGCCCTCTGGAAGGGGGTCCGTGTGCCCGGCCCCACTGGGGGGGGGGTCATACCCCAGCTCCTCTGGGCAGGAGACTAACCTGTGGGGTCTTCCTCCATCAGCAGGACCCCCGCCAAACTCCACGTTCTGAGTTATTGAGCCCAGGCCCCAGCGTGGCCCTGTCCGGGCGGTGTGAGCGCAGCCTGCGCCCCGGCCCTGTGGCTGCCCCGGGCCCACCTGCACACGTCCTGCCCCGGCCTTGTGGCCTGCCGCTCCCCTGGGGGCCCCCTCCTCCCCCTGGAGCGAGGTCTGGGGCCCCGGGGCCCGGGCGCTGGGTGCACTTGTTGCCTTAGGATTGGTTGCTCTGTGTGCTGTCAGCTGGCGGAGCCGGAGACGCACTCGAGGCTTCTAACCGAGCACGTTCGCTGTCTCTGACTGCTTCTGTGAGTAACCATCTGTGTCCATGTTAAGTGGAATGTGAGTTCATCCTGATGATACAGTCTGCTCGCTACCACGTGGATCCTTCTGGCCTCCTCTGCTGATCAATAAATTTCTATCCCGCAGCGGGAAACGGGCTCCCCACTTACCATCCATTTCCTTTATTGTTCCTTTCCCGTATGCGTGCGGCGCGGGATCAGGATTGTTACCCGGGCCGTAGGAGGCAGCTTCGTGGGCCCCGGGTGCAGCATGCGTGTCCAGTTCCCTTCACTCGGCGGGGCCCCTGGTGTGCGGTCAGAACTGCGGCTGCAGGGGGGGCACCGGGCGTCTCATCTCCGAGAAGGCCTGTGGCCTGCAGGGAGAGGGAATGAGAACTGGGAGCCCCCGGCTGTGCCTGGTTAGCCAGCCCGGCGGGGATGGGCACAGACTTGGCGTCCCTTTGAAATTTGAAAGCAGGGCTGACTTTGAACACACCCCGGAGGCCTGGCCCCAGCAGCATGAGGAGAGAGGCCACCAGCAGACTCTTCAGAGCTCAGATGCATCTGGGACGACGAGCCCGGCGGGGCCTGGCTCCTCCTCACCTCTGAACTCACACCTGCGCGGGGGGCAGCCCTGGAAAAGGAAAGCACGCCTCTGCACGTGGTCTGCAGAGCAGCAGCGGTGCCCTGAGACCAGGTTCCCTTCTGGAAAGGACAGAAGCGAGGCTGTGTGTTGGCTTCCATTTTCGTGTGGGGTCTGTCTGCGGCACGTGTGGGTCCCGCTGGCAGGAGAGCGGGGCTTCCGTTGCAGGCGTCTGAGCCAGGCGGGAGCTGGGAGGCAGAGAAGGCGCCCGTGGGCAGGGGCAGGTGCCAAGGTCCCGGGACAGGGGAGGCCTGAGTGCAGCCATGGGTGGGGAGGTTGCTGAGGAGAGGAGCGGCCCCTGGGCAGGCTCGGAAGAAGGCTAGGTGAGTCTCGGAGGAAGGACACTGGGTGAGTACGGCCCCCATGGGGACTGTCGCACAGAGTGGCACATGGCTGGGCAGGAGTGCTGTGCTCACCAGGCTGTCTGCACCGTCTCTGTGCTCTTCTCTACGTGGAGGGCTCTGGGTCTGAGAGGAGCTGGTCTTGTTTTCTCACCCTCGGGGAGCTTCCGCCTTGGACCCGAGAGGGCTCCGGCCCACCCACCCAGCCTGCGTCTGGCGCCTGTGCGGGGGCTACGTGCATATCTGTCTCTCACCTGTTGATGAGGACCTGCTCTGGGCCGGGCACTGGGCAGCGGTGCCTCATGATGTAGCGCGTGGTGGAGGGCGACAGGTGGGGGCTGTGGGACAGAGCGCCAGCCCTGGCTGGGCTCAGGGAGACCCTGGAGGGGATGAGACAGGAGGCTACAGGAGCCCACTTGGCAGGACAGAAGGGGATTTAGCCTGAGGAGGCGTAAGGAGGGCCGCGAGGCCTCCCACTACCATCCTGCCCTCCCCTGGACCAGCTCTGGGGCTGTGTCTGCGGGGTTGGTATACCAGCATGTGCCTGTCCCTCTGTGGGAGCTGGGCCGGGCCCCGGGCCATGTTGAGGGGTGCTATGGGGTGCATGGCTGGCTGTGTGTGGCCCTACCCCCAGCTGGGCCTCCTCAAAGCTCTTATCTCCCTGGTCCTGTGGGGGTATCTATGGAAGCTGGTGGAACTGGCCAGGGGCTCAGTGAGCGGGGGCTTTGTGGGGCTGGGGGTGCTATCGTCTCCAGGTGGCCCTTCCTGGGAGTGAGGCTCTTAGGACTTGAAGTGGGACCAGCGGCCACAGTCCTGCTGCCTTTTCCCTGCATACCTGGCTCCCCTACGGGGTGGCCCCATCTCAGGTCCTTGCCGTGCCACACCCCCATTGCCCCTTCTTTCTAGGTTGAGGTTGTGTGTCCCATGCAACAGACACAGGCAGGTTCAGGGGTGATGGTGGCAGAGGTCTGGGATGGCTGGAACCGTTTGGGGGTCACGGGTGCCCGGCCTGGCCACCTGGGGACTTCAGGCCGGGGCAGCGTCTGTCTGCTGGGAGGGGAGCTCTTGCTGCTCCACGGGTGAGCCTGGTGGGACCGTGAAGGGCCTGGCCTCGGCTGTCCTGCCCACGGCAGATGGGGCGGGAGCGAAGGGCTCCCCAGCTCCGGGGCGCTCTGCGGTGGAGACAGGATGCGTGTTGGCGTTGGCCTCCCGCTGAGGAGTTTGGCATTTAAAATTCCCAAGCGACTTGAATGGTGAGAAACACACACAAACCTTTAATATCACTGAACTCAGACTCTCGCTCCCCAAAGAATCAGGCTAACGAACCACCCACAGGGTTCCCACAAAATCCACACTCCGATGGGTGTGCCCTGTGGCATGGGGGGCGTGAACCATCTCACGCCCTGCGTCCGAGAAGCAGAAGCATGAGGTTCCCATGTGGGCTGGAGCGGGGGGTGCCCGGCTGTCCCGAGCCACGTTGCCCGCTGGTGCTGGGGGGTCCAGGCTGCGCTATGCGCCCCTTCACGGCCCCTCTGGGCGTGTCCTGGGGTCCTATGCTGGCCTCAGCACCCCGGGTGGGTATCCAGGGGCTGTAGCCCCTTTCTAGCTCCTTCCGGAGACGAAAGTCAGAGTCCCCACCCAGGGTCTGACAGGGAAGGTGAGGAGGACAGCGCATGTCTTTCCCTCATCAGCGTGCCAGGTGAGCGGCCAGGGTGGGCTGGACAGGAAGCCACCCAGCACTTGTGACCGTGCGGGGTGGGGGGAGCGGTCCCTGCTGCCAGGCCCTGCCCTGCCCTGCCCTGCCCTGTGGGTTGAGCGGATAGCGGGCCTGCTGCACACATCTGGCTCAGAGGGAAGGGGGTACTTTGTTCAACAGCCAGTGCTGAAGAATGCAGGGACATGTGTGAATCACATCGCAAGTATTCCATGAGGAAGTTGGAAGAAGGTGTAAGCGTCTCTGTGTGTGTGCGTGAGTGTGCACGTGCGGCGGAGTGGGGGTGAGGACAAGGAATAGTGGGAGGGACCCAGAGGTGCAGGACCAGAAGGTAGACCGGAAAGAGGCAGAGGTACGGGTCCCTGGAGCCCAGGCTGCCACACAGTGGGGGCTGCAGATGAGTGACTTCGCGGCTGCTGAGCATGTTTGCTGGAGAGGAAGCGAGCTATGAGTCAACCACCAGAGAGCCCAGAAAGCCCTGGGCATCTAGGCTGGGCAGAGCTGCTGGCGGGATTGTAGTGAGGACAGGGAGGGAAGGCGAGGCAGGAGGGGCCACCCTGCCCCCCGCTGCATAGGCCCTGCCCTGGCAGGCTGTCCCAGGGTCACACCCCTGCGGCAGGTGGTCTGTGCAGGTGGTCTGTGCGGGTCAGGAGGGGCACAGGCAGGTGTCAGCCGCAGCTGAGCACGACCATGGGGGTGGGCCCTGGGGGGTGAGCCTCAGCGACCCTGACCAGGGCAAGTGCAGAGGGAGGGAGGCCTGGGACTCCTCAGGGCGGCCTGGCATCAGCACCGCCATCGGACAGGGTGCCGGGGGGAGCACAGGGCCCCTGGGCTCCTCCTGGATGTGCGGGGATGGCACAGCACCGAGGAGGAAAGTGAATGTTGAGGGCTGTGAGGGTTTGGTGAGGCGGGCTTTGTGCAGATGTGTGTGGGGTGGGCCAGGCCGTGTGGAGGCTGTGAAGGGGAGACGTGGCCTCTAAGAGCGTTTCTCCTCTGAGAGGCCCCGTGCCTTACACAGCCGCACCTGCTGCGTTCGGGCAGTGGGCAGGCTTCAGATGCTCCCACGGCGGGGAAGCAGGTGTCTGGAGTTAAAATAGCCCTGTCCTCTCCCTGGGATCTTCCGTCGGGTGCTGAGCCCCCCAACACCATCCCACGGCTGGGCTTTTCTCGCCCCAAGATGTAGGGGACAGAGAGCCTGGATGTGGCCCAGGCCCGGCGGGTGCTGAAGCCTTTCCCTGGGTCACAGCCAAGCCAGGAGGCTGGGGCCGGTGACTGGGCCTCCCCTCTGAAGCAGAGCCCCTGCTGACCCAGGGCAGGGGCTGGACACGCAGCAGGGATGAGGGATGTGGGGAGCTCCGCCAGCCTTGCTGGTGCTCTAGGGAGGAATCCTTCTGGCCTTGCCCCAGCTCCTTGACCCTCTAGAGGGATGGCTCCCATCTTTGGGGAAACCTTGAGGCCTGTTGGTGGGGGAGCGTTGGATGTTGGGGCCTCACTTCACGTGGCCCAAGCCCGGTCAGCTGCTGGGGGGCTGGGCTGGTCGGGGGCCTGGGGAAGGGCTGCCTGAGGGTCCCCCGGGGGAGGGTGAGTGGGCAGTTGCTCACCCTGGGAGGGGCTTGCTTCATCATCACTTTGCAGATGAGTTAAGTCTGGGTTGGAGGGCTCCTGGTAAGTCGCTGAAGCAGCTCTGCTGCCCCCAGGGCTTGTGCCCCACCTGCCACACCTTTGGGTCCATTTAGGGGTTTTACAGGGTTACCCACTTGTGGGCCTTGAGTGGACCCTAACCTCTGCTTTCGGGGTGACCCACCCCCTCCATGCATGTGTGCACAAGGGCCCCCCTCACTCTGCATGGACCTTGTTGGGCCTCCCCCCCACTTCCTCTTGTGGAGGCTGGGGTGTCAGATTCCTTCCTGACCCACCTTGCCAGCCCCCAATGGGACCCCCACCGCCACCTGGCCCTCGATGGGCGGGGGTGGGTCTGTCGCACTGGACTGTGAGCTCCTTGAGCACAGGCTTGGGTCTGGCCAGTGAGAGCTGCAGGGGCAAGGAGACCAGCACGGGCGCCCTCTGTGGTGACCTCTCTTCCACTCAGAGCCTGGGGGTGGGGCAGGGACCTGCAGGAGGGGGCTGCGCAGGGTCTGGCTCCTCCTTGGCGCTGCCCTCAGTGGGCGGTGCCTGGGGTTGGGGTGGAGGCGGGGCCAGGGAGGCATCTGTAATCTGGGTTGTCCCTCCCCCTGGAGCCTGTGTCACAGCCTACTGAAGGGGACCGAGCCTTGCTGGGGCGGCACAGGAACCCAAGGAACGAACAGTGGGAAGGCTCGCGGGGAGATGCCGCCCGGTGATGGGAGCAGTGATCTGAACCTCCTGGGTGGCCCAGGTTTCAGGCCTACAGTCTCCCCCGGTAATGGCCCCGTTTGAGAGCTGGCGAGCCCGGTGCAGAGAGGTGAGGCATCTCAGGAAAGGTCACACAGCCAGAGAGATGTGAAGCTGGGTGATTCCGGAGGCCACTGTCACCCAGGGCCTTGGCACGTCTGCCTGAACCGGCCTCGGGCCCTGGGCTCCTCCCAGAGGCAGGAGGGGTCGGCTCTGGGGTGTGATCGCTGCAGCCCCAAGTCCCCCAGGAACTGCAGGACACCTCGTCTTCTGGCGGAGAGCCGAGAAGGTACTGGGGGTGGGTGGGGGTGCCCGTCGAGCAGGTGGTGCTCCTGGGGCTGGGGTGCCATCCCCATGCGCGTGTGAGTGACCCAGGCTGCTGCCGGGTCGGTGGGTGTCTGCTGCTTGCTCATGCCGGCCCTGGCTGGGGCGGCTTGGCTGGGGGAGACGAGGAGGGAACCCCAGGACGGGCGGGGTCACTCGGAGGACAGCTGAGGAGCTGCGATTTCTACTTTAGAGAAACGGCTGGAGCAGCCGGGTGCCCAGATCCCACAGGCCCCGAGGCAGGTAGCCGTGTCCCCCTCTGCCCAGCGGGTGACCGCGCAGTCCCACTCTATCTTAGAGTCTCTGATCCGGGAGTTAAAAAAAAAAAAATGAACCTCACTGCTGCATCCCAACGTGCTCTGTTGGTTTACGAACATTCACCAAATCTGAAGGAGGCCGGTGCTGCCACCCTGTCCTAGGTTACCCGCCCCAGAAAGGCCTGTGTCCCGCCCCTGCGTCTCCAGGCGGCCGTGGCCTGTGGCTGCACAGCGTCCCTGCCACGTGGCCCAGGCCGTTTCGGCATGTTTGACCGGGCATGTTTGACCGCGTGTCACCCCGAGTCCACGCTCCCCGGGGCCGGGGCAGGCATGCTCCTGGGGCTGCGGTCCCCCCACCCGCTCACTCGGTTGACTGATCAGCTTCCTTCTTTTCAGTTAGGCAGGTGTGTCTTTTTGAATAATTGACTGCTTAGTCGTGTGGTGCAGCGTAGCGAGGTGAGTTGCTGACACGGAGTCGCAGCGGGAAAGCTCCCGGGTCACTCACAGCCAGGGACACGTTCTCTCCCGAATCCTTTTCCGGCTCCGACTGTGATTGGATGGGGCTGGGGAGGAGCCACACCTGCCACACCTGCAGGCTGAGGCCCCAGGCAGGATTCCCATCCGGGCAGCCCTGAGTTCCCTGAGTTCCGGGAGTTCCAAGCCTGCCGTTTGCCCGTCCCTCTGCTGCGTGAGTCTCAAACATGCTGGCAGTCAAAAGAGCCTATTGTGACCTATTTATAAAGTGTTTCAGAATCACTTACACCAGTGTTTTGTCCTAAATTCTGTATAATTAGGAGATATAAACCCTACTCCGTGATTATTTCTGTGCGCTAGCCTAACCTAAATGAGAACTCTCCCCGTGTAGGTTTTGTGAAAAAGAAGCCATTTTAACAAAAACGTAAAAGGAATCGGTATTACCCACGCTGTTCCCTCAATGGCTGGAAAGTGGCGCGTATGTGTAAGTAACCGGGGGACCTTGTTGATGGTTGTCTCGTTGGCAGCGGCAGAAAGGTGTGCAGGGCCTTGTGAATCGGGCTGGCCCCCCTGCCTGGCCGCCCCCCTACACCTCCTTGAAGCCAGAGCTTGCAGCGGGGGCTCCTGGCTGCCACAGCCTTGGTGTGAGGTGTCGGGACGCAGAGGGGCATTCGTGGCCCTTGTCCCTCAGGGAACGCGGCTCGGGCGCCCGTTGGCTGCGGGCTGCCAGCATCGCCCTCTTTGTGGCGCACCTGGTGGGGAGGCAGGTGAGGGGCCAGGCTTGCCCTAGGGCCGAGCTCCCGAGGCAGCAAGAGTGGGGCCGGGGAGGCCGGTGGGCTGAGTGTGTCCCCTTCTGGGCCTTAGGGGCGTAGAACCGAGAAGGGCCAGCCCTCAGGTGGCCTGTGCTGCCTCAACTGCAGCCGTGCTCATGCGGGACCCTCCCGTATGTTATTTCCAACGTCCTGGTGCCCTGGGGCTCGCCACCAGAACAGAACCCAAGCCGGGTCCTTGACGGTAATGCCCTGTGACAGGTGTGGTCCCAGCCCGGCCTCAGCTCCCTGCGCCTGAGTCCTCATGTCCCTGCCTAGGCCTTTCTGGGGCCGCCACCGCAGTCTCCTTGCCGCCGCTCATCCCTGGGGCTTGACAGCCGCCCAGGCGCGTCCCTCCTCCCTGTGCCCTCTGTGACCGGATCTTGAAGGACTGGTAGATGTAGTCTGGGCTGGCCGAGAGGGTGGGAGGTGGGCAGGTAGGAGGGCACACAGGTGTGGGGACCAGGTGTGTGTGGGGGGGCAGAGGGGAGGGGCCAGAGCAGGGGCGGGGGGGGGGGCGGGTAGTGAGGGACTTCTCAGGGGCGAGCCCCGGGGAGGGCAGGTGTCTCCAGGAGTCTCAGGTGTGGAAGTGGCCCAGGATAGGAGACAGGCTCCTGAGGCAGGGAGCAGGTTGGGGCTGGAGATGGAGCCCCCATGACCCCGGGGGGAGCCTTGGGGCCGGGCCGGGCTGCCATCGGTGAAGCTTGGAGGGAACAGGGTTCTGCGCCCAGCCCCGGCCAGCAGCCCGCAGACCAGATGCAGACGGACACGCCCGGCAGTCTCCCAGGAAGTGAGGCTTGGGGGGGAACTGAGCCCCTCAGGTTCCTGAACAGCCCAGAGGTGATGTGGGGAAGCTGGCCGCCGGGACGGGGTTTTCATGTGGTTGCCCTGGAGGGGATGCCCCTTCCTACCTCAGTGTCCTGGGCTGTGAATCTGTCTGTACTGAGGGGTTTCCCCACCCTTGGGATCCCCACCTTGTAGCTTCGGGTGAGAGTTGGTTGTGCTTCTGGGAAACTGAGGCAGTGCCCCTAACGTCTGGGTGTGGCGGAGGCGCTGGGGTCCCCGAGTGGAAGACCTGGAGAGGAAAGTGGGCTCAGCCCTCTGCTAGGGTTGGCCCTCCGGGGTGGGGGGGAGCTTTCCTGCCTTGACACCCCTGCCCCCTCCCTGTCCCCATCCCGCGGCCCACCCTGCCCTGAGGGCTATCCTGTCATCAGGAAACAGTGAGGGTCCCCTGTACCTTTCAGGAGGCTGAGAAACAAGCACCCAGAGAACCTTTGAGCGGCGCTCCAGAGACAGGTGTCTCTGTCCCATGGGGGTGGGGACCATGGATGAGGTCCACGGCCAGCAGGCGAGCTGGGTCCTCCTGGTCTCCTGTCCTTAAACGGGGTGCTCTTTTTCTCCCTCTGAGCCCTTGACGGGCTCTTCTAGGGAGCTGGAAAGGAGCAGGAGCCAGTCAGGGGCCTCGAGGCGAGTCAGCACGAACCTGCCATCCCTGACAGAGGGCCTGGTCACCCCCAGCTGTCCTTGCTCCAACTGCTGACCCACCATCAAGGTGGATCGACTTGACCCAAAGGCAGTTTGTGGGTGCTGGTAGGATCGTGGTGCTCAGGTGCAGTGCTCCAAGGGGAGGTCAGGGTTTCCTCTGTCGCCTCTCCCTGGACTGGCCGGGAGGACACGGACTAGGGGCCCAGCTCCCCACAGACAGTCCCGGGCTTGGAGTCTTACCGGTGAGGTGGCCCCGGTGAGGCCAGAGCCAGCAGTTTGTGCAGGCGTGAATGTGTTTGGCAGGAGCCACACAGGGCAGTGTTTGCTGCGGGGTCACCTATGTGACAGGCTCAGGGACTCTGTGGGTGGATCCCGGGCTCCCAGGGCTCAGGCGGGTGTGCTGTGTGTGGAGGGGGCTGCCTGCCGATGGTCTTTGTCTTCTCGGGGAGCCACTTGATGGGACCTTGTTTCCTGCAGTTTGGGGGTCAGGCCTGAGCAGGTGGCCCTCTGTCATCCCCCTGGTCTTTCCCACTTGGGCCTCCACGTTGCAGAGTCTCGAGGCTATAGGATGGACTCAGCTGCCATCCCCAGGCTGGATGGGAAACCACCCTTCTCGGCTGTGCCAACCTGTCAGTCTGGTTAAGCCAGGTCTCCCCGCCTGCTTTTGGCGTCCCGTGCCCTCCCCTGGGAATCCACTGCCAGACCTTTGGACCCCTTGGCGGGGACGGGCGCTGGGAAGTGGTGCCCCTGGGTGGACAGGGCAGCATCCCCGTGGCCGTGCCGGGTGTGGACACGTGGTGTGGGTGCCGGCAGGAGGCGGCCGCAGAGCCCAGCCGGGGCAGAGACGCGGTGCCGGGTCCCAGGAGCCCCGCGGCCTGTGGGAATGAGATGATGCGGTGAGCTGGGCCCTTCCTTGGATCTGGGGGACTCTGCTTCAGGATGTGTCGCTCACGTTGTAGGGGGTGTGCCCGCAGCGTTTCAGTGAGGACAGAAACGCGGCCTGTTTGAGGGCAGGTTTGCAGGCACAGTAGGTTTTTATCCACCCTCTGCTCCCACACGTTCCCTTCCAGGTGCGGAAATGGCACGTTCTGATTAGTTGTGTTGTTTTAGCCAATTAAGGATTTGGCAGTGGGCCTTTCTTTGGTTCAACTTGGATGGAAATTCAAGGGGGGTGTTTTGGGTCTCTTCTGCTCTGGAATGTGGCCATTGGAAGCTGGATGGGTGGTCCTCTCGCTCCTTGGCTCTGGCCGCCTGAGGATCCTAGTTGCAGAAGGTGCGGGACATCCCGCTGGGACCCTTCAAGTGGCTCCCTCCCCAACTTGGGGAGACAGTTGCTGGGCTGATTTGCTGGATTCTGGCCCCTTAGGGGTCTGGTTGGCTGAGTTGTGGGGCCTGCCTGGGGTGGGGGCCCCCCAAGGTCAGCCGGGGACACGGGGGCTGTGGCCCATAGGTGAGTTCTGCTGAGGGGCAGGTGCTGCTGATACTAGAGGGGGAGAGACACCAGAGCTGCTGCTGAGCCCTGGCCCCTCATCAGCTGGGTGGAGCAGTGGGCGGGCACAGGATCCATGGGAGGGAGACAGTAGCGGTGGGGGGGACAGGATCCGTGGGGGGGGGGCAGGAGCAGTGGGCAGGGACAGGATCCGTGGGGTGGGGGTGGGGGGACAGGGGCGGTGGGCAGGGACAGGATCTGTGGGATGGGGGACAGGAGCAGTGAGCGGGGACAGGATCCATGGGGTGGGGGACAGGATCCGTGGGGTGGGGGACAGGAGCGGTGGGTGGGGACAGGATCCATGGGGTGGGGGACAGGAGTGGTGAGGGAGGACAGGAGCGGTGGGTGGGGACAGGAGTGCAGGGGTGCCCAGGGGAAGGTGAGCAGCCCCTCTCCCCCCAAGGGCCGGAATGTGCTGTGCCCCAGGGTCTGGGGAGCTGGGGTCTGGGGAGCTGGCTGTCACAGAGCTAAGGTGGGGACAGAGCTGACTGCCGTGTGGGGTGACTGAGGGAGAATCCCTGGCACAGGGCGGGTCAGGTTTTAGAACCTGGGTCACCGGCCCGAGGCCTGGGATAGGATGGCGGGGCCTGTGTGTGTCATGATGGAGTGTGGGGACGGCCGTTGGCTTTTCAAAGTCTGAGCCATGAGTTTCACGGTCGTGCTCCTGGGGATTGATTTTTCCCACCCCGGCCGTGTCCCCTGTGTTCTCCGTGGAAGGAGATGAGCCCCATTCGACAGCTTCCGCCTCGGGGGGTCCTGGCCGGAGCGAAGGCGAAGGCGAGGTGTGGGTTTTAATCACTTGGCGGCAGAGCGACCTCTTCCCCGCGGCGCCCCTTGGCGGGGATTGTGGAGAGCCCGGCTGCCTCAGCACTGCCTTCCCGGGGAGCTGCGAGGAGGGGCGCCCAGGGGGGAGCACCCAGCGCCCATCCCGACTGACCCTAAAGGCCCCGGGAAGTTGCTGGTGGCAGAACCGTTGAGGGGCCTGCAGAGAGGGGCCCTTCAGCCCCACAGCGTTTCTTCTCTGGCCCCCGGGATGCGCGGTCCTCTGCCTGGCTTCTCACGGCTGTGATGCTGGGGTCTCCGGGGCACGCCCGCCAGCTCGTGAGCCACCCGCAGGTGTCACCCGGTCCTTGTCTCCCAGTGCGGGGCATGAGGTCACTGTGGAGTGTGTCCGTCACGTGAAGGGTCGCCTTGTCCGCTGCGGGCTTGCAGATGCATGGGGGCCTTTGCCGCTTGGGGCGGAGCTGCTGGCCGGGGTGCTCACACCTGTGTCCCTGCTTCCCCTTCAACCTCTTTCTTTCCTTCCCTGTCCCCGCTCCCTTCTGCTCCACCTGCGTACACAGGCAGGCTGTCCCCCGGAGGGGCAGCCCCTGTGTGCTCCAGAGCCACGTCTGGTCGCCAAAAGCGCTTTCATTTGCCTGCTGGGCTGCAGTCTGCATGGGGCAGGGTGTTGAGACCCACAGGGTCGGGCTGGTGTGCGCATGCTCACCCAGATGCCCCAGGGCGGGGGTGGGGGTGGGGGTGGGTGGGCTTGGACCGAGGGACCCTTCGGCGGAGGACGTCAGGGAGGGCTTCCTGGAGGAGGCTTCTGTGGCCCCTGAAAGGTGCATGGTACCCAGAGACAGGGAGGATGCTTGTAAACATGGGGTGGGGGAAGGTTGTGTGCTTGGGACCGCCTCCAGCCTGAACCCCAAGGGGTGAGGGACAAGAGGAGAGGTGTAGCTGCGGGCCTGGCCAGGGACAGGGCTTGCCTCCGTCTCGCCCCCGGCTCTGGGCTCAGTCTGAGTCCCTGAGGGGAGGGCATTCTATCCTGCCCCTCGAGGTTCCTCTTGGACCCGTGCTGACCCCAGCACGCAGTGCCCAGGCCCTGCCCCCCTCTCACAGACCCCCGTCCCCCAGGCCTGCTGCCCCCCCCCCGGCCCTGGTCCACTCCAGTGGTGCCTGTGGACACAGCTTCTGGAGGGGGCGGTGGCGTCGGGGGCCCACTGGCCTGTCCCCGCACCCCTTCTCCGGGGTCACTGGGGAGGCTGTCTGGTCTCAGAACCTTTTATAATCTTTGGTTAATGAGGTCACCGGAAGGCCCTTGTTTGTGTGGGTTGGATTACAAAGTAAAACTAAGACACTTAAGAGTATTTATTAAGTTGTGAAAAACTGCCAACTAGAAGCCCATCACAGGTATATGTAAATGGCATGGTTTTATTTAAATAAAAAAAAAAAAATCACCATCCCCTGCCCCCTGCCAAAAAAGAAATTAGTGAGGGCGCAGCGCTGGCAGCTGCAGGCCGAGGGGCTGTGACAGGGCACAGCAAGGTCACCAGTGCGCCTGTCCCTTGTGGCGTGACAGCGAGCGTGGGAAACCACGGGATGCCTTAGTTTGGATCTTGTGGGTCCCCCTGAGGGGTTCCTGGGCCACACCCTGAGAACGGCTGGCTTGGCCTCAAGAGAGATTTCCCTGAAGTGGTGAATGAAGGTCCTTGTCATTTTTTTGGTTTTATTTGAAATCCTTATCTTTTATTTAAAACATTTGGTTTTGGGACGCCCGGGTGGCTCAGTGGATGAGCCTCTGCCTTCAGCCCAAGGCGTGATCCTGGAGACCCGGGATCGGGATCGAGTCCCGCGTCGGGCTCCCTGCGTGGAGCCTGCTTCTCCCTCTGCCTGTGTCTCTGCCTCTCTCTCTGTGTCTCATGAATAAATAAATAAATTCTAAAAATAAATAAATAAATAAAATAAAACATTTAGTTTTGAAACTTAGTTTGCTGTGGAACAGTCAGTCGGTTCAGGATTCAGGAGAGGCTGAAGCTTGGGATGGGACTCCAGGGCCCTTTCCCCTCCCCCTCCTTCCTCCCTCCTCCCCTCCCTCCCCACTCTTCCCCTCCTCGCCTCCCCCTGCCCTGCCTCCCTTCCCCTCCCCCCTCCCCCCTCCTCCCCTCCTCCCCTCCCCCCTTCTCCCTGGTGCCCCAGGGCTGCTGGCCTGCACACTGACAGGCTGCGAGTTCTCCAGCAGGGTGTGTGTGGGGAGGGTCCTCACTTCTCGTTCAGACCCTGGGGGCCCCCATCTGCAGCTGCCCCCACGGGTGAACACGTGGACACGAGGGTGCGCCAGCCTCTTCTTGCTGTTACAAAAACAACGCGGCAGTGAAATGACCTGCCCGCGCATCGTTTTGCAAGTGTGAGAGGTTCCTGGAAATGAAATTGTACCGTTACTGGATGTTGCAAAATAGCCCCGTGCACCCTCTCCAAGCAGGGGACCCTGCTCCCTTGTCCTCACGCCCACGTGCTGCATGTTTGTCGGTCTGTTAGGGAAAATGGTTTCTCGATGAATCTTGATCTGATTTTCTGTCTTTATACGTAAAGATTAAGTGTCTTTCCGTATGTTTTTAAGAACTGTTTGTTTGCCTTTTCTGGGAGCTGTCTGCATCTTTTGCCTGTTTTTCTACTGGGATGTTTATGAACATCAGACAAATTAATCCTTTGTATTATGTGCTGCAAACATTTTTTCCTAGATTATCATTTGTTTGACTCCTGACTGAGGTTATTGCCTTGCAGGAATGTGTTTTGAATGTGATCTGTGTTCTTGCCGTACTTCATGCCTGGCTTGGGAAGGCCCGGCCCAGTCCTGGGGTCCTGGATGCTCTCCTCTGGCCCCTGGGCTGCTTCCACTGTTCTCTGGGGAAGGTGTGAGGTGCGGCTCCAACACCCCCTTGTTCCGCACCACTACCCGGATATCCCCAGTGTGTCTCTTCCCCTCTGATGGGAAAAGCCATTTTGATCCCAGTGGGGCCTGGGTCTGGGTCTGGGTCAGCTTCAGTACATTCTGGTTTGTTCTGCGACCCCGCTGCCTGTTCACAAGCCATCCCCACGCATGCAGAACGGCCGTGGCTGTGGCATGTTCTGTTACCTGGTGGGGCTCACTCCTCATCACTCTTGATTTCCAGAATTTTCCAAGTTATTTGGCTTATTTACTTTTTCTTAGAAACCTTAGACTTAGTGTGTTTTGCTTTCTCTAAAATCTTTTTATATTTTTTTAGGGGAATCACATTAGATTTATTGATTATCTTAGGGACTTTGCTCAGGGTGTCTCTCCTTGTGTGTTTGTATATAATCACGTTGGGATATACATAATATGATATATATAACAGGCCGTATAGATGTGATAAGGCCTATAAAACAGCCTTCTGACCATCGTTGAGTGTACAGCTTGGTGGTGTTAGGTACGTTTCTCTTGTGCGTGACCATCCATCTCTGGAACTGTATGGAACTCCGTCTGCATGGATGACTACTGACTCTCCATCCCCTTCCTCCTGCCTCTGGCGCCCACCATCTATTCTGTGTCTGCGCTGTGACTCCTGGGGACCGTAAAAGTGGACTGGCCGTGAGTGGTGTCCTCACGGTCCAAGCGTGTGGTAGCAGGTGTCAGGATGCCCATCATTCTGGAGGCTGAATGATACTCCGTTGTACGTATAGGCCACGTTTTTTTCATCCATCCATCCATCCATCTATCCATCCACCCACCTAGTCTAGCCATCCATATCTCTTTGAGCCCGAGGTGCCTCCCCAGAAGTGGGATTGCTGAGTCCTCTGGAAGTCTGGTGTTTATTTTCTGGCTCTGGTGCTGGAAATCGGGCCAAGTGTTTACTTGGGAATCTGGTGAAGGCACAGCCCTGAGCCTGGTGGCCTGGTTCCCCAGCCAGGGGGACAGGGCAGCCGTGACGGGGCTTCCACCCAGGCATGGCTGTGAGCCCCTCTGAACCTCAGTGTCCACCTCTGTGTGGAAGGGGGACCTCAGAGACACAGCACCTGATGTTTAAGAAATCCCTAGTGCTGGCCTGGCCCCGAGATGAGGAGTGCAGGAGCCAGGACTCCAGCCTCCCAGAGGCCGGCAGGTGGGGACGGAGGGGGAGGCGGGAAGGCGGGAAGCCCATGGGCCCATGTCTGTGTGGCTCTCAGTGAAGCTGCTGCAGGCAGAGACTCCCCGGGGGCTCCTCTGCACGAGTCCCCTCCCCCCGAATCCGCTTCCCACGTCCCCCCATTTCCTTTGCCTGTCCTGCCATGAGGCCCAGTGCTGCCTTTCCCCGAGGTGTCTTCCTCTGCAGCCCGAGGCGGGCTCCTGCAGCTCTGAGTGGCCTTCCCTGGCCCGTGGCACCCAGTGCCCCAGTCCCCCAGCTCCTCTTTCTGTGGTTAGGAAGCACTCGACGGGTCGCTGTGCCCCCTCTGCATTCCCGCACCCACTGCATCTGGTACGTAGTAGGTGCTCATTAAACAGCCGTGTGACCGACTCGCTCGTCACTGTGACTCCTGAGAGCCCGGCGTGTGACCTGCTCCCTGGCCTCGGTAGCGCCTGCCCACGACCCCTGCGGCACGGGTCCCCAGGGCAGCGTGCTGCAGCCAACGCGCAGCTGGCTTGTGTGGCCTGCAGAGCCCACCTGCCGCCAGGCCAGCCTGAGGAAAGACCTCACCGTGGCGACCACCCTGGAGCTGGGCGGTTATCCAGGCGCTGGACGAGCTGTGTGGCACAGGCCTGTGGCGGGAGGGCTGCTGCAGGCATGTCCCAGCCTGGGCCGCATTCCTTTCTTGGCCTGCTGGGCAGGAAGTGTGGGGTCCGCCTGTCCTCCCCGTGTGGCTGTGCCGCCTTAAACACGGAAAACCGCTAGTGGCCTGCGGTGCTTGACACCTCACGGAGGGCCCATAAATATCCCATAAATATCCCAGGGCCTGGTCTGCAGGGGAGTGGCCTGGGGGAGCCCCGGGCTAGGCTGGGCAGAGAGAAATCTGGGAAAACAAGGTTGCCTCGGGCAGGTGGTTTGGAGAAACACAAAAGCCCTTCTCACCTCGGGCGTTTAAAGCTGTGTTTACCTTGGTGCTGGATTTGCATGGGGACCCGGAAGGTCTTTCAAGTGCACCTCACCCACCTTTCCCTGACAGGCTAGAAGCAGGTGATGTCCAGGTGAGGGCCAGGTGACCAGGTGACCAGGTGATGGGCAGGTGACTAGGTGACAGCCAGGTGACCAGGTGACAGCTGTGCTGGGTCTGGAGTGGTGGAGCCCAGCGCTCTGGGGAGGGGGCAGTTGGCGGTGGTGCTTGGAGAGCCTTCGTGGGGGCGGGGGGCAGTGCACAGCCGTGTAGCATGGATTGGGGTGTGCAGGCGGGAGGCAGCGCCCGGGGCCAGCTCCTGTGTCACGAAGGCTTTCTCATTGTGCTGCTTTGTCATTGCAGAGCAAAGGGCAGTGCCCTGAGACCCGAGGTGGGCAGTGCCTTCCACAGGGGGCTGTTCACAGCTGGCTCTCCTTCTGGCTTCCCTGCCTCAGACACGAGATGAGGGATGTGGGGAGGGGCCCCTGGCACACGGCCTGGGTGGATGGAGTCGTGCGGGTTTCCCCCACCGAGATCCTTCGGCCCCAGGGAGCCTAGACACTGTCTGGGCTGCCCTAGCCTCGCCCTGGGTGACACCTGCGGCCCCTCACCCTGTCCCTAAGATGGGATGGTAGTGAGGCCCACGCAAGGGTGTGATGCTCAGGCTACTGGGGGGGGGTGACCCCAGTGCTTAGCGAGGGCACAGGTTCCCCGTTAGTGTACCATGACCTTTCAGAGCATTCTTGTCCCACTGAGCATCTGTCACCATAGGACTAGGAGCAGCAGAGCATGGCCCACAGGCCCAACCTACCCCTGCCACCTGCTTCTGTAAATAATGTTTTAGCGGCCACACCCATTTTGTGGTACAGCAGCGTTGACACGTTGGGACAGGCCGTGTCCCCGCCAAGCCCCTTGCAGAACAGGCTCGCCCGGCCCCGCACGTTGTCTGTCACCGTATCTTTTTTATTTATTTATTTATTTATTTATTTGTGAGAGACACAGAGAGGCAGAGACACAGGCAGAGGGAGAAGCAGGCTCCCTGCGGGGAGCCCAATGTGGGACTCGATCCCAGAACCCTGGGGTCACGCCCTGAGCCGAAGGCAGATGCTCAACCGCTGAGCCACCCAGGTGTCCCTCTGTTGCTGTATCTCAATGGCGAGCCACGTTTGCAGCACAGGCTATTTTCAGACAGCTGCGAGCCACGCCCCTTGCTGCTTTCAGGAACTTGGGCCAGGGCCATGGCAGGAAGTCATGCCTAGCGCCCGGAATTTGGAAGGTGTTTCCTACCAGCTGTCTCATTGGCTGGATCTTCCCAGGTCCTGGTTGCGAAGAGCGATGGAGGCAAATTGAAATGAGCTTCCGTGTGTTTCTAGCAGCTTATTTTATTTGCTTATGTGACACTGGGGTGTTTGTGTACCTGCTCCTAAATGTTGGGCTTTCTTGCTGGCTTTGTTTTGTTTAAATAAACATCCATGTGCCCCTCCTCGGCAGAGGGGCCTGTAAGCTGTCACACAGTGAGGGTGGTATTAATAGAGGCATGTGCTGGGGAGGGTAGGATGGCTGAGTCTGTCTGAGGTTAGGGCAAGCACAGGCTCTGGAGTCCAGCGAGGTTGGCCTCTGTTTCTGATGTGCCACTTCCCTCTTTTGCTGCTTCCCTGAGCCTCAGTGTCCCCTTCTGTCAGTTGGTGTAACAGGACTTCTTTCTTCTCAGCATTGTGACTGGGACATATGGCACCTGGGACGGGGGAGCTTATCTGTCCTGGCTGAGATCTGGGGCCCTGCACAGGTTTTGGGGTGCACAGGAGGCCCGGAGCCAGTGAAAGCACAGTGCCGGGGTTTGTCCTCCCCAGGTCGGGGCCCTGTGAACTCTCCACAGCAGGTGCGGCCAGCCCCGCCTGGGCTTCCACTCCGGGTCCTGTGTGACATGTGTCTGGGCTGAGGCCCAGATGCCTGGAGGCGGTTCCTCAGGTGGGCCCAGCTCATAACTGTGCTGGGTGCTGGGTGCGGCTCCTATCGCCACTTTAGGAGCAGGAGGGCTGGGCTTGCCCCGGGGGGCCTGCCTCCATAGCCCTGCTGTTGATCCATGGGGCAGGTCGCCAGCTGGGGTCAGAGGGCATGGCCCAGTGGCGGCGAGTGGTGGACTGAGCCTTGGCGATGGGGCGCTGGCTGGGGCTGCACCCTGTCTGAGCTGCCCGCCCCAGGCTCCGGCCTGCCCCATCCCTCGGTGAGTCGGGCCCTGTGGTCCTTGCTTCCCCTGCCTGCCCACCTTTCCTGCCTGTGGGGGGTTGGAAGCTGCTCATGGCTGTTGTTTGGTTGGGGGGGGCTCCGGTGTCCTGGACCCTCTTGCCTTGGCTTCTCCCATCAATCAAGCAGCAGCGTCACCACAGGTGAAATGACAGCAGTGCAGGGGTAGTGACATTTGTGAAATGTGGTTTTAGAAAAGTAGGATCTGGGGTTCGGCCTCCTTGCTGCTGCTCACCAGGCGGGGTCCTTCCACGCACGACCGGATATGATCCCCAGCAGCCCTCCAGGGAGGGACTTTCAGAACCAGAGGCCGGGTGCAGGGGACGGCGAGGAACCCACCCAAGGTCACACAGCATTGCGGGTGGCATCCTGCCCTGGGCTCTCAGGCTGCGTAGACGGTGGGAACCGCCCCCTTCGACTGCGCCCCCTCAGCTGTGGTCGGTGTGACGGATGATCGTGCCTCAGGACGCCCGAGGGAGGGTGACCTCATGGAGCGGAGGAGCAGCTTGGCTGGCCGGGCGGGTGGTGCTGCACCAGAAGTGAGAAGAGTGGGGTGGCCACCCGGTGGCTGGGAGTGCCTCAGACAGCAGGAACCAGCTGGCGGGGTCCTGGGCCCTGGGGGGTCTGGGTACCTCCTCTGGGGACCCGAGGGGACTGCAGTGGTGAGGGTGTGGGCTGAGTCTGGCTGCACCCCGGCCTCAGGTGCTCAGGGACGGTGTGTCCCTCGGGCACCCCCCTCCCTGCACAGTGGGCGCACTGTCTCGGTCCCACCTTCCAGGATGGCCTTGGGTCCCCTTGGTTTTGGGTCCCCTTGCATTTTGACCTTTGTTCCTGTTTCACATGAGCTTCTGTCCCTGAGCCCCACGGCGGAACGAGGGTGGGTGGGAGCCCTGAGCTTCGTGATGTTTCCTGAGCCCCATTACTGTGCGGCTGCGGCCAGGCCCAGCGTGGGGGGCAGGACAGGTGTACGGAGCTCATGCCACCTCACAGCACCTTTGCTAACATTCGCGGGGAGGTGGGGAGCTGGCCGTTAATGGAAATAAGTCTATAAACTTAGATGGATTCTAAGCAAAGGTATTCCATTGAAATCCATTGAAATCGTGAATTGTGTCACTAGTTTTATGAGCCGGTCTGGTCCCCAGGTGGTGCGCGACTGTCGCATCTGGAGGGTGGAAATCCTGGGCCATGGCGGCCGCGGCATAGGCCCCAACTGTGCTCGCGCCGGCAGGTCACATTGGCGGCTTGACGATGGCCCTGCTGGGAGCAGCCCCGCCACAGACACGGCCAAGTGCCACCGATCAGGGCCTCACTTCTCACTTTGTTGGTTGTCTCGGTTTCATAAAGTGATGGAGAAACCACCGAGGCACAGGTGACGTGCGTAGCCCCTCACTTTGAGCAGCGCAGAAAGCCCGAGGAAGTGTTCCGCTGCCAGGCAGCTGTCCTGTCGTTGGGCAGGGACGTCCCCATGTCCGAGGCCACTGAGTAGGGCTCCTGTGCGGGCCTCCCGTTGCACCTTTGCCTGTCTTGTCAACGCAGACAAAATTATCAGCCGGCATTCCTGTGTGAGCCACACCTGTTTGCCACTTGTGGCCGCGGTGGGCAAGGGAGGGGGTGTCCCGGGAGACTCAGGGTCCATGAGTGGCGCCAGCCACACGGTGGCTTTCCAGCGATGCTCTGTCATTTGTGAGAGTGCGCGTGCAGCTGTGTACCTGTGCACTTGGCAGTAGCCGTTTTGTGTGCGTCTCTGCACGCGTGACCCCAGGGCCACTCCCTGCAGGGTCACGGGCTCTCCAGGTCACAGAAAAGGGGGTAGCAGCTCACCCTGGGTCCTCCCGGCTCTTGCGTTCTCTCGGACTTACTCTCCAGGACCACCGGGCCATCGTCAGGGTCGCCGGGCTGGCAGGACCTGTGCCTGCGTTGGTCCTCCACTGCCTCGGTGCAGAGGAGGGTTTTGGCCCGACCTCTGTGGGACAGACAAGCCCTGCGGGCGCTTGCCCACGGAAACAAATTCAGGCCTCCCCCTTCCCGGAGAAACACCCTGGTTGGTGAAAACTTGGCGTTAAGCTTTTCACAAGTGTTCATGGATTTCGGGACTGCGAGTCCCAGCAGGGCTCCTGGGCTAAGTCCGTGGACGGCCCTTTGGTCTGCGGGCTCCATGGGAGGACAGGTCTTTGTAGCTGAGGCCTGGTGGCCTGGAGCCGGTGCAGGGCCCCGGATTTCCTGGCGCTGAGAGTCCGGCCAGCGCGGCCCCACCTTTGCGCATCTTTCCTTCGTTTGCTGGACGAGGGTCTGTGACCCCAGCACAGGCCGGCCCTGCCGAGGCCATTGGCTGCTGGGGCATCACCTGGAGACCTGGGCCATCGCTGCCCTTGGGGTCTGTGGGCACAAATCGTAAGCAAATCCTGATCCTGGAATTTCCAGGACCCCACACCAAATGGGATGATGGCTTTTAAGGTGGGTACTTGGAAAGAAAGGCTCTGGGATCTGGATGAGAGACACCCCAGAACAAGAGTTTTTGGGCTCTGCAGCAGGACAAAGGTGGTGGCCAGAGGACCTGCAGGGCTGGGCCGGGGCCGCCCTGCCAGGGCTGTCAGTGGGATGCCACAAGGTCTGGTTTCCTGTGACACGGAGAAGTGCTGTGGGCCCCCCACCCCAGGCCCAGCTGGGCAGGAGTGTGGGGTCAGGGTGCCGAGGCAGACGGTGTGGGGCCTGGAGTGCAGAGGGCGGCTGTGGAGTGAGGCCCGATGGAGGGCTCCTCCCAGGGCTGTGGCTGGAGCAGCTGGTGGGCACACGTGCCATCCCAGGTACGTGCTCAGCCCAGCAGAACTGAGCTGCATGTCCGGCAGGCCGGCAGCAGAGGAGCCAGAGCGGAGCTCCCAGGGAAGCCAGCAGGACCTGTGGGTATTGATGCCCTGAGCATCTGAGGTCCCGCTGACTGTGCCCAGCCTAGTAGGACTGAGGGGTGAATTTGGGGTGAGGAAAGTGGCTCCCGGATGAGCCTTGTGTGTGGGGAAACCTGTGGTCATCAGGTGTGAGCCTGGCATGGGGCCGGGGCTGGGGTCAGCAGTCTCTGGCCTCAGACGGCTCCCAGGGAGTGCCCTGCAGGGCCGGATGGCGGTCGTGTGCGCACTGGGGATCCTTGGGGTGTTGGTCAGGACCCCAGAGTCCGCACCCCGCCCCGGCCCTCCTGCTCCCCCCTGCAAAGCCTCTAAACCCACCGGTGCCGGCCCAGGCCACTCCGGCCGCGGGGTCTGGGGCTGTCTTCCAGGATGGAGCTGTGGCAGAGGGCCAGGCGGTCCCTGGGGCTGGCTTGAGGCCAGGGGGAGGCCCACAGCTTGCAGCTGGACTCCCCGGGGATAAGGCGGGACGGGGCTGTGTCCTGTGGGAAAGTGAGCACCGTTCATCCTCATATCAGCGGGAGAGCCACTATCTAACCCGGGACGAGGCCGGGCCGGGCAGTGGCATGCGTGGAGGGAGATTGGCTGGGACCCGGCAAGCGCCAGAGACCAGGAACCACTCTTTTAAAAATCTTGGCTGGGAAGGGAAATAAAGTCCTTTGTGGTTTCCAAGTCCAGCTTCCCTAGACACTGCCGCCTTTGTGTGTCCAGAAACCATTGAGCGGGTTTCCAGAGCAGCATGCTTTGTGTCCCGGGCCAGCTCTGCTGGACGCAGCCCTGCGTGCAGAGGACGCGGAGCCCGGCGGGTGCTGCCTGGAGCCAGGCGAGCCCCACCATCCCACGCCGCGGCACCGGGTGCCCCTCACCCTGCCTGTCCCGTCTCACCCGCTCCCTGTGGCAGGTGGTTACAGGTCCTTGCGGAATGCCCCCGTGCTGAGTGGGTCTGGGGTAGCCGCAGCCGGGGCTCCTGTGCCCGCGTGTCTGCTTCTGCCGGAGGTACAGGGAGGGTGCTCCCTCCGAGGCCCGCGGGGCCTGGTGGCAGCAGATCCTGCTGAGCGCCTGGGTCACCTAGGGTGGAGGTGGTGGTGGTGGTGTGGGGGGAGGGACGCTTACTGGAGCTGCCTGGGCTGGGCCTGGGGGGGGGCTGCAGAGGGGACACCCGGCTCCGGGGTGGGGCTGGGGGATGCACGGCTCTGGGGGGCTTCTGAGGGGGTGGGGGGCTGTAGAGGGGATGCATGGCCCCAGGGGGGCATCTGGGGGGTGCAGTGGGATGCATGGCTCTGGGGGGCATCTGAGGGGGTGAAGGGCTGTAGAGGGGATGCATGGCTCTGGGGGGCAAGTGGGGGGTGCTGGGGGATGCACGGCTCTGGGGGGCATCTGAGGGGGTGGGGGGCTGTAGAGGGGATGTATGGCCCAGGGGGGGCATCTGGGAGGTGCAGGGGGATGCACGGTTCTGGGGGGCATCTGGGGGTGCTGGGGGATGCACGGCTCTGGGGGGCTTCTGAGGGGATGGGGGGCTGTAGAGGGGATGCATGGCCCCGGGGGGGTGCAGGGGGATGCACGGCTCTGGGGGGCATCTGAGGGGGTGGGGGGCTGTAGAGGGGATGTATGGCCCAGGGGAGGCATCTGGGAGGTGCAGGGGGATGCACGGTTCTGGGGGGCATCTGGGGGTGCTGGGGGATGCACGGCTCTGGGGGGGCATCTGAGGGGGTGGGAGACTGCAGAGGGGACGCACAGCTCTGGGGGGCATCTGGGGGGGCTGGGGGACGCAGAGCAGCGGCTGCCAGAGTGCAGGGTACAGGTGACATTTGTCGAGGGGTCGCCCACTGTCGAGTGGCTCCATGTGGAATGCTTGGCTCTGGGTCACACTCAGCATCTGAGACCCGGCCTCCTCCGTGTCCGAGACAGTGGGCCATACCGGTCCTCCATCTACATCTGACAGCTGGTGGCAGGGGGTGAACTGGGTCGAAGGGTGCATCCTCCCTGAATGCACCCCCCCCCCGGATTTTGTGAACATGACCTTACTTAGAGACTTTATAGATGTAATTGAGGTGCGGTAGTTCTGGGGCTGAGCCATGCTGCAGCCAGCACAGGGGTGCACCGTGGCCCCTTTACAGCCTGGACCTGTCCCCGGGCAGGGGTGGAGTCGTGGGTCTGGTCATGATCTGACAGCAGTGTGGAGGGCCATCCTCTTGGGGGGCCCAAGGAGCCTGGGGGAGCAGGAGGATAGGGACGGGCCCCTGGGAGCCCCTCGCTCGGGTGGACACCCCCCTCCCCCGGTCTCACGTGAGGAGCACCCGGGGAGCCCAGGGTTTGAAGGATGGTCCCTGGCTAGCCGAGTGTGTGGGGCCGGGCCTGGGGCGTGCACTGCCTTCCGATGGTGCCGGGCTGGACACTCGGTGCTTTGTCCTCCCTCCGTGTGCTGGCACCTCATTTGCTTGCTGGAGCTGAACTGGGGAGGAGGGCGGCCCCGGCCCGGGGACTGTCGAGAATCCCGAATGGCGAATGGCGAGAACCCACCCAACCGGAGCCGTGCAAGAGGCACCGAGCTTGGCCAGCGTGAGGCCAGCCCTGAGCCCTTTCCTCCGGGCACACGTCAGCCAGGTGTCCCTGCGCCCCAGCCGTGGTCCCTGCCTGGCCCGTCCCCACCGCCCTGCTTTCCTCTGAGGCCGGATGCCGAGGGATCCCTCGGGTCTTTCTGAAAATGAAAGGAAATAGGTTTTACATTGCTGCACTTCCCGTACCCAGTCTTTTATTTTTGTGGTTTAAGACACGGTAGGAACGCGTCATGGGACGTCTGGAGAGAGTTTTGCAGAGCACCCCATGCAAGCTCCTGTCACCTCTGGTCTCTTTAGACACGTGTTTGCCGTAATGGGGCCCAGTGGCGGCCTTGGTCTCTCGGGCCGGCCTCCTGTGTGCGGGCCGTGTAACGTTCCAGCACGCCGTGCCTGGGCGTGGGGGCGGCCGGGTGGTGGCATGCTGCTGGGTCACCTGTCGCCGAGGGGGCGAGACACTCCCCACGTGCTGGGTTGCTCTCAAGAGGCAGCATCGCTGGCTCCGAGGGCGTCTCCGTGTTCACGGTTCCTGCCGCCTCCTGCCACATGGACTGGCGTGTGTTTCCTATTTAGGGAAGTTGGAGGTTTTTGCTCAGTGGTGGGTAGATTTCCTCTGGCTGTGAATTCCTCTGCTCTGGGAATTCGCCCGTCTGTGTACCAGGTCCTGTAGCTTTTGTCCGTTTATCTGAGCGGTCGCAGAGCGGGGAATGCTTGTCCTTCGTGTATCGTGTTGGCCACACCTGTTCCTGGTTGCACTGCGTTTTTTTTTTTTTAACAAGTGGAAATTTGGGGGCACCTGGTGGTCCAGTCGGTTGGGCGTCTGCCTTTGGCTCAGGCCGTGATCCTGGGGTCCTGGGATGGAGTCCCGCGTCAGGCTCCCTGATCAGCAGGGAGCCTGCTTCCCCCTCACTCTCTGCTCTTACCCCCTGCTCGGGCTCTTTCTAGCTCTTCTCTCAAATAAACAAATAAACCTGTAAGAAGGAAAAACAAATGAAAACTTGCTTTTGTCCACTTGACTGTTGGACTCTTTGACTCTGTGATTATTTTTGTCTTTTCTCTTTACAGACCGTTACCCTGTCTCTAGGGACTTGGTCAGCACAGTTCTCTTTTCTTTGGGTTTCTTTTCTTTTCTTTTCTTTTAAATATACTTCCCCGTTTCATCTATGTGGAGCTCACAGCAGCTGTTTTTCCAGGTGGCCGGCCTGCGCCCCCACCCACATGTAAGCAGCTTGCTGTCCTGGCTGCCCACGGCCCCCCATGGCTGCCCTAGCTCCCTGTGGCCCCCCCACCGCCCTCCACGGCCTTCCACGCCTGCCCACGGCCCCCCAGCCCCCTCCCTCTCTCCAGCATCATGCGCTTCTGGGCTCTCCTGGCTCCTGGGGGCATTGGGTGCCCTGTGGTTTTTTTTTTTTAAGACTTATTTTTATTTATTTATGATAGACACACAGAGAGAGAGAGAGAGAGAGAGAGAGAGAGAGAGAGGCAGAGACACAGGCAGAGGGGGAAGCAGGCTCCATGCCGGGAGCCCAATGCGGGACTCGATCCTGGGACTCCAGGATCACTCCCTGGGCCAAAGGCAGGCGCGAAACTGCTGAGCCACCCAGGGATCCCCTGCCCTGTGGTTTTTACCAGTAGGGCCGTACCAGGCCACCTTGTAGTGTTCCAAGCGAGCTCCGAGGAGCACCTGGCCCAGGAGCCCATGGGGCCCCTTCCTCCACATACTGTGCGCCCCCACTGTTTCTCAGACCAAAGCGAGTTCTGGCCCATTCCGCTCAGACTCTTGCGAGCCCCACTGTTGGCATTGCCACGAAGGGCGGGAGAAGTTGCTGGGGGAGCGGAGGGCCCTTGCAGGGTGGAGGCAGACACCCTGGGCCGTGATTTAAGCATCCTTTGAGGGTTGTTGTGCCCATGTGGTCCCAAACAGGAAGTGGTTTCCCTGCCTTTGTGGTTCTCCGTGAGATTCCCCAACTGGGACAGCTGGGGCCAAATGGATGGATTCCATCTTGGGTAGCCCCTGCCCTGCCTGCCTTGCACGGAGATGCTGGTGTGTGTATGGGGGCCCGTGTGCTTCATCTAGAGCTCCCAGAACACGGTGGCCTCACTGGCGTTATTCCTCGAGAGGTGGAAGCCGAGGCCCAGAAGGATGGTGAGCAGCAGAGCAGGCTCTGAGCCCAGTTGTGTCTGGGGACCCCTACCTCCTGCAGGGGACTCAGGGCCTCGTGCAGAAGCTGGGGGGCTGGGGCTGGTGGGAGGCCCCCGACCTGGCAGCCCCGGTCCAGGACTTGTGTGACCGGGACTCAGGTTGGGGTTTGTGGCTTCTGCTGGGGGCTTCAGAGTGAGGCTGGCTGGACGTGCAGACAAGCCCCTCATACTCTGCCCATGGGGACTTTGGGGGGCCGGCTTGCCTCTCCCGGTCAAGTTGGCACAGAGACGTGGGGCACCCTGCTACAGCTCCGGGTGGGCATTCGAGTTTAATGCACACGTGCCCCCCACGTGTGACCCCCACACCGGGTCTTTGCTGTGGTGGTTCCAGGCTGGAGGGGACACAGGTGGGCAAGCCCTGGGCTCTGGACCAGCCCGTGTGTGGAAGACCTCAGCAAGCCAGGGAGGGCTGCCCAGGCGAGCAGGAAGGTGCTTTAGGGAGACAGAGCCACCTGGGTTGTGTCCCAGGGAGCAGGGACTAGGCCGAGTCAGGGGACGCGAAGCCAGGGCTCTGCTGAGACACTAACGCTGAGCATTCCAGTGGTTTCTGGGCAGCGTGCATAGCTACAGCTTTGACCGTGTCCCTGACTGTTGGCTGGTGAGGAGGGCCTCTGAGGAGCGGTCAGCCCTCCTCTTTTCTTTGAAGCATTTCTACCCTAGCTTTTCCCAGGGTCTCTGGCCTCCCTGTGCACCAGCCTGGCTGTCTCTATGGCTGGGAAGGTCCTGCTGAGAGCCTCGGCTTCCTTTTGCCTTGTGGGGCCCATGGAGGGGGGGGTGGGGCACTTTGATCAGGGGCAGGGGCGGGGGGCGGGAGCCTGGCCAGCTGAGTCAGAGTGGTGGAGGGGCCCAGGCTGGTGGCTGGTGGGTGCAAGGTGGGAGCCGTGGGCAGGGCGTGGGAACAGGACCGAGGGTGTGCTCAGGCTGGTGGGTGTGCTGTGTGGGCAAGTGATGGAGCCTCCTCCTCTCTTCTCTTGCAGGGACCCCGACCGTCATGTTAAGGTAAAGCAGAGGGGCTCAGTGCTGAACATGCTAAGGAGGCTGGACAAAATCAGGTTCAGAGGTCACAAGAGAGATGACTTCCTCGATCTAGCAGAGTCTCCAAATGCCTCGGACACCGAATGCGGGGATGAAGTGCCCCTGAAAATACCTCGGACCTCGCCCCGGGACAGCGAGGAGCTGAGGGACCCTGTGAGTACTCCGTGCGAGCCTCCCCTGCCTGGCCTCGGCCCCGGGTCCCGCGGCGTGGGGCAAGGGGCCGTCCTTCATTCTCAGATGGCCGAGCCGAGCATGGAGTTGGCAGGCCTGTCCTGCCTGCCCCGGCTTCCCCTCTGTGCTGGTCTTGCTCCCCTCTGGACCTCACAGGCAGCTGCTCGTCCCCCCAATCAAGGATTGGGCAGCTTTGCCCAAACCGCGGGTCTGTCCAGCTGTGGGATTTCCTTCCTCACCCATTTCCTGGGTGGTTGGCAGACTTCTCGTGTGGAAGTGACTCAGGGACCCCAGCCTGACATCCTCGCCCCCTGGCAGCTGGCTGAGCCCAGGCTGGGCCTGTGTCGTCCCGTGGGGAGACAGAGCTGGCCACTGTGGGCTGGTCCGTGGGACATCTTTAACGGGGCAGCAAGGATGCTCTGAGCACCTCCACTGGGCTGCGTGGCTGCGGCAGGAACCCGGCTTGAGGGGGCCCTGCCTTCTAGAAGCTGGTGCCTCGTCAGCTGGGAGTGGGGCAGGGGCGAGGCGGGCTCTCCGGCCTGGTGTGATTGCGGCCCTCACCATCGTGGGCACAGCGCCTGAGTCTTCCCCTTTGCCAGTGAAGAAGCCCCGAGCCCTCCTGCCCTGTGAGCATGGCCAAGGTGGGCGGCCCCTCGGTGTCTTCTCCGAGCAATTGAGCAGCTTTCCTTCCCAGGTGTGGTCTGTGCGTGCTCGCCTTCTCTGGCTCCTTATATTATTAATGCCTTAGAACAGAATGGGGACTACGAGTGTGCTCCCGGCAGGAATGAATAATTTACAGGCACTACCTCCTAGGAGCCAGGCTGCCCGATCGGGTGGGTCAGGCGCTGCAGAGCCGGGCAGGGAGCTTGGCTGGCCATTGGCTGCTGTCCCCTGGCACAGGTGGGCTGGTCCTCCAGCCTCGGGGTCCGTTGGGGGGTCCAGGGCCCCGCCACTGGGTCTCCCGGTGCCCATTTGTTGCAGAGCACCACGGGCTTGTCTTGTAAGGAAAGTGGTGTCTTCCCCATCCTGGCCGCTGCCAGCCCAGGCACCGTGAGCCACGGCCCTCCCGTGGTGGTCTCTGGGCCCAGGGTGCCGTGGCATCTCAGCAGCAGGAATCCCTCCGTGAGGGTCTGAGCTCACCATGGGGTGTGACAGGGATCCTGCATAGGACTCCTCTGCTCCGTCTGTTCACTCAGCCAGGACTCAGCAGCTGCTGCCTTGCTCTGGGTGCTGTGTCAGAGACCTGGACGTGCCCTGGAGTGCAGTCCCCTGTGTGGGGATGACGGCCAGCAGGGCAGAGGGTCTGCAGGGCTCTACCAGCACCCCACTTTGAGGTCGGGTCTGAGGCTGCGGGGAGATTGAGTGGTGGTGGACACGGGGCCGTGTGAGCAGGGCCCACCAGGCTCCTCCGCAGTGGGGGCACTGGGATGTGCCGTTGATGCGTTAGCCTCTCCCTGCTTGTCCTCCCAGCTCACGTCCCGCACCTGCCACCGTCCCACTGCCAGCTCGAGGCGTGAAGAGAGTGACTCTGATTTGTGGTTGTTGCTGTGAGGGAGACTGGTCATTTTTTTGCTCAGGCTTTGTTCTTTGCACTTCACTTATTTATTTTTTATTGTGGTAAAACATACCTGAAACTCACCGTTTGGACCACGGTTACGGGTACAGTGCAGTGGCATTCAGTGTGCTCACGGTGTTGTGCAGCCATCACCCCCATCTGTGGCCAGAACTTCATCACCCCAGATGGAAATCCCATCCCCATTAACACTGACACCCACCTCCACCCCCAGCTCCCAGCCCCCAGCCCCTGGCGCCCACCATCTACTCTCATCTCTGGATCAGCTCCTCCAGGGACCTCATAGGAGAGGATCCCATAGTACTTATCCTTTCACGCCTGGCTGGGCTCACGCTGTGTCCCGGGGGAAGGCGATAAGTGGACGCAGTGGTTGAGGGGAAGGGCGTGGGCAGGGGAGGGTCCTGGGCCGGCAGACAGGCTTGAAGAGGCCCAAGAGGTGGGTGTGCAGGCGGGGAGGATGCAGCACTTAGGGATGATGTCCAGCGTCAGGGTGTGGCCAGGGCAGGGGGCACTGGGGATGGGGACGGGATGGCAAGGCCAACCAGGTGGTCGGTGACAGCCCAGGCAGGAGAGGCGAGACAGGGGCGGGACCAGAGCCTGGAGTTGGGGGCAGATGGGAGACCCTGTGGCCCCTGGGAGATGGGGGGCAGTCTGCTCCAGGAGCCGAGGCCCTGCCCCTGGGGCCGCGGGGGAGATTGAGAGGTGGGGAGCTGGAGGCCACCATTCTAAGGAAGCAGGAAGAAGTGGCCCAGCCCGCTTTCCTGGTTTCATGGCGATGGCACTGCAGCCTTGGGGTTTGCTAGGCAGGACCCGAGTCCAGACCTCCGGGCCTCAGCTCAGCATCGCGCTCCAGGAGCTTCAGCGTGCCCCCCGGTGCTCCCTGCCAGCTGGTCAGGCCCCCGGAGCAGCTCCTCCCCACCCCGCGGTTCACCAGGCTCCAGCTCCGAGCTGCCGTTAGCAGAGTCCACCCAGGGCCCTGAGGGGCCCTGTGGCGATTCCCGGAGCCCTGGGGCAAGTCCCGGATGGACGTCGTTCCATCATGCTGTACCGCAGCCTTTGAGGACCTGGGTTTGTGCATTCAGACGTGGTCCTGTGACCTGGGGAGCATCCTGCTCGCGGGGAGATGCAGGCAGACCTAGTGGAGTTGAGCATCCTGCCTCCGCGTCTGTGCAGAACCGCCTTTCCTGGTCAGCTCTGCCCTCTGCTGTGTGGCCAACGTCTTGGCCATTGTGGTGTGTGGTGGGCAGGGGAGGGCTCAGCCCAATGCAGGGGGGAGGTCCAGATGCACCGTCCTCCCTGTGGCAGACCAGATGGACTTACCCTGCCTTCCACCCCACACCCCCGGTCCCTGTGCCCACGGCTGCCCGGCCCCCCGGGGCTGCAGGTAGACACGGGAACTCGCACCCTGGGAGCCAGAGGAGCTAAAAGTCCAGCAGCTCCAGGGGCAGGGCAGCCACAGGCCAGAGGGTCTTCCCAGAACTCACTGGCTTCCCGTTGTCAACTCCTCTTTCCTGAGATGTGGCCTCAGAGCAGGTGACACGTGTAGTGGAGGGGTCACCAGGTCTGTCCTGGACCCTGATGGGCTAGTTCCCCTTCTACCCTCACACAGTCTGCAGGGGGGTCATGGAAACCAACACTGGGAGCCAGATTCCCCTTCCCCGTCTCATGTGGCTGCCTGTCTCAGCGTCGGGGTGACCGTGGGAGTGTCCAGCACGTGCACCTGTGCTGGCCTGGTCGTGCTGGCCTGCACTGCACCCCTTCCCCTCCCGTCAGCAGGATGCAAGCAGCTGCCTGTGCCAGGCCCCGGGCGAGCCGCAGTGGGCACTGGTCACTGTAACCGGAGCCTGCCCAGCACCCCTTCGGACGTCAGACAGTGGTTTTAATTAGCCCTCCATGGAACAGGACAGGCCCCTGTTTGGAGTTTGCTCACCTCGGGGAGCCACCATTCTTTCAGATTGACGCAGCCTGGTCTGCAGACGTACCTTCCCTCCCCGCTGCATGGAGGCCTGTTACTCCAGCCCCGGGGTGCGAGGGGTCAGGTCCTATGTCTGGGCTCACCCTCCTCCCGGGAGGGTGGCACTCCGGCCAGCACAGGTTTGGATGGTTTCCTTCCCTTTGCAGCCTGAGAGTGGCGTGACTATCGAGAGGCTTAGTGTCACGCTTCTGGTTTTAATTTTTTAAAATGATTTCTAAAAGCTGACCTCACTGGGCTGCAAAGATATCCACATTGTGTGAGATGCCCCTTCCGCCGGGAGGCGAAGCCGAAATGAACTGACATGGGCTTTACTGCACAACTACGCCTTCCTCATCCACCAGGGGCTCTGGGGGCCCAGACAAGGGGTCCCCTGGGCACTGCTCCGAGAAGCGGGATGCTTTGGGGCGGCTCCCTTGAGCCCTTGCTGTTTCTCTTGTAGGCTGGACCAGGGACCCTCATCATGGCTGCAGGAGTCCAGGACTTTAACCGGACAGAGTTTGATCGATTAAATGAGATCAAAGGTCACCTGGAAATCGCCTTATTGGAAAAACACTTCTTACGTGAGTACCCCTGGGGGAGGACGGGGAGGGATGCCATCCTGCAGAGGTTCCTCGAGCTGTTTGGGCTGCTGAAGCCCCGTGCCCGCTGTCCCTGGGCTCGCTCTTGGTGGGGACAGGTGTGACCCCCGCGGGGATGTCCTTAGCAGACGCTCCCTCCGCCGTCCCACTGAGACTAGTGCTCTGGTCTGCGCAGCTGCAGCTACAAGGTCTTCCCTCTGGGGTAAGGGAGGATGTCCCAGGGAAGCAATAAATGGCTCCCTGGGGGGTGTGATGCCTTTAGTGAATCTGGTGTGTTGCATTTGCAGCAGTCCGCTCTGAACGTGGCGGGGCTCTCACTCTGTGTCCTGTTTAGTTTCACATCCAGGAGGGAGGAAGCACCTGAGGCTTCTGTGGCTGGTGGCTGGGTGACCTGGTGGCCGTCCGCGTGGCTGTCTGGGCCATTGGTGCAGTTTAAGCACCCGCTCCCTGCGGCTGGGGTCTGGCCTCTTGGGGGTAATAGTAGAAACTGCTGTGGAAGTGCCTGCCAGTTCCTCGCAGGGATGATGTCATGTGACGTCTCACCTTCGATCTCTCACCACCCTCTGCACCCCTGCTCCACAGACAGGAGCGGCAGGGCCAGGATGAGGGACCCTGCGTAGGGCAAGCCCTCCGGCCAGGAAGGGGTGTAAAGCAGCAGATGGCCCTGGCGCCCATGCATGTGGCCCTGCTACATAACGCGGAGCTTCCATGACTGCCCCCAGGGGGACAGCAGAGCTGCTGGTATGGTGCAGGGAGAAAGAAGCGGCCTCCTGGCCCTGCGCGGTCAGAGCCTGGCCCAGAGCTGCCAGGCCAGGAGGAAGGGCCTGCAGGCAGTCCAGTCCCCTCCCTTCCATTCCCCTTCCCCTGCTCGGGACCAAGCATTCCGCCCGCGCTCCTGCTGGCCCACAGACACCGCTCCCTTGGTGCCCCTGCCTGAGCCACCACTCTCGTTCATACCCTGAGGGTTGTCTGTGCTCCAGGCGGGGGCACCCCAGCTCTGCAGCCACATGGGGCCCCTCACCTGCACGTGGCAGCGGGGGTGTGAGCCGTGGTGGGGAGCCTTGGTGGCCTGCCTAGGGCACCAGTGGTTCTGAGGACAGTGCTGTGAAGTGACTCGGTGTCCCCACACGTCCAAGGTCATGGCCGAGCTGGCTCAGGCAGGCAGGGCCAAGCTGGGTCAGCCCGGGGCTACGGGTGGTGATGGGCTGGCCTAATTAGGTCCTGGTGACCTGGTGCCTGTGACCTTGGGTGTGCTGAGCTCCTTCAGGGAGCTGCGTGCAGGGGGGGCAGGCTGTTGCGTGGTTCCTGGCCAGTACTGACCGGGGCCCCCAGCAGCAGAGCTGGACAGACCCGGCTGGAGGCGTCAGCTGGTGGGGCCTTATGAAAATGCTTTTGTGGATCACCTTGCCAAATGTGGGTGGTATGGGGCCTGATGAGGCAGCCGAGGCAGGTGCCGTCCGTGCAAGGGGAAGGGCCTGCGGGAGCATCTTGACAGGGGAGCCCCAGCCCGGGAGGGTAGGCGGGGTTACCTGGCAGGGGCGGGGCAGGCGGGGTGCAGGTACTCGCTGGGTGGACAGGATGGCCGGGCCCCACGGGGACGCCCTCCTGGGCCGTCCAGATCCGCGTTGAAGGGAAGCATCCACCCCGCCACGGCATGGCTGGCATCCGTGGTCCGTCCTCATGGCCTGTCCTCACTGCTTTGCCCAAGGAGCGTCTCGGGTCCTGGTGGCTCTTGCCATTGAAGTGTATGGTGCGATTTTGACCCCCCCCTGCCCCCGTGGGGCGGCAGTTACGGGCATTCTGGAGCGTGGAATGTTTCGAGCAGATACGGAGGTACAGCATCTCACGTGCTCACGTTCAGAGTTGGCAAGAGGTGGCCGGTGGTGGGCAGGTTCCCTCCACCGCCATGTCCATCCCCGCCCCCCTCGGCTTTGGAAGCCAGTCCCGGCCGGCCTCCTGTCCTTCATCTGTACTTTGAGTCGGCAGCTCGTCATGTTTTAAAAATGAAAGCCACGAAAAAAAAAAAAAAGAAAAAAATAAAATAAAAAAATAAAAATGAAAGCCACGAATTTGATGTCACAACTGAAAACATCAGGTTATCCTTTTGCATCATCAGACCTCCAGCCTAAGCTCACATTTCCCCAGTGGTCTCATTTTTTTTTAACTATGTAAATCTTTATGGTCTCATTTTTTAAAAAAATATTTTATTTATTTTGGGGATCCCTGGGTGGCTCAGCGGTTTGGCGCCTGCCTTTGGCCCAGGGCATGGTCCTGGAGTCCCAGGATCGAGTCCCGCGTTGGGCTCCCAGCATGGAGCCTGCTCCTCCCTCTGCCTGTGTCTCTGCCTCTCTCTCTCTCTCTCTCTCTCTGTGTGTCTATCATAAGCAAATAAATAAATCTTTTAAAAAAGAAAGATTTTATTTATTTTTTTCATGAGAAACAGAGAGAGGCAGAGACACAGGCAGAGGGAGAAGCAGGCTCCATGCAGGGAGCCTGACATGGGACTCGGTCCCGGGTCTCTAGGATCTTGCCCTGGACCAAAGGCGGTGCTAAACCACCGAGCCACCCAGGCTGCCCTATGGTCTCATTTCTTTTGCAATCCCGGGACAGCGCCCGAGGCCCCACGTTGAGTGGCTGGCACGCTTCTTTGGGCTCCTGTGGCTCCAGTTCTCGGTGTCCCCTGCTCTTTGTGGAAGAAATCAGGCCGGCTGTGGTGGCGCCTCCACCCTGGACTTTGCTCAGGGCGAGCCCCGTGGACTCCCCACTTGAGCCAGTGTGGCTGCGTCCCCCGGGGCACCGTCTGGAGGACTCCTTGGTGGCAGCTTCCCTGAGGTGCTCTTTGTGCCCGGCCGCATGGTTTCGATCTGTCATTCCCCTGGTGGTTAGAGAATGATCATTTTCCACTCTCCATTCTTTCTCCATTTGCTCACTGACCTATTTTTGAAAACCTAACTCCGAGGGATGGTTTCTGTCGCAGAGGCAGGATACACGCTTGAATTTTTTCTTGTATTATCCTGTTTCCAACATAATGAGCCGATTCCCTCCTTAGAGCATCCTCCACAGGTGACCAGTGAGGGTGTTGGGCCTTGTGGTGTCATCCTGAGATCATGGCCTTAGACATAGTTGACAGTTCTGAGTCGCTGTGGCTGCTGTCCTGTTGGTGCTCAGATGGGCCCACCTCGGGGCAGTGGGGGCCTCGTGGGAGCCTCGTCCCGTGTGCTTCTGCGTCCTTTCAACATAAACCAACCCTCCATGAGCAATCCCTTGCTCGCTGGTGTGACAAGATGCTCCAGGCTCCTTTTTTTCTTTTTCTTTTAAAGATTTATTTATTTTAGAGAGAGTGGTGTGAGGGAGGATCTCAAGCAGACCCCCGCCCCGCTGAGTAAAGAACTCCATTTGGGTCTCGATCCCAGGACCCTGAGATCACGACCTGAGCTGAAATCAAGAGTCAGACACTCAACCGACTGAGCTCCCCAGGTGCACCCCCCACTCAGGCTCCTCTTAAACATTTCCTGTCCCCTGGGCTGGAATTAGACATTTCACCTCTTTCCTTTAGGTCAAAAGTGGTGTTCAGAAGCTAAGGATGCTGGGGTACTCATTACTGTCAGTGTTTCTAGACCTTTCCAGGGGGCATCCTGAGTTCATTCAGGTAACTTGAATTCACATGAAGACTGGGGGATTTTGGCTTTTTTTTTCTTTAAAAAAAAAAAAATGATGGTAAAGTAGGATCTAAAATTTGCTATCTTAACCGGTTCAACTTGTGCCCTTCGGTGGCATTGACCCCATCACAGTGCTGTGCGGCCATCACCCCCGTGTGGCCATCTCGTGAAGCCGCAGGTCGCCAGGCCCCACCCCCTGCCCCTGGTGGCCCCTGGCCCCTCTGTGGAGAATCTCACTCCACCAGGGCCCTTGTAGGCGGAACCTCACGATATTTGTGTTTTTGTGGCGCCTTTTTGTGTCGCCGTCATTAACTCAATACGGAGTTGTGTTGATTTGCTTCTTGTCCCTTTAGATCTTGAGAGATCAATCTTGTTTTCTGTTGACTTTTTAGTTGGACTCGATTTCAGATTCACGGGAAAGTTGCAAAAAGAATACAAGGAGTTCGTGTGGATTTTTCAGCCAGAGTGTCTCCAAGGGTAGCATTTTACCATGTTTGTCTGCCCATCTGTCTCATGTCCATCTGTCCATCCTTCCTTCCATCCGCCTGCATGTTTTATCCTCTGGACCTATTTGGTGGTCGTCTGCGGCGGGCGCGATGTTCCTTGGGCTCTGACTGTGTTGTGTGTATTTCCTGGAAGCGAGCGGATTCTCTTAACAGTCCAGTTATCAATATCAGGAAATTAATGTGGGTGCCAGATGGTTATCTAACCCGAGACTTTATTCTAGCTTCGCCATGTGTTGCAGTGACGTCCTGTAACGTCTAGCGGCAGAAGGTCCCTGCTCACGCATTACACGCAGCTGTCCTGGGTCTTCCTTCTCCGTGACCCCGAGGGGTCACTCGGCCTGGCTTTGTGTTTTCCAGTGTTGAAGAGTGCAGGTCCCTCCGTGTGGGTTTGTCTGATGGCCACCCGTGGTGAGGTCCAGGCCAGATGTGTCACAGGTGCAAAGCTGTAGCATCAGTGCGTCTGTCAGGAGGTGGACAATGTCATTTTGTCCTGCTAACATGTATTGCGAAGTCTTCTTTTTATTTTTTTAAAGATCTTTATTAATTTGAGTGAGAGAAAGAGAGCACAAGCAGGGGTAGAGGGAGAAGCAGACTCTCTGCCGAGCAGGGAGTCCCACATGGGGCTCAATCCCAGGACCCTGAGATCATGACCCAAGCCAAAGGCAGACGCTTAAGTGATGGAGCCACCCAGTTGCCCCTAAATGGTTCTTTTCAAAACTAAACTTATTTTTATAGTTGTTTAAAATTGTTCGTATGGTTGAAAGTCAAGGTACGGTCAGAGAAATGGAGTTTGTCTTCCTTTGTACTTTGTTCCTTCATTTCTCTGTAGACCACCAGGTGTGTTTTGATTTTGCAGTTTATCCCTCGAGTGACTGTTTTGTAGAAGCAAATGCGTACGTGTGTTCTTCGCTTCCCTTAGATAACCCTTGTCCCGGTCTCACTTTCTCCACACTTACATTACCTCCTGGCTGTCCCTCCAGAATGGAACTGAGACGTTTTCCCGTTCGGTGTTATACCTACTGTGTGGATAGGGCGCTATTTTTTTTTTTTAGATTTTATTTATTCATGAGAGACCCAGAGAGAGAGAGAGAGGTTACATAGTTACAGGTGGTTCTCCCCAGACGGCACCCTGGGTGCATGGTGTATGCACCCTGGGTGCATGGGGCCTGTTCTCCGACCCTGAGCATCTGGCACGAGGTCCTGGGTCTGGTGGGAGCCCAGTGGATGGAGGAGTAAACTGCAGAAAATCCTGGTTGGGCTGGAATTGGCCAATTGACAGGAGCACCTGTCTTTCTGCATTGCTTCTTCCATCACAGTACCTGAGATGCACAGTGCTCTGGAGACCCCGAGATGTTCCGGTTGCTGGTAACCTGGCCTCCGTGTGCTGGCGTGGCCACCCTGCCTGCCCCCCTCTGTCTGCAGGAGGGATGCGTTGGGGAGCTTTGGTGTGGCTGGGGACCCAGCCCCTGGGGGGCAGCCGGCTGTGGACGTTCACGCGAAATGCCCAAGTGGCCAGTGTAAGATCCCATTCAACTATCTGTGGTACTTTCTCTCCGAAAGCAGCTGATGATCCTTCGTGGGGAGGAGGAAATAGCCCAAGTGTGCAGCAGCTCTGTTGGTCATGAAATACTGAATGGTAGGAGTGTCCCTGTGAGGAATGGTGTAGGGCAGAGAACGGGAGATGGAAGCGTGTTCTGGCTCGTGACTGGAGGCAGGAGCCTAAAACCGTTAAAGCAGCATGTAAACGAATTAAAAGCATTGTACATTTTCTTTTGGCCCAAAACGTGCTTCAGTGGCTGCTGCTCTCTGAGCTCCCGGACGCCGTGTGCTATGGGTTCTGTGCAGCCGCCCAGCTGCTGCTTGGTGCAGGCCCTGGGAGAGGAGGTTAGGAGGTTCCCCAGCAGCAGGAATGGCATGCACAGGCTCTCTCAGAATGTGACTGGGCGTGAAATTTGGATCTTGGAGGAAATGCTCGTGGGGCCTTGGGCCGGGGGCTTCCTGGTAGCCAGGCTGAGCCTGAGGCTCCCCTACCTGTATGTGGGTTGTGTGGGGCCGAGCTGTTTCTCCTTTCTGGGTTGACGTGAAGGCCTGTGGAAGCCTCCCTGGCCATGCTGGAGGATGCTCTCCCAGGGGCCACACCCTGGGGTCTTGTGCCCTTGGGGTAGGGACCATCCTCACTGGGCCACCGAGACCTACCCAGTGCCAGGTGCGTCTGGGTTCCCTGAGGACGCAAATGGGCACATGGTAGCTCTTGCAGGGCCTTCCCCGGGGAGAGGGTCCCCTATGCTCCTGCAGGCTCTCCTTCCTGCTCCAATACACGGCGGGTCAGTGTGGCTCTCTGTTACCATGTGGGAGGCTTTCTTAGAGAAGCTGCTCAGGGAGGCGAGCTGGTCCACTGCTGTGGCCCGAAGCACCTCTCTGAGTGTCTAGACACAACAGAAGGACCTTGGAGGGAAGGGAAGTTTCTGAGCAGCCAGTGTGGGTGCCTCGAGTGAGAGTTTTCTCACCCACAAAGTCATCTACAAACAGAAGGGCCTGGGGAGCTGCCCGCTCCCTGCTGCTCGGGGGCCGAGGGGATGTCCAAACGAGATGAGGCGGAGGTGAGACCTGCTGGCGGCAGGGTTAGGTGTGGGGCTGGTCAGACAGCAGATCGGGGCCTGCAGATGCTCGTCTGGGGTCTGGCTTTTTGTTTGTTTGACTTACCTCCTGCTGTTGATTTGGTGATGTTCAGGTGATTAACAGAGGTGAGACTGGGTGTGCTTATCAGGTAGGATTCATCTAGGAAGAAATGGAATTGGCCCCTAAGAAAAAAATGACTTGTCTGACCCAACCGGGCAGACCAGGATTCCATATTTCCAGATCCCCTCCATTGGCCGGTGAGACTCTGCCCCTTAATTATTCATTATGGATGTTGGGCCCGGCCCCTCATGGAGCTCACCACTCTGGACCATGTTGTCCTGGGGCCCAGCCAAGCGTCCTGCCTGCCCAGCTCATGCTTCAGAGGAGAGACCCCCGGTCCTGCCAGGGCTGGGCCTGCTCCCTGGGACCCAGGGCTGCGGGAGTCTTGGGCTGAGGGGTGAAGTTGGGGAGGAAGCTCTAACTCGCCTACTGTTGTGTTATTTTGATGGCTCTGTGTCTGGCAGTGTCATCTGACAGGCCCTTTGGAAGATGATAGGCTTTAGGTCCATGGGGAGTGTTCAGGAGCTCTAGGACCTCTCTCGTTGATGCTCCACCCCACTGAACACCTCACCAGCTCCCTGGGCTGGGAGAAAGGTGGAAGATGAGATCCCCACTTACAGGTGGCACAGCTGAGCCTCCCAGGTGTACAGTGTGGAGAGAACCTGCCGGGGTGGCATGGCTTCCCCATCCTCTGCCACCTACTGGGGTAGTCCCCTCCTGCTGGGACCCTCCTCAGTGTGGATGAGGCCAAATTGGCAGAGATGGGCTGTCCTTGATGTGGGGTTGCCCCAACTTTCCAGCCCTTGAGGGGACTCTTACTTATGCACATTTCATCTCTTGTACTGAGCTAGGTTCTTGTGTGATGGAGCGAAGATAGCTGCTGCCTTATCTGTGGATTCCCATAGCTTAGGCCTGTGGTCAGGCAGCTGTGAGTGCTCAGTGCGTATCTGAGCGGATGTTATCTGTGGGTGGATGAGTCAGTGGTAGGCGGGTGGGTGGGTGAGTGGATGGATGGGTCTATGAGTGGTTGAGTAGGTAGGTGGGTGGATGGATAGATCAATGGTAGGTGGGTGGGTGGGTGGGTGGATGGATGGATGGATGCATGGATGGATAGATGAGTCAGTGAGTGGGTGGGTGGCTGGATAGGTCAGTGGGTGAGTGGATGGGTGGGTGGATGGATAGATGGGTCTATGAGTGGGTGAGTAGGTAGGTGGGTAGATGGATAGATCAATGGGTGGGTGGATGGATGGTTGGATGATTAGATGGATGTTTGGATGGATAGATGGATGGGTGGGTAGATGAGTCAGTGAGTGGGTGGGTAGATGGATAGGTGGGTGGGTGGTTGGATGGATGGATCGGTGGGTGAATGGGTCAATGAGTGGGTGAGTGGATGGGTGGGCCGATGGATGGATAGATGGGTAAGTGAGCGGGTAGATGGGTAGATGGATGGATAGGTGGGTCCATGGATAGGTGAGTAGATGGATGGATGCACAAATGGACTGTTCCTTCTATCTACTACACCTTTTTTTTCTAAGATTTTTATTTATTTATTCATGAGAGACACAGAGAGAGAGAATGAGAGGGAGAGAAAGAAGCAGGCTCCATGCAGGGAGCCCAACATGGGACTTGATCCTGGGTCTCCAGGATCAGGCCCCTGGGCCAAAGGCGGCGCCAAGCCGCTGAGCCACCCAGGCTGCCCTACTACACATGTTTTTGTACATCCTTCAAGATCCCACTGGGTACCTACCAGAACTCTGGTCTTCTAGATGCATCTTTCCTTGGCTCCCATCCTGTCTGGTGTTTGGTCTCTAAGTACGTGTTTTGTATGTGCCTCATTTGCTTCCTGGTACATCTCACCTTGCTGGGGAGTGGAGTCCCTGGCTGCCCCCACCCCAGTGCTGTGTGGGGAACAGGTGCTTAGCACATAGCCCATTGCTCAGGGGACGGACTGGGACCCGGAGGGCTCAGCTGCTGGCACTTAAGTGCTGTGTTGGAAAGAGAGAGGGACCATGGATGGGAGGACTGGGTGCTCACACATTCTTTGTTTCAGAACTGGGTCTAGGGTCCCAGAGCCCAGACCGCAGGTAGCCCAGTGAAGCACATCATTTCCAACTAAAGGGCTGTCGGTTCCGGAGAGACAGCTCTTCTGGGTCAAAACACTGGCTCAGATCCTATTTCTTATTCTTTTACATGGAGAAAATTTTAACACACTAGTTGTTCACCCAGACCCCCGGTCGGTTTCCCAAGACACACCTAAAACGCTGTGATAGGCCGGTGTCCCAGCAGCCCTTCCCGATGGGGTAAGATGTTTGAGGCGGTGCTGCTTGCAGATTACCGGAGGGCATGGCTGTTGATGGCTTGTAGTGGTGAGAAGCCCAGCAGTGAGCAAAGCCAACGTCAGTCAGGAGGTTTGACCATAAAGGCAAGGCATTGCTCAGCATGAACGGTTTTTCTCCAAAGAGAGGCTGAGGGATGGGGAGGGAGTTGTAGTGGGTGATTCTTCGCTGGTCATCGAAAGTCAAGGTGTGTCCTTGGCTTAGAACCTGACTTGTCACAGTGGGGAGCACACTGTTCTAGCTTCTGAAAGGTCCCCAGTGATGGGCAGAGGGGTGAATTGGGCTGGCAGGCTGCAGGCTGGGCAGTGCAGGTGGCAGCTGAGGAGGGAGGTGAGGGGGCAGATCCTGGGGCCCCAGGTGTGCGGGCTGCCTACCTGGCCAGGTGGCAGGAACAGCTTAGCTTTTCCAGTGGTCTCTGTGTTTGCAGGCCCGGCCGGTGGGAAGGAGTTTTATTTAAGGATTGTCACTTGATTTTTATTTTTGGCTGTGGCTGGGCCTGTTGAATTATGTGCCAAGAGGACTCCTGCTTGAGAGCTCTACTTTTACAGATTTAAAAATAGCCTGGAAGCTGGTTCCTTCCTCCTGGTGACTTCCCTGGAGGCTGGGGTGCTGGGTTGGGCTGGGGCCCATGCTGTCTGGCTGCACGGTGGGCACGAGCCAGGGTGTCCTGTGTTTCTCCTTCCGAGACAGAGTGGTGGTGGGCTGTGGGGAGGAGGCGCCTGAGTCACGGGTCCACGGGCCGGCCCTGCCCCTGCCCTGCTCTCAGACTGGGGCTGAGACCACGTGGGCGAGGACTGCACAAAACGCTTTGCCACAGCGTGCTGCTGTCTCCCTCCTTGCGGGGCCCCATGTCTGTAGCCCGATTGCCTCGTCCCTTTGAAAGCAGCGGCCAGCCACCTCTGTGTGGACGCAGGCTGCAAGCATGACCAGACCGTCTTTTCCTTGTCAGGGTTCTGGAAAGTTCGTCCGTGAGTGGGAGCTGGCTTGTTGGGAACCTGGGCATTTTGGACAAGGAAATGAAGCTTTATTAGAAACTCAACATGAGGGCACCTGGGGTCTCAGTCGGTTGAGTGGTTGAGCATCTGACTCTTGATTGCAGCCCTGGTCATGATCTCAGGGTCCTGGGATGGAGCCCCGAGTCCGGCTCCATACCCAGTGGCATGGGGACTGCTTGTCCCACTTTCTCCCGCTCTGCCCCTTCCTCCCAACACACGCCTGTGTTCCCTTTCTTTCTCTCTCTCTAAAATGAATAAACAGGCAGCCCAGGTGGCTCAGCGGTTGAGCACCTGCCTTCAGCCCGGGGTGTGATCCTGGAGACCCGGGATCGAGTCCCACGTTGGGCTCCCTGCGTGGAGCCTGCTTCCTCCCTCTGCCTGTGTCTCTGCCTCTCTCTCTGTCTCTCATTAATAAGTTAAAATCCTTTTAGGGCAGTCCCGGTGGCTCAGCAGTTTAGCGCCACCTTTGGCTCGGGGCGTGATCCTGGAGACCCGGGATCGAGTCCCAAGTCAGGCTCCCTGCATGGAGCCTGCTTCTCCCTCTGCCTGTGTCTCTGCCTCTCTCTCCTTCTGTGCCTCTCATGAATAAATAAATAAATAATCTTAAAAAAAAAACCTTTTAAAAAAATAAGTTATATAAAATAAAATGAATAAGCAGGGGCGCCCAGGGAGCTCAGTTGGTGAAGCGTCTGCTGTTGGCTCAGGTCATGATCTCAGGGTCCCCAGCTCGAGTCCTGCATCGGGCTCCCTGCTCAGCGGAGAGTCTGCATCTCCTTCTGCCCCTCCCTCATCATGCTCTCTGTCTCTTTTTCTCATTCAAATAATTAAACTCTTTAAAAAACACATGAAATTAATAGATAAAATCTTTAAAAAAAAAAAAAAAGAAAGATAAGTTCATACAGACCATGGACACCCTGTGGGTCCAAGGCTCCCTCTGGGCTCACGGCACCCCTGCCCCCTCCCCGCCGCCCAGCCTGCAGCCCAACTGCTCTGGTGGGACGTGGGTGGCGACAGACGGCGCCTGGGGAGCCGCCCTGGTTTTCCTCGGGGGCACCCACCTGGCGGCCTCGCTTTGCTCACGTGGGAGTGACCTCGTGGCTCACGTGGGGGACCTCAGGGAGGGAACAGATGAACCACGGTGCTGACTGCTCTCTTGCTACGCCCTCGGGTCCTAGAAGGTTCAGGGGCTCAGGCTCTCCCCGGGCGGCCGTTCTGACCTCCCTGCCTCCCACAGGCCCTGTCTGCCCCTGGCCGCCCGTGCCAGGTCAGCACATGCTCAGGGGCCCAGGAGGTCCTGCTGTGAGACCGGGGGCTCCGCACGCTGGCCGCGAGTGTCCGGGCCCAGGGCCTGGGCTCCGCAGGGCGATGGCTGACGACCGCCTGGCTCTGGGGTCAGAGTGTCGGGGCAGGAGTGGCTGAGGGGAGCCTCCTAGGTCAAAGGCGGCTGCCTCAGGCCGTGCAGCTCCCTGTCCCACCCCCATCCTGTCCCCATCTATGTCCCATCCCTGCCGTGCCCCTGTCTCTGTCCTGTCCCCATCCCATCTCCGTCCCATTCCTATCCCATCCCTGTCCCATCTCTGTCCCTGTCCTGTCCCTGTCCCCATCTCCATCCCTGTCCCTGTCTCCATCCTCATCCCTGTCCCCATCTCCATCCCTGTCCCTGTCTCCATCCCTGTCCCTGTCCCATCCCCGTCCCCGTCCCCGTGGGAGGTTGGGCAGGAAGTGCCACCTTTTGAACGACTAGCTCAGCAGTTTCCGTTCAGCAGGAAATCGGCCCTCCTGGTTCTGTCTCAGGGGGGTGGAGGGTGGAGAGGAGGATCGATGGCCTTTGTGTTGCCTAGGCCAGTGCTGTGCCACTGTGAGTGACCTCCGTATGTCATCGGGAGGGGAGTGGGCGGCATACCCACTGCTGGTGGGATCACGGCTCCAGGCTCCGTTCCAGACGTGGCGGTGGGGGGAGAGGCGCTGGCCGCATGGGAGCCCGAGCTTACCGGAGGGAAACGGCCCCGATGTGCTGGGTGGTTCCATTCATCGAGCTGTGGTTGTGCCACCAGCAAAGGAGGCCCCGGAAGAGGTACGCATCCCCTCGCCTCCTTGCCAGGAAGCGGCCCAGCACATCTGCGGGGCTGCGAGAGGCCGCCCTGGCCAGTGGGGGCACTTCATGGCCCAGGTCTGGGGGTGAGGGGGTGAGGGAGTGAGGGGGTAAGGAGGTGAGAGGGTGAGGGGGTGAGAGGGTGAGGAAGCAAGGGAGTGAGGGGGTGAGAGGGCAAGGGGGCGAGGGGGTGAGAGGGTGAGGGGGTGAGGGGCTGAGGCCCGGAATGTGGGGATGGCGTGCCCGCCGTACAGGGCATGGACGTCCTCTCGATGCCGGTGGCTTGGTGCTGGGGTGTCCTCGCTGCCCCGCTCGGGGCCAGGCCTTGTGCTCTCGCTGCCGGTGTATCATGTGAGACCTCCTAGGTCAAAGGCGGCTGCCTCAGGCCGTGCTGAGGCACGTCCTCCCTCACCTGCTGTCGGGTCACCTGTCTTCACTGGCTCTCCTGGAGCCCAGCCGGGCCCTGGGCTGTCACCGACAGCGAGACAGCTGGGGCTGTGGGCCCGAGTCGGGGGCTCCTACAGGTGGACGTAGACTTAGACATGGAGTTGACAGCGGTCGTGTTTGCTGAGCCTGTCCCTGTGGACCTGTGTCACCTCTAGGAATCCCCGTCCAGCACCCCGAGGAGGACCCATGATAGAGCGAGATCCATGAGCAAATGTGACGAGGGGCCATGTTCAGTTGGTGGGGAGTGTCAGGGAGGTTACTCGGGGAAGCGGCGACTTTGGGACTGAGAGGCAGGGAGGGGGCACCAGCATGTGCAAAGGTCCTGGGGCAGGGGCAGACTAAGCATCTGAAGACCTAGAAGGAGATCCTGGCGGCTTGAACCCAAAGAGCAAGGATGAGGGAAGCGCAGGGGGAGAGGCAGCCGGCGAGGTGCAGTGGGGGCACTTGTGGGGTGCTTGGATCTTATCACAAGGCCCTGCCAACTTTTAGGCAAGACAGCAGCAGGTCCTGACTCATTCTGACTTAGGCTTTCAGGGGAACCCCTGACTGTGGTTTAGAGCCAAATTGGAGGGGGTAAGGGGGCCAGTTAGGGACCAGGGTGGGAGCGGAGACCAGCAGAATGCCTGGGATTGGGGGTCCTGGCAGGAAGTCCTGGGTGTGGTAGTGGCATGGGTCCCCTGGGCCATAGCCTGGCCTGGCTGGTACCACGAGGGATGCGGGGGCACGCAGCTCGCCGGCAGGGACCCTGCCCTCCTGTCACCTGGCTCGCTGGCTGCCCTGCCCTTGCCGCCTGGCCCGGCAGAGGCCACCCCTCCTCTCAGAGCTCCCTTCGCACAACCCCTTTAGGAACCGTGTTCTGTGCCCCAAAGGGGGGGTCACGAGGCCTAGGTCTTCGCCCCAGGATGGAGGGGATCTCGGGGGGAAACCGTGGCTGTGGGAGCTGGGGGACAGCTCCCCATGGCCTTGGCGTGTCCTCCAGGCCCCCATGTTGGGGAGGACCTTCTCCCAGAGAGTCGCGGTGGGAGGGGCCCGGGGGGGCAGACAGTGTATGGGAGGATGCTGGGGTGCAGGCGCCTGCAGTGGGGCGGACCCCGGCAGGGTGGACACACGGGACAGCCCCGAGCGCACCGGTATTTCCTGGGCCAGCGGGCCCTGGCACACCGCAAACCTGAGTGCTTCTCACTGGTGGAGGCGAAATCCAGAAATCCAGTGAGCCACGGGCTCGCCAGGCAGGAGGTGTGGCCACGGCCGAACACCCGGGCTCTCGGGGCAGGAGGGTCTTCTGACCTTGGGCCTCGCGACCCCCCACCCTCTGTATGCCGTCGGGAGGGGCTACCCTGCTCTCACGCACACTCGTGCTGTGAGCCCGTCTGTGTCTGGGGCCTCCGGCTGTCACACTGACCTTGGCCTGAATTTGGGGGGTTCAGGTCTGAGGAGGCAGCCAGGACCAGAAAGGAAGCTGCTGGCCGCCCCAAGCACCTCCCTGCCCCCCCCCCCCCCCCCGCCATCCCCCGGCTGAGAGAAGGCTCCACCAGCAGGGCTTCCATCCAGGTCGCTGTCCTTACTGTCTGTGTCCCCGAGAGGGCGGGCCTTTGGGTTACTTCTTCATCACAAGTGTCCTGGTGCCCGAGGCTGTGCGGCCCTCACATGCGACGTGCGGGACGCACCTCTACCCAGGAGACCGCGGCCACCTGGGCTCCTGATCGCTCTGCTTCGGTCCTGCCCAGGCCCCAGCGGGCCCCGGCCTCAGCAGATTTGTTTGGCGACTTTAACTGTCTGCTCAAGAGGGGAAATGGGATCACCAGCTTCCAGCAGCTGCTGTGGAGGAGGCTGATCCACAGTATTGGCCCTCGGCAGCCCTGCCAGCCTGGAGAGGCATCTGTGCGGGGTGTATTCTCCGTGGGGGCTCGTGGCTGGGCCACGGCACATGTTGGGGGCTGCTGTGGCCCATCCCCGCAGCACCTGCCTCTCCCTGCAGAGTGGTCGGTGTGTCTCACTGGGTACCCGTGTCCTACTGGGACATGGGGGCCGAGCCCAGCCCAGCGAAGTAGCAGTTTCTCTGCCCATCACGCCTTCATGGTCATCTGTTCCCAGGGGGTGGTGACCCCTCCAGGATGAGAACCCCGAGAAGTCAGGGCTGACATCCAGGCAGTGTGGGAGGGGCATGAGCTCCATGACTTCGTGGGGCTGTGGAGAGAGCGGGGTCCGCTGCGTGCCCGGTTTAGAAACAAGGCAGAGCCATTCCCCGTGTGACTTGGGTCTCCATCTGCAGGAGCCTTGGGCCTGAGGGAGGGCCTAGGATGTCCAGATGGACACAGTTGCATTTTATTGTGATATAAGCGTTTGGTAATAGGGTTTGCACAGGACTCGGCATAGTTCTTGAGAATTGAAAAAGTTGCCTGAAGCCAGGTGTCATTCCCCAAATGTTTGTGGGGTGACTGAGTTGGGAGGTCACGCTGCAGGGCAGCGAAGGACTTTCCTGCGAGGCCAGCCGGGGTCCTGTGCCCCTGGGTGGTGCCCACAGGCCAGGGCTTGCTTCCCAGGAGCAGCGCAGAAGGCAGGGCCCCGGTGGTTGGTGCTCCCTCCAGGTCAGCTGCTCGGTCAGAACCTGGAGCTGCGCGGGCTACATAAAAGCTCCGCGGCATAGTGTGCGCGCATGGACTCTGCAGTGCGGATGGGCTGCAGGGTGAGCCGGAGGCCTGGCCAAGCTGCGTGCTCACACCCAAGGAAGGCTGAAGCTGGGTGGGCAGCCACCTGTCAGCAGGTGTCCCGCCGAGAGCCTGGCTGGAGCCAGCCCACCTGAGCTCACACCCTGCTGTCTGCTCCCCACAAATGTGTGCATTGAAGGCCTCTCCTCTGGTGTCGGCGGGTCAGGAGGTGGGGCTCCCAGGATGGGGTTAGTGTCCTTGAGAGAAGAGGAGGAGATGCCCGAGCCCTCTCTGCCACATGAGGCCATCACACAGCGGCTGTCGCCAGGCTCAGGAGGCACCCTGACCCCGGCCTCCCAGCCCCCGGAACGGCTGTTGTTCACGCCCCCCAGGCTGTGGTATTTCGTCCTGGCCGCACGAGCTGAGATACACCCCTCTCCATCACACACAGTCTCAGAAGCAGGAGGCCGCGTCTGTGTAGATGCTCGCAGGGGGTCACCCCCGGGGGATGGGGCAGGATGGAGGCAATGGAAGGCCTGGGGGGCCTGTGGGGTCTGAAGTGGGCTGTCTCCGGATCCGCGTGTCCAGCGTGTGCAAATGCTGTGAGGCGCCCACTTAGGATGTGAGCCCCGTGTGGGCTGCATCTGTGGGAGTTCCCTCTTGCCGCTGCACCAGATTTCCACAGACCGAGTGGCTTAAAATAGTGTGTTTATTCTCTTACAGTTCTGGAGGCCAGAAGCCCCAACACAGTGAGGGGCACGTGTTGGCAGGGCTTTGTCCACCCCCCTGAGGTTCTAGGGCGGGGTCTGTTTCCTTGACTTGTCTGGCGTGATCCTGGGCTGCATCCACTACCCTGGAGGCCGCATCCCCGCACCTGCCAGTCTCCTTCCTCCGACCTCTGACCCCTGCCTCCCCTTAGGAGTTTACCTAATGGTGATGATGCAGGGCCAGGATAATGCAGATACTCCCTGCCCCTCCAGGTCCTTAACTTGCTCACACCTCCAGGGTTGCTTTGTCCACGGAAGGGACATGGTCCCAGGTCCCAGGAGTTAGGCTGGGACCTCTTTGGGGACCATCACTCGGTTTATCACACACTACGGTTAAAACCACGAGTCTCTGGCCGTGGGTTTGCACCACTCCTGGAATTAGGTCCTGCGTCCGGCTCTGCACGCCCCACCCCCCGACTCCTCCCTCAGCTCATGGGCCCTCCTGCCACAGGCTCTTCCCCCAGGAATCTGCCACCTTGCTCTTCATCCCATCTGGTCCCGCCGGGACTGCAGGAGCGCCCCGCTGGTCCTCCCACTGTTGCTGTTCTGGGTCAGCGGCGCCTGGGTGGTCTGCCCCCGGCAGGAGCTCTGCTCCGTGGTGGCGGCCTCCAGACCACAGCCAGGGCACACGCGTGTGTCCAGGCCATGTCTGTGGGGTGACCAAGGGCTACCAGGATCCCTTCCTCTGGGACATCCTGGTGGTGGTGGCGACTTGGCGAGGTGATTTGCACCTGTTTTGTTTAGCAAAGAACTCCTCCCATTGCTTCACCTCCGCTCTGGCCCCCACCATGTCAGAGGAGCCCCGGTGACCGGTCGCCCCTGCAGGGCTTCCCCCCACGAGAGGGGCGGGCAAGCTGCCATGGCCTGGCCGGCGCAGACGGGGCCCTCTGTCCGAGTGTGCTGGAACCCACGCCTTCCATCAGCACCGCTGCCGCCGCAGGGGCAGAGTGGACCAGAGGGCTGCTCACCTGGCAGTTCTCTCCCCCACAGAGGAGGAGCTCCGGAAGCTGAGAGAAGAAACCAACTCAGAGATGCTTCGGCAGGAACTGGACCGGGAGCGGCAGCGGCGGATAGAGCTGGAGCAGAAGGTCCAGGAGGTGCTGAAGGCCAGGTGAGCGGGGGCCCGGGCCCCCCACTGCCCGCTCAGACACTCCCTCGCCCCGGAGCCCCCCACGGGGTCCTGGCGCCCCTTACCGCGCCATCCCACTGCATGCAGTCACCTCCGGGTTTGCCCGCCACAGATGGTCCCTGTCATCTTGGCAGGGCCCTGCCATCCCGGAGGGTGACAGGCGCCCCCAGCTTCTGGAGGCACTCTGCTGTGGGATGGAGCCGTCCCCGGTGCATGGCCGCCTCGCACCCCATGCCTCTGCCCACAGGAGCTGGGCTGCTGCCTCACGGTGCTACCAGCGAGAAGCGGGTCTTTCCAGAAGGGTGTTTGTAGGCTCTGAGAGCTGTGCCCCTCCCCCGTCCCGACAGAACCCCAAGAGGCTCCCTGTCTGTCCACACGGCCTGCAAGCTGGTGGCCTGGTCGACAAGGCCCCTGCTGGGACATACCAGCCAACGCTGTTTTCTCCCGGGGCAGACGAGGGCATTGTTACTGTCGTGTCTGGCTCTGGTTCTGACGACACCTGCACTCTGGGTACCTCGCTGCATGGGGTTCAGTTGGTGGAAAGGAAAAGCCTCCTCCTGTTGCACGGCCAGATGCTGGCTTCCTGTCCGCTCTTCTCCGCTGGTTGTCAGCTCCCAGGAGTTGGTGGCGTCTGGTTCTCTTTGGAGAAAGGGTCTTTTGTTTCAGGCTCTGTAGGTGTTTCCGACAACTGCCGTGTGCTTTGTAAGGCCTTGCCTGTCCCTGCAGGGCAGTGTGGCTGTTGTGGGGTCCCTGGGACTCCCGGTGGGGGCCTCAGGCTTGTGAGGGGAGTGACGGGCCCTCCTCTGCCATCCTGCCCTGGCTACGAGGCCGGCGCCCCTTCCTAGATGTTGACACGTGGGCCTCGACCTGCACTTTACCTGATGTCGAACCTTCTCACGTGGGAATCCTTGGACGTTTTCATTATGGAAAGGGGTACAGCCGGGGACCGACTCAGATGATGCCGAGAGACCCAGGGTGGTTGGAGGTCAGGGAACAGGGCTTTACAAAGGCAATTCAGGCCCGTCCACTCCGGGCTTGTCTGGTTGGTCATCGGACAATTAGTGTAGGTTGTAAGGGTTCATGGTTGTTAGAAACCCAGGTGCCTTTCTTCGGAGTCAGTGAGGTCACATGGCATCTGTGTTTCCCAGAGGCCACTCTGCTTCCTTCCCACCTTCTGTGGAGTGGCAGGTGGGACTGTGTACCCTGAATGTCGTGGGCTGGGGTGTCCTGGCTCACTGTCTTTCCTTCTCGTCAGTCTGTCTCGTCCATCCAGCGCACAGACCAGGATGGGTCTGTATTTGGGGTGATGTGAGGGGGGACAGTTCTGTCCCCCGGACACCTGCTTCTGTGTCCTTGTGTCTCCATCCCCCTCCCCCCGGGGCACCTGTCCCTGTGTCTCCATCCCCTTGGAGTAACAAGCATGGGAGTCCAGAACGTCCCCAGCGGCCACCCAGGCCCCAGATCTACCTGTGTCCTTCACCTGGGCCCAGGCTTGGGTGGGGGCCTGTGTCAGTGCTTCTCAGGTGAGCTGCATCTTCCAGAACCTCTGGGCTGGGCAGAGACATCCCGGTCTGGAGGCCATGATGCATGCCTGGGAAGGGAAGGCACTGGGCCAGGTCCTGGCATCTCCCACATGCCCTGGGCTCCTCTCCTGTTCTCAGTAAACCCCCGTTTATCGCTGGTAGCTCTGGGCATGGACAGTTGTTCGAGCGACCTGGCCACAGGGAGGGGCGGTCGTGGAGGCCAGGCCCCCTCCTCCGTGACCTGGCTTCCGTCCTGGGGACTCCACCTCTGTCCTGTGTCTTCCTCATCATTGCTCCGTGAGGCTGCAGGCCTGGCTCACCCTGCTTGTCTCCCATCGAGCTTGTCATCCTGCCTCTCGCTGTAGATGACAGTCCTGGGGTTCAAGCCCACAGAACAGGTCAGTTCGTGGGAGTGTGGTGTGAAATCCCACCATGTGAGCAGGGCAGAAACCACCCCCCCACCCCCCCGAAGCCAAGGGCAGGCTCAGGCCGGAGGCTCCTAGCTCTGTTCTCTGTCCCGGAAGAGCCCTCTCTGTGCCCCCCAGACCCTGCAGAGGCTTGCCAGGGGCCACTTTTCCCACATCCTGGGGTCCCTGCTGGACCAAGAGCCCCAGGAGCAGTTAGTGGTGCATCAGTGGCCCCGGGGCCAGTACAGAACGAGGCCAGGGCATCGGCTGTGGCACGAGAGAGGGTGCAGCCTGGCCTGAACACCCCCTGAGGCATGGGGGCAGAGGGCGTGGGGGCTGGGCCAGCTGCATCAGGCTCTGGAGCTGAACGTCAGATCAATAGTCAGGATCTGGCAGGTGGACAGAAACTCTAGGAGAGCCCTGTGAGGCGGGTTGACCGCTGTGGCGGGGCCGCAGGGGCGGGAAGCCAGGCAGGTGGCTGGCACGGGCCGAGCGGGGACCTGAGCCCAGCTGGCCAGCGCAGGGGTCACCTAGCCTGTGGCCTCGCACGGTGCTTGCTGGCAAATGTCCTTTTAGCAGCAGGCGAGTTAATTGCCATGAGGGCTGTTTATTGTGAACTTAACAGTTGAGAAGCACATGTGTTAATAGAGGAAAGAGTCGTAGATTCATGAGACATCTTTTATTTGGTTGTTAAAAAGAGCTTTGAAGCATGTGCCCATCGTGCTTTGGGCGTCGTGGCCTGGGCAGAGCCACAGCCAGCGTCGAGCAGGGGCTCCCAGGGGACCCCGCTGGCTAGACCTCACTTCCGTGCAGCCAGGTCCCGTGAGTGCTCGCGCTTCCCGCAGCCCTGATGCACATGGTGTTGTGGACTAACAGGACTCCTGCTTCTTCTCCCCTCTAAGGACCGAGGAGCAGACGGCTCAGCAGCCTCCGAAGGGGCAGGCCCAGGTCAATAACGGAGCAGGTAAGCCCCCGGGGGCAGCCGGGACGGGTGCTGGGGAGCAAGTGCTCCTGTGCCTGCCTGGCCTGCTCACTCTGGCGTCGGCTCCCCCCGGACCAGCCTGGGTCTCTCCAGTTGTGAGTTGGCGAGCTGTGGTAGCAAACACAGGTTGTTCGACAAGACGTGATTTTATTTTCCTGTAAAAATACCACCCGGCACCTGTTCCCGCCCGTCCTGATAGAGAAGTGTCGTCATCGTCGTCCCACTGGCTTCTTGGCCACTGACCTGGTGGCCCGGGTCCAGAGCCTGGTGGTCCTGACAAGGGTTGAGCGGGCAGTGGGGTCACCATGGTCAGGTGTGCCCAGGCCCTCCTGGGTCAGGACCCACAGCCCCGTTCTCTGCACATTTTCTCCCCGCCCTGGGCCGTGTTCTGCATCCTACCCCAGCCTTTGTACTTCCTAAAGCTGCCCTGGGAGGAAACTGGATTTTCTGCCCATCTCCCTAGGGGTCCAACCCGTGCTGGGCCTGGCCCTCCCGTCTCCCAACCTAGGGCCTATTCCCGCAGGCTGACCACTGGTGGGCACCCTGTCTGCACTGGGACTTCACAGTCACGCTGGAAGGGCCTCAGGGTTAAGCCTGTCGCATGCACACCTGAGGAAACGGGGACCCCCAGGGGGAAGCCTCTGCCAGGGGCACGCATCCTGCCTTCTAGAGGGGAAGAGGTCCCCTTCCCGGGGACTCTGGTGTGGGACAGGCTGGCAGGCCAGTCCAGGTACAGGATTGGCTGCTGTGCCCTTGGCAAGTGTCAGGGAAGTGGAGGGCGGGAAGACCCCAACTCTCTGGGTCCCCAGGCCCAGGGCCATCTGGGGTGGTGGTTACAGGGGCGGTGGGAGGCGGGGACGGGTGTGCAGCAGGGGCGGCCGGCTGCGGAGGGGGTCCTGGCCTGAAGGTGTCTGGTCAGGCAGCGGGCCCGGCCTAGACGGGGGCGGCCAACCACAGCCCTCCGTCTGACTTCATGTTTTTAAAAATATTTTTACATTTTTAAATGGTTGGAAAAAATGGAAAGGGTGTAGATGTCGCATTCCAGCACCCGTAGTGTGGTTTCACGGGAGCGCAGGCGGGAGGGTACGGGTCGCATGCCCTCCGCTGCCCCACAGCGTCACGGTGGCTGTTTGCCCGCTACCCGGCGTGCGCTGCGGGTGTCCAGGTAGGGTGAGCAGCCCCCGCCCCGCAAGCTCCACTTCTCCAGGCCTGCGGCCCTGGACCCCAAACCCCGACCCTCAGAGCCCTGGGGCGCCCGCCTGGCCCTCCCTACGGTGGGGGGACAGCGCCCCCTGTGGGCGACTCTCTTCCCTGTGGAGCGTTCGCTTGTGGTTTCCTCTGGGTTTGCTGAGGCTATGATGTGGGTCCCTCGGGGACGGTCTTGGGCCCATGAGCCGAGGCCGCCTCCTTCCTTGGGGCCCCCACCAGGACACAGCTCAGCCGGTGTGACAGCGGGGGGCCCCGTGTGGCTGGGAAAGCGGGCCGGGCTCGGTCAGCACGCCCTCTCGAGTGTTCACGCCCCTCCGCGGGGGTTCCTCACACCGCCCCTCCCCAGCCTCACCGGGACCCCTGTCCCCGCAGACCGGCGCGGCCAGGGGCTGTGCCCCCGTGTCCAGAAGTGGTTCTACGAGAAATTTGGGGAGTACGTGGAGGACTTCCGGTTCCAGCCTGAGGAGAGCACCGTGGAGACCGAGGAGCCCCTCAGCGCCCGGAGGTGGGGGTCCTCACGGAGGTGGGGGCTGGCCTGGGGGGCAGCAGGGCTCTGCAGTGGGGGTGTTGGGGATGCGGGCTCCCAGGGCCTGGCCCTCACCTCTCCTCCTCTCTCTTAGGTTGACGGAAAACATGAGACGATTAAGTGAGTACCTGGCGCGTCTGTGACACCGTCTGTGAGCACCTGTGTGGCTGGGGGGCAGGAGTGCTCAGAAGGACGTTCCCCGGGAGTGCCCGAGGGAGGAGGCTGCGTGGGAGGCGTGTCTGGGCCCCACCCTGTCCACCCGGTCCAGGTCGGGTTGGGGCCAGCTCTGCCCACCCGGCCCCAAGCGGGAGGCACAGTTTCCCTCCAGGCCTAGAACCCCCCCTGAAAAGTGGTGGCTCCCCAGATGCTTGCCAGTGCCCAGGCGATGCCACCCTCAGCTGCCCCTTTCTCCCGCCTGGCACAGGCCGAGGGGACGGGAGTGGACAGCTGATGCGTCCCCTGGGGACAGTGGATGGCGTGCAGCACCGCAGCGGCTGAGGAGTGCCAGCAGAGGCCCCTGAGTCCTCTGGGGCTCCCTCCCCACGCAGCTGCCCGCCTGCCCTCCCGGGTGTGCCTGAGCGCTGACCTCACCCGGTCTGTTCTGTCCCCAGAGCGCGGCGCCAAGCCTGTCACCAGCTTCGTGAAGAACCTCTCTGCCTTATCCGACTGGTACTCCGTCTACACGTCTGCCATCGCCTTCACCGTGAGTGCCCCTGGCGCGGTGGGCATGTTCTGCTAACCTCCAGGCAGCCGGCCGGCACCCCTGAGGCTTCCCTAGGGACACATGTCTGTGGCTCCCATCTGTAAAGTGGGTGCTGTGTTGCTGCCCAGCCATGGGGTCGCTGCAAGGATCAGGCGAGGGCGTCAGGGGCGCCCGGGGCCGGCCCATGTGTGCACAGATGTCCACCACAGCGTTCTCAGGTGCAGGCCTCTATCGGCACTTCCATTTGCCTTTCTGGACAAGTCAGGGAAGAGGATGGTGGGGTGGCTTGTCTGCCCAGGGGGTCCCAGGTTCCTCCCACTGGGTACCTGGGGGAGGCTCCTGGCAAACACCAGTGCCCAGGGGGGCAAGCTGGGCCTCTACGAACCCCCGGCCTGGGGAAGGGCAGGAGAGCACGGGTCTGGCCCGGGGGTGTGGTTTAGGGAATATGGACCGGCCACTGCGCCTGCATTGTCCTGTGGCAGCCGTCCCTGGCCCCACTCGAGGAGACCCCCTCATCACTGGGAGGAGGACACAGGCCACCCACCTGGCTGCCAGGCCCTGAGGCCAGATAGGGCGGCCACAGCTCCCCGAGTCCCTACCTCTGCATTCCAGAGGGCTCTGAGACCACCTGGTGCCAGCCCCAGGGAAGACGGGCATCTTGCACACTTACTGAACACAGGATCCTGTGGCAGGGCCCTAGCCCACTTTCACCCTTCATGAGCCCTTGGCCCCCTGTGGCCTCTGGGGCCTTGGTCCTGCCTGTCCTCACCAGGAGAGCACCTGCCATTCAGACCCACCTTCCAGGCCTCTGCCCAAACCCCATGGCGTTCCATCCTCTGCCCCTCCTGAGCGTCCGCTCTGTGCTGGCAGCTCTGCGCCAGGCCCAGGCGGGAGCAGAGGGAAGGGGCCCGAGCGGCACTTTGCCTGGCACATGGCACGCGGTGGGTTCTCAGCCACCTGCCAGTCACCTCGCTTGGCTGTGCCGAGTCCTGGTGCTGCTGCGAGCTCAGGGGAACCGTGCCTGGGGCTAGAGGACCTCTGTGTGGTCAGCTCTCCTCTGCCCGTCCCAGGCCACATCCAGCAGCTGCTGCCCTAGGACATCCCCCTCCCTACACACCCGGAGCAGCTTCTCTGTCCCACCGCTGGTGGCCCCTGCTGAGACGGCAGTTCTTCCCAGGGCTTCTCTGTCAGGCACCCCTCCTTTGGGGAGATGCTGGGGCCCTGGGCGCCCCACCTCCCAGCCCGGCTGGCCTGCCAGGCGGGGCGGGGGGGACGGAGGACGGATGGGGCCTGTCAGGTTGCCTGACGGTCTCTCTCCCACCTGCTTTCTGTCCCGCAGGTGTACATGAATGCTGTGTGGCATGGCTGGGCCATTCCCATGTTCCTATTTCTAGCAATTTTGAGGTTATCCCTCAATTACCTCATAGCCAGGTAGGTGACCTGCTTTGCCATACGAATGATGCTGTGTCCCTGCAGCATGCACAACCCTGGCATACCCGAGCCTGGGCTGCCTCACACCTGCTGTTCTGGGAGGGGTTGTGGGGTGGGCTAGGCTCCCGAGCACCCAGGAGGATGCTCACCCCCACCTGGTTTTCGGGATCGTGGGAGACAGCAGCGGGTGGTTATCCAGCCCCGCAGTGGCTCCCCCTCTTGATGGCTGGCAGGCACCTGCAGGGGGTCACTGTAGCCACTCCTGTCCAGTGATGGCACCCCGGGGATCATGTGGAGCTACAGTCTTTCTGCCCTGGGAGGTCCTGGGGGTCAGAGTCCTTGCAGTCACCCGGCCCGGGCAGCCTGCCCACGTCCTTCCTCTGTGCTCTGTGAGCACCCTCCAGGGGGCTGCGTGGGCAACCCCTCATCCCCAGGTGGCCCCAGCAGCAAACCTTGGCTTCTCAGGAGCCTGAGGAGGGCCCTGCAGTCCAGACTTTAACCACTGCTCAGAGGTTCATGTTTGCACACACTGGTTTTCCCAGATGCATCTCGCCTGCTTATGTGGATTCATTTGGAAATGTTATTTGTAAAGAGAAAAACCTTTATGCACTTGGGAAGGGGCGTCAGTGCCCCGACCGGGCATGTAGCTAAAGTACTTGCTGTTACTGCTTTGCGGACTTATTTTGAAAAACCTGTCATGTCATCTCTGTGTACTTTTAAATGTCTCTTTCCTGGGATCCCTGGGTGGCACAGCGGTTTAGCGCCTGCCTTTGGCCCAGGGCACGATCCTGGAGACACGGATCGAATCCCACATCGGGCTCCCAGTGCATGGAGCCTGCTTCTCCCTCTGCCTGTGTCTCTGCCTCTCTCTCTCTCTCTCTCTCTTTCTCTCTCTCTCTGTGTGACTATCATAAATAAATAAAAATTAAAAAAAAAATGTTTCTTCCCCGTCTGGGTCCCCAGAGGAGGGGCCCGTGAGGGTGACCTTGAATGGTCCATTCTGAGAGCCAGGGTTAGGGGCAGCCCTGGTGGTCTTGGCAGCAAACAGCGGGTTTCCAAAGCCCCTGCCCCGTCGGGAGCCCAGGGCTGCGGAGTCCATGTAATCCTCCAACGGCACCAGCTGTTAAAGGCCTATGACGGTCTCCTCTTTGCCAGGGGCTGGAGGATACAGTGGAGCATCGTGCCTGAAGTGTCTGAACCGGTGGTAAGTCCTGGGAGGGCGAAGGCGTCTGTCTCCACCTGCTCAGGCCTCCACCCACTGGCACTGTGTGGGGAGGCCGGGGTTCCCCGAGGGCCCCAGGTGCGGCTGTGTGGATGCCCTGGGGAGCCCTGCCTGGCAGGTGGAGGTCAGGGAGCAGAGGCCAGCTGCCCCCCCGCACCCTGTGACCCCCTGCCAGCTGACACCCCAAGTGCCCCTTGCTGGCCCAGGCTTGGCTGCATGGGAAGCAGGCTCCCTGCCCCGGCCTGTCCTGACCCTTCCCAGTGGGAACATGATACGCTGCAGGGAGGCACCGAGGGGCTCCCTGGACCATAGGACATGTAGACCGGGATCAGCAAGCTGTGACCACGGCCCTCCATCTGGTTTTATGACATTTTGTTGACGTATAGCGAAATCCTTTAATTTATGCACTGCTGGGATGCTTTGGGGCAGCAGCAGCCGAGCTTAGCAGCCGTGGCACAGCCCATGTGGCACACAGAGCTATGGGCGTTTCCTGTCTGGCCCTTACGGAAGAAGCTTGCCGAGCAGAGGAGACTCTGGCCCCCGGGGTGGAGCTGCAGGCAGGACCCAAGGGACGGAGCCCCTGCTGTGCATGCAGGTCCCAGTAGGGGTGTGGGTGCAGGGCTGCCCAGGGGGCCCCTTTAGGCGGGGGTCAGGGAGGGAGTCTTAGGAGGCCGGCCTGTGTCTGCTGCAGCTCAGCATCCAGGAGGCCCTTGGGAGGTTCTTGTTGAATGAACTCAGGATGAGGTCAGGAACCCCCTTTGCCTCAGTTTCCCTCATTGCAAAGTGAGAGGGGAGGGCTGCGTGGTTTCTGAAGCTGAGCCATTGAGGCACGCCTCCCCGCTGGCCGAGGGGGGTGCCACTGCCCCCGCACCCTCCTAAGCCCCAGCGGGGGTCCCCCAGGATGGTGCACCTGTGCTGTGTGGAGGCAGTAGAGGGACCTGCTCCTGGGGCTGGGAGGCCTCTGAGCTGCTGAACTCTGGTGGAAACTCTCTCCCTTTGGCTGCAGGAACCTCCAAAGGAAGACCTGACCGTGTCTGAGAAGTTCCAGCTCGTGCTGGATGTCGCCCAGAAGGCCCAGGTACTGCTCTGGGGCCCGGCCTGGGGGCGTCTCTGGACCTGCCGTGCCCGTGGGGTCCCCCGGCCCCCCATGACCCAGGCCTGTCTGGTGTCAGCTGACCTGCCATCAGCCTGCGGCCCCGATGGGCGGGCGGGTGCCCTGGAGGTGGGGGTCCTGCCACAGCTCCCGGGAGGGACGCGGCCCCGGTCCACCGGCGGCGAGTGGCTAGGCCGGCCGTCGGGACTCTGTGTCCCCCCACTGTCGCTGTGTGGACTCGCGTGTGGACGGCGGCCCGCCCGGGCTGAGTGACCGCCGTGTTTGTCCTCACAGAACCTCTTTGGCAAGATGGCTGACATCCTGGAGAAGATCAAGAAGTGAGTCAAGGCCCCCAGCTGGGTGTGGGGGTGCGGCCCCGTCTCCCGCTGACCCCGCTCTCCCTTCCAGCCTGTTCATGTGGGTCCAGCCTGAGATCACGCAAAAGCTGTATGTGGCGCTGTGGGCCGCCTTCCTCGCCTCCTGCTTCTTCCCCTACCGCCTGGTGGGACTGGCCGTGGGTAAGGAGGCACCTGGGGGGAGTGGGATGTGGGGCTGGGGGGAGTGAGGTGTGTGGGGTGGCGAGGTGTTGGGGGGAGTGACGCTGTGGGGGGCACCAGCCTACATCCCACCAGCCTATCTGCGGGGCACACATGCCTCCCAGAGGCCCGCTGTTGGCACTCGCTGGCGATCCTCACCTTTAAACTCAGGAGAAATGCAACCCATCACAACGTTAGAGATGTTGGAGTCCTGTGATGATGGTTCCTTAAAACAAGCTCACCCTGTGCTTCCATCCCTGCCCCCTCCCCCCTCCCTCCTCCCTGCAGCAGGGGAGCTGGGAGGCTGGGCTGTGAGGGGTCACGTGGATGGAGGAGAGCTGGAGGGCGGGAGAGGCCACGGGGGCAGTGGATGGGGCAGAGGATGCAGAGGATGAGGTTTCCTTCCAGAGCCTGCCGGCCGGGGTGGAACAGACAGGACCAGGAGTGGGTGGTGGCCGGTCAGGGAGGGCGCAGGGTTTGCCCCCGAGGGCTGGTAGGTGATGTCGTCCAGGGAAGCGGGAGGGACACACAGGGGTTGGGGGGGAGGTTCAGGCTGAGCTCTGGGGCGGGGAGGGGGCAGGATTCAGGGGGCCCCTGGCCATGGGGCCGAGTGCCTCTGCAGGGTGGGGAGGAAGGTGCGGGCAGGTGGAGGCTGCCCCTGACCCCTCAGCCTGCCCACCCCGGGAAGCTGTGTCCCTCCCCAGGCCGGACCCTGATCCCTGACCACCGTGGGGCTGGTGTGGGCACAGGGCCCATCCACAGTGCATGGTGGGGGCGAGGGTGGGGGGCTGAATCTGCGCTGGGGCGTTGAGCCCGGGGGTTGCACCGTGTGGGGCTGTCCCCACCTGCCGCCGCCCCCAGCGTGCAGCCAGGGCCTTGCCGGGACCCCCAGGGCTGGCAGACGGTGCAGCGTTGGGGGAAATGCCCTCAGTTCTGCTTCTCGGGGTGCAGACCAGCACATGAGCTCTCTGACCCGGGCTGAGGGGTCCCTCGGCCTGGACAACCCTATCCCACCAGGTCAGAGGGAGGCAGGCTGGGGGTGGTCCCCCGTGGGTGGTGGCTTAGGGGCTTGTTTGTGAGGTGGTGTGATTGGCAGGAGCTGCCCGCCCCTCCCAGGTGGTGAGACACAGAACAGGACCCCCGTTGGCTGGGTCACCTTGACCCCCTCGCCCCCTGCCCCACACCGGCCAGCCCTGGGCCCTGGGAAGCCGTCCCTGAGCCCTGGCGCTCTGCTCCCTGCGGCCCTGGGCCTGGCCGGACAGGACTGTGGTCTCCTGTCCCCAGGACTCTACGCCGGGATCAAGTTTTTCCTCATCGACTTTATCTTCAAACGCTGCCCGAGACTGCGAGCCAAATACGACACCCCATACATCATCTGGAGGAGCCTGCCCACGGACCCACAGCTCAAGGAGCGCTCCAGCGCCGCTGTGTCGCGCCGGGTAGGCTGGCCTCGGGCTGGGGCAGCAGCCACAGGGCACGCTTACTGCTCCCGGGACGTGGGGAAGCTGGTGTCTTTCCGATTGGGGGTGCGGGGGCTCTCGAGACAGACGCAGGGCGGGAGGGATTCCCCGCTGCCTGGCACTGTGGTTTCAGAGGGCCTGGCAGGGTGCGGGGGAGGGGGGGGGCATGCAGATGGAGGCTCCCTCCCACCTCAAGGCCCCTCGCGCTCTCCCACAGACTTGCCTTAGCTGTGCTGACCCCCAGGCCCAGGCGGGCAGGGTGTGGGGTGCTGGTCGTGACGTCCCAGAGCCTGGGGGCCTTGGCAGGAGGGAGCCCTGGGAGCTGCTGTCCAGGCTTCCGTTCGTGGCTCTGAGGCTCGGGCCTGCCTGCTGCCCACTGGCTGGATCGGGCCTATATTTATATTCACGGCGGGAGACCCCTGGGAGCTGGGCCCTGGCACGGAGGATGCGCTGGCCTGGGTGTCCCCATCCGGGTCTCAGATGAGTGCAGGAGGTTCCGGGTCCGTCGGACTCTCGGGGAGGTCTAGGAAGGCTTCCTGAGGGAGGCGACGCTGCATTGCTGAGCACCATGTGTGCACGTCATCTGAGGAGAGGGTGTCTGGTGACCCGTTGGCAGGAGGGAAGCTGTGGGTCAGGTGGGCTCAGGGACGACAAAGCTTATCGGGAGCCCAGGTCCTCAGTGGGATGGCAGGGTTGTCCTGAGCCAGCAGACAGGCTCCGGTCAGGCAGGTGCAGGGAGACCCGAGGGAAGGGGCGCAGAGGTGGGCAGCCCGGCACCCCGAGACTGTGGGGGGAGAGGAGGGGCTTGTCCTCGTCCTGGGGGGTGGGGGCAGGACCTTCCATTGGCTAAGACCACCTGGCGCTGGCCAGACTCCAGAGAGGCGTGGGCGCGAGGCCGCGGGCTTCCCCGGCCCGGGAGGGAGGCCCCGCCGAGGGTCTGTGCCTACAGCTCTGCTCGGCCTGTGTGTGGGGTCTCACGTCCTGTGGACCCACTCGTTCTCTTGTCTTGGTCACGCGTGCGTATGTTGTCTCCTCTCTGGGCAGCTGTCAGGGCACGACAAGGTACGGTGTCTGTGTGGAAGCCCCGCCTCCGCCGGGGCCTGGTGCAGTGCGTTGCTGTGTTGTGACTCTGTTTGACTTTTAACGTCTCTTTCTGTGGCCTGTCCCACGGCCAGTTCCGATTTCGGAAACGTCTAGAATGGCCTCTGAGCTCCTGGTGGCCTGGGGCCTGGACGGCGTGTGCTGGGGTGCAGGCTCAGCCTCGGTCTCCTGAAGTGGGGTCACCACTGGGGGAAGCGGGCCTGTCCCCACCGCTCTGGGGCTTCTTTGCCCAGGAGGAGGCCGGGCTTGCGAGATGAGGAGCGGCCCCTGGCAGGGGCTTGGAGGGGTCGCACCCACATCTGGGCATCCGGGCGGCCCACTGCTCATCTACCTTCACGGTGGGGTAGGGGGCGGGCAGCTGTGTGCGTCCCGGTACCCCCACCCCTGGCTGGCCTGGCTGAGGGACACGTGTGCTCTCGGCAGCTACAGACGACCTCCTCACGGAGCTACGTCTCCAGCGCACCCGCCGGCCTGAACAAGGACGAAGACACCGGTCGCTTCCATGGTACCAAGAAGGGCAATTTCCACGAAATCTTTAATCTGACGGAAAATGAGCGACCGCTGGCAGGTATGTGTGCGCTGGTCTGTGGCCGCCCTGGCCTTCTGGGGGCTCGTGCTGGGCCCAGCAGTGGCAATGGCGACAGGGCCCCAGGAGGGGTCCAGGCAGGCAGGAGGAGTGGGGTGTGCGTCTGGCCCATTCAGCCAGCTCCGGGCGGGGGGCGTTGAGCAGCATTCAGAGGGTCCCCCAGAGCGCGGCTCAGAGCTGCTCTCCAGCAGGAGTGTCCCCCAAGTAGGTGTGGCCCTGAGGGTCCTTCCTGCGGCCCCCGCGCCCTGGCTGCGACCATGACCTGGCAGGAGGGCCGTGCGGCACAAGGCAGCTGGGTCCTTAGAACAGCCCGCGGGCAGCGTGTGACTGCCAGCTGCCACCGAAAGCCCTGGGGTGCCAAGCTTTGACCTCGTCCGGCCCTGTCCTGCTGGCCGAGGGGGCGCCAATGCGTCCTCCGGGTGCCCTGGCCGTGGTTTGGTGCACCTGCACAGCCGCATGCTTCTCCTTCAAGAGGGTGAACGTCCTAGCTGACACCCACCCCATAGCGGACACCTGCTTCCTAGGAAGGGGGGGCAGGGCGCCTGCCTTCCTGTCGCAGGGTTTTCCGAGGGTGGACAGACGTGTTGGCACATGTCTGACAAGCCCGCGCTGACGGTTCCCACCTGGAACCGGAGAGAAGGGTGACAGGTCGTGTTTGTGCCGCTAGTGTGCGAGAACGGCTGGCGCTGCTGCCTCATAAACCGGGACCGCAAGATGCCCACAGACTACATCCGCAACGGGGTTCTGTATGTGACGGAGAAGTGAGTGCCTCTGGGGCCCAGCCGCCCTTCCCCATCTCCCCGTCCGCCCCATGCTCCTGCGTCCCGCACACTCCCGGCGGTGGCCCTGGGCCACACCTCCCCACCGCCTCTTGCTGAAGGAACAGCTTTGGACGTCCTGGCGCTTGCTGGACGTACCAGGGATGCTCGACATCCTTTGAGCATGAGTCACACACAGCATAGGCAGTTGGTTCTGTCTGTAAAAGCTATGAAATGGTCTCTTGAGGTGAATTCCTTGGTGCCAGGCCAGGGGTGGAGACAGCTGGGGGCCTGGGCAGCACAGCCCGGTGCGGGGGGGCAGCCCTAGGTCCAGCCTCTGCTCCTCCCCCCGGTAGTTACCTGTGCTTCGAAAGCTCCAAATCCGGTTCTTCCAAGAGAAACAAAGTCATCAAGCTGATGGACATCACAGACATCCAGAAGGTCAGCGTGGGCCCCTCCTCCCTTTCCCCGTGACCCCTCCCGGATTCGGAAGGAGGGGGGCCGCAGGGCCACTGAGCGGGGGGTGGGGTGGGGTGGGGGGGCTCGATTGGAAGTCAGATGCATTCACAGCGGGGGAGCGGGGATCAGGAGACTCTGGGGTGCAGTCCTCGGTTCTGCCCATGTCAGGGCCCCCCTTCTAGAAGCCTCCATGCAGGGCCCCCAGGCCCCTGTCAGAGGCTGAGCACGTACCACGGGCCTGTCCCACCTGCTCATGGGTCAGCGCCAGGCTCCTAACCCCCCCAACCATGGTGTGGCTCCCCCGGCCCTGAGGCGCTCCCTCCGCCTCTGGTGTGTCCTCTCCCAGTTTCCCTTGGGTGTGGTGGTGCCCGGGAAGGCCTGACATGCTCGCTGGGAGGGGGTGGCTGAGCCCACCCGCCTGCTGCCCGTCTCCAGGGTCTGAGTGTCTGGGGCACAGGTCAGCCCCAGCGGGGGTTGGGTCCCAGCTCACAGGCACGTCAGGAGCACGCCCCCCCACCGCGGCGACTGCGGTCCCTCCCCAGACAGATGTGCCATCCCTGGGATCAGGCCGGGGCCCTCCCCCACCTGCAGTGCCTGTGGGAGACCGTCTCACTCGGATGCGGGAGAGGGTGGGACGGGATGTCGGCAGGTCTGGTTCCTCGGTCAGGAGGGTTCCGTGGGCTTGCTGCCTGTGGCCCCGGGAGGGGAATGCCCTGGGGTCAGGGGACAGGCGCACAGGAGGGTCCCTGGTGACAGTGTGCTTCGTCCCTCAGTACAAGGTCCTCTCCGTCCTCCCGGGCTCAGGCATGGGGATCGCAGTGTCCACACCATCAACCCAGAAAGTACGTGCTGGAGGGGAGCCAGGGAGTTGGCGGGGTGGAGGGGGGATGCTGAGACTCCCTGGAGGGCCCTTCCTCCCCTCTCCTCCCCCTAGGCTAGCGGAGCTCCTGCCCCTCCAAGTGCTGGGCCCCCCGGGGGTGGGGTAGGGGGGTGGAGCCGGGGTCGGTGTTGCTGGCAGGCGGGCGCTCCCGTCCTCACCGGGGCATCTCCTCCCTGCCAGCCCCTGGTGTTTGGTGCCATGGTGCATAGAGATGAGGCCTTCGAGACCATTTTCAGCCAGTACATGAAAATCACGGCGGCGGCAGCATCTGGCAGTGACAGCTAGTGTTGATTCTCCCGGGACGATGCTGGAAAGGGTTTTGTTTTGTTTTTTCTTTGTTTTTTTTTTTTTTTTTTAACAATTTGATAGTGGAAAAAAATTGGACGTCCTCCTGATCTTTTGCAATAATTCCCCTCGATCTGTGGTTTTTATTGTGTTTGCCCTGCACTCTGCGGACCCCTTCACGCAGGGGTGGGGCCCTCAGACGGAGCCCGCCCTTCTGACAGTGAGGCGTGCCCCGCGAGCTCGGGGGTGCGGAGGGCAGGGGACCCTGGACGCCGGTGGAAAGGATGATGCACAGGAGCCGCCGGCCCCCACCTAGGACCGCTGCTGTCTGCCCCCGATGGAGAGCCCACACCAGCCACACACCCAGCGCTCCAGGGGCCACCGCCCTTCCACACCAAAGCCATAGCTGAGGCGCACCTGCGGTCCCTCTTCCGGGGGTGACAGACGCAGGGAGGAGTGGCCCGGAGGCCCCTCCACAGCACCACGAACGGGACCCTGGGTCTCCTTGGTCCAGCGAGGCCTTCCACAGCGTGTGGCCAGGGTGAGCCCGGGTGGGGGGCGCGGCTCCGTGTGGCCTGCGCCCTGTGCCCGCCTCCCGTGGGCGCCGACAGGCTGGCTGGGCCCGGGCCCCGCCCCCACCCAGGCCACCTGCTGCCTTGGCCTCCTGCGCCGCCGGGGCCTGGAGTTGGTGACCCGCGAGGATTGGATGGCATGCGCGGGTAGAAGCACATCTTTTTAACACTCTGCTCTTTGGAGAGCCCCATGGGATACCTGCCAGGCTCTCGGGCCACACGGGGCTTTGGTGGCTCGCAGATGAGGATCAACCACGGCTTGGCTGGCGCCGGCCTCGAGGCTGCAGCCACCTGGGTCAGTGAGCGGGAGCTCTGGGGTCCCGGGGACAGACAGTGGGGCCCGGGGTGGGGACAGAGAGTGGGGCCCAGGATGGGGACAGAGAGCAGGGCCCAGTGCGGGGACAGACAGCGGGGCCTGGAGTGGGGACATACAGTGGGGCCCAGGATGGGGACAGACAGCGGGACCTGGTGTGGGGACAGAGAGCGGGGCCCGGGGTGGGGACAGACAGCGGGGCCCGGTGTGGGGACAGAGAGCAGGGCCCGGTGTGGGGACAGACAGGGGGCCCGGTGTGGGGACAGACAGCGGGGCCCAGGGTGGGGACAGGGGGGCCCGGGGTGGGGACAGACAGGGGGCCCAGGGTGGGGACAGACAGCGGGGCCCAGGGTTGGCACAGATCAGCAGGGCCTGGGGTGGGGACAGATCAGCAGGGCCCCGGGGTGGGGACAGAGAGTGGGGCCCGGGGGTGGGGACAGACAGGGGGGCCCGGTCTGCCTGCGTGAGCTGTGCAGGGAGGCCCGGAGGTCACTGGCTATGACCGTGAGTGGAGCCCAGAGGTTTGGGGCCGGCGGCCTGCACCCCTGACGTCTGGCGGAGTCGGTGGGCGTGCCCCGTGCCAGCACACACCTGGGCCGGGAGCCAGTTGCCCCCGCGCCCCGCTCGGCCTGGGCCCCACCGGGAAGCGAGCTCTGGAGACGAGGCCGGGGACGGGGCCCATCTGCGGGCTGGGTTCGTTCCAGGACAGGCCTGGGACCTCCGTGAAGGACGGGCTGAGACATTGGCGGTCAGCACACTTCCAACTCGATTACTCCAGTTCCTCAGCTTGTCCTGAGTCCTTTGGGTGTCACTGAGATTGTTGTTTTTTGAAGAAACAGAAGATTATATTTTTTACAGAGAGCAAGCTGTTTTTCTTATTTTTGTATCATTTTTCAGATGTAATTTTTACCTTTGCTCCAATCCGGATGTGCTGGTTTGTGTGAGACCTGGTGGCAGCGCTCACGTCCCCCTTCCCAGGGACCCCAGGGCCACCCGCCAGGGCCCGGGTGGCGCTCCCGGGGGGCCGCGCAGCAGCCTGATGAAGCACACACCCCGCCCGGCCGGTGAGGTCTGAGGGCACCGCGGCGCCCTCCCCTCGCTGCGACCCCCAGGGGACCCGAGTCAGGACCTACTGAGCCTCGGCTCGGGCTCCCCCAGGTGGCGCCAGCGGCCTGGCTCTCGTGGGCCAGGAGCGGCCCCAGGGACCAGCAGCAGGGTGGTGCCCATGGGTGCTGCTCACACCTGTTCCCGGGCCGCCAGGGGTCGGCGTGTGCCCGCGGGGGGCCACCCTTGCCAGCAGAGCGGGTGGTTTGGTTCGAGTCCCTTCTGAGGAGAAAGGGAGATGAAAACTGACCACGTGGGGGGCGGGGGGCCCCGGAAGCTGGCTCTGCCCGCGGGGGGGCGGCCTCCCCGCCTCCCGGCTGAGCGCCCGTAGTTTCTCTCAAATTGTGTAAATCTGGGCAGATGTTTAATTTCTATGACTAATCACTGAACTAGAATGAATGTTACATTTTTTATGTCCGAAGCTTGAGTCTATTTTGAATCTGTAAATAATCGTTCCTGGTGTCACTTTTGTTCAACAAAAGGATCGTACTGTATGAAGAACCGATGAAAACCCCCGTAACATTTTTTTAAGAAAACTTTGTTTGTTTAAAGAAGTCTTGTATAAATTATAATTTTTATTTAAATAAACCCGAAATGCTGTGTGCTCAGGGGCGGGTGGGGCCAGCAGCTGGCACGGGACGGGGGCGTGGGGCGGGAACACCGGTCAGGGCGGCCCAGGGGCCCCGTGGCCACCAGGCGGCGGGCCCAGTTCCAGAAGGTGGGAGGGCAGGTCGGGGCATCCAGCAGGCCCATGACTCGGGGTATGGAGGAGCGAGTAAGGGACAGAAGCAGAGCCTCGGGCTTGGGGTGCAGGTCCTGGCCCCCCTGGGCATGGCTTCCCTGGGAGTGGTGGGCGCCCCTGGGACCAGGTGCTCCTGCAGGCCTCCCCTTGGGGTCTGCGGCAGAGAGGTGGGCAGAGGGTCCCTGGTGGTCCCCGCGGCACGGATGCTGTTGCTGGAGACCGTGGGGGACAGGAGCCCGCCGCCTGCCCAAACCACCAGGGCCCCGCGCTGAGCTGAGCTGGGTGCAGCCACAGGCACCCGGCCTCCCACACCCCGAGCCCCCAGGGGGCCCCCAGGAGGCAGAGGCCGGGTCCCAGGGAGCGAGCTGGGAGCTGGACAGAAACCAGGTCTGGAGGCCCAGCTCTGCTCACAGGTGTGGCCTTGCATCCTACATCCGTCCACCCCTCTGTCGCGGGCACTGTCCTGGGGGCTGGACGTCACGGTCGGCCGCTCCTGGGGGTGGGGGGCGTCTCTGTAATTGGTTTTGCTTGCAGGCCTGTGTGCCCATGCATCACAGCAGACTCTGGGGGGGCATCCAGGACATCCAGGGAAGCGCCTGCTGCCCCCAAGGGACCTGGGCCTTGGTTCTGGGGAGGCCGAGCCCCTGCCGGGCTCCCAGCAGGTCTGTGGCACAGGCTGCGGGCTGGGGGCAGGGCGGGGACATGGTGGTTATAAACCCTTAGCACCCTCATTCAGTTGGGCTTCTGTTCCCGGGGACCTACGGGTGCTTCTGGGTCGGGACCTTCTGTGAACGAGTCTCACAGCCATGAGTAAAGGGGGGAGGGCACCCCTGCACCCGAGACCTGTGGCCAAAGGCTGTGGTTGGTTCACCCGCAGAAACCAGGTGAAGAGCTGACCTCAGCGCAGCCTCTGTAACAGAGGCCCAGCCTGCAGGGGGGTGGGGGAGCCCGGCCTGCAGAGGTGGAGGGGGAGAGCCCGGCCTGTGGGGGAGGGGGAGGAGCCCGGCCTGCAGGGGTGCAAGGGTGGGGGGAAGAGCCTGGCCTGCGGGGTGGAGGGGGTGAGCCCGACCTGCAGGGGTGCAGGGGTGGGGGGAGAGCCTGACCTGCAGGGAGGCGGGGGGGGGGGGGGGGAGCCCGGCCTGCAGGGGTGCAGGGGTGGGAGGAAGAGCCCGGCCTGCAGGGTGGAGGGGGAGAGCCCAGCCTGTGGGGGCGGGGGGGGGGGGAGCCCGGCCTGCGGGGGTGCTCGCGGAATTGAGGAGAATCCTAAGGAGGATGGGACCGCTGAGCCGCCACCACGCAGTGCCCAGAGCACGCTGAAACCTGCCCCCCAGACACACGGGAGCTGGGGGGCCCTGTCTCCTGCAGCGTCCCTGTGCTCCACTGTCCAAGGTGGCATCGAGCTGGGGGGGGCGGGGGGGCAGGGGGCCCAGGACTTGGGAGGCAGAGGTGGGGGGCGGGCACCCGGGCCCCCCCAGGGGCTGCTGTCACGCCGGCAGTGGGGTCAGGGCTGGTGCAGCCGGGGCCGCTTAGGTGAGTGGTCTGAGGGAGGGGAGCCATTCCACCACCACCTGGGGTGACAGGACGGTGGACACTTCCAGATCGGCAGTTTCCGGAATAAGAGGCACATTTTGAGGATTCCATACGACACACTCCAAAAATCGCATTTACGTGTAAAAACAAAACAATTAGGGTAGTCCCCAAATACAGTTTTTAGGAGTCTAAACAGAATTCAGAGACGTACGGGAAAATTAGAGAACTATCCCAAGACCTGAGGACGTATAAATGGGAACGTACGCAGTGTTCCTAGACTGGAAAGCAGAGTGTCCTGATGGGGGACGCCTGGGTGGGCGTCTCAGGGGCGTCTCGGGCGGCTCAGGGGGTGAGCGTTTGCCTTCCGCTCAGGCCGTGATCCCGGGGTCCTGGGATCGAGTCCCACATCGGGCTCCCCGCAGGGAGCCTGCTTCTCCCTCTGCCTGTCTCTCTGCCCCCTCCCCCCACCCCCATGTCTCTCATGAATAAGTAAATCAAATATTTAAAAAAAAAATACCTGAAGACCCAAAGAAGCGGTTGGGCCAGGGCTCATGTTCCGTCTTAATAAAAAGGCAACGAATTTTTCAAGAAGGGACAAGACAGAGGGAAGGGGGTTTGGGCCTTGAAGGTGACGGGGCTTCCCTGGATCTGCAGTGGGAGGTAATGAAAGGTCCGGGTTTGTGCAGCCCCAGCCCCACCGACCCCCCACCCCCACCCCGAGCACCACCTGCACTTGCTGCTTCTGGATGGTCTTCAGCGCAAACCATCCTTAGGCCCAAGTGGCCTCCTTTGGGGTGGCCTATTCTGACCCCTCACATGGATAAAGCAGGGGTACGGTACACTGGAAATCGGGGGCCCCTCTAAGGTGGGCAGGGGAGGGGAACACAGGGACTCTGGGGTGCAGGTCCGTCTCTTGGCTCTTGGCCAGGGTGGCGGTGGCTACACCAATGTTCATTTGATTCTTGATTTTTAAATCCTACGTAGCTGGGGGCGCCTGGGGAGCACAGTCTGCTGGGTGCCCGGCTCTCGATTTCCGCTCAGGTTGTGGTCTCGGGGTTGGGCTCCGTGCTCAGCGGGGAGCCTGCTTGGGGCTCCCCATCCCTCGGCCCCACCCCCTGCTCATGTGTGCTCTAAAATAGTGTAAAACGCACATCGGTGTTTTCAGACAACATGCTCTGCTTTGAACATAGCAAGAATTTAGAAAAGAAAAAGAGCAACTCTGCCCAAAGTAACTTTATTTTTGTCTTCTCAAACATATCGGAGCAAATATGCCATCTTCCCATCTTGAAACCAGCAAGATTAGAAGGACACGAAGCCCCCCTTCAGCCCACACTTGCCCGTTACACAGGATTGACCAGAACAGTCACACCTGCCCACCGAGCAGCAGGTGCCGCACAGGTGCCCACGTGGTGATGACAATAAGCCGGAACAGGGTCAGAGCGTAACGGCCGCCGTGAGGTTTCTGCACTAATGAGTCACAAAGTCAAAACGCAGACTAAGTCTTCTGGATGCTCCTAAGTTTTCACCAACCAGCCATCCGTTCCGATTTCCTTCCAAGACCTTGGAGTCCAGTGTCTGGGGCCTTCCCGGAGGCCGGAGCCCCTCGCCTGCGTGGGAACGTTGGAAAGATCCTCCCGTCCTGTGCGCAGATCACTGAGGACCCTTGGGGCTGCTGAGACCGTCAGGTGCACCCCGAGAACGGCCCAGGGCCTGCGGCAGCCGTCCACAAAGCCGTCCACAAAGCGTCCACAAAGCCGTCCACAAAGCGTGGCTGGCTTCCTTGGGGACCGGAAAATGCTCACCGGGGCTGGCGGGCTCCTCCACAGTTGGCAGTGGAGTTTAGGACGGACCAGGGCTGTTTGGGGGAAGCCCTGTGAAGGAGCACTCCCCGGGGCGCGGGCCTGGGCGGCACCCTCGGGCCTGCCGTGCGGCCTCTGCCCCCGCACAGCACTGCCGCCCCTGCTTCTTTGGTTTCTTCCAACCGGCAGCAAGCAATGAGAGTCAGAAACAGCCAGCGCACTGACTTTCCACACCACCCTTCCCACCCACCGAAGACGGAGTAAACCCACGTGTCCAATTAATTACTCGGAAATGTGGCCCCTTAAAAAAAACAAAAACCCACTGTTAAAGCTGCCCTCTTGTCTGACCCGGATGGGACTAAGTGATAAAATAGGAAATTTCATGTATACTTCAAAATATAAACACTGCACGCGAATTCTAAAAATATACATCGGTTGGCGCTACCCTGACTAGCCACGTCTGCGTAACGTCAAGCTCCTATGGGCACGACGCACATCAGTCGCCTTCTGTAACAGGCTTCCTCTCTCTTCGCGGACAGAGTTCGGGCCGCAGCTTGCACCTCTAATAAAGCTATCTTAGATGCATCTCCCAGGTACCTAAACGTGAATACAAAGAAAACAAGGCCACAGTGGGGCGCGCCTCCAGGAACCCCCAGCCTCTGCGGCTCCAGCGCTGCAGCAGAAACCAAGTCTACAGCACTAACCGTGGAGACCCCACGTATGCTCTTCTGGTGTAAAAGGACATTTTCAACAGATACATAAAATTAAGTGTGAAGAGAAGCACAGGTCTGGACCACGTACGTAGAACCTGGGGCCCACGCCGGAGCAGCCCGGGAACTCGGGGACCCCCCAGCAGGGCCAGGGCACTCGGGTTGAGGTGAACACGGAACCCACAAGGTGAATTCGTACTTCTTGCACGCCAGCTCCTGTCACGCCCCCCAGAGCCCACCTGTTACCCACTCCGTGTCACGACAAAGCATCGCTTTTCTAAGTTTCAAACGGAGGGCACCCGGGGTGGCTCAGTGGTTTAGCACCTGCCTTCGGCCCAGGGTGTGACCCTGGAGACCTGGGATCGAGTCCCGCATCGGGCTCCCTGCATGGAGCCTGCTTCTCCCTCTGCCTGTGTCTCTGCCTCTCTGTCTCTGTCTCTCATGAATAAATAAGTTTTAAACGGATGCTGTGTCCAGCGCTCATGATTGTTCTCGCTGAGGCTGGATTGTCCCAGGAGCACGACCACAGTGGGAGCCCGGGCTGGGAGCCTAAAGGTAAGAGTGTCAGTCCTGTCCACGTCCCTCTCACTCAAACGGTCTGCGCCCCAGGTTCCGACGCAGGGGACACTGCGCTGGAACTGCCCCAACACACAGGCTCCAGCAAGTGTCCCAAGCACAAGGCAAAACGAAGGCAATGTGCTACTTTCCAAACCCTGATCCCAAACAACTCCAGGACATCTTGCAAAGCAGATCAATGAGCCGGGAGAGACCTCACGTCCAGATGGCATGACCTCACATCCATCGTCCCCAAGGTTACTGCGACAGAGCCACTGCTGGGCCCCTTAAAGATCTGCGCTGCTGCCATGGTGACATCCTAAGAAGCCAGCGCCCCCAAACTGACAAGTGATGTTTGCTGAGAGTAAGTGATGGGAAATGCACCCCACAGGCTCACATAGAACTGAAAATGCCTGGTATGTTCACGAAATTGCTGACAAAGGTATTTTTTCTAAAACCAAGATCTAACTATCAAAAATAAATTTCTAAATTTCAATGTATATATCAATGTAATCGGTCTGCAGGAATTTCCTTAAATAATGTTCACACTTCCCAAGCATAGCAAGGCAGGCGATGCGTGATGGCGGCTCAGCTGTCCAATTCCTCCTTAGGATTCTCCTCGATTCCGCGAGCAAAGAGGCGAACCAGCTGGCAGTGGACCCTGCAGAGACAAAGGGCCACGTGTAACCCCATGCCCCCCTGACCCTCGGCCTTGCAGCCGGTCATGGGTGGAGGCAGGGTGGCCATCTCCTCATGGCCGGCTCTGGGCCCGACCCCGCAGGGCCAGGCCAGGGATCCGCAGGGACTCGCCTACCCTCTCGAGAGGCGTATTTTGTAAAGGGGGCTGAGGGCCAAGTGGCAGTCTGGGCGGTTCTCCTTCCAGCACTCCCTTTGGCAGAGTGACAAATCTCTAGATGACTGCTTTCCGAGCTTTCAGGGCCACGGGAGGGCTCCGTGCATGGTGACCCCCCCCTCGTATGGGATGTGCAGGGTTAGGATTGTCCAGTCACCCCAGATGAGGGGCCCCACCCCGGCCCCATCCCAGGGTGCATCGGAACCTGGGGCGCAGACCGTTTGAGCGAAGTGCCCTGGGGACCCCTCCTTCCACAACGAGCATCAGGATGAGAACTGGAGGGGCTCCACGGCCAGCATGGCCATCAGGTCCCCACCGCAGAGCCACCTTCCTCAAAGGTGTTCAGTAATAAAAACCCTGTAACTAAGTCACTCGCTGCTCAAGGCCTGGTAACGTTACCGAGATACCTAGGACATACTTGACAGAAAAATGCTCTTCCTAATTTTCAAAGTGTCCTATTTTTTTAGTAAATCCTTAAACCGGCATTAAAAGTAATTCCACATCTTTAACTCGTGAAGTTACAAAAGCCCAATCCCTGCATGTCTGACCATCATGCAGGGGTTCCCCGGGGCCTGCGGATCTGGGCTGGGCGGATGGTGCAGGTGCGGGGGCCACAGAACAGGTGTGGGTAGACGTGCAGCCCGGTGAGGCTGAGGCCGGCAATTCAGAAGGCCGGACGCTGTGCGTGGGACCCCAGCTCGTGGAAAGCTGAAAAGCCCTTTAATGTGGGGATCACACACTGTGACAAGCCCGTTCTCTAAACGTGGTGACTGAAGACAACGGGGGGGTGGACGGGTGCAGGGTTGCGGGCTATCCTGGAGGAGCGTGCCGCACGCCAGCCTCCTTAAAGGAGCCTAGGAGCTCCCCGTCAGGTGCACGGAACCCCAGAAAGTACACCGACGCCTCCTTCTACAGCCTTTTGTAAAGACTCCTGTTACATGTTTTGGGGGGGGGGGCGCTTTCTTTGTGCTCACGCTTCATCTGGTTGTGTAACACACGTGATCGGATGGCAGATGTCCACACCAAACACGGGGGCCCCTTAACGTCTGCAGAGGACCCCCTGCCCCCAGGGAGGCCGCGAGCCAGACCCCCAACCCCAGCCACAGGCAGGGCTCCAGTGGACCCAGTGACATGGGACCTGCGAAGGTGGCCGGCTTGTCCATCTAAATAATTAGGAAAAGAGAATGAAAACGCCAGAGCCAAGGACAGCTGCCAGTGCCAGGGGTCAGGGGGACGTGATGGACAGCCTGGAGAGTCCTGGGAGATGCCAGCATCCTGGCACGTCTCCCAAAGCAAGAGGGCGGCATCTGGAGGGCTAGACACACACAAACACATGCACGTGTAGATGCCCGGCAGGCACCTGGCCGCGGGCGGGAGGACTCGGTGCCCACGGAGCCCTGGGGCCAGCGCCCACCGCCACCCACCTGACCTCGATGGAGGAGCTACTCAGGATCTCCCCATCGCAGTTCCATGAGCTGTTGGAGACGGAGCAGCAGCAGGACGGGTGCTCGCTGCACATCTGCCCAAACCGCTTCTTCCCTCGCTCCTTGAGGTCGCTGTCCTCCTCCTCCACGTGGCTCGACGTAAACTGGAATTTCTTGACTCGGTAAACTTCGACAAAAGCAAAGTCAAACTACGGAGAAATACGGGAGAGGGTGTGCATGCTTATTGGGCCGGGCCGGGGGGCCGCACGCTGGCAGCTCGCACGCAGACGCAGGCCTGACACCCACCTCCCACCACATCCACAGTGACGGGCACTTTATAAAGAATCCTGGAAGGGGCGCCTGGGCGGCTCAGTCGGTTCAGTGTCTGACTCTTGGTTCCATCTCAGGTCATGATCTCGGGGTCGCGGGATGGAGCCTCACACGTTGGGCTCCACACTCCGGGTTGGCTTTAGACGCTCCCTCCCTCTCCCTCTGCCCCTCCCCCCGCTCTCTCTAAAAAGTAAACAATTAAAAAAAAAAAAAAAAGAATTTTGGTGGTTCCTTAGCAGTAACTTGGAGAATTGTTTACCTTTTCTGGAAGCACAAATGCAAAAGCCCCATAAAAACACCGTTAGACTACACTTTAAGTACAATTAAAAAAAAAAAAAAAAACCTCATAAATCTTACTAAGATCAGAGACTGACCCGCTGCTCCAGGCCTGTGGACATTGTTAGACTTGGGGTCTCCCCGTACGAGCTACAGATGCCAGCCGCTGTGGGAAGGTTGGCTGGAGGGGAGGCCTGTATTTTTTTTTTTTTTTTAAGATTTTTATTTATTTAATCATTAGAGAGAGAAAGAGAGGCAGAGACACAGACACAGGGAGAAGCAGGCTCCATGCAGGGAGCCCAACAAGGACTCAATCCTGGGACCCCAGGATCGCACCCTGGGCTGAAGGGATTAAACCCACCCGGGAATCCCCAGGAAGCTGTATTTTTAACGAGCTTTTGTCAGGAGCAGCCGAGACCCGGAGCTGGAGGGGTGAAGCAGAGCCCAGAACGGCCCTCCTCCCGGCGACGCAGCTGGGGATTCCCAGGGCAAGGACGCCACTTGCCACCTCGGGGCGCAGGACGAGCACCCCACTCACCTGGTCATACTGGTTGGTGTGCCTGACGAGGAATCTCAGAAAGTTGAACCGTGAGCATTTCCGGATAAGGATGAGGTCGGAAGACCCGTCGCCCAGGTGGGCGGCGGGGGAGAGGCCCCAGGGGCTCCGCGGACAAGCACAGCACATGTTGGTGGCGTTGATGGCCAGGAACTTCCCGCAGACCACCTTCCACTCTTCCACCTCCTCTGAAGCAGAAAGGGGTGGGCAGCGGGGCCGTCAGATGCGCAGCGGGGTCCCAGGAGCATCTCCACAAATTCCCCATGCAGCGGACTCCCAGCACCAACACGTGGGACCCTGGGCCACCCACCACCGCCCACAGGGCTTCACGGGGGGGAGTCTTGGGTGATTTAGAACAGGGGTCACCACGTCTGGCCCGCCGCCTGATTTTGTGTGGCCTGTGAGCTACGAGTAATTTCCACGTATTTAAATGGTTGGAAAAGATCAAGAGGAATGACATTTTGTGACATACGAAAATTCTATGGAAGTCTAATGTCAGTGCCCGTGAAGACAGGTTTTGCAGCGCGGCTGTGCCCCTCCCCGAGCTCCGGGCAAGGCCGGAAGGCTGGAGCGTGAGGCGGTCACAGGAACGCTCGCGGGCCCCCGATGCAGAGCCCAGTGGGCACCACCACCATCCGCTCCTCTCCACAGGCTGGCACCTGGCAGCCACCCGCTGCCGCCTGGAGCTCAGGAGACGGACGCGCCGAGCGCCCCGACACGGACAGCGGGAGACGCACACGCTCAGGTTCAGAACCGTACAAAACTGCACACACGGTCGTGACGCGGGGTCCACTTCAGAGACGTTACCTGTGTTCTCTAAGCCGTACAGCGACCTCTTCTGCTCCTCCTCCAGCTGCTGCTTGCTTTGCCGGCACACAAAGCACCTGAAAGACAAGGCCGTCACCACCCTGCCAGTGGTGTACGGACGGGACGCGGACACAGGCACAGACACAAGGACCACGTGCTTCTCGTGTGACAGCAAGCTCAGATCCAAAGGCTTAGCTCACACTCTTTCCCTTGCACGTCGGTTTGAATTTGAATTCTCCAAATCAGACCTCGTAACAGTCCCGTGTGGCCAGGGGTCCTGCCCTAACGCATCTAAGCATCCTAAGCAGCAAAGGGCATCGGGTGCGCCCAGAGCCGGGTCGGCTTGGCCCCTCGTTAGTGGAGCGCCAGCTGGGGTGCCAGACACCAGGGGTTCCCATCCCACAGACCCGACAGGGTCTGTTCCCGTCGCTAACAGGCGAGTCCACGACACCGAGCTCCGTCGTCAGCACGGACGGTCTCTGTGGTCCTGGGCACCGCCGGACACGTGTTCACACCGGTGGGATGACCTCATCAGCTCTGCTCGGCGACAAGACAGCTAAAACGGCCTCCCCCGCTCTATAGTCTCAGAGTCTTCGAAGGAAGGAGCTCAGGTGCACGTGACCCCGGAAGCCCCGCGCCGAGCGGCGCTATCGCTGGACCTGAGAACCACCCTCGCCACCTACACCTGGAAGATACCCGCGTCCACGGGAAGAGCGCACCCCCAACAGCCCGGCTCCACTTCACGCCATTGGCGATGGAGACGCACGGAAGGTGGTGCTTACCCCGCCCGGCAGGGTTTTCTGTCCCTGGGAGACCCCACTGTGTGTCGTGCTGGCAGGAAAGACACCGTCCCTTCGTAGCAGTGATGCGAGAGGAAGGTCTTCAAACCTGGGAACAGAGCATGAAGGGAAGCAGCCCAGTGTCACTCCCTGGCCACCAGACCATTAGTGCACCTGTTCCAGGACACACCACCCCCAGGCCACCAGCGCTTTCCAAGACCTATATGCCAGGAGCAGCACGGGATCGGGCCACGCTGGGCGCCTGGTCACCGGGACTGCCTTCAAAGGGGGACATCTCTGCCAGCAGTGACCCCTCCTGGCCCGCCCTCAGGTCACTGGCATCCAGTGGAGCCCCTGACGTCTGCATAACTTGAAGGAGACGCTTCAAAGGCAGAGCCACCAGAGCCACCTCCCTGCGCCTTCCAGGCAACTCCCAGGCCTGGCCACCCAAGGTCACCCAGGACGACTCTGGCGTCTGGGAGGGACTCTGACAAGGTCGGGGCAGCACTGCCCCCAGAGGGCTGTGGCCAGTACCTGTGCCAGATGGTGCTGCACTGTCTGCTCTGAGCTGGCCTGGCCTGCCTCGACCTACCCCAGAGTGCACGGCAAGTGCAGGAAGCCCAGCAAGTTGTGAATGGGGTCTGAGGGTGCCCTGGGCCACAGCGGGGACTGTGCCGTGTCTTGCAAGTGTAACAGTGACACTGCTCCCTGAGTCGGATGCTGGGCTGGTGCTGGCTATGGTCACATCTGCCTGATGGTGACACCCCTAAGCCCCTCCGCCCCAGCCTCCTGCCTGTGGGACACGCTTAGTAACTACCTGTCCCCTAGGGAAACCACCTTCCTCCCACCACTGCTCCCCCCCGGGGGGGGGGGTCCGGTCCCCTGGCTACCCTCCTCCCCTGCATGGACAACCTTCTACCTCAGCTCCTGGTGAGAGTAAAGGGTGTGCAGCTGGGCCCCTGCAGGGCAGCCTCTCTCCCCAGGGCAGTGCCCCATCCCGGCCTGTCCCTGGATGCCCCTATGTGCACGTCCCGCGGGCCCCAAAACATCAGCCTCCCATCTGCCTCCGGAACCACCTCCGAGCACCGTGGTGTGTCAGGTCCCTGGTGGGGCTGCAGATGCGGACAGGACACACCTCGGGTCCTACTGCAGGGTGACTGCGGGCCCGGACGAGGCCCCAGGGCACAGAGCGAGCAGCGGGTGGTCAGGAAGATGGTGCCCGTCTGACACTCCCGCGGCTCTTCTCATTCCCCCATCCTTCCTCTTCCTACTTCTGGTTTTAGTAGGTACGTTTCTTCAGAGGGCCTTACATTTTAACTCTCAAGCCACAGCGTATGTTTAAGGTAGGTGGGTCCCGGCAATGCCCTGAGCTCAGCAATTTACCGTCCCTTTCCCTCCCTCGGATTCTAAGACCTGGGATCCTTCAATTCAACTTAATACAGATTTGCCCAAAAGCAAACTGGAGAGGACGGTGACCAGATAAATGACACTTCTCAAACTCAGCCAAGGAGTTCGTCTGGGCAGCAGGGGTGCCCACACACCTGCATCCTGCCAGACTCCAGTTCCTACCAGTTCCCGCTCTGCCATCCAGCGGGGAGACCTGGTCTGTGGCCTGGGACGGGGGTCCTCAGGGTGCTCACCCTGCCCCGCGATGCCCTGAACCCATCAGATGTGCACCCACAACTGTGGGGAAGCCGGGCGCTCGGCTCCTGTGACCAGGGGCACCTGCCCCGCAGACACCGTGCACCTGAGCCCAGACGGCGCGCGTCACCCCGAGTTACCTGAGAAGTCGTATCTGATGAGCCCCATCCACCGCTTCTTCTCACTGTCCTTGATGATGTCCCCGTAGAAGCCGTACCCCAGGAGGGACACGGAGTACCGCAGCAGCGTGCTGTTGTGATGAACGGAGGACACGTCCATGGGCAGCGAGTCCCCTGCGGGAGAGAGACGGTGCCCTTTCCATCCAACACGGCGCCTCCTCCCACCCGGGATAGGGGCTTGCAAGTACACAAGGACCCAGATGATTAGGGCCCCTGGGTGGCTCAGCGGGTGAGCATCTGCCTTCGGCTCAGGTTGTGACCCCGGGGTCCCGGGATCGAGTCCCGCAGGGAGCCTGCCTCTCCCTCTGCCTGTGTCTCTGCCTCTCAATCTGTCTCTCTCATGAATAAATAAATAAAATCTTTAAAAAACAAACAAACAAAAAGATCCAAAGGATTAAGATGTGAAGCAGGCAAAGGGCAGTCAATGCAACAGGCTCTGCTCCTGGGGCGCCAGGCACCTGCTCTTCCTTAAAATGACAGGATTTGACTAAAATTTCCAAAACAGGTTTGGAAAGCTGTCCTGGAGGGACAGAACCACGATGGCCCATGAAGCGTGTCCCGTGCCGCTAATGGAAGGGGGATTTGACAATGAAGAGAAGGCGCCAGCATCCTACCCTAGATCATTGTAAATGGGCGACTCGTCAGCAGCACCTGTGAGGCTTTGGGTAACATGTGAGCCGCCCTGGCGTCAGGGACATGAGTGCACCGTGTGCCTGCCATGCAGGGGCTGAGGCCGTGTGGGCAACACAGGGCCGCTCCTGGCTGAGGCGGCGACTAGCTGCACAGGCGGCCTCCTGCCCTCGGGCCGAGTGTGCAGGTGCACAGTAGACGCCACATGCAAGGGGCATTGCGGGCACCACAGATTCGGGCCTGGGCAGCCTGTCTTGACGGGGGCAGGGGGTTGAGTCCGACAAAGAGGGTCGGCCGGGCCTGCACATGGGGACACTGAGGCAGCTGGGCGGGCACAGGGTGCCTGTGGCTGCAGATCGGGGCACCCGCGTGCGCCCAGCGAGCTCCCAAGCCTGCCGCCCGCACGCAGCTTCTCACATGGCCCGTGTCTGCTGGGAGGGGACCTACCCACGATGATGTGCAAAGCCGATGTTTCCGCATCGTTTGTGCCAACAGTGGAAAAACACACACAGTCTGTTGACCCTAAAGAAGGAAAGAGAAGAAGAAGGTCCTTAACGTCAATACAATGATTTAAAATCGTGGCAGGCTTCCCCTGGAGGGCTGCGCGCCTCCCGTTGGCCCAGGAAGGACTCGACGCCATCTGTACAAAGCCAACACCGGAAATACTGACATGAACTCATCAGAAATGCTGAGACCGGCCTTGCAGTAATCCCAACCAGCTCCTTGCGGGGCGTTCAGAGATTGCTCCTCAACCCCGGCCTGGGGAGTGGAGCCCCAACAAATATGCGCTCCACACAGTGCTTATGTCCCCTGCACACACCAGTGGCCACAGGACCCACAGGCACCGGCATGGAGGCATCACCAGTGGGAAAGTGTGTGCAGGACGAGGACAACCTGGGGAGGTCCTGGAACAGCCCCGCAGAGCCTGCACCCCAACACTGGCTCCCCGGCTCACAGAACACACTGAGGCCTCCCTGGGTCACGGGAGTGCAGCAGCCGCTACCTGACAGGAGGGGACCCCACCGAGCACAGCCCTCCCACTGACGTGCTTGTCTGTAAACGGGGCGAGGGGGGGGTGACCTCAGAGCACCGGCCAGTGCCAGGATCCCCAGGGCCTGGTAACAATGCTACGGACCATCCCTCACTCCATCCTGCTAACTGGGTCAGAATCCAGGTCAGCGTCCCCAGCCTGGGGGGCAGAGACTCTCCTGGGATGCTTATTTATAACAGAGATTCCTGAGCCCCTCTGCCTCCCGAGATCCTGACCCAGCAGGCCTGGGACGGGGCCGAGCAGTCTCAATTTTAAAGACGTCGGGCTAACCAGCTGGAAGGGCCTCGTGTGCATTTCCCAGGAATAAGGTGCATGGCGGGACCCGGAACACAGTGTTGCCACAGGCACAGACGGGGCACAGATGTGGCACAGCCCGATCCACAGGGAACGACCAGCACTAACAGGCCCAAAGCCTGGGCGCCACCTGCGTCCGGATGCCCTGCCCTCAGGCCCCACAATAATCTAGGACTCTGGTCATAAGGGACGGCCCATGAGGCTGGAAGGCTGCAGGTTCCTGGCAGACGTGTTGGATTGCAAGCACCTGTGTTGTGTCTGAGGGTAACAATCTGCTCGGCTTGTGTCCGAGGGGAGGCTCTGGATTATTTCATCTAAGCAGACATATGGCTGCTGATTGCTGGTAAGTCATACAGACACACACTCCTGTTTTTAATATGTTTTTCTCTTTTTGTTACTTGTAACTTGAAGACTTTGCTGAGATCTCATTCCGAAAATGAGTCAAAATGTAAAAATTTTTACATGAACATTTAAGACCATGGGAGTGAGCAAATCTTAATAAAAATTAAGAGCAACGGGATCTAAGAAAACCCGTGTGGCCCGCGACCCTCCCATGCCCTCATCTCCATGATGCACGGTGCTCGGATAGCCAGCATGCACATTTCTGAGCCAATAAATGCAAAAAAACCTATTTAATTATCGTGGACTATGCCCCAAGGTAGTTCCTCACATCCCCAGAACCTTCCGGAACGTCTGCAGAGCCCACTGGCTCCCCTGGCATGCCCAGGGACACGGGCTGATGCGACTCCCAAACTGGCCTGCATGCACAGAGGTGGGTCTCACAGCATCAGCAGGAACCCGACAAGGATCATGGGTAAGAACGAAGCGGGGAGCGTCCGGTCCCCCCAACTCCCCAGGCTGGAGCTGTGCTGTGCACAGAGGAGCCACAGCAAGCGGAGCCTCGAGGTGGAACTTCACAGGGCTCAGGTCTGCGCGTGCAGGGTGCCCGGCATGACCACAGCGGCCCTGGTGACTACCCACCTCCCGGAGGGCACCTCGCCGTCCCGAAGCTGGAGGCGCTGGGTCCAAGGGGGTGTGGGTGGCACGGGCAAGGTGCCCGGTTTTCCTGATCAGGGATTTTTAAAGGCGCCCATCGCTCAGCTTACGGCCTACGCTCAGGACCCGTCACGGGCCCACCACCCTCCGCCTGCACCTGCCAGCCCGGCCCCGCCTCTTGCTCCCTGCGCCCTGCAGGAGCCACCGTGACCCCAAGGCAGGGCTGTCCTCACCAGGTTCCAGGTCTCCCACCAGCGTCACCGTGAAAGGCCTCCGGGAGCCCCATGTGTCTGTAACGGCGTGCCCCCTTCCCCACCACCGGCGTGCCCCCTTCCCCGCCACCGCCCTGCCCTCTGCGTCACTTGCCCGCGGTCTGCCTCCCCACGCCCCAGGGCCCCCGTGCAGAGAGCACCATGAACCCCCGGCTGAACGAGCCAGAGCTCCGGGGAGCCTTCAGCTCGCAGGGCCAGCCTGGCACAGCCGAGGGGCCGGCAGACGGGTCCACGCAAACAGCCTGGCCTCCTCGCCCCACGGCCCCATTCCTCCTTGTAACTTTCAACAGCTCATCCCTCAGGTATGACATCATTTCCTCAAACGTCTGTGCGGCCCAGGCCTTACCACAAGGAAGTCCCAGCCGGACACGCGAGGTCTGGCTCAGATCAGGCATCAGGACGTGGTTCCAGCTCTGCCTCCGGCAGACAGAGCAACGTCCCTCCCGAGGCGGGGGGGCACGGCTGTGCAGCACCGGGCAAGACAGGAGGACAGCGGAGGGGACCACATCCTGCCCTACACCAGCCCTACCTCTCGATCTTAAGTGGAGAGCCTGAACTTCGGAAACCCCAGCACGGGACTCCGCGGCTGGAGCTCTGAGGACCAGCTGGGCCCTGGACCACCCGACCCACCTCGGCTGCCCGGCCATCCAGACCCCACACCCTGGTTCTGCGGCCCCCAGGAGCCTCGTCTCAAATTTCCACCAGAACTCTCGCCCCCACCCCGGTGCCTCGTCCCGGCCCCCCCAGGTTACTGAGATCAACGTTGCAGGGTCCCCGGTGCCTCCTTTACCCTCACTCCATTGATTCCTGTCGCCTCTGCAGCAAAGCCACACCCCAGCCACGGCCAACCCATGGCCACTCAGGACCCTGGTGTCCTCCCCGGGGCTCGGCCGGCCTGCCCAGAGCAGGGCACAGGAGTGGGCTTTAGCAGCCCACCCAGACGACACCGCCCGCCGGCCTCCAGGGCCTCCTCCCGCTGCAGCTCACCGAGTGGCCTCAGGACTGAGCCGCGAGCTGGGCCCCCTGCCCTGACCCGTTAACCCACTCCTGGCGCCCCTGCCACGCGGGGCCCTGCTCATTCCCACCCGCCCCGCCCCAGCGGACCCTCAGCACACCCACGTCCCAGCGCAGCGGGCCCCGACCTGTCACCTCCCAGAGGGCCCTAGACTGCCCACCGAGGGAAGCCCCCCAGCCGCTGCCCCGAACCATCTCCTCCACAGCAAGCCCGCTATGGAAACCCTCCTACACCCACGTTTCCTTGTGGAGGGGGGCGTCTCCTGCGTGGGCAGAGGCCACAGCACCTCGTTTTCTGTGACCCCAAGGCCCAGGACCCACACGGTGGCTCCGTCCGTCCTCATGGAGCTCCCGCGCTCCCTCCGAATGTCGGAGGTACAAGGGCTGCTGTGGGCAAACGGCCACGCGGGACGTCGAGGAAGAAGCATTCAGCAGGGAGAAAACTGAATGTCAGGTAGCCCGGGACAGACCACGAGCAGAGACGAAAGACAAAGCCTGACTTGGGCAAGAAGCTGGAAGCTAGAAGCAAGACGCGCGATTACTACACAAACAATAGCCAGTGTGTGTGTGGGGGTGTCAGACTCCTCCTGGCTGGGGGGCGGGCACGGGTCCACGCCCCCAGTGACTTGGCACCTCCTGCACGGAGCCGTCCTGGCAACGAAATGACATGACGCACGCCTGGCGCACAGTCAGCCCGGGACCGAGCGGCCGCAGCGCAGACTCGGGGCGCCGGACACAGGTGCCTCCTCCCTGCCGTGCTGTCTGCAGAGCCTCGAACCAGCACTGCGCAGGCTTCACTTAGCTCAGCACCGTGATTTTTCAAAGAACTAGGTACTTCCTAGAAAGACAAAGGGCACTGAGCTAGGGTGCCTGGGTGGCGGTCAGTTGGGCGTCCGACTCTTGGCTTCAGCTCAGGTGGTGACCTCGGGGTCATGGGATCGAGCCCTGCGTCAGGCTCCACATTTGGCAGGGAGTCTGCTGGAGATTCTCTCCCCCTCGTCCCCCTCAAATAGATAAATAAATCTTAAAAAAACAACAAGTCACCCTGAGCCACACCCCTCCCCAGCTGACATAGGAGGGCGCCTGCCCCAGTGCGTGACCTGCCCCCGGCCCCCATCACCCCCCCCGTCTGGGCTATAGGCCACTTCCAGAAAACCACCTGCTTCCTGGGCTTCCTTCCCTCTCGATGTGCTCTGGGTCTCCGCGCCCCCTGGTCCCCTCGTCCCCGCCAGCTGGTCAGTCCTCGACAGCTGACTGTCCCCCGGCTGCCAGCTTCTCAGCGCCCATGGAAGCGGGCGTCCGGGGAAGGAGGACCCGATTCCCTCAAACACTTGGTCATAAACTGTCCCTCAGGAAATCTGCCCCCGTGTGGGGTAAGATCACCGTTCCAGAAACAGAAGGACCCTGAAGGGAAGCTGAGCCTGCTGCCCCAGGGCGGGGGTGCCCCACCTGCGGGGATGATGCCGATCCTGAGCGGGCTGGGCACCAGCGCTGCCCTGGGCTGGTTCTGGTCCACACCGGCGTTCCTCTGCGTCCTGCCGATCAGGCCGTGCAGGATCTCGCTGAACATGCCGTCTCCACCGACGCAGACGATTCTGCAGGGGACATGGGTGGTTAGGGTCCCTGCCGCTGTCCCCACAATGCCTCACTCTCCACTGCTTGTCGTGGTGGTCCTGAGAAGGACGACCGGGTGGCGGGTCGTGTGGCCAAGCCGGAGCCCACCTAGGCCCCGGGCACGCGTCCCCGTGCTCCCTGCGGCCACCCTGTGCTCCCATGTCCCCCGGGCTGCAACAGCTGCCACCACTTGGGGTCTTTTTTTTATTTTTTTATTTTTTTATTTTTTGTTTTTCACCACTTGGGGTCTTACACCCGTTCCCTCCATCGGGGCTTCTTCCCCCGCTGCCAGTGGCTCCCCGATTCCCGCTGTGGCCACAGGAGGCTGGGCTCCGAGAGGCCATGAGGCCAGGGCTGGGACTGAGCCTCCGCCCCGCTGTGTCCCGTGGGCCCTGCTCATCATCCCCTCTTCCTCAGCCCCCAAGCAGGTGCTTTTCTTCAGGCCAAACTGCTAAGAAATAAGCAGACAAAGCAAAAGCAAAACAGCCTCTCCCTCCACTCCACCTGCCTGGACCTGGGCCTCCACACCCCCCAGGGGTTCTGGAAGCTGGCACCAGGCTCCCACCCTTGCTGACGCTCCCTGCCACCTCCTGCACTGCTGTTCCAGGTGCGGTTGCCTACCCTTCGCCCCACTCGTCCTCGAGGGGGACTGACCAGCCTCTACTTCCCGGGACCTCTCTTCTGGGTCGCTTCTCACACCGTCTGATGTCCCGGGGGCACAGCTGCCTACTGGAGGCCCCAGCTCGGGACAGCCCTGAGGCAGGGGCACTCATCACCAGGAGCCCCACTCAGAGGTGGCCCCGTGGGCCCCGGTCACGCCACTGGTGAGGCACAGGCCAGGGTCAGACTGGCAGCCCTGGAGCTGCCCTAACCCTCACGCTGCCTGGACGCCAGGGGCCGACCCGCCCAGCTGAGCCCTCGGCTCGCGTTCTCCACGCTGGCTGCCCTGCTGTCTTCAAAACCAACTTCAATTCCTTATCTCACAGCTTGGTAACGTCACTGTCACTGTCACTGTCACTTGGGTGAGGAATCCCTGCATGTCTTCTGTAGGATTAGGTCACAAGAACCAGTCAGTTCTCCCCGGACGTGCTGGAGACCATCTGACCCTCTGTGCCTGTCCTCCGCACCGTCCAGCCAGCCCTGCCCACAGCCCAGAACCTCCTTCAGCCTGCCTCAGCCTGGCTCTGATCCCACAGCCTCAGTACTCGCCACACGGCTTTCAGGAGGATCCTTCCAACACGCTTGGTCCTCAGGACCTGATCGCGAGCTCCCTGGAACCTCACCGCTGCAGAGGCAGCCGCCCTTCCCCAGGGCTCGAGTGCTCCTTCGCGGAGCACCTGCCCAGTGCGCCTGCCTCTGCCAGGGGCCGGGGGACAGCTGCGCACAGGACCAAGGGCACCGGCCTCCCGGGGCTGCAGGCGCAGACTCACACGGGAGGCCGGCCGGAAGAGCACAGCAGCCCCTGGTGTCACATAGCCAAGCACACACACCACCAGGGCGAACGAGAGGGAACATGCGACACACCAAAACCAAGGGACGCCACAAACAACTGGTCTATACTCTCAAAAACTTCCCAAGAAACGCTGCGGAACGGCTCCAGGTCTGAGACTAGAGTGTTCATGACAGAGTCCAAGGGAGGCAGGTCCAGGTGTCTTCCTGCCGTAAAGGAAACGTGGGACACACGGCGGGACCCAGAGGACGCAAGAACACTGTGTCCGTGTGGGTGCCTGGATTATCACAGTGTTCTGGTTCTGTAAGAATGTCCTTGGTTTTAGGAAATATGCAAATATTTAGGGAAAAGACCGTGTCTGCAGTAGACTTTCAAAGGATTCCGAAAAGGTTCATCTGTGTACGTAGGTAGTAAGACGGAGAAGGACAACAGTCAGTGGGGGTCTCCAGGTCATAGAAGAAGGTGGGACAGAACTTTGCTGCGGTTTCTAACTTTTCTACAATTACAATCCGGAATAAAATGAAGGGCAGGGAGGGAACCACAGTGAGACAGAAGGGTGAAGCCAGATACCGCCCACTACCTACACGTCAGGGGAAAAGAAACCTTACCCGTCGTATTTGTCTATGTTGATCTCATACAGACTCTCCTTGGCCTGATTCGCACGTTCAGTAACTGTGGGAAGAAATAACATGACGTTGTACAGTCTGCCTTCAAATCTGAGAATCCAATTTAAAATAAAAAGCAAGCAATTCTTTTCTGAGGTCCTATAAAATCCTCAGGAGGGTTTCCTGCAGGAAGTCCCTCTTCGGAGAGGGGACGCTGACCTCAGTAGAAGGTGACACCCTCGGGACACGTTCTGCTGCCTAAGACGTCACATCCTTGGCACCTGAGCGCCGACAAACAGTAACTCTTTGGAAAGAGATTACATCTTCTAGTTGAGAGTAATAATTTTCCTTATTATCCAAGCTATGTTGACATTTTTAATTAGTTGAATTTAAATAAAACAATTTTTTAAAGATTTTATTTATTTATTCATGAGAGACACATAGAGAGAGACAGAGATGTACGGAGCTTGATGCAGGACTCGTTCCTGGGACTCCAGGATCATGCCCAAAGGCAGATGCTCCACTGCTGAGCCACCCAGGTGTCCCTAAATAAAATAAAACTTAAACACAAAGAAAATTCTAGGATATCTCAAGACGTGAGAAAAAGAAAATGTTAGCCTACAGTCTGTGTACTCAACGTAAGAAACCAGCACAACAGAAACTCTAGTGAGTGTCGTCTCGTACCCCAGTCTTGTTTTATCACAACCACTCTTTTCCAGTGAAAAGTTCTCGGTAATGACCTGTCACAGGCCCACGTGCTGCCCTTCGGGTCCACAGCACAGTCGTGTCCCCACATTTCCTGTCAGCAGACGTTCACACAGCTCCAGCATTTGCTGTTACAAAACATGGAGTGCGCATCTGTGTGTGCCTGTGCACCGAGTGCTGTCCCAGGAAGAGCAAGAAACCCAGCATATGGGGCGAACCCTCTCATTTTTAAGGTTCTTTGTCCATGCTGCCAGCAGCCCTTCAGTACGTGTGCACAGGCCTCAGGGCACAGGGTCGGGGTTGGGGGGACACTGTCTCCACGTCCAGCTTCTAGAGTCTGTACTAAAAGCCTGGTGCCACAAACAGGGCACCCCATTATGTTTCTTCAAGCGTCGCCTATGGGTGAAATTATTTCCAAGTCTCATGAATTGCTTGTATTTCTTCTGGCCAGAATTTTCTGTCCATGAGCTTTACCCTTTCATCTTCCTAGTGTATCTCTTGAGTGCTTTTTATGTTAAGACCAGGAGGAATAACACTCGTTATTCTGTGTCGTTCTCATTCTCGTATATAAAATGAGACGTTTCAGGACACCTGGGTGGCTCCGTGGTTGAGCGTCTGCCTTCGGCCCAGGGCGTGATCCTGGGGTCCTGGGATCGAGTCCCACATCGGGCTCCCTGCATGGAGCCTGCTTCTCCCTCTGCCTGTGTCTGCCTCTCTGTGTCTCTCATGAATAAATAAAATCTTAAAAAACAAATAATAAAAAATAAAACAACACATTTCACTTTGCTTAAAATAATCTTGTAAGACGAAAGTCTTGTCCAGTGACCACACTTGAATCATTCTCAAATTTAGTCCCATATATTTAACAGAGAATTTATACATTACCAATTATTTCGGTGGTGATGGAGGCTAGCGTAAACAACGGGGCCACTTTCCTCTCATATATCCGCTTGCCTTGTCCTTTCCCGCCAAATGGGTTGATAAACACCAGTAGATGCTTTGGTCTCGATGCTACGAAACAACAACAATGTGTAAGTCACAGTGGATGCAACAAATACTCAACATGAAGGACCATGTTACTGAACAAAACCAAACTACTGTGGTTTGAGAACTCTACATGGTATCACCCGGTAAAAAGTGTGTTTCAGTTACTGAACGGTGCTAAGGAGCTTCCTAGTCGATGGAGAGGGAAGCGACAGCCTGTGTGAATGGGCAGGAGCTTTGTGTATCTACCAGCGGCTGCGTGAGCAGCCCCAGGCTTACGATACTGCCTGAGACGGATGCTGGCTCCCAAGGAAGCATCCTACGAATCTAACTCTGGAAGGTGGGAACAGCCTCGCCTTCCTCGATTGAAGGAACATGAATCTGCAGAGAACAGGAAGAGACAGACAGACAGGCACAGCCAGAGGCCGACACGGGGATGGATGGAGAGACAGATGGACCGTGAGATGCAGACAGACCCCAGCCCCCGGTTGAGTTCCCTGCAGAGAACTCCTATGTTCCTATGTTCTCATCACACCTATGTTCTTACAGTAACTCCTACATTTCTGTTGAGGCCACTTCAAATTGATTCTGATACTCAAAAAAAAAAAAAAAACTTTAAGGAACAAATCAATAAAAGTTGCAAGAAAGTATATACCCAAGAACACTGAAAACCTAAATCCAGGCAAAATCCTGCGAGTGGAAGTTCACAGCGGTGCCATTCACGACAGCCGCAGAGAGAAAGCACCCCGAATGTCTGGAGGCTGACCTAGCAGATGTGGTCTAGCTACGCGATGGAGAATTATTCGGCAATAAAAAAGCACAAAGTACTGGTGTACTAACCAACGCGCATCCATCTCAAAGCCTAAAAGCGCTCCTGGAAGGGGCCGCGGTGCTGTGATTCCATCCACGTGGTTGGTGGCTGTCCCTGCACTGACAGGAAGGATCCTGAGAAAAGTCTCCCAGGGGGTTGGGCAACACAGCTGTGCGGGTGTATGTCCAGCACCATTGATTTCAACTCACGATCTGTCCACCCCACCGCACGGGAGTTCTAGCTCAGAACTCTCTAGCTCATGAGGTGCCTGTGAGGTGTTTAAAGGTGAAGCACCCCATGGGACGCCTGGGTGGCTCAGCGGTTGGGCGTCTGCCTTCGGCTCAGGGCGTGATCCTGGGATCCAGGATCGGGTCCACGTCGGGTTCCCCGCAGGGAGCCTGCTTCTCCCTTGGCCTGTGTCTCTGCCTCTCTCTCTCTGCCTCTCATGAATAAGTAAATAAAATCTTAAAAAAAAAAAAAAAAAAGGTGAAGGACCCCACATCCGGGACTTACTCTGAAACTCAGCAAAGAGCACAATTAAAAAACAGATAGAGACACAGATGCTGACAAAGCAGAGGCCGCAAACCATCAACCGCTGCAGAATCTAGGCAGTGGGAATGTGTGCTTCTGGTACAGTTCTTGCAATTTTTCTGTATGCTTAAAAACCTTCATAATAAAATGCTGAGGGGAAGGTACGGCAGAGAAAATCAACAAAGCTGAAAGCTGATTCTTTGAAAAGATTCATAAAATTGACAATTCCCTCATAAAGCTGCTACAGACCAAGGGAGAGAAGACAAATCACTAATTATCAGGAATGAGAAAGGGAACAGGACTCCAGAGTCTGCACATATTATAAGGAAAGTGAAAGGACTTCTTAAAAATGAATTTGTAAACTTGGATGAATGGACAGATTTTCTCAAAAAATACAATTTACCGGGATCCCTGGGTGGCGCAGTGGTTTGGCGCCTGCCTTTGGCCCAGGGCGCGATCCTGGAGACCCGGGATCGAATCCCACATTGGGCTCCCGGTGCATGGAGCCTGCCTTCTCCCTCTGCCTGTGTCTCTGCCTCTCTCTCTCTCTCTCTCTCTCTGTGACTATCATAAATAAATAAAAATTAAAAAAAAAATACAATTTACCAAAGCTGGTGGAAGCAACAGGAAATCTGAGTTCTCTGATACTTAATGAAGAAACCAAAGTCATTGATGAAAACCTCACAAAGACTTGCCTCCAGGGATTTAAGGAAAACCACAGCCCCGATACCATACAAACGCTTCCACAGAAGGAAGGCGCACCCCTTAGCTCCCACACGGGGCCACGAACACCTGATAGCAGAACCAGACAAGGACGCTGCCAGAGACTCACACATGGCCCTATTTCTCCCCTGAGCCAAGGCGCAGAAATCCCGAACAAAGAATCAGCAGTCAACTCCAGAAATACGTAAAAAGAGTTGACAGGTCATGCCCAAGTGGGTTCCATGGGAATACAACGGCTTTTACACAAGAGAAACCAATGTTCTTAACACATTAACTCAAAAAGAAGACAATAACACCAGTGCCTAGAGAGATGCAAAAAGCATTTGTCAAATTCAACAATCAGCCGTGCTTTGAGAAAAAAACAAAGTCTAGAAAGCTAGGAATTAGAAAAGATCTTCCCTAATATGTTTTTTTCCTCATTTTAAAATTTTTTTAATTTTTATTTTTTAAGTAATCTCTGCCCAGCGTGGGGCTTGAACTCCAATCTTAAGATCAAGAGACCTGCTCTGTCAGCTGTCCCCTTAATATGTTTTTTTAATCTATTAAAAACCCAAGAAATATCATTCTTGACAGTGAAATGTTGAAAATCGCCCCCTGAGAGCAGGACTGAGATGACCTTCCCTGCTGGGACCCACACAGGGGAGAAGTGTCAAGAAAGAAAAAGAAGATGCATGAAACAGGAGTGTCATTATTCCCAGGTGATATGATTCTCTCAAAGAAAATCCAGAAGAATCATCAATCCATTGAAATGAATAAGTGAATTTAGCAAAGTCATCGGATGCTGAGTGAAATTCAATCCAAGTTCTACACAGAAGCAGTAAGTGAAGATCAACATAGCGGCCTTGCAGAGCGGCCGGGGAAAGGACTGTCCTTCCCATCGACAGCAGGGGGTCGAGCAGGAACCTCTATTCAAATAACCCTTGACCCCTCACCCTATACTACGCACAAAAAACAACTCTGGATGGACTGAGGGTCTAAATGTGAAAGGTAAAACAAAGTTTTGAGGAGAAAATATCTTTATGGCCCTGGAGTAGACAAAGATGTCAAACAGGACCCAAATTAAACTAGAGGGAAAAAGAGAGAGAGAAACAGAACTACACTGAAGTCAAGGATGTCTGTTCATCAGCAGAGTCAAAAGGCAAACCACAGAACGAGAGAAGTTACCTGCAATTCGTAAATCCAATAAAAGATCTGGATCCATAATATGCAAAGAATATCTATGTAACATTAAGACAGACAACCCAACAGAAAAATGGACAGAAGACTTGAACAGGCTCCTTACAAAAGAGGATTTCCAAATGGCCATAAACATAGGAACGTATTTCTCAGCTTCAGTTGCCATCAGGGAAATGCAAATTAACAGGGCAAGACTACTAACACCCATCAGGACAGCTACAACTTGTAGGGTGTGAGCAAGATGCGGGGCAACCAGAACTCTGCTACCCTGCTGGTGGGAGTGCTGCTGGCACTGCCGGTTTGGAGGACAGTCTGACAGCGCCTACGAGGTTGAATGCATGCAGGCCACGTGCCCCAGCCAGTCTACTCCCACGCACACAGCCAAGAGAACAAGCATGCGTCCAGCACAAGGCATGTACCAGAATGTTCAGAATGGCACTGTGTGTAACAGCCGCAGCACGGAGCTGTCCCAATGACCGTGAACAGCAACGCAGACACACCCACGTTGCGGGTGGAGGACCATGCCACCAACAGGACGGGTGGCTGACACCAAACACCGTGACATGGATAAGCTCCACAACCACAACGTTGAGCCAAAAAGCCAGACACGGGAGCTTCTGTGGTATAATCGCATCAGTACGAAGCACAAAAGGAAGCACCAGTTGTTCAGGAGCCAGGCAGCGATCACCCCGCGGGCAGAGGACTGCAGGGCCCGGCAATGTTCTGTTTCTGGATGTGGATGCTGGTCACTCAGGAGCCCCCAGTGTGTGACTGCTCCCAGGGCTGCCCGCTCGGGATTGGGGCGCTTGCCTGGGTCTATGCTACTTGGCACAGGCATTAAACAGACAACACAGAGTTCAAACTACAGAGCAGTTAGGTGGAAAATAAACCTCCACGATTTAACGGGGGGCAGGTTCAGAGCCGGAATCTAAAGACACAAATTCTCAAGGCAGTGACCAGAGGATGGGGTGGGGCCGAGGGCTGGGGGCAGGAAAGGAGCAGGTGAGGACGAGGAGGAGGCCGAGAGATGAAGGCAGTCTCCTGGGCAGACTCGCACAGAAGTCGGGAGGGACATGCGGGACAGAGCGCCCACGGTGCGCCAGGCGAGGTGACGTCGGCAGCCACGCCCTGGGCAGGTAAGGAGCGCTGTCTCCCACGGGATGAGGTGGTGAAACACAGAAGCACGTGTCCTGCCGCCCAAACAAGACGCAGAGGTGAGCCTTCTGGAGTGAGGATGCGTCTCAGAGCTGGTGTCTGGGCAATACTGCCTTCAAATAAGTTATAATGCACGTTTTTGATCCAGATGCCAAATTAATTGAAAAAGACCGAAAACCACCCCCCTCGCATGCTGTTTCCATACTACGGTTAAAGCTTGTGCTGAACTGACCAGATTATGTTTTGAGATTATAACCAAAGAGCGCGAAACAGGATTCCAGACACAGACCATCTCCCACGGAGCGGCAGAGACTCCCGTTACCCAGCAACCCGTCCGCACCTCAGACCTGGGGGCTCACCCCAGATGTGTGGAGACGCCCCTGCCCCGTTCCCTGGCTTGCTCCCCACGTTCACCTGAATTACAGGTGTCCCCATCCCTGCTTCCCAGAAATAGAAACCAAGGCTCAGCAGCCAAGGGACCTGGGCCTCGTCTCGCAGCCCCAAGACACCCCGCCTCGGAGGCCACGGTGGGGGCAGCACACTCTGCTAGGCTGGTCCTCTAACCCATATGTTGGTAAAGTTTTAAAAGTCACACAGATTTGTGCTGCACTTGGTTACAGGCAGCTGTGCAGAAGGTGGGAGAAACAGCAAAGGCCAGAGCACACACGCTTCCCGGGAGCATAGACAGATGCACATACTGAGCTTGTCCAGCAGCTCCTGCAGGGTCTGCAGCCACAGGTGACACAGCGGCTCCTCAGCACAGCAGAAGGTCACCTGCGCCCACTTCCAGCGGTGGCGTCGGGCTCTCTTCACACAGTGCACTGCAGAGACAGACCGGGCGGCAGGTCAGGGCACAGCCCGCACCCCGCGCCCCTCCCGCCGACCCAGGGACTTCCCAGGCATTAGGAGAAAGACCTATTTCTCAGTTCTTTTAACCAATGTTTAAAAAAACAAAACAAAAAACAAAGTAAGAAACCAGATGATCAAAACATCAGCTAAAAGTAGATACTGGAAAAAAATCATAGAAGGCAGTTTCTAAAAAATTAAAAAAAAAAAAAAGGAAAGAAACACTGAGCTTGTCAAACAGGTGATGAAAAGGTCGCCTTTCACTCAAATCTTCGTGAGATGAGTGAAGACGGGGAGGGATTTTGCACCTTCACCTGTGAAAGCGAAGGGCTTCTCCATCTTTTGCCATTTCCCGCTGCCGTAGTGCTTCCCACGAGTGTCCGTCTCTTCCACGGTGATAATCTCCGAGATAGGCACCGAGCAGGCATCTGTAAAGACCACGTCACATGCGTCACATGCACTTCACAGAGGCCACATGAACACAGGAAGTGCATTCTACGACGCTGGGACCGGTCTGCTTTTATATTCTCCTTAGGAATCCAAAAGTAAAAAAAAAAAAAAAAAAAAAAAAGCAATCATTCGTAGTTTTAAAATGCAGAACTAAATGAATTTGGAAACTCCGTGTTATCGGAAGATGGGCTGTTTTATCCCACAGTCACCAACCTCAGAGACTGCCAACCTCTCAAATGACCCACTCAGCTGACTCCTCGGGCCAGCTACTGTGCTAAGTTTGGGGGAAGGTGTTCAAGACGCAGAGACTGTCCTCAGTCTGCCTCGGGGATCCAAGCAGGAAGGAAGCACACGGCGCGTCCCGGATGAGCAGGACCCAGGGCTGCCGGTGTGCTCCCCACTGAGGCGGAGGCCAGGGGTGGCCAGAGGCTCTGGAAAGGCCTGGGGGGTCGGGACAGATGTGGGAGGTGAAGGCCTGCAAGGGCCTGGGGGAGGATGGCGGTCCATGTTGCGCACTGCAGGGAAACCCAGGAGGAGGCCGCCCCGTGGAGCTGCTGTGCTTGTACCCGGCTGGGGGTGGGAGCTGGCAGGTGGTAACTAAACCCGGAGCCTGGGGGGCAGGGAGCGAGACCCAGGACATCAAGCCCCCTCTGCACCGGCTGCCTCCCGGAAGTGCATCTGCGAACTGCCGTTAGGATTTACGATCTATTTTTACACAGAAGAGCGTTATAATTTGTGGTTTAGTCACAAGTTGGCTATAAGACCTGCAATGGGGCCGAAGTGCTCTATTTTTGTAGCAGCTCATGGAAAACTCCTGCTGTGGCACTTCAGCAACTCCACGTCGTCGTTTTTGAAGTCACTGCCTGCAGAGGCCAAGTTCTAAGACGGGGAAGGCAGCGTGCGGATGGACCTGGCCTTAACGGGCCTCGATGGGCCAGGAGGGTGGTCCCGCCAGGCCAGATGTGGCCAGGTCAGGGGAAGAGAGCTTTTTGCAGAGGAACCAGAAGTGGGCCTTGGAGGGCAGCATGTGCTCCGATGCACCAGGCGTCTGTGGCCAGGGTGGCTCAGGGCCCTGCTGTTGGGCACCCTACCCTCAGCCAAGCCTCTCACCGCGGCCTCCCTCTTGGGCGCCTGTCCTCTCGCTCATTCCTGAGCACCCATCTTCTCCCTCCCTCCTGGGCGCCCATCTACCCCCCCACCCCCGCCGCCCACTGCTGCCAGCCCCCCAGGCTCCCTGCCACCAGCTCCCATCCCACAGCCTCCTCAATCCCATGGGTGCTGGCCTGCCTCCTTTGAGCCCCCCCAAGTCCACACCAATGTATCCTGGCACCCCTCCTCCCCCTGGCCCCGCCTCCTGCAGGAGAAGCCAGGTGTCTGTCCGCCTGGGTGGCAGGCCAGGCTCACCGCAGGGATGGTTCAGGAGTGTGGTGGGAGGAGTCAGGGATCCACCACTTACGATCAAACACTCACAGGGAGATCTCAGAGATCTCAGATGGCGGAGAATAGGCATCAGGATCCCCCAGGCCCCCGGGGGGTCACTACCACACTTGGGCCTGCCTGATGAGAAACAGTGGAGATGATATTACAATAACTAGGAGGGCTGTGCTTCTCAGTACTCACACAGTGCGGCTTAAGAAACCACGTAAGAGGTGAAGACAACAGTCACACCTGACTCACAGGATAACCCATCTGAGAGACAGTCTGCACGTTAATAATTCCTACCCGTGCTAGCTGGCCTGACAGCCTCCAAACCGAAGGGGGACACGGGAGATGTCCCGATGCCACCCCCACCTGCTGCGCCAGTGCCCGAGCGCCCCCGGGTGGTCCCCTGAATCCGTTTCATCGCACACAGCTGTGAGGGGACTAGGCCTCTGGGACCCCTGCAGCCTCCGCTCACTCGGGTACTCCCCAGGCGCCGGACCCTGTCCCCGCCGCGGACCCAGTCCCGCCTGCCCACACCTTCTGGGGGAAACCATCACAGAGGGAGCACATCGAGCTGATGTCAGGGTGACAGTGCAGGGCTGGACGCGGTGGGGATGGGCTCAGGGTCAGGGCAGGGACTGGAATGGGGCCAGAATGCTGCTCAGAAGGTGTCCTGGCCAAGAAGCAGGAGCCCAGGGAGGGACCGGGATGGAAGGTCGGGACGGAGGGACACAGGCCTGGGGGAGCCTCCACCAGTGAGCGGGAGCTCAGAGGCTCTGGGCAGAGGGAGGCCTGGTCTGCCTTGGTCTGCCCCTGGGTAAGTGAAACGTGGGGGACAGGACGGGACGAGGGACAAGACAGGGAGGGGCTCTGGGGCTCCTCGGGTGAGACAAGACCAGCGTGTGCAAGCAGGACGTACTATTCCACACGCGCATCACTTCCCACAGAGCACATATGCAGGAAGACACAGAACCGGCCTCTCCCAAGAGGGACAGAGATCGGCAGGGAGGGGAAAACCCCTCTCCCTGAGGACTGGCAGGAACAGAGCGCAGGGCCCAGCCTGTGGCTGCCCCTCGCGGGAACACAGGAAGCAGGGCTTGCTGGACGGGGACGGGGACGCGGAGGGGGCTCAGCTGGCTGGAGGTGGGGGAGCACCTGAGCCACTGGCTGAGCCTGCATTTCACGACCGTGCATGCGGATGATGGTGTCACGCTAACACGGATCTCAGGAAGTTACCTAAGGGGATCCCTGGGTGGCGCAGCGGTTTGGCGCCTGCCTTTGGCCCAGGGCGCGATCCTGGGGACCCGGGATCGAATCCCACGTCGGGCTCCCAGTGCATGGAGCCTGCTTCTCCCTCTGCCTGTGTCTCTGCCTGTGTCTCTGGCTCTGTCTCTCCTTCTATCTCTCAAGAATAAATAAATTTAAAAAAAAAATCTTTAAAAAAAAAAAAAAGTTACCTAAGGTCGGGGGTCAGAGGGGTCCTCCCCTCTGTCCCCCTTGTCTGCGCTCAGCAGAGGACCAGCCTCCAGGGCCCGGACACTCGTTTCCTCTCCAGTTCACTGCACATGTGCAGCTCATGAGCAGGAGGCCCTCTTCCTCCAAACTCCCATCTCTAGGAGGCAAAGAGCTCCACCGAGAACGAGGAGACGCCTGCAAGGCCCGCAGGACACAGAGCGTCCCCTACTTCCCCCAGTCTGCTCCGAGGGGGGCCCAGGGGGAATCACAGCGGCCCCGTGCGGGCATCCTCCACCTGCTGGACACGCTGAGCATTAGCCCTGGACCGGGAAACGGAGGGATGCCTTGCAAAGAGTTAACGGTGGGGACCAGGTGGGGGGCACGTTCACTTCTACCCGAGATTAGCCTAGCGTCTCTAGAGTTTGCCTGCATTTTGCCTCATCTCGCACTGTAAGAGAGGCTAGAACAAAAAAGAACCGTCTGTAAAAGAGCAGGCGGTGAGAAGAGAGGTCAGAGGTCCTGCCTTGAGCAAAGGTCACTTCCAGGCTGGAGCGGACCTGGCTGGCGGCCAAGTCTTTGGTAGCAACACACCCTGGCGGGACCAGCCAGGCAAGGACGTGGGGGCCCAGGGCTCAGGCTGGCCCACCCTCCAGCCTGGCCGCCCCACAGCCCACCACCAGGAGCGCCGTCCCGCCTGAGCCGGGCCTGTGACGCCCTGAGCACCCCTCGGGTAGACTCACCCCCGATCTTACTCATCACCGCATCCTTCGAGCTGATCGCAGCCCCGGAGCAGTGGCCCAGGCTCACGGGAGTCACCTCTCACCTTATAAAAGTAACCACCTGACACCTCCTCCTGAAAGCTCTCGAGGGGCGCAGGCTTCTGGGATCGGCAGGTACCCCCACAGACACGATGAGGCTGGAAGCCACAAAGCTTCCTGCACCCAGGGCCTTCAGGCACCTCTCGTGCTGCGGCCATCCGGCCACTGCTGGATCTGAGCCGCATCCCGGGCTCCCCCGCAAATGCCCAGGGCACCCCCAACATTGCAGGGGTTGGCCAGGGTCTCCTGGGGGCACCGGCCCCAGTAGAGAACCACTGCCCTGGGGCATCACTGTGCTTAGCGACCTGTTGTTTAAACAGAAAACACAGAAGGAAACTAAGGCCACTCCCGGGGGTGCAGAGGAAAGGCAGGCCCCCCCAGTACCCTCCCACATCGGAGACCCCCAGGTCCCATGTACACGTGTGCCTGTCCCATGGGTGCCTCATGCCCAACCTGCTAAATCCAAACTCAGGGGACCCCTGGGTGGCTCAGTGGCTTTGCACCTGCTATCAGCCAGGGCGTGACCCCGGGGTCCCAGGATCGAGTCCCACGTCAGGTTCCCCACAGGGAGCCTGCTTCTCCCTCTGCCTGTATCTCTGCCTCTCTCTCTCTGTCTCTCATGAATAAATAAAATCTTTTTTTTTTTTAGATTTTATTTATTTATTGAGACACATACAGAGAGAGAGAGGCAGAGACACAGGCAGAGGGAGAAGCAGGCTCCATGCAGGGAACCCTGACGTGGGACTCGATCCCAGGTCTCCAGGATCACACCCCAGGTCGCAGTCGGCACCAAACCGCTGCGCCACCGGGGCTGCCTGAATAAATCTTAAAAAAAAAAATCCAAACCCATCCTTTCTAGTGTGCTGCCCCTTTCCAGAGACATCCTTCCCGGCAGCATCTGCCCACCATCCTCCCAGGAGCCCTGCCTGACTTCTTCCCTCCACCCCCAGCCCGACCCCACCCCCCACCGTGCACCCCTCGTCCCTCCCCCTCTCCCAGTGCATGCAGAGGCAAATGTGTCACAATCTTTCCTGGCCTCTCCCACTGTGTTGGGAGCTGCCTGGATGGTGCTGGGACACCCTGCTGCTCACCACGCAGGTTGGCAACACCCCAGGCTGGGGGCAGCTTCGGAGCCCTTCCCACCACCCACCTCCCAGCAAAGTGTTGCAGGAGCCTGGGGTGCGGGCCCCAGAGCGCTGTCCCCGCTCCCCCTGGGGCCTCCCCCAGTCTCATCCCCGCACCTGCACGACCGCCCTCATACAGCAAACACTCTAAACGTCTGTTGGAGTAAATAAGCACAGATGCCCCCAACAGAACTTCAAGATTTTCATCCCAAGTTCAGCCAAATCCTAAAACAGCCTTGTAGAGATTCATGATGTCATGGTACAGTTTACAAAGCCGCTCTACGATGCTGAAATACTACGCTAAAATGACCTTTCTATTGGTGATTCTAAGAACTCCTGAGACGGTGGTGACGCCACCCCTGAAACAGGACGGAAGTTGTGACCTAACCCGGCTGCTGGGGCCACAGCCACCCTGAGAAAGGAGCGCTGGAAAGCCAGCACGTCCCAGCTCAGGGAGCCCTGCCTTGAATGGGGTGCGTGGAGGGGGGGGGTCTCCAGACAAGATGAGAGAGGATGATGGAGCATCACACATCCCGATGCCACCCGACACCCTCCGAGCTGCCGCGTGCCGACAGATCGCCCTGCCCATTCTTCCCCGGCTCCTCGGCCGTGGGAACCCTCTCGGGGCTCTGGGTGTGGGTGTCTGTTGTGTGCTCACGTGTGTGCGTGCAGAGCTGGGGGAGGGTCTGGGGGCCACTGTGCCCCACTGCTGGCTCCTGGAAGAGCAGGCCCCGCCACATGGTCACCTGCTCCTGCTCATCACCCTGACCTCTGACCTCCACTGTCCACCTGCTCCCCACCCTGGGGGGGGCGCTGGGCTGCCACACAGACCCATGACTTCTCCATAGAACATGCTGTGATTTTGGCCACCTGGTCCCACCAGCCCTGCTCTGTCCCCTCACCTCACTCCAGCTCCCCAGGCTCCCGGCCTTGGCTGACCTCGCAGCCTCCTTCTTCAGACGGTGACGGAATGTTCACAAAACCATCAAGAAATCCGACTCACTCGCGATGGCTTTGACCATAACTCATATCAATATAATTTCCCGGGATCCCTGGGTGGCGCAGTGGTTTGGTGCCTGCGTTTGGCCCAGGGCACGATCCTGGAGACCTGGGATCGAATCCCACGTCGGGCTCCTGGTGCATGGAGCCTGCTACTCCCTCTGCCTGTGTCTCTTCTGCCTCTCTCTCTCTCTCTCTCTCTGTGTGTGACTATCATAAATAAATAAAAATTAAAATATATATATATATATATATATATATATATATATATATATATAATTTCCTGTGTCCTCAAACTGAATTTCCCAAGAATATGTCACTACACAACCAGACAAAAAAAGTTTTAAACAAGGGACACGCTGTCTGGGCACGCTCCCCGGGAGCTGGGCACCTGCTGGGGATGCCAGAGCTCAGGGCCACCACGCAGCAACTCAAAAGCCGGCATCTGAAAAGACGCCTACGACCTGCCGGGCGAGTCAGCAGAGCTGTGAGAACATGCGTTCCCTCCCAGGCTTGGCCCAACCTACACCGGTCGGGCTTCGATATTTAAGAAAACCTTTCACCCCGAGGGCCCACAAACAGCGGGCCGGCGTCGGGAGGCTGCGGCCAGCTGGCTCTGAGCTCACCTTCACCTGGTTGCTCCCCCGGCCGTGCCTTTGGGGACACGCAGCCCTCCCTCCGGCCACTCCTTCTCTTCACCTGGCTACGGTTTCCGCGACTCCTGGTCTTGAAAAGGCCTGACTTGGAATCCAGCGCAGAAATACGGTGTCACCCCCTTCCCAGGCACCGAAGCCCGGAGAACAGCTGTTCAGGCCCAGCTGGCCATCAACACAGACCTGGGAGACGCGCTGCTCGGATGGACGACACTCCCGCCGTGGATCGGCACAGTCACGTCCAGGGTCAGGTACGGGCAAGGGAAGGCCCAAGTGCAAGAAGGGCCACCTGCGTTCAAAGGGGACGCCGGGGCGGTGTGGTGGCAGGTCATGGCACCCAGACGATTGCCGCGGGCCGGGGGAGAGCACAGGGTGGGAGGACACCCAGGTCCGTGGCGAGCCTTTCTTCCTTTCCTTCCCCTGCCCGCGACATGAACCTGCCTCCCGTCCCGGCGTTGTCACCATGCGGGCAACGTGTCTAGGTTAGGGCAACGGAGTTGAAGCTTAGAATTGAAATTTTAAGGAGTATCAATGTTTGCGATGCTGTAAAAACTAAGCAAATGCAAAGTAAAGAAAAATACAGGAGAAAAGGCACCTTTTCAACCAAATTGGAGAAAGAAAACCATATATTTTCAATACTCGATACTTTTATTTTACACCGTTAAACATTTTATAAACTGATCTCAAATGTGACACTCACTCTGACCGCTCCTCTCCCCTGATGATAAATTCTACCACGTATCCAATGCACTATGGATCTCAAAGTAGCAGGGAATGAATTTATCAGGTGCCGCCGGGACATGCAGCCCCTACCTGACCTGCTGGCGTGTAAAGGAAGTTCTAGCCACAGTGACCTGGAACCTACTGCCACCCCTCAGACACACTAGCAGACACCCACGTGCATACTGCACATCCCGCCAGACACACACACAACACCAGGCACACACACACCACATACACACACCCCCACACATGGGTACCCGCTACCTGCCAGGGTCTCCTCCTTCCCAGCCGCCTCCTCAGCACACGGGCCCCCTCTGTGATCACAGTGTGCACACACACACATGCACACACGTCGTCATTTTTCTGCCTCCCTGCTAGGTCCCAGCTCCCTGAGGACGGCTCTGCCTGTGGTGTCCAGGGCCGCCTGTGTGTCCTTAGGGGGCCCCACGTGCTCGCACCGTGTAAAGCTGACACACTGGCTCTATGCTGGGAGCGTGGTAAGAGCAGCAAGCCTGGCCCTGGTGAGTGCAGGTCTGTGCTACATCTACATCTGTAAGTGCATACAATCCTCATGACAACTCCAGGGTAAGTAGGATCCTCGCTGTACAGACGGACTCAACAGGAGACTTCACACGTCTCCAATCTCCGGGAAGTCAGAGACCTCACCCAGGCCACCGACAGTGAGCGACAGGCCCAGGACCAGCTCTGGCCCATCGACCAAAACATACTCCTCTCAGGCGTCCCTGCTCTGCCTGCACCTGGTCCCGAAGGGCCCACCTCAATGCCAGGGCCCGAGACAGGCCACAGGCAGTGTGCAGGAACAGCCACAAACCGTACAGCAAACTGTGTGCACTTGCACGCGTATCTTTAATTTTGAAGGACTTCCACTTTCATTTGTATGGATCTCCTTATAAATACTATAGCAGGGCAGGTCATTTTGTTAGGTTTTGCTCATTTTATAAATAATTCTTAGAATGCGGCTCACGTGAGCCAGAAGGCGCCGGCTGCCCCAGCCTCACCCACTCTGCCCATCAGACCTCAGATGGACTGAGACACACCTCTGTGTGTTTAAGCTCATCATGACGTCTTCTAATAATAAAGCAATCCATTTTAAGGGCCACTGGTACTGGTTCAAACATTACAACTGAGAAAAATGTTCTCATATAACAAAGTCCTTTCTAAAAATGGAATGAAATGTTGCCGCCAAATCTCAGCTCAAAGTTTAAGTGCTTTGCTGACAACGGGTACAGCTCCCTGTGCTTCCCTTCGTGAGGAGGGTGACTTGTGTTGAGAGGCAGTTAACCCTCCAGCAAAGGTGAGGACCAAATGTCCACCACATCCCAGCAAAGTCACAGGTGACGCCAGTGAGACCACCAGCTCTGCAGCGATCTGGACACACCCACCCAGGGGCAATGGCAAGGGCCCTGCCTTCTGTTGTCTCCCTTGTTGGGTCTGTTCTGTATGCCCTGCCCTCAGTCCCCATCATGACCTGCTCAGGTGAATTCCCTCCACAATCATGACTCAGTTGAGAAACAGTGTCTGCTGTCAATCAGCTTTACCGCTCCCAGTTCCGGGATGACCCTGTGTGCTACACATCGGCCACGCATCCAAGGGGAGAGGGACTTCCTATGTGTCATAAGGGTGGCACGTGTGTGTGAGTATACACACACACACACACACACACAAATGGGGTGGCATCAAGACAGTCGGAGCATGCTCCTCTCCAAGGCTCACCCAGGAGGCCTGACACTGGACCAGAACAAAAGCAAGTTCACAATCAAGGGCACGGCTCTGTTCCACGACACTGTGTCATATACCAGGGCCCTGTGCAGGAAGGAGCAGATGGGACAGGCCAGGAGTGGGCCACAACACAATGGTGTGGCCTGACATGCTGGGTCAAATTCTGAGCCTTCTTTGTGCTCAGGAGGCAGATGATGGTGAGAAAAAAAGACAACAGAGATTTAAAAACATGATTCAACCATATGTAATCTAAACTTACTTCAAATCTAACAATGGAACAAGTAGAGAGTAAAAGGATGAAAAAGACATGTCACACAAACATTAATCAAAAGAAAGCAGGAGTTGGGGCACCTGGGTGGCTCAGCTGGTTAAAAGTCCAATTCTTGATTTCAGCTCAGGTCATAATCTCAGGGTCATGAGATCAAGCTCCACATCAGGCTCTGCATGCAGCTCAGAGTCTACTGGAGACTCTTTCTCTCCCTCTCCTTCTGCCCTCCCCTTCCACTCATGCATGTGTGTGCTCTCTCTCTGAAAGCAAGCATGCAAGAAAGCAACCAAGCAAGCAGGCTGGCAGGAGTGGCTTGTTAACAGATAATGTAGACCTCAGAACAAAGAAAACTACCACAGAGATGGATATTACATAATGAAAAAGCATCAACTCCAAATGAAGAGATAGCAATCCTGAACATGTATGCATCAAACAACAGAGCAGGAAAATATATAAAGCCAAAATTTATACAACTACAAGGCAAGGCAAAATAGAGACATCCACAATTATAGTTGGAGACTTCAACAATCAATAGAACAGCTAGACAGATCAGCAAGGATATTAAGAACCAACACGATCATCAACCAACAGGAGCCATCACATTTCTCCGACAACAGCAGAATACACACTCTACCAGGTGCCTATGGAACATACACCACCACAGGCCACATCACTCCAATGCATTCCTCTTATTATTAAGTTACTTCACGCTTTGGGGGATGTAGGCAGATTTGTGTGAAAACTGGTCAGAGAGAAAGGAACTGGTCCAATTCTGATGCCTGAGCCCAATCTGCAAATGGATATGCTCTTCCTTAGAGGGAACGTGAGCTTTCTGCTTACACACCAGTGCATGATGGGACCAGAACCCAAATGGGTGTGTTTCCTAAATTGCAGTATTGTTTTTTCCAAATGACCAGATTTGTTTGCTTGCCTGTTTTGAAGGTCAAAATATTTTTAGTCATCTGGATTAGCTGCTTTTACAATACATCACATGGTTATTCCCTCTCTACAAATAATGATTTAGAGCAGGGTCAGCAAGCTGCAGGCCAAATCCAGCCAGCTGTCTGCTTTTATAAATAAAGTTTTATTGGCACACAGCCACATGAGTTCATTTATATACTGCCTGTAGCTGCTTTTGTGCTAAAACAGCAGAGCTGAAGAATTGTGACCCACAAAGCCTAAAACATTTGTTATCAAGCCCTTTAAGAAAATGTTTGCAGGCATGTTTTAGAGTAACAAAACTTACCCTTGAATGACCTCAGAAAAATTACAATTTTTCTGAGCATGTTCGGCTACTGCTAAATCAGGGAATCTGATAATAATGGTGGCAAGCGCCTGAGGAGACGCCACAGGAGTGTCTGCTGTTTTACGACATCTGCTAAGACCACAGAGGCTGTGTGCCTCTTCCTACAGGGGCGCTTACCCAAATCTGGAGATTCTATTCTTTTCTGAAAAAGGTAGATAGGATTGCCATTTATTCCCTGTGGCGATACACTGAGATTCCTCTCTACCCGAGAGTGCAGGTCATAGCTTTATGTCATCTGCCTGCATTACTTGTGGTTTCAGAACAGGGCACAAACAGGACTTCTGCAGCGTATACCAGGTGGGCATTTGGCACATGGCACTTTAGGGTTTGAGGTGTTACCCTTCAGGATTGTGGAGAATTTGTTGGCTTTGTACAATTTATTCCGCTTCCTAATTACTCCCCGTGGTTTCAAACCCACTCCCCTTTCAGAGAAAAGCAAGGGTGTTTAACAGCAAAAACCCAGCAAGAGATTCCTGGGAGCCCTTCTCCCACCTCTCCCTGCAGGGGCTGTGGGAGTGCAATGCCCGCAGGCCCTCTCCCCTGCTGCTTGGCCAGGGGGTTTGGGGGGCTCCTGGAGAAAGGGGTGAACTGACACTGGATTCTGCTCTCCCAAGAGAATGCAGGGTAGAGAAGACAAAAACATTCTAAAATTTAATTTAAGGGCAGCCTGGGTGGCTCAGCAGTTTGGCGCCTGCCTTCAGCCCAGGGCCTGATCCTGGAGACCCGGAATCGAGTCCCACATCGGGCTCCCTGCCTGGAGCCTGCTTCTCCCTCTGCCTGCATCTCTCCCTCCCTCCGTGTTTCTCATGAATAAATAAATCTTTAAAAAAATTTTAATTTCAAAAGCAAAACTCACAACATAAAGCACAGAGCAATAACTAGCAGAGAAGTGCAAACAGAGCCATACAAAACGCAAAAGACAAAGTCTGCTGAAGGGCAAAGTACTAGCAGGGCTGGGCCTGGAAGGAGGGTAGGATTCGAACCCGGGAACAGGAGAGTCTGGCACAGAAGCGGGGCTGAATCGGAAGGCGGCAGGTCGGGCAGGTACCATGGGGCCAGCTCAGGGAGGCGGAGTGCAAGCCAGGCACCCGCAACAGGATGCCCCCGGGGCAGCGAGTGGCGCCTGCGGAAGAACTTTCCAGCAGAGCATCAGTACAGCTGCGCCCAGCGCTGCCCGCTCAGGGCCTGTGGCGCCGGGGCTTCCTTAGAGGGGCTCAAGGTGCTTCCCGGACTTCTGACCCCCACCACCTGGGGTTCAAGCATCACAGGAGCCTTCTAAGGAGGTGACACAGTAGGCAAGAAAGATGCAAAGAGAGGCCGGGGCGGGAGGCGGCAGGAGGCATCTGAAGCCGCGCGCAGAGAAAGAGAAGCACCGGCCATGGGAACGGGCGAGAGGAGGCGGGAGACGCGGCGGGGCAGCAGCGTGACCCCCGGGCCTGGAGCCGGGCGCGGAAGCTGCAGGGCGGCTGAGTCGAAGATGCTGGCCACCTCCGGCGCGGGATCAGACGTCACTGCAACTTGGAACCAGAGCTCAGGAGCAGGTCTGGGCAGAGCAAGCATTAAGTCCACACGGGCCGGTCACGCCGACCGTGAAGTCCACGTAAGACCGTAGGGAGCCCGCCTTCCGCTGGCCGGACCTGCTCGTTCACAAAACAGCACACCCAAGCACAAAGCAACCACATCCCGTAAGAAAGTCCATGTGCACAAGCCTGCGCTGTCGGAGAAGAAAGAGAAATCGGGAGAGAAGCAAGCAAACACCATCTGCGGTGCCGGAACAAACACCAGCAAACGAACCTTCTGAACTAGGACAGTTCCTCAAGTACTAGTGTTTTCCCTGAGATTAAGGATCAGATATGAGATGGTGAGTCAAATAATAGATCCTTTTTTAAAAACAGTTTCAAAATATTCCCAGATTAATTTTCCAAACCAGCAAAGCAGCTGGCACACCCATCGCAAGCTGCTCTGCTCTTTATGCTGCTTGGTTTCAGCATCCACCCAGCCGTTCGTCACCCACCCTTGAATCCTGTTCTTCTGTGAACGGCCTGTACGTATTCTGTGCAATGGATCTTTTAAATAAAAAAAAAATTTTTTTGAGAGAGAGAGCAGAGCGAGCCTGCACACAAGAGGAGGAGGGAGGGGCAGAGGGAGAGAAAGAGAGAATCTTAATCAGGTTCCGTAGCCAGTGGTGCAGAGCCTGATGAGGCATGCCATCCCAGGACCCCGAGATCGCGACCTGAGCTGATATCAAGGGCCTGAGGCTCAGCTAACAGCGCCACCCAGGTGCCCCTAGATCAATTTTTATCTGTTTAAAATGTTTTTGTAATTTTAACCCTTTGTCATATTTGTTGCAGATATCATTCTCATTATTTTTTTTAAATTATAGTCTTACCAAAAAATTGTTAAGATTTTTATTTATTGGGCAGCCTGGGCGGCTCAGCAGTTTAGTGCCGCCTTCGGCCCAGGGCCTGATCCTGGAGACCCGGGATGGAGTCCCATGTCAGGCTCCCTGCATGGAGCCTGCTTCTCCCTCTGCCTGTGTCTCTGCCTTCTCTCTCTCTCTGTGTGTGTCTCTCATGAATAAATAAATAAAATCTTTTTTAAAAAAAAAAGATTTTTATTGAAATAATCTAGATTTTTCTTTTATTCCTTGATTCCATCCTGGTTAGTGAGGTCTTCCCACATTCCAAAATTATAAATTGTCTTCTGTTTTCTTGTACTAATTTATTCTTACATGAAAATCTTCAGGGTAGCCCAAGTGGCTCAGAAGTTTAGTGCCGCCTTCGGCCCAGGGCCTGATCCTGGAGTCTTGGGATCGAGTCCCACGTCAGGGTCCCGACATGGAGCCTGCTTCTCCCTCCTCCTGTGTCTCTGCCTCTCTCTGTGTCTCTGTGTCTCTCATGAATAAATAAAATCTTAAAAAAGAAAAGAAAATCTTCAACCCATCCAATTCTGATTTTGAGGAACTTTTATATTATGAATGACTAAAAAGGGCATTTGTCATATCATGTCACAAAATACTGCCCAACCAAGAAAAATCATGTCTTAAGACATGCGCTTTCCTATGCCAGCTTTTGACTCCTAAACATCATCCAAGAGAAGGAAAAGCATATGCCTCCCCCCCAAGGACTTGTACACACGTGATCAGCATCCTTATTCACACAGCCAAACACTGGAAATGGTCCCCAAGTCCATCAAGTGAATGGATAAACACACTGGTTTTCTCATACAATGCGCTATTACTCCGTGACAAGGAAGAACCAACCACAGATACACAATGAATCGCAAAAAGATTGAGACAAAGAAGGCAGAGACAAGGGCACATACTGCATGATTGCACTTACAGGAAATCCTATTAGAGGTCAAATTCATCCCTGTTGGTGGAGCATGGGGAAGGTTCTGGGCTGACCTGAACGTCCTATATCTCGATGGGGTGATGCTTAGGTGCATAGATTTCTCAAAACTCCCCAAACTATACCCTTAAAATGTGTGCATTTTGCTGTATACAAATCATACCTCAATAAAGCTGACTTTTTTTTTTTTTTTTAAGATTTTATCTGGGATGCCTGGGTGGCTCAGCAGTTGAGCATCTGCCTTCGGCTCAGGTGATGACCCCGGGGTCTCGGGATCGAGTCCTACATCGGGCTCCCCTCAGGGAACCTGCTTCTCCCTCTGCCTGTGTCTCTACCTCTGTGTGTATCTCATGAATAAATAGATAAAATCTTAAAAAAAAAAAAACAAATTTATCTATCTGTTTGAGAGTGAGCCTGTGCTGGAGGGAGGGGCAGAGGGGGAGGCATAGGCAGGCTCCCTGCTCGCTGAGCAAGGGGATGAGATGCCAGAGGAGATGAGATCGGGCTTGATCTCAGGACCTGGGATCATGACCTGAGCCAACATCAGACGTTAAAGCTGTTTTTAAAAAGGCAGGTTTCAAGTGAGTAAATAGTACCGTGAAAACATTCTGCAGTATGTTTCCCTAGCTTTTCTTTCATGTGTGTTTACATAGACAAAAACACCACATGGTACTCACTGCTAAAGGGTGAGACACAGGGTGATTTCTATGTGCCTGCTTTTCTGTGTTTTCTAGATTTTAAATGTCCTGTATGTTTTGCTTGGCACTGCACAGACAGTATCAGAGATACCCCTCATAAACATAGCAGCGCCCCGGCCAAGCAGCTCAGCACCAGGCATGGGGCATTGGGGGTGGGGGACTGCTGGAAGGAAGGGGAGGGTGGAGGCTGGGCAGCGGTGACCACCGCCTCCCCCAGACCCAGACACACACACACGCACACGCAAGCACAATCCTGCCACCCCGACCCTAACAGAAGGCCTTCAGAGTCTGAGGATGTAACCCAGACACAGCTACAGCTCATTTCAAGTTCAGCTAGCCCGACCCACTCTGGCCCAGGACGCCTCTGCCGGGTTTCCTGTTTTCAGTGGGCCTCACTTCCGACCAGGCTGGCACCCAGGCGCACCCGCTCTCACAGCATCCTCGGGCAGGGCGGCCCTCTCAGGGACCAGAAGACTCTGCCCCTCCCAATTCCTGGTCCCAGCTTGGCCCTGCAGCCCTGAGCCACATTCCCGGCACGGTGACCCACAGGGGAAAGAGCACGTGCCTGGATTAAAAACACAGCTCCCTGGTGCGTGTCTCTTGCCTCTGTGAGCAGTCAGTTCACGGCTTCCAGGTCTTGCATCTGGAAACAGAGGAGTGACGTTCTCAAGCTGAGAGAGTCAGATGGAATAACCTGGGTGGCCGCACCCCACCCAGTGCACACGGCGGCCCTGGCCCGGCTCCCTTCTCTGACCTCCGGTGACAGGCACACGTGATGCACGCCTTCCCCATCTGTCCCCGGGGAGCTAACTGAACGAAACGTCCCGTGGGCTGGTCCACGTGGGCCCTGCTGACCCTACCGACCTCCAGCATGCCAACCTCTCCCATGGGCCTGCTTCCTTTTGGGGCTGCAGGGTTATGAGAGAGACCCAAAGAGCTGCTGCAGTCAGATCCGTGCTGCTCACCCAGTGCTTTGCACGGTGCTGGAATGCACAGGGGGTGATGAAAACAGGACTCTTCCAGGAGGCCCACTGGCCGGGGCTCCTGCAGCCCTGGCCTCTCTGGGGAGGGAACCAAGCCCTTGGCATACCGCCAGGAAGCTCCGGATGAGCCTGCACCAAAGAGCCTGCACCAAGGAGCCTGTGAGGTGGTTTGCAAAAGCAAAACCACCACCATCTCAGTAAGGGGACTGGCAGCCGAGGCAGCGAGCAGGAGCAGGAGCAAGCAGACCAAAGCAGGCACTGCCACCACGCAGCGCCCAGAGCCCGATGACTGGAAACCATTAGCGGCCAGCGGAGGGTGCCCACCCGAAAGCAGGCAGGGAGGGACTTCCCACTGGGAAGCCCACAGGAGTGGGGTGTGTCCAGGGTTCAAGCGGTGCTGAGGCCCTCGGGAGGCCACACTGCCAATGGCTGGCTTGGGACCCACCAAGCTCGCCTTTAGACCACGGGGGACGCAGTTACTTAAATTCTCTCCGTAGCTGGGTCGCCCTGGCTGTAAGGTATGGGAACAGCTGCTCCGCAGGGGTCGCGTGTGAACATGACACAGAGCAGTGTGATGGCTGCACAGAAGTGCCCCATCCTTGAGCCCAGAGATTTACAGAACAGCTAAACGCCCTTGGGGCCAGGCCAGGCACCACTCACTGCAGCAGGAGCGGAAAAGGAGGAGGAGGGGGACCCTGGTGGGTGGTGCCAAGAGGCCCAGGGGGAGGTCTGAGGCAAGGCATTTCTCCCAAAGGGACCTCAGCAAGATCACACAGGAGGAAACTCTCAGGCACGCAGCTGCGGGTAGGCTCTCCTGGGACACTGCTTCTGGTGACCCCAAAGCAGGAAACCAAGCGTTGGTCCTGGGCTCCAGGCTGCCCTTGACCTTGGCCCCGCCTCGTTTCAGCTCTGCCCACCCCTCCTCCAACCCGCTGAGCCTCACAACCTCAGCGTCAGGAAGCTGTGCCCCAACTGTCCCCAAAGCCTTTAAAAGGCATCCCAGACTCTGCCCAGGAGTGACTCCTGTCCTCTGCAACAGCCACCCCCAATAATTAAAACTGTAAATCCCTGCGTCGCCCACTGTGACTTCAGCAGACTGCAAAGCCTGGTGGTAGTGACCCTCACCCCCACTCCTGCCCCAGGGGCGGGGCTAGCAGCCTCCCTACTGCACTTCCTTGCACCTCCTCCGCTGCTCACTCTCCAGGGATCCTGCCGGAGAGCCGAGCTGGATAAAGCCCTCAGGGGCTCCGAGGACTCACGAAGTCCCACCCCAGCCGCCTGCCCTGGGATGCCCCCGGCCCCATTTCCTCTCCCCCCACCTCCTGGCCGGTCCGAGGGCTCTCGCTGTCCTACCCCCTGCACCACCTCTCTCCCGTGCGCGGGTTCCTCCAGGTGCCCCGTCGGATGCACCCACCTGAGTGGGGCTTTCGGCTCCACCCGCCGCAGGAGCCCAGCCCCCACCCCGCCGCGGTGTCCTCCTCAGACCCACAAGCGCCCCTCTGCTCCCTTCCAGGGAAAAGCATCCACCGTGGCAGGGCTTTGCCCAGCCAGGCTGGGAAGCCACCGCCGCCTCCCAACAGGGCGTCTACCAAGACTCGCACAAGACGAATGAATGAGGCGGCGCACACCCACGCGCGCCAGGCCCGGGCCGCTCCGTCCCCGCGGCCGGCGCCGCCCTCCGTAGTCCTCCCCGCTCCTCCCAGGACCAAATGGCATCGCCTTCGCCTTCGCCTTCGCCTTCCCGGGCTCGGGCTCGGGCCAGCCGCGGCCAGCTGCGCGGGGAGCCCCTTCCCTTCCCCGACCAAGGGGTCCCTCGGCCCGGCGTGTCCCGCCGCTTCCAGCCAGATCACACCTCTCCGAGCCGGGAGGGCCTCCGAGGGCCCCAAGCCCGCGCCCGCGCCCCTCCCCGCCCTCGCCCGCGGGCCCGTCCTGGGCTCTGGGCTCTGGCCCCCGCGTCGGAAGCGTCGGAAGCGCCGGAGCTCGGCTCAACCGAAACCTCGCCCCGGGCCCCGTGTCGTCCGGAAGGGGTCCCTGGGGTGCCGCCTGCGCCCTGCAGCCTCCCCGGCCGCCCGCCAGGGGACCGTCCGCCGCGCCCCGCCTCGCCCCTGCGCCCGGGCCCGGGCCTCCCCCGTCCTCCCCCCGGGCCCTCCCCCATCCCGGGTCCTGCCCCCCCCCCGGCCCCTCTCCCCCGGCCCCCCCCCCGGTCCTGCCCCTCCCCCGGCCCCCCTCCCCCGTCCTCCCCCCGGGCCCTCCCCCATCCCGGGTCCTGCCCCCCCCCCGGCCCCTCTCCCCCGGCCCCCCCCCCGGTCCTGCCCCTCCCCCGGCCCCCCTCCCCCGTCCTCCCCCCGGGCCCTCCCCCATCCCGGGTCCTGCCCCCCCCCGGCCCCCCTCCCCCGGCCCCCCCCCCGGTCCTGCCCCCCCCGGCCCCCCTCCCCCGTCCTCCCCCCGGGCCCTCCCCCATCCCGGGTCCTGCCCCCCCCCGGCCCCCCTCCCCCGGCCCCCCCCCCGGTCCTGCCCCTCCCCCGGCCCCCCTCCCCCGTCCTCCCCCCGGGCCCTCCCCCATCCCGGGTCCTGCCCCCCCGGCCCCCCCCCCGGTCCTGCCCCTCCCCCAGTCCTCCACCCCCCCGGCCCCCCTCCCCCCGGCCTCCCCCCGGCCCCACGCTCACCCGCGCCGGGCGCCCCGGCTCCGGGCCCCGGGCTCGGCCACCAGCGCAGCAGCGCCCGCGCGGGGTCGAGGCTCACGGCGCAGCGCCGCCGCTTCACCCACAGCTCGGAGCGCAGCGGCTCCGCCGCCCCCATCCCGCCCGCCCGCCCGCACCGCCTGCTCGGCCGCGGCGCCACGCCGAGGGGCGCGGGACCGTTAAGGCCCCGGGAGCGGGCGGCGGCGGCGGCGGCGGCGGCGGCGGCGGCGGCGGAGGCGCGGGGCGGGCGGGGCGCGCGGGTGTGGCGGCGCTGCGTCACCCCGTACGCTGGGCGGCCGCGGGGCCGGGGAGGGGGGCGGCGCGGGGGGGGGGGGCGGGGAGGGGCGGGGAGGGGAGGGGACCCGGGGAGGGGGGACAGGGGGCGGGGTGGGGGCCCGCGGGGAGGGGAGGGGCGCCGGGGGGAGGGGGCGCGGGGCAGGGGGGCGAGGACTAGACCCGGAGCGGGGGTGGGGGGACGGGGGAGGGGAGGGGCGAGGAGGGGACCCGGCCACGTGGGGGGGTGGGGGAGAGATGAGGAGGCGATCGTGGGTCCCAGGAGCCCAGGAGCGGGCTGGGGAGCGAGGAGGGGGCGGCAGGGGGGTCCGGGAGCCGCAGGGTGGGGGGGCACCGAGGAGAGGCCGGCTGAGGGGATGCGATGGGGCAGGCGCGGGACCCAGGAAGGGGCTGGGGGTGCGAGGAGGGGGCAGGGGAGGGAGGCGGGCGGCCCTCGAGGGTAGTGGCCCGCGGACCCTGGTGTCTCCTCCTGGGGGGTCTGCAGGGTGCAGGGCCCAGGAGGAGGTGGGCTCCCTTGGCCGCTGGCCTTGGGGTCCTGGGCACGGTTGCTGGGCGGGCCTGGAGCCCAGCAGCACCTCCTTGGTGGGTCCTTCTGACAGGCGGGGACAGGGTGTCCGGTCCTCAGGTGGCAGGTGGCGCAGAAAGGCGGCCCGGCCTGTCTGCGGGGGCCGCGGGCAGGCCTGGCCCTCGGGTGGGCGAGGGGCACCTGCTCAATCAGAACGTGTTGCCCGTGGGTGGCTTGAATTTGGGCATCGGGTTGCCTCTGGAATCCTCCGCCTCCCTGGAGCTGGGCGGCCCGGCCTTCCTCTAGGAAACAAGCTGCCCAGCCTGCACAGGCACCCATAGGAGGAGCCAGCCCCATTGCCCACCCCCCCAAGCGACTGCAGCTCCTCTGCTTATAGGCCGGGAAGGCAGGTGTCAGCACCCCATGCTCCTGAGGGCAACAGCTTTAGGCACTGGGGATTCAGCAGGTAAGGGATGGAGCCCCCGTGGGAAGCCTGCCTTCTGGGTTTAGGGGTCCCCCTGTGCCCCCCACACCCAGGCTGAGGACAGATTACCCCTGGAGAGGCATGTCCTGCTCACAGGGAGCAGAGGCACGGTTCACAGGCTGCCATCCTTTACTGCCTCCTGGACTATGTGTCCTGCTTGGGTTGGGGGCTGCAGAGAGCAGCAGGAGGTGGGGGGGTTGGCCAGACAGTCCCTGCCCCAGGCGCTCAAGGCCAGCCTGTGAGGGACAGAGAGGAACCAACAGATGGGAGAGGGCCTGCAGGCTGGCAAGCAGGGAAGGTCCTGCTCCTAGGGGCCTGGGTTAAGTGGGGGGTGGGGGGGGGTTCAGACAGCTGAACCCTCCCCTCCTGCGCAGGCCCAAGGAGAGGGAGGCGCTGCCCCAGATTCTTCTCATCAGAGGCCCAGCTCAGCCCTTCCCCATCCACAGGGAGAGCCTCCCCCTACCAGACCAGCCGGCTGAGTGGACCACGGCAGCTCACCCCCGCGGGGCTCCAGGCCTGCCCTCAGAGCTGCCGCTCCCCACCCAGCTCCAGGAGGACAGGAGCATGTCTATCCCCATAGCCCGGTGCTGAAAATAGTCCAAGTACACAGTAAGTGCTGCAGTACTTGGCACCTGAGCGCACCTGTCCTGGATTCATCAATGAAGAAGCTGCAACTCTGGGAAGCTGTGTAACTTGCCTAAAGGCACAGGGCTCAGCAGTGACAGAGGTCCGCCTGCAGGGGCCCAAGGGAGCCATGTGCCTCCCTCTCCACTCTCCCTACCCAGCCCTGCTTCTCCTAGGCTCCTCCTGCAGGAGCCTTCCCTGCAGATGGCAGAAGGGCGGGCCCCGTGCCAGTGTTTGGCACCGTGTAGCCACAAATACAGGTCTTGTCCTGCCAGCTCCCTGTGATTCACCCTTCACCAGGAGCCCAGCCCCTGTTCAGGCCAGGTGCAGGGGGAGAGGGGAGGGCGGGAGGTGAGGTGTGAGTCCGAGCCGCACCCTTGGGCAAGCCAGCCCTGATCTCCAGCCCAGTAGAGTGGGCAAAGGAAGGCCGGCCCTGCCTCCCTCCCACGGCTGCTGCTCTGAGGCTCGGGAAATGTGGGAATGAAACTTCTTTGGAAGCCTTGACACTGCAGCACAAGAAGAAGGATGGCAGGAAAGTGTGGGTGGGTGGGCAGGGCCTCAGAAATGCCAGCCTCCGTGCTGGGGCCGCCTCCCGTAGCTTCCCTGGCCTAGGCTCCTTCTGTCCCTCCCAGGTTATCCATTTCGAAGTCCTCTAATGCTGCATGGCAGCTCCTAAAGGCCTGTAGCCAGAATGGGAACCTAGAGAGGACTCAGGACCCACCTCTGTGGGGGAGACCATAGCATCAACTGCAAAGCACTGATGGGGCCCCAAGGAGGGACCTCAGGTGTCACTGTCCTTGGAGATAGGGACTACAGAGGCGTAAGGTAGAATGAGGCCAGAGGGGCGGGGTGTCACCGGATCTGACTGTGTGCTTAGGAGAGGAAATTTGGAATACAGACAGGGAGCTCACACACAGAGGGTCAGGCCTGTGAGGAGGCAGGGAGAGGGTGACAAGCCTCCAAGCCAAGGAGAGAGGCCCCAGAGGAGCCCAGAGTGCCAGCACCTTGATCGTGCACGCCTAGCCTCCCAACTGGAACTATCAGAATATGAGGTGTGGTGGTTTGCAGCCCCGTGGAGTGGCCTTCCTCACCTGCGGGGCCTGTAGTTCCGGGTCTGGCCACTTCAGAACCCCCTCCTGCTCAGGGAAGGAAGGAAATGAAGTGAAGGCCAAGTTGTCAGACATGTGCTTCCTGCCGCTGGCTGCGTGGGGAGAGGGGTTGGGGGGAGGGGTGTCAAACTCTGAGCACAGTGCTGGGGCCCCAGAGCCGCTGCCAAGCCCCTGCCATGTGCCCGGTGCTGGTGGGGCCCTGGGGGCTAGTTGTGAAGGCAACCAGCAGAACAGCCAACAGGAACCTCCAAAAGGCCAGGGCGACCCAGCCCTCTGTGTTCAGGCTGAGCCCCCAGCTCCCCTGATGCTTCCTCACTCACCTCTGTCCTGGGAGGCCTGCCTTTCCAATGCTGGGCTGTGGCCCAATGCCCTTTCCATAACGTCTGCCTGGGACGTTATGCCTCCACTCCGCTTCTCCTTCACCCCCAGCCCTCCCTTGATGTCACTGAGGCCTTCAGGAACTCACCCCATGAGGCTGCCACTCAGGCTGCCCCCTGGACGGCCCCAGGTCCACCTGTGGTGCTGCAGAACAGTGTAGATTCCCCCAGCCTGACCCTGGCCGGGAGTGTGCACAGCTGGCCCCAGCCCTCCACGGGGGCTAGTCATGCCCTGGGTGCTGGGAGGCCAGAGAGCATGGACTAGCCAGCAGCGTGGAGCTCTGATCCATCAGATTCTGCACGGCCACCTGCCCCTATCCCGTGTCCAGGCTGCAGGTATGGCCTTCAGCCCAGATCTGGCCAGCTTGTCGAGGCCAGACATCCTGCCCAGCAGTGGCCAACACCTACCCCTGTGCTGAGATCTATGCAGGCCCACAGCATCGCCACCTAACACCCACGAGGATTCCGCCCATGGAGTGGTCCGCGCCTGAGACCTTCCGGGCCCTGCTGGCCTGCGGCAGGGACCTGACACAGGCAGCTCCTTCTAGCACCACCTCCTCCATGGCCTCTGACCTGCTTTGCCTGTGTCCCAGGAGCTCCTGGACTTGTTTACCATGATGGCCGCCTCCTTATCTCCCTGGGCTTCCTTCCTATGAAGTCAGCCACATGATCTGATGCCAGAATAGTGCTGGGTGCGGTGGGAAGACACTTGCCCCTGCTGCCCTCTGCCCTCCACCTTGGAGCCAACTGCAGCCTATCAAGGCTGAGCGCCTGGAAGACATGTCCTAGGCCCAAAAAGGCCCAAACATTTGGAAAGTCAAATGCTGCACAACATTCATCCTTGCATTGCATACGTGACCCAGACAGTAACTGCTGGAAATGGGAGTTATCCACCCATTCTACAGACAGAAAGACTGAGACCCACCAGATGAACCTAACCTGTTCAAGTATCTTATAAGTATAAGATCAAGCTTCAGTATCACACGGGTGTGGGTGAGTCTGAAATGTGGGAACAGAAGACCCATGTGAGCTGCAGCCTACACCCTCAGCAGGGCCCTGGGCACTCTGGGTGGGGGGACAGGGGGCAGTCTGTTCTACCCTCCAGGGCATGCAGGACTGGCTTGCCTGGCCTGCTCTGGCAGGAAGCTGACGCTGCCCCCACCCAGACTCAATTCCAGGAGGCCAGAGGCCAGGCCTGTCAGCCTGGGAAAGCCAGAGGCTGGGCTGGAAGTGGGCTGTGGCCCCAGAGTGGGTCTGAGCTGGAAAGGCTGATGAAGTGGGCCAGCCAAAAATAATAGGGAAGGGGAGCAGGGATCAGGGCACACCTGGGAGCTGTGGAGAGTGCCACACCAAGGGGGCCAGCCCCAAAGGCCTGGATTGGGCTTGGTCTGGATCCTGTGGGCTCCCCCAGCCTCCATGGGCAGGGTAGCTGTCACTGTGCTAGCACCAGCTCATTTCATTCTCAAGGCGATACTGCTCCGCAAGTGAGGGAACAGTCCCAGTGAGCTGAGGGACCAGGTCAGGGGCTTCCAGGGGGCATCTGGGGACCTGGGAAGGAAACAGGGCTGGGGGGAGTGCAGTGGCCTGAAGGCCACCCTTGCACCACCGCCATGCTGTTCTGATGGGGAGCAGACCAGTTTGCGGTCTCCGATGGGGTGCTGTTGGTTGGTTCCATAGCAGACTCTCCTGGGGAAAAGGCTGGCTCCTGTTGGGTGAACTTTGGGACCGTTCAAGGTGGGAGATCCCTCCTACTCACCCGTGTAGCTGGAGGGAATCTGGACAGCCTGGCGGGTCTGAGTTAACTATGGTTGTTGTGGGGGGGTGGGTGTGGGATCTGGTGGACAGTAGTGAGGTAGAGGGGAGGGGGTGGGGGAATGGGATTGGGGGATGGGGAGGATTGGGTGGGGGAAGGGGCTGGGGAGAGGCAGGAGATGGGGTGGGGAGAGAGGAGGGCTGGGGGTTGGGGAGGAAGTGGGGAGTGGGGAGTGGAGCTGAGGCACTGGGAGGTGAACCTGCCTCCCCTGGGGTCTGTGGTCAAGGGTCCTCACTGTCCAGCCTTGCAGACCTGGAGAGAGGTGCCCGGGGAGGCCCCCATCTGGATGACATCTGTGACCACCATGAAGCCCTGGTCAGGTGGAGTGGGGGGTTGGGGTGAGGAGAACCTGACCTTGTGCCCCGGGACTTCCAGGGACACAGCGGAAGCTGTGACCTATGATTTTTCAGACGGAGATGGCGCACTCAGCATGTTTGTCTTTATACGCGTGAAGCCAATGAATGATTTGAGAGGGAAGAGCCCAGGAGCCAGTGGCCTGAGCCGTGGGGTGGGGATGGGCCCTTGTCGCAGGTGCAGGTGGGCCTGGGGAGCCAAGGCGGCTGATGGGGCTGCCCTGGGAACCTGGTGCAGCACAGGAGAAGGAGAAACGCGCTTCAACCAAACCCACGGAAACATATCTAGCACCTTCTGGAGGAAAGAGGACCTTAAAAGATGAAGAGCAAACAAACACAATCTGTGTTCAATCCAGAAGTTCTGCAGCCCAACAGAGAACGTGGCGCCGAGTCCCCAAAACAAACAACAGTAAGAAAGGGGGAGAAGGAAAAGAAAGGAGAAACATCCGGGGAAACGTCGAGTCGCAAGCAGATCTTACAGAATGGTTGACATCCACTGCTGAGGAACCAAGGCGAGGCTCCCTAAAGAGTTTGCAGGGCCGTGAGGACACCGTCCCTGGATGCTGTCCCTGGACGTACCGCCTACGGTCTGCATACACAGAAGCATGGAAACCCAGGAGGAAAAAATGCTGAACTTGAACTTCAGGAGTGGGAATGCGTGGGCCCCGGAACGGGGTGCGGACAGTGTCAGCTCAGGACGCCTCCTTAGGGGCAGGGAAGCTGAGGCCCGGGAGGGACAGCGCCTCCAGAGACTTGCGGGGGCGGCCCACGCTGAGCCCTACTGTGTGCCAGGGACCAACCCCAAAAGCAGAGCCGGACAAGGAAGGGAGGAACGTTCTGCTGGGCTCTGCAGGTGCCTTGCCTGAGCCAGAGGGTCGGGAAGGCTTCCTGGGAGAAGGGCAGGGAGCTTAGGTCCAGGAGGAGCACAGGGGACCCTGGAACCCAAAAGGGCAGGGGCCGCCCAGAGGCAGGGCTCACAGTCCTAACAGAAGGTGCACTTGGCGACTGCCGAGCTCAGCCGGGAAAGCAAGCTCATGGAGCCCTGCATCGACTGCGGTGCCCAGCTTTCCCTGGTACCCAACTTTGTGTCAGGAGGGACTCCGTGGACCACACTTGTTGGAGGTAAAGCTATTTGTCCGCATTTTGCAGATGAGGGTCTTGAGGCCCCGAGGGAGTGCAGTCTGCTACCAGAGCTGGGCTTTGAGCCCTGGCCTATCTGAGCCAGAAGTTTCCTCAGGCAGGCTCCCGCTTCAGGCTCAGGGCTGAGGATTGGCTGCCCCAACATGTGCCACCTTGGCCTATTGATTATTTTAAAGGAAAGTTCCTGGGATCCCTGGGTGGCGCAGCGGTTTAGCGCCTGCCTTTGGCCCAGGGCGCGATCCTGGAGACCCGGGATCAAGTCCCACGTCGGGCTCCCGGTGCATGGAGCCTGCTTCTCCCTCTGCCTGTGTCTCTGCCTCTCTCTCTCTCTCTCTCTGTGTTTGGCTATCATAAATAAATAAAAATTAAAAAAATTTTAAAAAAATAAAGAAAAGTTCCTTAAGAGCCAGCCTGTGCAAGGACACTCAGACCCTCCTCTGTGCCCTGAAAGCAGGAAATTCATCTCCCACGTGAAAGGAACCATCTCTGTAGCAGGAGGTGGAGAGACATCCTTATCTCCAGAGATAAGATATCCAGGGCTGAGAAGGCTGTCCTCACAGTCCTCGCTACTTTTTTTTTTTTTTTTTTTTTTTACTAATTTACCACCCCAGCCTGAATTCTGTCTGGAATTTTCTTTGTCCTGTCAATTCCTCCCAGATTTACGTCTCTATCTGAAAAGTGTAAAAACCGCTTGCCTGGCTCATTTTCTTAGTTCCCAATTTCCTTATTGGGCCTTCATGCTCACGTAATAAGACTTTGGGGTTTTCCCCAGTTAACCTGTTTCCTGTAAATATAAGTCTTGGTTTAGCTGGAAGACCTTGAGGGGCAGAGGAAGAATTTTTTTCTCTCCCTACATCAGAAACCCAAGGGATGGTAAGATCTTTTTGTTTATGGAAACATCCAAGAAATCCTCAAACAACAGAAGAGAAAGATGGACAAGACAAACTAGAGAGGCAGACAAACCGTGAGAGACTCCTAACTCTGAGAAACACAAAGGGTTGTAGAAGGGGAGGGGGGTGGGAGGGACGGGGTCACTGGGTGACGGGCACAGAGGAGGACACGTGATGTGATGAGCGCTGGATGTGATACTGTATGTTGGTAAATTGAATTAAATAATTTTAAGGGACCCCTGGGTGGCAGTTGAGCATCTGCCTCTGGCTCAGGTCATGATCCGGGGTCCCAGGGTCGAGTCCCACGTCGGGCTCCCTGAAGGGAGCCTGCTTCTCCTCTGCTTGTCTAGAGCCAGCCTGTGCAAGGACACTCAGACCCTCCTCTGTGCCCTGAAAGCAGGAAATTCATCTCCCACGTGAAAAGGAACCATCTCTGTAGCAGGAGGTGAGAGACATCCTTATCTCCAATCTCTGCCTCTCTCTATGTGTGTGTCTCTCATGAATAAATAAATAAAATCTTTAAAAACAACTTTTTTTAAAGATGGGGGGAAAGAACCCCTTTAAACTTTCTGAGATCCCCTAACATCACAGGGCCCTGGGGCTTTGTTCCAATGGTGAGAGGACACTGTCCCACGTGGGGTGTTTCCTGGCCAGGCTGCCTTTCCCAGGTAAGGGGACAAAGGACTTTGGCAGAGAATCCAGGTCTAGGGAAATTTGCAAGGCTCGTATCTTATCTCCAAAACTCCTTACGGGAAATTGCTGTGGCCTAGGAGCTGAGATTAAAAATTGCACCTAGACCTGTTAGGACCATAATTACACAGCCCAGGAAGGATGCAGTGTTCTAACAAAATTCCTGGAACTAGTTGATTTCCGAGGCTTCCACTGAGCAGCCAATGGGATCCTTTCTAGACAGAAATCCAGATTACACCCGGATCCCTCCCTGCTGCCCTCAGGGATCTCCTGGTCCACCTGCCTCCCTCCTCTCTGCTCCTGGTTCATTGCTCCCCAGCCAAATCCTCTCCTTGATATTTCTTGAACAGCCAAGCATGATCCCACCCCAGGGCCTTTGAATGTGCCAGCTCCTCTTCTCTGAACGTTCTCACCCGTCACTGCCTTCACTCCTGTGTCTGCTTAGATGTCAAGTGAGAGCCTCTGGAAGACACAATTCCTCTGGGGGGAAACACATTGGGGGCCTGGGAAGAGTGAGGTCACAGAGCCGGCCAATCCTCCATGTGACTGGAGTTCTACCTGCAGGCTTGGAGGAGCCCTGTGGATGGGGCCTCGGGACTGGTCAGCCTGGTTTATCCACAGGCTTCCTTCTCCACTCCTAGGGGTTCACTTCACTTCCCTTGCAAGAGTTGAGTCTTTTTTTCTTGCAGATGTCACATGCCTTTTGTCATAGAAGGGGATGGAAAGACAGCTGAGCCTGACACTGCAGGCGGCTGCTGGAGAGAAGGGTGGTTGATGAGGCTGTGAACGAGGCACAGGAGGTGGTGGGTACCGCCTGGGGGGCCGGGGGGCCTCCTCATGTTCATCTCTGTGTCTTTGGTGCAAGTACAGAGCCTAGCAAAGTGCAGGAATGCAGCAAACACCTGTTTGCTAACGAATGAAAATGCAAGCACAGGAAAGTAGCAGGACGGTGGAGCGACATCCTTATCTCCAGCGATAAGATATCCAGGGCTGCAGAAGGCTGTCCTCACAGGTCCTCGCTACTTTTTTTTTTTTTTTTTTTTTTTTACTAATTTACCACCCCAGCCTGAATTCTGTCTGGAATTTTCTTTGTCCTGTCAATTCCTCCCAGATTTACGTCTCTATCTGAAAAGTGTAAAAACCGCTTGCCTGGCTCATTTTCTTAGTTCCCAATTTCCTTATTGGGCCTTCATGCTCACGTAATAAGACTTTGGGGTTTTCCCCAGTTAACCTGTTTCCTGTAAATATAAGTCTTGGTTTAGCTGGAAGACCTTGAGGGGCAGAGGAAGAATTTTTTTCTCTCCCTACATCAGAAACCCAAGGGATGGTAAGATCTTTTTTGTTTATGGAAACATCCAAGAAATCCTCAAACAACAGAAGAGAAAGATGGACAAGACAAACTAGAGAGGCAGACAAACCGTGAGAGACTCCTAACTCTGAGAAACACAAAGGGTTGTAGAAGGGGAGGGGGGTGGGAGGGACGGGGTCACTGGGTGACGGGCACAGAGGAGGACACGTGATGTGATGAGCGCTGGATGTGATACTGTATGTTGGTAAATTGAATTAAATAATTTTAAGGGACCCCTGGGTGGCAGTTGAGCATCTGCCTCTGGCTCAGGTCATGATCCGGGGGTCCCAGGGTCGAGTCCCACGTCGGGCTCCCTGAAGGGAGCCTGCTTCTCCCTCTGCCTGTGTCTCTGCCTCTCTCTCTATGTGTGTGTCTCTCATGAATAAATAAATAAAATCTTTAAAAACAACTTTTTTTTAAAGATGGGGGGAAAGAACCCCTTTAAACTTTCTGAGATCCCCTAACATCACAGGGCCCTGGGGCTTTGTTCCAATGGTGAGAGGACACTGTCCCACGTGGGGTGTTTCCTGGCCAGGCTGCCTTTCCCAGGTAAGGGGACAAAGGACTTTGGCAGAGAATCCAGGTCTAGGGAAATTTGCAAGGCTCGTATCTTATCTCCAAAACTCCTTACGGGAAATTGCTGTGGCCTAGGAGCTGAGATTAAAAATTGCACCTAGACCTGTTAGGACCATAATTACACAGCCCAGGAAGGATGCAGTGTTCTAACAAAATTCCTGGAACTAGTTGATTTCCGAGGCTTCCACTGAGCAGCCAATGGGATCCTTTCTAGACAGAAATCCAGATTACACCCGGATCCCTCCCTGCTGCCCTCAGGGATCTCCTGGTCCACCTGCCTCCCTCCTCTCTGCTCCTGGTTCATTGCTCCCCAGCCAAATCCTCTCCTTGATATTTCTTGAACAGCCAAGCATGATCCCACCCCAGGGCCTTTGAATGTGCCAGCTCCTCTTCTCTGAACGTTCTCACCCGTCACTGCCTTCACTCCTGTGTCTGCTTAGATGTCAAGTGAGAGCCTCTGGAAGACACAATTCCTCTGGGGGGAAACACATTGGGGGCCTGGGAAGAGTGAGGTCACAGAGCCGGCCAATCCTCCATGTGACTGGAGTTCTACCTGCAGGCTTGGAGGAGCCCTGTGGATGGGGCCTCGGGACTGGTCAGCCTGGTTTATCCACAGGCTTCCTTCTCCACTCCTAGGGGTTCACTTCACTTCCCTTGCAAGAGTTGAGTCTTTTTTTCTTGCAGATGTCACATGCCTTTTGTCATAGAAGGGGATGGAAAGACAGCTGAGCCTGACACTGCAGGCGGCTGCTGGAGAGAAGGGTGGTTGATGAGGCTGTGAACGAGGCACAGGAGGTGGTGGGTACCGCCTGGGGGGCCGGGGGGCCTCCTCATGTTCATCTCTGTGTCTTTGGTGCAAGTACAGAGCCTAGCAAAGTGCAGGAATGCAGCAAACACCTGTTTGCTAACAAATGAAAATGCAAGCACAGGAAAGTCAGTGGAAAAATTTTGAGACAAAGATGAGTTTAAATCTGGGGTTACAGGGGCATCTGGGTGGCTCAGCGGTTGAGCATCTGCCTTCGGCTCAGGGCGTGATCCTGGAGATGCGGGATCGAGTTCTGCATCGGGCTCCCCGCAGGGAGCCTGCTTCTCCCTCTGCCTGTGTCTCTGCCTCTTTCTGTGTGTCTCTCATGAATAAATAAATCTTTAAAAATCAATAAATCAATCAATCTGAGGTTACATATAGAAACACTGGGACAGACATTATGGAATGGTGGGGACTGAGGTGACCAGACAGCAGATTGTTGGGGCTTGCCAGGGAAGCAAGAATCCCACGTGTGCGTGTGTGTGTGTGTGTGTGTGTGTGTGTGTGTGTGTGTGTGTGTGAGAGAGAGAGAGAGAGGAACCTTGTGATTTTTAAGTATTGGCAACTATTTCTAATCCAAAATATAATCCACTAGGCAGGAAAACAAGACCAAATGCAGGCCAGAGGCATTCAGAGACCAGCCCATTTGTGATCTCTGGCTTAAAGCCACAGGAGTTAAGCTAGACCTAAAAGGTTATTATTCAGGGCACCTGGCTGACTCAGTTGGTAGAGCATACAACTCTTTTTTTTTTTTTTTTTTTAAGATTTTATTTATCCATTCATGAGAGACAGAGAGAGAGAGAGAGGCTCCGTGCAGGGAGACCGACGTGGGACTCGATCCCAGGTCTCCAGGATCACGCCCTGGGCTGAAGGTGGTGCTCAACCACTGAGCCACCTGGGCTGCCTAAGCACATGACTCTTGATCTCGGGGTTAGAAGTTTGAGCCCTACGACAGGTGAAGATTGCTTCAAAATACAATCTTAAAAAATAAAAAATTTAAAAAAGGTTATTAGTTACTGGTAGAGACTGAGTAGGTTAACAGTGTGTGTCCACATAGGCCCAAACAGCAAAGAAACAACACCACAAAGGAAAGGGTTCTGGAAGTGCAAGGAGAATACGGTGGGTGTGACCGCACCGTGTGAACGTGGACCCAGCCAGGGCAGGAGCCAGAAACGGCGCTTCAGTGGCAGGCGCAGAGGTTCAAAGTCCCCGGTGCAGAGCTCACCGTAGAAGCGGGAGCAGGCCGTCCCCGGTGGGAGCCACAGCCCCAAGTGGGTGGGGTGGAGGCCAGGTCTGGGTTAAGCCGAGTAACAGGTGACAGGGGCCCAGAAAAGCCGGTGGTCAGCGGTGGCCGGGCTGGGCCTTGCACCTGACACCGTGCAGCCCAGATTTGCTGTTTTCAGCAAAAAACAGCCTCACTGAGTGAGAACTCACGTAGCTTGCAACGCGCTCCTTTCAAGTCTGCAGCTCATGGATTATAGCGTGTTCACCACAATCACATTCAGAGCATTTTCATCACCGTGAAGAGACCGCGTGCCCCTAGAGGTCATGGCCCTTCCCCTCCCGCCTTGGCCCCGGCGACCACTGAGCTATATTCTGTCCTTATGGATTTGCCTGTTCTGGACTATTCCTGTGGATGGAATCGTACAACATGCGGGCTTCTGGGACTGGCCTCCTTCACCTGCCATAACGTCTTCAAGGCTCACCCATGTCACAGCATGCATTGGCGCTCCACCCTTCCTATGGCCTAGTGACAGACGCCGCCAAAGGGGTGGACCACGTTGTACCCATTCAGCCATCATTTGCTGGACATTTGGAGGGGTGTTGCACTCTTTAGCTGTTGCAGATGTTGCTGTGAACGTTCATGGATGAGTGTGTGTGTGGGCGTGTCCTCAGATCTCGGGTACAGACCTGGGAGTGCAAGGACTGAGCCACTGGCTAACTCTCTGCTTAACCTTTTGAGGAGCCACTAAACTGTATTCCTCAGTGGCTGCATTTTATTTTATTTTTATTTTTTAAAGATTTTATTTATTTATTCATAGAGACAGAGAGAGAGAGGCAGAGACACAGGCAGAGGGAGAAGCAGGCATCATACAGAGAGCCTGATATGGGACTCCATCCAGGGTCTCCAGGATCACGCCCTGGGCTGCAGGCGGCGCTAAACCGCTGCGCCACCAGGGCTGCCCTTATTTTATTTTTAAATTTATTTATTTGAAAGAGTGCATGAGCAGGGGGGAGAGGCAGAGGCAGAGGGAGAAGCAGATTCTCTGCTGAGCAGGGAGCCCGATTCAGGACCCCTTCCCAGGACCCCTGGATCATGACCTAAGCCCAAGGCAGATGCTCCACCGACTGGGCCCCTCGGGTGTCCCCTGCACCACTTTACACAAACACTAACAGGGCTGGGCGATTCTGGTTGTTGCATCCCATGGGCCGCAGTTGTCCTTACCTGATGCTAGCTAGCCTAGGGGGCATGACAGGACGTCTCACCGAGGCTCAGCCTGGCCTTATCAATAATGGAGCTGACAATCTGATCCGTTTTGGATTTCCGTGCGCGTCTCTCACTTGGTTCCAGATGTGGGAGGAGTGCTACTTGCTGGCACCCCAAATCCCAACCGCCACCTCTGCGTCTCCTCTAGGTAGAACTAACCCCACCCTCCCTGGGGCCCACAACCCCATTATAGACCGCTGTTTCAAAATCTGGATACCTGTGTGCATTCGTTTCCTTTCCTTCTCAGGAGCAAATTCCTCAAGGACAGACACCCTAACGAACGGCATATTCCCTGGGCCCAGTGGACAAATCTCTGGGCTTTCAAGTCCTGTGATTGATAGTGATGTCTGCCATGGGGAGGGGAGGGAGTGTGCATGGGGAGGTGGTGATGGGCCAGAAATTTCCAGGCCCAGGGTCCTACGGTGCGCTCTGCCGAAAGGCTTTCACTGGACCACAACCCGATAAGAAGTCTGAGACCTGAAACAGCCACTGCAGGAAGGGTCACAGGTGAGGGATAAATCAAACCTCTATCCTGTTTCAGAGCAAAGAAGATGGGCAAAGGGCTTCCGGCCTGCCCTCAAAGTCCTGAATCCTGGCAAATCTTTCCATTTCCATGGGCGATCACCCTGGGCTGGCCTGACCTGCATCTCAGCCTCCCCCCAGGCACCGGCTGGGCCCCGAGCCCTCCGGCTGGGCCCCGAGCCCTCCAGCTGGGCTCACATTGGGCGCCCGGGCTGGGTGACCTCATTCAGGGCCGGAGCGGAAATAGGACACGCAGCGCCAATTAGCAGCTGCACATGAGCTGGGCCTGCAAATCCGCCGCAGCCTCCCTGTGCTTTTGTGGGTCATGGGAAATTTCACACAAGGCGTTCTTCTTCTGGGAGGCGGGGTCCTGGGGGTGCCCTGCCCCTGGGAACACACCCAGCTTTGAGGTTGAGGGTGTATGGAGCAGGGGAGGCACAGCCCCCAGAGGTGCCAATTCAGTGGGGTTGGGGGCGGTGAGAACCTGCCTACCCATGCTCCCCCTGGCTGATCTGGGTGTGGGTGGTCCTCACCCTGCCCAGCAAGGCACGGTGGGGTGCGGCCTTGCCCTGTTCCACCCATGGTCAGGAGCCCAGGCCCTGAACCTGCTCCGTGCCTGGGCCTGGCGCAGCCCTAGCCCTAGAGGCCAGCTGGCACCCAGCTGCTGGCACGGGCCCTGGCATAGAGGCTGGCACCGTGTCGCTGCTGCCGTGAGCCACTGTGTCTTTCTGAGCCAGAATTCTGGCCTCTTGGATGCACAGGCAGCTGCTGTGAGGAGAGTCCTGGCTGGGTGCTGAGGGACATCTCCGGGTCCAGGGCTGCTCCGATGGCCAGGCGGGTGACTGTGGGCCATTCCCCTTGCCTTGCTGGGCCCCTCTTCCCTTGAAAGCACAGATGGGGGAATCCCTGGGTGGCTCAGTGGTTTAGCACCTGCCTTCAGCCCAGGGCATGATCCTGGAATCCCGGGATTGAGACCCGCATCGGACTCCTTGCATGGGGCCTGCATCTCCCTTTGCCTGTGTCTCTGCCTCTCTCTCTCTCTCTCTCTCTCTCTCTCTCTCTCTCTCTCTGTGTGTGTGTGTCTCATGAATAAATGAATAAAATCTTTAGATAAAAGAAAGCACAGATGGTGCAAGAGATGGTCTCTCAGGGTCTTTCCTGCTGACACTGGGGCCCCGAATGGGCTTCTCTATCCCAAAGCCCCCCTCCCCACCATTCAAAGAGCAGCATGGGTCTCAGTGGTCAGGGCCCAGGCAGCTGCGCTTCCCTTTGGGCAACTGCTTAGGGCGGTCAGGATGCAGAGAGGTCTTTCCTGCGATTGCTTGGGAGTCAGGGATGCTGGGGCTCAGTCCAGTTCAGCTTTCAAATTATTGCTGGCGTCTGGGCCTCAGCTTGCCCTCCTGCAAGGATAGGGGTGCAGGAGAGATCGCCTAGGACACTGCTGGCTCTGATACCTGCAAGGCTCCCGGCCTTTGCCTGCTGTTTTCTCTGCACACCTTGTGACTTCCCTGGAAGCAGTAAGCAAGCAGGAAGGGCAAAGTCTCCAGGTACACAGAGCTTGCTTTGTCTCCTGCTTAAACTCCTACAGAAAAAAAAAATTTACCTTTTCATTACCCTGTTCTTCCAATAAGGAGATGGCCTGAAGCCAGTGTGACTGTGAGTCATCGTTTGAATCCAGATCCCCGGGAAGACATGTAAAGGATGCTCCTTTGCCCGGCTGCCACCCCCCGCCCCACCAGCCCACAGGCTCCGTGTCGGGTCTGTGGGGCCTGCTGATGGCCTGGGCAGGAATCCTGCAGGGAAAGTGGGTCTGTGCTGTTGTAGTTGGGAACTGGGAGGAGTCCGAATTTCAGAAGCACCTCGGGAGGTCCGTGAGATAGAGGTTTACCCCCCTTCACAGATGTGGAAGGTGAGGCCCAGAGAGAGGCTGGCTGTGCCCAGGTCACAGGGAGGTAGGGCCGCCCGACCCCAGCCAGCTTTCTGGCTGCACCCGGCATCATTCCCAGGTTATAGTGAGTGATGATGCCATGCCTGTGACGCAGGAGGATGCTCCAGGGAGGAGGGGATGTGGGGCTTGGGCATCCAGCAGGTGCTGTGGGAGGCTGGCACTGCCACCCTGGGTGGCTAGCACGAGGGAGGCCCAGACACTGTCCGGCCCCTCTTCCCGATTTCCCCGAAACCTCCAGTCCCTGACCCTCCCCAACCCCTTGTCCCTGTGAGTGTGATGACTCAGGCCCGACTGTCAGCTCCCCGCAGCCCCTGCTGGGCCTCAGGCAGGACGCCAGGCCACCCAGACGCCAGGTGTGGCTGAGGCGGGCAGCCGTGGAGGAGCATCTGGGGTCAGCAGTTGGCAGGAGTGACCGAGGAAACAAGGAAGCCGGCAGGGCAGGGAGGGCGAGGCTGGCGCTTGGCCCGGAGCCCAGGAGCCGCCGCTGCCGCCGCTGGACGTAGGGCCACAGCTGGGCTCTGACAGCTCCCAGGAGTGACCCCTGGGCCGAGAGCCTGGGAGGACAGCAGTCACCAGTCATGCATCAGCAGCGTCCCGTCCGCGGGCTTGGAATAAGAGAAGGTGCCCTTCTGTCTCCCGCCTCCGTCCTCCTGTCCTCTCCCCTCCTCCCCACTCCTGTCCAGCTCCTTCCTTTCTCCCTTGACCCATGAGGCATGAAGGAGCGGATTAGGACCCCATTTTACAGACTCGCAAGGTGAGGTCTGGAGAGGGGCTGAGACTCACCCCAGACACTTTGTCCACCCCCCTTCCCTCCCTGCAGCAGGGATAACACGCCCGGGCCTCAGGCCTCCCCAGGGAGGCTGCTTCTCCCAGGCTGGTCGCTGATGTCCATGAGCTGCAGCTGGGGAGCCCGAGCTCTCCCTGGGATCCTGAGTCCGGCTGCAGCCAGTTGCCGCCCGGTGAGGGAGCTGGGACAGAGCTCCAGGAAGGGGTGAAAGGGTAGCAGGCCTTGCGGGGCCGGGACAGGGTGGCCCTGGCTCTCTGCGACTTCATTTCCTTCTGGTCACTTCTATCCAGTTCACTTGGCGAGCACGTCCTGAATTCCTGGCCAGGTGGCCCAGACACAGCCAGCTCAGGTGTTGCCTACTGGAAACCCTGGTGGCCAGAGCCCTGGGGACGGGCTGAGTGCCGTGGGGCGCCCGGGGAGTGTGGCCAGCCCTGCCAGTTGGGAGGGTGCCTGGCATCACAGGCACCTGACCTGGGCTTCCGCCTCTGCTGCCCAGCACCTTCTGCACACTGTTTGATGTCAAGGCCTGGGGGACTGGTGGGGGGGGTCCCAGTCTCGGGCCCCCTGGGTACCCTGAGCCGGGGGTATAGCGCAGGCTACTGGGGCCAGGAAGACCTGGAGGCTCTGGGCACAGATGTCCCCAGGCCGAGCTTCCTCAGGCTCCTGGAACCCTGTCCGGGCCTCTCATTTCAAGTGTGATGTGTTCCCCTTGACCAGGCACCACCCCAAGCAAGCCTAACCCAGGCTTCATTTTTGGCCCCTGCTCCTTCCTGGCCTGAGGGCCGCCCAGGTCTTTGCTCCACCCTGTGCCATCTAGAAATGGCTGGGAATGCGCCTCCCTGCAGAGCCTCGGGGTTCCCCTGCACCCCACCCCCAGGGACTGGGAGGATCCCAGCCGGGAAGGTCCAGGTGGGAGCACGGGGCTGGGCACAGGGCTGACGGTGTGAAGCGACAGGGGTGTGGGCATCAGGAGAGAGCCCGAGGAGCAACGTGTGCCATCGGAGGTGGACGGGAATCCCGTGGGGGGCCGCCCAGGTGCTGCCTGGCACTGTACCCCGAGGTCTTGCCCACGCCCTGCCCTGGGACACACAGTGCTGGGGGCGGGGGCTGAAGTGTGACAGAGGTCCCTGGGATGGGGCCATGGGGTCACTTCTCAGCAGCTCTGCCCTGGAGCTTGGTCCCTTGAGCAGGGGCTGCCTTCAGATCCATTACTGGGGAGGCTGACCTCCCCAGAAGGGCTGTCCCTGTCCCCCTGCCGTGTCCCAGGGGATCTGGTGGTGCAGCCACCATCCTCCTTTGGAGGAACCAGCCATCTCTGTGGGTCATCCAGGAAGTAGGAGGATAACCAGGAGGGGCCAGTGCAGCCCCACGGCATACCTGTGCACCTTGCGGCTTGTTGTTATCGTCACACATCCACATGGGTGGAGGAAGACCGGATTTCAGAATTTAATTTGTGTTCAGCTCACTGAGCACCTGGGCTGTAAAGAACTAACTTGAGTTCTGTGGAGCACTAGGGTGACCCGTGCTGGTGCGTCTCCTTGCTCTCTGGTGGCCACAGTCCTTGTCCTTCTGATGGCTTTTCTTCCCTGTGCACCTGAACCCATTGAAGTTTCTGGACTGCAATATTCACCCCAACCTTGGAACCAGGAGGAAACATTTATTAGCCCATGGGATCTGCATCTTAGGGGAAGAAGCATGGGCGGGATTTCAGCTTCTGCAAATGGTACTTTCTGCATTGAAAACTTTGTAACCGGGGGGTCCCTGGGTGGCTCAGCAGTTGGGTGCCTGCCTTTGGCCCAGGGCATGATCCTGGAGACCTGGGATCGAGTCCCATGTCAGACTCCCCGCATGGAGCCTGCTTCTCCCTCTGCCTGTGTCTCTCTCTCTCTCTCTGTCTCTCATGAATAAATAAATAAAATATTTAAAAAAAGAAAACTTTGTAACTTTAAATTCAATACATCAAGCCGAGGCTGGGCGCAGACCGTGTTTGGGGAATGGCGAGCCAGACCACACCTTTTTCAGAGAGACACTGAATGAGTGTAGGTGTCACAGGTGGCCGTTCCCATTTGCTGGAGAACCTGGTTTGAGTGGAACAGGCCCATAGACCAGGCAGGAGGGTGGAGGAGGCATTTTGCAGTTTAGAAGAAAGGAGGTAGCGTTTACTTATTGGCAATAAAACACCACATTGAAATAAAGAGCAGTTTATGCCAGAAGTTTTCTAAGTTTATTTTCCATGTTTATCAGTGAAAAAATATTTTGAACACCAATCCCAATATTTATTTTTATGAATTATGTGCATGTACCTCTATCAATTCATATACTAAAGTTAGTAAATTTAATTTTTCTTTTAAGATTTCATTTATTTATTCATGAGGGACACAGAGAGAGAGGCAGAGACACAGGCAGAGGGAGAAGCAGGCTCCTTGCAGGGAGTCCGACCTGGGACTCGATCCCGGGACTGAGGGGTCACGCCCTGAGCCGAAGGCAGATGCTCAACCACTGAGCCACCCAGGTGCCCCCAGCAAATTTAATTTCTTTCCTTCTTTACCTGGAAGGTAGATAGAAAGGGAAGCTTGGGTCTTCACCACCCCCCCACCCCACCCCCACCCCCACCCCCACCCCCAATGCCTCAGCTGCAGCCAGTGGTTTGCAGAGTGAGTCTGACATGCCCAGGCCTTGGAGCCGAACCTGGCTGAGGCTGTCCAGGGTTGGCCTCGTGCTCTCCGACTGGCGGGCTGCCACAGTTCCCGGGGTGGCCACCGCAGGACTGGTGGACCTCTGTGCAGGTAGGTGACAGCTGGCACTCCCGAACAAGCAGATCCTGCCTGTTCCCCAGTCTCTCGTCTGCTGCCCCTTCCTCCACACATAGGGGATGTGGCCCCCAAGCTTCCCCAGTTCGTATTATGCAGCTTTTTGTGTGGGAATGGAGCCTATTGCTGCCCTGCCACACACCCACTGCTGCAAGATGACTCTGGTCCTGGGGTAGGGTGTCCAGAGGACAATCTAGGGAGATTCCTGCTTGGGGATGAGTCGCCAGGCAGGTGGTCTCAGGGAGTTCCCGCAGCCAGAGCATCCTTTGTGAGCACACACGGCCTCATGCCTTCATCTCTGAAGTCTAACAGTGAGTCCCACACCGTAGTTCATCAGGCAAGGCCTCCCTCTGTGATCTCAGCCTTCCTGCTTTTCTTGATGATTAAAAAATGTTAAAGACAAACCATTAGAATTAAGAAGAGATGATCTCACAGGGCGAGGGCTGGATAGGAGGCAAAAATACTTAAACCCACCAATAGAAAACACATAGGAGGGCAGCCTGGGTAGCTCAGCAGTTTGAAGCCACTTTCGGCCCAGGGTGTAATCCTAGAAACCTGGGATCGAGTCCCACATCGGGCTCCCTGCAGGGAGCCTGCTTCTCCCTCTGCCTGTGTCTCTGCCTCTCTCTCTCTCTCTCTCTCTCTCTCTCTCTCTGTGTGTCTCTCATGAATAAATAAATTAAATATTTTTTTATAAAAGGAAACACATAGGAAACTCAGCAAGGAATGTCTGAAGAAGCAATAGATCTTTAACCAAAGTTCATAAAAGGAATGACTAGAATCAATCAGAGGAATTTATTGGGATGATGTGGGTCATGTAATTTGTGTGAAAGATAAGCCTTGAAAGATATTTGTATGTAAGTTTCTTTCTTTCTTTTTTATTTTGAAAAAAATCTAAAAATTCTAAAACTGAAGGGCTCTGAATTGATAACACTGCCCCGACGTGCATCTGCGGCGGGCTCAAGCTGTGCCAAAGCCTTTCTCCTACCCGGACTAATCCAGCACTTGCTATTGAAATCAGCTGAATTATGTTCTCTTCATCTGGGAGCAGCGTAACTGATGTGATGCCCTCCTACAAATTTTCTTCCAGGTCTGCATGTAAACCTTTTTCTTTTTCTTTTTCTTTTTTTTTTTTGTAAAGCTTTTTCTAACAAAGTTTGTAACCTGCCTTTTCCACTTAGCCATCCACTTTCCCCATAAAAGGAGAGTGAAGACCAATGCCTTCATTTTCAAAGCCTGTGTCATGTTACAGCGGTGGTCTCATGCTTCACTTCGGGGTTTCCTTCACAGTCAGACGCTTTTTTATTTTTGTTTTTGTTTTTTTAAGATTTTATTTATTTAATCATGAGAGAGATGGAGAAGGAGAGAGAGAGGCAGGGACACAGGCAGAGGGAGAAGCAGTCTCCATGAAGGGAGCCCGATGTGGGACTCAATCCCAGGACCCTGGGATCATGACCTAAGCTGAAGGCAGACACTCACCCACTGAGCCACCCAGGTGTCCCACAGTCAGACATTTAGATATCTTCCAGACTTCTACTGTTTGCAGTGATGTTGAGAGCCCCGTGGGCAGGTGATTTGGTTCACTTGCCTGACTGGTTCTTAGGATGATTTCTAGAAGGGCAATGGCAGGGTTGAAGAGCATGTGTGTTCAGGGCTTTGGATGTGTCTCGTCACACAGAGCTGCACAGATGCTATGTGGGTTTTTGCTTCCACCTGCAGCGTTCCGCCTCCTGCACCACTACCCACACCATCTGTTTTTGTCTTTGCCAGTCTGTCCATAAATGGTGTTTCATTGATTTTTTTATTTGTAAAAGTTGCTAGAAGTCCCATTTTTATTTTTATTTACCATTTGCCTTGCTTCTTTAATATGTCCTGTGATTGATTTCCTCAAACATGTAAAAAATACATTTGATTTTTAAAATTGGACTGTTTCCTATTGCGGTCTTTCTTCTTTTCCCTTTCTTTCTTTCTTTCTTTCTTTCTTTCTTTCTTTCTTTCTTTCTTTCTTTCTTTCTTTCTTTCTTTCTTCTTTCTTTCTTTCTATTTTGAGTAGACACCACAACCACCATGGAGCCCCAAGCAGGGCTTGAACTCACAGCCCTGAGTTGAGATCAAGAGTTTGATGCCCAACCGACTGAGCCACCCTGGCATCCCTTTTACTTCCATATTTTATAATATTTCCATATGTTCACACCATGTCCAGCATCGTATATACATTTTGCCCAATTAAAACATGAAACATGTTGACAAATAAGTCAATATGTTTAGGTCATCAAATCACATAGTCTGTCAACATGGCTTGTGCCTTGGGTGGTACAGCAAACATTGGGGTTCCCTCCCAGCTACCAATCCCTTCCTTGTTGGGTAGCAGCCATAATATTTGGAAGGATGGACTCCCATCACCCCTTTGGTGTGGAGCATGCCAGGGTGGCATATCCTGGCCATAGTGATTGGTTCAGGGGTAGGCATATGGTATAACTGGGCCAACAGAGACATCCCATGACCCTAAAGGGCCATCATCCTGTTGTTCCAACCCTTCTCCAAACTTCATTCACCTCTGGGTTTGTTCAGCTGCATAAATCAAGAACGTTCCTTTACAGCGTAAGCCTGTTTGAGCTGGATTTTCTCTTTCCTGCAACTGCCAACACCCTAACTCCTGCAGACTTTGGTACTAGGAAGTGGGGTTGCTAGGGGCAGACCCTAAACTCTAGAAATGGCCAAATTGAATGAGGGAGGGAACAGGAAGGAGGACCTTGTCTTTCATGGGGGAAAATTGGGAACTTTTGCTAGATGTCATGAAATATCACGGTCGGCTGACTAGACCCCCGAAGATCTTTGCACCCCACCCCCAGAACCTGTGAATGTTACTTCCTATGGCAAAAGGGAGCTTGCAGGCGTGATTAAGTTGAGGGCCCTGAGATGGAGCAGTGGTGCTGGATGATTTGAGCAGGTCCTTGTGAGAAGGGTCTGGGAGGAATCAGCGAGGACAGACAGAGGCCACAAGCCATGGACAGTGGGTGGCCGCCGGGAGCAAGGCAAGAAAGCAGGTCCCCCGGGGGCCTCTATAACAAACACATTCCCACTCCTACTTGAACTTCAGCTCTTTTGTGGACCTGTGTTTGGACTTCTGAGCAGAGAACTGTGTTTTTGTTGTTTCCAGCACTTTGTTGGCAGTCATTTGCCACGCAGCCCTGGGAGACCAGTACACAGATGACCATCTTCTCTTTCCCCAGGGGTGTGGGCTCTGTCTCTGCCAAGGTGACAGCACCCAGGGAGTCAGCCGGAGCCCTCACATTGTGTAGGCCGGGTGGCTCACTCAGCAAGCTCCCGAGAGATGTCTCGAGGCATGGAGAGGCTGAAGCTGGCCCATCCAAGTGCAGAGAAGCTCGAAAATACGACTTGGCTAAGAGAGATGCTTTGTGCCCCTCCAGGCGGTGGGAGGTCGAGAAAACCAAGACTTCACTCTGAGCCAAGCTAATGAGAACTGAGCAGGCAGGCTGGGGAGTTAGCAGGGGAATCCTGGGGCTGGAGCTGGGGGACTCCGAGCTCGGCCAGGGCCTGTCGCAGGCACCCCCACCCCCCAAGCATGTCTCTGGCCAAGAGGACGAGCCCTCTTTTTGTGGGTTGCAGCTAGGACCTACGTAGCCGGCAGCGGGGCTCACGTACCGGGCACTGCACCAGGGGCCCCATAGTGGAGACAGGAGGGCTGGCTGGGCGGCTTGGCCTGATAGCAGGCCCTAGTGCCAGGGGACAGACATTTCTGGTTTAAATGCTCCCCATTAGTAGGATGTTTGGATCCCAGCCCTTGGAACTGACCCGAGGCATGTTGATGGAGGTTTACGAGGATTTTGGGGTGCCTGCGTTGCTGGGGGTTACGCTGGGGTTTGTTTCCTTTTTCCCTCTTCAAGGCGGGAGTTGTTAGTGCTCAGCGGATAACTCAGTCTGAAGTCACTCGGCCAGGAGAGGCCACCTCTGACCCCAGCAGAGAGAGCAGCACAGCACCCAGATGTCCAGGCCTCACTCAGCGCCTGCAGGCTCCCCGTGGGGACAGGCACGCCCTGCGGGCTGGCAGCCCTGAAGGTCAAGGGCAGAGGCGTAGGTGGGGGCGGCAGGCAGGCCGATGAGGACTCTGCGACCTGAGGGGTGACCACAGCGCCTGTGGGCTGGAAGTGCCCCCCTTCCCTCTGTCAGGGTTCTCATTCTGCTTCCTGTCTCTGCAGCAAAGAGGCTGCTGGAGGCCTTCCCCCAGGTGAGGGTGGCCCGGGTGGGGGTGCTGCAGGTGTGCAGAGCTGCGGGCTGGGAGGTGGGAGTGGGAGGAGTCAGGCTCGCAGCCTCCCGGGGCCCCTGCCCCGGGCCACTTCCACCAACACGAGGCTTATCTGGCCAGTCTGCCCTCCTCCCTCCCAGCGGCCTGAGCTCAGAGCGGGCAGAGACCTGGTGCTTGGATGGGAAGTGACTGGTCCTCTGACTCGAGGGGAAGTTCTCATGCGTCCAAGCCCGAGCCATTGGTCCCTCCTTGGATGTCTGACTTAGCTCTGGCTCCTAAGGAAGCCACCTGGGGGCCTGCCCTTCCTGGATAAAACAGAAAACAGAACTTCTGGAGAGGTTGGTTTTTTTTTTTTTTTTTCATTTTTCCTTCGGCCTCCTTCCCTCCCTGTCTGGCTGGGACACTGGCAGGAGCACATGACGGATGGAGCTACAACACCATCTTGTGACCATGAGGCAGCACGCCTGAGCTTGTTGCCTTTGTCAGGTCTGAGCCTCTGGAGCTGAGGAAATGCCCCCAGCCCGTTTATTGGGTGGTGGGTAATTTCACGTGTCCGGCCATGGCGTGCCAAGAGTAAACACCGTTCTGGGTGTTTGTGCAATGTGTTTCCGGGTGAAATTTGAGTTGGTAGACTCAGAAAAGTAAGTGGCCCTCCCCCGAGTGCAGGGGCCTCAGGCGACTCCTGAGAGGGAGGAGGAGGGGGAGGAGTGGGACTTTTCTCTGCCTGGCTGCTTGGGCTGGGACTTCTCTCATCTCCCTCTGTCCCCAGACTGGGGTTACAACCACCTGCTCTCCTGCTTCCCAGCTTGCAGGTGCTGGGCCGTGGGGCTTCTCAGCCTCCATAATTGTGTGAGTCAATTCCTTTTTTTTTTTTTTTTTGACTTTTATTTATTTATTCCTGAGACCCGGTGAGAGAGGCAGAGACACAGGCAGGGGGAGAAGCAGGGTCCCTGCGGGGAACCCGATGGGGGACTCGATCCCAGGACCCCAGGATCATGCCCTGGGCTGCAGGCAGTGCTAAACTGCTGAGCCACCCGGGGTCCTGAGGACTTAGGAGGTTTGGGTGGGAATGGATGCCCGGCCAGACCACATGCCCTGGCATCCCCTGTGCGGAGGGTGGTTGCAGGGCACATGAGTGGAGGCCAGAGGACCCACATTCACGGACAGGTGTCCTGCGAGTGGGTTTCAGGGAGTCTGACCCATCAACAGGAGCCTCTGTGCCACCTTGTATTGGTCCAGGGGACCCGTTTACGGCAAAAGCAGCTGCAGGCACCCCTGCTCAGGGCGGCGGCCGTGCAATGGCTGGCTTGTGCACGGGGCACACGCTCCACCCTGACCTCCACTCAGGACATCTCTGCAGGCCCGTCGGCCCCTCACCATTCAACCTCCCCCCCCAAGAAGCTGCCTGCACATAACCATCTGCCTCTTGGGGAACCCGACCTACATCACCTGCAGCCTGCAGAAGACACCTGCTACCCAGCACCCCAGTCTTCTTTTGTCTCCCTGCTGCAGTGGTGACCCGCTCCCTCTACCTGGAACCACTCCTAGCATTTTGTTCCATCTCCCCCCCCCCCCCCACCTTAAACAACAGTCACAGATCTTGATTATCCTGACCCCCACCCCCCTCAGCCTCTCTGTGATCACTGCTTGTTCATTGTTGCATCCTTTTCCAAGAGTGTGCTCACAGACACAGCAGTAGGAACTCCATAATCGTCATGTGCTTGCTGGCAAATATTTTATACATGAGAAGTCATAAATAATAGAACAGCTGAATACACTCCCTCTGCCATCACAAATAAAGCATCATTATAAAATTGAAGCCCCTGAAGTCCTTACTTACTGATCAGTCCCCACCAATACCCAGAGGCAATCACTCTCCTGAATATAGCATGTAGCAGTTTTTTTACTCTAAAAAAATTAGGATTATTGGACACGTGGGTGGCTCAGTGGTTGAGCATCTGCTTTCAGCTCAGGGTGTGATCCCGGGATTTGGAACCCAGGATCGAGTCCCACATTAGGTTCCCTGTGGGGAGCCTGCTTCTCCCTCTGCCTGTCTCTGCGTCTCTCATGAATAAATATAAATCTTAAAAAAATAGGATTAAATAGCATATGCATCCATACTCAAAGTTTTTTCACTTAGTATTGCAAAATTCATTTGTATTGATATATGTAACTAATTTACTCATTACCACAGAGCATCCTATTGGATAGCAATGTATCCTTTATCAATTTTCCTGTAGATGACTGTTTGACCTTCTCCCCACCAGCAGTAGCAGCCTGTTGCAATGAATGTTCTTGTTTTTGCACACGTGAAGAGTTGCTCTAGAACACCAGCAGCGGAATTGCTGGGTTGTCTGATAATGTGCATCAACTGCTTGAAATTGCTAGATGGCTGTCAAGGGTTGCTGAACCAATTCATACTCCCACCAGCAGTGAATCCGTTCATTCTGCACTGCTCACAAATCCACAGCCTCGTCAATGTTGGCATCAACAGATTTTTAAGTTTCTGCCCATCTCTTATGTGTGAAATGGCATGTCCTTGAACTTGATTTCCATTAGCCTAAATTGTAGTGAAAGTAAGCTTCTTGTGTTGGCTGCTCAAAAATTATTTGTTGGGGTGTCTGAGTGGCTCAGTTAAATGTCTGGTTTGTGCTCAGGTCATGATCCTGGGGTCCTGGAATCAAGCCCTGAGTCCCAGCTCATTGGGGGAATCTGCTTTTCCCTTCCCATCCCCCACTTGTGCTCTCTCAAGTGCACATGCTCTCTTTTATTTTTAAGATTTATTTATTGAGAGACACAGAGAGAGAGAGAGAGAAAGAGAGAAAGAGAGAGAGAGAGGCCGAGACACAGGCAGAGGGAGAAGCAGGCTCCATGCAGGGAGCCCAACGTGGGACTCTATCCTGGGTCTCCAGGATCACGCCCTGGGCCAAAGGCAGGTGCTAAACCGCTGAGCCACTCAGGGATCCCCCACATGCTCTCTTTTAAATAAATAAATTAAAAAAATTATTTGTTGCACAGGGGCACCTGGGCAGTTTAGTCTGTTGAGCGTCGGACTCTTGATTTTGGTTCAGATCTCAGGGTCATGGGATTGAGCCCTGTTGGGTTCTGCACTTAGCGAGGGAGTCTGCTCATCCCTCTCCCTCCCCCCCACCTGCTCCCACCCCACATGCTTTCTATCTCAATCTTTAAAACAATTATTTGTTGCACAAATGAATGCAAAAGGCTCCACTCATTCTGTTCATTCATGTCCTGTTTGATGCCTGCAGAGATCCCATTTCTAGACTCTATAGCTACCATATTTTATACACTTGGACTTTTACCAGATGCTCTTTCTTCCACACCCTATCTCTACCACACCCTCTGGCCAAAACCCATTACTGGAGATTGTCTTGGCCTTGTGTTTTGATCATGTTGCTCATGATACTGCCCTATTATTCCTGTGACTTTGCCCTGGCCAGTCCTCCCATTCCCTTATCTGGAGGCTAATCTGTCCTCTAACCTCATGCATGGGTGAGGCCTTAAAGCTGTGACCTCAACCCAATTCATCCTAAACCCATCATAAACGTAGGCTACCAACAGGCTGACCCCTTGCTCTCGTTTCTGTCATCGGCACTACCAACCCTTCGCTCAGCGGGTCCTGCAGCCTTTGTCAATCTTGGTGTCATCTTGCTCCTTCCCCTAGGAGACGAGGCAGGGAAGCATCCTCAAGCTCTAGGGACAACTGATCTAAGCTGCTATAATCGCATCTAGCCAATCACTACTACTGTCCATTTTCGCTCTGTCAACTGTGCTTCCATCTTCATCCTGCTGTCATCTCACTGATTCTTGCAATGAGCCTGAAGAGCTGCTGAGAACCCCTAAGATCCCCGGTGATGTCTTCCGGGGATCCCGGATGCTGTGAGGCACCAGTCTGAGGCCTCGGGGCTATACGTGGGGAAGAGACCCCTAGGGCCTCCCTGGGCTCCCCTAGGAGAGAATCCCAGGAGGCTGCCTGAGGCTGTGTAGGGAAGGAGTCCCCGAGGATCCACCGAAACTTTATCAGCACATCTCTGGAGGTTCCCTGAGCTCATGTAAGGACAGGATCCGGGACAGTTCATCAGGCTGTGCAGCAAAGGAGCCCTGAAACCCTCCTGAGGCCGTGTCACCTGCGGGTCACCGAGGATCCACGGAGATCGCCCCACAGAGAAGATTCCTGGGGTTTCTATGGTGACACGAGGGGATCCCTGAAGAGTCCCCGTTGGCTTTCCTCCAACAAACATTTACAGAGGCGGAAGACCTAGGGCTGAGCCAGCAGCGTCTCCCAAGCCGCGTGCGGGGTCAGATACAACCCAAACAGGCCAACGCTGCAGGGGAGCACAAGCAGCTGTGGAAAGGGCGCGAGCTCAGGTCCGGGAGGGGCGGCCTGTGCTGGGCGCCGCTGCACACGCAGCCCCTCGAGCGGCCAGGGGTGCAGCGAGGCCACCGGCGGGTGGGCGGCAGGTCAGAACTGGCCCAGGCGTGTCTCGGGCTCCCAAGGTCACAGCGCACCGCAGGCCTGTCGCCCGCAGAGATGCCAGCCCCGACGTCTCGGCCCGGCTCTGCGACACCGAGGGCGAGCCACCTACGTAACTCGCAAGTTCCGGGCGCTACGTTAAATTGGAAAAAAAAAAAAAAAAAAAGGAAACAAAAAAGAAGAAACGTGAAGATAAGTAAGTTCAGCGGCGTATTTTTCTGAGCCCGACACGCCCCGTTATTTCACCATGTCCCCCGCACAGGCTAATTCCATCCTCCCCGCTTCCCGCCGCGCCCCCCCCGCGGGGTCCCCGCCCCCCCCGGCACCCCCCCCCCCGGGCCCGGCAGCAGAGCACAGAGCCGGCCTCGGGGCCCGGTGAGCCGCCCGGACACGGGTCCCGCCCCGCAGGCCGCAGCCACCTCACTTCCTCCTCGCCGTCGTCGCGCCTTAATGCCGTCAGCGCCCGCGCCGTGCGTCAGGCGAGCGCCTGGGACGCAGGCGGGACTTCCGGGCGCGGCAGCACAACTTCCGGAGGGAGGCGGAAGAGCCTCTCGGCTCCAGGCTCCGGCGTCCCGGGACGGCGGACGGGCCCCCCCCCGGGGTACAGGAAGGGGCCGCCGAGGCCGACCGTTCGCTCTCGGGGTGTCGGGACCGCGGGTCTGAGGGATGAGGAGGGGCCATGGCCAGCGACGGGGCCAGAAAGCAGTTCTGGAAGCGCAGCAACAGCAAAGTCCCGGGCAGGTGGGTGTGACGGGGAGGCCGGGTCGGGGTCAGGGGTCGGAGGTCAAATGGGCGCGTAGGCCCGCCGGGCAGTGGGGTGGAGTTGGGGGCCTGGGGCTGGGCGACCTGCGCTGTGGGGGCGCCGCTGGCGACCTGAGGGGCGTGGGGGGACCTGGGGGGGGTGTCAAGCGCTGGGTCTGCGAGGTGACGGTGGCCGCAGGGAGCATGGGGGGGGGAGGGGGAGGGGGAGGGGAGGGGAGGGGAGAGAGGGGAAGGAGGGGAAGGGGGAGGGGAGGAGGGGGAGGGAAGGGAGGAGAGGGAGGGGCAGTCAATTGGCCTCCTGCTCTGTCCTGCCCACCTAGGGCTACTTTTGCCTTTTTTGAGAATTTGTTCAAGCCGATTCCTGACTCCCTGTGAATCTCTCCGTATCCCACTTTTCTGGCCTCAAAACCAGCTCCTTCCTCCAGGCAGCAGCGGGAGGCAAACTAAGAAAAAAAGTTAAGCAAGAAATGAAGTACTTGCAACGACCGGGGTGCAGCGTACAGCTCCAGGGGCCTGGTTGGCGTGTCCCTGAGCCCTGGCCGGGGCCTTGGGAATGTGAAGACAATAGTGGACCGTGCCTAGGAGATCAGCTGCTGGTGGAAGCAGATTAGAGAGAAACCAGTGTCAGGATTTCTTTCTTTCTTTTTTTAAAGATTTTATTTATTTATTCATGAGAGACACACACACAGAGGCAGAGACACAGGCAGAGGGAGAAGCAGGCTCCCTGCAGGGAGCCCAACGCGGGACTCGATCCCGGGACCCCGGGGTCACAGCCTGAGCCACCCAGGTGTCCCAGATTTCAAGATTTTACAACACGGACTATTCTGTTTGGAAGCTGATGTCTGACATGCTGAAAATTAGGAATTGTGGTATTAAAACAACTCCACGTGGAATCATTTCCAAGCACAGCTTATTTGTAAGTGCTGCATAATTAACACCGTCAGTTGAGTGAAAGAATCGCAAACTTTGGAATTCACTGTGTTCGGCCAGAAAGGTTTAATTTTCAGAGTGGTTCAGGAGTTAGTAGGAGTGGGTTCCTCACTGCTCAGACATGGTGACTTGGGACAGGATCACCAGAGGCAGCCAGAGGTCCCGTTTTACTCCACAGCATCGTGTGTGACTGAAGAATAAGAGAGCTTTCATCCCAACCAAAGTCAGGGTCCAAGGTGATGTGAGGATTCCGGAATGGTAGGGAATAGGGGGTCCCAGTGGTTGCAGATGCAGATGCCCCAGAACGTAGACTCCAGGGAAAACTAACCACATGGCAGTGGAGCTTTTGTGTGTTGCTTTTAGGTCCTGGTTCTTGCTCAGTCTAATAAACCCCAACTCTTAAGCACCAGCTGAGCTGTAAGAATAATGGAGCTGCGGTATGTAGTTATGATGGCGAATAAACATTTGGTCTGAGGACTGTATCTGTTAGTAATTTGTCCTTGTATTGGGTTCAGTAGCGTCCCCCTCCACTCCCCTTCCACCCCTGCACCTGATTCATTTTGTAACCTGTGGATGTGACCTTATTGGGAAATAGCATCTTTGCAGATGTAATCAAGTTAGAATGAGGTTATACTGGAAAGTCATACCCAGGCTCATAGAATGAGCCTTAGTCCAGTGATTGGTATCTTTAGAAGGACAGGGAAATTTGGACACAGGCACAGAGAAGATGGCAGGTGAAGACGGAGACAGAGGTTGTGGCCATGTGTGTGCAAGCCCAGGAATGCCAAGGATTCCAGGCAATCAGTAGAAGCTAGAAGAGGAAGGAGGGATCCTTCTGTGAAGGCCCTGCCAACACCGTGATTTTGGACTTCTGAGCCTGAAGAGCCGTGAGAGGATCAATTTCTCTTGTGTTACGACAGCCCTGGGACGCTACTGTGGTCCTCAGCTTTCCTCTGTGAGGTTCTGCGTCACCAAAGACAGACCTTTGTGGCCCTCTGATTTCAACGCTGCGCGTGTCTTAGGCATTTTTGAGAGCAGCTCCCTTGTCAGAGTTAAGGAGTTGGAGTGGAGTTTTGGAGAACTGCCGGAGGCTGTCATTGCAGAGGGCGGGGCACAGAGGTGAGGGCAGGCCCACTAGAAAGGCCTATCCAGCCCCCTGTGCCCCTCGCCTGCCACGGCCTTGCTCTGGCGATGCTTCTGTTTCGGGCACCAGGAGTTGGCGGAGATATGCCCTTTTGCCAGTGAGTAGCTCACTGTCATATGTGATCACCTGCCACGTGCTTAGTCCTTACCTGCGCGAGCACTGTGCTGTCAGAGGTCGTGGCCGGATTCCTGCATCTCTGCCAGCCCTTTCAGTGGTTCCCAGGATTGTCTGACTCCTTGAGCATGGACATTAGCTTAGGGAAATGCAGAGGAGAAAGAACGGATTTAACCACAGACTACTGAACTGTTAAGAGGTTATTATTATTTTTTAAACTTTATTTATTCATGAGAGACAGAGAGAGAGAGGCAGAGACACAGGCAGAGGGAGAAGCAGGCTCCATGCAGGGAGCCAGACGTGGGACTTGATCCTGGATCTCCAGGATCACGCCCTAGGCTGAAGGCAGCTCTAAACCGCTGAGCCCCCCGGGCTACCCTAAGGGGTTATTTATATAGCACAGTCTTTCACAATTTTGATAATCATTCTGTCATTGCCCATCAGTAAGACAGTTATAGCTGGTACTCAGAGAGAGTATCTGCCATCATTGATTGGTATCTCCCAAACTTTCTGTTGGCCAGGCACAATTCTTGGTCCCTACAGTGCTGCGTCTCGCTAGTGTTTTAGCGTCACAAAGCAATGCGCTGTCTGAGGTCGGCTGTGGTGAAGGCCTTGCTTGTTTCGCCTGAAATGCCCTGTGGAGAAGCACAGTAAGGCGCTGCCCAATTCTTGAGCCACATCTCCCACCCCTCCTTGCTTTGAACTTTGCCTTCAGTGGTGTGGACGGGCTTGCAGGTTCCTTGGTGTCCATGCTGCGTGATGCCTCTGTTTGCTTCATGCTCTCAGAGCTGACCACAATGTTCTTAGCCTCCCTTTCCCCCCTTTTGCTTGGCTTATTTTATTTTTTGATCTTCAGAGTTCACCTACTCGTAAATAAAGCCTTGCTTGCAGTTTGGATAGAGTACGATTTTATGCATCAAACTCAGCATTGCTGCTATGTGCTCGTTTTCTCCTCCAGACTGTGAGCTCTGCGAGGGTCGGGAGCCTGTCTTCCTCCCCATTGTATTGCTAGTGCTGATAAATGGTGATTGGTTTAGACTACCTTCCAGATTAGCCAAGAGGGAGTAAGTGATTTGGCCAGGGTCTCACCCTACATGAGAGGCGGTCTTGCCAGTGGACCCCCTGACCTCCGCACACCCTGGTCCTTGGGTTGTCTATTTGGCCAGTGCTTTCTTAGATATTTCTCTTCTGAGTGAGGCAGGATGTGTGATATGTTAGAAGGACGTCTGACTTGGTTTTGTGGTGTTTCAGCCTTTTTTTTCTATTAATCTCTGTGTGACTTTCACCAGGTCGTGTCACCCTTGGGGCCATCGGTTTCTGCAAGTATAACCTGTGAAGCTGGATTAGACCTAAGTGGCTGGGACCTGCAGGCACATATTTGTTTAGTCAAGTTTGATTCTTTTTGATGAGCATGAGAGAAGGCCTCTTGGACCAGCTTTGAGAGTTTGAAAACTTATTCACTCAGTAGATATTTGTTTAACCAGCACTCTGTGCCAATCACAGTTCCAGGGGCTAGAGATACACCAGTGAACAAAACACGTCGGAACCAATGCTCTCACGGAGCTTACAGTGGAGCGGGAAGGGCAGAGAATAAAGACTACAGCTAAGTTAAGAGTGTTACCCGTGAGAAGGTGGCAACTGGAATCTTGTTACCAAAATATAAAGCAGAGAATTGGGGTAGACAGTTTGGAGGCACATGGAGTGGGGAGGGTTTCCTGGTGATAAGGTAGCCAGAGCAGCCCTTACAGAGGAGGTAACATTTGAGCAAGATTTTCAGGGGGTGAGCAAACAGGCCCCTTGGGTGGCTGGGAAGACAGTGGTCCAGGCAGAGGGCTAGTGAGCACAGAGGCCCTGGTCGGGAGGGACACCAGCGTGCTTGAGCAGAGCAGGGACCCTTGATGATAGTGGCCTAGGGAGGAGGGGGAGAGTCCCAGGCACGAGGTCTGGAAGGCGGTGGAGGCTGGCCTCGTGGTCACAGTGTAAAGATGTGGGCATTCAGTTTCTTACTGTGACGGGGGAACGCTTTGGAGGGTCTTGGCACAGGGGTGGCTTGAGCCGCCCCTGGCGTGGCAGGATCACCTTGGGCTCTGGGTGGATGGTAGGTTGGGGGCTGCGAGTGCAGGGGCAGAAGCAGGGAGAGCAGTTAGGTTGTGACGAACATCCAGGTGAGAGATGATGGTGGCGCTGTAAGAGTCAAGAGAATGGATGGTGGGAATCATGAAAGGTTCGGTCTGACTCTCTGGGGCCAGTTCTTTCTCAGGCCATTGACTCGCTTGGCTCCTGAGGGCGGCTGCTTTCTGCAGTTGTGGGGGTACTCTTGCCACACTTAACTGTAGGTGACAAGATGAAGTCTAGCATGCAGGCACAGGCAGCCTTTCAGTGTGGGTCCAGTGCTTGCTCTCGTAGCATGACTCTGCCAACAGGAGGGTGACTGGGGCCTGGGAAGGGTGACACCATGAGTGGGATGGCGGCAAGAAGGGCCTAGATTGAAGATGGCGAGGCTGTGGGTGCTCAGGGTAGAGCTGGAGCAGAAGATAGCTCACGGGGTTGTGACTGACAGCTTTCAGATTTCAGCTGTCACAGCCCGAGGAGTCTCTGAGCCAGTGAGATGTCAGTTCCATGGTCATCTTAACAGGCTGCCATCACTCATCAGCTGTGGGGAGGGATAGTTGGGACAGTTTATTCATTCAGAACGTACTTCGTACTTCATGTGCCAGGTGCTGTGCTGCATGCTGACCCAGGAGATGTGGCTTTCAGGCCACTAGGGTGAGGGAGATACTGTCTGTGTCGAAGGCCACCATCCAGGGCTGTTGGCAGAAGCACAGGACCCTGCATCACTGGAAGGCCGTGCCCTTCTGGAAGAGGTCATGGAGATGGAGGGGGAGCCAGTCCTCTGAGATGCAGAGATGCGGGGATGTGGGGTGGGCGGCAGAGTGTGCCTGATAGGGGAGGCATGGTGCAGGGACACCCAGGCTGGGGAGGAAACCAGGAGGGGAGCCGTGTGGGAGGAGGGGTGGGAAGCATGCAGGGATCGGAAGGCCATGGAAGAACTGTGAGAAAGCACCGAAGGGTGTGCTGCAGTCCTGTTCATCCTCCTTGAGAAGAGGGTGAGGACGAGAGAGAGCACATGAGCACAGGTTCTCTCCTTGGGCTTCAGGCAGGGCAGGCAACATTCATGGATGGGCTTGCTGTCAGGGGTTGAGGTGATCACCAGGGTCCTGGCCAGAGGATGGGGTGTGGTTGGCAGAATAATGACCCTCAAAGATGTCCACGTCCTTACCCCTGGAACCTGGAAGCAGGTGTCGTGGCACAGGAGAGTGAGGGGCGCCGATGGAATGAAGGGTGCAGATCCGCTGACCCTGAGATGGTGCCTTGTCCTGGATGACCTGGTGGGTCCACTGGAATGAAGTGAGTACTTAAGAGTGGTCAGAGTCCACCGGAGACAATCTCTGGTCTGCCGTCGCGGGCTCTGAGAATGGAGGAAGGGGCCGCGAGCCGGAGGGTGTGGTGGCCTCTAGAAGCTGGAGCGGACTTCTGCTTACAGCCAGTAGGAACCTCAGTCCTACAACCACGAGGAACTGAATTCTGCCAACAACTCAAATGAGCAGGAAGTGGTCTCCCCAGAGCAACCAGAAATGAATACAAGCCAACACCTAGACTTTAGCCCTGTGAGATCCGCCTCGGACTTCTGACCTCCAGACTTTAAGATTAACGAACGTGTATGTTTTGAGCCACTGTTTGTGGCAGTTTGTTACAGCAGCTACAGAAAAAAACCCTAAGAGGGGAAAGAGGAAGGTCGGTCGGAGAAATGTGCTGGAAGGATGTTGGCTGGGAAAAGGGTCGTGGGTGGCCCTCCACACCTGCCCCTGCAAAGTCCTGCCCTTGGACGTGGACAGGGTACCTGCATCCATCTTCCTGGGTGGGCTGGCCCCTCACCAGCAACCTCTGCAAAGTGCATTGAGTCCCGAAGGACAGGAACAAAGCTGGGAGGACTCTTCCTGCATCTCTGCATCTTGTGCCCTGTTGGGTTCAAGAACCAGGGGAGGCCCTGCCTCTTTTCTCAGAAGCTCTGAGCTGCTGCCCTGACTGGCTCCCTGTTGTGTCTTTAGAAACCTGTTTGTTTCCTTGCTGGTGTTTTTGAAGTGGCTGTTTGGACTGAGTGCCTGTTTACTCTTTTTCCGTGCAAGGAGCCTGGGAGTCTGGTCTGGCGGTGACTTTGTGTCCTGTGGTCTCCATCCGTGAGTGGAGATGGTCTTATTGTGTTGGTCCCTTGGAAGCATCAGTGGGTGGGTTTTGCTCTGTACATCGTTGCTTTTGCTTGTTCATTCCTTAGTCGTTCTGTTTCATGTTATTAAATGCCTTTTAGTTTGGGAACATTTTGAAAAATAAACTTAATGCTAATCATGTTTTTCCTCTCTTACGTATGTGTCTCATGTCGTAAGTCTAGATCCTTGGGTTAATTTTAAGTGAGGGTAGAAGTGATTAAAAAAAATAAATGCCTGATGATTGTGATTAAAACAAATTCTTTTTTGAAAATGAGAGCAGGAGGAAGTATTCTGTTTCCCGAGTGCTGAAGGCATGATCGGAGGTCATGGGTGGGAATATGCCCTGAGAGCCCACATCTGCTTTTCTGCTCCCCAGCCTGCTAGGGGGTAGCCCTGCCTGCATGTAGGGTGGAAGACAGCGTCACTGTGACCCTGGGCACGGACACACCTGCCCCTCCCTGTCCTCTCCAGCAGCTCTGTCTTAACCCTGCTTCTCTGCTTCCTCATGCCTCAGACACGCAACAGGGAGTCTGGCCTGCAGGCCCTTTGGGGTGCAGCCTGGCCTTGCACATGGGATCCTGCAGACAGACGGGCGTGGGGGTGCCCCTGGGCCCGACCCTGGGGGCACGGACATTGCCGAGCGCCACTGTGGATGAAGGTCCCAGGGCAGGGTTTTGTGCTACACCCCTGGACGAGGTAGCATGGCCCTTGTGACCCTGCAGGCTAGCAGCTGCTCCTCTCGTGCCGGCTCCTGACACACAGCATGCCATCGCCCTCCCAGCAGCCAGGGGTTTTACAGCTGGGGAAGTTGGGCTCCTGTCTAGGTGGCAGAGCCGGTCCCCCGGGAACTGGCTCCCACTGCTGCCCCCTGGGTTCCGCCCTCGCCTGGCTCCCTGGTCCTCGGGGTCTGGGACCTGGTTCCCAGGAGCTTGGATTGGCACAGTGCAGGGGTTCTTCAGGAGGAGAGGAACAGCTTCTTCTAGCTTCACTCTGATGTTCCCTCTGTGGACCAGAGGCAGAGGGGTCGGGAGGCCCAGAGGGAATAGGGCAGCCTGGGTTCTTCCCATTTATGGGGCCATGGGCTGGGGGGACTTTCATTCTGAATGTCCCCAGTCTTTCTGTTTCCCCATTCTGAAATGCTGTTTCCTCTTCTGGGGGTTAATGTGGAAATTCCAGCCCGGGTGCTGAGGGTCACCGGGGTGCCCGTAGCTGTCAGAGTTCAGTCGGTTAGAGCCGCATGAGCAGCCTGTCTGCAGTGGTGTGAGATCAGGGCTGCACATGTCGCCGCTGTGGCTCGCACAGCCAGCCGGGGAGCTTGCACGCCGGGCACCGTGGCAGCCCTGCCCGCACGCCTCCCTCTCCGCGCGGTTAGGGTAGCGCTGCCGAGCTCATGTCTGCCCCAGGCCCTTGGCTCCTAGACGAGCCAGCCGGCTTTGAGGCCGGGCACGCCAGTTCAGGGCAGAGCCGTGTATGTTTCTGGGCTCCTGACAGCGTTAGCTCTCTTCCCCGGGGGCCCCTTCTGTGTGTCCTTGCCTGTCCTGGGGTCTGTCCTCCGAGGGTCTGGAGTTTGCTGGCACCGCGGAGGAGCCGTCCTGGCCCTGGTGGGGCCCCCTGCCCTGGCTGGCGTGCCCGTCTCCTGCCGTCTCCCTTCCCACCCAGCCTGCGCCCCTGAGCTTGGCCAGGCTGCTGGTGGCCAGCCCCCCTTGATCCAGTTCTCAAACATGCTGCGTGGCAGCTCTCCACTTGTTCCCGCATATGCCTTGCTCCGGTTTTGAAAGGACCCTTCTTTGAGTCAACATCTGCTAAACTCAAAAACAGAATAAGGCTGCTGGCTCCAAGGCCTGTGCCCAGAGACCAACAGCATTTAACCCTGTCTTCTGGATGGGCTCCTGATCCGTTGCAGGAAGCCCTCAGCAGGGCGACAGGGATTGTCCCAGGGCCTTGGGTGTGCCCTGTGTGGAGCGACAGGGCAGAGGACAGGGTCTCCCAAAGGGGATGGGTCCCTCGGTGCCACCGTGGGCACCTGAGGCAGGGCAGCCTGTTCCCAGGTGCGGATGCACCCACTTCTCTCGTTTTCCCTTGAGGCTGTCTGCAGGTGCTGAGGCCAGCCAGTTGGTGGGACTCTGCGTTGTTTTGTCAGAGTGGGCATCTAGAAGGGGCACCTGGCCATGCGTCTTTCAGAAATTAGGCTGCAGGAGAGAAGTGGGGGATGTTAGGTTTGATCCGGCTGGTAGTGAAATGAAATAGAGAGGCCAGGCAAAGGTGGGTTGAGGCAGGCTTTTTTTGGAAGCGCTCTTGGGCAAGGTTCCACAGCCCCACAAAGGAGTGAAGCTGGGCAAGTCTCGGCCGGGGAAGTGGTGCCCAGGGGAGTACATGCGAGTTTTTTAAGGGGGTGGGCTAAGGGGTTGTGTCTGTACTGGGGTGATAGATATTAGGGCATATTACTGGTGGAGTCAGTATTTGGGTGAGAACTGCTTATGGCCTTGTATGGGGTTTGGGTAAGGGGCGGTTCAGGTTTCCTGCATAGGTCCTGTCTTCCCCGATGACATGTCCTTGGGCTGTCTGCTGGTGGCGGGAAAGTTCCAAGGTGAGGGTGATAAGATGGAGGGTCCACGCCACTTTGTTGGTGCCTCCCAATCCCCCTTGATCTCCCCGGCCCAACATTCTGATCTTTTTGTTGTTTTAGGGCGTCCGTTCAGAGCTGGCTACTTCCTGCTGAGTAAGGGGCATTGTGGGGTCCCTCGGAAGTGAGCAAGCGGGAGTAGGGGTGTAGGAGGAGTTGGTTGACAGATACTCGAGACATTCTGCAAACTCATTCTTGGATGAATTGGAGAGTGCAAGGGGCCACCATTAATAGTATGCCTATGATTAGGAGTGGACCTAGAAGGGGGAGGAGCCGTGTGGCCAGTGGGGGCTGCCACCATCGGGGTGTCATTGGGCCGCTGGCATGGTATTGGGCCTCCAGAGACTCACGAAGTTTGGCGAGAGTGTGGAGATTGGGCTCCAGTGCACCTGTTTCACTGACGTAGTAACAGCATCCTTCGCTGAGAAACGTGCAGGCTCTGCCCTTGTCTGCGGTGAGGAGGCCAGAGGCGTGTGGGTTCTGGAGGGCCGGCTGGGCCACTGAGGTTACCTGGCGTTGCAGGGAGGCTGGAGACTCTGCCGAAGCCTCGATGGCCACTTGAAGCCTTTCAGGTCCCTGGTGGAGTCTACAGAGTGGATTAAGGCCCCGTCCCCAATCCCGTGGCCACCAGGGTGGAGGCCTGGGAGACCCCGATAACTAGTGGGAGAAAGACCGACCACTTGTTTCTGCTTTTCTGGGGGGCTGGCGAGGAGGGCTACTTCTGCCTGACTATAGATCATTAATCGTGGAGCCAGGGAGACCGGCAGACAGATGAGGGAGACAGAGGTACTGAGAGATTTAGAAACGGTGCCGTTGCACCAAAAGAAACCACCAATAGGGGCGTGATGAGAGGTAACACTTGACAAGGTGATGTTGCAGAGGGGGAAGAGTTAGGGGTGGAATAGCAGAAAGGGAATTGGCGGTTGAGGGGGTCGGTGAATAAGGGAATGTTACAGGGAGAGGGAGAAGGCCCCGGAGGTGTGGGTGTGGGGTTGGTGCAGTTAAATTGTTTGGGGAGGAGAACGGCCACCCCAAGGGGGGGCCTTGCCCAAGGCTGCACAGATAAAGCAGTGGGACAAATTAATAGGTTTAAGACCCTGTCGGTGAGTTTCTGAAATTGGAAATTGGGGACGAGAAGGAAAGGAGGTTTGATCTTTTAACTGGATTTTTCCTGGGGGGTGGTGAGTGGGCACAATTAGTTTAGAGGTGTCCCAGACTTGGGGAGATGAGTAAAGGGAGATGGGGTGGTGGGATCAGGGGAAATTAAGGGTAAGATGAGGTGAGCAGAGACCATGGGTGAGGGAGAAAGACGGATGGTGGCCTTGAGTTTATGTAGGATATCCCGGCTGAGGAGAGGAGCTGGGCGGGAAGGAATGATAAGGAAGGAGTGTGAGAAGGGGAACCCATCCAGGCTGCAAGAGAGGAGCGGGGTGGTCGGTGGAATAGAGGAGGTGCCATCACTTCCCACCACTGCTACCGGAGAGGGGAAACTGGCCCCTGAGTAGGAAGGCCGAACAGAGTAGGTCGCCCCCGTGTCCAACAGGAAGGATATGGACTTACCTGCTACCTGGAGTGTGACCCTGGGCTCGGGGGTGGGGCGGCTCCGAGTCTGGGCCCCGTCAGTCATCGTCCAATCCGAGTAGTCGGAAGGCTGAGTTTCCTCTGTGTGGAGACACCGAGGATTCTCGGAGGCTGGGGCAGGCGGATTTCCAGTGGCCTCTCATTCGACATTGAGGGCATGGCTGCGTTGGCTCCTTGGGATTGGGACATTGACGGGCCCAGCGTCCCTTGGTTCTGCATCTGAAGCAAGCCCCAGGCGGGTGTGGTTGGTTCCCCCTGTCTGTGGGCTCCCGGAGCCCGCCGACCGCAGGGCTGCCACCAAGGCTGGGGTCTGGAGTTGTACCTTCAGCTAGAGCCCGGCCTGCCTCTTAAGTTCAGCTGCTTCCTCTCAGGTGTTAAAGACGGTAAATGCCATTTTCACCAGGTTGGGAATGGAAATTTGAGGACCCTCCCTGGCCTTCTTTAATTTTTTACAGATATTGGGGGAGGACTGAGAGATAAAATGGGTTGAGTAGCCCGGGATGTGGAGGCGGGTCCAGGCGGGTGTACTGGGTTAAAGCTTCAGTGAGCCTATTAAAGAAAACTGCAGGGTTTTCATCTGGATTCTGAACGACTTCTCGGAGTTTGTCATAATTGATAGCCTTGTTGGAGGCCCCCCGCGTGCCAGCGATGAGACAGTGGACGTGCGGTTGCGCTGGCGGCCCTCCTGGCCAGCCTGATAATCCCGTCCGGGACCCACGGCGGGAACTGCCCAAGCACCGACTGGCAGAGTGGCATCCGTTGAGTGGACCTGGCCGGTGTGTTCTCGGACAGCAGCCTGGATGCGGCCCCTCTCTGCTGTGTAAGGGTGGCGGTCTGGACAACATGCAAATCATGCCAAATCAGGTCATATGCCTGCACCAAATATTGAAATTCCTTGACACAGTTGTCTGGGCTGGGTGAATAGGAGCCCAGTCGTTTCTCAATTTGGGAAAGATCTTGGAGTGAAGATGGGATGTGAACACGTATAACGCCCTCTGCACCCGCCACCTCTCATAAGGGACAGAGTAGGTCAGGGGAGGAAGAGACCCTGTGAGACCTTGTGTGGGTAGAGATCGGACGGGAGGCAAGAGGTGAAGGTTGGGGGTCAGGGATAGGTAAGGGTGTTTGGGATGCAGAGGGAGAGGGAGGGGGGCAGGAGGTTTGGGTAGGGAGGAGGAGGGCTATGGGTTCCCCTGACTGGGGGGCAAGTGAGACCCTCAGGAGGTTCTGAGAGGGGGGAAGGAGGATAGGAATCAGAGGCTTTTGTTTTTGGGACAAAAGGGGGTGGCGCCTGTGCCAGAAGGACTTGAGCAGTGGAACATTGGGAACAGAGGGAGGGACGAGAGCAGAGGTTCCAAAAAGCCTGAATGTAAGGGACCTCAGACTGTTTACCCTGGTGTTGACAGAGGTAGTTCAGGTCTGCAAGGATCTGGTAGTGAAGAGTCCCCTCGGGGCCATTGGGACTGGTTGTCTCGGTGGTATTGAGGCCAGGCCACTGTACAATAATGGATAAGACAGCGTTTTCTGAGATCCTGTGAGAACCCCAGAGTTTCGAAGTTGGCCAGTAGACAACCCAAGGGAGTTTTGGGGTCAAATTTGGATTGGGCAGTTCCCACGATTCCCGCTGGGTAACCCAGAGACTGAAAACAGGTGTCCCCGTTTGCAGCTCAGGGTCACGGACAGAAACAGAGGTCACTGTGAGGATGAGGACGTCTCCTGTTCCCAGGGACCAATAGAGAGCCACCCGGTGGCTCAGCGGAGTTGTCCTGGCGCGACCGCGGCTTCAGGCAGGACCACCTGGATAGGGGCACGGAATCGGGGGAACTTAACCTGGTGTCTCAAGGCATTGGGTTCAGTTGAGGTCCTGGTGATGAGAGGAGAGAGGCTTCCCACCAGCGTGGGGCCTCGATCTCCCGGGTTTCAGCACCAAATGTCAGGTTTGATATGGTTGGTAGTGAAACGAAATAGGCCAGGCAAAGGTGGGTTGGCCAAGCAAAGGTGGGTGGAGGCAGGCTTTTAATGAAAGTACTCTTGGGCAAGGTTCCATGGCCCCGCAAGGGAGTGAAGTTGGGGATGTCCCGGGGCCGGGGAAGTGGTGCCCAGGGGAGTACATGCGAGCTTTTTAAGGGGAGAGGTAAGGGGTTGTGTCTGTATGGGGTGATAGGTATTAAGGCATATGGTATGGGGCGAGAACTGCTCATGGCTTTATATGGGGTTTGGGTAAGGTGCGGTTCAGGTTTCCTGCATAGGTCCTGTCTCCCCCGATGATGTGTCCTTGGGAGGTCTGCTGGTGGTGGGAAAGTTCTGAGGCGAGGGTGACAAGATGGAGGGTCCGCGCCACTTTGTTGGTGCCTCCCGATCCCCCTTGATCCCACCGGCCCAACAGGGGAGATGGTTCATCACAGCTTCAAGTATTGGTGATGTTATTTTCTCCCTCCTTGGGGGGGGGGGGGCGGGCACTGGGCTGTGTGAGGGGTGGAGGCGGGCACGTAAGGCCATGTCTTGTGATTGGAGGATACGCCTGCCTCTGCTGGTGGCAGCCCTCTGGCCAGAAGAGCTGCTAGTGCCCCTGGGCATTCTTGGACACTGGCTGCTGTGGTACGGGTTGGCCTGTGAGGACGTGGTGGCTCTGGGCCCCGCTTTGTTTTCTTGGAATTGTGCTCTCCTCTTGGATTAGTTTTCTGTTCCCCAAACCAGTCACTAGAGCCATCGTGGCATTTCATGTCTCAATCAGATCTGGCTGCGTGGGCTGGTGTGATTTCCAGTGCTCTGACGGGCTGGTTCAGGCAAGGGCAGTGTAGGAGCTGATGGGAGGGAGGGCTCTCCTTCCATCCAGTTCTGAGAGAACCTGCTCCTGTGGATCCAGATTCCTTTACAGTGAAGATGCCTCGTCATTCAAATATTTGTGTAGCAAAGAAGTGTTAAATGTCTCAAGCATTTATTGGATGCCTTCTGTGTGCACACCAGGCCCTACAGCTGGTGCTGGCCTGGACCCCCGCAGTGAAGCCTGGGGGGTGCACTGCAGTTCCTGGGGTGGCCTGGGCGAGGGGAGGGGGAGATGCTGGCGGAGGGTGGAGGTGACCTCAGCCTGGACCTCGAAGGACCGTCAGTTCCTATAGGTACGGACTTGGTTGTGGGGGTGTTCTGCAGACAGGGCCCGGCGCTGGCCTTGGCAGCCAGGTGGCTGGATGAGGGCCCCGCTGAGGGAAAGGTGAACAGGAGACAGGAGTGCCGCCAGCAGGGACCTGACCTCAGGGGATGGGCCATCAGATGGGGTGTGCTGGGGGCCAGTGCTGTGCTGGGGGTCAGCGCGCCCCAAGCTGGGGTGGTTGTGTGGGGAGGGGCAGGAGAGGCACAGGGAAGGTTCCAGGTGTTCATCGCGGCTGACTCTGAGCTGGGGAGTGAAGCTGCCCCCGCCTGGCAGAGCTGGGACCAGAACCAGAGGCAGCGGGGCAGCTGCTGCAGCTCTGTCTTGGGACACTGGGAGTGGGGAGGGTGTAGCTGCGGGAAAGGCTTCAGGGTTTAGAAGGACATGGAGATTGGCTGAACGGGGCGGCATGCTTCAGGGAGGAGGTGAGGGTGGCCCTTGGGTCTTGGGTTGCTGTTCGTGGAGATGAAGTCATAGAAGGAGTTGGTGGCCTGGTCAGGAGAAGAAGAAACCAAGCCCTGATCCAGGGTGGTGGGGGCAGCAGATGGGTTCTAGATGGCACCGATGCGAGCCACCCCAGCAGGCCCAGGAGCTGCTGGTGGAAGAGGCCGGGAGGGTGCAGGAGGCAGGGGCGCCTGTTGGTCTTCCTGCCCGATTGGCGTGGTGGTTGTCCCAGGACTGGACACTGAGAAGTGGGCGTGAGGGGTGGCCCCTGGGGCAAAGCAGACTGTGACGGACCCCTTAGTGCGAGGTGGGGAGTGAGTGGCAGACCTGGCAGCGGCACCCGGGGCAGCCATCTGAGAAGCTTTTACCTGGAGGCATCGGTCAGTAGCATCAAGAGAGAGCGTGGTTTCCTGTAAAGTGGGAGGAGGCAGGGAGAGGCTGAGGAGCCTCTGCGTGGGCGGAATGGGGTGGGGGGGTGGGGGGCGCAGAGAAAGGTAGAAGGGGCTGGACGCATGCGCCTGGAGGCCAGAGGAGGGGGAGGCCTGCGGCAGAGGAGCAGGAGCAGAGCCTGTGGGGAGGTGGAGCTCGGGGGTGGCTGCCCCCGATTTCAGCAGATTTCAGCAGATTCTGAAAGCTTGTCTTTACTTATATTTTGTTTTCTATAATAAAGACTCATGGCTTTCATTTGGGTTGAGGTCTGCTGACACGTAACACTGTGTTTAGTGATGTGTGCGTATGATGTGACGATCTGATTTGAGGCGTCACACGGCTTGGGTTGTTTGTCTTCCCGTGGGAACTGTGAAGATCTGTCCTCTTAGCAGCTTTGGAGTGTGCAGCGCGCTGTTAGCCGCGGTCACCGTGCTGCCCGTCCCTTCCCCAGGAATCGTGGAGGCTGTGCCTCCTGCCCACTTTCCCCACGTTGCCTGCCCCCCCACCGCCCCACCAGCCTGTTCTCTGTGAGTCCGCACATTGCTTTTCTCAGGTGAAGGAAAACCGGATCGTAGACAAGCTCATTTCCAAGACCTATTTCAAGATGTCCCTGGAGCAACTTCCCAATTGGCTCAGTAATTGCCCGAGTGTCTGCTGGGATTTGGGGGCCGTGAGGAGCAGGGCGGGGGACCCTGTGGGGGCCCAGACGGTGGAGAGCACGTGGGCCAGGCGAGGTAACACTGTCGGGGGGCTGCTGTGGTTCCCGGTGCCGGGACAGCCTGAGGGATCTCTGACCTGGGGTCTCGGGGCCAGGAGCCAGGCGTGCAGTGGGTGGAGGGACCGTGTAGTTGTTTGCTCGGTGATGGCGTATCACACATTTTCCTCTGAAGCCCTCTCAAGTTAATTTCCTTGGAAAACTTACTTCTTCTGAATATTTTATAAACCTGGAGAACATCACCATGTGCTAGAACAAGCCTAATGGTAAATCAGGCGCTAATTGAGTTCATATTTCAACAAACCGCTGTGGAGTGCGGGGGCCTGGAGGCGGGGGGCTCCTGACCTGCCACGAGCCGTGGGCAGCAGTTCATCCTAGGTGACGGATGTCACAGCATTCTTCACTTACCTTTTGATGCTTAGGACATTTCATTTCCGCACGATTCTTTCCGTGGTCTCACGCAGGGCTGCTTCCCCTGCTGCTGTTCTAGCCTTTCATTGAGGGAAACAGAAGGCCATCCTGGGCCCCGTTCAGTCCCCCTTCCGTCTGTCCATCCGTCTTGTCTCAAAACCGGGGCCTTGGTGTTGGGGCGTCCAAGTCAAACCAGGAAAACCTTTGCTGGGAAGCGCATGACAGAATCACCTTATTGTCAAGCCCGAGCCGGAGGCCTTGCAGCATCACGGCTTCCCTCTGGCCTCGGTCCTCCTGCCCCTGTGCTTACCTGTGTTCTCGTGACCGTCCACCACCGAGGGAGTCTTAGTTTGGGGGGTGGTACCATGTGTGTCATTTTCACTTGAAGCTCCTGAGATGTTTTGTCCTGTGCTGTAGCGTTACAGACTTTTGTTCGGGGCTGCAGAAGTGGACTCGGATCTGTTTAAGGGGCTGTCGAGTGACGTTGGTCAGCCGGGTGGTTGATGCAGAAAGGCTTCCTTGCTTAAGCCTTTGACCCCCGAGGCACAGCCACCTTCCTGGATTCCTGGTCAGGGAGGAGATCCTTCTGCTTCTTCCCTCCTCCCCTCCTTCCCTCTCCATCCATCCATCCCTCTCTCCCTCCCTCCCTTGTCCCTCCCTCTCCATCCCCCTCTCTTTCCCTCCCTCTCCCTCTCTCTTTCCCTCTCTTCTTTCTTGAGCTGTCATTTGCAAATCCTCTATTTCACCCACTTAAAGTATTTTCCATCTATTCACGGAGTTGGACAGTCATCACCACAGTCAGTTTTAGAACACTTGCCTCACCACCAGGGCAGTGCTCGCCAAGCTCGCCGGCAGTGACTCCCGGTTCCCTCCTCCCCAGCTCCTGGCTGCTGCTCATCTACTTTTTGTTTCTGTAGATTTGCTTATTCTAGACATTTGCTTATTCCTGTGTGTGGAATCACATAGCCTCTGGTCTTTGTGACTGGTTTCCGTCACTGAACGTAGTATTTTCAGGCTTCATCCACGGGGGGGCATGGATGTCAGCACTTCCTTCCTTGTTGTAACCTGACAATGGGCATAGGTGATGGACCTTGTGACTGTACACTTTGGCTATTATAAGTGACACAGTATATATTTTTTTGTGTTGATGTTTGTTTTCATTTCTCTTGGGTGTGGACCTTGGAAGTGGAAATACAGGGTCATGTGGTAAGTATCTGATCTTTGAGGACCTGCCAGCCTGTCTTCCAAAGCGGCTGCACCGTTTTTATATCCCCATCGATAGGATGTAAGATTTGAATTTCTTTCCATTCTCATCAACACTTGTAATTACCCTTTTAATTTTTACCATCCTTCTGGGTGTGAAGTAGTATCCTATTGTGGGTTTAATTTGCATTTCTCTGATGATGGAAGATTTTGGGTTTGCTTTCTGCAAGGTTTCAGTGTCCATTGTAACCAGGACAGGGGTGGGCTGGGGGTCCGAGTCAGCAGGTAGTATCCTGGAGGGGCACTCTATTTTCTGGCCCCTTGGGTGGCTGAGCCCTCCTCTGGCAGCCACACAGGGAACACGCATGGTCCTCCATCCAGCATGAGGGATAAGCTGGCACACATACACAGTTTAAGCTGTTGCATTCTTTTCCTGGGCCAGCCTCCCCGCCTCCCCCCACCCCTCCACCCCCATCATTATTCTGAATTTGTTTTCACTGCCATCATGCACTAGGAGTTTTAGCCACTTGTGTATGTATCCAAAATGATAGATAGTGTCATTTTCTATTTTTAAAAGCTTTCTTTTTTTTTTTTTTTTTAAAGCTTTCTTAAATGATGTCATGCTGTGTATATTCAAGGTACCCTTCATTGGTACATTTATAAATTTACCGATCTTGATTCTCGTAGTTCCTTTGTGTTTACTATGGTTAGTATTCTGTTATATGTGTATGTTCCAGTTTGTTTATTCATTATTCAGTTGATAATGGATATCTAGGGTTTTCTGGAAATTTTTTTTCTTTTTAGTATTAGCGACGTTGCCAAACCTGTCTCTTGTGTCCTTAGTCAAGGGTTTTCCACAGCGTGTACCTAGAAGTGACATTATGTCATGTCTGTCTGCTTTTCGTAAGGAATCACTAGGGTCCTCTTCAAAGCAGTGAATTACTGTAGTGTTTTAAAGCAGTACGATTTATTAAAAAGTTTATTGGTTAACATATTTTTTAAAGAACGATTTCATTATGTGAAATGAGGTAGGTATGTTAGTTGACACTTACTCTTTTAAAATGGCTTTAGCTGAAGCTTGTTTTTCTGTTTAGCTATGCAAGACCAGATAAAAGTGCAGTTTTAATAAGATAAAATGAGATGCCTTTTAGTCTAAGCTTGAACTTTGCTGGAACATTTTCTGCTCAATAAACACAAGTAGTGTGCCCATGAAGAATTAATGTGTTTGTGCTGTCCTGGGAGGGAAGGAGCCTGCAGCTTGGGCTAATGCTTCAAGACTTGTAGAAATGACTTCTGTGTGGTGGGCAGAGAGGCCCCATTGCCCATTGGTCTTGAGCTGTATTTGTGTATTGAGACAGGAGGGCAGGGTGCAAGTGAACAAGGTAGATGGGTAATATTGGTGAGTGCTATCTGTAGGTCCCTTGGTGGTAGTCAAGCTGCTGCCAGTTATGGCTGTCTCATTTCTTCCTTGTTCTTATTCCCACTTCTGGGACAAGGAAGCTAAAGCCTAGAGCAATTATACAGGCCCTTTGATTCTTAAAACTGGAAACTTTCTTTTTTTTTTTTCCCCAAAGATTTTATTCATTCATTCATTCATTCATGAAAGACACACAGAGAAAGAGAGAGAGGCAGAGACATAGGCAGAGGGAGAAGCAGGCTCCATGCAGGGAGCCCAACGTGGGACTCGATCCCGGGTCTCCAGGATCACACCCTGGGCTGAAGGCGGCGCTAAACCGCTGCACCACCCGGGCTGCCCCAAAACTGGAAACTTTCTATCAAGGTCAGGGAATCCTCCAAGAGATTTCTAGAAAGGGACCATGACAGAGAGGTCAACAACAAAACCCCCCAAACCCTCCTGGATTCTGTGGGTTAGGGATTCAGACTGGTCACAGGGGATGGCTTGTCCCTATTCCATGGTGTCACTGGGAAAGTTCAGAGGCTGGATGGAAATCAGAAGGCTGGTCACACACACGCATCGAGGTTGATGCGGCTGTCAGCTGGGACGTAACCTAAAGCTGTTGGCTCTATTGCTTCCAGGTGAGCTCTCCATGCGGCTAGCTTGGGCTTCTTCAAAGCCTGGTGTCTGGGTTCCAGGAGAGAACCCAAGAGAACTAGGTAGAAGCTGTGCTGCCTTTTAAAAATTTAACATCTTCACTGAGATTCACATATAATATGGTTTGCCCATTTAAATTCGCATACACCATTCCTTCGTTCACGGGGTGAAAATCAGTGGCATTCATTCTGAGAAATGAATTGAATTCTTTCATTCTCAGAAAGAAGCTCTGTAGTCTCTTGCTGTTACGCTGGCCTCCTATCCTCCCCCCCAAGCAACCACTTATCTATCTCTGTCTCTATAGATTTCTGTTCTAGACATTTTCGTGTCAATGGGATCGTGTAATAGGTGTTTCTTTATGACCAGCTTCGCACACTTAGCGTGCTGTTTTCAGGGCTCTTCCTCAGAGCATGTGCCAGTGCAACACTTTATAGCTGAGTACTGTTCTGGGGAATAATGTTCCACTTTACCGGGTTTTTTTTCTCGTAGAACATTACATATACCAATTCATTGTTTTGTTTTTATAAGCAAACGTTAAGGTTCTTACAAGTTTGGAGTCCAGCGTGCTTGTCTTTGCCTGCCTGGTACTCCTCATGATGCCCGTCACAAAGCGGGGGCCATCAGATGCCCATTCAATTTTGATGAAAAATTTTAGAATATAAAAGAACATTTTCTGTAATTAAAATGTGCCATAGGCACAGGAATGTAGGAACTAATGGAAAACTGAAAAAATGCCCCAATATAGAAGAATCTTCTGCATATTGAAGATAATCAGTAGTGAAAAGGGTAGGTTTTTAACAAATAGGCATTGGAGCAGTGGATTATTATTATTATTTTTTTTACAGTTTTATTCTATAGTATGTAGCAAAAATAAAATAAATTCTAGGTGACTCAAAACTAAAGGGTAGAAGATAAAAGCACAGAAGTGTGGAACAAGAACACAGTTGGATATTTACACCATCTCAGTAGGTCTGCTGAGCTGAATGTTTGTGTGCTCCCAAAACTCCCATGAAGCCTTAACACCCCGAGTGAGGGTGTAAGGAGGGTGGGGTCTTTGGGGGATGAGGAGGTCCTGAGGCTGGAGCCCCCTGTGGTGGGATTAGGTCCTTTATAAAAGAGGCCCCATAGCGCCTCCCTGCCCTTTCCACTGGGTGAGGACACAGCGAGCAGGTACCAGCTGAGGCCCTTGCCAGAACCTTGGTCTTGGACTTCCAGCCTCTAGAAACGTGAGGAACAAATGCCCTTGTTTATAAGCTGCCCTGTGCGTGGTATTTTTGTTATAGCAGCTGGAACAGACTAAGACAGGTAGGGGTGGGCTTTTTTAAGTAGAGTCCTCAGAGGAGAGCCCTGGGTAACACATACAAGTGAGGTTGGCTTAACCACAGAGACCTTTAAGCTTCCGTCAGCCAGGAAGATGGATTTGTCACCTGGCACTATTCTGTTCCATTCTGGTTTTCTGTTGCTGCTGTAACAAATCAGCACAAACCTATAGGCTGATAGTGCACATTTATCTTCTAGTTCTGGAGGTCACAGGTCGGACATGGGTCTTGCTGGGCTAAAATGAAGGTGTTGGCAGGGCTTTCTGGAGGTCGTAGGAGAAGGCTTTTCCTTAGCCTCTCCAGCTTCTCTGGGCTTCCCACAGTCCTTGGCTCGTGGCCCCCTGTGTCCATCTTCACAGCCAGGAGTGTAGCCTTGACCAGGGCATTCTTCATACCCTCGGAGGGAGGGAGAACTTCTAAGGACTCAGGGTTAGATTGGGCCCACTCGGCTAATATGGGGTGCTCTCCTAGGGCTTAGATCTTCCGTTGCATCTGCAAAGCCCCCTTTGCCGTGGGAGGTGACACACACGTTCTGGGATTGGGATATGACGTCTTTAGCCATTATTCTGCTAACCACGCTGCCTGAATGACAGCAGGTTTTTACTAAGCAGTGAGAAGAGGGTGAACACCCCTTAGAAAGATGGGCAGAGGGTCTGAATAGGCAGTTGACAGAAGTAGCACAAGTGCACAAAAATATTGAGAAATTGCTTAACCTCAAAAATAATTGAGACACATGACCAGCCATTGAGGCCATTTTTCTCCCATTAAATTAGCAGTGATTTGTGGTCTGTCCACATGGCTGTGGGGCACGTGGACGGACCACCTGTGGCAGTGTGCATCACAAGCCACATTGGTTAAACGAGTTATGGTGTAGTTATGTGGTGGGACCTTCCAGGGAGATGGCACCGGCCACCAGTGAGTTCACTGTTGCTCATTCTATTCTATGACTTTTATTTTAAAATTATTTTTTCTATTATGATTTTTAAAAAAGATTTGAGAGAGAGAGAGTGAAAGAGATCACAAGCAGAGGGAGTGGTAGGGGGAGAGGGAAAAGCAGGCTTCCTGCTGAGCAGGGAGGTTTTGTAACCTCCTGCTTGTTGCTCCCAAAGCTGGGTTGGATCCCAGGACCCCAGGATGATGACCTGATCCACGACGCTTAACCCACAGAGCCAGCTAGGCGCCTCTTTTGATTATGACTTTTAAAAACTTTAAACAATTGGAAATAATTAGAGATTTATAAGGGGCTGCAGAGAAACGTATGGCGAAATCATGTGTGCTTTTTCATTGTTATGTTTTTACTTTTTAATTATTTATTATTATTTATTCATGAGAGAGAGAGGCAGAGACACTGGTTGAAGGAGAAGCAGTCTCCCTGTGGGGAGCCCAATGTGGGATTTGATCCCTGGGATCATGACCTGAGCTGAGCCAAAGGCACTCAACCATTGAACCACCCCAGCACCCCCATCGTTGTTTTTATTTTTTTTAATTTTTTAATTTTTTAAAGATTTTATTTATTTATTCATGAGAAACAGAGAGGGAGGCAGAGATACAGGAAGAGGGAGAAGTGGGCTCCATGCAGGGAGCCTGACATGGGACTCGATCCCAGGTCTCCAGGATCACACCCTGGGCTGAAGGCGGTGCTAAACTGCTGAGCCACTTGGGCTGCCCCCATTGTTGTTTTTTTAAAAATATTATTTGATTACTTCTTTTTTTTTTAAAATTTTTTAATTTATTTATGATAGTCATACAGAGAGAGAGAGAGAGAGAGAGAGAGGGGCAGAGACACAGGCAGAGGGAGGAGCAGGCTCCATGCACCGGGAGCCTGACGTGGGATTCGATCCCCATTGTTGTTTTTAAATTTAATATGTAGCATACTTTTTTTGTACTTGCCAATACATGTAAATAAATGCATTTAAGTAAGTTGGATGGTAACAGTATAGGGAAACCGTCATGATGTGTTACTTAGTGAAAAGTAGGATTTCATTCTATTTTTAAAAATTAAAACGGGATCCCTGGGTGGCGCAGCGGTTTGGCGCCTTCCTTTGGCCCAGGGTGCGATCCTGGAGACCCGGGATCGAATCCCACATCGGGCTCCGGGTGCATGGAGCCTGCTTCTCCCTCTGCCTATGTCTCTGCCTCTCTCTTTCTCTCTCTGAGACTATCATAAATAAAAAAAAAATTTAAAAAAAATTAAAACATTTCTGGGTGCACGAAAGGCCTCTGTGTCTGCATTAGCGTTAGCCTGCACATCCCCGTCACAAGGTCCGCCAAGCTTTGCACGGGGACCATAATGGGCCGTGTCACCGCTAGTGGCTGAGCCGAACCGAACGCTGCTAGAGGCCTGCTTATCCCATGTCCTGGGGAGGGGGTGGCTGCAGTGGGCACCCTGCAAGGCCATCTGAGAGCCGAGCTCTTGCTCATCTTCCCGCTGTGCCTGCGTCCTCGGGTGGTTTTATAACCTCCTGCTCGTTGCTCCCCGGGGTGTGAAGGCTGGGGAGACCTGGGCCTCACATCCGTCCGTGTTCCCGGCAGGAAGAACGGGGGAGCCAGGGGAGCCAGGGCCCGAGGGTGTGCCTGCTCGGCTTGGCTCCTCCAGGCAGACAAGGAAGGGTCTGTACTACTTGTGACTGACCTGAACCCTGGGTCACGATCCCCCCTTGCCCCGGGTGGACGTCCCCCGTGGAGGAAAGGGTGTGGCTGGGGTCACTCAGCTGACCACCCCGGCTTTCTGCTGTGGGCGTTATTTTGTTTCCATCTGTTTTCCAAGTTTACTCTGATGGCAGAAGACTTTATTTTTAATTTTATTTTTTAGAAAATACTTAGAGAAAGCAAGTGCCGTAGTGGCGGGGGAGCGGCAGCAGAGGGAGAAGCGGGGAGCCCGTTGCAGGACTCGATCCCATGACCCCGGGATCACGCCCTGAGCTGAAGGCAGACACTCAACCACTGAGCCCCCCAGGGGCCCCCAGAAGACTTTTATAATAAAACCATTGTGTCTTTAAAAAAATACATTTAACTTCTTTTTGCGATTCTGCATTTTGTGTTTGGACACAATGGCCCCAGAGGAGAACTCCCAGGCGAGCATGTCAGCATTCATTCTGGGTGCTGCCGGTGGCACTCGGTCCGGGGTGGGCGCCTGAGGCCCTGGTGATGTGGTCTGAGGCCCGTTGGCAGGGCGTGCTGAATGCCCCGTTGTGTGTGTGGTGAGGGCTTGTATGGCGCCATTCATCCCTCCCAGACGGGCCCTTGGGACCCGAGGCTGCTGAGGGAGGGTTGCTGGGACCTGGTCCTTCCCTGGGCCGGGGGTGGGCTTGTGGGGAGGCCGAAGAGGCTAATCGGTTTTCCCTGTCTTTTTAAACAGCATCCAGCACGTGTATGGCGCCCAGCACCCCCCTTTCGACCCACTGCTACATGGCACGTAAGTGGGGCCTGCGCTCGGGGTGCATCACATGTGCTCTTGGGAGCCCCTGGTCTCCCGCCTGCTCCCCGGGAGTCCCGAGGGGAGGAAGGCAGTCTTCCCTCCAGCAGATGTGTTGAGACCCGGCGTGGCTTGTCCTCTGGAGGAGGGCAGATGGGGAAGCCCAGCCCGAAGTGGAGGGGCCTGTTCAGGAGAGCACGTAGCTGGCACCCCCTTAGCAGGAGGGGGGCCTGGCTCCTGTTCACCGTGGTTAACTCGCCCCTTGCCCTCCACTGCCCTCTCTGCCCAGCGGCCTGGGGCTCGCCCTGCCCCTGGCTGCGCTCCTCCACCCAAGGCACATGGGGTGGTGTGGCCCCGCAGGAGCACACCGGCAGATGTTACAGGACACACCACGGGGCTCTTGCTTGAGCTGTGCTGTGTCCAAGTCCATACACCTGAGGCCTGGGTTGTGGGAACGGCCACTCCTGTGGCCTCCACCTGCCTTAGCAGGTTTGCGGGCACCTGCTGACGTGAGGTCTTGGGATTTGGTCTGAAGGCCATGACTGCTGTCCTGGGCTTCCTCCTAAATGGCTTTTGTCACTGAGCAGAGACTGCTCAGCGGGACTCCCTCTTGAGAGCCTCTCCCTCTTGCCACTGAATCCTAGGAGTCCTCCTTGGTGGTGGTTCTTGTTGTTTTTAAAAGATTATTTATATACCTATGAGAGAGAGAGAACATGAGCACAAGCACAAGCACGAGTGGGGAGGTGGGGTGGAGGGAGAGGGAGAAGCAGGCTCCTGGCTTAGTAAGGAACCCGATACAGGACTCGATCCCAGTACCCTGAGATCATGACCTAGGCCGAAGGCAGATGCTCAACCACTGAGCCCCCCCAGGTGCCCGAGGAGTCCTCTTTAGGATGCCTCTTTGGGTTGCTCAGTTGAAGCTGAAAATTTGAATGTACACTTTTCATCTGGAGGCTTCTTTCTGCCTGGTTTTAGGGTGAGTTCTCTCTAGCCTCCGGGAGGACAAGTCAAGTCTGCCTTTCCTTTGCAGCTTGCTCAAGGCCACGCCCAAGGCACCCAGCACCCCCGTGAAGGCCAAGAGAATCAGCACTTTCCAGGAGTTTGAGAGCAACACCAGCGATGCCTGGGATGCCGGTGAGGACGAGGATGGGCTCCTGGCCATGGCGGCGGAGAGCCTGAGCAGCGATGTGGTCATGGAGACGGCCAACCGTGTCCTGCGCAACCACAGCCAGCGGCAGGAGCGCCACAAGCTGCAGGAGGCTCCGGGCCCTGAGCAGAAGCCAAAGCCTGTGGCCGAGCCCCCTTTGGTCCCAAGCGGTGACATCCGGCTGGTGAAGTCCATCAGCGAGAGCCACACATCCTGTCCTGCAGGTGGGCCGGGGGCACGAGGACACGCAGTGTGAGAGGGAAAGAGGCTGGAGTCCTTTCTCTGTGGGACGTTACGGGGGTTCTGTTCTACATGTGGCGGGAGCTGATGCCCTTGAAAGACCTTGAGGTTGTTAACCCGCGTGCCTGCAGGCCTTCCTGAAGCTGTGGACTTTATTTTGTGTTCCCAGCAGAGGGCGTGGTGTGTGGCTTTCATGGGCAGGGTGTGAGGGGCCCACAGTGGGCACGAGGCCCCGGGGGACCCTGACTCCCTTGGCTGTGTGCCATGGTTGTTCCAGGGGTGACATTTCCAGCTGTGGGGCCAGGCCAGCTGCACATTCAGAGGCTGTACGTCCTTTGGCCACTTCCCAGGATCCCCCCAGGGACACGACACGTGGGCTCAGGGTCTGTAGGGGAGGGTCTGGGGTTCGGAATTGCCCCATTTGGGTTATAAACTTATATCCCTGTGCCTAGTGCTCAGTGGCCTTCCTGGAGCTCATTACTTTTGCTCTTTTGGTTTTGGAGGGCCTGTGATGTTAAACAACATAGTTCTGTGAAGAGCCTCTGTGACGGGTCAGGGCCTGCTCTCAGGGCTTGGAACACCCCAAGGAAGTACCTGCCCTGGAGCACACATTCTGGCAAGGGAGACAGACGCTGACCTATGCGTGATCAGTAAGAAGGCCTGGAGTGTGCAGGGAGGTGACACGTGCCATGGGTCGCAACAGAGGTGGGACGTGGTCACAGAGCAGGCCGGACCTGGGGTGTAACCTTAAATCAGACTGCCAGGTCGCCCTTCTGAGAACGTGACACATGAGCATCAGTGAGGTGAAGGGGTGAGGCGTGGGGCTGGTGGCAGAGGGGCCAGCCCTCGCAGCCAGAGGCTCACCGACTCCCTCCCCCAGGGTCTCCGAGGGTCAGGGGGCTTGCCCCTTGTTTACAAAGGACAGAAGAGGGAGTCGTGCAGCCTCAGCTTGTCCTCCTGGGACACACGGAGCTGGCGTTTATCCCTCGTTTAGCTTTCAGAAACACTTCCCGGGAGCTGACTAACATTTAGAGCATCACACGTCTCTGTAGGCGAGAACGCTGTGAATTAGCTCCTTCGACCAGTTTTCATATTGGGATCTAAACTATTTTTCTCTAAAATAGGCCCAACTTCAAAGTATTTGAGCTTAAAAATGAAAATCCCGTTAGGGCTCCTGGGAGAGCTCAGGGATCCCTGGGACTGACGCAGTGCTCGCCGAGCGCCCCAGCCCAGCAGTGCCGTCAACCTGTGTGCCTCTTCAGGCCAGCAGGTGCCCCGAGTTCCTCTGCCCTTTGCTGTGCCCCCACCTCCGGGGCCTGGGTGGAGCCTCTGTCACTCCTGCCATCGGAGCAGTTGCTGGGAGGGCCTCAGCTCCCCTGGAGGTGGGGGCCCGTCCCTGCTGAGTGGGCTGGGTGTCCACTTGGGCCGCAGGGCTGCCCTGGCAAGAGTACCACAGGCCCATGGTGTAGGCTCAGCAGAAGGCTCTGTCTCAATCCTGGAGGCTGTAGCCGCCCCTGACAACGAACAGACCCCTCAGCTTCGCAGCCACTTTAGTAGGAGAAAGCTTATGGGGGAGGCATGGGGGCCATGCTGACGGTGGGGCAGGGTTTCAAGTCCAGGGCCCCTGACTCCAGGGCCTGCTGCTAGCCTCTGGCCTCGCTGCAGAGAACAGGGCTTTTCCCCAGTGATTCGACCCCCGGGGCACACGAGGTCATGTTTTAGGACCTTTTCGGTGGTTACATCTGGGGTGGGGAGTGTGCTCGTGGCGTGAAGTGGGCGGGGACCACGGGTGCCTGGCTCCCAGGAACTCTCTGGCCCGACTGCACAGTGCCGAGGGGGAGAGGGCTGCTCTCGAGCCCGAGGTGGCCTCTCAGGGAGCTGGTGCCACAGGAGGCTGGCAGTGGTGGGCAGGACTCATGAGCCTGTGTTCAGTCCCCTTGGTGGCCTGTTAGTCCTGGGGATGGCTTACTCGGTGTCACAGCTAAGACGACCGTGTCAGTTCTTGTTCTTGCTGGGCTGGGCCCGGTGCGGACGTGTTGGCTGGCAGTCGAGTGGGGAGACCCGGGGACGAGTCTTTCACCTCCGTGAGCAGGTGGGAGCCTTGGAGCGGTGGATAGGACCCAGAAGCACCCGGGGTAGAAGGCCCAGTTTTGTTGAGGAGGGCCAGGGGCATGTCAGGGAGGCTTCAGAGAGGAGGTGAAGTCTGTAGGGTTGCCAGGAGGGTGAGGTTCCAGGCTCAGGAGGTGAGGGCATCCTGGCCGAGGGGAGGTGCCGGTGGGCTGGGCTGGCTGACTGTATGCTTCATCTGCACGGTTTGCACCTTCTCCGAAGGTGGGGACCGTGTCCCATTTTTTTTGTTTCTCTTTGGTTTCCTGTGTCATTACATAAATGTCAATGAGAAAAAGCGAGCTGTCTTCAGGGCCTGGTGACCGTGGGCTCCCCCCTCCTCCACGCCCTGTCCCACCCTCGTCCCTGCATGGGCCACATGGCCGTGGGCCAGGCCAGGCCTCCATTCAGGTGAGGGACCTGTGGGTTCCATTTCCCGTGATTGCTCGAAGGAGCAGCGTTGTGTCATTTGGAAAATCCTGGACACTATGTTTTACGGTCTGGTTGGCATGCTGCTTGCCCTTGCCACTGCTAGCGTTTATGTCGGATGCCTGTCCTTTTACAGTGCGGCTCTGTGGGGAGCCCACGTCACCCCACGCAGAGTCCACAGGGCCTGTCGGCTGCCCTCAGCTGTGGCCTTCAGTGCTGGATTGATGGCGGTTGAAAGTTCAGGGACGGCGTAGCAGGGGGGCCCAGGCTGGCCTTCCCCATGCTGCTTCTTTACTTTTGATCGTCTGATTTTCTTCATCAAGTCTGAGAAGCCTGTGCCTTTGTACCTTAAGTCAGATGTCCTTTGCTCGACTCAGGGTGCCCCTGGCCAAAGGGTGAAGCCCGCCTTCGGCCGTGGAGGGCTCAGTGGGCATGGCCGGGGGAGGACCGTCTCCTTGGCTGACTGTGACCGAGCTGGACACTGACGGTGCATGTGAGACCCACTCCAGGGGCCCCGGAGGGGTCGCTGGCTGTCGATCTTCCTGCTTCCTCGGGGGGCAGGTGGGGGCATCACTGTGCTCTGCCCAGGAGGAAGTGGTCCTTATGTGTCTGCATAAATGACACCGGTCTCTCTAAGATGGTAGATGAATAAACCCAGCACGTTTAGTCCTGCGGGAGAACGTGGAACTGTCCCTCCGGCCGATCGTCTTTCCTAGAGAATCACGACTCTCGGTGGAGTAGGCGATCCCGAGGGCGGGGAGGGGGGTCTGAGCACCGCCACCCTGGGCTCCCCGAGGCAGGCACATGGGGAGGTCTGCAGGGAGGGGTCAGCCCTGAGGAAGGCTTGCAGGAGCTCTCTCCTCCACGCCCACTTCTGCAGGCGTTTCTGGAAGCTTAACTGGGCCAGACTCTGCCCGGAGGCCGTGGGCCGTCTTGCTTCTCCGTGGCCCGTCTTGCTTCTCTGTGGCCCAAGGGTTTCTGCATGAAGCCTTTCCCCTCTGTTTTCAGGCTCAGGACTCTGCTCTGCCAGCAGGAGGGAGCTGGTGGGAGTCGAGGTGGTGGCCAGGAGCCCACATGTTTGCTTCACACTGTTTGTTTCTTGTCCCCTTTCCTGGAATTTATTTTCTCCACTGTTTTTTTTTTTAATTATTTTAATTATTTTTATTTTTTTATTTTTAAAGATTTTATGTATTCATAGAGACACACACACACACACACACACACAGAGGCAGAGACACAGGCAGAGGGACAAGCAGGCTCCATGCAGAGAGCCCAACCTGGGACTCGATCCAGGGTCTCCAGGATCACGCCCTGGGCTGCAGGCTGCGCCAAACCGCTGCGCCACCGGGGCTGCCCCTCTCCACTGGTTTAAATTCCAGTTTTGGAAGATGTGGTTGGTCCTGGCAGCTCCTTCTGAGTGACCTGTTGGGCCTCAGGCTCTCTCCTGTGGCTCTTCCCTGTCTCGGGTTGCTGGATTTAGTGCACTGTGTCCCCTCGGCACTGTGTTTCCCTGTCGCAGGGTCGGTGGGCCGTCAGGCGTGGTGGTGGGTGGCACCCTGGGTTGGGGGTAGATGGGCCTGCAGCCTGCTGCCTCCCCCTCCCCCCCAGCTTGCAGTGGGCTCTAGCTTCCTGTGCTTTGTCTTGGTGATGGCCCCTGCCCTGCCTCCTTCCTGGGGCCTGGGGAGATCTGCGGGCTGCAAAGAGTCCTCAGTGCCGCTACGTGTGCCTCGGTGGCTTCCTTCTATGCTCAGGCCCAGGTGATGCCTGTGGGCACGCTCATCCCAGCTCTACATCAACAGACCCTGGGATCGTGTCACCTGGGTCTGCTTTGGGGGCACCCTGACTCTTGGTGCACCCCGAGATGGTCTTGGGTTTTCTCTGTGTCATCCTGCTTCTGCGTGGGACCCTACCTACTTTCCTTGGGTATAATTCTGTACCGGGAAGCCAGTGGCTTCATGAGCGCTCACTGATCTCACTCCATGCTGAGTAGTCCGGGTCTGCACTGCCCAGTGGTGCAGGAAGGGACAACTGTGACACGGTGGCATTCACAGAGGGCAGGTGGGAGCCTTCCAACTGGGAACATTGTTGGGGGGGGGTCCAGGAAGCCATCCTCACCATGTGCTCTCTCTCTCCGCAGAAAGCGCCAGCGATACTGTCCCCCTGCAGCGGTCCCAGTCTCTCCCACACTCGGTGACTGTCGCACTGGGTGGGACGTCTGACCCCAGTGCCCTCAGCAGCTCAGCGTTAAGTGAAAGAGAGGCCTCTCGGCTCGACAAGTTCAAGCAGCTTCTTGCCGGCCCCCACACAGACCTCGGTGAGTCCCCCAGCGGGCACGTGTGCCTTGTCCTCTTGGTGCTTCGTGCCCAGGCTCCCATGTGTGGTTTACTTTGTTGGAGGGTGGTCTGTGTTGTGCCAGGAAGTCACGAAGACAGGAGTTGTTTGTCCTCGAAGGTTACTCTAGAGTGTTTTGGTAATGGGCTTCCAAAGCAGTTGATATGGCATTTTTCTGTTCTTTTTTTCTTAACGCCCCCATTGAACTCCTTTGGCTTCTCAGAGCTGCAGGGCCAGCCAGGCTGCCATGCCTGCTCTTCAGAGTGTTCCGGGGGAACAGAGCTGGTGACTGGTGTCCTGATCGCTGCTGACTTCACCTTCCTTTGGGGGCTTAGTGTCGGTGTAGCACGTGACAGGCCGTGAGCATCCCGGGGAGCCAGGGCGGGGCTTGGGTGGGCAGGCCAGCAGGAGACGATCCAGGCACCATTCTGCTTCTTGGGGGTCACGATAGCCATGCGGCTGCGCTGCAACCAGGCTCTGAGGCGTGTGCCTGCTTTCAGGTCCACCTGCTGGAGTTCCGCTCGCTTCGTCGTTCTTGCCTCTACACGTCTCCTCTCTGTGGAGTGCCGCTCTGCCTCGGGCGCCTTGCTGGATGCGGGAGCTCTCCTGAATGTGGGATGTGGCATGGTCCTGAGCTCACTCCTCGAGGAGTGATGTGGCGAGGAGTGATGTGGCATGGTCCTGAGCTCACTCCTCGGGCTGGTGTGCCCGTTGGGCAGTGCCCCACTCGGCCAGCAGGTGGCGCATGAGGCCCACAGATGGGACGCCCAGCCGCCAGGGAGGCGGAGCCTGCAGAAGCTGAGGGGCGGGCCTGGCGCCTGGGTGCTGCTCTCTCTGCTGCGAAGGGGTCTTTCCCCCGGGTTTCTTCCTTTACGTTTCCCTATTGTTGTGCTCGTGCTGTGTAACACAGTCACTGGGCACTGGAGGATGTGCCGTAAAGATGTGGCACTCCTTCCCCCAACCCTGCTTGCCCTCTTTTCGTGGTTCTGGGCGTCTTATTCCACAGACAGTTGATGCACAAGACGTTTTAAACTTTCTATTTTGATGTAATTTCAAGTTTACAAAAAAGCTGCAAGAACAGAAGTGATTCCTCTATTCACCATTTGTTTGCACTTTGCCCCATTTTCATTGTGCTTGAGCGTGTGCATGTATCCCTGAACCGTGTGAGTCCGTGGAGAGAGTGTGTCCCCGGGCTCCTGAGAGTGAGACGCTTGGTCCTCGTGGTCCCAGGATTGTCATCGGTCAGGACATTTCACAGTGATGCGGTGCTCCTCGCTCCTCCTCCTTGGGAGGTCGTCCACACTCACGCTGTGCCAGTCGTCCCAGGAATGTCCGCTGGGTGCTTTTCCCGGTGGGTCCTCCCGGTCAGCCTGGAGTGGGTCCCGGCGTGCACGGTGTCTCCGGGCAGGCCAGCTCTTCTGCGACGCCCCTTGCCCCTCCGCGCGGGTTGTCTCGTGTTCCTCCTGATGAGATTCGGGCCCGTCGTCGTGGCAGGGACGTCCCTGTGGTAGGAGCCCACAGGGCTGGTTCGTCTTACTGTTGAAGAGTCCACTCCAATGACTGGTGAACACGATGCCCGTCAGTTCCTGCCCTGGGAGGGGCCTTTCTTCCTGTGGCAATTCAGAAGTCACTTGGGGAGAGACGCTTTGGAGTCTGCACGTTTATATACTTGCTTTCTTTCTCCACACATGGTAATGCTGCTCTGCCCCCCTCTTTATTTTATTTATTTATTTTTAAAGATTTTACTTATTTGAGAGAGAGCGAGAGAAAGACCGACAGAGAGAGAGAGAGAGCATGAGTGCACAAGCAGGGGGAGAGGTAGGCAGAGGAAGAAGCAGCCTCCCCGCTGAGCAGGGAGCCCCATGTGGGGCTCGATCCCAGGACCCTGAGACCATGACCTGAGTCAAAGGCAGACTTAACCCTCTGAGCCACCCAGGCGCCCTATGCCCCCCACTTTAAGCTTCACAGCGTATTTCCCGGGATAGCGCTAGGGAACCATCTGGCCTGTACGTGCCATGTAGCGTGCCGCTCTGTGGTGCCCAGGACTCATTTACTGCCCCTCCTGATGGGCACTTAGCTTATTCCCAGCTTCCTGTCATTACAACAGGCTTGGAAACTGTCTTTCAGACCAGTGATCCCCACCCTGTGTTGGTGACTAGTGGTGGTCATCGAGCATCCTGAAATGTGCGTCGGGGAGAGGAGGAGCTTGCGAACTTGGTGGGTGGAAGTCTCACCTACGAGACTGGGAAGTCGGGTGGGTTGGGCACGGAATCGTGGAATCTAGTTGGGGGTTTGAGCACGTTCCTTGGCCACTTGCCTTTTCGGCTGACCAAAACACCTGTACCCCTGAGGCAGGTCCCAGGGTGCACGGAGGGTGGAGGTTCTGAGGACGATTGCTGGCTGGGAGTGTGGGTTCAGTGCTCTCAGCCCCGAGACGGAAGCGAGCCTGGTAGTGCTCCTGGGGCCCTCATTTGCCCACCCAGCGGTGCTAGCTGCACGCAGTGTGCAGACCCAGGGAGGGGTGCGTGTAGATTGCTTAGGACCATGCCCAGCACATGGTAAACACTCAGCAGTGCTGGTTGTCTACCTTCTTCACCTGTGTTGGTTGGGCTCCTTACCCTTTACCTGGATTTTCAGAGCCCTGCTGCACGTGGTCACCATGTGGTCACCATGTGGTCACCGCCAGTCAGGGCGGTTTGCACAGATCCTCTTGGCTGAGTTAAGTGGTTTCTGACGGTAGGGGGCAGGGAGGTACTTGACGAAGACAGGATACACTGATAGGAATTGCAGTTCCGGGTCGGGAGCTGAGCCCCCATTGGTCTCTTCGTGGGCTTCGTCAGGGGGATAACTTGTGGCAATTCCAGTCCTTTGCACAACAGAGCTTTCAGGACTCGTGGGAAAGAGGCTGTGTGCCGGCAGGAGGGAAGGTTAATACGTAAAAATAAGATTCTTTTGTTGAGTTGGTGGCATTATGAATGTTTTCTGTCTTCAGCATTCTGTTTAAGTATCAAATCTCACACCAAAAAGCTTTCAAAGTTAAACAATTACTGGATTTGTATTTAGTGGCAGGAGAAAACACAGCCAGTAAATTGCCTGTTTTTATAAGGCATTTAAGATAGCCTTGGAAGACAGTGGAATATATTATCTTCCACATTACATAAAAGACATAAGTGGCAAATATTTGCCAATGTTGGAGAAGCAAATCACTGATGTGAGAAGTGCCCACAGAAATGATTGTACCTGCTGAATGTCATCTCGTCGGCGGAGAGCTGTGTTTCTTTGTTTAGCTTGTGCTCTGTTATGAGCCTGGGGATGAAAGTAGCAAATAGAACTTAACAGCTCATTCTGCTCTTAGCATTGACTCAATATTTACTCGTGCAAAAGGCTGCTGCTTTGAAGCCCAAGAAAATGACACTTGGAGGCGTTCATTTTTACCGCGTGCGTCTGTGCGTGGGAGCAGGATGGGGCCGAGGGCAGAATGTGCCGTCCAGAGGCCCCTTGGAGCCGCCGTGTCTCAGTGTTGGGGCCTCCAGGTCACGGGGGCTCCGGGCCTTCCTCTGCAACCACAGAGGGAGAGAGGCTGGGTGCACGGCCTCCTGCCAGCTCCCCCTCCCGAGCACGCAGTCTGGCTGGAGGGCGGAGGGTGTCCCCGTACGTGGAGGTGGGGAGGAGACATGTTTTCTAGGGGGAAGGGCTCAGTGGAGCTGAGTTAGCTGTTCCCTCAGGGGCCTTGGCTGGGGGATGGCCCTGTGGGGCCCAGGTGACAGGAGGAGGCAGTCTGGCCTTGGTGCCAGGCCTGGCTCTGCGCCATCCACTCTCAGCAGGTGACTGGGGAAGTTGGGCCCACCCTGCAGGGTCCTGTGACCGGAAGGTCATCTACGGAAAGCACCCACATGGTCCACTCATTCAGCCAGGCTTCGCCGAGCACTTGCTGTCGGTATAGGCCCTGGAGAGAAACGGAACCAGAGCCCCCGGGCTGTGCTCTCCGGGAGCTGACATTCTGGTTGAGACAGGCACGCACACGTACACAGTACTGCATAAACGTCAGAAACTGCAGGAAGGTGCTACATGCACGTGGAAAACAAAACCGCCGAGGTAAAGCCTGGGTGCTGCTGTAGAGGAGCCGTCGGCCAAGACCCTTGGGAATAGGCCCCTGGGATGGAGTTGGAGGTGGGGAGGAGCCTCCCGGGGTGGCCGGTGCTGTGGCAGGCTCCCAGGCTTGGGGACTGGAAGCAGCTGCTGAGCCCCCGGCCTGGTGGGGGAGGGTGGGGAGGGGCAGAGGCCAGCAAGCAGGGAGGGGCAGGTCCTGAGCGCTCCAAGGGCCAGAAGGAGCTTGGCATGACGGCATGATGGCATGACGCCTCTGGAAGGTGCCGGGGAAGCGAAGCTTGGCACAGGACACCCGAAAGTGGTTGCTCCTCTGTGGAAGGAAGAGCCATGGAAGACTTCTGGGCAGGGCGCCTCCTGCGGCCTTGGGCAGCCACCCAGGAGTGTGTAGGCGGAGAGATGGAGGGACAGGGAAGAAATTAGGCTGGTAGCCTGGGGAAGGGGCCCAGGGTGTGGGCTGGGGCTGGGTGACCGTCACTTTCTTGGGTGCTGCAGGGCAGGCTGGGGGTACCTGGCACCTGGTTGGATGTGGAGCTGGGTAGACTGGGGAGCACAGTGGGAGCCTTGGGGCTGTAAGGAGGGGGCCTCTGGTGCACACAGAGGTGTGTCGTTTCACTGGGGACACAGAATCCACAGAATCTGTGCTTAGGACACAGAGCTGGGGAATCCACAAGGATTGTGGAAGCAAGTGTGCTGCCATCTTGGGCCTTCACTCCATGCTGGCTGTGGTGCTTTGTGTATGTGTGTGTGTGTGTGTGTGTGTGTATTTTTTTTAAAAGATTTTCTTTATTTATTCATGAGAGACAGAGGAAGGCAGAGACACAGGCAGGGGGAGAAGCGGGCTCCACGCAGGGAGCCCGACGTGGGACTCCAGGATCACGTCCTGGGTCAAAGGCGGTGCTAAACCGCTGAGCCACCCAGGGATCCCCAACTTTATGTATATATTTGTATACGCAGATGGTTCCCAACTTAGGAGGGTCCAACTTCCTGGTTTTCGGCTTTATGACCATATGAAAGTCATACACATTCGCTAGAGATTGTGCTTGTTATCTTGAGTGTGGATCTTTTCCTGGGCGGGTGATCCGTGGCCCGCTCCTCTCCTGTGATGCGGGCCTTTGGCCACAGCTTCGGGTCGGCATCGAGATCACAAGGGTCAGCAGCCGTGCACTGGCACCTGTGCTTTTCTCACTTTCTGTACAATGTTCAGTAGATTCCACGAGATACTCAGCCCTTTACTGCAGACCAGACTTTGTGTTAGCTGATGCACGGGCACGTTTAAGGTCGGCTGGGCTAAGCCGTGATGCTTGGTAGGTGAGAGCTTTAAACGCCTAAGGCGCGTCCGATTGTGTGCACTGTGTCCCCGAGCCCCACAGCCGGCCCTCTGCTGCTGGAGGGAGTCTGGGCCTGGTTTGCAGCTGAGGAGGTGGAGTGTTAGGTGCAGCAGGCCGGCCCTGTGGCCCCACAGTGAGGGCCACGCCGGAGGGGAGCTGGCCCGGATGCAGGAACACCTGCAGCCCTTTCTGGTTAGTGTGGCTGTGGCCTGCTCCCTGCTCTTTGGGCGCCTAAGGGACGAGGGGCCCTTTTTGTTCCCAAGGACCTTGTCGGAGTGCCTGGAGCAGAAGCCTTGTCTTGGGCATCGTGGCAGCCTCTGAAGGTGGCATCTGAAGGCTCCGTGACCTGAGGGCACCCCCTCCCTGGGGTCCTGGAGGTGGGCCGGCTGCGCCCAGCGTCGCCCTCTAGTGTCCAGGTGCAAGCTCTGCCGCCCCAGCTGCATGGTGACCTCCAGGCCCTGGTGGTGTGCACCTGCTCTTGTTGGGGGAGGGCGGGGGCTGGAGCATGGGAGCTCCAGCTAACACCTCTGTCCCTGGAGTCTCCCTGGGGGGCACTCCGAGGGTAATCCCGGGAGTCACTTGGAACTACCGGAGAGCAGAGACCCTGAGGAGAGGAACCCAAGAACCACCTAGCCTTTGTGCTGCATATGCAGCTCCTGGAGCCACCGCTGTGCTCTCTGCGCGCTCAGTGCTCTGGCCATGCCAGCCACTTGCTGGTCTCCTCTCCCCTCCACTCCACTCTTCTTCCCTCCTGCTCTCCCTCTGTCCCCCCCAGCCCCTCCCCTCCTCCTGTTCCTACCACCCCCACCCCCACCTTGGGCTCTGCTCCTGTCTCCTCCTCCCCAGCCCTGCTCCTCTATCCCACTCTTCCTCCTCTCCCTCCACTTGCTTCCTCCGCCTCCTCCCACTCCTCTCCCCTACTGCCCTCTTCCCTCTCTCCTCCTCTGTCTTCTTCCTGTTCTCTCCATCTGCTCAGGTCCCACCCTGTCTCCTGGGCTGGATGCATTTTGACTCCCTGGCTCAGTTGGCCTGTTGCGTCCCCTCTGCATCAGAGGCGTGGACAGTGTGGTTCTTCATCCTGTGGCTCCAGTGGGGCTTTTGGGAAGGAACTAGGAGCATAGAGAGGGGGACATCGTGATTGTCCCACTCAGACTGTCGGGGAGCCTGGGCAGGTGCCTTTGGAAGGCTCGGTTTTACCTCATCTCGGGTTTGAGGAAGAGGTACTGTCAGTGAAACAAGGTTTGCAGAGAGAGCTGCTGAAGGTCTGAGACTGCCCGAGTTGTGAGGCCTGCCTGTGGCTCAGGAGTGGGGACAACCCAGGTGACCACAGAGGGCTCTGCTGCTGGTCTCGTGGCTCCTGCCTCTCGAGGTCCCAGATGGCCACATGCTAGACTGCACCTTGCATGAGAAGCCCCCGTATTGCCACTTATGACCCTGTGAACGTGGGGTCCCTGTCCTTCTCCATGACACGGGGTATGGCTGGCTGGCCAGGGCCCGCGAGTCTGGGCTCCTTCCTCGGTGTTCTCCAGGTCTGTCCCTATGCGTACCTTTCACCTGGCCCTCCTGCAGCGCCTCCGTGTTTGATTCTCCCTGTAGCATCTCTCTGTAGTCTGCAGGGACACGGGCAAGGACCTTTGTTCAGGAACATTCCTGAGGGGAGCTTGTTCTTAAGCAGGTCATCTATTTTTACAGGTGGTTTCTGGGTTAAAGGTGTCACCTGAGTTGAATTTCCAAGGCCTCAGTTTCGCCCCCTGACTCTGCATCCTGCTGCGCACTCCCTCGTCTCTGCACACGGTGGCTCCCCCTTCCCATCACTCTCTCCTGTCTCCGCACGCCCCCCCCCCACCAGCGGTCAGTGCATCTCCTTGGTGTTGTGTGCACAGCCCCTCTGCCCCACGCCCTGCTCCAAGCCACCACCTCCTGCTGGTGACTGTGGCCTCCTCAAGGGGCCCCCTGCAAACCACAGTGCCCAGGGCTGTGCTGCACATGGTGTCCGTGATCCTCTGAAAATAAGATCCAGAGCAGCTACTTTGCAGAGCCATCCGGGGCTCCCACTGCCCTCAGAGGGACGGCCCTAGGCTGCTGGCAACCTCTGTGCCCAGCAGGACCTGTCTTGTCCCTCTCTGGCCTTCTGTCCCTGCTCCTCCCTTGCCGTGTTGAGTCATTTCCGGAGCACAGCAGCATGGCCATACCCAGGGCCTCTGCACCGCCGTCCCTCTGCCCTGGATTTCTGTGTGATTTACTCCCTCTAGGTCTCTGCGCGCATGTCTCCTCACCGTGTGGCTCTCCCGACTGAGCCGCGGGCAGCCGTGCCCACCCCGGAACGCCACACCTTCTTCATTCCCTCCTCCGCCAGCTTTGTCTTTCTGCAGAGCACCCTTCACCCTCTGCCCACTTGTCCCTTTGCTTGTTCTTGTGGCCCTGTCCCTCTAGGGAGCAGGGCACCGCTGGCTTCTCAGTGCCCGGCACAGGGAGTGTCCCGTAGGAGACACTTGTCCTTGGTGTTGCCGAGCAACTGTCAGACACTGCTCCCCTTCCTCTGGGCACAGAGTCCTCTGTCTCTGCCTTTGTTTCTTTAAAAGCAGTTACGCAGTGAGTGTTCCGCATGTCCAGACGATGGCTCAGTGGCAGTGCTGTGCTTCCTTCCATGGCGGGCAGTGTTCACGCTCTGTGCCATCTCTGCTCCGTGCCTGGCCACCTCCTGCCGGCCCCCCGGCCACCTCCTGCCCCCCGCCCCCCCCTGCCCCCGGCCACCTCCTGCCACCTGCCTCCCCGGCCACCTCCAGAACCTTTGGCCAGTGTGGGCCCCGCTCTCACCCCTCTGCTGTGCACACTGCTTCCTCCACCTCGTTTTCCCACTTTGGTGCTTCTGTGAGTGTTGAGTGTTGTTAATACCATGATGTTGGAACTCTGAGAAATGGGAAAGAGGATAAAAACCAACAAACCAAAATTGCCACCGTGTGCACGTGCTGATGTGCCACGATCTGTGTCCTGCCAGCCCTTGGAGCTCTGACGGGAGCTGCTTTCCGTGTCACGTCACCCGGCCTGTGGGCTCGGGACAGGAGCAGGAGGGCCCCGGGGCCACGCCGCCCCAGCGCCAGGGTGCCACCAGAACTAGTCCTTTCTGCACGGGTTCACCACTGGCTGCAGTGTTGGAGCGGCTGGTGGGAGCACTCAGCTTGCAGCACACCAAATTGAGTGTGATTCAGTGAAAGGGAGTATTTCCTTGGGTATCTGGAACAGAGTAAACCCTCAGTTTGATAGGAGACCTTTCAGGGCTCGTCAGGGAACTCTATTGAGTGATGGTTTTCTGCGCGTAATCTTAAAAGCAAATGTTAAAAAAATATTTGTGAGTCTCCTTTACAGTTTTAAAGTAGCAGTCTTAAAAATCAATCTTTGACGTATTTGTCTTTTCTCTCCCATACTTTCTTTGGTAGATTGGATGCTGGGTGAGACTGCGGAGCCTCTTTCCTGTGCGAGGGGGAGAGGAGGGAAGGGGGGAGTGTGGGGGTGAACTGCTCCTTGCTCTACGCAGGGCTCTGGGTACTTTCTGCCTCTCACAGGGGGCTAGTTCCGCCCGTCATCCTGCTGGACGGTGAGGCACCTGCCCTTGTCTCCCAGGATCTCGGGAAGCAGGGCTGGAGGGCGTCCCCGGGGGGTGATCCGCATCTCTGGTTCACTGGCTGGCATGGCAGCCTTGTGTTAAGGGGGATCGGGGAGCATTTGTGTTGGCTGCAGGTAACAGAGAATCAGACTCCGGGACTTTGAAAAGAAATAGGGGTTTATTTTTGTCTGCAAGATGCTGGGGGTAGGTAGCTGTTGGCATTGGCTTGCTGCCACGTCATCAAGGATCTAAGCTCGTGGCCACGAGATGGTGGTCATCGTCTTGTGTGAGGTGAAGGGCAGTCACCACAGCATCTGTGTTCTTATCAGCAGAGAGCTTGGCCAGCCTGAGCTGCGGGGATCCCAACCAGTAAGTATCTTAGGTGGGCTCAGCCATCGGCACTTGGTAATTGGGCTTCTGATAGCAGGGAAGGGGGCGGGGTGGATCTTGGGTAAATAGCCACTGTGTTTGCCCCTGAGATTTGGGGGTATGTGTCACCTCAGTGGATTTCCAGTCCCTTGAGGTCAGGGACTGTCCCTCCTATGCCATTTACTGTGTGCTGGGGTCTAACCCTGGGTCTGATGCAGAGTAAAGGCCTGGAAAATGTTGGAATTCCTTGCACCATGTGCAGGATCTGGGTGGGGAGGGAGTGGAAGGGCATACTCTGAAGCTCACAGGCAGACACCGCATTTAGAATGAGCTCTCCTCGGCGTCCGGTCTGTTCCCAGGAATGGAGCTGAGCCTCCAAGGCGCCACAGACAATTGCATGCCAAGGGTCTAGCTCTGGGAACTGCAAAGAAAATGATATTTTTGTTTTTAGATGGTTTATGTTTCTTGGAATCTAACATGAAAGTAAAGGATGACCCCCGATGCTAAGAACTGCTACGTGGAGCCGAGCCGAAAGGCAGGCTCAGGGTGGCTGGAAACACGTTAACTTAGGAAAATGTGATGATGCGCTTTGAGTGTAATGGTGAGCTGCTCCCCTGAGCCCCAGAACAGAGAGGGCACGGAGCCCCAATGGGGGGAGGCGGTGTCTGTGGCAGGTGGGTCCCCCCGGGGTGTGGGGTGCGTTGGGGATCGTGGACCTGTGAGCCTTTGCCGAGGGCACGTGTTGTGGACCTGTGTTGCACACAGCTCTGGGCTGCAGGTGCTGCTTGGCTTTGAGCAGTTTCCGAGGTGTGGTGGCTTTCTGGGTTTTGGAAGGAAGAGGTACCGCTCTCACGTGGGTGTGATGATGCTGTTACCTGATTCCGTTCTGGCTGCTGTAACAGAAGGCCACAGACTGGGGGTTTCTAGTAACAGGCACCAATTTCTCCTAGTTCTGGAGTCTGAAGTCCAGGTGCTGGCGGATTCTGTGTCTGCAGACCAGCCTCCTGGTTCACCGATGGCTCCTTCTCGCTGTGTCCTCACGTGGCAGGAGGGCGACAGAGCTCCTTGGGGTCTCTTTTATGGGGGCACTGATCCCATTCATGGGGCTCCACCCTCAGGACCTGCTCACCTCCTAAAGGCTCCTCCCAGACACCATCCCACCGGGAGTCAGCGTTTAACACATGAATTTTGGGGGCCACAGGCTTGGTCTGAGGCAGCCGTTTGCTTGACAAGACATGGCACTCCTTGGGCACTGCAGGATGATGGCCTGTTTGTAAAGCTCCTTGCCTCGAAAATACCTCACTGGTTTGGTGTTGACCCTAAGTGACAGATGGAGCCAGTGGCCTCCCCATTATCCTGGTTTTGCAGATGAGGACACAGATGCAGTGAAGGAGAAGGAGGTGCCCGAGGTCAGAGCCAGCAGCACCCACAGTCCTTGGACTGCTCACCTGGTGTCCTTTGTCCTGCACACTGTGTAGCTCCCCACGCGCACCAGGACCCCAGAACTCCCTGTGAGAGATTTGATACAGGATTAAATCATCTGTGGCTGAAGGAAGAAAAGAGGAAGAAGTATCTAATGAGTAGAAATGTAAGGCTTGGGAGATGAAAAATAATCCGGTTTGGCATTACAGCTGGATTTAACACAGGGAGGAAGTGAAACTTTAAGTCAGTTAGCAAGAATAAAGAACATGCTGGGCTTTGTGGAGGGAGGGGAGGGAAATCATCTTTATCCTGAATTTATTGTGAAGAGTGACACGTTTTTAGGTAACGCTTAGGTTTGGTCTTTAGCCAGCTCTTGAGATTAATAAAATGGGAAGCTTTCTGGTAAAATCTGAGACTATGTTCAAATTGGTCCTAAAGGGAAAAAGTTCAACTTTTCTTAAAATGCTTAAAAAAAAACCCTATGTCATTTTCTTGGGATAAGTTATTCTAAGAAAATTAGATAAGAATATCTTTTTAAACCCACTTTTAAACCCATGATGTAACCTGTGTATCTATCTGGGGTTCTGGAAGGAAGAGTCCACACGTTACAGAAGGTGAAGAGCCACACGGGCAGCCCGCTGGCCGCCTCTGACCCTCAGCGCCCCAGGGACCTTGAGCGAGGGAAATGGGAGCACCCCGCCCCCACGTGGTCCTGGTTGCACTTTGCTATTTATTAGTAGAGTGGCTGCAGTAGGTTTTTAAAAATTATTTTATTTTATTTTTAAGATTTTATTTATCCATTCATAGAGACACAGAGAGAGAGGCAGAGACCCAGGCAGAGGGAGAAGCAGGCTCCACACAGGGAGCCCAGTGTGGGACTCGATCCTGGGACTCCAGGATCACACCCCAGGCTGCAGGTGGCGCTAAACCGCTGTGCCACCAGAGCTGCCCTTTTTTTTTTTGTTTGTTTTTTAAAAGCTTCTTTAAGCTTTACCCTCTTTTTCTTTCTTAAATATTTTATTTATTTACTTGAGAGAGAGAGAGGGAAAGGGAAAGGTGGGGGGAGGGAGGGAGGCAGACTCCCCACTGAGCAGGGATCCTGACACGGGGCTTGATCCTAGGACCCTGAGATCATGACCTGAGCCGAAGGCAGACACTTAACCCACTGAGCCACACAGGTACACCGCCCCCCCCTTTTTTGAACTTTACTCTCTTCATTTTTAAAATGGGTATAATGAGGGACACCTGGGTGGCTCAGCGGTTGGGCGTCTGCCTTTGGCCCAGGGCGTGATTCTGGAGTCCTGGGATCAAGTCCCACGCCGGGCTCCCTGCATGGAGCCTGCTTCTCCCTCTGCCTGTGTCTCTGCCTCTCTCTCTCATGAATAAATAAATAAAATAAAAAAAAATGGGTATAATGATGCGTCCACATGGCCTTGGAGGCTTGATGAGCTAATCACAAGAAGCGGTTAGTGTAGCACCTGGCCCGCGGTGGGCCTGCCCTCCTGACTTGTGTCATCTTTTCTCTCTCCCTCCTTCCCCCACCTTTTTCTTTCCCACAGAGGCAGTGAGAATAGGGATAGATGCGTTATCCTTTTTTTCCTCCAGTAATATTATGCTGTAAGCCTCTGCTGTGTTGCTACAATCTTCATAACCATCATTTTTAATGGCTGTATAATGTTTTGAAGATGATCTTTACTTAAAATTTTTATTAAAATTGCATATCTGTCTAAATCATTTAATTTGTGCATCTGATCAAAATCTAGACATTTGATATAAGTATCCAAAATACATAATAAACTTATGCTAACAGAAACATTCCTTGATGTTCTAGAGGAGGAGAGGGGTAAGAATACACAAAGGTTTGTCGCTTAAAGTTTGGGAACTGGTAATATTTATTTTTATTTCTTGTTTACTAGTTTTTTTTTTTTTTAATTGATAAAGCTACATTATGCATTGTTGAAATGGTCAGTGGTCCCTCAGGGCTTATGTGATGACAGCTCAATCTCCTTTCCTTGCAGGCCTGCAGCCCCCTCCTCCTCCTCTGCTCTCAGAAGTGTTCCGTGCGTTCAGGTAGCCGCGCCAGGGTGTGTGTAGACAGGTTCCTCCCCCAGTTCTTTTTTAAAATACAAACAGAAGCATACTCACTCATCTCCTGTGCTCTTGTTCTCACTTTGGGTGTATCAGGGCTCCTGAGAGCAGATGGTGTTTAGTATATACGCACAGCCATCTTTTTATTCACAAATGTCAGATGGCATAAAGATCATTCCATTTGCAAGGAAAATAGTCTTTTTTTTTTTTTTTAAGATTTTATTTATTTGTGAGACACACACACACACACACACAGAGAGAGAGAGAGAGAGAGAGAGAGGCAGAGTCACAGGCAGAGGGAGAAGCAGGCTCCATGCAGGGAGCCCGACACAGGACTCAATCTCAGGATCAGGCCCTGGGCTAAAGGCGGTGCAGAAGAGCGACCAGAAATTTAGTCATCAGAACTTTTTTTGTATAACAGCAGTTACAAAATTGGGGTTTTTTATTCTTCTATCACCTGACGAGATAGCTCTTCCCATGACCGGTGTCCAGGGGTGCCCTGTGGTTAGGTGGGACCCCATTCAGTGTTGAATTACCTCTGGGAAAAAAGGAGACAAAGCCAGCCTGTGACTTTGAGCTCACATGTGGGTACTTGGGGCCACTAAGATGCGTCAGCTTTGTACCCGACACCAGGATCACACCAGAGGCTCAGACCTGTGTGTGAGTGGCACAGTGGGAGGCCGTGGAAACCGTGTGGTCTGGCGGGGTTGGGGGGAGGCTGTTCCTTCCTGGATAGTGGTTGACTGAGTGCCCTGAGAGCTCGAGAGCTGGCCCCACCAGCTGTACACCACCCAGAGCCCTGTCAGTGCAGATTCTTGGTGCGTGGAGGTCCTCACAGCTGGCCAAGGTCCTCCCATGTTAGAGCAAGTCCCCTGGAGAGAGAATAGCTGAGTTGATGTTAAACCCTTGTCTCCGACTCCAGAGCCCATGCACCTGCAACTACGTCGAGCTGCCTCTTGTGGGGGCCTTGGTCTTCCTTGGTATAGGGAGCCAGTGTACTGGGACAATTTGAGAGATAGAACGCTCGCTTGTTTTTATGCTGTCCGGGGTCCTTGTGGTGCATGTGAAACAACCAGACGAGAGTAGCCTTGGACGAGTCTTCAGGTGGCATCTAGAACGGGAGAGGTAAAGCTAGTGCTCCTCACAGGGCTGTAGGGCTCCTGCTGTGTGTGTGGCGAGCTGCCCGGGGTCCCCTCTGTCCTGCATGCCCCACGTCCTGTGTGGACGGTGCTCTGACAGTGAGGCAGAGGCCTCTCTGTTGTGTTGGACCCACACGGGCTATGATGACGTGATTCATGGTGTGACTGCATGTTTATGGTCTTTCTCCATCCCAGAATGTTTCAGTCCTTTGGAAATAAGTGATTTCTCTGGGAAAGAGGTCTTTTGTGCAGTACTGATAAAACCCTTCATTTTTTTTGCCCTCCCTACAATACCTTGGTTGTTCTAGAGGTTTATGATGTGGAGGAAGAGGAATTCCGAATCAGAAACAGGTGTGGGGATCCCCCTCCCTCCCAGCACAATTTGTCCTGCCCTTTGTGCACCTGTCACCTTTCCTGATGATGTGAGTGCCTTGGTTGTGATCTTGTCACTTCTTCTTTGAGGCTTACACCCTTTGTCCTTGTATTTTATTCAGGTTAATGCCATTTGTATAAGATTTGGCATGTTGAGTATGCTCAGCAGATACTTGTCGGATGTGGTTCTCATGCCAGTTTGGTGATTTGAACTTGATTTATGTGTGTTCCAGGCAACTGGGCACACCTGGGCTCCTCATTCACTACTTGTGGCCTTGGGTGTCTGCCTTCATAGCTGGGCTTCCTGGTGCTTCCTGGTTGGCCTGTGGAGGGGAGAGTTGACTTGAAGGAGGGGAGATTTTATCCCTTACCTATTGTCGAGGGGTGGGGCACACCTGCTGCCATCCCCAGGCTCTGGTGTGACCTGCAACCAGCCTTGGTGGCTTTTGGCCTCCGGAGAGCGTGTCCATGGTAGGTTGTGTATCAGGGTCTGGTCACTGGGCTGCAGTCCAGGACAGGACTCTGGGTGTAAGCAGGTCAGTGAGCTGACCTCAGGTTCTTGCAAATGGTTGACAGTGGGTGTCCAGATATACAATGAGCTTATTTGGGCCACATGCAGGCACTCGGTGGTCACCGAGGCCACGATGGAAAGGTGCCTGTCACTGGGCTGGAAAGCGGTGATGGGGGGACATACTCTGTGGTCGGGCAGCAGAGGGACTGTAGGTGAAAGAAAGCAAGGTTCTGCGATCCTGCCATTCATCCATCAGATATTGAGTAGATGGTTGGCAAGTACTGGGTCCCATGTTGGAAGGTGGTGTGTCCTTGACGTGCTGTAGGCTGCTGAGAGCCAGAGTTTGTGGGTGGGTCTTGTCTTGCGGATGTGATCTCAGCTGCCAGAGATGGGGTGTCCAGGCGGATGGATGAGTGCAGGCATGACGTCGAGGGAGGAGGCATGGAGGTGGGGGTGCCTGCATGTCCACAGAGGCCACATGGCCAGGACCGAAGGAGCTGTGTGCGAGCCCAGCACCTGCCCTTCCTAGAGACAGTGGGGGTGACATCAGTGTCTTGGGGCCAGCCAAGGGTGGCTCGAGGCCAGGCGTGTCCGAGGGAGGCTGTGTTTGGCCTGCTGCCCTGCAGGGTTGGTGGATCTTTGAAGAATGCAATGGTAGGAAAAGCCGGCAGTGCTGGTGGGGCCAGATCCTGGAACGGAGGCAAGTGGCTGTGAGGTAGCCATGGTGCCGTGGAAAGAGTGTGGGTCGTGGTGAGGAGATGCTGGGATCTTGGTTCAAATCCTGCCTCTGCCACCCTCAGACCTTCTAGTTACTCGATCCATCCTTGGCCTCAGTTTCCTTATCAGTAAAAGCAAGGAATCGGATGCAGCAGATATTCTTGGGTAACTGGGAGCCATGGAAAGTGTTTGGGTAGGGGAGTAGACTGATTAGAACTGTGCTTTGGGGAGGTTAATCTGGCTTCTGTTCCTTTGTGATAATTCTGCTGTAGGGCTGCAAGTGACAATGTATGGGTGACACTCTGAGATTCAGCAGCGAGTGAATTAGCCGTGCTTTGAACTGTAGCTGTGTGGAACTCCCCCGTGCCGCTTGCGGGTCTGATGGAAGCTTCGGCTCCCCTGCTCACCTCCTCCTCCTCCCGCTTTCTCCGGGCACCAGCCCTTTCTTCTCTGCACACCCCGTGGTCACAGCAGGCTCAAATATAATGAGGCTGTTTGGAGCCGGCCTGTAGTGGGGGATCGACATGGGAACGTGGGAATGTTCAGGAACCTGGAGGATCACAGATGGCTCCTGTGAAGCTGGCCTTGGAGACACACAGGCTGTGCGGCTCACTTGTGTCTGTCACTTTGTTGGATGCTTGGCCTCGGATCCTTCTCGGCCACCGTGGCCCGGTGGGCTGGCCCGCCCCTGTCCGGGACCTAGCGTGCCCTGAGCTGCAGGCTCGCCGCCCTTCTGGTGGCCCCGCACCCTGCCCGCCTTTGGACTGGCTCGCTGGGGCCGAAACCGAACAGGGTTTCAGTGAACGTCGGTGGGGAATCGGCAGAAGGCACACCGTGTTTTCACTTTAAAGAGGCAGCCGGGTGACTCAGTACTTTGGAATGCGTTTCTTGATCCTTCCTTCATCGCAGTACTGTTGTCAAATTTAGGAACTACCATCAGCTTCCATGGAAATGTTTCCTAATCCTTGTAAACATACATTTGCCTGTTTTGACTTACTCTTAGCATCGGGCTTTTTCTTGCTTTGGTTCTTTGTAAGTCATTTTACACTATTTTTGTGGCGCTCACGATGTTGCACGTCCACGGCCTGTCCTCCTGGCGTGGGCGCCTGGAGCTGTCGCTTGGGGCCGCGTGGGACCCGTGCTGCCTGCGGCTCCTCTGTTCCTCTCTCGCGCAGCCCGGAGCTCTTTCTGTATGCAGGTCACTGGGTTTCATTTGCTTGTCCCTTTACTTTAATGACCTTCTAGATCAAACTATTAAATACTTCAGTAAAGTACACTCTTTTCTTCCATTTATTCGTGGCTATTTCCTCAATAAAATATATATTGAATTAGTAAGACACGAATTTTCTTATGTGTGCAATTCTATCAGAAGTCATTAAAACTTTCTAGATTTGGGCCTTTTATGCTTGAAAATTCTATCCCCATTACCTAAACCAAATAGTAAAGTATGAAATCTATTTTGCAGAGTCATTTTTTGATCTTTAGTATGTAGCATTTAATTTACTGTTATTTTCAATGAGATTTTAAATTTGCTTTGGCCAGTGTGGCTGATTTTTTTTTTTTTTTTTGTGTGTGTGTGTGTGTATGTGCGCGCGAGAGAGAGAAAAATCCCGTTTTCATTTTAACTTTTTGCTGTCTCCTCCATCTTCCTTGGGTGGAAGAACCACCCTTTGATTAATAGCAAAACTTATTTTTGATTATTTTATTCCAGTAAAGTACATAGTGAATTTCTCCCAGGCCAGGTATATGGAGTCCAGAGGCTCCTGCATCAAGGGGAGACAGATGGGTTGCAGATAATCACTGTGGAGCATGGGAAGGATTAGGGCTCATACATGTGAATTCTGTGCAATGTCAGGATCTTCCCCTGGGGTTTCGGCTGGGGGGTGGGAGCAGTGGGTCCTCAAGTAGCTGGGTAGCTGCAGAGGAGACGTACTGTCTGGCTAGGCCTGTGGGATGAACCACTACCTCGGTGGGCCCGGGAAGGAGGGGCACCTTCCAGGCCAGGACTGAGATCCGAATGCCGAGGGAGTATCCGGGAAGGTGCACGGTGGAGACGCAGAAGGTACTGCAGAGCAAGGCCCAGGGGCCTTAGAGAGGGGAGCCGGCGGGGAGCCAGAGGCTGGGGCTGGTGTCTAGGCCCTTTGCATGTTCAGGCTGCCCCTGGTCCTCTTTCACCAGGTATTCAAGTGGCATGAACAGAGCCTTCTTCTCTTGTGGAGTTTTAAATGTGTTTATCTTTGATGTTAAATATAATTTAAAATTATAAATGTTCAATGTTTATTTAAAGTTCGGTACTTGCCATGAATAATAGAGAAATAGTAGCATCAGATGTATTAAAGGCTCCCCGTGTGGCAGGTGTGACCCTAAGTTCTCTCTGGGCATTTTCCTGACCTCTGCTCATGGCCACCCTGTGGGTGGACACTGCTGTTGCCCCGGTTCTGTGGGGGAGGAGCTTGCATCGCCACGTGGGATCTGACGGAGGTGTGTCTGTGTGCGCTGGGGACCGAGCTTCGTGTCTTGCTAGGAGAGCCTGTATGACGTGTGTGTCTTCCTGTTTGTGGACTTGGGACCACAGAGCACCGCTGACTCTGCACCTCCCTATTTTTCCTTCTTTTTTTTTTTTTTTTTCCTATTTTTCCTTCCTGTAAATGCTGTCTCTTCCCTCCACACCAGTGTTCTTGACACTCGGCTGTGGGATGTCCCTTACGTGCGGCCCATCCTTCCACTGGCTCATGGGTGGGGTGTTTCTGAGGCCGTTTCCCTATTATCTGGCCATTTCAGATGTTTGCAGTTGGGGTTCTGTTACTTACAGCTGTGACTGACCCTGTGGGGACTTGCCTGAGTCACATCTCTGAGCGCCTTGTGTGTCTCTGCAGCAGAAGTCCCCAGCCCACTAATGAGTGGTGTCCTAGGTCACCGTGTCGCCCTGCACGGCCTTCCATTCCTGGATGGTCCCGAGCGGTGTGGCTGGATGACTCTGTGTCCCTCCGTCTGGTCCCTGTCAGTGTGTCTGAATCCTGGGCCCTGGTGCTGTTTGACTCCGAGCCCGCAGCCCCGCCTTCCCTCCGTGTGCTTGGCTCAGGGTGTCCTGTGTGGTCTGTGGGCAGCTTCAACCAGGTTGTAACTCTTCCTGATTCCACCTGTCCACTCCCTCTTTCCCCAGCTCATTCAGCCCTTCGCTCACCAGTGCGCTCAACTTCATGTATTTGGAGGACGCTTCCCAAAGCATTGCTCCCGGCCCGTGGGCAGGCCCGGCTAACATGGTAGAGCTTGTTACCATGGGCCAGCTTGTGCAGGGAGGCTGGTGACCCCGGGGAGGTGGAGACGGAGGGTGAGGGGAGAGGGGTCCTGTGGATGTGGATGGGGGCCACACTGGGAGAGGCATGGCTGGGCCTGTGGGTGGGTCACATCTGGACAGCCGGGCGTGCCAGCGCTTGGAGGGGCGGCTCTGCAGCAGTGAGTGGTTGGATTTTGTCTTGAAGCTGGCATCCTTCCCCTTCTCTTGGTTCTTTAAGAATGTCTCCCTTACCTTTAGGGTAAAGTCCAAGTTCTCTGGTTGATCCTTCCTCTCTTGTGCCTCCCAGTTTCCATGTGCCTCCTCTGTGGTCCTGATCAGGAGCCTCCTGGTTCCTGCTTTCTCTGTCTATCTCACCCCCCAGGCCAGCTGCCCCTCCTTGGACACCGTCTTCCTAGGGACCCTCTGCCCGGGTCCCACACACCAGTTTGGGAGGGTCCCCGGCCCAGGGCCAAGCTCTCTGCTTTTGGTAAACTGCAGATGGAGCTCTGCTTTGTGTCCTGCTGGTTACTCACCTTCCTGCATCTCAGACTCGAAATTCACCCCCGCTGTCAAAGCACCAAGCAAAGCTGCTAGCCTCCAGCATGGTGGGGCGGGGTCTGTGGAGGATTCGGGGGACAGTCCATCCCACGATCACACCGTCCTCAGCAGGCCTGGATTTTCAGGAGGGCCTGTTGCGTGCTGGGCTCGGTGTGATGGGCAGCCGGCAAGGAGGAGCGCAGTTGGCACCTGGCCTCAAGGGGCCAGCAGGTGAAGCCGCTGGGGGGGCAGGTGGTGGGTGGCCACCGAGGGTCTCCACGGTGGTTTGGCCGGCACTGGCTGCACACGTGTTGAGGCAGAAGATGAGTGTGTCGGGCTGGCTGGCAGAGGACAAGGGGCTTGTTCTTGTAGGATGGCTGGTGGCTCAGAGCTGCATCAGCCCGGGCCTGTGCTCCCGCTGCTGCCGCCTGGGGAGCTTAAAATACCATAGAGCAGAACCAGGCCCTGGCCTCTCTGCGGGGCAGCGGCCTCAGAGCCCTGGCTCGTCACCACTGTTCTAGAGTGAGGGTATCAGGAAAGTCGGTGCCAGGAGTATTCCCACTGTACCTGGAACCTTTGTGGCTGGAGCCATGTGGATCCGGGAGGTGGTAAGGCAACGCCAAACCTCAGTTACCCACCATGACGCATCAGCAGACACCGTTGGTCAGGGGTATGGTAGAGGATAGAGACCTTGCAGTCAGGGAAACAAGACATGTCATAATGGGGAGCTACAGAGAGAGCTTTCTCACTGCCGAGAGATCGTCACCTGGGTTTAGGTCACCACCTGTATCGGGGTCCCTCCTCCTCCCTCCTGTGGTCAGCGTTTCCATAGCTCCCTGTGCCTGAGCTCACCTGTGAAAGGTGAGTCCTCTCTGTAAGGTCCAGGGCCCTGCGCTGAGTTCTTGTCACGTGTGGGAGGTCGTCCAGTGGGATCCCTGGGTGTCTCCGTGCTGCTTGAGGTGCAGACTGCAGCCGGACAGCGTGGCTTGAATCCTGTTCCCACCACGAGGATTAAGTGAGTTCCCTAACTCGGAGCTCTTAGAACGCTGCCTGGCATGGGGACAGGACTCAGTAGATGTCACCTGTGATAGTTGTTCTTGTCCTCATGGTCACTCTGGCTCTGCGCTGTTGCTTCTCCCTGCATCCTTCATTTCATTTAATCCGCTAACTGCACTTGTGCACCGAGTACCTGCACGTGCCAGATGCTTTCTGGGAGCTGGGAATGCAGCGGTGACCAGGACCAAGAGGTACTCCCAAAGCCACCCATGTGCCAGGGAGTGGGCCGTGGTGCTGTGGCTCAGGTGACACAGGCAGGGATGGCAGCACCGCCCGAGGGAAAGATGCCGTGAGCCACGTACGTGATGTCACATGTTCTCAAACCCTTATTGACGAAGGCAGAGGAACAGGTGAAATTTGTTCTAATGATGTATTTTATTTATTGATTTCACATATATATTGTCTTAACACATTACACATTTAACATATAATCAATAGAAAAGCCGTGAATGAGATAACATACCCTTAGTTTTTGGTGTTGTTTGAAATCTGGGGTGATGGTCACGCTGAGAGCACATCTGAGGTGCCCAGTGGCTCCCACCCTGATAGCACAGGCTAGAGCGGGTGGAAAGTGGGGGCTGCCTGGGTCAGTGGTCAGGGTGTCCCTTCTGATGAAGTGACGTGGGGGCTTAGATGGGAAGGTGGCTCACCGCTCACTGGCGGGGTGATTTGGGGGCAGGGCCCTCTAAGGGGCAGGGGCTGCTGGAGTGGGCGGCCTTTGAGAGAAGCCTGGGTGGGCAGGCGGGCAGGGGGCTCCTGGAGAGGCACTTAGGCCGGAGCCCGCAGACCTCCTGGCAGCTGTGTGGAGGCTGCCCGCAGGTTTCACCCCAGGCTTACTTGTCTGCTTTGGGCTCTTCTGTGGAGGTGGAAAGACTTGGGGGGCCTGGTCATGGTCCTCGGAAGGCTTGGCAGTGTAGAGCGGGGAGGGCAGAGGAGGCGGTGGGAAGTGTGGGGCTCCTTTGGGCAGCTTGTAAGGCTGCGTAGATGGACCTGCTGACGGGCTGGAGGCGATGGGTTGAGGAAGGGCCTTTGGGAGTGGCGGTTGGGTGTGCTGGCACTGGGGTGGGGGACCGTTCACGGAGCTGGGCACCCTGTGGAAAGAAGACAGAGTTTGGTGTGGGGCCTGTGGAGCCTGTGCCCTGCCCCCCCCACCCCTGCCCCTCTCTGTGTGCTGCAGCAGGAGGAACACCCTTCTTTGTCTTAAGTTTTCTCCTAAAATAGGCATTTGTGTGTGTGGCAGGCCTCATTGAAGTTTTAGAGTCCCCGAGGAGGTTCATGTAAAAGCCATGTAAATAATCAAATCTCCTACTAAACATCCATGCTCCCCACACGTCTCCCCAACCCTGAGGCCCCCTAATCCCTCGTACCATCGGGATGCTCTTGCCTCGCTGGGAGTCCGATTTTCTGTTCTGTTCCACTCTTGGTGGCTGTGGGCCTGCTTCCGCTTCCTGGGGAGCCTGATTCCTGTGGGCTAATTGTCTAGAGCGAGTCCCCCCCCCCCCGCCCTGCTGCACCCCAGGCTCTGATGCGGCCCAGGAGGACCAGTGGTGGGCCTTCTAATCTGTGTCTTGTCTCTTCTCCAGCAGATGTTAGAAGCAAAACGGAGACGTGGAGACATTTGCTTTCTCCACTGATATGAATTATGTAACACCTCCTTGCTAGAAAAGATTATGAGTTGTTTTAAATAAAAATTGCCCTTACATATTAAACATGTGATATGAAAAAGCATTTTTAAAAGAAAACTTCATCCAGGCTGTGAGACATCAGTGTTCTTTCTTTATTCAGCAATAAGTCACGGGCCCTTTTCTATGCTTAAATATTCGTCCACAAGCAAACCTTTAATAACCACACAGAGTCCCATCATTTGGATGTACCATGATTTACTGGGCCACCCCCTATTGTTACAGATTTGCTTTTTCCAAGTTTTCCCCACTAAATGTTGCCTTAAATATCCCTGTGCTCACATCTTTGCTCTCATCTATGGTTATTTTCTTGGGATAATTACTGGATGTAAAATTATTGCTTCAAAGGATATGCCTATTTTTAAAACTTGATCAAGTTTATTTTTTTCACATATTATAGGCCATCTGTGTTTCTGCTGTCAGTCTCCTGAGCTGATCTTCCAATGATGGTTTTGGAGAGGGCTTTTCATGTTAGGGTCATCAGCCCTTGGTTGTGCCGGAAGGTGGGACGCAGGTAACACACAGCACCTGGGAACCCTGGGGAGCGTTAGGGGGCATTTATTTCTTATAGTGGTCCTGCGAAGTAAATGTCCCCATGCCCTTTCATAGTTCAGATGGTGAGGTTTTCAGAGTTTTCTTGCTCAGGGTCACACAGCCAGTGCTCGGTGGAGTCAGGATGCTGCCCCCAGCAGTCTGGCTCTGGGACCTGTGCTCTCAACCTCAACACAGATTCTACTTCAAAGGAAGGATGATGACCCGAGTCATCACAATACTTTTAGAGAATTGCACAACTTTTCTCGTTTATTCTGTGGTTAACGTTTCTCCATGTTCCTTCTACTTTGTGTTGAAGAAGAGGCAGTAGCAATTTTGTACTGCTTTTTCCCATCTTTTTGGACATCGAGTCTGTGGTTTTGTAAAGGTTCTGGGCCCCACAGACCTGCTTTCAGCTGGTACATTTCAAAGGAGACAGCTGAAGGTCACACCTGTGCACCTGGGCTGGGTGCATCCCTGGTGCCCATCAGCTTTCCTGTCTGGAGCAAGTCCAGCTGTGCTCATCCAGCGTTTTCTTCCTGCAGGTCGCCCTGCTGCATAAGGGCTGGACGGGGGCTGGGGGCACAGCTTGTGGGGTGCTGCGGAGCTGGGGGGAGAGAAATGCTGCATTTCCTTGATTCTAGAGGCTGGGAGCCCATGGCACTGGCCTGTGAAGCCTTCTCATTCATCCTAATGTGCATACCTGTGTTTGAACACTTAAGGTGGTGACCAGTGTCATTTCAGAAGGAAAGAAATAGGATCAGCACCCACGATGATGGACTCGTAGGGAGGTCTCAGCCCAGGCTCCCTTGGCGGGCCTGGTTTCTCTAGCCTGCTGGATGCTAAGTAGATATATTCAAAGACACCAGACCACCCTGAGTCCTAGTCCTTTCTAAGTTGGAGTGTCTGTTCCAAGGAGTTTCCTTAAATCCCTTGATGTGTGAACGAGCCCGCTGGGTGGGTCTGCCTGCCTTTCGTCTCCCGTCTGAGTGTTGAGCAGTTTCTAAATCGGGAGGCTTCTGTCTTCAAGGCTCATCCGCTCCCCCTGCTCAGTGACGTGCAGCGCTCCCTGGGTGTGGACTGATCCGGGACGTTTTTATGTGAGAATCGCAGTTAAAGGAGCTTCAAGCTGTTGGTTTCTTACCACCCTGATCTTGTCGAGTTAACGCCAAAGCTGGGTTTATCGAGAGCCTGTGTTGGGCCTGTCGTCTGTAGTCACAAATGGCATCCTTAGGGTTACCCTTCCCGACCTGAGCAGAGAGGCAGCCCCACCCCCCAGGTGAGCGGGCCACATGGCTGGGAGGAGGGGAGCCGGCGTTTGATTCCAAGTAGAAGTTGAGGCATCTGGGCTGGCTCCTGGTTCACAGGTAGCGCTCAAATGGTTGTTGAATGAATAAATGAAAACGCAAACCCAGTTTCAGCTTTCCTTTTTTTTTTTGAAAGACAGATTAGCTCACTGTAAAATCTGTTTTTCTTCCTTTGCCAAAAAGCCGTCAACAGAGACTCTTTCCTCTGTCGTGTTGTAGAGTTGATTGACATGGTTCTTTGTGCCTGGAAAGCAAATTATGTTAAAATGTTCTTCGCGATCTATTTATAAGTTGCACGGTTCAACAGCACTATTTGGTTATAATCTGTGTCCTGAGATGTACTTAACGCACGACCTCCGCTGCCAGGTGAGTGAGGGCTGCTGGCTCCGGCGGCCTGTCCCTGCCTTCTGGGCCGTGGACCTCGGGGAGGCGGAGGGTTGGGTCTTGTTCCTCCTCCCCGGGTGCTCTTCATCGTCTGGCATACACCAGCCTTGTGTCATCACCCAGGGACCAGCTGAGTCCTTGTGTGCTGGGCTCGCATGCAGGCTGTCAGTAGGCTCAGGGGAAAAGGAAGCCATCACTCTGCTTCCTAGTGATGCTGAGGGCTTTTTCACTCCTGCTGCAGATTGGACCTCTACGATGTGACTGTCCTGTCCCACATTGCCATCCCTGAGAGACTTCGACCACCCACGACTCCTTTAAAACCTCCTGTTCTGGGATCCCTGGGTGGCGCAGCGGTTTGGCGCCTGCCTTTGGCCCAGGGCGCGATCCTGGAGACCCGGGATCGAATCCCACATCGGGCTCCCGGTGCATGGAGCCTGCTTCTCCCTCTGCCTGTGTCTCTGCCTCTCTCTCTGTGACTATCATAAATAAAAAAAAAAAAAAAAAAAAAAAAAAAAAAAAAAAAAAAAATTAAAAAAAAAAAAAAAAATAAAACCTCCTGTTCTTCTTTCTCAGGGATCCCCACTTGAACATGTGTATCGGGTGTAATTTTGTAAGTGGCAGTCTTCTTAAGTCAGAGAGAGACCTGGCTGCCAACAGAACACTGGAGGCAGCTGGCCCGCCCAGGTGGAGTCACCATCATTTCAGCCCAAAGACACTTGTCAAGCGTGGTCAGCCTATGGTCAGCCCCTGCAGCCTAGTGGTACCTGGGTGGGGGTCAGCGGTCACTGCTTGAAGCATGATGGCATGACTTCCACACGGAGCCCCAGGGCTCCAAGGGAGCTTGGATGAAGTGCCTTGGTCCGCAGGACGGCAGGCCACTTGCTGCTGGGGAATCCGTGAAGCTTCGCCAGGATTTGGCTGTCTTATCTTTATAGTCTTGGATCAGACCACGTGAGCAGAGTTAAAATTGCTCTGCTGTTCTTCCTGCACATTGGGTAGTGGAGTCTTGCTCCCTCCCCCGTGCCTCCCCTCTTCCTGGACAACCCCAGTCAGTCCTTAGGCCTGCCGGGCTGTGCTGTGACTTTCACAGCTGAGGCCACTGTGCCTTTTACTAAGGGTGGGGCTGCTCTGTGCTCTTTGTGACTCAAACAGTGTGGGTTCGACGACTAGTATTCTGCGTATATTTTCCTTGTTTATTTGTTTTTTATTTTATTTATTTTAATTAACTAATTAATTTTTAAAGACTTCTTTATTCATGAGAGACCGAGAGAGAGAGAGAGAGAGAGAGAGAGAGAGAGAGAGGGGCAGAGACATAGGCAGAGGGGAAAGCAAGCTCCCCGCAGGGAGCTGGATGTGGGGCTCAGTCCTGGATCCTGGGATCACACCCTGAGCCAAAGGCTCAACCACTGAGCCACCCAGGTGTCCCTATTTTATTTTTTTTTAAAATATTTTATTTACTTATTCATGAAAGACACATAGAGAGAGGCAGAGACACAGGCAGAGGGAGAAGCAGGCTCCCTGCGGGGAGTCTGCTGCGGGACTTGATCCCACAACCCCGGGATTATGACCTGAGCTCAAGGTAGATGCTCAACCGCTGAGCCACCCAGGCGTCCCTGTTTGTTTGTTTTTTAAAGATTTTATTTTTAAGGGGCAGCCCCGGTGGACCAGCGGTTTAACGCCGTCTTCAGCCCAGGGTGTGATTCTGGAGACCTGGGATCGAGTCCCATGTTGGGTGGTTCCCTGCATGGAGCCTGCTCCTCCCTCTGCCTCTCTCTCTCTCTCTCTCTCTCTCTCTCTCTGTATCTGTCATGAGTAAATAAATAAAATCTTAAAATATTTTATTTTTAAGTAATCTCTACACCCACCATGGGGCTCGAATCCATGATCCCAAGATCAAGAGCTGCACGCTCCGCTGACTGAGCCAGCCAGACACCTGTTTCCTTGTCTCTCTAAGATAATGTGTGGAGATGAGAGAGAAAGTATCGAAGGAGGAAGCAGGCCAGAAGACTTCCCCATGGCCTGCTGTCCTCTTGGTTGTTCATGGCCTAGTTTTAATGACAGTGTTTTCCAAACTCCGCCCTGGTCCCTGTAAAGCCGCTGATCTCCTGTGTGGTCAGGTCCTTGCTGACTCTGGCCTGGACGTTTTGGGAGTCTCACAGCCGGCCTTCCTGTCTGGTCCTCTTCCCTCTCTGGTCTGTGCCCACCTGCTTGCCTTGTTATGGGCTGTTTTCTGCCACTCGCCGTACTTCCCAGCCACCTAGGTTCGTCTCTGCTGTCTGCATGTGCCCCGCAACACACACATGTGCGCACGCCCAAACCCTAACGCCGAGTGCACACGTCCTACCTGCTAGACACTGTTCTGAGTGCTTCACATACCTTAACTTACGCTGTGCTCAGAACAACCCGTGTATTAAGCGCTGGTTATCCCCATTTCGGGTGAGCAGCCCGAGGTGCTGGGGTAAGTGGAGTCCCCACGGTCACGCACTCACCAGGCTTCCTGACCAGGATCAGAGCTAGGATGGTCTCCTGGGCTTGTGTTCCCCTTGCCCCCTCCTAGCCTCCTGGCTCCGCTCACACGGTCGAGGACCTCTGCCTCCTTCCCGTGGCCTGCCTGTGCCCTGTCCAGGTCCCAGACGCGGTGGCAGCCCTGGCCCTCCATCCGGGCAGGATCACTGTGCAGTCAGCTCACGGATGGCCTCATGGCTCCCGTGGGCCCGTGCGCTTTCAGACCGCACCATCCACATGGTGACTAGGTACTTAGTAAGCTCAGGGGACATTTTGAGTTGGTTAAAATATGTGCTTCAGAGTTCACCGTCCTTGCCGGCCTGGCGAGAGCGGGGATCTCATGAAGAATATCCTGTTGTAGCTTCTCCTCCTGAGCTCTGTGACTTTCATGAAGTCACCTCTGCTTTTGCTGCTGATTAGAGACAAAACTCGTACAACTGACTTACTAGCATGGAGAGAATACATCTACTTAACATTGCTGCCAAATTAATACTGCGTCTGGAAGGCCAGGGAAGAGCCAAGTTAAGAGAATCTTCCTGCATAATTTATGAAAGACTGAGTCATAAAATAAGCATTTACAGTGGCCTGTTTGCCCGAGGTAGGGAGCGCTAGTGCGGCTATCATTCACCGCGCTGGGGGCCGGGGTGTTTATGCGCCTCCAAAGGTCTGCTGGCTCTTGTACTCCTCACAGATTTCTGAGGTCATCTGTAGCCTCTCTCTCCGAAATTGGCTCTCTTCCTTTTTGGGGACCAAAGCTTTGAAGTTCAGTATTATGTGCTCAGGTGGAAAGGATTTGAGGAAAACCAAATGTGTTAGTATTTCTAGACAACGAAGCATTAAAAAAATCCCCCACAAATGAACAGATTCAGCCCCAGCTCTGCTGGGCACCATGAAAGAGTGGGGGGTACAGTGAGATGGGTCCCTTCCCGGGGAGCTGCCGGTTGCTGGGAGGACAGGTTGTATACCTGTTGATATGAGTGCAGCGCCCTGGGTGAGGAAGGGGTCCAGCGGGGAGACGCTGCCACGGCCCGAGTGGGTGTGGGCCAAGGGTGTGGCAGGCGATGGCACCAAGACAGGAGCTGGTTGAACGTCAGGCTGGTGGTGGCTCCGGTTCACAAAGGTCCTCAGCGTCCAGCTCTAAGTGTCTGGCACACTGCTGCTCACGTGCGACTCCCCATCTGCCCACACTGCCTTCCGGTGCCCCATGAACCCCCGGAGGGAGGTTGGGTAGTCACAGGGCTGCATGCTCTGTGCGGGGTGCAGGGGAGCTGTGGCTCTGCTCCCGGCCCTCTGTGTGTCCTCAGCCCAGGCCCTGGCGCGAAAGTGCCGTTTCCATCTGGGACTGTTGTCATGGCAGAGGGCAGAAGGGAGGGGCTGGCGGAAGCTCTCAGTACCTCTGAAAGCTTTTGTCTGGGAGCAGTGTGTCCTATCCACTTACATTCCATTGGCCAGAGGGTGGCATGTGGCCAAGGCCAGCCTCACCCTTGAATATATGTTTCTCACCCAGGAATATATAATCCTTCATAGGGAAGTGAGTCTTTGGGAACTGTGAGGCAGCCTACCAGCCAGCCTGTTTATAAATTTTAGGAAGCGGTGTGGAAGGTGGCCTGCGAGGTGAGGCTGGGTTCAGAGTGAGTCTAGACAGGGAGTGGCGAGGGTCACGCTGTCCTTGTGGGGTGGTGACGAAAGAAAAGACTTGAAGAAGTATCGCAGAGGGAGGTGGTGTCACCCGAATGTGGGGACCGATGGGGTAAAGGGCTGCAGGGGAGTGGCACGGTGGTGTTGCTGGGCTTTGGTACTGGGTAGCTGGTCACTGTGTGAGGAGTGAGCTGGTGGTGGATGAGATGACCCAGCCACACCGGCAGGGGCAAGGCAGAGAGGGCTGACAGCTGCGTGTTGATGGGGGGATGGACCCCGACCTTGAGGGTCTGCTGTGTGCGGGACGTTGTACTGGGAATCCTGCAGGGGGCTCTCGCTTGGTTTCCAGCAAACTGCAGACCAGATTCTCTTGGCCATCGTTTTGTTTAATAGTTGAGGGAACGGAGGCTCACAGAGGTCGAAGAACATGCCCCAAGGTCATCCCTTGAGCGAAGCCGAATCTACAGTAAGCTTCGTGCTTGGGGGACAGAGCACACCGCCCCTGCAGCAGGCCACGGTCCTTTTCAAGTTAGACACTCCTTGTGTCCTCTGGTTCAAGTCAGACACTCCTTGTGTCCTCTGGTTCAAGATCAGATCTAGTATATAATGAAATTTTGTTTTGTGCAGTTTTTCAAGTGAGTTCACACCCATGGTCTGATTGGAAAAGTAATTAGTATTCATATTAGAGCTTACCAAACAATTCCCTGATATTTGAGCATCAGCAGAGGAAGAAAGCAGCTCTGTGTTGTGATCTTTGATTTATAGCTGCCTGGGCCCAACAGGCTCTGGGCAGAAGGCTATAAATAAAATTAAAATAAATGGAAACAATACACCTATAAATTGTGTTGCAGGAACCTCCAATTGCCTTTTAGAGGAAATCCCCAATAAAATGCTGTTTGGCAATCAGTTTGGAAGAGGAGGGGCAGTAGATCATTGTGGCAGAGTTAGTAAAGTGAAGGACAGGCTACGGAGTGAGAATATTTTAAATATGAAAATTAGCTGACCACCGAAACTCGCTGTTTGGTGGTAACTGTGTTGGAAAGTCTTGGCTAATCAGTTGAAAGTGCAGGATGTTGAGAGGTGAGTCAGTTTTTCTGTCACGCCTTTTCTTTTTCAAGTCCACCTCTTGTCTTGTGTCCTGGAGGACAGTGGAGGCCCAGAGAGAGGCTGAGCTGGGCAGCGTCGGGGGGAAGGCCGTGCTGTGGGCTGGGGGCCCGGGGGCTTGAGGGCAGGTGCAGAGGAGGAGCTGTGGCTCTGGGCCCAGAGAAGTCCCTTTTCTCTCTTTGGAAATCTTGCTGTGCTCTGCTTAATGGAGAATCAGAATGGTATAAATCTATGGGAAAGGGTAAATTCTTTTTAAGACTAGGTTGTTTGTTTTAATGAAATATTTTAACAAAAGAACTTATTTTAAAAGTTGTCTTTATGCATCATTACATAGTCGTGTAAATAAGTGTATCAGTGAATTATAACTGTATTGTGAATTTCTAGATACCAGGTGCTGACGAGCTACCAAGCTCGTCACTAGGGGACTGGAAAGCACCTAGCTCACCTGACAGATGTCCTCAGGCGGGCATTTCAATGCTACACCGTCCCTCTGGGTTTCTGCTGGGCTCTCTGGAGAGAGAGGGAGAAGGGGAGAGCGTGGCGGGAGGGCACCCGGCACCTGCCTCCCGCTGGGCTGCGTGGTGGGGGTTCTCTTGTCGGTGAGCAGGAGTGTGAACAGCAGCCTGCCCGCAGAGAAAGGAGCAACACAGGCGGTGTGGGGCCCTGTCTGAGTGAGAAGGGGTCCCCGGGGCTGGGTCAGGCTGGAAGATGGAGCGTCAGATGTCTGGGGTGGCCGTGATTTGAATCTGACAGGTTCATGGAGAGACACACTTGGGTCAGAGTCATGCGAGGCTCCGTCTCTCCACGTGCTGGCTCAACGGTGTGTAAAGTTCTGTTTTCTGTGTCCCCTCAGCTGCCACTGCTCGTTGCTGGGGGACAGAGGGGTGCTGGGATGTTTGGACCTGATGGTCCCAGCTTGAGCTCCATGGAATTAAGTCAGTTTGGTGCAGTGTAGCTGACACACAGTACTGTGTTGGTTCAGGTGTACTCACACGGATCCGACGCGTCGGTGCATTATGGGATGATCCCAGTCTGGTTGCCATCTGCCACCACGCAAAGTTATCATAGCGTTATTGTCTGCGTTCCCTGTGCTGTACTTTATATCCCTGTGACTGCTGGAAGTTTCTGTCAGGCCCATTGTAAGTATCCTTGAGTCGCAGGTGGAGAACTCGCAGTTGGAGCAGCTTGGGGGTCCCTGGGTGCAGTCACAGCAATTGCCAGTCCCTGTGCACCCCGAGGCCCTTTAAGATGGGCAGGCAGGGGTCGCCCCGGTGGCTTGGCAGTTTAGCGCTGCCTTCAGTCCATGGTCTGATCCTGGAGACTGGGGATCGAGTCCCACGTCGGGCTCCCTGCGTGGAGCCTGCTTCTCCCTCTGCCTGTGTCTCTGCCTCTCTCTCTCTCTCTCTCTCTCTCTCTCTCTCTCTCTCTGTGTCTCTCATGAATAAATAAATAAAATATTAAAAAAAAAAAAAAAAAGATGGGCAGGCACAGGGAGTGGCTGGCTCCTCCCTCATTCCACTTCACCAAGTCCCATGGGTCTTCATAGGCTGGGCCAGTGCTGCCTGGCCCCAGAGCTGTCTGTCCCTGTCCTTGTGGACTCCCGTGTTCCTGCGGGTGTAAGACTCAGGGAGCCACTGGGAAAGGCGGAGTGTTCAGAGAAGGGAGGAGCAGTTAGGCTGAAGTGAGGTGGTCAGGAGACCGTTTCAAGGAGGTGACAAGTGAGCAGAGGGGTTTGGACTCCTGTAGGTGGAGGCGAGTGGTGTTTCAGAAGCGGTGGTGGCTCTAGAGCCCGTGAGTGGCCTGGTTTCCATGGAGCCTGGTTTGGGGGACACGGCAAGCAGCAGGCTGACCAGACACAGGCCTCCCTCCTTCGGGCAGACTTGGCCCTGCAGCAAGGAGCTGCCGTACGGGGAGTTGGGGCCCAGTCCCCACCACTGCCTCTGCCAGGCGCCTTCAGACTGCACAGCTGTTTTGGCAGTATGTTATCTGAATTGCCTTTAGGTATTCCTGGGGCCCTACAGACAGGTCCCAATAGGTTATAGTTTGGCCCATCAACATGAAACAAGCACAGACAGATTTGTAAGTTAAAGGTATAGATATTTTCACTGCAACTTTTCAGATTTTTCCTTGATTTAAAGCACGTACCATTGGGGATCCCTGGCTGGCTCAGTGGTTTAGCGCCACCTTTGGCCCGGGGTGTGATCCTGGAGTCCTGGGATTGAGTCCCATGTCGGGCTCCCTGCATGGAGCCTGCTTCTTCCACTGCCTGTGTCTCTGCCTCTCTCTCTCTCTCTCTCTCTCTGTCTCTCATGAATAAATAAATCTAGGGATCCCTGGGTGGCGCAGCGGTTTGACGCCTGCCTTTGGCCCGGGGCGCGATCCTGGAGACCCAGGATCGAATCCCACGTCGGGCTCCTGGTGCATGGAGCCTGCTTCTCCCTCTGCCTGTGCCTCTGCCTCTCTCTCTCTCTCTCTGTGTGACTATCATAAATAAATAATTAAAAAAAAAGATTAAAAAAAATAAATCTTAAAAAAAAAAAAAAGCACGCACCATCAATTTTGCATTCTCTGGCAAAGTTGTGAACAACCTAGAGCTGAAATACCAGGCTTCATTCCTTTGGGTCACTTGAGAGAGAGGACCACTCACATGTGGAATATTATTTGGCTAAAATGCAAATGCGCTGACCAGTCATTGGGTTTGGGCCTCTTTAGAATCCAAGACCAGTAATTTATTTTTAACACTTTATTGTGAAGCATTCAAATGTGAGAGCCTGGAAGACTTGCTGCTGATCACCATGTAAGCCACCATCTGGAGCACGTTCTATCTCTCTCCATCTGTCCATCCATTAGTCCATCTTTTAAATGAATGAATTTCAAAGTAAGATGCAGAGATCAGTTTGCCCCTAAACAGTTAAGCATGTGTGCCACTAGCTAGGCTGATTGATTTATCTTTGGAGATAAAATTTACATTGTGAAATGCACAAATCTAATGCACAAAAGTCAATGTGATCAGATTGTAGAACTTCACTCTTATAAAGTTCTCTGGGCGCCTTTTTGCAGTGCCCTGACTGTACATCTGTACACAGTGGGTAGTCTTGGTAAGTGAGTGTGGAGAGGAAGACCATGGTGCCCTGAAAGGTTTGTGTGCAGGAAGGCTCTCTCGAGCTGAAGGGCCACATGAATGATTACCTGGGTGAGGTTGCAGGTGAGCTGAGAGGTAACTGGGTCATATGGAGGAGAAGGGGATTGAGCGAGGTGGGCAGCACGTGCTGGTGAGAAGGCAGGAGGAGAGTGCAGCATGGGGAGCTGAGTCTGGTCCTCTTTGAGCGTCCCTATGGCCTAGTGGGAAATGCATTCAGTCCCACCTCGTCAGTGGGATGACTGGATTTCTAGGGCACCTCCCCCCCATCCTTGTTCTGCAACTTTGAGCAAGTTCTTGATGTCTTCAAGCATTCGTGTCCCTACTTGTGAGATGGTCCATGGGGTGCAGGCTGGGCCAGTCCTGCTACTTTCTAGCAGGGTGAGTGGAATAAAATCCTTCACTTCTGTGTGCCTGCCTCAGTGTCCTCACCTGTCAAGTGGGTGTCACGATGATCCCTACTTCCTGGGCTTGTTCTGAGCATCTAGTGCACCATTGCATACTCAGGTTATTAGAGCAGCTCCTGCAAAGAGCAGTGCTCGTGTTAGCTGCTATCATTCTTGTGATCATTACATGCATTTTTATAATAATAGTGCTAGCTGCCCTGCAGAGGTAGAGGCGACGATGGGTATGAAGTGACTGGCACAGATGGTGCTCTGTTAGCTGTTCATCCCGGGATGCCACATGATTGAGAGGCTCTCGGCCTTGGTGTAAAGCTGTCTTGCATGCTAACCATGCCCTATTAGTAAGCTACAGAAAGGTATCCCTTGTTATCTGCGCACAAAGGAGCACACAGTGTGGCCGTAGCATGTTGTGGGTGAGGCCTTTGCCCCCAATCAGAAAGTGATTTGGAGTTGGAGGGGGTCATTTATTACATGGTTGACTCCAAGAGACTTCTGGAAAGTTGTCTTAGTGGGACTGTTTATCATCTGTGCATCTGTTTTGAAGGTAAAGGGATTACTGTTAACAGCTAACGAGGGACCAGTGGGGAGTCAACTGGGCAAACTGGGATGTAGGGCAGCCTAGTGCTCTGGGACAAAGAAGGTCAAGCTCCTTTGTGTTTATAGAAGTAAATTGCATCTTGTTGCAAGATTGACCTGTGAGAACAGACGCAGCAGCTTGGTGAGCAGCACCTGACACCACCCTGGGTTCTCAGGATGGCCACCTCCCGCATTACTGAGGACAGCTGTTTTCCACCCCTCATGCAGACAGATGTACCTGCAGGCTGCGTTGTGCCCAGCAAGTATTTGGGGGTGCGTCACATGCCACTGGCCAGAGGTTGGTGGGCTGTCCAGTCCTGAAAGGTTGTGCAGTCTCTGCCTGGCTGGCTGTCATTTGTGAGAGCGTAGGGACGAGTGGAGCCAGCCTCACTGTGGTGTGTGCGTGTGAGTATGTGTGGGGACATACTGGGGACGTGCTGGATTCTGTGCCATTCTCAAAAGGCCGCTCGACGTGCTTACCAGGAGTGCTGCTGGGGAGGGCCTCCTCCACCCCACTGTTACAGGCCAGCCGTGGGCAGTGAGTGGGTCCTTTGTTCTCGGTTCCTTCACTTTTCTCCCCTCTTCTAAGAAGCTTATAAGCTCAGTGTGACAACAAAATGCATGCTTGTAAGGCCCTTGGGCATCCCTGTTTCTACCTCCAGGCATCATTAAGTGCCACCAGTGCCAGGCATTGTAGCCATAGTCACAGAGCTAGTGCATAAGCTTTGTGACCAGGACTGCAGTGGGTCATCAGGTAGGCACTGGGAGGTGAGCCTGGAGGGGGGACAGGGTGGGTGGGGGTACTGGTAGAGCTGGTGGGCATGGACAGTATGCCAGTCCAGCGGAGCCAGAATGGGCCAGGTGGAGGCTGGGCTAGATGGTTCCACCTGGTTCCTGAGGGCCCTGTTGCTAAGTAAGACCTTACCTGGTCACAGTCATGAGGAAGCCTTTGCATCCACTTGTCAGCATTGGAGCAGCCCATGGCTGAGCACAGTGAGTCAGGACTGCAAATCTGAGCCATGTCGAAGGCCCGTAGCCCTAGGTGGCTCCACACTGGGGAGCTGTAGGAGGGCTCTGGCTGGGAACAGCAGGTTCTGGGCTGTCCTGGAGGTGCAGCAACCTTATGTGGCGGAGCGGCTGCTACAGAGGTAGCTTTGAAGGTTACTTCCCAGAGTCAGACCCTGATTCCTGAGCATTTCTGCTCTGGAGCCCTCTGGAGCCCAGGGGCCCTGCATTCCTGGCCTGGGATTCCTGCTTCACCTTCAGATGGCTTCCTGGGATCAGGAGGTAGCCAGGTTGGCGAGGTGAGCACACTCTTCAGTTTGTCGAGTGAGGGAGAAAAGAGTGAGATGGTGGGATATACAGAGTTTTAATTAATTATTTTAGGAAAACTCCCCAACTTTCTCACTGCAGCTGCTTAGGTGCCATCTTTCTCTTTGCTTCAGACTTAAGGACGTCTGTGCTCAGGCACGGTCGTGTCTGACGTTATTTAGTCTTCTGCATGTATTCTGAGTAAGCCTTTTGTTCCATTGAGAAGATTAAGGGCAGTATTTGGTTGAAAAAATTTTAATGAAGCACCTAACAGAGCTATTATTCATTTTTGAAACAAGTTGCTGTGGTTACCATAGTAATATTAAGCCTTTTATTAAATATTTTTCTCTCCCGTCTATAGTCACTTTTTGTTAAATGCTGATGGGGGAGCTACAGATCCATGAACCTGACATCTGGAAAGAATTTTCTAGCTCTGTTGAGTTAAATCATTCAAGGAATTTATGTTATAGGAACATAAAGCTTATAAATCTAGTTTATCATATCTATCATTTAATTGTTCATGCAAGCCAGCTCTTCATGTAGCGATTTACAGTAATCTCAGTGAAATAACAGTTTTGTGTCACAAAATGAATAATGCATGCAAAGAGATTGTTGAGCTCCTTAAAATCATTATGCTCAAAATATTAGGCTCTTTTATGTGAAAGTGATAGAATGATGATCATGGACTGGTTGTAGGCTGGGGGCTTCAGAGGCTCTCGTTCTTGAGTGTGCTGGTCGCCAGCTCTTGGGAAGGGGAGTTGGCGATGAGGAATCTCCAGGAGGAGATGCACCTTGCTGCAGTTCATCTGCAGGCAGCAGCCCTCCGGAGAAGGGGCAGAGAGTGGGCAACATGAGCAGGGGCGCTGGGCGGGCGGGTTGGTTTAGAGAAATAGCTATGTTTAAAAGAGAAGATGCTTCTTAGGCCTCTTTCTGCCTTGGACAAGAAATGGGCATCTTGCAAGGCAGGAGCCACGGAGCATGTGTGGACCGCAGAGCGGACCCAGTGCTCTTCCCCTTCTCAGCAACACGCTGGACTCTGATGTGGCATTGGGGGTGGGGGTTAAGTGGTGAGGCTGACAAACGCTAGCAGCCGTGCTCCTCCAGCCGGGAGGACCAGCGGGCTAGGGCCGTAGTGGGCAGCAGTCCCCCTCGCACGCATGTTACCCGCGGGGTATGGTGACGTGGCCTCCTTGCCTGCGCCACAGACCTCGGAGCAGATACACTGCATGAGCTGTGGGGACCCCGGGGGGCGGCTGTGGGGCCTGTGGTGGGGGGGCGGGTTCTGCTCCTCCCGAAATAGGCGCACTTGTCCAAAGTGGGAGCGTGATCAATCATTGTCAGAAGGTCTGCGCCACCTTTACCTTCTCTCATGCTTTAAAACAATTGTGTTATGAGACATTCAAACATACGCAGAGGTTGGGACAACAGCACAGGACACATATCTGCCACGTTCCGTGTTCCTGAGATGCTGCCATGGGGCCTCATCTGGCTCCTTTTTCTTTTCCTCTTTCTTTGCTGTACTATTTCAAAGCAGGTTCCAGACATCACGGCATTTCACCTCTGTGCTTCAGTATGTGGTAAAAAAAAACCCCAAAAAACAAAAAACCCAACAATAAAATCTCCTGCTCTTTTAAGACGGTAGCGTGGTGGAGACGCCCTGTGGGCAGGTGCGGCCTCCTCGAGTTCCGTGTGGGCCCAGGGCTGGGTGGTGGGGATGCCAGCCCGCCTCGGGGGGCCATGAGTCCCATGATATGGGGCTGATTGGGGATTGGGGGAAGGCTTCACAGTTTGGAGAGCCAGTTCTGTTGTGACCCCTCCCTTAATTTTAGAGACCCTGGCTTGGGTAGGCCTGGCCTGGAGGTGCTTGTTATGTTTCATGGCTCTAGTTTTGATGTTTGTATTTCCAGGTTTGAGGAATGTGGGGGAAGACGTTGTCCCTCTGGGGTACCTGGCAGGCCGTCACGGATTGCGGGCTGCCCTGTGCAGGTCTGAAAATCTGAGTACTCACTGGAAGGGGTGTGCCCGTGTGCACTGTCTACCATGGGCCAGTTCCCGGGTACCGGGATTGGCTTGGTTTATAGTGTCTGTCATGTTCCTCATTCCTGTTGTTCGAAGGTTTCTTTCCGACATTGGGATTCATGAGCGGTGGCATTCTGCTGCTTTGTCTTTTCACGATAAGCTTTTTCGCCTCCTGATCTCCCCTCCCCACCCCCCGTGCTTACGTGACCATAGGGAGATGCTGTGGTGTGCTGGATTTCTTCTGTTGATCTTAACTCATGCCTGCCAGGTCTGCTGATGGTGTTGTGTTGTCCAGGTAGGACTTTTGAGTCCTTTATCATAAGACATACAGGATGATCCTGTACTAGAGGTGACCAAGCTTGGTGGTGCCCCATGTTTGCAGAGAGGAGCCCCACTCATTTCAAGGAGGGGAGATGAGGTTTGAAATGAAAAATGTTTTAGTTCCAAGTGGACATTTATAGATAAAACATTAAAAAATATGTAGAAGGCTGTTCTGATGGCACCTAGGGAAGTAGTCAGAAATGAGCAGTGTCGAGGGGCCTCCCCAGTGAATGCCCATGGGGGGCCTCAAACACCCCCGCAATGCGAGTTCCTTCTGGGTTTCAGTCCCATCGTAGAACAAATGTGATGGGAAACTAGCTGGGAGCGTGAATTTGATCTAAGTTACTTGGAAAAGGGGCTTTGCTGATTAAGAGTGGCTTTGAAACATTTCATTGGCCTTCAGGTCTGTGGCTCTTATACGCCTGCCCCCTGGAGCTCCGTGTGGGGAAGGGGCTCAGAAGAGTATTCCAGGGGAACTTAGAGCCCTCCTCCTCCCCTGACCCTTGAGTGCAAATCTCAGGGTAGCAGCCTTCCATTGGCCGGGAGAACAGGAACGCGGTGGGCTTGGGCACAGGAGGGCAGTGAGCGGAGAGCTAGCTGCTGTTGACTCTGGGCCCATAACATGGTGTGACACTGCCTATGACGAGTCCAGGCAGGGTGCGTGTGCCCCCCGTGCTACCCCGCTGAGCAGTGGGGGCCCTGTCCTGCTTGTGCGGTGGCTGTGGGTCCCAGGGGCGCAGCAGGGGGAGGGCCAGCGGTTTGCAGCCTCTGCCTTGGCAGCTCAAAGCCGGCCACACGCCCTGGCACAAGTGGCACGAGTGTTGGCCCTTCCTCAGTAGCCAGGGCTTCCGGCTGGCATGGCTGCAGCTGTGTGATGGGGTTTATGCTGTTGCTGTGTCTTACTTTTTTTATTGCATACTATTTCTGTTTGTTGCAAATAGCCGTAAATATTGTTACAATTTTGACTGTATCATGACGCGTTTCCCTAAGTTGTCTCACACTCACTTGGGTTGCAGGGCGTGGGAGGGGGGTGAGCCGTTTGTGTTCCTCTGGTGTTTCCCTCTGAGGGCGTTTCAGCCTATGGTACTGGGGCTTCTTCACTCACGTCTACACCAGCAGAACTTCATGACGTGGTTCCTGAACTCTGACAGCGTTTTGTTGTTGTTCAGGACCTCGTGGGGACCTTACAGTGCACCCCCTCTGCCGCCCCTGCTGGGCAGGTTTCTTAGCCTCTTCCGCAAGGTGAGGGGTGACTCCTTCATAAGGTGGTCATGAGGATCACACACGAGAGGCAGGGGGGTGGTGTGACTGTTACTCCAACAGTAAGACGTTCTTTCCTCCAGGAGACAAGCTCTGTCTGCAGGTTCTCCCCGTGGGTCTGGCTCTGGCTGCCTCAGTGGAGGCCTCTGCCCACGTGACGTGGAGGGTGCTGCCGTGGCTCCGTGGCCCCCTTCTCAGGAAGCGCCTGGGCTGTGACAGAGGCCCTCTGCTCACCTGGCTTTCTCCCCTGGGTCCAGTCCTGTCAGCCTTTGTTTCTTTGGAATTCTGAACTGACCTGTGGGGGCAAGTGGGCCTGTCTCCCCTCTTCTCGTGGCCTGTGGCCTCAGATCCCCTTACCTCCTGGCACGGCCACCAAGTGCTGTTGGCCCTCTGTCATCTTGGGTAGGGAGCGGCTCTGTGAGGTGCCTGTGCTGGTCTGCGGGGCCGATCCAGATTCGCCTGCCTGCTTCCCGCACCAGCCTTGATGGACGTTTGGGCAGAGGGCAGCAGTGATAACCAGAACCGGGGGCCTTTTGTGATCTCTGCCCCTCTCCCACGGATACCTCTCCGACCGGTCCTGCGACTTCTGGGCTTCAGCTTGCTCCTGAAAGACTTGCAGAGACAAGAAGGGGTGCTGGATGCAGATGCGGACTGCTCCACACTGTAACTACCACTTGGAACTGTGGCTTGGCTCCCTGGGTGGTTTGTGCTCACTCTGCCCTGGGTGGCCAGATGGATTGCAGAGCATGGTCTCTTTGTCTTCATTTAAGTTATTCTTGTTAATCATGTGTCCAGCCGTGTGAGTTTGGATGAGCTCAGGTAAGTGACAGTGATGGCGATTCTTGAGCTTGGCTGTGGTTGCTCTTTGGGGGATGTCTGGAGAAGTTAGCCAGCCTTGGCACAGCTGCTGCGTCAGGGGGCTGTGGGGCTTCCATCCTGTGCACTCGTTCACGAAGCAGCTCCTCTGGCTGCGTGCCTGCTGTGTGGCACGTGTCGTGCTCAGTGTGTGTGTGGGGGTTAGAGCCCCTGACATCTGGAGCTTGTAGTCAGGGGGATAAGGGAAAAGCAGCGATGGCGGTGGGTAGGTGTGTCCATGTGTTTGCACCCATGTGTGCGTGTGATGGTGGTGAGGAAAGCCCAGGAGTCTCTTCTCATCATCTTGGGAGGTAGGGCCAAGCAGAAGCTACCACTGTGGTTGCCTTTGGGGGACACTGGTAAGTGTCTTGTGCACTAGCAATGTCATGGACTTGGCGTGTCCAGGCTGGTGTCAGTGTGCTGAATGTGTGCACGCATGTGTATGCATGGGAAACTCATGGTGGAAATAAGGTGTGCAGAACCCTTTCAGGGAGGCATCCAAGTTTTGGGAAATAACCATTGTCCCATTCAAACAATATGCGGGTCACACCTAGGATGACTGTAATGAAAAATGACGAAAGTGTTGGCAAGGATGTGGAGACGTTGGAACTTCCTGCACGACTGGTGGGATTTGAGGTGGTGCAGCCCCTGTGGACAATCTGACAGCTCCTCAAACAGTTGAACTTGGAGCCACCATGTGGCCCAATGGTCCCCTTCAGGAGAATGAAAACATGAATCCACTTAACAACTTGGGCCTGAGTGTTCACAGCGATTATTTATAATAACCCCAAAGTGGAAACAACCCTGAATGTGCATCGTGTGGTGAATGGATAAACAGAACCCAGTCTCTCCACTGAGAAAGAGTGGAGTGTCACTCAGCCACTGAAAGGAGTAAAGCGCTGACATGTGCCATGACCCAGATGAACCTTGAAAACACTGTGTTCGGTGTGAGGAGCCAGTGACACTGGCCGTGTGGTGTGTGATTCACTGATACGAGGTGTCCAGAACGTCCCTGTGAGACAAGCCTGCTTTGGGGCTTTGGAGGCCCCAGGCTCCTGCTGACCTCCAAGTCTGTTTGCCTGGGCACCAGAGCCCCAGGGCCGCTCCTGTGGGGGGTTCTGCTTCCTTGGCAGCCCTACCTGGCGTTGGCAAACACTTTGAAGGGCCTTTAGGACCCAGAGCTCAGCAGGTAAACGTCTGTGGAAGGCTGGAGGCTTCGGAGGAGGACTTGCCCGTGATGAGCATCTGTTCATGCTTCTGGACCTTGCTTCCCTTCTGCCTTCATCCTCATCCCTGCCTTCCTCTTGGTCTTTCATGCTCCACCTGTGCTCCCCGCACCGGCCCTGGTCACCTTCCAACCTGCTTCAGGGGTGCAGGGATGATGAAGGTGTGCTGTAGGCTCAATTTGTGTCCCCCCCAAATTCTCATGTTGAAGCTTAGTTTCCAGGGCAATGGTGTTAGAAGGTGGGGCCCCAAGAGGTGATTAGGTGGGGCCCCCATGGACCGGAGCAGTACCCCAGAGAGTACCCTGGGCCCACTTGCCACGGGAGGGCGTGGCAAGCAGGCACCGTCCGTGAACCAGGAAGAGCCTCCCCTGATGTTGGGCTCTGGCCTCCAGAACTACAGGCAATACCTGTTGTTTATAAACAACGGTTGCGAATAAGCCGCTCGGGCTCTGATAGAGCATCCCGAGCGCGGTGGACGGGGTCAGTCCAGGGCGAGGCAGTCAGTCCAGGGCGAGGCAGAGTCTCTGCCGTGCTGATGGTGAGGGAGGCACCTGCTGCTGGAATGTGCCCATCGCCTCACTGGGGAAGTGTGGGCAGAAGTTCTGAACACCTGGAAGATGTCAGTTCAGTTGCATCAGGGCTCTTTGTGCCCTGGTCTGGTGACTGTACCTGCGTGGCCGGCTTTGACCTCCGCTGGGACTTTTCCCCTGGCTGGCAAGAGTGTCGGCGGGCCACACGTCATTTGGGGGTTTGGGGTTCGACTTGCAGCTGCTTCCAGGTATGGTTGGAGATACGGAAGCGTTCTCCAAGTGCCCTGTTCCTGAAATCTACATTTTACTCCCCACTTGGCTGAAGCTCACCTGTCTGGAGGTCATCAAAGGTGTGACGTTGGCCCAGCAATGCCTGAGAGCTGAATGGGAGCTGAGAAGTGGGTTGGTTCGGTTTCCTGTTCTGTAGCTGGAGGCGTGGAGCCTCAGAGTCCGTGTTTGAGCACATGCCTGTTGAGCACTCATGGGGGCCTGCACATTGCTGCCTAGGCCGCAAGGCTCAGCCCTGAGTGGAGTGGAGGCGCCTGCTCAGAGTGGCCGGGTGCAGTGCCGGGGCCAGGGCAGCTCTGGAAAGCAAGCACCGTTCTTCTTCCGCCCGTGGGAGGCTTTCACCATCTTTGCTTTGACCTGAAGCATTTTGCAGCCGCGAGCGCTTCTTGCAGTTTTCCTCCCTGGATTTCTTTGACCCCCACCGTCTCTGAGGTTCCCCTGTGACTCCTTTCTCCTTCTCCACCTCCAGCCCCATGTGTTTGCCAGTGTGTACTTGTTAGCCCGTGTCCTGTCATCCTCTCCCGTGATTCGGGGTCCGACATACTCCTGAGCTGTCGTCCACAGCCTGCTGTCTTCTGGAGGTGCCCTTTGTAATATCCTTGGACCTTCTCCATCTATAACGTGTAAAGTGTAGTAGAAAGATCGTGGACTTTGGTTTTGAGTCTGGCAGCTGAGCCTCGTTCCCCCTTTGTAAAACAGGGCCGAGAAGTTGTCCCGTGGTGATGCGTACCTGGCACAGCCCTGCTCCCTAGCTGCCACCAGTGATCACTGCTCTCCACCCGCCCCCATTGCTCTGCTCTTCCTCCTCTGGACTAGCCGGCCCTCCCCACTGTGGTTTAACTTGGAGCTGTCGCCAGTCTCTTTTATCCAGGGTAAAATTTGGGAGTCATCATCAAACCTCTGTGCTGCTGCCTCTGCATATCTAGTTATGCGGAAGCCTCCCTGTTCTCATTCTTTTGAAATATTCTTGCGTTCTTTCTTTCCATCTTTCTTCTGTCTTTGATGGGCTCGCCCTGGTTCAGACCTGTATTATCTCTGCCGCCTTGTCTCCCTTTTTCCTGTGACATATTCCGTGTACTGGCAGGAGGTGCATCAAATTGAAACATGGCTCTCCCTCCACTGGAACAGCTCCCTGCTGCTTCCAGGACGGAGGTCAGACTCCTGGTATTTAATGCCCTTCGTAATCGGACTCCTAATTACTCGTTCATCCTTTTGCTCTGTCCAGACATAGGAGCATATCGATCCTGGGCTGTTGATTGGTAATCTCTGCCGAATACTTAGTAATAGGAACTATTACAACGTATGCCAAAACACGAAATTTTTTGATGATTCTACAGTGATAAAAAGCAACTAGAAGTTAAGTAATAACACTTAACAGTAGATCACATTCTCTCCTGGAATGTGTCTTGCCTCCCATTTTCATTTTCTTTGATCTTTGTACCCTCGGCAGCCTTCCCATCCTGTGCTACCCGGATGGACTGAGTCAGTGCCCTGTTTATAGGTTGATCACAAGCCTGAGATGTTGGCAGTGTGGGTTTATCCCTGTTGTCGTAGCATAATTATTAATACTTGATTATTATTACTAATTATTATTATGCCCTCTAGTGTGGATTTAAACAGTATATCGTATGGTCACCCTGCCTCTGTGTAACGAAGAGTATTTCTTTGCTCTGTGCTCCCTTTTTGGCCCTGTGTTTGAATGCATGTATTGTGACAGAGCAGCAGCTCCGGAGACTGACCTAGAGCCCTTATTTCTTGCCCATCTCACTTGGCAGGGGTAGGTTTTTGTATTGTTCGTTAGGTTTTTAGCACCTTGCCTGTGCAGCCATAATGGAAGGAGTTAGGAGTACGGGGATATGTAAGATACAGCTCCTGTCCCTGGGGAGCCTGAGGTCAGGGTGCCGACAGACTGGGACCAGATACAGCTTCTGCTGGCATGGATGGAAGTGTGCACCCAGAGGAGTAAGGGGGTGATCACTTTGGTGTGGTGGAAGTGGCCTGGGGGCAGGCTGGGAGCCAGGGCAGGATCCCTGGAATCAGTTTCATGGATTAGCAGTGGCATGCTGATAGACACCAAGGGTGGACTGTGTTCTAGGTGAAAGCACCCTATCGGTACCAGGCGTAGGCCCCAGCACGATGAAGCAGGCCTGACTGTGCCTTGCAGGGCAGTGGGCGGGGTTCACGATCAGTTCTTGACTGTCCCCAGGTCTTTCTCTCATTGCCATCTGAGCCTTCCTTCTGTGCATTTACATGTGAAATTATATGCAGGGGACTATGGGATTATGTTGGTTTGCCTTTGTAATTACATTGCATACTTATCTAAAATTAATTGAGCTTATCACTGACAAGAGTGTCTTCAGCCTTTCTGTGGGGTGTATCCAGCTCCCCTTCTGGTGGATTCCTCAGTCGTGTGGGACGTTTATGAGTATGCCTGCTGACCTTCAGAGCCACAGAGAGAGAGACTGGGCAGAGGGGTCACCTGGGGAGAGCTGGAGGACAGCACGGCTCTCCTGCCTTTTCCTGAAGGTGTTTGGTCTAGGGGCCTTCTGCAGAGTGCTGGGTGCCCAGCCACAGTGAGCAGGTGCAAGAGGGATGGTGAACTGGAGGAGGTCATGATAATCTCAGGGTCCGAACCAAAGGCGTCCATGTGGCCAGAAGCTCTCTCTCTCAGGGGCCTGTGTGTGGCTGCCCTGTTGACATGAAGGCTCTCAGCATCAGAATGACTATCCTTGCTGATCCCTGACCTGTTACTGACCATGCTTGTGAAGAAAGGGACTGACCTGCTACGAGTGCTATTGTTGGCAAACAGTGCTGACCCAGAAGGGGATGGAGCTAATTCCTGGCGTGTGTGTGTGTGTGTGTGTGTGTGTGTGTGTGTATATGTGTGTGTATAACATATATTTTAGTGCAGGAATTCTAGGAGGCTGAGGGTGTGTCTTCAGTAGGTCCACTGGAAAGCAGAGAAGCAAACCTCCAGCTTCTAATTTGCTTGAAAGGATTTGGATTTTTAATATGAAACAGCAGTAGCCTTCCCTTTAATGAAATGCCATGCGACACTGGCTGTGGGATCGATGGTATTGAAGGGAGAACGGGTCTTGTGAGTCCTTGCAGAGTGATAGCGAGTGACTGGGTAAGCTCTCTGTCTGGGGGGTGGGCGAGGGGGCTGGTGGATGAGGGGTGGGGTTCATGGAGGGGGTGGCTGCAGGATGTGCACATGAGTTGCATTTTGCTTCTCCTTGCTGTAGACCTTGAGACATGAGTTGCCCCATAACCATTTTTGGTGTGTTTCTTGATTTCCTGCTAGTGACTGATGGCTATAACTCTAATTTCATCAGTTCTCTACCATTAGACATTTAGATCATATTTTTTAAAATTTAGAAATAGTGCTGCAGTGACCATCTTGATGCATAAATATTTATTTGCATTTTGGATGATTTCTTTGGGATAGATTCCCAGAAATGAAATGAAATTACTGGCTGAGAGGATGTGAGCATTTTCAGTAGGCTGGGATGTGCACTGGTGGCATCTCTCCCCCTGGCAGCTAATCATAGAATTGCCTTCAAACCTACTTAGTGAAGGCTAAAGCACTTCCTGAGTTGCTGTGGATGCCTGGAGCCCTCACACACAGGGCTCCGTGGGCATCACTAGTGATTCCCAGGCTAGTGATCCATGGCACGCTCTTCTCCTGTGATACGGGCCAGTGGCCACAGCTCCAGGTCAGCCTCACGATCATGAGGGTCAACAAACCATATACCGGCACCTGTGTTGTTCCTCCCTGTTCTGTACAGCGTTCGTTAGATTCCACGAGATACTCAGTCCTTTACTGCAGATTAGGCTTTGTGTTAGCTGATTTGATCCTCGTAGCCTCGCGTGAGCATGTGGGCACGTTTAAGGTCAGTTGGGCTAAGCCGTGATGCTCGGTAAGTTAGGTGTATTAAGTGCATTTTCAAACCTAGGATATTTTCCAGTGATGATAGGTTCACTGGGATGTAGCCCCATCCATCATAAGTTGAGTGGAATCACGTAATGTGTGGCCTTTTGAGGATGGCTTCTTTCACTTACTGTAATGTTCTCAAGGTTCATCTCTGTTATAGCAGGTGTCCTTCAGGTTTTTAAAATTAATTTTTTTTTTTGTAGAATAATATTCCATTGCCTAGACAAGCTACATTTTATTCATCCTTTCATCACCTGACGGATGTTAGGAGTATTTTCACGTTTCAGCTGTTACAAGTGCTGCTACCATGAATGTTCCTGTACACATTTCTGGGTGGACGTGTTCTCATTCCTCTTGGGGACACACCTGGAGGGGGACTGCCGGGTCCTGTGCTCAGTTTGCATTGGAGGAGTTCCAGTCTTCTCATATGGTTTATTACAGCCACCTGAGTAGGTGTGGTGTGTGGCATCTTAAAATGGTTTTGACTTCCCTGATGGCTAATGATTTTGAGCACCTTTTCTTTCTTTTTTTTTTTTCCTTAAAATTTTATTTAAATTCTAGTTGGCTAATAAACAGTGTAGTATTGGTTTCTGGAGTAGAATTCAGTGATTCATCACTTACATAAAACACTCAGAACTCATCACAAGTGCCCTCCTTCATTCCCATCCCCCATCTAGTCCATCTCCTACCCACCTTCCTCCATCAACTCTCAGTTTGTTCTCTATCGTTAAAAGTCTTTTATGGTTACTTCCCTCTCTTTTATTTTCCTTTCCCCATGTTCATCTGTTCTCTTTCTTAAATTCCACATATGAGTGAAATCAAATGATAATTGCCTTTCTATGACTTATTTCGCTTAGCATAATATACTCTAGCTCCATCTACATTGTTGCAAATGGCAAGATTTCATTCTTTTTGATGGCTAAATAATATTTGTGTGTGTGTGTGTGTGTGTGTGTATACATACACATACCACATTTTCTTTATCCATTCATCTGTCGATGGACATTGGGCTCTTTACATAGTTTGAGTGTTGATAATGCTGCTATAAACATTGGGGTGCAGGTGCCCCTTGAATCAGCATTTTTGTATCCTTCGGGTAAATACCTAGTAGTGTAATTGTTGGGATGTAGGGTAGCTCTATTTTTAACTTTCTAGGGAACTTCTGTACTGTTCTCTGGCTCTACCAGTTTGTATTCCCACCAACAGTCCATGAGGATTCCCCTTTCTCCACATCCTTACCAATATCTGTTGTTTCTTGTGTTGTTGATTTTAACTATGCTAACCAGTGTGACGTTATATCTCATTGTAGTTTGACTTATATTTCCTTGATAATGAGTGATACTGAGAATCTTTTCCTTGTTAGCTGTCTGGATGTTTTCTTTGGAAAAATGTCTATTCATGTCTTCTGCCCATCTCTAAACTGGATTCTTTGGTATTTTTTTTTTTGAGTGCTGAGTTTGAAAAGTTCTTTATAGATTTTGGATACTAACTCTTTATCAGATAGGTTTTTGCAAATATCTTCTCTCCCATGCCATAGGATGCCTTTTAGTTTGTTGATTGTTTCCTTCCCTGTGCAGAAGCTTTTTATCTTGATGAAATCCCAGTAGTTCATTTTTGCTTTTATTTCTTTTGCCTCCAGTGATTGATTGTCTGCTAAGAAGTTGCTGTAGCCAAAGTCAGAGAGATTGCTGCTGTGTCTCCTCTAGGAATCTGATGGATTCCTGTCTCACATTTAGGTCTTTCATCTCTTTTGATTTTTTTTTTTTTTTTGTGTGTGTGTATGGAATAAGAAAGTGGTCCAGTTTTATTCTTCTGCATGTGGCTCTCCAGTTTTTCCCACAGCATTTGTTGAAGAGACTTTTCTATTGGATAGTGTTTCCTACTTTGTCCAAGATTAGTTGACATCTAATGGGTCCATTTCTAGGTTTCTTATTCTGTTCAGTCGATCTACATGTCTGTTTTAGGGTCAGTGCTATACTGTCTTGATGTTTACAGCTTAAAAATATAGTTTGAAGTGTAGAATCGTGATGCCTCCAGCTTTACTTTTCTTTTTCAGGTTGCTTTTGTTATTTGGGATCCTTTGTGATTCCATACAAATTTTAGTAATGTTTGTTCTAGCTCTGAAAAATGCTGGTGGTGTATTGATAGAGATTGCATTAAATGTGTAGATTGCTTTGGGTAGAATAGACATTTTAACAATATTTGTTCTCCTGATCCATGAACATGGAATGTTTTTCCACTTTTTTGTGACCTCTTCGGTTTCTTTCATAACTGTCCTATAGTTTTCAGAGTATAGATCTTTTGACCTCTTTGGTTAGGTTAGTTCCTAACTATCTTATGGTTTTTGGTGCAATTGTAAACAGGATCAATTCCTTGATTTCTCTTTCTGCTGCTTCATTATTGGTACATAGAAACGCAACAGATTTCTACACATTGATTTTATATCTTGAAACTTTGCTGAATTCATGTATCAGTTCTAAGAATTTTTTGGTGTAGTCTTTCAGGTTTTCTGCATAGAGTATCATGTCATCTGTGAATAGTGTAAGTTTAACTCCTTCCTTGTCAATATGGATGCCTTTTATTTCTTTTTGTTGTCTAATCGCTGATGCCAGGACTTCTAGTACTCCGTTAAATAGTAATGGTGAAAATGGACATCCCTGTCTGGTTCCTGACCACTGTGGAAAAATCTCAGTTTTTCCCCATTGAGGGTGCTATTAGCTGTGGGTCTTTTGTATATGGCCTTTATGGTGTTGAGGTATGTTCTCTCTACACCTACTTTGTTGAGGATTTTTAACAAGAAAGGATACTGTATTTGGCCAAATGTGGAGAACCTTTTCATATTCATATTAGCTAGTAGTATATATTCTTTAATGAAATATCTATTAAATATTTTGGCCTGTTTTTAATTGGGTTATAGGTCTTTTTGTTGGTATCCAAGACTCTTGACACTGAACATCCATTTCTTCTCGTTGGTTGCCATGAGGATCAGGCTCGAGGTAGGAGACTGCAGGGAAGCTGGCCATGGGCTAGCAGGCTGTTCTGTGGCAGCCCTGTGCATCTCTGGTTTAGCCCCTCTGGGCCTGAGTCCTGTATTACACATTTGTGGTGAAGCAGTCAGGGGCAAGCACATAATTGGTGTCCTTGTAGGAATGCCTCAAGCCATCCCAGATGCTTCCCCTGCTGATTTGCAGGGAAGAGAAATCTCTTGTGCAGGAGAGCAGTTGATAGTGAGGACATGCTGAGTTGTAGAGTGGATCTGCCTTCAAGGGCAGGCCTGGCTGGGCAGGTGGCCTCGAACTTTGCAGATGGGAGGGCCAAGGAGAAGCAGGACACGTACCATAGAGGAGGGGAAAGTTATTTTCCTGGCACTGCTGACAGTGACTTCTGCCTTGGTAGGATTTGTTTTCCCCACTGCGAATAAATTGGGTGTGTTCACTGAGGTAAATTATAAAAACGAGAGAAAGTAAAAGAAACGAAAAGAATTCTAGTTGTTATACACACAGTTACATTAAAACTAGCAAGACCAAGGGCACCATAAGCAAATGACAGGAAAATAAGTGAGATTACCAGAATCCTTTTTGATGTAAATACACACAATACTATTCCTTTCTGGTTCTGACATGACTAATGTCTTCTAGTGAATAAAATGCTTCCTGGAATTGGTTTTGAAATCATGCGAGGGAGGAATCCTGTTTTGCCAAGGGACTGTGCTGGGGCCCCTGTGATGGGAGATGCATTATTTGCCTATTTTATAAATTGTAAGAGTGTCATATGTGGCAGTAAATGGGGGTGCAGAGCGTGGTACTGACAGGGAAGGTGGATGTAGGTTTCTGGCTCCTTTGAGGGAGGCCTCGCCGGTCTGAGCAGCTCTGTCTTGTGAAGGGATATTTGAAAGCAAGTAATATGTTTAATTTTTAGAAATGTGTTTTATCTCATTTAAATGAACTTAACTGTTAAGCATAGTGCAGTTTCTAGAATAAAAAGAGTCTCTGTTTTAGTTTTTCAGTCCTTTTAAAGCATTTCTCTTTGGGAGGTTTTCATTTTTTTTTTAAAATTTTTTATTTATTTATGATAGTCACACACAGAGAGAGAGAGAGAGAGAGAGGCAGAGACACAGGCAGAGGGAGAAGCAGGCTTCATGCACCGGGAGCCCGACGTGGGATTCGATCCCGGGTCTCCAGGATCACGCCCTGGGCCAAAGGCAGGCGCCAAACCGCTGCGCCACCCAGGGATCCTCTTTGGGGGGTTTTCAAATGTAGCAGCGCAGCTGAGGCTAGAACGCAGCTGGATTGGCCATGTGTTTTCTCACTGGTAGCTTACAGGTCCTTAAGTCTGTGAGCAAAGGAAATGGCAGGAGACCCCAGGGGCCCCTCTCCCTATCTTTTTTAGAGCTCTCAGGATTGCAGGTATACTTTACCTCTTGATGAAAGAAAGTGCCAGAAGGGTACTTTCTAAATGCTGTGCAGATTCTGCAGATTCTTACAGTCGAGCCATAGGTGTTACTTTTCTGCTCTGGAAGCACAGAGTTGTGGCCTCTTCCCCTTCCCTCTCTCCCGGGTACTTAACCTCCATTTCTGGGATGTTGGCATTCATTGTTCTTTGACTCAGGTTCTCGACTGAGCCTGAGCCGTGCTCAGGACTGAGTACTTCTCCTTCCCGGGTACTTAACCTCCATTTCTGGGATGTTGGCATTCATTGTTCTTTGACTCAGGTTCTCGACTGAGCCTGAGCCTGAGCCTGAGCCTGAGCCTGAGCCTGAGCCGTGAGGACTCCTGGTAAGTTCTCTTTTTTCCCAAGGTCATTAATCTGGGGGGGAGGCGGGGGCTCCTGCCTAGGTGGGGGCCCCAGGTAACAGCTCCTCCCCCTTCAGCTGCCACCCAGCTCTTTCTGGGGATCTCGGGCCCTGGTTGGCTGCCCCCGATTCTGCTGGGCCTCCCTCCACAGGCGGTGGGTGGGCTCAGCTGTCCCTGCTCTGGGGAGCTCCCCACTCGGCTCCTTTCCATCCATCTTTCCAAGTTGCCACTTCTCTGTCTGCTGTGTCTCCTCCTTCGTGCCCTTGTCCTTGTTAATGACCTTGTTCCTTTACCACCATGTCGGTGAGGTCTAGGGTGCGGGCAGAGAGAAATCTCTCTGGGTTTTAACTAGGCTTCAGAGTGCCTCTCAAGCAGCGGCTCCCTGGGAATCTTCCAGGACATCTCCCTTCCGAGGGGAGGCCACCTCTGCTTCGATGTCCCATGTCACCTGTGCAGCTTTATCATGCAGTCCCCCTTCATGCTTGCGTTTTTGGCTTCTTTCTCTCTACCCACCCATGGGGCCCCTGGATGGTAGGCATGGGTCTGATTGTACCCTTCAAGGCTAGCTCAGCTCCCGGTTGGTGGTAAGTGTTGGTCGATGTTCCCTGGGTAAATGAATGTGTATGACGGACTCCAAGTAGGGCCAGTATTTAAGTGGCTTTGGCCCCTGGGGCATCTTACACAAAGTGGGTGCTCGATAAATGTTGGTCAAGTGGACTGATTTATGAGCCTCTCCTGGACTGTGGCTTTTAGGAGAAAGAAATGTGCTTGCTTTGCAGACCTTTTTGCTGGTGAGTGCTCAGCTTTTAGATTAGATTCACATTTAAGCCTAAGTGATTGCAATGTACATGCATTTCTTATTTTTATTCAGTGTTTCTTCCAGATTTTATTGCTATAAAAGATTTTTAAAAATCGGAATTAAAACTGACTGAAAAGAGATGAGTGTTAGGAAAAAATAGCGTAAATTAGGAGTTGATTTTTCTGTTATTCCTGGCTTTTCTGAAAACGGTGCTTACAATTATGAGTTCTTTGCATATACCATTTTATGACAGATTTCTGGTTTGGTCTCAAATGTGGTATTTTACATCCAATTAGGACGAATGAGTCCCGATTGCTTCATGGTTTGGGTTCACGCAGTGTGCTGAATAATTACATCAGTAAGCATAGCAAAATCATCTTCTTGCATTTGTGGAGTGTGTCACAGCTCACAAATGCTCTCTCATGTATTGTCTCTGTGCCTGGTGAAAATTCTGTGACTCTCTGAGGCTGGTATTTTTAATTTATTCCATGTTTCAGAGGAAGAGATTGGAGCTCAAGAGATTAAGGGGACTGTCTGAAGCTACACAGATTCTCGTTGGCTGTGCTGGCCCCTGAACCCAGGTCCATTGAGTCTACAACGAGTATTTGTTCTTCTGTACTTCTCTCCTACCTCCCTGCTTCTTTTGGTTCTGGGGGGTCTGCTATGGGAGTTTTTCAACTGGGAATTATATTGAGAAGTAAAGCCTTAAAGAATAGATGACCATGGAATTATGATATTGGTGTTTTCATGAAAACATTACAAAATTTTAATTTTCAGAAAACATTCATTGTTGGAGAAGGCAGATACACTCTTTATTTCTCATTCACTTTCTACTTATTAAAGTTTTTCTTGCATTTCTAGTGATTTTACAGCCTGGATTCCAAGAAATACAGGGATGGAAAGCTAAAAGGAAAGCCAAATACAAGCTTTAAACAAGAAGATTCAGGTAGTTGAAATAAAAGGGTGGAAAAAGATATTCCATGCAACTACTAATCATAAGAAAACTAGTTTGCTTATAAGGAAAAGCAAACATCTAGAAAGAGAGTTTTATTAGAGATAGAGAGATTTCATAATGATAAAAGATTTAGCTCACTAAAGATGTATCTTTCCTAAATGTATGTGTACTTCATAATTCATGAAGCAAAAATTGAGAGGAATAGACAAATTCACTATCACAGGCAGAAATTTTAGTACCCCTCCCTGAGTAGTTGATAGAGTAGGTAAATTAAAACATCAGCAAAGATGTGGAAGATACAAATCAATAAAGATGTGGAAGGTACCACTGTCAACCAACTGGATCTTGTTGATTTATCTACCACATGTGGATGACCGAAGAAAGTATATTCTTTTCAGGGACCTGTGACACATTCACCGGATAGATCATATGCTTTGCCAAAACAAATCATAATAAATATTGAAGGATTGAAACAACACCAAGTTCATCTGACCAAATGCTTTAATTTAGAAATCAGTCTTGCAATTAGATGCCCAGGAAATTCTTGAATATTTGGAAATTTGTCAGCATACTTAGAAATAACTCATGGATCAAAGAAATCACAAGGAAAATGAGAATCTGTTTTGACTTAAATGATAATGACAAAACATATGAAAATCTGTGTGCTGCTGGTGAAACAGTGCTTTGAAGGAAGTTTATATCTTTAAATGTGTATCTTAGAAAGGAATAAAGGCTTCAAATCAATGATCAAAGCTTCCACTTTAAGAACCTAGGAAAAGACGAGGAAATTAAATGAAACCAAGTAAAAGAGAAATAAAACAAGGGTGGAAATTAATAAATTGGAAAATGGATAAATAGGAGGAAGAATCAACAGAATCTGAAGTTAATTTTTTGTGAAGATCAGTAAACACTTCTAGTTAGATTTGATCATTGGAAAAAAAAGAGAAGACACAAATTGCGGTATCAGAAATGAAAAACACCACTACAGACCTAGAGATATTAAGAAGATAATAAGGGCATATTGTGGGATGCTTGGGTGCCTCATTGGTTGAGCGCCTGCCTTTGGGTCAGAATGTGACCCCGGGGTCCTGAGATCAAGTCCTGCATCGGGCTCCCTGCATGGAGCCTGCTTCTCCCTCTGCCTGTGTCTCTGCCTCTCTCTGTGTCTCTCATGAATAAATACAATAAAATCATTAAAAAAAAGTAAGGACATATTATTTGCAAATTTATGCCAATAAATTGAAGAACTGACATGAAATGATCATATTCCTTGAAACATGTGACCTAATAAAATGGATACCAAAAGAAAGCGAAAACCTTAATATCCCTATGCCAATTAAAAAACTTTCTTTTTAAGATTGATTTATTTTTTGGATAGAGACAGTGTGTGCATGTGCATAAATAAGAGTAGGGGGAGGGGTAGAGGGAGAGAATTGGAAGCAGATTCCCTGCTGAGTGTGGAGCCAGATGTGGGGCTTGATCTCAGACCCTGAGATCATTACTTGGGTGGAAATCACAAGTCCAAGTGCCCCCTAAAAAACATTTGTAATAAAAAAACCTCCAAGGGCGCCAGGGTAGGTCAGTTGGTTAAGCATCTGATTCCTGATTTTTGGCTCAGGTCATGATCTCTGGGTTCTGAGATTGAGCCCTGCATCGGGCTCTGTGCTCAGTGAGGGCTCTGCTTAAGGATTTCTTTCCCTCTCCTTCTGTTCCTGTTCTCTCTCCCTATATATATATATATTTTTTTTTTTTTAAAGCCTGCACACAAGAAAAATATCAGGGTCAGATGGTTTCCTAGCAAATTCCATTACATATTTAAAGAAGAAATAATACCAGTTCTTCAAAAGATGTCTCGGGAAAGAAAGGAGGAGAAAACCTTAGCTCATTTTTTGCAGGCCCCATAACCGTAATACCAAAACCTTACAAAGACATTGGCAAGGAAAAGAAGCTAGAGACCAATATCCCTGATGAGTATAGATAAAAACAGTTCTTTAAAAATATGTTAGTTGACTTTGGCTTTAACCATGAAAGATTAGCTGCCAAAGGACTTGCTCTCCTGTTTGTAAACAGAAACTTGGATCATATATGTGAAACAACTGTTTCTAGGCCTTGTGTCACTGGCGGTGCAGAACTGTGGTCCCTGGGAGAAGGGAAATATGCAAGGTGAACTTCTCATTTACTTCTGTTTACTCTTGAAAGTTGTTTTCAGGCTGCTGCACAGAAAGGGAGCAGAAACTGAACCTGGTGAATCTGAGACAGAGCGTATGGAGCACAGTGCTGGAGAGCAGAGTGTTCCACAGAGATAGAGCCCGCATACCTGCAGAGGGGCCCCATTGAGTCCTTGGCAGAGCGCTGGCCTATTCATGAGTGGGTGAAAGATTCTGGGGCAGGGGAAAGCATCCCCAGGAAGCAGTAAGTTGAATCATCCCCGGAGCTCACAGAGGCATGGCTGCCGGGTGTTGTTGACCATCACCTGCTGTAGGAACTGGGAACTGGAAATTGGCTCTCTCTTGAGTCCCACATCAGGGTAATGTGGGAGCTGAATGTGGGCAAAAGCCTGTGTGCTCAGGACCTGAGGACTCTGCAGGGACCCAATGCAGGAGAAGCATGTTCTGAAGAAGATCCAGCACCCACACTCGCTGTGGGAACTGTGTGCCAGAGGCTGGTGAACAAGGCATAGGAGAAGTTGGGGGAGGAGACCCCTTTCTCCTTTAATGTCCCTCCTTCACTCTGGACTGAGAAAGATGACATCATGCCAGCCAGCCAAGGAGAAGTATTTACAAGACTCAGTTCCATTATCACAGAGGCCGTAAATTGATAACTGGTACATCTGGCATTCAATTAAAAAAAAAAAATCACAGGCATGCAATGAAACAGGAAATATGACCTAGAATTGGGAGAAAAATCTATCATTAGAAGCAGATCAGATTATGAACAACTCAATAAAGAGATGGGTAAAAGATTTCAAGATAAGTATCATAGAAGGTATAGAAATGGCCAGTAAGCACATGAAAATCTGATTACACTCAATATCATTAGTCATCACAGAATTGCTAATTAAAATTGTAAAGAGATACCTTTGACACTTGCTAGAATGGCTAAAATAAAAGACTAACAGCACTGAATTTTGACCAGGATGTGAGGCACTTGAAGCTTTTATACATTACTGGTGGGAAGTGTAAAATGATACAACCGTTTTGAAGGACCATGTGGCAGTTGGTAAATACGTATCTGTCATACAACCCAGCAATTCTACTCCTTTATGTTTGCCTGATAGAAATGAAAACATAGATTCACAAAACATAAGATCATAAGAATGGTCATAGCTGCTTTTCAATCATGAAAGCTTGTGAATAACCCAGCTACCTGTGACTGTGTAAGCATATTGTGATGTATTCATAGCCTAGATTAGTATTTCTGCTTGTGAAGAATAAACCACTGTACATGCAACATTATGACTCTGACATATTATGAGCAAAGGAAGAAGAATACAAGCAAGTACAATCTATATGTACTATTTATATGGATTTTAACATCAGGCAGAGATAATCTATGGTGATAGATATCAGAAGGTGTTAACTTGGAGTGAGGGTAAAGAATTACAGAAAAGGGTGATAGAAATGTTCTGCATCTTGTTTGGGGGAGAGGTGGCTACATTCATTCTTTCACTGCCTACAAATTGTATGTCAGTTAAAAAATATGACGCTCCATCCCTGCCTCTCCCCCAAAAGACACCACATCTAGGAGTAGAGGAAAGAACTGGATGTTCTTTTCTTCAGCATTTACTGCCAGGCTATTGCAAGGCTCTGCCTCAGGATGCAAAGGAACAGAATCATGGCATCCGATCTGCAGGAGCTTATAAGCCACTTCTGGGAGGTGAGATTGATGCTCAGACACAGCACTGTAGGGTGGGCGTTTAGGTGAGCTGGCCCCAGATGTTCTGGCACTCACAGAAGAGGGAATTGGGTGAGGCCTGGAGTTTTCAGGAAGGCTTCATAGATTTGGCAGAGGTTGAGCTGGGCCTGGAAGGTTGCGTGGATTTTGAAAAATTGGAGGTAAAGTTGGAGATGCCACAGGAATTTGTAGCTCTGTAGGAACATAATAGGGTATACAATGAAAGGTACTTCTTCCATTGCCCTTCAGCCATTCTCTGGATCCCTCCTCCAAGGCTGACTATGTTTCCAGGTTCCACTGTACACTTACAGAAATACTCAGTGTGGGACATCTGGGTGGTTTAGTTGGTTGAGCATTTGACCCTTGATTTTGGCTCAAGTCATGATCTCAGGGTCCTGAAATTGAGCCCCAAGTCAAGCTCAGTGGTCAGCATGGAGTCTACTTGTCCCTCTCCCTTTGCTCTGTCCCCTCCCTGCTATCTCTCTGTTATAAATAAAATCTTAAAAAAAAAAAAAAAAGAAATAGTGCATCTGTACTCTCCTTGCTCTTGTTCTGTCTTCACAGACTTATTCCATACCCACCCAGAAAGGCATCCATTCTTTTCCATGGTGGTGTTATAGTCCAATGTGTGGATGTAATGGTGTTTTAATCATCTCTCTATTAATGGACGCTCTGATTGTTTCTAGTTTTTCTTATGACAAGGCTCAAATGAATACCCTATGAATAACCCCTTACAAATGTCCCTGTGGAACAGATTTCTTCAAGTGAAGTTGCCTCTCAAATGTTATATACCTTTACAATTTGACCAACAAAGGGGCACCTGGGTGGCTCAATTGGTTAAGCATCCGATTCTTGGTTTTAACTCAGGTCTTGATCTCAGGGTCATGAGTTCGAGCCCTGCGTTAGGCTCCATGCTGGGTGTGGAGCCTACTTAAAAAAAAAGAAAACAGAAACAATTTGACCAAGAAAAAGTTCTGTTCATATGCACTCAGACCAGACTTGTAAGAGAGTGGCTCTTCACCCACAGTCTCATCAATACTGAGTATTATTCATTTAAAATTTTATTCAATTTGTGACAGATTTCTTGTTCTACTGATGTAGTTATTTAATCACCATTGAGAGTATGTGTGTGTCTATTTTTTGTGCATTTGTTAGCTATTTCTAGTTCCTCTTCTGTGAATTTTCCATTTTTGTATAGGTTGGTCATTCTTTTGTACGTGTTCTTTATATATTAGTGATGTTAGTCTTTTTGTATTGTATGTTAACACATTTTTCAAGTCTCTCATTTTTGTTTTTAAAGATTTTATTATTTGAGAGAGATGGAGAGAGAGAGAGAGAGAGAGAGAGAGAGAGAGAGCACAAGTCGGGGTGAGGGGCAGAAGGAGAAGGAGAGGGAGAAGCAGACTCCCTGTTGAGTGGGGAGCCAGATGCAGGGCTCAGTCTCAGAACCCCGGGATCATGACCTGAGCCAAAGGCAGATGCTTTACTGACTGAGCCACCCAAGCGCCCCATATCCGTCATTTTTTTTTTCTTTAACATTATAGTGGTTTTCGCCAGAGTCCTTTCAAACTTTTTATATAATTAGTTTGTTAACCTTATTTATAGTTCTGAGGTTTGTGACTTGCCTGAAGGCCTTTCTCCCATCTGAAAATAACATAATATTCCTCTGTATTTTCTTATAGTATTTTTTATCTTTCCTTTACACATGCATGCATACACACATGCACATACATGTACACATACTCCATTTAGGTCTTTGGCGCTTTAATCATTTGGAAATAGGTTTTCATGGTAAGATACTGGAAATAGCACTTTAATCATATGGTGCTTTAATCATATGGAAATAGGTTTTCATGGTCTGATTTCCTTTTCTGAAAAATAGGTGCTGTATCGTTTGGACACCATTGGCTGATGGCCCCTTGATTTGAAATGCTGTTGTAATCATAACTGTGCAGGGTTGATGTGAGCCATTCATCTGTTACATCCATCTGTCTGCTTAGTCTCACTGCTAGAACCCTGGGGTCTTAAGTACCGTAGATCTCTTACAAATTTGCTTATCTGGTAGTGCAAGTCCTCTCACACTATTCTTTTTGGAAATTTTATTGGCTGTTTTTATGCATTTGCTCTTTCAGGTGAGCTTAGTGTCAACTTATCAGGTTTCAGAACATGCATGGTATATCCCACTGGGATTTTATTGGCTTTACGTTGAACTCAAAGAATTTTTTTTTATTTTTATTTTTAAAATTTTTTATTTATTTATGATAGTCACAGAGAGAGAGAGAGGCAAAGACACAGGCAGAGGGAGAAGCAGGCTCCATGCACCGGGAGCCCGATGTGGGATTCGATCCCGGGTCTCCAGGATCGCGCCCTGGGCCAAAGGCAAGCGCCGAACCACTGCGCCACCCAGGGATCCCCGAACTCAAAGAATTTTTAAGTGGCAGTTGATAGCATTGTAGTGTTGAAGCTAGATCCAGTGGTACATGCTTGCTTACTGCTCTTCTTTCACATCGAGCCACTGTCACCTCTGCACTGGGCTGCAGAAGCAGCCCATCAAGTGTCTCGTTGGGACCACTGGCCCCTCTGATCCCTTTTTCTCACTGAGACCAGGGCTTTGCCTTAGCAGTTCACAGGGCTGAGAATATCCCCCTCCAGCCCCTCTTCCCGCAGATTTCTCCTCATCTGTGGGTCTTTTCTCAGTTATCATTTCCTCAAGAAAACCTTCCCTGCTAGGTAAACATTCTTTCCCCCATTGCATTTCCCAGCCTTACTTCTTCTGAGTCCAGTTGTAATTTTACATTTGCTTTGGGTTCTCTGAGCACAGGGCTGGGTGTGCTGTTCCCTCATGTCATGCCCTCTGCCTGCCCAGCGCCCAGCCCTGAGGCGGTGCTCCTGAGTACCAGCTCTTGCCAGTGAGCTTGGGGTTTTCCTCTGTGTCTTCATGTCTCTAAGCAAAACCTTCACAGTATTCCTCATATGGTAGTGGCCAATTTTTGTTAAGCTTATGCCTGTAACCTTTTCTGTTTATTTGGCTGCTGGTGGGGAGAAGCTCTTGGTTTCGGGTTGTTCTTGTATCTTCCTGCTGAACTCAGGCCTCATTGCTGCACCTCCTTCTTGGCTTCCTCTTCAGGCTGGTTGGTGCCGGATAGTGCAGCAGCCCCAGCCTCCTCTCGGACCCTACAGCCTGCAGAGGAGGCATAGAGGGTGTGTCCCCAGAAGATTTCTGAAGAGCAAGGAGGGGCTTTCTTCTCAGCAGCCCCCAGCTAATTTGCTGTCTTCTTTGCAGCTCGGTTGGGGTCCCAGGCCTGTTGTGGAGTCCCTCCCAGGTGAGGGCAAGCCTTAGCTCTGCAACAATCAGTCAGTTCCAACTTCAGAGTGGTGGGTTCAACTTCCCCCCAGGCTGACTCCTCTTGTTACCAGGGCTGCCAGGGTGGGGGTGGGTGGATTGTCACTTTATACAACCCGGATTCTGCTAGAAAGGTGGAGGGACAAACAGGCCCTGGACATCTATCAGAATGATCCTGTGACTTTCCCATCAATCCAGTTTAACACCTTGATAAAGCTACAAGATTTCCTGGTGCAGAGCCATTCTTCTGTTCCTGGAGTAAACTGTACATACTATTCTTTGAACATTGGGTTGTGTTTTGATCTGTGCGGATTTTGTTTTGGATCTTTTGTCCATATTCATGAGTGAGATTGGTCTGTGTCACACGAAGCCTTTTTACTAATGGAAGTTAATAGAGTGGAGAGATTCTGGGATGTGAAGGTCATTCAGTTCCTGGGCCACTGTGGCTGCGTCACTAAGCTCTCTGAGCCTGCTCCTCATTCACACGGTGGGGACAGCCCTGATGAGCTCAGGCTGCCATGCGGAGCGAATAGTGTCCGTGAAGGTGCCTGGTTAATGCTAAAGCTGGCACACTCAGAACTTCGGACACACACCCCCGGCACCATGTTTGTGAGTTTCCTCCATGAGGAGACAGGTTCGGAAAACACAATGGAGATTTCTCTCGGCTTTCTTCATATAAACCATAATCAGAAAACCAGCCTTGTGCGGGAGGAGAGGCCCTGGGAACATGATGGTAAACATTACATTATTGGTGTTCAGATATTAGGTTCCTGCTTTTCATAATATCCTCAGGGTGCGGGGGAAGATTCGATATTTTCTGAGATTCTGCTGTAAAGCGCAAGTTATTGCCGGTACCATCGCCCAATTATTCTGTACTTATTTTACTTAGACTGTAGTAATTGGAAAAAGATTAGATGTCAGGACTTTGTATTTTGTTGATTATATTACCAAAGTCTCTTTAATCGTTTCTTTTATTCCTAGTATTAATCATGAGCTCCTAGCTGTTAGGAGAAGAGCCTAATGGTGGATTCCTAACTTAAAGGAAAGAAATAATTACTTCAGTTTCAGTGGGATTGACTGAGTGTTGATATACTTGTAAATTGAAACGTGTTCTCTAGCCATTCGGGGCTAGAGAGACATCGGGGAGACACAGAAGGTCCTACGGAATTCAGAGACCCATCTCCTCACCCCCCAGCCCCTGCTTGCCCTCTACTGCCCTGGGGAGGCTCTGCACCGGGCTCCTGGCTCCTCTGCTCCTGGCTGGCCCTGGCCCTCTGTGACCTTCCCACCTGTGGGTCTTTGTGAAGGCAGCAGTGACTTGTACTAGTCCACCTTGAAGACCGTCTTGTCTTTTTTTTTTTTTTTTTTTTTAATTATTATTTATTTATGATAGTCACAGAGAGAGAGAGAGAGAGAGAGAGAGGCAGAGACACAGGCAGAGGGAGAAGCAGGCCCCATGCACCGGGAGCCCGATGTGGGATTCGATCCCGGGTCTCCAGGATCGCGCCCTGGGCCAAAGGCAGGCGCCGAACCGCTGCGCCACCCAGGGATCCCCCCGTCTTGTCTTTGATGTGTATAAGTAACCTGGCTACACCCTTGATCAGTGCTGTGTGAGCACACACTTATCTCCATTAAATAATCTCTTTCAAAAGCAGTCCTGAGCAGAGCTCCTCCTATTCATAGGCAATGAATGGGGAGAGTGAGGCAGGATGCAGGAAAGAAGGGAGTCCTGGGAGGGCGGTGGAGGTGGGGACAGGTGGTGGTGGTGGTGGCAGAGGGAGAGAAATAGTGATAAGGAACAAGGGAGGGAGCGTGTGGAGGGGAGCCCCCGCTTTGGGCTGCACTGCTTCCTGGAGGGAGGTGTGTGGCACCTCACCTGTCTCAGGGTGGCTCTGGGGACACTTGCCATGCATTTAGCAGAGGTGCACTCTATATGGCTTAAATGTAGGCAGGTGACAAAGTGGAGGTAACTCCGTGTCTCGTATGTTGTGAACAATCAGTATCAGAAATCTTTATCACTTAAGTTCATTCTGGTTTCACTCCTGGGGCCCCCTCCTGCCAGGAACACTGATGAGATATGTCAAAGCCCCATGGCGAGTCCACTAACCGTTTGTAAACCCTGTTTTCTTTGTCTTCTTTGTTGCCAACAGAGGAATTACGCAAGTTGAGCTGGTCTGGAATTCCTAAGCTGGTTCGCCCCATCACCTGGAAGCTTCTCTCAGTAAGTCTCTGCGGGCCTGCTCATCAGCTTGGCCTGGCCCGGAGTGTGGCCCGTCAGCCGTGGCCCAGGCAGGCACCCGGTTTTTGCAGCAGTGAGCAGGGCCTTTGCCTGAGCTAAGGTGACATTTTCCATCCTTTGCTTAATTTCAAGCTTGGTTTGACAAGGCTGGCAGAGAATGAGGAGAAGTAATTATTTATGACAGCTGTATTCTTTTTCTCTGATTTTATTATTCTAAAAATCTTTGTAATATTTTCAAACCTGTGATAAAGGATCCAGCACAGACTATTTCAGTGCTTAAGAATCCATCACAGCAAAATATGTTTGACCAATTTCTTTCTTTTTTTTTTTTTTCTTTTAATGTACTTTAGTAGCCATGTTAGGGGGAGAAGTTGGTGCTAAAAGTATCTGTGATTCTGTGATGGAGGCTGTGGTTCTGGGTTCCTCCTCCCTAAACTGCCCACTGTGGAACTCCTGGAGGGCATCGGGTGGGCAGGTGGGGCAGCTGTAGCACACTCCCTGGTACTTCCCTCGGGTTGGTATCAGAAGTGAGCTTGGTCCTGCTCAAAACTTTGGGGTAGTTTGTAGACTGTCTTCTCCTTTATCCCTTTTTAAATTATTTTTGTTGCTAAATCAGTAAAGAACTCTAAGTGTTCACTCTAAATTGGGTCTGACTTTCAGTATTTAAAAGACTGTTTCTTGCTAATGAGTCTTAATAAATTTGTAGCTTAGTACCTCGTAATCCTAAATGCAGATGCCGTTCTCAACAGTGAATATTTATAGATTAAATATTCTCTTGCAATTAAAATTAGACCTGCTACAATTGCTTATATTTCTGTTTGGTGTCTGTTATTTTAAGCATTTGTATCTACATTTCCAAATGTCCTCTAGGATAGGTTACAAGCTTTTTAGATGGAACTGTAGGACATTCTTACGAAAATACGCTTAAAACCTTCTAGTGCAGTTTTGTATTTGTTAAGGCTGTGCTGCCTCTGGGTGGAGAGCCCTCCTGAGTTGTTTCACCCTGTTCCTTTCCTTTGGTTCTTGGTCTGTGTCCGTTGTAGCTGAGCTACCCTGTGTGTGCTGCACAGGGCCTGGCTTGGCAGGCACGTGACCTGGGCTTCAGTGGGCAGAGGAGTGGAACAGGGAGGAGGCAGGGGCTCCACTTTGTTGGTTTGAATGGGAAGGAGGGTGTAGGTGGGTAGAGTCTGTAACCAGGAATGTTGGGGATGCGAAGGAAAGATCATTCAGGCTTCTCAGGTACATGTACTTGCGTGACCCGTTAACTGATCACAGGGACTCCTTGCCCAGACACAGAGATGAATGAGGTCCTTGCCCTCCCCATCAGGAGGAACTGGGTCAAGTCATCCTGCTCAGTGGGATGCACGGGGTGCAGGGGAGGGCAGGGCAGCAGCAGAGCAGCAGCGTGCGATGCCGAGGACGGACAGCCCCTTCCCAGGGTTGGCAGGTGCTACAGGTGGGAGGCTGGGGACTGGGAAGGACAGAGGTGAACTTGGTGGTTCTGGACCCCTTTAGTTTAGGTGTGGATTGATAGATGAGTTAAAAAAAAGTGTTGGCATCAGTGAGCAAAGCCTGTCTGTCTAGAGTTGGGGAGAGCACTTAGGAGGGGAGGGTTGGTTTCAGGGCAGGGTGCCTACCCATGTGGATGGCAGGCCAGGCTCCTTGGTGAAGGTGGGATGCTTCTGGAGCATCTTGAAGGGTGTGTCAGTGTCCTCAGGTCGGGGAGATGGGGAGGGTGTATGGCCTGGGGGATGCAGCTGGGGTTGGAGGGAGAGCTGGTTCCCCAGGAATGGCAGGTGGACTGCTTGGATTAGGGAGGGGTGGGGAGCCAGGGGTAGCTGGGGACCAGGAGCAGGCCAGCACCTGCAGGAGTTGAATGAGGTGGGCAGGGGGATGGGGATGGGATGGCTGTTTCTGGAGCGGGAAGGCCGGAGTCTCTTCACAGGTCTCTTGGCTAGTGCCTTTATTCATTTGATCAGTATTTCTTGAGCAATTTTCTGTGTCTCTGGCACTGTGTCTGGTGCTGGGAGATAAGAAGGGAAGTGGATCAAGTCCCTGTCCCTCATGGGACCTGCAGAAAACAGAGGGGGTCCCTGCCTTCCTTGGTCTCCCCCAGGAGAGACTGGGATTTCATCCATTCTCTCAGGAGTCAAGATCCCCAGGGAACTGCTCACCCTGTGTCTCTTCCTGTACTTTTTTGCTCGTTTCACAGTATCTGTTGAGTGCTTGCTGTGTGCTGGGCTGTGCACGTGCGAGAGATCCCTGCAGAAGTGGTGGTCTCTGGCTGCCGAGCTGCAGGAGCAGTTAGGTTGGTATCACAACCAGGGCCTGGCAGGAGGTGGGAGAGTGTGCCTGTTGAAAGGAGGGGGTGCACAGCCAGGACAGAAAACTGGGCAGGGGAGGAGGGGCTAGAGGCTGCAGGAGTGGGGGTGGGTGGGACTCGGCCTGCTGTAGTGGGACACTGGTTGGTTCTTTGGGGCTGGACTCCTCATTCAGGGGACACATGCTCCTCGTTTCTTCACCATGCTCTGGGCTGGAGTAGTAGTCTCACCCCAGCCTTCAGGTGCCCCCAGACAGCCTGGAGAGACAGGCTCGTGCACATTCTGCACGGTGCTCTATGCCCCGGAGGTAAGATGGGCTCTGGGCATCCAGGGGAAGGGAACCACCAGGTTGAGGGGTGCTAGTCAAACATGGGCATGGCCGGGGCGGGGGGGAGGGAAAGGAGGTCAGAATTGAGGGGCCATCATCTCCTTTCCCCTAAACATTGACCCAGGAGCTGCCTTGTGAGCCTCACCTTGCCTCCTGGTTACTCCCAAGGAGACAGCTGAAGCATGTTTTCTGTAGCTGAAGAGTTGGCGAGCACCGTGAAGGATGCTAATCATTTATTTCTGGCTCAGCGAGTGTTTCCCTTGCATCTGCCCTCAGCCACCAGGCCCTTTGCGAGTGCTGGGTCACAGAGGAATCTTGGAACATGGTGGGGAGAAAACCCAGCAGGCATGTCAGGGCCATGGGGGTGTGGAGAAGGGTCCCCCAAGTGAAGGCCACCTCCCTGAATCCCAGGCTTCACATTCCACTCTCCTGGGAAGCTTTTGCAGATACTGGGGTCTGGGCCCACAGAGCAGATTGGAGCCTTGGGGTAGACTGAGGCATCGGGGTTTGTACCAGTTCCAGCCAACGCTAGGCTGAGCAAGGGTGAGGGTAGTAAGGACGTGATGGCTTTGGGCTTTGGGCTGCCCTCTTGACCTGTGTTTTTTTCATCTTGGGTGCACGTTAGTGGTGCCTGGGAAACTAGGTGTCTGGAGTCCACAGGGATTCTCACATGTGGCCAGGTTGGGTTCCACGTGGGACAGCAGGGCATGCACGGACCAGCCGGGAGACAGGACCGACTGGAAGCAGCATGCCTGGGCTGAGGTGCCTGGGCTTGACTGAGAGGGTAGTGCCCCAGAGGCTCAATGGCGTGGGTGAGGCTGACTCCGGCCCTGCCTGTCGCTTCCGGGACCCTGAACCCAGGGACCGCGGAGAATCTGTCATTTGTCCTGTTGAAGAAGACAACTAAAGCTGCACTTGAATATGAATCTACTTCAAGACCTGGCAAACTAATGACTTCTTCCCCCAGTATGTTAACGATTTGTCATTAACGTGATCCTGGTGGTCTGTTGAAGAGCCCTATTCTTAATGGATGAGTAAGAAATGCTCCTTTAATGAAGAAAGATGGAAAACTTGGCTCCTGTCATTTACGGAGGACTAACATATACTCTAGTCTAGGACATATCGTTAAACCACCATTAATGCTGTTTAACATTTAAATTCCATGCAAGCATGGCAGTAATTTTTTAAAAATTAGCACTGTAGAAAATCGTATTTTTGGCCCACTTAGTAATAACTATTTCAGAAACATTGAACAAAAACTAATTAAACATTGAACATTTATGTTACTGAGCAGAATGGTTACAAGTGATAAGTGAGGTGCTGGCGTCACCCTGTCTTCTTGAGGTGTGTCAAGGTAGGTTCGCACGTAAACCCACAGGAGGGAGCCACTTGATGCGTGTGTCACTGGGACAATTTTATATAAGTATATGCAGGTATTATTGTTTTATGTTTATGATTAGTGTTTTTATAGCATGCTAATACGGCAATTAAGTTTTCTGTAGTTCTGTCATTTAAAATTCATTGCATACTTGAATATATTTCGTTTGCATAATTTCCAGTCTGGCTTAATTATCTGAAGGCCCCAACTTGCATATGTGTGTTTTCCTTTAGGAATGGGAGTGTCAGGAGTGTGTTGGGAGCGGGGGAGGCTTTTTATTGCCTGGTTCCCATTATGGCATGCTGCCTTTTAGAATTTCTCTTTTAAGAAGTGAAGTTAAAATCTGGGAGTAGGGGAATGTGTGAATCCTCGTTCACAGTCAGTAAGAGCCCTTCAGTGGCTCGGGGTGGGATTGATGGACGGCAGCCCACGAGGCTCCCTGGTTGCCCCACTGGGCCAGATCGAAGGTGGGCCCTGGCCTGGCACACGGGGCCTCCCCGTTGGCTGCCGCACATGTCCACGCTCCTCACTGCATGTGCTCTGGCCTCTCCCAGGCAGCCTGGACACGCTGCCTGGTGCACTCGATGTAGTTGGGTGACTTTTCTTAGGGCATCTGCCCTGTTTCTCTTCCCCGCCTTGTTCTCCAACACTGGTGCCCACCCCAAACCAGCCCTAACCAAGCCCAGAACCGGATGCTTACTGGTGCTTACTTGTCACGTGGCAGCGCAGACCCCCAGGGCCATGGCCCTCCTTGGGGCATGGTGGTATTGTTGCACGTCGCGTTGGCACATTCATTGTTCAGCAGGTCTGCGTCGGGTGTCTGTGGTGTGCTCGCAGCACTCTGGGGGAGGAGCAGCTGTGAGCACAGCGTGGGGACGCCCGCCCTGCGGAGCTCGTGGTCCTGGTCCCGGGGTCGCCTAGAGCAGGTGCCTGGGCGGCAGGAGTGCAGGGGCCCGGGGGAGGTGCGCTGCCGGCCGCTGCACCCCTGGAGGAGACGTGCGCCGAGGGCAGCACGTGTGCCTGCGCCTTGGGCTGCAGGTTGCTGAGTGCCAGCCACGAAGCGCACGAGCCCTGGCACAGGCAGTGGGCAGGCCCGATGCTGCGGGGGCAGACGCTCAGGAGACAGCATGGTGCTGAGGACACTGCCGCGGGCCCTCGAGCACAGACCCGAAGAGCTTGGGGGCCGGCCCCGCTGCTGGGGTCAGGCGCTGGCCCCGCTGCTCCGCTCCTGCATCTGGCCCAGGGCGGTGTTTGCTGAGCCTATGTGGAGGCCAGAGCCTCAGGCCCAGGGAGTTTGCAGAGGTCCTGAACCTGAGAGCCAGGGGCCGGCAGCCGTGCGGGGAGGGCGTCCGCCTCTGTGCAGGGGCGTGATAGAAGCCTTGGCAGCTGCTGGAGCTCAGTGCGGGGCTGCGCTCAGCATCTCTACCTCCCGGTGTTGAGCCCAGGGTCTGAGCGTCCAAGGGTCTGATGGCCCAGGACATGCGTGGAGCTCAGGGAACAGTGTGTGTGGTGTACTGTGGTGTAGTGTGGTGTGGTGTGGTGTGTAGATGACTCCACAGGGCAGGGTCGTGTTGTCTGAGTGTCTGTGACTTGAGCAGGTGCTTCTGCAGAGGGCGGGGAGGCAGCGGGCCTAGGCTCTGGCTGCAGCGTGCCCTCAGGCCCTGTAACCCTGGGCACCTTAACGAAACTCCTGAGCCTTTTCCTCTTCTGTGAACAGAATGACGTCAGCTCGTCCACAAAGCACGGTTGGAGGCGCTGCTGTCCGTAGCTCATGCCTGGTGAGCAGCCGGCCCTTCACCTACTCAGCCTGTGGCCGTAGCCGCGTCAGGACAAGTGTTTTTTTTCTCTGGAGATGTTGGGGCCTGGAGGTAGCAGTAAAGTCAGGGGCACTGGTGGATCCTCCTGGTCCCCGGGTGGGTTGTCTCTGAAGCCTTTACTGTCGTGATGAGGCCAGGTCCTCCGTCAGGTGTGACCAGTGCCTGGAGTGGTAGCCCCCCAGCAGGGACAGGGCCGGGTTCCCCACAGGGAGGGCGCCCCGCCCCGTGTTGGGTGCTGCACCAGATATTCTGGGTGGTGCTGGCTGCAGAGGCCTGCTGGTGGATGTGCTCAGGTGGGGGACTCATGGAGCCCGCACAGCAGGCGGAAGACACTCGGACACGTACACTCGGAGGCTGGTTCTTGTTTTTGTCACTGTTGTAATTAATGAGAATCGATCTGCCCTTCGGGAGATTAGCAATCTCTCATCTGATCAGAAGATAGAGGCGAATTCCCAGTGGTAGGAGCTCTGACTGGTTGAGCTGTGAGTGTGAGTCAGCTGGACCCTCCAATGCGTGTGCTGCTTTCTCACCTCTTCTGATGAACTGAACACGTGTCAGGGCAGGTGCTCCTCAGGGGGGCCTGTCCTCAGTGCTGGTGAAACCTGTGACCCGGGTTGGCCCCTTCCTGGCGGGGATGCTTGGGAATAAGGCATCAGGAGCCTTCACTATATCTAGTTTCTCCTTGAATGAATAGTTGACTTGTGGGGATTTTACGTCAGGAAGGAATCAGTTGTGGCTCACTGCCATGCACCTTAGCATGCTGGACCATGAGAAAGAGAGTCCCAGCCTTCAGAGATAGGGGGAAGGTAGGTATAAATACATGCATGTATGGACACACATGACCTTCAGGATCAGTGTTGAAGAGCCTGGTTGGCAAACTTTCTGGAAAGGACTAGCTAGCAGGGTCTCAGCGTGTCACACGGTGTGCTTTGTGCCTGCTCAGCTGTGCCCAGTGGAACAGAAGCAGCCCCACGCAGTTAGCACACAGTCGGCGTGGCCAAGGTGTAGCCAAGTGTTACTCCCAGCGATGCGTGGCAGGCTGGCGTGTGCTGGGCTAACCACAGCTGGGGTCCGGGCATGGTTTTAAGGTGAAATGCGTGGGCACGGAATGTTGGATAAAGGACATTTTCTTACAAAGGATACGAGAAGGACTAATCATAAAACATTAATTAAAGACGCTCCATTAAAGTTAGGAACTTGTCTTCATCAAAAGACATCATTAATGGGGAGAAAAGGCAAGGCAAGCGGGGAAGAGGAGATGCTCACAGAGGACTCAGATGCAGATGAGCCTGGGAGAGGGAGGTGACCTTAGGGAAAACGGGGCTACACTTGTACACACATTAGGCACTTGCATGCACTTCCGTGGGAGGGTCATCACTTTGGAAAATTCTGCAGCAGGGCCTGTGAAAGGGAAGCGCGGCCAGGGGTCCTCCTTCTTGGTACATACCTAACAAGATGCGTATATATGCCACGATGGACAGGAACAGGAGTGTTTATAACAGAGAGCGGGAACAGTCCAAATGTCAACAGTAGAATGGATTTTGTACATGGGAACACGCAGCAGTGAAAATCGGCTACTCTTAACATGTTACAGAATTGAATGAATTTTTCAAATGTCATGTTGAGTTTAAGCAGCCAGACAGAAAAGATGATTCCCTTTATACAAAATTCAGAAATAGACAAAATTTACCCCAGTGTTAGCAGTCAGGGACTTAGGTGCAGGGAGGAGGTGAAGGACAGTGATTGGGGGGCTTCTAGGGGGCCTCAACTGGGTCAGTTTGTGATAATATCTCACACTTTTTAGATGAGTGTGTGCACATATACTCTGTTTCAATATTTATTAAGAAGCTTAACTGGTATGACCCCAGTTTGTTAAAGCAAATGTATGCGAGAGTGTAATCGATGATATAATAGATGTTCATAGAAATGCCTCAAGGAAGATAAAGAACAGATGTGCTCATACATCTGGAAAGATGTGGCTGGGTTCAGACCCATCTCATCGTCAAGGCTGGCTGCTGAGCTCAGTGCTCCATCAACTCAGATCTTCACGGTGGATCTGCAGCCCACGGTTCTCCACGTGATCAGGGTGGCTGACACAGCTCCAGTCTCTGCATGTTCTCTTTTATTATTATTATTATTGTTAAAATATTTATTATTTGAGAGAGAGAGAGAGAGAATGGGTACATGAGCTGGTGGGAGGGCAGAGGGAGAGGGAGAGAGAGAATCTTAAGCAGGCTCTCTGCTGAGTGCAGAGCCCGACCTGGGGCTCAATCCCAGGACCCTGAGATCATGACCTGAGCCTAAATCAAGAGTCAGACGCCTAACCAACTGAGCCACCCAGATGCACTTCTGGACATTCTCTTTGATTCACAGGCAGCTGCAAAAAAAGTGGCGGGCCTGGCTTTTGTGCCAGCATTGGGTCTCCTCTCTACCTCTGAGCCTGTCAGTCCCTGTGGTCAAGGGGATGGCCCATCAAGAACTGTCCTGAAGGAAGGGGATTATGGGTTGAGAACAGGGACATGTGGTTCCCAGAGGATCTTCAAGGCTCCGTTTGAACAAGGGAGCCATAGGTGTTTAGCAGCAAACACAGTGATGCTACTACAGAGGTGGGAGCATTTTATTTCATTTAAGATTTTATTTATTTATTTATTTGAGAGAGAGAGAGGAGCAGAGGGAGAGGGACAAGCACACTCTGTGCTGAGTATGGAGCCTGATATGGGGTTTGATCCCAGGAGCCTGAGATTATGACCTGAGCTGAAATCAAGGGTCGGATGCTTAACCAACTGAGCCACCCAGGCGCCCCAGACGCGAGAGCATTTTAAAAGGCAGAAAGTACCATATAGGATATATTTGTTCATCCATTCACATGCTTCATCATACATGGAATCACTTAATAAAAATTTGGCTGCCATGTGGCTGGCCCAGTGAGGGGCTGGCCCCGAGGGAGTCACATGCCAGGTGCTACTGGAGCTCTGAGTGACCAGCCCCACCTTGGGTGTACTGCAGTTCAAGCCTCCTGATGAAGTACCGTGGAAGAGATGCTTGAGCGATGAGCAGGAGGTAGCCAGGTAAAGCTTTAAAACATTAAGAGAAGAAGCAAGGAGAAAATCTTTCTTATATAGAAGAAGCACTAAATGTAAAAGAAAAAGTTTACAAGTTTGGAGATCATAGAAATTTTAAACTTCTGCTCTTTGAGACAAAAAGACAGACCACAGATTAGGAAAATATAATTGTAACATGTAAGTTGTGTCTAGAATACAGAACCTTAAAACTCACTGGAAACACAAACAACCTGATTTAAAAAAAAGGGCAAAAAATTTGAACGGACACTTCACCAAAGAAGAGAAGCAGTGGCGGATGGGTACATGGAAACATGTTCAACGTCATTAATTGGTAGGGACATGCAGTGAAAACTGTTTAATAGAATGGCTAATATTTTTTTTAAAGAATTTTTAAAGAGATCTTTTTATTTATTTTATTTTTATTTTTTTAAAGATTGTATTTATTTATTCATGAGAGACACAGAGAGAGGCAGAGACACAGACAGAGGGAGAAGCAGGCTCCCTGCAGGGAGCCCCGTGTGGGACTTGATCCCATGACCCTGGGATCCTGCCCTGAGCCAAAGGCAGATGCTCAACCACTGAGCCACCCACCAGTCCCTTAAGAGATCTTTTAAAAAGATCTCTTTAAGATCACTTTAAAATCTTTAAAAAAGATTTTATTAGAAATTTTTTTTGAGGGGGTGTCTTTATTATTTTTTCTCCAAATTTTAAAATTCCAGTTAATTAACATATAGTGCAATATTGGTTTTAGGAGTAGAATTTCGTGTTTCATCCCTTACATACAATACCTTATAGTGCTCATCATGACAAATGCCCTTCTTCGTGCTCGACACCCATCTAGCCCGCCCCTTCAACCCTCAATTTGTTCTCTATTATTATGAGTCTGTCTCTTTTTAAAATGATTTTATTTATTAGAGAGAGAGAGAGGGAGAGCACAAACAGGGGGAGGGACAGGCAGAGGGAAGGGAGAAGCAGACTTCCCGCTGAGCAGGAAGCCCAACGTGGGGTTCTATCCCAGGACCCTGAGATCTTGACCTGAACTGAAGGCAAACACGTCACCGACTGAGCCCCCAAGGCACTCCTGTTAAGCATCTCTAATGATTTGCTTCCCTTTCTCTCTTTTTTTCTCCTTCCCATGTATTCATCTATTTGGTTTCCTAAATTCCACATGTTAAGTGAAATCACATGGTAGTTGTCTAAAGATTTTATTTTATTTTTTAAAGTAATCTTTATACACAGCATGGGGCTTGAACTTGCAACCCCGAGATCAAGAGTTGTGTGCTCCACTGGCTGAGCCAGCCTCGAAGCCCCAGACTGGCTCATGATGTTTAAACACGGCCAATACTAAGCATCAGGGAGGGTGTGGAGCATTTGGGATTCTCATACACTGTTAGTTGGAATGTGAAACCATATGCTCACTTTGTAGAAGGTCTGGCAGTTTTGTAGGAGGCTAAACACGCAACTGCACGGTGCCCCAGTAAGTCCCCTCCTAGGTGTTTAACTGGGAGGAATCAAAGTGCATAGCCATAAAAACCTTGTACGAGAATATTTATAACAAGCTTTATTCATAATAGCCCCAAAGTAGCAACAACCCAGATGTTCAGCAACCAGGTCATGACCCAACAAACTGCTACATCCGAACCATGTGATACTACTCAGTAAGCAAAGGAAGTAACTGCTGGTTCACACTTCAGCCTGCACAGATCACAAAGATAGTAGTAGGCCAAGTGAAAACCACATGTGGGTCCCCAAATGATTCCGTGTGCATGACGTCTAGGCCAGGCCTCAGTGTGCTCCCTGGTGAGGGGCCGGGCAGCTCCCTGGGCTCTCAAGGTTCAGAGCGTGGAGATGGCCTGCCCTGGGCCCAGGGTGGGTTTGGGGGTGATAGGAGTGCTCTGTGGCTTCACTGGGGGGGTGGTGTAGGGAACAGCTGTGTACCCTTGTCCAGTGTCACGGAGCTGTTTACTTAAAAGAGGTATATTTTATGTGTGATATGTCAATAATGTTGATTTAAAAAGTAGAAACAAAAATAAAAAAGCATCCAAAACACCAAGCAGCGTGGCCCTGGAGTCTGGGCTCTTCAAGACCACCTGGACCTGCCCACCTTTCTGGATTTGAGTTCACTTTATGTCCTGGGGCTACAGCTGCCAGGTGCCCAGCAGTGTTCAGAGAGAGGAGAACATTTGCATAAGTGACTATATGTATGTGGGTGCATGTATATTGTGTATGTGCATGTGCATACATGTATGTGCACACACCTCTGTATATGTTGTGTGTATGTGCAAACCACACGTATGTTCTGTTGTCATAAGAGCATGCAGACTTCTGAATTCTTGAGGCACGTGAGGCATTTAGAGTGAGGGCTGGTCTCAGCCCTGCTCTGGGAGAGCATGAGGTACCAGCCTGCCGGGGGGCTTCGTTCTGACTCCCACTGGATGACCCCGAGGCAGGTGTGGCTGGCTTAGCGAAGGCCACGTGTGTCTGAGCACGAGCCCCTGTTTGGTGCCCCAGAGGCCAGTTAGCTGACTTTCTTGATCTCTGTTTCTCTTTCCACAACTCATTGAGGCTCCCCCGTATCCAGTTTCATAATGCCATTCCAGACTTGGGGAATCAGCATTGACCATATACACTTTGTGTTTTTGTTCTTTTTCTCCCCCAGGGTTACCTTCCTGCCAATGTGGACCGAAGACCAGCCACTCTCCAGAGAAAACAGAAAGAATATTTTGCTTTTATTGAGCACTATTATGACTCTCGGAATGATGACGTTCACCAGGACACCTACAGACAGGTGGGCTCTCTTCCTTGTTTCATGTTATGTGAAGAACTTTAACTTGGTGATGATAGGTAGGAGGAAGTATTTTCTCTAGCATGTCCCTAATTGGGTCACACATTAGTATTTTCTGATAAAAAATGAGAATAAAAAATGGTGTGCTTCTAATAGTAGTAGTTTGCTTATCTCTGGTTCTTTCTACAAGAGTGAAAGGGTGTTTTTAATTGGAGTTGCAAAACGGATGCCTGTGATCCCTTGCCAGCACCCTGAGACCTGGCTGAGGAGCAGGGAGCGCCTCTTGTCTCAGTGAGCTGCTATCTGGCCTGCAGGCTCAGGAGCAGGCACTTGGCTAGGTCGATCCGAGGAGAGTCCCTGTGGCCTTTGTGGGCACTGGACCCCCTGCAGCCCTGGGAGATGGGGTTTAGATGGAAGAGAGCTGTGCTGGTTTGTTGGACTCGGGGGCATGCAGTTTGGTCCATAGCAACATGTGTGGCCACTTTATTGTTTCTGCTGTTTAGTTTAATACAAAATGTGTATAATTATGGCTTCTTGAATAGTCCATTGACAGACGGTGTGTATAATGGGGAAAGTACTTAAAACTGATTTACAGTCACAGTACATTCAGAATTTTCTGTTAGAATAGCTCTTTGAGGGCTTTGTGATTCTGTCTTTGTTATATGTGAGAATTCAGTATGGTTGGTGATACACACATTCATTCATTGATTTATTGTGCTGCATTTAAACAGAAAGGTAGTTCTCAGCTGGTAGCCCTGCCTTCTGTTTCTGAAATCAACCTCTGACTTTCCTGAGACATGTCAGTACCAAATACTTCCTTTTGGAAATCCCTCTTCTGGGTGAAGGAGCCTTGCTGAATTTTTCTGACTCAGATGTGGGCTAGCCACGTCTCTGTCATTCTGGTATAGATCTGTTAGAGAGGGCTGAAGACAGGCCTTCCCTCTGATTGATAACCAGAGGTCCTTTAAAGTTCATGGATTCTGGGAGAATGTCTTCTTCGTGGATGGGGTGCGGGAGCTGGGGAGGAGGACTGTCCTTCAGAGTGAGGCCCAGGAAAGGGCAGGAACCCGCCTCTGTTGCCTCCTGCGGCGGGGCCCCTCCGCCTCTGGCTCATCCTCAGCCTCGCCTCGGTGGCTCCTAGGGCACAAGAAACTGATTTGAGAGGGATTGCACTTGGATTTAGGTGGGGAAATATCAGCTTACCTGATTTATTTTTCCACCTCACTAATTTTAGGGAATGGGCCAATTTGGTATTGGTTTGACTGTGTTTCTCATGAATTTTCATTCAATGAAAAGACTTCCAGAGGATGACACTAGCATCTATCTATAAGATTTACCAAACTGTATTCTATTATGAATTTCATAAGGGAAAGTTAATTAAAAAGGGGTTACATGCATCTTTATTCAGTTACTATGATAGGTAATAAAAAGTCTCCATATTATTACGAATTCCCAGAATGTTTCTACATTAACAGAGCTGAGACAAGCGTAGCCCACAGCAGTTCTGTTGGCCCGCTTGCTTTGCTGCCAGCAGACCCGCCTCCTGGAGGTGCACCCCATGCTGTCTAGCTGCCACGCTTTCAGACACGCTGCCCTGTCCAGGCAGAGTCTGGTCTGGTGTGGGACTCGGGCACCCTGGTGTCTCCCTGCTGCCCACCCTGGGCGGCTGCCCCGCCGTCACACACCGCCAGGAGGCCGCAGGAGTGCGGGCCTGCGCTCATGCCCTCGTGTCCTCTGGCATCTGCTTAAGTGTCTGGTGGAAGACGTCATGCCCAGAGCCACAGAGTTGGTCTGATGAAAGATTCATCCAGTGTGTCCTCCCTCCTCTGGGAGTTGTGGTCTCCTCTGCATGCTAGTCCTATACATGGGGAGCAGGCGGCCTGGAGGGGCACACACAGCCGTCTGGGTCAGCCTTGTGCAGCACCCCCTCTCAGGTTGGACCTCCTCCTCCCGTTGGCACAGACGATGGCGGGTATTAGTTATGGTGCCTGTTGTCCCATCCACCCAGAAGACACACGACAGGCAGCTCTTCTGTAAGAGGGGACAGATGTGTGCCTGCCAGAGTGTGATGGCAGGGGAGCAGTGTTCTGGGGACAGCCTGGTGCAGGAGGTGAGATCAGCACTGTGCGCCCCTCCCTCCCAGCACTGCTGCGCACAGGCCTCCTTCACACACTGGGCCGCAGGCACATCTCCCTCAGTTCCTCCCTGTGTTGCTTGCAGGGCTTGGGGCTGATTATTTCCCATGCTGCTCTCCTCCGGCTCCTTCCCTCTCATTCTCCTTCCCACTATCCTTCTCTTCTGCCCACAGTCCGTGCTTCCCGAGTGCTGAGTCCACCGGCCCCTGGCTCCCTCCTGGTTCTCTCGCCAGGCTGGGTGCCGCTCATCCTAGTTTCTGGGTTGTCACCTGACGGAAGAGCCCCAGGCCGGAGCCCGTTAGTGGGGAAGCAGCCCCAACCCCTTGGAACGGTGCGGTTGGCGGGGCTTCTCAGGCTGTGTATTCTCCTGTGTGCTCTTCACCAGTAACCCTTGGAGGGAGGTGGCAGGCACCTTCTAGACAAGGACGCTGGCCCCAGGACCTTAGTGATGTCACCAAGACTGTAGTGCTGGTGAGGCAGGGGAAGGACATTGTCCTGGGCTTGTGGACAGTAGGATCCTCGTGGTCATGTGCAAAGACGGGGGAACGGACCTGAATCGTAGACTCCCACTTGGCATTAAAATGTGCACGTCTTCCTTCAGCCTTCTTGGGCCTTTTCCTGGGTGATGGGGTGGCCAGTGGGGGTGTTCATGTGGGATGTTGGGAGCCAGCCTATGATGCCAGCTCAAGCCCTGAACGCTCTTGCTTGGCCGCGGCTTGAACCTTCAGGGTGTGCGTTTGTCTGCAGCATGGGGACTTCATGATGACTCTCACATCAGGCGGTGGCCAAGCTGGGCTCAGCCGACACCAGCAGAGGTGTTTAAGTGCTTCCTTTGAGGAGCGCCCTGGATCCTCATGGGCTCTGTGAAGCGGAGAAGAAAGTGGCCTGGGCACCCAGAAGAAGCTGTCACAGCCGAGGACTTGTACACTATCGATGCACCTGAATTGCTTCCCCGTGTCGGAGGCTGGAAATCAATGTTTACTAATTGCTATGGATTATGTTGCTAAATAGCTGAGGGCTGCTCTCTTCCTCATCGCTCAGCAGCAGCTGCTAGGTTGGGAGGTGCCAGGCAAGCCTCCACACTGGGACTGGGGGAGGCCCACTCAGGTGGAACCTGCCGCCTCCTCTGGAGCCGAACTCAGCGACATAAGGAATTTGTGTTTTCAGCCAGAGCGGGAGCAGGTTGAAGTCCAGAGCGGATTCATCGCTGTTACTAAGTATTGCTGTTTTAATCACATGCTTATGATGACATTTGCCATCTTGTAAAATAATACATCTTTCTCCTGCATCTCCAGATCCACATCGACATCCCTCGAATGAGTCCAGAAGCATTGATACTTCAGCCCAAAGTGACAGAGGTAAGAGCTAATCTGGAAATTCCTATTGAGGTTGTTTCCCTCTGTTGGGGTGGTGGGTTTCCACGGGACTAGTGAGATGGTTGGTGCAGTCGGGGTGCTTTACCCATAGCAGGTTGGGGTAGCTTATTCTTAAAATATTTTGTGTGTCATATGGATGCATATAGAAGGTACAGGTGTGTGTCCTTAGAGCGTATGCTTGTGTCCACCCCCACCTGAGGACTGAGAACTCCACTCACATTGGACCCGTGGTGCTGGGGCTGCTCACGGTTCTTACCCTGTTCTTGGAGGGCCCCCAGGACCTGACCAGCCTCCTGGCTCTGTGATTCCTCATGCCCTCAGCATGTGTTGTGTGGTGTTGTGGCAAGTTCAGATCAAGGCCGCAGTCGGGCCACATCCTTCCCTGGTACCCTCATCCCTCTGCAGCTTGTGTTTTTCCTCCACTTTATTTTTTAAGCTTCACCTAATCTGTGTGTCCGGTTGTCTAATATCCCCTCGTTTAAATATGGCACATTTTCTGCAGCCTTTCTCCTGTTGTTGGCATTTGGGTCGTGTCTCACATTTTGCAATAAGGACCTTCAGGGACGTTCACGCAGGTGCCCACAGACAAGGGTTTCTCCTGGGCACTGCCGAAGGAGTGAAGTGGTTGTGTGGTGGGGTGTGAGCCTGTTGAGCCTACAAGATGGTGTCAGCATGCTCCCACGCGGGCTATGCCTGTGGAGTGTTGGAGTCCTGTGCTCCATGTCCCCGCCAGTTCCTGTGGTCCCTGGACTTTCCACTTCTTGTCCCTCTGGTGGGTTTTCCTGTCATGGCCATCATTTCTCTGGTTACTGGTGGTGATGAGCATCTTTACCTTTATTTATGGGCTCCTGTGTTCCCTCTCCAGGGAGATGCTTATTTCCATCTTTTGCCCATTTTTCTTTTGGTTTGTTTATCTAATTTTTTATTGGCTGCCAATCTTCATGTGTTAGGGTTTCTAAATCTTTGTCAGTTTGCCTGTCACACGTGTCCTCTTCTACTCTGTGGCCGCTGCTGACTCCCTGCTTGGTGGCGGTTGATACCAGAAGGTCTTCGTTTCAGCGTGGTTGAACTTCTCCTGTCTCTTAAGAACTCTCCTACACATACTTCACGCAGCTCTTCTCCCGTATTCTCTTCTGAAAGTTTTAACCTTTGCCCCCCACCCTGGTGTGTGTCATCCATCTGTCCCTGCCAGCCGCTCACCATGTGAGGGAGGAATCTGGTGAACTTGCCCGTGCAGTGACCTGCTGGCCCGGCCTCCTGTCTGCCTAGGCGTCCCTTCTGGTGTTTGTCCTTCTCATGCTCACACACGTTTCCAGGTTCTCTGTCTTGTCCCACAGTTCAGGGTGTCTTCCCTCAACACCACAACTGCCAGTGAATTTGGCCGCACCCTGAGTGTCCCTGTGCGGGCGGGGGCCTCAGGCCCGTGCGCTCCCACCTGGTCCTCATGGGCAGACGACCCTGTATTTGTGTTCACCATCCGCTGGCTTTGTGCTGGGAGCTGCACCGCATCTGGAGACCAGTTAGGGAGGATGGACATCTTCATGAAACCCAGTCTCCGTTGTTGCGAACATGTGGGTCCTCCATATCCTAGGCCGTTTGTCGTGCCTTTCAGTGTAGTTTTAAAATGTGCTCCATAAAAAAAAAAATATGTCCCTTATTAGATTTATTCTTAGTTATCATATTTTGTTGTTATTGTAAGCAATATCTCTTTAAAATCGAATTTTTTTTTTACTGTTTGAAATATTTGTTTTGCATCTTGAGTGCTCCTGTAAATGCACTTTTAAACTTTGCTATCTCTTGTACATTTAGTAAGTTTGTTGAACAAATTTCCTGGATTGTGAAAGCAAAAGCACTTCTAGATTGTAGAACACAAAAGGAGAAAATTAGTTTTCCACAGAAGTAGTCATTTTGAGACACTTCCGTTTGATTGTCTTTTTCAAGAGTTGTATTTACTGTATCTGGAAAACAAGAGATAATATATTGTTACCTCTTTTTCACTTTCTTTAAAAATGGAAGATAGAGTCAGCCACAGACCTTTGTCTTATTTTTTTTTTATATTTTTCCTGCCACTTGACACATCTTTTGTAGAGCCGAGCTCTCAGGCTCTCAGTTTCAGAGCAGGGATGCAGTCCCTGCCAGTGGGTATTGATTGGTCTGCTTGTGTGTGATGCCCTGGGATCCTGGTCCCATTGGTTTGAGGCGCCTCTTCCCTGCTGGTCTCTGCTGAACAAATTCTCACTCTGCTCTCCTGTGCTTCCCTGGGAGCTGCAGACCCTGCCCAAGCTCCCGCTTAGCAGGGCAGCACGTGCTGAGGGGCTGCTGGGCTCCCAGGAAGGACGTGAGGCTCGTGTGGGCTGCCGTGTGACTGAGAGCACCATTTGGGCACAGCTCTGGGTGTGTGGGGTGAGAAGTGACAAGCAGGAGACTCTAGGAAATGTATGGTCTTATGATTGTCAGTAGGTAAACCAGGTTCTAGCTCCTGGCACCGTGGAGGCTCGGCTCAGGGCTCTCTGCAACAGGCAGTACGTGGCCTGACCGGGTGGAAGTTTGTCCCTGTCCCAGGCATGAGCTCGTTGGCAGTGAGGCGGTCACTCCTCTCTTCTTGGCTTCCCCCTAGTGGCCCCAGTGGACCTGCTCCAGCTCTTGGCATCACATTTGTATTTGACCAGCAGGAAGGAGAAGACACACACAGAAGGATGTGCCTGTCCATCTCCAGCTGTTTTGTAGAAGTTGCTCGCAGCACTTCGCATATCCCGCAGTTCAGAACTTTGTCGAGTGAAGTGGGAAAATGTAATTCTGATTGTAGTTGGTCTGTGTGCATCCCTGAAGCCTGGGGCTTCTGATGACTGCTTGGGAGGAAGAGTTTTGGCATTTCCCCGTGTTTGTCCACATGTTCCTTTATTCATTCAGCAGGTGTTGCCCGGTTCTGCTCTGTCTGCTCGTCCCCTTGCTCCCTGTCTCTCCCTCCTGGGGCTTCGTTGAGGTCTAGTGGATTACAATAAAGTTCACCCATTCTCAGCATACAGTTAGGTTAGTTTGATACCTGTGTGTAGGAATGTGACAACCACTTGAATTGTGATGTAGAACATTCCATTACCCTGGGAAGTTCCCTTGCTGTCAGCCTCCTATCCCTGTGCCCTGTTAACTACTGATCCACTTTCTGTCTTTAGAGTTTTGCTTTTTAAGAATTTCATACTGATGGAATCACACGAATTTCAGACTTTTGGGGCTGGCTTCCCTTGGGGCTCAGACACCCGTCCACATTGTCACGTTGTTGTTAAGTAGGACTCTGCTGTCTGGTGTATAGCTCAGTGGGCTTACCCATTCGCCTGTTGATGAATCCTTGGGCTCTTTCCAAGTAAGTGTGGGTCATCACAAAACTGATTCATGTAGAGCTCTAATGAAGTCACCTGTTTACCCCTCTCTGCCGAGTACCTAGGAGTAGGGAGGCTCTACACTAAGTGTATGTTTATATACATTATGAGAAACCGACAAACTGATTTCCAAAGCAGCTGTTCCAGTCCGCACTCCCGCCAGCAGGGCATGGGGGTTCTTGCTCCACATCCTTGTCAGTACTTGGTATTGCCAGTCTTCTTAATTTTAGCTATTTGTAGTGAGTTTGTGATGGTATCTTACAGAGTTGCAGTTTGCAGTCCCCTGATGACTAACGATGGTGAGCATCTTTACAGATGCTGATTTGCCATGTGTAGATCTTGTTTGATGAAGTGTGTGTTCCATTTTTGCTCACTCTTTAATTGCTTTTGGAACCTTTAGCTTGCTTGTTCCCTGGCTAGCTGAGCCTGAAAATTCTTTTTTTATGGAAGCCCGGCTAGATTTGGAGGCCTCAGGACTTGTTTAACTGCTGATAGGAAGATTTTGAAACGAGCCAGGTGGAGGGAGTAGTAGGGCCTGACGGCCAGTGCCCATCCACTCACAGCCAGAAAGCAGAGGCACAGCTAGAGCCAGTGACCTTTGTCAGGAGGACACCGCCCCCACCCCTCCCCAAGACCCAATGGGTCCCAGGAGTACAGCAGACCTTCTAGCTCCAGTGCCTCAGGCAGCGTGTGACACAGAGTGGCTGCCTGCCAGGATTTGTCGACTGAACAACGCACAGGATTCCTCTTTCTCTTACCTGTGACTTCTGAGTGTCTGGTTCCCTTTGGGGCTTCGGGTCTTACCTTGAAGGTTGCCGTGTCAGAGGTGCAGTCCTCGACGATGCTCTCCCATTCCGTGCACCCTTTGCTTGGATTGTGTTTGACTTCTTGAGTGTAACGTGACTCACTCTACCTGTTTGCTCCCCAAGAGCAGGCTGGGGCCCTGTCTGTGTCCTGGGTAGGTGCCTAGAGCATCTCCTAGAACCTCATGGGATTTAGGAGAGTTTGTTGAAATTGGTAATTAATATTTTTATCCAACTTCGTTGTTTGAAAGTAAAATTCCTAACTTTTTGGCTCTTTGACTTTTGATTGTTGTTTTAATCTCCTGTCCATTATTGAACAAACTCGATCTATTACATTTAAAAATACAAAATCTGACCTGTGGCCGTATGGCTACTCTGGTGGGTGCAGTGGGTTTATTAGAAAAACCATATTCAAATATCGCTGTTGGGGCTTTTCTGCTGAGAAAGTCATCATCTACCGAGTGACTTTGCCTCCGTGGTTATTACATTATCTGCCCTCTGGTTATCTGCTCCTTAGAGCAGTTTCACAAATTAGGGAAATAAGATGCTTTTTCCAATTAGCCATGCAGAAGTGATGTCTCATTACATTTAAACAGATACAGAGGATAATGAAACATGCAGGCTTTTTAAGCCACATTGTTTATGTGCAGTTTCTAGAATTAGTGTGATGGGTTTTCGGTGGCCTTGAAGGATGGACATTTGCTAGGAGGCAGAGAGCGGCAGAGCACAGGGCACGTTCAGAGTGGGCCCTTGCCTGAGACTCTGCTCTTCCTTTAGACTGATTTTCTCACCAGAGCTTTTGTGCAGAGACGCGTGGGCAGCCTGAACCGCCAGGTCGGCCCCACATGTTCCTGCCACGGCGGCCAGGGCAGCACCCTGTGTTTCCTGCTCCAGCCCATTCAGAGTCTGTGTCCCATTGGACCACCCTTGGAGGGGCAGCGGCCTTCACGCTGGTGTCTTCCATCCCTGCTGCCTGGCAAGGGTCTGTGGGGTCGAATCAGCGAGTCTGTGGATTGTGAACCATCTGCCAGGCTTCTGGCCCTGGCCGAGGGCCTGGCTCTGTCTTGTCAGACTCTGTGAGGGCCGGGCCTGGGCCTCCCGCGGTCCCTGCAGTGGTGCCTGGCAGGTGGCACGGTGGCTGAATGAGTGACACTCCTCCCGTGTCCTTTCGCGTGAGCCATAGCACTGGAGGGTCCTCACAGCCTGGAGTGTTGGTCGTGCTTGTGTTCCACCTGTCTGCCACTTCTTAGTCTTTGTCTCTTTGTTTGGGCTCATAATCAAACCTGTCCCTCCCCAGAGGTGGGGATGCATTTGTGAGAGCCCAGGAAGCATTTTGATAGATAATCAGTTCACTAAACTCTGCTGGTATGTATTTCTGGGAGTCTCATGCATAGATCTTTCCTTTTCTGTCTCTGTTTTTATGGTAAAATATATCAGCGCAGAAGGATTTCTGTACCATAGATGTCCAAATTCAAAGAGACAACTAAAAATTAGCGTACAGATGCCCACTGTTAGCTGAAGAGAGAGCAGAGGCTAGAGTCCGTGAGGGTCCCTCCCCAGACACCTCCCTGTCTCCCAGCAAGTGACCATTCACAAGTGACCGTTCTCTTGTATTTTGGTTGACTATTTTCTTGCTTTTCTGGATTGTTTTACCATGTGTTTATATGGGTAATATGTGTTTTGCTTTTTTTTAGTTTTTATTTTTATTTTTTAATGGGATTATTCTAAATCTACTTGTGCTTGCTCTTTATCTCTTTATGTTACAGTGTTTGGCTTTAAGGGTTACACATTGATGGCCTGAGGTGGGAGTTCATTTTTCTGTGCCGTGTAGCATTCCACTGCTTGGTCTGTGTGTTGATCCCTCCAGTCCCATGTCGCTTGAGCTTTCAGGCCATTTGCACTCCTTTGAGTTTTCTCAGGATGTCTCTGTGCACATTCCTGTGTGAGCCCAGTGTGTGTGTAGAGAGTCTCCTCAGGGCGTGTGTGGGGCGTGGCCCCGGGGCCTGGCACAGGGTGACACTGGGTGGTGGTACTGGGGAGCATGCTCAATGCTGGGATTGTCAGGCTGAGGCCCCGCCCCTGGCACTGGGTGGGGACATGAAGTGGTGTCCCCTGGGGCTGTTAACTTTCATTTCCTTGAGTGCAGATAAAGTGAAGTATTTCTTCATAGGTTTCTTGGCCATTTGTGTTTCTTGTGAAATGCTTTTGCTCCATATTTCTCTGTTGTGGTTGTTAGTTTCATCTGTTGGTTTAAAGGAGTTCTCTGTTCTGGGTATGTATGGATATTTGCGTCTCCCTTCAAGTGGTGGGTTGCTTTTTGCTCTGTTGGAGAAGAGATCTTCTTCTTTTTTAAATTTAAATTCAGTTTGCCACCATATAGTAGAACATCCAGCGCTCATCCCATCATTGATGTGCCCCTCACTCAGTCACCTCATCCTCCCATCTCCCCTTCCACAACCCTTTGTGTGTTTCCCAGAGTTAGGGGTTGCTCATGGTTTGTCTCCCTCTCTAATTTTTCCCACTCAGTTTCTGTCTTTTCCCTTATAATCCCTTTCACTGTTTCTTATATTCCACATATGAGTGAGACCATATGATGATTGTCCTTCTCCGATGGACTTACTTCACTCAGCATAACACCCTCCATGTCCCTCCACGTCAAAGCAAATGGTGGGTATTTGTCCTTTCTGATGGCTAATATTCCACTGTATATGTAGACCACGTCTTCTGTATCCATTCATCTGTCGAAGGACATCATGGCTCCTTCCACAGTTTGGCTATTGTGGACATTGCTGCTGTGAACATTGGGGTGCAGGTGCCCTGGTGTTTCACTACATCTGTGTCTTTGGGGTAAATACCTAGAAGTGCGATTGCTGGGTCGTAGGGCAGATCTATTTTAACTTCTTGAGGAACCTCCACACAGTTTTCCAGAGTGACTACACCAGTTCACATTCCCACCAACAGTGCAAGAGGGTTCCCCTTTCTCCACATCCTCTCCAACATTTGTGGTTTCCGGTCTTGTTAATTTTCCCCATTCTCACTGGTGTGAGGTGGGGTCTCATTGTGGTTTGGATTTGTATTTGAGAGGAGACCTTAATTTACCCTGGCCAGTTGCACAATCTTCTCCTTTATGATTATGCCTTTTTTTCTTTTCTTTTTTGTTTGTTTGCAAGATTTATTTATTTATTTGGTGGGGGTGGAGAGAGAGAGAGAGAGAGAGAGAGAGAGAGAACATGTGTGTGTAGTGGGGGAGGAGCAGAGGGAGAGAAAAACTCAAGCAAACTCTTTGCTAAGTTTGGAGCCCAACACAGGGCTTGATCTCCCCACCTTCTCAGGGCTTGAGCCTAAACTGAGAGTTAGCCACTTAACTGACTGAGCCACCCTGGCGCCCTATCTTTTTGCATCTTAAGACATTCTTTTCAATCTCATGATTTCAAAAAAGACTTCATCTTTCTTCCAAGAGTTTTAAAGTTTTGCTTCTTGCATTTAGGGCCATAATCTGTTTGGAATTGACTTCAGGTGTGTGGAGTTTGGTGTGGATTCTGAACATGATCCTCATGTGGGTTAGCGGTTGTGTCCCTACCCATAGGATTCCATACGTGTCTGGGCTCTCATCCATTCCACCGGTTGGTCTGTCTATTTGTTTCCGTGCTGGCTTCCTCTTTCTGGTTCCATGGTCTTGCTGTCCTGCAGGCCAGGCTGCCTGTGCCTGGTTCTTGTTTTCAGGCCATTCATATAAGTAAAATTAGCTCGTTAGTATCATAAAAATCCCAGAAATCACATTGAATCTGCCCATTAGTTGGAGAGAATTCACATGTTTGTTTTTGCATTTCTTTAGTTCTCTGGATCTTTTATTTTTAAACAGTTTTCTTTCTTCTCTTGTATTGATAGTTTTTAGAAAGGCTGTTGACTTCTGTGAGTGCATTTTACTAACCTCTTTCATCATTTCTCGTATTTTGTGTAGGTGTGGTTGAGGTTTTAAGGAAGGTAATCATGTTACTTGTGAATAATAGGAGGGTTTTTTTTTTTTTTTGTATTTTAATACTTTTTTTTTTTTCTTTTTTTAATTTGCTTTGTTTTGCTCGCTAAGACTTCTTCCACAGCCCTAAGTACAGCAGGGAGGCAGGCATCCCGGTGTCATTTCTGATCATAACAGAGGCCTGTTCATGTTGCGCTCACTCAGGATACTGACTGTTAGCGTCACGGATGCTGTCTTCATGTGAGGGATGGTCCCTTGCTCTTGCTGTTAGAGTCGTAAATGGTTGTTGAGGTTTATCAAGTCATCTCCCCCATCATCTGATACGAGAATATGGTTTTGCCTTCTTATTCTCTTAATGTGGTGGATTTTATTTGTCAACCTCCTGGTATTAAGGGACTGTGTCTCAAGGAAACTGAGTTGTTGAGGGTGGCTTCTTCCAGGGCCTGGCGGGAGCAGGCCAGTGGCCGTCTCTTGGATGGCACTGCCAGAAGGGAGGTCTGGTTGCTCCTGAATTTGACAAATGCTTCTTTCTGACTGGCCCCTGGATGCTTCACAGTGCTTTGACGTGTAGTGTGTCTGTTGGGTTGGATATTTGGTCTGGTAGTAGTGACACTGTGATGTTTGGTTTGAAAGTGTTGGTTCTTTTCCATCCTTCAGTTTTGAGTATCATGAGACATCTGTGCCTTTGCTAACCTATCAAACCCTGCCTTGAGCACAGAAATTGGGGCATAAATCATCTCATTTGCAGGAGGTGAATGTCAAGTAATTCACACACTACATACGGCCTCCTTGCTTACTTGAAGGGAGCTCTACATTATTAATTAGTGTTGTGACAAATCATCAGTGGCCGTCTTGGCTTGCCCAGTGTATGTTCTGTGTGATCAGTGGCTGCTTTTTAATAAATGCACCTTTTGGATTTGTGAGGGGGCTCTTCCTTGGCGTCACTCATCAGGTGTTAGAATTCACATGGGGCCAGTGTTCCTTGGGTCACATTGCAAACGCTTATGCCGTGAAGACTTTTTTCTGGCCACGTTCTCCTGGGTTTCCAGGGATGTGAGCCCCACTGTCCTCCCGGCAGAACGGTGAATGTTGTTGCTCCTCCAACATAAATGATCTCCATGGTGCTTTGTGTGCTGTGAAGTTGTGTGGCTAGAACATTTTCAGATTTCTGAAATCAGATTTTTCTAAGTCCTCATGAGCATTGCCACATTTTTGTTTTAAAATGCAGAGTGGCTCAGCTCCCGGAGCACCTGCGTGGCTGGCAGGGTCCTGTCCTGGAGGCCCGGGGAGGGTGCGGCAGGTGTGCAGAGTGAAGACGGGGCCCTCTCCAGTCCTTCTCGGGGCCCTTCTGTGCAGGAATGTCTTTTGAGTATTTTAGGAGAAACCTTCCTTGGTGATCCGGTGTCTGAGGTTTGACAGGAGAACCGAGAATGCCTGTCACGTTTGCATTTTTTCAGCCCTGGTGGTAACAGATAGTAGCAACTGTTTTATTACTGTTGCTGAGTATAAATTGATCTGTTGAAAAGATACTTTGGGAAGAGTTTAAAGTTTGAACTACTTTTAATGAATCTGACTCTAACAAAGACAAGCATATCAGGAAAGTTAACAGAACTTTAATAGCTAATAAGATCCAGTGCATATTCATCGTGAGAGCCGTTTCAGAGCGTTCCGTGTTTTCTGAACGTACCCACACGCAGGGGGTATCCTGCCTTTATTGTCCTTTGGCAGATGATATCCACGCACACTGACGGCCCTGTATTTAATCTTTAGTTAATGTGCTGTGACAGATTTCTCCCCGCCGTGTCTGCTCCTTCCGCACCGCATTGCTCCCACTGGTCGCCCTGTGCAAATGACTGTCTTGTTTCCGCCTTTCCTGCCACGGTTGCTAGTAAAGCACCTGGCAGACAGTTTGGGGGCTGTGACCCCCTGAAGAGGTGCCTGTGGACGCCCAAGGCCCCAGGGTGGTCTCTGTCCTTGGCACCGTGCTGTCGAAGGGCGGGTGCAGACACGTGTGCACGAAGCAGTAGCGATCCTATCACGTCGAGAAAATCCGTGTGCGGTGCCGGCCTTGTTCTGGCCATGCACGGGGTCAGAGCAGACGTCACGGGGCAGGGTGCTCTGGGGACACTTGACTTTGGAGGGTAACACTGAGTTGCTGACGTCCTCCGTGTCACAGTCCTGGGGAGCTTCTGTCTCCTGACCCAGCCCTTCAGAAACCTCGTAGGAAGAACGTCCTGACTCCCGGGCCGGGCAGCCCCGCCTCCCTGGTGCGCCCACCTTGCGCCCCGCAGGCAGGCAGCGCAGGCCTAGAGTGTCCTGCTGGGCCTGTGGCACAGGCAGCGGTGTAGATGCTGGAGGGTGGCTTCCAGCCCCAAGCTCAGCTTCCTTCGACGGGTGGCAGGAAGCTCCAGTGGCACTGCCCTGTGGCCTCCCTGCCCTGGCCTTGGGGGAAAGGGCTGGGCACGTGCTGGCACAGGGCCACATACCCCCTTAGGCCACTGGCTGGCCGGCTGAGTCTTCTGATTCCTGGCTTGGCCCCTTCTGGCTCTTGACCCTTGATTTTGGTGACCTGCTGGCTCTTCCTGCTTTGCCTTGGGGGACTCCCTACCAGCTCTGGCCTCTGTTACTTTTCTGAGCCCGGGCCCCAAGGAGCTCTGGTGAATAGGGCCTGGTCAGTGACAGGTCTGGCGGTGGCCAGAGAAACCTGTTCTGGTGCCTTCCTTGGTGGGGTGTGTGCAGACATGCAGGAGGCACATTCCCTTGGGGTTGTACTGTTGCTGTGGGCTGATTTTGGTGAGGTGCTTGAGACGTGAGGTCCTTTAGAAGATTCCTCTTGGAATTTGTTTTTAATTGAGACTGTGTCAGGGAGCAGCGGGCACTGGGCATGGAGAAGGCAGCAGGGGCGAGTGCTTGCTCCCAGCTTGCCCCCAGGCTGGTGTCAAGTCAGATGAACTGGTGCCTAACTCGTACCCCCTTAAGGGGCCACATTGTTAGCTTTGAAAACACCTGCTTGGAATAGGCGATAGGAAAGCCATTAGTGGTGATGTCTCTTAGCAGCCTGAGAGCAGAAGCTTGGAGATAGCTCTGTGCAGCTTTGAGCAATCACCACAGGCATCTGATGCAGGTTAGGAGCCCCGCAGCATGCATCCCACTATGCTGGGAACAGGATCCCTTTCCTCTTGACTTGTCCTCGGCGATGTCTCATTAGCCGAGTGCTCATTACGATGGCAGTCAAGTGGAAAAATATTTTCGGAGTCACCCTCAGAGGTCCCGTCCTGATGTGCCCACGGTCACGGTGCTTCCCTGGTCTGTGTGGCGAGGATGGGATCTGGGTGGGGGGCGTTGTAGCTCAGGTCTTCACAGACCTTGTTATGAACAGGGCTGAGGGTGCTTGAGACGGGAGCTTTCTGAGGGAGGCAGTGGGACCCTGGGGCCCCCGGGACAATCTCAGGTGACTTGCAGAGGGAGTGCTGAATGATGCCGAGTGCCTGGCACTCCAACCGTGCTAGCTGTTGTGATTTCAAAGAGAAGCAAAGCAAACTCAGATGACGTGATTTCAGACGAAAGGTACAGGATAAATCACAGTCAGTGAAGAGAAAAAAATGAAGAAAAAGTGGCCCTCAGCCTAACAACTGCACGTGTAGTTTCTGATGAGGGCCTTGTCCTGCCAGTCACAGCCTGGCCTGTGGTCTGTCCCTGGGCAGCCTTTAGTAGACGAGGTGGTTACGCTGCCGATAGAGTTAGGTCTGTGCCGGGTGGCCTGCAGCTGCCCTGTCTCCTGGGGCCATGGGGCCCCTGTCTTGTTCCAGCCCCTGCCCCCCTCCCCCCGTAAGGGACCAGGGATGGGAGCAGGGCAGGGGGCACTAGCAACTGGAGCTGAGGGAGCCTCGTCCGTGTGGCCCGGAACCTTGGGGCCCGCAGGAGGGCTGCCGGGATGCTCACTGCCCTGCAGTTCCTGCCGGCCCCCTCCACCCCGAGGTGCCCCTCCACATGACACCCTCCTCAGCTTGCTGGCAGCTCAGGACTCCATCGTCCTCTGTGTTCTGGATTTATGAGCTCCCAGTGTCACCAGGCATTCTCTCTACATGGAAATCTTTTCTACATTATTGCAATTAATGGAAAGTTTTTTTCTCTAGGGAGTCTAGACAAGGCTGAACTATCTGTCACCTCATAAAAGATTGGCTTCTGCCCACCACTGTGGGTAGATGGCTGCCGCCGCGTGTTCAAGGGTGGCGTCTGGCCGCGCTCCTGGGCCGAATCGGGCGTGTAGGGCAGGGGCTGCCTGCCAGGGCAGGTGCCCGGGCCTGGGGCCTGCAGGTGCTTTGGCAGGGGCTGGGGCCCCCGTGGCTTCCTGGTGTGCCCCTGGCGTGGCAGGGCAGTCTGACAGCACGAAGAGAGGCTGAAGGCCAGTTAGGCCAGTTACTTGCCTTCTGTTCTTTCTTTCCTGCCAAAGAGACATAAATCCTGGGTTTTTGTCTTCTAAATTAATGGCTATTGTTGTAGGGGAATAATATGCAAGAAGGTGAGTGGCTCTGGGTGCAGTTCTATAATGACAGCAAGAACTGAGCTTGCTCTCCCAGAACAGATGTCAGGGTAAAGGGCACATGACCTCAGAGTGACTAGCGGAAGTGATTCAGTTGGCATGGACATTGGCGTGCGCCCAGAAGTGCAGAAGTGGCTGGGTGCTGCCCTCAGGAGTCGGGACAGATGGGCCCAGGGGGAGCCTTCAGGCGGCACGTTCCCAAATAGGATGCTCGGACACTTCTGTGGAAGACGGACTGGTGCTGATGGGGCCGATGTGGGCACTCTGCCTTGCACTCACTTGGCCCCGTAGCCACACCTTGTGGCCTGGAGGTAGGAGAGTCTTTCGGTGGTGAACATGGACTGTCTGTTATCATGTGAAGAGTGATGGTTCTGACTCAGCCCTGGGGCTCCCGAGCCCTGTGCTGTCCCCCTTGCCCCCCAGCCGAGTCCTGCTCAGCCGTCTGCTCCTCCTGCTTCCTGAAAACCTCCCCATCAGCCATCACAATGCTGTTTGCCTGTTGCCCCTGTTTGAAGTCCCCGTACCACCCACTCCCCCACTGCTGCCCCTCCGTGGAGTGGATTCTCCTTGACCCTCGATGTGTTTCACCTCCTCTCTGACAAGTGGGGGCCCCTGAAGTCCCGACTGCTTGGCATCTCAGGAGCTGGGTCTGGAACGCCACTCGATGGAGAAACTGATGGGAAGAGCTAGTCAGAATCCTGGGTGTTGTCTGGGATGTCACCGGAACGGGGAGGTCTAGGTGCTCACCTGCAGCATGGGGGACCAGCCCCGAGGTGACAGCCACGAGCTGTGGCTGTGGAACCGAGAGTAGGGCTGGAGTTGGCTGTTTTGGAGGCTGCTATGGTGGTGAAGACATGAGGGAGCCCCTGTTCTCCGTTGCTGGACCTCCGGGGGGTGATGACCCGTAGGCATGTGTCTCTTTAGTGCAGGGCCAGGGTTTATAGCCGTTGTCACAAACCTCCACGGCTGGCTCTGCTCTTTCGGCACTTTAGCCTGCCCGTCTTGTTAAAAGCCATTTTTGTTTATGTTTGAACCACTTGTCCCTTTATTTACATGTTACTGGGATTAAAGCCTTAAAAGTATAATTTTCAGGTTATCAAGAGAGATCAAGTAGAGTTAAATCTAAATAATTTGAACTAACTGACTGATAGCTTTCCTTAATTAATGGGAAATCTTAATTCTAAAAATGTTCCCGAAGTAATACAGATACAGTGCACTCCTCACATGTGTGAGCATGTGGGTGGCTCATGCTTCTGGAAGCCCCGCAGGGTGGCCCCGATGAAGGGGTCAGTAGGTAATTGCTGGGTCGTTGGCTTCTGTGCAGAGGGCACTTTGCAAGCACGTGAGCTATCTGTTCATGACTGAGAAGGCTCAGCTCAGTTGCCTCCTCTTGCTGCCTTGCTCAGCCTTGCTCACCAGTCACCTTTGCCCCTGAGTGCTGCCTCAGTTTCCCCAGGTAATGGCCAGTGGAGCCTAGGCTGTCTCAGGACAACTTGTTCTGGACTCCACAAGGGAAGCTTTGGGGCTGCGTTGGGGAAGCCCAGGCTGGCAGGTGTCCTCCTGCAGCTTTCTCAGGCCTTCTGTGGAATCCCGGGCAGGCTGCCCCAGTTGCCTGCAGGGGTGCAAGTTGCAGGGAGAAGACTCCTGTCCCCTCCACATTCCCTGCTGGGCAGAGCTGGCTCATTGCCTGGGTTGCCAAGGGAAAACGTGCATTCATGCTTGTGAATGGAGTTAGTGTGTGTGTGTGTGTGTGTGTGTGTGTGAGAGAGAGAGAGAGAGAGAGAGAGTGAGAGAGAGAGAGGGAGAGACGCACACACACACACACACACACACACACATATATACACACGGCCAAGCTCTCTGGAAGTATGGGGCTTAGTTAAAGGGTGGGAGGGCTCCATTGTTGACATTACCACCCCCTAGGGTAGTGAGATGCAAAGTAGGAAAGGAGATTTCTGTGCCCTGAGCTCTAGCTTTTCCTCCAGTGCACACATGCACACATGTGCATCACACATCTGCACACATGCATGCATACATGTGCTCTACCCACCTGTGCACCCATGCACCGCATACCTGCCCATACACATACCACATATATGTGCACACACATGTGTGCACACCAGACCCCTTGGATGACCAGGTCTCTGCTGGGCCTTGGACAGATGGAAGCCAGTTAGATGCAGTTTGCTCACCAGGAGCTCATTGACTTTGCTATTTCTTACTATATAATTATAATTTTTTGATGTTCTCTCCTTTTTGATTTACATATGAAAACAATTCTTTTGGGATGCCTGGGTGGCTCAAACAGTTTAGCCTCTGCTTTTGGCTCAGATCATGACCTCGGGGTCCTGGGATCAAGCCCTGCATCAGACTCCCTGCTTGGTAGAGAGTCTGCTTCTCCCTCTCCCTCTCCCCTTCCCCACCCTGCTCATGCTCACTGTCAATCTCTCTCAAATAAATACAATTAAGAAAAAAAACCAACTCTTTTGTAGTAAAGCATACTGGTGATGGCATTTTGTAAAGCCTTATAAGACCCTTGTTAGTCCAGCTACCAGCACGCACACCTGGCTCTGCCGCTCTGGGTAAATTGCTTACCCTTTGTGTGCCTGAGTTACCTGTTTCTGCATAGTAACATCACCACAAACCTAGCATTTAAAATGAAAACCATTTATTCATATTTGTTGTCTCACAGTTTCTATGGGTCAGGAGTCTGGGCATGTCTTCCCTCAGGATCTCCCCAGGTGGCAGTCAGTGGTGGTCTGGGCTGTAGACTTATCTGAGGCTTGCCTGGGGAAGGACTCACTTCCAGACTCACGTGGTTGCTGGTAGGATTTGGTGGCTCGTAGGCTGTAGAGTTGGGGTCTGGGTTTCTTGCTGCTGCTTGTCTGCTCTCAGGTCCTTGACACATGGCCCTTTCCATATGCAGCTCATAGTGTGGTAGCCTGTGTCCTTGATGCCAGCAGGAAGAGGATCTCCTGGCAGGATGGGTTGGGAATCTCATGTGACATGATTGTACATATCCCATCCCCTGTGCAAATCAGATTGCAGGGCCTGCCTGCATCCAAGGGAAGGGCCCACACCAGGGCGTGTACACCAGGAGGTGGGGCACAGGGCCATCCTGGGGTAGCAGTCATACCTGCCTCAAAGTTTAGGGGAGGATGAGCTTACTGAAGGTGGTAAGGACAGTAGTATTTAATAAATGTCAGCAACTGTTGCATGGTCTCATCGGCGTGGTCATTAGTAGTGGCATGGAGCCCACGTCCTGCACAGTGGCATTCTGGGCTGTCCCCAGTGACTCCTCCCTGCCCTCGAGCCACCCTCCATCTCTCCTCTGCCCTCAGTGGCCTCTGGAATGTGGTGTTTCTGCTCTGTCTCTGCAGACTGTTCCACGGTGGTGCCATGTCCACGTGTTTGTGGGACTGCTGCTTCTCTGTCCCCAGCTCTCCTCAGGCCTGGCTGTCATGTGGCAACCCCAGATGTCTTTGCCCCCTGCTCTATGTCTCTGACCCAGAGGGCGCTGAGGACAGTGCCCCTTGCACAGCGTGGGTGGCTGTTGTGGTGCCTTACCCCCCAGCCAGCCTGGGAGCTTCTTGCAGAGCAAGCTGACCCAATCTCTGGGTGTCCTGCTGCCGTGTGAGGATGGTCTGTGCAGGTGACAAGGGCCATGTGAGGAATGGTAGAGGGAGTGGCCTGAGCCCCAACCGGCTGTGCCCTTGGGCCCCTCTGAGCCTCACTCTGTGCAGGGGGTGGTGAGGGCCATGCCAGGAATTGAAGGAACCAGACTCCACCAGGGAGGCACGGGCCAGAGCAAGGACATTCACCTCTCTTGGCCCTATTGCCTTCCCTGTGTTCTCAGGTTGGGAGCCTGCCCGGTCAGCTGACGGTGGGAATGCGCCTCCAGTGTCAGGCTCTGCTGCTCCTGGCCATGTTATGACTGAGCGTGCATGCAAGTGAATTCCCCACCTTGCTAGTTATCTTTGCTAGAACTTTCCAGTGTGGGATAGAAATCTGCCAGTGAGTGGTACGCAGAGTTTGGGGGCTTGTTAGTGAGGAGTTGCTTAGTTGACTTTCATGGCTCTGTACCGCTCTCAGTGGTAAATTGTCACAAGTTTGTCCTGCCTGGCACTGTTCCTGTTCGTCCTCATGCAGCCTTGTCCTGTTCTCTCTCTGCCTGCCCTGCCAGCTCCAGGCCCCTAGGCAGGTTCCCACCCAGCGGTCCTCCTGCCGGTGCCATGTCCGCGCTGCCTGTGCCCTAGCTGTCCCCACCCTGCCCATGCACAGTTGGGATGCTGTCTCGACCTCCTTGTGCCCAGTGGCTGGGTGGGGCTGTGATTGTGGTGTTGCTGCCCGGGGGCTGAGGGGTGCCAGGGTCTGTGAGAGGGGTCCTTTCCTGCACGGACCCCACTTCCCCAGCTGACAGAGGTCAGCTGCCATTGCACTGACGGGTCGAGCACTGCTTACAGTGTCACCAGGGCGATGGTGCCCAATGTGGCAGCACAGTGTCAACCATGTAGCATTTGCCCAAGAGAAATGTCAGATGGTGCCATGTGTTGAGTGGTTTTGGTCTTTTGCTCTTGTTTGAATATTCTTGCTAGTTCTCACCAGAAAGCTGTTGCTGTAGACTGAGAAATGTCTGAGTGTCTATGAGTGAACACATTACTCATCCAGCAGGTACTTGTCAGCTGCCCTGCTGGGATGGGCTCTGTGCCGAGGTGCCCTGCTTAAGTGGTGGTTACTGTGTTGTTTGTTTGGAGCAAGCATAGTGGATGGTGAACTAGGGTGGGTACCAGACAGGGGTCTGGATTCTAGGGCTGGTTGTGCTGCTCCTTGACCATGGGCTCTGCATTGAGAGACTTCCCCACCTAGTCCCCAGGGCCCCTGCTGTGGAGCGAGGTTGGTGCTGATTTGGGGTTGCAGACCACAAGCTCGGTGGTTTGTGGGAGTGCGGGCAGTGCAGGAAGGGCTTGATGGCCTCAGGTACAAGCACAGCTAGCTCTGCAGGCTTGACTTGTTTGGAGATGATATAATTCATGCTCTGTTTGGGCATTTGCTCATCGAGCTGGCCCCGTGTGCCTTCTTAGCATGAGGCCCAGGTCAGCCTCGAGAGTCTCTTAAGGAGAGATTTGAGGCTAAGCTATTCCTGGGTCCTCGGCCTGGGTGTGAACGTATGTGACGGGAAGTGCTGGGGTAGGTCCTGTTGGATGGTGATAACTGTGCAGTAGTTAAAGAAAAAAATCTATAGAAAAAAAACCAAACCAAGCACATAGAGAGAACACATTTGTGGCTGAGAGAGGTAGGGGTGGTTGTGGGTGAAATGGGTAGAGGGGGTCAAAATAAAAGAAGTCGAGGTGTAATGTATGGTGTGGTAACTGTAGTTAATAATACTGTATTGCATATCTCAGAGTTGCTAAGAGATCTTAAAAGTCCTCATCACAAGAAAAGAACTTTGTAACAGGTGTGAGATTTATATATATTAAAAAACATTTTGTAATATATGCCAGCATTGAGTCACTGTTCAAATCTTGTGTACCTGAAACTAATATAATGTCATATGTCAATACTGTATCATTGAAAACAACCTGTTTACCATATGAGGGAAATTCAGAGTGTCTTTCTATGCACCCCCTTCCCTGACCGTAGCCTCCCGTCATGTTCCTTCCCTCTCTCCATTCACTCCTCCATCCAGGTGTACACCTGTCCACTCCTCTGCCCTCCCATCCCTCCACGTGGAGGAAGTACTCACCCATAGGCCAGGTGCTGCTGCACTTCCTGACCGAGTCCTGGGCAGCCATGAGCAGTCTGTGCCCGCGGGGGACTTGGGGGAGCAGAGAGTGTCTTCCGTGGGAGGCAGCTCGAGTGGTCAAGCTGAGCCCGGGGGTCGGTGAGATGCTGCAGTGGCTTGTGAGTCAGTCAGGAAGTAGGACAATGGGAATTTTATGAAAAAATTAAGTAGCAATTAATACTTATTTACATTTTTACTTTTAGTATTAGAGACAGAAGTATCAATCAATATATGTATTTTGAGTGAAAGAATGTATATGTTTTAAAGTTTCTGATGTGTTTACTTTTGCTTCACCACCTGTTCAATTCTCTTGCAGATTTTTGAAAGGATATTGTTTATATGGGCGATACGTCACCCTGCCAGTGGATATGTTCAGGGGATTAATGACCTTGTCACTCCTTTCTTTGTAGTCTTCATGTGCGAACACATAGGTAAGACCATATCATGATGTTTGTTCTCGCAGACATTAAATGTGAACTTTGGTGGCCTTTGTTGCACCACTGTTGAGAGGCGCCTTTAGGTTTAATGTACTGACAACTAAAAGTAGAGAATAATAGTTTTCTCATTGGTGCCAGCTTTAAAAAATGCCTGTAAATCCACGTGTTTAACTACTGAAGACTTTAAGATGCAGTTTTTATTCTTACTGTCTTCTTTTTAATAATACACAAGGAGCGGTTTTGTTCTGATGGTGTCAGAGCGCTGGCTTTCATCGTGGGGATTTGAATGGATTGGGCCAAGGTGATAGAACGTTTGTCGAATGTTCTGCTTACAAGCTAAAACCTGAACCCTCTTTAATTACATTCTGCAGCAAGTTGTCTCCTTTCTACTTTTGATATACTAGTAGTGGTTCATTTTATGGGAATGTTAATTACACGTAAAATAATTGGTTTAACAGAGATTTAGGTTGGGCTCTGCGGTCTCTTTGAGGACTGTGTATTTTTTCCCATTTATGTTATAGCAGTCCACTGTAATATGACTTTACCTGTTATGAATATATGTTAATTTTTAAAAAAAAATCTGAAAATATAGGTATGGGATCTCTTTTTAATTTATCTGTGACTAAAAAAATGAATAACCAAAGGAGGGATTTGCTGTTTGGTTGTAGCATTTTTATTAAAAACCGATCTTAATTTGTCTTTGTCTTCCCGACTTGATATTTCTTTGTTTTTATGAGATTATGTTTCTCACCACTTCAGTTTCCAGCCCGCTTCAGATTCTCATCATTGTTGTAATCTGAGGGAGGAGGTTTGGCCGGGTCAGATTATCCTCTGAGGATGAGAACATGCCCATTCAGTGCATTTCATTGCCACCTCTCACACTTTGTTTGCGTTGCTGATTTCATAGGAGGTCTTTCATTGCTAAGCAACTAATGAGGACCACCACCGCTCCCTCCCTAATCGGCTCTTAAGTAGGGGAGAGGCCGGTGCCTGAGAGCCGCTTGCCTGTCTGTTTCTTACTCCTGCGCTTGACAGATAATGAAAATGTTCTTAATGATCCTAGAACAGTAGGACCTGTCAGTAGACTTCGGGGTTGTTAATTGAAAGAAGAAGTTCAGCTGAGATGTGATTAGAGAATTGATATTCCATGTTAAATAGACCATTTAATTAATGTGGTAAGTAAGCTTGTCTTAAGTACTTTACCACCAACTCATGTTGTAAGACCCAAGTGATCCTTACCGAGTTTGCCTGAATCATCAGCGAGATGGGGTGAAGGAGCAGGACCATGGTGGTCATCCACAAGAGAGGAGAACTGCAGGAAGTAGAATTTGTGTTCTACAAGTAGTGTCTTCCATCGAGCTCAGAGAGACTGTACCTGCCTTGCTGTGATGCCCCCCCGCGCCATGTGCACACATGTACACACATGTGCACATGCACAAGGATGCACACATGCATCGAGAAGGTGGACAGGGTGCTTTGGGGATGTTCGTATGAAATGTATCATTTATTTCTGGTGATTGGCTGTGTCATTAAGTGGACATATTTTACTTTTCTGCCCTGGTTTTCAGATACAGTTGGTGGAAGTGAGATCTTTTAGCTCCTGCCCCCTGGGCTTGGGAGTATTCAATGTGTTGGTCCAAGTCTACCTCTCCTTACTTTAGAAAGCCTCATGTCTGTTTAAGTGGCCTGGAGCCCTACCCTCCAGCCTCCTAGGTGGAAGAGTGGTCCTTCACGCAGACCTTCGTGTGTGTGCTGGGGTGCTGGTCTTGGGCAGAGGACCGGGGTGTGGAGACCATATCAGTTCAGTCACCCCATGTTGAGTGTGCATCTCCCAGCCCTCTACAGGGCTTGTAGGGATGCAGGCGAGCAAGGCAAGTATGGTTCCTGCCCCTTGGAGCTTGTGGTTACATTACAGCAAGAAGACAGGTTTTAAACAAGTAATGAGGAAGTTTAATGAAAACGGACATTCGTGTTATGTAGAGGTGTATGGGGTGCAGGAAAGCACACCCAGGCTACCGGGTCGGAGGAGCCTGGATTCTGTGACGCTCCAGCTGTGCCTTGTGGGATGAGCAGGTGCACCCTGTGCAGAGAGCGGCAGGAGTGCAGTTGAGAGGCTGGAAGAAGTGCTGTGATGCCGGGGACAGTGATGAGGGAGGACAGGGGAGATCTGGTTCTTCTGGGGATGAGAGGAGGAGTCCATGGTCCAGTCCTGACATCATGGGGGCTGCAGATGGTGGGTGGAGTTGTGTGGCTCTGTGTGGCGGTGGCACTGGGGGAACACGGGCAGGCCAGACTGAGTCCCTGTGGGAACTTTGGGCCAAGTCTCCTGGGTGCCGGAAAGCCTGGGGGTGTGCAGCTGAAGCATGGCCTGCTCAGTTCTTGTTTGGTGACATCTGCCTTGGCTGCAGAGATAGGAGGTGCTCTGGAGAAGCTCACAGGCAGGGGCACACATGCTGGCAGCCACGGGGCTGAGGCTGTTTCAGTTTGCTGACTTTTTTCAGCAGAAACCTTAGATGCTTTGCTTACTGAAGATCTTAAAAATATCTTTATTTCCTTCAGAGGGTAAAACTTGGTAATAGGATTCTGTGGTTTGGATAGCTGAGCACCCTGGCAGGACTTTGGGGTCAGCATTCTGTGCTCACGTGACCCCTCAGGCTCTCGAAAGGCCAGGAGTGCGGGGATTAGCTTGCATGGGCACTCCCTGCCGAAAGCTGCATGTGACTCCGTTCTCAGGGCAAGCCTGTGCTGTGTTGGTTTTCCTTTCTTCTCAGCTGAACTCTGGGAACCAGTCCCCATTAATGGAGAGGATAAGAAGCTCCTGGGTGTGAGATCCCTCTAGGGGCCCGCAGGCTGTGGTGGGCAGAACTGCCAGGCCTGATTGAGAGCCGGGCTCTTCCTGTGGGGTGTGTGCTGTGGGGCCCCAGCTCCAGGCGCACTGTGTCCCTGCTGGTTCACGAGGGAGGCGGGGAACCTGGCATTGGCTCCAGGGACTGTGACTTCTGAGCGGCAAGGGTGCACATAGCAGCCCCTTCATGCCATGTTGTTTGACTTGAGAAAAAAGGATATGGGAAGGGAACGATGGCTGACATATCTGGGGTGACAAACGGGCTCTGATTTGGAGGACTTTGGCTCATCAAGTAGATTGCTTCCTGGAAAGGGGGTGTTCTTTGCAGAGTTGGTTCATTTTTGTAGAGAGGCTGGCCAGGAGCATGATTGGTAGAAGCGACTTGCAGGGAGGAAAGAAATGCTTAGAGAATGCTGGGAAACCAGAAGCAAGGAGAGAACAGGAGTAGCCTGGCAAGGGAGCACCGTGCAGATGGTCCAGCAACCCTGATGGTCTCTCAGGGCCGCCAGCGCAGCACTGGGATGGGTCAGAGATGAGTGCCACCCGCTCAGGTCTCCTCGCCGAGTACCTCACACTGCTGAGGAAAAGCAGCTTGGTCCCACTCTCACAGGTCACAGCATCCCCAGCTGCAGGTTTATTAGCACATGAGTATAATGCATGCTGTCACAGGCACTCATGAGACATGTAGGCACCTGTACACACAACAGGTGCCAGCCACAACCTCTCCAAGGAAATGGGGCACAAACTCTTGGCTACCCTTTGAATGGGCCCGTGGTCCTGGAGGTGCCGTTGTCCTGAGGAAGGGTGGTTGGGAAGGAGGTCAGGAGACTTCTTATGATCTCAGAGGTAGAGTAGCAGCGTGCAGAGCCCGTCCAGATGTGGAGGCTGCTAAACACAGTCATTTAGGGGGCGCTGAGCCTGGGGAATTCCTGTGAGTGGAGTGTGGCAACGGGGGTGTGTAGTATGCTCAGAAGATTCCACCATGGAAGAGTGCCCTGTGCCAGGAAGGTTTGGGAACTTAAGAGGCCAAAGCCTTAGGGATAAGAAGCTTTCAGTGCTAAACACCAGGTTTGCTGAAGTGTCAATGTGCCTGGTTAGATCCGAGCCTCGCCTGGGTGCTGGCTCATGCAGATCACATCCTTGACCCAGGGGCGAGGCAGAGTGTGCAGGACTCTCAGCCCGCACACGTGGCAGAGACGTCCCCTCCTCCTGAAACAGGCATGTGCTATGTTCGTGAACTTTACCTTTTGGAAGTTGGAGAAAGCAGCAAGGTAGCTACTACTTTGCACTTAATTCAGGCCCCTGAGGAAGGCAGGTCTAGGCTAAGGCTGGCAGTTTCTGGGTACAGCACGATGATTTGGCATTTGTATCCCCTGCAGAGCGGTCACCACTGTGGTCTACTTGAAACCTGTCACCACAGACAGTCACAGAATTTTTTTTTCTTTGGATGAGAGCTTTCAGGATCTATTCTCATGGCAACTTTCAGATACGGACATCATGTCATTAACTGTAGTCACCGTGCTGCACTTCCCGTCCCTGTGACTTGGTTACTTCCCTACCGGAAGTTTGTGTCCTTGACCCCCTTCACCCATTGAGCCCCCACCCCACCTCAGTGTTATTTTAGAGAACCTTTCATCATGGAAGGTTTTCATGTATGAGGCCAGCAGAATGGTGGCTTGATGAAGCTCCCTGGGCCGTCCCACGGCGTCGAGGGTCGTCAGCGAGCGCCGTGTTTCCTCTTCGCCTGCTCCTGACCTGTTCCTACGGAAACAGTAGCTCTGCTGAGATCTACTTTACATGCCATAGAACTCACCTACTGCGAGCAGAAAATTCAGTGGTACTTAGGCTGTCCTCACAGTGCAGCCACCATCACCCGTTCAGGATACTTTCACCATCCTAGAAAGTGATCCTGTGCCTACAGTGGCCCCTGTGCATCTCCTCCTCTGCCAGCCCTGCGTCAGAACCCAGCTGCTTTCTGTCTCCACACGTCGTCTCTTTGGACATTTCATGTAAATGCAGTCCATGATGGGGGTCTCTTGAGGCTGGCTTCTTTCACTTCACATGTTAAGGCCCATACAGGTAGCAGGTGTCAGTACTTATGGTCCACTAACCTCCCCTTATGTGGATACAGCACGTTTTATTCATCCACGTACTCACTGATGGACATTTGAGTTCTTTCTACTTTCTGGTTATGATGAATAATGCCGCGGTAGGCCGTGTGTGCAAGGTTTGGTGCACACATGCGTTCCTCTCTCCTAGTGTCTGTGTATACAGTGTTTGTGCGGCAGTGGCTGTACCTTTTGACATTCCCGCCAGCGATGTGGGGGCTCTCGTGTGCCCACATCCTTGCCAACGCTTGCCACAATTTTATGTTTTTCAAGTGAGGTAGAAGTTATAGCTGTCCCTTCGGCCCCTGAATCCCGTGGCTTTGCCTTGTCCCCTCGGCGCTGCCGTGTGGTGTTCCCTCCTCTCTCTGCAGTCCTGTCGATCACAGCTCCTTGAGGCGGGGCTGGGGTCTGATGTGCGCATCATGTGCTTGGAACACAGTGGAAGCTCAGCACGCCCTGAATTGAACCAGATCCCTGCAGAGTTTTTGTGTGGGTTGTGCTGTTAGAAAACATGCTTTTCAGTGCGTGAGTAGAAGTACCTGCTCACCATGGGGAAGCCGGAAGCTGCGGCCGCGTGGCGGAGAGTCAGTTCTTGACCTTGACAGCCCCACCATTGACGAGGGGAACCTGTGTTTACGTCTCTTTGCCTACAAGTGGCCTACAAGTCACTCAGGGAGGGCTGGGCAAGGGGCTCCCGCCTCTCCATCCCTGCAGTCACCCTTCCCGCCTGAGGGGTCGTTGCCCAGCTCCAGGGGAATCTTGCATCTGCCCGCCCCTCGTTTCCATACCTCCGGGCGGAGTTGCGGTGTCTCCTGTTCCAGGGCCTTCCTCCTCCCTGCCTCCCTCTGCCCACAGCCAGCTTCTTCTCTGGGCTGCTGGCTAGGAAGCAGACTTGGCCCCACGTTCTTCCTTTCCAGGCTAAGGTCAGCACGTGGGTCCCAGCATCTAGGGTCTGCACAATCTCATCTAGCCTGGAGCCTGAGCTGCGTTTTTCCACCTGTCCTCTGGGTCAGGGCCCTGACGGTTGCCTGTTGCTAATCGCTGTGGTTGCTGTGCTTGTGCGTGTCCCCAGCAGGCCGGCGCAGGGTGGGGCCAGCCCCGTGTTGGCCCTCCAGGGGACCACCTGTCTGGGTATACTTCCTCTGTCTTTTCTCTGTGCATTGTGATTACTTAGTCGAGGTTATATTATATATAAGATTCTGTTTTGTGCTTTCCCCCCATTTAACCTTATATCAGGCTTTCCCCTGTATCATTAAGAAATCTTTGTAAAGATCGTTTTTACCTCCTGCACATAATATTCTATTGAGATAATGCAGCATAATACATGAAACCCTTCTACTGTTGGATTTTTTTAAAGGCTTTTTCCCTCTAGGCATGGTGTAACTTTAAAGTAAAGACTGTATTTTTCAAGCAGCAACTATCATATTCCTTTTAACAATGTTACATTTGATTTAAAATTAAGAATCATTCCCTCACCTTGCATTGCACAGTTTAATCAGAGGATTATACTTTAAATATCTTCAGCAGAGTGAACAACAAAGCAGCATCCTTTACCCCCCATCAGCTGTGCTATTAAATTTAGAAACTGTTCCGGTGGAGCACTTTGGATAGACACCTCGGGCTGATTACATGTGGACTGGGCCTGTGGGAAGCGTGGCCGGGGTGGCGAGGGGCGTTTGTCTGTTCGTTCTCATTATCAGAATGTGTAAACTCTGATCAACTTCATTTTGTGAGGAATCCCTGGATGGCTCAGCAGTTTAGCACCTGCCTTTGGCCCAGGGCATGATCCTGGAGTCCCGGGATTGAGTCCCACATCGGGCTCCCTGCATGGAGCCTGTTTCTCCCTCTGCCTCTCTCTCTCTCTCTCTGTCTTTCCTGAATAAATAAATAAAATCTTAAAAAAAAAAAACAAAAAACAACAACTTCATTTTGTGTGTCATTTTCTCTTAAATTACTCTTGACTGCAAATATGGAAAGGAACTGAAATAATGTGTTTACTTAAGAAAATTAAGAACGCATGTTTTTATGTTCCTGTATGGAAGTCAGAGTCTCAGAAGTATGGATTGATTTTTAGCCCATTGGTTTTGCCCAGAGAAGATGTGCAGCATACGCTTCATGCAGACCTAGGGGCATGGAGCTGTACTTAGTGCACCATTGGCAAAGGAAGTGCATTTCCACAACCAGTCAGGACTCGTGGGGGAAATCATGTGGGGGATTTGTGATTCACCGCACGTGAGCCGTGTGGTCATTCTTTTGCCTGTTTCTGCCCTTGGAGTATAAATCGGGCTTCTGTAACAATGAGAGAAAGAAGAACTGTTGCTGCTGATGAACCAGTTTCAGAAATTGTTGCCTTAACCTTCCTTAGTTGCATTTAAGTCTTGTCGTGCTTTCTTTTTTCCATGTGTCTCCTGAGCAGCGCTACTGCTAGGTGCATCCTCTGCATGGCTTCCTTATGTGTTCAACATGGCCCAGGTAGTGTGGTCCTCCCTTATCCCCAGAGATGTCTGAGAACAGGGAGTTTCCTGTGGAAACTCTGGTTCCATGGGGGGAACGTGGAGGGCAGGGGTCCCTGGGAATCAGGGTGTCAGAGCCAGAGAGGGGAGGGCCGCTGAATGTGCGGCCCCTGCAGTGACTGTAAGGTGCCACGTCCTTGCAGAGCTTGTGACTCATATGGAGTCATATTTTCTATTTAAAAACATGCTGATAATCAAAGTAATGGACTTCTTGTTAAAAGTTAGAAAACCCAGTAACAGTGTGGGTCCATATCCCAGAAACTGTCACTGAGATGCTTTGTTAATTTCCTTCTGGCCTTTGTGTCAATGTACTTTCTTTACCTAGTAGCAGTTATATTATGCATGCACATTTTACCGTTGCTTTTTTTTTTTTTACCGTTGCTTTTTGCTTAGTATCTAAGCATTTTCCAAATCATTAAACATTTTTTGAAATGTCTTTTTATATTTATTTATTTATTTATTTATTTATTTATTTATTTATTTATTTTTAAAGATTTTATTTATTTATTCATAGAGATGCAGAGAGAGAGAGGCAGAGACACAGGCAGAGGGAGAAGCAGGCTCCATGCAGGGAGCCCGATGTGGGACTCAATCCCGGGTCTCCAGGATCACGCCCCGGGCTGCAGGCAGCGATAAACAGCTGCACCACCGGGGCTGCCCCGAAATGTCTTTTTTAAATTTATTTTTATTTTTTTTTTAGTTTTTAAAGATTTTATTTATTCATGAGTAACACACACACACACACACACACACACACACACACACACACACACAGAGAGGCAGAGACACAGGCAGAGGGAGAAGCAGGCTCCATGCCTGGAGCCCGACGTGGGACTTGATCGCGGGTCCCCAGGATCACACCCTGGGCTGCAGGTGGCGCTAAACCGCTGTGCCACCAGGGCTGCCCCCTGAAATGTCTTTTTAATGGATAGTGACACACAATTTTTGGTAGTGGGTGGGAAACTGGACAGAAGATCAGTTTCAAGCAACTAGAAAGCAACTAGATCAAGCAACTAGAAAGAAGACTAGTGAACTGAATACTAGTTAGAGCTAACAGATGTCTACGGAGTGCTGCACCCAACAGCAATAGGACACATATCCTTCTCACGCACATGTGGGACAGTGTCCAGGGTAGACCATATGCCGGGCCAGAAAGTGAGCCTCAGTACATTGGGAAAGATGGGGTCATACAGAGTGCTCTCTGACCTCAAGGACATTTCGTTAGGTATCAGTAATAGCAGGAAATGTGAAGAAATTGACAAATATATAAAGAAGAGCAATATGTCAGAGAAGAAATCATAAGGAAAATTAGATGTTACTTTGAGATGAATGAAAATGAAAACATACCAAAACTTATGGGATACAGCTACAGCGGTACTCCAAGAGAATCTGTAGTCGTAAATGACTGTATTGGAAGGAACATCTCAAAACATTGACTTCTTCAATTTTAGAAGCCACAAAAAGAAGAGCAAACTGAAGTCAAAACAAACAAGGAAGGAAATAAAGATTAGAACAGAAACCAGTGAAACACAGTATATAAAAACAATAGGGAAAACCAACACAACCAAAGCTGGTGGTTCAGAAACATCAACAATGTAGGCAGGCTGTAGTCTAGCCTGACCTTGAAGAAGAGAATGCTGGCATCACTGAAATCATGAGGGGGTTCAGAAGTAAACAGCATTAGGTGATACTATGAACAGCTCTCTAAATGATGTAATACAAATAATTGAGATACTCCATCTCTGACTATGGTGGTTAACTTTGTACCAACCTGACTAGGCTGTGGTGCCTACTTATTTGGTTAAATACTGGTGTAGACACTATGGTGAAGGTATATTTTAGATGTGATTAACATTTAAGTTAGTAGTCTTTGAATAAAGCAAATTATCTTGCTTGGTGTGGATAGGCCTTATCCAGTCAGTTGAAGGGCTAAGAGCAAAGGCTGAGATTTCCTGAAGAAGAAGAAATTCTCCTTAAGACACAGAATGCGCCTAAGTTTCCAGGCCGCTGGTCTGTCCTGCAAATGTCAGACTTGCCAGTCTCTGTAATTATGTGAGACCTATTCCCTCAAATAAATCTCTCTCTCTCTCTCTCTCTCTCTCTCTCTCTCTCTCTGTGTGTGTGTGTGTGTGTGTGTGAGAGAGAGAGAGAGACCATGTTTATCGAGAGAGAGAGAGAGACCATGTTTATCAGTGTTAGTATCCATGTATAAGAGCAATTTATATGAGGCTGAATTGCTTATTCATACCACAAAAGACCAGATGACTTCAGTGGTGAATCCCACCAAATATTTAACAAAGAATTAATACCACCCTTTCACAGACTCTCCCAAAAATAGAAGAGAAGGAACACTTTTCAGTTCATTCCCCGAGGCTCATATTATCCTGCTATCACAATGAGACAAAGACAACACATGGGAAGAAAATGACAGACCAGTATGCCTTATAAATATGGATGTAACAGTCCTCAGTAAAACACTGACAAATGGAATGTACCAACATAGTAAAAGGATTATGCATCATGACAGATGGGATTTATCCCAGGAATGCAAGGTTGGTCTAACGTATAAAAACCAATCAGTGTAATACACCTATTAACCGAGTAAGGGACAAAACCCACATAATCATCTCACTTGAGACAGAAAAAGCATTTGACAAAATATTGCACCTTTTCATGATGAAGACACTCAACACATTAAGAACAGAAGAACTTCCTGATAAAGAGCATCCATGAAAAATGCACAGTTCACACCATAGTCGCTGGGAAAGACAGAGCTGTCTCCCTACAACCAGGGGCAGGATGAGGATCTGCACTTTCTACTTCTCTTCAGCACTACTTCTAGCCAGGGCAAGTAAGCAAGAAGATGAAGTCAAAGGCAACCAGAATGGAAATGAAGTAAAACTACCTCTCTTTGCAGATGAGAGATCTTGTGTATAGAAAGTCCAAAGGAACCCACTAAAAAACTATGAAAGCTAATAAATGAATTTAGCAAGGTTGTAGGACGTAAGATCAAGATATAAAAATCAGTTATAAGGGCGCCTGGGTGGCTAAGTCAGTTAAGTGGCTCTTGATTTCGGCTAGGTCATGATCTCAGGGTCCTTTTTCTCTCTCTCAAACAAATGAAATCTTAAAAAAAATCAGTTATATGTCTATACACTTGTGATATAAAATCCAAAACTGAAAATAATTTCACTTATATTAACATTCAAATTGAATAAAATAGGTATGAGTTTGTAAAGAAAAGTGTAAGATTTATACTTTGAAAACTGTAAAACATTAAAGATATTAAAGATTTAAGTAAATGGGCAAACATCTCATGTTCATGGATTGGAACACTTTGTAGTGTTAAGATGGCAGTCCTTCCCAAATTGATGTAAAGATTCAGAGCAACCCTGTCAAAGCCATTGACTTTTTAGCATAAAATGACAAGTTTATCTTTAACATCATATGGAAATGTAAGAGACCCAAATTAATCAAAACAATCTTATAAAAGAACCAATTTGTAGGACTCAAACTTACTAATATCAGAACTTACTACAAAACTCAATAATCACGTGTCATCCTGGCATATGGATAGACATCTAGATTAATGGAAAAGAATTGAGAGTCTAGAAATAAATCTTCATGTTTATGGTCAGTTGATTTTTGACAAGGATGTCAAGACAATTAAATTGGAGAAATGGTGTTTTTCAATAAATAGGGCTGGGACAACTAGGTCTTGATTTGCAAGAAAAAATGAAATTCCATCCCTGCCTCTCGCCATACACAAAAATAAAGTGAATCATAGACCTAAATGGAAGAGCTAATGCTACATAGGAGTAGATCTTCATGACTTGGGGCCACGCCATGGCTTCTTAGGTATGACCCCAGAAGTGAAGGTGATCAAAGAGGAATGCAGGTAATTTGGACAATATCAAAATTAAAACTTTTGTGCTGTAAATGATAGTCTCAAAGGAAGTGGAAAGACATCTTCAGAGTGGGAGAAAATATTAGCAAATTGTATATCTGATAAGAGGCTTAAATCTGTAATAACATAAGGAACTCTTATAACTTAGTAAGAAGACAATCTAATTAGAACGTGAGCAAAGAATTAGGATGGATATTTCTCCAGAGAAGATGTTTGAATGGCTAGTAAGTGCATGAAGGAATGGTTGATGTCATTAATCTTTAGGGAATAGAAATCACACCACAGTGAGATACGCCATTTCATACCCACCAGGGTAGCTGGAATCAAAAAGAGGAATAACAGCAAATGTTGGCGAGGCTGCAGAGAAATTTGCAGTCTCTTGTGTTGTTGAGGGGAATGTAACACTGGTGTAGCTACTCTGGCAGACAATTGGGCATTTCATCGAAGAGTTAAACAGTTACTGTGTGAGTGTTTGTAAGAGTGCTGTTCATTACAGCCCACAAAAACTAAAGCCAACCCAGATGTTCATCAGTTGATGTACATGTTAGTGAAGGGCGGTATCCCCTGATGGTGCAACATCACTGAGCAAGAGACACTGATACGCTTTAACTCGGGTGAGCCCAAGGACAGCATCTGCACAGTGCAGGATCCCATTGGTATAAAACGTCTGGAACAGGCAAATATATAGAGACAGTGCAGATCAGTGGTCGCTTGTGTCTTAGGTACAGAATGGGGGCGATGGAGATTGACTCTTAATGGGCACCTGGTGGAAACCGTCCTAGAATTGGATGTGGTGGTGGTTGTGCAATTTAGTGACTAGACCATAAACCACTTTAAGTGGCTGTGTTGTGTGTTATGTAAGCTGATTCTCAGGAAAGCTCTTTAAAAAGAAAGCAGAGGCCGTATCTTAGTCTGTCTGGGCTGCAGCGACAAAAGAGCAGAGTGGGTCACTGCCAGCAACAGAAACTTAGCTCTCATAGTTGTGGAGGCTGGATGTGTAGGGTCAGAGCGCCAGCCTAGGCTAACGGTTGTGAGCTGATGTCTTCGCTCCTTGCTGTGTCCTCACGTGGTGGAAGAGCGAGGGAACTCTGTGGGGCCCTTATAAAACACTGACCCCACTCGTGGGTGCTCCTTCCTCATGACCTAAGCACCTCCCAGGGCCCTAGCCCCCAACACCATCATCTCTGGGGGTTGGGATTCAATGTGTATATTTTTAGGGGGATGGAGACATTCAGACCACAGAGGGCCCTTGTTCTAGTGAGAGGAGAAAGCATAGCTTGGTAGTTTTCTGTGGATGAACATCTGTGTGGTTTCAACTTTTTCAGTGTGATTGATAATACATGTGGTATCTGTAAATAAGTTCCTGATTGCATTTGGGATTACTTTCTTGTCGTGCATTGTTAGAAGAGGTGTTTCTGCATCATGGTTGTATCTGAGTCTTGATGACGTTTGTGGGGGGTATTTACGTGGAGGGTGCTTGAGGGCCCACACCCACCAGCCACCCAAGAGATTGCTCTCACTCTGGCTCTGGTGTGTTCTGAATATTAAGTACTAATGGGTCCTTGATCTGCTAGCTTGAGACAGGCCTTACGTCGTGTCTGTGCACTTACATATGCGCTGCCCTCACTGGTAGATACTTCAGTATTTACATGTGAGCGTGTTCGACATGGGCCAGAGCTCAAAGATGTTAAGTGACTTGGTGAATTAATTGAAGAGCCAGGAGCAATTAATACACTCTACAGTATTGACATTTGAGTTTTCAGCCTGCAAGAATCTTATTTAGTGGGTCTAATTAGGAACTCAGGAAAGACCAGAGTGTGTGTGTGCGCGCGCCTGTGTGCGTGCGTATGAATGAATGCATGCGTGCTCGTGTTGCAGAAGCTCATGTTTGACCGACAGCCCCTTCCAGGTGACCGGGTCCCACTTGGAGGATGGTGGTGGAGGAGTCCGTTGGTGCAGTTTTGCTGGAATGTGGTATCAGCCGGGTTTCTGATTTGCTTGCATGCAGGGGAGATGGTGGTATTCCCGGTGAACAGTGACGTGAGGGCATTAGGGCCCCTGCCAAGAGAGAACCAGCCCTTTCTTTGGCGTTTGGGCCTGTTTCTGGGACCCTGTTTTACATTATCCCATTCTTGCTCCCCAGTCCGCCTCCCTCCCCAGGCTGACCGCACCTCACCTTTCCTCCGTCACCAGAAGCGACGGCTTGGGTGCAGCCGTTCGTGTGTTAGGTGGTGGATCCCGATGCTCCTGCAGCACCAACTCTGGGCTGCGTGTTGTCCATACGCGGTGGTGGGCTAGGTTTGCAAGTCGAGACTGCCCTCAGAGTCTCTCAAGTCCCTCAGACTAGGGGCCTCCAGATCCGGGAGTGAACTGTCTCGTTTCTCCCTGCAGTGACATGATGGCCTCCCCACTGTGCGCACAGCCACCGTGTTGGTTGAGTGGTGTAGGGTCACGGGTTGAGAAGGGGCTCTCCCTCCCTCACCCTCCTGCTGCCACTAATTCCCTCGAACTAAATTTGTGGTTTAATTAACTTCACGGGGTGTCTCTCTCAGTTCCCGCGACAGCCGTCCAGGGCAGGTGTTACTGCCTTTAGTGCAGGGACGGGCGGGGGAGCCCCTGCCTCCCAGCAGCCGGGCTGGTGGCCCCGGCCCAGCACAGCCTCCCAGGTTTGGGGCAGCCCAGGTCTTGTCAGAGCCAGGAAGGCTTTGGATCATGCGAGTGTTGTGTGAGCCGCTGGCTCTTCCAAGGCCTGTCTCCCCCCTTACCGTTGTTCTCGACAGGCTGCCTAAAGCCTTCCTCACTGTCGGGCCTGGTCTCAAGCCTCAGGTGCGGGGACTTTATCCTGTTGGTTGGGGCTCTTTGTACAGACTTGTAAAAATCCTTTCTTCAGGGAACAGGTTCTGCTTCCTTCCCACTGAAACACATTCTCACATTTTTTTAGGTGAGTTTCTCTTCATTTCCTGTTTTTAAATTGCAATCTGTGCTGAAGTGGTCCTGTCTCTGGCCAAGAAGAAACCAACAGAACTGTCCCCTACTTTTTACCCATGTGATATAAGCCTGTGCCCCCTAATATCCAGAAACTTCAGTCATCTAGCCCAGGGCCTTTGGAGACTTTGAAGGGTGACCTCATCCACTTTGCACTAAGCCCAGGATGGGCGCTGAGCCTCGTGCTCGGGGCTGGCGGTGTTACCGGCTGCACCATGGACCGTGGCGTAGCTCTGTGTCCTCTCCCTCAGGGACAGCTGGCCCCACACGCTGCACATGGGCCCTGTCTCCTGGGCCTGGGTCAGGAGTCCCTGCGGGCATCGAGGCCTTACAGGGCCGCGTGGGCTCAGGGGAGGCTTTGCCACTTACATTTGGAGAACCTTGTCCATCCTCCCATGGACTATAGCTCTCCTTGGATTTTTATATTCTCCTCTGTTAGAGTTGGGGGTTCACAGAATGGTTTTTGTGTGACGCACATTAGTTAGTGTGGCCTTTGCTTTCTAGCACCCTCGCGTGTTTCCCTTTTATTCTAGGTGATCGTGGAAGTCCCAAGGCCACTTGCAGACCAAGTTATGTTTTATTAATACCGGTTTGCCAAGCCCATTCACGAGTGCATACTTGCACTCAGGCCATGTGCCGCTTCTTCCTCTCAGAGTGTCACAAGAGTTGTTGGTGAGATGTGACAGCCTTGCCCAGATGGGCACTGTCCTGGGTCCCGTGCAGCCCTGGAGGGTGACCAGCACTGGTGAGAGCATCCTGTGCAGTATGCCGGCTGGGGCAGGCCGTGAAGGGGACAGTCTGTGGACAAGGCCTGAGCTCCACAGGGCGGCCCCTGGACATGGCAGACCACCCCCCCACCGGGAGGGGGCACCATCACCAGTGCTCAGTTTGGAGGTGCGCTGTGACCTCTTCTTGGTGGTTGCATGTCACATGTTATTTTTATTTTACCCATAAATGTCATTGGATTTTTTTTAATTGATGGCATTTAGTTATGAATCCTTATGGTATGTTCTATGATCTGTTCTTTTCTTTGTATTTCCAGTTCCATTCTACAACTTGGGGAAAGATATCCCTGCTTACAGATTGATTTATTGTGAAGGAATACTTTATTCTGATATTATGAGGTTTCTTTTCTTTTTCTTTTCTTTTTTTTTTTAGAGATTATTTATTTATTCACGAGAGACACACTGAGAGAGGCAGAGACACAGGCAGAGGGAGAAGCAGGCTCCCTGCAGGGAGCCTGATGGGGGACTCTATCCCAGGACTCCAGGATCACACCTTGAGCCAAGGGCAGCTGCTCGACCACTGAGCCACCCAGGCGCCCTGTGAGTTTTCTTTTCTGACTCATGTGTGCACCGTGTGTGAGCTTACAGGTGGCCACGTGCTCTGAGGCCAGAGTGAGGCTTGATTCATGGGAAGAAGTGTGCCGTCAATGAGCTCACTGCATCAGAGCCATCACCATGGGCCATCCCTGCAGGTCCCATGTCACTGCGGGCACAGGGGGCTCTGCATGGAGATGCGGCTGCCTGAGGCCACCCATCAGGTGCCCCATGTCACCAGGGTTGCCACCCGAAACTCATGCTTTCAGGCAGTTGGCCACCTGTCAGAGCAAAGCCAGAGGTGGCCGGGTGAGGACTGTGGTGTGGCATTGGATTCCATCTGCCCACTTCTTTATGCTGTTACCCTGGGTGGCCCCTCAGGTTCAGGGGCACGTGGTGGTTGCTAGTGTGAGGAGTGCCCACAGCATGGGGGCGGGGGGCGTGCTGAGATATGGTGCATCTGCCCCATGGACTGTTATTTTGAGGGCGGGCATTCTCCATTTCCAAGCTCTGAGGCAGTGGTTTTAGTGTAGTTTTGTTTTCTCCTTCGTGTTCAGTGTTGTTTTAAGAGGGAACACTGGGAGATGGGTGGTTTGGCGACTGCCACCCTCCTTTGCTACTCGAATTTGCTCCCTTCTGACATTTTTATGTTTTGCTGGAGGCCCGCCAACCACCCATTCCTGTCTTGGAGCTGTTAGCGTCCAGCACCAGGCCTACCACAATGGCGCTCTCTTCAGGGTCATTTCTCCAAAGAAACCAGGGTCAGGCACGATTGTAGTCACAGCGACCCGCTGAGCAGTGGGCAGAGGTCGAGTGGGCGAGAGTTAGTTCCTGGACGTCAGGTAGGCGTGCCTGCCAGATGGGCACGGGAGGTGCCGGTGAGGGGCAGTGTGCCTTCCCTTCTGGGCACCCTGCATGGCCTCCCTGGCCGGACGCTTGCAGGAGTTCAGGAGTCCTCCAGAAACAACTCTGATATGCTGGCAGTGCGAGCACCTCCCCCCAGCCTGGGCCCGGGGCGGCTTTCAGGCCTCCTTTGATGACCTCCATCACCGAGCAAGGTCTGAGGACCGGCGGACAAGCAGAGCGTGAGACAGGCTCGAGGTAATTATGGATCTTCCTGTCGGATTCTGGACAAGGGCTGTCAGGTAGTCGCTCAGGCTCTGCGATGGATCCCTGAATAAAGAACAGAACATGCGGGGGCGGGGGGGCCTTGTTCACGGAGCTCTCTCGTGCATGGACACACAGGCCGACGGAGCAGAAAGTCAGTCCCGAGGACTTACCGAACTTACCAGAGAATGTCTCACCCACTCAGCTCCTCACTAACTAGGCTCGACTTAGGGACTTCTGAAAGTTTTGTCAATGGGGTGCCTGGGTGGCTTGGTGGGTTAAGTTTCTGCCTTTAGCCCAGGTCATGATTCCAGGGTCCTGGGATCGAGCCTTGGGTCAGGCTTCCCACTCAGTGGGGGGAGTCTGCTTCTCCCTCTGCCCTTCTTCCTGCTGTGTGTGTGCGCATGCTTGCTCACTGTCTCTTTCTCTCAAACGAATAAATGAATCTTAAAAAAAACTTTTGTCAGATTTATAAGTGTGTGATCATTCTTAAGATTCACATTTATACCTCACAAACATAATCTTAGGTGTTTTGAGGGAGGGGAGCAAGTAGGGTTCTCCAGTGGACCCGTGATTGGGGCTGAGACTACAGACATGTTCTTTAGCTTTGAAGAAGGGTATTGACCTCTTGTAGACTCTCAGGGTCTACTTGAACCCTTTCACTTTTGAGTTTACTCTTTGAACATTTCAGACTATTTGTAAGGCTTGGCATTTGATGACTTTTATTCTATTCTTTAGGGAGAAAATCTTATTTTTGAAGAATAGAGTAAAATCCATTCTTATAGCTATCATATACTTTTTTGTAAATTGAAGATAGAGTGTCAGATCTTAATGATCTTAATTTTTTTCTGTATCTTAAAATATTTTGCTAGTTTATCATTCTAGGTATTTTATCATTACTAGTGAAATAAACCATCCCTTTTGTACGATCCTTCAGTTTTCTTACTGTGTTTCTCAGACGATTACATTGTCTTTCAAAAATGTGTGAAAGAAGTCTGGAGGCATTTTTGTCATTTTTTTTAAGCTTTTATTGAACTCAGAGCATTTGGAATTTTTTATATTCCACCCATAATGATGAAGAGAAGAATGGCAGAGGATGGCCCTTGCCCACTGTTGGGTGAATTGGAAGTTGGGTGCAGAGAGGTGGAGAGCAGCTATCTAGATGTCCTACTGATGTTCACTGATGGTGTCTTGGGCGCAGGCATCAGTGAGTGAATGCAGGAATTCTCAGCACGTGAAGGAAAGCTGCTTTCTCGTCCAGTTAGTCATTCAACAGTAAGGACTTCATCACATAATACTTTGTGGCAACTATGAGGACTGTCCTCTCTTGCTAGAAAGATCTGTATTCTCTAATTTTCTATGACTGACGTTTGTGGGTCAAACTTAGATACAGATGACAAAAGCTGAAAGCAGTGTGTGCTCAAGAGGTGACTGGAAGGGGGTGAAGAGGAAGTCATATAAATGAAGGAAAGCACTGGCCGATCATTCTAACTGGCATCCATAAATCAAAAAGTGAAAATTCTTTGTGTTTCTATAGCAGAGAAGTTGGCTATCCTCTCTTCAACAGAACTGTAAGCCACAACAGCTGCAAAAGTATTGAATTTTGGGGGTGCCTGGATGGCTCAGTTGGTTGGGTGACTGACTCTTGGTTTTAGCTCAAGTTGTGATCTTGGGATCATGGGATCCAACCCCATGTTGGGCTCCATGCTTAGCAGAGAGTGCTTCGGACTCTCTTCCTCTCCCTCTGTTCCTCCTCTGTTCCCTGCCCCTCCAAATAAATAAATTAATCTTTAAAAAAAAAAAAGTTGAGGGCAGCCCCCGTGGCGCAGTGGTTTAGTGCTGCCTGCAGCCCGGGGTGTGATCCTGGAGACCTCGGATCGAGTCCCACATCGGGCTCCCTGCATGGAGCCTGCTTCTCCTTCTGCCTGTGTCTCTGCCTCTCTGTCTCTCTATGAATCAATCAATCAATCTTTAAAAGAAAAAGAAGTTGAATTTTGAAAACAGCAAGGAAAACTACAAGTAACAATCAACTGAAACCTTTTGGAGATGAATATGAAATCTAGGAATTTGATTGAATTTGGAAAGTAAAAGAACCAGAAGTCATGACAAGTTAGGACATGTGAGAGAAGGATCAGAAACCTGGAACCTAGATTGCATTTCAACAGTGTAAGTACAGGAAGAGCCAGAGCCCTGACGAGTGAGCCACACTGCTGGATGTGAGTCCGCAAGTTGTCACCGGTGTTTATGATACAAGTATGGTCTGGCCTCGGTCATGACAGGGGTGATCACTGATTTGCTTGCAAGAGATGTTGCCTATATCCAGCATTTTGTGCCTTCACAACCAGAAAAGTATAGGGAAAAAATTATACTATGCTTAAAATCCTGTTAAAATTTCTAACAAAGTTTTTTATTTTTTTTAAATCTTCCCTTTTAGTTTTCTAAATTATTTGTAAAATGCCTTAAAATACATAAAAATAAGAAATGTGTATTGGACTCAGGTGACAAACAGTGGCGGTTTTTCTTGATATGCTGTGGGTTGCTGAGGTGTCCCATGCGTAGTCTGCAGGTTGTCCTCTGTGGTGTCTAAGAAACTTCTGGGAATGTGGGTTTAGAGTCACTGCATGTTAGCATCAGGTAGACTTGAGTGGGTACCTCTACACTGCCTCTGGTGGGGCTCCTGACGGCAGTGAGGACTCCTGGTTCTTGTTTCTAAGACAGTGACTGGCAGGGAGGGCTCGTGTCACCTTCCTGAGCTCGGGGCAGAGCTGGTGACCCTGGTGGCTTTGGAGCACCTGGGTAGTTTTGGCCATTGACTGGCTGGAGCCAGGCTCTCTAGATGGGTCACTTGCTCTGTAGGGTTGGGGCATGTGTGTGCTTTGCAGGTAGCCAGCTGATTCTTTAAATTTAAGAATTGGTGTTGTGGTGAGTTAACTTACAAAGCCTGGACCTGGGTGGTCGGCACTTTCTCCTTTTTTCTTCCCACTCACTCCCTGCAAGAAAAATGAGGCCTTGGAATTGCTTTGGCAGGAATACCCACTCCTGGTGTGTCAGGCACTGTGCCCAATGTTCTGGGTGCATTCAGGCTTGAAAAGGATTCCATATTCCAGCCGGGAGCGCCAGGCTCATTCAGTGGAGAAACCTGGTCAAGGTCATAGGCCTTTCAGCAGGTTGGACTGCAGGCCTGTGAGAAGTGAGTGGTGCCAGAGTTCTTTTGTTCTTTCCTTTTTCACTCGGAAATCAGGCTGCTCTGTATGCTGTCCACATTAGCTATCGGTAATAGAGCCATCTTTGGTTTGTTTTAACTTTGTTCTGAGGTGTTTTTCCCCTCATTCTTCATAAATACATCTTACTGGCTTCTGAGGGCCCCACACATCCCCACTGCTGTTTGTTCCCTCGGGGAGTTTCAGGGACTCTCTCGTGGGTGATTAGAAATGGCCACTCAGCCCACACTCCTTCGGCTGTTAGCTGTGCCATTCATGTTAGGCGTCTACGTTTTTGCTTCAATAATAAGAATTGAATAGTATTCGAGAAGGATTCAAACTGCATTAATATTTAAGAGCCATTTCGGATCCAGCAAGCGCCCGTGAAACCCTCCTGGATATAATGTATACGGCACATGTCAATTAGGAAGAAGGATGGGGTGTGCTTGGCTCCCCATCCGCGGAGGCTCCTGCGAGCCTGTCTCCTGGAGACTGCGCTCCTCCCGCACGGCCGCCGGCCTCCTAGAGGCGTCCTAGCTGACAAGTCCTGCTTTCTCTTCCTTTGCGGGTCTAAATAGATCTGTATCCCGAGCAGAAAGGAAAATCAATTTAATTACTTATGAAACTTTTCCTTAAGGGCGATTGAATTATGAGGAAGAAATGAAGTATCTGTCATTGCTCAGTTTATTTCAGGGCTGCACACAAGAGGAACTTGTTTCGTTATGAGGACTGGGTGGCCATTGGTGGAAGTAGACCCAGGGTGCCCACGGAGGCACGCTCACCCAGAACCGGGGCTGGAGCCGCGTCGTGCCTCTGGGAGCCGGGGACGGCGCACGGGAGTCTGATGCCTGCGGGAGGCCGGGCTTGAACACAAGCCAGGGGACTTCTGGAAGCAGGTGTCAGAGCAAAGGAATTGTGAAGGAGGAGAGAGCTAATTGCAGTTAATGTAATTATGAGGAGAGAGATGTGCTCCGGGGGGGAGCTGCCTGCCTCACTTCTGGCGAGAGCTGGCCTCCCTGCCTCCCCGCGGCCCCCGTCCCTGTGCCCGACGGGTGCCGGTGCTGGTGGGCGGCCTGGCATCGGGCCCGGAGCCAGGAGCCAGGGACAGAGCTGCTTTGCGGTTTCTTTTCCCCTGTGACACAACTTTGAACAGAAACTAGCTCGGAGAATGAAGTTGTCTTCCAGCTGAGGCCTTAGATGCTCCTCTGTCAGGGGCGGCAGGATGGAACAGTGGAGTGTGCTGCTGGATGGCCGGACCCGGCTGGGCTGTGGCTGTAGGGGCACAGGAAAGCAGCTCTCCCGGCCCCGGCTGGATATTCTTTCTGACGGAGCCATCGACGGACCAATCCGTCTGCCTCCTCGTCTGCTGCCTGCAGGCACCCGTGGCTGCTCTGAGTGGATAATTCAGTGGCTTGAAGTGAATTCACAGAGTTGTGTGGCCCTGGCCACTCATTCCAGCACCTTTCCACCTCTCAGACGAAACCCTTGTGCCCGCTCGTGGTCATGCCCCCCAACCCCTGGCAATTATTGTCTACTTTCCATCTCTGTGGATTTGTCTATTCTGGACATTTCATTCAGTGTCTGGAATCGTACAGCATGTGGCCTTTCGTGGGTGACTTCCTTCAGTGAACATAATGTTTCTGAGGTTCCTCCGTGTTGTAGCATGTGTCGGGATGCTGGTCCTTCTCAAGGCTGAGGATTCGTTGTATAGTAGACCACATTTTGTCCACTCATTGGCTGGTGGGCATTCAGATGGTTTTCGCATTTTTGGCTGTTGTGAGTGATGCCGTCCTGACTGTTTATGTGGACACGTGTGTTTGTTTCTCTTGGGTGTATACCTCGGGGTGCGGTTGTGGGGTCACGTGGTGGCTCTGGGTTTAACTGTTGGAGTTGCTGCGGGACTGGTTTCCAGAGGGGCTGCAGCATCTCACGCTCCCCCGGCTGCACGGGAGGGTTCTGGTCTCCCGCATCCTCGCCCTCACGTGGTGGTGGCTCTTTCTATTACCGTCGTGTTAGTGGGCGCGCAGCATAGTTTGTATTTGTATTTCCCTGATGGCTAGTGCTGCAGAACAGAGTGCCTTTGCATGTGCTATTCGATGCTGATTGGATTCACTTAAAAATCTTTTAACATCTAAAAAAAAAAAAAAAAAAAAAAAAAAAATCTTTTAACATCTGACTTCCTTTGCTGGTAATAAAGTCTGTACACTCTAAAAAAAAAAAAATCTTTTAACATCTGACTTCCTTTGCTGGTAATAAAGTCTGTACACTCTATGCTTTATTTGGGTTTAAATAAACTTTTTTCATTCCTTGCTTTTTATTTTGTTTTTTAAAGATTTTATTTATTTGAGAGAGAGAGAGAACAAGTTGGGGGAGGAGACAGAGGGAGAAGCAAACTCCCCGCTGAGGCTGAGCAGGGAACCTGATGTGGGGCTTGATCCCAGGACACGGGATCATTACCTGAACTGAAGGCAGATGCCCAACCGACTGAGCCCCCCCCCCCCCCCCCAGACTCCCTACATACCGTGCTTACTAATCTTACAACCTCCTGGAATTGGTTTTAGATTTTGTGAAATTAAGGTACTTTTTCATCATTGTTTTTTTTTTTTTTTTTTTAAGGAAAACATATCCTTAGATGGGGGCAAATATTTGATTTATTTTTTGGGTCCCCCAAAATGAAAGTAGAGTTTGATTTTTAAGACAGAAATTTAGGTTTGTGTGAGAATATTTCTGTCACCTTGTGCTGGAGAGAGGCCACAGGACGGCTTGGGAGGGAGAACCACCTGTCCAACTTTATAGCTTCACGTTTCCAACGGCTGAGCCACCTCAGAATCTGTGGGCTGGTTATGACTTTAGTTTTTAAAGTCCAAATAGAGTCCCTGTGTACTGGTCTCCTTGCAGTTCCAGTCAGTTCCGTAGACTTCTGTAAAATCTCTCCTGGTGGTCAATGTTGTAATACCAAGATGTGTGAGCTGTGAGCTCTGCTCTTAGATAGCTACATTTTGGGTCGGATCAGTGGTGATTTATTGTATTCAGTCGTTCAGTTTTTGGGAGGTACTAGATAAACAGAAATGGCACCAATTATGGTGGGGGGGGTGGCAGTATCATCACTCAGCGATATGACCGTTCCACCCTTTTCCTCTATGGGCTCTAGGGGTTCCCTCTGTCAATGCCAATTCTTTTTTTTTTTCTTTTAATTTTTATTTATTTATGATAGTCACAGAGAGAGAGAGAGAGGCAGAGACACAGGCAGAGGGAGAAGCAGGCTCTATGCACCGGGAGCCCGACGTGGGATTTGATCCTGGATCTCCAGGATTGCACCCTGGGCCAAAGACAGGCGCTAACCCGCTGCACCACCCAGGGATCCCTGTTAATGCCAATTCTGTACGGATGATGGCCTGACTCCAGCTCTGACTTGTGGGGGGTGGGGGGCAGGTGCCTACTGCCTTCCTGGTGGGCTCTGGGGTCATGTCCTTGTAGAGGAGGGATGGAGACACCAAGGAGATAAATGACTTGTTCACACTTACACAGTTCAGACCTCATGAGCTTCCTTTTCCTGATGGTTGTTTTATATATGTTGTATTAGAATTAGCTTTTCTGCTGCGTATGACCAAGTACTTGAGAATAATTTGTATCCGGGATCGAAGCAATACCATTGTCCTGTGCAGCTCCAGCTCTGGTTAGAAGGGCAGCGTCGTAGCTCCCTGCACAGTAATGACCTTGCATTCTCAGTCTCCCCGTAGACGTGTGGACACAGCTTCTGAAAACGAGGCAGTGGCATGTGTTTGTTGACTCTCCCAGCCCGCTCTGTTGAGGTTCATGTCCTCTGCCAGACAGGCCAACATCGTTGGGTGCACCGTGGAAGCTGCCCTCTTGGTCCTGCCTATGTGATGGGCACCTGCTTGGGCCGCCCGTGGACATGCTTTGCCCCACACATGCCCATCTGGGTGTGCAAAGAGCGGACCTTGTGGAAGAGAGAGTGGCCAGGACATACTGATGTTTCTCCCACAGGACGGAGGGTGGTCAGTGGCTGCGAGAGGCTGGGGATGTGTCCCCGACACCTGGGGCCTGGGTGTCTCCCTCCCTGTCTACGGTTCAGCCAGGCCTTCGGGTCTCAGAGGCTCCTCTGCCTTCTTGTCTGAAGGGCAGCGTTGGGACCAGGAGCACGTGGGAGCTTTGCAATCAAAACGTGTGCTGGAGAGCAGATGATAGTGTCCGGATGCCAAGGGAAAGGTGCCGCCTCACAGTGCTGTCCTGCAGAGCCCTCAGTGGGTGTGCACGAAGGGCCTGCTCGTGGATGGTGAGCTCGTGCCTGCTGCAGTGTAGGATTTCACGGGTGATTTTCGTTTGGGCTGAGGGTGTTTCATTCATGCAGTTTGCGCCTTGCTCGCTTTATCCCCAGGAGCACAGCAGGGAGAACGAGCCCTGGGTCTCATCCTCCAGCCCTGTCTTCACATCAGCATGTGTGGCTGGGTCAGGAGGAGCATATGCGGTGCAGCCCTGAGGCTCTTCTGCAGCGTGATCACTGCCCTGCTCTTAAGTTGGCGTGTGATGTGCCCCTGTGGTCTGGGAGAGCCGGGCCACTCCCTGCTGAGCTGTGTTTGGTGCTGCCCAGGTGTGCGTCCTGTCCTGGGCTCTGCATGGAGCAGTGGCCTTCCCCAGGAGGAGAGAGCCTTCATTGGGGCACTTTGCTTCAGGCCCAAGGTCTCTGGGGACCATGTAGACAATGTGGTAGGAGCCCTGCGAGGTTAAGGACTTGCTAAGTTAGGGGTGCAGCTGAGTGCTGGGTCACATTATGGGCCCTTCTGGGTGTCTGTCCAGGGATTGTCTTTCTGTAGGGGATGCTGAGAAGCACCCAGTTTAAGAGGGGTGCGCCCACCATATCAGCTGGTTGTCCCCAGACCATTCATTCACCCAGGGTCACTGTGTTGTGTGGATGTGGTCTGTGGACCCTCTTCAGTTCCCCTGGGTTTAGGCGTGTGAGTTTGGTCGATGAATGCTGGCTGAGATTGTGGTCCTCTATGTCCTGTAGCTCCCACAGCCACGGTCCTCACTTCAGAAGCTGTGTACAGGCCTGGGGGGCGATGGGGTCTCCGATGGCTCGCTCCTCTGCCCTCACCGTGCAGGTGGGGAAGAAGGGCAGGAGTGGGCACAGTTACCCAGGTTGTCACAGCAGCAGACAGGCAGCCCTCAGGGCTGGGCCTGCGCTGCTGCATCTGGGCCACGGTGTCTCTGTTGCAACGATTGAGTGTTAGCGTATTTCAAGGCCTGTGGAAGCTGTGTGTGCTGTTCACCATTTGTCTTCCTGTCTGTCGGTTGTGTTGCATGTCCTGGTTTTCTTTACATGTTGACTCCACCTCTGGTTGCTGCGGTGTCTCCCTTCCCCTGCCCCTCCTGCTCCATGTCTCTACGCGTCTACATCTGAGGCACATGGATTTGTCTGTATCAGGCTTAGGGGTGGGCTGGGCCTTCTGCCCAGGGACATGGCCCCCGGTCATGACGGCAGTGTGGCTTGGCATTCTCAGCCGGTTAGGCCTCTCGGCTCCCTGGTGGTGATTCTGCTGCTGTTCTTACATTCTGTTGCTGACTTGGGGGACCTGGTGGTTTAGCTCTTTCTTCACGAGACACAGAAAAATTACCAGGGCATTTAGAGTCCTGCTCTCACCTGATAAACTCGCCCTTTAACGCCGACTGTGAGTAGAGAGGGATGCTCTTTGTACCCCGCCCAGGCGAGGTGCTCAGAGCCACGGCGTGTTGTCTAGGAAACCTGCCCGGGGAGGCGGCAGGGGCGAGGGGCTGGAGCATCAGCAAGATTGAGAGAGATTGCTGAAGCCATGCAAATGACAATAACGAAGGGCTTATCTTCAAGTAAAACGTTTTAGGTGAAAGAGAACAAGAAATCAAAGCTTTTTCAGCAGAAGAGATTCTCATTATTATTTTAACCCTGGAATTGACGAGGCCGATGCCATCTTTACGTTGCTTCCCATTGGTTAGTCCCAGGGCAAGAATTGGATAAAGAAGCAGGAGCAGGTTCTCAAGGACTTTGAGAACCGGTACACGACCATGGCTGCAGGAGGCTCCCCGGGGCCTGCCCCTTGCAGTTCCCCCCGCGCTCGGCTCCTGCAGGGCCTGGGGCGGGCCCCTTGCTCCATGTCTGCCTCCTGCCATGTCGGCTCTGGGGCTGGTGGCTGCTCCCTTTGGGACTCCTTTGATGGCGCACCGAGGGTGTCTCTGCTCCATGGCTTGTGTCCTTGAAGGGCTTTTCAGGAAGAAAGGAAGAACAGTCATTTAAACTGAGCCCATCCCTGCCACTTAGAGACCCTGTGAGACAAGTAACTACTTTCTCCATGGAAGGAGTTTTGTCTTGCAGACACTGCCGAACAAAGGCATACAGATGGGCTACAGAAGACAGAGCTGGGAGAGGCATGTGACAGGTGTGTTTCCCTCATCTCGAGTCCACCCTGTGTACTGAGCCGACAAACGGACCGTCACAAACACTACGCCGCCAGATGAGACTGTCTAGATAGAGTGAGCAGTTTGCCCATGGTCCACTGCGGGAGCAGGTGGCCGGTGGGGAGCATGAGCCAGGAGCCGTGACTCTGAAGTTCTCTTACCTGGTCCACCTGTAGCCCTCAGTGGGAGGGAGGGATAGGTCTCCATCAGGCATGGCCTCTGGGCGAGAGTCAGTCACTACATCTGATGTTCTGAGCGAGGACAGAGATTCCTAGGTGGCCCGGCCAGCATGAGGGCCCGTGCAGAGGCTCGGGTGGCCAGAGAAGTGGTTTCCTAGCTGTGGTGGCCCAGACCCTGTGGGATATGTAAGCATTTGGAACAACTTCGGGTTTTGATCTGGAAGAGGGAAGGTTCCAGAGGGTTAATGTAGCTTCACTTGTAATAGAGCATTTGGAGAACAAGCTAAGAGCCAGTTGAAGAGAGAAGCTGGGTGGATTACGGGAGAGCAGCGAGCTCATTGAGCTCATCCAGGTGTTGGAGCATAGTGGTAGCAACTGGTTGGATTTGACTGGTTTGAAGGTAAACCTGCAAGATTTGCGTAGGTAGATAAAGGTGGGAGAGAGTGCGTGGTGCTGAGCCCCAGGCTTCCCCATACTCATAGGAAGGATGGAATCACCCCTTCCAGAGAAGGCCAAAGGGGAGAGGCACTCGCTTTGGAGGGATGTCAGTAGCCCTATCCTGGCTGTGTACCTTGTGTGTCCACCTGAAATGTGTCTTTTAGAGCTGACGTGTGCGTGTGTGAAAGGCACAGAACAACACCCCCCCCCCGCCCCCCGCTACGCTCAATCGCCTTGCTTCCTATCTGGTTTATAGCAGAGTTTTGATATTTCTGCTCGCTCATGTTCCCTATGAACATCCAGGTTAGGTGTGTGTGTGTGTGAGAGAGCAAGCACACATGCATATTTGTGGGCTGAAGTAAGCTAGCAGTGTTCCTGCTCCCATCATTCCTGCGCATAGCCTTGGGCCTGCCTGCCATTTGCTTCCCTGCCGTAGACTTGCCTCTACAAAATAGAGACAATGGTTTCAGCTTTTCTTCTCGCTGGGAGGCTAATGATTGAGTATAGTACAGTGCTGCGAAGTCTTTGAAATAAAATCACAAAGTACATGTGCATTATTATTATAGCTCTAATGGTATTTATATTTAAATCATTATTATTGCAATAATAATACACCATTTTGCCAATAAAACACGAAACCACTTCAGAAGAACATTCTAACGTGATAGCATTTTCTGGGGCTGGGCAGCAGTGTCTAATTTGGGGCCTCCACAGTTGGCTTTGTGATTCATGTATTATGTATTTGCAGAGAATAATCAAGGCTGTGCAGCCCTGCCCAGGGCAGGGGATGTGGGAATATACAGTTGGCGTGATTGTACTAAGAGCAAGGGGATGTCTGCGTTGACACAGTTGTATTTCACTCGGGGTAGGGGCTGTCACCAGCCTTTGATGCTGCTTTTGAACCCGTGGAGCTTGACTCTGTGATAATGTGTCATGAGGGCTGAGCGCCTTTTGTCAGCTGTCCAGTTACAGTGGGGAGGTGGGGTGGGCCAGCGTCTAAGTGGTGACTGATGGGTTTTCTTTCAGATCCATACAAAATTCATAAACCTGATTTATAACCGATGGAATCTGTGCTGCTCGAAGCAGAGGCTGGAGTGCAGAGCTTTATTTAGCAGGAAGCGCTCGAGGGCCCGTGGATGTGTGGGTGAGGATGCCGGAGGCAGGCTGTCCCCTTCCTCTCCTGTCCCTGGGAATTGTGTTGGGCTTATCGGAGTCGGACCAGTTATTGCATTTAGATGGAACCTCCGAGGAGACAGAGAGGAGAGGAGGCCATTTAGTGTTAGTTTTGGAAACTGAACCCAGAGCCCGTGGACGGATGTCCAGTGGGGCAGTTGCCAGCAGAGGCTTGGTGAGCGCCCTCTCTCTGACATCACTGGTGACCGCCCCTCCTGTGCTCTGCAGCTGTTGTGTCCCCCTGCAGCTTGTCCCTGTGATGGCCACACCTTCCTTGGGGCTTTCTCCTTGGCCAGTTCCAGGAGGCCACCTCCCTGCCTCATCCTGGTTGCCTCAGTTCAGGATCTCAGTCCCCTCTCCTTCTCCACTTGGGTGGCCTCTTGCATGTTGGGGGCTTCACCACTTCATCCATGCTTGGATGTCCAGTGGTGGTTTGAGCAGGTTTAGGGGCCTCCTGAAACTATGGCGGCTACGCCACGTGGGCATGTTTTCCTGGGGAGAGGAGTCACTGTTTCACTGGCCTTGGATGGATGAGGGCTGACCTGCGAGGTGGGGATGTAGTGCTCTTGGCTGTCAGATTTCTTGCCCAGATCTACCCCGAGCTCTGCTCCTGTGTGTCCTCCTGCCTTCTTGGCACCTGCTAGAAGGTGCAGGAGCCGCAGCATGCTGTTGGGGCAGATGCCACACGCTGTCCCACACCCTCTGCCTCGTGGGATTCTTTGGCTCGGGCTCCATGCCTCTGCCCTTTGTCCCGAGGTGGAAATGTGAGTGCCCTGCGGCTCTCTTTCTCTTACTCTTCACACTGTCAGCCTCCGGGTCTTGCCCATCCCGCCTCCTCAAAGCCTGTCCTTTCCAGCCCCGCCCATCCTGATCTCCTAGGGGTCAGGACGAGCTCCTCATCTGTTGCTCAGCCTGTGGCCTTGGTCCTCAGCAGCAGCCCCTGGCCCGGGTTTCTGGGACTGGCTTTCGTTCTGTCTGACGGGACACATCCTCCCTCTGCTCTCAGCACCCAGGCCTCCCAGGCCTCCAGGGTCCTCCCTGTGGCTGTCACTCTGGCCCCTCCCCAGCTTCCTGGCCTGGCTGTGCCAGTGCTTATTTGCTGGGTGCTCAGGGACTCAGGTGGGGACAGTGCCGGCCCTGGAGTGACACTTGTGGCCAAGCCTCCTCTTCACCCACCCCTCTTCTCCACAGTGGTGGGGTCCTTGGGGTGCTGCCCGAGACTGCAGGTGTCAGAGGCTGGTGCTGCTGTTCAGCTCGGACCTCAGCCCTGGGGGGTGAGGGAAGGTCATGGTGGCAGTCATGCAGCCAGAGGGAGGACCAGACTCAGTGGGCTGGCCCGGCTGCCCCAGAGTTCCTCTCGTGTGCCTTCCTTTAGATTAATTGAGTTCTTTTTACGATTCTGTTTTATCTCCTATGTTGGCTCTTTAGTTACATGTCTTTTTTTATTTTTTAGAGATTGTTCTAGAGTTCACAGTATGCATTTTTAACCTATCACAGCCTACCTTCCAGTAATATTTTACTGCTTTACATATGGTGTAAAACCTTATAGCACTGTGCTCCTGCTTCCTGTCTCCTGCCGTGTGTCACATGTATATATGTGTGTGTAGTGTGTTATTGTACGTTTGGCTTTTGGGACTTATCTTGTTTTTTACATAGATTTCAAATTTTAGAACAGCCTTGGAGTTATAGAAGAGTTGTAAAAATGGGATGTGGGTTCCCATCTGCCCTTTGCCCGTTTGCCCTGCTGTTAATGTTGTATGTGAGAATGTTTGCCTCAACGAGGGAATCAATATTTAAAACTTATTATGACCTATATTCAGATTTCCTTGGTTTTTACTAATGTGGTTTTTCTGTTCCAGGATCCCATCCAGGAAATGACACGACACTGAATTGTTAGGTCTCCTTAGGCTTCTCTAGACTGTGACAGTTTTTAGATTTTTTTTTTTTTTGGTTTTTAATGACCTTGGCAGTTTGAGTATTTGCCAAATATTGTGTAGAATGTTCCTAAATTTGGGCTTACCTGATGTTTTTCTTGTAATTAGACTAGCATTATGGGTTTTTGGATGGAATGACAAAGAAGCACAGTGCTCTTCTTATCACATCTGGTCTTGGGCATGTGCTGTCAACATGATTTACGCTCTTGGTGCTGACCTTGTGTGCCTGGCTGGGGTACGTCTGTCCAGTTTCTCCATGGAAAAGTCCTTCTTTCTCTCCCCTTTCCCTCCTGTCCTCTCTGAAAGGGAGTCACGGTGCACCCGTGCATATGGGGAGGTAAGTCGTCCTCTACTTCCTTGAGGTCAGAGTATCTACATAAATCATTTCGAATTCCTCTGCACAAGAGATTTGTCTGTTTCCCCATTTGTTAATTTATTCAACCATATATATCGGTGTGAACCCATAGCTACTTGTTTTACATTTTGGGGTGCAGTCTGGTATTTCATTATCTGTTTTTTTTGCTCACATTATTTCAGGTTTGGCGACTGAGCACTCTTTCCATTGGCGCCTGGGCTCCTGAGACAGCAGCCACTGCTGTGAGTGTGCAGTTGTCCCTCCTTGGGCCCCGGCCCTCTGGTTGGAGAACAGCATCCCAAACCAAGGTCTGCGCGACCAGCACACTGGATGTCAGCTCTCTCCAAGTGAATCCTAAGGACCGACAAACACCTTTCACGTACCCTCATCTTTACCGTTACCCATCTTCATCTTCTTTGTGTCTTTGTGTAGATCTGTGTTTCTCCCTGGTGGCATATTTTTCTGCCAGAAGAACTTTTTGAGCATTTTTTTTACTGTAGCTTCTGTTTGTGTAAAGAGGTGTTACCTCCTTTGTGACCAGTGTTCTCACCAGCAGCACCCTGGCTGGATAGTTGGGTTCTTTCCATTCCTTAATGCTGCCATTCCATTGCCCTTTGTCCTGCATAGTTTCTGTGGGAAATCTACTGCGTTACCATTTTTGTTCCACTTGTTAATTTGGTCGAATTCCCTGGAGGTTAACCAGTGCTAATGTTAACATTAGTTGAGTGATTACTTAGGTCAGTTGGTTTATCGTGGCGCTGTATGCATGTATCTTCCCAACCACCTCAAGAGGAGGGTGTTGTTGATGCTAGTAGAGCTTATGAGAAAGAAGCTGAGGGTCGTGGAGATGAACTGGTTTGCCCATGGCCACTTCCACGAGATGCAGAGCCCTGACTGCCCAACTCCAGAGCCCGAATTCTAAGTTCAGACTCTCCAGAAGCTCAAGGAGTGGGTTGAGCTCATCTGAGTGTGCTTAACATGCTGTCTCTATGCTACGACCTATAGGACATTACCATCTGATAGGTGGGCCTACGTTCTTCCCTTCTCAGCTCACAGACTGTGTGACTTTGCATGTGTCCTGTGGCCTTGTTGGGTTTGCTTTTCCACTTCTGCAATAGGCAAGAGTTGCTGCCTGCTGTTGGCTCTGGGTTAGGATTAAGTAGTGTGGCATATGGCACATCAGCTGTGTAGCACCAGGCACTACAGTCTGCCTGTGGAGGGGCTCTTTGTTGGGTTTTGGTTGGTTTACATCAGTTGAATCAGTGAATTGAATTTTTGCTCAGAGTAGAAATCACATCAGTTTCCCCTTCATGGCTAAGAGTTACAGCTTATGGTGTACACCCTACTGTCCTGCCTCACATAATAGCCTCTGATTGGCTCCCCCAGCTGGGCTTACCTTTTCCAAGAATGGCCCTAGCAGTGTCATTTCATAGCACACTAAGTGGCTCTCTGTAACTTCCTTATTCTGATACAGAGTGCTACCCCAGAGCCCTAACCACTCATCCCCCCAACCTTTCTCCTACCTCTTACCTTCTTTCTGCCTGTGGTTCTGAGAACCTGCTCCATGGTCATTCCAACCTCTAGGCTTCTGTTCAGCATACTCTTGATTAAAACCCCATTTCCTAGAATCATCTGTATTAAAAAATAACAACAAAACCCCAAAGACCTCATTTAACAGAAAGTATTTTATAAACCATAAAGCCCTGGGTAAGTACTTCTTCTTCTTCTTCTTCTTTTTTTTTTTATCTGTGCATCTATGTACCTGCCTGTTCCACATGCATTTTTAAGTGCTTTCCCTGAGCACCACACTAGGCCCTGGGTCCTGGTTCTTGGAGAACTCCCAGAACCCCAGTATCTGGGAGCAGGTTACATGGTCATCCTTCACTATGAGAGACACAGTGTGTTTGCTCTGAGGCTGTGAGTCATGGGCAGGGCAGCCAGCCTGAGGAGGACCTCAGAGGAGGAGGGGACAGACATGTGAGGCAGACACAGGGCACATGGTGAGACCTGGCAGTGCAAGGTCTCAGGACCTCGCAGTGAGCATGGAGGGGATCCTGCTGGTGACTGGTGATACTGGCCAGTGGGCTTGGATTTTATTGTGGGATGTCAGGATGTTCCAGAACAGTAATTGTACTCAGGAGAGTCAGGTATTAGATGCATGTATCTGGTCTATTTAAAAGATCTATTTATTTGAGAGAGAGCATGTGCGTGTGAGCAATGAGGAGGGGCAGAGAGAGAGAAAAAGGGTGGATGTGCACATGAGCAGGGGAGCGGGGAGAGGGAGAGAGAAAGAGAATCCTCAGGCCCTACTGAGTGCAGAGCCCAATGCGGGACTCAGTCCCAGGACCCTGAGGTCATGACCTGAGCCGAAACCAAGTCGGATGCTCAACTGACAGAGCCACCAGGTGCCCCTGAATGCACAGATCTTACACTCTTGCTTGTTTATCATTTGAGGCCTGAATCCGTGGACCGCCTTCTCCATGAAACCTTCCTAAACCTTCCTCCTCCAAGCAGGATGGGCTTTCCCCCTTCTCGGAGGCTAGTGTGCTATATGCCCTCCTCTCCATCCAGCCTGCAGCCAGACATGTCTTGGGCACCCAATAGGTGACTTGGTGCACACTGTCCCTCCCAGGTCTTTGGAGCTTGCACTTTATCAGACGAGACCAACGCTAACACACACAGTTAGCTACATAGCTACTAGATTACAACAGTGATAAGGATTTTACAAAGGAGAAGAAAAGGCTGTGTGAATGTGTTTTAATAGATAGTGGGCCCACCCTGGGTGCTCAGTGAGTACCCCCAGGCTTGCTGAGTCCCATCCCCCCACTGCTGAATGTCACTAACACCGGGCAGGCAGGCTTGTTGAAGATGGATGATGTGCCGGTCCCATGCAGCCTGGCGTGTGGCATCTGGGTCATGATTGATGAAGGGAAAATACTGTGGTCAGTAGTTAAGTCTTCCATTTGTTGTAGTCATCTCTCACTTTCAAGTCCTTTGAAGAGAAGCTGCTGTCTCTGCACCTGCTGCAGCCCCAGGCTTGAGGTGGAGAGCAGGAGTGTGGGGCACCCAGCCATTGGGTTGGAGGAGGGGACAAGTCACAGCAGCTGACAGGGTTGGGCACTGCTGTCTGCGACCTGCGGACTAGACAGGAGTGAGATGGGTCATTCACCCTTTAGGGATCTAACAGAAAATAATACTGTGCAGTTTAATACAGCAACTTCTTCACATTTCTTTTTTTGCACAAATTAGAAAAATGCTTCAGAATATTCTATCCAATGGAAATGGAAATGGCCAAACCCCACTGAAGGGTGCATAGATCGTTCTGGAATATCCAAGGCAGGGTTTTGGAGCAGCTTTGGGAGCGAAGGGGTTATACTTGTAGTATTTTATTGAACCACAAAATGTTATTTATAACCCATGTCAGGGGCAATTAAACTGATTGATGATTAAGAAAGTTTAATAGTTGAATAATAAGATGCGGTTCTTGACAGCTATTTTTTCTCGTTTTGGAAGCATATTTTATGAGTCTAATAAGAGTGTGGAGGATGCGCTGTGGAGTGTGTGGTGGTGTAATTATGTGGTGGTGATATCATATTCAGTCTAGTGTTATGTGGTATGTTACTTATAAAAATTAAAATACCAATTATGGTTTTCTGATTTATTATTGAAGTGGTTTGTTAATTTTGACTTATCCCAAGCAGGGTTAATTAGTACATATTGATATATTTGATTAAAAGTACCCTAATGTTGAATAAGAAAGGTCAAACAAAATAACTTATTCTACAGCCACGCCAGGAGGGTGCCAGGATTCCAGTTATCTTCTGCACTTACGAGAAAGGTTTGCTTGTCCTGGCAGCTCCCTCCACACTCCGTGCCACCAGGGCTGTGCCCCGTGTGTAACGCAGCCCGTGCCTCTCTCCTTGTTGTGTGTGTGTGTGGGGTTTTGTGGTGGTATTTGTCTCTAAGAACTACTTATATTTGTGAAAAGCAGACATATAGCTAAAAAATGTTTTTCAGTAAAGTTGGAAACACAAATGACTAATAAACTCAAAAAGAAAGTACGGCTTTGTAAGTAATGAAAATGCAAATTGAACCAGTAATGCAGTTCTATTTTTGTCTATCAAATTAGCAAAGATTAAAAAAGATAATACTCAGTGCTTTTCAGGTGAGGTGAGATTGACACCCTGTAATCTTTCTGTGAAACCTTTCTGGGAAGCACTTCAATGCTTATTAAAAGGCTCGGTGCTTCCTTGTCTTGAGGAAGTAGAAGGAGATGCCCTGAAGGGTGAGGTATGGGAATTCACGGCTCAGTGTTTGATCTAGAAGGAGCTCCAAACCAACCCGGAGGCCCAGGCATCAGGGAAGTTTAAACCAGTTGTGGTTCAGTGATGTTCATGCAGGCTTAAACTTGATTTCATAAGAAATGCTTTTTTCAATATGTGACAAAAGACCAGGGTATAAGTAAAAACAATAGGGCATAAAACTTCCTATGTAGTGTCAATTCTAATTTATTAAAAAATGTGTGTACATATGAATGTTATGGACTAAATTGTTTCCTTCCCCAAACTCATCAGGTGGACTTCTAACCCCCGGGGGCCTCCGGATGTGGCTAAATTTGGAAAGAGTGTCTTTGTAGAGCAGGTTAAGATTCAGTGAAGTCATTCGAATGGCCTGAATCCAGTAAAAATTGTCCCTATAACGGGAAGAGATTAGGACGCAGATACAACAGGGATGACCATGTGAGGATACCGGGAAGGACAGCCGTCGGCAAGCCCGGGAGGGACCAGCCCTGGCCACCCCTGACCTCGGACCTCTGGGACCGTGTGACAGTCAGTGTTGTGTAAGCCGAGCAGTCTGTGAGCCTTTGTACGGTGATCCTAGCAAACGGATATACTGACGTTTGCCAGGGCGCTCCTGGGCCTGCATGCTCTGTTGATAGATGCTTAGCTTTTCTTTTGTATACTTTTCAGTATTCTCCAAATTATTTATGAGAATCACATATTGTAATAAAAGCATTGTTGGAAAGGTTGCTTCCATGTCCATATGGAGAGCTGGAGTAAGCAGACGGCCGAAGACCCGTTCCTCTGTGGATGTCAGCCTGGTCACCCCGACATGGAGGGACGTGCCCTGGGGCTCCTCCAGCCCTTAAAGTGGTCTCTCAGGAAAGCAAGCAGAGGCTGATGGCCTTGGACCAGGCAGGTGCTCTGTATGTAGAGGTGGTGGCTGGTGAGCGCAGCCCAGTGGCGTGAGGGAGGGATCTGCGGGGCTTTGGCTGAGGTGTCTCCTCCCCCTGCCTTTCATGTGAGGGCCTAGTGGGAGACCACCGTGTGCCCCTTGAGCTCTGGCTCTCTGGGATCTGAGATTTACACCCTCTCTCTTGCCAGGCCTGGAGCAGGATCCAGCCTGAACTGGGTCCCAGGAGGAGGCCTGTGAGTTAGCTGGGTGGCGAAGAGAACCTGAGAGGACAGGGCCACAGGAATGCGGCCTGGGCGGTGGGGGGCTCCCTCTGACATCCCCAGGGAACCAACACTCTGGAGGCTGGAATTGCTCCATGAGAGCTGACGCAGCCAGGCTGCAGGGTGGGGCATGGGAGAGGCCGTGGGGGGAGGGTGGCACTCCCTTTGCCCAGAGACCAGCTTGCCTCCCTCGGGAGAGGGACAGCGGGTGGCCAGCCAGGCCCGGGGAAGCGTCCCTGATGGGTGCCACAGGTGGGCTCTCTGTACAGGGAGCTCTCTGCCCGCGTGGAGGCAGGACCCCCAGGGTTCTCCTCGTCTCCCCTGGTTGTGACAGACTCCCCAGAGGGCACCCCGTGTCCCCTGCATTCTGGGTGGGAGGCAGTGTGGTGACGTTGCAGGGCTGTGACTGCCAGGGCAGGCCAGGAGAGCGGGCCCCAGAGGAAGGGGACAGTCTGGGACGGGAGCCCTGGAGGTGGTGGCTCGGGTCAGCGGGTCCTGACGGCCCAGGCCAAAAGCCTTGCAATTCCTTCACTTTTTATACATGCCACCCTCCCTGGGTGCTCGTGGTCTCCAGGGGTGGCATTTAAAACCACATCAGGTGTTTCTGGTTCCCCTTGTGCCTGCAAGCTGAGCGCTGGCTGCCCAGTTCCTGGGGCTGTGCGAGCTTGCCAGCCCAGCACGTCCACAGCATCTCCCTGGGCCGGTGGTCCCACTGCTCCCACTGGGGCCAGCATCTTAACCCTGCTCCCTGTGTGGCTGCTTAGCGCCTGTCCTGATGCTGGGGAGGGTGTCAAGGGCTGTCTGGGCAGGGTCCTGGCCTTGTGCACCTGGGTGGCACTCATGCCATCGGAGAGCTGTGGTTTCTGGGTGGTTGGGATGGTTCAGATGCGTTCATTCAGCAGGAATCCTTCTTCTCCCAGCAAACACGTCCCTGTGGGGCCCCGGGGATGAGCTTCTCCCATGTCAGCGCTGGGCGGCCGGGCACTCTGCCCCTCGCTGTCAGAACTCTTCCCCCGGGTTCCTGAGGGGACTGTGGGCTTCGCAGCTCCCCAGGAGTTTCTCTTCGACCTTGCCTCACCTGTGGACATGCCCAGTCTGAGCGGAGCGAGCACTTCTAGCGACAGGAACGCTCCCTCCCTTTGCCCAGACGGTGCTCCTGCTTCGGCTCTTGCGGGCACCTCCTCTGGGGCTGCAGGTTTTCTGAGTGTTGGAGCGCTTTCATGACATCCATGGAGGAAGAATATGGTTTCCTCTGGGTACCACACCGGGGTCCTTCTTTCCATCTGACTGAAGTGTGAAGCTTTTCTTTTAATTAAGTGTGAAATGAGATAAGTACTGGCTGTGGCTCATGAGGCTTCCTGGATGAGCACTTGTCCCCGACTGTCCGCCCCCAACCCCCAGGAGCATTTTTTGTTGCTTCTTGCACCGCGAGGCCTTGGGGTCATGGCTCATACTTTCCATTTCACACGGTGAAAAGCAAAAAGAGAATGACCCTGAAACTATGTGAGTGATGAATGGGGCATTTGCTGGAACTCCCCATGTGTCATTTTTGTCACTGCCTCTGTCCGTGATCACCCTGCCAAATGGGAGGAGACAGCTGGATGTGTGTGGGGATGGAGATGAGCTGGGCCAGCGTGCGCTGCTGCAGGAGGGGGTCACACAGGAGGGCCCTGCTTAGGCTCAGCCACCTACTAGACATGCACTGCCCTGGAGGGTGGATGTACGCCCGCACAGGCCTCCCTCCCCAGTGGGCCTCCCTCCCTGGTGTGCAAGGAAGGGAAAGGCCCGTCTCTTCACTCCCCTGTCCCTGTGCTCCCTCACACTAGTGCTCACCCCTGGGCTCATTTACCCTTTGCTTCTGCACCTGTCAGAGTCCACCAAGGCCCTCCTTGCCCCCACACCCCCCCCTCCCCCCCCCCCCTTTGAGCATCCTGGCACCAGTCAGTGTGCTTTCACTTGCATATTTGTTCTTTGGTTTGTATTATAGGTGATTTTATTTTCCGGGCATATTTTGTATTTTATGTTCTTTGGAGCCTCAGTGTAGACTTGGCTTTTTCAGATTCCTTCCTTCTATTGACCTGTGGTCCGTGTTTGCCTTTTGCTTTCGGTTGGCCCCTGGGTCCTTTGAGCAAACTTACATTACGTTGCCTCTGGCTCTGCCCCAGAGTACTTCTGAACACCTCTGTTTTGTCAACAGGCTCCTTGTGAATTTTTCTGCCCAAACACAGACCAGCTACTCTCAGGGTACCATGGAAGGTGGTGTCAGAGACTAAGATCCGAGTTTCTCTCTAGTGCCTGGGGATGGGGAGTCACACGGTGGCGACTGGCTGCTGGTGACCGAACACAAGGCAGATCAGAGATCTCTGCTGCTACTTGCCCTTGAACCAGTCTGGCCCAGCTAATAGGAGAGCCTTCCCACTTGTTGGCGGCATATATTGCCATGACAAAGATTAGGTGAGGTTCGGTGTTGGACCAGATTTAGAGATCTGTTTTCTCTTGGCATCTTTGTGATACTTACTCAAGGACCCTTCCACTGAGCTGAAGTATGCAGGTGCAGGCACACCCCTGTGCCCTCCGCAGAGAACAGCATGTGATCCTCTCCACCTGAGAAAAGACATTTCCTCAAAACAACAAGAAACCCATGCCTGGGACTTCTAGCACGAGGAGATTCCCAGGAGGTCAGTGGGAAATGAGAAGAAAATGATTAACCACAGGTACAGGCTCTGAGCCTTTGCTGGGGGTCCTCACCCTTTCGTTGCATGGTAAGCGGTGCTAGTTAGCGTTAGCTCATCTGTTACCCACGTAGCTTTTCAGTCATCTCTGAGCTGCCCTTGAGTGACACATACTTATACTGGGGCGTGAAAGCAGTCTCACTTAGGAAACCAGGTAAGGGCTTCAGAAAACATCAAGCAGCGTGAGTGATGCCGACTGTCCTCTGGCTCCCGCGTGGCACCCCAGAGCGCTCCCCTGCAGACCCCAGTGCGTTTCCGTGCCATCGCACATTGACCTGGCACTTGGCATTGTGAGTTGAGCCGCAGAGCTCATGCCCACGTGTCACAAATGCAGCGATTTCCTACGTCAGCGTCAGAAGTTACCAGATTGCCGCGCGGTTTACCACCTGGGGCCTGTGCCATCGGTTGGCATTGTGTAGTCCAGGTATGGACAGGACAGAAGAAGCCCAGAAGCCACGTCTTCAGGTAGTGTGGACAGCTGAGACCGGAAGACTGTTACCCACCCAGCCCCTCAGCCAGTGACCATTTGCCCCACAGGCCGCTGGGGCCCAGGGTTCCGTCAGTGCTCAGCCCACGGAGGGGCGGGATAGTGTGGGGGGCTGTGGACGGGCCGATGTCCCTCAGTGACGGTGGGGGGGCAGGTACGCGCCCTGCAGAGTTTGCTGGTAGCCGGGGTGAGCGTGTGCACCGTGACAGCTTACCCCGGGCTGTTGTCATGGGGGTGGCTGAGTCTCTCGCGTGTTTCCCACCGGTTCCGGAGGCTGCCCCTGGGCCTGGCGGGGGCCAGGGTTATGTGGCCTGTGGCGCGGTTCTGCTCTTGAGGATGCACTTTCCCGCATCCCGGGAGCCGGGGATGCCTGAAACCCCGACCCGGGGAGGGCCCACTCCACGCGGGGAGAGCCGCCTCCTCTTTGCCCCCCTCCCACTCTACCTGGCTGCTGCTGGGAGCCAAGTGAATCGAAGATGGCTTTAAGGGACAGTTGGGGAAACAGTTGTGGAAGAGTCACACTTCACCAGAAAATACAGAAACACGCGGTAAGCCTCATTTTCCTGAACTGTGTGTACCTTCCCAGCTGGCAGAAGCAGAAGAGCCCGCGGGGAGAGAGTGATCGGGCCGGCGGTCCTGGAAGAGGTGGCTGTAATGTAAATCATGAACCCTCCTTGAAGATATTTCCCCTGTATTTGTCAGGAGCCCTAAAATGTCCTTACTCTTTACCTGCCGATTTCATTTGAGATGCTGATCTTGGGAGCCTGGGTGGCTCACTGGTTGAGCGTCTGCCTTTGGCTCAGGGCGTGACCCTGGGGTCCTGGGATCGAGTCCTGCACTGGGCTCCCTGTAGGGAGCCTGCTTCTCCCTCTGCCTGTGTCTCTGCCTCTCTCCATCTGTGTCTCTCATGAATAAATACATAAAATCTTTAAAAAAAAAAGATAAAAAAGATGCTAATCTTGAGGAATTGATTCTCAGTGTGGATCAAATCCCTTATGCGTTCAAGACGCTCATGGGGACATTCCTTGTCATGGGAAGTGTTTATATGATTTCAGTAAGCATCCCAGGGTAGGGATGTGGCCAGCTAACTGGGTTGTAACCTCTTCTGCACCATTCTAAAGCATGGCTTCAAGTAGTGCCTATAAAATAGAAAAATCTCATTATAAATGTCAGATTTCAACAGGATACAAATGTTATCTTTATGATGCAACTGTATTCCTAGAAAAGCTGAGCAAAAAGCACGTGCAGAAAAATTGGAATGTAATTATACTCAGGTATCCTGGTTGTGCTTTAGGTGGCAGACATGTGGCAGATTTCTCCTCTTATTTAAAATGGAGTTCCTCAAATTTTCTGTGGCTGTGATTTCAAATAGCCAGTGCCTGCTCCTCACACTCCAGTGGGATCCGGACGTGCCCTGGTGCCTCTTCTCGGGGACATGTTGCCTCATCATCCTGTGCCTGCCCTGAGCCCCGCAGTTCCTGAGACCTGGACGCACTTGTTGTGCTTGTGGCCGGGTGTCTGGCCGAGTTTGTTGGCCTGAATGGAACGACCACTGATTGCTCTCCTCTGCCTTCCCCAGTTCCAAGCTCGCTCTCTACTTACTGTTCTGGGAAGTAAAAACCTCCCCGGATGAAATGTGCTCTGGTCCAGCAGGAGGGGCCGTGGAGCCCATTGTGATGCCAGAGCTTTGGGCCTGGAGTGTGGGCAACGGTTGCTGTCATGTGGGGAGGGGCACCCGCCCCCTCCTGGCTGTCAGCTGTCGATTTTCTGGCAGGTGCAGAGTAGTTGGCTGAGCTGTGGGTTGGAGCCCTGGTTTGTTGCCACCTGTGCAGGAAGGCTGGGCAGCCTGCGACCCGCATTCTTTATCTGAAGGCTTCTAGGACGGGGATGGGGAGTGGACAGCGCTGTTTGCAAATCAGATGTCTGTCGCTTTGTTAGAGGTTTATTTATTGGAATTTTCCACAGTCCTGCCTTTTGAGTAGCTTCTCAGCATGTGGTGGCTGCACTGGCCTCCTAACTCCAGGTGACCTGTGGCATTTGTAGCAGTCGGGAGCCGGGATGCCTGACCAGTGGGAAGGGAAGGGCCCCCGTGTGTTCTTTTCTGGGGAACAGATTTCTTTTTATTGACAAATCAAAGAGCCACACAGCCAATTCAGTTATTTTGGGCAGGAGTGTGTTTCAGAAAAGGAAAGAGAGCAGTCCCGTTTTACTTTGACCTTGTGGCAGGGTCCAGACCACGCATCTGGGTTCTGCTTGTGGTTGCCGCATACCCTGCCTGAGATTATGTTCCATCCAGTTGGGATAGTTATAGCATAAGTAGTTTTTTAGGCCCTGTTTATGGTTCATTTGCTGGCTGTAACAGAGAGGGAAGAGTGTGCTGAAATGTATTAATTCCTGATTGATGGGCTGTCAGGCCATGGCCCGGCCTGCTGAAACCTAGCTGCGGGGTTGGTTTGCCAGCCTGGTTCCTGGCAAGGCCCTGCCTGGGGAGTGACCACAGACGGCCTTTCACAGGGACGTGTTGGAATCCGCGCAGAGGCAATGACCGTAAACCTCATTTTGGTCTTTGTGCGTGACACCCAGAAGCGGGGCACCAGGGAATGCCACGCCCTCATCTAGCTGTGAGCTGGATCACAGGAATCCCAACCAGGGTGTGAGGTTGCAGGAATATCTGAGCAGAATTTGGGAGTTGATGTGTCTGCGTGATTTATTGAGGACCAGGAACGGACAGTGAAAGCAGCTTAGTCTTCTGTAAATGGTCCCAGCCGGAATTACCTTGTCGGAGCTGTCCGTGAAAGCTGGGTTGTGCATCCGTTAAAGCAGCAAAGTCTTCCAATTAACCAGTACTTGAAGATCCTACATCATCTCAGCAATAAACGAACTTGCAGTATGTCTTCCTATAAATGAATTTCTTGGCTTTTTTGCTGAGTTATTACTAGCAAAGTGTGATGGCATCTTAGGCATACAACCTCCCATTTCACTGTCCAACTGGTGGGGTGCAGGGGCCTCCCACAGGTTCTCATTTGGCATGGGAGTCGCCCTGAGGCCCAGCTCCAGGCCAGAACATGAGCCGTGTGAGGACCAGGCCATATTCTTCTGGGGTCCCACAAGTCCCCATTACACGCCTGACATACCATCTGGGCTCAGCAGAGCTCTGTGGCTTCTAAAGGGCTCTGGCATCTTCCATCAGGCTGTTTTTCAAACCTATGTATCCTGTCCTTAGCCGAGCTTCTGTGTTTTGGGGTGCCTCTTGTGGTTCAGATGGTCTGGTTCCCATTGCTGGCAGCATGGCGGGTATTTTAAACTCTGACAGTTGACCAGTTTTGTAGGTGAACTGGTGTGCCTCATTGTATGTGTTTGTATTTGTTTATAACTGGTGCTTTTGTTGACTATTCTCTGTTTTGAACTTTCTTTTATAAATAACTTTTTTTCAGGTATTTTCCATGGGCTTACTGATGTATTTTTCTCATTGCATATATTTTCTTTGTAGAGTTTTTGATATTAATCCTTGGCCTGTAACATGTTGCAAATGTTTTACTGTTTGCAATCTGTTTTACTTTCTAATTTTTTTCACTTAAAACCATTAGAGATTTGTGTGTGGTGATGTGGACCAGCTTTTCCTTCCATGCTGGGTTTTCTCCTGGTGGTGGTGGTGGGGCACTTTGTGACCTGCGCACACCAGCAGAGTCCAGCGTCCCTGGGGTTGTACTGCGGTCAGGCTGTCGTCATTGCCCCAGGTGGAATGTCTGCTGACACGATTGGGTGGCATTTCTGCACGGGGAGCACTCCACATGCACCCCGCAACACCCTGCTCGAGGTTGTGCACCAAGGTTTCAGGAACACGCTGTCTTGTATTGGTCAATCTTTCTTTCCATTTGGCTGCATTATTAATGGTTTGAGTGAGGAAGCGTTTTGCTGATTGATTTAAAGACCCATTCATTCTTCGAGGAATTATTTTTGACTTAATTAGGTAAAGGGAGTAAATCAGTTTAATGGATTGATTTATGATCAGTTTGCACGTTCAGATGATCATGACTCACTCAGGCTTACTCAGTATGAGTGCCTGCCGCCCGCCTTCTGGAGGACCAGGGCCTCTGCAGACTCTCCTGCCTGGCAACACAGCTCAGAAGCAAGGTCGTAGACGCACGTCTTGTACTCGTGCCTCGGGAACAAATAACGAGCGGCCTGCACCTTTCAGTGCAGTGCCTACAGAAGGGAGGCTCTCGTCCTGTGCCCTGACAACAGGGTCCCAGTGCCACTGTATCTCCAGTGGCCACCACAGGCTCCAGTGCGTGTGTGCCTCGTGAGGGCCCGCAGAGTGACAGAGAGCTCCTGGGGACGCTGGCGAGTGGCGTTGGGCTCGCCTCTGCGCCCTCTGGTCCTGAGACAAGGCGTCTGTCTCTCTCAGAGGCAAGCTCCGCAGCTGTCAGAGCTTTTCGGGGGGTGAGGGGGTGTCTCACTTTGGAAAAGACTTTTGTCTCTTTAGAGAACTCTGGGCTTTGGAAGGACGGGGTGCAGAGCCTGTTGGTCGTGTCTGATGCTGTTTGCAAGACCGCTTCCTTCAGTTTGGATGAGCTCTTGTTTGTTTGTTTGTTTATTTATTTATAGATTTTATTTATTTACTCATGACACACACACACACACACACACACACACACACACACACAGAGGCAGAGATGCAGGCAGAGGGAGAAGCAGGCTCCATGCAGGGAGCTCGACGTGGGACTCGATCCGCGGTCTCCAGGATCAGGCCCTGGACTGAAGGCGGCGCTAAACTGCTGAGCCACCTGGGCTGCCCGCTCTTGTTGATTTAAGCATTGTTTGCATCGTCATCAGTAGAAGCAAGGTAGACTTGATTTATTGTCTTAACGTTTAGCAATAATTTGGCTATTTCTCTTAACTGGAGAGATTAGGATTAAAGTCTTTCCATTCTTCACAGATCATCTTGGCATAATGTTCACCGTATTCTCGTTGGAACTGTTTACATAATTGTTTCACCTTCCTCGACTGTGAACTCTTGCTGGTAGTTCACGTGCTCCTGGGCACGTGTTCACTGAGTCCCTGCTGTGTGCTGGGCCCTCGCAGACATGCGGGGATGTGGATAGTGTGGTGGGTGCGGTCCTGCTCTCCAGGAGCTCTTCCTGGGTCGCACAGGGATATGCAGACATGAAGACAGTACGCAGATAGGGAGGGAGGCAGCGCCGACCCTGTTGTGCAGGAGATGCTGCGAGTGGGCAGTGCCATACGTGCTTGTGCGCCACCTCCTGTCCCCTGCAGGGAGTGGCCCAGTGCGTGGCATTTCACGGTGTGGCCCTGTGTGTGCTTTGGCCGGCTTTCCTCTTTGGAGGGGCGTCCGGCTTTCCTCTTTGGAGGGGCGTCCGTGGTGGGCTCGGACTCTCCCTTGGGCCTCGCTGGTGCTGGGGGTTTGTGGGCTCTGCTTGGGAACATCTCTACCGCCTCTGGCCTCCTTTCCTTTCCTGGCACTGTCTCCAGATGGGATCCCTTCCCTGCTTGTACCCCTGCTGGCAAACACCAGTGTGAGGAGTTACCCTGATGCGCACACATCTCCAGGGGCTCCCCCTTCCCTCCAGAAGGAAGTCCAGCTCTGGAGCCTGTGCCCGGGGCTGCGGTACCATGATCCTGAAGAGCTGTCCCCTGCCTAGGTCATGCGGATGACCCGCAGGCTTCCTGGCTCCTGGTTTTGCAGCCTCCCCCCTCCCTTCTCTGTGCTTGCTTCGCCGTCTTCCAAGGCTTAGCCCCCAGGCCTCCCAAGGCCACCCTCTCCAGGGGCGAGGACTCGGCTCCTCCGAACCTGCCATGCCTCCCCCCATCCCTTGTCACACCACTCACTTGCCATGTGGTCAGCTCTTTATGTATGTCTTTCTGTAAATAAGTCTGGTCAACAAGTGCTATGAGTAAGGCAGCCAGCCAACGGGGAGTGAGTGAGCCAGGTCAGAAGGTGAATGAACGTGTGCAGTGCGGCCTCTTCTCTTGGCTTCATGGTGGCTGCTCCATCTCTGCCTTCCCCGCAGCCGGTTTCTTGCATATGAGAGTACACGTTAATAGAATCCATCAGTATTTCAACCAATAGCATTTCTATTAACAAAAACTCCTACTCACAAGCATTATTACAAAATCAAAGATTCAGTCAAGCCAAAAGAATGTTGTGAAATTAAGATTCTTTCTTTTACAAAAATGACATTATAGAAACAAGGATCATTAAGGAAATAGACTTTCCCTCCCCCCTCTCCCTCAGTCCCACACCGCTGTTGTCGCTCCCCAGGGGCTGCTGGGAGCTCTCTTCTGTGTGGCGTCAGGTAGCAGGGAGCTCCTCCAGAGAGGAACAGCCACGCCACCCAGTGCCGGCCCCGGCCTGCAGTTTGCACAAGGCTGGGGACCCCTTATTGGGGGTGCGCTTGGGGTGGAGGTGGACGAGGAGCAGAGTGGTGCTGCTTGTGACAGGAGGTTGGTTCTTGTTGTTTGTGGCCCGCTGCGGGCCAGGAGACGGATAGTTGGATGTGGCCACATTGTGCCATCTTGCCTGGCCTGTAGCAAGTGCATCGTCCTTGGTTTGCCCTTGATTTGTGACCATTGTCTGCCGGTGTCCCATCGTCCACTGACCGTTTTGTCCGTGTCTGTGTGCTATTGGTTTGCAGCCACGTAACAGAATTGGGAACTCTGACGGTGGTTTAGTTTGTAACCTTGAGTTGGACATTGTTTATATTAACATTAAACATTTGTACACTAAACCAACTTGATCATAACCTTAGCTGTTCTTGCTGAGCCATGGAGTTTTGTGAATTTATGGTCTTGGGTGGCAGCACCTCTCTTACCAAAGCAGGACTTTTCCCTCTGCCTTGGAACCCAAATCTATGTAATTAAGTGCTAAAACCTCCATCACCGAAGTGTCAGGGTTTCAAATTTAAAACTCCCAAGTTGGGTAAAGCATAAGATTAGACCATGGAGTGATTCCAGCTAGCTTATGAAGAAGAGAATATTTTTGATTACCAGTTAAGCTCCTAATTACGTGAAGAGGTTTATTGCAGGGTTTGTGCGATGCGGGTGATTAACGCAGTTGTAGCAGCCCTGGCGTGCTCCCCTCCCTAACCTGCGCTGTGCTTGGTGAGGCTGGCATCTGCACTTAGTGGTGATCCCATGGCAGAGGCTGTGTTGAAATTTGAGGTGGTTCTCCCTTTCTGATTGCTAAGACGCCCCATTTGGTTTCCTGCGAGGGAGAGCCTGGCCACGTGGCAGGCCTTTTTACTTTCTAGTACATGCTGCTCCTTACAGGATCCTGGCCTGTGCTGGCCTGGCCGCTTTCGGGGCCTGTGCAGCCGTTTCGTGGAGGCCGGCAGGTGTCGTCCTGGAGGGGAGCCCCGCCCCCCAAGGAGTGAGCCCCCAGGAGACCCAGAGCTCCAGAGAGCTTGTGGTGCTGACAGGCTCTTTTGCCCACGATGTGTTTTATGACCGAGGGAGTGTTGTTTCACTCGTGAGGTGGTTCTGTTCTAGCCTTGTAGCAGCTCTCCCTTCTGTCCCTGCTGAGCTGGAGGACTCTATGCTGCTCTGGCTCAGCGGGACCGAGAGGCTGACCGTTGTCAGCTGGACTTTGCTCGCTGCCGGGCTTGGCTGCTTCCTGGCACGCTACCCTCCTGCAGGCCCCTTGCTCATCAGCTGGTCGTGCTTACCTCCGTGGGCTGCTTTGGATGCAGTGGGCCCTGGCGCACGGGGACGTGCTCTGCAGACTCGGAAGATGCGCGCTGTCCATTGGTAGTGGCAAGTGCCCCTGCTGTCCGGTGAGCAGCCTTGTCGCCACACGGGCTTTGAGCCCATCAGCCTGCCTCTTCCTTCCCCACTGACCCTGTGTGGTTCCTTCCTTACCAGGCCGAATGTCCTCCATTGTTGTATTAGTTTCTTATATTTACCTGTCCTTCTGCTAAGCCCTGATCCACCCACCCACCCACCTACCCCGTGGGTGGACTAGTCACGACTCACTCTGGATGTGCTGATTGTGCAGTGCTGTTCATGCTGTAGGGTGGGGAGTGCTGGCCCCACCACCGAATGCCAGCGGGCCCCCTACCCTAATTGTTCTGACCCCCAAGAGCCCCTGCAAGCTTCTGAGAGCAGCGAGAAGGGCGGTACACCCACCACCCTCAGGAACTTTTTCTCTGAGGTTTTCTGTGGAAAAGTAGACCTTAGTGAAACTATGTCAGCTGCTTAAACAGTGTGTTTTTCCCTATTGCAAAAGTCCTAAGTGTTAAAATTGTGAAAATTTGCATTCTCTTTTTACTCTCTACCCTTCTGCAGGAAGTAAAGGGTGGTATTTACCACTCCCCCCACCCCGCTCTTTCCCAGGGGCCCCACGGCCCTGCTTCTGGCATCTTTCTGAGCACTGTTCTCTGCGTGCTTGTACACACAGGCTGCGAGGGCTGGAGTCTCTGATATAAAAGGTGTCGTTGATAAAGATGGGATTAGTTTTCTTTTTAAACAATATGGCAGGGTAGCATTTTCAAAGAATTTATTTAAATCATCTCCTAAAGCCTTTTTATGATTTGAGAAGGCAAGTGACATATTTTGTAAATTAAATGTCTGTTTTTACACCTTGTGACTTCATGTGCCATTGTGGCCTGCCTGAGCGGTGGGCTGTGTGTCCTGGGCGGAGCAGTGTCTTGTCTGCCTCCCCAGGTGCCACGGGGCTTAGCCTGTGCATGTGTCGGTCTCCCTGTCTCCCTGAGCCCTGAAGGGTGGCGGCGTGGGCAGTGTGGGGAGGAGGTCCTGGGTGCAGCTCTCCGACCGGAGTGCAGGTGCAGTGCCGGTGTTTGTGCTTACAGGGTAGAGTGGGACATGGAGTCCAGTCCAGTTTCAGATGAAACAGGTCAGCTTAAGTTCCATCATTTATAATCCTGTGTTTGGTATAAATGCCACCTTCCAGGGTCCATGTACCTTCCTTGTGCTGGCTTCCAGGGCCTGTCCGTCCTGCCTGGCTGGGAGAAGGCCATGTATGGGGCATCCAGGGCCACAGTCCGGGGGGGCCCTGTGTGGCGCCCACTTCCTTGAGCGGCTGGTGCAGCATCTGTGCGGCGTGGGTTAGTATTAGCCAAGCCCAGATCCTGTGGCCCAGAGGGACCAGGACCCAGGGACCCCTGCTCCAGCCGTGGCCCCACCTCTGTCATTGATAGGCTTGTTCTTCCTGTTTTCTTTTTCCCTGGGAATTTACCATTTTCCTGTTTGAATTGTGTTTCTTTCTTTTGCACCCTGGGTTTGCCTGGAATCCCTCCCCTGCTGTGGTTTCCTCTCATTCATGTTCTCAGCCAGAACAGTGTTCTTTGTCTCCGTGGCACTTAGTGTGGCTCATGTTTAGGGGCAGAGTCCTACGTGGCGCCGGCTCCATGACTGCTGGTATGAGGGCTCCTCAGGTCCAAGGCTTCCCTGGTGGCTCCCCTGGCAGCTCCCTGTTCAGGCTCCTGCCCCACCTGGTCCCTCCCCTTGCCCCAGGGTCGTGGAGGTAGCATGTCCTGCTGGGGGGGGGGGGGTATGGAACTTTGGAGTTGGTGAGTTATAACCTGTCATGACCATTGGCCATTTTGGGGTCTTGACTCTGAGGACCCCTTCCCACCCCACAGTGTCGAGTCTCCCAGGTTTCATGGCAGATGGTGCAGTAAGTCAGCATCTACCTGAAGGACCTGTGCTGAACATGCTCATGTCGCTCTGGGTTGGCTCCTGGCTGTGTCCCCAGGAACCACTAGAGCCCTGTCTCCTGTGGGGAGCCCCCAGGAGGACCCCCTCCCAGCTGCACCAGCCTCAGGGTGTTCTTTTCTTGGTTCTGACCCTGTGCTTGAGGTGCGGGCCTTCCGGAGTGTTCTGTGCTGCCCTTTACGCCTTCTCCTGTGTCGGCAGTTGTTTTCTCCAAGAAGATGGATATTTATCTCATTCTGACATTAAGGGTCATTCTGATTCTCTCGGCCTTTTTGAAGACAAATTGGCATAGAGGTTCTCTGATTTAAATGCCCTTTTTTCAGGACATTGAAGATTGACAAATGGCCTGTGGTGAGGGGTGACACCTGAAAGAGGTTGCCGACCTTTCCTGGGATAAGGCAGTAAGCCAGCTAAACCGACCAAGAAACATCTCCGAGGCCTGCATCCTATGCTCCTCCCCTGGGCAGGGTGGGGGGGACCCCCTGTGAGCTGGGGGCGGGGGCGGTGGCACTGGAGGCCTGGGGAGGCTGGTTCCCTGTTGCCCTGTTGTGACAGCTGAGGAGATATCTCGGTGCTTTGAAGGCCCTGGAAAGAGAAGGCATCCATGGAAAACTCAAGGGGAGTCCTGTGATGGTTGTTGCTGCGGCAGTTCCTCAAGGTGGAAGATCACATCAGGCCGGCTCTAGGGTGGTGGCAGTTGAACCGAGTCTGCCGAAGCCAGAGGAGGTCGCTTATACCTGTGTCCGCCAGCTTGCTCTTCAGCAGGAGGACATCATGACGGGTGGCCCTTGTGTGCTCACTAGTGAGCCCTGGGAGATCTCGATTCCTCCTCTGTAGATGGGCAGAGCTGATGCCTCCCGTCTAGGCTGCCTGGACACTTCCAGAGCCAGCATTTTCCGGTAGAGTCATGGTAGAGCTTCATCGGAGGGCATGCTCAGGCCAGCCGTGGGCCTCCCGGGACTGCTGAGTTCTGAGGCCAGGAGCCTCGCTGGGCCGTGGCTGGGGGGCAGAGTATGTCTGGCTGTGGGAGGGAGAGCCCACAGCTCACAGGGCAGCTGGGACAGGGTACAGGTCCCAAGTGCGCTCTGCTGAGAGGAGGAGCTCAGAGCCGGCCGGGCCAGCCTGAGGACACTCTTCATCCCAGTCCTGTATCAGAGGGGAGGGGCTCTGAGCTTCTGGAGGGCGTCACCTCTGACTCATTCTGTGCCCAAGGGCCTGGAGTGTAGGGACAGAGCCACCACATGGGGAGCACCTGCTGCGTGTTGTCACATTGCCCCAGCAAGGGGACAGCCCAGTGTCCCAGAGGGGACATGTGATAGCCAGTGTGGCCCATCCATACACTGGAATGTTATTCTACTATGGAAAGGACCAAAGTGCTGGCACAGGCTGTGCCCTGGTGACCCCGGGAGCACGGTGCCAAGTGAAGGGAGCCAGACATGGAAGGCGCCATACTGTGCAATCCCGTTATGTGGAATGTCCAGAACGGCCAAATCCACAGAGGCCGAGGACAGAGGGGTGGTTGCCAGGGGCTGGGGAATGGGAGTGCCTGCTGATGTGCTTGCGTGGGGTGCTGAGAATGTTCTGGAATTACATGGTGGCGATGGCTGTCCCATTCTGTGAATATACTAAAACCCACTGAATTGTGTGCTTTAAAAAGGGGAATTTTATGGCATATGAATGCGTGTCAATAAAATAAACCCCCAAACCAAACCAAACCAAACCAAACCCCAGAAGTGTTTGTTGAGTATGTGGGGGCGGGTGAAGGAATGAGCGGGGATGGAGTGACTTTCCCGGCCACAATCCCTACAGGTGTGCTCCCGGGTGCCCCAGGGATGCTCGGTGACAGGCCTGAGAGCAGAGCTGGCTGGGACAGGTCCTCGAAGCTGCACACAGCTGGGCTGGATGCATGTCCAGGGCCGGGCCTGCCTGTGTAGACCTGCGTGACCCAGTTGGAGGGCCTGGCCGGGCTTGGCCTAACTCAACCTGGCCTGTTGTTACCTTTGTGGTCTGTGTCACGAACAGAGACTGAATAGTAGGTGGTTCACTGTGGCTCTTGTAGCCACGAGCTCTGGTGTGAGGCGGGTGCCAGAGCATCGCGCCGTTGTGCTGGGGAGTCCCGGCCACAGGCTCTGGGCTGCGCGTCTTGTCCTGATCCACCACCACCGGCTGCCCTGGGGTCATGTTTCTCTGTACCCCATCTCCAAGGGGTGCCTCGGTGGTGACCGCAGACGCGTGACAAAGGTTAATGAGTGAGGATGTTCGAACAATGGAAAGGAACACCTGGCACCTCATAGCTACTCAACAAGTGTCAGCAATTATTACTCTTAAAATTATTGTCATTTCTACCCACTTAAAACTTTCCAAATATATTCTTGGCAGAAATGTTTCTTTTCTTTAAGAACATTTTCTTTGCAAAGATGCTGTGCATGTTTGCAAAATAAAACAAAAGTAAATAAAATGAAAAAATGGAACACACAATTTTTAAAACATTTATGAGTGTTGTGCTGGGTGATAGCAGCTTTTGTAAGGATCTAAAATTAGTTTGTTTAAATGTCTGAGAAGCCATTTCAATTAAGCGTCTGTTCTGCATTTTAAAACTTTTCAGTTCTGTTCCGTTAGTGGGTTTTTTTATATTCGAGGAAAGAGATTGTTCGGAGCACTGGTGCCTGTTCTATCGCTTCTTGGGTGTTCGCCTGCAGTGGACGGGTCTTTGCCCAGTGGGGTTTTGGAAACGCCAACCTTGGGAACAAGTTTTTAGAGAAATTATTGTCCAATGAAAATGTGACCCTATTAGAAGCAGAATTTATGAAATTTTATGAAAACACTTTCAGATCTGTGTTAGGAATAAACAGTCTTTTCGGCCCTCTCTTATTGGGTTGTGAAATGCCTGAGAAGCAATAATTCATAATATGTTAATTATGTTAATTAATTGGAGAGGACTCAGAATATTAATTATCTGCAACTAATTAGGTATTAAAATTGAGAGCCATTAAGTGATGAGGTGGAAGCCTACGAGTCATCTAGTTAGAGCAAGAAAAATGGGCCCCAGCGTGACCTTGCCGGCAGCGCAGGTCTTGGCCCACCCCACCCCCCCCACCCCCGCCCCGTTGTGTTTCCTGTGGGTTAACCGCTTGCTGTCTTTTCCATGCTTCCTGGCACACAGAGGAGGAGGACGTGGACGCTGCCGACATCTCCCGCGTGCCTGCAGAAGTGCTGCGCAACGTCGAGGCTGACACATACTGGTGCATGAGCAAACTGCTGGACGGTATTCAGGTGAGCCCCTGGCGGCCCGGACCCCAGGCAGGCACCGCTCCGTATGGGAAGCCAGTGTTGCGGGGAGCACTGGGCCCGACGTGCAGGCTTGCCTCTGTGGCCGCATGCTGCCTTCTGAAGCCTTCCTTTCTATACCTGCACTAGTGCCACCTCCCCGGGGTTGCGGGTGTGAGAAATCCTATGTGCTAGGGGCAGGGTGCAGAGCAGGAATCCGAGGGAGTAGGCTCTCCCCTCCTCTGCAGAGTCTGATCCCCACACATTCCAAGCTCCCCGGCTCTGCTGACCGTGATGCCAGGTGGTACCAGCACCGAATGTGGGTTGTTGATAAGCCGTTCCATTGTCCATGCCTGGTGAACTGTATTCAGGGCAGCCCACCCCTTACGGGGCCTCTGACATAGGACCTCAGCTCCTAGTCTGTCACCCTGGGCCTATGAGCAGCCGGTCCTACAGAGCCCCTGTGGGCCCCAGGCTGGGGGTCTGATTGCTTGACCAGTAACTGTGCCCAGGCCTGGAGGGAAACACAAGCTGCTGGAGGCCTTGCTCCCCATGGCTGGGGCTCTGCTGCACTTGGTATCAGTTGGGACGGATAGTGGAGATTTTTGCAGAAAGGCTGCAGGTCTCCCAGCGCCGGGGGTGACTTTATGGAAGTAGTTTGGGCCAAGAACCCTACACAGAGTAGGAACGAGGACTGGAGCCTCTTGCTGTAGCACAAGTGGCTGAGGTAGACGGAGGCCCTCCAGTGGGCTGTGGGCCTTTTTCGGCTCCTTCTGTGCCAACATGCCTTTCTTAGGTGCCGCGTGCTGCTGCAGGGAAGAAGAGTGTTGGGCACGTGCCTCTCAGGAGCTTGGGGTGGGACACAGGGTAGAACTGGTGAGGGCAGAAGACATGTCCTCCCGAGAACTTGATTGGGGAGTGCGGTGAGACTTGGTAGAGGGGCGGCCATGGGGGTAGAGCCGGAGCAGGGTTTGGTTGACGGAGTTTCCCAAGGGACCTCCGTGGGCTGGCTTCATCCAAAAGGTGGCTGCCCCGGGCTGGAGGCTGTGCCGGGACCCCTCTCGTTGCAGGTGAGGGGGGGCACTTCCGCCTCAAGAGACAAGTTGAGGCGAACTTGTCGCCTGTGTTTCCCGTCAGGCTGGCTTTCCTGAGCTGCTGTCACCGTCCTGTTTCTGGCCCTGCTGCCTGGAAGGGCCTCAGCTCAGCTGCTGGGGCCGAGGGGGTCCAAGGAAGGCTTTTACACAGTGTAGACTCCAGATCTGGATCCTGAGGTGTAATTTGAATAAATTAGGCAGAATGATTGTGCTGGAGAGAATGGTGTGGGCTCCCCTTACTTTTGATAACTGAGGAGTGAGAAAGAACAAGTGGAAACCCTTTCTGTAACTGAAGAACACGAACCTTGTTTGCATCTTACAACGAAAAATAAGCCTGCTCGATTTTGGCCCAAGCATCGATTGATCATTCCCCTGCACATTAATGTTTTCATTTTTCTCCCAAAACTTAAAACTTTTTTTCCCCTCTTTAGAAAAGGGATTGAATCATAATGTGACACATTATAAATTTCAAATGTCACTTCTCTGATCATGAGTGATGGAATTCCTGCAATTTAAATACAAGATTATCCCCCTTCTGTTTGTGAATAAAATCAGCTCTGTGCTGGAAGTGACGCTGGCTTTTCATCTTTCACCTGAGGTTTGCTGTCTGATGGGATGGCTCTTTGACAAGGGCGGTGCTCCTGGTGTGCATATTCACCACCCTGGGCAGGCTGTCGGGGGCCAGGCGGCTCTCGCCTGAGCAGGGTTGAGGGGTGCCAGATACCAGCATCATTGGGGCTTGGGGAGATCTGTCGTTCTCTGAGACGAGGCGAGCTCCTCGGGGGGACAGTGTGGTGTGTGTGGTGCCCCTGCTGCTTTGTTTGGACAAGTGTGAGGGTCTTAAGAGACATAGAAGCAAGAGGAAAGATGGACCGGGTGTCAGTGCCCTGCGGTGCTGGAAGCTTCTGTTGCCACACTCACTGTCTTGCTCCTGGACTCGCCCTGTCCTCTCCACTCTCCTGATGACAGGAGAGCCATCTTCCCTGAGCACTTCATCACATCACTGCCTTGGTTGAAAGCCACTGAGAACTATGTTTGGCTTTGTTAAGTGGCGCCTCTCAGCCTGGCCTTCACCAGTTCCCTGCATTTTAGGAAGTTCAGGCCTATCTATTTGTGTTTCGCTAAATCCACATGGCAGAGAGACCACAGGGAGTCAGTTGCTGGGCCAAGTCTGTGCAGCGGCTCTCCTCACCAGCCATGATCCATTGGCAGTCACAGTGGGGCATCAGGAGGCAGTGACAGCTAACATGTACTAAGTGGCTCTTAGCTTCACAGCAGAGCAGACGTCACACCCTGCACACAGAGGGATCCCTGGCCTGGGGTCAGAGCATGTGTTGGGACCCACATTTGAGCCCCAAGGCCTGTGGTTTTCTGCTCTGCTTTGTAATCATGTCCAGCTAAAATCAGTGGAAATAACTTCTGTTTTGCTGGGTAAGTTCTAGAGGGCAAAAAACCACATCTGCTCATTTTCCTGGAGAGGTTACTACGTTTTCAGCTCACCTTGGAGCCTCAGGCTAAGACTCTGTGTTCTGCATTTGGCCAGAGTGTGGTGAGCACCTGCTGCGTACAGGTGCTGCTCATGGTTACCAACCGGTGTCCCTGCAGAGTGTGTATCCTGGTAGCTCAGGGTGCAGGGAGGGGACTGCTAGCACAGGGCAGAATTCTGGAGGTTCTGGGGGTGGGAGACTCTGGTCCCAGGAAGATGAAAGAAGAAGCTGCTCCCTCCCTGCATATGCCTGGAGGCATTGGGTGATGGTGAGCAAGAATTGTCTAAAATGTATAGCTGGACTGCTTACCAAGGGGAGGGGTGTCCTCTAGAAATGAGGAGTGATGACCGCACTAGTGGACGCTAGTAAGTTTGAAAGGAATAAGCTGACATAGTAATGTATAACAGTTGAGGTTTTACTGTCCTATCAAGGGGTAAAAAATAGGAAAGCCGGTCCTGCATAGGGAAATCCAGGTGCTACTCAAACAAAAGTATAATAGCTCTCTCATCGAGGCTCTCCAACTTCATGTCTTAGGGCTGCTTTATAGTCTCAGAAAGTCTTGAGGAACTCAAAGAGCTTTTACTCATGTGGGTTAATCCTACCCGTATTTACTGTGTTGGAGACTCAAACGGAGATAATTTAAATATATTTAGTAATTTATCTTAAAATAACAATGATATGAACCCTTTGTATGCTATTATAAGTAATAAATCTGGTGATAAATTAATATTTTCTGAAACATAGCTATTTAGTGAGAAGAAAGGCACTGTGTTCCTCTGTGGTAAGGCTCTTTAAGGTCTGACTTGATAGAAGACACCCGAATTCTCACCTGTGCTTCTATATTCAGTCTGTGGTGATGTGCTGGTTCTGACTGGAGTGTGTGAAAACAGTCCAGCCCCACACAGGCAGGCCGTTGGGAGAGGGAGAATTTTCATGGTGCTCTCCGATGACTGTGGATATTTTCTTGTTAATCTATAATGTAGCTTACCCACATGGTGGTTCCTGGAAGGTCACCTGCAGTGTGACACCTGCAGCCATGCCAGCCAACATTTCGTACTCAGTGAGCTTGAAATCCATTGGGCCATCTTGCACTTTGAGCAGGTGTTCTGCTCTCCCATGGTCCTTTAATGTCAACTGTTGGCCACTTGAGGAATATTGGATAGTCCAGGTATGCAGGTCTTCTGGATGCTGACACACTCCGTCCTCTGGTATCCCTTCTGCTAGTGTTACCATCATCTTGGAAGAAAAAGCTGTTTAGCCCAGAGAGTGGGTAAAAGTTCTTCAATATTCAGATTTAGGCTTAAAAGCTCAAATATTCTTATTGGAAACACATAGTGTCAATTGTTTTCCTTGAAATGACAGTCTTTGTTCATTTTTGAGAAAATGTCTGCCAAAGACCCAAGCTTGAATAACCAGTTTGCCGTTAGTCATTTTTTCTAGTAAAAATGATGTTTCTTAAAAAATGTATCTGATTCAGCTCATAGCTCAAACAGTTGAGCAGGGGCTATTTTAGGAAGAATCACTGTTCTCTGGTGCACATCTCAAGTGCTCTCTGTGTTCTTCTCATGTTGCCATGCAGAACATTCAAAAGATGTTTGAGGGTCGGGGTGTGACGCAGTATTAATCATAACATTAGGAACTTCATCAAGGATGTTCTTAAGCAAAATTGCCTTTTATTTACCTTTTTCACTAAGCGTGGGTGGCACTGCCTCGCCTCCGGCCAGCATGTCTGCCCTTTACTCATGTTTTGTGCCAGCAGCTCGGGTGTCAGTATGGTGACAAAGGTAAATTATGTTGCTATTATTAGAAACGTGGTTTTGAATTCTGGGATCCCCAGAAAGGGTGTCCTGGTGGCAGCAGTGGGCTGACCACCCCTGAGAACTGCTGCCTTGGGGGGATGCCCTCCCCACACAGGTCCATGTGTGGAGCCCCCTGAGGATGAGCTGACGCTAGAGAAAGTACGAGACAGAGCAAGCGTGTGCCAGGAGTCAACATCAACTGGCGCTTTGATGAGGAAGGATCTCCCCCAGGGACCTGACCTCCTACAACAGTGATATGAGCAGGACCGAGAAAACATGGAGGTTTCAAACAATGAAGGATACAAAAAGGGTTTAGCAGGAAGAAAAAGATTGAAAAAAAAATTCACAGATTTTTAAATAGTGCCCAATAGAATGTCTAGCAACCGAACTCATGGTCGTTGCAATTTAAAATTCATTAGACACAGCAGAAGAAGGAGTTAGTTAAAGTAGAATGAGAGAGTTACTCAGTGGCCAGCACTGAGGGAGGGCATGGATTTGGAAGAGAGGTTAGGGCAGGAGAGAGTGAACACCAGGCCCGGGGTGGAGCCCTGTGCATGTGGGCGGTGGCCGGGACGTTCCAGCCCCCGTGAAAGAGCCAGCACTTATGTTCACTAAACAAACAAGTCTCGAGGAAGGAGAGTTAAAATATCACACCTGGAGAAACAGGGTGAAGTCGCTAAATAGGGGATGGGAGGTCAGAGAACCTCCCAGTGGCCAGTGATGGACAGATGTGTGGTTTGGGTGGACGGTTCGATGGGAAATAGGCCACAGCAGGAGCAGCAGAGGCCCGATGAGATGGGATGCGTTTGGTTCTAGAGAAGGTAACTGTCAGGCCAGATTGGATTTACAAACAGGATCCAGCTGTGTGCTACTTAGAAGACACTCACTGAAAACATAAGATTATAGAACGGCATGAAGGAAGGGGTTGGGAGAAATGCAGCAGATCAACTGAAATAATAGCTAGGCAGCAGCGTGGCTCTTATGCGTTATTAGATGAAATAGAGTTTAAGGCGGAAAGCATTAGTCGGGATAAAGAGTATCACTGCTGAGGTACAAGTGGATAAATGTGCCCGCGAAGACACAATCCCGAATGTCTGCTATGACAACACTGCGTGTGCATGTGCTTAAGGGTATCTTGTGAGCGCGTGTGTAGGAGGCAGGCGGGGAGGAGGAGAGACAGAAATTTGGCGGAAGGGCTAGGAGACCACTGTCGATGGCAGACGCTGTTCTAAGTTCTGTGCATCTGTGAACTGTTGCTATGACCTCAGTGTCCCCGCAACAGGACGGTAAGGTGTTTCCCGCTGTGGGACTGCTAAGTTGCAGAGTTGGGATTCCGTCTCACGGGATCTGGCCCCAGCTTTCCTGCCCCTCAGGAATTAGCAGTCAAGCAGACCAGAACTTGTGGGATCAAGTGTGTGCTGCAGACTTGCTAAGGTTGAGCTGCCGGCCCTCCCTGGAACCCCTCGGCCAGCACACAGCATGCACGGGACATCACAGCAACGGCCGTGCCGTGGTTACCACAGGGCCATGCAGACCAGGGTCGGGGGTTGACCCTCCCTCTGGGCCGTGGCTCTGGGATGTGGACTCACCCAGATTCCCTGGGGAAGGGGAGAGTAGGCCGCAGTGCAAGGCTGGCCCCACAGTGAGGACGCCCTACAGTGAGGACGCCCCACAGTTCAGCCCTCCCCAGGTTTCGGGCCTGCTCACACATGGTGGTATCTTCACATCATGTGTTTGTTTAGGGCACGTTCTTTTTACTGAGGGACATTGGTGCTGGGGGAACGGAGAAGCAGCGGCATTTCCAGGTGAAATAGTCTCGGGGGGGCGGGGGGGACACTCAGTTCGCCGATGGTGCTCCAGAGCTACTGCTGGCTCTGCAAGCATGAAGGGGGACCATCGGTGCGGCCCTCGGGGATGGCATGTTGGGCTAGGGAGGGGCCACCCGTTCCCATACCAGAGCCTCAGCAGGTGCTGGTGGGACAGGCAGGGAGGGCCAGCAGAGGGGACAGAGCACCCGGCAGACTGCAGGCTGCCGCCTCTGTGGTGCTGTCGTGAGTACCCGTGTTGGGGCTACATACTGCCTCCCTTGGTTTGCCGGGGGGTGTCTGGGTGCTTTGGGGTTTGCTTGACTAGGGGGTACCACAGGCAACTAGTGGATGGGGATCAGGGTGCTAAATGTCCAGCAGTGCACGGACAGCCCTGCCCCGGGGAAGAGTCTCACCAGTACCTCATTAAAAGGTCTGGCCAGCAGATCTGGGTGGAAGTCGTCCACCCATGTGACCCTGCTAATTATTCTGATCGGATGGTTTTGTCTTGATAAGTGGACGTGGTCACGAGAGAATCCTTTATTTTGTGGTAAAAGGGGCCGCGTGGATCTGCCGGGCGGGGTGTGCAGCAGGAGATTCACACGGCACAGGGGTTGGCCGGGGCTGGCTGGGCCCAGACGGGGTAGACAGTACGGTGGGGCGGGGGGGGGGTACTCAGGGTGGAAGCCGTGGCCATGGTCTTAAGTTCTGTGTCTGCTAGGCTTCGGGGGGAGCGTCCTCAGTGCTGGGGAGTTGCTGAAGGTTCCTCCTCTACCAGCTTCCAGTGTGAATGCCTTTTAAAGTTCAGATGTTTAATTTAGGTGAATGTTTCATTTCATTTCCCTCCTCCTGTTTCTCCTCCTTCCCAGCCGGGCTCCCTGCCCACTGCCTGAGTTCGCCCTTGGTGTGCCTTGCTCTCTTGCACATCGGGGGCCCGGCCGGAGATTTAAGTTTTAAAAATAATTTGGGGGGGCTCCAGCAAGGGTGCTTCTGGTATTTGGGATTGGGGACCTGCTGTGGGAGACGTTGGGGTGTGGGTCTTCTCTGGAGCCCCCTCTGTACATGGGGGACTGCCTGCCATCGGGATGCAATACCAACACCCACAGGGAAGGTTCTGGACGCGGCCCTGTGCTTGGGGATGCTGCCGGCAGTGCAGTGCGGGAGGCCTTCCAGGCTCTTGGGGGGCTTCTTCTTGGGCTTTCACCCATCTTTTCACGTCACTAGCAGCACCAGCGCCAGGGCTGTCGGCCAGCTAGTACTTGCTGAATTACAGCTTCCCTGTTTGCCTCCCCTGCAGTCATACTATTACTCTTGGATTCATTACTTAACAGGACAGCCTCTTTGAGTGGAAGAGAGCCGTTGCCTTTTATAATTAGTCTTCTACGTTTTCTTTCCTTGGGGAAGCATGATTCAGTTCTGAGTACTGGCCAGTGGCCTGAGAGTGACAGGGGTATTGGGGGAAGGGGCTGTGTTATCCTGGAACTTGTCAGAGAGAAGGCTGGGAGTGTGGTGGCGTGGTGACTCGCTTAGAGCATGTCTGGACCACTGCCGGCCCCGTCCCCAGAGTGGGGGGCTGCAGGCTGTCCCTCAGATGCAGCCACTGTATGTCAGCTGTTGAAGATAAGGCCAGTGAAGAGAGAAGGGACAGACGTATCACGGGAAACCAGAGCGGGTACGGGGAGCCCTTGGAGAGGTTTACGCTCCAAGAAGGAGAGGGGCCCGGGGCTTGCTTGGACGGTGGCCCAGGATCCTTAGAAATGAGCTTAGACAGCCAGAGCCTGGGGCGGCCAGAGGCCTGGGGACATTGTTCTCTCCTAGCTAAGCTCAGCTGGGAAACAGAAGAGGCGAGGGCCTGGTCTGTTGCTTGGAAAGGTGGCTGAGAGGAAGGAAGCTCACTCACTTGGCCCTGATTTGGCTCTGTCCACACATGGAAGGAGCAGCAGAGCCATCGTGGGGAGGGACGGAAAGCCAGGCCTCGTGCCCAGCCCCGTGGATGGAAAAATGAAGAAGGAGGCACCCCGTCCCCGCAGATGTGTTCCTATCTCAAGCACTAGATGAATCATGCTCTGTGTGGGGAAGGATCTTTAGAGATGTGATTTTAGAGCCCTCATCGATAAAATTGAGAATTCTTGGCAACATTTTAGAAAGGTTTATTAAACAGATAAGAGTGTGGTGGTTACTGGGCTGCAGCAGAAGATTCATTAAGAATGAGTCATTGAGCAGCAAACAATTTAAAAATGAAAATTAAAAAAAATTCAATTCACAATAGCATTGAAAAATGTAAAATCCATGTCATTGCCGGAATGAATAGTTCATTCCTTTTAATTACCACGTAGTATTTCACTGTATGAATATATCACAGCCTGTTTATCCGTCCATCTTTCGGCAGAAGCCAAGGCTGTTTCTGGCCTTCGGTTGCTAGGAATAAATTCTGGTGAATTTTCAGGCACATGTCTTCTTGTTGACATGAGCTTCGTTTCTCTTGCTCTGTGCCTAGCCTTGCCAGGTCATGCTGGGGGAGTGTAGGTGGTTTTTGTGCAAAACAGCCCAGCATCTCCCCCGGATGGGCCATACTGTTTTACATACCCAGCAGCCACACATGCAAGGTCGGGCTGCACCCTCTCTCACCAGCACTGCCCTCCCTACTTCTCCATGTGTGTTGGGTGGCAGGCTTTTGCTAGTGTGTGTGTGTGTGTGTGTGTGTGTGTGTGTGTGTGTGTGTAGAGGGTGAGGGGAGCACGAGAATGCTTTCCTCATGTCTGCGGTATGTCACTCCAGTTTTTGAAAACCATATCTTCTCATGAGTGGAAAATTTTAATTTAGATGAAATCTAATTTAGCTAAAAAATCTGACTTAAAATTTAAAACCTTATTTAAGTAAAAGTCTTTCACATACCCATAGGATGCCAGGGCATTCTCCTTTGCTTTTCTTCCAGAAGCTTTATAATTTTTGTTTTGACTTTTAACTTGACTTAATTTTTCTGTGTGGTGTGAGGAAGGCATAGTGGCCCATTTTTTAGAATATAGGTATCCTAGTTAACATAGCGTCATTTGTTGAAAACAGTTTTTTTCCCCCAGACATTGCTTTGGCCCCTTCTCTGAAAATCAAATGAGTATATAAATGTGTGTTTATTTCTGGAAACTCTGTTCTGTTCCATTGATCTATTAATGCATCTTTATGCCAGTACATACTGTCTTAATTACTGTAGCTTTTCTCAGAGTCCAGTAGAGAAAGTCCTCCAACTTTTTTTTTTTTTTAAATAAATTGTCACGAGTATTTTTGGTTCCTTACATTTTTATATAAAGTTTATCATTAGCCATTTCCTACCAGAAAAGCCTTAGAAAAAGTAATGGGAGTTGGGGTTTGAATGGGATTATGTTGAATCTATATGTCAATTTCCCCAGAATTAACAGTATTAACAATGCTGAGCTTTCAAATTTAGACATTTTAAAATTTATCCTCACAAGCATTTTGTAGTTTTCAGCGTATGGGTTTTGCTCATATGTTGTTACATCTATTTCTAAATAGTTTGGTTTTTTTTGATGCTACTTTAAATGGTACAACTTTGTAAATTTTGTTTTTCAAATTTTACTGTTGGGATATACAAATATAGTTGATTTTGTAAACTGAAACATCTTTTTCCAGCCAGTATTGCTGTATAACAAATTGCTCCCAATTTCCCGACTTAAAGGAACTCTTTTATAATGCTCACAGATTCTTTCAGTCAGGATTTCAGTTAGGACATGGCATGTATTGTTTATCCATGTCTGGAGCCTCAGGTGGGGAGGCCTAAAGGTGCTACAAGTTGATGCCTAGGGGCTGGATTCATCTGAAGTGTCACTCATATATTTGTGAGCTTCTGGTTCCTGGGCTTGGGAGGGGAGGTGGGGAGCTCTGAGACTAGGACTGCAGAGTGACTGCTATTTCATGGCCTCCCTCTGTGACTCCCCAGCCTCATAGCATGGTGGCCTCAGGATAGTCAGACCTCTTACATCATGGTGCAGGGTTCCCAGTAAGATTTCCAGCAGACAACATGTAAGGTGCATTTTTCATGACTGAGCCTCTGAAATCACATAGTATCACTTCTGTACTCTTGGTTGAAACAGTTTCAAGTCTTCCCAGATTCAAAGAGAGGGAAATTGGACTCCATCTCTTGATACAGGAGTGGCATGGTCATATAATAAAAGAGCATGTGGGATAGGAGATACTGTGGTGGTCACTTTTGGAAAATGTAATGTGCTTTACCTTTCTGGTGATCTTTCTAAATTCACTCACTAGTTCTAGGAGCTTTTTGGTAGATGCCTTAGGAGTATCTGTGTACACAGTCATGTCATCTACAAATAAAGATAGTCTTACTTCTTTCTATATTATCACATGGCTTTCATTTCCTTTTCTTGACTTACTGCATTGTCAAGGTCCTCAAGTGATATGAGCAGATATTTTTACCTCCTTCCATATACTGGTGTTGGGGGGTTGGTGTGAATCATTCAGGCTCTCAACATTAAGTATGATGGTGACTGTTGGCTTCTTGTAGATGCCCTTTTTCAGGGTGGTTGCTGACAGTGAAAATTCCATGGTCGAGGAGTCTATATTTTTAATAAACACCCTGGTTTATTTTGATAGGTCTTTACATTTGAACAATACTGGTATATAATGCCATAAAGAGGTTGAGGATTGAATTCTTAAGGCCTGGTGGAAGAAGACCAGGATGACAGATTATAGTTTGCTTTGTTGATTCTTCTAAAAAAATTATAAGTTGGTGTTTTGTCAAATGCTTTTTCTTCTGTTGAAATGATCATGTGACTTTTCTTACTTATCCTGTTAATGTAGTGAAAGATCTTTATTAACTTTGTTAGGCCAACTTGCATTTCTGAGACAAATCCCATTTTGTTGTGAAATACTAGATTTTTGTATATCTCTAGATTTTCTTTGGTAATATGTATTTAAAAATTTCACTTCTGTGTTCATAAGGTATATCGTGTTCCACTTTCTTTTCTTCTAAAGTCTTTTCTTTTTTAGCACTAGGGAAGTGATAGCCTATAATTTCTGAAAGAGTTTATGTAAAATTCATATTATTTCTTCCTTAAATATTTGATAGAGTTCAACAGTGAAACCATCTTGCCCTGGAACTTTGTGGGAAAGTTTTAACCTAAATTCAATTTCTGCTCTAGATAGGGCTTCAGATCTTCTATTTCTTCTTTTGTCAGTTTTCAAAAAACTTTTTTTAAAAACAGTTTTATTTATTTATTTGAGAGAGAAAGGGAGAGAGAGCATAAACGGGGGTGGGGCACAGCTGAGCAGGGAACCCAACAGGGACTTGATCCCAGGACCCTGAGATCATGACTATGCTAAGCTAAAGGCAGATGTTGACTGACTGGGTCACCTAGGTGCCCCCCTCTCAGTTTTAATACTTTGTGTCATTTAAGGAATTTGGTCATTTTAAACAAGTTGTCTGATTTAATGACATATTGTTCATAATACACCTTAATTCTTTTAATATCTGTAGGAACTATAGTGATGTCTTTACTTCCTAACATTGGTAATTAAATTTACTGACACTTGTTCTGAGATCTGTCATGTGGTCTGTCTTGGTAAATGTCTCATGTGTCCTTGGAAAGAATGTATGTTCTGCTTTGTTGGGGGAGGTTTCCATAAATGTCAGTCAGGTCAGGTTGGTTGATAGTGCTAGTCCAGTCTTTTCTGCTTTTACTGATTGTCTGTCTCCTTTTTCTTTCAGCTACTGAGTGAAGACTTTTGAAATTTCCAATTATAACGGTTGATTTGTCTCTTTTAGTTTTGTCAGGTTTTGCTTCGCATAATTTAAATCTCATTTATTAGATACACACATGTAGGATGAGCTTTTAGGTTTTCTTAATGAATTTATATGTTGATTATTTTAGTTTATTGTTATGAAATCCTCATTATTTCTGCTGTTTTCCCTGTTCTGGAGTCCAGCTCATTGGATATTAATATAGCTGTTCCATCTTCCTTGGGCAGTCTTGATGCATCTTTTTCTCTCCCTTTGCTTCTAATCTGTGAGTGTCTTCTTGTCTAAAGTGCATTTCTTATAGATAGCTTATACTTGGATTTTGCTATATCTTTTTAAGTGTGTTTAGTTGATACACATTCATATGTTTCCAGCATAATTATTTGTATGGCTGGAGCTTAGGCTGCCACATTGCTATTTATTTTCTATTCCTTTTATCTTTTCTTTTCTTTTTTTTTCCTTTTATCTTTTCTTCCTCTTTTTTTCTTATGTTCTTTTGGATGAATTGACTATTTTAAAAAAATGAATGGACTTCATTTTTTACAGCAGTTTTAGGTATATAGAAATACTAAGCAGAAAATGTGATTCCCATGTACCCCCTCACCATGTTCTGATAGACACAGCTTCTGTTATTAACATCTTGCATGAGTGTGGTGCATTTGGTACAACTGATGAGCCAACACTGATCTGTTACTACTAGCCAGAGTCCAGAGTAGACATTAGGGTTCTGTCTTGGTGTTGCACATTCTCTGGGTTTGAACAAATACATACTGATATATGTCCACCATTACAGCAGCACAGGGTGATTTTAGGGCCTTAAAAAATCCCCTATGCTCCATCCATTCATCCTGTCTTCCCCTCAGACCCTTGACAACCTTGGTTTTTCTACTGTCTCCACAATTTGCCAAAATGGAGGTCAGTGGCTGACAACAGGCATTTAGCATCGTCCCCATTTTTGGAGTGGCTGACAGAGCGCTGGGTGCTGTGTCAGGCTGAGCAGGAGCCTCCATCTCCACCGCTGTCCTGTGCTTGGTGTCACCGTGGAAGGTGAGTGCTGAGAGGGACAGTCCAGGTTCTTTAGGTCTAGCGACTCATTTAACACCCACTAGTGCCTTGTGAAGTGGCTATTCCTGTCTCACTTACAGATGAGAAGACAGGAGAGCAGAGAAATTAAGTTCGAGCTAAGAAAGTGAGGAGTTGGCTTGATATATTGTTACGACCCTCTTCCACCTGAGTGTGGGTCTCTGAGAAACGTGCTGTGGTGCTCTGTCCTTGCCCTTGTCCTTCCCCCTCTTCTCTGAGACTCTAATGAAGACATTGAGGTGTAAGTTTAACCAGTGCCTCTAAGCTTGGAGGGACAGCTAATGTGATAGATGACATAATCAAGATTCAGAATGAGTTCAGCTGCCTGGAATGCCACCCGAGAACCAATCAAGTGAACAAGCTAATAGGAATAAATGAAAAGCCCTATGTTCAAGTTAAAAAACTCAACCACTAATACAGGTCGTTGAAAGCAGTTTGGATGATTTGGGCCACCTGCGTCTTCAGTGAGAAGCTCTCCTTGTCATTCGGCCTAGATCAGGGCATCGGTCTGGCACCTAACACCCCTGCATCCTCTTTGCCCCTCTATTACTCCATGCCTTGTGGCCAGAGCCATCTTCTCAAAATGCAGATCTTATAAGTGTGGTAGCTCCCCATGTCCATGTCAGTAACTTCATTCCATGGTTTTGCTCTGGTCTTACTCTTTGTTCCCAGATGGTCTCCCAGCCTCAGAATGGTCTTCTCCTGCCTTCCCGCAGCTTCCTTGTTGCTTTTCCAGCTGTCCTGGCCCTCATTCCCCTCCTGGGAGGTGCCCTGGTCTGGGCTGCTGCCAGGGTATATCCTGCACACTGCTCCACTCTTTCTGTGCTTTGCTCAGGCTTCACATCCTCAGCATGACACGTAAATGGTGGGGCTCCCTGTTCTGTGCTGTGATGGCAGGCAGGGCTCCCTAGATCACAGTGATCCCTTCACATGCACTTATGTGGCCTGGGTGATGAACATTTGCTTACCTGGTCTCTGTGAACAGAAGGGCCCTGTTTGTTTTTCTCCCCAACTATGTCAGGGTACCCAAAGGCCACCCCAAGGCTCAGTGCCTCCCAGGAATCAGTGTATAGTTGTACTCATGCCCGTGATTCATTCCAGTACAAGCGCACAAAGCAGAACCAGCCACGTGGGGAGGCCCAGAGGAAACCAGGGGTAAGCCTTCTCCAGTCCTGTCCTGGTGGAGATGCACAGGACACACTTAATACCCCCAGCGGCTAGTCACGACAGCAGGTGTGAAGTGTCCACCTGGGAGCTCGTTAGACACTCTGTGCCTGGGTTCTATTGAGAGCTCATCACCTCGACACCCTCTGTCTGGCACTTTCCAAAATTCCAGACCCCCAGAAGGAAAGCAGTTCAGCATAAGCTATGCTGTTGGGTGAGGCCCAGTGAACCATTCTTACTTGTTAGGGAATAATGGGACACTCCTGAAATCTCGGGGGCCAGCCACCAGCCAAAAGGAGGGCTGGCCTTGCACCCAAGCCCGTCTGAAGACGGCGGTTCCAGACCTGCTCTTCGTAATGCCACCTCTGCCGGGACACCTCATGTCGCCTGGCCACTGGGAAGATGAAGTAAGTGGTTCTCGGGGAGATGAAGGAGCGCACGGTCCGACCGTTCTGCCCCGAACTAGACGGCTGCGTTACTTGTAGCAGCTGGAGTGACGTCTGATAGGTGAATGCTGAGTACTGCTGCGGCAGCAGTTTGCTTTCTGGCCTCTGTGCTGCTGGACCCCGGAGGGCCACTTTTCTGGGGCTGTGCCACATGGCCTGGGGGCACCTGTAAGAGATGGCAGACACAGAAGTCTTTCAGGCCATTGTTTGAGAAAAGAATTTGCTGGGCTGTTCCAGAGGCAAGTCCCCCAGGGCGGGGGGCGGGCTGCTTGTGGTTTGAACACAGGAAAGAAGCCGTGTTCCAGGGATGGGGCGGGGAAGCAGCCCCTCATGGCAGGTGTTAAGAAGGGACTCCTGCTGCTCCCCTGGCTGCATGCTCTAGCAGGTGGGGGCCGTGGGGATGCCAGCTAAGCCCATGGGAATTTAATTTTCAGCTCATCTCTGCAGTGCTCCTTTAGAAAACATTCTGCTTTTCTCCTGAAGAGCACAGAAAATGCTCTTTCTTTTTGCCACAGTGTGGGTGGAATGGCCACAGATGTAAGGCAGACCGTGTCTGCATGCTTTGTTTTCTACAAATACAGACTTTATGTTCTAGAAAACATTCCCAAAAGGTCACTGTATTCCTCAGACTTGTAAGTTTGGTATATTATATTCATTTATTTATTTTTAATTAAAAAAATTTTAAAGATTTTTAAAATTTATTTCAGAGAGCGAGCACGAGCAGGGGACAGAGGCAGAGAGACAGAGGGAGAGGTAGGCTCACTTCTGATCAGGGAGCCAGATGTGGGGCTCGATCCCAGGACTCCAAAATCATGACCTGTGCTGAAGGCAGATGCTTTACCTACAGCACCCAGGCTCCCCTATGGTATTCTTTTTTAAAGACATAAAATCAGATCTCATAAAGGACGTGAATGTTAAGTGTTTGTGAAGGGACTGATATCATTACTGTTAATATTTCTGTAAATATATAGTATCCTGTGTGTGCCTTCACGGCTTCATGTAGCGGGTGTTTTCTCTGCCAGGTGTGTGTGCAGGTGCATTTGTGGACGAGGCGCCGGGGATGATGTCCCAGGGGTACATCTAGTGTCCAGGTCTTGAGCAGACAAAACCGGTGGGAGGTGCTACACTGGTGGGGTGTTGCTAGGAAGTAGGCACCCGCCAGGAGGGCTGGCCCGTGTACCACATATCTCCCTGAGGGGCTGTTGCTGGGGCCACAGAATGTTCTTTTCCCTTACATCTTCTCACTCGGTGTTCTGGCTCTGAAATGTCCTTGGTGTGCCCTTCAAAGGCATCCTGGCCACTGTGCAGGGTCATCCACAGCCTGCGCTCCCTGAGCTGGCCGCTGTGCCCTGCCTCGCTAGGTCCTGCCCTCTGAGCCCCATCTTGTCACCTGGGTGGGAGCCTGTCTGAAGGCCAGTCTTCTCTGCCTGGGACCCAAATCCAGAATGCCAAGGCCACAGCCCATCAATCTCTTCTGTTCCTTTCTAAATACATAGTTTTTTGTTTTAAAAATTTTAAAGGCCCTCAGGTGTTACTCTTTTCTCATTGTTTGGATTTCCAAGAAACCCTATCTTCCCTACCTGGGTTTTGAAGAAATTGAGAAATAAAACAAAATAGTGGCAGATGGACACCGAAGAATAACTTTTATTTCTTCTAAATGAGAATCTTGAAATCCTATCTTGGTGTGAGAGCCAAATAAAGCGGCTGACCGAATCCCAGGATTACACAGGCTTACCCACCCACCCAGCCAGTGCCGGGGCAGGGCGGGCCCCCTCACGTGCAGCAGAGCCTTCAAGAGGGAGCAGCCTGTCCGGTGGCTTAGCCAGCTCGGAGAAGTGGAAGGAGGGCTGAACCCATCGGCTCTCTGTCCTGCCAGGTTTAGCAATTGATAAGTTGCCTTCTTGCGGTGCGTATTCTGGGGATAGAGAAAGTCCAGGAGTGGTGCCAGCTGAATCCCCTCGGAGAGGGAGAGGAGGACATCCACAGCCCATCAGGATGGGCCAGCTCCAGCCAAGACCCCGCACCTTTGTTCACCTGGGACCACCAAGGGAGGGTAATAGAATGCACCCTGATAGCTCTGGAATTTGTTGGAACTGAACATTAGCTACATAATCTGCAAGACCTCTGCCCAGGGCTGTAGAATCAGTCTGCAGTTTATTTCCCATCCTGAATTATATCCAGGGATATTGTTCAACCTGGCTCATCAGAAATTCTGCTGTGAGGTTAAGTGATAGTGTATAAACAAGGCAGTGTGCTCCAGATTTGAATATAAATCTCCTCTGTTATCCAATTTCCAGGGAGGAATTAAGTCTCAAAGGCTAAACCCTGGCAAGCTCACATCCAGACCCCAGATTTCTTTGCTCCTGCGAGTACTGATGAGTTTACAGTGCGTCCTCACCCTGTGCTGTTCTGTTGGATGCCCAGGCCGTCAGGCCCAGAGCCCCCCAGCCCACGTGAGACGCGATCCCTGACCACCCTCCCTCTGTGGAGCTCAGGGTTAGCGGGACCCCGGGTGGCCACCCGTTGGAGGGGCGGTCACGCCAGGCCCTGCGGTGCCACCCCGGGAGCGGCCTTTGTGCTCGGCATAGCTCTGGGACGTGCGCTGGCCGGCACCCCGGGTGGAGCCCAGAGCCTGTCACTCGAAATCCATGTGGGAAGGTCTCCCCGCGAGAGGGCAGGTCTGACTCTGAACATTTCCCACAGACGGGGAAGATGCCCCGTGGGTGATCCTCATTCTGTTGCTGCTGCCCCAGGCGGAAGTGCCATGTGGCCCTGGGGGACTGTGTGTGCGGGTGCGTGGTGACCTTGGGGGCCCACCGTGTGGCGGGGGGGGGGCGGGGGGGGCGGGGGTGGCGAAGGTCCCTGCCTTTGAGCCTGGCCTCCCGCACTGCTCCAGGCCGACCTCGGCCCTGAAACCTCCCCGCAGGTTCTGAGGCAGGTGGCGGTGGGTGCTGCCGGCTCGTCCCCAGGGCCCCCCGAGGCTGTGCCGCTAGCGGCCTGGGCGCCTCCAGGTGGAGATGTGGGGGGCCGCCCGGGAGCTGTCCCCGCCCCTGCCTCCATGCCCTGCACCCTGCCCAGGTCACCCACACCCCACTGAGGACAGGGGCTCGTTGCCCTTGGCGGGGCTTGTGTGGCCTGCATGGTGCTGCTCCTGAGGACATACCGTTCCTGCCTGGCACTGGCCGCACTGGACCCCGTGTGAGCGGCTGGGCCGAGGCCTGTGCTCACATGAGTTCAGGATCCGCAGGGATGCTCTGGGGTCTCCGTCGCTCCAGGTTCTCTTCTTGTCCTTTTATCTTAGTGGCCGCAGAGGCCCTGGGACGGAACACCCCCGATCTACTGTATTCATTTCCTGTGGCTGCAAACAACACAGATGATTTATTGTCTCGTAGCTCGGGAGGCACAGCTTCTGACGTGTGCCTGGTCGGGCTAACTCGGTGTGGGGGGGAGGCTCCAGGGAGGTCTCCCAAGCTGACCTGGCTCCAGCAGCATCTTTTGGCTCGCAGCCCCTCCCTCTGTGTTTAGTGTTGCTGCAGCAGCTGGAGTCTTTCTCGTGTTCGTTTGGACTCTTGTTCCCCATCCCCCTTCTACTTGTGAGGCTCCCGGGTCTGCGGTGAGCCCTCCACTGGTCCAGATAACTCCTTTTGGTCAGTGGATTGGCACCTTTGCGCCCTTTGGGAGGCTCTGCGCTTTGGCCGTAGGCCTCTCTGGGGCTGTCTCTGCCTGGCATGTGTGTCCCTGCGTGGACGCCTGTGCCTTTGGGGCCCAGGGGCCCTTCTGAAGGTGATGGGAGGCTGGCTTAGTCCCACCCTCATTCCTCGGTGCCCCTGCTTGTCTTGGGCCCTCTAGCACGGTCCCTGACCTGGTTTCCCAGACACCTCAAAGCAGGCCTACAAGGCAGCGTTATGCTCTTGGTGTGGATGACCGGGCGGAGCCAGAGACGTGATGTTGCTTGTGAGGCTGCACAGCTCCTGAACAGTAGAACGGGGCTCCTTTTGTGGGTCTGTTTGACCGAGGATTTGTCCTGCTCAAAGCCTACACTGGTTTACTTTAGTTTATTGACTCCTTCACCTGAGTTCACCGACAGTGGTCACATGTTGACACTTCCCTTGTGCAGCGGCCATGTCGTTGGCCCTGGGACTGAGGGCTTGATGCCAGCACCGTCAGCACCGGGCCTGGTCGCTGTTCCATATCCAGTCTTCTGGCACTGCCGAGTGGTCTGCTGCCCATGCTCTGGCCAGGCAGCTGCTTCCAGCACACTTCTCAATGGGCTGTATGTGCCCACGCCCATTTGTTTGATGTAAATGTAAGTATCTGTATTTACATAAAGAGATGCTCCAGTAAATGCTCCCTGAGACAGGTGTGCTCGCCCTCTGACGTCGAGAGGGGCTGGACCTGACCCCAGACCAGATTACACTGTGCCTCGGCCCTGTGACGTGGCATGCATAGATCAGTTGGTGAATTTGTTCTGCTGTGAAGCTGCTCACTTTTGTTCCAACTGCCTATTTCCCTTTGGGAGGGTGTGTTTTGTCTTCTGTGCATATGATATATGTTGTTATTTTTCACTTAGGACAACTATACCTTTGCCCAGCCTGGGATTCAGATGAAGGTGAAAATGTTGGAAGAGCTCGTGAGCCGGATTGATGGTAAGCTTGCTTCCTGAGCACCCGTCTCCCCATGGGGTGGGCAGGAGACAGTGGGAGGAGGTGGTAGGAGGTTCCGGACTCAGTCCCTGGCCCTCACCCTGGCAAGATGCTGTCCTCACTCAGCCTGTGGTCCTTGGCTCCCGCAGGGCAGGGCTGTGCGTTTTTCTGAGTAGGCTGCTGGAGCAGGAGCCTCTCCTTTTCTTTTTTTATTAAGGTGACATAATCAGAATTCAGTGCAGGCACTTTGCAGGGAGTAATGAGTGCGGACCAGAAGTGGGCAGCTCTCACTCCTTATTAAGTCCGATGATTGTCATAATCTGGGCGACAGCATGGTTGTTTATGGCTGTCCTTTGGCACTGTGTTCCCTGCCTTTGTGCATCATTTTGTTATCAAGGATGCTGGCATAATTTCTCCATGGAATCCAATTAATTACCAAGTCTGGAAATAACATCTTTAGTATTATAGAAAAATTATAGTGTGTGCTCGGCCGTTTTAGATTATGCTTTCATATTTAAGTGAGGGCTTTGAAATACTTTTTACCTTCATTCTTAAAATAATTTCCCCTATGATGTGCTGACTGTCATATTGCAATAGCAGAGTTTAATTAAATGAAAGTTGAGAGATAATGCCTGCCCATTCCGAGCATATTCTCCTGATAGTTTGTTACATTAATGAATGGAGCATTAACAAAGTGATACCAAGCAGAACCAGGCGTAGATTTGTGGCACCAGCCGGTCAGTAGTGAGGTACAGAGAAGTGAAAGGTTCTTTCATAAAGAGCCTCTTGTGAGCTTGGCAGGTGATTTCACTGAACGTACAGAGAAACTGTAGTTTGCTTGAAATGTAGAGGTGGTGGTGTGCATTCTGGCGCAGCCTCTGCGTCCCTGCACATAACTGTGCTTCTTCCCTTGATGTGCTGTTAGCAGTAGCAAACTCTTAGCAGTAATAAGCTCCCCCCAGAAAGGTGCTTGGTTTGGGGAACTATCGAATGATGTTATAAAATGGAGTCATACAAATTATAAACTCCATTTTGTTCCTTGATTGAATCTGATTTTCGACTATGTATCTAATGGTTATTACCTGATTTCCATACGGTGAAGTTTTTCACGGTTCTTCCAGTAATAATTTGATTCAGTATATTTAGCTGCTTTCCAACGTGTCTACTCAAAATGCCATTTCCTGCTTGTGTAACTGCGTTGATCTTAACCTCACAGCGAGATCTCTGAGTTTTCCCCACTAGCAGGTTCACAACTGTCCTCAGTCTCAGTTCTTTAAAATCTGATTTGCAGTAGATGTGAATTACACTTCCCGAGCAGGCTCTTCACTTCCTCTCGTGTCCCTTCGAAGGCATATTTTATATTTTCGTGGATGTTAGAAAGTGGTGGTTAGTGCTTGTTTGTTCCAGGGCTGTAGTTTGGGGAAATGCTTGAATTGATTTTCTCTGGTGCTGTGGCTTAGAAAGAAACACATTGCAGATTTGCTGAATGATGGTTTAAAAGAGCAGCAACAATGACCAAAGGAATTCCAACTGAAGCTGTACCTTTTCATAAATCCCATTTTTTCAGGGCAATTTCTGAGAGAAGCTACTTTTGTCCTGCAGTGTTTTTGTTTTTGTTTTTTTTTGCTTAAAGGATCAGTTTTTCATGGCAGAGAAGCTTCTTTTACATAATAGATAAATCTGTGTAGCCTATTTGTAACTGTTCTCCAAAGGAAATTTTAAATACCCAGGCTTTCCAAAAGAAGTGCACACAGTGGACAGAGCTTGGGCTCTGGCTGGTGGGTGCCCATGTTACTCAGCAGCCCCTTGGGAGAAGCACCTATAGGCCTCAGTGGGGGGGGAGTTCACCCTCCCCTACATTTTATTACTCACCTCTCGGAGAGAGAAATTGTAGACTAGGAACTTTTGTAGGGACTATAAAGATTTTATTAAGGGCAGGATTTGTTAGGAAGAAAAATTGCTCTAAAAAACCCTACTGCATCCTTTTTACATTTTAGGGGAAGGATAGCATTTATTCCAGAGCTTTTTGGCACTTTGGTGAAGGCACACACTTTCATGGGCTTGTTGATTAAGAAAGGTGAAGTTAATGAATAAAACTGGAAAATTCACAAATCTGAAAAGATTAGACAACTGAACAACCAATCAAAAGAGACATTAGTAAATACCTTGAGACAAACGAAAATGGGAAAGTGACATACCAAAATTCATTGGATGTGACAAAAGCCGTTCTAAGAGGGAAGTTCATACAATAAATGCCTATCTCAAGAAATGAGAAACATCCTAAATCAACAATCTAACTTTACATATTGAGGAACTAGAAAAAGAAGAACAAATGAAGGCCAAAGCTAGTAGAAGGAAGGAGGTAACAGATCAGAGCAGAAATAAATGATGTGGGCACTAAAAAGATATTAGAAAAGATCAGTGAAACAAAGAGCTGGTTCTTTGGAAAGTAAACAGAGTTGACACACCTTCAGGTAGACTTAACCAGAAAAGAGAGAAGGGACTCAGATAAATCCGAAATGCAAAAGGAGAAGTACAGCTAATAGTACAGAGGTGCAAAGGATCATAAAAAACAACTACGAACAATTATCTGCCAATAAATCAGACAACTTGGTTTCATTACCCACCAACCAAGACTGAGTCAAGGAGGAAGTAGAAAATCTGAACATTAGACCCTTACTAGCAAGGAGACTGAGTCAGTAATCAGAAGTCTCCCAACAAACAAATGTCTAGGACCAGACAGTTTCACTGGTGAATTCTACCAAATATTCAAGGAGAGATTGATACTAATCCTTCTCAAACCCTTTCAAAAAACAGAAGAAGGGGGAACTCTTCTGAACACATTATGCAAAGCCAATATTACCCTGATACCAAGACCAGACAAGGATGCCATACAAAAACAAAATTACAGGCCAGTATCCTTGATGAACATTGGTGCAAAAATCCTCAACAAAATATTAGAAAGTTGAATTCAACAATATATTAAAAAGATCACACATTGTGACCAAGGCCAGGGGTGCTAATATAGTTTTCAGATATGACAAAGCAGTCAGTGTGGTCCACCATGTTAACAAAATGAAGGATAAAGTTATAGGATCATCACAGTAGATGTAGAAAAAGCATTTGGGGCAGCCCAGTGGCTCAGCGGTTTAGTGCCGCCTTTGGCTGGGGGCCTGATCCTTGGAGACCCAGGATCCAGTCCCACGTCAGGCTCCCAGCATGGAGCCTGCTCTCCCTCTGCCTGTGTCTCTGCCTCTCTCCCCCCCCCCCCCCCCCGTGTGTGTGTGTGTGTGTGTGTGTGTGTGTGTGTGTTTCTCACTAATAAATAAATAAAATATTAAAAAATAGAAAAAGCATTTGATAAAATTCAACATTCATTTATGATAAAAGCTCTTAACAAAAGATAAATCTAGAAGGAACATACCTCAGCACAATAAAGGCCATGTATGACAAGCCCACAGCTCATAGGTCAGCTGTGAAAAGCTGAAAGCTTTTCCTTTAAGATCAGGAAAAGACAAGGATGTCTCCTCTCACCACTTTTTTTAAGGATAGTATTGAAAATCCTAGTCAGAGCAATTAGGCAAGAAAAAGAAAGGACATCCAAACTGGAAAAGAAGAAGTAAAATTGTCACTATTTGCAGATGAGATGGTATTATGTTAGAAAACCCCTGACTCCATCGAAAAATCTGTTAGAATTAATAAATGAATTTATTAGTAAAGTTGCAGGACACAAAATCAGTGCAGCAAATCTGTTGTGTTTTTTATTTTTTATTTTTGGAGTTCAATTTGCCAACATATAGCATAACACCCAATGTTCATCCCACCAAGTGCCCCGCTCAGTGCCCATCACCCAGTCACCCCAACCCCCCGCCCACCTCCCCTTACACTACACCTTGTTCATTTCCCAGAGTTAGGTGTCTCTCATGTTTTGTCACCCTCACTGACATTTTCACTCATTTTCTCTCATTTCCCTTTATTCCCTTTCACTAATTTTTATATTCCCCAAATGAATGAGACCATATAATGTTTGTCCTTTTCTGATTGACTTATTTCACTTAGCATAATACCCTCCAGGTCCCTCCATATTGAAGCAAATGATGGGTATTTGTCCTTTCTGATGGCTGAGGAATATTCCATTGTATACATAAACCACATCTTCTTTATCCATCTGTCGATGGACACCGAGGCTCCTTCCACAGTTTGGCTATTGTGGACATTGCTGCTATAAACATTGGGGTGCAGGTGTCCCCCCGTTTCACTGCATCTGTATCTTTGGGGTAAATCCCCAAAAGTGCAATTGCTGGGTCGTAGGGCAGGTCTATTTTTAACTCTTTGAGGAACCTCCACACAGTTTTCCAGAGTGGCTGCACCAGTTCACATTCCCACGAACAGTGCAGGAGGGTTCCCCTTTCTCCGCATCCTCTCCAACAGTTGTAGTTTCCCACCTTGTTAATTTTCCCCATTCTCACTGGTGTGAGGTGGTCTCTCATTGTGTTTTGATTTGTATTTCCCTGATGGCCAGTGATGCGGAGCATTCTCTCATGTGCTTGTTGGCCACGTCTATGTCTTCCTCTGTGAGATTTCTGTTCATGTTTTCTGCCCATTTCATGATTGGATTGTTTGTTTCTTTGCTGTTGAGTTTAATAAGTTCTTTATAGATCCTGGATACTGGCCCTTTATCTGATACGTCATTTGCAAAAATCTTCTCCCATTCTGTAGGTTGTCTTTGAGTTTTGTTGACTGTTTCTTTTGCTGTGCAGAAGCTTCTTATCTTGATGAACTCCCAATAATTCATTTTTGCTTTTGTTTCTCTTGCCTTCATGGATGTATCTTGCAAGAAGTTGCTGTGGCCAAGTTCAAAAAGGGTGTTGCGTGTAGGATTTGGATGGATTCTTGTCTCACATTTAGATCTTTCACCCATTTTGAGTTTATCTTTGTGTCTGGTGTAAGAGAATGGTCTAGTTTCATTCTTCTGCACATGGCTGTCCAATGTTCCCAGCACCATATATTGAAGAGACTGTCTTTTTTCCAGTGGATAGTCTTTCCTCCTATGTCGAATATTAGTTGACCATAAAGGTGAGGGTCCACATCTGGATTCTCTATTCTGTTCCATTGATCTATTTGTCTGTTTTTGTGCCAGTACCACACTGTCTTGATGACCACAGCTTTGTAGTACAACCTGAAATCTGGCATTGTGATGCCCCTGGCTCTGGTTTTCTTTTTTAAAATTCCCCTGGCTATTCGGGGTCTTTTCTGATTCCCCACAAATCTTAAGATGATTTGTTCCAACTCTCTGAAGAAAGTCCATGGTATTTTGATAGGGATTGCATTGAATGTGTAAATTGCCCTGGGTAGAATTGACATTTTCACAATATTAATTCTTCCAATCCAAGAGCATGGAATATTTTTCCATCTCTTTGTGTCTTCTTGAATTTCTTTCAGAAGTGTTCTGTAGTTTTGAGGGTATAGATCCTTTACCTCTTTGGTTGTTAGGTTTATTCCTAGGTATCTTATGCTTTTGGGTGCAATTGTAAATGGAATTGACTCCTTAATTTCTCTTTCTTCAGTCTCGTTGTTAGTGTATAGAAATACCACTGATTTCTGGGCATTGATTTTTGTATTCTCTGTTGTGTTTCTTTACACTAATAATAAGCCATCAGAAAGAGAAGTTAAAAAAAATAAGCCCACTTATAATTGCAATAAAAAGAATAAAATACCTAAGAATAAATTTAACTAAGGCGGTGAAAGACCGTATATTGAGAACTACAAGACATTAATGAATGAAGTTAAAGAAGATACAAATAAAGGGAAAGGTATTTGCTGTTAATAGATAGGAAGAATTACATTGTTAAAATATCCATGTTATCCACAGTAATCTACAGATTCTGTGCAATCCCTATCAAAATTCTAATGGTGTTTGCCAGAGAAATAGAACAAAGATTTCTAAAATATTTATGGAAGCACAAAAGACCCCAAATAGAGAATGCAATTATGAGAAAGAAGAATAAAGCTGAAGGCATCATGTGTCTCGATTTCAAACTATATTACAAAAGGTATAGTAATTAAAATAGTATGGCATTTGCATAAAATCAGACACATGGATTATTATTTTTTTAATGATTTTTAAAAATTTATTTATTGGGATCCCTGGGTGGCGCAGCGGTTTGGCGCCTGCCTTTGGCCCGGGGCGCGATCCTGGAGATCCGGGATCGAATCCCACATCGGGCTCCCGGCGCATGGAGCCTGCTTCTCCCTCTGCCTGTGTCTCTGCCTCTCTCTCTTTCTCTCTGTATGACTATCATAAATAAATAAAATTAAAAAAAAATAAATAAATAAAAATTTATTTATTCATGAGAGACACAGAGAGGCAGAGACATAGGCAGAGGGAGAAGCAGGCTCTCTGTGGGGAGCCCGATATGGGACTTGATCCCTGTACCAGGGATCATGCCCTGAGCCGAAGGCAGATGCTCAACTGCTGAGCCACCCAGGCATCCCAAGACACCTAGATTATTGAAATTAGATAGAACCCCACACATATATGGTTAATTAATTTACAACAAACTAGCCAAGGATATACAATGAGGAAAGAATGGTCTCTTCAATAAATGGTTTGAGAAAATTTATACAAAAGAATGAAAACATTATCTTACAGCATACAGAGAATTAACTCAAAATGGATTAAAGACTTGAATGTAAAACCTGAAACCTTAAAATTTGTATAAGAAAACACAGGCTTATTGATATAGGTACTGGCTATGACTTTTTTTTTTTGCATCTGATGCCAAAAGCAAAAGCAACAAAAACAAGAATAAGTGATTGGGATTATAACATACTAGAAAGCTTCTGCACAGCAAAGGAATCCGTGAACAAAATGAAAAGGCAACCTACTAAATGTGAGAAGATGATCATAAATCACATATCTGATAAGGGGCTAATATCCAAAATATATTAAAAAAACTCATATAACTCAATACCAAAAAAAAAAAAATCTGATTAAAAATGGGCAGAAGATCTGAATAGATATTTTTCCAAGGAAAATATCGTCTAGGTCTTTTTTTCCAAAGAAGACCTGCAGATGGCTAACAGGCACATGTCTCTATATCATTAATTTTTGGGGAAATGCAAATCAAAATGATAATGAGATAATACATCTTACCTGTTATTAGAATGGCTGTTCTACAAAAGGGAACCCCTGTGCACTGTGGGTGGGAATGCAAAGTGGTATATCCACTAACAGAATGGAGGTTTCTCAAAAAATTAAAAATAGAATCACCATATGATTTAGCAATTTCACTTCAGTGTATTTATCTGAACAAAATGAAAATGCTAATTTGAAAAAAATTCCCACACCTTCATGGTAAGTGCTGCATTATTTACAATAGCCGAGATATGGAAACAGCCTAAGTGCCCATTAATAGGTGAATGGATGATGAAATTTTAGTACACACACACACACACACACACACACACACACACACACACATGCAGGAATGTTCCTCAGCCCTAAGAAAGCAAATCCTCCCATTGGAGGACCGTTGAGAAATGGTTGGACCTTGAGAGCATTATGCTAAGGGAAGTAAATCAGAGAGAAATAAGCCAGACAAATTCTGCATGATCTCTTGTATGTGCAGTCTTAAAAAAAAACCCAAACGCTGAAAAACAAGTTCCTAGATGCAAGGAATGGATTGGTGGTTGCAAGAGGTGGGGGCTATGGGCTGGGGTGGGGGTGGGAGAAATGGGTAAACTTTTTTTAAAAGTTTAAAAAAAATTTTATTTTTGAAGATTTTATATATTTATTCATGAGAGACATGGAGAGAGAGGCAGAGACATAGGCAGAGGGAGAAGCAGGCTCCCTGCAGGGAGCCTTATGTGTAACTGGATCCTAGGACCCTAGGATTATGACCTGAGCTGAAGGCAGATGCTCAACCACAGATCCGGTGGGGCGTCCCTATGGCTGTGGGACTGAGTGGCTGGGACCACTGAGTCACCCAGGAGTCTCCCCCCCACCTTTTCTTTTGTTTTTTAATTTTAAATACATTGATAAAAGTTAAAAGGAGAAAGTTGATATTTTATATGCATTCCAGAAAGGAATAGCATAGAAAGAGCTGAATTACTTTGTAAAGTAAAAATAAAGGAATCCTGGAGCTCCAGTCATTGTGTTGTGAAGAAAAGGATGGAGAGATGGAGAAGGACATGGTCTTGGGGACACAGAAGGAAGCACAGTGAAGAGGTGAGGGGAAAACCCAAAGACAGCATCACTGTCTTATTTTGTCGTGAGGAGGGTTGACTAAAGAATTTCTCAGAAGCATTTCTAAGTGGTTTTCTATTTTGAGTAGTGTTGTACCCCTTCTCTACTACCCTTAAACTCTTAGTGAAGGTATGTTTGGTAAACAGGAAGGTGCCCTGCATGAGGAGAGACAGGCATGTCTGTAGCAGAGCCAAGCGGAGTGGAAGATAGGCCACAGCCGGAGGCTGTGTCCTGGACGGGTTAATGATGTGTCTCTGGAGAGCTAAGGTGGCTAATGAGAGCCCAGGGGACTCCCCTGTGGTGTGTGGGACACAAATGGTAGGACTTCTTCAGAAGGAGAGGTGGAGATCAGAGCCACTTAACTCAGAATGGAGGACAAAGGTGAGAGTAGATGAGTTTCCCTTCCAGTGGTGATGGGCCTGATGATTCCAACCATGCTGCCCACTGTACACACCTTAAAAACTGGAGAAGATTGATTTTAAAGCTAGTGAAAAACAGGGGGATAAAAAGAGTAGAAGAAAGAAATAAGAGAAAGAAAAAGGAAACAAATTTCTCAAAAGCTTTGAATTTCCAGCAAGACAATGAAACTCTCTGGCTACATTCTAGGGGAATCATGGGGCTCGGAGAGAGGAGCCCAGTACTAAAGGCTGCTGTTGTTCTGAGGGCATCTGCTCATCCAAGAAAAGGAAGCCCAACCTGAGTTGTTGTCTTGACAGTCTTCTGGAGTGAATGGGTCTAAGCTACTCAAGACAGAGAATGTGGGAAATGCCCATAACCTTCCTGGGACCGAGCAGAGTGACCATCAGGGAAAACTGGAATGAGACAGCCCTCATACAGTCTTGTTGTCTCAGTTTATGTCACCTGGGAGGACCAGGGTTGTTTGAACCTCAATTACGGTATTTCTCTGGTGGAGCACTCACAGAGCTTTGGAGAAGCCAAGCAAAATCTTTTCTGGAGGAAGTCACCAGAACTGAAGTTGTTTCTACAAATATATACATTTTTCAAATTGAATTTTTCAAATTCATTTTTCAAATAAAATGAAATGATTCACCTACAGTCAAAGTTTATCACCCATTTGAAACTCCTTAAGGAGACCAAATAGAAACAACAGATAATAGAAACTGTTATCTGTAATTCTTAGGCATACACCGTGAAACCATTATCCTTAACTCTGATGAAGAAATAAAACCAGGTAATCCTTAAGATATCTGCAGGTAAAGAGGAAACTGTATAATTTCATGGAAGAGGTTTGAAAAAAATGACCAAATAGGATTTCTGGAATTGAAAAATATGTTAGCCAAATTAATAATGCAGTGGTTAGTTAGACACAGCTAAAGAGAAAATGAGTGACCTGAAAGACCTTGGAAGGAAATAGCCATTATGAAACACAGAGAGTGAGAACATGGAAAACATGTAAGGTAGGAGATCTGGAGGGTGTGGGCAGGAAGCCTGATGGGCATTTGTTTAGAGTCACAGGAGTGAGGGGGGAGAATGAGTGAGAATTTGGAGAGATGATGATGGAGATGTTTCCCCAAAGTCCCAAAGTGCACCAACTCACAGATTCAAGAGACCTTGGGTCCAGAAGAAAATTAGTAATGGGAAAACTATGCAAGCATGTCCTATGATGTTTATTTACACTACAGACAAAGTCTTAAAGCACCTGAAGGAAAAAATTATTTTCTACGAAGGGCTATTTGCGAACTGACTTCTCAACAAAGATGTGAGAAAGTGTCTTCAACCTGCTGCAAGAATATAACTCACTTTAGGGTTGACATCCAGCAGGAATGCCTGTCTGGAATGAACTCAGAATTCCATGAGTCTACCTAAATCTGCATTGTTTTGTATTCCCTGTAAGAAACCATGCAAATAAAAACACACACAACCTACTCTTGCAGTGTATGTAGGGGCAGTAATTTTTATGAAACCAAATCCCCTCTAAATAGGCAAATCAACATCTATCCCCAGCCCATGGGAGTGTTGGATTGTCCATGTAAAACGTCTGTGGGAGAGGAAGAGGGTATATGGGTATCTAAGGAGGAATAGAACCAGATGGAACCATCCCACGAATTTGAAATCCTACCAAGAATGGGGAGACTGACAGCAGGTCCGTGGTCTGGGGGATCACAGCACTGGCTCCTCGGAACTGAGAAAGGATTTGGGATTTCCTGGATGAGTAGCCTCTAAGACCTTAGCGGACACCCATTTCTGACAGTTATGTGCTATTGGAGCTAAATTCTTGGGTCACATTTTCTTGGGAGTGTGTGTTCCCTTAGGGACAGGGACTTCTTCCTGTTCTTAATTTTGGCCCTGGAGTAGAGTAAGCAGCTTCCTGAGCAAATGAGTTCCTGCCATGGCTAATTAGCCTCCAGCGGCACCCTCCCCACCAAGGGACAGGGGGTGTTTCCTTGGAGCATCTGGGTGCAAGTGGGAAGGCAGACTGGAGGATTGATTCTGGAAACCAGCAGACTGGGGGTCAGGTGCTGTGTGATCCAGGGGAGAGCTGATTGCCAGGGGATGGTGGCCGTGCACTTGGGGGGTAGATCTCAAGCATAAGTTTGGAGCCTGTCATTTATTCAAAAAGCAACCTCAGGCTTTTAAATTTTTCTCATACATTTATTTGATTTCTTAATCTGCTACCAGATACCATTTCTTCTCTCTTGGGGAAAAATAGATCACCCCCAGTGTTTGGTGTGGCTCACAGTCCTCTAGCCCACCGGGGCTGCCTCTTGAATTCTTGTCCCTTGCACAGTGGTCAGACTCTTTCTGGGAGGGGTTGTGCACAGAGCCAGTGTTCATAGAAATCCACAGCAGCATCACTTGAATTCTCTGAAACCCCCCATCATCACTGTAATTGTGGGGACATGTGACGGGCATCTATGTAAAATAGACAGTCACTGCCTGAAAACCCTCTGCCATCTTTGCCACACACCTCTGATTGTGCTTGTGCACATTAGGAGCAATGGTGGGCCTATAGGCACTGTTGTTGTACTGGCCCTTGGCACTCCTGTGGAGCCTGGATTATTCTTTGTGTCTGCAGAACTTGGAGGACCCATGAGCACAGGTGTTTGCGTGCACAGAGGTATGGGTGTACAGGTGTGCTGTGCAGGTGTGCTGGGTGCACAGGTGTGTGTGTATAGGTGTGTGGGTGCTCAGGTGGGTTGGCGCACAGGTGTGTGGGTGTGCAGGTGTGCTGGGTGACCAGGTGCGTGGTGCACAGGTGTATGCTGGGTGAGCAGGTGTGTGGGTACGTAGGTACGTGCTGGGTGAGCAGGTGTGTGTGCGCACCGGTGTGCTGGGTGAGCAGGTGTGTGGGTGTGCAGGTGTGCTGGGTGCACAGGTGTGTGGGTGCACAGGTGTGTGTACACAGGTGTGCTGGGTGCACAGGTATGCTGGGTGAGCAGGTGTATGTGCATGCACAGAGGTGTGTGGGTGCACAGGTGTGCTGGATGAGCAAGTGTATGTGCACATACACAGACAGTACAGGCTGATGATTGGGGATGATTTCGCATTGGCTGCCGTGTTGGATTTCCCAGAGTCCTTTTACCCTAATAGTGCCCAATCATTGCAGGTGCCCCTTTACCCCCCACCCCCAGGACTGGCGGTACCTCCCCTTCTGCTTTTCCTTTCCCTTCAGCTGCAGCTCCTTCCCCTCTGTTGGCCACCATCCAATCTTGCCAGACTCTGGCACACATTGTTGTGTCCTCTGCTTCTTCAGGACTGGTTAGATCTGAACTCTCAGGCACAGTGTACGAGCACGTAGCCTGGCACCAGGGTGCATCGAACATATACATTGGCCAAACCCCAAATGGCTGAGTGTAAAACTCCATGTGGGGTAGAAGCAGAATGTCACTGCTATGGTCACAGTGGGCTCGCAGGGGCTGTGAGTCTCAGCAGCTTAAACAGCAGGTGTGTCCTTCGTAGCTCTTCTGGGGACTCTGTTCTGTGGGTTCTGTGACGGAAGGAAAGGGATTTGGGGAAATCCTCACTGGCTCATAACACTTCTGACAGAAAGCGGTTCCTAAAACTCTGCTGCCCTTCGTTGGCCAGACCAAGTCACATGCTGTGGTGCAAGTCAGAGCAAAGGGAAGGGTCCCCCTGCGTGGGCTCGCGGAGAGCATGGTGCTTTGGTGGACAGCGCTGAGCGCACTGATCATAGCAGAGAGACGAGGTCACAGGTAAGAGCATGTGCTCTCAGGATATCTGGTCCTTGTCATTCTGTTCCCCGCTTGTTGAATGATTTTTGTACGTAAAAATCATAAATTCCCACCAATGATTTAGTAATTCACTGCTGTAGTAACAAGCAGAGAGTAACCCGCTCAGACTGGGAAGATGTCCCCTCTAAAGCACCTATGGGGGTGTTTGCTCCATATCACACATGTAACACTTAAGTATCTTGGAAAGAAATGTACATTTTTGCAGTACAGCCAAACAGTACCCCTAATACGTTTATTGCCGTTATGTCTGCTGTATCTGACAGTAGCCTGGAGAGCCCGTGAGCCCCCCATGACCCGCACGTTCAGCCTCGGGCCCTCCCAGCAGCCGTATGCGGTCAGAGCCCCTGTGACAGAGCCTGGGCAGCCCCGTCGTGGGCTCTCTCGTCACACAACTTTGGGGACTAGGAGGATTTGAATGGAACACTTGCCACATCTTTTGTTTTAAAAACAAAATGGGGATCCTCTTTCAGCATTAAAAGGAGTATTTGAAGATAACACAGCCTTAGTAGGTAGATAAATGTGATTATGTCTGTGCTTGTTTTTTTCAGAAAGCTTAAAGTCAGATCGTAAAGCATTGCTTCATAGATTAGCATCCCGTGGGGGGTAAAATGGGCACAAGAAGGGCGGCCAGGAGATTGTTCCTAGGGATGGGGCGGCTTCAGGACAGAGACAGGCCTGTCATCCACTCCCCACCCCACCCCCCGGTCCCCAAACTGCTTGCTGTCCCCTGGGCCTTGGGTCTGCTTGGCTCTGCTCTAAAGTTGTTCCCAGAGACTGTAAACTAGAGAGGCCCTGATGGGCCAGGAGGAGGTGAGAAACCTGCTCGTTAATCAGCCAGGCGGAGCTGAGATTTTCTGTGGATGTCGGCCCAAGGATTTCCGTTTTCCCCATGGAGCCCATCTCTAGGCTCCTTGGCAAGGCCGGAGCCAAGCCCCAGAAGTGTCTGCTCTCGGAGTTCTAATCCAGCCCTCGCCGCCTTTTCTTCAGGGGAGATGGGGATAAATCCTTCTTCCTGCCTAATCTCAGCAGGGCCAGATTTAGCAAGTGAACGTGAGGAGCACCCAGTTAAACTTGAATTTCACATAATAATTTTTAGGTAAGTGTGACACATACTGAAATGCAGATTCCACTGGGCCTCTGGCATTTCATCTGGCAGGTCTACACCAGCTGAGCTCAGTGTGGGGCCAGTGCTCCCAGGGTCACAGGTGGTGGTGAAAATCTGCCGACGTGTAATGGGCTCTTTGGAATGTAAGAATATATGTGTACACACGCGCACACTCCACACACTCTCCTCCACCCCACATGTTAGATGGGCTTCCTTCTTTTGGAGTGGTTTGATTACTGTGTCTGAAGCCAGTTACTTTTCCATTTTCCTTTGGAGCCTAGTGACGCTCATCACACGTTCCTCTTGCCCGAGGTGTCAGAGAAGGGGCCGTCTGTGTCCTCCAGGGGAATTCTTGTTCGTGGCCAAGGGCTTCAGTTGAGCTGTCCCCCTGCCGAGCTTCTTTGACTTCATTGTGGAGACGGGGTGGTGAGGCTGGTCACTGAGCGAGTTTTCAAGTGAACTCACTCTTCTTCATTAGGTTTGATCAGTCTCTGAATGACTTCCTAATTATGATTCTCTGAAAGGCTGATCTGGGAGCCCTTGACCGCGCTGGTGAATGCATTCACGGGCGTGCAGAGCCTGACTGCCCTGCAGGTGCTTGGGTTTTTCTTTGCAGTGGCTGCGGACAGGACCTTCGGAGATCTGCGCTGTGTGGGTCAGGCTCATGGGCTCGTGATGGCCAGCCCACGGCGGCGCAGGACAGGTGCCTTGTTGACCTGTGCTGGGCGAATGCAGACGGGCCCAGAGGAGGCTCTTCCTGGCTGCCTTCAGTGGCTTAGTCGGATTCATATCTTCTTCTCTGGTGCGTCGTCCACGTCCGGCTGCGATGTGCTGCTGGGACAGCACCTGGACCTCTAGGTCCTTCTCAGTTTGAACCAGCCCTCCTCCCCCGCCAGCAGCTCTAGGCTGGTGCACCCTGGCTGGTCACTTTCCCTCCAGCAGGACATGGGCTCCCAGCTTCTGCTCTGGTCCTTGTTCTTATTTTCTTTGCCTGAAAAGCTTTTTACCTCCTGCGGCTTCCTTCCCTGTCACTGCGAGTGCAGACGTGCTCATGGGAGGTAGGGAGAGTTTGCTGCATCCAGAGGAGGGCAGCCAGTGTGGAGTGAGTGGCAGAGGGACTTTACCTCCAGGCAGCTGATGGTTGGGGAGGTAATCAGCATACGGGGAGCAGGAGATAGTGAAATACACCCTGGGAAGTGCTTTGTGAATTGTGTGCTCTGTGGCCCTGTGTGCCCACCATGAATGGGAGTCTACAGGAGACCCCGCTTTGGGCCCAGAGCCGAGAACGTGCTGTTGACGGTCTCAGGAAGATGTCAAACTGACCTAGGCCCAGGGCAGACCTAAAGGTTCTGGGTCCCACAGAGTTTTCTTCCGTGAGGCCTTTAGGTTGTGGTCTGTCACTGAGTACTCCGGAAGTGTGTTGGAGGTGTGCCACCACCAGTCTGCTGTGCACACGGCACTGCTCGGGCAGGGAACACGTGTCCAGGACTCTCTGCCAGGTGTCTCTGGTGTGATGGCAGGGGGATTGCATACAAATGAGAAGGGGACTAGTCCCGGTGGCAGTGACCAAGTGTCACAGAAGGACAGGCATGTTGTATGAGCACGAGGAGAGGCAGCAGGTTTTTATCTCTCCCCATTCAAACCCAGAGGTGCCCCAGAGGGATCCCAGGCAGATGGCCAGTGGGGCCTGGCTTTGGTTCCTCCCCAGGTGGCTCCCTCATAAAGTTGGCCTGAGGACCTGCCCGAGGCCTGAGCCAGGATGGGTCTCCTCACCTCTCCCTTGGATCCATCTCTTGTGGCTGGTCAGTGTGGGGGCTGGTGTGTATAGCAGACTCCGTGCCCTATTCACTCACCCACTGCCACGTGGAGGACCTCCCCACCTCACCTGGTCGGGAGCTGCAGCAGGAGAGGGCAAGGGTGGGCTGCGGGCTTGGATCTAGAAGGCAGCCTGTCCCCTGCCTGGAGGCGAGCCCTGGCTCTCCGAGTGCTGCATGGCGGGAGGGACAGGCCCCATCCCTGCTGTGAGCATGCGGAAGCCCTTCCTTCTGGGGTGCAGATTTGGGGCTTGAAGAAGAGTGAGCAAGCTGCGGCATGTAAACAGATACAGACCCGAGGGACAGGCTGACCTCCGACTGGAGGGTTAGAAGGACATTAGGTTCCAAAATTTTGGTCCCCAAGTGAGGGGAGGATGCTGACCCATGAGCTGGTTAAAGACAGGCCTGTGGGTTAGAGGAGAGAAGACGGGGGAGCCCTGCCCGGCCCCTGAGGAGGAATGCCTGACCACCTCGGCTCTCTTAACCGCTGGTTAGTGCAGTGTGTGCCCTAAGAGGCTGGCTGGCTCGGGTCCTGGCTGCCCCTCGTCCCCCATGAGCCCTCGTGCGCCCGGACACGAGGGCGGTGGCAGGCAGCACGTGCCTATGTGCTGGGAGCCTCCTCGTTTGCCGTCGGTGCCCCCCACTCTCACCACCATCTGTGTTCCCTCCTCGCAGGTGGTGAGGGGCGGATGGGCTAACACTTCTTGTGGGGCTGGGGAGTGTGGTCTGGGGGTCCACTTGGCCACGGTCGCCTTGCTGGCTGGCCAAGTGCCCTGTGTGCACTGGCTCCCTGCGCAGCCCCTTGCCTTGTCCCCGGGGGGCCCGTTAGCGCAACCACTCTGCCCGAACCCAGGACACCAAGGGTGGCCGTGAGTGTTTTTAAAACTGTGCACTTCCAGCCCCAGGGAACAAGATGCCAGAGTGCGTTCCCAGGGAACAGCGCTCTCCGTGTGCACGGCTTCATCCGCTTGTACGTTTCCCTCTCCTCTGTGTTTTAATTTAGGGTAAATGTGATTTTAATGAAATTTCTCTGAAAGCTGTCTTGACTGCATTGTAAGTTTCAAATTGACTTATTCTTTCAAGATAGAATTCAGTTACATCTAGTAAACTAGATTCAGCTTTATTACCATCCAAGTGAAAATATTTTTATTACTGCTACAAGGTAAGCAGTAGGAGAGCAGAGAATAAATCAGCATCGTGGCTCCAGCCATGGAGCATTCAGTGTGCGACAGTGAAAAATAACAAGCTCCTGCTCCCCCCTTGTGTCCTCATTAGGCCCCGGGATGGCTGATGTGAACATTTGGAATGATAGCGATATTTCACTGGGGACACATGAACCTGGGGACTGGTGGAGCACGCGTACGGGCAGGGACGTCGGCGGCGTGGAGGCATGGAGCTGCACGGCCGGGCGCAGTGTGCTCGGCTCCCTGGTCTCGGCTCGGGCTTTGTCCCCGCACCTGGTGCCCAGAGCCTTCCCAGTGGGACCGTGGTCCTGCGGCTGGAGACAGTGCACGTCGTGCCCCCCCATGCAGAGCCACCCAGGCACCGGGGACGTCAGGGGCTCCTTCAGCCAGGCTGATTTAATGTGCTTGCATGTGGAAACCAGTGTGGATGTTTTGTCGCATTCTGGGGAAGAAGGATGCCTTACCAGGTACAGAAGATCAGAGGGATAGAGGAAGTTGTATGGACCCGAGGTGATCTGTTAGGAACACGTGCCCGGGTTCTGGGTCGGCCTGTCACAGACCCGAGGTGGGCGCTGCTGCCCTTGCCAGTAGCAGCCAGAGTCTGGTACCTGCCTGCCGTGTGCCAGGCATGCTGTCGGGTCTTCACCTCAGTTACTGGGTTGACTTTCCACAGCGGTGCTGCAAGGTGGTGTATCAGCCTCCCCGCTGTAGGGGTCAGGTCCTCCTCTGGTCTCCCTCTCCCCACAGGCTGCACGAGCCCCACGTCACCTCCAGCTCTGCCATCCTGGCTTGGGACTGAACACAGAGAGCCATCCCCGCTCTCTGCCACGTGGGGGCCCAGCGGTGTCCTGTGGGCTCAGAGTCCTGCCTGTCCCCGCCTGCACCCCAGGATTGCCTCGGGGAGCCGCAGCCTGCAGCTGTGCCATGGTGATGCCCACCCCTGGACCCCTGTCCCCAACCTTCACGTGGTTCCTCTTGGGACACCTGGCCAGCATCCTGTGCGTCCTGGTGCCCCACCTCCCTGTCATTCTGTGAGGACACCGGAGGTCAGAAACTCTAAAGTGCCATCTTTAAATAAAAAGCGGGTCCCTCCTCCTGGTTTGAGCCTGTGCCTGGGTTGTCCTCCAGAATTCCTAGTAGCCAGCACGATGCCCAGCATGCAGACTGTGCCCATTCCCCGTTGGTGTGTTGGTGGATTGATGGGTAAAGTGTTTACTGTGGTGTCCTGCACACGAGGGCTCCCACGGTATTTGAGGCTTTGAACTGCTTCACTCTGGTCTGAAGATGAAGCTCTCCATTTAGAGAGTGGATGCTTCAGGGGCGGCAGGTTCAAGTAGTCCCTGAGTGGGTTATCCCAGTCTCTAGGCGTTTATTTACCCTGCTGCTCTCCTCCGTGGCTTCTGTTCTGCCTGAGGCTCTCCAGGCCTCATCCTTCTGCCCTTTAATCCCTGGAAGGGGTGATCTGGTGTGTGGACAGCCTCCATAATTTGTGCCCGCTCAACCCCTACTAACTGCTGTGTAATTGGTAGAAGTGACAGGAAAACACCGGGCGTGCAGTGCTAATGATCGGGTAGGTGTTGACTGCTGCGTGGCTGTCCCCCCAGCTGACTGAGCTGGACCCTTTACACACTGTGACCTGCTGCCCCCTGGGATTTATTGGTTTCTCCCACTAACTGACCATCCCGCTGGCTGCAGGGACAGTGCTTTCTCCTTGGAGGAGCCTCAGTCTGGAGTGACAGTCTTTGGATATACTTCCCACCATTCCCAAAGGAGGTGGCACCTGCCAGAGCTCTGAAATACCAAGCTCCACCGTGAGACAAGGGAGCTGAGTGCCCCAGTGACTCAGGGGTCCCGGAGCTCCTCAGCCCTGCGGCTGTTGTAGCCTGAGGCTGACATGGTGCTGGACGTCTTCTGCTCTGCTGTTGCCTGCACCAACCAGCCGCTACCCTGGAAGCCAGGAACAAGGTCCCAGGGCCCTCCCGCTGTCACCTCGGGGCCTTGGGGTCAGGCCCGTAGCCCTTCCTGCCACCTCCCAGGCCAGAGCAGTGTGTTAGGAGAGTGGGGCTGTAGCCTTATCACTTGGGGACCTTCCGTGACCCCCTCTGGCTTCCTGCTCTGTCTCTAGGCCTTGCTGCCTCCCCGACCCTCTGTGTTTTCCTCCTAATTTAAGCTTATTTTCAGACGGTCCCCCCAAATAGGTAGAGAGGGATTTATTTTTTTACAAACAAGCAACATCTCTCCTCCCACGTTTGGACTACGGGATCCCAAGAGGCTCTTGGAACTACTGGCCTGTGGGTGGAGCCACACCTAAATCCCCTACAGGACAGAGGGGTCAGCTGAGTTTTTAAGACTTTACTTGATGTGTGTGGATGGGTTTTGACCGCTGAGGACGTTCTGTCCTATATCAGGAGACAGGACAGTAACAGTTGCTCTGGGAGTTCTTTCTTCCAGGCCTGCACTTAGCATGGAGTCATGTGAGACTCTATTTGGAGGATGGAGAGGGGAGGCCCTCTGAGGTCATCTGGCCACCACCACCCAGCCCGCTTTACAGCCTCTGGAGGCTGTTGCTCTCATGTTGGCCGGGCTATGGCAGGGTGGGCCAGGGAGGCCCCTACAACTGTGCTTTCAGCTCACAGGGCAGCCCTGGCCGGGCGGATGTGCCAGCATCAGGGATGCTGTCTGCCTTTGACTCCCCAGAACCAGTCGGAGATGCTAGAGCTGGAGCGCCCACGCCGTGATTAGCAGTGATTCAGCTGCTCAAGTGGGCAGCGTGTTTACACTGGGAAGTGGTGATGGCCATCTAGTGTGTCATGAAACGCAAGCACGTGAGGCCTTCTGAGCCCGTGATTTAGATGTTTTTCTCCTTAATGATGGTATCTTTGTGACCCTGCATCCTGAGATTGATGATCAGGGTTATTGCCAAACTGAGACTAGTTAATTACATTGTAAGTAGAAACTTCCAAATAAAGTGATTCTCCTTGACCTTAAGAAGAAAAACTTGTCTTGGCTTTGAATGTAGGCCATCAAATCTGGTGTTGAAATGATGCCCCAAAGTCATTTTCGTTCGTGGCTATAGGTTGCTGGAGAATGTGAGTGGTTTTATCTCCCTCACCATCAAGCACCAGCGTCCCTCTTAAAACCAGGACAGAGGCAGCCTTGCAGCTGGACATGTCCATGCTGGGCTGGCTGGAAGGGGATAGTTTATATCAGCGGAGGTCACCTTCCCTGCCAGTAAGCCCTTGGCTCTCATGAAAGACAGTGGAGCACTTCTCGTCTTTACTGTTGGCGGCCTGCCGTGTCCTCCATGCCCAGGCCTCTGGGCCCCGGGTGGGCACCCCTGCATGGCACCATGCTTCCCCATGCTTTGCTCCCTCTCGGCCTCCACCCTGTCACTGCACAGGGGACAGGGCAGGCGGAGGATGGGCCCGCAGCTCTTCTCCAAGATTAGACCTCTTGCCCTCTGCTGGGTCCCTCCGTCTGACCCCTGCTTTCACATCTGTGCAGGTAAATGTCCTGTGTCCTGGGTTCTAGGGCAGGATGGGGAGGGGCAGGGGCATGCAGGCATGGGACTGTCCTGCTGCTTCTTGAAGACTCTGTGGGGAGGCCACCTCTCCAGATGTCCACGGAGCTGCCGTTTCTGGGTTGAAGGCTTGTTGGGTGCAGAATTCCTTCCTGGCTTTGTGCTGTGCAGGCATGGGCTTGAGCTTTTCAGCTCCTCTGGGGAGACACCACTTGTCTGTTTTTGTCTAGTTTCTCAGATTTTTCTTGTCCCTTCTCTTGTACTTGCATTTTGCCCAGTTCGGTCACTCTGTGAGGCACTGAGGAGGGGAGAGGGCAGGTGCTGGAAATACCTCTGATGGTCTCTTAGCCATCCTGCCCTAGGATGGAGTCCCCGAGGCAGCGGTGCCCATGCTCTCCAGGGACATGGCCTGTGAATGTGCTCGTACAGCTGACCTCAGGTCCAGCCCGGGTGTGTGCCCTCCGAGGGCTCGCTGTGCCCTCAGCTCTTCCTGGCTCCCCAGACTGCTGAGCAGCACACGCTCCGTAGGCCCTGTATTCCTACGGCGGTCCTGGTGTCTGCACTTGACCATCAGGGAAGCAGGCTGAGAGCATCGAGTCTGGGTCACAGCGATGGTGGGGGACCCTTTGGTGCTGCCCCGAGGCCAGGGCTTATCGACGCCCTGTGCGTGCGTGCACATGTGTGTGACCACTCCAGGCTCTGGTTGCTGTGGCGTGAGGCGTCCCCCCCACCTCCCCTCCACGGAGGCTAAGGGTCAGATATGGGGCTAAGGGTGAGGGCCTGTGCCAAGGGTGTGGGCAGCTGGCTCCCGGGTGCTCAGGACCTGCCCCATGGTCATATGCTGGCACAGAGCATATGAGCCCGTGGGTTCTCCCCTCGTAACTTGATGGTGCCACGTCTGTGGGAACACTGGGGATGCAGCAGGTTGTCGTGTGGCTGAGGCGGGACATGGGGTGGGAGCTGCTGTCACACAGTCTGTCCTCTGTACCCAGTGACACCATGTGACTAGACGTAGGGCTAAGGGTGCTGAGGGAGCCCAGAGGGGGTTCCCCCACGGCCGGCTCTGAGTGTCCGCCCCCCACACCTGGCTTTTCATCTGGTCTGCACGAAGCATTTCCAGAACAGTTAATGCTTGGCGTTTCTGTTTCGATGAGTGAATTATAGAGGTGTGAGAATCCAGGGCCTGCCCCCTTATGCACTTGGATGCCTCCCTCCTAATTGCAAGGAAACCCGTGATTTAGCTTGAATCTGTAATTTCCCACTTGATCTTCCTGGAGGTCTTTCTGCTTCGCCCCTGTGTGCAGAAACAGCTCCAGCAGAAGGTGTCTCTTGTCTCGCGGCCACCCTGGTACAGTCATTACGGTTAAGCAAAGCTTTCCGTGCACTGCTGACGAGGGCCTTTCTGCCATCTGCTTCCTGAGAACGGCAGCCAGAGAGCCAAGGCTGGAGAGATCTGCTGGGACGGGGAGGTGGCAGCCGGGCAGGACAAGAGGCCTTGTTCCTCAGGGCGGCCTGGCCCCGGAGCACGCTGGGGTGTGTGGCCGTAACCCTCGTCTGCATAGCCGGGTGGCCAGACCAGCCACTGAGGACTGTCCTCTTCCTCCTCCCATCTTCTTGTGGAGGGCAGCCTCTGCTTACCTGCCCCACAGGTGCCTGCAGCCCCCCGCCTGGCCTCCCGAGCCTCTAGTGGGCCCTCCACACTTTGGGAGCCCACGGGTGGACGGAGCAGCAATGGGCCGAGTGAAGGCCCCTGCCAGATTCTCCCTGCTTCTGCCCTGTCTGCCTCCCGTGAGCCCACCGCCTCCAGGTAGTGCTAGGCTTCTCTAGCTCGTTAAAATTGTGTGAGCTGGCGCCCTGGTGCCCTGATCCCGGGAGCCTCGAGGGACCTGCGGGGAAGCCCCCGGGCACTTGCTGGCCCATCAGCCAGCCTGGTCTGAGCAGCCTGGACTCTGGTGTGGGTGCTGGCATCCTGGCGGCAGATGCCTGCTGTATAACCACCCAGGTCCCCGACCTCGCTGTGGTCACCCTGTGGCTGGCCAGCTCACACCTGAGGCGCCCTTGGGTGGATGCTTGAGGAAGCTGCCTTCACCATACCTGCCGTTGAGTATTTGGATGTCCTTGCCTCGGTTTACCCATGTGTCCCCTGAGAGAACGGGCCTCACCGTGTGCTTATCCTGAGGGCCAGGCCAGGAGAGGCTGTACCTGCAGAGAGCACCTGTTGCCCAGACTGCAAGTGTCCATGGAAGGTTCCAGAACTCTGTTGCCCCATCCTCTAGATGTCTTCAGGAGCACAGTGCAGCACTGCCCTTGCATTTATGAAGCAGGTACCCCCTGAGCTCATCCTTTGCCCATTGCCTTGGCTCCATTCAGCTGCACCCTGAGGCCCTCTGATGTGGAGCTGGCTCTGCCCCAGTTACAGCTGGCTCTGTTTCCTGCTCGGGAGCCTGGGGCCGAGGCCTCCAGGCGCTAGGCCATGGCTCCATGGTGGCCCTGGGCTGTGCTCAGCAAAGTGCCGGCCCTGGGCGGGCCTCTGCCTCACTCCTGCCCTGTGTCCCCAGCATTTCTCTTGGACCCCTGCTTCCATATCCCTGCACCTGCGTGAGTGGCAGGCATCCTGAGGCCCAGGCTCCTTCTCAGAGGCAGGGACCTTAAGGACACACAGCAGTGGCAGGCTTTGAGCTGACACTGTCCTCTAGAAAAAACAGACCAGCAAGAACCCTGGGAAATGATTTCAAGAAGGAGGAGGTTTTCTTTTTCTGTTGTTTGTGCTCCAAGAAATGGATGAGGAGCACTTGGGAAGGCTTGTGCCCAGAAAAACAGGGTGAGGTAGGAAGTCACCTCTTGTGCAATGTGGTGTGCAGACCCTGTTGCGCAGACCCTGTATGCAGACCCGGCATGCAGACCCCCTGACCCTGGCATGCCGACCCTGGTGTGCAGACCCTGTATGCAGACCTGGCGTGCAGACCTCCCCAACCCCGGCATGCAGACTCCGGCGCGCAGACCCTGTATGCAGACCTGGTATGCAGGCCTGGTGTGCAGGCCCCTTGACCCCGGCATGCCAACCCCAGCGTGCAGACCCCCCGACTCCAGCATGCCAACCCTGGTGTGCAGAACCTCCATCCCTGGTGCACAGACCCTGTATGCAGACCCCAGCATGCAGACCCCCTGACCCTGGTGTGCAGACCCTGGTGTGCAGATCCCCCGACCCCGATGTGCAGACCCTGGGTCGCAGACCCTGTATGCAGACCTGGTGTGCAGACTGGCATGCAGACCCCCCCAACCCTGGCGTGCAGACCCCGGCGTGCAGACTCTGGCATGCAGACCCTGTATGCAGGCCTGGCATGCAGGCCCCCTGACCCCGGCGTGCCAACCCTGGCGTGCAGACCCTCCGACCCCAGCATGCCAACCTCAGCGTGCAGACCCCCTGACCCCGGCGTGCAGACCCTGTATACAAACCCTGGTATGCAGGCCCGGCATGCAGACCCCCGACCCTGGCGTGCCGACCCCCGACCCTGGCGTGCCAACCCCGGTGTGCAGACCCTGTATGCAGACCTTGGCATGCAGACCTGGTGTGCAGACCTTCCGACCCTGGCGTGCTGACCCCGGCATGATGACCCCGGCATGCAGACTCTGGCGTGCAGACCCTATATGCAGACCAGATCCTAGTGTGCAGACCCCGGTGTGCAGACTCTGGTGTGCCTCTGCATCTCAGCTCAGGGGGTGCTGGGTGCTATGGGTCCTCCCAGGGTACGAAGAGAGTGAATGTGCAGGGTGGGGCCTGGAGGGTGATGGAAGGACAGCAGGGTTTTACTCCTGGATCCTTCAGTATATTTCCCCTAAATAGGAGCCTTCTCTTCTATAACTGTAGTGCTCCCACCAAAGCCAGGAGACTGACCTTGATGGAAGTATTGGCATCTTGCCTGCAGACGCTGTCCAGGTGTCACTGCTCATCCCCAATCCCGTGTTGCCTTCACTTACCTTTTTTCGCCTGGGACAGACTTGGCCTTGCTTTGTGTTTTATGACTTCACTGTTTTTGAAGTGTGTACATTCAGGTTTTATTGTTGTTTTGTTTTCTTGCCAAAATGTCTGTTAATTTGGGCTTATCTGTTGCTTCCTGGTGCTGAGATTCAGATTTTGGCAGGAATCCACAGACCTGTGTCTGTGTCCTCCTCAAGGATCTGCTGGGGACACGCAGAGCAGGCTGTCCTGTTGCTGGTCCATTTTGATTGTGGGCTGAGGAGTGTCTGGCAGGCTTCTGTGCTGCGAGCCAGTGCTTTTGTTCATGTTGAGAAGTGTCCTGTGAGGAGACCCAGATGGAGAGCTGTCCTGCCACGCTCGGGCCTCTCATGCTGCTTTGGGCACCTGTGGGTCACCATGTTGTCGGGGGCAGCCGCTCCTGGGGTTTGTTAACGTGCCCACTTTCCTGCATTTGTTGGTCGCTTTCCTGCTGGAGGTAAAAGCTTTCCCCTTTCTCCTGTGTATTTGTGTGTCTGAGCTTGGGGAGTCCTGTGTTTTTCACAAGGTTACAAATCTTTCCTAAAATTAATCATTCTTATGCTCAGTTTCTCAGCTTGGTACAGGAGGTCCTTGTGGGAACGTTCTCCCGAAAAGAAGGGGACAGTGGAGTGGCTCTGGAGTGGGATACCGCATTTTGTGTAAGAGCCCCGTGAGCATGTCTGCAGATCATGGGGGGCGGTCCTGGGGCGCCCTGGATGCTCCCCAAGAGCCTGGACGGACAGGGTCTGTGGTCGGCTTCCTTGGTGTAGCCGTGTCTCCTGAGAGGCAGGTAAGGGTGGGCTGTGGGCACCCCCCTCTGTCCATAGCTGCTTTTCTGGGGCAGGGGGTGTTGGTGCACAGAGAATGAGGCAAGTGACCGTTCATGCTCTGGGTTACAGATAAGAAAGCAAAGGGTAAATTGCATTAAGTTGAGGCAGTTACGGGAAGCGAGCGGTTCTCCATTATCTGGGTGGGTTTTCAGTGCCAGAAGCAGGAACAGATTCCTTCTGTCAGGGTGGGGGAAAGGACCTTTCGTATGATGATGATGGATGATAGACCGTCCCTGGAAACTCATCATTTTAAACTGTGTTCTGGTTATTTTTTAAAAAACGGTATGGAAGCAAAGTGCTTGGTGAACTTTGGTCTGCTTGTTGTACATCCGCTAACGTTCTTTTCACAAGTTCACGGCATGATACCTTGGCAGCCATGGGGTTGCTCGTAAATACTCAAACAGAACAGAACAGGAGCAGCCCGTGAGGCACTGCCATATCTGGGCGGAAAATCAGCCCCCGATGCCAGAATCAGACTGTTGTCCACACGTCCCTGCTTCCCGCAGACTGCCGGGTGCTGGGCTGGAAGTGGGCAGCAAGCTGTGTCCAGCGCCCTTGCTGGGAGCCTCCAGTGCTGGGCAGGCCTGACGGGGCACGCCCCGGGGCCTGTGCTATCTGCTTCCAGGCACGGTGACGAGGGCCGGGCAGGGGCCGCTGTGGCTGTTGGTCCCACCCGTGTGGCTCGTGTAGCTCCTGGCTTCCCTGCCCTGGTACTCTGTCTGCAGTCACAGGCTCCTCCCATCGGTGGAGGAGGGTGGTTTGGGCAAGTGGCCTCATCCTAGGCCAGGCCGGGGAGTGCTGCTCACGTCACTTCCCAGCAGCTGTCACTGTTCTGGCCTTCATTCAGCGATCTCCATGAATGTGTGAAGACTCTGGGTCTGCTGTTGTGATGGAAGCTTGGGACACATAGTGAGTGTCCACTTCATGAGGCGCTGAGCACCCTATGAGGTATGGCAGAGATTAGGCTTTGGTCCTAGGCATGCCTGAACCAGGACGCAGATGGGTGCAGCTTGGCAGCATGCCTCCGTGTCTCCTGCGTGTGGGCTCTCATGGCCACAGACGGCTCCGGTGGTGGGCTGTGGAGAGGGAGGTGAGAGTCCTGTGGCTCTTGGGCCCCACTCACTCCCTTGACTTGTGCACGCGGCACACTCAGGTATGCCTGAGTGTTTCCTCTGTCCCCTCCCTTCTCCTCCGGGCTGTACTGCTTCCCTGCCAGCAAGACCAGTCTGGGTGCTCTGCTAGCGTCCCAGGCCGAGGCAGAGAGGCCCAGGCGGAGCAGGACTGGTGACAGCCCCATTGACTGCCCTCATTGGCCTGGTCTGTGCCCTGCTCTCCTGGCACGTCCGTTCTAATGCGGGGAGGGAGCCCTGCGGCTGCCTTAGCCCTCAGAGTGGCCGCCCAGTGAGCTGTGTGCCTGGGCCATGGTCCCTCATCTTCCCCGAGTTCTGGGGGACCCGCTGTTCCTGCAGCCCGATCTCAGACTGAGGGGCTTCTGGTTTGGGCCATGGACTTCACACAATTCAGCAGGTGTCTGTGAAATGTGCTCCATATGCAAGGTCCTGGGTGTACGGGGATGAATTAGAGCCCTTTGTTGGGGAGCTCTTATCCAATGAGACAGCAGACTGAGGGGATGACAGTGCAGCCAGCTTCTCTGGTTAGCCCCACGGAGTCAGGGGTGGCGGTCGGGGAAGGCTTTGCAGAAGACCGACAGTGACTCTGAGTCTCGTGTGGGTGTTTGCTGTGGTGAGTGAGGGAATGGTGGTGTGAAGCGGCAGGACCATTTTGGGATCTGTGGGTGGTTGTGTGAGCAGCGGGGGCAATGTGGGGGACTGTGGGGGGAGATGGTGGGGATGGGTGTGCTGGGGCAGGCTGGTGTGGGCCTGGGGTGTAAATGGGGTGGGGTGTGCTGGGACAGGCTGGCTGGGCCTGGAGAGCGGGGGGAGATGATGGGGACAGGGTGTGCTGGGACAGGCTGGCCGGGCCTGGAGAGCCGGGGCAGATGATGGGGATGGGTGTGCTGGGCAGGCTGGTGTGGGCCTGGGGTGTAAATGGGGTGGGGGTGTGCTGGGGCAGGCTGGCAGGGCCTGGAGAGCCGGGGGAGATGATGAGGATGGGGTGTGCTGGGACAGGCTGGCCAGGCCTGGAGAGCTGGGGGAGATGGTGGGGATGGGGTGTGCTGGGGCAGGCTGGCGAGGGCCTGGAGAGCCCATCTGTGCATTTCCCCCCAGCCCAGTACTCAGAGACATGACATCAGGACGCAGCCATGGTCAAAGAATTTGGGCCCTAGAAATCCTTGTTCCCAGGGAGCCTGTTCCTCGATGTTGAGTGTACCACTGATGTGGGAGGAGAAGGAAGGGGCCTGGTCAGGACTCTGGCACCTTCCTGAGAGCTGTTGACAGGTTTTAGGTGGTAGAGAATGTCATTAGGACCTGTCAGGATGTGTGGGAATGCAGGGCGTTGATTGAGTTGTTATGACCTGTTACGCTGTCCTCCCAGTATGTGCTCGATTGCGTCCTGTTCCCTTCAAATGTATACTGCAGATTATAAACTAGTAATTTTTAAAGTTTTTGAGTGAGACTACATGTACTCTACAATTTTTTTTTTTCTAGGTAAGAGTGCAAGCCAGAATAAAGATGTGCTCATATGTGTGGTTCAGTTTTATTATCTTTATTACATACTTGTGTTTGTGTCCAAAGGTGTAGAAGGAAATGCCTTTTTTCCCTCAAAAACAAGTCAATTCCCTCAACTAGATTCTGGTCTTTGGTAATGGTTTATGATGAGGAGAATATCAGAGTCCTAAAACTTGATTTGGAAAGATGCTTTTCATCCATCCCATCCATCTTTCTCTTCTTTTTCTTTTCTTTTTAAAGGTTTTGTTTATTTATTCATGTGAGATACACAGAGGCATAGATGGAGGGAGAAGCAGGCTCCCTGTGGGGAGCCTGATGAGGGACTCGACCCCAGGACCCCAGGATCACGCCCTGAGCCAAAGGCAGATGCTCAATCACTGAGCTCCCCATGTGTCTCTCCCTTTACTTCTTGATTAGCCTCCTGCAGTTCATCCTCTCTCCCCCATCCATCTGCTCACCCAGCCTTCAACCATCCATCCATCCATCCATCCATCCATCCATCCCTCATTTGTCCGCCCATCAAGGTATCCATTGATCAGTGCATCTGTCCATCTATCCATGCATCCATCCCTTCCACTTTCATGGAAAACTTATTGTCTTGCCCTTTCAGTCCTGGGTGTTGAAAAAAATTGAAGGAACCCAGTCAATAATGATCTCACAGTTTAATGGGCGAGATGGCTGTGCCGACCATCAAGGCCACGAATGTGCCGTCCATCTTCTCCCGGAAGTCTGCAGGCGGCTCGGTGGGCTCAGCTTCCGGTGGAGGTCAGCAAGGCTTCAGGAGGTCAGTGGTGCTTGCACTGAGTCTCGACCGTGGGCAGGCACAGACCTGCTCACCAGCCCAGGCGTGGGAATCGCAGGTCGTGGTCTGAACTCAGATGGGTATTTTCGTGCAGTGTTCTCAGTTTTAAAATATGCCATGGTGGAGGGAACACTTCTAGGGAAGCTCCTCATCTTCAACTTCCTTGCAGATTTGGGTCACGTTAGGGCTCTCTTCTTGCTGATGAGACAACTGCAAACTGTGTATCTGAGCCATGTGCTTGTTTAGCTAGGAGTTTATTTTTTCTCTGCTTTCTGTCCCATTTGAAAAAGGGCATTGGCTCTTGGTTTGGTGGTGTAGGTCTAGCAGAGCCTTCCTTAGCTCTCCTGGCTCCTGGCCACGGCTGGGGTTGCGGGCAGCCCAGGCCTTTCTCTTCCCCACCCCGTTGGAAAGGGGAGCACAGGGGCTGGCGTGTCGTAGGCACACATGGTTTGCTCCTGCCAAAGCAGGTGCAGGGAGTGAACGTGCTGGATGGGCCCTCTGGTGACTCCCAGTCTCGCCTGCTGGTATCCACTCTGCTGCTGGGTTTGGGTGAGTCCTTGTCTCCATGGAGATGGGGTGACGGGCTATCTGTCCCGTGATTATATTACAGCATCTGAGACTCCATTTTAGCAGAAGACCTAGAGATTCCGACTATTCCTGGAGCAGGCTGCCATGCCGGAGGAGCTCACATTGCCAGGACATGGGGGTGGCCTCCAGCTGATGGCCAGCAGAGGGCTGGGGCCCTCGGGCATTCACTGGCAGGGGACTGAGTTCTTTCAACACCCTGAATTAAGGTGAGCGCTTCTCGGTCCAGCCTCTGGAGGAGAGTGCAGCCTTGACTGCAGCTTTGCAAAGCCCCGAGCGGTGGACCCAGCAAGGTCCTGTCTGGACTCAGAGCCATGGGGGAAATGACAGATTCATGATGATCATTTGTTATACGGAATCAGAAAACGAATCCAGTGGACGAAGGACAGCTGATGCCCGAGAGCCCCCCTCTTTTCCCCACCTCACTGGGAATGAGGGCCCATCTCCCTCACTCCAGCAGGGCTCTGCTGGCCACCCTCACAGGTACAGTTCCTGTTGCACCCCTGTTAGTGGGCTCGGCGAGCCCCGAGAGACCCCCGCCCGCATCCCCGGGGGCTTACTGCTGCCTCAGCTGCAGACCAGGCCAGGCCCACCCCGCCAGCCCATCAGATCTCAGGACCTCAGTTAGGACCCCTCATCAGTGTCCTCACCGTGTCCCTATCTAGACGCTTGTATGGGTGTTGGGTGGGACGGAGCCAGAAGCCAGGCCACTTCCAGCTCCCATCCACCTGGTCGGCGTCCAGCCACCTTTTCTGGTGCCTGGGCCACTGCTGCTGAGCACGTGCGCACGGCAGGCTGTCCGGGCCTCTGCGCTCTGGGTGCCTGGGGAAGTCGCTCTGTCATCTGCGTTCTTTTCTAATAAATCAGGTTGGTTGTTGCTTCCTGATATCAACACAGGCCGTTTGTTGAGAAGCTCATGAGCACATCTGCGAAGTGAGAATGATTTAACGCCTCGTCGCTCCAATTCTGGGTAGCTCTAGAAGAGCTTGTATTTTAGATAATGTTACTGTCAAAAAAATATGCCTTAATACCTCTCTAAAGATGGGAAGATAGTGTGTTGTGGTGTCAGATACACACTGTTTTCTCACATCCTGTCGGGAGCCCTAACCTCACTCCACGCCTGTGTGCAGGCTGGGTCCCCAGGGTGCGTGGTGGCGTCTGGGCCCCAGGGCCCTGGAGGGACTGCACTCGGACCGCTCCCTGACACTGTGCAGTGACCGTGTTAGGCTCTCCTGCTCAGGATCGGTTAGCAGCCTTGTGGGGTGACCCACCTTCACCCGTGCCCTTGTGCAGCGTCTAAGAAGAGAGCAGTCCCATGGCATGACCTTGATGTTAAAGCCAGCCTTGGAGCAGTTATTTTGGGAGAATATATTTGCAGTTTAGCCTCTGCCCTGATGTCTTTCTGGATCACAGCCTCAGGGCCATTTGATAGTGGCAGGAGTATTCTGTTTGTACCCCAAGTGGGTATGTAGTTCTGCCGCTCACCCCTCGGAGGTGGTGTCACACCGCACAGGTTAAGGGCTGGCTCAGTTCTCCACCAGACTGCCCCACTTCAGACGGCAGCTGCCCCTCCATGGTCCCCAGGCTGCTGGCACTTCTGACCCAGTAGCCGTAAATTCAGCAGTTCCCGTGGCTTCCTTAGGTTCAGCCATCGGCTAGAAGGGCTCGCAGAGCTCTGGAAAAGATTATGCTGTGATTGTGATTTTATTGTGAAAGGTACAGATAAGGAAGACCCAGCAAAAGAAGAGAGGCGTAGGATGAGATTGGGTGTGGTCTGGGCATTTGCCCCTCCCCACCCATGGAGTCAGGCCATGTTGCCCCACCCACCCACCCATCCAAGTGTTCACCACCAGCTGGGAAGGTCTCCTGGGTCTGTGTGTCCAGAGTGTGTTGGCTTTCTTCATGTGGGTGCCATTGGGTTGTGGGGCCCATGTTGGACTCAGTCTCCAGCTCCTCTCTTCTCCCTGACAGCTGGCAGCTGAGGGTCCTACCCAGTCTCCATCCCAACCTTGCTGAGGGGTGCACTCACCAGAACCTCCCTTGTTAGCATCACAGGGACAGTCTGCCCTGGGGGATGTCTGAGGACTTAGAGCTTCCCTCCCAGGAAGAGGGCAAGGCCAGCCCCCCGAGGGAACCAGGAGGCCCCTCTGACCAGGCACATGGTCCAGAGTCTGCAAAATGGTGCATCTGCAGTGTTTGACGTTACAGAGGTACTTCTCGGAAGCTGGCTTTGTTGATTCTCACTGACCTTCTGTGTGCTGCTCCTGGCTCGTGAAGCAGGAGGAAGGTGTGGAATGTCCCCCTGTGGGGCTCGCGTGGGGCCCTGGGTTCTTGGCATAGGATGGGGGTGAGGGGTTGGGATTTGTCTCTTTATGCTGTCAGCACATTCCTAAAATGGTGTTAAATTGTCTCAATAAATCTCACTTCCTATTGATTTCCATTACAATTTCCACGGCAAAAAAAAAAATGTTTTTTTGAAGACATTGTAGTGATCCTTATTGAAATACAACAAGGTTGCATTGATGGTTTCCTGATGAAGCACAAGGTGTAGCAATACTGATCAGCTGCCATTGATAGTACACCTACCGTGGGACAGATTGCCCTCACCAAGTCCCCCTTGTGCACCTGTGCTGTGGGGCCGGCCCCGGGAGGACCTTCCTGGCATCCCCTGCGCCCTCTGGCCACACACGGGGCCGTGGCTCTCCCCTCTTGTTGGCTGCTGCTATGCCAGGAACTTTGCAGAGAGAGTTATGAGGCAGCAGGCTTCTCAGGGGAGGGCCTCAGGGCACTGGGAGCCTCCAAGAACTTTCCAGAAGCAGACCTGGGATTTGAACCCAGGCTCTCCTGATTCTAAACCTGAGGTCTTAGCACTCTTCCTTAGGGTCTGGCCCAGGCTCCCCTGCTGCCCGAGGGAGAAGACAAGCCAGCAGCCCAGATTCAGGCCACTGCCTCCTCCCTGGCCCTGGTGTGGGGCTGGCAAGACCATTTGTCCGCTGGGATTTGCCGGGAGTGTCCTGTGCTTCGAGGGTGGAATCACAGGTGCTGGTTTCTGCTCTGTCTCCTTACTTCCCCTGTGTATCCACCCCGTCCCCTTCCAGCTCAGACCCTCCATCCCTGTGGAGGCCTCTGTGGGGTCTGTAATGGGGAGCCCTAGGCCTCCCTGTCATGGAGCTGGCTGGGATAGGCCCACTCCTGCCACTCTCCGACTTGGCCCCTTCCTCCTTGCTGTGCCCCTGTGCCCCCGACACAGCGAGGGTCCTCGGGCCCGTGGATGCAGGTGGGCCCTGCCTCTCTATGGGGCCTGCCTTTTCCAGCCGCAGTGTTAACATACACCAGGCTTGCAAACCCCGAGTGTGGGTGGGCCCAGACACAGGACTTCTCAGCTGCAGAGAGGCCCACGTTCACTGTCAGGTGGCCCTTGTTTTGTTCCTTTTTTATCTCCTTACCTGATAGAGAATTGAAATCTTCCTCCCAAATCAAAGCCTATTCATACTGTGCCCGGCAGAGGTGTGGTGTATTCATGTCTGTTCTCGGCTTTGTGGAGGGGCTCTGCACGGCGCTCTTTGTCAGGTACCTAAGTGTGAGCACTTACCTCACTCTTTGGGCAAATAAATCTAAGTAGTGTCTGCAGGGCAGACAGTATGTGTTTTTTTATGCCAAGTCAATGGGATCCTTGTTTTTGTCCTCTTTAGCATAAATCCTGGACACAGTGTGTTTGCATAATGTATTTTTATTTTTAATCAAGAAGACAAGATGTTTCAGCAGAATTTTCAATCTGTAGATCTGCTGTTTAAAGTGCTGAGAAAAGTGTCCGGCAAATATTTTGGCAGCCTCTGTGCGTGCCAGGATGACGGCCACCTCCTGGGGACGCCGTGACGATGGCAGTGCCCTGGCTTGCCATGGAGGGTTTTGTGGGAAAAAAAAAAAATCTTTTCAACCTGAAAGATGACAATACTTACATCTGCCCACTCATTCATACATACACTCTTATTTCCAGGGAAACAGGAAATTCCAAATTCAGAATTATTGCTAACCAAATTACCTTCATCAGCGAAAGAGCATCTGCTCACAATTACTTATCAAATAGGAAAAATGAAGCTTTTCAGCATATATGTTTGCAGCCCTGACGTCTATAAATTGAAAGTAATGTGCCGAGTTTAGTTGTCCATTTTTCTACCCGTTCCAGACAGGATGCAGCCCTGCCAGGAGTCCCACCCACCAGGAGGAGGGCTGGGAGGGCGGGCAGCGGGTCCACTTTGTCACTCTCCACCACTTCCTCCCAGAGAAGCTACCTCGGCAGGAGCGATGCTGTGCTGGTGGTGGGACCGTGGCTCCTGTGGGTCTGAGCCATCGGGGGTGGCTGGTGGGGGGGTGGCCCCGGGGTGCCTCCTCTCAGCTCATGCCTGGGGCTCAGAGCCCCGCCACAGGGGCAGGGAGGGGACTGGCCTTCTCAGTGCTGCCCAGGGCCTCCGAGGCCCACACCTGGCAGAGAGAAGGCTGGGCGTGCAGGGCTGCTTATTCTGATGAAGCAGACAACTGTGAGACTTGAGGTTGAATTTTCTCTCCTCTCAGCTGCTGAGCTATTGGAGGGCAGGCCGCAGGCCTCATCTGCCTGGTAGTGTCCTCTCCCAGGCAGCCAGGTGTGTGGGGGTGGGAGGAGGTTGGTAAATCCTCCCGGGAAGAGCGATAGATGAGGAGTCTTTGCTCTGGAAGGACATTGCCTGTGTCCTTGTGGGGTCAGCAGGGCATCGGGTTTCTGGTCATTCTTGATGTCTCTGCCTCCCCACACAGGCAGTGGGCAGTCGCTGTGCCCTGGAGCTGGTACCCAGAGACACAGGGCAAGGCCGCGCACCCACCTGGCAGTGCGGGGCTCACTTTAGGACACGGGGAGGGGCAGCCCTGAGTCCCGCGTCCAGTTCACTGCCGCCTGGCCTGCATCGGGACATTTGACCCAGCCTGCCTCACTGCACAGGCACAGGGTGGGCGTGCCCCCAGGTCAGGGTCCTGCAGGCCTCACCCCTTCAGGAAGGGTGTGGGTTATCACGCTTGGCTAGGATGGGCCCCCCTGGCCAGGCCTAGGACAGGGGCTGCCTCTGTCTGCATCCCGAGGGAGAGGCGGGAACTTGCCTGGTGCCCTTGCTCCTGCGGCCTCACGTGGAACTCACTGTAGAAGAGAAAGGGTTAATCTTTACGGTTTCTTGGGTCACTTCAGTGGTAGATGTTCCAGAAATATGTGTTTAATTTTTCAAATCTGTGCACTTGCCAGTTTACATTAGAAAGGTGACTTATGCCTCCCAGGCACGTTTCAGAGCTGTTTCCCCAGTTTGTAAACTGGTGACCTTGTCCTACACGGGCTGGAAGCGCTACAGCCGCGCGTGGGCCTGCTTGGGGAGGCAGAGGCCGTTGGCCGTTCTGTCCTTAAGTCCTTTGGGCAGCTCGTCTCCCAGCTTTCTGTCCTGCCACGTCCTGAGAGCGTCCAGTTCTGGCCATCGTCTCCCTCAGCGTGGTGCCTAGCACGGCCTGCATGCCAGGCGATGGAGTCCCCGGCCCACAGGAGGCCAGGGTCCGGGGGAAGACCCACTGCTGGTACCCCAGGGAGAGCCCGGGTGAAGGCCTCCCTTAGTGGCCTGATGCTCCCTCAGCGAATAGCCCGTGGTGTCCTGCACAGGAGCAGAGGGTGTGGAGCAGTGTGCAGCGGCCCCTGAAAACATAACGTGAATCCACGTCGGTAAACTCAGAGTTAGTGTTTCCTTCCCAACCGTTAACCCCGTGACCAACCCACTGCTGTCTCTGATGGCGTCAGGGTGGTGCCGTGGCCACAAGGGTGACTTGACTGGGACAGGTGGGCCGGCTGCTGTGCCTCGGGAGGCCCCGGGTTGCTGACCTGCTGTAGCGCTGGGGCCTGTCCTGCTCCGGTGGACGAGGTGCTGGCATGGCCCAGCTGTCTTAGTAGAGCAGCAGGCCGGGGTGAGTGGCAGGGCCAGGAGCCACCAGCGGGGACCAGGAGCTGGTGGGGCCAGGAGCCACCAGTGGGGCCAGAAGCCGCCAGTGGGGGCCAGGAGCCACCAGCGGGGCCAGGAGCCGCCGGCAGGGACCAGGAGCCACCAGCAGGGACCAGGAGCCAGTGGGGCCAGGAGCCACTGGCAGGGCCAACCTGTCCCGGGAGCCGCCCATCCTGGGAGCCACCCTGTGTCGGCCTCCCTTGTTCCCGGGCCGTTGTCGGGCGGTGGTCCTGTCTGCCCAGCTGTCGCCCCTCTTCCTGCTGGTCTTCTCCATGCTGCTAACTGTATACTTTTTCTATGTGAAGGAGGCTTCTTCAGTAAAATCAGAAATTCTCTAAACTGCCATTTTCTAGGGTTCTCATATTTGAATTTCAGGCTAACTGGAGCGCCCGAGTCCGTGCCCTGGGCGGTGGTGGAGGCTGGCCGTCAGCCGGTGGGGCTTCTGCCCTTGGCAGCGGTCAGGCCTGGATGGAAGGGCCACTCAGGGCCCTTGAAGCTCTCCCGAGCTTTAGTTTCAGAGCTGAGGATAATTGCAGGCTAGAAATCATTCTTCAGTTCTTTACAAAGAACACAGTGTCCCGCCACGTTGCTGAGAACGCTCCTTGGTGTTGACTGCGGGAGCAGAGGCGGAGGGGAGGCTGGGCGGTTGGGGCTGTATCCGTGCCCGGTGTGGTCACACGGTCCTCCGTGCAGTTGCACGCTCCTGCCCCCCTCCTGCCCTCGCTCAGGCGCCTTGCAGACCCTTGCCAGGTGCCTGGTGTGTGCCGGGGCAGGGGGCACAGAGGTGACTGGCCCCCAGTACCTGCCCCAGGCCGGGCATGCACCCTCAGCCATGAAGGCCAGGTGCCACGGGAGATGCTTTTCTCCGGGTGTTCATAGCAGCAAGGAGAGGGACAGGCTGACTGCACGGGCAGCTTCAGAGAACTCCCCCGGTGTTTGGCAGTGAGTGGCGCTGCGCCGGAAGGGCTGGGGAGGCCCAGGGGAGGGCGCGGTGGTCGGTCGGGCATTGAAGGGGTGTCGTCGGCCACCTGGTGCCACCTGAGGGAGACTCCCTGTGGGGCGTGTTGGGAGTCTGGGGGCTGAGGACGACGTGCATTCTGAGGCTTTCCAGTTGTATCTGTGGACCAGTGTTTCTCAAACCGTAGGCCATTGATGGGACCCTCAGGATATCTGGAGAGAAACCCCCTCGTGGCTTTAAGCGCTCCCGAGCTGATGGCTAGGGACACGGGGAGAGGATTGCCCCCTCCTGTCTGGGGGCTCTTGTCCATGAAAAGCTGTGACTCATTTCTGCTGGGGAGGCCCTGCCTAGTGCCACGCCGTTGACTGCTGGCCACTTTATCCTCCGCTCGAGTGAGTGGAAACTTCTCTTTGGTGGTGAAATTAAGTTTTTAAAAAATTAATTGTATTTAATAAAATATAAGCTGATGAGAAGAACATGGTTAAAGAGACCAGTGAGGCACCACCTGTGGGTTGTGCCTGCCCTGTCCCCCTGTCCTTTGCACAGAACTTCTAGAACAGGGACCCCGTGTGTGAGGCTAATGTCCTGGTGTCTGTCCTCTGTCCCCCGGGGTGCCTGCGAAGGTTCCCAGTACATCAGAATCTTCTGGAGACTGACTGAACACAGACTCAGACCCCCCCGCCGAAAGACTGTGATCAGGAAAGTTGAGATGAGCCTCAGAACCTATGTTCTCAGCCCCTGAGATGCGGGTGCTGCGCAGCTCAGTGTGGGGACCACTGAAGTCAGCCCCCGTGGCCCCGCTCGTCAGGCCAGCCCACCCCTGAGCTGGCCTTGTGCTCCCTGGGTCCCAGAGGTCGCTCAGGCCTGAGCTCCTCGAGGGCCTCCAGCCTGCGCTCACCTGGGCTAGGCCCTTGTCTGCGGGCCGAGGACTCAGGATGGAGCTCAGAGGGGCCCAGGATGAAGAGGACTTTCCGTTGAAAGCTTAGGTTCTATCTTAAAAGCCAACGATGGGGGAGGGGCAAGATGGCGGAGGAGTAGGGTCTCCAGGTCACCTGTCCTCAGCAAATTACCTAGAAAACCATCCAATCATCCTGAAAACCTACGAATTCGGCCTGAGATTTAAAGAGAGACCAGCTGGAACGCTCCAGTGAGAAGAGTTCGCGCTTCTATCAAGGTAGGAAGACGGAAAAAGAAATAAAGGAACAAAAGGCCTCCGAGGGGGAGGGGCCCCGCGAGGAGCCGGGCTGAGGCCGGGGCGAGTGTCCCCAGGACAGGAGAGCCCCGGCCCGGAGGAGCAGGAGCTGCACCGACCTTCCCCGCGGAAAGGGGCTCCCCGGGAATTGGAGCAGGATCCCCAGAAAGGCGGGGACGCCCTCGGGCTCCCGGGGACAGTAACAGAGGAACTGCGCCCCGGAGAGTGCGCCGAGCTCCTTAAGGGCTGCAGCGCTCGGCGGGACCCGGAGCAGCTCAGAGGGGCTCGGGCGGCGGCTCCGCGGAGGGGGCTGCGCGGCTCCGGGAACAGCTCAGCGGCGGCGGCTCGGGCGGAGGAAGAAGCTCCGCGCGGAGGGGGCTGCGCGGCTCCGGGAACAGCTCGGAGGGGCTCGGGCGGCGGCTCCGCGGAGGGGGCTGCGGGGCTCTGGGAACAGCTCAGCGGCGGCGGCTCGGGCGGAGGAAGAAGCTCCGCGCGGAGGGGGCTGCGTGGCTCCGGGAACAGCTCGGAGGGGCTCGGGCGGCGGCTCCGCGGAGGGGGCTGCGGGGCTCCGGGAACAGCTCAGCGGCGGCGGCTCGCGCAGAGGAAGAAGCTCCGCGCGGAGGGGGCTGCGCGGCTCCGGGAACAGCTCGGAGGGGCTCGGGCGGCGGCTCCGCGGAGGGGGCTGCACCGCCGGGAGCGCGAATCCAACAGCCCAGGCGCCAGAGCACAGGGCGCCGGGACACAGCCCAGGATCCGGCCTCCCCCGGGACAGGCAGAGGCCGGGAGGGCCCAGGACAGCAAGGACGCTCCTGCCTGGAACTGAGCAGATCAGCGGCCCCGCCCCGGAGCCCCCGGGCCCTGCAGACGGAGAGCCCCGGAGCTACTGCGGGGGCTGACTCCAGGGTCCCAGAGCTGCCCCCGCCACTGTGGCTTCCTCCCGGGGCCTCACGGGGTGAACAACCCCCACCGAGCCCTGCACCAGGCAGGGGCAGAGCAGCTCCCCCAAGTGCTAACACCTGGGAATCAGCACAGCAGGCCCCTCCCCCAGAAGACCAGCGAGACGGACCAGTTCCAAGGGAAGTCAAGGGACTTAAACTACACAGAATCGGAAGATACTCCCCCGTGGTTTTTTTTGTTTTTTGTTTTTGTTTTTGTTTTTTTTTTGTTTTTTTTTTTTTGTTTTGTTTTGTGCTTTTTTTTCTCTCTTTCTTCTTGATTTCTGATTGCTTCCCCCACACCCCCTTTTTTTCTTTTTTCTCCTTTCTTTCTTTTTCTTTCTTTTTCTTCTCTTTTTCCCCTATTTTTTTCTTCTTTCTCTTTTTTCTTTTTCTCTTTTTTTCCTTCTCTCTCTTTTTCTCCTTTTCCCAATACAACTTGTTTTTGGCCACTCTGCACTGAGCAAAATGACTAGAAGGAAAACCTTACCTCAAAAAAAAGAATCAGAAACAGCCCACTCTCCCACAGAGTTACAAAATATGGATTACAATTCAATGTCAGAAAGCCAATTCAGAAGCACTATTTTACAGCTACTGGTGGCTCTAGAAAAAACCATAAAGGACTCAAGAGACTTCATGACTGCAGAATTTAGATCCAATCAGGCAGAAATTAAAAATCAATTAAATGAGATGCAATCCAAGCTAGAAGTCCTAACGACGAGGCTTGACGAGGTGGAAGAACGAGTGAGTGACATAGAAGACAAGTTGATGGCAAAGAGGGAAACTGAGGAAAAAAGAGAGAGGCAATTAAAAGACCATGAGGATAGATTAAGGGAAATAAATGATAGCCTGAGGAAGAAAAACCTACGTTTAATTGGGGTTCCTGAGGGCACGGAAAGGGACAGAGGGCCAGAATATGTATTTGAACAAATCCTAGCTGAAAACTTTCCGAATCTGGGAAGGGAAACAGGCATTCAGATCCAGGAAATAGAGAGATCCCCCCCTAAAATCAACAAAAACCGTTCAACACCTCGACATTTAATAGTGAAGCTTGCAAATTCCAAAGATAAGGAGAAGATCCTTAAAGCAGCAAGAGAAAAAAAGTCCCTGACTTTTATGGGGAGGAATATTAGGGTAACAGCAGACCTCTCCACAGAGACCTGGCAGGCCAGAAAGGGCTGGCAGGATATATTCAGGGTCCTAAATGAAAAGAACATGCAACCAAGAATACTTTACCCAGCAAGGCTTTCATTCAAAATGGAAGGAGAGATAAAGAGCTTCCAAGACAGGCAGGAACTGAAAGAATATGTAACCTCCAAACCAGCTCTGCAAGAAATTTTAAGGGGGACTCTTAAAATTCCCCTTTAAGAAGAAGTTCAGTGGAACAATCCACAAAAACAAGGACTGAATAGATATGATGACACTAAACTCATATCTATCAATAGTAACTCTGAATGTGAACGGGCTTAATGACCCCATCAAAAGGCGCAGGGTTTCAGACTGGATAAAAAAGCAGGACCCATCTATTTGCTGTCTACAAGAGACTCATTTTAGACAGAAGGACACCTACAACCTGAAAATAAAAGGTTGGAGAACCATTTACCATTCAAATGGTCCTCAAAAGAAAGCAGGGGTTGCCATCCTTATATCAGATAAATTAAAATTTACCCCGAAGACTATAGTGAGAGATGAAGAGGGACACTATCTCATACTCAAAGGATCTATCCAACAAGAGGACTTAACACTCCTCAATATATATGCCCCGAATGTGGGAGCTGCCAAATATTTAAACCAATTAATAACCAAACTCAAGAAATACCTTGATAATAATACACTTATACTTGGTGACTTCAATCTAGCTCTTTCTACCCTGGATAGGTCTTCTAAGCACAACATCTCCAAAGAAACGAGAGCTTTAAATGATACACTGGACCAGATGGATTTCACAGATATCTACAGAACTTTACATCCAAACTCAACTGAATACACATTCTTCTCAAGTGCACATGGAACTTTCTCCAGAATAGACCACATACTGGGTCACAAATCGGGTCTGAACCGATACCAAAAGATCGGGATAGTCCCCTGTATATTCTCAGACCATAATGCCTTGAAATTAGAACTTAATCACAACAAGAAATATGGAAGGACCACAAACACGTGGAGGTTAAGGACCATCCTGCTAAAAGATGAAAAGGTCAACCAGGAAATTAAGGAAGAATTAAAAAGATTCATGGAAACTAATGAAAATGAAGATACAACCGTTCAAAATCTTTGGGATGCAGCAAAAGCAGTCCTGAGGGGGAAATACATCGCAATACAAGCATACATTCAAAAACTGGAAAGATCTCAAATTCAAAAGCTCACCTTACACATAAAGGAACTAGAGAAAAAGCAACAAATAGACCCCACCCCCAGCAGAAGAAGAGAGTTAATTAAAATTCGAGCAGAACTCAATGATATCGAGACCAAAAGAACTGTGGAACAGATCAACAGAACCAGGAGTTGGTTCTTTGAAAGAATTAATAAGATAGATAAACCATTAGCCAACCTTATTAAAAAGAAGAGAGAGAAGACTCAAATTAATAAAATCATGAATGAGAAAGGGGACATCACTACCAACACCAAGGAAATACAAACGATTTTAAAAACATATTATGAACAGCTGTACGCCAATAAATTAGGAAATCTAGACGAAATGGACGCATTCCTGGAAAGCCACAAACTACCAAAACTGGAGCAGGAAGAAATAGAAAACCTGAACAGGCCAATAACCAGGGAGGAAATTGAAGCAGTCATCAAAAACCTCCCAAGACACAAGAGTCCAGGGCCAGATGGCTTCCCAGGGGAATTCTATCAAACGTTTAAAGAAGAAATCATACCTATTCTACTAAAGCTGTTTGGAAAGATAGAAAGAGATGGAGTACTTCCAAATTCATTCTATGAGGCCAGCATCACCTTAATTCCGAAACCAGACAAAGACCCCACCAAAAAGGAGAATTACAGACCAATATCCCTGATGAACATGGATGCAAAAATTCTCAACAAGATACTAGCCAATAGGATCCAACAACACATTAAGAAAATTATTCACCATGACCAAGTAGGATTTATCCCTGGGACACAAGGCTGGTTCAACACTCGTAAAACCATCAATGTGATTCATCATATCAGCAAGAGAAAAACCAAGAACCATATGATACTCTCATTAGATGCAGAGAAAGCATTTGACAAAATACAGCATCCATTCCTGATCAAAACCCTTCAGAGTGTTGGGATAGAGGGAACTTTCCTCGACATCTTAAAAGCCATCTACGAAAAGCCCACAGCAAATATCATTCTCAATGGGGAAGCACTGGGAGCCTTTCCCCTAAGATCAGGAACAAGACAGGGATGTCCACTCTCACCACTGCTGTTCAACATAGTTCTGGAAGTCCTCGCCTCAGCAATCAGACAACAAAAAGACATTAAAGGCATTCAAATTGGCAAAGAAGAAGTCAAACTCTCCCTCTTCGCCGATGACATGATACTCTACATAGAAAACCCAAAAGCCTCCACCCCCAGATTGCTAGAACTCATACAGCAATTTGGTAGCGTGGCAGGATACAAAATCAATGCCCAGAAATCAATGGCATTTCTATACACTAACAATGAGACTGAAGAAAGAGAAATTAAGGAGTCAATCCCATTTACAATTGCACCCAAAAGCATAAGATACCTAGGAATAAACCTAACCAAAGAGGTAAAAGATCTATACCCTAAAAACTATAGAACACTTCTGAAAGAAATTGAGGAAGACACAAAGAGATGGAAAAATATTCCATGCTCATGGATTGGCAGAATTAATATTGTAAAAATGTCAATGTTACCCAGGGCAATTTATACGTTTAATGCAATCCCTATCAAAATACCATGGGCTTTCTTCAGAGAGTTAGAACAAATTATTTTAAGATTTGTGTGGAATCAGAAAAGACCCCGAATAGCCAGGGGAATTTTAAAAAAGAAAACCTTAGCTGGGGGCATCACAATGCCAGATTTCAGGTTGTATTACAAAGCTGTGGTCATCAAGACAGTGTGGTACTGGCACAAAAACAGACACATAGATCAATGGAACAGAATAGAGAACCCAGAAGTGGACCCTGAAATGTACGGCCATCTAATATTCGATAAAGGAGGAAAGACTATCCATTGGAAGAAAGACAGTCTCTTCAATAAATGGTGCTGGGAAAATTGGACATCCACATGCAGAAGAATGAATCTGGACCACTCTCTTTCACCATACACAAAGATAAACTCAAAATGGATGAGAGATCTAAATGTGAGACAAGATTCCATCAAAATCCTAGAGGAGAACACAGGCAACACCCTTTTTGAACTTGGCCACAGTACCTTCTTGCAAGATACATCCACGAAGGCAAAAGAAACAAAAGCAAAAATGAACTATTGGGACTTCATCAAGATAAGAAGCTTTTGCACAGCAAAGGATACAGTCAACAAAACTAAAAGACAACCTACAGAATGGGAGAAGATATTTGCAAATGACATATCAGATAAAGGGCTAGTTTCCAAAATCTATAAAGAACTTATTAAACTCAACCCCAAAGAAACAAACAATCCAATCATGAAATGGGCAAAAGACATGAAGAGAAATCTCACAGAGGAAGACATGGACATGGCCAACAAGCACATGAGAAAATGCTCTGCATCACTTGCCATCAGGGAAATACAAATCAAAACCACAATGAGATACCACCTCACACCAGTGAGAATGGGGAAAATTAACATGGCAGGAAACAACAAATGTTGGAGAGGATGCGGAGAAAAGGGAACCCTCTTACACTGTTGGTGGGAATGTGAACTGGTGCAGCCACTCTGGAAAACTGTGTGGAGGTTCCTCAAAGAGTTAAAAATAGACCTGCCCTACGACCCAGCAATTGCACTGTTGGGGATTTACCCCAAAGATTCAGATGCAATGAAACGTCGGGACACCTGCACCCCGATGTTTCTATCAGCAATGGCCACAATAGCCAAACTGTGGAAGGAGCCTCGGTGTCCATCGAAAGATGAATGGATAAAGAAGATGTGGTTTATGTATACAATGGAATATTACTCAGCAATTAGAAACGACAAATACCCACCATTTGCTTCAACGTGGATGGAACTGGAGGGTATTATGCTGAGTGAAATAAGTCAATCGGAGAAGGACAAACAGTGTATGTTCTCATTCATTTGGGGAATATGAATAATAGTGAAAGGGAATATAAAGGAAGGGAAAAGAAATGTTGGGAAATATCAGGAAGGGAGACAGAACATAAAGACTCCTAACTCGGGGAAACGAACTAGGGGTGGTGGAAGGGGAGGAGGGCGGGTGTTGGAGGGGAATGGGTGACGGGCACTGAGGTGGACACTTGACGGGATGAGCACTGGGTGTTTTTCTGTATGTTGGTAAATTAAACACCAATAAAAGTTAATTAAAAAAAATAAAAAAAAAAAAAAAAAAAAAAAAAAAAAAAAAAAGCCAACGATGACGATTGGCTTCATTTCATACTGCATATTTATTTGCTTTACTGTAAGAATGGCTTTGAGATTTCTCAGGGTGACCTGTTCTTACTGCCCTAGCGTGGCCCCATGCACTTCCCGCTGACGCCAGCCCTGATAGTGCCTGGCTCCCCAGTTCACACGCCATCCCAGCCCCTTGTCCACAGAAACGTTCTCCTCCTTAGGCTTTCACGGGGGAGGACAAGTGGGATTGGTAATGCAGAAACACAGGGGTCTTCCTTCGAGCCTGCATGGGCTTGGTCAATGCCCCCTCCCAGCATGTGAAATGCCCCTCCTGGGAGAGGGGCCCCTGCCCTTAGGAGCTGAATACTGGGGTGAGCAGACCCCAGCTGGAGGAGCCTCCCTCTCTGCCTCCTTCCTGGCCTCCACACCTTGGGCCCAGCCTGCCCTGTGCTGCGCCTGGAGCCCTCGGACCCAGATTTGTCCCGGAAGAGGCAGCATGTGGCCAGGGCCTCTGAGGTCTTCTACAGCCTAGTCCTGCCAGCCCCTCCCTGGCACCTTGCTCCCAGCTGGCTGCAAGGGCTCAACCATGAGCCTGTGCGGTTCTTCTCACCCCTGGGTAGTCACTCACTGTCTTGTTGGGATTGTTCTTCAAGGTGTTGCTGGGTCTGCTGTACCGCGTGGCTCAGCTGTTCCCCCACACCCAGCCCGCACGTGTCCTGCCCCGCCGGCCACACGAGGGTGCCCAGGCGTGTTTGTCGCACAGCCAGGGACAGCAGTGGCTTGGGGTGGGATGTCATAGCAGAGCCAGTGAAGGAACTGGCTCCACGTGCGAGAACCAGAGCCGTCCGGAACTTTTCTGCGGCCAGCCTCCCCCTCCTGTAGGCAAGAGCTCCTCCCAGCCAGGCACTCATGCTTCAGCCACAGTGCCTGTCTGCAAGGTGCAGAGGGTCTCAGGACAGGGTCCTTCCACCCCTTGTACCCCCACCCCATACTAAGTGTTTAGGAAAGCCTTGTTGCTGCAGTGCTGCAAGTTACCAGGAACACGAGTGAAAACAAACCAGTAAGCAGCAAAACACTAACACTTGTTTATTTGTTAGTTCTAGAACTTTTTTGGGGAGAGCTGGGAAATGTGTGAACTTTTTTCAGGGTCACTTCTCAGGGCTGGTTACAAGGGAAGGTAATAAGCCCCAGAAAAAAGGGAAACGTGTGCGGAAAAAGTGCTTTTAGCAGCGCTTGGTGGTCCCTGATTGAGGAGTCTGCATGGAGGGTTCCAGTTCCCAGGCAGGACCCGTTAGGCAATATTTGCTTGTCCTGTGAAATTGCACGGGTGCTTCCCAGGCCACTTGGAGCAGATCTTTATGGGGCAGAATGTTGGGAAGTCACAGGGCCACCATGAGCCCCAGAATCTTTTTTTTTTTTTTTTTTTTTTTTAATTTTTTTATTTATTTATGATAGTCACAGAGAGATAGAGAGAGAGGCAGAGACACAGGCAGAGGGAGAAGCAGGCTCCATGCACCGGGAGCCCGACGTGGGACTCGATCCCGGGTCTCCAGGATCGCGCCCTGGGCCAAAGGCAGGCGCCAAACCGCTGCGCCACCCAGGGATCCCTGAGCCCCAGAATCTTTGCTCCCTGCAGTGGCACCTCCAGGGTCCACAGACTGTGCAGCTTCATGGAGCTCTGGAGCCTCCCTGCAGAGGGGCCTGGGTGGGAAGCACGGGGTCCAAGCTGCAGAGTTGCTGCTCGTCACAATGGGGTGGGGAGGCATCCTTGGGGTCACATGCACATGACCCGGGAGCCACCCTTGCCGCTGTGACTGTCACGGCACCCCCGCCGCTCACTTTCCCCGAGGAAGAGTCGATCTGCACTCTTCTAATAGAGATGACTTCTCCGCACCCCTGGGCACGTCGCTTGGGCGTCAGGCGGTTGGAGTGGGTGGTTCCGGGGCGGCCCCCGGGGGCTCTCCCTCACAGCCTGGGGGCCTGTTTGTCTCGTGCAGAGCAAGTCCACCGGCACCTGGACCAGCACGAGGTGAGGTACCTGCAGTTCGCCTTCCGCTGGATGAACAACCTGCTGATGCGGGAAGTGCCCCTCCACTGTACCATCCGCCTGTGGGACACCTACCAGGTGAGCTGCCCCCCCCCCCCCCCCCCGCCTCGCTGCCACCGGCCTCTTCCCACTTGGCGTCTGCTCGGGGACAGGTGGTTGTTCTGAAGTCCTTTTCTGATGTCCTTGTCCCGAGTAGACAGAACCGCGAGGAAGACCCTCCTGTAATTGTGTTTGTAGCTGCATTTTGTTCCGACGGTGCAGAGACAGCATCCTTGCCAGGGGCCCGGGGTGCAGTGGGGAGGCTTGTAAGTCGGCTTACGTCTGTGCTGCAGCTGCCACAAACATTCACACTCAGGACTCACACGTTGTCTGTTTTGAGTCACTTATAATAAAGATTTTTTTTTTTAAATCACTGACAGATTCAGTGCGATATGAAATTTTCTCTCCACCGATTTTGGTGAAATTCATTTCTTCAGGAGATTGAGTTTTCTGGAACAAACCACCTTTGTTCCCTCGAGTGTCCCATTGCTTATTCTAGCACCTTTTCATTTTGCTGGAGATGTTTGCTGAAGCTGAGGCCGCGCTGCGGGGCTTACACGCCTGCTTTTCATCGTCACTCACAGAGAGCAGGAGCCTCCGTGGGACCTGGAGTGGAGTCCAGGGGAGGCTGGTTCTTGGCTCCGAGAGGCAGGTTTTCACTCCACTGAGCGCCGGCCCCTCACGGGCCCTGGACCAGGAAAGGGGGTGCACAGCGGCTGCCGAGTAGGGAGGCGGGAGGCCCCATAGAGCGGGTCCTACTCATCCCTCTCCTTCCCTCCATGGAAGGAGCCTTGGTTTGCATCCTGCCGGTGGGATAGGAGTTCCAGCTGTTCTCTGGAGCTCTAGCTGTTCCTGGCTCGGCGGCCGCTGCGTCTGACTCTGAGCTTGGCGTCACAGGAGTCTGCTAGAGCAGCACCCCAGAGTTCTGATCCTGCAGGAGGGAGGCCCTTGTGTCCTGCATGGACTCGGGGTGCTTCGTGCTTCTGACGTCCAGTGCTCTGACTTGGCTTTCTGTTTTTGTGGCTTGCTTATTCTGATAATGCTCACTGCAGAAATTTTGACGACTCAGTTGCTTGCATCCAGATCCCCCACTTTGTTTTGCTTCTTTGGGTACATGGCAGTTACAGAATTTTAGACCACTGACATTTGCTGGGACATGAAGCCTTCCCTGGGCTGTTTGGTGAATGTGGCCGTCAGCCTGGTGCTATTAACTGGGTCTCAGTAGCATTGTAGGAAACAGACTTAATATCCCGTGACGTGGGAACGCTCTCCATTTGTGATGGGTTCGGCCGTTGAAGACCCTGGCCCCCTCGTTAAATACACAGCTCCTTGTAATGCTGTCCCCATTACAGATAAATTAGGTATGAAGTCAATTGCATCGTGAGGAGCTAGGAAATGGATCTGTGCGTCTGTGGTCCTGCACCACTTCGCTAAAACTCCTAATAGGTATTAAAACTTTAAGTACAGTTGTGGCATCTTTATTGCATTAATTTTCCTGAAATTAAATTTTGTCATGAATTGACTCATTTGTACCACCGGCTCATTCTTGAACTAACGGTACCCGCTCATAAACCTTTTCATATCTTAAAAATTGGGGGTATTTCTATTTTACAGGCCCAAGTAACCATGAAATTGTATTACATCTTTTGGCAATGAAAATACATAGTAATCAGAGGATGGCATTTGGGTGATTACTCTCCCCTAAAGTGGGGTGTTTACCAGCTGGGCCACGGTAGGTTTAGTAGCTCTTTAACCCCTCATGGGGGCTTGAAGTCCTCTGGGGGTGTGTGTCCTCGGAGGGTTTCGAGAGCACCTGCTCCGTCCCAGGCTCCTGACGAAGGAGTGGCGTGGAGGTGAATGAGGTGCATCCTCACAGGCATGGAGATGGGCATTTAAGAGCACAAATGATGGAGAAGCAGCCCATGCTTCAGGGAGGTGGCCCCTGCTCCTGGGCACAGTGCGCCCACTGTCAGAGCGGTTCAGCTGGAGTGGGCTGGCCCCTCCCGGAGAGCCTCGGCCGTGGGACTCGGCTGCCAGCTCTGCCCTTGGCTCCCCGTCCTTGCACCGTGGAAAGGGTGAGTCCCACCCTTCACCCGGCATGTGGATGCCAATCACCTGGGATGAGAGAGACCCCTGGGCCTGTTTCCTTCACCCCCGGCCTGCGGCTAGGGGTGAGGCCCTCAGGGGCCCTTGGTCAGCCAGGCCGTGCTCTGGTTTCATTGCTGTTTCTCCCTGACCCTCCCTTCTCTTCTCCAAGCGAGTCCCTTTATCTGTGTCGCTGAGAAGGTGCGCGGGCTTTGCTCTCAGGTGAGTGAGGACAGACCCCGTGTTGGCAGGCAGGGGGTCAGGGGCGGGGTTCCCAGCCTGGCGGTGCCCGCGCTGCACTGCCGTGACTGGACAGTGACGTTGTGAGCTCTGAGGAGGCTGGCCCGGGGCTTGCAGTCTCTCAGCCCCGAGGGACCCTGCTGTCCTGTGCTGGTGGCAGATTCGGGGGGCATGGGCAGCCCTGCTGAGGATCCCTTGGGAGGCACGTCCCCACAGTTTCCCCTCTGCCCTCAGCACGGTCCTAGCGCGGAGCTGTGGCTGGAGTGGCTCCCGGCAGGATGATGGTGGAAGGAGGGTGGTAACATGCCGGCCCTTGGCCTCCAGCTGAGCAGAAGTTCCTTTCTGGGTGCTGTCGTTCACTGATGCTCACGGGCACCTGGGCAGAAGGCCCCTGCAGCCCCTCAGCCATGCGAGCATGTGGGTGCTCCCCTGTACGGACCCCCTGAGGGCTCCTCTGAGACCACCCCGAGATGGCCCCGTGGGAGGACGCCTCCCACAGGTTTTTGTGAAAGTCACTTGGAGGGAGCAGGCCTGAATGGCAGTGTCGTGCGAAAGGGAATGCTCGAGAGCAGGGCTGTCCCGTAAGCACATGTCCTGCCTGCAATGCAACCACGGCTGGGTTCGCCATCGCTGTGGATGGAGAGCTGGAGTGTGAGCGGTACCCGACATGACTCTCGTGTTCCAGGGAAGGGTAGGGCGTGAAGCAGCGGGGGTCCCTGAGCGTGGGGGGTGACCTGGCGTTGCAGTCACCCCTGCAGGCCGGGTGCTGGACGGTGGGTGGCTCTCGGGCCTCCCGTCAGCCTCCTGCTCCCACCCGTGCGGATGCTGCTTTCAGGAACACGTGTCAGGTGCCTGCGTGTACCAGGTGCCGTGCTGGGCCTTGGGCAGACATAAGAAGCCCCTCGTGGCACTGATGTCCCAGTGGGACAGATGCAGGAGCATCCAGAAATGAGCCCTTGGCGAACGTGGCTCACATTACATCGTGATTCTTGCTGTGAAGAGAACAGTGAGGCGCAGGGAGCTGCGTGTGAGGGGAAGTGGCCCTGCAGATCGTCCTGCCTGATTGAGGGGAACAGCCTAGATCCCGGGGCTGGTCGGACCTGCAGTCCTCCTGGTGCGGGGGAGCTGAGGCAGTGACGTCAGCGCAGGCTGTGACCGTGGGAGCCCTTGTGAAGGAGCCAGGGCGCTGGGAGCTGCCCCTCTCCCTGTGGGTTTGGAGGCGTGTAAGCCACGTTGTGCAGGGCTGAGCTGGGACCGAGTGAAGGGTGGAATGAGCCCCGTGAGCATCCAGGGAGAGGTTTCGGACAGGGAGCAGCGCTTTGGGAGCAAGCTTTGTCACTCCTGGGGACAGGTGACCCCTGATACAGGTACACGAGGTCATGTGGAAATATTTATAGACGTGTGCTTACACGCATGGGTTAGTCTCCACACATAACCTCCCAATGCTCCAGAGGGAGCGGGGGCCCCTGAGGGAGTGGCAGGCCACGGGGCTGGGGCAGGACGTGTGCAGGTAGGCCCAGAGCCACCCATGGGGCCGGGGCACAGGCCATGCTCACACCACCCAGGACGGAGCCACGCTGGGGCCAGAGCTCCAACGAGGCAAATAATTTAGAACGCAGAGTTCGGCAGGGGTCCTGCTGATGGAGGAAGACCCCACAGATTAGTCTCCTGCCCAGAGGAGTTCCGAATAAAGGACGAAGCGAGCCTGCCCTGGAGGAGCTGGGGCACAACCCCCCAGCGGGGCCGGGCACACGGACCCCCTTCCAGAGGGCAGTGTGGATGGGGAGCCCGACGGATGGACGCCGCGGCCCCGAGACCGAGGTCACGTGGCAGGGTCAGCCTGGTGCCCCGAGTGGCAGGACGAGGAGAGCGCCCCACCTGTGGCCTTCCTCCCAGACCCGCGGCCCCAGACCGTCCCCCCCAGAGGAACATCAGATGCGTCCCCAGTTACATTCCGCAGCGTCCTGCCCCGTGCTCCTCAGAACTGTCGGGGTCGTCAGAGCAAAGCTACATCTGAGGACCTGTCCTGACCCGGAGAACCCCAAGAAGACGGGATCATTGGATGTCGGATCCTGGATGGCGCCCTCGGACGGCAGACGGCCTGAGGCAAATAAGGAGAACTGAGTGAAGTGTGGACACTACTTGGCAGCTGTGCATTAGTATTGGCTCACGGGCGTGCTTGTCCATGCTTAGCAGTGCCCTCCCCGGGCACGTCCCCCACTTCCTGGGGCTTCCGAGGTCCTGCCCATCTTGCTCCATGTGATGAGAACACCCCCAGGGTCACACCCTCCAGAGGAGGATGAGTCAGGTGCTGCCGTAGCTCATGCCACCACCGCCCACCACGGCAGGCAGGTGTTTGCTCGCAGTCTGAGGACGGACGTCTGAGGTCAGGGTGTCTGCACAGTTGATTCCTGGTAGAGCTGTGCCCCTGGCTGGCGGACGGCTGCTCCCTCCCCGGTCCTCACGTGGCCTTTCCCCTGTGTTCACGTGGAGCAGGAGCTGTCTGATGCATCTTCCTCCTCCCATGGGGGCACCAGGTTTATCAGATCAGGGCGCTGCCCTTATGACCCCCTGTAATTAGCTCTGTGGAGGGCCTACGTCCAGGTACCATCCCACTGGGGTCTGGGCGCTTCCCTGGGTTAAACCTTTGGGGTGGAGGGTGAGATCATGGCAGGAAGGGGGCTCAGCCGCACTTCCCAGGGCCCGGCTGGTACATCCTGCTGGTGCCTGGGCATCGAGTGAGGCTGCAGGTCCCCAACCCCACTCGTTCCCATCTCCCTCGAGCTGCTTCAGGCAGGACACCAGCAGGATTTGGCCTCAGCGGCCCCTCCCTCACCATCCTCGCATTTCATGCACATTCTGTGCAGTTGCTTATCTGTGACAAAATGGCACAAATGTGGCCTCTGTTGTGACCCTGGCAGGCCCAGGACTGTGGTTGTGGCTTGGGACCCCATGGGGCTCTGCCTTCTGAGGCCCAGGCCTTGCTCCTCGGGCCTCTGCCTGCAGCCGCAGGGTCCAGGGAGGGCACAGAGGTAGATCGTTACCTGCTCTCCCTCCCCGTGTCCCCAGCTGCCTTTATGTCCAGAGGTCTGGGGACAGAAGCTGCCATCGTGTCTGAGCCTGGCTGCTGGAACCCCCAAGATCACACAGAGGATGTGCCTCGTGCTCTGCTGACGAGGGCTTCCTGACCAAGATGTGGTCTGGGGTGAGCTTCAGTCACGCACCTGGTATGCTTCTGCTCTGCCTCCTCATGGGGTGTCCACCAGAGAGGACCGTGCCAGGGAGGAGACCGGCCCACAGGGGTCGCAAATGTGGGTTTCCCCAAGGCCAGAGACTGGGGTGAAGTTTCTGGACTGCGCTTCTTTTGTGCTAAATGGCATTAGAATGTCAGCCAGCTCAGGATTGCTGTAGCTGCTCGGGGTCGGCTGTGGTTCCATATGAATTTAGGTTTGTTTTTCTATTTCTGTGAAAAGTGTCATTGGAATTTTGATGGGGATTGCGGTGAGTCTGCAGCTGGCTTTGGGGGTTGTGGGCCTTTCACCCTATTAATTCATCGGGTCCACGAGCACAGGCTGTCTTTCCATCTGTCTCATCCTCAGTTCTGTTTGTCAGTGTTCAGTTTCCAGTGTGCAGTCCTGTCACTTCTGTGGTTGGATTCACTAAGTATTTTATTTTATTCAAGGCACTTGTCCGTGGGGTAGTTCCTGATAGCTCATCATCAGGGTAGAGAAATGCAGCTGATTTTTGTATATTGATGCTCAATGTGCAACTTGACTATTTGTTTATGCCGAGGAAACGAGGTCAGCATCTCGTGAGGCATATGCACCCCCGTGTTCGTTGTTCACAATAGCTAGGACACGGGAGTGACATGTGGGTGTGCAGGCACGTGACAGTGCGAGGGGGCCTGGCTGGGGTGCCAGCGGGGTGGGGTGGGGGGGAGGGAGCCCAGTGGGGAGGAAGCCCGGGCATGCACAGAGCCAGTGGGAGGGATTCTGGAGCAAGGCATCCAGTGGAAGGTTCTAGGGTAATGGAAGTGTCCGGTGGGGTAGCCTGTGGGCACAGTGGCTTATTCAACATGGAAAAATGTGACGGAGGAACTGAATTTTTAATTATAATTTATTCAAATTTAAATTGAACAGCCCATTCAGTGAGTGGCTGCCTTACGTGGGGTGCCACCCTGGGAAGGGGGTGGTGGGGTCAGTAGGTCGGGGTGAGGAGAAGGTGGCTCCACCTGGAAGGCCCGTGGGCCCCGCATAGCAGTGCCTTGGCTGCTGATGGCTGTAGACAGGTGCACTCTGGGTGGGCTGGGCTGACCTGAGCTTGTGTTGAGGTGACCCCCGTTGTCTGAGTGGTGTGGCGGTGAGTGGGGGGGGCACACAGGGGACAGGAAGGGGATGGAGGGCTGGTTACGTGGTGGGCAGTCCCGAGCGTTTCCTAGCTCACGGAGATTGCCATTGGTGCAGTGAGGGAAGCTGGCTGGGTGGTGGGGACATTGCCCCGGGCTGGGGTCCCTTCCTCCCCAGGGTCCTGCGAGGCGGATTCGGAAGTAAGTGTGCCGCCGGGCACGTCCTGAAGTGAAGGACACCAATGGCTTTCCCAAGGGAAATGGGAGAGCTGGGTCCTAGGGGACAGTCGCAGCTCCGGCTGGGGTCTGGTACTGGGGGCGTGAGCCGCTGCGGGACCGGGCCCTTGAGCGGGAGTGTATCCCTGTGAATGCCACCTTCCACCTGCTTTCTCCAGCGCTGCCCAGCCCCTGGGCGCGTGGGCTCCCCTCCTCCTTCCTGAGCCAAGGGCCGCTCTGGTAAACGGGGGTGGTGCTGATGGGGCCTTGGAGGCTTAATGCTTCCTACAACCTGGGGATTTTGTTTTAAGAAAAAAAAAATGTCCTTCTGCCAGGTATTGCAAGATGACTTCATTTGGCTTAAAGCATCTATTAAATTCTTTCCTCGTGTTATCCAAAGGCCACCTGAATTCTAATTAGGACACTTCCACTGTCCATACCCTGAAGAGTGGCTTCAGTCACGCTCTTCAAAGGGCTGGCAGTAAATCACAGGTGATGAACTGTGGAGCTCTTCTTCGGATCCGGTCATCTGCATGCTGTCTGTCTTAGGTCGCGACCTCTGGAGGCAGAGCCACCGTACATGCCCTCGGGGCAGGCTCTGCTGGTGGGCGAGGCGGGCGGCCCCAGGCCCCTCATGCATACACATCGGGGGAGTGGCATGAGGGCCATCCGTCCCTGGGGTTTGTTGCACCAGTAAAGCGCTGAATAAAGCGCTGGTCTATGGACAGCCAAATGGAACTGGGTCCTTCCAGAAGGGGATCTGTGTGGACGTGCTGTGCAGGCCCCAGTGACGAAGACGCAGTGGCCTCTGCCCCAGCTCACTCTAGGCAGCATGGCCAGAGCAGCGGCCAGCAGCTGGGACCACGGCTGTGAGTGCCCGTCTCTGCGGCCCTGACTGGGGGGCCCTGCAGCGCGCTGTGGCAGCGGGGCCCGTGTGGCAATGGGGCTGTGGTCTGTGGAGAGCTGGCACTGCTCAGCCCACTGTGCCACAGAGTTGGAGGGGTGAATGAAGGGAAGCCGGCCTCAGTCGTGCTGTTCTCAAACCCTGGCAGCCAAGGAGCAGCGCGCCCAGCCGTGGGCTTCTGTGGGCTGGCTGTGTCCTTTCTGGGACACGGCTCCAAGTTCCCCAGCACCTGGTGGTGCCCAACGGGGCAGCAGGGTAGGGGGTCAGGGCCCCTCTGTGTGCCCACTGCTGAGAGGGGCTGCCACAGACCCCTGGATGCTCCAAGATGCATCTCCTGACGTTGCTCTGATCGGGAAACAGCCAGGTTTGCTGCTGGGAACATATCCTTATGGCACCTGGTCCTTGTGCACCATTTTCAGTGAAATCTCTCCAGTTTTTTCATTTTTGTGCTACTTGGCCTATGCACTCTTTGCTTTTCTGGGAGAAGGTGCGTCAGAGATCATGAGAGGTGGGGCCTCGCAGCGCTTCAGAGGATGTGTCCACACCTGTGGGGAAGAGCTTGATCGTTGCACCTTGTGGGGTGCCCCTGGAGTCATTCGGTTCGGGTGTGTTTGCTGAGTGCCTACTCTGGGCCTCAGCCTGCTCTTAGGCCTGGGGACACAGTGATGGACCTCAGAGAGCCCACACCCAGCAGGAGAGCCTGGCCACCAGCTGTGAGACAGTCGCTCATGTACGTCTCTGCTGAGAAAGGGGCACCAGGATGCCTGGTCCCCAGGGTTGTGCAGCCAGTGGGCAGGGAGGCGTCATGGGCCCCAGAGTGAGACTGCCTGGTGACGAAGGCTTCCAGCAGAAGGTCTTGGGGCAGGAGTCCTGAGATCCCCAGCCAGGATGGAACGAACAAGGAGTGTGCGGGAGGAAGGCCGCCAGGAATGGAGGGCAGGTGGGTGCGGATGTGCAGCACACGGGGTGTGGAGGAAGGGCCCAGAGGCTGCTGGCACGCTCCAGGCAGGGGACAGAGTGGTCGTGGGAGCTGGCGAGAAGATGCTGGATTGGCAATAACCAGGCACTGTGTGTGATTGTACCTGATGCCAGGGATGTGTATCTGTGGATGATCTTTATCCATCTGTCCTCCTGTCCGCCCACCGGTCAGTTCTTCTAGTCGTCCACCCTCTGCAGCATGAACCCTGGTCTGTGTGGGGCACCATGTGGGCGCTGGGTCTCTCGAGATGTCTGAGGCGGCCTTCCTGCTCTGAGGGGTCCACTGCCTGGTGTGGGAGGTGGACACGTGGCAGTTACAGGATGAGCCGTGCCAGAGGTGACAAGGTAGGACACCCAGGGCACCTCACTCTGCACAGGGGTGTTGAGGAGGCTTCCCAGGGGACACTTCAGCAGGACCTTGAGCCGAGGACATGCCGGGCCCAGAGCCAGGTGCCAGGAAGTGCTTGCCAGGGACAGAGCGTGGTTTGGCTTGAAGGGGGAGCAAGTGTGGAGGCTGAAGAGGCAGGTATTCACACAGCCTGCTGCGTGGGAGGTGTGGTGGGCATGGCTGCATCCGGATATTTGGGTGCCGGGCAGATGGAGGCCAATGAACTCTGGGGGCCACCGGCACTGGGTGGCCTGGATGGGGGTGGGAGGGCAGGTTCAGGTCCATGGTCTCGTCCACCAGGCTAGGTGCTCTCAGCAGTGTTCCCAGAGGGTGACTTAGCTTCTGTAGGTTTGGGTTTCTGCCTGTACGAGAGCTAGATGCTGGTTCCTGTGGCTGTTCCTCCACCCTGTGGTGAGGGCCTGATGCTGTGGCTGCTCCTCCACCCCGTGATGAGGGCCTGGTGCTGTGGCCGCTCCTCCACCCCGTGGTGAGGGCCTGGTGCTGTGGCTGCTCCTCTACCCCGTGGTGAGAGGCTGGTGCTGTGGCTGCTCCTCCACCCCGTGGTGAGGGCCTGGTGCTGTGGCTGCTCCTCCACCCCGTGATGAGGGCCTGGTGCTGTGGCTGGACCTCCAGCAGGCCCACCAGCCCCCCCTGCAAGGAAGTGCTGAGTTGAGGGTGCTGGGGCCTGGCACACAGTCCTTGTCAGTTGTCCTCGTCAGGCGGGGTTTGGGTGGTGGAGGGGCCCCGTGTGTGAGGCCTAGGGCCGGCTCTGCACTCAGGCGGCGTTCTAGGCTTGGTCTTCAGGTTGTGCCTGCCTTAGTGATCGGTGCCGAATTTAAATCATGCCCAGGGTTGCCCCACAGCTTCCCCTGTGTCCCAGGGGTCCCAACTCTCAGAGGCTGCCTGGGGCCTCTCCACTGCGCTGTACCTGTAGGAGGTCACTGGCCACCCCTGGGCGTGGAGGAGAGCACCCTCTGAGTGCAGCCCCCATGGGAGCTCTGCCCAGGGAGCCAGGTGACAGTCGTGTGGCGCTCCTGAAACTTCAGGCTGCTGCGGTGCTGGTTCGCGGGCGTTGAAGCTGATGGATTGGGTTAATCTAATAAACTGGAGAAGCAGGTCTCCTTACAACATACTTTTTCATAAGCCCATTAAGATTTGAGGTCGTAAGCTTTTCATGTCTGCCCTCCTACGGGAGCAGGCATAGATCACTGTCAGCTGGGCAAGGATTTAGAAATGAGAATATTCAGCAAGACGGTGCTCACTGCTGATAACTTTGCAGGAAGGAGCTGGGAGAGGGTGTCTCCACTCTTTCAGAGTGGCAATAAAGTCAGTGTCCTGGGGATTTAGAAGTAGTATTTAAAGAAGTATCTGGAATGTCCTTAGTGACTCTAAGACTTTCATTCATATTTCAATCAGGTTGGGTTTTATCAGAGCTCGTTCAGGGTTTGGGCTCTAAGGAGAAGACGCTTTCCCGCTGCAGGCCTGGCTCCAGCACAGTCGGCCAGGTCTAGGGGGCCCGAGTCTGGTCCAGGTGCTTCCTGGGAACGAGGGACTTTCTGGGTGGGGGCTTGGGGCATCTGTCAGCTTCCACGCAGTCGCTGATATGGGTGGTCATCTCCTGCTTCTGTGTAGGTGAACTTCCAAGTTGTCCTTGGAGTGAGAAGAAAAGGTTGCTCGACATTTTAGTCTCTGAATTCTAAACTTGTAACAGGTAAAATCTTTATTTCTGGGACGTTATGTGAGGAGTGATTGTCAGGTGCCCCTGCCCAACACCAGGCCAGACAGGGCTGCTCCTTGTTGACGGCCACTCGCTCACTGCAGGAAAGCACTATTGCAAAGTGACAGTCACTCCTGGAGCTGGGATGAGGGACCGTTCTTGGTGAGAACTAGCTCACCATGGCTGAGTGCCTGCTAGCAGCTGGGAGAGCCCGGACCTGTGAGTTTGAGAAAGAACCAGGGGCTTTGTGTGATCTCTTGAAAGTCAGCGGTGTGTCCTGTCTGCTATCCTGTCCAGAGCCCCCAGGCCTCACCAGATTCTCTGGCCCCCTTAGAGTCTCCAGCTCCTTTGGACCAAGCCCTGTGCTGCTCCATCTTTGCCGAAGGTCTGTATGTCCTGCCACTTCTTTCGGGGACCATGGACCACTGGTTCCTGGCAGGCTGCAGCATCGTTGGGATAGGCCCCTTAGTTCCTGAGTGACTGGTTGGGATGCACATGGGAGGACCAAGAATGTCTGTTGAGTGAATGGGTAACACAGACCAGCAGGGAGGGTGCCCCCACCTCCTCTAAAAGGGGGGGAGGTGTGGCTGGGGAGAGACACCTGAAGACACAGGTGTCACCTGTGTCCAAGGGCTGGCCTGGGCCCTGGCATGGGACTTGGTCTTGGTGGCTCTGGAGGAGGAACTAGAATCTGTGAGTAGAAAGGACAGGGCCTAGTAACCAGAACGTCTTCGTGCTGGAGGTGAGGCTGTAACAGGTGTGGGGCCCTGGCGTTGCCCAGGTTTTAGTTCACGAGGAGTCAGAGCCAAAGAGCTATGGCCAGCACCCTGAGCCCTGAGCCGGGATCTGCACATCCCCAGCGCAGGGCTGCTGGAGCCCCTGGCTGGGAGTGTGAGGTGAGAAAGCTGGGGGCCTCGCGCAAGGTCACACTGCGGGTAATGGCTCGTCACGGTTTTACTGAGCTCTCAGGTGATATATTCATGAATATTTTATCTTCAGTGTGACCTTAAGCAGCCTGTCTAACATCTTTAGGCTTTTGGACAGAAGGTTCAAGAAAACCAGGGGCTGTTGGGGGAAGCCCACGGGAGGGCTGGCTTCACCTGCTGCGTCAAGGAGGGTGTGTATCCTCCTGGGGGGCCAGCCTGAGTAAGGAGTGGGCAGGTGGGGGGGGGGGCAGGCCTGCCAGCCCTGGGCAGCGGCGGGGGGTGCTGCTCCATGTGCAGGAGGCCACCCCTGCCCTTGCCCAGTGCACAGCGCCAGGCTCTGCCATGGTCGAGAGGGAGTGACTGTGACCCAGTAGGTACCAGTAATACATGTGCAGGGAAATGACCGAAGTGTGTCTTCGTTACCAGTGACGTAAATCGTGGTCCTGCAGGGCTGCCTCGGTCACATGCCTGGGGCGTGTGCTCAGAACACCTCCAGGGACCCCATGGGTGCTGGGCCACCCAGACCCTCAGCCACTCCTGTAGCCAGGGTCGCAGAGGGTGGAAAGCCCCAGGCTGGGCGGGGACCGAGGTGAGCGGCCACTGGTGTGAGGAGATGCAGTGCCAGTGGCTTGGGGCAAATGCTCAGGAGGCCCGTTCGTGGAGCCAGCTGATGGGTCATCACATGGCTGGTTACAGTCTCCCTTAGCGTCGAGGCTCTAGAAGGGTGTGTGGCGAGGGGGCGGTCCCTCCGCCGGTCATCAGCTCCGCGGTGTCCTGGGTGGGTTCCCCTGGCCATGCCATGCTTCGGCTCTGCCCACCTTTTGGTGCAAAATCTGTAGGTTCCCTTTGCTCACTAACCCCGGGCGGATCTCTGTTCCAAACGCCGGGCTTTGTTGCAGCCTGGTGGCCACGGTGGGGCTGACCCGGCATTGCGGAGACCTGTCTGCTATCCTAGTGGGCTGAGGGCAGAAGGGAGGGCTTGTTCACCTGGCCCTTCTATGAAAGATGGTTGTCAGCCCAGTGGAAGAAAGAGTAAGAAAACTGTGAGAGGGGTCCCAGCTGAGTCTTCCCTGAGCTGTCCTGACAGGAATGGCCCGTCTGGGAGCCATCTCCCTGAGGGTAGGCACAAGGGGAAGCCCAGTTTATTGGTGAGCACTTCCTGAGGTCAGCCGAGGCCCAAGCAGCGGTGGCCCTGGGCCAGGACAGACGTCCTCACTATCAGGAGAAGAGGTGGTGGTGCTGGCTCTCTGCTGGCCGTCAATTACGGCACGGATGAGGGCATGGCCCCTCTGTGCCCCCGGGGTGGGCGTTGCTCAGTGGAACAGCGAGGGGCCCGGGGCCTGGAATTGTTCTCATGCACATCCGGTTACTCTGCTCTTGCTGAGATGGTGCCTCAGTGGCCGTGTCCTCCGTTACAGAGCCCTCCTTACCAGGCAGAGGGTGGAGGGAAATGACCGAAGTGTGTCTTCGTTACCAGTGACATAAATCGTGGTCCTGCAGGGCTGCCTCGGTCACATGCCCGGGGCGTGTGTCAGGAGACAGGTAGACTTGGCATTGGGGGCATTCGTGATGGGGACAGAGGCACTGGGATGCCTCCCTCTGCCCCTGCCCCTCCCGGCTTGTGACCCGACTCTCCTGACTCCGGCTCGTGGCCTCGCAGCATCCTCACGTGCACAGAGACGTGGTGCCCCCACCCACCGCCCCATCTCCTTGACCTAGGAGCACCCTGATTGGGGTGGGATGGGGGCAGCGTATTGCCCCCCAGCATGAGGGGGGCACCTGCTGCTCCTCAGTACAGCAGTTGGTGGTGGGGACGCCCCATGCTGGGGTACAGAGAGCTCTGCCATCAGTGCTGGCTGTGCAGTGGTGACCTTGTCTACGTGTGTTCTGGATTTATGGACTCTTCTTTTGAGGTCCAGCATCCCCAGTAATTGCCTTCCCTTTTGCGTGCCCTGGAAGAAATTCAAAAAGTAAAAGTTAGGCTAAGAATTGCTTTCAGGAGCTTGGCCTGGTGTCTCCCAAGCGTGGGACATATTCTCAAGGTTTCCCGTCCAATTTTCTGTGACCTTTTGTTAATGATCATGAGGAGAGAAGGCAGCCATCTGCCCTGGTCCCTGTAGCGAGCCGTTGGAGCTTGGCTCCAAGGTTCGGCTCCCTCCTGGCTCCTTCGGGACCAGGCTTGGTGCCACCAGGACCATGTCCTGGACCGGCCACGGGCTTCCTCTCGCCGTGTGAGGACTGAGGTCTCCAGATGTGACCCTCCCAGCTCCTTGGCAGACCTGAAGTGCAGGCCGTGGGCCAGGCTTGCTGCACGGCAGCGTGGCCTTGGCAGGTGCTGAGGGCAGGGTAAGGTTAGGGTCCCGGCGGCCCCTTCACTGCGTGCTTCACAAGTGCCATACTCTCAGTTTCCTGGGAGAGGATGTCGTGGAACCTTTAGAGGAGAGGCGAGCCCTCCCCCAGACCATCTCCAGCCCGGCACGAGTGGCCCCCGTGCGAGAGGATTAGTCTGCTCCTGTTCCACTTTGTCTACAGTGCCTTAAACATGATAACCTGGCAGCACATTGCGTGTTTACCCCCTGCGTTTGTCGCGCTGTCCCATCGTGTTGTTTCACCATCTTTGTGGACACCTGCTAAGTGGTTGCGTGGTGTCCTGCCCTGTGGCTACGTGACAATCTGCCTCACGGTGGTGGGCGGGCTTTCCCTGTGATTATCGCTGCGGTGGGATCACGGGGCGCGGAAAGCTGCTTCTGTATCCGTGGTCCAGGAGAACAGATTTGCAGGAGTGGCGTTATGGGGTGAAGGGGTACCTCTGTTTCCAAGGTACTGTGTATATATCGGGACCAGCCAGAGTGAGAGGGATATTTTCTTCACCCTTGTCATCACCAAGCATTTTAATTAGCATTGTTTTTCTTGATTCAACTGAGCAATAGATGGTAAGATCTTGATTCTATATTTAATTCTGTGGTTACTGTTAAATTTCTAAAGTTTTGTGTATATTCAGTAGCAGGCTGTGCAACGTTTTAAGATAACCTTTTACTTTGTCCATCCATAGTTTCTCCGAACATTTTTAAGCTGTCGAGGTCGGGTGAGCGTATTGATGGCTGCAGCCAGCGTTAGTCTAGAACCTCGGCTGTGACCTGCAGGCTTCTAGCTGGTGAGCAGCTCCAAGGGAAGGCTGCATTCCTCTCTCTCTGGGTGCTCGTGGTCTTTCCGAAATACACAGTGGCCCCGGGAGACAGTTACTAAGGGTAGGGAGAGATGCATGGGGGTGTGGGGTGGGAAGAGGCTCTGGGGAGGGGCTCAGGATGCAACAAGAAGAGCCAGCTGGTTCGATGGGGTGAAGTGAAGGGTAACCCTTGGAGGCGAGAGAAGGTGAGGGGTGGCGAGGAGGCGAGGACAGCCAGGGCAAGTTTGTGCCCCACCCCAGCCCTCGCCTGTGCTGTGGTCAGGTACAAGCTGTGTGGCGAGGCTGGGGTCTGTGCGGAGGCCTCTCCTCCTGCCGGAGCTGTGGCTTGTTGCACAAGAGTCGGGGTGAGGGGAGCAGAGAGGAGGTCCATCTTGGCAGGAAATCCCAGTGATCCTGCTTAACACTAAATCTACAAGCTTGCGTCTTCCGGACTAGAGCAGAGTCCCGTAGAATTATATTTTATCATGGAAGGTGCTAGGTTATTGTGCAATTTGAGATGATTCCATTTTTAAATCTTTGTCAGATTTTTCATATTCCCAGATGCACACCTTTGGAAAATATTCTCTTTCAGGCCTTGCAAGCCATCTTGGTTTTAGAGACTGCGGTCCTTAGCTTTCACCGCCGTCTGCCTGGACCTCCGTCAGTGCTGACCAGGCTCAGTGTTCCCCGCCCAGAGCCGCCCTCCCTCCAGGTGTGCTTGAGTGGAGCTGGGACCCAGAACATTATGTCCTCTTTTACCTGAGAGGCTCACCTTTCCGTGCAGGTGTGAGGCTCACCTGGCATGTTCGGGTTCCCGTTCCAGGGTCTCGGCACTGCGCTCAGCTCTGGGGGAGCAGATCCTGCGCATCATGATGGAGCTAGCAAGCCCAGCCCGGGAGTCTCTTCTAACATAGGGCTGAAGGCCATGAGGGTGGGGATTTACGCACGTCCTCATCAAGGGAACTGTGGACCTTTAAATTTCTCAGCCAGCTGCGGGCTCTAGGCCTGGACTTTGCCTTCGGCATGGCCGCCAGATCATCCACGTTCTCCCCTCCAGTGCAGCCAGTCCAGTTTAACGGGCGTCAGCCCCTCGTTTGCATATCGATCCCACTCATCTCAGGGACCCTAGTTTCAGTCCCTGTTTTGTGTGGACATAAAGGGGTGTTGTGACCTCTGGCCTTTATGAGCCCGCACCCTCATCTTCCTCGGGGTGCTGTCTTCTGAAGTTCTGATTTCCCAAATAAGTGCCTGCTGGCTTAAATTTTCAATGACTTCTTAATTGGTCGACACCCCCCCTGATGCAGGAGGTGCCTGGTGAGCACAGGGCGATGACACTAGATGGCCTCTAGCCAACAGAGGAGGTGGTACAGGCGGTTTCGTGGTCCCTGTCCATCCTGCCTTTCTTCCTAACACCATCCTTCTCTGCTTTGTGTTCGGGGACAAGTGGAGGCGTGTCCTTCCCGACTGTGTTCCAGAATTAGGCTTGTTTCCACGCTGCTGTCCTGGCTGTTGAGGTGTGGCCGCCGCAGGCAGAGCTGTTCTGAGGACCAGCACGCAGCACAGGGCGCTTGGTTCCGTGGCTTTGCTGAGCGTGACCTGGAAACACAGGAGGCCAGAGCCCTCCACAGGGCAGCAGTGGGCTCTCCTCAGCACCCTCTGGGTCCCCTTGACCTCTGACTGGTGTCTCAGCAAGCCCTGTCACTTGATTATCATGAGCCTTTGCAAGCATGCTCTGAATCTTCATTTAGAGTCTCAAATGCCCTGGGGGAGCCAAATCTGGAGTTAGAGTAGGATGCTTTTAATGTGGTAACTTGTTTTTATGAACATTTATTTCAAGCAGTTTGCATTCATTTTGAATACTTGGGTCCATTAGGTAATATTAAATCGTTTATGAGTCCAGAGGTGAGGCCAGGGATTCCACCGTGCACCTGCTGCCTCCTGCCCCCAGCGAGGAGTGCCCTCTGTGTTCCCGTGTGACCCATATGCCTCTTAGTGATGCCTTGGTAGGGGATGGGCGTACTGGATGACCATGGGAGGGCCCTGGGACCCTCAAGATTGGGGTGGGAGGGGGTGCAGGAAGGGTTGGCTTGACCCCATTACAATGAGAAGAGTGTCTCACCCCTTGGTAGGTGGCCCTCTCTGCTGGAGGCTATGTCTTCCCTTGGTCAGTGGGTGGGACCTCCAGAGGGGCCTGGGGGCAGCATCCAGTGCCTTCTGTCTGCCTGCTGGGGACCAGGAGAGCAGAGAGCCATCAAGAGACCCCAGTGTGGGCAGACACCTCTGTGCAAAGGGAAGGCTGGAAGGTTGGTTTGGGGTAAATCCATGATGTCGCACCAAGCTAGTCCCTGGTGAAGGAACACCACGTGCATTCTGCTAAATCAGCCGACTGTGGCGTTTGCTGGCGTTTCCTGAGCTGTCCGTGCTCCAGGCACGTGGCTTTTCTTTACGTCACCCCTGTGCTTGCCCGTGTGCTAGTGCATTTATCTCCCAGGGACCCCCAGATGGAAGGGTGAGCCGAGCCCCACACACCTGGGACACAGGCTCTCGATAGGCAGCAGGTATTCCTGCGGGGCGGCCGTCCTGCCAAACCGAGGCTCACAGAGGCCCTGACCTGTCCTTGGTTGTCTGGCTCGGGGGCGAGAAGGCTGGTGCGTGCGCCAAGGCTCCCGGGTGGCGGCATCTGTGCCCTGGAGCTCTGAGCTGTGCCCGGTTCCCAGGCTGCAGGCTCCTGAGCCCGGAGCCTGAGCAGCCTAGGGTGGGCGGAAGGCCTCGGGCAGGAGTGGGGCAGCAACACGCCACGGAGGCAAGGGGGCCTCGGCGAAGTCTTGCCTCGTCGTGTAGCAGCAGGTGCGTCCACAGGGCCTCCCGTGAGGAGAGCTGATGGGCGACGAGAGCCACCTCAGACTCGCCGCCCTATCGCAAGGTGCCCGCGTCCTCCGCGGCCTTGGCCGTGCACCCGGCTCCCCCCGCTGCCCCTTGCTGCGCTGTTTGTGCTCCACAGATCTGCCTTGGGCCTGTGCCCTGGGGGTTCGCTCGCAGCCCCGGCCTGTGCAGCGCCCGTGGGGCTGGGAGGCCTTCCTGGAGGAGGTGGCCGGCGTGTGCCTGTGGCTACTCAGCGTGCGCCCCGCTTCTCTGAAGGCCGTGGAATCGGGCCTCTTTCTCCCTCGCTGGCGCGGTAACTGCAAAGCTGTCCTGCCCAGGCTGCCGGTGAGCGGCCTCCGTGGGGAGGCTGGCCCCGGGTGGCGCGCTGTGGCCGGGCTTCCTCCCAGTCAGTCCTCACCTCTGGAGGAAGGGAAAACCCGACCCCGCGTTGGGCTCCAGTCACTCTTCTCTTCTCCTGGGAGAGGTCCAGGCCGGAGTCCTGAGCCTCGTCCTCCTCACTATGAACCTTGCCGGGCAGTGGGCCTCCAGGGATGGTGGCGGGTGAGTGTGGGGCTGTGTGCAGAGTGTGCAGTGGCAGCAGGCGGAGGCTGGGCCGGGCGCGCTCTGCTCTCCTCTTCACCTAGTCCTTTTCTCCGTCTGCACAGCGAGCTCCCCGGAGGGGGCGGGGGTGAGGTTGGCCCATGAGCCCTGGCGGCACCGCCTGGGATTGATGCTCAGTGGGTCATCACACCAGCACCCCCCTGGCGGTCACGGTGCTGCCATGGATGGGGAGAGCAATAGATAAAATCGATCCCAACAGTCACTATGGCAATGTTGCTGTTCCTTTCCTTTCTCCAGTAAGATAGTAAGAACTTCAGTCAGGCACTGCTCCTGGGGTATTTTATATTCAGTTTATATTCGGCAAAGATCTGTCCTATAAGAACTTGGAACCTGACCTTGTTCTAATGCAGGGGTCATAGTGAGGGGGGCCATGCTGCCCCTGCTCTGGAGGCTCTCATCACCAGGAGGTATGGGGGTGCAGAGAGAGGCCCCCCTTGCAAAGGAGAGACCAAGGAGAGGGAGCAGGTATGCAGGTGCTGCAGGATGCTGGGGGAGAATTGTCCAGCCAAGTTGGGGGGGCTCTCTTGAAGGAGGCAGCCCTTGGTATAGATGTCAGCCCCGACCCACACTACTGGTGGGGGCCATCCAGCGGGGGGCCTTGCCATTGAGCTGATGAGAAGGAGGGCACCGTCCAGAGTGATGGGGCTCCTGTCATGGGGTGGGGGCTCCCTTTCTTTGTGAGGCGGGCGGGGTTCCCTGGCACAGGGGCTTCTTGCCTTGCTTGCTGGTGCATTCTGTTTCCTTGTGTGCATACGTGACTGTTATCAGATCTGTTGGAGTGGATTGCCCTCGTAGCAGTGGCCTGAGAGAGGCTGCCTGTGGAACACAGGGTCGTGGGGCTGGGGTAGGTGATGGTCTGCACTGCCCACGCTGACAGTGGTGTGGCCTGATCCCTTCCCTCTATGTTCCTGGTGCCCACGGGGCTTGAGCTCACCCTTTAAGGACTCTTTCCTGCTGGGTGCTCTCAGTAGTGGAGAGGGTGGTTAAGTGTAAGCCGGCTTTGAAGGCGCAGGGCTGCCTGTGAACTGACAGTGGACTCCCCGTGGAGCCTGGAGCCACGTCCTTCAGAATGAGCCCTCTGGTTCCCCGTCACAAGCCCGCCCCCCTTCCTGATGTGGCAGCTGGAAGTAGGAGCATCTGTTTCCTGCCCTGTATCCTCCCTCACCAAGCCCTCTCTCCAAAGCCCACCTCCCATCCAGCCACCACAGTGGTTCCCAGTTGGACGTCTTGCTGCCCTCCTGGCTGTCAGCCACTGGCTCCCAAGGACACCACTCCAGCCTGTCCCCGGGGACAGCAGCCTCAGGGTGTTTCCCTGCTAGCCCGCTTCTTCTCTCATGCCCCTTGCTCCTGACCTGTGGGCGCCCTGCCCAACCCGGGCTCTTTGGATGGTTTCAGTTCAGTTATTTGAGAGTCTACAGGGGAGTTCCAGCTCAGAGCGTCTGCTTGGTATAGACTCTGTCGGAGGAGGGAGGGGCTTTGGCCCCGTGTTCTCCAGCCCCTCCCTCCCAGTTCTGATTCCATCAGCCAGCAGGGAGGGCCATTGGCCTTGTCTCTGGGCACCTGAGCGCCTTCAGGCCAGCACCCTATGTTCCCCTTCCTTTTCTGTCCCAGCTTCTAGAAGGCTCTAGAAGGTTTCCAGGTGCCTCTGCAGGTATAGGGATCCAGGGCAGTTTTGGACACAGATAGACGTGGGTCCAGGTCCAGTGCCAGGAGACGTGGGCGGGCACAGTACCTTACCCGCTGGGTGTGAGCTTCCTTACTTGTTGAGTGGAGATGGGAACACCTGCCCAAGTAGGTGCAGCCATACTTATAAAGGGCAGATGAGCAGTGAAAACCATGAGCTTTGCAGTCAGGTGGGCCCAGTGGGTGCCCCAGCTCTGCCATCGCTCCCGTGTGGTGCTGGCCTGTTGGGCTGCCCTGAGGGCCATGGAGGACTGCAGACCTAGGGGCCAGGCCAGGCGAACCTGTCACTGACTCTGAGCTCCTACCCCACCCTCCCTTCTCCTGTCTGCTCATGGCTGTGACCGCCTAGTCCAGCCAGGCTCCACCCCAGAGCCTCCTTCCTCTTAGCTCCCGCTGCCTCTCCCTCGTCATTGTACTTCCTGCCACCTCTGCCTCCTGGTCCACCTGCTGCCAGAGCACCACAACATCATATAAAGGTGCTTCAGGGCTGGGACAGCTTCCTTTGTAGAGTGGAGACGAGGCTTGAGGGAGGCCATCCTAGGAGACAGGCCGCGCCCTGGACACAGGGCCACGCGCTCTCCAGCCAGGCTCCCAAAGGGCTGGCCATGGTTGGATTGGTCTCTAGGGCCCTGTGCCCAGAGCAGCGTCTGACATAGGCATATTACTCTGTCACTGGTGCTTAAATGAGTGGCTTAAAGGAAATCACATGGAAGAACTGATGTGTGGCTGGAGGTGGTGAACGAGGTAGCTTAGGTGGTGGTGCGGCTGGGGCAGGTGGAGGCAGGTCAGAGGGAGGTGGGACCCCTGGGTAGCCTTTCCCCGCCACCTTCCCCACTGCAGCATCATGAGGGAGGGCTGTCACGCCAGAGCTGGGGCAGTGTCCGGCCTGTGCTGGGCGTCCACACACCTCCCTCGTGTCCTCCCCTTAAAAGCCGGGTGCAGTAGGCCTGGTTAAGGCCATCCTGTAGATGAGAAAACTGAGACTCGGGTTAGTTAGTGCCCTGTCCAGAGCTGCCCGGCTGGCAGGGAGCAAAGCCAGGAGGCAGGCCTTCCCTATGAGTACCTGTGCCACCTGAGGTCGCTGCTTCAAGTCTAGATGCATGTCTATGAGCCCACCGACCCAGGCGTGCATCTGGTTGATACGTGGAACCCGTTCTGCTCAGTAGGAGCAGTGGGTAGAGAGTGTAAGATGCAGGTGAAGAAAGCAGAGAATTTCATGAGTGGATCCCCCCAGTCTTACACACTGACTCACACTCAGCTTTTGAGTGTGTGTCTCTTTGCTGTTGAGACTGTTGGCGCTGCGTATGGAACAGATGCTTACGTGAATATCGAGTCTCTAGTGTGTCCTCGCTCCAGCACCTGTAGCAAGCCTGTGCCCCTCACCTGGAGAGCTCTGCTCGCTGCACAGATTGAACAGTAGCAGAGGTTGTTCAAGACCCTAAAGAATCTCAGATTTCCTAAAAGGGGTTTATTACCCTTGCTGCCTGGGGCGGGGGAAGTGGATCCCTTTCCCTCTGTCACAAGCCGACGGTAGTGACACGCAGGGGTCGTTCATGCCCGGGCCATGGTGGCACCCTGCACACTCAGGCCAGCATGGCTCCTGGCATTTAGACTTTGCAGCAACAGGAGGGTCCTAATGTTATTGTAAGAGCCGTGTTTGATGAGGACCAACTACGTGTGTGCAGTGAGCCTGTGGCTGTTTTGTGTTCTGTTCGTGCTGAGCTCCGAGGAAGCATCTGCTCCCACGAGCCACACTCCGGGGCTGTCGTGAGCTGCCTGACTTCTAGGGACCTGGGGAGAAATGGCATCTGCATCCCTGAGTGGGAGCCTGGGAGTTTGGGGCTTGTGGGAAAAGGTGCTCACGTGGACAGGACCGTGGCAGTGAGCCTGATTGTTGGGCACATTCCGTGCACTTGTCAGATCTGCTCACCATCAAAACAGAGATGCCAGGGGCCAGTCCCCACGTTTCCGGCAAGTGCAGCGGGGCTTCCTTAAGCTTTGCCGCTGTTGCCCAAGGTTTCCAACTCTGTTTTCGGTAAAAGTTGCTGATAGCTCGGCAGGCAAATAATTGCCAAATTACATAGCAGGGAAATGCTATCGGGCAGACGATATAGTTACAAAACGGCTCAGCAGCCTGTGCTTTTTGGCGGCTTTGTGTTGTGAGTCACGCCTCTGTCTTCCTTGGCACGGCAGCGCCTTGCAGATCCCGTGTTCAAGGCCACGCGGAAGGCAGGTTGTGGTCGACATTTTACTGTTCGGGGCCTTGTCTTTGCTCACTTGAAATATATTTGCAGCCCCCAGAGTGACGCTCAGGTCCTTCAGGGTGACTGTCGGGATCTCTGGAGCGTGAGTTCTGGAAGCATGCCTTTGCGTTGGTCTCAGTTTTCTGACCTCCACGTGGGGGCCGCCAGTGGGGGGGTGGGGGGGGTGGGGCACAGCCCTCTGTCCACAAGCACTGTCCTCTCCAAAGGGCCTTAGGGGGCGCAACCTTCAGGATGCTCGGGTGCAAGGCCTGTGCGCTAGCTCTCAGCAGTTCCGGGCGAGCGGGGCCTCTCCTCGTCCCCCCATAGCTCCTTCCTCTGCCTGCTAGTGGTCCTGGGGGACATGTCCCACTCTGCTCCGTCCTGCCACGCCACCTCCCACCACCCGCACAGGCCTCAGGACAGACTGTCTGCAGGATTTCACTGCGTCTTCTAGAATTTCACACAGACAGAGCCGTTGCGGCAGGTGCTTTGTCTGGCCTCTTTCACTCTTCATAATTATTTTGAGATTTACCCATAGCTTCACATTATAAATAAGTTGGTGCCTTTTTATTGCTGAGTAATCCTTCACTGTAAAGGAGCCTCTCCTAGAATCAGGTTATTTCCTTCCCACCCCCAAGGTTAGAAGTGTGAGTGGCACGTGCTGCACCCCTCCCGTGGCCGTCACAGTTTGCGGTGCGGTGACAGTGCTTCTCAGCCTCGTGCTGCAGCACCGGCCCAGTGGCCTGGACCTGCCGAGGACAATCGTGGGCCCCTGCATCATCAAGCCTCCTAGGTGGGGGGGTCCTGGGGCCCCCAGGCCAGAAGCCACTGCTCGGTGGGCCGGCAGGGAGAGGGAGATGGGGGTCCTGGCGGAGTGGCGGCTCACAGGAAGCGCGTCGCCCTGCTTCCTTCAGCTAGACTGGCTGCTCCGTGTTCTTTTGCTCTGGGTCCCTGGAGATTCCTGTTGCTTCCAAGATGCAAAACATTGTGACAGGTGGACAGCACGACACTAACATGGAGGACGGTGAGAAAATGACCACAGTCTCTTGGTGTCCTTGTGCAATGGGCTAAGGGGGGGGCTCCTGAGTCCTGACTCCCATCCGGGGCCCTTGGCACCCCGCCGCCCCACCACACAGTGGCCCCATGCCCCGCGGAGCAGCCTATCTGGGTGTCAGGGCAGCAGCGGCCCTCACCCTACGTGGGTGAATCCAGATCTGCCGAGGGGAGCCCTGTCCCACACTCCGTTCCTGCCCCTGTACTTGAGTGCCGCCGCTCCTGGCATCTGGGCTAACCCTGCCAGCTCCTCCATTTACCCCCCTGCACCCTGGCCACCCCCCGGCCCCTGCTGTGCTACACGGCATCCTTCCAGGTTTGTGTTGGCTCTGCTATGCCCCCTGCCTGTCCTGGGGCCCACGCAGCTCCTCCTGTGCCCAAGCAGCTCCTTGGCCACTGCCTGCCTCGCGTGGATGCTCAGCTTGGGTGGCCCGCGGCTCCCTGTGTTGCTGGCACGCGAGCCGCTGCGAACCCGAGCCTCAGGGCAGAGAGCACGATGCCTGCTCTGCCTGTAGATGCACAGCAGACCCAGGGCCCGGCAGGGCGGCTCTGATGGGCGGCCTGACGGGGCTGGAGAGCTGCTCTGACCAACCGGTTCGTGCTGGTGCCGCATGAGGCTCAGCAGGCCTGTGGCACTCAGGCCTCCTCCCAGCACGGTGGCCACACTCAGGCATGAGGTGGAAACCAGCCGGGGAAGTCACTTGCACAAAGGCCACCTTAGGGGAGGGACGGAGACTCTCCTGCCGGAGTGGTGGCAGCTTTGGGAAGAGCAGGTGGCCAGGAAGAGAGCTTCTGGATGGCGGCACCAGGGGCTCCTGTCCGTGGGACCCGCCTGCTTTCTCACCTCTTTCTACTGGGATGGCCCTGGTGCCCATCTCTATGGGCTGCATGGGAGCAGGGACTGTGTGCTGGGTCACGGGTGCTGGGACTCTGTGTGACTTTGCACTGATGCTCCCCTGGGGCAGCGTGGGGGCAGCCTCCTTTGGGTGCTCTGCTCCCTGGCATCGTGGGTCCTGGATGGGCCAGCTGCTGGCCACCCAGAGGAGGTGGTCCTTCATGTGCCATGGGGGGTGAGGTCCCAGGGCCTCCTGTCTGGGGCCCTGTGGGTGTGTGCACTGGCCCTGCCGTCACCGGAGGGAGGGTGCAGGAAGACAGAGCCAGCAGTTTCTATCAGAATGATTTTTCAGTTGGATTATCAGTGAGATCAAGCAAACTTGAGTTTGCCCCTTTAGTTTATGGGTGTGCCTCATTGTATGTGACCTGTTGGGCTCAGCACTGCCACACCCCTGCTTCACCAGGCATCACTGGCCCTGTGGAACCTGGGCAGCCTCTGGTCCCATTGCCTGCGTGGAACAGCCCGTCGAGCTGACCAACGAGTGCTGGGTAACCTGCAGGGGGAGCAGGAGCCTGCCTTTCAAGGGGGTCTGTGTCCTCCAGGAGAGCCAGCAAAGCAGCAGCCGCACCAAAAAATACCTAAGTATGCACGAAGTATTATGAGGTAGCAACGAAGGATTGCAAGTTCTCATTCTTGAATATTAAAACACAGGAGCACACACAGATGGAGTGTAATCATTCCATCCCATTGTTGGCTCCGTGGTGACGGGCTTCCTCCAGAGAGGGGGACACTGGAGCTGCAGCCAGGCCTCCCCGTCCTTCCAGTGACCTCAGAGCTGTGCTTTGTTTCTTGGCTGAAGGAGAGGGACTTTGATGGCCGGCAGTTTCTAACCACTCGGCTTCCCTGTCTCTGTCCCTCACAGGCCACATGATAAATCCTTGATGTTTTATCACATTGGCTGTTAGAGGCAGGCAAAGCAAAGATGTTGACGGGCTTGCCTTCTCCAGGACTGGGCTCAGATCCTGACTCCTGTGGCTCAGGGTCCTGGGCAGAGTGTGGGCTATGGATTCCTCTCTAGGAGGTGATGCATGTGGTCCAGAGGTGGACTTGTGGTGGCCCTCTTCCCAGGTTTGGGGACTGGACTGATGAGTTACTCTTTCTGACCCTCAGGGTCCTCAGCGGTAAAAGAGCGCTCATCACAGCACCTGCTCGTGGGGCCAGCGACGGTCCCCCTCTGAGCTCCTCACGCTGGGGTCTGCGTCTGTCCTCTGGTATCCTAGTGCATCCAGTTGGTGACACCTGTTCTCTTGGCTCTTGGCTGGACCTGCATGTGGAGCCATTCTGTCTCCTGCTCTGACAGGTCGGCCTGCTCTGGGCTGGCAAGGCCTCTGACATGCCCTTCAGGGGCTTGGGGAGACGTAGGACAGACTCCTCCATGACCACGGTGCCCTATGGGGATGAAGGGTGCACATGTGCAATCTCCCCCTTACAAGGACACCACCCTCATCCAGTCTGACGACATCTCAACTACATCTGCAAAGACCTTGTTCCCCACGTTAGGACTTGGCAGTGTCTTTTGGGGGAACACGACCGCCCAGCCGATGGGCTCTCATGGCGAGTTGCCTGGCCCTCCCCCCCGACCGCTGTGCAGTACAGACCAGGGCCCTGCTCATCCCCGGGCAGCTGTGTGGACGGTCTTGTTGCTCTGCGCTGGGCAGCTTTGTCCACGGGAGGCCACTTGTGCTTTAGTAAACACAGGATCAGGAAAATTGAAATCCCTGTTGAATGTCTGTGCAGATTGAGCTATTTGGCTCAATATGGTTAATGTCAGCAAGGATTAAATGGTTCAGTCTGATCCATTTCACCTGATGGCATTTTATTTTAAGCACAGCAATGGTAGTGTATTTTTAGAAAAAAAGAAATTCCTCTTTTTATTGCTGTCATTAATGGCTGTGGGGACCAGTCCGGACCTGGGCTTGCCCAGCAGTGGGGCAGAGCTGGGCCCCCTTTGTACCGTCACTGTCCCCATAAAGCAGAATCCTGAGAGCGGTGGGCATTCCTAAACTCTGAGATAGTCACTGCAAGGGTCTTTTCTCTTCCTTTATACTCAGGGTCTCTGGCGTGTTGAGGTCATGTCAGGAATGAGCTTCTTTTAATTAAATTCCACAAAGAATAAATGTTAACTCTAGAAGCATCTAATTTCTTTTCTGCAGCCGACAGTGTCTTTTGAAAAGTGTACTGTACGCTTTGATATCTGTCATTACGGAGAAACAATTCTAAAGGTTGTATTGATGTTTTCTTAAATGAGAGGAATCTCCGTTATGAATTAGAGTTATTTTTATTTTTTAGTCCACTTTTGATCCTCACTAACATTAGTGAGCGTTAGTCAGAGTCCCCACTCCAGCTTCAGAGTTGTGCCAGCACAGACACGGTTTCCATCTGGGGGACGGCCCTTCTCTGACAGAGCAGGTGAGCTGGGGTCTGCGGGGGCTTCTGTCCACCTGGCCGAGCGCTCGGGAACCTGCTTCCAATGGGATGGGGTGAGCAGTCGGCCTTGTTGAAGGCTGCTTCTCCGTGGGGACCCAGCAAGGTCTTTCAGGGGGAAGGGCTGACCTGATGGAATGGATTCCTCTTGTGTTGGGGCTGAGACAATTAAAAGGTCCTTGTAGCCTCTTTCTCCGTCTCTCAGTCCAGAGGAGCAGAGGGGAGGGAGGAAGAGCTCAGGGCTGCTTGGAGCCCTCCCCACGCCCTTGTCCTTGGGCTCAGGCTTCCCGACTTGCCCTCTGGTTCCCTGGTGCTCAGAGGAGAGCTGGGTTTTAGTGGCTGTCTCATCTTAAGTGTACGTCCTCATTTGGGCACAGAGACTCAGGGACTCCTTCCCACTTTTGGAATCCCACTCGGAGCCTCTTGGCCACTGTCCTGGCCTGGCTGTGAAGTTGGACTGGTCGGTGGAGGGCTCTGGAGGAGTGCTGGGTCCCACTTTGCACCTGCGGAGTTGCAGAACCTGGCACACATCCCAGGAACCATACCCAGTGGATTACTAGACACGGGGACCTGGGAAAAGCCGGGAAAGGAGGACCCTGCTTCATGGACCACATAGCGCTGTTGGTTTTAAGGAAAGGTTTTTATTGAGGACAGTTGGGGAAGGCGATTGACTTCATCAAAAGATTTGTCACTGTGATGTGCCAAGCACGTTTTGGGAACCAAGCCACTGGCATTGAAATAAACCGAGGCAGACGTGTGAAGCACACCGTCACTCTCAAAGTGTTGGTGGTTTTATTGAAAAGAGAAAAGCTCCCCGAGATACAGGCGAGCAACTGCAAGGCCACCTTGCGCTCAGTGCGGTCATGTGTGCTGTTCCTGAATCCTGGGTGGGCAGGCAGCAGCCGGAGGGGGGACTGGCACTCCTGGCCAGCTTGTGGGGGTGCCAGCCCAGCCGCGTCAGGGAGGTTGGGCAGGGTGGACCTGCTGCTCCCCAAAGGGTCCCGGCTCACCGTAAAGAGGAAAAGCTCACCCAGGGTGGCCTAGTCCCTTCTGTTCGCACTGCTGTGGAGAGGGGCTGGCTCCGACGGGGCTGCAGAGTGCCATGCAGCCCCGCGCTTGCGCTCGTGGAAGGCAGAGTGAATGGTCTCCGTCACATGGACTCCTGCACGTTGTCACCCAGAATCTCAGGGGACTGAGCTTGCCTGGGGCACCTGGCTTCTTTGTAGCTCGCCCACCTGGGAAGCTTTCCATGGAGCAGGCGTCTCCTCGGGCAGATGGCCCTGCTCGACCTCAGAGGACACCTGTGTCTCTTTTCTCACTCCCCACTTTGTCACCGGGGTGTCTTGTATCTGGGCAGGTGATTGCAAGGCTGTTTTGAGCTGGGGCAGCACTGTTAATAAAAAATGGATTCTTGTGGCTCCCCGTTTGTGTCCATGTACCTGGTTTGTCTCGTCTGAACCAGTCATCTTAAAGGACTCGTGCTAACCACTCCATCCCTTTCCTGGTACTTTAGAGGCCACAGAAAACCATTGTACTGTGAATTCTAGCACCGGCTCTTTCAGGCATTGTCTTTAGGTTAATAAATCCTGCCTCTTCCTCTATTCATCCTGTAATGAAGAAGCGATAGGGAACTCGGGAGGGAGAAGGGCGTGTGTAGACAGGCATTGATACACAAAAGGACGGAGGAGTCCCTCTGCCCTTCTGAATGACTTCCCTTTGTGTGAGCACAGTGAGCTCTCAACAGTGGCCGCTCCGCGGGTGGCAGAGCCAGCTGACCTGACGCCAGGTCCTCGGAGCTGCTTTGGGAGGGCCACACGCACCCCACACAGGATGGTGGGAGGAGGTTTGCGAGTGTGCTGGGGATCGGGCCAAGATGCTCAGGCCTGGAGCCAGAGCCCTGGGCAAGAACCACAGCCATTTACTTAATAACTTGAAAGAGACAGGTTATGACCACACACACCTAGCTGTGCTTTCCTCAGCATCTGACCAACTGAGTAGGCCTCTCAGGCTTTTATGGATCTGCCTACGATCGCAGAGTCACGCCTGCCAGTCCCGTCTCTCTGGAGCATGCTCGGCCATCTGTCCGTCTGCCTAGCCATGTATGGATGACACTTTGAACACCTATTTGAATATTTGGACCAGCCCCAGTGCTACATGCTAGATGTTAACAGGCAGATGACAACTGCCCACTGCCTGGAGCCGCCGTCAGCTGAGTGGGAGACAGAGGTTAGTAACAAGTGCCAGGCAGGGATGTCCAGGGAGGGTGGCTTAGCTGTCTGGTACCAGGCAGGCTCTGGTGTCCTGGCGTTTTCTCAGCAGTGGGGCACCTCATGGGCTGAAGACTAGGTGCGTGCTCCAGCAGGACATCTGCCCGTGTGACCCCATTGGCCCTGAGCTAGGTGGCCCCGGTGTGTGGCCCGTCACTGGGGAGAGGACCAGCTCCCCGGCGCCTTTCCTCGTCCCCTGCCAGCATCTCTGGGGGTAAAGTGGATGTCCGTTATGCTGGGCAGGCGGGACAGCCAGCCTTGTCCAGGGATGAGTTTCTTCTCTGAAGTCTGTGTAGCAGGCAGCCTGGAGACAGGACGTGTGCAGATGAAGGGGCTCTTCCGACGTGTGCCTTGGTGCTGCTGCCTTTAATGTAGGATCTTTCCTGGGCCCGAATAATCCCGAATCATTTCATCAAGTGGAATCTGCAGCGGAGTATTAAAATACTTGTCATATCTCTCACACCCTAGGGCCAGAAACTCCAGTGGTTGCTCTATTCATGGACTCATGTTGCAGTAAAATGTGATAATTGATGAATATCTGTGGGAATGGATATGATTGTGTCCTCTTTAATGAGCTAACAATTTCATGCCGAAATCTCAGCAGTGCTATTGTTTAGAATAAAGGAGACATGCAAATGAGGCCAGGGCTCAGATTGTGGTAGAACAATGCTGGCAGCCTCTTTATTGGACCCATTAATTAATTCCCCATCAGCCAGTTTCCCTGGGAATGAACTGGAAAAATAATTAAAATGATACATGAGGTAAGGAGTTTAGAAATTCAAAAGGTGAAGGCGAGAATTAGTTTAATACATAATTAGACATATTATTTGTGACTGTACATTTTTTTAAACGTGGTTCATTGAGGCAATAGGGTCCTATTTTTAGTCCTGGATAGCTAATAAATACCATTTGGGGCTGTTTTTCAACTCATAAAAGCTCATAAATTTTCTTAATGACATTAAATGCCTAATTATATTGTACATTGTTAAAATAACTACTATTGCAAAATCTAATAATACAACAAAAGTTGCAAAAGCAAGTTTTTAAAGGAGTTAATTTGACTGAATTGCCAAACGAAATTCTGGGTATTTGAACCAAATTGAAAGAGTTTCAGCAAAAACTCTGCAGGTCCACATTATTTTTGTGGTGCATTTGCTCAGAGGGTGAACCTTGAGCCGCAGTTCTCCTGCTGGGGAAAGTGGTCCGGGCGGGAGGCCGCCCCTCTGGAGCACAGGCTGAGCGCAGAGCTGGTGAATCTAAGGGAGCATCGTTCCCACGGTGATGGCTGGTGTGCATCAGGCTCCCTGGATAGCTGCTGGATTCGGCTTACTGTGGTGCAGACGACGCAGTTGAACTCTATAGGCCTGAACTCAGGTTAGCATTGTCCCCCCGGGTAAAATCCCAGTGCGTGGAGGGACCAGAGTTGCCCCACCTGAACCGGCACTGAACACCTACCTGCCCGCTTATTCTGAGGATGGTCAGTCCGGCGGCTCTGTTTCTGGGAATTGCAGGGGGTGGAGATTTCCTGAGGTTATTGATACTAAATTTTAACTCCATTCTGGAAGTCAGTCTCCAAAACTATTAGATAAAAGTATAAAAACTATAATAAAACAAGTAAATGAACCGCACTGATGAAGCCCCTCATGTGCCCGTCACCATCATAAATACTTAGTGCATGTTGGCATGCGTCGCTGGGCGATAACTGACCAGGAGCGAGGCAGTGGCTCTGTTTGCCTCTCGGTGTACCTGAGGCTCTGAGGAGATGTTCGCGGATGCAAGGTCTCCCCACCAGGAAGCCCTGGCTGCAGGTCCATGTTCAGAACCCCAGTCTTCCCATGGGCCCTGCGAGGCTGGCACTGTGCATGTGACCCTCAGCTGCCTGTCTCCCCTCAGTCCCTTTCTGGTGACAATGCAGACCCCCTCTCCCTGCCCCGGTTGCTGGATGCTCGTCATCTCCCCTAGGCCCATGCCACTCAGGGGTCGGCTGCACCCCATGTTTACACTTTGTGTTTACAGGCAGAATTGGAATCAGAACCCCTTGGCTCAGAGACAGAGGGAAACCCTGCCATCTCCATCCAAGCCTTTTAAGTGAAACTGTCCATCCATCACCCCGTGATTTGATCCACCAACCCAGAAACACTTGCTTATGCTTTATGGCTGTGGTTGGTGGAAGCTCTGGGAAAAAGGAAAACAAACAAGCCAGTCCTAATAAATAAAAGTTATTTCCTCATTTGAATTTCTGAGTCCAGAGAGTCAATATGATGCAAACATCAATCTTTCTGTTCTTGAAGCGGGGGGGAAGATTTCTCCCTGTGCATCATGCTGGGCTGGGATGAGAAGTGCATGGCGTGCCTGGCTGGGCTCAGTCCTCCTCCCCTGGGACTGCCTGTCTTTTAGTATTGCAATTATGCACAACCCTGTGTTCCCTTGGTCTTTAAGAGTATCGTATAAAACTTCGCATTTCTGGGTGGGTAAGCGTGTTGTGGATATCTAGAGACTCATTTTTCTCTCAGTCTTCTGAGTGTGCTCAAGAAAGATGTGCTCGTGGAGGGTCCACAGAGGCAGAGGCCTGGTGGGGAGGCAGTGAGGAGGGAAGGGGGAGCAGCGGGGCCTGGGCTTGGTCTCAGCTTCCCAGCACTAGGCAACTGATGAAAATAAGCCCATTAAGCTTTTTATCACAGTGTTCTTGGCTTTTAGCAATGCAGCGCTTCGGCCCACATTTGGCGGAAAGTGCCATACCAGGTCGGGTTAGCAGAGTGGCCTTTCATGCCGGCAAAGGCAGGGTTTCCTTTTCTGTGCACGTACAGCACTTTGCTGGACCCTGTTAGCGTGCTGGCTGTGTCATAGCCCCACTGTGTTCATACCTATCGCACATCCTAGGCCAGGAATCTTTGAGGGTAGGGACTGTGACTCAGCTCTGTGTCCCGGGCACTTTGCACAGGACCTGGTGTGCTGGCGTCTGCACATGGGCTACATAGGTGGATGGCGAGGTGTCCTGCTTCCCTGATCTGTTTTACCTGGTGTCCTGTGGGACTCACTTGTAAACACCTGCCAGATGTTGTTTAGGTGGAGGATAATTTGGCCCCGTCCTCCAGCCATCATCACTGGGCCTCTGGCATTGTACATCATGAGTCTGCTTCAACAGACCAAGTTCTGCCCTGGCAGCTGGGGCCAGTGGGGAGCCATCCTCTGTTTGCAGATTCTCACCCCACACTCCTGCATAAAGGACGGACAGCTCTAGACAGCTTTTTGGTCCTAGGGTCAGATTTGAATGTAAAACTGAGAAGTCCTAAATTTATTAAAGGCTTTCTTTTGGGGTTGGAAATATGCAGTAGATTTTCTATCCCTCTCAATTCTCTCTTAAAATTTAATGCTGCCATAAAAATGATGGATAACAAATTATTCCAGGAAAAAAGATACTGAAAGACTCTTCTAACTGTTGGAGCAGAAATATAGACTTGGTGCAGAAATATATGTGACCCAGAAAACTCACAAGGAAATAGGAAATCATGTACATTATGGAAAGCACAACCACATGATGTTGTTCCAGGCTGTAGAAAACAACAATTTTTATTCAAGATATTGAAGGACTGAATCTATTTTGTGCTGTTGGCACCTTTATTAACATAGTAACACCATGCCTTTCTAGAATTCATTATGCAGCCTTCCCTGCTTGGAGCACTGCAGGATTGTAGTAAAGAAGCCAGAAAGCCCAAACCCTGTAATGGATGGCAGAAAGGTCCCATACGATAAGCTGTGTCCATTAGTCATGCAAGCGTTGCTTGGCTCTTTTGGTGCATCTTTCCACAGAGTTCCACCAGGATGGTTTTTGAACTATCTGGGGCTGTGGTTAAAACCATAGATGGCTGGGCCTAGGTCCCCCTCCCCGCAAAAAGGAAAAGAAACCCAGGGGTGCTAGTGCCATGGAGAACTGACAACCAGACCACAGGCTGTAACAGTAGAGAGGGGAACAGATGTGAAGAAATCAGACTTAGGCTCTCAAGTCCCACAGCAGCAGGCTGAGGTAGGTTAGTGCAGGCCAGACTGTCCTTTATTCCTTGGTAGGCCTTGGATTGTCATTGTAATAAAACATAATATTAAAAGAAAATGGAGACACCTGGGTGGCTCAGCAGTTGAGGGTCTACCTTCAGCTCAGGTTGTGGTCTTGGGGTCCTGGGATTGAGTCCCCCGTCGGGCTCCCCACAGGGAGCCTGCTTCTCCCTCTGCCTGTGTCTCTGCCTCTCTCTGTGTGTCTCTCATGAATAAATAAAACCTTAAAAAAAGAAAAGAAAAGAAAATGATTCAGATTTGACATCCTGTTGTTTTTACTCCACAGCAGTGGAAGTGATGGTGCGATGGTGCCAGTGCCCCAGTCCCTGGTCCCTTCAACTGGTCACCCAGGCCAGGTCATGGTGGCAGCTAGAGGTGATGGCCTATTTATTCCATTCCCTCCAATGGGTATCACCTCATCTTTTAGGAGAACTTGGGAGAAAGGATGGGCTGTATCAATGACTTCCAGCTAGAAGAGTCACCATGACAACTCAGGAGGTTTTGGAAGCAGGCACTTTGCTTAATTTCAAATCTTAACCCTTCTCAGGCAACTCTGAAATCTTTTGTCCAGAGAGAAATGAAATGTGTCTCTTATTGTTCCTAAGCTACATCCATTCAAGTGAATAATTCACTTTTTTTGTGTGGGTTTAGAGAAACAGATGCACACAATCTATCTAATTTCCTTTCTTTAAGCATTTTAAAGAAAATGTTGTTTGGAGTCTCCTTGATAGCCAGCTTCTTAGAAAAGAGGCAGTGCTGCATAAACAGTGCTGCCTGCATTCTGTGGTTCTCTTGGTCCCCTAAGGCACAGAAGCTCCATGTCACCCAGGCAGCTGCCTTGCCCTCCTGCCTAATTGCCTTTGCTGGCACCTCTTTTGTCCATCAGGTAAAGCCCAGACAGCTCAGGCCGACTGTTAGGGATCTTTACCATCCAACCCCATCCTAAACTTCTAGCCCCATTCATCAGGAGACTCATAAGCACAAGGTAGAGCCAGGCCAGCAAGGAAGAGAGCACAGAGGCAAGTAAGATGTGGTCCAGGAGGCTACTCCGCCTGCTGGAAATTAGACTGAACAGAGAGGAACTGTCAAGGGCTAAGTGCTAACCCCAGAGGTGGAGGGGGATTCTCAGATCCCTATGTCATTTCCTGTGTGGGTCAGCAACAGCTTTTTAAAGCATGCTGAGCTTTGAATATGGCATATTACATAATCCTCAGTATAGCCAAACACTGATAGACTATCAAAACCACAAGAACTTGTGGTCACCAGAAGGCTAAGTAAAAATTGGCAGTGGTGGTTGGAGGGGGCGCTGATGGTCTCTAGGCTTGGCTTTGAACATACACTTGAGACAGGATATAAATATTATACTCCTTACAGGTAGGGAATGCGGAGCTAAGGCACATAGGTCAAGCCAGAGCACTGGAAGGCTATATTATTGGACAAAGGGTGAACTAGAAAGAAATCCATTTGCTAGCTCTGGGAGACAACTGGACAGACAGACAACCTCTGTCTCAAGCCTGGTCTCTCAGGTCGGGATGGGGGAAGAGATGTTCTTTCCTGTTAACTTTTTACCATTGTTTAGCATTTGAATTTATAAAATCAGTAATTTGGGAACCCACAAACAGAACAATTAACATAAAAAGATAATCAGGACTATTAATATTACTGAATATCTAGCACAAGTGTAGCCAGAAGTTTTAATTTTTTTTGTCTCAGCAGTTGATGAAATGAATTGACCAAAAATCAGTGAAGATGCAGGAGATGTAAAAATATCATCAAGCCATTTGCTTGGTCTTGTTAACAATCCAGCAACTAGAGATACCCAGCAGCCATTCTTGTTGAGTATGCAATGACTAGTAACCAAGATACTTTACCTTCTGGAACATAAAGCAAGTGTGAAAATTTAAAAAGATTGAAATCATACAGAATATGTTATCTAACCGTAATAGAATTAAATTAGAGATCAATGAGAATGGTGCCTAAAAAAAATCTCTGAATTTTTGTGAAGTAAGCAGCACACCTCTAAAGAACCCTTGAATCAAAGAAGTCAAAGGGAAATCACAGTATTCTGAACTGAATGAACAATAAATACATAACATATCTGAATTTGTGGGATGCAGTTAAAGCACTGCTTAGAGAGCTAATATATTCCCATAAATGCATACATCGAAAAGAAGAGGTTTAAAATAAATAATTTTAGTTTCCCGCTTCAGAGGAAAAGAAGAAAAGAATCCCCAAGTAAGCAGAAGGAAGGACCCAAAAATGAAAAGGACAAAAATCAGTGAAATCGAAAATGGGCAAGCTTTAGCTAAAGGAACAAGCCAAAAGTTGGTTTATTGAAAAGATCAATAGCACTGAAAAAGCTCTAGCTAGGCTAATAAAAAAAAAAAAAAAAAAAGAAAGAAAGAAAGAAAGAAAGAAAGAAAGGAAGGAAGGAAGGAAGGAAGGAAGGAAAAAGACAGCATGAGTAAAGGGAGACATCACTATAGATCCTACAGATATTTAAAATATAATGGAATTATTTAGTTATTAAAGTTATTAACTTTATATCAAGAAGTTAACAACCTAGATGAAATGGACAAATTCCTTGAAAGATACAAATGATCAAACTTTGCACAAGAAGAAATAAGAAGCCAGGAAAGCCCTGTATCCATTAAGGAAATGGCATTTGTAATTAAGAACTTTCTTACAGGGCAGCCCTGGTGGCTCAGCGGTTTAGCGCCACCTTCGGTCCAGGGCCTGATCCTGGAGACCCGGCATCGAGTCCCACATCAGGCATGGAGCCTGCTTCTCCCTCTGTCTGTGTCTCTGTCTCCCTCTCTCTCTCTCTCTCTCTGTCTCTCATGAATAAATAAATAAAATCTTTAAAAAAAAAAAAAAAGAACTTTCTTACAAAGATGACTACAGGCCCAGATGACCTCTCTGGTGAATGTTCAGACATTTAAGGAAGAAGTGATAACTAAATCTTATACAGATTCTTCAGAGAATAATGGAGGAGTGGACACATCTCAGCTCTTTTTGTTAACATAACTGAGATACCAAAGTGAGACAAGAGCATTATAAGAAAAGAAAATTATAAACCAATATCCTTCACTAACATAGATGCAAAAATGCTTGACAGAACATTAGCAAATTGAATCAAGTAATATATAAAAATTGACAGTACATTGTGACTAAGTGGGATTTATCATAGGCATGCACAGTCGGTTAAACATTCAAAAATCAATCAATGTCATTGATCTCATTAACAATAAAGGAGAAAACCATATGATTGTGTCAAAAGATGCAGAAAAAAACACTTGATGAAATTTAGTACCCACTCATGAAAAGAACTCCCAGTAGACTGGAAATGGAAGGGGAGCTCTCTCACTGATGAAGGACATCTCTGTGACCCTGTGACCTTACAGCTTACATCATATTTAATGGGGGGGGGTTGGCAAATACTTTCCCCCTATGTTGAGAACAAGGCAAGAATATTTGCTTTCACCACTTCTGTTCCATATTGTACTTGAAGGCCTGACTAGGAAATCAGGATTGAAAATAAAATAAAATAGTATAACAATTGAAAAGGGAAAAGTTAAACTGTCTTTATTGATTGCATATATAGAGAAAACCAAAGAGTTATTAAAACGATGGTAATGAAGACCCTCGCTATGAGCTTAATAGCCAAACATCCACTGAATTTGTGTATTTTAGCCCTGAACAGTTGGAAGATGAAATCTGGAGACCAATACCATTTATAGTAGCATGAACTCATAAGAATACTCTGGGATAAATTTAGCTGAAAATACTTACCTTTACACTAAAAATCACAAAACATTGCTGAGAGAAATGAAAGAGATATGTGGTAAGATATACCATGTTTACGAATTGAAGGACTCTTACTATTAAGAATTCTACCAAATTGCTCTTAGGAATTAATGCAGCCCTCAGTCAAATTCCTACCAAGATTTTTTTTGGTAGAAACTATCAAGCTTATTCTGAAATTTATATGGAAATGCAAAGGACCTAAGATAGCAAAACTTAGTAAAAGAAGAACTAAGTTGGGGAATTTAAGCTCTTGACTTCAAGATATACTATTAAAACTACAGTAACCAAGACATTGTAGAGAGACAATAAGAATAACAGAACCAAGTAGAGTCCAGAATAATTAAGAGACAGACAGGGAGGACATGTTTATAATACATATACCTGATGGAGGACTCCTCTCCACGATGTATACAAGCTCCCGTTAACTCCATATCACAAAGACAAAAAGCCCAATTTTAAAAATGGACAAAAGGTTCAGACATATTACAAAAAAAGATGGCAAATGGTCAATGAACACTTGAAAAAGTACTCAACTGAGAAATGCAAATTAAACACAGTGAGGTACCATTATGCCGTAAGCACCAGAATCACTAAAATGAACAGAATGGACAATGCTAAGTGAACATTGACACGCATGTGCAAAGCTCTTATGCAGGGTTGGTGGAAATGCTAAATGATACCACTGCTTTGGAAAACCCACAGTTTCCCATGATACTGACCATGCATCTACCCTCTGATTTAACAACTTCATTCCTAGATATTTACACAGAAAAAAACGAACATTTACACACACACACACACACACACACACACACGTGCGCACACAAATGCTTGTGCAGTAATGTTCATAGCAGCTTTATTCACAAGGCCAAACTAGAAACAACTCAAGTATCCTTCGGCAGCAGAATGGAAAAGCACATGCATACAGTGGAATGCCATTCAATGACCATGTGGCTACATCTTAGAAACATTATGTTAGCCGACAAGAGCAAAATACAAAGAGAACATAGTGCATGAGTTCATTTATGTGAAGTTTTAGAACAGACAAAATCAATCAGTAGTGATAAAAGTCGCAACAATAGTTTCCTCTTGCAGCGCAGGGTTCCTGGGGGAAGGACATGCTCCTTAGGGGTGTCGATCCCACTGGTGAATTCATTTGTCAAAACTCATTAAAGGGTATGATTCGATCTCTGTAGCTCATCTTGTAGAAATATACATCAAAAAAGTTAATAAAATTTTTTTTTAAATACTGTCTAAAAATACTTGAAACAGAAGGTGGAACACTGGAGTCCCCCTTTTTCAAATCTGTTTGACTTGATCTTCAACTTTGGAGGCTTCACGAAGCAGTTGGGGCAGAGTGGTGATGAGGCTGCGGGGAGAGCCATCTGGATCAAGCCCTCGCAGAGGGCTCTGTGCTCGGGGTCAGCCTGGTGGGCCACTTGTGCCCTGCCCCAGGGGCCTCGAACTGAGCTGCTTGTGTGTGTGTGTGTGTGTGTGTGTGTGTGTGTGTGTGTTACCTGTTTCAGGGAGGGCTTGGGAACCCTCTGCTTAAGTGTGAAAGATCAGTTAGCACATTTTAGGGAGGAGCACTGAGAACTGCTACACACTGGTAGGAGTGTAAACTAGTAAAAACCACTTAAAAAATTTGGCTTTGCCTGGGAAAGTTGAGGAGGTGCGTTCCCTATGATGCAGGTGTTCCGCTCCTGGGTCTGACATACTCAGAGCTGTGCTGTCCAGCACAGTGGCCTCTAGCCACACGTGGCTACTTAAATCCATGTTTACTGGATTATAGGCATCGAAGGACTCAGCTCCATGATCGCACCGACCACATGCTCAAGACGCCCCTGTGGCTGGTGGCTGGCAGGTGGACAGTACAGACACAAGACGTTGCAGTGATCCTATGATTTCATTGCGAGGTGCTGCCGTAGAACAGTGGTTCTCCACGTGTGGCCTTAGGCCTGGCAGCATTGGCGCCACCCGTGAACTTGTTAGAAATGCAGATCCTGGGGCCCGATTCCTCATGACATACTGAATCAGAAATGCTGGGGAGGGCCCTCCGGGTGATTCTGGAGCATACACAGGTTGAGAGCCACCACTCGAGAAGGACCCTCAAAACACACAAGGATTACATCAGTATGGGTCATAACAGCAGAAAGTGGGCAGAGCCTAAATATCCATCAGCAGAGTATAGACAAGGAAGTTGTGGCGTGGGGAAGGAGGGGTAGTCTACAGGTGATTGACAGCCACAGGAGGCGTTTCAGGGACATAACGTGGAATGAAGAGTATGTCCTTGATTCCTTCATGCCTTTTGGTACACTATTTGAAATGAAGATCCAGAAGGAAGCCAGTGTGGTGCAAAGGTAAAGAGAAATCAAGAAAAATCCAGAGAAATAACCATTTTAGGACAGCATTACCTCCAGAGCTCTGGGGTCTCATGGGCAGGGCTGGCTTGGCCAGAGCTACCCAAGGAGATGTTTGTTTTCCTCTCCTTAAACCCAAGAGTTCTTGTTTTCTTGACATTCTTTTACTTTCATAAGTTAAGAAATTGTTTTTGTATTTACTCAACATTTAGTTAAGCATTTTAAAAATAGTTTAGTATCAGAATGTTTGGTTGGTCATGAATTAAGTTTTCCCGAAAAGCACCAAAACACATTACTTTAAATGCCCACAGATTAGGTGGGTATTTATTTCCTTCATGTCCTCTTAAAGCATGTTTGTCAGATTTTGCCAGAAGTTTCCATCTTAGCAGCTATTCTTCCTTTGGGGACGTGGAAGGATTAGAAAGAAAATTTTGAGCGTACTGACCCCAGTCAGACCCCAGGAAGCAAACTAGGAGTGATAAGATCAAGATGAAGAAAGACCAAGGAAAAGTGTATTACGTTCCTTATAGACGGCCGTTCTGTGGTAGCACACCAGTAGCACATAACATCTATGTAGCACATAATATCTATGTCCTAAGTCATGGAGGTAAGAAAACGTAAAGCTGTATGATGATTACAGCTGCAATGGAGAACTTTTATTTTCTTAACAATGGATGAATTACCAAAGAGAAAAACAAAGAATCTGAACAATATACTTTTTATGGTTGGAATTAACATTTATTTACCAGGAACTCAGAGATGAGAGAATAGCTAAACTTTGTTTGGAAGAAATCACACCGACGCCCACATGCATGCACACAGATACACGTGCATCCCACATCCACACCCACGGGCACTGAGGAATGCACAATGCTAACCAAGTGACATTTTTATTTAAACAGTGAAGTTAAATCATGTGCCCACATTAAAAGTTTTTAGCACATCCGTGTGCACTGGGAGAAACGTGCCTTGACTTAACAGCGCGTGTCAGACACCTGGCTGTGCCGCGCCATGCCCCTCTGTAGGTCCCATGAAGAGTGGAGGTGCAGGCCGCAGAACTGGTCACTGTCCCTTGCCTGTAGATTAGAAGGGTAGCCCTGTCTGGGGGAAGGTACGTGGGGTCGCTCTGCACTGTTTCTTAGAGCTGAATGTGAGACTGCAGTTCTCTTAAAGTAAAAAGCTTAAAAAAAGAAAACCAGCATAGCCCCTCATTCCTGTATATGCAGTGTATATGCAGTTGTGTTTGTGTAGGAGTGTCATCCTCTAATGCCCACAAAAGGCGAGCCAGAGGCCCGTAATGACCGCCCCGTATACGGACAAGAAGGGTGTGCAGATGGCAGTGAGGTAGGAGTGCTCCAGCAGGTCGAGGGCAGGGACCCAGTGCAACGGAACGCAGGAGTGTTTGGTGCCCTCGGGCAGCTGACACCTGCTTTGCCCTGGTGACCCTGGAGCCATCCAGATGGCACATCGGAGAAAATAGGAAATGCTGTACCCACAGGCCTGTTAGCTGTAATGCATGCGGGGTGAGGAGGGGTGCAGGTGTTCTCTGTGTGTGCCCCGTTCCCTGGAGGACAGCCTGTGTGTGTGCTGTTTCATCACTGACCTGTCGGTTGGTTGCTTCACACACATACACAACGCACATGCACACATGCACCTGTTTCCCTGAATGCACGCACATGCATTTGCTTCTATTACAAACAGAAGTGTCAACACAAGGCTAAAGCAGAACCAGGGGAGCAGGTCTGGGCTCCGAGGGGGCGGGACCCGGCGGAGGGCAGGGAGGCAGCTTGGCCCCCCAGATGCAGCCTGCTTCAGGTCCTCCCTTGCACTGACGTATTGCTTTACATAATTGTGAAACCCAGCTAAACCCAAATAAGAAAGCTGTCCTCAAAAAGCAAGAACAAAATTAAAACTTAAAAAATGAACCTAACTAGATCTCGAGTTGGTGGCTTAATCACATGGAGAAAGATTACTTCAGAGAGGCTTTCAAACTATTTGAATGGGCGGCCCTAGCAGGATGCATCTGAGGAACAAAAAGAATTGCGGAAAACATTTGAAACACTATTTGGTAATCAGATTGTTAGTAATCATATTAGTGCTGTCCTGAAACTTGTATTTATATACACACGTATTGAAATACATATATTACTCATAAATACATATATTAGGATAGAGCAAGCAAGTAATTATGATAATGTTATGGGAACTAAAATTTTTAACACAAGAGAGAATCAAGCATAGAATCAAAGAAGTAAAAACCCTATAATCTTAAATATGAATGAAGACTCAGTGTGAACCCATGCTTTATTCTTCTCTTTAAAAGAAATAAAATCGTATCTTCTAGACCTTGTCACTGTAAATTACTGGCCCGGCTACGAGCCCGGCGGAAATAAGCACCCCACAGAGTCTCACGCCGTTCCCATTAGGAGGAGACGGGGGGGGGGGGGGGGGGGGGGGGGGGGGCCCCCAGGAAAACCTGACGCCAGGTCTGGGCGAGGAGTGTTCACAATGCGTCTGGAACGCGTCGTTGTCAGGAAAGCAGGGGGTCTCAGGAAGAGGAGCCTGGCTTCAAGGGGCTCCCGCTGGCCAGACGTGGGAAGATTGTCGGGAAGAATTAGGATGACAGAGGCTTGAAGCACATCAAATATGTTAAAGTCAATGAATTGATAATGACCCCTAAGTAGAACCTCACCGGCTCGCCTTTGAAGGCTGCAAGGTCATCAGCTGGTAAATAAAAGCAAGATTTGAGCAAGGGCTGTGCTTCTCTGGTGATCACACCATTCCTCAGGGCAGGGGTCCCCGGTGCCCCCACCTGGAATGAGGCACATGGTCTAGAGATGACGGGACTGAATCGCTCCTCCCTCCGTCTTAGGTTCTTGGCGGGAGGCCCAGTGCAAGGCCAGAGCGGCAGGAGGGGGGTACCCAGGTTGATTTAAGCTTTCTTTGGTATGGCTGCTGTCACAAGGAAATGAGGGCTGGAGAAACACTGCGTCCCGAGTGTCTGCACAGTTTGATGAGGGTGGGACATCCTGGGGTGCCACAGGGCAGAGGGTGGGGGCCCGCTCACCCAGGTCCCCATCCCTCATCCACAGAGATGCGGATGCTCCTTTCCTCCAGGTGGACGGAGGGGACTGCGCACGTGCATGACTCCAGCCCTGCTTCGGGGGGAGGGTCCGACAGTCCCTGCAGCACCTGCTGTTTATCACACTCCTGCAGCTCAAAATACATGCTCTGCCAGGAGCCCTATCTTGGGGTGGCATGTCCTGAACCCCCTCAGAGACGTGCTCCCGTCGCCGTAAGCAATTACCATTTTCAGATATGATAATGGTCTTGTGCTGAGGCTTCTAGAAATAGCCCTTCTCTAGAAAAGAAACTATTTGTGGGTGAAATGTGATGTCTGGGATTTTCTTTAGATTTTCCCAGCAGCATGTGGGCAGACTGGGGGGTCAGTGGATGAAACAGGCTTGGCCACATGGGATCGTGGTGGACCCTGACGATTGGGGACCTAGGGTTCTTTATTCTGTGCTTTCTACTTTGGGGGATTTTTGAAAAGTCTTATTTGGAAATTTTTTAAAAAAATCACATGCATACATTGTGTGTGTGTGTGAGAGAGAGAGAGAGAGAATGAGAGAGAAGGCCTCCACTGGGGAAGGAGTTTGGAGCAGCAAGGCCTGGAGGGTGCGAAGCATCATTCAGAATCGTCACGGGGCTTGGATAGCTGCGCCGACTTCTCAGTGTGCCACAGGGCTTGTATAATTTTCCTTATTTTATCTCATAAATTCTTTTTGCTGTTCTATTTTCTGCTAAATCTGGGGATTCCCTAGAGAATGGCTAGTACGTGAGTATGGATTCTTTTTGTTCAGATCCGTTGCAGAGTGCTGAGAGTCTTGTCTGCAGCCTCATTTACAGAGGGGCAGCTCTAAGTATCAGCCCAGAGTTGGCAGCCTGAGGCCCTTTTAAATGTTTGGTCACAGTGGTGAGCAGGGGTCACAGGGGCCCGCTGGGAGGCTGTCGGTTGAGCCAATTGCTTGCATCTTGAGCACAGCACTCATCCCCCGCCTTGGTACTCATCATTTTCTGTGTAGCCGCTGTGTGTGGACACACTGGGCTGGCTGCTGGGGATGTCCAGGTGAAGGGACGCTGGGTCCTCCTGCCCAGAAGCTCACAGCCCAACACGGTGGTTATTGGACTTTGCTCTGCGTGACTGTCATCTCAGGAGCTTGTTACAAATGAAGAGTCTCGGGCTTGCCACCGGGAGATCTGCTTCTGCTCCGTGCTGAGAACAGCGGCTGGTCCATCTGAGCGTCGTCTAGCCAGCGGTGCCCAGCTCGGAGCTGGCACAGGACCCAGGGGACATGCGGCCCTGCCACTAGGAGCTCCGTGTCAGTGGTGGTGAGGGTGCGTTGTGGAGGCTGGCCCGGCTCACACCCTGCCTCCGTCTCACCCAGGGTCCTGGGGTGGGGGTCGCGGCCCTAGTTTCGCTCCTCCCATGGGTTTGGGCAGCTGAGTTACTGGGGAATCCCTGTCACAGATACTGAAAACCTAACAGTTGGGACCAGGCGCAGGTCCTTGATTGCTCCGTGGTAGGAACAGAGTGAGTCTGTCCCCTGTCTGGGTAGACGGGGTTCTAAGGGCCCTCACCCGGATCTGGCAGGTGTCGGCTGGGGTTTCCTCTGCTCTGTCAGCTTGTCCCACGTCGTGTACAACAGGGATGTGTCCTGAGGAAGCTGCTGGTCACCAGGGAGGTGGAACCAGAAGTAGCCTCTGGGAAGTGGGCCTGTGGCTTGGCCCTTGTGGCACTCTGCCCCCCGCAAGCCTAGCCTGGCAGTGCACAGTGGGGTCCTGGCTGTGGACCCCAGGCCCACCCTTGCCAGCCGAGGAGATGGAGGCTGCGTCTTCTTAAGGAAGCAGAAAAGGTGCTCTTGGGCCTTGTCATTCTCTGGCCCGCGGACACTGGTGCTGCTGACTCTGGGGCGACCTGGGCGGTGGCGGCCAGAGGGCTTGGGAGAACTGCAGGTAGGGACAGGCCCCCAGGGCCGGCACAGGGTGGGGGGCACACTGCCACAGGGAGGGAGCCTGGCAGGGTGGGCTCCCCATCCCCCCGCATGTCCCGCTGCCCGGGGCGTCAGCCTGCCGGGTGGGGACCCGGTGCTGGTTCCCTCCGCAGAGCCGCACTCACTGGCTCTGACCGTTACGCTCTTTGGGCCAAGTTCTGTCTACAGAGAGGATCGGGGCTTTGAGTTATTAACTGCTGTGATGTCATTTCTTGCTTCAAAGAAAAAATAATCAGGACCCACAGCAGGATATCTTTCCTTTTAATTTGCCAGGAACGTCCTTGACCAAATTTAAAAAATGGTAGAGCTTATCAGGTTGGACAGGGCAGTGAAGATGCCCCTGGAGTGGGGCTCACAGACCAGACAGTGATCCATGGCCTCACAGAATGCCAGGTCATCAGGTGTGCGGTGTTTAAATTTGGGACATGGAGAGGCCGTGGCAAGGGCAGCTGCGGTTGGTGACAGAGTTAATCCCTCTCACAATTTAGCGCTGGCTCTGGCGCCCACAGTCCTTCAGAGCTTGTATAATTCATGAAGTTTTGACAGAGCAGCGTTAAAAGAATGTCTTTGATTCCATCCATAAAGGAGACAGGACTTTGTGGGCAGCTCGATCCTTGTGATGTGAACTTGTGATGTGTGGGCCCCTTCCTCCTCTGGTGGTGGTGACAGGCGCCCCTGCCTCTCGTGAGACCCTCCAGCATAGTTAAATCAAGGCCGTTGTTGCTTTGACTCTTCACTGGTCTTTGCTGGTGTGCCCGTTGTGCATTTAGGGGTCAGCCCCTCCCTTCAGGGCCAGAGGCTGAGGTGGGTTGTAGGCAGCAGGTGTTGAAGACAGGCAGAGAGCTGCCCCAGCCTCTTCCCGTTCCAGAGCTCTCTCCAAACACCCCTGGAGATGCTTATCTATGAGCCCTTAGCAGTTTGCAGCTCCTTCGGGAATGTTGATGATTTTGCTTGTTAACCAAAAATTCATACCAGTTGTTTGGCATCTGAAAAGACCTTGGAACGCAGCCCTGCCCTGAAGGGTGTCTTTTGAAGTTGAAGACAGACTTCGGTCTGGGTGGTCATGAGCTGTGGTGGTTGATTTTGTTTGTCAGTCTGGCTGGGCCGCGGTACCCCAGACGTTTGGTCCAGTATTGTTCCAGATGTTTCTGTGGAGGTGTCCTTGGCTGGTGGACCTTGAATAAAGCAGTCACCCTCCACAATGTGAGTGAGCCCCCACCCGGTGAGTTATAGGCCCGAATACAACGAAGGCTGTCCTCGAGCCGGAAGGAGTGCTGCCTTCTGCCCGCAGCTGCACCGTTAGCTCTTCTGGGGCCTCTGCTCCATCAGCTTTCGGACTCTCCAGGCCTCTAGAAGCATGTGGGCCAGCTCCTTAAAGTCAGCCAATCGATTACCATCTCCTCCGTGTGTGTGTACACAGATCCTGTTGGTGCTGTTTCTCTAGAGAACTCTGACTAATAATACATCAAAAAAAATAATAATACATCAACGTAGGAATAAACACTCATTAGGAACTGTAGAAATATTCTGGTATTTTTTACTGTTTTATGGGCTTCCTTTTTTTTTTTTTTTCTACATAGCTTTAAAATGTTCATTTCAGTTAGGAATTATGGATACGCTAGAGCAACAGCCCACAACCCAGGACTGGGAGCAGACTGGGAGCCACCCTCCCCCCCCTTTCCCAGATCAGCCCTCTGGAGGCTGTGCAGGTCGGCATCCATCCGATGACACACAGAATGAGTTTGATTGGCTGTGACCTTTGTCATTTAACCATTTGGAATGTTCTCTGACGTGGACAGACACATGCCAATAAGTATCTGGTGAAGGATAATAGAGATTGGCATGGAGATAATAGATCAGTCACTTGGAGGCCGGCCGGATGAGCACCAGGCTCATTTATGCCTCAGGATTTGGCTGCATAACGAAGCGTGATCTACAGTTCCATTACCAGCCCATGCCCCAAACCCGGGGAGTGGGTGCGAATTTAAAATGGCCGTGCTCTGCATTCCTGGTAGGTAATTGTGTAGTGCAGTGGCCTGGAGATGAATATTTCAAAGGAAATCATAGCAGAGATTTTGCTTGCACAGCTGAAGCTGGTGCACTTGAATCTGAACAAAGAATGCGAAACAATTCCTGTCATTTGAATGGCCTCAAAAATACATCTACATAAATACGTGTACATAGGAAAATCTCCTGGCACCAGAAGGCTATTCGTTTTTATTTCAGTGCCAAAAATTATAAGGAAGGCTTAATGATGCAATTAAAGGTGAAAAATTGTTCCTTTTATCACAGTTTCTCTGTTATAAAAAGTAAAAGGGAACCTGTTTCTTTGCCTTATTTCCTACATTTTAGAATGTGTGTGTCACGTGTAAGTAATCTGCATTTAGCTAATTGTGCAGTCATTTCAAACCAGCATTCAGTCATCTCATGAGCAAAACCAGGCCTGCTAAGGAACTGGAAATGCCCTTTTAAGAAACTCCATCATGTGAGGGGCGTCTGGATTTATCTCTGGCCTTCAACCAGTACCTGAAGGGGGGTGGGCAGCCCGGCATCACTGCTGTGCTGCGTTGCTCATCCTTTGAGCTTCTTGCACTCATCCGGGTCGCTTTGTGCGAGGGACCTGGCTCTGGGAAGGCCGGAAGGCAGAGCCTCTGAGCGAAGGTCACAGGGAAGACGGGGCAGCGAGGGGCTGCCTCGTGCCTCGTGCCTCAGCCTGCAGACCTGGGAGGGGACTCACGGTCAGGATCTGGGGACGGGCTGCATCTGTGGCCACAGAGTGTGGATGGCAGCCAGGGGCTGGGGCCAGATGGAGCCCCTTGCAGGGCTGAGCCACGGAGTCCGTGGGCCCTCCACACAGGCCTCTCGGCGCCTCTGGAGTTAAGACCATCTCCAGTAGTCCTCGGTCTTTTTCTCTAATTACAGAAAATCTTAAATATGCAGAAAAGTGTAGATAATCTAATGAATGGCTCTGGATCTACTGCCCAGCTTGGTCAAATCTATCATTTTTAAAAATGATTTTTGTTTCAGAACTTTTATATCTTATTTAGAAATCAAATTTAACCTATACCATGGAAACTTCCTCCCTTCCTCTCCAGAAGTAACCACTACGTTGAATTTGGTTTTTATCATTTCTAAGCATTCTTTAGTATTTTTGGTACATGTACATGTATCCATAAATACTACCTGGTATCGTAGTGAGTATCCTGAAACTTTCATAAAAGGCATCGGACATAACAATTCTTTTGCAGTATGCTTGTTTTGTTCTACTTTCTGTTTTAATATTTATTCATGTTGGTGGATGTAGCTGTTGTGTCCTACTTGTTTTCATCCTTTGGAGTTTTCTGTTGTACGGATGTGCTATAATTTATCTATTCTCCTGTTGAAAGACATTTGAGTTGCTAGCAAGTTTTTCAATTACAAACTGTGCACAATCTAACATTTTTAAATGCATCTCCTTACACCTGCCTGTAGGAGATGCTTTGTTTAAGAAATTTCTGGATTACAGGGTGTGAACATCGAGATATTACCAAGTTGCCCTCCAAAGTGGCTACACATCCTCCACCCTATGCAGGATTTTTTTCAGCTCATCATTTTTCCCATACTTTACATTCCTCAAAATTTCTAGTTTTTGCGCATAAACATGAACTACTGACCTCTCATTTTTCTCATTTTGCTCTGCATGTCCCTGATAACCAGTGAGCATGAGTCACGCCTGTTTCTACTGACCACTGTTCATATCCTTGACCCATTTTTCCCCCATAGGTAGTTTGTACTTTTCTTATTGATTCTTAGGGAGATACTTAAGTATATACATATTCGGGATGTTAATCATACCAAAGTCATGTATGCACTATGAATATTCTCTGCTAGTCTGTGATTCACTTATTTTCCTTAATTATAAAGCCTTTGTCACATACCAGTTTGAAATTTTTGTGTTGTAAATATATTGGTTTAAAGAATTTACGTTTGTAAGGTTTTGTTTTGTTTTTTTTATTTTTTTACGTGTTTCTTGTAATCCACTTTGAACTGGCTTTGCGTATGGCATGAGGTAGGAATCTAATGTTTGTTTTTTCCATATATATAGCCAGGCGTCTCAGTTCCATGCAATAGTCCACCCTTTCTTGTTGATCTGTAGCACCCATCCTCTGTAGACCTAACACCCACATTAGCACAGTCATATGTCTGAGCTCTCTACTCCACTGGCCCATCTGTCCGTCCTCTGCCCAGGACACATGGTCTTTATCGGCCTCACACAGTGCCTCAATATGGGATGTAAATCTTCATCCTATTTTTCATTTTGGGGTTGTCTTCCTATTCTTGGTCCTTTGCTCTTCAGTGTCACCTTCAGAATAAGCTTCATCGGTACGAAATGTCCCAAGTTTTTATTAGAGACACATTGAATTTGTACATTAAAATGGAAGGCAATTGACCTCTTTTCAGTATTGAATCTTTTTCCCATTAATTTGGTATAACTCCCATTTAGTTAGGTTTTCCCTTACATCTTTCGGAAAATCTGTGTCTTTTCCATAAACGTCTTGCACTTATTTGGTGTGATGCATTCTTGAGTGCCCCCATCCTTTTCCCCAGTGAAAATTCTGCAAGGCGGTGGGCTCCACACTCCCAAGGGCTGCTGCCCGCCCATGGTTTGGGCCTGTCTTAATGTCTTTTCATCATCACCTCTGCCTGGTATATGTGTGGGGATGGGGCGCTGGGTGCTAGGGGTCCCCCGGGAGTGACATAGGTGTCCCTCACTGTGCAGCTTTCTTTTGGAGCAGGTCTGTGGCATGCTGCCCAGTTTATTAGGCACAGTTTACTGGAGGCAGTAAAGCCTTAGGACCTGGAGATTGTAGTTGTCTGATCCACTTGCAGTGGGCTGGGGGCTCTTTTATGGTCATTTCCAAGTGCAGCTGGGCACTTACATGGATTGTCTCTTCCTCGGCTAGAGAGATTTAGGATTTTTTAAATGTTATTAGTTATAGGAACACAGTTTCTCCTTGACCATAATTCCCTGTCCTCAGAATCCTGACTTTATTCTGAGTGAGCATTTTAAGAGACTTGTTTTCCAAAGAAGTAGCGGGCCAGCGTGAAGCCTGTCCAAACACAGCCCTGAGCTCGCTGTTCTGTTGGTACCAGGCTGCATGTACACTGCAGGGCTGGATGGTGCAGGGACTGGACACGTCACCCAGGGCTGGTGCAGCGGAAGCCCGACCTGCTTCACCCCTGCAGGTATATCACGCCTCTTAGATGCCACTCGGTGGTGGCCTGGCGGTCCTGGGGGATTCCTCCCTGTGGCCCATCACCTTATGATGATGGACAGTCCTCACTTATTGGGGTAAAAATGGTCCCCAGGGAGTCATACACAGCTCTGGGTGACATGTCATCTGTGCCAACTGCTGTGTCCTGTGCTCAGGCTAGGACTTCCTGTGAGGACAGGGCAGATGGTTCTGCGAGTACCGGGGGAGTGAGCATTTCTCTCGCCACAGGCAGGGAGAAGCCCACGACCACAAAGATGGTCAGGGGCTGGCCCATGACTTGTTGGGTCTGCGCCGAGGGACCCTGTGCTGGAGGCTTCCTGGAGGTGAACATCTTCAGTCCCTGTTCCCGCAGCGTAGCGCTCCGGGGCAAAGCCCTTGCTTACCCAGCCGGTCACAGGGCAGCGTTGCCAGGGCCCTGCAGAGGTGAGAGTTCTGCTTTGAGAAACCAGGAGTCCTGCCGCAGACTCTGTGCTGTGCTGTGCAGGGTGTCAAGACAGTAAAATGTGTGCCCTGTCCCTGAGAGCTTCGAAGGCTGCTGGGAGGAAAAGCCACAGGAAGAGAGGCCGGCCGGTCATGGTCCCATGTGAGCTTGTTTCCAGATGGGAGGGAAGTGTTGGAGAGGGTGGGAAGGTGTGCAGGGTGTGCAGAAAGAGTGGGGTCAGGCGGTGGAGCGCCTGGTGGCTGGTGGACCGTGTGAGCCCAGTGGGAGGGCGCCACCCAGCACCACGCCTGCTAACCGAAACAAGAGCCGATGTCATGAGGGCAGGATGGTTCCCGACGGTGACCCCTGTTGTCAGGGGCGCTGCTCGCAGGCGGCTCACCATCTGCAGTCCTGCATGATGACCTGGGCAAGCTGCTCGAGGTCCCTGCGTGTCTTCCCATCTGTAGGAGGGGAGCCATGAGCTGAGCTCTCAGGCTCTGCCGCGGCAGGCTGGGCCCTGGGCTGGGAGGTATGGCAGGGCGGGCAGGAGCGCAGGCCCCAGAGGAGGCGGGACAGAGCTGGTGCAGGCTGACATGGCAGTAGAGAGGGGCTGTGACCCCGCGGGTGGCCGTAACCCCGCGGGTGGCCTGTCCCCACTCACCTAGTTCCCCCAGGGCACCGGGGGGACACCTTCCCAGCCCCCAGTGGTGTGCTTCCCTGTGGGTTGGCACCCTGGTCATTTAGCCCCCCACCTACCACACGCACCAGGGGTGCCGTCAAAGTCACCTCCTCTTCCCTCCAGAGCTCTGCTTCTCCTTTGGAAATGCCTGTCAACCTGGCTGACCAGTCAGGAAGGGCCTGTTTAGCTGTACCAGACCCTGAAGATGGAAGATGGTGGACGTCCCTCGGTCCCTCCATGCTGAGTGGGGCTGGTGGGGGCCGGGGTGAGCAGTGGGCCACCGCCTCTGAGACCCAGCCTCTTGACGCTGCCCCGTGTGGCTGCTGGTACTTACTGTCCGAGTTAAGCTTCATTAAAGCAGAAGCCCTTTTTCCATTATGATATGAATTTTTTTATTTATTAACTTGCTGTTTTATGATAATTTACCAAGTCATCAAAGACAAATAATCCATTTAAGTGACACTGTAAAACCACATTTTCCCCTAGTGGTGTGTGCCTCCGGAAGTGTGGCTCATTCACCATCCTGCTCACCCCCAGGGGTGTCTCGTGGGGCAGCGGCTCACTCGGCCAGCCAGCCTCTGAGTCCCAGCAAGGGCGGGCACTAGGGCAGGGCTCAGGCTGACTGATGCATGCCCTTCAATCAAAGGCCCCTAAGCAAATTAAAAGTGTAAACAGGGTTCCTTAGAGAAGTCATCGTTCGGGAACATCCCTAAATACTCCTGGAGACTTTCTTTCCTCAGCATTTGCAATACTAATCAGCAGTCTTGAGCCGTCAGGGCTGCTTCCCCAAAGGCCTTAGGGCCCTGTTTTCTGCTTGGTCACCTTCAGTCTCTGCAAGGAGAAAGGCACGTGTCTTTACATTTGTTCTCAGAGTCATGCCTGCCCGTTTCTCTTGTGCACCCAGGTGAGTGGGCTTGGGTGTGTGTGACTTCAGTCTTTGCTCCTGCTGTGGGGCTTGGGACAGGGCTGGGGAAGGATAGGCGGTCAGGAAAGGAGAGGCTCTCAGGGTGGTGGGAGAAAGGACAGCCTTGAGGGTCGCAGCGTGGCAGGCAGCAGACAGCTGGCCAGGCTCCTGGGAGGCACAGGAAAGACCTTGAGGGATGAGTACTGTTTCTGTGGCTGAGAAACTCGAGAAGTATTAGCTGCGGGGGGGGGGGGGGGGGGGGGGGTGGCAGCGGGGAAAAAAGCGGAGGTGAGGCTAGAAGGGTCTGGTGTTTTAGAGGAGATTGAGAGGGTCTAATGTCAGGTGGGAAGTGGGGGCAGGGCCCCTGATGTCAGAGGATTGTGTCACGTTAAGTAGTTTGGATGTTCTCCTAAAGGCAGTGGACAGTTAGGAATAATACCATGATGAGCCGAGAGTCCATGGAGAGGGCATCCTGGTTACAGGGTGCCGGTGACTGCAGGGACCCAACTGCGAACCGAGAGGTCAGTGCCGTGGGTATTATAGGCCCCCTTGCAGCGTTTTACCAAGTTGGAAGTGTTAGTTGGTTTCAGTTCTAACACAGAAGTTTTAAATGCTAATAGTCCCTTTGATTTGAAGAAAACCAATAGGGCAGAGCCGCTCGTTCTGGCAGCGTGGTGAACTTGGTGTCTCAGAATACATCGAAGGACGCCTGTGTGCTCTTTAGAGACGTAAGCACAAAAGAAAGGATACTGTCATTGGTCAGAATCATAAGAAAATGTAATTCTAGAGAGAGAAGGGGGCAACATCAAAGCAGGTGCCCACTGGGAATCAGCCAGTTAATTTTTAGGGTCTACAACTAGGTTGGAACGAGCCACGGGTGGGAGACAAACCCTGGGGACCATCGAGACACCAAGCGGGCGCTGGTGTTTGCCTTTCTTGGCTTTGGCCCTGGAAGTTAAAGGAAAAGGAATGAAAATGCTTCCCCTTAGAGATGCTACCACAGTCCTGGATTCATATGGGTTTGGAACCCTAATGTACATGACCTACTTATCCTAAAAAATTTCAAGCTGGAAATTTAGTTGAAAGTAGTCTTTGGCTAATAGTGTGCTTAGATTCAGGTAGAAGTAAATACAGTTTTTTTCCCCTGAAGAAAATCATGTTTGATGCAAGCTTCAAAGAATTCCAGCAGTTGAAAGTTCCAAGGAACATAAGGTCCAGAGGGGGAATCCCACTAAAGAACAAGGAAGCAGGCCACAGGGAGCAAGAATCCGCAGAGAAAACAAACTACAGAGAGACCTCGCGGACTGTAGGGTTATCGGAGATGAGCCAGACAATAAGCTCACTGGGCTTAAGATCAAGGAGAGGAGCATACTAAACACAAGCACAACAGAAAGGAAACGATCACAATTTCTGGGGCAGGTGTGAGAAAAGAGACTGGTTTCAAATTTATTGGATGTGATGCCCAGGGATTGTGCTACATCGGAGAGCTGACTAATGAGCTAGAAGAGGGATGCCTAGAAAGTACCTCTCCCAGGAGACAGAACTTTGGCGAAATAGGGACTAGAGAAAAGGCCTCAACTGTACCCAATCCAGGCTCTGAGGAATGAAAGAGAATGCGGAGGGATGAGTGATGATGTCTCCCAGATTGATGGAAGTGCCCTCCTCTGAGAACTCAGGGTGCCCAAGAGATCCCTGGTGGGACAGACAGTGTATGGAAATGACAGAGCACCCAACACCGAGTACCTGTAAGGCAGGTGGAGGAAAAGTTAGGTGTCTTGTGCAGGGAGGACAGGCAGATGGAGCATTAAACAGTGGAGGCCAGAAGATGGTGCCGTAACCTCTTTAAAAATGAGAGCCAATGTGGCCTCGTGTATCCAGCAAAACTACCTTCCAGGAGAGAGAAGGACATAAAGACACTTTTTAGACAGGAATACTGAGAGGGTCTGCTGCCCAAAGACCCTCTCACTGAAGGCGCTGCTAAAGGTTCCATTTCTGATTTCAGAAGAAAGGTCTAGGTGCAAGAAGGAATCATCAGGAAAAGGTGAAGTTGTGAGTAGCTCTAAGCACTGACGTATAAAACAACGATAAGAAGAGTGTCTGATTAAAAAAAAAAAGTGTCTGATGAACACCTGGGTCTCAGTTGGTGAAGCATCTGCTTTCGGCACAGGTCGTGATCCCAGTTCCTGGGACGAGTCCCGCATTGGGCTCCCTGCTCAGTGGGGAGGCTGCTTCTCCCTCTGCCTCTGTCACTGCCCCCTGCTCATGCCCCCCCCCCCAAAATAAAGAAATAAAAATCTTAAAAAAAAAAAAGAGCATCCGAATTTGTAATGTTAAAAAACAAAGATAGAACTAAGATCTTGGCCAATATTAGCATCTCACTAGGGAACATAAGATCTGTGTGCATCTTTGGTATGCCTGGAATGAAGATACTCCTCACCTCTGTTGTTTGGGAAGGTAATAAAGATGATTAATCTTAGACCCTAAGTTAAACATGCATGTTAACATTTATAGAATAACTAAATAATAGAAACAATTCAGTAACTTCCAGAATAGTTAGGGTAGGGCTTTAGGATAAGGGGGAAAATTAAATCAGTCTAGTTATAAACAAGAAAGGAAAATAATACAAAAAGTGAAATAATTATAAATTTGAAAGTAAAAGAATGAGAATTACTCTGAATATATCAGGAATCACAGTCAGCAGGAACTCAACTCCATAGGGAGCATGTCTGGAGTTTTTAAAAATCCAATATTGTAGTAGTTATAAGAGAAATTTCATGACACAGGAAGAGTACAATTAAAGGATGAAAAAATACTCCAGGCAAATTCTATCTCAGCAACTAGCAACAAACAATCAGAAATTAAAGTTTTTAAAGTCACCATTTTTATTTTAAAATTTAATTTAGTATTTTTTAAACTTCAAGGACAATTAACAGTGTTATATTAGTTTCAGATGTACAGTATGTTTCAGTAATTCAGTACATTTCTCAGTGCTCATCACGATTAGTGTGGGCTTCCTCCCCTTTACTTCACCCCTTCTCCAGCCTCCATGCACCTTCCCTCTGGCATCCTCCAGTTCTCTGTATTTTAAGTCTGTTTTTCTTTGTCTATATCTTCTTTATTCGTTCACCTATTGATGGACACTTGGGCTGCTTCCATATCCTGGTTATTGTAAATAATGCTACAATAAACATAGGAATGTGGTATCTTTTTAAACTAGTTTTTATTTTCTTTGTGTAGTGGATTACTGGATCATATGGTAATTCCATTTTTACTTTTTGAGGAACCTCCATGTAGCCACTGTGGAAAAGTTTGCATTCCCATCAACAATGTACAAGGGTTCCTTTTTCTCCACATCTTTGCCAACACTTGTTCTTCTCGTGTTTTTGATTTAGCCATGCTACAATAAACAATAGGAATGTGGTATCTTTTTAAACTAGTTTTTATTTTCTTTGTGTAGTGGATTACTGGATCATATGGTAATTCCATTTTTACTTTTTGAGGAACCTCCATGTAGCCACTGTGGAAAAGTTTGCATTCCCATCAACAATGTACAAGGGTTCCTTTTTCTCCACATCTTTGCCAACACTTGTTCTTCTCGTGTTTTTGATTTAGCCATGCTGATAGGCATGAGGTGAGGTGATATCTTATTGTAGTTTTGATTTGCATTTCCCTGATGATGAGTGATGTTGAACATTTTTTCATGTGTCTATTAGTCATCTGGATGTCTTCTTTGGGAGAAATGTCTCAGTTCCTCTGACCATTTTTAATTGGATTTTTTGTGTTTTTGGTGTTGAGTTGTGTAAGTTCTTTATATAATTTGGATGTTAACCTCTTATCAGATGTGTCATTTGCAAATATCTTCTTCCATTCAGTAGGCTGCCTTTTTGTTTTGTTAATGGTTTCCTTTGCTGTGCAGAAGCTTTTTATTTTGGTGTAGTCTCAATAGTTTAATTTTGCTTTTGTTTCCCTTGCCAGAGGAGACATGTCCAGAAAAAATGTTTTTATGGCTGGTGTCAAAGAGATTACTGCGTATGTTTTTTTCTAGGAATTTTATGGTTTTAGCTGTCACATTGAAGTCTTTAATCAACTTTAAGTTTATTTTTGTTCAAAACACTAGTTTAATTGTGTCAAAAATATAAGCTGCTTTGAGAAGATCTAACAAAAGATGCAACAGACTTGTACCCTGAAAACTATAAAACATTGCTGCAAATAATTAAAGAAGACCTAAGTCAGTGGTAAGCTATACCATGTTCATGAGTCAGGACATTCAATGCTGTTAAGATACAATTCCCCCAAATTGATCTATACATTCAGTGCAACTCCAGTAAAATCCCAGCAAGCTTTTTGGAGAAATTGATAGACTGGCTTTAAAATTTTTATGGACGTGCAAAACACTTAGAATAGACAAATCAACTTTGACAAAGAACAAAACTAGAGGACTAGCACTACCTGGTTGTTAAGTCAGCAGAGAAAGGATAGTCTTCAACAAATCCTGGAGCAGTTGGATATCCGTGTATTTAGAAATGAACTTCAACCGCTACCATACACCATATACAAAATGTATAACATTTTTATAACATTTTTTTTCGTATAACATAATTCAAATGTATCACAGAACTAAATGTAAAGCTTAAAACTATTTCAGGAGAAAACCTTTATGCCCTTAGGTTAGGTAGAGATTTCTTAGAAATGACACCAAAAGCAAGATCCGTAAAAGAACAAAGCGATAGATTGAACGTCATCAAACTTTAAAATTCATGCTCTTCAAGAGTCATTGTCAAGAGGATAAAAGACACGTTATAGGCAGAGAGAAGTGTTTGTAAAGCACCTCGCTGATCAAAGACTTGTATTTAGAGTATCCAGAAAGTTGCTCAAATCTCAACAATAGAAACAAACGACCCAGGGAAAAAAGCTGAACAGACACTCCATCAAGAATGTCTGTAAGTACATTCAAGATGTTGAAAATCATTAGTCATTAGAGGAATATAAATATGTAAATTAACACCACAGTGAGATCCTACCACTTGCCCACGAGAGTGGCTAATATTAAAAACACTGACAATTTCATCTATTGGCCATGGAGTGAGAACAGGAACTCCCTCTGCTGCTGGTGGAAATGTCCAGTGGTGCAGTTACCTTGCGGATAGTTGGGCAGGGTCTTCGAAGTTGAAGTACTGCTACCACGTGATGAGCTTTCTGCTCCTCGGTATTTATCCCACAAAAGTAAGGGCATATAGCCATACAAAGACTGGTACACAGACATTCACAGCAGCTGAATTTGTCGTGGCCCCAAACCCAAAATAACTCCGTGTCTGTCAACAGGCAAGCAGCTCTGGTGAACAAGCACTCACAGGTAGCAATGAAATATTACTGAGCAGTCACAGGCGGTGGCCATGCAGCAACACGGCTGAGTCGCAAAGTAATAATGCTCAGTGAAGGTAGCTGGACAAAAGCACACATCATAGGTTCTCTCTGTACAGAAGTAGAGGAGGTGTTCCGCAGGTGTAGACATATATCAAAACCTAGGCAATTATATACTTTCAATATGTAAATTTATTGTATGTCAGTTGTATCTCAAAAAGAGCTGCTTAAGATAAACGAACCCAACAAAAGTTGAAAGTAGTTATGGTTATATCGTACCCTTGGCCCCCCCTTCCAAAAGTCTTTAAGGCAAAATCATTACTTGAGATAAAGGAGATCATGTATATTCATGATATTCACTACACCAGGAAGATAAAATAATTTAAAATTTGTATGCATGTAATAACATAGTTTCCAAATATATAAACCAAAGATCGGCAGAACTGTAAGGAGAAATCAAATGCACTGTTGTAATGGGATTTTTTAACACACTTCTCTTGTTAATAGCTCACAAAGAGACAGAGTCTATAAGGATTTATAGGAGATCTGAGCAACACTATTGATTAAATATACCTGATGGACACATATAGGATATTGTATCCAAGGACTCCAGAATATATATACTGTTTTAACACACACCTGGTGACAATAGCTGGCATTTGCATACTATTTACTGTGTTCCAGGCGTTATCCTATGTACTTTACATTGTTTAATTTACTTAATCTTCATAATATTTCACAGATGGGGAAACTGAGGCACAAGGAGGCCAGATACTTTGTCTTGATCACATAGCTAATAAGTGGCAGAACCAGGGCTCAAACCTAGGCACTCTCTGGCTCCAGGGTGCGTTTGATCTCTAACTGTGCTACCTAACGGGGCATTTGTGGAAGGTAATTGTCTTCTACTCCAAAAAATCTAAACAAACAAAAGAATCAGCATCATCTAAATCACATTCTCTTTGTAAAGATTTATTTATTTATTTGAGAGAGAGTGATAGCGCTAGTGAGGGAGCACACTGGGTTGGTGGGGAGCAGAGAGAGAGAATCTTATACAGACTCAGGCTCCATCCCATGACCCTGAGCCCATACGGAGAGTCAGATGCCTAACCGACTGAGCCCCCCAGGCACCCCCTAAATCACATTCTCTTACCACACAAGACGTGGAGGTCCCCGGCAGGCAGGAGGGCTGAGTGCAGAGTGCTAGGGAGGAGGGAAGGAGAGACACTGGAGCTGGAGTCTGACTTCACTGCATTCCGAGAAGTGCTGATGGTGTAGGCACGACCCTCCCACACACCCTTACCTAGCAGAGACCCCTTCTCTGCACACTTCAGCCCCGATAATGAAGCCCGCTTTCCCCTAAGTCTTTTGGGTAAATAATAACACAGAGCAGGTTAGAGCACTTGCCCTAATTCACTAGAGTCCTTGCCGTGGGTATTTATGGAACTTTGTCAGATGCTTATCACTGGTGGAGGTGATAAGATCGTTTCTGTTTCATCTGTTCATGGAATGAGTGACACCTTTATACTCAGGTCCTTATGTCTTGTCAACCTTGCGTTCCCAGATAACCTCAATCTGGTCACAGTGTATTATATTTTTTCATTGCAGTTAGGTCCCGTTCGCTCATCTTTCATTTAGAGCATTTCCCCATCCATGTTAGTGAGACTGGCCTCTCGTCCTTTCTTGAACTGCCTCTGTGTCCAGGTTAAGCAGGAAGTCTGTGCCTGCCTCTTTCTCCCTGTTTCCACGCTCAGACTCCTATCAGACTAGGACATCTGCCCCCCTTGGCACACTCGCTTGGCATCCCCTGGAAAACAGCCTGGGCCTGCTGTTTTCCTTGTGGGAATATGTGGATTCCTGATTCAGATTTTAAACTCCTCAGACTTTTTCACAATTTTTGAAATTTTTTCTTTTTTTTCTTTTTTAAGATTTTATTTATTCATGAGAGAGAGGGGCAGAGACACAGGCAGAGGGAGAAGGAGGCTCCATGCAGGGAGCCCGATGTGGGACTAGATCCCGACACTCTAGGATCACACCCTGAGCTGAAGGCAGGCACTAAACCACTGAGCCACCCAGGCATCCCCGAAAATTTTTCTTTCTCAAAGAATTTGTCATCTGAGTTTTCAAACGCATTCATACTGCCCCCAGCTTTCTTTGAATCCCTGCTGCCCTTGTGGCTGGATCCTACTGGAGACTAATACCATATTTATATTTCATTTTCAACACAAGCAAGCATTTGAAGCTGTGAACTTTCTTCTGTGAGCCCTACTGTAGCTGCGTTTTGCAGCTGAATAATCTCTTCACTCTCTGAATTCTAAGAATTTTCTGCCTCATTTTATGATTTACTTGTTTGAACCATAGCTTACTTATTAGCATGTTTTTAAAATCTATAAACATTTGTGGTTCATTTTAAATTTGTTGGGACTTTTTAGCTTTCTTTGGTTACTGATTTAAATGTAACCCAACTCTGTTGTATGAGGATGAGAAAAGCCACGTTTCAGGAGTTAGTGATATGAGCATGAACTAAGGCCAGGCATGGGAGGTGGGGGGGGCGGGGGCTGAAGAGGGGGCGAGCTGAACCCCAGGTGGGAAGTCATGCATGCTTGGGCTGTCTGCGCCCTCCTGGGGCTCTGCCCACGGGGGGTAACTGGCCACCGGTGGCCGCGCGGTCCTGCAGGCGCGCTCATGGCCCCTGTGTTCTCTCCTGCAGTCGGAACCCGAGGGCTTCTCTCACTTCCACTTGTATGTCTGCGCTGCTTTCCTGGTGAGATGGAGGAAGGAAATTCTGGAAGAAAAGGATTTCCAGGTAAGTAAATGCCTCCTCAGAAGGGTTTGCGCTTCATTTTCTCCGCTGTTGTCCGAGCCCGGGCTGGGAGCCTTACCTCCTGGAAAGCTCGGCAAACCCAGGAACGTGCAGGCCATGCTCACCGGGTGTGAGCTGTGCCACCGGGGGTGGCTGCGGGGCTGTGATGCGCCAGGGGAGGTGCTGGCCCATGAGCTGACGGCCAGGGCTCCTGGCCACCTGACAGCTGTGTGACTCAGGTGGGTCGCTTAACTCTCTATGCCACTTTCCTCCACGACTTAGTGGAGAGCCACACTGGCACCCACTCATCAGCTCAGTGCTCTCCTGGGGCTCTGTGGGGTGGAGTGCCAGCCCGTCCCGTCCCTACCCCAAGTGGGCCTCCGCGTGGTGGCCCGAGAACCAGGGGTGGTGTTGACCCCTCCACTGGGTGCTAGCCACTGTGGCCCCAGGTGCCTGGGGCCTTCTGCCCAGTGACCTGGGAGGCTGGGGCCTCCCAGCTACACTGAAGAGAACACCAGCGTGGGGACCAGGGACCAGGCTCTGCCCCACCTGGCCGGGGGTCACTCTGGCCACTTTACTCTGTGGCTTTCAAGTGAGGGACCCGATGGCCCTGGGTCACAGCAGTCTGCTCGGCCTTGTGGCTCCCTGGCTCCGTGTGGGAGGTTTCGGAGGACACTGCTGGCTGAGCCAGACATGGGCCCAGGACAGCTGGCTGTTTATTTGAGGGAGAAGGGCCCAGCTTCCCTGGGGCACTGCGGCCAGCCATGGTGTGCACATGCCCCTGTGCTTAGGCTGCTTGGCCTGCACATGCCCCTGTGCTTACTTAGGCTGACTCCCCAGGTTCTCCAGGTGAGAGCAGGTGACCAGGATCCTCACTGGCTCCCTCCTGGCTCCACCTGGTGTGGTGGAACTCGGGGGCGATGGGAGGTTGTGACCATGGGGTGCTGCACATGAGGCTCCTCACTGCCCCAAGAATCACTCTTGCCCCCCAGCCCTGGGTGGCCCTGAGCCACATGTGCCTGAAGGTGGGCACCTCAGGTCTGCTCGGGGGAGAGACCTTACACGAGGGGCTTGGCCACTCTGCCCTCTGTGTCTTCCCTCTCCCCAGAGAGGGACAGTGCCCCCAGGACCCTCTTCCCAGGGGGTGACTCAGGTCATGGGAAATGTGCCAGGCACCACGAAGGGGCTGACACAGGGCTGTGATCCCCCCCTGGGGGACAGCAGTGGGAGCAGGTCTGGGGGGTGCCCAGTCGGCCTTGCCCCTGGCCCTTCTGGGCTGCCCGTCTTCCCACTCCTCACACAGAGCCCACGTGAGGGGACCACGTGGCAGGTGACCCCAGGCAGCGGCGATCCTGGCGGCTTGGGAGTTGTGATGCCAAGTCCCACTGTCCATTAGCCACCACATTTCACCACTGTTTCTAGAAGCCTGTGTGTTTGCTCTTTGGCTGGAGACAATGCCCGGTGCTGGTCAGAAGATAGGCCTGGGCAGCTGCCTGAAGTGGGTCAGGAGCTTGAGATTAGCGTGGGGAGCAGGGGAGGAGCCGGGGCTTCAGGGGCAGGGGGTTGGATGGAGCGCGTGGTACAAACACGGCAGGGTGTTGTGGAGGCATGAACCAAATGGGAGAGGAAATAGGAGAACAGGAGTGAAACAAAGAGCCCCCGGGGCCCTGGTGAGTGTGAGGGCTAATGGAGGTTGCAATGGTGACATTTTAGGACAGTGAGTGCATCCAGGGCAGATGGCCAGAGTGACCCACACCAAGAGCCCAAGTCTCCAGCAGAGAACGTTCCAGGGAAAAGGCTAAAAGCCCTCGTTCTCACTCTGTGCAGACCTGTCACTTGCCCTTTGGGAGATGAGCGTTGCTGTAAGTCATTTCCATAGGAACAGAATCCTTCCCAAGGAGGAAGGCTTCCCAGGAGCTAGGAGACACTCTGGTGTCCGCCAGGCCCCCTGCTGCAGGTGCCGGGGAGGGGGTGATGGGCTTTGCCGCCTCAGTTCAGTTCTCTGGAGACTTGCCTAGGCCGGAGGTCTGGTTGTGTCCGCTCTGTGAACGTCCTCAGGGCCTCCTGGGGCTGCGGGAGCGCTGGGCCCTGTGGACCGAGGGAGGTCCCTTCTGGAGTGTGCGTTCCCTCCTGCCCTGAGCCCTAGTGCCCAGGAGCTTTGTACTGGTCTAGGAGGACCGGCCATCCTGCTCACCCCAACCCTGCAGATGACTCAGTTTCCCTGCCCTCCTGCGGGCGCCAGAGCATGGCTCTCCCACTGACTGCCTACGCCCATCTCCGCCAGGCCCGGCTGTCTGAGCCTCAGTGCTCACAGCCCAGATTCTCTCCCCCTTCTGCCTTTTCCTAACGAGGGTTTGTTGGGTCTTTGGATGGAAGGCCCTTACCTGGGGGTGCACCTGGCAGGCTCTGCCTCTTCCCGGGCCTCTGGGGGGCAGATTGTTTCCCAGCGAGAGAGCTCCTGGCACAGAGGTGGGTGAGGGAGCCACTGTGCCTCTGCACCCCGCATCAGGCACATGTGTCCTATAAGCCATGAAGGACTGGCCCCAGGGCATCCGTTGGCCGGAGACCTGGCATGGCTCCCGTTGCCGGGGCTCCTGCCCTGCTCCAGGGCTGCAGACTTGTCCATGATGCTTTTCATGCTCCCTCTGAGGTGCTCCTCTCACTGATGGGAGGTGTGGTAAAGCTTCAGGGCTCCTCTCACTGATGGGAGGTGTGGTAAAGCTTCGGGGCTCCTCTCACTGATGGGAGGTGTGGTAAAGCTTCGCAGGCATCTTGGGCTGGTTGATACATAGAGCACACGAAATAGTTGAAAGTCAGCCACTCTAAAACTGTATCTGCTTTATCCCCTAAAGTCTAAGCTGCTTCATTTGGTACCCCAGGATCCTGGGGTCTGAGGGCAGCCCCGAGCAGCCCCCTCCCGCTGGTCCTCCGTCACAGCCAGCCTTCCCTGCCTCTGGGGCCCGGCAAGCCCACCCTGGTGCTTGGCGGAGAGGGTGGCACCCAGCTGGGCTGTTCCTGTCCTGCCGGCCTCCTGGGACTGAGGCCCCGAAGCAGCGTGCACACCGAGGTGCTCTGTGAGACCGGGAAATTCTCCCCATGCAGGAATTGGCATCGTTTTGATTTTGAAGAGAGCAAGTCCCTTAGACACTCAGAAGAGGTGGCAGTGTCGGTTTCAGAGTAAGGAAAGTAAAGAAGTTTTGGGGAGCAGAGTGTGGAATTTCCGGTGGAGCCCTGGGCCTTCCGTGGGATCCTTGGGAGTGCGGAGGTCTGGAAGTGGGAGCCTGAGAGCACAGGGCAGGACCAGCTGGGGCGGCCGTCGCCTGAAGCCCTGCATGCAGAGAGAGGTGCTCAGCGTGAGCAGGCCTGGCTCTGTGCCCCACGTTGTAGCAAGAGCTCCCGCCTGCTTCCTAGGTGGCACGAGAAGGCCCTTGAGGTGCTGGCCTGACGCCTGGCACCTTGGCGCCTGTGGGTGGTGGGTAGCTGCTCGGGACCAGCAGGACCAGGGGGGATGCAGCACCCGTTGGCAGGGCCTCTGCTCTGATACTCCTGGTCCTATGAGACGGCCACTTGGTGGTGCAGTGCGGCCCTTGGAGCCCTCCCTCTGGGCCGGGCCCTGTGCTGTCTGTTCCCAGACTCAGTTTCCCCAATGTGTGTGGAGTGGCTGAGGGTGACAGATGAGCAGAGGGGCTGCTGACAGCTCAGTGCAGGGCTTGGGACAGGGGGCCGTGGGGCCCGAGCTGGAGCCTGTCACAGCGGCCTAGAGCCTGGCAGGGAACTCAGGAGAGGTCCCTCCCTACCCACCCCGTGCTGCACAACCTGCCCTACAACAGGCAGAAGTCAGTGAAGCTGGTGCTGAGTGTGTGGGGTGGAGGGGAGCTGGGGTGGGGCGCCGAGGGTCGGATGGCCGTTGGGAGACAGCCTGAGAAGTACAGAGCCAGGAGTCCTCCTGGGCTTTCCCAGCACCCAACAGGGGCCCTGTCCGAGGGCCAGGCACGTGGGGAAGAGGACCGGGATGGACTTGGGGCAAGGAGCTGGGAGGGAGAGGTGCGGGAGCAGACTCAGGATGGCAGCCAGGACCTAAGGGCGACATGCAGGCGAAGGGGCGGCCACGGGCAGGTGGCTCAGAAGGAAGCCGGGCTGGCCGTGTCGACATGCAGGCGAAGGGGCGGCCACGGGCAGGTGGCTCAGAAGGAAGCCGGGCTGGCCGTGTTCCCATCAGGTTGACATGCAGGCGAAGGGACGGCCACGGGCAGGTGGCTCAGAAGGAAGCCGGGCTGGCCGTGTTCCCATCAGGTCGTAGGAGGAGCCGTTCAACAGAGTAGAGGGAGTGATGTCAGATGGTGGCCCGAGTGGCGCCTCTGCACTTACACATCGTGGGGCACAAACTTCTGGGAGCGTGCCACAGTGCCCCTTCACGGAGGTCTTGGTTTGTGCGCTCTTCCGTCTGTATGTTAAACTTGCATTTAAGACTTTCTAAAAGAGACAGACTCAGATGAAGCAAGCGTAGGAGGAGACGTGGCGGATCTGATCAGGATGAAAGGTTACTGTGAATCCGGGTGCAGAAACCAGGGGTGGCCTGAGAGCTCTGGGCGGAGTTTTAGCTGTTCAAATCGCGAGTTTCTGTGGAACATTAACAAAGTGAATCATCTGACCTCAGCCTACATGTCAAAGTGTGAGAAGCTAGAATAATGTGGGGTGTGTTCGCTGAGCATCATCGTTTACAGTGAGATCCTAACTGAGTTAAAACTGAATAATCAGGCATTTAGAAATTAAGGAGGCTGCTCAGGAAGAAAGTGGTCCTGTAGATATAGAATGGCTTTTAAGAACGTGTGGCGTGGGGCTCCTGGGGGGCTCAGTTGGTCAAGCATCCGACTCTTGGTTTCAGCTCAGGTCCCGATCACAGGGTCGTGGGATTGAGTCCTGCATCGGGCTCTGTGCTCAATGGGAGTCTGCTGGCGATTCTCTCTCTCTCCCTCTGCCCCCTGCCCTGCTCATCCTTGTGTGCGTGCTCTCTCTCAAATAACAAATAAATAAATCTTAAAAAAAAAAAAAAAAAAAGAACATGTGGGACATGACCTTTGTTAGGTTTGAACACAGATTCTCAGCATACTTTTGTTATGTAAAAACATTTAAAAAATACGAATCTTTTAACTCAAGAAGTTAGATATGGAAAAATAAAGTCAACATATGATAAAAGTGGTAAAGGAATTAGTGAGTAAACACAAAAGAAGGGGTCAGAAAATGGACTCATGAGTAAAGAACATCTCCCTTAGAAGGCGTTTACAAACGGCAGGGAAGCAGGCCGGCCTTCATGCGGACCCAGCTACACGGGCGGAAACAGCCACCCTCCTGCGTTTTGGGAACGGAGACTGCAGAGATTTAGGGAGAATATAAAGTACCAGCATTTCCATAAGATGAAATTAAAACAAAACAAACAACAACCTTTAAACGGACCCATAATTTTGGGTTAAGTTCCAATATTTTCAAAAATCTTACTTTTTTTTTTTTTTAAGATTTTATTTATTTATTCATGAGAGACAGAGAGAGGCAGAGACAGGCAGGGGGAGAAGCAGGCTCCCTGCAGGGAGCCTGACGTGGGACTTGATCCAGGATCATGCCCTGGGCTGAAGGTGGCGCTAAACCGCTGAGCCACCCAGGCTGCCCCAAAAATCTTACTTTTAATACAGTTCTGAGGTCAGAAACCGTCTTTCCAGTGAGTTCTTTCAAACTTTCAAAGAATCCGTCGCCATGTGAATATAGAGAAGAGCAGACTTGCCTGTGTTTCTCAGAGCTGCACCTGCAGGCACTTACTTCACATCGGCCCATCTCACTCTGGATTATTATTGACTTGAGTCTGTTCCCTGCGTGTCTGTCTGTACACGGAGCTGACCGTGGAAAATGCCGTGTGGTCGGGCCAGTCTCAGCCCTGTTCACTGGGCTCCCTCAGCCCTGGCCCAGCTCCTGACCCAGGATGGCATTAATGAATATTAATAAAAACATAGGTTTTTATTAATATGAATGACAGCACCTATAAACATAAAGTTAGAATTTAGTTTCACTTGTGGTAGAAATACAAATATCTTTAATAAAGTACGTGCAGATCTAACCCATTAATAAATTAAATAAAAATAGTCCATAAAACAATTTTTCCCCAGGAATTCTGAAGTGGCTTACTATTGATAAATCTGTTTGTGTCGGGGTCCCACTTGTGCAGGGCTTCCCTCGAAGGGCTCACGAGCCTCAGCATATAGTCCTGCTCATGGCTAAGATTTGTCACAACCACAGAGATGCGCAGCTGGGTCCGTAGGGGGATGGTGCCCAGGGGCATTGTAAGGGAAGCCGCGTGCAGGCTCCTCACACCCTCCCCACGGAGGCTACACAGAGCGGTGCCTCGTCTCCATCCAGGGAAGCCTTGTAGACACCCAGAGCCCAGGGTTTTACTGGGACAGGTCACCAAGATTCCAGATCCCAAAAGGAAAGCTGGTGTTTACTGCAAACATTGTAGGAACAATGTCTGCCAGCTGGCGTGGAGCCCCAGCTTTACCTGGTGGGGTCATCTCCAGAGTCATGTTCTAGATGCCAGCCAGGGCTCAGCTGTGCAGCCAGGCCCCTTGAGAACTGGGTCTGCTGTGCTAACTCTTCTCACTGCTGACGTGATGTCCTAGTGATAAGCCGGTGGCGTTAAATCACATGACCTCTTAAGAACTATAGTAGCTTTTCCTGCATTTAATAGGAAAAGAACAACTCTACCCTTACTAAAATAGAAATAAAAGAATACTTCTTAACTCACTGAAGACGAGCTGTGGTCAGTAGGCAGCAGTATGTAGGTGATGCTGGGGACAGTCCGCTCTCAATCCGCAGCACACTTAGGTTTCTGTGTTAGGATGGATACACGGTGAGCAAAGGCCCCCTGCTCCTGCCCCATACAGTGCGCACATGCGCACACACACATGCCAGGGACAGTAAAAACAGGTTTTCTAGGTGCATGGATTCTTCAGGGATGAGCTAGCACCAGTGCTGGTGTTTGCTGGCAGGTCCCGTGCCCCTTCCTGCTGGGTGGAGATGAAAGGTGTCTGAGCAGGTGGGGGTGAATCAGAAACCCTTTGCTGACATGAGGAACCCCGAACCCTCGCAAGTGAACCAGAATAGACAGACCTGGGTGCGTGGCCCCTGCTGGCCTGAGACTGACTCTCAGTGGAGCAGGAATGAGAGAAAGGTGTTCTGGGTCCGGGCTCCGCCTGCCGCTCCTACTACCTTGTCGGAGAACACCTCACATGATAACATTAATTTACAGTGGTCAGCGAGCATCCCAGGTGCCTAACCCGAGAAAATGCCAGCTCTTCGAGTGACCCATTGTAGGCTCCACCTTGCAGCCGTAAACGTCTGTGTGTCTCAAACACCAGCAGCAGTTAGCAGGCAGGTGGATGCGGGAGAGGCCTCCCAGCATCCAGGTGTAGCCCACGTTGGTAGTGGCAGAGCTGCGGTGAATCCCTGGTGGAGGGAGGTGAGCAGCCAGTCTGCGGAAGATTGGTGCAGCTGTCTGGTGAGCGTGAACGTATCGGCCAGTCCTGAGTCAAGAATTGGAAAGTGAATTCCAAGAAGCTACCTGCTCAATTAGCAGCGCTCTTTAACACCATCAGTTCTTTAACACTGATGAAGCCGGCATGTGCAGGTGTGTTCCCTCCTCCTGTGGGGTGTTGAGCTGTTTGTAACTTACGTCAGAAGCCTTACCTGGACACAGTCACTCCCCTGGTTCAGAATTTTGTGAAAACTGTCCATACCCTGAATATCCAGTGTTAGGAGGACAGTTGTCTAGGTTATAGGACTTGCTGGTTAGAATATTCCATAACTGCCCCAAATTCTGTCTTCAGAGAATAGTTATTGATGTGGGAAACGCTCCCAGCGGATCACCATGTGAGGGAAAAGCAAGATCTGGAATTACACACATCTCACGCTCACATATGTACATACGTCTATGTGTGTGGATGTGTGTTTCATCTACATGCATGTGTGGGATGCACACATGGGCGTGCACAGTGCTCGCACAGCTACATGTGCACACGTATGCACACACACATGGTCTCCATATGCTGAGGCACATGCAAGATACACACAAATACACAACCACATATAAATGTATGTGTGTGTGTAGAGTCTACATCTGCGTGCTATGTATGTAACAACGTATCTATGGCTGTACACACATGTGAAATATGTGTATTTGTATGCACATTTACATATAAAAATGATCCTGATTTTGTTTGTGTCATATGCACAGAGGAAACACTGAACAGAAACAAATGACACTGTTAGCATCACTTAGTTTTTAGTGGAATTATAGATATTTTAATTTTCTTATATGAACTTTTAAAAAATTTTCCACATCCTCTCAGTATGTGGTCAACTTGACTTTTTCCCTTGGGTTAATTCCCAGGTTGAGGAGGTGAGACCGCTCAGTGAGGTGTCCGGCTGCGAGCCAGTGCTCTGGGACGCTGGCCTCCGTGATCCGAGACCTTCCTTGATGCCACAGCAGGTGTCCCTCTGTAGTGGGATCCCCTGTGCTCCCACATGTCCCTCTCAGCTCACACACACGCACAACCGTGTCCTGCCCTCTGAGGACCCTCAGGGCCCATAGGCTCCTGTGTGCATTGGGAGGGGGATGAGTTCTTGCTGAAAGGAGGACCGAGGGGAGGAGGTGAAAGGTCAGAGGGTGGTATGAAGAGGGAGGTGCGTGGACTCTGAAGCCACCTCCCCCCCGCCCCCAAACAGTGGCACAGGCTGCACATGGGTTGTTGGGACCATCCCTTCCCTGTGGCCAAGCTGCTGGGGGTTTCTTGAATCACTCTGTGCAGCCAGCCGGTAGGTCACTCTCAGAATCTGTATTTGTTCATTGGTCAGAGCTTTATGCCCTGTCATCTGTCCCCTTCCGTGGAAGCGGCTCGGACGAGGTCGTCTCTAGTAACCGTGCAGGGTCTGCGTGTGGGATGGGCCCAATTCCAGCGCATGACCTCCAAGCCCCCAAGAGCACAGCCCTGCCCTCGGCAGGCCTCCCTATAGGCGCCTCTGCACACTTCAGAGATCTGTGGTCAGGAAACAGCTAGGAAAGACATTAAAAGTGTGTATGTGTGTGTGTGTGGGGAGGGCATCTCCAACTTAAAAAGACGGAAACGCAGCAGCAGCCAGAGCCCGAGCGTCGTGGAGACTGTGCAGGGCTTGTGGGTGGGAGCGTGGGGAGGTGACCTCGCCACCGGCCTGTCCTCCAGCCTCAGACGTGGGTGCCCGTGTGCTCCCCTCTGCGGCAGCTTCGAGAGGTCTCTAAGCAAACACCTCTCAGCTCAAGCCCTGTCTGCGTGGACTCCGGCCTCTGACGGTCACCTGCGGCTTTCGCATTTCACGTGGGAGCAGGTGGAGGGAAGCCGCGCTCACTCGCCCGGGAGGGGCTGTCATGTCCAGTGCTTGCACCCCGGGAGGGCCGTGCAGCGATGACCGCGAGGCCCTAGCCCCTCCAGGTGCCCGAGGAGTGTCCCCTGGGGGCCTGCCTTCTGGGAGGACTGGACAGCATCTCTGCTTAGCTTTGCTATGGGCTGCCCCGGCTCTCCGCTTTGCCCCGAAGCCAGAGGGGTCACGGTCAATGCGGATGTTCTGGCTGCCTTTCCTCCCCACGAGGGCTGCCGCCTTCTGCCCAGCGTGCAGCGCGTGGTACAGACGGAAGGAGCGTTTGCCATCTGACAGGGAGAAACTCGAGTGCGGCTCTGCATACCTTCGTGTGGCGTTCCAGTGTCCCCTCGGACGAGGCCATCGCTGTCCTGCACTGGTGCACTCACTGCTGACGGCTGGTTCGTTCGCGGAGCAGCGTCCTGCCCAGGCCATCCCAGCAATGGCCCCCTGGGCAGGGTGTCGCGTCTTTGTCAAACCGGACTAGTCTTGCAGGGCCGAGTGCCCTTCGGTGGGTTAATGGTTCTATGCGGTTTGTATTTCATCCAGTGTTCATTTGAAGCAGCAAATGTCACGAAATGCCAAAGTAAAGATCAATTCTCTCCTTCTTTATCATTTCAAGACATTTTAAAGACAAAATTAGGTCAATTGAAAACTAATCTTTAAGTGGATTATTGTGCCGTCAGGTGCTCCCGCGGGTTGCTGTGTTTAACTGTGGGGTTTGCGTGGCCGTGTACAGGGTAGTGTGGGGTGTGTGTGGCTGGTGCAATGTGGCCTAGTGTGAGGGTTATGCTGTTGTGTGGGTTTTGCCTAGATTTGTGTGATGTAGGGTTTGTGTGGCCACGTACAGCAGGGTGTGTGGCTGTGTATAGTGTAGGGTTTGTGTGTTTGCGTCTGTGCAGGGTTTGTGTGGCCGTGTGTGCTGTGGAGCCATGCCCAGGCAGCCATCCCCACCCGGAAAGGGAGGCAGAACAGCGAAGGGACGGTTTGGGAGCATCGGGCCTCAGCTTCCTCGGTAGGGGGAGATGGGGGCACCCCGCCATCTGAGCTCCCTGGTTGCTGGAGAGGTCATAGAGGGGGGCTTGGAGCGGCTTTGCACACGCACACGCTTGCATGCACATACATACACTTACGCACTCCCAGAATCTCTTACAAAACCAAGGTGGGGAAAGAACTGCTTCTGTTTTGATCTCTGAACACTGGGCCCTTTTCTCGTTGCACACGGGGACTTTTGCTTAAATGGTTGTGAGGAAAACTCTCCTTTGCCATCCATGGAATTTGTTTGGATTTCTCTCCACAGGAAGACCCCTTGTGCTTTCACTGTTGCAGAGGAAGGCCCTGTTTGTGTGGCATTTGGCTGTCCCATGGGGCTGAGCCACACCCTCACCATCGGGAGGGCAGGTGGCACTGCCGGTGTCAGAAAGTTGGCATGCGGTCCTCCACTGGGACGGTCGAGTGATGGGGCCTTGAGGGACGTGCCTGGTGGGCATTCTCCCCGGGGCGGGTGGGCTTCCCGGCCCTCCCACCCCGTGCTGTGCAGGCTAGACTCGGGTCCTGAGTAAGGGGCTCAGGCCTTCCCTTGCCTGCCCACCCCCCTGTCCATCCCGCTGCCTCGCCGTCCACCCCACAGCTCCCCAGTCCTCCTTCTGGAGGGAGCCCCGCGGGGGTGGCGGCCAGCGTGGCGAGACCGAGGGAGGGGGAGCTGGGGTCCTGTGCCATCCCCGTCCTGTCCCCTGTCGCTGTCGCTGGGTCCTGCCTGCCATTACCCAGCCCCTGACCATGGCCTGCTCACCGTGATCAGAATTCACCAGGTGGTTTTTGAGGGAAATGGGAGTCTGCACAAGACTGGAGAAAATCGATTTTGTCCCATGACTGTCCTCAGACATATCTCTATTTTTATTAAATCATCTCTCTCTGCGGTGAGTTTCGCTTTCCCCTCGGGGATGAGCTGCTGGCACCTGAGCCTGCGAGACCCTGGGCTACTCCCAGCCCCCACCCTGGCTCCTGGAGAGAGAGCATGAGCCCAGCCAGTGCGTTCCTGGGCACTCGGGCGGCAGTGGCGGGTGGTTAGCATGAGCCTGACGCCCCACGGTAAGACGGAGAACCCAGTTCCTCCGCGTTCTGGGCACTCGGGTGGCAGTGGCGGGTGGTTAGCATGAGCCTGACGCCCCACGGTAAGACGGAGTTGACTTTTTAGTTACATGACCCTCCCTGCCGTCAGAGACCCCCAGAGCCCGAGGATTATGGCATCTTGTTCCAGCAGTTTCCCTTCGTGACATGGAATTTCCATCAATTCAGAGAAATGAGCTCGGCAGAGAGGCTTCTGGAAGGGAGAGGAGAGGCGTGGGGTGGGACCGTTCCTGAGTATTCTTGCTCTGGGCACGTCCTTTAATGGTGGTTTTTATTAAAGCCATTCATGTGCATGATTTTTACTCTACTTTACTTTGACTTTTATTTTTTATTTTATTTCATTTTAAATAGGCTCCATGTCCACTGCACAGCCCAAAGCAGGGCTTGATCTCACAACCTCCAGATCAACACCTGAGTGAGATCAAGAGTCCAGTACTTAACCAACTGAGCCACCAGGTGCCCCATGTGTGTGTTTTTTAAAGATAGAAAGTTCTAAGAGGCCTTTTACCGAATGCCCTTCTCCCCACCTCCTCCCAGCTCAGAAGGCGGCCACTGTCAGCCTCTTTTAAGTAGTGTGTTTATCTCTGCCAATCTAACTAGCTTCTTGATTTTTTAACTTTAAAGACTTTCTGCAGCAGAAAGACCTGCTTTCCTACCATCCGCTGCCCACCTATCCTCGTTGGGGCCGTGTAGGTGTCACTCACGTGGAGTCCCTCAGCGCACGGCTGTGGCCGCAGCTCCACCCCACGCCCCCTCTGTCAGCCTCCCGGTTAACAGGCATCCTAGTTCCTGTGAGAACCGTTCACTGACTCATCCCAGTAGCTCCCGTGAAGGGCCATCTCCCGGGAAGTGGGCAGCACTTACCTGCGTGTGTTGAAGATCTTGCTGTACCCTCGTACCTCCCCATCTGGGGTGCCCCATCAGGCACAGCAGGGCTGCCTCCTGTGCTGGAGGAGGCCAGGGCTTGGCCCTCCCTGTGCAACTGCCCTGCCAGTCACAGCACCTGCTAGAGCCTGATTGGTGAGGCCTGGGATCCTCCCCACCCCAACCAGGGAGTCCTCAAGGCTGTCAGGTGAGCCTGCAGGCTCGGCAGCAGCCAGCTCTCTCTGGCCCCATGAAGCCCACAGAATATGGCTCTGCCCTAAGGCCTCCCATGATCTGGCCGGGACGTGTGCAGCCTTCTGGCCTATGGCTCCTGCTTCACCCACCCAAGTGGCCGTCCTTCCTGTGTGCCTCATCCCATGACTAGGGTCTCAGGCTTCCCTGGGAGGCCTGCCTGACTCCTGGCTGTTCTGGTCGCCTATGGCTCTTGTCCTACACTCTGTGAGAGGGGTTGCTCCCTTCCTTGACAGCCTAGTTGGGGGTCTGGGCCATCAATGTCGGCCATGGATGGAGGCGTGGTGCCGTATGTCAGATGTGCAGGAGAATAATGGGCATCTGCAGAAATGCCACGTTCCCTAAGTGACACATATTCAGATAACCACATGGTTGTGTTTCAGTTTGAACCAAGCCCTTGACCTCCCTGGGATGGACGCTGAGTTCACCTGGAGATTTGGCCTCGTTCAGGGCCCAGTTTGTTTGTGAGCTTGGGGCTGGGCAGCCGCCACGGTCTCGGGAAGCTGTGTGTACTCTTGGGACGTGAAAAAACTGGGCTCCAGAAAGTGGCGTGAGCACGTGTTGAGGTGCTGTCTGTAGCAGGTAATGTCCTGTGCACCTCCCTAACCGTTCGGCCTCGCGGTCATGCAGACCTGCTGCCGCTTGAGCCCGGACCGTGGGTTAGAATCCGTTTCTTCACGACCCACCCTGGGCGTGCACGGGACTTCTTGGAAACCACAGCCGGTTTCCCCTGAAGCCACTGGCAACGAAATAATTCCAAAGCAGAATCACAAAAATCCTTCTGTGTTTTTATTTAAAAAACTATGTTTGGGATCCCTGGGTGGCGCAGCGGTTTGGCGCCTGCCTTTGACCCAGGGCGCGATCCTGGAGACCCGGGATCGAATCCCACGTCGGGCTCCCGGTGCATGGAGCCTGTTTCTCCCTCTGCCTGTGTCTCTGCCTCTCTCTCTCTCTCTGTGACTATCATAAATAAATAAAAATTAAAAAAAAAATTTAAAAAAAAATTAAAAAAAAAATTAAAAAAAAAAAACTATGTTTGATGTGGATGATGGCTGCATGTATGCTGTGAGGGGCACGGCCTCTGCAGGTCCTTGGGACAAGTCCTGGGGCAGCCGTCCCAGGGCCCCCAGCCTGCGTGTGTGACACCAGGGGCCGGCCACCTGAATCTAGGTTTTGGTGTCACCACAGGCTGCCTCGGAAGGCCGGGGAGTTCCAGCTGGGCCTGGGTTGGGAGGTGCTGGGCCAGTGCCTGGCTCTGCAGGCGGCTTTCAGGACACTCTCCACGGAGGTGGCGGCTTCCCCGGGCCGTGCAGTGCAGGCTGCCCAGGCCTCACCTGGAGGCCCCTCCCCCTGCTGGCAGGAACTCTGAGGGCAGCCAGCCTCCACGCCCACACCTGTGCCCCCCCGGGGCCCTCTCCCCGACTAGGCAGCAGCTCTGGCCGGCTGCATGGCACTCGCACCCTGGGCCCGTTCATAAACCCTTGGGTCGTCGTCAACCCCCCGGGAATGTGGACCGTGTTCCCTCCTCCCCCTTTCACAAAGGAATCTCGTGTCTAGGGGAGCGTCTCCCCCACTCCCCCCGGCCTGGGACGCCACCTGTGCCCAGCCCAGCTGTCCCTGCACAGCCTCCGCCAGAATAGCTGCCTGCAGGTGCGGTGGACGGCGGCCGACTGTGGGTTTGCCAGTGACTCTCTCCCTGCTCATTCCTGCCTGTGAATCAGTCTTGCCATTAAGGAAAAAATTACACCCACCATTCAAATCATTAATTGAAAGGCCCTTATTATCTCATTAATGGTGTTTGATATCTGAGGCAGATAAACTTGGAGCAGCTCATCTGTTCAATCCCTGAAGAAATGTAATTACTTCTTGGGCCTCATTGAAATGTCTCCCTGTCAGCTGTCACGCGCTCCCTGCTGCAGCCGTGCTCGCGGACCCCAGGAGGATCGGGTGCGGGGGCACCCGAACCCCAGCCAGGTGGGCAGCCTGGGTGCCGTGCTTTTGGCTGGTGGTCTCCCTCGGGATTAGCCCTGGCAGGGTTGTGGAGACAGGCTGGGAAGGGGGACAGGTTGGCCCCAAGGCTGGTGACGCTTGCATGGGGAACGCCTGAGACTTCGTACTTTAACTTGGGGTGGACAAGGAATCAAGTGGGAGACGTGTCCCCGAGGCTGTGTCCTCACTCCAGACCTGGGGTTCGCTGGGTCAGCTGCCGAGCTCTGGACCTTGTGGAAAGAGCCCCTTATGCCCCACGGTGGTTCTGTCCACTCCCCCGAGTCTCTTCCCACTTAGCCACATCCTGCGTTTCCCATGAGACCACCGCACACCCCTGAGCTTCCCGGGCTCTCTGCTGGCGAGGGGCATGTGCACCCAGGGAGGCCGTGGTCTGTGTATCGCCCAGCCTGTGCTCTGCCAGCACAGTCTAGCCTGCAGGGTCTAGACCTGTCTGGGGGGCAGCCTGGCATCTGGGACTGGGCCATGGGAAAGGAAAGAACGGGCAACTTCAAGGTTCTGAGATCCCCACTTCCAGTGGAAGTGAAAGGACCATGAGCTGTGGATGGCAGCTGGGGTCCCACAGGGCTGGCGCTCTCGTCTCCCTCGACCTCCCCCTGCCCCCTCCAGCCCCACCCCTGCCCCAGTCCTCTCGGCCACACCCTAGGCCCACAGCTGTGCCCTAGGTCCTCAGGGCCATACTCAGGTCCTTCATGGGGGAAGGCCCATTTCAGCTGGCCGGGGACCTCTTTGGGCCAGGCTGTAACGTGCCTCCTGGAACCCAGAGCCTTGGGCCACAGGCACAGAAAGCCCAGGGCACCTGGAGGCCTGGGCTGGGCCCTCCCAGCCACCAGCCTGTGTGAGTCCACAGGCGACACTTAGCTTCTCCGCGGGTGACTGGTGCTGGCGAGTTGCTCAGATGGTGTCAGCAAGTGGGAATCCTGCCGGCGACAAAGCAACAGCAGATGGCCCATTGGCCCCCTCCCACCAGACCCCCTGACCTGAACCCCCACCCCCATCAGGGAGCCCCAAGGGCCCAGTGTCACCACAGGTCACCTGTCAGAGCAGCCTGTGCCCCTGTGGGTCCAGCACAAAGTCCATGCCCAGCCGCGGGGTCCTGGCTCGGGAGGTCCAGCAAAGGGAGACCAAGACAAGCTGGACGGGCTGCCTTGCAACCCATGGCCAGTCCGGAAGGCCCTCTGACTGCACGGGAGGCTCATTCTCTCACCCTAATTAGTTTGAGGTTTTTCAGGGCAAACAGGAAAGGATTTCTCAATTCGGTTTTGAGGTGTTTGTTTTTTGTGACAGAGCCCACAAAGACATGGCATCGATCTTTAATTCCTCACGCTAAGAGGATGGATTTGCTCCTGCCTTACTTGCCACGTCTGATTCTCAGCTGGGCTGGGGAGGGGTGGGTAGCGGGGTCCAGCCGAGACCTAGGGCTCCGTGGATGCCTGGCCGGGGCCTGGGGCGCTGTGGACGCCTGGACAGGACCTGGGGCTCCGTGGACGCCCGGCCGGGGCCTGGGACTCCATGGATGCCCAGACTGGACGGGGACCTGGGGCTCTGTGGACGCCTGGCCGGGGCCTGGGGTGCTGTGGACGCCCATCCTGGATGGGACCTGGGGCTCCATGGACGCCCAGCCAGGACCTGGGGTGTCGTGGACGCCCGGCCTGGATGGGACCTGGGGCTCCGTGGACGCCACGCCTGGCCAAGACCTGGGGCGCCGTGGACGCCTGGCCAGAACAGGCAGCTGCTGAGCCCTGGTGCCTGTGGTTGCCATGCTGCCACTCACGGCCCCCGGTGGGACACTTGTCCACCCCTATCAGGGAGCTGACGTCCCCCACTGTGCCCCCATCTTTCCTTCTGCTCAGTCTGACCTTGGAGCCAGGTGCCTCTGCCCCAGGCTGCACACGCTGTACCCTAGAGACCCTCCTAGCTGACAGCAGATTGCTTCCTGGCATGGGCTCGGTGTGTCTACCGTCAGAGGGTACCAGCCCCCTCTCAGGGGTGCTGTGAATGCAGGGGTCGGGGATGCTCTGCGGCACATCATGGTCACCTAATAGGATTCCTAATCCTCAGTAACCCAGGGGCTCGGGGTCCCCAGACAGAGGGCAGTGAAGGAACCATGCCTGGAGCCTGTCAGGGTCATGCCCAGCCCCTCACTTACTGAGAAGGAACGGCCCAGAATCCCAGCATAAGAAAGTGGCTGTGAACTGACCTGGCCCACTGCCTGCTGTGAGCTCTGTATGGTCTGGGTAAGGGCTCCGGCTCCTGTCCCTGGACGTGCTCCCCTCGGGGACGGGCCAGGCAGTGGACGCCGCTTAACCTGCAGCTGGGCACCATCTGTCTGCCTGGCATGCTGTCCTTCTGGGGGAACTCTTCTCCCACTGACCTGGTTGGCATGTCCTTGAAGAGCCTCCCTGGAGAGTCTTCAGGGTTTTGGGGGGCAGCTCTGTCCTTCAGCTGCCTTGTTTAGCGGAAGCCCAGGACACACACGGCTGGCTCCGTCTGCCTGTCCCACCTGGTGGCCCTGCCTGGATTTGGGCCCTTTGACATAGCCAGGCTGGGTAGGCCCTGGGTACACGGGGCTCAGGGCCCATGAGCTGCCCCGCAGGAGTCCAGTCCAGCTCCTGCGTTCCCTGCCAGTGGAGCCACTGCCCTCGCCCTCTGCAGGCAGCGGCAAGGCCCGTACTCTCACAAGGTCCCCATGGGAGGCTTCGCAGAGAGTGACACCGCCTTTCCCGGGGGTGTCAGGGTGGTGAGCCTGCACCGTAGCACCTGCCTCTCTGGCCACTGTGGCCGGCGCCAGCTGCGGTGCGCCCACGGCGGGGCTGCCTCCACCAGGATGCACATTTGTATTCAGGTGTTGCTGTGGGAGAAGCTCCACTCTCAGTGCCGTGTTTTATGTCTCAAAATAATCCCATTGTAATAAACCTAATTCCTGCCCGAACATGCATACCAGCCTGTGCACCTGTCACAAAGTCAAATAATGTGACATCTCCTATTACATTATCACTCTTGATTAGAATCTCACTCCTAAATACCAGCCTGTGAGTCTGTCTGCACTCCCTGCCACATTAATATCTTTTTATAATCATTATCAGATGACACCTCTGTCACTCTGGAGATGAGTAGCTGGGAGCAGCGATGACACCCCAAATGAAGCCCAGCAATTTGTAACACAGTCTCCTCTCCTTGGGAGCAGTGGACATAATTTTGAGCAGAAACCGAGCTGTATGTATTTAGAAATCAATTGAAAAAATCAAATTGCTCAGGCTCCAAGTGGCACGTGCTGGATTGTCTCTTCTATGCTCCGCTTCCCAGTTGGCTGCACTTATTTAAAGATGGATCTCCTCAGTCATGGGGAGTGCTACCCAGTGGGGTGGTTTCGGGGAGTGGGCTGCCTACCAGGGAGCTGCCCCTGCTTGGCAGCCAGCCAGGCCTGGGGGCGGGCGCTCCTGCAGCCCCAGCAGCCCCGGGGAGCGGTGCCGGGGTCTCCGTGGCTCTGGTCCAGTTGCCGTGTGGCTCTCTGCGCTGGGGTGCCTGGTCAGTGCAGTGAAAACTCGGCCTCCCTGGGGAATATGCCTCCTCCTGCCCGCCCACAGGTAGCCTGAACAGGTGCTGATCTGGCGGGGCCTGGGGTGCAGGCCTGTAGGGTGGGCTTAGGGCCAGCTCTGTTGCTCAGCAGCCCCAGCCTTCATCACACTGCCTTGCTCTAGCTGCCCCGGGTCTGTAGAGTGAGAGGCTCCGATGACAGTCGTCCTAGGAGCTGTCCCCTGCTTCGGCTGGCTTCTGTGGAGCTCACTGTGCTCTTCATGTGCAAACTTCTAACCCTTGCAGCAGCCCCACCAGAGGGCTGTTGTCCTCATAGCTGGAGTTCAATGGGATTGACCTGGCGAGGTCACACAGCTGATCCTGACCCCAGGGTAGTCCCGCTTCACACCTGGGCCCTCCCGCCCTCCACCATGGGCTCAGGAAGCCCCTCCCGGCCTCCCCAGTCAGAAGGGGGCCCCAGGATTCTGCAAGAAGAAGTGGGACCAGAGGAGATTTTACCAAATGTGGTTTTCAAGGAACTTGACTTTTCCTTTGTTGCTCGTGTCTAGTGGGGGTTTCTTTAAAAAGTAGGATTGTTTGTGGTGTTTTCTGAAGTGGAGGGAGGAAAAAAAAAATGGGCTGATGCCGTAAAGATGACAGTTTTATGTGTCAGATTCCAGTTCTTCCCGTGTAGAACTCAGGTGGTAATACTCTGAATGGGACTGGAATGTCTGTTGCACACAATGGTTACTGGCATGTAACGTGTTCATTTTTATGCATTAGTTTTATCAGTAACGGTGCTAACTGAACATAAGCCACGTCGGCTTCCTGTGTGCTAGGCTGTCTGCTAGGCCCCGGGGGTGCATACCTGAGTCCAGCACAGCTGTGGCCCGTTGGTAGCTCATGGAAGGAGCTAGTAGCCTCCAGATTCTGAAGGTGGGAAGAAGAGAGCTGTGGGGCCTACCTTTAGGCCTGTCCCAGAAGTTATATGTTCCCACCTGTCCACCACCTGCCACCCACCCATCTGCCCATCTGTTCACCCACGTCTCCACCCACTCACCCATCCACCCCTCCATTTACCCACCCATTCACTCTCCACCCATCATCCTTCTACTCACCTGTCCATCCACTCATCCACCCACTCTTCCACTCATCGACTTACCCATGCACCCACTCATCCATCTGTCCATCTGCCCTTCCACCCATCCGCTCGTCCACCCTTTCCTCCATCCATCCACTCATCCATCCACCTTTCCATCCACTCGCACACCTGTCCATCCACTCATCCACCCATCTACCTGGCCCTCTGTCCAACTACCCATCCACCTACCCTTCCACTCATCTTTCACCCACCCACCCATCCCTCCACCCATCCAGAACTCAGCATTTAATTGGACACATGCCCTGCTGCTCTCAGTTGAGCTCTGTAAAGTTTGAGCCCTGTGGGGCCTAGGCTGTCTGAGTCTTTGCTCTCAAGGATCTCAGTGAGGTGCTAAGGCCCATGGGGGAATCCTCTGTAGATGCTGAGGGCGGGTGCCCCGTGGAGATGGTGTGAGGAACCACACAGCTCCCCAGAAGAATGTGCTGGGGGAACAGAGTCTTCTGACTTAAGCCTTGATCTCCAGGAGGCTCTCTTTTCCTGGAAACCCTTGGCTCTGCGCCCCGCCCCCCCCCCCAGGAGGGACACTGTGCAGGTGGTCACAACCAGGAGTCCCCTCTGTCCCCACCCCTGCCTACCCTCCCTGGCCAGCTTGAGCTGGGCAGTGTCCCCTGTGTCACTGAGGACCTCAGCAGAGCAGATGGGGGCGGTGAGAATCTACTCTGTAAACACCTCCGTGGATTAATGAAGACCCCCCAGGTCTGAGTACTTGGCAGTGACCCTTTAACATTTCTGAAAAGAACAGTGTCCTAATGGCAGACAGCATGCAGCCAGGGTTCCTAGCTGCAGGAGGTAAGAGCCCCGCCGTGCAGGCTAGGTGGTTTTGAATTGCTTTTAGGAGTAAGCTTGCATTTTAAATATTGCCATCAGTGTGTTTGTCCCATAGCACTGAACCTGGGATGGTGGTGACACAGCACCTATTGTATGGAAAGCAAGGGATTTGAATAACAACGGGGCCCGGTACATGGGGTCCCTTCCTGGCCGTGCTGTCTGCTTGTCCGCTGTCCCCTCAGTATGCTAGGCTCTCTGACGGGCACCCGTGCAGACCCATGGGCCTGCACAGCCTAGCTGCTGGAACACGAAAGGCCGTGCCAGGAGGAACCTGCCCAGGGCATGAGACCAGGGAGGAAGCATGAGGGCCTGCAGACTCCTGGATGCATGGGAAGGGCGTCCTGTCACTCGGCGCCCTGCTCCACACTCTCCTTCTGGCCTCATGCAAGTCAGGCCTTCGGTGAGATACTTCCTGAAGGCCCCCGGCCTGCCCCTCACTCCTGGTGAGGCCAGAGGGCCCTGGCCAGTGGTGTCAGGCACTGCGTGCTTGCAGACAGACACAGAACCTTCCCGCACACCCGGGTTAAGGATGTTAGACACCAGAGCTGCCTTTGGCTTCTTCTGTAGGAAGAGAGCCTGACCCCTGCTCACCTCGCTCACCCCCTTCACCCCCTTCACTCCCTTCACCCCCGCCTCCAGGCTTCTTGAGCTGGGCCTCTCATCTCGGGGCCTTCTAGCTGTCAGAGTGGTGCGCTGGGGCTTGAGGCCTTCAGTGGAGCCGGAGGTGAAGTGGGCTGTGACGGGGCATTTGCATTCCCAAAGCTCCTCTCTCTGAATGTGTCCATTCATCCCAGAAGGTTGTGTTTGGGCGGGGCCCTCGGGGCGCTTCTCCAGAGGCACTAGGAGGGCCTTTTTCTGACACAGGCTTTGCATAAACACAAAGAAGGCGGGTAGAGGCGTCTCCCCTGCACCAGCGCCCACCAGTCCCACCTCCCAGGCCGCACTGAGGGCCCAGGAACCGTTGCCAGCCCGGAGCCCCAGAAAGGTTGCCGTGGGGACCAGTTGTGGTCTCTGTAGTCTCCCCCAAAGGCATGCTGTTCTAGGAGGAGGAGGAGAAATGTTACGCAGCCAAAACTTAAGGGAAATCCAGTAGAGCTGGGCTAGGTAATTAACAAAAGTCTAATTTTCCTATAAATTGTTGATGTTTATGCTGTTGGCCAGCTTTGAAAATATCCTAACTAGTTGTGATTTTTTTTTTCCTATGTCACCATCTACTTTTACTCCTAAATTTGTATATTTACCTTCACTCTTTCTTAAGTGTGCCCCCCCCCCTTCCCCATTGTAACCTTTACGGCTTAACCAGGTTTCCAGGTCAGCCCACGTAATGCCCTCTGAGCCAGAGGCAGGAAGAACTTTCTAGCAGAGGCCTGGGGGAGCTCTCTGGTCGACTCCTGTGTGGCACCTTTTGTCCAAGAGCCACGGGTTCCTGTGCGTGGCTGCCGGGACACCCCCGGCCGGTGGGGGAGCCGTGGAAGGAGCCGTGTGCCCCGCGCCTCCAGCTCAGACCCTGGCAGTCAAGCCACAGCCATTCAGGTCCGGTTGCTGGGCGGAGGTGATCCAGGCCACAGCTGAAGTGACGTTAGGGGACTCTGTAAGGTCCGTTCCTGGAGGTGGAGAGCTGGGGCCCGGCCCAGACAAGGTTGCTGCCCTCCGTGTCGGCCCGTCAGCGTGGGCAGCTCACCCCCGGCTGCCTGTCTGCGTTCAGAGATGACGCAGCAGATGGTGTGCTGGACGGGGCTGCGAGCCCGCTCTGGGACCTGGGCCAGAGGTCCCCCCCTGCAGCGGCTCCTGCCTTGGGGGCCGCCTGGGAAGGGGCACGGAGGGGCCTCCCCGCAGCCTTCCAGGGGCACCCACCCCTCAGGCCCTCGCTCACCCTCAAATACCACCGACCACCAGCACTCCCAAGAGAGCGGCACCTGCCCCCACATCTCCAGGCTGTCTCCAAACTAGACAGATGGGCGTCGGCCTGAGATGAGGTTCAGAGGGGTGGGAAAAGCCAACCAGTTCTGAGAGATGAGCATGGAACGAGGTAGAAGCAGGTGACATGGGCGGGTGGGGAGGACGGAGGCGCGGAGGGGCCATGAAGACTGCTGGGCCTGGAAACCCAGGGAGGGCTGAGAAGTCCTAGTGAAACCAGGCCAGCGTCCCCTGCGTTCACCAGAACCAGAAGCGGCCAACCATAAACAGAGATAAAAGTATCTCCCCCATAATAATTATTTTGTTCTTCTAAAAACTTGCTGTGGCTGCTCTTACTTTACAGCGTATTTGTAAGCTTCAAATGAGCACATTTTATTGTTCTCTAATAGGTATTGCCTTCTAGCTGGCACGCAGCCCCTGGAGGTCTAGTCCCAGAGCATGTGTCCCGCGCACACTGCACCCTGGCACCGTCGTCAGGGCCCGGGGGCTGATAGGTGGTGCACTCAGAGAGGTGGGCGACGCGTGGTCACCGTGTGTCCCATTCAGGCTGCACCTGGCATCCTGGCATCTGCGTCTGCGGCAGACACTCTCTAGTGTTGTCTATTCTTAGCAACTATAATATGGTGGCACGAGGCTGACTGTGGCACAAGTGTGCCCCTTTGCAGGTCATCTGCCACCTCTCCATAACTGGCAGGAGTGGACTGAGCTCCAAACACAGAAAGCCTGGCTGGCACGGTAACTCCTCCAGCTCTAACCAGCTCACTGTGCCCGCAAAAGTAGAGCAGCCCCGAGCCAGCGTGGTGAGTGAGACCTGGAGTCTGTGGCCCAGGTGGATAGAGGACCTGGAGGCAGGTCTGAGGCCCGGCCTGGGGCCCGAGAGGAGCCCGAGGCCTCTGAGGGGGTGACATGAAGCTGGGGCCTGGCCAGCACCCCCACTCTGCCCAGTGGGCTGGTGCCATGGCCCACAGCTTCCTTTGTCCGGGCCATGTTGGAGAAGAGGCTGCCCTGGGGACCCGGCTTGCCAGAGAGCCCTGGGGATGTGCAGAGGCTGCATCCCAAGAACAAGAAGCTGGCTCCCATTGCTGGAAACTCTCAGATGCCTTAAGAGAGACACAGACCAAAGCTGATCTGAAGTGTCTCCCCACCTTGGACAGTGGTTCCCACAGGAAACACCTCTTGAAGGGAGCGCAGGGCCTGCCACGTTCAGCAGCTGCTGAACACCTGCTGCCTAGAGAGGCCCCATCTGTAACGTGGGGACCCCGGCTGCTGCCCACCAAGTCCTAGAATGATCCAACGAACACGTGCAAGAAGAACCGTGTGATACACACAGAAAGGAATGAAAATGGGATGAGATCACTTGGTTCCCGTAGGTGCGCCCCTGCTGGCTGCGAGCAGTGGGCGGGTCTCACAGACCTGGCAGGACCGCAGACCTCTGTCTCCGAGCGGGGGGTCTCTCCCAGGGCGCCCACGCTCCCAGTGAATACTCTCATTCCATGCCTTTCTTGGCGGCCTGACTCGATGTTGCCACCCTGGCCCAGCCGAGGCTTCCCTGGGCTCTTAGGGACCAAGCAGGCAGGGGGTGGGGAGGGCAGGTGACAGAGCAGGTGAATGGCCAGATGGTTGGACGTCTCACCTGTCTCCAGCCACTAGTGATTAGTGTCCCTTGTCCTGTCACCTGTGGAGGGGGGGAGTGTCATGCAGCACCAGGGCCCCCGCGCAGGGGCTGTGGGACTGCTGATGATAATGGATGTGTCCGGGGGTGTCACATTAACAACACACCTATGTCCTCATGGGAACAGCCTCCAACTGGCTTCCATGACACAAAGCCTGGAGAGTCTGAGAGCCCGCGAGGGGCATTGCAGACCTTATTGCACCTGCTTCATGGCACTGTGGGCAGCTCCACTTATCTCTCTCAGATGCTTTTCAGAAAGTTCTAAAAGTAAGAACTTAACGATAATTAGACTTTAGCAAAATGCCGAAGCATTTATTCCTGTGCTTGGCCACAGTGTTAGTTCTTCAGAAGGAGGGGCTGTGCCGCATACACAGGGCATTCTGTGCAGGTGCCCAGGCCTGCTGCTGCCTGAGGCCTCCTGCAGATGGGCAGGGCTGGGGACAGAACGCTGGGTTGGGGGCTGCCCTGCCGCCTGGGGAGAAGCTTGCATTGGCCGGTTCCTAGGGGGCTCGTTCATCCATGGGCAGTGGAGGGGTGTAGCCTTGCCTCCTGGGGGGCTCACAGGCATCATGGGAGCCCCCTGCAGATGAGAGCACTTCCATGTGCCCAGTGCGGAGTCAAGGAGGGTCCCAAGAGGAATGACACTGGAGTCGAGAAGCTCTGTGGGCTCAGGACACTCGGCCTTTTGGACATTGATTTTCCTGAGAATTTGATGACTCTCCTGGGAGCTTCCAGGAGTTTGGTGAGGCTTGTAATGTGGAGCCTGGGTGATGACAGTCTCCAAGTTCAAGGACATGTGAACCTTTGGCCCTGCCCCTTCCCCACCCACTCTGCCGTGCAGAGCTCCTGACTGGCCTCAGAAGAACCCCTTGGGGGGCATCTCCCTGGGGCTGCACACAGCAGACCACCTACATGTGTCCTGGTCCTGTTTCCATGCTCTGCCTCCTTCCTAGAGGCAGCAAGGGTAGGTCTGTGCCCAAGAGCAGAGAGAAGGGCCACCTCCGGCCTGCTGGGCACTGAGCCCAGGGCTGCTGCCACCTGCACCCACTGGCACTACCCGTCATACCCTTGGCACAGCATGGACACAGCCATGTGGACCCAGCCCACTACCGAACCTGAGTGGGCACTGTGGCACCTGAGAGAGCGTGGCCTGGTCCTGCTGACTTTGTAAGGAGCTTAGTCTGCTGGCTTTGTCATCTGCTGCCTCTAGCATGACTGTGAAAACCACTTTACCTCTCTGTCCTTAGGATTCTCGCCTGTGAAGTGGATATAATATGTTTCTCTGAGCTTGTTCGATTAAGTGAGAAAGAGGTGGGGGGCACGGAGCCGGCACCCTGTAAACACCCCAAGATCAGCATCGGCAGAGGTGGCTTCACTGGTGTGTGGTCATCTCCTGGTCCATGAGCGGGACATGGAAGGACTGGAAGGGAGGCATCTAGGCCCCTCTTGGTGATCCTCACGGGTCCCTGTGACCCAGGGCTGGGAACAGGGCCTCCCACTCAGCTGAAGATGGCAGAGGAGCAGCAAGCGGTCACAACAGTTGGGAGCTCTGCCTCCAGGGCTCTGTGAGCTCTGTGAGCTCCTTCTCATAATCCTAAAAGTCGATAAACATCCCAGCAAGTTATTTTATGGATATCCGCAATCCGATTGTAGAGTGCATATGGAGCACGAGCCCCAGAACAGCCAACCACAGTGGGAGGACGGACACTGCCTGGCAGCAAGACCTCCCACAAGACTGTGCTGTTGCCAGAAGAAGCATAGACGAATAGATCAGCAGAACGACGTGAGAGCTTGGAAATGGACCCATGAATATAGTCGCTGATCTTAACAAAGGAGCAGAGACGACACGTCGGAGCAAGGACTGGCTCTTCCGCAAATGGCACTGGGACACCAGGCATGGCAGCAGAGCAGCAAATCTAGACACAGACCTTATGGTGTTCACGAGAATTGGCTCAAAATGGGTCAGAGAGCTCCATGTAAAATGCAAAACTTTATATAAAACTCCTGAAGTAGATCAAAACCTAGATGACCTTGGGTTTGGTGGTGACATTTTAGACACAATGCCAAAGGCATATGGTCCGTGAGGGAAATAAATGGATAATGACATTGTAATTATAATTACATTACAATTAGAAACTTCTCTGTGGAAGGCACCATCAGGAGAGTGAGAAGACAAGCCGCAGACGGGGAGAAAACCATCGCAAACATAGCTGATGAAGGACCGCTGTCCTGTGTATACAAGAACTCTCAAAACTCCGGGAGAAGAAAGCAAACAACCTAATTAAAACTGGGCAAAAGATCTATACAGACACCTTATTGGAGAAGATGTACACGTGGCACAAAAACCATATGACAATGCTCCATGTCCTGTGTCATCAGGGAGATGCAGGTGGAAACAGTGAGATGCACACCTGCTGGAGTGGCTCACGTCTGGAGCACTGACCGAGCCCAGTGGAGGGGAGGACGTGGTGCAGCAGGTGTGCGCATTCATAGAGGACGGCTTGGTGGCTTCTTCCCAAGGTAGCCGTGCCCTAAACCATGAGACCCAACCGTTGCTGTCCATGGTATTTACCCAAAGGAGTGGAAAATTATGTCCACACGGAAACCTGCAGGTGAATGGTCATTTATAATTTTCCAAACTCGGAGCCCACCAAGATGTCCTTCAGGTGGCGAATGGATAAACAGTGGAGTTTTTTTTTTTTTTTAACAGTGGAGTTTTATTCAGCGCTAGAAAGCAGGGTGCTCCTGAGCCATGAGGAGACACGGAGGAACCATAAATGCGCGTCAGTAAGTGAGAGAGGCCGGTCTGAAGGATACATGCTGGACGATGCCAGCTCTGTGACATCTGGAAGAGACAAACCATGGAGACGGGAAAAGGACCGGTGGTGGGCAGGGGTGATGGGGAGGGAAGGACCACAGGGGGAGCCCAGAGGGTTCTCAGGGCCGTGAAACTTCCCTGTCTGGTGCTAAGTGATGGCCACGGGTCATTACACATCTGTCCAACCCACGGGATATACGGCGCCCAGAGAGGGCGCTGATGTAGGACCACAGTCTCCGGGTGTTGTCATGTGTCAAGGTAGCTTCACCAGTTAGAACAAATGCACCGTCTGGTGGGGGCTGTTGATAGTGGAGGAGGCTGGGGGGGCAAGCAGGTATGTGGGAACTCTACTTTCTGCTCAGTTTTACTGTGCACCCACAAGGGCTCTAAAAGTATTTTTTTTAAAGTAGGTAAACGTGGCCCAGGATTCACCCAGCACTGTGATCTCTGGTCCGTGAGCATACCCAGGTTCTTCCAGCTTGTCCCATGGGCATTGGAGCCTTCTCTGTCCAGGTCTGTTGGGGGGCAGGTCTCTTGCCAGGGTTCCCCGTGCCTTGGCCCTCTGTGCCTGCTGTATTGGCGCCTCCTTGCTTCTGGGCCTGCCCGTCTCTGGGTCCCATATGTATTCAGCAGGCACGAGGGCCAGCCCCATGCTGAGCACTGGGCACATGTGAGCAAGCGGTGGCGCTGACCTCTCCAGGTCCCTAGTCCAGCGCCCCAGCCTCTACCAGCCTCGTGGCCTCTTCTGTTCTAGGCCACAAAATCACCCCCCAAACAGCTTAGCGTTCCATGTGCCCTCTGCACAGTCCCTGAACCCACATGGGACCAGGACATAGGAGACCCTTTGGTAGGAGGACTTCTGTGACAGCGGTGGCCAGTGACATCTGTCAGGGAATACACGGTCATTTACAGAGCCCCTCCTCTTCTGTCATCTTGTGTTAGACCTTGCGATGCCCGGTGAGGCAGAATTGTCCTCTCCAATTTCATGCTGCAGGAAATGGGGCCCAGGATGCAGGACCCCCCAGGGTCACATGGCGTAGAGAGGTGACCCGCTGGGGCTGAGCCAGGACAGGCTTGCCTGGTGCACACTGTGGGTGTTGGGCTGCTCCACAGCCTGTCGGGAGCAGCATGGTCAGCTGGAGGATGCCGGTTTCCTTCACCCAGATGCCTCCTCAGGAGCCAGTTTTGAGGACCTGCAACCTCACGAGGCTGTCACTCTGAACCCACTCTCAGCTGCTTTGAGGCCGTCCTGTGACGGGTGCTGTGCTCCTGTGGAGCCTCCGGGCTCCCCAGCCCGGCAGGTCAGCAGCCCCCAGCATGCAGCAGGGCACAGCTGGCCTTGGCAGGCCTGAGCCACCGCGTCTTTCCTCCTGGCCTTCCAGCAGGAGGAAAATCAGTGTGAGAACATACCCCTGAACAGGTTGGGGAATTTAACAGTTTTTATGGAGTGCGTCACAAGGAAAATACCATTTCGTTAGTGAGCCTATGAAATCAGCTCTGCCGAAAGTCAATATTACCACCTGTTGAGACGTAGCCTTTGAAAGAGTGGTGTGTCGTAGTGGAGCGGGCTGGTGCCCGGCTTCTGGCTGCGGCCCTCCTCCCCGGGGGTGGGGGGGAGCCTGTGTCTCGGCTGTGGCCTGGGGCTGGGGGGGTAGCGTGGGCGCCACAGCGTAGTTCCCAGTTCAGCTCCGGGTGGGTGGGGGGACGGCGGGGAGAGCGGACCAGTGCGGTGGGGCCACGCTCAGTTCCAGATGCCTTTAGACCCTCCGTGGAGGCCACAGGCGGTAGGTGTGCAGGCAGCCCTCTGACACTTGGTACTGGAGTTCAGGGTGGGGGGGGGGTCATGGCCCCACAGGGCACCCCCGAGGAAGGCTGCAGGGGCGGAGAGGGCCTGGCGGACAGAAGTGTCACCAAGAGACTGTAAGGGTGCCCAGCCAACCGGAGGGGGGCCTCTAGGACGTGGGGGGACTGGCTTTGGGAAACCACTGGAGATGGTGGGTGGGACCAGTGTGGGAGCCCTGGAGGGCCTTTGTTGCCTCGGCTAGGGGAGCTGTGCTGGCTGTCTGGACAGCACCCCCAGGGCAGCGGGGCGGGTTCAGCCTGCAGCCCTTTGGCCAGGAGTGGACACTGCCGCTCAGACCCCGGTTCCCCGTGTCTGGCCTGCCAGGCCCACAGCCCGCAGTGGCTCGCACCCTCCCTCCCCGCCCCCCTGCCCCCCCTCCAGAGATTCCTCCCAGGTAGCACTTGCACTGCCTCCAGGCTCCCGCCCCTTAGCAAAGGTGCCCTCTCTGCCACTCTGTACGTGGGCGCATGGGGCGGGTGGGCCCCCCTCCTGTATGTGGGCGTCCTTCCGACCAGCCCTTCCTGAGGAGGCCTCAGTGGACAGCATCTTGCCATGCCCTGTGACCGGCTGCCCGCCCCGCATCCCGTAGAAGATCCCTACAGGAAGGTCTTCCCGGGAGGAAGCTGACGATCACCAAGCCAGGCTTTAAAATACTCTGTGTGCTGACGAGACGTCCCTCGGTGTGTGCAAAGACGTGAAGCAGGAAGGCTGGCTGATTGGGGCCCCCAAGCCCCGCTCCTGTTTCCAGGACCCAAAGGTGTTTTTCTGTTTAGCATTCCTCTTTGGGAAAAGAAATAGGAAACTAATTACAAGGGCAGGAAGCCTCGCTGAGCCGTCAGAGGCCCTCAGATGACTCCGCCACAGTGTCACCTTCTACTCTCCACCTTCCGAGCGCTGTCACCAGCGGGCTGGCTGGCCTGGCAGCTGGCCGTCTGTCCCAGCCGGCTGTCACCAGCCTTCTATTTTTAGTCTTGGTTTGGTCCAGAACTTGACAAGATTTTCAAACTAATAACTGGATTGTCAAAGAAATCAGCTGTCGTCGGGTGGTCTGGGAGGGAGAATGTGGGCGGGGGAGGGGGGAGCTGCTGCGGGGATAGCCGGACACCGGGGGCCGCGTCAGGCTGGTGGGAGCTGCCCGGCCACTCCCCGCTCCTGGAGGGCATCGGGGCCAGCAGGCCGCCCTGTGACCCTGAGGACATCACAGCGTAGCTGCCGCCCTTGAGGGAGCAGGGAGTCTCCCTTCTTGGGCCGGGTCAGCATCTGCTGGAGACTCAGGAGTGGACTTGGTGGCTCAGCTGCCGTCCCTGTGGGGTGTTCCCTGGACCAGGCAGGCCAGTCGCTGCCTGAGGCGTTCCAACGGGAGCAGACACCAATTCCAGAAAGAACGGCCCAACGCATCCCAGCTTCCAAGCTCACCTGCTGTGCCTCCCCATCCTTCCCCCACCCCAGGAGTCCCGGTGAGGCCCAGCCAGGAGCTCCTGAAATCCCTTACACGTCCCCCCGTGTCTGCACTGCTCGCAGACGCCTCAGACCCAGTGGTGTAATTTAATCTTGGCTACGTTTTTATCTTCCACTTACACATGTACTTATTAAGAACAGGTGTTTTATGTTGAATGTGGATTCAGGCCCCAGCATCTCTTGCACAGGCAGGAATACAGATGACCTGTCCCTCTGCAGACTGTCGGGGGTCATGGCTTGGGGCTGGGACCATGACCCTTGACCCCTGCCCCGCGTGGTCCCTGGAGACTGGCCCGGGGGCGCAGATGGCCCACTGGTGAGGAGCTGCCCAGGGGCTGGCCACAGTGGCCCAACCAGCACCTCTGCCCACAGAGGGTGCACGTCAGCACGCAGGAGCGCACAGGTCCTGTTCCGGCTCCAGCTGGGGCCAGGACGGTGGCCAGGCAGGTGACCAGGCATCATGCCACGCATGTGTGCCGTGTCCTCCATCCTCAGCATGGCTCCTGTCGCCTTGGAGGGGTGTTGGTAGTGCCCTGGGGTCCCAGGTGTGGATGAGATGATGGTGAAGCCACAGGTACCTTACCGCAGTGCCTGCCCGGCACCAGCTCCGCTCTAAGCACTGCCGCCCGCCCTCCCAGCCCCGAGCTGGCTCATCACGGTCCCCAGCGCACAGGTGAGGGACTCCGCTCACAGGGTTGCTGGCCGCCTGTGCTCTGGCCTCACTCCCCAGGTCCTGGCGCCAGGAGCCCCTGTGCCCCCAGGCCCCCGGGCGGCACCTCGGCCTCGCGCCTGAGCTGTTAGGTTTTCTAGCCAAGCTGCACAAATCGAACGTCAGAATGCGGACGGAAAAGTGAATTAAACCAATTAGCCCTGCTACCTGACTTGTGTGTCAGCGAGTGACTCCTGTTTCTTCCTTCTCGGTTAAGGGGAGGAAATAATAAGAGTTGGCAAATGGCCCCTTTTAGCCCCGTCATGATTAATTTATTCATCTCTGAGAGTTGGCAATTTGTAAACCTCTGACTGGAGCCGACCTCTGCGCTCTGTGCCACGCGGAGGAGCAGGTGCTGGCGTGTGCTCCGCCCTTCCCGCCGCCCCTGGGAGCCTTCCGGGAGGTTCTCTCTGCCGAGGGCCCCGAGGATGGAGGCGCTGGTGCGCGCCGTCTGCCAGCCGGGCACCCAGGTGGGAGACGGTGTGTGTCCCTCAGAGCAGTGTGATCCCTGCCATGTGGGAAATCTAAAATTTCCTGGAGTTGCGTGGAAGACATCCAGGTGAATTCACTAGTATTTTATTTATCCCAGAAATCCAGAATACTGCCTTTCAGCCTGTAATCCCCATAAAAGCTATGAAGAAGCATTTGTACAGCTTTCGTGCAGACTGACCAGAAGCCTGGGGTGCGTTCTCCGTGACACGTCCCCACGGGCGCTCAGTGGGGACCGGGCCGATGGGGGACCCAGCCGCGACTCGGCTCAGGCCCACATGCCATCTGCTTCATGGTCACTTAGCTGTCCGTCACCTGATACCCAACTCTGCTGATGCTGGCACAGGTGCACCTGCAGGCGGGGCCCCCAGGGGCGGAGCTGCTGGCATCCGCTGCGCAGTGCCCACAGTATGTGACCATGCCTGGAACACAGCCCCAGCTCGGGGTGCGGTCACGAGCCAGCAGACAGACGGATGCCTAAGGTCAGGAACATCTGCCCTTCCTGGGTTCTCTGCCGTGCCTTTCTCTCCTGCTCACACCACCGCCGCCAGGTGCTGGCCCCACCACCTCCTCTCTGCCGAAGACGAACCGACGCCCCATCGCTCAGGGGAGGGTCAGACACCTTCACTGGGACAGAGTTGTCCTTGGGCCTGGAGCCCAGAGCCCCGTGGCCTGGGCGGGCCGGCGGCCTCCCTCTGCGCACCCCCGGTCTGCCCGCTGCACGGCGAGGGGGGCTGTCGCATGTTTGGGGGAGGCCGTGCATCCTGCAGAGCACCCCGGGGTCAGCTGTGCAACGCCGCTTGGTGATGAGAGGTCCTGGCACAGAGACCGATGATGGCTGGGCCTTTACTCCGAAGCTCCTCACAGCTCAGGCGTGGGCAGACTTCTGGGAGAATTTTGAGTTAAATACGGTTCATCTAGTATCTGACATTAGAAGTTGAAGATCCGGGCCAAAGAGACTAAACAGCAGCGTCCCCTCGGGTTTGCCGGCAGCCTCTCGACTGAGCAGCTACGGCGCCCCCGCAGGGCTTCGGGCGCCCGCTGGGTGGGGGCCCCATCCCCGCTGCAGGTAGCACCCCGTCCCCTTGCGTGCCCTCATGCCCCCGGGGCGGACCGTCCATCAGGAGTTCCACTCCGTATTCAACTTGTCTGCTCATCTCTCGGTTTCCCACAACTGATCATTTATTTATCAGAAATGCTGCTCCTGCCGCTGTGATGGTTGCTTTGGCCCGTGACAGTAATTACAACGATCATGACTGAACCTAGTGATGACTGCATAGTAGTGACTGGGGACGAGCAGCAGCGGGGCCACCATGCCAGCCCCGTCATGGGCTCTTTGCATGTGGTGACAGCTCAGGGATGAAGGGACATGACTGTCCCCATTTACAGATGAGGAAACTGAGGTACAGCATTAGGAGGCTTGCCCAGGGTCACGTGACCCGTCAAGGCAGGACTGGGATTTGAACTCTAGTGGATTAGTATCACTTAAAAGCGTGCAGACTTTTCACTGACTTGCCGGGCTGCCAAGCAAACTCCTCACTGACCGCTCCCATGTACTGTGCGTTTGGTTTCAGGGATGCAGGGACGCGTAGACCCATAGATGTCACAGAGGAGACAGAGCAGCTCACAACAGAGGTCCATGGGGCCACGGTGGCAGCGGGGTCCTCTGACAGCTGCGCTGTGGCCGCTGGCCACCCCCCCCCACTGCTGCCCACACTCCCGGGAGCCTCTGCGAGGGGCCAGCGAACAGACAACTCTGGGGTCAGGTGCGGCAGTGTCTGCGGGGGCAGCTGCTGGAACAGGCAGCCCAGGGCTGTGGGCCTTCCTGCCACAGCCCGCTCCCCAGGGCGTTCAGCGTCACCCTGGCCTGCCTGGGGGCCATGTGAGTCCACTTGCCTGCTGCCAGGCTGGCACTGGGGGGCCTCCCTGGGGACGGCCTCCACACGCTCAGGATGGCCCGTCGGTGTCCAGAGCACAGTCCAAGCCGCTTATCCTTCCGAGAGGTGGGACAGCGTGTCCAGGCCTGTCCCTGGGATGCTGGGCTGCCACCCTATGGTTTCCAGAGCTCCCCAGATGAAGGTGACATGCGACAGGACTCAGACCTGCAGACCCCCAGGCGGCCAGGTGGGGCGGGTTCCACTGCTCACCCTGTCAGGATGTGTCGCCGTGGAGCCATGTGGAAAGCCAGGGGTGAGTGGCAGGTGCAGGAACCCGAGCACCTGTGCTGTGGCTGTGTTCACATGGTGGCGTCTCGCAGGCCAGGACGGGAGGAGAGTTACAGGGACCCGACACGTCTGACTTCTCAGGGCGTCAGCATCCTGGGCAAACCTTCCTCCACCTCTCGTGTCTGCTGACGGGGCCGAGCGCTGTAACCCTCCAGGTTTGTGGGACTGGGCTGGTGATGGGGCCCCGGCTCGGCCCTCTGCACTACCACTGCTCCTCCGCCAGAGGAGGGTCTGTCCCTGGGAGGGCCGGACCCTGTGACGTGATCCGGGGACAGCTTCAGAGCAGTGGCCCTTGGCCTGGACCATGTGCTGATGCAAAACCCCTCACGGCTAATCGCTGTCCACGATTCCCGCCTCAGGGACGTCTCTGCCCAGTGCATAAATAAGACAGGCCTTTTAAAAAAAGAAATCTGTATTTAAGGACGTGTCTGGCTGTGTTCTTTGCCTCCCGTAAAGGTCACCCGGATAGATTTTTCCTTCTTTAGCATTGCAGGCTGCGGAGCGCCGGGCATTTCTATTCCCCCTCCGTCCAGTGAACCTGGGGACTAAATTAGATTCTGAAATTGAGTGTGCAGGGGAGTCGGTGAGCTCCCGTAATGGGAGGGTATTGCTTCTCACCTTGCAAGTAGCGAGGTCATGATAATATGAAGCGAAGTGGATTAAAAATAAAACCAAAGGTATTTATTTACGACCTGCTCAGAATTGGATTGGCGTCCGTGTAAGTTGCATCTAATGGTGAGAGACAGCAGATTGATGTTGATCTGTCCCAGGGGACACTCTGCCAGTGAAATTTGCTCCGTGAATTCAATTTAAAGGCCCCCAGAAAGTATCCAAAATGCAAAAGGAAATGGGGCTGAGGGAGGGGAGGAAGCCGCAGCGGTGAGCCGGTGCGGACGACCATCTGGATGCATGTCCCGGGTGGGGGTGGGCTGTGCGCAGCGCGTTGACCCGGGGTGGACCTGAGACACCGCGGCAGCCCTGGTGGGACCTGGGGCCCATCCTGCAGGTCAGGCGCCTGAGGCTGCCGGGATCTGAGCCTAGACGGGCTGCGCAGCCCGCGGCCTGAGTGCTCACGGTGCCGCTCTGCAGGATGGACGGCGCGGCCCTCCTCAACCTCCAGTAAAGGGGGGGCTCAGAGAGGAGGGGCGCCCGCCCGCCTGCCTCGGCACCCCACCTCGTGCCCCCGTCCCAGCCTTGCAGGAACAGGGGCCTCAGTGGATGGTGCCTGTGAGTCTCCCCGAGCTGCTCCTTTCGGGGCAGGCAGGGTGGGGCGGCCCGATCTGATCTCCGCCCCCCGCCCCATCACCTGTCCCCTGCTGGGACCCTCAGAGAGGGGCCAGCCACCCATCAGGCTCACTCAGGTGTGGCTTCTGTGTGGGCTGGTTCTCCAGGACCAGAGCCAACAGGGTTGGCCCACTTCCTGAGGAGTCTGGCCTCAGGCCTTGCCCTGACCTGATGCCCAGTCCCCCACTTCTCCTCCTCTGAGACCCAAGCCCGGGAAGCCATCCGAGGCACACAGCCCTCCCCCGTCCCCCAACTGCTCTGGGTACCAGGGCCTGTGCTCCCCCGAAACCCTCCCTGCCCTTGGGGTGTCACTGGGTGCCCTGGACGAGGACCGTGGTCCATCAGAAGAGCTGATTAGTGTGCAGGGCTGGGTCCTAGCATCACTGTGGTCCTGGTCATGTTTGTCCTTTCCAGCACGTTCTTCAGTATCCCTGTCTGTGGTTTCTAAACTACGAGCTCTTGAGACAGTTCCTCTGTCCTGTGAGGGGTGAGCTCAGTGCCCAGCCTGGCCGGCTGAGACACGGCCCGCTGGGGGGCTGGATGGGCTGCGGGCAGCCAAGGGTCTGCAGCCTGGTCCTCCCTGGAAACACTGAGTATCCAGTGAATGACAGTGACAAGGGCTGCTCCTGTGTCCCCGCCCAGCCAGCGTGTGCCCGCCGGGAGTGCACACACAGCACCCCCAGTGTCCCCACTGAAGCACCTGGTGCCAGGAGGGATGTCTCTCTGTGAAGTCAGCCCAGGCCCGGTGGGGTGCTGGCACTTTCCTCCTGGGTCCTGCAGGACCTTGGAGTGAGCTCGCGGGGCAAGGAGGCACATCGGCAGCCAGGCCCCACCAGGCCAGCGCTGGACCTTGGAGCCCAGGGGAGCCAGTCTCGGGAGGCGGGGGGGGGTCACAGCTGCCCCCAGCATCCCAGCAGCATCGCCGGAAAGTGTGCAGAGCCATGTGAGGCTTCCTCCTGGCTGTGGGGTTGGGGTCTCTCGGGTCCAGAGGGGAGGGGGCGCATGGTGGGATCTGGGAAGCCGCACAGGCCACTCTGGCTCACCAGTGTACTCACCGCTGGCCAGTCCCCAGCGAGGGGAGCCCCGGGGCTGCAGCCCCTGCCCGCTGTGCTCCGCTGCTCTGACTCGGGCTTGTCTCTCTCCCCCTAGGAGCTGTTGCTCTTCCTTCAGAACCTGCCGACAGCCCACTGGGGCGATGAGGACATCAGCCTGCTGCTGGCTGAGGCCTACCGCCTGAAGTTTGCCTTCGCGGATGCCCCCAATCACTACAAGAAATGAGCCGGGGCCAGCACAGCAGGCCTCACCCCGCCCTAGGGCAGCGCACCGAATGTCGCCGGTGGCCACAGGCCCATGGTCAAGGAGAGGCCTTGCTGGGGCAGCCCTGCCCTCCCCGGAGCTGGCCAGGACTGGGCGTCAGACGGGGGCCAGGGCCTGGCTGGGGGCCGCCTCTGTTTCCTAGGATACCAAAGAGAGCCGGGGAGGGTCTTGGCCCTTTGGGAGCCCGGAGGTGGGTGGGCGTCTCCCTCCCTGTCCCTGGAGCGTCCTTGCCAAATGACCGCCTCCTGGAGCCCCCGCTGCGCTGCAGCCTGAGAGCCAGACCCTCTGGGAGAGGCCTGCTGTCCGGTGCCCAGGGCAGGAGGAGGTGGTCGTCATCTCATATCTGCTTTGAAATGCAAAACTCCTATTCTGTTGAGTGAAAGAGAATAAAACAGACAAAACAGCAAGTGGGATGTTGCCCAACCTGTGACGTCTCTGTCCCCGCAGGGCTCCTCGGAGTTGGCCTTATCCCTGTAGCTGCCCGTCACTCTGGCTTTGGCGCATGCCATCTTTCTTGGCCTAGGCTGCCCTGGGTCAGTCGAGCGGCTGCGGAGCTCCGGCTGCAGTGGGCTGGGCGCAGGGTGAGGAGCGGAGCGGGGTCCTGCTCCTATCTCTGGCTCTTGAGTGGGAGAACTCGCCGGCCCGTGGGCTCTTCTGCTGGGAGGTGAGGCGCTCGGGGCCCTGCTGCCCTGGGGACAGCCACGCAGACCTCCGGCTGAGGACATTGGTCTCTGAGTCGGGCCATCAGGGCAGGTGGGCTCAGCTGCTGTCATCAGAGTCCTCAGAGCACTCGTCCGCGGCCTCGCCCCACCGTCCAGATCTCAGGCCAGATCTCAGACACAGTTGCTTCCCGCTGTTTGGGGCCAGGGGTGCAGAATGCCCAAGCGCAGAAGGTCCTGGCCCGGCCTGCCTAGGGCTCTGCGGGGGCCAGATATGCGTCCCACACTCCCCACCCTCCCCCGTGCGGAGGAGCACCTGCCCCGGGCGTGGGGCTGGCACACCCCGTGGCTCCGTGGGCCCACTCTGACCCCTGAGCCTGGACAGACTCCCAGCCCCCTCTGCTGGCAGGCATCTCTTCCTGCTGCGAGCCGGTCCTGGGGCAGCCATACCAGGGCGCACCGTCCTTGCTCCGGTCGGCGGGAGGACGCGCGGGGAGGCTGCAGACGGGGTGGAAAACATACACGCGTATCACGTGTGTGTCCTTTGTTTTGTTATAACGATTCTCGGCTCATTACATGTGGCGTGGAAGTCAGCCCAAGGTACCGTGCAAACGTGAGGGGCTCCCACATCCGTGGAGGTATCTGCCTCAGACCAGCCAGCACAGCCCCCAGCCCCGGGGTCGGGGATTCCTCTCCGCCCAGCGCCCCGTGGTTCCCCGGCCACTGCTCCTTCTCCAGCCAGGGCACCCGGTTCTAGGACTGCCCCCCTGGGCCACCTGCTTGGCCACGTGCCCCCTGCTGTCACAGCTCAGAGCGCTCCGTGTGGCCAGGGTGTTGGGCACACAAAACCTCTGCCTCTTGAGGCAGTTAATTTTTCTGATAGGAGGATCTGCGAAGTTAAACGAGGCCCCACCTGTATTTTCCCATGTCTGAAGCTGGAATTGAACGTTGGCGAGCATCCCAGGAGCCTGGCAGGTGCATCTGAAACGATCGGAGGCTGTTCTGTCTGCATACAATGTGCTGAACCGGGAATAAGGATGCAGCGAACCCCGAGCCTTGGCCCGATTCAAGGACTGTCCTAAGGGAACAGGGCTGCCCTGCATCCGGCGTCTTTGGTCCTCGGGGACCGGGTGACAGCCGAGTGCAGGGCAGTGGCCGAGTCCTGGCCTTTCCATTCAGGCCTGACAGTGGGCACAGCACCATAGTCTTGCTGAAAGCCCAGGAGTACCTGTCGGGGAGAAGGTGGGCTGGGGCAGCGCAGGGGTCACACTCAGGCTGCACCCTGAACCCTGACTCTGCACGACTCGGGGTCAGACCCAGGCCAGCCCCTTATTTGACCACCTGCCAGGCCCGGGACGGAAAGGGCCTCCACACCTGGCCACTCCCTGGGCTCCCAACCTCCCACCCTCATGGGTCATTTAAACAAGGCCCCGTGGGCCCCAGCTCCTCGGGGCTACCTGGATGGTGCCGCACATCTGCACGTCCCCCCATAGTGGGGCTCCCCAGGCCAGCCCATGGCTCTCTACTATCTTGTGGGTCGGCTGGTGGGGTAGGGTGGGCAGGAGACCCCAAGGGGGGTGAAGCACGCACCTCTCTTCCCTGTGACTGGCCTTGTTGCTGGCTTGCACTTGCAGGGTGGGGATGCACCTCCCTTCCCTCGCTCGGAAATGGGGGTGTTGGGTGCCAGGTCAGAGCCTGGGTGACCCGTCGGCAGCCATGGTCTATGGGCACCTGTGGCCTGGCCGTCTCATCCTCAGATGCACGTTGGGGTCTCACAGACCCCCAGGGGCTCAAATCCCAGGGCTCCTGAGACAAGCCCCGAGCACCTGTCCCCACGGGGCTCCACCTGCCAGGCTGCCTGGAGGGACCCTGCCTGTTGGCACTGCTGCCAGACGGAAAGTGCCAGAGACAAGTTCACAGGGCAGCCAGGCTCCAGCAAGTCCGGGCTTCCGTGCTGCCGTGCTCCATGTATCCCCCTGGAAGGAGACAAACCAACCCCGTCCAGCGTCTGAACAGACCGATCGCACCTCTGACACCCGGAGCTCAGGCCTCTCGCTGGACCGCGGCAGGTGTGTGTACCGTGGAGCCACTGTTCAGTGAGGCTCAGGACGCAGGCCGCCCCCGCCCCCAGGCCAGGCAGTGGGGGCCTCCCTGAGCCTCCCCGATCCTGTCCCCCAGCTCACCCTGCCCCCGCCCCCTCCCCTCCCCTAGTGCTCCTCAAGCCCTGGGACCACGGCTGCTCCGGGGTCTGCCCCACTCGGCTCCGAGGCTGGCCACCCTCCTCCTCTAGCCTGGCAGACCTGCAAAGGATGGCCAGGGGATGCTCGCAGCCCGTGTGACCGTGCGCCAAGGAGCTCACCCGCCAGCCCATTTCGCTGACAATCAGGCTGATGACTTAAGAAAAAAATATGCGTTACCCAATACTTTCCAGATAATGGATTTAAACATTAAAAATTCCCCAAATGTTCAAAATAGAAATAGACCTCTTTTATAACAGGGAGTGGCAAAAGGCATTTTGAGTGTGACTCCAGGGACCAGCCCGGAGAAAGGCCGACGCGCCGTGTGCACCGTGGAGCCCACTGCTCTGTCGGGAGTTGGAGAAGTGGAATCACAGGGCCGCACGGTGCTTCCCCCAAGGAGACGATGGCGGACTGTTTGCCAAAGCCGTTTCCCGACGCACATTTCCACCTTGTTCCCTGACATCCTCAGCCACAGAGTGGCCCTGGCCATCTGGGGTCAGGGCGTCGCATGCCTTCTTCCCCCCACCCCGGCCTCCCTCACGTCTCCCCAGGCAAGGCAGTGTCCGTTTCCTTCCTGCCACGGACAGAAAGAGACCTGCATAGGGTGTCTTGTACTAATATCCTAAGTGCTTTCTCATATCATTAAAATTCTTCAAAAACATGATTTTTATGACCACACGATATTCTGTTGTGTGGATTAACACAACTCGTTTATTCCCTTGCTGTACATCAACTTGTTTCCGTTTCTCTCCCGTTGCAAATGATGCTGTAAACACCATCGCCGTTCCTGGACGCTTTTCCATCCTTTCTAGGAGAGGCGTCCCCTGCCTTTCAAAAGTTTGTGTTACCGCAGCACACTTCTACGAAGAACACACACAGTATCTGTTTCCACGAACTGAAAGAAATCTTAGGATTTTCACTTTAATGAAAAATGGTGTTGAGCGTTGGTTCCACGGAAACCTGGTTTGGACGCAGCGAGAATGGCGTCACCCCACCAGTCCTTCCCCAGGACCCCACTCAGCATCCCGGCACCTGCCGCACAGCTCTGAACCATCTGTGAGCATCAGTACTTTATGTCACTTTATCTTTTGCATCTATTAGTGAGATGGGTCTGTCCTCAGGGACCAGAAAAGCCTAAGAGGTGATTTTTCCTGGGGTCTGGGAAGACTCACACATCTATTCATGTAAATGAATGGCAGTTGCCTCTTTGCTTTAATGCCATTTTGGCTTAGGGAAGGTTTTAGGAATGTTCCACTTCCAGAGAGTGGGAGAACCCTGTACTGGGATTCTCCAGTCGTTATTGTGGATCGGGGAAATTGGCAGGATGACCACAGCCCCCCATCTTCAGTGACCTGAAGCAGGTGGCAGCAGGTCCACCCATCTGGCTTACTGGGGAACGTCTTAGTGCAAGTTTAAGAAAACTTTTTTTTTTTAAGATTTTATTTATTTATTCATGAGAGACACACAGAGAGAGAGAGAGAGGCAGAGACACAGGCAGAAGAAGCAGGCCCCATGCAGGGAGCCCAATGTGGGACTCAATCCCGGGTCTCCAGGATCACGCCCTGGGTGGAAGGCAGGTGCTCAACCGCTGAGCCACCCAGGCTTCCCTAAGAAACCATTTAAAATTTAAGGGTAACTTTAAAGACTAGGAATAGTGTATAACTTCCAAAACGGGAAAAGAAAGTGAATGAACAAAGCTGATCCAGTCAAGAGAAACCAGGAAAGAGGATGGGGAATAAAGCAAATAGGAGCGGGGCCCACGTAGGTCCAGACAAGCAAGCGATCGTGGTAACTTAAACGCACCTATTTGGAGAGATTCACATTATGCTTTTTAAAACCCCATCAAATCCAATAACATACCATTTACAAGAGATAGACTGACACCAAAATGGCACAAGGTTTGAAAGAAAAGGATAAAAAAAGGGAGCACCTGGGTGGCTTAGTGGTTGAGCATCTGCCTTCGGCCCAGGGTGTGATCCCGGGGTCCTGGGATCAAGTCCCACATCGAGCTCCCTGCAGGGAGCCTGCTTCTCCCTCTGCCTAGGTCTCTGCCTCTCTCTCTGTGTCTCTCATGAATGAATAAATAAAATATTTAAAAAATATATGGAAGGAACCCTTATAACTCAACAGTTTGAACACGCGTAACCTGATTAAAATATGTGCCGGTGGCCTTCCTAATAGACGTCTCCCCGAAGGAAGTGGTCAGGTGGCAGGTAAGTATATTAAAAGACGCTGAACCACGTGCCGTCAGGGAAGTGCAGAGTCACACGAAACACCCCTATGCACCACCCATGAGAATGGCGCACACCCACAGCCTGGCCACACCCGGTGCTGGCGAGGACGAGTAGCAACAGGAACGCCTGTTCGCGGCTGGTGGGCACGCAGAGCGCGCGGCCACTCTGGGGGGACAGCCCGGTGGTCTCTTCCAAAGCTGCACATGCTCTTACCATGTGACCATGTGACCCAGCCACTGCTCCCCTTGGTATTGACCCAAGGGGGTACAACTGTGTGCACACAAAACCCTGTGGATGGATGTTTGTTCGTAATTGGATGCCGCCAAGATGTCCTTCAGTGGGTGAGTAGAGAAGAACTGTGGTCCATGCGGACAGTTATTTAGCGCCAAAAAGAATGAGTTAGAAAGCCAGAAAAAGACACTTCGAGGGGGAACCCTAAATGCTGTGAAATGAAAGAGGCCGGTCTGAGAAGGCCACGTGCTGTGTGATTCTTGCTCTGGGACCTTCTGGAAAAGGCAAATCCGTGGGGATGCTAACGGGATCAGTGGTTGCCAGGGGCTGGGGCAGGGGTGACGGCGAGCGGGAGGATGTTAGGGCCGGGGTGGGGGGACTCCTCTGTGCGGTTCTGTGATGGTGCATCCAGGTCACCCATTGTCTGATCCCACCAATGATACCCGAGCCCTAATGGGAACCGTGGACTTGGGGGTGCTGGAGCCACATCAGTGTCCCCTCTGGTGGGGGGCCGTTGGCCGAGGAGGCTGTGCACATGCAGGGGTCACAGATGTGCCCTTTCCAGCGGCCCAGACGGCATTGCCGCACGTGTTGCCCGACGCCAGCGATCAGAAGTGGAGGGCGGCATAGTGCCTGAGGTGGGGGCTTCCGGGCCAGCGGCCCAATTGGGGGCTGGAGCCCGGGCCGGGCCTCCCCTGGACACGGAGCCGCTCCCTACAGTGGCGTCTTTGCCATTTAACCTCCGTGGCCTGGGCGGGGCTCTGGGTCCCTGAGCCCCTGGAAGGCTAGCTGTGGGGGTGTCACCGAGGACGGCCCGGGGTCTCCGCACGTGGGGTCGGGCCGCAGCTCGACCGAGGCCCACACCCAGCGCCTGGGGAGGTTGAGGCCTGAATGCGGCCACAAGGGAGGGTTACTTGCTGCTTTTGTAGATTTGTTCATCTGTCCTGTGAGGTCTGCAGGCTGAGAGGTCACGGCCCCTGCCTCGCCCCTGCTTTGGGGCTAATCATGCAGCTTTTACCTACAACCCCATTGGGCCAGGCTGCCCCATGCTCCTGTTACACGGTTTCAAACTGGGTTTAGGACCCACGGAGGAGCGTATGGAGGGACGGACGTCGGCCTCAGGTTGTTCTGGTCAACCAGTCGTTCAGCCACCCAAACTGGGGGCAGATTATGTTTAAAGACCAAATGGGGATACTGACAAGAGAATATGGCATCTCCTCGGGTGGAGGTGCCCCCAGAACTGCCGCCAGCAACCAGGAGGCCACGAGCTGGCTCAGGGGCGGGCACTGGGCGGGAAGAGGGAAGGAGGGGGAGGCAAGAAGGGAGAGGGCGGGCTGAGCAGAGAAGGGAGGTCTCCGTGGGGCCTGCTACGGTCTGGAGGCAGTGGACAAGCACCCCGACTGCACATCCGAGAAGAGGGCCAGGTCAGGGATCCCTGGGTGGCGCAGCGGTTTGGCGCCTGCCTTTGGCCCAGGGCGCGGTCCTGGAGACCCAGGATCGAATCCCACGTCAGGTTCTCGGTGCATGGAGCCTGCTTCTCCCTCTGCCTGTGTCTCTGCCTGTGTCTCTGGCTCTGTCTCTCCTTCTATCTCTCAAGAATAAATAAAAAAAAAAAAGATTATCAAATTTAAAAAAAAAAAAAAAAAAAAAAGAGGGCCAGGTCAGGCCCTGGGGCTAACGGGGAGGGGGCCAAGGTCAGGGCCTAACCGTGAGGGGCCCGGGATCAGGACCTAACGGGGTGGGGGCCAGGGTCAGGGCCTGGGGTTAACGGAGTGGGGGCCGGGGTTAGGGCCTAACAGGGAAGGGGCCACTCAGGGCCTAACGGGGAGGGGGGATGGTCAGGGCCTAATGGGGAGGGGGCCAGGGTCAGGGCCTGGGGCTAATGGGGGGGCTCGGGTCAGGGCCTAACGAGGAGGGCGCCAGTCAGGGCCTTGGGCTAATAGGGGGTGCTGGGGTCAGGGCCTAATGGGGAGGGGGCCGGTCAGGGCCAGGCACTCACTGGGGGCAGGTCTGGGAGAGCAGCCCCCTGCCACTGAGGGCCTGAGAACGCTGGTCCGTGTCTCAGGACTCAGAACATGAGTCGGGGCGGCCGCCGTGGAGCAGCTGGGGTCCTCCCGGGAAAGCAGAGGTGGGCGGGGAAGGGCGACATTGGTCCTCAGAGACAGTCGCCCGGCGCCCTCGCTCGGCTCCCACCCCCACCCCGTTTGTTTTCTCCAGAGCCTGGACAGCCACCTCCATGGCCAAAAGTTCATGAGTTGAGGGTCGCCTCCCCCTGGGGAATCCCTGAGGCCTCCTAGAGAGGCCGAGACACGTGGCTAGTGGGCCCTGGGCTGGCCTGGACCCCGGGTCCACCCCACAGGACCCCGGGGCCCCCGCAGGAGCAAGTGGCACAAGGAGGTGGCCGGCCATGTGCGGGCTGAGGGGGTGGGCCTTCCACTCCGTGAGCATTTGCGGGGCACCTGCTGTGGGGCCCTGATGGCCCCACGGGCGGGTGTTGGGAGTTCACTCTCGGTGTCCACATCTTGGGGCCAGAGGGCAGAAGGGACATTCAGGGTCACCCCAGGATGTGACGATGGTGTCTGAGGCCGGGGAGCCCAGCAGCCTGCGTCTCCCCAGCAGACCCTTGGTCATGGCCGTGGACTCAAGGGACGGGCCGACCGCGTCTCCCAGGTGGCAGGTGGCGGGAAGCGCGTCCCTGCTCCCCACCCGGGCTGGACTGTCGTAACAACCCTCCATGGCCACTGTCCTCTCGAGGCTGCTGCCTGGGGAGCCAACGGGGGACGGGACCCAGGGGCACCTCCTGACCTGGCTATTAAAAATAATTGGCTGCCCACAATGTGGGGAAAACTGTTCTCCTTCAGTGTGGCCAGGAAACGTGAATTATTCTCACGTTGCCATAGAAACCAAGATAAGTTCCCCACATCTTTTAGATATTTAATTTTGTGAGCCCAGTGATGACCCTGTGATCTGTGCAGAGAAGCAGGAGCCTGAGAGAGGTGGGGGGTGGGGGACCGGGTCAGGGGGACAGCTGTGTGTGCACGCATATGTGCGTGTGCGCGCGTGTGCGCGTGTGTGGGTGCATGCTTGGGGCTGGTGCATTCATCGGAGCCCCTTGGGGTGACCGCGGGGCAGTGGCCACAGGTGGCTTGAGCTCTGGGATGGAGGCTGAGCTCGGGGCCTCCTGGAGTCCTGGGGGGTGGCTGCGGGCCGGGCTGGCGGGGACACTGACTCAGGCCCGGCTCTGCCTCCCTGGGGACACCTGCGGCCAACTGTGGGCCCCGGCGCCCCCCCCCCCCCCCCCCCCCCCCCGGCCCTCCGGCCTCGCCCCGGCCCTTCGCTCCTCTCCTCCACCCTCTCCACCAGAGAGCGTCCTTCTCTGGCCGTCTGTCTGTCTGCCCCCTGCTGGAAGGTCTCCACGTGGTGGCTTCGCCGGGACTGATGCGGATGGGGTGTGGCACCCAGCACCGGCCCCCGCACTTGCCGTGGGTGATGGGAAAGGGCCCGCCACCCACACCCCTCCTCCTGGCCCTGACCGGCTTCAGCCTGGGCCTCCCCGAGCCCCCACCCCTGGCCCAGGGGCCCTCCTGCCCCCCCCCGCCGTCTGTCCGTGTCGGTGTGTCCCTGGCCTTGCCCTGCCAAGGGCGCCGTGCAGTCGTGAAGGAGCCTGACCGCAGAGGACGAGGGGGGAGGTGCGTGTCCCCACGAGCCCGGGGCGGGGGCCGTCTCCCCAGGTCTCCCTGGACGTCACCCCCTCAGCTCCCACAACCCTCCCCCCGGTTCTGTCCACTGGCCCAGCGGGAGGTCCCGTGGGGGGCGCAGCCTCCCCCTCCTCATCCCCGGGGCCCGGGTGGCGTGGACCAGCGCCCCCTCTAACACCAGCCCCCTGCCGGGCATGGCACCCCCGTGTCCCGTAGATGAAGGGGAGCCCAGGAGGTCGGCCGCTCGCCCGCACTCACCCCTTCCCTCCTCATGTCGTCCCAGCAGCAGCCAGACGGTAGCCACGAGGACTGTGCCCCGGGATCCAGTGACCTCGTCAAGGTCACACACTCCAGCGCCGGCCGAGAGGTCACCCAGGGCAGGGGCGGGGAGGGCATGTGGCCCAGGTGTTTACCGAGCCCTACCAGGGTGTCCCTCCCCGCACCCAGGCCGCGGCCTCCGTCCTGCGTGTCACCAGGGCTGCGGAGGGGGGACAGGGCCCAGAACCCGCTCCCTGCCGTGACTGAGCGTGGTCAGCGCCGCATCCCAGGAGCCGCGGTGAAGCGTCAGCAGGAGGGAGGGCGCGACCGCATGAGCAGGTGTCCTTGATGTGGTCATTGGGCCTTTATGACAAGGTCCACTCGTCAGCTGAAGAGGCGGTCATGTAATGGGGCGGCCTGGGGGGCTGCGCGGGGGAGCAGGGGCCATCGCCGCTCCCAGTACGCCCAGCGCTCGAGGGAGGGAGGCGTGCAGGGCTGCAGCACCCCCCCGCCCCCTGACCTGGGTCAGGCCTCCCCCCCATCCCCGCCCCTGCACACCCAGCGCTGACCTGGGCCCCCGGGGTGTGTGTGACATGCACCGAGGGGCCTCGGGGTCGAGCCTGGAGCCCCAGGACAGCTGTGGGAGCCGCGACAGTGGCCAGGACCCCCCCACCCCCCATCCAGGAGTGACCCTGCCAGGAGTCCCTGCACATGGGACTTGTGCTCACACAGGCCCCGTGGCCGTCCCCAGGCCAGAGCCGGCCCCGCATGTCCAGACTCAGGCCCCACGCGCTCCTTCTGCACACCCGTGCCCACAGGGGTGGGCCCACAGAGGGGAACTTGCTCGGGGTTACGCCGCACGGCCCAGGGGAGTCTGGGCAGCTGGACGGGGTGCCCGGGGCTCCTCTCGCAGGACGCAGGGGCGGGCAGGGGAGGACAGGGGCACCTGGTGTACACGAGGGCGTTCTGCTGACTTGTGGGATTATGACAGGGATGGAGCGATGCCGCTCTGACCACCCCGCCGATGTCACTCGTTATAGGACCCCGCGGCTTCGCCCGGGGCCCACCTGCTGCAGGAACATCACAGACTGTGACCGTCTGTGGCAGGAAGGCGGGGCCTCCACCTGCCTTCCTGGGGCGGCAGGGGGTGCAGGGGGTGCAGGGGCAGTGGGGCCACAAGGGCAGTGGGGGCACAGGGGCAGCAGGGGTCATGGGCACAGGAGCATGGGGGGGCATGAGGGGCACAGGGGGCATGGGGGCACGAGGCACAGGGGCAGCGGGGGGCAGTGGGGCCAGTGAGGATGGTGGGGGGCCATGGGGCGGTGGGGGCACGGGGGGCACGTTGCTGAACAACGGCACTCAGAGCCAGAGCTCCAGTTCCCCCCGCTGTCTGTCCTACAGGGCTGGGGGCGTTTCTGCACCCCAGACTCCCCGCCGCATCCCAGGGGACACAGGAGCCTGGCTCTGTGCGTCCAGAGCCCATGGTCGGCCCTGCACTCCCAGCTGGTGGGCCAGGACCTGCGTCACAGGGGTCGACCCCCGGGGCCCCCACGTGTCCCAGGTCCAGGGCCCCCAGTTGGCCCTCCCAGGGCCCGACCCTCCTGGGAGCCGCCAGTGGCACCAAGGCTCTGCCCAGGTCAGGCCATGACCCGGGTCCGGCAGCAGGACCGAAGTGTGTTTGCTGCGAGCTCCTCCCACTGCGCCCGCGGCCCCGGGGCCACACTCCTTGGGGGGTCACGCTCCTGGGCCCTGGTCTCCTTTCCCAGAGGGGGCGCCCCAGCCTCACTGACCCCGGCTGGCGGGTGGGCAGCCCCCGGGACTGAGCCAGGCGCTGGTGTGGAGGCCGACCCCCATCCCCTGCAGGCCCCCCCACCTGCAGCCCCCTCCCCCCTGCATCAGGGAGGACTGGGCGGGCCTGTGGCTCCCGACCCCGGGGAGGAGGCCCCGTGCTGTCAGAGGCCAAGGGCGCCGCGGGCAGGTGTGTGGTGGGTGGCAGCGGCCGCGGCTCCGAGGGTCCAGCACTCTGGCCCGAGGCCGCGGGCCGCCTCCTAAGCCCCGGGCACATGTGGTCATTGTCGCCGTCCGGCCCCGGGGCAGGCCCCCCACCTCCCCGCGGGCCCCCACCTCCCCGCGGGCCTGGCTCCCCCCGTGGTGCTGCAGGTGGTAAGATCTCGGTCCTCCTCGGGGCGAGTAATACTCGGCGGCGCACACACCCCACCGTTTCCTCCCGTTCACGCGGCCTGTATTTGGCTGCCATGGACGTTGCTGCTGTGACCCTCGGGGCGCACGGGTCCCTCTGACTTGTGTCCTGAGGGCAAAGACCCCATCCTGAGATTGCTGGACGGTGGGCGAGTTCTGCGGTACTGTCTGGAGGAGCCTCCGTCCCGTGCTCCGCAGTTTGCACCCCGAGGGCCCGCGGGCAGTGCGTCCCGCCCACGCCTGCAGCTCCCCGTGCTGTGGGTTTCAGCCTCCCGCCCTGCGCGACGCGGGGGCCCCTTGTGGTTCCAACGGCGCCTGGCTCCTCTCCGAGTATGTCGGCCGCCCCGATGGCCTCCTGGGGGAGAGGCCTGTTCATGTCTCCTGCCCATTTTTGGGTTCATTGCCTTCTCGTGGGGCGCTGACCGCGCGGTGCTACCAGTCTCACCGCAGCCTGCAATCAGACGCGTCCTTGGCAAACCTGCCCCCGTCCCGCCGGCCTCCGGCTCTGCCGACTGTCGCCTTCGCCATGTCTCTCTTGCTCGGGTCCCAGCCGTTCATGTTGCCTTTTCTTTCCTTCGCCTCCGAGACGCACCTGGGGAATGTCTCCGTGGCTCACGACAGACCCCTCGCCACCTGGTCTTCCCCCTTCCGTGCTTTGTAGGGTTTGTGGTCTCCCAGCTGAGTCTTTAATCCATTTTGACTTTTCCTGTGTATGAAGAGAGTGGCCGGCTGCCCTGTTCCGCGTGTGGCCGTCCAGCTTTCCAGACTCCTCTGTGGGGGGGACGGTCTTCTCCCCATCGATGTTTCCCCTTGCGTGTTTTTACCCCCTTTGTTGTAGGTTACGTGACCGTGTAAGCGTGGGCTCCTTGCTCGGCTCTCTCTTCTGTTCCACTGATGCTCTTAGGTTAAGAAGAAACAACCAGCGATCCCCGGGTGGCTCAGCGGTGGAGCGTCTGCCTTTGGCCCAGGGTGTGACCCTGGGGTCCCGGGATCGAGTCCCACGTCGGGCTCCCTGCATGGAGCCTGCTTCTCCCTCTGCCTGTGTCTCTGCCTCTCTCTCTCTCTCTCATGAATAAATAAATAAATCTCTAAAAAAGAAAAAAAAAGAACTGCGGCAAGAGCCAGTCCACCCTGGGACAGTGTGGCTGGAGCATCACCCCTGGTCCCAGGCCCACGAGGGTCTAGACCCCATCTCACCTCACGTCACCTCCAGGCAGTGGAGCCAAGGCCCGCAGAGGCAGAGGGCCCCGCAGCGACTGCGTGGCGAAGCCCCGGCTGGCTTGGGTCACGCGGCCCCAGGGAGCGCGGGCCTCTGCCGCCAGGCGGGAGGCTCCCAAGGTCTAGAACGGGGTCCCCCTCCCAGCGAAAACAGAGTTTGAGCCAATACACCAGTATGAGTGTGTTTATCCCCTTGCACGCAGCACACGCACAAGCGTATTAGGAAATACTTCTAATGGATGAGAGACGCCAAGATAAAGATGAAGTCGGAGATGAAGAGACTCTAAAAGCATCTCCACGGGCCGCTAAAGCCCTTTTGCTTTCACTAAAATATTCCGCTTAGACACATCCCCCAATGAGTGCGATCCGATTGTCCGCGCTCTGCTATTTTGGGGACTCGGCTGCGAGCTTCGTGCTGCTGCGATTCGAAGGCCTGCTTCTAAGTCTTGTTATGTGCGTCCTTGGCTTCAACCCGCACCGGTGATGAGGAAGCTTCTCGGCAGAGGCCGTGGGACCAGCGGCGCCGGAGCTCTGGGCCGGGGCCCCCATCACCCGACTCCCTTTCGCACTGTTGCCCGTGCTGCAGGGCCGTGGGGGGCCACGGGGGGCCGTGGGGAGCCGCGGGGTGTCTCTGGGCCCCTCTTGGGCCAGGCCAGGCCTCTCGGGGGCCTGCAGGGTCAGCACGGGGGCCATGAGTGTCTGACTCGGGGAGCAGTGTGGCCCCTGGTTGTGTGCTGCCCCCACGGACCTGGTAGCTCACCTGCCCCCTGGGCCCCCGCTGCAAGGACCCCACCGCTGCCGCTGTGACCTCCATGCTCTTGAGCTTCTGCCCCTGGCACCCGGGGGCCCTCGGGGGATGCTGCTGGGCTGCTTCCCCGACGCCCCACGACCCTTGTTTCTGGGGGGACGGCGACGCAGCCAAAGGGAGCCATCCGGGGGGCAGAGCGCGATTCTGGCTGGGCCGCGGAGCCGGTGCCCCCGGGACAGCGCCCGGCAGTGATGGGGCTCATCTGGGTCCCTGAGGCTCACTTAGCCCCGGAGGATTTTGTCCCCCGACAAGGTTTGGGGCGGCTGCTGGGCAGCGCGGGCGGGGGTGGGAGGCCTTGGGCGGCTCCTCGGTGACTGGATGCTGCTCCCTCCACCCCGGCCCTGGTGCCACGGCCTTGGAGGCCGATCCCCCGCCCCAGTGGGGCCCTCGGGTCATGGCTGCGCTGCCCTCGCCTCTGCCCCCCAGATGCCGAGACGGGAGCCCTCTCTGCGGGGCTCTTAAGCCACCAAGGTGGGGATGGTTTGTCACCCGGCTGGAGGGGATAGCCATTGGCTCCAGGGCCAGGAGCCGGAGCTGCCCGTGGCCAGGCTGCACGCCCGCCCACAGTGGCCCATCAGGGTGCCGATGCCTGCACGCCCATCTTTTTGTTTTGTTTTCTTTTTTTAAAAGATTTTATTTATTTATTCCTGAGACCCAGAGAGAGGCAGAGACCCAGGCAGAGGGAGAAGCAGGCTCCATGCAGGGAGCCTGACGCGGGACTCGATCCCAGGTCTCCAGGATTACGCCCTGGGCCGAAGGCAGGCACTCAACCGCTGAGCCCCTGGGCGCCCCTCTCCCGTCTTTTCAAGGTGACACAGGTGAGGCCCAGGAAGGCCGGAAGCCTCCACCGTCACGTGGCAGCGAGGCCGGCGTGGGAACCGGACGCCCGACGCCAGCGCCTTGTCTGAGAGCAGCGCACACGCCGGCCCCGTGCTCCCCTGCCCCGCCCGTGGCCTTCCTTCCTGGCCCCCAGGGTCCCCCCCCAACCCTGGCTGGGAGCACCCGCTGGCCTCCTGAGGCCTCACAAGGGAAACGCTTACTGAGTCTACAGCCGCTGGTTCCCTCGCCCGCCTGTGCCCGGCCTCAGTTTACCCTCTCTAGGTGGGAACGGTAGTGAGGGGGGGTCTTCTCCAGGGGGCGGGTCTGGAGACAAGAGGGGCTGGCGAGGGCTCACTGGCCAGGGCGCCGCCACAGAGCAGCCTCCACGGGGTCTGAGGGCCAGGCCGCCCTCCCTGTAGAGCCCGGCCCCGAGGGACACGGTCACGGACACCGTACGGCCGCGTCACACAGAACCGGCAGGTTGCCCCCCAAACAAAAGGCAGAGAGGTCCCCGCGGGGCCTGACCCCAGGGCCGTGGGGAGCGCGCAGGCTGCTCCAGGTCGGGCCACTCCGCGTCCGGGTTTCAGAGCCCACGAGTGTAGCAGCCGCTTCCCTTGCTCTGCGAGATTGAAGGTGTTCACCTCGGAGCCTCTCGGCGGCTCCTTGCCTGCCCTGCGACGGCTGCCCGGGGTCCCCGACGTGCTCCTCATCCAGCCCTCCCGCCAGCTGCTGCCTGCGTTGCTCATCGAGCTCGGCATCCCCCCCACGCAGCCCCCACGGGTTCCGTTCAGGAGGGCGGACGTGGGGGCTGCGGGGGACCCGGGGTCATGGAGGCCGGGCCATCGGGGGTGCCCGTGATGCCGCAGCTCCGGGGTCACGGCCACGTCCTCCTGCCTGTGCTGGGCCCACAGAGCCGAGAGGAGTGTCGGGGACACAGGAGAGCGAGTGTGGGAGGGGGTACCATCGCGCTGCCTGGGGCCTTGGGGTCCGTCTTGTACCGACAACCACCCGGGCGCCGCGGCCTTGCCATCCTTGCCTTAGCCCCTTGGTCTGAGCGGGGCTGTCGAGGACCCCTCGGCAACATGTGTCCTGGCAGTGACCCCTTGGCGATGTGTGGGTGTCTGCGATCACTTCGTAGCCGCCAGGGGGAGATGCCCCCGCACATGGAGCCGGGGAGCCAGGCTGATCAGTTCGCTCCGCTTCTACTGACTTCTCTCTGTTTTCCTGGGTGGGGAGGAGCCCGAGGCTGGGCCTCTCTCCTCTCCTGGCTCGCTCCTGCCTCACACTTAGCCCCGGCTTCCAGGCCTGCTGCCTCGGCTTGGGGTGTGGTCCCGGGGTCCTGGATCGAGTCCCGCGTCGGGGTCTTGGGATCGAGTCCCGAGTCGGGGTCCTGGGATCGAGTCCTGCGTCGGGCTCCCCACGCAGCGGAGGGTCTGCTGCTCCCTCTGCTTGGTGCGCGCTCTCTTTGTGTCTCAAAAAAGTAAATAAAATAAAAATACAAAAGAACCTTTGTGAGAGGCTTGAGGCAGGGATTTGCACGTTTCCTGGGGCGTCCGGGCCGCGTGGACCTCAGAGCCAGGTTCCGCAGAGAGAAGAACGCAGGCAGGCGGAGGTGAGATGACGGGAGGGACCAGCCAGCCTCTGAGCCCGGCCCCGCGTGTCCCAAGCCCCCACCGCCTCTGCTCCTCGGGTCCAACGGGACACTCAGGGTCCCTGCAGAACGCTCACAGGTTTTTTTTTTTTAAGATTTTATTTATTTGTCAGAGACAGAGCGAGAGAGAGAGGAGAGTGAGAGCACAAGCAGGGGGCGCTGCAGAGGCAGAGGGGGAAGCGGGCTCTCCGCTGAGCAGGGACACGGGACTCCAGCCCAGGCCCTGGGACCACCCCCTGAGCCCAAGGCAGCCGCTCCAGCACGGAGCCCCCGGGCGCCCCGAGCGCTCACACCCCCAAGCCTGGGCTGAGTCGCGCTTCTGGTCCGTGCAACCCAGAGAGTCCCGATCGATAAAATATTAAAACGCATATTTCTATCAACTCTAAGAATTCGTCGGTGCCCATAAATTACCGTTTGAGTATGACAAGACATTTGGCGTGATTTTATTGCAATCATTCAGAATTTCAGCTCCAGAATGCTATTAATTTTCTGTCACATTATGTCAATTACTTTAGGAACATTCCGTCCTGCCTGTTTGGGGAATTATTCTCCGACAACTGCATCAAACCTCATTTTCTCAGTAATTGTTTGGACATAACTGTAAATTTTAATTATCTGTGTGCTCACGATTGTTCCTCCTGCCCGATGCCTTCTTGTCCTTCTGTTTCTTTGGTTCTGCAGAACCGCACCCCACACTGATGTCCCCCCCGGGAAGGACAGGCCCGGGCGGCCTCCGCGTCCCCGGGAACCTGGCGTGTTGTCCCTCACGGCGGAGCTGCGTGCTGCCAGGGTGTGGAATTCAGGTTCTGCAGCTCCGGGTGCTCGGGGCCCTGTAGCTGCTGCAGCGGCATCGCTTCCAGAGTTTCTGTCTTGCAGAAGGGAATGACCCGCGCCGAGCGGAACTTTCTTCTTTTTGCTGCCAATCTATTATTATTATTATTATTGTCATTATTATTATAGCATCATCATCATCATCATCATCATCATCATCATCATTATTTTTACTCTGCAAACCTGAGGTCTTGCCGACCCCTCGTCTCATGCCTCGTACCAGGACACGTCTTCCCTTCGCTCCTCCCCGGACGCCCTGCCCGAGCCCTTCTGATGTCAGAGGAAACAGTCTTCCTTTTGCGCTGTGGTGGCCTCCCCTCCGCGCCCCCCAGGGACCCCCCGGAATGACCGGGTGCCCACATCCCAGCCTCCTTCCTTCCAGGGTCACCGGCCCCGCCTTGGTCCTAACGTGCAGAGAGACTTGCCCGGCTTTGCCTCTCATTCCCCCGTGAGGGTCTCAGCCCTGTGACCCCCCCCCCCCCACCGCCCTGCTCCTCTTGAGTTGTATTATTTTAGTAATCATGTTTTTTTAAAATTTTTTTTCAAAGACCCCTTTTCCGCTCCCCTAATCCCCCATTTAAACAACTGTGGCTTAACAAACTAAAAATAAATGAATGAAAAACCAGAAGGAAATAAAAAAAAAAAATAAAAAAAATAAAAAAATAAACAACTGTGGCCAGTTCTTATTTCCCGGACGCGGTACCCTTTTGAGTCTCTCTGCGGATGCTAATTAGAAATTTAAAATTCCCTTCTGTTTCCTGCATTAATCCTGTTTCATCATGGATTAGTCGAGCACAGGGTCATTTTGGAGATGTGATTTAGAGGATTTAACTACCCCGAGGAACCACTTTTTCTGTAGATAAGTCTATTTTTGCCCGTGTCTGATGAAGTGGCCTGAAGTGGCCCTGGTGCAGCCACCGCAGCGGGAGAGCAGCACGGACAGGGGCAGGGGGTGTGGGAGACTCGCCGGACCTGTCGTGGGCCCCCAGCCCCTGCAGGGAGACCCCGTGGGCGCCCCGGGTCACTGGGGGGGTGGTTGTCTGCACCTGCCGTGCACAGGGTGTGCGAGGGGCCACCCCGGCCGCTGTCTCTGTCCCTGGGGGCTTCCTCCCCCACCAGTGCTGGGGCTCTGGGGTCCCGGGGGGGCCTGCTGGGGAGCCCATGCTCTCACTTCACCTCATCCATACGCAGTTCAGAGTTTTCTCAGAATGTCTGGTTCTGCTTTCGGCGCTGCTCTTGACTTCTGTACCTTTTATTTTTAAAGATTTTATTTATTTTATTCATGAGAGACACAGAGAGAGACAGAGACAGAGAGACAGAGACGCAGGCAGAGGGAGAAGCAGGCTCCATGCAGGGAGCCTGATGCGGGACTCAATCCCGGGACCCGGGGTCACGCCCTGGGCTGAAGGCGGCGGCGCTAAACCGCTGAGCCCCCTGGGGATCCCCGCCTTCTGTATTTTTTAAATCCTTTATGTGGCATTTGGGGAGAAAAAAGAGCTCAGCCTGTGGGTTCAAACCCCCATCCTGAGCAGGACTCGTCCTGGAACACTTTTTTTTTCCACTTAAAACAATAGCTCAGTTGGGCACCTGAGTGGCTCAGCCGTGGAGCGTCTGCCTTCAGCTCAGGGTGTGACCCCGGGGTCCTGGGATCGAGTCCTGTGCTGGGCCCCTGCAGGGAGCCTGCTTCTCCCTCTGCCTGCATCTCTGCCTCTCTTCAGGTCTCTCATGAATAAATAAGTAAACTCTTTTAAAAATAGCTTAATTGAGACATATTTTGTGCGTCCTGCAACTCCCCCCTCTGTGAGAGTACCAGGCAGTGGTTCTGGTTGTTTTACCGAGTTGTGTCATTGTCGCCACAAATCAGTCTTAGGGCCTTTCCGTGAACGTCTGAGAGTTTTGGGGGATCGGGCGTGTTTACAGCCTGAGGCCCCGGTCGGGGCGCACGGCCTTCCGTGTCCTTACATATTTTTCCCGGCGGAGTTTATAGTTTCCTCTTCACACAGGTACTGAAGGCTTTTTGTTGCAGCTATTTCTAGGTGTTACATTAAAAAAAAAATCCATTGCTCTTTTGAGTGGAATCCTTTCCCCCCATTATAGGTGCTCCCCGTCCCCGCGACTCTGTAGGAACACGATGGACTTTAAAATATTCATTTAGATTCTGAGCCGTCTGCACCGGTGGGTCGTTTTTGCTCTTCTGTTGACCGTTCCCTCTCCTGGGTCTCCTGGGTGTTAATCTGCGCATCCTTGGTAACGAGAGGCTGTTCCAGTCGTTCTGGTCCTTACAGCTGTCCGGCCTGCGTCGGCTCTGACGCGTTGTTGGCTAAAACTTCAGGAAACGGCACCACAACCATGGGGGAGCGGCTTGCCGGGCCGCACCTGCCGTCAGGCCTCAGGCCCTCGAGTGACAGCCGCCCGGGCATCTGCGGTGACGCGCAGGCCCCTGCACGGGACTGGGGGCTGCATCCCAACGGGGGTCCTGCCCTGAGATGACGGGACACCAGCCCTTGCAACAGGAGGGTCCCCTCCGGTCCACCGGCCGGGGACTTTGGTCGGCCGTTCTCTCCCCCGAATCTTCGGCCTCCACAGAAGCCCCTGTGATCTCGGGTCTCCAGAACCTGGGGTGCCCCGAGGCCTCCTCTTACTCGGGATGTCCCATGGGGCCGCGCCAGATAGTGGGGCCCCCTCCACAGTCTTGGGACCCTTTTTCCTTGTCCTGCCCTGTGTCTCCCTGCCAGTTCCTGGGCAGCCTGAGCGTGACCTCTGTGCCGGCTCCCTCCTCCCACCCGGACCCCCATGACCCCTGCCCCCTTCCAGGTCGTCCCCTCTGTTCCCGTCCCACCGATGTCCGTGGTGGCAGGCCCGGCCCTGCGCACGTGGTGGGGGGCCCCGGGGAACCCGCCCCCACCCCTCTCTGAGACTCTGTCCCGGGTCTGCCCCTGCCCAGCAGCCCCTCCACCTGGAACCTCAAAGGCTGCCCAAGCCCCATGGCGTCCGAGGATTGCTACCCCTGCGGCCCCTCCACCCGCCTGAGCATGGTCCTTCCAGGAAAGTCTCCCTGTGACCCCGCGTTCGCGACCCCACGTTTAGCCCACGCCCCAGTCTCCTGCCTCAGCCTCACTTGTGCTGGCCACACCGCGCCCCCCGTCCCAGACACCCCTGTGTTCTGGCGCCAGGACCACCCTGGCCGTCAGCCCCTGTGAGGTGGAGGTCGGCCTCCCATCCGCACGTGCACACAGGTGCACACGCCCCTGCAGGGGCCGCACGCACTTGCCCTCTAACCACGCAGGTGCGCATACCTGGACTCCCTCAAGAGCCACAGGCTTTCCTCCCCCTGGTGCCCCTGGAATGGGGGGACTGTGCCCCCGACAGGACACATTCGGGTCCTGACCCTGGTTCCTGTGAGTGTGACCTCACGTGGAAACCGGGTCATTGCAGAGGTGATCAGATCAAGGCGGGGTCGCTCCAGGCAGCTTCTGATCTGAAGACTGGTGTCCGGGAAGGCGTGGGGACGTGGGGACGGCAAGCGCCGCAGGGACAGCCGGGCCATGTGGAGGCAGAGACCAGAGCGCCCCCCAGCAGGGCACCCCAACGACTGCAGACAGGGGCGGAGCCTCCCTGGGCCCCGGGGCCTTGGCCTGCACGGTGCACCCAGGTCCTGGGACTCTGACAGGGGCCCCAGAGCCCGGGCACCTGCGCCCACTCGCTCCCCACGCCCCCCACCCTCCTGCTGCACCTGCTCAGGTGCCGGTCGGCGCCCAGGCCTCACACCCCGATGGCCCGGGTGGCGCCCCCTCGGTGTAGCGCCGCCTGCTTCGTGCGACACTGCGCTCCCCGTGGGCCCGGCAGGTGGCAGGCTCGCCCTTTGGGCAGGACCGTGACCTTGCTCAGCTCGTGGTGACTGAGCCTGGCCTGTGGCCTCCATCTCGCCTCTGCCCCCAGGGGGTGGTGGCCGCTTAAATGTCTTGACACAAGTCGGGGGCCCTGGTTTTTTTTTTTTTTTAAGATTTTATTTATTTATTCATGAGTGACACAGAGAGGCAGAGACACAGGCCGAGGGAGAAGCAGGCTCCCTGCGGGGACCCCGAGTTGGGACTTGATCCTGGGACCCAGGGTCACGTCCTGGGCCCCAGGCAGACGCTCCACCGCTGAGCTGCCCGGGCGCCCCCCGGGCCCTGTTTTTAAGGGTCTGTTTCTCTGGCCCCAAGGGACGAGCTCCCTGAAAGCATCTAAGCCGAGAACAATTCAGAGGTTTTTCTGTTGTTTAACATTCCCTCGCTATATTATTCTTCACGGAGACATTCTAGAACTTGTACAATTTATATTTCCTTAGGAAAAACACACCCATTTTGTGGAGCGTTCAAACTACAGTGACATAAAAGTGGACGTAGCATCCTTATAATTTACGCACTTCCGTTTGTCTTCTTTCCTACTCTTTGCATTATGTCTTCCAGGTGTTTATCGATTTTCTCCTAAAAAAACAAAAACAGCGAAAGTCATTGCGTGGATGGACCAGTGCTCCTTCCCGCTCTTCCAACGCAGCGATCCCTCCGGCTCCCGTCCCTGGTCCTTCCCGGGCCGGTCTTGTTTGGTCTCTGATTCCCGTGACGTGGGCGGCCGGCAATTTGCTCACCCCCAAAGGGTGCTGGACTGAATGTGCTTTCCACGTGCGGGCACATCTGTGGTCAAAGTGCTGTTGAGATGCTGACCCAAAGCAGCCCGTTTCACAGAGGAGAAGATTGAGGCTCGGGAGGGTAAGCCATGCTCTCCAGTTGGTTAAGCCGTGAAACTGGAAGCCAGACCTGAGGCACCGGCCCCGGAGTTTGCGCTCTTAACTATCCCCCAAGCCCCCTGCTTTGTCACGCCCTTACTGTCGTGCAGGTGACCAAAGTTTTCATCTTCGCAAATCCAGTAGGTAAAAAACAAAAACAAAAACAAAACTCGTCTTTGCTTTCATATGCATTGTCGTTACTCTGAGTAAGGCTGAGCATTTCTTCAAATGTCTAAGAGACATGTTGTTCCCTTTCTGTGACCTGGTTGTTCATTTTGGCTGTTGACCTTCTTATTGGTTGATAGATACTCTTTACATGTTAAAGTAACACATTCCTTTTGTGATGTGAAATGCATTTATCTTTCCAGGCTTTCACACGTCTTTCAACTTTCTTGATATTGTTTTTGTGGCACATCATTTAAAAACGTTTAAGTCCTCAACATTTTCAAGTTTGTGTGTGTGTGTGTGTGTGTGTGCAAATGCACTTGTTTTAACACATTCAGGAAGGCATGGCCATCTTCAGATTTAAATAATCCTCGTATTTTTTTTCTAGTACATTTATGGTTCCATTTTTTCACATTAAATCTTTGATACATCTGGAAATCATTTTTCTGTAAGATGTAAGGTCGACATTAAACTTTTTTCAGATGCCATTTGCTGTGTGATTCATCTTGTTTTTAAATTAGGGGATTTCCCACCTTTACATACAGTAAATTCCCACATACTTTTGGGATTTTCTTTATCCCCCTGTTGATCTGTGTTTGGATGCACCTGTACCACTATTTAAAACTTATTATAATTTTAACATATTTTACTATCTAGTCAGGCTAATGACCCGTTCCTCTTCTTCATGAGAACTTCACATCAGCTTACTGGTTTTTCAGAACATTCCATCAATATTCCTCATGAAGATAATAGACATCTTGTTGTCTGACTTTCCTACCCCCAAATATGGTTATGTATATATGTATGCTTGTCATCTTTTATGTTCATTTTTATTTTACATTTTTCTTTTTTAAAATAGTGCTTATATATTTCTTAGGTTTATTTGTAAGTATTTCAGTTTTTTCATTGTCGCTACCAGTGAATTTTGTTTAACACCTAAAAGCTACTGACTTCTATATACCAGTTTTATGTCAATACCTTTAATGAATTCTTTCTTTCTTTGTAATTTTTTTCAGTTCATTTTCTTGGTATTTCCAGACATACAGTCCTATCATCTGCAGACAGTAATAATTTCATCTCTCCCTAATCTTTATATACTTTCTTTCTTTCTTTTGTTTAATTGTGTTGATATCTCCAGGACGATACTCAGTACTAGTGGCAGTAGTAGATATTTTTATCTTGTCTTCAGGGGAGGATGTTTGTAAGTATTTTCCTCCTAAACATAACGTTGACCTTTGAGATGAGATAAATACATTTTTATCACATTTAAGTATCAACCCCATCATTACAGAGAGGTTTTAAAAATAAAATGCGGATGTTGTGTTTTATTAATGCTTTCCAGTGTAAGTAGAGATGATCATGTGATTTGTTTCCTGATCTAGTAATAGGTTGAATTATATTAATAAATGTCCAAATATTGAAACATGCATGCAGTTCTGGACCGAGATGAATTATGTTCCTCTCTATTTTCCTTGCATTTCCTAAATATTTTGCTTTCTGAATGCTATTGCTTTTTGGCTGGTGTGAAGGTATGTGTAGATGCGAGGCCTTCCTTGTGGGTAGCTTCCTTTATCACCATGGGCTGTGTTTCTCCCTTTAATGCTTTTTGTCTTGAAATCAATCTCATCTGATATTAAGGTTTTAAGATTGAGCCCCCTGTTTTATTTTAATTTTTACCCCTTTCTGAATCACTGTGTGTTTCTTATAGGTAGCATAGATATGGGTTTTCTTTTGTAATCTAATCTTAGAATCATTTTGTTTTCTTTTTACAAATGAAAACCATACTCTTTGAGACAGGTGAACAGTGCCATTGCAACCCCTCATCACTGTTTGGTGTGGGCTGACCCCAGGGGCTGACTGCACACCGAGTTTCTAACCAATTTTTTTAGTCATTTTCTTTTCATATGTAAGTTTAGCTGATACAAGTATCAATATACAGATATATTAATAAGATAGTTTGATTTTAATTGTCCTGATTTTTTTAGTGTATGCCTTCCATTCAAACCTTATGTGTCTTTTTAGTAACCACTCTGGTTTTTGTTTCATTTTGTTTTATGTGTCCCTATTACTTTTGATAATTTAAAATGCATGTTTTATTTGACTGGTCATCTTTCTTTTTCATGGAGGTAAAACTTACTTAACATAAAGTTAATCATTAACCATTTTAAAGTGTGTAAGTCAGTGGTGGTTACAATTTTTAGTTGTGCATTTATAGATTACTCATAATCATCCTCTGTTTAGACCAGCAATTCTCAAGTTTTGGGGCCCCTTTTCACTCTTCAAAACCATGAAAGATCCCAAAGAGCTTTTGTTTGTGTGGTAAATTGTTAGCTATTGTTTCTTACTGTGTTGGAACAAAAACTGAGAAATTTTGAAAATGTGAATTACTTCATTTAAAATCATTGTAGTAAACCCATGACATGTGAACATAAATAACACATTTTAATGAAATATAACTATATTTATAAAACAAAAAAAAAACTTAGTTAAGAAGAATGGCCTTGCCGTATGTGTTTGCAAATCTTTTTAATGTTTGACTTAAGAAGACAGGTGGATTCTCATATCTGTTTCTGCGCTCAATCCATCGTAATATACTGTTTGTTTCGAATTTTGAAGAAAACCGGGTTTACCACAGATAGGTAACTGGAAAAAGGAAGAGTATTTTAATACTCTTTTCAGACAATTGGAGGTATTTTTCTTTAGCAAGTGTTTTTTTTTTTTTTAAGGTTGTCTGCATTTGGAATCAAACCATATCAATGACTTTTTTTGTACTCTGTCACCTTAAATTCTATTCTTTTATTTTGTATTTGGATTGAACCATTTACCTCTTCATGATTTTGTGACACTATGCATCGGTCATTTGGAAAAGGGCCCTGAGTGATGCAGAAATCCCACATGTGGCACATTACACTACACCTTATCAAACATCACATTTGTTAACTAACCAAGCAGATGAAAGTCTCACACACTGAAGACTATAAAACATTGCTGGAAGAAGTTAAAGAAGACACAAATAATTAAAAAGACATCCCATGTTCATGGATGGGAAGATTTAATAGTGTTAAGATGTCAATATTATCCAAAGTCATCTACAGGCTCAACACAACCCCTGTCAAAATCCCAATGACATTTTTTTTTCAGAAACAGAAAAACTCATCTTAAAATTCATATGGAACATAAGAGACCCCCAAATAAACAAAACTAATTTTGAAAAAGAAGAACAAAGTTGGAGGACTCAAACTTCCTATTTTCAAAACATATTATAAAGCTACAATAATCAAAACAGTGTGGTCCTGGCATAAAGACAGGCAAATAGACCAATGTAATTGAATAGGGAGCCCAGGAATCAGCTCTTATGTATATATGGTCAAGTGGTCTTCAACAAGGGAGCCAGGACCACTCAACGGGGAAAAGAAAATCTATTTAACAAATGGTTTAGGAAAACTGGATGTCTGCATGAAAAGAATGAAGTTAGATCCTTATCTCACACCAGACACAAAAATTAACTCTGGAAAGGATTAAAGACCTAAGCATAACACTTAAAACTTCAAAAATCCTAGAAGAAAACATAGGAGAAAAACTTTATGACCCTGGACTTGGCAATGGTTTCTTGGATATGACACCAAAAGCACAGTTGAAAGAAGCAAAAAATAGGCAGAGGGAACTTTATCAAGCTTAAGAAGCTTTGTGCATCCAAGGACACGAGCAACAGAGTCAAAATGCAACCTATGGAATGGGAGCAAATGCTTGCAAATCATGTATCTGAAAAGGGTTAATATCCAGAATAATAAACAACACCTATAACTCAACAACAACAAAAATCAAATAACCCAATTAAAAATGGGCAAAGGACTTGAATAGACATTTCTCCGAAGATGATACACAAAAGCCAACAGGTAGATGAAAAGATGCTCAACATTAATCATCAGAGAAATGCAAAGCAAAACCACAGTGACTTATCAACTCACACCCATTAGGATGGCAACTAGTTAAAGAAAAAGAACAACAGAAAAAAAAAACCCACGAATGATGGCGAGGAGATAGAGAAATTAGAACCCTGTGTACTTTTGATGGGGTCATAAAATGGTGCCACCTCTATACAGAAAACAGGATGGAAGCTCCTCAAAAAAGATAGAAAAGAGAACTAGACTATGATCCTGCAACATCACTTCTGGGTGTATTTCCAGAATAACTGAAAGCAGGGATTTGAAGAACAATGCTACACCCATGTCAATAGCAGCAGTATTCACAGTGGCCAAGAGCTGAAAACACCCGGAATCTACACAGCGGATGGATGGATAAATGAAACGTGGACCGTACGTGCAGTGGAGTATTTTCAGCGTGAGGAAGGAAGGAAATGCCGTCACACACATGGGGGGACCTTGAAGACCTTATCCGAAGACATCATGTGATGTAAACCAGGCACAAAACCACAAATACCGTGTTTGTCTTCCACTAATACGTGGTCCCTAGCATAGTCAGACTCATAGACACAGAAAATAGAGTGGTGGTCCCCAGGGACTCTGGGAGGAGGAGACATACCTAATGGGATGTCTCACATTTGCGAGACGTAAATGTTCCAGAATCTGTTTCATGACACCACGAATGTGCTCCTCGCCCCTGAGGTGGACACTTAAAGTTGGTTGAGGTGGTGAATTTTATGTCATTTTTTTAAACCTCAATACAAATAATCAAACTTGTTATCGTCATCACTGATCTCATCAGAAAAATCACTGCTGAGAAGCAGCTCATCACAGTACTAGTGACAAGTTCTCTAAAATTCAGATTTTCACATACAACTCAGATGTTATTATTGGCAATGGCTGTTGTCAGTTGTTTTCCTTGAATGATAGGCTTACCCTGTTCATGTCTGGATGAACAAAATATCTGCCGAACACCCGTATCTGGATAACCACCTTTTGTCAGTGGTCCTTTTAAGTAAAAATCGCGTTCCACAAAAAGGAGCTAGTTCAGCTCATAACTCAAATATTGTCTGAACGATTTCCCCGAAGACGAGGGGAGCACTCGGCACGTGGCAGAGTTGTTCTCAGCACTTGCCATTTGTCACCTGTAGTCTCAATTGGTTCCTGTCCCCAGACTGGGTGGCTTGTAAGCAGTAGGGATTTCTGGAGGCTAGAGGTCTGAGATCTGGGGGCCACCGCCGCGGTGTTCTCTGGTGGGAGCCTTGCTCCTGGCCCACAGCCGGCATCTTCTCGCTGCGTCGTCACACGGTGGAAGGGCTAGGGAGCCCCATGGGGTCCCTTTCATAAGGGCACTAACCGCATTCACGAGGGCTCCACCCTCATGACCTCAGCGCCCCCAGAGCTCCCAGCTCCTCCCAACGCTATCACTTTGGGGGTAGGATCCCCCCATTTGCAAATCGGGGGACATCAACTATTCAGACTGTAACACACAGAATGTTAAAAAGATGTGTGGTCATCAGAACTTGATAATATTAACGATTTGTGCTGCTTGTCAAGGACATGCTGTTTTTTCTTTTCTTGCCCGCAAGCGTGTGGGCAAAGGGTGCCCTGGCGGCTGGTGTGCCTCGGCGGCATGGCCTCCACCGCACCCAGCACTGCACCAGTTCTGCCAGTGCGTCATTGCGAATGTCCCCACAGTGGTCCCGGAGCCAACGACAGGACTCACAAAGGAGGTCTGCAGCCTGAATAGTTCACTGCACGTGCGCTTGCTGTCAAGACGTCACGTCAGTGGGGTGCCTGGGTGGCTCAGCGGTTGAGCATCTGCCTTTGGCCCAGGTGTGATTCTGGGTCCTGGGATTGAGTCCTGAGTCGGGCTCCTGCATGGAGCCTGCTTCTCCCTCTGCCTGTGTCTCTGCCTCTCTCTCTATGTCTCTCATGAATAAATAAATAAAATCTTTTAAAAAATGAAATAAAATATTATTTTTAAAAAATGTAGTTATTTATTTGAGAGAGAGAGAGAGAGAGAGAGAGAGAGAGCACATGGGCAGGGGGAGGGGGAGAGGGAGAAGGAGCATCTCAAACAGACTCCTCGCAGAATGTGGAGCCTGACTCGGGGCTCGATCCCACAACCATCCCCCCACCCCGAGATCATGACCTGAGCTGAAATCAAGAGTCAGACACTCAGCCAAATGAGCCACCCAGGTGCCCTGAAATAGAATATTACTGAATTCTAAGAGAATACATTTTTGATAAAATTTGGAGAAATCCCCAAGAAATCAAAATAATATCACAAAACAAACCAACCAAGAGAAACAGATCAGACTTCAGGAAAAAAAGGAGAATCCTTCTGAGAACTGATTGGAGCTGTCCAACAAGAGGCAAGGAGGAGTGAACTGCCCATCGTCAGAGGTAACTAAGCTGGACAACCGTAGGCTGGGTACCATGGAGACTCATCCTCCAGGGGGGAACGAGGCTCAGTGACCTCGAAGCTTCCCCAGCCCTGGGGGTCTACTATCTGGGGCCGCTGTTCACCCCCCAGTCCTCCTCTCCCCAACAGGCTGGAGGCCTTCTTCAAGCTGGGCCCGAGGCCTTCTCCTCCTTGTCCCACTCACCTCTGGGATCTCGGCGTCCCTCTACCTGGTGCCTCCCAAGCGGCTGCGGAGGGAGAGGTCAGGTCTTCACCCCCAGGTACTGAGGTCCAGCCGGGAATGGAAGCAGCTCGTGATGGGGAGAGAGGCCCTCGCCAGCACCACTTCCTGCAGAGGGGACAGGCTGTGATAACCGCGCCACTGCCCAGCAGCTGCGCCACATGGCGCCATCACTGTGCACAGCCCAGAGCTCGCCTCACGTTTCAACCCTCTTGCTGCCCCAGAAGGTCAGTGCTCCAGTGTCTTTGCAGAGCTAAGGCCTAGAGATTCCCGGGATTGGAGACTTTGCTCCTGACCCCAAGCCGGAGGGGACAAAGCCGGAACTCTGCACAGGCCTCTCTCAGGGGCCTGCACGTTGACCCTCTGTGCATCTAAGCCCAAGCGGAGCTGGAGAACATTCCAGGCCCAGGGAAGACCTCGTGGCAGGTGGCAGAGGGACAAAGGAGGGACAGGCCTAGAGCGCCCGAAGGAGCAGGGGCTGCGAGCCACACCGTGGGGCTGGGAATCCCATCCTGCTGGTTAGTGGCTGTTGATTTGGGGTTAGTGACATCTTGTCGCCTGGCACTCACCGGTGAAATGGAGCCTCAGAGGGTTGCTGTGAGGATGAAATGTTACCAAAAAGGTCAGGACGCAGCCCAGGGGTTGGGAGGGCAGGAATGCAGCCCAGGGCTGCCCACCCCCCTCCTGCTTTGGGATGTTTTCCTCCAGAACATGCTCTTCCTTTGCAGGACCTGGGTACCCTGCATATAAGTGACAGCCAACATGGGATTTCTCTTGCTTTAGCGATGAGAAAAATCGCCTTCCTCACTCTGCGTACATTTCCATTCAAAATGCATAGTTGCTATAGCAAAGTTCAGCGACCCAGAACTGGGGCACACGTGCTGGATGTCAGGCTCTCCCAGGACATGATGACAGCCCTGCTGGTGAAGGCCCCACTGGGGGTTGCTTGGAGCCAGGGCTGGAGCTGACCCAAGAGGCTCCACCAGGGGGGCGGGGGGCACTGAGTGAATGAGGAAGTAGGCTCGCAGCTCTGGGGCCACCTTGATCCCTAATCCCAGCTGACTCTTGGAATTGAGTCCCTGATATTTCCACTGGCTCCGCAGTGGCCTGAAGACAGTGCATTCAATACTTTTTCTAAAAAGGAAGGAGTTAGAAGATAAAGATTCATTCTTGTCTTTGACCTACAGAGACTTGGAGAATAAAGGATACTATCACCAACATAAAGGCAAGCTCTTGCAGAATTGAAAACAGGATTGAGACTTTCAGAATCAGTAGTTAAGAATGAAAGCCCAACATCACTATATTAATGTGTACAAAACATTTTTAAGAAAAGAAAGAACACAAGAAATAAGCACAAAACCCCAAGCACAAACGAAGATAGAGCAGATCAAGTATATCCATTTGGGTTCTAAATAGCTACACTTAATGTCTTTGCTAGAGAAAAAAACGCTCTCAAATTGGGTTTGAAGACTTTCACCTGCATATCTCCCCACTTACCCACCCATCCACTGATGTGTCCATTCATCAACCCATATATCCAGGAACCTACCCAACTACTTACCCATCCATCTATCCCTCCATCCACCCACCCACCTGCTACCCAACCATCCCTCCATCCACCCATCCATCCACTCACCACCCATCTATCCCTCCATCCACCCATCTATCCATCCACCCATCCACCCACCCATCACCCATCCACCCATGGGTCCCAAAGCAGGTCCTGAAGCACACTGTGACCCAGCTCTAGCCCCACTCTACTGTGGCCCAAGGCAGTCATGATGTCCCAGGAACATGAATCCATCCATCTGTGAATGGATCTATCCATATATCATGCATCATCTATCCAACACCTTCTGAGCATCCCACTGTGCCAGTGCCCAGGATCCAGAGATGGTTTGACTGTGCTTCTCGCCCTTGATTCCATCAGCATGCACATGGTGAAGAGCAATCTGGAAACAGACATATTAATAAGATGCAGCTGGTGTGGTGGGGGGGTCCAACATTGGCATATCTGCAGGGGATGCAGGGGCGCTTCCCAGGAGAGGTGTACTGTGAGCTGGAACTAAAGAGATGACCTTACGCTGGTTTGTGAGCAGAATCGTTGGGGAAGAGAGCCTCCCTATCAGAGGGAACAGAATGCCTACATCCTGTGGGCAGGGGCTGTGGAAGGAATCTGATATGGGCAGGGAATAACCGAAGACAAGGCAGAGAAAGTTGTAGTTGAGGGACAGATCTAGGGGGTCACTTGGTTCCAGGCTGAGTATTTTGAATTTTATCTTGTGGACATTGGGAGCTCTGAGGTTGTTAAACATGCAGTGACCTGATCATGTTTGTCTTTTATAAATGTTGCTGGGACAGTGGTGGTGGAGGATGGGCTGGAGGAGGCAAGTCTGGAGTTGGGAGGTCGAGAGGAGGTGATTACAGTGGCCCAGGTGAGAGATGGTGGGCCCTGGGTCATGGCATGGCAGTGACGGTCCCAAATCCCCTAGCAAAGCCTATGAACATATGGGTCGGGTGGTTGCTATGGAAACATCAGATATTTCCCTTCTTGCCTGAACAGGGTGACTTGGAGTAGATGTTGGACTTTATAGATGTGAAGGTGGAGCTGGGCTGCCCTAAATGAATATTGCCAATGAGATGTGTGTTCCCGCCCTCCCCTGAGTGACACTTCACCCAGAGAAGGCCATCGCATCAGGGATGAGCAGAGATAGAGCAGCCCTTTCTATCCCGAGGGCGGGATGGGAAGGCATTGAGTTCATTAAGGCTGCTTAGGTCAATTACACCAGTGGGATGAGTGACCTCACATAAGTCTGCAATGCAGCTGTCACTTGGCAGCAGAAACGTGTGACCGAGCAAGAACTAAAGAGACTTTCAATTCCAGTGCAGGAGTGTCCCTTTCAGAGCACTTACTGCAGTCTGGTCTGCTGGGTGGGGGAAATGCTAACAGCAGGAAAGTAATGGTAACATGGTGCAGACGGTGCTGATGGTGGTGATGGTGGTGATGCTGATGGCGCTGATGGTGTTGATGGCGTTGATGGTGTTGATGGTGGTGATGGTGGTGATGGTGGTGATGGTGCTGATGGTGCTGATCGAGGTGATGGTGGTGATGGTGCTGATGGTGCTGATGGCGTTGATGGTGTTGATGGCGGTAATGGTAGTGATGGTGGTGATGGTGCTGATGGCATTGATGGTGGTGATGGTGTTGATGGTGGTGATGGTGTTGATGGTGTTGATGGTGTTGATGGCGGTGATAGTGGTGATGGTGGTGATGGTGATGATGGTGGTGGTGATGGTGATGGTGATGATTATAGTGGTGATGGTGATGGTGATGGTAGTGATGGTGCTGATGGTGGTGATCGTGATGGTGGCAGTGACGTTGATGGTGATGAAGATGATGGTGAGGACTACTAACTTTATGTTGTGCCTATTGCTAGTATCTATTCTAAACACTGTACTTAAACCAACCCCTCTAAGTCCCACAGAAGCCCTGTGAGGAGGCATTCTCATCCCTACTCTACCAGTGGGGAATCCGTGGCACCGGAGAAGTTAACGTGACTTGCCCAATGTTGCACAGCACCCTGGGAGTAGAGCAAGGGCTGGACACCATCAAGCATTCTTGTGACCCAGTAGTTGATGCAGAAAGCAGGAAACATTTTGGAAAAAAGTGTTAGCCCTCAGGAGAGGATAGGAAGTGGGCTGACTCTAAGTGACTGGGACTCCGTCTTTGCTGTGTGCCTAGGCTGGAGTGGGAGAGGGAGGGGGAGGCAGTGAGGACGCGAAGGCTCAGGGGGAGCTGCCCCAAGCCACACACTTTCTGAGTGGTTCCAGGGCAAGAGAGGGAGCTCAAGGCTCGATATGAAGGAAAATTCTTGTCCCTGAAGACCTAGGGGTATAGTGAGCGCCCCACCTGGGAAGGGGTGTAAGTAGAGCATAATGGTCGTAGTCTAGGGGGCTGGACTTGGGTGACTTCTGTGGCCTCTTTCGACTTTGGGATTCTATTGTCTCCATGACACAGACAGGGAAGCTGAGGCACAGTGAGGCGACTTGTCCATGGATGCGGAGACAGTGGGCAGCGGGTGCCCGGGCTGTTTCCATTCAGCCACCGCTTAGAGCCGGAGCAGGGGACCACGTCTTTCCCACCCCCCCACGTTTCCCTGCGGAGGAACAGCTTTTGGGGGACACCCCTGGGCCTGGCCGGGGAAGGGACTGGTTGTCCTGCAAACTGAACCACCAGGCCCGAGGCGCCTGCCCCGCGCCTGTGATCTCAGGGCCCAAGCGGCTCATCAGCAAGGGCAGCCAGGCAGGCCCTGGGGTGGGAAGAGGCACACAGCGTGGGGCCTTGGGGAGACCAGGTGCTGCACCCTGCCCGGGTTCCTCTCCCGGGGGCAGCGCCGTCATGACGTCAAGGCACAGGCTGTGGGGCTTGCAGAGCATCGGTTGGACCACTAGGCCATGGCTCAGGGACACGTCTACACGGCCCGACTCTGGCCGGGGGTTTCCCCAAGGGCTTCCTGCTCAGGGGAGACCCCCGAGGGCACCGGGGTGGGGGCTGTGCTCCCTCTGGGGCCCCCCCACCCCAGGGCCTCTGCTCACCTGCTGCACCCCCTGCTGGCTGGGGCCACCCCTCCTGTGTCCCGGCTCCTCTGCTCATCTAAACAGCTGCTGCTATTCGTTCTGGGTGATTTCCCTTATTTATTGCCACATTTTCGGGAGGCACATAACTCTGTCTTCCAACCATTTTACTGCAGCCTCTTGAAATTGAAACAATTGATCAGGCCTCGCTCTCCCCCCTTTGTCCCAGACCCGCCCCCAAGCTGCCCCCCCACCCCTTCTCGTTCAAGCCACAATTAGATTTTCATCCATTTTCTCTGAAGAAAAAATTCATCTCTATCTCGGGCCCAGGAGCACCCCTGGAGTCAGGGGGATGTTGCTGGGCGGGGGCCAGGGGAGGGCAGCTGCCTCTGCCCTTCTGGGGGGCGGGTGGCCTTGCTGCTGGCACCTGATGGGGGAGCCCCCGCGGTGGGGTCGGGGCACGGCAGGATGCGCAGGTTGTGCACTGGCCTTTAGAGATGAGGTCGACGAGGTCATAGGCCTGGCAAGTGTCGGGCTCCAGCGTGAAAACTCCCCTGGGTGTCCGAGCGTCAGACAACGCGCTGACAGGGGGACGGATGCATCCTTGTCGCCAAGACGGTGACAGTCTTGTCCCTGCTCATCTTCCCTCTGTGGGCTACGAGGACACCAAGGACCAAGCTTACAGTTGAAATTCGAGAACTTCTGTGGGCTGAGCTGCGGCCAACCCCCTAGAGAGGGCCAGGCGCTGCCGGGGACCCCAGCTCCCTCGCGATGCGGATGCTGACTGCTCAATACCCCAAAGTAGTGGTGCCTCCTCTCGCCCGCCCCAAGGCCCCGTCAGCTGGTGAAGCCCCCCTTGCTGGCGCGTTTATAGGGGAAGCAGCAATGAGGCTGGGGAACGTCAGCCCTGCCTGGGGCTCTACCAGTGGGGTGGCCGGGGAGACAGGGCCACTGACAAGGGACAGGGGCCCTAGGGAACAGGCTCCCAGCAGGTGAGGATCCCAGCCTGGGTTGTGCCCGCCTGCCTGCCTCTGTGTGCGGCTGGGGAAGGAGCCCCTCCATCTGCCCCTCACCGCGGGGCAGGTGCTGGCTTCCAGGCTCTTCCAGGCTCTTCTCAAGTGCCCACCCCAGGGGTGCTGGGGGGTGGCACTGGCACCCATGGACAGGCAGGAACTGCAGCATCTGACAAGGCCAGAGATGCTCCATCCCTTGCCGAACAGAGGCCGGGGGAGGAGCTCCTTGCGGGGACTTGGGAGCAGAGGCCACCTGCAGAGCCTGCACACAGAGAGGCCCTCCCCTCGCTGCCCCCCACTGCATCCTCCCTACAGCGACCCAGTGCCCCCCTTCCTTCACTGCCCACAAAGGCGACTGAAAGGAGAGGCAGATTCTGGAGGGTGAGCACAGGGCGCAGGGGTCAGCTGCCTGTCCCCATTTTAGAGCCGGGGAACCTGAAGCCCACAGAGTTTCAGGAATGCACTCGAGGACACGGAACCTGAAGTGCCCAAAGCAGCTCCTCTGGCATGAGGCATGGCCTTGTGTCACCCCCGCCCCCCGCCCCCCGCAAGGCCTGGGTGACACGGGAGCGGCTCTTGAGAAATAGCGGAGAACAGCGCTGGCTAGACTTGGGTCCCAGCCACGTGGCGGGCTGTCTGCTCCAAAGGGCCCCTTCTCGGCCATTCTCTGCCCCCGCCGCCGATCTGATCCTTCAACCATAGCTTAGTTCCGGGCCCTGAACCGTGCGGGCGGAAGGATGCCCTGTGTGTTCCCGCATGTCACACGCTCTGTGAGATGCACAGTGTGATTGTGCGAACCTGAGGTCTGCTCCTTTCACTGTGTAATGCACTCCACTCCGTGCGTGTGTGACCGCTTATTCATCTCCCATTGAACACCATTGGGGTTATTCCCAGTTTCTAGCTAATAGCATGACTTCTTCCTTCCGCGGCCATACACGTCCTCTTCGGTACATCCCCAGGCGTGGAATGGCTGGGTGGATGGTTAATGTACACCTAATTTCTGGATACACTGCCACAAGGTTTTGCAAAGTGGTTTTGCCATTTTCGCCTTACCCACCTCAGGGTGTGAGAGCACCTGTGCTTCCACATCATGCATGCGTGTCACAGAGGACCTTTCCACTCTTAACCCTTCTGGTGAGTGTGAGATGGTGTCTTGTGGTTTTATTTTATTTTTTTAAATATTTATTTATTTATTTTTATGATAGAGAGAAAGAGAGAGAGAGAGAGAGAGAGAGGCAGAGACACAGGAAGAGGGAGAAGCAGGCTCCATGCTGGGAGCCCGATGTGGGACTCGATTCCGGGACTCCAGGATTGTGCCCTGGGCCAAAGGCAGGCACCAAACTGCTGAGCCACCCAGGGATCCCCCTGTCTTGTGGTTTTAATGTTCACTTCCCTGATGACTAATGAGTCTGTGCACTGGGTGTTTCCTAATTGGCTCAGACTATATCCATTTTTATGAGTTGCCTATTCACATCTTTTGCCCATTTTTAATCACATTGACTTTTTATTATTGATTTTTGCTTTTCATTTAGTGGTACCTTTGAGGAACGGAAGTTTTAAATCTCTGCAAAATTACATTTTTTTTTCACGATTACTTCTTTGTGTCCTCTCTAAAAATATCTGCCGACCCCTAAATAGTGAAGATATTTTTTCTTCTAGAAAAAATGTGCTGGTTGGTCAGGTGGGTGCTTCAGGAAGAGGGGGTTGGGCCCTGCTGCCTTTGGGAGCCACGATCCTGGGAGTGCGATTCCAACAGCACAAGCCCCAGATCTCAGGGCACTGGGGGACATAGCCCATGATCCTGTGGTCCCCATGGGATAGGGGGAGGCAGGGAGGGCACAGGACAGCAAGGACCCTCCTGCTACTGAGCACCCCTAAGCTGTGCAGGTCAGCACCGTCCACTGCCCCGGGAGCACCTAGACCAGTGTGGACTGGGAGCTGCGGGTAGTTACTGGGGGAGCTGACTCCAGAGCTGGAGAGCTGGCCTCCACCAGTGTTGTTGTTTCTCCTGGTGTCACTCTGTGCCTGGGATGGAGTGGGACTGCCAGGGAACAGGGGCCTCACGGGGTCAACAGCTCCCACTGAGCTGAAGGGGGTGGGGCATTTCCCCAAGGTGCACACACCTGAGAATCAGCACAGCAGCCCCTCCCGCAGAGGCCAGCTGAGAGAACCAGGGAAGAGGAAGTTCTTGACCGAGCAGCACTGGAAAGCTCTAGGGGAAGTCAAGGGATTTAGAGTATATAGAAATAGAGGGTACTCCTCCTAGTTTTTTCTTCCTTTTCTGGTACAACTCGTTTTTATATCAGACTGTAAATTTCCATTTTTTTCTCTTTTTCCACTTTAACTACAATATTTTACCACCTCTTCATTTTTAAGATTCTTCCTTTTTGACTTTCATATTTCTACAATTACAGGTCCTAGATATATTTTCCACTTCAAGATTCCCTTCAACATAGTCAACTTAATTTTGGGAGATATACAAGATATGTTTTTGTTTGTTTGTTTTGTGTTTTTTGTTTTCTCTGCCTCATTTTGTTCTACAATGGTGGAAGTTAATACCTTCTAAAACATGAACAGCATGCACCCAGAACCAAGGGGTATACCGGCTGGTTTATTCTGTGAGATTCCTCATTCCCATTCTGCCCCCCTCTTTTTTTTTTAAATAAACTTATTTTTTATTGGTGTTCAATTTGCCAACATGTAGAATAACACCCAGTGCTCATCCCGTCAAGTGCCCCCTTCAGTGCCCGTCACCCAGTCACCACCACCCCCCGCCCACCTCCCTTTCCATCATCCCTAGTTCGTTTCCCAGAGTTAGGAGTCTCTCATGTTCTGTCTCCCTTTCTGATATTTCCCACTCATCTTTTTCTCCTTTCCCCTTCATTCCCTTTCACGATTTTTTATATTCCCCAAGTGAATGAGACCATATAATGTTTGTCCTTCTCCGATTGACTTATTTCACTCAGCATAATACCCTCAAGTTCCATCCACGTCGAAGCAAATGGTGGGTATTTGTCGTTTCTAATGGCTGAGGAATATTCCATTGTATACATAGACCACATCTTAATTATCCATCATATTTTGATGGACACTGAGGCTCCTTCCACAGTCTGGCTATTGTAGACATTGCTACTATAATCATTGGGGTGCAGGTGTCCCGGCATTTCACTGCATCTGTATCTTTGGGGTAAATCCCCAGCAGTGCAATCGCTGGGTCATAGGGCAGGTCTATTTTTAACTCTTTGAGGAATCTCCACACAGTTTTCCAGAGTGGCTGCACCAGTTCATATTCCCACCAACAGTGCAAGAGGGTTCCCCTTTCTCCACATCTTCTCCAACATTTGTGGTTTCCTGCCTTGTTAATTTTCCCCATTCTCACTGGTGTGAGGTGGGATCTCATTGTGGTTTTGATTTGTATTTCCCTGACGGCCAGTGATGTGGAGCATTTTCTCATGTGCTTGTTGGCCATGTCTATGTCTTCTTCTGTGAGATTTCTGTTCATGTTTTTTGCCCATTTCATGATTGGATTGTTTGTTTCTTTGCTGTTGAGTTTAATAAGTTCTTTATAGATCTTGGATACTAGCCCTTTATCAGATGGGTGATTTGCAAATATCTTCTCCCATTCTGTAGGTTGTCTTTGAGTTTTGTTGACTGTTTCTTTTGCTGTGCAAAAGCTTCTTATCTTGATGAAGTCCCAATAGTTCATTTTTGCTTTTGTTTCTCTTGCCTTGATGGATGTATGTGGCAAGAAGTTACTGTTCTGCCTCCCTCTTTTATCTCATTTATGTTTTCGTGGTCAATGTTGGGGCTTTCTACAAGTGTTTCTGGTTTATATACATTTGGGACTGAGCATCTTCTAACATACAGAACTTAATATACTCAGAACCAAGAGGATCACCCTCTAGGACCCCTCAGGTAAACTACATTCTCCCTCCACTACAACTTTGTCACCACCACCATCTCCCAGTCCCCGCCCTTTTTTTTTCTCCTTTTTTCTTTTTCTTTTTTCCCCCCTCTTCTCCTTTGGGATTCTTGGCCTTTTATTTTCTACTACTTTGTTTTAAGGTTTGCTTTTCACTTTAGTGGTCCTTTTGTTTTATTTCATTCTTATCTTTGTTTTCAATTTCTGGTCTCTGACCTCATCAGAATCATCTAGGCTGAAATTTACTTAGGTCATGGTTGATATTCTTAAATCTTTTTTTTTAATTTATTTATGATAGTCACAGAGAGAGAGAGAGAGGCAGAGACACAGGCAGAGGGAGAAGCAGGCTCCATGCACCGGGAGCCTGATGTGGGATTCGATCCCGGGTCTCCAGGATCGCGCCCTGGGCCAAAGGCAGGCGCCAAACCGCTGTGCCACCCAGGGATCCCAGGTCATGGTTGATATTCTTGACTTAGCCTGCTCATACAGCCACTCTGCACTGAGCAAACTGATGAAAGAACTCATCACAAAAGAGAGAATCAGAAACAGTACTCTATGCCACAGAGTTACAGAATTTAGATTACAATTTGATGTCAGTAAGCCAATTCAGAAGCACAATTATAAAGCTACTGGTGGCTCTGGTAAAAAGCATAAAGGAATCAAGAGACTTCATGACTGCAGAATTTGGATCTAATCAGGCCAAAATTAAAAATAAAATAAATGAGATACAATCCAAACTGGAGGTCCCAATGATGAGGGTTAATGAGGTAGAAGAAAGAGTGAGCAACACAGAAGACAAGTTGATGGCAAGGAAGGAAGCTGAGGAAAAAAAGAGAAAAACAATGAAAAAACCATGAGGAAAGGTTAAGGGAAATAAATGATAGCCTCAGAAGGAAAAATCTACATATAATTGGGATTCCAGGGAGTGCCTAGAGGGACAGAGGGCCAGAATACATATTTGAACAAAAAATAGCTGAGAACTTCCCTAATTTGGGGAGGGAAACAGGCATTCAGATCCAGGAGATTGAGAGGTTACCCCCCAAAAATCAATAAAAACCATTCAGTGCCTCAACATTTAATAGTGAATCTTGCAAATTCCAAAGATAAAGAGAAAATTAAAGCAGGAAGAGACAAGAGATCCCTAACTTATGTGGGGAGAAATATTAGGTGAACAGCAGACCTCTCCACAGGGACCTGGCAGGCCAGAAAGGGCTGGCAGGATATATTCAGGGTCCTAAATGAGAAGAACATGCAGCCAAGAACACTCTATCCAGCAAGACTCTCATTCAGAATAGAAGAGATAGATAACTTCCAAGATAGGCAGAAACTGAAAGAATATGTGACCACCAAACCAGCTCTGAAAGAAATATTAAGGGGGACTCTGTGAAAGAAAGAGGACGTCCAAAGAAATAATCCACAAAACAGAGACTCAATAGGTGTTATGATGACATTAAATTAATATATTTCAATAGTTACTCTGAATGTGAATAGGCTAAATGATTCCATCAAAAGACGCAGGGTGTCAGACTGGATAAAAAAGCAGGACCCATCTATTTGCTGTCTACAAGAGACTCATTTTAGACCTAAGGACACCTCCAGCCTGAAATGAAAGTTGGAGAACCATTTACTATTCAAATGGTCCTCAAAAGAAAGCAGGGGTGGCAATCCGCATATCAGATAAATTAAAGTTTATCCCAAAGACTGTAGTAAGAGATGAAGAAGGACACTATATCATACTTAAAGGGTCTATCCAAAAAGAAGACCTAACAATCATGAATATTTATGCCCCTAAGGTGGGAGCTGCCAAGTATATCAATTAATAACCAAAGTCAAGATATACTTAGATAATAATACACCAATATTGGGAGACTTCAACACAGCACTTTCTGCAAATGACAGATATTCTAAGCACAACATCACCAAAGAAACAAGAGCTTTAAATGATACACTGGACCAGATTATTTCACAGATATTTACACAACTTTACATCCAAACACAACTGAATACACATTCTTCTCAAGTGCACATGGAACTTTCTCCAGAATAGAGCACATACTGGGTCACAAATCAGGTCTCAACTGATACCAAAAGATTGGGATTGTCCCCTGCATATTTTCAGACCATAATGCTTTGAAACTTGAACTCAATCACAAGAAGAAATTTGGAAGAAACTCAAACACGTGGAGGTGAAAGAGCATCCTGCTAAAAGATGAAATGGTCAACCAGGAAATTAGAAAAGAATTAAAAAGATTCATGGAAACTGATGAAAATGAAGATACAACCATTCAAAACCTTTGGGACACAGCAAAAGCAGTCCTAAGAGGGAAATACATCGCAATACAATCATCCCTCAAAAAACTGGAAAAAACTCAAATACACCAGCTAACCTTGCATCTAAAGGAACCAGAGAAAGAACAGCAAAAAAAACCTACACCCAGCAGAAGAAGAGAGTTAATAAAGGTTCTAGCAGAACTCAATGAAATAGAGACCAGAAGAACTGTGGAACAGATCAACAAAACCAGGAGTTGGTTCTTTGAAAGAATTAATAAGATAGATAAAATATTAGCCAGCCTTATTAAAAAGAGAATAGAAAAGTCTCAAATTAATAAAATCACAAATGAAAAAGGAGAGATTACAACCAATAGCAAGGAATTGAAAACGATTTTAAAAACATATTATGAAAAAAAAATAAAAACATATTATGAGCATCTATACACCAATAAATTAGGCAATCAAAAGAAATGGACACATTTCTGGAAAACCACACACTACCAAAACTGGAACAGGAAGAAATAGAAAACCTGAACAGGCCAACAACCAGGGAGGAAATTGAAGCAGTCATCAAAAGCTTCCCAAGACACAAAAGTCCAGAGCCAGATGGCTTCCCAGGGAAATTCTATCAAACATTGTTTAAAGAAGAAACAATACCTATTCTACTAAAGCTGTTTTGAAAGATAGAAAGGGATGGAGTATTTCCAAACTCATTTTATGAGGCCAGCATCACCTTAATTCCAAAACCAGACAAAGACCCAAAAAGAATTATAGATCAATATCCTTGATGAACTCAGATGCAAAAATTCTCACAAGATACTAGCCAATAGGATCCAACAGTACATTAAGAATATTATTCACCATGACCAAGTGGGATTTATCCCCAGGATGCAAGGCTGGTTCACTCATGAAACAATCAATGTGATAGATCATATCAGCAAGAGAAAAAACAAGAACCATATATGATCCTTTTTCAATAGATGCAGAGAAAGCATTTGACAAAATACAGCATCCATTCCTGATCAAAACTCTTCAGAGTGTAGGGATAGAGGGAACATTCCTCAGCATCCTAAAAGCCATCTACGAAAAGCCCACAGCAGATATCATTCTCAATGGGGAAACACTGGGAGCCCTTCCCCTAAGATCAGAAACATGACAGGGATGTCCACTCTCACCACTGCTATTCAACATAGTAGAGAAGTCCTAGCTTCAGCAATCAGACAACAAAAAGAAATAAAAGGCATTCAAGAGCAGCCCAGGTGGCTCAGTGGTTTAGCGTCGCCTTCAGCCCAGGGCGTGATCCTGGAGATCCGGGATTGAGTCCCGCATTGCGCTCCCTGCATGGAGCCTGCTTTTCCCTCTGCCTGTGTCTCTGCCTCTCTCTCTCTCTGTCTCTCTCTCTCTCTCTCTGTCTCATGAATGAATAAGTAAAATTGTTTAAAAAAAAAGGCATTCAAATTGGCAAAGAAGAAGTCAAACTCTCCCTCTTCGCAGATGAAATGATACCGAACAAAGAAAACCCAAAAGACTCCACCCCAAGATTGCTAGAGCTCATAGAGCAATTCGGCAGTGTGGCAGGAGACAAAATCAATGCCCAGAAATCAGTGGCATTTCTGTACACTAACAATGAAACTGAAGAAAGAGAAATTAAGGAATCAGCCCCATTTACAATTATACCCAAAAGCACTAGATACTGGAATAAACCTAACCAAAGAGGTAAAGGATCTATACCCTCAAAACTACAGAACACTTCTGAAAGAAATTGAGGAAGACACAAAGAGATGGAAAAATATTCCATGCTCTTGGATTGGAAGAATTAATATTGTGAAAATGTCAATGCTACCCAGGGCAATTTACACATTCAATGCAATCCCTATCAAAATACCATGGACTTTCTTCACAGAGTTGGAACAAATCATCTTAAGATTTATGTGGAATCAGAAAAGACCCTGAATAGCCAGGGGAATATTGAAAAAGAAAACCAGAGTGGGGGGCATCACAATGCCAGATTTCAGGTTGTACTACAAAGCTGTGGTCATCAAGACAGTGTGGTACTGGCACAAAAACAGACACATAGATCAATGGAACAGAACAGAGAATCTAGAAATGAGTCCTCAACTCTATGGTCAACTAATATTTGATGAAGCAGGAAAGACTATCCAACAGGAAAAGGACACTCTCTTCAATAAATGGTGTTGGGAAAACTGGACAGCCACGTGCAGAAGAATGAAACTAGACCATTCTCTTACAGCATACACAAAGATAAAAACAAAATGGATGGAAGATCTAAATTTGAGACAAGAATCCATCCAAATCCTAGAGGAGAACACAGGCAACACCCTTTTTGAACTTGGCCACAGCTACATCTTGCAAGACACATCCATGAAGGCAAGAGAAACAAAAGCAAAAGTGAATTATTGGGACTTAATCAAAATTAGAAGCTTTTGCACAGCAAAAGAAACAGCAAAACTGAAAGACAACCTACAGAATGGGGGAAGATATTTGCAAATGACATATCAGATAAAGGGCCAGTATCCAAGATCTATAAAGAACTTATTAAACTCAACAGCAAAGAAACAAACAATCCAATCATGAAATGGGCAAAAGACATGAACAGAAATCTCACAGAGGAAGACATAGATGTGGCCAACACGCACATGAGAAAATGCTCCGCATCACTGGCCATCAGGGAAATACAAATCAAAACCACAATGAGAATTTGTGGTTCTCACAGCAGTGAGAATGCGGAAAATTAACAAGGCAGGAAACCACAACTGTTGGAGAGGATGTGGAAAAAGGGGAACCCTCCTGCACTGTTGGTGGGAATGTGAACTGGTGCAGCCACTCTGGAAAACTGTGTGGAGGTTCCTCAAAGAGTTAAAAATAGACCTGCCCTACGACCCAGCAATTGCACTGCTGGGGATTTACCCCAAAGATACAGATGCAATGAAACGCCAGGACACCTGCACCCCGATGTTTATAGCAGCAATGTCCACAATAGCCAAACTGTGGAAGGAGCCTCGGTGTCCATCGAAAGATGAATGGATAAAGAAGATGTGGTCTATGTATACAATGGAATATTCCTCAGCCATTAGAAATGACAAATACCCATTTGCTTCAACGTGGATGGACCTGGAGGGTATTATGCTGAGTGAAGTCAGTCGGAGAAGGACAAACGTTATATGGTCTCATTCATTTGAGGAATCTAAAAAATGGTGAAATGTAATAAAGGGGAAAGGAGAGAAAATGAGTGGGAAAAATTATAGAGGGAGACAGAACATGAGAGACTCCTAACTCTGGAAAACGAACAAGGGGTAATCGAAGGGGAAGTGGGCCTGGGGGCCTGGGATGACTGGGTGACAGGCACTGAGTGGGGCATTGATGGGATGAGCACTGGGTGTTCTACTATATGTTGGCAAATCGAACTCCAATAAAAAACATACACACACACACACAAAAAAAAAAAGAGAAAGAAAAGATTTGCTCTTGCCTCCTGAATTGCTCTTGTACCTCAGCTGAATATATATGTGCGGATCTATTCTGGACTCTATTCTATTCCATTGATGTATTTGTCTTTGCACTAATACCACACAGTCTTAATTATTGTAGCCTTATGGTAAATCTTGAAATCAGACAGTGCCCTTCAACTTTATTCTTTTTTTTCCTAAGATTTTCTTGGATATTCTAAGTCCTTTACACTTCCAGTTTATTTTATTTTTAAAAAGATTTTATTTATTTATTCATGAGAGACACAGAATGAGAGAGAGAGAAGCAGAGACACAGGCAGAGGGAAACGGGCTCCATGCAAGGAGCCTGATGTGGGGCTTGATCCCAGGTCTCCAGGATCACACCCTGGGCTGAAGATGGTGCTAAACCGCTGAGCTACCCGGCTGCCCTCCACTTCCAGTTTAATTTTAGATTTGCTTTGAAATTTCCTTTAAAAATGTGCTGAGATTTTATTGGGATTAGGTGAACTCTAGAGACCAGCCTAGGGAGAATTGACATCTTCACAATACTGCATTTTCTAATCTATGAATATGGCATACTTGCTCACGTATTTGGAAAAATTAATTTTCCTCAATATGTTTTATAGTTTATGATGTAAAGGTCTTGCACATCTTTAGCTAGATGGGTCCTTAGCCATTGGCTATGTTTTGATCCTGTTATAAATGGTATTTAAAGTTTTCATTTTGCCATTGTTCATTACTAACATAAAAATAAAAGAGACTTTTGTCACTCCAGCTTTATATTTTGTAATTTTGATAAGTTTGCTTGTTAATTTTAGTAGTGTTTCTCATAGTTTCCTTAGGATTTCTGTATACCCAGTCATATCTGCCCATAAAGACAATTTTACCTTTTGCTGTTCAATCTTTCTCCCTTTTGCTTCTTTTCTAGCCTCACCGAACCAGGTAGGACCTCCCCAGTAATGGTAAAATGGTGATGTGGTGAAGGAGGATATCTTGCCTTGTTCCTAATCTTAAAGTGTTCAATATTTTTCAGTTTGATGTTAGCTGTAGGGTTTTCATTTTCTTCTTTTTTGTTGCTGGTAGATACTTTCGATTAGGTTGAGAAGTTTCTTCTAGTTCATTTTTCTGAGACCTTTCTTTTCTTTTTTTTTTTTTTTTTTTTTTTTTTTATTTTATTTATTTTTTTTTTTTTTATTTTTTTTGAGACCTTTCTTTTCAATCATGAGTGGGTATTGAATATTATTAAGTGCATTCTCTGTATTTATTGAGATGATAATGTTTTTTCTCCTTTATTCTATTGATTTGGTGAATTACACTGAAGTTTTTTTTTTTTTTAAAGATTTTATTTCTTTGTTCATGAGAGACACAGAGAGAGGCAAAGGTACAGGCAGAGGGAAAAGCAGGCTCCCTGCGGGGAGCCCAATGCGGGACTCGATTCCAGGACCCTGGGATCACGACCTGTGCCAAACCTCAACCACTGAGCCACCCAAGTGCCCCTACAGTAAGTTTTAAATGTTAAACCAACCTTGCACCTTGAATAAATCCCATTTGTTTATTACACACACTCACACGTGCACACACACACACACACACACACACACAGGTTTTGATTTGCTAATACTTTGTTCAAAATTTTTACATCTATGATTTTAAGACATATTGACCTGTCATATTCTATTTTTTAGAAATTTAAAACTTGTTTTATTTAAATTCATTTAGTTAACATAATGTATCATTATTTTCAGATATAGAGTTCAGTAATTCATCAGTTGCATATAACACCCAGTGCTCATTACATCACATGCCTTCCTCAATGCCCATCACCTAGTTACCCCTCCAGCAACCCTCAGTTTGTTTCCTATGGTTAAGAGTCTCTTATAGTTTGATCCCTTTCTGATTTCATCTTATTTTATTTTCCCGTCCCTTCTTTTGTGATCCTCTGTTTTGTTTCTTAAATTCCACATATGAGTGAAACAATATCATAATCGTCTTTTTCTGATTGATTTATTTTGCCTAGCATAGTACCTTCTAGTTCCATCCATGTCATTGTAAATAGTAAGATTTCAGCCTTTTTGATGGCTTAGTAACCTTTGACAAAGCAGGAAAGAATATCCTATGGAAAAGGTCTCTTCACCAAATGGTGTTGGGAATATTTTGATTTAATTTTATACCATCTGACAGTCCTGCTTGCTAATTGGAGTACTTATTCCATACACATTTTTAAAAATATTTTATTTATTTATTCATGAGAGAGAGAGAGAGAGAGAGGCAGAGACACAGGCAGAGGGAGAAGCAGGTTCCATGCATGGAGCCCGGTGTGGGACTTGATCCCGGGACTCCAGGATCGAACCCTGGGCCGAAGGCAGGCACTAAACTGCTGAGCCACCCAGGGATCCCCTTATTCCATACACATTTAATTAACTTACTGATAAAGTTTGATTTAAGTCTACTTTCTTGCTATTTATTTTCTATTTGTGCTATCTGTTCTCTATTTATAATTTTTCTTGAATTTTAGTGTTTTAAAATATTTCATTGTATGTCTTCTCTTGGCTTGTTAGTACCTCTTTTCTTTGAAGTGGTTGCTCTAGGTTGCTCTATTACAACACAAACCTTTAAATGATCACCATCCACCTTGCATTAATATTATACCACCTCAAACATGATATAAGAACATCACAACTTTATAAATCCCTTTAAACTCTTATACCCTTTGTGCTCTTATAATGTCATATATTTTATTTCTACATGTTATAAACCCCACAGTGTTCTAATATTTTTGCCTTGAGCAGTCCATAATCTTTGTTCATTCATTCTTACCATGTTTTCCTTTAAATTAGTTCACAAAATGATAATAAAAATTCAAGGTTGCTGTGTGTTAATTTCAACCTTTAATTAAAGGTTGCTGTGTGTTAAAAATTTAAAGTTGCTGTGTTAACATGTGGATCACCTGTGCATCTGCTCCTATTAACTGTTTTATCTCTTGGTTCTTGGTCACATTTTCAACCAAGAGTCCAGCTGCTGGGCTGGCCTCACTGCTGGTTAGTTTTAGTTGATGTCTGATTTCAAATATGTTGATATGGGGTCAGGCCCTTTCTTTCTGCAAGGCCCAGGAGACTATATTAATCTCTCTTTGTCCTCAACCCTAAACTCCAATTTCTCTTGCAACTTCCTTGGAGGGGCTAATCTCTGGTCCTATCAGGAGTTGAGCTTGTCGGGGAACCAGCTAGAGCTTTGATTAATTTCAGTTCACCCAGAGATTCCACTGTTTTGAGAATAAAGTCAGACACCCTTTCATCCCCAGCAGGACCCTGGACCCTAAACATCATGAATCTTCAAGGTCTCTCTGCTTTCCAACCTCACCCCCATCTGCCCAGTATCAAGCAATAGGGATTATTTTTACCATTGGGGCACTTTCAAATTCCAGTCTGCCCATGAAGCCCACAGTGCTTTAAAAGTTTGGCTGGTTTCTCCTTGAGCTTGAAGTCTCATTGCCTATGGCAGTTAGAGGCGTGAGGCCCCAGACTTGGTGGCCACCCCACATCAGATGGCAGACATTGGTCTTGGGTCATCTATGAAGGCCTTGTTTTTCTCTGGAATTTGGTTCCTTTAGACTTTTCTTCCATTTATAGCCCTTTGAAGACTTATAGAGTGCAGTTTTGTGGTTTATGTGGTATTTTCTTGCTATTATGGCAGAGTAATGGTCATCTTTCCATTGTAACTCGAAGCAGAGCTCTGCTGCAGAGGGAGTTTTGGTGCATGGCTGGGAAGTGAGAGGCATCACTAAGGGGAAAAGTAGGAGAAAGAGGACTCTCGAACGTTAATGGAGAGTGAGTATGAGGCCAAAGTAAGCTCCATGGGCCTCTGCTCTGGAGAGTCCTTGAGTCCCCAGCAAGGTGTGGGAGCTAAGAGCTCTCTTATGGTCTCGGGCCAGAATCAACCCCAGGCTTCTGGACAAAGCAAATAAATCCCTCTTGCAGTTTCCTGGAGCCCTGAGGACAGCCAGATAGTAACATCAAGGGAATGTGAGCTCACAATGAAGATTTTACCAACACATCATGAAATAAGCTTCCACGAGCAAGAGGTAGCAGAACAGCAAGCAATGGATATGATACCCAAGGATTTTATTATCAGGATTCTCATGCAGCATGTTTATGTCCAAAATGCTTAAAGAAATTAAAGCTGGAGTCTGTCATTTAGAAAATCTGTCACTGATGACCAGGAAGCAGGGAGCTGTGTTCTTCCGTCTGCCTGGTGGCCTCCAAGGGGACCCAGGGAATAAGTCTGCTGTGTTTGGAGCTCGGGAGTAAGCCTTCTAGGAGTGCCCAGGGGGCTGGATACTTGTCACGACGAATGTGACCTGGTGGCCATGCTGCCCTCATAGATATGCCAAGGACCAAGGAGGCCCACAGGACCCTGCCTCAGAGCTCTCTGAGCCAGCGCACCCCTGCCTGCTCCCTGGAGAAGATTCTGGGGACATGGCTGTATTATGAATGCCCCCAGCCCCTGCTTCCAAGGTTGGTTCCTTTTACAATGAACTCACATAGCTCGAGACATCCCATCCCTCCGGAGAATCTGGATGCTGCTCTCAAGAGGTCTCCACCCTGAAGATGAGCTGAGTGGCAGTGAAGAAAGAGGGACTGTGCTCTTGGCCGTGCGACAGGTTGGCAGGGACAGCCTTCCAGGTGACATCCCCGCTGGCCAGCCGGGATCTTGACCGTGACTCATGTGGGCGTGGCTAGGCAGGCTGGGTCAGTGTGGCCTACAGCAGGTTATGGTGGGGGCCAGCCGGCCAGGGCAGGCATCCTGGGTGCCTGTGCCCTGGAAGTAAGATGTCTGTCCTTGTGGCCATTTCAGTGGGGCTGGGGGCCAGGGTGAAGTGAGGCAGGCCAAGGGTGCCAGGTTCAAGGATGTGCGTCTTGCAGGGTCACACAGGGTCTGTGCTGTTGCTCCACCTTCCACCTTGTACCCTGGTCACCTCCCTCTCATGACCCTGGACCCGGCCCTGCTCTGGAGGCTCGGCATAGGCGTCCTCACTGTCGTCTGAGGGGCAGGAGAGGCTGGGGTGAGTTGGGCCCTGCCCCCCCATTCATGCATGGCTCCTGGGGTCCCGAGCTCTCCTGAGTCCACCAGCCCATCTGTCACCTGCGGGTGACGCTGTCCTACTTCCCAGATGTGGGATGTGAGCGGAGCCAGCACCAGGAGGGCCCAGCAAACGTGAATAGTTTTCTTATGGGATGACTAGAGCCTAAAGGAGGACCTGCCATGGGGGGCAGGGAGCGCCCAGCCCGTTTCACAGGTCAGGACACTGAGGCCCAGAGCTTGACTCTTGACACCTGCTGTCAGTGGAGGATTGGTGACCCTCTCGGCAGTTGGGACTGCCAAGGATCACAATGGTGGATTCAAATCTGACCAGAATCGCTTGAAGTCAGTAGGCCTGCCCTTCAGGGGGAAACTCAGGATGGAGCCTTGGGCTGGCTTTCAGATCCAGTGAGCCTGACTTTCTTGGGGGAGGCATGAAGGGCCCACCTGAGTCCTGGGAACGTCCTGTTCCCTCGCCGGTGGCTGCCCAAGGCGGGGCTTGGCAGGTGGTGTCCTTGTCTATACCCAGTGGGATAGCCTGCATTCTGGGGCTAAAGACAGGCCTCGGGGACCATGCCCACCCTTCGCAGGACCATGGTGACAGCATTTATACCAAAACGCCATGTTCTCTCACCCCTCTGGCAGCCCTACAAAGTGGGGGCTCAATCTCAGGATACAGTCCTGGGGAAAGTCTGCAAACTGCCACCTGCCACCTGCCACGGGGCGGCAGGCCTCGAACCTGGGTCTCTCTGGCTCCAGGGCGGTCCTGATATCTGTGGCCTGGTCGTCAGCAGAACTGTCCAGAGTTTGATAGGAGGGCAGTGTTCCAGGACAGGAGGAGGGGGGCTCCAAAATGCAGCATGCTGCGGAGCATCGAGGAAGGGCTCTAGAAGTGCAGATCTTCAAGGGCCGCTTACGCTCAGGAGCCCTCAGGCTGTGTCCTGAGACCCCCACCCTACTTCCCTCCAGAACCCTAAGCAGGCCCAGTGCGGGAGCTCACTTCTGAGGTGGTCAGATGGGCTTGGGGCTCAGGTATGAACAGGCCTGACCTCGGCCAAACCAGAGTTTCCCCAAACCCAATGCAAGTACTTGTCTTGAAGGTCTGAGGGGCATAGAGGGAGTGAGAGGGGTCCCCAAAACCCAGGGAACTGAGTGTATTTCCCAGCAGCAGGGAAGTCATCGTGGCACGGTGCATGGGAAACTGGGCTCTACCCTCATCTGGCATCTCGGGTGAGTCCTGTAACTCCATGCACCCCGTTCCGCAGCCGACGGATGGAAATACTCCCTCTGTGTGGGTCTGAACTGGAAGCAAGCTGTCCGGTCCCGGTGTTGTTATTGCCATAATACTAATGATGGCGACACCGCACTACTTTACTATTTTCCGCAGCAATCACAGCTCCTCCTTGTGCGGAGAGCATGGCGGAGCTTGGCTGTCCCACTGTGCAGATGAGAACATGGAGGTGCAGAGGACAGTGTGTAGGGCGGCGGGAGGCCTACCTGGTGGCGAGTCCAGGTCCTGGTGCTGCTTCTCCAGGGAGCATCGTGCCTAACCAGTCCTGGGGCAGCCCGGTAGCCGAGCCCTGAGCCCTCGGGGGCACCGCCAGGTCGAAGGCCGGTCCTGGGACCTGTGAGCCCCGCACACAGAAGAACCCCAAGAGGGGTTTGGTCTCCACTGCCCGTGCCGTCTGGGTGTGCTTGGGCCTGTTGATTGGTTTGGGGGCAGATGCAGGAGCCCCGAGGGCATGTCCCCGGGGGAAGCGGCAGGACAGGAGCCAAGGCAGGGCGGTCAGGATAGGGACGCGCGGCCCGGGCTGTGGTTGGGAGGGAGGCCGGGGCGGGCTGACCAGCCTCCTGCCCGTTGCCGTCCGGGGAAGATGGGAAGGGAGCCCAGGGCTCAGGGGAGGCCTAGGAGGAGAGGCCCCGGGGCAGGAGGGCGCTCCCCTCCCTCGGCACCAGCCCGCGCATCTGATTTATTGCTGCAGAAACGCATTCCAGGGACGAGCTGTACCAGCCGAGCAGCATCGAGGACGCGGGGACTCGGCCGCCCTGGACTCGCAAACAGCCCGCGCTCTGAATAGAGACCCTTTGTTCAGCGAGGCCGCACCAAGGGGGGCGCTTGGCAGCGGGTGCCCACGGAGGCCTGGAACCAAGTGTCCATTCTAAGTGAAGCATTTTAATCGAAAATCTATGCACTCTATTTGAATAAAAATGTGCGTCCGCCCACAACTCAGCCCTCTCCCCAGCGTTCCATGTTAATAGATCATTAATACTCTGTGAATGGGTAATCATCTTCTCGGAAAACAAATGCAAGGGCATAAAAGGAAAATTATGGTTGTTTAAACTAAAAAAAACCATGGTCATCGGGAAGGGAGAGCTGTGCTCACAGAAACAGCCTTCTTGGGTCCCCGGGTTTGGGGGTGGGGAGGTGGGCACAGAGGCCTGGGCAGCGCCTTGGGGTACAGCCCCCACCTGCGCCCTGGCCCCCACCCCCCGGGGCCCGAGGCTCCCTGCCCTGCAGAGGGTGCTCCAGGACCCCTTCCCCTCTCCCGCCCCCCCCACAGGGCGACCCCAAGACTTGCCCGGATCCAGCTCTTGTGAAAAAGCCTCTGTAAGGCTGGGTAGGGCTCCCCTGTCCGGGCCCCTGTACGCTAAGCTGATGGGACCAGATGATGTGTTTGTTGGCTCATTCATTGTCCCACAGTCAGGCAAGCTCCAGGCTGGGCAGCAGGTGGCTCTCTTGAGGACGCTGCTGCAGCTGTGACTTTAGTTTTTAAAATTTTTAAAAAAGATTTTGTTTATTTATTCATGAGAGACACAGAGAGAGGCAGAGACACAGGCAGAGAGAGAAGCAGGCCCCCAGTGGGGAGCCCGATGCGGGACTCGATCCCAGGACCTGCCCTGAGCTGAAGGCAGATGCTCAACCCCTGAGCCCCCCAGGCACCCCGTAGCCGTGACCTTACGAGTGGACACGTCGCGTTTGAGGCAGGAGGGACGAGTTTCAAGCTCACTTGCATGTTTCTCACCAGCCTGGTGTTGGTCACCCTAACTCTTCTCTTTAAACAGCAATGCATGTGCCGCTCGGTCCAGTCCTGATGGCTCCCTGGGACACCGGGTGTTTGCAGCTCCCCGAGGACGTGGCACGGGGAGCAGGAAGCGGGTTCCTGAGGCCTCCTCCCCACCGGCTGGCAGCCTGAGGCTCGCTGCACCGTCGGGGCCTCTGGGCCGTGTGCGTGGGCCAGGCCTGAGGGCCGGGCCTGCCTGCTTTGCTCGTGCTGTGTATTAAGCACCTAGGGCAGTGCCTGGTGCCCCGTGGGTGCTCAGGGAACACTGCGAATGAATGAATGAATGAATGAATGAATGAATGAATGAGTGGGTGAATGAGACCTTGTCCCCGCCCTCTGGACCTTCCAGCACAGAGCAGAAGCCACAATACTGTGTGAAGCAGGGGCTGGCGCTCAAACCCCAAGTCTCAGTCCCTCCCCCTGCCACCCCGGGGTCCTCTGCTCACCTCTTGTCCCCTTCCCTTCCCCTCCCTTCCTCTGCCCTGCCTTCAACTCTCCTGCTTGCTCCCCCGGGATTCGGTGTCTGGCTGTGTACCGCGCAGTCCCATGCATGGTCACTGTCCCTCTGTGGATTTGTCCCCAGAGCAAGGCTCTCCAAGGGCCAGTCCCACGTGGCACGGGGTCGGAACAAGCACTTTACCAAAGATGGGTGTGGGGAAGGAAGTGGGCAGGGAGGGCTTCCTGGGGGAGGGGGTAGGCCCACGGTGTCCCCGACCATAGGCTAGGACCGCCGGCAGCCTGTCAGGCTGTGCAAGGCTTCTGGGGGCATTGAGCGCAGAGTGGCTCTGAGCAAGCTGCAGTCGCCCAACATATTTGGATTTATTGGTGGTGAATATTTATGTCGTCTGGATACACAAATTAATGAGGTTCTGGTCCCGGCTGCTGAGGCATCAATTATGGACTCTGGTCCCTTCTTGTCTGAAATAGTGTTTTCTCTCGAAACACATCATCCAAAGCAATCTCTGCAGTGAGGCGTCTGAGGTGGATTGGGGCCAGCGGGGCTTCTGCATCGCGCTTCCCATCCTGTCCCCGGGCTCGCGCTCTGGGGACAGTGATGTCGGCATTGACAGGAGGGAAACTGAGACCCAGGGAGGCACATCGGCGCGGGGAGGAAGGAGCAGGCCGGGGGTGCCACCGAGTCACCCCTAGAAGACCAGCTGCCTTCCTCCTGGCCCTGAGCCCACAGGGTAGGGGCTGGAGATGAGTCCACCTGCAGAGGGGGGCGGGTGAGTCCACCTGCGGAGGTGAGTCCACCTGCGGGGGGGGGGGACAGTCACTCGAGCCCACAGTGACTCGGTTTCCCACCTGCAGAAAAGGGAGGTGGCGCTTCTGTCCGGGTTGTGGCGAGGGTCAGGCTAGAGCAGGTGACTGCTCAGAACAGCCTGGGGTGTGGGCAGCGCCCGGTGGCGGCCTCCGTCCTCGGGCGGGCGGGGAGGGTCTTGGGGGCTGTGCGTGGGCACCAGCACCCGGGTCGTGGGCCCGCGGGCCGCCTTCCAAGTGCGATCGCGCCCCTTCCGCAGAGGAGGCCTCGAGGCCCCGAGGCCCGGAGGCCCCGAGGCCCCGAGCTGGAAGGCGCTCAGGGCAGAGATGGAAGGAACCGAAACAAGACGCGGGCTGTTTAGAAACCCACAGGGCTGATGGGCCGTGAAGCACAGAGGTGGCTGCTGTGCTGGGGCCGCAGACCCAAGCCACCCGGAGCGACTCGAGCGACCTGAGGGACCCGAGTGACCCGAGCGACCCGAGCGACCCGAGGGACCCGGAATGACCCGAGGGACCCGAGGGACCCGAGTGACCCGGAGCGACCCGAGTGACCCGGAATGACCCGAGGGACCCAAGGGACCCGAGTGACCCGGAGCGACCCGAGTGACCCGGAATGACCTGAGCGACCCGAGGGACCCGAGGGACCCGAGTGACCCAAGGGACCTGAGTGACCCGGAGTGACTGGAGCGACCCGGAGTGACCCGAGGGACCCGGAGCGACCTGGAGCGACCTGGACCGACCCGGAGCGACGGGGCTCAGGGCCCAGGGGCTTCGCAGCCAAGCCCCGGAGGGACAGATCCGGCTGCGGGAGCCTCTGCCTGGCGTCCCCAAGGAGGCTGTGACGGCGGCCCTCGGGCCGCCCCCACTCCTCCGAGCTGCGACCCCATTTCCAGAGGCTTCCTCGGGTGCAAGGCCCTCTCCTCGGCCCCCCAGGCCCTCTCAGCAATAGGCGCCTCTCCCTCTCGAGATTTGGGGGAGGAGCCAGCTCTGGGGGGAGGAGCCGGCAGGTGAGGGGAGGAGCCGTCCCCCTGCGCACGGGCCGGGCGGGGGCCTGCGGGCGGCTCCAGGTGCTGGGCTCACCGTGGCCCAGCCTGCCCCAGGTCCCCTCCCCTGCCCCCTCCCCTTCCCCTTCCCCTCCCCCTCCCCCCTGCCCCCACCTCCCGGGCTCCCCGCGGCCCCGCCCCCTCCTGGTTTCCCTGGGCCCGTCCCGCAGGGCAGGGCCAGGCCGGCTCGTCTCCCACCTGCTGCGCTCACGGGGCCCCGTGACCTCCGCCAGGTGAGCGCCGGTCTGCGCCGCGGCTGCCGCTGCCCCCTCTCCAGAAGCTGTGGCGACGTCCGTGCCCTTCGAGGCGCAGCCCTTGGGAGCACGCCTGGGGCTCGGGAAGGTCAGACGGGACCCCCGGGCCACGGTCCCCAGGCGGGGCTCTGCGGGCGCCCGGCCCAGGCACGCCGGGCCCCACCTGCAGGGACTGCGGTGGAGACGCGCGGACGGACACACGGACGGAGCCACAGGAAAGGCAGAGCGCGGTGCCGTGGGGACGGGGGTGTCGCGTCAGGAGCCCCCGCGAGGGGGGACACCTTTGACCCGGGTTTTGAAGGCAGGTCCTAGGGTCGGGTGGGGGGCTTCCACCCGAGGGAGCAGCGTGTGCCAAGGCCCGGGGGGCGGGGGAGGGACCCGGTGCGCTCTGCGGCCGCGGGCCTGGGTCTGGAGGCCGGGCTGAGCTGGACTCCCCTGCAGGGTGGGGGGTGGGGGTGGGGGTGGGGGTGGGGGGTCAGCCAGCCCCGCGGCAGGAAGCCCAGGCGAGGCCCCGGCGCCCCCGCCCGGTGCTCAGCACCCGCGGCACCTGCCGACCCCTGGGGCGCGGGCCTGGCCTCTCCGGTCGCCCCGGGGGTCGTGTGTGATCAGGACGGGCGCCCACGCGGGGAGACACGCCCACGGGCGGCCCGCGGCCGGATGCGTGTGCACCTACTCCTGAGAACCGCGGGGCACAGAGGGCGGGGACCTGGGGCGGGGGTGTCTGGGAGGAGGGGACCCAGGGCATTGATCACTCCTGGGCTCCCCGTTTTCCTCTTGCTGCTGCCGAGCCGCGGTTGACGTGGCCAGGGCGGCTTTCTGGGAGGTGACCCGGTTCCGCAGGGGGTGGGTGGGCAGGGAGAAGGGCACCAGGTCCCCCAGGCTCAGGGCAGGCAGGCTGGGGAGGGGACAGCTGAGCCGGGACAGCATGTGGGTGACCCTCGGGGCATGAGTGCCACCGGGGCCTGGGAGCCCCTCAGGGGCCACAGGACACACGCCTGGGGGCCACAGGACACACACCCTGGGCACACCCTCGGTGGCACACGGTTGGACCGGGCAGGTGGGGGACGCATGGTTCCAATGCTCGGAGGCAGTGGGAGAGGCAGCGGGGGGCTTTGCAGCTGACCCCAGAAGGCAGCCGCCTCCTCCTCCTCCTCCTCCCCGGAGGACAGCGGCCTCCACTTAGACCTCCGCGCTCTGCAGATGGCTCCCATCCAAGCTCAGCACCCCACGGGCTTGAACCCCCCAGCCTCCACTTGAACCCCGGCTTCCCGGCCACACTGTCCCTGCTGCATGGGTGCCTCAGGACTCTGTCTGATTCTCCACCAAGACTGTGGCTCCTTGTTGCCTGGTGGCCTGTGTGCCCTCATATCGCGGTCTGGGGCCAGGAGACTCCTGACAGAGTCGAGCCCCGATTCTGTCCCTTGCTAGCTGTGGCGGGGGCTCTGATCCTGCCCCCGAGTGTCCTAGGGACAGCCACACAGGGTGGGGGGCCTGTGGGGCTCAGCCAGGGGCCCGGCTGTCCATCTGCCAACACCACGGTGTTATGGCCACCACCTCCTGCTGAACATTAAGACGATCCCTCAGCTGTCCCCAGAGGCCACTGTGGATGGGAACATCTGTGGTCCCCACGCAGCCCCAGAGCGCCTGGCTTCCCCCAGCACCTGTCCCCGACTCTCCATCTTATTATTATTTTTAAAAGATTCTACTTATTTATTCACAGAGACACACAGAGAGGCAGAGACACAGGCAGAGGGAGACGCAGGCTCCCTGCAGGGAGCCCGATGTGGGACTTGATCCCAGGACCCAGGATCACACCCTGAGCCGAAGGCAGACACCCAACCCCTGAGCCACCCAGGTGTCCCCAGACTTTACGTCTTTTAAAACGAAGAGCTCCCACCCCGAGTTGCCTTGAGGTCTAGGCCTGCTGGAGGCCGTGTGCTTCCAAGATGCCCGGGCGTCCTGAGCCCGCCTGCCTGGTCCCCAGGGCTCCCCGGGGAGGGTGGGTGGCCCAGGAGTCCCCGTCACACTCAGCAGCAGCCACGCTCCCTGCCGCGGGCCGCGCGTCTTTTCTGGAAGGGCTGGGGGATGTGTTGGCTCCACCGGCAGAGTGTGGAATGGGCCAAATTATCCCAGTTTTATGTCATTTTAACCAGATGCTTCAAAGAGAGAATCCGTTAATTCCGATGATAGTTGGAGCATTTTCATCTCATTTATGGAATCAAAGTAGAGCTTTTGAAGTTTTTCTTCTTGTTGCCGCCGAAAGGGCATTATTTGGGCGAAGCTGGTGTCCTGGCACACGCGGCGCTGTCCACGAGGCCCAGAAACGAACCGCGTCCTCAGAGAAGCTGCCTCGTGAACCACCCCACAGAGAAGCTGTCCTTGTAGGGATTTGCAAGTGCTGCGTGTGTGCCCAGAATAACGTGAAATAAACACTTTTTTTTTTTCTGAGATGAAGTTAACATTAAATATGAAAGAACCTGCGGTTTAAATTTTTCTGCATGGAAAAAAAATTTTTTTCTGCACGGTGGTGATTACTTTCTCTCTCATTTTTCTCATCAATCAGAGAAATGGTGGAGCCCTGGCTCAATTCCTTGGGGACTCCACTCGAGTGTCCTCCGCTGACTCGAAACTTTGTATAAACAAATCCTCTAAATTTCAGGCGCAGTTGTATAAAATCAGTTGGAAATATGTAATTGACTCGGTTAGTGGGTGGAAGCCGCCAAACGTCAGTTATTGACTTTTATTTATTTATTTTTTCTCCCTGCAAATTGTAATTATTGGAATCAAAGTTTGCAAGCAGGAAGACATTGAAGCCTATCCCTCCAAAAGCGGAGGGGAGGGGGAATGAGCGAGCTGTCTGCTGGAGCTCAGGACGCCACGTCGGGATTTGAAATTCCTGTTTAGACGTGCGAGAAGTGTCTTTATTTATTTTTTAAAAGACTTTATTTATTTATTAGAGACACAGAGAGAGAGAGAGAGGCAGAGACACAGCAGAGGGAGAAGCAGGCTCCATGCAGGGAGCCCGACATGGGACTCGATCCCGGGTCTCTAGGAGCATGCCCTGGGCTGAAGGTGGCGCTAAACCACTGAGCCACCAGGGCACCCAAGAAGAGTCTTTTTATTTATTTATTTATTTATTGTACATAATTTTTTTTGTAAATTTATTTTTTATTGGTGTTCAATTTGCCAACATATAGATTAACACCCAGTGCTCATCCCATCAAGTGCCCCCCTCAGTGCCCATCACCCAGTCTTTAAATGAAGCTCCTCTGCTTCAACGCAAGAATTCCTGACGTGGGCGGGGATGGTACCCAGTGGGGACGGCCTAGAGTGCTGCGGCATCTGCATTTGGTAAAACGTTTATAAAAATCACATACAAGGGTGCCTGGCTGGCTTGGTCAATGGAGCGTATGACTCTCCATCTTAGGGTCCTAAGTTCAAGCCTCACGTTGGGGCATCGATATTACTTAAAAATAAAATAAAATAAAAATATTGAAAAAGAGTCAAGGCTAGAGATGATGGATTTGACATATTTTGTCATGAAAAACTATGTTAAAAGAAGTTCTCTGGGAGCAACTGGGGGGCTCAGTGGTTGAGCATCTGCCTTCAGCCCGGGCGTGACTCCGGGGTCCTGGGATCGAGTCCTGCATCGGGCTCCCTGCATGGAGCCTGCTTCTCCCTCTGCCTGTGTCTCTGCCTCTCTTTCTCTGTCTCTCATGAATAAATAAAATCCTTAAAAAAAAATTCCCTGAATACGGAGGCAAAACGCAGCATCTATGACGACGTTTCTGAAATCTTCACACATTTCAGTGCAAAAATATTAGGATTGGAAGTGCTCTCTATTTAACAGAATTTGCTCTGAGCTACCAGGACCTCCATTCCTGTGGAGGTCATAGCTTCTAAATTAAAAATACCGAGCCCCGAGAAGAGCTGGTTGGCACGTTAACAACTTATAAATGCAACATGAGGACCATTATGTGCAATTTTAGGGAAAACATAAGATAATGTAATCCTTTTGATATACACCCTCCTGACAAATAACCACAGACACACAGTGAAGACGTACATACGAGAAGGAGAACGATTACAGCTTGTAAACATTTGGATAATTATATAATTACAGAATTTTGCTTTCATGTTCATAGAGATGTTATATGTTCATTCTTGAAATGTAAGAACAGCTTCTGAATAAAAGTATTTTAGGTCCACCAACATAACGGAACGAATTTACTACTGGTCAATGACCCTATCATTTAAATCACACACGTAGGTGTATGTGTATAACATTGAATACATGTGGATCCATAATTTAAATTTCAGGAGCACCGTGAGGCCGCAGCTGCCAGGCTGTAAGGGAGGTGGGAGCTGCTGAGGAGAGCCGTTTACCTGGACGCCTGGGGGGCTCAGTGGTTGAGTGTCTGCCTTGGGCTCAGGTTGTGATCCCCGCGTCCTGAGATTGAATTCCGCACCGGGCTTCCTGCTCAGCATAGAGTCTGCTTCTCCTTCTTCCTCTGTGTGGACACTCGCTCTTTCTTAAGTAAATAAATAAAATGTTTAAAAAAGAAAAAGAAGCCACTTATGGACGACCACGTGACCACCAAGCAGAGCAATATTTTGTTGCGTGTGTGTGTGTGTGTGTGTGTGTGTGTGTTTTAAGATTTTATTTAAGAGAGGGGCAGAGTGTGCAAGCAGGGGAAGGGGTAGAGGGAGAGAGAAATCTCCAGCAGATGCCCCCATTGAGCGAGGAGCAGCCCTGAGATCACGACCTGAGCCGAAACCAAGAATCAGATGCTCAACTGACCTAGCCGCCCAGGCTCCCCTTTGTTGTGTGGTTTTCTTTTTTTGTATTGTAAAATCTTTTAAAATGTATTATTATTTTTTTAAAAGATTTATTTATTTATTTATTTATTTATTCATGAGAGACACAGAGTGAGAGAGAGAGGCAGAGACACAGGCAGAGGGAGAAGTAGGCTCCACTCAGGGAGCCTGATGTGGGACTCGATCCCGGGTCTCCAGGATCACGTCCTGGGCTGAAGGCAGGCACAAAACCACTGAGCCACTGGGGCTGCCCTAAAATGTACTATTAATAAAATTTTTGCTAACCCAACTTTACACCTGTTGTAACGACTGCCCGAGTTTGTGGCACTCTGCTGTGTACTCGGCGGCTGTGGCTAACAATACGGCATCGTGCATAAACATTTAAGAGAGTAGATCTCCTCAGCATTCTTACCAAAACCAAAGGCGAAACAAATCCAAATCAGAATGTACAGCAAACACACGAAAGTACCCTGGGGACACAGAGGAGCCAAGAGGCATGATGGATTTTCCCAGGACCTCGATGGTGGTGATGGCCTTGCAGGCATGTGCGTGTCCACACTTACCCCACTGTCCACACGGGCCATTTTTATACTAGTGTAGCTAAAGGGCCCCATTCTTTTCTCTACCCTCCCCATACTTCTGCCATTACCCCCCCCCTTATTTGTTTCCTTTGTTGTTGTTGTTTTTTTTAAATTAAATACTGAGTAACATAAAGATACTTATCAGGTATCTGCAAAGTACGCAGACGAGCCCTGTGCCCTGGCTATAGCTGCGATCTCAGGGGATGCCGTGTTACACTGGCAGCCTTGGGGCCCCTTGTACCTGTTGCCTGCCTCCCCCTGGAAGCAACTGTGGCCCCGGGGTTGGCAGCTACCATTTTTGTGCTTTGCCTTGAAGCAGTACCACAAGGCTGCGTCTGTCTATAGGAGTCGCTTGGTTCTGCACATTTTGGGCCATATGTACGAGGAGTGAAAGTCCTGTCGTGGCATCTGAAGCTGCCCACCCGGCACTTCCGCAGGCCACCCATTCTGTCCTGCCTGCATGGTCCCTCCGTTCTCCTTCATCCGAGGGTCCTGCCCGATGACATAATGGCTAATGTGTCGGCACAGGATACGCCCCCGGGTGTCACTGTGGTCTTGAGAGTGATCTTGACCCCCCAGATGAGGCCAGCAAAGCCCCAATGCAGAGTGGAGGTGACCTTCCATGTCCTGCTTGACACTGGGATTGTCAGATGCTTGCATTTCTTTTTAGTTTCATTGATGTGAAATGACACCATCTGGCTGTTTTGACTTAGGGTCTCATGATTTTTTAATGAAGCCAAATTTCTTTTCAGATGTCCAGGTCCATTTTGATAAGTCTTTCTATCTGCCCCTGTCCCCTGTCTCCCCCGAGCCCCAGGGGCTCCCTGATGTCTAACAAATGTACACCCTGCACTGAGGGACACATTCTGTCCAGGCTTACCTCTCACTCCCCTCCTCAGCTCAAGTTCCAGAAAGCGGCCGTTCCCTCTTTGTCCCACCAACCCTTCATCTGTGCTGCTTGCTCTCCCAGAAACATCCTTCCCGAGGCTCATTTCGGGGTCCTCCTCCTCCAGGAAGCCTTCCTTGAGTACTCTCTTGGTTCTTCTCCTCCTGGGTCATCATATTAGTCTGCCGGGGCCACTGTAACATGATACCACAGGCTGGGGGTTGGGGGGTTTGAACAGTAGACGTTTATTCCTCACGGTTCTGGAGGCGGAAGTCCTAGACCCAAGTCTGGCTGATTCTGTTTCTGCCGAGAGCTCTCTTCCAGGCTCACAGACGGCCCCCTTCTTGCTGCCTCTTCAAATGATGAGGGCGGGGCGGGGGGCGGTAGCTCTTGCTACAAGGACAGTGACCCTGTCGGATCAGAGCCTCACCCTCACAACCTCCTTTAACGATTTACACCCTAGAAGCCCCTCTGTGTGTGCGGCCACACGGTGGGTGAGGGGTACAGTATGCAGCCCTCAGGGGATGCAGACATGCAGCCCCCCATAGCCAGGTCCGTGTGTTGGGGCCGGCGCTCACCTGGACCCCGGCCTCTAGACCCAGCTTGCTGGGCTGGGCCCTGGGTGCTTCCCAGTGGGTGTGTGGGAGCCATTATTTCCACGTCCGGGTGACTTTGCAGATTTGTCAAGGTGGCCCTGAGCCCCTGGGTCACCGCTGGTCCTTTAGGGGCAACCAGCCTCGGTCGTCAGTGTGGCAGATGGGACGGGACCTCGGGTCAGCGACCTCCGGCGCCGGGTGGTGGACCCGCTGAGCCACTGGGATCGCTGCTCCCTGAACTCACCCCGCTGACTCTTGGGTTCTCAACAGCATCCATAGGGGCTGCGTCCATGGGGGCCACGTCCACCTTTGCTCTGTGCATCACCCACACGTCCAGACGCCTCTGGCTTCCCAGCTTGGGCCACCTCGCTGGGCTCCCACGGGGACAGAAACCATGTCCATCTTATTCACGGTTGTTTTCAGGTGCCCGCCCAGCACTGAGGACATGGGCTCAAGTAGCAGGTGCTGCGGGGTTAACAGGAGCCCCCTTGACCTTGGCGATGGAGAGCTGAGGAAGATGAGCTTGCCCCGCCCACCTTGACCCGGAGCAGGGGCCTCAGGACCTGGCCGGAGCAGAGACCTAGGCGCTGACCTTGCTAGACCTTGAAGGCGCTGGGCCAGGTGATGGGGTCCAGCTGGGATCAGGGAGGCGAGTCATGTCGCAGTGCCCCTGGCAGAAGAGCAGGGGAGCAGTGCACGCAGGGAGGCCTGCATCCTCCTCCAGCCCCTTCCCTGCCCCGCCAGTTGGCCTGCACCTGACACCTGGTGCCCTTGCAGGCCTGGTGGGAGTTCTGGGGCGGCCAGGTCACCCCCTACCCCCACGATCCCCCTCACGTGGCCCTCCAGGGACGGCACACCGCACGCCCGACCCCGGGGTTCGGGAGAAGAGATGTTTTGTCATGCCCCTTCCGTGCCGGCTCACATCTTGTTGAAAAATTCTAATCGCCTCAGAAGGCTCATTTCCATTTGTGGTGCAAATGGAGCCTGTCCTCCGGGGGACGGATGAGCCCGCAGTGGCGCGGAGCCGAGATGTGTCACTGTCGCCAGCCCTGGCCCTGGCGTGGCGTATGGCCTTGCGCGTGGCCAGGCCGTCCTGGGGTGGGGGGAGCATGAGCTCTGAGTCCTGCAAAGCGTCCTCCCCTGTTCCCCACCTCAAGGTCGCACCGACATGTGACAAGGACGGAGCCCTGAGGCGTCCGGCCCCCAACTCAGATGACACGCACAAAGTCCTGGTGTGCAGGGAGAGGAGCTGCGGGTGCCCAGGGTGGCTCAGCCCGCAGGTGTGGCCAGCCCTCTGGGCCGGTGGCTGAGCATCAGGTCACCTGGAGGCCTTCACAGAGATGCAGCTTCCCAGGCCCAACCTCTGGGCCTCAGGTTCCCCTGGTCGTGCGGGGCCAGGGTCTCGGCCTGTCCCACCTCCCCGAGCTCAGGACCCTGCCATCTCCTTGCAAGCTGGTGTCCACTCCACTGCCGGGCCCTCCCTGCCACAGGAACGTTAGTTGTCCCTTGCCTGGGTCTCCGTGGCCCTGTATCCCTCCCGTCAGGAGACTTTGTTGTTGGTTGTGCATGAGTGTGTGTCAAGAGCACGGGCACGTCTGGACCCTCTTGCCTAGTCCCCAGAGCCCAGCAGGGACTCCTGACCCACAGCGTGTGGGCCCTGCACTCCATGTGAATCCGCATTCCGAACCCTGAGTCCAGGTCCAGCCACTTTCTATACCTCAGGGGCTCCATGCTTTCAGCGTCTACACTCCACACTTAGACTCCAGCAGAACTGTTTTGGGCTCCCCAATTCTGGAAGCTCCCCTGCGCAGTATTTGTGAGGGGCCTGATGTGGGGTCCCGGGGGGCTGCAGGGCGGCCAGCTGCTCATCCCCGCCCCACCCTGTGGGGCCTCCTGTGCCACAGGTGGCTTGGCCCCATCTCTGCGCTGCAGGCCTGGCCTCTGCCCCGAGTCTCACCCACATGGGCGCAGAGGGATTCCCGGGACTCGATCTGCTCCCAGACCGGGCCCTGGTGCCAAGCAGGTGCAGAAGTGCTGGTGGGGTCCCCTGAAGGGTCAGCCTGTAAGCAGAGCCTGTGGGGATATGGCCTTGCTGGTCACAGAGGGATGAGAAAAGCTCAAGAGGGCAGGCCCCGGAGCAGAGTTGGTAACATAGGTCCCTTGAGTGTTTCCCTGAATGACACACCTGAGTTGGGAAGCGGGCGTGTGGCCTGGTGCTTACTCTCAGGTGTGTGGCTGACCTGCCAGTGGTGCTGAGTAGTGTATGTATGGTGTGTATGGTGTGTAGGAACATGTATGTGCATGTGTGTGGTGTGTGGCATGCAGATGTGTATAGACACATGAATGTGTGTGTGTGTAGATGGGTGCTTATGTGTTTATGCATGTAGACACATGTGTGTGGTATGTATGTGTATGGTATGCAGATGTGTTTAGGAACATGTATCTGCATGTGTGTAGATGTGTGTGTATATATGTGGTGTGCAGAGGTGTGTAGACACATGCATGTGCGTGTTTGTGGGGAGGCTGTGACACAACACTGTCTCCTAGTGAAGGCGATGGTGTCAGCCTCTGTTGAGGCCGTGACGCGTGACCACAAATGTCCCCTGTGGCCCTCTGGGTCAGGGTCTGCAGGGAGTCGCCCTGGATTGGACCCAGGGTGGTGACGGGGCTTTCTGGAGACCCTGGGCACCTCCCGGCGCTGCCCCGTGAGCAGCTGCCCCCAGGCCGAAGAGGACACCTGCAGCCGGAGGCTCGGACCACCCGGGGTCAGCAGGCCCCCGACCCCTGCAGCCACGGCACAGCCTACTGAGCTTCCGGGCTTTGTCTGTGACACCAGCGACTGCACCTTCCCCTTTCTTGTCTGTCTCTGTGTCTTTACACCAAGAGGATGGGGCACCCAGGGGGTGCCGTCGGCTGAGCGTCTGACTCCTGGTTTTATGCAGGTCATGATCTCGGGGTCGTGTGATGGAGTCCCGCATCGGACCTCGCGGTCTACGGGACAGTCTCGCTCCCTCTCCCTCTGCCCCTCCCCCCGCTTGCACTCTCTCTCTCTCTCTCTCTCTCTCTCTCTCTCTCTCATTAATACACTAACTCTTTAAGCTGAGAGGATGCTGTGCTCCTGAGATTTTAGAGCCCGCATGTGAAATGCCTTTCCCGGCACTGCCGAGAGCTCCTGCTCTCCGACGGGGCGCCGCCGGTGGGACTCGGGGCTCGGGTGGCGCCCCCCGTCTCCCTGCCCTCAGCACGTGGTGGGCTTCACTAAGTGGCTGTGAAGGCAGCGAGCCGTGGGCCTGAGCAACTCATTTTCACTTCTAATTTAATTATTGATTGATTCTGCCTTCATGGCAAAAGGGTCTCGTGAAGTGCAATTACTTCCTTGTACCCGAGCATTTGGAGTGTCTAATGATCGCCTCCAACACGGGCAGGCATCCATCCTGCTTTTAATTAACCTAATCGGCTAGAGATGAGCCAGGCCGCTTGGGGCCCGGCTGGCTTCAGCCACACCTGGGGGTTGAGAGAGCGCCTGGCGCCCTGAGCACAGGCCGCGGGGATCGGGACCCGGCACGGCCCTCAGGAGCCACGATCACATCCTGGCGTCGAGACCCCAAGCGGACAGGCCAGCTGCGTAGTCCCGTCTCCATCCCCGTCCCTTTGGAGATCAAGCCTGGCGTTGCCCTCGCACGCGAGCGGTTCTCACGGGGTGCCCACGGCCTGGCCCCCACTGCCGACGTGCAGGCCGGGGAACCCGGTGTGAGGCATGAAGAGTCAGGGCTGACGGCACAGAGGGGCCGGGTTGGGAGGGAGCGCAGGCTTGGGGACAGAGGGGAACATCTCGCTTTGCTGTCCAGCCAGCAGCCACCCCTCCCCACGAGGAACGTTCTCAACCTGCTTGGCCTCAGCATCTTCACCTGTAACACGGGTCACAATGCAGGCCTCGGACTCCCCGGCTCAAACCCTGGGCCACGTTTCAGATCTTTTCCTCTGGGTTTTGAAAGGTGGTTTGCAGCAGGAATTACACCCCCCCCCCCCATCCAATTTGTCGTTTTAGGAGCAAAACTCAACCACTTGGGGGTCCACAAAGGTGCTGAGTGACCTGGGACCAAGGTTGAGATTTTCTTGCCGAACTGAATTATGGAAAACCTGTTGGCATTTTGAGCTCTTTGGGTTTTGGAATTTAGGGGTTCCCCTTGGATCACCCCCAGATTATCCTGGATCACCCACGTGGGCCCAATGTGATCACAAGGACCCTCACTTAGAAGGAGGCAGGAGGGTCAGAGTCATAAGGAGACGTGAACCATGGAGACAGAGGTCAAAGTTACGTGGGGTCTCAAGCCACGGAGCTTGGGTAACCCCAGGAGCTTGACGAGGCAAGGACATGGCCTTCCCCTGGGCCTCCGGAAGGAACGCGGCCCTGCCACCCACCTCGGACTCCGGCCCCGGAGCCCTAGGGTGAGAAATCCATGTGTTAGCCTGTTGGTTTGTTGGAGGCTGATGAAGGGAGGTCCAGCGGGAGCAGGTCCAGGGGAGGCGGGGCAGGGGTGGGGGCGGAGGGGGTCGCCGGACAATCCAGGTCCGTGGGCCAGTCACTCGCTGCCCCAGCCTGCGTTCTCTCCTGTGATGGGGACGATGACTCGGGCCGCGGCAAGGACGAGGGGACGTGAATGTCACAGGCACTTCCGTCTCCTGGTAGCTGGCAGGGCCAAGGACCAGGTCCCGCTCGCTGGGGCCTGAAGGGCCAGCCTGCCCTCTGCTGGTGTTCCAGCACCTTCCGCCGCGGCTGGGCCTCAGGCCTGCTCTCTCTCTGTCCTGGAGGGAGGCCCAGCCCCTGCTCCACGCGGGGCTCCTGCTCTGTTCAGTCCTCAGGAGGGGCGCCGGCGAGCCTCGCCTGCTCCACGGGGTGAGTCCCCCATGACTTGGTGGGGCAGTAGTGGGGCGGGGAGGCCCCCCACCCTGGTCCTGCCCCCTCTGCTGCAGCCCCCCTCGTGCCCAAAAGGCCTGCCGTCCAGCCCGCTGTGCTGTCTGCCCGGTTCCATTAGGGCTTTTCCTTTCTTCTGGAGCTGCAGCCCCTGGACCCAGCCTGGTTCGTCACCGTGGTCATCAGCCGTCCTTGTCCCATTCTCCTGAGCATCTGTCCTCCTGGGCTTGTCAGCTGCTGGGTGATCCGGCTCAGCCGCCGTAGCTCAGGCTCCCACCTCCTGTCTGCGCGGTGGATGAATGAGCTACTCCTGGGCTCACCGGTCCCTCCTTTTCAGATCCCCCTGATGCCCAAGGCTGGACGAGGAGCCCCTGCACCGCAGCCCCGCGGCACACAGCGCGCGCCTGGAGGGTCTTCGGGGCTTCGGTCAGCGTGAGGCAGGCCCGCGTGCAGTCGGTGCACTGGGTGCACCTGTTGGTGAGTCACGGCTTCCTTGATCGGCCAGAGCGTGCTCTGTGTGCCCACCGGGAGCACGGCCGTGGCCCGGACTGGCCAAGCACAGACGTCTGGTTGTAAAAAAGCTCCATTTTGAGATATTTCCACTGGCTAAAGATTTTAGATAAAATTAATCTGCCAAAAAAAAAAAATCTGCCAACTCCCAGTCTGAGTGACTGTCGAGGTCTAAAGGATGCCGTGTGATAGACGCGGCAGGTGGCGGTGCTGCGTTCGCCGGGAGCGGACTGCTGTCCCGCGGTCCCCGCGCGGCCATCTGGAAACCCCGCCCCCAGGCCGCCGCGACAGCCCCCAGCCAGCGAAGTGCTGGTCTCCGTCCCCCCAGGTTTCCAGGCCTCAGGGGGAGCTCTCCCCGCGTCCCCAAGCCCGCGGTGCCCTCTGCCCGCCCGCACCAGCCCCCAGCGCCCACGACACTGCAGGAGCCCGGCCTGGTCCCGTCCACCTTTCTCCCCCCCACTGTTTCTCTGTGTCTTTGAAGTTAGCACAGTTTGGGATTCGACTTCGAGGTGCCACCCAGGGATGTGCAAAACGGGCAAATTTCAGCATCCTGCCCCCCCCCCCCCCCGTTTTATGATTTTCAAGCCAAACTTAAAAAGGGAAGGCTGGCTTTAGTTGTCCTTACAAGGTCATCTGAGGGGTGTCACCTCTGGGAGAGCATCAGTCGTGCCAGGACGTCAGACGACAGGGAGGAAAGCGGATGGAGATGGGTCTGGGGCAGCAGGATCCGTCCCCTGAGCTGGGCCCTGGCTGAAAGGGCTCAGCCACCTGGGCCTCAGTTTCCGCCTCCGTCCAGGGCAGTGCCGGGCGAGAAGCTCAAGGCCCTTCCTGCCCTACCTCCTATGGTTTGTGGCCCCTGGAAGGAGCGGTCAGCCTGCTGGGTTCGCCTGTGTTGTAAGTGGGCTGCAGGGCTGTCCAGGGACGCACCGACTCCCGGACACAGGACGTAAGGGGTGAGCGCTGGCGGGTCCTGTCGCCCCGAGTCCCGCTCCCCCACTGTGGGCCTGCAGGGGCTGAGCCTTAGAAGGCCCTCATGGGCCTGAGCCGACCCGGCTGAGGGGTTTCCGTTGTGCGTTTGCATCCGGACTGACCCCGGTGGAGGACTCAGTGCCCGAGGGCCTCCCCTCTGCTGGCTGGGGGCATGTGCACCAGGCTCTGGGGCGCCTGTGCCTGGGTGGCTGGGGTGGAGGTGGGAATGGACTCGGGTGGGAGCCTCCTGGAGGCCCATCTTTTGGTGCCAAGGGCATCATTTGTGAGGTGCATGGACGAGTGTTGGACCAGTGGGTCCCGGTCCCCTCTAAGCACAGGATCATCAGGAAGCTTGACGGGAACTAGTCCTGACACTGTGGAGTCACAGCTTCTGCATCAAAATGCCTGCATTTGGGCCTGACCATCGGAACCATCCACGTCCTCTGTGAGGCCTGGACCCACCACGTGCTGGCCCAGCTCATCGTGTCCATCACGGGGGCACCGGTTGTGCAGAGTTAGTGGAGAAGTTGCCTCTCTGATGCCCATCCTGGCAGCAGGGACGTGGAGGTGGCCAGCCGACCCTGGGGCACCCGGCAGTGGCCCGGGGGGGACAGGTAAGCCCTCCAATGGCTGTGGTACGCGGCGCTGTGGCCACCGCAGAGCAGAGGCGGAAGGCAGACACCTGGGGGGCAGCTGAGATGCCTCCACCACGGCTCCATGTGGCCCGCCCTCGTCCTCCCCTGAGACTCAGGCCACCTCTGTACACGTGGAGGGTGAGCTCCATGTACGCCGGGCTGTCCCCTCCACTGCAGCACAGCAGACTCCCTTCCTCGGGGACCTGTGCGTCTGGGGTCTGGAGGCTCAGGCTCAGCCGTCCCCAGGCCGCCTCCCCCCGTAGGATGAGCAGGAGACCCAGTTCTGGCCCGTCAGAGCCCACAGCGATTGGCCCAAGAATACCCCACAACTTCAGGCCGGCCAGAGTCCGCCCTGGGGCCTTCTTCTGGAATAATCAGAAAAAGGGCACTTAAACAGATGTAAGTGTTCTCACCATTTATTGAGCACCTACTGTGTGCCGGGCACGGGGCTAGACATTTACCTAGCTGGTTTGGGAGCCTTATGGGTACTGTACCTGGTCGGTAGGTGTCCGCAGGCGAGAGAGTGAGGCTTGGGGAGCCTTTGTGACTGTCCAGAGGTCACCCGACGTTGTTCTGTGATCCAAGCCTGCCTGCCTCCACGGGGCTTCTAGAGCCGCTTCGCCACCAATGCTGCGCACCAGGGTGACAGCAGGTGACCAGACGGCGAGGTCAGCAGTACCCGTAGATTCCAAATAAATGTCTCAGGGGCTGCGTCGGGAATCGTAAGAAGCCCTCAAGGCCGTTTCTGGGTGTCGATCTTAAGAGGAGCCCTGGAGGTGCGCGGGGACGGGGCGTGCTCATCGCGGGCAGCCCGTGAGTGGGACTCAGACCTCGCCTCATGTCCCCTAATGAGCTCGCGGTGAAGCACATCACGCAGCCAGAGGCGCCCACAGCGGGTCTGTAATAAGGCGGGGAAACGCCTGGCATATTAAGTCAGAAAACCAACAAGGTAAAAGAGAATGTCTGGAGGCCGATCTCAACCACACAAAATTACAGATCGAAAGATAGACACGTCTCTCTCTCTCTCTCTCTCTCTCTTTTTTAAAGCACCGAACAATGCCAGCCTTTCGGCCGAGGTTTTGTCTCCGCGGTGAGCTGCTAGCCTTGCTTTTTTATCCTCAGATTCCTCATTTTCCACAATGGGCAAGTCTCGTGCTCAGCATTAGTACGAAGGGAAGCGTGTTATTAAAAATTCTGGTATGGGAAATGTCAACAGGATTTTCATTCCCGACTGAGCCGAGCGTGTTCAGAGCCCCCTCCCCTCCCGCCCTTGCCAGGGCCAGACTAACCGTAAGAACAGTTTGCATCGGAGCCGGGCTTCTGGTTCACACCTTGCTTTCCTACGTTTGACCTTGTCTGGGAAAACAGATGACCTCTGCATGGCACACAGGGTGAATTTTTTTTTCTCAACTCATTTTTAATTTTATTTTGTTTGCTACTTCCGAACGTATCACACGTGAAAAAGGATGCATGGGGGGCACCTGGGTGGCTCAGCGGTGGAGCATCTGCCTTCGGCTCAGGACGTGACCCCAGGGTCTTGGGATTGAATCCCCCATCGGTCTCCCTGCAGGGAGCCTGCTTCTCCCTCTGCCTGTGTCTCTGCCTCTCTCTCTGTGTATCTCTCCTGAATAAATAAATATCTTTAAAAAAGAGAAAAAGAAAAATAATGCATAAAATATAAATACAGTTTAGAGAAAAATAATTCAAGAAACACCTACACACCCACCCCGTGGATGAGAAATGGAATGTTCCAGGCCTGGGAGCCTCCGTGTGCCCCTTCCAAATTCTATCTCCCTCCCTGCCTCACCCCAGCCCACCCCTAACATTTGTGGGGCTCAGAACGATAATAGAAACACAGCCCCACGTACCATATGTCAAAATATTTATAAATTATAAATCAAGTTAACGAACTGTTAAATAAAAAATGTTCCAGCCTCCTGCCTTGACAAATATACCTTCATATTAACAAAATTGAAAAAATGTATAAAATTATGGGTTATATTTTGCTAACTGAAAGCTGGCAAAATATCAAAGAGAAGTGCATTTAATTATTATCGCATATGCCTGGGTGTTCTGTTGATGGGCCAATAATGCTTGGATGAGTAATAAAACAAAAACATGCATAATTTTTAAATTATCGTATGTTTATTCTATAAAATTTATTTTCTCGCCTTCATTTCAGCAATATCACTCATTATGTTGTTATAATTAAGATTTTCACGTAATTTGCATCGTATTGACAGTCATGACAAATTGGACACCCTTTCCTGAGTTATTGTAGTTTTTAGATAGTTTCTAAAAACTAATTTCAATTTGGAGAAACTTTGATCTGCCAAGGCCCTAGCAGGTGGGGTTGTCCATACATTTTATTTTTATTTTTTATTTTTTTTTAAAGTTTTATTTATTTTTATTTATTTATTATTTATGATAGTTACAGAGAGAGAGAGAGAGAGAGAGAGAGGCAGAGACACAGGCAGAGGGAGAAGCAGGCTCCATGCACCGGGAGCCTGACGTGGGATTCGATCCCGGGTCTCCAGGATCGCGCCCTGGGCCAAAGGCAGGCGCTAAACCGCTGCGCCACCCAGGGATCCCTGTCCATACATTTTATTTTTATTTTTATATTTTTTTTAAAGTCTTTTTTAATTAATTTTTATTTATTTATGATAGTCACAGAGGGAGAGAGAGAGAGGCAGACCCAGGCAGAGGGGAAAGCAGGCTCCATGCACCGGGAGCCTGATGTGGGACTCGATCCCGGGTCTCCAGGATCGTGCCCTGGGCCAAAGGCAGGCGCCAAACCGCTGCGCCACCCAGGGATCCCTGTCCATACATTTTAAATTAAATTTTATTTTTTTTAGAGTGGAGGGAGGGGCCGGGGGAGAGGGAGAGAGAGAATCCAGAGCAGATGCCCCACTGATTGCAGAGACCGACGTGGGGCGTGGTCTCACGACCCTGAGATCATGACCAGAGCTGAAACCAAGAGTCAGATGCTCCACCGACTGAGCCCCCCGGGCGCCCCCTCAATATATATTCTTAAAGGAATACACGGATTTGTAAATTTAACCAGATTTCTGTGAAATTTGGCTTGTAACATGTCATCGCTGTGATGGGGTTCCGTGCATTACCACCCACATGAGGGCAACCCTCTGGCAGGAGACAGTCCCCATCACGCGTCACAGAGGATGGACCCCACATGTGTGTCATGGCATATTCTCCGGTGACGGTGAGTGCGGGTGAGTGAAGGTCAGTGAAGGTCAGCCGCTGCCCGGCGTGGAGGGAGAACGGCGTCCTGGCTGCAGCCCTGGGCTTGCTGGGCGCCGGCTGCAGGTGGGCGGGAGTGAAGGTGGTGCCCAAGGACTCTCTAGTGGGTGGCTCGGGGGATGTCTAGGGAGTCCCGGGGTCCAGAGGACGAGGCCCACGGCTTGGAGGCAGGACCCCAATGTGTCGACCCTTCCCGAGTGCTGCTGGAGATTCCAGAGGGTCCGTTGTACACGCTGACGACCCGCGGGCCTGTGCGGCATGATGTGTGAGCACGGGCATTGGTGCCCTGGAGAGGTCGAGCCAGCAGCCTCTGGTCTCATTCTCTCCTCCAGCTCCCCCAGGGTTAAGCCAGTCCCTCCTGGGGAGGGGGTGGTGGCGAGGTCTGTCCGGGGTGCCCAGGGCTCCCCGCATTCACGGCGTCCGGAGGCGCTGCGGGATGGCCCGGTGCTATCTCATGGTTTTAGAGCTCTGCAGGGAGGGTGACGGGTCTGGAAGGGAAGCACGGCTCCTCTGTATGCGGCTAAGCCCAGCACGGATCGCCACTCTGGCCACTGTCACCGCGGTGTCCTGTCCTCGCGTCCCCGGACGGTGTGACGGCAGCGAGCTCCTTGGTGCTCCTTGGTGGTCTCACGACCACCAAGTTATGCTTTAGTTATGCTTTACAAATCGGTGTATTCCTTTAAGAATATATATTGAGGGGGCGCCCGGGGGGCTCAGTCGGTGGAGCATCTGACTCTTGGTTTCAGCACTGGTCATGATCTCAGGGTCGTGAGACCACCAAGGAGCACGTCTGTCCCTTGGGTTGCGCCGTTCCAGCCTGGACTGTCCCCCCCGCCCCCTTCCCCCTCCCTTCATGCCCCTCCTGGGTGGGGGGTCTCTGCGTTGACCCCTGTGCATCCCCTTCCCCTCCCCTGTTATGCTTTAGTTCTGGGGACATCATCTCCTGGGAACGGCACAAGGAGCCTACAGTGTTGAGACCTTGTGCATCGGCAGATGTCATTATTTCGCACTCTCGCTTGGCTGCCATCCTCCCGGGTAAAGCATCCTGGTTGGGAATGATTTCTCCTGAGGATCTGGACGCTTCACTAGCAACCGGATTTCAGGCTTCTGTGGAGGCATGTGAACCCGTTTTGTTATCTGATTCTTTGGATGTGACCTGCTGCTTCCCCTTTCTGGAAGTTTCGGCTACTTCTCAGGGCTGTGCGTTGCGGCGGGCCCACTCTCATCTGTTGCACGCAGCACTGGCAGCCGTGGCAATTTGTCAACGATTTTCCTTCCTGGGAAATTTTCAGGCATCCTTTTTTCTTTTTTTTCTTTTTGATTTTCATCCATCTTAAATGATACCCTGCCCTCAAATTTCTTCAGAACTCTTGATTTTGTTTCTTGGATGTCACGTTGTCTCTAAGGATATGAAGGGCACCGTCCAGAAATCTCTTCTTCCCGAGCAGTCCGGGCCGGCTCCCTGCAGGCATTTCCCAAGTTCGGCTCCAGCGTTCTGTGTTCTGTGCTGGAGACACCGTCTACTGATCCTCGGCCCTCAGCTCGGAATTAGGAAGGGGGCGTCTAGGAGCGTAGGGGAGCTGGGAGTGCCGGGGGGGTGGGGGGCTGCTCCGCGCTGGGCCAGTCTGGGTGGGCTGTGTTCCAGGGCGCGTCCCCCCCGGCACTGTCAGGTGCCCCGGAGTGGCTATTCCAGGCTCCTTTCCCAAGGGCACGGGGCTGGTTGCCAGCCCCTTGGGCAGCGTGGGAATTTCTGAGTTAAAATCTCGTGTACACGGGCAGCCCGGGTGGCTCAGTGGTTTAGCACCCCTTCAGTCCAGGGCGTGATCCTGGAGACCCGGGATCGAGTCCCACATCGGGCTCCCTGCATGGAGCCTGCTTCTCCCTCTGCCTGTGTCTCTGCCTCTCTCTGTGTCTCTCATGAATAAATAAATAAATAAAATTTTTAAAAAAAATCTCGTGTTCGCGCCCCAACCCTCCACCCCCTACCCTGAGCTGGCACTAAAACCAAACTCCAAGCCCTGTCCACTCCGCAGGAAGCTCAGTCCAGAATCCGTCTGTTTTCCTTCGTGGGGAGTAGGCCTCCAACTCCCAGCCGGGGTGGGCGTGCAGGTGTGCGGAGCGGGGGCATCAGGCCTTGGCTGCCCTTCGTACCATTACTGCCGAGTCCTCTGCCTGTGTCACCCTGCTTCTCATCTCGGGTTCCAGGGGTGCCTGTTTCCCTCCGTCCCAGCTGGGTGTGTCCTGGGTCTGCATTTTCGGCTGCAGGTTTGGAATCCGCCTTTCCCGGGGCAGCTACGCCGCTCACCCGCCGCAGCCCCTTCTGTGGCCTCCAGCCGTTGGCCGTGGCGCCTCCTTTCCCATTCTCCTCTGACCTTAAGACTTTGCTGACGTTCTGGTGGAGCGTGGGAGGGAGACAAGTGCTTCCCGCTCTTCTGAACACCCGCTGCCCCAAGTCCCCTTGTTCTCACTGAGAGCACTGGCAAAGGAGGAGGCAGGTCCAGAGCTTCGGTGGCTGGCCTCCCCGTGACGCACAGACAGCCATGGGGGCTCAGCGCAGGGCGGTGCCCCGTCCATGTCACTCGGTCCTCATATCTGTTGAAGCCACTGCCGCTCATGCCTTCATTTAAAAGTATTCGGATGTATCCTGGAACATTCAAGGCATACCCCAGCCCACAGTGGTGGGTCCGAGCAGGAGTCCAGACCCTGCAGGGTGGTCATGGTCCAGGTCTGCGGTCTCCAGACTGTCGGGTGTCTCGCCAGCTCCTTAACCTCATCATATGCCTTGGTTTCCCCTCTGTCCACTGGGTCAGGATGGCTTCTGTCTCATAGGAGATGTGACATGCTAGACCACTTAGAACAGCCTGTGCTCACTCCTGGGGCTGGCAGGTGCTCGGCAAGGATGAAATGCTAGGAAGGCTGTTGACCCGCGGTGCATGCCGCATGGAGCCCCACATGACGCAGATCCACGAGGGAGCTCTCTGACCCTGAACAACCGGCCAGCTGCCCAATTCTTCCAAATACCAACTAAATACAAGAACGTATTCCCCTTTTTGCCCTGGCCACCAGGAAGCTCAGGTCTAGATCTTGGTTCTTGGCCACCTCTAAGTGAGCTGGAGTTTCTACAGGTTTTCTTTCTTTACCCGTCAAGCGGTTTTTGACATTTTCAAAGGGCTGCATGAAGTTTGCTCCCTGTGACACTGGGCCTCAGGCCATTCTTGGAACCGAGGTCCTTCTCACACAGAAACGAGCTCTATGCAGGCCCTTTTCACACAGAAACGAGCAAATACCGTGCGATCATCCAAATGTGAGTGTTTTGCCGACACGGCGGGATGTGCGGGTGGCTCTGGTCCAGCCTGAGCGGAGCCCGCAGGCGGTGGAGGGTTATGGCCTCGCTCACAGCCCCGGCCTCGCCTGCGTTTTATCTGCGTCTAAATCAACTTTAGAAGGATCTGAACTACCAGGAGGAAAGAAAAGGCTTAAAAAAGACAAAGTGTATTACAGGAAAGCCGTGATTTCTCGGGCTATTTGTCACTTCAAGTGTAATACATTAACAGAGTGCTGTAATAAGAGGAGCTACTAAAAAATGATTTATTGATACTTTAGACCTGTTAAAACAGGTTAATGTCAATACAATTAGCTCCTGGATCAAGGCAATCCCCTGCAGAGGGAAAGTTGATAAAACAGCAGTAAAGGACTCTCCATCACGGGCCGGGGAGGGGTGGGAGGCCTCCACGGCTCCTTCCCGCCAGCCGCCCCTGGCCCCTCCGAGGTCCCCATGGGCTGGTGCCCGAGACGTCGGGGGGCAGCGTGGACAAACGGTCAGTTTATCTGGAAGGCGCGCCGGCTCTGCTATTTCATGGCTGGGTGACTCCTGAGCAATTTGGGAGAATGTGGAGCAGTTGCAACTCCGACGCAGGGAAGCGGGAGGAGGGGAGGCGGGCAGGTCGCTGGGAGGCTGCTCCGCAAAGGAGCGGTGCTCAGGAGGCTGGCGCTGGGGGGACGGGTCAGGGCCCGGCTCAGGCAGGGCCCGACCTCCCGAGCCCGGCTTCTCCTTGGCCGGGTCTTGCGACCCTGAGCGGCTGTGAGTGCAGGGCAAGTGGGTGCTGGTGCGGGGTGGCCCTCGGTGGCCTCTGGCTCGTCTTCGGGGTCTCACTGCCACTGTGAGTGTTGGGACCACCTCCCTGTCGCATCCTCCGAAGTGTGTAAATGGTGGCTTGTAGGGACCTAGGTGGCGCTTTGGGAAGTGTGGGGAATGTCGGCCAGTTTGCAGGCAGGGCTGGTAATTCGCTCAGGGCAGGGGAGTGAGTCATTAGGAACAATAGAACTTCCCCGACCTTGCGTACCTAGGACACCTTTCAGGTCCATACGGAGCTGTGACTCATCTGTTCTGGGACCGCGTGGTGGCCCCTACACGGATGTGAAAGGATTCCTTCACAGTTTTTGTCAATGAAGGCATTTTGGGGTCTCAGCAGCCTGACCCCAGAGCCCACACCCCTGTGCACCGCGCCACCGGCCTCCTGGGATCCCCGCTACATTCCAGACGGAGAGTGTGAACACCGCTAAACCTGTCGGCTCCAGAGTCGACTCTGGCCAAGCTCTCTAAGCCAAGGTCTCTCTGTCCCTTGGGGCGTCTGCTCCAAAAGGGCTTATGAGGCTGCGTCACTAGGCATCCGTCCTGCACGCGCCCCTAGGGTCCCGAGCCCGACAATCACGTGCACAGCACGTGGGCAGTCCTGGGCTGGGCAGGGGGTGGCCCTCTCCTGCCTCCCCTGACGGATGTCCCACCATGGAGGTGGGTGGGGCTCCGGGGTCTGGCGCTGCCCCCTGTGAGGGTTGGGTCCAGGCGAGGGGTGCCAGGTGGTTGCAGCTGGAATTCAGGTCTGGAGTGGGCAGCGGCAGGTGGGCAGATCTGGCCTAGCCCTGCCTTCCTGGTCCGGGGCGGGCACTGCATGCAGGGGCCCTGTAGTCAGACTCAGAGGGGCTGGAGGGGCCGGGGTGGGGGCCAGCCCGGTGTCTGAACCAGCCCCGTGCCTGCAGAGGGATGAGGGCTCAGGGCTGGGAGGCCACTTCCCTCGGGTGTCCAGCAAGGCAGGCTCATGAGTGAGCTTCTCACTCCAGGCCAGGGCCAGACCCTGCTTCCTGAGTGTGACCTGTGGCCCCTGGGAAGCTGTGGTGCGTACACAGTGAAGTTTCCCTCCTCCTATTGGAAAATGAGCATCAGGGAAGCGTGGGTGTTTGTCTTCACTGTACAATTTCCTGGGGCTTGGACTCCATCAGACAGGTGTAAGTTGGATGAGGATAGACTACCCACAATAATCCCATCGCACCCACCTGCTGCCCCATTCTGGGCTCACCTGTGGGATCCAGGGAACCCGTGGGGTCCCTTCTAGGGCCAGCCATGCAGGAGTGGTCGCACCTGCTTGGAAGAAGAGGAGATGAGGCCCAGAGAGGAGGAAGGGCTGCCCGAAGCAAGGCAGAGGTGGGGTGGGATCTGGCCAGACCCCCTTCCTGCTACACTGTGACGTCCTGGGGCAGAATGAGGTTGTGGCCCGGGGGCCGGCCCACAGTGTCTGGCACGTTAGCCCCGGGATGTATGTGGTGGGTCCGGTAATGGTCCCTAAAGGCGTCGGTGAAAGAGGGAGGCAGGTTTCAGGGGCCAGGGGACGTGACAAGTGAAAGACAACCAACGGTCCCTGCTGACTTTGAAACCCGAGAAGGGAGCCAGAGACCAAGGAGCATGGGCTGAGGGCGGCAGGAAGCCGGCCTGTCCCCTGGCGCCGCGGGGGAGGCAGCCCTGCCCTCCGTCCATGTCAGCCCCGTGGGACCCACTCAGAGTTCTGACCCAGAACTGCAAGAAACTGATGCAGGACAGTGAGCGAGTAGATGAGTGCCCAGGCCCTCCTCCGAACAGTGTTGGGGACAAGGACAGGACAACGCAGCGTCTGTGCTCCCGAGGATGGATAATCCGTTAGAGACCAGACGTGAAACCTGAAGCCTGGCCAGCCTGGGCGCTGGGCTTGGGGTCCTCTGCGGTTGGAGCCGTGGGGTCCCGGGATCCTGAGCGAGGACGCCCAGGTGGAGGGCAAGCCGAGGGAGGGCTGGGGGTGTGCAGTGGTGCGGTGGGGGCCCCCGAACCTGGGGGCAGGATGCTTTGGGTGCTTTGGCTCTGCTTCCTGGGCGACTGGGGGTGAAGACCAGCAGACAGATGGAAGGAAAACTCAGAGAGAGGGTGAGCGGCTGTATGGGGTGTACCTAGGAGAGGGCTGAGGGCTCCGCAGCAATCCCCAGTCCCCATCACAGAATGCCTGACACCCTAGGATGCTGACTTTCCCTCTGCCCAGGTTGGGGGCTGAGGCCCCCCAGCTGGTGAGGCAGGAGTGGCCACTGGAAGCCCAGGCCCCCGAGTCCCAGGGGGTGGGTCCCTGCGTCAGGCTGCCGTTCTCAGCACCTGCATCAACCATCAGGTAGAATGCACGGGACCCCAGTGTAGGGTAAAGGGGGGATGTGTGGAGGCCTGTGGCAGCTCACTCTCGCCCCAAGCCCCCAGGCTGCAGCTCTGTCCACAGATGGCTTCCTCTTGTCTCCGGCCCACCTGCCACCTTGGCTTCCCCGCTGCCGAGCACAGCACTTTCTCACGGCCTTGCTTCTGCTCCTCAGAGCCAAGGTCTCGGGGCGAGGGTCCTCCTGGGCCAGGCTGGGCTGCTGCCCAACCGTGCGTGCTGCCCACATCGCGTGCACGTGCAAGGGGCGAGTGGGCACCCTGGTCCAGTCGGGGCGGCTTGGGGACATATGTAAGTGCCCCGAGAGGGACCCCTCACTGGCGTCACTCACTGTGGAGTCCCTGTGACCAGAAGCACACCTGGCAGGAGGCCGGAGCCAGCAGGGGCTTTCGTATAATGAATGCCTGCATGAACGAATGAATGAATGCATGAACGAATGAATGAATGCGTGAACAAATGAATGCGCGAACAACTGAATAAATGCATGCATGCATGCATGAATGCATGAATGAATGAATGAACGAACGAACAAATGAATGCATGCATGAATGAATGCACGAATGAATGCATGAACCAACGAATGAATGCATACATGAATGAATGAATGCATGAACAAATGAACGAATGCATGAATGAATGAGCAGATACCACGTCAGCTCTGGAAGGGATCCAGCCTCACTGGGGTCCCGTCCACCCCTGGGGGAGGGCACGAATCCCCCCCAGGGCCCCCTCGGTTAGAAGTTCTAGAAACTTCCCCTCTTCCTCTTGCTGGGTGGGCTGCGGTGGGGTCAGGGGGGCGGCAAGGAAGGCCACGTCCCCAAGTTCCTGGGTGGATGAGGTGTGGGGCCGGGAGCCATGGGGCCGGGGGCCGTGGCCCCGTGTCCGGCGCAGCCCCAAAGTGGCCCTGCCCCCTCCCCTCTGTCAGGTGGGAGCTCGCCCTGCGGTGAGAACCCAGGATGGACATACAGACAAAAGTGGCCCCGGGTCCCCTGAGATGCCGCCGCCCCGAGGGAAAAGACCCCCTTGCTCTTTCCTCTGTTGGAAGCCAGGCACGTGGGTCCAAATTCTCCTCCTGGATGTCACGCGTCACGGTCCTCTCCCAGCTGAGGCTCCCGATGCTCCCCGGCCCCGAGGTACCCCCAGTGGCCACAGCCACGGCCCCCGTCCCCCGGGGCCACTGCTATCTTCCCAGCAGGCCCAGGTCTGGCTCCGGGCCCCGCACACCCTACGCAGCATCTAGCTTCTCATCTTAGGGAGCTCTGCGTGGCGGCGGGGAGGGTCCTTGGCTCTGGGTGTTGAATCCTGTGATCCCGCCAGTCCCAGCAGGGTGGAATGGGGGTCCCCCTGCTTTGGGGGCCTTCTGAAAGGAATGCTGGTCTCCGGCTCCTGGGGGGATGGGTAGCTGGACCCTCTGCACCGCCCCCCCATCCTGGAAGGCTCACCCACCGTGGGCCACCTGGCAGGTGGGAGGCAGCTGGTTCTCTCCTGGGTGGAGCCCCTCTGCCCTCCGGGACCAGCGCGGGGCCCTGACCACACCCTGCAGGGCTTCACCCCTCGCCCTCACCGGACCCTCGACCAGAGCCAAGTCTGGCCCGTCTGTGTGGCCCTGGGGTGATCCTGCGTCCCGCTCAAGGGGCACGGTCGGCACTGGTGCGGAGTGGACAGAGGATAAGCAGAGGAATCCATCTGTTCATCACCCCGTACGGATCGAGCAGCTGCTGGGCTAACCCTCTGCTTGGGTAAATGGGGTGACCGGGCTGAGGCCCCCAGTGACCCAAGCAAATCCTGGGTGGTTGAGGTGTGTACCCTGCGCTGGGCAGTCCCTGCAGGGCTGTGTTTGTAGTCGGGGGCGTTGCCCAGCTCTTCACAACATGCTTTAGGGCGCACGGGGTCCCAGCTGTGTGCTCACGGCCGCAGACCAGAGGCCTGGTCGGTCCTGGTGGGCAAGGGCCGCTGGGCTCCCGGGGGGCGGGAGGGGGCGGGTAAGGCCGGTTTCCTCTCCTCTGTCTCTGTGTCTCCTTTGTTTTCCAGCTCCTCAGGAGGAGGATGCACCAACGGGGCTTGTTTCGTGACCCCCCCACCGGCCCCTATCCCTGTTTTCCAGCATCCTTGTCTAACTGACCCAAGCTGGTCGTCAGCAGGGGCACTGAGACCCCCCAGTATTTCTGAGATGCTGCCCCAGGTTTGGGTAGTTACTGCTCTGGAAGCACCTGTTCATTTTATCAACGACGATGACTTGGTGCTAATGTTAGGGCCCAGAGAGCCACAGAAACACGCAAGAGAGCTGAGCCCACGCACCCCCCTTATTTCAGGACGTTTCTCCTGAGAAGACGGCAGCTGCAGACCCTGGCGGGACTCAGTTTATCCTTGGCACTGGGGTGTTGAGAGGTGTCGGAGACCCGGGTGGGCTGGCGGAGGGCTGAGCCTCACCTGGGCCCCGTGGCCTGGTCTGTTTCTGCAGCCCCTCCCTCCCCGGGGCCCACAGCAGGTCTGGTGGCACTTTGGGGACGGTTGGTGGGTGGAGGAGGGGAGAGGAGCGGTGGCCTCTGTGTGCACTTGCCGTGGGCGTGTGACATACGAGGGGCTTGTCTTGGGCGTCAGAAGGTGCCCTGTGAATAGTCATGGGAGCGTCTGTCTCCACGGGCGCAGGGCAGCTCCCCCATCAGAGGACGACGTCTGCCGGAGAAGATGCTGACGTTCTCTGGGATCTTTGGTCTTTCCAGACCCAGGGCCTCCACCCGGACCGGGGAGAGGTGTCAGGCCTGCCCCTGGGGACCAGACGGTCTAAGGGTGGTGACTGCTACTAGCCCTGGCCAGGGGTGCGCTGACCCGGGGATGCTCACAAGGGGGCAAGTCAACTTGGATGGACCCTGGATGTTGAGCTTGGCTCAGCACAGGGCGTGGTTCATGGGGCGTCAGGGCCTGTGTCGCTGTGTCGGACGCCTGCTCGTGTCCCGCCTGGGACGTGCAAGGACAGCAGCCCCGGGTCTCCCTGGGCCCCGACGGTCTCGCCACCTCGCCGTCCGTGTGGTCAAGTGCGGGACGGCCTCCGAGGACTCCTGGTGGATCACGCAAGGATACGTGTGAACGCACGCATGGTGCGGTGTGCGGCCCGGAGCCATGTTCCGCACACACGTGTTGGCTTTGGCTGTGACCCTGCATGCTTCTGTTCCTCTGTGTTTGAGGTCATGTGGAGTAAATGGTTTTGAAGCTTGCTATTTTTTTTTTCTCAAACAGAAGCTGGAGGTTGACTGCCCGTGTCCCTGCCACCTTGGCTGGGCTCCCCTGTGGCCCTGGAACGGGGCAGACCTTGCCTGGACGGGCAGAGGGGCCATCGCAGACAGTCCTGTGCTGGAGGGTGACCCGGCTCTTGACCTCGGGGCCCAGATGAGCAGAGCCTCCAGGAACAGGAAGTTGGGCCCTGAGGGAGGAGGGTGGGGGGCTGGGCCCGGCCTCCTGGCACAGGGACTGTGTGCTGTGCGTGGTGCGCACTTGGCGAACCAGCTGACCGGGAAGACTGTCTGGCGAGCATCTGTGCTGGGTCTTGGGATCCTGGGAGGACTTCGGCAGGGACCCAGGGGACTGTAGAGATGGTCCCTGGACCAGGGGTGACCTGGCCGCAGGTGCGGGTGCAGAGCCAGGGGGGCTGAGGCAAGGGTGCCCGTTAGGAGGCCTGCAAGAGGGGTGACCTGGCCACAAGTGCGGGTGCAGAGCCAGGGGAGTCTGAGACACGGGAGCCCGTTAGGAGGCCTGCAGAGGGGTGACCTGGCCGCAGGTACGGGTGCAGAGCCAGGGGGGCAGAGGCACGGGCACCCATTAGAAGACCGCGTCAGCAGCCCTGCAGGCGGGGAAGGGGGAGGCTGGGGGAGGGCCAGAAGCCTGGGGTCTGCCCCCGTCCGGGGAGGTCCAGGGCTGCAGAGGTGAAGGACCGGGTGCCACCTGCAGACGTGCCCTTGTGTGTGGAGTGGAGCTATTTCAGCTTAAGTGCCCTCCACCACTTGGAATGTGGATTTAGCTCTGGAGAACTCATCTGAAATAGATATTTCTCTCCGCTGCTGGAGGGATTTATTGGCAAAACTAGCCATCTATTAACATTATCTGGGGACTCTGCACTGGTGAGAATAGATCCTATAAATCTCAGTTGTATAAAGACCCAGGAGCTAGGAGGCTTTAGTGGACGGCGATAGAAAAGTCCAATGAGTTCAGACCTGTTTATTTTACTTAGAGGGAAAGAACATTCTGTACCCAGCCAGGCAGGAAATGGGTTTTGGGGACGGCCACTTAGCCTAGCTGTTGGCCCTGAAACGGTGGGAGTCATTGCTATCTGCAATTAGAGCGGGCGGCTCAAAGGACTGTATTTTGTAGCCAGTGATGGAAGCTTCTGGAAAAGGCGTGAAGACTTGAAACTTCAGGCGGGTGGCCGGCGGTGGGGCCTGTCGGGAAGGAAGGTGGCAGCGGCCGGCTGTGCGTTGAGGCCCCGGGCCCCCGGGGGTGGCTGGGGTGAGCAGGAGCCCGGAGATGGCCCATCAGGTCCTCCCGGCTGGCACTTGGCGTCTGGACCGTTTGGGAGCAAGCGTGGAGGAAGACGGGCTTGGTCCTTGGGTTCATTTCCTGCTGAGTCTCCGATGCCTGGCACCAGGCTGGGGGTCATCTCGGGGCAGGTGGGGGGCCTGGGAGGCCACCAAGTGGCCCTGACAGCCAGCGCCCTCGTCCCCCAGTCTCACTGGGACCAGCCCTCAGCGGGTCTGTGGGTGCGAGGCCGCACACGCCCAGCACCCGCCCCTGGGGGGCTCGAGCAGTGTGCACAGATGGGGCGGGGATGGGGGGGAGGGCCAGTAGGGGGAGGAGTCTCTCCCCCCCCGCCAACGTCAGGCACCAGGCTGGGTCCCCGGGCCTGCGACACATGCCTGCAATCCGGTCGCCACTGTGGATGTGTGTGGCTGGGAGCACCCATCCCGCTGCCTGGGTCGCAGGGGCCGTGGGGGACACTGGCGCCGCTCCCACCGCTGAGTCCTGGGAGGTCAGGGCTCGGCTCCCGAGACCCCTGCGCAGACCCGGCCTCAGGCGGTGGGGTCACGTCGACGGGACAGGCCGGGTGCCTCCGGTGGCAGCTGGGTTACCGTCCTTCGCGACTGTGCAGAGGGCTCCTGCTGCCCGCCTGGGGGGTGCGAGAGCGCCTGTGCCCCCTCCACCGGGCCTCCTCCTTGCTCATCGGATGCAGGCGTGAGGCGTCCATGAGACCCACGGCGCTCGCTGGGCCGGCTTGGAGGCTGCGAGGCCTGGGTCAGGCCTCATCTCTCCGGCCTCAGTTTCCCGGGCCAGGAGCCAGGGCTGGACCTGCAGACGCGGACTCTCTTGGCTGCCGCACCCCGCAGCTCTGGCCCCGCCCCTCCCGCCCCCTGGTCTCTGAGGGATGGACCTGCCCTTTCCTGGGAGAGAGAGGACACAGAGAGAGGCAGCGATAATTAATATTGATGTGGCTTCAGATGTGAAAAGTTAGAATTAAATAGGAAACAAAAGGAGGGGGTCACACATAACCAATTAAACAGCGACTTCTCCCCGGGCCCCTTGCCCACTTTGGGGGCGGAATGGACCTCCTCCGGCTCTGCCAGTTAATCCCCCCTTGCCTCCCTTGGCTGGGGAGCCAGCGCCTTCTGCAAAAATTGCAGGGAAAGGTGTCATCAGTGGTCACAGACACTCAGAACGTCCCCCTCCCGTCGTGCAAATGCCAGGGATGGGGAGGCCCAATCCAGCACGGGCTGGCCTGGGGCCGGGGTGGCCCTGGGCGGGAGGCGGGGTGTGGGTGCAGGAACTCAGGGAGGCGGCCGGGAGATGAGGGAGAGGGCGTTAGGAAGGAGGGAAAGTGTCAGTGAGGATGACGGAACATGAGAGGCACCTAACTCTGGGAAACAAACAAGGGGTGGTGGAAGGGGAGTTGGGCAGGGGGATGGGGTGACTGGGTGACAGGCACTGAGGGGGGCACTTGGTGGGATGAGCCCTGGGTGTTATGCTAAATGTTGGCAAATTGAACTCCAACTAAAAAAAAAAAAAAGGAACGAAGCCCAGTGATCCTGGGCTAATCACCTTGCAAAGAGGGGGAGAGGTTACGTCCGTGCCGCCCCCAAAACGCTCGTGTGCTGAGTGAAGCAGGCGGCCCATTGGGGCCGCTCGATGGGGCTGAGCGGGTGGGGGGACAGGCCCCCAAATCTGCCCAAATCCAGCACTTTGGCTGAAAGGCTGGCATCGGATACTCATCCTGTTGGGTCCCAAGTGTAGACAGTGGGTTTGCGGGGGGCCTGGAGGGCAAGCGGGGATGGGGCCCCGTCTCCGGGCCTGTCTTATATATGCACAACCCACCTCTGGTGACAACACCTTGGGGGAGGTCCCCACATCGTGTCCATGTTAGAGATGGGGACACCGAGGCGCAGAGGGCTTGGTGATGGCCGCGGGTCACCAGCAGCTCAGCGGCAGAGGCGGCGACCTCCCGAGGTCACCTGTGCGCAGCCGGCTGAGGGCCACCTGGGCCGAGGGCCGTCAGGCAAGGTGGCTCCTGAGGGCGGAGCAGGGGGGTGTCGGGAGCCGGAGGGCCGGGAGGGGTGCATCCCAGCCTGAGAAAGCGTGTGTGAGGGGCACAGGGCCCGGTCGGGAAGGGCCCAGTGTCCGCGTGGGAGGCAGGGCCTCATCCGGGGCCCCAGGAGCCCAGGGTGGCATCATGGGCAGCCGTGTGTTTCGGGAAGCTCTCCCCGTGTCCCTGAGGAGCAGTAGTGGGTGAGGTCGGCCTGGGCTGGGGACCCCCAGCTCAGTACAGCCTGTGGCCTTGGGATGGCCCGGGGGGGTGCAGGGGGAGCCAGTGACTGAGTGGAGGCCTGCGGGGCCCCCGGAGGCTGGCCCGAGAGCACCAACACATCACCTCGGCTGGATTTTTTTGGCCAAAGTGAATCAAGGCGCCCGCCCGTTTGCAAGGGGAAGGACACAGTCGCTGCCTTCGGGGAGCAGTTGGGACACTGGGCCGCTGATGCTGGCAGGAGGTCCTCCTGGAGGCCAGAGGACGGTTAACGGGAATGGGCTCGGTCCGGGAAGGCTTCTTGGAGGAGGTGGGACCCTCCCGTCTCTAAGCAAGAGTATGTTTTATAAAGTTCACTTCTTGGCTGAAATTCAGGGCTCATTTAAAAAAAATGCTTTTGGGGAACATGGCAGAAGGCAAGCGGCCTCAGAGCTCAGACGAGTTTAGGAGCGGGCCAACGGCAAGTTCATAATTAAAGGGATTTGACGAGAATCAAGGAAGACTGGTTTCCACCGGAGGTTTGGGGAGTTAATTGCTGGTTCGCACTCTGCCGCGGTGGTGGAAGCGGAGAGGCCTGGGAATTTGCTGCGAAGAGGCCGTGACACGCGTGTGCCGGTACTGATTCCGTCAACGGGGTCGGTGCCCGGAGAGACGATGGGAGGGGCTCCACGACCTTACTTTCCACGAGGCCTTGCAGTGTGGCCGCGGGACCCAGGGCTCGAGGAGGGGGTCCCCCAGGCCCTCGGGCCCTTGGCCTCCCCTCTGGGACAGAGCGGGGGGCACCGAGGGTCTGTCAGTCCAGAGGCATCGGGATCCTGGGTTCCCACAAGGCTCTTTGCCTCTGCACCCTTGCTCTGCCCTTGGGGGCGGCCGGGCTCCCCCTGGGCTCTCGAGGCCACCCTCCCGCCCCCGGACTTCACCCGCCTGCACCTCCTCCAGCCTTGGGTGCCTGCCCGTGCTGGTTCTGCTGCCTGGAACACTCTGGAACATTCTTCCTGCTGTCTCCCGCCTCCTCCACCCCGGGAGCGGCAGGCTGGTGACCTGGCGTGCACTCGTGTGCGTGGACCCGCTCTGGGCTCGTGGCCCTGTCACCGGGGGCCTGCAGGGACAGCCCTGGACCCAGCCTGCATGGAGGGGCCCAGCCCGGTTGACCCAAATGCGGGTGACCCGCGACCCGGGTGCGTGAGCGTTGGTGCCTCTGGCGAGCAGTGGCCGGGTTTCAGAGCTGTTTGTTGTGCAGCCAGAGCTGACCGGGGCACCTGGCTCCATTACTCTGTGACATGATGTTCACGTCCCCCGGGAAGCCTCCCGTCACTCCCAGGGCTGGGCTGGGCTGGGCGTCTCCTGCTCTGCTCACCAGCCTGGCCTGCATCACGCTGCGCTGTCACCATTTTCCGCCGCGTCCACGTCCAGCTGACCTGTAGGCTCAGCGAGGGCGAGGCCAGCCTGCCCTCCCCGTGTGTGTGTGTGTGTGTGTGTGTGTGTGTGTGTGCACGCACCTCCTTGGTCCCGACCCGCTCACACCTTCCTGCCTGCAGGGCCTGAGCCCGGAGGCGCCGAACCTCTTACCTGCCGGGTCTGATGTCACTCCGCCTTGCCTGGGCTGTGAGCACGGGCGATCATTCACCCTCCGTGACCCGTGGGTGCTCACGTGGGGGGGGCGGCGGTGCCAGGCAGCGGGTGGGAGGCTGCGCACACCAGGCCTCGCCAGGGCCCAGAACGCAGGAGCTTCCTGACACACGACGCAACCCCCGCGCCTCCCACTGAGCAAAACCGCCCGCTCGGTGCGCCGGCCGAGCCTCACGTCCCTCATCCGCGAAGCGTGGGAGCAACAGTCACCGCCACCTGTGTGCTGAGGGTGCAGTGGGTCGCCTGCTCCCAGGGACGGAGGCCTGCATCTCTGCACCTCCCCCATGGTCAGCTACGTCTCCTGGCCAATGCTTGCCTGCGACTGGGTGGCCTGCCCTGGCTTCCGCCCTGGCCTCCACCCTGACATCTGCCCTGGCCTCCACCCTGGCCTCTGCCCTGGCCTCCACCATGACCTCTACCCTGACCTCTACCCTGTCCTCCATCCTGACCTCCGCCCTGACCTCCGCCCTGCCCTCCACCCTGCTCTCCGCCCTGGCCTCTGCCCTGGCCTCCACCCTGGCCTCTGCTTTGGCCTCCACCATGAACTCTGCCCTGACCTCCACCCTGACCTTCGCCCTGACCTTTGCCCTGTCCTCCCTCATGGCCTCCACCCAGACCTCTGCCATGACCTCTGCCCTGACCTCCGCCCTGGCCTCTGCCCTGGCATCCATTCTGGCCTCCACCATGACCTCTACCTTGACCTCTACCCTGTCCTCCATCCTGACCTCTACCCTGACCTCCGCCCTGACCTCCACCCTACTCTCCGCCCTGGCCTCTGCCCTGGCTTCCACCCTGGCCTCTGCCCTGGCCTCCACCATGAACTCCGCCCTGACCTTCACCCTGATCTTCACCCTGGCCTCTGCCTTAGCCTCTGCCCTGACCTCCGCCCTGACCTCCACCCTGGCCCCTGCTGGCCCGCGTGCTGACATGTGGGGCAGGGGATCTCCGGACCCCCACTAGTGTGAGGATGAGGGTCACCATGCCCTGGCAGGCCCTGCCGGGCCCTGGTCTCCAGGGGGCTTAGGTGCACTTGGTGGGGAGTCCTAGGACAGTCTGCGGGGTCCTAGGCTGCAGGCACCATGCGGACGGCCGTGGCCGGGCCGCCCCTCTCCCCTGGTCGGGGCCTCATGTCATTCGCCTGCGGACCTGCCAAACCGCCCCAGGCCAGCCTCGAGGGGAGGCAGTCGGGCACCCTGGCCTCTTCCCCGGGGTCCTCTGCTTTTTCTGCCTGGCCCCGAGCCCTGGAGAATGAGGCTGGGGGTCCAGCGCTGCCGCCTTGGGCCTGCGCCTTCACGCTGCCTGGGTGCTTCTTATCCAGGCCCCCGTGCAAAGGGGGTGACAGCCTGCGTCCCGTTACTCAGCCCTCTGTGCCTCGGCCGCTCATCTGCGAAATGGGAGCATGATGGCCCCTCCTCCGGGTGGCGCTGGAGGAAGTGAACTCCCCTGTTCAATGAGCTGAGAAGCGCGCTGAGCAGAGGGGGTGGTGTGCGCTGTCATCAGGCTGTCATATGGGCATCGTCCTGTGTCCGTGGCACACGGTGGCGTGCACACACCCTTCACTTGGGGTCGGCTGGGAATACGTCACGGCGTGTTGCACAGACTAGATCCTACTAATTTCTTAAAATACACGTGCTCATTATCGGACACTTGGAAAACCCAGAGGGCGGCCCAAGGAGAAGGATCATTGGGTTTCCAGCGCTCAGCGCAGGGCCGACACGGTGCGTGGTGCGCGCTCCTGTGTTGGAAACTTGATTGCAGACAATCGGAGGCTACATCTTTCACTTTGTAGCATCTTCTAAACTTTTCTCCTGTCCCGGTCCTCATCTGCAACTCCGCTTTGGTGGCTGTGGCCACTCGTACCCGGCGGCTGTGCCGTCTCACTCCTGCAGACATTGCTGGCACCAAGATCTTTTTGGTCTGTTTTTTCTTTTTTTAAAGATTTTATTTATTTATTCATGAAAGACAGAGAGAGAGAGAGAGGCAGAGACACAGGCAGAGGGAGAAGCAGGCTCCATGCAGGGAGCCTGACATGGGACTCGATCCCAGGTCTCCAGGATCACACCCTGGGCCGAAGGCGGCACTAAACCACTGAGCTACCAGGGCTGCCCTTTTTGGTCTGTTTTTATGCAAATCCTTGAGAGTCTCTCCGGTAAGATCTTAGGAGTGGATATGCTGGAGAGAAGATACACATTTGAAAGGACACATCACTCAGTTAACAGGCCGCAATGGGGTTGAGGGCCCCCGTCCCGCCCCCCTGCCAGCAGTGGGCAGGAGCGCTGACCCGCAGGGGCATCACCACAGCGATCCCATGGGCTCCTCGCAGCCCCTCTGAGCTGGGCCTGGTCACACCGCCTGTGACATCGATAGATGCTGTCCTATGTCCTCCTCAAGGCGGGGCCCCTGTGCTGTGACTGCCTCTGGCCCCCGAGCACCCAGCGCCCAGCTCTGTCCCTTGCATGGGGAGGCATTGGTCACACATGGGTGCCGAGCTGGCTCGGGGTCATGTTTCCTCCGGCAAAGCCCAGGCCTGGCCTCTCCCTTCGCAGGTGAGGGGATGCCAGCTTGGTAGTCAGCACAGAGCTTAGCCGGCCCTTGGGAGCTCTGGGCTTGGTTGGACTTTAATTAAACAAGAAACACCTCCGCTGTAGCAGTTGCTATTTTTAATATTTGCCGTAAAAATTAACCCCACGATTACCAGGCTGATGGCTGGGTGGGCACCGAGCCTGGATCGGGCCCCATCTTTGCTGTGTGACTTCGGGCACGTGGTTTGATCCCTCTCTGTGCCTCCATTTCTTCGTCGGAAGAGTAGGGGTCATAATTGTGCCCTGGAACTCACTATTTGTTGTGAGATGAAGTAAGAATCTAGCAGGTTCGTAAGTCAGAGTAAAAGCCCCACAAATGGTGGATGTTGCTGTTTCCGCTGTTGGGTGGGACATCTGGGAACCGTCTGCCCAGAGAAGCAGGTGCCTGTCAGTAGGGTCCCCTAGGCCCTGATGGAGGGATGAGGGGAATCCGGCAGGGGCCCCTCACCTCCCACAGCTTTCTTACCTCAGAGGGCTGAGTCGGGGCTGGTGCAAGGGCCCCAGGGGTCTGTCCTGGAGGGCTCCCTTGAGGATGAGGAGCTGGCCTTCCCACAGCTCTGTGTCCACGGACAGTCTTCTCCTAGTCACATAAAGGAGGCAGGTGAGACCCCGTGGAGCCCTGTGTGCCAGGCCGGCACGGTGCAAGGGGCTCCACACCTAAAACCTCCCCTCATCCTAACCGTAACCCTGAAAAAGGGACTTGTTTGTGGGTCCATTCCGCAGGCGAGCAAGCTGAGGCCATCGAGATACGTAAGATGTCATGATTATGAGTGTTAGGGGCTGTGTTGTGTCCCTTGAATCCGTAATTGGAGTTCAATGCCCAATGCCTCAGAGTGTGACCAGAGGTAATTAAGATCAGAGGTAATTAAGATAAATGGGGCCATTGGGGTGGGTTCCCAATGTGACCAGTGTCCTTATAAGGGGAGGGGATTAGGACGGAGGCGGGCAGAGGGACGGCTGTGTGAGGACACGAGGAGAGGGCAGCTGTCTACATGTCAGGGGAGGCCTCCGGAGAAGCCAGGCCCACCCACACTGGGTGTCCAACTCCAGCCCCAGGACCGGGAGAGAATAAACATCGGATGTTTAAGCAGCCCCGGCTGTGATATTTGTTACGCAGCCAGAGCTGACTCATGCGATGATGTTTGTCTCAAAGAGTTGAGCCACAGCCAGAGGCCAGGGCTGGGAGGGGCTGAGCTCATCCATTCAGCCAGAAGCTCCTTCCTTTGTGCAGCCTGTGAGGCATGGGGGTTCGATGGGGTGGTGGGAGGGCACCCTGGTAGCCTGCTGGTGACCTGGCCCTGGACTGGAGTCCCACCTGTGAAGTGAGGGGTGGACGTTCTGGGGCCCCTGTGGCCCTCCGAGGGCCTCTGTGCTTCCAAAGGCACCTGGGCCGTTGACCAGGCTGAGGCACCTGTCGGGTGCCCCCCAGGTGGCTGTGGCTGCGATGAGAAGCAGTTAACGACAACCCACCAGAAGCCTGAGGCCTGGCGCCCGGGGCCGGCGCAGGGCTGCAGGGTTGCTGGCTCACCCCTACCGCCCGGGCAGCTCTGCTCGGCTGCTGTTAATTAGGCCTGGGCTGCTTTCATGCTGTCTGTGGAGAAACACATTTCTGCGACACGCTGCCGGTTCTCGGGCCCGGCCTGATGGATTCTGGATTCCGGTTAGTGCTGGGTGGTCATGCGTTACTGCCCGGAGGACACCAACCCCGGCCTGTCGTCTTCTGGGACCCTGGGCCTGGCTTTGTTTTTGTTTTTTGTTTTTTTGTTGTTGTTGTTTTGTTTTTTTTAATTGGAGTTCAATTTGCCAACATATAGCATAACACTCAGTGCTCATCCCATCAAGTGCTGGGCCTGGCTTTGATTTGAGTTACTGACCCCAAAAGTATCACGTGGGGCTGGGATGAGAGGGTGCTGAGTGCAGGGCTCTCACTTCATGGGATGGAAACCGGCCCAGAGAGGCGTGAAGGGATTTTCACAGTCCCCCAGGAAGCCACAGCTAGGTAGAGCCAGTGGCTGGTCCTAGGGCCTGGCCACCCCCAGCTGGGTTTAGGGCCACAGTGCTGGCCGGGTGCCAGGAAGGCCCAGGTCACAGCCTGAGTCCGGGGACTCGGCCGGTCGGGGCCAAGTGGAGAGCATTTGGGCGGCAGGAGGGGCCTGGTAGCTGCGAGGCTGCCCTGATCTGTGACGTGTCCCCTCTGCCATCCTGCTGGGACGCTGCTGCCATGGCGGATCCTCCTAACTTCCTGTCCTGGAGCCCCGGTGCTGCATTGTGGGGAAGCACTGGGTCCTTCCCAGCCAGGCGGCTGCAGACTTGGGTGTGCCTCCTTCACTTGCCCCCTCTCCTGCTGGCTGGCCGCGGAGGACCCCAGGGTCCCTAGGCAGGGACAGCCAGGGACGGAATCGGCGAGGCCGGGGAAGCCTGCCAGGTGGGAAGCAAACAAGTGTCCGTGACAGGAAGCCGTGAAATGTGGGCTCGCTGGTGACGGCACGGCCTGTCCGAGCTGGTGTGTGGGGTCTGACCTACAGCTGTGGGCCTTGCCGTGGGAGGAGGGCCCAGGGGGCCACGCACCTGGGAGCAAGGTCAAGAAGGAGCTCGGGGTGACAGGCAGCGGCCTGGGTTCCACAGGGTGCCAGGGAGTGTTTGTTTTTTTTTAAATATTTTATTTATTCATGAGAGAGAGAGACAGAGAGAGGCAGAGACACAGGCAGAGGGAGAAGCAGGCTCCCTGCGGGGAGCTCGATGCGGGACTCGATCCCAGGATCCCGGGGTCACGACCTGAGCCAAAGGCAGATGCTCAACCGCTGAGCCCCCCGGGCGTCCTGGGAGTATTGATCTTTACCGAAGGGCCGACGACTGGTTAGTGGAACCAGAGCCACGTGAGGGCCGGAGCAGGGCTTGGGAGGAACCAGGCAGAGTCACCCCTGGGTGAGCTTGGCTCAGGGGTGTGACAGGTGGTGAGCATCTCAGCTGGGTCCCCTCCTGAGGGGTGTGGAGGGCGGATGTGAAAGCACCTGCTACCTAGACTCGTTTGGATTTGACAAGACAACAGAGACGAGGCGCCTGCCCCTCTCGGCGGGGGTGTGGGGGGTGGGTGGGGGTGGACCCTTGTCCGCCTGGCAGAGGTATCTGTGCTGCTGGGGGAGAGGCCACTGTCCCTCAGGGCTCTTGACCCCGCTCCAGCCACAGCCAGCCCCACAGAGCCTGGGCCACGTGGTGGGGAGCACCAGGGTCCCTGCCGGACCACATGCACCCCCGGGGCACCTGCTGGCCTGACCCAGGGCCCTGGTTAGGACAGCTGCCTTTGGGACTGCACCAGCCCCGCTAGTGTCCCCTGGCCACCAGCGCTGGGCGCACCCCGGGCACCACGTGGGGGAATCAGTGAGGATGGGCAAGGATGTGTAGCCGTGAGCCACAGCCCACAACCAGGGGGAAGGTCTGTCTGTCACTCACCACATAGCCCCTGAGGGGAGGGAGGCAGGGCCCGTAATCAAGGGGCCCCAGGCTGAGCGAGCCGCTTCCACACCAGCTGGGCGGGGGCTTGTGTTGTGCTGGAAGACACACACGCACAGCACACACCACACACACATGCACAAGCTGCTCACATGCCACATACGCAATGTACCCAACACACGCATGCCACCCATGGCCTCCTGCACATGCACCACACACACCTGTGCACAGCATACAACATACACACGATGCACCCATAACCCCACTCACATTTCCCTGACCTGCCCTGGTCACATGGCCTAGGTTTGCAGGGGTGGGCCGTGCCCTACGTGCCCCTCACCGCACCCCCTGCCCTGCCATGGAATGAGCCGAAATGTTGGCTGGGGAGTGGAGATAACTCCGCGAGCTGGATGAGGATGTCTCCATTGCCCGTGGGAGCCACGCTGCTGCGAGCTGGGTGCTTCCCGGAGACCCTGCCTGGGCTGGGGGCTCCCGGAGGAGAGGGGTCCTTCCCTCTGGCAGCAGGCCTCAGGTGTCACCCCAGGCACCCCGGGCAGCGAGGTGTGTGGGGTGTGAGCGAGCCTGGCGCCGGTGGCAGGACCCAGCCTCCGGGTGGTGAGCAGAACCCCAGCTCGAGGGCTGGACCGCCTGGGGACCCCGTCACGGGGGGGGTGTGCTGCTCTAGCCAGTGGCCTGTGTGCCCTCCGCTTGCAAAGTGGTCTCAGACAGACCGAGTGGTCATCTGGGGCCAGGATTAGCCTGCTCGACGTTGACAAAATGCTCTTTTGTTATTTGTCCCATTTTATAGCTGAGGGAACTGCATGGGGCTTGGGAGCCCGGGTGATCGAGGACGGTCTGCAGCCGGAGTGGGGACCACGCCCGGGGTCTGTGTGTCCAGAGCCGCCTCTCTGGTCCCCGGCTGGTGACTAGACGGGGTTCCGAGCCCCGCTCTCGGCCCGGCGGACACAGAACAAGCATTTGCGCGCTGAGCTGGGGCAAACCTCAGGCGATCCAGGGCCGCACACGTGGGGTTTGGGGAACATGTCCACATGTTCTCATATTATTTAATTTTCAGAAAAAAAGTGCAAAGTAGCAGGGAACGTATTGAATATTGAATTTATGTAAAACTTTGAAATAAAACCCTTTCAAAAATTTAGCATCAGGGATGCCCGGGTGGCTCAGCGGTTGAGCATCTGCCTTCGGCTCAGGGTGTGACCCCGGGGTCCCGGAATCGAGTCCCTCGTCAGGGGGGAAGCTTTCTGCTTCTCCCTCGGCCTGAGTCTCTGCCTCTCTCTCTGGGTCTCTCATGAATAAATGGATAAAATCTTAAAAAAGAAAAAATGAGAATCAGAGGCTGAGCCGCACAACCTCCTTGTGGTCAGGGTCATATCTGGGGGGCTTGGGCAGCTCCGGGGTTGGCGTCCCCAGGCTCCTGGTGGCCCCAGTCCCCACCGCTGGGACCCCAGCCAGTGGCTACGCATGTGGCCCAAGGTCGCTGAAGGCGGCTCAGCGGAGAGTCCCCTCCTGCCACCAGCCAGCACCCCACCCCTCAGCTGAACCCCCCCGCCGGGTGCTCCTGCATCAGCTCGAACCACACGTTGTCTTCCTTCGTTGACAAATACAATATTGGAATTGTGTGTGTGTGTGTGTGTGTGTGTGTGTGTGTGTGTGATAATGCAAATGGATTTTGAATCTAATTGAACTCTTTATATCAAATATTTCAAAATAACAACAATATCCTCTTCGGCCCCCACAGCTGCTGCCCTGCCAGCCCCATCATTCTTCTTTAAGATTCGGATTTGAACCCCCACCGCATATCGTGGGTGAGCCCTTTCTGACTCCACTTCTCTGACCTCGACACTTTGGCTCTGAACCCATGAGCCTCATCATTAAACGTCACCGTATTTTCACGCAGTTCTTGCAATTTTCAAACAAGTGTGTTTCCGTGCTCAGCATGTCCGTGAAGTCGGCTGTTTCTGGAGCCCGTGACTCTGCCTCGGATCAGTCTGCCGAGTGAGGATTCTGACCGCCGGGGTGGAAACTCGAGACCCCACCCCTCCCGCCGTCCCCTGGGAAGGAGCCGTGTGGGGCTCTGATCCCACCGCTTCCCAGGAAGCCAAGAACAGCCGGTAGTGACCAAATCCCTCAATTTCATCGTTTCAGATCTACCGGCAGGTTTTGCGTGGAAGGTCCTGAATTCTGGGGTTCCCAGAGCGGGCTCCTGCCAGGCACATCCTCTTGGTGAGATGTGGATGTTTCCACGATGTTCTCGATAAGACCTCTTGGAGAAACTCATTGCCCAGTTGGGTCCCTTTCTTTCCCCCAACACACGATGCCCCTTGTATCAGCATGCATCCCCCCCATTCAGGGATTGGCCTCTGGGGATTCAGGTGAGAGCTCCAGTCCCTTGCTTGGACTCTGCGAACAGCATGGGTGTTAGGGATCTCAGCGTCCCACAGTTTCCCCATGGGGAGCCATCAGCACCTGAGCAGACAGGGGTGTGTGTGTGTGGGGCGGGGGGCTGGTTGACCAGATCTCCCGGGGAAGGAACCAGACAGGAAATCCCATCTATCGGCCTCTTGTCCTGGATCCTTGTTCTGTTGGATGAACTGCCCAGGCACTTGAGCCCACCCCACCTGGGCACAGACTTCCCCACACCGTCTTGTCCCCTCCAGGGTCGCCTCCAGCACCCCCCCACCCTTCATTCCCAGCCTCTGTCCTCCCAGGAGATAACCATCCCCCTGACCTTCATGTCTACTCTTGCCTTATTCTATCACCTTCCATCCTCAGAGAGGGAGGTGGTTATCCTCAAGTAATACAGTTGAGTTCTACATTTCCTCGATATTTATGCAAACAAAATGAGAGAGTATGCAGTTTTGTGTTTGACTTTCTTGACCCAACATTACATCTTCAAGATTAATCCATAGTGTTGGGTGCAGCTGTGACACATCATTCTCAGTGCTGGGTACCAGGATTCATTCATCTGCTTTGCTGTTGAAGCACATCTGGGCGCTGGTGCCTTGGTGCACGTTTTTTTCTGTGGCGCACATGCCTCGGAGTGAAGTGTCTGGTCATGGAGCATGTGCGTCTTACAATTTCCTAGAAAATTCTGTCCCTTGCCCATTGCTTCAGGGCGAACAGCATCGCGGGAGAGTCTCCCTGGCTGCGTGTTCTCACCGGTCCCTGCCATTCTAGCTCCATTGGGGGGTTTGCAGAGATTGCTCGTTGGGTTTTATTCATTTATTTTTTAAAGATTTTATTTATTTACTCATGAGAGACAGAGAGAGAAAGGCAGAGACACAGACAGAGGGAGAAGCAGGCTCCATGCAGGGAGCCCGACGTGGGGCTCGATCCCTGGTCCCCAAGACCGTGCCCTGGACCGAGTTTGGCGCTAACCTGCTGAGCCACCCGGGCTGCCCACTTGTTGGGTTTTAAATGTACATTTCCCTCATGAGCCACGGCCGGTTGAGGACGTGTTTCTGCAATGTGCTCGTTCAGGTGTCGGGCCTGGTTCTGTTTCTGGATTCATAGTCTTTGGAATTGATGTATTTCAGATACAAGAACTTTGTCTGTGAATGTGTGTCGTAAATGCTTTCTGCCTCTACTTCTCTTGCCTTTTCATGATTTTACTACTGTTTTTGAGTGAACAGAAATACTTCAATTTTCAATTTTTTTTGAAATACTTAATTTTTATGTGGCCAAGTCTGTTCTGTCCAACTTTTCCTTGATGGTTATTGCATTTTGAATCCTGTTCAAAAATCTCCCCCCATCTGAAGATTGTGAAGATGTTTTCCTACCTTGTCTTTTAAAAGCTTTGTTATGTGTTTGGGGTTCGCACTTGGACCTCCACCTGCCTGGAATCGATGTTTGTGTATCATGGGTGGCAGAGGGGTCAACTTTCTCCCCATCACTGCTCTCCAGAACCATCTTTGCTCTAAATCAAGTGTCCACATACCTGTGGCCTGTTTCTGGCTTGATGATTGGAGCTTTATGATTATGTCTTGGTGGGGGCACCTGAGTGGCTTAGTTGGTCTGCCTTCGGCTCAGGTCAAGATCCCAGGGTCTTGGGATTGAGCCCCACAGCGGGGGACTCCCTGCTCAGCGGGGAGTCTGCTTCTCCCTCTGCCTCTGCTCCCCTCCCTCCCCCGTTCATGCTCTCATGCTCACTCTCAAAATAAAATAAAATCTTAAAAAAATAAGTAAATCTTGGTGTCAGGTAGAGCAAATGAGCTCAAGTGTTGCTTGTTTGTCAACAATGTCTTGGCTTTTCTTGCTCTGTGAATCTCCATAGAAGTTTTAGGACCGAGCCAACAGGCCCAAGTTCCCCAGAAATTCTTTTTTTTGGAGGGAGTGGGTTTGACTGGTATGATATAGGCTCTCTCTGTGGGCGGCATTAACATGCCTATAATCTTGTGTCCTCCAATCAATGCAAATTCTAGTTTCTCCATTTTTAAGAGCTTCTTTAAAATGTCTCAATAAATGTTTTACAGTTTCCTTAAGACCTTTTACATCTTTGTTAGATTTACTTCTTCATATTTTTAGATGCTGTTGTAAATTTTTTTCCTGAGCTTTTCTTATTGAGGTATAATTTATGTACAATAAATTACACAGAATGTATAGCTCAATGAATTTTGACGTACGCATACACTCAAGTAAGATCTCAATCAGCAAAGTTCCCTGGTGCCTCTTTCCGGGCAATGTCATATCCCTCTTGCCGAGGCAACCACCATTTGGATTTCTGTCACTGTAGATTAGATTAGCCTGTTTTAGAACTCTGTGTAAATGGAATTAGACAATATTTACCCTTTGGTGTCAGGCTTCTTTCACTCAACATAAAGTTTTTAGGCTTGCTGCTTTGTGTATCAGCAGTAGCTTGCTCCTTTTTTTTTTTTATTACAGAATGGGATTTCATTAGATGACTGTACCAATTTACGGTATATCAAATTTACACCAAAATTTATCATCCACCTAGTGATGGTTATTCGGGTTGCTTTTAGCCCTTGGCAGTTACGAACAAAGCTGCTATAAACTTTCCAGTAAAAGTCTTTGTGTGGACTTTCATTTTCCTGGGTAAATAGCTAGCAGAGGAATGTGGGGTTCATAGGATGGAGATATGTTTAACTTTATAAGAAAATATAAAAGATTTTTTGAAGCAGTTGTACCATTTTTACACCCTCAACAGCCAATGTTTGAGAATCCCCCTCAATCCACATCCACACAACATTTGTTGTCCGCCATGTGCATTTTAGCCTTTCTGAGGGGAGAAGTGCTATTCATTATCATTTTAATGTGCATTTCCCTGTAGACTAAGGATGTTGAGCATCTTTTCATATGCTAATTGGCCATGCATATATCTTCTTTAGTCAGGTGTCTGGTCAAGTCTCCTACTCACCTTGAAAGCGGCTTTATTAAGCTGCACGTACAATAAAACGCAATTGCTTTAAATGTAGAGTTTGATGAATTTTGGCAAATGTACACATGAGTGTCACCACCACCCCAATCAAGATACAGAATATTTCCATTGCCCTGAACCACATCTTGCCTATTTTCAGCCAACTCCCACCCTTCCCCCTGGTCCTAGGCAGCCACTGATCTCCTTTGCATCACTAGAGATTACTGGAATTTTATATAAATGAAATCCTACCATAGATACTCTTCTCTGAGTTCTTCTATCCAGTATGGTCATTTCAGTTTCACTGCATTCTTGAGTGTCAGGCTTGTATGTTGTATGTTCATTTTTGTGAGGGTATTTTTTTTTTTTTTGTGGTTTTGTGGTGTTTGTAGTATCCCACTGTGTGTTTATATCACAATTTGTTTACCCATTCACCTGTTGATGGTCATTTGGGTTGTAATCAGTGTCTGGCTTTTACAAATAAAGCCGTTATGAATATTTATGTACAAGTCTTAGCAAATATTTTCCTTTATCTTAGGCAAATAATAGCAGTAAAATTTGTGTTAGGGCAAGATTAAGATATTAAGATGTTTCAGCATGATTGTAACATTTTATGCTGTATCACCAGCATTGTGTGAAAGTCCTGGTTACTCCACATTCTCCTAATTTGGTCATATTTTGGCCGTTGCAGAGGGTGTATAGTGGTATTTGATTGTGCTTTTAATTTGCATCTATCTGACGACTAGTAATGTTAAGCATCTGTTCATGTTCTCATTGACTATTTTTTTACCTTCTTTTATGAAGGATCTTTTCAAATCTTTGCCCCATTTTTACTTGTCTTCTTACATTGAGTTGTAGGAGTTCCTTACATGTTCTGGATGTCAGTTCTTTGTTAAGATATATGGTTACAAATATCATCTTATAGTCTGTAGCTTGCTTTTTCATTTTCCCTGTGATGTTTTTGAAGAATAGAAGTTTTGAATTTTATGAAGTCCAATTTATCAACATCTCCTTTGATGTTTGTGTATTTTATGTCACATCCAAGAAATGTTTGCTATCTCGAGTTTGCAAAGATATTTTTCTCAAACTTTTATAGCTTAGTACTAACATGTAACTCTATGATTCATTTCACTTAATGATATCAGATATGAGTCTGTACCTATTAGTGAAAATATATTGCTTCTTTTTTTCTAATTCAAGTGCTTCTTATTTCTACTTCATGCCTCATGGCTCCAGCTAGGATCTTTAGCTGGGCAGAAATGACGAAAGGAATCACCCTTGTCTTATTCTCAATCTTAGGGGGAAAGGATTTGGTCTCTCATTACTAAATATTATGTTAGCTATAGCTTTTGGTAGGTGCTTTTTATTATTTTAAAGAAGTTCCTTTTTGTTCTTAGTTTGTGGAGGATTATTAACACAGATGGATATTAAATTGTGTGTTACATGCTTTTCCTATGACCTACTGGGAAGAGCATATAGTTTTTCTCCTATATTCTGTTAGTGAATTGTTTCGATTTTTTGAATACTACAACAACCTTGCATTACTGTAATCCACAAACTTTTACTTGATTTGCTAAGATTTTGTTAAAGTTCTTTGTGAGTATGTAATAGGAAATATTGGTTGGTTGTTTTCTTTTCTTGTAATATTTTTATCAGGTTTTAGTAATTGGTAATGCTGGCTTTAGGAAATGAATTGAGAAAGATTCCCTCTCTCTTTATTTTCTGAAAGTAATGGTGTAGAATTGGTTGTAAAGTTTCCTAATGTGTAATACTCTTCATGAGTGAAGCCACTTGGGCCCGGAGTTGTTTTTGTGGGCAGATAGATTTTTGTGAATTTAATTTCTTCAGTAATTATAGGGCTATTCAAGTTTTCCATTTCTTTTTGAGTCAGTTTTGGTAATTTGAGTCTTTCAAGAAATCTATTTCACCTAAGTAATTGAATTTATTGGCTTACAATATTTTCATACTATCCTTTTAATGATCGTAAGATCTATAGTGATGTCACATCTTTCATTCCTGAAGGTAAATCCATCTTCTGGCTTATAATCTTCATCAGCCATACCAGATGTTTATCAACTTAGTTCATTATTGCTAAGAACTAGATTTTGACTACATTGATTTTTCTCTATTTCTCTTTTTTTTCTACTTTATTTCTGTTATTAACTTTATATTTTCCTTCCTTCTAGTAACTTTACTTCTTACACTCTTTCTTTAGCTTCCTAAAGTGAAAAATAGGAAAGTTAATTTTAAACCTTTCTAATTATCTTTTTAAAAATATTTTATTTTTAAAAAATTCAATTAATTAACATACAGTTATTATGTATTATTATTATTAGTTTCAGAGGTAGAGTTCAGTGATTCATCAGTTGTATATAACACCCAGTGCTCATTACATATTGTGCCCTCCTTAATGCCCATCACCCAGTTACCCCATCCCCTATCCTCCTCCCACAGCAAACTTCAGTTTGTTTCCTATGATTAAGAGTAAACCTTTCTAATTCTCTAATGCAAACATTTAAAGCTTTTAATTTCCCTCTATATACTGCATTAGCTACATCCCACACATTTTGATAATGTCCTTTTTATTTTCACTCATCATAAATTATTTTCTAGTTTCCTTTGGGATTTCTTCCTTGATCCGTGGATTATTTGGATGTATGTCATTTAATTTTCAAATATTTGGGGATTTAAAGATATTTAAAAATATCTTTTTCTGTTATTTGTTATTGTAAAATTTCTGTTTTGCTATTGTTTCAATTTTTTTTGTAATTTCAGATTTCCATTTTAATGTTTGTTTTAAACTGTCCTATAACATGTATAACCTCTTAGTATTAGAGGAATATAGAAAATTATGAAGCTCAGCTTGTGAATAAGGCCTGGCAAAACACAATGTAGATTTGTTCATTGAATACATTTTATCATTGCTGTTTTACAAATATTTTATTTTTATCTTTTTAATATCAACCTTAAAGTGACAGAAAGTCACTTTTAAAAAATTTATGTGTATTTTTTTTATTGGAGTTTGATTTGCCAACATATAGTAGAACACCCAGTGCTCATCCTGCCAAGTGCCCCTTCAGTGCCCATCACCCAGTCCCCCCGCCCTCCCACCCACTTCCCCTTCCATCACCCCTTCCCAGAGTTAGGAGTCTCTCATAGTTTGCCTCCTCTCTGATATTTCCCACTCATTTTCCCTCCTTTCCCTTATAATCCCTTTCACTATTTCTTATACTCCTGGTGTGAGTGAGACCATATAATGTTTGTCCTTCTCCAACTGACTTACTTCACTCAGAATAATACCCTCCAGGTCCATCCACGTTGAAGCAAATGGTGGGTATTTGTCCTTTATGATGGCTGAGGAATATTCCATTGTATACATAGACCACAGCTTCTCTATCCATTCATCTGTCGATGGACACCGAGGCTCCTTCCACAGTTTGGCTATTGTGGACATTGCTGCTAGAAACATCGGGGGGCAGGTGTCCTGGCATTTCACCGCATCTGTATCTTTGGGGTAAATCCCCAACAGTGCAGTTGCTGGGTTGTAGGGCAGGTCTACTTTTAACTCTCTGAGGAACCTCCACACAGTTTTCCAGAGTGGCTGCACCAGTTCACATTCCCACCAACAGTGCAAGAGGTTTCCCCTTTCTCCACATTCTCTCCAACATTGGTTGTTTCCTGTCTTGTTGATTTTCCCCATTCTCACTGGTGTGAGGTGGGATCTCATTGTGGTGTTGATTTGTATTTCCCTGATGGCAAGGGATGCGGAAGATTTTCTCATGTGCCTGTTGGCCATGTGTATTTCTGGAAAACCACAGATTGCCAAAACTGGAGCAGGAAGAAAAAGAAAACCTGAAGAGGTCAATTCTTTTAAACATATGGAGACTTATTTTTCAGTCCTTCTCTGGTATACTTGGTGAATGTGTTATGTGTATTTGAATAGAATGTATATTCTGTCGTCCGTGAGTGGAGTGTTCTGCGAGTGCCAACTGGGTTCAGCTGGTTGATAACATTATTTAAGTCTTGGACATCCTTGCTGATAGTCTGTCTTTGTGTTCTGTTACTTTCTTGGAGAAGAGTCTCTAAAATTCCAGTTATGATGTGGTTTGTCCACTTCTCCTTTCAGTCCTGTCAGCTTTTGATTTATGTCTTTAGAAGGATTGTTATTAGGTACATTCACATTTTGGGTCATTATGCACTCTTAAGGAATCCGTTCATTCATTACTATGAAACATCTCCATTTGTTGCTGGTAACACCCATCTTTCTTATGCTTAGCGGTATGCGTGGCATATATTTCCCATCCTTTACTTTTAACCTTTTTTCTGTGTCTTTATATTTAAATAAGTTGTTACAGGCAGAATATTGTTGATTTTTACTTATTCATCCAGAGCAACAATTACTTGAGCTATATTGTGCATGTAATTGGCTTCAACTCCCCCACCTTCCTATTGGTTTTTACTTGTCCCACTGATCCTTTCTTCTTTTCTATTCTTTTCCTGCCTTCTTTTGGATCAATTTATTTTGCAATGATTCCATTTTATGTGCATTATATGCAGTGTAAGGAATTTAGAGCGATGTGCTTCATTGTGTGTTTTCCTTCTGTCCTTTTTAATAGTTTTCCTGCATATTTTGCAGTCTCCAAATATGTGTTTTTCCTTTAAACAGTCCATTTTATTAATTTCTAAAAAAAAAAAAAAACAATTAGGGAAAAAGATTTTACCCTTACCACATATTTACCATTTCCACTACTCTTCATTCCTTTGTGTGGATCCACATCTCCACCTGATATCATTACTTCACCTGAAGAAGTTTATGTAAGTTTTTAAATTTTTAAGTGCAGGTCTGCTGTGCACAGATAAAGAGCAGGAGGTGGCGATTGGCTACCTCCCCCCCCCCCCCCAGTATTTATTTTATTAGCCCCATGTAAACCAAAACTATATTATTCCTTGATCTGTTCTGGTTTTGTAGTCTGGCCCACACACTTGAATATTTGCTCCTAGAGGGCTGGGACTTCATTTTCCCTGCTTACCCTACTGCCTAGGATAGTGTGAGCCTCAGAGCAGGTGTTCCATAATTACTTGTGGAATAAATAAGCAAAAGGTTTACTGGGAGACTGAGGAGATCTGGGCAAAGGGAAGAAAATGTTCCAGAAGTAACCAACAGGCAGGGAGCCAGGGGGTTCAGGCAGGATGAAGAGTCAGCCTGGGCTGAGCTAAGGCGACTCAGGGTGAAGCTGTGAGCCAGGGATTGGAAGCCTCGCCTTAATTTGGGACTGAATGGATCACTGAGGCCAGAGATGGGCCAGAAAATTGATGATCATTACAGAAAAGCTGAGCTATTTTCTTTGATATCGAGTCAAAGTGCAGAATTCTTCGGCTTCATCGCCATAGAGGAGAGGTGGAGAAAACTCTGGTGTGGAAAATGTCATTCAAAATTAATAATCATGATAAAAATCCCCTCGATGAAGTGCTCGGCCTGTGCCATCCACACGGGGAACCAGAATGGAGCTTAGACTCCACGGAGAATGGGATTTGCAGATTTGTGACAACACTGGTGGGTGAGCGAGAGGCTTAAAAATGGAGATTATCAAGTCAAAGCTCAGATGGTTTTGGTGCTGACCTGCTGCGGATGGCACAATAGGGAAGTAGTCAACTTGGGGAAGCGCTTGCTTCTTTTTTTTTTTTTCTTTTAAGGTTTTATTTATTTATTTGAGAGAGAGAGAGAGAGAGAGAGAGACAAAGAGAGAGCTTGAGCAGAGGGGAGGGGCAGAGGGAGAGAGAGAGGCTGACTCCCTACTGAACACAGAGCCTAATGTGGGACTAGATTCCAGGACCCCTAGAAGCTCTTCCTATGCTAACATGAACATCTATTTCTGTAATTTCTAGAAGTTGGTATTCCGCCTACATCATGAGGGGCTCAGCACCCACCTCAGAGCCCTTCTCATGGGAGGGAATCCTGACTCTCCTGGCTCCCAGCTTGCTGAGGGGCAAAGCAGATCCACACGGTTTCAGGCGTGTCACTTGTGGCTCAAAGGGACATTTTTTTGAATTAATTTTTCCTATGTACTTTAGTTAATCAAGTAAATATTTTTTTTGCAGCAGTTATAATGTCAGCAGAACTGGTTTTAAGCACTGTGGAGAGGATGATGGGGCTTTGGTTCAAATGCCAGCCCCTTCCCTTTCAAACGGCATAACCTCGGGCAAGTTTCTCAATCTCACTTTGCCTCAACTCCCTCACCTGTGAAATGGGACGGGATGAGCTCCTTCAGATGTGCTGTGGGGATTAAATGAGTTGTACAGGTGAAGCTCTTAGGACAGTGGCTGGTGCACGGTAAATATTATAAGTATTACGTATCTTTTTTGAGAAATAATTTGTGTCCTCAAGGAAGCAACGAGGTTCCAGCCAGAGGGCATGACTCAGGACCAGGACCTCATCCACCCTTCCTGATACCACTGCTACTCGCCTTCAAAGCCCCCACATCACCCACTTTCTTCTCCACAGAATCCTGAGTCTGCTGGGGTGGGAATGTGTCTGGTGGGAGAACAGTGATACCTCTACTGTCTGTCATGTTCTGCGGCCCAGGCCACGGCACCAAGTTCTCTCTGATGAGATGTAGGGAGAAGTCACTGGCTGGGGCTTTCAGGAAGCTCTTCTAAGGGAAGGCAGACTCAACTGGTGGGTGGATAGCTTTTACCCTCTGCTTTCCCCTTCTTCCCATCCCAAGAGCAGATGCCATACGGGAGGAGGAGCAGCCACCTTGTGACCAGTGGACAAGCACCTGCCAGGTGTTGGGGTCCCCTGGGCTGCCCTCGCAGAGCGACATGGACTGAGTGGCCTAGAAGAGCACACACTTGCCCGGCAGGCCCGAGGCTGGTGTCCCTCCCTGTGCCCAGGCCTCCCTCTGGTCCTGGACACCCGCAGTCCTGGTGCGGACGGGCAGCTGCCAGCGTCCATGGCTCTCCATCTAAGGAAGGAGACCAGATGGGATGCCCGTGTCCTCTGCTTTCTTCCAGGCTGACAGGACTTTGTCAACCGAGGTGCAGGCTCCCAGGTGAAGATCCCTGGCTGTGTGACGACTCTCACTCCAGAGCCTTGTGTGTCCTTCTGGGGCCTCCAGCCCATGAGGTTTGTGCTTTGAGGTGACAGCTTGTCCTGGTTTGCTTGCAGTGGTCCTGGGGTGTGTGCTCCAGACCTGTCTTCTGCAGGCTCTCCCTGGGGCTTCTCACACGGTTGGGGCACAGATGTCCCTGAGGATGTTTCCGTTGGCCATCTGCTGAGGGTCCTCTTGGGGGCGGCTGTGTCTGAGACCCCAGCAGGCGACATAGAGCCTGGCTCCGGGAAGGGCACCGAGAGCGCTGTTTGTAGAGGGGCTGCTATGAGCTAACCCCCCAGTTCCCAAATGGGGAGGGCTTGTGGGGGCTGCTGGGGTGCTCGCAAACGAGTCTGTGAGGGGTGTGTGTGTGTGTGTGTGTGTGCACGCCTGTGATGTGTATGTGTGTGGTATAGGTGTGTCTGTGTGTGTACATCTGTGTGGTATGTGTGTGTGTGTGCATGTGTATCTATGGTGTGTGTGATGTTTATGTGAATGTCTGGTGTGGGGTGTGTGTGTGTGTGTGTGTATTTGGTGTGGGTATGTGCATGTGTTGTGTGTGTGTGATTGTGTGCTATGTGTGATGTATATGTGATACCTGGTGCAGTGTGTATGTGTTGTATGTGTCGTGTGTGTGTGATGTGTGTTGTGTATGTGGTGTATGTGATGTATATGTGAGAGTGTGTGTGTGTGTGTGTGTGAGGAGGTATGAGCTCACTGGGGAGCATGGTCGGAGCTGGAGGGTGGGGTTCAGGGGCCCAGCTGAGGGGTGGGTGTGTGCCCAGGTAGCTTGCCCAGCACGGCTCCCCTGTCTTCCTGCTCTGACATGTCTGCCTTGGTTTCCCCTCCCTCCTGTTCCCACAGGCCGGGGGGCTGGGCTGACTCCCAGGAGCACGGCCGTCCCTGGCATGGGGGGTGCGACCCCTGACTCGGGCTTCTCGGGCCCGTGGGGACGGGCCACCCTGGGCCTCAGGCAGGCATTTGTGCAACCCCAGAGCTCAGGGCTTGCAGATCTCTGTTCCCTTCCTAAACCTCAATGTTGAAAGTCTCTCCCCTCCGCGGAGCTAAATAAACCCTGACGTGGTTCCTCTCGTGGGCTAATCCATGTTAAAGCCATCAGAAACGATTTATTGATTGGTTGAAAAGTGAAATCCCAGAAGGAAGATACGATCACCTTTTCCCAGCAAATCTCGAAATCAGTCTGATAATGAAAACTTTTTCAAGGCAGGACTTGAAAATAAGAATTTCAAACTAAGGTAAACTGCTATATACCACCCAGGGTCTGAGGAAGAAAATTGTCAGATGATTACAAACCTCCAGCAGTGACAGTTGTCAGTCTGCACCTGTATGTCCCCGGCTCGGTCCAGGGCCTACAGGTGCCGCTTGGATCTGGGTCGGGCAGGCCAAGCAGCAGCTTGGGCAGGTGGGGGCCCGCGTGGTGACCGCCAGGACCTCCCTGCAGAGTCCCGGGGCCCAGGAGGTAGTGAAATTTTGGAAGGCCTGCATGTGAGCTGGGCAGGGTGCACCGGGGGTAATGAAACCAGGGGGTGGTGCTCAGGGAGGCAGCCCAGGCCTGGGGAGGGGTCCTGGGGGTTTGGTGTCTCAGTACGTACAGTGACCATGAGCCCCAGGTGACCGAGCCCCTGACAGTCATTAGGGCCAGTGCCCGTTGGCTCCTCATGAGTCTCCCCAGAGGAAGGACACGGAGGGAGGGGCCTGGGGCTGCACGGGGGAGGGGGGGGGCAGGATCCACAGCACGGAGGCCATGATCAAAGGAAGCCCTTGAAGCTCATACGGGCAGAGAGGACCCTTTCTGAGAGATGGCAGGAGGAGCATGAGGGAGGACCACTCCATGGGGGCCAGGGGGGCGGGGAGGGGGGCAAGTGGCAGCAGGGCCAGGTGTGTGACAGGTCCTGCAGAGGGAGCCCAGAGCACGGCCCGTGGATGTGACAACAGAGGCCTGTTCTGAGGTTGGAGCGAGTCCTGGGGAAGCAGCTGATGGCTGGGGTTAGGATGCTGCATCTATGGGGGGGTCCCCATGGAGCCAGGACCAATGGGAGATGCCTGTGCGTACCTGCACACACATCTACACGCACACAGGTGCACATGCATATATACACCCACACATATGCATACACACATCCACAAATACCTACACCCACGGAGAGTCTAGGCTGATTTTAGGGAACTGGCTCATGTGACTATGGGGGCACGTCCGTAGCCCTCAGGGCGGCCTGCACGCCCAGGGAGGAGTTCACGTGCTGTCTCAGGGTTGCAGGTGGCGGGCAGGTGGGGAGACCCCTCCTCCTCCTCGGAGGACCTCAGCCTATTTTGTCTTAACACCTTCAACCTGTTTCCTCGAAGCCAGCTGATGGCAAGCGCTAATGACACCTGCAATACCTGCATCATACCTTTGCGGACACACCTGGGCTGGTGTTCGACCAACGCCGCGTAGACGTGTACAGGGAGCCTTCCCGACGGTGAGTGCGAGGCTGGCTGGGAGGGGAGGGGCCGCATGTGACCACGTCTGTGGGTCAAGGGGCAGAGCTGAGGGGCAGGGGCTGTGGCGGAGAAGGGGGGGCCGGGCAGGCCTGTGGAGGCCAGGGAGGGGGCCCTGGCAGCTAGCACTGACGCTGTGCTCCCAGGACAGGGGCTGGGGCAGCAGCACGGGGGAGAGCGTGGGCCCGGATGGCCTCTGGAGGCAGGAGGCCAGGCCGTGAGGGAAGGGCAGGGGGAGGGGGCACCCACGGGCTTGGGGAGCAGGTTGGAGGCCCAGGGATGGGGGAGCCAACCCCACCTCCTTGGAGCCGGCCAGTGCCCCCTCCCAGGTCTCCCCAGACTCTGGCTCCCAGCAGGTTGTGAGTGGGCCGTGCTCCTCCATAGGCGCCCCGGGGCGGCCTGTTTGTAGCAGGTGATGACAGTCCTCGGCTCCGGGCCCTGGAGCCCCGTCTGCTGCATCCTCAGATGCGCCTCGTCTAGCCAGCGCCCTGTCCGTCCTGTTTTCCGCGGTCATAAGGCTGCGGGGACGCCCCCCAATATCGATCTTGATGCACTTGTTCGATTCCTCCCTTAAATCGAACCCCAGACACATGTGAACGGGACTGGAGGTTTCCTGAGGGATCGGGGGGGGGGGGCGGACTCTGACGTGTTCGGTGGCATCCCTGCCGGGGACCCAGGAACCCTCATGTCCCGGCCTGTCCCTCACTCTCGGCTCTGAAGCTTGGAAGCACAGCACCGGCCACGCAGGTGTGGTGTGTGTGATCGACGACGGGAACCCCGGGCAGGGCTTACTTGCATGGCTGGTTGGAGCACGAAGTTCGGGCTCGGGTGTGCATGGGGGTCCCTGTCTCCCCTCAGCCACGGTCTGAATCTTGGGGTCCGTCTGGCTCTAAGGCTTCATTTGGCTCCCAGGGGGTGGGCGACTGGGGGGCCTGGCCTCGACCAGCCCTAAGGCACCACAGCCGGGGCCTGCGTGCAAACGGGGAGACAGTAGACGGCCCCTCGGCTTGCTCATCCTCCACCCGGAGGGAAGGGGCGGGAGAGGCACAGCCAGAGACGAAACGAGGGTGCTCGTGATGCCACCCAGTCATGAAGCCACTGGAGTCCATTGGTTCCCATAGCCTCAGGCTGCACCCTGCACCTCAACACTGAGCGCAGGCCTCCGTGGGTGGCCCTGTGGGCTGGGCGCAGCTGGGACAGTCTCTGGGCCTCGATGGGGCTCCCTGGGGCGCTCGCAGTCAGCCTCAGGTCAGCCGGGTGGCTGTGCCGCTGGGCCTGGCGCTGTCACACCTGTCCTGGCACAGCTCCAGGTGCAAGCTGGTGCAGGCTGGAGCAAGCCCAGCCCCGGGGTGAGGGGTGCAGAAACCGGAGGGAGGCCACACCCCATGGCGAAGGAGCCTGGGTGCCGGGAGGGAGATGTGCGTCGGGTTTGAGGACCAGCTGCCTCACAGCTTGGCCTGGGCCTTGGAGTTCGAGCAGCTGGACGGCCGCTCGCTCTTCGCCGTGGGCGGCAGAGGCTCAGGGCGCACGGTGGCCGGTGGCCACTAGACGGTGGCCTTGTTCCCACCGCTGGCTTGGATGATCTCTGGCTTCCATGGGACACGGAAGGCTGTGCCGCGCTAGTCGGTGAACCCCCCGGTTCTGGAGCACCCGGTCTCCATGGGCTCCACCGAAGCTTCCTTCCCATCCTCGGTTCTGTTCTAAAATAAATCAGAATCACTTAGGAGCCACCCTGGAAGCCTCACCAGCCTGCCGGGACCCAGGCCCCCGGAGCAAGGCTCTTAAATCAATTTGGAAAATGCTCCCATGTGATACGGATGGACGTGCTAGGGGACTAGAAGCCCCCACCAAACCGCTACCTGGAGTCGGATGGAAAGTGAGATTACTCTGAGAAAGGCAGTCAGCAGGCACCCGCTTGCCCTGTTTTGGATGTACCCTGGGGGACGGGGGGCGGCCATGGTGCGGTGCCCCCAGTGGGCTGTGGCTCGGCTGGGTCGGCCACTTGAGGTTCTGACGCTTTGGCCGGTGGCTTCAACTGGCCCGACCTTGGTTTCTGCAGGGCTGACAACGGCCACGCTCCCTCGCCAGGCAGGGGGCCGGAGGCACCCTCCATCACAGGCGGCGGGGAGAAGGGATGGGTGAAAGGCAGCCAGCCGCAGGCACCTGCTTTCTGGAAAACATCTGATATTTGGGGAGTTGCTAGGGCCCTTGGCCGGCTCTCGCAGAGGGTGGGGGCTGGCCTTGGGCTCACGTACCTCATTTTACTGCAGAGACACGAGCATTTTTGGTCTCCTGCCTTATTTCACTTAACAGTACCAGCACTTCTCACATTGCCAGGGCTCGTAAGATGGAAACACGTAGTTAGGGACGGTGAGACTGTACACATTGGTGATTTTTTTTTTTCTGAATATTGAGTTTGGTTTTCATTGTTGTTAGAGAGGAGGTTACAGTTATCAGTAGGGACACCCCCCCACCCCTCGCCCCCTCCCCAGGTTTGGGTTACGATTGGCTTCTTGTCCAATTCCCACAAGTGGAATGAGGGCCCCCATGGCTCTTGACTTTATGTCCCAGTTATATTCTAAGCTCGTGCCTGTTTGTCCTGTCACCGGTAACGAATGACCGCATCGATGTTCTTGAACTCTTGCCAGGATCAGGGCTCATGTCTCAGTGTTTTTCAAAGTGGAATATGAGACACCACCACGTGATTCTTTCTCAGAGCGTGGTGGTTTCCTGGTGTGTCACCTTGCCCAGGTGAACTACACTTCCCAGAAGCCCCTGCCCCGTGCTTTCCGGTTGGAGCTGCCCCAGGGGGGTCTTCGGTGAGCTGCGAGGAGACATGGACAGCAGCCACGGTGGCTCCCACGTGCTGTCGCTTAGAGGCTGGTCTGTGTCAGGCCTCACGTTGCACCTGTTCCCGGGGCTGCCTCCGCCCTCTGACCCCCGAGGCTGGTGTGTGTTCGTGTCCACAACCAAGGGCCCGGCTTGCCCACTTGCCCAGCTTGCCAGAACGCCCACGCCGCCACGATCGGAGGCATCCAGACCCACGCGGGCTCCGCCCCTCCTCTGGAGCCCCCTCCAGCCGCCCTCCTGCTGCCCCTCCCAAGGCGTGAGCGCCCACGGCCGTCTGAGCTCAGGTCCCTGCAGCGAATCTACCTTTCTGGCCGTGGGCCCCTCCTCGTCCCTGTCCCCGCCCCATATCCCTCGGTTCTGCTGCTCCGAGTGAACCTTGGCTGATACAACTTATTATCTGTGATGAGGCAATTGGCAGAGATGTGACGGTGCAGACTGGGTGGGGTGACCCTCCCGACCGCCCCATCCCCAGGTCCCTCCAGGTAGAACTATGTCGCCGCTTCTCACAAGTCTTGGAAAGTTAATCGTGCCCAAGCGAGTGTATTTATACGTGGTTGTTTTAAATTTTTACACAACGGTATGCTTTTGGCACAGAGGGTAGCACATCGCACGCCCTGTTTGGCTTTGTTCGCCTGCCAGTAAGTCTTGGAGGTGGAGCTGCCCCCTTGCTCTCAGCGGGCGCCCGGTGCTCCATCACGTGGATGCTACTTAACGGATTGTCCCCTCCGTCCGTTAATGGGCTTTCGCGGTATCTCCCATCTTGACATTGCAACACCGCCAGGAGGAGTCCTTGTCATTTCGCACAAGCCCTAAAACACCTGCAGGATAAATTCCTGGCAGTGCAACTGCTGGTCAAAGGGTCAATCCCATGGGTGCTCTGACTCGGACGGGGGCGCGGGGGGGGGCAGTTGCCGATGAGCTCACTCTTCTGGATTATCTGCTGCTTTCTCTTCTGTGTCCCTCTGTGTGGAAGGGGGAGGAGCCCGGAACCTGCTTCGCCCAAGTCCTTCTCCCAACCTGCTTCTTGCTCAGTGTCTGCCCACGAGGGCCGCTGGTGTGGGGGTCAGAGGCCCAGCAGGAGACATCCACGTGTGTCGGGCGTGTGAGATGTGAGCGTCTGCAGAGGCTGGGGCAGTTTCCTGCAGATGCCGTGGGCACGGTTCGGGTCTGAAGTGGTGGCTCCCTGCAGCGTCGAGTTCCCGGATTCTGGAACACTCTAGAAGTTTCCATGACCTCCAGGCCTCATGATGGTTCGTAAGCCTGTAATTGCCTGCAGTAAATCCCCTCTTGACTGAAGTACCTGGAGTGTATCCACCTTCCATACATGTGCCCACGGCTCCAGGCTCCGCACCATGGTGCGTGCCCACATCTGGTCACAATCTGGAGATGGGATCTCACTGTAGATGTGATTTCAGAAGTGTGTGTGCATGTGTAAGGCTGAACCTTCTTTACGCACTTGCGCCGTTTGTATTCCTGGTTCTGCAAACCGGGTTCGTATCCATGGATTATCTGCTAGTCTTCATGTTGATCGAAGGAACCCTTTCTTTGTAAAGAAATGGGACTGTCTGTGGCATAGATCGCAAACCCTTCCTCAGGCTTGCAGTCTGTCTTTCGAGTTAGCTTATCTGTATTTTTCTCGAAGACTAAAATAATGTTTTATGTAGTCAAACTTGTTTTCTTCTACGGATTCTGGGTTTTGCACTACACCTGTCACAGCCGCAGCAGTGGGCTCCTCACAAGCTCTCCGCGTGCTTCCCTACATGTTTCCAACTCCTTTTCTTTTTTTTCTTTTTAAGATTTTATTTATTTATTCATGAGAGGCACAGAGAGAGAGAGGCAGAGACACAGGCAGAGGGAGAAGCAGGCTCCACGCAGGAGCCCAACGTGGGACTCGATCCCAGGACCCCGGGGTCACACCCTGAGCCGAAGGCAGATGTTTAACCACTGAGCCACCCAGGGGTCCCTTTCCGACTCCTTTAAAGCCTGCGTGCTGTGTTCATTATATTCTTGAGCTTCTGTGTTCTAATTTTTCTACCTTGAGCTGTCATGGACCGGGAGATATGCGTGACGATTTCCCACCCTCACACCCCGGCTTCTTCGGGTCCTCTCCAAGCTCCCGACTTCACGTTGTGATGCATTAATATCCACAACTGACACACATCCTTGTGTGTGGCGGCCTTTCTCGTATTTCTCTGTTCTGTTTGGTGTAACACCTTTTGTCCCCAAATAAACAGTGTCTGGTATTGATTGCTGTCCCTGCATTTTTTTTAAAGTGCGTTTCTGTTGTATGTTTGTATTTTTAACCCATCTCTGTGGCTTGGTCATTGAATAATCTTGGGAATCAGCCCGTAGCTGGATCCTTCCGGTTTCACCCTGTGGGGACGTGCGAGTATGTTGGAGGCTTGTTACTGTTTTACTTTCCACTTTTGATTGTGCCTCAAGGACATCTTTCTCTATAGATTCTCTATGTCCTTTCCTCTGTTTTGTCTGTTTATTTTTATTATTTGGAAAGAACTGGAAGTTTGTTTTGCTGCTATCTTATACCCCTGACTTTGTATGTTCTACTCAATTCTTTACTGAGCCTACACGATGGATGAGTATAGAGCAAGTACATCTCAGCTTCCTCTGCTTTTGATTTTATTTTTTTTAAGGATTTTATTTATTTATTCATAAGAGACACAGAGAGGCAGAGACACAGGCAGAGGGAGAAGCAGGCTCCATGCACGGAGCCCAATGAGGGTCGATCCCAGGACCCCGGGGTCATGCCCTGAGCCAAAGGCAGATGCTCAACTGCTGAGGTACCTAGGGTTCCCTTATTTTATTTTATTTTATTTTATTTTATTTTATTTTATTTTATTTATTTTATTTTATTTTATTATTATTTTTTTTTTACAGAATCTCAGTATTCATCTTTATATTTTTACATGTACATCTGGCAATTGACTTACCAGATGTAAATATATTTTGTCGCCGGTGGAGACAGATGAGGACATCTGTTCTGACACCACTCTTGACCCTCCTTGTCTTTTTCCTCCCGGTCTCTGACAGGTAAAATCCTCAAGTGTTCTCGTAGTTCACATTTATGTTTTCTTTGGTAACTAAAACACATATTTGTTTTTATCTTCCCCTTATTGTTAAATGCATTAGCACGCCCGCCACCCGATCTCCCGTGACACTTTCTCCATCTGTCTCTCTGTCGGCCAAGGTTGTGTTCTGACGGTTTCACCAGGATGGGCTCATTTTGGAGATGTTCCTCTAGATGTTGAATTTTCAAAACGTATTTGCCTTTCATCTTCGTATTTGAAAGACAGATTGGCTGTGAGACTCCGGGGTTGCCGTCTCCTCGATGAGGACCTTGTAGGCATTAATCCCTGGAGCCCAGCATCCAGCGTCGTCATGGTAACATCAAGGAGGCTGGTCTAACGGTTTTCCCCTCTTCCGTGACTTGAGTTTTTTTCCCCCCTCCTTGGATGCCAAAAGAATTCTCTGTTTATCTTTAAAATCCGGCAATTTTACCACCACCTTTTGCCAATTTTACCCCCACCCCGAGACACGCACTTTCAATTTGCAGACACGAGTCCCATTTACTGGTGAAAATGGCTCGTGGGTGATTTTACGTGATTTCTACTGTTCGGTGACTCCTGTTGTCTTCTGCAGAGACACCTGCTCCGCCCGTGCTTGGTGTCCCATGGCTGTGCTCGCCCCCTCCTCATGCTCCTGCCCCCCATCCCAGTGGGCTTCTGCTGCATTGGCTCACTCCCCGCAGCCCCGGCGCTCCCTTCTGTCACCGTGGCTATCGTCCTCACTGGGTATCTGTCCACCTGCTCTGGACTTGCGTCTCAGGCCTGTTGCTTTCCTCCTGTTGTTTCCTGAGCTTTGCTGGGTTTCATTCCATCTCTGTGTCTTCTCTTGATGGGTTCATCTCTGCTCTGTGTTCTTATTTATAGAACAGAGTCCTCTGTTAAACATTGCATTTTCCTTTTATTTATTTTTTTAAATATTTTATTTATTTATTCATGAGAGACACACAGAGAGAGAGGCAGAGACATAGGCAGAGGGAGAAGCAGGCTCCATGTAGGGAGCCTGACGTGGGACTCGATCCCAGGATCACACCCTGAGCCAAGGCAGGTGCTCAACTGCTGAGCCCCCCAGGGGTCCCCTAAATGTTGCATTTTCCTTGGTCCCGGTGAAGCAGCTGGTGTGTGCTGCTTATGCTCCTTTGGCTCTTCCCGGCGTCACCTCTCTGGAGTCCACCTCTGCAAGAAGCTGCTTCCTTTAGATGCCGATCCTGGACGGAAGCCCCGCTCAGTCCCAGCTACCTGAGTCTGGACACCTGCTTTCCCACAGAGGCTTCTGTCACATGTCTACGTCCCCTTCCCCTTATGTGAAACTGTGAGCTGAGCATCAACCGTGGTTTGGCTTCCCCCACCCCAGACACCTGCCCCCTTGGAGGACAATCCCTCTTAGCCTCTTTCCGGGCGTCCTGTGAACTCTAATGCAAACCCAGCCCTTCCTCACACTGGTCAGGCCTGCAGGTGCAGTTCTGTTTCTTATTTTGCTTTGTTCTTCTGTTAACGCCTATGAGGACGAGGAGGGCCGGGGATGGGGGGAATACACTGTCTCTCCCCTGCCATTTAAAAACTGCTTTCATTGTTATTTAAATTTGCATTGTGTGGCTTCTCAGTGACAATGAATATTGGAAATGTATTCTAAGTCAGGAGTTTTTGCAGCATCCAGGATAAGACTGAGTGCGGCTGCTGCAGGGATTGGCCGTCCTCCCGTCTGCAGTTCACGAAACTCTCGGCTCCCCCACCAGGAACCAGGATTTGTGGTTCTCCTCGGACCATGTAAGCACTTATGACCATAAATAGGGCTCATTTGCTCCGGCCTTTATAAAGCCGGCCGTGAAAGGGTTTGTCACAGTGACCAAAGCACACTTGAGCAAATTAAACATGGTTTTCTAGCAGCAACTTGACATAACTCAAAGCGCGATGAGCTCAGCAGCGCTCGGAGCACCGTGGCGGGCCTTCCTCACCAGGGAGATGGGGCGCCAGGGTCAGCTCCACACCTCGGTCCTGCTCCCCGTGGCCCCTCCTGACTCTGAAGCCCACACGGGGCCTTGCCACCCGCCCCACCGAGCGCTGGCCCCTGGGTGGGCTATGGCCGCCCCGGGGTCTTGGTGCTACTTGCAAGAATTCACAGCTCCCCTGGGGTCCCAGGTTCACACTTCGGCCTGGGTTCCTCAGCTGCCTCTCCCGTCTTACCAATGCCTGGTTCCTGCGCCGTCGAGGGCGAGCCTCGGCCCACCGCCCACCCTGCGGATGGATGACCGGCCGCAGGGTGGGATCTGCCTCCTGAGGTGTTCCCTGTACCCCAGTGTCCCCAACGCCCCAGGCCGAGGGCTCCGGGCTCACAATTGATGGCATTCCCCAGTCACCGACGGCTGCGCCACATGTGGGCTTCCAACCACTGCCCTAGACGCTCTGGGGCAGACCTGAGTGTGCGCTCTTGCCCTCCACCCCTCCTGCAGGAGCCTAGACTCCCTTTCCTCAGGAGTCCCAGAGCGTGGGGATCTCTGTCCTGTAGGATGCCTTTGGGACTCTGGAGCGCCCCTGAGTCCAGCGTGGACTCTGGGACGTGGCCGTGCTAGATGCTGGAGGCGGGCCTGAGGGGCACAGCCCCGTCTGTGTGGGGTTCCCTCCTCGGGGAGCTCACGGTCATGCGGGCACACAGGTCCCCTGGTTCCAGGACACCACGCTGGTTACCTGCGGCCTTGCCGGGGCTCTGAGTCTCAGGCCGAGGACGGCTGGGGGTGGCTTAGGCTTGCTGGAGAGTGGGTGGGCGCCAGGAGTGGCGGAGGGACGCCCACCTCTGAGAGGGTGTGCAGGAAGGCCTGGGGAGGGCCGGGGGGGGGGGGTTGGGGTGCAGGACGGAGGAGGGGCATTGACAGTGCTCCTGCTCAGCTGAATGGGGGGGGGGATGTGCTTGCCGGATTCCTTCACGTTCCTCCCAGCCCCAATGCCCTGCTTTGGGGGGAGAGACAAGTGGGGTAGAATCGGGCACTCAGCATCCTCTAGATGCTCTCAAGCAGGACCATGATGGCGGGGCGCCCAGAGGATCCCGCTAACCACTGCGGCCAGGCTTGATGGGCCCTCCGCACAGCCCCCTCCTCCCGCCCTGCCAGTGGCCCCACCTGCGACGGCCCCTCCCCCCACCCTCCAGCCTGGCTCCCCGCCGGCCACCTCAGGTTGGCCAACCATGACCCAGACACCTGGTCTCTGGCACTGGGGCCTCAGCTGACCCCTCGTGGTTGTGCCCAGCTCACGTGTCCTCAGGGCCTGGGTGTCCTCCTCTGTAGGACGCTGCACCGGGACCAGATGTCCCCCCTTGTGCGCTCACCCCTGACCTTTGTGCTACAAAAAAGAGCCAGAGAAGAGATCTTGCCTGTGGCCTGCCCCTGGTGCTTGCTGAGGGCTGTCACCCTCCCAGGGAACAGGTGCCACCACATGATTATGACCAAGGTCGGGCAGCCTTCCCGCTACAGCCCTATGCTCAGAGTCCCACGTAAGCTCCTTCCAGCCTGTGGGTCCTTTGAGTCCCAAATAATTTATCCTTGGGTTTCACCACAGGGTGAGGCGGGCACTGCAGCCTGTGTTGTCCCCCCCTCCCTTCACCTGCTGGAATGCAGGAGGTAGAGCTTGCAGGGCTCGGGAAACCACATTGCTGCCTTCGCCACAGAGGGAGGAAAACCAGCCTTAGGAATTGGAAATACCTCCTTCAAGCAGAAGAATATTCCAGGCCAAAGGCACAGTGTGTGCACAGCTCCATGGCTGGAAACAGTAGGGTGGGATTAGGCACTGAACAGTGGTCCGAATTGTCTGTTGCAAGCAGAAAGGGGGAGCGCGGGGCCGGTAAGGCTGGCGGGGTGGACTGTGCGGGGCTGGCTGCCAGGGGGAGTTTTGTGTGTTTACCCCGGGGCCCCAGCGGGCTTCTCACAGGTTCCAGGAGGGAAGTCCCGGGATGGGGTTTGCGTGCCTCCAAAATACCTGCCTGGAGGGGGTCTGTGCAGGTCCCAGCGGGGGCTGAGCCCAGGAGAGGAGGGGGGGGACAGGGCCAGGCCTCAGTGGCCCTCTGGGGGGGGCAGGCCTGGGCTCCAGGGATGCATGTCGTACAATCGAGTGCCTGATGGTGATGTGTACGTGCAGAGCACAGTGACATTGTGTAGAGTAAGACCCGCAGACCCCCATCCGCCCTCAGAACTTAGGTGCCCCTTTGCTGAGAAATTCATGAAATTGCTGGATATCTAGAGACACATTTGTAACTTAAGATCATAGGAGGCCGGACTATCCTTCTGCAATCACCAGGCTCACTGGGGAAACTGAGTCACAAGGGGGCAAGGGGCATGCCCAGAGCCACCCAGGGAGCTGTGACAGGCAGGTGTGAGTGGCCCCTTCCCAGCGTCCCAGCATCCCAGCCTGCCAGGTGTGCACTGGCCAGTGTGGCGTGGGGCTGGCGGTGACCCCCTCCCAATGGGGCCATGTGGAGACACAGAGAGGCTTGGGTGGAGGAAGGAGGAGATGCTCACCCAGCCCTCAGCCAATCAACAGGTCTTCCCCCAAAGAGTTCCTACTGGGCCCGGAGCCCCAAGGGAGTGAGGGGTCAGGACCTCTGCCACCAGTGCCCGTGGGGGGCTTGGGGAGCTCGGGGCGGACGGGGCGTCCCAGGGCCAGCTGGTCATGTCAGGGGCTGCAGGGCAGCAATGAGGATGTGGGGCAGGGAGCGCTGGTGTTCCGGAGCTGCCCTCACAAAGGACCACAAACCACAAGGCTTCAAATAGCAGGATTTTCTCTCTACCCCCGTCTGGAACCTGAGGTCTGATGCCAGGTGGGCAGGGCCACGCTCATCCCAGGCTCCGGGGGAGGCTCCTCCCTGCCTCTCCCTTCTCCTGGTTGGCTCCCGGGCTGGTGGCCACATCCCTCCCCTCTCTGGCCCTGTCTTCACCAGCTCCTCCCTGGGTGTGTGTCCCTCCTCTGGGGACACCAGTGTGCGGAATTTGGGCCCACTTGATCCAGGATGATCTCATCCTGAGATCCTTACCTTACTTGTAGCTAGAAAACCCTATTCCCAAATACATCACATTCTGATCTTCTGGGTGGACATGAATTTGGGGGCATCATAGTCAACCCACCCCAGGACCCCCTTGCCTCTGAGCTCTGCTGCGAACAACACAAGCGTCCCCACTGCCCCTGGGGTACCCACGCCCAGGGCCCATCACCCCGTCTGCACACGCATTCGTCTCCGGGCCTCCAGCCCCATGCAGGCTCCTCGCAGCGACCATGGAGGACTGGCCAGGCCTCCATCGGTGTGAAATCACTGGCGGGGAGGGGAGCACTGTCTGGGCAGGTGGAACCAGTGCCTGTGCTCCCCATGGGGGTGGACCTGCCCCTCTGTGCTTGCCCCCGTCGTTGGCCCCAAATGCCTCCCTTGCCCCGCGTCCCAGCCAGAGTCAGGTGCGTGAGCTGCTTGGAAGATGCCCTTCCTTAGGCCTCATGCTTTGGAAACGTCTCTTCTCTGTCTCCGTGCGTCCGCGGGGCACCCCTGCATCTCACAGCCTCAGCTTGGGCCAGCTCTGCTGGGATGGCCAGCCTCACCTTCCCTCCCAGCGGCCTCCAAGCCCTGCACACCTGGGCGGGCAGGAGGGTTTGGGGGCGGTGTCTCGTGGCTGGACGCCCGGGAAGCCAGCCCCTGCGGCAGCGCCCGGCACAGAGGAGGGGATGAGAGAGTCACCCAGTGTGGCCTCCGCCCCACTCAGCCCGTAAATCCCGGTGCTCTCCTCCCGCGGAGGCCGGTGGGGCCTACTTCCATCACCCCCTTCCCTGACAGGGGCGCCCGGGCAGTGTCCTCTCCTCCACCACACAGTAGTTAAATCCTCCCCAAATGTTACTTGCAAAATGATGAAAAACTCTAGAGAAGGGTCTTGGGGAGCACAGGCCGCAGCCTTGCCATTATCTTTGACGATAAATCTTTCTTTCTGATAGCAAACAATGTCTGCAGTATTTCATAATTGGCGAGATGGAGAGCGCCTATTTTCCAAGATGTTCAGGAATAACTCAGTTTTAAAGACCATGTCCTAACAACCTGAATGGGCCGATTATTCCAGGGGAATCCACTGAGAATCATTGCCACGCGAGGTAGGAAAATGTGCCTGAATTATTGCCGGAACTTTGCTAAGAGATTCACGGTTTCCATTGCCAGGAGAGACGTTAATGCCCATTTATTAAAAATGTTTTTGAGGTTTTACTTCCAATAGAAGTATTAGTTTTATTTAAGTATGTCCTCTGAAGCGGTTGCAGTGGCAGGACCATCCGTCTGCCCGTTCCCTGACTCAGCAGCGCTGGGCGGCTGTGTGCGGGCGAGGGGGGTGGGCCCTGTGGGAGGAGAGGGGGTCTGGCGGGGGCGAGGGGGCGGGTGGCGGTGGGAGGCAGGCTCAAAGTGAGTCAGCAGAGGATGTGGATGACAGGAGGCACCTGTCACCAAGCGCTTGTTGTCTGTGGGGCAAATGCTGGGTGCATCCGTGATGGGCCTGGAGGGTCACGATTTTCAGATTCCTGTTCATGCAACAGGAATATGAAACCTCAAGGGGCCTCCAGAGCCATCAAGCGTTCTCCTGCTTCGATGGGCTCTCGAGAGATCAGCAGGTCAAGAGGCTCCCCACGCGGGCACGCCAGCTGGTGCTGTGTCCACTCTGTACGCCCAGGCCTGGAGCAGGGCCCTGGTTTGGGGGCGTTGGCCGGAACAGCCTGTGCTGGACGCTCTCCCTGCTGAGCCCTGAGGGGTCCCTGCTGGGCAGCCCCGCCCCAGTCCAGGCCTCCCGTCCCTGTCCCTCTGCATCCTCTTCCACCCCTGGCAGACCAGATGACCCTTTCCGGGGGTGTCGGGGGGTGGCCCCAGTGCAGAGCTCCCCGGGCGTCACAGCCGACGCAGAGGCACAGCTCCTCCCAGAGGTGGTGGGTGGCCCAGACTGAGAAGCCACCACTCTGGGGACACCCACAGAGCTGCCCGACGGGGAGGTGCATCTGGGTCACGGCAGGAAGGTGCATTCGTGCCCCGTGGAGGGGGAGGGGGTTTGAAAAGACAGACCTCGAGTCCCTCCCTCTGAAATCCCGGGGTCAGCAGGGCCGAGCTCCCTCTGAGGCTCTGGGATGGCCCCTTCCAGCCTCTGCTGCCTGCCGGTGGCCCCGGCTCCTGGGCTGTGGCTGCAGCACCAGCACCCCCTGTGTCGTCACGGGCCTCTCCCTGAGTCCGTGTCTTCTTTTCTGTTTCTTCTGAGAACACTTGTGGTTGGATTCAGGGCTCCACCTGGACGTCCAGGACTTCATTACATCTGCAAACTCCCATTTCCCAACTAAGGTCACATGTACGGGTTCTGGACACTTCCTTTCAGGGGCTGCCATTCAGCCCATCTCAGATGGGTGCTCGGGAAAGTGGGTGCTTGGTGAGGCTGAGAGTGCTCTTCGGGCTCCAGACACCAAGGCTCGCGGCTCACGGAAGCAGGGTCAGGTCCCCTCTGAGTCTGTTGGAGCCGAGTCCTCAGACCTAGGAGTGGGGAGTCAGGATTCTGGGATGAGCCTTTGTCCAGGGCAGGGGGGCACGTGGAGTATTTGGGACAGGGCAAAGGAGGGGGCAGGGTTCGGAGGGCGCGGACCTGGACATGGGGTCTTGCCCCACCTCCGCCATGCACATGCCGCAACGCCTTTAGTGTCCCGAGCCTGTCTGCTTGTCTGCAACCTGGGAAGTGGTGTTGCTATGCCCTGCCGCTTGTGAGGATTTGATGGGATCCAAGCCCAAAGTGGCCAGGCGCCAACGTGCAGCAGGCGTGCACCGTGGCATCTGGTGTGTGCACACGCATTGGCATAGCAGATGGACACATATATGCAGTAGGTGCACACACTGACGCATCGATAGGCAGTAGCAGGTGCACACACAGACATAATAGGTGCACACGCATTGGTTTTAGAGATGCCTACCCTGACACAGCAGGTGCACGCACAGACACACCAGTGTGCAGCAGGTGCACACAGGCACACAGTAGGTGCACACAGACACACCAGTGCACACCAGGTGGACACACACAATAGCTAAACATGAATACGTAGGAGGTGCACACAGACACACAACAGGTGTACACACAGCAGGTGTACACAGGCACACAGCAGGTGCACACAGACACAAAACAGGTGTACACACAGCAGGTGTACACAGACACACAGCAGGTGCACACAGCGACACAACAGGTGCACACAAAGACACAGTAGCTGCACACAGTGACACACCAATGCACAGGAGGTGCACACACTAGCGCACAGCAGGTACACACACAACACGTGTGGGGTGCACGGGGTTGTGCTCCCTTCCCCTTCATCAGGTCCCCACTGCCCACCTCGCGGGTCCATCAGGGCATATTTCTGCTGCCACATAGTCACCTCCAGGAGGGTGAGCACCTCGACTTGGCTGGTTTCTGTATCCCCGTGACCTCCAGCTGCTGGCAGCAAGGCCGGGCGGGGGGGGGTGCCCGGATGCCGCTGAGTAAAGGGGCACAGGTGGGGCTCCCGGGCACAGGGGTGGTGGCCAGGATACTAGCAGGTGAGCCACGTGAGGAGGCTGCCAGCAGAGTAAAGGGTACAGGTGAGGTGTCCGGCTCTTGGGAGGCGATTCCAGGGAGACTCTGGGAGGGTCGGTGGCCGCTGCGGGGTGGTGCGTGGGACTGGGGCATCAGGTGGGGCCTGATCCACACAGAACTGAACCCAGAAGCCCCGTGAGGCCGTTGTCCTGATTCTATCCTCCTGGTTTTGCAGGGTAGGCAGGGGTGTGATCCTCGTGCTGTCGAGAAGGGACCCAGGACGCAACTCCCAGGGGCGTGGGGTGTCCTCCATCGGGCGGGGACCTGGCCACCCCCTCCTGTAGGGGCCACGGTGACCAGGGGCTGGACAGGCATCCTCCCCTTCCGTGGGCCACACTTCCAAAGGCCGGCCCCGCCTGCTAGCAGCGCAGTACCCCGGAACTGGCTAGAAATGCAGATGCTCAGGCGCCCTGACCCCCTGAACCCAGCGCTCTGAGCTTGGGCCTGGATCTGCTCCTGGCTGTCCGGGGGATGCCGATGCGCACTGGGGTCGGAGGACCCCGGCCTCAGCTGCCCGTCTCTGCTGGCGTCCCAGGGCCCCCCGCCAAGCCTGCTGAGCCAAGGGGTCCCCCAGCTCCATGCCCGGCCCGACCGAGGCCCAGAAGCACCGTGGTGACCAACAGCTTCATCTCAAAGAGCCGTTCTCTCCCTGTCCAAGCCGAGAGGGTCCGCACGTGGTCTCCAGACAACCGGAGCTTCGCCCTTCACGCCGAATGTGATGCTGGGAAGGAGGTTGGGGGCTGGGGAGAAGCTGTGTTCGAAAATATTCCGGGGAGAAAAAGGGCAGGTAAGTGTGTTCATCGTTGGCCAACGTTCATTGTGCCCTGGCCCCGTGAGGCTCACGCACTCGCAGTGGATCCACGGGCATCCCTACCCTTGAGAGCCCACGTCACGGTACACCCTGCCCTCAGGCCTGCCGACACTGCCTGCGCCTCTGGAGTGCCTTTCCCTGGTGAAGCGTCCTGCAGAGCAGAGCACCTTCAGGTACGGCTTGCTCAGGCATGGCCACCGCTCCATTCTACACGCTGCCCTTCACACTGTAGGCCAGCTGTAACCCCATGAGCCGCCCTCCCCCTGCAAACAGGCTTTGACAAAGGGTTTTAACAAAATCTCCAAAAAAAAAAAACAAAACCTCAAAGCAGTTTCTAAACCCCAACAAGATTCCTCCAAACTCTGTACCTCTGTTTTTTTTTTTTCTTCGAAAAACCAAACTATTGGGCCATATTTGACCTGGATGTCTATGGCACAGCGTCCTACTGGAAATAAGTTGGCTGTGCTCTTGACGGGGGCCAGTGGTGTCGGTTCATCGGGATCCTGTCGTCTACGGGACGCTGTGGATGGTCCTGGGAGCCGTGGCTGGGATCAGAAGGAAGGATGTGTTGAAGCCCCGAGCTTGGTTCCACAGACACTGCGCGTGCTCAGAAAGACACGTCCTCCCTCCTGCTCTTCACCTCCTTCCCGTGGACAGTGAGGGTGAGACTCTTCCCGGGGTCCAGCGGGTCCTCAGGGCAGAACGTGACCGTGGGCTGGCCCGGGGGCTTAGTGCACCATTCGCTGTGCGTGTCCCTGTGGTGCGATGTCCCGATGGTAGCCTCCTGGCACTTGCTCACTTAGTCACCGAAACCACATGACACCCCTCCAGGCACTCAGTGAGGGTCCCCTGCCAGTTTACGGAGAGCCCCGAGGCTTGGGGAACGTTCGTCACCTGTCCCTGTGCTGCACAGGCTCCTCGGGAACCAGCACGTCGGAGGTGTGACTGCCCCGGGAGCCAGGGGTGGGTGGCGTGTGCTCAAGATCCAGACCTGAGGGGACCGCCTGCCACCTGCTCCCCACATACCAGGCTCCGGGTTGCTGTTTGCCCACGCACATGGGGCCACTCGGAGCTCGATGGGGTCCAAAGCCAGGGCATGAAACAAGGAAATATTTGTTCCAGAAACTCATGATGTCAGGTTTTATTGTAAGTACATCTGGTGCGTGACAGGCCGATAAATCTCGCCCGTGTTAAGATTCTCTGTGCTCGGAGCCTGCACCCTTGACTGCTTGTCATCCTGCATCCGTGTGGCTCTGTCATCGAGTCAGCACCGACCCCACAGGAACCCTTGGGCCTGCGAGCTGCCCGTCCCACCGTCCCCTCATCCCCTGGCTGCACAGCGGTGAGGCTGCTTTGAGTAAAATGGCACTAAGGTGGGTTGTTTCTGAGCCCCTGTCCCTGCATCACCTGCAGCCGGGTTCCCAGCCCCTTGGTGGCCCCAGCGCCGGGGTCCATGTGAAACATGGAGGGTGACTGCCATCCGGGCTGCAGCCCACGGGCTGGGGGTCAGGACACCGTGGTTACCTGTAACTCAGAGTTTCCAGGGAACCGAGGGGATCCTCGGCCTGCAAAACGTTAGCCTCCACGAGCACGGCGGACCCACGGATGCGGCGAACGCCCACTGTGTCCCCACCATGTGTCCTGCGGCTGGGCCCGCTTCTGCTCCGGGGAGCCCACGGCTTTGCTGGGAAGCACCTGGGGTCAGCGTGGGGGCATCGAATGCTGGGTGAGCAGGGTCGGGAGGCCGGTGGACCCCACGGGAATCCCTCTCATGAGGAGCACGGAGCGTGCGGGGTCTGCAGCCTCAGGATGAAACAGCGGCCACTTGTTGCCCAGAAATTGGTGATTCTGTTTCCAAGATCTGGAGCTGACTCTGCAGCTTCTGCTCTGAGGACCTTGCAGGAGAAAAAAGTGAAGAACCCTGAACACCCTTGCAGATCTGAGCCCAACCAACTAGGACGGAGGATGCCGACGGGGAGGGTCTGGCTACAGGTGGCGAGGGCTCGAGCGTGAGCGGCTGGGTCGGTGGCCCCGCTCCCTCTGTGTGTCCACTCTGTGTGGTGTCTGGGGTGGGGTGGTGGCCTCCTCCCCCTCGGTCCCTTTGTCATTGCAGTTTGCCTCAGAGCAAAGGACAGGCTGACGGGAGTGGAAAAAAAAATTGAAGAATTTGAATCATCTGGACTAGGGGTTGGCAAATCTGTCTGGCTGGTGGTTTTATAAATAAAGTTTTATCGGAACACAGCCACGGCCATTAGTTTAGGCATTTACAGGAAAAGCTGGCCAAGCCCTAATCTAGAGGAGTAGGAGAAAATGTGCTCCGCACCTATATATTCACCAGCGAGATTTGAAGCGTATTGGCATTTTGAGACATTGGCTTCAGATACTTTGTTTTTGAAAGATTAAAAATCACAGTTTTGCTCAAAACCCCTTTCTCTCCCTCTTTCTGAAGAAGCAGCCCCACACTGGGTTTGGTGGACGTTATTCTTATTCTTTTACTCTATCTGTGCATAAACAATATCCAGTATTGTTTGTGTGCTTGAAATTCCCTATGAGTGGAATCTCCGTGTTTTTTTATTTTTTTCAAAATCTACCCAGGAGCCCATTGATCTTGACTCGCTGCGTAGCACCGATGGGGGCTTGTCCCTCCATTCCTGCTCTCAGGGGCGGGGGTTGGCTGCTGCGGACACAGCTGCCCTGCGCTGCTCCAGAGCCGAGACAAGCCAGGGCCAGCATGCCATCCCTGGCCACCCCGCTCTGGGGCTGAAGAGGGAAAGCGCGGCATCGGGTCGCTCAGGAGCTGTCCCCGGCCTCAACCCCTGTTCTTTGCAGCCGCCATCTGGTCCCTCCACACCCTCAACAACCCGCGGTGTGGTCAGACGGGCTGTCTGCCATGCTGCTGGGATGTCATGCTGGGTACAACGTGCGCTTCCCCTCCGGTAGCCGCTGTGCACATCTCGTCACCTTTAGGGCCGTGGCGGTTACTTTTCAGGTATTGGCCTGATGAGGCTATGGGAACCGGGTACTTAATCAAACCCCGACCTGGGGGTTGCCGTGATGGTATCCCATAGATGTGGTTGATGCCTACAGTCGGCAGACGTTAAGTAAGGGTGTGGGTGGGCCACACCCAATCAGTTGAAGGACTCGTAAAGCTGTCGCGGAGATTTCCCAGAAAAGAAGAAACTGCCCTACGATCGCAACGACAAACTCCTGCCTCTGTTTCCAGCCCACTGGCGTGGCCAGGGGACGTCAGACCTGCCAGCCCCCGTAACTGTGTGAGCTGATTCCTTAAAACAAACGCTGAGTATCTATCTCCTGATTGGTTCTGCTTCCCCTCAGAACTTGAATTCCCGTTTTCTTTTCAGTGGCATGCCCGTGGCGCCTTTATATGTTCCAAGTACTGACGCCTGCTCCGGTATGTTGGCTGGAATCACCTCCCCTCCGGGCGCCGGCTTCCCTGTGTGCTGTCTCTCTGATGAACACAATTCCCTTCCTTCCTAGTTCGTGGGTTTGTGTGTGGGGGTGTGTGTGCACCTGTGTGTGAGTGTCAAGAAATCTCCCGTGCTCCCATATTTTCTTTACAAATTTTCAGAACTTTCTTTCTACCATGTAGATCTTTTCTTTTTTTTTTTTAATCCACTAGAAGTGGGGCTGAGTGTGTCGGGTGAGGTGGGGCCGTGCTCACGGATTGGAGACCACAAGCCTGGGGTTTCTGGTCACTATTCTGCGGTCTATGCACAATGCAGCCTGGAGGGTTGGTGTTGTGAGCAAATGCCACCCAGGAGACGATACTAGACTCTGGAATGTGGCTTCTTAAAGGAGCTTTTCTTTGACCACATAAAGTATTTATAGTGGAGTTTTGATGTAATGTGACGGGAGATCCCGGGGGCCTTTACGAGGACCTTGACACTGGGGCAGCTCTCAGGCCCTGAACACCACAGTGCAACCCGCCACCATCCCCGCGGGCCCCTGCGAGTCCCCACCATAAGCCGGCGTCCTGAGGGTCGTGCTCACACACACATCCCGGCCGCACTCGTCGGCTGGATCGGCTGCGAATACATAATTTGAACTTGCAGAAACGGCGTATTGCTGCTGCAAAATATTTTAGCCAGGCCTCCAGCCTCGTGCGCTGCAGGGCTACATCAGGGTTCAAATTTTATTTTCTGTACATGAACACTCATCGCAGCGACATTTGCAGAATAATTCATTTGTTCCCTACCGGTTCGTGCTTTGCCTTGCTGTGTGCTTGGCTCATATCGATTGGATGGATGTTGGGCGTCGGAGCTGGAAAACGGTAGAAATAGTTTCAAGCCTAAGGTCCTGCGGTCTCCCTCTGGAGGTTCGCAGATCTCTGGCTGGAAGCAGGGGCGCTCAGGAGCAGTTGCTCGCACTCCCCACTCAGAGACTGAGCTTCGGAGCTGAGCCCTGGTCCCTGGGGGGCTGGAGGGCTGAGAGGTTGGGGGGGTTCAGCTCTTTCCTTACTCCCAGGTATGGGGGTGGGAGGGCCCCCCCCACCTACTGATCATCATGTCACTCTGTGAGTATCAGCTTTTTGGGTCTGTTTCTGTGAGTCCTGCTTCACAGGCTCATTCTTCTGTGTCTGTGCTAGTATCTGCCCCCATGACTGCTCTCTGCCCTTTGGGGCGACGCATCCCATTCCCCTGTTCTGTACTTCCGTGTTTTCTTAGCCAGTTCTGAGCCTTTGCTTGCTTGTCCAGATGAGTTCTAGGGCGAGCTTCTCAGGTTCCATGTAGCATGCTGTCGAGGTTGGACTGGAATTATGATACACGTATGCATTGACTTTGCAGAAATGACACTGTCTTTTTTTATTTTTTAGGATTTTATTTATTTATTCGTGAGAGACACAGAGAGAGAGGCTGAGACACAGGCAGAGGGAGGAGCAGGCTCCTTGCAGGGAGCCCGATGCAGGGCCCAATCCCAGGACCCTGGGGATCACACCCTGAGCTGAAGGCAAGATGCTCAACCGCTGAGCCACACAGGCACCCCATATGTTTTCTTTGTTTAAAAAAATTTAACAGACTTTATTTTTTGGAACAGTTTTAGCCTTCCAGAAAAATTGAGCAGATAGTACAGAGAGTTTCTACAGACTTCTCCTTCATTCTTCCTGTTTTTGTTATCTTTCATTACGGGGATACATTTGTCACACCTGGTAAACCATTATCAATACATTACTGTTATCCAAAGTCCACGGTTTGCACAAAGGTTCACTCTATATTGTCATCCCACGGGGTTCAACCAATGTACAATGTCCTGTGTCCACTGTTACAGACTCCGATCACTTCGCCTGCCCTAAAAAAAACCCTGAGCTTCACCTATTCCTAACCCCTGGTGACCACTGATTTCTTTTTTTTAAAATTGTTTGTATAGTTTTGCCTTTCACAGAATATCCTATAGTGGGAATTATGCAGCACACGGCCTTCTCAGATTGGTTTCTTTCTTATCTTGCTTAGTTAATACTTCTAGTACAATGTTAATAAGAGGGGTGAGAGGGAGCATACTCACCCGGTTCCTGATCTTAGTGGTGAACACCTAAGTTTTCAACGTGAAATACGGGACCAGATTTAAGTTTTTTGTCCACGTTCTTTATCAAGTTGAGAACATTCTCTTCTAGTCTAAGTGTGCTGAGAGGTTTCATCATCAACGATGTGTCGGATTTTGTCAAAAGCATTTTCCGTACCTATGGTATAACCACGTGATCTTTCTTCTTTAACCTGTTGATGTGATGATGTACATTAATTGAATGTATATTTGGAATCAGCCCTACTTGATGCAGGCATATATTTATTTTTGCACATTGTTGGATTCAATTTGCTACTGTTTTTTAAATTATATATATATATATTTTTATTAAAGTTCAATTTGCCAATATCTAGCATATCACCCAGTGCTCATCCCAGCAAGTGCCCCCCTCAGTGCCCGTCACCAGTCACCCCCACCCCCCGCCCACCTCCCCTTTGACTACCCCTTTTTCCTTTCCCAGAGTTAGGAGTCTTCCATGTTCTGTCTCCCTCACTGATATTTCCCACTCATTTTCTCTCCTTTCCCCTTTATTCCCTTTCACTATTTTTTATATTCCCAAATTAATGAGACCATATAATGTTTGTCCTTCTCTGATTGACTGACTTCACTCAGCATAATACCCTCCAATTCCATCTACGTTGAAGCAGATGGTGGGTATTTGTTCTTTCTGATGGCTGAGGAATATTCCATTGTATGCATAAACCACATCTTCTTTATCCATTCATCTGTCGATGGACACTGAGGCTCCTTCCACAGTTTGGCTATTGTGGCCATTGCTGCTAGAAACATCAGGGTGCAGGTGTCCCAGTGTTTCACTGCATCTTTATCTTTGGGGTAAATCCCCAGCAGTGCAGTTGCCGGGTCATAGGGCAGGTCTATTTTTAACTCTTTGAGGAACCTCCACACAGTTTCCCAGAGTGGCTGCACCAGGTCACATTCCCACCAACAGTGCGGAAGGGTTCCCTTTTCTCCACATCCTCTCCAACAGTTGTGGTTTCCTGCCTTGTTAATTTTCCCCATTCTCACTGGTGTGAGGTGGTATCTCATTGTGGTTTGGATTTGTATTTCCCTGATGGCAAGTGATGCAGAGCATTTTCTCATGTGCTTGTTGGCCATGTCTATGTCTTCCTCTGAGATTTCTGTTCATGTCTTCTGCCCATTTCATGATTGGATTGTTTGTTTCTTTGCTGTTGAGTTTAATAAGTTCTTTATAGATCCTGGATACTAGCCCTTTATCTGATACGTCATTTGCAAATATCTTCCCCCATTCTGTAGGTTGAATATTAGTTTTGTTGACTGTTTCTTCTGTTGTGTAGAAGCTTTTTATCTTGATGAAGTCCCAATAATTCATTTTTGCTTCTGTTTCCCTTGCCTTCATGGATGTATCTTGCAAGAAGTTGCTGTGGCCAAGTTCAAAAAGGGTGTTGCCTGTGTTTTCCTCTAGGATTTGGATGGATTCTTGTCTCACATTTAGACCTTTCATCCATTTTGAGTTTATCTTTAGGTCTGGTGTAAAAGAATGTTTTGATGAGGATTTTCACCTCTTTGTTCATAATGAATGTTGGTCTGTGGGTTTCCATTCTCGTAACACCTTTATCTGGTTTTAGCCTTAGTGCAACGGTAGCCTCATGAAACGACATAGGAAATTGTCCTTGTGCTTCTATTTCCTGGAAGAAGTTGGAGAGGAATGGTATTGGTGATATATTTGGTAGAATTCGCCAGTGTGACCATGTGGGCCTGGTGCTTTCTTTTTGGGATGTTTTAAATTTTTGATTCAACTGATTTAATGGATTTAGATTCAGATGGCATGCTTTCCCTCATGTGAGTTTTGGCTGCTGTTTTCTTTCTTTCTTTTTTTTTTTTTGGCTGCTGTTTTCTTTCAAGGAATTGGTCCATTTCATATAATTATCAAATTTGTGGTCATAGAGTTATTCATAGTATTTACTATCCTTTTGTGTCCATGAAATCAAGAGTGATGACTCCTCTTCCATCATTGATGTTAATAAGTTGTGTCTTCTCTTTTTCACCTTGTTGGCCTGGATAACATTTTATGAGTTTTAATGATCTTTTTGAAGAAGGAACTTTTTGATTTCATTGACTTTTCCTATGAATATCCTATTTCTAATGTCATCAATATCTACTCCAAATTTTATTTTTTAATTTTCTTTTCCTTGCTTTAGGTTTATATTGCTCTTCATTCTTTAGCTTCCTTAGGTGGAAGCTTAGCTTATTGATTTTAGATTTTTCTTCTTCTTTAATACATGCATTCAATGCTATAAATTTCCTTCTAGGCCCTGCTTTCATTATATCCCACCTGGTTTGATAAGTTGTTATTTTCATTTAGTTCAAAATATTTTAAAATTTCTCCTGAGACTTCTATGAAGAAGATGGCCCAGGTATTACCAAAAAAAAAGTTATTTAATCTCCAGATATTTTGAGATTTTTTAAGCTGTTATTGGCTTCTGATTTGATTGCATGATGGTCTGTGAGCATATTTTGTATGATTTCCATTCTTTTAAATTCTGTATGGTGTGTTTCATGGCCCTGCACAGGATCTATCTTGGCAAATGCTTCTTGGGAGATTGAACGGAATGTGTATTCCATTGTTGGGTGACCTATTCATAAATATCAGTAGGATCCAGTTGATTGACAGAGCTGTTCAGTTCAACCATATCCTTACTGATTGCCTGCTGGATCGGTCTATCACTTGGTGGAGGGGTGTTCAAGTCTCTAACTACACAGTGGGCCTGTCTGTTGTATCAGGTCTCTCAGTTTTTACTTTATATATTTTGGAACTTTGTTGTTAGATGCATACATGTTAATCATTTTGTCTTTTGGGGATGATCCTTCATCATTATGTAGGATCCTTTTTTTAAGATTATTTATTTATTTATTCATAAGTGACACAGAGAGAGAGAGAGAGGCAGAAGCAGTCTCCATGCAGGGAGCCGGACGTGGGACTCGATCCTGAGTCTCCAGGACCATGCTCTGGGCTGAAGGTGGTGCTAAACCACTGAGCCACCCACGCTGTCCTGTAGAATCCTTTTTAATCCCTGATATTTTCCTGATTCTGAAGTCTGAGCTGTCTGGAATTAATAGTTTCTCCAGTTTTCTTTTGATTAGTGTATGCATGGGGTATCTTTTTCTGTCTCTTTACTTAACATTTATCTGTGTTTTTATATCTAAAGTCAGTTTCTTATAGAGAGCAAATGGTGAGAAGGGTCTTTTTAAAATATACTCTGGAAGTCTCTCTTTTAATTGGTTGAAGTGATTAGTGATTCAGTTGGATTAATATCTACCCAGTTAGTAACTGCTTTCAATGAATTGCACTTGTACACTGTTGCTCGTTCTCCTTCGTCTTGCTGCTTTCTGCAGTTTTAATTGAGCATTTTATACAATTCCATTTTTCTCTCCTCTCTTAGTGGTTACACTGCTTTTTAAAAAATAAATCTTATTTTAGATTTTATGTATTTATTCATGAGAGACACATAGAGAGAGGCAGAGACATAGGCAGAGGGAGAAGCAGGCTCCATGCGGGGAGCCCGATGTGGGACTTGATCCTGAGTCTCCAGGATCATGCCCTGAGCCGAAGGCAGACACTTAACGCTGAGCCACCCAGGCGTCCCTACACTGCTTTATAGAATTTTGAGTTGGTTGCCCTAGAGTTTGCAATAGACATTTACAATAGCCTCAGGCTATTTTCAGGAACACTAAACCATTTTGTGGCCAATTCAGGTAACTTTTAACAGAATATTCCCATTTGTTCTTCGCATCCCTCATTAAATAATTGTCATTCATTTCACTCATCCATGTGCAGTGATCACCCAGCATATTGTTGCCATCATTGCTTTGAACAAATATTTATCAGATCAGGTAAGATGAAAGAAAATATAAGAATGTTATTTTACCTTCATTTATTCCTTCTCTGAAGCTTTCTTTCATTATTTCCATCTAAGTATATGGTCTGTATTATTTTCTTTGTCTACAAAGAACTCCTTTCACAGTATTTCATGCAAGGTAGATCCACTTTCAGCAAGTTCTCTTGGTTGTCTGGACGTTTCCATTCTCCATCATGCTTGAAGGGTGATCTTTCTGTACAGGATTCTAGGCTAATGTTTTTCTCTTTCTACACTTTAAATATTTCACCCAACTCTCTTTTTGCTTGCGTGTTTTTTTTCCGCCTCAAGGAAGACATCCAGATGGCCAACAGGCACATGAAAAGATGCTCCACATCACTCATTATCAGGGAAATGCAAATCAAGTGGAATTCTACTTCTTGGTGTTCATCTGGAGAAAATGAAAACACTCATTCAAAAAGACACCTCACCCCTATAGTCACTGCAGCATTATTGACAATCGCCAAGACATGGAAGCCACTCGAATGTCCATCAGTACATGAATGGATAAAGAAGATGGGGTACATTTACCCAGGGGAATATCACTCAGCTATAAAAAGGAGGACACATTGCCATTTTCTACAACACAGATGAAGCTAGAGGGTATTATGCTAAGTGGATAAGCCAGTCAGAGAAAGACAAATTCCGTATGACTTCACTTATATGTGGAATCTAAAAAAACAAGTGAACAAAGAAAACAGGAACAGACTCATGGATACAGAGAACAAACTGGTGGTTGCCAGAGGGGAGAGGGTGGGGGTGGGTAAAACAGGTGAAGGGGATTGAGAGCTGCCATCTTCCAGTTAAAAGATAGATAAGACCTGGTGTGTAATGTGTGAAACAGGGAAAACAGCGGGGACTAGTCCAATAACAACCGTCGCAGTGACAGATGGTGTAACTACACTCGTGCTATTTTGCAACGTATATAAATATTGACTCACTGTGTGGTACACCTGAAATGAATGTAATATTGCTTGTCAAGTATTCTTCAATTAAGAGAGAAAAGAAGGAAGTCAAGTCCTGGCATGTGCTACAACACGATGAACCCTGCAAGCGTGATGCTGAGTGAAAGAAGCCGGGCACAAAAGGTCCCATGGTGGGTGATTCGAATTCAACCAGGTGTCCAGAATAGGTGAGTCTGGAGAGACGGCGAGTCGATTAGTGTTTGCTCAGGACACGGATGGGGTGGGAGAGAGGTCAGAGTGACTGCCAGCAGGCACCCCACCCCCTCTGGCCTGTTGGTCACGATGTAAATATCCTAAAGGTGGTTGTGGCGATGGTTGCCCAACTCCAAACATGCCCCCGGACCTGGGATTGTTCACTGTGCCGAGTGAAGGTATGCTGCGTGAATTACGTCTCCACAAGGCCGTTCTATAAAAAGAAATGATATGGTTTCCAGATTATGAAGATTTTTGTCCCTTCCTTCCTGATCTAATGTTTATATTACAGAGTTTTCCTTCCTTCTTCTTTTTTTTTTTAAATTCTCCTTGCTTTTTAGGACTTCTAGAACAAGATAAAACAGAAGCAGCGGGAAACCGCATCTGTGTCTGCTTGCCAACTCTAATGAAATAGCTTCTGAGGTCGGCTCCCCATTCCTGAAGCTCTTGATTACCTTAAAAGAAGTTGCAACCTGCTATTCTTTGCTAAGCACTTTTGTTCTGCGTGGGTACTGAATTTTATCAAATGCCATTTTCGTACTTACTTAGGTGATTACACATGCTCTTTCTTATTCTATTACTTTTGTGCATCACGATAATAGGTTTCCTTATGTTGAAGTGTTTTAGAATTCCTGTCAAAAACCTGATGCAGTAATAATGTATTTATTATACAGCGCCACGTAGCAATTGTTGTCGCCTGGTTTTTTTTTTTTTTTTTGGTATTTCTGTCTACATTTTTATGTAAGAATGCTCCTTCTATACTATCTTGTCCAGCTAGGGTGTCTGAGTTGGATTGATTTTCTTTCTTTCTTTCTTTCTTTCTTTCTTTCTTTCTTTCTTTCTTTTTCTCAAATAAAGGAAATTACCGATAATATGATGAACTTCTTATCGTACATAATAGTGAGCGTTGGCAAAAGCATAGTCATTTAAAACCTTGTGGTGTGGACACAGGAAAGCTGTAGCATCCCCCGGACTCCTTTGTGCTGCTGTGTTGTGATCAGCCCCTCATGCCCTGATGGCAGCTGGCCCGTTCTAAACACCAACCACCCTCCCAACGATGTTTGGTTTTCCAGAATGTCATAGAAAGGGGATGATATCTGCAGCCTGCTGAGTCAGGCATCGCTTACTTAGCAGAACGTATGTGAGCGTCACCCATTTGCTGGTGGCAATCAAGAAATTAAAAAAAATTTTTTTTTTTTTTGTTTCTGAGTAGTATTGCATGGTGCAGATAGTCGCTGACTTCAGGGAAGTGGCTTCCCGAGTTTGCTGTAGGTTCCCGGGAGTCCTGCTCGGGGCTCGAGATTCAAGATGCCGCCTTGTCTGTTTCTTGATCTGTTCACACGTGGAAGGATGTGGGGCTTTTCCATTTTGGAAACCATTTCTCACGTCCACGTTTCTGGGTGACTGTGCCTGGGAGTTTCTCGTTGCACCCAGGGATGAGATTGCAGGGTCTTTCGGGAACTCTTTATTGGATTTCGTAAGAAACTGCCTTTTTGTATAAGAAACCACCTCTTTTGTACAGCAGGTTGTACCACTTTGCACTCCCACTGGTGACAACTGACACAACCAGGTGCTTGGTCCGCTGCCCGCTGCCACGTGGTGGGGGTGGGGGCTCCCGAGGACGCCGCTGCTAACTGTGTCCCTGGCACTCACGGCCACGTGGATGTCGCCTGCGGTGCGATGTCCCCTTCGCGCACGGGGCTGTGGTTGTCCTCCGGCCGTGCTGTCGTGGTGCTTCCTGAAGCCCGGCAGACACGAGTCTTCTGTGGGACGTGACCGGCTCTGCGGTGGTGGCTTTGCCGCTTCATTCTCTAACCGTGTCTTGCCCAGAGCACGGGTTTCTCATTTCTGCGAAGTCTCTGATTTATGTATTTTTTCTGTTATGGATCATGCTCTTGGGGTTGTATCTAAAATTATTTTGCCTGACCCAAGGGCACAAAGATTTTCTCCTCTGCTTTCCTCGAGAGGCTTTATACCTCATGTTTTATATTTAACTCGATCATCCATTTTTTAGTTAAATTTAGTAAAAGGTACAAAGTGAAGTGCAGGGCTGCCCCCCACCTGTCCATCTGTCTCCCCTCTGGCCTGTGTGTCCACCTGTCTCCTGTCTGGCCTATCTGTCCACCTGTCTCCCCTCTGGCCTGTCTGTCTGTCTGCCTGTCTCCCCTCTGGCCTGTCTGTCTGTCTATCTCCTATCTGACCTGTCTGTCTGCCTGTCTCCCCTCTGGCCTGTCTGTCTATCTGTCTCTAACATAGGGATGTATAGCAGTTGGAAAGGTTCTCCTCTACCCCGTGAGTGGCCCGTACACCCTGCTGGACGTCAGTCTGCCATCTCCACGTGGTGCACTGGGGGCCCCGTCCTGTCCTGCTCCATGTCCCTGTGTTCTCTTGCCAACTCCAGGCTCTGCTACAGGGTCACAGGAAGTCTTGAGATGCGTGAAAATCTCTCGAAAATTCTATAGAAGTTCATGGTTTTTATTATTTTTGGTTTCTTCTTTCTTTCTGTGATGTACCTTTTTAATCCCTATTCAAGCTTTTTGCCTCAAATTATACTCCCTCTGTCCTGCTACCTCTCCTTATTTACTTGTTTAGCATTTTACTTGTAAACATTTTTCCATTCCTTTATTTTCAACTTTTCTGTGTAATTTGCCCTTAGATATGTTTCTTGTGATCAGGAATTAACTGCCTTTAAAAATACAGTGTAATATTTTGGGACTTTTACTCTACAATTTTACTCCTTCTGCATTTATTGTGATCACTTATATGTTTAGATTTATGTCCAGATTACTCCATTGTTTTTGTTTTCATTTTTTTTGCCTTCTATTGATGAACCATACCTCCTAAATTTCTTTTTTTTCTTTGTTGGTCTAGAGGTTATATATTGCAATGATATGATTTTATTGGCTTTCCTGTACAATTTTAAACATAAATATTAAGTGTGCATTTTCCCGGTGGAACTCACGTCCTTGCATCTAGGGTCTCCCTTCCCATTGGTCATCCTTGAACTCCCAAAAACTGTGCAAATGTGCTGACCAGGAGATTAGTTCCCATTATTCATTTGAAGGGGAAAAACCTATTACTCATTGCACATCCACCCCAAACTCTCAACCAATTTCCTACAGTGTATCTGAAATGTGGGAAAGCACCTAAGTAAAATGGAAAACCCTGCACCCTGGGACAGGAAATGCTCAAGCATCACTTCCAGACCGCCAACACTTGTTCTGGTTGTTGACAAGCCGCCGCTCTGCAGGCAGTAATATATCTAGTTTATATGCCATTCTGCAAACATTATGTTTGCCACATAGCATGGCAAATAACACACGGAAATAAATACACTTGTTGGAAAAATGCAGACAAAAAGGTTTTAATAAAACTCAAGGCAAATTCTCTGCAGCTCAAAGTTGGCGGTGAATTAGACGTGCAGGGGGCAGTTATGGGTGGGCTGGTTGTGGAAGGGGAGGGCAGAGAGGAGGGCTAGGTGAGAAGGGCCACCCAGGGCAGTTGTTCTTGCCTGAGGGCCGCTGCGGAGACCCCCGAGGAGGGGGCTTGACAGTGCACCAGAGGAGGTGGTTACCACTGTTGGATGAAACAATTGCAAAATATGATCTCGCTCCTAGCGTTGATGGTTACTTGCATAAATTTGTGTATAAGGGGCTTCGGGGGACAGCAGGCTGCTTTTTTCCCCCTCATCCATTTGGAGTTTCCCATCACTTTGCACTGAGATTTGAGGTTAGAACTTATTTATTCATTTTTAAAGATTTTATTTATTTGAGAGAGAGTGAGCAGGAGCAGATTGGGGGCAGCAGAGGGAGAGAGAGAGAGAGATGCAGACTTCCTGCTTAGCAGGGAGCCCAATGCAGGGCTTGATTCCAGGCCCCTGGGATCGTGACCTGAGTTGAGGGCAGATGCCTAGCTGACGGAGCCCCCTGGGCGCCCCTGAGGTTTGTATCACCACCACTTTGACACAGCCCTCAGCGAGGGGTGCCTCTCCCGGGACCCAGCCTCCTGGATGTATCTCCCTGCCCTTGGCAGGTGGGCTTTCAAAACCTTCGTACGTGTGATTCCAACCTTCTGTCCTTTATGTTCAGATCATAACTGGAAACCTCCTGCAGATTGTTTTGTTGAAAATGCTGACTTGAGCTTCAGGGACATAAATATAAAGTTTTCCATATAAATAATAGCTGAAAATATTGCCTTGAGAGCTCTCCAAGTTCCATGAAGTTGGTGTACTAGACCCAAGTGGTGCTCCCCTGGGAGAGCGCTGTGGGGAAGGCTGGCTGTGGGGCGGGTGATGAGGACTCGGAGGGACCCCCGCATTTCTGCCTGCCCATGGGCCGCTCTGCTGTCACCCCTTCTGCTACTGTTACCTGTGATGTAATTTTGCCTCTAAAACCGTCCAACCTGCTGTCACTGTGTCACGAGTCAAAATTTAGGTAAAGTCATCAATCTGTGTGTCATCAGAGTCTAAAGCTGGCTTTCCCCCAGCCAGGCTGTGAGCTCTGTCTGGGGGGTGGGGTGCTTCTCCCCTTGCAGGGCTCTCTCGAGGGTCTGGTCGGGAGAGTCTTTGGTAGTGAGTCCTTTTAGTCCCTGCGAGATTTTATTTCTTCCCTGAAGAACGGTTTATCTTGGTCCATGATGTAGATTGGTGATTATTTTTGCCTTTTAAAGACACTCATCCATTTTCTTCTGGCCTCTGTTGTGGTTGATGAACCCATCAGTCTACTTTGCGATCCTCTACAAGTACCTCTCCTGTTTCTCTGCTGGCTTTGAAGACCCTCTTTCTAACTCACTGTAGTTTTACTGCTATGTCTCCTCATGTGGACTTCTCTTGGTTTATCCTGCTTTGCACTCACACTGTGGTTTTGAATGGAGGACTCCGGTTTTTCTCCAAATCTGGAAAAAAATGAAGCTATTTGTTTTTCAGAAAGTGTATCTCTTCTTTTCTTCTGAAATGGTCATCAGGTAAGTAGGATATCACCTGCTTGTGTGTGAGTGTGTGGAGGCAGGTACATAAACACACCTCCACTCACCTAAGATGCCACTGATGGAAGGAGGAGCTGCTCTTCTTCATGAGCAGAAGACACACACCAAGGGTGACAAGTCTGGTTGGAGACCCCCACCTACAGCTGGGACCCTGAAGGGTTATAAAAGCAGGTAACAAATGAACCCACTGGGTAGAAAACATTTCCTTGAGATTTTAAACTCCAAGTCCATACACACTCAGGTCTACAGTTTGAATCCAAGTCTTAACCACAAACTTAACTCCAAGTGGTCGTATGTTGGTAGTACCTTCAGGAGCCGGCAGGTAGATGCTGGTTCTCTCTGGGAGGCGTCCCCAGTCTAGACTGAGCGTGGCAGTAGGTGACCTTGGGCTGTAACATGTATTCTGATTTCAGGCGTGTTGAAGTGTGAAAGAGTGTGTATGGAACCGATGAAATGCAGTGTGCATGTGTGCATCCATGTCCGCAAATCCACATAAATTGTCTGTCTGCACCATGTTCCAGCTGAGTTCCTTAATATCTCTCCAATTCACTAATTCTCCCTTTAGCTCTGCTCTGCCTAATATGTGTTCCTTTTATCACATATTTTATTTCAAGAACTTTAAAATAATTATCCTACTTTTCTAATTTTTAAAAAATAAACATCTATGATTATTGCTGATATGCCTGTTTTATTTTTCTACAGTGTCTTGTGCTTTTAGAAGTACCTTCTCCCTTATTCACCCCTGTGGTTTCTTCAAGCATCCTGAACATAATGATCTTAACCTTATAGACAGGTGGTCCCAGGCAATCAGTGTCCACAGGAGTCAGTTTATCTTCTGGTTATTGGTTTTGTTTCCTCTCTTTTTGAGCTTAGAACATCCCTGTGCTGTGGATGAGGGTTTTGGCTTCTCTTCTCCACCCTGTTTTTCTCCTTCTGTGTTTTCTCTCCTTCTGGAACAGCTTTCAGCTGTGCCCAGTGATCCCTAGGGCTGCCCATCCCATGCGGGTCCCCTGTGGCTCTCTGTCCCCCAGGGCACACCTTCCTCCTCACCAGGCTCCTCATCACACACACAGATTCTCCTCTCTCTGTTTCTCTTTTCTTTTATTCATGCAACAAATATTTTTGAACACCTACTATGTACCAAACCCCATCCTATCTTCCTTCTTTTATTTATTTTTAAAAGATTGTATTTATTTATTTATTTATTTATTTATTTATTTATTTATTTATTATTCATGAGAGACATAGTGAGAGAGGCAGAGACACAGGCAGAGGGAGAAGCAGGCTTCCTGCGGGGAGCCCGGTGTGGGACTCGATCCCAGGACCCCGGGATCATGCCCTGAGCCAAAAGAAGATGTACAACCACTGAGCCACCCAGGTGCCCACTATCTTCCTTCTTTTAATAATCAATTTTAAGGAAATTAATCCTATTATGTTATGTATTGTTTACATTAAATAGTTGTATGACTTCTGTTCCCATTTATAAGAAAGTGAGTGGAGTAGTGCACCTTCCCATGGAGAATGCTTCTTGCTCTTCTGGCCCTTGATGGAGTGCTGTATTTTCCACAAGTCGCTGTCCTTCTGTAATAATTCAGCCCCATTCTTATACAGTGCTTCACAACCTAAAAATGCCTTCTTATGAATCACCTCAGTTATCACTTCAACCAGCCACCATGTGAAGTGGACATGGCAGGTAGTAGTCCTGTCTTATGGAGGGTAACCTGAGGCTGAGCAAAGTCAGGATGTCCCAGGGCCACCCAGCCAGTGGGAAGCAGAGCAGACCACATCTCAACTCTCTTATGATTCAAACCCTTGCATCAGGCTCTTCAGATGAGACTTAGAGTATTGCCTGGACACTAGTCACAGCTGCTTTCCTGGTGTCTTTCGTTGGACCTGGCACCCACTTGGCATGTGATGCATTTACCTAAGTGGAATGTTTGATGAAGACATCTGAGAGAGAGCTGGCTTTGGGCATCTCAGATGCAGGCTCTGGCTGGATCCGTCCTGCAGGACCCTGTACCTCTGCTGACCCCGAGGGGCATTGGCTCCAAAGAAGACCTGCAGGAGGAGGACAGGTGCCTACAGACATGTGGGAGGAAGAATGGGCCATGGCCAGGCCCTCATTTGCCACTGAGGGAAGATTTATGTCCCAACCAGAGTAATGGGGCTTCAAGGACCTCTTACATGCTCCATTCAAAAAATCAGTAGGCATCGATTCACATTACCATGTTGACCGAAGGCAGAGGCAGTATTTATTTGGAGCTGTGCTCCTGATGTAATAACACTTAGATTACAGTATTTTCTGTAATTACTTAAAAATGACAATGCATATTGAGTTAGTGATAAATCAGAGGCAATTTAAATAATGTCATCAAGGATCGAGGAGCATAAATTCTTTGGGTTTCATCCTAGCCCAGGAAACATTGCTCCGAAGGGCACACAGTGTCTTGACACCCAGAGCTGTCCACCCGGGGCTCGGCCCTCAGGCTGCGGTGTCCTGTCATCTTGAGCTGGCTGCTCTGGGTGCAGTGGACAAGTGCTGGCCAGAGCCTGAGCACAGAGCAGGCCGAGGGCACACAGGAAGCCAGGCTGGCACTGCGGGATGTCCCTGACCCTGGGTGGCAGCCGGTGAGGGGGGAGGGAGTTGAGGGGGGAGGTGACCTGTGGCTCACGGATGCCCAGGATCCCAATGTCCAGACTCCTTTCACACTTCTCTCTATTCTCTCCTGCTCAGGCTGCAGGTTCTCCTGGTATAATGTGCACAGGGTTCAAGAAGTGTGGAGCCTACTCGATCAGAATTCAGCTTCTCCAAAAGCTCAGCAGGGGCGCCATGTGCATTCTGGATTCTCTTTTGGGCTGAGAGCTCACTTGCCGGGTCTGATTCCAGTGGGCGGCGGGGAAAGGGCAGGAGTGTTCGTGGAGGCCCAGATGGGAGACAGGAACTTCTCCGCAGTCTGCCTCCTTTATGGCATTAATTAAAACCATTCACAAAAAAAAAAAACACCCCAAAACAAACAAACAAACAAACAAAAAAACAAACACAAAAACAAAACCATTCGCTTGTTGGAACAGAAACAAAGTCAGGTTGGTGAAAATAGGAAGTAGGTGCTGGTTATGGGGATTCTTGAGCGTCTCATGTGACACGAGACTGGAGTGTGGACTTTGGGAATCAGCCTGGATCAGATCAGAGGAAATGTCTGGAGTCTCTCCACTTTCTTCCTGCCTTTCTTGTGCAATTGGCTTTCACCCTTCTGTCTAGAATGTGCAGCCCTACAGGTCCCAATCCTGATGGCACAAGTGCAGTGGGAGACATGAATTATTCTTGGGCCCAATCCCGTATTTCCTGGGAATTTCCACCGCTGTTCAGTCAAGACAGTGTTGCATTTACAAAATGACCACCTTTGTCCCATAGCTGTGGACCAGTTGTCATCTAAGTGTGTCCTTTCAAGAGTCTGTAACGTGGCTTCCTTATGGGTGTGACCCGTGAGGGCCAGAGAAATAATTGCCATTCTCAAAGTGAGACAAGTAATGCCCCAGTGGGACTTGAACATACAGCTTCCGGTTCCAAGGAATATGAACTGCCTGCACGGCTCTCCACCTCCTGCCACGCTGCTCTGTGTTCTAACTGGAGGATGTGGCACGTGCAAAGGGCCAGGGGTGGGGAGGCTGGCACAGTAGGCCAGGTGGGCATCTCCAAGGTGTCTCTATGGAGTGCTTCACCTCCAGGTTGGTTAGGCAGAGATGGCCTGTGTCCTGCTGGTGGCCCACAAGAGTGCAGAAGGTGAGACCGTTAGCAGAGATGCTCAGCACAGGGAAAGGGATGGGACGGGGGAACGCCAGTGTCCTCTCTGCCCAAAGAAGACAATACAGTGGGAAATGAAGATTTGCATCTGGCGCAAGAAGATCACAAAATTCAATAACGAACAAATAGGAATTTATTTAATTTGCTTACCAAAGAGCCTCGATTGGCTTCCTCCATCCATCCTACGGGTTGCTTGCCACATAAATGCTCCTGGACTCTGCTTTCTTACCCCGAATAATTTGAGACCAAGTCTGCAAGAAGCTAAGTCAGGAGCATGTACATTCTCACGATCATCCAGGTTAGTGTCTCCTTCTCCCACCATGACACCGAATGTCTGGGAAACGCGTGGAGGTGTTGCTCAGCCCCCCTTCCCTCGTGGCATCTGGCTTCCCTTCAGCACGGCAGAGCCGCATGACTAAAAAGGAGCAAATAGCACAAGGTTTAATGGCCCTCAAAATTCAAGGTCAATTTTCCCTTTTCTAAATAACCTGGGATTTTTTTTTTTTTGCCTCCAGCATTCACATTTTCTAAGCTCCTCAAAATTCGTCAAGTATGAAAATGACTCTGATTTTGAATCAAGCTCGTTGGTCTTGAAAAGGAGAGACCCTTGTGCCACGCCAAGAACCGATGTGGTCTCGGACGAGGCGTGAGGGCATCTTGCTCAAGGAGACACCTGGCGCCACGATCCCGTCTCCCTTTCCTGCCTCACCCTGGGGTGCGCTCAGAGTCAGAAAGACCAGGTTCCGGGGCAGCTCTGCCTCATCCTGTGTGTTCTTTGCTGGACAACTTCACATTCTGGCTCTTGGTTTTCTCATGACACGATAAAAAAAGGAATGACTTCAGGTCCACACCAGAGGCCGGTTGGGACAAAATGAAACGTATGCAAGACAGTGGCTCACTTTTGGAAACCCTCTATAAATGTCCTCTCGTTATTAATGATGCTAATAATTATCACCACCATTCATTGTCCTCCCAGCTGTTTATTTGGAACCTACTGTGTGCAAGCTCCCTGCTCTAGAAGCTGGAGGAAAGAATGGGGTTGGGGCTGTCTCCTTGCAAAATGTATGGTGTTTTCCTGCATGCAGTCTTGTTCTTCCAGAAACAAAATCACTATTCAGTACCTGGGACATTACAATAATACATTTTAATGAAAACTTAATTAATTTGAAATGATTGCTTTGTTGTAAGTAGAAGGAGAGAAAAATCATTAGAAATTGGCAAATGGGAGAAAAATGCTTTTATATTAGCACTGAGGAGAGACACAGAGAGGCAATGAATATTTCTAAAATAAGAAAACATAAAACTTTGTAAAGTTATTTCCTTCATTTGGAGGGCTGTTTCAGCTGGTTCCCCAATAAAAATAAAGGAGTCAAGTTCTGTAGCTTGTGCAGATGAACGGGAAATAAATGTAGAGATTTATTTCCTCTTTTTAAACTCTTTTCCAGTAGGGTTTAGAAATGTGGGTTCATGCAGGGCTTCAAGTGTTTATATACTTGGTTTGGTTCTTGTAGTTCTTATGGAAAAACACAGATCTCAGGACCAGGCACTCAGCAAAGTTGCTTCTGTGTCTCAGGCACACCACTAACTGGGTCATTGTTTGGACATCATTGGGGCCCCTTGGTTGACTTCTGGGCCCAGGGTGAGCCGACAAGAGGAACACTTTGATGAGTCAACAAGGCAGACGGTGGAGTCAGAGGTGCTGAGCCCCAGTCCTGGCTCTGGGGGTTCCAATTCCTTCCTCCTGAGCAGGTCCTAGGCTGATGGGAGCCTCGGCTCTCCGGTGTCCTGAACAGGAGAGTCCACACCCAGCACCCACACCTAGTCCCCTCCACTGTGTGGCATTTGCCGTGTTTGAAGGGTGAGTGAATGACTTTGAAGGTCATGTGATCTGGCCATCAAAATCCCCACCTGCCAGTTCATCTGTATTCTCTGAACCAATCCTGCTCATCTCATTTCTGTTGGGTCCAGAGATGTCCTGGTAAATGTTTAATAAGCTACTCTAGTAAGAGGGAAAAAGAAAAAAAAAAGAAAGAAAGGCTGAATTTATGGTGTTTGCCAATTTCCGTGGTGTAAATACTCCCACCATGGCCTACTTCCCCACATGATGCCGGGAATGCTGAGGCACGAGGAGCCGCTCCGGCCCACCCCTGGTGGGGTGTCTCCCATGGAGGGGAACTCACTCCCCGCTGGCTAAGTGTGTGGTTGGACCTCGGATCAGGGAACAGTAGCTACTAATCCCTGCAGGCTCATGGGGAGCCAGGCTCTGTGCTCGCTGCTTTGCCTACAGGGTCTCCTGCAACCATCAGCACGGTCCTAGGATTCAGTTTCTCCGTGCAGATGGTCGTGGGACCTGCCCGAGGTCGTGCGGCCGGGAGGAGCCACAGTGTCACTGAACTCTGGCGTCAGGCACCCGGCAATATGCCACCTCTCATCTCAGCCTTGGTGCTTTTTGTTCCCGAGAATTTTTCCAGCCTGCAGAAAAGCGCCTTGAAAACGTTAGGCAGATCCTTTTCCATTTGGTTCTTTATTTTGAATTCATTTATCAGGTTTCCTGATGATTGTTGTACAGCTAGTCCATTAGCAAACGTATTTGTAAACACACTCTTGACGGTGTTTTTCTTTGCGCTTAGAGCTGCGGATTTATGCTATTTATGTTTTCTTCCTGTTTTGTTTTTGGGTTGGTCCCATTAACAGGCTAGAGTGCAGACATATGGGTCTTACATAAAAAAGTGACTTTCTAACAGCTTTTCTGTGATTAGGGAAAGAAACAGCCCTAAGTAAAGGGAGCTATTTGGAGCAGAGAGGTTTTTAATTAGGACGATATTCCAGTGCTGAGTGACAGAGAGGTTCTCGAACAACAGAAGCCAGGATAGCTTTCCCTTGGAAGGGCGTTGACATACACCAGCACGCCAAGCTGATTTTTCAGGGAATTAAGCCCTTCACCCAAACTGGCAGAAGCATGAAGCATTTGTCCAACTGAGCACAGTACAAAGTGGTTTGGAACACAAACAATTATCTGGAGAATCAGGCCACGTGCGTTGCCAAAGCAGGCGATTTGTCCTCATCAGTGGCCGCGGTACCTACGAAGGGTCTGAGGCTACGGCGTGCCCCCCTCAGCTCCACGCAGGCTGCCCCCGAGGAGGGGGCAATCTCATGCCATCGAACCTGGTTTGAAATAAACTCGGGCTATGGAAACACAGACTTGCACAGACATTCCTTCAGGTGGGATCAGCTGCCTCTATGCCCCACCCCATGTAGCAGGAAGGGCGTTTTCCATAAGTACTGACATTGTTGTTCTTGTAAGAGTGATAGCTATTCATTAAAAAAAAAAAAATCCAAGTAATGTATAAAGAGGCAGGCAGCAGATGACCTACAATCCTATCACTCAGAAATAATCACTCAGTTGGCGACTTCCCCGATTACAAACAGCCCCACAAACAGCGGCATAAACAACCACCATCTGGTTGCACTTGTGGATTCTGGGGGTCAGGAATTTGGAGTGGGGGGTATGTGTCTCCACGTGGTGATGATTGGGGCCTCCATTGGGAAGACCCCGTGGGCTGTGTGTGGCTCGGCTGGTTGGGCACTAGAATCTTCTGGACGGGCCTTTGCTCTGGCTGTGTGGACCTAGGCGGTGAGGACTCAGCAGAGACCACCTGCCGTGTGGCTGAGGCTCTGCAGGCCCCGCTGTTGGGTTCAGGCAGGGAGCACTCCCCTCTCCAGGAGGCCCTGGAGAGGGCCGGTCCAGCAGATGGTAGCAGAGGCTGGTCACATGGCATTGGGTCCATTCCAAGTGAGTCATGACGCCAGCCCAAAATCAAGGGGAGGGGAATCAGGTCCCGCCTCTCGCAGAGGGAGGAGCAAGGTCACAGTGCTGAAGGGCATTTGGGATGGAGGACATCACCGTGGTCGTCTTTGAAAAATACACCCTTGGGGATGCCTGGGTGGCTCAGCGGTTGAGCGTCTGCCTTCGGCTCGTGCGTGATCCCCGTCTGGGGATCGGGTCCCGTATCGGGCTCCCTGCATGGAGCCTGCTTCTCCCTCTGCCTGTGTCTCTGCCTCTCTCTCTTTCTCTCTCTTTGTGTTGCTCATGAATAAATAAATAAATAAATAAATAATAAATCTCTAAAAAGAAAATAAATAAAATTAAAAAAAAAAAAAGAAAAATACACTCTTGCCGCAAGTCACCGTCTTTCCAGACAACTCTTCAAGCATGTACACACATGAGTGATAGGGACAGTAGCGTCCACGGTAGAGGTTCAATCCACGGATTCCCAGATAGAAAGACTTTTGTAAGAATAGGACAGTCTCATCATGCTTTTAAAATTACAAATTAATACATTTAACTGAACTTGAATTTAACAGAGGAAAAAGAGATGGATATAAAATGGAAAGACTTTCAACTGCATTTTTTTAAGTACAAGGGACAGTCATTCCTAGATGATCCAAGAATGAAGGAATAAGTGACAAAACCATTGAAAGCCTAGGGTCATTCTTTTTTTATTTTTTATTTTTAAAGATTTTATTCATTTATTTATGAGAGACGGAGAGAGTGAGAGACAGAGGCAGAGACACAGGCAGAGGGAGAAGCAGGCTCCATGCTGGGAGCCCGACGTGGGACTCGATCCCGGGACTCCAGGATCACGCCCTGGGCCGAAGGCAGGCGCCAAACCACTGAGCCACCCAGGGATCCCCATCTTTTAAAAAATAAATATTTTTTTTCAATTTGAGAGAGTGAGGACTAACTCTCCGTGAGGAGGGATGCAGAATCTCGTGTTTATACTTGGTCGGTTTACGGCGCTGACACTCTAGGGCCACAGTGATCCTCTGAGAGTTTAAGTCTTGATTCTGTGTTAATATGGATTCAGAGCCCGGTTGTTTGACGGACACATGCATGCGTGCATGCATTGTTCACTCACTCACTGTGGCTTCTTCAGCCCTAGGTTATTGTTTTTGTTTTGTGCTTCATCTCTTGGTTGGATGTGTTTCGTCTGCATCATTGTCAACAAGAAGGGCTCACAGGTGTTTTAGTTCTCAGGACTTAGAGGTTCAGGATCATCTGTAGGCTTTCACCTATCTTTGGGGGGATTAAAACTTGGCCTTTGTGTTTCTCCGCGTCTTGGTTTCCCCTCTGTGTGACCTCAAAGGGCAGCTGCGGGCTGCATGTGAGTGGTCACCCGTGGGCTACTTCCAGCAGGGCCTGGTGCAGAGGGCCTTAGACCCCCACCCCCAGGGCAGCTGATGGGTGTCCCCTGAACTCTGCCTGTCGAGGCCCTGGCTCTCCCACTGGGTGCACAACGATAATGATGTTTGCGACGCGCACCTCCGCTGTCCCTGGTCAGCTACCATGGCCTTATTGCTATTTTAAATGATTCTTACTAAGTATCTCTAACCAGTTGCCCATAAAATAATGGAAGGAAAAGAATTCTCATTAACGAGGAACTTATTTGGGTTGTAAATGCAGGGCTGCTAAGTGTGCCCCAGATGCCACAGAGGGAGGCTATTTGTGAGTGCTGATGGAGACGGTGGCAGGGTCACGCTCTGGGCACATTGGAGGCCGGCCACCAGGCTGCTCCAGACGTGGGCTTCATGGCTTTGGGGGGGTGGGGGTTGCCGAGGGCTCTGGAATGTCTGCTGGCCCTGGAAACTGCCCCTTGGTGTGGCTGAGGCCGGGGAAAGCCCTGAGCCGGGGTGGGGGGGTCTGCAGCCTAGTGGGGCAGGGCCTCCTCCTCGGCTGCTCCCCCCCCCCACCCCCGTGCCCAGGGCGCAGGCACGTCCTGGGGAAAGTGAGCAGCTCTGTGGGATGATGGTGACCCCAGCTCCACAGTGGAGGCAGTGAAGGGGGCATCTCCTGAGTGAGAAGGGTCTGAGCGCTGGTCACAGTTCTGCACTCAGGGCCTCTCTCTTCATCTGTAAAGTAGCCGAGAATCTCTCACTCAGGGGCCATCATGTGGGTCACAGGCCTCGCCAAGTGCTTACACACAGTAGGCACTCGATGAAATGGTCCTTTTGTCATTATCAGTAGTGGTGGGTCCCTGTCCTTCATCCAACAGGTGAGTTCTGAGCTTGTCCTGTGTGCCAGTTGTTGCTTACATCAGGTGAGGACCCTGCCCTGTGCACTTCACGCTCCCTCGGAGGCCACAACAGTCGGGGAGCAACAGTAAATGGCCAAGATCGTGTCACGGCACTGTAGGGATGCCGGTGACCAGGGTGAGGGGACAGACGGCTGTTTTAAAGGGACCTCTCGGGATCCCTGGGTGGCGCAGCGGTTTGGCACCTGCCTTTGGCCCAGGGCACGATCCTGGAGACCCGGGATCGAATCCCACATCAGGCTCCCGGTGCATGGAGCCTGCTTCTCCCTCCGCCTGTGTCTCTGCCTCTCTCTCTCTGTGACTATCATAAACAAATAAAAATTAAAAAAAAAAAATAAAATAAAGGGACCTCTCAGGAGAAGGCACTACAAACTGAGACCCCCAGAGCCGGGTGGGCACCTCTCCCCTTGGCCGTCTGCCCGGGGGCGCCCGACTGGCCCCCAGCGAGGGCCTCCCCAGCATCCTGCCTTTGCATCCTTTCCCCCACGGTGGCCAGGTTCTGTGATGTGTCTAAGGAAGGACAGTCTTCTTCCACTCAGGTGGGTGGAGACTTTGCTTTGTGCCACTGCAGGATGTCCAGCCAAGGGATCCCCCGCTCCTCCTCTGGCAGCGGGTGCTCTGCGTCCCCCCTTCCTCCAGGGCATTGGCCTCGTGCTTGAGGGTGGGAAGGAGGTTGCAGGTTCATGCTCTGGGCCGGTTCTGTGTGGCTGCCCTTGGCCTCGGCACTCCTCCATCGTGGGAGACTCGTCGCCGCTCCGTTCTCATGTGCCCAGGGGAGCAGAGCTCCGCAGTGAGCGCAGGCCCCTCCGCGTGGCTAAGTTGCTCCTGGCCCCCACGTAGCAGCCCTGCACTGACTGCCTCCTGCGGCCTGCGCTCTGCCAGAGGTAGAGGAGCCCGGTGTCCTCTGCTGAACCGTCACCGTAAAATACACCAGGTGCCGTTCATTCCTTGAGGTTGGTGGAGACGTGGCCGAGGCTCCAGGTGTCACTGGTTTGTACCTGCACGACGTGCATGCTTGGGAATGGTCCACTCGGCCTCGTGCTGGGCCCCACGCTCCAGGAGCATCGCCTACTTCAGGTTGGTTACATGCCTCTTCACATTTTCTCCATCTTTACTCATGTTTCTTCTCTTAGTTACTGAGACGTGCATTAAAGCATCCCATGGGAATGTGGATTTACCTGTGTGTCCCTGTGGTTCTATTTGCTGCTGTTTTTCCCAGTCCCATCACCAGGTGTGCATAAATTCAGAGGTTTTTTTTTTTAACCTTCCTGGTACACTGACAATTTTATTACCAACTGTTCCCCTTTATCGCTAAATTTGTTTTGTTTAAAGTCTAATATTCATATAGTTTCACAGCTTTGGTAAGATTTGGTAGGATATACATACGTATCCGTATAGACTGTGTGGATGTAGATAAACACATAGGTGTGAGTGTGCATGTGCGTATTTACCCTTAAATAAGTAAAATGCTATTGATCTGTCTCTTTCAACGCTACATGGGTATGGTTGAGTCTGAAATTTTTTTTTTTTTTTTTACACTCAGTTTAACTGGGCAGGTTAGTGCAATTGCGGGGACATGGATGAACCTTGAGGGTATCACGCAAAACGAAATAAGGGAGTCCCAGAAGGATAAATACTACATGATTCTACTTCTATGATGTCCCTAAACTAGTCAGGCTCATAGAAGCAGAGGCTGGAGGGAGGGGGGATGTGGTATGAAGTTTCACTTGTGCAGAATGAATTAGTTCTGGAAGTCCCCCTCATTACCCAGGGTCTGTTGTCGGTAATCCTGGGTTGTGCTGTAAATGTTTAATTTTCAAAGAGCATCTTCACTGAATGTAGCATTCTTGGTTGGCATTTATTTTCTTTTTAGCATGTCAAAGCTATCACTCATTATATCTTCATTTTCATTGTTTTTGGTGAAGAGTTGACTGTCATTTTAATAGGGGCTCTTTCAAGAAAATGTCTTTTTCTCTCGTTTAAAAAATCCCTCTTTGTTTATGGTTATAAATGATTATGCTATGTTATGTTTTGGTGGTGATTTGTTTTATTCTTTCCTCATTGGAATTTGTGGGGCTTCTTGCTTCTGTGGCTTGATGTCTTTCTTTAACTTTGGAAAAGCCTCAGCCAGTATCTTTTCCATTTTTCTTTCTAATTTGTTCTTTTGGGACTCTGACTATGTGCATGTGAACCATTTCCCTGTATTCTTGCAATTTTTAAAAAAGATTTTATTTATTTGAGAGAGAGAGAGAAGAGAAGAGAAGAGTGCACGAGGAAGGACAAGGGGAGAGGGAAAAGCAGACTCCTTGCTGACCAGAGAGCAAGGTTCAATCCCAAGACCCTGGGATGATGACCTGAGCTGAAGGCAGATGCTTCACCGAGTGAACCACCCAGGCACCCCTGTTCTTCCTATTTGGTGCCTGTTGTTCTCTATTTTCCGTGCTTTTGTACCTCTATTATTTATTCTGGACATTTTATTTTGACATTTATCTTCTATTTTACCAAACCTCTCTTCAGCTGTATCTAATTTTTCTCATAAACCCAACCACTTAATTTCATTTTCATAGTTGGACTTTCCAGTTTTAGAATTTTCATGTTTGTTTGTTTGTTTATTTATTTATAGAATTTCCATGTTTTAAAAAAGGCGTTTCCACTTCCCTATGAAGTTGTCAGTTGTGTCCTTTGTCTTCTTGATCATTATGAACATAGTTACTTAAAAGTATATGTCTGATGGCTCCAGTGTTAGGGCCCCCGTGATTCTGTTTCTATTTTCTATTATTTCTTTTGGTTCCGTTCATGTTGTCTTGCCTCCTGTGTATGGTTACCATGTGTCAGATGTTGTGTTTTTAAAGTTTGAAGAAATCAAGTAAGGCTTGGATGTTACCTTTTTCAGGGATAATTTTACATTTTTTGTCAGTGTTTTTCAGTAGTAGAGATCTGAGATCACTTCAGTTCACCTCTGAGTGCTGAGATGATGGCACGGAACTTTTATTTCCTCAGAAAGTCTGTCTACTTCCATTTCACCATGACTCCTGCATTCAGCCCTTTGGTGTCCCAACCAAAGCCAGAGGTTTCACCAGGATGCATTCCTGTTGTCCTAGACCCACGAGCTATGTGAAAGCACAGATCATCCAGCCTTTCTATTGATCCCTTTGGTATCATCAAAGTGCCCTCGGGTAAAGAATCTACAAACATAGGCTGGGCTCCATTTTTGTATAGATCCTGCCCTGCTAATTTTCACTATCTTGTTAGTTCTCTAATGATTTTTTTTCAGACAAAATTGTGAAATACATATAGTATGAAATTTACCATACTATTTTAAAAAAGATTTTATTTTATTTATTCATGATAGACACACAGAGAGAGGCAGAGACACAGGCAGAGGGAGAAGCAGGTTCCATGCAGGGAACCTGACACAGGACTCAATCCTGGGACTCCAGGATCACATCCTGGGCTGAAGGCAGGTGTGAAATCGCAGAGCCACTCAGGCGTCCTCCCCCCCTTTTTTACCATACTATTTTTAAACGTAATGTTCAGTGGTATTAAATATATTCACAATGTCATACAAGCATCACCACCATCCTTTTCTAGAACTCCTTTCATCTTGAGAAACTGAAACTCCATACCCATAAATGATGACACCCCATTCCCCCATCTCCCCAGCAACTGGAAACCACCATTCTACTTTCTGTCTCTCTGGTTTTGATGATTCTAAATATCTCTCTAAGTGGAATCATACAATATTTGTCTTTTTATGCTTGGCTTATTTCATTTAGCATCATGTTCTCCAGGTTTACTCTTGGTGGGGCATATGTCTGGCCTCCCTTCATTTTATGGATGAATGCTATTCCACTGTATGCACATGCCATATTTTGTTTATGCATTCATCCACAATGAACTTGGTTGCTTACATATTTTAGCTCTTGTGAATCATGCTGCTGTGAACATGGGTGTATAAATCTCTCCCTCTTTATTTATAAAATTAAGTAAGCTCCATGCCCAGCACAGAGCCCAACTCATGACTCTGAGATCAAGATCTGAGCCAAGATCAAATCAACGGAACCACCCAGACACCCCTTGTGTACAAATATCTCTTTAAGATCCTGCTTTCAATTCTTCTGGAAATATACCCAGAAGTGGAATTGCTGGATCATATAGTAGCATATATTTTTACTTTTATGAGGAACTGCCATCTTGTTGCAGTAGCTGTACCATTTTACATTCCCACCACTGATGCACTAGGGTTCTGGTTTCTCCACATCCTCTCCAATACTTGTTATTTTCTGTTTTCTTGATAGGAGCCATTCTAATGGGTATAAGGGCATATCCTACTGTAGTTATGATTTGCATTCCCTTAATGATTAGTGATGATGAGCACCTTTTCATGTGCTTGTGACCATTTGTATGTCTTGGAGAAATGTCTATTCAAGTCCTTTGCCCATTTTTTTCATTGAGTTTTCTGTTGTAGTTGACTTTTAGGAGTTCTCTCTATATTCTGGATATTAGCCCCTTATCAGACATATTATTTATAAATATTTTCTCCCATTTTGTGGGTTGCCTTTTACTCTGTTGGGAGTGCCTTTTGATGCACAACATTTTAGAATTTTTATGGAGTCTATTTTTTTTTCTGTGCCCTTGCAGTCATATCCAAGAAATCATTGTTAGATCCAATGTCATGAAGCTTTTGCTCTATGTTTTCTCCTAAGGTTTTTATTGTCTTGGGGCTTACATTTAGGTTCTTGATCCATTTTGAGCTCATTTTTGTACATGGTGTGAAATAAGGGTCTAATTCGTTTTATTGCTTATGGGTATCTAGTTTTTCCAATACCACTTGTTGAAAAGACTGTCTTTTCCCTACTGAATGGTCTTGGCACCCTTGTCAAAAATCACTTGACCATATTTGTAAAGGGTTGTTTTTGGTTTCTTGATTCTATTTCATTGATCTACACATCTGTCTTTATGCCAGTACTACATTGTTTTGATTACTGTAGCATTGTGATAAGTTTTGAAATCATGAAGTGTGAGTCCTCCAGCTTTGTTCTTCTCTTGCAAGATATTTTCTGGTTGTTTGGAGTCCCTTGAGATTCCATGTGAATTTTAGGATGAGTTTTTCTTTTTCTACCAAAAATCTTTGGGATTCTGATAGGGATTGCACTGAGTCTCTGATTGCTTTGGAGTTTTGACAACTTAAAAATATTAAGTCTTCCAATCTGTGAACATGGCATTTTTTATGCCATCTCTAATATTCTTAGCAGTGTTTGGTATTTTTCTTTGTACAAGTCTTTCATCTCATTGGTTGAATTAATTCCTAAGTGTTTTAACCTTTTTGATGCTATTGTAAATAGAATCGTTTTTGTAATACATTTTCAGATTAGTGTATAGAAAAGCAACTGATTTCTGTGGGTTGGCTTTCTATCCTGCTACCTTACTGAATTCATTTATTTGTCCCAAGAGTTTTTTGTGTGGAATCTTTAGGGTTTTCTACTTATGACATTGTATCATCTGCAGAAGATTTTGCTGTATTTTAATTTTATTTTATTTAAAATTACAAAGATAATTTTACTTCTTCCATTACGATTTGAATATATTTTATTTATATTTTCTTGCCTAATTGCTCTGGTTAGAACTTCTAGTACTTTGTTGAATGTTCTCTGATGGAAGTGGTCATCCTTGCCTGTTCCTGATCTAAGTCTTTCACCATTAAGTATAAAATTTGCTGTGGGTTTTTCATATGTGGTTTTTATTATTTTGAGTAGAGGTAATTTGCCATTCTTTCTAGTTTTAGGAAATTTTTTTTTATCACAAGAAGGCATTTAACTTTGTCAAGTTAAATGTTAAAAGCTTTGTCAAGCTTTTTCTGTATCATGAGATGATCATTTTTCCTCCTTTTTTCTGTTAATGTTGTGTATTATTACATTGATTGATTTTCACATCATTGATTAATCATTTTCAAAGATGTTGAACCATCTTTGGATTCTAGAAGCAACTCCCATGTCTGGTTGGCAGACCCATGGGGATCCCAAAAACATTTTTTAGGGTCCACCTGTTGAGGTGTTATTTATATTCCTCAGTGTACTGCATTTGAATTTAAGGTGCAGAAATAATTGTGGACAAAACTGCTAATGCCCTTGAATGAATCCTGGTAGTGACTCTCAATTCTGACTAGTAGTTGTTGTGTTCTGTGCCTCAAAACATCCACAGTAAAATGAAACTGTCTGTTTCACTCAAGAATGTCCTTAATGAAGCAGGAGAAACTGCTAGTTTTATTTAGTGTCAATCCTTGGGTACACCTGGTGTGCATATTCCGTGTGACCAAAGGCAGGCGCACCCAGAACACTCTTGCTGTACCCTGAATACAATGGCACTTGAGTTGTGAGCTAAACTGGCTTCTGTTTTCACAGAACACTGTCTTTTCTTGAAAGAACAACTGACAGACAAATTATGATCATTCAAACCTGTGTGCTCAGCAGACATTTTCTCAAAAATGAAAGAAGTGAGCTTGTCACTTCAGGGAAAACAACTGACAAAATTAATTGTAATAATATTGATAAATTTTGAATTTTCACATGAAAATTAGGATTTTGTAATGCTCGCATCTGCTACCTCGAGCTTGCCAGTGCCCCTGTGCTTGAAGACTTCTCTGATGAGATTAATGATGATATTAACAAATGTGACTTCTTAATACTGAATAGTGAAATATATCGACATTTGGAAGATCTGCATGGCTCCGTGAAGTGACAATTTCCAAATGGTGAATGCATGATGTTATAAAACCCTGTGTCACTAAAAGATCCACTCAGAGTGCAAGATGCAAGAGATTTTGATAAGGTTCTGGTCAGGATGAGGTGGTCCTGTTTGGTGTCTTGTTTCTTGATGCTCCTCGGTTGATGCTAATATGGAGCCAGAGTGAAAGCCACTGCCTTAGCCTACCTTTTAATTTTAAAAATGGGGTATGGGGCACTTGGGTGGCTCAGTGGTTGAGCATCTGCCCAGCTCAGGGAGTGATCCTAGGTCCTGGGATCGAGTCCTGCATCAGGCTTCTTGCATGAAACCCACTTCTCCCTCTGCCTGTGTCTCTGCCTCTCTCTCTCTGGGTCTTTCAGGAATAAATGAATAAAATCATAAATAAATAAATAAATAAATAAATAAATAAATAAATAAATAAAATTTAAAAATGGGGTAAACCAAAGCCCAGGAGGGAATAAGGCGTGCGTGAGCTTGCACATGAGCTAAGGCAGCCCAGGACTGAGATTCCTGGACTCAGCATCAGTGATTCTGGAGAATAAGAGGAGGGCAGATCCTGCTTCTTGCTGAGCCTCAGAGGGAGGCTCTGATGGGCCTTGCGGGGCACAGCAGGTGGGACTGGGCTGAGGACTGACATTTGGGGCAGGTGGAACAGGTGGGCCCAGGGGGACGGGTGGGACATGGCACCCACATTGTGGGGAGGGTGTTTGAGGAACGCTGAGCCCACAGAGCAGTCCTGAAGCTGCTCTTAGAGTCGGCGTGGCGAGAGGATGGGACAGCCGGGAGAGAAAGGACATGTGTGGCCAGGGCTCGAAGGTCCTTTCCGAAGCCGAGTAGCCCTGGTCTTCAAAGGTGAATTGTTTCAGGTACCACCCCCCCGCCACATGCCCTCCCCGACATGAAACAGCGCTTATCGGAGGCTTTAGGTGGCAAAGCCTTGAACATGGTCTTGAATATTTTATTTAACTGTGAAGCAGCGTTGGGCCCTTACAATGCTGCATGGGGGCTCAGGGGCAGCCAGGGATTTTCTGGCAAGCAGCTGCCTCTGGACAAGACCCCAGGTCCACCTGTCCAGGCCCCAAACAGCCCCATAGGCCCTGCGCCTCCTCCCTTTGGGCCAGCTGTCAGATGGTGGCGGCTTGATTGGAACCCGAGCAGCAAGTGCTTTCAGAAGTGGCTGCGGGTGGTTATTTTGGGGACGCTGGGATGTAGCGAGGATTTAAGGGCCCAAAATATCTTCCATGAGACCACGCCAGGGCCTAAAGCTCTGAGCCCTGGATTTCCTCTGAGGTCAGTGGTGGTGAGGGCTCCCTCACCAGGCTGCGCTGCACCCGCCCCAGGAGCCCGGCCGGGCGAAGGCTCTCCACCCCTGGCCGGGCATCCGCGCTCAGCAGCCTCTTGTGAGCGTGTTGAAGTATTAATCGCATCACGGTCAGGCTGTGCCTTTCATCTGCTGCAAATACGTGCAGTGTGGTTCTGTTTCGTGGACAGAGGCCCCAGCAATGCCGCTGACGGGACGAGGGGGTGCAGGGGCAGCTGACCGCCAGGAGCATTGATTCCGTCCATGGAGGGCGCGCACCCCAAGGAAACGTGCGAGCGACCTTCCAGGTCCTGGGGCCCAGCACCTCCACCCAGGGCCACCCCATTCGCCCACAGGGGCTCCCGCTGGCACCTACTTTTGCATCCGTGTCTCTTCCTGTTGGCCGTGGGACCTTGGGCAGGGAGTCTACCTCTCTGAGCCTCGTCTGGGCCTCGTCTGGTCCCAGGAGGATGAACCGTGGGCATGGCCTCTGCTGGTGGCCAGGGTGCTGCGGGTGGGCGGGCCGTCTTTCCTCACCCTGTGGCCCGTGGAGCCCTGCTCATGCCTGGACTGGATGGAGGTTTTGAGGGAACCGTCGAGTGCAGGGTACGGGGTAGGTGCCGAGAAGTCTAGAAAATCATGGGCAGTTGAAAGCTTTGCTCTCTCTCCGATGTTACCGGGTGCGAGGGAAACGCCCTGCTTGGAAGGGGGACTGTTGGTGTGGTCGGTACAGAACACCCCAAAGGTGTCTGCGTCCTCCTGCCTGGGCCCGGTGGCTTGTTGTCCAGGACCAAGGGGAATTATGGTCACACATGGAATTGGAGGGGCAGTCAGCTCACCCCAAGATGGGGGTCCCTGGGCGGGTCCTTTTCAGAGGGAGGGTCAGGGTCAGGGAGAGATGCACAGAGACCCCACCTGCTCTCACCGCTCGAGGGTGCGAGGGGGCAGGAGCCGGGGATGCGGCGCCTCCAGAACCTGGAGGAGGTGAAGGAGCGGATGGCCCCGGAGCCTCCAGAGGGCAGGCGGCCCGGCTGGCACCTCGCCCTTAGCCCCGTGGGACCCAGTTCTCACCTCTGAGCTGCAGACTGCAGGATGACAGCTGTGCGCGTGTTAGCATCCTCCCGGGGCGCATCCTCGACACCCCGCGCTGCCCCGGGAGGGGTGCTGACGCGCGGGGTGTGCGTGCGTACGTGTGTGTGTGTGCACCTGGCTCGGTGCTCATGGGCTTGCAGGGGGACGGGCACAAGTACTCAGCTGCCGCCGATGCTCCTGCCCCGGTTTCCAGGTGTGGCAGCTGGGAGTGAGCTGGCCAGGCGCCCCGGGAGCCCCCAGCTCCAGCTCGGTGGCCCTGTCTCCATGTGTCCCCTTCGTCCAGGGCTGTGTGCTGGTCAGAAAGCGCTTGGAGGGCTCCCGGGAGGAGAGGCTCCCCCACCCCGGGTGTGGGGGGGGTGATGGGGGAGCGACTAGGACACTCAAGCAGGAGGAAGCATGGGATGCTGCACTGGGGGTGCCCCGATGGAGGCGCCCAGGCCCCGCCCCGTTCCCCGGGCCCGACACCCTGAAGCTGGGAGACTCGAAGCGGAGAAATGGAGAAAACCGAGGGCTTCTGGACCTTCCAATCCGCTGACGTTCAATAACGCTTACTCATGTGGAAGAAAAGCTCTTCGCCGACAGCAAACTTGACGAGGACTCTAATTATGGGCGAACCAGGTGCCAGGAATGTTTAGAGTCTTTTCTCAAAGGTTTTCCTTACACTGCCTTTCCAATCCTGATCACGCCAGTGCACACACGCACACACCTGCTCACACACAGGCACATGCAGTCACATGTACTCACACACAGACACACACATGTGGAGACGTGTGTAGACACAGACATACACTGACACACAAGGCACACAGAATCACACTTATGCATGTACTCACACACATGCTCACATGCAGTCACACATGTGCTCACACACAGTGTCACATGTACACATGTGTCAGACGCATGTGCTTACACATACCTCCTCACAACACAGGCACACAGACACACTTGCTCACACACAAAGCACAGAGTCACACACAAGTCTCACAGACACATCTCACACACACTTGCTCACAACATAGGCACACACAGACACATGCATGTGGAGACACCTGTGTAGACACAGACATATGCTGACACACAGGCACACAGAGTCACACACATGCACTCATAGACACACATGGTCACACACAGTCACACTTACACATGTGCTCACAGACACACAGTCACACATACCTGCTCACACGCAGGTACGCACAGTCACACGTACACATGTGCAGACACACGTGCTCACACACAGATACACATGCTCACACAAAGACACACACAGTCACACACATGTACTTACACACACATGCTCATACACAGGCCCACTTATACACGTTCAGGCACACATGCTCACACATAGACATACATGCTTGTACACACATGCTCACACACGGACACACATGGGCAGACACACTCAAGCACATGCTCATACGCAAGGCACAAAGCCATGCTCACACATGTGCATACCCTCACACATGTGCTGACATTCCCACTTATGCAAACACACACGCACACAAACATACACAGGCATCACACACATGCATATGTGCACCCATGCACACACATACACATGAGCATTTGTGCAAACATACATGTGCACATACAGCCCGACCCTAGGGCCTGTCCATGACCCAGCAGAGCCCTTTTGAGGGGCACCAGGGCACCGCAGCCAGGCTGTGCTGTTGATCTCAGGGTCCCAGAATTGAGGAGGGGCACTAGGATGGCCAGGGAGCCACTGTCCTTGGGGGCAGGACCCCTGAGCTGGCCTTGGCCAGCACAGGACCACAGTCTCTCGTCGGCACTGTCAGGTCTGATCTGTGAGCGGGTCTGCGGTGGGGATAGACGGGCCTGCGGCCTGGTGGCTCCTGCCTGACCCTGCCCTCGGGGCTCCCTGTGAGTTCTCAGGCTCAGTGCCAGAAGAGGTGACATTTGGGGAAAGGACAGATGCTCATTGTTGTCCTAAAGTCTTCCGCTTGGAGAAGGGATTCCTGGCACATCCATGAGTGGGCACTGGGGTTGGGAGCCCTGGTCCCAGAGACCTCGAGTCCTCCTCATGGCACCTAGGATGAAGGACAGCATCCTTGGACGGCCCCAGCACCCTGCTGGGTGTGGCCCGACCCCTATCCCTGGTGTCATCCCCCACCTCTGCCTGTGCTCTCAGCTTTCCAGCAGCACTGGCTTTTCCTGGGGGCCGTGGCCCCTCCAACCACAGGAACTTTGCCCATCTTGCTTGCACCCCCTTCCTCCTGGTCTCAGGACTCTTCTCCACTCGTTGGGACTCCACTTCAAACATTATTCCTTTAAGAACTTCTTTTACCCCCTTGGCTTGGCTACCCCTCCCCCCCAAATATCCTTGATATTTGAGCCCTGTCTCTCTTATAGCTTCACATCCATCTGCACGATGATCTGATTGGATCTGGTTCCCTTCTGGCCTGTGAAGTTGGGGGAGGCAGGGAGCTGGCTTGCCCGGTGGCTTCAGCCTGCGTGTGCAGGGGGAGGGCAGCCATCAGAACCGTGGCCCCTGCAGAGCACCCCGGTGCTGCGCCAGGTCTGAGCGCCTCACGTAAGCCACCTCACCAAGTTTGCAAAGCAACCCCCCGGGCAGGTGCTGTTACGATGTCCATTCCAGAGAGAGGGAGGTACGTTGGGGCCAAGCAGGGAATCCGAGGTTAAACCCGGTAAACTGAGGCACAGCAGGGCTAACTGGGATATCTGAGGTCACCCCTGGTAAACTGAGGCACAGCAGGGCCAACAGGGTATGTGCAGCTGTACACAGTAAGGGCGGGTGGCCTGGCTCTGGGTGGCGCCCTCCCAAGCAGCACCTCCAGCCGCGTGCTGCGTCTGCGTTGGTTAAAATGCTGTTTTAATGACTCAGGTACACCTGCCGCGTTTCAAGCGCGTCGCAGCTCGTGAAGCTCGTGGCTGTCCCCAGCTCCCACCCGTACCATGCCCACCCCCGTGGAAGCTTCCATGGAGGCCCTGCTCTAGGGTTGGTCTTGACTTTGCAGGGAAGGGCAGCCCCCGAGTGCCCCGTCCCAAGGCCACACCGCGGAAGGGGTGTGCCAGGCTCCCTGGAGCTGGGGACCTGGTGCTGGACACCAGGTGCCCTGTCTGCAGGCTGTGAGGGACTCCAGGCTGTGGCCGGACAGGAAGCTTTGGCCTTCAGAGCCCCCCCGGGGCCAGGGCACCGCTTCTCTTCCTCCCCCTCCTGCCTCCCCTCCCCGTTCTGCTCCCAGCCCCACGCCGTTCCTAACTGGGGGGCTGTAGAGGAGCAGCCGGTGGCCAGCGTGTGGCCCGTGGCACGGGCTTGGCTCTAGCCTGTGCTGGAGTCCAGGGTGGAGCCGTGCTGGTCTCTCCCTGGCCCCAGGCTGGTGGTTAATCTCAGGGTGTCTGGCCCACTCAGTCTGGGGGGCCCTTCCTCCTGGGGCCTGGATTCAGGATCCTGTGTGTCCTCTGGGGTTCAGCTCCGTGGGTGCAAGTGGGGGCTTCGGCGCCCGTGCCCCTCCGCCCCCCACCGTGCGCCAACGATTCTCAAACGGGCTTTCCGTGGCTCTCCACCAGCCTACTCAGCCTTTGCTGCCTTCCTTCCCCTCTTGCAATTTTGGCTGAGAATGTCGTGTTTCTCACGGAGTAAAGGGTCGTCGGTCCCCGTGGTTGGGATCACCTTGACCTCAGAGCCCTGGAGGCGGGGGCCTCTCCTGTGCTCACCTCCCTTGTGATGTCCGAGGAGCTCTGGGGGACCCTGCTTCCCTCCAGGCTGCGACAACCCCCTTGACGATATGCCCCTGCTGTGTGCTGACCCGCTGGCTCTGCGTCCTGGCCCTGTTTGCTCCCCACCACAGGGGCCACAGGCACAGGCGTGGGCCAACGAAGCCAGGGCGTCATGCTTTCTGGGACGCACCTGCAGTGCTCACCCCGCGGCCCGTGTGCCCCTCGCGTGTCTCCAGCTACCTTTTGCCGGTGGGTCTCAACAACATCAGCCCCACAGAAGCTGCCTGTGTCCCCGTGAATCCTCCTCTGGCTCATGTCACTGCCATTCCCCCGGGGGAGCCGAGGGAAGATGCCCAGAACTGGGAAGGCACGGATGTTCGGGGGGGGGGGGGGCTGGTGACGTGGATGACAGGCTTCCATGGCAGCAGAGAGGCCACCTGTGCCTCATGACTAAGGGCACAGGTTTTGCCGGCTGACAGAGGCCAGGCTGAAGCTCATTTCCCCACCACTGGCTGTGGCCCTTGGGGGAGACACGAAGCTCCCTAAATCTCCTTTGTGAAATGGGAACAATGGGGTACGCAAAACACATCCATCAAGAGTGGCTCCCTGCCCTCCATCTCTCCACACCCCCTTCTGGCTCTGCCCGCCCCCTACCCCCGATGACACCCTATCAGTTTGCCTGCTGCCCAACCCAGCACGTACCACGTGTGCTCCATGCTCTAGGCTGGGCCTGCTGTCAGGTGCTAGAAGGTTCCCTGTGGGTGGGATGAGGTGCCTGCCAGCGAGGAGCTCACCGTCCCGCGGGGGGCGATCCAGTGCTCGTGCAGTCAAGGCCATCTGCCTTAGCCCGGCTTTCCTGAAGGCACAGCTGTGCTTCATGGGAGGACCCTGCTGAGGGGTCAGGCAGGTGGGGGAGCCCGTAAGACGAGCACGTGTCATCGGCTGAGCAAGGCTGACTGCTCCCACCGGGGAAGCATGCCCTCGAGAGGCCACGTAACCCTGTCCCTGGCCATCCCCAGGAACAGGGATTGATCCCCCGGTTAAGGGCTCCCGACCCAGAGCTCTGGATGGGGTCCCCCAGTGGCATTGACCAGGAAGCCATCTGCTCATTCATCCAACATTCAGGGATGCCCCCCGTGCCCCCCTGTAGTTCTGGACCCAATGTTGTTCTGGGGTCAGGGACTCCCAGGAGCCCCCCTGCACCAGGGACATCCATCTGCCTGCAGCATCTAGGCCCCCACAGGCTGGCCCAGATGAGGTTTCCACCTGTCTGGGGTGACTCAGGGATTGTGACCCTGCTTGCCGTTGCTCACGGTCTGGAGCTGCAAGTGTTCAGCACCTGAACTTGAGATTCTGGGGTGTGTCGGCACCACCCTGGCCGAGTGGTGGTGGGCACCTGGGGGTAGAGCGTCCCTCTGCCTCTTGCCACCTGCGTGGCTGGACAGGTGCTGAGCCGTTCTGATAGTAACGCTCGCTTCGTGCCGCTCACCAGCTTTCCTGAAATGACACACGAAGGGTCAGCCCTTGCCCCCAGCAGCCCCCAGCCAGCTCAGCGTGGTCTGGGGACATAGAGGAAGCGCACACAGTCCCCAGAGAGGAGAGAGTGTCAGATCACAATGCACTTTTCCATTTTGTCTTGAGTGTTTAATAGACACGTCTGTCTGCTTCGATCCGGAACACCAGGGAAGTGCCCGGAGGGAACCCAACCGGGAGGGCAGGTGGGTGGAGCTCCCTTTCCAGGTCTATCTGCTCCCAGAAGTTTCTGGAGAGGTCGAGAATACAGCCTGTGGTGTGGAGTGACTCTGGCTCCCGCTTGGCCCTCAGTGCCTGACCTGCCGTTGGGGCTTTCAGAGGCGCCGGGGACAGACGTTGTCCAGGGCCTCAGGCTTCCCAACCCATCCTGTGCTGCTTGTGGGGCTCTTCATTTCCTAATAAGCCTGAAAACAGTGGATTTTAACACTGCTGTCATTGAAGGCCATCCATTTGAGCCTGCCTCCTCCCCCCTACAGTCAGGTCTTCCCCTGGTGTCTGCAGTGACTTCTAAATTACTGCAAGGATGTGGCCTGGTGTGCCTGTCGTTGGGGCCTGCTGTGCCCGCAAGGCCTGGCCGCACTGTGCTTCTGTCCACGGTGACCTGGAGGCTCGTGCTGGGCAGAGGCACATCCTTGCTGGTCCAGGCTCCTAGGAGCCCCGATGTCCCTGGGGGTCCCTTATAAATCACACCGAACCCCGAGCTGCCCTCTGTCCTGCTCCTGTGGCTTTGCTCAGGCTGCTGGACCATATTCTGTGGCCCGGGAGGCTTGGGCAGCAAACATTACTTCCCGCGTCTGGATTCGGAAAGCTGAGGTCAGCATGTCAGCAGGGTCGGGTTTAGGGGAAGGTCCTCTCTCTGGTTTGTAGATGTTTGTCTTCCTGTTACACCTTCACGCGGCCAAGAGAGACCCCCTCCTCTCTGTTTAGGGTGCTAATCCCATTGTGGGGGCCACCTTCATGCCCTCATTCAAACCCAGTCCCCCCAAAGGCGCCCCATCCTGATACCATCCCACTGGGGGTTAGGGTTTCAGCATACAGATGTGGAGGGTAGAAACACCCATAAGACCCCTCCATTCCCCACCTCTTTATGTGGGCGAGGACCAGCGGTAACCCTCTCTAACTGGTTTCTTGCAGCCTTTGGTGCTTCTTAGCAGGACAAAGCTGGGGTGCGGTGACAGCCAGCTTTCCCCCAAGCCCACTGTACCTAGCAATGGCCCCTTTCTCTTCTACACCCACTGCTGCCTCCCTTCCTGACTCCATCCTGCATCTTGTAATGTGGGCATGAGGACTGCATTTCGCTACTGCTGGTCATCCTGCAGGAACTGAGTTCCAGAAGCCTCTCTATTGTTCTCCATGGCACAGAGCCATTTCCAGTGTTTTCCTTTTGAAGACGAGGAGAATGTTAATTCTGAGTTCAGAGCCTACTCAATGAACCTCGATTCCTTATCTGTAAAAGCTGATAAGAATACCTTCCCCTGCAGAATGCTTGTGAGGACCACCCACTCTCTGACCCCCAGGAAAGGAGCCGCCAGGAGCACGATGCACACATCTACTCGGGCATTGCCGCTTCTGCTGGCGCTGTCACCATGCTGTGTGCACTGCATATACTTTTTATGACTTATAGTCAATATGGCAAAATGAGTTGATATGGGATACCTCCCGTTGTGTCAACCATGCAGAAAGGATGAATAAAATATGACAAAAAAAAAAAAAAACCTGTAACTTTGTGCAGAACCTGAAAGCAAGGGGAAGCATTGGTACCAGAGACAGGGAGGGCTCAAAATCAGAATGAGGGACATGAGTCCAAGTACAATATGGGAAGTAGGGTTGGGGAGAGCTGGTGCTGAGTTCCTTTCCTCGAGTCAGGCTCATGATGAAGGCTGCCATGGCCATGGATGGGACAACCAAGTGGGTCCCCGCTCTACGCCGTGGGGTCCTGATTTTGGAATGACAATCCTGTGATGCATGGCACCCATATTTATACTGCAGAAGCCCGGAGATGGGACGTCTGGGTTGGGTCTTGGAAAAAAAAAATGAACATGTCCAGAGTGGATGGAAGCCCTTTGTCTCCAACAGACAACAAATGCCAAAGCTCTGCACAGGGATGCCGCCATCGGGGATACTCGGGACCCCCCAGGAAAACAGATCTCGCGGAAGACGCACCTCTGCACAGAGGCCACACAGCACAGCAAAGAACTCGCATTCCAGGTGTACAGATGAGAGAGCACCCTGAAGACTGAAAAAGAAGCACGTTTAGCTTTTTTCAGCAAGCGCAGCGTTTCAGGACTACGTGGGCAAAAGTAGAGCGTTGTGAAGAAACTGAACAGGTAGTTGTAAAAAAAAAAAAAAAAAAGAAAGAAGCAGAGGGAGATTCTGAAATGTAAAATATGGTCGTTGAAAGGAAAAAGGTGTTTATAGGCACTGCTCTCACTCCCAAGGCAATTGTCTCAGGCATATACACGTTTTGCTGCTTCCAGACTTGGGGATATAGGAAGGAAAGAGTCGACGAAGCGCCCATCTGTTACCTCCGTTGTGAATCTGTGCTCTATTGAGGGAAAGGGAGCTGGGAACATGGAACATTTGTGCAGAACTTACTCTGGCCGGGCTCGGGGCTGAACCTTTAGTGGGCATCGCGGCTCATTTAGTTTTGCCAACAGCCCTTCCAAGGAGGTCAGCTCTTACCTGCGCTACAGGTGGAGAGGCTGAGGCTGGGGAGGAGGCGCGGCGATCCGTGCCTTGGATTGGCGGTGCAGAGCTGAGGCTGGGGTCCCCGGACCATGGGCCGATTGTGGCATCACCGCACGGCCAGTGCTGCAGAGAGACCACACGCGCTCGTCCCCTCTGGGTCAGGCTCCCACGGGCGCGGTTCAGGTCCGTTTCCTGAGTGACTAATTTGGTGACGTTAAGCTGTTTCATGAAGGCCTATTTATGTATTGTTTGGCATATATTTCATTTTGCTGACTCTCTGGCCACAGTACCTGCCTCTGCCTGTGAGCCCTTGCCCTTGTCAACATCCATCATGCTTCTCCTCCCATCTCCACGCATCCCTTTTGGGTGGTTTGGCTGACTTGCATCCCTGAGGGCTGGTCCTGGGACAAAAATTCAAGGCTGACAAAAGCTCCTGGTGGTCCCCTGATCCTCTAGGGACTCACTGACTTGTTTGCCAGAGGACCTGGTGAGACGCCTGCGAGGTGGCATCCATTATGCAGATTGATTAGACTTCAGGGAGTGGATCAGGAATGCGTGAGGCATAACAATTGATGGAGTTAATTGTAATTAATGACTAAGAAGCTCTTTAAGAATTCAAGATTAATTAAAAAAGACACCAAAAAAAAAAAAAAAAAAAGAAGAAGGCACCTATAAGGGTACAAAACAGGTCCAACCATCTTTAAATGCTTCTCATTCAATACATGTTTATGAGAAGTAGGTTTTTTTTCTTTCTTCCAGATGTGCTTGTAGAAGAACACATGAAACACTGTTCCTAAAATATCTCTTAAGTACAACCCCCTCCCCCAAGGTGAGAAAAAAGAGTGGGAGTTTAAGATACACACAAATACTCTATGAAGGATATTGGGGTTTAAGTCGGCGGGGAATCGGGCAGTGGATCAGCTGACAAATTGCTTTAAGTTTGGTGACTTTCGGTAAAGTGGTAGCTTCCCTTCCTAGGCACTTTGGGCATCTTATTTCAAAAAGGAAAGAGATCATTTAAGTCTAAAGGAAGGTAGAAGAAGTCTAGATATTTCCAGCGAGAAGTGTGCTAAAAATCTAAGGTGTGGGAGAAGAAATTAGTGGTCTCGGCCATTGTAGTCACGGTGGTTTGAAGGCAGCTGAAAATCTTTGATAGGCCAGGCATCCAGAGACACTCCTGTCCCTTGAGTCTGGGTGGGCTCTGCGACACGTGACAGGAGAATATGGCAGGGGCGGCCCCATGCCAGTGTTCCCGCAGGGTCCTTCAAAGCCTGCTAACTTCCACTTGTCTCTGGACTGGCTTTTACACCAGGACACCATATTGTGAGGAAGCCCAACCAGCCACGTGGGAGGCCCTGAGCCCTGGCCTCCGGGCTGCACAGACCGGGCCACGGAGCCACGTGGGAAGTGCACCCTCCCTCCAGGAGGCTGCCCTAGGTGACCACATGCAACAGAGAGGGGGCTCATTGCTGATGAGCTCTACCCAAATTCCAGATCTGTAAGCAAGGAGAAAGTGTGTTGGTGGCTTTAGCCACCAAGTCTGATAGTTGACTAGATAAATAGGTAACAGCAATAGATAGAAGGAAATCAGAGTAACAGTGAAATGAGGCATGCCGGAAACTCCCTTCCTGTCCAAACACACATTAATGTGTTAAAATAGAAGTAAATAGATATTATTTATTTACTTAACAAATAAAACACTTATCCTATTTAAAAAGTACGTGGATGTAACAGTGGCAACGCTGGGAAGTCTCCAGGTGTTAGACAAGAAGAGGACTCCTGGCTTGGTAGGGAGGGCATCAGCCTGCCCGGGCCTCAGGTGTGAGATCAGGCGGGTGCCTGAGATGCTGGGGTTTCATGCCTCCTTTGGGCCTGGAGTGAAGGCCTGAGGACCTGGTATTTAAAAGGATCCAGCCTGGTCTTGCTGCAAACAGCTCGGGGCAGGGAAGGATCTCGCAGTTTAGGAGAGGAAATCGAACAACCTGCAGGTGGCCCCCAGAGAAGCAGACCAGAAACCAGCTGTCTTAGGCAGACGCGATCTTCTGGGAGTGGAGGCTTCACCAGGCCTCATGGGAGGCTGATCCACATGGCACCACAGTGTGAAAACCTGCGACGAGGACTTGTAGTCCAAACTGGAGCACTCTGGATGCAGTGAACTCCTGAAGCACTTCTAAAACACTGTTCTACAGAAGTGTCCTCATATTCCACAAAGAAGCAGAAATATGGTGGATGCCAGCTTCCAGGAGGTGAGCTGGTGTAAACACATACGAGCCATGAAGAAACCCCATCAGGATGAGGGGCAGCTGGCAGCGAACCCTGGAGAATTCACCCCCGAGGAAGTGGAGATGATAGAGCATCCTAACAGGGCTTTCGAGTAAGCGCCATTCAAAAGTGGTCAAAGAGATAAAAAGGCAGAATTCATAAAGTCTCAAAAGGGCATTACTAAAAACAAAAGGATATCACTAAAGATTTTTTAAAAAATGGAATTGTAGCATTGAGAAATCTAAGCAAATAACAACTTAAACAAACAACCTGTCATTAGATATTTTATAGGAAAGATGTCACACCTCCATGGAGGGAGAGAGATGGTGCATCGGAAGATTCATGTGAGTACAGAGGCCCAGAAGGCAGCTCCGAGGGGAAATCAGGGGACATGGGCTCCGCCACAGTCGCTGCGCCTCACGTGTCCTTGAGTATGGCTCTCTCCTGAAATCCCAGCGACACATTTATACGCGGGTCCCTCTACTCTCAGACACACGCTGGTGCACTCACGTTGCGTTTCTTTGGTGTGTGGCACACGAGGGTTTTCTTTCTCATCTTGAGTTTGTCCTATATTTTTTCTCATTAGGATTTATTCTGCAAAGGGAGACAGAACATGAAAGACTCTTAACTCTGGGAAACAAACTAGGGGTGGTGGAAGGGGAGTGGGCGGGGCGTGGGGGTGACTGGGTGACGGGCACTGAGGTGGGCACTTGATGGCATGAGCACTGGGTGTTATTCTGTATGTTGGCAAGTTGAACACCAATAAAAAATAAATTTATAAAAAAAAGGATTTATTCTGCATATATTTTTGGAGTGAGGAGAGAGCCTTTTGCTCAGTTTATCCCTTTTGGCCCAGGTTCCCAGCAGAAATAGTCTGAGCTGCACAATCAAGAAGCCCTGAGTTGCACAAGGCTACATCCCTTCAAATTTAAATTAATCAGAATGAAACAAAATAAGAAGAAGTTCCGTATCTCGGTTGTGCTAGCCACCCCGCAGGTGCCCCCCAGCCCCCCTCCCCCCACGGCATGTGGCTACTGTGCTGGGCGGTGCAGAAGGAGAACATCCCATCACTGCAGAGATTCTGTGGTGGGAGGTGGGGGCCTGCTCTAGAGGGTCCAGGAAGACCCAACAGGGAAGTCACAAGATGGAATTTGGACTCCCCAGAAAGGAAGCTTCTGCAGAGGGGCGGTGGGCTCCCCACCACCATGTGGGGGACGCTCCCTGCTAGGGGCTGCGGAGAGATTCTTGCTGGGGTTGGAAACCCAAGGGAAGTGGGTCACGTGCACCCTCGGGGGCTCCGAGTCCCCAACGGTGGCCTAGGACAGAGCCGGGAGACGAGAGAAGGAATTTGGAGCAGCTGCTCGGCCCTCGTCCCCTCCTGGTGAGCAGGAAATTCTGCATCTGTAGGATCTGGGCACTGGGAGCTCAGGGAGCTGTTTCCAGATGTTGCTAAATTACACCACAACCCACAGCACCAGATTGCAGCAACACGGATTCATTTATATGCACACAGATTTTGACATGAACTGCATTTCAAAATTAAGCAGAAACAGGGAACTGCAGCAGCTTCTGGTCGTTGTGATAAAGAACAGGGGAGGCGAGCCCGCTGGTGGGCCGAGCAGCAGCAGCTCCCGGAGCACTTTGCCTTGACAAAGCCAACGGGCGGGCAGGATGCTGCGTCTCCGGGAGACTGTCCCCCAGCCGCAGTGGCGAGGACGGGGCTCCTCCCGGTGGCAGAGCAAGGTCGGAGCAGAGTATGTCCCCAGTCAAGGAGGCTGGAAAGTGCCGTCCCCAACTTGTCGGGGAAGCGTGGCAAATGGGTCAGCGTGGCAAGCGGGGGAGCCCAGCAAATTCATCTCTTGCTTGGAGCCACCCGAGTTCCTAGTAAATGACACAGTGAGGCCCCGGGGGCCCTGTTCACGGCAGGTGGAGTGACAGACACAGGGACAGGAGGGCTCTGGGGGGCAGGCCCGGGGGCACAGGGCCACAGAGACGCTGGACCCCAGATGGGCGCATTGGCTCACTCATCCCTGGTGCTGAGTTGTGGGGTTTCAGGCATGTTTGGGACCTCACGCCCCTCCTTGCGGGGTTTGCTATCCAGTGAGGAGTGAGGGAGAGAGAAAGCACGCTGGGGATCCATCTTGGGACAGGTGCAGGGGAGGTGTGACCCCAGTTCTCAGCAGGGGCAGCACCCGAGCCTGGGGGAGCAGGGTGTTTGTTTTCTGTGGCTGCAAAGCCCCACAAATAGGGAGGTCTTGCTCCCTCTGGAAGCTGCGGGGAAGGGGCCCCCCTGGCCACTCCCTGCCTCTCGTGCTGCTGGGTCCTGGGCCTGCAGAACACGACGCCTGCCGTGGGCATCCCGCGGCCGTCTCCTGAGTGTCTCCATCCTCGCTGCTTGTGTGGGATGAGTACGGCCCCATATAGCTGGTCACCTTGCAAAGGCTTTCTTCCTTTCTTTCTCCTTCCTTCCTTCCTTCCTTCCTTCCTTCCTTCCTTCCTTCCTTCCTTCCTTCCTTCCTTCCCTTCCTTCCCTTCCTTCCCTTCCTTCCCTTCCTTTCCTTGGATTTTACTTGAGAGAGAGTGAGCGAGCACAGCAAGGGGAGGGGCAGAGGGAGAGGGAGAAGCAGACTCCCCGCCGAGCAAGGAGCCTAATGCGGGGCTTGATCCCAGGCCCCCGAGACCATGATCTGAGCTGAAGGCAGACGCTTTACCGACTGAGCCCCCCAGGCAGCCCCTGTTTCTAAGCAAGGTCACACTCTGAGGTCCTGGGCGCTAGGACTCCAACATACCTTCTGGGGGGACATCACTAAAGCCAGGACAACAGAAGAAGAGGGGGTGAGCAGTTGTCGGTGTTTCCCAAGTCAGAAGCCGGGCAGCGAGCTGTGGGTACCAGGTCGGGCGCCCGCAGCTCCTTGGTGCAGCCAGGGCCCCCGGCATATCCGCTTGCCCTGCTCTTGTCTGCGCTGCCGCCAGAGCCTTGCATGTGGCCCGAGCCCGCCAGAGGCACCTGTCCGGAGCGCACACTGAGCTCCTCGGATTCTCAAGGGGCCTTATCGCGAGGACGCAGGCGCCTTTCAGGGACACGCAGGGGCTCTGCACAAACTGTTTCGGGCGGATCCGTCCAGCACCACGGTTTTGTAAGAGCAGCAACTTGCTGGACCCTGTACAGCGCCCCATCTCGCTCGCCCTCACTGCAAACTCGGCAGGCGCGTGCTCGTTCCCACGGGCAGGAGAAACCAGGGACGCAGGGAGTTTAATTCATTTCTATGTAGCATGTGCTGAACACAAATAAAACATTTGCAGGAGGGGGTGCCCAGGTGTGACCCTGGGGTCCCGGGATCGGGTCCCACATTGGGCTCCCTGCATGGAGCCTGCTTCTCCCTCTGCCTGTGTCTCTCTCTCTCTCTGTGTGTCTCTCATAAATAAATAAATAAATAAAATCTTTAAAAAAAAACCCACAACAACTTGTGCAGGACACACAGCTAGCCTGTAATTCAAAGATTCCAGATGCAAACCTGGGCACACGTGCTCGTCCCTCCTGCTCTTCCCTGAAATCATAGCCTCCAAACACTAACCCTTTGTCCATCCTGCCATGGCAATGCTTCCCCAGGTGTTCTGGAAGCTTCTGACCCTCTGGATCTCCCTGTCTATGCTCACCCACCTGCTTACCCTTCGGGCCTCCATTGGGATCACCCGGGCCTCTCCTCACTGCGCCCCCCACCTTCTTTACTTCTTGGTTCTTGTCCTTCCTCTTTCCTTTCTGACCTCGGGTGCAGAGTGGGTTGGTCACATTTTCTACATCCTGACATGAAATAGAAAGATCTTTTCTTAAAAAAAAAAAAAAGTCAATATAAAGATTTAATACTGTTATCGGGTATTTAAATATATACTCATTCATGAGACATTTTTTAACATTTTGCAGCATACCAGATTAATTTTTCTTAATAAATGTTACTCTACTAAACATAATCATTGAGAAACGTTTTAACCTGTTTTTTGTTTTCCTGTTTGCTATATGTAATTGCTGCCAAAACATATCTCTGCGTATTTTTTTTTTCCACTGGAGCACGATGGCCATGTAAAACGATAGGATTTTTGTCCTGGAAACACCTCGATCATCATGCTAGAGTTATTTTTTATGAAATAATAAATATATTCAAGAGACACGTGGAATCTGTGAGGAACGTATAAGGAATATAACCTACAGAGGCGACGCCGCTTGAGTAGGTGACCGGGGAGTTCTGATGTCATTTGTCACACCTGCTTCCTTTTCTTCTCTCTGTAGCAGGTATGACCATCATTTTAAATTAGGTGTTAATCATTCCTTTGCTGGTCCTCTACTGTCTCAGTTTTTTATATCGTTTGGCTGTGCATGGAAGCATGCGGGTGAATTCCCGAGCGGCTTGCAGTTTCCCCCTCCGACATGGCAGGCAGTGGACCAGGTGGAACGTGGACCAGGCGGGGTGGGAGGCAGGGAAGCGATACCTCGCCTCTCTCCTGTCCCTGACCTCCTGCCAGATCCTCCGCTGGCAGAGTCCACCCATTGGGGTGACACATCCTGGCTCGCATAGCGGTGACCCCTGGCCACACAGGGCCGGGCAGAGAGGATTAGAGATGGGGCCTGGTGAGTAGAAAGGAAGCAGGAATAACCAGCTCAACGTCTTCAACTTGAGTAGACAGAGCCAAGTGGTCACCCGGAGTGGTCGTGCCATTGAAGAGCAGCCTCTGCAGGCCCAGGAGACGTGAAGGGGCTCCCACAGAGGCTTTCTCTCACTGTTGTAATTCCTGGGCAGGTGAGCATCTTGCCTGGTGATTACGGGCCGGGCGTGCTCCCCGGCGGGCTCTGGCCAGAGGTCCTCCCCTTCCTTGACTTTGCGTGCTGGCACACTCATCTGCTCACCCCAAACTCCGTACCGAGCACCTTCTAGGTGCCGCCGAGTCCTGCTCTCGGTCTGGGACATGTGGCGGTGAGCACAGGTGACAGTAACCATGACCCCCTCAGTGCTTGCGTTCTCCCGGCGAAGAGAGGCCGACAAGGATTCAGGTACCCAGGACGTGAGGAAATTAAGTGTTATAATTATATCACAAGTGTTATAATTACATATGTGTGTGCCTCCTAATTATATTGGAAGTGTCATCAAGGACAACAGAGGGATGGGCACAGCAGGTGGGGTTTCCAGCGCCGCCGCCCGGGAAGCCTCATGGAGAAGATCAGGCCCCGCAACAGGTGCCCCGGCCTCTGCCTCCGCGGCCTCCGCTTGCTTGCGTTGGGCCCACTGAGGGGTGTTTTCAGAGCTTGGCTCGTCTCCTCTATTGTTTGTTTACCTTCTCCCCATTAACTGAGTATCTTCTCAAAAATTATTCTCTTTCTTCTATTTTCTTTGATGTACTCTGTGGCCCTTCTCTAACTTTTTGATGTGGGATGCTCATCTCGGGATTTTCCAGCCTGCCTTCTTTTCTAACACAAGCAATTAAGGCGGCCTGTTTCCTTTTATGTACTGATTTCGCTGCATCCTACCAGTCTTGAAATTTCATTTAAAAAATTTAAAATGTCCGTTATACTCTTTGTCTTCTACCCATGATTAATTTAAAAGTGTGCTTTCAGTAGGGTTTTTCTTTCCAGATGTGTGTGGTCTCTCTAATATTTTTGCTATTTCTAATGTAATTACATTTTTGTCTGAAAGATTGGGCTGTATAATCTCAAACTTTGGAAATCTGCTAGGACTGCTTTGTGGTCTAGGGCCTGGTAATTTCTGCAAGTGTTCCACGTGTGCTTGAAACTAATGTGTATTCTCCAGTTGTTTTTATTTTTATATTACAACAAGTATGTCAATTGTGTTATCTAAATACTTAGTGTATTTAACTGGATTTGTATCTGTTTTATCTACCAAGAGCTGCATGAGATACAATAGCATTTCCTTGTATAGCCGAGCACAGGCAGTCAATGCTGGAGCCCGGTCATTAGGCTGATCCCTATTTGGGATTGTAACATATCCTGGCATGTGTGATTTTTGTCATTTTATAGTGATCTCCTTTATCTCTATACATTTTGCCTTAGATTCTAAATTTTTGACTAATATCCATGTAATGTATGCATGCAGGTGACATATGCATGCACATTACGTATTTATGCACGTGACATTTGTATGCAAGTAACACATGTATGCAGGTAATGCATGTAACACATGCAGTATGTAAACACGTAATGCATGCAATGAATGTGTGCACGGAACACATGTAGTACAAGTAACACATGCATGTGATGCATTATGCATGTAATATCTAAACACGTGACACATGCCTGTTACATGCATGTATACAACACATAACACATGAATATAGCACATGCATGCATGTAATGTATGCATGCAACACATGTAGTATGTAGGCATGTGCTGTATGTAATGCACGTGTGCACACAACACATGTAGTATGTGATGCATGTACCATATGTATGCACATTGCACATATATGCATGTGATGTATATATGTATGTAACATATGTGTGTAACATATGTGTGCACTTACACACATAGCATGTATTCCAGTTTTCTTTTGATTAATATTTAGCTGATACCCTTTTCTCATCATTTTCTCTGATCTTTTCTGCATCCTAAAGGTTTGCAGCATTTCTTGTAAATAGTGTATCATGTACCAATTTGTTATTTTAAAATCCACTTCAGCCATCTTTATTTTCTAACTAATGAGCTTAGACTGTTTATATTTATTGTGATTTCTCATTGACCTTGGTTCTTTTCCATTTGTTCCCCTTCTGCTTCTCCTACCTTCTTTCCTTCATATCGATTGCATCGGTTTTATTCACTCCAGTCTTCCCGCTGCTACTTCGGAGGTTGCCTGCATGCTTATTGATTGGTTTTGGTTGTTACCCTAGAAACCTTTACTTGTACACCCGGCAGAGTACAACAGAGGTCATATACTTGCCCTCCTGTGGTGCAGGGTCTTGGAATACTGTAACTCCCAGAATTCCCTTCTCTACATAGGTGCTATTTGGTCCATTTTAACAATTTTTAAATGCAGTGTATTTTTAAGGCCCCTGGAGTTGGGTTCTCTTGGTATCTTTGCTGTTGTTTGGACATTATGCAGCTTTGCTTTGTTTGGGCTTATTTGCATATTTACCAGTCTGGTTCTCATCATTCCTCCTGCCCTCTCCTGACTCTCCAGGATGCAGTTTTACTTCTGTCCAAAGTAGATTCTTTACAATGTTCCGTTGTAAGGTCAAATGAGAGCAAATCATCCTGAGGTCCTTTAGTCTGAAAATGCCTTTTGTTTTGCCTTCATTGTTAAAGGAGACTTTTCTGAGCATTCAGTTCTTTTATTTTCCCTGAAACACACTGAAGATATTACTGCCCCTGTTTTTGGGTGTCCTCTGTTGCTGTTGAGAAATCAGCCCTCGGTCTGATTGTGGCCACTTTGTAGGGAGTGTTTGCTTTCTTTCTTGATATTTTAATATTTTCTCTCTGGTATTCACCTTGCAGGTTTTGTAGTTTAACTATGATGTATTTGAATGTGGATTTCTTTAAAAAAAATTCTCGTTGGGTTCTGTTAGATTGCCTGAATCGCAGGACTGGCGCCTTTCTTCTGTTTCTGAGAATTCTTATCCGACATCCCCTGTATTAACTCCTTCTAGAATTCCGATTAGTGTGCCCTCGCCACATTCTTTTCTTCTTAGCCTGTGTTTTACATCTGTCATGTCTGTGCTACCTCCGATCTTCCAGCTCAATAATTGTTTCATCAGCTGTGTACACTCTGCTACAACCTGTCCATTGAGGTTTTTATTTCAATGACCGTATCTGTTATTTTTTTTTCATTTCTAGGACTTCTACTCACTTTCCAAATCCGCACCATTCTTTGTGAGAGTCTCTCGAACTGTGTGCAAATTTAAAAATGTTACTTCTTAAAGCATATTTCACATGCATACATTTTTATTGCAGCTTATGTAAATACGAGAGCTGCCCTCTTTGTGACGCGATCCTGCTGTTTCTGCTAGCTCTCACGCATGCCACCCACCTCTTTGTTTATTTTGTGAATTTTGACCATAACTCATTTTTCTCTTGACTTTCTGCATGGGAATTACTTGAGGCTTGTGCTGAAGGTGCATTCTGTTGAAGAGAATTTGTATTCAATTCTGTTTGGGAGTTTGGGTTGCTACCAGCTTAGGATGGGATATATATATATATATATATATATATATATTTTTTTTTCACATAGTTGGTGTGAATTCAGGCTGCAAAACCACATGGGGACTTGCTTGGGGTTCCAAATTATGAGGGCAGATTTTTATTTTCCATCCATTCAGCAGCACCAAAGTTGAGCCAAGGAAGATTTTTTTAAATCTTTTTCTGAGGTCTTTCTAGGTCACCGTTGTATGGAGGAGCGGCCCTTGGAGGCCCAGCTTCCCGGTGGGGCTGTCTTATGAGACAACCCCCTCCACTGTGGGCTGGCCTCGCCTTATCCCCAGAGCCCCAGGCCTGTACAGTCATCAGACTGAAAGATCGTGACCTTTGGTGGTTAGCAGACATCACTGAGCTCCAAGTGGGCTCCAGCAATCTTGTTTCATGCGTTGTTTGGTCTCTGAGGGGTTGTTCTTTCTTGCCCACTCAGCAAGGCATTTCAAAAGTGATGTTTAGGGCAATATTTTATTGGGCATATTTAGTTGTTATGAGAAGGGTTGTTCATTTTATGTATTTGTTATAATTGTGTTTTCCTTCTCTCGTCTTATTGCTGTGCTTCTCTGTTCTTCTCTGTCTCCACTGTCATTCTGGCTCTGAGCCTCGTTAGCACAAACTGCCATAGATGTGATGTGTGTCTTTGCACATGGTAAGATCTCTGCAGAATATCTGGTGTGTTGTGCAAGGATGACTTTCACTTTACAGATGCCATTCAGTCTCTTCATCCCTGCCACCCCACTCGGCGGTGTGCTTTAAGGACCTACCCAAGCTGGATGCACCTCTCACTCATCTCTTCTCATTGCTGCTCAGGCCTCCATGAGAGGTGGCCACCTCACGCAGCTCATCCATCCCTATAGGAGAGACACTTGCAAAAGGTCCTTTTGGTATTCTAAACCTGTTTTTTTCAGGGAGGGTGGAAATTGGCTTCGGTGGGTTAGGCCTTAGAAATACAGACACTTGACTCAGTTTCTTTAAGGTTTCTAATTGCTGGTTGAGCTTCTAGGTAGTTGAATGAGTGAGCAATTCTGTTGGTGGCTTCCTCCCACGTTCTGAATGCCCATGGGTCTGGTTTGCCTTTCTTTTCTTTTTTTTTTTTTTTTAAAGATTTTATTTATTTATTCATGAGAGACACACAGAGAGAAAGAGAGGCAGAGACACAGGCAGAGGGAGAAGCAGGATCCCTGTAGGGAGCCTGATGTGGGACTTGATCCCGGGACTCCAGGATCATGCCCTGGACCAAAAGCAGGCACTAAAACACTGAGCCACCCAGAGGTCCCCTGGTTTGCCTTTCTGCTGTGGTGTCAAGTGCTTTCTGTTTCCTGCGGTTCTAGGAAATCCCTAACATAGAGACAGGTGCCCTCCTTTATCTTTCTCCATTTGCATTTGCTGACTTATACTTTAGAGAATACCGAAGTCACTTATGTCTACACAAGCAGGATGAGGCCTGATGGATCAGTGGGTCCAGTGGGGCCCATCGTGCATGGTGATGGAGTGTGCAGCGTGGGGCATCAGGTTGTAGAGGGGTGATGGAGCCTGCCTGCCTCAGCTTCTGCTAAGTTGTGCATGGTAACAACACATCCCCAACGCTGAACTCATGACAGAAAGGTTTATTTCATGTTATATGTTGGCTGTGGATTGTCGGTGGCTCTGCTCCTTGTATCTTCATTATTAGAAGGAGGAGCTATTAATTTGGGTTTCCCATTCTTAAAACTGAAGGGAAAGAGCAGCAGAGCTGAGGAAACCATGCCATGTCCTTAAAGCTTCTTGTTCACACCTGATTGGCTAAAGCAAGACACAGGGTCCATGGGATAGAGGGGAGACACACACATACACACCTCTCCAAGGGACACACTGAAGATCGCATGGTGACAGTGAGGACAGAAAATACTTGGAAAACACAGCGTACCCACAGAGGACCCCAAAGCTCTGGAAGAGCCATATCCAGAAGCCCCATATCTCTCTGAAGCCCAAGCGCCCCTGTGGCAGGACCCCCCCCAATGAACCCTAATCCAGAGTAAGGACTTTCTGCACATGGACAGGAGCAGTATATCAGTGGGGACAGCCGGGAAAGGGCCCCAGGAGGAGATCCTTTGGGCTTAGAGCAATACTCTGTAGGGTTCTCCAGAGGAACAGAACCAATAGGATGTGCATGTATGTGTATATATATGGAGAGATGAAGGGAAAGGCTTATTCCAAGGAACTGGCACATGTGATTACAGAGGCTGGTGAGCCGGAACTCTGCAGGGTGGGCAGGCAGGCTGGAGACCCAGGGAAGAGCCAGCATCGCAGTTCAAGTCTGAAGGCTATCTGCCGGCAGAATTCCTTATTTGGGGGAGGTCATTCTTTGTCCTATTTATCCCTTCAGCTGATTGAATGAAGCCCGCCCATTTTATGGAGGGCCATCTGGGTCATCTGCTTTACTCAGCGTTCACCGATTTAAATGTCAACCTCAAACAAAACCACCTTCACAAATGCATCTTAGTGTTGGACCAAATACCTGGCTCAGCTAAGCTGACACACACAATTAACCATCATGTGCTTGGATGCCAAGAAAGGTTGATTGGGGATGGGAGATGCTCTTCAAGGTAGGTGGTGCTTGGAGCTGACGGGACATGTAGGCTCCATCCAGGCCTAGCAGTGAGTGCTTGGGGGCATATCGAGTATCCCATGGTCACTTGTATTCTTGGCTGTCCTCTCTCCAGGCCGAGGTTCCCTAAAAGGCAGAGTGCACTCTTCCAGGAGACCCTGGACGGGCTTGCTCAAGGTCTCAATCGGCATCTTTTGTTAAATGTCCTTGCAGATTTTCTTAGAATCGACTCCGATCTTCCATCTGCTAAGCAAGCTTATTGCCCCCTCTCCCCACCCTGATTCATTATACAGGGATGTGCTGAGCATGCAATCTATGCAGGATGCTCTGCTAGGCCCTGGAGAGGATGAAGGCAGAGCCTAGGTCTTCCTGTTGGAGAGTCAGTATTCAGGGCCTCACTTGCCTCTGGGCAGCCCTGCTTCTCCTCCCTCCTTCCTCTGCACAGGACCAGCTTTGTGATGCAGCAGGAACTGTGCTCCTGGGGGAACCTTTGTGCCCCCCAGGACCGCTCTCTGCTCATTTGCATCTGTTCTGCTTGATGGGAGAGAGGGCGAGAGAGCACATGGGTTTCTGATCAGAATGGCTTTCACAGGACCTTTTGCTTACAGTTCCCCCACGTCTGTTCCCCATGAGGAGTGGAGAAGCCTCCATGCTCCTGCCAGCATCCGAGGCTCTCGTGCCAGCCAGCCACCTGCCCAGTGTCCCTTGGGTCGGTCTGGTCATCACCTCCATGTCAGCCGAGTGTTACTCTGGGTCTCGGATCTGCTGAGCTTTCCTGGTTTGCCAGGTCTTTCTCAGACTCTTCCCTGGGGCTGGATTCCCTTCTCTTCTTTACCTGGTAGATCTTATTCTTGATTCGCGAGTAAGTCCAGTCTCCTCCAGGAAACCTATGAAAGCCCAGGCTGGACGGAGTGTCCTTCCTCCATAGTAGCTGGCTGTGCTGTGTCTTCGCTGTTTACCTGCATTCTCCCCTGTGGGGTCCTGGAGGGTGGGAGCCCGGTCTTGTTCTGTTTTTCCATGCCCACAGTTTGCCGATTGGAGAATGAATAGGCTGTCATGCCCTGTTCCCAAGGGCAGGAGGTGGGCTGCCAAAGCTCTGCCTCTCCCTCTGAGGAACAGCCTTCTGGGGTGTAGAGAGCTCGGGAGTCCTGAGCACCAAGGCTGTGAGCACTCAGTACCGCCGGGGGGGTTGTTTGCATCATGGCTGTGGGGCCTTGGGAAGATATTTATTTGTCTCATAACCACAGAAATGGAATCTCGTTTCCTCACTTACATTCATGAGTAAAATGTCTTCTTAGGTTGTTCAAAAAGGCAAGTTTTAGACCATTAACTTTTTTTTATTTTACCTTTTATTGGAGTTTAAATAACAAGGTGAGTGAAGAGCACGGTGCAGGGTGATTATGAAGCCGTAAAGGCGTTTAGAGTGCTCACGGGGCAAGCAGCAAGCCCGAGCGCCAGGGGGAAGAAAGATCGGTTACATTGACTCAAAGCACAGCATTTATCGAACCTTTTCCTTTTAATGGACTAACTTGTAAGAACCAGGGGATCAACGTAAGGAGCCTGCACATTGGCCAGCAGCTGCTGCCCGGGGCTGTCAGTGGTTCTCAGGACAGAGCCAGCACCGGCAGTGGCCAACACCCCACGTCTTCCGGAAGGTGCAGAATGGAAGCAGCACTGGTTGGTGTCAGGAATCTGGGATTCTAATTCCAGCTTTCCAGGTGCTGGCTGGGTTATTTGAGACAGATTCCCCTGTCCCGAAGGTGTGTCATGACAGGTCAGTAGGATAATGACTGTAACATTGCCTTGACAGTGAAAAAAAAATATACAACTGTCAACTATTACTTACAGAACCTTTTTAAATCACTTTCCTTACCAATACTAACATCTGTTGAATAAGAATACAGAAATGATAGAATCCAGGGCAACTAGATTAAAAATAAAGAATCTTGGATGTTTCCTGTTTTGTCTGCTTTTTCCCTTGTTTGAGAAGTCTTGCAGTTGGAAGTCTTGTTGATGACAACACCTGTGCTGATGTCTTGCCACCTGCAGGCAGCCAAAGTTCCCTTCAGCCTTGGTGGCCAGCTGGAGACGCATTCACTGTCTTTACTTTTAGCTTTATGTGCCTCCAAGTGTTTGTCTCCTTTGTGCGTGCTGATGACAGTCCTGGGCAGGATGTCACCACTTGAATGGTGAATGTGGTCCAAGATGTTGGAGCTCCGAGATCCAAGTGGGACTGTGCACAGCAGTTTAAGGACTCTGTCTTACCATGAGATGCCAAGACTACTCAAAGGGGAGATGAGGTCTGGGTGACGGCTCTGAAAATGAAACATCAAAACTCCAGTGTTCATTATGTCTGGGAAGGTATTGTGATCACAAGAGGGAGGGCTGGATTGTGGGGCCATGGGGGGGTATCCATTTGGCGCGACCCTCGTGTGCAGATGCTAAGATTGGAGTAGGGGTGCGGGGGTGGGATGATGGCAGGAGGTGAGTGGGTTCTCGACCACATGTTTTACACAGATGTGGAGACACATCTCTCCATGCCAGAGCTCTAGACTAAACCCAGAGAAGTTTGAGAAATCGATGTCTTGGGCATATGGTTGTGGTGGTCAGTTACATGGCAGTTTTTAGCATTAATTCATTCATTTAACAGATAATTGCTCGGTCCTTCCTCCACCTGGTCACTTAGCCAACCAGGATGCAGAGATGAATAACACATTGGTGACACAGATATGTGAACCAGTAGTTAAAAAAAAATATGATAAATGCTCCAAACCAGTTCTAAGTGGAGCTAGTGATGTAGGCACAAAGGGAAGAGCTTGTTCACGTGACTCTTACTGAGCACCTACTGAGCACCTACTGTGTGCTAGACACTGGAGCTGAGCAATGGAACAAACAGACGCACATCCCTTCCCTCATGAAGTTTATAGTCCTAGTAAAGGAATAAAATCTATAGAAACAGGTTGATATATATTGAGGAGAATGCTGAAGTGAGGAAGGGGGACAGGAGTCAGGTGACTCTTAAGTGAGGTGGCCTCTCTGGAAAGTGGTCTATGAGTAAAGATGTCAAGGAAGTGTAGGAGTGAGGCCAGGGGACATCTGGGGGAGAAGTATTCCAGGCAGAGGGAGCAGCAAGTGCAAAGGTCCTGAGGTGGTTGTGTACCTATGGGTTTGAGTCAAACCAAGGAGATCAGTGTGACTGGAATGAGTAAGCAAAGGGAAACGTAGGAGGAGTTAAATTTGGAGAGGTGGTGAAGGGCCAGGTCACACAGGGGATCTTGAGGTGAGGCAAGAAATTTAGGGTTCACATCAAGTGCTTTTGAAACCATTGATGGCTTTGAGCAGAATAATGATGTCATGTAACTTAACCTTTTTTTAAAAAGATTTATTTTATTTATTTATGATATATATATATATATATATATATATATATATAGAGAGAGAGAGAGAGAGAGAGAGAAGAGAGAGAGGCAGAGACACAGGAGAAAGGAGAAGCAGGCTCCATGCCGGGAGCCCGATGTGGGACTCGATCCCAGGACTCCAGGATGGGCCAAAGGCAGACACTTAAACCGCTGAGCCACCCAGGGATCCCATAACTTAAACTTTTTAAAAGAATACTTTGATTATGGATAAAAATAAATTAAAGGGGAACTGCCATAAGGGCATTGCAAAAATCCTGACAAGAAGTAGATGCGGCCTGGGCCAGAGTGACAAGTGGTAGGGTGGTGAGAGGTGGTGAGAGATGGGTGGATTCCTGGTGTTTTGTGTTGAAGTTAGAGTCCATAGGATTGGCTGATGGATTTAATATGGAGTTTGAAAGATGCAGAGAAGCAAAGGATGTGTCTAAGTGTTTTAGCATGGGGGACTGGAAGAATGGAGTGGCCATTTATTGAGATGGGAGAACCCGGGAGAGAAGCAGAATTGAGGGTGCTGTACATTGGGATTTGGACAGATGACGCTGGGTATGCCAGATTATGGCATCGCGGGTAGGTAGCTGGATACACAAAGCTAAACAAACAAATTTGGACTCATAAGCATGTAGATAGGAGGTAAAACCACGGGACTGGACGAGATCACCCAAGTACTGAGTGTAGACAGAGCAGAGGAGAGAGCTCCACGAACTGAGCTGTGGGCATCCTAGCACTGAGGGTTCAGGAGCCACAAAGAAGTAGCAGACACTAGAGAAACAGGAGGGAAATGAGGTGATTGTGGACTCCTGGGAGCCAAGGGAGGAAAACGAGTGAAGGAAGCATTAGCGATCGACATTGCACACGCTGCTGAGGGGGCAGGTCCACGAGGATGAGAACTGCCCACTGGGCTTAGCCACGTGGAGGTCACTGAAGACTTTGCTAAAGGTCATTGTGTTGCAATGATGGGAGTAGTGGAAGCCTTGCTGGGAGAGCCTTCAATGGAGAAAGTGGGAGGAGGGAAAGTACAGGCAGCAAGTAGAGATGCTCTTCCAAGGTGTTTCACTACAAAGGGAAGCTGAAGAGGAAGAGGAGACAAGAGAAACTTTTTTTTTTTTTTTTTAATGGGAGAAATAGTAGCATGTTTGTGTGCTGATGGAGACTATCTATATCTAGTAGGACAAGGAAAAATGGCGATCCAGGAGTAAGAGTGAAGAAGAAGTGTTGGAGTTGTATCTTTTTAGGTTTGGGTGTGTGGATTCCCGTGGGGGGTGGAGACGTTGCCACAGCTAGGGGCGAGGAGCATGGGCACAGACACCGGGGATAAGGGAGGAGGCCCAGCCGCGGATAAAGGGAATGTTCAGCTTTGGAGGCAGAGCTGGTGGCAGGTCTTTTCTGAGTGCTTCTGGTTTCTCAGGGAGGTGCAAAGCAAGGCCATCCACTGAGAGGGAGGACTAGGGGAGGTGTTGGGGGTTTGGGGAGAAAGGAGGAGGTAATAATCATTGTCTAGGAAAGCAGAAGAGAATGAACAAGGCAAATGTGATAGAAATTTGTGGGCAGCTTAAGAGTCCACGTACAGTCTGGGTCCAGAATTGAAAGACCTGTCGACAGGATTACACACTTTGTTCCAGCCACACTCCCTGAGAAAGTGCAGGCGTCAGTAGGTAAATGGTCGGATGTGATCAGAGACATGGTTTGGCCCAAGTGACTAAGGTACAGTGGAAGAGGGACACGGAAGTAGAGGGTATATATTCCAGGGAATGGTTATGGCTGAATCGTGAAATATCAGCTGTGTAGACACTGAGACAAGAGCCAAGATCTTTGAGGAGGAAGAGCCGGTGATTGGGGCACAGATAGATAAGGAACAAGGAGAAGTGGCAGGTGGGGGAGTCTGATGAGTGAAATCCACTGGTGTATTTCTCAGAGAAGGGAGAGAGAGTGGCCTGGAAGCTGTAACGACGCAAGAACATATCTGCTTCACCTCTAGGCCCGGTGTCACAGGAGGTTATATGTTTTTCCCTGTGTGAAGGGGTAAGTGGCACTGGTGGGAGCTGGATCCTAGCAGAGGAGTCCGAGATCACCAAGTGGACATATAGGATGGCCAGCTTCCTGGGGCAGCCTGGATTTGCTGGAGCATCCTGGGAAGAGCCTGGGCTTTGGGCCCAGTCAGGTTTGGGTCTAAAACCCAGATCTATCTGGGTTATTATGAATAAATCTGGATAAGTTACTTAGTATCTCTGGCTTTCTGGCTTCTCATCTGAAAAAGGTAAATATTTTCTCCTGCCTACAATTGTTACAGATGGTAAAGAATAATGGACACTCATTTGGTGGCCAGTAACTATTTTTTGGTAGCTTTTACTTCCTTCTTGGGACCAAGTTTCTTCATCTATAAATGTATGATAATATGTATTTGGGTTGTCGTGTGAATGAGATAATGTAAATTTTCTGGTGCACGAGTGGAACTTAGTAATTTTTGAAATTAGCATTGGGGCACTTGGGTGGCTCAGTCAGTTAAGCATCTGACTCTTTATTTTGGCTGGGGTCATGACCTCAATATCCTGAGATTGGGCACTAGCGTAGGGCTCTGCACTGGGCATGGAGCTTGCTTAAGATTCTCTCTCTCCCTCTCCTTCTGCCTCTCCCCCCACCATTTTCTCTCTCTCTCAAAAACTGAAGTTGGCTTTAACGTTTCTGAAATAAATCACTGTAAAACAGGGATAATGCATGTTCCCGTGGAAAGTTCTCCAAAGAAATATTGTTTACCTTGGTGCATTCTCACTTAACTTTACTTTCTTAACTAGCAGGTAGGAGGGAGGGAGGAAGAAAACCCACAAGGCAATTTTGAAACCGGCTATCATAGTTGTGCTCAACCTAATTGCAATAAAATTGGAGTTGATTTAATTATCAGCATTTAGAAAACTAAATTTTGCTCCATACATGTGTGTTACATGGAGATCCAAAAGAACTCCGAGTTTCAGTAAGTGATTAGTTCATTATGTAGACTAATTGCTTTTACAGTTATAAATAAATTCAAAATATCGCAGATTTAAAGTACACACCTGTGCACTAATTGCTTTTCTGAGAGCTGTTTCCATGGCTGCAGAGCAGACATACTGCCTCCCACAGATAGGACGGTACAGGTGGATCCCAGAGACGCACACGAGAGAGGGCACGTTAATGCCGGGGCTTCGGCAACAATGAGCTTCAGCACCACAAGTCTCTGGACACCACTGCCTCCCCACGCCCCCAAGATGCCGCAGTGATTCAGAATTCCAGAACATTAATTATGTCTGAAAAGGGTTTAAGGAAAAAAACAACAAAAACCCCCACCCAACTAATGAGGACCCCAGGCCTCAGAGACTTTAAGGAGCATGCCCCACAGCAGATAAAGCAACAATATGGAACTGGCGCCCTGGTTCATTGGATTCCAAATCTTTAGCTCTCTGTACAATGGCAATTGGTGGAAACAATGCTTTCCTGGGAACATTTTTAAAAGAAACTAATGACCAAAACTCTGAATGCTTTAGTTAAATATGTGCATTTTAAAAAGCTTGCTTCTGCCTGAATTTGCATAATGGTCCTTTCCCACAGGCGAAAGTTACCTTTTACTCTGTTTAATAGACTCAATGTTGCATTATTAACAACCATATGCAAAATGATGACCTCAGGAGGCTCTTTCCCCCCCAAATGCCTTCTTCCCTGATTACTCACCTGTGACCTCTGTGGCCGAGTCAGCTTCCTAATGGGGCTGTAGCGTTTCCTTGGTCCAGGTGTCTAAATGGAGCCTCGTTGTCAGATGAATCCCCAGGGCTGGGAGAAGAAAGCCTGAATGAAGTGGAATGACCTTCCTTTCCGAGCCTTGTGCACACACAGCCCTTTCATCAGAGTTTAGCACAAGGAAGGCCATTTCTTTTCTGTTTTTTTCTCTTGAAACAATTTCAGACTTACAAAAAAAGTTGCGGAAATAGTCCCCTTCTCTTACAGACCCTATTCCAGTTTCTGCAATTGTCTGAGTGATGTCCTTCAATGACAAAAGAATCCAATCCAGCACCATGCACGGCAGCCTCTTGTCATATCTCGTTAGAACCTCTCTGAATAGTTCCTTAGTCTTTCCTTGACTTGCATGACCTTGATGTTTTCTTCAGATTATAAACTAGTTATTTTATAGAATGTTTGTTAATTTGGGATTGTCTGATATTTCCTCATGATTAGACCCCAGTTGTGTATCTTTGTTGAGGTGTCACATATGCAATGTTGTGTACCTCTCACTACATCATATCAGGTGTCATGTGAGGGTGATTTCTACCATTATTCCTCTCATCCCCCTTCCAGTTAACTGCTGCTATGTAACAAACCACCCCAGCACTTAGCATAAAACAACCACTTAATAAACTTTCTGTGTATCAGGAATTCAGAAAAGGCTCAGCTGGCAGTTCAGATCTGGAGTCTCTATGTGGTGGCAGTGAAATTGTGACTGACAATTTTTATCTCTCTCCAGCTATAGTCTTGGGATGTCTCCATGCAGGCCTGTTTGGACTTTTCCAGAGCATGCCATTCCAAGGTTGTTGGACTCCTGACGTGGTAGCTGACCTCCCTGGAGAGCGTGTTCTAAGAAAAAAAGGTGGAAATGTGTGACATTTTTATGACCTTGCCTTAGGCGTCACTTCCATCATACTTTTGTTAGTCAAGGTAGTCACATAGACCCATCCATGTTCAAAGGGAGGGGATAGACCTCATCACTGAGTGAGAAACGTGTCAAGGTCATGTAAGAAGAACATGTGGGATGGGACATATTGTTAGAGGCATCTTTGGGAAATATAATCTGTCACAAATTTCTGATTAAGACATGGTCTGAGAGGTTCCTTTTCTGTAAGGTTTCTGTTGGTTTGTTGTTGCAATTTTTAAACATTCTGTGGGGAGATACTATGAGGCTATATGGAATACCATTTCCCCATTCTACTTTCACCATGAGTTTTTAGCATTGTGTTGATGTTTCTTGCTTGAGTTACTTATCACTATATAGGTTGACAAAAGCTGATTTTCTAATTTTATCATTCTTTCTAAATTTATTATTTGGCAACCTTCTGTAAGAAAGAAATTTCTCTTCTCCTTATTAGTTAATTAATTAAATAATATCATTATAATAGATACTGATGAATACTTGTTATATACTTATTATACGCCTCAGAAGTTTCAATGCTATTCAAAAGATTGTATGTCACTATTACAATATACTTTGATGTTGACATTGTATCAAATTTGGTCAGTGGGAGCCACTTCAAGCTGGTTTTTGTGATTGATTGTAATAGCTTAATTGAAGTATAATTGAATATTACCAAATGTTATAATTCACAAAATATTATGAATATCCATATCCTTGTATACGTCTTTGCATAGATACATGCTTGCATTACCTCTTGGGCAAATACCTAGGGGTGGAATGATGGGATCATATGGGTTCAACATTTTCAGAAATGGCCAAACTGTTTTCATAGTTTTGGTTCTAGTTTCTAGAGATTTCTAGTCCTCTACAGCATCCTCAGCACTTGGGAAAGTTAGTCTTCTTAATTTTAGCCATTCTAGTATTTGCATAGTAGGATCTCGTTGCAGTTTTTAATCTGCGTTTCCCTGATGACAATGATGCTGAGCATCTTTTCATGTGCTTACTTACCATCTGTATATTTTCTTCCACGAAGTGTTTGTTGTTGACTTCTTAGCATTTTTTAAAATTAGGTTTTTCATTTTCTTGAGTTTTGAGAGTTCTTTATGCATTGTGGATATATGTCTCTTGTCTAATATATGAGTTACAATATTTTCTCCAAGTCTGTGGCTTGTCTTTTCATTATCTTAAGAGTGTTTTTCAAACAGCAGAAAATTTAATTTAATTTAATTTTTTTTTTTTTTAGATTTTGCTTTCAGTGTTATAGCTAAGAAAGCAGCCTAATTTGAAATCACAAAGGATTTTTTCCTTCAGGAAGTTTTAGAGTTTTCAGTTGTACATTGTGTTAATGTTTGCATATGGTGAGGGGTATGGATTTAAGTACATTTCTTTTCATATGCATATCCATTTTTTTAGCACCACTTGTGAAAAATTGTTTCTTCTTCACTGAATTACTTTTATATCTTTATAAAAAAAATCAGCTGTCCACCTAATCATGGGTCCATTGAGCTTATTTCTACATAATTCTGTTCCACTGATCTACTTGTCCAACGTGTCAATACCTTGTCTTGATTACTGTAGCTCTGTCTTAAGTCCTGAAATCAGGAAGTTTGAGTTGCCCTACTTTGTCCTTGTTTTGCAAATTTGTTTAGTTGTTCTAAGTCCTTTGAACCCCCATAGAAATTTCAGATACATTTGTCAATTTCTAAAAAAAGTGGCTGTTTTAAAAAAAATAATTGGCATTGTGTTGGATACATAGATCACTTTGGAGAAAGACTGACATCTTAATATTGAGTCTTTCAGAGAATGAACATTGTATATCTCTCTGTGTTTGTCTTCTTTAATTTCTCTTGGCAATGATTTATAGTTTTCAATTTATAAATATTTCCTATTTGTTAAGTTTATTCCTAGGCATTTCATATTTTTATACTACTGTACATGTTATTTTTTTAATTTCAAAATGTGATTGTTACTAATAGATAGGTTTACAATAAATTTTTTTGTGTTGATCTTGTGTCTTTTTAATCTTGCTCAACTCACTTATTTATACTAGTAGGTATTTTGGGGGTGATATTTCATACAGTTTTCTACATTAGGCAATTATGTCTGGGAAGGAAGATAGTTTACAACTTCTTTTGTAATCTGAGATACATTTTGTTTCTTTGACTTGCCTGATTTCACTAGCTAGTGTCTCCAATAAAATGTTGAATGCAGGCAGTGAGAGCAGAAATCTTCTTGTTAGTCACATACTGCATGAGGACAGGATTCTAGATTGGCAGTTTTTTCTTTCAGTACTTTGGAAATGTTGCTTTTCTGTCTTCTTGCTTCATTTTGAATGGAGGATACTTGCCTGCATCTTCTGTGAAGAGAAATTTGTTATCTTTCTCATCTGTATTCCTGGGCATGTCTTTTATCTTTGGCTGCATTTAAGATTTTTCTATTTATTACTGGTTTTGAGCAAATTGATTATGATTTGTCTTCATGTAGTTTTCTTCATTTCACTTAAGCTTGGGGTTCATGGAGCTTCTTGGATGTGTGGGTTTATAGTTATTAGCAAATTTGAACTATTTCTTCAAATATTTTTTCTTTCTTCCCGCCCTCCCCCAACAGTCTTCTTCAGGATCTTAGATAACACATCTATTAGGCTGCTTAAAGCTGTCCCATAACGGTTCACTGATGCTCTGTTCATTTTCTGCCTCTGTGCTTTGTTTTGTGTGGTTTCTATTGCTATGTCTTCAAGTTTCCTAACCTTTCCTTCTGCTTCTGCTTAAATCTAGTGTATTTTCATCCCACGCTTTGTGGTTTCACCTCTAAATGTTCAATTTGGGACATTTTGTTTCCCATCTTTCATGAGCATATGGAATTACCTTCTTGAACATATGGAATGCAGTCATAATAACTGCTTGATGTCCTTCTCTGCTAATTCAAATATCCATGTCAGTTTTGGGTTAGTTTCAATAGATTATTTCCTCATCCTGGGTCATATTTTCCTATTTCTTTGTACACCTGGTAATTTTGGGCTGGATGCCAAGCATTATGAATTTTACCTTGTTTGATGCTGGATATTTTGTAATCCTAGAAATATTCTTGAGCTTCTCTTTCTGGGATGCAGTTAAGTTGCTTGAAATAGTTTGATCCTTTCCAGTCTTGCTTTCTTAAGGTCTGTCAGGTGGGAATTAGAACAGTGTTCAATCCAGAGCTGATTATTCTCCACTACCGAGGCACGACTTCTGAGTATCAACCCAATGTCTGGTGAATAATGAGATTTTTGTCTGGTTGGATGCAGAGCAGGGGGCAGGGAGGCATCATTTCCAGTTCTGTGTGTATGCATTCGATGTTGCTACCTTTAATCCTCTCTCTCTGGTCTCTGACTGTTTCCTCATGTTCATATGATTAATCGAGGGACCCTCTGCAGATCTCTGGAAAGGCCTCTCTGTGCAGTTTTCTCCTCTGCTACTCCATCAATGGAACTCTGGCCACCCTGGTTTCTGCAGACCCTCTGCTCTGTCTCCTGCACTCAGGGAGTCCCTGAGCTCTGCTGGGCTAGCCCTCCAGAATTGTGACCTGGAAACTCCCTCAAAGAGTAAACTGGGGAAATCATGGGGCTTTTCATTTCCCATCTCTCAGGATCATTTTCTTTTGTTGCCTGATATCTACTGTCTTGCAAACCACTGTTTCATACACATCGACCATTTTTTGGATTGTTTTTTGAGGAGGGAGTATAAAATCAGTACCTCATAGCACAAGTGGTTTCTGAGTCTTTCTGACCCATCCCCATCATTCTTTGATCCCTTCCTTAGATTCTAGCCCATCAAGATATTCCAACCTAGACTTGGACATTCCTTGTCCCTGCCCTGAAATCAGCCATTTCTCCCAGGGGTCATACTAATAGAGAATGGTATTCGGACAAGATTTGGGCATGAAGTTTGCACATGGCTCCTGGGATGTCACAGCTGCCATATCCTCTCAATGGGAGAAAGCTTAGAGATTACGTGTATTTATGCATTTATGTCTGTTTTCATTTGCATGTCTTTATACATTGGAAACCTCAAGTTCACAATATCTCCATCCCCTTCCAGCACCACCAGGCTCATCCAGAGTCCCTCCTTTACATATCTATATTCCCTTCTGGATGCCATGTGTATTTTAGAGCACCCTCTCAGACAACATGGAAGGTATTCAGCTGCCCTCAGTGGTGTTTGAATCTTTTGGTGATGGCTGGTGTGTAGGAAAGGGGGTCCCAGACAGCAGACCCAGGTTTGAGTTGAGATTGTGGCTGTGTGAGCCAGGAACGCCAGTGATTTGACTGAACTTTTCTTCTGTAAAGCAGAGATAGTAATAATTCCAACCGTGTCAGGGATTCCTCTGTCTGTGAGAGTGAAGTGCTGCTATGGAGATTAAAAGGGCTGATGGAGGACTGATCTTGAGTGCTGGTGGAGCACATGGAATCACCAGCTCATCAGGGCCTAGGGAGAAGGAAGGGTGGGGTGCCATGGCTCAGAGTAGTGCCAGGGAGAGCAAGACACCCAAGAGAGGCTCTGAGCCTTCACTTACTTATCCTGCGGACATCCCCTGCCTGTGTGCTCTGCTCCAGTCATTGCGTGGGTCCTGAGGACATCGGTCACTCCTTGTCAGATAGCTTTCCTTTCTGCCGGATAGGAGTGTGCATTGGGGGATGGTGATGGGTGGGTTGGGTGGGGAAGTATGGGGAACATTGCTTATACAGGCTGAAAGGAATCCTCCCTCTGTGGGGGTGGTGTAACCAGCGGCTGGCATTTAGAATGGCAGTGGGTGGAGAAAGCAGAGTTCAAGAGGGCTGGGTTCTTGTGCCTACCCTGCCAGGACTGGCCATGTAACCTGCCCAGACAGTCTCATGCTTCCGTGAGCCTCAGTTTACTTACTTGTAAAATGCTGGCTATGGGGGGAGTAGAGACTCAGGTTGGGGGGAGGGATGCTAGACCAATCGGACCACAAGAGTGCTTGGAACATTAACGTCCCATGTCTGGTAAAGTGCCCGGCATACTCTGATGAATGAGTGAATGAGTGAATGAATGAATAAGTGAACGAATAAATGTATTTTAAAGTCCAAGGTTCCAATCCTAGTCAATCATCTGACTGGTAATGGGCACCCTGGCACCTTCCTTGGGCGAGTCCCAGCACAAGATCCCTGCCGCTCCCGCCTCCTCCGCCATGGTCCTGTACCATGGAGAGTGCTCTAGTCCAAGGGTGAGGGTCTGCCTGCGAAGTTCCCCGCTGACTTTCATCCAGATGCACCACGTCGCCCCCCCCCCCCCCCCGGAGCCCTTCAGCCTCACCGCAACAGCCTCGGGAGGTGGCACTAGTTTCATTCCCATTTGGAGCACAGGGAAGGGGAAGCACACAGGGCTAACTAGCTCACCCGGGGCCAGCAGGCCACTTAGCTGGCAAGGGTCAGCTTGAGGGCAGGTCTGTAAGTGTCCCCAGCTCCCTGGGCTCCCAGGGCTGCGCTGCCCCCCGAGTGACAGGCAGGGGTGAGGAGCAGCAGGGGCAGATCTTATGTGGGCTGATATCAGCATTCAAGCTTTGCAGGGAAGCTTGTCGGGAACTGGGGGGTGGGCAGAAACTCAGTGCTGATCTCGAACCCTTTAGAAATGTAAAGTGCTGTAAATACTAACAGACCCGTTTTCATAATCTTCCATTTTCCATTGTATTGCAAATTCTTGTACATTTTCTTGCTCTGGGAAAGATGAAGGCAGACTGTTTAATAACCATACTATTAGCAAGTTATCAAGTATTTGATTGCATTTTCCAGAAAGCACCTCAGTGGCTGGGGGATCATTTCACATCTGCCTTTTCCACTCACACTCAGCATTTCCAGCCTCGCAGCCGGGACTCCTCAGAGTAAAATTGTCTGCGTATCGCGGTTGAGGGAAATTATTTTTTAAAGGGAGGAAAAGAGGATCCAATTTACAGATGTCTTGTGTAATGCACGAAGCAAGAATGACTCTTCCCGGCCCCGAGTGTGGACAGATTTAGCAGGCGTCAACAGAATGCTCGAATGGGTGTCAGATGGGACGCAAGTTCATAAAAGTTCTTAGCAAAACTCACGCAGTTAAATTTCTGTTGCATCGGATTTGGGGCACCGCACGCCCCTCCCCGTTCCTGCCGCCACAGGGGTTCTCAACCCTTTTTGGAACAATCTGCAGGGGGTGGGGGTGGGGGGGCGGGTGACAGCCTGTCCTTTCCTGGATGCCCCGGGTCTGGGGGCTGTTTGGTGCTGGCTCGGCCCCATCTTGTTTTCCTGGTGTAGGGGGTGGAATCGTGTCCACGAAACCTCAGCACGTGCCCTTACTTGGAACTAGGGTCTTTGCAGATGTAATTAGTTAAGGATCTTGAGATAAGGGGCTCATCTGGATTAGGGTGGCCCTAAATCCCATGGCTGTGTCCTTCTAAGAAGAAGAGAGGACACAGAATGAGAAGGCCATGTGGTAACGGAGGGAGACATTGGGGCGATGCTCCTACAAGCCAGAGTGGCAGGGAGCACTGAGCCCACGGGGGTGGGAGGACTCTCCCTCAGAGCTCCAGAAGGAGCAGCCCTGCCCACACCTGCATCTCGGGCTTCTGGCCTCAGGCTGCCAGAGAATAAGTGTCTGTTGTTTATTTTATTTTTTAATTTTTAAAAAATATTTATTCATGAGAGGAAGAGAGAGAGATGCAGAGACACAGGCAGAGGGAGAAGCAGGCTCCATGCAGGGAGCCCAATGTGGGACTCGATCCTGGGTCTCCAGGATCACGCCCTGGGCCGAAGGTGGCGCTAAACCGCTGAGCCACCCGGGCAGTCCTGCACCCTATGTTCTAAGGGTGAGTCCAAGTCCTCTTCAGGGACCCTGGTCCTGATGCTGTCCTGAACCAGCAGCAGTTCATGGCCGAATGTCATGACACCCCCGAGACTGCACAGTCAGGACCCTTGATTCGCCGGGGGCCCCAGGGCCTGTCCACATAATGCTCAATACATCTTTGTAGACTGACCCCCGCGGGCTCCGGGGGCCATGGCAGCAGGCTCTGACATCATGTCGCTTGGGGCCCCTGCAGAATGGACGCCTGAATCTTCAGTTGGCTTCGGAAGTGTTCCCTGACCGGCCCACAGTAGGCTTGTCTCGTTCATCCCAGTGATTGACAAACACGTCCTGGCCTCTGCTCGGAGCCAGAGCCGGGGCACAGCACAGGGTGAGGTGTGGCGGCCCCCGGCCCGCGGTCAGATGGGGCACGATGTGCCGGGGGACAGCTGACACGCCGGGATGCAGTGGGCCAGGGCAGGTGACCTTGGGGGACCCTACCTGCAGGCTCAGGGGGCGTCCCCCTCGGGCTCTGTCCCTTAACGGACTTCACTCCTCCGTCTGCTGCGGGACTGGCCACAGCGGGGCGCCCGCCTTCAGGCACAAGGATGTGAGCTGCCGGCCGTCTCCAGGGGCACCCCAGGGCCTGACAGCTGCAGAGGCGCTGTGCCCCCTGCGTCACTTGCTAAGCCCTTTCTTGTGTAAGGCCCTGTGCCTGGTGGGTTGGCGGCCTCCTCCAGGTGTCCCGACCCAATTCCCGGAGCCTGCTGAACACGTCCCGGAGAAGGGACATGGCACAAGTGGCTGTGTGGGGCTGGCCCTGGGCAGCCCAGTGGCCCGGTGCCCTCACAAGGGCCTTTACAGGGGAGAGGCGGGAGGGCCAAAGAGAGGAGACAAGAGGGTGGAAGCAGAGATTTGGGGGTGCAGGGGGGTCATGAGCCAGGGGACGCGGGTGGGCTCAGAAGCCGGCAAAGGCAAGAGCCAGACTCTCCCTAGAGGCTCCAGAGGGAACGTGGCCCAGCGGCCAATTTGGGGTTCAGAACCCCCAAGTTGTAGGCTGCTTGGTGCTGACACTGGGTTTGTGGTGACCTGTCACAGCAGCACCAGGAAGGGCGTGCAGGCTCCGGGACCAGGTCGGCTGCTAACCTGTAACCTGTGGACTCACCTCTGTGGCGGGACCGCGGACCCGTCTCTTCGTCCAGCCCACCGAGACACGGGCATCCCTGGGCTCCCTCGCCCGCTCCCTTGGTCCCCTCCGCTCTTCGCGCTTGCCTTAATGACAGCAGGGCTGCTGACAACCCATGGAAGTGGGGCCAGGTCTGGGCTCCCCACCACAGCCTGCTTCTCCGGCACCAGGGCCACCCTTTCCCTCCCCGAAGTGCTGTCCCTGAGGCTCCCCGTCACCAGGTTCTCGCCCTCTGCCTGGAACGTGCTTGTTCCCGGTCCATGGCAGGACACCCGGTTCACCCCCAGTGTCACCTTGGACGGCCTCCTCTGGGGAAAACCTCCTTATCCGTAGGTGGTGTCTCCAAGGCGTAGAGCCCTAGTGGGACCCCTGAGAGCCCGAGGACCCAGTGTGTAGGGACTTTGTCGCCGGTGCCGTTCATAACCATGTGGGTCGCTGTGTCCATGTGTCTGGGTGTCCCTGTCTTTCTGGGTGGACGGCCAGGTCATGAGGACAGGACGTGACCCTGACCCCGTGCCCCACACCATGCTGGCCATGAGGTGGCCCTGCAGATACGCTGCTCATGTGCAAGCATCACCGGCCACCCAGGGGCAGGCCCCATCCCCCAACCCACACACCGCCTCCCCGCTCATCCAGACACTCCAGGCCCAGAAACAGAAGGACCATCTTCCCCCGACTCCTCCTCTGTATCCTGAGCAGCATGGGGGGCGCCGGGCACCCCCCTGGGCACACACCGTGCCTGAACCCCTGGTCAGGGTGGTGTCCTCAGCTCCTCAGCTGCAGAATTCTCTTACAGTGAATGGATCCTCTCTGCTTGTGGGAGGAGGATGTGCTGTACATCAGTCCTCTCTCTCATTTTCTCTATTTTCTGATGGGTTGACCTCCTGGGGGGCCTTGCTGCGTGGGGAGACCCTGCCCCTCCCCGGTTAGCTAGGTCCTACGGGCGTAAGCAACTTGCTTATAACATGCCATTCGTTTGCGAACCCCACTGCCTCCTTACCTGGCTCACGACCCAGGCCAGTATCTGCCCCCCCCCGCCCCCTCCCCGCCCCGTGTGGGGCCAGGGACCCGACCACTCGTGCCCCAGGGCCTGCTGGGATCATGCAAGCTCACCAGGCCTCACCTGTTCCTTCCCCCCTGGAGACCCCAGACTAGGTGGGGCCAAGGCCTTCTGGACCCCCCCCCCCCGGCCCCGCAAGCATGCCGGTCGCTTCTGGGGCACCCTGAGTAAATGCTACACTTTCCACATTTCCACTCTTCACCTTTGCAGACAAGGTGCAGACACAAATCCTATTATAATACCACGTGGTCTGCGGGCAAAAGCGAAACAGGGGTGAGGGACAGGGCTAAGTTCTTTAGCAAGATCGTCCTGCCCCGAGGAGTCCGTGCCCTCCACAGCGCCTCCCCCAAACACTGCCCACCGGCCCTGGGTTGGGCTCTAAGTCCTCTGGGGGCTGCAGACACCCCCCCCCCACCCGCCGCCACCGCCATGCTGACTTCACTACGTCTCCGTCGAGACAAGCATCTGTGCTGGAGCTGGAGCCCTTGTGTTCTGGAAGGGAGCCTGTGCCCGAGAGCCGCCAGCCAGCTTCATTTGGTGCCTTAGTCTTCCTGCCTTGCTTATGAAATCAGTGCATCTCATATGATAATAAGTAATCAAAATTCAATGAATAAAATAGTGAACTCTCCTAATAAAATGCAATGTCTGCATCAGCAGAGCCACCAGCCGGGCCCGCTGGTATTTGTTCTGAATTCCCCGGGGGTGACGGGCCTGGGGAGCCAGCCGCGCCGCCGAACCGGTGCTTCCTGCCTGGCCCAGAGGTAGTCCATCCCGACGGCTCGCTGGCTGCTCTCATTTTGATGGCTCCGGCTCTCACAGGGTAACCCCATAAAGAAGTCTCTTAAAATGCATCTTTGAAATTCTGGCGCTGTCGCCTCCAATAAAAGCCGTAGAAGGGAAATTTCAATAAGATAACTCAAGAACATTTAATTTTCTGCTCCTTTGGATTTGCTATCTTATTACAGCCATTCAGTTAGCTAATAAATGTCCAATCCTGTCCAATCTTCATAGTGAGCGGAGAGGCTGGGATTTAAATAATTGGATACAATGTCTAGGGGGCAGCTTTTAGCCGAGCGTGCCAACAGAACTGGTGGGTGCCGCACCTAACCCTACCGCGGGCGCCGCTTCCTCCCATCCTGGCTTGTCCGCCCCGGCCCTGCCCCGGCCACTCTGTCTGCATGAGGAGCCTGTGTGGGAGGGAGGCTGGTGGCCGCAGCAGAGGGGCCCTGGTTTCCTGCTCAGACGGGAGGAGGGCCCAGGCTGGGAGCTGAGGTGGTCTGGTGAGAAAAGCCAAACAGGAAAGGCTTTGTTTTCTGGTTTTGACACAAAATCCATACCCTGCCGGGCGTGGCGGTGATGGGTGCAGGCTGAGCTGCAGCTACTCACCTGGCACCTGCTCAGCCCGACACAGCAGATGGGCTGAGGTCTTACTGTGAGCAAAGCCAGTCCCTTCCTTGGGGCCTGAGTCCAAGACAGTCTTACTGTGAGCAAAGCCAGTCCCTTCCTTGGGGCCCTGAGTCCAAGATGCCTGCCGCGTGTCAGCTGGGCTTTTGGGGTCATGGTGGGGCTTGGGTTTGACCCCGTCCTCTTGCTCCCGACCACCATGCTCAGAGGCCGATCTGGAGGGTCCTCAAGGAGGCCACCGAGGCCAGGTGTCAGCCGCAGCCAGTTAGGGCTCCCTGGAGCATGGGGTGCCCTCCCGGGTCATGAGGTGCTCCCTCCACAGGGCCTCGCTCAGCGCTGGGGGAGCTGGTTTGCAGGGCTGTGTCCACCCATCCCTAGTGTCACTGCAAGGACAGAGGCAGGTGAACTGTGCATGGGGTGAGCACCGTGTTCCCGGCCTCCCGTGAGGCACGTGTACTGTGTTCGCACGAGGGGCTTTTACACACCAGACCTTGTACCAGGTGGCTTCCGAGGCCGCCACCAGCCTGGAGGAAGGTCCCTTGGAGGCACTTCAAACATGCCTGTGGTTAAGCTGCACTCAGAGAGTGCTGGATGGGGCTGGGCATGCAGCCAGCATCACCGATGCCAGCAGAGTGACGGGAACGCAGAGGCAGCAAAGGACGGGCTTGGCCTTCGCAGCTCCCGGCCTGGCACGTGGGCCTCAGCAGCCCCGCGGGACTGATTATTGCACAGGCCCAAGAACTCGGGGCTTGGCGGGTCCCCCCTCCACGGCCCCCCTGCCTGTGAGGCCGATACTTCACTCCAGTGCTGCGGTTGGGAGCCCTTGGCCCTCATGGCGGGGAGAATGGTCAAGGCAGGACGTGGATCTGCACCCACACCCTCGATGTCCGAGTCTCGGGCTCGCTGCGTGGGGCTGTGGCTGTGAACCCACGTGGATGTGAGAACCCAGGGAGTGAAGCCCAGACTGGGGCTCTGGGGCTTGACATCTCTGGGTCTGCGGTGTTGCAGTGGGTGATGCCCCGCTGTGCGGGCTGTGCGTGCACCGTGGCCGGGGCTGGGCCGAGGGCTCCTGGGGATTTGTTCTCAGCAGACTGGCCAGTGGGATGGACGCAGGACCTGAGCTGGGCACCTGCTTCCAGACTCCAACTCTGTGTCTTCACAACGTGCTTGCCCCGGTCAGGCGGTGTGGCCAGGCCGGCATGTGTGCCACCTGATGCCCTCGGGGGCCTTCCCCAAGCTCTCCCAGGGTCCCGAGTTGGAGGGGGACCCCAAAGGCCACAGGGAGCATCTGGTGGGCCCCTGGTGGCCGCAGGACTCCCTGGAGCTCGCCATCTTGTGCCACTCTTAGGACACTTCCAGGATCCAAGGGCTGGGCACTGCCCCTGCGTGGGCAGAGAGGGGGCACCTGGGTCCATGGGTGGGCTGTAGGGCTGCGACTGATGCTGCAGATCCCGAGTCTGGTCACCGCTGCCCAAGTGTGCGAAGCCAGGCATGTGCACGCAAGGGCTCTAGTGGGTGTGTGCGGTCTCCTCTGTGTGCAGACCTTGGGTGCTCATTACACACGTGCCCCTCCGAGTATGCACAGGCTGGTGGGTCTGGTTTCTGTTGTTGGGTCATCAGTGAATTCAGGTGTTGGCCTGAAGTGACGCCGACCCGCCAGCCGCCCTCGTGCAGGTTAGCGGCCTGGCATCTCCTGCGTTCTCTGCTCAGGGTCTCACAGGGCTGAAATCAAGGAGGCGCCGGGCCAGGCGGCCGTCCCGAGGCATGAGGGAAGGCGCGCTCCGGAGCTGGGTTAGCAGCTGCTTGCGGCTGCAGGTGGGAAGTCCCGCCCTGCGCTGGCTGCCAGCCCCAGCACCTCACGCCGTGGAGGCCACCTGCGTGCCCTGGTTTCCAGAGACGGTGCACTGGCTCCTTCCCCTGTTCCTGGATCTCTTTGCTGTCGCCCTCAGCCAGAGGAAGTGCTCTGCTCTTAGGGCCTCGCCTGGTTAGACCAGGCCCACCCAGCAATCTCCTTATCTCAAGGTCAGTGGTGGTGGATGACATAACAGCATCCCGGGAGTGATACTGTGTCAACCTCACGGGTTCCAGTGATCAGGGGGCTCTTCTTCGGGGTTGCGTGTTATAAATTTTCCCTCCCATCATGTGCTATGCTTGCACACCTTCCATCCACAAGCCCACATGCCTTGATGGGCCAGGCCCGTGTGCCAGGGGCACCAGAGGAGGGAGGCACTGCCCTGCCTTCTGTGGCCAAGCCTCACAGCCCAGCGGGGACACAGGCAGACGAACAAAACCTTCTCAGGGTGAATGGGCTTGTACATAGGGGCTGGGAGGAAGGCAGGGGAGGAAATGGCTGAGCTGGGCCGGGAGGGTGGCTGTCCGGCTGGGTCTTGAGGGAGGGATAGGAGTTCGCCTGTGCGAGGTCTGCAGAGAGGGCACATTCGTGCAGGTGCCTGGGAGCTCACGGCCCCGTGCAGGAGACCTCAGCGGGGCACAGGGTGAGGGATGGGGCCGAAAGTGCTCAGAGGCCAGAGCCAGCCGCCTGGGAGGGCAGGGGGACCCGGGAGTCTCAACCATCCCCCACTTAACAGACACCTGTGCCGAGGTGCGTCTGGGCCCATGTTCTGGGATCCGTGACCTGAAAGCCCTAGTCGTTCTCCAGAACCTCTCCGGCCCCCCAGCTGATGGTAGAGCCGCAGCATGAATGGGGCTGAATGGTGCCCCCCAACCCCCAATGATGTTCCCAGAACCTGTGGACGTCACCTTATACAGCACAGGGGCTGGCAGACATGAGGGAGCCAGGGGTCCTCAGACGGGAGATGGTCCTGGCTTATCTGGGTGCATCCTGTGTCGGCCCCGGGGGCCCTAGGGTGGGGAACAGAGGCTGGTGGATGCCAGCAGAGAAGGAAGCAGTGTGCTGGGCATGGCGGGGAATGTGGAGGCCGGTGCTGGGCCTCTGAAGGTGGAAGAAGGGGGGACACCTGGGGGGCTCAGTGGTTGAGCAGCTGCCTTCGGCTCAGGGCATGACCCCAGGGTCCTGGGATCGAGTCCCACATCAGACTCCCCACAAGGAGCCTGCTTCTCCCTCTGCCTGTGTCTCTGCCTCTCTCTCTGTGTGTCTTTCATGAATAAATAAATAAATTTAAAAAAATAAAAAGAGGTGGAGGAAGGGGGTGTGAGCCAGGGGTTGCCAGGAGCACCCTCCCGGAGCTGGGACCACATGGACGCGGGGTGTCTCCGAGGACTTTCGGTGGGGCTGGCTCTGACCACACCTCCACTTTAACCCAGAGGCACAGGTGTCGGGCTTCGGGCCTCCAGAACCAGAAGAAAATAGATCTGTGTCCGTAAAGCCGCTAAGTTGGTGGTAATGGGTGGCAGCGGCCGCAGGAAACACAGCTGCATCCCCCTACAGCCAGCAGAGCCATCCTGGTTGGCTTGGGATCAATCTGTCCCATAGCTGAGGGATGTCCCCGAAGGAGAGAATGTCAGGGTGGGAGGCACCCGCCCCCCACCCCGGGGCATCTGTGGGGTGAGGGAAGGAGCTGGGCCCGGGGAACCTGGCAGGTGCGAGATGCTGGGGCAGGCTGTGTGGGAGTCGGGGGCCAGAGGTGAGCGGGGCAGGGCAGGGAGAGCGGGTGGGGAGAGGCTGGCTGCGCAGGTGTGTTTGCACACGTGCAGATGTGTGTACCCTCCTTGGGCTTAGGCACCTGCGTATTTAATTTGTCCACCTGCCCATCGATTGTTTGTTTCATGTGCCAAGCCCTGGGCCACTGCAGGGGGCTCAGAGACAGACCCTGGGGGTCCTGCGAGGGTGAAGGCAGACCGACGAGGAGCCCTGGGGAGCATGAGTGCTGCGCCACGGGAGGGTGAGTGCGGGAGTGTCTACACCCGTATGCACAGTATCCCCACGTGCCCGCTGGGGCCGTGCTGGGCCTGGCTGGGCGGGGGACGCTCCTCTGTGGCTCTGGTTTGGGCCTGAAGCGCTGCCGGCAGGTGCACCAGCCCCTCCGTGTGGATGAGGCTGTCAGCCGTGGTCGTGGTGTTCACACGTGGAAACCAAGGCTCAGGACGCGGACCGGCCTCGACAGCAGGGAGAGTGGGGCCCCGGTCCGACTGCCCACCCGGGCTCCACAGGCATCTCCCACCATTCCCAGGACCAGGGCATAGACCAGAAATCCCCCCCTGGGGACCAGTTGCAAAAACGCAGCTATATCCGTTTGGTCAGATTTTCCAATAACCAACCACATAAACACCCTGATGCATTAAACCCACATCGACGCATTTCTGCCCCGCAAAGGATGCTTAATGCCCTGCCATAACTCCTGCTATCTGTTTGGGCCAGGAGAGAGATGGCTTTATTTCCCCCATAACTCTCGGTGGCACCATCCCATTGTTTACTTTGTGACATACACAGGCCGTCATTAATCACTGGGGGAGATGGATGGGGGTGGGCGGCTGGTTTGCAAAGCGGGCGAGGAGTCCAGGAATGTCCCCACAGTGGCGTGGCTGAGGGCCTGGGGGCACGTCCCCGTCCCTCCACTCTGTGAGCAGAATTCCACTAAGTTCCGGGGGTCAGCCCAGAGCTGCCCCCGAAGGCCTCCGCCACCCTTGGCCCCGGGAAAATAGATAACCATTAATTTGCAAGAGTCTAACGTGCGGTGGAGGCATTACTGCTAATTGGCAATAAGAAATGCTAAATGAAGCAAAGTTTCATATTAATGAGCCGTTTATCAATACTAAACGGCCGGCTGGCTCCCTCCGTCACTTGATTGGCATTGGCTTTATTTATGTCACAGATGTTTTCCCGATTATTGAGCTGCTGGGTGATCTCCCCGCCCTCTGCGGCCCTCCGCGGCCCGTCCTCTCCTGCTTGGTTTTAAACCTCTGGGGCCAGCAGCGGCCCTGCCGGGGCATCGCCTGCTCCACAGGCCCCCGTTAGCCTTCTCACTTCGACCCCGTGGGGGGCTCCGCCTGCCTGGGCCCCGCGTCCGCGTCCGAGAAGCTCGGGGATTATGGATCAAAAGGCCATGTGCCCACCTGCCAGTCTCCAGACCTCACGCAGGAGGCGGGATCCAGGGTGTCTGGAAAGGACCCCTGTTCTCTTACTGGTTTCCGGGAAGGCCCAGGCCAGGCCGTGCTGGTTCTCCGTGGGGGATGGTCACTCCAGTGACCCCAGGGGCACCTCGGACGGTGAATCAGGTTACAGGCATTTACTCTCTCCCAGTTCTGGAGCTAGAAGTCTGCAGGGCTGTGCTCCCTCTGGAGGCTCTAGGGGAGGCCCCCTTCTTTTCTCTCCTGCCTCCCTCATTGTGTGGCCTCCGTTCTTCCCACCAGCATGTTTTCTCCTCTCCTGCCTTTTCTAAGGACACTTGCTGGACTTAGGGTTCACGTGGATAATCCAGGGTGATCTCCTCTCAGCATCCTTCCCTTGATCACATCTGTGAAGACTCTGTCCCAAGTACGGTCATCAACTATGCAGGTTCTGGAATGTGGATGTATCTTTTGGGTGGGGAGGGAATGGGAGCCCTCTGTTCTTGAAAATCATCCACCGGGCAACTGAGGCAGGTCTCAACGGCAGTGGGTGCCCCAGGCCCCATCAGGGGTCCATCCATTGCTGCATCTGGTCATGTCTGCATTTGCGAGAAGCTTCGGAGGAGCAGGCAGGGTGTCTGTCCCTGGTGCCTGGCGAAGGAGAAGGGATAATGATGTGAGATCACAGCTCCTTGCTGCCTGACACTGGAGACCCCACCACCCGCAGTGTACCAGCTTCGTTCATGTGACCCCCCCAGCATTAAAGAAGCACCTTGCTTCTCCCAGTTTCTGCAGAGGAGGACTTCCAAGGGGGGCCTGGAAAGCGTCGGCCGTTGGCAAAGTGCTGGAGTCCAGGGAAGCGAGAATAGGTCAGAGAGAACCAGGCCGACTGGGACTCTGGTGCTTGCTAGGGCCTCCCACCCGGCGGCCGCTCGTGGACTGTGTAGAGCTGCTGTGTATGGCTTTATCCCTTTGATGAATTTCCTCATCTGGATGAGAACAATGACCCTGCTCCATCCTGCTGGAGTCCGACTGTGAAGCCGGAGCGAGAGAGTGGGTATGATGTGTAGTGTTAACCTTAAAAATAAAACTGCCAGCTATTTTACAGCAGAAGATGAGTTGAGTCGGGAAGAGCAGAGCATTGCGATCCAGGACAGGTAAGCTACAGCAAAACCACAGGCAGCAGCAGGGAGAGGATGCCGGGTTACACCAGAATGGGGGACTTGGGACCCACTGATGGAAACAGAAAGTCCATTGGAGTAAACTGAGAGCTGGAAGTGTCGTGCCTTCTCATTGGCTGAGCTGTGGCTGTCTCTCATTGATCGGCCGGGATGTTGCTGGGGCAGGAGGAAAGCAGTAGCCTGGTGAGCAAGCTGTGTCTCATCCTGCTGGCTCTGCAGCTGACAACTGTACTGGGCCCCAGGGCTCCCCTGCCCTACTCCTGACTCCAATCTCAATGAAATTTGTAGTTAATTTTCACCCTGCCATGTGCCTAGCTCAGAGCCTGGTGTGCATGCAGCAGGTGCTCAATAGGTGCTAGCTGTCTTTTTCTGGGATGGGGGTGGTGGTCTATGGGTGATAACCATAGTATTGCAGGACTGAGGAGCCACCTGGGACCCCCAGCATGATAGGCAGAGATGTATTGTCCTGCCAGGCCCTGCTCCAGGTCCTGATCCAGAGCTATGAGCAAGTAGAACAGTTTGCTTTGTGCTTTTTGGATTTGGGATTTAAGTTTGGGGTAGCTTATTATGCAGCAATAGAATGTCAGAGCTTGCAGGGATCGGGGAAGATGCTTTGAGTCCGGCCTGCCTGTCTGTCATCGCTGGTCAGGTGGCTTGGTTTCTCCTCCTGTGAGGTGCAGTCCTGGCTGACACAGAATAGTCTGCAGCAGGGACAGTAGCAGGGATGCTAGTGGGCATCCACCGAGAGTGCCGTGGGCGCCCAGGCCCCGTGGTGAGCACCGGACACTGGATGGCAGCTTGGGGAACCTCTCAGACACCCCGAGCAGCAGTAGTCCGTGCACACAGAGGGGACTGGGAGTCTGCTCAAGCTCACGGGCTGCCACTTGAAGGGCTCTGTTCCTCCTATGCCAGAGCTCGAGCTCTGTCCCTCTTGTGACACCAACAACCTTGATACGGTTTCCCAGGATGGTCTCCCCTGGGGGTCAAGCACCATGTCCCTGAGCTCCTCCCTGGAGGTGCTGCCTCGGTGGGGGTAACAGACCAGAGATGGGGAGGGTGTGTGGTACATGTGCATATGTGTGTGGGGTGTGTGTGTGCGTATGTCTGTGGTGTGCATGTGAGTATGTGCGTAGGTGTGGTGTGTGTGGTATGTGTGAGTGTGTGGTGTGTGGTATGTATATGGGGTCTGTATGCATGGTGTACGTGGGGTGTGTGTGTACATGTGTGGCATTGGCGTGTGGTGTGTGTACGTGTGTGGTATGTGTATGTGTACATGGTGTGTATGTGCATATTGTATATGTGCGTATGCACGTGGCTGTGTGTATGTCCCACGTGAGACACAAGAGCTGGCATGGGGAGGCTCCACATGGCTCCGGGTAGTGGGAGGGTGACCCGGTCTGTGTGGGCGGGGGGGCCTGTTCCTCCGACGGGTCCTGGCCCCATGGTCCAAGGCTGCCGCGTGTCATCAGGGCAGAGACCAGGACCCCGAGCAGCAGCACTGTGTCAGGATGGGTGCACCAGCATCCCCACGTTGGGGACATTGAGGCCCAGGGGAGGGGGCCCATGTGGGGCCTCAGCCAGCCCACAGCCCCCCTCCTGTAGCAGCTGGCGGGGCCACGAGCTGGTGTCCGGGACATGCGAGTGCAGGCTGGGTGAGCAGTGTGCTGTCACGTGTCTCCGAAGCTGTCACACGCTGAGACCGAGTATTTCACGCAGGCACGTGAGCCTCAAAGATCGGATGCCTTGAAGTCTGGCCTGGTGGGGGTTGGGGGGCGGTGCTTGCTGCCTATCCAGGGCGGGGTTCTGTGCCGAAGCTTCCAGGGGAGACAGAGGCCATCTTGCTGTGGATAAAGCAAGTGCTGGGCAGGAGGAGAAACCTAGAGGCCTTCCTGGAGGAGACGGCGCTGAACTGGACTGTGAAAGCTGCCTGGAGACTGTGTGGAGCATGTAGGGGGCTCAGGAAGGCAAAGAGGCCCATGGTGGGAGACGACGGCCTCAGTTTGGGAAGGGCCTGGGGCTGCAGAGCAGGGCAGGGAGGCTGGCCAGAGTCTGGCCCCTGGGCCCCGGGTGAAGGGGGCGTGTGCAGAGCGGCCACCCCAGAAGACGCAGCTACAGTTTCCTGGTCTAGGTGATGGGACACGTGCACGGACACCAAGGTCGGAGGGAGCGAGCCTTGACTGATGGCCACGCGTATCCGCAGCGGAGCCCGGAGCACCTTCTGGATGTTTCCATCCTCTGCCTTGCCGGTGTGCTGTTGCCCGGAGCTCCGAATTCACGGTCTCAATCGGGTGTGTTTTATGTCTTTGGGCTGTAATTAACCGCGTTCTCCATTATCGCTCCGCATATTAAAGAAATATTTTCCCCAGCCCGGCAGAGGCAAAGCTCAATTTATGAAGAATTGTCCTCACAAAACACCTGGTGAGGTTTTTATGTTGTTTAGCAGAGAAAGGATGGATGGGGGATGCCACTCGGCTTGCTTTTCTCATGCAAAATACTAATCATCTCCGGAGCCTCCAGCGTGGGTGGCAGGGGGGCAGGGTGGAGGGGGTCAGGGGGTGGGGAGGGAGGGCTGAGGGCTGGCGACAGGCCTGAAAGACCTGGGTGCAGTGGAGCAGGGGATGGGCACCCCAGGGGCCAACCAGCACCATGGCAGGTGGGGGAGCGCTGGCCCCGCGGGCAGAGGTATATCCACGTTCTCACCCCCCTCCCCTCGGGAAGGCGAAGGATGGTCCCCAAAGGTGCCCACCCAGTGCCCGGCCCGAGACAATGTGAGCTTATGTGACTGGCAGGAGGGGCCTGGTGGTTGGCCCTGAGTTACCCCGGGTGTCTGGGTGGGCCCCGCATCACCACGGGGCCGGGTGAGAGGGAGATGGAGGGCCAGAGAGGGGGAACATGTGCCCTCTGGGGAACTTAGACCAGGAGCTCCCGCCTGCTGCTCCCCCAGGGCCCTGGGCGCACGCCCTGAATGACTGGAGTCCATGGCAGGCTGAGGTCGGGCATTCTAGAAGGACCCCTGCTCCCCGCCAGCCAGGTCCCAGGGCCTGGGGGCCTGGGTCTTGGTCTCAGCTGATTCCCGCTGCAGTGTTTTTACCAGCTGGCTTTCCCGTGTCGGTCGGGGAGGACAGGAGCATGGGTGACTTGCCCCGGGTCCCAGGGGCCCTGAACCCCAGGGCACTGCCTGCACCCTTAGCCGTCTGTGTCCAGCCTCAGTGTGGGAGGCCTGGAGCCCTGGCTGACGGGGCCCCGTGGAGGCGGCCGGCCGCACGCCCACTGGTGCTTCTGACTCTGCGGCCCCGAGTGTGACCCTCTCTTGCCCCCCCCCGCCCCCCCTCCCCAGGCTTTAGCTCAGACTCAGTTTCCACAGCGCTGCAGGAGCCACGAGCCACGAGCACCTGCTGCTACCTGTGGACAAGATGCTGAGCAGGGAGGCGGTGGAGGGTCTGCAGGGGGAGGCCGACTTAGGGAGAAGGGACATTTGGGAAGAGAGGGCGGCAAAAATAATCCGGGTGCGATGGTCACCATCAAACACCACGCGGCCACGTGCACGTCCTGGGCAGGCCCCGGGGTGCCGGTCGGGGCTCTGAGGGGCAGCAGATTGCGGGCCCCACTTACTGATGGGTGTGTCTGTCCTTCACTGGGCCGGTTCTCGGGCCCAGGCGAGCTGTGCGCCCAGCAGTGGGACCCGGGACCCCAGACCTGGACCCCAGGGGGCCGCTCTGCCCCGGCCAGCCAGCTTGGGGTGAGGCCAGTCCCCGCTCCAGATGACCCTCCGCCCGTGCCCTGCGACCTGGCCTCCCAGAGCCTCCTCCTGCTGCACGGAGCCCAAGAGCGTGGCTGGTATGTTCTGGAATCCGGAATGGGGATTCAGCTGAGGCCTCAGGGTTTGCCCGCGCCTCCCCCAGGACTCTGCTTTCGGGGCCCACACTCCCCGGCCTGCTAAATATGACGCTTCGCCTCCTCTGCAGCCCAGAACGCTGGGCCTGCCCCTGAGTCGTGGCGAGGACTTGGCGGGGACATGGGGACACTGGCCCAGTACCTGGGTCCTGCCCTCAGCTGAGCCCCCAGCTCTCACTCTGAGAGGGTTGGTGGAGCCCCGATCCCTGGCCTGGGCAGCAGCCCTGGGAAGCCCCCTGTAGGTCCTTCCCCAGCTCTCCAGAAGGGCCACAGGGAGTCCCACAGGAGTCTGCTGTCACCCCTGAGGCCTGAGGAGCCTGGGGGCCTGCTGGCGTCTGCTGGTGGTGTCCTGATGTCTCCTCAGGTGAGAGGGGCCCTGGTGACTCTCCGTCTGCACCCCCAGCTTTGCCCTGCTCTGCGTCCTGGAAAGTCCTGGCAGGAGTGGCATGGGGTGTCGTCCTCTCTGCCCTGCTCTGCCCCGCGGCTCCTGCACCCACCGTGGCTCCCACTTGCCCTCCCCCTGGAGATGGCCTCGGCTCCTGCTGCCTCCAGGCTCGGGGCTCGGGTCTTTGGGGCGGCTCCCAGTCCTGCTCTTGTTTCTGTAAATAGCTCTCTCATTAATTTCCCCAGTTGAATTCCTTGAGTGGAATTCTGGTTTCTGCTGGGAACCTGAGTTTTCCAAAGTGGCATCATGATTAATTTGATGTATTTAATTACTAAAAGGACATCATCTCTCTTCCACTTTGTTCAGCCTCCTGTCGGGCTGACTTCGGCCTCTATCACCGTAGAAAGCACTTCTCGCCCACGCTGCCCACACCGGATAGATCCCCTGCTGGGACCCCTGTGCTGTGACTAGGGCTGCTCTGGGACCTGTGAAGGCCCCTAGCCACAAAGCTCCTCACTGCTTGTCGCCTGGCGGGGCCACCAGCCTCCTTGCTGCACTGCCCCTTGCTGAGCCCATGCCACCGTCCTTGGGCCCATCCTGTCCTCTGGGGCCCACTTGCCTCGTCGTGCAGGGGCTCTGTGGGGGCTGGAGATGTTTGTCCCAAATACCCGGGACCCCACAATCGTGCTCTCCTGGACTCGGCTGCAAGTGCAAAGGGACCCATGCCTCCTATGGCAGGAGCTGTGGCCCCAACGCACCCAGGCTGCTCGCTCCCCAGGGCGGGCCCTGCACAGACATATGACTGAGGTCAAAGCTGCTCCCAGGTTGGAACGAGTCTCCTCCCATTCTGGGTTCCCCTGGGATGTGGATTCTGGACCTGATCACAGGGTATCCTTTGTGGACCAGGAGCCTTGGTGGTGTGTGTGTGTGTGCGTGTGTGTGCGTGTAAATCCCCTTCCCCTCCTTCCAATTGCCAGGCCAAGTGGCAGCCCAAGGAGGGACTGTGTCTCTGGGCTGAGTGGATTTACACAGCAGCCCTCCGTTCAGCGTGCTGTTGGCCAGGGGATGGGACAGGAGCCAATGTCTTTGCTTGAATATCATGAAATAATGACCATTTTGTGAGGTGCTTCCAACAGAGGACATCTCATGTCCCCTGTCCACCCCCGGGGGCAGTGCTGTGTGGACGTGCATTACCCTGCAGGGACCACTGAGCTGTGTGGGCTTTGGAGGGTTTCCTTCTGCCCCCCACGGCCCTGTCCTGCGCAGTCTGGGCAGCGAGGCAGCCGGTCAAGCACGCTTGCCTGATGTGCCTCCTCCACGTTCTTCTTCTTCTTCTTTTTTTTTTTTTTTAAAGGATTTTATTTATTTATTCATGAGACACACACAGAGAGAGAGGCAGAGACACAGGCAGAGGGAGAAGCAGGCTCCATGCCGGGAGCCCGATGTGGGACTCGATCCCAGGTCCCGGGGATCACGCCCTGGGTTGAATCAGATCACGTTCTGATTGACGGTGACACCCAAACCCCACGTCGTCAGTCGGCAGATGGAGAGTGAGGGGGTCAACCGGCCTCTTTCCGCCAGCTCAGAGTCATTATTTGGAGCCTGGTCTGGGAGCTTTAGAGCCAGTGGGGGTGGCCACGCCAACAGGGAGGCTATTTTGAGTTATACACACCGTACATTTGCTCTCGTTGCCCCCTGGCCCTCGGATCGGTGTGAAAGGGTAGTTGTGAGTCACCGTGCATGTGGCCTCCCGCGGGCAAGGTCCCCGCCTGGTTCTGGCCCATTTTCCGGTCGGCATCATCAGTCATATGCCTTCTTTCCAGGCAAAGTGCAACCGAGAGTCTTGCAGAATGGATAATCAATTTCAATAATAAGTTAAATGGGTTTGCTTTTGTTCCCAGAAAGCCTCCCACTGGGAGAGGGATTTTTTAAGAGACTCCTGGGTGGAGTTTTACTTCTGAACTTGGGCTTCCAACTGCTTCTGAGCTAATTGAGTATAGAGCATGAATAAACATGGGCAGGAGCAACTTCTCCGCGCCCACTCGGACGTGCAGGGCCACAAACACTCCGGATAACACCGCGGGGTCTGCTGGGACAAGCCCTGGCAAGGGTCTCGGGGGCCCCTGTTGCGAAGGCCCTGCGGTGGTATCAGCTGCTCTCTGGCCCTGTGTTTGAGTGTCACATCGGAGCCAGATTGCTTCTCTCGGAAATAGGATGCACGGCTTCCAAGATGCGGGGATGATGTTTGTCAGACGCACCAGACCTAAGCCGTCTAGATGAATGTCTCCCAGCCAAGCCCAGAATCTTGCTTCAGCCTGGGCCTAACCCAGGGTTTGCAGCCATCTGGAACATTCTGGTGTCTATTACTGTGAGTGTGAGTCTTGTTTATCCTTTTGCCTTCGGGCTTAGAACAGAACAGGGTACATAACGTTCGATAAGTGTTTGCTGGATGAATGAACGAAGGGAGTGGTCGCATCCTGATCGTTTGGGGCTCTAGTGTAGGACATAATTTGGGGTAAAATCAGTAAGATCATGAGGGCAAGCTCAGGCTGGGCATACAGGTGCCATTTTCGTGTTAGCATACTTCCTATACATCACTCACGCTCGATAAATACCAATGGAAAGCACACCGATCATGTGCTATAGTCAGAGAGCTCCTTATGTGGGATTTAAATTCTTTGTGATGACAGAAATCCTGAATCAGCCAGTCTTCTTTTGATAATTCCTCAAAGCACCTATAAACATCTTTGCAGTGTGATCTCTCGGAGAGCTCACAGCACTCTACCTGGTGGGTATCTCTTTGTTTGAGAGCTAGATAAAGTCATTGGCTTGTGTTAGGGGCTGTATTGTATTAAAACACTATCTCAAAGTGCTGAATGCACACATGGCTAATGAGTTGCTCATATTGTAAGGGATGTGCATGAATTGGAAAAAAGGTGATTTTTATCTCTTGTGTCTTGCTCACTCAAGGAGCAGAAAGGCAGGAAAATAAACCATACCACCTGAGTTCTTTCATTTTATTTCTCTTTGAGCCACGAAAGTAGAGGTGAAGTGATGTAAATTAAATTCCTATATGGCGTGTCTCCACTCTAAATGCTCCATTCAGATCCGCTCATTGGTGTGGGGAGGAAGTTTCCTACTAGATGTGAGAATCAAAATTTTGTCATTTAGGAAGAAAACCAGCTGATCCATCCATCCACTCACCCATCCACCCACCAACTAACCAACCAACTGACCAACCAAAACAAACTAACTCAAAACGAACCATCCAACCATCCAACCCAAAATAAACCAACTAACTCAAAACCAAACAACCAACCCAAAACAAATCAACTGACTCAAAACCAACCAACCAACCCAAAACAAATCAACTGACTCAAAACCAACCAACCAACCCAAAACAAACAAATTCAAAACCAACCAACCAACCCAAAACAAACAAACTCAAAACCAACCAACCAACCAACCCAAAACAAACAAACTAACTCAAAACCAACCAACCAACCAAATAAGCAGTCAACTAACACAACTTGCCTGGTCTGGCTACCCAGCAAGGGCTTGGGTCCCCGTGTGGAGCCATGAAAAGGGGGTGCAATTCTAAGTGAAAAAATGCTGTGGGCGGCCTGTGCCAGTAAACGAGGGCCTGTGCCCTCGTAGAGAAGGTGGGTAGCAGTGGGTGCTGCGGATGCTCCCTTTTTTCTCCACATGTGGCTTCTGTGATCACATGTCCTCTTGCTTCTTCACCTCCTTCTCTGGTTGCTTATTCTCAGTGCCATTTTCCAAGTCTTTCCCCTGGTGCACACCCCACAGTAGTGGCCTGCGGCATGTCTCCCAGCGATCTTACCCTTTTCTCTGGGTTCCGCAGTGTTTGCAGTGGCACTGATGCCATTGTCTGATGTGACGAGAGCCAGGCAAGAGTGGGTTGAGGAAGGATGTCGATCCATTGCAGTAGGGACATGAGCTTGGTGTGTCCTGGTGTGCATGTGGGCGTCCACGCTTGGAGTGCCCAGTGCATGGGGAGCTGGCCTTGGCTTAGAGTTAGGAGGCACCAGTCTGAGCCCCAGAGGAGCCCACATGGCAGCTGTGTGGTTTTGAGCAATTTCTCAGTCTCCACTTCCTCATCTATAGAAGGGGACAAATCATACGTATGTTAAATGACCCTGTCTATGAGGCAATGTAAGTCCCATTTGAAAAGTTCTAGCAAGTGGTCAGATGCCTGGGGATGTTCATTCCTTGAGGCCCCTTCTCTTCGTGTTTGTCCTCTTGAGTCTGCTCTTGAATTCAGGTCATGCTGCGTCCAAGCGGCCTCAACCACATTCCTGGAGTGTGCGACGTGTTGGGGAGATGCAGAAGAATGGGCTCTGCCCTAGGCAGGGCGGCAGGTGCAGGTGGGAAGTGCTCGCGCTGCATGGCAAATGGTGAGCACCTTCCTCCTCCCTCCTGCCCGCCATCTGTGATGTGGTCCGTGCGGTCCTGGCTTCTCTCTGGGGTGTTGGGATCTGCCACAGAGGAAGAGGCGACTCTTTGGCCTCGCCAGTCCCCGGTTGAGCACATCTCAGCCCCTGAAAGATAGATTTCAGCGTTCTCCCCTGAGCTGGCTAACTCTGCCGGGGTTCAAGCCCCGCCCTCCCTGCCACGCTCTTGCTGCTTTAACTGCGTGCATCCTCCCAGCAGTCCTGGCCATGCCCCGAGGTTGCAGGTCTGCGCCTGGGTTTCAGTTCCTACCACCCATCTTCCGAGGGCTTGCTGACCTCCCACTCCTCCTGGAAGATTCTACATGGTCTTAATCGCCGTCCACCAAGCTCCTGGCTGCTCCCACTCTTTCTCTGTTCCTTCAGACTCATCATGGAACATGGAGACTTGTGCATGCCCCCAAGCCAACAGGCTGTGGCTCCTTGGGGACAGGGATCTCATGCTGTGCGGCGTTGCAGGGAGTGTGGGAGGCCAGGCAGGATGAGTCATCTGTGACGGGGGCCCCAGCCGGGGCAGCAGGGTCACTGGCGTCTGTCTCCTCGAATAGCATGAGCCCTTGAAGGGCAGGAAGGCACTGCTGTGCCTTTAACGTCCTTGGGGAACATAAGATTTGCACAGCGAGGCTCAGCAACCACAAGCTGGATGATGCATTCATCCAAATGATCCAGCATGTGACGAATGGTCTTGCTCTGAACCAAACCTGTCTCCAAGATTTTTTTCTAACTTAAATGCTCCAAATCTTTTCTCTGTCTTGGGAGGCTGGCCAGGAGCAGACGGGGACGCTTCCCTGCAGAGGGCTGAGCTCCTAACCTTCTGCCGCACGCTCCCACCAGCACGTGTTGGTGGGATTGTTCGGGGGCCCCCGCTAGGCGCGGTCCATCCCTGGCCATCTCCCAGCTGGCGCGTTGCCCCCTCGCCCTGAGGGATTCAGTTGCTCCCACAGCCTCGAGAGCTCTAGCTTGTTCCTCTCTGCACCTTGACTTTATTCAGCAGCAACATCCTCCGGGGGCTGTCCGATGAGCCCCCGTGTTATACAGGGATCTTCGTTGTAGGCAACAGAGAACCCGCTTGTCCTCAGGTCTCCGATCTGTGCCTGCTGGTGGGGGTCAGCGCAGGACTGCAGGGTCCGAGGTCTGCCCCCTTCAGTGCCAGCGGCAGCTCTGTGCACCCTCGGCGCCGTTGCCCCTTCCCCTCTGCAGAAGGGAGCAAGGGGCACATTGTCATACGTGTGGCGGCCGCTTCCAGGAGTCGCTGTCCTGACATGGTCCATCTTGCTATCTGCAGCCTGTGAGCCAGCACTGACCCACCGCCTGTGAGGTGGCACAGGTGAAGGAGGTGATAAGGGGTGGGACCAAGTGGGGGCTGATGGGAAATTCCTTTCTCCATCACCTGTTCTATATGTGTCCTTAGCCAGCGTGCAGTCACATAGGTTCCTCATCTTGTAGGGGGACCTCCACCTTTATTCCTCAGTGATGTGAGCCCTCGAGGGTCCCAGAGGGGTCCCCTGTCTGGCTTCCGTCCCTGTCCCTGGGGTCCCCTGTGGTCCCCACAGAGGATGTGTGGTTGCCGATGTGCTCTTACCTGTCACTGTTGTATAGTGACACGGTGCGCTCCCTGCACGGTCAGGATACACCTCCCCAGACGACACAATGACCTCCCACCTCTGCCCACCCCACGACACGCGGAGCCTGAGGCAGCCAGTCGGCAGCCTCGACCTTTACATCAGTGGGACTCTTACTGGGTCTCGTGTGGGGACCAACATGTCGGAATCACGAGAGCCCAGAGCTGCACAGACCAGCAAGTGCACATTTAAAAGAAAGGGTGAGCGTTGTCACTGTCCCTTATGCCCCCTGGACCCTGAGTTGGCTCCTGCTGTGACAAATGACCACAAACTTGCAGGCTTAAGACCACATCCGTTTGTTACAGCACCGTGTCCGCAGGTTAGAAGTCTGTGCAGGGCTGAGCTGGGCTCTTTGCTCAGGGGCCTTGCAAAGCTGGAATCCAGATGTTGCCCAGCCCGCATTCCTTCATAACTTGGGGTTCTCTTTCAAGCTCACATGATTGTCTGCAGAATTCAGTATTTTGCAACAGCAGGTCTGAGGCCCCTGATTTTATTTTATTATTATTATTATTATTATTTTATTATTTTATTATTTTATTTTTTCCTGGCTGCTCTCAACTCTCAGCCTCCTCAGTTCCTTGCTCTCTGACCCACCCAGGAAGGACCTGGTCACTTTTGAGGACTCCCCTGATTAAGCCAGGCCCACCCAGGATGATCTTCTTTTTGTTTAACTGCAAGCCCGCAGATCGGGGACGGCAGCCACCTGTGCGGGTCTCTTCCACCGCATGCTGCGCCGTGCTCACAGGACTGCCATCCCATCACATCCCTAAGTGCTGCCCACACTCGGGAGGCTGTCTACACCAGGGACTGGAGACCTCAGGGCTGTGTCAGCACGCTGCCTGCTGCCGTGCCCTAGTGGAGCCCGTGGTTCCGAGCAGAGAAGCATGCGGTCTCATTAGGGGTTATTTCTGGGCAGAGCCACCCGTGAGTCTGCAGCTCGGCACTCCACGCTTCTGTGACCCAATGCACTTTGGTTGATGGTGTGCACGACCAGAAAGGATCATGGGAATCAGCCTATTATTTTATTTTATTTTTTTTGCCCCCTTCCATCCAAAGCAGTTCCTTGACAGAAGCAAAGTTGGAGCTGAGTCTCCATAACAGTGAACAAAGTATTTGGAAAAGCCGCACCTGACGTTCTTGGGAAGGTGATGCAGGCAGGCCAGGCTCTTACGCAGCTGGACTTAGCGTCTACTTCTCCGAGGGCAGATTTCTGCCCCCCCCCCGCCCCTGAGAAGGTGCGATACCCCCACCTGCCGATGGTTGCTGGCATCCCGGGTGATTGGAGCCAGGTCAGGGCCTTAGAGTTGGCCACTGCTGACGGTGAGATCTGGGCTCTCCACAGACGTGGCCTTCAGCCCCTCACGGGGCCAGCTTTGCCTCCAAGATCACGCGCCCCTAACCCGCTGGGGAAGCATGGGGGGGGTGGCTGGGGGAGGGAGACTCTCAGGCTCACCCCTGCAGACCGTGCCCACCAGGACCCGCATATTCTCATCACCTTCCCCTGAACATTCTGTCCCCAGCCTTCCCTCTTGTTCCTTGGGGTCCTCAGATGCCCAGTCAAACCATTAGCCACATGAATAGCCACCCTTCTGGGTCTGTCCCCTTCCCAGTGGACCGTGACGTGTGCCCCTGCACACCCTGCCCGTCACCAATTCCCGTTCTCTGCTCCCCGCGCTGCTCGCAGGGTGGGCTGCTGATGCCCGCGTGGCCTTCCGTGGGCTCGGGTGGGCTACGGGGCAAGGTGGTTGGCGGGCCAGATGGTCATTTTATCTCAGCTGCTTGCAGGGAGGCCTGACACTTGACCTCGGCAAATTCCAACCCCGTCAGTGTCCCCGAGGGACCTGTGTCTCCTTCATTCATTTGACGGATATGTGCTGGGTGCCTACCTCGCGTCCAGGCCTTGACCCCTTGCTGCTAAGCACAGAACGGGGACGTCGCTGCTGTCCTAGCCCTGGAGGAGCCAGGGAGGGAGCCATTGAAAAGAATAATAAAGTCGAGCTATGTCATCAATTACTATTGTGGGGCGCCGGGGTGGCTCCGTTGGTTGAGCCTCTGACTCTTGATCTCAGCTCAGTTCCTGATCTCAGGGTCGTGAGTTCAAGCCCTGCGTCTCCTTAATCGATTAGCCCCGTGACAGTGGAGGAAGGGAGGGTGCTCGCTCTTACTGAGGAGCGTCCCTTGTGCATGGGGCGTGCAAGCCAGGTACCGGGTCCCTTCTCCTTGTCCTGCCCTGTCACCGCTGTGCTACGTGGCCAGTGTGTCACGGCACCCCCTCCAACCGCACAGCTTTGGCCTGCGGCATGTCTCCCTAGGGCGCAGAGATGCCCACGTGTCTCCCTGCTTCTCGTTTTACCCTTCCCGTCACGTTCTTTCCAGGCAGCCAGAAGGGAGTTCGGGAAACTGCAAATCTGCTCCCGTCCTTGGTCTGCTGGAGCGCTCATCTCTCCGAGTGCCTCCCGGAGGCGGCCGCAGCCCCTGGCATGCTTGAGAGGCCGCCGTCCCCGCCCTCCTTGCCGCCCTCGTGGCATCCCTGGCATCCCGCGTTCCACCCACACCAGGCCCCCTGCAGCCCCCGACCACCCCGTGCTGCTTGCAGCCTGCGCTTTCGGAAGGCTGCCCTCCGCCTGCAGCGCGCTCTCCCCCCAGCCCTGGACCTGAACAGCTTCTCTTCCCTTTTCAGCCCATATTCAGCCATCACCCTCTGCACCAAGGCTCTTTTGAAAACCCCAAATAGAGATAATCACCCCTCTTTCGAGTTCTTTCCGTGCCTCCCACATCCTGTAGCCACTACACACATCACTTTGGACATAATTACCTGTTTACAGTGGAGTTGTATCTTGTAAAGAGTTTGGTTCTGAAGTCACCTAAGAGGTGAAAATTGCTCATAATCAGAATTACTCCTAAAATTCCCTCCACTTGCCCCTAAAAGGCAATGCCCATGGTTTTGTGTCAATAGCATTTCCCAGCTCCCCTGGCCTGGTTCATCAGGGCTTCGCTGAGACACTCAAGAACTTTCCATTTTTTTCATGGGTGTTGAGGGAGAGTCTTCACTGGCCTCCTTGTCCACCTCTGTCAACAACTGCAGAAAATCTGGGATCCTGTGTTCTCTACAGGGGGCTCGCTGGTGGGCTTTGGCCAGCCCAGGCTTGTCCTGGCTGTGGTCCGTGCTCTGTGGCCTTCACGTCCTGTGGCCTTCACATCTGTGACCTTCACGTCTGTGGCCTATACCACCCGTGGCCTTCACGTCCCGTGGCCTTCACATCCCATGGCCTTCACGTCCCATGGCCTTCACATCCTGTGGCCTATACTTCCTGAGGCATTCACGTCCCATGGCCTTCACCTCCCGTGGCCTTCACCTCCCATGGCCTTCATGTCCCATGTCCTTCACCTGCTGTGGCCTTCACATCCTGCAGCCTTCACCTCCCACAGCCTTCACGTACTATGGCCTATACCTCCCATGGCATTCATGTCCTGTGGCCTTCACGTCCCGCAGCCTATATGTCCTGCGGCCTACATGTCCCATATGGCCTTCACGTCCTGTGGCCTTCGTGTTCTGCAGCCTTCACATCCTGTTGCTTATACCTCCCGTGGCCCTCACATTCCGTGGCCTTCACATCCTGCCACCTATACCTCCTGCGGCATTCATGCCCCATGGCCTTCACATCCCATGGCCTTCATGTCCTGTGGCCTTCACCTGCTGTGGCCTTCACCTCCTGTGGCCTTCATGTCCCACAGCCTTCATGTCCCGTGGCCTATACGTTCCGTGGCCTACATGTCCCAGGCCTTCATATCCCATGGCCTATACTTCCTGTGGCCTTCGCTTCCCATGGCCTTCATGTCTCATGGGCTTCACGTCCCGTGGCCTTCACGTCCCGTGGCCTATATGTCCCATGGCCTTCATGTCCCCTGGTCTTCACATCCTACAGCCTTCACATTCCATGGCCTTCACATCCCACAGCCTATATGTCCCATGGCCTTCATGTCCCTTGGCTTTCATGTCCCATGACCTGTATATCCTGTGGCCTTCACGTTCCACGGCCTTCATGTCCTGCAGCCTTCACCTCCTGTGGCCTTCACGTCCCATGGCCTGCACTCACTGAGCACCACGGCGGCTGGGCCTCCCCTCTCCCTCCCTGGCCCCCTCCTCCAGTGGGTAGGTTCAAGGAGCACCTGACGTGGACCCACATGGGTACCTTGTGCCCCCACTAGACTGTAAGTTCCCCGAGAGCAGAAACAACGTGTTGCTCATTGTCAGCGGCCCCGCAGCAAGCCACTGCGGACACAGTACCTATATCAGGGCTTGTCTTTGCTGCCTGATAAGGGAGGAACTCTCGGGTTGTTAATTAATACGCCTGAGACTGAGCTGCATTCCTGCGGGCTGAGCTTCTGCAGAGCTGTGAGTGATGGTAGCTCAGAAGGGGCAGTATTTCTCTCCCGTTTGTCCCCTCTTTCTTTACGGCTGTGTTATATTGCTCTGTGCGGTTGTTATTAGGATGCACTCTCTTTATTACTCCAAAGTCTAACCTTTCAAAGTCTGCGCGGTGCTCACGGATTAAACGATAAATTTCACCGTAATAATCTCATTTAATTTCCTTATAAACCAGCATTTCCTGATACATGCTTATTGACGTGTGCTATAAATATGCTTTCTATACATTTTTCAAATCCCACTGCTTAAGCTTTTGAGAAAATGACCCTGAACTCAGGGAGAAACAGGAGGAGGAGGAGGAGAGTTACGCCAAATCATTAGTAACTGGGGTGTTTGCTCCAAGGTGAGGATCGAGACACTTTCTACACCACCTCTGCCCAGCACCCGATTTCTGCAAAAACAGATGGCTTCCTGTCTTCAAATCTGTGAACCGGGAGGTGTGGCGTGGAGATTTGCATTAAACATTTTGAGATGCAAGGCAACGAATGTTGTAAATAGACACCAAGAAGCTCAATCTATACTCAGCCCAAACGTTTATTTCTGATCATATGGCTCTTCCGATCTGAAGACACAGTTGATGGATGACCTGCTCCGTCAGGACCCTCCCCTCCCCCATTGCAGGTCTCTACCCTGGTTAATGTAGCCTTCGGGCCATGACACACTTGCTGACTCCATAGACCTCTGTGCAGCATTTGTCTTTGGTGGTGACAGCAGCAGTCAACGAGGAGGGAGCTCTTTTGTTTTCTGTTAATGTGCTTGGGTGAAAGCTGCTCTGAGAGGCAGCCTACGTTTTGTCCATCCAGCAGAGCCATCTAGGGATAACGTGTGCTCCCTCTTGTCTTAGAACTCTGGGATTTAGAGTCTTCGCTGGTGTTGTTCGGTGTAGAATGCTAAGCTCAAAGCATTCTCCTGCAGGGTTGTTTTTAAAAAGATTTTATTTATTTATTCATGGGAGACAGAGAGAGAGGCAGAGACACAGGCAGAGGGAGAAGCAGGCTCCACACAGGGAGCCCAGTGCAGGACTCGATCCCGGGACCCCGGGATCACGCCCTGAGCTGAAGGCAGACACTCAACCACTGAGCCATGCAGGCGTCCCACCTGAAGGATTTTGAAGATACAACATGCCGCCTTCCCCAAAGTCACTGTGGATGAGAAACTGTCAGCCCTCCTCTCTGCCCATTCCTCCTCCTTTTCCTCTCCTCCTCCCCTCTTCCTCCATCCCCCCGCCCCCCTGCCCTGCCCCACTCAGTTGGTAATCTGTATTTTGTCTTTGGTTGCCCTAACGATGCTTCATTTGCTTTGTTGTTGTTGTTCACATTGCCTGATGTCAGGTCCAGGTGTGCATTTAGTTTTAATTATTCCATTTACAACTAGATGAGCCCCTTCAGCTTGATGACTGGGGCCTTTTCAGTTCTGGAAATCACTTAGCCATTATCATCTACCTTATTCTCCTTCTGCTTGCCATCTGGAGTTCATTAGACCTGCACCACGTCAGAATCACATTAGTCCCATGGTTCCCTAGGGCCCCACGGTCATATTTTCACACCCCCTGCCTCTCTGTGCTCCTTCTAGATGATTTCCTCACTTCAATCTTCCAGTCTGAGAATTCTCTTTTCAGCTACTTTGATCTACCATTTGAGTGATTAATTGACTTTTCACATTCAATGATACTATTTTTCCTTCTGAGAAATTCTGTGTGGCTGCATTTCTCAAACCTGGTTGTTCTTTTTAGAATCTCATTCTTTTCCCTGTGGTTTCTGGCTGTATTTCATCTCCTCAACTGTTTTTAACCTAATGATTTTATGGTTTTACCAGATTCTGATATTTTATGTCCTCGGGATGCTGTTTCCAATTATTCTCTGGATTCGGTAAGAGGGTTATGTGTCCCTGCTGTAGCCAGGTGATGTGTGATGCTTCCCATCCTACTGACATCAGCTCAGGAATCACTTTAGCTAAATGCATGTGAGCAGAAGTGCTGCATTTCAGCAGCAAGCTTAGGCACCGCTGCATACAGGGACCATCAAATGGTTTCCTCTCTTCCATGAGAACACATCTCAAATAAGGCTGTTCATACAGCCTGGAGGTTAGAATGGGCACACAGAACAGAGCCAAGCCACCCCACAGCTGCTGCTCCTGAGAAATTATGTGAGAGAGGAGAGTTATTTCTCTAGATCATGGGATTTGGGGATTGTTTGTTACACAACACAACCTAGTATTGTTTGTTACACAACACAACCTAGCCCCACAAGGACAGGGACCATTCACATCCTACTTACTGTCATCCTTGGTGTCTAGGACAGTGCCCAGGATATGGAGAGTTTCACCCAGCAGCAGTGGGCCCCTGGGTGGCTCAGTGGTTGAATGTCTGCCTCCAGCTCAGGTTGTGACCCCAGGGTCCTAGGATCAAGTCCCACATCGGGGCCCCCACGGGAACCCTGCTTCTCCCTCTGCCTATGTCTCTGCCTTTCTCTCTGTGTCTCTCATGAGTAAATAAATAAAATCTTAAAAAAAAATAAAACAGGTGCTAACTTTGCCTTTGTGGTATCTGTTCACACTCACTTCTGGTGGATTAGTTACTTACTCATATGGTTTGTAATTGTTTATTGGGAGTTTATATTCACTGTGAATTATTTTTTTTTTAGCTGTGGGGTGTCATGGACTCTGGGTGGTAGGTGTGTCCCCACCAAAAATGTTTTCTTTCTTTCCTTTCTTCTGCCACAGGACCCCCAGTTCTCATTGGTCTGAGATTTTTTTTTTTTTTTAAGGACCTTTATTCCACATTGACCTTGTAAGTTCAGACCTCACATCTGTATATGGCCAAGGCTTATGTGTTTAATGTTCATGAGATCTTTGTTTCTGACTGGAGCTGGATGCAGACGTGGCCTCCCTTGTCAGTTCTCTATTTTGCAGGCATTTCTGTCCACCTCTCAGGGTAGATCAGCCCATCTTGGGCCCTACCCTCTGCAGGTGTGTCAGTGTCTGTGTCCTGCCCCAGTTCGAGGCCATGTCCTCCGCCCTGTATGGGCACGCATGTCCTAGCCTCTAGCTGCTGGGGCTTACATTTGCTCAGCTACCCCTGCAATGCACTGGCTTCAGGTTCCTGGGTCCTTTTCTTTCAATATTGACTATATTTGTAGCTTTTTTTTTTTTTTTTTTAGCTGGGCACAGTATACTTTATTGATGGTACCTGACAAGGTAGGGCTCCCCAAGTCCCTCCCCTTCCTTGGGGTCTAGGATGTAAATTGGAGGTCAGGAGATTCTCAGTGTGCTGGGGGATTAAGTTGGGGCAGGGACTCCCCAGCAGCTTAGGGCCTCTCTCTTCCTCTTGTTCTTGCTGGGGCTGGTGGTCCAGGAGGCTCTTACTCCTTGGAGGCCATGTGGATCATGAGGTCCACCACCCAGTTGCTGTAGCCAAATTCATTGTCATACCAGGAAATGAGCTTGACGAAGTGGTCATTGAGGGCAATGCCAGCCCCGGCATTGAAGGTGGAAGAGTGGGTGTCACTGTTGAAGTTGCAGGAGACAACCTGGTCCTCAGTGTAGCCCAGGATGCTCTTGAGGGGGCCCTCCCATGCCTGCTTCACCACCTTTTTGATGTTGTCATATTTGGCAGCTTTCTCCAGGTGGTAGGTCAGATCCACAACTGACACATTGGGCATGGGGTCACAGAAGGCCATGCCAGTGAGCTTCCTGTTCAGCTCAGGGATGACCTTGCCCACAGCCTTGGCGGCGCGGGTGGAAGCAGGGATGATGTTCTGGGCAGCCCCTTGGCCGTCACGCCACAGCTTCCCAGAGGGGCTGTCCACGGTCTTCTGGGTGGCAGTGACGGCATGGATGGTGGTCATGAGGCCCTCCACGATGCCGAAGTGGTCATGGATGACTTTGGCCAGAGGAGCCAAGCAGTTGGTGGTGCAGGAGGCATTGCTGACAATCTTGAGGGAGTTGTCATACTTCTTGTGGTTCACACCCATCACAAACATGGGGGCATCAGCAGAAGGAGCAGAGATGATGACCCTCTTGGCCCCGCCCTTCAAGTGAGCCCCAGCCTTCTCCATGGTGATGAAGACTCCAGTGGATTCCACAACATACTCAGCACCAGCATCACCCCATTTGATGTTAGTGGGATCTCGTTCCCGAAGATGGAGATGGACTTCCCATTGATGGCAAGTTTCCCATTCTCAGCCTTGACTGTGCCGTGGAATTTGCCATGGGTAAAATCATACTGGAACATGTACACCATGAAGTTGAGGTCAATGAAGGGGTCATTGATGGCAACAATATCCACTTTGCCAGAGTTAAAAGCAGCCCTCGTGACCAGGGGCCCAATCCTGAATGGCCAAATATGTTCATTCTGACCTTCACCATCATGTCTCGGGGACACGGCTGGCACTGCACCAGAAGATGCGGCTGTCTGTTGAACAGGGAGGAGCAGAGAGCCATAACTTTTAAAAATTAAGCTTTACCCATGTTTTCTTTGTTTTGTACTGGGGGAGCAAGGGAGCTGCCCGGGTCAGCACTTCCTGCTCACCTAATTGTTTACCTGCCCCCTGAGAGTCAAACCCCACAAGGACAGGGACCATTCACATCCTACTTACTGTCATCCTTGGTGTCTAGGACAGTGCCCAGGACATGGAGAGTTTCATCAGATATTTGCCAATTGATTCAGTAAATGGGAATTTAAAAAAAGGTAGAAAGGGACGAGCAGAGGGTGGCCAATGGCTGCTGTGTCATGACCCTGCTCCTCCGTCCTTCCCATCACTTGGGCTGTCACAGAATGGTTTGTGCAGCAGTTGGGAAAGGATTGGAAAAATGCCATGAGGAACAAAGGTTTTTTTTCCCCTTCTTTCCAGGGGCTAGCCTGGGATGTTTCTACTTGTTATCGTGGGAGCCAGAGCAAACCCTGACCCCCGTGGAGTGGTTCCCACTGCCATGGATGAGGGCGTGCAGATGGGTAATTACAACCTCGTTTGGTAAGGGCTCTGACAGAGGGGAGAGCGGGGAGTTAGAGACAGGAGGGAGGATGTGCCCAGGAAGAGTTCCTAGAGGAGGCGGCACCGTGACTTGAGTCGAGACAGATTCTGGGCATTTGTCAGGTGGTTACAGACAGGGGAGGACGGGAGAGGGCATCCCTGATGGGGACGTGACACATGGCAGGCTTTGCGGGTAAGAGCATGGGGTGTGTTCTAGGAATCATCAGGCTGGGCAGAGTTTTAATATTTTCAGGCCATGCAAGTCTCCCTTTCCACACGTAGGTATTAATTTTCTCAGATTAGGGACGCCTGGGTAGCTCAGCAGTGGAGTGTCTGCCTTTGACCCAGGGCGTGATCTTGGAGTCCCGGGATTGAGTCCGCATCGGGCTCCCCGCAGGGAGCCTGCTTCTCCCTCTGCCTGTGTCTCTGCCTCTCCCTGTGTTTCTCATGAATAAATAAATTAAAAATCTTTAAAATTTTTTTTCTCAGATTACTCTCATTCAACCTCTTTAAAAAATGCAGACTCTCTTTTCAGAAGGGCTGCATTTGCTCCGTGTCCAGCATGAAGAGAAGGGGAGTGACTTACGAGGCCAGGTTCATGAGGAGAAGATGGATGGTTTCCAGGTGTCCCTAGAACTTTCTGGGCTGGCTCTGCCGCAGGCCACCCCCCCACCCCCGGGACATCTGTAGTGGAGGCTTTTGTGCAAGTGGTCCTTGGGGTCTGAGAGGATGAAGCTGGCTCCGGGCAGACACGGGCCCCATCTCAGCCTGGCCCCGTGGTGCTTGGTGGCCAAGGGCCGTGGTCAGCCCCCTTCGGGGGGCTAAAAAGGTCCTCTATTTGATGGGTTTTTTAAAAAGACTTTATTTATTTATTCATGAGAGACGCAGAGAGAGAGGCAGAGACACAGGCAGAGGGAGAAGCAGGTTCCACGCAGGGAGCCCGACTTGGGACTCGATCCTGGGTCTCCAGGATCAGGCCCTGGGCTGAAGGCAGGCGCTAAACCACTGAGCCATTGGGGCTGCCCGACGGGGTTGTTTTAAATGCCACGGAGCACATGGACAGCACTGGCTACATCTAAGTTTTTGTGTTATTATCACTGATATAGTTTGAACCGAGTTTCTCTTCTTTCCCATCCTTGACCTGTTAACATTTTATTTAATTTTATTGACACCTGTCTGTGAGGGTCCAGGGAGAGGCCACTGGCCGGGTCTCCCCTCTCCAGGGGCTCTCAGGGCAGATGAGGTGGCTGCACTTTCAGCAGCTGTGGAGCCCCTGCCCGGGGGTGGGGGGCGCCCACCATCCTGCCCACGGGGAGGACGTGGTGAGGACCACCAGGTAATCCAGCCCGTGCACCACTTATTAACTTTGACTTGTAAATTAAAACACCCAGTGGTACAATTAGGGATGAGTGAAGGGAAATGAGAATCTGCCTTTCTTTTTCCCAGCCTCGAGTCAGAACCCCGACAACCCTAAATAAAAGTTGAAAAAATTCAATTACTATGCAGATGGATTTTACTTATCTCCCTCTTCTGTCATTTTCCTTCTAAATCCAACGTGAGGAGCCTCGGCTGCACCTTGGGAGGGACTTTCGGCCCATGTCTGAGATGAGCCGCCCCTGGTCCCCAGGGCACCCCAAGCTGCGCCCATGCTCCCCGACCACACTCTGCGTCCCACTTTCTGCATCTCCGAGCCCGGCGGCCAGGATGTGCTTGGGCCTCGCTCGGGAGACTGACCCCCACCAAGCGCACCTGCACGAAGGCCGCTACCCTGCGAGTCCAGGGGCGCCCAGATCCGGATGGATGCCGCCCTTCTGCAGTTGGTGCCAGTGTGCTCCTGGGCTTGGGCAGCAGATCGCCAAGGGGCTGGAACCAAGAGAAAGGGAGAAGAGCCTCTCCTCCAGGAAGCCCTCCCTGCGTCCCCGGTGGGATCAGACAGAGCCACCCCCTCTCCTTGCCTCACTCTGGTGCCCGCCTCGTGTCTTGTCCTGCGTGCGACTGCAGTTTTCCTCCCCTTGCCCTGTCTCAGACCTGCTGGGCAAAGGGTGGAGGTGCTGCCAGCTGAGGACCCTGTCCGACCGCGGAAGGGGTGGGTTTCTGGTCAGATGGGAGCCTGAGCTTCTCACTTCTTATTTCCCCAAAGTGACGGGAATGTTTGATCTGAAGTGTCGCTGCAGGGGCCGGGACTGGGGCCTCCTTTCCCACGCACCCCGCAAAGCACTTAGAGCCCTTGGTGAGGCTGACGACCCTGGTGCCTGGGGGGTCGGTCTGGGGGAGGACCTGGTGGCTGTCACTGTCCCCGACGTGAGGACAGCCCTCTGCTTGGCTGGGGGAGCTCGCGCGTCTCTGAGCCGTGGTAGGTGGCGTCTGAGTCCCAGCTGAGGCCACTTGTCCCCTGCTCTGGTCCAGGGGCGGCTGGGACGCCCCCGTGATCCTGCTGCAGGTCACCTCCAAGTGCTCACGGGCGCCCTGACAGGCTGGTGGCCTTTGTGGGACGTGCCGGACGCGCCCGGGCTCCCGCTTCTTGAACACGTGCAGAGAGTGAAAGTGCAAGGAGATCAGAAGTGGACGGAGGGGAGGGTTAGCTGCACAGTTCCCCGGGGAGCCGGTGACGGAAACGTGTGGGATGGACGGGAAGGGACACATCCCTGGAGGTGAGGTACACGCTGCTCTGTGGGGAGGAAGTGCCCAGGGTGTGATGGGAAGACGTGGGGCTGGCTGCGCTGGTGGGAGAGACCCACCTTCCCCATCACATCCCACCGCTGCCCCACCTCATTCATCCCACAAAAATTCAGGCATATTCTAGAAAATTGGGGCACGTTCCCACCCTCCTCCTGCTTTTTATTACTGTGCAGTGAGCGCTCAGCCTGTCTCACCTGTGTCCCCAGCACTTGTGTCTTCGCCCCGGAATGCCAGGCCCTGCGAGTGTCCCTGAGGCTCGCCCTGGCAGCAGGCAGGGATGGGGGCCCGTAGGTTGGGCCACAAGCTCGCCCATGGGTGACACTGGCAGGCGAGTGTCTGGAGCACCGCAGAGGGTCCTGTGGGATGCTTGTGCTCGCCTGTCTTCCCGTTGGCCCCCAGGCTGGCTCTGGCCCCCAGGAGCTCTCCACCCGCTGGGTCTCCTGGGTTTTCTCCAGGGACTCACGGGGACGAGACTCACGGGCCCCCAGGGGGCGTGAGATGATGTGTGAGGCACAGCCCTGTGCGTGGGGCCCAGGGGGGCCCACCAAGGCTCAGTGCGCCCCGCCGTGGGGCTCTGGGCTCTTCTGCTCTTGCATTCACTCCTGCGTGTCTGTGCTCGGGAGCTCCTCACCCGCTCTTGGTGCTCCCGCTGCTGTGCTCGCCCTCTGGGGCCCATCCTCCCGGGGTCTGAGCGCTGAGCCCGCTCCCGGGGCACCCCCGCCGCCTTCTCAAACCGCATGCTGTGTGGTCTTCACTGCACCTGCTCGTCTCTGGCCCGGCCGTCTGCGGGGAGGGTGCTTGCGGGCCTCTGCGGGTTCCTGGAAGGTGAGCTTTCTGGTGTGGCTCAAACCTTGGCCAGATCGGGTGCCACAGATCAACCACGTGATGGAATCTGACCAATGAAATGGCCCTGGACAGCTTAGAACGGCAGCTGTCCTGGGAGCACAGTGACCCAGCTCCACCTGCCCCCAGGGACCTGCTGTGGGGTTTGCACGGGCGCTGATGTCCACGTGGCCTGAGCAGGCCCAGAGCAGTGCCCGAGCTGGTGGGTGCTGCTGGGAAGAGCCGGTCACTGCGCGCTCAGGAATCCTCGTGGCGCGGTCCCCACCACGGAGAGCTGCCTGCTGGACCTTCCCTGCACATCCTGGCCGGGGACCGCGGGGCTTCCAGCGGGAGGCTTCCTTCTCTTCCTCCTGTGTCCCGTATCTGTTAGCGCCTCCTTCCCAATCCCTCCCTACATCACCCTGTCGCTCCTCCGCACCTGGGGCCCCCTCGCCTCTCACCTCCCGTCCCCGGCCCACCTGGCTCTGCAGCGGCCCAGGGAACGCGGGGCGGGAGGCAGACTTGACATCAAGCAGAAGGCGCCCCGGGCTCGGCCCCCACACGCTCTTCCTCCACGTGATCGGGGCACTCAGGGTGCTTGCGAGGCTCCGGGACAGGTGGACCCACTGAACGCATGTCCCCTGTCCAGGCAGGACAGCCCGTGGGCCCTCTGCGCGGCCTGTGTGTGCATCTGCTCCTCCACCACATGCCCTGCTGTGGACAGGCCCCTGGGGCTGCCCTCAGAGCCCCTGTCCTTGTCCCCCATATACCCGGGGTCATCCCTTCCCTGCACAGCTGTGGCCATGCTGGCGGTGTCGCCTCCTCCAGGCAGAAACCACTTGGGGTGTGAGGTTTGTCTCCTTCGCTCTTTGTTACGTCACCAGACACGATCATGTCTGTGCCTCACGGGTCTGAACCGTGTAGTGTGAGTCAGTATTGATCACATGGTCTGTGGGACACTGTTAATGTGTTGTTCAGTTGTGTGATCACTCCCATGGTGTGTGTGTGTGTGTCTGTGATTACTCCTGGGATGTGTGTGTGTGATCACTCCCATGGTGTGTGTGTGTCTGTGATTACTCCTGGGATGTGTGTGTGTGATCACTCCCATGGATGTGTGTGTGTGTGTGTGTGTGAGATCACTCCCATGGGGTGTGTGTGTGTGTGTGTGTGAGATCACTCTCATGGGGTGTGTGTGTGTGTGTGTGTGAGATCACTCCCATGGGGTGTGTGTGTGTGTGTGTGAGATCACTCCCATGGGGTGTGTGTGTGTGTGTGTGAGATCACTCCCATGGGGGGTGTGTGTGTGTGTGAGATCACTCCCATGGGGGGTGTGTGTGTGTGTGTGAGATCACTCCCATGGGGTGTGTGTGTGTGTGTGAGATCACTCCCATGGGGTGTGTGTGTGTGATCACTCCATGGCTGGATGTTGTCACCTCCGCACTGATGGCTGCTGTTTTTTTTTTTTTTTTTTTTTTTTAAACAATTTTTTTTATTTATTTATGATAGTCACAGAGAGAGAGAGAGAGGCAGAGACACAGGTAGAGTTCGGAGAAGCAGGCTCCATGCACCGGGAGGCCGATGTGGGATTCGATCCCGGGTCTCCAGGATCGCGCCCCGGGCCAAAGGCAGGCGCCAAACCGCTGCGCCACCCAGGGATCCCAATGGCTGCTGTTATTACAAAGATCCTTCTAGCTCAGGTCTCAGCAGGTCTGGCATTTCTCCATCAGGCCTCGTTTATATTCTCACCCTGAGGTTTGGAAAAAATATCGAATCAATTGTTTTTAATTATGTCCATCTTGTATACGTTACCTCACGGGAGCGGCTCAATAACACTTTACAATCCAAATAGCTGTAGGAGCGTTGCTCAATACCCCAGAATGGAATACTAGAGTTTTCTTTCTGTTTAACTCATAAACTATTCTTAAAAGTGCCATATCTTCCGGATTCAGTGGTTGCTCCCCCTTTATGGCCGTGTTCATGGCCCTGTGTGTGGAGCGAAGCCCTAATAGTTGCTCACCGTGGTGTTCAGCTGGTTGCCTGCAGACCCGCTTGCACACAGATGGCTGGCTGTGGCCACTGGAAGCAAGGCAGCTGGTTGGGGTCTTCCCTCACCCACCTCCCCGCCGTGTGTCCCTGGGCTCTGGCCCAGTGTGTCTGAGCTCAGGCAGTTGTTTTGTGAAGGGACAAAGTGGGACTGACTGGGGTGTGGTGAGCAAACCCCCAATGAGCAGGCTTGGGCCAGCAATTAAGACAAGACATGGCTCGGTGGGCTTAGACACAGTGGGGACAAAACCCAGCTCGGCCTCCTAGTTGGGTGACCATGCGCAGGCCACCCCGGTTATCTGAGCTTGGCCACCATTTGCAAATCTGGCAAAGTTAAAAAAAAAAAATCCTCATTCCTTAGGGCTGTGGATGGACAAGATAAAGGGACCCGCGTGCACTGTCACACACGACGTCAATGCACGGGGCCCCTCTGGGAGCTCACTATTGCTGGACTGGGCCGACTCCGGGGCCCGGAGAGACCATCTGTATCTTCAACTTTTTAGAATCGCTCTGTTGCCCAAATTCGCCAGGAGTTCCCTTGGACCTTGACTCTGTGAAACACAGTTCATGGCACCTGCCCGTGCAGGGGTGAGGATGCTGCTGGAGTCGGTGCCCCTGGGGGGGGGTGGGGGGCGCCCCGAGGCCCAGGCCCTCCTCGCCCATCCCGGGAGAGCTCTTGCTGTCCTGTGTGAGGGCTGCCCCCGGGGGTCCTGCAGACACGGGGGTGGGGGACACACGCTCACTCCCAGGCTTCAGGACGCGGCCCCCGCTGGAGGCACACGCGCCAGGACGGCCCCGGGAGGGCACTCTGTCCCTGGGAGCGCACTTCGCCAACAGCCTTGGCAGCTCCTGGAGACTGGTGGGCCAGGCTCTCATTTCAGGGATGAAAAATGCCTCCGCAGCTTATAAAAAGGCCCAGCAGACCCCTGCCGCGGGGGCCCGGTGTTCAAAGGGAAGAAGGATGCTTCCTGAGAGTGCCGGGCGCACACGCTGGCCTAAACCCCGCCGCTCCACATACGTGCTTCCCAATAAGCACCGACGCCGGGCACAGGGCAGAGAAAATAATCCATCTCAGCCTGCAGGAGCAGCAGCAGGAGAGCCGGCCGCGCGGTCGTTATTTATTTATTTACTTATTTGTTTGGAAAGGAGGTCCTGCGACGAAATGTGAAATTCACGGCCTGCCGGCTCCCTCCCCGGCCGTGGAAACCGATGACACGCTGTGTTCCTTTCTCGTGGTGCCTGGAATGGATACGACCTCCAGGTCCTTCCCCAGGCTGGGGGACGGGGCATGGATGTGACCCCAGGTCCTTCCCTGGGGCTGGGGGCATGGATGTGACCCCCAGGTCCTTCCTGGGCTGGGGGACGGGGCAGTGGGCCGTGCAGGGTGGAGGCAGCCTGGCCAGGTTCATGGAGCTCAGCACACGGAGGGAACGGAGAGCTGCGGGTTCTGGATCCGTGCAGAGCGGGGTGGGGGTGAGGAAAGTGAAGGTCACCTGTGCCCCAGCCACACTGAGTCTCCCTGGTGGGGCTTCCTGGGGTCCCCCAGGCCCCTGGACGCTGCCAGCCTGGAGTGGCCGTGCCTCCCAGCACCTGTCCCCACCTCTGCTCCTGTCTCCAGCATCCCAGGCTCCCCAAAGCCAATGCTTCCCTCAGCGTCTGCTTATTTGCCTCTTCCTTGGTGACACCTCCCCCCGCATCCTCCCTCTGCACCTTCACATGCTAGTCAGAATTAGCTTGTCTTGCTCTGTGCTCCCAGCATCCTCTGCATGTCTCTTACAGCCTTTATCTACTGACCTTCCAGCACAGGGACCCGGTCTTGTCCCAAAGTCCCTTCCTCAGTCACCCCTCATTGAAAAGAAAATATTTGTTGACTTTTTTTCTCAATATTTTATTTATTCATTTGAGAGAGAGAGAGAGCATAAGTGGGATGAGGAGGGGGAGAAGCAGAGGCAGAGGGAGAAGCAGAGTACCCCCCAGGCAGGGAGCTGGACTCGGGGCTCAATCCCAGGACCCCGGGATCATGACCCAAGCTGAAGGCAGACGCTTTGGCGTCTGAGCCACGCGGGCGCCCTGATCCTTATTGACTTCGTAGCAAAACTCTTTGCTTTGTGTGCTGCATGCACAGCCCCTCACAGTGAAGGCCAGGGTTTCACTGTACCCTTGGCCTAACAGGGGGCTCCCCAGGGCTCCCCCAGGGTCCTCGACACAGGGTGGCTGGCTCCCCAGAGACAGAGACAGAGGGAGAGACAACAAGCAGGGAGAGACAGAGATGGAGAGACGGGGAGACAGTTCACTTGTCTCACCGACCGCCTGCCGGAGGGGCCCTCACCTCTTCTTCTCCGCCTGCTCCAGGGGCCCAGCCGGCGTCAGGACCCCCGGCCCTTGAATGGCCACGACATCCCCTTCTCTTTCTCTCTCTCATCCTAACTCTGGGACCCCCTTCAATCCCGGAAGACATACCTGCGACCCCAGAAGGATGAGAAGCCCCGTGACCCATCCTGGCCCATCCTGGCACACAGTAGGTGCTCTGCAAACGTGAGCCCCCCCCACCCCCCACCCCCGCCAGCCGGGCTGCCGTCCAGGTGGGCTCACGTTGGGGAGGACACGCGCGGCCCGGAGACGAGGTGAGCGGCCCTCAGGATGTGCGTCCCTGTCACCTCTCTGTGCTGGCTTTGCCATTGGAAGAAAAGCTATGGGAAGATAATTTGAATTTATAAATCCGATTCCAATGGGGTTATTGATGTGCAAAGAAAAGAATACATAAGCGTGTGGCAAGGTGTACACTCGATTAGCTCCTTGATTATTTATTTATCCCTACGAAGTGCTTACCGGAGGATGACAAACATTTGTTTTATAGATGGAGCCCAGAGGACTGACCCTGCCGAGAGAAATCGGATTATTACTGCTCCGACAATTGAGTTTACACAAACTTTTACTTCCAGTTATTAAGAAAAGCAGTGAATTTATATTCATATGGCGCCACGGTGCCGAGGCACAGCCCCGGGCCCAGGGTCCCGCTGGTGAGTGCCGAGCAAGGCGTGCAGAACAGGGCAGGGGCCGGGCCCCCCCACTCGGGGGCATTCCTGCCCCTTCCCTCTGACCCCCCTGGCGGGGTGGGCATCATCCCATCGCCACTGTTTCTGGAGGGCCGGCCTCCTGCTGGGGACAGCGACACCCCCACGCGCCCCAGGGTGAGCCGGAAGACGGGACATATGGTCCCCCTCCCCAGCCGGGCATGGTGCCCACCGCGGGGCAGGCGCCCGACCAGCAGTGGGTGTGCGGGTGGGAGGACACGGGGCCTGCTCCCCCCAGGGCCACTCGCTGTCCCTTCCCCCGGCCGAACGCCTGATATGCCGGCCCTGGTGTGTGACCTCGGCCTCGGAGCTGTCCCTTCCCCCGTTCACAGACTCCAGGCCTCCTGCGGCCTCTCCTGACCCCGTCACCCCTGAGTGCCCACGGCAGCCACGCAGGTTGGCGCTGGGCCTTCATCCCGCGCACCCACCACCCCCTGTGGGAGAACTGTCGTCTCCCCGTTCATTCCTGGGCGTGGGGAGGTGGCCGCACAGACCATCCTCCTGCCCCTTCCCCGCCCTGCGCCCTGCACCTGGGGCCCAGCTGTGTCCTCACGGGCAGGTGTAGGGGGGACGCTGGCCAGCGGAGGCCCCGGGGCTGCTGGGTGGGCCGGAGCCTCAAGGACATGTGCCCAGGGCTGCAGGTGGGATATGGGGGGGCCTGCTGCATGTCGGCTCCAGAATGAGCGGAGAGCGGGTCTGGAGTCTCCCCCACACCCACAGGCCTGGGAGCGGGGGGCTCAGGGTTTGTGGGAGACGTTTCCACGAATGCATCTTGGGGCTTCGGGCGTGTTTCTGAGCTTAAAGGGCAGTGTGGGAGGCTGGGCAGGAAAGGGGGCTGCCCTTCTGAGGTTTTACCGTTCCCCACTCACTTCGCTGGCCCGCCGGCTGTTTGCAGCCAGCCAGTGTCCCGAGGAAAGGGGGGGCTGCCGGGGTGCAGAGGGCCCTGGGCCCGGGGTAGGGCCCCCCCACGAGGCTCGGGTGTCCGGCTCCCGCCGCCCCGCCCGCCTTGCTTCCGGAGGCCTCTTGGCCCCTCTGCCCAGCTCATCTCCGCTCTATTTCTCCCACCTTGTAAAATCTGTCATTTGCTTTTAAATGTTGTTTATGGTGTTTTGGCAAGGATAAAATTTTTTTATTTTTATGTAGTTAAATGCTAAAAATCTATCAATCTTCCCCTTCCCGGCGCTTTCCCTGGTTGTGGTGTGCGGGCGGGGTCTCCCCCACCGACCCGAGGCCAGAGAATCAGGCATCAGGGTTTCCTCCGGGCTGGGGCCGCGTCTGCCCCCCTCCCTGGATTCCGCTGGGGCATCTAGTCGGCAAACGGGTGGGGTAGGAGTCAGGCCAGCAACGCCCCCCAGGGTTGGACGACCCCACAGCCCCTTGACGGCCGTGGGTGCCCGCGAGGCCGTGGGTTCAGGCCCCAGCCCTGGCCTGTGCCCGCTCCTGCTCCCACTCCGGTCGGCGGCCTAGTCATTGTTTCCGTGGTTTCCAAGTGCGGTAATTAGGACCCCCTTACACAACCGCCCCTCTCTCTCCTCTCTCTCTCTCTCTCTCTCTCTCTCTCAAAGAAGGAACAGGGAATAAATTGTGGGACCAACGCCCATGCACCTGCCAGGGGAATGAACAAGTGTGGACAAGAGCCAGTGTCCCTGAGACACACTAAGGGACACATAGACCCTTCGGGACAAACTGACATCTCCCGTGCATCTTCTCTGTTTCCCGCTGGCCTCGCTCACTATTGTGAACTCTGTGTGTGTTTCACAAGCGACATCTTGTACGTTTGTTCCCGATATGTGCAGGTGTGGCGATCATGATGCGGTTTTGAGACCTGTCATCGTATTTTCTTTATTTTTTAATTTTTTTTTAACCTGTATTCCGAGATCTTGGGTACCATGACGGCGTCCTCATGACGCCGCGAGATCGAGTGCGTTTATCTGTTTCGTTGTGATTGACGGTGAAGGTGTCTTTAGTTTTCCAGCCAAGCGATGTGCCCACGGTGGACATCTGCGTGATGCGGCCGGTGCAGAGGGCAGAGGCGCCCTGGCTGCCGCCTGGGAAGGGAGCGTTGTCGGCCCCGTGCGGTGCCGTCCTGCACGTCCCCGGGGTGGTTGCGACAGTTCATCTGTACCGGGAGTTATGGCTCTACTTCCTTCCCGAAACCCCGGTGTCGCTGGAATTGGGGGTGTCTGTGTGCCACGCGGCACGGTTTCATTCTCATTCCCCTGGTCACCAGAGTGGCCCTCTCCTTAATCTCACCAACAGCCTGGGGCTTCGTCTTCTGCGAAGCGCCCCTTTGTGCTCTGTGTTCTTGCCATTGGGCACTCTCCCCTCTCATTGATTTGTACAAGATCTTTACCTATTCAGGATAACAATCTTTGGCTGGTCTCAAAGAAAACAACATCTTTTCCTAAATTGCTGTTTTGTACTTTTGCTACAAATGTCATATTCACAGACCACCTGCTGCCTTTTCTGCATATCTTGGAGATTTATCTTGAGGCTGATTCTGAGAGGGATCGCTCATGCGGTGTAACTGCCGTGGACTTCCAGCTTAGACATAGGCCACGATCGACTCACTCGTTTTCTTCTTTCTTTGGTGCACTTTTCATTTGGGTCAGTGTTTTTCCATCCCAGCAATGGTTCCGTTCACACATGTCTCCTCGTGCAAGAGCACGTGTGCGGTTGCCCGTGTGTGTGTGTATCTAGAGGAGCAGTTTCTACGTCTGAAGACACAGATACTATTGCCTTTGCTATTGGTGACTTGCTCTACGAGGTGTTGCGACGGAGGCTGGCTGAGATGCGCATCTCTGTGTGTGTGCCTGGGTCCTTCTCCCTCGGAGAAGCTCGGAACCAGCTTGTAGGCCCGTCCTTATCATTGGGCTTTCTCGGGGGCCTGCTCTTGGTTTTGTTGATTGACTACCTGTGCTTTCTGCTTGTGAATTGGGTTCATTACCTTCTTTGTTTCTTTCCTTCCGCGTCTCGGGTTCACTCTGGCTCTTCCAGTTCCTACTGTGGAGCCCTGAGGCCCTGTGTCCTTGACCCGGCCTATATCCTGCAGCCCTAAGGCCATGCACACACTCCCCTCGTCACCTTGTGCCCTGCCTTCTCCCTGTTGCATAGACACTTGGGTTCTTCTTTCCCTTTGAGCTCTCACTCGTTTACACGGTTTCCTTCTTTCTCCCTTCTCGGGCTCACCAGCTCTCCTCCAGCCCCTGCAGTAGGACACTCGCTGATGGATTTCCATCCTTTCCTATTTGCATGCCTTTCTCTGTGGTCGGCATTCAGGGCCTCACTCAGACCTGCCTCCAGGGCCAGGGGGCTTCCTGTGTGGAGCCATGGGCTCCCCCCCCTTTCCCACTCTTCAGGCCCAGACACCCCAGCTGTCTGGGGAATCTCTCACTCCGTTTTCACCTGCCCTGAGTAGAAGTGGTTGTTACTGCGTCTACCTGTGTGTTCACTGCAGTGCACTTCTCCCACTAGGTGAAGCACCAGGAAGGCCAGAGCCTCTGCTGTCTGGCTCGCCCATGTGTCTCCCACGCTTAGTGTGTGTCTTAAGGCCTCCCTCCTTGACCCTCAACAGTTCTGGTGAGTGATCGCGTGGCGGGTACCCTGCACCCACAAGTTGGGCCGCTGTCTTGCAAATGATAGTAATGATGAGACTTCCTCACTTAAATAAAACCTTTGAAATGCTTTAATTTTCTTTTTATTGTGGTGAAACAGGACATAAAATTTACCTTTTTTATTTTGCCATTTTTAAGTGTATAATCCATTAACTACTTTTACAGCATCTGCTGCTGTCACCATTATCTCATCCCAGAGCTTTTCCATCTTCCCGAGGGAAGCCCTGTCCCGTTGGATGGCACCCCCGCCCCTCCCCAGGCACCAGCCGTCTCACCTGCTGCCCCCAGGGGCCCCCTGTACGTGTCATTGTCAAAGTCTTTGTCCCTTTGTGTCTGGCTTACAGTGTCGAGCATAATGTGTCAAGATTTATCCACGTCTATCCATGTACCAGAACTTCGTGCCTCCTTCTGATCAAGTAATATTCCGTGGTGTGGACGTGGTGCTTTTTGCGTATCCGTCCATCCGTTGATGGGCGCTGGGGTTGCTTCTGCCTCTGGGCAGTTGCGTGTACTCTACTCAGCACCTGACGGTGAGAAGCTAGCCTTGACTTTGGGAAGGGCCGCCTGGGTTATCACTGTTTCTGCTTCCCAGATGAGGAGTTAGATCCCGGGGGGCAGGGGTGGGTGGGGAGCGTGGGACAGCACCACACTGGACCCCAATAGAAGGTTCACTCTGTGGGCTCAGGGACTTGGTCTGCTCATTCATCCTGCATACCTAGTTCTAGAAGAGTCCTCATGCCTCAAAAAGGCCCGTGGACTGGCTGCGTGGCTGACCTAGGAGCCCCTGCTGACCCCTGCTCCAGAACCTTCTGCTGAGCCATGCTCTTCCCCAGTGTATCTCTGCGGCAGGGACTCCTTGACCTGCCCATGCGGAGCTCGGCCGTGGACACGGCTGGGCCTCACCAATTCTCCTTGTGCATCGAGCGGCTCCAGCCAGGCTGCCCGGCTCAGTGCCCAATGAAGGGCTGCCTTCTGCCTCCCTGGGGCGTGACTATTAATTAGATCTGGACGCCAGGCCCCCAGCGCCCAGGGACGAGCGCCTTTGCACGTTTACAGGCCTCTGGTTACCGATAGAGGTTCGCCATCCCTCCTCCCCACTACACCCCGCCCCGGGGGGTAACTGTTTATTTAAATAAACTCAATAAACTCAGAAAAGGTGACAGACTCTGGTCAAACTTACAGCCGATTTTGTGCCCACCGCCCGGTGGAGGCTAAAGAGACTTGCTGGTTTCTATGGCAACCACCTGGCGACGTCATGTTTATGAAATGCCATGATGAGCAGAAACGGGGGCACAGCCAGGCAGCACAGGCCCGCGGGCAGCCTCGGTGGGAGCAGCCGACTCTCTGTGCTCCGAGGCTCCTTTTGTTCTGCTTCCCTCCCTATCAGTCAAAACAAGGACATTCCAGCCAGACGGCGCCCAGACAGGCGGTGGTGCTGCTTCCCCGGGGCCTCCCGGTTGGAGCAATCTTGTCTTGCAGCCTGAGAGTGGCCGGGGATTTTTCACTGTGCGCAGGGGTTCCTGCTTTCCTGGAGGCCAGAAATCTGGGAAGGTGGAAAGTGGGGTGAAGCCGAAGGTCACTGCAGTGCATCCCCCCCCGATGCCCACGAGTCTCACCTTCAGTGTAGACCACTGTCTCTGAGATCAAGTCTACATGCGGCTCTGGGGGCGCACTTACTCCAGCTCGGCCTCTCCCTCCCCGCACGTGCCTCGCTCCCTGGCGGGCTGCTTCTGCAGCAGGCTCTCAGGTGCTCGGGGAGCCCAGTCACGTGTGCTTCACCCGCTCTTCTCCCTACATCTTCACCCTGGTCCTCCCACCTGGCCCCCGACAGTCCTCCCCTGTCAGGTGCTCTGGCTCCGATGCATTCTGACCTGTGCCCTTCCCCTGTTCCTCAGTCCACCAAGACTATTCCTACCTCAGGGCGGATGCCTTCCCGGCCCTTTGCGCCGATCAAGTTCTGGCCGCACAGATTCTTTTTCTCTTTTTTCTTTTTTTTTTTTTAAAGAATTTATTTATTTATTCACAGAGAGAGAGACACACACACACTAACAGAGGCAGAGACCCAGGCAGAGGGAGAAGCAGGCTACCTGCGGGGAGCCAGATACGGGACTCGATCCCAGGACCCTGGGGTCATGCTCTGAGCCAAAGGCAGACACTCAGCCCATGAGCCCCCCAGGTGCCCCTCGCCGCACAGATTCCTAAGGCTGGCTCCTGCCCGTGTTCAGGGCTGCTGGAAAACATCACCTCATGCTGACCGCCCCCTCCACGGCAGCCCTGCTGCAGCCCTGCCTCCCCCAGGCCCTAGATCTGTGCGGTCAGTAAGGTGGCTAAGGACCCCGTGCACCTGCTGGGCGTGAGCAATGTGGCTGGTCTGCCGTGAGGCCTGCTGTGGGTGCAAACATGCTTGTTTGGGGGAAAAAAAAGGTGAAGTAAATGACTCATTTTTCATATTGGTTCTGTATTGAAATAATAATATTTTGGATCATTTGGGTTTAATGCACTCTATTATTAAAATGAATTTCACTTTTTTTTTTTTTACTTTTTAAAATGTGGCTGCTCCAAAATGTAAAATTGCACACGTCGCTCAGGCTGCGGCTGGCTGCGGCCTCCCCGGGCAGTGCCGCTCCTGAGCGGCCAGCCAGTCTGCAGGTGCTCAGCTGAGAGTCGCCAGTGGGTGCCCTCCCTGCCCGGCCTCGGTTTCCTCCTCTGTCCTGGGAGGAGGGAAGGAAGGTGTGGAGCCTTCACAGCAGAGCCGAGCACCTGGCAGTTGGGGGCAGAAGGCTGTGTCCACGTGGAAACCGCGATGTGAAAATAGGGCGGACGGGGAAGAGCTTTTGTCATTACCAACAACTGGTGCATTTTCCAAAGCAAACAAACAAAGAAACCCAAGTCCTTCGTGAGGACTGCAGGGCTGACCGGCAGGAGAGGCTGCTTCTGGAAAACCCGAGCCCGGCTGACACCTGCAGCACCTGCGTAGCCAGACTCCGCCCCCTGCAGCCCTCCCCTGGCACCCCCCGTACCCGGGCCCCTTGTACCCCTCCCCCAGTCCCCCGCACCCCTCTGACAGCCCCCCGTGCCCCTCCCCTGGCCTCACATCTCCCATTCCCCTCCCCTGGACCCCTGTACTCCTCCCCCAGTCCACTGCACCCCTCTGACAGCCCTCTGCCCCTCCCCTGGGCCCCCATAACCCACTCCCCTCCTCCAACCCCTATCCCTCCCCCACCCTCCCACCCCCTAGTCCCCTCCCCGGACCCCCACCCTCTGTACTGCTTGGTGTCCTTCCCACCCCTCTGTGGCATGTCCCCTTCATCTCCCTCTGGGCTGGGGTCACCACTCCAGGTGCCTTCACTGTTGAGGAAGAGGCCCCATCCAGGCCCGCGCACTTTGGGGTTCCTTTGATGGGGTTCAGGACATGCTACCCTAAAACATGGCTCCTGGCATATTGACTATTTTAGGATGAAGGCGTTTGAGAAAGGAGCTGAAGCAGGGAGGTCACTCTGGCCTGCCCCCCACACCCCCACATCCTCCTGTGGAGGTGGCCCCCCCACACCGGGAGGAGCTGCTTCCCCGGGTCACTGCGCTGACCCCATCCCCTCCACCTACTACGTTGGGCCCTGGCCTTGCGCACTCCCACCGCACCCGGCATTGAGCACACACATCTATCAGGTTCTTCGGGTCTTCGTTTCCCTGTGGAGGCTCCTGTGCCACGTAAAACTCAGAAGAAGGAAATGTGGGCGCTTTTCTCTGTTCATTTATCCGGTTAATTTCTGGACTCAGTCAGGAACCTGCGAGGGTGGAGGCAAACCACCTCCTCCCCGACCTTTTGCAGCTGCCTCCCCCTGGAGTCACCCCGGGGGACCCACTGCCTGTTTCCTCCCGGGAGGATGGCGGACAACCTATTAGGAACACGCACGGCTGTGTAGTTCATGTTTGGTGAGCGTGTCCTGCGTCCGGGGTGGAGGCCAGGCTCTATTTCCGTGATCTCGGGCGGTTGGTGGTACCGTGGTTGCTGTTACTGAGATCACCTGTCTCTCAGGTGAGGCACGGGACACACGGAGAACCAGGGACATGGGCGGGTGAGGAGCGGGGCCCACGGGCGGGGGCACAGGCCCTCATTGTGACCAGGGGCAGCCCGCCCGCAACAGTGGAGGCAGGGTGAGGTGCCAGTGCAGATGACAGGGCGGGGGGAGGCCTCTGTGGGGTGAGGCCGTGGGGACCCCCGGAGCAGGCAGCCAAGGCCGTGGTCCTCTCCGGGCGCCTCTCTCCCACCTGCTCTCTGCCCTGACAAAGCCCAGGTGCCACTTTCCATCCAACAGCATCTGAGCAGCGTTCCTTCCACCGGCCGCACAACACGACAGGCCAGGCTGCCGCCTCTGACAAGCAAACCCCATCCGATCCCACTGGCCTGGCAGGTGCGCCTGCCCTGGGGTTGCCACTGCCTCCCTCCCATGCTGAGTGCCCCCTGGTGGTTGTGCCCTGGGCCATCTTGCTGTGTTCGAGATGTTCAATCTCTTGCCACAGCTGCGGTGGGGGACATGGGGGACGTTGGAGGGCCGTGGGGCAGAAGCAGGAGGCCGCCTTGGCAAGGCCCACTCGATTCTTACATCTCAGACTGCATGTGCCTGGCCCAGAAGCCTCAGGAAGAAGGCAAGTCAGGGCCCGCCCTCTGAGGACTTGAGGAGCCACCTGCCGTGCTTGGGGACAGCCCTGGTGTGAGCTCCCCAGGCTCCCCTGTCCGTGCCCCACCCGGCCTCAGCTTTACCATGTGCGGAATGCCACTGGCCTCAGTTCCTCCCGAACTCCCAGGCCGTGGAGGTATTACCGGCTGCTGGACCATGACGTGACGGTCAAATCGATGCTGAATCTGAGTGTCCCCTTGGCCCCTATACAGTGAACGGTGGGGCTGGGGGCTGTTGTCGTTTACAGATGGGAGGTGAGGCCCAGAGAGGTGCAGGGCCTGCCCCAGGTCCCACAGCCGCTCACGGCTGGCAGCCCAGCCCGCAGCACCCTGGGCGCCCTCCCCCCGCTGGCCTCCTTATCGGCCGCCCGACAGATGAGCGCCGAGGCTCCAGCTCTGCTATCACACCAGGCCGGCGTCTGACCCTGGAGCCCAGCCACTTCTCCCTGTAACTCCATCAGAGTCCTTTATTCCTTCTGAGCTGTGACCCAGAAAAACCCCATTTGTGGAGCACAAAGCTTGCTGCCTGCTTGGAATTCACGAGCAATAATCGCTCCCTTCGGATGCCTGGCGGCTTCGGGGGAGGAGGTGGAGGTGGAGCCAGCAGGAGCCAGGCCCACGCTGGCTGGAGGTGCCCGCGCTCTCAGCCCAGGCCCTCGGCACCCTGGGCTCTCAGAGGTCCTGGACCCTGGCAACAGGCAGGCCTTGCTTCCCTGCTCTGAATAAATAAAAGAGCATTTGGAAGAACAGTGCCCACAGGAGGATGTGCCTTGTTGCTGAGCTTCTGGGGACAGCCTGGTGGCTGGGCAGGGCAGGGCCAGAGGGCTCCCCAGGAACGGGCAGAGGTGCTGGGGGATCATCAGAGGCCGGCTGGGAGTCCACGCTCACCTGGTAGAGGTAGAGACCTCCAGGGAAGTAGGCGCCGACTTGGTGCCTGGAGGAAGGGGTTCCCGCAGGTACCGAAGGCCTGCAGAATGTCGGGAAAATCCAAAGTCCAAGCTTGTAACCCCCCAGACACAGCCGTGGGTTCTCAGGAGCTCGGTGCTCTTTGCTCAGTGGCTTCTTCTGCAGCCCCAGCCTCCGCCTGAGAACCCGTGGGGCCGCAGGGGCAGGTGGCTTGTAGCCACTTAGGTGTGTGTGAGATCACAGGACACCCCCCAGTGCAAACAAAGCAGGTACATTTGATTCTCCATGGACACCAAAGACCAGAACTTCATCCGGTAACCCCTTCCTGACAGCAAGGCCCCAAGACCGCCTTGGGGGGGCAGGGCAGTGGTGTTGGAAGGCCCATTTGGTAATTCACCTGCGGGGCCTTTAGCAGCTGGCGGCGATTACCAACCGCTTCCCTGTAGCCTGTTCACAGAAAACCAATGTCTGACTTGCAAGGCACACGGGGAATGTTTGAGTGAACCTCCCTCACTGGGCAGGTGCAGAAACTGTGTACAAAAAGCAGGCATTGACTCGGGGAACGTCCCACAGACAGCGAGGACCTGCAGTGGGGCAGGATCTGGGCGCCCTGCTCCAGGTCAGGCATCACTCGCCCCCCGCCGCTTCCCAGGACGTGGCTGTGGAGACAGAGCCCAGGATCCAAGGTCACACAGACCCAGCTCTGAATCCCACTTGCTTCCTGTGTGATCCTGGGTTGATTCCGTAACGTCTCTGAGCCTCAGTTTCCTTATTTGTACATTGGAGATGATGATACTTCTCTGGCGGAGTATTAAGTATCAAGCACATCCCTTTTGGTCCTCTTATTTTTTACTTTCCAAAGATTTTATGTATTTATTCATGAGACACAGAGAGACAGAGAGGCAGAGACACAGGTAGACAGAGAAGCAGGCTCCCTGCGGGGAGCCTGATATGGGACTTGATCCCGGGACCCCAGGATCATGGCCTGAGCTGAAGGCAGATGCTCAACCTCTGAGTCCCCTAGGAAAATACTCTGAAAACTGTGCTTTGGGAAGTAGGGGCAAGCACTCTACAAACAAAGGCAGGAATAGAAGGTCTTGGCTGAGAAATAAAAGGTATAAAGAAGAACCAAATGGGAGTTTCTCAACTGGAGAACATGGCAACTGAAGTAAAAGTTTTGCAAAGGTCGTCGGCAGCAGACTGGAGACAACAGAGGAACCTTGATGAGCCGGGAGATGCACCACCAGAAACGATCTGTCCTGCATCTCAGAGAGAAAACATGTTGACCCACACTGAACGGAACCTCCCAGACCTAGGAGATGTTAGTAAAGGTCTAGTGCCCATGTCCTCAGAGTCCCAGAAAGAAGGAACAGAATGCAGAGAAACAATTTTGAAAAAATACTGGCTAAGGACTCCCCAAATGTGGGGAAAGACACAGGCTTGCAGATTTAAGAGCCTCCAAAGAGGTAAACTCAAAGGCATCCTTGACCAGACAAATAATAATGAAACTGCTCAAAATTAAAGACAAAGAAAAAAAGAAGGAGGGAGCCAGAGCAAGGCATGACGTGGTGTGTCGTGGTGTGTAGGGGAGCCCTGGTTCTAGCCGCACGTGTTCCTCGGAAAACACGAGGCCAGAAGGAGCAGACATCATATGTTTAAAGTACTGAAAGGAGAGAACCTTAGACCCGGAATTTTATATTCAGCAAAATATATCTTTCAAGAGTAGAGGCGAAAAAGACAGATAAAGGAGTCCTAGGAGAATTTGTTGCAGACAGACCTGCTCTCATAGAAATGCTGAAGGAGGATTTTCAGGAAAAAGTGGAAATTATACCAAAGGGAAATCTGGATCACTGGGGATGAAGGAAGAACAAAGGGAATGATGAATATCTGGGCAAAAAAGACTCTTCCCCTCTTCAATTCTTTATGGTAAGAACAGTGGTAGCAAACACAATGGCACCATCCAGGGGGATTTTCAGTGCATGTGGATGGGACACCTCCAGGGGCTGGTCCATCGCGGGTGCGAGAGACCTAGTGACGCTAAGATTTAGTGCCAAGACATCTCCAAGAGGAAAGATGTTAATTTTACATGGATAGCAGCCGCAAAAGACACAGTCAAAAACTCAGGAGATAAAATAGGTGAAATACTACTTAAAAAATACAATAATGAAACCAGAAAATGGGAAATACAAAAGAAAAACTAATGTCTTCTAAACATGTCTATGAAAAGGCTGAGGTTGGAGATCAGTCATAAATACCACACGTTGTGTGTGAAATGCACAGAGGTGGAGTGTGAATGAGTGGGGTTGCAGGGCCGGGCTGGGGGAGTGGGGACAGACTGACAGTAAGCTTGGAGTTTCTTTCAGGGGTGTTGGAAATCCCCTAAAATTAGTTTGCCACGGTGGCTACACACTCTGGGAATATACCAAGAACCAAATAACTGCATACTTGAAACAAGTGAGTTTTGTGCATTTGAAATATGTTTCGATAATGCTGTAAAACTCAATGAACTGGAAAATAAAAATTAGTATAATCAATAAATTGCATCTCCTAGAAGAGACGATCGGAACTGATAAAAAGACGCAAGGATGCGCCGTTTCAAAACCACACTGTAAATATGCAGGTAGTGGTGGGTCGAAGGTAAGACACGGGGTGGAGGATGAGCTGTGTGCGCTCCCGTGGGAAGAAATTTCGAAGGGCTGTATTAGCACCAGGCCACACAGACTTCAAAGCAAAGAAAATGATCAGGGACAGAGAAGGGTATTATACCAGAGACAAGAATAAAAGACCAATTTTCCAAGAAGATATGATAGTCCTGAAAACTGAAGCCTCAAAATAAAGGAAACAAGCACCAATGGAACTGAAAGGAGAGGTGGACCACTTGGCGATGACATCTGTGGACTCCAGTGCTCTCTCAGCAACAGAAAGCCAGGAGGACGTGTAAGTCTGAAGAACCTCATCAACTACATGGATCGACATGACATTTATGTAATATTTCCACCAAGATCAGGAGAGGAGGTGTCCTTTTCAAGAGTGTGGGGCATAGTCACCGAAATGGGCCACATCGTGGTTGTAAAATGAGCCTCAGTCAGTTTAAAGTGATTGAAATCATGCAAGGCCTATTTTCTGAACAAAATGGGGTAAAACAAAAATAGGAAATCTGGCAGCACCAAGTGCTGGTGATGATGTAGTGCAACTGGGACACACGTGTGCTCTGCCGGCGGGCATCCAACATCGTCCAAGCAGCCGCTCTGGGAGACAGACTGGTCCTTGTAATGTAAAACAATCTATAAAAGTAGGACAATCGATGACCCAGGAATTCCCTTCCTAGGTATTTATTAGAGAGAAAGGAAAGCTGCCCATGACAGGAATGTGCATACCACCAGAAAGGGGAAACGACCCAAGGGTCCTCGAGCTGGTGAGTGTGGAAGCAAACTGTAGCATATCCATAAGGAGAGATACCGTAGTATGGCAAATAGTGTGAGAGACAAGGGTGACTCTCCAGGGCACTCTGCTGTGGGAAGGGACCCAAACTCATCGTACGATCCCATTTATGTCATCTTTTGGGAAGACCAGACCAGAATGACAAAAGATGGGTTCGTGGCTTCCTGGGGTTTGGGTGCTCTGCAGGCGTGTGAGGGTGACAAAGCTTTCTCTACCCTGATTTCATTGAGGTTATGTGCATCGATACTGTGTTAAATCTCATATAACTATTAATCGAAAAAAAAGTCTATTTTACTGTATGTTAATTCCTAGAATAAAAAATTTTAAAGTGATATAATGTCATAAAAATGCTTGGCCATAGGGGTACATAATACCTGTTGATGTCATTTTTCTTTATATCAATTGAAAACTGTAGAAAAGTTTCTATATTGTCAGGTTATGAGAACAGTTTGGCAGTGCACAGTGCGGGCGACCCTAGTCTCCAGGCAGTGCCCTAGCCCCTGCTGTCACCCCTATGACACCAGAAGGGCTCCCTGGGGTCCACCCTAGCTTCAAAAGGGGAATTCAATATCAATTCAGTTGATATTGGTCACAACTCAGCCTCGTGGAGACTCAAGGGTGACACGGTCCAAAGCGATCTGACCCCTATCCCCAGTTCTTAGTCTAGACTTCTCTTTTCACTTCCTCTGTCCCTGTGACTTACCCCCCCATTACCCCCCACCTCAGACTAGGAGCCCCGAGGGGAGGGGAAGGTCTGTGTCTGAGTCACGTCTGTGTCCCCAGGGCCTGGCCAGACAAGGCAGACCATGCTCAGCAAAACACAGCCCTGCTGGAGATGCAGGTGCCCTCAGACCCCAGAGGAGAGCCCTTGAGGTTGGAGACAATGTCCCCTCTGGCTGCGTGAGCCCCAGTGGGTTCCATTCAGGGTTGGCTGTGGTGGTACATGGGACACTGGGGTCTGCTCTGGGCTGGAGTTGGAAGGTCAATGGGAGGCCGAGGGTGGGGCCGTCTGTCCTTCTGGCATGGAGGGGCCACGTGTTGGTGCCAGACCTGGGCTTGCTCCTCCTCTAGGCCCTACTAATGAAGTGCCCTCGTGCATCCTGGTGACTCTTCAATAAGCAGGAGTTAGAGAACAAATCAGCGCGAAATAATATTTTTACTAAATTTCTGCTCTCCAGCCTGTGCAGTTGTATCAACTTGTTAGTGGGCCTCTGGGAGCACCGTGGTGCATACTGATGCTGGTTCATGCCAATTATGAGGCTGAGTGATGAAATAGCCTTGTATCATTTCACCAGTGCATGGGAACAGCAGGTGAATGCTATAGTTTATGATTTTCAATTATAAATCAAATAGACTGAGTTCTCGCTTCTCTTAATAAAGGCTGTAAAAGCGTTGAAGTGTGGACAGGCTTCTGCTTGGGAAAGAAAAAAAAGACAGGTTGGGTTTCTAAGTGATAACTCGTGTGGTGTTTTTGTTTTGGCTGCTGTCTGGTGTGTTTAGCATTTGGAAGAACATTTTAGAATATGCACACCCAGCGGAACCTGGGACAGAGGGTCCTGTGAATTACCCTGGGTGTGCGCACACTCACTCCCGGCAGGCGGTGAGCTCACGTCGCTCTCAGGGCCCTGCTCGTCCCCACACCAGCTCTGTGGCTCTGTGGGAGCTTTCTCAGTGATGGAGGCCAGGGCATCTACACTGGGTCTCTGGGGACCAGGAGCTGATGTTCTGGAGTCGACAGGACACCAACAAGCTGACTAACGCAGGGCAATTTAACACTGCTGTTCTCGACTCGCTTTGTCTACAAGGAAAAGCAATAATGAGTACCCTGATCTAACCTGTGGGTGCTGACAAGCCCCCCTCCCCCCTCCCCTCCCCCCCAGGCACCTGCTCATTCTTGGTCCTCTGGGAGAGGAAAGGAGCAGAGTACAGATGTCAGATGCGGTAGACAGAGTCCAGGAAGCTGGCGCGTGGGTCTAAAGACTCAGAACTTCAAGCAGAAGTGGGAGACGTGGAAGATGAATTTTCTCCCTTGAAGGAACAGCTCATTTATCAGGTAGAAAGATCTTATCATGTTGAACTTAGAATGAGACACAGTCACAGAGATTTTGACATGACAGGGATTGAGAAAGCTGTTGTATAAACACCCAGGGAGAAGAGAGACTTTACATCAAGGGGAACAAAGGTCCTGTTGGCCTCCAATTTCTCTCCCACCATGTTTAGTGACCGGAGACAACAGGATGGATGACCTCTGCCAGGGACTTAGGGGGTGTGTCAGTAGGTTTCCTGGTAACCACCTGTGGTCAATCCTGCTCTGTGCGGGGTCCCATCCAGGGGTGCGTGTGTAGGAAACAGTGCTGGGAGAGGCTGAGTGGTGACCCTACGTGGGGTCAAGTGCCTCTGAGGGCTGGAGCAGGGCAGGCCTGCTGCTTGTCCTCTACACCCCTGATGGCTGGGTCAGCAGAAGAGGGAGCTGTGGTGCTGTGCATAAAGGAGACTTCCTCTAGAAAGGGGCCAATCCTGTACCCCTCTGCTGGGTGGAGTCAGGAGACGCAGGACAGACAGAGTGATGCTCAAGGACGCCTGACCTCTAAGGCACAATGACTGCTATGGGTTGGATCCTGTCCTCCCAAGTGCGACCTTCGACACCTCTGAATGAGACTTTAGTTGGAAATAGGGTCTTTGCGGATGTCGTCATTTATGATGAGTCCATCCCAGAGTAGGGTAGGTCTCATCCCACGTGACAGCTGTCCTCATAAAAGGGGAAAATTGGACACAGAGACACACACAGAGAACAACTGGAGCTAGAGATTGGGGAGGTGTGCCGACAAGCCAAGGAACCCCAAGGATCATCACCAGTAAGCCCCCAGAGTCTGAGAGGCAGGCCTGGAACAGACTGTCCCTCGCAACCATCAGAAAGAACCAAACTTGTCAGCATCTTGATCTTGGATCTCTAGACTCTAGAACTGGGGGGAATGTAAATTTCTGTCACTCAAGCCACCTTGTTTGTTATGGTGGCCACAGGGCAGTAGCACAGAGACAGTAAAGGTATGACTCACTGACCGTCCAGGGCTTGGCCAACCTGAGCCATAACCTCACTCCTAAGGGGGCAGTTCATGAGTTCCCTTCCCTTGAACTCTTAGGACTTTCAATCATATCTATGGTCAACCAGGACAGTGTGAACCAGGAACAGTGTGGACCAGAGGAATTCTTTAGAAAACCAATGTCCCAATATATTTGCATTCCTCATACAAAAAGCACTGAGGTGGATCGTGTCAAATAAGAAGGCTGGGTTTAGGCAAGGACTGCTTCTATTTGTTGGGATTATTGCAATAGCAAAAGGGACTATCACCACGGGTGAACACAACTAGGGCCGGATCTGCAGCATCTCAAAGGTCAGCTAGAGAGGATTTCCTTTTACAGGGAGGGGCTAGCAAGGCTAAAAAGAACTCCTACGGGGGCGTGAGCAACGTGGTGGGACAGTTGACCGATGTTTCTCCCTGTGTCAAGCCCGTTCTGGGGAGGGGTCCTTAAGGAGGGGTCTTTTGTTGGCTCCGCCTGAGATGGGTAAAAGATCAGGATTTGGGAGGAAGGAGAGGAGCTTAATGTAAGTTTGGTCCAATCAGTTAGTAAGCACTTTGTTTTGAAGGATCAATGGGAAAAAGCAGTTCTGCCAACTATTTATAAGGCATAGAATAGGAATTTGCAGGGTCTGTGTCTAGGTTTTTCCTAGGTAAAAAAGGGATGCACCCATGAGTTTGTATGTGAGTCATATGTGCAGGGGATGCTCTGCAGTAAAGCATTTCCTGGAATACAGAAGCATTTCTGAACCACCACTGTTTTTTTTTTTTTTTTTTTTTTTTTTTTTTTTTTTTTTTTTTTTTTTAGGGGCATAGGCTTCAGGCAAAGCTTAATATTGTGGACAATTTAGTTCTTGATGACGGTGATGATGGTGATGATGGCGTGACAATCTTCTAAACTCCTTACATGTACTAAATGAATTATAAGGTAAATACTGACATCTGACCTTACAGAACTGAGGTACAGAAAGATTGATTAACTTCCACAAAGTTCTGCCACTGGCTATTTTGGCACAGGACTAGGTTCACACTGGGTATCCTGGCTCCAGTGCCTGGAGCTTGAGCTACTACACTCTTCTGCTTCTGAAAGAAGTCAAAGGAGAGTATTATTTAGGATTGCCTCAAGGTCATACTGGCCACTTGGCCCTATGTGCATGCCCTATTCTATTTGTTATCATAGATCAACAGAGATGGTTGCATAAACATGACTAGATGACAACACAAAATACTCCAACCTTGAACAATTTGAATTCATTTTTATTAGTAAATTTCCATTAATGCATTAAGTGCCTGCATTTGTTTCTTAGAGATGCTATAACAACTAGCTGCAAACATGGTAGCTGAACGAGACAGAAGTTTATCCTCTCAATCTGGAGGACAGAAGTCAGAAAACAAGGCATTTTCTGCCTTTATCTCATAAGGATTTGAGGCCCACCCAAAACCCAGGATAATCTTATCTGAAGATCCTTAAATTAGTTATAACTGTCAAGGTCCTTTTTCCAAATAAGGCCACATTCACAGATTCCAGGGGTTAGGACATGAAATTCTCTTTTGGGGTCTGCCATCCAACCCATTACAGTCCTCAAATGAATTTCAGGCTGGGAGGGCATCCTTCAGAGTCTTGGTGGGGGATCCAGTCTATAGAACATTCTCTGGAGTCGATGGACCACTTCAGCACTTCCAAGGAGGATAGGATGGGAACCCCAGACTCCAAGAGTCTCCATGCTTACTTTCATTCCAAAGGGTCAGCAATACACACATGATTACCCAGCGCCAACCTTTCACTTGTGTCCTGAGAATCAGAAAAGGCAGCTTTGATGTTTCCTGAGGACAGTGACAGTCCCTCGCTATGTGTCCAGCCATGGCATGGCCCCCATTGGGTAGGAGAAACTGGGTTTTTATGTTGGGTTTGTGTTAGGCTGGTCCTTGTAAGCTAGGGACTAGTCCACATCTCATTCTTCCTGAGAGAACGATAGCCACGAGATGCTGGCTCAGAGAGGGCTCCTCAGGCCTGGAGTCCTGACCATTTTTCCTGTGAGCCTACATGCTGTAACCTACTCATTCAGGCATGCTTACTAAGAAAGAAAAGAAAAAGTGTCTGCTGGTTCTGCCAAGATTTTATGAGAAAATCCTTATAATCTAATAATTTGGTATCCAGTCAGGGTTGATTGGATTGAACTGATTGATTTTTTAAGGTGTGAAGGCAATAGACTAAGGATCATGCACACACACCCTCCCTATATAGCTTCTTTAGATATCATTTGGGGATCTAGCCAACCAACCAATGGATGAAACTAAGAGCTGAATGGTGATAAAGTTACGCATGAAAGTATTTATTTTGAACAATAGAATTATGTAAATATAGAACAATTTTTAAAAAATATTCTGTAGGAAAGGGAAAAATATCTTGTAAATTATAGCAGGGTGGAGACAGGGATGGAGAGAGGGAGAGAGAGGAAGCGGGGGACGTATATCAAATCAATGGTGGTGATGTGAAATGCAAGATGGAAGATGAGGCCAGTGTACTAAATTTTTTTGTCTGCGGTTTATGCCGCTCAGTTGCATCTTGATTACTAAGTGGAGTGAGCTGATTCGGAATTAAGTCTGGATGCTGCAACACATGCCTGGCATGGAACATGAAATTGCATGTGAGCATTGATTTGTCCTGGAGCAGAAGTCCGGATGTATGGCTGCTGCACAGTGCTGCTGAGGCTAGCGCGGCTTCTCTCTTCCCGCCGCAGGGTCACTTAGTGCATGGCCCTGACCCACAGAGGGCCTTAGCCTCCAAGGCCAGGCAAGAGTGTGAAGGAAGGGAACACAGTGGCACTCCTTGGTGGTGTATCCTCTGAAGCTCTCAAGTTCCACTCAGCAACATCCCCTTTCGTCTCATTGGCCAGAACCTAGTTATATCCTCCTGGCTTCAGAAGAAAGGTGACTACTTCACTGTGAACAATGATACGTTATAGAAAAGTGACTTCCTTCCCTCCTTCCTTCCTTCTCTCTGTTCCTTCCTCCCTTCTTTCTATTCTTTCTACCACAGATGAGAGGAAGAATGGTGTTGGGTGGTCACTGAGCCATTGCTGCCCCAGAGAGGTAATAATAGATCAGACAAAGGACTCTCAGGAGTTCTGTTATTAATATCAGACAAAGAGAAATTCATGGCAAAATGCATCACAAGACAGAGCTTATGATTTTATAGAGATAAAAGCTAACCTCAAACATTTAGGAAACCTTATGACCAATGGATAATATAGAATTGGCAAAAGAAAGCATACTGGATACGCATGGAGAAATTGGCAATTCTACAACGGCAGCAAGACAGCACATACATTTCACTTCCCAACTTATTAGTAGGATCAATCATCACAATAAATCATAAATAATGACTCCTAGTAAGGCAATGTAGGATCTAATCAGCATTATTAATTAGGTCCATTCATCCATCACCCAATGAATAAATACTAATCGAATGCCCACTACATGCCAGGCAATGTTTGCTGGCTGGGGCATGGCCGTGCAGAAGAGGTAACCACCCTGTCCCTATGAAGCATGCATTCTGAGAAAGGTTGACTGGAAAGACATCAATCATTGAAATGTGAATCCTGTAGAGAATATCTATTCTTTGCCAGAGTTGTTGGGACATTTATAAAAACTGACAAACTCTTAAGCCGTAAAGAAAACAGGAATCTATTACGAAAGCAGAAATTGTTTGGGTTACTTTTGCAAAGTACAATGCCATCAAGCTAGAAAATAATAAGAAGGTTTTAAACTAAGGAAAGATGGAATGTAAATGTTCTCTTAACTCGCTGTTAGCAAAGACAGAGAGAGAGGAAACAAAGCAATTTTGCAATTACAGACTATGTTGACCATTACATACCCCACCTTATAGCATTCTGTCGGAAGAGTCCTCAAGGGAAAATTCATAACCAGGAATTACCTTAGTATCAGAAAATGACATTAAAAATGTGGCAGTTATGTTTGTTAGCTTTGGGTACATAACAAACCATCCCAAAATGTGGTAGTTTGAAACGACTGTTGCGGTTGGCTCTGTGCGTTGGATAGGTCAGTCCTCTGACAGGGTTGGCGTGGTTGGTCTCCCCTGGGCTCATTCATGTGGCTGTGGCCAGCTGGTGGGAAGGCCAGCTGATCTGGAATTGCCTTAATTACACATCTGGTGGTTGGCCTGCTGCTGGCTTGGGCACATTGGTTCTGCATGTGACCTTTCTCCAGCAAACCAACCTGGGCTTATTCACATGATGGCCTCACGGTTCCAAGAGCAGCAAGGAGAGGGCAAGCCCCCGCACAGAAGTAGTTTCTGAGTCTCCGTTTGTGCCCTGTATGCTCCTGACCCAGCAGCCAAAGCAAATTGCATGGCCAAGCCCAGGGCCAGGGTGGGAAGGGACTACTGGGGGCGGTGTTCAGGCAAGGCAGTCATGACAGCCACCTTTGCTAACCATCTGCTGCAACTTTTAATTAAAACATAGAAAACCATAGAAACCATAGAAGCAGGGAACTTATTAAATAATCACGATAAGAGCAGAAACAAGTGCTGTAGAAAATAGAAAAGCATCAGAGCCGGTAAATGTACTCAGGACTTAGTCTCTGGAACAAAAACAGTGAAATTGATAAACTTCAGCAAACATAAACAACAAAAAAGAATGAAACACAGATAAATCACTAGAGCCAAAAACTGTAGGTAAGAACAACTATGGAAAAGATTAAAGTCGTATGAGACTCCTACCAACAACGATGTATGAATGTATAATGTTACTCCTAAAAAGTCATAAATTTCAAAATGTATTAAATGGTAAATAAAAAATTAGCTGGTAAATACCAAAAAATGGTATTGTGAATATCTACACTTTATCAAGATGAACTCAAGAATGTACAGAAAGCCTGATCAGACCAATAACCAAGGAAGCAACTACGAGTGGTACATGAAGTCAGAGACTAGAGGTCGGGTGAGGGACAGGACAATTGCATAATTGGAAACATGAGATGGGAAGCTAGGCACCCCCAGACCAGTTGGAATCTATAATTGGTCCCCCAAAGAAGTCAGGGCTGGAGACTATATTCCCAGCCATGTCCTGACCGAGGAAATGCTGAGAGCATTCTCTTTTTGGAGCAAGGAAACAGGACGGTAATGTAAGCCCTTGTTTGGTGCAGGCAAAAAACTCCCGTAACAAGATGAGTTGTCCAACTAGAACTATGGAGTGTGAGAGGCAATGACCAGAGGAAACAAACAAATGAACAAAATAGAGATATATTAAAGAGAAACAATTAACTATCTTTTAAAAGTTAAGTATATTGAGCTACAATTTATATAAAAGTAGAACTCATCCCTTTTAAATGTACAGTTCTACAGATTTTGACAAAAGCATATGGTCATGCAGCTCCTTCCTTAATCAAGATAAAGAATATTTCCATTACCTTCCAAAATATCAGCAGAATGAATTGAGCAATATGTAGGAATAATACATCACAGTCGTGCTGGTGTTCTTCCAAGAATTTTAGGTCAATTTAACATTTGAAAATGATTCCATGTAATTCACTGAAAAAACAGAATAAAGAGAAAAGTTATATGATGCAGTAGACAAAACAAATATATTTGATAAAATTCAGCACACAAGTAATACAAAAATTTTAAAACACTAGAAATAAATGTGTGCTAATTCCTTAATATGTAAAGCTGTATTCATAAGACAACTACAGAAAAAAATCACACTTTATAGTATCACACAGAAGGAAACAAAAATGCCCACTATTACCATTTGATCTAGTCCATTTTTTTTTGAAAGGGTATTCTTTTTTTTTTTTTTAAATTTATTTATGATAGTCACAGAGAGAGAGAGAGAGAGGCAGAGACACAGGCGGAGGGAGAAGCAGGCTCCATGCACCGGGAGCCTGATGTGGGATTCGATCCCGGGTCTCCAGGATCGCGCCCTGGGCCAAAGGCAGGCGCCAAACCGCTGCGCCACCCAGGGATCCCCATGATCTAGTCCATTTTTTAACTGGAGTTTTAACCCAGAAGGAAAAAAAAAGGCAAGAAAGACAAACTGACTGTAGAGTAAGTGGGAAGCAGGAAATAAAACTGTCATTATCTGAAGACAAAATGTTTATATACATAAAGAACCCCAAACAAAGTGAAAATCAGTTATTACAGTTAAGGCATGAATATGACGAGTTTTTTTTTTTTGAAAATAGGTCAATGCACAAAAATCAATTGTATTCCTTTAGGATGGTCCCAAAGTCTGGAAATACAGAGAATATGAATTGTTTATTATATATTTGCCCCTCTTTCCACATTTGGTGGCCTCACGTATATGCTACACAAATTAGAAAATAAAACTTAAAAATGCCATTGAAAATAACATTTACAAGAGCATCTAAAGCCTAGAAATAAACATTCAGCTAGTTATATACACAGAAAAGGGCAAACATTATTGTGGAAGATCAAAGGAGACCTACATAAATATAAGGCTAGATCTACTGGTTTGTTTGTAACTTCTCATAAAAGCCAATTTTAGGTATCTCTTCCAAAGTCTGTGTCCAGTAATCCACAATGGTAGCATGAAATTGGCCAGTGATAGTATTCACAACACAAAATTGGCAAATGCTGTAAGATGCATATTTTCCCTTGGAGAAATTGTTGCTCACTGTTCACCAGCACACCAACAGCTATGTCATTTTCATGCGTTGAAAAACTAAATATTGTAAAGATATCCAATGTATGTACTTTCATCTCTAGACCTAATGCAATCCCTATAAAAGTTTCAGTGAATTTTGTGAGGACATTTATAAACTGTTCAAAAAATTTATATGGAAATACAAAGGACCAAAATAACCAAGGCAATATTGAATAAGAACAATGAGTAATTACCAAAGTTTATTATAAAGCAGTAGCAATTAAGATAATAGGGTAGGGATGCCGGGGTGGAGGGGTGGGTGCTCAGTCAGTCAAATGTCTGACTCATGGTTTCTGCTCAGGTCATCATCTTAGGGTTCTGGGATTAAGCCCCATGTCAGGCTCCATGCTCAGCACAGAGTCTGCTTGGAATTCTCTTTTTCTCTCTCTGCACCCCCACCATGTGCTCTTTCTCTCTCTAAAATAAATAAATCTCTTAGAAAAAGATAAAAAGATAAAAAAGATCTTATCTTAGAAAAAGATAGTGGGGTATTAGTCAAGGATATACAAATAGACCAATGGAATAGGATAAAGAATCCAGAAACTACATATACGTTCACATTTGACTTAAGACACTGTAGGGCAGTAGGGATAAGAACAATAGCCACAGGGAAAAATTAATCTTGTTCTGTGCACCACACAGACCTACTGTATATCTAAACCTGAATAGTAAAATAGTACCCTGACTTAGGATAGACAGTTTTCTTAAACTAAAAGGTCCTAATCACATAGGAAAGACTGATAAATTATACTGCATTAGTATGAGAAGTTCTGGTCATCAAAAATGAAAAGAACATGAAAAGGCAAGCCACAGAGTACAAAAATATTTGTTATATATATATATATATGTATATACACACACACATACATACACACACATATATATACATACACATACGTACATACACACATATGTATATCCTCAATAAAGAGCGCATATTTATTGTATATAAAGAACTACATCAAATATATAAGAAAATTTAAAAAAAAATCCTCAAAGGGAAAATAGACAAAAGCCTTGGGAAAACACTTCATGTTAAGAAGAAAAGATTCGCTATCATCAGTTATCAGGGAAATACACTTAAAATTAAAATGTCAAGACCCAGGCCTACTACAATATTTAAAGTTTTAGAAGGTGAAAACCACCAAGCACCAGCAAGAATTTGGAGGAACTGGACCTCTCATATGTTGTTTATGGGAGTGTACTCAGAACAATTTATTTTAGCTTGGCATAGCATAACACTTAGTCTGTGCCCAGAATTCCTGCTTTTAGAAGTATAGTCTACAGAAATTATACACATGTGTACTAAACTATATGTAAATAACCCAAATGTTCATTGACTATAGAATGGATAAAAACATTCTGGTAAGTATATGCATGAATGGAAAATGATATAGTTGTGAAAATGTAGAAGCCATTGCCATATCTATCCACAAATATGAATCTCATATGCACAATAATGAGTGAAAATAAACAAAACCAAACTCAGGCCCATGAGAATATGTACTGCATGATTCCATTCCTATGGGGTTCAAAACTGGTCGCAACTAATTTGAGATCAGGAACCAGGTAATTGTTATCTTTTGAAAGGAATTTAAATATCTGTGATAGAAGGTAAATGACCTTAATGAACAGTCTTAATCTGCTATTTTTTTGTTTGGGTGGTGGTGACTTGGGTCTATTGGCTTCGTAATAATTCATTGAGCTAAAAACCATTTATTTTATATACTTCTCTATCTAGATATTATAATAAAAGTAAAAAACCATATACACTGCTAAATAATTCATAGATAAAAGAAGAACTTGCAATGGAATAAAATGTACCTACAACTAAATGATAAAACATTCTATGGTTCTTTCAGTGAAATTTTTAGCCTTAAATACTTATATTAGAGAAGAAAAAAATCCTCTAAAAGAGTGAACTGTGTTTCTATATTAATAAGAAATAAATGCAAAGATAGTAGAAATATGTTAAAGTAATCATGTAGGTTAATAAAATTAAAAAAAAATAATGCAATAGAGAAAATCCAACACTACAGTTATTTATTAGGAAAAAAAATTAAGTGGTTGAAATTCTTGTGTGATCTTTTAAGAGAAAAGACACAAATAAATGATGTTAGTATTAAAAAGGGAGAAATAAATACAGATGAATAGAGGTTTAAAAATAGAGTACTATAAAAAAAGAGTACTATCAATATCTATGTGCCAAGAGTTTTGATATTTTGAAGACATGAAAAATTTCTTAGAAAAATATAACATCAGAACTGACTCAATAAAAAATAAGATGCTTAAATAGTCCTGTAACTATTAAAGAAATTGAAGCGCTGAAATATCTTTCTACAAAAAGAGTAAAAAAAGCAAAACAAAAATAATGAATAGTCCCAAATGGTTTTAAATTTGAAGAAGAAAAAGAAGGAATACTTTCTAGCCTAATCTGTCTGTGATGTCAACATAACTCTGATACTCATGAACATATTTGAAAGGTCCTAAATAAAATATTATAAAGTCCACTAGTGTACACAATAGATAACACACCACAATCCACATAAATTTATGCTAGATGTGCAAAGATGGTTTAATATGGGAGCTTTATACATGTAACTTCTTAAATTAAATTAAATAAAACCTGTCTTCTCAATAGACACAGAAAACAGATCTGATAAAATTCAGCAACCATTGATTTGAAAGACTTTTAGGAAATTAGAGTATACAAAAGAGTATAACAACACCATCTTCAAGTAGGAAGTGTTGCACCAACAGTGCAAGAGGGTTCCCCTTTCTCCACATCTTCTCCAACATTTGCTGTTTCCCGTCTTGTTAATTTTCCCCATTCTCACTGGTATGAGGTGGGATCTCATTGTGGTTTGGATTTGTATTTCTCTGATGGCCAGTGTTGCGGAACATTTTCTCATGTGCTTGTTGGCCATGTCTATGTCTTCCTCTGTGAGATTTCTGTTCATGTCTTTTGCCCATTCCATGATTGGATTGTTGTGTCTTTGCTGTTGAGTTTAATAAGTTCTTTATAGATCTTGGAAACTAGCCCTTTATCTGATAGGTCACTTGCAAATATCTTCTCCCATTCTGTAGGTTGTCTTTTAGTTTTCTGTTTTTTTTTTTTATCTTGATGAAGTCCCAATAATTCATTTTTGCTTTTGTTTCTCTTGCCTTCATGGATGTATCTTGCAAGAAGTTGCTGTGGCCAGGTTCCAAAAGGGTGTTGCCTGTGTTCTCCTCTAGGATTTTGATGGAATTTTGTCTCACATTTAGATCTTTCATCCATTTTGAATTTATCTTTGTGTCTGGTGTAAGAGAATGGTCTAGTTTCATTCTTCTGCACGTGGCTGTCCAATTTTCCCAGCACGATTTATTGAAGAGACTGTCTTTTTTCCAGTGGATAGTCTTTCCTGCTTTGTTGAATATTAGTTGACCATAAAGTTGAGGGTCCACTTCTGGATTCTCTATCTGTTCCATTGATCTATGAATCAGGGAAGGGAAGGATACTCATTATCACCACTTCTTTTTATTAGAGATCCTTGCCAATGCCTTAACATAAGAAAAGGGTGTGAGGCAAAGAGCTGGAAAGAAGAAATAAAACTGTCATTTGTGGATGACACAAGTTAGTTAAATAGAGATTCCAAAAGAATCTATACTAGTTATCAGAAGTAATTAGACTGTTTAATCTGAATGGCTTAATTTAATATTAATATACAAAATGCATAACATAATTAAGGTGAAGACAGCATCTGTATGAATGTCAAAAATCAAGTATTCTGAATGACTCTTAACACAAAAGCTTTGTTAAGCGATATGAAAGAGGACTAAATAAATAGAAGGATAGTGTGTGTGTGGGTAGGAAGACAACATGGTAAAGATGGGGATTCTCCCCAGTCAGATCTAAAGGTTCAATTTCACTTCAAATCACATTTCCCAGAGGTATTTTTATAACATTTAAAAAATGGTTCTAAACATTACATGGAAGAGGAAAATAGCCAAAAATACAAGATCTCTTCTGAATGGAGAGACAACTTGCTCTGTTGGATAAATCAGGTCTGCTCATGATGCAGCAGTAGCTTGGCCATTGGCTTACTGGGGAGGGGTAGACAAATTGCAATGGAGTAGAACAGAGAGCTTGGAGGTAGACCCATACACAAAAGGGTCCTGGACAATGTGAGAGAGATTACATGTCACATCACTGGGGTAAGAAAGATCTATTTAAACCTGGTTATCCATAAAGGAAAGCAATCAAAATTGTATGCCTATATTATATGCTATGAAAAAAATCAAATTTAGTTGGATTAAGCACTGAAATGTCAAAAATGAAAACTTAAAACTTCTAATATAAAACAAGTGAGTATTTTTTAGAACTCAGGGTAAGGTGTGATATCTTGTACAATTTAAAACTCTTTAATTGTAAAAGATTGAGAAATCTGGCTATATTGAGACTAAAGACTTTGTCCATCAAAAGACCCATTAAAAAATGAAAAGGTGATTTACAAATGAAATATTTCCAGTATACACAATTGATAAGGTGTTAAGGTCAAGTATTTGCATTCAAAATATATGCATATAGTGTTTACACATAGAATGTCCATTTACCTATCCTATAACCCAGATATATGCCTTCTGGGCAGTATGCAAGGGAAATTTTATTATTGCATAATAGGAGATATGCAGAAGACTATTCATGTGTTCATTACAGGAAAAACCTGGAAACAATCCAAATTCCCATCCACAGGAAAGGAGACAAACAAATTGTGATGTATTCAGACCTGGGATGTCATACAGAAGCTAAAACAAATGAACTCCAACACATAACAGCACAGATGATCTTTTTTTTTTTAAGATTTTATTTATTTATTCATGAGAGACAGAGAGAGAGAGAGAGAGAGAGAGAGAGAGACAGAGGGAGAAGCAGGCTCCATGCAGGGAGCCTGACGTGGGACTCGATCCTAGGTCTCTAGGATCGCGCCCTGGGCCGAAGGCAGGCGCTAAACCACTGGGCCACCAGGGCTGCCCAACACAGATGATCTTAATGATATAATAGTAAATGAAAAAGTCTTAAAATACCTCATATAGTATAATATTGTTTTTATTAATGTAAATGCAACTGAAAGAAAAATATATGCCGTGATGAACAGCTACCTACTGACACAGTCCAACAGAACAAGAAGAGCCCAGGATGGTACCCCTGAGATTTAGGATGGCAGTTCCCTTGGGGAGCCAGGTCAGTGGTAAGTGAACCGCAGGTGTCAGTCACTAACAGGGTCCTAGGGTTTGTTCTGGAAGGTGGGTATGAATAGTGCATCTTTTCAAATAATTAAAGAACTCAATAGCAGGGAGCCACGGTAGACCATCGGCTATTCTAGGTACTGTTCCAGTGACAGCGGTTGCCTGATGACTTGCCCCAGATTTCATGGCACAAACTGCAATTATGATGCTCACATATTCCATGAGTCAGTTCAAATTGGTCACAGTGAGAAGGTTTGTCCCTGCTCCAAAATGTTTGAGGTCTCCTCTGGAAGACAAGGACAACCGAAGGCTGGTGCAGTAGAGCCCCTCACACAACATCAATGTGGGCTCTGCAGGTGGGCTCTCACGTGGCGGCTGCTCTGCCAACTCCAGGGCCTCAAGGGGCATCACTTGAGAGACAATAGGAACATGTCCCTTAGGGGCGGGAGGCAGTTACGAGGTGCACTTGGGTTCCTGGGAAGTGAACGAGGACCCGCCTGTGGGAGGAAGGTGGGAAGAGTGCCAGCAGCACATTGTAGGAAGAGCCCCTTGGGACAGGGTAGGTCCACGTGGCTAACTCTGGAAAATGAGACCAGCTGCAGGCATGAACCTGATGCTGATGAGTCCAATTCTGTGGACCTGAGATTCAACGTGCCATAGTAGAAGCAAAATAAATATGTAAAAATGAGTCAATGATTTTAACTATTGACAGTAAAATTGCTACATCTTCCCCCCCCCAAAAAAAGCCGAATGATAAACCTGCCTACAATAACAAGAGTGGGGTGGCTGGGGAAGGTGTTCAGGGTAATGTGGGCTGAATTTCTTGGTATCTGGAGAGAAGGAAGGAAACACTGTGCATCTGTGAGCATTATTAGGGAAGTTTGCATATTTAATTATGTTTATTAACTATGTATATTAAGATTATGGCATAACCTTTAGAGAACATATAGAGTCTAAAGCAACAGAAGGGAGAAACTTATCTAATTAAGAGAGTAGAAAAGGAGATAAGGGAAGGAAGGACACATGTTGGCCAAAATAAAACACAGAATCGGGCGGCAGGAATATTCCAAGTATACCGGTGATCACAGGGAATGTAAATGCATCAGGCTCCCCTCAGAGAACCAAGGCATCAAGGTAAACTTAAAAAATAAAATGCAGCCAGGGAGGCCCGGGGCAGGAATCGAGGCGGATACATGGGGGGTGTTGTGTTTCCTTGGTGGTTGCTTCTGACTCTGGGACACCTGCTCCGACACAGCAGGGCGGGGCTTCCAGGTGGGTCCCACGCTGCACTGAGGTGGCCGCGAGGTATCCGCGGACTGAATGGGAGGCCTGGAAGCAGTGGGTCCTGGTGAAGTGTCAGGGCCACAGGTCTCCCTATCTATCTGTCTATATGTGGAGACTGTTCGTGCCAACCTGGGAGGGACCGGATTTCCATTCTTCTTAAGGAAGGTGGCATTTCCTTGGCCCTCCATCAAGACACAGTGCTGGCACTTATGGTGGGGACCGAATGGGGTGTGAACCCAACTCTGGAGCCTTAAAGCACTGCAAACAGAAGGTTTCCCCCCATTGAGCCACTAGCTGTGAGCTGGCCTCGCCCATGGCCAGGGAATTTGGATGCTCATTTGTTCTTCCAGGAGCAAATTCCAAGGGACGTTGGTCCATCAGCTCTGCCAGGTTGACAGGGACTCCGTGGAAGGCACTTCCCCTCGGGGCCCCGGGAAACTGGTATTTCCGACCCGGCTAATGCTAGAAGTTGGATTACTTGGACGGGGCTGCATCTGAACTGCATCTGAACTCCACACTCCGGTCCCCTCTCCTGCACGTCTGCCGAATTCCCGGCGGGGCTGGGGGCTGGGGCCTGGGGGCTGGGGGCTGGGGGTTAGGACTTCCTAAACTGTCCTTCCATCCTCTCTAAAAGCACGTTCTAGGGAGGTCCCCAGCGAGGGGAGGGGGTGCATTCCCTTCGTTAGTGCTTGTGCACCAGGCCCCAGTTTGGGTTTGGGGGGCCGCAGGCAGGCGTGGGGAGGATGGCAGGGCCATGGTGGGAAGAGAAAGGAAGTCATTCAGGGGGATGTGTTTGCGCTGTCCCCGCGGGAGCAGGAAGACTTGAAAACCCAGTGGGTCTGGGAACTCCTTCGAACAAGCAACAGGGCTCTGCTGTGGTTTGCAGAGTTTGTTGCACACTTGCTGCATGCCTCGTGCCTGGCCGCCAGCCTGGCAGGGGGAGTCTGAGTATGAATCACCAGCAGCGTGGTTCTCCCTTCTTGGGGAAAGCTGTCACTACGTCCCCTGGTGGCCTGCCACGTTGACAGAGGCCGCTCTCCAGGTGTCAGAGAGGGTGGCGCCCCTGCAGCCCGCCTTCACCCCTTGGGCACCCTGCTGGCACCGAAGCCCGCAGGCCCCTGGTCTCACGTGAAGCCAGCTGGCCCCCGGCACCTGGTGTTGGAAGGGGACACTGTCCTTACACCCATCGGGAAATGGCTCCTGCGTCCTGGGCACCCGGCTGTCTGTGCTCAGGGCAGAGCCTTTCTCAACGTGCTGCGTGCCCCGCGGCTAAGGGAGGACCACACACTCAAACAGCAAAGGTCTGCTCTGGGCCAGTCCTGGGGCTGGAGGTCCCAGATCAGGGTGTCGGTGGGTTCGTTCCTTCTGAGGCTCCGAGGTGGGCACCTGTCCCAGGCTTCTCTCCCTTTCTGGGGCTTTGCTGGTGGTCCTGATGCATTACCCCAGTCTCGGCCTCCATCTCCACATGGTCTCCTCCTCGTGTGTGTGTGTCTCTGTGTCCAAACATCCCCTTTGCATGAGGACACCGGTCATGTTGGATCAGCAGTCCACTGTGCTCCACTCTGACCTCCTCTTAACTAATCTGCAGCAACCTTATTTCCAAGTAAGGTTACAGTCAGAGATGCTGGGGGTTAGGACTCCTACACGTGGACTTGGGGGAGATGCGCTTCAACCCCTTCATAATGATCACGGGCAGGAGACACAGCTGGAAACCCCTCGCCAGGGCAGGGACAGGGGCCATGCTGTGCTCAAGATGCACTTGGGGTGCTCTGACTGCACGTCTCCTCTCAGGGCCACGTTGACAGTGGCCTCCCTGGGATGGGGACCTGCCCAAGAGCTGGCATGGGGGCGAATGTCCCAGGGGACCCTCCCACCCTGTGCCCTGTTGCAGCTGCCTGCAGGGGGTGCCCTTGAACAGGTCCGGAGATCTGGGAGAGGGGAGTGGGTTCAGAGGTTTCCTGTGACCACTGGGCAGCCACTCAAGATGCTGGCGGAGGGGTGGGGGGGGCGTGATGGATGAGAGTGGGGGCCCCGCTCTGTTTCCCTGGAGCATCTGGTTGGCATCAGCCACCGGGCCTGTTCGTGCACCTCAGGCCTTGTACCCAGCCTGGCTCTCTGCCTTCTGCTAAGCTGCTTCTGTCCTTTTTTATACCTAAAAATACTTTTTACTATAACAAATGTGTCTGTTAAAAGCCACAAGCAACATGCCTTGCTGGACTCTGGCCAAATAATTATAGTACGTGTAGATCAAGCGATAGAAGAAATGCATGTTAATTTGTCCTTTCCCCCCTCATCTCCCCTGACTCGTATGCATCCTCTTCAGAGGTAACATCTCCTCTTTTGCATGTTTTCCAGCAACGACAATCTGGTAGGTATTTAACTTTTGAAACGAAGACAAGCAAAATCTGCAGCCAGATAGTGGGTGTGGGGCGGCCGCCCAGCCGCGCGCGTGCGAGCCATTCTCGATCACTGACCACTTTGCAGTCAGAGCTGGTGTGCAGAGAAGGGGAGCCCAGAATCCTAAAGGGTCTCCGGTGACGAGCCAGCCCTGGCTCAGTTACTCCAGGGCCTACCCACTCGCATTCCTGGGAAGCCTGCCTCATTTATTCAACCTGCCTGGTTTTTAAAAGTCATGGTAAAATAACACAGGACATCAATTTACCTTTTAAGCCATTTTTAAAAAAAAATTTTTTTAAATTTATTTATGATAGTCACAGAGAGAGAGAGAGAGAGAGAGAGAGGCAGAGACATAGGCAGAGGGAGAAAGAAGCAGGCTCCATGCACCGGGAGCCCGATGTGGGATTCGATCCCGGGTCCAGGATCGCGCCCCAGGCCAAAGGCAGGAGCCAAACCGCTGCGCCACCCAGGGATCCCCTTTTTAAGCCATTTTTAAGTGTGCAGCTCTGTAGCATTAAGCGCATTCACCTGGCTGTGCGAGCACCGGCACCAGCCGTCTCCGGGACTCTTTTCATTGTGCAGAACTGAATCTCTGTCCCCATCGGACGCTTCCTCCCTCCGCCCCCCTTCCCCTTTCCCCCTCCCTAGAACCCCTCCCTGGCCCTGAGGGCCCTGACGGCCACTGTCTCACCTGCCTTCTCCTGGAGCCTCCCAAGAGTGGAATCATACACGATTTGTCCTTCTGTGTTTGGCTTCTTTCCTTGAGAACAATGTCCTCACGGTCCATGCTTGTTGCAGCATGTGCCACAATCTCCTTCTCTTTAAGGCTGAGTGATGCGCCATGTGTGTAGAGACACGTGTTTTGTTTGTCCCCTCACCTGTCCGTGGACGTGGACACGCGGGTTACATGCACCTCTTGGCTGTTGTGAAGCACGCTGCTGCAAACCTGCTGTGGCCGCTTCCCTTTCACCCTGAGGACTCACCAGTTGCGGGGGCCCCCTCCCTGGAGACAAGCCCTGCCCTGACCTCAAGTGTAGGCAGCACCCACAGCAGCAAGGCCTGGCCCCGGGGGCAGAGGTGGAGCACAGAGGGGAGGTGAGCAGGGTGTCAGCCCCCCACCCATTGCTGCAGGGATGAGGGAGGCCAGGCGTGGAGCACAGAGAGTGGGGTCGACTTGGGGGACCCATGCAGCTCGAGAGGCACGCGGGGGGTCTATGTGCAGGACCTGGAGGAAGTGGGAATGGTGGACAGAGGGACTATGGTGAGGGGGATTCTCATCCGTGGCCTCCTTTGAGGAGAGGAGGGGAGCAAGCAGCAGGGGGGACGCAGGTGCTGTGGGAGGGGGGCTGTCTCAGATGCCAGAGGGGTGGTGGGGCCGAGTGTTGAGCAGGAATTGCAGGGTTCCCATGTTGCCAGTTTGTTTTCCGGGCACAGACTTTGGCAGAGCTGGAGTGTCCGTCGCATCCTTGGAACCAGCCCCCTAACCATCTCCCCCCGAGGACACCTCTGGGCCTCACCGCCAACCTCCCCTCCCAGGCCCTCCGACCCCGTCATGACCAGCCTTGCTGAGGCTCCTGCTGCTCCTGGGTCTCTCCTCGTGTCCCCTCTGAGGCCTGCGCCTCCTCCCCTGCGCCTGGGCCTGAGCTGAGCACCCGGGCAGGGACAGAAACACAAAGTCCTGGGGAGGGATGGACAGAGCCTGAGTCCTGTCTGCAGCAGGTGGGGTATGGTGGTGGGAGGCACCATGTGCCCTGGGGGCAGAGGGACAGTGGCACAGGGTCCTGGGCCGGACCCCCATCCTGCTTGCTTTCCTGGGCAGGGAATTCTGTAGCCCTGGGCTGTGGGACGCCCTTGAAGAAGTCCTCCCAGGAGCAGGTGCAGATGCTCACCCCGACTCTGCCAGGATGCAAAGCTACCAAGACGTGGCCGCAGTGGGGGTCAGGGATGGGCGTGTGCACCTGCCATCGAGCCAATGGTCAGCTCGCAGACTGCCCGTCACCCTCAGCTGGCCCCTCGTCGCACTCCCATCACCCCCGCAAGTCCGGTTGACGCCCTATTTTCTGTGAATCCTGCTGGCCGGGCTGTGGTTCTGGCACTGGCCGCACTGGCTTCCCCTGGGAGCGTGAAGAAAGCCGAGTCGGCCCCACCACAGAACATGTTCATGTCTGTGAAGCACCACGCTGTGCCACCCTGCACTCTCCGGGTGTGGAGCTTTGATCACGCGTCCACAAATCCTCGACAGGCCTCCCTTCCACAGGGGGAGCCTGAGTCCTCTCTCTCTGCCTGTGGGTCAGCCGGGGACTCCGTTCCCCACAAACAGGGGTGAGAAAGAAGCAAGGCTGTGTGACCTTGGTGAGCAGGTCATGAAGTCCTGGCCCTGGGGACGTCAGCGGCTCCATCATGAGGAGGCAGTCCCCGGGGGAGGCCTGTGTATGGGGAGGCTGAGGCCTCGGGCCTTGGGGGCAGATCCCCAGCCCCAGCGGGCCCCCAGCAGACTCTAAGCTGGAACCACCTGGCCACACTGCCCCGAATTCCTGACCTCAGACACCGGGAGATGACCCATGTTTGTGGTCGTGTTAAGCCGCTAAGTTTTGGACTAATTGTTATGCAGCAGGAGATAATACAGAGGGCTGGGCGGGAGGTTAGGGACCTGGATAAAGACCCGGCTCTCCTGGTGACCACACGAGGGTGACCCCCAGGAATCGAGTGAGATGAGGTCTTCGAAGGCCCTGCGGCCACACGAGGGTGCCGTTGGCCGGAGCCTTCCCCGCAGGCACCCCCTCTGTGACAGCGTGGCCCGGATCCCAGGATTCTCCCAGGGGTCAGTCATGCATCCACGTGTGGGACACGGATCCAAAGCCAAATGGAAGTGGCTCTTCTGAGGCCAGGCCTGATCAGTCCCTGCCTGCCTGTGAAGGGTCAGGGTACGTGTGCTTCAGTGGAGGATGGGTGACCAGGTGACAAGAACGGAGGGGCCGACAAAGCAGCGTGAAGGGTGCAGGCCGCCCTGCGAAGCCGGCCCTCGGCCACCTCACGTTCCGAGAGGACGAACCAGTCACTGAAAACGGGGTCTGCAGGCCCCCCTTGACCAGATCCCCCAACCCCTGCCACTCAGCTGTGGGATTCTTTGAAAAGACAGATTCTGTCTCCGCAATCAAGCACACCCTGTCCTTCCTTCCTGGGCACTGCATGGGCATTTCCAACCCGGCGGGTGGGCCGGAGCAAGCCACTTATGTGTTTCGTGGGCAAGGCCTGGGGATGTGGAGATGGCTACATCTTGAACCCTCCCATGGTCCTGCCTGGCCCCTGGTGCACTGACACTGAGAGGCTGGGTCTGTGCACCCTGTACGCAAGGAGGGTGTGTGTCAGGGTGGCCTGGGCCGTGGACAGCTGGCCAGGCCCCCTTCTCCCCTCCGACTCGCTGGGGGCTGCCCGTGACCCGGGGTGGGGGGGCTTGGCCCCTGAGTCCCTGTAGCCAGGAGTGGCCCAGGGGTGTCCTTCCCAGGGACTAGAGCAGGGAGGAACCCAAGTGTGCTCACCGTCCTGTCCTTCCAAGGCCACAGCTGCCGCTCCTGTGACAGTCCCCAGCCATTGTGCAGAAACACACCATTTAAGACAAAAGTGAGATCGGCCTTTACAAACTCTTACGTGAGCTGTAATGTTTTCGCCCCCTTTTTGGAAATAGCTTTATTCTTTCCCCTATTTTCAGAGTATTCTATGCTTATTGCAAAAAAAAAAAAAAGGCATAAAATATAGAAAAGTCTAAAGAAGAAAACCAAGTTCAAACACAGCACTGCTAACTGTAAGGACTGTGTTTTGGTTGTGGTGTATCCTACTAGAAATTTTTTTTCCAGGGATATGTTACTATTTTGATAACATGGGATAGATTCGAGAGAGAGAGAAAGACAGAGAGAGAATGAGAAAGATGATAGGGTATGATAGACTGGTGATAGATCTATGTAGATGGAGAGGGGATTTTTTTTTTTAAGTCTTATTCTTTCTTTAAGTGATCTCTGTACGCAACATGGGGCTCGAGCTCATGATCCCGAGATCAAGAGTCACAGGCTCCTCCAACTGAGCCAGCCAGCACCCGGAGCGGAGAGTGTCTTATTTTTTATTCTTTTTTAATTTAATTAAATTTTTTTATTGGAGTGCAACTTGCCAACATATAGCATAACACCCAGCGCTCATCCCGTAAAGTGCCCACCTCAGTGCCCATCACCCATTCACCCCAACCCCCCACCCACCTCCCTTTCCACTACCTCTTGTTCGTTTCCCAGAGTTAGGAGTCTCTCATGTTCTGTTAACCTCCAGTTCCATCCACATCGAAGCAAATGGTGGGTATTTGTCATTTCTAATGGCTGAAGAATATTCCAGTGTATACATAGACCACAGCTTCTAATCCATTCATCTTTCGATGGACACCGAGGCTCCTTCCACAGTTTGGCTATTGTGGACATTGCTGCTAGAAACATTGGGGTGCAGGTGTCCTGGCATTTCACTGCATCTGTATCTTTGGGGCAAATCCCCAGCAGTGCAATTGCTGGGTCGTAGGGCAGGTCTATTTTTAACTCTTTGAGGAACCTCCACACAGTTTTCCGGAGTGGCTGCACCAGTTCACATTCCCACCAACAGTGCAGGAGGGTTCGGGGGGAGTGTTTTAAACAAGAATTCTAAACAAGAAGGACGACACATCCTATTGTTTTATAAGAAGATTTGAAAAATCCCTTGGAACATGTGGTGACTGCTTCTCACAAGATCATTTTTAGCCCAGACATACGATAGCCTTGCATGAAGGATTCGTAAAAATAAATAGAATTAATCCTATACTTAGAAGATTTTTAACTCATCCCTGCAAGAGTCACTTTGATAAGTGACTGGAGACTGGATTGTGGCCAATCTGATGCACATGACGTGTCTTGTCTTGTTTTGCCCTATAATCGTTTGACTTGCAGTGTGGCTGAACCTATTTTCATATATTCAAACCCTATCCCTTTCCTCCTCCTTTTTTTTCTGTTGGAGCTTTCCTTGTTATACCTGATTTGCAGGATCTCCTCAAATATTAGGAAGAGCCCTACTCTGTCTACCAGTTTATTTTTTTTTCATTTGTTTTTTAACTTTTGTTAATGGTAATGTTGTCACTGTCATGTAGTCAAATCTTGGATCCGTTGCTCTGTAGATTTGCCAGCAGAGGCAAGTGCAGAAAAGCTTTCCTCACTCAGTGATTATAGAAATATAATTGCTTCATAGATTATAAAAGTAAATATTGCCTTACAGATTAAGCTTTTAAAAACATTTTAGATCTTAAATTCATTTGGGATCTCTTTTGGTGTATGTGTAAAAGACAGCTCTGTCTCAACATTCTCCCAAATGGCTAACCAATTATACTAATTATTTTGATTGAAAAAAAATCCCCTTTTTCCTTAGATCTGAGACATCACCTTTATCATAATTCCCATCCTCGTCTTTTCTCTCTTTTGTTCTGTGTCTTTTCTATCCCGATGCTAATACCACGCTCCTAATTACTGTAGCTTTGTAATAGGCTTTAATATCTAGAGTGGATATAATTTTGTGGTTAATAGATCTGTTGAAATCATAATTCTATGTCCACTTGAGTTCTGCTTTTCTCCTTACAGTCTGTTGTTAAAAAAAATAATAAAGTCTGATGTTATTTCATATGCTCTTTCCTCTGTTCCTCGGTCTTCCACGCAAAGCCTCATCCCTGTCCACCTCTCCTGGGAAACCCCTGCTCCCGCATGGGTTCTTGTTCCAACCCGGAGCCCCAATCCAACAGAGGCCCCTCCAGTCTTGCTCCCCATAGCTCCCAGCTGGTCTCTTGCACGCCGCTTACACACTTCATCATTACGTATGTCTGTGTGCGATGCCTCCTTGGCGTAAGCTACCCAACCAGACGGGAAGCCCCAGGAGGCGGAAACCGTATCCGCTGCAGTTTGCCCAGCATCTATACCAGGGGAGCCCTCAGGACGTGCTTGGAATAAATGAAGGAAGTCTGACCTCCTCTGCATGACACCGAGGGCCCGCCTTTCTACATCACGTCCCTGCTTCTGCGGCCTCTAAATCTCCTTTCCACCCCATCCTTTTGCTCACGTTGTTTCCGTCAATTGGGATCCCCTCGCCATCATCCTCTTGTGGGGGCATCCTGTGGGTGTCTTTCCAGGTCAAGGCCACTTGTAGCCTCTCTGATGGAACCTCCTGGGGTCTGACTCCACCTGATGGATTGTGGGGGCCTTTGGATGAGCAGCCCTCCCACCCAGGGATCCTCTGGGTCTGTCTGAGCTGGTCGCACTGGAAAAGGCATAAAATGAACTTCCCTCCAACAAAATAAAGTGGAAAATCCATCCAATCAATGCAAACACCACGGGGGCCTTTCTAATTCAGAGGTGACTATCGCTGCTTCCTTTATTTGCACTTTTCCTTCTGGTTGAGGCTCCAAAATATTTTGTGTCAAAAAAAAAAAAAAAGCCAACTTGAGTTTACTCTAATTTGGGATCAATATATGATTTAGTTCTCTTGTCGCAAATATATACCCAAATCAAATAACTTGATTGGTACTTAATTTTCTACTCCTGGTTTGTCTTAGCCCGGCTGTCACCAGACTGGATCTGTTTGTGGTTGGTGTGCTTCTTAGAATAAAGATTTAAAGCCGCTCCTTAGGGCCGCCGACCTGCCGAATCCTGTGCCGCGGGGACTCGTCCCCTCGCTTCCTTACTGAGCAGGCTTGGTGCCCAGGCTGGGGGGCTCTGCTCCCCCCGCGGACAAGCTTGGCTCCCGCGACACAGAATCGGTGCCGCTCAAAGGTGAGCAAGAGAAGGGAGCATGCCACCCTGCCCGTGTCCTCTGTAGTTGTGTGTCCTCCAGCGGCGCACATCTGACACCTGCTGCTCTCAGATGCTTCCGGACCCTCCAGCTTTTGCCCATCTGTCCCCGCCTCGTCTCCTAGGCACCTTCACGCTGGTTTCCAGCACGGGGCTCAGTCCCAGGTGCCCTCCTCTCCTGGCAACACCCCCCTCACTGAGGGGCTCTGTCCTGGGCCCCTGCTCTCTGCCTTCCACTTGCAAGTCCCAAGGACGCCCAGAACCCAATCCAGTCCAGCACGCTCTGGTAGGGGCAGAGTGTCCATGCCCCTCTCATATGCACATGCTAGAGGAAACTAGCCCCCAGGGTGACGGTGTTAGGTGGCGGGGCTTTGGGGAGGTGAGCAGGTGCTGAGGGTGGAGCCCCGGTGGGTGGGATGGGTGCCCCCTAAGGGGACCCCGTGAGCTCCTGTGTCCTCCCAGCCGGGTGAGGACACAGTGCGAAGGCATCTGTGAACCAGTACGTGGATTCTCGCCTGTGCCTTGATCTCAGACTTCCCAGCTCCCAGGACTGTGAGAAGTCAGCATCTGTTGTTTATTAGCCGCCTGGTCTGCACTGTTCTGTTATAGCGGCTCTAGGGGACTGAGATGTCCTCCCAGGTTCAAGTGCACCAATGGCTCCTAAGTTACAGACTAACCTCTGATGCGGCAGGTGCAGCTCAGAGGCCTGGACCCCCTGAGCCCCAGTCTTGGGGCCCGGGTACCTGTAACTGAGTCACAGAAGGGAGGGAGGGAGGGCGTTGATTGAAACTTTGCTTACAAATAAAAAGCAGTTTGTGAATCACTGAAATCCTTTTTGAGGAAGAGGGTGGGGTGACACTGGTAGTCATTTGTTACTGGTTGCATTGTAAATTGGTACAATTTGCTCAGAAAATGATTTGGCAGCAAGTAAAAAGTGCTGGAAAAATGTTCACACCCTGTGGAAATAATCTAAAATGTGGAGACATTCTTTTCTGGGGGAAAAAAAAAAAAGATGTTCACAAAAACATTATTAATGCAGCAGGGCATCCTCCATTCAGATGGCGACTCTGAGTGTGGCCGTCTATAGACGGGTGGGCTTACAATCTTCCAGAAAATAAAAGAAGGTAACCTAAGTATTCTCTTCTATGCTTATGAGATTTTTAATAATTTTAAAGGTTTACAATATTTTTTTAATTTTAATTCCTATACCTGAGGGATAGTTAATAAATTGTGGCCACAGCACTGGCCCCTGCTGGCTATTTCTGATCCACCTCCCACAAACATCCAGGGTAAAAATGCGACCGGATCTTGGCACAGTGCAGCTGTGTGAAGCCCCCCGGAGGCCCCTCCGCAGGCAGCTGCCAATCCCTCCCCACTGTGGGCTGCCCCCCGGCTCTGACCTCGCCGTAGACCCGCTGGTGCAGGCTTGCTCACACCTGGCCTCCTGTGCCAGTCTGGGCCTGCTGTCTGTGCCCCCAGGGGATCCCCAGAAGGGTGGGGCCTCCTCTTCTAGGGACCCTCCCTGACCCCTGGCCCACCTTGCCCACCAGCCCCTGTACCTCCTGCTTTATCCACCCACACCTGATGTCCTGTTACCTGCCCCCCTACTTTCGCACTTCCTGTGAATCCCTCCTGGAAACTGAGCCGTGGACGGTGCTCTGCGCTTTTATTTTGGCTGAGTCAGTGCACGAGATAATGATGCCGTCATCACAGCTCCTTCACCTCCCGCTGCCACTGACCCATGGTCTCCCATTCCCGCAGTTTATTCACCCTACAGAAGGTCATGAAACGTCCGACATGCGCCAGGCTCGGGGCTGGGGTGGATCCGCGCTGGCTGGGGAGCCCCAGTGAAGCATGTTGTTGTTTTTGGAGAAGTTCCACCAGCATCTTCTTGGCTCGCCATGGTTAATAAAGTGCGCTAACAATGCTGGAAGAGCCGGACTTCCCCCCGCCCCCCCACCCCATGCGCGCTCTATTTTAATTGAATCAGTCTTCCACTGCGAGCTTTAATACTGTTAGAAGCAAATCAAAATTAATGAGATTACCTCCTTTGAAATGTTATCTATAATTAACCTCAAATTAAGGACAATATGCGTTTGAATTTGCCAATCAGTAACACCTTGTGATTGCTGAAATACACAGCAGCAAATAAGAGATATTGAGGCTAACCTGCCCATTGAACTGGCTCATAGACACCTTGAGGAAGACAGATTTGAGGACCCACTGTGAAGTCCTCCCCAGGCCTGGAAAGGGGTGCCTCCTTGCTGTGGTGGCCACAGGTCCTGTCCCTGCTGGAACCCCACAGGGCTGTGGGGGTGGGTGAACAACTATGGGGAGGGGACCACACTATCTTCAGGACTGGAAGAGGGGTCAGTGAAGGGAGACAGTAAAGGAAGGTCCAGAGAAAGACCTGCCACAATGGGCAGGGCCCCAGAGGCCCATTGGCGGGCAACCAGCCCTGACCGTGATCTAGAGCTGTTGGGGGCACCTCTGCCACCACCTCCTGAGCCTTCCTGGCACCCTCCCTTCCTGGCTGCATAGGACAGAGCCTCTCCTGGCTTCTGGCCGCAGCACAGCTGAGTGTCTTCATGGGTTCCCTGGTGATTCTTGAACTAGGACAAAATAATTCACATTTAACCTGAGTCTATTGTAAAACCCCAAAGATTTATGCTTCTCATTGTATGGGGGTAAAGTGACGTTCAAAAACCACATGAACCAGTTATAAATCTTCTTTTCTTTCTTCTGATGGTCTTTTGTGTGAGTATAGCACATTATTTTTCTATTTGTTACTTGGTGAATATTTGGGTTGTCCCCACTTTGGGGCTATTATGAATAATACTACTATGAACGTTTGTGTACAAGAGTTTGTATAGACATAGGATTTTATTTCTCCTGAGCACATAACTAGAAATGGAGTTGCTGGGTCATTGGTCACTCTGTTTTCCACATCCTTGCCAACTGATTATGATTATAAATCAGTTCTCACCCCACAAAGAGTGGAAAGATGGACTAATGGTCAACTTGGGACACAGACAAAAATAAAAAATAATAATTATGATAAGGTTTCCTCATGTTCAATTAGTGATGCGTGTTTTACGAGTTTACTCTTTTCCCAAAAGGTAGGCTAGGATGTCCTTGGAAGAAGTGGAGGCTCAGAGAGTTGAAACGCTTTGCCTGGTTGTGCCGTCATGAGGGGTGGAGCTCAGACCTGCCATTGGGGCAGGTTGCTCTGGGCCCCCAATGGTCTGGAGGAGACTGATGTGGTTGTGTTCTCCAAGTAGACTCCGCAGTGTGGACTCAGTCTCTCCTGCAGACTGGCTTCTCTCCATCTTGGTACCGTTCTTCAGTGCAATGGCTACACAACTTACTAGCTCCTTTCAGTCAACATCAACTGGAAATCAAGAGAGTGCAAATCCTGGGAATGAGTCCTACCTTATAGCCCACCTGGAGGCAGTGCAGGTGGTTTATCTCTCGTATTCCAGCCCTGTCACTGCCCTGACACCCATACCTAAGAACCCATTGCTGCCTTCACATTTCCTTTCCTGCACAGTTGTGTGGACCCAATGTGGACTCATCCTGGCAATGTAAGATTGTGTCCATGTTGTGGAACCTCAACGTAGTGGGTCGAATAGTGTCTCCCCCAAATTCATGACCGCTTGAAACCTCAAAATATGACCTTGTTTGGAGATAATGTCTTTGCAGATGTAATTAAGGATTGAGGTGAGATCATATGGGATTAAGGTGGGCCCTAAATCCAATGACAGTGTCCTTAAAAAAGACAGAAGCCAATGTGACCACAAGCCCAGGGGCACATGAGGCCAGCAGGACCTGGGAGGGGCAGGAAGGGGCAGGAAGGATTCCCACTCTGAGAGCCTCCAGAGGGAGGGGGCCTGGCAACACCTTGATGTTGGACTTCTGGCCTCCGGGACTGTGAGAGAGTAAATGTCTGTTGTTCTAAGCCTTCCTGTCTGTGGTCATTTGTGCTCCAGCCACCGAAAGCTAGTTGGGACGCTCATTATGTGTCTCCAAGTGTCATTACCATCTACTCTGCAAGCTGCCTAGCTCACATTCTTTCAATCTTCGGTGAAGCTGGTTGGTTAACCAACTGCCTCATTAGGGCAGAAGTGTTTCCTCATCCTCCCACATAGAGTCGGCTCCTTGTGTTCCTCCCACCAGATGCTCACCTCTTGCTCTAGCTCTTTCAATATCACGAGGTGTGTATTTCCCCATCGTATCTGCCTGCTTTGACCCTTTACACTCATTTATGGAGGGCCTCTGTCTGTGGCATGTCTCATCTTTAAAACTCAGCTCCATCCATCATATGCAGATATTCATCACTGGATGGTAGGATGGGTCCATGTGGCTTGTTCTGAAGAAGCAGATGGTCTGGTTCATTAGGACCATGCCATATGTCTATCAGACCACACACATGTCCAAACTCCACAGATTTGGACAAACCAGTTCAATACAGATTGGCAAACGTTTTCTGAGCTCCAGTTCTGCTGATCACAGTGCCAGGGGCTGAGGAATCAGAAGTTCTTGTTCTGGGGTGAAGCGATACATCAGCAGACTGTGCTGACCTTCAACCCTTTTATTCCATAATTAGTTTGTATTCAATTAGGACATTTTTGAAACCATGGGTAAGAAAGAAATGAGAGATCACTCATAAATCCCTACCCGGAAACGATTATTTTGTAGAGGTAGGTCCAACTGTGTGTTCAAACTGGGTCCTTGTTATACACATCACCTTGCAACATGTCCTTGTGTTCACTTCACATCCTTCAGTGATAGTCAAACCAGTTCCGCATCATTCTTTCAATGGCTGAGTCAGAGCCTTCAGCTGAGTGCTTTCATTCTAAGTTAGGTAATCAATCTCCCATTGTAGGATGTTTAAGCTTTTCATTATTTTGAATTGTAAATTGATTTAAAATTGTTAAATTACTACTTGTAATGGAAAAAAATGCCAATAATGCAGAAGGGAATGCCCCTCCCCCACAAAAGTTCACCTTTTCCCTCACGTCTGGTCTTCAGAAGTCCTAACGGCTAATAGTACGTTTCCAGGAAGTTGCCATGCATCTATCTGCAAGTATATATATATATCAGTATTTATATATTATTTAATCTGCAGAACTCAAGAAATGCAAGATCTGTGGTACATATCTACAACTATCTATCCACTCACTTATTATCTATCATCAATTTATCTATCATCTATCATTTTTTTAAAAAGATTTTTATTTATTTGTGTGTGTGTGAGAGAGAGAGAGAGAGGCAGAGACACAGGCAGAGGGAGAAGCAGGCTCCATGCAGGGAGCCTGATGCAGGACTCGATCCCGGGACTCCAGGATCACACCCTGGGTTGAAGGCAGCCCTAAACTGCCGAGCCACCTGGGCTGCCCTCTATCATCTATCATTGACCTATCATCTATCTGTCAATAATTTCTATTATATCAATCATCAATTTATCTATCATCTATCATAGATCTATTATCTATATCTATCTACCTATCTATCTTTGATTTACTTACCCACATTTTTATAGAAAGGGAGTCATTTGCATATATTATTCACTTTGTTCACCTCACTTAATGTGCCATATACATTTTTCCACATCAGCACTTATAGATCTCCCTCATTATTTTTTAAGTTTTGTATTATGGAAATTTCCAAGCATCTATAAAAGAAAAAAATGTGTTATAATGAACCTCCATGTACCCATCATCCAGCTTCTATAATTACCATGGCTCATCTTGCCAACTCTCTACCTTGACAGGATCATTGTGAAGCAAATTCGGATACTGTATCATTTCTTTCATAAATACTTGAGTACCTGCCTTTAAATGATCCAGTACCACTATTATATCTGAAACGTTTGACAATGATTCCTTAAGGTAACAAAATAACCAATACTTAAATTTCCCTGTTTGTATTGTTATTTTTATTTACCATTTCTTTGATTTATGAGCCTAGCCAGTTTCACACACTGTATTTGTTGAGATGTCTCTTAATGTCTTTTAATCCAGACACCTCCCCTCTCTTTTTTCTCTTGAATTTTATCTATTGCTTGTCCTGGCGATTTTTGTGTGTTTTGAATTTTGCCAAATTCTTTCTTATGATGTATTTGCCATGTGCTTTGGACTTGCTGTGCTTTTCACAAATATTTGAGACTACATTGTACACGATGCTCTTTTATCTTCAAATACTTCAGAGTGTATTCCCTAAAAACATAGTGCTCTGTCTCATAACTACAGTTGTAAAAGTCAGAAAGTGAGCAGTGAAGCAATGTGTTATCTAACCTGCTTATGTTATTCGGATTTCACCAAATGTCCTGGAAGTTCACGTGAAACCTCTGACCCTGTGCTGCATTCTGTGCCCCCTCATCTGGAATAGCACCTCCAATCACCTTTGTCTTCCATGATGTGACATTTTTCAATGAGGACTTCTGTGGAGTGTCCTTCATTTTTTATTTGTCTGGTGTGTCCTCAAGATTCTATCCAAGTTATGCAGAGTTAGCAGAAACGTGCAAGAGCGATGCTGTGTCCTTTCCAGTGCAGCGTGTCAGGAGGCTTGTGGCTCAGCTTGTCCCATTGTGAGTTCACGTGGGTCACTTAGTGAGGCTGCTATCAGCCAGCTTTCTCCACTGCAAAGCTGCAATATTCCCCTGTGTGTTGGTGCCTTGTGGAGAAGGGCTTCGCACTTATAGGACTATCCTGTGATCGCTCAAACTTTCACCCATTACCTATACCATCCCTTGATGACTTTCCTGAATCAACTACTGTTACAAAGGCTGACAAATAGGTGGTTTTCTAAGTCCACAAACATTACTCCTACACTTATATGTTGGCTTTCTCCTGTAAAGAGTCTCCCTGTTTATTTATGTATGCATTCATTCATTCATTCACCTACTCACTCATAGGTGTATGGACTCAGACTTCTGTTTTAGTTAATGGGTTATAATCCTTTAAATCCTTTACTATTGATTAGGTTGATGAGCAAATTGTCCTGGATTTGGCTGACAGTAGCTTTTATAGTGGAGGCCAGTATCCTTTGGACATTTCCCCTTTGTTTTTTGACCTTGCCCTTACAAGGTGTTTTAGGCTTATCTGGCACTTACTCTGCCCTAGCCATTTCTCTAATCTTCCCTGGTTCTTTTTTTAGTGGAAAGTGTCCTGGGACTGCCTGTTAGATGCTTGGTGCTCATTGCTGTGTGTTGATCATATATTCTAGAGTTTTCAGTGGACAGAGCAGGAAACGTGTTTTTCTAAGAGAAAATATATTATGTCATTAGTTTATACTAATATTTCACAATTAGTGACCACTCTGGTCATACCATGTGGAGACCTGGGGTCCCAACATTGGTGAGCACACAGGAGGCTGTTGAAGTTATCCAGTGAGAGGCAGGGAGGGTCGACACAGGGCCACAAGTGGCTGAGAAAGGGAGAGACAGCGTAAACATCAGCACAAAAGGAGACCCATGGCTGGATCCATATCTGGCTACGAATTCAGTGGTGTTGCAGAGACAAGTGCTTTGAGCAGCTCCCAGATGTGTGTCTCAGGGTGGGAGCTGGTTGTGGCCGCATTTAGCTACATGGAAAACAGGGGAAAGAACCACTCGGGGGCAGAAAGACAAACTGACTGCTTGGCACATTTAGATATCACACCAAGGCAATGATACTTTCAAGGATGAGGACCATAGACAACTTTTTTTGGGGGGAAGTGCAGTTTTTAAAAATACAAACAGGACCCACGGGGCTGTGGTTTGGTCTGCTCTCTCTGAGCATCACTGCGCTGCAGACCACCATGCTGCTTCTTTGTTTGTCCTCATAGCAGAAAATAAGACCACCAGCAGCCCTTGAACTCCCTGAGACCCAGAAAGAAGACCTTTCCGTGCTCCTGGGCTGGGAACCCAACAATCTGAGACAGGTTCTGATTGGCCCAGCAGGGGTCAGGCGCCCACTCCCAGGCCAATCACTAACATGTTTTTGCAAAACAGTTGCCATGTGGATGCGAGGTCATCCAAAGCATTGGTATGGCCATGGGAGGGACCCGAGTCCCAGCGAGGCCACTGAGGTTGGGCATCCTCAGCCACAGGGGCTCGTCAGGACCTTGGTATAATAACCTTGGTCCATAATAACCATGTCATTATGGTTATCTACAAGGAAACATGGGTTTTAAAGAGTTGAAAAGTCCCTGACTATATTATTTTGCTAAGGCTGCATAACAAAATACCACAGGTAGGGCTTAAACAAGGAAAATTATCTCCTCTCAGTTCCAGAGGTTGGAGTCCCAGATCAAGGTATCACCAGGGTTGGTTCTTCCCGAGGCCTCTCTCCTTGGCCGTCCTCTCCCTGGATCCCCATATAGTCACCCCTCAGTGTGTGTGTCCTCATGTCTTCTTACAAGGACACTAGTCATACTGCGTTAGGGCCCACCCCAATGACCTCATTTTACCTTAAATACCTCTTTAAGACCCCAAGTCCAAATACAGTTACATTCTGATGTAGTAGAGGTGAGGGTTTCAACATATGAATTCTGGGGGACACAATTCAGCCATGGAACCTACAGGTGCATGCCATCGGTTACACACGCGTGTTTGTGTGATCGCCCGTTTGCCCTTGTGTGCAGGCTTCTATCAGAGACGTGAACTTCTGTGGGAGCATTTTCTGGGTACTGGAGAAGAAGTAAGTGTTGACAACTATTTCCAGAAACTTGGCCTCAATTGGAAGATGTCCTCTGAGTGCCTGAAGGGCCACAGGAGGGGGCAAAGCTGAGAGGCTGAGGAAGAGCGGGACAGGGAGCTGAGCTGGGGCAAGCAGGGGATTTGGCCTCAAGAGCAGGAGGGCAGCTCTCCCTGAGGGGGAGACTGTTGGGATGTGAGGTGGGCACGTTTTGGGAGGAGGGCAGTGAGGGGGAAGGATTCACATCTGAAGCCGGACATGGAGGAGTGGTCTCAGGACATGTACAGACATCCAAGTAAGCTGGGCTGGGGTTACAGGTGGTTGTGGAAGGGAGGAGTGGACGCCAGGTGAGGGAGGGGCCTGCAGGATAGCTGCGTTGGTGCAGTGTGTGCTGGGGACTCACATCCCGGGGAGCAGCTGAGGAGGCCTGGAGGCCCGCACTCCCCATCCTGCAGAGCCCGTGGAGCTGAGCTGGGCCTGCCCCTGGGCGTGGACGGGGTCCCTGCTGAGGCAGCCCTCCCCGCAGCTCCCAGTGGAGGAAGCTGGCAGAGTTCAGACATGTGCTGCAGAGCTGACATCCAGGCTTCCGTGTGGAGCTGGGAGGAGCAGAGGGTGGGGGCCGACGCGGTGTTGGGACATGGTGGCTGTGTTGGCCGTGCCAGTGGGTACCAGTGGCGGCCGGTGGTGCCTGCACACGTGGTGCACATCGGTGGCACCATCCACGAATGTGACCCTGAGTTGGCAGGAGCAGCCCAGGGGTTCCTTTTGAAACCCCCTTTGCACCTGAGTGGGCAGAAGTGAGGGGTCAGGCTGCCCTAGGAGGGAGCCAGCCGGGGGCTTGAACCTCATGGGGCGTGGCTTCCTCATTGTCTGGGAAGGCCCTGGAGTGGATCCTGGAAGGAAGGGTGCCCACCTCGAATGCCGTCCTTACCTGGGGGTTTGCTAGGGGGAAGGATGATGCTGAATGATGTTTATAATTGCTTTTCTTTCCCGGTGCCTCCAGCCGCCTCTCCTCTGGCTTGCTTCACCCCCCAGCGTGTGCGAGGCGGGACTGTGGGTGCCGTGCAGGAGGCACAGCGGAGAAAGGGTTGTCCTTTGGAGCTGAGGGTGCAGGCGGGGCTGCAGGGCACACATCGGTGAAGACACACGGTTCATAAGGTCTCGGGGCTTCCCTCAGTGGAGCGTGAGCGCCTGGGTCAGGAGAACTGTGCGCTGGGCGTGTGTCAGGAAGGGGCCTCCCTGAGCCAGGATAAGTCTGAATTGTCCCTTTTATAAAAAAGAAATTTTCTATTCTTAGAGGCAATATCACAAACCAACAGCATTCTTGGAAAGTGGGGGCCGAACAGAGATCTCAGTAGGTCAGGATCATCTGTGATTAGTCCGTTACATTTACATGATTTGCTTTCAAAGGCCTGAAGTCAATTTGTGGGGTTTTTTTTTTTTTTCGGAGCTGGATTAAGGAGCGCACCTACAATCATGTTAGATTATATGCTTCAGAGTCAGCCTTGTCAAATATGTGCTGAGTGAGTCACAGGTCCACCTCTGCATTAGCTTAAATATTGGATTAGTAGAGTCTCAACCTGGCAATTTACATCTTTACAGCAGATTAATGTAGGGAAGGTGCTGCTTCCTCAGAATGACCCTTGACAGCGGCAAGAGGAGCCCTGGGCTGCGGAGCGTGGGTGAGGGGCCCCGGGCCCGAGGAGTGCCGAGCCGCCGGCCCCAGGCCCAGCAGGACAAGGATGAAGCCGAGAGAGCAGGCCTGCGGAATCGGTCCCTATAAAGGGTGTGGGACATTCAGGCCATGCTTTATTATGATTTAGGAGGCAGAGGGTTGCATAGCATATGGTCAATAGAAGCTATTTGCTGCTTTCAGAAGCCATTTTTCCAATCATTAATTTTTCGTGTAAGTTTCATTAGTTTTCAGGGTAAACCATGTCCCCCCTTCCTGTGAAATGCATCACCGTAGAGTCTCCTCCGTGCAGCCAGGAAGGCCGTGCCATCCGTGGCTTCCGGTATGGTTAGTTGTCTAGGAATTGCAGGCGCAGAGGACTTGTCCAAACTAGAGTAGTACCCAAACCACCCCTCCCTCCCTTCCTCCTTCCCAGTGCACACTCTCGGAGTCCCTGCTTGGTGCCGGGGTCGCTGGAGGCCCCTGGGAAGAGTGATGAATGGGAGCTCACGGCTGGGAGGGAGAAGACAAATCAATTGCAATTCTCTCCACATGCTGGCGCAGAGGTTGGTCCGAAGTGTCTTGGAAATCCAGAGGGAGGGAGCCCCAAGAAGGACTGGCTCAGTCGCATCTTCATTTCCCGTGCAGGGAAACGGGTCATCAATCTCGGCAGGGAGCAGACATGAGAACTCAGGCGAACAGAACTGTTTTCATGAGGAGTTCGAGTGGAAGAGGCCAAGGGAGGTCGGAGGGCAGGGGGAGGGGGGATAGGAGCAGATGCAGAGGGCGCAGAGCAGGTGACAAGGGCAGGGCGGTGGAGCAGCAGGCGGAGGCCGCCATTGGGATCTGATGAGTCACTTAGTGGGTCAGGCACCCGCCCCTCTGCCCCAAGGGCCCCCTCCTCTATTGCATCCCTATTCTGTTTCTCATTCTGTTACCCCCTGGACCACCCAGTAGGTCGGGTCAAGTTTCCACGCCGCACACAGAGGGACCCTTGGCATGGACATGACCACAGCGCTCCTTCCAGGCAAACAAGTGGAGATGGCCCTGGAGTCCGAGGCTGGAGCTCAACCCCCTGGGCACCAGCGCTTTGCCAACCTCACACATCTCCTGTCATCTCCCACAGGCTGCAGGGGCCTGTGGGGCCGAGGGAGAAGCCGGGTGTCGGCTGGGGGGACTCCAAGCAGACGAGAGGACTGATCCGACCCACATTTTGGAAGGCTCGGCGCTGGAATGGGCTGCAGGAGGTCAGGGTGGAGTGAGGGAGGCCGGTCGGGAGGCTCAGTGGAGAGCAAGTGAACGACCGCGGGCTCAGATTCTCCGCCTATTTTGCAGGTGGGCTCCGCAGACTGCAGACGGAGGATTGGGTCGAACAGCGGGAATGACCGGGTGACCGGTTCCCGAGATGGTGAGGAGAGCGAGGGGCACCGATCCAGAGTCGGGCTTCGAGTGTGTGTCTGTAGACGCCACCGGGCATCCCCGCGGGTGTTAAGTAGGGAGATGGATGTGTGAGTCTCGCGTCCAGGGGAGGGACAGCTGGGCGTTGTTGATAATGGGATTGGCACACAGCGAGGGAGCAGGTGTGGACAGAGACGAGGCCAGGCCAGGTGTCCGAGGGGAGGTCGGAACCGCCCAGGAGCTGCCCCCAGACCGCAGGGCAGGCCCAGGTGCCTGACCCGGAGGGTGGGTGGGGCGGCGTGTGCCGGGTGGACGTGCAGACGTGCTCACACGAGGGATAAATGGGGCCAGTCAGTGTCCCATCAAGTGGGAACAATGAGCTGTCCCAGGGCTGCCCTGAGTAATGATGCTGGAGAACACGGGAACAGTGTGGCTTTCCAGAAATGCTCAATTTGTCTGGGAGAAGGGGCTCCGGGATGGTGGACAGCATATTTGGAAGACAAACACCTCTTCATCAGAATTTTGCCTGAGGCCAGCTCGTGTCTGTCTTCGCCCACAATTGTCATTTTACGGGGAGAGAGCCACGAATCCGTGCTGCCTGCCATGAATTCTGAAGTCTGCAGGCGGGCCTTCGCGGTGATTGAGAGCAAACAGACTGTTTTCAATTGTTTGTTTGACAAATATGACTAAGTATTCAATAAGTTATCTTTCAAATTACCCTGTCAAAATAATCATGACATAGGATAATGATAGAGCAGTTCTTAGAAGGAAGGATGGATGTTCGCGTGGAACAGCTGCAACTGGCCTCTGGGGTCCCTCTGATGGATGAGAAGCGGTCGCTGGGAGAGGGAAGCGAGTTAATTCTGTGGTGGGTGTGAGTGAGTGTTTGCACGCGCCCAGACACACACCCTCCCGCCCGCGGGGAGGTGCGGGGAGCCCGGGGTCGTGCTGCTGGTCGGCAGTGAGGGTGCCCATGCCCGGGGCGCACGAACCAGCCGCCCAACCCTGGCCACTCCAGGCTGGCGCTGGGCGTGGAGACAAGGATTGCAGAGGATCGTGCGCAGGGAGGGTCCAGATCAAGAGTGGGTACCCATGTTCCTTAGCTCGATCGCGGTGTGAGGACCTCGACCTGCAGACAACAGATCGGGTTCAGATCTTCCAGCATCCCAAAGCCGTGGCGCCCCATCCAACCCTGTGTCGGGTGCCAGAGGGACAAAGAAATCATTGTAGCAAGCACGGAACCCGAAGTCAGAGATGGCTGCCTTGGTCCTCTCTCGCCCGAAGGCCCTCACCTCTCCTTCCCCATCTGCGAAATGGGGAAAATACCATCAGCGCCCTACCCCAGCCTGTTGGCCACTGGGAACGCGAGGGACCCTGTCGTGTTCTTCCCCTAGTTTCTGGCTTGTGGGGGTTAGTGCTTTGCTCCGGTGTGCGCGTCCCTCTGCGCCACTCCCTCTCTGTTCTGTGTGCCAGCTCTGAAGCTCCGTCTTAGAATCACGCGGCTTCCTGGGCTGAATGCTCACAGAGGACGTGACCACCCGCGACAGCCCGATGCGGAGCCGCAGAGGCAGCGTTCCTGTTGGGTCCTTGCATCCCGTACCCTCTGAGGACATAGCCACGGGGCCAGGCTGTCCCTGGAGGTCCTTGCAGGGCTTCCTCCGGGAGGCCAGCACTGGGGAGGCTGTGGAGACAGGGTGTGACTCCAGCAGGCAGAGTGCAGAGTCAGACGTGGCTCTGGGTGCATGTTGTTGGGTGACATGACGCCGGTTTTCCACCCATGAGATGTCACAGAATCTGCCGTGCATGAGTAGCTGATGAACAGGTGTGGCGGTCAGCTCATCGTCATCATACTGGGACCTCCCACCGAGGTTCCGGGAATTCGGTGAGAATGATCACCAGTCACCCCAACCTCAGGCGGGTGGGCCCTTAAGAAGACCTCAGGGCCGTGGGGAGGAAGACAAGCATGACTTGCAGCAAACGAAGGTCTGCACTTGAGCCCAGAGAGCCTCCTGAGCTGGTGGCTGAGCCGCGTTAACCGGGTACCAGGTGGATGCGTAACAGAGGAAACCGTGCTCATCCGTGGGGAGGCGCCACGCTGCAAGTGGGACTTACGTCATTAATGGGAGGATGAAAACCTCCACGACCTGCTTTGTGCAGCTGCTATGCCTTGGAGGCGCCTGATGTCTTCTGGAGCACCTGGCAGTGCCCGGAGCCGACCCATACTGGCCTGCATGGGTGCGCCGTTACAGCTTCAGGGATCCCGTGAGCCAAAGGAAGCCGTGCTGGTCGCGTGAAATCTGCCACGGTCGGAGTATTCGCACAACGAACACTCCAAGTTGTCGCCCACGCTCTCAAGAGAGCCGGTTGTTAAACATTTACCCGCCTCCGCAGGCCTGGTCTCATTCCTCTGGCAGCTGTGGGGTGTTCAGGACACCCCCAAGCAGAGCTCGGTTCTCTAGTCCTCTCTCAGGGGGCACTTTGGTTGCTTCTAAGGGTTTGCCTACCGCGTGAACACCCGTGTGCATGTTGGTGCCCGTGCATGGGCTTTCCTGTAGACGCCATTCTGTAGTCAGCGTGACTGGAGTGTCAGGTCACAGGGTCACCAGTAAGAGTGAGCGGACGGCACGTTATGCTCGGGGAAGTGCTAACACTGAGATGTCGGCAGAGAACAAAGTTTCAAAGGGAGCAGGACATGAAACTGGAGATTTAGGGGCGGACAGGCCTATCAGAAGGACCTTGGCCTTGACGGGTGGTGGGAGCTGCCCACGGGCTTCAGGACAAGGCACTTATTGCTAACAACAACTCTTACTATTAAGCCTGATGCTTATTGGTTGCTTCCTATGCCAGGTACTGTTCTAGGTAGTTCCACCTGTGTTCACTGACTTAGTCTGCAGGACGTCTGTGCCAGAGATCCCACCAGCGTCCGCTGCACAGATGAGCAAACTCATGTTCCAGGAGGCTAAGGGGCTTGCCTGAGTTGTGTAGCTTGTCGGGGCAGAGCCAGGGAGTTTGGCCCTCGACTTTAGCTCTCACAGGGGACATTTTAGAAAGGCCACCCTTGGGCCACCCGGGGGGCTCAGCGGTGGAGTGTCTGCCTTCGGCTCAGAGTGTGACCCCAGGGTCCTGGGATCGAGTCCCGCATCGGGCTCCCTACAGGGAGGTGCCCCTTATTTTATCTTTAGAGAGACAGACAGAGAGAGAGAGCATGAGGGGGGAAAGTGGGCAGAGGGAGAGCGTCTCCAGCAGGCTCCATGCTCAGTGCAGAGCCTGAGAGCATGACCTGAGCCAAAATCAAGAGTTGGAACCGATGAAGCCACCCAGGCACTTCTGTCTTGGCTTTACACCTATTTCCAGGCCAGGTTTTCCCAGGTGGTGCTCTGTGGTCCCCTCCCTTCCACAAGGCCTACGGATTACCCATCAACCCTGTCCCAAGGCCCCTCTGTCCCGGCCCCAGCCAGGTCCCAGGGTTGCTTTGGATTGACACCTTCCAGGCCAGGGGTCCACGTGGGGCTGAACCCCCTGGCAGGGGTGTGGTGGGCATCTGCTCACTGGCTAGGCCTCCTGGCACAGGTGTGTGTGTGTGTGTGTGTGGGGTCAGTCCAGGAACAGGAACCACAGGACTGAGAGGGGTTCCCCCCAAGGGGAGCCAGGCTGGCGTTGCCAGAAGACGGGATGACATGGGACAGGGGACAACGATGGCTATCCACTACTGCAGGGAAGTAGAAACTTCCAGGAGGCCCAAGCGGTCAGCAGTGCCTCCTGCCTCACAGAGGCCAGGAAGACCAGGATCAAGTCATGTATCGCATGCGGGTGGATTCCCCAAGAGGTGGAGACATCCCTGTGGGCCAAGGAGCAGACGCCGTCCTGAGAGGCTTGGGGACGGACAGGAGGCACAGTATCCCCAGCTCTTGACCCTCCTCCAGGATTAGGAATATTCCATTCATTTGTCCCTCAGGACCGACTCTGGCATCTGTCCTCCCCAGAGCCTTTGCCCAGCCCTGGTCGGAGTGATCACGCATCTTCTGCTCCTCTGGGCTGGGCTGTGTTCACACATCCACGCTGTGCACCCTCGGCCCCGTCCCCAGGGCTGTGAGCTCCCAAGCTCATGGGGGTCTCTTCCGTCCATGGCCCGTGGTGCCCGTGTGGGTTCTGGCGTTTGATGGAGCTGCATCCAGCCAAGGCCGCTCTGAATGTGCAGGCCGAGGCCGCGACCCGCAGGCTTGGGCCAACGGGGATGACACTGCAGATAGTGGGTACTGTGAATGCAGATTCACAGGAACCATCAATCGGCGACATTGGTGGGGAGGATGCCTTCCGTGGGAAGCTCGTCATAAAAATAAATAAAGTCACAGAAGCCACATCAAGAAATCACTCCACTCGGTGCAAAGTGCCATCTGCCCCAGGGTCTGACACCACGCGGCCACTGACACGGCCTCCTGGGAGACCGGGGGCTCAGAGTCTGGGCGTGAAGCCGCCTCAGAGTGAGAAGTTTCCAGAAAGCCCGGGCGGAAGGCTCGGGCAGCTCCGGCTGTGGCCAGGCAGGGCCAGCAGGCTCTCCAGCTTCAGGGGTGCTTCTCCAGGGCTGGGAAGTGTTGGTGGGGTTGGGCTCAGAGACCCGCCTGGCCTGAACCCACCGGGTAAGGCCGCCTGGTCACCCCGCTGTCCTCACGACCCCTCTCCGCGCTCTCCTCTCCCGGCCTCCTGGGCCTGGCCGTCCTTGCTGGGCAAACCAGCCCTCCATGAATCCAGAGGCTCACCCCCTCCTTGTGCTCAGCCCTATGCGGCCCCCAGGTCTATAGTCAGCATGGCTGTGCGCCCCCCTGGCCGGCCCCCTTCCAGGCTGACCTCTGGGAGTCCCGGCTCTGTCAGGGTGGCCCAACCCACCTGGCCTTGCTGGGGCAGCCCAAGCCTGAAACCCAGCCAGGGGACGCTCCGGGGCTTCCCTAGCACGGACACCATCCTCCTCCCCACAGCGGGTCCTGGTTGACCACGGCCCCGGCTCTCGCTTCCTGTCTTATTTTGTTTTCCTTCCTTTCTGACGTCCTTGACTTGGTCATCCTGGTGATCCCGTCCCTAGAGCCGCGGAAGGCTGGCCTGTCCCCGTAGGCTGTGACCAAAACACCCGGCCTGCCATCGGCGGGGGGGGGGGGGGGGTGGCAGCCTGGCCGAGCGTGGGGCTGCCGTTTCCTTATTCTGGCTCACACTGTCTCGCTTGCCTTGGTCCCTGGGCCCTCGTCGCGCTGGGGCCGACCGGCTGCACCCAGCACCTGTCCCCATCATCTGCTGGCCTGAGGGAGGAGCTCCCGTCCTTGCAGCGCAGAGCGCGAGCATTTCCCCCAGGTCACCGCTGCCTGTGGCCATGGCATTGGGGCAGACCCGACTCTGTTTGTCCTTGTCGCCCGCATGGAGGGGCCCCAGGGCCGCCACCCCCTCTTGTTCCTCCTGGGGTGCTTCTCCTCTGCCGGCTGCGCTGGTCCTCACAAACCTCCTCCACCTCTAGTGGCTGCACTCGATCTGTGCAGCCTTTGTGCCAGTCACTGAAACGTCTGCGCGCGCATGTGGTTTTCACACGGGCCTCGTTTCCACCCCCGTTTGCAGACGAGGAATCGAGCTCGGAGGAGATGCATCCTTCCCCGGAGGAGGTGTCGCTAGCAAGACACACAGAGGGGACGCAGAGCCATTCCCAGGCTCCTCCCCCGGTCGCCCCTCTGCCACCAGGACATGTCTCGGGGTCCGCCCCTGCCTGACCCTAGTCCACCTTCAGATGCAGGTCAGCGTGTGTCCTGGGCACTCGGCCGTGCTCGTGGACGTTCTTTGAGGTGAAAGCTTCCTCTTCTCAGCGGACGTGCCTCGGTTGTAGCGTCAGTGGGCCCGGTGCACCTGGTGCTGCCTCTCCCCCACCCAGCGCCCCTGCCCAGACCCTCCGCTCCACTGGCCTGGATCAACCCAGAGCTCAGTGTCCCCTCTGGGAGCTGAGGGAGGTCTCAGGGACGTTGCCCTTAGAACCAGAGGATGGGGTTTCAAACCCAAGTCCTGTCGTGTGCCCGCTTCGTGGTGACAAGGGGTTGGGGGTCTCTGCGAACCCAGGTGTCTTCATGGTGAGATGCGGTTCCCGAGAGACAGATCCGCTCTCGAGGGGAGGGTGTTAGGAGTAACCAGAAGCCCCGGCTCAGAGCAGGTGTTAGAATTGGCACCCACGTCTCCCTCCTACTGGTCACAAAATAGCTCCATCTTCCTTTCCTACTTTTTCTGGGTCTGGCTCCCCCACCGCCCCCTGGCTGGCTTGGTACTAGAGCCAGGGCCTGCCTCGGGCCCGTGGGGGGAGAGGCCTGAGGAGGGACTGAGCCGCTCCGGCCCGGCGAGCACGTGTAGCCCCCAGTGCGGGGTCATGGGGGCTCCTGCCGGCCCGTGCAGGGCAGTGGGCGTTGGCAGAACGAACACGTCACACTGTGCACAGCCCCCTGGCCACGTGCTCCTTCAAGGGGGCCGGGCGCAGAGGCAGCTCCCCCTTCTGGGCCCACCGACGCATGGTGCCTGCTGGTGCCTGGCCTCAGTGCATCCTGCACCAGAGGACGGGGGACAGGACCAGAGGCAGGGGTGCCGACCAGCTGCTCCGTCCCGCTACCACAGCACCTGCACCTGCTCCCACTGTCCCATGATGATCACTCAGTGTGTGAGACAGAGGCTGTCCGTGGTGCCCTGGTCACCCCGGCTCAGGTGGGAGGTCCCGGTGCACCCCGGCTCGGGTGGGTGGCCCTGGTCACCCTGGCTTGGGTGGGTGGTCCCGGTGCATCCTGGCTCAGGTGGTCACCCTAGCTCTGGTAGGTGCCCAGCCAGCCAGCCACGGAGCGGGATCAGCTGTCATGAAAAGTCCACTTCACTCTTCTGATACCAGTTCGCCCCCCAATTATTTTACGAGAAAATAATTGTTTATCTGGGCCACCACATGGTCTCCTCCCATCCTTGTGTGGCCAACACAGGCTGCTCGCCAGCTCTTCACACCAGCCTGTGTGGCTAGGGTGCCATTGAGTTCCCCATATGCTTGGGAAACCCCTGATCATGTAAATCATTTCATTAAATCTCTAATGAGCTGAGAATTTATTCTTCTCATTTCTGATGCTCCCACATTCTCAAGGGCTTCGGACTACAGCAATGTGGTCTCACATTTCTGTCCCAACCCCAAAGGGAGATCTTGAGGCAGGACTCTGGCCAAGCAGGCGAGGTCATGAGGTGCAAGGGGAGGTGGAACAAACACTGTCTCAGACTCCGGTGGGCAAGCGACCCAAAGGGCAGCCAGTCCCTCGGGCATCCTTGTCCCGGAGCGAAGACGGGTGGGGATCATCTCCTTGGGATGTGGAACATCCCCGGTGCTGCAGGCAGAGAATGGGAGGGGGGTGGCCAGAGAGCTGCCTCCTGGGGCAAGTGGCTTACTCGGGCAGCCTCACCCCTGTAGGGATACTGGATTCCAGCTATACACACACACACACACACACACACACACACACACACACGCACGACCTCCACTTATTTATTTATTTTTTCTTTTTGCTAACATTTTTTAAGTTTGAGAATGGCAGGTCAATAATCTGTTTGTTTTTCCCCCCACCCCGGAAATACAGCAGTCATTTTCTGAAGGCCCGGGATCGCAGGTTGCACTTCTGATTAGCTGAGGCATCGTCCCCCCATCACTGAGGATGGAAACATCTTTGCTGGACATGTCCTGCATTTTTCTTAAAGTGGGTCAGCCTAGCCCGTTTCCAGGCTGCTCCATCTGTGTTCCTGTGACAGCCCCGCGTCCTGACCCCCCTGCTGGAAGCTCTGCGCCCGCCCACCCTCTGTTCCACCCACCCTCCCTTCCGCCCGCCCGTGGGGACCTCCTGTGACGTCTCGCATAAATACAAGTGTGTGAAGTAGTCTTGTTTCCTGGCTCTCTTTTCCATACTTATCTTTATTTAATCCCCAGAATGTGTTATGTTGTGTGTGTTCTCAGCTTATGTTTTTACATTTAGAATAGTTTTGCCTGTTTCCTGCAGGGATGAGACATTTTGGGCCAACTTCAATTTTCTAATTCCGAGTTTGGAAATGAAACTTTGGACCAAACACCGAGCTCCTCTGAAGTTTGCCGATGCCCCGGGCGCTCGGGTTCTGCATCCTGCAAAGAGTAAAGGGTCACATGCTCCCGTTTTGCCCTCTGTATACCGGGCATTTTGAACATCCGGGGCCACTTTGCCTGCTGTTGGCTGGGTAGGTAGTTGCTTTGAATGGGTCTGGTGTGGGTGCTGTGTGCACACGTGTGCATAGGTATGTGTGCGTACCCACAGGAGCACATATGTGCGCATGTGCAGATGTGTGTGGAGGGGTCTGTGTGCACACGTGTGCATAGGTATGTGTGCGTACCTGCAGGAGCACATATGTGCACGTGTGCAGATGTGTTGTGGAGGGGTGTCTGTGTGCACATGTGTGTGTTTATAGGGTGCATGCTGGGACGAGGATGCTCGAGACAGGAGAAGAAGAAACAGTTGAACAGCCATCGATGTTTCACAGCAGAAACCCCCCCCGAGGACCCCGCTCCCCTGAGCCTCCATCAGCAGCTCTCGTAAACACACGAGGTCGCCTGTTAGTTGAGAATGGCCCAAAGAAAGTACTCGTCATACAGAACTGTTTACAAAGTGTTTGTAGTGGCCACACGGGCCAAGGAGCCAGGCCACCTGGTGTCCCCAGAGGGAGGGGCTCCTACTAATGGAAGGATTTCTCATTGTCCGGGGGCTGGGGTGGTGGGAAGGCCCCTGTGCCCCGCGGGTCCCCAGGTTACCTGTGTCTCTACACCTCTGGCTACAGCTTTGTTCACGGCATCTGTGGCAGGTTCCACCCCATGTCAGCCTGTCCCCGCAGCACAGGGCCAGCCTGGAGCGTGCGCTGGAAGTGTGACAGGGAACACATGTCAGAAGTTATAGGGCTGGCTGCCGGAAGCTCCGTGGGAATCTGGCGATGTTACCCGTGGCTCACCCATGTGTCCCACACCTTGGTGACTCCGCGAAGAAGAAGGGGTGGGGTCATGCCACTGAACAAGGCAAAGTCAGCGCAAATGCATCGCAAAGATGCTCTTGGGGATGCCCGTGGTCAATGCGGCGGTGAGTGTCTGAAGACACGCTACGGAGCCTGGAGCACCTCTCTTCTCCCCGGCTCGGGCGAGGCCTGCAGGGCAGAGCTGGATGCTGGAAAGGCTTTGTGTGCTCGGGGCAGGTGAGGACAGGAGCCCCCAATGGATGCCTGGGACCCGTCCAGGGTCCCCGAATAATAGGGAGCAGCCTCCCTGAGCTAAAACACTTGGTAAAACATCTCCAGGAACAGGGACTTGCTCTTTCTCCACGTACTGGGGTTCACTGGGTGCAACTCCCACAGAGCAAAGTTCCTGGTGCTGACTTGAGATCTGTGGCCCCAAAATACCCTGGCTCCTTCCAGCCGTGGCCCGCCTGCCTCCCCCATGCCTCCTTCCTCCATCAGAGGTCATAGCTCTCGGGCCTTCCTGCTGCTGGTGGCTGGACACTGATCTTCAAACAGGACGCCCCCCTGGATACAGAGCCAGTGGGTTCCGACCTGTGGAGACACGGCCCCATTTTCTGGGCGAGCGGCGGGATCACATTGTTACTACGTGTTTGTCTGTGATTTTTTGCTTATCAGTTGCATTACAGTCATTGTTTTGATCTTTACAATTGTAAGCATGTGGTTTGTTTTAGAGAGAGAGAGAGAGAGAGAGAGAGCGTGCATGCACACTTGAGCAAGTGGGGGAAGGAGCAGAGGGAGAGGGACAAGCAGACTCCGTGCTGAGCGTGGAGCCTGAGGCAGGGCTCGATCCCAGGACCCTGAGATCATGACCTGAGCAGAAATCAAGACTCAGATGTTCAACCGACTGAGCCACCCAGGTGCCCGGTGAGCACATGGATTTTTTCCTGACACCAGCCAATCCTCCAATTCCCCAGCACCAGCATCTGGCAATTCCCTTCTGAGCACGTGCCGACCCCACAGGACTGCCCCAGCTCCGACACCAGCCGCTGCCCACAGCTTCCTGGCCAACCACACTTCAGGGCTTCCCGTGACCCCGTCCCTGGGGTCCATAATTTGCTAGAATGACTCACGGAACTCAGGAAGACACTTTATGAACCTTTACCAGTTTATCATAAAGGCTCCGATGCAGGAACAGCCACGTGGAAATGAGGTCTGGGGGAGGCACATGGTGCTTGCGGAGCTTCCCCGCCCTCCTTGGGCACACGCCTCTCCCAGCACCTCCATGTGCCCACCAACCCAAAGCTCCCCAAATCCCCTTGTTCAAGAGTTTCTGGAGAGCTTCCTCCCCACCCCCCTCCCCTCCCTGGAGCTTGGGGGCCGGGCTGAAATCCCAGCCTCTGTTCCTGTGCTTGGTCTTACTGCCCCCAAGCCACCCTGGGGCCACCTGAGCCAACTCCTTAGCATAACCCCAGGTCTGATCAAAGGGGTTCCTGATGAACAACACAAGATGGTCCTCAGGGAATTCCCAGGAACCAGGGACAAAGACCAAATAGATTTTTTAATACAACACAGTCAGACATTTCTAAAATGTTACGGTGAGTTATGCGCCGGGCGTGGGAGGCGGTGCCCTGCCTGGGTGGAGAGGGTTATCCACACAAAAGAGAAGATGCACTGGGACTCGTCTTCCCTCATCCCCCTTCCAGGAATACACACTTCGGCCCCTGAATCAACACCAGACCTGAGCCATCCTTCCATCCCCCGTGTTCCTGGTGCCAAATGGCTGCATTAGTCAACGAGTCCCCAAAAATCAATAGTGGAAATGCTTGGCGAGATCTCTGGGCCCTTGCCAACGCTCTCCTCTCCTCCACGCGTGAAGAATGGCCATCGGGGACTATTGAGCAGAAAATAAGTCACGTTGATAGGCCACACACCATTTGCCCAAGCTTTTTTTTTTTTTAAGTTTCTCAACTCCCCACCCCCAGCTGGTCTCCCGATGATTTTGCTCTGTCGGCAAAATTGCCTTAAATTGCACTGTTGCGGGCGACCGCAGCCTGCTTTCCTCCCGAGTTTTTCTCTGGGTCGTCTGCTTCACGTCTGATTTGGCTGCAGAAGGAAGGCCAGGCGAGAGCCTACTACGTGGCTGGAAGCGCGTCGGGCTTTCGCTTCTGGTTCTGCAGGTGGGAAAGCAGCCGGAGCTCCCGAGGCCTGCACAGCTGGGACGGCCATAGACCCTGCCCCAGCCCTTCTTCAAGCCCTGGGTTCTTTGTCATTTCTTTTCCCTTGGACAGACCGTGAGTGTGGCTTTGGGGCCCTGAAGTGGGATGTGCAGGCCCCTGCTTCTCTGCTTCTCCCCCGCTGGAGGCCCTGGAGCCCCTGCGCCTCGCCCAGCACCGGGGAGGTGTGGTTAGAAATAAAACCAGCAGCCCAGGTGGGTGACCTTGCCTCCAACAGCGGGTTCTCTTCTGTTCCCTCTGGACCTCCAGCGAGGCCTCCCCTTTCCTGTAGCCCCTGGGAGCTCCCCTTTACTTATAGAATCAATTAATAAAGCCAGTTAGATCTTTAAAATGTACTCGGTCGAATTTTTGTTATTGAACGGCCGCTTAGAGCTGCAGGCCTCTCGAGGTCCCTGCCAGCCCCGAAATGTCAGGACCCTGGTCCATGAGGCTGCTGCATGCCCGGACCATGGCCTGGAGCTACAAGCATCCCAGGGAGCACTCCTGGCCGGCAGCCCCTTTGCCCACCTCTCCTGCACATCCGTGCTGGGTTTGGGGTGTCCCAGGGCCCAAGGAACGTGGTCGCCCCATTGGATCTCAGCAGGCAAGCCCACCACTGCTGCCCTCTGGGACCCGGATAGAAGCACAAGGGCGCCGGGAGGTCCTCTGTCCCCAGTCCTAGAGCTTCTCAGGCCCGCCTCCCGTCTTGCCATCCCGGGTACTCACCGGAAAGACCCCCACCCCAGCCGCTGGGTGGTCCTCAGAACTCATATTAGGACCAATCAAAATGATGCCGGTGGGAAGGTTTCATCCTGAGATCCCTGCAAAAAAATTAAGGTTATGTTATTCCAGCATTTTCAGAATAACGAAAGGACCCACTATTCCTTTCGCTCAAAACAGCGGTGGTGGCGGGGGAGGGGGGAGTCAGGAAATTCAATTGCACCTGCTCCCGTAGGGAGGGGCGGGTGGTCACAGAATCTGCTTCAGCATTTCATGGGGGCTTGACCCGGCCATGTGGGGTATCAACGGGAGAAATAGAAACACAGCAGCTCACGTTTGCCAAGGGCTTTGCAGGCAGAAAAAGACCGAGGCCACCCGAGAGGCTGTGAGTTCCTGGATGACCTGGGAGGCGGGCAGGTGAGGGCAGATGAGCACAGGCGGGCGAGGGGGTGACACTCCAGGTCACCCGGGGAGCCAGGTGGATCTGGCGCTTTAGCCTGATTCCGCTTGGTCTGGAGGAAGTTAAGAGTCCATTGATGAGGCTTTAAATGCCCCATAAAAAGCAGGGACACAGAGGGACAAAGCCAAAGCCGTAAGCTAGTGAAGGAGCTGAGCTCCTGAGGACATGCGACATTTGAAGGGAGATGTCACCTGGTCCTGGGGCCGTGGCCCCGGCAGGTGCCCCCCTGCCTTCCCCAACACCACCTCCCTGCCTCTCCTCCCCGCTGCCAGCCGTGAGCTGAAATGCCGAGTCCCGTTGCACACCTGGGTGGGTGTGTCACAGACCTGGGGTCTGCACGCCTCCCCACCCAACGGGGTGGAGCATCGGGTCCCCCCACACTTGGCTCTGTGCTTGAGCGGGCTGCAGTCCGGTTGAGTGGTGAGCCGGGGTCACGTCCCCCCACCCCTGCTCCAGGTCTGCCTCTGCACACACACACACACACACACACACACACACACATACACACACACATACGGGTGTCTGGGGGCCTGTCCGGGAGCTGCGCTCTGGCCCACTCCCCTGGCCCCCGTCCCACCCCAGGCGACACCACCAGGCCCCCGAGAGCAGGTGCAGCATCTTCTCCAGCTCGGAATCCAGCGCCTGGACACTCCTCGGCACCCGGAAGGGGCTCAGTCATCGTGCTGGAATAAATGAGCCCATCTTTGGGTTTCTTCTTTGGGGTTATGTCAGTTGGCTGGGGCGGTGTCAGCAGGTGTGTTTCTCAGAGTCCTGGAAGCTAGAGCCCAGGGTGGAGCATCCCCGCTGCGGCTGACCATGCCCATCATCACCCGCTTGGCGGCCGACACCTCTGTCCCTTCACTCAGACCCCATCCCACCCTCCCTCCAGGTACAGCCTTTCATCCATGCACGCATTCATTCGTTCATACAGAAGGTGGGCAATTACGATCTGCCAACCGTGTTCCCAGCACTGGAGCCAGTGGCCGAATAGGACAAAGGTCCTGCACCCGAGGAGCTGAGCTGAAGGCGAGGATGCACAGAGGGAAGGTAAGGACAGAACCGACGGGATTGCCCAGGTGCTGGCTGGCTCGGGGCTCCTGTGAGGATGTGAGTGGCATGAGGGACCAGACACGAGGACACGTGTGGGAGGCACAGGTTCCCGTGTGTCTCCGCCAGCCCTGGACACAGCGCCCTCCTCTCCTCCACACCCCTGCATCTCCACTGCGGGCCCGCCGGGGTGAGGGCTGGGACCCTGGGTGTCGGGATCTGGGCCCCGGCTCCAAGCAGCCGTGAGAAGACAGACATTTGGCTTCGGAAATTTCTCAACCCGGAGCATTTGATCCATGGTTAGGCAGATGATGGTCCAGACGGGACTTCTGCACAAGAGCAGGAGGGTGCGGTGATGAACAGGGCATGCATTTGCCACCCCCAGCTGCTCCCATGTACCTCGGGGGGCCAGACCTGTGGTGCGGGAGCTGCCGAACGTGGAGCAGGGGTGCAATGGACCCACCCTGCTTTGGCTGCCGTGCAGAACTAGCGCTCGGGTGTGCGCTAATCTGGGCGCTGTTCCTCACCACCAAGCCGGCTAATTTGAATTAGTCAGGAATCGTCCTCTGATGGGATCTTTGGTCAATGTTAAAACATTCCAGATTTATCTAAAGGGAAACGTGCAGGCGTAATCAGACTCCAGCGCCAGGTGGAGCTGCGTCTGTCTTCTAGAAGCCTCCCCCTTTGGGAGGCACCCGGTCCTGATTCATGCCAGACAGAGAGCAATCCGACCAGGAGCGCTGGAGCCCGGCTGCCGGGGACCGAATGCGTCGTGAGCCGCCGCCGAACCCACGGAGGTGATGAAAGAGACGTCACGTGCAGGAAAGCAGCGCTTGGTGCCCCACGCGGACCAGGAGGCCCACTGTGCTCGGTGCCTCCCCACAAGGAGCCTTGCAGGAGCCGGACCTCGGCTGCAGGTGGGGCCCGGAGTCACCGCCGGGCTGGGGGGCATCTGCCTCTGTCCCTCCCCCGAATCATCTAACTGTTCTGACCTGGCAAGCGGCAGGGGCGAGAGCACCGGGGACAAGCCCTGCCTCCGCCTCAGATGAGTGGCCTGGCCACCTTCCTCGAGCTCCGAGAGCCCCATGTCTTTGGATGTTCCGTGTCGACAGGCCTGGGCTGCGGGAGCCCCCAGCTGACCCTTCTGCTGTGTCCCTACTGGCCCAGGGCCCCCCAAGTCCTGTGGCACCCAGGCTCCCGTTCCTACCTCTGCAGGGGCGCTGGAGCGTGTGGGGGCAGACCCGTCCTCTGGAGTGCGGGTGGCCAGTGGCCCCTCGTGGCCCCTGTCCTCCGGGCCCCGCAGTCTGTGGGCTTTTCCTTCCGACGTTCCAGGAAGGAGCCCCAGACTTTTCAGGCACGTTGTCTTCACCCCTAGCGCTGCAGCCCTGAAAACAGGGGTCAACCCCCCTCGGCCCTGTGGAGATGGAGCTCCGTGAGGATGAGCAGCCAGGCGTCTGTCTGGAGGGCAGGTGTGGGCGGCTCCACAGGCCGGAGATCTCTGCGGTCCACACGGCGGGCCTGCGCACGTGAACTCAGTTATCCCTGCGGGAAGGCATGATTAACTCTCAAGAGTACAGGCTCCAGGCGGTCAGGGATCGCCCAGCCCCAGCCTGTCACAGGGGCATGGCTTACATTAGTTAGGGGGCTGGTTTTGTAGCCAAGGGCATGGAGGCTGACCACGGTGCCCCGACTTGACGTGGCCTCAGTCACACCTCCTTGAAGGTGCAGTTTCCTTACCTGTAGCTTTGTGGCCGTGACCCACCTGCTACAGGGTGGATTGCATCCCCCCAGGTCCCGGGCTTGCGGCCTCACCCCCAGGACCTCAGATGGGACTGTGTGTGGACACGGGGCCTTTATAAAGGAGATTAAGGTAAACTAATCACATGGGGCGTCACATGGGGCGGCCCTGATCCCACATGACTGGGTCCTTAGAAGGAGAGGAGATCAGGGCGTAGACAGGCCCCCGGAGAAATGGCCACATGGGGACATGGGGTGGGCGGCTGTCTGCAAGCCCAGGACAGAGGATCAGGTAAAGCCAACCTGGTTGGGCGCCGGGGCGGGTGGGCTGTGGGGGGGAGCTCAGTCGGTCAAGCGTCCGACTCCTGGTTTCGGCTTAGGTCGTGATCTTGGGGTCCTGAGACTCTCTCTCCCTCCCTCCCCTCTCCCTCTGCTCCTCCCCCTACTTGAGCAACACGCCCCCCCCCCCCCCCCCCCCGCAACCAGCTCTAAAATAAATACGCACATACATACAATCTCAAAAAAACAAAAAACAACACTGGTGACACCTTGATCTTGGATTCACAGCCTCTGGAATCATGAGGACATGAGGGTTGTTGGGCTGCGGTGTCTATGGCTCTGTCCAGGCAGCCCTAGGACACCAAAGGTGACCACTCAGGGACCCCACAGGGCCAAAGTCTCCTTGTGGGTGCCCTCCGAGGGGCGAGGGAGGGGCTGGTGCCTGGAGCCTGTGAAAGCGGTGCCCCCACCCCTCCACCACCTCCCTGCCCCGGTTCCTGGCACCCTGGGGTCCTGTCCTCTTGGCACCCAACTCCAGGTTGCCCCGCGCCCTCCCTGCCTGGCCTGATTCCAAGCTGCTGGATCTCCTGGGTCTGATCAGCCCTCTGATCCCAAAGGGCTGCCTGGGGTGGGAGTGTCATCCTCAGGGATTCCTCGCTTCCTCCCAGGGGAGCCTCTGCCCTCTGAATCTTTCTCTTCTTTCTTCCCAGATCCCATCACTCGCTGGAGACGGACACTGCCGATGCTGGCGATGCTGTGGACATCACCCACGGTCACGGGGTGCCAGGCCTGTCGTGCGCGAGGGCCGCCCCTTTCACGCGATTCGGGCGAGATAACGGGGTGCTGTCAGACCCTCACCAGGGAGGGGTCTGTGTCCTCTGGGGTGAAGTGACCTCCCAAGGTTGCCCTGCTCAAAGGGGAGGGTGGGCGGGCGGGACCAGGGCCAGCCCCCCACAGCTCCAAAGCACCCTGCCTCCTCGCAACACCACCAGCTGCTGACTTGTTATTAATTTGCTAATTAGACCCTGCTATTTGGGGTGTTTTCATGTCACATCAGGCCGACGAATGATAGAATCCAAACAGTTCAAGCCATCTGCTCCTTAAATCTGTTGTTTCCACTTTTCATTAACCCTCAGCGTTCATTCCACTCGGTGGGCGCGCACAGGCCCCCTGGGGCGCTCGCCCCCCGTCCTCCCCCGGTGGTTCCCTGTGTCCACTCACCTGAGCGAATGGGGCCTGAGTGGCCGTAAGGTCAAGAGGGGACGGTTGGGAGGGTCCGACCCTGCGATCCAGAGGAGCAGCCCCCAGGGGCTCTGTTCTCCCGTGGGCTTGCATCACCTGTGCCCTTGTGGGGCTGGAGGCCAGGCGCACGGGCTCCGGGTATACAGTGGGTGCACGGGTGGACGGGGGCATGCCGTCGATTACCCTCACGAGGAAAATACATGTTTTTTTTTTTTTATTTTTAATTTATTTATTCATGAGAGACAGAGAGAGAGAGGCAGAGACCCAGGCAGAGGGAGAAGCAGGCTCCATGCAGGAAGCCTGATGTGGGAGTCGATCCCGGGATCTCAGGATCAGGCCCTGGGCTGAAGGCAGGCACTAAACCGCTGAGCCACCTGGGCTGCCCAAAAATACATATTCTTTTAGAAACTAGGGGAAGATGGAGACACCTATCCACTCATCGCCCTGGGGAGTCGTTAGTTCTGGGACTGACATGTGTTGAGCCTGACGCCACGGCCCCCAGAACTCAGGGTGGGGGTGGCGTCTCACCGGAGCTGGGGGACCCCGGTCCTGCTTCTGTCTCCCTACCTCGCCTCTGCTCGGGCTTCAGGGCCTCGGCCGGCCCTCGTGCAGCCCTGCTGGCCTAGGGCATAGGGACCAGAGGAGGCCAGGCCTGCACCTCAACCCAGCTGCAAGCCTGCAGGTGGCCAGGGTGTCACGGAGAAGACAGGCAGCGCCTCTTCCCAGGAGCCGGGTGTCTGTCGGCCCCACTCGGATTTGCTGCCCACCTTGTTCCCGTCATTACTTTGTGATGGGCTGGCTGCCGGGAGTGTGAGGCGCCCCACGCCTGCCAGGGTGGTGGCCCCAGAGCTCAGTCACCTCAATCTCCTTCCCCTTAACTGGCCCGTTTGAACAGATTGCCGCTGAAGCGCCGTCTGGAAGCTGCACGCCAAGCACAAGGTCATTTCCTCCAGGTGGATATGGAGACGGGCATCTGAGCAGGTGAGAATGCCATCCCCGTCCCTGCGTGGCCTCCCCCTCCTCCTCCCCCTCCAGAGCCAATCACGCAGAACGACGGGGACACTCGGGCCACCTCCGCCCAGGGACTGTCACCCCGTCCACCCACAGCCAGCCACTGTCATCAGAAGCAGGAGCCGCGTCCCTCCGCCGGTCATCCCTGCGCCCCCCACCCCCACCGTGGGAAGCTGGGGCCCCCCCCCAGGTGTCGGCGCCCACAGCCTGAGGCTCTGAGATGCGGAGGGAAACAGGACCCCGCACCCAGAGAGCCCAACCCCGAGGCAAGCAGGGCAGGGAGGGGTGGAGGCCCCTCAGCTCTTTCTTGAATCCGGAGCCTGGAAATACGCTCTTTTCACGCACCGTGGTCCCATTTGTGTCTCTTGTTGAAATCATTAGTAATTAGCCAGGTCACGGTTGAGACCCGCGTCTCAGAGGGATGCCCGCACCCCTGGGGTCACCGCAGCGCTGCTCGCACGGCCGAGACGGCCATCGCTGCCACCGACCGGCGTGTGGGTACAGAAGCCGCGTGTGGACATTCAACGGAACAGCACTCGGCCTTCAAGAGGCAGAAGTCCCTCCGCTTGTGAGAACGTGGGGGGCCTGCAGGACGGGAGGCTGAGGGGACAAGCCCGATGCGGAGCAGGTAGCGCCGTCTCACTCTCACGTGGGGCTGAAGCAGCGGCCGGGAGCAGCGCGTGGGGTGGTCGGCGGGCGGTGGGTGAGGGTGAAGGAGAAGGAGAAGGAGAAGGAGAAGGAGAAGGTGAGAAGGTGAAGGTGAAGGTGAAGGTGAAGGTGGGCCGCAGGAGGTCTTAGGAGCCTGCTGAACGGCTCCGTGCCCGCAGCCAGCGATCCACCCTGGGCTGTTAACTGAGGAACTGGTGAGAGGGTGGTTCTCCTGCCAGCAATGATGTCAAATAAAGGAGGCGGGGGAGGGGGGAGCCTTTGGGACTGACGCATGTGTCCGGCCTCCCCGGTGCACACAGACCCCCAAGGCCAGCAGGTTGTGCACCTTGCAGAGGCACGGTGACCTCTGCCCCGCCCGCCGCCCGACGGGGGTTTAGACAGCCGGCTGCTGACACAGAGGAACCCGGGCTTTGTGAACCGTCGTCGTGGAGGGAGACCACGGTCACCCTGGCTCCACGCAGGGGCCTGTGAGCACCCTGACGAAGGTGGCCAGCCCGGCCCAGGCCCATGGGGACTTACTGGGGGGACACAGCCTCTGCTTCAATTTCTGTTTGATTTGCCAAGACCCCTCCCCCAGTGTCGCCAAGGCTTCCGTAGGCAGAGCCAGCGTGGGGGAGGGGAGGGTCCTCAGAAAGGTTGTTCCAGGTCTGAAGTCCCAGACGGACGGGGTGACGGTCCCTCTTTCTAGACCCCCACAGCCCCTCCTGCACCCTCCCCCTCCACAAGCTCACAGTCACTAGCTTCAGGACCGTCTTGGTTTATAGGTCTGAGCTGCCCTGGGGTGTCGGGGGGACGGGGACCTGAGCCCAGCACAGAGCCCACAGCGCCGCCGCACACGAACGTGCCAGCCCACGACCACTGGGGGCTGGCTGTGCCTCTGGAGCTCGGGCCAGCCTGGGTCTTGGCAGTTATGGGGCTTCCGAGGACACCCCGCAGCTCAGGGGGGAGCCCAGCGGGAGTGGGGAGACCAGGAGTGGAGACCCAGAGACTGGGGCCCAGGACGAGCCCTCTGGCCCATGGATGGCCGTGGGGGATTTCCCGTCTCCCCTTGGGCCCACACTTTTCCACATCTGGGGTTATTGAAAGTCATCACTTGCTGTTTTCCAGCAGAGCCCGCTGGAAAGTTCTACAGAGGGCAACTTGTCCCAACAATTGAAACTGGGTTTTGTCTTTAACGTTAACTGGAAATTGTTTCTGAAAATGATGGTGCAGACAAGGAAACCCGGCGCAGCAGCAGCTGTGGGGGGAAGGTCACGGCGACTTAGGGAAAGGCCAGCACCTAGCTCTGCCAAGGGCCCATCTGGCAGCCCTCCTGCCCCTCTCACCTGCTCTGTGGGCCCCTGGCACCCCTGCTGACTCTGCTTTCCTGGCCTGGCTGAGCCCTGCACCTTTTGCTCTGGCCTCTCTCCTGGGGAGCCCACCTCCCCTCCACTCAGTCCCCAGCTGTCCCCCAAACGACATCTCGATCCCAAGCTTCCTATGTGGCATCAGGTTCATGCAGCACAGTTCCTGCAGGCTCTTGCCCTGTCCCTGGTCCTATTTTAATTAATGGGATTATCCTGGAGACACCGAGGGAGGACCACTGCAGATGCCTCTGTCGAGCTCACCAACAGCACTGGCAGGTGCTCCTTTCAGCTCCCTTGATCTGCAGCCAGCTCAGAGTCTCCGTGCGCCTCCCCTGCTTTAACTGCGGGGCTCCAGCCTCTAGCCGAGGTCACGAATGTCTCCCTAGGACCACCCCCCTTGATTAGTGTGGCCCCCACCTCCTTGAGGGTTCCCACCTGGCTGAGCTAAGCTCCCCTGAGGGTGCAGCAGGCCCTCAGCCCCTCTCAGAGATGCTCCTGGCCCTTGGAAACCAGGCCTGAGCACTGCCCGGCCTCATCCACCACTGTCCCAGAAACGCCCTTGGCCCTAATGGGGCTACATGCCACCCCCTTCCTCTCCCAAACCCCCAAACTAGCAGAACCAAACTCTCCCCTAGAGCCTGGTGTCCTCAGCCTCCGTACTCTGGCCCCTCAGCACCCTTTTCACGGTCTCCTGCCCCCTCTCCCAGGGCATCCCTGTCATTGAGTGTGACTCGTGTCTACCTGCACCATCAGGGGAACAGGTGAGCGGCTTGGAGAATCTGCTCCCGTAAACAGGCAAGTCGGGACGCCGTGTGTTGGTGGCAGAGCTGTTTTCATCCGGGCAGTCTAAACCTTTGCCTCGACCACCTTCCCATCTTGTGGGAATTTCGTGGCTACAACGTATAAGGACATTCCCAATTCCCTGCCCTGAACTCTGTACTTTTGTCTGTTTAAAAAAAAAATGTGATTGGACAAGAGTATTTGGAGACCCCAGAGGACAGCAGGTGTTTTATAACCCAGACAAGTTAAGGGTATTTCTCATTGTCAATAAACCATTTATACACACACACACACACACACACACACACACACACACACACACACACACACAAATCCTGTGATCATGCAATTCAATCCAGAGATCTAGGAAGGAAATACAGAATTTATTTTCTTAAGGAGCCTATCATTAAAAAGTTTTAAAAAGCCCCAAAACTTATTGCTTGGAAACAGATAGTTAAGGCTATATAATCAGCCCTAACAAGGAGGAAAGGCGTATATAGATATAGTTTTTTTTTCTTTCCACCAATGCACTATTTTTAGAATCTAACTGAATATGTCTCACTAATTTGGGAGAAACTGTTGTTTCCCTACCCAGTATCCATCTTCTTGTCCTTTCTTACTGAAAGAGCCTGGACTTGGGGGTACCATTGAGCCTGCAGAATAGCCTTCCTTTCTGATTCCCTTTGCAGGCGGGGGTGACCCTGTGACACATCGGGTCGATGAAACAACAGACGTCACTGGGCAATTCCAGAAAGCCTCTTTGCCTTGTCCCTTTTCTCCTTTGTTCCTGCTGGAGTCCAGCTGCGTGGCTGGAGCAGCCGTGGCCACCTTGAGGCCTGGAGGGAAGAGCTCTGACCTCCTCGAGATGTTAAGCAAACGCCAGCCATGACCTAGCGGTGAACATCCCATAGGTGAGAAAAATACCCCCCACCTCACCCCCGTCTGATCCAGTCCTTGTTTTTGTTGTTGGTGGTGATGGTGTCACTCTAGCTGAGCAAAAACATGTCACCAATGGCCTTAGCTCAGGCTGCGACTACAGAACAGCACAGACTGCAGGGCTGTAGGTCCACGGCCTGGGTGCTGGCAAGTTCGGCTCCTGCTGAGCTCTCTCCTCCTGGGTGCAGACGGCCACCTCCTTGCTGTGTCCTCACCCGGCAGAGACAGGGACAGGGGACAGGGACAGGGGCAGGGCCAGCACTTTGGCATCTCTTTCTTGACTTCTTGTCTTGGGCTCCACTCTCGTTAACTCATCTAACCCTATCACCTCCCAGGGGCCCCTGGGAGGCCCTGGCCTGCATACGCCATCCCGCTGGGTGTTAGAGCTTCAACACACAGATGTGGAGGGACACCCAGGAGGTTCCCAGCAGCTCCGGTGTCCCAGGGGGCCAGATGCTTGGCCATCAAGCGGGAAGGACAGTCTCTGATTCCAGGTAGAGAAACGAGCCCAGAGAAACCCCGTTGTCAGTACAGGGATGCCTTAGAGGTCTCCCAGAGGCGTGCTTCTGGACACTTAAAGGCATCAGCAGGCCGCAGTGTCCTGGGCACTCGGGAGCCTGGGAGAGGCAGGTCCTGCTGACTCATCGTTCCCATCTGAGTGTGTCCCTGTGTCCCCTAGGGGCCGGACTGCCACCTGCTTCTCCTCTCCCTCTGGGGCAGCGAAAGCCCAGTCTCTGTTGCACTGACCTCTCCGCCCGCCTCTCACCGGCTGCCACACACCATCTGGCTTTCTCATTCCTGCTTCCCTCCGACAAAGACTGAGCACCTTTGCTCTGTACCTGGCTTCCCGCCAGGGCCTGGGGCCAGGGTTGAGTAACTCAGGTGTGGCCACGTGCTCCTGGGGGCAGCAGCTGAGCGTCTGGACCGAGTAACCAGGAAGCCGGCCTGCGGACCAGTGGCAGGAAGTGTCCCCGAGAAAGAGAGAGAGAGAGAGAGAGAGAGAGAGAGAGAGAGAGAGGGACAGATAGCCCCGGGACCCCGGCCTGGCTGCTCTGGGAGGGCGGCCTGGTGGTGAGCATTGGAGAGGGGTTATGAGGCTCTCAGGTGCCCTGCAGAGTAGACCCTCCTGGGCAGAGGGAACTGCAGGTGCAAACACCTGTGGCCAGTGGCTGATGGAAGGAAGGGGAGGGAGCAGAAGGCTCTGCAGACAGGATGGGGGTTGTCCAGCAGCCGCTCCGGCCCTCATGGGACACATGCTGGAGTTAGGCCTTCACGGTTAGGACACCTGAGGTTTAGGCCATCAGGGAGGGGCCGTGTGTCTGCTGGCCGCTGCCCAGGGGCAGGTGACCTGCTGGGTGTGGGAGCCACAGAAACAAATTGGATCTGGGGTAGGTTTTGAGGCAGAAATGTAGAAAAATGACCAGCTGAGACTGTACCAAAATGTTAACGGTTACAACTCCTAGGTCACAGGAGAGCTTAATTCTCTGTCCCTCATGGTTCCAGAGTGTTTCACAATAAAAACACGCCAGGGAGAAACTGATACAAAGGCACATCTTTCGACGTAGCCTTAGGTTTTTCTGCCTTAAAAACCACCAGCAGATCAGAGGGAGGAGGCGGGCTGGGCACAGGCTCCCCTCCACAGGTGGGTGCTCCCGAGAGCCGGGATGGGGAGGGAGAGCGCCCGGCTGGGCCGGGACGGGCAGGGAGGGTCCAGGTTCCAGAGTGCAGGTAAGCCGGTTCAATCTACTCAGTCCTCTCCCAACACAGTCGTGGAGCAATTCGGGGGGTCCAGGCTGCACTCCCGAAACCAAACCAACGAGGAGATAAAGGCAGGCACAGAGTTTCCTGAGAAATAAGTACTCCCCGCAGGCCCGTGGACATGCCACCTGCCTCAGGCCCAGAGCTCTCTACTGAGGGGTGAGCTGCAGCCTGAGCCAATGGGGAGGGCACCCGGGAAGCTAAGGTGCCTGGCGGAAAGCAGGGCGCAGCATTTTGAGAAACGGGCTTTACTAGATGATGGGGAGCAAACTGGCTCCGGGAAGCAGGGCCCGGCTCTCTGGTGGGTCCCCGGGTGGCAGGAGAACTGTTCGCTCAGGTGAAAACGCAAAAGGCTTTGGGCGTCCAGACACCGCATCTCGCTCACCTGTGACCCAGAGGTTTCTGAACAACTCATGGGTCCAGCCGTGTGCCAGCAGCGGGATCGCAGGGAAAAGGAGCGGCTTGGCCTGCATGGTCCCTGTGCTGAGGACCAGGTGCTGAGGACCCTGTGCTGAGGACCCTGTGCTGAGGACCAGGTGCTGAGGACCCTGTGCTGAGGACCAGGTGCCGAGGACCAGGTGCTGAGAAGCAGGTGCTGAGGACCAGGTGCTGAGGACCCTCTGCTGAGGACCAGGTATTGAGAAGCAGGTGCTGAGGACCAGGTGCTGAGGACCCTGTGCTGAAGACCAGGTGCTGGGGACCCTGTGCTGAGGACCCTGTGCTGAGGACCAGGTGCTGAGGACCAGGTGCTGAGAAGCAGGTGCTGAGGACCAGGTGCTGAGGACCCTCTGCTGAGGACCAGGTATTGAGAAGCAGGTGCTGAGGACCAGGTGCTGAGAAGCGGGTGCTGAGGACCCTCTGCTGAGGACCAGGTGCTGAGGACCAGGTGATGAGGATCAGGTGCTGAGAAGCAGGTGCTGAGGACGCTCTGCTGAGGACCAGGTGCTGAGGACCAGGTGCTGAGGACCAGGTGCTGAGGACCTGGTGCTGAGGACCCTCTGCTGAGGACCAGGTGCTGAGGACCAGGTGATGAGGACCCTCTGCTGACGACCAGGTGCTGAGGACCCTCTGCTGACGACCAGGTGCTGAGGACCCTCTACTGAGGATCAGGTCCTGAGGACCAAGTGTTGAGGACTCTGACTGCCTGCGGTCCCTCCATTGGGAGCGTTTTAACTAAAGCAGCAGGATAGGAGGCCTCTCCAGGAAGAGCCAGCCAGGACCAGAGGGAGCTGGCCGGTGGGCAACAAGCTAGGGAGCGATGCCCCTCACCCTCCATGGACTTGCCTCCCCTCTAGGTGGGCACTGATCCTCCTCATGGACGCCCCTCCCCTCCAAGTGGGCACTGGTACCCCCATGGACTCCCCTCCCCTTCCTGGTCCCCCCAGGCCCTAGCCCCTCTTGCTCTCCCACAGCTGGTCTCCGCGTGGCAGCCCGAGTGCTCTCTTACAGAGCAAATGAGCCCGTCTCTGTGGTGATGGGTCCTGTGACGTCCCCCGTTGCTGCTGGGAAGGACCGAGTGCTGATTGCCTGCTGACCCCGTGGCCTGTGGATGAGGCCCGGAGCGCCCCCAGCTTCCTGGAGCTACAGGTCCTGTGCCCTCTCTGGGGCCTCTCGGGGTGTGTCCCCCCTCCCTCCCCACTGAGCACCTTCCAGCCCTCGGGACAGTCTCCCCACCGCTAAGTCCAAGAGCTCTCCTGGAGGCACGAGGTCCCAACGCTTACTGACCAGTGCGCCCCCGAATTACCTGCCCCTGCGCCTCGGGCGGCGACGTCCTGCCCGTGTGCGGGCCCAGGTGCGGCTCCCCGCCGTGTGTGCCCGTGTTACTGAGAGCGACCCGGACGCTGACCACAGGCCCTGCTGACCGCACCCCTGGGGATGCTCAGGTTTGCGTGGGCGCCCACAGCCTCCGCACAGAGGGCCGCGCGTGGGGGAACGGGGAGCAGGGAGGATGGGGTGGGGGCTGGTGCACCGGGGACCCACAGGTGCCCGGGAACCCCCTCCCGTCCCAACGCTGACGATTTTCCAGCAGAATCGGCTTCTGGGGGAAGGTGAGAAGCCAGGCTGCTGGGTCCCCGCCAGGTCGGCCGCCCTCGGGCAGAATGAGGGACGTGGTGCCCCCTCAGCCCTCGGTGTATGGGCTGAAATCCTGAAGACTGGACAGTGGCAGAAGCGGGCGTGAGAGGGAGGAGTGGGTGAGGCCGCGGACCCTCAGCTCCTGTCCTTCCCGCTGCGGCGCTGGCCTCTGTGCCGGGCGCTCCGATCACAGCACATCCTTGTTTCTCCCAAAAACTGACCGAAGGGAGTCCAAATATTTTGGGGGAGCACGACAAGCCGATGAGGCCCACACGCCGGTGGTGATCCTGGGGGCAAGTGGGGGGCTTTCGTCCCCAGCTGGGCCTGTGAGGGAGGCGGCCCCTGTGCAAGGACCCACGTCCTGCTGCCCCGGCCCAGAAGGCCCCCTGATGGGCCTTCCCTGTTGGCGGTGCCCTTACCAACCACATGAATCAGCCTTTCAGGAAATAAGATTTTCTTGTAAGAAAGGAGCCAGGACTGGGGACTGTCTCTGGGGCCAGGAGGACTGGCCTTGGGGCCCAGGGGGAGGGGTCTGGTGGAGGAGCTGGCTTGGCCCTGTCAAACCAGCAGCATCCAGGGGATGGGTGTGCTTCTCCAGCTCGGGGAGGGGAAGAAGATGTCCTTTGTCAGGCCTGCCGAGCCCTCTGGACTCTGGGTCCCACCTGTGGGGTCAGGCCCTGGGGGCCCTGCTCCCTCCTTGGCAAGAGCTCCGATCTCCCGGTTCCTCGGACGTGCCAGGCAGCCGCCTCTCCTGGGCGTGAGGCCGGGGATGAAGGGTCTGGGTGATCGGATCCCTGGCCCCGGCGGGGAGGACATGCCCTCTGGAGCCGGAGCCGGAGAAGGGGCGGTAGGTGGGGGTGGACGAACCAGGCTGGAGGAACCTCCTTATCAAGGAGCGGGAGGTGCACCCACAGTCACGGCTGCGAGGGCCTGGAGTGACCCGCTCCTGTAGAAACTTTGTCCCCAGCGGAGCCTGGCAGATGGGAGGCGAGGTCTCGGGAGGGGCTCGGGGAGGCACAGGTGTGCCTCTCAGCCTCCTAGGGTCAGAGCCTCATGCTCCACCCGCCCTAGACAATTCAGATTCACCGTACTCCTGCTACCTGCTACTACGGCTGGTCTCACTCTAGTGGGGATGTGGGCTCCCGGGGGGGGGTGGGGGCGTCCACCTGCTCTGCTCACAGCTGTACGCTGGTGCCCAGAGCCTCCTGGCACTTAGTAAGCTGTCTGCCATAGTTGTGCAGAGGAGGGGGGAGGGGAGAAGAGAAGGGAGAGGGGGAAGAAGGAGAAAAGGGAGAGGAAGGGGAGGGAGGAGAGGGAAGGGGAGGGGATAGAGGGGGAGGAGGGAGAGGGAGAGAAGGGAGAGGGGGAAGAAGGAGAAAGGGGAGAGGAAGGGAAGGGAGAGAGGAAGGGGAAGGAGGAGAGGGGAGCAGGGGGAGGGAGGGGAGGGAGAGGGAGAGGAGGGGCACAGGAGGAGGGGTGAGGAGCTGGGCCTTGGGGCGAGCGCTCCAGTGAGCTGTCCGGTCCTGACCCCCGATGACCCAAGCTGCTGAAGCCAGCGGCCACCATGTGGCCTCAGCTTGCGAGATGTGTTGGTGGCCCCCAACATGTGTGCTCTCCTGTCCCCGAAGCTCTCTTGCGGTGGCTCCTCACTTCCCGGCGGCAGGCTTCCTGTGGTCTCTGCAACTGGTGGCTCGCACGTCCTGGGCCTGAGCCTGACCACCCTGGACGGCACCTGGGGAGCCTCTGTGCCCCCCAATCACTTGCCTTCAGATCTGTCTATACCGTGGGGACTCCCAACCTCCCCCGAGATCTCCAGACCGCCTGTGTGACCGTCCACCTCACGGCCCACGTCTGCTCACAGGTCACCCCCCCCCCCGGGCAGTGTCTCCCTCTTCTGGCCTCTCGCGCCCCCATCTTACGCCCCCCAAACTCTCCTCTTCTGGACGTTCTTTTCATCAGCCTGCCTGAAAACACCTGAGATCGCGCTGCTGCTCAGCCCCAGGCTGGGCCAGGCTCCCCAGCTGGCTGCGCTTGACCCAGAGGGCGTCCCCGTGGCAGCGCCCCTGCTTGGCTCTCTGTCCCTCCTGGGACGCAGCGTGTGACGAAGCCCGCAGGGCTCCTGCAGACGGGCAGCCCGGCCCCCTGGCCTCTCCCGTCGCTCTCCCCCCACGGGTCCTCAGCAGGCCGCTGCGGGGCCCTTGGGCTCCTGCCCTCATCCCCCCGGAGCCTGGGCTCTGGTTCTTCCTGCTGCCCTGGGCCTGCGCCCTGAGCTGCACACACGGCCGTCCAGCGCCTCCTCCCCGTCCCTCCCTGTCCAGTGCCTCCTCCTGGTCCCTCCCCACAGAGCATCTCTCCCCCCACTCCCCCACCGACCTCCAGGAGCTCCTCGTGGCACAGAGCACCAGCTGATGAGGCTGAGGCAGAGCACAGACTGACACCCCCAAAAACCCCTCCCCGCCCCCCGATGGGAGGGGTGTGACATCCAGCTGTCCCCACATCCCCACATTAATGCCTCTAGAGGGAAACAGCCCTAACGTGAGGAGGGCAAGGTCTGCAGCAGCCCGGGGAGCCTGTGAGTCTTCTTCGACACAGGGAATCCACTTGGAGCCCTCCCCGACCTCCCAGACAGAGCCAGGCAGCCCTCCCAGCCGGGCAGCAGCTCTTGCTGCTCTGGGTCCTGGCCCTGGGCTTTCATGAAACCTCCAAATTTGCACCAAGGATGTCTCGAGAATCCTTTCCTGGTCGTGGGCTCTGGACCCCACCCCACTGAGCCCCATCTCCCTTCCAGAGCTATGGCACCTGCAGGGCGCCGCTTTGTGCCCGCCCGCGTCCATGCACGTGTGGAGTGTGGGCAGCAGCCCCTGTCGGGCGCGTAGGGGTGAGACTGGGGCCCAGGGGGGACTGGTGTCCTCTGAAGAGGCCTCTCCGCCCTGAGGGAACGGCCAGAAGCAGAGGGCCCTCGCAAGGCCCCGAACATGCAGCTCCGCTCGGGGGCTGTCAGCCTCCAGGACCCTCGCTGGGCCGCTGGGGTGTGGGGCGCTGTTACTGTGGCCTCGGGGATGGGCACCTGCCCCCAGACTCTGCCCCTTGTCTTCCTTCCCTGGAGCGAAGTCTCCTTGAAGGCTGGGGTGCTCCCCCCCACCCCCGCTCTGGGCATCGTCATCTGCACCCGCAGCGCAGCTCGGCTCCCAGGAGCCCCACACCCGCCCCTGGGGTAAAGCTCATCTTCCCTGAGCAGCTGGCGCTGTGGCCCGCGGCAGAGGGACCCAGCTCCAAGGGGCGGCTGGCTGGCGACCCCGCTGTGTGGACTCGGCTCCTGTCGCCTGTGCTCCTCAAGTTCTATCCCGGCGCCCAAGATCCTGCAGCCTCCCCCTGCCCCACCGCGCCCCACCCGGCCTCCACGTCCCCCCCGCACGGCAGGTATCCCCTGGGAAGAGGAGCGTGTGCTGGCCGGGCGACCAGCGCCGAGAGCAGAAAGGCGTTGCGATCCGCTGCTGTGCTATGTGCAGGTGAGTCCCACGTAGCAGGTGATGAGAAAAAATGCTCGGGGCCTGGTGAGGAGCCATCGGGGGACACGTCACCGTTCTGCCTGCATTACGGGCCCCGGGGTCCCTGCATCCTGGCCGGCCTGGGTGGAGAGGGGTCCCCACGCATCCCCCAGCCACCCTTCTTACCTACTGGCCCGTCCAGCTGCCCTGGCTCCTGGCCCTGCTCCCCAGGACAGGCAGCCTTGGGATGCTCCGCCGGTCACCCTCGGTCACAGTCCCGTGGTCCTCCTGGATTGCCGTCCACACGGTGACTCATTTCATTCCCCACTGAGGAACAAGGTGGGGGACTCGGTGGTAGGTGTGCTGGAGGGAGGAAGAGCCATATGGGTATATAAATGGTTTAATGGTGTCTTTCTCCTGCTTTCCTAGCAGGGATCGGGGGCTAATTAGACACCAGTTGTGTCGTAGAACGCTCTCAGGATTATTCTGATTTTAAGTATTTATCAGCTCTTTTTAGACCTCTCTGAGTGGCACTAAAATGAATAAGTTGCCCACGAGAGCACCATTCTGGTACTTTCTCCACACAGCCAAAGACTCCTTGTTAGCAGGCTTTTAAATAGCTTGCTCGGGGCCGCCAGCAGCTCCTGCCTACACCGGGCGACCTCAGGAAGAACAGAGGCCCCGGGCCCTGCTGCGAGGTTCTGAGGCGGCCGGGTGGGGGGCCGCCGGCTGGCCACGGCCGCCGTTGCAGGCCTTACGGGCAGCGGCTCAGGGCCTGGGACTCTGTGCTACGAGGACAGAAAGAAATGCCATAAATAAGCCTCTTTCAAGGTGGAAGCCTTGATGAATGAGGCCGTAGCACAGATGACGGTGGCTCGGGCCCACTCGGGCCAACAGACGGGCCTGCTCACTGCCGGCCTGCAATCCGGGGGGCGGCTCGGAGTGGAGGGGACCCTACTGCTGTTGGGGGGTCTCCAGAGCACCGCGCGGAGGAGACGCAAAGGGCTCCCCCCTCTCCGGTCCCTGCCTCTGTGGACCCAAGGGAGGCTGTGTCCCAGATGGGCTGCACGGGGATGACTTGGAGGATGGACCGACAGACGGCACGTGCCTCTCCTGTGGCCGGGCCCAGCACTCTCCTGATGAGAGGCCACCCAGTGCTCTGGCGGGAGATGGAGGTGGTGGTAGTAGTGGTGGGATGGGGACGGGCATGACCAGCAGGTGAGACCCAGCGCCCTGATCCCGGGAGAGGCACGGGGGTGGGGACCTGCCCCTTAGCTGTGACCTGGGGGGAGCCCTCGGGGCCGCTGGGGACGGGGCAGAGATGAGGTAGGAAATGGGTGTCAGACACACCTTCCCATCACAATATGAGGCCAGGGATGCTCTCCGGTTTGCCACCGTCCTTTCAGGACACAGCATCCTGTCTTCCCTAGAGCAGCTGCTCCGTTTAAAAAAAAAAAAAAAACCCACAAATCCTGTGCTATCACTTAATTTTTTTAAAGACTTTTTAAAAAGCAGTTTCAGATTTGTGATGAAATTGAGAGGAAGGTGCAGAGATTTCCCGCCTCCCCGTCGCCCCCCGCCGCAGGCACAGCCTCCCCCAGCATCGGCGCCCCTGACCACAGTGGGACATTTGTCACAGTCGACGCACCTGCGTCAATACGTGGTCATCGCCCGAAGCCCGTGCCGCACGTCAGGGCTCACTCCGGGTGTCGTGTGTTCCTTGGGTTTGGGCAAACGGACGGTGGCAAGCATCCATTGTCACAACGTCACACGGAGAAGTTTCGCTGCCCTGAGAACCCTTGGGGCTCCCGTGTTCATCCTCCCCCCGCCCACCACCGGCCTCTTACCATCTCTGCGCTTTGCTTTCCTCAGAGGGTTATGGAGCTGGAATCGTCCGGGCTGGGCCTTTTCATGGGCTTCTTTGCACCTGAAGGTTCCTCCTGTCTCCTCAGGCCTTGGCTGCTCACTTCTCTTCAGTGCCGAGTAATATTCCGGTTGTCTGTATGGACCGCGGTCCGTCCACCTACTCACCCGCCGAGGAGCACGCTGGTTGCTTCCCAGTTTAGGTAATTACGGAGAAAGCTGCTGTCAACATGCATGTGCGAGTTTTCATACAGACGTGTTTCCAATCCCTGAGGTAGGTAGACGCCAAGGGTTTCATTTCTGGGTTGTGCAGTGGAGGAATGTTTAGTTGCGTCAGAAGCCACCAAGCTGCCCTGCACAGTGGCTGCGCCCTGCTGCGTGCCCACCAGCCCTGGATGGGCGCTCCCGTTGCTGCACATCCTCGCCAGCGCTGGGTGTTGTCAGAGACCCTGAGGTTAGCCACTCTACGGGGTGTGTAGTGGTGTCACTGCTGTCCTCGGCACTTCCCGATGGCACGTGATGTGCAGCATCTTTTTATGGACTGATTTGCCACCTGTACATCTTTGGTGTCTATTAAGGTTTTGATCCATTTTTTAAAAGATTTTATTTATTTATTCATGAGAGACACAGAGAGAGGCAGAGACTCAGGCAGAGGGAGAAGCAGGCTCCATGCAGGGAGCCCGAAGCAGGACTCGATTCCGGGACCCCAGGATCACACCCTGAACCGAAGACAGGTGTTAAACTGCTGAGCCATCCAGGGATCCCCTTGATCCATTTTTTAAAAAAAGATTTTATTTTATTCATGAGAAACACACACAGAGAGAGGCAGAGACAAAGACAGAGGGAGAAGCAGGCTCCCTGCAGGGAGCCAATGCGGGACTCGATCCCAGCACCCCAGGGTCATGCCCTGAGCCAAAGGCAGACACTTAACCACTGAGCCATTCAGGTGTGCCCAGTCCATTTTTTAAATTGGGGTGTTTGTTTTCTTATCGTTGATGTTTAAGTGTTTGTTGTATATTTGAGCTGACCGGCCTTTATCGGATGTGTCTTTTGTGAACATTTTTCCCAGTCTGTGGTTTGTCTTCTAATACTCTTGCCAGTGTCTTCCACAGAGTGGAAGTTTCTCATTAGAATGCAGTCGGCTTATCAATTATTTCCTTCATGAATCGTGCCTTTGGCCTTGTGTCTGCATTGTCATCACCAAGGGGCGCCCGGGTGGAGCTCAGTCACTCGAGTGACTGACTCTTGGTTTCAGCTCAGGTCATGACCTCAGGGTCCTGGGCTAGAGCTCTGTGTTGGGCTTCAAGGTCTCTCTCTCCCTCTGGCCCTCTTCCCACTCACTCTCATGCTCTTCCCTCTCTCTAAAATAAATAAATCTTTAAATACAATAGAATGTCATCACCAAACCCAAGGTGATCTAGGGTTTTTCCTCTGTGATTTTCTAGGAGTTTTTTATTTATTTATTTATTTATTTTTTTAAAGATTTTTGTTTTATTTATTCATGAGAGACACAGAGAGAGAGAGAGGCAGAGACACAGGCAGAGGGAGAAGCAGGCTCCCTGCAGGGAGCCCGATGTGGGACTCGATCCCGGGTCTCCAGGATCACGCCGTGGGCTGAAGCTGGCAGTAAACGGCTGAGCCACCGGGCTGCTCTCTTCTAGGAGTTTTATATAAAGTTTTATATTTTACGTGTAGGCCTATGGTCCATTTTGAGTTAATTTTTGTGGAGACCATAAAGTCTGTGTCTAGATTCGCTGTCCTGCATGTGATGCCCGGGTGTTCCAGCACCATTTCTTGAAGAGCCCATCTTTGCTCCATTGTACTGCCTTTGCCCTTTTGTCAAGATCTGTGACTATATTTACGTGGACCTATTTCCAAGCTCCCCATTCTTCTCTGTTGATCTATTTGTCCTTTTGCCAACACTCCCCTGTCTTGATCACTGTAGCTTTCCTGTAAGTCTTGAAGGCAGGTAATGTGAAGCCTCCAACTTTCCTCTTTTCTTTGAGTGTTGTGTTGGATATTCTGAGGTCCTCATCTCTTTACATAAACTTTAGAATGATTTTGTTGATGTCCATCCAATAACTTTCTCAGATTCTTATCAAGATCGCATTGATTCTATGGATCAGGCTGGGAAAAAACTGACACCTTGAGACTATTGAGGCTTTTTGTCCATGAACATGGGACTCCTCTCCATTTATTTCTTTGATTTCATTCATCAGAGTGTTTTAGTTTTCCTCGCATGGACCTCACCCCACCAGGTTTGTCACTAGAGAGGAGGTGTCCTCTTCTTGCTCAGGGCAAAAGCCCATGGAGGTCAGTGATTAGATTTCCTTGGTCATCAGCTGCCACCAAGGTGAGGTTCTGTGCTGGGGCCACAGATAGGCAGAAGCAGGTTCCCTTCCCAGAAGGAGAGGCTAGTTTTACCTGGAGGAAGGGAGGGCACAGGATAGGCAGCAGACCAGATGCCTGCTCTAGATAAGATAGTCCAAGCTGAGTCCTAAGAAGGAGCAGGCATTTCCCAGGCAGATTATAGGATGACAGAGCAGCGTCGTGAGCAGGGACATGGCCATGAGGCACGGGTACTTCAGACCATAAATGCTGAGAGGCAGAGCGGAAGGGAGGGCAGAGAGTCTGGACATGTGCCCAAGAGGCCTTCAGGCTGTGCAGAGACGTCTGTGTCCTACACCTGCCATGTGATTAGAATGATTTTCCAGGCGACATCTGAAACAATGCCTCTGCAGCCATCCTGGTTAAAGAATGACTTGTCTAGGGGCGCCTGAGTCAGTTAAGTGTCTGACTCTTGATTTTGGCTCAGGTCATGATTTCAGGGTCGTGGGATGGAGCCCTGCGTCAGCTCCATGCTCATGGGGAGTATGCTTGTCCCTCTCCCTCTGCTCCTCCTCCTCCTGCTCCTGTGTGCTCACTCTGTCTCTTTCATTCTCTCAAATCAAGCAATCAATCTCAATAAAAGAGTGACCTGTCTGTCTCATGTTCCTGCAAACACCTGCATCCCCACTTTGAGGCTTGTTCGGTTGTGGGGGGCCACCGTGTTTTGCTCTGGAGTGTGGACTCGGTCCCTTCCCCTGCATGCTTCCCTCTCCAGAATGTCCCCCTTCAGACGTGTGACTAGACAGGCTGTGCCCCATTGGGCCGTATAGTCAAGACCCGGGTGCCCAGAGAGGTGGCCTTTGCAACTCCCCTTAGCAAATTGGATTTCTGTCAAGAAATGACAAGATACAAATGCAAAACTCAAGATAAATTCTATTTCTAACGTAAAGGCGATTATCATTTGACCATGATAGCCCACCTGTCTTTTGGGTTAAACCATTACTCACGGTCGAGGGAGAAAGCTGTGTGTCTGCATTGCTGCTGACATGTAACCTCTGGTTTAGGAATCCTGCATTTATGGCCCTAATTAAACCCACGGCTAAAGACGTGTCGACATAACACAACGCAACAGTTGGCAGTAGCCTTAATGATCACGGAGGACCCACAAACCCAGCTTTGTTGATTCTTTGGCAGCCAAAATGGATGGCGGGTGAAGAGGGAGTCTCTGCCGAGGTGAGCCTTTTGGCTGTGGAGTGTGTTGGAGTTGGGGTGTCCCTGTAGGGCGGGAGGCCCACCCGCAGTGTGAGAGCTGGGTGTGAGGTCTGGATCTGGGGCCAACCACACAGGGTGAGGGCAGCTGACATCCGTGGATCATGGCTGAGTCTCTTATGGCATAACCTCCCCGAGAGTAGGGGCCCCTTCCAACCCGTGTCCTGAGCACGGGGGCCAACAGGATCAAATAAATGATGTGCTGAGGAGACAGGGGGATGGATGGGAGCCTCCAGGCTGAGTAGGGGAAGCAAGAAGAGGGCTAAGGCTGAGCCTCAGCTGTGCGGCTTTCTCCCACCCCAGCTGGTTCTGGGTCTCCAGCTCTCTGGCCCAAGCTGGCCTTTCTACAGCTCACCTGGGACTCTGACTCTGGGTCTCCCACAAGACCCCCCTCACCGCAGACACTGGCTGCAAGTCCCAGGGACCACCTGTACTTCTGACCAACCTGCTATAGATTCCGGGCTTCCTGTGACCCCGTCCCCGGCGTCCATAATTTGCTAGAATGATTCACTGAACTCAGGAAGACACTTTACGAACCTTTACCCGTTTATCATAAAGGCTCCGATGCAGGAACAGCCACATGGAAATGAGGTCTGGGGGAGGCACGGGGGTGCTCGCAGATCTTTCCTGCCCTCCCTGGGCATGCCTCCCTCCCAGCACCTCCATGTGCCCACCAACCTAAAGCTCCCCAAATCGCCTTGTTCAAGAGTTTCTGGAGAGCTTCCTCCTCAGCCCCCTCCCCTCCCCGGAGCTTGGGGGCTGGGCTGAAATCCCAGCCTCTGTTCCTGTGCTTGGTCTTCCTGCAGACCTGCCCCCACTAAGCCACCCCAGGGCCACCTGAGCCAGCTCCTTAGCATAACCCCAGGTGTGATCACAGGGGTTCCTGGTGAACAACACAAGATGGGCCTCAGGGAATTCCCAGGAGCCAGGGACAAAGACTGAGTAGAGGTTTAATCAGGCCACACCAGAGGATCCTGTGGCTGAAGGGTTTGGCGGAGGAAGAGGTGGTATCAAAAGGGAGCCCTGGGAGGCAGCCAGGAAAATCAGGGAGAGCCCAAAAGGAAGCAGCACAGAGTCTGAGGGAAAGGGGCTTCCTGGTGAGCGGGGCAGCCTCTAGGGGAAGGACGACAGGGTGGAGAAGCTCACTGGGTTGGCCACCCAGGAGGCCCACGGTCTCTGGGGCAGGAGACCAGCCTGCAGCTCCTGCTTGCTCTCCCATCACACCCTGCAGGCTATAACGAGGGCACATTTTCAGCACAGACCGGTCATTATCCTCTGCTTTTCACTCCAGCATCCTCCTGACGAGGACTGGGAGGCCTGGCCTGAGGTCCTGAGTGCAGAGTCTTCTTGACTTGCCCCCTGACACCCCCGGCAGCCCCTCCCAGCCCCCCACCGCCCAGCAGAGAGCCCAGCTGGAGCAGGTGTGGCTGAGGGCGCCCAGCGAGGAAGGGAGAGAGGCTGGAGCCACCTGACTGCTGCCGTTCGGGGGATGCCACTGACCCTCCTGCACCCCAGTGGGGCTCCCCCTGTGGCGAGGCCACCCCGTGGTGAGGCTTGGACTGCTGGCACGGAGGGGGTCCAAGGCACCCTGCCTGGGCATATGGGGCTGGGGGCGTGGGTTTGACCTAACAAGCTGCAGTGATTGCCCTGAAACATGGTCTTTTCTCTCTGACATAAACACAATCTGTTTCCCCAGAAGCACTGCCACAAACAGATGCCAGGCAGCCCAAAGCAAGACCACACGCTTGGAACGCCGCACGGCTCTTGTGCTCCTTTCCAAGGATTCCTGGAAACCCGGCTCGGAGAGAGGCCGGCGGGTGCCCCAGCCTGGCTGTGCACCCCCCGCCCCCCCGCCCCGCCCCCACCGCGCCCCGTCCCCACGGCTGCTGCAGCCCCTCGGAATGGAGGTGGCGCGCCCCCGCATCCATCTCCGTGCAGTACGCAGCTGTTGGAGGCTTTGTCCGTGTTCCCTGGGGCACCCGGTGCCTCTCCTGTCACCCACCGTACTAGCCAAGCGTCTTCCACACGCGCTCAGCCCAGAGGAGACGCAGCTCAGGGAGGTCAAGTCACTGAGTGAAGACAGCACAGCTGGAAGGGGTAAGAAAGGGTCAAGGCAGCGGTTTCTGATTCCTAAGTTCTTAGCATGAGTCACCGGGGACCTAACAGCCCAGGCCTTCCTGACTGAAGAGGCTTCTAGATCTTTCCAAGGAGAGCTCAGAACATACTGCTTTCCTCCTCGCTGGGCCACGTTATCCATTTCCCTCATTAAGTCTTAGCCTATTAATAACCACCCATTTGTCTTAATTCAATAAAAAGATGATTGATTGTATTTGCAACAGTTCCATCGAGCTCTTGAAAGTGATGGATGGGGCCCCGCATGCAGCAAGGGAGCCTCCAGAAAGACCACGTCCTTGCACTCACTTGGAAGGGCTTGGTTTCCTGTCTCACCAGACATTTTGAGACAGAAATTAAAACAAAACAAAACAAAACAAAAGACACCCAGAACCCCCAAACATTCAGTGTCCTCAGGAATCAAATGCAAAGCTAAAATTGTACCTTGACGCAGTGCCTCTGAATCCTTGGGGTTACAAGCTGACCCCTGGCCGGCTCCTGTGGAGGCACGTTTGGTTTACCTCTTTTTTCATGAGTCGTTAGCTACAAAACCACCCAGCTGTGTACAGGAAGAGCGAGCCGTGCGGTGGCTCCTGGAGAGGAGGGGGTGAGGCCCCCGAGCGAGGGTTGAGGGAACAGGGAAGCCGAGGCTTTCCCTGAATGCAGACTCACATCTTTCCTGCCCCCCACGGTCACACCCGCTTTCCCGGCAGGCGTGTCCTTGCACACGTGCACCATCCGAGGGACGGTCCTGGGACAAGCCTGTCACCACCACCTCCATGCTCACAGGTCACTCAGCTCCCCAGCAAGCATCCTGGATGCCCAGCCAGGCCTTCCTGACCTGACTTCACACCAGTGCCCACAGCCCGCTGTGGCTTCTGATCATGGACCCTATGGATCCTTTTGCCCTTCCAGAACCTTCCAGACCATTCTGCAGCGCTCTGCATGTGACTCTTCACATGGTCACCTCATTGACGTGTGATGCATCACTCCCTTTACCTTAAATGCAGAGATTCTGTGTACAAGTCCCCGGACTTAGGGTTCTGTGAATAAGCCACCACACCCCGACCTCAGCCAGGAGATGTGCCTGTGGGTGCCCACCCCTTTCCTAGCTCGCCCTCCCACAGCCCTGCCCCCAGGTGCACCCTGGGGGGTCATGCTGGGCAGCCCCCTATGGTCGCCCAGTTTGCGCAGCCAAAAATAAAGCGGCGACGACAAAAGGCCGCACGCAAGCCATAGCAAGCGGCCAGCAGCTGCTTCCTCCCGGAGTCAGAGGGCACCACAAACAGCAACTCTGACACGTCGTCCCAATGCTCAATTATTCTGTCCCTGATTTTAGCCAGTATCTCAAAACCCTGCAAGAGAGCTCTAATCAATAGGCTGTGAGGATGATGAAATGTATTACCAGGAAAGGAACACATTATTCGGAAGATCAAAGGATAATCAGTATCCAAAGAAAGAAGACGGGGGGGGGGGGGGGGGGGGGGTTGGGGGGGGCTGGGGAAGCTGGGGCGGCTCCTGAACTCTGCGGGTTGACGTGCGAATGTGCACGGTGGTTCCTCTTAAGGGTGGATCACATACTTAAGTGGGTTTTCTTTTATGTAGCTTCTTTTCCTTTATGTCTCCAAAGATAAAATCAAGAATTGTCATTAATACTTTTTTTTTTTTTTTTGCTACAAGTTCTTGGAATCCATAAGGGCAACTGATAGCTGTTTTTGTTCGTAGAGGTTGCGAGGCCTCAGTGACTTCTGGAAGCATGGGGATGGGTCAGGCCAATCCTGGCCATTATAAGCAACCCCACCATCCTGGCATTGACCTCAAGTCTTCCAAGGTGTGGGGCCAACAGGCCAGACCCGAGCCCGCCCTCTGCACCTGGTTGTCCTCTGCAAGGGAGGCGCTCCCGATCTCCAGGCGGAGAGGAGAACATTGATTGCTGGAGGACAGGGAGAGGATGGGGTCTGACAAGAGAAGGGGAGGCTCTCTTGAACATCAGGCAGGAAATGGAGTTGGGAGAGATCATGAATTCCCCAGGGCCAACATCACTCATTTATCTGAGGTTCAGGTTTAACTCAAATCCTGTGTTTTAGGTGGCAGCCACACTCGGGTCCCCTGGCCCTAATTCTGAGCTCTCCTTCTTGGGAAAGGAAGGAGAAGGAGAAGGAAGTCTTCCTTTCCTGAGAAGGAAGACTGGGGGGCGGGTTCTCATTCGTGTATTCATTCCCACCGTAGCTCATTCAATAACGAAAGGTTTTGTCCCTTGATAGGTGTGGGGGACGCCTGTGTGAACAAAACAGGGTCCCCCTCTGATGAGCTTGGAGCAAGGGTGTAAGGATTCGTTAGAACACATTTCTCTTCAAGGTCAGGCTGCGTCGGAGCGCTGGGGTCAGGGGCACGTGTGGTCGGCAGGACCATGGGCTTCCAGGGAGGTCTGCTTCCTAATGCCTGAGCCTGGGAATGTGGGACTCCCAAGGCAAAGGGGACTTTGCAGGAGTGACTAGGGCCTTGAGATGGGGGCCACACATCACATGCCAACGAAGTGACTGTGAAGGGCACATGTGGAGCCCTGCAGAATGGTCTGGAAGGTTCTGGAAGGGCAGAGGATCCACAGGGTCCAAGATTAGAAGCTGCAACAGGCTGTGGGCGCTGGAGTGAAGTCAGGTCAGGAAGGCCTGGCTGGGCATCCAGGGTGCTGCTGGGGAGCCGAGTGACCTTGAGATGGGGCCCATCGCGCTGACCTCCTGGACGCTTATGCAGCCCTGAGGGCGACATGATTACAAGAGAACGCTCAGAGAGGTACACGGGGCTGGGTCCGAGGACGGTGGAAGGGCCGTGAGCCCAGGACTGCAGGCGGCTTCTAGAAGTCAGAATAGCAGAGTAGATTGGCCCCTGGAGCCTCAGGAAGGACACCGGCTGCGGGCACTTTGATGTTAGCCCCGAGGGACCCGGTCAGACTCCGGCCCACAGAGCTGTCATGTAATAAATTCGTGTCGCTCTAAGTCACTAAGTACGTTCCAGCGGCGACAGAAAACGAACCCAGCTGTGAAAACATGGGCTGCCGGCCCCACCGCGGGGCCTGGGGGAGGCCTCGGGGGCGTGCACGTGTAACGGGCTCCCGGGTGAGGCTGCGGCGGCCGCCCGGGACCCCGCTTTGAGAACCAGGGCCTGAAGGCAAAGGAAGCAGAGGGGAGCTGTGCCCCTGCTTGCAGGGAAGGCGAGGGCTTGGGGGGCGTCTCTGGCTGCGGGGGGGCAGGGGGATGTCAGGGTCGACCTGCACGGTATCGGCCAGGACCCCCGGCCGCCAGCGCCAGGGCCAGGACCCAGATGCTTTGAACCCAGAGGCTTTGTTGGGGTCACGGGCACGAGCTCAGGGTATCCCAGGAGAGACCAAACAAGGGCTCTGCGCTCGGAGCCCCCACCACCCGGGCTGTCGGCCCCGCACGAGGCGGAGAGCGAGCCCAAGCCGATAGAGGGAAGGCTCTCGGGCTCTGGGGTTCCCGCGTAACTGGGGGCGCAGCTCAGCCTGCCCGGGGGTGCCAACATGGGCCGCTGGGCGCCACGGTCCCCTCTGGCCCCTGCTGGTGGCCCCAGAAGACGACAGCGAGGACGGGCTCGGCTTCAGGCTCGCGCCTCGTGCCCGTCTCCTGGCCGCTGCCATGCCCCCGCCAGGCCCTGCCGCTGGCAGCGGATTTATACACCCGAGGGGGGCCGCCCCCTCCCAGGCCATTCCAGCAGAAGCCTCTTTGAAGGCAAAATAGATTTCAGAATGATCGTTCACTAAGAGACATTCATCAGCGAGATGTCCCCCATAAAACTGAAATATCATAAAATCGTCCGCACGTGGCTCAGAGCTGGGCAGGAGCCATATTTCAGCGGCGAACACAGCCCGCGCCGAGCACAGCCCCTGTTTTTGATGAATTAGACCCCAGTTTACACTGTTACTTGCTTGTTGGAGAGACTGAGATGGCCATTCAATCAACGTTCTGGCTCCCGACGGCGGGGACAGAGGCCTCATCCCCGATCAGTCACTGGCGCGGCCACGGCCGCGGCTCTCCGAGGGGCCGGACCCACTCCGGGCGGCGGGAGGGCCGGGCCGCGGGCGGTGAGTCAAGGAGACAAATGACGTCCAGGAAGCCCGCAGTCACGAGGGCGGGGCGCGTGTGCTTCAGCCCCGGCTCCCGTCCCCCCAACCGGGGCCCCACTGCGGGCCGCTGCGCAGGCTGCCCGGACAGGCCCGTCGTCGGAGAGCAGAGGGCCGCACCCTCCTGGGGGCCTCGCAGGGGCGCTGGGGACGCAGGGCACTGGGAGGACCCCCTTCGTGCCCGTCGGGCTCACACCGCGTGTGCAGACCTGCAGCCCCCACCCGGCACACAGGGAAGTAGCCCTGAGCCCCGCCGCCGCTCCCCGGGAGTCCCAGCCGCGTTGGGGGGCAACTTCGGGATTCGAACCCAGACTCCTCTGGGTCCGGCCGCCACGCTTCACAGCCCATAGCCTCCGTGATGCCACAGCCACGCAGCCACATGCCTGGATTCGGAGGCATCAGACTAATGGCCATAGGGGAACACGTGCCAGGGTCGAGCCCACCGAGCGTGCTGCGTGTGCATCCCCCGCCATCAGCTCTTCTGGAAAGAGGTCCTCTGACTGGGCCCACGTCGCAGGCCAGAAAACTACAGTTCAGAGCCGCAGGCGAGCTTGCCAGGCTGTTGTAAACAGGGCGCAGGTGTGGGCCTGCCACGGCACCTGGCGCCCCGACCTGGGCAGGAGGGAGCCAGCCGCTCCCGGGGGCCCGGCTTCCCTGTGCAGGCACGTCTGGCTGTGGGGGGTGACCCCGGGACCGGCTCCCGTGCCCACCCACACCTACGCCAGCGGCTACTGCAGCCGCAGAGCTGGCACTAGGAAGAGCCACTCTCACCTCCGATTTCCAACATGCTTTATGGACATCAATTAAGTATTGATTGATAAACGAATGTATTAAGATCCTGAGAAACGACTCCAGGCACAAAGGTAATGACTTGTTACAGTGAAAAATAGGCCTCGGAGGCCCAGTGATTTCTCACCCGTCGATGCCCCGGCTCCCCACCTGCGCCACGCAGGACGTAAACATGGGCGCGGCGAGGGCCTGCTGAGGCCTGGAGGAATTGGATTTGGAGGTCGGGAGGGAAATCAGACCCACACGGGGGGAGTCCTCTGCAGCCCTGGCCCGCTGCTGCATGGCGGGCGAACCCGGCCCGCCGCCTCCCCGACCAGCCCTGCTCGCCCACCTCTCTCCTCCTGCAGCCCCGAGGAGGGGAGCCCACCCATGCTTTCCTGGGGCGGCCCCCACACTCCCTCCCGGGGCTTGGAGCGGAGGGTCCAGGAAGGCACGAGGGCCTTAGACCTGCAGGTCTGCACACACCTGCAGCCATCGAGGGAAGGGGGTGAGAGCCAGGTTCCCCAAGGGGACCCAGTGAGACGTTGCCCCCGCACGCTGGTTTTCAGCCTGGCCTCATCGTTGAGGGGACATTGGCTGCCCTCTTGTCAGTAGAGCACAAAGCCCACTTGGGGCACCTGAGCTACGAACCCCTTGCTCAAGCTGTACCTGAAGCCTGCTCTGTGGCTGCCGTTTTCATGCCTGTGGAACAGCACATCCCCTTGGGCCTCAGCTCCGCCTCAGCACATCCCCTTGGGCCTAGTTCTCCGCCGGGCTGTTCTCACCTGCACCTGTCTGAGTAGCATCAGGGTGCATCACCTACATCAAAGACTTACAGTCTGGAAGAGGGTCCTCCAGGAGCACCTGCCAGGCTGAATAACAGCTCCAGGAAAGAGGCAACGTGACGCCACGGGGCAGCCCCAGAGCCCGGGGCTGACCTTGGAACCCTGGCTTCTTGCATCAGCTCCGACTGGCCTCCCCACTGTGTGTTTCAGGGAGCACCTGCTGCCAGGGGGATGGGCCCCCTTTCAAAGACCCCTTTCCATTCCAGCATTTTCCTGCGCTGGAGGGATGCCAGCCAGACCTCTTTTTGGTCTCAGAGGTTGATGTGAATCGTGCACTTTATTTTGGCAGCTGAATGCACTGATTATACAGCTCCCAATTATAATGGGCATGAGCATGAATGTTCTGGAAAATATATGTATGGATGAGCTGCCAAATATGGTGAGTCATCACATTTCCCAACTTTTAGGCAAGTCCGGGTGCCAGGCTACGCGACCCATAAATTACAGAGATGAAATCCTTGCTTCTCGGGGGTGGGGTGGGCCCCCGGGGTCGGGGGAGGGAGGAGACATATTTCTTTCTGCCGGAGAAGCCTGGGAAGCGATAAAGATGGAGCCTGTTATTCCTACGAAAACGGAGATGAGCCTGACAAATTGTCTTTCATAAAACGTTCTCCGAGGAGAGGAGCATAATTAGGGGAAGTCAGGTCAGATCCCGGCAGCACCGTCAGACGGACACACGCTGAAAGGCAGGTGTGTGTGCCTGCGCCTGCAAGAAGTGCAGCGTGTGTGCGTGTGCGTGTGCACCTGGGCGAGTCTGAGCATGTGCAAGCATGTGCAGCCTCCTACGGCATGTGTGCTGTTTTCACGCGTGCAGACTCACCTGTAGGTGTTGGGTGCGTGTGCACAGCAGGGCATGCGTGCACGACCGTGGGTGTGTCACTGTCGGAAGGACCCCTGGGCCCTGACCGGCCTACGGAGACAGTGCCTGCTGCAGGGTGGGCTCCTGCAGGGCATGTCCAGGGACAGGCTCGTCCCCGCTCCGAGGTGGCCCCAGGCCTGGTCCTTGCCGACTCAAGGCAGCACTGAGCCAACGGCAGTAGGGTTCCATGTCCCTCTGTTCAAACCCCAGCTGCTGCGCCTGCCTTGCAAGCCCTTCCTGCCCACATCCTCTTGAGCTGCCTTGTCCTTTCCCTGCTGACCTGGTGGAGGCCTGCAAGGCCCCTGCACGATGCCCCTTCCCCCTGGAGTCCCCTCTCCAAGCCCACGGGCCTCTCTGGACCCCCGGGCACGGGGCTTTGTATCTGTCAAGCCGTAAGGGCACCTTCCTTTGCATCGCTGACCCTCTGTGCCTATTTGCAATCCCCTTGGTGACAGGGTCTGGGGCCTCCCATGCCCCCAGTGGGTGGCACAGAGTGGTGCTCCCTGCAGTGTCCAGCTGTGTTTGGAGACAGACTTGACTTTTACATCCTCAAGAAGGTGGGTTGTATTGAGGGCTGGGGTCCTGATAGTCTCTGGGAGGGGACAGGGCAGGGGTTGGCACTCTGAATGGGGGAAAGTTTCTCCTCGGGACACTTTTGTAGGATCGAACTGGATTCGCTGAAGGCCTTCCCTGTGTGGATTAGGTTCGCATCTCCTGGCGCCTTCTGCTGGGATCTAGAACCAACTAGTTCCACCCATGCTGTTCGCCGGCAGTGGCCAGAAGGTGGCCCGAAGTCCTGCAATTGCGGCTGACCTGATACTCCATGCTGCCTCCTGGGCCCACCCGCTAGCTCTCATCTCATTTCCTGCGGCCCCACGGGGGCTCCACACCCTCCCATGCTCCCAGACCCAGAGATCCTGAGCCTGTCCCCCGTCAATAGCTGACACCACCTCTGGGGGGGATGAGGAGGCAGGCTGGGGGGAGGGGAGAGGAAGCAGAGGTGGAGGGGGAGATGCAGCGGTGGGGGCGAAGCTCTGGGGGTTCCGAACCCTGCAGCTGGCTACACAGAGGTGAGAAGGCTGGAGGGGAAGCGGGTGGACAAGGAGTCAGGAGCTCACTTTGGGGCCTTGTGGTGGAGACCGCCAGCCGCGTGCCCCAGATCCATGCCGTCCCCCTTCCTTAGCAACAGAGGCAGAGGAGAGGTGACACTTCATTCTCAAACACTTCGTCTCCCAGCCTCCCCCTGGAAGGCGGCTGCTGGAGAGAAATAGGCAGTTGTGGGTGGGGAGAAGCCGACTGGCGCTCTTTCCTTCTTCTTGCCGCTCGGACTGGGAATGTGACCCATGTGGCTTGTTCCCTGCAGGGACTTAGGGGATGGAGATGTCAGAACAGAGACCTGGCTAAGCTGCCAAACTGACCTGACAGCCGAGCAGCTTGTCCTGCAACGGGGGGGGGGAGGCGCTGGTAATTCCCGGGATCCCAAAGGGGGTCCATCAAGCAGGTGGACCACGCAGAGGCTGGCCAGGAGAAGTCATGCTAGCGAGGGGCAGGCCTGAGCGAGAGGAAGGGCCCAGGAGGGTGGGGAACACAGGAAGCCAAGAAAGAGGGGTGTTTTAGGAGGAGCTGCCGAGCTGCTGCGCGTCCCAGAAGAGCAGGGTGGCCCACTGGATTTTGGGACACTGGGGTAGGGGTCTAGTAGGGACGGCTTCGGGGATGCAGGGTAGGAAACCAGGGCCAAGTGCTGGGTTGGTGAGAGGGAGCTGGGCAGCGTGTGCGCAAAACACTTTGGCAAGTTCTGTTGGAATGTTGGAAGGTTCTGTTTTGGAAGATGGTTGAGAGCGGTCCTTGGATGCCACTAGGAAAATGTGAGCAAAAACGGAAAAACGTGAGAAAAACCAGAAATGAGAACTGATGGAGAGGAAGGGTCAGAGCCCCTGACTGGAGGTCTCTGGTTGGAGGGGACATGGCAGGAAGGCAGGGTGGGTGCACAGGGTGCTGATGCAAGACCTCCACTCCCTCTCTCTGAGGTGTGAGGTGCAGCCTCAGCGGGAGGTGAGGGGAGCGCATGCACGCGTGTGTGAAGCCCAGGGACCCCGGCCTATGGGGATGAGAGCACTTCGAAGGTGCAGAACGAGGCTGCCAGCCACCTGCCAAAGGTCTCCGGCGAAACCCAAGTGCCAGAGGTGAAGGCCGGCAGCTCCAAGGAGAAGCGACGGCTGTTGTTACTTGTTTGCTTGCACAGAACAGGTGGGCAGGGCCCGGGGCCCGGGGGAACCAAGGATGTTGTAGGAATTTCAGCCAAGGAGTGACACAGTGGGGTCTAGTTTTAGAAAGATGTTTCTGGTGGCAACGGCAGAGAGAAAGAGTGAACAGATTGGGGCCAAGCGGCAGGACAGGAGGCAGACACGCACCTGGGAGCGCTGAGCCGAGGGGCAACGGTAAGGACCCTGAGTGAGGAGACCACCCTGCAGACATGGGAGTGGGGTCCCCTCGTGACACTCGACAGCAAGAGCAAAGAAAGCAAAGAACCCACAGGCCCCCTTTTGAAAGAGAAGCAGCCACGTTGAGTCCAGGTATTTTACGTTCTTCACTAGGAGGAGAAAAGAAGCTATAAAAATTGCAGGCAGGTGCGCATCATGTCTTGGTAATTTCCAAAGGATTGCTTTTAATACGATAGGCATATAAAAGATTTTAAAAGCAACTGCTTTGCATAGACATTACCTGCTGCTCGCGGAGCCTTATGGCACCAGGGGAGAGCGTCACCACTAACCACAGCTCCTTGGCAGTGGGGTGATGCTGGCAGCAGCCAAGGGAACAGGCGGGACTGAGACTGTGCACCTTCCGGGATGGGGATCTGGGAGACGAGCCCCTGAAGCTGCGTGCAGGTGTGCTTCAGAGCTCCTGCACTCATGGTCCCCGTAACTGCTTCGAGGTACGCCGTCCTGCGGCGTAGGCAGCAAGCGCGGCCCAAGGCTGGCCCTTCAAAGCCTTCCATCCGTGGGGAGAGAGACATGCCGACATCAAGGACACAAGCCCTCCAAGTGTGAAGGCACCTGGACTTGCTGGCATCGGCAGACTGAGGAAGGTACGCTTCCCTCTGCACCATCCCCCAAATCTTTTTAGTTTCGGGGTGACATAGGGGTGATGCTGTTTGTGCTCAGAAGAAATTTCTTGACAAGCCTGTGAGGAATGTGGGAACCCAAAGGGCTGGGGTGTGAGCAGATAGCTGGCTGACCGTGGTGCGAGCAATGGGAAAGGGGCTGGTCCGTGTGTCTGGAGGGAGAGGGGAGGCTGGAGTGGGAGGGGAAGAAGGCCCCGTGCTCCCCGGGACCACCCCTCCTGTGCTGCCTGGAGTCTGCGATGGTATAACTCCAGCCAGCCTGGCTGTGAGTGGGTCTGTGTAGCTGGGGGCGTGGGCCTCACGTCATGCACACGAGCACGGGAAATGGGGCTTGAGGAAGTCTCCCCAGATCCCAGACAGGCAGGATGGCCCCACTGACACATGAGCTCTTCACAGGACTTGGTGTGCGAGGTGGTGAGAGGACACGGAACCCAAGCTATCTACAGATCAATCAGTAGGACCAATCGGAGAGATCATGACCATCTTCTCCATTCACCGAAGTTCCAGTTCATTCTTTTCTGATTCTGTTTGTTGTAGGAGAGTCTTTTGATCCTCACTTGTGCTTCTGGTTCCCTCTTTCTCCTCTTTACTTTTGCTTTATTTTACATTCTGTGCATGGTGGTCAACATCTCTGAGATCTGAGTCTGCTCTTTTCTCCTTGTTTTGTTTCTTGCTGAGCTTTGCTCCATCTGGGTGGCTTGTTCGCTTCTGTGGTTGCATGAGTTTAAGTTAAGGGGTCATGTTGGTTTGATCTCTGTTGTGGAAATAGGGGGAAAGGTCTGTTTGAGGACACGACGGGGCTTTAGGTTTCAGGTGGATTTCTCTCCTCCACCAAATCCCCCTCTAGGAGCCTGTAACCTCTCCTGCACCTTGTTGTCTCATGCAGGTGATTGCCAGTCCAGCTATCGACGACCAGGAATGGTATGTTATCATTTCCTAGTCTGATTGTAGATTTTTTCATTTTTTCTTATTTCATGTCAGTCATTGGTTTATATATTTTTAGGTTGTGTTTTTGTGCATACAAATTTATAATTTTTATATTTCCTTGGTAAAACACTGACTGCTTTCATCCTTTCACTTCCCACCCAGGTAGGCAAAGTGAGTAGTCTAATTCTCGCATGAAAATAAATGAAGGAAACCTCATGGGAGTTGGGAAGCCCTGAGTGGGGCGCTCATGCACGTGCCACTCACAGTAGCCACACAACCAGCAGGAGGAAGGAAGATAAGGATTATCTTGACAAGGGGAGACGTCTTCCACACAGGAATTCTGTCTCTTGCTTTTAAGAAAAAGAAGGAAGATCCTTCCTGCTCTAACAACAATGCACCAGCCACTGCTCACAGCCAGCGAGAAGTCACCTCCAACTCTTATTTTTCTCCAGCGAATGTATGTTCAAAACAACCCTCCCCAGTGTCCTCCTAAAACCTAGTATAGAGCTGACCCTCCCTTTGTCTCTTTGGATTTGCCTGTGGTTCACTGTAGCTTTCTTGTCCCAAAGTTCAATTCCTCTGCTATTTCCGAATAAAGTCATTTTGTTAGTGAAATAACTGGACATTTTATTTTTAAGGTTGGCACTAGCTCTACTAGGGAGATAAAGAAAAGGAGCCATTATTACACGTGTCCATTGGTGGGCAGAGAGCCCCAAGTTTTCAGGGCCAAGCCCTTGCTCCTGCCTCCAGGCCTGCTATTTTTCTTCTTCCTGGTGGAAGGCATAAGCCCCTGAGGGCTCACCCACCCACACGGCCACACCTGTGAGCCGTGTGTTTACAAACAGCCTGTCTCCTGGAAATAAATCTTTGCACTTTTCCCAGGAAATATAGTCTATAAATCACTGTGACATTTGAGATGAGGATCGCCTGCCCCCGCACCTCCGCCTCTCTGAATAGGCCCCCCACGCTTGCTGCAGAGCTTGGGTGGCAGCCAACCCAGCCCCTGCTGGGTGATGTAGGGACAGTCAGTTAGAGATGAAATTAGTGGCATCTTCAAATGTCAGCTTTGTCACTAAGGAAATGACCTTGCATTGTAGTGGGGAGGGGAGAGGATGACTCTGGGAAACGTTAAATAGATGAGTTGGTCCTATTTCATATTCATCCAGGCTTCAGAGGGCCACTGATGTCACAGACTGCATTCACTTTTTTATGCTGCGATGGTTAATTTCATGTGTCAACTTGGCTGGGCTACGGTGCCCAGTTGTTTGGTCAGACACCCGTCTAAATGTTGTTGAGAAGATATTCTTTAGATGGATTTACATTTAGACTTTGAGTAAAGCAGATTACGCTCCATATTGTGCATGGACCTCACCCAATCAGTTCAAAGCCTTAAGAGAAAAAAAAAGGAAAAAACAAACCGATGTCCTCGGAAGGGAATTCAGCCTGCAGACAGCCTTAGGATTCAAGACCCTAGCATTGCCTCCTACTGGGATTTTCAGCCTGCTGGCCAACCCTGCAGACTCTAGACTTGCCAGTCCCCACAGTCGCATGAACTAGTTTTTAAAAATAAACCTCTCTCTCCGTATATGTGTATCAGTATAGATAGAGCCTATTGGTTCCATTTCTCTTGAGAACCCCGACTAATACAAACGCACACGGTATGGTGCACAGCATCTTGAATGCATGCATTTTTCCCACCAGTAATGGGTTTGGATTAACATACAACCAACTCATATCTATGGATATGAATACAAAATTTGCTGGTGCCAATTTCAAATTTTTGCCGAGAGAGAGCTTGAAGGAATGACATTTTATGTAACTCGCTCAAGGCTATAGGACACCAGACCAGGAAGGGAAAATAAAATACCACGAAGCAATTCTTACTGTGCCCTCTGCCTCTGATGCCCTTCAAATCTACTACCTCGATTGCTTAGCCAGCTCTCAGTGGAGGCACCCCTACCCTCAGCTCCTGATCCATGTCCTTTAATATAAAGAATTCACCATTCAATACCATGCCATGTGTTTACTGCTAAATTGCTTTTATGTTTCTCCAAGACACATGTGAGGACCTATATCTGTCACATAGTAGGTGTTCAATTCAATTTCCATTGAAGGTAATGCAAATAAGTGAATTATGAGATTTAATTATGAGAGTAGTAGCTCTATCTGTAGCTCTACCTCAGGGAATCAAAGTGCTTCAGACTCTGCATTAGGGATCAGTCAGACGGGGGTTCATATCCTAGCTCATTCAACTTCTCTGTGTCTTGTTTTCCACATGTAGAATTAGTGTAACATCATCTACCGTGCTGGATGGGTTCAGGATTCAACTGGATAATGATGAAAAGCGTATAGCTCGGAGCCTGGTGGATGGTCAGTGCTCAGGGCGAAGGGCTCGTATGATTGCTGTTGGATCCTCTAACACTCTGCTTACATGCTGTTTAAAGCACCTTCTCCACCTTGGAGGTTTTATATTATATAGAGAGACACTTCTGTACTGTACTTGGTTAATATTTACAATTGTATTATAAAATTTCCTTTTTCTCTTTTCTGCCTGCTGTGGTGGCAAGTTCAGGCTGATGCATATTGAGTGCTCAGAGGGGGCTTGTGAATGGATGTGTGAATGGATGGACGAAGGGTCAGTGGATTGCATGGCATGGTTCTTCTCCATCATATGTTTAAGTGAAGGCTGCCCTGAGGGACAATCCTCCTGTTGCAGATCTTAGGCAAAACTCAATTTACGGTGGCCTTAAGAGTCAGCATTGAAATCAAAGCTGTGTCTGGGCACCAGCAGTAAGTGACCAGACAGAGTGGCACTTTATGCAATTTTCAAAGTGGTCATTGAGTTTAATCCTCTCAACAAGCCTGGGAGCCAAATCTGATTGTTGTTTCCAGGTAAGACAGTAAGGAACTAAGATATCTCAGTAGTCAATTAAACATCCCAGGTATCCAGTGAGTATGCTCTGGAAGTGGAGCAGTGGTTCTGGGTGGCACATTCCTTTGCCCTACAGGCTGCTCGCTCCAAGGAAAAGGAGAGCAGCAAGGAAGGGTGGACATGCCAAGGACATGGGGCCCTGTTGCCCAGATCTAAGGATGGCTCTGCTCTGGAGCAATTGCTGGGAGGGTTTTATCCACTCAATGTTTGTGTCTCCTCAAAATTCATATGTTGAAGCCTTAACCCCCAACGTGACAACATTTGGAGATGGGCCCTTGGAAAGTAATTAGGTTTAGATGAGGTCATGAGTATGGGACCCCCATGATGGGAATGGTGCCCTTATAAGGGGCTGAAGAGACCAGCAATCTTCCTGCTCCACATGAAGGCACAGAAAGAAGATGGAAAGATGGACATCTGCAAACCAGGAAGCACTAGCACCCTGGTCTTGGATTTTCAGCCTGAAGAACATTGAGGAATAAATTCCTTTCATTAAGCCACCCAATGTATAGAGACCAGTTTGTGATAGCAACCCAAACTCCCTAAGAAGGACTCTCAAGAAAAGAGATTAAGGAACTAAGATGAAGTGAGAAAAGAAGAAAAGGCAGGTCTCTAGAAAGGTATAGCTGTCTTTTTAAACACCAGGTGATAATATCAGAAGAGGCAGCGCTGCCTCTGTGAAGCCACAAAAGCTACAGAGTGACACTGTGTCCTTCCATTAATCCTGGAAAACCACCTTTCCTAAAGATTGTGCCCACAAAGTTAGAGTAACAACAACAGCAAAAGAATAATTAGCATAATAACATCCCTACAGACAATAAGACATAATAGAAAAATTAAATAAAACTTTAAATAAATATTTCAAAAACAATCTGATTTTGTAAATACATACAACAAAATTAATGAAAGAATGGAATAAGATAAGATAGCCCATAAATCAGAGGATCAAATGGAAGGAAGATAGAGGCTCATAGAACTTAGTAAATAATTAGAAATAGAAGAAAAGGGAATTCAGCAAATGAGGTGAAATTAGAAGGAAGACAGGAGTATATATGTGTCTCAGAGAATAACATAAGAAAAATGTAAAGGAGGGAGCATTTTGAAAAGAGAAGTGGGAGAGACATTGAAAATACAAGTAATAAATATGGAAGACCAGAATAGAAGATTCAACACATGTATAACTGAAGATGTTGAGGCAGAAAACCAAAGCCTGGGACACAAAGAATACTAAACCCAATATTCAAAAAACATTTTAAAATAAGAGAAAACTTAAAGTTGAGTATTGAAAAAGGACACACTGTGAAAAAGTCTACCCAGGATGGTCAATACAAAACATATTCTAGTAAAACTATGGGGCTTTACATTAAAGGGTATTCCTTGGAACTTCATGCAAAGAAAAAAAATAGGAATCACAAAGGAAAGAAAATCAGACATCAGATATTTTGACAATTAATGTTTATACCAGGAAAATGGAGAAGCATATGTGAGACACTGGAGGAAAATCGGGACTCAACCAGCCAGACTGCCTTTCATGCACACATACATGTAAGAATTTGGAAAATATGACTAGCATGGACCTTCCCAAAATGTCTAGTTGAGAAATAGCATCACACAATAGGGGTGTGAGTGAGGCAGTGGGGTTGGCACAGCAGGTGCACCCACTGAGTGATGATGAAGAGGAGGACAGGATGTGTACCAGCTGTACGCTCTGGCAATGTGGAATCTGGGTAACTGGTAAGTTTGGGGGGTGTGTAAGAGTTAAATGCGGATAATCTGGCTGACTATAGGTATGCACCAAGAAAGAAAAATGCGTTACCTCAAATTAGTTGCTTTGGGAGAAGAAGACTAGATGTGGGTACTGGTCACTAGTGACTAGGAAAAGAGATGTGATGGGGATCCAAAAGTATTAGTGCAAAAATTTTCATTAGAACAAAAGCCTTTCTGAATACCTAATGATATTCCCAAGAAAGAATGAAAAAACAAATGAAAAGGAGAAATTGACCATAGTATGCAACAGGTGAATATATGTGTGTGCTTGTGTGTGTATGGAAGTCATAATATATGTATGTACATCACGTAACAAAGCAGAATGATGATATTGATAAATACTGCCTAGAAATGGACTTAAGCACATTATTTTATTTCAAATAAAAGAAACGGTTTTCAGATTGGCTAACAATGTGCAATCCAGCACTATGCTAGATAAGTGAAACCTGCTTAAAATAAAGTGATTTAAGGAGATCAGAAAGAAAGTACGAATTAAGACATCACAGGAAAAAATGTAAATAGAAAGGTCTGACAACCGCGTTATCTAACTAGACCATAGAGCCCTGGAAGGCATTCAAGGGGGGCCTTTTTGTGATGCTTGGGCTAAAAGTCACAAGGAAGGTATCACAGTTATTAATAAATATGTACCTGATAACACAGAAGCAAATTTCACAGAGTGGAAATCATAAGGGATACAAGGAGAAATCGACAGTAATACACTTATAACAGAAAAATCCACACCACCTCTCCATCCGAGACAGACCAAGAAGACACACTTAGTAACGAGGTACAAGACTTATGTCATGTGACCAAAGAGGCAGACCCTACAGATACACACTGAACTCTGAACTCAGTAGATGGAGAATATGTCTTCTTAAAAGTACACAAAACATCCCCCATGCTGACCATATCTTATGCTTTAAAGAGAATCTCGTTAAATTCCAAGGCATAGAAATGAATACACCCAGCATCCTCTCACCACAAGTAATAAAACTAGAAGTTAATTATAGCTTTAACCAAACAAAAAGCCTTCCCATCAAAATTCAATTAAAGAACTGAAGGGCAAAATAAAGACTAAAATCACAGAATTTCACAAAAATAATAATGAAAATAAAAAATACAGGAATTAGAGGAATACCATTAAGCAGGTATAAAACAACTTCAGCCTTAAATAAAAATGAATACCAATAAAAATGAAAACAGAAACATAAATGAGTATCCAACACAAAAAGCTTAAACAGGAACAACAAGGTTAACCCAGAGAAAGTAGAAAGTATTAAAGAATTTTTAAAAATGTAGCAGAACCAGTAAATGCACCCCAGATCTGGTGCATGGATGAACTATGAGGGAATGGAATAAAAAGTGCTGGATCAGGGAGGAGGTGACAGAGAGGAGGCACATATATGCAGAATTAGAAATAAAGGGTAAATAGCCACTGAATCCAGAAGAATTTATTTTTAAAAATGATAGGATTTACTTTGTAAAATTGTACACCAATAAAGTTAAATGCCAAGATGAAATAATTTTCTAACAACATGCAAAGTACCAAAATTGACCCCATTCAAGGGAAAGAATCTAAATAGGCCAGGTACCACTGTGAAAATAGAGCAGTAGTTAAAGAGCACTAACTCTCACCAAACACCATCCCTCCCACAGGGAGCAGATCAAGGTTTAGTGAGATCAATAATAGCAATGCTACTGAAATCATTCCAGAGCACAGGGAAAGATGGAAAACTTCCAAATTCCTTCCATGAGGCAAGTAAAATCCCCATAACCTGATAGAGGTTTTATTAAAAAAAAAAAACAAACAAACAAACCCTAGTACTCACCATCTTCCTTATCCCAAGAAGATGTATGAAAATCTTAGGTAAAGCATCACTGAACAGAACATGCTACAAAATAGTGCACCCAGGCCAAGCAATTGTCTTATCAGGAGTGGGAAGTATTTCAACGTTAGAAACTATGCTAATACAATCCATCAAATAGGCAGAACCAAGCATTACCTGATCCTTCCAAAAACAGGAGAGAATTTTTACATAATTAATCCACCCACATTAAAAACACTCAATAAATCAGCAATGGACATATGGGGAAGTTCGCACAGTGCCCAGTGGGCACCCAAACGGATGGGAAGAAAATGGGAATGTGTGCATCACTTAGAACTGCACAGGAAGGGTTAGACAGGTGGAGGAATCAGAGGCCCAGGACCTGGAAAAGAAGGGGAAAATGTAAACCTAGTTCTTTTGCAGGTGATAAAATTATGTGTCTTGAAAATGTTCCGAAATCAAAGGAAGAACTATTGCAAAAAAGAAAAAGAGAACTCACAAAAGCCACATATTATAACAGCAACATTTAAAAATCAGCAAGAACTTGTGTTTCTGGCAAGATGGATTCATTTTTGGGTATTTTATTTTTTTTGGCTTCCTATATCCCAGATGTGGAGCTGAGGCAAGCTGGAGATGTCATTGGGTGCAAATAAAACCAGAAACAACCTCAGAATCCTGTTCTCTCTAGCCAAAGGCCAAGCAAAGAGGCAGCCATGCAGGAGAGACAACTTTTAGTCAACACCACCCTACTGCAGGAAAGTCTGTGGCCTCGGCCCTCCTGACATCAGCCAAGGCCACTCCCACACGTCCACACATCAGGAAGGAGACATGGTCTGCTTGGGCTGAGCTGGGGCTTTTCCAGCCTTCCAGAGGCCATGAGCCCGGGGAGAAAGAGCCATGTGTGCACCACAGGAAGGCCAGCTCTGCAGCTGACATGGGCCTAAATGAGGTCCTGTTGCAGGATAAAACAGACACGTTGGGTTCCAACGGAAAACTACTTGTCAGAAGAGGATTTGGAAGATCTCAACCTGAATGTGGAAGACAATCACTGCGACACTGAGTTGTTGGTCTGACAAAAACTCCAGAGCACTGGGCAGCAGCGCCTCCATGAGCAGCGCTTCCATAAGCAATTCTAAGCACACTTCCGTGCAAAAGGAGGAAGCAGAGAAGTAGAACGTCTGAGCACAGAAACATGCACGCAGAGAAGACAAATTGAAACTGAGAACTGGAAGATTCCACTGAAGTAGAAAACCCTGTGGCTGGGACGGGTCCACTATCACAACACAGAACAAGGGGATGGGGACTGGAAATTGCAGATGGAACACGAACAGCCCCATGAGAACACAGAAAGCTGCTAAAGAGAAATGGACTGAACCTCAAGGGCCTGTGGGATTACATCTAAACTTCGAGTCACTCTGTCCCCAAAGGAGAGAAGAAACAGGGAGTGGCTGAAAACTGCCCAAATTGGTGAGATACAGAAATCTACAGGTTCCCAGAAGAAGAAAGAACCTCAAAAGGAATAATCCTAAAGAAACCCACATAATTAAACTTCCCAAAGGTAAAAACAAAGGAAAACAATTGAAAGCCATCAGAGAGAGACAACACCTTTCCTGGAGGACAAAAAAATCTAAATGACCGTGGGTTTCTCATCAGAAACCTCGGAGGTGAGAAGAAAATGGCACAATATTTTTCAGGTGTGAAAAGGAAAGGACTGTCAACCCCAAATCCTTTCCAGACTCCATAAAAATATCCTTCAAGAACATTGGGAAGTCCGGACATTCTCAGGGGAAGGGGAACTAAGAATCTGTCGCCAACTGACTGGCCTTGAGAGAAGAAGGGTGAAAGGAAGTTCTCTGCACAGAAGTGAAAGGATAACTGAAGGAGCCTTACAGCATCAGGAAGGAAGTACACAGTTGACAAAAATACGGATAAACGTAATAGGCTTTGCTTCTCCTCTTGAGTCTTACAAAGGACAGTTGATGGTTGAAGCAAAAATCGTAACGCTGCCCGATGTGGTTCTAAATACATGCGGAGGACATATTTAAGGCAATTTTATTATAAACTGTGGAAGTAAACGATTGTAATATTTAATTTACTTATTCATGAGGATGGAGAAAGATGTGCCATATAAACACGACCTCAGGAAAGCAGGAGTGGTTAAATTGATATCAGGTAAAGTAGGCTTTGAAGCAAAGAAAACTAGCAGAGACAGAGAGGGATGTTACATAGTGATATTAGTTAGGGTCAATCTGGCTAAGAGGTCACAGAAATCCTAAATCTGTGTATGCTGAGCGAGACAGCTACGAAATGGGTGAAACAGAAGACCATAGAACCAAACGGGGAGATGGGCAAATATGCAGTTGAGATTGGACACCTCATACCACTGTCTTGAAAATTGATAGAACAATAGAAAACAAGCAAGGTAGAAAAAACCCCCAGCAATATCATCAACCAACAGGATCTATCCGACACTTACAGAGTGCTCCATCCAACAAAAGCAGAATGCACCTTCTGTTCAAGTGCCCACAGAAATATATCAAGATAGATAGAATGCATCCTTGGCCATGAAGCTAATCTCACAGATATGAAAAGAATAGAAGGCGGACGGTGTGTTCCTCAGTGCAGTGGAGCTGAACTAGACACGAAGAAGAGAATAAAAATAGGAAAAGTTCCAGACACTTGGAATCTAAACAACAGGCTCCTAAATAATCCATGGGTCCAAGAGGAAATCTCAAGGGGGAGAAAAAAAACTTGGAACTGAATGGAATGGAAATATAATTTCGGGTCACAGCTAAAGAAGGCATGAGAGGGGAATTTACAACACTAATGCGCACACTTGAAGAGTCTCAGATAACTAGTCTAAGCTTCCACGTCAAGAACCTAAATCTGAAAGGGCAAGGTGAACCTGTGGAAAGCAGAAAGAGGGAATAATAAAGCTAAGAGTAGAAATTAAAAAAAAAAAAAGACTGTAGAAAAGATGTCAACTTTACCCAAATTGATATATAGGTTTAATGCCATGGCCATTGGTCTCAGCAAGATTTCTTTTTTTAGATAGATGTAGACGGAATCGTTACAAAATGTGTATGTAAAAGCAATGCACTAAAACTTTAGCACTAAAACTGCTAAAACCATTTTGAAAGAGTACAAAATGAGAGGAACCAGTCTGCCTGATTTAATTTTTAATTCCGGTAAAGTACGTACAACCTAAAGTTCACCATCTTGACCCTTTCCGAGCGTATAGCCCCTTAGTGTTGAGGGCATTCCTGTTGTTGTGCGCCTGTCTCCAGAAGTCTTCCCATCTTGCAGAAATGAAACCCTGTCCCCACGAAGGACCACCTCCCCATCCCTCCCACTCCCAGGGCTGGTGCCCGCCATCTGCTTTCTGTCTGTGACTTTGGCTGCTCCGGGGACCACGTCGTGTAAGTGCGATCATTCAGTCCTTGTCTTTTTGGTTGATTTCGCTTAGCATCATGGGCAAAGGTGGCATTAGCAGTGGGCAAAAGGTATGAATGACTAATTCAGTGAAACAGAAATTAAAAAGGGCCTTCCCCTCCTCCTCTGAAAAGGTGCTCAGTCTCACTCATGAAAGAGAAATACAAACCATGGCGACATGGAGATACATACCACATCCCCTATCAGGAGCAAGACCCTAAAGTGTGATGAGACATGGAGATGGGGAAACCATGGAGACATGGATTCAGCTGGAGACAGCTGAGAACATTTCCACCCCCAATGAGGGACAGTTAGCAGAGGTGTATATACACCGTTCCCACTTCCCAGAAACCACCCCAAAGACCCAGTGACATATGGCAAGATGGTGACACCAGTGCAGATGGTGACACCAGTTGTGGGGCTGATGGGGCTGATGCTCTAAGACCGGGACCCTGCCAGTGCATGCGCGAGCTCTTTGTATTTCCATCTTCAAAAGCAAGATATTTTGTCTCTCTCTTTTTTTTAAGGAGATACCTCCCATTGAATAAATTTTGGGTCCCACAAAACCCGGATTGTCTCTGGACACCAGGTTATTCGTTGGAACACTGTTTGAAATAATAATGAGGGATCCCTGGGTGGCGCAGCGGTTTGGCGCCTGCCTTTGGCCCAGGGCGCGATCCTGGAGACCCGGGATCGAATCCCACGTCCGGCTCCCTGCATGGAGCCTACTTCTCCCTCTGCCTGTGTCTCTGCCTCTCTCTGTGTATCTCTCATGAATAAATAAATAAATCTTTAATTAAAAAAGAAAACTGGCTCTTGACTTATGGGAGCCAGTGAACCCCGACAATGGGTGCAGAGCACTCTGGGGAAGAGCTTCATTCCTGAACTCACTGCAAAGGGGGGGGGTGTTTTGCATGCATGCGTGAGTGTGCGCACACACGATTGGGTATTAGATGGGCTATTGTAGATATGCTTTAAAAAGATCTTTCTTTTAGAGATGCAGACTAACATATTTCCAGATAAAATATACACACAGCACTTATTACGCTTGCTTTAGGACAGACTAGAGGAGAAAAGGAAAGGAAGGGCGAGGTGAGGGGCTCTGTGTGACCCGTGGAGGGGCCCTGCCTGCCCCTTGCCTCTGCCCGCTTCTCCCTCTGTACCTGCCCACTCCTGCTTTTGCCCTTCTCACTCCTGCCCCTGGCCACCTCTGCCCCTGGCCACCCCAGCCTTTGATCCCCCGGCCCAGCCTCTCAGGGTGCTCCCCTGCCTCCCTCCTGGGAGCCCCAACCTGGCTCCACAAGGCAATGTGCTCACCTGTGGAAGGGAAGGAGGCCTGTGTTCTGTCCACCCTGGAAGTGGCTCATGAGCGTAGCAGCAGGGCTTGGTGTTGAGTTAGATCCGAAGGGTGAAGACACTCTTGCCAAGGGGTTACAATTCCTAATTTGCAGGCATCTGCAGGGTCAGACAGGCTCTAGAAGCAACCCTGCTGCTCCCCAGGTTTGCTGTGAGATGCCGGGCAACTTCCGTAACCTCTCGGAGCTTCAGCTTCCTCAGTTGCACGGTAGGGATGACAAGAGCACCTGGGTGATTGGGTTGCAGGGAGCAGCAAGGGGTGTGCTGGTGAGCTCGGGTGGGGGCACAAAGCAGTCAGTTGGGTAGCAGCTCTTCTTAGGGCCAGCAGGGCTGCTTCTGCGTCTGCAAACACCTCATAATTGCTTTTGTACCAGACTTTGCCTAATGTTCCTTTTGCCTCAGCACACTGTCAATTCTACTTTCTGGTGACAATACAGGTTTTCACATTTTTACATCTTTGTACAACTTTTAATAGGAAATTGGAAAAAAAAAAAACTATATTGGTCATTTGTAGCAGGAGCCCACTGAAGCCCAGCCCAGAACAGGAAGGCTGTGGTGGAGAGGCAGGGGAGTGAGACAGGTGGCTGGGGAGTAGGTGCAGGGCTCCCTGCAGCCCAGTGCAGGCCTGCCAGCTGGAGGGTCACCTGCACAGACTGGCCACCCAGAGGGCCGGTTGCCACATAACCTGAGACAAACCTAGAATTTGAAATTCACAGGCCAGGGGATCTTCGTGATGGTGAGTTCAGTGCAGTGATGGGGCAAGAACTGGTGTGAGCTGGGGGGAATGTGCCAAGAGGGTGAAGGTGGATGGGGGGGGGGTGGGCACAGAGGCCAGAGGGCCCAGGAGGACAGGACTGAGAGTGGGCTGGCTCGCCTACTGATGGATGTGTGCATGTACCTATCTAGCTATCTTATTCATCAATCCTGTCTCTACTGTCTGTCTGTCTGCCTATCTACTTATCTATCTGAGTGTGAGAATGGCTTGAGTCCAGGAGACACCAGAGAGAATTAAAGAGAAGGCATACCTCCTTCTAGCCAGGGGACTTCGGCCTGGGAATGCAAGGTATCAGGGCCCAGTGGGAAATCCTGGTGAGTGAGGACATCCGCGACTGCGCTCTTTCAGGGAGCAGGTGGGTGCCTCACACGTGTGCACCTGTTGCTGACAGGGATGGCTGTGATCCCCACGTCAGGGAAGAGCACTGGAGGGCCAGTGGAGACAGTCACCTTCAACCAGAATGAGTTGCACCTGCTATTCAGGTAGAAGGTAGAAGGCAGATGTGACACAAAGCCCATCGCCCGTGGTCCATGGATGGTAGACCACCTGGAGGGGAGAGTAATTAAGGGTGTGCCTTCCTCCACTGTGCAGGCAGAGAGGTCTGGGGCTGTGGAGCAGAGGGCATGGCCACGAGCTCTCTTGCATGTGGCCGCTTCCCCTTGGTCACATGCGAAGTCTATACACCTTGGGTGGGCAGCACCTTGAGGTCTTTCAGTGCAGCCCTGATTGTCTCAGAGCGACAAAACCTTGATTCTGGATGCCAGAACCAGCTGCGGCCGGCCAGGACTGGAGCTCAGGGCTGGGGCTGCCGCTCCCCGTCGTCCTCCCCCCAGCATGGATCTCCTTTATGTCCTTGGGCAGTGCGTATGGATCCCCTTCCATGCTAGGGACTGACTTTTGGAAATGGATTTGTACCGCTTTCCCTGCCCTATTGTGTTCTCACATTGTTGTATTTTAAATTCCTTAGAGTCTGATGAGGCACATTTTTCGCAAATGCTTCCATAACATTGTTGATGGGGTCTATAGTCAGGGCAGTCAGAGAAAGGAGGAGAGTGGCCCTGCTGGGACAAGAGCTCATGTTCTTGCCCTGGAGCTTGTTTGCCGAGTGGCCCTGGTGCCTTGGAAACCTGTCTTCCTCTTTAAGCGGAGAGATTGCTCCTGGTGACGTGTTCTGCGTCCTGGCTCCGCGTAAGTGCTCTTTCAGGCATCTTCTGTGAATTATTCATGTGGTCTCCTTGACCACCCTGGGACAGAGGCATGGACACCATAGCTGCTGCACAGTGCAGATGGAGAGCTCAGAGGCACTGTCATTCATCCATCACCAGTGTTACCATCGTCGCCACCATAGGCATGGTCATCACCATCATCACTGTCATCATCATCATCTCATCATCATCATCATCAGCAGCAGCAGCAGCAGCATCGTGGTCATCGTCACTGTCATCACCATCATTTTTGTCATTGTCATCATCGTGGTCGTTATCATTGTCATCACCATCATTGTCATTGTCATCATTGTCATCATTGCTGTCACCATTGTCGCCAACATCACCATCACTGATGTCACTTTTATCCAGGCTGCATGGCTGGAACCCCGTCCCAGCTCCTGCACCGAGCCTGCTGTCTCAGAATTCAGGGCTTTGGTGTGGTCACTTGTGATGGCATGCATGTAATGCCGACACCGATGGAGGCTTATAAACATTTGCTCTCTTGCTCCCTAAAATGCATCGTGGTTAAGATGAAATCAGCTCTGCACCCAAGATCGCTGAGCAAAGTGCCTGATGTAAAGCCTCCAGAAAGAACTGGTTCGATGTGTGTATGTAGAATCCTCTATTTGCAATTCTAGGCAAATGACAAGGCCCCAGAAACTCCCTTGGGCTCCTCTGGCACGGTCCTGCTCTGCACGCAGAGTAGCTGATTGTGGAGCAGGGGAATGCAGGACTGACAGGCCTGTCCATCACCCACCCTGCAGGTCCTCTCGGGACTACTTGTCTCACCAATCTTTCCGAAGGGGCTACCCAAGCGCACAGAAGAGCAGTCTGGCTGCAAAGTGTCCAACACAGCAGCATCCAGAGCCCAGGGCGGCGGTGTGTGCACTCGCCTCTCCAGGGGGGGCTCCAGCAGGCTCAGGGTGGACATGGTGGAGGTTGCTGGAAGCTTCTCAAGCAGAACCTGGGAGTTTCACCAGTGCAGAGAGGCCCAGTGTGCATGCCGCACAGGCTCTGCCTTTGATGGACAGGTGCAAGACCACAGCTGATGTCTGAGAGAGACTGCCCAGGGCTTCCACTCACTGGCAGGGACGGAGCTTCAAGAAGCAGAGTGGCCTGAGGTGGGCTGTGTTCTGATCCTGTCTGTGTGCCCACAGGGACAGTTTAGAAAGGAGAAACTGTGGCTGCACGGGGCTATGGGAAGAATATGGGATGGACTAGGCTTAACTGGCTACAAATCCTACTCTTCATTTTCTGCTGGATGTCATTTTGGGCAAATTGTCACCTTAGCCTCAGTGTCCCTTCTATAAAAATAAATGCCATCTCAGATGCTGTTGAGAGCATTAAAGTGCTGATTTATAGCGTCTGGCATATTTTAGATCCCTTTCTTTTTAACCAGCCAGACAGATCTGTCCTCACATGGATGGCTCACTCTGCTGCTTGACGCATGGCTGACTTAGGACCTCACGGTGTACCTGATGCTGCAGACAGCCCCTTTACGAGCCTCAGAACAACCCGGGGGGATGGTAGGGCAGGACTATTATCCAGTTTCATTGATTCATCCACCCAGCACATATGTACCAAGTCCTACTGTGTGCTGGGTGTTGTTCCAGGTGCCAGGAACACAGCGGAGAGCAAGGCAAGGCCTGTGCCCTAGGAGTGTCCATTCCAGTTGGAGGTGGGAGAGGCAGAAAAATCAATAAATAGATGAATATATGGTTATGCACCATGATGCATGTTGTAGACACTGACAAGAGAGAGACCCTGTTTCATCTTAGTGGGTAGGGGTGCCTTCCATAAGAAAGTGACTTTCAACCTCAGACCTGGCGGGACAGAAGGGATAGCCAAGGCAGGATGGGAGGGACTCCCAAGATGATGCATGGCTGCAGCGGTGAAACCTGAAACTGGAAAGGAAATGTTGGGTGTTGAAGTTGTATACATGGAGTTTGCTGAGGGAAGGGAGAGTGGCCTTAATGAAGAAAATGGAATGAGCTAGACCACAGAGGAGCTTGGAGGTAATAGGTGCCATTTTGGATTTGGGAATCCACTTCAGGCTTTCAGCATGAGAGTCACATGCCAGATGTATGACAGAGGGCAGAGCTGTAGGAGTGTAGGGCAGGAGGACAGTCAGGAGTCTACTCCTAGGTCCAAGTGGCAGGAAATCACCTGGACTGCAGAGGTGGCATGGAGGCATGAGAGTGGTCAGTCAGGTTGTACAGTGAAGGTGCAGCTGATGACATATGCTGACTTTGGAGTCCAGGGCTTGAGGAAAAAGAGGAAAAGCCAAGGATAGTTCCAATGTTTTACATGTTTGTTGGTTTTCCATGGAATTGGATATGGAGCAGCACCATTTCCATACATGGCGAAGATCAAAGTCAGGCACAACATCTGGGAAAGGGCTGTGGAGGAGACTTGGAGAGAGAAGAGGGAGGGTTTGAGGAATACTTTGAAAACAAAACCAGTAAGCTTGGCAAGTTATTAGGTGGGTGGCATGAAGGCAAATGAGGGATCAAGACAGATTCCCAGAACACCAGGGCTCTCAGGTCTGTCTGGGGCCGCCCTGCCAGTTAGTGGAGGGGTTTGACCCAAGATGTGGTTCTTCCTAACTCAGAAGCAGGTATCCAGTTCCTTCGTACAAAGCATCTTTCTCACTGAGAGTAGGCGAATACAGTGCTCATGCCAGGAAACATTTCCCAAGTGCCTACAAGGATCCAGGTGCCACCGAATTAGGAGGGAAATCTCAGCCCAAGGCTGCCCACAGAGTGGCCAGGTAAGAAGAGAGCTTCCAGAGAAGGTGTAGCCTTGCCGGTTACTCAGTAGAGGCCACATTGTGAAGAGAAACACAGATAAATCTGAAGAACTCAATGCAAAAGTAATTTCTTCACCATCCAAGAGGGCAGCAAGCTGGCTGCTGAGGTCCCCTGTCACTGTACTGATCCATGATTTTGAGTCAATTTAGCACATTATGGAACGAGCTGGTGTGATGGAAAAGGTTAGGGAGTTTCACGGATCTGTGTTAAATTCTACAATTTATAGCTATTTAGTCTTGAAAAAGTCACTTTAACTTTGCTAAGCTTTATATGAAAAAAATCTAGTACTTGTGATTCAAGATTGCTGCGAGGATTAAAGATAATGTGTGAAACATATTGACCATAGAACTGGGCATTCAATAAGTGATTAGCGAATGACTATGGATAGCAGTGGCGGCTTTATAGCAACAATGACAATGGTGATGGTGATGATAATGGTGGTGGTGATGATGATGTTAGTGATGGTGGTGACAGTGGTGATGGTGATGGTGGTGGTGATGACCGTGATGATGTGATAATGGTGGTGATGGTGATGATAGTGGTAATGGTGGTGACAGTGGTGGTGATGGTGATGGTGATGATGGTGATGACGTTATTGGTGATGATGGTAGTGATGGTGATGTTGGTGGTGATGGTGGTGATGGTGATGGTGGTGATGGTGATGATGATGGTGGTGGTGATGGTGATAACAAAGATGATGATGATGGTGATGAAGGTGATGAAAGTTAATGAGAATTAACATTAGTCAGCAAGTACATCCCATCCTCAGGAAAATCATACATCAGTCCTAACATTTAAAAGTGCCAGTTCTTCTTACTTGATAATGTAAAGAGTGTTTTGCACTTACCCGTGTTAATGTTATTTTGGGTGTGAATATTCCACTTGATGCCAAACATCTCAGTGAAAACTGAAAATGCAGTCAAACATCGGAACGTGCTCCGACATCCAGATGCAGTGATATCCTGCCCACAAAGTACAAGTATATGCGATGGTTATTTTTTCCAGTTTTCATTCTGTCATTTGGCACGGGACTGACTTGGGCACGTAATAATAGCTATCAGGAGGTAGGAATGTGTAGCAGACACTTGAAAAGAATTCAAAGAGAATGGCATATTGTTGCTGGAATCTGATACATTAGGAACAAACGCGGGCAGGCTGCTGCTCTTGCATCAAGCTAAGTGGTTGTTGGAGGAAGGAACAGCACGTCTGCTTGGCGCACAGTGTCTTTTCTGCACAGACTCTTAGGTGTGATACGGTCTAAAAATAGCCGCGCTCTGTGCTGGGCTGTCTGGGGAATAGCTGTTGGCCTCTCAGCTGCTGCAGCTACAAAAAGCAATATGCTCTCTGGAAAGGTATTAGGCTGGGGCTTTGTTCTGCTGGTGTTGCTTCAAATTGTCTCTCCTGGAGCAAACAGTGCCTGCCATGCCTCCCCTCCAAGCAGGCAGGGGAGAGGGGGTGAGGGAGGGGCTCTCGGGCAAATCTTGACTCGGAGCCGTGCACCTGTGTGGGCACATGCACTCGGATCTGAGTGCAGGTGTGCAGCTGGGCACTCAAATCAGAGAACCTGTGTGTGTGTGTGTGCACACTATACATGTGTATGTGCATACACACGCATACACACGTGCACACACACCCCTAGACAGTGTGCAGCTGGGCACTCAAACCAGAGAACCTGTGTATGTGCATACACCACTCACGTGCATACACACGCATACACACATGCACACACACCCCTAGACAGTGTGCAGCTGGGCACTCAAACCAGAGAACCTGTGTATGTGCATACACCACTCACGTGCATACACACGCATACACACATGCACACACACCCCTAGACAGTGTGCAGCTGGGCACTCAAACCAGAGAACCTGTGTATGTGCATACACCACTCACGTGCATACACACGCATACACACATGCACACACACCCCTAGACAGTATGCAGCTGGGCACTCAAACCAGAGAACCTGTGTATGTGCATACACCACTCACGTGCATACACACGCATACACACATGCACACACACCCCTAGACAGTGTGCAGCTGGGCACTCAAACCAGAGAACCTATGTGTATACATACATCACACGTGTGCATACACACACCCACGTAGTTAAGTGAAAATTCCACCTGTAATATTCTGACTCATATGTTCAAAATACACAGGCAATTGGTGACAAACCTGTGATGAATCTTGGGTGATTTCCGATTTTCTTTTTTTTTTTTTTTTTTTTTAAACATTTTTTTTTAATTTTTTTTTTTTAATTTTTATTTATTTATGATAGTCACAGAGAGATAGAGAGAGGCAGAGACACAGGCAGAGGGAGAAGCAGGCTCCATGCACAAGTGTATTCATTTTTTCAATATAATGTTTTCATAGAAAACCTTAAATGAAAACCCTTTAAACCCTTGGAAATAAAACTCAGATTGATGTACTTAAATAAGACACCGTAAGTAAAGCTCTGAGCAGCGTCCCTGGCACATGATAAAGACAATAAATGCTGGTTGTCATCATGTCCACCACCTTCGTTTCCACCATTACCACTTCTCCTATGGCCATCACCACCATCACCTCCACGTCTACACCCTCTACCATCATCACCTCCACCACCACCACTACCACCACCATCATCATGGTTACCTCCAGCGTCCTCACCTCCTCTGCTACTACCTTCACCATCATCATCATTATCCATCTAATAGAAACCAAGTCTGTTCAAAGTGATTATCACATATACTAACACAACCCAAGTGTGCCAACCCAGGCTGCCCATGTTACAAACATTGGCAAAAGGTGGGCTTGTGACTTCTCTGGAGCTTGGAGTGAACCAGACCTCATGGGTGAGCAGGGAGGAGGGGCGGCTACGCTGACCACAGGCCAGGGGCCCTGGAAACACGGGGTGTCTTGCTACGCACCAGATTGGAAGCAGGGCGTGACTGATTGGCTGGCCATGATTGATCGTCCTGGAGTTGGGGGACAGGCTGATGGGAGGCTGAGTCTGTGAATCGTTTACAGCTTTAATCTCCTCAACGCAAAACAAAGAGTTTCTCTGATTTTTTTTCTCGCTGAGTTGATGAGCTGAGACGGGACACTTTTTCACAATTGCTTGGGCAGATTAGACAAAGCTGAGAGTTAACTTCTAATTGCCTTGAAACTGAGCCTGAACCAGGCCACTGACGAGCCTGACTGGTGGTCCTGGCTGAGGGGAGCCTTTGGGATGGGCTGGGTGACTTGTGAGATCTGAGCTCCCTTTTCTCCTGAAGCCTCTGCTTGGCCTCACCAGAGACGGCACAGGGGCATGTCATTCATGGTGGACATCAACAGATTGGGGTTCAAACCCCAGCAGCTGGGGGGCTCAACCCTGACCGTATTGGCTATGCTCTCACGCACGTAACAGCAACAAGACCATCCCGCCTTCCCACTCCCAGGGTGTTGAGAGGTTGGGAGATACAAAGCCTCCTGTGCAGGGCGCCACCCGTTCCCAGCTCCCATCCTTGCAGAGGGCCTCCCCTGACTTGGTGTACCGCCCTTGTGGGACCCGAAGGGGAAGCCACCCCGGAAGACAGCTGCCCTCCATCTGGGCCGGTGCTCTGTCCTTGCTTCGTTTACCTGGTTGACCTGGAAATCCAGTTCTGAGGCTTGAGTGGATCTTGCCCTGGGCTTCTTCAACCCCCTGCCCCCATCTGCCAGGGAAATCGTGGTAATCCAGGGGACACCAGTCCTGCTCCCTGCACGGCCTAGGCCTTAGGAGCTGAGCCTGCAGTTGGAAACAGAATGGGGCAGCAACCCACGACCGATGACCTCCAGTCTAGACCCTCACACCATGTGCCTCTCGCTCATGCCTCCCTGGGGCTGTTTCCATGATGCACCTGGTGAAGGGTCTCACCAGGGCTGCTGTGGAGAGCTCTGTGGCTCACCTTGTCGCCGGCCCTGAGCAAAGCCCAGCCAGGAGCCCGCAGCCACGAGTGTGGCCTGTGGCCCAAGGCGGGGTCTGCACTGTCACCAGGAGGTGCATCTTGTCGCCCAGCCATTGGGCACATCTCAGGGCCGGCAGGTCAGCAAAGGCACATTTCCGGTCCCCTCCCTCCCGACCCCCAGCGCCACTCATTTGCTGGTGGCCACCTTGGCAGGGCGAGAATTGCGTTGAACTGAGCAGGGATGTGCTTGCTGCCTGAGTCCTCCCGTTCTGCTCTGTACTTCTATGGTTTTAGGAGACTCGAGGAAGGCTGTTGGGTCCAAAGAAAGCCTAACACTGGAGGGGGATCCTTATGTGTGTCCTGCAGTGTCACCTTTGGTGCATAGAGCACTCTGAGGAACAGCACTGGGATTCAGCAGGGTTGAGCGTCCTAGAACCAGAGCCCCGTTGTCCCTCAGCCCGGGGCTCCTTCTATTTTGCCCTCGGGCTCCCACGTCTGCATCCTGGAATGTTCCCGAAATGTGGGTGGGAGTGCTGGGGGTGGAGGTCCTGCTTGTGCATGGTTACAGTAGGACAGGGGAAGACAGACACGGGTTCAAGAGGCAGGCAGTGTGGCAATGGCTGGCAGGCTCACCGTCCCTTGAGGTGATGGTGTCTGTGATATTGAGACGGGACAAGAAATGTATATATTTGGCCTTTGTCCCCATTCCTGGCACAGAGCTTCTAACCTTCTTGGAACTTCCTGAGTGATGGGGTGAGAAGGGGTGGCCTTGGTATTCATGAGGAGCCCCCTTCAGCCACCCCTGAGTTTATGCAAATGAGGAGACTCCAGGTGAGTTCTCAGGTCCCCTCGGGATGCAGGTTCGTTGCCAACCAGGTGGTTTGAGGGGGGGAACGTTCGGCCCCAGCCTCTGACCTCCAGGGAGTGGAGAAGACCTGAAGATGGAGTCAATCACCAATGGCCAATGGTTTAGTCAACCACGCCCACGTAATGAAGCTTCCATAACCCCCTGAACGGTGTGGGGTTTGGAGAGCTGGCCGATGGGCCGGCACAGCAGGTGCTGGGAGGGGGGTGCTGGGGAGGTCACCGAAGCTCTGCTTCTCTTCCGTTAGGCTCTTTCTGCGTTGTATCCTTTATAATAAACCAGGAATCGTAACTTCGCTGGTTTTCTGGGTTCCGGGAGGCTATCAAACTTGAGCAGGGGGTTGTGGGAAGCTCCGACTTCATAGCCAGCGGGTCAGAAGCACGGGTGATGGATGACCTGGGCCTTGCGGCTGGCGTTGGATGTGAGGACAGCCTTGTGGGACCGAGCCCGTACCCTGTGGGGTCCGCGATGACTGCGACGAGAGTTAGTGTCAGAATTGAACGGAATTGTAGGATGTGTAGGATGCCCGGGGAGCACCAGAGAGCTGGTGACGGTGTCGGTGCGGGGAATGTGATGTGCACCTGAATCACATTCCGTGCGGGGACGTCACCAGCCTGTTGTTTGGGGAAGAACACTCACCCCTTGAGACCGCCCCTCGCTCCCTGCCCTCACAGCCACGGACCCCCAGGACATCCTGTGAGTTTGTGCAGCTGGCCTAGGAGTCTACACCAGCCAGGGGCAGGGTGGGGCCAGGCGACACTTCCTGAACAAACGTGCTCATTAAAAATCGCCTTTGAGCCAGTCTCCGCGCTGGGTGCTGCAGGAGGGGACAGGACGCCGTCTTCCGTTGAGGTTTTCACCCGTCTGCTCGACCAGCGGCGACGGAGGGGCTGCTGCGTCCCATCCTGCGCCGGGTGCCGTTGAGCAGAGCTGCCCCGGGAGGCCGAGCGGGGGGGACCTCACCCAACTCAAACAAGCTCATGACTGAGCGCACCATCCCTCTGCTACTTTTGATTCCCCCCCCTTTTCTTTCTTTTCCACTTCTCTTTTTTTTCTTTAATAAACAGAGCATGGGTATTAATAGTCATGGAAAACATCACATATATTTACTGGCTTGTAGTTAAGGGACTGCTTCCACCAGTAGATGCATACTGACTTCTAAGTTACGCGCAGTGTTCTGGAGAGAAAACCAGTCTGTCCATAGGAATCCTGCTATAATTTCCTTCTGGTTCTACTGAAGATAATACAAGATATTATGTTGTGTGTGAGCCGATACTTGGGAGTGAAGATGATGATGGTGGTGATCGTCCCGGGGTTGTATTTATGTGCCTCACTAAGCTTTCCGAAGATTTTTCTATATCTTTGTTATTTTCTTCTCCTTCTTCTCCTTCTTCTTCTTTGTCTTCTTCTTCTTCAAGATTTTATTTATTCATGAGACACAGAGGTAGGCAGAGACACAGGCAGAGGGAGAAGCAGGATCCTGCGGGGAGCTCCATGTGGGACTCGATCCCAGGACCCTGGGGTCACACCCTGAGCCCGAAGGTAGATGCTCCACCGCTGAGCCACCCTGTTGTTTTCTTCCTGTCCTGGGCGGGTGGAGGAAGTGCTGCTCCAACACCTCTGGTTAACCTACTGTGTGTTACAGGCTGTGTCCCCTGATAGGTCTTTTACATGAATTAATTTTACTCCACAATCTGCTCACTTTACAAGGGGGGGGGGACAGAGCCCCCCTGACACCCAGGTGGAGACTTGGCCAGGGTCATGCAGCTGGGGGTGACCCTAAGTCCAGAGGAGCCGCCCAGAACGTGCACTTCCTCCAGAAGCACATAAAGGGCTTTGGGCCCTGCTCTCAGCCAGGCCCTGAGGTGAGCAGATGTAGCCGGGAGCTGGCATCAGGCCAGGTGCACCCCCAGCCTCATCTCCAAACCTCTGCACCGGCTGCTCCCTCTGCCGGGAATGTCCTCACCCCCGCGGTCGGAGTCTACACCTGCTCCGTTGTGAGGGCCCACCTCAAGTTCAGGCCCTCTACGAGCCTCCCGTGCATCTGTGGGTGTAATTTCATCCCTTCCTGTCTCTGCTCATCCAGGTTTTGTGTGTTATGCGTCTCTGCTGGGCACAGCCCGGGGTTAGCCTGCAGTCTGTGTTATGCTCCGACTGGTTCTGTCAGCGTCCCGAGAGCAGCCTCCCCCCCTCCCCGTGCCCAGTACCCTGCCGGGGGCCTCATGCAAGATCAGAGTTCAAAGACCTCTGGGAGGGCTGTGTAAATGTGTGAATAAATGAAGAGGCAGGTGAAGTCTGCAGAGAGCTTTAAAGGCTGGGCAGTGAAGCGGGCCCTGTAGTCAGCAGGCCATGGAGAGCCACGTGGGGGACGAGGCCTTCGTAACTGCCTAAAAGACGTGGGGTTGAGTTATTGATGTAAAAGGGGGTGAAGGCTCGGAGACCCATCAGAAGGCCACGGAATGAGTGTTGAATCACATCCTGAATTGCCAGCCACCCCTCAGTGCCTTGATCCCAGCACCCCACCCCCGCCGGGCAAGGAGACCCATGGGGGGACCAGGGAGCAGTGTGGGTGTCTTCCCTGATGTGAGCGCTAGGTGGAGTCTGTGGTTGAGAAACTTTAGAAATTATGGCAAAAAAGAAGAGCATTGGGTGGGGGGGGAGGGGTGTCCAGGAGGACCATCAGGAACCCTGGTGAGTGGAGTTTGGGTCAGTAAAATGGTAGTGGCATCCATTTATAGATAGTCAATGACGCCTAGACGTGCGGCAGCGGTGCCACCCACCAGTCATTAGGTGCCGGGGTTGGTGAGGGAGTTTTCAGAACCAGTTTTATGACAGTGACCTCAGGAGGTGTGTGAACCTGCCTAGACCAGACCCTGAGTCCAGGATCTCCCCCAGAGATTCCAGGCCTTTCTGTGGACACAGGTTGGTGTTGGAAATCATCCTGCTGACCCACGAATGCCTGAGCTGCGGGCCCCGATCATGTCTCGGGGTCTGGTTTCAGCTCCATCTCCGTCTACCGTTAGGACCCGGGCACCTGGCTAGGCTTCAGTCCCTGTCCCTGGGTCAACCCCATGCCTCTCTTGCTCTGCTTTCTCGTTTACTTACCTCTCTTGGTCTTTTTGGAGCCCCTGGTGTTTAAGCCATCCCCGAAGGACTCCACGGGCTTACTCTGGAGAGCAGTTGGCCTCGCTCACCACGAGGATGGTAATTCGGGTCAGCAAGGTGTATGGCTGCTTCCTGTGGGGGAGAGGCTTGTTCTGAGCAATGGTTTACATGTGGGAAACCTACAGATGCGCACCTGTGCACGCATGTGCGTGTAGATGCCTACCCAGGAGCCAGGGCTATTCTTTGTGTTGCAGGACGCTGGCAGGTGACCCAGTGCGAAGATGGTCAGCTTAGCTGCCCGAAGACCTGCTTCCTGGTCCTGAGCCTGTGCCGTGTGCCCACCCTGGTGGCCGGTGTGAGTGCTCCCATCACAGAATCTGCATGTGACCCGTGGATTTGTTAGGGGCCTGGTGGGACAACCAGCTCCAAGTGCTGGGTTTGCATCTAAAACACTGGTGCTAGCAAATACTAATGAGTCTCATTAATTGCTATTATTACTTATAAACACGCTGGGGTCATATTTTTCAGGTCCAGCTCTCGATCCTCTGAACAATGGCAAAGAGAACACACAGCTAAATAAATATTCACAACTTCTCTCAGTCTGGCACATCCTCCGTGTGTACCCTAAGAGGCATTTTCCGCTTTCTCCTGGGCTCCCCCCACCTTGACACTCCCGGCATCTCTCGGCCGGGCAGGGTTGCCCAGCGCTGCCCCAGCCGTGGAGGAGTGGGCACCCGAGGTGCCCTCACAGCTTGTGTGCCTCCTCATCCTCCCCCCAACGGGATTAGCAGCCGGCCAGCAGCTCGCAGAGCTGATGATCCAGTGCTCGGAGGAGGGGTAACTGTCCCTATAAAGGGCGACAATATGCCCAGAGACACGATTATCTCCTCCTTTCGGATCTAAGATCCTAAGTCAAGTGGCCACTAATTGACTGTTTTGATGAACAATGTTGGTGATTGTTATGTGGGAGTCCCTCTGCTTGAGCTCCCCGTCTGGGCCTCCTGGCAAATACACGCTAAATAAGTATCCGTCCTGCATGTGTAGAGAAAGGGCCTTCCCTTGAGGAGAGGTCACCATAAGCTCATTTTCCTCAGGAGCTTCAGGGGGTATGACAGTGCCTGGGTCTGCTTGGATCTGCTCGGAGCACCTGGAGGCTCTGCGGTGGGTCCTCTGCGCATGGGGTCTGGGCTGGAGGTGCAGCTCTGCTCTCCCAGGGTGTCCAGCATGTCCTCCCAGGGGCACCCAGCATGTCCTCCCAGGGGGGCCCAGCAAGTCTTCCCAGCAAGTCGTCCCAGGGCACCCAGCATGTCCTCCCAGGGATGGCCAGCACATCCTCTCAGGGCGCCCAGCAATCCTCCCAAGGATGCCTAGCATATCCTCCCAGGGGTACCCAGTACATCCTCCCAGGGTGTCCAGCACATCCTCCCAGGGGCGCCCATCACATCTTCCCAAGGGCAACCCAGCAAGTCCTCCCAGCAAGTCCTCTCAGGGGCACCTAGTAAGTCCTCCCAGCACGTCCTCCCAGGGATGCCCAGCATGTCCTCCCAGGGTGCCCAGCACATCCTCTGGGGGCACCCAGTACATCCTCCCAGGGTGTCCAGCACGTCCTCCCAGGGGCGCCCATCACGTCCTCCCAGGGGCAACCAGCAAGTCCTCCCAGCACGTCCTCCTGGGGGCACCCAGTACATCCTCCCAGGGTGTCCAGCACGTCCTCCCAGGGGCGCCCATCACGTCCTCCCAGGGACACCCAGCAAGTTGACCCAGCATGTCCTCCCAGGAGACCCAGCAAGACCTCCCAGCATGTCCTCCCAGGGATGTCCAGCACGTCCTCCCAAGGACGCCCAGCACATCCTCCTGGGGGCACCCAGCACATCCTCCCAGGGTGTCCAGCATGTCCCCAGTCTGCCCCTCCCCGCACCCCAGCAGGACAGAGGCTACAGGCACTTTGGAGTTTGACACAAGTACTAATCAGGAAGGAAGGAATCACCACCTCTTTCTGGTGGTTGTCTTCCTCCTCCTCCTCCTCCCTCTCCTCTTGCTCCTCCCTCTCCTTCATCATCACCTCCCTCTCCTCCTTCCTCATTTCCATCTCCGTCGTCACTTTCCTGTCTTTCTTCTTCATACCCTCTCCTACCTTGCCCCCTTGGTAATGCACAGTCCTTATTTTAATAAACTGACTTGTACTCGTTTAATTAAACTTGTAAAACAAGTATTACGAGAAAGGTGCTGAGATCTGGTGGCAGGTGTTGAGTAGAGATGAGGGACAGTCATGAAGGGGATTCTTTCCACAGTGCTGTTGGTCCAAGATGGGGACCTTGATGATGCCAAGTCTTGGGGGACATGGGGTCTGTGGCAGGTGTCTGTGGTCCTGCCGCAGCTCGGCTGCAAGCATCCTAACCACACAGCCCAGCTTGATATCAGCCTCCTTCAGGGCCGGGCTGGGCTGCAAGATTGGATTTCAACTCAAAACGCTTTGACCTTGATCAGAGCTCTGCTCCCTTGTCCAGCCTCAGCCCTAAGCTCGAGGATGGATCATCATTCTTGGAAATTTCTCTACGGTGGCCTGACCTGCTGTGTCACCGCCCAGGACAGAGCAAATCCATCAGTTCCCATTTGTCAAGGGTAAACTATTTTAAGATAGCTGGAAAAAAGGGAGAGTGATGCAGCCTCTGGAAGAGTATAAAGCCGTCCCGTGGCAGGTGGACTGGCCTCATGTGGCCTCAACGGACCAAACCTACGGCCAAGGTGGATTTTGCCTCAACGGAGGTACCAGTTTTGTTCCTGTTGGGGCTAACCTCACGTGGATGCCGAGGCAAAAATTAATCACGATGCTTGTTAAAGATGACAAGACAGACCTGCTCTGAGGAAGGCTAGTAAAACGAGGTCTTGTGGTGGGAGAGAGAATCTGGGCTCAACTCCAGATACAAGGGAAAGTGGGGATTTGTGGCCCAGGCGTGGATGCGGGGCTCAGCGGGTGGGAAGTTGCTACGAGGAAACGTGGGGAGTGGGCGGGATTTGGGCTCAACCAACATTATGGGATTTTTGCTGAAGGCAGGTCCGGGTGGTCAGACTTCGTCTGGGGGTGTTGGGGATGAGGAGGCTGATCAGACGTCAAAAGTGGGGGGCTCTCAATAAACTAACTAGCAGGGTTCCTTCTAAAACTGGACCCTGCAGACAACACAGAAGCCCCAAAAGTCAGGGCGTCCCTGGGAAGTGACCTCAGAGGGACCCGATGCCAAGTCTGGTCACCGAGAGACTCTGTCAGGAATGGGGTGCTTTGGGGTTTTGTGGGCTCCCCATCCCCGGGGCAGGGGAGGGGGCTTGTCAGGCAGAGGCTGGACAGACGGCCTGTGGTGTAGGACAGCCCGTGGTGTAGATATGAGTGTGGGGCTTAGAGCATCTGACCTCCAGGTCCCCGTGAAAGCCGACACGTCACGATCCTGGACTGAAGTGGGAGCCCGGCCTGGGCCCGGACACCCGCTCAGGAATTCTGCGAGCAGCTTCATTACCGAATTACTCCACTTCCAACCTCACACCCGCAGTGCAGATGGGCTCGCCAACACCGGGTATCGGGGAAATCTAATTTAATTTCACTGTCTGCTGAAGACGGGGCCGAGATGGGCTCTATATTCTCGACTGGCTTTATTGGACGTACGTTAATGTTAAGTATCTTCGCATATCACATTTTCAGGTACTTTCGGGGGCTGCTCTCCGCTGAGAGTTTCGGATCTGAATGTTAACTGCCAGAGTCCACTTCAGGATGCCAGACGAGCTCCGTCGTCACCCCGAAGAGGCTCTTCAGCTTTCTCAGATGCGGTTTTGTCCCTTGAAAAAAAACCAGGCAAACAAGACTTGGCTGCCTTGCTGGCTTCTTTGGGTCGTATATAACTGCGTCCCCTGGACCCGGAGAGGAGGGATTATTGCCCAGGTTTTATGGTGGAGGAAGTCGCTCTCCATCTCCTTGGCATCGGTGCTGAAACGGTACGAGCTGCGGTGACCAGTCGGTGCTGCGTGGATAGACCTCTCCGCCCTTGGGTCGTTCCTCTTGGTCCTGCCCCCCCATCCGCCCCTGAGGTGGGCGGCACATGATTCGGGGGCTATTTAAAAACATATCCGTGCAAGCGTTAACTTGGAGAATTATATCTGCCCGTCACTGGGGTCTGTTCCATCCGTCTCATTAGAGAAGTAGAAGGAAAGTCAAGGTGAGGGTCAAGTGTCTACCCTGCTAGGCCCTGCTCAGAGGCATGACCCAGCGGGGATCCTGGGGAAACCCAGTGGGCCAGGTGCTTGCTGGGAGAAGGGTGGGCCCGGATGGGGAGCAGCAGGGAGATCCCTGAGGTCGGCGCAGGGATGGAGGCCCGGTCAGGCCTCGCAGGTGCATTTGTCTCTCTGGGCCTGGGATGGTCCCACCCTCTCTTCCCCAAGCTCCCTCCTTGTGACCATCTCCGCACTTGGGTGCACGCTGAAGCTCCAACCCCTGCCACCTCTCCACCCGGGCTGGGAGCTCTGGGGACAGGGCTCTGAGGGGCCCCTCTTCTTTCCAGTCCAACCCTACCTCTGAACAGGGTCATTGAGGGTCGACGCGGGCCCGTCCCAGGTGTCACCTCTGTGTCACCCATCTTTCCCCATCACCTCCACCTACGGGTGAGGAAAGTGGGGCTTTGTGCGGCAGGATGATCTGCCCCAGGTCGGATGGCTGGTAAGTGACAGAGGTTAGGCTTTCCAATTTGAGCCCTGTACCCTTGTGGTTGCCTCGAAGCGATCTCCACAGGAGCCGTGACCGCTCTCCAACCGGGCTTCGCAACCTCGGCCGCGGGGCAGTGGGGCCGTCGCGGGCAGTGCGGGGCCCCGAGCAGCACCCCAGGCTCCAACCACTAAGGCCAGCAGCGCCCCTCCCGGGTTTGACCACCAGGACGTGCGCAGACGTCGCAGGTGTCCGAGAGCCGCTGCTCTAGGATGAGGATCACAAAATCATTGTTTATGGAAATATACTCACTCTAAGGGACACCCGTTTTGAAAGTTGTAATAGGATACAGGAAACTCGCCTTGCTCCCAGTTCCCTGCTTGTAATTTCGGAGGCGGTTTCTGCATACCCAGGCTCGAACGTGCAGAGAGTCTGCATTTTTCTCCTAAAGCAGGAGTATTTCTGTTCCTCTTTTTCATTTAACAATTTCTGGATTTTTTTTTCCACTTAATAACAATTGGAGATTTTTCCTCATCCCGGTAGATACAGAGAGGGACAAAATCGTGGCAGAGAAAGTGCTCAGGAACATCTCTTGATGACAAGTCTTAATCTACTAGAAACGGAATTAGATACACTTAACAAGGCTTTTCGGCGTCTGCGGAATTAACCCCACGGTTTTTCCCTTTTGATTAATTATGAGGAAGAGCTATATTATTTGATTTTCTAAATATTGAGTCATCACTGAGTGCCTGGAGTGAACTCCCCTGGGTCGGGTTGTGAGGCTCTTTCACTCTGTTCTTGGACCCTGTTTCCTATCACTCGGGGGTTTCCTGACGTATTTTATGTTGAAATTTCATTTCTAAGTGAGATTAGTATCTTTCTTGTGTTTTCTTTGTGAAGCTTCGGTTTCACTAGAATTCCACCTTCATGAAAACCACCTGGAAGCTTCCTTTCGCTCCATGTCCTGTGCTCAAGCAAGCATATTTGATCTATCTGCCTCAAGGAGTGGGCAGGACTCGTCCCTAAAACCACCTGGACCCGGTGCCTTTTTTTTTTTTTTTGGTTGGTCTTTTACTATTTCAATGATACATTTCTACATATGGTATCAGCCTTAAATGCCACGTTTGGAGCCCAACAACGTGATACGGAAACACCAGAATGCACTTTCCCTGCTTCCTCCTTCCCTCCCGCCCCCCTCCCACCGGCCTGGAGATGCTATGTCTACAGGGTTGGGATCCTAGTACTTGTTGGCTTTCCGTCAGGGGCCACGGCCCCCGAGCAGGTTTTGGTCTTGAAGCTGCAGTGAAACCGAGTGGGTTCCCACACCCGCCCGTTTGCCGCCGTGTCGCTCCCTTCTCACCAGAATCACGTTCCTCAGATCTTTGGATGCTCAGAACTGCTTGTCTCTTGTTCTGATATCTGAGTGCTGGTCTAGTCGAGAAAACAAACAGGTCCCTTCATCTCCTAGAATCGAGCATGTCTTCGGAGGGGGTCGGGGCTGGTTGGGATTTTTCTGCCCTCCTGAGTATCTCGATGTGTTTTTGTCCATATCAAGCTCCCGTGAATTCACCAGACTATCTGGGTGTGGATCACTCTATGTCCTCCCCATCTTCCCTGGAATATGGTGACACCTTGGGCTTTGGAATTAGGTCTCATTTTGTTGGTGAGACTTGAGTTACACCTGCGTGCTTTTCCTCTCTGGTTGGTAGGGACCCGGGGTACGCTCCTGTCAGAACTTTCCCACGCTCCCTCGCATTCCCTCCTTCATCACCCTACATGCTTCGCTCAGGTCAGGGTCTCTTGGGCTCCCTCCAGTGCCACCAGGACTTCTCGACCCTCCTCGTCTGGCTGACCCCACGTGGCTCCCAAGCCCCCATAGCCCGACTCATTCCTGCTGCCCTGCCCTCCAGGTCTCTGGACTCATGGTGACAAGTGGCTTGCTTTTCCAGGCCTGGGTGACAACTCGTCCCCACCTCCTGACCTCGATGCCCCTTGCTGGTCTGGCTGCTTCCTTTTCCCTTGTCCCCCTCAATCGTCTTGTGACAACTGAGTGATTATAGGAGGTGAGCACTGACCATCCATCATCGAGGACCCTGCTTGCCCTCATTTGTCTGGGTGTCTCCCGGGTTTTGCACAGAGAACCCCATGTCTTGGACACGTTGGGAAGGTCGGCTGCTCTGGTGCTGAGTCTGCTGGTGGGTGGGGGGGTCCATCCAGGCTCCCCAACCTGTGGCCCCTCGTGGCTCTCCGCCAGCACTTGGGTGCAAGGCCGTGTGGCGGTGCCATGAGGGAGAGCGCCCGCCCCACATCTCGTAGGGACTCTCGGGTTTCCAAGTGCCGCATCCCCTCTATCTGTTTCTTCCTCCTCCTCATCACTGGGCAAACTTTATCTTTTTTTTTTTTTTTGGTGGGAAAACTGGTTTTTACAGCATCAATCTTTCTTCCTAAATTAACAGCATCCATATGTTTTTTTTTTCCTTCCTGTACTTAAAATATGCCGGTTCTTACAACTCCAAAAGACATTTTTAAAAAAGATTTTTGATATTTACTATGGTTTAAAAAAGTTTTTTTTTTTTTTAATGTAAGTTATAAAAAAAGCCCTCCTTCACGCCTCTGATGGTCAGTATCCCAGAATTTTGGATCTCTAAATTTCCTTCTAGTGGGGACTTTACTACTCTGTTCTTTTTTACCCAGGAAAGCATCAGGGAGGCCAAAGACGGCCTGCACCAAGGCGAGGTGGCGGCCGTGATGGTGACAGAGCGATGGTGCAGACGGCAATCTTACACGTGGTGGGCGGCAATGATGTCCAGGGTGCTGAAGGTGACAGGAGTCAAATCCTAACATGCTCCCTCGAGTCGTGCCACCTCTGAGGGAAGGCCCGTGACTGACTCGGAGAGGGACGAAGGAAAAAGCGGGCCTCTGCCAAGGTTGTGAGCTGGAGGCAGCCGTCCCATTCATCACAGGACACGGAGGGCCTGTGTTATCTCCGATGTCCTAATGCAGTTTAATTATAAGCAGGGATTAACCTGCAGCAGGAACCCTATCTCACACTGCTAATGAGCAAGCAGCCATAAACTATTCTTTATAAATCAATATGCAAGGAATTAAATATGATTGCCTGGCTGAGTTTGGCCCCATAGCTAATGAAACCATAAAATATGTGATTGATTAGAGGAAAGTTTGCAAAAGGTTGATTAGTTTGTTTTTCTTTTGTAATCAACTGTTGGAGATCACAGACCTTGAGAGAAGCACCAGCTGCACATTAACTCTGGAACACGTCGCCTCAAATATCCTAAAACGCAGGTCTGGGTGTCATCTCTGGTGTCTCCAGGGTGACCCGCCGTCATGGGTGAAATGGGCTTCCTTCTAATATTCGTGCACCTAGCATGTGACAGGTTTTGGAATCAATGGTGGGAGTGGGCACGTGTTGTACAGCCGGCTCCCTCTGGGAGCTCTGTTAGATGTTTGGGATAAACAGTGTGACTTCATGGAAAAGTAGCCCATATCTGCTCTGCTTCAGGTGCTCAGGGGAAAGCTGAGAAGTCAGGATTGTTGGCCAAAGAACCCATGATAACAAAATCCAAGGCCACTCCAGTACTGTTTCCTGAATGTTCACTTTGGACCAGGAATGAGGCCAAGAGCTTTCCTATCATAATGGGCTCATTCTTTACAGCCAGCCACTGAAGCCCGTGGTTCTCTTGTCAGTTCTAGGGCCACCCCCATCTTCTGGATGAGGAAACCACAGCAGAAGTGAATTAATGTCACCCAGTTCTTAAGCCATGGAACTGCTAGTCTGAGGGTGTCCAAAGCAGCTGACCCCATTGGGACCTTTCTCAGTGCACCTGCTACAGAGTCCTCAGGTGGATGGGCAGGCAGTGAGGTAAGCTGGCGATGGAGAGTAGGAGCAACCGACAATGGAGAACCTCAAATGTCAGATTCTTCGCCCCCTGGACATAGTGGGAGCCATTGTGGATTTTATTTTGCCTTCATTGGCTCCAGGGAGGAAATAATATATGCAGCGTAAGACCATGGCGATGAAAACGGAGTGTGTAAGAGATTCGGAGTGCAGGGTCGGGGCATGAGCCCGTCACATAAGTGTAGTAAGTGTGGGTGTTCACGTCCTGGGTGGAACCCAGTGGAGTGTCCACATAAGGACAAAAATAAGTATGCAGATAGAAAAGACCGAAGCAATAAATAAATAAATAAATAAATAATAAATAAATAAATAAATAAATAAATATTTTAAAAAAGTAAAAAGAAAAAGAAAAGACCGAAGCATGGTGATAATTATAAAAAAAAAAAAAAAAGAATTAAGTAAGAAGGGCTTGCACATCGGCTAATGGCGGATTCGATTTGGTAGCAGGTTTTCACCCCGAAATCTAAAAGAAAGCAGGTTGAGAAAGCTCCTGCCCTCAGTGAGTTCGTCATCTGACTACGTCAGTCTTCAGGCACGTGGAGCAGAAAGGCGGGAGGTGGAGTAGCTCAGGGAAGACGTCACAACGATTCTGATGGCTCTGATTCTGATGGGGGTGGTAGCGACCACAACTTTGGGACTTTGGTGTCTAACAACGTGAATTTTAAGCTATGGTCCAGGTGAACCCCCTGGTTCCAGTGGTCAGGAGACTCACGATCTAGAAAGGACACAAGGCCACCAAATCAACAAGAATGGCAAGTACAAACCAGACCAGCGACTTCTGGTTCCTCCCTGCCCTGGTCTCCTGGCACCCCCTTTGCAAGAAGGGTGGGGGTACACGATTGCCACAGGCACCTGGATGAGGGAAATGGGAGGGGAAAGGACTGACGGTGACTGGAGTCCACAGAAAGGCAGCAAAACCATCTCTCCTGCCAGCAACTGTGACCCACGTCATAGACCCCGGCGAGTACACAATCCTCCAAGTCTTGCGTTCGGAGCCCACCGTCCTTCCAGGTAACAGGACTTTTCTGAGGATAGGTGGCCAGCAGTCCCACAGACTCCCAGGGCTGCATGTGTACGGGATCGGGTTGGCCTTGGGGTCCCATCAGCCTGTGTTGCTGGGTGAGACCACTGCTCACGGGATCATAGTGGAGGCAGGTCATCCACAGGCAGCCCCAGGGACACCCTCACTCTCTAACTTTCTATCATCCTGAACCCCTTGCTCTGGCCTCTCCAAGGCCACTGAATCTTGGCTCCCCCAGACGCAATGTTCTGCCCTGTTTAAAGGGTGGGAGTTTTGTCTGTGCTTTTCCATCACACACCTTATGATTACCCGGACTCTAAATTATTAGGAGGCTCATCATACCTCGTGCAGCAGCACCTGAACAGTCACCACTGTTTCCTCAACTTTCGGATCTCGTCTTTGCTCCTTCTGTGGCTTTGGGTCCCGGCCATGTGCTTGGTGTCCCATGGGAGGGAGGCCTGCTGCCTGGACGCCTGTGCTGGGATCTGCGATGATGCCAATGGCGATGACACTTTCTGGGTGTTGACCCGTGTCGTTTCTGACCAGGGGGCAGGGTGTGTCCTTACGTACTATAATAGATGACAACACTCACCCGTTGCTCCCAGGGCATGACCGTGACACCCGTGTATTTCTAGCCCCTCCACGGGGGCAGGGATTCTGGGATGGAGCCGATTTACATGAAGTGGCCATATTCTGAAAGGATGGGCTTGCTGTGTCCAGGTAAGCACCTCAGGTAGCTTCTAACACGGGTAACCCGGTAATATAATTATTCCTTCTGAGTCTTCCTTCGGTTCTAAGAGGGCTTTCCTCTTCCAGAGACCGATCCTCGGGTGAGCACACTGAGGGCTATGTCCCCCCGGTTGGCGTTTTCCTTCTTCGATGATGATGGGCTACCTTCTGGTTCAGCGCCAGCCACCCTTGACCATGCCCACTTGGTGTAAATGTTGCCGGCATCTCCATGTGTGTTTGGCTATGTGGGGACCATGTGGGTTTGAAGCTGTTGGAAGTTCAGGGGGAGATGCTATGCCTAACAGCAGCTCCGGGGGGTAAAGCCACCATCTGTGGCCTCAGCTGCCTTTAGCGCCTGGATGGACTCCACAGATCACCTTGAATCTGCTGCATCTATCACATGCCTCGCTCCACCGGAGTAGAATAACAGCATCTTGGTCACCTCTCGTATCTCACCTGACTATCCCTCAGCGGCAGACCCCTGAGAGCCCGTGGGCAAGGAAGTCTGAGAATTGTGAGGGTGGCCCCACGGTCCATGCTCCCAGGAGGGGACTTGGGAGAGCAGAGGACTTGGGCGTCTATGGAAAGCGTGGGCCACGGTAGGGAGTCCCTCTACTCACTGCGTGGGCTGGGCAAACGCTGGTTCCCAGCGAGGAAGCCCTCGCTAAGGGGTCCCCGGGCACATCTAAAGGGAAAGCTGCCCTCTGGCCATATGGACACGTAAGGGGAGCCTACAGACACAAGTGCTCCTCGTGAATCATCACGACACCCCTTCCCACTCGAGATAGATAAGATCCCAGGGATGACAGCACAGCTGGTCACTGCCCGCACCCCGCCACCCCGTGGTCACCACCGTCACCACCTCACCACCCGCCTCCGGTGGGCCAGTCTGCTCGGCATCACCTGGGTGCGTTCATCGTTAATCTTGAAAGGCCACTGGTTGTGGACGATGCCGCGATGCCCACACAGATCGCATTTGCAGAGCTGCCCATCCGCACCCCCAGGAGTCGTGATTAGGAGGCTAATGGCCTCCAGAGGCTGTTCTTTGCTGGTGAGCAAAGAGGCTACCTCCTGGGAAGCAGAAAGTGAGGATGGGATTCTAGGACCATCCACCCATCCCCCAGCTGGCTGGCCCCCGAGGGTCCCCAGCACCCTCCATCAGTGGAGAATCACTGGTCCCGGGCAGGCAGGCCGTCAGCTGGGAAAATCCCCGCCTCTGTGAACTGGGATCCAAGGCAGGTGGAGGGGTTACACTGGGCCCGGACAGGGAGGGCATGGGACCCTAGCCCTCGGGTGGGGACCAGCCAGATGCAGTTCAGCACCTCCACCCCCTGGAGTCTCCCCTTCACTCCCTTTGGGGACCTCAGCTGAGCAGCTGGTTTAGTTGTAGGGTTACCAGATGTCATACATAAAGGACATCCCGTTAAACTTGAGTTTCTGATAATCAGCAATACTTAACTCAGTGTGAGTCCGGTCACCGAGTGGTAACAGTCAGGGTTGGTTGGCCCTTTGGTTTTCTCACCTCAGGCTGTTGTCCTGACTGTTCTGGAAGCCCATTTAAGGTAAAAGATCCTTTTTAAGAAAATAAAAATGTAGAACTTAGTTCATTGTAGTAAATAATATGCATTTGATTACAACTGAAGACCTTTTATATGTATTTGTAAGAATTACCAAAATATACCTATTATATACTATGTAATATTATATTATAATTTATAATAATACTTTTCCTTTTATGAATTGCCAGATCATCCTTGTTCAGACTGCAGTTTGGGTTATTATGTTATTTTCTTGTTGGTTTTAAGAGCACTTTATATATTGAGAACATTAACTGTTGTACATGGATGTGAATTTTTGTTGCTTGTCCTCTAGGTTATGTTTGTTTTAATTCTGTAGAAAATTTTAGTTTTTTTACCTTAATGCATTCTGATAAATAAATTTTTTCTATGAATTTATTTTTTTAATTTCTCTTATAGATCCAGCTTTCAGATGAGATAAATCATCTCCTCCATTTTGTTCTATTATAGGTTTCATGATTTTATTTTACTTTTTTCCTGGTAAGCTTTCTAAGCCTCTGTTTATTTTGGTATATGTTATGGGACAGGGGTTGGGCTTTGCTGGTCTTGAAATGATTACAAGTCAGATTTTCTTGGCCACTTATCAAGAGGGAGATGACTCCTTCTCCTGACATTCTCCATTTCTTTTTTTTTTTTTAATTTATTTTTTATTGGTGTTCAATTTGCCAACAAATAGAATAACAGCCAGTGCTCATCCCATTCTCTGTTTCTTTACATCTTTTTCTGGAAGACTTGTTCCTTTCTATGTCCACCCTTGCCCCACCGCCATATTGCTTTACTTGCTTTGAGGAATATTTGACATGAGAATCTCTTTTCTATTAATTTCCCTTCGTGCAGTATTCAGTGGCTGTTGTTAGCTATTTATATTTCTTGGAAAATTTGAGAACCTTTCTGTCAAGGTGTAGAAATGCTCCGATGGGATTTTGATTGGAAGTACAGGAAATGTATAATGAATCTGGGGAGAAGGTACCAGAGCTGGGTGAGGAAGCTTCTCCGTGGTCCGCAGAATCCCTTCTGTGCTTGGTTCAACCTCCTGGGGTTTGCCCTCCCACTTCTGGGACCAGTGGGGGCCCCTCACATCGGATCCCTCTGTCTGTGTGAGCCTCAGACCCTGAGACTCCCGGGAACTGAGGGGCAAAGGGGTCCACAAGGTCCTGCAGCCTGCCCTTGCCTCTGGATGCGGGGCGGGGGTGAGCAGGTCATCTCCGGTCATCTCATTTCTCCACAAGTGGTGAGGAGAGCCTCAGTGCTTTATACCTTGGAAGTTCATTCCAGAGGCCCCACTGGAACCCATGGCAACTGATGAGCAAGCTGGGGAGACAAGGTCTTCTAAGTCCCAAGGTTACCTTGGTGGCAGGGTGGCCAGGACTTCGGCCTGGCCTGTGTCTCTGCCAACGTCTCTCACTGTGTTACAGGCCAGGCGTTGGCTGGCCCTGTGCACTGGGCCACAAGGAGTCAAATCTGATGCTTCAGAAAAGCCCCCGCACACAGCTTCGCGTGCTCACCTGCAGGATCCAGGCTGGCTGAGCTCCCAGCACTTGACTGCTTTTCACAAATTGAATGAACCGATTTCCCTCTTGCTCTGCTGCTCAGCTGACATCCAGAAAGTGTCTGCACTGCAGCTGAATTGTCCCACCAGCAAATTAACACCCTGGCAGGTTTTACAGCAGAAGACACCTGGCCGAGCTCGTTCTCGCTGTGCATCCCTGCCCTGCTGGGCCTTGGTTTCCCCACTGAGGGGGGCGGGGGACTGGTGGGGACTCATGCCCAGCAATCGATGGTCCTGAACTTTGGGGATCTCTGCGGCTTCGGATAACAGGACAGCTGCCCTTTCCGTGCAAAGGCCTCATCGTGCTGGAAGGCATCTCTGTCTTCCCGGAAGACACTTATTAACACGTCTTCAAAACCCAATTTTCATCTCCACCTCCACTTCTCTTTCCCTAGGAGACTTTGAAACACTAGAGCTTTGAAGAAGAAAGCTGCCTGTTTCTCAGGGAGCAAATTCCTTAATCCGAGCCCACGTCCCTCTTCCCCGAGATACTCTGACACATTTTTGATCGCTGCAGTGATGCTAAGTATCCAGTGCAGTGATCCTTCTGATTTTTATTGACTTTCCTTCTGGGTTTGAAGTAGGCATCAGAGTGGGCGTGGGGGTGGAGGTGGGGTGCTGTTCCAGGACAGATGGAGTTGACTTTGAGCTGACTCCTGCATTGATAGGCTCACAGCTAAAAATTGGCAACCAGTCCCCCGCCGTCGCCAATCATTGCTATGCAAATTTGATAGAAAAGCACCACAGGTGTCCTCAGCAGCTGGAAATCAGTCTGCATTGAAATGGGAATAGATGCCATCACTGAGTATTAGAGCGCTGCTATCCAGGCCCAGGAGTGGGAAAAATCCCTTCTCTGTCAAAACTGTCAAATTACTCACCCAAGGGGAGACGCCAGACTCTTAGCTTTTCTGTTCCATTATCTGCAGGGGCAGGCGGCCAGTTGTTCTGGACGCGGCCCACCTGTCCACTGCTCGCAGGGCGGCCCCTGCCAGGGACAGGTGCCCAGGCTGGCGGAGGCCCCTTTCCGGGAGGGAGGGTGCGGGGATGGCGCTCTGCCCTGATGGCCCTGAAAGCCCCGTTCACTGGCCTCTCCTCGCAGCGTTGACAGAAAGGAGCCTTCCTTGGGCACCAGGGCTCCCCCATGAATAAATACGAGCCACAGGATGATTTCATCCTATCAGCCGTGGCTTCGGCAGCTTCCCGACACGTGTAACTCTGATTCTGACAGGAGAGTTTTTACTTTGTTTTTTTTTTTTTTTACTTTGTTTTTGAATTTCACATCATTAATATATTTTTAAGGATTTTATTTATTTATTTGTGAGAGACACACAGAAAGGGAGGCAGAGACACAGGCAGAGAGAGAAGCAGGCTCCATGCAGGGAGCCTGATGCGGGACTCGATCCTGGGACTCCAGGATTGCACCCTGGGCCAAAGGCAGACGCTCAGCCCCTGAGCCACCCCTGTGCATCCCTCATTAATATCTTTTTCCTTCTAAACTTAGTGTCACTGAGCATCTGGATGTTCAAAGGTTTGGCTGTGAATCAATTTCCAGCATGTATACGATGCCACCCGCGATCCTGGGAGCTGGGAGAGGCGTCTGGAGTCACCCAGTCTGCACCTGCTGTTCACAGATGGGGAGACTGAGGCCCAGAGTGAGGACATGGTCTGCCCAAGGTCACTGGGCAATCTAGAGGCCACGTTGCAGCCTTGTGGGACTAAGGCTCAGGCAGGAGCTTCCGATCAATCGTGTTTCCACTAATTCAGTCATTCATTAATTCATTCAGCAATCAGCCTGGGAGAGCTCTGCTACCCTGGGTTGGAATATGGGCCCAATTCTTTCCCACCAGGGTCGAGGGGACTTCAGAGGGGGTGCAGGTGGAGGCCACCAACTCAGAAGCCCTTTCCTGGAGGAGGGAACTTGGAAGGCAGGGCAGCCCCTGAGCTGTGGGCACACATCTTGTGCAGTCGGGATGCAGTGGGAGGAGAAATGCTGCGGGAGTGGGGTGGACGCTGGTCTGAGGACGCTCGGGGCAGAGGTTCCTTTGAGCTCCAGCTCGGAGAGGCAGGTGCACAGTGGAGGGGGGCCAGCAGCGGCTGAGAGTAGAGCACACCTTTTAAAAGGTAAAAAACTATGACTCCTACAAATACAGAGTGAGCACTGGTTGAGACGGACTGGCCTCAGTGAACGGGGAAGCAGCGGGATCGAGAAGCTGATTCCAAGGCCAGGCTTGGAACGGACGCGTACCCGCCGAGCCAGGAGAGACGCACTGAAGTGGGGTCCCCGCATTCGAGGCGAAGCCCGTTATTGTCCTGGGGGTGTCGAAGGCCTAGCCCAGGGGGTCAGCCTCTCTAGCAGCCAGGAGACATTTGCAAATCTGCTGGGCAGAAGCATACAGGTTCACGGGGTGGAGGGGGGTGGGTCTCAGAATCTGAGCCCTGGTCAGTAGCAAAGAGCGTATCCAACAAAGGTGTCTCCTCGAAGCTAATTCACACTTGTGTGGCCTGAGAAGGCAGATTGAAAGTCGTCCTTTGGCTCTGTGGGTTTTCTTTAAACAGAGGCCGGCTCTGGGGTCTGACTGCTGTGTCCACACGCCAGCTTCCCCACTGTCACTGGGACTGTGGGGACACGCTGTCACCTGCTCTGTGCAGCGGCTGCTTCTTCCGAGGGGACAGGAAGTCATCCTCTATGCAGGCTCCGCGTGCCCTGAAGATTCAGTGCATGCAGGTACGAAGTGCTCGCTCAGGAAGCGTCGCCAGTATGAACAGCACGATGTGAATATTAAGGGAGGAATGTCTGAGCGGCGTCCAGACTGAGTAGTCGCTGGGTTGCCTAGAAGCTGCAGAGTGGCCCGGGAGGTGTCCGTGCACGATGCCCCACGAGTCAGCCACCCTGCGGAGCTGGCCTGGGAGCGGCCACGTGGCTGCTCAGGACCTGGACTTTGGGACAGGGAGGCCTTGCAAGGTCCGTGAGCGGGTCCACTTGGGCAGGAGTCAGCAGGCATCCAGCAGATGTGATAAGGCCACAACCCAGTGGTGTCGGGGACAGACGGGACAGCCACGAAGAAGAGAGCTCCCAGGGAGCGTGTGGGGTTCGGGGGCTTCACGGTCAGCGAAGGTGGGTGTCTGTCCTGCGTCCCCGATGGGAGAGCAAGTGGGATAGGGCAGCTGAGGGGCAGGGCTGGCCTGCAGGGGCTCCTCGACGATGCTGCTGAGTTGTGCATCAGAGCCGGCGCTTGGGGGGGCCTGAGAGAGTGTGGCCCCAGTACGATGGCCCCGCACTGGGATGCACGGGACGCAGGTGCTTCCCGAGGGATGTGGGTCCCTGAGCGCATCCCGACGCAGACGGCTCCCAATCTCCTGCTCACTCACCCTCTGCCTGACGCTCCTGCACTTGCCAGCAGGGCTTCTGCCAGAGGCGACCTTCATGGCAGTGAGTTTGATTTGAGACAAAGGAGAGGATCTACCTCCGTCCCAGCCGAGGCCTACCCTGGGCCCCTCCCTCACCCCTGCGCACCCAGGGCCCGGCTTGTGGCCCAGTCCTCACTAAGCCCGCTGAGTGCTAGGACGCCGTCTACACCGCAAAGTGTGTCTTTTCGTCCTCTCTGCCTTCACGCTCTAGGAGGGCCCTCCCCAGCCCGGTGGGCAGCCCGCCAGGGTGGATTCTCTCAGCTGAGAGCAGGGGCTGGGGTCTGCTGCGGGGCGTGGGCTGTGGCCTGGCTCAGGTATAGGTAATAGGTGCAGGGGCTTCTCTTGTGTCTCCTTCCGGCCTGGGCAGGATGCAGCCCAGGGCTCCAGCCTCCAGGAGTGTGGCAGGGCTGCAAATCCACTGTACTTGTAACCTTCTCCCGAGCCTGGGAGCTCTCCTTGGCACCCAGAAGCTCCCCTCCCTGGATCCCAGCAGCCGGCCACAGGGCACTGCACGACACTGCACCCATCAATTCTTAAAACCCTGCCCGGTCCTGGCCGCCCACTGGGAAGGCTCTATGGGGCATTCTCCCTGGCTCCAGCCTCAGATCTCCAGAGGAAGTCTTGTGGTCCTCCCGGACAGTCTGATCACCAACTCCCTGCTCCTCCTCCCTGAAAGGTCCTTTAGCTGGGGGCAGATGTTTGCAGATCCCTGAGCAGCACGTGTTTCCACCAGCTACCTGGTAGAGGGGCCAAGGCTTTGAGTTTGAGTATTTTGTTTGGTTGTTTCTCTGGAAAGTCCTCAGCTGCTCAAACAAGGTGCTTCCTTCGCGGCTTTACCGTCTCCCCGAGTTGAGGGGCTGAGTGGCCTGAGAGTGGCCGCGTCTCCGAGGGCGAGGGAACTTTGCTGAGCATGTGCGTCATGCCCTCAGGTACCAGGCTGGGCACCCTGTGCCGTCCGGGTCAACCCTCCCGACAGCCCCGGGACGCAGGTACTCTCAGCCCCTGCGGGGATGCGGAGTCAGGGGGTGGACGATGTGTCCAAGATCCCATGCTATTCGCGCGGCCAGCTCTAGCCTGGTTTCTGCCCCTTTGGGGTCTCCTGCAGCGTCGGAGGGGCCCGTGTCATTTGCTCGTGTCACACTTGATCGCTGATGTGAACAAAACAGCAGAACAGGTGCTCGGGTATTTGGGGGTGGAAACAATAACACAGAATGAACAACACGCAGCATGCTTCGTGGAGCGCTGGCAGGGACCCGTCCAGCCCCACATGCTGGCGGGTTCGGTGACAGGAGGAGCTGGGATGGGCTGGAAGCTGCCGGGTGGCCGTGACCTCCGAGGCTCACGAGGCGCCTGGGCGATGACGCTGTCCGGGCCTCCTGCTCTGAGCTCCCGTGGGTGGACACGCCAGGCACTTCGCACGTAGCAGCCCGCAAGCAGGCCCCCGCAAAGCCCCGTGTGGAGGTTTGATGGCACCCACAGAGGACACCTTCTCCAGAGCAATGGACGTGGAGGCCACAGGGCTCCTGCAGGGGCTCCCGCGGGCCCACATCCAGGGTCTCGTGTGGGTCATGTGGGCTCACCGCTAAGCCTCGGCTTCTCCCTGGAGCAGCTTGGGGCCCTGGGGTGAGGAGCGGGGCTCTTCCCAGCTGCAGGGTCGTGAGGAAGGCAGACAGCCCCTCGGGACATCAGTCCCTCCATCAGTCCACAGGCCAGCGTCCCAAGGCCGGGGCCAGCCGTGGAAGGATGGGCGCTCACCTCGGGTGGCCCCAGGCTCACCCTGAGAGCACTTTCTCCCCATGTGTGGAAGGATTTGGGGGCCCCTTGGGGTCACGGACACATTCACCCATCTTTACTGGGACCTGCGATCGCCTGCTGTGTGCTCTGTGCTAGATGCGAAGCCCGCCCCGCTGGGGCCATGAGGGGGGTGCTGAGGCTGGCATCACGACCACCCAGGGGACGCGCCAGGCGGGAGGCAGGCATTCACTCTGACACCAGCGGTCGCTCCCCCACCCTTTCCCGCACTCTCTTGGGCCCCTTCTGAGTGGATGCTTCGTGGTCACACGTCTTTGGAAAAGGATGTTCTTTCTCTGTCTCCAAACTCCAGAATTTTTCAGACTATTCTGAGATAGAGTCTGCCCACCTGGGTAAATGGATCCTAACCCTAAGCTTGCCCTGAACCCAGAAGTCAGGGGCAGCTCTCCTCTGAGTGGAGGGTGAGGGGCAGGCGCTGGGTGGTCGCCTGGGTCTCCACTGCAACAACTGGGTGCCTGCCACCCGGGGCGGTCCGTGCCATGCCCCGCGGGACCCCAGGAAGCCCAGGTGTCGGCTCCTGCCTGGGAGCCACTTCTCCATCCACTTCTCCGGGTAGATGGCTTCCCTCTGGAGGAAAGTTCTAGATGGTCTTGGAGACGGGCTATATGGACTCTGACTATGTTGAGATAACCGTGGCACGGGTATTCTGATTGTTTTTCTTTCTCCCTGATAAGGTTCTGAAAGTAATAAAGAAAGGTGCTCTGAGGAACAAGATAATGGGATTCAAGCGAAGGAAGGAAGACGCAGACAGCCGGACAATGTTTCCGAGATGCCCCCGATGACCTGCGGGAAAATCCTTCCTTTTAATTGTCACTAAAGAGATTATACAATTTCCTGTTCGGGTGTGAAGTGTTGTGACCAGCAGCGCGTAATTAAAGTGCATCCCCAATGGGGAGATAGTGGCCCAGGTGGGCGCCCCAGAGCCCGCTGCGAAGAACCCGTTCGCGCTCTCTGGCGGCGTCCTTATCGGCAGGCTGGGAGACCCAGCCGGGCCTCGGGACTGGGAGTAATTAAAATACCTTTAATTGGAAGATTCTATAATGCCTTCTGCACAGCGGAGCGTAATTACCAGTCTGCTCCCCTGGCCTCCGAGGGCCGCCGCCCAGGACCCTGGAGCTGTTCTCAGTGGGGAGAGGGCTTCAACATGCAGCGGACAGTGGCGGTGTCTACACCGGCCGGCACGGAGGTGTTCCGGAGCCCGTGGGTTGGGAGGCCGATGGGAGATGGGCCGGAGGGCGGCCGCGGCCTGCAGGTGCGCAGGCGGGACCCGCCGGGGAGGACGCTGGCCGTGCGTGGAGGTTGTGCTGAGATCTCACTGCTGCTGGAAGAAATGCTGACCATTGTGGCTTGAAACCACACACCTGCTGTCTCGCAGCTCCAGAGGTCGGCGTCCAGACTATGCAGGGGAGGCATCCTCCCCCGGACGCATGTGCCTGGGTAGTGGCGGGGGACCTGCTGTGTCTTCGAAGCCAGCAGTGGGGCGCCGTGCAGCGTGTCTCAAAGTGTCTGACGTGGGCTCCTGTTGTCCCTTCTTCTCTGACCCTGCAGACAGGAGGACCCTCTCTCGGGGATGCTCATGCTTCCCTCGGACCCCCGGACACCCCGGGATGGTCTCTGACTTCAGACCCTTTGGTGCATCTGCAGAGTCCCTTTTATCGGGTAAGGCCACACTTGGGTCGGGGCATCAGGACGTGGACATCTTTGAGTGTGTGTGTGTGTGTGTGTGTGTGTGTGTGTGTGAGACGACCCTGCCCGCCCCACGCGCCCCAAGCCCCGAGGGAGAGCCGGCAATGAAGGGGTCACAGAACTGTGTTTAAAGGGAGACCCTGGGATGCCAGAGAAAGGAGAGTCCCGCGGCGGCCCTTCCTAGAATGTATGATACAATGCACGTAACATACAATTTACAGCATTGACCAGTCTAAAGTGGCTTAATCAAGTGCCACTGAGCACCTTCGCTCGCAGTGTTGTGCGACCATCAGCAACGTTCGTTTCAGAATATTTTCGTCTCTCCTCTTTGGAAGCTCGCCCCCTCCGCCGCCCTCCCCCAGCCCCTGGTGAGCCCCTGACCCACCCTCTGTCTCCCCGGATTCATCTAATCTGGACATTCCGTATATGTGACATCATACGATATGTGGCCTTGTGAGCGCTGCTTCTTTCACTTCGCATGACGCTTTTAATGGTCATCATTTTCTTAAAAATATTTCATTCATGAGAGAACCAGAGAGAGAAGCAGAGACACAGGCAGAGGGAGAAGCAGGCTCCCTGCGGGGAGCCTGATGCAGGACTCTATACTGGGACCCCGGGGTCACGTCCTGAGCTGAAGGCAGGCGCTCCGCCGTGGAGCCACCCAGGCGTCCCTAATGGTCATCATTTGACATGAATCCGGCCTTTGCTCCTCTTAGGGCTGAATAATATTCCGTTGCGTGGTTGGGCCACGCCGTGTTTATCCCTTCATCCACTGTGGACGTGAGCTGTTCCCACCTTTCAGCTCCTGCGAGTGGTGCTGCCCCGGACAAGCGCATGTTTGGATATCTGCCTTCATTTCTCACGTTTATAACCCCTAGGGGTGGATTGCTGGGTCCCAGGGTGACTCTATGTTTGACACACGAAGACAACCTTGTTGTTCTCAAAACAGCCCGCCAGCGGAGTGTGGCTGTCCCCGAGGTCTGGAGGTTTCCTCACAGGGTGGCTGCCTGGGGACGGCAGGTGCCGTGCGGAACAGCGGGTGGGGATGGCGAGGACCCACTGATCCGGGGTGGGAACAGCAGGGCGGGGAAGGAGGCCCCTCTGATAGGGGTGGGAAGGAGGCCCAGGGGTGCACGTCCTCGCTCTGTTCCCTTATAAACTCCCCTGCAAACCTGATGATTTTGATCATGAATCTACTGTCCTTCCAAGGGACCATGATGGTTCAGGGTCATTTCTCAAGAGCCCGGGCTGTACCTGGGGGTGGCCTGGTGGAGACACCACGGTAGAGAGAATCGTGAGGTGGACCACGCTGACCCTGCACAGGAAGTGACAAGGACAGGGATGAGGGCTAACTTAGTTAGGGTCATGACGATGATGACATCGGCATTCATGCTTTAACTGACAGCAGGGACCGTGGACCACATCACACGGAGCCAACATGAGGTGTCCTGTGGCCACTAAGGTGACTGCTTGTGCCCACCGAGAAAGCAATCACGGACCCCGAGGGCCTTTTGCTTTTAAAATTCTGATTCGAAAAAAAATAAATAAATAAAAAAAAAATTCTGATTCGATTTATTTAAAATCACACTTAAATATAACTTTCTTATCCTGTTAGATTCAACTTTGATGTTTGATCTTATTTATAAACTTAGATGATTACATTCCCTTATTTTACATGGATTTAACGTATCGAATATATTTGATTTTCTTTTCTCTCTCTCTTCCTTTCTTTTTTTCTCTTTCTTTCTTTCTTTCTTTTTCTTTCTTTCTTTCTTTCTTTCTTTCTTTCTTTCTTTCTTTCTTTCTTCTTTCTTTCTTTCTTTCTTTCTTTCTTTCTCTCTCTCTCTCTTTTCTCTTCTCTTCTCTTCTTTTCTTTCTTTCTTTCTTTTTTTTTTGTATTTCGAATTGTCTGACTAGCAAACAAACCTCTCAAGCATTTAAATAATGAGTGTAAATCTAATAAGTTAAGCTAACAACCTCAGAGCATCTGATTCTCTGTTTCAATATACTTTGTCAACATGGAGATTAATAATAAATGTTGCCATCTAAAGCGCCACGTACACTCGTGTTGGCAACACAGAGACGACATAACCACCCATGATTCCCCGTGGCCCTCCTGGTGGTGCCCCCAACTGTCTGCCCGTCCACGTCTCCTCCAGTACTTGATTCAGTCCATCTTTAAAATTTTGCTAAGTGTTGCATCACTAAATTCCACACCTGAAACCAATTTTTACCGTATGTATTTGCTAAGTAACATTTAAATAAAAACCTGGGATTAAAAAAAAATAAAAAACGATGGGCAGCCCAGGTGGCTCAGTAGTTTAGAGCTGACTTCAGCCTAGGGGGTGATCCTGGAGACCCGGGATCGAGTCCCCTGTCGGGCTCCCTGCTTGGAGCCTGCTTCTCCCTCTGCCTGTGTCTCTGCCTCTTTCTCTCTCTCTCTGTCTCTCTCTCTGTCTCTCTCATTAGTAAGTAAATAAAATCTTAAAAAAATAAAATAAAATAAAGGAAACAAATACAATTATATTTGATTACTAGATGACTAATTAAGTTGGATGTATTTCTTCATATTGATCAATCATTTGGATAGACTATTTTGTGTACTATCTGTTCAGGTCTTTCCCTCACTTTTTATTGGGTGTCTTTTTCTCTTGAGAAATTGGTTAAACTCATTTTTATGTATTGGACGTACGTGTTCCAACATGCTGCAAATACTTCCTCCTTGTCTGTGGCTGGTCCCTTTACCCTTTGAAAGTTATTCTTTTTTTATTTTTAAGATTTTATTTATTTATTCATGAAAGGCAGAGAGAGGCAGAGACACAGCAGAGGGAGAAGCAGGTTCCATGCGGGGAGCCCGATGCAGGACTCAATCCCGGGACCCCGGGGTCACGCCCTGAGCTGAAGGCAGACACTAGACCGCTGAGCCACGCAGGCATCCCTGGAAGTTATTCTTTGATTCAAGAGGTCCTTAATTTGATCCTTGGAAGTCCTTAAGTTTGGTGAGGCCCTTTTTTATTTATCTGTATGGTCAGTATTTTTTGTATCCTGGTTACCACGCTAATTTTAATTTATACCAACCGTAGGAAATTCTGTTCCCGTACAAGTCGGTTGCCAACTCTTTTAGTTTGATGGCACAAAATCACATTGTAATACATCGTGTGCCCAAAAACAGACCAGTAATTGTTTTTTTTTTCTTTTTTAATGCATTACTCTCTTGAATCATTTAGCGAACCATGGATTTCCCTTTCCTGAGAACTTTATTTCTCAGCGTGGCTGCAAGGTGCTGCTGGCACCCTTCATGTCCCCCGCAGGACTCCCGGGGTGCTGGGCACCTTCATTTCCCCACTTGTGAAACTCAGCTAGGGCTCCTGGTTGGTGTCTTCCCTTGAGCACCTGCAGGATCCACCCCCGGCCGTCTGCTCCTCCTCCTTCTCGGCTGCTCTAACTCCACCAGCATGGGTGGTGCCCCCCTGCCAGGTCTCCGTGGATTAGTGTTGGGGGTGCCCCCCTTTTCCAGCATTTGATGTCCAACCTCCACCTGTCTGTATCTTTCATATATTCTTTCTTATTTGCTGTTTCTTAATTTAAATAATGAGTGCAAATCTAATAAGTTAAGCTAATAACCTTGGAGCATCTGATTCTCTGTTTCACATACCTCTTATGGTTCACACACCTTTTCAACAGCGATCACAGCAGTCCAGTAACCGCCATTGTTCCCCCTGCCTGTGTTTGTGTTTCCTCACACATTCCTTCTTGTTCCTCACTGGATATGATGTGATAGGTGCATTAGGGAAATGGCCTCAAGGTGGGACTTCCAGGACAATGGGCAGACCTGGTATGGCTGGGTCTGCCCAACGATGGTGTGGAGGGGTGTGTGGATGACAATGTGGATGACTATATAGACAGGTATGTAGATAACAACATGGACAGGTGTGTGGACGATAGGGCAGATGACAGTGTAGACAGGTGTATGGGTGACAATATGGACAGGTGTGTGGATGACCGTGTGGACAACAGTGTGGACAGGTGTATGGATGACAATGTGAACAGGTGTGTGGATGAAAGTGTGGATGACTACGTGGACAGGTATGTAGATGACAATATGGACAGGTGCATGGATGATAGGGTGGATGACAGTGTGGACAGGTCTGCGGATAACAATGTGCATGACAGTGTGGATGACAGTGTGGACAACTATATAGACAGGTAGATGACAATATGCGCAGGTGTGTGGACTGTAGGGCAGACGACAGTGTGAACAGGTGTGTGGATGGATGATAGCATAGATGATAGTTTAGGTAGGTATGTGGACGAGAGTGTCAGTGACAGTGTGGACAGGTTATGGACAGGATGATAGTGTAGATGACAGTGTGGATAACAGTCTGTGTGGCTCTGTGGATGGTCCAGGGCCACCTGGCCGTCTCTGCTCACCATCTCCTCTCCCGTCCACAGCTGGCAGACGGGCTTCTGCTTGACTGTGTCCTGTGCGGACAGGCCCTCTCCTCAGGATCCCTTCACAAAGGGTATCATTTGCTCCTCACATTACCTCCAGGAGACAGGACTAATTATCTTGTCAAAGCAAGGGGCACCCCTCAAACGAAACCCTGAAGCCGAAAGCTGAGAGCGCTTCCCCTGAGTAAGGGAGAGCATCTCTCTGGACAGAGTGGCCACTCCCGCACTCGGGGACTGGTGGGCCTCAGAAGAGGGAGGATCTGGGGACTGGGTGACCTTGGCTGTGGAGGCCTGGTTAGCAGAATGAGGCGACTGCTGGTGGCTGCCACCCAGAGGTGTGCCCACCGAGGGAGCTGCCCTCGATTCGGGGACTGGCTTGAACATTTGGATGTTACCTATTGTGGTGACAAAGGGCCATCCGTCTGCTTTTGGTTCTGTTTCATCACGTGCTTGAGATTTTCCTCAGGTTGCACAGTGACCAGGACACGTCGTAAAGTCTTGGACTCCAAGTATGTGCTTTTACGTCTAAGTTGTCATTGGTCTTACACCCCAGTCCTTAGTCCCTGTCTCCACCACCCCCTACGGCCCCTCCGTGGCTTGATTCTTCATCCCAGGTCCTGACTCCTAGCCTCCCCTTTCCCACCTGATAGAGTCCTTCTTTCCCTCATACCTCTACCTGTCCTTAAATATTTGCACGGCTTGGAGAACCTAATTTCCAAGGGTTATGTGTTTGTCTTACAGTTTCCATTATTCCTTAATTTTTTCCTCTCAGTACGATGCTTTACAAATGTGCCTACATTTCTGCATGGACCTGGAAGGCTCTACATGCCTCAACACCCCTTCCCTGGGCCCTTCCTCCTGCCAGGGACACCTGCATGGTTTCTGGGGTCCTCTCAGGCCCACCCCTCCCAACATGGGGACTTCCTCATGCTTGAGCCTCTCTGCTTTCACGGTGTCTTCACCCTGGGTCACAGGGGACAGCACGACCCCTCGCACTAGGGACGCTGTCTCTCTCTCTCTCTCTCCCCGGGCTGCTGTGCAGACTGCGTTCCCACCAGCACCGTGCGGGGCTCCCTTGGGTCACATCCTCGCTGGCTCTTCCATACTCTGGAAGCGTCCCCAGCCCGAGTGCTGGGTGCCATCCTTGAAGACATTGCCACCTCCTCACCGGGGAGCATCATGGAGGGTTCCCCGTCTATGGCGTGCCTGTCATGATGTCACACTGGGTTTTAAAATCCGTTGTCTTTGCCATCCTGCTTTTCAACAATCCAGGTCTAGATGTCAGTTTCTTGTATTTTTTTTGCGAGGCAAACTGTCCCCCAGTTGGTCACCCATCTGTCCGTGCTAATGGTGCCATTCTACCCTGACCCTAAGACTTGAAGGTTGTGACCCTCACAGCCATTTATTTTTGCCTCAAACTTCGTATTTCTTGAGTCGTGTGTGAGAAGTGCATATTCGATTCAAGATGAAGTTTTCTCCTACAGTTTATTCTGTTAGCCTTACTTATTATATATATATTTTTTGCATTTAGGTTTTTAACCAACCTGGAGATCATTGCCCTTAGTGTGTCAGGAAGAGTTCCAACTTTGTTTTACCCACGAGGTGGGCCTGTCGCACTTGGTATCACCTATTAGGAAACCAGACCCTTTGTCACTGAAATGTGACATCATCTGTGTTAGGACACAGGTCCCTGAACACCCACGGGCCTGCTGTTGAACTTTCTGACTTCTTCCCTGTATGTGCTTGATTTTTCTATATTGACACAACACCACGTGTCTTTACAACTATCATTTTTTGTCAAATTGTTTCGTATCTTTTGGTCAGGTCCCCTTTCCTTCCCTCTTTTCCTGAAACTGATTTATTCCCCACTCTGCTCCCTCCCCCCACCGCAGGTCTTTTTTGCTTCCATATAAATGTTAGAATAAGATTGTTAAAGTTCATGAAAACCGAAAAAATTTTATTGGAAGCTCATTAAAATATGGCTTTTGCAGAGAATTAGAATTACCATCTCCCCAGATGTTGATCTATCCCATCGCTGGATGTGGAGTATTTCCCCTTCATTCTATTGCCCTTCGTATCCTGTAAATGATTTTAAAGCTTTCTTTATAAAGGTCTCATAAATTCTTTCTTAGATTTATTATCGGACACACTGTAGTTTTTGTTATAAGTGTTATATTGCTTTTTTTTTTTAAATGGTATGTTTTAGTTAGAAATTCCCAATGTAGGGCACCTGGGTGGCTCAGTGGTGAAGCATCTGTGTTCAGCTCAGGTTGTGACCCCGGGGTCCTGGGATCGAGTCCCATATTGGGATCCCCGCAGGGAGCCTGCTTCTCCCTCTGCCTGTTTCTCTCTCTCTCTCTTTCTCTCTCTCTCATGAATAAATAAATAAAATCTTAAAAAAATAAAACAATAAAAATGTGTTGGGTTTTTCCAAGTGCATTTTTTCCGCTTCCCCTGACTTAGTAAATATATATATTTTTTTTCCTTTATTTAACCCCGTATCTTGAAGTGAAAAGTTACATTCGTGGGTTTTCTGATGCTGAAATTTGTTTTCCTTCCTTTGATAAAGTTCACTTGTAACGATATATTATTTTTAACACAATGTTCAAGGCAATCAGCGAATATGTAAATAAGGCTATTCATAAGCGAAATGAGCCTATCCTCTGCTTTTTGAAGTGTTTTTAGCCAGCTTTGAAATCGCTGTAACACCAGACATTTACAATTAAAGGACCCACTTTCTCTCTCGTTATCTGAACAGCTTGCAGCTCATGTAGACAAGAATTCTCTCTTCTTTGAACCTTTGCTGTAACCTTCCCGCGAAGTTTCTAGGCTTGATTTTGTTGTTTTTGTTTTGCTTTGTTTTATTTCTCCTTGGGGGAGGTTTAATTACCCTTGCAAATTCTAAATTTAAAATTTTCCGCTTCTTGCTCCAATTAGGAATATTAGGCTTTCCCAGAAATTTACCCGTTTTACCTCTGTTTCCAAAATGTAGGCCTCTGTTTCTTAAAGTTTCTGTTGTGTATGGAGTTATCTTCTATTTTGGGTTCTCTATTTTGTAAATTTGCTTCTTCCCCTCGTTTTATCAGTCAGATTTGCTAGAAGTTCATATATCTTATATATCTTACCCATCTTTTATAAAAAAGACAGCTTCTGGTTTTGTTAATTTTCTCTATTTCACTGATTTTTGTTCTTCTCTGTGTATTTTCTTATTTTCTTCTTGAACTGAATGGGTAGCTCATTTCTTTCATTTTTTTTGTACTTTCTGATAATATATTTAAATGTGCAGCTGTCACGGTAGTGTGGTCCCATGATTCTGTATTTCTCTTATGTTTTAGTCTCTATCTTAAAATCTTTTGAGCAGAATGATGCTTTTGTTTTGGGACATATGGCATCTTTTTAATCATCTTTTAAAAAAATTTTTGTGTGTATTTTTTATTGGTATTTGCCAACATATATTATAACACCCAGTGCTCATCCCGTCAAGTGCTCCCCTTATATTTTTAATCATCTTTTGTTACTGATTTTTAATCTTATTGCAGAATCTAATCTAATCTTTTTGGAGAATACATTATGCCTGGATGGATAGTCGTGGCTGTGTTGGAGGCTCCCGATCTGATCCCTCATCTGTGGCTGTGAAAACCCCTCCACACACACACACATTTATTTTTGCTTTGAGCTTTTTATTAATCTTGTCATTCAAATTTTATATGTATTTATGCTCTTTTGTTTTTTTTGCTTTTTTCTTTTTCTGTCCCTCTGCTCTACCAATTTCTAAGAGGGCTTCGGTAAGATCTCGGGCAATCAATTTTGTTGTCTCTCTTTTCCTCATAATTTTGTCTGTTATCGCTTTATATATTGTGATGTGACGTTTGAAAGGGCCTATATATTCACAACTCCTATATCTGCGTGATGTGCGATGCCGTTTTATCAGTATTCAACATTGCTCTTTGTCGTTAGGATGCTCTTTGCCTTTAAAAATCGATTTAGTCTAATAATGGAAAGTATCACCTTCCATTTTTACCAATTTCTCATTGGAGCCACCTTTGTAGACTCTCCGTCCACCTACCTCTGGACGAATTCCTTCGTCAGCTTTCGCAGGCTGATGCATCCATTTCTGTTTCTCGTCATTGGTGGGTGAATTGGGGGGCCAGTTGCGTGGTGGCGGGTAATAGACTCCTCGGTGGTGATCACTCGGCAGTGTACACTCGTGTAGAATCATGATGTTGTGCACCTTGAACCCATGTAATGTCTAAACCAATTTCACGTCAACTAAACAGAGTTAGCATCCTGCACTTGCTCTTGGAATGGAGAGCTTTTCCTTTAGGAGAAGAGCCACCTGCCCTTCCCTCCAGGGGCCACATGACACAAATCTCTCTCTCTCACCTTCTCCCCTTCCCCTTCCCTCCTCCCTCCCTCCTTTCCCTTCCTTCCTTTTCCCTCCCTTCTCCCCTCCCTCTCCTCTTTCCTTCCTCCCTCCCCTTCCTCTCCTCCCTCCCTCCTTTCCTCCGACCCTCTTCTCTCCCTTCCATTTATTATTTGATTTTACCTTTGCCCCCTGAATTATAAAACAGATCCCGGTGAAGGGCCAAGAGCACACACACAGGTTGCTGAGTACGTAGAGAGGGCCCCCCTGCAGCCAGGACCCACTCACGAAGTAGACACTCGGCCAGCCTGGAGCCCTGGCCTCTCTGCAGTCCTGCCCCTCGTCCTGGGTGGCATGGGTCTCATGACCTTTGTGATGCTCATGACCTTGCTTTGTTGCTGGTGTATCACCGTTGTTGTCCAGTTCTGCCTCTGCTGAGGCTCGTATGAATGGGGTCATCACAGGAGTCCTGCTCGATGGAGTCATCTCCGTCTTCAGGTTTTGCTGCAAGTTGTATTTTGGAATTTTCATTCCTGCTTTTGCATGTGTTGTATTTCACCCGTTTTCAGCGCGGATGAGCGGTCATCATGTGCTCACATTGCACTTATCCATCTCCAGCTGGAGGCCACGGGTCTGCTTCTACTCCATGGCCTTGTAAGCAGGGCTGCCTTGGGCAGTGTTTCTCCTGTGCCCTGAGGGACATGCATGTCCACAGTGTGCCCTCAGTAGCGTGGGGGTCATGGGGCGTGGCCTGTGCACCTGCAGCCTCGCCTGGTGGTACCACATGCCTTCCAGAGGTGGGTCCTGAGGGCACTTCCACCCAGGGTCTGCACGCTGTTATCAGTGCAATGCACACAATGCACCATTGTATGCATTGCATTCATCAGCTATGTCTGTATTTTTTTTTAAGATTTTATTTATTTATTTATGAGAGACACACACAGAGAGAGGGAGAGACACAGGCAGAGGGAGAAGCAGGCTCCCTGCAGGGAGCCCGATGTGGGACTCGATCCCAGGACCCCGGGGTCATGCCCTGAGCCGAAGGCAGATGTTCAACCGCTGAGCCCCCCAGGCATCCCAGCTAGGGTCTATTTTTTAGCTTATGTTCCAATCTGGTGGGCGTGTGTTGGTGAGGTTTTATTTTCTTTTCTCTGATTAGTAACGAGAGAATACTTGTCATGTATTTGTCAGCGATTTCAGTTCTGACTTGTTAGACTTCTGGTCTTGTCTTTTGCCCTCTTTTCTTTTGGGTTGTTTCTCTTTTTAATCAATTTGTATGAAGTTTTTTTTTATAATTTGCATTGGATATATACTCTTATTTTGTTTTGTTTTGTGTTTTTTTTTTTTTCTGATACAAATGCTGCAATATCTTTCCCTCCTCTGTGTCCTCTTTTGACCCTCACGGTGAGCTCCTAATTCCAGCGTGGTCAAATTCAGCAGTCTTTACACATATCCTGAGAACACCATATCTTGTCCCAAGCGCTACATCATAGATTAGCTTGACATAGCAGTCTGGGCGTAATTTTCCCTTTAATATTTATTTATTTATTATTTATAACATACATTTATTTATTTATTTATTTATTTATTTATTTATTTATTTATGATAGACATAGAGAGAGAAGCAGAGACACAGGAGGAGGAAGAAGCAGGCTCCATGCAGGGAGCCCAGCGCGGGACTCGATCCCAGGTCTCCAGGATCAGGCCCTGAGCTGCAGGCGGCGCTAAACCGCTGCGCCACCGGGGCTGCCCCCATTTAATATTTAAAAATTATTGCACTACTGTGCTGCTTGTAGTGTTGACGGGTACTATACCAACTTAAGTCTTATTCATATTGTAATTTCCTGTAAGGTATGATTTAAAATTTCTTTTCTTTTTTTTTTTGGAAACCATCCGACTTTTTTGCTGTATTTTGGAGTTGTAAAGTTTACTTTACTTTAGACAGTTTTGTTTTCCTTTGTATTTGTAATTTTTGTTCGCTTTAAGTTCTTTCAACTCACGGTCTTACATACTATTTCTCTTTCTTGTTGATTTTTGCTTGTGAACTTCTGACAGCGGTTTCTCCCCTCTGTCATCCTGCTATGAGCCTCGGCTCTGTCTCTGCGGCGTCTGTGCTTGTGTTTCCCGTGTGTTTGCTCCTGTCCTGTGCCTCCTGGGCGGCCCTGCGACCCGAAGCCCTGGATCAGCTCTGCTCTCAGCTGTACCCATCCTGCCGTAAACATCAGCTGTTACACTATCACCAGTCGGGCCCTCCTGATAACACATTCCGGCTTCTTGTCTTTGATGTCGTTTCTCTTCTACAACATGTCTTGTTTCTGTTTTGTCTGATACAGGTTCTGGTATATTCCTTGCGGCCTCTAAATAGCACTTCCAGCTCCCAGTCTCCGGGGACATTAGCCACCTTAGCTGGTGATGTGTCCCTGGGGACAGGGCGGTGTCCCCTCTTGCTGGTGGCCTTCCCCGGGTACCGGGCATGGAGGAGATGACTCTCCCATGTCACCGTATGTCTCATGCCCTTGCATTGTTTTATAAAAAGCTTTCTGTCTCAAGGCTAGCAAACCAATCCTGCAGGTATGTGTGGGGGGGAGCACAGGAGAGGGACCCCGGGGGCCGACAGGTCCATGAGCATCTGTGGCTCAGTGCACAGGCCCCCCCGGTGCAAAGCTCTTTTTTTCCTACCTGCTCATGGAACCTAGGATTGGACACGTCAGAGTGAGTCAAGGTGGAAACACAATGCTACCTTCCCCGCAGGTGTTCCTTAGAGCAGAAGCCCTCGGATGGAGAGTGGACGGTCAGGCTGCAGGAGTATCAGGGAGCTTTGAACTCCCAAGAGGCCACGGCAGGTGCATCGTGCCGCAAGGTAGCCATGGGGTTTGTGGGTGATCTGCAACCTAAGAGAAAACAGGTTCCTTCCACCACCTGCTGCCTCACGGGGCCCCTTTTGTGCCACAGGGAGTTTGCTGTTCCAACAATCTCCTTCCTGGGACGAGGGAGGACAGCCCAGGGCTGTGGGAGGACCGTGGAGAAGGGCCCGCACGCCTGGCTCCCGGCCCAACCCCAGCTCTCCCACCTGCCTGCCTCCACACTTCCTCGCCGGCGGCCCTGGTGCAGCATCTGTGCCCAGCAACTCTGGGGGGCCCCAGGTCCCCCGGAGCAGGTCCCGCCTGTGGCCTCCCACCAGCAGAATGGGGGCCGCTTGGCGGGCATGTCTCCTGATCAGTGGTCCGAACATCCATGGTTATAGGCTGTGTGGTTGTGGGAGAAGCAAACCCCAAACAAACCCCAAACAGGTGGAAATCCAGATGCCAGCTGTGTTCCATCTCTTCCTCTTGCCCAGAGTTGGGGGTCGGCCTTTGTCATCAGCTGCGAAGGATTTGCACAGCTCCTCGGGGGAGCAGGTTCTGGGATGCAAAGCCCCATGTCACTTTGCAGGACAGCCCCCCAGCCCCACACCCTGCAGCCTGGGTCTCTCGTCGTGCTTCTGCAGAGGTGGACGTGCTGCACCCACGTCCGGGTGGTGCGGCCTCCTGTGCAGCCTCATACTCCCTGGGAGATAGACGGGGGAGAGGGGATGCTGAGGGGCAGGAGGGTTCCTTTCTCCTCTTTCCTTCACTCTGTCCCCGTGGCTCTTGGATAACAGAGCCCTGCCCTGTCAGGACGGCCAGGAGGAGACTGGGGGTGATGTCCAGGCTGGTGTGAAGCAGGTCAGGACAGCACCCAAGCACTCTGGGGAGCTGAGGCATGAGCATGGGGTCTCTCTTTGCTGCTCAGGCCCCCACTGTGATCCTCGAGGGTCCCTTCCCTCCTGGCTTTGCCCATCTGCAGACGGGGCGGGGGCAGAGGGCATCCTGTCAGTACCTCCTGCATCTCACAAGGGGCCCACCGGCGTTTGCAGCACTGGGCAAAGCCCGGCCCTGCCAGCCGGTGTCTTCGGCTCAACCAGTGTGTGTGAACTCTCCAGTCCGGGCCCAGCACTGGGCCGAATGAGGACACTGGTGCTGCCTCTGGGAAGAGGAAGCACCCGCATGCGAGTGCCTGGCGCTCACTCCTCTGAGGCCCTGAAAGAGCCACCAGGCAAGATCCACCTTCCAGGCTAGCGTTTCCACACTCAGGCACACACACACACGCAGAGGCACACACATGCACACACGTATGCACATATACACACATGCACACATGTACACAAAGTCTCAGGCACATACACACATGCACATGTGTACATACTCAGGCACATACACACATATGCACATTTACACACATACACACAGGCACATGCACACACATCCACACATTTACACACTCAGGCAATACACACATGCACACACATATGCACACATGCACAGGCACATACACACACTCAGCCACATACACATATGCACACATATGCACACACACACACACCCAAACCTCTATTTATCCTCACTCTTTTGCATACAGCCCTGCAGGGCTCCCCACATCCAGCTGCTGGAGTCCCTGGCCTGACAGATAAAGTCCTTTACCTTTTGCCCTCCGATGGCCTCTAGAAACCCAGCTTCCCGCTGGCCCTCCGTCCTTGTGCCCCAAGAATAGCAAGCCGCACACAAGTTCCCAATCCCATGTCCTTCCAGACATCTGTGTCTCTCCCATGTTCCCCCAAACTCTTGCTGACATCCCAAATCGTGCCCAAACATGACCTATTTCTCAGGTTTTAGGAGCTACGGAGGCGCAGTCCATAGACCCACCCACGCGGCCCCGTAGAAAGCTGCCATCAGATCACAGATCATTGGACCGTTGCCCTAAGTCATCAGTGATCTCTACTCCATGCCCGGGGGTGGGGGGTTGGGGGTGGAGGGGGCAGGGGCCGCTCCCCCGCAGCACCTGGCTCAGGAGGCGGCCTGCTCAGGGTTCGTTCCAGAACCGGCCCAGGCGCCGTGGGTAGGCCTGGCCGGTGGTGGGGCCTGGCGGCGCGAGGAGCCATCCCTCCACGACACCACACCTGACACTGGTTTTTTTCCAGCAGGCTCCCCAGCTCGACTCTTTGCTGAGAGTTGATGTGAACGCAGGGAAGGTTTGTTCCATATTTATTCCCCTTTAAATCTCAGCGGCTGCAAAAGAAGGTGTTTATTTTAAAATTTAAATTGTACTTGGCAGAGTGTTGCTGTGACTCACTTAATCACTCCCCAGGTCCCCCTGGTTTTGCATTTGTCTGTTCCTTCCAGTTCAAACACTCCCTTCTCGGTCAGGTTTTCCTCCATCAGGCGATAGACAGATGGTCTGGCTGTTTTGGACATTGCTGCTACCTCACTGATTCTCAGGGATTAGAAAGCAAAAGCAACACACACACATGTGCACACACACGTGCACACAGACATGCACACGCAAACTTCCCCCAGCTGGAGAAACAAAAGGGAACTCCTTTCCTTACCTCCTGCCTGGTGTGGGTGAAGCTGGCTACTGGAGTCCTCCCTCCACCCCTCCACCCCCGGAGAGGAATCCCAGCGCTTTCCGCTCCTGGGCTGGTTCTGGGCTGGCGCCGGGCTCTGCAGCACCAGGGGCTGTGGCCCCAGATGCCATGGAGGACGGCTGCTCGGCTCCAAGGAGGCCCTTCCTGGTGTGCCGAGCCACCACGCAGGCCGCACAGCGGCCCCAGGACTCTGGGACATGTCATGGACTGGTCCTCAGCCCAGTGTCCCTCCTCCACGCTCCTCCTCCCCCCTGCCCTGGTGCATCATCCACACCATCACCAGAAGCACTCAAAAGGCAGATCTGATGGGGTCCATCCTGCTGGAACTTCTGCGATGGCCCACGCGACCCCCGCCCGGCTCCTGCCCACCTCAGCCCCGGCTCATCCCTGCCGTCCTGCCTCTGGCGGGTGCCTCCAGCCAGGTGGCCCCATTTGTGCCTTTCTCATCATCTGTGCCAGGGAAACAGTTGTTTTCTGTTCATCACAGACGGTATTTTGAAAATTATGGCAAAAAAAATTACTTAAAAAATGAAATCAAAAGGCATACAAAGCCGACTCCGTGCTTTTATCATTAATTTCAACAGACGTGAAATTACTCTGTCAATTTTCTACAGACATTTCTAAAGGATTGCTCACAGGTTTTGTTTCCTTCTCACCGCGGGCTGGGGCAGCCAGTGGGGACAGCGAGGTGGGCAGGCCACCCCAAGGGAGGCCCTGATGGAGAGCCCCAGGGGCACCCCCACTCCCTGCGGCCTGATGGTGCCCACGTGGCGCCCACTGCTGAGGACCGGCTCACCCACCGCAGACAGCCCGACTCTCCCTCCCTCCCTGGGCCCCGCGTCCATGTCCTGTGCCCTTCCTCTGCCGGCTTATCTACGGCTGAGCCCTCCCCGGTCCTCGTGGCCCTGTGCACGCAGTCGGTGCTCTGGGCGTGCTCCTCAGGGGACGGACGCGAGCCTGCGCCCGGAAGCTTCAGGTTTCAGGTACAAACCTCTCTGCTGCGAGGGGACTCGTCTCCGTCCCGACTCAGCGGGGGCAGGACACCCACGAGATGATTTGCAGAGACATGTGGCACAGTTTGCCTACCTGCCATGAAGCGATGTTGTGCTTTTGGTGTCCATTTGTTGACTCTAATGAGAAGCATTAATGTGATGTCCCCTAGCAGATGGCAGATATGACACTCAAACAGTTATGATAACGGTAATCCGTATGCTGCAAAAGTTCTATAGAAGCAGAGAAGATCTAAAACAGACCTGGACGGAGCTTGCAGAGCTGAGCGTGAAGAGCAGACCAGTCACTGCAGCAGATAGCACGTCTACAGAAACGGTCCAAACGGAAAGATGGAGAGAAGAGGGCCAACGCTGGGACACGCCGACTCCTGAGCAGTTCCCCACTCCGGATCCATGACACTGTGCTTGTCTGTCCCGTGGACGTTTGGGCTGTTCCCAGCTTTGGCTGCTAACTTTATGAATGCAGCGAGGCTTGGAGTGCGAGTCTTGATGCAGACAGATGCTTTCCTTTCTCCTGGGTCACTAGTGACACGTAGGGGGGCTGGCATCTGGTCCGTTCATGTTTAATTTTTTAAGAGATTTCCAGTCTTTGTGACATGATTGTCCCACCAGTTAGAGATGACGGCCCCGGTATCTCCCTCTGCTCCAATGCCTGGGAGTGCCTCTCTCCTTGATCCTAGCTATGCTGCTGGGTGTCAAGGGCCCCCTCACTGGGGTTTCAACTTGCTTTCTTATTTTTTATTTTATTTTTTAAGATTTTATTTATTTATTCCTGAGGGACACACACACAGAGAAGAGAGGCAGAGACACAGGCAGAGGGAGAAGTAGGCTCCCTGAGGGGACCCCCTTGTGGACTTGATCCTGGGACTTCAGGGTCATGCCCTGAGCTGAAGGCAGACGCTCAACTGCTGAGCCACCCAGGTGTCCCTCAACCTGCATTTTTAATGCCTCGTGATGATGCACATCCTTTCATGTGCTTAAAACGACGTGCATATCCTCACTGGTGAAATGTCTGTTCAGATTTTGACCCATTTGAAAAAAAAAATGGGTTGTTTGACTCCTTATTTTTGAGTGGTGAAGATTCTTTACATAGTCCCCATATAAGCTCTTCACCAGATATACGATTTGCATATATTTTCCCGATTCTTTGGTTTGCCTTTTAATTTTCTTAATGGTTTCTCTCAAAGAGCACAAATTTTTAGTTTTGATAGAACCCAGTTTACCAGATTCATTTTCATGGATCATGCCTTTGGTGACATATTTAAGAAAGTTTTGCTTCATCACACATCACAGATTTTTTCCTATGTTTTCTTCTTGAAGTTTTAGAGTTGTAATGATTGAAATCAAGTCTAGGATACATTTTGAATTAATTTTGCATATGGTGTGAGGTGAATGTCTAGGTTTTCTTCCTCTTCATCATCCCTCTCTCCTCCCTCCTCCCTCCTCCTCCCTCGTCTTTTCCCCTCCTCCTTATCCTCCCCTCTTCCTCCTTCCCCTCCTCTTCTGCATATATCCAATTGCTTTAGCACTATTTTTTTTAAAAAGTATCTTTTCCTCATTTAAATATCTTGGCACCTATGCTGAAAATCAATTGACCATAAATGTTAGGATTTATTTCTGGACTCTCAATTCTGTTCCAATTATCTACATGTCAACACTTCTGCCAACACCACATGTTCTTGGTTACTATGGGTTTTGAGTAAGTTTTGAAATTGGAAGTGTAAGACCTTTAGCTTTCTTCTTCTTCTTTTTCAAAATCACTTTTGGTACCTTTAAATTTGCATATATGTTTGGGGATCAGCGATCATAATATAAAGAAAAGCCTGAGATTATTTTATTTGGAATTGTACTGGATCTGTGAGACGATTTGAGGGAGAGTTATCACCTTCACATTATTGAGCCTCCCAGTCTATGAACATGGACTATCTTTTTGTTTATTTAGATCTTTGATTTATCGCGGCAGCTTTACAGATTTTAGTGTACACATTTGGCACCTTTTGCTAGATTTATTCTTAAGTATTTTATCTTTTTTGATGCTGGTTTCAGTGTGATTGTTTTCTTAATTTCATTTTCAGTTACATCATCACTAGATGTAGAAATAAAATTAACTTTCGTATATGGAAATTTGTATCTTGTGACCATGCTGAATTCATTTATTTATCTTATTAGGTTTATAATACCTCCTTAGTATGTACTACACATAGAATCATATTATTTATGAATTATATACATGGGGCAGAAACTGGCAAAACCAAAGGGAGAAATAGATCCACGATCACAGTAGAGAGTTTAATATCCATATTTCCAGGTGATTGAACAAATAGATACAAAATCATTAAGGATATGGGAGACCATAAAAAAATCAACAAACCTGAACTGACATTTATAAAACACTATTTTTAATAATATAGTGAATATAGTGAATATTGCAAGGTACGTATTCTTTTCCTCTGTAAAAATTCACCATGATAGAATGACCATATGCTATGGCATAATACAGTCTCAGTAAATTTTGTAGGATTGAAATAATAAATAACACATTCTCTGATCATAGTACAATTAAACAAATGAAGAGGAAAATACTTTACAAAACTTTTTTTGATGCTAACATAACCATGGTACCAAAACCTGATTAAAACATTACAATTAAGTTAGAAATTCATGACAGTAAAATGCCCAAATAGTTGGCAGGTAAGGTACACACTTATAAATAACCGACAAGTCAAAGAACAAATCACAATGAAAATTAGGAAATATTTTTAAATGAATGAAAATGAAAGCAACACATAACAAAATTTATGAGCTGAAGTTAAAGTCATACTTGGAAAATTTATAAATTTAAACACATAATTAGAAGGGAAGAAAAATTTAAAGTTAACGATCTACCTTGAAAAGCTAGAAAAATAAGAGCAAATTAGTCCCAAAGAAAGTAGTAAAATAAAAATGATAAAGGTTAGAGTAGAATTAAATGGAATAGAAAACCTGCAATTAAGAAATTAACAATGTGAAAAAAAATTCTTTGAAAAAGTTAACAAAATTGGTACAACCTTAGCCAGACAGATGATAAAAGACATGCATGTGCACACATACATGTAGGGGTGAGAAGCTGCAGAGAGAACATTTGCAAATGTACAATATCAGAATGAGATCAAGAGTATCTTGATCTTGGAGTTGTAAGTTCAAGCCCCAATGTGTAGACCCCAAGGTCTAGAGATGTCCAACAGACAATAAGAGAATATCATGAACATCTTTATGCTGATAGTTTTCTGAACTTAGAAATGGACAAATTTCTTGAAGAAAAATAACCATTAAAAAAAGAAAACAGGGGATCCCTGGCTGGCGCAGCGGTTTGGCGCCTGCCTTTGGCCCAGGGCGCGATCCTGGAGACCCAGGATCGAATCCCACGTCGGGCTCCCGGTGCATGGAGCCTGCTTCTCCCTCTGCCTGTGTCTCTGCCTCTCTCTCTCTGACTATCATAAACAAATAAAAAATAAAAATAAAAAAGAAATAAAAAAAGAAAACAATAGAAAATCTGAAAAGCCCTTTACTTTAATAACATTGAATTTAATAACATTCATTAATTGAATGCTTTTTATAATGAAAAATCTAGACCAGAGTAGTCTAAATGATGAATTTAATGTTAGAGTAAGAAATATTAGCAATCTCACATTATTTCAAAATAAAGAGGAAAAAATAATATGTTGCAAGTCATTGCATGACACCAGCATAAGGCTAATACTGAAACCTAACAAAGATATTACAAAAATTAAACTATGGACCAATACTCCTTATCAATGTAGACACAGAAATCCTTTTATTTTTTAAGATTTTTATTTATTTATTCATGAGAGACACACAGAAAGAGAGAGAGAGAGAGGCAGAGACACAGGCAGAAGGAGAAGCAGGGAGCCCGACATGGGACTCGATCCCGGGTCTCCAGGATCATGCCCTGGGCTGAAGGCGGCACTAAACCGCTGAGCCACCAGGCTGCCCGACACAGAAATCCTAAACAAGTCATTAGCAAATAGAAAGAAGGCAGTAATACATAAAATTAGAATATGCCATCTCTAAATGGGGTTTGTCCTAAGAATGCAATGTTTGCTCAATATTCAAAAATCAATCTGTGTAATTCATCACACTAACAGATAAAGAGCATTTTTGGAAAACCTACAGCCAACATCATTCAATCATGAAACACTGAATGCTTTTATTGTAGCATCAGGAATGAGGCAAAAATGTCTGCTTTTATCATTCCTATCTGACACTATACTGGAAGTTCTAGCTAGGGTCAGGATGCAAAAAAATATATAAATGGGCAAATACTTGAAAGGAAAACATAGGGGCACCTGGGTGGCTCAGTTGTTTGCCTTTGGCTCAGGTCGCGATTTCATGGGGCCTGGGATCGAGTCTCACCCTGAACTCTGCGTCAGGCTCTACACTCAGCAGGGTGTCTGCTTCTCCCTCTCCCTCTGCCCCTCCCTCCTGTTACTGCTCTTTCTCTAATAAATAAATAAAATCTTTTAAAAAAGGAAAAAGTATAGCTATCTATGTCTACATAAGGCATTATTGTCTACATAGAAAGTTCTTTTTATTACAAAAAAGATTTTACTGTTAAGTAGTCTCTACACCTAATGTGAGGCTCAAACTTACAACCCCAAGATTAAGAGTTGTGTGCTCTGCTGACTGAGCCAACCAGGTGTCCCTACATAGAAAGTTCTTAAGCAATCTAAAAAAACCCACAAAAACAAAAACAAAAACTAACAGATTATTAAGTACACTTGGCATGGTCACAGGAAACACATCAACATAAAATCTCATTTTCTATATAATAGCAGCAATCAGTTGGAAATGATTTGTAAAAATAATTTAATGTATGAAAATAAATACAATCCTTAAGAATAACTTTAATACTTTAATGAAAAAATGTCACTTTTTTGTATGAAAAATACAAATATGGCTTATAAAGTTAAAGAAGAGATAAGCAAATGCAGAGATATACCATGTCCATAGATTGGGGGAATCAATATTATTAATATGTCAGTTCTTTCCAAACTGATCTATAGATTAAATGCAATTACATTCAAAATCCAGTCTCTAAGTCTCTCTCCCCACTTCTTATAAATAGTAGTAAATGACTCTAAAAATGAGAAAAAAGTATTAAGAAACCAAGTTGAATGATTAATATCTGATATTGATATCTACTATAAATTACAACAAATACAGCAGTATGTTGTTATTGTTGGCATATATTTAGGTACATAGGTTAATGGGAAATAATGGAAAGTCCATATGAACTCTCATATATGGAGTCAATTACTTTTTGACAAAGATGTCAAGGTAAATTCAATGGAGAAAGAAGAGTCTTTTTAAACAAATAGTATTCTAACTAGTGGATGCCAATATAGGAAAAAAAATGAAACTCTAAACTTATTTCACACCCTTCCCCCAAATTAATTGAAATTATAGGCCCACATGTAAAATCTATGTGTGCCTATAAAATCTAACTATGAAAAAAAATCTAACTATGAAGATTTAGGAGAAAACAAAAGAATCTAATTGTGATTTTAGAGTAAGCAAGTTTTCTTAGCAAGATCAAAAAACCATAATCATAAAAGAAAATAAATTGACAAGTTGAGCTTCCTCAAAATTAAAAGCTTTATCTCATCAAAAGAGCTGTTAAGAAAATGAAAAGTCAAGCCACAGATTGGGAGGAAATATGTATAATAGGACAATACAGTACAAACTTTTGTCCCAAGACAAGTGGCTTATTTTATAGAATATATAAAGGTATCCTTAAAGTCAATTATAAAAGATCAAGAAAAAAAGTAGTATACCATGATGAGTTACTTACGCAGTTACTTCACAAAATAAGATATGCCAATATGTGTGAATAAACCCATCACAAGGGATTTTAAAATCTTCAATAATTAAGAAAATATAAATTAAAACCACTGTGAAATACCACCTCACATACTGTAGGACGGCCATATGAAAAATTAACAATGTCAAGTGTTGACAAGAATGTAGATTTATGAGAATCTCCATATGCTGCTGGTGGAATTGAAAACTGATACCATCATTTTGGATAGCTATTGCCAACTTCTTGTGGATTTTAATGTATGCCTACCCTATGATTTGGTAATTTCTGCTCCAAAAGGGCTAAAGATATACTTTCTCAGAAAACTTCCAAAATGAGTGCTACACTAGCTGTATAAATAGAGTCCAAAATCACAAACAACCTAAAAAGCCATCAAACTAGAGCATGAACATACAATTTATAGAATATTAATGTAATATTATACTACTTAGAAGCAAAAATCATAAACTATTGCTATATGAAACAATACAGGTGAATCTCAAAACCATTATGGTGAGTGAAAGGAGTCAAGTCCAAAAGAGCACGGACTCTGTGACTGCATTTGTACAGAATTCAAGAATAGACAAAGTTAATCAATGATGGTGAAAATGAGAATAATGGTTGCTTATAATGGGAAGCGAGGGGAGGCCTGTGTGAAGAAACTCTGTGAAGTGATGACAATATTCTAAATCTTTTTTTTTTTTTAGATTTTATTTATTTATTTATGAGAGACACACACACACACAGAGGCAGAGACACAGGCAGAGGGAGAAGCAGGCTCCATGCAGGGAGCCTGACGTGGGACTCGATCCCAGGACCCCGGGATCATGCCCTGAGTGAAAGGCAGACGCTCAACCACTCAGCCACCCAGGCATCCCAAAAATGTTCTAGATCTTGATAGGTGTGTATATATCAGCATTTCTCCAACTGTACAGTCAAGATCTGTGCATTTCATTGCATGTCAATTTTGCTGTAAATTGTTGAAAAAATAAAATATGAATAGACTGACATAACTAATTCATAATGAAGCTTCTTTCTTTCTTTCTTTCTTTCTTTCTTTCTTTCTTTCTTTCTTTCTTTCTTTTTTTTAATTTTCATTAAGTATTTTCCTTTGAAACTACTGTGGATCATAAAGTATTGTCCTGCCTTAACCCCAATAAAAATCTCCATAAAATAAGGAGCTGGCTCTTTTCCTTTGACTATCTCTTGAGCTTTCTCTGTCCCCCCACCCCACCCCTCTGATGATCACAGAGGGGTAGGGATGGCTGCTCTTCTGGGCCCATTCTCCAGGAGGAACCCCAAACCACAGTGGTGATCATTTCAACCTAAGTTCTGTACTGCTCCTGGAACGAGTAGAAGAGTCTAATAACAGATATCTGGATATCTTGTTTTTTCCAATGCTGGAGGAAGAATCCAATAAATTCTCACTTGAGAGTATTATTAATGTCTTAGGAGGAAAGTTTCTTTAAGATGCAAATGGCATTCTTTTCTCCACAGTGAAGAAGCAGGGATCCGTGGCTCATCCTCCTAAATCCACCTGAGCTGTTCCAGTTGCTCACTTGGCCAAGTCCTTCCCTTCTGAGGAGCAGCCCTATTGGAAGCCAACTGTCAACTGAGGTAACTGACAGTATTGCAAAACAAGGATGGGCCAATATGCTCCTTTTTGAGAAGGCGAACTTTTATATGAAGGTATAAAGATTGTATTTTTAAATAATGTAAATAGAATGAAAAGAAAACACATTTATGATTCCTTCTTCTTAAATTCTTTCCACTTTTCCCCCTTCTTTTTCCTCTTTTTCTCCATTGTGACAGTCATGAAAATAGACCACTCAGATCTCCTGCGTATGGGATCATAATTGACTCATGGACCCAGAAGAAGACCCTCTGGATGCACATCTAGTTGTGACCATGCTTTCTCCTAGCCAGTGGCTGAGACCACAGTGGTGCTAATTCAGGGCCATGCATACAAGGCAGGGGACTCATCTGATGGACAACTCTGGCTGGAGCACTCACCATTAGACTGACCAGAACTTTCTAGAACTGTGCTGCAGACAGGGACACTTTCTGTCTAGTTGTCCTTCCTTCCTTTCCTCCTTTATGGTGTTTGAACTACATCATGGTCTGCAGGCTCGCCTCACCTTCTCCTGTCCTCTCCCCCTTATCTTTCCCTGGAATTTGTGCAATAAATCTCTTATATGTCAAATCCAGTCTCAAGCTCTAGTCCTCAGCAGTTACAACCCACACAATCCTCTGTGTCCTCATTCTTCTTTTCTCCCCTCTCCATCCACCTCACATTCCTCTAGTTCTTGCTTCTCTTCCTTTAGTTCTTCTTTTCTTGTCCTCTGGGTTTTTGCTGTGTTTACCCCTCCTTAGATATCTGTGGAAGTTACTTTCCAGAGATATTGAAAATCAAACTGTCCACGGGATGGAATGTGGCCTGGCTGATTTCAGAGTAGAGTTGACAATTTTACCTCTTCTAGCCTGCATCAAGACACATATTTAATTAGAAGGATAGGAACCAGGATCCCTGGGTGGCTCAGCGATTTGGTGCCTGCTTTCGGCCCAGGGTGTGATCCTAGAGACTTGGGATCAAGTACTGCATTGAGCTCCCTGCATAGAGGCTGCTTCTCCCTCTGCCTGCATCTCTGCCTCTCTCTCTCTCTGTGTCTCTCATGAATAAACAAACAAACAAATACATAAATAAATAAAATCTTTAAAAAAAATAGAAGGCTAGGAACCATGAGGACATGAAAAACTGGGGAAAGTTAACCAAGAAGTAAGAAACACCCAGATAGAGTTTGAAAGTGCAGGAATTTGTTAAAGTGAACAAAATCTCCAGAGGAATGGAAGTCATATATAGGAGTATTTTGACTCAAGATAAGAAGAAGTGTAGGGTAGCAAAAGAAAGAGTTATATACATCAACAAGATAGCTGCCTTAGAAAGCTGTCAGTTCCTTCATTAGTGGGAGTTTTCACATTTAGAATGGATTCAGGGTTTTAAAATACGAAGCATTTTTAATTGCAAATGAGTTCTAGGGCGAAAATGTGAGCTCCGAAGCCTCCAAGCTGGAAAGTTCTTTCCCTATCATCTGCTGGAAATGGAAGCCCACAATCACCAAGGAAACCTAGATATTTTGTGAACTATCTTTATGAATCAGCAAGTGGTTATATCAAAATATTCTTTGGCATGGTTGCTTTGAGTGAGGAAAAACAAAAGTGGTTATAAAAACCACAAACTAACTAATGTCACTGTCTGATATAAGAAATACAATGGCTCAGCTTGGTCTTCTACAGAAAATCATGGAGGTGCAGCCTACTAAATAGTAATAACTTAGAATCTTTAATGAGAAGCGACATATATGCAGATACACTGTTATTTGACATTGTTTTTCTGAGTATCTTGGCCAATGCAATAAGACAAGAAAAGAAGTTATACATAATAAGGAAGAAATAGACGACCATTTTCTTTGCAGATGTTTGTCTAGTTAAAAGCGCCAGATTTAATAAAACGATAGAATACCTGAAATACATCTTCATGATAAAAGAGCTCAGTAAGGGGGCTTGAGAAAAGATCAGCATTAAAAAAAAATGGTTTTCCCACACACAAATCCCCAGATTCCTCCTTGAAATCCAGACTCGTGTATAGACAATGTTGTTCAATAGTGCTACCCAGACCTCCTCCTTCCTTCCTTCTTACTTATTTTATCCTACAGACACTTACCCAGGCCCTACTATTTGCCAGGCTCTATGTGAGTCACTGGAGAAAGAGTATGATGAAGAGAGAAACCCCGCTGCCCTCAGGGACCTTGCACTGTAGTGTGGACCTCCCACAACTGAAAATGAGCATTTCCTGCAGTGCATTAGATAGTGAGAGGTGCTAAAGAATAAATAAAGCAAGAGGAAAGAAAGGAAGTGTTCATGGGGAGGGGCTGACTTTCCAGTGGGGGTGCCGGGGAAAGTCTTGCTGAGACGGGGCTGGAGCTTCAAGTACTGGCTGGCAAGCACTGTAGACAGAGACACAGAAATGCAGGGAGCCAGGGTTCTCTGTTTCCTCCTGATGGGTCTGTCCACGTACCTGTCCGCGACTGCCAATCTTCCAGTCTCGTTCTTTCCCAACCATTAGCCTCTGCTCACGAATTACAGTGGGTCTATACTTCTGGAACCTCTCACTCCAGATGTTGTGTAAGCTGAACACGGTGCTTGGAGTCTGTCCATTGCCTGGAGTTTCCCTCACCTCTCTCCTTCAGGGCCATCCTGAAGGGGCTATTGTGTTGCAGTGTCCACGTTCAAGTGCTGCCAGAATATCGTGAGGACCCCTCTGTAGAGCAGGATCAAGTTTGTTCCTTGTTGGCTGGTTGATGGTAAGAGAAACCCTGGGAGCCCATAGGTAGAACCTCAGGGCAAGGACGTTCTGCCACAGGCATGGGTGCTGGATGGGACCTGCTCATGCTCCCTGTACCGAACATACCTGCCCAGACTCCGTCCTTATACCCATTTGCTCTGACAGTGGACTGCTGCCCACCCCCAGCCACGCTGGTGCATCAGACACACCATGCCGAGCTGATTGTGGGGTGTCTGCAGGCGGGGTGGGGGCACCTGCACGCCCTGTAAAACTTCAGGGTGTTATGGCCCCTGCTGATTCACCGAGCCTGTCCACTGTCGGTAAACCCAGCACGAACGCAGGCTAGACGCCACTCCTTAGAACCCAGAGAAGGACTAATTGGAAGGTTTCCCAGAGGTTCACGGGCAAGTGTCTGAAAACTCGTCCCTGGTGAAAACTCTGCATTAGAACGAATTTTCTTGCTATTGAAGTATAACCCATATCAGGTCAGACCCTCATTTGGATGCTGTAGTCACTTCTCAACACCAGCCCCAGGGTGTGCAAGCTTCCTGACGCAGCCTGGGCATCCCCCACCTGCCCCACCCACTCACACCTTTCCCTCCTCCTGCAAGGGGGCTGCCCGCCACCATCCCGGAGGGGACAGATAAGCACGTAGGCAACCGAGTGCCTGGAAGCCTCCGTGCTGTCTCTAAGAGGCACGGAACAAGAGCTCAGGGACGGGGGTCAGCTGGCCAGGGACCACTGGGGTCTGCTAGTGGGGCTGGGGAAACCTCCATCTGTGGCAGCATTTGCTCAACCCAAACCCCTCATTTGCGTCTTCAGCAGGTATTTGCTGTGGTCCCGTCTGCGTGAGCCCCGTACCGGGCACCCCAAGGAGCTGGTGAATGAGATCCCTGTCCTTGGGGGGGCGTGGACTCCAGCAGACAAGACGGATGCTGCTTTTGAGAAGTCACAACACTGGCTGCTAAGAGTGGCAGGTGGAGCCGGCTCAGGGGCCACGTTGACTATGATGCTTTCCGCCCTGGTATTCCTGGGAGGATACGTCCGTGCCTGCTTTCTTCCTGGGGAGGCAGACATGCAGATGGGGGGGGTGCAGGGAGTTAAAAATGAGGGAAAGGAAATACCGATCTCTGATGGGAATTAATCAACCTCCTTTGGCTTTCAGCCCACGCTTTCTTTGGAGGGCCTGGGAGGTGCCAGGGGGGACTGGGGTGGGGGGGCCAGGCATCCTGTGGGGGCTCACACCCCGCCGGCACGGGGGCGCTGGTGTCAGATGGGATGTGGGGTGGGCGGAGCTCAGCCCGCACAGAGGAGGGAAGGCCCCTCAGAAGATGGCCTGGAGCTCAGTCTCCAGGGATGAAAAGCTCGTTTCCAGGTAGAGATGGGACGCCAAGCTGGACAACAGGCAGGTGGCAAAGGGCGGGAGGAAGTCTGGGGCTGCTTGTGTTTTTCCAAGACCTAAGACCCGGCTGCAGAGTTAGGACAATGAAGGGCTGGGTGGCAGACGGGTGTATTAAATCATCTGGATTTGCACCCTCAGATGTGAGTGTGATTTGCGGAACGTGTGGCTGGAGAATCTATTCATGTCATATTGGCTCACCTGCCCCCCCCGGCCGCCCCCCCCCCCCCCCCCCCCGCCTGAGATGGTCAACCCAAGGCATATGTGCTCATGAAACTGGAATCTGACTGTCATCTCACAGGGGTGCGGCAGGGGGGCCCGGGCCCTCTGTCTCAGCCTCGGGTTGTCACAGCTCCACCTGAGAGTGGCCCTCCCACCCCCTGGCTTCAAGCCACCCCAACAGGTGGGCCAGGAGGCGTGTCTCCGGGAGGTGTTGACAGGAAAACACACACTCTTGCTACTCCCCCAAGGAGCTAAGGAAAACAGAAGCTTCCGTTTGTGCTCAGGGACTTCGGCACATGAGCGTTCTCATCCTAAATCACCCTGAGTGATGTCCTCCCCCGAGAGCCGAATGAGGCGTCTGCCTGCCTGCTTTTTGCTGAGCGCGGATGATGGAGCGCCCGTTAATAACGGTACAGGATTAGGGATAACGCGCTCTTCTTGGCGGCTCCAATCACTGGGCAATTTGCTTTAAATAGGTTCTCAGTCGCCTCTCAGAATCAGAGCAATTGCACAGAAATTTGCTAGGTTGGGGTCCCGTCCGGGCCGCGGCTCCAGCAGGGAGGTGTCGAGCCGTGCCCTGCTTCTCGGGGCCCCATCCCGGCGTCAGGACTCAGAGGACAGGTGGGGGAGCCATTTCCTCTGCTGGAGGTTTGGACGGGCCCTGAGCTCCGCTGGTTAATTCTGGGTGAGTCAGGACTTGAGGGGCAAGTCCCTGTAATGTGAACACAATTTACTGCTGGCATGAGTCACAGCTGAGTTGCATTTAGAAGAAAGCTGGTTGGGGGAAAGTGAGGCTGCTCAGTGAGGGCAGAGGGAGGCTCAGAGGGAGGCGGGCTGGGTGCCAGCAGAGTGGGTGGGCTGGAGGCCAGGGTAGGGCGGGCCATGGGGTGAGGGCACAGGGACCCCGGCCAGGCAGAGTGTGTTTCTGCAGAGCTTTAATTCCTGTGGCTCTGCAAGGGCCTCGCCAGATTCAGGAGGCGAGAGTCTTATTTCCGGATCATTCTGGCCCCCTTGGCATGTTTCCACGCTTGATGGCTCATCTTTGTCACCCTGCTTCAACGTGGACATTATTAATCTGTCTTTGGAGACGAGGGTGGAAGGAAGAAAGGGAGGAAGGAAGAACCGAGGGAAGGAAGGGAGGGAAGGAAGAAGTAGCCTCAAAGACAGAGCCCTTTGCACGGCCCAGCAGGTGCATTCTCTCTGTCTCTGTTTCTCTGCACTCCCCGCGCGTTTATACACACATTGCATTAGAATCTTTTTGCAGGGACACCTGGGTGGCTCAGTGGTTGAGCATCTGCCTTTGGCTCAGGGCGTGACCCCAGGGTCCTGGGATTGAGTCTCGCATTGGGTTCCCTGCAGGGAGCCTGCTTCTCCCTCTGCCCCTGTCTCTGCCTCTCTCTCTCTGTGTCTCTCATGAATAAATAAATAAAGTTGATTAAAAAAAAGAATCTTTTTGCATCTGGCCTTCAGAATATCTCTGGATATGGCCGTATCTCCCCGCTTGTTATCCAAAAGGGGTCACTGGAGTCACGCACACCCGCCTCCCCTCTGCCAGCCGTCAGGTGGCAGAAACACACTGCCAACAGTTTTTCTAAAGGAATGTCCTCTTTTGAGGTGGTAATGACCGTTCTAGTGGCCATCTGCCCTGGATAGGGATCACAGGGGTGGGGAAGTGTCAGGGCCGCTCCTCTGCATCTCTAGATGAGTCGGGGGCACACGACTTCAGACCTCAGCTGGGATTCCGAGAGCGAACGTGTCTCGTTGTAGCCCTTGCCACAGGAACCTGTGCACCTTACCTCCCGCTGGGGTGCAAACGCACACTGCAGGACGGCTTTGGGTGAATTCACGTCGGTGTTTATTCTGCGTCCCCGTTGGCCTCATAGGGTGGGCTTTCATGAAAGGATCTATAGACTACGTGGTGTGGGCGCTGGGTCCCTGGAGAGGTGACAGGCTGAGAGGCACCCATCACCCTGTCTTCCGAGCCCACATTTACCGACAGCATGGGTACAATTGTTTCCCATCGCGGTGTGAAAAGTATTTTTAAACATACTGGATGAGGAGTACAATTGTCATTCAGAAATAGTCCATTTTTCCCCTTGAAAGGCTGCCTTGAACACGGTGAGTTATTTTCCTGATCTTTTTCAGTAAATCAAAGGTTTCACCGTCTTGTAAACCCCTGGGCGACAGAGTCTCGCCCGCTCCCCCGATACTGTTCTAGGAGATTTCGATGCTATCTTGTTACCAGCAGACCTGACAAAGATGCATTGCGGATGGTTAGCCTCCCAGGTGAGATCAGATTGAGCCCTCCTTATCACTTCATTGTCTGCTCATCACTTTCAGGAGAGGCTCTGTGGTGAGACTCAGGTGGTTGCTGTTCTTAAAGGGAACGCTCTCTCTGCCCTGGAAATCTGGTGGCTGGGAGGAAGCCGGGCCCTGGAGGTCACGGGCCCCTGGACCAGAGGGGAGAGTGACCCGTCCCATAGGGGAGGGCTTGTGTTTGCTGGTGACGTGCTTTTCTCTAGCCCTTGGCTTCCTCGGGAGGGACAAGACACCTCCAGAACCTGGGCAGGTGGCAGCCAGGTTATTTTACTAGCGGGACTCGGGTCCCTGGGACGTTCTTCGGATCCTTTTGTGTCTTGATGCCGTTGTCTCTCTTCTGGGTGTTGGAGCTGGTCCGAGGTGGACACAGACTCCAGAGCAAGGCTGTGAGCATTTTGCAAACGCTTCCATTTCTCATGCCCTGAGCTCTGACCAGCTCTTGTTGGGATGGAGACACAGGAAGAGTGGGATGGGTATCCTGAGCTGTTTGGGGGGCTGCCTCGTGCCCCGGGTGCTTCAAGAGGCAGCAGGGTCCAGCAGACCTCGCCAGCACACGTTGGGCTCTGGTGGACCTGAGTTCAGGTCCCACCTCCACCACCTGCGGAGAGTCAATGGAGTTCTAGAAACAGACTCTCCCTGAGTTCCTGCCTCACCTGGGAAAGAATGATGACCATAAAATGAGAGTTTGTGACGCTCAGACCCAGAAGGCACTTACATGTGCCCATGGGAGCGCCAGGAGTGCACACACCCCCTGCAGCAATCTTGTGGGGGTGAATTAGCTCTGCTGCATTTGGCAGCTGGAGCTCAGGCCGACGCAGCCATTGCTGGTGGGTGGGGGAGTTGGGCAGAGCCAGGGTGCATCTGTTCTGGGGCCACCAGCACCCACCTTCTGGGGCCGGGCAGATCTTAGCAGGGAGGCCGGTACAGGTAAGCGCTCTCGATGTTAGTGACCGGCGCCTGTGGAGCAGCTTCTCCGATTCCAGGGCATTCACAAGCGCCCGGGGGAGTCACGGTAAAATGCCCAACACAGGGCTCTGGCCGGGGTGTTTGAGGCTCATTTTTTGCACCCCATGTGCAGCCAAAGCTGCTGCTGCCCCGAGGGCCACGCCGCGCAGAGCGGGTCTAGAAGGAAGGGGACTGATGTACCCTAGCCCCTGGCAGAAATTCTCAGGACTGAGCCTCTGGGAGGAGTGGACAGTCGTGTGGTTTGGGGGTGACCCAACTCCAGCAGTCTCTCCAGCTTGCTCCTCTGTCCCGGGTCCTGAATCCCCGAGGGTGACTGAGTCCTGTCACTCTTGGGGAGATGGACACCCTCTGGGAGGGTTGCAGCAGGGACACGGGGGGGCAGGAGGCAGGAAGGCTGGATGCCTCAGCCCCCTCCTACCGAACTGTCTCCAGACTCCCAGAGTCGGGGCTCCTGCTTCTCATGCTTTGGACGCAGTGAGGGCCTGCAGAGGCAGAGCGATTTTCCAAAATGCAGAGTCCTGGCCAGATGCCTGAGATCCCGCACAGCCAACCTGCTGCTCCCAGTGTGGCCACTTGTGCGGGCGGGAGGACCTCATGTGACTGGGTAGGCCTCCATGTGCAGGGCCAGGGGACGGGCCCAGCCTCACCTCTGGAAGCTCCTTCTCGTCTGCCCTCCGGCCACTCTCTGCTGGATCCCTGCTCTCAGCTTTCCAGCTCTTTCTGATTATAAGTCTGGGTGTGTCAAGTCCAACTCTGTCCCCTGTGGTGGCTCTCCAGGAATGTGATACCGTCGGATCACCTCAGCCAGGGGCCACCCGGCCCATGGCCAGCCGAGCCGCACACGGCACCCCGCCTCCCTCTCCCTGCACCCCCAGCTCTGTCCTGTCCAGGGCAATCTGCCCTGGGGGTTCCCAGAGCAGTACAGCCTCTATGGCTGTCTCCTGTCACTCCGGCCCTGTTGTCCCTCATCATTCCTCACTGGGCCAGCACCTGTCCTGGAGTCACTCAGGAGGAGATCTATCCTGCTCAGTCTCTACGGGCCAGGCCCAGGCAGGCACTTGGGATCCAGTGGGGTCAGCGCCCCAGCCTGAAGGCTCTGTGTCTCCCCGCCCACCACCTGCTGTCCCTCCGCTGGCGGCGGCACCCTGTCTCCCTCCCAGAGAGGAGCCTGTGGATGGGAGGCTCCGGGAGGGCCCTGCACCCTCTGCACAGGGCCGAGATGTGTCTGCAGCCAGCCCCATGGAGGGCAGCCTGGGAAGGTGGCCAGGACCCGTCCCCCAGGGGATGGGGACATGTAGCACAGGGCGCCCTGTGTGAGAGTGAGCGTGAGCGTGCCTGTGGGGAGGCACACACGTGAGGCGAGCCCTTCCTGCCAGCACCTGTGCTGGAGAAGCAGCAAGATCTCCCAGGAACTTCCAAGTGTCTTTCTTCATTTCTTGCTCTGCTGACTAGGGTTCAATCAACATCCAGGGCCAAATAGAGAGATGCCGACTCTCGCTCCGGCCGCCTTCCCCTCCTGCCTCGGCCGAGTTTCATAGTCTGCTGCTTTACTTATTGCCACGGCTGTTTACCCGAACCAGACGCATCTCCCCTGCTGTTGGCCGTTCCCATTAACTGTGATTTATACGAACTTAAGAGTCTTCCATCGTAGCATCTGTATGTGGAAGGCGTACATTTCAGACAGCAACCTTTGCTCAGGACTTTGCACACACACACATACATCCCGCCCCCCCCACGTGTACACACTCACACAGGTGCACATGCACACGCACACCCTGCACTGCAGGCCCCACTGGATCCCAGAGCTGTGTCTGTGGGCTGCAGTCTTGCTCCGCACCCCGCAGACAGAGGGAGAGGCTCGGGCCTGCAGCCTCCCCATGAGGTGGGTCTCTTCCTGCCACGTCGGCGTTGCTGCTCTCTGCCCAGAAACCTGGTGAGACCTGGAGGCAGGTCAGTGGGCTCCAGCCACAGACGACATCCAGCCTTTTCAGGTCCTTGAGTGTCGACGGTGTAACTTAGGGGAACGTAGGGCACTTCTGTCCACACAGAAGGTGGAGGACCCGGGGAGCAGCAGGCCAGCCTCGTCATCCCCCTGGTGCCCTGAGCACCACTCTGCAGGGGGGAAGGGGGGTCGGGCCCACAAGGCCACCTGTCTTCTTGCTCCCGCACAACTGACTGAGGCACCCAGGTCTGCACCGCTCTGGAGCCTTGTCCTTCGAACCTGTGTCTTCATAGCCTCAGAGGGAGGGCCTGGCGCCAGCCTCTCCCACCCACTTCCCGCAGGTGGGTGCTGTGCTGCTCCAGAGAAATCCTGGCAGGTGGTCTCTGGCCTCCCGCTGTGGCCCTGCTTCTCTCGGAGCCCACGCTGCCCTCCCTTCCCACAGAGAAACCCCTAGCAATCCACCTGGGGCGGAGGCCTCTCCTCCAAGAACCTCCTCTCCGGGTCCTGGGGACACCGGCCATTGTCATGTGTGACCTCCTTTGCTGTGCACTGATTAGCCTCACTGTCTGGACTGTGAGCACCCCCGGGGGCTGCAAACCATGGCAGAGCTGCTGTGAAGAGCAAATGAGTGAATGCATGTGTGTCCTTCAGGTGCTGCCAAGAAACAGAGGCTCGGGGGTGCGTACATGTCTATACACATGTCAAGATTGAGAGGGATTTGGGATCCCTGGGTGGCGCAGCGGTTTGGCGCCTGCCTTTGGCCCAGGGCGCGATCCTGAAGACCCGGGATCGAATCCCACATCGGGCTCCCAGTGCATGGAACCTGCTTCTCCCTCTGCCTGTGTCTCTGCCTCTCTCTCTCTCTCTCTCTCTCTCTGTGACTATCATAAATAAATAAAAATTAAAAAAAATTAAAAAAAAAAAAAGATTGAGAGGGATTTGTTTTAAGCCATTGGCTCGTGTGATCGCAGGGCTGGCAAGTCTCAGATCCGTAGGGCGAGGGGGTGGACAGCCAGCTGGACACTAGGCGGGTGCTATGTCCAGCCCAGAGCAGGAATTCCTTCCCGAGGAAACTTCAGTCTTTGCTTCCAAGCCTTCAGCTGATTAGATGAGGCCCACCCACATTACGGAGGGTGACCTGTTTCACGGAAAGTCTGCTGATTATAGACTTGAACCATAGCTTAAAAAAAAAAATACCTTTATGGGCACATCTAGGCAGGGACATGACCACACCAATGTCCCCATGGCTCAGCCAACTTGACACATAAAATGAACCATCACTCTCTACACGAAGCTGCTCCAACAGTGCCTGGCTGACAGGCCACAGTCAGTCCTGGGCGTGATTTTTGTTAGCTGTCACCAAGTGAAGGCTCATTTGAATCCCACTGAATTATTTAAGGGCTTTAATAGCCTTTGAAAGTCTACAAGGACTTGGGTCACTGACCCTGAGAACCTAATACAAAACTGTACACACCGTTGTATCGTATTTCAAGGCATTCAAAGTCCCCGTGAGCAGCAGGATTTTGTCTGGATGAAGCCTTCACTGAGATCCTTCCTGTTTTTAAATTTCTTCTAATTTCTATGATGTTATTATTATTATAATAGGCTTTTTTAGGCTAAACTGGCTTCTTCTTCTTTTTTCTTTTTTTGTAAGAAGAAAAGTAAAGCCTGGAAACTGATTAGATTATAAGCACATTTGAGGATTTCTAGCTGGAATCATATACACGTGTACTTCAATTTGAAAGTGCGAAGTCACCTGGCTGGAGGCCCGTCCTCCTAAGCAGTTGGCGGTACTCTCTGTGACGATGAGCAGAAAAAGTTGTCTAGAGAAATCCTCTTCTTCTACAATCCGGTTCTTCTTGGAACTTGTGCTTTCATAAAGATAATTACCAGTGAGATGGGTGAGGAGTCTCGTGATTTACTCTTTTCCGTTTGCAGGCTCCTAAAAACATTGAAAAAAAATCACGAATATTGATACATTTCTTATACTTTTCTCTCTGATTTGTTCAGAGAAAACACTTTTTTTTTTTTTCCTTAAAGCAGATGATGGCACGGGTAAATTTCTACAGCACACTTTCACTGAACAGGTGTGATGCTGGTGTATCCTAGCACGACTGTGTTTCTCTCCACGAGCTGTCGACGGCACTTGGAGATTGTATGTGGGAGATGGGGATGTTTCTAACCAGTCAGACGGGCCTTCAGAGGACACAAAGCTAGTTTGGAATGACGAATTGTTGTTGTTGAAATAGTGCGTACTTCAAATAAACCAATGTTTGCCTACATTGAACAGAATGGAAATAAAATTTTTGATTTGATTGACACTTAAATTTCTTAATTAAAATTAAAATTGGGATAGCTTCAAATTGTGTTCCTTGACTGAAGGTGAGGCAATACGACATTTTCACGACTCTAAAACTCTCTCTTAGAATGGACAGAAGCACATTGTCACACTTTAGAAGGCTTCTCTGGTTCCCCGTGTGTGAGCAGAGGTGAGCAGAGGTGAGCAGCCTCCTGCATCTTTCTGGAACACAGGTCCAAGAGTGAATAAACACAGTGAGAAGTGTTCCTGGTAAATCTTGAAGAGAAGAGATGTGAAATCCCCCAAAACGACAGATTTGTGTTCAATGAGGCCTAGTCCTACCCCCCGGGGAAGTAGCAAGAATAATTAGGAGAAAGATACCTGGGGCTCTGCTGTTTAGGAGCAACGGCCCCGGGACAAGACTGGAGAATGTGCTGGACTCTGGCCATCCGCCTCCCTGCACCCTCTTCCTGAGGACTCTTTCTGGGGTGCTCCGTCTTCTCCGTAACCAAACCCCAATCTGTGTGCCATGGACTCCTGTGTCTTTGCGAGCTCCCAACAGGTGCTGGCTGCTGCCGGCTGGGAAGCTCCACTTGGACACCAACCAAGCGGTGCTTTGGACTCAATCTTGTCCACAACAGATTTCAGGAACCCCCCTTTCCACCCCGTGCTCTCCTTCCCCGAGAGAAGACCACCCCCCCACTGTCTATGCGGAAGCCTGAGAGTGTTTTTCACAGTAAACTTGCCTCAGATCCCAGAGGTGATCACTAGGTCCTGCCACTTCTTCCTTCTTGTACCTTCCCTGAGTCCTTCTCTTCACTCACCACTGCCACTGCTTTGGTCTGAGCCACCAGGGCTTCTCACCTGGGCTGCTTCTCACCTGGGCTTCTACCCGCCTGGGCTCCTATTCACCTGGGCTCCTACTCACCTGGGCTTCTACTCACCTGGGCTTCTATTCACCTGGGTTCTTACTTACCTGAGTTGTTTATTCACCTGGGCTTCTACTCATGTGAGCATCTACCCACCTGGGCTCCTATTCACCTGGGCTTCTACTCATGTGAGCATCTACCCACCTAGGCTCCTATTCACTGGGCTTCTACTCACCTGGGCTTCTACTCACCTGGGATCCTACTCACCTAGCTCATATTCATCTGGGCTCCTACTCACCTGAGCTGCTTCTCATCTGGGCTTCTACTTACCTCGACTTCTATTCACTTGGGCTCCTACCTACCTGAGCTGCTCATTCTCCTGGGCTTCTACTCATGTGGGCATCTACTCACCTAGGCTCCTATTCATCTGAGCCCCTACTCACCTGGGCTGCTTCTCACCTGGGCTTCTAGTTCCCCTGGGCTCCTACTCACCTGGGCTTCTACTCTCCGGGACTGCCTACTGCCTCAACTCCTGCTCTCCTCCAGTGTATTTTCTACAATACAGCCAGAATGACCTTTTAAAAAATACAATCCAACAACTCTGACCATGCTGTAATCCCTCCAGGGCCTCCCGTTACTTCTCAGTTAGATTTCAGATTTGTAATCTGGCCCCAGCTGAACTCTCCTCCATTTTGCCCTGGGTTTTCCTCCTGACTGACCTTCCATTTCCCTGACCGAGTGGCTCCTCCCAGCCCCCAGAATCCCCTAAGTGTGCCAGTCACCTGCTTGTAATCAGCCCTGCCACTCTTGACCTCCCTATCAGGACTCAGTTGTGAGGTCATCTTCAGAAAGCCATCTCGGACCTCAGGCCATGATGGGCCCTCCAACATGCTCCCTTGTGTCATCCTCTACTTGAGACAACTACTGTTAAAAGCTAAAAGAAGAAGTTTGGATTGAAGTCTTTCCTTTGCATGGATGGTAAACTCCATAGGGACAGCGACTGTATACAACTTTTGTTGTCATTTAGCTCTTGAGTTTAACACCGTGATTGTATGTGACAGTGTGCACTTTCTATTTCATATTTGAGGACTTGAAGCAGGACCATATGGAGAGATTGTCCAGGCTAAAAAGTCCAGGTCTCATCTGCATAGAACCTTCCAGGATGCCCAGGACCATATTTCAAAATCTGAATCTCTTCATCATGTTTTGAGGCTTCATCCTTTGGGGACTGTCTGATGATCTATGGGAGACAGCAGAGCCAGTGGTTAAGAGCGAGGAACTGGAGTCAGATTGCCTCAGTCCAGGTCCTTGCTCTGCTAATTGCCACCTGTGTGACCTTAAGGCTACTTCTTAACTTCTCTGTGCCTCATTTTCTCCACATATAAAATGGGAGTAACAGCAGTTATCCACACCGTAAGCTTGCTGTGAGGAGGAAATTAAATAATTAGTATAAAAAATGTAAGAGTAAACTTGACATATGTTAATTGGTTAGTACATGCTAGTTGTTATTACTGTTGTAATAATTATCATGATTAATATTACCATAATACCTACCAAACTTACAAATAACTGTGTGAACCAGAATGCCAATGCATTAACTCACAATGAGAAATACAACTCTCATGTAAGCTGGAAACATCAGTATCTCTTGTCTGTATAAAGCTAAATTATGCTAGTAAAGTTTAATTCAAGGTTTTGATTTTGAAATGGTGTCATTAAAAATTAATAGAAGTCATCATCACAGTAGCAGTTTTTTTTTTTATCATTTTAATCCTATTTTGGTTCTTGCCAAACCATCCACATCAGAGGAGTCCTCTGAACCAAATCACTTTTGCTTCCCTGATTTTACTATCACAGACCCAGAGAGGAAAAGAATCCTACCTCCAGCTATGGCAGAGCAGTGTCCCTACCACCGAGAAAGCTTGAAAATATGGATGAAATTGAAAAAAATATATATGTTGGAAGGGGTTGGGGAGACAGATCTGAGGGGCCTCGGGCCCAGAGAGAAAGAATGCTTAGACAAGTAAAACTAGCACTTGGAATGATTTTCCCCCAAGGCATCGGGGGGAATGTTTAGTGGCAGACAGAAGAAAGATGGAGGACTGAGCAGAGGTCACGCCATCTCGCTGTGTTGGCCATCAGAGCCGAGTATGGAGGACACATCCAGAGGGAGAGACCCTGGCAGAAGCCCCAGGCTCTCAGCGGATCTTGAAGAACGATCCCGTTGATGCTGAAGACACCAGGGGTAGCCTCAGCGTTGAAAGCTGGACTGCAGCCTCCAATCAGGTCAGAGCCTGATTTAACTCAGGTGTCCTGCCTCCACTCACATTGCTTGTGAGGTTGGATAAAATGAAACTTTTCAGGGGAAGGTACCATTATACAGAATCTCTAAAATTTTCACATGAATGGCTGGCATCAATTTATAAACCAGTAGGCATTATCAGAACATAGAAACTAGAGAAAGACCTGTCAATAGAATCAGACCCATGGGTGACCCGCATGTTGGAGGTTTCAGAGGGGTTTAAAGTAAGAAAGGAAAAAAAAATAAAGTAAGAAGGAGACAATGAGAAAAACACAAAATACCAAGAATATAGGTGAGAATACAGGAAGAATCAGGAGACCTAAGTTCCTGTTTCAACCTTGTTTTCCATGAGTTTTTATGAAGGTGGGCAATTTAGTTACCCTCCGGAAGCTTTAGTTACTTACCAGTAAACTATGGATAACAGCCTTTCACCTACCTAGGGGCGTGGGGATGAAAGAAGATCGGGGGAAGTACACTCCCCAAACAGGAGTCACTGCTGGTGGTGCTACCTGGGGGCCTCCAGGCATCTTTGGGCTCATGCATAATTCACAGGCACCTGTTTTGAAGTAAGAGCAGATATTTGTTTAGGGCATCCGGGTCCTGACTTAACACCTAATACAGGCTTGTTGTGTCTATACTATGAGCACTTAGAAGTTTATGGATTAATTGATTTTGGTGTGGAAATTTCTACTTTCTTATCACCAGCTCAGGCTCCCTCTTTTTGGTTCTATAATTTTATTTATATGTTTTTGTCCTCATTTATTTATTTTGATTGAACATCTTTATCCAAATGCATATTGGCACTAAATTAAAAAAAACATTTTGATAATTCTAAAAATGTTTTTAAAGATTCCCTTTTTTGATTGATACACTCATTCCAGAAAAAGTAATGAAATGAGTGGATGAGGGTATTGCTATGTGTCAAAAATAACACCTGAAAGCCTCAGGTTAGGGTAGATGTTTCGAATCTGACTCTGGCCTCTGATAGTTTTACATTCAAAATAGATTCCCTATTTTTATGTATTGTCTAAGGCTTCTGTGGTAATTCCTTTTGTTTCTGAAGAGTTAAGCAAGGACATGTAAATTGATATACTAGGTACACCGGTTCTGGGTTTGGAGAGAAAGCAGAATTGAATTGCAATTTTTTTTGAGAATTTCAAGAAGTAGTTAAACCTTAAATCTAATATTTTTTCTCCTGTCGAATATCTACTAATTATTTTTGTGCTAGAAAAGTGCACGCACTTCTATTCTGTTGGACTTGGTCTTCATGTTACTACTACTAACATTTTACTTGCAGAAAGAGTTTCTGTTTGTACTTGCCTTGCAGGATGTTCTAGTATGGCGAGTTCAGAGGTCACCTGTATGTCACTAGTGCAGATGTTGTTCTAGCAAGTTCTTGGTGAAAGAAGGGTCTGTGTTATGGACTTAGAGCCTCAGATGAATTCATGGGGGAGGCATCAAGCCTTGAGTAGATGGTCCTTTGGGATGTCTCACCCAGGGAGGAAAGGAAATGAATATATATGGCTAAGAGGAGCAACTTTAGTGATTGTTGTTCATGAAATAAGCACCGTCTCCTTCCATATCTTCTTTTCCTTCCCAGGAATAAATATATTTTCCTTTGTCATTAATATTGGACTTGACCATCTGACTTCCTTTGGCCACTGGAATATGGGTGGGGGTGCTAACACACCAGTTCCTAACAGAAGTCTTAAGAGACATGACAAGGGGCACTTGGGTGGTTCAGTTGATTAAGCATCCGACTCTTGATTTCAGCTCAGGTCATGATCTCAAGGTCAGGAGACTGAGCCCTGTGATGGGCCCCATGGTGAGCATGGAGCCTGCTGGGGATGCTCTCTCTCCCTCTCCCTCTGCCCCTCCTCCCTTCACATGCATGCACACACACTCTCTCTAAAAGAGAGAGAGAGAGAGAGAAAGAGAGAAAGACATTACAAGTTCCCATGATCACTTCTGTGGTCCACCCTCCTCCAGGAGGATATCACACCCCAGAGAGTGTGCGATCCTCTGGCGCAAGTCCTGCCATGAAACAATCTATGAAGAGCATACCTGAACCTCCCCTCTGCCTGGAGCCAAGCTGCCAAGATCTGAGCTCTTAGTATGAAATAAAAATGTGTGGATTCAAGCCACTGAGATACTGAAGGTTTTTTTTTTTTTTTTTTTGAGCAATATTATTACAACAAAAGCTACCTAATGCAAGCAGATTAAACAAAAATTGGCACTGATGAGTTTGGAGAGTTGGAAGGGATAATCCTCACTCAGTACTGTGCACCAAGTTTGCATGTGCATTAAATATGCAATGTGCTTAAAGTTAAACAAAATTTTAAAATATGGATCAACTAACATCAGAACCGCCAGACACTGGCAGGCGGTATGGTGGTGACGTGCCTACTACCTAGAGACTGGGTCCTCGTTCCTCCAGCCTTTTGCATCCAGCACAATTTCACATAAATTCCCAATGGATTAGGCACTTTCTTTTGTCAAGGAGTCTGAGTTATCATGTATTAAATTCCACATACACAATTGACTGCCCAGCGCAAATTACATCTTTCAGAAATATTACTCGGCTGAATAGTGAGAAGCTACTCCCAGGATGGAAGATACGAAGATTTGTTATTATAGACAAACAGAGATTGAAAAACAAAAGCTTGTGAAATTAAGTTTGAGTCTCAGGTTGTTTAAGCACGGCGAGGACCATTCTGGAAATCTTATTTATTATCATCCCTACTCCACGTTCAACAGAGTCTAAACAAGAGCCAACAGCAAGTACACGCTTAGGATACCTCTGACTCGAGCTAAATGGAATGTTCTGAACAACGAAACTGGGGGAATATTTGTGGACTGTTCAAGAACCTTTCATACTGTGGTCGATGACTTTGGAAAACATGATGTAGCCAGCACTGCTTATTCTGTTTAGATCAGGCCAGAGGTTTTCTCCCATGGGTTTTGAGCATGAGACACTGGCTGCCTGCCATCAGATGAGGGCTCTGGCCCATTTACACTTCTATCTGAGGCACTGACACATGGGCCAGGGCACACGGGCTTCATGAGATGAAGGGAAATGAGAAGGGGAGGCAGAGAGACTATAAGGTGGCTTGTGATCCTGCCTCCTGGTGATCCTGTCCTTGTAGCGTCCCCTTCGTCAAGGGTAGGCGGCACCTGCAGGTGCCAGCAGCGATGGGATAGGGCAAGGGTGATGGGATATCACTCCCACGATTCCAACACATTGCATATGACTTCATTTTGCTCTCTTTACGCACTCTCTTCAGACACTCCCTTTGCTTCTGTGATGATCTTAGTGGCCATGCTGGGGGAGCGGGTGTAGCAGGAGCTGCGGGTGGCCTCTAGTGACTAAGGGTGGTCTCCAGCTTACAGTCAGCAAGGGGCCATGGCCCTTAGTCCCACTGTCACACACAGATAAGTCCTCCAGCCATTCAAGGACGCTGGAACAGATTGCTCATTATTTGATCCTCCAGATGAGACCCCAGACCTAGCCAATACGCTGACTGCAGCGTTTTGAGATGCTCAGCAGAACACCTGGTTAGGTCACATTAGAGCCCTGGTCTTTTGAAACCGTGAAATAGTGTGTATTGTCTTAAGCCTATGGAGTGTGTGGTACTTGATTCCACAGCAATGGATACCTACAGGCAAGGGGAGAAAAGCCGGATGCTCAGCCAGGGTGGGAGGCAAGGGTGGGCCAGGTGAACTGAGGGCCTTCCCGGCATTGCTCACTACGTAGTTTTGAGTGAGGTAGAGTGGTGGTTTATTTTATATGTCAATGTGACTGGATCTGAGATGCCAGATATGTGGTTCAACATTTCTTCTGAATGTGTCTGTATGTTTTCAGAAGATATTAGCATGTGAATTGGTGAATGAATAAATCCACTTGTCTTCCCCACTGTGGGTGAGTCTCATCCAATCCATCAAGGACCTGAAAAGAACAAAAAAAAGGGGGGGGGGGAGGAAGATTTGTCCTCTTTTCCAACAGCTTGAACTGAGATATCTATTTTCGGCTTTTGATGCTCCTACCCCTGGCCTTCAAGCTGCCCCACTGGGCCTCCTGTGTTTCCAAGTGTGGATGGCAAATTGTGGGGCTTCTCAGCCTCCATGATTGCTTGAACCAAGTCCTCACAGTAAATCTCCCTCCAGATATCTCTCTCTACCCTGTTGATTCTGTTTCAGATCCTCTGGAGAACCTGGACTCCTATAGGATTTGCTACCAAGAGTCATTCTAGAGGAATTTTAAGGATGGAAATTTCCCCCCGCCCCAGTTCTGGGGTTTCTGGAATTGGCTGTGTAATCTCATTAGATTTAAAGATGTGGAATGACCCAGTTTCCAGGAGTAAAGAGAATTGTGATCATCTGTGGTGTAAACTAGCAATAGAGAAATGCCAGATAGGTACTCCTAATCCACCACGTACAAGAAGCAAAGAGCTGGCTGTCACCATATATGCTTTCAAATATTTTTGGATAACTAATGGATATAATGACATTGAATAGTTGCTCCTAATGTTGCTGGAAAACATGGAAAAACAAAAGGAGGAGCTCAGGGATTTGATTTCCCAGCTCAGGCACAGGGTGAGCCATCTGAAAGCTTCTGTGTGTGTCTTGAAGGAGACCCTTCTCTGCTGTAGGAGCAAATGTAGGATTTAGTGCAGAGGGTGGTGTGGTCTGATTTGTATTTGTTGGAAAGGCTGCCGGTCTGCCCAGAAAGGACCATAGGAAACCAGGTCAGGGTGTCCAACTGTGCTTCAGGTAGGGGCTGTGGTGCCTTGACTAAGGCGTTATAGGCTGAGTCATAGGTGCAAGAAATTCTGGAAATCTGGATCCATCATGAAGAGGGTGCTGATAGTACTTGTCAATGGGTTGGTCTTGGGTTGTGAAAGAAAGAAGTTATGGATGATTCCAGGGTTTCAATGTGAGCCATTGCATGGAGAGGACGGATTCACCTCTTACTGCTGTGATGAAGTAATTTTGGGGAAATGGGTTGAGAGCCCTATATTGGCCATTATGAGTCTATGATGGCCACATGTCAATCCAGTGGAGATCACAGCTAAGTGGACCCCACTGTCATATAAGCCTGGGGCCGGGGAGACGGAGGTCTGGGCTGGACACATGACTGTGGGTCCCTGGAGTAGGGATATCTAAAGGTAAGATGAAATCAATGCAAGAGAAGTGTGAGTGTGAGCGTGAAAGTCAGTTCAGAGCTTCTTGGATGACCTTAGAGAAGGTGAAATGTGCCTGACCACAAAGTTGAGCTGGAGAAGGAGTCCTCCTATGCTTCCTGTTGGTCATGGTCTCTGTCTCTGGGGGTGGGTGGAAGGGTGACTCCATGCACTGCCATCTTTGAAAATCTCTGGCCTCGGTTTTCCCCACCAGAGACCACCCCTCTCCCCACGACAACCTTCTGGCTGGGAGGGAGGTCTCGGGGGCGGGGGGCAGCCAGGAGCTCAGAGATTGCCCATAAAGGGAGAGAGATCTCTCTTAGGCAGACAGGGGGAAAATAAAGAGGAAAGATCCTCCTGTTACCAAGTGCTTTGCGTACCCCCACGTCTGAGGAGACATGTGTCTCTAAATCTCCATCTTCACATCAGTCACTTGCTGCCAGTAAGCTTCCGTATTCAGTCATTTACTGCCAGATGCGTCTGAAAATAGGCTGTGCTGACCAATCATGACGCTTACGTAAGATTTAGGACTGTCTCGGGCCACACCTGTCAGGCTGAACTGGAGCAGCAACTGGGTGATGGATTTCCAGCCAGATGAGAGATGACCGGCCTGGAACAGGGAGCACGCACTTCCTCGGGTGGGGACTTGGTGCTCTGGCTGCACGGCCTGCGGAGGTCACACATGTCACCCCCTTCTCCCCCCTGCCTGGAGGTTCCTGCTGGTCTTGATGCTGCGTTATAGCTGCCAGAGGGGCTGGTGCCCAGTCAGTGCAAGGTCAGCGGCAAGGAGCACGAGAGGACAGACCCCCACCGAGTCCAGCTGGGTGGGCTTGTCCGCTGGCAAGTGGCTGTCCCCGGTCCCGTCCTGCCCCCGGGCTTGCTGGGGCCACAGGAGCGAGAGAGAAGCATTGGCAGGTCAGGGTGACAGTGAGCCCCATGCTCCTCGCTGACCCGGACAAGAGACATAGACCTTTGCCAACCCAAGGCAGTAGGAGGCTAGACGGGGGCTGGCAAAGCTTCTGCAGGAAGGCACAGCCCATGCTGTTGGGCACCGGGCTGCGGAACTCCTCCTGCAGAGCCATCCCCACACCACACTGGGGTTCAGCACCAAACGGGTGGCCCCGTTGGCTCAGCCCTGACTTCTGCACCTCTCCACAGTGCCCCTGGGAGTCTTCCTCCAGCTGCCAGATGGATGCGTCCAAGGACAACGCACATCACGTCCCCACTTCCATGGGGGTGGACGTGGGGGGGGGCTTTGAGTCCCGGGTCTTCTCCATGACCAGCCCCACTGCACACCTGCCGGTCTCCACGTCCCCAGTGTACCCATCCCCTCTGCCTCTCCAAGCCCCCCTCCCAGCCACCTGGGCTCCCTGAGTGGACCTGCTTCCTCTTACCTTCATTCCTTCCCGAGGAACCCCCATCTCTGAGCCTCAGTTTTCTTACTACTGGGGAAGGCCGTGATACCTTTCAGGCTCTTCCATGATGTGGATTACAAATAGTGGCTGTGGATGCTTGGCCTTATAGCAGGTGCTCAGTCATTCTAGCCTGCAGAACCTTCCTCTCTGCTGTATCTGGGTGCTTCCTCGTTTGTCTTCTGGGACTTGGCTTAGATGCCTCCTCATATAGGAAGTTCCCTCTGATTTCACAAGGCAAACATAGGAGCCTCCCCCAGGCGCTATGCTTACTCTTACTGAGTCCTTTCCCTTTATTAGTATATCTGCCTTCTCACTGCGGGTAGTTCGAGAGCAGGGATGGTTTCTTTTGACGTTTTGTGCAGCACACAGAGCAGTCACAAAATTTGTTTGTCGAGCAAATGAAAGAAACACAGCTAGCTCTCTCCGATCTGGTAGGTGGCTCACGGGCTCACCTGTCCCCCCGGTATGACTTCCAAGGATTCAGCCCCAACTCTGGAAATACAGCCCTGGCCTCAGTTGCACCTGACTCCTACTGTAACAAACATGCTAGTACCTGGTTGATCCATCAACCAGGGGGCTGGAGTCTTGATTTATCAAAAGGCTTTCGGTTAGAGTGAGATTATTCGAGGTAACAGAATTGACCTTTTACATCTTGTTTGAGGAAACAGAATTGACTATTGTATCTTTTTTCCTTCATTCATCCAGCAAACATCTACAGAACATAAAATATGGGTCCATATGGTGTCCCGCACAGAGTGGGTGTCCAGTGAATTCTGACTCTGTCCAATTCATTTGTGCATCCATAATTTTCCTCTGTTTACTCCTCTTGTCAATAGTACGTCATTTAGCTATTGTTGTATGACAAACTACCCCCAAACGCTTAACAAATAATCGTTTATTATTTCTCACAAGTCTGTGGCTCCACTGAGTGCCAGTCTTGGACGATTTTTGGCTGCACTCACTTAGGCGTACACCTGTGTGGGGCTGTGGATGGCCGGGACTGCATGGTTTTGGGTGGACATGGTTGGTTGTGTGAACTCTGTCCTGCAGGGCCTCTCTCTCCATAGCTCTCTCCACCTGTCCTCCAGATTCTAGGACACACAGAGCAAGTGCACACGACTTCTGCAGCCCTAGGTTGGGGGACTGCCTGGTCTTGCAGGCAGCACCTCGGGCTCAAGAAGAGAATCTGCAGCCAGATTCAAAAAGACTCCAGTGCTTAAGGAGAGGGTCTGAGGGTCTGCACAGTCACGCTGTAGGGGGAACAGAAAAGACTCAAGTAGGGAACAGGGGCCCAGTCCTCTTCTTCCACTGTCTTTCTCTGATCTGCACGTTCTCAGCCTCCTGACTACCCTTTCATTAGGGCTGGAGGCTATGTCTTTAACAGACGAAAGAGCTGCGCGGTACAGACCACGAGGTGTGCTGCTACTCAGGTGCGCGCCCACCCCTTCCCATGGTTCTGGAATGCCCTTTCCGAGGTATGAACACGACTCTTAGACCTCCTGGTCCCCATCAAAGGAAGTAAAGCTGCCGGTCCTGGTTCCCTCGTGCGCTGTCTAGGATGTCCCTCCCCTGGTGCCTGCACCTCCCTCAGAGGAGTACACTGAGCGCTACATAACTGTGTGTACTTCTGGTGAATCTCTATCCCTTGCTTCACCCCAAACACTAGTGGTCTCATCACCCCTGCTGCCTTCAGGCCCTCAGGACTGATCTGCATGGACTCTTTACCTTGTTTTCCTTACTTATCCCCAGACCCCAAAGGCAATGTCATCCCCTTGGCTGACCCTATTCTGCTGCTCTGTATTCCTGGAGTACTTCCTCTTGCTCTTGGATTCCACCTGCAGGAATCAGTCCATCCCCCTACACCCTAAGCTCCTCTCTGCATGTTGCTCAGAGAGGGCTCCACCTGCAAGGCCTGCCCATCCTCACTCGGTGGCTAGTGCAGCCCCGCTGGCCCTGTCTCCTCACGGCCCTCCTCTGCTTGCCTCTCTTCATCCCTGCTCACCTCTCTCCATCCCTGCTCATTTGTCTCCATCCCGCTCTTCTGCAAACTCCTGAGACATTCCTGCCCCTGGGCCTTCAGACTTGCAGCTCCTCTGCTGGGAGGGAGACCTCCCTTAGATACCTGCTCTCTCTCTCTCTCTCTCTCTCTCTCTCCCTCTAAGGATTCCATCACCTTCCTGCCTTTTTTGACTTAAAAATCATTGACATATAGTTCATGTACCACAGAGGTCATTATTCTGAAGTGTGAGATTTGCTGTTCTCTCATTCACTCATGAGGTTTTACAGCCCTCAATCCTACTTACTTCCAGAACATTTCCATCAGCCCAGAAAGTAACCTCATACTTGTCTGCAGCCCTCCCCACCCTACCAGCTCATGCACCTGCCAATGTCTCCATCTCTGTGCACTTGCCTCCTTTGACATTTCATGTACGTGGGGTCATTCATCATGTGGCCTCACTGGTCACGAGTTCACACATGCTGTGACCTGTGTATGTGCATCACTCTCTTCTTCGGCTGAACACTGGCCCTGTGTGGAGAGACCACATTTTCTCTGTCTGCTCACCAGTTGATGGGCATGTGGGTTGCTCCCCCTTTGGCTATTATGAGTAATGCTGGTATCAGCATTTGTGTATACGTCTTTATGGGAGCATATGTTTTCATTTCTCAGGAGTGTGTATGTTTGTGTGTGTGTGTGTGTGTATGTGTGTGTATAGTAGTGTGATTTCTGGGTCACATGGTAACTTGCTGTTGAAGGTTTCCAGGAATGCCTAGAGCAGCTGCCCCATTGCATATCCCCCCAACAACGTACATCTTGGTGTGTGTTTGTGTGTGTAATGGTCAGGGTGTGAAGTGTTATCTAACTGTGGCGTTGGTGATACATGATAAATTCTTTCTAGCCCTTCTCCCAGATCAAGTATTTCTGCAGAGCACATGTTCTCTTTCTTTGCATATCTGCCCACTTATCTGTCTACACATGTGTATATGCTCTTCATCTATGTGTGTGTGTATATAACACTATGTGTGTTGGCTTTTCTCCTGGACTGTCAGGAGCCTGTTCCCCTGGCATCCTCCTCACCATGTCAGGTTCATTTTCACCTTGACCTTCCCACCCCCTGTTCCCTCCACCTTGCTTTCCATATTCCAGCCACTGTGAGCCCATCCTTGCCCCCTCTAGCCTGTAAACTCTTGCTCGTCCTTTCTTGCAGCAATCCAACCTCCAGGGCATAGGGTCTGAACAACTGAAAGTCAAGGACAGAGGGAGGAGGTCTGGATGTTTGTAGATTATCTGCATCTAGCCCAACCCGATGTGGATGAAGCACAGGTGATGGTAGAGCAGGAATTTCAGTCATACTCGGTCTTTAGGATCTTGCCGGTGAAGGGTCAACATGAGCCCACTGGGTGGCAGTGGGCAGGTCCACTGGGCCTGAACAAGTGAGTGTATCTTTAAGGAATTTATGCCTGGCTGAGGAGCCCCTGAGACAGCTGGCGACAAACAAGGGGAATGCTGCAGATGGTTGGAGGCTTTTGGGAAAAAGTATAGCTTGGCCAAACTGAGAAGGTGTAGGTCTTACCATGAAGGCTTGAGGCCATAGGTCATCAGTCTTCCAGAATGTGTGTCTGGAGCTCAGGCTGCTACCTCCTTGTGCCCCCTGCAGATTGCTTTACAGACACATTCTCTATTTCAACATGCATGTTACCATAAGGCAGAGATGCCCATTTCTTTGTTTTTTTTTTTTAAATTAAATTCATCTCTTGTGATTTATTGATTTTCTTAAAAGAAAAGTAAATCCATTTTTTATTTTTCCCAGCTTATTACCAGACACTTGGGTCTGGGACACACTGAGTAAGAATTCTATTAAAAGTGTTCAAAAATGTTTCCAAATCAAAATCAATAAAACTACATGAGTATATTTTTTAATGCTACAAAGGAAAAAATGTAGAAAATTTCATCAAGACATGCTACTTGACACCAACAGGTACAGGTGCACAGCTCTTGTTGGAACAGACACTATAAACCATGAAGACTGAATAGAAGAAGCTTAAAAAAATCATAAAATCATATAAATGTCTCTGATGCAACACCAAGCAGATTCAGCTCTGGATTTGGGTCGTTGGATAAAGCACATTTCTCCTTGACTCTCCTGCTGACTGCACTATGAAAGCAGCACAGGATACATAGGGAAACAATTTGAACACCCTGGAAGGTGAGTGACAGCAGATGTTCTCGATAAGACCTCCAAAATTCCATGTGTGATGAATAAAGCTTAGTGTTTCTCCCACTCTGGTTTCATCCAGCTCAGATTTAGTGCACTAGACACCCAGAAATTGGCAGCTACAGGGAATTTCAGGAGACACTCTGGTTATACCTCAAGGATGAGGAAAAAGAACACCAAACACAGAGAAAATTCAGAAACCCCCCATTTTCTTTCCTCTTTTTAAATTTTCCATTCCCTCATGTCTCAATCTCTTAACCAATGATGTTGAGGGAATGCCAGCAGTCCATGGGGACCACCACTTTGAGACAGGGTAATCATCCTCCCTGAACTGCAGACCTGATGTCTCAAGAAGGAGAGATCAGCACCTTCTTTCTTCCTGCTTGACCGTGAATGAGACTGTGGTTGCAGCCGTGTGCAGCAGAGCAGGTAATTAATGTCTCTATTTTCTGGCAGAGGAACTTGGGAAAGTGACCCCATAGGATTGCTTATGAATTCTTGGGCTCAGCATCTCCCTGCACACAAAGCTGTGCACACATGAATGTCACCCGTTAGAGTTTTCCAAACATTCTGAGGACCTAGACCACAGACGAGGCCCTATAATAGCCACTGAGTGACCATGTGTGGAGCAGATATGAATAGAATTGCTAAGGCTCAGAAAAGTGAACTGACCATGCACCATAGCCAGTCCAGAAGTCAAAATGGAATGTGTGGCCTGTATATAAGCAGGTCAACTGCCTGCATAAACAAAAACATGACATTCTCCACTGGATGTGAGTAAGACCCAGAGCCTCATAACACAATATTCAAAATGTCCAGTATATCATTTAAAATTGCTTAGCATATGAAGAACCAAGAAAATTTCAATTCTCCTAGGAGGAGACAATCAACAAACCAATCCTGAGACCATACAGATACTAGGATCACCTGGCAAAGACTTTAGAGCAGCTATTATAAAATATCCCAGTGAATAATTACAAACATTTGAAATCAATCAAAAATTAGAAAATGGGAATTTAAGTCCTGACAAAAAGGTAGATAAAATTAAAGACTCACAGAAAGACTCAATAGCAGAATGGGAATGACAGGGAACAGAGTCACTGAACTCAAAGACAGATCAATAGAAACTATCTGAACAAAAGAGTAAAGGATTTGAAACATGGACTGAGCCTTAGGCTACCTCTGGGACAGTAACAAGAGGTTTAAAATTTGTGTCATCAGAATCAAGAAGAGGAGAAAGAGCACACTGCTAAAAAAATATTGATGAAAACTTTCCAAATTTAGAAAAATGCATAAACCAACAGAATCAAGAAACTCAGCAAACCCCAAAGAGAATAAACTCAAAGAGTTCCATGACCAGACATATCACATCAAACTATAAAAACTAGACACATACAACATTTTGAAAGCAGCAGAAATTACCTACAGGAGATAAGATATTTGAAAGGTGTGGCTTTCTCATCTGAAACCCTGGAGCCAAGATGGAAGCTGTGCAGCATTGTTTGCCAAAAGAAGGGACCTGTCAGCCCAGAAATGTGTATCCAGAGAAAATACCTGCAAGAATAAAGACAACATGTAGACATTCTCAGCTGAAGGAAAACTAAGAAAACTTATTGTCAGCAGAACTCCTCTAAGAGAATTCCTTACAAGAAATCTTTGGACAGAAAGGAAAGGACAACAGAAGGAAAATGAGAATATTAAAAATGAGGAAAACACCAGAAGAGGTAAATATATGTATGGGTAAATGTAATAGACTATTTTATGTTCTGAATTATTTAAAATATGTGTTAGTGGAAAGTAAAAAAAAAAGATCATTGTCTGAAGAGGTTTTTAATGTGTGTAGTATAATGTATAAGATGATGATCACATAAAGAGAGAGAAGTGATAACAGTATTTCTAAGTAAGCTGTGAGAAGTGAAGTATGTACATAATCGTCCTTAGAACAACTCCTTTGAAAAGTTAATCTATATTAAAAAAGTAGTAAAAATAATAAATAATACTAAAAATGTTTAAATAACTCCCCCAAGAAAAAAGCAGGAAAGGAGAAACAGAAAATGGAAAATGAAGGAAACAAAGGCAATAAAATAGTAGAAATATATCAATTATTTTTTAAGATTTTATTTATTAATTTGAAAGAGAGAGAGAGAGAGAGAGAGAGAGAGAGAGAGAACATGAATGGTGTGAGAAGCCAGCTTCCCTGCCAAGCAGGGAGCCCCATGCAGGGCTTGATCCCAGGACTCCAGGATCATTACCTGAGCTGAAGGCTGATGCCCAACTGACTAAGCCACCCAGGAGTGCCCATCAATTGTGATAGTAAGCAAAAATGGTCTACATGCAACATTAAGAGACGGGGCTTGGATAAAACAATAAGAATTGCCTCTATGCAGCCTACAAGAAACTAATTTCAAATAGAATGATCCAATACAAGTTTAGAAAAAATTATCTATGTGAACACTAATCAGAAAAGTGGATTAACCATATTAATATCAGACAAAATAAGCCTCAAGGCAAACAAATCTACCAGGGATAAAATAGGACATTATATAATTATTAGAAGTTAATTCACCAGGAAAACATAGCAGTCCTAAATGTGTGTGCAAGCAGCTAAAGAGCTTCAAAATATAGGAAGCAAAAACTGGGAAAGCTGAAAGGGGAAATAAATAAACCACATGAGAGTTGGAGACTTCAACTCTCTTGTCAGCAAGATATAGAACCAACAGATAGAAACTCAGTGAGGATAAAGAGGTGAAAAACACTATCAACCCACCGTGTCTAACCGACATTTAAGAACACCATACCCCACAAAAAAAACACATGTAACTCTCACATCCACACGGACACTTATCAAGAAAGATCATTGTAATAGTATCAAGTATGTTTTCTGATCATAATGGAGTTAAACTAGGAAACAATTGCACAAAGCTAACAAGAAAATCTCCAAACACTTAGAAATTTTACACTTTCAAGTAATTATTAGGTCAAAGAGGAAGTCTCCAGGGAAATTAGAAAATACTTTTAACTGAACAACAGTGATAATGCAACATATCAATGTCATCACTATTTACAGAAAGTAGCTAAAGCAGTCCCGAAAAGGAAATTTAGGGCACTCAATATATATGTTAGAAAAGAATGAAGGTCTCCAATGAACAATCTAAGCTTCACCTGAGGAAACTGAAAATGAAGAGCAAAGTAAACCCACAGCCAGCAAAAGAAAGGACGTGATAAAGACAAGAGCAGAAAATTAATCAAACTGGAAACAAAAACAACAGAGAAAATCAAAAGCTATTTCTTTGTATAGACGAATAAAATTGATAAGCCTCTACCAAGACTGACAAAAAAATAGAGGTTAAAGTTACAATTCAGAAATGAAAGAGATTTTGTTTAAAACCAAACCCTGCAGACATCAAAAGGACAAGAAGAGACTACTACAATTGATTCTACACATAGAAATTCAACAAGTTATATCAAATAGACAAAATACTTAAAAAACACAAACTACCAGAACTCACTGAGATGAAATCGATGTCCTAAATAGTCCTATCACTATTAAGGAAATTAGATTTGTAGTCAAATATTTCTGAGAAATAAATACCCAAGCCCAGATTATTTCACTGGTAAATTCTAGCAAATACTTTAAAAAGAAGTAGCACAAACCCTACACAATCTCTTGAAAAGACAGAAATACTTTCTTATCTCATTTTATGAGGTGTCATCCTGATACCTGATATAATCCTGATACCATACAGAAATAGTACACAAAAAACACAGGCCAATATTGTTCCTGAAAATATAGGCAAATATTCACAACAAACTACTAGTAAATAGACTCTGGGAATATAGAAAAGGATTAAAACATTACCATCAAATGGAGTTTATTTCAAGAATTCAAACCTGGGTCAATATTAAAAAAAATCTATTAATGTAATCTTCTCTGTGAACTGTTTGAAAAGTAATATCATGTGGTTGTATTGATTGGTGCAGAAGGGGCATTTAACAAAACTCAGAATCCATTCACAATGAGAAGCAAACCATTCAAAACAAACTTCTGTAAGTAAAATTCCTCAACCTGATGAAGGGCAGTTACTAAAAGTTGCAGCCAACATCCAAAGGGTAAAAGACCTACTGATTTCCCCCAAAAGTTAAGGACAAATCTAGGAGGTCTTCTCCCATGAGTCCTGTTTGACATGACAACAAAATTCTGGCCTTTATGATAAGGTAAGAAAAAAGAAATTAAAACATACAGATTGAACAGAAAAGAAAAAAATCTGTCTTTTCCATAGACAACATGATTATCTATACAGATAATTTCAAATAATATGCAAAAAGCCTTCTAGAACCAAGAAGTTAATTTGTTGAGCTTGCAGGGTAAAAGGTCAACACACACACACACACACACACACACACACACACAAATCAATAGATTCCTCCATATTAGTAATAAATAGTTTGAAAATAAAAAAATAAAAATGTATCATTTGATATAGCTCAAGAAAGTGAAATATGTAAATACAAGACATGTATAGAATTCAAATGCTGGAAAGCATAAGATGGATGAGATCTATCAATAAATACCTAAATAAATAAAAGTCTATGTAATACTCATGGCACCAAGATGACAGTCAATTTTTCACAAATGGACTCACAGATTCAGAATAATTCCAATTAAAATCACAGCAAGATTTTTTGTAATTATAGACAAGATACTCCCAGAATTTGTATGGAATGTCGAATCCATTAGAAGAGACACAAACAAATTTGAATAAAATAAAGTTGAGAATTACACTATCTTGTTTTAAGATTTACCCTAAAGGTACAGTAATCAAGACAGTACGGTATTGGCAAAGGGACAGACGTATGAACCAATTGACATTATATAATCCAGAAATAGACCCACAGAAATATGACTATTGGATTTTTTTTTTATAATGGTGCAAGAACAAGCCAGTGGAGAAGGAATAGTCTTTTCAACAAATAGCATTGAAACGGTTGGTTATTCACATGCCAAACACATAATCCTCAACCCCAGAGCACACTTATATAAACATTTTTTTTCATTTATACAAAAATTAACTCGAAATGTATCACGGATCTCAAAGCAACACACAGAACACTAAAACCTTTGAAAGAAGAACAGGAGACCAGCCGTTGGGTGAAGCCTTCTTAGATGGAACATGATACCAAAAGCATGATCCATAAAAGAAAAAAAAAAAGATAAATTAGGCTTCATCAAAATTAAAATTTTTTCCTGTCAAAGACCATGAAGAGGATGAAAAGGCATTTGTAATGGGGCGAGCCACGCTCCTCCATAATTTGTGTGTTGAAGTCCTCACCCTGAGGGCCTCAGAATATGGCTTTACTTGGATATAGGGTCTGTACAGAGGTAATGCAGTTAAAATAAGATCATTAGAGTGGGTTCTAATCCAGCATGAATGATGTCCTTCTACAGGGGGACGTTAGACCCCTAGATACATGTGCACAGGGAGGGAGCAATGTGAAGAGATGGGGGCAGAGAGCCCTGCAGCAGGGCTTACCTCCGGCTCCTTGAGAGGATTCAAGCGGGGGGCACCTTGCTCTCAGACGCCGACCTTGAGTTGCGTGAGAATAAATTTCCATTGTTTCAGCCACCCAGTGTGTGGTGCTTTGCGACGGTAGCCCCGGGACTCTCAACACAGCCAACCATGACTGGGATAAAATAGTTGGTGTTTGTGAACCCCATATTTAATAAAAATACTTGTATCCAGAATATATTCTTTAATAAACTTTCCAAACCCAACAGTAAGAAAATAAATAGCCCAATTAAAAATAAAATGACAAAAGACTCAGACATATCAACCAAAGGGATCATATGGTTGGGAAAAAAAATCACATGAAAACATTTCTAGATCATTGACCACTAATGATGTGCACACTAAAACCATGAGATATCTCATACACACTTGTTGGAAGGGCCAAAATAAAGGGTAGTGACAATCACAAATCCTGGACAGACTTGTGATTGGAGTGACTGGGTCTCTCCTCACTCTGTGGGGATGCTGGATGACATGGCCACCCTGAAACACAGTGCGGCAGCTTCTCATGTGATTAGACAGCCAGCCACCTATTGTTTGACCCAGTCGTCCCACTCCCAGAGAACAGAAACTCATAATCGAACATCTCCAGGGTTTTCACAGCAACTTTGTCAGCAACCCTCTGAGCCGCAAATACCCCAAGTGTCCTCCAGCAGGTGAATGGATAATGGATACACCAGTGCATTGGGGGTGGTACTCAGCCCAAGAGGGAACCGGGGTAGACACAGCACCTTGGATAGATTTCAAAGACAATATGTCCGAAGAAGGAAGTTGATCTTGAAACCTTGTGTTCTTTATAGGTCTACTTATAGGGAACTCTCAAAAGGTTTTTTTTCCCTCTTTATAGCAATAGTTCACAAGGACATGTTTTGGGTGACTAATCTGGTCTGTGTCTTGATGGTCATAGTGGTGACATTACTGCGACAGGTGTCAAAATTCATAGAACAGTGTACCAAAAAAAGCTATATGTGCTGTGTGATTATTTTTAAAAAACAAACAATATAAAATAAAGAGCCAGCAGAAATGAGATACTGCTACACACCTATCCGAATGGCCAAAATCTGAACCCTGACATCACCCAATGCTGGGGAGAATGTGGAGCAACAGGGATGCTCTTCCATGGCTGGGGGGAAACGCCGAAGGGTGCAGCCGCTGTGGGAGATAGCCTGGTGGTTTCTTACAAAACGAGATATCCTCCCACCCTAGGATCAAGCCATTGTGCTTTCTGGGATTTAGCCAGAGGACTTGAAAACACGTCCACACGGAAACCTGCACACGATTGTCGATAGCAACTTGGCTCATCCTTGCTAAAACCTGGAGGCAGCCAAGATGTCCTTCAGTGGGGGAGTGGATAAGTACAGTGTAGTCCACTCAGACGACGGACTATTATCAGTAACAGAAAGAAATAAACTATTAACCCACAAAGACACAGAGGAATCATAAATGCGTGTCAGTAAGTGAGAGAAGCCGGTCTGAAGGACACGTGCTGGATGATGCCAGCTCTGTGACAACTGGAAGAGACAAACCGTGGAGACGGGAAAAGGACCGGTGGTGGGCAGGGGCGACGGGGAGAGAAGGACCACAGGGGGAGCCCAGAGGGTTCTCAGGGCAGTGAAACTTCCCTGTCTGGTGTTAAGTGATGGCCACGGGTCATTACACATCTGTCCAACCCACGGGATATACGGCGCCCAGAGAGGGCGCTGATGTAGGACCACGGACTCTGGGTACTTGCCATGTACTAACGTAGGTTCGTGGATTTTAATCAATGTCCCTGATGCGACTCTGCTGGGGGATGTTGACAGTCGGGGAGACTGGGGTATGTGGGAACTCTCTGTACCTTCAGCTCAATTTTGCTATAGACCTAAAACTGCAGTAAAATACAAAGTCTATTTTTAAAAAAAGCAAAGAATGATGGATCTCTTTGGCGGTGTGGGGACTTGGGGGCGGTACTTGAGCTGTGTGCCTCCGAGCCCCGCGGATGCCTGGAGAAAGGATGGGCTGAGAGTGTGACAGAGCCTGGAATCACCCCCGGTGCAGAGCATGGGGTGACAGTGTCAGGCCACGTGGTGTCCCCAGAGACGTGCCTCCTGAGCAGGTCGGCAGCAGGGTTGCCGTCTCCCTACAGGCCCCTGTCACCATCACCTGGACTATCACTGTCAGGGCCTTTGGACTGGCTTCCTGCTGCCCCCCTCGCACCCTCCAGCCCTCCTCCATCCCTGCAATGATGTGGCCGTTCGTGACCGTGCCTCTGAGCCCATCACACCCAGAATTAAATGTCTTCCGGGTCTTCTCTTCTAACATTGGGTCCAGATCTCCTTGGCCCAACACATAAAGTCCTCGCGGCCCAACCACACCCTTAAAGCTGCCCATGAACCACATGCTCAGGGTGCAACGATCTAGGGCACCGGGACAGGCCAAGGAGCCGTCCAAGCTGCTTAAAATCAGATCCACCCACTTTTCTGCTGTGTGACCATGAACTCGCCCTGGGCCACCCCAGCCCTGCTCATCCTCACTGTCCCCAGACTGGATGATGGGAACCGCATGCCCCAGAGTTATCCTCAGGGGGAAACCATGAGAGTCTGTGCTTCCCAGAAAGTGAAGGTTCCTTGCCATTTTCTCGGGTGAGGCTACTCCAGAACTGCTGTTGTTAAAAAAACAGGTATAGACATCCATCCCACGCATCCTCTGTCATCGTCTCTGAGAGCGCGGCTCTGGGCTCAGTGCTGATTCTATCAAGCTCTTGGGACTCCTGCTGTTAAAAGAAAGGAAATGGAATTAAAATGGCCTTAAACAGCAATGAAACGTGTTAGCTCATGTGACTGGACAGTCCAAGGGATGGCTGGCCTCAGGCACGGTTTGATCTAGAATCACTCATTACATTATCAGGACTCTGGCTTGATTTTTTTTTTTTCTTATCCCTCCATGGGTCCTGCTTGATTTTTTTTGGTCTGATCCTGAGAACGGCGTGCTCTGTGCTGGGGCGAGACAGTCCCTGGCAGCCCCCTCTGGGGCAGGGAGGACACTTCCCAGTAGACGGTTAGGACAGCCGTGGGAAAGCCCTGCTCGGGCCACCCGGCCACCTGGCCCCGCACCGGGTCATTTTCTCAGGGCTCTCCAGTCCTTGTCCATGAGCTGCTTGTCCAGGCTGAGGTCACGTGGCCACTTCTTAAAGAGGAGGGTCAGCCGTAGGGACAGAAGAAGGGGCTGCTGGACAGACAAATGGCCATAGCCGGTCTGCAGCCATGTGTCCTCGGGGGGACAGTGTCTGAGCTTGGGGACGTGGGGACGGCAGCAGTGCCTTCCCACACAGAGTGGCGGGAGCCCTGGGAGGATGAGGACGCGTGGGGACCTCCTCAAGAGCATGCTCACCGTGAGGACCAGGCAGTGTCCATGGCTGTGCTGTTGTCATCATATGTGATTGCTTTTGTTTTGCCCCAAAATTACAGTCAGGGCGAGAGCTAATGAAGATCAGCCCCTTGGCTCTGCAGTCCTCAGACATCCGAGCGCTCTGGCATGCCGGGGGGGGGGGGGGGGGGGGGGGGGGGGGGGAGGGGTGTGTGGTTCGCACAGTCATTCCTTCACCTGGGAAGCTCCTGCCCCACCACGGATGAACACACGTGTGCTCCTGGCGACAGCATCTTGGTCATGGTTTGCCTTGGTCCTCCTGCCCCACACATCAGTGTCACAGCCACCACGTGCTCTCTGCCTACACACGTGACACACGGGGGCCACACAGTCCAGTGGGGACAGTGGCCTGTCTGGATTTACAGGATCTGTTAACCTCATCTGATTCAGTTCCCCAGGCCCCAGAGGGCAAGACCAGGCCTCGTGCATCCCTGTGTCTCGAGAGCTTGGTGCACCATGAGGGCTCCCAGGACGTCTTCCCGTGAGCCTGGGAGTGAGATGGTGCACAGAACAGGAAGCAGGTGCATGGTCCCCAGCATGGTGACAGTTACCTTCTCTGCCTCACGTCAGGGTCAGGGGGCAGCACCCTGAGAAAGGCGGAGTCCTCTGGGAAGCCATGGGACAGAAGGAATCATGGGATCAGCCTGGTGGCTCCTGCCTGGGGGTCCTTTGGCTGTCACTCAAGGTTCCCTTGAGTTCATAGACGGCTTCCTTGTTCATGCCGAGGACCCTGGGTGCTTCAGGACAGCTGAGTGGTGGACTCATCGAGCTGGGGCATCAGCTTAGGAAGGGGGATGGCAGGGACCCTTTTAGGATGCTGCGTGAGGGAAACTCCTCCAAATCAATTGTCTGTTTTCTCCCCTTTTGGCCACTGTGGAGTGGGGTTCAGGATGCCCTTCGGTTTTGTGGAAATGTGTTCAGTCTCCATTGAATGACAAGCCCTGCTTTGGACCAGAACTGCAGTGTAGCTTCTCTGAGCTTCCATCTCTTATCCATCACACACAGGCAACCCGACTGCCTGGTGGGGTTTTCTAAGGATTCAATAAAACTGAATGAGAAAAAGCCTACAAACTTGATATTTTTACATTTCTTGGAATATGAATGCTACTTAAAAATCTGAAAGTCTTTTTTTTATTGTTGTTTTTTTAAATCCCAAAAATGTAGAATATTTTCTCTTGCCCTGCATAGCTCTGAGGATTACATGCAAAAATCAACTAATATTCGAAAAAGCAGGAAAAAGGCTATCTACTGGACAAAGGACACTGTATTCAATCAATGGTGCTGGGAAAACTGGACAAACATGTGCAGAAGGATGAAACTGGATCATTCTCTTACACCAGACAGAAAGATAAACTCAAAATGGATGAAAGATCTAAATATGAGACAAGATTCCATCCAAATCCCAGAGAACACAGGCAACACCCTTTATGAACTTGGCCACAGCAACTTCTTGCAAGATACATCCATGAAGGCAAGAGAAACAAATGCAAAAATGAACTATTGGGACTTCATCAATATAAGAAGCTTCTGCTCAGTACAGTCGACAAAACTCAAAGACAACCTACAGAATGGGAGAAGATATTTGCAAATGACATATCAGATAAAGGGCCAGTATCCAGGATCTATAAAGAACTTATTAAACTCAACAGCAAAGAAACAAACAATCCAATCATGAAATGGGCAAAAAACATGAACAGACTTTTCACCAAAGAAGACACAGACATGGCCAACAAGCACACGAGGAAATGCTCCACATCACTTGTCATCAGGGAAATACAAATCAAAACCACAATGAGATACCACCTCACACCAGTGAGAATGGGGAAAATTAACAAGGCAGGAAACCACAAATGTTGGAGAGGATGTGGAGAAAGGGGAACCCTCTTGCACTGTTGGTGGGAATGTGAACTGGTGCAGCCACTCTGGAAAACTGTGTGGAGGTTCCTCAAAGAGTTAAAAATAGACCTGCCCTACGACCCAGCAATTGCACTGTGGGGGATTTACCCCAAAGATTCAGATGCAGTGAAACGCCGGGACACCTGCACCCTGATGTTTATAGCAGCAACGTCCACAATAGCCAAACTATGGAAGGAGCCTCGGTGTCCATCGACAGATGATGGATAAAGAAAATGTGGTTTATGTATACAATGGAATATTCCTCAGCCATTAGAAATGACAAATACCCACCATTTGCTTCAACGTGGATGGACCTGGAGGAGGGTATGATGCTGAGTGAAGTCAGTCAGAGAAGGACAATCAGTATATGGTCTCACTCATGCGGGGAATATAAGAAGTAGTGACAGGGATTATAAGGGAAAGGAGGGGAATTGAGTAGGAAAAATTAGAGGGAGACAAACCATGAGAGACTCCTAACTCTGGGAAACACACAAAAGGTTGTGGAAGGCAAGGTGGGTGGGGGGTGGGGGTGACTGAGTGACGGGCACTGAGGAGGGCACTTGATGGGATGAGCACTGGGTGTTCTACTATATGTTGAAGTATAGAACTTCAATAAAAACAAATGAAACAAACCCCCCCCCCCAAAAAAAAATCCCTCTCAAAAATCAAATGCAATATTGAAAGGAAAAAATGAAGTGATGTATTTTAGCAGCTCAGCACGTGCGTGTCCATTGCTTGAGCCGGATGGATACCGGCCCGACGCAGCAGTTCCCAGCCGTCGCTGCCAAGCCAAGGCACGTCCCAGCTGCAACCAAATGGTCCCTGAAAGCACACAGCGGAGGGTCTGCCCTTCGTTTAAACCTCTGGGGCACTCCCCAGGGCCCGGCACTAGTGCCACTCTGTCCTTTCTGGGATCTGGTTCCAGGCACAGATGCTGCCTTGCACGATTTGTCTTTTCCGCAGAGAAATGACACTGAACGAAGCCAGTATGGACATCTTCCCACTACTGTTGGCAAGAACGGACAGAAGGACGGAAGAGGCGTTCCCCTCACTTCTGCAGGGAAAGCGTGCCGTCCGGAGAGGATGGTGACCCCGCTCGCTCCCCGGGCCTGAAGCACCAGGGCAGCAGGCACAGGGTTGTGCCCTGGGGACTCGGTGTCCGGACTGTGCGCCCCGTTTCTGCCCCCGAGGCAGGAGCTGGGCCGGGAAGAGCCGACTGAGGGAAGAAGCGGGAAGACGCTGTCCCCTACGGAGAAGCTGCAGGAGCCCCCACCAACTGGGAGCGACAAGGAGCTTATTGCCGGGAGCGGCCGTTTGATCAAGTTGCCATCTATGGGATTTGCTGACTTTGAGCAAGACTCCAGGATATCTCCACGCGACAGCCCAGTCGGGACTGAGCCGATGCGCTTTATCTGATCCTCCGGGAAATCATTTTTCTGAGTCAGCCGAGCCCTGATGGCTTCTGAGGACTTCCAGCTCCCCGCCGTGGGGAGGTCACTGCACCTCCCGACAGAAAGGGATACTCGTGGGGGGACCCTGCACGGCGCACGCCACTTCGGAGTTTCCAAGGGTGCTCCAGCGACCGCGCAGTCAGAACGGGGCCCGGGGTGAGTGGAGTCTGGGTCCCCGTGGAGGGCTCCTCTGTCTTCTCGAACGGGCAAGCTCCTGGCTCTGGGCTGGAGCTGGGCGGGGCTGAGCGGGGCCCTGGCCTCCTCGTGTGTGAGGTTAGAGCCAGGGCCCCAGCAGACCCTCCACGACTGTGGGCCGCGCACTGAGCGGCTGTCTGCACCCACCGACCTTCCTGCTTCGCCCCGACGCCAGCCTGTGGGGGCAGGAACAAGAGGCCTCGTGATGGTGCCGGGACCTGGGGGACAGCGCCGCGTGGCTACTGAGTTCAGGCTACCTGGGCGCTGTGGTTAATTTGAGCTAAAGTGTGAGTGGGTGCCGGGCACTGTCCACGGAGCATGTGCCCGGGGCCCTGCAGACACTGTGAGGAAAGACAGACATAACTTGCCAGCAGCCCGTGCTGGCCTGCGGGGGCTTCAGGGCTCCGAGAGAGCGCTCAGGGCCCAGGGGTCACGGGAAGAGAGGTGCGGCCCTGTGGGCTCACCGTCCTCTGAAGCAGACGTGGGCTCAGCGGCCACGAAGGAGCTACGACTTCAGGATGTGCCCCGAACGCCGGGCCATGGGCCTGGTTCCCCCGCAGCGTTGAGTCCGGGGGATGGACGGGACAGCCGCTGTCTGTGCTCCCGAGTGCCGCAGCCTGGGCACCGGTGCTCCTCCAGCCGTCCTTCCTGGCAGAGGCCGAGCCGGTACCTCCTGCTCCACAGCTGTGTCAGCCCCAAGCACAGTCTCCTTGTCTGGGGCCAGAGCCGGAGCCAGCCCCCCCATGTGCTCCCTGACCAGAGGCAGAGGCACCGACAAGGACACGTCGTGCAGAGAATGCTCCTTCACTGGGACATCTAATGGCGAAGTGCGCAGTCTTCAGCTCCTGGCCAGGATGCAGGTGCAGGACACAGCTCGGCGTGTGCTCTACTGGTCAGAGGATGGGCTGTGTGCATGAATCTTACACACAGCGTGGACACACTGATGCACACGTGAAGGACACAGGACTCCAGCATGGGCCGGGGACATGGCGGCTGCCCTGGCAGAGGTGACCCGGGCCTGGGGTTACACGGTGGGTTTGGCAGTGTGATCACAGAGCTTAGGGACCGCATCCAACTGAAGCCACTCTCTCTGCGGACCCAGCACCACTGTGAGCACCTGCATGGAAGGACTCGTCCCGTCTCACAGCAAACCACACCGCGGGGTGTCACCCCTGCCGTCGTCCACCAGGACCTGAGCACACAGGGTCATGTCGGCGGGAAGCTGCATGGTGACCATTGGTGCGTGTTGTCCAAGCGGGGGTGCTCTGGGGCAGGCTCCGCGGGGTGGTGGGGTGGTTCTGTGTCGCTGGGACACGCGGGAGGCTGGCAGGGACGCAGGCGGAGATCCCATGGCTGGCGTGGCACAGTCGTGGGTGGCTGGTACCTGTCCGGGGAGAGCCTGGCAGCAGGTGGGGAGTCGGGAGGTGGACGGCAGTGCTTAGAGACGGGGATGTGCAGGGACGCCCGGTGGAGTGGCTGGGTGAGCAGCAGGCGGGTGTTCTTGCACAGGGGTCCCCAGGGGGGCCGTAGGGAGAGAGGTGCCGGGTGTGGGGCTGGAAGACAGGGCCTTGCACAGACCCTGAGGAGCACCACCGGCCCTGCCCAGAGGACCATGGATGGCTGTGGAATGAACGTCCTGGGAGAAGGCGCGAGGCAGCCCCATCATCCCGGGTGGAGATGTTCACTTTGGACACAAGGGAAAGCCTGTGTGGACTTAGGTGATGGACGGGAGTGACATGGAGGAGAAGGTGGTGACCCGGGGACTATTCCAGCAAACAGCCTGACGTCGCAGAAGAGAGAGGGACAGGGTAGGGGTCAGGTGCAAAGGGCTCTTCCCTAAAGGTTTTCTGGAAGGAGCCAAGCACCACGTGCTGGTCCGAAGGGCCGGGTAGCGGGGTCACAGTGGGCGAGGGGCCCCGAAACCAGGGGTCCTGGGGAGTTGGGCACCGTCCCAGCCATGCTGTGGCTGCCGTCGGGATGAGGGTCCTGGGGGTCTCCCCGCCCCGTGAAGGCTGCTAGGAAGTCATCCCAGGTGGGGCGGGTCTGGCTCCCCGTGGGCGCTATTCTAGCCCCCCACCTCCGGGTGGTCCCCGGGCCACGCAGCACAGGGTCCCACAGGGCGAGTGGATCCAGGGTCCCCCGGCCTGTGTGATCCTGTGTCGCTGGGCCACCCAGAGGGCTCCACGTCTCAGGGGTCGTCCTCTCTGCAGACAGGATACGGACGGGCTCTCTCTCGGGATGCCTGTCCCAAATTCTTTGCGGATGTCTGTGTTCATTTAAAGTAGAGAGAAAAGAGGAGGATTGTCACTCGGTCATCTGGCCCTGCCCCTCCGGCCGTCCACTGTGATGAGGTCCACTCGTCCTGCCAGAGGAACAGAGGAGGCCGCTGCCCAGGTCTGCATGCAGGGACCGTCCAGGAGGGGTGCTTCCCTGTGCACCTGCTCCGGGCTTGGGCCGGGCTTGCAGAGACCTCACTCCTGGGACCCCAGCAAAGCCCATTGTTGCTGCTGCTCCCCAGGGTGGGGTAACCTAGCGGTGGGGTCTGCCTGGATGGCGGGCACTCCTCCCCAAACACCCCATCCTCTCTGGCTTTCCAGGATCCTGCATGCTTCTGATTGCTGCTTGGGCCGCAATGTCTCCCACTTCACTCCTGAACCCCCAGGAGGTCCTTGTGGCCACATCCTAGGGCAGAGGGCAACGAGGACAGCCGCCCCCTCCCCAAGGTGCCTGAAGCCCAGTGGGGATGCAGACGTGGGTACCTGCGGGCAGACAGCCCCTCTGGGAGCACTGAGCTGGGTGGGCAGCCTCTGGCCCAGGCCACTCCCCACACCTGCCCGGTGCCGGGCCCACCGAGAGTGTTGCAGCGGCCTCCGAGGCCCCTGCCCTGCCCTTCAGTGCTCGCTGAAGCACCTGCCCTGCCCTCAGCACGGGGGAAGGGGCATCGGGGCCAGCAGGGAGCTCCCGGGGCAGAGCCAACACGCCCTTGGGCAGGGGTGGGACAGGCCAGGTGTGCTTGCCCCAGGGTTGACCTGGACCAGACAGGGGGACATGGGTGGACGGTAGCTGTAGCCGGGCCTTAAGCTCTTGGTAGACAGAGTCCGTGGCTCGGGCCTCTTGTGTGTGGTGGACGGGGGATTGTTCCCAGGCTCCGTGGGACTCGCAAAGCAGAGGGACAGGTGGACGCCCCACTAAGCCGCAGCCAGAGGGATAGGAGGGACCTGCGCCACCTCCCCAGGGAACCCCAAAAACCAGCAGAGAAAGCAGGGCAGTGGTGGGAGGCAATGTGCCCCAAGGTCCCCTGCCGGGGGTGGAAGTGCTCCTGGCTCCTGGCGAGACGCCGCTGGTCAGTGAATGGACATAGCTGGGATTCTGGGCCGGCTGCACTGCTCAGGCCCTCTCTAGTGCGGCCTCCGCGGCCTGGGCCACGTCCCCTGCTCGGGGGAGCCCCTCGGAAAGTATCGGGAAAATGCAAAGGCCCCCACTGGAGCCCACGTGCCCAGTGGTGTCAATGGCTGTGGCCTTCAGCGGGGACACGGGACGGATGACCACCGGGCGAGAGGAAGCGGCCAGCCCGGCGTCAGGGAGGCCTGGCCCCTAGTGGCGGCCCAGCGCACACGGGCACCTGATAGCTCCCCCCAGGGCGTGGTGGGTGCGGCGGCGCAAAGTCTGCTTCGTTCCCGGAGCGTGAGCAGCACGGCCAGCAGTCCTCCCGCGCCTCCCCCTGGTGTCCCCTGGATGTCCCTTAGGTTTCCCACCGGCCCGGATTCTCTCCCACTGGGAAGCAGCCTTTGGACCGCTGGGGTGTGGGCAGGGCTGGGTCCTCCTGAGGCCGTCCTCTCCTGGGTCCTCTCCTGGGTCCTGGTAGCCCACCCTCCACGTGTGTCTGTGTCCCGGTCTCCTCTCCGCATAAGGACCCCAGTTGCCTTGGGTCAGGGCCTGCTCCGTGAGCTCTTGACAGACCCCGTCTCCAGCCAAGAGCAGTCGCCTTCTGAGGAGCTGGGGGGTTAGGACCCCCGCAAAGGATGGGGGACACCGTTCCTCCCCAGCGGCCTTCCGACCACCGACTGCCCCTCGGCATCGAGCGGGCTTCTAGAAGCTCAGGCTCCCTTCTGCTCCTGCCCCCTCCATGTAGGAGAACCCGCGGCTTGGTGAGGATTTGCCGAAGGGTGGGCATCTCCTGGAGGGACGCCCGCTGGGAGCCCAGCTCTGAGGCTGTTTTCCAGCCACGTTTCTAAATCTCTGATGCACGGCTGCGGGGGAGCACGGGGCAGGGGCCAGGCTGCTGAGCAGAAGCTGAGAGACTCACACACGAGTCTGTGAACCATGGGAGCCAGGCTGGGTTTTCAATCTTTAATTCACTTTATTAGCGGGCTTCGGCGATCTAACAAGATACACATGTTTTCTCACACAAGACGATAATGCTTCCAATCCCAGGAGGGAAAGCACATCCCTGGTCCTGAGACAGACGGTATTTTTATAGCTTTTTTTTTAAAATTCCTTTGGAGTATTAAACTTTTATAGTGTTTTTAAAAATTCAAGAACAATGTCAGAACTCCATGCCCGCCGCAGCCCGCAGAGAGGCGATGCTCTGCGGGGAGATGCGGGGAGACGCGGGGAGCGTGGAATCACAGGGCCCTGGGTTCCGGTCCAGGCCCGCCTCTGACCAGTTCTCTCCCGCTCTCCGAGCCTTTGATTCCAGGCCAACAAAGCAGTTGATAGTCGGAGGCTCTTGGAGAGGACGGTGTCTGTGTGGCTCATGGAAGTGTCCAGCCAGTGGCACTCACCTTATGAGTGCTCAGTGGAGGCCTCAGTGTCTGTGGGCCCAGAGATCTGGGGATGTCCGAGAGTTCTGCCCAAGTCAGAGGCTGTGGGCCTCCCAGCGCCTGCCACCCTCACACCTGCAGCCGGGAGGTCTGGACATTGGCACAGCCACACGGGGACCCGGGCTCCTGGTGGTGGTGATGGCTGAGGGTCCCCGCCCACCACCCCTGGAGGACAATCACATCCCAGTGGTTGCCTCTGGGACCATGCTCCCCGGCATCGAGGACATAATGAGCTGCTGTTCTTTCTCTGGCATTTTCCAGAGGCCAAGAGGGGACAGAGCAACATATCATCTTTGCTCAAATGGCTCACCCACTGGCTGACAGAAGCAGCTTTGCACGGCTGAAAAATAGCAATTATGGAGAGGTCCAGTCCAGTGCCACGGAGCTGCAGCCCTTCAGGGTGGAGATGTGCCTGTGGCGGGAGGGGGGCAGAGGCCTCTCGGAGGGGGTCTGCAGGCATCCCTGGTTTCAGGAATGTGAATGTGCGGGCCAGGGACGCTGAGCTGAGAGGCAGGAGCAGAGCTAGCAGGGGTCGTGTCCATGGGCCAGGGGCGGGGGTTTCCTGAGCATTTACCACATGCCACACTCTGCAGTCTCCAATTTTAGAGACGGTCAGAAGGCAATCCTAAATTCCTGCCCCCAGGAGGGTCACAGGCTGGTGCCAGATAAAGATCCATGAAGAGATGATTATGATAAAATGCAAAAGCTCTATTACAGAAGCAAGGGTGCAGTGACAGGTGTACACAGGATGGGAACATCCTTGCAGGAGGAGGTATGTCGCCCAGGGGAGGGAGCTGACGTTGAGCAAAGCGAGCACCTACTGCATGCACCTCCTGGACTAGCGATTGTGGGGCAAAGACGGTGGGAGTATGTGAGCCCTGCCCTTTCAGAGGTGGGGTGTCTGGAAGAGGCAGAAAGACCCTGGTCAACAAGAGCAACCCAGTATGGGAGACGTGCCAGCCCTTCTCCGGGTCCTCACGGCCACAGGGGAGGGGCAGGCTGAGCAGGTCTGGGGGATGACCGCTGTGGGGTGCTGGAGGAGGGGGCCAGTGGGGTCCTACAGGGTCCCTGGCCCCAACGCAGAGCTTAGGCCAGCTCCCGGCATCAGCGAGGAGCTTGCAGAGCTCTTTAATGAGGCGATGGTACAATTGGAAAGATGACTTTATGGGACCAAAGTGGCCCATCAGGCAGTGCGATCACTGCCCCTTCCATGAGAAATGCCATAAAAATGACAGAACAGGACAGAACAGATGAGAATAAGGGCAGAAGAGCAATGACAACCAGGAAGCGATGTCACGGAAGCAGAAGTGTGGCCAGCTTTCTGGGGATGGTGGACAGCACCAGATTGATGGGGAAACCAGGGCAAACCATCCATGACAATGGCAGGAAGGGGCTCCTGCAGAGATCAGAGCCTCCCCCTCCCAGCCAGAGCCCCGAGCCCAAGAGCCAGACAGGGCAGAGAGCATGGGAGCCGCCTCCAGGGCAATCTGGACAAATGGGCGCAGGAGAGATCCTCTGAGACTCCTCTCTGAACAGAGTCAGGGGTGCTGGCAAGGCTGTGCAGCATCACAGTGGGGTTTCCTTTGGATCAGCTTTCCCTTCTCAATGCTGGCTCTGCCCCAGGTTCCTACAAAATGGGAATCCTGGGAGTATCCGAATGCAGGTGCCTGGCACATTCAGCATCAGTGGTGTTAGTTTTTATCGGGTTTCTTTGGGGAAGATTGGTGATCTGAGGTCCTGTAATTCTGTGAGGCTGCAGAGGGGAAGCCGAGTAGGGCCCCACATAGGCCAGAAAAGCTCTACTCACGCAGGTGCCCTCCAGCTGAGTCTTTAGAAAGCTTTGCAACACTGGGGTTCTGCTCAGGGGAGATTCCCAGATTATGCCCTAGGATAATAACAAGAAGATAAATCATCAATAAAAGTTATTTGAGTTCTTGGATATTTGATTACATTAAAAATAAACAACAACAACCTTTAAAAGATGGCCAAATAGCAGAATGGCTATAGCCAGACCTAAGATTATTCATCCAGATTTGTGGGTTATGGATTTTTACAAGAAAAGACTGGAAAGGAGGAAAGCAGAGCCTAATGGGAGAGGAAATGCTCACAGATAAAAGGAATTTGCTCCTGTGCTGAGAAAAGCCATGAGCTTTGGAAAGAATCAACCGTGGGACAAAATAGACTAAGAAAAAAAAAAAAAAAAGCAAGCACTTGGATACATTCTGGATAAATGCCAGAACTCTCAAAGTTAAGAAACTGTCCAAAAATCATTAGTAGCATCCTAACAACAAAGGCAGACTCCTGGAATGGAACACGAATCCTCTCGGTGGCAAGTTTCTAACAGCAACACCACACCCTGTGAGAAAATGTCTTTAAAGATCAGAAAGTATAAAAAAAAAGATCAGAAAGTATTTTGGTTCTATAATTCTATCCCAGGAAAACGATTACTCAAGCAGAAGACCAAAATGAAGTGATTTTTGTGCATGAGAAAACTCAGAAAATTAAATTTACCTTCTATGGGCTCTTTTCTGAAAAGTAACTTGAATACATACCTAAATAAAAGAAAAGCCGTGAAAACCAGGAATCCAAGAGAAGGACATGGACTCAAGAATAATGGTAAAGAAGAAACCGGTAAATCTTCCAGTTAATTTTAAACTGACTTTTTGGGTTCACACTTTAAAAAATGAGAACATAATATTTTATCTATTTTCTTTGTTAATAATACTTGCATGTATTTCGGAGGCACATGATGATTTGATACACATAGCAAAATAATTAACATAGGCCAGATAATTAATATATCATCTACCCACAGACTTACCACCTTTTTTTTTTTTTTTTTTTTGTGATGAGAGCACCGAAATCTATTCTTTTAGCACATTTCCAGTATTCAGTACAGGATCAGAGCCCTTGAGCTGTAGCTACTTCCAAGACTTATTTTTTTTCTACAGATTTTATTTATTTATTCATGAGAGACACACAGAGAGAGGCAGAGACACAGGCAGAGACGCAGACAGAGGGAGAAGCAAGCTCCCTGCGGGGAAGCCCAATGCGGGAGTCGATCCCAGGACCCCAGGATCTTGCCCTGAGCTGAAGGCGGATGCTCAACCATGGAGCCACCCAGGTGCCCAACTTCCACGACTTGTTGGTCTTGCATGATTGCAAATTCATATCCATCTCCCCATTCATGTCTTGGCTTCTTTATGCACTCTGGACATCCATGGATGGACATTAGGTGGTTTTCCTATTTTCGCTATTTTGAAGATGCTGCAACGAACAGCAACCTCTTTGAGGTACTGATTTTATTTCCTTTAGGGTAGAAACCTAGAGGAGTGCTTACTGAATGATATGGTTGTGGTTTCAAGTTTTTGAGGAACCTCCATACTGTTCCCCACAGTGGCTGCACTGGTTTGCATTCCCACCGACCAGTGTTTTGTAGGAACCTGGGGCAGTGCACAAGGGTTCCCTCTTCTCCGCATCCTCACCAACACTTGTTTCTTGTATTTTTGATAGCAGCCTTTCTGACAGGTGTAAGGTGATATCTCACTGTGGTTTTCTTTGCATTTCTCTGATGGGCAGCGATGTTGAGCACCTTTTCGTATGCTGTTGGCCATGTGAATGTCTTCTCTGGGAAAGTGTCTATTCAGGTCCTTGGCCCACTTTGTTTATTTTTTGCTGTTGAGTTATGGAGTTCCTTATCTATTTTGGGTATTAACTCCTTATTGAATACTTGGTTTGCAAGTATTTTGTCCCAATCCACTGTGGCCTTTTTATTATATTGATGGTTTCCTTTGCTGTGCAGAAGTCTTTTAGTTTTATATGGTCCCACTTGTTTATTTTTGCTTTTGTTGCCATATCCCAAAAATTCTTTGTCACGACTGATGTCAAGGAGCTTTTTTTGTCTATGCTTTCTTCTAGTGGTTTTATGGTTTCAGGTCTTATGTTTATTAAGTCTTTAAATCGCTTTGGGTTGATTGTTGTGTATGGTGTAAGATAAGAGTCCAAATTTCTTTCTTTTGCACGTGGCTGTCTAGTTTTCCCAACACAGTTTATTGAAGAGATTGTCCTTTTTCCTTTGGACTTCTTGGAACCTTTGCCAAAAATTAGTTGACTACTTATGCTTGGGATCTATTTCTGGGCTCTACTCTGTTCCATTGATCTATATGAGTGTTAATGCCGACACCATACTGTTTTGATTACCACAGCTTTGAAATATAATTTGAAATCAGAAATTGTGATGCCATTAGCTCTGTTGTTTTTCAGGATTGCTTTGGCTATTTGGAGTGTTTCTGGTTCCAAATGAATTTTAGAATCATCTTTCCTATTTCCGTGAAACAATACCATTGAGATTTTGATAGGGATTGCATTGAAGGAGTGAATATGGATTACCTGTGTATTTATTTATGTACTCTTGAATTTCTTTCATCAATGTCTTATACGTTTCAGTGTATAGAGCTTTTACCTTGGTGAAATTTATTATTATTCTTGGTCAAATTTATTCCTAACTATTACATTCTTTTTGATGCTATGATAAATGGGATTGTTTTCTTGATTGCAGATTGATCATTGTTAGTGTTAAGAAACACAACAGATTTTTGAGTGTTGTGTTTGTATCCTGAAACTTTACTGAATGTGTTTACTCGTTTGTGGAGTCTTTAGGGCTTTCTGCATATAGGATCAGAGCAAATTCAACAACGTATCAAAAAGATTACACACCATGACCAAGTGGGGTTTGTCCTGGGCCGCCAGTTTAGCTTACATACACAAATCAATCAGTGTGATACAGCATATGAACAGAATGAAGGATAAAAACCACAAGATCCTCTCAATAAGCGCAGAAGAGGTATTTGACAAAGCTCAGCATTCATTCATGATAAAGCCTGTCAGCAAAATAGGCATCAAAGGAAGCTTCCTCAACATAATAAGAACATTTGTGAAGAGCCCACGGTTAGCAACATAATCAGTGGGAAAATGGGAACCTTTCCTCAGAGGTCCAGGAGAAGACAAGAATGCTCATTCTCATCACTTCTATTCAGCATAGTCCCAAAGGACTGGCAAGAACAATCAGAAACAAGAAAAAGCAGTAAAAGGCACTTACATTAGAAAGGAAGAAGTAAAATAATCTCTGTTTGCAGATGATGGGATCCTGTATTGAGAATAATTGAAATATTGAAAAAGAGGATTTCCACAAGGCTGAATTGAGAATCCAGTCAGAGAGAAAGTGGAAACAAGCTGAAGGTCTTACTTCTTCAACAGAGGGATAGAACAATTTTGTATGACTTTCAGAAACATATTAGGAGAGCACCTGGGTAGCTCAGTAGTCGAGCGTCCACCTTGGGCTCAGGTCGTGACCCTGGGTTCTGGGATCGAGTCCCACATCGGGCTCCCCACAGGGAGCCTGCTTCTCCCTTGACCTGTGTCTCTGCATCTTTCCTGTGTCTCTCATGGATAAATAAATAAATTTTTTAAAAAAGAAACATATTAGGCTGAATATATGTGCTAAAAAATTAATGGTTTCTGGGGATCCCTGGGTGGCGCAGTGGTTTAGCGCCTGCCTTTGGCCCAGGGCGCGATCCTGGAGACCCGGGATCGAATCCCACATCGGGCTCCCGGTGCATGGAGCCTGCTTCTCCCTCTGCCTGTGTCTCTGCCTCTCTCTCTCTCTCTGTGTGTGACTATCATAAATAAATAAAAATAAAAAAACACTTTAAAATTAAAGTGTGATTCAAATCTATTAAAAAAAAATTAATGGTTTCTGACTGGCTCTTTGTCAGTTGGATGCCCACATTTAAAAAAAAAAAAAGAAAAGAAGAAGAAGAAGAAGAACCTTAAGAACTACCTTGCACCATACTCAAAAATCAATTCCTGTTAGATTGTAGATCTAAAGTTCATAGTTAAAAATATAAATCTTTTAGAAGACGCATAGGAAAATATCTTCATAGACTTTGGGAAGGCAGAGTTAAGAGCAATCATCATATTAGAAAGGCTATTTAAAAAGGCATATTGAAAACAAAATGAAACAGACTGAAAATTATACTCAAATGGACAAATATAGCCACGTAAATGCATATACTTGTAAAATATAAACCAGATGTGTTAATATTCATGCCACACAAGGGAAAATTCAAGGCAGAATCATAGGACACTAGTTTATCAGTCATTTTGTTGTTGTTTTTGCTAAAAATAGGAAGTAGAAAGAAAAATGTCATGGACGTTCAATTCAGTTGGCAGATAAACATTAGTCTGAACACACACTACACACACCCCTCAAAACAAAACAAAAGAAAATCTGGAAGAAAAAAAAATACAAAGCTAAAAGCAGAGGTTAGTAAAACATTAAAAAATAAAGAAGTTCAAGAAAGCCAAAAGAAACTTGTTCTAAAAGTTGGATGAAACAGAACGTGGGGAGAAGCGGCAAGTAAAATATGGGGAGATATCGTGAATAAGAATATTACAAATAAAGCATCTCGTAGCTGCAGTGCCGTTTGAAAATATAAGAAAATACTGTCTTAGAGTGGATTTTGTGCTCATAATTTTAATATCTATGATGAAATGGAGATTTTATAGAAAACTGTAAAATACCAACATTTACTAGAGGAGGAAAACATTCTAGAAAGATCTATAACCATTTTATAATTTGCAACATTACTCAGAAATCTTTCCATTACTTTTCTCCACCACCCCAAGTTCCAACGAGGCACCAGGAAGGGCAGTTTTGGGGATAAGCGTCCCCAAACCGCAAAGGAACAAATAATCACTTTCCAATACAGAGGGGGAAGGTGAGCAAAATTCCCAGGTCTCTTTATACAACTGAAATGGACAAAGACAATACAAAGAATACAATTTTTGGTAAATTTCTGCTAGAGAAATAGATGCGGAAGTCTTAAGTAAAATATAGTAAATTGAATTCAGCAGGATATAAAAAAGAGCATATATGGCCAGGTAGCATTTACCCCAAGTGTATTTCAAGAATGCACTGGTTTTTAATGATGTTAGAAAAAAATTCATTAATGTAATTTATCACATTAAGAAATTTAAAAAGAAAAATACGAATCCATGATTCACAAAGAAAAGATACTTAATAAAATCACAACTCTCAGGGCACCTGGGTGGTTCAGTGGTTGAGCATCTGCATTTGGCTCAGGTGTGACCCCGGGGTCCTGGGATCAGGTCCGGCGTCGGGCTCCCTGCGTGGAGCCTGCTTCTCTCTCTGCCTGTGTCTCTGCCTCTCTCTTTGTGCCTCTTATAAATAAATAAGTAAATAAAAACTCTTTAAAAAATTGTAACTCTCTACTATTTAAAACCAAAAACCAACAAATGCACACCACCACCAATACCCTAATGTTTAGCAGATTAGGAATAAAAGTGAAAACACTGAATCCCAAAAGATGTTTCTATCCAACCAACCAAATATCACATCCCTGGTGAAGCTACAGATGGGTTAGTTCCCTTTAGAGACAGGTGCTAGGTATGAACTGTCCCTTCAACACTGTCTTAAGGGTGGGGGTAGGGCTGGGAGGATGAGTTAGCCAAACTGGAGAAGAACACAGGTTGTCCTTATGTGCAGACGAGCTGTGTGTCTACACAGAGCAAGTCATGGAGAGAATGGACGGAACAAACTCTTAGAATTGGTGAGAAAATTCATTGAGATGTGAGAACGTGCATCAACTGGTTCATCATAACTCCACTAAGCAACTAGCATGATGGTCACTTTGTGTGTCACAAAGGGGAGCCCAGATGACTGATAAACATTATTTATGCATGTGGGAGAGGGTTTCTGAATTAGAGTAGAGAAGGTCCACCTGCCCAGGTGCCAGCTACCATCACGCAAGCCCTGGAGGGGGCTGGGACAGAAGGAGCAGAGGGAGGAAGGGCAAATCCTCTCTTTCTCTCGTGCGTGAGGACATCCATTGTCTCCTGCCCTTGGACATCGAGCTCCTGCTTTCAGGCCAACCAAGTGGCACCAGTGACCATCCTGGTCTCCAGCTGGTGGACCACAGATGCTGAGCCTTCTCAGCCTCCATGACCATGGGCCATTTCCTATGATAAATCTATTTACGCATCTCCATGTATCGTAGGGTTCTGTTTCTCCAGAGAACTCTGGCTAATACAGGCAGAAATTGTAATAATCATTAAGCAATAAAAACTATGTTACTTGGCAATCAACCTACCAAAATTAATACGGTTATTATTTTTTTAAGGAAGAAAATACACTTCTGTTTAAAAAGGAAGATTAAATTCTAGAGGTGTGCCACGTTTTGAGGTGGTTATTCCTAATATCTTAAAGATAATAATTCACCCCAGGTAGTATCTATTCAATGATGTCCAAACTTGTAACAAAATTATGCATGTCAGAGAACAAGCTGAGCCTAAAATCTGAACATAAAGTGAATGATTAAAAAAACAGACAATATTAAAAATAAGAAAGAGGCGGATTTATCATATGATAATATTTACTAAAAAGTTGTAGGAAGTTAACGGCACAGTGTGGGTGCAGAGTGGACATGTAGACCACGCAAAGGAGGAAACACAGCCCGTGATGAGTGTGGTAGGACCAACTGGATTTCCATATGGGAACTAAAGAAATTCCTTTGGCAGGAAAAGCTGCTATGAAACACCAGGAATTACAAATAGCCTTTATTTGCCTGTGTTTTGTGGACATTGGTGTGACTCGCTGCAGGTGCTGAGATGCTGCCTGAGGAGAGCTCACTCAGACCCAGCTGCGGACCTCACCCGGCACAGGGCAGGTGCACCCGGTTCCCTTTCTAGAAGATTCTGAGTCTGGAATGCATCTGCTCTGAGGGCTCAGGTGGGACACTGTGCACCTGTGTGAGAGGTGGTGCGCATGGTGGTTCTCCACGCTGTGCCTCCCGGGGCAGAGAGGGAGACCAGATCGCTTGTTTTCTGATTTGAAAAACCAGCCTCCAGAAACCACCCCATCGATAAGAGGACAGAGCACCAGGGCGGAGTTTGGGTCTCCTTGAAGGAATGCAAGGTGCGTTTCAGAAACAACCAGAAGCAGGATGGTGGAAGGACCCCAGTACCTTTGCCTGCCCCTGCCCTGCTCCCCAACACTCAGGCTGAGCCATGAAGCTCCTTGCTCAGAGGGAGCAGCAGCCCTACAGCCTCCTCCTTGCTGCCGCCTGGGAGACGGTCCCTGGGAGCCACCGTCCCTGGGTCCTGCCAGCAAAGGTGAGATTCAGTGTGCCCATCACAGCCCTTTCCACGGGGAGCCCATCCTGTGGAGGTGAGTGCTCCATCTTCAGGGGAGGAAGGATACCCCCAAGAGCGACGTGGGGTCTGCACATGGGCAGCTGCTTTCTCCAGGGCTCTTCTCCCAGAGAAGGAAAGGGCTGCAGGGTCTTGGGCAGGAGCACCCAGGGGATTGAGTGACAGGCATATCCCTTGCGGCAGCGTCGGCTGGGTCGGCCCTGTGCCTGTCTCCACCTGCTGCCCCCAGCCACTCTGCCCTGGCCTCCTCCCTCAGCAGCCCGGGGACCTTAACTGCGGACCCTGGGATGTGGGCTCAGGCTGGGCCCCCAGGACGACATGGCAGGGGACCCCTGGGGCCCACGTGCAGGATGCCCTCTGGCTCTGGAGGGACTTGACAGGGCTAAGGCGATGGCAGCTACATGCCCTCCTTCAGACCATGAGCTGCGGAGGACAGATCAAGGCCCCCAGCGACTCCCTGGAGGGGGCCCGCGCCCCGAGGGGGCCCCCCAGCGGCCGTGTCCTCATGGGTGTGGACGGAGCATAACCTAGAGGAGGGACGCCTTTGGAAAGCATCCCCGTGCCAGCCAAAGGTGATCCACGGCTCCTCCCTCGGCGGGAGCAGGGGGGGGGGGGACATCCCTCCCCCGCAGGTGGCAGCGAGGGGAGAGACACCAGCGGAGGCAGCCCTCCTCCCTGCGACCGGCTCCAGGGCTGGAAGGGCCGGGACCAGGCAGCGCTTTGTTACTGCTCGCGGCCTGAGACGCCCTGCTCCGCTGTCGGCTTAGCGGGGAGGCGCGCAGCCAGGATCATGCCGAGCTCTGCTCCCAGGACGCAGGATATTAAATCCATCAAACTAAATTAAAAGCTTTGGCCATCTCTTGAACTCAGGGTTGAGAGGCAGCCCTTTCTTCTTATTCCAACTGCTTCCCGGGAGGACGCCCAGCCTGCGGGGATCTGCAAGGATTGAGCGTTTGAATTATTTAAAGACGGAGCAGGGCTGGGATGCGGGGAGGCATCCTGCCGCAGAGACGCCGGGCCTCTTCCCTGCAGAGCTGCGGGGACGCCCCTGGCCGAAGAACCAAGCGCGTGTGTAGAGGCATCTGGGTGGACTCGCCTGTCCCGTGGGGGCGGTCCCAGCTCGGGACACCCCCTGGGGAAGCCCTCCCCCTGGGCCCTGAGCCAGGCTGCTCCGAGGAGCCAGATGTGCTCAGAGCTGTGGGTTCTCATCCTGGCCCTAGTCCTTGGAGCCAGCGGACACCAGGGAAGCAGGTCAGACTCTTGAAGCGCCCCCAGGTGCAAGGCTCTGACCCCCCCCCCCCCCCCCCCGCGCCTTCATTTGCCCCGGGGCCCTGAAGCAGACGACCCGATGTGTCCTTTGTCCAGAGGGTTACGGCAGGAAAGCAACACCGACCACGTCCCTGCTCTCAGGACATTGCAGCCTAGGGACAGACCCGTCCCCGTGGTGTGGGCTCCTGAAGGAAGCAAGCAGGGTACACGATCAAAAGACGGATGAGATCACTAGGCAAGCTGTTTGGACAAGGGGAACTGAGCCCCTGGAGCCGGGAGCTGCCTGGGCATCCGCTGGAGGACCTGCATCCCGGGCGGAGGAGGCGGATGGAGGCCTGGAGCTGGGCCCAGCGTGGGCCCGGGGAAAGAGAGAGGGCTGGCCCAGTGTGGAGCCCAGAGAAGGAGGGCAACGGTCACGCAAGCACTGGCGGGGGGCCAGGGTCAAGGCCTGCACACCTTGTGGATTAAGCATCGATTGGCTGGTTCTGGAGTCACTGCAGAGCCCGGAGCGGGGTTCCAGCCGGCGGTGGTGACAGGATCCAACCTGCCTCGTGACTGCCCACCGTCAGCTCCGCCAGCAGGTGTCCGGGTGGACCACCCCCCCCGACCAGCGCTCACACCTGTTGGGTCAACACCCTGAAAGGCTGCTTCTGATCACACCAGTTAACACTGAAGCACCTCACAGCATGATGATAAAGAGATCAATTCTCCAAGAAGACCTAACGGTCCTTAGTGAGTATGCACCCGGCACCTGAGGGTCAAACCACGCAAGGCAGCAGTGCACAGCCCTGCAGAAAGGAGGAAAGAAACCCACAGTTAGGGTCAGAGGCTCCAGCACCTCCTATCAGGTGTGGGCAGATCCCGCAGGTGAGCTCAATGGCAGCACCAACGGGGTCCAATCGGCCTGTGTAGACGGCTTCATCCAACGACAGCGGAACAAACATTCTTCTCGAATGTGGTATGGAACTTCTGCTAAGGTAAACCTCTCCGGGCCATGAAACACACCAAACACACCTTCATATGATTTTAAAGATGAATTAATTTATTTTATATATAGAGAGAGGATGTGCACGTGAGCAGCTCCAGGGGCAGGGGGAGGGCAGTGGAGAGAGTCCTTTTTTTTTTTTTTTTTAAGATTTTATTTATTTATTCCTGAAACACACAGAGAGAGGCAGAGACACAGGCAGAGGGAGAAGCAGGTTCCATGCAGGGAGCCCCAAGTGGGACTTGATCCTGGACCCTGGGGTCAGGACTTGAACCAGAGGCAGATGCTCCACTGCTGAGCCCCGCAGGCATCCCAAGGGGAGAGAGAGTCTTAAACAGACTCTGCATTGAGCACAGAGCCTGCAACTTAACAAAGTTTTAAAAGTAAAAATCAAATAACGGGGCCTCCGGGTGGCTCACGGGTTGAGCGTCTGCCTCTGGCTCAGGTCACACAGACCGGGGCCGCCTGGGCCAGCCTCAGCCTCAGGCCCCCCATTCTGGGCTCCCACCTCAATCTCTCCCGCCTCCTTGCCAATCTGACCTGGGCCTTGCTGTGAGGCCGGTGTCCTCTTCCCGGGGGCTCACTCTGAGCCTCTGGCTTGCTCTGTGGCTCCCAGGCCTGACCCCGCGGCCCTGCCGGGTGCTTGGCCCAAGAAAGCCCCATCTCTCATCCTGCCCCCGCTGGCCTCTGCTTTTGGCAGGAGCGAGCATGACTGCTCTCGAGTCTTTAGCCACAACGGGCCCTTAAGCAGAACCCAGGCCGGGCTCCTCCGTTGCCCTACCTGGGATGTGTCTTGATGAGTGATGCCGGCCTCCCGGGATAGGCCGGGCTGGGCCGGGGCCCAGAGATGAGCTGGTCCAGGAGTCATCTGCACCCTGAGACTCTTCCAGGTCACAGGACACAGACTTTAACCTCCTCCTCCCCTGTTCCCTGAGTCCCCAGGAGCCAGCTTTCCGGGTGGCCACCCTTCCTGGGGACGCAGAACCAGGGGGGACTCACCTGCCCCTTCAGGTACTCAGCGTCCAGAGGAACTCTCAGCCCTTCCATGGCACAGCCCCTCCCAAGGGCTTCAGACTGATGACCAAACCGTTCCTATTTCTCAGATGCCCGCTAGCACCCCTCCCCCAACACAGTGGTTTCCACCAACGACACCCGGCGGGCTCAGCATACAGCTCCCCCGGACTATGCATGCTCCTCCCTCCGAGGAAGCTGAGGGCCTGGGACAGCCTCTCACCACAAAGCGTGGCTTTTCTTTTTCCCCTTTGCTGGCCAAAGCTGTGCAATCAAACATTTGTCAAGAGCAGCGAGGAACATAAACCGGGACGTCCAAAGGTTGGATTGCCCGTCTCCAGGTCGGAGAGATAAAGCACTCGGCGCTGACGGAGGGAATCTTGTCCCGGCTTCTCAGCAGTGACCTTGAGCAAAGGAGCCAGTTTCTCGAGGGCTGGGGTCCGAGCTGGGCACATCTGTCTGTGGTTCACCGGCAGGGCTCTTACCTCCCATGGCCGGCTCTGTGTTGGGCCTGGGACACAGGGGCCCCTCCCTGTGCCCAGGGGACAGAGGGAGCCCCGGGCCACACTCCTCCCTTCCCTCCTGCAGGTGTGTTTCCCACGCCCTCCCAACCCAGCTGCAGGCAGACAGGCACCTGGCACAGAAGCTCTGGGCCAGGAGCACCTGTGCTCAGAGCCCTGCTCCTCGGTCCCCAGGCCCAAGCCGTGCCACTGCCTTAGAAGCCCTGATCCTCCATGTCCTCTAGCGAATTGAATCGAGATGTTACTAATTCTGGGTGGAACAGCTGGACATCACCGGTCACGCCGCCTGCGCATCCGACGCTCCCTAAGTGGCCATTGCAGCAAGAGCCGTCATCATTATTATTGTTTGCTGGACACTTTCTGGCTGATTGTTATTCCAGGGAATGTAAGCTGCTAACTATTTTTATATTAAAAACGGAACTAAAATGGCAACCTACAGAATCAGCAGCGTTCCACTGACTTTGGTGCATACGTGCGCCGACTGGAGACCATAGATTTTTTTCCAGGCTTTAAAAGAAATTGGTGTGCCTTAATTAAGAAAAAAAAAAGAAAAGTTTTCTGCAAGCATATTAATTATCTCGCCTGTCACACGAGGTATGTGTTCCAGATGACAGGCCGTAATTAGTGCACAGAGCAGCCCGAGGTTCCCGGGGAGAAGCCGCGTGTCTGGGAGAGCCGGGGATGACGAGGTGGCTGGCAGGGCAGCAGGTGTGGGGGGTGAGCCGGGGCCAGGGGTCCCCCCGGGTTGAGGCGCAAGGAGGGGAGGCGATTTGTCACTGCCTCCCGGAGGGCACCTGAGATGCTGCGCCTTTCCCTTGTCCCTCCCCAGGGAGAGGGTCATTCTCTCCCACAGCCGTGGCTCAGCTGCAGAAAGAACAGCTCCACTCCCAAAGCGGCCAACAGCCAGAGGAGGGGCCCTGCGAGGTCACCTTCGGAGCCCGAGGCTCTCCCTCTAGGCTGCACGGGGCCGCCGCAGTGTCCCCGTGGTAGGAACGGCCTCCCTTCCTCCCTGATTGTTGCTGTCTTCCGAGTCACCCGTTCTGTGAATGCACATGCTTGACGGTCACAGGTGCTGGGCTGGGGGCCTTCTCCAAGTGGAGCCATGAGCTGGGCGGCTCCTAACTGTGGAGACGCATGTAAGCCCTGTCGAAGGGGCAGAGGGATGCTCTGGTCCACAGAGCACCTCGATTTCCATGTGGGGTGCGCACAGCCCACACTCTGTCACGGGCGGGGCTGGTATCTGACTCATGGCCACGGGACACCAGCAGAAAGGGTGCCTGCCCCTTCCACACCTGCCCCTACGATGCTCCATCTGCAGCGTAGATGCACACGGCGCGTGGTGCCCTCCGGGGAGATTGGGAGCCCGAGGGACAGTCCAGATGCTGCAGCCAGAGGGGGGCTGTGACGCACGTCTGGGTGGGATCACCGAGGTGTGGGACTCGTTTGTTACGGCCCACCGCACGCTCTGACTGATACAGTCCACATGCACAAGGCCCCCTTCCTGCCCCCGTGAGAGCCCAGCCACGGGGGCAATGGCGGGGTCACGCCCCCATGACTCCCTTTCGCGGGCTGCGTGGCCCCGGAGGGCTCGGGCTCACCCACACGCCCGGCACCGAGCACGGGGGCCCCTCAGAAGCGGGGAGAAGACCAGGAGAGTTGACAGTCGTGCAAAACCTCCTTCGTTCCCACCACTGGGCTTGCTTCCAGCACCTGAGGGGGAGGTGGGAAGCCACCTGGGTGAGGTGCTCTCCCCTGTGCGTTACCACGAGGGGACTCTCACGGTCACAACTGGCACATTCCAGCCCTTCCAGGTGCACCTGCCTTAGACGAATGTTAAAAACGCCATCGAGTTTAAGCGTTATTATGGTATTGGGTGTCTCCGTCTCATCGCGGCTCACTCGGAAAGGTTTCGATGCTTGAGAATATTTCTTTCAAGGTTAATTAAAAGACAGGCATGCTGATTCGCCTGAGGGAGGTCTCCGCACACCCAGGCCACCCCGAGTGTCAATCTTCATTACCGACAAAGCTCATCGCCCTCCCTGTAGGTCCTCCTGCCTCAGACACGTTCCCGCAAAGCCGCTCCACGCTCATAAGGAGTTTTGACAAGACACGGTTTCCAATAAATTTTATGCAATTCATAATGTAGGAGAATCGCTGCTTCAGAAAACACGTTTTAAATATTAAAGTCCCGAAGAATGTATTTGAGATGTACCAGAACACATGAAATAATTATCTTCTGGAGGTGATGTTAGCACGAGACAGGCTGGAGATGCCTCTTGGCTGAGTCCCCCATGATGCCCGAAGCCCGTTCCAGCAAAGACGCTTTTCTCTCCAGGTCAGAACTTTCTTCTGAATCGCGGAATATTGGGTCTACCATCTTGACTAATAGGTTACTGACCAATTAAACCCAGACTGAAGCAAGGAGCTGCTAGAGCTTAATTTTTCTTGGTAGGAATTCAATGCAGGGCAGTCGTTGGAGAGAAAGTCGATTATCTGCTGGCATCTGCTGCGTGGGCACAGCGGCCAGGCCTGTCGATGAACTAATTCACCCGGTAAAACATTTAATGACCATCTACTTAGGCCAGCTGCTTGTACAAAGATCAATCAGACCCAAAGCTGTGCTCTGAGTCTGGAGCCAGCCCACGGGGGCTATGGTATCGGCATGCCACTAGGGCCTCCGGGAAGGACGCCTCATTCCTTGGGAGCAATCCCCTCTGGTCCCCAGACAGGGATGTCACTTCCTCTTTGCAAGAATGAGAGCCAACTTCTACCTCTTGGAGTCTGCAAGAGGCAGGGCGCCGGTCCTGGTTCCCCACTGGACCCCGCCTCGCCCAACGAGCCAGCAACACCGCATCTTTGACCTCACCACCGCTGCCTAGTGCTGACTGTTCCTGGGCACTGACTGGGACCGGGCCTCTTCTGGGAGCTTCCAGGGCAATGAGGGATCCCTCCTTGGGGCACGGGTGAGCAGAAGGACGGAGGAGGCTGCTGCAAGCAAGATGTGACACAGTTCGTGCACATTGCCTGCCCCGGAGGAGGGAGGGGGAGAAGGAGAGGGGATGGGGAGGATGTAGGGGGGAGCTGGTGGGTGGGGAGGAGGGGTGGAAGGGGAGGAGGGAGAGGATGGAGAGGAGGGGGGAAGATGGGAGAGTGGGGAGAGGGGAGGATGGAGACGGGGAAGAGGGAGGGAGAGGGAGGAGGGAGAGGGAAGAGGAGGGGAGGGTGGGGAAGATGGGAGGATGGGGGAGGAGACGGGAGGGGGAGGAAGTAGTGGGAAGGGGAGGATGGAGGGGGAGGATGGGGAGGAGGAGAAGGGGATGGTGGGGAAGAAGGAGGAGGCGGAAGGGGGCGGGAGGAGGAGGAGGACTGCATGATGGCCCTGAATGGATGGGAGGCATATGGCTGACAGGGGTGCTGAGGGTTAACCCCCCCGGGGAGGGAGTGTGTGGAGTTGAGGACATGGTATTCTGGAGTCTGGGGCTGGGGCGCAGGGCGGGGAGGAGGGGGCGGCTGGGTTCCCGCACAGACTGGGGTTTGTTATTCTAAGATGTGCAAAAGCAACTCCGTTTTGGGCCTCCTTTGAGCCTCACCACTGCTTTAGCAGGACATTAAATCAAATGGGCTTTTGGTCTGCATTTTAAAATAAAGCCCCGGAAGGGCTAGGTGGTGAATTTTTTTCCAGCTTGATTCTCATTTATCTGAAGTCCCGCATGGGGAGGCTCAGACATCTCTGGCCTGGGCTTGTTGACCTGAAGGGTTATTAGCGTTCCCTCCCTCCCTCCCTTCCTCCCTTCCTCCCTTCCTCCCTTTCTCCTCCCTTCCTTCCTCCTCCCATCGCTCTGGTCAAAGGACCATCAAAGGACCATCGAGCAGCACTTCCTGAGGCCCCATCAGAGGCTGAGTGAGATTTAGGGACCCGGGGATCTTGGTCTCTGGCTCTTGGGCCCAGGTGTCAGGTGCAGGAGCCTCCGAGGCCTCTGCTTAGCCCACACCACAGACCTGTTCCTATTGGAGGGCGGACACGGGCTGCCTGCTGGAGCACGGGGTGCCTGGGCCGGCCTGCAGCTGAGGCCCCAGCCCCATCCTCCAAGTGCAACAGAGAGAAGCCCCCTCCTTCCATTCTGGAGGTAACCTCTGAGAGCCGCACCCCCGGGCTGGGCAGCGTTGACCTCTTTCCAGATTCACTGTCTGCAGGGGAGGAGTGGTGAGCACAGGCTGGGGGCCTGGGGGTCGGGGGGAGTTGGCTTCCAAACTGCTTCCCCCTGGGAGGAGCCTCCTGCAGGTCAGGGGCAGAGCTGAATTCAACTCTGTCCCCAGAAATACTAGAGGAGCACACCGGTGATGGACCAGGCCGAACCCCTGTGAGTGAGCCGCAGGGCGGGACAGGCAGGAGAACTCCCGTCCCCTCCCGGCCTCTCCTGAGGGACAGGCGCCTTTTGCCCTCCCTCTGAGCCAGGACAACAGAGCCACCAGACACCAGCAGGTGCTTTCGCCAGCTTGAGGCTCCGCATCTGGCCTCAGCTACTGGCCTGAGTGGCATTTTGGACACTGCTGTGGCCACGGGGCTGTCAGGGGGGCGGGGAAGAGGCCACGAGGCAGCACTGGTGCTCAGGGTACATTCTGGGGGGTGCTGAGGCCAGCTTTCACATGCTGAGTGCTGTGAGCTGCACCCAGGCACCCCTCCTGGGATCCAGCGAGCTTCCCAGCCTCCCAGATAGGCCCCCGGAGCTGGCCCTCGTGGGTTGGCGAGACCTCAGGCCTCCCTCCTCGGGGGCCTGAATCGGTCAGGACGGGTGCGGTTGCTCTGAGATAACAGGCGAAGCCCACTTTGCGGATCCCTCCCTCGGGGGAGTCTCTGCATGTGCTGCTACGTGTGTGGGCAGCTCTCTCCGGCGTGTGCTCAGGGATCCAGAGGCTTCCTTGGGGATCCTCGTCTTTCCTGGTCCCCAGATTCTATCACCATCCTCATAGCTCACTGGTCACATGTGGTCACTGGGTTTCCACCAGCCAAAAGGGCGTCTGGAGCCTCTCCATGAACCCAGGCAGCAGATGGAGCTGGGTCCCCTGGCTGGGTGCTCCTGGAACCATCCCTGTTCCCCCGGCGCAGGAACCCCAGGTGTGCATCCCCGGGGCAGGCCCCCCACCCTGCCTCTGTGCACAGCAGCCACTCTCCTGAGCTGAACAGAAGTCAGGGTCTGGGTCGGGCTGTTTCTGGAAGGCTCTGGGCCAGCGCGAGCACCTGCTGGCAGGGCTGCCTTTCCCTGCGGAGCCATGTGGCGCAGGCACGTGTGGGAGCAGGGGCCCCACCTGGCTGCAGCTCTGGGTGAGCCAGGAGCCAAGAGGCACGTGTCGTGCTTCCTCAAGGCTCCGGAGGCCCAGGGCAACACAGAGGGGCAGAGGCCACGTGCCACACATGCCCAGAACGCAGGGTGGGTCCGGGCAGACGTTAGGGGGTGCAGGCAAGGCCGTGTCGGAAGGGCCTCAGGGTCAGGGGGGCCCCGAGGACTCACCTTTGGAGACGGGGGCTGAGTTCGGGTGGGAGCCCCTGAGGCCCTGTGGCCGTGCGGGCCAGGTGCTCCCAGCCGCAAACAGTTGACAGTGATGCTGGCAAACAGTTGACAGTGATGCTGACCGGGCCTCACTGCAGCTGTGGCACGGACAGCCCGGGGACACTGGCAACACCCTCCCCGGAGGGCGTGTACCGTGGATGAAGGTGTCCCATCCACGTAAGACGCCTGTCCAGCTGAGGACGGAAGCCGCAGGGTGGTGCAGAGCGGGGCTCTGTGCCTCCACCACCCTCAGGCCACGTCGGCACCTGCCCGCTCGTCCTCGTGCAGCCGGGGCACCTGCTTCCACAGCTTCCTTACCCAGCACACTGCTTGCTCCATGCCAGCCTCCCTTTGACGTTTCTATGGCAATGGGCGTTGAGTCTATTAAGTGTCTGGACAGTAATATCACGGGGAACAGCGGCCAGCAGCTGCTTTACAGAGCTTGGCAAACACCGTGGGTTCTGGATGTTTCTTCCCTCCCACGCGCCTAGCGGAGCCTCTGGTCACCCTCGCTTTGCAGACACGGTGTGCCCGCGGCTCTCTCAGCCTCCCGTCCAGGGCTCCAGCCAGCCTTTCAACGTCAGCACCAGCCCCACGGGCCCCAGAGACCAGCTGGAGAGGCCAGCAGGCCGAGAAGGGGAGCCCTCGCTCGGGACACCGTCCCGCCTGCTGCCGTCACCTGGCGGCTGTGGTGCAGAGGTCCTTCCCCGTGTTGCACCCTCCTGGTCCTCAGCAGGAAGGTCCCGGGGTCTGGCAGTGTGACAAGGCTTTCAAGGCTTCCGATGATCTCCTTGGCCCCCGCTGTGCTCTCCGTGTCCATCCTCGGCCTGCCCAGGGCCGGTCCGACGCTCAGCGACCCCGCTGCATAGGGACACAACAAGATAATTGGCGCACCCTGAGTGGGTCCTCCTCGTGGTTGCTCGGGTCTGCATGATTCCTGTGCCCTGCAGAGAGGTATCTACCTCCTGTGCCTCCATTTCCCCATCTGTGAAATGGTGCCATTGATAGATGCTACACTACTGCAAGGACTAAAGGGGACACTGTCTGGCATACACTTGACACTCAGCAAATACACCCATATGGCCATCAGCACCTGGGCGGTACCCACTGAATACAGGGGACCCAGAGGACAGCCTGGCCCCTGGCCACACGTCATCGGCTACTGCCGGGGGTCCACGCAAGGGACCAAGGGACTGCCTTCCTTTTTTTCCCTTTGCTTCATTTTCTAAGCACATTTTATCGGCTAGGAAACCCATCTCTCCAAACTGTCTTTTTAATGCCAGACGTTTGTATAAAGGTGCAGAAGGTCGTAATTGAGATGGTCGCAAAATCTTATGGGTTTATAGACACGGCTCTGCGTGCTCATGTGTGTTTGGGGAGTGAGTTTGCATAGCCCGTCTGGAGGGTTCCGACTCCTACAGCTCATCGATTTTCATGAGGAAGGTGTGTAGAGGGATGTGGGGAGAGTGGGGCTGGTCCTCAGGGTGAGAGTGTGCGTGTGCCCGTGTTGGCACCGGTGTGGACACGCATGTGCCTGTGGCCACTCGATGGAGGCCAGGTGGGAATGTAGGTGGATTCTAGGAGAACTTGCTGCAGGAACCCCGCGGGGGCTTGCACACGGGTAGAATCTGGATGGGACTCTGTGGGTCCTGAGCGAGTCCTCCAGCCCGGGCCATGCATGGTGTCCTCCGAGGAGAGCTTGTCCACAGTGGCCCCCAGGACCACAGTGAGTGCCCAGTTTGAGTGGAGAGGCTGAACGTGACTCATGCTTGGCCTAAGGACCTTGAAGGTTAATCGTACAGGGACGTCCCTCTGGTCACAGTTCAACCAAGATCAATGGAGTTAATCCTCAGGAGTTCGATGACGAGCTTTCCCCTTGATCCTGGATCGTTCACTTGCACCTGCTGGCCATCGGGTGGGACAGGCTGCAGGGGCTTGTGCGTGCTGAGCTAACTAAAGTATCCAGGTTGTTGACGATACCTCCTTATCCCCGAATTCTTGCAGCGCACGTGCGGCTCCCATAAGCCAGAACAAAGCAGAGACGAAGCCCCCCAAATGCCCAGCTGCGTGACAGGGAATAGGGAGCTGACATGTCCCCAGAGAGCACCTGCCAGAGCCAACAGTCCCCACACCTGTTCGGTCATCAGGAAGCTGGCCTGCCCTGGCAGCGGCGGCTCCTCAGCCCCGTCTCCTCTGGGCAGGACCCAGGGCCTGGGAGTCCCAGCTAAGCCACAGCCCAACTGCGCTTTCAGTGTGTTACTTATTCCCCCTAAGCTTACGTGAAAACCCCAGGATAAAATAATGCCTCCTTAGCAGGTTGCAAAGACCTGGTAAAATAATCAGACCACACCTCAGCACCGAGCGGGGCAGAGCAGGTGTTCTCCTCATGCATCATGTCTTCTGCAAGACTCCTGCCTGGGCAGGGGGTCTGGGGTGGGTGGCGGCTAATTCAGCAGCTCCGTGAGGGGTCCCTTTGTCCCCATTCCCTGAGCACCCCCAGCATCTGCACTGGAACCCAGAGCAGTTGCCTCAAGAAAGATGTGTTGAATGAATGAACGAATGAATCAATGATGTGAAAACAAGCCCATCTGGCAGGAAAATAACGGAGGAAGGAGGAGAGAAGACACAGCGGGAAGGCTGGTGACATCAGACGGGCGGTGAGGCCCATCAAAGGATCCCAGATGGGGTTTGTCAGGGTCTAACTCGTCATTTGAAAATATCGGATGGGTTCCTGGAATCAGTAATGATGGGAGAGAATGAGAGAATGAGGGACGGCGCACCTGAGAGCCTGCTCCCAGACGCCTGGTGACAACGAGGAGGAGATAGTGCGTTTCTGAGGCTTAGGAACCACATCTTGGGTTGGACGTGTGTGAGTGAAGGTGCCGGAAAAAACGCAGGACGCCTGTTACACTCAAGTCTCAGAGAAACAATTATGTTTTAGGGCGTACTGTGCAATATTGGACCACATTTATGTTCATACATTTTTATTATTGTAGGTTTTGAAGTTTAACTCTGTGCAAAAAATGTAACGTAATCTTCCAAACGTGGCCCTACCAAATAAGTGCTATTATAATTTCCATGTTACGCAGGCGAAGCAGCGGCACCCGGGGACGAATGAACTTGCTCTGTGGCACCAGGAGCTCCAGCCCGCCAGGCGGAGTGAGTGGGGAGATGGCGATGCGTCCTGAGGGAGGATCGGGGAGCCCTCGGGGGGCAGGGCCCTCTGTCCACAGCCTGCCCCTGGCTTCCCGGCCCCTCCTGCAGGCTTCCCGCCTCACGGGTGTCACCAGGGTGATGGACTCGAGTGCAGAGCCCCCCACCCCCCACCCCGGGTCTCCGGAGCGCTGGCCTGGCACGTTCTTGGGAGAGTCAGCTGGGGTGTTGGGCTTCTCCATGTCGGGGTCTGCAAGGCTGGAGGAGGACGACCATCAGCCAGCATCCCCGGGGAGTCACCTACCTCGGCAGTCCTTAGCTGCTCCTCCTTCTGCACACCTTGTCCTTTCCATCTCAAGCATCACCCCTCCACCCCAAAGTGCCCTAGAAACTCAGCCTCGCCTCCAGCACACACTCCCCATTTCCCTGGGAGGACCTGGGGTCTCACCCCCTTCCCTGGCTGCCGTGTGACAGCCCACTCACTGCTGAATGGCTGTGATTCGGGGAGATTTACGTGCGTGTCAGTCGCCAGGAAGGCCGTGCACCCCCTGCGGGCAGGATCACTCTGATCCAAGCTGCCCGTTCTGTGCTGAGTGTTGATGGGCGTGAATCATCTCAGATGGTGTCCGCGTGCAAATCATCCAAATCGCCCAACGTCTCCACAGCCACAGTCAAGCCCAGCTTCTCCCCGAGAGAGCTGCCTCTGCACCTCTGACACGGCAGGGTGGCTGAGAGGTGCCCCAGTGACCGTGGAAAGCCAGAGGACAGTTCTGTCCCCATCTCTAATTATAAGGAACGGGGTTGCTAAATCACGTGCCCTCACAAAACTGTCTCAGTCCTGGGACCGCGAGTCTGGCACTGCCGGCATCTTGTTTGCAGACGCCAGGTGGTTGATGCGACACCCAGTTTGTGCGAATTTGTTGTGGGAGCCCCGGGAAACAAACAGAAGGAGCACACAAAGTTTTTGGAGAAAAAAATCCCGCGTGGCACTGAGTGTGCTTCCTCCGTCCACCTGCAGGTTGTGATTTGTCCTGCACCCACGTTAGTCCCAGGAAACATAAATGCCAGGATCCCACGTCCGCAGTGACTGTCTGGAGTCGTCACGGTGGATGTGGTCCTAGGGTTGGGGTGATCCAGTCTGACCGTGTCCCCATGGGAGGAGATCTGGACACAGAAAGGTCTAGAGGGCCGACCACGTGGAGACGTCGGGGGACGGCGGGCCAGAAGCGAGCCCAAGAGAGGGGCCTCGGGGGAACCAGCCCCGCCTACAGTGTGATCCTGGATTCTGGCTTCCAGGATGTGAGGAGACACATCTGCCTTGTGGAAAGCCCTAGACCCGGGTCCCGGCTGTGGCGGCCCCAGGACACTGACCCTGCGAGGCCTCTCGCCTTCCCCTTAGCGGGAGGGACAGTCACACCTGAGCCCAGGCACACCTGCTCCCGCCCGCCGAGTGCCGGGAAGTGCAGCGCTGGCATCGTGAGGACCGAGTGGGTCTTGGCATCTGGCCTGCGGCGGGCGGTGCGGCGGGCGGTGCGGCTGGTAACCCGCGCCTGGAGCTGGCTGCCGAGGCGTGACCACGCCCGCGTGGGGCCCGGGGCGACCAGGGGCGAGGGGCACCCTCCCGTAGCAACACGCCGCGGCCTCTGCGCTAGCCGGGGAGTCACCGTGCGCTTTCGGGACATGTCTGCGGGGTCGGGCTACGGGGGCCCAGGAGCCCCGACGGTGGGACGCTGGCCCTGCGGCAGGTAATGTGATGAAGGGAGCCGGGCTGATTAATCCCAGATACTCTGCTGGCATTTAATCTCTGCAAGTGTTAGACAACAATCTCATTACGTGTTTGTGTCTTCCGTGTGAGAGGCAAGGAATGAAATCAAGCCATAAAATCAATTATTTCTGCAGAAATTGTCATAGAAGACAAAACATCATCAGGAGACAAAAGCAGTTATGATTATGGCTTAATTTGTCCTGTGCTGATTGCAGAGCGCGGCCCACACTCTGCTAACCTCACCTGCCCTTCCTGCCGCGCGTCCGGGGCCTGGGCACGAGGTGGGCTGTGGGGGCCGCTCTCAGAGACACCTGTCTCTCTCCCTTGGCCTCTGTCTCTCTGTCTCTGTCTCCTTCTATCTCTGTCTCCGTCTCTCTTTATTTCTGTCTCCCTCTATCTCTCTGTCATTTCTCTCTGTCTCTGTGTCTTATCTTCCTCTATCGCTGTCTCTCTCTATCTCTGGCTCTCTAGCTCTGTCTCTCCCATTTCTCTCTGTCTCTGTTTCCTTCTATCTCTGTCTCTCTGTCTCTATTTCTCTCTATCTTTGTCTCTCTGTCTCTCCCTCTGTCTCTCTCTCTCTCTCTCTCTGTCTCTCTATCTCTCTCTGTCTCTCCCCTTCCCCTTCTTTCCCCATGCCCAGCTCCCCCACCCCCCCCCTCCGCTCAAAGCACATGTGACACAGTGGACAGCTGGGCCAGGAGGGCGTCCCCACCCTGCATGCCCTGGATCTTGGGGTTCGCAGGCCTGAGCCACACGTGACCAGGTGACTCTGAGTGACAGCGTTCCCCGGGGCGGGGGGAAGGACCAAACCCTGACCCGGGGTCAGGAGACTGGCGTGGGCTGAAAGTAAAGAGCACACCGGGTCCACACTACTTATTTATCACCTCAGTTATGCATTTGAACATTTATTGAGTGCCTACTGTCTACCAGTAGGGCCTGCGTACAGCCAATTGGAGGAGGAGTAAAGGATGTGCAGGATAGAGATCCCACAGGGTTAGCCTGCAACCCTCATGACGGTGAGAAAGGTTTGCACAGAGTCGGGGGGTCTGGGGAGCGAGAGACTGAGCCCAGGAGGAAATGGAGCGGAGCCCCTAAGCGTGGGCTGCGGAGGGCAGGGCACAGTTCCAGCTCCAGCTTGGGGCCCCACTTCCTCAGCTGCAGGGTGGGGGGATCGGGGCTCCTGCGCCAGCCGCTGGGAGGGATGAGCACCCGGATCTCTGGGAAACACGTATGCATGCCTGTGTGTGTGTGAGTTTATGCATTTTATTATGAAAAATGATCAGTTTACAATCGGGCTCAGGAAAGGCCCCGCCCCCGTTGCCGAGGAACGAGCGCCCTGCCAGCATGGGTGCTGGGTGTTGACATTTTGGGGCCAAGGGAACCCGTGAGCCCACAGGAAGCCAAGACAACCGGCTGACGGGAGCAAGCGCCCCGCTGGGGCAGGTCCCGCTGCACAGACGCCACGAAGTGCCTGCTTCCCGGGGCGCCGCGCGGGGCTCACGGGCCCAGCGAGCACCTGCACGTCTCCCGCTCCCCTCCCCGCCAGCGCCTGGGCGGCCGTGGCTCCGCATCCACACTGTTTAACAGCTGCTATTATCACTAGTTTTTAAAATCTGCTGTGGTGTTGGAGGATGTTCTCCAAAGCAAAGGATATGAACTGGGTCCTGGGGGACGAGTGGGGGTGTTTTAGGCCGACAGTCGTGGGCGAGGAATCCAGGGGAGGAACGGCAGGGGAGAGCCGTGGCTGCCACAGGCAGGGGAGAGGAGGCTGGGGCACGGTGACAGTGGTGACAGCCACAGAGTGACGAGCACACAGGGGACGAAGGAGAACCTGTTTGCTCTGCTGAGGGGCTCACATGAGGAGCCATAAGGGATCTTAGCAGGACGAGGATGCATGTTTCAGCCGCTGGCCAGATGGTCACATGCCACTGGAGGGGGAGTCAGAGGACCACGGGTGGGTGGGACAGATGGGGTCCTGGTTGCGGCCAGACCAGCACCCAGGGTGGGCTGCAGACTCCATGGGGGGGGGCAGGTGGTGCTGTGATCCACCCGGGGTGGGTTGTAGACACCTTGGGGGGGGCAGGTGGTGCTGTGATGCATGCAGGGTGAGCTGCAGACTCCATGGGGGGGCAGGTGGTGCTGTGATCCACCCGGGGTGGACTGTAGACGTCCAGTGGGGTACAGGTGGAGCTGTACCCAGGTGAGCTGCAGACATCCTTTTTTTTTTTTATTTTAAGATTTTATTTATTTATTCATGAGAGACACACACAGAGAGAGAGAGAGAAACAGAGACACAGGCAGAGGGAGAAGCAGGCTCCATGCAGGGAGCCGGACATGGGACTCGATCCTGGGTCTCCAGGATCCCACCCTGGGCTGAAGGCGGTGCTAAACTGCTGAGTTGCTGGGGGCTGCCTGAGCTACGGACATCCTGGGCGGGGGGCAGGTGGTGCTGTGATGCACCCGGGCAGGTAGGAGATGGCGGGTGACCTCCACCCTCCTGCAGGTCATTATCCCACATGCCACTCGCTAATATTTTAGTTCCCCTTCACGTCTCCACTGAAGGCCAGGGCTCTGTCCATCCTGTCTTAGGCTGCAGAGCACCAGGGCACCCACAAAACCCCTGAGGTACCTTGAGGAGACTCAAGCCAAGGACAAAATGGGGACGGGGAGGTTGCCGACGCCTGCAGCCACGCAGGACTGGCTGTTAAGGAAGGGCTGTTGAAGCTGCTTGCCCTGGGTGGCCTCCTGCAGCCCCGCTCCTCCAGGCTCAGGATCAGCCTGAGAGGCCCCCGGTCAGCCTGGCCCTCCTGAGTTGGAGCCGTGCACCCGAGGAAGGGAGCCGAGGAGGGGCACGGGCCTGCCGGCGTCACCTCTGCCCAGAGAGACCAGACGCAGCGAGCCTGGCCCTTGGAAGAGCCTCAGGGCCTTGGGGGGGCCGGGGTGGGGGAGGCCCACGGTCCAAGTAGCCCAGGGAGGCTGGACGCTCCCTCCCGCAGCCCCACGCTCGGCCCACCCAGGCCCGGGGCTCTGGGGGCGGGAAGCCCAGCTCTGGTCGGACCCAGAAGATGTGGGCTCACCCCGGTCTCCCGGGCTCCAGGGGTCCGGGTGGTCACAGCGACCTTCCCCAACCCTTGGGCGTCCATCAAGTGTGTATCTTTTGACCTCACATAACGTACACCACCACCTGCCCCAGAGCAGTGGCTCCAGCTCTCACTCGTGCTCTCTTTGCTCACAGTCCCACGGCAGCTCCCTCGTCAGGCTCTCCGTCGGTTCTCCCTCTTTTGCGCTGTGCAGGACGAGCACGGCGCGTGGCCCTCACGACTGTCCTTGGGCCCTTCCTTCCTTCTTCCATGTCCTGCTCGCCCACGAAGTCCCCTCCCCACCCACCCCCGAAGGCTGGACCCAGCTGAGGGAGCGACCGGCACACAGCAGCTTGCCTGTGCCAGACGCACTGCCTCTGGGCTGTGGGGACTGTCTTGAGCCTCGTCTCCGGAGTTCTCCTTGCTCAGTGGGGGTTTCAGTCTCCCCGCTGGAAAACAAATACAGATACGGAGTTTGGTGGAAAGTGAATTCCGGGAATTTGAGATAAAGGATGTTATATGGCGCTCCCATACCCTAAAAGGCCCTCTTTGGGGTGTGGGTCTTAGGTCCCTGTCCCCACGTCCTGTCCTGCGCATCTTCTGTTCTTCAGACGGGAGTCCCTCCAGGGAAGGATCTGATGCCCTGCAAGAGAACAGGCCCCGTGGATCCGGGGCACACACACCTGGGAGAGCAGGTGGGACCGTGTTGCTGGGGAGGCAAGCTGAGCCTCAAAGGGCCCGGAACTATTCGTTGGGGAAGAGAGCCTCGGGGAGCCTGGCCTGGTCAGGCTGAGCCTTCAGGGACGGCAGCGGGGGGCCAACTGTGCCCACAGCTCCGCAGAACAGAGCGGAAAACATCCTCCTGCCGCCCCACAGTCAACGGCCCACCACGTGCACCAGTGGGTTGACATTTTCCGCTGTTTTTCTCACAAAAATAGGTTCTTTTTTGTTGTGTACATTCCGCTGGGCACGGAGGGCAGCGGATCAGAGCGCGGGGCATGGTGCAGCATAACCGCTCTGGGGAGAGACGCAAGCAGCCTCTCGGCTGCACAGTGAGAGAATCAACCGGGAGGTGATGATGCAGTTCAGCCGCCTTGAATCCTAAACAGCAAGGTGGAGTTACTATTTGGGGCACAAGAGCTCCTAAAGGAAAATAAAGGGGAGACTGGCACTGAATCACAATGCTGGGCTCACTCAGGAAACAATTAAGGGCTATGCAGAAGAAATTGTATTAAGGTCAACACACATTCTCATGGGTAAATGGGTTGCCTGTTCCCCCTTCGAGTGTATATTCTTGTGTTTTCCGGTCTTGCACACTCTGCGGGGTTCACAGCAGGGACAGGGTGTGGTGTCTATAGACCATCAGGGGTTGGCGGGGTTCCTCGGAGTCCACAGGGGACGTGGGAGTTTAGCTGCTTCGGTGGGAGCTGCTGTGCCGCGATGTGTGATCTGGGCTCCGTGCGGCGTGAGCACGGTGGCTGTGGCCGTGAAGGTGAGCACGGCAGGACACCTGAAGGGGCTTCTCTGAGGCACCCTGCAGGAGCAGACTGGAGCCAAGGACGAGGCTGAAGGGTGGAGGGACACCAGGGGTGCAAAAAGCTGGAGATGTGACTGGAGAGACAAGAGAAGCCCCAGGATCCCCAAAAGCCGGCAGACGGGTTGAAAGGCAGGAAGAGAGGTGGTTTGGAAAGCTCATGTGTGGTCTCTAGAGCATGAGGAGATCTCTGGAATCGGTGCTCAGGTCCCAGGTGTTCATGCGAACACCACCCTCAAGATGTTCCAATCCAGCCATGAACTGAGGTGGGTTAAAGATCCAGCGGAGCCCGGACACCGATGCTCAGAAGGCTGGTCCAGCCCTCACCAGCCCCACACACCAATGACCTGGCATGAGGAGGAACATGCTTTCTTCTGGAGGGAAATATTTCAGTGTTCTTTACTGAGGTCTCTCCTCCCCACCTCCTTTTTTTTCTTTTTACAATCAATGTCTTGGATAAAATAAAGATTCCTTGATGCATAAGGAAAAAAGAAAATGAGACCTTTGGTCATGAGAAGAAATGGCCAATAGAATCTTGCAGGGATGATGCCGACAGTGGAAATCTCCAACAGGAGCCTCTGATGCTCTGACGGCTGCCCGGGACCTCGTAGAGAGGTGGGAACAGAGTTTCTTCGGGTAGCTAGAAGCTATAATTAGATCCAAAGGGAAATGCTAGAAGTGAAAATTGGGTGATCTAAGGCCAAGATTAATTAGGTGAGTTTGCCAACAGACTGGGCGGGCTGGGCTCCCCGGGGTCTGGGCCCAGGTAAGGGGGTGGGCTCGGGTCTTCTCCACTTGTGGCCATTTCCCTCGGATTCCCTGGGCAGTGAGAACAGGTCCCACTCATGGGGAAAGGATGAAATGTGCTGGGAAGGACGGAGAGCATCTGCCGCCTGGTGAGGTCCTGGGTCGGTGCTGGGCCCCTCCGGCCTGTGTGCCTCCCCCAATATGTCACAGGCCCAGCTGAGTGTGTGGCCTGGGGACATCTACTCCTCCCCTCGAGTGGGAGGAATTGCAAAAGCATGTGGTAAGTGGCATGAATTATAATCCAATTATGGGGAGAGATGGAATCGGTAGAGAATGGAGAACGATACTCTATAGTAGAGCCGAGAGGAGGCAGCTGGTGAATGAAATGTACATGTCGTGAGACCTCGTCCCGGAGGTCATAAAACCACTACTTTCAGGTAGTTTGTAATGTATCAGAGATGCCTGTTATAATCTCCATTTTAGTCCCTAAAATACGGAAAAGGTTGTATAACAAGCTAATGGCAAAGAAAATGGAATAATAAAACATATCGGATTAATATAAATAATTCAAGAAGAGAAAGAAAAGGGAAATAATATGAGACAAATAGAACGCTAATGGTAAGATTATAGATTTAAACCAAATACATAGCAATTAAATGTACGAAATTGTCTTTTCGTTGCTTAAAATCATCAAATACTGGCGATTCCATGACTCAGTTCAGTACATTAAATGAAAATTAACTGCATGTTCCAAATACAAGATTAAGATTAGCAGAGTAGATTTAAAAAAAAAAAAGAAAGAAAGAAACCCAACAACAAGAAAAGCACAAATTACATTGAAAAGAGGACCAGAAGCAGGTTGGTAGTTATATGATAGGGAGGAGCGCACCACACAAATACTAGGTGAATGGGGCTGGTGGGGTTGAACTAGTGTGGGCAGCAAGCAGTGACGAGGGAGGGGGACATCTCACAGTGGTTAAAGGTCAACTCCACACGTAGCTAAAGCTGTTCTAAATGACATAGCCATCCGCCCGATGGAGACTAAAAATTGTTGAGCCAACATGTTACAGATCTCGAAGGACAAAGTGAGGCATCTGCAGACATGGACCCCCAGGCACTCCCCGGACCAGCCCGTGGGTGTGCGACTCACAGCCACGCTCATCGCAAGTGGAAGCACACACATGCCAACAGGACGCACGCACTCACAACAGCCTTAGCTGAAAAAGCCTAAAATTGGAAACCATGCAAATGGTGTGAACTGGTGAGCAATAGAACGTATAAATGAGTTTTGGACTATTCGTGCAACCAAATACACAGCAACGAAAAGAACACAATACAGCCAAACACAGCGGCGTGGATGGATCTTACCCACACGGGGCGGCGCCGACTCACCTTATTAACACAAAGTCCAGCGGTTGGTGCAGGGAAGGTCACGGCAAGGGCTCTGGGGTTCCAGTAGTAGCCTAGTGTTTTCAATCTGACTCTACACATTTCCCTTTATAAAAAAGCAGTGAGCTACACACAAAAGACTTGCAAACTGTACTTCAAACTGTACCGCATTTATATTCTCATTCAATTAAAAAGCCGACAAGGAAGCTTCCTACGAGGAATTTTTAATCACCGTGTCAGACATCACGATCTGACTGAAAGAGTACAGATGGCACTAACGTAAGGTGACATCCGTGGAAGCCTGTCCTAGATTCGGCTTCGCGGGCCGCATCTCTACAGGAAGGAGTAAGAACCAGCTAGGAGATTAATGATCTCAAGCTAGAAACCCCGTTCAGCGCTCCTTACCTAAAAGGAAGTGGTTGGTTCGATCTTGTCTTCCAGTCGCGACTGCGCTCGGGAGCATTTGGGTCTCGTAATTTATCTGTCATTGCCAGCCCTTCTCATGAACTGAAGTGGGTTATAATTTTTTCCCCACCCTGCACGCCTCCTCTCAGGGGATGGGGGCACCAGGCTGGTCCAGATACAGGTGGTCTCACTTGGGCTCACTGGTGGCCTCCTTGAATCCCAGGACAAGGAGGACACACGGAACAGTAAACCCACAGCAGATGTGTAATGTGGGCAAGAAACAGACACATCTTCCCTCAGTCCGTTGATACTTTGAGGTCGTTTGTTATGGCTGCACAACTCCCCTGAGCTGACTTTCCATGACTTACTGCATCAGGAGAGATGGGGATGCTGGAGAGTCAGCTGGATTCCCCGTAAATCGCTCTGTGACCCACAGAACACGCATTCCTCGCCCCCTCAAGGTTAAACTACAAAAAGTAACTACACCCGGTGTCTGTTTCTGGAACAAATCTCTGGCAAGGGAAATGCTTCCTGAAATACCCTGGGTTAGGGAATGTGATAGACAGTCTTGAGGCCAAAGGGAGTGCTCGTCTCTACAAATTCACACTTTAACACAAAACATCTTCCAAAAGACTATTTTGTTTGGATAAACAAACAATAAATATACACCAGAGCTGTTGTGAGAGGCCAGTAGTTTGCTTGATTTAGTGGTTATTCAAATCATGAGATGGGATAATGGGATGGCATCCCCAGGCATGGTCGGAGAAAGGGACCTAGACGTTACATTATCATGTGCGGGATTTTAACTGTTAGTGACCATTTCTGCATTGGGCTGGTTTTGAGGCATTCCTCCACGTCTATGATGAAGACACGTCGACTATGACATGGACTGTGAGACTCTCTTGAGACCCATCCAGTCAACTGGTCTTCACCTGTTCACTCTGGGGTTGTCACTGCCATGATTACTGAAGAAATAGGATTGTTGACCACACTTCCACAGACACATCTCCCTCTCTGACTCCTCTCTTCTGCCCCCCACTTCCACTTAAAGGGCCTTGGTGATTACACTGGGCTCCTCTAGATAACCCAGGAAACCTCCCCATCTCAGAGTCAGCCCAGCAGCAATTAATTCCATCTATAACCTTAATCCTCGTTGGCCTTGTAACCTAACATTCCTAGTTTCTGGGGAATAAGGACATGGGCATCTTTGGTGGGTGGGAGCATTATTCTGCCAAAATATGTTAATCAAACACCAACATCCTACAGATTTGTTTTCTTGACAGTTGGGTCTTGGATCCAGACAGCAGGTCTGGATCCCTGCTAAATTCTCCAGTTTGATTTTCCATCATTCCCTACATTGAGCCACAAGTTCTCAGAAACCATTTTTCCTGGCTTGCTGAGATACTCCCAGATTTAGCACGTTCAGTCTCAAGCAGCTCCTGATTTAGAGGAGTAATTAAAGGATTTCTCCATCTTGTTCCATCCCCACCAGACCACTGCTCCCCAGTAGCACTGAGCTGCCTCGCACCTGCAGCCTCTACTCTTCCCTGCCCTCCATCTCACATCCATTTGGAAACTCAGCTCGGGACACCTGGATAGCTCAGTGGTTGAGCATCTGTCTTCAGCTCAGGGGGTGATCCTGGAGACTGGGGATCGAGTCCTGCATCGGGGTCCTTGCATTGAGCCTGCTTCTCCCTCTGCCTCTCTCTCTCTCTCTCTCTCTCTCTCTTTGTGTGTGTCTCTCATGAATAAATAAATAAAATCTTTTTAAAATAAAAAGGAAACTCAGCTCATCCTTCAAGTATAAACATTCATGTCCCATCTTTTGCTGGGTTGTCCTGGTCTGTGAAGGCATATTTGATCATATCTGCTCTTTGATCAATATTGTTCCTCGCACAGGACTCTGTCACTAAAAGTAGAGCATAAGGGAGATGTATGCACTATCTCTCCCTCCCTGAGAGTGAGCTTCTTGAAGGCAGAAGGCATCTCAGGTCTCTCGACGCTCATCCAACAGCCCGGGGTAGAGTCAACCTTCAGTAAACATGGACAGGGTTGAAATAACTCAACATCCACATTCTTCTACAAAAGTGCAGAGCTAGATGGAATCAGCCCCTCCTCCATTGCACATAAAACCAAATTTACCTACAAAGATGCCACCGAGTACACATTATGGTTCTTTTTAATTTTATTCATTAAGAACTTTGAGCTGTTGAATATAGAAGGAATGAGAGAATTTTAACCACCACTGTTTTGCAGCCTCTGTGAAATTATTTGGCGATGTCTAACAATCGAGGAATCTAGTCGCTGAAGGGCAGCTGGCGAAGCTGACAAGATGCCACCACCCAGAGCCACTGGCGGGTCCTAGGGTCTCTAAAGGTACAACAACTACAAAGCACTGGGGATCACACAGTTCTACTTACACGATATTTCAGCCGGGAACATTACATCCCAATCCTCTGTCTTCGATTTATAAAAAAATAGGGAACCGAAGACTGACTTCGTAGCATTGCCAGGAGCAGATGCGAGTCCTGTGTGCCTGGCATTCTGCAGAACAACCACTCTGATTTCTGAAACAAGTTAACACACAAAATAAAAGGGAGTGCGGGACTTCAGAGTCTTCACTGCTGAGCCGGTGCACCGGCCTCTTTGGGATTCTGGTTCCGACTCTATGACATTCATTAGCACTCAGGGATATTTGACTACGGACTGGATGTTGGATAAGCATCACTGATCCTTGCCAACTGTCAGATGTGATCATGGCATCTGGTGACAAATGAAAATGCCCATTTTTCAGAGATCTGGAAACATTCACTGGAAAACTTAGGAGTGAAATGATACAATATTGTCATTTGCAAAAAAAAAAAAAGTAGATGATAAAAAGAAAAAGTAACAGATGAAGGAAATATGAAAAATAATGCTTCCCTGAATGTAGCTACGTTTGAAATTCTACACAAATGTAAAAAAAAATAAATGAAATCATTGATTATATGTCTGAAGTGATTATATTAGTGAATAAAATAGTGGTTTTTTTTCCCAACTAGGCAGCAAATATTTTCGTCAGTGGTGAGCAGGCCAGGCCTGGGGGGCTGGGAATCTCCAGGGAAGTTCCATGATTTGAGCCCATCACTGTGTCTGCCTCAAAGTTGCATAACCAGCTGGTGCCTACCTTATTTTACACCCGGGAAGTCGTGCAAGCAGTAGCGTCCGTAAGTTGCTGCGAACTCTGTTTCTGGTCTTTACAAATGGCAGGCAAGCTTTCCTTCCCTCCATCCTACACAATGCCCTGCAGATCCCCCTCCACACAGCAGATATTCAATACTTGCCCCTGGAATGAATGAGGGGATGGATGGCTGAGTCTTTGCACCGTTGCGATACCATAGCTTATGAATGAATGGATGAGGCTAATAAAAAAGACCATGTTTTGCAGTGAAATTGCTTCATGGTCCTTCTGGGTCCAGAGACTCTTTTTCTACAGACATTGTGTCTATAAATCCATATCTACCAGGCCAGACTCTTGAGTGAATGACTTACCAACTTCCCACGGCAGCCCCAAAGATTCTGAAAGACTCAGAGACCGTTTGAAATCAAAAGGAAGATTATTTCCCCATTGAGAGCTACACACACTGAAAACTAGGGAGGCACAGGTTAAAAAAAAGAAAAAATCACTACTACTAAATCTGTTGTAGTTCAAGTTCATGAATCTCCACACTGATTTCTCAGTCGGTTTTCTGCATAAATAATAATACTAAAAGAAAGAAAAAAACAGAGCACTGGTTTGCATTAGAATCTCATAATACGCTATAAATCCATGCCAGAGCCAGCATCCAATTTGAGAATTATTTCTCAATTTTATGTCTCCCATCCTGCCTCTGTGTCTTCTTGCTTATTGGCTTCTCCCCTTCCCTCTCCCTACCAGGCTTGCCTCCCTCCGGTCTGCTCCTCTGTACCTTGTCCCCAGAGCTTCCCTCCTGCCTTTCCTCTTCTTCCCTCCATAATAAATGTAGGGACCCTCGTCTGGTCAGGCGTCTGTGAGCTGGTGGTGTCAGGACAAGTCCCTGTGCAGAGTGACATCACCACCAGATCCCAGTCACGTGTAGTAATGGTTTCTATTCCTTCAGATCTGGTTTAGAAACACAGCTGGAGATAGAGGCTCAGCTGTGTCGGGTCTCCAGAGATGTGGGTGCTGGGACAGGGTCAGGTCGGGACACAGCCAGGTCAGCCCCTCCTCCACCCCAGTCCCTAGCTCTCCTCCCCTGTGTCTTTCACTCTCTCTGTCTGCTAGAGAGATTGCTCCATGGTAGAGGCGAGGCTCATGACCGAGCTGGGAAGAAACCAAGCAGCGGCAAGGAGCTGGGGACTCTGCTCAGAGACCTGCCTTGGCTCTCTCCTACCCACCCAGCCCACCTGATGGTGCTCACCCTGAAGCCAGAACTTACTCCTGCTCTGTGGGAGGTGGTCTGTGGGTTCTGGGGCTGTAGTTGTGGCCGTTGCCAACAGGGTGGGTGGGTCCTCTCCAGAGGAGGTGGGGTTAAGTAGCCAACGGGGAGTACTTGCTCTGCTTTGGGAAAGATAAAATGAGGCAGGGTCCCAGAGGATGGCCCAGAGGGTGGGAAGGAGATGTGTGCTTAGCAGTGGCTTGAGTCCCCAAGAGAAACCTCTCTGAGAAGGTGACAGTGGGCTGGGACCCAATCAGGCAACCACAGGATATGTGGCAGGAAAACAACCCATAGAGAGAACACAGAGTGACCCCCTGAACTGGCAGGGTCTACAGCCAGAATTGTAGCCAACACAGTGGGTGATGGATGGGAGAAAAGGAGGGTCACCACATTGTGGGAGATGCAGGAACTGGTAATGAAATGGCAGGAGTGTGGGCTTGGGCCTATGGGATGCTGTGGCTTTCAGGCTTGGTGTGATGGGAAGCCCCTAGACTGCTTTAGGGAGTACTGTGACCTGGGTGCCCCACTCACTCAGGCAGCTGCAGAGAAAGAGGAAGCATGACTCAAGGAAAGCCAGTCTTGGTGATGCAGGCAACAGTGGCCATGAATAGAGGTGAGGGGATACAATAACACGGCCACTCTAATGCCTCCACACACGGAGGGCTGTGGGCTGCAGAGACCTGCCATTCAAAGACCACTCTCTGGTTTCTGGTCTGAACAACTGGCTGGTGGCCTACGGTTTCCCAAGATGGAGAAACCTAGAGGTGCCATGGACCTTGGGGCTACACTCAGTGGCACTGCTTTGCCAGGTAAGATATGATGCATGCTGAGCATCCAGTGAGAAATGCTGGGTGAGTAGCTGGTGGCTGCAGAGTCTAGAGCTGGAAGCTTCACCAGAAACATGATTTATAAGCATAGAGAGGTCACCTCTGAAGAACTGGTAGCTGATCTGGATGAGGTGCTGCCTCTCTGCTAAGCGACAACTACAAGTCTGGAAACAACATGGGAGATGACCACTAGGAACTCTGAAAAGCAGCATGAGGAAGAAAGATGGGTTAGGAAGCCAGGTAACAGGGACAGCATGGCAGCCAGTGTCCCGGGTCTCCTGGCACTTCCAGTTCCCTAGCTGAGCAGAAGCAGAAGCAGCCCAGCTGGCTTGTTTCTCCTCTGGATCAGACACTGACAACCCAGAACCACCACCAAGGGGGATCAGTTGGGACCTTTTCCAAACATGAGTGTACTGGGGAGACTTTCTCACCCACCAGGCCTGACACTGCCCCCTCTGAACTTGACCTACAGGGAGAGCTGGGGGCAAGGGCAAGAAGGATCCCCAAGCAAAACAAATGGTGCAACCTGGGGACCTTCTTCATCCCTGAGATAGTGAGGAGCTTGGAGGCACCACCTCAACCATGCCCGCCCAGGGGATCCTGAGACTTCCGTCTCTCAAGAGACACAAGGGGCCTGCTGTGCAGAAACCATTTCACTCCCTCAGGCAGATCCAGAAGGGACCACTGGGGACCCCAACGGCACCAGATAAACCAAGCAGCCCAATATAAGACTGCAAGGACTCTGGAAATTAAAGTGCTACTGAAACCATAGCCTCCTAAAAGTAGGCCAGGACCTGTATGCTAACATAAGCAAAGTGGTAGCTTGCTAAAATTAGAGATTTAAATAGGACCCAGAGTCTCCACACATAATAGACAAAATGTCCGCAGTACATTTGAGAGTTACCTGTCATACTAAGAACCATAAAAATCACAGTTTGACTGAAAAAATATAACTAATGGGTGTTGGCACCACAATAAATCTGATGTTAGCATTATCTGACCAGATTTGAAGGCAGTCATCATAAAAATGCATCAAGAATCAGTTACAACTTGTTTTGAAATAAATGAAAAAAAAAAAAAAGGAACATCTCAGGAGAGAAATAGAAGTTGTAAAGAAGAATCAGGTAGAAATTATAGAATTGAAAAGCACAGAACAGAAACTTCACAAACTTGCTGGAGAGCGACCACAGTGGAGTGGAGATGCGTGAACAGAGTCTGTGAACTGAGGGCAGAGCAAAGGAATTTCCCTGTTTCGGATGAAGACATAAAAACATGGGCAGAGGACTCTGAGACTGTGATCAATAAGCAAATCCCTAGCATCCATAAGCCAAGGTCCTGGGAGAGGAAAGGGTGGTCGGATAAATAATTGCTTGAAAAAGTGCCAAAATGTGGTGAAAGACATAAGCCTACAGATCCAGAAAGATGAGCCAAGCCCAAATCAAATAATCCCCAGAACACCTATGCCCGAACACATCACAATGAAATTTCTGGAAACTGATGACAAGGAAAGGCTTGAAAGCAGCCGGAGAGAAATGGCATGTCACCTCCAGGCGAGGACCAAATTGAGTGACAGCTGACACCTCATTGGAAGCCATGGGGGCCAGAGGAATGTCAGTGGGGAGAGGAAGAAACTGGCTGTCATGGACTCTGTCTTGGAGAAGCTGACCTCCAGGAGGGCCCAGGACATTCTCAGACAAAGGCACACACAAAGAAGGTGTCGCTAAAGACCTGCTTTTAAACATTGGGCAGAGGAAATGCTTCAAACAGTTGGGAGGTGATAAGTGAAGAAATCACATTGCTCCAGGAAGGAAGAGAGAAGGAGAGAGAGCACAGGAGTAAGGGTCCACAGAGCAAATGTCCTCCCCGTGGATCCTCTAGATCATATGTGATGATTGAAACAAAAGTTGTGACACTTTATATTGTCCTCACTGCTGAGTTATGGTCTAGACAGCTGGAACGGACATGTATGCTTGCCGCTAGCTTGCCTCCACGCATTTGCCATGCTACAGATTTTGTTGCATTGTGCTATGACCTCCTTTACCTACCAGTTACCGGCATTTATTGTAAACTTGGTGTTAGTTGAGATAGGATGATCCTGATGCAGGGATAGGCAAATCTAGAAATGGACCCAGGAAGGAGTTCCAAAACAGGCCCATGTGTGTTGGCGTAAAATGCAGTTGTCCCTACGCATGAGCAGGTGAAGCATGAACCATCAATGAATGGTGTGGAGACAATAGATTTTCCGTTTGAAATAAAAATACAATAGATCCCTACCTCACACCACATACAAACATAAGTTCTGGGTCGATTGAAGATCTGGACTAGAAAAGCATAGCCCCAAGGCTTTCAGAATTCAACATAATACGCTTATGACTTCTGCATAGGGGATGATATAAATAGGACACAAAACGTGCCAATCGTAAAGGAAAGTCTGACATATCAAAACTTGTGTGCAAACGTTTAAGTCTCAAAAACGTAATATTGACCGCCAAGTATGGGTTTGAATGCACATATAAATTTTATGCTATGGATTGTACGTAACTCTTTCAAAATTAAAATAATCCGAAACAACAAAATCTATCATTTCCTGGTAAATATGTGTCAAACCTCAGAATTCAGGAAAGAGGGTGTCTCTGATGATGGGGGTTGGGATTATGGGAGAGCAAACGGGATGCCTCAATTCTCTTATTAACATTTTATTTTCATAAGAAAATCATCTAAACCGAGCACAGAAATATATTATATTTTGAAAAAACCAAACAGTGAGTTTGAAAACATTTCACTCTGGAGATACCTGGGTGAGTCAGCGGTGGAGCATCTGCCTTCAGCTCAGGGCGTGATCCTGGGGTCCTGGGATCGAGTTCCGCATGGGCTCCCTGCAGAGAGCCTGCTTCTCCCTCTGCCTGTGTCTCTGCCTCTCTGTGTGTCTCTCAGGAATAAATAAATAAAATATTAAAAAAAAAGAAAAAAAGCAAATATTTCACTCTGTAGATTTTTGTATGAGATAGGACACTTAAGGAAGAGGAACCTTTGAAATGCATCTATAAGGTCGTTGGAATTATTAGCATCAGACCCCAAGGTAGCTGGAATCACATCGGTGCCCATATTCCTGAGTTTACTGTTTATTTCTTATAGAAAATGTTTAATGAGTTGATTTTTGTTCCTTAAGCAACAATAGGGTGAGTATTTGTTGTTGAAACTGAGCGAGTCTGGACTCCCAGAACGTCCTTCTGCTGAAGTCTGCGCAGGTGCTCGGGGGCTCAGCAACCTGGTGCTCATGGACCTCACGGCTGGGCGGGACTCAGAGCCCTGGAGTCCACTTTTTGATGGATTATGGACATTCTAAACTCATCTCTGTGAGCCAGTGTGCAACCAGGCACCTCTAGCAGCTCTCTGGGAATCCACTGCTGCAATCGTGACCCTCTTCATAGGGGACGTGCAGACATCAGCCTACGTTGACCCCCGGGACACTGGGTCCCTGGGCGCCCCCGCCCCCAGTCTCTCCTTGCAGGCAGGGTGGGAGCGCTGGGCACTCCGTTCTTATTTATTACCATGTACCATTGGAACTTAATGCTACATAAATCTCAGATTATTAAGTCACAGCTCTACATATTCCTGGCTCAAAATGGTCCTCAGGACACAATTGCCAGGGGACGTAAGCAGGAGGGCACTTGGTAGGTGCCGGGGCTCGCACGCTGGGTCTTTGGAGGAGTGACTCTTTTCTCCCCAGTTACTACCGTGGAGCCTGTGATTCGATGCTGAGGGTTTATTCGCCCTTGAACCAATGACTGTGCGAAAGATGGCATCTGCGGAGGGGCACCTGCTATTGCTGTTTACGAATTTGCAGAAGAGCAAAGACTCTTGAAGACATAATGGTCTGAGCTCAGGAGGCTAACAGAGGGCTGAAGGGGACGCTGGTGGTTCTCGGGGGAGGGGGGCCGCTGCTGGGGGGGCCCATGCGGCTCCAGCTCACTAGTGAGCGGCCACCCTCCTGCCCCAGGCTCTGTGCACCCTGCACGTGAGCTGGGGCACATCCCTAGGGCTCCTTGCCTCCCCTAACTTCCCCAACCTCGTCCTCACCTTTCTTCGCTCCCCCAGGACCTCGGGTGGGGTTCCTTTGTTCTCTACCCTGGACTTCGATTTGTTCTTGCTCCATCCTGGCCATGCTCCCTTGCACGCACCTGTTGTCTGTCTTCATCCTCGTGGCTGCGAGTGGCTGGCCGCCTGTCCCGCCGGACCCCTGACCCTTGCCTTGAGCGGCTGGGGCATGGTCTGCCTCACCGTCCCGAGGGTCCTTGTCCTTGCCCCCTGCAGGCTCCCAGGCCTGGACCACTTCTGTTCCCCGTGCATGGCGGCACCAGGGGATGGCCAGGCTCGGTGGTGTGGGGTGCGGCACCTGAGAACCGTGCTCGGACCCTCCCTCTGGCTCCAACTCGTGACCCCAGCCCACGACACTGTGCCAAGGCTCGGTCTTAATAACGCTTTACACTTCTTGACTTCTTGAGATGTTTCTAAAGAGACGCCCCTGTTTGTTCTGCTGGGGTTTCCGTGTGCTGCACAGGCTCTCGAGCTTTCGGGGTTATTCTTAAGCTGGTCAGGCCGTGCCTGCCGCGGTCTCAGGGATTGTACCGACTGGCTGTGTCGCTGGTGCCCCTCTGGGTTTCTTCTCTGCCCTCCCCGGAGGCCGAGAGCCAGGCTTCGACTTTCCCTGGTAGACAAAGCCAGAGCCGGACAGTAGCGGAAGCCGTAAGAACTGATTTCATTCAGTTTTTTGAATGAACTACTGCAACAGAGGCAAGGAGGCCTCAGTGTAGAGCCAGGTCGCATCCCCCAAACGCAGAGGAAAGCGGAGACGTGCGGCTGTGGAGCAGGGTGGGGTGGCTGGGAACTGCTGGGATGGCAGGGTGGGTCCTTGCTACACTGCCCCCGTGGGAACCGTGCTGAAGGCAGGCCATGCGCGGGAGGTGGGAAGCCCAGATACCAAGGGTGAGAGCGTCTGGCTGCAACACTTGACGGGATTTCTGCTAAACCTGGGGGATCGAGGGACTGACCTGGGAGCCCAGATGTGGGCCCTGTAGAGAAGAGGGCTCAGGGCAGGTGACCAAAGCTGGTCAAGGAGTGTGTCCTGTCCCCTGTCACCCCACAGCAGCTCAATGGCTGGAAGCCCCTTGCATCCCTCTCCACAGCAGAAAACCCCACACCCTGTCTCCTCTTCCCAGAGAAAACTGACACCCCAGCATCTTGGTGACCAGAGGGCATGCTCCACTGGTCACGTGTCCTCCTGGAGGAGAAGGGACCGTCCTGCAGGTGTGCGACTGTTTGGTCACATCTCCACCTGACCTTCCCTGGGCACCTGTGCCTTCTTCCTCCGGGGCCATCCTCTAAGATCCGAGGCTGTTCTCCTCGACCTCGAGCTCAGACCAAGCACTGGGCTGTTAAAGATGTGGTTCTTGGGTTCAGTCCAAGCAAATTAGTGATTGGTGACCCGTTACACACCCTCCACTCCCTGGTGAGGCGGAGCCGGGTGGCTGGCTCTCTGCAAAGGCACAGGCTGGCCATAAGCAGGGCCCAGGGCACGAGGGATGCAAGGGAGGGGCCCCGTCTTTCTCCTTCCTTCGCTGTGTCCTCACCAAGCGCCCAGCGCTGGCCCCCCGCCCTGCATGGGATGCTCTGCGGGATGTGTGTGGCAGTCCCAGCTGTCCTCTCTATGGGTGAGGGGGGCACGCAGCCTTGGCCAGCACCACACCCGAGCCCGCGGAGAACCCAGACCTCCCAACCCCCAGCCTTCCTTCATCTCTTCTTGTTCAGACCACGGAAGGAGGGGCTCGCGCCCCGCCCCCCCAGGGTGAGAGCCTCCTGCATAGGGAGGAGCATGTGTTTGGGAAACAGATTCTTGCAATGAATGTGGTGCTGACACCATTTGCTGTCCGAACGGGACCCCAAAGCCCGGCTATCCATACTTGGGGACCGCCATCCCCATTCCTTCCGTTCCACCCACGGGGAACGCTGGTGCAGGGCGCTCTGCGATCCCCGGGAGGCTGCCGTGGCTCCCAAAGTGCCCCAGTGGCTCAGGCACCCTTTGAGAATCCACAGTGTGAATCACAGAGAGGCCGGGGGACGAGCGCCTGCCACTGAGGCACCCGGACCAGTCAGGGTCACCACTTGCACCCCCTAGAGGAGCCGGTGGCGTCCCCGGGGCCGTGGTGATTGCACGCTACAGCGGGGGGGGGGGGGGGGGCACAGAGGCCTGGGCCAGGCTGGTGGCGCCCGGGAGTCTCACAGCCCCGGCCCGAGGGAGCGAGCAGGCTGCCGGTCTCCTGTGGCATCCTCCTCTCGGGCGCCGCTTCTCCGCAGAGAGGTCACCATAGTCTCTGCCCGAGGGAGGCGACCGCGCACCTGCTGGCATCGGAGGCCAAGGTCCTTGGAAAAGGCCAAGGGGACTGCAGCAGGCTGCAGTGGGTGAGGCCCAGGCGGCCGGCCAGCAGCCCCTGGACTGAGGACGCATCCTGGGCCCGGGTCCCTCCCTGCAGCTGCCTCGGGGCCCTGGCCGTGCTGATGCAGAACGTTCCAGGGCCCCTCATTCCCCGTAAAGCATGGTCCGCAGCCGATGTAGCTCGCTCCACAGGGACTCAGAGTGAGTCCCGCACGCTTCATCTCTCTCTTGCCCTCAGACAGGCAGCCCGTAAATTGGGCGCCCAGTGACCTGCAGGATAGAGGGATCGCAGCGAGAGGGAATTTGCTGGATGCACCTGTGGGTCGTTAACCATGTGAAGACCGGGGTCGGGCAGGGCTCGGGGGCGTGCGGATGCCTGTTGTGCCCGCAGGGCCTCCGAGAGGCGCTTCCGCCCTCTTTCACCTTACAAGTGTATAAAGTTTTGTTCTACTAAGTTGTGAAAGGAAAGGAATTCGTGATTTATTTGAGAAGGTTTTCTGCAAAGTCTTTTCCACAGACAGCCGGGAGCTGGCCTGTTGGGGAGACGGATGAACCGCTCGAGCCGTAAAGATCCCGAAGTGACATGTTTGTGAGAGTTATTTTCGGGGTGGGGGGTGGGGGTCACTGCCGCTGAATCGCAGGTGCAAACCCACGCTCGGCACCCAAGGCTCATAGAAAACATGGCTGCAGGGACCCAGCCCGGGGCCACGAGCGATGAAGACTTTCATTTCTGCAGGTCACCGGGAGGTAGACACGCCGTCTGACCTCAGACTCAGAATGGGCCCAGCATCCTACGCAAGAGGCACCGAACTGCAGGCTGACCTTGGGGGACAAAGCGAGGCCAGCGCGACTGTCCTCCTCTGGGACCAGAGGGCGAGGATGGGCCCCACGTGCTTTAGATCATGTGGCTTAGACCCCAAGACCCCAGGTCTGTATCGTCTCCCAGAGCCTGGACACCACCTACGTCCGGAAGGGTGCTACGGGGTAGACATGGGCTCGGGAATAAGCCGAAGAATGAGATCGTGGCCCGTACTTACTGGCGTAATGACCCCCAGGCCCTCAGTTTCTACATCAAAGAACCGGCACATGGCAAAGACGTTGCTCCGTGGTTATTTACCCATTAGGTCTGGGGCGCCATTCCCCGTCACCAATTACTCTTCTTTCTTCTTATTATTATTTTTTAAAAAAGATTTTATTTATTTATTTATTCATGAGACACAGAGAGAGGCAGAGACCCAGGCAGAGGGAGAAGCAGGCTCCATGCAGGGATCCCGATGCGGGACTCGATCCCAGGACTCTAGGGTCACGCCCTGAGCCGAAGGCAGATGCTCAACTGCTGAACCCCAGGAGCCCCTGATTACTCTTCTGTACCGTGAGCGACTCTACATGTGCACCACACTCTCTTACCATGCAGCGCTGGCACGCACGTGCACATTGTTATCCGACGTCACGTCTGTGTGTCCGTGAGGAGAGTGGAGGTGAAGTCACCTTGGCAATGTATTCGTGTTGGTTTCCCATCTGCAGGTAACAGATGATCACTAATATGGGCGCTAGGGCAAGACAAGTGTCTTATCTTTTGGTTCCATAGGTCGCACAGCGGATGTGGGTACCACTGGGCTAGAACCAACATGTTGGTGGGACCAACTCCCCCCTTGGAGGCTGCAGGAAGCACCACTGCCTGGTCTCCTCCGGCCTCAGGGGCTCCCCATTCCTTGGCTCCCGGCCCCTTCCATTGCCTTCAAAGGAGCCAGAGCCTCTCCCTATTTCAAGGTCAGTTGATCAGCATCCTTAATTCCACCCGCAGCCTTCAATTTCCCTTTGTCTGGTAGCCTAACGTGTTTACTGGTTCTGGAGATTAGGGCGTGGGCATCTCTGGGGGCCTCTGCTATGCTGACCAACCATCATATTCTTTTTTTTTTTAAAGATTTTATTTATTTATTCATCAGAGACACACACAGAGACAGAGAGAGAGAGGCAGAGACCCAGGCAGAGGGAGAAGCAGGCTCCATGCAGGGAGCCCAACGTGGGACTCGATCCTGGGTCCCCAGGATCACGTCCTGGGCCGAAGGCAGGCGCTCAACCGCTGAGCCACCCGGGAGTCCCCAACCATCATATTCTTAAGACTGCTTTGTATTTATAGTCTGAGCCTCTGGAACTTTTTTTCTTTCTTTATTTTTTTTAAACATCTTATTTATTTATTTGACAGAGAGGGACAGTCGCTGCCTTTCCCACATGAGCAGGGGGAGGGGCAGAGGCAGAGGGAGAAGCAGATGCCCCAAGGAGCAGGGAGCCCGATGAGGGACGCAATCCCAGGACCCCGGGATCGCGACCGGAGCTGAAGGCAGATGCCTCACAGACCGAGCCCCCCGGGCTCCTGTCTCTAGAACTTCCCGATGAAGAATTGCCTGCACATCTGCCGCTGTGCACCACGTCCTCCCTTGTGATCACGGGCACCCGGGCACCGTTCCTGAAGGGGACAGTCCACTTGGGGTCGGGATTTTCCAAGCCACTGCACGCCTTCTGCAAGCTTCAGTGCACACGTCTAGGCAATGACCGCTGAGACCAATGGACTGCCATCTGGCCAACAGGCAGGACCAAGGACGTCCAGATTTCCAAGGCGCTAAGGAGCGAGCAACGATTCGTCCTCGAACTGATGAAGGATGGCATTCTTTTTTATAAGACAGACGACAAATAGCGGGACGTCGTACCCGGAGTCGGCACTCCACCAGAACGTTAAGTTGAGGACAATCTCTTCTGCTCGGTGGTTGATGCTGCGTCTCTGGTACCTGGAGGGACGTCCAGAGTGAAGCAGATGCTCAGGGTGGGCTGGCTGGCTGGATGACCGAATATGGTCCCCGGGGCCTGGCCGTGGTACCTCAGGTTAAGGTTACTTAGTCATCCCAGGCATTACGTGAGCCAACGCTGGCATAAAGAAAGTCCTTGAAAAATAAACGGTTGTCCCCTCCTCTTGCCCGCCAGGCGAATGGCAGGACGGAGCAAGAGTGTGTGCAGGGGAGCGTCCGAGAGTGACCAGCGGAGGGTGGCAACCTGCCCGCCTGGACAGAGGGACGGGTGGTTGTCATCCTATAGGCACGGTAGTCACTGGGGGCTCTGAGGTTTGGGATGCTTTTCCCGGCTCCTCCAACCCGCAGGGTCATGTTTGTGTGCTGCCTGCTTGGTGCTCTCTCTGCCCTTGCACTTGTTCTTGGGGACAGACGCCCACTGACGCCATCGTGAGTTGAGACCAAGACACAGACCCAGAATGTCAAGACCTCCCCGGGAGGGAGGCCGAGGGTGCGCTGAGTCAGGGGATGCAGGTGCCCAGGAGCGGCCCCTCCGTACCCGCCCCATATGGCGCTGGCACCCGTTCCAGGCAGGTGGTGGGTGTAGGTCGCACGGGGCGTCTAGATGTGCTGTCCGGATCAGCGAGAGTTGGAGCCCCCCAGGGGACCCCTGGGTGAGGCTGCGTGGGCCTCTCCGCCGTGGGCGCAGCACGACTGCCCGTAGTTCTGGACGGTGAAGGAATGTTTCCACGGCTGCCTCCTGTGACTTCCCATCAGCTCTTACTCTTCAGTCTAAAAATTACTTCCTGCGCAAAGAACTGTCCTCGCTGCCTTTCCCGCCAACGTGCCCCCCTCCCCGCCGGCTGCGATCCTACTGACTCAGCAAATGAAACGTGGTGATGCATGTGGACGGCCAGCCCGGGCGGTGGGTGGGGGAGGCCTCGCCCCGACTCCCGGGCCGGCCACCTTGGGAGCTGCCATTTCTGGGAAGCCCTCTGTGGGGTCTGCGGCTGCAAACGAGGGATTTGGACTCAAGTGCAGAAAGTGGGAAGAAAGCACTGGGCACCTGTCGGTCCAGGCCCCGGACCCTTCCTTCCTTCCGATTCCAGCCAAGGAAGGGCCCTTCCTGGGAAGAGGCCACATGGGCCTGGGGTGGTGGGGGGAGACTCTGTGTCACCTACATGTGCCAAGTCCTTCCCATTCCCACCTGTGACGTGGGGGGCAGCAAGAAACCTCGGGGTAGCTCGAGATACACCCGGAGCATAGACTCAATTTCAGGACAACCTATTAAATGCAGCTTTTTTTTATTTTTACAATTTCATTTTGGGGCCTGAAACCTTGAACACCACCAACGAAGGAAACCACTCGGCGTTTCCAGGAGGGCGGTGACCTTCAAAGTTCTTTTTTTTTTTTTTCCAGGGGGAAGAAATTTAATTTAATCTCATCTCCTCATATTTGTTCACGTTAGATTACATTAAGTGAGTTATTTTTAATCATTGTTCATAAATCACAGCAAGGGTATGCCCCGAGGCACTAAACATTTGCATAAAGATATTAATTGCCGCTATCTCTCCTTTTGGGTTCATGGGAAATTAGATGCACGTGTAGCAAATGGCAAGCAAGAGGGGGGTGGGGGGTGGGGGAGACCGGGAAGGGGCGAGGACAGGGTGAGGGAACCCACCTGCCCTGGGAGCCGATCCCGCCTCGCAGCCTTCTTCGGTTCACAGAGAGCAACTCGAGATCCATTTAGGATGTCTCCCCCTCCATGAAGCCCGCCTTGATTTCTCCAGGCCAGATGACGGCTCCCTCCTTGGTCGCATATGATCTGTGACCAGCCTTCCTCAGGAATCCCGAGCGTGCTCTTGAGAGTCCACTCACCCTTGGACGAGTCCTTGTGAGGACCGGGAGCTCCCCGCCTGTCACACGTGGTAGGCAAGGGCCTTGCCTGCTGGACCTACAGTGAAGGCGGGAAGAGTCAGGGTGGGAGCGTCTCCCCCGCGTCTGGGCGGGCTGCTCTCAGGGCCCATCAACAGTGCTCAGGCCCGGAGGGTCACTTCGCGTGGTAAGACTGTGTTCTCTCCACCCACTTCTCCTGCTGCGTCAGACCCGCTGCCCCGACAGTGACCCCTCGCGCTTGCCGCGCCCCGGGCACAGGAAGGATCGGCCTGGGAGGAACCGCAGGTCCGGGTGGAGCCTGCTGCACTTGGCAAGTCAGCAAAGTCCCGCCCTGGGCGATCCAGGGACCTCTGGCTGCACGCTGGTCAGGAGGGGCCAGCCCGCGTCCCCACCCCTTCTCCTCCTCACTCAGGTATAGACGCACCTGCCCATCCCCATGCCCCTCGCGCTCCAACCACTGGTGGCTCACACAGAGCACCCAGGCTGTTCGGGAGGACTGTCCACACGGGGTCGTGTGCTCCTTGCAGGGAGGACCCGCAGCACGATGTCCGGGTTCCGTGCTGCTTTATAAAGCCCGCAGGCCCACACACAGCACCCCTGGGACTGGGACATTGTGGTCATGGCCAAGGGACCAACACCGTGAGGGCGCACCCCCTGAGGCCTGGCTGCTTCCCCCTTTACCGCCCATGGCGGCCTCGTCTCCGGGAACCTCTGAACGTCTGCTGTGCAGGTGAGAGACCCGAAGGCCAGCGGGCCTCAGACACGGGGGGTGGGGGGGAGAGTCTGGAGCAGAGCTCACAGCAGTGGGGTCCCCAGGCCCTCTTGCCCACAACTCAAGAACACGGTCCCCAGATGGCCCAGGGCAGGACTTCGCTGACCTGCCAAGTGCAGCGGGCTCCACCCGGACCTGCGGGTCCGAGAGCACTTTTGTGGACATCTGAGGGTGCTCCCTCCCAGTTCACTCTTTGGACAGGATCAGGAGTCGGCACGGGTCCCGCAGCGACCCTCTGACATTCAGAGCACATGAGCTGGGGGACGCGTTTGTGGGGAGGAACCCGACACCCGACGAGCCTCGGGGTTAGTGCACCGACCACCGTCCTTACCTCCCGTGTCCTTCGTTTGCGTGCGTGCTGCAGAGTTAGCTGGGCCTGGTTGGCGCTGGTGTTTGGGTTGCATCTGGCTCTGTGGGACCTCTGAGCTTCAGACCCGCACCTTCCCGGCTTCCCGGTGGGAGGTCGCCCGGGCAGGAGGACGTTGACTCCGCCGTGGTCGGAAAGTCTTGGCGTTCCCACGGTGATGAGAATTACTCCAACGCATCTGGGCGCGGTGTACAGGGGTGGACACAGGCAGGCCTCACAGGTCTGTGCTAAGGAGGAGAAAGCAGAGGTCAATGGGGGTCAGAAGAGTGGCCGGACCCCGTAGAGAATGTTCTACGTCTACAATAACAAGAGAAAGGGAAAGAAAAGCAAACTCCACGTGGAGCCCAGCCTGAGGGTGGGCAGCTCAGGGGGTGGGCAGCTCCGGGTGAGGGGTGGGAGCAGATCCCACGTCTGCACACAGGAGGCCACAGCGGTCGCTTGTCCTGGACCCAGCACAGAGCCCTCCCACCAGGGGTTCCCAGTGGGGAGGATGACCCTGCATGCCAAGGCTGCGTGGGAGGAGGCGTGTTTGAAGTCCAGGAGTGTTTTCTCTCCGCTGCCCCTGCCTCAGGATCTGCAGAGGAGTACAGGGCGTCCCCTGCTTCTGTGTGGAGCAAAGGGCTGCAACCCTGCCCAGCTGAGCCAGCCTGCTGCCCAGGCCCCTGGCAGGGGCTGCCCCACACGGGGGATGACCACAGCCCGAAGCCACGACCCCATCCTGGGGCCCAGGTGGCTGTTTCAGGGGATCCGAAGCAGGGGCTTGGTCCATCTGCAAGGAATCGGGCCTGGAAATGATGCACAGTGCTTTCCAGTCCTGGTGAAGACCTCAGCCCCTCAGTAGCTGGGGCGTGCAGGGCCCAGGAGGCCCGGTGGGGGGGGGGGGACCTGCAGCCCCACGCAGACCCTCCCCAGCGCCCAGGACCTGCTTTCAGAGCCCGGGGTGGCCAAAAGAGATGCAAAATTGAGGGCATCTTCTCTGCTCTTTGGGCCCAAACGCTGTGATAGCTGAAATACTCCAAGAAAAAAATAAGTGGCAAGAGCTGGAGGCTCCTGGGAAAGGGGGTCAGGTTTGGACGGTCCGGGCAAGCAAGCAGAGCCCACTCTCGTCCTCACTGGGCTACGGAGCCCGGATCAAAGTCCCCATTGCGCCCCTGGTGCGTGTGTCTCTCCGGGGACGTCATGCCTGGGGATGCGGCCGTTTGTCAGCGTCAGTTATGCGGTGAGGACACCCCACGGCTTCAGTGGATGGGCTTCCTCTCGCCCTGGGAAACGTCTCTGGGTTTCACCAGGCAGAGGAACGCCGCCATAGGGGGGTAAAAGAGTCGTCGTGATGATTAACCCCTTGCATCAAGAGAGTCAAGAAAGCATTCAAGGGCGCCCCATGGTAAGAGTGGTGATATTTAATCCTGGGAAGAAGGGACTTGTGTGGCTGCGGGGCGGCCAGAGGGGCTGGCCGGTGCCTGTCACCGGTGCTCCGCGCACTGGGTGCGTGGGGACACTAATTAGGCTGCACTCCGGCAGACGCCGGTTCCACCCCAAATTGCTGCTATCGTTCCCAGCCTTCTTCCTGGCAGACATTATTACATTTGCGATGATTCAAATAGATTTTTTTCTGCAGGCATTAAATTTTCAGTAAACAGACCCAAATTAACAGCTATTTATGACATTTCACTCCAGGGATCAAATCAAACGCGCTCATTTCATATATAAATATCTCTTCTTCCCCGCTTTTAATGAACGAATATTATTTTTGCTGTCTTCGTTGTCGAGCGCAAAATTAGACACACGCGGCCCCTCCAGGCTCTGTCGTCACGTGAGCCCCGTCGCTCCAATCGAGAGGCCTTTGTTGGCTTCGGGAAGCGAAGATGGAAGCGCGTTCATTTTCTATAATTCAGGGAAACAAGGCACACGGAGATCCGAGAGCCCCTCCACGGAGCTCCTTCTCATGAGCAGCAGTGGCTGCATTTTAATGAAAACAATTTAGTCCGTTCCAATGTCATCATCAGGGCAACAGGGCCTCACCAGAACCTGACGCGGGAGACGGTCTTTTCATTATTTTTGGTGTCGCGTGGGCGATAAAGGAACGCGAGCGTCTCTGAGTGACCTTGCTGGTGGCAACGCTGTGCTAATGAGGATGGCTACACAGTCCAAGGACGGGGCTCCGCTGGGGGCACAGCAGCAGCTGCCAGCAGGTCCCCGCCGCCCATTGTCACGTGCTGCGCTCCGTTCTCGCCGCCCGCCACAATGACACGCCGTCATCCGCGGGCAAAGCTAACTTCTATCAGCGCGGAGACCTACTTGGGGACTCCAGCAAATTTTGAAGAGTCACAGGTGACAGGTCACAATTGCATTGTGCCTCCCAAAGGGGAGGGATGACAAGTCTTCCTTCACGTCCTCACGCCTTGGTTAAGTCTTCATGCACTGACACACGCCCGGGCAAGGTGGTGCCAACCACGTGATGGCGAAGAAACGTCTTCTGGCTGAGACGGTGAATGGAACACACTTGTCCGGTTCTGCTCCCTCCCTGAGGCTCGTTGGAATGACAATAAAGGGACGCGTACGAGGCCCACACAGGACAGAGAGAACCCCGAAGGGCAACACGATTTTGCAAGTGGGGACGGGAGACGTGACTGTGTGTGTTTGCGCTCAGGCTGAGCACAGGACTCACTTCTGGGGGTTATTTAAGGGATGGAGGGAGCGTGCACCCGGGAGTGCAACAGCAGGAGGAAGGTGCGGTGATGGGCCATCGTCCTGCCAGCCGCCATGACTGACCGACCTACTGACGAGGACTTGGTCTCCCTGGGGAGGGTCCGCAGACCAGTGTAGACCACGCACCTCCACTGGAGCGGGGAAGGGATCCGAGGACACCGTCGCAGACTGGGGCTGCAAGCACAGAGACAATGACGGGGGACAGCATGAGCAAACAAGTTGTAGATGGGTCCCCGACGTCATGCCCCCGCAGATAGGCCTAGGAGGAGAGACTTTCATGTGGGGTGGGGGTGGGGGTGGGGATTCTCCAGAAGTGACTGGGGGACGGTTCCCAGCACCAGAAGGGCCAGGAGGCTCCACACCGAGATTTCCCCTGAGCCCAATGGAGCGCAGCCCAGGCGACCGGCAGCTGCCAACGTCTGCAGGTAAGTTCCCGCAGCCCCAGAACCACGCTGAGGTCAGCAGCAACCTGTGTTTGGGGTGAAATCATCCTTAGTCCTCGAGCATCCCGAGTCCTCGAGTGTCCCGAGTCCTCAAGCATGCTTCAGGCTCCAGCCGAAGAGCCGAGTGAACCAGAGGATGAGGCTAAGCTCCAGCAGGGCACTTGCCCTGACTGCTGATGGGGCAGGTCCCTGCAGCCCCCCCAGGGACATGGCTTTAAGGATCTCTTGAGCGGCCCCACACAGGTGTCATGAGGATCACATACATCATATGATTGAGCAGTTTGCAGGGATTCAAAGTCAACATTTGGCGTAGCTCACAGAATTCCCTAGCCTTCATGCTAAGAGGAAGAACGGACGGCAGATACATGAGGCTTCAGGGGGCGTCTGAGAGTACACAGGAGCTGAAGACCTTAACCTGTGTCTCTGCCTCTCTGTGTGTGTCTCTCATGAATAAATAAATAAAATCTTTCAAGAAACAAAAAAATTAACTGCCAAGAGCCCACTGTTGGCCACAAGCCTTACTGATGACCCAAACATTCTATAAAGACGTATTTTGTATGTTTTGTATGTTACGCACTGTGTTCTCGCAATAAAGTCAGCTAGAGAGGAGTGTTACTAAGGAAATCATAAAGAAGAGGAAATGCATTGACAGTCCCGTAGGGTATTTATTGAAAATAATCAGAGTAAAAGTGAACCCGTGTAGTTCAGACTGTGTTGCCCGAGGGTCAACAGTACTCCAGAAGCGGGCAGGAAATGAAGGTTATGGCAGGAAGGCTGTGCTGTCCCAGGAACCCAACAGGCAAGGGAAGGGGAGTGTCACCGGGGCTCGCAGGATATGGTGCTCATATCCTTCCTTCCTCAGGAAGGAGGGCCTCTGGGGAGTGGGCTTCCAGAGAAGAGGTTCTGAGCATAGGAGGGAACAGGGGAGGATGCCCCCTCCCACCCTGTGGGCCCCCCCCTCTGGTCAGACCAGCACAAGGCAGGGCTCAGCAGGCTGGTTCATAGTCTGCGGGTGTCAGGACCCGGGAGGCAGGTGGAGAGCTCAGAGGGGAGGCAGGGGCTACCCAGGGTTGGAGTCCACGAGCAGTCCGCCTCCTCTTTCGCTCTGGTTGCCTTTCTGAGGCCGTCATGGTCACGTTGGACTGCAGCTTGGCTAAAACTATCCCTACATGTGGGGTTTGTTCTATCCTTTTTGGATATGCAGTGCTTCCGGTGCTGGTGGACTCATTTCTTCTAATAGTATGGAAATTTAGCTCTGCAAGTACGCTGTCTTTATTCTCTTTCTCTTTCTTTGGGTGGGATGGGTGGGTGGGATAAAAGATCAGATTTTCTTATTCTGTCATCCAGAGACAATTTCGAATGGTGGGATCTTGAACGTAGGATCCCTGAAGACAGCCTGAGTCTAAGTCCTACTTCCAAAAGTTCCTAGATGGGTGACCTCAGACATGTTACAAAAGCCCTCCCTGCCCCTGAAATCTCGCTGATAAAATGAGGGTGATGCTGGCCGTTTGCACGTCAGCATGACATCACCACTAACAGTAGTTCTCATTAAAATGGTGATAATAAATATCGCCTGCTACTGTGGTGGCCTGATGAGGGAATTACCAGGGTCTTCTGGGAAACATGCTGCCTCCTCATCTCTCTGAGATGAATTTGGAGGGTTATGTCCTCACATATGTCTTTCAGGTTCCTATTCTAGATACTCAGTCCCTATTTCTTCTTTTTTCTTCTTCTTTTTGAAGCTATTTCTAATTTGCTCCTGAACACACATTAACTTTTTACTTAAAATTACCTTTTTACACTGATCAAGTTTTTTTTTTTTGTTTTTGTTTTTAAATGCCTTATTTATCTTTTGTGGTCGTTGTAAACTTCAATGCAATAAATTGCACAAATGTAATGCCCCGGAGAACTTTCACGAGTTAATACTCTTGTAGCCACAGTTCAGATCAAGATGTGGACTATCGCCAGCGCTGAGCTTCCTGACTGTCCTCCCAGTCACTGTCCTCCCGGAGAATAAAATGCTACCCCTCCAGCTTCCAGAGAGGGTGGGAAGGCTGGCCGTTCTTTGTGCCTGGTCCCAAGCTTGAATTAGTAACCAAAGCATTGGTTTACCAACCAACCGGGCCCCCGACGCTTTCAGAGGTCCACCAATCTCTAAACACCGCACTCCCCTGAAACAACAGGGGATACAAGTCCTCTGCTCTGCTAGACATGGCTGTGCAAATTTTGAATTCCACGTAATACGATCTTGGATTTATGAGGTTTCGGAGGGTCCGGCTTCCACGACCTCATGTCCAGAGATTTGGTTTTAGGTTGCACATAGGTGTCAGTGCTGGAATCGGAGCTCAGAGGTGCAGCAGGGTTCTTGCAAAGACCCCATCAGGATCCTGTGTCCACTACCCTGCTGACAGCACCTAAGCCCATTCCAGCATTGGAATATTACACGTGGAGCTTCTAGAAACATGACCGTGCATGCCTTTTAGAGGATACATGAAAACATCTGGGCACTTCCCCAGGGGTGGGGATGCTGGGTCTGCAGTCAGGAGCACATTAAGGGCTGTGACACACTGCTACCCATCTTCCCAAGGAGCAGACGGGATTCACCTTCCCCAGACTCCCAGCCATCCCCAGCACCCCAGTGCTTGGTATTGTCAATTTTTTCTGTTCCCGTTTAAGCCATTTTGGTGGGAGTAGAGCACTTATCTTGTTTATTTTTGCATTTTCCTAATGACTAATGACCAAGAACAACTTTGCCCTCGATTTAGCCATGTGGAGGCCTACTTTGGAGAAGAGCTGGTCCAGGTCGCTTGTCCACTGCTCTCTGGGAGTCTCTAGCTCTTTCTTATTACTTGAATTTACTAGATTCAACTAATCTATTACTAGAATCTCTGCCACATCCTGGATACCTATATTAAAGTACATTCTCCCATAGTACGGCACGGAGTTTTGTTTTTGATTATATTAAGGTGCACGTCTCACATGGTGCAATGCACAGCTCTGAAGTCTAGGGTTCCCTAAACTTTGACAAACGTATGTGCCCACAGGGCCACACCCCTGTCAGGTTATGAAACACTTCCATCGAGGCAGAGCTTGTCTCTTAGCCCCTGCCTAGTCTTTCCCAGGCTATCATCACCATTCTGCTTTCTGGCTTCTATCACCACGGATTATTCTTTCCAGTTCTAGAAATTCACATGAATAGAATCTTAGGGTCTGTATACTTTTGTGTGTGGCCTGCTTCCCAGAGCATGGTTTCCAGATCAGTTGTCACGTGTATTTGTAGCATGGTGGGTGTTTTTTTTTTTTTTAATCTAAGTAGCTATCCATTGAATGGATACACCTGAACCTGTTCATCCATTCTCTTGTTGCCAGATATCCGTGTGGTCTGCAGTTTGGGACCATGGCATTTAAAGCTGCCAGGAACATTCCTATGAAAGTCATTTTGTGGACATGTGTTTTCATTACATCTCTAAGTGGAACTAGAAAGTAATACCATAGAGATATGGTTAACTAGTTAAGGGATTAGCAAACCATTTTATGAGGTAGTTGGTCCATTTCCACAAGAATTACCTGAGAGGTACATTTGTCCCAAATTTTTACAAGTATCCGATGCTGTTAGCATTTTTAATTTTAGCCATTCTTATGAGTACAACATTGGTCTTACTTGGCTTTAGGTTGCACATAATTTACATAGAATATTAATATATGTGAACATTTTAATATATTATATAGATATCATTTATAAACATTATGTTATATATATGTCATATATATACTAGATATATATATATGTATATATATATATATATTTCTTTTTCTTTCCTAGATACATGCATTGTAAGTATGTACTTCTAGTCTGTGGCTAGATTGTACTTTTTTTAGTGATATCCTTTTTTTATTATTTTCATTATTTTTTAAAAGATTTTATTTATTTATTCATGAGAGAAACAGAGAAAGAGGGAGAGAGGCAGAGACACAGGCAAAGGGAGAGGCAGGCTCCATGCAAGGAGCCCGACGCGGGACTCGATCCCTGGTCTCCAGAATCACACCCTAGGCTGAAGGCAGAGCTAAACCGCTGAGCCACCCGGGCTGCCCTTCTAGTGGTATTCTTGAATAAGCAGAGATTTTTATCTTGATGAAATCTTTGATAAATTTGAAAGTTTATTTGTATTTTCCCTTCTCTAAGAAATTATTGCCTCTCTGAGATGTAGAAGCTTTACAGATATAGCCTGTCTTAATTTCTAAAAAAAAAAAAAAAACCTTGAAAATTTTGATTGGGTTGTGTGGAATCTGTTCATTCAATTGGAGAGAACTGACACCATTATGAATAATGAAGTTTTCAGTCCGTGAAGAACCTACACACCCCTCCATTCATTATATCTTTTTAGATTAATCTCAAAGATGTTTTATAGTTTTCAGTGGAATTTTACAGATAGTTTGTCCCATTTATTTATAAGTATGTTTTCATATGACTGTAAATACACATATTTATTTATTTTCTAATCTCTTACTGCCTCTGTAAAGATATACAATCGATTTCTGCATACTGAGCCTAAATTCTTTACCCTTGCCAACATCACTTACAGTTTTAGAAGCTGTTTTTTGTTTTGACAGATTCCTTTTTTTTTTTTTTTCTTTTCACATGACAATCGTACCTGAAAATGAAGTGAGTTTAGGTCTTCAAGTCTTGATGCATTTATTCCTTATCTTTATTGATTCCTTATTCCAGCCAGATTGCAGTGGATAGAATCTCCTGCCAAGGGCAGACATCCTTGCCTTCTCCCCAAATCCCAGGAAGGAAAGCCTCAATGTTTCACTGTTAGGTTAGCTGTCAGTACTTTTTATTCGTAATCTACAAGATTGAGGGATCTCCCTTCAGTTATTTTCCATAATTGGAAGATTATCAGAATTTTCATTACAAAGAGTTGTTGAATGGGTCGAGTGTTTTCTTTCTCTGCATCTATAAAGATGATCATGAGGTTTTCTCCTTAATTTTGTTCATGTGTGTTGATACCTGAATATTACACTGACTTGGTTTCTATGAAGTTCCACTTGCTTATTATGTATCTCATATCTGTGTGTTGCTAGGTTCATTCTAGTACTAGTTTATTACTGTATTATCTATGTTTGTAAAGGACGTTCCCACACTTTTCTGTTTTTGTTTTGTTTTGTTTTGTGAATTTTGTCAAGTTTTACTTTCCAAAGGATTTCTCTCGTTAAGTTGTCATTGGCCTGAGGTTTCGGTCATAAATTATTTGCTATCTTTTTAATGTTAGTAGGATATGCCTTAACACTTGTTCTTTTCATCTTTATGTTAATGATTTGTATTTTCTTTGTTTCTTGATCACTCCTACAAGTGTTAAGTTTTTATTAATGTTAAAAACCCAAATTCTACTTTTAAGATTGTATTTTATTAAATTATTTCTACTCTACTGTTTACTTCATTCTAGTTCCTTTGGATCTAATTTTCTCTTTATAACTTTTTAAGGGGAAATTTAAATCATGAAAATTAAATTGCTCTTGTTTTTAATATAAGCATTTAAACCTGTAAATTCCCCCCAAAGCACTGCCCTAGTGGCATTTCACAAACTTTTGATTTATTACATTTTTACTATAGGTTTGAAAAACATTTCCTAATTACTTTTGTAATTTATTCTTCACTTGTTTTATTTAAATGGTCATAAGATATAAGATCAACATAGAAAACTCAACCGTATTTATTTTTTTAGTTATTAACTAGAAACAGGTAATTCAAAAAATGAAATTAACCAAACGATTTTGGTCACAACAGCATCAGAAAGAATAAATACTTTGAAATGAACTTAACCTAAAGGCATAAGACTTGTACAACAACATTTATAAAACATTGTTGAGAAACATGAAAGACCTAAATAAATTGAGAGGATATTCAATGTTCATGGATCTGAAGACTTAATATTATTGAGATGAGAGCTTTTATCAAATCCATATGCAAATTCTACAGAAACTCTCTTAAATCCAAGTAGGCTTATGCATAGAAATGGACAAGCCGATCCTAAAATGCATATGGAAGTAGAACAAAAGTGAGAAAAGAAGAACAAAGTTGGAGGACACACACTACTCTGCTTCACCACATGGTACAGAGAGCCACAGTAATCCAGACGGCCTGGTCCTGGTTCAAGGGAAAACATAATGATGATGGAGCAAACTTGGGAATCACGTACACATCTGGGTTCTTTGTAGGCGATTGAATTTTTTTAAAGGTTTAATCAAAGTATAGTTGACACACAATGTTTTGTTGATTTCAGGTGTAAAATACAGTGAGTCTTATGAATTCTACGCGTTACAAAATGCACACCATGTGAAGTGTAGTTACCTTCTGTCACCTATGAGGTTATTACAGTATTACTAACTATGCCCCATGCTGTACTTCTCATCCCCATTACCCAAATATTTTATAACTGGAAGTCGGTGCCTCATAGTCCTCTATTCTGCATGAGGCCCCCACTCTCTCCCTTTGACAACCACCAGTTTGTTTTCTGAGTTTATGAGACTGTTTCTGTTTTTGACAAAGGGGTCAAAACAATTCAATGGAGGAAAGAAGTGTCTTTTCAACAAATGGCTACATATATAAATATCTACATATATAACATAAAATATCTACAGATGTAAAATAATATCAAGTATATTTATATATATTTTTATATCAATATCTACATATATAAAATAAACCATCTACAAATATCTACATATATAAAATATCAATATTTTGATATCAAATATCTACATATATAAAATAAATATCTACATATGTAAAATAATATAAAATAAGATAAACATGAACTCAAAAGGCACTACAGACTCAACTATAAAAGCCATAGCTAAAAATCTTCTAGAATAAAGCATAGGTGAAAATCCTTGGGGCGCCTGCGGGGCTTAGTTGGATAAGCATCTGCCGTCAGCTCAGGTCATGATCTCAAGGTCCTGGGATTGAGCGCAGCATCGGGCTCCCTGCTCAGTAAGGAGTCTGCTTCTCCCTCTCCCTCTGTCTCTCCCCTACTCATGCTATCTCTGTCTCTGAAATAAATAAATAAAATCTTTTTTTTTAAAAAAAGAAAATCCTTATAACCTTAGATTGAGCAAAAGTTCTTAGACATAGAGCAGAAGCATGATTCAAAACAGAAAAAAAAAATGTGGTAAATTGACTTTATCCAGTTGAAAACTTTAGCACTTTTCAAAAGGCATTCTTAAGAAAATAAAAACAGTCACACACTGTAAAAAAGTATTTGCAAATCATATATCTGACAAAGGATTTGTGTCTAGAATATAAGGAAACCCTGTGCTCAGTAAGAAGGCAAATAATCCAATTAAGCAAAAGCTTTGAATAGACATTTCACCTAGGAGGATACAGATACACATAACCAAAACACAAGAAATATGCTCAGTCTCAGTAGCCACGTGGGGCTTGCAGAGTAAACCACCGAGAGAGGCCAGCTATCCCGAGGATGGTTGAGGATGAGGATGAGACCCTGGAGCCCACCGGAACACCGGGAATGTGGCAGGGTGCAGGCACTTTGCAAAACAGGTTGGCAGCTTCTAAAAAAGCTCAATCTACAGCTTCACAATTCCATCCCTTTCACATCAACCCAAGACAATTGGAAGCTTATGTGCACACAAAGGGACGTGCATGGATGATCAAAACAGTGTTATTTACAGAAACCCCTAAGTGGGGACAATTTAAATACACGTCTACAGGTGAATGGAGGAAGAAAATGTGATCTATCCATTCCATGGAATATTAGTGATTAAAGGAACACACTACATGAGAAATGGATCTCAAAAGCATCATTTGGAGTGAAAGAACAGACATTGAAGACTCTGTTGCACAACTCCCTTTACGTGAAATGCCCAGAAAAGGCAAATACACAGTGATAGAAAGGTCGACATTTGCCTAGGGCAGGTGGGGGGACTAAGGATTCGCTGGAGCCAAACCTGTCAAAATGCCGTAGTGCTGGGGTTCAAAACCAGATTGTGGTGGTAAATGCGCAAGTCCTTATTTTCTTAATTTTTTAATAAAAAATATTAATTAATTAATTAATTCATTTGATCAAGAGAGAGAGCACAAGCAGGGAAGAGAGGCAGAGAGAGAGAGAGAAGCTGACGTCCCACTGAGCAGGGAGCCCAATGTAGGATTCGATCCCAGGACCCCGAGATCATGACCTGAACTGAAGGCAGATGCTTCACCGATGGAGACTCCCAGCCACCCCTGCACAAATCTTTAAATGACAGGAAAAAAAAGCAAAGAAATGTATTGTCCAATTTCTACATACTTGTTTTTTTTTTAATAGATTCCTTTTTGTTATTAAATTGTAATTTAATTTTTTTGAAGTCAGATCTCCTACCACATAAGATTTCCACCAAATGAAATTCACCCAAGACACTCCTCAGCCCACCGAGTGGCCATGTCAAAACCACGTCACAGGCAGCGGGAAGAACGTGTGCCTTGGGATTGTCTGGTACAGTTTCCATGAACGCCAGGTAGGTCAGTTGGCTCCAGTGCTCTTTCACATCCTGGCTTTGTTTTTTTAAAACCTTACATCGGTTTTATTTTGGTTTTGCTACTTGTTCTAGCCAGCAGCCATGATTGTGGATTTGTCTACGTGTTCCTGTCAGATTTGCTTCCTCGACTTGGGCTCATTGACGACTCACATCCTCGTGGGACACCGGCTGTTTGTCATGATGCAATTTCCCATTTCATCTCTAGCTACGAACCTTGTCATTGTGTATCATCTTATATCTTCCAGTCACACTAGAATTCTAACGTCTGCTGTTTGTATGTTTTATCTTTCTTCCTTTTTTTTTTGCTTTCAAATGATCTGTCTTTACATTTAGAAGTTTTCTGTTACAAATAGCGCATGGGGAGTCTTGCTTCTGCATACGTTCTGATAATCTCTGTCTTTTAATTGGATTATTATTTCCCATTTACATTTCATATAATTACTGACACAGTTGGGTTTACTGGACTTTTTTTTTTCCCTTTGTTCTATCTGGTTTTTATTTCTTTATTTCTCCTGTCCTGCCTTCTTTAACATAATTTAGAATCTCGTTTTATTTCCTCAACTGACACATTTTTGTGTCACGTGTCTGTGTCTATGTATGTTGTAAGCGTTTGTGGATTTCAATACGCATTCCTTCACTTACCCTGGTCTCTGACAGTTGATATTACAACACCTTCACCTAAAAAAATGTAGGAACTGCATGGCAATATCATGCTGTTTGAGGTCTCTCCTGCACTTTGTACTGTCGCTGTCATAGGCTTTACACCTCGATACACTATGAATCCCACCACGCAATGTTATTATGGCATTGCTTCTTTTAATAGTGGCTCCCGATGGTCCTCGATCCTTTCTGCAAATATGAGAAGAGCTCCCATTATTTTAGCTCATTGGTGACTAATTCTCTCACCTTCCTTTCATCAAAAATCTCTTTCTACCTTTCACATTTATTTTGAAGTACATTTTGCTGGTTATGTAATGCTGGTATGAGAGCTTCTCTTTAGTCAGCACTTTGAAGACACTGTTCACCTTTCTGTGCGGCTCCAGGGTTTCTGATGGGAAGTCACGCTATGGATCCTCTGTATGCGGCTAACATACCTTTTTCTCTCGGTTACTTTGAAGGTTTCCTCTTTAAATTTGACTTTCATCCAGTTGTCTGTGATTATGCATAAACATGGTTCTCTCTGAATTCATCCTGTGGGGAATTCATGGCTCTTCTTAGATTTTATTCCCATCAAATCCAGGGAAAACCTTGACAATTATTTTTTCAGGTATTTGTTTGCAACCCACTTCCTCTCTCCTCTCCCGGTGGGTCTTCAAATACATGTTAGATCACTTGGTATTATTATCTCAGAGGACATCCAGATTATTCATTACTTTTTTTTTTTCAACCTTTTTTTTCCCCTTTGGTCTCCAAATTAGGTAATTTCTATTATTCTGTCCTCAAGTATGCGCATCCTTCCGCAATATGGACTCTCTTCTAATCCCTTCAATGAATTTTAAAAGTTCAGAGATTGTAGTTTGCAGGCATGGAACTTCTGTGTCATTTGTTGCTACTGCATCTATTTCTCTTTTGAAATCACTATGTGTTCACTCATTATATCCAGCCTTCACTATTATTGAAAATTGCTATTTAAAAGCCCTTCTTTGCCATCCCAACATGGAAATCACTCAGCATCCCTCTCTCTTGATGGCTTCTTCTATCATCTATGGAGCACTTGTTCCCATTCCTTCTCATGTTGATAATATTTTTATTATTCTCTGGATGCAATGGTGATGCATTTCAGGGAAAGTAGATTATGCCCCTGCTCTTACACGGGTGCTAAGTTTTTTGGTGTTTTTTTTTTCCCCCTCTAGAAAGAAGGCAGATCTGATTTATTTCATCAGGCTCTTTTACTTCATTACAACATGTGAACTTCGGTTGGGGCCTCTGTCCTAGTGTGTGGTCCTGACTCTAGAGCTTTCCCTTACTCTTTGGCTAGGGCCTTCTGGGCTCTCCATAAATGCTCAGTGGATGTCTGTACTGAGAACCCCAGGAACCCCAAGTCTCCAGGTGCCTCTTGGTCCCCAGCTGCTACCCTATCACCCCCTCAGACCCTCACGCTGGTATCTGTAACCCAGCCATTGGCTGAAGGACTCACCTCTCCATTTGGACCCCATCTCACAGCCACTGACCAGAAAGTGGCCCAGGCAGGAAGCTGGGGTGTGTGGTGCCCGCCTCCTGCCTCTGCCTCCCAGACACCAGCTCTGCTCAGCCTTCTGCATGATGTCTGATGCCTGCTGTCTAGCTGTTTGGGATGGAGAGCAATCCTTTACTGTGACTGATAATGGCCAGACACAAACATCCCTATGAGGACTTTTAAGTCTCTAATTGGCACCTTTTGAAAAACCGGTGTGTGTCTCTGTATGTATAATCCAGCATATCTATTTTGGTTGATTTTTAAAAATTTTTTTAATTTGAATTCAATTTGCCAACATGTTTTGGTTGATTTAAAAGCCCCCATTTGCCAACCTGACACCGAAATGCCTCAGCACCCGTTTGTCTTGGTAACTTCCTGTCACTTAAGAGTGGCATTTTCCTGTTTCTTCTCATGGCTGAGAATATTTGTATTCCATGCGGGCAGCGTGGTTCATTTCAGGGAGAGCAGCATGCTTGTCCTAGAAGGTGACCTTGTGTGCATCTCCAGCTCGGAGCCCGACCCCTGCGTGCTGTGGGGGGACCTGCAGCACCATTGTGTTAAGCTCCCCTCGCTGCTCGAAGCTCCTCCGTGTCCTGGCAACATCCTACCTGCTGGCATCTAAACGCGAGGCTGCTGACACTGGCTGGAAGGCCTCACTCCTCGGGACCTTGCCTGCCATGTTCCCCGCGGGGCTTCTGCAACCACGGTCCACAGGCGGGTCGTCGCTTAACCAACAGAACTTTATTCTGTTCCCGTCCTGGAGGCTACAAGTCTGAGACCCAAGCCTGGGACCACCCCCTTACTTTGAGGAGCCCCTAAACTTCTTATTTTTAAAGATTTTATTTATTTATTCATGAGAGACACACAGAAAGAGGCAGAGACACAGGCAGAGGGAGAAGCAGGCTCCCTGCAGGGACCCCGATGCGGGACTCGATCCCAGGACCACAGGATCACGCCCTAAGCCGAAAGCAGATGCTCAACCACTTAGCCTCCCCAGGTGCCCCAACCCCCTGAACTTCTCTGCCTCTTGCTGGTCTCATTCTGAAGGTCATTCCATGGAGGAGAAATCCCTGGACCCTAGCATTTCCCTCCACATCGTGTCTCTGCTATTCTCTGTGGCTGCGCGCACTCCCCTCACCTGTCAGAGCTTCCCCTGATCTGTGATGCTCCATCAAGGGCCAGTGAACTAATGTCTTGGTCAACTGACTGTAGACTGGTTGTCTTCACCACTGTCTGTCTAGGACCTGGGATGGTGTCTAATCCACACACGCGCTCCCTATGTGCCACAGGCTGGGCTTCCATATGAGTTCGTGGAATTAAACCCCAGTGCTCATTCTGTGAGAATTTGGGAAAGGGTTGCTCTGTGCACCGATTGTGCTGTGCCACATGGAAACATAAAAAAGAGGGTGAATATTGTGTGTAATTGCCCACTGCCGAGGGAGGATCGTTCCTGCCGCCGTGTTCATCTCATGTGCCACCAGGGGCCGTGCAGACATTCCCGGCACCCTCTGGGGAAGCATTTCCTTGGGACATGAGAAAATGAAGCGTTGTCATTTCCTTTGGAACAATGTCAATTAGAAGTCCATGAGAGAATCAGCACCATTTCCGTGCTTTATTTCCCCCGGGAATACGCATGCCTCATTTGGAAACCCAAAGGGTGCTGGTGAGCACAGGGCCTGCAGAGTGCTGCTGTCCATGCCAGGCCGACACCAAAAGGAAGCAGAGTGCCTCCCTCCAGGGCGGAGGATGTAAGGTGAGGCTCCACCAGGACACACTCAGGCCCAGGCAAGGGGCCAGGGGCCCGGCTGGAGAGTGAGGGGGTGCTCCTGAGCCAACAGTCAGAGCATCCGCTGATGGCTGATGGGCATCAGCCATCCAGGGGCTGGCAGCGGGTGGGGAGGGACACACGAGAGCAAAACCGCGCAAGCCTCATCCTCACAGCGGCACCTCCTTGGGGAAGATGGGAAAACCACTCGGAGACCCACCAGCAGGGGTTGGGTGAAAACCACGGCTGCCCACCCACAGAGCAGAACCCTGGACCAAGTGGGAACTGCTCATTTTGGGACAATTGATGACACAGGAAATGTGCACAACTACCGCCCACGGAAAACATCACAGCGTTGTGTGCGTTTTGATTCTGAGGTTGTTAAAATGATGCGCGCAGCACTGCACACCCGCCCTACGCGTGGGGCATGGGCCTTTGTGTGCAGAAACATGGATGTAATGATTCAGCAGGATTCCTTTCTTAGCCCGCTGGCCCTTTCAATTCGCCCTGCAGGAGGCTTTATTCTCAGGCCCCCCGGATGAAAGTGCAGGCAGCACCGTGAATTTCCTCGTCACTCTCAGGTAATAAAAGAAACTGAAGTCCATCATTAGTGTGTTCAGTCCAGTGTGATAATCAAAATGTGAAACGTGATTGGAAGCAGGGTTTTCTCTCCTCCTGGTGCTGGGACCTGCTCTGGCCAGAACCCCTGCAGCAGGTGGGAGGGCATGGCCAGCTTCTGCCTCTGTCCCGCCTTGCTGGCAGCCTTGGGGGATCTTATTTGGTGGCTATTGCCATGCGCGGGCCAGAGAGATGACTAGAAGGCTGTCTGTCTCCCTGGCAGGCCCTCTGGAGGGCTTCCACATCCCTCATTAGTGGCTGGACTCTCGTGTGCAGCTGGGAGGGGGGCAAACGGCCTCTATTAGAGCTGCTTGTCCATCTGCCCTCCTGCAGCCACCGGGTGACCCTGAACCTGACCTTCCGGAGGACGAGATCAGAGAGGACGCCCCTCTCTCCAGCTCCCTCTCCTCTGGGCTCACATGCATTCACAGTGCACCTCCCTGCTCCCTTTGCACCCAGGTCTTCTGAGCCAGAAGGGCCAATCCAGAATCTGAGGTCTCCAAAGTCTCCTTGGTGATGCAGGTGGGTTTTCTGGCTTGGAAGGAGCTTGCGGGCATCCAGTGCGGCCCAGGCTCTGGGGCCAACAGCAGAGGCCTGACACCCGTGTGTGTCCCGGGAGTTGGCTCGGGGCAAAGGAGGCTGTCTGGCTGCCATAATTCTTGGATGTCCCCGCCCAGGCAGGAGGAGGGGTCCACAGGGTCCCACTGAGTGCACCACAGCCCCCTGGTCGGGGCTGAGCCTTCAGGGTAATAAAATGTGTTCATTCGAAGGTCAGTATCCCCAAGGCGGATCTTTCCCTCAAGGACAATGAGAGAAGGAATGAATTGGAAGCGACACTGGAGGGTGTGGGGCCGTGGCGCATTGTCCCCATCATCAGAGGCAACAAGGGGGACCCTCAGAGCTTGTGTGTTCAGGGCGGGACGGCACAAGGGCCAGATTTTCGGGGTCTCCAAAGTCCGGCCAATATAGAGTGACTTCTTTGAAATAAACTATTAAAAAAAAAAAAGTTATGGATTTACAGAGGAGTGGCCAAGATGGCATGAGCATTCCCCCGGCCAGGTCAGCTCGGGCGCTGTCAGTTCCCAGCCAGGAGCCTCAGGAAGTCACTCCCTGCACACCGGGGGCCTCCCGTCCTCCCATACCGCCTTCCCGACCCCGCTGCCCCGAGAAACGGGCCAACACCGCGAGATGGTCCACGGGAGATCCTCCTGAGGGGCGGCGCAGGCCGGCGGAGGCCCCTGGCACAGGGGAGCAGACCAGGATCAGGGTCCCGAAGCATCTCGGGGGAAAAGCACCACAAGCACCGCTGCCCCTGACCTGCCAAAGGGTGACGTCCCCAGATGGGGGGCCCTGGGACGAAACCGTCCCCGGGTGTGGGCGCTCTTCCCTCGGGGCCCCCAGACACCCTCTGGAAGCAGCTTCTGTTATTTGCAGGGTCTGACGGAGTCTCGGTGAGGCTGAGCAGGTGGTCACAGGCCCCAGGGCCCTTTCACAGCAGATCCGGGACACGAGCAAGTTCCAGAGGCTGTGAAGCTCAGGGAGGGGACTCAGGGAGGCCGGGGGCCTCCTCCCGCCGTCCCGTGGGGCCCAAGGCCAGACACCCTGCACACCAGGCGCTGCTCTCATCTCCCAGTGACCATGGAGCTGCAAGTGTGTGGATTTGACACGATTGCAAATGCTGGGGCTTTGCAAACCTCCTTCGCTTAGGCTTGGGGTGGAGGCGCTTGGGCTTCACGTGCTCCCCCATCTACAAGGAGCAAGGAGGAGATGCCGGGGGGAGTCAGGCGGGTGGCGGCCTCCAAGTGGGCCCCACAGAGGACCTCCCCGAGGCAGGGACGGGCCCGGGGCAGGAAGCCTCCTCTCACGTAGGCGCCCCACCTGCCGCCGATCGATGTCTCCTGGGCTTCCCTCCAACAGAACACTTAGACCCTTTTAAGGCAGCCTGGGGCGATGCCCTGGGTCCGTCCCTCCAAATCCTCGACACCTGCCAAGGACCCCTCGCAGCTGCTAATTGAAGAGCACTGAAGGTTAATGGCAGGGCCTGGCCCTGCGGGGCTGGAAGCCAATGCTCAGATGGTGGGGGCTGGGGAGACCTTCTGGAAGCTTCTTCTTTAAACAGCTCGGGTAACTCTCTGCTCGCCTACAAGTGGAGGGGTGGACTATTTCCACCCAGGACCTGCCTTGGCCCCGCAGCCCTGGCTGAGATGCCGCCTGGCATCCTCTGTGCAGCCCTCTCCACAACAGCTGAGCCCTGCACACAGGTGCCCGCTGCCGTGGACAGACCGGGAGGCCGGGCAGGGGCACCTGCTGCTGCAGGACAGGCCTGGATGGGGTCAGAGCAGCTCAGCACCGACCCAGCACCGGCTCCAAGCCCATGGCCACACACGTCCTTGCCTGGCTGCCGAGTGTCAGCTTCTATGCATTTGATTCTTGATGCCCCCCTTCCCGCCACTGGCCTGCCCCTGAGCTTCTCACGGTGTTGGGTCTGGGAGGTAACGGTGTGGCTCTGCAGCTCTGCATGCACCCAGGCAGCATCCGCAGCCTCGAAAGCAGAACTCAGGACGTGGACGGCACTGGCCAGGATTCCAGCGTCACCTTTCCCCGGGCATACTCAGGCCTCGCTGGTGTCCCCGCTGTCCTTTCTTGGGGCCCTGACAGCTCCCAGGGGTCCCTCTGCCTGGGTGCTCTGTCCTCAGGCCTTGCCACCCCCATGCTCCCTCCTGGTGGCCCCTCCTCACCTGCTCGCCCCTGTCACTGGCCCTGCTGCTCACTTCCTAGCATCTCCCCAAACCCAGACTCCCTCATTTACCATCTGCTGGTCTCCCTCTATGTCGGCTCTGCCGGGGACCTGGTCCGTCCAGTCTCCCCACCTGTCACCGTTGTTCCCGGGGCCTGGGCTGGAAGAGCACCCACTCATCACTTGCTCGGTAATCGTAGAGGCGAATGAGCAAACGTGAAGGAGGAAGTGGGTGCTCCCTGCCCTGTTTCGTCCCAGACCTGGAGGCGAGGTTTAACATAGGGTCCTTGTCATGAAGTCCCTGTGCACACAGAGCCACTGGAGGCCGCAGACAGTGTCTGAAAGCCCAGGAGCCTGTCGAGGGCGATTGTGTCTTCCTGCCTTGGCTCTGACGTAGGACCCACCCAGTGGGGAAGGGTGGGATGGAATTTCTTCCTTAAGTCTGCATCTCAGGAACATGTGCACCAATCATGTCCATATGTGAAGGTGGGGGGACAGGGAAGGTACTGATTTAAAAGGGAGAAAGTAATCATTCTCTAAATTAGGTGATGGAAAGAAACACAGAGAAGACATGTGGCCGGGATGCGGTACCGTTGTGCATTTCTGGGAAGGTGATAGTTTAGCAAGGATGCAAGTGTGGACGGTCCTTGAGACGTTAAAATAGAGCTACCCTAGGACCCAGCAATCACACTTCTAGGTATTTACCGCAAAGACACAGATATAGTGAAACGCTGGGTCACCTGCACCCCAATGTTCACAGCAGCAATGTCCACAGTAGCCAAACTGTGGAAGGAGCTTCAGTGTCTGACAGATGATGGATAGAGAAGATGTGGTCTACATATACAATGGAATATGAAAGGACAGATACCCACCATTTGCTTCGACGTGGAGGGACATGGAGGGGATTATGCTGAGTGAAGTAAGTTCATCGGGGAAGGATGATCATCATATGGTCTCACTCATATGGGGAATATAAGAAATAGTGAAAGGGATTATAAGGGAAAAGAGGGAAACTGAGTGGGAAAAATTAGAGGGAGACAAACCATAAGCATCCCCTAACTCTGGGAAACACACAAAGGGTTGTGGAAGGGGAGGTGGGCAGGGGGATGAAGTGACTGAGTGAGGGGCACTAAGGAGGGCACATGATGGGATGAGCACTGGGTGTTCTACTACATGTTGGCAAATTGAATTTAAATAAAATATTTTTTAAAAAGGATGCAAGTGAATAGAGCAAGTCCCGAGGGCATCTTGGAGACTAGGGTCCTGCTGGGGGTGGAGGAGCATATGCAAAGGCCTTGAGGCAGGGGCATGTTTGGTGAGGCAGAGGCAGAGCAAGGAGGCCCAACCACTGTCCCACTGTGGATGTCATGGCGGGGAGGACGTGTGGAGGGCCTCACGACAGCAGCAGTGGGCACGCCAGATGCGATTCGGAATGACACTATTGCCACCGGGGGCTGGGCCAGGAAGCTGGGCAGGTCAGGAGGCCAGGGTGGCCCAGGAGGGTTGGGTGGGTCCCCCCCGACTGCCTTGTAGAGAACAGCCTGCAGGTCATGCTGGTCCAGGTGCAGAGTGTCTGCAGAGTCCCGTCTGATGCTCTAGCCACACACATTTTACCTCTTTTCCACTCAATGTTAATTAATAAATTCCCTCATGACCTGTAATCTTTAAAACTTGCATCATCACACAGATTCTAGAAAGATCTACCAACTACTGCTTCGGCTTCTCCGTCCATCAAGTGTCTCAACTTCTTTCTTTTTTTTTTTATTTTCCGACTTCTTTCTTTGACTTTTTACTTTTCCTTTTCAAAATTAGGCTAGTGTGTCGTTGATTAGAAAACCACTGAGCTGACATATTTATTTCATTTCCGTACTGTCATTTTGCTGTGACCTATTTATTTCTGCTCTAACCTGTGTTAGTGCATGTTCATGCTTCTATTTCTTTTTCCCTTTTATTACCTTGTTGAGTGAAACTCGCCAGATACTCATTTTGCTCAGTTTTGTTTTGTTTTCACTGGTTTCTGAAGCGGGATCACTTCTCAGAGGCCTGTCGGCACATTCGTTCCATCTGCTGCTGGAGATCCTGGCCAACCTGGCAAGTTAAAGGGGCCTTCCTGTCGCCGTGATTTTTTTTTTTTAAGATTTTATTTATTTATTCACAAGACACAGAGAGAGAAAAGAGGCCGAGACACAGGCAGAAAGAGAAGCAGGCTCCCAACGGGAGGCATGACATGGGACTCAATCCTGGGACCCCAGGGTCATGCCCTGGGCCAAAGGCAGGCGCTAAACCGCTGAGCCACCCAAGGTGCCCCATGTCACTATGATTTTTTTTACGTGGGCTCCATGGCACTGGGCGCGTGAGGACCATGCGGGTAGATCCCACGGTGGCCACAGGCCTCTAATCTCCCGGCATTTGTTCTTCATTCCATGAGAATGTTCTCTGGGCTTCCTTCCCGGTGGGCATCTTTACTTTCCGCTCTTGTTAGACCCTGACTGATATGTCTGTGAATTGGCATTTTTTCAAATTTCTTAATCACAAATTCATCTCGGGGACCATCTGACAGCAGTAATGTTTGTTCTCTTTGATAGAAGTCACCCTTCTTTCCATTTCCTGGAAGGTCAAGTACAGCGGCTCTTGATGGGGTTGTGCAGGCCCCTTGACTCATTTGGTGCCTCCTGTGATCGACCGACAGCGATGTTCGTGGGGCGTCCTGTGGGCGAGGGACCCGGCAGCCCAGGAGCAGCGGCCCCCCGCTTGGGCAGCTCCCGTGGGAAGGAGCGGAGGGGCCGAGGCACCTGCTGGCTCAGTGCGAGTTAACATGGGTGTAGACAGGGCTCAGTGCCAAAGGAATGTGGATTTGGGGGGACAGGATGCTGGCTGCTGTGTGGGGTCGGAACAGACTTCTCGGGGTCGGGATTATAAACTAAGTCTCAGTGATGGGGGGTCCATCCTTGAAACATTGAAGGAGGGTTCCAGCAAAGACATCGGCTCGTTCCCAGGCCTCGCGGAAGGAGCGGAGCTGGGGTGAGAGTCTGAGAAAGAGAAATAAGCCCTGAGTAGAATGAAAGCAGCATTTATTTAATCAGTGGGTACACAACCCCCTGCCGGAGCAACAACCCTGGAAGGTGGGAAGGGGGAGAGAAGTGGGGAGAAATAGGGAAAAAAATGATTATTATGCTTTGCACGGGAAGGAGCCAATACATATGATTTCATTCTTGAGATTGATACAGAAGAAGGAGTTGGACTCCGTGGCTTATTCAAGAGGGAAGCCCCAGTGGAACGAGAGTTAACATGAGCGAAAACGGTTGCCGTACCCCGAGGGTGGCATTGGGTCACGCAGTGCATTATGCTCCTCTTTTTCATTTTTCCTCTGTCCACTTGTCTGTGTGTGAGTGCCAGGTCCACCTGGATCTGCAGCTGGCTCAGGGCTCTCTGGGATCCTCCTGGGGCCCCCCCTCAGCCCCCCATCTTCACAACACTTCTGCTTCCTTCCTGGGGAGCTTGTGGGGCTGGGCCCGCTCGCTGCCGCTGATTCCTCCGCTTGCTTTGACTTCTCGGCACGTGTGCGGCACGGCGGGTCACTGCAGTCTCCTGGGAGGGGGTTCCTCTGGGAGAGGGGGGGCCCTTGGATTTCAGAAAGCCCTTGCTACCCTACCCCTTCTGGCTCAACACACCACCGGCAAGAAGGTGGGTCACCCACAAACAAACATCAAACACATTTTTCTCTTAGATTCACTTTCAACTGAATTAAATTTAGCAAATATTTACTGAGTTCCTGCTGTATGTCCAGAAGCATCCCAGGAGGATCGAGCTAATCAGAGGCCTCCTTCGGGGCGGGGGGTGGGGGGGTTGGTGAGAGACTCAGGACTGAAGTCAGACGGAGCCGGGGGCCTGGGTGCTGCACTCTGCACATCCCAGGGATGGAGGAGCACCAGCCGGGAGCACAGCAGAGGAGTGGAGGAGAAGCCTGGAGGCCGCCTCCTCTGCCCGGCAGGCAAGGCCATCCCCTCGTTCCGCGCTGGGCAGTGTCAGAATCACGCATGGAGGGCCCTTGGGAGTCACGGAGGGACGCGAGCCGGCACCCACAAAGAGCTGCTAGCCCTGCAGCTCTGCTCACCCAGGCGGTCACGGCAGGGAGCAGATGTGAGTCCCAGCCACGAGAGCTCAGGGCTCGGCCCGTCTACACCAGGCATGCTGAGCGCATCACTAGCATCTCCTCAGCATGTTTTGTGCACGCAGGGCCCCCGAGTCGGGGTTTATTAGGCGACTCAGAAGAGGCTTCTCTGCCTGGAGGACGCTGGCCTGCATTGGCCGGTGTAGCTCCTAAGGCATAAAGCCCCAGCGGAGCTCAGACCTGCCCCACGTGCAGACTCCGGGTCTTTTTTCCCCACGGTGATGACTCACGTCGTGGTGGGGTTTTCTGTGTCGGACTGAGACTCAGTTGTCATTCATCAGCCGACATCTGCCCCCGGCTGGACCCTGGGACAGAGTATGTACTTTGCTCCTGTTCGAAACTTCTAGCAGCTTCAGCATGCAGCTCGCTGTTCCGGTTTTGCAGGCGCTGGCTGTAGACCTCCCACGACGGCCGGTTTGGAGGGACACGTGTCTCCTCCAGCAGAGCTCAGCTCCCCACGTTCCCATGAGCCAGGCGGAGGCAGCAGGTCCTGGGAGCAGCCCCTCCCCACCCTGACCCCAGACCAAGGTCTGCCGGGGCTTGGAGCTGCTCAGGTGACTGAAGAAGCCAGGGGGTTGTTCCAGTCTTCCTGGGAAATGCCGCTCTAAAAAAACGTTTTCATGTCCTCTGTTATTCTGGGTTGCAATGAGTCATTTGCATGTCATCCTTCTGTGCTCAGGCAGGGCAATTATCCGAGGCCACCAAGGCCGCGGGCTCCCCACTGGCCCACCCCAACCAGAGCCAGCCAGCTGAGCTCCCACTGCTCAGCTTTCAGAAGGAAATAAAAGAGAATAAAACAAACCGGCCCTTGTTTTGATTCTAGATAACGGCTTTTCAAAGGTTCTTAGAAACCACCTCTTCACCTTTTCTTCTCCCAGGTGAGAGCAAATGATGTAACAAACAGCAGAACAGTCAATACTATGGGTTCCCATGGGGGACCAGGGAAGTGGATGGAAGCCTTGTAAAAGTGGGTTTCTGAAGAAATAGTCCACCTTGCAGAACACGGTTCCCTCTGCTTCGCGCCAGCCCTCGGGCATGAGGGAAAATGCCTTCCCTCAAGGCTGAAGACCCCTCCGGGCCTCTGTGCCATTTGCCTGGTTTTCAGACTGAGTGATCCAGTTGGCATCCGATGACCTGTGTGATGTTGTTGTGGGGGAGCCCCCTGTAGTCCTGCACCCTGGTCCCTGCTTCCCACTTGGCCCTGTCTCTGCCCACCCTGGGTCATCTGGGCCCATCTTGGGGTCACCTCTACCCATTCCGGGGTCACTTCTGCCTATCTCAGGTCACCCCCACCCATCCTGAGATCACCCCTGCCCATCCCACGGTCACTTCCCTGTAAACCAGGGTCTATGCTCCATCTTATCTTTCAGCTCCTACTCAACGGTTTCAAAGGAGCAGAGTATGCAGACCTTGGATTAGATGGAAATGCTACTCTGTGCGGAGCTTAGACTTAGAAAGACCCAGGTTTCAGGACTGGTTCCATGTGAGGTTGTTCACCTCACTTTCCTCATTTGGAAAAAGGAAAAGAGTATCTCATCACAGATTTCCTGTCGGGATCAGATATAAGGGAAAATGTGAAAATACCAGTTATAGTGCGTGCTCACCAAAGAGCAGATTGCATTGTCCTCCCTAAGATGTCCTGCCCCCCCTAAAGGGCAGCAGGTGTCCCTCATCTCCGCTTCCTAGAACTGATTCTGCACTTAACCCTTCCCCCATCCATCCATCCATCCATCCATCCAGCCTTCTCCGCTCCTCCATCCCAGGAGCCAATCTTCAGCAGGTGCTCGGCTTGGTCCGCATGCTGCACTCAGGGCACCCTTGCTGTTCTTCAGAAGCACAGCTCCTCGCTGCCAACTGCTGTGTCCTTCCCCTGCCCCAGGAGCTGGGTCCCTCTCTGTCCATCACTGAGAATCACTCACAGGAGAGCGAGCAGCACAATTATTAGGTCGTCTTGGGAGGATGCTGGGATGAAAGCTTGAATCAACTTTGATAACCCCATATCATCTTGCCTCCACCGCCCAGCCTGTTCTTAATGGAAACTGAGCATTTGTTCCCCAAATATTTACTGATTTCATTTTGTGTGCCAAGCCAGATAAAAGCTCCTGCTCAAAGACATTCTTTCTGAACTCAAAGCTGTCCACTAGCTGGCTCCTGATGGGGTGGCTGTCACCGGTGCTGAATGTCTGCTTTCCCCACCTCCCAGGCTTAGCCGCAAAGAGGTGCTGCCGGGTTCTAGAACCACACGTCGGGAGGATGATGGGCTGTGGCAATGGGACCCTGCTTCAGATAGCTTTTCAAAGTCACACAGCTAATAACTGCTCTAAGTCTTTCTCTTTTCCTGGAAAATAATGATCATGACACCTACTTTAGGGTCAGCGTGAGAATGGGATGTGGGAACGTTTGAAACATAAATACCTGGGATTTCTGCCCAAGACAGAAGATGGAACAGAGGTTGAGAATCCTCTGATACTGCTTCAAACACACGTGCATTGAATGTAGAAAATACAGATCAGATTGAATTGAAGAAGAACCCATCACATGCCTGAGATACAGACTTAGATTCTAGCCAGAAATTAAGACAGAGCTGGAGGTGCCTGGCTCACCACTTGGTACTAACGTACTCATGAGGGTATGAAGTCAAATCAGCTGCAGACCCCTCATGGGGACTGGCTTCCTGCATAAAGTACAGCAGCATCCTTTGTGAGAAGGGCATACTGTCTACACTCGGTGTCGCCCTCTCTTGACTCAGCAGTGAGCTAACGTCCCCAGGCTGTCATGGTTGGTACAACAAACCCTGAGCCTGTGCAGTAGTAAGTGGATATGGAACATGGATTTTCTGTTAAACATGATGTGGAAACTCTGAGTGTGCTCATGTACACACACAGAGAACACACACAGAGTGCAGTGGAGCCAGCAGTGCCCTGAGACAAGCAAGTGTGAAACCCTGGGCAACACGGAACATCCACTTGAGGAGGAAAGATAAAGTCTAGTTTCAGAAATCCACCCAAGAAACTAAATAAACAGGTTAATCTTGAATAGAACCTGAGAAAAGAATATTTGAGGCTGAAATAGGCAACATGGAGTAGGTCACACCAAACATCAAAAGAGCACTAAACAAAATGGCATAGGGTCTACTTGTGGTAATGATGGACCAGGTAATGTGGGCCACATCTTACCAGAAACAACCTGAAAGGCGGGACAGAACAGTGTAAAATCACATTGATCACATGGGAGAGATATTGAGGGAGAGAAGAGTGATGGGACCAGGTTATGGAAGAAAAAGGAGAAAACTCACAGAGGTGATCCTGCCGGGTAAGGCTAGCCTTTTCTCTGGATTAGCAATGGCCAGTGGAACCTTCCATGATGATGAACATGCTCTGCATTTCCTCTGGTCAACATGGTAGCCATGAGGCGTGTCTGCCTGTTGAACACTCCCAATGTGGGTTCTGTGGCTGAGAAACTGATTTGAGACTTTGTTTAATTTTAATTAATATAAATTTAGATACCTCCATGTGCCTAGTGTCTACTGCGTTGGATAGCACAGCTCCAGAGACATTTGTCAAATTTGGAAAAAGTAGGTGAGTCACTGAGAGACAGATGGGAGTTTTAGCTGACGCTGGAAGGTGGGGAGGGGGCAAAATGTAGATATCAGCACCCAGAGCCTGCTCAGGAGGAGGGTGAAATGGTGATATTTTGAAGCCTTAAGCCTCCCTTTGTGACCAAGGCCAGGGGTCAGTATATGATGCCCAGGTGCCCAATACAGCTCATGGTCTGTATTTGTAGATAAAGTTTTCCTGGAATGCAGCCACGCACATTTGTTACCCAGAGTGGCTGCTTTCCTATGCCCGCAGCAAAGTTGAGTGGTTATGACAGACCATATGGGCTGCACAGCCCTAAATATTTATTCCCTGGCACCTTGGAAACAAGGCCTGTCAACTTCTGACCAAGGTGCACACTCCCCAGCTCCTGAGCGGTGGCCACTGACAGGGCCCAGATGGATTGGTCTTAGCTGAAGGGAGTTGCTTTGCCCAGGGCTACAGATGCTCCCTGGAGCAGTACAGACCGTTGCCTGGTTGATGCAGAGGAACGAATTGGCCCCTTACCTAGGTTGTGGACAGCCTTGAAGACCATTGCAGCTGCATATCCCCCCCGTAGGACCAGCTGAGGCTTTATGGTAGCCCCATGCCAGTCCAGCTTCCCCTCTGCCTAAGCCTGTCTCCCTGCACTCACAGAACTGTTCTCAAGAACACTGCCCAACAGAAGTGCACATGACCTGTGTCTAGAGTTTGTTTCCTAAGGAGCCCTACCTAAGAAAGGGGTCTGGAAACTCCCCCAAATTTGGGGTGGGTACCCAAGAGGAATATACCTCTGCTGGAAGGAAAAGGCCCTAAAATAATGGAGACCAGGTTTGTGCTTGCTTTGACTAGTGTTTGACTAGTTTCTGCCTCTGGCCATAAACAAATATAATTCCACCCTAGAGGGAGATGTTCAAGTTACGGGGAACATGACATAATCTCTACTATTTTTCAAATTCCATGTCCTACATTTACCAAAAATAACCAGGCAGAGGAGAAAACAACTTGACCCCAAACCAAAGAAATGAAAGGCAACAGAAACATGCCTATAGAGGATTCAGATAATGAATTATCATGTAATCTTTGGAATAAGTATGTTTGATAATCACAAGGAAATAAAAGACAAAATTAATAATGTATGTAGAAAATTGGCAACTAATAAGAGAGAACTAATGAAAAATGTAGAATTTAAAAAAATTAACAAAGGGATTAATAAATTAATGGAAGGGTTTAGTTTAAAATTAGTTGTAGCTGAAGAGAAAATTAGAACACAGGAAGAGAGGTCACAAAAAATATTCAGACATGCACTTAGTGATAAAAGACTTTTAGACTTTTAAAAATGAGTAAAAGCAGTAAGAGGCACATGCGATGTGGTGTAAAAGTTTAGCATTGAAGTCCGAGAAAAAAAGGAAAAAGAATAGTGCATAGGACTGATATTTGAAAACAATAAGGATAAGGATTTTCCAAAAGTGGCTATAAATAGCAAATCATACTAAACATGAAACCGAGACAGAATAAATAGAAAGAAAATCACAATTGATCACAATATAAAAGCCTTCTGAAGATCGAAGACAAAAACAAAGGCTTAAACAAACATGTCAATCGATCAATCAGATCTTTTATGTCTCTTCCTTCAAAGAGACATAAAAGAGAGAAACTGACAGCCAAGTTTTCAAGGGGAAAATGGAAGCCAGGAGATAATGGAAATATATCGAAGGGCTTAAATGATAAATTAATAACAAAAGATAACTAGGATATCTTCACATGTGTGGAAATCAAACAAGACACTTTTACATAACTTTTAAACCAAAAAAATTAAGGTGAGAGTTGGAAAATATCTTGAACTGAATGTTAATAAAAATAATACATAACAAAGTTATGAGATAAAGCTAAAATAATGTGTTTCTGGAAATAAATGTTATTAAATGGAAATATGAGGAAAGAAAGTATACACTGGTCAATGTAGGGTTTAGAATATACTTTATGTAATGATTTTTTTGCTTGACTTACATTTAATTATTAACACTATGCTTTGGGTGCCTTCATTTGGACTTCTAACGTGGGCCCTTCATATGCCACGGATGGCTAGATTTGTGACAAAATTAGTACTGCAGAGAGGTATGGGTAAAGTATCTTTTTAATGAATGGTCTGGGTCATTGGATACCCATTGAAAAAATTGTTTTGATCTCCTATTTCATGTAATTATATAAAAACCATTCCAGATACATTTTAAATTTAAATATGAAAAAATTAGATATGAATGTTAAAGCACTAAAACTTATGAAATTTATCAGAGGATTTTTTTTTTAATGAACTTGGATGTCAAAAAGATTTCTTAATCTAGACACAGAAGCACTAACTAATGGAAAAGATTGATGAAATATTACAACTTCTCTTTTTTAAGGGATTGAAAGGCAAGTGATCAAGTGGGAGGAAAGTGTTTACTGTCTAATATCCTGACCTTGGAATAGGCAGAAATGTATTAGAGAAGATACAAAGATGTTTATAGCAGCATTAGCAACAATAGCCAGATGGGAAGAGCCCAGATGTCCATCAACAGATGAATAGATAGATGTTGTGTATATATGTGTGTGTGTGTGTGTATGTATATGCATGTTGTATATATATGTATATGTATAAATGTATAAATATGCTACACACACACACACAATGGAATATTATTTGGCCACCAAAAAAGAGTGAAATCTTGCCATTTGCAATGAGTATATGGAACTAAAGTGTATTATGCTGAGCAAAATAAGTCAGTCAGAGAAGGATAATTACCATATGATTTCATTCATTTGTGGAATTTAAGAAACAAAGCAAATGAACATGGGGAAGGGAAGAAAAATAAAATAAGATAAAAAGAAAGAGAGAGGCAAACCATAAGAGACTCTGAACTATAGGAAATGAACTGAGTGTTGCAGGAGAGGAGGTGGGCAGGGGATGGGCTAAGTGGGTGATGGGCATTAAGGAGCACACCTGATTTAATGAGCACTGGATGTTGTATATAGTGATGAATCACTAAATTCGACTCCTGAAACCAGTACTACACTATATGTTAGTTAACTTGAATTTAAATACAAAATTGAAATAAAAAATAATAATAGGTGTCTTTTGTAAATACCAAAAAAATTAACAAAGATCATTAATGGGAAACAATAGTGAATCAGTTCATTATATTCCATTAAAATTAATAACTTAAATTCATAGAAATCATATCAATAAGAGAGTAAAATGCTACCTCAGCTACTTAACAAACATGAATTTTCAAAGGGTCAATATACATAATGACAGCTGCTGGACCTGTTAGTCGTTAGGGAAATACAAACTCAGGCCATACACCACTCCATATCCGGTGGATCAACTAAAATCTAGAAAACTAGAAAGTATCAAGTGTTGGTGAGTATACAGAGAACCTGGAGCTCCCTCCCAGTAATGGTGAGAGTTTAAAGACCTTATCTCAATGATTACACTCCTCAATATACAAAGAAATGCATATACACATAATCCACTTAACGGCACTGCTTTTGCAAATCACCAGCTGGAAATACCTCAAAAGCCCATCAACAGCAAAGGAGATGAATACATGACAGTAAATGTAAGTGATCCTATATTAGAGCAATCATAGAATAGCAAGCTGCGGTTACATAGAACAATATAAGTGATTCTCACAGGGTTATTTTGAGTGAAAGAATAGACACATGCACACATGTGCACGTGTGTGTGAGAAACAGGGCAAAAGTCATCTATAGCACCAGAATTTGAGACAATAGTCTAGCTTGGGGTGGTGGTATATCATAGGATGGAGCTACAAGAGATTTCATGGAATACCAGTAATGTGCTATTCCCACCTAGAGGTGTAGGTACATGGATGTGTCTCCTGATGGTAATTTATTAAGTGGTTACATTATCATGTTTGCATTTGTGTGCGTGTGTGCCTGTGTGTGTGTCATAATTTCAGAGTGCAAGCCTTACCTAACTCACATGTGTGGATGGGGTGATGGTGGTGAATCTTGCACAAATTATTTTAGGCATGAAGAATGAGATACTTAAGAAAAGATGAAAAAGTATTATAAAACACTAAGTGATTTGATACATGGCTTATATGTAAAAATGTTTACAAACACAAAATTATTTAAATATTGAATGTAAACCTACCCTGGAATTACTATATGCATGTAATAATGAGTCTGGTTAGAGGGAGAGTGTTATGTGTGGGTTTCAGGACGATCATAAGAATATCAAATCTCCAACTTCTTTGTTAGGAAGAGAGTAGTTAATATCTAATGATAAAGAATAAAAATTGCAAGAAAAATGCATTACTTAGGTATAGTAAATTTCAAAAGCAATAGCTAAAATAGATCAGGTGATTGCTTCTGGGGAAGACGTAGAAAAAACACTATCACAGGGGCTGCTTTGTTTGACTTGTAGAATTTTCTAGATTGTAAAGTTTTATATTTGTAACTCTGATAAAAATAAATATTTAAGAAATAAAATCTAAAGCTATATCATAGGTATACCTATGTCAGAAATCTGTAAGAGGCGTGGCTAAAAGGAGGAAATACACATTTACCTTAGAACATGCCCACACACCAAGTAATAACTCACAAGTTTTGTAAACTTTCAGAGAATAGGAAAAGAGGGAGAGATATTCATTTCATTAAAATAGCTAGTGTAATTAAGACACCACAAGACAAGCAAGCACATGAAGAAAAATCTATATCTGAGGCCACCGTAAACAGGTGAATAAATCCTAAATAATACTTAATATCAAGATCAACCAGGTATTAAAACTAATGCCTCACAACCACACAGAGTTAATCACAGGAATATAAGAATGGTTAGAAAAACCTATCACCGGGGTTATTACACCCAGAGAATAAAGGAGAGGCTTTAATGATCTCACTAGATGCTGAAGAAGCATTTGATGAAGGTCGATGCTCATTCCTGACAAAAACCACTTAGAAAACAGAGACAGTAATGAAACACTCTTATCTTGATAAAAAGTATTTACCAGAAAACTGAGGCAAGCATCTTACTTAACAGTGAACATGAGTGATATTTTCTAAAAATCAGCTCAGCAAGGATGTCCGCAATACATCACTGTTTAATATTGTGCTAAGGGTTCTAACAATGTAAAAATGAAAAAAAATAACATGAGAAATATGACATTATGTATATGAGAATGTTCTTTCCTACAAAAATGCAAAAGCATAGACTGATAAATGGCTCAAACCGGTCATGAGAGCTCAGCAACCTGAGACTGAATATATCAACCCACGAAAATCAATAGTTTTTCTAGAACCAGCAACAACCAAATAGAAAATGTAATAGGAAAAAAAAGGATTTTATTCACAGCCAAAATAATAATATAAAAGAACTCCAGACCATCCTAACCTATTGAAAAAGTAAAAATAGGCCTGAATAGGTGAAGAGACACGGACCACTAATCAGAGTAGACCAACACTGTAACCAGCGATCCAAAAATCTCTGTTGCTTAGCAAAGTATGTTATTTTCCCGCTCAGATTTCCAGGATATGGTCTTCCACACAACAATCCGGGGGCCCAGACTCCTTCCATCTTCTGGCTCTGACATCCTACGGGGCCAGGTTGCCCTGAAGGGTCTTTGCATACAGGTGGGAGACCGCGGACCGGGGTGGGCACAGCACAGATGGCTTCTGTGGGTTGGCTGGAGGTGGCTCATGGCGTATCTGCCTACCTTCCACTGTCTGGGACTTACTCACATGGTGGCATCCAACTGGGAAGGAAGATGAGAAATGCCATTCCCTATGTGTCCGGGAGGAAAGGGAAAGTGGTTTGAGACACCACCAAGTGTGTGCCACCCAGGACAAGACTCTGTGTCCTGTCATTTCTCCTCAAGAATCCACACATTCCATCTGCATCCAGAGCAAATTCCAATAGGTTTTACGATAGAGACCGATGAGCTAATACTCTGGTTTGAACAGACAAGAAGAGGATGGGAACAGCGAGTACCATTCTGAAAAGATACACAGCAGACACGGATGTGGATGTGGGTTTGCCCTGCTTGCTGTGGCCCAAAGCAGAATAAGAAAAGCAGCATGACATCAGTGCAATCCAAATACGTGATGGAATAGAACAGGCAGTCTGGAAACACACTGAAACAGCAGGGAATTTGCTCATGAGATTATCTTAATAGATAATAAAAGTTACATTTCTGTGAAACTTATTGTCTGTCTGATAAACGATGCTGGGATAATTGACTACCACTTGCTAAAAAGAAAGTATAGATGGACCGTAACTCGTAGTAAATGTAAATAAATTTCCGTTTAATTAAAAACATAAGCCCAAAAAATACCTGTATGATCTGTGGTAGGGGAAAGCATAGTAATATGAGAGAATTAGAAGCCACATGACAAAAGGTTGACAAATTCCCTGTGATAAATGACAAAATACACAAAGATAATGACAGCTGCCAGAATGACAAAAATATTTTCAATAGAAAAAAGCAAAAAATTCATATTCAGATTTAACAAAGGATCCATACAAATCAACACAAAAACACAACCCAGTAGAAAATACTCAAAGAATATGGACTGTAGGTTCACTGAACGTGAAGTAAAATGGTCAATAACCACATTAAAAGACTTTCAAACAGAAACTAAAGATTTTTTTCCCCTTTTTATATTAGGGAAAAAGTATAAAAAATCCTAACAGGATGTGTTGGGGAGGATGTGCTGTCTTTGCATTTTGCTGGAAGGTTGTACTGATGAAACCTTTTAAAAGGGCAGCTTGCCAGTCAATTGGAAGAAAAACGCATAGGCTCTTTGATCCAGGACTTACGCTTTGGGAATTTATGTAGAAGACGAACCAACCCATATGCATCACACATGTATGAACGCATGTACGAAGAAGTTCTTTGCAGTGTTATCTGTAATTGCAAAGCATATGAAAACGGATTAAATAATCACCAAGAGAGATAGAGGTAAGTTAATCATGGCAAATCCAATCAATGCAATCCTACAAATAGCAGTTAAAAATGGAGGAGACCACAGGGCTGACTTGTACAATTCATAGGATATATAGTTAAGTGAGAAAAAAGCAAGTCATTGAAAGGGTGTAATGTGTGATGTACACACATGCACCCAGGGAGGGGAAGCATCAGGAAACACACCGAATGGGGTACTTTGATGGTGTCGGGTCTGCCAAGTGCAAATAAGAGGCAAGGCATGCATCGAAGGAGATATTTTAAATTTTCATTGTGTATTTCTGAAGTCTTTTAAAACGGAAGAGCATCCATGTGTTAATAATAAATGTAAATAGTAATGGGTAAATAACAAAAGACAAGGGAATTAAGTACATCACCTGCTTCTTTACTTCTCCCCTTCTTCTCTTAGAAGAAAATCCCGTCTGTATTAGCATTTCCTACAACAGACCTCTCCCTCCCTGGCCCTTCCCCAGCTCTATGGTGGGTTCTTGTCAACTGCTTGCTACCCACGTGTCTATCCATTCCTGGCGCTTGCTATCGAGGTCAGGGAAGTGAAGGCTTACAGCTGAGTCCATCAAAGGAAACTCCTTCAGCTCGGGTCCCACCCCCACTGACCCATCCCCTCCAGAGTCTGCTCCAGAACAAAGTGTGGTGTCTGCTTCGACAAAGACCAGCCAGCCTGTTAGCGTCAGGGATGTTTCTCCTTCATGTCTCCCAAAAGCATATGAGGAGTCTTCGTGCCCTCTTGGCAGCACCCTGCTGAACCCTGCTTTCAAAACCTCCCTTTACTGATGGCTGTGGGATTGCACTGGCCTGGCCAGTCTTTGGCTCTCTGATTGTCTTTTTCTCTTTTGGGAAAATTATCTAAATTCTTTTAGCTTAAGTTTAGAGTTTGGAGGTCCTTGGAATTATGCCAATTTTATAAGTAATTATTGAACAACGAGAATGTGCCCGGAGCCATGCTAGGCAACGTAGCTCAGAGGTTGTCCAGATACAGTATTTCCAAGTTTTCACAGCCCCGTGAGGAAGAAAATTGAATATGCACAAATGAAACAAAGCCCTTGAATAGCTGCTCAGTATCTCCACCATGAGAGGCCCAGGGATAAAGAATGAAGATCCCGAGATCTGTTTTAAAAATCACAGTGAGGTGATGGAGACAGAGATTGGTTTGGCATCAGGAGAGATCCAGGTTCCATTTTACTGACAGTGAAAATTAGGGCACGTCTCTTAAGCGTATCAGCTCTGTCACTTGGGAGAAAGGGCTAAGATACCCTCACTTCATCACTTATATTTTCAGTGATTCTCAAATGAATAGACCAGACAACTCGAAAATTTACCTTCTTAGGTAACAAGCATAGCATATGAGATGAAACACAATGGTAATCTTTACAAGCATAGCTAAGTTTACATGAAATAAAGGGAAATCTCCAGGGAATACCAAGGTTTGCTAATACATAGGCTTGCGCCAATATTTCCCTAGGGGTACTTTCTAATTTATAAGCTAAAATACTTTGTTTTAAACCAAAAAGACAAGTCCATGAAAGGGAGGGAGATATAAAAGTGACTTCTGAATAAACCCTGGAAACTCAAGGGATTGCACATTTTAGTAGAAACCTACTGGAAACAAAATCTGCCTGCTAGTGAAGAGGGGTATGTGACCAACCCAAACAGGACTTAGGAAGAAAAGAAGTATCACATGATCATTTAATACTAATCATTGACTCCTCTAGATTTGGGAACTAAAGTTACATATATTATCTGGTTTAGGAAATTCTGAGTGAAACAAGTAATATGAAGTAGATCTTGGTTGGTAGTACCTACAAAAACTGGTAGAAACAATCTAAATTTTGTCTGTGGAAAACTTCTTTCTCTCAAGTTTATCTACGAGAGCTCGACCAGATAAGCATCACCAAACATGAAGTCACAATCCCCAATCCCAGAGCATCTGCCACCATATGGAGAAAAGCCCGCAGAACAAGTGTGGGTTTCAGCTACCAGAACTATAAAATAATAAAACTGTCAGAGAAACAAAGTATATACGTGCATGTGTAAGGTATACAAAAATTTAAAACTGTGATTTAAAGCACCGGAAAGGAACAGGTTGATATTAAACAAAACAAAACATCAGGGAGACTTAGAGAAATAAACAAAACAAGGAGACATTTTAGAAATAACAAATATAGTTGCTAAAATTAAAACTCATTAAGATGCATTAAATATCCAGTTTGACACAGATAAGAGAATTGCTGAAAGGAGCTAGCCAAAGAGATTTCATATGGGGCACTTCAAGAGAAAGTTCTGGAATACATAAAAGAATAGATCAAACAATAGAAGTTGAAGTGGCAAGATCTAACATAGTGTCATTGGATTTCCAAAGCTATAAAATAGGGAGAATGGCAGATAGTTTTTAACACAAAAATGTAAGAAATCGATGCAGATGGGCACCGAGGGGGGCACTTGGCAGGATGAGCCCTGGGTGTTATGCTATATGTTGGCAAATTGAACTCCAATAAAAAAAAAAAAGAAATCGATGCAGAGAGAGTGATGACATAAATTGGTGCATATGTGTACGATACCACACAAATACTGTCCACAATTAATTTCCCTAATCAATTCCCAAGCTTAAAAACATGTGCAGGTGTGGTCAAATACAGGAAAATTAATATTTGGAAAGGGAGATAATTGGAATTACGCCATTGTAGAGTCTTGGTGTTGTTGAACATGAGGATAACAACACTGAAAAATTCTAGACTTGGTCATAGGTCTACACCAGTGAAAACCTTTAATTTCAAAAACAGTAGAGGGTATAATGGATTTCAAAAAAAACCTGTATTGGACAAAATTGTCGAAGTAGCAATTAGAGAGTCAGGATCAAAAAAATTAAAAAAAAAAAGAAAGCATAAAATATGGGGGAAATGAATCCAACTATACCAATAATCAGGATAAATGCAAACGGGTTAAACTCACAAGTTTAAGGCAGAGAGGTTGAAATTCAATTACAAAACGTCTAGGAGAATCTCCTTTATGATGGACACATTAAACTTGACAGGATGAACACTGGATGTTATACTATATGTTGGTAAGTTGAACTTTAATAAAAAATAAAAAATAATAAAACTATAAGAAAAAGATAGGAGAAATCTTTAAAAAAATGAACCCATGAATATGCCAAGATATTTTTAAAAAATTAAAACAGAATACCATAACAAACAGCAAACAGTAAGAGTACATTCAACAACAATATAATTTGAATTTTTTCCCGTGCCAGACCATGGCAGCCTCCTTCCCAAATGACCAAAAATTGAAGTCAGAGCAAGTTATCTGAACACAAAAGAATTCATCTATTAAATTAAAAAAAAACTACAAAATTCCCAAGCTCTGAGAACTTGAATAATGCATATCTAAATAATCTCAGATCAAAAAGAAATGGAAGTAGAAATTAGAAAATAGGGACGCTTGGGTGGCTCAGCGGTTAAGCATCTGCCTTTGGCTCAGGGCATGATCCTAGAGTCCTGGGATTGAGTTCCACATCAGGATCCCTGAATGGAGCCTGCTTCTCCCTCTGCCTGTGTCTCTGCCTCTCTCTGTGTGTCTCTCATGAATAAATAAATAAAATCTTTTAAAAAATTAGAAAATATTTTGGCTATTAAGACACAACACGCCAAACCTTATGAGATAGAGCTGAAGTCATGCTCAGTGGGAGAGTTAAGCCCTGAGCATATATTCTAGAAAAGAAGAAAGGTCAATTTTAAGAAGTAGACACTTAAAAGAAAAGTAAACTAAAGATCCAGTAGAGGAAAAACCAATAGTAGCGGAATGGTTTTAAAAATCAACGACTTTATGTCGATACATACATTTTAACTGTAGACAAGAATGAATAATTTCCTCCCAGGATATAACATCATATAGACTCAAAAAGGAAAAGGAAACCTGACTCTGTCCAAAGCCATGAAAGGAACTAAATCAGGAGTCAAAAGCCAGGCTGTCAGTGATTTCAGTTCTGATCAGGATTTAGAAGGTTGTGAAAGACCTTACCTCCCAGGGTAATAGCAAGAAAAGCCAGGACAAATAATCACACATTTCCTGATGAGAAGAGTAAAGAGCCATGTATAAAATCTTAGGGAGCGATTTTCAGAGAGAGAGAGAGATAGCTCTTCGTGGGTCCACAGGGAGCCCAGCAGCTTTGACACCTATGTGCCTGGGGCAGGTGCCTTCTCGGAGCATGGGCAGGGTCCCACAAACCAAAGATTTTCAGAGAGTGAGGACATGTTAGTTCAGTTTTGAATGTCAGTGTGGGCTGGCAGGGGGAGTTCTGGAAAAGCCACGGAATATTGGTTTAAAGGGAAATGTATATAGATGAAATAGATAAATAGATAAGAGATAGATATAAATGTTAGATAGATAGATGGCTACATAGATTTAAGTAATAGATAATGGATGGATGGATGGATGGATGGATGGATAGATGGATGGATGGATAGATGATAGATTAAATAGATAATGGATGGATGGAGAGATTGGCACATAGATATAAATGATAGATAATAAACTATCTATGGATAGGTGGGTGGATAGGTAGATAATAGATTAGATAGATAATAGACGGATAGATGATAGATACATAGATACAAAGATGGTAGATGGATGGATGGATGGATAGATGATAGATATAAATGATAGATAGATGGATAGATGTATGTAGTAGATAGAGGGATGGAGTAGAGTATTTCAGAACAAAAATGGAAATTCTAAAAAGGATCAACTGAAATTCTCCACTAAAATATATATATCTCTGTAATTTTTTTAAAAAAATTACAGAAGCTTAAATCAGATCTGAGACTGAAGGAGTAAGTAATAGTGAAGTTGAAGACAGGTCAATGTAATTCAACCCACGTGAAGCAGAGAGGAAAAATACTGAATAAAAAATGGAGCAAAGCATCGGTGGCATGTGGTATAAAGATTAGGTACTTAGTCTACGTAGACCTGAGGTAGGAAAGGAGGAGACGGGAAAATATTTGAATAAATACTTGCTGAATGTTTTTCTTTTTCCCATTTGGTGAAAAGGAGCATCAGATACGCGAAGCCCCACGAAGTGCAGGGCGTTGACACGATCGGAGTCCAACCGCTGAGACCTCAGACCAAGAGGCAGACCGTGCGGGGGGCCGGGACAGCGGGAGGCCACTCGGCCCGCAAAGCACAGCCACTGGCCGCCCAGCAGGAGCAGAGGGGAGGCGCTCCAACCTCCGAGTGCCCGGAGTGGGGCAGGACGGCCAACCACGGTTCTGCGTCCGGCGAAGTTCAAGCTCCGAGCACAAGAGGAGTCCAGAGGCATCACGGTCACGCTACAAGAAAAAACAAAAAAAACATCAACCTGAAGGGACATTTTGCCGGTCGGAAGCTCGAGTCAATAAGGAAGGAGAATGCCGGGAAGTCTGTGGGTAACGTTGGAAGGCGGTGCGCTCTGATCTGTCGTCTTCAGCACCTAGAGGCAGCGGCCGCAGAAGCAGGATGGCAGGAGGTGCGGTGGAAGGGCCGGGGACGCTTGGGGGTGAGGCAAGAGTGGGGGGGCGGGCAACACACACAGCCCTCACGGGTTTTCCTGCTCCAGGCTTGTACATGAAAGGGAGCGTTCCCGTTGTAATTGGAGGCAGCCTCTGATTCATGAAGAACGCCTGTTGTAAGGCCTAGAGAAACACTGAAAATACAGGCATTTGGCTCAAAACCAATAGAGGAGGTGAGGCCGCACGGAAAATTACTCTATGGAGAGGGAAGCTGGACCCCAGAGCACTTGAAGTCTGCACCAGCCAGGCAACAACATGCGGGGCTGAAGCCCAGCCACATTCGCAGTCACGAGAGAGAGACACTCTAGAACTTTTCCGAAGGACGAATTGTTGGAGAATTTGCCACCCCACCATGAGCAACCAGGAAACTGAAAACACTATACATGGACCATTTCTGGACGTTAGACAACAGGTGCCACAGGTCAATGCAGAAGGGGAAACAAGTCAGGTGGACCCTGTGGTCACCCTGGATTTGTGCCTGGGGGCGATTTCTAGGCTCTGGTGCAGGGCTGGGGATCCCACTCTGAACCCGGAAAGCGTGCCGTGTTAAGGAGCCTGCCCCAGAGCCACCGGGCCAAGATGTCTGGAACCCGCAGGGCTCCTGGGAGGGGGGGCAACCTGGAGACAAGGGGGCAGCATCCTGAGACAAAGCTGCAGAGGCCTGTGTGGACGCCCTAGAGCCACCCGCTAAAATCGGTCTGCAGGTGGGGCTCCAGCACACGGTCAGGGAGGGGGGCGTAACACAAGGGGAAGCAAATGTCATACACATTAAAAAGAGAAGGAGCGAAATTCTCATTATTTACAGAAAATACTATGACATACTTAGATAACCAAAGGAATCTACAGACAAATGATTAAAATGAACGCACCGGGATAAGGTGCACAAGCCATAAAGGAAATCAACTGCGTTTTTGTGTATTGAAACAAGAACAAAAATGAGAATCACAAAAACAGCAAAAATGACAAGATACCTAGGAATACATGGAGCAAAAGACATGCAAACGAGGAGAAAAAGACGTAGATCTTGCTTAGGGGCATCAGGGCCAGTGGAACCGGTGCGGGGGGCATGCGTGCAAAGACGGCTCCACGTGAGCCTGTGGCCCCTCCCCGGACCCTCCGCAGGTGCAGGACACCTGGTGAGAGCCCTGCCCGAGCCCCTGTCGTGCCGCTTCCAGCTGATGCTAACCTCCCCCTGGAGAGCGAGGACTCCCCATATCCAGCATCCCGGGCACTTTGCCGCATCTTTACTCCAACCCTGTGCTGCTGGCAAATGACAGAGGCAGAACTTCAAATATATATTTTTTTATTTTTTAAATTATTATTTTTTAAGATTTTATTTATTTACTTGACAGAGAGAGTGCCGAAGCAGGGGGTACTGCAGGCAGAGGGCGAAGCCAAGACACCCTCCCCCTGTGTGGGGCTCGATCCCAGGACCCCAGGATCATGACCTGAGCCAAAGGCAGACGCTTCGCCCACTGAGCCCCCCAGGCACCCGACAACTTCAGGTTTCAGAAGGAAATGCAGGAAAATGTCATCTCATGACTTTACAGTGAATAACGCATTTTTATCTTTGTCTTAAACAGCACGATTCATGAAGGAAAATAGATATAAATCCAGGGGCAGTCAACATCAGAACCTTCTTTTTAAGAGGATGCTATAAAACAAAGCGAAGCCACAGGCCACAGTCCGGAGGCAGGCACTGGCGGTGCGGAGACTGACACATCAGATCCCTCCCGCTTCACAAGAGCCCCCGCCGATCGATGAGAACAAAGAACCGCGGCAGGAAGGAGGGCGGAGGACACGGGGAAGCGTGACATAGTAGAGGAATCCAGGGTTTCGGATAAACATATGAAAAAATATCCAACTCACCAGTGATTAGGAAAAAACGCAGTATTATGTGTGAGTTACGATTTCACAGGTGCCACGATCTGAACACCTGCCCCCCCCCAAAAAAAAACTCACGTGTTGAAATCCCAGTGGTCCCTGTGATGCTGTCAAGAGTGGGGCCCCTGGGGGTGATTAGGTAGGGATGGTGGAGCCCCCAAGGTGGGGTTCGAGTCCTCGGGAAGGACCCCGGAAAGCCCCCTGGTTCCTCCCATCGCACGTGCCCCGCGAGGTGGACGAAGGGTCTCCGCAGAAGCTGCCTCCCCGACCTGGGACCTCTGGCCTCCAGCCCTCTGAGAAAAAAACGTCTGCTGTTTTCAAGGCACCCAGACTGCGGTGTTCCACTGCAGCATCTCAGAGGGACTGGTCAGGGAAAGGGAAAGTTCATATGCCCCCGAGGACCGGCGAGTGAAGCGAGGGGACGGCCCAGTGCTTGGCAGGTGTACGGATTGGCATCCCCGCTCTGGAGCTGGATTTATCAGCGCCCGGTAAACAGGTGATGCCGTGATCCTGCACCCTGGCAACTTCCCTCGGAGGCACACCCAACCTTGGACTGAGGGACAGGGACCCCGCACTACGCTAGTCCCCGCGGCTCCAATTAGTTTGATGTAAGAGAAAATCAGAGACCACAGCCATCCATCAAGAGGAAAGTGGATAAATAAATTGTAGCACATTCATGCAATAACGTGCTCCACGGAGAAAATGAATGGCTGGGATCGTGCGTGATGACATGCACAACCCTCCCTCAGCAACTGACTGCTGGGGTCGTGGTGGTGGTGATGGTGGCTCTGAGCTGTGCACATGGTGTGCCCGGCACATGGCATCCTGCACAGCGTCTGCCACCACCCGGGAGCTCCCTTTTCTGTGCCTCGGTCTCTGCCGGGCTTTCCTGGACTCCTGTCTTGTCCCCCTGGAAGGAGAGGGAAGGACTCCTTGCAGGGGCCGGGGGCGGGGGGTGGGGAGCAGGCCGGCAGCGGTTGCATCCCATGGGCTCCAGGCGGAGCAAAGGTGTAGACAGGGCATGCGGTGCCCACACGGGGCAAAGCCGCCATGGTGCCATCACGATTGTGCGCAGAACATGTGCGCTGATGACACACAGTCAGGGGTTCATCCCTAGGCTGAGCAGCAGGACTGGACGCACGGGGCCCAGGGCTTCCAACGAGGGCCTGTCTCTCGGCCGATTGCCGACGGGGGTCTGCACCCTACCTGTGGCTCCTGTTGACGGAGCACGGAGCATGCGGCGGCCCCGGGCCCGGCAGCGGATGTGCGGTGCCTCGTGGCACCTCCCTCCACGCCCAAGTCCCAGGCAAGACAACTGATTCTCGCTGGGCGGGGCACGAGGCCGTGGCCGCCCTGATCCCGACCGCTCCCCCGCGATGCCCGAGAACACCGGGGCCGGAGCGCAGATGGACGAGGGGCCTCCCACGGCCACTGCGGGGCTGCGGACTCGGCCGTGAGCCGCCGGCCCCCCCTCCCCACCCAACACTGCCGCGTGATTCAGAGTTTAGAGGAATGAGAAGAGTCTCCAGGAGCCGGTCGGAGTGTGTCTGGGCCGTGGCCTGGGGGAAATCTCTCTTCGAGGCCATTACAGAGAGAACACGTGTGACAGGGTCATTGTCTACAACGTGTCCCCGGACGGGAGTTATAATAGTATCACATGTGTTACTTTTTCTCCTAATGTCCCCGATTGTCATTACAACAGCCCTTCCCGGCTCCCCGGGGCGGCCACTGCTGGGGCCTGAAGGAGGACATGTGGCAGGAGATGTGATTGGAACAGGACACCTGTTAGGTGGGGCTGTAAGTTCCTGCGTTGCCTGTGACAGCAGTGGTGACTGCAGCCGGCCCACAAGGGGACCCCCAAAGACCCTTGCCCCCTGTGCTCACGTCGTGGTGATTAATAAGAACTGTGGAGTGGGTCCTCAGGCCGCTTCTGCCGCAGAGCTCCCTGGGGGTTTCCTGAGTGTCCTCTGTCATGCTAACGAGGTGGCTTCTGGCCCACACCTGCGGGTGGGGGCAGGTCCCCAGAAGAACCCACGTGGTGGGCAGAGGGTTGGAGTTCCCAGTGTCCGCCTCCCTGCCCCCTTCCCCAACCCCTGGAGCAGAGGGGCTGGCGCGCAGGTCGGGTGGGTCCCCAGTGGTCCCCAGTGATGTCATCCCTGGGCCTCAGGAAGGAAGTGGAGACCCCAGAGGACCTGCCGTGAGAGCATCCAGGCCCCTCCCTGCAGCCTGCCCTCCGCGTCATCCCCTGCAGGCCTGCGGCTGCTCCTGGATGCACCCCTGCCTGCAGCCCTCGGTTGGGACAGGGGCGTTTCTCTGTGAGCCTCGCTAGCAAATTCACGGAACCCAGGGAGGGGTCATGGGAACCTCTGCTTTGTCACCGTTGGCCAGGAGCCAGGGGACGATGGGGACTTGTGTCTGCAGGGGGTGGGGGGCAGATTTGTGGGATTGGGCCCCTAACCTGTAGGGCCCGACGCTTCTCCTGGTGAACGGTGTCATACCGAGTCCAACTGTAGGACGCCCGGCTGGTGTGCAAAGATTGCTTGAACCTGGTGCTGTAGGGTAAAAACAAAACAAAACAAAACCCCACATTGGAACTAGAGTCAGAATCCTACTGAATCAAGGTGTTGGACCCATAGAATTCAGAGAAAATGGCCCAGTCACGAAGGTCATTTCAGCTCCCACTTGGCTCTCTCAAGTTGCCAGCTCGGCAGGAAGTTGGCCAACGTACCATGGAGACTCTCTGGCAGCCCCATGGAGAATTCTCCAGGGAGAGGAACCAAGGGCCCCCAGACCACAGCTGGCACCAAATTCTGCTCATGTGGGTCCCCCCATCCCCGTCAAACCTTCAGATGACCAGGCCCTGGCCAACATCTGACCGCAGCCACATGGAACACGCCAGGCGAGGACTGCCCAGAACTCATGGAATCTGTGAGCATCACGAATGGGAGGTGGGGGGGTGTCTGTGGCACTCACATTGGAACGGTTTGTTACGCAGCACGTGCAGCAGCCACAGACAGTGGTTGGGACACAATGAAGCTCCAAAAGGAAGTAACTGTGGCTGACTCATGCCCAACCCTCGCTCTGACCTAGGACCCCCCCCAGTCCCGGAGCGAAGGCCACGAGAGAGCGAGGCACACCTGACAATCACAGGGTGGGGGTGGGGGGCAGCCTCGTGCCTTCGGGGGACACGGCCAGAGAGTTCAGGCACAAGGCTCAACGACCTTGAACGCCCTTCAGCAGCGTCTTCCTCGTAGCCACCTCCCGGAGGATCCTACTAGGCCCCCTGTGCCTCCTGTAGCCGCAAATTTCATGTGATTCCTTCCCTGGGAATTTCTTTGTTCTTTGAGCATCTCTTTGTTTCTCTGATCCAGAAAGAGCTTCTTTAAAGCAACAGGGGCAGGGCTGAGGAAGGGTTAAGGACGTTGGATTTAGTCTTGAAGAACCCAATCGAGGCTCCTGCCTGAAGGGGATGATTTGTGCGCAGCGCCTCGGGAAGGTAGGGCGCGGTTTCCCCGCTCTGCCTCCTAAGAAGGCCTGGATTTCCACAAGTAAGCAGATAAACACACGCGCGCAAGGCGGACAGGGAAGGCGACAGAGGGCACGCTGCTTGTTAACTCCCGCTCCCTAATAGGATCGCGAGGGCTGCGCACGCTTTCTGCCTGAGTGGCCCTGCACAAAACCCCTCGGGCCGCCGCCACCTGGGGCTTCCAGATTAGGCTGCGGGCCTGGGCTCCTGGGGGTCCCTGCCAGGAGGGTGCACGGGGAGGCCCGGCGGCCTCTGCACTTAACCTTCCAAAGTGGTGCTCTGAGGGCACGTCGCCCTGGGGCTGTGCTACCCCCACCCCCGCACCCCTGCCACTCCCCATCCCCCCACTCTTCCCACTCCCCCATCCCCCCACCCCCCCTGCCACTCCCTGGAGGCCAGCCTGGTGCAACAGCAGGGGAGCAGCCCTTACAGAAGTGCCCTGGGCAGTGGTGAGGACGGGCCAGCCCCATGGGCACCTGAATGTCAGCGGGACCCTGAGCTCCTTCATCAAGGAGGAAATGCGCCCCTGCGGTGCCCCTGCTCTGCCCCCACACGCTCCTCCTCCGAGTTTCGGGCAAACCCTGGAAATCCATGTGACGCCCACTGTCCACGTCGCAGCCTGGCCTCCGGCCTCCATCCCAGGGAGACCCTCCGTGCCTTTTGTGCCCCGGAGCGGGGTGATGGGGCCAGAGGGGTGCCGCCCGGGGGGTGCCCACCCCGCTCAAGACTTCTCAACATGCTTGGCCCGGCCTGCGCCCAACGCACACCTACATGTCCAGGCTGGGCCTCCCCTACCTGAGCAGGGGATCTCCTACCTGAGCAGGGGCTCTCCTACATGAGCAGGCCTCCCCTACCCGAGTGGGGGCTCTCCTACCTGAGCAGGGGCTCCCCTATCTGAGTGGAGGCTCTCCTACCTGAGCAGGGCTCCTCTACCTGAGCAGAGGGTCCCCTACCTGAGCACAAGCCTAAAGGGCTCCAGCCCTCTGCCAGTCACCTAGAAGGTTCCGATTCTGTTCCACTAGGCTAAGAATTATCCACTAGTGTCGCAGCAGCAGCTGGAGTTAATTCCTGAATCCTGAGCCGCCCTTCAGAGCCTTCAGGCCTCTGCGCCACCTGGCTGGGCCTGTTGTTCTCAGGCTCCGTGCCCCTGTCCCCCCTCTAATGCCCCCCCCCACCTGCAGACAGGACAGCGGGTAGGAGGGTGTGGGCTCGGGCCATGCACGTGGGCCTGTTCCCTTACCTGTTAAACAGGGTGGGGTGGTCCCTGCTCTGTGGGGCTGGGGAGAGGGTTGCACAGGGACACTGGGGGCAGGACACATGCCCGGCTCTGATGGCTCCAGACACAAGGCACCAGCGGTCACCGAACGCTTCCCACCGCGATTCACACTCTCACCATCGCCTCTGCCCTGGTGACCCGGGGTCTCCTGCCTCCTGCTCCGGCCCTGCTTCACCCCAGCCTTCCCAGGCTTGGTGGGGTCTCTGAGCCGAGGCCGCGGACACAGGGCCGCGGACACTGCCCACAGGACAGTGTGGGGCCTGCGGCCTGGAGCTGCGCCATGGGAGGGAGGCTGGCTCCCACCTCCCTCAGCAGCAGTGTCCTGCGACGACGCGTAGCGCAGCGTCCTCCCCGTGCTTCTTCAGATGTCCCCCAGGATCCGACTCCACCGGGAGAGCCAAGGAAGCCACCTACAGAGGAAGCAGGTCCCGAGCACCGCTGTGGCGAAGGCCCACAGGTCAGGCCAAGGCAAACCTCCAGGCGACGCTGAGGTTTAGAAACACTGGTTCAGGTAGGACTTGCCAGCCACCGTCCTTCTGGAGGTGGGGCACGGGTCTCAGAGAAGTCGCCTCCCACGACGCACCAGGAAGCAGACCTCAGCTCTAGACCCTTCTGAGTGCTCCCTCCGCCACAGTGGAGACGGTGTCTGGCCCGGAGAAAGTCAGCCCTGCCTGTGCTGGGGCCGGCCCAGCACCGTGGGCCTCTGGAGCAGGGAGCTCGGCCAGCACCCTGGTGTCCCGTCTGGGATGCCCCGCTTCCTGGCCCGGGCCGTCCTGCTATATCACCTGGGCCGCCCTGCTCCCTGACCTGAGGCATCCTGGTCCCTGATCTGGTCATCCTGCTCCCCGATCTGGGCCGTCTTGCTCACCGACCTGGTCCCTCCTGGTCCCCGACCTGGGCCGTCCTGCTCCCCGACCTGGGCTGTCCTGCTCCCCGACCTGGCCCCTCCTAGTCCCTGACCTGCGCCTCCTGGTCCCTGACCTGGGCCGTCCTAGTCCCCGACATGGCCCTTCCGGCTCCCCGACCTGGGGCATCCTGGTCCCCGACCTGGGCCTCCTGGTTCCTGACCTGGGGCATCCTAGTCCTCAACCTGGCCCCTCCTGCTCCCCAACCTGGGGCATCCTGGTCCCCAACCTGGCATGTCCTGGCTAAACATCAGCCCCACAAGCCACAGGTGTGAACAGATGGAGCTTTCTGAGGAAGATGTGTTTCTGGGGGCTCACAGACTGAGCTCCAGCCAGTCCAGCTCCACTCAGACCAGCATCCACAGAGCCACTGGAGGAACCCGGTGGTGGCACTGCACATGCAAGAACCCCGTGGGCAGTATCTCAGAACGCGTGGACTCAGAACTGGCCGACGTACCCCATCTCCTGCCACCCGGGAGCCTGACCTCCCCGCTCACAGGCTTCTGGCCCCACAGGACTCCAAAATGCCAGGCTTGGTAACCAGCCCCAGCTCTCTGCAGCTATGTACTCCCCAGCGCCACGATCATCCCTCTGGCCTGGTGCCGACCCCCTTCCACATCCTATCAGAGCCCTTTGCACCCCAGTCTTACCCCCTCCTCAAGGTCAGGGAGCTGGAGATGCTGGGCAGGGAAACTCACTTCTGGACCACGACCTGTGCCCCCCAGGGCCATGGGTGCTTTGCGTGGCATCCACTGGCCCAGTCGCCAGGCACCTGGGCCCGGGGGTGGGTGGGGGCAGGGGGACTTCCATGTTCTGAGACACAGCTAATCTCAGGTATAGAATAGGACACCAGTGGTGGGAATGGGCGTCTCTCTAGACACAGGCAGCTGGGTTGGGGGGGTCCAGCGCCAGAGGCAGGGCGGTGCTGGCTGCCTGCTGTGCTGGTCTGGAGCCCGGAGGCCGCTCGGGAGGTGGTGTTGCAGAGGAGCCGGAGAGCTGGGGATGGAAGCCGGGCGCCCGGGAGCAAGGACTGAGGGTGCCGCTGGCAGTCACTGGCCGGGCCTGGCTGAGGGGGCGCGGGTGGCCACGGCCCTGGGCGCGGTGGTGGCCCTGCCAGGCTGTCCAAACACAGTCACCCCGAAAGGCAGGCCTGGTGCCCGTCATGGCTGTGCTGATGTGTGGCGGTGGCCAGGCGAAAGCATTTCCTGCAGACGTGCTGACGGTCCCCAAAGTACCCGAGGCTGCGCGGGCGCTCATGCCACCACATTCTCAGCTGCTAAGCATCGGCTTCCTCCGCCAGCTCCTCCGACGGCTTGTTTTGAGTTTAATACTGATTTGTGGGTACCTCTGCCACGTGGTCCAGCGTGACCTGTTGGTGGCCCCTCCGTATTTGGATCCCACCTGGTCTTGTGTCTCCGTGTGGGGTCTCCCCACCTGGTTTGCAGGGGACTTGGGAGCCCACGCAGGTGGGAGGGTTGGTCATTAGGTGATCACTAGGCATGGGTATATTCCTGGGACACTTAGAGCAGAGTTTCTGGGGACAATTAATTCGGGAGAAGAGGGTATTTGGTTGAACCCTGTTGATGAGAGAAACAGTCAAGAGTAATGTAGCGTAAAGGCCATCTCCTTACGGCCTGCAGCCCACTGGTAGGTCCCTGACATGCAGGGCTCCAGCCTCCCCAGAGAACTCATGGCTGCCCTTGTGCCTTGATGTCTATGGGTTTTTTTAAAAATATTTTATTTATTTATTCATGAGAGACCCAGAGAGAGAGGCAGAGACACAGGCAGAGGGAGAAGCAGGCTCCATGCAGGGAGCCCGACGTGGGACTCGATCCCGGGACCCCGGGGTCACGCCCCGGGCTGAAGGCAGACGCTCAACCGCTGAGCCACCCAGGGATCCCCGATGTTTAGGTTTTATTAAAGACGGGAAGTAACCTTATCTTCACAGCAGCCAGCCCTCCAGGTCCCCACAGGCTTGCTTCCACGCTCTTCAGAGACTTGCACTCTCTCTAACTCCCACTAATAAAAAAGTGTATGATCAGTCACTCCTCACACCCCCGGGCAGCTCCCTCTGTCCATGGGTCCCGTCCCTGTGCTATAGCAAAATCACCTTTTTTGCACCAAAAAACATCTCAAGTGTTCTTTCTTTGCCATTTGCTCACAAACCCCAAAAGCTGCAAATTTCATCACTGTGAAACTGGCGATGGCAGCTGGCCGAACTTCGCGACCGTGCGAGGTTAGGTGGCGGCAGGGAGGCCCCCCTCATCTGTGGGACCTGGGTGCACGCGGCACCTTGGCCCTACGTGCAGAGCTCCCAGGCTCCCAGAGGCGGCCGCGGGGCCTTTGGGGCTACCTGGGGAGGAGCAGGTCCCGGCGCCTAGCCCCCGGGGGTCTCACCCGCGCTGGGCCCGCTCCGCACTGGCAGTGCACCCAGACGTGTGCCCAGATATGCACCCTCGCCTCGGTTCTCACAGGTGCGTCTCCCAGGTGGAGACCACACCTGCGGCCCTTCCAGGATCTCTGGCTCCTTTCTTGCCCATGTGCTGTCCAGAGTCACCATGTCCATCCCCAAGGTCCCTGGACACGCGCTGTGACCTCAAGGTGTTAACTCAGCGCTTGGTTTGTGAAGATACTGACTGCTGAGACGGCGCTTGCCATGCGGGTGCGGGCAGAGGCTGTGAGCGCCCATTGTGTGGCCGGGAGCCCGAGGAGCAGGGGACAGAGGGGGCTGGTGGTTTCCGGCCACACAGAGGAGCCCAAGGGGCTGGGCAGGGAGACTAGGAACCAAATGGGTAAGTGGGTGGTGCACACGACGTTCTGGATCTCCCGAGTCGGCTGAGGGGCACCCCGCGCCCCATCTGCAGCACATGGGGCCGGCCCCACAGCAGGAGACCCCGTCCTGCTAGAACGGCAGCGGTCCATTTCCTCACCTTTTTTTTTTTTTTTTTAAAGATGTATTTATTTATTTGAGAGGGAGAGGGAGAGAAACAATCTCCAGCAGACTCCCCGGCTGAGCCTGGAGCCCCACGGCGGGGCTCGAACTCTCGACCCTGAGATCAAGACCTGAGCTGAAGTCAAGAGCCAGATGCTTAACTGACTGAGCCACCCAGGAGCCCCATTTCCCCATCATTCTGACCACCCTGTGTCCCCTGAGGCAAGGCTACAAATGCCGAGCCCAGCGCAGGGAGGATTTCTGCAGTGGTTCCTCCTCCTTCGCAGATAACTCAGGTGTGCGGGGAGCAGTTTGGTTTCTCAGGAGAGAGCATGTTGCGTGAGGGCAGGTATTTTCATCTGTTTCTTTGAAGGAGGACTCGCAGCTCTGGAACCTGTGGCCCCTCAGCAGCTGAGGAACCTATCGAGCCTCCCGGCCTCTCTGCTGGAATCCTTCAGAGCTCGGCGAGGACGTGTGTCCTGAGTGCCTGCCCTCCCCGGTGTGAGAAGCACGGACACGCATGTGCGGGCGAGCTCATGGGTGTCTCCAGCACAGCAGCCTGCGCCTGGTGTTCCAGACATAGCAGAGGCTAAATAGATATTATTAGGGGAAAGTATAATTTACAGCTTCTGAAAATGGTTTGAAGTTCAAAACGAGAGAGAGAGAGAGACAGAAGAAGAAAAATAGAACCAGTAGCTGCACTAATTTTACCAGGCACCCTGTGGTCTGAATTATTAAGACGTGCATTTCAAAGAGATTTGAAACTTCTTCCCAACTCATTGAGCTGCTACTTTGCAAACTCTGCTTGATTCCCGGGCTCATCATGAATTTTATGAATTTTGTATTTTTTACACCAGGGCTCTTTGAAGTTTTATCCTTAGAAAGCAAAAACAAAACCTAAGTGGGACCTTTACTTTTTTTATTTTTATTTTTTATTTTTTTAATAGGAAAGTGTGTGGGACTGCTACAGGGTTCATATTCAACAACCACTGAAGGGTTGAAACATAAACTTGAAAGTAAATAGCTTTGTGGGAAGTCACGTTGCGGCCAGGTGCAGTCATCCAGGGGCCTCCGTGTAGGGATGCTGGGAAGGGGGGCGCGGTAGGCCAGGCATTGGTGAGCTCTGAAAGCGAGACGCTCAAAGGTGTGGGGGATACCATTTGTCATTGCAAAGCAAGGACAAAACACAAAGCCTGCATATTTATACATGCCTGACCGTGTGCATATATGCATTTGCACACTCATGCACTGTGGTCATGGACGTGACGTGCACACGCGTGTGTATATACGTGAAGAGTAGATGCCATGGATTTGCCGGAGTTGCAGGAGGGAGTGGAGATCGGGGGTGGATGGAGGGAAGCAGAGGGGGAGGCCAATAAAAAAAGAAATGAAGAAGTGTTGCATTTAGGAAAAATAGCGTGCTCTCATCCATTTGTAAAGTATGCATATGAGTATGCACATAATAAATCAAATTTAAAATGAAAAGGAAATGAGGGCCAGGTACCTCTCAGAGGGTGAAATAGAATGAAATGATGTCTAAGAAAGTGTCTTGTAAATGGTGAAGTTCAGCTGAAGTTATTATTACTGTTGTCAAAGCCACTGTTACTGTTGCTAAGGATGGCGCTGAGGTGGAATGGGGACAATGGCTTCTGGTCAGTTCTAGGCAAACGGGACTCCCAAATGCTTCCCTGTTCTATCCAGTTGTCCCCAGGCACTCGTTTGGCCATCTATATTCTGGGACTGTCCCCACCCTAACACCCTAACACCCTAACATATTCTGGGACTGTCCCCACCCTAACACCCTAACACTGTGTGTTAATCATACTTCAAAAATCAATCAATAACCTCCCCCACACCTTCCAAAAGAGAGATTTGTTTACACCCGTGTTCGCCTTCCTATGGCAACAAAATTTCTCCAGGAACCTTCTATCCTGACGCTCTTGTCACTGTCACTAGGCAGGAAGTTGAAAGCAGCATCAGGCAGATGCCATGCCCTTGCTCTGCCCCTTGGCTGGCTTGATGAGACTCTGTGCCACCACCGTGTGGCCACCCTATTTCTGCTGAATCCTTATCAAGATGACACTCCAACGTGGGTTTCTCTGAGCCCGTGAATGAAGAAGTCTTAGATCCCAAGACTCCAGGATTACGGTCCTGGATTGCTTGGGCTTGGAACATTCAGGAAAGGACTCCGAGCATCGGTGTAAATACAACAAGGATGAGAGACATCTGATGTGCACATGACAGAAAAACAGGACTGGGTAACCTCTCCGCATCAAACAACTGGAAGCCGCCTGGTACATGAAGCAGTGGTTTTCAGGACACTGAGCATCAGGCTGCACAGACCTGATTTCCAGGCGACGTGAAACAAAGGGAGAAGGCCAGTGATTGCTGAGGCTTTACCACCCAGAGGGGCTTCCAGATAGCGGCAAAGCCCGCTGGCTCGGGGATCCAGCACACAGGGCTGACCTTGCAGGCAGGCCAAGGCAGCCAGGGTTTGCCGGGCACAGTGTCATACACAACTCAGGAGTCGGGAAGCTCCTCTTTGGGACCAAGTACTGACATGCACCTGTGTGCCAGGGACCTGGAGCTGCCCAACGTCAGGGAGGGAGTGGGGAGGCATGAAAGCTCCAGCAAGAACAACACCAGAGGTTTACATGGGGCTGGGGCTCCTGTTCCACTTGCCAGAGGAGAAAACCCGATAACTTACGGGGCATTCAGTACAGCCCTCAGGAAATTTGACTTGGTAACGGGAAGAAGCATCAGTCCCTGAAAATAGAGAATCAGCGATGACCCCGAGAGCTTTCGCGGCCAAGAACGTGATGATGTTAACTAAAATGCAGTCCGTGCATCCGAGGTTCTGGAGGGAAGATTGCACACGTTCCACAGAGACATGAGATATGGGACGGATCCCAAATGAGATGAAAAACAACAGCGTCAGTGTGAAGAGTATTCCATGAAGGATTCACAGTAGATTAGACATTCCAGAAAAAATACTTAGTAAACCTGAGGAAATATCTACAGAAATGATCTAAAAATCAAGCAGAGCATCAGCAGCCCATGAACAACTTCAGGAAACTTGATTTATGTGCAATCACGTCCCCGAAAGAGAGAGGACAGAAGGATAGAGAAAATATTTGAAGAAATAGCAGCTGAAATGCAATTCAAATTTGACGAAAACTCTAAACCCACAGATCCACGAAGCTCAAGGAACCCCTAGTACAATAAACATGGAGGAAATCACACCAAGGGACCTAAGAATCAAACTGCTCCGAAGCAGGGACTAAGCTAACTCTTCCTGGTAGACATAATCTTCCTTATTCCTTCTGTTAAGAACATCTAAAACTCCTGCCCCTTATATATCAGACAAACATAATATAGTTCTGAAAGTGGAGAAGGCAGACTGCCTAGGAACCTTGGGACCAAAGCAAGGACACAGCAGTGAGTCACTGATATTTATTCATTCATTTATTTTGCGTCGTTAGCCTGGACTGGGTACCTGAGAAGCTGCAACCCAGAAGCTCCAACAGGTACAGATGAAAAGCCCCAGTAAAACCCTGTTCCCTCTAACTACAGAGCTAGGTGGTAGTAGTCCAGCAAGGCAGGAAGCATCAGGCAAAAAGTGCTCAACTCCAGCTAAATATGATAACGAAACCTGTGGCCTGGCCCTACCCATGCCATGGAAGATGAGAAAAGGACGTAGACTTCCTTTCTGAGCAGGATCTACCATGATGCTCCATCCCCTGCCACCCACTGGTGTCCTGTGCAAGAGTAAGACAACCCTGCCTCCCCATCCCCAGGATCAGCGGGGAACCCCACAGCCACCAGTGGTGATGAGGAGACTCTCCCCTTCCCCTAAAGCCAAGGTGATGTCTGCAGAGGCCTAAGAGAGAGTCTGAGTCCCCATCCCCTTCGTATGAGGAGCTCCTGCCTCCCAAGGGTCCGTGGAGGCCATGTGGCGATCCTAGATTTCCACCCAGTAGTGAGGTGGGGCCTACCTTCCCTGACCAGAGGAGCTTCAGAAGAGGCCTACCAAAACACAGATTTAAATAAGACTGAGAAGCTCATAAAGTAATATCTGGAACGTCCAGTTTTCAATCGAAATATCACTCGTCATATAAAGAACAATTAAGAGCTCAACTCGAATGAGAAAAACAATTGACAGCGCCAACATTAAGAGGACACAGGTGTTAGAATTGTCTAAAAGAGATACTTAAAAAGTCATCATCAAAAATGCTTCAAAGAGAATTTCAATCATTTAAGACACAAATGAAAAATATATATATATAAAAGCTCAGCAAAGAAATAGAAAAGTTCAGAGCTGTAAGTTCTAGAACAAAAAGCTGGAAATTATAAAACAAAATTAACTGAAATAAAAGTCCTCAATGAGTTCAACAGCAGGATGAAGAAAACAGAAGACAGATCCAGTGAGCTGGACATAGAACAATGGAAATTACACAATTTGAATAACAGAAGAAAAAAAAGTAAAGAAAACTAAATGAAAATAATCAATAGATTTTTCAGGGGCAAGGAGACTGTGACAAAGGATTTAGTATTTGTGCCACAGGAGTCTGGGAGGAGGGAAGAAAGACAATGATGCTAAGAGGTATTCAAATTAAGGGCATCCCTGGGTGGCTCAGTGGTTTAGCGCCTGCCTTTGGCCCAGGGCATGATCCTGGAGTCCCAGGATTGAGTCCCACATCGGGCTCCTTGCATGGAACCTGTTTTTCCCTGTGCCTGTGTCTCTGCCTCTCTCTCTCTCTCTCTCTCTCTGAATAAATAAATAAAATCTTAAAAAAAAAAAACAAATTAAAAATGGCTGGACATTTCTCAGATTTGCCAAAACACATAAATATTCAGTTTCAATAAGTTGAGCATATCACAGCAAGATAGAGCAAAAATGATATCTCTAGGCCAAGACGTTTTTATTGGAAAATTCTACCAAGCATTTAAAAAATTAATACCAGTTTTAGACAATCCCTTCCAGAAAATTGAAGAGGATGGAACACTTCCCAGCTCATTTTTCTGAAGCCAGTATTACCGATGCCAAAGCCAAAGACAGTTAAAGAAAAATTAAAAAAACAAAACAAAACAGGGGCTCCTGGGTGGCTCAGTCAGAGAAGCGTCTGCCTTCAGCTCAAGTCATGATCCCAGAGTCCTGGGATCAAGTCCCACATCAGGCTCCCTATTCAGCGAGGAGTCTGTTTCTCCCTCTGCCCCTCCCCCCTGCTCATGCTCTCTCTCTCTCAAATAAATAAAACCTTTAAAAATATAAAAATAAAACAAGTAAATAAATAAATAAAATTGCAGACTATCCTAATATGTATATAGATGCGAAAATTCTTAATGAAATACTGTCAATAATTCTAAACAAAATACCATGATATACAAGAATATTATATGCCAAAACCAACTGAGGTTTATTCTAGGGATCAAAACTATTTGAATGTCACATATGAACAAAAATATTTGAACATCAATAAAATCAATACTTCATATTATAGGCTAAAGATAAAAGTCACAGTCATATCAATGGCTGCAGAAAAGCCTTTGATGAAGTTCAACATCTGTTTAAGATTAAAAAAAATTACTCTCAGAAAATTAGGAATACAGGACTTTCTCAACTCGATAAAGAACATGTGAAAAATGTCCTCCAAATAATATCATGCTTAATGTTGAAAGACGAATACTTTTCTGCTAAGACTGGAATTAAGTCCAACATACCTTTTCGGGTCACTGCCACTCAACATAGTGCTGGAAGTGCTAGTCAGTGCAAAATGATGCAATAAAAGAAAATAAAGAGCATAGAAGTTGGAAAGAACTAAACATAATGGCTGCTATTTACATAGTGTCTACCTAGAAATTTCATAGGAACACACACACACACACACACACACACACACAGTCTCCACTTTTAAGGATTGAGTCCATCAATGTCACAGAATACAGACCAACATGTAAAAATCAGTTGCATTCCTATATACTAACAATGCACACATGAAAAAAGAAATTTAAAAGTACAATGCCATTTACAATTTACATTTACAATACAATGCCATTACAACTGTTAAAAAAAATGGAACATTTAAGTGTAAACCTAACAAAACATGTACAGGGCATGTATGCTGACATCCATAAAAATGCTGGTGAAAGAAATCAAAGATCTAAAACAGAGAGACATACCATGATCATGGATGGAAGATTCAACATTGTAAGGGTGTCAGTTCTCCCCTAAATTGATATATCAGATGAATTAAATTCCTATAAAAATTCCAGAAAAAATATGTTTGTAGATATACACAAGTTTATTCAGAAATCTATACAGAAAGACACAGGAATTAGAAAACAAAATTCTGGAAAAGAAACGAAAAATGGGCAAATCTCTAAAACCGGATTTCGAGATTTATTATCTGCAGTAATCAATACCGCACAGTATTGGCAGAATGACAGACACACAGATTAAAGGCACAGAATGGAGGACCCAGAAATAATTCCATCCAAGTATCACCAATTGATCTATGACAAAGGTGAGCTGGAGCAAGTGGCAATCCCCACAGAAAAGGGAAAAAGCCTAAACCTCACAGCTTAGGCAGAGATCCACAGAAGTGGATCATAGATTTAAATCTAAAATGCAGAACCGTAAAGCTTTTAAAGGATTATAAAGAAGAAAATATTTGAGATCTAGGCCATGGTAAAGGCTTTTTAGAAATGATGCCAAACACATGGCTCGAAAAGGAAAACAATGATAAACTGGTTTTCATCTGAATTAAAGACTTCTGTTCTGTCTGCAAAAGGCTCTGAAGAGAATGAAAATACAAGCTACAGATTGGGGGGGGGAGATATTTGCAAACCACGTAACTGACAAAAGACGGGTATCCAGAATGTATAAAGAACTCTGAAAATATAACATTAAAAATTCAATTAGAAGATGGGCAAAGGAATGAGGAGACATTTCGTTGAGGGCATACACAGATGGCAAGTAAGCACATGAAGAGATATTTAATATTGTTACCAGTGGGGAGATAACAAATCAAGCCCCGGATGAGATATCACTGCACACTCATTAGAACCGTTAAGATGAAAGTAGTGACAATACCAAAAGATGGCAAAGATGACAGCAATTCCATCACTCATGCATTGCTTGTGGGATGAAAAACAATACAGTCATTCTGCAAAATACATGACAATTTCTGGAAGATTTCAACATGCACATCATCTGACCCTGCAATTACACTGCCAGATATTTTTTCCAGGGAGATGGAAATTTATGTCTGCATAAAACTTCTAGACCATCGTACATAGCACTTATGTGTATAATATCCAAAACCTGGAACCAACCAAAGAGTTCCTCAATGGGCAAATGGTTAAAAACACACTGTGGTACATTCATACCATGGAGTACTGCTCAATAATACAAAGCAATTAAACTTCCAAACATGCAAATTTTGCATGAATGTCAAGTCTCTAGGGCATTGTTATGCAGTAAAAAAACTAGTCTCAAGAGGTAACATTCTCCAATCTCACTTATGTGACATTCTAGAAATGGCAAAAATGTAGATGGAAAGATGCAGGCTGGTTATTGTCAGGGATTAGGGATGGTGTGAGAAAGGAAGGTGCATGTGACAGTAAATGTGTAGCACGAGAGAGACCTTTCTGGTTAGGGAATCATTCTGTATCTTGGTGGCTCGATAATCCATGCAGATGATTAAGTGACATGAACCTACACACATTGTACCAATGTCAGTTTTCCTGGTTTTGAGATTGCACTATGGTTATGTGGGATGTACACACTGGGGGGGTCTGAGTACATGTGACCTCTCTGAAATATCTTAACAACTTCTTGTGAATCTGTAACTATTTCAAAAGAAAAGTTTAGGGGTGTCTGGGTGGCTCAGGTGTTGAGCATCTGCCTCTGGCTCAGGTTGTGATCCTGGAGTCTTGGGATCAAGTCTCGCATCAGGATCCCTGCAGGACCCACACACCCCTGCTACAAGAAATGTTAAAGGAAGTCCTTCAGACACATGAAAAGTGATAGAGATGGAAATCTGTATCTACACAAAGGAATAGAACATGCCAGAAATGGAAACCTCATGGGGAAGGATTAAAGGCATGCTTTTTTTATTGTTCAAATCCCCTTTATAAGAAGTTGACTATTTGAATCAAGAATAGCAGCAGTGTGTTATGAAGTTTATAGTATTTGTAGAAGTAAAATATAGGGCAACAAAATCTGGAAGGAACGGGGTAAAAGTGCATTGTTGTCACATTGTGACAACAATGCACTTTTACCAACTCTAGGGGAATAGGGGAAAGTAGACCATGAGGAGACAAAGATCACACTATAACCATGAAGTGACTTCTAACACAGCACAGCAGTGAATTGCAGGTAAGAAGCCAACAAAAGTGATAAATGGAATCATAAAGATAATCAGTTAATCCAATAGAAGGTAAGCAATGAGGAGAAAGGAGTCAACAAATAAGAAATAGAAAACAAATAGCAAAGAGGTGGGTTCAATCCCAATCATACCATCAACCCATCAAATGCAAAAGGGATCTGAACATCCTGATGAAAAGGCAGAGACAGTTGGAGTAGATTAAAACATAAGGGAAGCCTGGGTGGCTCAGCGGTTTAGCACCACCTTCAGCTCAGGGTGTGATCCTGGGGTCCCGGGTTCGAGTCCCACGTCGGGCTCCCTGCATGGAGCCTGCTTCTGTCTCTGCCTCTCTCTCTCTTTGTGTTTCTCATGAATAAATAAAATCTTAAAAAAAAAACACACACAAGACTCAATTTTATGCTCCCCACAAGACATCGACTTTATATTAAAAAGTGCAAACAGGTTAAAATGTAGAAGGATGACTAAAGACAGACCATATTAACTCTCATCAAAAGAGAATTGGAGAATATCCATTAATATTGAACAAAGTAGATTTCAGAACAAAGACAATTATCAGGCATACGATTGTCATCTTATAATGACGATGGTGTCAAATCATTGAAGCTGGCATAATCCTAAATGCTGTGCGCCTAATGATGCAGCTTCAAAAATCAGAATGCATAAACTGATAGAAACAAAAGGAGAATAGCTAAATCCACAATTAAAGTCAGAGATTTTAATGTAATTTCTCCAGGAATTGATCAAACAAGGTGGCGGTATCTGTAAGGACTTTGAAGATTTGAATGACACCATCTTCCAGCTTGATCCGATTGACATTTACAGAGCCCTCTACCCAACCATGTCAGAATTCATTCATTTCAAGTGTACGTGGAAAATTCAAAACGGTAGAATGTATTTGGGCCATAAAACCAGTTCCAATACATGTAAAAGGATTCAAATCATACGAAGTCTGTTCTCCACCCAAAGTAGAACTCTGTTGGTAGAAAGGATGAACGAGGTCTCTGGAAAAGGCCCAAATATTGGTACAAGGAACTCTGTATCTACACAAAGGAGTAGAACATTCCAGAAACAGAAACCGCATGGGGGAGGATTAAAGGAATGCTTTTCTTATTGTTCAAATCCTCTTTATAAGAAGTTGACATTTGAAGCAAGAATGGCACACTTCTAAATAACTTTGTGTCTGATAAGAAATCGAAGGAGAGACAAAATCTTTTTAATTGTAGGAAAATAAAACATAAAGCATCAAAACGTGTGTGCTATCCCTACAGCAAGGCTTAGAGGAAAACTCAGAGCGTTAAGTAAATACTCATATTAGAAGAAAGTTCTCCAATCAATGACCTCAGCTTCCACCTTAAGAAACTAGGGGAAGAAAAGCAAAGTAAAACCAAAATAGGCGAAAGAAAGGAAAAAACAAATATCACACAGAACTCCATAGAATAGAAAATAGAAAAAAAAAATACAAAAAGTCCATGAAAGCAAAGCTAGTCCTTTGAGAGCATCAATCAGATTGATAAATGCCCGGCCAGGCTGATGAGGAAAAGAAAGTGAGTAAAAATTGCTGTTATCAGTGATGAGAGAGGTGGCATCACTGCTTACCCAACTGTGCACTTCATTTTTTTTTTAAATATCTTATTTGTTTGAGAAAGAGAAAGAGAGCGAGCAAGAGCAGGGACAGGGGCAGCGGGAGAAGCAGAGTCCCCGTCGCGCAGGGAGCCCGATGTGGGGCTTGATCCCAGGGCCCCGGGGTCACGACCTGGGCCGGAGGCAGACGCTTTGCCGCTGGGGCCTGCAGCGCCCCTGCCCAGCTGTGCACGTCCAGGTGGCGTTCAGGGTCCATGGAGGGCACCGCGGTACAGCTGTTAGGGACGCGTGAGACTGAACAGATGCAATCGTGACCAGGCTTCCCCACTCAGTGCTGCACCCCCAGTGCCTGGGAGAGCATCCGGTGCATAGGAGATGCTCCGACCGCATGTGATCACCGAGGGTCCGTGGTAACGACTGACCAGACCTGGACCCCGCAGTGAGAGCGCCCAGCCCCGTGAGAACACGGAGAGACCACCCACAACCACCCCCGGCCTCCTCCTGAAACGCCGCTGGCCTCCTGGGCATCCTTGCTCCCCACCTACCCCCCGCTACTGACCACCTACCACCAGCTCGCGTGGAAGCCGCCTCACAGTTCCCGTCAGCACCGCAATTCCAGGGACCACATCCACGTGCAGGCGTGTGCGGGGCGAGGGGTGTGATCGCCCAGGCTGGAGGCTGGGGCCTACAGAGGGACATCCCCATAGGACAGGGGCGCAGAGGAGGAGGCAGGCAGGAGGCCGCCTGCAGGACACACTGCGTGACCCCCAGCTGGTGCCCACAAATGCTGTGTGGGGTTATCGTATCCCCTCGGCGAGGTCTTGTGTGCACCCAGCTGCCCCGGCACCCGCCACTGAGAAGCACGCCCGCCCTCCTGCGTCCTGCTAGCCCTCCTCCCCGACAGGGATGCGCTCTGCCCCCGAGCCTGGCGTGGCGCCTCACACACGGTAGCACTGTTCAGGGGGGACTGTCTACCCTCCACGACCGCACGCAACTGTCTTATAAGAAATTGGATTTGGAGGAATTATTCTTATTTCGGATTGTTTCTAATTACAAGCCTGTGTCTGAAAATCATTGTATAGTTTTGGAGTTTCACACTTGGTGCTGAATCCAGCCCCGTGTAGGGACTGGGAGTTTTAATTTGGTACTAATTGAAACAAATCAGGAGTGGGGATGACCTGAACAGTGTGTGTGTGTGTGTGTGTGTGTGTCAGCCCGGGGCACACGTGTGAGTCTAGAGGGAGGTGACATCTGCATTTCTGCATCGCTTTGCCCCCAGTGGTCCTGGGGCAGGTGCTAAGCAATCCGTCTTAGGAATTTTGACCTCAGGAGAGCTATTTCATGTTCCAGAATTTATGCTCCTTTGTGAAAACACCGAGGATGTCACAGCCAGCATTGCCACCTGCGGGCCTGGGGACCGTCACCTGAGCGCCTCTCTGCCCCATCTCTGCCGCTGAACGTTCCCACCGACCACCGGCTCGGAGTTTGGTCAGCCTGGCTTCACACCTGTGCTTTCTGCTCATCGGTCCAGGCTCTGCGGGTCCTGCGAACTCTAAATAAATAGCAGACGAATTGATGTGATTATCAGACTGATTTCATTCTCTGCGCTCTAATGAAGAACCCATATTATGCAAATGCGCGTGATTATGACAGCAAGTTTTTTAATTGCAAATTCATTCCCTAAGCCCAAAATAAACTTTTGCCATGCCAGAGGGCTGCTGTAACACAGGGCAGATAGGAAAACTCATTTCAGAAAGAATGCGTCCTAGGGAAAAAAAAAATAATTAAGCTCCTTAGAATTAATTTGAGGTCCTTTCATATTTATCTTTTCTGACTCATTATTGAAAGGGGAACCAACCAATGCTACTCCTTTTATTGTATGGGATTGAGAAAAAGAGAGAAAGCAGGGAAGGGAGGGAGGGAGGAAGGAGGGACGGGCCAGGGGTCCCGGGGAAAGGGCTGCCATTTGTCCTCAGGCTTCTTTGGACGCGGCGAGATGGGGCAGGCTGCTTTTTCCATCCTTGAGCTTAGAAAGTTGTTGTAGCTTCTGACGCGGAGAGTCGAGCGCTCACGGGGTATCCAGGTGCCATCCCTTCGTGGCCGTGGCCTGGTGTTTAACACGCGCTTTTGACAGCAGATGCGGGGCTCCGGCAGGCCTGCTAGTCATGCCTCTCGCTTCCTGCTAACCCCTCGATGGTGCTTTCCCACTTGCAACCACAACGGAATCCATCCTCCTCCCCAGGCTCCTCTCTGTCCGTCCGTGGGCTTGGCAGGAAGCTCGCACGTGGCTTCCCTGCCTCCAGGCTCCTGACGTGCCACCCTGGCTATGTGGAGCTCCTCTCTGCTCCCCAGAGACCTAGGACCAGCCCATCTGGGAGGCTGTGACCCCCGAAACCCCTCTGCCAGGAATGTGCTTTGCCCACGACAGGTGGCTGCCTTCCTGCTGGTCAGGCCTGAGAACTTTCCGGAGCATCCCAACCAAAGGAACTCAGCCACTCTGCTTCACGGGAGCTTCAGAGCCTGTAGCACCAACCGAATCTGTCCCGTGGCTTTGTTCCCACGTTTCAGCGGCCGGCCCGTGGCCTCGGGGGGCAGGGACCCCGATTCTCCTGCTCACGACTCCACCCTGGTGCCCGGAACACAGAGTGGGTGGAGCGGGCCCGCAGGAGCCGAGGCGTTGCGGTTTTCCCACCCCGTGGGCCTCTCTGCAGTCCTCCCGGCCCCACGTAGGCACCTGGCAGGATTCTGGACTCTTCTGAGGCCGGCATCTGTCTTCCCGAGGGGCCCTCCGAAGCTTTGTCGGCTCATCTCCAGTTCGCGGCAGGCACCGTCCCGACCCCCGGAGTTGTGTCCAATGCCACCTCCTTTGCCAGCGAGCCCTCTCCACCAGCCTCTGCACCTCCTTTCGTTGGGTAAGATGCTGGGTTTCAGCTGATTCTGGCTTAGAGAACCTTTGCTGCTAATCTGAGAGCCTTCCCCGGAGCTCCAGGTCCCCCGGACATTAAATTATGCCTTTACTTTGTTGTGTGTTTGGTCCCTGCCACCCCCGCCGGCCCTCCTGGGGCGAGGTGGCCGGCCGGCTCTCGGAGAGTGTCTGCAGGTGAGCAGATGTGAAGGAGAGCATGCAGGGTGGGTCGCTGGGTCCTGCACCTTAAGTCCCCCGCGGGGACGATGCCCTCTCTCCCTCTCTGGCGCCGCCACACCCTGCCCCCAACAGTGAGTAGGGAATGAATACGTGCAGGAATGAATGAGTGATGCAAGGACGCACATCCTCCGGAGCACCTGAGTCGGCACTCGGATTCCGTCTCAGACCTTCCGTTGACTCTCAGTGTTAGGCATCTGCTGGCCAAGCCGGACAGATGCCCCTGTGCCCCCCCATGCCCCACCCCCCTGTCCCCGATCCGCACCTCCTGGCGGAGTCGCTCCCCTGGAGTGTGGGTGAGCCTCTGCCTCGCGGGGACAAGGGACAGCCTGAGGCCAGGGCCCCCGGGTCTGATAACGGCCACGTGAGCTCAGCAGCAGACCCCCCCCCACTCCCCAGTGGAGCCTCAGGGGGGACCCCAGATGTGCCTGATGCCCCCTGCAGCCTCGCAAGGACCCCGAGTCCCAGCCAGGCCCCGTGACACCATAAATACGTGTGGCTCTCTCTCAGCTGTGCATAACCGCACGGGGTCAGGGGGTGCGGGCCTGGCCTCCAGCCGGGGGCAGCCAAGGGTGGGCAGCTCTGTCCTGCTCAGGAACAGGCCCTCCCTGCCGGTCAGCAGCCACCTGGTCACCAAGCCCTGGGCCGCCCCCGCAGACAGGCACGCACCTGTGTCCGTGAGCGGCCGCTGCAGATGCCTGGCAGACTGGGGCCCTGAAGACAGTGTCCTCCCTGCAGCCCCAGCCCCCGGGGGCCCCCGTGCCCTCACGCTGCCCCCCACCCGGCACCTCCTCCTCTCCTGGCCCCGGGCGTGTGGGACCCGGCCTCTCCCCTGCGTGTCCGTGCCTTCACAGGGACGGGTGTCTGGTCCATCCAGTCTATTCTCTGCCGAAGATGCCGTGTGATCTTCTTGTGTATTTTCTGGGTAACATTTTATTTCACAATTGTGCAGGGGAGGAAAGGATCCACGATATGTGTTCAAGCCCTTTCCCAGAACTGCGGAAAATCCATACAGTGTCTTGTCTGAGAACAGAGAGATAAATCTGAAATTTAATGGTTAGAGCTCCAGACCCCACCCAACCCCCCGCAGTGGGTGGAGCCAAACCTCCTGCTAATGGTCCCACCTGTATTTGCATATTCCCAGAGCAGGAGGTGGGGCGGAAGCCAGTGGTGTGGACTGTGACGCTCATATCCACCAGTGTCATTATTTCGTACGGCATTTCCTGTATGACAGGGCCTCTATGAGGACAGATAGATCAGAGCATCGATTTTTTTTAAGCCCCCCTAACAATTTGGCACAATTCTGTAAATACACGCTTTATAGACTTCCTGAAACTGCCCAGCACCGCGTGGATTTATCGCCCAGCACTGACCTGACCGTGTGTACTGGGGAATTACACCTGCCATCCGGCCCCAACGCAGAGGCGGTGGGGCCCCCCGTCCCCACCCCTGAGCCGAGGGAACACGGGCATTTGTCCTTAACTCACAACTGTCCCAGACGTATCGATCTCAGAACCAAATGTCAAATACCCCACTTTCCAAAATAAATGTCTCTCTTGAAAGTTCTGTGTAAATTGAATTTTTATAAATCAAATCGTATTGTAAAGCCAGTAAGCGCTGTTTATGGGAAACTTGTTTGCCTTCCTTTACAAATGGAAGAAAACCATGCCAAGGCTAAGAGCATTAGTTAACTTTATTTTTTAAAAAAAAGCCTACATAATCATTTTTATTAAAAAATATTATCTGGTTTTTACAAGGGGGGGTTACTTGTTCTCTGATTTTATGTTTGACACACTAATGAAGCTGTGGCTTAAAGTGCAGCCAGAAAATTTAGTGAAAGGTCTGGGGTAATAGAGACGCCTTTCAATCACCCATCACTCATTACCCAGGACTCACTGATGCCGCGGCTGCTGGTCCGGCCACACTTTGAGAGTCACTGGGCAGGTGAATAAATCAAAGTCCTTCTTTTCTGCACAGTTACATTGTCGATGGAGCCACTTGCTCCTTCCCCGGCCCCCGGCTACTCACTGACCACCAGCAAGAAGCCGGACTTCTCCGTGGCGCGGTGTGCCCAACCACCGAGAGGACCGCACGCCATCATGGGGCCGCAGGGATCTGGGGTGGAGGCTTCCCAGAAAGAACCTTTTTTGATTTTGGAAAAGAGGATGGACAGAAGGTCAACCCGATGTGCTGGAGAAATGTTGAGTAAAGAAAGCCTGGCGGGGGAGCGGGGAGGGGGGGTTTCTGAGTTCTGATTCCCCCAGACTCACCTCTGTGACCTCGGACATCACCCCCCTTCCAGGGCATTGACTGGCTTTCCTACGAAATTCATTACGTTTTTCACTCATTTCAACAGATCATTCTAGAGCACCTACTATGCACCAGGGACTTTGCGAGCTATCGGGAGCACAGAAGCAACCGTTACAGATGGCTTCCCTGCATCGGCGAACAAGAATGCTCCAGAAAAGTAGTCAGACAACTAATTTTCATCGCAATCAATGCCGGAGTAAACAATTCACTGGAGGCCTGACTCCCTAGAGGAATCAGATCACAACTTACTTTTTCTCTCTCCTGCTCCTTTCGTTGTCAGCTGCGCAGGACTGGCGCCCCATAACCATCAGGACTCTTGTGCTCAGTGGCGGGGATCTAACACATCGGAGTCTTGATGTAGAAACGAACACGACCCGTCTGCAAATTGTCTGTCATCCTGTTTGGAGTTGATCTTTCCCTTCCCCGCACTGACCCGTGTGCTGAGGCTGCTGGCGGCAGGGACCTTGGGCAGCCAGAGGCCATTCCAGACATCTGACAGGACGCGGTGACGCAGAGCGCGTTGGTTCACGTCAGCAGAGATGTGGCGTCGGAAGAGACGCTAAAGTTGACTGGGCTCCCTTTGGTTCAGTTCTGAGATCCCCTCAATTTCTGCACATCCGGGCCTCTGGCAGGGACCCCGACCATTCCCGGCAGTTGTGCAAGAGTCGTCGATGGTGCCCCCGGCCCTCGGAGCACCCAGAGAAACCCCAGCCTTTTGCTTACTTCTTGCCTCCAGACCGGCTCCCCCTCCCCAGTCCTGGGCGCTGAGCTCAGTCCTGACCCTTGTCGAGAATGTCTGCTCTCAACACATACCCAGGAGCTGGGCTCAGGCTGAGGGGACATTACCTGCACCCCCAGGCCCACCACCCCTGGCACAAGGCGTGGAGCAGCATCCACAGTGTGCACCTGGGAAGCACCTTGGGGCTCTCTGCCCAGGGACTCAACCTCCCCATCAGCCAAGGAGATCTGAAAATGTGAACACAGCCCAAGTGGAAACGGAGTGAGAAAGCCTGACTCTGCATGGCGGCCTCTAAAGCTAAGCATCTGCCCCCCGGAATCTACCCTGTTTCATGTTCTATGTGTTGAGTGATACTGGGTAAGCTTCTGGGTGAGCATCCTAGAGACATCGTGATCCGCAGCCACCATGTTAGATGGGCAAAGGGGCCTGCACTTTGTCCCTTCTGATGGCCGTGGCGATGTCTCTCTCACCTGGATGTTGCCTTCTGCTCCATCCTTCTCAGGAGTCCATCACCCCTATTACACGTGGGCACCCCAACTGGCATTGCAAGCTGACCAAGAGCCTTGCAAGAACTGTCCTCCAGCAAATGCATTTTTTGGCAAGCGTCTCCCAGGTTCTCAGGGAAGGCCAAGGGGAAATGCAGAGCACACACCACACACCCACCACCCAGCACCCCAGGGAGCTCAGCCTGGCGGTGTATTCCTTCCTCCTTGTATTCCTTCTTCTACGTTATTCCAGGGAAGATTTGGCACCTCCAGCAAATGTAGGTTATCAATGATCCAAGTTTCAATCAGTCCATCAATCAAGAAAATTGTTAGAAACTCTTTCAGCTTCTAGAGCTAACACATTAAGCTTAGAATCTCCGGTGAGTACATGGCGACTGGTAAAATTGGCCTGATCCCAATTTATCTCCCATCCTCTTTGGTCTGACACCCTTCAAATTCATTTCCACACGTTTTCCTCACATCTCTGCTGGTGAAAATTAGCAAGTTCTCGTGATTCTTTCATGCTGCAAACTACCTCCTGCAGGTCGGGCATGACGCTTGCCCCTCTGAGGATGGAGAGGGTGGACTCTGGTCATGGGTGAAGAGGTAGGGAGGGTGGGCTTGGGGAGGACAGCCCTTCTCTCAGGTGAATGTCCTGACTCAGCCAGACTCCTCAGCCATGGGGAGAGGATCCCAGCTGGCAATGCCCTCAGAGAGATTCAGGGGTTCAGGATTCTCAGCCAGATTGAAATCCACCCAGATGCACCCACGGCAAGTCTCAAAACCCCATCTCCTCCCAGGCCATCCTCCAGTGTACACGCAAGACAGTTAGTAGGAGTATGAATTCAATTACATGATAATTCTGCAACCCGCATGATTATATTTTGTGCCTGATTTTCAATAAGCTCCTTCCTGCAACTATAAGAAAAAATAAATAAATTATTCTAGGGCTGCCCTAGAATTTCTCTGCTTCTCCGTGACTTACACTGAGCCATTTATGGTTCTGAGTTTATCACTTTTTTTTTTTTTTTTCTGGAAGCTCTGCAGTGTAATGAAGGAGAATTCTTACCTCAGGATCCTTGTATCATCAGCTTTTCCCTGACAATGGCCGAGTGAGGCAGCCACTTGGAGTGGCAGCCCTGCAGCACGGGTTCCCCATGATCAGTGATTCTCTCATGGATGGAATCCGACTCCCGGACGCTAATGAGCTCAGCGTTGCAGTCGAGGCCGAGAACATGGCTAAGCCGATCCCAGGGTCCCATCTTGGAGGGTCTGCTTCCCAGGCTGGAACTACTCCCGGCACCAGCTGCTGCAACAGCCAGGACCTATCAGCAAAATACAACCGGCCCAGGCTTTTCTGCAGATGGGATTTAATGCAAGTAATTGGTTACTCGGGTATTAGAGGCTGAAAGGGCAAGAAGAGGGCACCGTGACAAGCCACAGATAACTCACGTTAAAAAAATAAAATAAAACAACAGCCAGCTTCTGGAGCTGAGGGAACGGCAAGGCGGAGGCTGGGTTACCAGATCCTGGGAGCCCTGAGGAGCGCATGGAGCCGGGGAACAGGGCTCGGAGGAGGGCATGTGCTCCAGACAGAGCCACTGTGCACCCGTGAGGGACCCTGGGCCCCCACCTCGCACCCCCGACCCCAGAGCCAAGGGCAGCATTGACCTTCTGCCTTCCCGGACACGTGGGTGCAGAACTCGTTGGAGCCCAAGAGGGGAGAACAGAACCAACAGTGGGTGATCGGCCAACAGGGGAAAACTCACTCTCCAAGAAGAAGAGCAGACAGGAACTGAGTGAATTGGGTGATTTGGGAGCTGGATGGTGGGGGTGAGGATGAAGAGGACTTTGAAGGTAGCGGTCTGCTGGGACAGAATGTGGGGGACACCAGCAGGGAGGACACTGAAGGTGCTTTGCAGTGAGTTAAGAACACTCTTGGGGTGCAGAGGGTCCCCCCACGTTCGGCTCCCCGCCAGCCCCCTGGGCGCTCTGGCTTCAGGAAGGACGCCACTCTTCATTCCGCTCAGGGTTTTCTTTTCCACGCTGGGTCTCACCCCTGCCCTGTCCTCTTGGCCAGGCGTGTGCACCCATGTGCTTGATATATGCAATTAGATAGATGTGCAACTTTGAAAAATAGGCAGTGTGTGCACACATAAAATCTATATTAAAAATTTATGTAAAATAGTGTGCTATAAATCTCATTTGGCTTCTTGCATTTTGCACAAAGCACCCCGTATTTAAGCTTTTTCCTTCTTGCTCTGCAGCTCCTAATCTCAGGTTCTAGCTGCTGCACAGACACCACGTTACGTGTTCTGCCGTGTCAGACATCCAGGCTGCCCACAAACCCTGACACGACTGTGCGTCCAGCGCCTTGTGTGGAGTTCTCTACCGTGTGCACCCAGCACAGTAATAGGACATAGTATTTTCTTTCCTTTTATTAAATTGGGATATAATTTACAAGCCATAAAATCTACCCTTATAAAATGTACAATTCAATGGTTTTCAGTATACTCACAAGTATATGTGCATCACCCCAATCTAATTCCAGAACACTTTTATTATCCCATAAAGAAACCCCACACTCATTAGCGGCCTTTCCCATCTCCCCCTGCTGACCACGGGTCTACTTTCTTTCTGTAAGGATCTGCCTATATTTCTTTCCTTCTAAAATTTTGTTTATTAACTTAGTGACCTTCAGAGGACAGAAGTTAAATTAATTAACATTTCAGTCCATAAAACATGAGCATGTTTCTTTCCTTCTTCCTTTCTTTTCCTCTTTCTTCCTTCCTTTCTTCCTTCCTTCCTTCCTTCCTTCCTTCCTTCCTTCCTTCCTTCCTTCCCTCTCTCTCTCTCTCTCTCTCTCTTTCTTTCTTTCTTTCTTCTTTTTTTTCTTCTTTTAAATAATCCATTTCTCTCTGGTCCTCTCTCCTCCTTCCCTTCCAGCAGCATTCACCCTGATGTTTGGGGTTGGCTATGTGTGATGCTATGAAATCTAATGAAATGTAGAGAATTATTTTTTGTACTTTATGAAAAAGGTTTTTCTATTTTTGCTTTTTGTTCTTGTTTTTTTTTTTTTATTTTATTTTTATTTTAGTGCTCTCTATACCCAACATGGGACTCACATCCCTGAGATCAAGAGTCACATGCTCCTCCAACTGAGCCAGTTGGGTGCCCCTGATTTTTTGTACTTTTTAAATGTACACAGTGGTATATTCTGTCACTTTGTACTTTCTCACTCAACTCCATGGCTTGGGAATCAGGGATGGGCCATGCAGTGGATACAACCAGCTTTGTCTAAATACCATCTCCCGTGAAAAGGAGCTAGAACCCACTGGAGAAATTACTGGTTTCCACTTATTTATTAATTGATTAATTTATTTTTTAAGATTTTATCCATTTATTCATGAGAGACACAGAGAGAGAGGCAGAGACACAGGCAGAGGGAGAAGCAGGCTCCCTGCAGGGAGTGTGCTGCAGGACTCGATCCTGGGATCCCGTGATCATGACCTGGGGTGAAGGCAGACGCTCAACCACTGAGTCACCCAGGTGTCCCAAAATTGCTGATTTCCAAGTCTGGGGCATAAAATATCTGAGGAGAGATTGGGACAACTCTTCACACCTGACAGCAGGAAACTCAAAGTCAACCAATGTCACATGAGACGTACTCAGAGATCCTAACTGCCATGCTTTGGCAAACATCAAATAGATTTAAATCTGTGAGTTCATAATAACACTGAAAAAAACCCAACTCACTGCTCAGGTTTGAAGGATCCCAGGGTGTGGATGCATCCAAACTGAAGACTAGAAATCACTGGGAGAACATATTTGCTTGGCTTGGCTTGTTTGAATTTACTTCAAGGAATTCGGGTAGTTGATGAGGGGGAAATGTCCCCAGCTAATGAATAAGTCAGAAATCCTGAAATTTTGGTATCACAATTTTAAACTCTTGAATGAATGGATGCAGGCAGTGGTCACCAGCAGCTCCAAACATCAGAAAATGAGAGACAATGACACTGCATAACCTGCACTGGATACACAGAAAGGTCTTCTGTGGAATACGCCCGTAAACCCTGAATCTGATCGGGCGTGTAGACCTATCCGCTTACAGAAGGTACAGGAGGCATCCGAACACGCTAAATGCCATCGCTGGGCTGCAATCAGTGGAAGTCAGACTATGGGAAATTATGGGACAAACTAACATCCTATGTTTGTCAGCGCATTACGTCCATAGCCGGAGAGGTATGAGGGGAAGCCAGCGCAGGATGGAGGGAGATCTAATAGATTTAATAGACGATTGCAATGGTTGCCCCTAGATATAGACACACATGCACACACGTGCAAACACACACACACACACACACACACACACAAGCAAATATGCTGTTAGAAACCACTTCCAGAACAATTAGGAAAACACGCACACCAGTGGTACATGTCATGGCAGTACACGCTGACTGTGGAGCACTGTGGAGTGGGATCCTCATAGTGTGATGTTTCCAGAAAGGGGAAAACCTGTATTTCTGAATCACAAATGGCAATACTTAAAGGCCAAATGATATTCCCCTTGGAGTTTCCTTTACAAATCCTATGACATGGGATTGGGGTGAGGGCATGGAGGGAGCTTCAGGTTTCATGACAGTTGTGGGGGGGGGATGCCCACGGCGGGGAGGGGGAGGTGGGGTTATGTTATTCCAGTTTTGTATGCATTTGAAACTTCTATAATAATATTAAACAGAAAAAGTGTGGCTTTCGAGTCTTCACGAAGAATCCATCAGCACCAGGGGATCACAAAGTCCCACCATCATCTTCAATTCATTATATTTTACGTTCGCTGTTTCAGGAACATCTGGGGACACCTGGGTGGCTCAGCGGGTGAGCGTCTGCCTTCGGCCCAGGGCGTGACCCCGGGGTCCTGGGATCGAGTCTCACACCAGGCTCCCCGTAGGGAGCCTGCTTCTTCCTCTGCCTGTGTCTCTGCCTCTCTCTCTGTGTCTCTCATGAATAAATAAATAAAATCTTTTAAAAAATAAGAATAAAAATCTATCTAGAGTTTCCACTGCTTTTTTTGTCCCTATGAAGTGTGCTTATGATGGTTTTATATATATCCTATATGACTGATTCCTATCCACGTGCATCCACCCACCAAACTTCCCTGGACATTGCCAGGTGCTTTGTCCCCGAGTCTGGCCCTCCACAGGAAGCCCACTCCCCCATGTCCTCTTTCTTGTCTGGAGTCGTCCCCTGCCTGCGTTCTGGTGTCCCGGGGTCTTAGGTTTAGGGAATACTGGCTTCTTTTCACTCATAATCTCTCTCTCTCTGAAATAAATAAATAAAATCTAAAAAAAAAAAAAGATAAATGCAGGTTGAATGTCTATAGATAACGAGGTTTAGGAAAATAGATCTTGGTCATTAGACTTTATTTTCAACTTTCTCCATGTTTTACATTTTCCCTCAATGTGTGGGTATTATAGGTTTCAGAGGAAAAGTTAATAGTCATGATGATAAAAAATGCTTAGACCCAATGTGATGACTAACATGACAGTGACACTCAGCATTGAGTGTTGGCAGGGATGTGGGACAATCAGAATCTACGCATGCTGTGGGTGGGGCACAAATGATTTGAATCTTTAGGACTAGTCACAAAAGCCACACGTACTCCCTGTGATCCAGTGATTACATTTCGAAGGAGATATTCCAAAGAAGATACACGAAGCCGTGCACCGAAGCCGTGAGCAAACGTGTGTGGCAGCGTTATTTATAAAGTCCCCAAAGTGCTGACACCCCAAAAGTCCATCCACGGTGGAGTGGGGAAGGAAGTCATGGTACATCTGTGTTGAACAATGCCACGCAGAAACATGGAAAACAGGGGTGAGGGGATCCCTGGGTGGCTCAGTGGTTTAGCACTTACCTTCGGCCCAGGGCGCAATCCTGGAGTCTCGAGATCGAGTCCCACATCAGGCTCCCTGCTTGGAGCCTGCTCCTCCCTCTGCCTGTGTCTCTGCCCCTCTCTCTGTGTCTCTCATGAATAAATAAATAAAATCTTAAAAAAAAAAACAGGGGGATCCCTGGGTGGCGCAGCAGATTGGCGCCTGCCTTTGGCCCGGGGCGCGATCCTGGAGACCTTGGATCGAATCCCACGTCGGGCTCCCGGTGCATGGAGCCTGCTTCTCCCTCTGCCTATGTCTCTGCCTCTGTGTGTGTGTGTGTGTGTGTGACTATCATAAATAAATAAAAATTAAAAAAAAAAACAGGGGTGAACCTTGCAAACATGATAGGAAAAGTCCAGACACAGAAGACCACACGTTCAATACACATTGGGACAAAACACATCCACCACGTTTGACGTCAGGATCTCGCTGACCCTTGGTGACCAGATCAGGCGTGAGAGGAGCCTAGGGGGCGCCCAGCATGCCCTGTGTGCATCTTCCTCATTTCTGCTTGTCCAGAGCCAAGCTCATCGATGGCATGAAAAGTGTCCTAAGTGTTTGTTGAATGAAGGATTGGGTGGATGGCAGATGGACTGCCCGGCCTTGAGGCCCAAAACTGTAGCTTTCTCTCTGTTCTGGTTTGGTTTCTGTACCTTCACCTTTTACGTGGAGTTAATACCAGGACTTCCATCTCTCTCTGGCCCCATCAGAAGGACTGTCTTACAGTAGAATCGAGCCAATACAGCTATGCTCCCCACTTGCCGCTGCTTGAAGTCAGGAATATGCCCCAAAGAAACACCAGCGATAATTGCTGCGTTATGCTTGAGGTTGCACGGCTCAGCTCCGTCTTCTACTCCTCCGTAAAGCACACCAGGACACAGTGCCACATGAACGCGTTGCCACGGACAGTAGTTCAGGAGACCGTAGTCTTGTCTACGATGGAATGCAGAAGAGGAGGAGATACCACACACTTTTGTTCATGGGGCTCTGGGGTGATCGCAGGAGGCCCTCTGGGGAGTTAGCGCCTAAAAGGTCCGTATGTTCAGGGACGTATTTCATCCGCAGGGAGGCGAGGAGGTGCGTGTATGAATGAACAGGAAAGCAAGACCAGGCCAGCGGTGGGGAGGTGCCTCATCAAATCCAGGAGGACCGTCCCGGGCAGTCACCTGTCACGAGCAAGGGTGGTGGGGGTGAGGATGAGAAAGGCAGCAGGGTTTCCTCCACCAAGAGCTAGGAAGTGTCCTTACAGGATAGCAGAGCTGGAGAGTGGTTCCCTCGGACATGGTGTCCATGGTGTCGTGGTGCAGGACAGGAATCTGCAGCTGGGTGGGCGGGAGCACAGGCCAATGTCTGCCCATGATCCATCGCTGCTGGACCCTCATTTTAGCTCAGGGCCCCTGACCTCAGGCCACGGCCCACTGCCCCCACGGTCACCTGGAAGGTCCTTCCAGGCCATGACATTATATGAAAGTCACTGTCTCCTCCTTGACAAGACCTTGGGGAAGGTCATTTTCAAAGGGACCCTGTTAGACCCCCCACCCCCAACACTTAGGATGCTTCAGCCCCATTTAGGTTTTAGAAAACATCCCAAAAATACAACACCCCTGCCATCTTGAGGTCACGAGTGGCTTCATGTGTGTCCGCTGTTGGTACAGAATTCACCGCTCACTGCACACGCTCCTAGGGACAGGGAGGTAGTTCTGGGAGCACCGAGGGCCGAAGGCCGTGGGTGGAGGAGGAAGAGCACAGAAGCGGAATCAGGGCTCCCGGACCTTTGTCCCATGGCCATGTGCCCCCCACCTCCATCCCTGCACGCCCTTCACCTCCAGGGAGCCCCCCGACAACCTGGGCTCCCTCTTCTCTCTTGCCCTGATGGTCCGCTCATCTCACGCTCCTCCAACCCCTACCATTACTCATTTGCAGACATGCAGGGTCGGCGGGAACTTTGTGAGTAATATCGCCGAAGCCTGATGGAGAAGGGGAAATGTCAGACGGCAGAGAGGCAATTAAGTCCCCAGACAACTTCAATGATTTGTGTTTTAAACTTTCGATTTATCTACACCTCGATTGGAGTTCATTTCCACGAACTCCAACAATTGCCTGATACAAAGCAACTGAAAGGAAAGCCTCCCGGAGCCTGAGATGGGAACAGATGGCCCGTGCAAGCAAGAGCAGCCCACGACGGTTCCATCCAATTATTGCCAACCATGACGAAAAGTCATTAAAAACACACTTACCAATCTAGCTTCATATTGATCAATGGCGGGGTTATGGGAGATGTCGAGCTTCAAGGGAGCAGAAACTGCAAGATGAACTGAATGATTTCTTTTTCTGATAGATTATTAGAGAAAGGGCTGTCATAATATAATTTTCCAGACATTTGGATCAATGATGTCAACTATTACCCCAAGTTTTGAATGATAACTCAGATTTGGGAGTTATGGCTGAACAGACGGGGCGAACAGTCACGTCCCTGCTAATGGACCACATGCAAATGCCCAGAGCGACTCAAAGGAAATTATTTACCATACACTTCCTGGAGACGAAAACCGTGGCCCACCTTCTCTTGACTTAGAATCTCACTTTTTCTTTTTTTTTTTTTAAGTGTCAGTGCATCATCAAACATTTATTTTATCCAATGAAAGGCCGCCGCACTGAGGTCATCTGAGAAATGCTTTTCCGGGCGACTTGTCACTGGTGATGGAGGATTCGGAGGGAAGCTGGAAGGAAGTCCATGCACAGAGGAGGCCAGTCTGGGAAAAGATCTTTTTCTGACTCTCGCCTCCATCCCCAGCATCACATCCCTCAGCTCCAATGAATCTCCAAGCCTTCCTGACCCAGGCCGCAGAAGGCCTTCCCCAGGAGCACCTGACGCTCACCTCGCTACCTTTATCAGACACAGAGAAAGGTCTCCGGTTGCCGCAGGACAGGTGTGAGCACCCTGGAGGTCTCCCGGCCATTGTACTCGGTGACTTGCCTGTCTCAGCCGTGCTCACTCCCTCTGCTTCCTGTTCAATCCCAGCAGTGGATTCGCTGCAGGGGTCGGGGGTCCAGACGCGCTGCCTGGAGTCAGGTGGCCAGAGGCACGTGCACCTGTTATTCCTCATGTCTGCCCTCGTGGGCTCTTGGGCCCTTGTTCCTGCAGATAGGGGCAAGGTGCAGAGGACAAGGGGAAAGAGAGGAGCTTGGCAACTGGACCTGTCAGTTTCTCGGGGAGTAACAACAGCTCTCCGGGTTAACTCCGTTTCTGTGGAGTTAATTCTGAATTCAAAATTCGAATCTCTTACTAAGGCTGTTTGCTTGGTCTATGTCTTAAGTCTTTGCCCCTTCAGCCCATCCCTGGGATGAAGGAGCAGGTGCTATGGGTGCTGCAGGAGTTCTGGGAGATGCCGATGGTGCCTCCTCATTGGTTGGGGGACATCCGCGGCCCCAACAGCAGCCTGTAGGCTGAGGGCTCCCAGCCTAGTTTCCCTGGTGTGGACCTAGGTCCTTGCCATCCTGCCCGAGTGTCTGCAGCTGTTACCATGTTGATCTGTGGTCTTGGAAAGGAAAATGCAGAGGAGAAGCCTGGACTCGGTCTCCTGGGACCTGCCCAGGTCCCTGGGGCAGGAGTCTGCCCCACAATCCGTGGCTGTGTGCTCACCGTGCCCCTCACCTTGGCTGGTGACCACCTGATGCACTGGGCTCCTTCCTCCCCTAATATTGGGAAGCCTCTGGACAGGTTGCTTACTCTCCGTGATGTGGGGATAGCCGCCTACCCTGCCTGCACCCCAGTTCCATCAGCTGTAGAATCAGGACAGTGTAGACACTGGTCTTGCAGCGTCTCCCTGGAGATCAAACGAAAAGTGCCAAGAGCAGCGCCAGACACATAGTGAGCACTCGACCAGGGCTGGTTCTAGTTACTGCTTCCTCCTCGAGACAGCGATCTCCCCGGAGGATAGGAGGAAAGTTAAACATAACGGAGTGGGGCGAACAGCATGCACACAGGCTCAGGAGCAGAACCGAGTCCTCCTACCCGGGATTCATAGGCTGAAGTCCTAACCCCCAGTTCTTCAGGCTAACTAGAAATAAGGGCATTATAGATGCAACTAGTTAAGTTGGGATCAGACTGGAGAGTAGGTCAGGCCCTAATCCAAAAGGTCTGGTAAAGGGGAAATTTTGACACAGAGACACACACATAGAGGACACAGTGTGGAGATGAAGGCAGAGATAGGGCTTATGCAGCAGCAGTGCAGGAACGCCATTAGCTGCCGGCAAACCACCAGAAGCTGGGAGAGAGGCCAGAAGAACCAGCCCTTGATCTCAGCCTTCCCACCTCCAGAACCGGGAGGAATACTTTCCTGTTGGTTAAGCCCCAGGGTGTGGAGCAAAGACACACACAGAGTCACTCTAACATCACCGAGAGTGGCTGATTTTATTACCCACGCTCCCCAGACTGACCTTCTGTTGTGAGCCTTCCATTGTGCAGTCACGGCTGAGACAGAACCCCCTCTGCTCCTGCAGCTCTCGAGTCCTGAAGCATCGTCCAGGGCTCGCGGCCAGCAGGCCCGTGTGCACCAGCTGACCACCCCGTGCTCAGCCCGGGCCCCAGTGCCAGGGAGGCAATGCAAGACAGGCCCCTGTCGTCCGGGGCTCCAGGCCACCTTCAAGCTGGACTCCACGTCTCCCCCACTGAACGCACCTCTCCTGGCCTGTCCTCCCACTGCCCGGTGCCCCTCCATCCCAACCCCTCCTGGGGACTCCTTGGGTCTCACTCCACCACGGTCACCTCTCCCGCTGGACCGTCAGGCACGGGGTGGTGGCCTCTGTCGCTCTGACCACTGTCCCCCCTCACTGTTCCTGATGGAAGATGGACTCAGAGAAAGGGTCCAGAAAATATCCAGGGCCTGGACCCAAGTTTCTGCTGGAAATCTTGTATCTGGACTAATGAAGACTCTAGTGTGACAAATAATCCTGAAGAGCTGCTGCACATCAAAATGATAGGCGGCGATGGGCACTCAATGGGCATTTGCTACATTTAATGGAATTGAATTTCCGAGGAGCCGAACATTTCCTCTATCAAATATCCGATACATCTGATTGTGCGCATCCAGCTCTTTGAGCTCATGGCCAAAGACGAGGCGGGTCTGTTTGACGAACAGAGACACTGGGCCCTTCAGCAGCAGGGTGTCGCCGCACGTTTGCCTCAGTTGGGTCTTCATCCCTTAACACGTGCTCACGCACGAGCCCCACACCGGCGGTGAGGCCGCGTTGGCCTTCCCTCCTCCCTGCATGGCAAGGCTCCAGCAAGGCTCCTGCACGGGAAGCTCCGAGGGTGACGGTGGTGGAGAACCTGACCCCCAGCAATGCCCCTGGAGGTCAAGTGAAGGTCCTGTCGGGGCACCGGCCTCTGCTTCTCTTAAGCCACTTCTCCCCTGGGAGGGAATTCGTGGACATGCAGGGGATTTCACGTGGGACGGGGCGCCCCATGTGGGCGACTCCAGGAGGAAGATGGTCCACGTCTCCGCTAAGCTCATGTCGGCACCAAGGCTGGTTTTTGGGAAAGTCGCTGTTGCGGTTGATCGTTGAAATCAGTGCATGGTAGAGAAAAGCTACCTGGGAATCCAGGTCAGTGCTTGTCTCCTGACATCCCCTTGGGGTCTGTAGAGCCGGCTCCCAGGTAAAATACGGGATGCCCAGTTTAACTGGAGCTCCAGAAAAGCAGCAAATACTGATCTAGTGTAAGTATATTCCAAACCTTGTGTTCTTATGTTGCTAATTCTGGGGACCCCGGTAGGCATAACGTGCCATGCTGACTACAAGGACGCCTACAGGTGACTGCTTGGGCGATGTTTGGACCCCGTGGGGCCCTTCCAAGCACGGGGCTGGCCGGTCTTCACCAGCTCTTCATGTGTGCAAGAGTGATGTGATCTCTCTGAGGGCTGTTGTGAGAATCAGTGCAAGGTCGTTTACACCGCCTACACACGCCAATCCACGCATACGCTCCTGTGTCTGCCCTCCCTTACCCCTCCCGTCCTTCCATCCAGTTAGCGACCCGGTCCTTCGTTACTGAGCACCAACCAAGTGGTGGCTCCGTTGCACGAGCTGAGCGAGGGGAAGGGCACGTGACAGCTCTGTAATGACTCCAGCAGAAATAACGTGAAGTAACTGTCACACTGCGGGTGGCGGCCTGCCCAGAGTTTCTCTGCTGGCTGGTGACAACTCTCAGATGCCCTTACTGTGGAGGGATTTCCTGCCAAACAGGAGAACAGGTGTAGCCTCACCTTGCCATCCTCTGTGGCGTCGTACACACTTCTGCCAAAGCCCGGCCCACGTGGATCACAAACCGCCAGCACCTTGGGCCCTGGGGTGGAGCGTGACTTCTGGAGTGCAGCCTGCACGGAGGAGCTGCCCATGGGCTGTGTTCTTGGGCAGCTGGCGGCTGGCCCTGTCCTGCTCCCTGAGCCCCATCATTCTGCTCCCTGAGCCTCAGATCCTGCTCCATGAGCCCCAGCATCCTGCTCCCTGAGCCCCATCATCTTACTCCCTGAGCCCCAGGATCCTGCTCCCTGAGCCCCATCATCCTGCTCCGAGGCCCCCTCAGTAGCAATCCCTTCCCTTCAACAAACCTCGTGAAGGACAGGACCGGGCTTTGCTAGGGGCCAAGTATCTAAGACCACACTACATTTTCTTGATTTCCAAGCAGCATGACTTATTTTATCCTATTTGTATTCAAAAGGTAGGAAGGGAGATGCAACCGAACTCAAGCCAGGTGAGGAATCTGTATGAGGGCGGCGGCCGGTCCCCGGAACCAGGCCAAGAATCTGAGCCTCCGACCCCAGGACAATGCTTCTCCCCTGAGTGAAACATTCTCAGCTGTGGGCAGCGGGACAGCGAAACCTCCCCTCGGTGTCTGGGGCAGCCTCCCCGGAGCTTCGGGTAAGATTCCAGGCTAAGCTGCATGGGGTGCCTCCCAGCAGGGAGCTTTCCACCTGTCACCCCACCCTTGCCCCCGCCGAGCGGCTGTTGAGCCGACAGCGGGCAGGGATGCGCAGCTCTCCGTGATCCGCGTGTCTACACTCTGCTAGTGTTTGAGGCCTAAGTGCCTCCACCTCAAGCCATTCTCCAGAAGCCTAAGGAGAAAGATCTGGGTTTCTCGTGGGGCAGAGCGGAGAGCTGGAGGTGGGGTTCAGCCCAGGATTGGGGAGGGAAGGGAGCCTGTAAGCCTGAGCCCGCCCTGGGAGGGGAGGGACGGACACACCCAGCAGGCCACTCAGAGGGACCCGGTGTCAGGCTGTAGGAGGCGCCATCCTCTTCTCTGCCCCCTCTGGGCGCGTGGTCCTGTTCACGGGGCTGCAAAGGACAGGCCTGGGGTGTGTCTCTGCGGGTCACTGCTCGGCTGGGCCGCCTGGTTCAGGACACTCACCCCGCCCCCGCCCCATGCCTCAGTTTCTTCCCGTAAATTTGCATTCTCGCCTAGGGAGCCACTAGCCTTATGTGGCTTTTTACATCTCCACGAGCCATCATGAACTAGCCTGTGGTTCCAGCCTCACCCGCCGCAGTTCAAGTGCTAAGCAGCCGCGTGTGGCTGATGCGGGACGGCGCCGTAAGGAGAGAGTGGGGGCGCGGGGCGTCGGCGAGAAGGAATCCCTACCCGGGACCTGCAGGCCTTGGCAGTGGGGAGAGCCCGCCGTCCACCAGGGGTCGTCAAGGGTGCTCCCTCCCGCGGAGGAGGGCATCTGGTATGGAAACGGGCTGGGAGGGGGGCGCTGTCTGATGGTGGAGGGTTGCATCGGGGGGCCAAGCCCGCCCCCACGTCCCCTGTGCAGAGGACTCAGTGAGGTCGGGGATCCTTCCCAGGTGCACAGGGCTCAGGTAAACAGGGCATGGGCAGCACAGTGGCCGGGTTATCCCGTGCAGGCAGTGCAGCTCTGCAAGCGGTGACAGTGATGGGACCCTCTGGGGGCAGATCTGGCCCGGGGAACGTGCCCCCAAGCCCAGACGCCGCGCCTCGACAGCTCACGGGCAGCTGTGCTGAGTCAATTCACCCCCGTTTCCTGAGAGCCTCCTTTGGTCTGGAATTGTGCTGCAGGCCTGACTCCCCAGCACGCCCCCTCCTGTTGGCGGCAGGACCCGGCTCCTGTAAGCCTGCAGTCAGCCTCCACTGGCCCTCCCGTGTCAGGGCCCCAGCCTGTGACTCTGTCCCCTGAGACACCCCCCCTCCCGCCCCTCATGGCCCCTGCCATCCTCGCTCCATGCCTCACCCAACGCCCCCGACGGCAGGTGCTCCCTAGACAGTGCTGGGAGGCTCTCCCCGGAGGCAGAGGGCGGGGGCCCAGTGTGCTTCCTGACCCGGCTCCAGGCGGCTCGTAGGATGGAAGGACCAGCAGGGGCCACGCGGGGGCTGCTGTCACAGGACATAGACTTCCCAAAGTGACAGTCCAGCATGCCCCCCCCCCCCCGCCCCGCCTGTCTTGGGCTGCCTGTTTAGTTAGCTGGTTAAGGGGCTGAGAGGCAGCGGGCGCAACGCTGTGGTGCCGTCGTCAGAACCACAGGCCCGGGCGGTGGGTGCGCCCAGGGGGCCACGCCTGTGCTGGCTGCCTTCCCCTCTCCCCCGGGGGAGCCCTCTCGCTGGAGCCTGCACCTCGGAGCCGCCTCCCACGGGGGAGCACCCACCCCCCACCCCGGCCTGAGAGTCGGAGCTCAAGCGCGCGACCTGAGCCGCCTGCCTCTGCTTACCACGCTCGACTCGGGGCGCACCTGCCTCGTGCCCGGGGCTTCCTGGTGCAGTGTTGGAGGCACATGTCCGACGGTTGTGATCAGAGCCTCTTCCCTCCGTTGTTGGCCTAATTTCATTTCGGAAAGTCACTGCTGGGGAGAAAGACTCAGAACAGAGACTCATTCACAGCTAATTCCTTAAAACAGTCCTGACTGGCTAAGCACAATGTGGTGGGTGCCTTTTATTTAATTTCCAAGTTTGCATTGAAGCCAAGAGCGCAGTTGGTGGGCTCCTTCTGTGGACCTCCGATTGGCGCGATCTCTCCACCGCGTGGGGCAGTGGAGTTAGGAGACCCGATGGACGGGGACACTGCTCCCCATGGTCAGCTGGCTGGGAGGGCTTGGAGAAGTCCATCTGCCACCGAGGTGCCTCGATGCTGTGCCTCCTAATATCTGAGACCACCCCCTCCCCCCAGAGCACTGGGTGCTGACAAGGCCTAGTGTTGCAAGATCTATGGCCCTGGATGGAAGGAAGTGTGCTCCTGGGCCCTCTGTGACACTGGGGTCACCGGGCTTGCCTTTGGGGGACCTCCCAAGGTCACAGATACAATAGTAAACAGGAGGTCCCCAGGTCCATCAAGCAGACCTAACTTTACGTGGCTGTAAGTGCTTTAAAGAACAGGGCGCCGTAGACGTTGACACAATGGGTGAGGACAGTGGTTGTTCAGAGGGAGCCTCTCTGGGAAGGTGGCCTTCAGGTGAGGACCAGACGGTCGGCGGGGGTCAGCGGCAGGTGTCGGCCTGGCCAGCCTCCAGTTCTTGGGTATTCAATTGGGTCCTAACCCCGCTGTCACTGTGCGGGTGCTCTGTAGATGTGCTTAGTACTCTCGGGGAGGCAGAGTACCCTCAGTGCTGCCTGGGGGCCACCCAATCAGCTAAGGGGTTTAACCCGCTTTCCCCGACAAACAGGACATCACATCTCAAAACTGCTGCCTCGGTTTCTCCTGGAGCCCCAGCCTGCCCGTCTGCCCTGGGAGCTTTATGGTCACGGCCCGTGAGCCGCTTCCTTGCAATGACTCACTTTTATTTCTTTTTATTTATACTTCTATGCAGCTATTTTTATTTTATTTCTGTTTTATCTTGTAACACATGTGCACACGTGCACACGCACACACGTACTCTCCCATTTGTTCTGTTTCTCTGGGGAACCACGACTGATCCTCGCATAGACTCTAAAATTTGTGTCTCAGTCTGGGCTGACAGTTGGCATGGTCTGGGTGTCGCTTACTCACCCAAGGCTCCAGTTGCTCAGACGTGCTGAAAACCTCCAGCTTTCTCTCCGCAGCCTGACCCCTCTCTCCGTAGCCACACGGTCCAGGAGCCTGCTGGCCGCGACAGCATGGACACCTCCAGGTGTCCTCAGCCTCATGGCGTTCACTGCGAAACAAGGAAACACCCCCCCCCACCCCGCTGTGAGTGTCTCCTGTGGCCATTTCTCTCTTTTCCTCTTTTTAATTCATGACTAGTGTTTAATTATGTGACGCGCACGCAGGCAAGTACGCAGACTGTGAGCATCCAATGTGCAGACTGGACCACTTTTCACCAAGCAAACACAGCCATGCAATCCCCCACCCTGATCCAGACCGTCACGTCATCGGGGCCCCAAACACCCCATGCCTTGCCCCCCCCCCCCATGACCACCCTCTTTACCAAGTCATCACCTTCTGACCACTAGCCCACAGGTCTGCTTCCACCTACTGTGACTCCTCCAGAAATTCGATCATCTGGTGAATTTTCCTTGGCGTCTGTTTCTTCCACCCCACGTTATGTCTGTGGGGTTTTCCCCTGTGGTTTTATAGATTCCTAATTCATTCGTCATTCTTACTGCAGCGTGCTCCGCTGCACAGTCATCCCATGATTTGCGTGAGCATCCCCCCGTTCGAGGACGTTGGGGCTGTCTCCAGTGTGGGGCCGTCACGTGAGATGCCGTGTGTCTATTCAACACGGGCCTGGGGTGCGTGAGTGTAGACGGCACTGTAGGGTATAGACTCGATGCAATGGCTGGATCCCATCACCAGCGGGTGTCTGTCCGCAGCAGACAGGCCGTGAAACCTAACACCCCTGCCAGCGACCTCTGTGCTCCAATGCTCCCATCGTCTTGCCAACACCTGGTGACCTCTGATCTTTGAAGTTTTGACCCTTTAGGGTCATGAAACAGCGCTGCACTGCGATCTGTATCGTCCTTTTCTTGATTCCTGAGTGTGGACACTTTTTCACAGACTGTTTGGTCTTTAGGACCTCTTCTCCTGTGATGCACCTGTTTAGATCTGCCACCAGCATTTCTGGTGAGTGTCTCTGTGTCCTCCTCGTTGGTTGGAGTCCTTGGCCGCAGGGCCGGTGGCTATCTCCTCTCGTTCAGGGGTTTTGTTCTTTTTATGTTCTCTTGATGAACACAAGTTCCTAATTTTAATGTGGAAATCCATCACTCTTCTGCACAGTGAGCGCATTTAGTGTCCGGCCTAAGAAATCTCTGCCAACGAAACGTTACGAAGATAGTCTCCTAACTTGTCCTTTTTCCACATTCAGATTTACAACACTTCTGGAAATCAATTTTGTGTGTGATGGGAAGAGGACGAGATTTATTTTTTCCATATGCATATCCAATTGACTCAGCATCATTTATTGAACGGACGTTTCCCCACTGCTCTGGACCACCGTTGTTATAAATTATTTGTCTTTAAAGTGTGTATCTGTTTCTGGACTCTCTTCCCTTCCACTGGTCTCCTTGTCTGCCCTTGCCTTTCAACACTAACTTAATCACCAGAGCTTTACAATAAATCTTGATTTCTGGCTCAGTAATTCCTCCCACTGCATTCTTTTCTAAGATTGTCTTAGATATTCTTGGTTCTTTCCACTTCCATGTATGTTTCAGAATCAGTTCAGAATGATTTTTAGAATCACTATTTCCAAAAATATATCGGCCAAGATTTTTTAAGATTACATTAAACCAAAAATCAATTTGGAAAGTATTGTTATTTACCTATTATGTATTTCAATCCATTATTTTATTTTCCACAAAGAATATTTTGTCATTTTCTGTGTCGAGATCTTTGCATATAATTAGTTACTTTTAGGAATTTAGAATCATCCAGTCGTGGTTAATGCTTTCTCTTTAAATTCTATTTATTATTATTTTTTTAGATAGAAATAAAATTGAGCTTTGTTCATGAGCTTTATATCCACTGGCCTTATTAAATATTCTTATTACTCATTCTGGCTTGTCCATAAAAACCTTAGAACTCATTACTACAAAATCATGTTGTCCGAGGATATTAAACTCAGTCTTACGATTGTAATTTCTTTTTCTTGCTTTGTTGCAGTGGCTAGAACTTCCAGTGCATTTTGGAATAGAAATGATGGTAGCTTGTTTTGTTCCCAACATCCAGCAAAAGATCATCAGTGCCTCCCTTGTCATTGCAATCCTCACTGTGGTTATTCTTTTTTTTTTTTTTTTTTTGATATTTTTTATTAGATTAAGAGAGTTCTCTTATATACCAAATTTGCTAAGATTATTATTTTTTAACCCTTCTAACCATGATTAAGTATTGCATTTTCTCCAATGCCTTTTATCTATCTAATGAGATGAGCACACAATTTCTCTTGTTTGGTTAGTTATGGTGACTTACAATGACCGATTTTCAAATGTTGCCTTTGAATTTCTGCCCACTTGGCGTTCCAGCAATAAACACACCTGGCCTGTAATATACTGTCTATTATTATATATCGTGGATTTGAGTCTCTAACACTTTGGGAATTTTTGTATCCATGTGCCTTAGAGACATTAGTCTCAGTATTAGTTCCCCGTTGCTGCTGTAACAAATTTCCACAAACCCGATAGTTTCAAAAACACAAATTAACTTATAGTACTGGAGGGCAGAAACCTAAACTTAAGTTGTCAGCAGAGCTGGTTCTTTCTGGAGGCTTCAGAGCAGAATTTTTCTCCTTAGTTTTTCGGTTTCTAGAGGCCACCTGCCTTCTTTGGCTTATGGCTCTGTCCCCTCATCCCTCTAACTTCTTGTCTGTTATCACAACTCCCACTGCTGATCCATCTTCCATCTTCCTCGTGTGAGGGCCCTTATCATTACCTTAATCCCACCCAGACAATCTGGGAAAATCTCCACAGCTCGGTGCTGAGCTTAATCACATCTGCAAAGTCCCTTTTACCATATGAGGTAACATACGCACAGATCCAGGGATTAAGAAGATGTAGATATTTTTGGCAGTGGAGTGGAGTAGAATTCAGCAACTGCAGTCCCCATACAACCTTCATCTGTAAAGTTCACGTAAGGTTTTTTGATCCAAATGGTTCTGACCTCATCAAGACATTGAGAGATGTTTCCCTCTCCTTCAGGAAGAGCGCTTGGTATACAAGAATCTTGTGCATTTCATTATTCTGTGAATATTTAGAAGAATGTAAAGGTGTACAGGCCAGGAGGACTTTTTTGGTATGGATAAATTTTAATTATAGATTTACTTAGCCAACACTTTAACAAATATAGAACCGTTTAGGTTTTTCTATTTCTACCCTAGTTAGTTTTTGGTCAATTGTGTTTTTGTTACACAACAGTTTACTTCTTTTTCATTTCAGTTCTGATTTTATTTTTATTTGGTACTTAACTATCATTTTAAGTTTAATCTTCCCTTCTTTACCCTAACTACTTGAAATGAATATTTATTTATTTATTTATTTTTTATTTATTTATTTTTTTTATTTATGATAATCACACAGAGAGAGAGAGGCAGAGACACAGGCAGAGGGAGAAGCAGGCTCCATGCACCGGGAGCCCAACGTGGGATTCGATCCTGGGTCTCCAGGATCGTGCCCTGGGCCAAAGGCAGGCGCCAAACTGCTGTGCCACCCAGGGATCCCGAAATGAATATTTAGATTGATTTTGAAACTTTAACTTTTCTGAATATACACATTAAGTCTGTAAATCTCCCTGCAAGCACTCCTGTAGCTGTAACCCATGCATCTTTCACTGTGGTTTGTTATCCTATGTGACAAACTATTTCCTAATTTTCTTTTTGTAATTTCTTTTTCTTTTAACTAGTATTTATTTACAAATGTGTTGCTTGAGTTTTTGTGGGGTTTGTTTTTTGTTTTTATTTTCATAGTTGGGCATTATCTACGTATTATTATTCTTTTGTTGTTATTGGAGAACGTGGTAAGCCTGACTTCCAACATTCAATTGTTTCTTGAGACTTGCTTTGCATGGTTCAACATACAGTTAATTTTAGTAAATGCTCCTTGTGCACGTGAAAATGTAAAATCTACATGTGTTAGGTGCATATATTCTTCCTGTATCAATCCCGTTAAATTTATTGATTATATTGTCAAAGTTTTCTGTACAGTAACTGATCATTTTTTCTGTTTTTGCTTTTAGCTGCAAAGTGAGGTTTGTGAAGATTTCCCATTATGACTGTTTCCTTGTCATTTTATGGTCTTTGCTATGGCAGTTGTCCTCATGGGTACTTGGGAGGCTATGTTCTGAGGTGACAGTGTCTTTAGAATTTTTATTTCCCTGGAGGAGTGACCCTTTAATGGCTATAAAAGAAATCTCATGTGCTTCCATTCACTGTGTCTGATACTTCTTGGCTACACTGCATTGTCATTATTATGGTTAGCGTTATTATTGTGATTATTAGCTATTATTTGCATGGCATATCTTTATCCATCTTTTAATATCAAATTTTCTGTATTGTTAATTGTTTTGTAAGAATATATGCTGTAAATTTTTCTTTAGTATGAAAATCTGTATATTAATCGGTGTTCTTAGTCCATTTATATATGGTATAAACACTGATATTTTTATTGGTATTTTCTGCCTTAATATTTCCACATATCACATCTGATCTGTGTTTCTATTCCCTGTTCCTTTTAAAAAATTCCTTTTGGTTTAATTCCACATTTTTATTATTTTTCCCCATTCTCTTAACTCTTGTTTATGCTTCTTTTTACTATGTGCTTAATGACTGCCCTGTGGCTTATTACTTGCATTCTTGACATGCCAATTTCTAGAGTATTTTATCATTTCTTGAACATTAAAACTGTACAATATATTACTCTCTTTCCTTACCTCTACACCATTATAGCCTTATATTTTCATTTCATATATTTTTAATTCTCATGTCACAATATATAATTATAGTTGCAGTTATAGATATAATTTATATATATCCCATTTCTGCATTTCTATGCATGTACTGGGAGTCATTCTGTTTTCTATCTGAAAAACTTTGTGGTATTCTTACATGAAGTCTTACTAGAGTATAATTCAGTAATTGTTAAGTAAGTCTTCATTTTACCTGTGCCTTTGGAACCTATTCTTTCAGCATACAGAATTCTGGGTTGGCGTCTCTTTCCTTTCTGCCCTTTATGGATGATATGCCCTCATCTTTGGGATTCTGATATTTTAGTTGAGCCCTCTTTCTTTAATTACAGGTTTTTCAGGGTGATGAATTTTATTTTCTCTATTTTAAAGATTTTTTTCATTGATTTTCATTTCATAAATTTGACTCAGATACATCTCTGTGCATGTGTGTGCATTCACACACATTTGATGTTTGGAGGGGGTTAATTTGGGAGAAATATTAGGCAATTTTCTTTTTCCAATTAGTTACATATTGGATTTTTTCATTATGTCTTTGGATGTCCTCCATGCCCTCTTAAAATACTTTCTATTCAGGCAGCCCAGGTGGCTCAGCAGTTTAGCGCCGCCTTCAGTCCAGGGTGTGATCCTGGAGACCCAGGATCCATGGGAGATCCCAGGGACCCGTGTCAGGCTCCCAGCATGGAGCCTGCTTCTCCCTCTGCCTGTGTCTCTGCCATTCTCTCTCTCTCTCTCTCTCTCTCATGAATAAATAAATTTTAAAAATACTTTCTATTCTTTTCTCTTTAAGGCTCTAGGATAGATATCTTCTGCTAAGCTACCTTCTCATGTACTCATCCTCTTTCTCTATGTGTAATATTAGTTTAATAATAAGTTTAATATGGTTTTTTACATCCATTTATGACCATACATACACTGTCTGGTAACTTAGAGATACTGCTCTAAACATTTTCAATTTCACATTTCACAACACAATTTTATTTGAATTCTTCATGCTCCCTTTGGCATCACTGTTTCTGTCCCAACTCAGGGGACACTTGAGTGATACAAGACAGTCCCCTGAAGCACTTTGCCTGAACTTCCAGCAAAGTTGCTTTCAGATCTTTTAAATTCACACAATATACTATTAATGAAGATTCACTCTAAATCTCACATACCCACTTGCATAATATTAGTGGAGTTCATTGTTTATTCATCATCTAAATTTTTATAATCTCTACAAAATAACACCACAGCTACTGCTCTTTGTTATTATTTCCCTATTTTAACTGACATATAATTTATATACCATGCCAAGTCATTTTAAGTTACTTCATTTTTTAAATATATTTAGGTACTCATAAAATTCTCCATCTTCTTATTCTTCAATCTTCTTAAATTTTAATAAATTTATAGTTTACATAAAGGACTTCTTCACATGGAGATTTGTGGATCTGTTTCTAATGTTTGTTTTGTCTCTTTTCCTTGTTTTCTTGGCTTTGTATTCCAGGCTACTGTGCCTGACAAATTTTTGTTGCATGTCAGACATTATATATAAAAATCATATAGATGATTTGATGGTACTCTTTTTCCTCAAGAAAGCATTTACTATTTCTTCTGGCAGACTTTTATGCTGGGGCTAGTTCCAAGCTATGAATTCATTTATTTGAAGCTGGGTTTCAGTGTTTGCAAATTTTGGTCTAGTTTTGGCTTGTTCTTACTCTTCTGTAGCCCCTCCAGAAATTCTAAATGAAAGTTTGGATCATATTCTAGGGCTTTTCTCTTTAAAGGCCCTGAGAAATAAATTATATCTTCTGGCCACCTAAGAGTTCCAAAGCTCTGTTTGGCTTCTTAGTCCCTCAGCTGCCACTTAAAAATCCAACACATGGGCAAATCTAAAAGCAGTCCAGACCAGTGTAGGTCAGCCCTCCCCTCTCCACATCACCCACATCTAGTCTCTGGGTGAAAAACAAATAACTTCTGGGGTTAGTATGTTATGCAGCATTTGGAATTAACTGCCTAATACAAAACTTTCCTCCATAAAGAGCTTTTATTCTCTTTGTGCCTCTAGATGTGCAAATATCTTTTGGACAAGACATTTGCTTGTTCAACTGGAAGCATGGAATCATATGTCCTAATTATTGTGTCACTGATGCCCTCTGAAGTTTGTTTCTAGATTCAGCTCCAGAAAAGCTCACTTGGATTCCTTAATCCACCATCTGACCCCTCATAGCCTCAGTGCACAAACCTTTCAGGACTATTCTGACCTTGTAGTCAACCCGTAGCTTGTATGCCCCTTCCTACTCCTATATTGAAGATGCATGCTAGCGACCTGTTATCTTTGGGTCCTCAGCACAGTATCTTGCATTTGTTATTTGCCTACTACATGCCAGTAGAAGGAAGTACAGCAATCCAAAGAAGGATGGCAATGTCTGAAAGCTGCATCACATGTCATGATAGACAAAACATTTTTGCTAACATTTTATTTTGAGTTTCACATTGAATGACCAAAGCTACTTACCTTGTCACATAAGGTAGATGCAATCTTCAGTACAAACTTTGTGATCCCCTCAAAAATGAGAAAGTTAGACCTCAGGGAGTTTAGGTAACTCACTTGAGATCATTATAAGGCTTTAAGTAGGAGAACTGGGATTAGAATTCATGCTCTTTGCATTTTGCCAGATGGCATTTTGGTATAAGCTGGCTTTGATACATGCACTGGTGGTAATTTAACCAATGCCTTTGGCACCAAATTTGGCTTCCCACCAGTGCTGGCAATTGCCACCATTTTCACATTCACTGCATAGAACCACAGGTACCTTTGTAATTCAGAACTTGTCCACTGGATATCTGAGTTTATGGTTACCAATCCCTGTACTCACTTTAACCAGGAGCTTTCACAAAGTAAAGTGAAGTTACAAGCTGTTTTTCTATGCTTTCATGTAAGAGGGATGCTTGTGTTTGTGAAGAATTATGCCAGGAGGCTGCTGGCAGCTTTTGTCAGATGACATAGGAACATCTGTTCCAATAAAGTCCTCTTCACAGACTCATTTGCAGGGAACAAGAACCTCCTCTGGTACTGTGAGAGCAGACCTGGTTAGGAAGCCTTAGATGGAATTTGGTTATTTTCTGGGTCTTCCCACTTAATCACCAGGGGTCTACAATTACAGGTGACACACAATCTAGAGGTAGTTCAGCATGGGATTGCCTTGTCAAGCCCAAAGTAGACGTCTCCAAGTGCATTGCCTGACAAGGGGACAGCTAAGCATCAGGTGGAGGGTCAAAAGGGACAATGTCTGAGGTCCACCCACCCCACCAAGTCCTGAGATATAGATAGTTTTTGGATTAGAGTAGAAAGAGGCTTCCAGTAACCATACAAGCCTCAGTGAAAAATGCTGCTCTTTGGAACAAATGGAAGGGTGTGTACCAGTCAGGCCTCCTTGTGGTTTGGCTGCTGTAGGGACCTGAGCTTCTGCAGGAGGTAAGGCTCTATCCATGTTGATGTGACACTGAAGGACCCTTCTGTTAGGATGTAGAATCCTTGTGACTCCAGTGCTGAATACCATGAGGGGATCCCTGTCTCACATCCCTGGACACCAAAAAGCTGTCTTTTTCTTTTGTTTTTGTCATACCACTGAGCCACCCTTGCACTGTGTGTGCAGAAAGAGTAATGGCTAGAGAAGCAAAAAGAAGTAGAGAATGTTAACACATGGTCAGCTTGCTTGGTGTCCCCACAAAGCAGGATACAGCTATCTACAAAGGAACTCCGTGCTCTCAGGTCAAGCCCAGTGTCATTGGTGAGTCTTTACTAGGGGATATCACCCACTGCCTGGATGTACCACTGATCCACGAGTATGTGGTGAGCACCTGCTATATACTAGGGATTTCCTGTGTTGAATGAGACTGTAGGCTCTGAAGATGCATCAGCAGGGTTCTTCAGAGAAAAAGAACCAAAAGCAGATAATAGAAGGAATCAGCTCACATGGTTATAGAGGCTGAGACGTCCCGGGATGCGTCATCTGCAAGCCGTGGGGCTGGTGGTGCAGTTCCAGTCCCAGGCGTGAGAAGACCAGTGCACAGCTCCATGACAATCAGGAGTGGGAACAAACGCTCTCTTATGTTGTGTTTTTGTTCTTTTTTTACAAGTGCCTGTTTTTCTACATCCTTGCCAATTCAGACATGTCATCAAACTTTTTGAACTTTACCGATATGTAGGTGGCACTGGTACTTCATTATCACTTAATGATGAAACTGATTTTTTATAAGGTTCATTTATATTTCCTCTTCTGAGAATTATCCGTATTTTATTTTTCAGCCCCTTTTTCTATTGTGGTTCAGTGTTCTCATTCACTTGTAGCAACTCTTAATATGTTAGGAAAATAGCCCTTGTGTGGTATGTAAATCACAAAAATTTGTAAATCTCGATGTTCACTGAAAGGTCAAATAAGAACTGCACCCCTCCACAACAGGTGCATAAACCTTCCTCAGCCATCGGGAATATACTTCATATGTGACGCGCTGCTCCAGGACTAAACTTTCCAATGAGGTTTGGCTCAGACGTTTGTCGTGTTTTATGAAAGGACCATATGGACATAGTTCTGAAACAAAATCAAAATGCACATGTCTGTACAGTTGACTGTACAGTCTTTGAATAAGCAACAAGGGTTAAAAGTTCATGCTTTGCTGTATATAATGCAGCCGACCTGAGTTTCCCTGACTTGTACCCTGGTGTGGATACCCACCAGGTAATTCCAGACACGTGGAGGGAAGAGACGAAAACTCTCCTGTTGGGGCTTCTGGACGTATCTTTCCAAGATTATTGCATCATCTAAATGGAAGAGTATGGGCAGCCTGGGTGGCTCAGCAGCTTACCGCCGCCTTCGGCCCAGGGCATGATCCTGGAGCCCCGGGATCGAGTCCTGCATCCGGTTCCCTGCATGGAGCCTGCTTCTCCCTCTGCCTGGGTCTCTGCCTCTCTCTCTCTCTGTCTCTCATGAATAAATAGATACAATACTTAAAAATAAATAAAATAAAATAAAATGAAGAGTAAATTCACCATTTGGGTGACCTGTCTCTAAGCCACGCACAACGTTCCACAGAGATAGCCATACCTTGGGGTGACAGAGAAAGGCTGGGGTGTGAGGAATTTAAAAGGTGTCTTATTTTCACAGACTGCGAAGAAATAAAATGTATACTCTTTGGCCCCCAATACAGCAGGAGACAGCTTGTGATCTGAAGGTGGGGCACAGAAGACCTTATTTGACTGATTTGGATAAAATACATTCCCAGACTGTTTCAGAGGGAAACCCCAGGGGGGAGGTGGTGGAAACAGAGAAGTGGCTCGGTGCCCCCTCCTGCAGGTGGGATGGGGGACATAAGAGTAATGAAGAGCTTGAACCAGGTGAGCGGCACTCCCTGGCTTTGTGGTTTCTGTATCCATAGGGAACACTTCAGGTGGATCCTTGTTCTATACAGGCCTCCTGTGGGCTGGAGGAGGGCCCCCCACGCTGGGAGGGCACCTGCTTTACTCTGTCCACCAATTCAAATGCTAATCACATCCAGAAACAGGCTCACAGATGCGCCAGAAGGATTAGCCAAATACCCCAGCCCCATGTCCCATCCCATCAAGTTGAACCTTCCCAGTGGGCCCAGGGCCCAGGGGCTGGGTTCTAATCCACGTCCACTTCTCCCCTGACATACGATGCGGCGAGTTCTGAGCAGCTCTGTGCCTGGCTTTTCTCATTTTCAAAATGAGGATGAGGATGGAAACTGCTTCAACGTTTATGCTGAGGTGGAAATGAGAAATACCCACAAAGAGCTTAGAGCGCGTCTGGCACAGGAAACGCCAATAAAGAGACACCAGGAGCTCCCATCCTCGTCGCTGTAGCCCCGTGCAAGTGCCTGGCCTCCCAGACTCCAGCGCATCATGCCTTCCCACGTCGTGGGGCACACACGGCACTGTCCCTCCCTGCCCTCCCCATGCTCCCCAGCCGGGTCGTGCTCTGAATTGATGAACCAAGTCTCCAAAGACAATTTTCCATCTTCTATCCATCACCATCTGTCAAGCGAAGTCAGCTACAGGAAATAAGAAAACATATTCCTCTTATCCGGAACGTCCTACAAACAAGCCTTAATTAAAAAAAAAAAAAAAAAATTGGGGCAGCCCAGGTGGCTCAGCAGTTTAGCGCCGCCTTCAGCCCACGGTGTGATCCTGGAGACCCGGGATCGAGTCCCACGTCAGGCTCCCTGCATGGAGCCTGCTTCTCCCTCTGCCTGTGTCTCTGCCTCCCTCTCTCTCTCTCTCTCATTTCTCATGAATAAATAAATAAAATCTTAAAAAAATCCTTAAAAATTTTTAAAGAATTACAGTTTTAAAGCAGCCAAATGGAAATACATAAACTCCCCATAGAAAGTACTTAATAGCAACTCTTACACTTATCAAGGAGCAACTGGATTTATCGTCCTTCTGAACAAACCGGAGGGGCGCAGCGGCCAGCGCGGCTGGGTGGGGAGGACGGAGAGAGAGGTGAACCTCGCGGTTTAGAGACTCGCGGACGCTGACCTACATTTCACTGCTTGTTGGGATGAATAAGATCACAAACGAAGTAACTGTTAATTGACTCTATAAATTCTATATATGAAAAGAAACATTCTCTTAGCAAGTGCAAGTTTGTAATTTAGCTTATGTTTTAATAATGGCTTAGAAAATTAGAAAAGAAAAAGACTGTTTCCGGGCCAGGCCCCATGAAGCTGATAAGCTGGGTCTGGTCCCCGTGCCCGGCCCGGCCCCACCCGATGTGGCTCTGCGCTCCCGCAGCCTGGGCCCCCGCACCTCACAGCCGCCTCTCCTGCTGGAACCCCCCCCCTCCGCCCACCTGCCTTTTTGCCCTGGTTCCCTTTTATTTTGCAGGTCGAAGGGTTCATTTTTGTGACTTTTCATCTTCATTCATTTCTTCAAATCTGCCCAAGCGTTTTGCAATGTTTATTTCTTCATTTGCTTAGTTCACCCACGTCACGGACCCCTTCTGTGGGCAGGGCGCTCTGCTGCGATGCCATAGTCCTGACTCGCATGCGCCGCGTGGAGTGGGGGACGCGTGGGTGAATGCAGTGCTGGGCGCGTGGTGGTGCGCCCTGCGGCGGGGAGACCCCGGGAGACCCTGCGGAGCCCAGGGCTCCCCATCCCCCAACCCGCAGGACACCCAGTCAGAGGCCTGGGGCTCACCCAGGGCTCGCAGCCGCCTGTGCAGAAGGGATCCTCATTCTCATCTCCTAAAGACCCAGTGGAGCCATGGGCCGCGCAAGGGGGGACCGGCAAGTACAAACACGACAGTCCAAGAGGTCCCCGGTGCCACGCTCTCCCCCGCAGGTCGCCCTGCCTCCTGTCCACCTGACGCAGACTTGGGGGAACCTCTCTGCTTCCTGGTCGGTACAGGGTGATCTGAATCCCTGGCTCCTGGCTGCAGGTGGGGTGGGGAGTTGACGTGGCCTGCTGCCTGGGGCTCCTGGGTACCCTGTGCCTCTGCACCCAGCGGCCCTCCCTGCCAGCCAGCTGCAGGCCCTGGGCACCTGTACCTGTTTCTCACTCTAGCCCGTACTGCACGACGCAGAGCAGGGGCTCAAGGATCACCCAAGGAATGAGCCAGCAATCAAATCATCTGGCCGCTGTTTCCAAAATCAAAGTGATTGAAACCTTCAGCTCCACATCCTACCCTCTTCCCCTCAACGCCACCCCTAAAAGGAGAACAGGATTCCGTATTGACGCCCAGCCTGGAACACAAATCATCCCAAGGCTGCTGCATGCACGCGCTGTGTTTTCTCCTCGCGGAGAGCGAAGTGGGCCTCGTGGCGTGAGGGCGGACGATCCGCCACCAGCTTGGCCACGCGCTCAGCAGGAAGCCTCACCGGGACCGAGCGCCAGCGCTCCCGGTGGCCTCCGCCCTGCTCGCCCATGGGGACCAGCCGCCCCCGCCAAAGGGGAGCGGCTCACCAGGCCTGGTACTCACGTGAGGCTGTGGGGAGACTTCCAAGACGCGCGTCCGCGTCCACGTCTCTCCTGGATGTCAAAATGTTGACTTGGTCCCTGCTAAAATGCAGCTTTGGGGGGAAAAAAATCACATCTTTTCAAATTTTCTGCAATCCCTGTCATTTGCGGCATATGCTTCTGCATAATGATGTTCCTAAGTGAAGTGACATTTCAGAGTAATGAGGCTTCAGTGACAACGTGTGAGAGATGTGACAAGTTTTCTCTAATACGGAAAAAGAGTGTAGACAAACGGAAGCCCGGGGCCGAGGCTGCCAGCTTGGAACCCGGGGGTGGTGTGCGGGGGAACACGGGTCCCTGGGCCGCTCGCTCCCCTGGAGGACCGGCAGGGTCACCTGCCCACGGGGTCAGATGGAAGAAAGGAGGGCGCCAACACGGTCTGGTCCGCACGTCCCCTCGGCCGAGCACTTCACGTCGCTCAACACCCACCTCCTCCTGCAAAGGAAGGGCGGTCACAGCCACCTCCCGGGAATGCGTCTGACAAATCGCCAACGGGTTGGGCACACGGGGGGTGGGTCGGGCCCAGGGGGGTCCCTGTGCCGGAAATGGAAATGACCGCTCTCGTTTTTAAAATGCATCATGCCTTTAGCCAGAGCTGAGAGACGCTGTACGTGGGCAGGTGGAGCAGGTGGGCCCCCAGCTGTCCCTGGCCGCTCGCAGGAGGGACTGAGGGCAGCGTGGCCCGGGGCAGGGCTCCTAATCATGAGCCTGGACCTGCTGGCTTGGGACACGGTTCAGACCTGGCCCTTCTCAAGCCTCTCAGCACCCAGCTGGGCCTCCCCCCGTGGGCACCCCCCACCCCAGGGCCTCTCGGGACCGGCCAGGGCAGCAGAGGCCAGCAGGCAAGGGGCAGTCCTGGGGGACTCACCCCTGAGAGTGTCAGGTGGAGGACAGCCTCGATGCTGAGGGCCCAGACATGTGCTGCTGCTCCCCAGGCGGTGTCCCCTCCCTCCTTGGCCACAGGGAGCACTCAGGGCTCCCCGCACGTCCCTGAACATTCAATTTGTCTTTCAAAGACAATAGTGATTAAAAAAAAAGCCCCCTACAATTGCATTCATTCATCCTGCAAACATTGGCCGAGTGCCTACCATGTGCCCGGACCCATGAAGCAGGGGACATGCAGACCGAACCTCTGGACCTAGGGCCACAGCGCAAAATCTAGGAAACAAGCTTAGGGTGCAGGAGGGGCAGAGCAAGGGCTCCCCAGACCCCCTTTGTGAGGTGGGGGACAAGGAGAAAGGGGCTGGCCTGGGAGGCAGTGAGGGGCCCCCCCTTGGTGGTCCCCAAAGGTGCCTGAGCGCCGCTCCCTCTCCGGGGGCCACTCTGCGTCTACCTCAGGGCCTGCAGAGGGGACAGCAGAGGGGCGCACACCCTCTGCGTGGGGCTCCCATCCTGAGCTCCTGCCGACTGGGGAGCGGTGACCCCCCTGCTGGCCTTTCCAGCACCTGCGTGGGTGTACACATCCCGCCGGGGCCTGATGCAGCCCCCGCGTGATGCTGCACCCCATCAGTCCCAGCGCCCCACGAAGAGGGCCAGAGGAAAACGAGGCTTCTGAGCTGCCAGCAGATTAGGAGCTGGAGACTCAGTGTCCCCACCTTTATTGCTAGCTGCAAGGCGTGGGGGGCAGGATGCTTCATCAGGAGACTGAGAATTTGCCCTCAGGGGACCTGGGGCCGTGTCTGAAGGGGACGCCCTCCCTGGGGACAGCCCAGCTCTAAAGCAAGGTGAAACAGGGTGCCGATCCCCAAAAGCGAAGGCACTAGGGCGTTTATTTTAGCACAGCTCAGACCCTCCCCATTCCTCCTGCCCCCAGGACACCTGTGACCTAGGCACCCCGACTGGTGTCACAGCCGAAGTGGGTTGGCCTGTGCCCGCCCCCCCAAGATGTGTCCGTCCAGAACCTCAGAACATGACCTTACTTGGAATAAGGGTCTTGGCAGACGCCAGCGAGGCCACCGTGGGTGGGGGTGGGCCGTACCCCCAGGGACAGCATCCTTCCAGGAGACAGAGATGCAGAGAGGGAAGGTGGCGAGCTTGTGGGTGAGGCAGGCCCTGGGGGACTAGTCCCCGCATGCTCCCCGCTGTCCCCGGAGCCAGATCAGACTCAGGAGGAGCCGAACCCACCGACGCCTTGACCTCTGACCTCCGGCCTCAGGAGCCTGGGAGCCCAGAGAGAACAGACACCGCGGCCTCAAGCCTCTGGTGCTTGGCGCTTTGTTACGGTGGCCCGGGAACTCTCGCCAAGTCCCCGGGGAGTCCCCGTCTGTTCTCCGCGGCCGCCTCCCCAGGAGCCCCGAATCTCTTAAGGAACGTCCCACCACTAATTAGCCTCCTCCGCATCCCCAGGTCCCGGCCCTGGGGTCGGCACACAGTAGGTGCTCATTAAGAGCTCGTTAAGCGGCCCTGAGCTCCAGACGCGTGATCCCAGGGAGTCTCCTTGGACGTCACCCGGCAGGACCAGGGGGCACCCCCGGGTACTTTCTCGCCAGGGAGGAAGAAGCTTGGGAAGAGTGAGCTGGTGGCAGACAAAGGAAGGGAGCTTCTAAGAGACATTTCAAACGCGGGAGCCAGACGCAGGGCAGGCAGGCCAACGAGGACGGTCGTGTGGACTAACGAGACCGAGTCTCCACACAGAGTTCTTCCCACCTCCCTTTAAGGAGCGGAATCCGCCCCCCGGACAGGACAGTGGGCGCCGCGGCAGCCGGTGGGTGTCGGGGTGAGTGCCCTTCCAGGCCCAGGGGGATGCTGAGGGGCCGCTGCAGGGCCCTCCCAGGGTCAGCCGGCCCGGGCGAAACCTGCACGCAGGACCCTGGGCTGCGTGTCCTGCCTGCCGCAGGACACCCGGCACCCGGTGGCCTCGGGTCACCCCGGGGTCCCACCCATGGGTGCCCAGGGGTGTCCTCAGGTCTCTGCAGCCCCCGCCCCCCATCATTCCCTGCTCCTCCTTCCTGCCACCATTGGGGCTCCCTCCCGTGCCCCGGGGTGGTGGGGGTCCAGGCCCTGCCCCATTTGGACCACACGGTTGTGGTGCCCCTGCAGCGGGCACAGGCTGACTTCCCAGTGGGTGCCACCACTGTGGACTTGGAGGGAGGGCCTCTGGTCTTCTGGGATGGGCCTCTGCTCCCAAGGGGGCACTGCAGGCTCCACTGGACGGGGGGTGATCACCAGGGCCCCCATCTCTCTGGGCTCCAGCGCCCGGCCTGTGGGACTGGAGGTTACGTGGCGGGTCTCTGGTGCGGGGCCTCCCTGGCCTGGGGACCCCTCAGGGCTGCCTGAAAGCCGCTCATCCTCCACTGCTTCTTCATAGAAGCCCGCTGAGCGGTGCCTGCACCTGGGCTGTGCCCGGCTTGGGGCGCCCGGGGGAAGGACGGGACCTGCCTGATGTGGGCGGATGGGAGAGAGCGATAAATAGAATAATTAAGGAAGACGCGGCTACAAGGAGGGGAGGCAGGGAGCACTGTGGTGGGGAGGACTCTGGGGGCTGGCTCCTCGGAGGGGAGGACTGTGGGGAGGGGATCACCGTGCAGGGGTGATCACAGGGGGAGGGCGGTGCTGGAGGACTGTGGGTGGTGCCTTGCAGGGAAGGACCGTCGGGGGCTGCACAGGCTCCTCTGCTCTGTTCTCTCACCCCACCCTCCAGTGGTAGCTGTGGGTTCCTTGATGCCCTCGGTTATTTTGCAGGTGCCTCCTGCACAAACCCGGGGAGAAGCATATTAGTATTAGTGACTTCTTAGCTGTTGGTGCCAGGCTCCATGTTGAGAGGTTGGCATGGGTTAGCTCACGGCATCCTCGGCCAATCTCCTCTGCAGTAAAGGGGAGATACGTGGGGACCGGCCATTAGCCGGTAGGTGCAAGCCCTGGCTGTCATGGATGATCCCCTGTCACTGATGTAGGACTTTGGTCTCCAGCTCTGGTCCCCGTAGCCCACCTGCCACCGAGTGCTGGAGGAGTGGGCGAGTGTGCAGCCGCTCCATCCTCCCTCCGTCCTATTGATGCAGTCTGGTCATCCCCATCAGACCCCCAAGGAGGCTTCCCAGAGGGGGAGCTTGGGAAGGATGAAGGAGTGCAGGCTCCCACTGCCACCTTACACGTGGCAGGAGCACTCTGGGGCATTTTGACTCGGTCAGGGGGCTGGGGCTTGGCTTGGCCACAGATGCTGGTGCTCGGAATAAGTCAGCCATCCATTCGTGGACACGCGGGCAGCTCCTAACCTCGCCGTCTGGTTGCATCAGAACCACACAGGAAAGGAAGCCAACGTCCTCCAGGATGATCGCATGCATGCAGCATGTTTCAACAGATGTTTTCATCCGAAAGTGTTGTCTAAAAGAGCAATTTCACGGATTAAAGACTGCAGAAACCTAGCTGTCCAGATGCATTTCCTCTTTGGAGATTACAGCATGTTGCCAAGCAAAGAGCACGAGCGAGCGCGGCGCTCCCGGCCTGTTGAAAGCCGACGCTGGCTTTGCCCTGCTCTGCGTGGCTCGGACGCCGGGCTTTGGCGGCTCTCGGATCTGTTATCCGACTCCTGTGCCGTTGGCTTCCTCCTGTCGTGTGTTCACAGCACGCCTTGCCGCCTACAGGCGCCTTCACCTAGCCTGCCCCGGGTCTGCTAACCCTTATGAGCAAAGTGTGTGCAAAGCTGGGGTAACGGAGCCCAGAGGCGGGAGCCGGCGGTAGGACCGTGGAAGCCCCCCGCAGCTGCTCAGAGGCAGCCCCTTCATCTCCCAAGGTATGCTCGTCTCTGAATTCCTCTCTTGGTAAAGAGAAAAAAAACAAAAAACAAAAAACAAAAAAACCTTTGCCAGCTCGCAGGTGCTCATGCACGAGGCAGGACTTTGTGAGCACGGGCTGGTGGAAAGGAAGCTGTTCCCAGGATTTATGCAACCCCTTTCCCCCAAGGAGCTCCAAGGCTTACAAATTCCATCATTTTAGCCTTTTATATACTCATTACAGTGGTTTGGGAAACATTTCAAAATTAGACAAGCATTAGCTTAGCTTATAAAATTAAAAATAAACTGTTAACAGCCTTAATGATGTTGTATTAAATGCCAGAGCTAATAATACCTCACATTTCTTTAATACTTTATGGCTTTAAGCATACTTTTAAATAACTTCTCATCCTGGAAGACTTTCACAACAGACCCCTCTGGGAGAAGGCTGGCTGCCCCGGCTCACCCGCAGGGCGGCTGGCAGCGTGGGGTGGGGACAGGTGGCCAGGGAGAGCAGAGGGTCCGTGTGGGCTCCGAGGGTGCTGGAACCTCAGACCCGTGCCAGCGGCCACCGCCCCGCTCTGACCCCACAGCTAAGGCCTCTTCGCCAGGAATGCTTCCTGGGGAGGGGACACTCAGGGCCCGGATGGGGAGCTTAGGAGGGCAGGGCCTCACACTCCCCCCCCCGGGGGGGGGCAGTGGAGACGCCCCCCTTCCAGCCCGTGGGCCCAGGGCTGCAGGGGCGATACGCAGGTGTTGGGTCTGTCCACGTCTGCTCCCTTCGGGTCTCTGCCTCTGTCCGGGGGAGGCCAGCCTGCAGAGCTCGGGAGGCTGCCCACCCCAGAATCCTCAGCTTTTATGCAGAAGATGCTGTAAGATTCACAGTTCCCGACACAAAATGAAAATGCAGGTCTTTGTTGAAAAATGATGAATGATTTGCATGAGCAGGGTGTCTCCGCGGCCTCAAGGGAGCTGCACACCGGCCCGTGCCCCCGCCTGCCCCTGCCAGGCCTCGCCAGCCCTGCCGTTGACCACCGACCCCCAGCAACAAGGCCGGGCGGTCACCACGGAAGGGGGAGTCCTCAGGTCAGGGGCGGTGCTCGGCTCCCCCGCTGGTCGGCTTGACCTCGTTCGGTTCCCAGGTTGATGGGTCGGGGAGCGGCGTTTCAGAAAGACTGAGGGCTTGCCTGGGCCGCAGAGAATCTGGGCTTGCTGGGGCCCAGCCCTGAACCCAGGCTCTTGATCACTCGTCCCCTCCTTGGTGGGCTGGGGAGGGACACAGGGGTCAAGCGGGCTCAATCCACACTCCGCTGCGTGTTCCTCTGGTGGCCTTAGAACATTCTCACAGCCTGGGGGGGCTCAGGGAGCCGGTCAAGTGTCTGCCTTGGGCTCCAGTTATGATCCTGGGGGCCTGGGATCAAGTCTTGCATCGGGCTCCCGGCTCAGAGGGGAGTCTGCTTCTCCTTCTGCCCCTCCCCCTACTTGTTCTCTCTCTCTTTCAAATAATAAATAAAAACTTAAAAAAATAAAACAAGACCATCCGCACAGCTTTCTTAGGCCCGTACCCTCTCTGTGCCTTGCAGGGAACGCGTCCAAGAGCAGCGCTTGCCGGGAAGACAGAGGACGAGTCCCGAGCTCCGCAGAGAGAGAACAGGGTGCTGTAAGCACAGTGCCCACCAGGCTGCAACCTCTGCTGCCCTCTGGCTCCAGGCTGCCCAGTCTGGGGACAGGCCCGTGCCCGTGGGGGTTGTTTCCACCCCCAGGTATGCAGCCCGCCCTCTGCGTCATCCCCTGCAGGCCTGCGGCTGCTCCTGGATGCACCCCTGCCTGCAGCCCTCGGTTGGGACGGGGGGCGTTTCTCTGTGAGCCTCACTAGCAAATTCACAGAACCCAGGGAGGGGTCATGAGAACCTCTGCTTTGTCACCATTGGCCAGGAGCCAGAGGACGATGGGGACTTGTGTCTGTGGGGGGGTGGGGGGGCAGATTTGTGGGACCGGGCCCTTAACTCAGTGGCACACCGAGTCCAACTATAGGACGCCCGGCTGGTGTGCAAGGATTGCTTGCACTACTGGGTACCCCAATTCCCATCACCTGCACACACACACACACATTGGAACTGGGCCCTCGGAATCATGATTATGATTTAAATGCTGTCCTGAGTGAGCTCAGGACTCACCACACCCGCTTCTGCAGCCGACTGTCCCTCGACACGTGCCCCAGGGGCTGGTGCTCTCCTGTCTGTCCCCCCATGGTCAATGTCTCTTCTGAGCCACTTTCACTCAGGCCTGAGAACAGAAGCCCCAGCCCCTCAGCCGTCCTGCCCTCGGCGCCTACGGGGCTTGGGCACACCTCGTGCATCTGTGAAGTGGACACCGTGGTCCTTTCCATCAGGATTTTATATATATATATGTATATTTTTTATATATTTCTATATATCTTATATCTTCTCCCGTGAACGTATTTTCTTTGCTTTAATGACATGCCTTCTTGCTTTATGACCCTCAGATCAAAGTTCAAGTTAATTTCCACGTAGCTGGTTCTATAATATTTAGACGGTGCAAGTTACAAAATGAATCCTCATAATTCTTGTGCGGAGTATTTCACCAATTATGCTACTGGAGCTGAAGATTATGATTTTATAAATATCATACTATTATAAATATTATAAATAATTTTTATCATTTTAGTATAACAACGTACTATAATGCAACAGGGTTTTTAGTATAACAATAAAACAGACTAATATAAATTGTTTATTTGGGGAATAAATGACCCAGAATAGGGTTTCAAAATATCTGTGTAATTATCTGAGTGCTGAAGCAATTCTTGGTCCATATCAGAACATAGATTTGCTTTCGTTTGTTATGAATGCTTAGCAAATGCTGGTTATTTTGTAATCTTTTCTTTCCTCCATGATCAACACGGTCTTTTCAGTGAATAGCAATATCATTTTTTTTTAAAAGGATGATTTTGCCCAAAGTCTTATCAAAGCCTAAGCCAATCAACTTCCGTATTAGTCTCTAAAACAATTTATTTTGGGGGACTCCTGGGTGGCTCAGTGGTTGAGCATCCACCTTCAGCCCAGAGCATGACCCCGGGGTCCTGGGATCGAGTCCTGCATCGGGCTCTCTGCATGGAGCCTGCTTCTCCCTCTGCCTGTGTCTCTGCCTCTCTCTCTCTCTGTCTCTCAAGAATAAATAAATAAAATCTTTAAAAACAAGTAAATAAATAAATTTACAAAAACCTTGTGAAGACAGTATAGAAAATTCCCTTAAACCCCCATGCCTGGTTTCCCGTATTATTAATCATATATTTGTGTAGTACGTTTATTAAAGTTTATGAACCAATATTGACACATTGCTATTACCTGGACTCCATATTTATTTAGATGCCCTTAGTTGTCACCTAACGTCCCTTTTCTGTTCCAGGTCCACCTCCAGGGTCCCACACCACATTTGTCATGTCTCTCCGGGCTCCTCTTGGCTGTGAATGGCCTCCATTTCCTTGTTTTCAGTGATCTTGACAGTTTTGAGGATTGGCTGGTATGTTGCAGAACGGCTCTCAAAGGGATGGATCTGATGCTTTTAGGAAAGTAGATGGGGTAACTTAGGGGGTTGGGGAGAAAGACTGGGGAGGGGAGGTGCTGTTTTTCATCCCATCCTCTCAAGGCTCTTTTTCTGGTAATTTCTGGTTCTTTTGTTGTCTGAGAATGATTCTGTAGGATTCTTAGTCTCTTACATTCATTAAAGTGTCTTAACGGCGAGAGTGTGGCCTACTGTGGTGTGCACGCCACGTGGACCTGAGAAGACTGTGTGTTCGGCTGCTGGAGGGTGAGGTAGTCTCCAGATGCCGATTAGATCCAGCGGAGTGATCCTGCTCGCGTCAACTATAGCTTTAATGATTTTCTGCCTTCTTGATCCACCCATTACCGATGTCAACGTCTCCCACGCAATAGAGGTTTTGTCCATCTCTTCTTTCACTTTTTACCTGATGTATTTTGACATTCTGTTGTTGCATACACACACTTTTTAAGATTATGTCTTCTCAGAGAACTGACCCCTTTGTCGTTATCTAACGTCCCTCTTCATCCCTGATCATCTTCCTTGAACAGAACTCTGCTTTTTCTAAAATTAATACAGCCACTCCAGCTTTCTTTTAATTACTTTTAACCTATCTGACTCTTTATTTGTAAAGAGTGTAGATCGTATATACTTGGGCCTTGTTTTTTATTATTTTTTTATTTTTTATTTTTTATTTTATTTTATTTTTAATTTTTATTTATTTATGATAGTCACAGAGAGAGAGAGAGAGGCAGAGACACAGGCAGAGGGAGAAGCAGGCTCCATGCACCGGGAGCCCGATGTGGGATTCGATCCCGGGTCTCCAGGATTGCGCCTTGGGCCAAAGGCAGGCGCCAAACCGCTGCGCCACCCAGGGATCCCGGGCCTTGTTTTTTAAACCATTCTGACAATCTCTGCATTTTATTCGGTATATTTAGCCCGTTCATATTTAAAATGGTTTTTAAAATATAATTATATCAATAGCAATCTTTTTTTGTACTGTTTTCTATTCATTTCGCTTCTTGTTTTTAAGTTTCACCCTCTCTCCCTGTTCTTCTCTAGTCTCAACTATTTTATAAGATTCCATTTTATTTCTGTTCTTCCTGTGTTACAGTCATTGAAAAAAAAAATTAGTCACTACTATTTTTAACATTTTTGACAAATCTAAGCCCACCTTCAAGTAACACTGCCCCTCCACCATGTAGTGCAAGGGACTCGTAATGGAATATTCTGAGTTCTTCTTGTCATTTCACTTGTCCATACACTGTAACCACCCGGCAGATTGTCACCATTACTATTTTGAACACCAGTTATCTTTTTGATCAATTAAGAATAAGAAAAATAAGAGATATTTGTTCTTCTTCATTTATTCCTCCTCCAACAGCCTTCCTTTCTTTATGCAGTGTGGCTTCTGTTCTATATAATATACTCTCCTTCTTGAAGAACTTCTCTTACCATTTATCATGGGTCAGGTCTGCTGGTGATGAATTCCCTCAGGTTTTGCTTCTCTTAAAACATCCTTATTTCTTCTTCACTTAAAAAAATATTTTTACACTTATTTTGGAGATAGTGCATGTGCATGAGTAAGGGGAGGGGCAGAGGGAGGGAGTCTTCAAGCAGACTCCTTGCTGAGCCCAGATAACCCAACAAGGGGCTCGATCCCACGACCCTAAGATCATGACCTGACCCAAAACCAAGAGTCAGGTACTCAACTGACTGAGCCACCCAGGAGCCCCACTTCTTCAGTTTTAAAGTATAATATCATGAAGAGTAGGATTTTTTAATTTCAATATTTTAAATATTCCATTCCACGGGCTCAGTGTTTGCATAGTTTCTGCTGAGAGGTCTACTGAACTCTTACTCTTGTTCCTGTATAAGTAAGGCATTATATTTTCCCATGGCTTCTTTCAAGTTTTCTCTTCCTCTTTGGTTTGCTGATGTTTCAATATAATATGAATACAATAGGCCTAGAAGCATTTTTAAAAATCATGCTTGCTGTTTCTTGAGCTTCCTGAATCTGTAGTTTGGTGTCTGTCACTAATTTTGGAAAGTTCTTAGCCATTTTTACACATATATATGTTATATGCATATACATGTATACATAAAATCAATCAATCTATCTATCTATCATGTATTTTTTTCCGTTTTTTGGTGTCTTTCTTTTTCTTTTGGTATTCCAATTATACACCTATGTTACACCTCTTGAAATTGTCCTATGATTACTGGATGTTGTGTTTGTTTCATGCTCTTTCCCTTTACATTTTAGTTTGGGAAGTTTTTGTTAATCTGTCTTTAAACTCTGATTCTTTTCTCAGCTAAGTCTTCAATTGGCCCACCCATCATAGGGGTTCCTCATTCCTGTTATAATATTTTTGATTTCTGGAATTTCCTTGTGATTCTTTCTTAGAGTTTTCATCTCTGCTGATGCGACCTGTGTGTTCTGGTGTGTTGTCCACTTTTTCCATCAGAGTCCTTTACGTATTATTCATAGCGATTTTAAATTCCCTGTTTTATAATTCCAAACTTGGTGCCATATCTGATTCTGGTTCTGATGCTTGGTTTGTCCCTTCAGAGAGTATTTTTTGTTTGTTTGTTTATTTATTTGTTGCCTACAGCAAAGAATTTTGTAATATTTTGTTAAAAGCTAGGTGTGTTGTATTGGGTAAAGAAGAAACTGAGGTGAACGGACATTCCATGGGAGTGTTTATGTTAATCTGGCTAGGATCAGGCTGTGTGTAACGCTCACCATATACACATGCCAGAGGCTTCCAGTCTCCTAGTGCCCTGTTCATGTCCTGCTACTGACCTGGGCTCCCATAGTACTTCATCTCAGAGAGAGCCTCTGCCTTGAAGCCTCTTCAGCTGTAACCCACTGCTGGGGATTGTGATCCCTTGTTGTAGAGAAGCCTCAGGCACATTTCACAAGGGTCTCTCCTCCCCCTGCCAGAGCCATGTGGGGACCCTGTTCGGATCTTCACACTGTGAATCTGGGAGACGTCCTGGACATACTGCTCATGAAGATGGGGACCCCTAGGACAGAGGTCCCAGGCATTTCTCATTTTCACACCCGTGCACACCCAGCCTATAGAAATGTGTCACAATGCCCATTTAGTTTCCTCTCACTTTATGGCTCCAGCAACTTTGGCCCCAGGTGCCATTTATTATTACCTGGATTCACCCAGATTCCCACATTCTCTCCGGATGCAGGGTGCTGTTTGCACTGTGATCTTAGTTCTCAAGTGGGCTCCAAAAAGCCATTAGTTTTCAGTTTGTTCAGTTTTTTTCTTCTTGTAGGGACAGGTGTGATAACTTCCAAGCTTGTTATATGTCAGAGCAGAAACCAAAAGTCCTGTTGACAGGGTTTTTGTGAGAACCAAATTAGGTCAATTCCCCGAAAACATTTTGGAAATTGTGTACTGGAATGCAGAGTCAATAATTATGACTTTATGTATTGATTTTTAATTAACATTTAGAGATGTGCCAGTGCTTGTATTTGGACAGAATTCAAGATGTGCCTGTCTTTTCTTTTGTCTCAGCTGGACCCTTGGAGCATGTCTGACCCGAGGAGCCCCACTCTGGGTCAATGGCTACCTTTGTGACCACCCGGCGACAGGAGAGCACCCTCTGCCTTGCCGGCGGTCGGGTGAAATTGCAGGAGGGCCAGCGTATGTTCTGGGCTCCTGGACTTGTGGGGGTGGGCGGAGGCACGGAGGCACACTCAGTCTGCGCGGCTCGGTGCCACGTGAGTGGTTCCCACAGACCACAGCTGCTGCCGCCCTAGCGCCTCAGAGCTGATGAGCCGATGGGTGTGGGCTTGCCCGCGAACTGGGCCCCAAACTGAGGCATCTGCCTTGCTGCTCATTTTTACCAGTTGGTTTACTCCAGCTGAGAGTCATAATTCAATGCCTGCAGTCAGGAAGTTCAGCCCCTGCTCTGCGGATTCCCTTATTTCCACAGCACTGGCCGGTTCGGTCCTACCTATTCCCACAGCCTTGCTCTTGCCCCCTTGCCTCGCCCTCTCCACCCTTGGCCACCACCTGAAGGCAGTGGACTGCAGAGGAGAGGCATGCTCAGCAAGACCCTGCCTTTTCATCTCTCTGTGTGAATCAGGGACACTGCTGGGCCCATCTGAGTTCTAAACTCCTGTTCTCTAAATTAACTTCACAGGGCTGTCGTGAAGATCAGTCACGACAGGCATGGAGTCCCGTTGCGTGGTCGGCGCGTGGTTCAATAAACGTAGCTCACACGAGCTGCCCCCGCATCTCTGGCTTGGCACCTGTGTCATCTCCTGCATCCCTCCCTCACTCTCTCCTCCCGGGTAGGCTGGCACTGCCCCAGCGGGTGAGGTGCCAGTTAAGCTCTCTGCCTACTTGGTGTGAATTCTAAGTAGCAGAAAGCACCCCCCATGCAAGTGCCCTGACTGCGGTGCGAAGACGTAGCCCGTGGCCCAAGTGAGGCCTCTCCAGAGTCCAACCAAGGGTGTGCTGTTAGAGCTGATGAAGGAGTTAGGAATTTCTTCCGTCTCCACCAGGGACATCTCCTTAAACTTCATTTCCATGGTTGCTTCTCCCTTTGGCTTCTAAATACACAAGCAAATGTCTGGGCTGTCTCATAGGCTTGTCGGTGGGGGTCAGAGGAGGCGGGCCCAAAGAGGACCCGAGGGGAAGCTATGTTTCTAAAGATAAGCTTTGGAAATGGTAGGTTAAGCTGAACAGATTTTTTTTTTTTTTAATTTGTTAAACTCTTTTCAGAATGTTTATTCTCATGGCTGGGTCCTGGGATCTCTAGGATGAAGATATTGTGCATCTGATCACTCATCAGACGCCAAAGCTTTCTCCATTCCTCTCCCCTTGCTCTCAGATACCCTTTTGTTTTCTCCCTATGACGTCATCTTGCAGGAAGGATGCCCAGTGTGGAATTCTCTTTGAAAACACTGGCAGCAGTTCCAGAGAGACTATGGCAAGGTTCCATTTCCCTTTCTGGTATTATACCTACAGGACTTTCCAACCAGGGATTCTGTGACTCTGCGGCCCACAGGCTCAGGGCTGCTGTCTGAGTCTCTGCGTAGCAAGCCCTGCCACCTGCCTCCAGCCCCCTGATGGCTCGTCAGGGAGTAGGTAGCAGGGATGTCCTAAGAGGACACATTCTGGGGATCCCTGGGTGGCGCAGCGGTTTGGCGCCTGCCTTTGGCCCAGGGCGTGATCCTGGAGACCCGGGATCGAATCCCACATCAGGCTCCCGGTGCATGGAGCCTGCTTCTCCCTCCGCCTGTGTCTCTGCCTCTCTCTCTCTCTCTGTGTGACTATCATAAATAAAAAAAAAAAAAAAAGAGGACACATTCTGGCATTAGAGGTGCCAAGACAGGAATCCTGCACAAGGCAGGACCCTGTGAAGATACTTAAGATACTCCACTAACACACAGTTTCCTTTTTTCTTTTTCTTTTTTTTTTTGGATCAAAATACATGAGCACAAATTACTAGATGTATATGCTTGTCAGCACACATCTAATGCATGTTTGTTTTTCTGAGTACCTTGCATAGTGCGTATTACAGGATAAGCATTTAGCAAATGTTGTTGAATGAAGGAATAGAAATTATATCCTGGAATCTTGAGAAATACCATCTTGGGGATGATGGTGAACAGATAGCCTAATTAAAACCAGATGCCAAGGAGATTTTTAAATGTCTCGGGGGATGACATTCCCATCATTTATTTGGTAAAAATTGCTCTCTGCTCCATCTTGAAGCCAGATATTTTCTGGCACTGGAAACACAATCTAAATAGCATTTAATTCTAGTGAAGCTTTTCTCACTTCCTGCTCATGATCCAATTTGACTTTAGGCCAATCTAGATTGGCCCAATTCACTGCAAGCCTTGTCTCATCTTGAGTTAACCTTGTTGGGCAACCAGGCTTGTTCTTGCTGTCATAAGCCACAGTAAGGCCATGGAATAGGTAGCCTCAAGCATCATTCTGCTGGTGGGCCCTGCTAGTTGACAGGCCACGCTCCTTCTATTACTTTTGCTTTACCTGAAGGTCTGTCTCCAATATTGGAAGATGAGATGCTTCCTGGAGCCTGTAGCAAATGTCCAGCTGGGAGGAGATGGACACCTGCACCAGCTAATGGCAGTTGAGATGGAAAGATGGGGACCAACAAGACTTTTTTGGAGTAGGGATGCAGCTGATACTGGATTTGGTGGTGTGAGCAGTGGAGAAGGGGAGAGAATGTGAGGAATCAACAATTTTTCTGTTTGGGTTGGAGCAACTGGACTGCCACGCCATTTATAGGAGTAGGAAAGACTCACAAGGGCACAGGACCCAAGAGTTCAGTTGTAGACATAACTAGTCTGAGATGACATTAGACATCCACTATCAAAAAGGCAATTAGATTTGCTAATTCTGGGGTCCAGTGGCCAATGTTGGGATCCAGGGAGTCATCAGCGGGTGGAGGTATTCGCAGCCCTGGGACTGGATGGAATTCTCTAGGACATGTGTGGAGAAATGGTGCAGGGCTGACCTGAGCCTTGGAGCACTCCAAGGCTGGGAGCCCCAGCTGAAAGGGGCTGTCACTGGGAGGAGGTGGCTGCCAGGACCACATGGTGTCCAGAAGCCATTAAGGTAGGGGAGTCAACTAAACAAACTACCACATACAAAAAGACCAGTGACTTATATGTGCTGACAGGAAAGTCACTGGTGATTTTAAGAAAGGACAGGGTTGGGAGGGTAGCAGGCAAAAGTCAGAGTGAAGTGAGTTTATAAGAGGACACGGAGACAAGAAGTGAAGGTGGTGATGCCGGTGACACGAATGGTCATGCACTGGAGGAATCAGTGGCTAGAGGGAGATGGGAGCTCAGAATTTTGGTCATTTTTATTTTTGGAAGATAGCATATCTACCAGTGCTCGTGTGTAAGGAGAAGTCCATGAGCTCACTGGTCACAGAGCGTGCACAGCCCTGTCTCCAAGGCCAGGGAGACAGCAGAGGAGGGGCTCTCAGATCAGGGTGGGTGCCACTTGGGACACAGAAAGGGGTGGCGGGGGTGAGCACAAGATCAGGGAGCTGGTGCATTTTGGAGTGAAAAGAAGGACAGCTCCTGTCTTATTAAGGAAATACGAGGTGCTGGCAGGCTGAGGAGGTAGGTGAGGGCGTGGAATGTTATTTTGCAGAGAGGAGAAATAAACATTTTATAAACGTGCTTGGATTGCTGAGCAATTTTGCCTGCCTTCTTGATAGAGAATTTAAGGAAAGCCCCGGAGCCAGGGCTGCGTGTTTGACTAGAACCGTATGCAGCGCCAGGGTGGGGTGCAGCGTGGTGCAGAGAAGGGCCTGGTGCCAGAGGAAATGAGGGGTGAGGGGGCTGAGATGGTGAAGAGGGTTTAGGATGATGAATCATAGGATCTAATTTGAGCAAAGGGTGAAGCCAGGACACAACGGGGCCGGTAGATCTCAAAACACCGATTGGTGGTGCAATTAAGTCAACATCTAAATCCTGTGATCTTGACTCTGGCAGCAAAGACATGTGAAGTGGGCACTAGAGTTAGGATGCTGGAGGGAGGAGGCAACCCAGGGGTTCTGGAGTTGAGAGTGCATCAGATACAACATGGGAGAGGATGGGGGGCAGGAAGACACCCCCAGAATCTGGAGACTGAGCAACCGGAAGAGCAACATCTTTGGGCACTGATATCATGGTGGCCCCTAAGGTGGAGAGGCAAGTTCCAGAGTCTTCAATAAATACTGGAGAGACCTGGATATCAGGTGATGGCCACATGGGGTGGGCAGCTGACGGAATGACACATGCTTTCAAGGAAGTAGATAAAAATGGGTTTAGATGCAACAAAAGCATAAAAGCACACTCACCTGACTCCTAGGCCTGAGGTCCAGGTGTGTGGGATGAGTAGTCCCAAAGTGACAGGGAGATGGGGAGGTGACGCTCCAGGGGCACAGCCAGATCTCAAGCCCGAAGAAAGAGAGACTACCGGTGGAAGAAACTGAAGATTCGGGAGGGTTTGGCAATAGGCAGCAACCACAGAGGGCACGGCAAAAGGGAATTTTGTGGAGCAGGGGAGTGTGGAGGATGGACCCCCCCTCCCCCTTTAGGGGATGTACAGGGCTGTGTGGGACTCAGGTATGGGCAATGGGGAGGATGTATCTTCAGAACATGATCATGTCTTACCCCTCATCCATGCTGAACCAAGCCACCATGATTTCTTGTGTGACCTAGCGCGGCTCTCTGCTTCCCGGTCCCTGTTCTGTGCTGTTCTCCACACAGTAGCCCACAAGACTCCTTGGCTCAGAGCCCTCCTGTGGCTCCCATCTCATGGGGAGAAGAAGAGCCTTTGTTTCTGTCCAATCTGTCACTGCTTCTTGGACTTCATCTCCTACGGACATGTGCCTCCCACTAGGTCCACCCCACTGACCTCCTGGCCTTTCCTCATGTGCCTCGGGCCTTGGCATGTGCTGCCCCTTCTGCGGGGAACACATGACTCAGAGAGGTGCACAACACACTCCTTCACCTCATCTGGATCTTGGCTCAAATGTCGGTTTGGCAGGGGGATCTCCCCTGACCCCCTTATCAACACGCACCACCCCCTCCGCCGGCTCTCCCTCTGCTTCATTTTTTCCCCACGGTTCTTCTCATTTGGCATAACACGTATTTGCTTATTTTGTGTCTGCCTCTGCTAAAATGCAATCATTTTGTCATTGTTTTATCCTTAGCACTTTGAATGGAGCCTTGAACATAGAAGGCATTCTATAAACATTTGTTTAATAAGTGTTCAATGTATAAATGTTGCTATTTATGAAGACTTTGATGATCACACAATATGTACCGTGTGCAATTTCTGCTTTCGGTAAGTCAGAGAAGTTGACTTTGAGTTTAAGAATGATCAGATTGTATGTCACATAGTGTTGTCACAAGGCTTATCCGCTGGTAGCAGCGTGCGGCAATTCACGATAGCTATTATATACATCGTGTTGTTTATAATGATTAGAACTCCTATATCCTTACTTACCTTTTCACCTCCTTGACCTATCAAAGGATAAAAGAATATTCAGCTACTTTGGGGGACCTGACACATTCTTTTCATATCTCAGTCTGATTTTCCTTTCTCTGCTTTGATTCTGTGTGTTATTTGGCACATAAAGGTTGATAACTGTCATCCTATTGTATCAAAATGAACACTTAATCAATAAAACATTGCCCGCTTTGTCCTGTGTCTTTTTTTTCCCCCTTGACTCATACTTTATCTTAGGTCATTATTGCCTCTTTTACTTTCTTTGAGATTTGCTTGGCACATATCTGCCCATCGCTTCACCTTTCATCTTTCCAAACCTCTTGGTTTTAGTCAAGTCTCTGGTTAGATGTTGTGTAGACAGACTCTGGGTTTTGTTCCACTTCAAGAGTCTTTAGCAGTGAATTTAATCCCTTTACACTTTCTGCCAAAAGCAATGCGCTTGGTCAGATTTCTATCTATTGCTTTTTGTGCTTTTAATCTCTTTTGTTTTCTTGCTTTTGTTATCTTCCTTTTATCTTTGTCATTTGGTCTTTCTCTTTGTGAATAGTGATTTTGAGGGCATCTCTGCTATGCTAATTATTCAATTTTGTCACCTTTTCCTTGGTTTCTAAGTCTTACAAATTTCTCTAGTTGTCAAGGTCTACTAAGTTTCTAAGTGGCCCCTCTGCCTCCGTGAGATCCAGAAATCTTCACTCTTAATTTCTTCCAAAATTCAATTTCCCAACTTTCAGGTTTTGTTGCTAAATTCTGGAATTAGACAAAGCTCACTGGTTTTTAAACATCTTCTCTGTATAGATTCTATTTTAAGATTTATCAATGATACATAACTTGGAGCCATATTTTCACAAAGTATTAATTGTATGTTTGAATGGCCCCAGGGTTCACTATTACCTCTTATATTATAGCTCTTCCACTCTGTTCGGTTTCTTTAACCCATCTCACCATGGACTAGATGCACTAGGAGGTGATTTGTCCAGGCAGGGGACACGGGTGTTCTATGCAAAGATAGAGTTTTACACATCTGAAACTTAATTTTTCTTGACTTCGTTTGCAAACGCCAACTGAGCAGGATATAGTATAATTAAATGCAAATATTTTTCTCTAAAAATGCTTTAGATATGACCCCACTGCTTCCTGCATGACACAGTTGGAGACAAGAAACCTGATAGAAGGTAGCCTTGCCTACCATTGTCAGCAAGTGCTGCCCCAGGCCCGAAATCTACCCATCCTAGGGGAGTAGGCTCAGTTTGCACTGCTGACAGACGGTCCTGGCCCCTTTCCCATGCTCAGCATCTCATTGGAATACTGTAAATAGAGACTTGGAGCTCAAGGAGGTGATGTGAGTTGTCCACATCCAGCAGCAGGAGCGGGGCTGGATCCCAGGCTTGCATCCAGGTCTTGTTGCCTAAAAACACTATTTGCAGGGCGCATTCTCTAGGCACTCGCCCACCTCCATGAAAGGAGTCTTCTGATTGGTTTATCAGCCGCAGAGTAAATATGCCAGCATGTGGTGAACATCAGGAGAGAAGAAATAACTGAAGGACAATAAGATTACTTGTCATGGGTTCAAATATGGCTCTACTAAGTAAATATGCAAATTTGTCGCCATGCTGATTTTTAACATGACCTCTGGTTGTTCCCACCTTTGCTAAGATTCCACCTAAAGGGGGCCGAAGCTGTGCTGACACCTTCTCATAGACATGCATGATCACCACTCTGCTAGAAGTTTCTGCATTGTGAAATTGGGGAGAAAAACAGGCATAGACAGATAACAGAAATGAGGAGGTGTGATGAACAAGAATTTAGTAAGCAAAGCAAACCATCATTTCCAGCAGTGTTACAGAGACATCCCTCCTGGTAAACTACAGCTGTAATGGTAGGTAATGTGGGTTTTTTTTTTTTTCTTCTCTTCTCTTCTCTTCTCTTCTCTTCTCTTCTCTTCTCTTCTCTTCTCTTCTCTTCTCTTCTCCTCTCCTCTCCTCTCCTCTCCTCTCCTCTCCTCTCCTCTTCTCTTCTCTTCTTTCTTTTTTTTCTCTTCTCTTCTCTTCTCTTCTCTTCTCTTCTCTTCTCTTCTCTCTCTTCTCTTCTCTTCTTTTCTCTTTTCTTCTCTCTTCTTTTTTCTTTTTTTAATTAAGCACATATATGACAGCCTAGTAAGAGAATTCCAAGTTTGAAAACACAAAGAAGACATATCCAGAAGAGGAAGAGTAATAGATGCAATGTTTGCTTTCCCGAGGATCACAGCTGACCCTATTAAGGATTAATTGTTTGATGACACAAGAAAAAATGCCTAAGTTTGGAGGTGGGTGGGTGGGGAGGTATTAGTCAGACCTCTGCAGAGAAATAGAACCATTAGGATAGATAAAGATTTTCCTAAGAGGAGAGTTTCCCCCCCACACACCAGTTTTATTGAGAAATAGCTGAGATATATCGCTGTATAAGTTTAATGTGTACAGCATGATGGCTTGGTTTAAGAGAGCAGATTTATGATAGGTACTGGCTTCTACTGGCTGCAGATACTGAGAAGTCTCATGATCTGCCATCAGCAAGCTGGAGGACTCAGAGAGCCAGTGATGAAATTCAGTCTGAGCCCAAAGGCCTGAGAACTGGGGGCCAGTCGTATAAGTCAGAGTTTGAGTATGAAAGCCCGAGAATGAAAAGCTTGGACATCCATGGTCAAGTAGAGAGAGTGAATTTGTCTTCTTCCACATTTTCATTCCATCCAGATCCTCAGTGGATTGGATGATGGCCACAAGCCTTGGTAAGGGGGATGCTTACTGGAGCCTACTGGTTCAAATGCTGATTTCTTATGGAGACACACTGAGAACTAATGTTTCACCAGCCTTCTGGGCAGACCTTAGCTCAGCCAAGGTGACACAAAATTCAGCATCACAGGGGATTACATCAGAGATTCTCTATAAAACCAAGAGGTATTTTCAGAGGCACTAAAATAAAATCTCAGGGAGAGAGATAATACATAACTGATCCCTGGTGTTTCATAAAACAGGAAGGAAAAGGGAAAAAAGACCTCCAACCCAAGAATTCATAATACAAGTCTTTGTAGCAAAATTTTGGGTGTGACATCGTATTAACTGTGTGATCTGCAAAATACCACACTGAGAAATTAGTTTAAAGGGACTCTGAGTTTGTATTGACAAAATTTCCCTGCCAGAAACAAAAACAAATCCCCACTGGAATAGCACTCTTTGAATCCAATCCCAAGAGAATTCTCATGGATAAAGATCAAAATATAATCTCACAATCAAAAAAAAAAAAAAGAAAAGAAAATAAGAAGAGACACTCTAAGAGGTAGACAATCTACCATGAACTAAAGTCAACAAAAACAGCAAACACAGAATAAATCTGGAACGAAATGTGGAGACAGAAGTTATAAAGTACAGAATTTAAATTTAATGATAATTAAATGTGAGTTACACTTAAAGAAATAAAAGGACATTGAAAGTAAATTAGTAAATATCCTAAATATCAAGAAGTTATAAGAACGTACCTCAGACAAGTGAGAAAGAGATTAAGAGACTTGGAAACTAGAGCAAGAAATTCTAGCATACTACTCATTGGTGATTGAGAAAGTTAGAGAAAAGACAATGGGACAGATATGATATTCCAAATTGAGAAGAGCCAAGAATTTTCCAGAGTTTATAAGCAATAACAATCTCCAAAAATCTCAATCAATGGAAAGCAAGGTAAATATCATGGAGCAGACTGCTTTCTTCTTGCTGCATCTAGTAAAATGTAAAAGGAAAGAAAAAATTAGGGACTGAACTAGGAAGAAAGAAGTGGCGGGTCTGAGGGTTTTGAGTACTCCAGATTGTTTTTTTTTTTTTTTTAAGATTTTATTTATTTATTCATGAGAGGCACAATGAGAGAGGCAGAGACATAGGCAGAGGGAGAAGCAGACTCCCTGAAGGGAGTCTGATGTGGGACTCGACCTAGGACCTTAGGATCATGACCTAAGCCAAAGGCAGACACTCAATCACTGAGCCACCCATGTGCCCCTCAAACACTCCAGACTGTAAAAGAGGCTAAAACTAGGAAACTCAAGGTCAGGAAAGCACACTCTGCAGAGAAAGCTAGAGGTGTGTCTGAATAACCCTTTTAGTCATCCTGGGAAGAATCACATCAAAGCATTGTGTCAGACAGGGGCTCTTTGAAGAAATTAACCACGCTGCTCATGGATTCCTCTCAGTCAGCTCCGCAGAAGCTGAAAATAGAGATGGGGCTATCTAGGGAAGATGTGTGGAGGGGTTATTGTCTAGTGGAGTGAATCTCTGTGACATACATGGAAGGCCCACAAGCTTCTTGAGAACATTATATCAGCAGAAACACTGCCTGGCACTTGCACCAAAAGGTGCAGGAACCCCCCAAAATCTACAGCCAAGGAATAAGCTCATGAAACAATTCAGCTGGAAGCAAGTGCTGCCTTTCATCCGGACAGTGAGGGTGTCTTAGAGGGTGGGCTGTGGACTGGAGGGCAGAGCTGGGAATCACAGAAGATCTCCTAAGCCTTGAAAACAGGTGGGGGTTGTCTGGTGGACTTTTAAAGTTGTGTGGGACCAGGGGCAAGATTCTATTTTCCTTCCATTTTTTCGTCCTTTTTTGAAGGGGAATATCTATACCTATTAGTCTATGCTTATCTGCAGTTGAATTATGAGAGCAGCCAGCTTGTTTCTTGAGTTTCATGAGTTTATGGATGGAGAAGAATTTTGCCCCAGCCTGGATGAAGTGCAGATCCTCACCCTAAGCCTTAGATGATTTATTTATTTTTGTTTTGTTTTTAAATATGTTATTTATTTATTCATGAGAGACACAGAAAAAGAGGCAGAGACACAGGCAGAGGGAGAAGCGGGCTCCATGTAGGGAGCCTGATGCGAGACTCAATCCTGGGTCTCCATGATCATACCCTGGGCCAAACGAAGGTGCTAAACTGCTGAGCCACCCAGGCATCCTGCCTTAGATGATTTAAATGATAAGGTGTAGGACTTTGGAAGTGATGAGATTCAGATAAGATTTTGAACTCTGTGTTAATGCTGCGTAGGTTGAGAATTCGGGGGACATGGTGGGGGCAGGTATGGACGTATTCATGTGGGACGGAAGTGAATCTTTGAAGGCCAGATGGCAGACTGTGGTAGGCATACGGATGCCCATCCCCAGACGTGCTCACAACCTGATCTCTGAAATCCTCAAGGAAGTCATCATGATATAATGAAAAATTGTGTCATGATAAACCTGTGCAGCGTGGCTTTGTTGTAATTGATTACAGTAACAATAGGAAGCTAATGAAATGGAGCTTTTTGAATTAAAATATTAATAATAAAAATTAGGAACTTAGTAAATGAGTTTAACAGCCAATTCTTCTCATCAAAGAAAGGATTAGTGAACCGGAATATAACTCAGTAGGATATATTCAAGCTGAAGTACAGAGCACAAGAGGAATGACAAATAAAAAGTGCGTTGCTGCCAGAGATTTAGAAAGAGGATATTATTATTTGTCTCTTAGTAAGAGTGATTGAGTCATATGATACTTTTTAGAAAAAAAAACCACAAATGACCAAACAACTCAAGAAGAAAACATTATAGATTTTGAAACAGTGCTTTTAAATGTCTCTACAGAGATTCCTCAAGGTCCAATCAGTTTTAGAGAACACTCCAAGTCTTGTGGATAGAAAAAAAAATCATTATTTTCAACCTCTTCCAGATTACGGAGTAAGAATAAACCCTTGACATTTCCCTTTATGAGCTGGTGATTACATTGTTACGAAGCCCTCACACAGATAGTATAATAAATAAAATCACAGACTGATCCGAGTGATGAATCAAATGCAAATACTCTAAACAAAATATGAGTAAACCAAATCTGGCGACACATACGCCATGTAATCCAATGTGGCAAAATGGGGATTATTCTTAGAACACAAGCTTGATACAACATGAAAGCTTAATTAATGTACCACATTAACAGGTGGAAGTTAAAAACCACAGGATTATGGAAGTAGATCAAGTGAAATAATTGTATAAAATCAGTATCCTTTCATGATAACAAAGAAACTCTTGGCAACTGAGAATCAGAGGATGCCCTTCACCGGGATGGTGGTGGAGGTCTCGTTTCACTGGGGCAGGTGGACATGAGCGAACTGGGTTCAGGCTGGGCTCCAGGACCCAGTCTCAGACTGACTCACCACCTTGGTCAAGCTCATTCCTACAGCTTCAATTCTCTCTTTCTTAGAGATTCAAAACAGGCAAAACTAGACTTCGTCTTTTGAGAATACCTTCATATATGGTCAAACCATATATGGAGAAGCTGAGGGATTATTTGCACAAACTTTGAGTTAGCATTAATCTCCAGGGACAAGCGAGTCCAAGTACAGATGCCAACACTGGTTATGTTCTCCTTATAAACTGAGTGATCCATCCTGGTGTGTTCCTTTAATTAGCTTAAATCTCCATTTCATATCGAGCCTACACAGCATAGACCCTTTTGCTATGCTTTTTCAAACGTTAAGACAAGTTTTTAAAATTCTTTAAAGAAGAAGATGATACATGGTCCTTTTGGAGGTACGGTTCCTTGCTCCACATGAGGGTTCCACAACCATCTCTCCCCAAGGAATCCTTGTGAACAGTAGGATGTTCACCTGCCCTGAGGTACGGATCACAGTAGGCAGTTTCCATCTGGTGTTCCTCAAGGACCTCCTTCCCAATTAGTTTAACCCCTGTATCCCACCCAGCACCTGGGGCAGGGCCACCAGCAGTGCTGGGCTTTTCATTCACGAGGCATTACCACTCTGGAGGGCAGCGTGGGTAATGGGATTTGCAGCACCTGTGGCTGTGACGGGAGCCCCTGGCCCGCTACTGGGAGACCCATTCAAGCTGCAGCTCACCAGCCGGGTTGGTGGCACTTTGACAGATGGAGAAATCCCTGCAGAGAGGCAGGAATGGAAGAGCCAGAAGTGGAGGGATGGGTCCTCCACTAGCTGGAGGGCCCCTGTGGGAGGGACCATGCTTAGGGGCACTTCCTCAACTATATTTTTTCCGCATCTGCAGGAGCAGGATCATAATGTCCAGCTCTTGTCTCTGCTGGCGACGATTTAGCAGAAGTCATGGAATGTGTGTCCCACACCATAACGGATCCCTAATCAGAAGCTGTTTTTGTCTCGTTATTATGGGAAGCTGAACCGAATGAAACTGCTGACGTCCTCATGCCTTTGAGACACAGAGAGCAGTTCCATAGGGCTCGCCTTGGCAGTGGCTGGCAGCTAGGACGTGCCAACAAGTGTCTGCAAGGGGACCGAGTGCTGCACGCCCTGTAAACCAAGACTTCCAATTTAAATATCTTGCATCCTAAGATTCAGCATGTTTGCATCCACATTTTACTATTTCTAACATCGGCATGGGTTTTACAGACAATAGGAAGTGTCGTCTTGCCTCTTTAGCCGGGAAAGCCATTACTGAATTAATGATGTATCTTACAACGCAGGGTGTCTCGGCATCACCGGATGGAAATGACGCCAGAGAAGGCAAAAACAGTGATATGATCTGCTGCTGTTTGTTAGCACTTGATTATCAAACACTTGGCTCAAAAATGCCCACAAACATCTTCTCTGAGGGCCCCTGAGGTAGCGCTTGAGCAAGTGGACCTCGCCCATCCACCCTCGCCCAGCCCCCAGATGCCAGCCTCTCTGCACCTGAGGGATCCAGGGAATTATTCGCAGACAAGCAGAATCTGAATCTCTAATATTCCAACATCTCAGTAACCAAATGCAGGATAATTCTCTCTTTCTATGAAGTCCATGGAGATTTCTCTGAACTAAATGAGGTTTTATGTCTTCCTCATACATGAAAGGTATTTAATTACATATACCTGCAAAATATATCAATCATTTGCATGAATCTGTCCAGACTCACCTTCGTTGTTAAGGGAGACGGGAGCAGGCTGTCTGGACAAGGCTTGCTCGGCCTGGCTGTGCAGGGACTCACCTGGGACAGGTCGGCAGGCACGCAGATCTGACCCCGAGTCTGTCTGTATTACACATGACCATCTGGAACATCTTTTAATGGGATGACCACATGTCCCAGTTTGTCAGAGTGTCTCACACCCCTGTCCCACTTAGCATTTTGTGCCAGATGTTCCATTGTTGAGTGACCTATTATTAATAGTTGCGTTACAATGAGCCGGGTGGATTCGGGAGCCTTCCACCTTGCACTGCCAGCTTCCACTGTGCTTTTGCCTAGCGCTGTAGCTGAGATGGTGATTAACCATGAAGAGTTTTTCACAGGACCTGACCAATGAGGAGGGTGTGAGATGTGTGTGGGGAGGGAAGGCGGGGTGGCCCTGCCATTGAGCGTGGAGCCAGCAGACTGAATGCTCTTGACAGTTTGTATTTTGCTCAACAAAATAAATCTATAATTTATTATATTTGTTGAGAACATTTATCTTGCAATAACTTTCATTGTGGGAGCATTAGAAAATGAAGCACCCAAGGAGTGAAAACCAAGACCCGAATTTCTGCTTCTCAAGACATTTTGGAGTGGACATACATCTTCAGCACGATTTTGGTACCACTCCCTGTGCAGTGTGTCCTCAACAGTGAAAACTGGTTCGTGCAGTTGCGAAAGCACAGCGCCATCTCACTCTGAGAAGCACGGCTGTTCTAATGGTTGACTCTTTCTAAGCTAATTTCACTCATTGTTGATCATGTACTTCTGAAAAGTAAAGCAACAACTAGAAACACGTTGGGCAGATTATCAGCTAAATGGCTAAATAACGCAAACTTTATGCTCACGCCATCAGATCCCAAAAGCAGTACTCCAGTTCACCTGTTTTTAAAAATTAGGTCTTATTAATACAATGAATAAAATGAAAGGGAAGCTTTGGGAAGTTTTTGGTGCCAGAGTCTTCTTAACTTACTGGGAAGATCATTATGATTCTGTTAAAACTTTAACATGGGGGATGCCTGGCTGGCTCAGCGGTTAAGCGCCTGCCTGCGGCCCAGGTCATGACCCTGGGATCCCGGGATCGAGTCCCATGTCGGGCTCCCTGCAGGGAGCCTGCTTCTCCCTCTGCCTGTGTCTCTGCCTCCGTCTCTGTGTCTCTCATGAATAAATAAATAAAATCTTAAAAAAAAAAAACTTTAACATGGAAGAGAAAAGCATTTGGTCTTGTACAGAAATTTTTAATAAAGTTTGATGGGGCAAAGAGTTACGATGGAATATTTTACTAGATGAAGAAGCTGTGGAGCTCGGAATGGATTGTGGTATATCTCCAGTTCCTGATGGCATCGAATTGTGATATTACACCAACCAAAGATTCACAAATACTCATATACTCACACAATCCAAGTAAACTGCGCCATGTTTTGCAAGGAAGCTGACCGTCAGTGTGAAAACTTGACCAGCACTTCTGCTGTGCGGCTGTACTCAGTTGGGTCTGAGTATATTTGACCCGTGAGGCACCATATAAACAAGCTGAGCACCTCGCAATGCTATTAAATGTATCATAAACTGGAATCTACATTCCAGTGACCTGTCAGAATTCTTTGAATTTGGAAATCTTTAATCAAAGAATTCTACACACAAAGTTCCAAAAACACTTTGAGATTTAAAGCTCTTAGCGATTTGCAATTTTTAAGATATTTATTCTGTCATAAAGCAAGCAAGACACTGATGGTATTGAACACCAAGAGGTGATAGGATTTAATTTTGGAATTCTACAATTGCACCTTGGAATTTAACATGTGAGAAGAAGTTTTGATGGAACTCTTGTTTCCTCAACATTTAATTATGGAAAGCTTCAAACATACAGAAAAGATGAAAGAATTTTACAGAAAATGCCCATTCACATACTGCCTCTGTTGTTCTGTTAACAATTTATCATACTTGCTTTTCACAAAATTATCCATCTATTTACTCATCCATTCACCTTATTCTTTTTCTTTTGGATTCTTTTTAATGTAAGTCATAGACATCAGTTTATTTCATCCTTAAATATTTTAGCCTGCAGATTACTAACTCGAATATATATATATACACACACACACACACATACACACATGTATATATGTGTGTGTGTATGTATGTATGTGTATGTGTGTGTGTGTTTAATTCCTTTTGGTTAGAATTTGCATACTGTTAAGTGCTCAATTTTTGGAATAGTAGCTGATAAATTTTGATAAATATACTGGCTAAATCAAAAACGATACAGAATATTTCCACTTCCTCATTTCCTTCCACTCCACCTCCACCCAAGAGGCAACTACTGCTTTATTTCACCATAATACAGTTCAATCTGTTTTAGGATTTCACATACATGGAATCCTATGGGATAGAGTCTTTTGGGGCAAAAATATTACTTTCACTCAGCGTAATGATTTTGGGATTCGTTCATGTAGTTGTGTATCACTGTATTTTTTTTTTTTCATTGGTGAATATAAAACAGTACATTTATGTAATGAATCTACTACCATGTTTTGTTTCTCTGTTGCTCTGTTGATGGACACGTGGGCTCTTTCCAGTTTGGGGCTATTATGAATAAAGTTGGTAGGGACAGTCCTGAGTAAGTATTTTTGTAGACATATGACTGCCTTTCACGGGCATATGTTTGTTTTAGGAGAAACTGCCCAATATTTTCCCAAGTGGTTATAACATTCTAAAATGTCACCAAAAATGTATGAGAGTTCTGACTGATTTGCATCCTCACCAATATTTTGTGTTGTGAGTGGTTTTAGTTTTAGCCCTTTTCTTATTTGTGAGTGAATGATTCACCTTATTTTGGTTCAAATTTCCATTCCCTGAGGACTAATGATGCTGAGTACTTTCTCACGTGTTTACTGACCATTTGTATCTTTCATAAAATCTTTCACTCAATTTTAATTAGGTTATTTCATCTTTCCTTCACTGAGCTTTAGGAGTTTTTATATAGTCTTGATAAAAGTTTTTGTCAGAAACATATTTTCCAATTTTTTTTTACAATACATGCCCTATTTATTCATTCTCTTAATGCTGTCTTTTAATGAGAAGGTATAAATTTGATGAAGCCAAATTAATTACTTTTTGTTCTTTTATAGTTATTGCTTTCTGTGTATTAAGAAAACTTAGCATATCCCCAATTCATGAATATATTCTGTTGCGTTTTCTTCTAGAAACTTCATTGTTCTCAATGTTTGTATATAGTGTGGGATAAGACTTGAGGTTTGTTTTTGTTTTTCTCCTAAACATTTCTTGTGATTCCAGCACCATTTTTCCTTTTAATATTGTATTGCTTTGCTGCCAGCATTCAAAAATTAATGGACTATGTTTGGGGGCTCTCTGTTCTACCTCAGCAATCAGTTTTTCTATTCTTATACCAGTACCATATTGTCTTAATTGCTATAGCGTTCAAGTAAGTTTTGAAGTCAGGAGTATATATTTACTAACTTTGTTCTTTTTTACAGATTTAAAAATATTCTGGGTATTTTCCATCTCTTTATAAAGTTTCAAACCAAGTTGGCAAATTGTACAAAAAAGCCTTGTAGAATTGTTTTGGGGATTCCAAAGAATCCAAAAATTGATTCAGGGAGAAGTAATAATGTCTCATCTCACATGGGTTGAGTCTTTAATTCATGGAAGAGATACATGGAGAGATGGAAGGATTTCATTATAAATCCTGGGCTCTCTTGTTCTGATTCATCTTGAGTCAGTTCTGATAAATTTTGTTTCAACGAGTTTACCTGATTTGTTAACTATATTGGCAGGGACACCTGGGTGGCTCAGTAGTTGAGGATCTGCTTTCAGCTCAGGTCGTGATTCCAGGGTCCTGGGATAGAGTCCCCGCCCCCATCGGGCTCCCTGAGAAGAGCCTGCTTCTCCTTCTGCCTATGTCTCTGCATCTTTCTGTGTGTCTCTCATGAATAAATACATAAAATCTTTAAAATATATATGTATTGGCAAAGATTGTCACAATAGTCACTTGTTTCACTTTAATATCTGTAGACTCTACAGTTCTATCTTCTGCTATATTCACATTGCCTATACTTGGTCTTCTCTCTCTCTCTCTGTCTCTGAATGAATCACTCAGAAGCTTGCCAATTTCTTGTTCTTCGAAAAATAAAGCTTTGGATTCATTAATGTTTTGATTTTCTTTTCTTTATATTACTGATCTCAGTTCTTATCTTTATTGTTTCCTAATTCTTACGAACTTTGACTGAACTTTCCTTCTAGTTTTAGTTTCTAATGATAGAACTTTATATCATCTATTTTATGCCATTATTATCTTTTGATATGAGAACTTAACACTAGACGTTTCCCTTAAAACTCTGTTTTAACTACATCTTATAGGTCTTTCATATGTTTTGTTTTCATTAACATTCTGGTAAAAATAATTATCTCTGTGCTTCTTTTTTGACTCATGATTATCTGGGAGTGTAAGATGTGTTTTCCACACGTGTGGAATTGTCAGGATATTATCCTGCTGCAGAGTTCTAACTTAACCCCTCTCTAGTCAGAGAGCACATTCTGTATTGTTAAAATCATTTTAATTTGACTTAATACTTGTTTAATGGCCCAGCATCTGATCTATCTGGGTGATCACATCATGTACATATTGGAAAGAAGTCATTTGGTGTAGTGCTTTCTAAGTATCAATTTGGTGAAGGTGATTGATAGTGTTCTTCAGATCCTTCCTGACAATATTGATCTTTTTGGTCTATGTGGTACTAAAATCTTCAACTATGGTGGCATGTTTGTCTATTTTCTCCCTTGATTTTGTGAAATGCTTTTCATTGTGGTTTTAAGCTTTGTTTACTGTATGGTTGCATGTCTTCCTCAGGAAAATGCCCCTTTTTTGTTATGAAACATTCATCTTTATCTCTGTGACTCTGCCTCACAGTGAGGTGGACTTTATTTGACATTAATAGAGCCATTCCAGCCTTTTATGATGTTTGCATGGTATACGTTTCCATCCATTTTCCTACATGCACTATTATATTTAAACAACACTGCCCGTAGGAAAGCATATAGTTGGACCTCACTTTTTTATAACATTTTGAAAATCCTTGAATTTCAGTTGAGTGTTTTGTCAATTTACATTAATGTGGTCACTGAAATTGCTTGATTAGTCCATCAGTTATCTGTCTTTCCCATCCAGTTCCTCTCTTTTGCCTTTCACATCCTAAATTAAAAGGATACGGATAGGGATAGAGAGGCAGATGCATATTCTGGTGTATCTCTTGTCCTCTTGTCTTGCCCTAGACATTCTTTTTTTTTTTTTTAAGATTTTATTTATTTATTCATGAAAGACACAGACAGAGAGAGAGAGGCAGAGACACAGACAGAGGGAGAAGCAGGCTCCATGCAGGGAGCCCGATGTGAGACTCGATCCCTGGTCTCCAGGATCAGGCCCTGGGCTGAGGCAGTGCTAAACTGCTGAGCCACCCGGGCTGCCCTGCCCTAGACATTCTTACGGATACCTTGAACTATTTTACAGTAAACTTCGTGTTACCACTGGGCTGCTTCATACATGCTATGAGTCTCACAAAAGTGGAGGTCCATTGACCGTCCTCCGGCCTTCTGGGTGACAGTTATCAGATATACTATACCCACCGGTGTGTGTTACAAATCCCGTGATCAATACTCCACGTTTTGCATTAAACCACCATATGTATTTCAATGAAAGAGGAAAACGGTCTTTTCCGTTTATCTACATATTTTCTCATTACTCCTTCCTAAACATTCTAGTCTTTGTGTTGTATGCATTATTTCCACCTAGCCTAGAAAATTTCGCAGAGTATAAATGAAAACACACAGGGTGATAGATTTATGTATTTCAATGAAAAGTTAGGCGTGAGAATATCCACATTTAGCAGAAATTGCTCTGAGCCATCCAGCTACTTCAGGAGAGAAAATGTTTTATCAACAAAGAATATTCCTGTATAAAGAGAAGGGTCAAATGAATGTTTCATCACTTTCTAGTGCATTACTCCCAAAATCCAACTTTGAAAATATTATGGACACTGTTTCAAATTTATGAAAACTGACAACACGTAGGAAATTTATCCTTCAGAATAATACTGGCAACATACGTTTGACACAGATATGGCTAAGAAATAGGTCAAAACTCATGGGTACATACCAATATTATTTAGCTGCAATTTGTTTTTAAAATTAAGAAAATCAATATAAAGAAACTTTAAAGTTTGTGCTTTAATGATCACAAAGATATACTATTCTCAGAATATATTTGATTTTTGAAAATGACTTTTGAACAGAATTATTTTATTGGCCTATCAATGTAATAAGACCGATTGGTTTGTGTATGTGTGTGTACGTGTATACACATGTATATGTACACGTACATACACACGTAAACATACCTTGACTGGTTTAAAATCACGTAGATATGATCATTTGTCGTGCTCCCCTGCCATTTACTCTCGAGTGTGTCTTAGTTTCACTGATAAATTAATTTCCCTGTGACCACAAGAATGAAAAGATTTTTAACGATTGCTTCCAAAGACAAGTGCTCTCTATTACACCTGAAAGTGGAAAAAAATTGCACTTCTGCTTAGGCCGAGGATCTGGAGCTTTTTTTTCCTCCCGTCTCCTCAACCCCAGTGGATGGAGAGCTAGGATGAGGTCACAGGCCAAGCAGGTCCTTGCTCTGTGTAGCCTGCTCGTCCCAATTTTCCTGCTTCCAAGATCTTGTATCTTTGTTTCTTTGCAAAATCTCTTAGTATTCATTTAGTTTAACCACTAGCCTTTATTTTTTGGAGCAGTTTTGGGGTAATAGGAAAATCAGAGGAAGACAAGGGGCTCCCATATGTCCCCAGGACGCAGCTGCCCTCTTGTTAACGTCACTGGGGTGAACTTGGTAGGATTGATGAGCCAACATTGTCACATTTTTGTTAACTACAGTCTGTGTTTACACGAGGGCTCACTCTGCGCTGGGCATGCCGTGGGCCTGACACGTGTGCAGCGACATGCACCCACCACAACGGCACCTACAGAACACGTCCACTGCTCTAAAAATACACTGGGCTCTGCCTTCCACCCCTTCTTCCATAGAAACCCCAGGCTCACTGCTCACCCTCCGGTCTGGCTTTTCCAGAATGTCACAGCCTTGGAATCCCACAAGGTGTTTGTAAGCCTTTGCAAACTGGCTGTCTTCGAGTTGCAATGTGCGCATCCGTTTCCTTCACATCTTTCCGTGGCTTGACACCTCACTTATTTTTATTGCTAAGGTTCCTGTATCTCTTGCTTGTGTAGAGAAGCGGTGTCATCTTCCTGCCAATGTCACCCTTGGATAACCGCAGAGGTCCACATGGAGCTTCCCACACTCCCGCAAGCTCAGGAGGCGGGCATCCCTGTCACCATGTTGGGGACGTGAGCGGAGACACAGGGGACCACCGCCACCAGCTGTTACCCCAATCCCAGGATTCAGGGCTGGGTGCTGTGGGTGTTCCAAGACCCGCAGCCTCAGCAGCGCCGGATCCTGGTGTGAAGTGCAGGATCTTAGGTCTTCCTGCGTCCCCGTCTGTGCTTTTCCACGTGGCTCCGGATGGGTACCAGGGTGGGGATATCTAACAAGTGCATGGCACTAAATTAGCATGAAATTTTAAAAGCATGAAACTTAAGACTTCAATAAAAGGAACGGTGATATAATGTGCTCTAACGTGAACTCTATCGGTTCTGTGTTTAGAGACTCTTTGGCGCACCTGCCGTGCCCCGATCTGTCTGCGAGGGCCTCACTGCTGTGCTGTGAAACAAGGCACTTTTATGGCAAAACATCTTTATCAAATAGGTATTGAGTGTCTCTGAGATGCCTGGCTCTCCAGACAGAGAAGTGAACTCAGCCCGGACAGACAGGTGGACGTTTCATTCTGGAGACGAGCCGCCTGCTGGGCGGAGCTCCCGGGTCAGGCGGGCGATCCGTTCTTGTCTGGGGAGTGGGGATGCGAACGCGTCCTGGTCCAGCCTCGGGAACATGCCGTAAAGAGCAGAAACCGTCTTGGATCCGAAAGCCCTCTGAGATTTATGGAGCGCAAAACAAATGCAAGCCATGGTTTATTTTGTTGGAGATATTTTCCTGTCTGCAGCTCACAGCTGAATAATTCCCACAGGACTCTTTGCACCTTTGTATCACAGGCATCGCTTGCAAAATTACAAATACAAGGCCTTTGGATGTCAATCAGTCCGCAGACACGGTCACGACGGCTGCGGGCTCGTGCCCCGCATCTGGGGGCCTCAGCGACCCCGTGCCTCGGCTCGAGTCTCGGCGGGGCACACGCTAAGCTGGTGGCCGGCTGAGGCCTGGGCCCGGCCTGGATGGAGCAGCCCCTCTGCCCCCGCGGCACATCTGTGAGGCAATGGGAAGAGGCACAGTCTCAGGACAGGCCTGGACTCCCCGAGGCAGAGCCTGGGTCACCCCAGATGGGAACCGGGCACTGAGGCTGGCCGTGGGGAGCGCCCTCTGCCAGCGGCTTCCAAGGCAGACAGACCGAGGGCCGAGGGCCGAGGCAGCACAGACACACCGCCGCCTCCCCCCGGGGCCGGCCTCCTCTACCCCTGTCTTTGGCGAGAGAAGCAGAAGCAGCTCTGTGGGGCCTCTGACCCCATCGCCGCCGATCAACGAACCCCGTGATGCCTCCCCACTGTTGCAACGGCCCATGTTCTGGAAGGGACTCGTGCCCGGGACGGATGGGGCCTCGCGCAGGATGTTCTTGGGAGAGGCCAGTGGCCAGAAGGGCAGTGGGTGGCGGTGGGGCCGAGCGGGCCCGTTGTCACCCTGCGGAGAGGTCTCACCCTGTGCACCCTGCGGGGCGCGGCCACATTTTGGCTTCAAAATGCTTCTTTCTCAGAAATGACCTCCCTCTCCAGGAGGATACAGAGACGCACAAACAAATAAGATGCACCCAGGCCCTGGCGCGGAGTCTGAGGTCGGGAGCCCCAAAACCCTCCTGCCTTCCTGCACGGTGACCTCTGGGTCCCGAGTCCCAGGCCAAGGAGCACAAGCGTCGTCGTGGCCAGCCCCCGACAGAGCCCATGGTTGGCGAGGCCGGCTGCAGGTTGTTTTGTCCCTAATAGCGGGTGACGCAGGCTCCCCGAGCGTTAGCAGAGATGTCAGTGATCACGGCATCATGGAGGAGACAGTGAAACACCGTTTTCCCTTTATAGTAATCAATGTTGGCAGTGGTGACAACCCGGTCCTGTGTTTAGGTGACGTGGAGCGGGTAAGAAATCCTGGAACTCCGCCAACAGCCCGCCCCTCCCGCAGCCCCCGGAGCAGCGTGGCTGCTCACCCCAGAGCCTGGCCGGAGGTGCGGCTGGAAGGTGGGGGTTGCTGCCGGGGACGCGGGGCGGTGGGCGAGGGGATGCTGGTCCTCTCCGAACCTCAGTGTCAGGCCGTGCAGACCCCTCCCGTCCTAATCAACCTGGAGTCTCAAGCGAGGGGGTCTCAACGAAGGGACCCGGTCAATGCACCTTTGCCACCAGTTCCCTGATCTGGGAAACACATCTCCCAGTGACCTTGACAGGCGTCCTGACATTCAGAGAGGACGTCTTCCGAGCGCCTAGCTCCGCGCTCAGCACAGAGTAGACACAGCGTTGAAGACACTTGTTATTCACGCCGCATTTGCTCCTGGGCCCTGGCACCATCGGGGGGCGACTGTGCTCATCTGTACCAGAGGGTGAGTCCCATCTGGCTGCCAGGGTCCCCACGACAGCGTGCGGCGGCAAGAGGGCCTGGGATGCTGAGCAGCAGACCCGAGCCCCATGCCCACCTGCCTGTGACCCCCGGGCTGGCTCCCTGTCCCAGGCCTCAGTGTCCCTGCCACGTGCACCAGGGGGAAGGGGGGAGGGGGGCGCGGATCCCAGAGCCTGCCGTTCCCTGCTGCAGGGTGGAGGCATCCTCCGTGACTGCTCTTCAGGGATACGAGGCTCTAGAGCCTGGCAGGGACTTGCGGCGGCTCCAGGCTGAGCACCTGGGACATTCCCAACCTGTAACTCCGCTTCTGCATGGTAGCTGCGTCCCTTCCTGTGCTCCAGAGTTGTAGAAGCCCGTCTATGAGACCTGTGTTTGAGGGCCTAGGGTGTGGACTCAGGGCCCGTGAGCCCAGGGGGTGGCCCACCCCACCCGAGCCCCTCTGCGCCTCCCTCTGGGGTGGGACCCCCCCCCACTGAGCAGCGTGCCCCTTAGCAGCCTTGTGGCCGGCGCCAAGACCTGATTTGGGGGGTGCACTAGGATGCACTCCTTGCACAGCGGCCTGTGTGACTCTAAGATTCATGCTCGCCGCCCTCGCGGTTTCGAGACACGATGAGTCACCACTGAGTGTGGCATGAAGCTAAGAGACGACGTGATTGTGCAAGACACTGGTCTGTGCCACGCTCCACGTGTCCCCCCCCCAAGTGGGAAACTGAGGCAAGACTTACTATTATTATTCTATGAATAATGACTCCCATTCTCCAACTCGCGGAACTGAGGCTCGGAGCCAACTGCTCGGCAGAGGAGTGGGGAGGAGGGACCCTGCCCCGCAGTGGGGTTCGGTCTCCCTCCTTCAAGCGGCTTGAGTGTGGCCCCCCTCCCCATATACATGCAGGTCCTAACTCCCAGTGCTGGGACTGTGACCTCGTCTGCAAAGATGGCCTCTGCAGGTACAATTAGTTCAGGACCTCGAGGCGACATCATCCCGGGTCAGGGAGGACCCCAAGTCCAGTGAGGAGCGATGTGTAATAGAGATAGGATGGAAGGCACAGAAGGAGGCTGGAGAGATGCGTCTACACCCCAGGGAACACCAGTGGTTGGCAGGAGTCTCCAGAAGAAGCCCGAGCCTGCCGACCTCTTGCCCTTGGACGTCCGGACTCTGTGAGTGAGTGCACCCTCTGTGAGTTTAAGCCCGGGGTCCCCGTGGATTTGTTACGGTGGCCCCAGGACCCTGGCACACCCGCAGCCACAGGGAGCCTCCTTCCCAGCACTCCCCACTCTCCGCTGGGATCGCATGTCTCTGGGACGCGTTGGGGGAGGGGTGCCGCGCCCCTGCATCACGTGGCGGGTCACTCAGCTAACTCCTGCCCGGGGCTCCTGACTGCTGCTTGTCCTTGGCCGGCTCCTTGGACCACCCACTCCCCTTTGCCAACTCTGGGCCTTCCCGGTGGGAGCTGATGACAGTGGCGGGGTGACTTGGGCCACGTTTGAGCCTTAGGGGCTTGAGCCTGGGGGCTGGGTCCAGCACTAGGCGACGTCCTCAGGCCATCCACGCTTGTGTGAGGAGACGCAGATGCAGAAGGGATGTCTCTGCAGGGCTGAGCCCTGGGAAGGCACAGAGCGAGGCTCAGACGCAAGGGCGAGACCCGGCCAGCTCTGCATGCGTGCTCCTGGGCCATGCTGGGGGCTAGCAGCGTGTGCAAGCTCCTCGACCCTCACCCCGGAGAGAGGGCCTGTAACAGCGTACTGGCCGGCTCGGGGAACGCTTCCGTTTCCTCTGAACACGTGTCAGGTGCTCGTGCAGAAAATGCATGATCTTTGATGCCTCTCGCTGTTGTGACTCGGGACATGTTCAGGAAGAGATGACAAGAGGTAGAAGGAAAAAAAAAAGTATGCATTTTAGAAAATGTGATCTTTAAAAGGCACTTTGTCCTCAGTCTGAAAAGTTGACATTTGAAAGCCACCTTCGATTTTTCTAAAAGGAAAAAAAAAAAAGGTCTATTTCTGCCTACAGAGAAAAATGTATAAAACTGTGAGTTTTGCCTAGAAAAAGTAACATTTTCATTTTCTGTCTTTGAGACGTTGGGTCTCACAAGGAGAAGTAAGGTTCTGTCCTGCAGGAGGCTTGGATGTGGGGAAGGAGGGCGCTGTCGGATGGGCTGGCGGTGCTCTCGGCCCGAGTCCTCCCCTGCTGCTCCCGGAAGGAAGCCAGGTCCCAGCCCCAAAGGTGTGGGACACTTAGAAAATGTGCAGCAGATTCCGAAGTTTTGACCTAAAAATAGCCTTTCTGCAGCCCCAGAAGGTGCAATTAGATGAGGTGGGCTGCGGGGCGGCCCAGCTCACAGGGGATGGAGGCTGTGCATCTGACGAAGGGCGTCTCGGGGGGTCTTGCAGGACCCAAAGGGCCGAAGGTTCAGGGAGACCATTCACAGAAGAGGAAGGTGCCAGGAATGGGTCTCAACCTCCACTTCCCTGGACGTGGCAGGTGGCTGAGAGGATGTGGCCCCACTGAGACCCCGGGGAATGCAGCTGCCCCTCCGACCCCCATGCCCTCACCTCCCCTTCAGGGCTGTGAGGTCCCCCAGACATGCAGCAGCAGCAGCAGCAGCAGCGCAGGAGCCTGGCAGGCGTGTGGACAGGATGTGGGCCACGTGCAGGCCACCCCGGCCCCAGCTCCCCAGCGCGGTGGGATCACACCAAGGCTCCTCGGGACCCCACGCAGCTGCAGAGCATGATCCACACACGCTTTTCTAAAAATGTACACGGGAGTCCCTCTTAAGGGTTTTCTGGCAAAAGTGGCTTGAACCCTGAGTGCTTGGCGGTCCCATGCGTGGCTCTAGTCGCCCTCCTGGAGTCATCAAGGACACCCATTGTGCTCCTGGAGGGTCTCCTGCTTCTGTCCCCAGCTCGCTTTCCCGCCACCCCCTCCGAATCCAGGCCTCAGGTTGCTTAGACCCCTGCACCTGGCTCTGACCTGGGCTCCTCCCTCTCCTCCTTCAATCACTTCTAGAAAGATCTTTCTGAAACTCAACTCTGATCAAGCCACTCCCCGTCACCAGCCGCTGCTGGGTCCCTACCTGCCCGGCAGAGAAGGCCTTGAACACGGGCTCCGGCTCAGCCCAGAGCCCCTCTGCATGCCAGCGGCACCCTGACCAGTCTGTCTGGCGCGTGTGCTTACCCACAAGCCCCAGACGGGGTGGCTCAACCAGCAGACGTGGGATTGCCACTGGTCCGGAGGCTGGTTGCTGCACGCCGGCCAGCACAGTCCTGCTCTGATTTGCAGACGGCCGCCTTCCTCTGTCCTCAAGTCATGGGGCAGGGTGGCCTCCCGAAGGCCCGTCTCCTGCTGGGGGGCACCGGGGACCCTGCCTTTATCCCCACATCTCCCCCCACGCAGAGTTTCAGCTCCTCTACGGGCATCTGCAGTGACTTCCTATCCCTTCCCGCGTCTTCTGTCCCTCGGTCTCTCTCTGGGTCTGTCTCCCTATGCCTCTGCCACATGTCACCTACCTCCCCCTCCCGGAAGGGAACCAGAGGATGGAGGCCCCTGGGGTCCCAGCCCCGATGGGTCCCAGAGGCCACCTGAGGGACACCCAGGCTCAAACCTGCAAAAAAACCAGAAACAAGCCAACAAACCTCCCCCTCAAAGGGCGGGGGCGAGAAGGGCTTCAACATGAGATTTGGGGGACATGGCCTGTGCCCACCTGAAGCTCAGAGTAAACATCAGCTCCTTCATCAAACACCTGAGAGTCTGCAGCTCCCTCTTGCAATTACCTTCGAGCCTCAGGGATGGTGTCTGTGACCCTGGGAGCGCCAGCCTGTGTGTGCTTGCGGCTCCCCCAAAACGCCCACCCGCGCTCTCTGCAAACATGCCTCTCGCCCTCGAGGGTTCAGAGGATACGATGGATGGAATCGAAGTCATTGTCTTGGGCCCCCGGGTGGCTCAGCAGTTGAGCATCTGCCTTTGGCTCAGGGCGTGACCCTGGGGTCCTGAGATTGAGTCCCGCATTGGGGTCCCTGCAGGGAGCCTGCTTCTCCCTCTGCCTGTGTCTCTGCCTCTCTCTGTGTGTCTCTCATGAATAAATAAATAACAAAGTCATTATCTTTCTCCCCCATGAGATGCGGGGGCTTGGAGAGCAGGGACCGTGTCTCTGCCGTTCCTTCTTCTCTGACAGCTTTCTGGGCCAGAGACGGGCTGCAAATAAAATCCCTTACAGATGCCCGGGACTGCGGAGGTCCCAGCAGCTTCACGTGCAGCGGCTCCGGTTCCTCAGCCAGGGAGGGGGTACATGATGCTCATTTTACAGCTGGGGACGGGAGTGTGCATGCCCGGCTACTTGCCCCGACTGGGCCAGCCGCCAGTCAAGCCCGTCAGCCTGATGAGACTGCCTGCCCTCACGTGGTTCGCTCTGTGCGCCGCTCACGATGGCCATTTGTGACCGGAGCCACGGCCCGTCACAGCCCCGGCTCCCCCAGTGCCCACGAGCCTTTGCCCAAGACAAGCAGGGCCAATATCAACCTGCTTCGTAGGGACTGACCCAAGCTCGACACAGAGTAGGTCCTTAATGCATATTCAAAAATGAGCAAATAGAGAGGCAGTGGGGTGCCAGGGGTGGGGGGAGGGTGCTAGAGCAGAGTGTTTAGCAATGAGAAGTGCGACAGGAAGCCTGTGAGTCTGAACTGCAGGAAGATTTTATATTTATTTATTTATTTATTTATTTATTTATTTATTTATTTATTTATTTACAGGAAGATTTTAACATGTGTGCCCTGAGCGGAAAGCACTGACTCATCACACGAGAGCATGCACACACACACACACACACACACACACACACACACACACACAAGATCTGGCAATGCCAAGGCAGGAAAAACTGTTTAGCATGAAATAGGAAGGGAGGGGGAGCCAGGAGCAAGCGAGAATTCTGCAAACGTGAAGAAAGGGGTAAATGTACAGAAAACCAGAATTCCTTATCCTGAGGGCTTGGACCAACCTCAGACATGAGAACGGCGTGACGTTGGGTATCTGCAGGGGCTAAGGAGAAGCCTCCTCGGGGCAGAGCATCAGGTGGGAGGCAGCTCGGAGCATGGTCGGGGGACACAGGTCACGTGCCCTCCCCCGCCCCTGTGCTGTCGGCATTCTCAGCTGTGAGGACGCCCAGCGCCAGGGTCACGGTGGCAGGAGACCCCTACAGGCCTGATCGCCGAGGACACACACCTGCACATGTGGTTCTCCAGTGGACGTGGGGTTCCCCTGCCGTTACAAATAGTTACGCTTCCAATTGCCCTGGGCCCTTCCAGGGCCCCCCCTGAGCAGAGCAGAGGGGCGTGGGATGAGCCCCTCTGCTTCCATCCTGCATCTCTGCTGGTTTTATTTCTTTGCCTAAGGGTTAGGATAGCAGACCCCTCACCCAGGAGCGCATTCCTGGTTCACAGCCCTTACCAGGCCCTCCTCTGACATCCCTTTGGAGCTGATAGGAGAAGCGTGCGCGCGTGTGCCCGTGAGCGGGAGAACGACCCAGGGATGCTAATCCCGAAAGGCAGACAGCGGGGTGCCCTGCAGAAGGGCTCTCGCTCAGGGCACCGCCGCCGGTTTCAGCAGGACGAACCCATCCTCCAGCCCGAGGCGTTGGCTGCAGCCTCTGTACTTCGGTGACCATGCAGGGAAGCTTCCTGGCACAGGGGACAGGCCCAGGCTACGGGAACGCGGCCAGAACCCGATGCACTTGCTCCCGTGCTCGCTGTGCTGGAGCGAGCGTGAGGTCTAACCATGATGAAACGAGACGGGTGGTTCAGCGTCCGGGTGGGACCATCCAGGTCCCTGCCGGCCCGGAATCACTGGGGCTCTCTGATGCAATACGGTTTCTTAAAGTAAATACTGAAAATGACTTCGTATCATGGGGAAGGCAGGTCTTGGCCATTTCATTATGGCCTCGAGATTAATGAAGGAAGAAAATACACTCTGGCCAAATGGTGGGATTATTTTCAGCTTCTGCCCTCGATGGAAGGCTGCCATTTACCTGACCCGGGTCTTGGCATTTTGTCATGAGCCAGTGAGGGTTTTGTGAATGTGGAAGACACAGGGCGCCAAAGAGCCCTCTCATTCCGGCAGGAAGTGACCCGGGCAGGTGAGAGCAGGCCCCTCCTCACCTGTGAGCTGACGTCTGGGGGCTGAGCAGGTGCCGTGGGGGCACGTGGGGCTCTCCTGTAAACCTGCACACACTGGGAGCCTAACAGATGCAGAGCCTCAGAACAGAAGCCTGTGTGCTGTGCCCTGCTGTCCCCACAGCTCCACAAGGAACACGTATGCAAACCCCAGTTTCCCTGGTAAAAACCTAGAAGCCCCGCTCCCCTGCTTGATGTCAGAGCCAGAATTTGAACTCACAGCACGTGCGTGAGGGCAGAAAAAGAAAGGAACTGGAGTCTGGAACCGCGAGTGCCGATGGAAGGAGGAAGGACAGCGGGCTCCACGGAGGCTGCGGGGGCAGAGGTGAGGCACAGCCCAGTTGCTGGAGGGGCCGTGGGTCTGGGGGTCTCCACAGGCAGCTGTGACTCGGGTCCAGGCTGGAGGCCCAGCGCCCAGGCCACGGGCAAGGAGGGGAGGAGACGCTGCTTCATGGACACTAGGTCCAAGCGACAGAGCGCCTGAGTCAGCGGCCTTGGTGTGGGGTGCATCCCGGGCCCTGGGGGCGGTGGCGCCCTTCCCGACAGGCTGGGGGCAGGGGCAGGGCTGGGGGGCTGGTCTAAGCCTGTGGAGGTGAGATGCCTGCGTAGAGCCGGGAACCAGATCGGGGTGGGGGCGTGGGGGACTCACGGCCACGTGGGGTGGGGGCGTCCCAAGGCAGCTCCATCACCTCCCAGCTGAGACACTCCCCCCAGGTGGCCGGTGGAGATGAGCGGGAACAGGGGGAGGCCGGGGCCGGGAGCCGGGGCACAGGGCTGCATCAGACCTCAGAGCTGGACGAGGCCGAGAGGCCAGACACCCCCCCGCCCACCCCCGTCCACTGGCCCCAGGGAGATGCAGCCCCAGAGAGACAAGTCCATGACATAATTGGATCCCCAACAAATGAAAACCAGGAGCAGACATAATGCTGAGAGATTTCTGGGAGAAAGGAAGAAGGGGGAGCCCGATTGCTGGAGGAAGTCAGAGTAAAGAAAAACCCTCAAAATAGGTAGGAAAGACGAAAAAAAGCTACTTTCTTTTCTCTGAAGGAAGTGCTGGAGAGACGAGAGACGGGCGGGGCAGAAGCCTCCCTGGAGGGGACCAGGTGGGTGGGGGTGGGTGGGGGCCGGGCTCTGCAGACATGGAGGGACCGAGCCCAGGGCCCAGGGCTCCCCATCCACCTGCCCCAGGACCCAGGCCCACGTAGTGCTTTCCAAACACAGCAAGTGCCCCACGCCCGTGTGCAGGGGACCCCCAGGGTACAGGCCAGCCCTGGGGCAGCCTCTGGCCTGCAGCCCCACCACCGAGGAGCAAACCCACAAGCCGGCAGGGCTGAGCTTGAGCTTGTTGGGGGCTGGGCCCAGGAGGACGGATGTCAGAGTCTCGGGTACAGGAGCCCCCAGGGCAGCCTCTGAGGCCAGAGGAACCAGGGCGTGCCCTCCGAGAACGGCAGCAGCCCCACCCTGGGGAGCCCCACTTCCTCCACACACACCCCCACCCTGCCTGGCTACTCAGATGTGGGCGTTGGAGCGGCAGCCCGGCCTCCCCTGGGGGCGCATAACACCTGCAGGTCTAAGCTCCGGCACAGAGGACCTCCCCCTGGCCCCCCACCCCGAGGATCCTGTGCACACTCCATCCTGGGATTCCACGCAGACCCCGAGGAGGGACGATGTCCCGATAGAGGACAGGTGGGAGCGTTTCACTCCCCCTAGGGGAGGTCTTGTAGAAGGGATGGGGGTCACCTGGTCAGAGTGGGGGCCCCAGGTCTCCTCTTGCAGGTGAGTGAGCTCAGAGGGGGGGATCTAGTTCCCACTGCAGTGGGGGTGGGATGCTCATGACCCCCCTCGTGGGTTTGAAGGAGAGGCTCTGTGCAGAGGGAGCAGCCTGGTGGCTGGCCCACAGCTAGTGCTAAATACACATTCGCGATGCCTGGCAGCCAGCGACACCACCCACCTGCCACCCTCACCCCCACACCCAGCCCCTTCCAGAAACACACACCCACTGGCTCCAGGCACTGGCTTTGGACAATCCTCCCGGTGGGAACGTGATGCCACTTCTCTGCGTGTTTAGTATCCGCCCCCGTGCCTTCTCCGTGAGCTTCCTGAAGGCAGCAGCTTTATCGTGATTCTCTAAGTGTCCTGGAGCCTGAGGAAGAGTCCTCGCAGAGGGCCGCTCCTACAGGCCCCCCAAGGCCAGGCACGGGAGAAGGAAGGACGGCTGTGGAGTATTTACAGGATCACGCAGGTGCACACGCAGCTAGGTTTTGGGTCGGGAGGCCTCTTCCCTCCCCTCACATGTATCATGAGTTCAGATTCTTAGAATGTGCAGTGTCCGCCCTTTGCCTGGAGACCTAGATGTGCTCCCGCCAGCGGCGGGGCTCGCAGCAGTGGCATGGGCCGTCCCGCGGGGACCCGGCCCGCCCACGGCAGGTGCAGGTGCTCTGTGGACACTGGGTCCTCTGCTCGAGCTCTCCTCCTCCTCCTCAGGTTCCCCGCCGCCCAACACATGCATGCACACACGTGTGCACGCTTGCACACACACGCGCTCACACACGCGCTCACACACGCACAGGAACCCTTTCCTGCAAAGGTGATTTAAACACAAACCCACAGAGTCATCCCACTCTGTTGAAATGCAGCCGCTCTTTGTTGGGAATTTCTGTTTGTCTAAGACAATGGATCAGTCAAATCCCTCTCAGCCTCCGGGAGGTTTTATGAATCACAAGGGACCAGCAAGCACCACCAGCATCGTGTCTCCGGAATCCCAGGAAGCCAGAGCTCGCGGGGACGTGAATGGTTATGGGGTCTGGAAATGTTCCGTGTGCTCCGGAGAACACTCTGGAACTGTGTTGGCAAAGCTTGAGAAACAGGAACGGTGAGCTCGTCTGACAGCAGATGCCCTCGGATCGTGGGCTCCGCCGAGACCCGCGGCGCTGGCACCAGGGCTTTGCGGAGGCGGGCTCCCGGGGGCGGAGGAAGCTCTGTCCTTACGTTTCCTTCCCTCCTGTTTGGGGGAATGACAGTCCCTGCCGTGTGGGTGGGAGACAAGGGCGTCCCTCGGCAGCCACACTGAACACCGTGGGCCCGGGCTCGGGGCTCCCTGCAGGGTGGCAGGCTGCGGGGACACACGGGGGTGCTCTACACCGTACGCGGGACATGAGGGACATGCGGCCCCCCTCAGCTGCCCCGTGAGGTCCCTCCAGCTCCTTCCTCCTGAGACCCCACGTCGGGGTCCCCAGGAGCTCGCCCCTAAGCAGGCAGGATGGGCTGCGGGCTGCGCCTCTCCCCCGTCACTGCCCTGACGTCACCCCGCGTGGGACCGGAGAGCAGGCTTTGCAATCCCTCGTAATAACCCCTTGAGAGGGAAGCCTCGTTTTCCTGGACAAAGATGCCCATCTTGGAGGGCAAACGTGCACATCACTGATGCCCGGGGCGAGTGCAATTATCCACAGAAAATGGGTACACGACCACACGGCCATTCCTGAGGGTGGAGGAGGGCTCTCCCCCTCGGCTTAGTGGGCGGGCGTGCACGCTTTGTCTCCAAGTGTGCTCTCAGCCTGGAGAGAAGTGCCAGCCCGTGCAGCGGCCGGGGACCCTCTGTTTAGTTAGGTCACTAAGACTTGAGTGTCCTTTGATCCGGCCTCTCCTGGGAGGCAATTACCCAACCGCAGCTCCGCTGGGAAAGGGGCACGGCTCCCACAGCCTCACAGGAGGCCAGCGGACTTCGGAAGGTAAACACACACCCAGACGTGAACACATACGTGTGCACATACAGGGACACACACTCACGGATGCATGCATGCACTCGTGTACATGCACAGACGCACACTCACGCACCCGTGCATGCTCCTGTGTACAGACACACTCGTGCACACATGCGCGCTCATATCAACAGACACACAATCACGCACACATGCACGCTCCTGTGTACAGACACACGCTCACGCACCCATGCACGCTCCTGTGTACAGACACACTCGTGCACACATGCACGCTCATATCAACAGACACACAATCTGGGCAGCCCCGGTGGTGCAGTGGTTTAGCGCCACCTGTGGCCCAGGGCATGATCCTGGAGACCTGGGATTGAGTCCCACATCAGGCTCCCTGCATGGAGCCTGCTTCTCCCTCTGCCTGTGTCTCTGCCTCTCATTCTCTCTCTGTGTCTCTATGAATAAATAAATAAAATCTTTAGAAAAAAAAACAGACACACAATCATGCACCCATGCACACTCCTGTGTACAGACACACACGTGCACACATGTACGCTCATATGAACACACACAATCAAGTACACATGCAAACTCATATGTGCAGACACACACTCATGCACAAACTAGTATGTATATACACAACACACACACTCATGCACACATGTGCACACACCCCTTATGCATGTGTGCATACACTCATGTGTCCATACACACACTTAAGCATGCACACACACTCACATGCACACACGTACACACACGCACTCATACATGCATTCATGCACACACACACGTACATACCTAGAATAGAAATGACCTCATTGAGGATAATTGGTACAAGACCCGCTCTCAGATCCCTGCCTTGTTTTGTGTGGCTCTGCAGCCCCTCCCGTCCAGAGTGGTCAAGGTCCCATCCTCTGAAGCTGGGCTGGCTGTGGGGCTTTCGTGGAAGGGCCTGGGGTGGAAGGGCAGAAGGCATGAGCGCCAGCTCTGTGCCAGCCCCAAGACTCCCCACGAGCCCCCCTTCCCTCTGCGGAAAGCCTGAAACCCCTCGGCTGGGGGTATGCGCTGCCCGGGAGCGTCTGCCCACCCCTGCCCAGGCCCCCAAATGGAGGAGGCTCGTGCAGGATCAGCAGCCGCTGATCGGGACCAACAGCTCCCCGGGGGTTCAGGGGTCACCAGCAGGAATCAGCCGAGTCCAGCCTGGCGGCAGACCCCCACCCCACACCTGGACGGACCCAGGAGCGAGGACGAGCCATTGCCAGGCCTTGGGATGACAGGTTTTGTGGAGACAGCTGACAAATGCCAGCAGTGCTTGGCATGGAAACCATGTTATACAACCACCTAGCCGCCTTCATCCCAGGATGGGGGGGCCCAGAACCCTCTGAGCTGCACCCCCAGACACAGTGGGCCTCTTTGTCCCCTGTTCCAGCCGCCACTGGAGCAGTGGGCTGTGTGCAGATGCAACCTGATTCCTGAGGGCACAGGCCGGCCTCGCCGTGCGTCCCACCTGCCCCCACATCTGGTCTTTGCCTGGGCTCGGCTGCAGTCAATGTGCTGCTGCCCCGCAGGGACACACACAGGGAAGCGAGGGGCATGGGTGCCCCATGCAGTGAAGGTGGACCCAAGGGGACATCTGTTGCCGCTTACACACACCAGGTCCTCGCCCGCCCTTCGGTGGCTGACACTGAGCAGCGCCAGCTCCATTCCACACTCCCACGTGTCACTGGGGCTCCCAGCCCCTGCTTGGCCTGCCCTGGGTCTGTGCACCTTGCCACACGCTTCTCGGTTTCTCTCCCGATATTCGGTGGCATTCTCAGGTCCTTGATTCTGGGTGAGGCTACATGACTTGCTGTGGCACTAAGTGGGGTGGCCGAGAGCTGGTTCTGGGCAAGGCCTTGCCTGACCCACACCCCACGGAGAGGGAGGCCCTGAGCCCAGCTGCCGGTGGGAGGCAAGCCCAGGCAGGTATCCAGGCTGCAGTGGGGCTGTGCACACGATCCAGCGCAGACGGCTGCCATCCCTGCCTTGCACAGAGGTGTGAGGAGCAAAGCCCTGTCACCAGGCCCTGGCCTGCCCGAGCGGGCTGTCCCTCCTGCCTGCCTCGCCTCAGGCCTCACTCCTACTGTCTGGGGCTGCACCTCTCTTAAAGGTGTGGTCCTCAGGCTCCCATTTCTGGGGTTCCCAGGCTAACCTGCATAGTGCCCAGAGTGGCTCAGGGAAGCAGCGTCACGTCATGGGATGGATTTCGAAGCTGGGCTGTTCGCCAGTCTGTTGCCAGCGACAGAAGGGAAGCTGAGCGCCCTGGCTTCAGCTGTACCAGGTGCCAGGGGGCTCCTCCTTCACCCCACTGAAAATTATCACCGCCCCCAAGTGCCACAGCTGCCTGGCTGGCTTATATGAATTGCCCTGGAAGCCCCCCAAAAAACGTATTTACAAATGCCATCTACCAACCCGCAGCACCGAGACACACACCTGCAACAGCTTCGAGAGCATCTGGCTCCCTCACCACAGGGTGGATGGGGCTGCAGGGGGGACCTGACAGGCCCCCTATAATGAGATGAGGGTCCTAATGGGAGACATGGGGTCCTGCGTGAGGGTGGTGTTTCGAGATGGGCCCCGGAACCCCTGAGCCCTCAGAGTTTTAGCAGAGGAAGCCCTTCTGCCTCGCCTGCCCTTGCCTGGAGAATGTGGATTGACCTCACTTGGAGTCACCGGCCTGCGCCCCCTGCCAGCCCCTCAGTGGCTCTGGGCCAGTGACCAGGCCGCGGTGTCAGCCCAGTCCTGGGGGGAGCTAGTCCGCGTGGTGAAGGCAAGACAGCCCAGCTCACGGCCCCGCGGACTCAGGGTGGCGTGTGGGGTGACTGACGGGTGCTGGTGCAGGGGAGGCAGTAGACGGGGCTGGGAGGGGAGAGCACAGCGCTACAGGTGCTCACCCAGGACCTGGAGCTCAGGCTTCCAATGAAGGCCTCCGCGGCTGGTCCTTGGAGTCTGTAGGGGAGGCTCCGAGAAGCTCGGGAAAGTGCTGTGTGATTGGAAGGGGCGGTGGCACAGAGCTCCCCAGAGGCGGAAGAGGGGGTGGAGGATGGGGTGCGTGGGGTGCGCTTGGCCTCTGAAGAAGCTGGTGGGCCGGGACTCCTGGGGGGCTCGGCCATTGACCATCTGCCTTTGGCTCAGGGTATGACCCTGGGGTCCTAGGATCGAGTCCTGAGTCAGGCTCCCCACAGGGAGCCTGCTTCTCCCTCTGCCTGTGTCTCTGCCTCTCTCTCTGGGTCTCATGAATCAGTAAATAAAATATTAGAAAAAAAAAAGAAGCTGGTGGTTCTGTCCCCCTGGCCCGAGGCGCCAGATGCATGAGGTTGTGGACCACAGGATCCAGAGTTGCACGAGCAGGTGGGGTGCCGAGCCCTGGGAGGTGAAGGGGACATAACCACTGTTTGGGGCAGTGGGGCCAGCCCGGCAGCTGGTGTGGACACAGGACGCCCTGGCCGCCCGCCCCCCGGCTCCCTGCTCCTGGATGGGAGGGTTGGGCAGCGGCCAGGCACTACTTTACATCTACCATTATTTTTGTAATAAATCAAGTGTTGTAAGCCATAGCCGGATGGCTTTTTCAGCTGCCACACTGGAAAAGGACGATCCCTCCTCATCTCCAGACGCTGCTCACTTTACAGACCCAGATCCCATTTTTGAGTTTTCTGGAAGAAGCTGGTTGAGAAAGGTTTGGAGTCCGACGGAGCAGAGCCACTGCAGGGGTTTGAGGCCAGTCCCAGGCAGGCCGCAGATGGGCTGCTGACGTCGAGAAGCACGGGTGTGCGCAGCAGGTGAGGAAGGAGGCGCTCCGCGTCATAGCACTTGGTGGGTCAAGCAGCCTCGGGGGGGTGGGGGGAGGACTGTCATCACCCTGTTTGCAGGTGCTAAGGAGGTCCTGAGAGATGGACTCAAGCTCCCCCAGGTGTCGGGGCCAGCCCTGCTCCAGACCTGGACACTTGGTAGGGGCTCAGGAAAGGGGGCCCTGAGGGGCGCTGGGCACCGAAGAGATGTGCACAGCGGCCGTGTAAAGGAACGCACGTCTTGAGCTGAGGAGGCGGTGGAGAAAGCCCTGAGCAGTTTGAGGCTGCAGGTGAAGCTCGGAGGGCCCGATGGCCGGGGCACGGGTGGGGCGAGTGGGAGACCCAGGCCTGAGCCCGATCCCGCTCCCAGCCCCACGGATGCAGACTCTGCAGGAGTCTCCTTGACATTTGGAAATCTCTGGGCCTGGGACACCGTCTCACGGAACTCTTGGGGCCATCGAGTGATTTAGAGAGCCACGGGGCCCTCGAGCCTCACAGATTTCTAAAGGAAAAGAGGACATTTGCAAATGAGGGCATTACCCCCATCACCAAAGAGAAGATCGAGGAATAGAGAGGTTAATTAATTTTCTCTGAGGTCTCACGGAGAGTCAACTGGATAACTGGATAAGAAAATTCCCTCTAATGACTCCACGGGCGATGTGCTCTGCATCTTTCCCCGGCTCCCCATGTCACCGTGGTACGGCCTCGGCATGCCCTCTGCTCTCCCTGGCCAGGCCTGCCACCCACACCATCTGCCAGTGACACCCCCCCACCCCCGGAAGCTCTCGGTCCCACCTTTGGGCCGATGGGACTCGTCATAGATGCCACTCCATCTGACCCTGGGAATTCCCCCGTGAGACAGGCGTGTGTGCAAACGGCTGGCACGGACAGAGCTGCTATGCCCGGGGCTCTCCCCTGGTGGTGAGTTTAGGGGAGTGCTGCCCTGGTAACCCCGTCACTGGGGGGGTTGGCAGGCTGCGGGAGGGAGGGGTCCACACTGCACACCTGTGCATGGGGCACGGGGCTTGGCTCCGGGTGTCCGGCAGGGAGACCCTGAGCCACAGGCCAAACGTGCCCGAGTGGTTATGTCTTTATAATTTGTCCTGTGGGATAACAGGCCATACGGGCCGATGCTTACATTTCTTCACATTAATACTGTTGCTGTATTTTCTACTCACAAAGGACAGAGCTTGAAAATCCACGATCATCCTAACATCCCTCCGAAGTAATTTGTGCGTGTGGAGTTAGATTATTGGTCCAGAAACCTGAGCAGGCCGCCTCCGCCTGGGATGCATGCCCGGCTCCCGGGGGGCTGGGAAGCTGCAGGGAGGGAGGTATCCACATCCAGACCAGGAGTGTGTGGGCTCGTGTCACAGGCGACTTTCCCCTAGAATCGAACGCTGGAGCACCCCGGTCCCCTCCTCTGGGGCCCTCACGGCTCCTGTTTAGCTGCCAACGCGATCTGTCCACTATTAAAAATGCAGCAGATGGTACATAAAATATGAAGCCACTTGCAAAACTACACACACTCCAACTCTGGGAGGCAAATAAAGACTGATTAATCATCGGGAACAGAAGCCTCAACCTCCAGCTCGTTGGAAATGTGATGCTTTCCATACATGTTTGACTATTTGCTGGAACAGCAAGAGAGAGAGCTCATTCGGGGCTTGAGAGCTTTGTGCGGAGCGGGAGCAGAAAGCGACTGTCCTTGCCGGGCACCTCTGTCTAGGACTGCCCGTCCATCCCCACCTCCTTCTCGTTTCTTTTGCTTTCATCTGAGCACCCATGACGCCGTGGCAGGGTCAGCGGCGTCCCCATTCCATGCAGAGAGAACACGCAAAAGCCCACAGGTCTGTGGCTGCCGTCAGCACGAGCTCCTCGCAGCTGCTGTAACAAATTATCGCAAGCTTGGTGGCCGCAAGCAACGGGCGTCTGATTCTCACGGTCCTGGCCGTTGGAAGTCTACAATCGAGGCTCCAGGGGATGGTCCCTTTTGCTCCTTCCAGCTCCTGGTGACCCCAGGGCGTGCGGATGTGTCACCCCAGGATCTCCTGTGGCCTCTCTCCTGGGCATCTGACTTCCTTCTAGTCCTATGAGGACACTTGTCATCTGAATTTAGATCCAGATGATCTTCTCTTAAGATCTTTAACTTAATTATATCAGCAAAGGAAGTTCTTTCCCAAGTAAAGCCACATTGAGAGGTTTTGGGGCTAGGGTGTGGACACCTCGGAGGGATCACGTTCAGCCCCTGAGCCGGCCCATCCAGCCTTCTTGCTCTGGCCAGTGCATGTGCACGTTAGGGGGACGTTACTGCCTTGCATCCTGTTAGAAAGGGAGCATGCTTTGCCTGGAAGTGAGCACAAGGGTTCTTGGAGAGGAGAGACCTGGCGGGCTCCTCCGGTGCACGCACATCATCCCAGGTCCTGACACAGCACCCCAGATCCATGGTTAGACACCTGTGTATAGTCTCACGGCTATGAGGCTGGAGGCCCAGACCCAGGGTGCTGGCAGGGGAGGTTGAATTCTCTTGGCTGGTAGCCGGCCGTCATCTTGCTGTCCTTGCATGACCTCGTATTTGTGCAGGTACGGAGAGAGTGTGAGCTCCGCTGTCTCCTTATAAGGACTCCAGTCCCGTGGGATGGGGGCCTACCCTCAGGGCCTCGTCTAACCTGAACGACTCCTTTAGAGGCCCCATCTCCCCGTGCAGCCACATAGGGGGCAAGGGCGTCCACCTACAAATTTTGGGATAATTCATCATCCAATCCAAAATCAGGGCCCAGATATTGCATGGCACAAAATTACACTAAAAAAATAAAATGCATTGCTTAAATGAAATTCAAACGTAATGCTCAGCCTGTGTTCTATTTGGCAACCCTAGCTTGAACCCAAGCTTCCTTCAGAAAGTCAGGTTGGCCTCTCTGTGCAGCGTGGGGGCCCCTCGGGTCCAGACCGTGGGTCTCATGTGACACCCAGACGTTCTGTGCCCGGGCACCGGGCATCTCCCCGAAGACAAGGCCCCTTGAATACTGGGGCTCAGCCTGTGTCTGGCTGGCCTGAGGCTGTGTCCCCGCTACAAGTCCCAGCTCCATGACTAACTTCATGACTTTCCCATCTGTCTTGAGAGAACGCACTACTGAAGTCCTAATGAGAAGTCCGGCTATGAGGTGCGTCTCTCATGACACAGGTGGCTGCTCGGCCATGGCAGGTGGCCCCTCGCCCTGCATGGGCCCAACGAAGCCCCTGCACCGGCCGGCCTGAATGCATCCCTTTCACGGCCCCCTCCCCCAATTACAAGACTGTGGCCAGCCACAGCCGTGTGATTCGATTCTCCTGATGCATTCCGTAGTTCTAAGATGACTCACAATTTTAAAAGAATAAATTTCCACTGGAAAGATAGCCGAACTCAATGAAAGAGTTTGTGTGGAAAATAAAATTCACAGGTACCAAAAAAAAAAAAAAAAAAAAAGCCACACATATGCCATTTGCAGGCAACTTCCCTGCTTTATGTTTGAAGCCCACAAAGAAACTTCAAGTGGCTGCAAAGAAGACAAAATTATACTCACTACGCCGCGCTGCTTGTTTCAGATCTGCTGCTCAGACCTCAGCCAGAGCAGAGCTGGGTGGTGGGGCCCACACCATCCCCACGGCACGCCGGCTCCGGACCAACCCGTGCGACGAGCGCTCCTGACCCAGGGCCAGCTCTCTCGCTGGCCTTCGAAAGAATCACAGTCCGAGTAGCATACAGCGCTTGTTAAAGATGGAATAATACACATGAGCGAATTTGAAGTTTATATGGATGTGTGCATGCCTGCACCCAGCCGTGCACTGAAAACTCGTCAGTAAATAGTCATTTAGAAGCTAGGCCTGCGAAGTTCACCTCGGGAGTGGGGGATGCTCTACCCTTGGGGTGTTCAGAATTGCCGGTGAAAAGTGGCAATAAAATGCCCCCTGACTTTTTCTCGGTGCCATTCTTGGTTTTTTACTTGCCCTACAGACAAGGCTCGGAGATCTCATGCTTGGCCTGGGTGGGGGGCAACCCTCCTTACCGCCAGCTCCTGGGCTGGTCTCTGGATCGTCAGGGTCTCGGGGAGGGAGGGGCACAGACGGGAAAGGTAAAGGCATTGGGCAACCTGACATTTAAAATGTGACGACATGGGGCACCTGGGTGGCTCAGCGGCTAAGCACCTGCCTTCGGTTCAGGGTGTGATCTTAGAGTCCCAGGATCGAGTCCCCATTGGGCTCCCTGTGTGGAGCCTGCTTCTCCCTCTGCCTGTGTCTCTACCTCTCTCTCTGTGTGTGTGTCTCTCATGAATAAATAAAAAAAATCTTTAAAAAAATAAAATATAAAAGTGACCCCAAAAATCAAACATTTACGGCAAACACAGAGCTCCATCCCAACGTGACTCCTGCCAATGTTGCGCTGGGCTGTTGACACCCTGCTTAGGTTGTCACCAAATACGGTCTTTGGGGCAGAGTGTTATTGTCTCCATTTCCCAGGTGAAGGCTGAAGCTCAGAGAAGGTGGCTCTTCTAAAGCCGCACAGCTGTCGGGCAGTGGAGGCAGCTTGGTGCCAGGCCAGCTGCTCTTGGGATCCAGGTCTACGCACCCCCTGGGCCACCCTCCCGGGGTGAGTTTGGGCCTATTCCCGGAGCCCTCATCTGTGGGCTCATCTAGGTGCTTGCCAGTTCCTCTGCAAGGCTAGCACCTTCCCTGGGCTTTAACGAGGAAGAGGAGGAGGCACAGGCCTGGCTTTCTTGGCTGAGTGCCGAGCATCCCTCCTGGCGTCTGCCACACTTCCCAATTACCCTGGCCCTGGCACTGGGACAGCAGGGCCCGCCATGCAGCAGAGGGTGTAGTGGCGGTCAGCGGAGAGCCAGGGGGCAGCCGGAGGCCCGGGCCTGCACGCAGGTCCTGCTGGGGCCGTCCATCTCGCCTAATCAGATCACCCCGGCAGCCCAGATTTGTCAGAGATGTCTGGCTGCGTCCCCGGTCAGATTGGTGGCAATATGCTGTCCTGTTCCCCAAAGCAGCTTGGCCAGAGAGTGACGTCTGGGGCAGGACAGAACCTGGAGCTGAGACAGGCTGGAAAGGAGGCTGAAGCCAGAGTCGAAAAGCTGAGGAATCGGAGCTGGATCCTGTGGCGCCAGGGACCCTGCCACGGCCAGATGACAGCGGCCGGGCTTATTTAGCTATTCCAGAGCTAGAGGCCCTCTGGACCTCACCAGGTGATGGGCAGGGCAGACCGGGGAGCCTGTCTGAGGGCAGCTGGCAGGAGCCCTGGGGATGGCTGGCTGGCAAGTGCATAGATCCTAAAATGGAAGCCTGGCATCGGACCCTCACCCAGCCAGCACGCCAGCCGAGGGCAAGTCTTGGCTCGCCTTGATGACCGGCAGGATGCACCCTCTGCGCCACGTGCTATGTGTGCTCCGCACTCTGCAGAGGAAAGGGGCCCCACCCACAGGACACGAGAGCCCGCTCTTCCTTCCATGAGATTACTGAGTTGCGGGAACACCCGAGGGCCATGGTCGTGAATTTTGTTCCACCTGGGAAGAGTGGGAGTCACAGTGACGATGGGCTCTTTCCATGAACAGACCTGCAACCCAGACCCTGGCCTATAGAAAATGTGCAGCCAACGTGCATTTGTCATTCTGCACACTGTGCCTTGTGCTCCGCTACAGGAGTCGAGTCGTTGTCTACATCGTGCTTTCTTCTCATTATTTGCAAAGCAGAGGAAGCATTTTAAATGTCTGACAACCAGAGGACTGTGTTAGAGCCCGCGTGTTTCTGGGTGCTCTGGGCATTCCTATTAGAGAGGGCCTCACGTCCTCTCAGTCTGGGGATGCCAGATGAATGCAGGAGGCCCAGGTAAATTTGGATTCCAGGTAAACAGAAATACATTGTTAGTATAAAATTGACCTAGAGATCTGCAGGGCACTTTATTTTTATTTGCGGGTTCGGGCAACTCTTTCCCCAGCCTCCTTGCTGTGGATGCTATGAGGAAGGAGACGGACCACAGGTGTGTCGTTGGGAAGGGGAGGTAGGGAGGCTTTAGAGAAGGGAGTCTTAGCGGAGGCTGGATGCTGGGTGGGGTGGACACCTGTGTGCACACCAGCTCACGGGGATTGCACGGGTGATATATCATGACCGACCTTCAGGTTTATGTGTCTTTAGCTGACCAACCTGAGCTTAACTATAACTCCTCTCATGAACATAGAGCTACCCTGGGGCAGAAAACCGAAACTCTGAAACTCTGGCCTCTTTCATCAGCAGAGGGAATGGGGGAGCTGGGCAGATAGAAGGTCTCCTGTGGAACCAAGGAGTCCTTCATGCTGAACGTACAGACTAGAGCCTGAAGGCCAGGAATAAGTACAAGTCATGCATAAACCAGATGTGCATGCTGGGCACCATCTTCTGTCCCAAATCCAGGTCTTAAAAAATAACTTTCCCACAGCTGGTTCTTCCCCAACATGGAATAGGCTTCCTTGTGGAGTAGTTAGTTCTCTGTCCCTGGAAGTGCTCAAAAGGGGTTAAATGAGCCAGCAGAGCAAATACATCACCCCAAAGATTGGCATAAAAGCCCACTAGAGTCTCTTCCAGCTTCTAAATTCATTCACTCATCTATCCATCCACCCCTTCTATCTATCCATCCATCCATCCTTCTATCTATCCATCCATCCACCCTTCATTCCATCCATCCATCCATCCACCCATCCACCCACCCATCCATCCATCTACCACTCATCCAAGATTCACTTAGAACTCTTTTGTATCTGGCTAGTGTATTTGGGAATACAAATTTATTGATCCCTGCTTTAGAAAAACCATCTAATGGGAGGTGGGGAAATAGACAAATAAACAATCAGTTACAAGTGAGACTCATTATTTTGTAAACTTTATGAATGTAAAGACCAGGCTTTGATTTCTTCTCAGATTATTCATAATTGTTTCTTGAGTGAATGAATGTAATGGGAGTGCCATGGCATAGTACAAAGAGTATGGCCTTTGTTCCTGACCAACCTGGTATCAAAATCGAGCTCCAAGTGGCCTTTGCAAATCCCTATACTCCTTCCCAGTCCTAAGTGTCTTCACCTGTAAAATAGGAGTCAAGATGCATGTTTTGCAGCATAATTTCAAGCATCAGAATGATGCATGAAGCGGCATCGTTACCACTTAGTTGCTTGTGGTGGAGGGTGGCCATGACAGCTATGCAATAGTCAAGGTCAGGGTGGAAACGGAAGGGACCTGCAGGGTGAGAGAGAGCCAGAACCTGGAGAATGAGTCCTCTCGGGGCAGCAAGTGCAGGGAGGACAGGAGGCTCAGGTGTTGGCTCCTGTGCCCTGAGCCTGCCCTTGTCTGTTGGGCCCTGTGTTATCACATACGTTTCCTTTGAGATCACCAGTCCCAGGGACCTAGATGCCTGGGACCTAGGGGCCCGGGTGGCACCCTCCTTCTCTGGCCAGAAGCTTCTTGTTATTGCGTACACAAGCCATGTCTTCCCAACCCCACATTTTTGTCATGCAGGGAGGGCCTGATTCTCTCCCATCATGTGCCTTCCCAACCAGACTGAGGCCTTCAAAGGCAAGGACTGTGCTTTTTCTGCCTCTGGGTCCCGGCCCAACGTGGAGCCCAACCCGTGGGCGGCTGCCGCATGGTGGTTCTGTGGCCCGTGAATCCTACACCGTAAAAATTTTCCTGACTCTCAAGTGAGGACTCTTGTTCCCAGCTTTGCTTCATCTGCTCCTTTATTCCTCTGACAAAAACTGAGCTCTCTGCACAAACACGGTGGAGGAAAGCGTGAGCTCCCAGCGCGGGAGGACCTGCTGCTGAGCACACCTGGGGGTGGAGAGAGTGCCCAGCGTCTGGAAGGTCTCCTGCAGGATCCGGCCCTGGAGGGTGCGTGGGTGGGGAGCAGGGTCCTGACGGCTCGTCCTCTACGTGAACACCCCCACCGCCGGCGCCGTCAGCGGCTGGACCCCGCTGCTTGGATTCCCAACCCCGGGGAGAAGAACAAGCCACGGATTTCGTGCTGTAGGAGCAGGAGTTAAGAGCTTGTCATTTTAACATACTGCAGAACAAATTATAGTTATTAGCTAAGGGTAAAAAGAACTTTCTAGTCCAGTAGTAGGTAGATTAACTTGGACCTATGTGTATTATCTTCTTTTCTGGTATTCCAGGGTGTTCATACAGAGACAGCCTCATTTGTCCTTGTAACAATCCCACAGGACAGAGAAGGGCGGGGGGAAGAGCATTTCACGGGGAGTAACTGGGGGGTGCTCATCTCAGGGAGCTCAAACATCCTCTCCGAGATCACGCAGCCCATCAGCAAAAATGCCAGGTCTCATCCTCATGCCAGTAAGTGACCTTGTGAAGGCTGGGGTGGCTCCGGGGAACATTTACGTGGCCTCCTTCTGCGGAGTCTTGCACGAGGGCCCCCAGGGATCGTCTGGTCCAGCTGCATCTGCCAAGTCCTGAGCTGTGGGTGGAGGACGACATTCCCTGTGTTCACGTTCTGGGGCGGGGAGCTCCACGTGGGGCTACATCTCCCCCAGATGCCTGTGTGGGTGCTGGCGGTGCTCGGGGTGGGCCCCCTTTGTGAAGAGCTCGTCCCCAGTGTGTGCACCCAAAGGCCTGGGGGCCTGGGGATGAGCATTGAGACTTGAACACCACAAGCATAGTGCGCCCAGCTCCCCATGCGACATCCACCTGCAGCAGGTCACGCCCTGTGTCTCCTGATGTTGCCATGCAAGGTGTCACATGCAGGGTGACCAAGAACACAAGTGCTGAGGATTCAGAGCCCAAAGTCAAGGTGTCAGCAGGGTGGCGCTCTCCCTAGAGGATCTGTAGGACTCTGTCCTGGCCTCTTGCAGCCTCAGGTGGCCCCCAGCAGCCCTCGGCCTGTGGCTTTACGTCTCCCGTCTCTGTCCCCGTCTTCATGTACCCTCCTCCTCTGTGACTTCCTGCAGCCTCTCCCCTCTTAGTGTGTCATCTGACTCTCCTTCCACCACAGGACCCCACCCCAGTGTGACCCACCTCAACCCAGTCACATCTGCACAGAACCTATTTCCAAACCAGGTCATGGTCACAGGAGCCCAGTTTAGGACTTGAGGGACACAACCCGACCATAAATGGTGGAGGGGAGGAGAGATGAAGATCGCCCTTGTCTCAGCCCTGTCCATTGCGTGTCTGTGTGCCCACTGAGCATCACGGGATGGGCACGACCAGCTCAGTTAGATGAAGAGGACTCCGAGGACCCAGGACTCCTCAGGGTCAGCTGGAGTTGGGGGCAGAAGCAGGTCACAAGCTTGGTGCCTGGACCACAGAGCTGGGCGCTCGCTTTCCCTTCCTGAAGTGCAGCTCTGTTCCCAGGTCCCGCCGGGGCCAGCGTGGTCAAGGCCCGTGGACGTGACCTCATCTGTAATAGGGGCTTTGCAGAAGCAGTCAAGTTAGGGTGAGGTCGCAAGTGTGGGCCTTACCCCCGTGACTGGTGTCCTGGAGGAGGACGTGCCATGTGGATGCAGAGGCAGGCATCAGAGGGCTGCATCTACGGGTCAAGGGCCGCCGGCACCGCCACAGGTGGGGAGGGAGGCCTGGGGAGCACCCTCCTGCAGCTTTGGGGCGCCCACCCTGCCCACACCTTTCCCACACCCTGCCCTCACCCTGCCCTCGGGCTCCCGGCCTCCAGGCTGGGAGGCGGTAGGTTTCTGTGGACGCACTGACCGTCCACTCTGTCCCTCCCCCGGGAGGCTCTCCTCCCCCTCCCGGAGCCCCGGCCTGCTCTGGACCTGGCACTGTGGTCCAGCCACTCGTCCCTTGCTGGTCGCTAAACTCCCAGGGCCACACTCTGCTCCACACACCCAGGAGGGGCCATGCACACATACACAACAACACAGCCACAGTCACATACACACAGGACCATGCACATATGAGTACACACACATGACCACATGCACACACAACTACCCATAGGCACTCACACAACCACATACACAACCACACAATGCAACCACACACAACCATATACACTTGCATGACCACATGCACACACACAAACACACACACACACAGCTCAGCCCTGCACACAGAGTCCTCCATGGGTCGTCACCCCAGGTCACCTGTGCCCTTGCCTTTGGGCCCCACGATGGCAGCCACTCAGTCCACGGTGAGAAAGAGCTCCCCGCTCGCCTCTGGCCACAGCAGCGCTAGGTGTCCCGAGGCTGCCAGCCTGGGGGCTCCCCTTCCACACCCCTGTGACCACAGTGAGCGTTGACCATCCTTAATTATCCTTGATTCCCAGCCAGTGCTCTGATTAATACCACGTTTTAATATCAAGTCTTTTATAAGACGTTGGTTAGTAATGGAGGCAGGATCCATGCATCAGGGCATTTGAACAGGTGCATTGGCCGAAGACGGGGCTCATCCGGAGCTGGGAAGCCACTGTCTCCTGAAGCCGTGAAGTTCAGAGGAGGCATATTCAGACGTCTTGGCCCTTGGATAATTCTCTAAGTGACAACCACAAGGACAAGGACAGCGACAATGGACAGCTGGGGCAGCTTTCCTTGGGCAGTGCTGGGGCCTGTGCCGAGCCCAGCCTTGTGGGATTCGTGGGCCTGCGTCCTCTTCCTTGGAGGACTTCCCTGCAGGAAGCAGCTCTGGCTGCCACCTCCGACCGGTGAGGAGGCCCAGAGGGTGAACCCAAGATCACAAAGTGCCAGCCGGTGAGTGAGCAGTGGGTGTACTCTGCCGAGGGCTCCAGCGACACCAGCACCCATGTCCACAGCCCCAGGAAGCCCCTCGGACCTGCATCTTCCCAGCAGGACCTTCACGCCCACGCCGACCGAGAAGACGGGGCTGCCGGGAAGATGCCCTCCTCCTCATTAAGGCCGTGAGCGCCTTTTCTCTTGCAAGGCTCACAGGCGATGAAAAATGCATTTAATTGTGCCATGTGCATGCATTCATTTCCCCTTCACCTAAGATGGCCAGTGCAAATTAATGTGCGCCTGGGTATCTGACAATTTATCAATAAAAGGCCCTGGTCTCTATACCTTTGAACTCCAAAAAGAAAATTAACCATTGTCATGAGGGCAGTACCCTCCCACTTCCAGACTCAGCGAGGTGATGCAAGTCTATTGATCCCATTATTGTAGAACTTTAATTAGTGCCTGCTGCAGGCCTGCATGGCCCCACAGCGCATCACCAGGAAATGGAGGGGACCTGCGCGCTTGCTTTTTAATTTTAGCAATGACCTGATGTGTATGAGTATGTCCATTTTACATATTTATACTGATTGCTTTTTCATTTAGTCCAGCTTCACGTTATGAAACACACATGGAGCCATGTCCTCGAACCGGCCTAATTGAGTTCAAGTTGTGTCGCCAGACGTGGAGGGGTGCGAGAAGCACATTCTGTTTCAGCTAAGTTACTGTTTGGCCCTGAACCAAATGCATCTCAATTGTTCAAAGAGAACGCATTGAAAAAACACGGTGTGGGGGAAAAACACAAAATTAACCATCTCCTCCGTGTTGGCTGGCTCGCTGCACGGGGCGCTCTCAGGCTTGTCTGTGAGCACGGACGCTGCGCCACTGGAGAGGGACACAGTCTTGGCAGACTCTGCCGTGGACCAGGCGTTACCTCCACCCACGCTCAGCCCCCAAAGGTGAACACTGTTCACACCTGCACACACAGGACGGAAGACTGAGGCTCTGGAGGGCAGGAGGGCTGCCGGGGTCCCTTCCCCCTCGGCCACCCCGCCCCTAGGTCCTGGCTGGCCTCCCCGACCCTGAAGTGTCAACTCATCACATGCTTGTGGCTGAAAAGTGCCTGAGCCAAGGCTGAGGTGGAGGGAGCCCGACCCTGTCAGGAGGGAGGGGGGCGTCAGACTCAGCCTTGAAGCAGGACCCAGAGTTCACTGCGTTTGACTCATATGACAAGGGTCAAAGCTGGACATGGATGCCAAGCAGGCCACGCGGAAGGCCTCCCCAGGGAGCCCCTCCTCTGGTGCAAGCTGTGCGAGGCCAGGCCGGCAGCTATAGGCGACAGGGCCTCCAGGCACACTGCTCATCGCCTGCACCCCTGGCTGGAGACCCGGCATCTGCACATGGGGTATCTAGAGGAGGGAAGGGGGATGGAGGGAAGGAGGGAGGGGGGGTGGGAGAGATGGAGGGAGAGATGGAGGGAGGGAGGCAGTAAGACAGGGAGGGAGGGGGCAGGGAGGAGGCAGGGAGGGGGGAGGGAGGGAGGGAGTCCGGGAGGGAGGGAGATGCTGGCTCTCGCTGGCCCGGCACTGGCCTCACAGCTCAGGGTTCTAGAACGGTGCTGGTCTGCGGCTCACTCACGCGCCCTCTCCAGAATCCTGCAAGGCAGGGGTCCTCAAAGTGTGTTCTCCGAGCCCTGTGGGGACCTCAGAGAAAACTTCAGGTCGTATGAGCTCACAACCATTATCTTAACCTTTCTAAGAATTTATTTGACGTTCTCGCCGCATTGAGGTTTGCATGACTGTCCAAACCCCAAGGCAGCAGCGACACTCGTGACCTCTTGGTGTCGGGCCCGGCCGTGTCTGTAGACACATGAGTGCCGCCGTCCGCTCTCGCAACACAGACCTGCAGGGGGCAGTCAGTAAAGCGGGTGGGCGGACAGACGGACAACAGATGGACAGAACACCAGTTTTAGGTAAGCACATCCTTGATGAAGCAGTAAAAAAAATATTAATTTTAATGAACTCTTGACCCCAGGGTGCACATCTTTCTGAACTTTTTTTTTTTTTCCTGATAAAGGAGGAATCAGACACAAAGCGCTGGGGTTATGCACAGAAATAGGGAGGTGACTCCAGGGGAAAGGGGGCTTCATGGTCACCGGCCGGACGGGCCGCCTCCTTCACGGGCACCAGTTTTACTGGAAAGAACGTCCGAAGCGCAGGCCAGACCCGAGTATTCACAGATGTTTCTCCAAAATGAGTTCAGGGAGCAGTGACAGCGCCCTCGATCCCGATGGGGTTAGAGGCTTCCAAGCAAGTTAGAATTTCAGAAAACTTGGGTCTGCCTTGGAGAGTCAACACCTTCCCAATATTTTATTTATTTATTTATTTATTTATTTTAATTTTTTAATTTTTTTATTTTTTTCCTTCCCGATATTTAAAACCTTTCCTGACAAGGCAAGTGGTGATGTAAGACTGTGATTTCTTGGTGGATAGGGCAATGTGTTGCTATTTGGAAGCTCTGCCTAACGCCACGCGAAATGACCGACGGGTGACGCTGTGGAGCCGTGGGCACGTGCGGAAGGTACGGTTTCACGTGCGCCTCCCACCTGACCCGCTCTCCCTGCCGCTTGGGAAGTCTGGGTGTAGCATCATAAAAAAATATCCAAAAAAAAAAGAATATTCATAGTTATCTGAAATGTCTATTAAAATACTCTTCCGTTTCCAATTACATATCCGCACGAGGCTGAATTTTCTCTTACATGTCCCCAAATAACATCCTGCCACGGCGTGAGCGCAGACGCAAACACGGGACCCATCTGTCTTCCCTTAAACCTGATACCGTGGGGATTTGCAGGGATGTAAAACAATGCCACTCCGCTCACCGACTCTTCCTTTGTTTCAGAACATGCTTCATTTTTATCGAAACTCAGCTATTTACGTTTATGTGGAGAGGGGTTTCTGCGATCTTTGCATTCATAAATAAGCAAACACGGTAGACATTCCTTGGGGCTGATTTCTCCCGTGGTAAAAGCCAGCGGGTGTGAACCAAGCAAACAAAACTTGCTCGGGGCCTTGCTCATGTCTGAGAGGGGAGATGATTTCTGAGACTGAGAACCACCCCCTGGGGTCAGTGGGGGGCCCGCAGCCGGCTCTCCACCTGCCCCCCTCCCCGCAGGGGGATGTGTCTGACAGGTGTTTGGATCCCAGGTGACCCACAGTCTAGCTGACCTCCCAGACCTCTGTGCTGTCCAGCCAACATGTCTGGGAGATGGTCCCTCCCCTTCCTGCTCCCCGGGGCTGCTGGAAGTGCAGACCATGAGCGTGGGTGTCCAGCTGCTTCTCGGCTCCCCTCCTATGCAAGGGTCCAGGGCTCCAGGAAGCAGCCACGTCAGAACAGACTGGACGGGCTGGGAGAGGCTTCCTGGAGCAGGTGAGGCTGTGCTGGGCTCCAGACCGGAACAGGCACGGGCCCGATGGGGACAGAAGAGAGGCTGGGTGCCTTGTCTGGGAGCCCAGGGTGTGTGTTTCCCAGAGAACAGAGCACGCTTGGTGGGAAAGCAGGGGGGCTGGCGAATGAGGGATTTTTGAGTTTGGGGAGATAGGCAGAGGCAGGGCAACGGGGCAGTGATAGGATGTGTGCAGGCCTAGCTAATTCAGCCCATGCACGCTGCATGCAGAGGCACAAAGCACAGGAGCCCAACACGTCGGGAACGTGATCTGTTCCAAGTATCTGGCCTACTGGACCTCGAGTTCTCCCAGACAGGGCATCACTCATCTTCCCCAGGGACCCAGGAGCTGTCCTCTGGCCCAATTCTGGCCTCATCACAGCCCCTCGAGTGGCCAAAGCAGCTGAGGTCACCTGCTGCTGAGGCCCGAGCGAGGTGGCACGGGCCCCAGACTCAGCCATGGCCGCTGCTGGGCTCTGTGCAGGGACCATGCGGGCACAGAGTTGGAGGACTGCCCTCTGCACGGTCCTGGGCACCTGCCTGTCTGGAAGGGAGGACAGGCACGTGGGGTGGGTGGCTCTCTGAGGGGGGACGTGGATCCTGCACAGAAGCCCTGAGGCCGGGACGGTTCCAGAAGCCTTTGTGACTTGGCTCCAGAGGCATCTCCAAAGACACCTCATTAAACCCCCAATGAGCTCATCCAAGGGCTCTGGCCCGTTGGGTTTGCTTCATCACCCGTCACAGGTCGGGAGCCGTGAGCCGCCGTGGTTACCCTCAGGGGGGTGCAGGCCGAGCCATCCCCCCGCAGACGCTCGGGCCCGGCCAGGCGCACCCCGCTTTCCCTCGCTTGCTCCTTCTGTAAAAGGACACTGGGAATAGTACCTACTTCTCGGGGCCACGAACACCCCCCATTCTCGATGCCCGAAGAGTGTTTCCAGTCTGTGCACCGCGTGCTTATGGGGACCCGGCACAGGGCTGCGGCCTCACTGCCAAGACCCCGAGAAGTCCTGGGGTCTCTCTGGGTGCAGCCCCCTCCTGGGCACACTGTGCCCACCCCCCAGGCCCTGTTGCCCTCCCCCGCTGTGTCCTGGCCGGGAGGGAAGGACAGGAGGAGAGCCAGGAGGCAGCGGTGCCCGGCGCCCTTATGCTGCGGTGACTCCCACGGGTGCAGCTGGAAGGTGAGCCCTTCTCCACCCCTCCCACCCGTTCAGCACGGGGAGCAGCTCCGGGGATTGCAGCCGGCTCGGACTTGTACGCTCCTGGGCCCCAGCCCGGGCCCATTGTCACCTCCGCAGTGTGAAGATGAGTGATCCCACAGGCCCCAATCCCCTCCATCCCACACGGCTGCTGCACCACCTGGCTCCCCGCTCCAGAGCCATCCCTGGCCCGCCCTGAGACCCCGTGAGGCCTGCGTTTCCAGCTGCTTCCAACCCCTCCCTGTGAGCTGGAAGCTTCCTTCCTGGGACAGCGGCCGATCCGATGCTGCCAGGAGGTCGGGAGTTCTGTTTTCACACTGTGCTTCTCTCTTGGCTTCTGCAGTAATCAGCCTGTTGTTCTCAAATGAATTCTTGTTTCTATTCACTTACCTAAAAATAATCTATAAAAATTCTTTTATCCTAAAGTCCCACCCTTTGCATTTCTGTGTTTTTTTTTTTTTTTGTCTTGTTTTGCTTTGTCTCCTCTGCAGCCACTGTGTGCTTGCTCTGTGCCAACAGCGGGAGACACCCCGCCCCGCCCCTTCCTGGTGTCTAGTGGGGGCCAAAGCCCGTCAAACACACAGGTGAAATGCGGTGGGCCAGGTGATGCGCTGGAATTTGCGGGAAGGAGCACAAATCCTGGCAGCCAGCTGGCTAATCCACCATGACAGGCACAACAGGGGTCCTGGGGCCAGGCCTCCTTTTACTCTGGGGTGAACTCTGTCATCGGGAGGCTTAAGGCAAACGCCCACCCACTGTCCTCGGGGCCCTGCTGTCCCGGGAGGTGAATGCAAACCCAGCTCCTGCAGGCAGAGAGGGTGAACATTTTGTGTAGTAATAGAAAAGTCACGTTTAATGTGGGCAAAGGACGTCTCTTCCTTAATCAGCCTGGGCCTTCTCTCGTCGGCCAGCAAACAGGGAGATGCGTGCAGGTCCTGGGCTCAGGAAAGAGAAGACGCAGACACCGAGCCCTGCTGTGTGGCCGAGGGACCGAGATGGCCAGGGGCATTAGCTGCAAGAACCAAGGGTGGGTGTTCCTCTCGGTCTCCTGAGTCATGCCACTGATTGATGCTTCCTCTTAAATGTCACCGTAGTCTGGACACTACACCCCGTCGCTGCCGCCAGCAGCAGTAGGTGGCTGATCCCAGCCACCATCCTGCTTGGGCTCCAGCAGTAGCCGCCTGGCCCGGCTCCCGATCTCTGATTTATCCTCACTGGAGACACCACACAGCAAGCAGGATGATTGTTTAAAGCATCAGTCAGGTCACGCCATTCTCTTACAATTATCCTGTAATCATTCAGTGAGACTTTTTTAAAAAATATTTTATTCACTTGGCAAGAGAGGGGCAGAGGGAGACAGAGAACCTCGGGCAAACTCAATGCTAACCACAGAGCCCAGCGCGGGGCTCGATCTTATGACCCTGAAATCGTGACCTGAGCCGAAACCGGGAATCAGACAGACGTCCAGCTGGCTGAGCCACCCAGGCACCCCTCATTCAGTGAGATATTATTAACAAAAGTGAAAGGCTGGAATGATCCCAAATGCCCGTCGTAGGGGCTTACTGAGTCAATTTTGAGGCATGCACACAACAGAGAGCCATTCAGAGATACAAGAGTTAAGAAATAATTCTCTATGCTAGTTGGGAATTCCTCCCAAGATACATTATTAAATTAAAATAAAAATAGAACAAAAAAATAGAAAAAAACCCCAATGCTCTAAAAAAGTTATTTTTTTTTCCCGTAGAAATGGCAAAAGAGGGATCCCTGGGTGGCGCAGCGGTTTGGCGCCTGCCTTTGGCCCAGGGCGCGATCCTGGAGACCCGGGATCGAATCCCACGTCGGGCTCCCGGTGCATGGAGCCTGCTTCTCCCTCTGCCTGTGTCTCTGCCTCTCTCTATCTCTCTGTGACTATCATAAATAAATAAAAATTAAAAAAAAAAAAAAAATTTAAAAAAAAAAAAAAAAAAAAAAGAAATGGCAAAAGAATGGAAGAAAACAAATGAAACAATAAATCAAATGTGATTTAAAGTGGTCACTTATGGGGGAGGAAGGACTCCAGAGGGAAAAAAGAGAGACATTGCTGAAATGCCTTTTTTTTAAAGAAAAAATTTGATTTTGAAAGCATTACCTCTTTAAATAATTCCTAAAGATCAAATTAGAGAGAAAATAAGACTGTAGTAATTTGAACCAACCTGCAATAAACTATAATTCAAGTTAGTGGCACACACAGAAAAAAAATTATTATTATAATCGACTTTAAATTCGGTATTTTGACTGTACCTCCCTAGAAGAATATATCCTAAGTATAAACGAGCGGCTGTCAGAAGTCCTGTTGTTAGAAGCAATATTGTTATTTTGAAACTATCTTATGGATATTTGTGTAATGGAAACAAGTAGTAATTACAAGGATATCAGTGGAGTTAGGACTTCACAGGCACCAGAGAAAACAGGTGCCAGCATAAGACAAAAGAAGTTCCAGGAAACCCAGTGGCCTTAAATCCAGATCGGAAATAGTATAAACTAATAATTTTTTCCCTTTAAAAGTATAGCTTATCTGTATTTCTTAGTAAAAGTGCCCAGAAGCTTGGTCAGCTGAGAGCAGCAAACACCTGTGGACTCACATTATTTTCTCCAAACATTCTTCCCTGCTGGAGGGAATTAAGACTTTTCTGCAAAACAGCTAAGTCCAGGTCTCTGGCAAGAGCTTGGCAAACGAGCCTGGGGGATGCGGCTCTGCCGGGAGCTGACGGAGCTGGCCCCGTTCCCTGCGGCGGTGGCAGCATCGGAGGGACACGGGGGCGAAGGAGACACTTTCTGCATCAAAGAGGCTGTGGCTGGCATTGATTGAAAGGCTTTCATAAGGACGCTCAAAAACAAACTCAAATCCTGGAGGTTGCTAAGAGACCCACTCATGTCTTGGAAAATTGATGATAAAGGGGAGGAAGAATCAAAATTGACCTTGTTTTTCCTCATGAAGAACCTTCCAGGGTAACTAAGGGTCTGATGAAAGACTTCTTTATAGCACGCCAGGTTGTGCCTTCAGGACGAAGTCATGGAATCGCAGAGTCACCGCGAACCAGCGTATGCAGGGCACCATCACCACCAGGTGCTCCCGGGCTAGGCCAGGGGGCCGGGGGACGGTGAGGTGGTGGGGTCAGGCCCATGCACACATCCCGCTCATGACCCTGACACGGGGACGTGGTACGACCAGATGTTTTGTGGCTCCTGGTTGTGAACAGAAACCAAATCCCTTCTCCAGCTCACGTTAACCCAGAAGGGAAGCAGTTGGCCAAACTGAAAGAAGCTTCATGTCCAGTGACCTGACAGCTGCATGACGGGAGCTTAAAAAGCCGTCCCCGGGGATCCGTGGGTGGCGCAGCGGTTTAGCACCTGCCTTCGACCTGGGGCGTGACCCTGGGTCCCAGGATCGAGTCCCGCATCGAGCTTCCTACGTGGAGTCTGCTTCTCCCTCTGCCTGTGTCTCTGCCTCTCTCTCCCTCTCTCTCTGTGTCTCTCATGAATAAATAAATAAAAATCTTAAAAAAAAAAAAAAAGCCCATCCCCCTCCCACCCAAAGAAAGGCGGAGGGATGCTTCTGGATGAAATGAGACTCGGGGACGTGATGACCCAACTCTGCTGTCCCTGATCCTGATTTGGGCAGAGCACGTACAAGAGACGCTTTGAGAAGCAGAAGGCGTCCCATCAAGGGAACATCGCCAGGTGCAAGTGGCACAGGTGGGACTCCCATCAGGGACAAGGCAGTGCTTGTGGTTTCCACGGACCATGGCCTCCTCCTGGGCACGATATGGACCGGCCATGAGGAAGCCGGCGGCTGATGGGCCCGAGAGCGTGGCCTTCACCTGTTCGAAGAGGGAGTGGACGAGCCGGTGGACAGACGGTGGCCGCGCTGAAGAACCTCTGCCGTTTGGCAGGAGGGCTCGGAACCCACGCAGAGGTCTCCACCCTGGGGTGGCCCTGCCCCCTCGGGCTGGTTTCAGGTGCAGGCGGGTGCACCCAGAGTCAGCAGACACGCTGAGGTCCTGAAACCTCACAGAACTCACTTTTTCTAATGGAAACGGCACAATTGGGCAGCCCGGGGGCTCAGCGGTTTGGCATGGCCTTCGGCCCGGGGCCTGGTCCCCCCCCCCCCCCCCCGTCGGGGGAAGCAGGGAGCCTGCTTCTCCCTCTGTCTGTGTCTCTGCCTCTCTGTCTCATAAATAAATAAATAAAATCTTAAAAAAAAAAAAAAAAAAAAAAGAATGGCACAATCATCCTAACGAGCCTGAGACCCCGTGGTTCAGGAAGAAATGGGAGTCACAATGGCCTGCATTTTGTGGCTTCCGCCCCACATCTCTACACACCACCCACGCCAGCGCGGGCCATGGGAGAGTGGGTGCCCAGAGAAGAGAGGGGGCTGAGTGTGGGGAACAGGACAGAGCGTTTGGGACTAGAACCCCCTAGGGGTGGGCGCCCTGGGGTCGTCCCCGAGCACGCTCAGCATCCCAGCAGAGGTGGCTCTCTCCTGACTCGGCAGGTGGAGGTCCTAGATTCAGTGTCGCCACCAGCAGGAGGGACCAGCAGGCTTTGGTCGAAAGGGACGCTTTTTTTTTTCCCTGTCCAACAGCCTGGACCAGGTGGGACTTGAAGATTTGGGGAGGATTCCTTTCTGAGGCTCCCGAAGGGCAGGCAGGCCCTCTGAAGCCCTCGGTGAGGCTGGTCTCTGGGGCCAGCAGCCGCGGGGATGATGAGGGGCAGGCGGCAGCAGCAGCTGGAGAGAGGCGACAGGGAGGAGATGGCGCTGAGCATCCGCTGGCGGCAGCCCCTCCTCGGCTCTGTTGGGGGCTGCCTCTAGGGTCGCTGTGACCAGGGCATGGGTGTGGGCCCGGGATCCGGCCTGGGAACCCCTGGAATCCATCCTGCAGGGAGCGTGCGCAGTGTGGGGGATAAGGATGCTGCAGCGCACTGAGTCGGCCAGAGCGTCTCCCCCAGACGTGGAGGAGGGCACAGCCCGTCAGCTCTGGGGCCTGCCCGCAGCCCAGGGTGGCCCCTACAGCCAGCCTGTGCTTGGCACGTGTGCTCGCTTTCACTGTGCTGCAAAGGGGGGTGGAGAGCTCCAGCTGCGTCCTCCCACACGGGAAGGGGACAGGGAGGAGGAGCGGTGCCTGCAGCCCTGCACCCCTGCAGCGTGTGGACAGCAGAAAGTTCTCCTGGGGGACACTGGCCAGAGGGCCCCGAGCCCCACTCGCCTGCCGACGACCCGTCGCAAGGAGCCAGACGGCCATCCGGAACTGCAGAGGAGGCTCCTGGCCCCGCCTTGTGCACCTGCCGGGGACCCCCGGCCTCCCCCTCAGACGGTCTCTTTGCACCTGTGGCCTCTGTTTCCAGCTAGGTGGCCACCCCACCTGCCGTACCTGCCCCCGCCCCCTTGGTTCTGCTTTTTCCCTCCAAGTGTCTGTGTCTCTATGGGATTCCACTCGAAGTTAGGGCTTCTTGCCTTTTTATTATTATTTTTTAAAGATTTTACTTATTTGTCTGGGGGGGGGGGAGAGAGAATGGGTGGGGGAGGAGTGGAAAGAGGGAGAGGCAGGCTCCCTGCTGAGCAAGGAGCCCGATGCAAGACTCGATCCCAGGACCCTGGGGTCACGCCCTGAGCCGAAGCCAGATGCTCAACCGCTGAGCCACCCAGGCGTCCCGGCTTCCTGCCTTTTAAGTAATATGGAAAATGACTCCCTAATTCAACCTCAAAATGAACAAATCCATGCAAGCTAAAACAAAAGACGTTTTAATATATTGCAAGCCCAGAACAACTGCACCACGGTTAACACTGAAAAGGAAGGTGGGGAATTGGCTACTCTTCATTTTTTGGTGGAAACATAAACTGGGAAATGTTTTTGGAAAGGCGTGTTTTTCATAACCACACGCTAACACATAAGCGACGGGAGCCCGGCTGGGCCGAGTCCATCCTACGGAAACACGGCGCTCCAAGGTGAGCATGTCCGCACACTCATGGCAACACTGTTTTGTTTTTTGTTGTTGTTGTTGTTGTTGTTGTTTAACACTGGTTTTAATACAAACAATTGAAAATGGGGGCAGCCCTGGTGGCTCAGGGGTTTAGCGCTGCCTTCGGCCCACGGCGTGATCCTGGGGTCCCGGGATCGAGTGCCGCGTCGGGCACCCTGCATGGAGCCTCCTTCTCCCTCTGCCCGTCTCTTTGTCTGTCTCTCTGTGTGTCTCTCTCTCTCTCTCTGTGTGTCTCTCATGAACAAATAAATAAAAATCTTTAAAAAAAAAAAGAAAACGCAAGGGTCGCAGGCAGAGGCAGGTGCGTCTGCATCCATGACCCATGGGCACGTCTGCCTTCTGCACACAACGGAGCCAGAAAGCACAACAGGTTTGTTTTGATGCCACTTTGCTTAAAAAAAAAAAAAGAAAGAAAGAAAGAAAAAGGTGTGTGTGTTAATATGTGACTAAGAAAAAAAAAAGAATCCACACCTCCTTGTTAACAATGATCACTTGCAGGAATATGTTTAGGGCGGGGTGTGAAGTTCTGTGTTTTCTGGATGTTTTTAAATCAACTGTTACTACTTTAAACATTCAAAAAAAGGAAAAACAACAACAGTAGAAAAAAAAAAAACCCTTCCCTGCTGAGGTAAACCCGCCTGCCAGTTCTCTGACAGAGCAGCCTCACTTGCTTTGGGGCCCAGCCGGCACTGCCCACAGAGTATGCACCCACCGTGTCCCCGGGCAGCTCTGCGGGGCAGGCGCTGTCCCGATCCCTGCCCCCCGAGCGGGATAACCATGGGGCAGGTGACAGAGAAGTTCGCAGGTCCCCGGGGTGGTGAGAGGCACGGCCGAGATCTGAACCCCCAGCTCCGATGCCCTGCCCCTGGGGGCACTTCCAGGCCCCAGCGTCCCCCGGCCGGGGCGCCTCTCCTCCAGGACCTTGTCCCTGCCTGTCCTCGGCCAGTCTGCAGGGACGTTTCAATGAGCTCTCCCTCCTCGGAGCTGCAAGACTCCCTCCAACGTTCCCAGAGAAAAATTAAAATCCACATTGAAGTTTTCTTTCCCTTGTGAATAAAACCGAAAGAAAAGAAAACCCGCGGCTCTCTCCTCCCGGGGTCCAACTCCGCTGGCTGCACCTGAGCGCGCTTGCTGGGACGGAGGCCTGCACAGCTGCAGCCGCGGCCCGGGCTCCCGTGGCACCGAGGGGTCAGTCCACCCCCGTCGCGGGGTAGGGACACGGTGGCAAGCGTGCCCAGCCCCTGGACACCCAGGCCCGCACCCACCCTGCCACCTGCCGCCCAGACCTCCTCCAGGGGCAGCGTCACTGGGGGCACAGGGGCTCTGCTGCAGGTGCTCTGTCCCTCACCTGCGCTCCCTGCCCCCAGCAGCCAAGTGTCCCCCTGCAGTCACCGTCCCTCCCCATCACCTCCTTCCTCAGCTGACCTGTCACGGGCTTGAAGATACCCACTCCTTAGGTTGGGCTCCACCTGCCTTGACTACAAGTGCTGACTCTCCGTCCTCCTCCTCTTCCTTCCCCTCCTCCTCCCCCTCCTCCTCCTCCGATCCTGGCATGTCCTGGGTCCCCCCAGTCTGCACACACACGCACGGTGGAGCCCCTGAGGACACGCCTATGTGGGACCAGTGGAGAGACCTGGGTCCATCCCTACGTATAGAGCTGGGACGCTCACCCCCCCAGAGACACAGGCAGGAGCCCTCCCGCCTTCCTCCCTCCTCCCCCTGCTCCTCAGAAAGCCAGACTTGGCCAAGCCACAGCGGGGATACCCAGGGCCTGGGCCTTCCGCTCTCCCCACTGGCCGTGGGGAGCAGTGGGCATGGCGGGTTCACACGGGTGACCCTCCATGCCAAGGCCAGCGCAGCTCGCCCCTGGAGAGGACGCCCGTTTTCCAGGTGTCCCTGTCACTTGAGGAAAAGTAGCGGCTGGCCCCCAATGTCCTTCCAAACCTCACGCTCTAGACCTGACCTGGGGAGGAGGCTGGCGCTGTCATCCGATGACATGCATCTCCCGTTTGGACCCCGGCTCAGAGAGAGGACAGACGTGCTCAGTCCATCTTTCACACTCCAAACCCCGAGACGCTCACTCGTTCCCCTTTTACACGTCCTAAGTAAGCCTCATCTCTGCCCCAAGGGAAGACTTCCAGGAGCTGATCCCCAAGTTCTCAGAGAACCTGGATCCAGAGCACAGGGTGCGCCCCTCCTGCCTCTGCTGTCCCGTCTGTGAAATGGGGGTGGACGAGCCCTCCCTGCGAGTCTGTCTGCCAAGAGGAGGCGCTCTGGGGCGCCCGACAGATGGCCGGCCAGCTCCGGCCCCCCCACTGCAGCTCGGTGGCTACCCCGGGAGGCAGCCTGCGCCACAGTTACCAGCTCTTGTCAGAACGCCTGTCCTTACATTCAGCCAAGAATCTGCCTCCCTGTCACCTCTGCCAAGCAGTTCTCCTGCCGCCTGCCGGGTGCTGGGGCTCTGGGGACCCTTCCTCAACAGGCTGACCTCTTCCATCGGACTTGCAGGCTGCCCTTCCCACATGCACAGGGCCCCGGCCACTGTGCCCCGCACGCCCCCCTCCGGCCAGCACCCCCTGGAAGGAGGTGTGACACCCGGACGCTGCGGGACCCCGTGGGCCATGCACGTGCCCCCCCTTGCCTGGCACGGCCCTGCCGTGGGGCTGGGTTCCCAGCCCAGGGAACAAGCCGCAGGCTGCATCCTCAGCCCGGCCTGCCCTCCCCTCCTGTGTCTGCTCACACATATGAGGCTGTGGTTGCTTTTTTTTTTTTTAACTGGAGAGGAGGACTTTGCGCTGAACTTTGCTGACTTCCCTCCCGTCCACCTCAGTCTGTCGTTCATCGTTGCAGCTTGTCAAGGAGCGTTTTGTACCCGGAGTATTTCCTGCGGCACATTAGCTGGCCCTCCGAGCTTTGATCTGCAGATTTGACCAGCGGGCCTGTTACGCCTCCATCTGAGCCACTGATGGACATGGGCCAGGGCTGGGCGAGCGCGGGCGCCCCGGACGCCTCCCTCTCACTTGACATTGATCCACTCATCATGCGCGGGCACCGCCTTCTGGCAACTCCACCGCTACCTGATGGCGAGGCCCCTCTGCCGGCCCGTGCGACAGGGCGGGGACGGTGCCAAGCGTCCCCTGCGGCCCGTGTGGCCCGGCGCCCAGCACTGAGTGGAGCCTCACGGCCTAGCAGATGGACGCGTCTTCCTACGACAACCCACGTTCCCTGACACCCCCGCGGGCCGCCGTCCCTGCGGCCTCTCCTCCAGGCTTTGTCCCCGTTGCTCCCTCAGCGGGTGATAGTCCCCATCCCCGTGTCTGTTCAGAGCCTCCAGGTGGCAGCTGGCCTGCTGCCCTCCGAGGAGCTGCCCTCGTGCGTCCAGCCTCCCAGGAGGACCTCGCGGCAGGCGGGCTGCACGGGGTGCAGCGTGGACAGCCCGTGGGGGGCTTCCGTGCTTGTCCCGGGCTAACCCCCTGGGGCCCGGGGGGACATGCGAGTCATGCAGCCAGTACCAAGGGAGCTGCCGACCAAAGTGGTTGTTCTCACGTGGACCCCGTAGGGCACAGCCTGCGGACTGTGGCTCCAGCGGCCAAAGCAGGCCTGTGCCTGTTTTTGTGTGGTCTGTGAGTTAAGAATTCTGCTTCTTTTTTTTTAATGTCTTTAAATGGTTGCAAAAAACCACTGACAATGATAAGAAACTCAAGTTTTAGCATCCCCCCGTGAAGTCTCACTGGAGCGGTGCGGCCACGTCTCCTCTGCGCTGCTCTCCCACGGGGGCAGCAGCGGCAGTGGAGGCAGAAGCCCCGCGGCCTGGGAGTAGAAACCTGGCTGTCGCCCAGTGGCTCCGGAAAGGCTTGCGGCCCCGCCCCTGCGGGGAGGGGCCCAAAGCAGTGGGAGGAGCACCCACAGGCCAAATCCACCCATGTCTGCAGAGAACAGGCCCCTAGAGCCGGTCAGGCTGTGCAGGGTGTGATGGTCGGCAGCCCGGGCAATCCCGTCTAGCTGGGGCGCAGACACACAGTGACGCAGGCAGCAAGGCCATCTTGTGAAAAAGTGGCATAAAATCAAAGGGAGGCGAGTACCACGGAGCACAGGGCTGGGGCGGCGTGCGGGGCATGGCCAGAGGGGCAGCTGAAAGGGGAGCCAGCCGTGCAGCAGCAGACGGCGGCCTGGAGGAGGCGAGTAGACAGGCGGGCTGGTGGCTGGAGGTCCTGCAGGGGCCAGGGCAGCGGCAGGTGCAGCGGGAGCCGTGCCGGATGCTGGAGATGATGCAGGTGGCCTGGGGGGTAGCGCGCTGGACTCTGCTCCAGCGTACTAAGCCGTGGGGAAGCTGCATGACCCGTGTGTATTCTGGGAAGGGGGGAGACATGCAGGAAAGGGCGAGCACGAGACAGAGGAGAGGCCGGTTCTGTGTGGGATGAATGCTGGGGGCTTGGACCCCAGGACTCAGACCCACCGTCTCCCACAGGGACAGCGGCGCTGGCTCCTGGATCCCTCACGCCCCCCCACTACACACACACACACACTCACTGGTCCTGCTCCTGCTTCTCTCCCTCGCAGTCAGGCTGCCAGGTGCCCACCCACGCCAGGGCCTCCAGGCTGCAGAGGGGGACCTGGGGCCTATCTACGGAGGAGGGAGCTCACCGTGGGGCCAGGTCACCTGTGCCCACACACACACCTGCAGGGTCAAGGGGGTTCCCTGCCAAGCCCGCAGCTCCTAGGAGGCCTGGGTGACCTCCTGACCCCACACCACGTGCAGCTCCACCAGCAACAGAAGCCGCCGTCCTGGCTGCTCCCAGACTTGGTGGCACTGAGGGCAGCAGGAAGCCTCAGGGGAACCGAGGTGGCGGGCATTGCACTCGGGTCCCTCAGACAGGCGGTGGCCCCCTTGCTGGGTCCTGGCAGGTCCGTTGCCCACTGCCCCCCCCCCCAAGGGCTCAGCTCGGCTGGGAAGCTGAGGTGACACCTGTACCCTCAGTGTGACCACGGGAGTTAGTGCTGGTCACCCCGCTAGCTGAATGCTGGGGTGGGGCCAGAGCCAGGTGCCTCCTCTCCCCGAGCACCCTGAGAAACAGACGTGGGTCCGTCACGTGGTCGAGCCCCATCTCCCACTGTGAAGGAGGTAGAGGGACAAAGCAAGAATGTAGGTTCCTAAGGGTCAGGAAGGACCCTCCCCAAAGTGACCCATGGCCCCTGAGGGGTTGAGGTCGGCTCTTCAGCTGCCACCGGCGGCCTGACAACCAGCTTCATCTCCCTGCTAGGCCCTGGCGACCTGCTTGCTCCTGCCATCCCCCCTCCACATCCCTCCATGTCCCGTCGCATCCTGCCACCAGCTCCGACGGCTCCCGCTTGGCTCTGCTAACGGGACAGATGCTCACAGCCCCTACACTGCAATACCAGACCCTCAGCTTAGAAAAAATGCACCTGTTGTCCCGCTGTCCCCCTCTCCTGTCCGTTCACACAGCAGCCACACTGAGCCCCGTGAAGTGCAGAGCCCATCACGTCCCCGCTTGGCTCCGGAGGCCACTGCAGGTAGAAGCCAGAGTCATCCTGCATTCCCACGCCCACCTCCGCTCTGGCCCTGGTGCCCGCCTCTGCTGCCCTGAGCACCTGCCCACACTGGACGCTGTGGGCTCTGGGGCCCGTGCTCACCCCCGCACTTGCCTTCGCTCTGGTGCTTTCTGCTCTGGCTGCCCTGCTCCCCAGCACTGCCCCAGGCCTCTGCTCCCTGGTCTCTGAACAAAGTGTCGCCCAGCACAGGCTTCCCCTGCCCCCTTCCATGCTCATTGCCACGCAATTTACCGACTGCTCTGTGTTTTCCTGTCTGTCAGTCCCCACAGTCCCCACATTTCAGCCTTCCTCGGGGCTCCGTCTCCAGCTCCAGGGTGCAGGCAGGCCCTCTGGAAAGGCTACGGGAAGACGAGCTTGATCTCACCCTTGAGAACAGGAATAACTGTAAGAACTGTAAGGAACTCAGAGTCACGCCTGCAGTGGCTGCTGAAACGGCAAACACCATGTGTCCGTTTGCAATCTGACCTACTTCGGGAGACTCACAACGGACACTACACATCCTGCTTTCAAATCACATCATCGGAGATTCTGACACTTGAGGCCTGTGTCCTCCGTGCGTCTCATGGTCTGTTGTACCTCTCTCTCCACTGTCTTTGCTTGTCAAGAGGCTGCTTGATGTCTAGTTCATCGCTGTGAACACAGCACCTCGTCCAGTCCTAGGACTCTCTGCCTTGCCAGACCCGTCTCAGAGGGTGACTGCGTCCCCACGGGGTCAGCTTTCAGCGCGGCTCCCAGACCTGACCAGTGACCTGCCCCGCCTCCACGGAGCTCAGGTCCTACACCACCAACTGCATTAGCTCGTCCCCCTCGAACAGCCCTCGTCGCTCCAGGGTATTCAGTACACCATGACCGTGCAGCTTCCCTTTCCAACAGTAGAGAATTGTTCCCCGATGTAGAATTCAAAACTGTAGGCATCGGTAGCCTTATTCTCCTAACCAGGGATGCAAAACCGTTCACTGATTGGTCTTCCTGTTTTTCCACACACTCACCCAGCCCGGGGCTAATCATCTCATTGCCAGATGATCCAAGTCCCTTGGATCTATTGTCCATCTATTTTCCATCTATTTTCCATCTTGCATATGGGTTCTGTGTTAATCCACCCAAGGCAACACTTGCACTCTTCACTCCCACTGGGGAGAAGTAGGACAATAACAGGAAAGGTAGCACAGAAGCTCTTCTGGGGTGAGGAGGGACCAACCTCTGAAAATCCACTCCCACACGAAAGCACTAAGACCACAGGAAAAATTACTCAAAATCAACCTTTTCAGACTGTGTCTTGAACAAAGCCTTGCAACAGCTCATGAAGCACCTGCTCAGGAAAAATGGCTGAGTCTCAGTTATAATAAGTGAACCTCGTGGCCTATTGACTTATACTCATGCTGCCTCCCCCTCTCCACCTCCGTGGAAGCTTTAAAACCAACAGCGCAGCAATCATGTTATATTAGTCAGAGTTCTCCAGAGAAGCAGCACCAACAGTGCCAATGGGACATGCACATACACACCCTATTATAGATGTTTCTATATATAAAATATACAGAAATATATTTACTATAAGAAATTGGCTCTCCTGATTATGAAGGCTGAGAAGTCCCAGGATCTGCTGTCTACAAGCTGGGGCCCAGGAGTGCTGGTGGTGGTGCCTAAGAACAAGGAGAGCTAACGCTGTACATTCTAGTCTGCAGACCGGCGTGCTTGTGACCCAAAAATAGCTAATGTTTCAGTTCAAGTCTGAAAGCAGGAAATGCCTGGTGTCTAACTCAAGCTGTTAAGCAGGAGTTCCTCTTACTCAGTCTTTTTTGTTCTATCTAGGTCTTCAACTGACTGGATGGGGCTCACTCACATAAGAGAGGGAAGTATGCTTGACTCAGTCTACCAATTCAAATGTTTGTCTCACCCAGAAACACTCTTACAGATACACCAGAACAGTGTCTGACCAAATGCTTAGGTCCCCCATGGCCCAGTCAAGTTGACACATAGAATTAATCATCACACATGGTAAAAGTCAGTAGCTGCAGATCCATGGTGAATGCGAAAACTAGCCTGGCAGCCATTCGGGGACCAAATGAGTTTGGAGTTTCCCATAAGGCTCCAAAGCTATAGGATGATCACTATTTGAACTGTCTGACAGTTAACTGGAAACTATCAACTCAAAGGGCTTGTCTTTATTTGACCTGACTCAGAACTCATTCTGTGCAAACAAGCTATATACCCAGGGTGTTTGTCAAAAACAATCAGCAGCAATTGCTTAACATTGAGCTGCCTGAGGCAGTGATACCAGTTGGCGAAAACAGAAACTGGCTAAGAATCTTAAAAGGAAAACTGGAGGAATGAGATGTCCAAAGTAGTGGTTTGGAAAACTTTGAAACATTCCCAGGGATCCAGATGACCATTCACACGTGCAGGGCTGTGCACATGCCCGGAAAAGATCCAAGGAGGGCCCATCTCTCACCTTAATTGACCTTTGGGAGACAAAGGCAGAGGCAGGGTTGTCAGCTGCCTGCAGTCATCTGGTGACAACTGAACTAATCAGTGGCCGCACACAACAAGGAACACAAACTCTACAGAAAGAGTTCAGGAAAGCCACTAAACAAGCAGCAGAAACAATGACAAATATGGCAGGTGAAGAGCAATCTGATTTCCAGAGTTGTTACATTATATTATTTAAAATGTACAGTTTTCACCAAAGAGAGAGAGAGAGAGAGAGAGAGACATAAAGAAACAGAAACATATGGCTGATCCATGGGGCAGGGGGGTAGGAAGCATGTAGCACTTGACAGGAAGTCTCCCTAGGGAGCCCAGACGCTGCGTTTCATAGGCAGAGACTTTAAACCAGCTGTCATAAATAAAACAGATGTGGACATTGTAAGAAAAGAAAAGCTACAGATCAATATCCCTTATGAATATAACAGCAAACACCCTGAATAAAATCCTCGCAAACTGAATCCAGTGACATCTAAAAAGGATTATATGCCATGACCGTTTGGGATTTCAATGTTAGTTAAACATCACCAAATCAATCAATGTAATACATCATATCAATAAAATAAAGGACAAAACAACATGACATTTCAGTACATGAGGAAAAAGCATTTGACAAATTCCAACACACTTACATGATAAAATACAAGTGAGAAACGAAGAGTAAAAAGAAACTTCCTCATCTTGATAAAGGACATATACAAAAATTTCACTGCTAACATCATATTTAAGGGCAACATATGGCTTTCTCCTTAAGATCAGGAGCAAGACACGGATGTCCGCTCTTACCACTCCTCTTCAACATTTTACTGGAGGTAGTCTAGTCAGGGCAGTTAGACAGGAAAAAGCAACAAAAAGCACTCAGATTGGAATGGAAGAAGTAAAACTATCTCTACTCACAGATAACATGATAGTGCCTATAGAAAATCCTAAGAAACTCACACACACACACATACACACACACACACACACACACACACACACTCCTACTAAAACCAATGAACAGAGGCACCTGGCTGGCTCAGTATGTAGAGCATGTGACTTTTGATCTTGGGACCGTGAGTTTGACCCCCATGTTGGGTGTAGAGATCACTAAAAATAATAATAATAATAATAATAATAATAATAAACTTAAACCAACAGACAAAAATGAATAAACAAGCTTAGCAAAGTTACAGGGTACCTGATAAACATATAAGAATAAATTGTGTTTCTATACACTTGCAACAAACAATCCAAGACAGAATTTAAAAAGCACATCCATTTCCAGTAGCAAATGTATGATGTATTCTACAAAGAAAGTTCAAGTTTTGTGCACAGAAAGTCACAAAACATAAAAGGAATGAAGACAGCCTCAAATAAGTGGGAAAATAGTCCATATTCATGGATCAGAGGCCTAATATGGTGAAGATGGCAACTTTCTCCAAATCCATCTAGAGATTTTTTTTTACATTTTTTAATTTAAATTCAATTTGCCGACATATAGTATAACAACTCAGTGCTCATCCTAACAAGTGCCTTCCTCATTTCCTGTCCTGAGATTTAACATAAACTCTATCAAAATCCCAAATGTCTTTTTCTTTTTCCTTTTTTTCCCCAGAAACTTACAAGCCAATCCTAAAATTCATAAGGACATGCAAGGAAGCTAGAATATCCAATACAATCTTGAAAAGAAGAACCAAGTTGGTGGAGTTACAGTTCCCCAGTTCAAAATTTACCACGAAGCCACAGTACTCAGAATGGTGCGGTATGAGCATGAAGATAGAAATATAGATCGATGTGACAGGATTAAGAGTCCAGACACAAACTACTGAAATTATGGGCAGCTGATTTTTGACAAAGATGTCAAGATCATTCACTAGGGAGAAAATGGTCCTTTTGATAAGTAGCGTAATAATAAGTAGCATCCAAATGCAAAGGAATGATGTTGGGCTCCTCACTTCACACAGTGTACCCCAAATAACCCCATGCAGATCCCGGGTTATGACTTTCCAAGACTTTCCAAGATGGCAAGCTCTTCCTGAGCTACAGCCATAACTCTCTTAGAAGAAAGCAAGAGAAAACTTGTGTTCTTGGTGTAAGCAATTGCATCTTAGATATTGTCCCAGATGGGCTTCATCAAAACTCAAAACTTCTGTGGTTCAAAAGAATACCATCAATCTAAGGAACGGGGGATGGGGTGGGAAATGTTTGCAAATCACATATCTGATAAGATACTTACATTCAGAACATGCAAACAGCTCTTACAACTGAACAATAAAGAAATAAATAGATGAGTTTAAAAGTAGGCAAGGGATTTGAACAGATACTTCCACCCAGAAGAGACACCAATGGTGGATGAGCACGAGAAGAGATGCTCCATGTTGCTGGTCATGAGGGAAATGCAAATGCAAGCTACTGCACGCCTCCTAGGTTGGCCAAAATGAGAACAGGTGGATGACAGCAAGTGCTAATGAGCATGTAGGGAAATCCGAATCCTCCTACATTGCTGGTGGGATTTCAAAATGGTAGCATCACCCTCGGAAAAGGGTTTAGCTAGTACAAACTGTTAAGCATATGGTTACCATACAACTTAGCAATTCCACTCCTTGGTAAATACCCCACTACCCAAAATGAAAATGTGTTCACACAAAACGTGTGTATGAACGTTCATGGCAGCATGATTCCCAACAGCCAAAAAGTGGAAACAACCAAACGTCCATTAACTGGATTCTGGATAAATACAACAAGGAATATATAGATTTTTTCAGCCCTATTTTTCACCCATAAGAAAGGAATGAAGTACTGACAAGTTTCCACGTGCTATGCTAATTGAATAAAACCATTCACCAAAGATCATGTGGTACAATGTCCAGAGTATGGCAAATCCACATGGAAGAGTGGTCTCCTGGAGCTGAGAGAAGGCAGGCAACTGCTAACGGGAACAGCCTTTCTTTTCAGGGTGATGAAAATGTTCTCTAATTGCATAATGGTGATCGTACACAGCCCTGTGAATCTACTAAAACCCACTGAACTGTACACATCAGAAGAGTGATTTTTATGATATGTGAATTATAACTAAATTACATTATAAAAATGAAATTAGATCTTCAGCATGCTATAAACTATGCAAATAAAGTTTGTGTGTATGGATGATGGGAAACGTGAAAGAAAATGTCACTTTATCATCGAGGTTGTCCAAGATCATCCCACCTTGTTTGTCTTGGTAGAGCCCACCCCGTGTGACATACTGCACAGAGCACAAATGAATCGCATGTGAGATCCTGAAACCAGTGTGAATTGCAGGATCGCAGTTAAGTGAAGCTGATTGCAGGTGCGTCTACACAGTCTGCAACTGTGGTGCCTGGGAGTCCAACCGTACAACTTGCATCCCAAGCAGACCCTACCAGTCTGGCGTCAACTGAGGGAACCTGTCCATGGTGGTGTAGACATCAGTGGGGATGATTCTGGACCTTATGATGTGTCAGTCAGGGTTCCCCAGAGAAAAGGAACCAGCAGGAGGATGTGTATATTATGAAGAGATTTTTATAAGGAATCGGATCACATGAGTATGGAGGTAGGAGACCCTAAGACCTGCAGTCATTTGGTAAAGTGAAGACCTGCAGATGGTGTGTTTCCAGTTTGAGTCCGAATTCCTGAGAACCAGGAGAGCTGATGGTGTAGTCTCCATCTTAAATTAGGAAAAAAATGAAAAGTCAATATCCATGTTCAAAGGCAGGCAGGCAGGCAGGAAGAATTCTGACCCTGGGGAGAGGGTCAGCCTTTCTGCTCTATTTGGGCCTTCAACGGATTGGATGAGGCCCACCCGCAAGGATTGCAATGCCAATCTCGTCCAAAACACCTCACAGAAACCTCCAGAATAATGTTTGACTAAATATCTGGGCACGCCAACTTCAGTCAAGTTGACGCAGAAAATCAACCATCATCATATGGGTCCCTGGCAGCAGCAGCAGCAGCAGCAGCAGGGATCTGTGGATGTGCTGGTTACTTGGCGTGTGTTCCAGTAGCTCAAACCAGGGAGATCAGACCCAGAGGATCCCCGCTCCGCCCCACTGCTGGATGGAGTTCCCACCTGGCTTGTCCATTTCTCCCTGTTTACGGAAGTGGAGAAGCTCAGCCCATTTCCACCTTAGAGTGGAAGCTGGGTAGGAGATGGGAGCCATCCCAATCCCATGACATTGGTCCTGTGCCATTATTGGATTTGCTGTTGTGGGGTTTTACATATTTGCTTGCACATTTGTCAACATCATTCCTCCCAGCAGCTAAGTTCTATGAGTGACGTGCTTTTCGTTTTTCATTCCTGTGTTTCATCTCCCCGCAGTAGTGCATGGCCTAAGTTGGTGTTTAAAAAATATTTCGGAGTAAATACAATAAACCAAATTATATATGGCTAATTTAACTATAAATAAAATAAACCAATTAGTTATGGTTGAGTTTATGTTCTCCGCTGTGATCCATGTATTAGCTATATACCCTCTCAGCTACTCTCCGTCAAAGCCCGAGTCCACGAGCTCCAAGAAACTCAAGGCTTCCCGCATCATCTGTCAACCCCAGGGCTAGTTCACTTGTGAATCCCAGAGCGTGACCTGCGTGGGCCCTTTCAACACTGTTTTCAATGAGCCCCAATCACCCAGCACATCAAGAACCTGGCAGCCGCAGAGGGAAACTGAGGACCCACAGCAAGTCAGACAGGGGCTCGCAGTGCTGTTCCCCCCGCAGGTTCATGCACTCCTTGGCCGTCCTCCTTCCGCTGTGAACCCCCTGGAACGTTCTGCCCCTCCTCGTGCTGCGCCCAGCACCACACAGCCCTGCCACCAGCCACCAGCCACCCCCACCCCAATCTGGCTCCATCTCGGCAGAGAAAGACCCCTTCCTGCGACATGATGCACCTTCTGTGGGCGGTATCCCGTTATGATGAGTACTTTTTTTCCCCCTGTCCACCTCCTTTTGGTCCATTTCCATATTTCCTAATGGGTTCACAATGGACACACGTGACTTTGCATCTAGCAAATGGTAAGTGGTATTTTCAAAATCCGGAAAAAGCCTCACAAGTAATTCCCACTTGTGGCAACACTGTGGAGCAGGGGGCGGGCTCCCCAGCCCGTGGCCTTGGCCTCGACGGGGCTGACCGCCTCCAGTGCTGAGCTCCTCTCCTGCATGACCTTTCCCACCTGGCACCTGGCTCCTTCATGAGGTCCCTGCCCTCCGGGCCGGCCCGGTTCTGGGGCACACGGCATGCTGCTCCCCACCCACCTGCCTCCACCGCCACTGTCACCCGAGCCTGTGTCCCAGCTCTCTTACTTCCCATCCAGGTGACGCCTCCTAGCTTGGAGCTTTCTTCTCCCGTCGACCCTGCCGTTGTTGCCCTACCTTCCTCCAAAGCCTGGGACCGGTCCTTCTGGTCCTTGTACCCTTGAGATGACCCCGACAGCCCCACCCAGCCCCTCTGCCTTCCCATCTCCCTCTCTCGATGCTTCCCCTCGAATCCATGGACTGTCCGTCAAAGTCTGTCAAGCTCTCATGCCCAGAAGCACCTCCGGATGGTGGTGTCTCCACCGGCAATGCTCCTATTATATATTTCCTCCTTCGAAAACGTTAAAGGCTTTTAAGACCAAGCTGACACGTCAGATCTTCCACGAGTGCTGTTCAGCCCTCACACCAGAAGGAACCCACTCTCCCTCTGTGATTTCTGTCCAGCCCTGGCATACCTGTACCCGGGCCCGTCACGCTGGCTGTCCTGAGAGCGCCATCCCCTCCCTCCCAGCCTGGTCCAGGGCCTGGCACGCACACCAGCGCGGGTGGCTCAGGGTAGGGTTGTTGGGGCTGCCTGCTGGGTAGGTTCGCAGACGTTCTGGCCCCGCCGCCCTGCATTTCTCCCTCCCTCCTTCGACCGAAGAGCAGGACACGGTGCCGTGGCTTCCAGGCACGCAGCCCGCGGCCCATGTTCCCGCCAAGGTCTGCCCTCCTGCTGAGGCACGTCCGTGTCTGTGACTTCACCCGGCATCCCGACCCTACCCGTCCCTTATCTCTGGCTCTCAGCACACTGCCGAGAACTGCGCAGGCGTCTCGTAAACGCTTCCACATAAGAAGGATTCCATAATTTATGACCAAAGATAAGAATAATTGCCAATGAGAATTACATCCTAATAACGCAAATAGCTCTGACTTCGTCGTGAAGTGTCCCCCTTGACCTGATTCTCAACAAGGGAGACACAAAACCAAAGGTCGGCCTGAGTTAGCGGGATGGCGGCGAGGTGTGAAACCTCAACTGGCAGCCAGGGAAGGCTGATTATACAGATTAGAAATGCGTTTCCAGAGGGCTCTTTCTTCGGTTGAGTGAGAAAGTAGAAAACGGAGCCTGTGAGTCCTTTGCCATTTCCCTTCTTTCCCTCCAGGTCTCCCGGGTGTCCCCACACTCCTGCGGCGTGGCTGGAGTCGTGCACCGGCTTCCCTCCTGTTCAGTGTCAGTATCGGGATGTGAGGCCTTCCCCCTTCAGGTGGAGAAGCCAGACCCTCCTGTTGACCGGTGGACCTGGGACCCTCCGGGTGAGCGGCCTGATGGCTGGTGTCGCGTGCTACATGGAGAGTAATTGTACCCCCACCCCCATCCCTGCCTGCTGAGCTCCTCAAAGCCGCCAGCCTGGCGTAGAGGCCACCACCTCCTGGGACTCGCTCCCCCCAGTAGGTGATGGCTGGCCACATGCACCTGCAGTGCCTGCAACTCACGAGCTCACGACCCAACACCGGTGTGCTGGGGGTCCATCACCATCCCCTGCGGATGGGGAGCAGGACCGCTGGGGTCCATGCCAGAATCCTGAGTGCTTTGTGTGGTGCCTGGCTTGCTCTGTCACCAGGGGAAGCGTCGTGCTTGCAGGGGGAGAAGGAGAGGAGAGAGGAGGGAAGAAGACAAGGGTGAGGAAGGGAGAGTGAGAAACCCGAGAGAGGGGAAGGATGGCGGCGCTTTCTTAGGTGTCTCTCCCTGTAACTGGAAACTGGATGATGCTCCATGTTGCCGAGAAGGGGCCGGACCTTGGCTTCCCGAAACGCATGGCGATTAATGAGGATCGTGCAGGTGCAACTGCATAAAAAATGATCGAAAATAATTACATGTTCTTAGTAATATGTATATAATGTACCAGTTATACGTGCCCTCAGCCCTCAAACACATACACACACGTGTCTGCCCTGCGGGCACACAGCTGTCATCACTTATAGGTGTGCAGGTACATAATTTCTCTAAAATCACAGCGACTCCTTTAAAAACTAACTCCACCCCTTCATGAGGGAAGTGTCTGCTTCAGAGGTCTGCGCTATTTTGACTGAGACAAGCAGAAACGAGCCCAGTGTTTGCCTTCAGATGTCGTTCGGAGCATGGAGCCCTCCCCTGAACCCCGGAGCATCTTGGGGTGCATGTCACCAACACCTGGATCTCAGAAAGGCCCGGGAAGTTCTGGTTCTTGGCTTCGCGTCTGCAGGTGCATGTGCACGTCCCCTGGGCCTCCTGGGAAGGCTCTGCCCCTTCTCACCTGAAGCTTCACTCTGTCTGCAGGGACGTGCCCAGGACGCACACCCGTCTGGGTGGAAGATGGGAAACATTCCAGGATGAACAAGCAGCTCTGCCTCAGAGACTCCGCTGTCTTGGAAACCAGGTGCAGAACCTTCCATGCGGGAGGCGTGGTCCTACGCAGCACACACACCAACCCGCGCATCAAGCAAACCAGACCGTGAGGTCATCACCCCCCAGCCTACAGGGAGGCTCCCCGAGGCCAGGCTCACTGAGTTCCAGATCCCGGTACTCGGGCCCCTGATCCCGCTCCTACTTGGGCTGCTCGCCCCTTCTGAGCCTCGGTGGCCCCACCTGTATGGCGGGCCTGTGTCTAAGGACTGCTTCTCAACACTGGGGGAGGGAAGACAAACTGAAGCAACACGTCCAAGATGCCTCGCAGATGGACCAAGGCAGCATCCGAGGCGGAGTGCCATCGAGACACACGGCAGCAGCTCGAGGTTGCTTTTTTTACCCTGCCTTTCCACACACGGACCGTGAGCCCCAAGGTCACTGTGGAGGGCTCTGACACATGGTAGGTGCTCCGTGAAAGCTGGCTGCCTGAACCTGCTCACTCGCCCCAGACCTGCAGGCCCTTGCTCTTCGATGGCACACCTGCCCCTGAACATCCAGGCCCTTGTCCGGTGTGCCTGCCACCAGCGGCCTGATTGTGACTTGCTGTATTATTATTTTTTATGGTGCATTGTATCCCCAAATAAGATGTGCTTTTTGTGGGGCGCCTGGGTACCTCGGCGGTTGAGCATCTGCCTTCAGCTCAGGGCATGACCCCGGGGCTCCTGGGATTGAGTCCCGCATCAGGATCCCGGCAAGGAGCCTGTTTCTCCCTCTGCCTGTGTCTCTGCCTCTGTCTGTGTCTCTCACAAATAAATAAAATCTTTTTTAAAAATGTGCATTTTGTGACAACTGGAACCTATTCCGTTTACTACCGTGCCCCTGACACTGCCTGCCACATAGTAGGAGCACAACAAATATTTGTGACTATACGCATGAATAAAAGGTGAGAAGGCCAGAAGTCAGACCCACACAGGCAGAGGCTACATCCTCACGGTCGAGAGCCTGGTACACAGAAGACGCTCAACTTTGTTGAACAAACCAACACCGAAGGGATGAACCAACTCTCTCCGTGGACGTTTGTTTAACTGCCATAATTTCTAGATATTTCTCGGCTTTTCTACCTTCCAAGTGTCTTGGGCTTAGTGGCCTCACCTGGCTGTTCTGTGATTTACCCCATTTGCTCATGTGGTTCCCCCCCACACACACCCTCCAGGAGGGGCACGTGCCAGAGAGCAGCCCCCAGGGAGCCTCGCGGGGGCAGGGGAGATTAACCGGCTCCCCCTTTCACTTGGGAGCAAAGACCTGGCCCTTTATTACAGAGAATCAATATTTGTACAGTTGGTACATTGTAAAATTTTATAGTTGAGAAGTGACACATTTTCCTAACCGGTCCCCAAAGGGACATAAAACACCACAGCAAAAGTTACACGATGATTTGAGGCAATAGAAGCAATTATCGGGTGCTGAGGACATGCACGGTGTGACACCGTCAGCCCAGCCGTCCCACACGGCCACCACCCCTTTCCCAGGGAGGAGACTGAGGCTGGGGGCTGAGACTTCTCCCCAGATCCACTGCTGGCACGGAAGCAGAGACAGCCCGGATGGCCCGGGTGGCCTGGGTCTGAGCTCTTGGGTGCCACGCACCCAGCAGCTGCAACTGTGCTTATGGGGTCTGAGTATATCCCAGACAGGTGTGTTCCAGAAGCCAAAGCCTTCTTCCTTTCTTCCACCCACCTCGTGTTTGTGTGTACAGTGGGCAAAATACAGAATGTCGCCTTTTCCTGTTTTTTAAACTCTTACAATTTTTTTAAAATTTATTTTTATTGATGTTCGATTTGCCAACATACAGTACAACACCCAGTGCTCATCCCATCAAGTGCCCTCCTCAGTGCCCGTCACCCAGTCACCCCATCCCCCTGCCCACCTCCCCTTCTGCAGCCCTTTGTTCATTTCCTGGAGTTAGGGGTCTCTTATGGTTTGTCTCCCTCTCTAATTTTTCCCACTCAATTTCCCTCCTTTCCCTTATATGTCACCTTTTCTTTTTTTTTTTTTTTAAGATTGTATTTATTTATTCATGAGTGACACAGAGAGAGGCAGAGACAGGTAGAGGGAGAAGCAGGCTCCACGCAGGGAGCCTGATGCGGGACTCGATCCCGGGACTCTGGAATCACACTTAACCCCTGAGGTGCCCCCACTTCTGGTTTTAAAAGAGCACATTTTATACTGATTTTTATAGTGATATTCTTCCAAAATAATAGAGAGAGTAACCAAAACATATGATGAAGCAGACCTACGTAGCCCCAAGTCCGGCTCGAGCCAAGCCAGCAGAATACAGTGGAAGCCCGGGGAGGGCGGAGCTCCCAGCAGAGGATGCCCATGACCACGGAGTGCAGGTGATGGCACAGGAACGCCCAGCTCCAAGGTGGCAGGTGCAGAGAGGGCCCAGGTGTGAGTCAGCGCCCCCCTGACCCCAGGACGCAGCATCAGCCAGCAGGAGTCCCACTAGCCTCCCCGCTGGTTCACTTGCAGGGTCTCCCCCAAAGCAGGGTTTCCCTGGGTGGTGGGAAACACTCGGGATGGGGGACATTGTGAGGTGGCCAATGAGTGGCTAAGCCTGCCTGGGCGTCAGCTGACCTGGACCCAAGCTGGTGGAGTCTACTCCTGCGCTTCTCAGGCGGGCTTGGGACAGACAACAAGGACTCTGGAAGCTCATGCCCAATGGCTGGGGAGGGGACTCTCTTCTCCCAGAGGCCACGTGTGGGGGGCTCCTTCCCCTGGGGCTCACTCACCACCCCATCCTCTGTGCTTCCAGAGAGGACAGGGACGGGGCCTGGCCCTTCCCAGAAACAGTGAGCTGAAGCAAGAGCCGGGAGGAGCCCGGCAATGTCAGAGGAACCACGTCCACATGGTTCACAGGCGACATTAGAAATAGAAACACGGGGATGGATCAAAAAAAAAGTCAAAAATTCATCTCCTAAATGTGTTTCCTGCATTCAGGGTTACCATTGAAAAATCTATCAATTTTATTCCCAGTTCTTTGTCGGTGATCTGTTTCTCTGCCTCCACAAGCTTTGAAATTCCCTTTGCTCTTTTATGCGTTAATTTTACTACAACATGTTGAACGTGTGAGGCGACGATGGGGCAGCGTGTTCAAAGCATCAAAGGGAAGAACTTCAGATTTGGGAAATAGGACTTTTATCCCTGGACTGTCGTTCAGCAAGGAGGGCGTGATGAGCATCCCTGGGAACGCAGGTGCTCGGAAGGTTGGCCATACAAAAAAAACCCTATAAAAACAGTTTGGGACAAAGCGTTTAAGTCAAAAGATTATAAAAAGAAAAGAGACATTGAGAGAGGCATCGGAGATTAAGATAAGCAAATATCGTGGGGAACTGGGGCATTCGGAAAACTTGGAGGGGGGGCAGGGAGAAGAAGCCAGACGGAGCGAGAGGAGAAAGTGCGTGCAAGGACGGGTCGGGGCCGGGGCTGGTGGCCATCCACCGGGCTGCCCTCCGTCTGGCCCGTCCCCAGGTCCGCACGGACGCACCGTCGGCCCCAGCTGTGGCCCTCTGTCTCCCTGCTGTCTCTCCTGAGCGTCTCCTGGACTGTCCCTGTCATCACCTTGACCATGACAGCGGCAGCCTCTGGCGGTCAGACCAGGCCTTGGCTCCCTGCGGGGCCGGAATCCGATTGCCGTCATGCAGCCCGCCCTCCCCGTGTCCTGCTCCGGCCTGCAGGCCATCGGAGCAGGCCATCGGAGCACGCCCGTCCCCCCGTGCTCTCCTTCCGCACCTTTCCTGCTCCTGCTCGTGCTCCTGCTGCTTTCCCGGTCCGGCCCGTCTCTGCGTCCTGTCTCCGGGGAGCTCTCAGCGGGTCCTGCAATAGAACCCGAGCTTCCGTGACCCATCCCTTCCTCCTCCAGTAGCTCCCTCCCCCTCTGCCCTGCTGGTCTAACCGGCCTTATGAACTCCGCGCCCTTGGGGCGTGTGGGGGCTCAGTCGGCTGAGCGTCTGACTCTTGATTCCGGCTCAGGTCACAGTCTCGGGGTCCCGAGATCCAGTTCTGCATCAGGCTCTGCACTGAGCGTGGAGTCTGCTTGAGATTCTCTTTTCTTTGGCCCCTCAACACCCTCCTCTCTCTCTAAAAAATAAACAAACAAATAAATAAATACAAATTCCACACCCGCAAGCCCAAACTCTCCAGGTACCTCTTCGAATCTTCCCCTGTCCTTTCGTCCTCACTGCAAGAGTCCCTGAATTGCTGCAGCAAACCCCTCAGAACCACCTTCTCTCCACCTCCTCATTTACCTGCGCAAATGGTTCTTATCCAGTTTCCACCCAGAGGGGGACCCACAGGTGTGCTGACTCCGAGCACGTCCCATCGTTTCGCGCTGCATTCCAGGCCTGCCTCCCTTCCTGCATCCCACTGGCAGCCCGTTCCCTACACAGTGCATCGATGTCATCATTCCTCCACCTTGAAACCCCTGCAAGCCCTAGCAAAGCCCAGCACCCTCCCCCAGCCGTGGGTCCCACATGAGCTCTTTCTTCCTCACCGGCCTCTCTGGGGTCCCAGAGCTCCACTGTGCATGTTGGAGGGGCTGGGTACCAATGCTTCCATCTTAACCATGACAAAAGTATCATTTCAGTTGAATAATTTATATCTTGAGATCAAGATCAATGATTTAGTCATCCAGCATCGGCACCAAGAGGAAACAAATGCACGGCCCGCAGGTTCAGGCGGGGTTAGTCTGTCCGTGTCAAGAGCAGGGTCGCAACGCTTCTGTTTGCACAAAGCCTCCTCCGGACGTTCAAAGGCATCTCAGAGAAATGGGATAGAGACATGACCGAATTGGAATCGATACAGTGATGATGGAGAATCTTCATCTTTCCGGGACAGAAACCAAGATAGACACAGACTAGAAATATCACGCCATCAATAAAAAAGAAACCAGCCCTTGCAAAAAAAAAAAAAAAAAAAAGAAAGAAGTACAAAAAACAGTTTGTCAAAACAACCTCAAAATTACCAAATGAAGAACAGGGTATTTGAACGTAAAGATTCCCTTTGCTGTTACCCTGAGTCAGAAAGGGGTTTTCAACAGATGGAAAGATTTGCACCAAAAAAATGTGTATATGTTGACCTCATGAAATCAATGACAAATACTGTTTTCTGTGATTGTATTTTATTATTTTTTAAGAGGTCCCGTCATTTTAATGAAGTTTGCCATGAAAAGCAGTAATCTCAGCTAATCACTCTGCCCTCCTCCTCCAGCAAGCCCCACCTCCCTTTGTCCCTCCTCCCTGCAATCCTCCTCGCTCCCAGGATGGGAAGAAGTGTCACGACATGGGCGCAGCCTCCTGCCAACAGCATGAAACAGGACGAGTAAAAATACCATTAGGAAGAGTTTTGTTGTGCCGTCATCTCAGGAGTCGTGGATGGAGACAGGGGCAACGGCTGGGTGAGGTCTGGGGGTCTCTTGGGGATGAGAATTTGCCTGATTGGCACTCGGCCCGTCATTCACCCAGTAGGGAGGCTACTATACCCAAGAGGGCCGGGCGGGCTGTATGGTGAGGATAGGAGAGCCAAAATCCCCTTCTCCTTCCTCCCCTAACGGGCTCTCCGGCTCCCAACTGGGGAACAGACTCACGGTTCCCTCAAGGTTTCCTCTGTGGTTCCTTGGGCAGGCAGCGGGGGGTGGGGGGCATGTCCCCCAGTGCTGCCCAATGCTACCCCCAGCTCAGGGCTTCTCTCCTCCCGTGAGCACCAGGGCCCGCAGGATGTCAGGCGGCGCTACAATCCCCTTGACCCCATCACCCCCATCTACCACTACGAGTCGGTGACCTCGGCGTCCCCCAGCCTGTACATGGATGGTGGTCTCTCTCCAGAGTCTCACACAGGTAGCCCTCGAGGACACTCTCAAAGTGATGTGAGCATTTAAATTAAATACACAGAATGTGATCGATGTTCCACGGCTTGGGCCACAGACACGTCTAGGTTGATGTAGGTCTTTTCGACTGCCAGACCGACGGGCATCAAACTTAGAGCGGACGTCCACCACACGGCCTTTCCAGTCTACTTGGTGTCGTACAAAGATGCCCAGAGCCACACAGACAGGGGTGGTGGTGCAGGCCGTAGCAACATGGGCAGAGGTGCCAATCTGTAGCTCTTCCAAAGGCTTGGACATGAACTCTGGTTTGGGGAACTCCATTATAAACTTGGGGAACTTGGGGAGGCTCCATTATAAACTTGGGGAACTTGGGGAGGCTCCTCTTGGGGGTGAGGGATGTACAAAGTGTTGCCTGACTCTGGGTCAACAACTGGCAGCCTGTGGATCTTGTTCCGAGCTGATGGAGAGACAGCATCAGACGAGGTAGCATTAGGAAAAATGCAGACAAGACGTTTGAAGGAGACTTGTTGGTACACCTTCCTCTGAGTTTCTGACTTGTGTTCTTTGAGCTCATAGATGTTTTTTTAATTTTTTAAAATTTAAATTCAATTTGCCAACATATAGTAGAACACCCAGTGCTCATCCCATCACATGCCCTCCTCAGTGCCTGCCATCCAGTCACCCCCTTCCCTCCACCAACCTCCCCTTCCATAACGCTTTGTTTCCCAGAGTTAGGGGTCGCTCACGGTTTGTCTTCTGCTCTAATTTTTCCCACTCGGTTCCCCTCCTTATAATCCCTTTCACTATTTCTTATATTCCACAAATGAGTGAGACCATATGATGATCGTCCTTCTCTGATGGACTTACTTCACTCAGCATCATACCCTCCAGGTCCATCCATGTCGAAGCAAATGGTGGGTATTTGTCCTTTCTGATGGCTGAGGAATGTTCCATTGTATATGTAGACCATGTGTCCTTATCCATTCATCTGTTGAAGGACATCGTGGCTCCTCCCACAGCTTGGCTCTTGTAGACATTGCAGCTATAGACACAGCTGGTAGATCTGTACCAAGGCTGATTTACGGCAGCGGTGCAGGGTATTGATGATGGTCAGCATGCCCACAAAACTTTGCATCTTACAATCCCTCTAAGGGGCAGCTCGGACACCACTAGTCGCTGAAGCAAAGGAAGCTTCCTTCACCTGCAGGGACATATCCAATACCACTGATTTGGAGCTGGTGGGGATCAGGCCACAGCAGCAATGAAACCTCCTGAAGAAAGGATACACACTACTGTTGGATTCTGGGGTCTCTTGAAGATGCTCATTTTCTGGAGAGGGGGAGCTACCTGAAGAAGCGACCGTCTCCATTTCAAGAGGCTCTGACTGGTTTCGCTTGCCTTAGGAAGCTCTCTGGGAGCGGCACAGGCTGGGATTGCATTTTCAAGAACTAGATACATGTTCGTTTTTATGATTAATTTTATCACCTGTAATATTTCTCTCAAATAATTTAATCGTGTTCATTTTTCTCCTAATAATTTACAGAAGGGCAGAGATAGAAGACGAGGGACAAGCAGGCCCCATGCCCAATGCAGAGCCTGACACAGGCTCCATCTCACGACCTTGAGATCATACCCTGAGCTGAAATCAAGAGGTGGATGTATCACCGACTGAGCTACCCAGGGGCCCCTTCACTTGTATATTTTTAAATTTTGTATTCATCTGATGTTTTTTAATGTTTTATTATTTCTGGTGTTTAAGTATATTATTTAGTTTCCATTTTTTAATGATTTTTGAATATTTCAAATAGGATATCTGCATTTTGGACTCATGTAAAATAAATACTCGGTGCTGGTATTGTGTCCTCACAGCGGCCTTAGCATCAGTGCCCTCACATCATGACCCCCAGCCACACCAGCAGCCTGGCTGGGTTCCACATGCAGCCCCAGCCCGTTCCTGCCCAGGCCCCCGGTGCACATTCCTTGTCCGATACCCAACATCTTCTCAGTTCCTGGGGTTTTGCTACCTGTTAGCATCTCAGAGAAGCTTTGCCTGACCATCCTTCCAAAGAGATTCCCCATCACCCTCCATGTCCTCCCTCTTTCATTTGTCTGAATGGAATTAATCGACCTGAATTTGCATAACGCATTTGTTGCTTATTGTCTGCCTCCCTTGTTAAGATTAATCACCATAAAAGCAGGAATATTGGCAGGGCTGCTTGCTGCCCTACCTTTGCTGATAGAACGCCCCTTGACACAGAGTAAAATTCAATAAGCATTCGTTAAATAAATAAATGAATGAGAATGGCTAAAAATAGTTTAGGGCAGGAGGAGGACAAAAAAATGAAAACCAAAGAGTTCAGAAACAGAGAGAAAACTCACAGGTGTGGGAGGCAGAAAAGACTCGTCCCAACATACAGATAAGTGGTGACTCCAAAAAAAGAATCGAAATAATGTCTTTGAGAACATTTAGGGAGGTGATTCAAAACGTTTTTTTAGACATTAAAGGAGTCTTTAATCTACATTTTAACAGGGCACCTCATATTTCAGGGGAAAAATGGAAAAACTGATGAAGAGTTAGTTCTGAAATGCACTGTAATAAGATTCACTGAATTTTAAAATAAACAATTTTGAAAACACACGCTAAACGAGTAAGTCTTCTAAAAGGGGAAAGAAATCTCCTGGCATAAGACTTTTCAACAGTAGCACACACCACGATGAAAGCAAATTCCTCCCAAAGAAAGAACAAGAGACTAGAATTTAATGTCCAGCCAGGTACACGATACGGGTGCCCGTTGTCAGTGCACGGGGCCTGCAGCCACCTGACATGCAAGAGCAGACTTTGCAGATGAGCACAGAGAATCGCTGCTTAGTGAGCTGCACCAGCTCAACCAGTGACCATTGGAAACCGTAAGAAAACTGGGTCTCTGCGTCGATCTGCGTGCACAGGTGCTCTAGACATGTGGACGTGAAGGACACCCTTCAAACGCTTAGGAAAAGCTATCAGAGAATACTTGGAAGAGTGTTCTTAAGTGAGTAACTGCAAACAGGCACCTGGGGCTTACACAGCCTTATATGTCAGCGACGCCTCAACCAGAAACTAAAAATAATGACACTACAAACCATAAAAAGAAAATAACTTTTCATCACAGTCCGCAAAGGAGGGGGCCTACTCAGCCCACAAAACATATTTGCAATTCCTGTGGCTGTCCACATTCAAAATATGAAACCAAAGAAGTCTTTTTGAATCTCAACAGTTTGAAAACAACCCCAAGAAGCAGAACGTATCAATAAGCATTTCACGTAACAGCAGCCTGTGAGTCGACACGACACCCGATTAATAACCAGGAAAAGGAGAATTTAGGTTGAATATACATTTGAAGCAAAGGTAATTACGTTTTTTTTTAAGAAGTTGACATTTGTAGACAAATATAGGAAACCGTAGATTCACCTCAGCTCTGCTTGTGTCAAACACGTCAGTAGTGAACAAATGATTACACTTCATTTTGTAAAAACCAACGATCAAACGTATTCATAACCTACAACCCTGTGAAAACACTCTAAAGATATGCCCCTGGACAAAAAAAAAAAAAAAGTGTAATCGTGTAAAATTTGGAAGCTGCCCAAGTGTCAATGAGGGGATGAAGGAATCCACCGTTTACTGGAAGATTATGTGCCACGTGGAGCAAGAACCCCAGGCAATGGCAGTCATGTCCCTCTCAGGGGACAGAGCAAGTCACAGAAGATCTTGGAAGGACAGCACTGCTGTGTCACCTGCACACAACCCATCACTTAGGAATGTGTACTGATTCGGCAAAGTGATGAAGGTAATCAAGAGGATGGTAAAAACAAAATCAGACTAGTTGACACCTTGGCGGGGCTAGAACTGGGACGGGGAAGAAGCACATGGAGAATGTTCTCTCTCATGCTCCGTGTCCTGAGAAGGGTGGTGAGTGCAGGTGCTGGCTTCATTATGAACCTTTATGACATTTGTTTTTAAATACATATGCTTGGGATGCCTGGCGGGCTCAGCAGTGGAGCGTCTACCTTCAGCCCAGGGCATGACCCCAGGGTCCCAGGATCGAGTCCCACATCGGGCTCCCCTCAGAAAGCCTGTTTCTCCCTCTGTCTGTGTCTCTGCCTCTCTCTCTGTGTCTCTCAGGAATAAATAAAATCTTACAAAAAAATAAAAATAAATAAATAAATACATATGCTTGGCCCCCAGAACACTGTTCATTTCCTACTACAGTTTCGATAAATATTTGCTGGATGACAGAGCGACTCCTTATTTTTCCCAGGATGAGCTCCAAGAGAACAAGGGGGTAATCCACAGGAGAATAGAGACGAGCATAAGAGCAAGTCAGAGAAGCCTCAGGTGACACTGGGCCTCCGGGGAGGGGTGCATGGGGAGGGGCCCAGAATGAATCCTAGCGATGCGCTGGTGCATCTGCTGTGACATCGTGGCGCTTGGCTTCCCCGTCATCTGAGGGGTCTGCTGGGGGTTTGAGGTCATATGTGAAGCAACAAAAGGAGACATCGACTCCGAGGCAGACAAGCCACCGCCAACAGGCAAGGCGAGCACGGCGCCCTGCAGTAGCTTCGTGATGGTAGCAAGTACGCAGAGCGCCAACTGGCCCCACGCCGCCGTGTGGCCAGGATCACGGGATGGAGGAAGACGGAGGTGTGCACGTGCTGGGGTGAGGGCGGGTGGGGATGCTCTGTTGTCACCCATGGACCAAAACACCGAGCTAGAGCCGCATGGTGATATGACTCAGAAATTCAGAGAGAGAGAAACAAAGTGAGAGCCCGGAGGGGGGACACGAGCTGCCCTGGGGTAAACTTGGGGTGGGGGTGGGGTAGAGGTGGAGGGGCAGGGCAGGCTCGCCGTCTGAGTCACGCACTCCACAGCCCCATGCTATGACAACAGACCCACATTCTCTACGAAAGGGACAATTAGGTTTAAAATCATTCTGTAGGGGACCCCGGGGTTGCTCAGCGGTTGAGCATCTGCCTTCAGTTCAGGTTGTGACCCCGGGATCCCGGGATCGAGTCCCACATCGGGGTCCCCGCAGGGAGCCTGCTTCTCCCTCTGCCTGTGTCTCTGCCTCTTTCTCTATGTCTCTCATGAATAAGTAAATATGATTTTTTAAATAAATTAAAATTTTAAAAAATTGTTCTGCACCTTGAGAAAACAGAAACAAAAGGAGACAAACAGGATTTTCAGAACATCAGTGTAGGGAGGATGCCGTCACGTCCGCGACCCAGAAAGGTGCTTCACTGCTGTGAAAGCCTCATCCCTCCCGGGCACACGGGCTGTCAGGCCCTCTATCCTGACCACGCGAGGACGCCACTCTTCCCGAAACTGCAACTGTGGACACGATGGCCTTTCTGTCCTCAGCACCCTCGGGAGCGGTGGGTCACAGGACCGAGATCAGAGGCGGGGACGCCGGGGACGGACGGAGCCCACTGCGCAATCACAGATGTGCCTCCTGACCCGCCGGTGGTGCCTCGCAGTTCACAAAACCCTTCAAACACGGTTTCATCTGCCCTCGGATGTTGCTTGTCGAGTTATTTTCGTAGGACACACATCTGGACGTCTCCCTGCACCAAGCAGGGCTCCCACGTCCTCAGGTGAGACTGTGCTGGGCACACAAAGCCCTGCTGTTCGCTCTGTCTGCCTTCGCTTTTCCCTCTTCTAGAGCCTGTGCCCGAACCTTGAGTAGTGAGGCCTCAGCGTTGCTCTTCTGGAAGCTTTCCTTGCGAGGCCACGGTCCCTGCCTTGTTCTGCACATTTCTCCATGCGCGCTTCGGAGATGCGGGCACCTGCGGTCCACGTGCGGCCTGGCGCGGGCCTCCCCGTGCTCTTGTCTCCGAAACCCTGTGCTGCAGCCGCAGCTTTCCCTCCGACCGTCCTGCTCCGAATTCCCCGTTTTCTCCCTCTCCTGCACCCTCTGTGTCACCTCCACCTTCCAGCTTGAACCGAGGCCGTTGGGAACTGGCTTCCCAGTTGTTCTGTCTTTTTCTTTTTTCTTTTAAGATTTTATTTAGTTATTCATGAGAGACAGAGAGGCAGAGACCCAGGCAGAGGGAGAAGCAGACTCCATGCAGGGAGCCTGATGTGGGACTCGATCCTGGGACCCTGGGGTCACGCCCCAGGCCCAAGGCAGGTGCCAAACCTCTGAGCCACCCAGGGGTCCCCTGTTCTGTCTTTTTCAAGACGAAGTCCGGGGGTAACAAGTGGCTCGCCACTGATGGGGTGCGCCTGCTTCTCAGAGCCGGTGGGAGGATGGCCCGCACACTGGGGACAGGCTAGTCCGCAGGGGTCGGGGGGTGACGCGGACATCCCCGGAGCCACCCGCTTACACCCACCCCACTCCCTGCGGCTCCTGCGACGATGTCCTTGCTCCTCGATGTGCCTCTGCCGCCAGGAATTCCGGTCTCTCCGTCCCTGCAGATGGAGTCTCCCCCACTGACGTCCCCACTAGCCCACCTTCTATTTCTGTCTTTCCATAATTTTATGTCTGCTCTCTCGTTCCTGTAATTTCGCTCATGACTTTCCAAAGTCTTTCCTATGTCTACGTGGGTGTGCTAAGACGGATCATTTTGACATGTCAAAAATTCGTATCTCAAAAGTATAGACAGATACAATTAAAGAAAATATTCTATTTATATTGGGAACATAAAATCATAAAAGTGTGTGCGAATAAACCAAAATAGAAATGTGCAATATTATGTAAAGAAGAGGGAGCATTAGGCAGTTCTAAGGAATCCACCCCAAATCGTGGAACAAACGGAAAGTCATATATGGCCTTAGAGAGGCAGCGTAGACACATCCAGGCTTCACACGTCCCGACCCAGCGCACCTGTGAGCTGAGGGGACCTTGCTGGTGCGCACACGGCTTCTGGTACATTTGCGTATTTGTACCTCCCGCGTGCGCTGCGTGCAGGTGTGCATGCGTGTGCACAGGTGTGCGCGTGATCTCCAGTGGAACTATCTTCATAAACCAGCAAGAAAGAGGGCAGAGCCGGAATCTGCGTTACTTAGGGGCCACGGTGCCTGAAGGTGAGGCACCGTGCGGAGCCGCCCAAGCACACGCGGGGACTTAACGCGCAAGGGAAGCATCATTTCAAAATTGGGGAGAAAAAACATGGGGGAGGCGGTCAGCGCCCACACGACACTGCAGCTTTGTTGAAACGTGATGAGGACCTCGGTTTGCCCCTCACTCAAGGCTCAGCCCATGGGGGCTCGGCTGGTGGCGGGGCGAGGTCACAGCCACACTCCGAGGAGGTGACGCGGGCAAGGGGACTCCAGCCCCGGGTCACAGGGCTCTCCCCGGCCTCCCTGGGGACCCCAGCCTGGCCGTGGGGTCAGGGCTGCGGGACTCGCCCCCCCCTCCGGTCTCTCTGCTCCCCTCCCCTCCCCTCCCCTCCCCTCCCCTCCCCACTCCTCCCCTCTCCTCCCTGCTCCCGCCTCAGGCCCTGAGTCACCCATGGTTCCCTCAGGCAGTGTCTGGCCCAGGGGCCTCCACATCAACACTTCTATGTAATCCCATCTACCACAAGTATTTTAAGGCACACGGGAAGTTTCTTGAAATAATTTTAGAGTAAGGAAGCCTTTTCTAAAACCAAAAACTAAAAGAGAAAAAAATGAATTCTAGTAAATTTTTTGATATTTTAAATAGCATGGAAAAAAGCACAATTTGAAGAAAGCCAGTAGACGGAGGTTGTAAACTATGGATCCCTGTGTTCGGTCTCTGCAGAAACACAGGCGTAGGTAGGACTCTTATTACGAAGGGGCGATTTTCATAACATGTAATGATAGTCATCAAATCACCAAGAAAACTACTAACCATTCAATAGAAGGGTAATTAAAAGACACGAATACAGATTTGGCCAAAAAAGGATGTACAGGTGTCAGTTAAGCATGGAAAGCCTCGCGATTATCCACTAATCAATTAGGGCCTTACGGTTTTGAACTAGAAAAATAGAAACAAATGAAAACCCAGACCCACAGGCACCGCTGGATGTGAGCCCGCGGGCACCTCACAGGAGGGGGTCCCGTGTCAGAGAGGGGGGTCACAGCCAGGTCCCCCAACACTTGCGAGTGCTGAGGGCTGACCTGCGACTCAGCAGTTCTGCGTGGGCATCGATCCCGCAACGGCCCCACCTCCGCGCGGGAGCCCACTACCATGGAGAGCGCAGGGGAGAAGCCTGGGTCCCTGGGGAGGCCCGCTGGCCGGGGCTGTCGGCCATCCTACGCTGCAACACCACATCATTAATTAAAAAGAAAAAAAAAAGGGATCCCTGGGTGAAGCAGCGGTTTAGCGCCTGCCTTTGGCCCAGGGTGCGATCCTGGAGACCCGGGATCGAATCCCACGTCGGGCTCCCAGTGCATGGAGCCTGCTTCTCCCTCTGCCTCTCTCTCTCTCTCTCTCTCTCTCTCTCTCTCTCTGTGACTATTATAAATAAATAAAATTTTTAAAAAAAGACTTATTAAAAAAGTAAGTCTAAAAAAAAAAGAAAAAAAAGAGCATCGTATTTATTGAAAAGGAAAATCTCTCCAATAAACCCTGAGTGGGGCGGGGAACGATGGGCAGAGCATGCCGGCGTCGGTTCAAATGAAGAGGATACGTGTGATTGCACTTTGTGGCCCCCAAGCATGCGTGGAAGGCAGCAGGCGGAGCACCAGGATGTCTCCTTGGAGAGGAGGTGGAGGCCGGGTGGGGTCGAGGGGTGAGCCCTTGCCCTGGGGACCCCTCCCCCGTGTCTCTGTCCTGAGAGGCGGGTCCTGCCGTCCTCCAGGAGTAAGAGCCACCAGAGCTCTGCTGCCCCACAGCCTCTGGGGGACCCACCTCCCCTCCCCACTGCTAGCTGTGTCCGCCCGCTCCCAGCTGCTCACCTGGCAAGGACAGCTCACAGTCCGCGGCCTCCTCGGCCTGCCCGGGCCTCCCGGACCGACCCCCCACCCTCCACCCCATGCGTTCCTGTGAAATCACCCTGAAGAGGGGAACCGACTGAGCTACATTGTGAAAATCTAAGTGTCCTGCAGCAGGAGGCATCCTGGCCATGGGGGCGGATGCAGGAAATGGTCCTGCTGGCCCCTCGGCGGGGAGCTCCCTCCAGATGACCAGCCTCCTGGGGGCTCACAGGGACAAGCCCCAGGCTGGGGGACCCTCCAGGGCTGGCCTGCCGAGGACACGCGGCCCTGCAGCACGGGTGAGGGCCAGCCACGGGGAAAAGAGCAAAGGCTGAACCACGCGGAGCAGAGTGGTTCCCTCGCCTGAGGGCAGGGGCAGAGACGGAAATGGGGGAGAGCCAAGGGTGGGGATGTGAGACCTGGGCCAGAACCGGCTTCCCCCGGACCCGGGCTGGCGGGAAGTCAAGGGCCAGGGCTGGCGGAGCAGAGTGGATGGGGCAGGGAGGCCTGTAGTCCCGGCCCCCAGGCCCCCAGCAACCGGCTTGGTGCTCCAGGACTTTCCATGGTGAGCCGGGGCCAGGGAAGACGGGGTGCAGGGTGGCCGGAGTGCAGGAGACAGCAGGCCAGGGTCGGTGCTGCGTGGGGAGTGTGGCACCCAAGTGTGTCACACATACATGTGAACACCATGCACGCTGCACCCAGATTCCAGGCTGGGAGGTCAGTGCTGGGGCGGGGAGGAGAGCAAGAGTGCACAGTCCCTGGGGAACCCCGTGCCTTGTCAGCCTCGCGCCCCAGGAGCCGTGGCTCCTCAGGAGGCCGGAGGTGGGCTGCGTGGGAGGGGAGGGCCGCACTGAAGGGGCGCCCGGCTCGGGTCTGCTGCTCGGCCACCGAAGGACATTGGGAAGGGAAGGTCGGGGCAGGTTGCCTGCCTGGGGTGTTCGTCCCCGTCGAGGCTCCGTCCACCCGCCTGAGCTGGAGCTGACGGCCCTGTCCCTGCGGCACAGCCCCTACCCCTCAGTCCCCCCTGCCCCCCGGGAGACCAGGCGGCAGGAGGAGAGCTGGGCACCAGGGCCGCACCCAGGCCAGGCTGGCTACCCTGCGCGAGCATCTGAGGGCCCGGTCCTCCTCCCGATGGCAGCGCCCATCTCTAAAGGCCACAGTCCACCCTCCTGGCACCGGGTCTTTCCGACAGCCCCGACACCCTGCCACGTCCAAGCCGAAGCGTGTCCACTCAGGACAGGGTCCCACATCCATGGGCAGCACCTGGGACGAGGATGCTTGTGCTCGAGCCGGTGCTGGGGTGCTCCCGGCTTCCCCAGGGCGGCCCCTGTGCCCGGCTGAGCCTCAGCCCCCCTCGGCAAAGCCCCTCCCTCCACCTCTCCAGCCTGCAGGCCCCTGCGGAGGTGGCCCCAGCTCTTTGGAGCAGTGGCTGGTGCTGGTGGGGCGCTGCCAGGAGGCCTGCCAGGCTGGGGGGCACGTTCCCCTGGAAACCACCCACAGGCCCATGCCGCCGTGGCATCGGGGTCTGCACAGAAAGCCCAACTCTGCCAGGCACCTGCAGGAGCTTCAGCGGGGTGTGGGCACAGGGCCCTCCAAACAGGCTCCTCGGACCGCAGGTACCGCCGAGTTCCCAGCTCTGGGCCTCACCCTCGCTGGCAAAGGCAGTGGCCACCGCTTCCCCCACCTGCCACCCACCGAGGGAGATGCACTTTCCCATGTGTGTCCCGTGGGTTCTCAGACCTGCGCACAGCAGGGTGGGAGCGCACGTCCACAGGGAGTGCACTCCGCCTCCGGGAGCCTCCTTCCTTCCACAAGTACCTGGAAATCCTGCTCTGGGTGGAGGGACACAGCTCATGCCAAGAGTCCAGGCACCTGCCAACGGAAGTTCATTGCCTTATTCCAATCAAAGAGCAAATTCAAAAGCAAACAGGTAAAAACCCTGGTAAGGGAGGTTGTTTTATCCGCACAGCTGGATGAACATGTGGCATCGGCAGGAACACATAACCCCCAAAACTGATGCAGCCTGGAAGTCAGGATAGGGACAGGGGTCCAGGCGGGGACTGTCAGGGCTTCGGTGGGAGCCTCACGCCATCTACATACAGGGGTAAGGAAGGTTCCCCCGCGGCCCTGTGTGCAGCGCACTGAGCACCCCTGGCCTGAGACCCTTTGTTGGTGGCACCAGAGGGAGGGAGCACCCCATTCTCGCAGGGGCTCCAGGGGGCTCAGCAGATGGCCGAGGACTCCCAGGGTAAGAGGAGCCTCCAGTCCACCTCGTCTCCAGATCAAGAGCTAAGTGGGAAGGAATGACTGTGTGACATGTGTCCTCTCCCATGACTGTGGCCGCTCGCCTCTCAGGCTGTGGACACCGGTTCTGGAAGGGTGGATGTGCACAAGGGTGGGGTGTGTACCTTTGTGCAATCTCGGGGCTACAGCCCCGTCACGATGGGCCCCCAGTGGGTCAATTCGGGAACGTCCCCCTGCAGCACCGCCCCTCTCCTCCGGATGCTCCCCCTCGGTGGGAGTAGGGAGCTCGCCCAGACCCCCGTCCTCCTGGCTCAGCAGAGTCAGGCCCAGCCTCATGCCCCTAACACCTTGTGTCTAGATGGCCGCTGTCCTGGGGGAGCTCCGCAGGTGGGGCTTCACTTTCTGGCCTGCCGACCTTTGATGTGTCCCTGCAAGCCAGGCTGGTCCTCTGCTCTTCTGAGGATCCCCTCCTCCCGCCACACCTCCATCAGCTATGCGAGCCCCTGGGTCCTCACCCTGCTGCCCCCAGGGTCAAGGGGCCATCGCAGACCTCTGCTGCACCTTGGGGGTCCTCAGATCACCCCTCTTGCCAGCACAGGGACCCCTCAGTACTGCTGTCCCCCCGCACCTGCCTACACCTGCCTGTGTCTGCAGTCCTGGTCCCCATGATGCTTCTTGTGATGCCGGGGATCCCATAACCTCATAAAGCGCCCTACACACACGCACACACACACACACACACACACACACACGCAGCTGCAGCTCCCGCCTGGCACCTCCCCAGGACCCTGGCCAGCCTTGGACACAGGTGGGGGCCTGGTCGCAGGCCTCGTGCTCCTTGTGGAGCAGGTTCTTTCCTCGTGGTGTCACTACCGGGGAGCGCGGGCTTCACTCCCGCAAGCCATCTCCAGGATTGCAGGAATGCAAAGTCTGCTTTTACCTTATTCGGTGACTTCTATTTTCAGCCTGCACTCAAAAAGGCACCACGGCGCTGTCAGGCGTGGGTTGTCCCTGACAAGGAGGAGCCCGTGGGGACCGTGAACCTCCACAGAGCTCAGCCTCACCTGGTGCCCACGCGGTTGCCCCCAATCAGCCTGGGGATCCCTCCTGCCCCCCTCCTGTGTCCTTTCAGCAGCCCCGGGTTCTGGGCCGATCCCCTGCACCCCGACAGCCTGCCAGAACCCCCGGGCCTCCACCATTCCCCCCAGGGGTCCTGGGAGCCGCAGGGAGTCTGCTCCTGAGGCCAGAGGCCCAGTTTTGAGGCTGCGCTTGGAGGCACCTCCGGTGAGATTCTGGGAGAGCCGGGTCTGGACCCCATGATCCAGTTCAGGATCCATGACCCCAAACCCAGGAAAACTGAGAGATTCCCACCCCTCCCCCCACCCTCAAGGCCCCAGCCTGCAGGTGGAGTCAGTGGACGTAGGCAGGGAGGACGCGGACCATGTGGTGCCGAGTCACTAGTGAGAACCGCACCTGCTCCCTCAGCGGCAGGCGCATCTACGGGGCGCAGCCCTCCGGAAGGGCCTGGGAGGCCGCGTGAGGCTGTCGTAACGCAGACTCTGAGTGCCCCGACTTGGACATGCATTCCTGCTGTTCCGGGGCCGCGCCGAGCAGGGCCCACGGTGCAGCATCCCCCGGGGCCTGCCTCCTTCTCACTTAGGAGCACCTGGTGAGAAGGTGTTCTGGGCCGTCCGAGCTCAGGGCCCGGAGCCTCTCTGGGGCCACTGGAGGAGCGAGCCTCATGGGGGCTGCTGCTGCTGCTGGCACTCTGGCCCCTGCAAGTGTGTGCACGTGCATGTCCTCCTCCAGCAACGCTCTAAGGGAGGGACGCCTGTGTCCACTCGGCCCGTGATGAGGAAGATAGGAGTGGACGATGTACGTAGAGGCTCATGACATTATCCACACGTGGGAAACACAAGAAATGCTTCCCTTGGCCAAGCCGCCATCGTCACCTTCGTCACCTTCGTCACCTTCGTCGGCCTAGAGCCCTGTGGCTCCCCAGTGTCTGGAAGAGCTTCCAAAACCACATCTCAGATGGTAAAATGGGGAACCCATTCCTCTAGGGATGCAGCGCTTCTTCTGGAAGGCCACAGACTCCATGCGCCATCCCAGGACCACCCTGCTCGGTGCTGGTGCTGTCTCTTTAGTGCATTTTTTTTTTTTTTTTACCCCTAAGGAAAGCTCACACCTTTGCTGAGAACTACATTTATTTTTATCTGTTATTTATTCTCCTGACTCATGAAATTGCACCCTTCAGGATGCCAGTACAAAATGTTATAAAAAAAAAATTAGTAAAAATGCATAAAGTGGATGAAAGATGTTTGGCTTCTTTTATCTCCTGAAAGATGAATTTAAATGCTTTCACTTTATGATCCCAAGAGGAAAAAAGAAAAACTAAATAATAAGTAAGCACAAAATATATACATATCAAACTCTCTTTCAAACTTAAATTAAAAAAAATAAAAATATAATAAACCCTAGGCCCGGAACAATGGTACAGCTGTCCTCTGAACGGCGATGAGGAGTCCGTACTGAGCTGTCGCTCCTCCACCTTGAGCGCCGGCTCAGGGGCCTGCAGTCTGATGGGTCCCTGTCCCCATCCCTGGGGCCGGCCCCGTCCTGGACCGCAGCACCTGGGTCTCCTGTGGGCTTGTCCACTGATGAGCCCTGGACTGGCCAGGGATGCACAAGATGGAGTTTCCTTCTGTGAGTCAAGGGAAGGAAGTAGGCTGAGTGGGTACCTGCCCCCAGCAAAGGGGTCACAAAGGACGCAGTGAGGGTCGAGCCAGGGCCCTTCCAGGGCAGAGGCAACCATAGAAGACTTACTGGGCAGTGGTGGCCTGGAGGATGGGTGACAAGGGGAGAAGTGAGAGGCAGGAGGAGATGGGAAACCCCGAGTGAGGCACAGTCGAGGCGGGGGTGGCAGCCTGACCAGAGTGCTGGTCGGTGGGCTCCTCCTTCCCTGTGCAGACCCAGGCACTGAGGAGGGAATCTCCTGGAGCCTTCCCCTCAGGCCACATGGTAGAGGCAGCCCAGGGGTCTGAGGAGACAACCCCCACCCTGGGGTGCTCTCCGTGCAGGTGGAGGGTCACAAGAAGCCAGCTAGACAGAAACTGAGAAGTCCTCACCCAACCAGCCTCCTTGGGGAACCTCAGGGCCACAGAGCTTAGTGGACGTGTCCAAGGTCAACGAGCAGCAGGGCAAAGCTGGGGAGGGGGGGACACCCGTCCTCACGTGCGGTCACCACGGCCCTGCCAGGGTCAGGGTGTCATGTCTCCACGGAGTGATCCAGGAAGTGCATTCTAGTTTGGCAGTGACCCAGAGGAGAGGCTCTGGGGGGAGAGTGAGTGTGGGTGTGTGTGAGTGTGTGACAGGAGGAGTGTGAGTGGCTGTGTGAGGATGACTGCACAGGTGTATATGTGTGTGAATACGTGCATCTGGGAGTGTGTGTGAGTGTGTAAGTGCAAGGGTATGTGCACGTGCAAGTGAGTGGGTGTGAGTGAGCACGTGTGAGAGGAGGTGTGAGAGTGAATGTGTCTGTATGTTCATGTGAGTATGAGTGTGTGTGTATGAGAGTGTGTGAGTGCATGTGTGACTGACTTGTGAGTGTGCGTGTATGCCAGTATGCAAATGCGTGGGTGTGAGTGTGTATGTGTGTGTGAGTGGGTTTGTATGTATGAATATGTGCGCATGTGACTGTGTATATAAATGTGTAAGTGCATGGGTTTGTGTATGTGAGAGTGCCTGTGTGAGTGTGCATGCATGCATGGGTAAGTATAAGTGTGCATGAATGTGTGTGTGCATGGGTAGGCGTGAGTGTGTATGAATGTGAGTATGCATGCGTGGGTAGGTGTGTGTATGGATGTGTGAGTGTGCATGCATGAGTAGGTGCGTGTGTGAATGTGTGCCAGTGTGTGAGGGTGTGTGCATGGGTAGATGTGAGTGTTTATGAATGTGAGTGTGCATGCGGGGGTAGGTGTGAGTGTGTATGAATGTGTGGGTGCATGTGCACAGGTAGGTGTATGTGTGAATGTGTGCCAGTGGGTTGGGTGTGTGCACGCACGCACACTCCTGTTGGCGGTGGGGCCGTGCCGTCGTTCCCTCCGGAGCCCGCCGGGAGCTGCAGGCTGTGCACACACCGATCCCTCGGCAGCCTCTGAAGGCCCCTGGGGGGCCGGTCCCTCCCCGCAGCCCCGGTTGTCAGCTCGCAGGGGCAGCCCCGGCATGAGCACCACGGACGGGCCCCCAGGTCTCAGCGCCCCCGCAGGGAGCCATGTGAGGAGGACACGGGGTCCTGGCTGACCCCGCGGGCGGTTTTCCTCTGGGGACCACGCACCCCCTGGGCCAGGTCCCGGGAGAAGGTGACCCCGCAGCTGGACGGAGAGGTTAGGAGGCAGCGGAACTCGTCCTGACGTGATCCGGGGCTTCCTGCCCTGAGCGCAGCCCCAACCCTGGCTTCACCCTGGAGTCCCCTGGGGACCTGGCCTTAAGCTAGGGTGGGGACGCTGCCTTGCTGACCCCGAGCACCCGTGCACTTCCTTATCTGTGCTCCCAGGGGACCCCTGGCTGTCCTGCGAGTCCCAAACCAACCCTGACTTCCATCTCAGCTGCGGGAAGAGACCCGGGCATCCTCCCGGCCCGTGGACGCCAGACCCCATTCTGGAGAGAGAGGTCGGGGGGCTGTATGGCCTGGGAGGGGACAGGCGGTGCCTGCGGGGGAGCACAGCTGTGGTACTGAGGGTGGGGGGCAGGGGGACAGATTTTTAGCAAAAATCAGCAAAATCTGCTGCCCAGTTGGGTCAGGATACTGCAGGGAACGTCTATGTCGATCACCCGTGGACTGGAGGCAAATCCGCCAGCTTGTCCCGCTCCAGCACCGGAGTCTGGGATGGGGATTTGGTGCTGAGGGTGGGGAGGAGGTGTGGGGCCCCTAGCCACAGCCCCTGGGTCTCCAGGCACATCGGAGGCCAGGGGTGGAGCACCCTGGACGCACAGACGGGGCTTGAGGATGAGGATGCTCTGGTGCCTCCCTGCTCCGTCCCAGCCCCACACGCTGATTGAGACAGAAAAGCCTGGAAAGGGTGAGCTCCTCCATCACCCTCGGCCCCCCAGCCGGCCTTCCCGGTGAAGCAGTCGAGGACCGAGGAGGACCCTGCACTGAGGCCATCCCCCATCCTGGCCTTCGCTGGTGACAGCGGGCTGTGTCATGGATGTCCGTGCCCGCCCCACACATCGACAGGCCCTGAACCTCACAGGACGGAGGCCACCCACAAGGACAGACGGGGTTTTTCGAGGACCTACCATGGCCGGCATCTCATTTCAGACGCGTAGGGAGCAGGTGGAGAAGCGGCTCTCTGGTGTTCCTGGAACTCACGGCAGCTCCCTCCCTGCGTCCACCTGAGCCCCGGGCAGGACATGGAGGCTGCTCAGCAGGTGTCACGGTCAACGGCGTGAGTGAGGCCCGTGTTACGCAGAGTGCACGTTCCTGCCTGGCGCCATTCGGAAGACTTTAAGGCAGAGCAATGCCCTTTGTGTCTCTTCCTTGGTCTGGAAAAACCAGAGCTACTTATTTTAGATTGACTTAGGGGTTCTCTCTAAGGGGACACGTCACTCGGGGGCCACCCCCCTCCACAGATGTCACCAAGGGGACAGAAAGCAGCCTAAGACAGAGCCAGCCTGGATGGCCTTAAAGGGAGGAAGGGCCCCTGAGCCCCCTGCTGGTGTTTCAGGCAGCGTGGACACCGGCTCAGCCCTGGGGCGTCTGGTGATGGGAACGGGAGTCTCCGCTCCAGATAGCGCTCATCCTGATTTAACATCACTCAGCCCGCTCATGCGTGTTTGAAAGGTCAACCCTCCCTCCCTGCTAAGACTTCCTAAATTTTACATGAAAGGAGATCCATCTCGGCAAAGCCAACCTCACCGACAGAGGCATCCAGGGTGGAGGATGGAGCCGTGCGAGGGTGGGCATACCCCACGCTGCGTGGGGCAGGGACAGAGATGAAGGGACTGCTGAGGGCCGGGGGTGGTGTGGGGACTGCTTCCCATCACAGAAGCCCTGCGACGCACTGGCCGCACACTTCAGCCCCGCCACACGGCATCAGCAGCCAAGGCAGCAGGGTCTGAGGCTGGGGACCCAGATGGAACTGGCTCCGCCCACGGCAGCCACCACCACACCCTGGAGCCCCAGCGTCTGCACGGGCGAAGTGGAATGTTAGGGTCTCGTCCGGGAGCTGTGATGAGGATGGAGTGGGACACCAGCCAAGCTCGCAGTGCTGTGGACACATCCTGAGCGTATGGCTCCCCTCCACCACCTCCTAACCAGCTGCAGAGTCTACACCCAGGAGCTTTCCTGGACCAAGCGTCAGTGTCCTTTGGATGATGCAGCTGTCACCTGGAGCAGATGGGACAATGCACATGTGCTAGCGAGGCCCACAAGGCACCCCTGGTGTGTGGCCCCTCCTCCCACGTGCATGCCCTCTGATGACTAGAGGACCATCTTCCCAAGACGCAGACCTGCCTGGTTCACATGGGCCCTGCCCCATCCTACACCCGGGATTGTTTTCACCTGGACCCTAAGGGAGCCAGTCAGCTGTCTGTTGGGGACGCAAACACAGGCCACCGCCCTTTCTCACCTATGGCTCGTAAAGCCCTGGAGATAAGCAATGGGTGCACAACGACCACAATGTGAGGGGTTGGTTGTGGAAACAGGGGTCAGATCTTTACGGGCACCAGCAAAGGGGGTGAAGCCCTGGAGGAGTCACCAGGAAGGCCATGCGAGGAACGGTACCAGGGAGGGGAGGCGTTCGGGACAGAGATCACACAACCCAGACCCACAAGACTCACAGAACAGGGATGCTCATCCACAGGGTGCTGTGCCCCTGATGTGACGGCGTTGGGAGGTGATCAGGTCATGAGAGGGGGCCCCATGCCCAGGATCGGGGCTCCTACCAGAAGACACCAGGAGAGGCGACCTCTCTCCATCTGGCGAGGACGCGGCAAGCAGGTGGCCTTCACTTGGAGCCGTTCTGCAAAGCGAGACTCTCCGATGAAGTGCTTGGGCACACGATGGCAGGAAGTGGCAATTTCTGGGCCAGAATCCCGGTTCTTTGATGATGATCCCCACCCCCCTGCCCCCACCATGGGGGAAATCGTTTGGACGCTGCTATTTCCATCCCAGACCGGAGCCTATTTGAAAAGAGACAAATTACAGTAAATGACGTGTATGTGTTCTCACAGGGCTGCTTGTCCTGACCAAGTGAGCTTCCTTAGAGGCCTCCCTGAACACGGATGGATATTTCTCAGGGATGAGGAGGTGGGTGTGACCCCCTCCAGCCCCCCTGTCTCCTCCGCTGCACCCCTAGCCCCCTCTGGAGCAGGGGTGATGATGACTGGATTTATTGTGGTCTTAATCATCTCTGCCCACACTAATCGACTCACCCCAAGTAGAGAGGGGCTGACGGATGACGCTCTCATAAGGGAACAGGTGCTTCCAGTTCAGCGGGGCCGTAGCAGCCACCTGCAGAGCCTGGGGCTGCACAACACCGTTAGCGAGAAGAAGAGTCGCCCAACTTTGAACTCGAAACTCATTACTGAACTTGGGTTTCAAAGACCTCCCCAGAGATGAGGTCTTCTTGGCTTGTGTCCTAATATGGAACATTCTTCCAAATGAGTGTTTGTATCTTAAAAAAATATATATATATATCCTTAAAAATCTTAGAACGTGCATGCCAGTACTTCTCCACAAGGTGAAAAATACGCTGTTAACTGTGCAATTATGCACAATCCACGGAGAAGTCGACACGGGGACACACACTTAATGATATTTACAAGAAGCCCTGATGCGGGTTAGGTGCCAAATCGGCAAAGGGCACGTTCCTCCAAACCAGCAAAAGGTTCAATCAGCCCGGCCCTAATGAACAAACCCATTTAGAGCCATTAAACATCAAATGAAGGGTCACTGCTTTGAACGTGGGCCAAGAGGGAAGAAAGGTTTTCCTCGGAGGTGTTGGGAGGGAGTAGGATCTTCTCAAATGCACACATTACGAAGAATTTTCCAGGCCGAAACCATGAAAGCTGGACTTCCTGGTGGCGGGCATGTCCTGAGATGTCATCCTGCAAGCAGTCCCCGGGAGCCCCCATGTCCACTAGGCGTCCAGCGACTCTGAGTCACCCCCCCTCCAATGTTCTCTTACTCACCGAGCGCGAGGGCGCGTGGACGACGGCGAGCCAGTGGATGAGTCCAGCTCGGGAACTCTTCTCCCACTCGCCTCAAGCCAGCGTGGGTTTGATGAATGGCTTCAAAAACCTGCAGAATTTCCTGCACGTGTCTGGAAGGCTCAGGCTTGAACTATTGCTTTTTATCTTATTTGAAAATGATTATTCAGATAAATATTAATCTTGGATGACAAAGGAGCCAAGAAGTACGAAGAATTCCAATTAAGAAGCGAGATCCCTTTCTCAGCACGTGGGGAGCTTTGTAACGTAAGGGGAAACGTGTGCACGGTTACGTGTTCCAATTGTCGACCCCAGGCCCGCCTCCGGGTACCTTGGCCCGATTGCTGTCCTCCCTACGGAACCTTTCATTTGTTCGTTCATCTGTTCTGCCTGATGCCCATGATACAAAGCTGGCCGTCAAGTCACTTGCAGGGCATGAGGACGTTGGAGCAAGTAGACAGCCTGGAGGGAGAAGGGACAGCGTGGGCGTGGGAGGCTTTGCAGAGCGTGATGGGCTTTCCAGGGCACAAGGCCGCGCACAGAGACACAAGTCGTGGACAGGAGATCAGGGATGGAGGCTCCAGGACCATCACCCTGTGCGTGGGTGGGCGTGCGGGTGCACACATGCGGGAAAGGAGCTGCGCGTGGGGGCCAAGCAGGAGCTGGGAGTTGAGGCTGGGAAGACCAGGGCGTCGCAGGGAGAGCCACGGGTTCCCGACGAAGGATGGGGGGGGGGGGGCGTGGTCTTGCAGCCAAGGTGCTCCCTTGGAGTGATCTCCACGAGAAGCAAAGGGTGTGATCGGGGAAGGTGCTCTGTGGCCAGCAGAGCTTGGAGAAGTGGGCGAGGCTGAAGGCCCCTCAGCGCTCCCACGGGGTCGGGGGAAGCAACCGCATGGCCCACTGGGAGGCTGAGGAGATCCCAAAGCCGATGAAGGTGAGCGTCAGCAGCGTTGCCACAATCACCTCCTTGCAGGCTCTCCCCTGGAAGGCACTTGGCATCCTTGGGGGTGGGGGGGAGGGGCCCGCGGGGCATTTGCATCTTGAGGGGTCCTGCATCACTCTCCCCCGCAGCATCCAGGGAGAGGAGCCTTACATCCTGCAGGTGAGCGGCGCCTTTGCCCACGAGCAGGTGCCTTTCGGGCCTGTTTACGTGATGCGCCAACAGCACCCCGATCCTGCGGCTCCCAAAGTCACACGCGTTTCCCACGATCCATGTTTGCGGGGATCCCCGCAGCCTCGGCTGCCTCACCACCCCGTCCTTCTCCCTGAAGGAACACACTAGAGAGTCTTCCGTGGGAAACTCTCTCAGGTGGAATTACCTGGAAGCCCGTCTCATCCTCACTGTTGACTGAGCTCCGCGGGTGAACACGCGGTGGCTCCTGGCAGCTGGGACCCCGCTGCGTGTTGGTCCGTCACCCGTGGGCCCCGAGCTGCTCTCGGGCACCTGCCTGCAGGTAGTCTGGGCGCTCCCACACCTCCCGCGCCGTCGGACTTCGTGGCTCTCCACTGACGGGCTCCAGGCCCATTTACTGTGTTATCTGGACTGGGGTTTCTCAGGCTCTCAGTATAGGATGATTCATGGGTCTTATTAATTCTGGAAAATTCTTCATCATTATGTTCTTTTTTCCACTTGCTTCCCTCTCTTCCTCCTTCCTCATTCCTTCCTTCTCTCCCTTCCTTCTTCCCTCCCTCCTTCCCCTTCCCCCTTTCTCCTTCCTTCCTCCTTCCTCCTTCCTTCCTCCTCCCTCCCTCCTTCTCTCCCTCCTTCCTTTTCTAGAAGTCCTGTTTAGATGCAGATAGACTTGCTCACGTGATCCCCTCTTCCTCCTAATCTTCATACTCCTCATACCCGAATTTCTCTGTGTTGAATTTCAAACAATCTATGGAGATTTACCTTCCACTCCACCTGCCTTCTGTTCAGGTTTTTTCAAAACTTCAATTTTAACCCATCCACCGAGAATTAAATCTAATTGATGAGGTGTTTCATTTTGCAAGTTCTATTTGTTTTTCATAGATGCCTGATCTGTCTCTTATCTTTTAATACTTTTACTCAAAAATGTATTCCTTGATATTAAACACACCTATTTTACATTCTTCCGAAATATGAAGTCTTTGGGAATATAATTCTTGTATGTTTGTGTGGTTTTCTTTTTCCCCTCTATTATCTCATTCTTGCTGTGTTTTATTTGGCTTCCCTATTTCTTGTCTTAAACTGAGTGTGCGTCTTTGAAAGCTTGTGGAACTCGCGGTTGGCAGGTGGGGAGCACCAGAGGTGTGTGCGCCTCCACCGTGTCCCTGGAGGGATACCAGCTGACGCCAGTGTTAACAAATGCGTTCCTTGGCAAACATCCCCTCATTCTCAGTGGGAGCCCCTGCTGTAGCCCCAGGATCCAGGGAATAAGCTGCTGGTCTCCATCGAAAGGGCGTTTTCTCTCCATGAAGCGTCTCTGCAAGAGCCTCAATCCAGCTCCTACTCAGGTCCTGGGACACAAGATGCCTTTGAGACAGGACACCCGTCAGCACAGCACGGATTGTGCTGTGACAGCCTCCTGGCTTTCGTATAAGGTTGACGACACTTAAAACATTATTTTAAAATGTACGTCCTAATGTTTAACCTTATGGAGCAGGAGGCTCTCCAGGGTAACAGCCCACCGTGTGCCCCAAATGGAAGCCTCCACTCCTTCCGTGTCTGCTGACACTCTTTCATCTGAGGCTCGAGCACAGGGACCATAACTTTGCAGCTGGGTTCCCCATGCCCAGCACTGCCCACCCCCATAAGGGGACAATTTCACACCATGTGCACTTCCCCATTCATCATTTCTGTGGACCTCACAGCTCCTCCGAGCTCCAGGCATGACAGATGTTGTTCCTCTTCCTGATGCTGAGAACCTGAGACCCAGAGATTTTTATGTGACTCGCTTATGGCCACACAGCTCATAACCTGGCTTGCTGGCAACTTGAGTTGTCTCCATGAGACCGGATCATCACCTTCCACACACTCTGCCTTCACCACAGAGCTTTGTCTGTGTCCATGCGACATGGCGTGTTTATTTTACCACCTGCGATGGGCACACAGCAAATCGCAGACCTTGGGTTTACAGCCAGAGGGGCTGTTCACTCCTCAACGCTTGTAAAGCAGAGAGCTACTGCATGTTCCTTCCAGGGAGAAAGTTCTCTGAAGCTTCCTGAGAAGTTTTTGCAGATTCCGACTGAGGATAAAACTTGATGAGTTACTGCAGGAGGTTTAAAAGGCACCATCTCATGCAGGGACTCTGCCCAGAGGATGAGAATTGCTTCCTATTTCCTCCAGGCTCTGCTCAGTCCCACACTATCAGTGAGACCTTCCCCGATGGTCTGTTTCAAGCAGCTGTGCAGCCTCCGCCCTGGCACTCCCCAGCCGCTGGCCAGGCTTTATTTCCTGCAACACGTGTGCCCCTGCCTGACATGCTGGGCGATTCATCTGTGTCCTCCACTGGGATGTCGGCACCATGACATCCAGGACAGTCATCGGATGCCCCATTGATGTGTTTTCAGTGCTGAGACCAATGCCTGGAATAGGGTACGTCTTTAATGAATGGTTTAATGAGTGGATGACACTAAATCATTGACAAGTACATGGTCCCTTCCTTTGTTGTTTTGGGTTGCAATTTGCATCAATTTTTTGGGTGGAGCCAAGGAGGAGCAAGTGATGGGCGTGCACCACGCCTGGAAGGGCAGAGCTGGCTACTCAGTTCCCTCAGGGGCTGCTCTGATCCTCAGGGACGGGATGACAGAGTGCTCATGACAGAGTGCTCTCGGCAGCTGGTAGTCTCTAGGGTCTTTGATCTTGTGATCACATGTTGTTGCTTAGTCTGGAGGCTGTCTCAGCTCTTAGGGAATCCAGATAAGGCACGGCTACCACGCAAGCCTTCGTGTGCCCAGTGCATCAGATTCACAAGCAAGGTGCATCCCAGTTTGGCAGCAACAACTGGCCAATCTGAGGTACCTACTGCCGAAGCACCAGGAAGCCAGTTCCTCTGGACGACGTACCGAGTCTTTCCTTACCTGTGTGTTCCCATCAGTAACCACTCGGGTGGTTTCCAGATCTGACTCATTGTGAATGTTTAAGGGAGCCTCTTGTCTCATACATGTTTTTACCAACTCCTGAACGCAGTTATCCCACCCGACCGACCTCCTATGCATGCACGGCATCTCACCATCTGCCTCCTTGTCCTTCCTCGCTCCACACTCTACACCCCACCATGGGACCCACACCCACAGCGCTCCCCTGCAGCTACCTTGTGAAAGCCCGAGCTCTGCACTATGCATCTGATGTGTCACCTGTCAAGGGCTGAGTGTGTCCAGACAGTGCAATGAGCACCTGACTTAGGGAATCTGGTTGTAGCTTCACAAGATCGGACAGGGATCATTGTTACTTTCATACCCATTCACAGGATGAGAAAACCCAATCTTTTCTGAATGTCACAGAAGACCCATCACCAGGACCCTCCCTGCTGTCCAGAGTTTCAGTTAATATTCCCCAAATCAAGCCTGGCAACTAATGTCAGCCACGTGTGACAGGTTCTGGGCAGCTGTCAGGGGCCCAAGGACCCCAGCTGAGTCCTGAACAACACACAACACACACAGCTCCCCAGCTTCACGTTCCTTCTGGTCAACTGAACAGATAAACACTTTCAGGAGATCTGGTTTTAAGAGAACTGTGGGAATTCAAAACTGTCAAAATAATAAACCGAAATGTATCAGTGTTCGTTACTCATTCTCACCCTCCAAAATCCACATGTTCAACCTCACAGGTTTTCCCACAACACAAGACATTTAAAATTCCCAGCTGGAGAATTCCCAGCTGCAAGAAGTGACATGTCTAAAAAGGAGTTGCAAACACGTTCGCGCTCTCGCACACGCGCGCGCACACACACACGCCTGACGGGCGTCAGTTCGGAGCCGCGTGGGTTTGGGCCCTCGAGACTGATGGGTTTCCACCTGTGAGGGGGCCGTCTGTAGCTCTGTGGGCTCCAGGGTGGGTGACAAGGATGGTGGGACGGAGCATGCCCAGCACACCCGGCTGGGCCCCACACTCGCAATATTTAAATATCATTCACGACTTTATGGGACTGTCTGTAAATGCTTATCATCCTGTTGGCTCTGAAGAGCTATCCTTTCTGGGACTTTCATCTATGTAGCTAAATAGTGGAACTGAGTTTCAGTATTTCACTGTATTGGGCGCAGGGGAATCTGTTAAACACGTTGACGGTTTCCACGGAGACCTGCATTGTGTGGCAGCATGGGGCTCTGCCGGGAGATTCCAGAGCCAGTGGTTTTCAACAATCTCCCCACCCCAGTGCTGCTGCTGTCCTCTCCTTCTTATTAATCCACATTCTAAAGTAAAGTGGTTCTGGACAGAGTCTAAACTTACGGAATGCTATCTAACAAGCTCCTGGAATTCTCTTGACCAAAGTTGTGAACTTCTGGGCTGGGCCTTATTCCCGTGTTCTTTCTTTCTTTCTCTCTTTTTTTTTTTTTAAGATTTATTTATTTATGTATTCATGATAGATATAAAGAGAGAGAGAGAGAGGCAGAGACACAGGAGGAGGGAGAAGCAGGCTCCATGCCGGGAGCCCGACGCGGACTCGATTCCGGGACTCCAGGATCGCGCCCAAGGCCAAAGGCAGGCGCTAAACCGCTGAGCCATGCAGGAGTCCCCTTATTTCCATGTTCTGGATGCTCCTTTCTTCTCTAGACTGACTCCTCTAATGCTCCCTGAAATGTGTTCACTCTGGTCTGGCTTTCCCAGGACCTGCTAGTGCACTACCTGGCTCCTCTGCATCCTCAGAGGTACTCATTGAGCTGAAGTCCAGCCCCTCACTGAACCTAACACCATGTGCGGTTGCTGGGGTGGTGTCTGGAGGTGCCAACTTCAGCGGCAGCGAGCGGCGTGCATGGCAGGCTTACAGACGCTACTATGTCTTGAGGGGATACGTGGTTGCTCTTGGACACCCTAAAACACCTTCCCCCTTCCTCCTTCTGTACCCGACATGCCAGAGAGAACCCAGTTTGGAAGCACACGTCCAGGAGCTGAGGCCTTCGAAGGACTCAACCACTCTCTCCCCATCACCTCCCGCCCCATCACCTCCCTTCCGTTCCACCCACAGAGCCCTGCCAGGTGGGAAAACACACCTTTCATTCTTTGCAGATGCTGCTCTGAAATAGCCCCAATACTGCGCTCTCATTGATTGGCGTGCAGGAATGGAATATAATATGGGGTGTGTGGGCACGCATATGCACACCCGCTTATGCGTCTGCGTGCCTGGAAGTCCGCATTGCTATTCCCAGGCACACACACATACACCCAAAGTGAAGCTCGTCCGGGTCAAATGATTTGTGTTGTTTACGATCGTGTTTACAATGTCCGGGATTTGTGCCGACGGCCTGTTTGCTCGCTGCAGACTTAGCCCGTGGGGTTGCGGAAGGAAGAAGCTCCTCGGGAAGGAGACAGGGAGGAAGGGGCAGGGTGCACGGAGGGAGGGAGGGGGCTCGGGGCGGCTGTGTGGACGCACGCGGCGCAGCGCTGTCCCCTGTGGTTGCATCCCCTCTCTGGGGCCCTGCAGCTGGATGTCCTCCCGGGGTCCAGGGCGCTGTTGTCTCCCAGGAAGTGCTGCAGGGTCTCCCTTCTGCTGAGCTGCTTAGATGAACAGGGACCCATCTGGGAGGTAAACTTCTGAGCGGTCGAGCTGCCCACCAATCCTCTCTGCCTGTGGCCTCGTCTTTCCTCATCTTGTCCCAAAGCCTGGCTCATCAAGGAGCGGCGGTCAGGCAGCAGAGCAGCCCTTGGGTGTGGGAGCCACACAGCGGGAGAGAAGAGGTCGGCTTGAGAAGGGCGTCGTGAACTCACCCACTCACTCACTCACTCACTCACTCACTCACTCACTCACTCAGTCAACATGCTTGTTTGGCATCTACTGTTTACCCAGATGTGGTTACTTGTTAGGGTTACAAAAGTAGGTGAAACAATGCCCCCAAACTTCGTCTTCCGGGGGAGCTAGGGAAAGTCTGTGTCAGGAGCAAAGTGTTTCCCTGCAGGCAGTGGGGTGCCCGTGTCTCTGCTCTCTTGTTGTCCTAAAATTCATTCTGGACACGAATTCACCTTAGAGGTTGGTCCGAGTGAGGGGATGTTCATTTATTCCTTTATCAAAGAGACAGTGAGGACTAATGGGCCTTAAAAGTCTCTTCCACATCTGAGATGGTGGAACAGTGTTGCAACCTGTCCTTGGGGCCACAGGCTCCGTCACTGCCTTCATCAGATGGTGCCAAATGGGGGCAGCAGGCTCCGCTGGCTCATTCATCCATCCATCTGCCCATCTGTCTGCACCTGTCCATCAATTGATCCCCATTCACCCATTAACCCATGCATCCTCCCATCCATCCTTCTGTCTCTCCACCCCCACCTGCCCCTCCATCCCTCCATCCTTCTATCCTTCCAGCCACATTCATCCCTCCATCCCCCTCAATCCATCATACCTCCATCCACCCACCATCTATCCTTCCATCCCCACTCCATTCCTCTATCTACCTTCCCCCACCCACTCCTCCATCCATCCCACATTCTTCCATCCTCCCATCCCTCCATCCATCCCTCCACCACTCCCCCATCCACCCATCACACCTCCATCCACCCACCATCTATCCTTCCATCCCCCCTCCATTCCTCCATCTACCATCCCTCTATCCACCCACCCATCCCTCCATTCCTCCATCATTCCTCCATCCCTCCATCCTCCCATCCATTCTTCTATCCCCTCATCCATGCCCCCATCCATCCATCATACTTCCATCCACCCACCATCTATCCTTCCATCTCTCCATCCATCATCCATCCCTTCATCCTCTCTCTTTCTCTCCTTTCTTTTCTTTACCACTAACCCAAGCACACCAACCAAGCTCACTGACACCTCCACTTGGGTAGGTATGGGGTGAGGGTGGGATGCAGAAAAGCATGTGTCCCTTTCTCCTTTATAGATCAGCAGTTCATTTGGAAGACAAGTGTGATTAAGGCCAGTATCAGATCAGGCCTGATGCACACTGCTTCCCAGCCGGGCACACAAGACAGGAGTGCAGGGGTCTGAGATGGTGGTGTGCATGAAGGCCCTGGAACAGGGTTAACTTGGGTGACCAGTAAAGATGACTGCAGTTGTCCAACATTGTCCCCAAATCCTGGAGGTCTTATTGCTTCTGCAGGATGCCTGCTGGTAGGAACTGGCCAGTGTCACCTTCATGCCAAGCAGACATCCTGCTTTCTCCAGCCTTGTAGAGGGACAGCCCAGCATGGTGCCCTGGTGGTTCTGCATGTGTCCACATGGGCCACGCAAGCCAAGGTTTAACCACAGTTAACCTCAGTGTTGTCATCTAGTGATTCTCCTGGAGTGTGAGAGAATGCAGGTTTGTGAGGGGCTCACCTCCCACCTCCCCAGGAAGCTGATGAGAGGCTATCTCTTCATCGGCTCTGGTGGGCCTGGGGCTTCCTGTCTGCCCTCCCCACAGCAGAGCCACCCCCGTGGCCCGGCTGAGCTGCTGCCCAGGTTCTGCTCCTTGACAACACGAGGTCCCCAGGACAGACTGACTCCAGCCCCTGTGGTTGCCATGCAGCCCCTGGCACGTAGGGACAGGCCTCCTGGGACCTGGGACCTGGGGATGCTCTCCTGTCTCTGCATGTGCCAGGAGCTAAGCCCCTGAATCTGGAAGGACTCCCTGTGACTCCACTGGCAGAGTCCACTGGCTTGCCATGCCTCGTGTGCTTGACGGAAATTCTAGAATTTTCCTGTTCATTAACGGTCTTCGTCCCCTTGAGCCTGCAAAGCCTCTTCCCTGACCACTGCAACCTTCAATTAATTCCACTCATTCTAATTACTCCAAACTAAATCAATACTCAATAAGGGAGTCGATTATTACATCTTTCTGGGCTTTAGGGACCGTTTGGAGCCGATCCCCTGCCTTCCCAGTGAGGAGCTTATGCTCTCTCTCCTCTCTCAGCTTCTCTAATAACTCTCATTATTTCATATATAAACGTCTTATCCAAATATCAATCTCCATTAGGCTGTGATTAATATCTCTGCTTTGTTCTTTATCCCCCCACAAACCCTAGCTCAGCTCTGGGAAAACAGTAGGGGCTAAATTTTTGGCTTAATTAGAGTCCCGGACCCCTGACCTAGTGTCTGCCGCGGCCCCACCCACACACCTCCTTTGGAGGCCCAAGCTTCCCGCTCTTACTGGGAATGGTCTTGTGCCTTGAGCAGCTCTAACCTGATCCCCATCCCATCAGAACACAAGCAGGACCTTACCAGAGCTTCAGCACACACAGCCGAGGGCACCAGCGCTGTATCTCTATGCTTCCTCTCCTCCAGCCTTCAAAACCCTCTGGCCCGCCCCACAATCATCAACCCCCCTTTGACTCAATACAATATGTAAAACCCTATGTTCTCTAACTTTTACTCTCTGATTGAGGACACAGTCCCTCTATGAAGTGGCAAAAGCAAAAGCAGGACCGTTCAGGTGGGGCACACAGTTTGTAAACCTCAGACACTCGGAGAAGCGGGGTCAGGATGGAGCAACAGGACAGGTCGCATGGTGGGTGTGTGAGCCTGGGGGTGCTGGGGCGGGCGGGGGGGCAGCCAGGGGCCACGCTCAGCATCTGCAGGTGGCACCTGCCAATGGAAGGGAGGCTGCGAGGGACCCTGGGAGCTCAGCTCCCACCCAGCCTTCAGCATTAATATGGGACCTGGAGCATCTGTGATCCTCTGGGCTGTAAATCATGTTCCCTGTGTATGAGTCCCAAACCCCTTATGCTAAAAAACAAACAGACGAAGCAGACAAAAATCAATAGTGCCACAGGGCGAGTCAGAAAACAGATGCCCGAGGTGCCCTGTCAGCGTGCTCCCCGGAACATGTGAGGTCTGGCTGCCCCCGGCACGGAGCTGAGAGCTGCAGAAAGTTGGGACCACACCTCCCAGGGAAGAGAGGCGTGCCCTTGGGGTCACAGACACTCCAGAGGGTGGGTTTTGAGTCTCAAGGTGTGTGTGGGGGTAACTCAGTGCCCAGATTTCCGGAGGCTGATGGCCAAGCTCATCCAGTGACCTTGGATTCTGGGACCCTGGGTATTTTCGTGGGTCGGATCCATCTGAAAACCCAGCCGTGCTGAGCATCTGCAGAGAGCCCCTCCGTCCGTGGGGCTGGGGTTTCTCGGATTCTCACCTTCTGCAGAAGATCTTTTTGTTTTGTTTGGAAGCCGGCCTCTGCTCACAACGCGACGTCACTCGATCATTTTAAATTAAATTGCTCCTGTTGTGTTTCATCCCCGCATGTGCTTTAATTCATGTGAATCCAATTGCACTTCCCTCAGGAGGTTGCTTAATGCAGTGTCAAAGTTGAATAAATAATAAATAGGGCACATCAGGGCTCCCACATCCTCAGCTTGTGGGATGGCCTCCGTGGTGTCTTCCAGGAGCGCGTGCAGGCCCGAGCCAGGCAGGCTCGAGGCGCTGAGCGGAGCACCTGTCCCAATGGGTCTCCAGCCCAGGGCGACAGTGGGGAAGGGGCGGCCCGCCAGCTCGGCCTTCTGACTGCACGTCTGGCCTCACTCAGGAGCCAGGCCCCTCCGCGGGCACCGTGGGTCTGTGGGCACTGTGGGTCTGGGCGGTCAGCTGGTGGAGACCCCGGGGCGGATGAGCCTTCCAGCCAGGACCTGGATTGGTGTTCATCACAGGAGGCACGGCCTGCATGGGGCGGTGAGAGCGGCAGGAAGAGTGGGGCCTCCTGCTGGTGGAGGACATGGGGTGAGGGTCCTGGAAGCTGGCACGGAGCTGAATGGGAACATGGGAGGAGGCCCGGTTACCTTGTCTGTCAAACCAACGGGCAAGCCCCTCGGGCAGTGGGTACTTTGTCGGCAGAGGGGGAGCCCAGGCCTTGCAAACCGTGAGCTCCCCACTCTTGGTGCGGCAAGAGCTTGGGGTGGAGGGGCACGGGGAGGCGCGAGAGTGGACAGGACACCGTCGTTCCTGAGTTTGCTGGATGCAGGATGGCCGGAGGCCCCCAGGTCAGGACCCCGAGTGACAACAAAGCCTCCAAATCTGCTCCTACTTTGGCCTGGACTTGAGCATCCGTTTCCCTTTCTAATAATACAGATGAAAAACAGCAGAGAGACAGAGCCACCTTCCCAAAGCCACGCCGCTGGGCACAGCAGGGGGCGTTCCGGGTGCCCACGGGCCTTCATCCGACAGACACGAATCCAGGGGCTGAGCCGCAAACCATCGTCAACCCTGAACAGTAGCAAAGACCCCTGAGGAGGTGTCCTGGGGCTTTGTTCTGTGTCTTGTGCCACAGGAGGAAATCTCCCCACGGGGTCGGTACCTGAGCCTCGGGGAGGGGGCGCAGTGGCCCAGATGTCGTGCAGCCTGAAGGGGTCTGCACGCGGATGTCCCGGGAGGACCCCGGGGGTTGTGGTCCCCCAGGGCGGGTCAGGGTGTGCACAGCGGCAGGCGCGCTGCCCCCCAGAAGGAGCATTGCCCAGGAGGAGCCGCACTCTGCGGGGAGCACCCCTCCATACCACCCCGTTCCCCTTGGCTCTTCGGCGAGGAAGGGTGGCACCGTGACCACGCAAGTCTCTGACTCCTCCAAGTGGGACGAGGCAGCTGCTAAACCCAAAGACCGGAAGCAGTGGCAATAAAAGAGGCATTAAAAGAAAATTAAACCACGGAGCATGGCTAGGCCTTCCACGAAAGGCCCCCACCTCCTGGACCGGCTCTGCGGGAAGCAGGGTCGCACACAATCCACCCACGCTGGCTGGGGTCACGGCGCCCCACGGGCTGCAGGCTGCGGGCAGCACAGGCCCCCGAGGCGACCACTCCGGTGGTCTCTGGGAAGGCGGGACCTGTCCCCTGCCCTGTCTGCGTCCCCAATCCTCACCGCGGAGTCCTGGACTGAGAGAGGAGCCCCAAATCCCAGAGGAGAACCCGGCCTTGTTGGGGGGGTGCAGACAGGGTCAGAACAACGTGGAAAAGAAAGCAGATAAAACACTAAAAATGCAAATGTACATTTTCAAAGACTGACGGCAAAATGATACAATTTGGAGGGCCAGGAGAGGGGACGTCTGCACTTTGGAAAGGCTGGGGAGATGCGAGAGGAGCAGTCGGGGAAGAATGAAACAGGCAGCTTCGCAGGAAATACCCTCTTTTTTTATTTTTTATTTTTTATTTCTTTCTTAGAGAGAGACAGAAAGAGAGAGAGAGAGAGAGAGAGAGAGAGCATGCACTGGAGCAGGGGAAGGAGAGGCAGAGGGGGAGGGACGAGAATCTGAAGCAGACTCTCCACTGAGCGTGGAGCCCAACACAGGACTCGATCTCACCACCCCCAGAGACCATGACGTGAGCCAAAACCAGGGGCCAGCTGCTTAACCAGCTGAGCCCCCCAGGCACCCTCAGAAAATGCCCCAGAGCAGATCACCTTTTCCCAGGACCCTGGACATTCCCTTGGGTTGTCCCAAGGGATGCCCCAGGCCCTCCCTTCCCTGGTTGGTCTGGAGCCAGCCTCCCCCAGGCCCTCCCACCCCCTCTGCCCTCCCGGCCCCTGTTGTCTTACAGTCCTCACTAACCCTGCAGGTGCGGGCACCAGCTGGCTCCACAGAGGCCCCTCCCTGGCCACCCGCCCCCACTCAGTGCGTCCTTGGGGTCTCCTCTTGGGGGCCTGGGCTCTGCGTGAGGTGTACGGTCAGCTGCATAGCTAGCGCTCTGGCCTCAGTCCCCGGACTAGGCTCTGTGTTCCTGCTCTTGCTTGCCTTCGTCTGCTTGGGACTCGCCAGGTGGCAGAGGCCCGGCAAGGCTCCGTGGGCTGGGGGAGCCCAGTGGGTGGAGCTTCTGGACCCTCTACGGGGCCAAGCCCACCTGGGTCCATCCCCCTATTCTGCACACCTGTGCCTCACACTGTCTCTCAATGGGCTAGCTCCTCTCCCGCACATGATCCACTGTTTCCACACCCAACCTGTGCGTGTGCAAAAAAAAAAAAAAGAAAAGAAAAGAAAAGAAAAGAAAAGAAAAGAAAAAAAAACGTTCTGCTGATACTCTCATCCCATATCCTGAGCCCTCGTAGGTGCCATCTCATGGTGCAGCGTATGATCTGAGACGTCATTAGGCCCCCGGCACCGTGCAGGGTGGGGGGCAAGCGGGGTTTCGGCATGCTCCTGCCAGGAGCCACCCCGTCCTCCCTGAGGAGCTGGGACCGTGCTGGTCGCCAGGGGCGTGACCCGGGATCAACAGATCCCGGATCCTCCTCCGACCCAGCGACCTGGGGCAAGCCGCAGACGTGCTCTGTGCCTATTTGCTCAGCAATAACAGTGGTGCTGTGGGTGAGAGGAGCCCCCTTCCTGGGTGTCGCAAACCGGCACGCAGGGCGCTCAGCCCGGCACCCAGCGCAGCCCCCTTGCTCAACAAATGTCGGATCCGGCTCCTCGCCACGGTTGGGCGGCTCTGATCATTCCTCCTTTCTGAATCTGCATCTGTTAGCCTGTAGCTGCCTTCCATCTGTCTTGTTCCAATCCCTCCGGCCACACAGAACAGGCCTGCTCTCCTTCCCACATGACAGCCCATCAGAGACATTTTAAGACAGGAATCATCTTCCTCCGAGTCCCCAGTTTCCTCCTGCACGGCGCCGTCCCCATGTCAGCTGCACCCCTGTCGGATGCTGCGGCAGGTGCCTGATACCACTACGTGGCTCCCGACAAGGCCGGGACCCCTCGTTACCAGCATCCCAACTGCCTCGGAGCAGACCCCCTGCTCCCATCTTCCTTGGAACATATTACCCTAGGAAATGTCTTTGCATCCCTAAAAGGGAATACTTTTTTTTCTATATCATTTAGAGCCTCAGATTTTCTAGTGAGCTGCAGAATTTCCAAAGCCTCCTTCCTGGGATGACCTTTTCACTCAAGATATCGGAAGGGGATCCATCCGAGGAGACCATGGTGCTGGGTGGGGGGAGGGAAACATCGTCTAAGGTTCTCCTTGGGGACGGTGAGCCCCATGGCCAGGCGCCGAAGGGGGCATCTCTCATCAGACCCCTGGCCGAAGGGGTTGGGGCCGGCTACGGGGCTCTGGGCACGTGCCTACGAGATCTCAAGGCCTCCTTAAAGGATCTAGGGTTTCGTCTCACTATAGCACCTGCTCTGTGTTGTTGGACCTTCCGGGGATAGATTGCTTCACCTTCTAAAGTAGGTTGCTGGGGATCCCTGGGTGGCTCAGCAATTTAGCGCCTGCCTTTGGCCCAGGGCGTGATCCTGGAGACCCAGGATCGAGTCCCGCGTCGGGCTCCCTGCAGGGAGCCTGCTTCTCCCTCTGCCTGTGTCCCTGCCTCTCTCTCTCTCTCTCTGTCTCTCATGAATAAATAAATAAAATCTTAAAAAAAAATAAAGTAGGTTCCCCATTGTCCTAGGAGTTTGCCCGCATGTGGCATCTGCCCTGCGTCGTGTGCTGCACACACAGTTATCTTCCCTCTTTCCAGATGAGTCTGGGGGAGTTTGCAGACGTGCCTAATGTCACACGTCGAGTTCACGGCAGGATCAGGGCACGAACCGTTGCCCCCGTGCTAGCAGGTGAGGCCACGCGAATGCTGGAACCCCAGGGCTCTCCAATGTTCAGGGCCGACATCACCTGCCTCCTCCACTGTCCATGAGATCCAGCAGTTGCACAGGTGGGAGGGCGCGATCCTCAGACAGTGAGGGATGAAGAAGTCTAACCTGGTGGGTTCCAGAGTCCAGATTGGATCAGGCGAGGGCCCGCAGGCCATGGCCCCCTGCGTCAGACATGCCGTCCTGGCCCAACCCATCAGCACACACACCTGGCTCAGCACCAGGCTCCCCACGGGGCAGAGATGGGGCAGGGATCCCCCCACCCAGGGAGTTGCCGCAGGGCTAATGACCAGGGAGGAGGGGTGAGGAAAACCTGGCACCTTGCACACGCTCCCGAGCAGGCTGGATCTGTCCTTAGCGCACACACACAGCACCCACTGTCTTCCCAACATTTGTAACAATCGCGTGACAAAATTAGCACATGAACCCGCAGAGGGGGCAAGAGAGATGTTGCTCTTCCCTCCGCTCTGCCCTTGAGGTATCTGGGGCCCCGGAGGCTTTAGTCCAGGGCCGGGCCGCCAGCCCCCTCCATCTCGCCCAGGTGTCTGCCACACCCGGTGTCTTGGGGCAAGCAGGTGAGCCCGGGCGCACATGCCCAGACCCCCTCACAGCCTGAACTCGCTTCCACCCCAACCACCGGACCCTGGGCTGCGACCCCGGCCACGCTGCAGCATCTTCAGCGCCTCGAGGGGACAGGAAACGATGCCCAGCACCCCAGGCGCAGGATCAGGGGAGCCTGGCCTGATCCCCCGAGGCCGGAGACACCCCAGGCTCAGGAAGGAGGGAGAAGGACGCCGGGCGCCTCCTCCCTCGGGCTGCGAGCGGCAGTGTAGGTGCCACGCTCAGGCCGTCACCCCGGGGCTCTGGCAGGACTGGGGCTCACAGCCCCACGTGGGAATATTTGTAAGGCAGCGCTCCCGGCACCCGGAGATGGAGGAAACGACAAGCCCAGGAGCTCGGTGCTGGGGGAGGTCCTGCCGGGAGGTCAGGGCAGCTGCACGCGGGCACTGCGGCCTTGGGGCCAGAGCTGCCCAGGCCTGTCCCGGCCAGGAAGCCAGCCGCTGCCCTGCGCTGCAGCCCGGGAAGGGGACGGGGGACACCCTGGGCGCCCGGGTCAGCCCGGTCAGCCCAGCACCCTCAGCGGGGCTCCCAGAGCACACTGCCTTGGTGTCCCCCGCCCCCGGGGCTCTGAGCCTCTCACCTGGGTGCCAGGCTTGCTTCTGGGTCCCTCAGAGGGTCTGCCGAGCAGCCGAGTCCGGAGACTACACTGGGTCGGGCCTTGGGGTGAGCGCCTTCCTCCAGGGCCAGCTTCGGGCTTGGAATGGCCCGTTCTCCCCCATGGGGCGGGGCTCCCCATGCCAGGCCCACAGGGCTTGGCCATGGCTTTCCAGGCCACCAAAGCGCCGCGGGAGGGGTGAGTCGGTGGCCGGAGGGGTCTCTGGGTGCCCCGCGGGATGGGACAGAGGTGGCCCCAGGATGTGGGAGGCGGCGTGGCCAGGGGTCAGGCCCGCAAAAGTTCGAGCTGATGCAGTAAGTCAGCACCCCCCCCACCCCCACACCTCCCTCGGCCTCTCATCAGAGCTTCCTCACTGCCCCCACCCTCCACCCCCTTGCAGGCAGTTCTGGGCACCGTCCTGCCTCAGAGAAGGAAGGAGCCTCAAGGGGGATGAGGAGCCTGCTCTCCTGTGAGGGAGGAGCCTGTGGAGAGAGAGAGGCCACGACCAAAACACAGGGAGTGAAGCCGGTGGGGGAAGTGGGAGGGAGTGCCACTCCCAGCCACCCTCCTCCCTCCAGCCTCCTCCCTCAAGCTTCCACCCTCCAGCCTCCATCCCAGCCTCCATCCAGCCTCCAGACCCCAGCCTCCCAACCATCCCACCTCCTGTCCCTTCCTCCCAGCTTGTTGCCCCAAGCTCCCCCAGCATTTCTGGAACATCAGTTGTGACCTTCCCTCCTGCAAATCCCTCCATGGATTTTCCAAGACCCTCTGCAGATCCCTCACACCCATGGCCCCTCACTGGAGCCCACGCCGATGTCCCGAACTCCCCGCGTTCCAGGGCCGCAGAACCCACTGCATGGCCCCAGCTCCTTCCTGGCTGGTCCCTGAGGCCACATCTCTAAGGCTGCGGGTCCAAGGCCAGCCCTTGCCGCTTACCAGTGGCTGGTCCCCAAGGACTGGAGCCTGCGGGGTTCTGGCATGGAAACTGGAGCCAGGACAGTCGGGGGTGTGGGGAAAAGGGACCTGGTAGGGAGGAGACCTCAGAGGGATGTGGGCCACCAGCCAAGGACCACGCACTGTGACCTGGACGGTGGAAATCACAAGGAAACGGACCCCCAGGGCCTCCCGAGGGGTCCAGCTCTGCCCACACCTCGCTTTGTCCAGGGAGGCCTATGTGGGACCCTGCACTTCCAGAACCAAAAGGGCGTGAATTCGTGTCATGTTCTAAGCCACCGCATTGGCGGGGATTTGCTGCAGCAGCCACAGGCCACTGGTGATCTTGTTTCACAGCAAAACCGTCAGTCCCCCTCCCAGGGTTGCTCTGAAAGCCGAACCTCTGTGCCGGGATCCACCATCGGGCCCCTCCTCCTGTCCCACTGGGCCTGCTGCGGGGTCCTCTCCTGCACGGGACCCCACTCCACACAGGGGTCCTTGGGGCTGCTCAGCGAAGGAGCGGAGGAAGCATATGGAGACACATATCGCCTCCCAAAAACCTAAAGCTCAGCTCCCCGTAGGCATAGGGGTGACCCAGTACAACCGTTTGTCAATCTCCTGGGACATGCCATGGAATCCCTGAAGCCTTCCTGTAGGAGGCAGCTTCCTGCAGTTCAGGAGGTGCTCAGCAGGGTGGAGAGGGGCGGGGCGGGGTGGGGGTTGGAGAGGGAGGGACAGGGTGAGCTTCCCACAGGGGGTCCAGCGGCCTCTGGGCAGACCCACGGGGCAGGGGTGACTCCTTGCTGAGAAAGGAGGGGACACAGCGACCTCAGGGCAGAGGACAGGCAGCCGGAGCGAGAAGCCAGCTCACCCGCCTCCGGCCACAGCACCAGGTATGGGGCTGAGACAGCAGGCGACAGGTGCTTTCAAGTTCCAGAAGGAGGCAAACCTGCCACCGAAGATCAATTCGGGGACCGGAGAGTCTGTCCCAGTTTTTGACTCGAGAATGTTTGAAACCTCCTCCCCTGCTTTGAAGCCTCCGGGAGAGGGGGAGACCGGCACCCTCTGCCCATGGTGGCAGGCGGCTGGGGCCCCGCCATGTCCTTCCCCTTTCAAGTCCTCGCTAACAAGGAGTCTGGCTCCCCCCGCCACGTTTTCCATTTTGCACAAGTAAACATCCCTAATTGAAACTCCTGGGCATTCAACATTATTTATAACTTCGCAAATTAAAAGCCTCATGGAACCCTGGTTCCATCACATAACCGGTGATTCCCGGACCGCTCCCTAATTATTTGGGAGATGTTGTGTAGCATCACTAATTATAGGGCTGATTGAAAACGGAGAGATCGGAGCTGCCAGCTTGAAGGGAGAGGAACTGACGTGCGTATTTGGACATCAAAGTGCCCTCTCAGGAGGAGGACCGGCCCGGAAGCCTGGCCAGCCCGGCCGCGGAGCTTCCTGGAGCAGCCACTGTGGAGGCATCTGCCCTCCCCTGCCTTGTGAGCGGATCAGCACGGTCTCAACTTACCCTCCGACGCCCCTGTCTCCACCCGCGATGATGAAGGTGACGGCCCAGCAGCTTTCCGACGGAACCACATTGAGGGGTCCCCTAAAATCTATCCCTGAGCGAGAACTTTCTAATCAGCAGGCCGCTGACCGGGGTCCAGGGCAGCACCCAGGTAAAGGTGACAAGACCTCCCACCCCCCGCCAACCAGGGCCTGGATCCCCTTCTAAGAAACGTTGGCCTAAGGGACATTGGGGTGGCTCAGTCCGTCAAGCATCCAACTCTTGATTTCTTCTCAGGTCCTGATCTCAGGGTCATGAGATCGAGCCCCGGGTCAGGGTCCACATTCAGTGGGGAGTTTGCTTCTCTCTCTCTCTCTCTCTCTCTCTCTCTCTCTCTCTCTCAAATAAATAAATAAATCTTTAAGAAAAAAAAGAAACAGGGATGCATGGGTGGCTCAGTCGGTTAAGTGTCTGCCTTCCGTCAAGCCGTGATCCCGGGGTCCTGGGATCGAGCCTCACGTCGGGCTTCCTGGTCAGCAGAGGGTCTGCTTGTCCTTCCTCCTCTGCCCCTCCTCTTTGCTCATTCCCTCCCTCCCTCCCTCTCTCTCTCTCTCTGAAATAAATAATATTAAAAACAAAATATTGGCTTCAAACATCCCCTGGTATGTGTGGCCGCGTCCTTCCTGAGGAGATGGGCCCAGCGGCCGTGCTGGGGCGAGGCCACCCCGGGGCCCGAGAGGAGCCGGAAGGTGGGGAGATGTGAGCCTGGGGACAGGCCTGACCCGCAACCTGCTCTCCCGTCCATGCTCTGCGTCCTGGAGCCGCGTTCTGTGCCCCGACTGCTGGTCCCCCTGCCCAGAGCAGTTCCGACCCCCGTGCATGCATGGACAGGCCAGCACGAGAGCCTAGGGGTGCCTGCCCCAGCCCACGGGAACCCTCCTGGGGGCTCACTCCAGGGGCCCCATTTCGGGCTGAGGCCTCCTCTGCCCACCCCGGGGACACCCACTGCCCTCTGCTCCGTGCAGCCCATCAGGAGGTGGCCGGCCCCAGCCCTCGCTCACCCGGGGCACGAGTGTGGCGCTCACTCTGAGCTTGGCCCACAGAAGCACAGGTGAGAAACATCCCCCAGGACTTGGGGGGCTGCCATGGTGCCAGGCCTGAGCCCCACACCGGGTGACCAAGAAGTGCCCACCTCCCTCGACTGGCTCAAAGCGCAGAAGCTAAAATGATAAAACTTGTAGAAAACCGCATGAGGGAACATCTGCAGAAGCTTGCACCAGGTCAAGGATTGACGTGAGAAGCACAAGTTATAAAAGGAAAACGGATTCCTAGGACCTCCTTTAATTTAGAAACTCTTGTCCTGGGACACCTGGGTGGCTCAGCAGGTGAGCATCTTCTTTCGGCCCAGGGCATGACCCCGGGGTCTTGGGATCGAGTACTGCTTCGGGCTCCCCGCAGGGAGCCTGCTTCTCCCTCTGCCTGTGTCTCTGTCTCTGTCACTGTGTGTCTCATGAATAAATAAATAAAATCTTAAAAAAAAAAAAAAAAAGAAAGAAGGAAACTCTCATCCTGTGGACAAACCTGTCAGAGGATGAAAACACAGGAAAGCCTGAAAATATTTGCAAACCACACCGCTGGCACACAGAATAGCTTTTAGCGGGAAGATGCCCTGTAGGGATGTGGTGCAAGAACCAGGGGCTGGGCCCCTGACACCCTCCCAGCACCCCTGGGTGCTGGCCCTGCTTCTTCACTACCCAGGGCACCACGCAGGGGGCTAGCCCCACACCCCACCACCAACTTCCCAGAGAAGGTGGGGGGCCACCTGCCATTATGTCACTGCCATGGGCATGGACTACGTGGGCTCCTTGCCACCGGGGCGGAGCAGCTGAGGGCAGACTCGCGCTGTTTTGCCGGGATTGGGCTTTGCCCCCAGCGGCGGTAGGAAATGGGAGCGCTTCCTAGCAGGGCTCACCCACTCACTGAGGCAGGCCGGGGGGGCCCCAGCTGCACCCCCGACACCATCCCTGCACGGGCAACAGGGGCTGGGGATCCACCAGTGATGCGTGTGCATCCGCGTCATCTTCCCCGGCTGACAGCTCTTACATTAAACTTGGTCCGATGCTCCTTTGCTCCAAGTGATAGAATCAATGATTTTTCTTCATTAGACTGATAATACGGTGTATTACATCAATTGATTTTCTACTAAGCACCTCTGCATTCCCAGGTAAACTCCACTTGGTTGCGGTGGGTATTATTCCTTATTCTGTATTCCTGGGTTTACGCAGTTAGCATGCTGTTGAAGATGCCGTGTTCCTGAAGGACTTGCTCTGTCGAGTTGCTGTTGTCATTTTTTTGTTTTTGTTTTTTTTCTTCTTCTTACACGGTTTGGTCCAGTGTGGGGGGGAGGGCATGGAAATGCTGAGTGCATAAAACGAATTAAGTGCTTTCTTTCTTCTTCTCTAGAAGAGAATCTTCTTTAAACGTCTTGGGGAATTCACCACTAAAACTATTTCACGTGGAGAATTATCTTCTAAAGGAATTTAATTGGGAATTTAATTACTTTAGCGCTTACAACATGTGTTTGGTTATCTATTCATATTGAGTGTGCTCCGGTCGTTGGTGGTTTTCAAGGAAGTGCTATATTCCCTCTAAGTTGTCAAATGTGAAGTAGTTCGCAGTGTCGCCTTGTTAGCCTGGTCACGTCTCTGGGGTCTGTCATGGTTTCCCCTTCATTCCGGATGCTGGTAATTTGCATTTTATTCCTATTTTCTTTCCCTTTGTTGTTATGGGTTTATCAATTTTATTTGTTCTTTTCAAATTAAAAAAATATATACCTTCACAGATTTTATCTATTACGTGTTTTCAATATCGTCAACTTCTGATCCTCCTCATATTCCCCTCCTTCTATTTACTTTGCATTTATTTTGTATTTCTTCTTCTAGTTAATTAATATGAAAATCTGCATTATTGACTTTAGACTTTTCTTCTTTCCTCATATAAGTTTGTAATGCCATGAATTTCCCTCTAAGCACTACTTTTGTTGTTTCCTGCCACTTTTGATATGTTGCATTTTCCTTTCTGTTTCATCGAGAATATTTTTGAATCTCTGTTGAGTGTTTCTTTGTGACCCAATCAATAGTGTGTGGTTTACGTTTCAAGTGTTGGCACCTTTCTTGATACTTCTGTTATTCATTTCTACTCTGATTCCAATACAATTGTAGGACATACTTTGTGAGGTGTCAATCATTTTAAACTTGGATTCTCTTATGACCCAAGATAAGGCTTATTTTGTGCCATGCGTCCTGGTAAAGAATGTGTATTCTGCTACTGGTGCTGAAATGTTCTGGAAATGTCAGTGAGATGCAGTCAGGTGGTGGTGCTCTTCCATTCTCCTAGATCCTTTCTTTCTTTCTTTCTTTCTTTCTTTCTTTCTTTCTTTCTTTCTTTCTGATTAATTTATTTATCTATCTATCTATCTATCTATTTATTTATTTATTTATTTATTGGAGTTCAATTTGCCAACATATAACATAACACCTCCTTTCTGTTCCCTGGTTCCATCCACTGAGAAAGGAGTTGCAGTCTCACACTGTCTGTTGGTTTATCTGTTTTTCCTTTCTATCCTGCCAGTTTTTGCTTCATGCATTTTTAAGCTCACTTATTAGGTGTGTATACATATTTATGATTATTGCGTCTTTTTGGTGAGTTGATCCTTCATTATCATGTGATCTCTTTATCCCTGATAATTTTCTTTGTTGTAAAGTCAAGCTTATCTGATGTGGAATGAGCCACTTAATAGGGGATGTTGGCACCTACTAGTACACGGGTGCCTTCACCCTCATCCCTCTATGTCATAGTCATCTTATTATTGTGTCCACATACATAGAAAATCCTATCAGACAAAGAATGGTACTATTTTACGTTCAACAGCCAAACATATTTTAAAGAACTCAATAGAAAAAATAGTCTATTATATCTTCCCAATTATTTACCCTTTCTATTGCTATGTTTCCATTCCTGATCCTTCAAGTCTCCTTCTGTATTATTTCCCTTCTGTCTGAAGGAATTCCTACATAAATGCTTTTAGAGCAGGTCTATTGAAAATGAATTTTCAGTTGTCCTTCATCCAAGAATGATTTTACTTGACCTCAATCTTGAAGAATATTCTCACTGTAGTTAAAATTTTGGGTTGACATCCTTTTCTTCCAGCACTTGACAAATGTTCACTTCCCTCTGGCCTCCATATTTTATGAGAAATCTGCAGTGAGACACATTGTTGTTACCCTACAAGTAACATATGCATTTTCTCTGGATGCTATTGATAGCTTGTTCTTGTCCTTACATTTCCACAGTTTCATTATAACGAGTTTGGTTATAGATTTCATTTTTAAAATCTTTTTTCTCTCTCTCTTTTTCACACTGAATAATTTCCATTGACTCTCTTCTTGGTCATCTCTAGGGTGCTACTGAGACGATTTAGTGAGTATTTAATTTGAGTTATTGTATTTCTCATTTGAAAAATTATTACTTGATCCTTCTTTATGTCTCCTATTTCTTTGCTGAAATTGTCTATCTTCGTCTAATTTCTCATTTGTTTCATGATGTTTACCTTTATTTGTTGGAGCATACTTGTAGTAGGTGCTCTACTGTCTTTGTTAGATATTTCCAACATCCATTTCAACATTGGTGTCACTGTCTGTTATTTATTATTCCCAAGTAATTTGGGTTGTGTCCTGGAATTTGTACATATTTCGTTATGATAGCCTGAGTCTCATTTAAATCCTACAAAGAATGTATTTGTGTTTTAGAGAAAGCCGTTGACCCAGTTGAGGTCAGGTCTCCCACTTCAGCTTCCAACAAGTGCTTAGCAGGTGCCACATCCAGAATCAGATAAGTTTCAAAAAAAATTTGTAGATGGGCACCCCCATCTACAGCGGTTGGCACAGTGGTTTGGTGCTGCCTGCAGCCTGGGGTGTGATCCTGGAGACCTGGGATCAAGTCCCACATCGGGCTCCCTGCATGGAGCCTGCTTCTCCCTCTGCCTGTGTCTCTGCCTCTCTCTCTCTCTGTGTCTCTATGAATAAATAAATAAATAGATAAATAAATAAAATCTATTAAAAAAATTTGTAGAGCTATTCGGTCTAGCCTATGTGCATGATACCCAGAGGCAAGTGTGGCATTTTAGGAGAAGTCTGTGTTCAGTCAGTTCTCAATATCTATTCATACTGTTTATAAACAGATGCACACATGCACATCTCAGGGATGAGCCCAGGGGTTCGTAGGCTGCTCTACAAGGTCACTTGCCCTAGCTCCTCTCTCTCCACACCTCCTTGGGGCTCTCCAATTCCTGTCTTGCTCCTCTGGTCAGTTATCTGACTCTGCCACACACCCCTGCAAATGTATCTGCACAGTAAGCCTATCAGGAGAATGGAGAAAGAGAAAAGGACAGGGCTTTTGCCCCACCCTCTTGACACCACAGACTCTTCGGTGGAACAACAAAGTTCTCTCCTTTGGAGTTCCGGCTCCTGTGGGTTCCCACTGCAGCTGCTGCCCTGCCACCATGAGATTGCTGGGGACCAGGACATGAGTGACCAAAAAAGAGAAAAGTAAATGAGCAGTTCTCCTCACCCTCTCTGAGCCTTAACTGTCTATTTCTTGCCTATTTCTCAAGCTAAGACTGGAGAGTGTCTGGGCCCCTCTGGGTGTGAGCAGGTGCTCGGTTCTAGGTCCTGGGCTGTCCTCAGTTCAGGCTGCAGGAATCTAACATGTGGTGGGGGCTCTCACTGCCTGCAGGTGGTACCTAGAATTCTGATCTTCCTCTCTCCAATCTTCTCACTGCTACTAACTCTTCAGAAGCCTTAAATGGCTATTCCATGCCTCGGGTCCAAGTCTGTCGTCTTCCTCCCCTGGAGGACAGGCTAAGTGTGCTTACTGGACCTCACCTGGGACCAGAGAGCTACAATTTGGTTTTGTTATATTTTTTATGATACTCTATAGTAATGTGATTAGGGTGTGTATACAAGCACACGCCTTCAAAGTTTCAATGAAGTCTGTTAAAAATATTAATATCTGGTAGAAACAATATGAAGATGAATCAAGCTAAGAGTCTATACTGCTTTAGACAGTTCGTGTGAAACATTGAGACATCTATTAACTAAGTCTTTTAATCGCCAGAGTTAAATTTTAAATGTAAAGGTCCCTGGTTGTGAAGTCTGTGGCTCAACCCAGGCACACTAGAACATACAGGATGGTGATGAATTAACCAGAAAGTTGTTTCTGCAGGTAGAACTTATTAGATCCACATCCCTGGGTCTTATTTCCTTTCTTTACCAACTCAGTTCACCAAAATACCCCTTGAATCAGATGCTGTTGGCCAGCTAACTTTGAAGTGCCAACTTACTGCATGTCAAGGCACACCGGGGTTGAGAGGTGCCACCCAAACATTCAGTGTTTAACTGTGAGGACGGAGGGAAAAGAAGGGAACGGGGCATCATCTCTGCAGAGCATTCTTTGAAGCCGCGTCCAATCAAAGCCTCCTTTGCTTCTCTCAGGCACCCGCGCTTCGTTTCCAGGACACCGCTTCTACCTTGGTGTCACACAGCAAGTTAAAAGCACCTGTCAAATGAAATCTGGATTTTCTTCAAATCAGCTTACATCATGTTCAGGTGACATGACAAGTTTTATAATTAAATTTCAATGACTCCTACCAGGTCAGGTGTGCCCTCCACTCTTTTCACGGATGTGTTCTCACACACAGAGAAGCAATGTGGTTGTAATGCTAACACCTCCTCGGATGAATGGGTGGTGTTTACAAACAGAAGAACCTGATGCTCTAATTTGTCAGTAGAGGCTAAATAGGAAGAAGAAGATGAATAATGAGTGAGGATCTGCTTGTTCACTTGTCTCTCACGTATTAACTGAGCACTTAAGGGGCCCAAAACCTCTGCTAGGCTCTGGGGTCTGCATGGAACGGGTAGGGTTTTCATAGACCACAGCTTAGCTGGGCCAAAATGCAGCTCCTTTTATGTTTACTCAAATCAGCTTAATTTCTACGTTGAGTCCCCACCGCACCACTTAGTCTTGCCTCTTTAAAGTGTACTCACTCCCGTTAGGATTATCTTTACTACCAGTTGGAAAAAAAGTCCTAATCAATGTCATGGCCGTGCCCACCTCCCCCATGGTGGCAAAGGTAGGGAGGGACTTCCTGGTGTGGCGAGTTAGGGGTGAAGAGGGATATCAAATCTCCAGCTTTTTGTCGTCTTTGGCGGCTGGCATTCCATGAGCAATAAGTCAAATTGCTAATGTCAAAAAAAAAATTGCTAATGTCTGGTAAACAGCCTCTCTTCCTTCTGCTTGAGTGAACGGTGACAGAAGTCCTCCAGGGTCTGCACCTGAACCTGCCAGCTGCCCCCTGGTCCATGACCAGCATGCTTCTTCCACTCTTCCCACATTTTATCGTGAGAGTGGTGCTTAAGTGTTACCAGTTCCAGCTGGCTTGGCAGGAGGCAAGGGGCTCTCTGCCTCAACCCTCTGGCCATCACTTACCTGTGGCAGCTTTCTAAGCACCTTTTATAAGGGCTTCTTTGTGGAAGGCACGACGGACACAAGGGGAGGCCTCTCTGCCTCAGCTCTCCCCAGCGGGGTGTCCATCAGTACCCCATCCCTCTTGGCCCCCTCAGAGACCCACATCGGTGACTCACTCTCTTGCTCGATGCTTCCACTTGGAGAGTGGCCCTATCCCAGAACCATGTACCAGCTGTAGCTCACGATACACACTTTTGTGTAGAAGCTCTTAGACCTGGGAGACCCCAGACACCCTTCCTTAATTCTAAAACTAATTTCTTCCTTGTTTCGGAGCTGGCTATCAAGATTGACATATCTCTTTTGTAATAAGAGCACTTAGCATAAGATTGACCCTTTCATCCAATTTTTAAGTATGCAGTGCAGTATCATGAACTGTAGGCCCTATGTTGTAAGTAGATCTACAGAACTTCCTCATCTTGCATAACTTAAACTTTGTACTCTTCGGTCAACAGAAATATTTTTTTAAAAGTAAAAAAAAAATGAGGTGCCTGTGTGGCTCAGCAGTTAAGCATCTGCCTTCAGCCCAGAGTGTGATCCTGGGGACCTGGGATCGAGTCCCACATGGGGCTCCCTGCATGGAGCCTGCTTCTCCCTCTGCCTGTGTCTCTGCCTCTCTCTGTGTGTCTCTCATGAATAAATAAAACAAAATCTTAAAAAATAAATAAATAAAAATTAAAAAAATAAAAAGTAAGAAAATTAAGAGGGAGGAGAACATTTTTGGAGGTGATAAATGATTTAATGGCCTTGATGGTGTTGATAAGTTAATGGGTATGTACTTACCTGTGATCTCATAAAGTTGTATAATTAAATACATACAGCTTTTGCATATCAATCATACCCTAATGAAGTGGCTTTCTAAAAAGGACTGCTAGGTACTTCAGAAGCTTACTGGGAGGAAAAAATCCAATATTAGACTCTGTTTCCACATACAATCAACTTCTGAAGCAATAGCTTTAGAGGTGGAAGGTCATTCTTTTTAAAAAAAAAAAAAAAGGAAATTCTAAGAATGAAACCACATTGACAAGTATTTCAAGGTAAGTCAGGGGCAACACCTCTGAGAACACTGGAGTCCATTAGAGAAGCACAGTGATTAGGGTAGGCTGAACTGCGGGAACAACAGACACCCCCCCAGATGTTAGGGGCTTCAAGTGGAACATAGAGAGTCTTATGTTCAGACCATAGGAGGCTCTCCTCCGGGATCGGCTGACAGCTGCTCCATGGCAGGTGCAAGACATCCAAGTTTGTCCTGACAACACCCTTAGCCAGCAAGGGGACTGAGCATGGTGAGCATGTGTGGGAGGGTTTCTGGCCAGAACTGGAAACACCACACACAGCCTTGTTCACATCCCACTGACTATACCTTGGCCACAGCACCCCTCCCAACTGCAGAGGAACCTGGATATGTGGGGCTGCTGAATGTCTAGGAAGGGAGCTAGTGGGTGTTGTTGGACATCACTGCGGTGGTTTGACTTCTGGTCACTAAATATCTATGTGTCACTATCACTGCATTCAGAACATGTGCACTTCCTCACAACGGAGACACCCAATCTCTCAGTTACTTTATCACTCAAAGCCCTCGGTTTCTAGAGGATGCTTAGTCCTCTCCTTTGGGTCTAGATGTGGCCCTTCTTGCTTCCATGACCTCAAAAGAGGGGGGCACTTGATGGGATGAGCACTGGGTGTTATTCTATATGTTGGTAAATTAAACACCAATAAAAAATAAATTTACAAAATAAAAATAAAATAAAATAAAATAAAATAAAATAAAATAAAATAAAATAAAATAAAATAAAGAAAGAAAGAGAGGAGACCAAAGGGCGCCTAAGTGGATCAGTCAGTTAGGCCTCTGACTCCTGGTTTTGACTTGGGTTGTGGTCCAGGGTTGGTGGGATGAAGCCCCAGGTCATGGGATCAAGCCCTGTGTCAGGCTCCACGCTTAGCAGGAGTTGGCTTGAGATCCTCTCCCTCTCCTGCTACCCCTCCCCCCTTCACTCTCCCTCTCCAAAATAATAAATAAATCTTAAAAAAGAAAGAAAGAAGAAGAAAGAAAGAAAGAAAGAAAGAAAGAAAGAAAGAAAGAAAGAAAGAAAGAAAGAAAGAAAGAAAGAAAGAAAGAAAGAAAAAACTGCGTTCCCTCTAATACCCACACCCAACATAAAATGGTGGAGCAGACAGGGGAAGTCCTTACTCAGTTGACCCTGATTCATGGCAATGACAGACTCCCAGGATGGACAGGCTGAGGTCCCCCATCCCCAATGGGAAATCACATGGTTAGATGCTGGGTCTACCCCTTGGGAAGGTCCTCTGTCCATTGTGTCCCATGACCTCCATCATGCCCCCTGGAAAGCACATATAATCACCACCCTCCGTGGCCACTTCAGGGCTGGGCACGGGAAGCGTGTCTCCCTTGGGGACTACTCAGCCTTTCTGGTCCCTTTCTGGTGGTCTAAGATCAGGGCTCTAGGACTATTTTAATGCTCATGCAGTAAAAGCCTTTTGTAGCTCAGACATGTGGCTTCTCCAACAATGACACTGAGTAGGCTTAGTGGAGTTGAAAAACATCATTTCCTTGTGCCAGGAATCACACCAAAAGTGGGATTTTTCCTAGACATAGTGTATAAATCTCCATTATATCTTAGTTTCTATGTCCCCAAACCTTTCTCTCTCTATCAATTTAATGGTTCCTTCCTTGGGGCTACTGGGGGGGGGGGGGCGGAAGAAAGAGGGTCTGGTAAATAGACGGTATCCTTAATCTGCTCTTTGCTGCCTGGTTAAATTCCTCTATTTAATTGAGAAGTCTTAATGGGATTTTGAAGCTCAATGCCTTTCAATCTTATTTCCTACTGTTTGGGATCCAGGAGCACTTCTCCATCCTGAACTTCTGATTCTTCCTATTCTTTATAATTTCCATCTGCAGACTAAATAATCCTTGCCTGAGTTCATCTCTTTCTTATAAATCCTTGAAGTAAGTGACACACACTGGCACGTGGCTGCTCCCCCCGCAGGTACAGGCCTCCTTACCCTCCCAGTGCACAAAAGCCCTGGGAAGCCTCCTCGCTGCTGGCAGTCCTGATGCTAAGGAAATGACGTGATTTTTTTAAAGATTTTATTTATTTATTCATGAGACACACACACACACAGAGACAGAGAGAGGCAGAGACACAGGAGGAGGGAGAAGCAGGCTCCATGCCAGGAGCCCGACGCGGGACTTGATCCCAGGACTCCAGGATCATGCCCCAGGCCAAAGGCAGGCGCCAAACCACTGAGCCACTCAGGGATCCCCATCGACATGTGACTTTTGATGTTACCGCACTCCATTCAACATACCAATTTCTGTAATAATTAGGGGATGCTGGGAAGACATAATAAATAGACCCCCCCCCATTTTAATGCTGTTTAAAAAGCAGGGTAATTATTTACTTCTAAGTTAATATACTGACTGGTGACCAGGATACAATTCTTCCCTCCTTCAAGTCACCCCACAGGGATCCAAGCAGACCCCAGCACTCCTGTTTTATCATGTGACCTTCAAGCTTGCCCTGCCTTTGCTGGGGGAGAGAAGACCAGGAAAGGGCACAGGTGGGTGTTTTAATGGATCAAGTGAAGCAGTGGCACCCATAATCTGCACCCGTCATTCGTTGGGTGGAACCCAGTCCCAGGGCTGCTCCTGATCCCCAGGAAGACTGGCGTTCTGAGGAAAGAACAGAGATTGATTTTTCCACACAGTCCATAGCTTTGCCACTGAGATGCTGCCATGGAAACAATTAAAAGTCATATGATCCTGAAGGCATGCATACACTGCAAAGGGAACACACCAGCACAAGGGCCAGGGGTCTTGGGATTTCTCGAGAACCTTAATAAGGTGAGTTCTGTGCAGCTGTAGGGATGATGGGTAGGAGGTTGGATGGATGGTGGCAGAGAGAACAGCCAAGGGCAAGAGAGGGAGAGGAGTAAGGGGGCCAGATAAAGGAGGTTGAACAGGGTGGGGGTCTGGTCTGGGAGTCACGGGCCGGTGTGGTTTTCCTGAAGACAGCAGTTGATCCAGCAGATTATCCTCAACCTGAAAAGAAACACAGTCAAAATTACACCGCATCCCACACTAACTCAAGCCCAGACACCTACAATCCCAGGGAATGCAGCTGGGCTGGGATGGAGGAATGCAGTGTCCTGTCCCGTGAGGCGTCCCATGCTCTGTCCTGTTGCTGCGGGTCTTTCCCCAGAGACAGGTCATTTCTCCCTGGTCTCTGTTCCCTTCCAGTGGCCAGATGTAGGCAGCAAAAATGGACTTGAAAATAGAAACAATACAAAAAGCAGGTTTAAAAAACATGATTTTGAGAAAAAGGAGATTTCTCTAGCTCATTATTGGTGAGACGTAGACCATAGAATGGAAACTTGGTGGGTACTGTTTCGCTTATGGGACAAGTGAGCTACCTGCCTCTTCAGGGTGAGGAGAGCTTTGGGATCCCTCCTGCATCTCTCAAGCACAGGGCTTCAGGGACTCTGAATGTCTTCTTACAGGCTTTTGTCTGCCCCTGGACTTCTGGGGTTAAAAACAAGAGAAAGAAGAAACATAAGCAAAAGGCAGGTGAAGGGAGTAGCTCCTGAGATAGTCCCCCATGGAGGGATTGCAGAGACTCTAAGTCATGGAAAGCCAATCATGCCCCACAGACAGCAGGGATGACCCCATCATGCTCCAGAAACAACAGAAACAAACCTTTCTATTGTGATACAAGAAAAAACAATGGAAAACCAGGCTAAACTCCTTCTAGAAATAACGGTTGTGCTGGGAACAGTAACATCCTAGGGAACCGGCTGCCATCAAATGGTGGTTCCACCACATAAACAATGACAAGGGAAATGCAATACACAATTGGTATTTTTGAATAATAAAACAGAATAAAAACATGTGTAAACATACAACAAAAGACACTTCCTAAGGTAATGGAATACTTGAATCTACAGATCAAAACAATATGTCACCGCCCAAGGGGAAGTTGTAGGAAGAGACCAACACTGCACACACTCTGAAGAGATATGAATAGTTAAGGGTGTCTTATGAAAAGTGTTTCAGGTAGGTGGGGAGATCCAGGCTAGACTCAGATTTCCTCATGGCAATGCTGGAAGACAAAAACAAGACAAAAACATTTCTAAGCAGGAGAACAGCATCTATGAAGTTCTGAGTTAGAAGGCAAACTGTCCTTCTGGCATAAAGAGGAGAGATAGACATCTCCATATACAAAAATCCAGAAACAGCAGTGCCATCAGCCATTCTTGGGGCAGAAGAATCCAATCCACAAAAAGGTTAAATCAGCACAAATGGTGAAGCCAGCGTCAAAGCCCTGAGGATAAATGCTGGAAGTATTAAATATTAAAACACACTGAAATAACAGTGGAGGCTGTGGTTGGATCCCAACCAGGAGGCATGGCCGGCAGCACAAATAAAATAAAAATAATTGCATAATGGAAATATGGGTGAAGTATAATTGTGCTAATTCTTCACTTTGATGGGAGAGAGCCAATTACTACCCCATAAATTCCAAACACACACTTAAAAATACACAATGGTTGTTTTTCAACAAATACGTCAGACCATTCAACAGGGAAAAATTGTCTCTTGCTGGTTCAACTGGATGGCCACATGCAAAAGAATGAAGTTGAAGCTCATATTCACACTATATGCAGACATTGATTGAAAACGGATCGAAGATCTGGATGTAAGAGCTCAGACTATAAAATTATTACAAGAAAAATAGGAATAAATCCTTGTGATTATTGCTAAGGCAGTGATTTCTTAGATATGATACGAAAAGCACAAGCAATGAACCAAGAAATAGATAAATTGTACTTTATCAAATTTAAAACTTTTATGTTTCTAACAGTGTCATCAAGAGAGTGAAAATATCTTGCGAATCATGTATCTGACAAAGAACTTGTATCCAGAATATATGAAGAGCTCTTACAAGTCACTAATAAAAGGATAAGTCATCCTATTTTAAAGCATGGCAAAAAAAATTGAATAGACATTTCTCAAAAGAAGATATAAAAGGACACAAAAGAGAGAATGGGTCCTAGTAGATTTTAGGGAAATGGAAGTCAAAACCAAGAGATGCCACCTCATACCTGCTAGGAGGGCTCTTTTTAAAAGGACAAACATTAGCAAGAGTTGGTGAGGATGTGGACAAACTGGAGCCCTCCTGCACTATGGACAGGAATGCAAAATGGCGTGACCAGGGGTGGAAAGCCATTTGACTCTTTTTCAAAATGTTGAAGTAGAATTACCATATGACCCAGCAGCTCCCCTCCAAGCTCTAAGTGTACCCAAGTGCAATGAAAGCCTGTGCCCGCACCAGTGTCCACAACAGAAGTATTCCTAACAATTCTACAGTGGAAATATCTCAAGGGTGATGACTGGATAAATGAAATGCGGTGCAGTCATACCATGGAATGTTCTTTGGCCATAAAAAGTAATGGCGTACTGATCCACGCTATGCCACGTATGAACTCGAAATATGATGCTAAGTGAAAGAAGTCAATCACAAAAGACCACAGGTTTTTATGATTTCATTGCCATGGGATGTCCAGAACAGGCGGATCCATGGAGATGGAAAAATACATTCATGGTTATCAGGAGCTTGGGGTTTGGAGGAAAAGAAGAATGAACGAAGGAAGTGTTGATGGGGACGGGACATTTATTGGAGGGGTAAGAATGATCTAACCTTAGACCGTGGTGTTATCTTCACTACTTTGTGGACAGAGGAAGACCATTTAATTGTACACCTTAAGTGAGTGGTTTTATGCTATGTCAATTATATCACAATTAAAGTTGCCAAAAAACACACAGTGAGTCCAATATCTTCATGATTTAGCAATCTGTTTATACTAAAATGTGTGCACATTTTTTAAACTAAAAAGTCGGGCAGCCCCAGTGGCTCAGCAGTTTAGCGCCGCCTGCAGCCCGGGACATGATCCTGGAGACCCGGGATTGAGTCCCACGTCGGGCTCCCTGCATGGAGCCCGCTTCTCTCTCTCTGCCTCTCTCTCTCTCTCTGTCTCTATGAATAAATAAATAAAATCTTTTAAAAAAATAAAATAAAAAAGTCTTATGAATAAGTATTTAAAATTCCTTAATTTCATTAACTGAACTTTCCCTGCATTCATTCATATCTAAATAATATGCTGCCTATTATATACTCAGCCCTTGTTGAAGGAGTCTACATATGCTCGTGTTAATTCTTTTACCTCCTACGGCTCTGAAGAACGTACTATTATCACTGCCCCCGTCTTGCAGAGCGGTCTTGGACTGGGAGCACGGGGCTGTTCCCCTGAGGCTGCGCGGCTGGGCAGCGGCAGCTCGAGGACCTCAGCACAAGCTGTCTCACCCCACGTCTGTACTCCTAGCTGTGACTCCACATTGCTTCTCCAAGAAACACCATGTGGAACTCTTTTATTAAAAACCAGGTGGGTTACCAATAAAAAAAAAATTAAAAAAAAAAAACAGGTGGGTTGGTGCCCATTTTCATCTTATGAGCCCATTCTATCTGGCTTACACATTTATCCGCCAGTCTGTCAATACAGCCTTCAATCTGTATATGACCATAGAGATAAGTCTAGAATAACTTTCTCCAGGTATTATTTGTGGTTATTTCTGGCCTCTGAGAACTGTGGAAACTTAACTTTTTTCTTCTATCAGCTCTGAGTCACTTGACTGCCTTATAATAAACCTATGTCGTCTTACAAAAAATAAAAATCATTGTTCTTTTTTTTTCATTGTTCTTTTAAAATGGAAAGATTGATGGAAAGATGTACAGAAATATTAATAGCTAAGAATATGGATGAACCTTACATATTGAAGATAGATATATAGTACATAGTATAGTTAATAGATGATAGACAGATAGATACAGATGGAAATATAGATAAGTAGATAGATGATACAATAGATGATAGATATCATAGATAGCAGATAAATGTAATAGATAGATGATAGATACAGATAATAGATGGAAATATAGACAAAGGTAGATGATATGACAGGTGATAGATAAATGTAATAGATACATAGATAGACAATAGATAAATATAGTAGATAGGTAGATGCAGATAATGGATATATAGACAGATAGACATGATGGAGAGATATAATGCATAGACACTAGATAGATATACTAGACAGATGATAGACAGGTAGATAGACAGGTGATAGATATGATAGATATAATAGACAAATAGATGATAGATACAATAGGACAGTCCCGGTGACCCAGAGGTTTAGCGCCCCCTTTGGCCCAGGGCATGATCCTGGAGACCTGGGGATCGAGTCCCGTGTCGGGGTCCTTGCGTGGAGCCTGCTTCTCCCCCTGCCTGTCTCTCTCTCTCTCTCTCTGCCTGTCTGTCATGAATAAATAAATAAAAATCGTTAAAAAATGTTTAGATGATAGAATAGATGATAGAATCAGATAATGGATATATAGACAGAGATAGAGATGAAAGATAGACAATAGATATAATAGATGATAGATAGATGATGATAGACAGAACGGAGCAGGAGGGTAGGGGACATCCCTAGACACAGGTAAGTCCTGGCCGGGTCACGGATCTCCTGACTCAGAACCCGGACTGGAAACCGGATGCTCCAGATCCCTCCCAAATGGCCCGGTGGGTGGCCCTGCTGAGCAGCTCTGTAGGGGCCCACATAGGGGCCAGCGTCTGGGGGCCTGTCCGGGTGACACCCTCATACCCGCTCTGCAAGGATAAGACGCGTCCCTTCAGTGGGCTTCAGTCTGGGGACCTCGAGGAGCCCTCATTCGCTGGGCTGGGCTCCTTGTCCCCTCAGAGTCCTTCTGGCTGTGGGAGAGCTGTGACAATCACAACTGTCTGCGCCTTCTCAGCTCTTAATGTGTGTTTTTCTCTCTGGCTTTGTTTTCTAATGACTCCTTAATTAGCACTTTATTTCTGAACCACCCCAAGCACTTAATTTGCATTGCCTCATTGATGACTTCATATTTTGCCAGCCTCTTCTCCATCATTTCTGCTGACATTTGATGAAAGTACTTCCTTCCGCTGCTGCTCAAGCTCAGCTCCGTTGGCTTCTCTCAGTAAATCCGCAGCCTCCTCCCAGAACCCCAGCCTTCCGGTGAACTTCTTCACCTCCGCACTTACTCATCTGTGCGCTGATTCATTTTTGCATTAATTCCAGGTACACTATGGGCCAGTCATGATTCCAGAGGCTGGCGACAGGAAGTGCTGAGTCAGAGCCCAATTACTGGAGGCTGCAGGAGCCTAAGGTGCTGTGAATTGGGGTCAAAGTGGCAGCAAAATAAGCTGTGTACTCGTGCTCACCCACGTGGGTGGGGTCCAGCGTGCCGTGTACACGTTCTCACCTGTGCAGGGAGGTCAGCATGCTGTGTACATGTGCTCACCCTGTTGTGCCCAAGATTGCGAATCCGAGAAACCACCAAGGAGCCGACACCGATGCAAGCGCACGAGGGTTTATTTGTAAGCTCGAGCTTGGGTCCAAGTATACCCGACACAGCGGAGCAGGGACTTGGACCCCGAAGTGGGCTACAGCTGGGTTTTTTATGGGCTGGTCTAGGGGATTTTCAGAAGGGGCGGAGGGATTTCTCAAATTCTGTTTGCATTCTAATATGGGGCTTTCAAGGGCATTGAGCTCTGTTCTCATTCTAATATGGAATTTTCTACCATGGGCATGGGCTCTGTTGTCTTTCTGATATGAGATTCTCTGCTGAGGGCAATTCTGAGCTCTGTTGTCTTTCTGATATGGGATTCCCTGCCGAGGACATTCTGCAGTTTTTCCTGTAAAGTTCAGCTCTTATTCACATGGGCCTAAGATGGCTGTACTTGTGCTAATGCTAAACTTTAGGTGGGATGGCCTTAATCTTTCTCGGCCTCCACAACCCGCGGCTGGGAGGGCGGGGGTCCAGCATGTCATGTACGTGTTCTCACCTGCACAGGGAGGTCAGCGAGCCATGGAAACACATGGTTTTCCAAGAACCCCACAGTCCACCTGGTAGAGACAAAATGAACAAACATGCAAGGAAAACAAAACTCTCATCCATTCACTCATCCACTCGTTGGTGCCTGAGTGCTAGAAGTCAGAGGTGGACAAGCATGTTCCCTGCTCTCTAGGGGCTCAGAGGCCACCTGGGAGGCGGTCCCACAGTGATCCCACATAACCAGGAGAGGAAGGAAGGATTACCTCCATCCTGTGGGGTCCAGGGATGTCCCAGCCGGGTTTGCCCAGAAAACTAGGAATTCAACGAGTAATGTAGGGGAGGAGATTTCATGACACGGGAGTGTGTGTGAAAGGATGGGGCTCTGGGACTGTTGGGCAGTATGGGGACTGTCAACGAACTGCAGGAGGGACAGACGTTCGTAGGAGGACCACAGGCTGGAGGGGAAGCAGGGCAGGGTGCAGGACCCTGACATTACACCCAGGATCCCGAGGCAAACAAGTGGGCAGGATCTCACACAGGGAACCCCTGAGGTCAGACCTCCCTGCCTTTGCTGGAGACAAACCGGGGCAGGGAGACCAGATGGAAAGAGCTGGCAACACTCCTAGAGACAGAGTCAGCAGAAACTGGCCTTGGGAAGAGAGAGCCAAGAAGACAGGAGGCGGTACGGGCAGGGCTGTGTGCCTGGGCCAGGCAGCTGAAAAAGAAGGAAGAGCCCGGCCGAGCTTCGGGAACGCCCAGAATGCGCTCAGGTGCGTGGCGACCCCGGGACTGAAACAGAGGCGCCAGGAAGCAGGTCAGTCCGCGGGATCGGGGCATTGGAATATCACCAATGAGGTTCCAGAGACGTTGGCATGGGGCCAGATGTCAAGAAAAGAAATCATTGATAAATCACCAATACGTTGCTTGGAGAGCAAAGCGGGAAGACCCTGCTACCAGCAAAAGGGTCGGCAAAGTGCCCCAGTGGGAGGAGAAACTTGCCTGGTGTCCTAAAACCTCTAGAAAGTGCCACAGGGCGCTGAGAACCGAGCAGCAGTGCTGACCCTGGGCATGACGTCTCGGCAAAATTGTGTTTAAGGGGTGTTCTTCCGGGTTTTTTTAATTTTTTTATAATTTTTAATTCTTTTGTATTTTTTTTCTTTTGTATATTTTTTATGGAGTTCGATTTGCCAGCATATAGCATAACATCCAGTGCTCCTCTCATCCCGTCAACAGCCCCCCTCAGTGCCCGTCACCCAGTCACCCCATCATTAACTTTTCCTTCACTGCAAACCAACGACAAGACACCAAGACCTGATGTCAGCCCCTTGGCCAATAATTCTCTTATTAAATACAAACCATGGGATCTCTGGATGGCTCAGCGGTTTAGTCCCTGCCTTGGGCCCAGGTTGTGATCCCGGAGTCCCGGGATCGAGTCCCACGTCGGGTTCCCTGTGTGGAGCCTGCTTCTCCCTCTGCCTGTGTCTCTGCCTCTCTCTTGCTCTGTGTCTCATGAATAAATAAAGAAAATCTTTAAAAATAAATAAATAAATAAATAAATAAATAAATAAATAAATAAATACAAACCGAACTCTGTGAAGCCCACATGGGGAGCATCTTGATGATCATGCCCCCTCCCCCATTCCCACGCTGGGTCTTCGAGGTGACATGTGTCCAGAAGACCTGCCCTGAGTCCTTCTGCGGGCCGAGCATCCTTAGCTCTGTGGCACCAGCCCTCCTCAGCAGCCCTCACCCCAACTGCCCACACTTTATCCCCACAGCTGAAATGTTACGGCAGAAATAAATATATTCTTGAAAAAGCACCGTGTTCTGCCATAAAGCCAGATAAATACGAGATTAAATTAAAGCCAAGCGCTGGGTTTGGCCTGTATGGCTAATTTATAGGCCCGGCCCCCCTGCCCTTTCTGACAGCGGGCTGTGATAGACGCCTGTGTCCGCAGGTGCCCGCTAGCCTAGCCGCCTCTCACTCGGCCGGGGACACCTTGACTTATGGCGAAGCCGCGGCACTGTCCCCATGCGCAGCGGCTCCGTGTGACTCAGCTGTAAAGATGCCTCCCTCACGGGTCCAAGTTCAGCCTCCCCTTAGATTAAGCAGCTGTGAGAAAGAGACATTTTATGATCGGGGAACCCTGGGCGTCACGGCTGCTCGCGGGCCTGCCTCCATCCCAGGCCGAAGTCGGAGCCCCGAGAACCAGATCGCAGGCTCATGGGGAGGGTTGCCGCAGCGCCCCCAAGGTCACGGGGGCTCCCCATCCTCGTGACAGCAGCAGTCGTTCCGAGTCCATCCGTCCTACCTTCCTGGATGGTCTAGGGTTTTACGATGCCTTATGACGTGTTGCAAAATTACCGCTTGGTTTCCACACCCAGATTGCAGGGGTGCGTTCCCCAGGTCAGAGTCCTATGAACAGCAGCCACAGTGAGAGCCACCCCCTTCAGCACTTCAGCGTGCCATGTCACCAGGGCCCTGGGCCACAGCTCATTGACTCGGGCTTGCCGGGGACACGTGGCGATGGCTGCTGAACCCCCGCCCTGGCTGTGCTCGCACCTGTTGTTCTAACTCTGCACAGACATACCCCGACACAGGAAAGTGCCCCCGACAGGAGGACGTGCCTCTGAGGACTTTCCTAAGTGGAGCCCACCCGTGCAAACAGAGTCCAGCTCAAAACACCAGCAGGGTGCCTGCATCCGAGAAGCACCTGCTGCATCCCCTCCGGGTCTCCCCTTGCTGCTAACTCCCCGCGTGTCCTGTGGCTTCCAGGGTTTTGCAGCCGCGAGGAACATGCACGTGTGTATCTCATGGGGGAGCTAGGAGCGTGTTTCTGGAAGGGGTGTCCGTAGGAGGTTACACAGCTTCCGTCCACACTGGCAGGGTTGTCCGTGACGCTTTCTCGCTGCTTGTCCTCGAACACCACTCAACATGAGCTCCTAAGTCGCGGGTGGCACCGCCCCCTTCCTCCCGCAGCCGCCAGCACCTCGCCGGCCCTGCCCTCCTGCGCCTCCTCCCTGCCCTGAACCTGAACACCTGTGCCCTCAACCAGGGAATGGGGTGCAGGCGACCCGAGGCGCCGGAACACAGCCCACCTTGCTGGCGGCTCCTCTGGGCCCTCTCCCCACCCCTCTCCTGTCTGCATGACCCTGACTTTCGGGCCCAGGCAGGAAAGGAGCAAGGCCAGGACTGGTGGCTGCAAAAATGCCCTGTGGATTCTGACCCCAGCACACGGTTCACCTGAGTCTTGTAACGGAGGCCCCCCCAGAGCCCATCACCCCCAAACAACACGTGCTTATTCTCCCTCAGGCCCGATGGCAGCAGAGCTCAGCTGGACTTCCCAGGGGGCTTTGCTCCCTGTCGTTGGGACCACTTCCCTCGCTGGGGCCAGAGGAGTCCGGGTGGGCAGGTGTTCTCCAGGCCCTGGGGTCGCGGTGGCCGAAATCCCACGGCCCCGAGAGTCCCTGGCACCACCACCCGGGTGGGGATGCGACTGTGCAGGGGAGGTGGTGGCCAAGGGAAGGGGGTGCTGCGTGGAGACGGGGCGGGCGGGTGAGCTGCAGCAGGAGGGGAGACCTGGACAAGGGCGGGTCCGTGGTGAGGGCGAGGGCGTCCTGGGACGGGGATGAAGGAGGGCGGGGTGTGGAGGGCCCCCCGCAGAAGTCCCCCGGTGACCTGGGAGACCGGGCATGTCGGGAAACCGATCTCCTGGCCCACATCACATACCTTCTTAATATGCATGTCTACACCGCGTTTCATCCTGGACATCAAAGAACCCAGTGCACCGCGTCTCCTGTGAGGTTCAAATGCAAAATGTCAGACCCCCGCACTCTTTCACATCTCATTACGGGGCGGGATGTGTGCATTACCTGGCCCGAAAGCCAACGGGCCGCCCCCCTCCCACCTGCGCCTGAGGGCGCTCGCCCCGGGGTGCCTTCTGGCAAATTCAAAGGCAAGCGAAGGTTTCAGCAAAATGTCGATGAAGCTCCAGGAACCTGCCCGTCAGTGTCAGCTTCTCAGGACTTGAGAGGCAACCCAGGGCCAGGGTTGGGGGCGGGGGGGAGGTGTCGCCTTACACAGATTTCTGGGGAGGGCGGCATGTGTGTCACACCCTCCATCCCGGGCCAGCACTCAAGGTCAGGCCAGCCCCAAGCAGATCTCGGCCGGGCCACATGGCCCCCCGGAAGGAGGACAAGGGAAGTGCATGGCCGCTTGTCGACCTCCCATTACCCACGTCTATTGGAGATAAAAAATACAGATGCAATGAAACACCGGGACACCTGCACCCCGATGTTTCTAGCAGCGATGTCCACAATAGCCAAACTGTGGAAGGAGCCTCGGTGTCCATCGAAAGATGAATGGATAAAGAAGACGTGGTTTATGTATACAATGGAATATTACTCAGCAATTAGAAACGACAAATACCCACCATTTGCTTCAACGTGGATGGAACTGGAGGGTATTATGCTGAGTGAGGTAAGTCAATTGGAGAAGGACAAACATTAAATGGTCTCATTCATTTGGGGAATATAAATAATAGTGAAAGGGAATAGAAGGGAAGGGAGAAGAAATGGGCAGGAAATATCAGAAAGGGAGACAGAACATAAAGACTCCTAACTCTGAGAAATGAACTAGGGGTTGTGGAAGGGGAGGAGGGCAGGGGGTGAGGGGGAATGGGTGACGGGCACTGAGGGGGACACTTGATGGGATGAGCACTGGGTGTTATTCTGTATGTTGGTAAATTGAACACCGATAAAAATTAATTTATTAAAAAAAATGGAATATTCCTCAGCCATTAGAAACGACAAATACCCACCATTTGCTTCAACGTGGATGGAACTGGAGGGTATTATGCTGAGTGAAGTAAGTCAATCGGAGATGGGCAAACAGTGTATGTTCTCATTCATTTGGGGAATATAAATAATAATGAAAGGGAATATAAGGGAAGGGAGAAGAAATGGGTGGGAAATATCAGAAAGAGAGAAAGAACATAAAGACTCCTAACTCTGGGAAATGAACTAAGGGTGGTGGAAGGGGAGGAGGGTGGGGGGTGGGGGTGAATGGGTGACGGACACTGAGGGGGACACTTGATGGGATGAGCACTGGGTGTTATTCTGTATGTTGGCAAGTTGAACACCAATAAAAAATAAAATTATTATTAAAAAAAAAAAGACTTCCTTTCACATCAAATGTCCTATACGTCTGGCTTGATCAATCCCCTTGCTCAGACAATCCAACCATGGCCTGAGAAGTGGAACCACTTGAAGACAGAGGTGCAGTCAGGTCAGAGCTAGAGGCGTGTGTCCATCCCCACATGGGATCCTCCTGCCATCCCAGACCCTAAAGGGCCCTGTGAGCCCTGTGTGCTCACCTCACCAGCATGTGGATGTTTGGATGCCACAGGACACTTGGCTCTGCTTCTCATCTGCCCTGTGGGGGCCACAGGAGCAGGGCTGACCCCATGAAGCCAGGCAGTTAGACCTCTACTGATGGGTGACCCAGGAGGTGACATGCAAGATGAGGGGGAGACCGTTTACTGCATTCTTCAGGTGAGGGATAGGCTGGAAGGGGGAGGAGGGGACCAGGAGCTGGGGTTGGGGCATTTCAACAGAGAAAGAGTCACTAGATGATGGGCGCCTGCCACCAGATGTCCCAGAACTCGAAGAACAATCAGCCCTGAGAGCACCCAGCATCTTCTCAGAGGTCAACTTTTTTAAAAAAATTATTCTTTATTTAAAGTCAATTTAGCAAACATACACTGTATTATCCGTTGCAGAGTAGAGTTTTATGATTCATCAGTTTCCTGTGACATCCAGTGCTCATCACATCACATGCCCTCCTTAGTGCCCGTGCCCTGGTTACCCCATCCACCACCCACTTCCCCTCCAGGGACCCTCAGTGTGTTTCCCACAGTTGAATGTCTCCTATGGCTAAGTAGGCGTGAACTGCTGCATGCACCTGGGGACACACACCTGCAATACCCAGGGGAAGAGGCTATTTCCACAAAGAAAGAGACCAAGATTGTGCTTTTGGAAAACAAAACAAAACAAAAAAACTATTAAAAGAAAAGATGAAAACATGGATCACGTTTCCATGGCGCATAGGCACAAGACAAGAACACAGTGATGTAGGCACGTACAGAGCCAGAGGGTCTGGAGGGCTTCTCAGTCATCCCCTCACCCCTTCCCAGGCTTGGCTCTTGCCTCCTCCATGCTTCCCCTACACCTGTGTGATGGACGCCAGTGCTGCCTCTGGCATCGGAAGGTAAGAGAGATGAATGTGTCCCAAGGAGGAACCCTACCCTCCTGGAGAAACCAAGGTTGGAACACAATGCATGGCTGTGTTGGGCTCAGGGGCCTCTTAAAACAAACACAGTGGAGACAAACAAATACACTGCGTGCACTAGAGACACTTGCACTGAGAAGGTGAAGGATGTGGGGAGGTGGGAGGCTGTACTCCTAGAGGAGGGAAGAGATGCTACTTAACCTCAGATTTTACTAGGCTTAAAAATAATGAAAAATTAAGGATCATCCCTAAAAAAATTAATAGAATGCCTGTGAAGTCATAAACAAAAAGGAGGGAAATAAAGATAATTCAATAAGGCCAATATCAAGGAAAAGACAAAATAAAACAACCAATCAAAAACCACGAGAAAACACATGGCATAGGCTAGAAAGGAAAAAAGGAATCCCAATAATTCAATCATTTAAATTCATGCAGAAACACTGAACTCACTAGTTAAAAAGAGAAATTGCTACCTAAAAAAAAACAAAAACAAAAAAAAAACAGGCATCTATCTTGTGCTACTGTTCACAAGCACCTGAGAAGCTGGTGTGGAAATAAAATAATCTAGACCAGGCCAAAAATTTAAAATAAAGCTCAGAATAAACGGCTGTAAGTGTATATTGTATCATATAAAATAGAAATTAGGGGAACCCTGGGTGGCTCAGTGGTTTAGCGCCTGCCTTTGGCCCATGGCGTGATCCTGGAGTCCCGGGATCCAGTCCCACGTCGAGCTCCCTGCATGGAGCCTGCTTCTCCCTCTGCCTGTGTCTCTGCCTCTCTCTGTCTCTCTTTCTCTATCATGGATAAATAAATAAAATATTTTAAAAAATTTTTAAAAAGAATAAACATAAAGCAACACAAGATTATAAAAAACATTAAAAATAAATAAATAAATAAATAAATAAATAAATAGAAATTAAGGCAAAAACCATCATGATGAACAAAGAAGGCTATTTATGATTGAAGAGCTGATGTGGGGAAACATGGGTGGCTCAGTTGGTGAGCATCTGCCTTCAGCTCAGGTCATGATCCCGGGGTTCTGGGATCGAATCCTGAATTCCTGCATGGAGCCTGCTTCTCCCTCTGCCTGTGTCTCTGGCTCTCTCTCTGTGTCTCTCAAGAATAAATTAATAAAATCTTAAAAAAAAAAATGAAGAGCCAATGCATGAGGGTGAGAGGACAGTCCTGAATTGATGCACACGTAGTACTATTATATCCTTGACACAGAAACAGCAAATCTGCATGGAGTTATAGAAAATCCTGAAACACACACACCCCATCATCACGGTAGATGGTAACACACCAACTAAGCAATAGATCATGCAGACCGAAACGTTGTAAGGACGCAGAACCAGAGTCGCCCCCCCCCCCCCGCTTGTCTTTGTAAATAAAGCTTTACTGGCACATAGTTGTGCTCATTTACATGTCATTGCCTGTGACTGTGTTCAAGCTCCAAGGAAAGAGTGACGCACACCATATAGTTGTAACAGAGACGGCCTTCGAAGCTGAAAACATTCACTGTCTGGCTCACCCCGCTATGCAGAAGATCTAGAGAGCGCAATGAGTGCACCTGACAAAGCGAGCGTAAATAGCACTGTACCCACTACAGTGGGTAAAACACCATCTTCTCAAGACCATGACCAACAATTATAAAACCTGACCGTTTTCCAACTCACAAAGAAGTCTCAAAACTACTTGAAAATCAATATCCTGCAAATCATGTTCTCTGACTGCAATTCGATAAAAATGCATTTCTAAATGATTTGTGGGTGAAAGGAGAAGCCTATTTGAAACTAAGACGTAATGAAAATGCTTCTTATCAAGACGGGTGAGGTGCTACTCAAGCAGCACTCGAAAGGACATGTGTACCTTCCGGTGAGTGCTTGACGGAGGTAAAAATGTAGAAATTAATGATGGAAATGTCTGACTCCAAAAAAATTAGAGAAAGAACAAGATAAATACAAAGAAGGTAGAAGGGGAAAATAATTTTAGTAAATACACAGACGTGAGTGGAAAACGGGCGCTGGCGGTTCCTCGGGGTGGGCGCGGAGGGCAGGCCAAGGGATCTGCAGGTGCAGCCTCTTCAGACCTGAGGCCCTGCATTCCCAAGGACGGGGTGGGGAGGTCAGCGGGGGGCACTCTGGGATATGCTGACCTTTGGATATAAGGAGGGACCACTCTCTGTCGTTTTACGTAGGCCGGGACTCTAAATTTGAGATGCAGCTAATTCTGCGTGCCCCACGGAACCCTAGTGCTGAGCTCTGGACTTTGTCTCCCAAAATAGATATGTTGAGCCCTTAATTCCAAGGATGTGTATGTATATGAAGAATGTGACCTTCCTGGAAATAGGGTCTTTCTAGAGGAAATCAAATTAAAACGATGTCATTAGGCTGGGCCCCATCGAATAGGGCTGTCCTAATAAAAGGGGGTACTTGGGTCGCAGAGACAGGCACCCAGAGGGAGGGCATCTGTGTGGCATGCGGGATGGGAGCCCCACGTCTGTGCCAAGGAGGGCTCCAGGCTGCCAGCCGCAGCAGACGCTGGAAGATGCACCAAGGGCCCCGTCTCTGGGGGTTTCAGAGGGGACCCCGCTCTGCCGACACCTTGATTTTGGACCCAGAGCCTCCAGAATGTTTTGTTGGTCTAACCACCCAGTGATGGCAAACTGTGTACCTCCTACCCTCATCTTACCATGGCCAGGCCTGAGAGCGTGGTGCTGACCCTGCTGCCCTCGGGAAGGCTCCTCCTCGGGGCTGTTTCAGATAATCGGGTCGCCTGTAGGACGGTCATCATCACACACCTCCCCTCTGAGCTTTATTTCCGTCTGAATCGCTTCATCACTGTGAATATGATGCTCATTTTGCTTGTGCAATCGTGTCCTCTGCTGGGACAGAAGAGCCACAAGGGCGAGGATTATCTGTCCCATCCCCACCTGATTCCCACTCTGGAACAGCGCCTGCCACCTGGGGAGAGCTCCTTAAATGTTTCTTGAGCAAATAATAAAATGAATGGACACATCCATGTTTTAAGCCCCCTCTTCTGAAATTAGAATACGATCACTGTAGTCATATGGCACACATAATAAATGTCCAAAATCAGCTGAGAGAATTCACGATGAAAAATAATGAGAATGCACTTCGTATACCAGATACCTGCTAGAGTGTCGTTGTCATTATTAAAAACATGAAACAGCATAAAAAATAGACACATAGAGAGATGAGCGTTTCAGAAATAGAACACAATATATTGAGGAATTTAGTATAAAGCCAAGTAAGACTTTTTAACTCAGTGTGAAAACCATAGTTCATCATCCCCATGGAAGAAAATAAAGCTGAGCTCTCACTTCACACCACACACAAAAATAAATTAAGATTAAAAAAAAAGAAGAAATTCTTAGAATACATTTGGGGAAGTATATTTCCACATCTTCAGTGTAACAGATACATTCATAAATTAACTTCAGGTGATGCCTCCCTCCCCTTCCTCCCCCGCAAAAAAACTTAATAAGAAGAACAAAGTGAATTCCACTGCTGGCAGCAACAGGAAGAGAGTGGACCCGTTTGTGTTGTGCGGGGAGAGGATAAAAGGACGGAGGCGCCCCTGTCTCCTCACGCCCCATTCTTCCGCCCCTGAGATAAAATATTCTTACAAGCATGGAACTCTCTCTCTCAGAGTGCAGAAGGCTTGGTGGCCAATGTCACCTCCCCACTGGCACTGGGTCCTGGAACAGCATGTACATGAGCTGAGCGCAGAAATCCCCTGCTTTTGGAAAGTTCATGTCCATGAACCACGTCCGGCCTTGGTTTTGCAGGGTTCACGCCATCAGCGAGGGGCCCCGCCCAGCCAGCCCCCTCCTCGGGACCCACCAAGGATGCATCCCAGCATCCCAGCATCCCAGCATCCGGCCACTGCAGCTCTGAACTGTGGCTGTGAGCATCTGTGCTTTATCTTGAGTTATTTTGTGTGTCCACTAGCAAGACACGTCCTAAGGTATCAGAAAAGTCTAAGAGATGTGATTTTTTTGGGGGGGTCTGGGAACATTCAAACATTTTTCCAAATAAATTAATGATAATTGTTTCTCTGCTTTACACCATTTTGGCTTCCGGAAGGTTTCCTAGGAACGCTCTACTTTCGGATAGCAGGGAACATGGACTGATGAACACTAGGGAGAAACAGCAGCTGCTCAGCCCACCCGGTTCTCTCTTGTGCTGTTGGGATTTCTGTTCCTGTTCTCTCCTGGCCAACTGGTATGCTCAGAACTTGGCAGGCCTGCGGTGCGTTAGCAGGTTAAGAGGTCCCAATGGTAGGCAGGCCTCTACCCTTTCCTGAGCCCAGCAGAAACATGGTGCCCCCACCCACCATTCCTTCTCCCCCACGACCTTTACCCCAGGCTCAGTGGACCCAACTTCTAGTGGCTTCTTTGGAAGGGTGAGGATGTATTTATAATCAACTCAATTCATCTTCCTTTTTAGGGAGAAAATATTGACAGTTCCACACATCAATATCTTTTCCTTTCTGGGTTGTGTTGATCAGCACCAAATTATCTCAGTTTTGTGACACGTACTTTGATAAAGGACACTTACCACCAGTCCCCAAGCACATCGATATGACCTTAGCTTTGAGCTTCCGATGGAAGAAGTCCAGAAATGTTCTGTAGAATAAATTTGCCATGTCCAGTTTCATGTATCTCTTCACTGTTCTCGTCCTCCAGGGAGCTATCTATCCATGAACAGAACTTTTAATTATGTCAAAATGATTAAATGGGATGTTTCTTAATGTTTCTCTAATTTTTTTCTTTCCACATTCAAGTCCCCTAAAATAATTTCAGTAAATAAATGTCTCCATAATAAGGAAAATTATTGTAAATAATAGAACACAAACCCCAGAACCCACCTTCCAGACTGAAGGGATGCTATTATTTTTCCATTGTTACTTCACATTGGGGAAGAGGGTCCTTCTAAATACATCTCTTTATCTCCACCATCCTTGTCATTCAAGTTAGGGAGAGACTTTGGTTTCAGACAGTTGAGACCAAAATGACAGTTTTCTTTACAGTAAAAGCAGGACAAGGGGAGACCACTAGTGTAGGTGTGACCACATGCCTGGGTTTGTAATGTCACCTGGATCAATCATAGCATTTGCAAACAATAGAATATTGCTTGGCTCTAAAGAGGAATGATGTAATGATACCTGTTAAAACATGGATAAATCGGGATCCCTGGGTGGCGCAGCAGTTTGGCGCCTGCCTTTGGCCCAGGGCGCGATCCTGGAGACCCGGGATCGAATCCCACATCGGGCTCCCAGTGCATGGAGCCTGCTTCTCCCTCTGCCTGTGTCTCTGCCTCTCTCTCTTTCTCTCTCTGTGACTGTCATAAATAAATAAAAAAAAATTAATAAAAAAAAATAAAACATGGATAAATCTTGAACACATTATACTAAGTGAAAGAAGTCATTCACAAAAGACCATATATCATTTGATTCCATTTATATGAAAAGTCTAGCATATGCAAACCTATACAGACAGGCCGACAATGATTATCAGGGGCTGGGGTAAAGAGGTAGAGTGACAGCTAATATACAAGGTTTCTGTTTGAGGTTATGAAGATGCTCTAAAGTAGGTAGTGGGGATGGTGACACAACTTTGAACATACTAAAATCCACTAAATTGTACACTTTAAAGGAGTGATTTTTTTTTTTTTTGGTACACGAATTATATCTCCAGGAAGCTGTTATAAAAAGAGCTGTGACTAAATTATTCAACTAGCTCATGTGCCTTTCAGGGCAGAAATGTAAATATACACAGCAATTAAAAGATCCCATAAAAATATATGGATATGTTAAAGCAATTCATATTGGAATAGATTATATGACTTCAGGCTTCTGGTAATGGTGAAGTAGCTTATAATGGACTAATCTTTGCATCTATAAAATTATAAACTTGGGATCAATTGTAAAGGCAAGTATCCAGTTAACTATAAGCACAACTGTTTATTTTAAGACTGGAGAGTGCAACCAAAAGCAAGTAGAAGTTGGACACATTTGATGCCAGACAAAAAGGGAAAGCACAAGGTGACATCCACATTTGAGGATGAACATGAAAGACTTTTTTCCTTTTCATAAATTCTTTGAAGAAATGAACTTTTAAAGCAAACATATTAATGTACTTTGATATTTAGACCATCTAAGCAAGAAAATATATGACAAGAACACAATAAGCAGGCAGGTAAATGGAAGGCTCCTGCATACTTTCAGTTCAAGATAAACTATGATAAATTAAGGATAAATATTTCAATCTCCAGAACAAGCACTAAATGGGGGGAGTGATGTTTATTGAGGATATAGAATGGGATGCTAAAAAATACTTGACTGAACCCCCAAAAAGGAAAGAAAAGGTCAGAGGAAACATAGAGGACAGATAGCATGATGGCCACTGAACCCAAACACATCCATCATTACATTAAATGTAAACGGATCAAACACTGAGATCATAGGTCACAGTTGTCAGAGTAGATAAAACCTGAAGCCCCAGCTCTATGCTGTCCATGGAGGGACATTCTAGATAGAAAAACACAGGGTGGAGGTAAGGGGTGGAGGAAGGGGTGACATGCTGGTGAGAAGCAAGAGACACTTGTGTGGCTACATTAATATCAGACACCGCAGACTTCGAAGAGTTGAAGAAGCTCATTTCATAGTGAAAACTGGAAAAATTCACCAAGACATTAAAAAACTTGAACCAAAACCTAAGACGCTGCACCTAATGACAGAGTTTCAAAACAAATGAAGCAAAAATTGATGGGATGAAAGGAAGAAAGTGACAACTCCATAGTAAGAGTTATACCTTTGTAAGCAACTGATAGGAGAACAAGACAAAAACAAACCGTTTGTAGAGATCACACACAATTAATGACCCTGACCTACTTGATTCCAATAGGACACACACTCAACAACTGCAGGACTTTCTTTCAAGTGCACGTGGTACATCCGCCAAGATAAACCTAGGCAAGGCTATAAGACAAATCACAGCAAACATCAATAAAAACAAGTCATACAGAGTATTTATCTGAGGAAACCGGAGTTGAATTAAAGCCTGTAATGATAACAGATCTAGAAAAATTAGCAAATATGATTGAGGGGTAAACTCTCTCTGGTTGCTCTACAAATTGAAAATAATCCCAACCAAAATCTCGGGATGTTTTAATAGAAATTGATAGATTAAAGATAGATTAAAGAATGTTTGTAAAAGTGTAAAATCTAGGATAGCCTGTGCGATTTTGAAAAAGAACAAATTTGGAGGATTTATCCTACCTTATTTCAAAATGTAGTATAAAGCTACAATAGTCAAGATAACGTGACACAGTCTCAGGTAGAGACCAATAGATGAATGGAACAGAACAGGGACCAGGCACAGACACACATGCATTCTGTCAAATGGACCTTGGCAAAGGTGCTATTGTAAACTTTCACATCAATCACTGATTCAAACATAACTGGAATTAATTTTGATGTTTATAGAGAAGTATATTATCCCAGAGCACCTAACACGAAATCCAACCTTTTCACTAAAGTGTGTGTATTTAATTTTAATTCTTATCTAATTAAATAACTTATTTAATTAGAATTATTTAGTTTTTTTCTAATTAAATTTCTTAAATTGTGTTCTCTAATCAAATAAATACATTTTTATACTTAAAATTTAAAGAGCATGGTGGTGATAATGATGCTACTGGCATCACATGTGCTGGTGAAGCTGACCCATGTTGTGTTACTGCAGGCTGTCCTCTCCTGCCATAGCCCCTGTGGGTTGGCAGGGGTGGGGTGGAGAGTATTATACTCCTTGCAGCCAATAGGGGGTCCAGGGTCCTTTCCATCCTAGCGCCTGCGTGCTATCTGCTTGATTCTCTTCATCTTCTGACTGGCCAAAGGGGAAAAAGAGAAGTAGCATAGGGTCCCAAGACTGTTTTCTTAGGGTTGGACCTAAAAACAGCATGAATATCTCTGCCTTCATCCATTGGCCACAACTCATCCATGTGGTTGGTCCCTGATCCCAAGAAAAGCTGGGAATGCAAGCTCACCATGGGACAAGAGGAAATGAAAGGACACAGTAAGCACACGTCCCACCTTGACACTGGACCCTGGGCTCTTGCTCTGTGCCAGGCTCTGCCAGTGAACTAACTCACATTGTCCTCACGGGAGCCCTCTCAGGTGGAAGTCGCCATCATCATTTCCTAGAACTGCAAACTCCAGCAAAGATGTGGCCAGGATGGGACAATGGGATGCTGGGAGTGAGGTGGATTTTAGGTACATTCGGTCACCAGCATGAGCCTGGTGACTAATTGGGTTGGGAAGGGAGGGGTCCAATGAGGAAGAGGATTGCTAGAAAGTTTCCTAAGTTTTAAATTTGGAGATCTGGGTTGGCGGTGGCCCCACCAGTGAAGATGGGGCCACATGGGAAGGCTGGTGGAGAGCGGTCTGGAGACTGGGAGGCCGGGCTGTTTGTTGGGCTCCCCCAGTTCCCTCTAGCCCCTTTATGGTAGGGAACTGTAGGGAGCCAGGCCATCGGGCCTCTAATCCCTGCTCTGCTCCCAGCAGTAGGGGACCGTGCCTGGGCCCATTGGATGGCCACTCCCGCTTTTGCTCCTTTTCAGTAAAAAGGGCCAGCAGTCGTACCTGCTTCTTGTTGGTGGTGGGACTCAGTGACTTGGACACTGGCCTGAGCTGTGCCTGGCACATGGTCAGTGGAGATGCTGTCATCTTACGATGCACACAGTCTGACCCCTGCACCGTGTGACACCGACCAGCCTTCCGTGCCAGGCTTCCATGCCTTCCCCCCACCAGGCCCCTCTCTTCTCTTCTCACCTCCCCTTCCATGTCATTCCTCAGCTTTCTGCAAGACCCAGCACAGCTGTAGGGCTTCCAGCCCTTCCTGGCTGGATAAGCCCACACAGGCTTATCCCAGGAGCTCCCGGAGCACCATGACCTTGAGCATCCCTGGTTCATCAGGGTGAGAACCCTGAGCTAGGAGTGGGGGCAGAGGGAGAGCTGAGGGGGTCTCTCTGGGTTTCTGTCCCGTCCCAGCATCTCAGCTGTAGCCACCGGCTTTGTGGTCCTGGTGGCGACCTGGAACCAGGTGGCAGGTGGAAATCACCAGGATGCTGTCCTGAGGCCGTGTGAAGGGAGGCAATTCCGAACGTTCCCAAGCACAGCTGGCTTGCTTATTCCCAGAAAAAATGAGTTAAATACTCTGAGACGGGACACATTGTCCTGACAGACTAATGTGCAATTCATTTGAACGTAAAAATAACTAGACAATAGCACTTTCCTCCTTGCATCTTCCTCATGTGGTAGGAGATAAAATTGTTATGTGTTATAATAAAGATTGTATTTTTGTATCTGTGGCTTTTATGAAGCACTAACGCTGTTGTGGGTGATTTCTTTCAGAAAATCAGAAGATAAATCATGGAAAATACATCTAGCAGCTCTTAAACCAGACCTTAGATTAACACTCTGTTAGATTATGAAGTGCAGACCTTAGGTCTCGCTTTAACTTTCACCATCCATTTATCGGTACTTTGTCTTCTTAGAGGAGGATGGGAGGAGGGAGACTGAGTTGCACCAGGAAGCTCTGCCCACTGTGAGCACAGCCTCAACCTTGGTGCTGGGACGGCTCCTTTGGATCCTTGGAGGACACAGGTGACTGGGTGCAGGACCTGCCTTGGAGAGAGGCCATATCCCCAGGCCGGGCTGCCACCCGAGTAACAGCCGCCTTGGCCCCCGGCGCTGGAAGCCAACTCTCAGAGCCCCTGCCTTGTGTCTGCAAGCTCACGTGTCATACTCACTCCCGATGGATCGCTGCCACCACTGTCTCGTTCCCAGAAGGCCTCCAGCCAAGCCATCCAAGAACAAAGGTCAGCTCCCCGCCATTTCCCACAGGAAAGCCCACATGCACTGGCTAAGCATCTACAGCCCTCAGCAGACGGGCTCATGTGGCCTCTTGTGACCTACCTCTCAGGGACCTCAATTCCAGCACGACAGCTCTGCATAATGGGGAGAGAGATGGCTTTGGAGAACATGGCCCTGAGCTCATTCCAAATGCCAGCAGGACTAACTGGGCTGCCGTGCTCGCCAGAGTGGGTCCCACGTGGCACGTACGAGCCCTGGGCTCAGGGGGGCCGGGGCTGCTGCCCTATCCATCTCTGTTTGGCACCTCACGCTCCAGATGCTCCTAGCAGATCCTTAAGGAATGATTCTTAAATAATGACTTTTAGGAAGATAGTCTGGGCGAGAAGCCGCCAGTTCCTTACACACACACACACACACACACACACACACACACACACGGACAATAACCAACCAGACACAAAATGCCAAGGAATCAACCTGAGAAATCACATCCCTTGGTTTGGCCAGCAGTAACCCTGCACGTGGGAATTAGGGGAGAATAGGCTTAGTGCTTCAGTCTAAGGGCAATGTATCCCCTCAGATGAAGAGAGACGTGCAGTTACAGCTCAGCGATCCTCAGTCCAAAACCAGTTGTGCAAAAGAGATGTGGTTTCTTTAGGACAGCGTTTCTCAATCTCTGCCCTTCTACTGGACCGTCCCCGGTAGGTGGCAGCTCCCTGCACATTGTAGGATGCTTAACAGCATCCCTGGCTTCACCCAGCAAACACCAGTAGTACCCAACCCAAGTCATGATAATACGAGCATCTCTGGACATTCCCTTGAGTCCTGTTGGGGGCAAACACCCCTGGCTGAGCACCGCAGGTTCTAACCTCTGGGTTTGGGGGTGGTTTGTTGAGCAGTGCTGACATGACAATAGGTAGGAACTACAGGGGATACAGAAAGGACAGTTCACTTGTGAGACCACACAGCTAGAACTGTTGACCATGTCACACCCGTGAGAACGGCTCTGGCACCTGCGACCCTCCACCCCCAGCCCTGCAGGGTGCCCCGTGGATGCTCACTGCTCTGACCAGAGGAACAGCCTGTGCATCACATGGGTGTTCCCAGCCTGGACCACTGCCCAGCTCCGGGAAAGCCCCCGGCCTCTCCACCCTGCGCCCATGCTTGGCCTGAGTCTTTATAGGGTGGAAAAAAGGCAGGATGCGTTTCCTCTGTTCTTCAGCCTCATGATTCACCTTGAAACAGTAACCCTGGGGCTCAGTACCGGGAGGCATTCACCCAGCACTGCAGGTCCCAGCACTGGGTCTCTGGCTGCTTGGCATAGGGCTACATCCTCCTGGGTCTCTCTCAGCCTTGAGAGAACACCTTGGGGCTAGACACACCCTTCCCATGGGCAATATGTCACAATTCCCATCATGTTCTTTCCCCCCAGGGCCTGCATGTTCTGATTTGTCCTGTGCTTCCCTCTCATGTTGAGCAAAAGGTATACCTGAGTCACACCTCAACCTCCATGATGAGAAGGCCACCGAGGCCCCATTCTCTTGCCTTTGGAGACACCAAGTCATTCTGGTGAGAGAGCCTTCTAGAAGCCCAAAGAAGCTGTCTGCATGCATGTCTGAGGATTCCAGGGTAACCGGGCAGCAGGTGTTACTGCCGCACCTGCCAGCTACCTGTCAGCTCCACCTGGTCCTTCAGAGATTGTCTCCTTTTCATCCAGGAGCTGTGAACCTCAGTGACCTGATGTGCCCAGCTCCTATCACACCACTGCCTGCCCCTCAGAGTCTCCCAGGCCCCGTAGAAGGAGGTATTGCCAGTCAACTGCAAACTCAGGGTTCAGGAAACTCTACCATGTGATGCATGAGCCTCCATGTGCCCTGGAAGTGATAGTAGATGGCAGGCCGTGTAGTGTGACTTCCCGGCTCTTGGAGAGAAGTGGGGCTTAGAAAGCTTTCAGAGGTGGTCTCTCCCAGGGAGAGCAGAGCACTATTGTTCTTTGTGTCCTGGAGACCTTGCCTCCTCCCTGGAATGGTTTGAGGAAGGATGCTCAATGTCACCGTGGTCCCCCTTGTGTCCAAAGCATCATCTTAAGATTCGGGGCTGAGAGGTTGTCCAGGAAAGTGGAGGAAGGGAAGGTCTCTGCAACCTGGAGACCTTGCAATGTGGGGATTCCGTGAAAGGGGAACAAAAGGGATGTAGTAAACCTACTGAAGACCTGGCTCTTAGTCCGCCGAAGCTGAGCCTCAGACGCCAGAAGGAGGACACAGCTTGGAGGAGGAGAAGACGTCAGGGCAGGGTCCTGGGGAGTGTGAGTGGGGATGGGCAGGGGCCTGCAGGCCCCAACATGGACGGATCCAGCTGGACCTTCTCCCCAGAAGGGGAGGCCAGCCCTCTGGGTGCCTCTTCTCCCACCCCACGATAGAAACTCCTTCCAGAGCCATCCCGGTGGTAAGATGATGTTTGCTCCTCCCAGTCCTTGAACATCTTACCTGGAACCTTGTTGCTTTGAAGATGAAGCAGTTGTCCTGAGAACTTCCCCTCCAGCCTGGGACCAGCACTGGGCAACCAACCCCACTCACTTCTGCATCACCTGTGTGTCCCCATCTCCCTAACCCTTCACCCACAGAACCCATTAGGCTGGTCATCTCCACTAACTCTCGGGAGCTCCTGGAGCTGGACAGAGAAGGAGACCTCGGGGCAGAGCCAAGCCTCACCAGTACCACACGGGGCCCCAACTTCCCTCTCGCTCTCTGCCTGCTTTCTTCTTTCAGACACAGCAGAAGCACCATGGTCACTGCTCTCCCTCTTAAGGAAAAATGCCACCATGTTGGGCAATTTCCCTGATTTTCCCACAGCTTCTCACCACCAATGACTCCCGTGTTGGAGCCTATTAGCATCAGAGCAATGTGCATCCGGGGAGCGTGGTTGCCTGGCGGCTCTGACTACACCCACTTCAGGCGACATCCCACCTGCATGCCTGGCAGCTGGGAGGTATAGAGGACATGGTTCTGTTTTCTGGGACCCATGCCCCTGGCTCTAGGGGCCTCACAGGGCAGCAATGTGCCTGGAGACACAGTGACTTTGCAAGTTGGTAGGTGGAATGAGCCTTCCTTCCCAGGCCCATGAGCACAAGACAGGTCCCCATGGGCCCTGCATTAAGCAGCAGGCCACAGCCCCTGTCCTCTCCCACCTATCCTTGCAGGACAGCACCTACAACATCCCCCCATCGTGACCCAACTGGGCTGACACCAAGCAGAACTGAGGGTCTGCATTTCAATGTATGTCCAATGGGCCTCAAGAGATGAGAACGTCCACTGCGCTTGTGGGTTGGCACTTTACCCCTGGTGTGGGTGCAGTTACCGGGTGATCAGATAAACGGATACATAGGATCTATTTTATTATTCCCACCACAAGTGTGATGAAGTGAACCTTCCTGGGAGTGTGCAGAGCTGGCTCTTGCAGGCCGGTGAGAGAAGATTGTTAATTTTTCAGGAATATCATGAGGCGGTTGCTTAAATGTGGGTGAAGTGAGTCCAGCAGTGGGCCCCTCTCCCCAGGAGACCCATCACCCCCGAAGCTGCTGATGTGAGTATAGCTGGTTGGTTAAGGAGTCTTATCAGCAAGGGCTCCTAAGTCGAGCTCGTCCTGGACAAAGGCGGGCCCTAAATCCATCGACAGGTGTCCTTATGAGAGATGGACAGAGGGAGACACACAAGGGAAGAGGCCACAGGAAGACAGGCGGAGATGGATGATGCGGCCATAAGACAAAAGCTGCCAGAGCTGCCTCAAGCTGGCAGAGGCAGGAAGGATCCTCCCTGGAGCCTTGGAGGGGGCTCAGCCCTGCCCACACCTTGATTCCAGACTTCCGACTCCAGACTGCGGGAGAATAAATTTCTGTTGTTCTGAGCCCCCAGTCTGTAGTCATTTATTATGGCAGCCCCAGGAAACTAATGCAATAGACATTATTAAAAATTATACTATGCAAATTTACAATTAAATAAATAAAAATAAGGACAATCATACTTAAAACTCAGCACTTCCTAATTGCTTGCCTGCATCTCACTATTAATTTTGCTCCTAGGGTCTTATTTACACCTGCTCTTCCTGCATGGTGGAAACCCCAGTCAAGGGCGCGATACTGTGCTTCTCCATCAAACTCCAGACCCATCAGGGTCATGGTTGTAGCTTGAAATTGGTTAGGATGGGAGTATTGACACCATGGAAATGGACAGGTGCAACAGATCAGTGAGGGCTGTGTTGTGCTGTTGGTCATCTGGGGGGAAGCGACGGAGAAATCACACATCACTCGGATTGAACGTACATGCGTGTGGCAGCATGGCAACCGTTGTGCACTGTGTAGAGCACTCAGCAATGAATGAGTCATCAAGTGCTTGGAAACTATGACCCTGTTCAGAAAGGAAGTGCTCGAGCAGTTGGCCAACGGGTGAGCTTCCAGCATGTTCTTTGTTGCACCATTTTTACCTTATGTATTGTTCATTAATGTGAACAAAAGTATCAACCGACATTCCTGAGGAGCTACACTCATTCATCAACTGCAACTATAGGTCGGCTGCATATTCAAGACTTCAGCAAAAATCAATGAGACCATTCCATGAGAATCAATTGGCTGTGTGGAATTTCAATAAAGGATATTGTGTTGTTTATTATTATTCGCAACGTGTGTGTCGTACATCCTTTAAATCAGTAAAATTTAATAAAAAGATGCCCTGAGGGTTGAGAGTTCCTGGACCAGGTTCTGGCCCACATTAAAGGGAGGATAGTTGCCTGAAATCCCTTGGGAATAAGTAGAAAAAGCAATTTTAAAACTTCAAGAGATTGAGATACAGGAACGGTTTTATCAATCCATCCCACCTGGCATTCCACTAAGTCCCCTTGATGGCCTGGGCATTGCTCTCTTCACCACAGAATGAAAATAAATTGGAAAGTGAAGCAGAGGGATCTTTAGAAGACAGGAGATCTGCCCCTACAGACCACAGGTGGGGTTCCACCAGGGACCTATGTTCTTCCTACCTGGTCCCCTGTTCCATCCTGGCCTCCTGAACCTCTACCCACATGGTCACTGCTACTACAGGGATTAGATAAGTATCTCATTCAAAGAAATTGCAAGTAAATGGATGTTCAAGCATTTTTCTTAAAACTTCATGGGAATTAGTGTAATGCATCCAGGAGCCAGCACCAGATGGAGGCAAAAGTAGGACAGGCAGTTAAAATATGTGAAGTGCTTTTTCCTGCATGCATTTGGGGGCACCAGCATCATCTCAGAGGGGGCCCAAGGAGATCTTCTACTGGCTCTGACACAGCTTGTTGGTAGAGGCAGGGGACCCCTCGTGCCAGAGCATGGCAGTGAGTGGTCCCTCAACAGGTGCACAGTCCTGGCCTGGTCTGTGTGGAAGGCAGGGGGAAAACGCCAGGACCAGACAGCTTGCTGCTCCATGTCTAACTGAGCCATTGCAATGGGTTCCTCCGCACAGGATGGCCAAACACCCAGCATGCCTGGAACATGCTGATTCCTATCTGTTATCCAGTCTTGATCCACAGTGTCTCTTTCAATATTAAACACATTTAGATTTGAAGGATAAATATTTTCATCACCATTTATCTTGTTACGCTGTGACTTTCTTTTTTTTAAGATTTTATTTATTTATTCAGGAGACACACACACACACACACACACACACACACACACACACACACACAGGCAGAGACACAGGCAGAGGGAGAAGCAGGCTCCATGCAGGGAGCCCGACATGGGACTCAATCCCAGGACCAGGATCACGCCCTAAGCTGAAGGCAGACACTCAACCGCTGAGCCACCCAGACGTCCCGTGTCTCTGTGACTTTCTCATGATGGTCCTCCTACGGGGAGGACCCTCTGTTTCTCTTCCCTCTGTTTTTGTCCTGCTTACTCGTGTCCATCCTCATGACTTAATTAATGATAATATTTCATTTAATAAGTCTATCTTAGTATTCTTCTGTATTCCCATACCTTCCTAAAATATGTAGGTCACAATGAATATTGGGTCAAGTGGCCTGCTTGTGTGTCCTCCCCCGAACTGGAGTCCTAGACTCCTGGGCCTGTCCTTGTGCCATCTGAGAGTGTGGCATGATGCCAACTCCTCCCTGGGTGCCCTGAAGAGTTTTGTTGAAATTATAGGAACAAAGCACTCTGTAGAAACAAACCTTAAAAGCAAGGTGTCTCTAGGATCCAAATGAATTCCAAGGAGGTATAAATCAAAGTAACAGGACTTCAGGTGCATGAGGAACCTCAAAGGACTTAAGAGCGATAATAGCTTTTTATCTAAATTAAACATAGCTGGTTTGAGGAGACTTTGCTTCCAGAGAGGAGACGGGGGACAAATTTGTCTCTAATTTTGGTTCCCGAAAAATAAATTAAGGCAATTACTACCTCAGGATTGCTATTCAGTATCCACCCATCTTCTTTAAATTCCACACTAATACTGCCTGCACTGAAGACAATTAAAAAGTCAGTACAGTCATCATGCTTGTTTTTTTCTTCATTAGGATGATATTTGATGCACATAACCTGAGATCAGAGTTCAAACCTCCCTGAAGGAACAGGTAGTCTACACCCACCTTATTGAGATCACACGCCCTGGGGATAAATGAGGACTCTTGTTACCAGAAGCCCAGCATCGTCCCAGCCCAGGGACCCCCTGACCACCTACCTGTGCCTGGACAGCATGAGGAGGAAGAATAAGGCAGGCAAGTGGGTGGTAAATGGTGCATCTCATCAGCTGGGAGTCTGCGTCTTCAGCAAAGCACAGGAGCCACTTTTGTCTGGTGACTCCCCTCATGCATACACTGCATCAACAGACATTTATTGAGTGCCTATTAGTCACTCAGCTTAATTCAGCAAATTACCCTGCATTCTTGTAAACAGCAGACCTCTAAACAGCAACAGTGGAAGCTAGAAAAATTGGGTAATAATATCTTCAAAGTGCTAAGAAAAAATCACAGTTAGCCTATAATTCTGTGACCAGGAAAAGTACAAGGGGGAAATAAAAAGCTTTCAGGAGAAAAACATCAACCAATCCTCACCAAAAGAGCTCCCAAAAGATGTGCTTTATATGGAAGGAAAATGGTCCCAGAATAAAAATACAAGACACAAAAAGAAATGTTGATCACACTGATGCAATAGAGATGAACCGGAACAAATAACAATATGAGATCTGTGAGATTTAATAATAATACATCACTTATGAGATTTTAAAATATTAATACATGACCTACACAACTGGAAAAAAAAACAACTTTCAGATTGGGTTGTGGTTAGAGCTAGCAAATGTCTTCATTATTCAGAAAGGATCAAGTTATTGATTATCTTAAACATTTACAATGATTGTTAGACCCAGTAGAATTTTTAGTGTAAATTCCAACAGTGTAAATGGGAAATTATGGAAGGGGGAAAACTAAGCCCATCTAAGAGAAAATAAGACAAGAGAGAAACTAAGAAACAGAAAATTTGGTAAATAGGAAACACAAAATAAAATGGTAGCAATGGATCTCAGTTATCCCAACAAATGTAAATGGAGAAAATTAAATGTGTAAAATATGAACATTGCTAAAATTGTATAACAAATGAGATGATTACACACTTTAAACTAGATACACAATGGAAACAAAAGGAAACAGAACTGGCGGAGGTGAACAAGCAGGAAAAACACATTCCCAACAAACACCTGCTGAAGGAAATCAGGCAGCTAAACACAAAACACATACTGGGATGGCAACATAAGGTACACGGGAAGAAAATCAGCAAAATACGTACAGGACCTCACGTGAGAAAAATCACACATCTTTATTGAAAAACAGAAACCTTTTGAAAGGTATTCCATGTTTATGAAGAGGAAGCTTCAACATTTAAAACTGTCAAATCTCACACCAAGTAAGGGATGCAGTGGAAATCCCGGTGCTGATTTCTGTGGAAAATGTTAACATTCATGGAAAAACAGATGACCAGAAGCAGCAGAGATGCCCCCAAAGCCAACGTCCGGAGTCCCGAGTCCACGGTTACGGTCCATGCGGCTTGCTGACAGGGCATAAGGAAGACTGACAGAGCAGAACTCAGCATGTGGATAAAAATGAAAGGGAGGGCAGGGGGAAAAAACAAACTGCATCCCTAATTCATAATATTGAAAGAATCCATTATGGATTGTTTAAATAATTGAAAATAAGAAGCAAAACTATCCATATTTTAAAAGACAATATTAGAGGAATCTGTGGATTGCTCAAGCAAGACAAGAAAACACTAACCATAAAGCATCTTAGAAGTAAAAACTTGTTTATGAAATGCCACCATTTAAAAAGCCACATAATGTGATAAAATCTTTATAATTTGTCTAATCTAGGGAAAATGAGTATCTAGAATAGCAAAGTACTATAAACATATGGGCACGGTCCTGGCAACCAATGAAACAAGGAGATGGTAATAAAAACATGTGTCAGAGGTGCCTGGGTGCCTCAGTCGGTTAACCCTCTGCCTTGGCTCAGGTCGTGACCCTGAGGCCTCAGGATCAAGCTCCGTACCAGTATCCCAGCTCAGTGGAGAGCCTGCTTCTCCCTCTCCCTCAGCCCCTCCCCCAGCTCGTGTTCTCTGTCTCCCAAATAAATAAATAAAATCTTTAAAAAAACATGTTTCACAAAAAAGGATATATTAATAGCTAATAAACATTTTAAATAGTGATCAAACTCACTATCAATGAAGGAATTCAGATTAACATTATGTCAAGGTTGGTTTCATCCACCAGATTGATAAAAACTAAGAAGACAGACAAGACCAAGTGTTGGTGAGAATGGGGATAATGAGCACGGCTGCCCAATGCTGGCAGGAAGCACAACTTGACAAAAGTCACAGTGGGAAACAGAACAAACAGTCTCTAAAAGTTGTGCTGCAGATGCATGTTCCCCATCATCCTGGAAGTGCCCCCCCCCCCGTGTGACCCCGAGAGAAGTGCTCATCTATGAACCTGGGTCCAGAGGGTGGGCAGGATGCAGGCCTACCATTCATCGTTACCTGACATGTGATGCCAAGAAGGGGATGCCGCCCAGCTAACCGTCAACAACACTGTTGCACCGTCATGCAGTGTGGTGGGCACATCCGTGGAAAGGAAGGCAAATGCGTGGATGAATCTCAAAACCAGCCCTGGATAAAAGGGAAACAACAGGGGAATATGGAGAAAAATGCTCCCCATGTAAATAAGCCCCAAATTGAAAACCTTACAACATATCCTTTAGGGATAACCACAAATAGAATAAAATAGAATGAAAACAGCTTCACCGTGGCGTTTACCTTGGCAGATGTCCAGAGGGACACAATGCAGGAAGGTCCCATGGTGATGTTCAGTTTTTTCAATGGCAGACACATAGGTGTTTGCTTTATTACACTCTTACCAAGTATACTCTGTATGCGCGTGCAGCAATCTTCCAATGTGGTGGATGCAATATTTTGTAATATTTTATATTTTGTTCTTACCTTCATAATGGGAGGGAAGGAGTATTCTATTCCCATTTCACAGGTGAAGAAAGACCATGGAGGCTCCAGGCCTTGACCTCTACACGGCCGTGTCCATCTAGAATGGAACAGGATGGTGCTAAAACCAGCAGGGCCAATGGACCCACTCCCGGAGGCAGTGACACTAGCCAGCCCTGTGCAAGGTGTCCCACACCCCTTCCTGCAGAAGCCGGAGGTGCCTTGGGAAAAGCTGGGCAGGTGGCAACCCCGGTTCTGCCCTCAGAGATCTGACATGGTCTCACGGGGCGCAGTTGAGGTTTGGACAGCACAGTGCTCCTCCTGCAGGCTCCAGGGCAGTGTCTGCCCCTTTGCCTTCTCCAGCTTCCGAGGCACCTTCGCCCCCGGCTGGCAGGCTCTCCCACTGTTTCCCAAGCCCACAAAGATGAAGCTCTCACCCCGGGACACTCTGCATCCTTCGTCTCCGCCTCCCACTTCTACTTTGGAGGAGCCTCGTGACTGCATGGGGCTCAGGAGACTCATCCAGGATAACCACCTTGTCTTAAGACAACGAATTAGCAATCCTCAACCATCTGCAACCTCAGCTTCCCTTTTGCTTATAAAGTCACCTGTTCATAGGTTCTGGGACTCGGACATGGACACGTGGGGGGGCACGAGGACTGGTCGTCACTCTGCCTACCTCCAGGTAAGCTGCATCCCCCTGCAGCTCTCTTGCCCATTTCCAAATCCCAGGACGTACCTCTTAGCCTAACTGTCCCTTCTGAGGGGCCTCTGGGTGGTGGCAGAGTGGGGACCTCTTGGGGAGAGCAGGGCTCAGCTATCACCACAAAGTGAGCCCACATGGCCTGTCAGGGATGCTTGTAAGTGTGGTAGGGGCTCGTGTATATGAGACCTCTTTCAACACTGGGACGATGCCTCCTTCCATTCCTTGTTCTGGGGCTTGTGAAAGGGTGAGGTGTGGGGAGATGAGGGTCCCCGCCCCAGGGGACAGCAGGAGCAGGCCCTGCCCAGCCAGAGAGGGCACATCTGGGGAGGGGCATGAGTGTGAAGAGAAGGTGGCCCCACACCAGGGCCAGGTGCGTGGGTGCTGTGAGGCACGCGTGCACGGCAAACAAGACCCTTCCTTCTAAACACACTGCATTCAAGGGATCCCTGGGTGGCTCAGTGGTTTAGAGCCTGCCTTTGGCCCAGGGCGCAATCCCGGAGTCCTGGGATCAAGTCCCACGTCAGGCTCCCTGCATGGAGCCTGCTTCGCCCTCCTCCTGTGTCTCTGCCTCATTCTCTCTCTCTCTCACAAATAAATAAATCTTTAAAAAAATAAAAAGATAAAAAAAAAATAAACACACTGCATTCAGGAGCCCAAAGCCTCACTCCTCACATCCTGGTGTGGGTCACCTGAGACCTTCATCCTACAAACTGCCACCTCCCACCTCGCTGTATAACCTCCTCATGATGAGGTATCAGTCTTGTGCCAGATGCCTCCCAGTGCCACCCTCCCGGAGGATGGCCCAGTTGCTATGTGATGGGTCATCCATGGGGAGTGGAGGGGATCTGGGCCAGCCCTAGGAAGACCAATCAAGTCAACAACCTTCACGATACTTGAGTTCCATTTAGCGCTAATTGTCTCTATCATGCATTTCTCCGTAGGGGGTTCGTGAGTCTTCCAAACGGAATCATGATTCTTCAGGAGAGAATTGTGCTTCTTCCTTTGATTCCTGTACCCTTAACTCAGAGGTACCCTAGATGTGCCTGAAGATAACAGAACCTGAAGTGAAAAGAAAACTCTTCTGATCACAGGCCTCTTACTAGCTGGGGGTGTGATTGTAGGACAGCCCAGGGCTTCTCTGTGTCTTATCTTCACAGTCTGCAAAGTGGGGCAGCTGAGCATGGCATCCTGCAGGACCCCCTGGCTCCAATAGGCGGACCACGCATTTGGGTTGAGGGGCACCCCGCCTCTGGGTGGACCAGGCACTCGGTGAACCGCACATTTGTTGGACTGGTCGCCAACAAACGGCACTGCCTTGCTACCCAAGGTGAGATCTGAGGACCAGCAGTATCGGCATCATGTGGAAGCACATAGTCATGCGAGATCTCAATCCCCAGATCTGCTGAATCAGGATCCACATGGTAACAACATCCCCAGGTGATCCGTCTACACCAGGAGCTCTGCATCCCATCCCTGAGATTGTGCCCCAAAGTCCATAAGTATCACACTAGGGCTTGTTGAACAGACGAGTCTGCCACAATGCTTCTGATTCGGAGAAGGGGCCTGTGTCAGTGTCCTGTGGTCGCCATGGCTAAAACAAGACTGTACTGTCTCACAGTCCGGAGTCTGGAAGTCTGCGATCAAGGTGCCGGCAGATTGCTTCCTGTTGGGGGCTAGGCGGGAGAATCTGCTCCGGGCCTGTCTCCTTGGCTTGCAGATGGCAGCTTGGACCTGTGTCTCTTCACATGACCTTCTTTCTAGGCACCTCTGTGTCCAAATCCTTCCTGTGTATAAAGACGACAGTCTATGGGGTTAACATGACTTCATCTTAATTCATTACATCGGCAAGGACTCTCTTTCCAAATAAGGTCCTCTTTTGAGGTCCTGGCGATGAGGGCATGGATTTGGGGAGCACGCGAGTCGGCCTGTAACAGGACCTATGAACGTGTCCCTCGAGGGTCTGAGGCCCAGGCAGGTCTGGGCCCTGTTGGCTGGGGCCGTGAGGCCAAGAACACTGGACAGGGGAGGGCCGTGTGGGCGGAGAGGGCTGGTGTGCAAGGCTCGGATATGCAGCTCCTTCCTCGGGGAGGGCAAGCGTGGGTGGCTGTTCAGTGCTGGCGGCCGTGACACATCATTTACATGGACAGCCCCGCTGGGGGCTGCTAAGTGCTTTTCTTCCCTTTCCTTCTCTACTGTTCTGTTTCTAGAATATAAAACGAGTTCCCCAGAGGGGTCCCGGGGGGCCTTTGTGTTTGTCGGTGCCTGTGTGGAAAGGCCCAGCACTGCACCCTGGATCCAGCTGGCAGTTGGCCAAAGGGTTACGTGGCCTCCTCCGGGAAGTGGCGGGCGGTGGCCGGGGCTCTGTATGTCCCAATGTGGGTCCTCACCCGGCGCTGCCCCTCGCCTGCCTCCTTATTCGGATCCTATCACGCGTGTGAAGCCATGAAGCGCCTGGAAGCTCAGCTGACCCTCTGCGTGGGAAGATCTCTGCTGCACCGAGAACCAGGCTCCGTGTGTTGCAGTAACAGCTGGTGCAGCGGGTGGGAGCCCTGTACCCGCTGTCTTGAGGCATCAGGAGCGCCCGGGTCAACCGATGCTGGTGAGAGGGGACAGGAGCTTGAAGGGCCCACAGGCCACCCAGAAGTCCCCGTGCACCTGCCGACATTCACAGGAAATAAACGTGTCCCCCTCCCCCACCCCGAGTGAGCTCCCCCTACCCCATCTCTCAGGCTCAATACTCGAATCTTGGATTGATTTGCCTCCTGAGCTCCTAAATGCCATTGGTAGCCGAACCCAATCTCCTCTAAAACCAGAATATTCGGTCAGCCCTAGGGCGATCTTTATAGTTTCACGATTCCAGAGCTGCGTGCACAGCACATCTGCAACCAAGCCCAGGGCCTCCGGGGTGAACAAGCCACAGCTCTGAGCCCCGTTTGTGCAAGCCTGCGGGGCTGCAGGCTGGCACTGGACGGGGGCCGTGGTGGGCGAGCTGGGCGGAAGGAAGCTTTCAGGGCAGCCGATCGGATTCAGCCGTGGGAAGAGGGCCTCCAGGAGAAGAGCTCCCTGACTGCAAAACAAGGCTTGAAAGTCGTTTTCCAGAACAAAGCACGTCAGGCCGCATCACAAGCACTCTCCTCCAGCAGGCAGCGGCTCTGCAGGCCTCCTGGTAACCGCCGGCCTCCCAGCGGTGGGCTCCGAGGGGGCCAGCCCTCGTTCCCGGAGTAACGGTCCCTCCCGTTGAGGCGCACGGACCGTCTGCACCTGGCTCCCTGCAGGACAGGGGTGTCCCACGCTGTGCTTCTGCAGGGGGGCAGGGGGTGGGGGCCCTGACCGGTGGGCGGGGGCCGGGGCCTCAGATCCACTCAAACCTCGCCTGACGCATCCTAAGCAGCTTCAGACGGTGAGGGCCTATTTCCCGGGCCTCCTCTGTGTCCACAGGGGAGTATCTGGAGCAGCTGGCGGTCAGCTCGGGGCCTCGGGGCATGGGAAGGGGGACAACCCTCTGCCCAGTGGCTGACGGTTTTCCTTAAGGAACAGCGTGTTTTCCAAGGAGGCTCCCATAGCTCAGGGGCAAGATGCAAACCGGGCTCTTCCCACAGAGGGGCCCGTGATCCTCAGTTTCTCCACCTGCACTGTGCTGGCCAAGGAGCCACTAAGTGCGGGGTGATTTAGTGGCTGAATTAAGACCACAGTTTTTCTGCCCAGAAAATGCCAGAGCTCTCTCACAGTGACCCCCCTGAGCTGGTGAAGGCCAGCCAGTGGGAGGAGGAGGGGTGCATGAACGTGGAGGCCACGCGGCAGGATTGGCCCCCTTGGGCCACGGCCAAAGTAATGACAATCACCCAGTGGCAGGATTTCATTAGCATGTGACATGTATGTTATGGCCCCTGTGGTGAGACCTGCCCCTTTCCAGAGACGTGTGTCACGTGGGGAAGGGTTCATGGAGGGTGACCGAGAAGCGGACACTTCTGTGGGCATTTGGGACCACAGACGCCATCAGTGCCTGAGCCAGCACAGTGTCACCAGGCCAGGTGGAAGCAAAGTCCTGGGCCCTGAGCCGCGTGGCTCCCATTCTGAGCCTGCAAAGCAAGGTGTTGGTTCCTCCGCCAAAATTTATAGGGTGGGCCCATCTGTGTGCCAACTGACCATCCTCCTGGGCCCTGGAACCCCACTCCCCTGTGGAAGAAGGATTCACATGTACCCGCACACTTTCAGAGCAGTTGAAGGAGGGTCCACAAGAGGGAAGCAATATAAAAATGTGCGAGTAATCCTCCCTCACACCGTATACCAGGAAATAGGATAAATTGATCAGAAAGTTAATAAATTCTCCCGCAGCAAATATGTGTCTATGTCAACTATTCTATATAAATTTTAAATTGTACATTCAACTGTCTCAGGCTTTAGAAACCAATGTACAGCCGTGATCCGTGGGAGAAGGGAAATGCAGTCATCCTTGGTTTACAAGACCAAAATCATTATTCTACTACAAAGACTCTTCATTTTGTGAGGTTGTTTTCGATAGGTGAGCTCCAATCAGCAGACATTACCTAAGGGGGATTGTCCTGGAGAACCTGGGGGGGCCTGGTCCGATCAGTGGAAAGGCCTCCAGAGCACAGTGGAGGGTTCCCTGAGGAAGAAGAAGAAATTCAGCTTGCCCCCAGGAGCTCCAGCCCGCCCTCCCCAAAGCCTGCCCTGTGGGTCTGGGACTTGGCGGGGCCACATAAGCCTACTGCGTGTCTAGACCACATGCCTCACCTGGCTGTTCCTCTGATTGGCCCTAAATGGATGTAAGAGCAAGACTCCGATCCTTTCTCCCCACATCTACAGCCCCCCACCTCCGTACATGCTCGGGGCCTCAGACTTCACCCGGACAGACGGACGGATGCCTCCCTGCCCAGCCTGACTGCCTCACTGAAGACTGAACCCCTCTCTGTCAGGTTGCCCACCAGAAATGAGGGAGTTAAATGGCAGCAGCCCTCCCTGTGGACCAGATACTCCCAACCCCAGCCCCTCTGCAGCCCTGCTGCTCATTCTGATCCACACACCCTGGGTGATGCCAGGAAGGAAGGAAGGAAGCTTTCAGGGCAGCCGATCGGATTCAGCCGTGGGGTTGCATTCAGCCATGCAACACTTCCAGGCTGGATCTGATCTAGCAGCTCTCCCCGTGGGGTCAGATCAAGGGGGCAGAAACAAGAGGCTTCAAGGTGGCTGTGCCATGCAGCCATGGCTTTGTTAGGCTGTGGGAACAATCTGAAACATCAGCACCTCCAAAAGTTGTGTGTTTCCCACTCCTGGCACTCGTCTTGCACAGAGTGGCATGGACTCTGTTTCTCTCAGGCCTGATGAGGTCTCCATGTGAACATTGCTCCCACAGTCTGAGAGGCAGAACAGGGAGCCTAGAGAGTGGCTCCTACAGCGTCTGTGCAGAAGGACGCGTGTCAGTGGCCGAAGCTGGATGCCACCAGGTCAGGGACATCTGCCTTCTCGGGGAGGGGCAGTGCCGATGTGCAGTCACTGGATGGGGCCTGCCCCTGAACACAGGGGAGCACAGCAGGGTCAGCTCGGCACTGTGGACCCCTACGGAATCCCTGTGTAGGTCCACCTGGGTGACCTCTGCCATGGATGAGCCAGGAGTGCTGGGTGGTGGAAGCCGAGTGGGGAAACAGTCATCCCAGGCCAGGCCACACCCGCTCTGACCAGCTCGGCCTGGCCAAGGCCTTGGGAGGTTCAGGGTCAAAGGATGGGACCTAGAGAGGCATCTGGGTTCTGAGAAATGGTGATGTTTTTGAACCCGTAGACTTGAAAACACACAGGTGGGATCCCTGGGTGGCGCAGCGGTTTGGCGCCTGCCTTTGGCCCAGGGCGCGATCCTGGAGACCCGGGATCGAATCCCACGTCAGGCTCCCAGTGCATGGAGCCTGCTTCTCCCTCTGCCTGTGTCTCTGCCTCTCTCTCTCTCTCTCTGTGACTATCATAAATAAATAAAAATTAAAAAAAATAAAAGTAAGAAGAAAACACACAGGTTCCTTAAGAACCGTCCCATCCATCACAGACGTCACGTTCAGAGCAAACCAACCTCCCTTGCCACTGACCATGTAGATCCCATAGTTGAACAAGTAGGGCCCACTGTTCCTTGTAGAGCCCACTGTAGGGGCCACAGGGCCTCCATCAGTGGGCGCTCACGGGGACTCCCAGAGCAGGTGCCTTGGGAGAGGGTTGCAGGAAGCAGTTGTTACCCTAAATGGCGCTTCGTCAGGAAGGAAGGGTAATCCTAGGATTGATGTCTTTGCTCTAATTGAGATAGAAATCCCGGAAAAGTCCCCCGTTTCACTATTCTAAGAACCATTCTGTGGTTTTTAGTGAATTCCTAAGATCACGTGACCATCTCCGCTGATTGCAAACGTTTTCACTGCCCCATCGCCATTAGCAGCCCTTCCCAGCCACCCTCCCTGCCCCCGAGACCCTGGCAACCACTTATCTACTTTCTGCCCCTGCCTTTTGCCCGTTTGGGACATTTCATATAAATGACGTCACCCAATGTGTGGTCTTCCCGTCTAGCGCCTTTCCCTGAGCTTACTGTTCTCGAAGCTCATCTGGACCGCGGCGTGTGCCAGCACTTCATCCCCTAGTGGGCCGGGAGACGGTCCGCTGTATGGATGGGGCATATCATGCTGACTCACCCATCCAACGAGGGATAGTTGGGTTGTTTCCACTCTTCAGCTGTTGTGAGCTTGTGGATGAGTTTTTGTGCTAATGTATGTGTCCACCTCTCCTGCTGCATCCCTGGGAGTGAACTGTGTGCTCACGTGGTCAGTCTACATCCAGGACGGAGCATCTCATCACACCGTGTCTCAGGAGGGCTGGCTAGACTGGAGCCCGGTGCTCTGGGATCGGGGTCAAAGGAGCTCCTGTGCCCTGGGTTGCCCTAGCTGCCTTGTGTCTGCTTCGACATAACTTTGGTCTCTCTCCTTTTTGGTCTCACTCCTTTGTGGCCACTGTTTTTCCAGGAGGCTGTTTTGTGTCCAACAGGGAAATGTCACGTCCTTGCCATGAGCACCAGACCAGGACCTGGATGTCGGGCTGCTTCCCTCCTCCTCCTCTTCAATGCATGCTGTTGTCCTCCTCCCCCAGGTGACATCTCACATGTGAGATGCGTGTGAGCTGTGGTCTGGCTGCTGGACTCAGCCCACCCCTCCAGCCTGCTCTGCTTGAAGGATCTCCAGAGCTGCCTGGTGCTCCTGGATGTGCAGAGTCAGCGTCTGCCGCATGGACCCGCAACTTCTCCAGCAGCCCATCCTCTCTCACTGGGAAGCCTCTCCAGGGCTTGCATGCACTCACCTAATCTACACTCTGAAATGCAAACACGAGCCGAGTCCAGTCTGGTCAGCGAACTCGAAGGTGCCCCTTTGTCCACAGAATAAATCCCAACTTAATCAGCAGATCTCCCCACTTTCTAGTCCTTGGAGGGGTAGCCTCAGATTCCAGGCCTCCCTCTTCATGTGCAGGGGTTTACAGCCTCATATGTGGTTGGCAGTCAGACCACTGGTGTAGACAACACCTGACAGCATCTGCGTGGACGAGGAAGGAGATGCGGTCTTGTCCGTCACAGGGTGGCTTCTGACTCACGAATGTGGCTTATAGTCACTGAGTTTGCACAAGATGCTCTTTGGTGTCTGCAGAACATCCTTTGTTCCCCAAACTCCCTCCCTCCTAAGGGCACCTGGTTTGACCTCCCTCCTGTGGCCACAGGGTGCACTGAGGGAAGGGAACACCTCCCTCCTTTGAGCCAAGTTGTGCTACACCCTAGAGATGGCCCAGGCCAGTGTTGGGTGAGGTCTGGATCCACGATGAAACAGCCCCACATGCCCAGACGATGCTCACTGATGAGACAGAACACAGAAAAGCAGGAGATATAGGGGGCTGGAGACAGGAGGCCCCTGAGGCAGGCACCCACGGAGGGAGAGGGATCCAGGTGCCCACTGCTGTGCTTCCCTGCTCGTGAGTGATATCCCCAGTGGTACTTTGGCATGGGGGAGAGCGCCAGACTTCACGGAACCTTATTGCCTCTGGAACCCCCTGTTTCCCGAGTGCTGGGCAGTCCTAGACCCGGGAATGCTCTAGCCTGGAGCTGCCATCCTCTGCGAAGTCTTCTGGGCCCCTGGGTGGGGACTGGATGTGAGGACTGGACATCACCCTAATAAACCAGGAGGAAGCATGGTCATTGAGCCAGGGTTGGAGCTTGGGAACACCTGATGGCCCACCTCAAGCTCTTCTGCTAACAGGGCATCTACGTCCTCTCTACACTTTGACCATGACTCTCATCCCACTGATGGGCCAGGAAAGGCAGCATCGTGCTCCATGCGGGGGCCACATCCAGGACCGCTCTGCAGGCTTCCCACATCTATGGGCTTTTTTGTTCTTGGAAAATTCACCCAAATGCAAATGTGGTGTATTAAACAGCTGAACAATCCTAAGTAAACAAGACCCATCCCCAAATGCTAAGCCAGGGCCAACTCTCTCTGCATAAGATCAAAGACCTGCAGATTTCTCACATGTCAAGAATGACATTTCAGGTGAATTGTAAGAAGATAATAATAAAAAAAAAAATACTGGGGAAATAAAACTCCCCCCGCAGCATGTTTACCTTTTCTAAACTAGGTAGAAACCATATGCAAACACAACAAACTATCACCTTCGGTTTCCTGTAAGACGGCTATCGAGCCACACGTGGCTCTCACGCAGTGCAATCCCACACACGCTGTGCACCCACTATGAGCCCCCAGCAGCTTTGGGCCTCGAGGAAGATGATTTGTAAAAAGACAAAAATGCCCTGGGAATTCATGAAATGACAACAGCAGCCAGGACGGGCACGTTCAAATCAGCGTTGCCTTTCGAAGTCCTCCCCTGAGGAAGGCAGGATCCCTCCTTGCTTGTGGGTCAAGCCAGCATCCGCGGCTAATTCTGTTCAGTGCTCTTCGCCTTCCACATTGAGTCCAGAGCCGCTGACCTGTGGGCTGATGCTGAAAGTCTTTCCAAAGAGAAGATCCTGGAGCCCCTTGGCCAACTCCTTCCCTCAGCCCTGGGGCAGGTGCGATAACACTCACCAATGCCTTGCGCAGACCCAGGAGAGCCTGCACTCCCCAGCCCCTGCAGCAAAGGGTACAAAGGGTCTGCCTTTGACTGATGGGCTGTACCTGGAGGTAACAGGTGCACTTACTGAAAATATGCTATTGTCTAAACTCACCCCCACCTCGTTCTGGTAGGGGAGACGATGCTCTGCTTGGCCCAGCCCCAGAAAGATGGATTTTCCATCAGCCTGGGGCCCTGAGAGATGCTGTGGAGCAGAGTCCCTCCAAATCGTGAGGAAAAACAGTCACCTGTGTGTGTGTGTGTGTGTGTGTGTGTGTGTGTGTGTGAGAGAGAGACACTGGTTATTCCATGGTTATTTGTTATTGCAAATAATAAATTTAACACATCCTAGCTGATCCATCCCCCAATACTCTCTACCTACACTTACTAAATAGAAATCCACCCATCAGCTCTTGCCACATGCAGGGAGAGCTGAAACGTACCTGTAGGGGAATTGGGGCTGGTGGTCTAATGAGGTTGGCTTGTTTTTAATTGAGTGTGTAGATGTTGTCCTAAGAAAGATGTGGAATAGGGCTAAGCCAGCTGTAGAAACATCCTTGCATAGGGAGTCTGCAGCCTTGAGAGCACATAAAACACCATGGCCTCACACGGTCTGAACCGGACACACTCCCATGACATGGGAGACAAGGAGCAGCAGAGGACCATTCCAGATCCAAGGAGGGTAAAGGGTGTGATAGCTGCTGGATCCTGGGCTGGATTCTGAGCCAGAGAAAAATATCATAAAAGGCACGATCGAGACACGGGGTGAATTAGAACCTGGGCTGTCGTAGATTATTTAATCTGGACAAATTTCTGACTGTGATGTCAGCACTGTGATTATTTAAGGGAATATCCTCAATCTTGAGAAACATGCTGAAGTATAAAGGATGAGGGGCCCAGTGTGCATGGCATGTGGCGTGCTCACCAGGTGTTCAGGCAACAGCCGTGGGAATAGTAGCGTATAGAGAGAGTGCAAAGCAGACCACACAAAATCCTGCAAGTGGGCATGTCTGAGTAATGGAGGACCCCTCAGGGCTCATTACGCTACCCTTTCCATGTTTGTAAGTGACATTATTTCCAAATAAATAAATAATGTATAATATGTTAACGAAATAAATAATTAAAAATAATAAAATAAATCATTTTTCTAAAAAAAGAGACACTGAAGGTAAGGACCCACCTACTGCAGTCACTGTGGACTGGAGGGCTCTGGGATAGGGAGCACTCAGCGTGCCCCGGGGTGACATCAGCCCCCAAGGGGGCCATGCTGGGTATGGGGAAGCTGGGCAGTGGGGACCTTGCATCGGAGGGCAGGGCAAGTAGAGCTGGATGGGATTTTAGGAGCCCTTCACATGCAGGTGATGAAGTCCCAGGGATCCTGAAGAAGATGGCAGATGGGTGGCACAGAAGGTGTGGTCTAGGTGCCCAGCGGAATCTTCCAATGCCGTCAGAAAGGACGAATACCTACATTTACATCGACGTGGAGGGACCTGGAGGGTATGATGCTGAGTGAAGTAAGTCCATCAGAGAAAGACAATCATGTGGTTTCACTCGTATGTGGACTATAAGGAACAGTGCAAGAGACCACAGGGAAAGGGGGGAAGGTAATGGGGAAAAACGAGAGAGGAGATAAACCGCGAGAGATTCCCAATCATAGGAAACAAACTGAGGGTCCCTGGGAGGGAGGGGGACCGGGGCCCCTGGGTGACAGGCCCCCAGGAGGGCACGTGGTGGGATGAGCCCTGGGTGGGATACTGTATGTTGGCAAATTGAATTTAAATAAAAATTAATAAATAAATAAAAATGAAAAATGATTTTAAAAGAAACAAATTTAAAGAATTCCTGAAGAAGACGAACCCCAGGTCTGTCCTCGCTTCTGTTTTCTTTCTCAAGTGAGAAGCCGCGTGGTCGGGTTGGGGGGGGACAAGGCATGGACGGCAGAGCCGGTCTGAGGCTGGCTCTGGGCTCTCCCATCTGCTCCTCTATGACACGAGGGCGCTGACACCCCCCGGCCGCCGTGCTGGCTGGGGGACCCGCAGTGGCACACCCATGACCCCGACTGGCCCGTGTCACTCCCCCGCAGACCACGCTGTGGCCCACGGCGCGCAGGTCAGAGCCACATCCTGAGAGGGTTGCAGTGACCTTGGCGGACGGAGAGCCGGTGGGCGCGGGACGGAAGCCTCCGTGGGGCAGGGAGGCCGCTGGCTTCTCCCAAGACCGAGCCTCTCATCATCGCAAGCTCTCCCAGGAAATGTGCTCATATTCACAAAATGCATCAAATAGAATAAAACTATCTAAACAAGCGTGACTCAAAAGCTCGCTCCTGACTTAGGCAAATGGATTTCGGTTTGCAGCCTGCAAATTCTTCCCTGGAGTTATATTTTGGAGTCACTTTGCACAGTCTTGCTCTTAGAATAGTTTTCAAAGAGAGAAAATGCCTAAAGCAAAAATTCTCAGTTCAACATCCTCTTCCCTTGCTCACCCTCAGCCTGGCTCCCACGGCGGGGAGGTGCTGCTCGGTGCTCTGCTCCCGTCTCCAGCCGGCTCTGCACGCGGAGGGACTGCAGGGCTCCCGCGGGGCAGCAGGACGCTCAGGTGACGGCCACCCAGGGGGTCCCGGCTGTGCATGCGGCCTGCACATGTGGATGCCAGGGGTGCACGCGGCACGCGGCACGTGGGATGCGGAACGCTGGCTAAGGACACGTGTTTGCTCCTTGTTTTAGGCACAGGTGCTTGACTGGTCCTGGCAGGGTCAGAGCGGCGGGGTGGCGGCGCCGAGTGCCTTACAAGCGCGGCCAGCGCCTCTGCCCACACCCGGCCTGCCCGTCCAGCCCTTCGTGGACTCTCGTGCTCTCAGAGTGAGGACCAGCCCCGATACCACGGGCTTGGGGTTTTTGCACGAGTTTTGCACGGTCACCACCCCTGGTCCCGTGTGTTCGCATTCCGTGTTTGAGCTGACAGGTGCTTGCTGCAGGTTCAGGGCACGCACGTTACCCCCACGCTGGAGAGAGGCAGGAGGCATCGAGTGGGGTGCAGAGGGGGGTCTTCCACCAGCACGTGGACCCACGACCATCCTGCCCCGCTCCCAGCAGACACCAGACTCCATCCAGCTCCATCTCAAAATGCTCCTTCCTCTGCCTCCTGTGAGCTGTCCCTTTGTCCCTTCCATCCTCCCCTGGCCCCCCGAAGTGCGACCTCAAGCACGACCTCTGCTGACCCTCACCCCGACATCTCACCCCCTCCCCGGGTTCCCATCCCGGGCTCCCATCTGCATCGGCGTCTTCCCTCCATCCCCTCCCTCCTTCCCGTCGCCCCGTATTCACAACCAACACCCCACATCTTCAGGGCTCCCTACGACCCCCACTCTCTACTTCTCCTCAAAACCCACTTCTCTGAAATCCTCCTTCTTCTGCAAATGGGAGTTTCTTCTTTCAGCCTCCCAGCCCAAGTCCTGGGGACCCCACCCTTGACTGAATTACATCCCGAGGGCCCACTGCCTGAGACCGTGATGTCCAGAACATTCCACATGGATGGGGGGGCGGGTGATGCAGCCACGCAGACCAGGGCTGGGACCGTTCAGGGATCTGTCGGAATCTCAGTTCTCATTTATAACAAGAGCTGCCTCGCCTCCAGGGACCCGAGCCCCCCAACCCCCACATCTGCACCCCGTGCTCGGAGGTACTCCCCGGAGGGACGCTGAACAGGTGGGAGGACACCATGAGCGACTCCACGCCCCCTAACACCCAGACCTTGCCTCCCGCCCCCGCCACTCACGAGACGTTTGTTGAATGAATGCGTGAGGGCGTGTGAGACGTGTGTCCCGAATGTTTCACGGAGACCCGTCGTGCACATGTGCTCTGAAGGGAGGGGCGCAGGAGGATCAACGCAGGGGTCCCCCAGGGTGTTAGAATTTGGGGAAGGAAGCAAGAAAGGAGGGAGGGGGGATTTGCTCCCAGGAGACTGTCGACTCCATGGGAGCAAGAATGCGACCGTCCCCTTCCTGGTGTGTTGGGCTGGCAGGCGGGACGGTATTCAAGGGGTGAGGGCCAAGCTGGGGGGAGGCCGCAGGGAGCGTCCCCCTTCCCTGCTGCTCCTCCCCTGCTTTCCCCCATCATATGGAATCAGAGTCTGAGGACCCCGGCGATGGAAGGGACTCTCCTGAGTCCATGTTTGGCTTCAACCTCAGAACGATCTAAGTATTAATCTTCCCAAAGACGCCTCAGCCTCTCTCCGGGAGACGTGGCCTCGGACACATGGGTCCCTTGGGAATTACAGCCCTGGGTCTCTCCCCTTGGGAAATAGGCCAACACTCCGCGGAGGGGGGGAGGGAGGGTTGCTGTGGGGTGTCAGAGCTCAGCCCTGAAATAATGTCATTTAAAGCCCCCTGGCCCCTGGCCATTGGAAGGTGTACCTCTTACCCCGGGGACGGTGAGCACTTACCGTCCCTGCCGTCAGGAGGGCGCATCGGCAGGGCGAGCGACAGGGACTGGGAGGGGGGGTCACAGTTTTCGGGTTGGCGGTTCAGGAATCGTGGATTTCACGCTGCTGCTGGAGGGGTGCAGCCGAAGCCCCTGGAGCACAGCGGTGAGGGGGCCCGCACCAAGGTCCCCACCGGCCACCAGCCCACAAAGCTGCCTCTGAGCCCGCAGGGGTGAGCAGGGGGCGGGGTGGGGGGCAAGGCACCTTCCTGCATAACCAGCGAGTTCATTTGAAGTTGCATTAGATATGCAATAAATACGTGTATAAATAACCAAATAAAAAAAGAATAGACGATAGTATAAATGCAACCCACAGACGCCAGCCCCGGCCCTTAATAGCCGTAGGATCGGGCAACTCTCTCCCTTCTGCAAGCCTCGGTGGGCCCTGCGGAATAATCTGGAAAATACTTCCTGGTTCCTGATGTTGCCCTGGGAATTCAGTGTTTGTCCTGTGAATACAGTGGTCCCTGCAAGCGACGGCAGACGTCTGCTCTGGAAGCACAGGCAGCGTAGGTAAGGGTGGGTTTGGGGAGATTGCCGGGGTTCACCCCAGAGCACACCCTCTGACTTGCCCAAAGCTGAGTGCAATGTGCGTCTGCGCCTCGATGCACCTGCTGCCAGGAAGGAAGGCTGGTGTCCCCTGATTGGAGGCTGGTGAGCCCTGATTGAAGGCTGGTGTCCCCTGATCGGAGGCTGATGTCCTATGCCTTTGGGTCGAGGACGCCCTGCCGCAGCACTGCCGGCCGGCCCCGCGCCACGACTTCCGCAATCAGGAGCTGGAAGTGTCTGGGCTTCGCATGGGCTGTGACAGGGACACACACCCAGCACCGGCAGTCCTCGGCGCTCTGCCCAGGTTGCTTCACTGAAGGCAAACCTCTTACAATAAACAAGCCAGCTGAATCTACGAAGACGCTTTCCCACAGACCCCACTCCGTGGGTTTGCCACTTTTCCCCCAGCAGCGAACCTTCCGGATTCTGCTCGGCCTGCGGGCCTGCGGCGTCTTCCCGTGACTGCAGCCGAGTCAGCACGGCGTCCGCCCGGGGCCCGCACACGGCCTGTGCCCACGACGGAGGCCGGGCCTCCCCTGACTTCTTCCTCTTCGCTGCCCGACAGCAGCCGCCAGGGGACACCTGGACCCAGATGCCCCGGGGCCCCTTGGGCCCAGCTTCTTGCTTCTGGCACCAGCTCGTCTTAACCCTGACGGGGCAGGGCCTCCCTGCAGCAGCTGGCCTTCCGGGGGGCGCCAGACAACACCAGGCTCACTCTCCGGGGAGCCCAGGACACTGCTAAACTCAAGGGAGGGAGAAAAGAGAGATCTGATCCAACCTCAAGGGGCCCGGGCTGGCAGGCCGCGGCTCGCTCTGTCTTAGGAACTGCAAATGTGGGGCCATGTGTGAAATAACCCTGCCGGCCTGGCCCGAGGTCCACGTGGCACAAGGACCCCAGGATGACGGCTCGGCGGCTGCTGCTGCTGCTGCTGCTGGAACAACGGACGAGCATCAGCGACCTCAGCCAATACCCCTTTCCTTCGGGGCAGGGCCTGGGACAAGCAGGGACCACACGCAGACCGAGGGGCCAGCCGGGGTTTGGGGGGGGCAGAGGGAGCCCCGGAGCGAGGGCAGGCCTCACTGTCCAGCCTCCCCCAAGGCCGTCTGTGCAGACTGACCCTGGACAGGAAGGTCTTGGGTGATGGGATTAAAGAACACGGAAGCCTCGGGACCGTGGATGCTGGAATCTGACGCTGGGGAGCACAGCGAGGCAAATGTATGGTGTTAAGCTGTAAACCCTGAGCTGCTTCCCCGGGGGAGACGGGGTCCTGTGGCCAGCGAGGGGCAAGGCAGGTGTCGCTAGTGCTCTTGCCTGGAGGATAAGCCGTGAGGTCCCAGAAGCATCGAGGACAAGCACCCCAGCTGGGTCCCCTCTGTGACTCTCCTGCTTCTCAGGGGGGGGGGAGCAGATCTTAGGAGCTGCACCTCCTCCTGGCCCGTCCGGCGCCGCCGCTGCTCCTGTGCAAATCACGGCCTCTCGGACCCTCTTGCTCCTTCTTTAGACCTGACCTGGATGAGGTGACTGCCGACGGCACCCAGCGCCCCGCACCTCTCCCCTCGCCGAACGTGGGGATCCTCTCACGTATCGTTACATTAAACATCTGAGTAACCAGCTCGGGTCTGCGTGCGGTTGGTTAGGGTTCTCCCAGAACCACGGACGCCCACGTGTTCCAAACCCAACGTTTGCACAAATCTGACTCGTATGGGAGATGTTGTGTGCACTGTTTCCATGGCAACCTCCTCCCCCACCCTACCGTCACCCGCCACTCCCTTGGTTTTAAGCTTAATTCTGTAAAAACATGCAATTCAGCTGGCAGGAGCTTTCAGATTTAAATATAGAGATTGGATTAAATGCGAGTTGAAGCTGTGTTTGAATCCATAGCGCACGGAAGGAATAAAATCCGATAATGTTATGGAATGTGGGGGGGAAAACTGAGATGGGGAGGTAGGGCCCCGTCAGACGTTTCTTCAATGTCAAATTATGCTTGATTTAGCTTTCCTTCTCGGTATCTCGTTAACATGTGTGTGAAGACATCTTTAAGGGGGAAATTTAGTTTGGGTTTTTTTTTTCTTCTTTTAAGTGAGACTCTGCATCCTGTTTGCATAACTCGTTTTTTTCCGTTTCGGTGTGCGGTGGGACGCCCGAGTGAAGGCTGCAGCTCCCGCCGTCCTCGGCCCTGTAAGGTGAGTGAGTCGGCCTCGGGACACGCTGGCCGAGGGCAGAGCGGGACAGATGTGCAAACCTCAGCTGGTGTCGTGAAGCCGTGCAGGCTTCGGTTCTTACTTTGGGAAACCCGCGAGCACCCCCCGCATGTGAGTGAGCTCCCACTCACCTCCAGGGCCAGGAGGGGACTGAGGCCCAGCCGGGCCGCAGTCCTGTGAGGAGACCCTCAACCGTCAGCCCACCGCGGATGCCTACATTAACCGGGCACGCCCGCGAGACGTGCCCAGAGGAGCCCAGCCCCCAAGCCCATGAGCTGCCCAAACGACTGATCTTCTGACATTGAGTTCTGCGGCGTTTTGTGCAACAAAAGCTAGCTTCTACTCTGTCCAACAATAAAGCATTCGACTGTCTTGGTTGCATGGGAATAGATTTTTTTTTTTAAATCCCTGCTATTCCTGCTTTTTTTTTTTTTTTTTTTTTAATTTTTATTTATTTATGATAGTCACAGAGAGAGAGAGAGGCAGAGACATAGGCGGAGGGAGAAGCAGGCTCCATGCACTGGGAGCCCGACGTGGGATTCGATCCCGGGTCTCCAGGATCGCGCCCTGGGCCAAAGGCAGGCGCCAAACCACTGCGCCACCCAGGGATCCCTCCTGCTTTTTAATGTGGTGTGTTGAGTGGCTTCTTGGTGAAGAGGGAGCCTTGATCCTCACGCAACCCTGTGGCGTGCCGATCCTCTGATCCTCCACACGCCGGCTTGCTCCATCCCAGCGGACACGTGGGGCCTCGAGCCAAGGCCTCCAGGGCCAAGCTACTCAGGGCTCCAGCTGCTGCCCAGCCCTTTTGCTGATCTCAACTTGAAGTGGAAATGGACCACAGGTCACATTTAGGAACATTTCTCCAGATCCTTTTGTACAGGCTGCTACGGTCGTGGACCTGCTTGCACGGGGCTTTGGAAGCCACAAAATAGCAGCAAAATGACAATTGCACACGCACGTGGCACTTCGTAGAGACCCGGCTGTGGGCACATGCTGGGCACAAGCAGAAGGAAAGCCAGCTGGGGATCAGAAAGCGTTCCAGGTCCTGGTCCTACTGCCCGTGACCGCCGGGGTGTGGGTCGGCCTCGGTGTCCGGGCTTGCGCCGCCTGGGCACGTGGGGTCGTCATAAGCACTTTGCAAAAGTCACTCGGTGTGGGAGAGGCAGTTTTAAACACTAAAGACAGTTAGGATCCCTTCAGGAGTTTGACTTTTGCGAGCAGCCCCGGCATCTGCGCAGGATTACAAACGTTCCCGTGGTACGGTGTTCCCATCACACACTCGAGTTACACACGGCTCATCCACACCTCCGCTCCGCATCATATTTTATATTTTATGTCTTTCCCATGGAAATGAGCCACTCTGTGGGCAAGAAAGCAGGCAAACAGCCAGGGCCTGCTCCTGCGGGCTGCTGCCTTTTAGAGACGCTCGGATGGACAATTTGGCTCCGGTATTAACCGTTTTTACTGTTCTGAGTACTGAGGGCATCAGACATTTCATATTTGTATGGATCCGCCCAACAACCCTGCGAGGCAGATGGCATTATCCTATTGTAAAGATTAAGACACGGAGGCTCAGAAAGGATGACGCCCTGCCAAGGTCACAAGGCAGCAGGGGGAGGAGGCGAGATGGGAACCCGGCAGGGGGAGCCGAGCCGCATACCAGCAGCGCCCAGTCTGTGGGTCGGTTTGCTACTGAGCCTGCCTCCTTTCCAGAGGAGCCTGACCCTCTGTGACATCCTTTCCAAAGTACCGAGGAGCCTCCAGCTCAGAGAGGACACATCCCGTTTGCATGTGTCTTGAAAAGCAGCCATTTGTGGTTGTGCAAAGAATTTAGGATCCAAACAGGCGTCTCAACATGATTTGGTAAAGCGCATTCGTGACAATCCAAACTGCTTCCTCAGGATGGATGCGTTGGGCGAGTGTTCAGGGGCGACCATAGACCATCTGCCACGGGGGCGCCTGTGCCAGCTTGTATCCTTGACAGGCCCGTGAACGCCGCGGCAGGGAAATGTCCCAGCACAGTCCCGCAGCGTCTCCTTCCTGTACGTTGCACGTTCCTGCACCGGCCACCAAAACGTCGAAATGTTTCTCTCACCAAATTCCAGGAAGGGATCCAGACTCACCAAAGCACATTGGATTCACGTGGGCAACTCCCACATTCTGGTTATTTTTATAAGGCTAAGATATTATTACCAAGCGGCGGAACAGCCAGCGCTAATTATCCCCCGGCTGACTTGCCTGCCTTTGTCATTAAGGCAGGAGCGACATCTTGCTAATTCTATGTTTAACTCCAAGAAGCATCCCCATTGCACCTGCTCCCTCTCAGGAAGCCCGGCTCCACGAAGAGGCGGGACGTCCTCCAACCTCACGTGCACAACGGCAACGAGCCTACTGTGCGTGTGCTGCTGTGGGGCCTCCCGAAACCCTCGCCGCTTCCTCACCCTCTCGTGCGCGCACCCCAGGGAGGGCTGTCCTGCCAGGTGATGCGGAGACAAGCAACCCGAGGCGGGTGAGACTTCTTCAAGGGAGCATTCGGCGCAGCGTGATGTCATAACCTCGTGGTGCATCATCGAGGCCTCCCACTAAGGGCAGGCGTGTGGGAGCTAGTGGTGATGATGCCCTGCACCCTGAACGAGGGACGGGTAAACCAAGTGGAGGCACCCAGTCAGGCCTCCAGGTCACAAATGGGTCGTCCTCCCCCTCGGCCTCCCTCCCCCTGCCTCCCTGCCTCTCCCCCTCCTCACGAGTGGCAAGGAGGCTGCAGAGCTGGCTGCCCTGGGTTCCTCCCCTGCTGACACGCTCCTGGGACCGTCAAGATGTAGACCCTTCCTTGACTCCGGGCTGGCCTTCGTGACTTCGTCGCCCTCCCCGTCTGCCGCCGTCTGCAGTGCCAGCAGGAGCCCCCTCCCCGGCTGCTGGTGTAGAGGCCCTGGGCCGTCCTGACGGAGAGCTGTCCTCAGGGGCTCCGTGTGCAGACGGGTAGGGGGTGGCCAGGCCCAGTGCTGGCCCCGTCACCCCCTGATCTGACCCTTTGACCTCCAAGGACTCAGTTTCCCCCCTTACAGAACAGAGGCACTCATGGCTCAGGCTGAGGCAGCTCTGGTGGGGACTCCATGAGGGAAGTGAGGGTGGAAGACACGGCCTCCGCGATGGTATCTGACGGGGCACATGGGACCGAGGGGGTGTGGGGACACTCTCCGTGCTCAGGGGACGGCGGGGGTGTGGGCTGGGAGGGAGCTGCAGGACATTAGGGCCCTGCCCATCCCGTCTACACCCCACACGGGATGTGGATCTCCCGAGCAGGGAGACGAAACAGGAGACATTTCGTGCTCAGTGGCCCTCCAGGCGACGTTTATTCTCCACAGTCCTGCTTGTTTTCCCTCGACAGCCCAGCAGGCGGTGTGACCCGAGGGCCCCAGGACCTGTGCGGTTGACCCGGAGTGGACCGTCCCCCACTCCTGAGGGCCGGCCTGCTTCCAGCGGCTGGAGGGACGCCCGCGCTCAGGACCGTCCTCGAGCCAAAGGGAGGCCCTGGAAGCAGGTGACAAGCAGAGCCCAGAGCATCCTGCACGCAGCGCAGTGGGATTGCCAGAAATGCCAGAAATGCGGGTGTGCCTGCCCCGGGCGGGACGCCGTAAGCCGGGAGTCGTGGCTGACATGTGTATGCTCTGGGTAATAGCAGAACTTTATACTTGTCGAACACTCAAGTGGGTTTGAGTATTGTCATAAAGTGCAGGGAAATAAAGGAATACTTGATTCTTCATTAAATCCTAGAATGGTCTGACTCTGGGGTAAGTGATTTTAGGACAAATAAAATCAACCATCCAACCAACAAATATTTTCTATGTAGAGATGAGGAAAGTGGGCAATTGGGTGAATTCAACCCAATTAAGCAATTATATCCAAAGGCGTAGACGTGTAAATTGAGCTCAGACCTACTGTAGAATGAATCCTAATAACACCGTCCGAGGTTTTGCCTAATAAATGTCTTTTGCGCGAACAGAGAAGTAAATGGACAGGGAGCGGATGGCCAGTAGAGAAGGGGATGCATGGTGCACACTGGTCGGGTGTGCAGGGGAGGGAGCACACACACATCACGGGACGAGAGGATGAGAACCAGGCCACCTCAGGAGCAGGGACATTTGGAGGAGCTGATATTGAGGCGGAGTGGACGTAAAGATTGAAGCTCGAGGGGATCCCTGGGTGGCTCAGCGGTTTAGCACCTCCTTCTGCCCAGGGTGCAATCCTGGAGTCCCGGGATCGAGTCCTGCATCAGGCTCCCTGCATGGAAACTGCTTCTCCCTCCTCCTTTGTCTCTGCCTCTCTCTCTCTCTCTCTCTCTCTCTCTCTCTTTCTCTATGTCTATCATAAATAAATAAATAAATCTTTAAAAAAAAAAAGATTGAAGCTCAGGTCTGGACACGGTTGGAGCTTGCCTGTGATATGACGGGGCATTGGACGCCTTTCTGGCATCAGGGGCCCGGGAGGCATCCGTGGCTGCAGATGCAGTGGGAGCCAGCGGTGCGGCCACATGGACACGCACACACACGTGCACCAGGGGCCCGGGTGAGCGCCGCTCCCGCCTGCACGGGTGAAGGTCAGTGGACACCGCATCTATCCTTGTTTGAAAGGGGAATCTGGGAGGAACTTCCACTCCCAGAAGGAATCTATTTCCAGCCGGAGCAGAGGCTGTCTTGCTCCACATCTCAAGGGAGGCAACCGTCTGAAGGAGGAAAACGCTCTACTTGGTCTTGGAGACATCCATGCAGGAGGACAGGAGAGGAACAAGGCAGTCCACTGACATTTCAGGGGGAAACCACACCTGTGGTCTCTTTGTTTCGATTTCTGGCTGGAAGCGTGAAGCCGGCCTGCCCACGGCGCACGGTAAGGACATGTGCGTGGGCTGTGGTTACCACAAAGATTCGGCCCCAACAGGAGTGCGCTAGTGTCATGAGCCCGGGCGTTCCTCAGCACCTCGGGGAGCCCACGCTGACATCTGCCGACGACACCCCAGGGTCACGGCAAAGGTGCCGAGAGGGCCAACGCCCCGTGCTAGTGTGGCGACCATGGGGCATCGCCGACATGCCACTGCTTTGGGACCTTCACAGATAACAGTTCCATAAACCTCAGACCGAGGAGAACGTAAGGGAGCCGAGATCCGGGCTTAGGTTTTCTGAATATAAAGCTTAATTCTTTTTTTTTTTTAAGATTTTATTTATTCACTCATGAGAGACCCAGAGAGAGAGAGAGAGAGAGAGAGAGAGAGAGAGGCAGAGACACAGGCAGAGGGAGAAGCCGGCTCCATGCAGGGAGCCCGACGTGGGACTCGATCCCGGGTCTCCAGGATCACGCCCTGGGCTGAAGGTGGCGCTAAACCGCTGAGCCACCCAGGGATCCCCTTAAAGCTTAATTCTTGAGGAGGAGATGACGAATCCTCTGGGGAGCCAACTGGGATTGTTTCCCTCCCTCCATGTGCCCTTGGGGTGCCTCAGACACATTGTGTTGCCCTAGTTGGGCCGTGGGCGTGGGACAGGCAGGCGCGAGCTCTGAAGGGGACACTGGCGCTGGGGTGGCCGCGACCTGGCGGGGCCTGCCGCTCCCCTGACAAGGGGCGCCCCCACTGCTGTGACTCCTCAAGTTGGCCTCCCTCATGTCGTCAAACGTTTGCACTACTAACCCCACAGTTCTTACCCGTGATCACACTGCCTACAGGTGGGAAGCGGGGGTCACTGCCCCGCAGCCAGGAACTGAAGGAGGCAGATGGATGTGTGCCCGCGCCTGTCTGGCTCCCAGACAGCACATTCCTTGTCCGCCTTCCACGTGGCCTCCCGACCTGCAGGCCAGACTCCCTGGTGACCGCAGCGTGCTCCCACCAAGAGGAGCTGGACGCTTACCGCCCCGCCGCACACCCACAGGTGGGGTGCCGCGTGGAAGCTCCTGGAGGCCCTGGACCCGGAGGGGTGTGCAAGGCTCAGCCAACTCCAAACACAGACCTATCACGTGCGTTTCATCCGTTTTCCTGCCCCCCACACAGTCCTTCTTTCAAAAGACTCAGCTGCAACTATTTCCCGCGATCGTGACTGACCTTATTGCATCTCAGTGATGCCCCAAAGCAGAGCAGAGCCCGAAGGCGGTGCCTCCCGGAACAACCTCCTTGCAAAACAGGCAAGTGATATTCCCCCGTCTGACACGCAATTCCACGTGTGATCTGTGTCAGGACCGTGATAATTGTTGGCGCCACCCTGGGAGGGGGTCCAGCAGCGCCGGGTGAGCCAGACCTGGCGGGTGTGTGGGTGACGACGCCCCCGGCTGCTTGCTGGTAAAGGACTCACAAACGGGCAAATGCAATCCTGGATGGGACCCGGGGGGCGGGGGTGGGGGGGAGATCCCATGAGGGTCGTTAGGGTCGCAGGGAGCCACGACGTCCCAACGCGGCCCTGTGCTGCCCACCCCGGGAGCATAGCCTGGAGCGCCCCAGCTGCGGCTCCCTCGTCCTCATGGCCAAGCCGTAGAAGAGCCTCGGCCCGGGGTGCCAGGCGCACAGCACGGTCACCATCGTCGTCGTCATCGTGGTTGTCGGTCATGGTGGCCTTGTTCTTCTCTATTAATCTTGGTTGCAAGGATGAATGACTGTCCGGTCGGTAGGTCAGGCCCGACAGAGCTCTCTGCTGAAGTATCTGGCCTTCAGGACACCAAGGGCGCATCTCCTGTCACACGCTGGGCCAGGCGGCCACCCCTGCCGGCTTCCTCTCAACACGCTCGCGGGCGGGGAGCCGAGTCCACAAAGCATCCCTGCCCGGCCCTGTGCACCCCCCACGGAGCCACAGTGCAGGGTCCCTCGGGGAACCATTCCCGTCTCCCCAAAGGTCCTCGGACCTGGTCCTGGCCCCCCCGACCCTGCCAAACGCATTCATCACGGGAATTAGAGACGAGGTCCTGCAGACACCTCTTCGCTCACACTCTGTTGAAAGCAGGGCCTGGGGGGCGGGGGGAGCGTCACCCGGGCCTGGTGGCCAAAGGGGTGAGCGCAGGGGGGTGGGCAGAGAGAAAGGAGCCTGAGGGAGCCGTGGCTATGTCCCTTCCCTATTATCCAGGGCTCTCTGCGCAGAGAGGGGCCTGCTCAGGGCTTCAGGCAGAGCCGGGAGGGCTGGTTCCCGGAGTCCCGGGTCAGGTCCATGCCATATGGACCCGTTTCCATGAAGAAGCTTCCATCACATCCTGCAGCCTGCCCCTGAGCGTCTCCCCAAGGATGGCAGGCGGGGGCGTCCCCACCGGCAGTGCCCTCCAAGGGGCGGCTGAGGCCTCTGCTCAGGGCCTGTCTCCTCGTTCCCCCGAGGCTCCTGCTAGGCAGGATTTCTCCTCCCTCCTGACAAGGGTTCTGCTCACGGGGCAGGCTCTCCCCACCCCGGGCGGCTCTGCAGAAGCGTCCCTCAGGGTCTTCATCACTTTAGAATTCAACAGGGACCCGCGGGGGACTCAGCTGTGGAGCGTCTGCCTTTGGCCCAGGCCTTGACCCTGGGGTCCCGGGATCGAGTTCCGCATCAGGCTCCCTGCATGGAGCCTGCTTCTCCCTCTGCCTGTGTCTCTGCCTCTCTCTGTGTCTCTTGTGAATAAATAAAATCTTTTAAAAAAATTTAAAAAATAGAATTCACCAAGTGAAAGAGGTGCAGGTGCGTATCACCCCCCAAACTCCAACACACAGCGTATTTCCTGCAAACACTTGGTCATGACACCTGACAAATAGCCTGAGTTTCGGAAACAAGAGTATCAAGGAGGCCGCAAGACCTGTGGCACAGGCAGGGGGCAGGGAGTGCGTGTGGCACTGGCTGGGAGGGACACGAGCCGGCCACCCTAACCCTGCTCCTCCTGGCCTTGTTTGGAAAATCGTCGGGATCCCAAGACGGGGACGGGGCAGGGATGACGTCTTACCGCACGGATTCCTGAGGTGCTTCCTGCTGCACAGTCTTGAGGAGGCCCCGAGAGCCCAGCAAGTGCTCGACTGAGGGGCTGGGGGACTCCAGGAGGGGCCCTTGCACCCGGGATGTGGTTTGCTCTGGTCCAAAGCCCTGGCTGAGAGCCATTCACCCGCAGGCCAGCAGGCTGAGGGAGAGAGAACCTTGGAGGCAGGTGAGGACACGGCCGGGCGTCCAGGTGAGCAGGGGAAGGCTTCGGCCCTGGCATCGGGCTCTGAGGGACGAGAGGACCCCTCACCAGCAAAACTGGGCAGAACCAGGACGGAATGGCACAGGTCACTTCCCTTAAAGCTGGGCGGGGAAGGGCCGTATCTTCAGGGCACATAGGACTGAAATAGTCTTCCCCCATCGCAAGGAATCGACCTTATGGGAAAGCATCCCGGACACGGCGCGGTCCAGAGCCACACTCAGATGTTGGACATGCAGGACAATAGCCCATGGCCTCCCGACAACAGGGGAAGGGGCTCCTGGGCACGCTGGCCACGTGGCTGGGCGGCAGGTGTAGCACGATCTCCATGCACGGGCTGGGAGGGTGGGCGTGGGGGGCAGAAACCCCCCAGAGGGGAGCCCTGCAGGCAGGGCCACTGCGGGCGTGAGTGGGGTCTGCAAAGGTGCTCTTAGGGCCCCGTGAGCAGAGGGCAGGCAGCTGTGTGAACCCCGGGGGCTTGGGGCAGACCGGACTCTGGGGGACACGTCTGTCGATGCAGCAGAGCCAAGGACAAAAGCCAGGGAACCCGCGGGAACAGGCTCAAGAGCAGGCGCAAAGGAAGAAGGCCTAGGACCCAACACCTTGGCCTCCGCAAGGGAGAGGACAAAGGGGATTTCACGGCAGGTCAAGGTGAGCAGCTCAGTTTCCCCGGCTGAAGAATAGGAGCAAAGAGGCCACAGCAGGAGGCGGTGGGGCTGCCAGCAAAGACACCTGATCCATTCCCTGGAGCCCCAGCGACCAGGGTGGGAGGATGGCGTCTGGCAAGAGCTCGCCAAGGAGGGATGGAGCCTGGGGTCTCGGGGGCAGCGGCGAAGGTGAGGTGGGAGGCAGGGCCTCTGGGCAGAGACCAGCGTGGGACGCGGTGACAGCGGCCTGAGCGACTCCAGAGCATCAGCGCCTGGTAGGCCACCCTGGGCCCGCAGCACAGCCACCAAGAGGAAGGAGGAGGGTGTCGGACACCAGGAACTCGGAAGCTTCAGTTCAGGGGACCCACGGAGAGGCAGCTCATGCAAGTGGAGGCTGAGAAGCTCACCTTGCGGATTTTTACCCAAGTAGACTCTGCTCTGTCCCTCCCCTTGGACAGGGTGACAGCCGTGATGTCACAGCCGCCTTCCTGCAGGAGGGTCTATTCCAGCCACTCGGGCTCCCCACAGCTGGACGCCGGGGTCAGCACCCGCCGGGGCCGGGCCGGGAGCACGTTGCTCTGTCCTGCATCCAGACACCAGTGAGCCGCCTGGCTAGCCCCTCTGCGACTCTGCTTGGGACACATGGTGATCTGCCTGGAGCTCCCCAGGTTCCAGGACCGTGGGGTGGGCTCTCGCCATGTGTGTGTCTCTCTCTGCTCAGATTTCCACTTCTCAGGAGGACACCAGTCTTGGGGGGCAGGGCTCACCCAGTGGCCTCCTCTTAACTTACCCCCGATTCCAAATAAGGTCATGTCCCACCTAAGAACTTGGCACAGCTCAGCCATGACGAGGACCCAGCCCAGGATGAAGGGGAGCCCTCAGCTGTGGAAGAGACATCCCGGGTAAGAAGCCAGGTCAGCCGAGCCCTCCGCACACGAGCATCGCTCCCCCTCCCCGGGGCCACCGCCAGCGCAGGGAGCAGCAGAGACCCCTCTGGACGAGGGATGCCCCTGGGACCTTCATGCCCACCCACGGCAAACCTTGTCTGCCCGCGCTTACAAGCCAAGACCGTGCGGCCGCGGCTGCTTCTCAGGCTCCAATTAACGCCGACCCAGCGTGGCCGCCTCGCCTGACTGAGCCTTGCAGCCCTGCCCGCCACACCTGCCAAGGGGCCACGCGGCCAGGCCCCCGGCTGCACCTGTACAGGCTTCCGCATGCCCCCGCCAAGGCCTCTGCACAGCTATGCTCCCCTGGCCCCCCAAAGGCTGCTCCCAGGTTTTTAATTGAATGTTCTCAAATTTTGTACTCGAGCCCGGAGGCACTGAGCTCTCAGAGGGCATGATTTTACAAATTGGAGAAAAAATAAAATAAAATAAACGGAAGGTCTTCTGTTCCCTCCCTGCCCCTGCTTACACCTTACGGCGAGTCCAGTGTGGGCAGGCCAAGCCCCAGAAGCCTGTGACCTCGTGTACGAGCCCAGAGGCGCCACGTGGGGCCTTGGCATCCCCGCACCATGCTCACTTCTCGTGCAGGCATCAGGGCGCCCGAGTGGGGCCAGGGACCCCCAGGACCCAGCATCCTGATCCCCGCCTTCCCCCTTCCCTGGGGCTGGGCGTGTTTGCCAGAGACCAGGCTGACTTGCTTTAAGTGTGTGTGTGACTCACGCCCGAGGGCGGAAGGGCTGCCGTCAGCAGGCCCTGCTGAATCTGGGTGCCTGGCTCATGGTGTGGACGGCCAGGCCTCTGCCCAACACACGCACGGGACGAGGCTTTGGCGCGCTCCCCTCTGCGAGCTGTCAGATCCACCCCGCGCCCACTCCCCAGCCCCTGAGGGCCCAACCAGACCCACCTGACACCTCTAGGGTTTCCCGACTGGGTCTCGTGGAGTTGCAAAGATGCAAAGGAAAGCTCGGACCTGCTTGCTGCCTCAGTGTCCTGCGTGGAGGAAGCCTGGCCCTGCCCACCCACCTCCTTCCCTGAAACGCTTGATGCGTAGCCTTCTCGGAGACCCAGGTCTCGAGCAGGGTGGGGACTCGCGGTGGGGATGCTGGACGTCGGCCAGTCACACATGCCAGTGGACAGAAGGTCATAATGTCTTTAAGAGGACCCCCCCCCCGTTTGGACCACAGGCCTCACTGTTTGCGGTTTGTGCCTTTAAGCTGAGCAAAGGACACATTCTGGTCCTGATCGCCTGCACCCCGGTGGTTTCTCCTTTATTAAAACCACAGGCGCGCCCATATCTGGCGGTGCCCCCTTCTGCTCCATGCAGCCTGGCAGGAGTCTGTGCTCACTGCGGTGGCCGTGTGCGTGGGTGGGGACCACCAGGCCCCTCCAGACTCTGACAAAGTGGACCGGATCCCGAGTGAAGGGGTGACACGTGGCACCATTGTTCCCCTCTTTGACAAGTAAGAGATCCCGTGAGCCTGGGAGCTTTATTAGAATACAGGGAAGGAGTTAGCTCCATCCCACCCATCAGGGCTGGTGAGGAGGCGCCTCCTCTGGTCTCCTCTGTGAAGTCCTGAGATGAGGCTGCATTTAACCAGTAAGCGCGAGGCAAGAGCAACGAGAACAGAAGTGACACGAGTCGGTGGGCGGGCAGGAAACCTACCTGCACATGGCATCTCGCAGCAAAGACGGGTCACAGCCCTGCGGCGACCCTGGGCGACTCCCTGGGGTCGGGGTCCTCATCTGCACTGTGGGCGGGAAACTTCAGGTGAGGCGCTGGATTTAACAGACCCACAGCCACAGAGGATGGACAAGGGGTCCGTGAGAACCACAGCCTTCTTCCCGAGCCTCACGGACACTCGTGTCCCTTGTGACGTTAAAGTGATACCCAAACTAAACCTGCACATGCATGCTTACGGCGACACCATTCTCCACATCCCAGAGGTGGACACAACCCAGAAGATGCTCAGATGATGAGTAGAGAAATAAAATAGGCGCTTGCCATGCGACAGAGCATGTGGCACCGACAAGGGCTACAATGAGGGGAACCTTGAAAACGTGGAGTTCGGTGAAAGGACCCAGTCACCAGAGACAGCGCGTCCCACGATTCCTCCGATAAGCAGTGTTCAGAGGTGGCAAATCCATGGACGCGGAGAGTGGGTTCACGTCCGCCAGAGGCTGAGGAGGCAGCGAATGGTTGCCAGAGTGTAGGTGCGGGTTTCTGTCTGGGGCGATGAAGTGTGGAAGCAGACAATGGTGATAGTCGTGTGACCTTGTGAATGCACCACCTGTCACTACTCGTACACGTCCTGTTGTGTGTATTTTACCACGACCAAAGTGACTCCTATACCCAAGCGTCCATGGATAGAAGAATGGGTGAATGGGTAAAGAAGATGTGTTGACCGCTCAGCCATAATGTAGAACGGGATCCTGCTGTTGACAGCCACAGGAATGGACCTCTAGGGTATTATGCTAAGTGAAATAAGTCAGACGAGAAGGAAAATACTGAATCATCTCACTTCCAAGAGGAATCCAAAAAAAAAAAAAAAAGCAAGTAGCAAAGTTCACAGACGCAGCACAGACTAGTGATGCCAGAGGTGGGGAGTGGGGGGGGAAGCAAAATAGGCGAAAGAAGCGGCCAAAGGTATAAACTTCCAGTTATAAAATCACCAAGTCAGGAGGATAGGAGGGATGTGCAGCATGGCGACTGCGGCTAATAACACCGTGTCGCGTATTTGAAAGTTGCCAGGAGGTAAAGTCTTGAAAGTTGTCATCACAAGAAAAAAATGTCTGCAACTATGTAGGGTGACAGGTGTTAATTAGATTCACCATGGTGCTCATTCTGCAGTGTATACGAATATGAAGCATCCCGTTGTACCCCTAAGTAATGCAGCGTTAGATGCCAATCGTACCTCAATAAAAATAAATAAACAAATAAAAATGGAGACTAATATACGGGTGTTATTTGTCGAGTCCGTCCACACCGGGCACTGCGCTGAATGCTGTTGTACTTTCTCTTTTTATGTCCCTGAGATCCTATCCCTGTTTCATAAATGAAGACGCAGGGCAGTGAAGCTGTCTGCTTGGTAGGAAACGGACCCCGGATTCTAGCCCAGGTCTATGCAACAGCCAAATCCAGTGTCACCCACTAGGTGATGCATTTCAGTCCTGAACACAGAAGGGCTTCATGGTCAACTAATTTGGGGAAGCCTTCGTTACCTGGGTTAGTTAGCCTGATGCACCCATTTTAGAGCCTTAGAAGTGCTAAGGAGCATTTCAAATCTCCAAGAGAAAGACCTAAGGCACTATTTTTGTTATTCCTCAGGCCACCTGTCACTACCTGAGGGGAGTTTGGCAAACACTGGTCTCAGCCCCGCTTTGCTTGATTGCACCACGGAGGGAGAGGACGGACCTGAGTCCAAGGTGACAACCAGTAGAAAGGAGCAGGTGCTTAGTCAGGAAGTGGATGTGGAGAGGACAGAGACAAAGGACCCCCTAGGGAGCCACATCAAGTTATTCAAGGTCAAAAAGCTGCAGAAATAATGCAGTGAAGGAGGCAGATCTTAGCAGGTAGATTCCATCATTGAATGAAACCTTGGAGGCCATCTAGTCCAACAATATCCATCCACCTTCCCATGCACCCACTCACTTACCCACCTGTCTACCCACTCACCCACTCATTCATTCATCCATCCACTTATCCATTCATCTAGCCTTCCTTTCATCCACCTGCCCACTTATCCATCATCCATCCATCTATTCATTCATCACCCACCTACTGATCCATCCATCCATTCACTCACCCACTCATTCATCCATCCATCTATCCATCGATCTATCCATCCATTCATCCACCGGCCTACTTATCCATCACCCATCCATCCACCCATCCACTCACCCAACCACCCAGCCATCAGTCCATCCATTGATTTATCCATCATCTATCCATATATGCATCCATCCACTTATCTATCCATCTGTTCCTTCACAACATGTTATTTGAGGGCCTTCAATGCATGCATCATAGTTCGAGTAACTAGAGTTTTAGTAGTGAAAAAAGAAATTCTTTCCCTCTACAAGGAAAGAAAGAAAAAAATAAACAAACACATGTATAATATATTGGAGGTATCCAAACTGTGAAGCAAAATAACCAGTGATAGGAACCAGACAGTGATGATACAACTCTTGCTTTTAATCAGTCATTCCCAGTGGAAATCCTTCTTAATTGAAAGTTGTTCTTTTTTTTTAAGATTTTATTTATTAATTCATGAGAGACACAAAGAGAGGCAGAGACACGGGCAGAGGGAGAAGCAGGCTCCCTGCAAGGACTCCGATGCAGGACTCAATCCCAGGTCCATGGGATCACGCCCTGAGCTGAAGGCAGACACTCAACCGCTGAGCCACCCGCGTGTCCCGAAAGTCTTCCTTAATGGAACTGAAATCAATCTACTCTAGGTTTTGGCTCTTGGTGCAAACTTTGCTCTCTGAGATGTTCCTCTATCCTTTGCCAGGTATCCAGGAATCTGATCGGAACCTCAGTGAGCCTTCTCTGGCCTGCATGAGGTTCATGACCTCTGCTCTCCCTGACTGCTCACCACTCACTCAGTGTTCAATCTACGTTCACTGGATGACTCCTGGGACCAGATTCTGTGTGAAGGCTTCAATGTACAAAACTGAGTGAGGCAGAGACCTTGGTTTTGAATTGTTCAGAGTCACAGGAGGAAGAGAAATAATTACAACAAAATGTACAATGGACATATGTAGGCGTGCTCTACCCAAGACTCCATTGCTGCATCAGCCTCCAATTAGCCTCCCTGACTCCAACCGGGCCTTCCCAAACCATCCTGTCTAGTGGAGGATCCAGAAGGTTCTTTTTAGAACATGAGCCAAGAGACAAGAGCACGTCAATGGTGTGTTTGTGAGAGGGTGGAGCAGAAAGTAAGTAAATTATGACAAATCTACTTGACGGGCTATTAGGCAGCATTTACAGTCATTGTGAAAAGTTCCATGTAATAAAACAAAAAGGGCTTTTCATATAACATTGAGTACAAACATGAATTGCCAAATTGAGTGTGTACAGTAGCATGACAGTGTGGGGTCTGTGTCTGTCTGTTTGTGGAAGGGGCTGGGGTTTGCTTACACTGAACATGGCACGTGAGAACAGGTCCAGAGTGCAGAGGCGCCCCATGTCCGTGTTCAGGGGCCAGGAGCAACCTCCCATGTGCAGCATCTGAAGACACTAAGGAGATCCCGGGCACAGCGTGAGTTCTCCAGTTGAAGAAGAAATCACGTTTACCCCAAAGATAACCCCACTGCCCAAAGTCCATTGGGAACAGGCTGCCATTTGCAAACTCACCAAGTAAGGACTGGGGCTGGGCTGGAGCTCCATGCAGGAGCAGGTCTCTCATCCAAGGTCAGGAAGACCCATAGGGAGACAGAGGTGCCTTCCAGGCTTCCGCTGTGCAGCATGGTCACCTCCTTCAAGTGGGCTGGGGGTTCCGCTCAGGGTCCTGTGTGCTGAGGTGGCCACGTGCTCTGCAAGGGCAGCCCTGGAGCATCTAAGTCTCCATGCACCGAGGTGTTGCTACTTCCCAGGGTCTACACAGCACAGAGGACCCTGCTCTGGCCACAGGAACTGCTCCAATTGGGGGCTGCATGGAATAGAAATAAAGCCAAGCACGGAAGAAAGGACATGCATGCAGCTCTGGCTGGATCTTGAACAAAGCAGATGATTCCTTGTCTCTGAAGAGCTTTTGCCGTGGATGGGATGGGGTTGGGGGCTCAAAGAAACAAGAGACAGCCTTCTGTCACCAACAAACGCACAGCCTAATGAGGATGGCAAGAATGACAGCAGCCAAGCCAGTCCCTCTGGGTGTTGACTGCCACCGGCCCCTGTGCTGTGGGCCCGAGGAAATGGCAGACTGGGGCAGGACCACCCAGGGAGGACCTCAGAGGAGCACCACGTGACTTGAATTCCAAGAGATCTTCATCAGCAGAGTGACAAGGCAGGTGCATCAAGGGCCGACTCTGAAAACCAAGGACAGGGAGCCTGCCCTGGGGAAGACAGTCACCGGGCCCTGAGCGCTGGAGGATGCTGGGAGGGGTGGACGAGGCGCCCGAGGGCAAGGACAGGGGAGTTAGGGGTAGGGTCTCAGGGTCAGTGTGGGAGACTTGCCGGGGAGAACACCAGCCTGGGCCTACACCTCCCTGGAGTGGCGGTTCTCCATTCTCCACTGAGACATGCAGTGTGATGGGAGCACGCACACGCACATGCACACACACATGTACACACTCATGCACACACAGCCACAGACACAGGTACACACATGCACAAATATGAACACATGTGCACACATAGTCACACACATACTCAGATGCATACACTTACTCATACACATGAATTCACATGTGTGTACAAATGTGCAAACACACACATACACTCACACAAATGCATGCACATTTGTGCATGTGCACATGCATGTGGATATATACATCCTCTTGTGTGTGCACATGCACATGGATGCTCAAACGTGTGTATGCACATACATACTTTTGTGCTTACACATACTCGCAAATATGCACATGCACACATATGCTTACACACTCACACATATGTATACTCACATGCACACACACACACACACACACACACACTGAACCTCAGGCTGATGAGGAGAAGGGCACCTGCCCTGTTGGTGTGAGCCGTGGAAGCAGCCTGGCTTGGCAGCCCGCAGTCAGAGCTCAAGCCCCCGCACCTGGGTGTCACGGCATGAATCATGACCTATGTGACCGGCTGCCAGGGGACAGGCAGTGTCAGACATGCGGGGAGAAGCAACGGAGCAGACACTTCAGCGTGCTCCCTTTTTGTAGTGAGCCCGACCGCAGAGAGCCGCTAGGGAAGCCTTCTGGTCTGGGAGGGAGAGGAAGGGGCAGCTGGGGGAGGGAGGAAGAGAAGGAGGGGAGCCTCTCCTCCCTGGCTCTGGCCCTAGCTCCTGCCCTCCAGCCCCTGGGCCTGGACCCGGGGACCCCAGCATCCTGCGCAGCCACTCACTCTCGATCCGTCCCGTCAGCTACATGAGTGAAGCGACATTCTCTCCTTAACAGCTGAGGCCCAGCACTGGGCGGGAATTGGAGGGTGGGCAGCTCACAAAAGGGGGCAAAATGGAGCCCAAAATGGAGCATGAGATCATCTGGGATCCACCCCCAAGTTGGTCCTGGGAGGGAAGAAGTTTCTGGAATAGACCGCTGGAGGTTGCTGTGGACCAGGTTCGGCGGCTCGGTGGCAACATCATCCCTGCCCGCGGAGAGCGGGGTGGGCAGGCCCCAGCTGGCTCCCTCTGAAAGCAGCTGCCCGATTCCCAGGCCAGCCTGGACACGGAGCTCCTTCTCCAGGGGCCTCCTGCCCAGGGCCGGGCGCCCAGGGATTATCCCGCTTGCAAAGGGCCTCACGGGTGTTGGCGGCTTTGGCAGTTACTGAAAAGGAAGCATGGTTACTATTCATGTCTTGTGTTGAGAAATCTCTATAAAGTTTTACAGCCGCAAATGTAAAAGGGGTTTTTATCAGCTCGACATCCTTCCCTACTTTCCTGCCCCCACCCAGAACCTCGCCTTTTGTCTCCAGCCGCCCGAGAGTGGGGGTCTTCAGACAGCTGCCGCTGTGCCCGGGGAGGTGTGGAAGCACCTGCAGGGAATGAGGAGCCGATCTGCAAATCCCACCCAGCAATCCCACCCGAACCCGTGTGGTCTTGTCCTTCATCCACTTCCAGCCCCACAAAGGAGGCCAACGTCTCTGCCAACTTCATTCCCAAGCTGGACAAGTGCACTTGGAAGGCCAGGTGCTCAGAACACAGAAAATAGAAAGATGCGATAAGAAAGCAAATCAATGCACATACAGGGAGCGGGTCTGGCTCAAGAGGACCCCATGCTGGGCTTCGTGCTCTGCGGTGTGGTCTTGAGATGTGTCATAAATGTGAACACACTCTCCTCTTGCATGAGGCCTGACAGTGTGAGGAGCAGCGTGAGGGCTGGGACGTCGGGCTGGGGAGGACAGCAGTACTCCCCGCAGGGTGGTGGGGAGGCAGCTCGAAGAGGGAGGTCCCTGCAAAGAGCCAGCATGCATGCACGGCAGGACCAGAGGGGCTTGCAGAGTTTGAGGAGAAGCAGAGAGGCCACATGGCTGGAACAGGGCCATCCAGCGGGTGAGCCCACGGGGGCCCAGGAAGAAGGACCAGAGAGGCCCAGGACTCGCCAGCCAGGGCCAGGGCCCGGGGCTTTAGTTTAGGGATAGGGCAAGCTCCAGAGGTGTGGAGCAGGTGAATGGCATTATCTGATCTTTTCTTTTACAGACCGGCCTGGCTGCAGAGCAGGAAACAGAGTGGGAGGGCGGGCGGGGCAGGGAGCTGTGCAGACGGCGGGCTCTGCAGGTTGGAGAGCGTGCAACTCTGAATGTGTGGGTGCAGAGCAGGAGGCATGAGGAGTGAGGGAAAGGAGCCCCCGGAGGCCTGCTCACAGCACTCAGATCAAAGTCACAGCTCTCGGCCCTCACGCCCACCTGCAGTCCACCTGCAGAGCCAGCGTGCCATCCTGACTCTTCCACTTCCCATCACACACATTAGGTCACAGACACAGCCAGGACAGGTCCTACAGCCTTGAACTAGGGCAAGCGCGTGGCTCAGCTGAGGAATCCTGGGACAGAATTCTGCCTACAGAAAGTCTCAGCACGAGGCCATATTCCAACCAGACCTTACAATGCCATCCGCCTCTTGTGCTCATGGCGGCCTGTCCCCACTGCGCCATGGGGCCAGGAAGGAAGGAGGGTGGAAGGCAAGTCAGCAGCAAGGAACCTGGCACCAGTGGTGAGCATCTCTCTCCCACTGGGGGGGCTGTAGTGAAGCACCTGCCAGGGTGCTGGGATCCCACTGGAAAAATACAGTTCATCTCCAGCATGAAAAGAGCTTAAGGATCATCACTCCTGTCTTCACAATATGAAAATACAATGAGCAAATTGAAAATCAACAACTTAGGTCTATCAGAGAATTGAGGCCCCACGGCACAGTGCCGCCCTGACAACCGAAGAGAGAGACAGGGAGGCAGAGAATCACAGCTGAGGCCGGCTTCCTGGGAGCAGGAACTGCGGGCCAGGATCCGGCAGGACATTCATGCAAGGATGGATGCACGTCTGGAGGCTGTCCCTGGAGGGCTGAAAACTGCTGGGGGCCCAGGTTTTGTGGTGTTTCTCTCAGCTGGGTCTCAGGGTGAAAGTCAGAAGACGAGTGCACCAGGGAAGGACAGGGCAGGGGAGTGGGGGGAGGAACCAGCTATGCCTGAGGGGTTCTGTTCTCCCTAACAAAGCCTGCCTGTCCTCAAGGGAAGCTAGTTTCCTAGAGCCTGACCTGACTTCTAGCACTCTTTATCTCAGTAAGGGGAGAATAAACAGATAAAAAACACATCTGAAGGTCACAGCTCAAGAACTCAGGCCCACTAAGAAAAAAAAATTAAACATGGGGTGCCTGGTGGCTTAGTCAGTGAAACATCCACCTTCAGTTCAGGTCATAATCCCAGGGTCCTGGAATCGAGTCCCGGGTCAGGCTCCCTGCTCAACGAAGACTCTGCTTCTCCTCCCCCTCTACCCCTCTCCACCCCCACTCATTCTCTCTCTCTCTCTCTCATATAAATAAATAAATAAATAAATAAATAAATAAATAAATAAAATCTTTATTATTTTTTTTTAATTTAAAAGTCAAATGTAATCATGAAACCATGAAACCCTTGCCTTCCTCAATACCTTATTACCAATCAGGCTCCAGTATGATGGTGGAGGGGGGAGGGTGGTTAAAGAAGAAAGAGCATCAAGATACAGACTCTATTTAAGAAGGAAGTGTTAGGGAAACCCAGAAGCAACAGGGGCGGGGGGCAGCAAACGAACAAAGGAACTGATGCCTCTGGCACATGAGCAACCACCAAACACAGCCCCACTCTCCGGCAGAACAACTTAAAACCTCACTCTAAAAGCCTGATTTCCTCAGTTCCTATTACCAGATATGCCATTTCCAGCTTTCAAGAAAAAATATTAAAAGGCATGCCAAAAGGCAGACAAAACCACAGTCTGAAGAAACAAAGCAGACTCAGACACTGCACAGATGCTGGAATTATCAACCTGGGAATTTAACACATCTATGATTAATATGCCAAGGGCTCAGTGGAAAGAAGACAACATTCAAGAACAGATGGGTAATTTAATGATAGAGATGAAAACTCAAAGAAAAAAAATCAAAGGGAAATTACATAAATCAAAAACAATTTAACAGAAATGAAGAAATGCCTTTGATAGGCTATCAAAGTAGACCAGACATGGCCAAAAAAAATAAATAAATAAATCAGTGATCTTAAAGATACATCAATAAAAATTTGCAAAATGAGGGCAGCCCAGGTGGCTCAGTGGTTTAGCACTGCCTTCAGCCTAGGAGCCTGATCCTGGAGACCTGGGATCGAGTCCCATGCTGGGCTCCCTGCATGGAGCCTGCTTCTCCCTCTGACTGTGTCTCTGCCTCTCTCTCTGTCTCTATCTCTCTCTCTGTCTCTCATGAATGAAATATTTTTGAAATTAAAAAATAATAAAAATAAAATAAAATAAATAAAAATAAAAATTTGCAAAATGAAATAGAAATAAGAAAAAAGTATGAACAATGTGGAACAGAATACTCAAAAACTGCAAAATAATTACAAAAGAAGTTGTATATGGGTAATGGAATACCAGAAAGATAAGAGAGAGGAAGGCTAGAGAATATGCAATATTTGAGGTGATCATGGCTAAGAATCTACCAAAATTAATCACAGAAGCCAAACCACAGATTCCAGAAGCTCAGAAAACACCAAGCATAATAAGCAACCAAACTCTATCTATAGGCTTATTATATTCACACTGCAGGAAACCAAAGACAAAAAGAAACCTTGAAAGAAACAAACCAGAAGAAAAAGCTTACCCTTCATGCAACAAGGATAAGAATTACATTATTAGATTCCTCTCTAAAAACCATGAAAGTAAGAAGAGATTGGAGTCAAATATTTAAAGAGTTGAAAGCAAAATGCACCGATCTGGATGTCTGTATTCAGCACAGTTAGCCTTCAAAAGTGAAGGAGAAGTACTTTCTCAGATAAATAAAAACTGAGGACACTTGCCGACAGAAGACCTGCTCTTCAAGAAATGATAAAAGACATTCTTCAGAGAAAAGGAAAATTATATAGATCAAAACTCAGATCTACAGAAAGAAATGAAGAGCACCAGAGAAAGAAGAAAAGTCTAATAAAATATTTTATTTTGCTTACTCTTAACTTAATAGATAACTGTTCAAAGTAATAATAATAAGGTACTAGGTGATTAAAATATATGAATGAATGAAAGGAATGGCAGCAATGCTATAAGGAGTGGAAGGGGGAGATACAGAATACTCTGCTATCCCTACACCACCTGCAACCTGATTACACGGTGTCATTTGAAGATAGGTAAGTTGTGAATGCATATTGCAAAGGCTGGGAGATATATACGTATAAATGTATACTAACAGAGGACAGAAATGGAATGATAAGATGCTCAATTAAAACTAGAGAAAGCAGAAAAAGAGAGGAATATTTTTTAATGTCAATAACTGGCAAGTGTAATGAATAGAAAACAGTTACAACCATGGTAAGTAGTGATCCACCTCTACCTATAATTACTTTAAAGGTAAATAATCTGAATACACCCAAGGAAAGGCAGTTACTGTCAAAGTGGATGACAAAGAATATATAGGTTAAGTATAAGAAACCCATTTTCAATTCAAAGACACAGATACATTGAGTCAAGAGATGGAGAAAGATATACCATGTTAATGCCGATCAAAAGAAAACTTAGGGGACTTCAGTAATTTCAGACAAAGCACCCTTCAAAATAGGGAAAATTATCAGGAATAAAGAGGAGCATTACATCATGATAAAAGGATCAATTACCCACAGATACATAAGAGTCTTTAACGTGAACTCACCTAACAAAAGTGTCAAAATATGTGGGGCAAATAACTGAGAGAAATACAAGGAGAAACAGACAAATCCACTATTGGAGTTGAAAACTTCAACACCCCCCCATTAGTAATTGACAGATCCAGCAGACACGAAATCAGTAAGGACATAGTTGAACCGAACAGCACTATCAATCAACTGGATATAATTGACATTTATAGAATTCTTCACTCAACAACAGCAGAACACACGCTCTTCCTAAGCTCATATGGGACGTTAACCAAAATAGACATTCTTGGCCATAAAACACACCTTCACAAATTTAAAAGAATATAAATCATAGAAAGTATTCTTGCATACCACAACAGAATTAAACTTGAAATCAATAACAGAAAACAAGTTGGGAAGTCTCAAAATGCTTGGAAAGTAAACTACACACTGCTAAATAACACATGGATCAAAAAATATCTCAAGAGAATTTTTAAGATATATTTAATTAAATGAAAATGAAAGCCCAATCTATCAAAATTTGTGAGATGCATCAAGAACAAGGCTTAGAGGGAAATTTATAGCATTGAGTGCATCTATTAGAAAAGAAGAAAGATAGAAAATCAATATTCTACCTTAAGAAACTCTTAAAAGAAGAGCAAATTAAAGTAAGTAGAATAAAATAAATAATAAAAATTGGAGCAGAAACAAAAATTGGCAATCAATAGAGATCAATGAAACTAAAAGCTGGTTCTTCAAAAAGATCAATAAATGTGATAAACTTCTAGCTGCACTAAGCAAGAACTAAGTATAGACACAAATTACTGATCAGAAATCAAAGCATGATCATCACTGATTCCATAGACATTAAAAAGATAATAAAGGAACTTATGAGCAACTCTGCCCACTACTATTTATCAGATGTAGTCTATCACCACGTCTATTCAAATCGTCCTAGATGTCCTAGCTAATGCAATAAGACAAGAAAAAAAAAAGCTATACAGATACAGATAGGGAAAGAAGAAATAAAGTGGTTCTTGTTTACAGATGACATAATTGTCTTGCAGAAAATCCTAAAAAATACACACACACACACACACACACACACACACACACACCACCTTGGAAGTAATAAGTTATAAAGCAAGGTTACAGGATACAGGGTCAGTATACAAAAGTCAATTGCTTTTATGAGCAATGAACAATTAGAATTTGAAATTAGAAACACAATATCACTTACGTTAGCAAAAAAAAGTAAATACACATAAATCTAACTATATCTATACAAGATATACATGAGGAAACTAACAAAATTGATGAGAAGAATCAAAGAAGACCAAAATAAATGGAGACCTGTTCATCTTCATGGATTGTTAATATGTCAATTCCTTTCAACTGGATCTATAAAGCCAAGGCAACCACAAAATTCTACCGTGTTAGTTTGTGGATATGGACAAATCGATTCTAAATTTTATCTGAAAAAGCAAAGATCCAGAATAAACAACCTAATATGAAGAAAAACAAAGTCAGAGGACTGATAATACTTGACTTCGAGATTTATTATAAAGCTTCAGTAATCAAGAAAATACTGTATTAGAAAGAAAAGAATAAAAAATAGATTAGAGCACCTGGTTGGCTCAGTTGGCTGAGTCTCTGACTCTACATTTTGCTTCAGATAATGATCTTGGGGTCATGGGATCAAGTCCCAAGTTGGGCTCTATGCTGGGTATAAAGCCTGCTTGGGATTCTCTCTCTCCCTCTGTCTCTGCCTCTCCCTACTGCCTGCACTCTCTCTCTCTCTCTCTCTCTCTCTCTCTCTCAAAAAAAAAAAATCAATAGAACAGAATATAAAGCCCAGAACAGACCTACACAAATATAAGCAATTGATCTTTTCAAATGAGCAAAGGCAATTTAAAGGAGAATAGTCTTTTCAAGAAATAATGTTGAACATTTACACATCTATACACAAGAAAAATAAATTTAGACACAAATCTACTTCATACACACACACACACACACACACACACACACACACACACACACACCTAACTCAAAATGGATCATGAACCTAATTTTAAAATACAAAACTACAATTTTGTTTTTTTTAAAAGATGTTATTTATTCATGAGAGACAGAGAGAGAGAGAGAGGGAGAGAGACAGAGACAGAGACAGAGACAGAGACAGAGACAGAGACAGAGACAGAGGGAGAAGCAGGCTCCATGCAGGGAACCCGATGTGAGACTTGATCCCGGGACTCCAGGACCATGTCCTGAGCAAAAGGTAGATGCTCAACTACTGAGCCACCCAGGCATCCCAAACTACAAAATTTCTAAAAGATAACATAGGATAAAATCTAGGTTACAGGGTTTAGAGATGACTATTTAGATACCACATCAAAAGCATGATCCATGAAAAAATTGACAGGTTGGATTTCACTGAAATTAACATTTTCTACTCTGCCAAAGATACTGTTAAGAGAATGAGGACAAGCCACAGACTGGGAGATAGTTGTTGCAAACTACATATGTCATAAAGTACTCATATCTAAAATACACAAAGAAGTTGTTAACACTAAGTTTCTCAAACTTATTAAAACAACAGTAAGAAAACAACCAACGAAGTTTTTAAAAATGAAGAAAAGATCTGAACAGAAATCCCACCAAAGATTTACAGATAGCAAATGAGCATTTTAAAATATATTCAACATTGTATGTCAGAAAATTGCTAACTAAATCAACAAGATACCACCAGACACCTATTAGAATGGCAAAATTCCAGAACACTGACATTCTGGTGAGGATGTGAAGCAACAAGAACTCTTATTCATGGATGGTGTGGGAATGCAGAATAGTACAGCCTCCATTGGCAGTTGGGCAGTTTCTTACAAAACCAAACATACTCTTACCAAGAGATCAGTAATTGCGCTGTTAGGTATTTACCCAACTGATTGGAAAACATATCTATAATAACAACAATGACAACAACAACAAAATCTAATAAATGTTTGATGTGATCTTATTCAGTTTCCAGCCTCCCCCCCCAAAAAAACAGAAGAAACTAAGATTTTCTTCAGTAGATGAAGGGATAAACAAACTGTAATACAGCTGTATATTGGAATGCTATTCAGCAATTTAAAACAAATGAGTAATCAAGCCATGAAAAGACACTGAAGAACCCTAAACGGACATTGCTAAGTGAACGTAGCCTCTCTGAAAAGGTCCCATAATATATTATTTCAATGATGTGGTATTAAAGGAAAGGCAAAGCTATGGAGGCAGTAGGGAGAGATGTGTAGGTGAAACACAGGTGATTTGCAGAGTGGAGGAAGTATTCTGAAGAAAAGTGTAATGGTGGGTGATGACATAATGCATTTGTTAAAACTCAGAGAACTTTACAACACAAAGAGTGAACCAAAGTGTAAACTATGGACTTTAGTTAATAATAATATATCAATATTGGTTCATTAATTGTAACAAATGTACCACACTAATGCAAGATGTTAATAATAGAGGAAAGTGTATGGAGATGGAGCCATATGGGAGCTCTATGTGCTATCTGTTCAATTTTTCTGTAAATCTAAAACTCTAAAAATTAAGTCTATTAATTAAAAATGTGTATACTGAGAGACTGTCAGGTTTATGAAGATGAAACAATTAAGCAGACACAGCCACCACCTTTAACGACTCACTGTCTGGTGGAAGAGACAGCAACATAAGTCAGCAATTATGGAGTGTGGATGGATGCAAAACAGGAAATGTAGGAGATGGGGGGTACCAAGGATAAAACAATTAGCTCTGTGGAAAAAAAGAGGTCAATGAAAGGCTTCTGTAAGCTATAAAGGGCTATAAAATATAAATCTGTTATTATTATGGTGGTTGTTATTAGTCTTATGGCATTTCATTTACTTTCTCAGACAAACAAAACAGAGAGAATTCATCACCTACAAACCTGCTCTGCAAGAAAGGTTTAAAAATGTATTTCAAGGAGAAGGTAAATGACATAGGTCAAAAACTTGGATCTACATTTAAAGAGGAAGAGTAACAGAGAAGAAAAAAATGAAGGTAAAAGTCTTTTTTTTTTTATTCTTAATGGATCTAAAAGATAATCAATTTCTTGAAATAATAACAATATATCGAGTGATAATAGCATACGGAGAGTTAAAATAAATGACAGCAGCGCCATAGTGATGGGAAGGAGAAAGTGATACCATAAGCACAATGTATGTAAAGCAGTATAGTATTACCGGAGATGGACCCCAAATATTCAACTTTATATTAGAAACTCCAGGACAACCACTAAAGAGTATAATCATTTACTAAGAAATGAAAGGAAATTCAATCATATAAAATGCCCAATTAAAACCATAATAGGCAGAAGGAAAAAGAGAAAAGAAATAAAAAACAAATGCAATAAATAGAAAATAATTACAAACATGGTAGAAACTAATCCAACTACACCAATAATCACTCTTAATGGGAATGGTCCAAATATACCAAAACCAGAATGTCGTAGTAAATAAGAAAAAAGAGGGAGATCTAACTATAAGCAGTCTCCTAGAAACCCACTTTAAATATAAAGACACAGAGAGGCTAGAATTAAAGGGATAAAGAAAGCTATATCAAACTAACATTAATAAAAATAAAGAAAGTTGGAATAACTACAAAATTTTAGATAGACCCAACTTCAGAACAAGGTAAAGGGGTCAATTCTCCACAAACATATAATATTCCTAAACATGTATGCACCTACCAACAGAACATCAAAATACACAAAGCAAAATCTGATAGAATCACAAGGATAAATAGACAAATCCACTATGACTGTTGGAGACTCTAACACTCTTCTGACCCAGCATATTAGTGAGGACATAATTGAACTGAGCAGCACCACTGATCAACTTGATTTAATTGACATTCATAGAATATTTCATCCAACAATAGTTCAATGCATATTCTTCTCAAGTTTTCATGAGACATTCAGCAAGACAGACCACATTTTGGCCCATAAAACACAGCTTAACAAATTTTTTAAAATAGAAATCAGACAGAGTATGTTCCCAGACCACAACAAAGTTAAAAATAAAATGCAGAAAAGTAGCTGGAAAATCCCAAATGACTTTGAGATGGAATAACATACTTTTAAATAACACATGGGTTAAAGAGAAAGACTCCAGAAAAGTTAAAGCCAACTAAATGAAAATTAAAATACAACAAATTAAAGGACATCCCGTAAAAGACCTGATTAGTATTCTTCAAAACTGCCAAGGTCATTGAAAACAAGAAATGTCTGAAAAACCACCACATCCAAGAGGAGCTATATATAATGTGGGATCCTAGGACATTGGTTAACAACAGAGAAAATCTGAGTAAAGTACAGATTTTAGGTAACAATACTGTATCAACATGGGTTTGTTAGTAGTAATAAATGGACCACATTAATGTATATGGTTAAAAATAAAGGAATTGGGATGTGGGATATATGGGGGCTCTTTGTATCTGTGATTTTCCTGTGAAACTAAAACTGCCCTAAGATTTTAAAAGTTTATTTAATAAAAATGTACAATCAGAATCTGCATTACACAGTGAATAAAGTGCTTTGAGGGAAATTTATAGCTATTAGTGTATATATTACAAAAGAAAAAAATCTAAATTCAGCAAGGTACTTTCAACCTTAGGAAACTAGAGAGAGCAGAGTAATTAAAACTCAAGCAGGAAAAAAATAATAAAAATTAGAGCAGATCAATTAAGTCAAAGAGTAGAAATCAGCAGAGAAAAATCAATGAAAACAAAAATAGATTCTTTAAAAAAAAATCAATAAAATTGAAAACCCTTAGCTAGTCTAACCAAGAAAATAAAGGGGAGGACATTAATTATTAATATCAGAAACAAAAGAGGATCCTTCATCCCTGATCTCATGGATGTTAAAAAGAAAATAAAAGAATCCTATGAACAAGTTTATGCCCACAAATTTGATAACTTAAATTCAATAGACCAATTAATTCCTCGACAGACACAAACTACCAAAACATCCATATGGAGAAATAGATCATCTGAATGGTTTATATCTATTGAGAAAATTGAATAAATAGTTAATTCATGTTACAAAAAAAAAAAAAGCAGGAAACAAAAAACACAGCACCAGGTCCAATTGTTTCACTGGTAAATTCTGTCAAACATTTAAGAAAGAAATTATACCGGGGCCCCTGGGTAGCTCAGAGGTTGAGTATCTGCCTTTGGCTCAGGGCGTGATCCTGGGGTCCTGGGATCAAATTCCGCATTGGGCTCCCTGCATGGAGCCTGCTTCCCCCTCTGCCTGTGTCTCTGTCTCTCTCTCTGTGTGTCTCTCATGAATAAATAAAATCTTTTAAAAAAAAATTTTGCCAATTCTTCACATCCCTACCAGAAATTAGAAGCAGAGGAAATACTTCCAGCCCATTCCATGAGGTCCGCATGACCTTGATATCAACACCAGCCAGACAGTATGAGAAAGGAAAGCTACAGACCAGTGTCTCTCACGAGTGTAGACACGACCCTCCCCTGGACCCGGTCAATGCAACAGCACATCGTGCTCCAACCGTCAGCCTCCATTCCCCCCCCCTACCCTGGCTGATGGAGCAGGGGACAGCCCACCTGGCGTGGTGTTGCTGCCATCTGGCAGATGGAGCCTCCAGCAGACCCCGGGGCCCTTGTTGGAGCAGTGGCCTGCGACACGGGGAGCACATCTGCCCTTAAACAGCGGTCTCCGTCGCTGGCGTAGCTGAGCGTGGGCCTGGCTCTGGTGGTCACCCCAGGTGTCAGCTGCGGCTTCAGCACCCCGGCCAGGATGGGCTCCCCAGGAATGCCCGGGGCCCCAGCAGGACCTAGACGGGGCCTTCTGTGATCTGCTCTGCTCAGGCAGCATCAGCGGAGCCACCAAGTCTGGTCCCCATCATCCCTGCGCACCTGCTGGTACCTGTTCCCAGTCCCCGGCCCTGAACGTGCAGCCGGCAGCTTTGAGAGCCTCCACACTGTTTGCACGCTCCTGAGGACAAAGTGTCTCCAGCTTACATGACACCCACTGGAAGGGATCGTCCTGGGCACCCGGTGTCGCCTCCACATTCCCCTCCTGGAGCCCCCCACCCCACGGCCCGGCGTTGGTGCTCCCTCTGCAGACACCGCACTTAGGGCTGATCTTGCTTGTACACTTATTTACTAGCTTGTTGTCTGTGGTTAGATGCACACACCCACACACGCACCACAGCACATATGGTGCACACAGCACACCACGCATGTGAACATAAGCTCCTGCTTGCAGGGGGCTTTGCTCATCTTGCACACTCGTGTTGACTCCACGCCCAGCTCAGCACCTGGACAAAGAAGGAATGAATAATGAGTGAGTGAATGAATGAGGTGGGAGGCACCCCTGTCTGCAGGGTGGGGTGTAGGGTTCGCAGCCAGCTGGACCTGGGTCCAAATCCTGGCTCCATAATTTAGCAGCTGCATTGACAGGGACGAGGCCGCCATCGGAGATTTGTGTGCGGAGCATGGAGAGAGACACTTGCCACTCCTGTGACCCCGCTGGCGCGGATGCCATCAAAGCAAACCAGCCACTCCGTCCGACTGTCATCACGTGATGGAGGAAGTCCCCTGGTCTGTCCTAACCTGAAATTCCACCAAGAAATAAAGTCTTCCCTGCCACCTTGCTGACCACTGAGAGCGTTTGGAAAGACCCGGAATACCCAGCCACGGGGGGACGGGGCACCCAGGTCTTAAACACGTTCACAAAGAGTTGAGTCCAAAGATATACTTCGTGTGCAGCCGCCCTTCTATTGTGGGAAAGTGCTGGGCCAGGCAGTGACCAAGGCTCCATCTGCGCAGCGGGGACCCCGGGCTCCTGTCCCCGCTCAGCCCGACTCCGGGGTGCTGGATCGCTGGGCAGCTCTCCCCCAGTAGGACTCCACGTGGTGGGGATTCCGCAGCTGCTGGCGGGAGCAGGGGACACGGTCTGTGGGGTGCTCAGAATAGGGCCTGGCCCGTGGCCCCATCAGCTCTTCCAGTTTAGAGTTTGGAGACAAAGGAAAGGTCCAGAAAGAAACAGAAAAAAAAAAAAAAGGAAGAAAAGAAAGAAGAAAGAAAAGAAAGAAAGAAAGAAAGAAAGAAAGAAAGAAAGAAAGAAAGAAAGAAAGAAAGAAAGAAAGAAAGAAAGAAAGAAAGAAAAAGAAACCTGGAAAAAAAATAGTAATAGCTTTCGCTTGAGTGACTGGATTAGGATTATTTTCTTTTCACTCTTCTCTGTTTTCTATAGTGTGCATGTAATGCTTTTGGAGGGAAAAATACCACTTAAATGGAAGTGAAGTGCCCCAGAGTTGGTGGCCGGCCGGGCGGGCGGGCGGGCAGGGGTGCGGGCGCCTGCTGAGAACGCCGCCGAGCATCCTTCCTCTTGAGACAAATCCACTTGGAACCACTTCATCCCCGCGTAGAGCGGATTGCAGCTGAGACCAGCCTGAGGACGCGCCAGTTCCTGCAACACCTTTCTGGAACACGCCGCCCGCCCGGCGCTGCTCGGCAGCCTGGGGAAGACAGGCAAGCGGCTGGCTCGCTGGCTCAGGCTCTGAATCTCTTTGTTAGTTGAAGCCAAAAAAGATTGTCTTCCCCAGACATTGTTCTAATCAGGCTCCTGGAGGGTTGGGGGGGGGGTGCTCTCCAGGTGCAGAGCCTGGGACTCCCTCATGGGGGTCACCCAAGTCCACCTGGCATGTCCCTCCCGCGGCTCCACAGACGCACAGACGGGACACCGACAGCCTCTCCAGTCGGAGAGCCAGGGCCCCGGGAGGGCAGAGGCGTCCTCTGGCCGCGAGCTGCTGGCCGGCCCGGGGGGCCTGTGCCCGGGAGGCTGCTGGGCAAGTGTTTTCAGTGCCCTGTGCCTTCGGATGCAATTTTCTGACACTGAGTCACGAAAGATTCGGCGCCCTTCGTAGGTGCCAGCCTTGGAGAAAGACACCATGGGCTATTTTTAAATGTGCAAGACAGGGCCCTTCCTTTGAGGAGCTGGTGGTGGTCATCCATGGATGTGCGTGAGAAGCGAGGCACCGCCCCGTATCACGAAGGCCCCTCCACGGGCCGGCCTGAGGCTCCCCCGGCCTGACCCCTCCGCTCAGCCCAGGAGCACTCGCTGGGTGATTTTCTGCACCGGCATTCGGCACAGAGCAGGCCCCGAGTGTCCCCAGCCCCGCTGGCTAAGCATTTGGCACCTGTGCGAAGCCACAGAGCTAGCGAGTACGGAGACCCGAGGCGGGGAGGGCTTCCCGCCAGCAAGGAAGGGGTTGGAGCACCGTAGGACTTAGCTCGATGTCACAGAGGGGGCAGTTGTAGTGGGCTGGACACGGTGCAGACGGGAGGTGAGCGGGCACAGCCCTGGCTGCCTCACGTCCTCCACACCCTGCCCGACCCTGTCAGGACAGGCCTGACGTCCAGAGCTCCCAGGAGCCCACGCGCCACCCCCTGTCCCCCCTGAATCCAGGAAGGGGCTTCTGGAGGCTGAAGTCCATGAAGTGTCCCGGCGTGGACTCACCCGGGGGAGCCAGCAGGGCTCCTGCCATCACCGCCGCACCCGGCACCTGCAGCCTCAGAGCGGGTCACATGCACTGCTGCCCAGGACTCGCTGAGCTGGGGAGCACAGGTCCACAGAGGGGACGGAGCACCATCGGGGCTTGCACACAGGATGTCAGCGAAGTCACAAGCGGTCAGAGACACACGTGGATGGCATGATACGATTGGCGCTGACGTAGGGGACCCGGGGAGTGGCGGAGGCATGCCCGTGTATGACGGGAGGGCCAAAGACTACCCCCGATCAGGCTGCGGGGCCGGGCGAGGCTGGTGAGGGCGCGGGGCCAGCGTCCCTGGTTCTAACTATTTGCATTTATTTTCACAAACAGGGACCCGAACTGCAAGACTAGCAGACGGCGACCCCGTGTTAAAGCCACACAGTGTTGCCCGGCAGCTTATCGGCCACGGTGACTGGACATTTCCTACACCCCAGGCCAGAAGGTCCTGCAGGTTGCTCCTCGGGCTCCAGCAGACCCAGGGCAGGGCACAGGTGCTGCATGTGCTCCGGGCGTGCACTGCACGGATAGCGGGTGAGCCGGAAGTCTGTGATGCAGGGGCTGGACGGTGAGGGAGGTGGCCTCACGTGGCAGACGGGGACACGTCGGGGACTGCGGTTCCTCCTCACGAAGCACAGTTCCTCGGCAGGAAGGTGCTGGCTCTCAGCCCGAGGCTCTCGTGTGCATGACTCCGCAGCAGAGCAGGGGCGGGCGGGGGTTCGAGAAAGCAGAGGCCGGGACGCGAGCTCCCGGGGCCCTCTGGCCCAACCTGCGGACGTGGGACACGGGAGTGGGACGTCGTGGCACAACCACCCTGCCACAGGCGTGGCAGAGGGACAGGTGCCCGGGAGGCAGACGGGGGCAGCGCTGAAGCCCTCCTGGCCCCGACGGGAGACAGCGGTGCTGTGTCCCTGTGAGCGCGCCTCCCCGGTCCACACCCGGGTCGGCCGGCTTCGGGCTCCCGCCCCACACACCCCACACGCAGGCCCCCGGCTTCGCCCCGAGGAGAGCCCGGGCACGTGCCGCCCTCACGGTCGCCCTGGAGGAGGCCCTGCCCCCAGCCGGCCGAGCAGACACCGGGGGCTGCTGCAGGCCCGGGAGGAGGGACAGGTGTCCGAGTCCAGAAAGCACCTGAGGGCAGATCCGGGCGAGCACCGCCCGGGGCCTCGGAGTCCTGGCGCCCTTCTGAGTGGCTGGTCCCGATGCTGTGTCCTGGGTTAGGAGGTGGCTCCAGGGCCAGTGCGGGTGCAGCAAAGGGCAAGTGGTGAGGGCGTGAGCCCCGGGGGGTCCTTCCCTAGGAACCTGCCAACCACCCACCTCGGGGCCACACAGAGTCAGGCCCGGCGCCCCACAGCTGCTGCCAGGAGCCCAGCGTGAGGCACGTGCCTGGGACCCTCCCCAGTCACCCGGCCGAGCCCACGGAGGGGCCAGCTCCCTCCCTGACACCTCATCTGCGTCCTCCTCGAGCACCCGCGATGGTGTTCAGAGCCTGCAACCACCCCCGTTCCTCTCCGTGCCTCCCCGTGTCCTCCCCGTGTCTCTCCGCGTCTCCCCGTGTCTCCCTGTGTCCTCCCCATATCTCTCTGTGTCTCTCTGTCTCTCCGTGTCCTCCCCGTGTCTCTCAGTGTCTCCCTATGTCTCTCTATGTCTCTCTGTGTCCTCCCCATGCCCTCCCGGTGTCCTCCCTGTGTCTCCCCGTGTCCTCCCCGTATCTCTCAGTGTCTCCCTGTGTCTCTCTGTGTCTCCCTGTGTCTCCCTGTGTCTCTCAGTGTCTCCCTGTGTCTCTCTGTCTCTCCATGTCCTCCCCATGTCCTCCCCGTGTCTCCCCGTGTCTCCCTGTGTCCTCCCCATGTCTCCCAGTGTCTCCCCGTCTCTCCCTGTGTCTCCTCGTATCTCTTAGTGTCTCCTCGTGTCTCTCTGTGTCTCTCCATGTCCTCCCCATGTCTCCCTGAGTGTCTCTGTGTTTCCCTGTGTCCTCCCCGTGTCTCCCCGTATCTCTGTGTCTCCCCATGTCTCCCCGTGTCTCCCCGTGCCCAGCAGGGCCGCCAGATGGAGGCGAGTGGGGACAGGTCACAGACACAGGCCACGGCCAGGCTGCAGCCTAAAGGGAGTCGGAGCCGCACACCCCTCACCAGCGCAGCACACGGTCTCTGCCCCCCAGTTCTGAGAGCTTCCCAGTCCCCGTGGAAACAGAGGGACCCCAGACGCATGTTCGTAGAGCGACACCCTCCTCCCAGGGCGTCCGCATTAAAGGGACGATCATTTCCCGAGAAACTGAGAGACCGTCCTGCCGGTGGATTTCTGCAGCCACGGCGCAGGCAGCCCTTTTGTGGATACACGGTTAGGAGCTGTTTTTCCATAAATTAGCACAAGAGAAAAACCCATAAAATTTGTCAGGAGGCTTCAGAATTGTGCTATTTTCACAGAATACACATTGGGGCGTGCGGGGAGCCATATGGCATCTCAGGGCTGGGAAGGCGGGCGGCCCACAGACCCTGCCCTCGGCCCCACGGCGCCGCCAGCAGAGGGACTGGCAGTCATCGCTCACCGCGTGGTCCAGCGTCACTGGGGTCCCACCTGCTCCTCCCAGCCGTAGGGAACATTAAATAATAGAACAGACACCACGGCGCCAGTGTTAACTAGGTGCCAGGTGCCGGGCGAAGGTCCCCACGCGTGTCCCCGGTGTGGGCAGCAAGTGCATCATAAACTCTTGGGCTAGACAAGCCCAGTGGGGGCAGCAGCTAGGAGTGTCCCTGACAGTCAGGGGACAGACACCAATGGGATCAGTGTCAGTGGTGACCTGCACCCCCGACCGCCCCCGACCGCTTCCCTCTGCAGCCACGAAGGGTAGGCATGTGCCCATCTGGAGCTGGTAAGCCACGCACAGAGGAATGGGGCCCGGTGCTAGCGGGATACCTGCTCCATCCCGGACGGCCAGCTTGACTCCCAGGCAGACCCCTGAGGTTGGGAACATCATTCCCACGTTCCGCGCGATTGAGGAATGCTAAAGTTCACAGAGGTTAGGTCACCTGCCCACGGTCACATGGCTCGTGGATGGCAGAGTGGATCCACAGCCACTGCGTCCCAGCAGGCCAGCTGGGTTGCACGGTCCACTCGATTCCTCACTGGCCTGCAGGCTGCGGCCTCCTACAAGGGCAGACTTCTCCAGGGTCCCCGGCTCATCGACACAGACTTTCAGCGGAGGGATGCAGGACAACAGAGGGAAGGCCACTCGCCGTGTTGTGCTGGGTTCCCAAGGACTGTGGCCAGACAACAGGGGCTCCAGTGGCCCCACCCTCAGTCCAGGATGAAGGTTGGAGGGGATAGGAGGAGGGGATAGGAGGAGGGGAGAGGAGAGGGGAGGGCAGCAGGGGTGGGGAGGAGGGGGAGGAGGGGGAGGGAGGAGGGGAGGAGGGGAGGGAGGATGGGAGGGAGGAGGGAGTGAAGAGTAGGGGAGAAAGTTGGAAGGAGGGGGAAGAGAGGGAGGAAGAAAGGCAGAGGGGAGAGGAGGGGGAAAGGAGGAGGGTGAAGGGAGGAGGGAGGGTGCAGGGAGGAGGGAAGGAGGGGGCAAGGGGGAAGGGGTGGGAGGAGGGAGGTGACAGAGAGAGGAGAGGAGGGAAGACAGAGAGGAGGAGGGAGGAGAAGGAAGGAGAGAGGGGAGGAGGGGAGAGGAGGGAAGGAGGGGAGGAGGGAAGGATGGGAGGAGGAAGAGGGGGAGGAGGGAAGGGGTGCTTCCAGAGGACCGGTTCCCGTTCACGTAGCTTCCTGGGCCCCTTCTGGAGCGTGATCTCCAGCCCCGCAGCTGACAGCGCACAGGGTCCCCGAGCCCCCGGAGCCCCCTGAGCCCCCCAAGGCCCCGCCGAGCACAAAGGCTCGGCCTCCCCCACCCCACAACCTCGCTCCTCACCTGTGCACATCCAGGGGCTCGCAGCCATCGGGCCCACCCCCACCCGGCCGCCGCGGCCGCCCCTCCATCCGGGCCCGGGCCCCTCGGCCCATGGGAGGGAGTGCGCCGCAGGCGAGCACAGGAGCTGACGGGTGTCGGCCCGGCCGGCCTCCGCCCGCCCCTGGGTGTCTGCTGGAGGAATGAGCAATCCCGGATGAGAACTTGACAGTGGAATTTGAAATGATGTTTCCTCACAAATGAATTCTAAAATAAACACTGGAGCCGGCGTACATTTCCTGCGCCCCGCTTCTCTGCAGCCCAGATTCACTGACGGTCTTGTCGGTTATAAATTGCAGCCTGCATTCCTCATATCAAAATGCACAGCTAGTGATATTTAACTCTAAAGAAATATATCCTCCGGCAATGAATACAGTCAGAAATTACTCACTGAATTTAACCAAGGGGAGAACGATGCCGTCGAGATGTACTGCATAAATTCAGAAATGTGGGACAATGGCCGTCATTTATTAACATTTTATCTCCTCCTGGGAATGTTTGACCTTGCTTCAGCAGTTTTATTGGGAGCAAAAGCTCTGGAAGCTCCCATGTCCCCTTTTCGGAAAGCAACCTGTGCCTTTCAAAGTAGTGGAAACCACCCAAGTTGTCTTGTTCATTCCTGATGTTTTCGTTAACCTGGAAGTGGGGGGGGGAGCAAAGCCCTCCCCCCTAAAAAAAAAGCTGCCTTTGGATGCGCCATGTGGAAATTCAGGTCATTTAAACATGCTTCAGTTCATAAAGGGAAATGAAAGCAATTTAATTGTAAGAGGTGGGGTTTGCGGCAAGAGCCGGGCCCCCCCGAGGATGGCGGGTTGGAGGCAGGGAGTGGGGGGCCGTGCACCGGGCAGGCACAGCCAGATTGAAGCTGGTCATTCCTGCCAGGGCCGCACGCGAACACGGGTGCTGCGTGGCAGCGAGGGCAGGGCACCAGGCTCTCAGACACGTGGAGGGACGGCGGTGGTTCTTGGCCTCTGCTGCCAGCTGTCTAGGGCAGAAGCAATGTAGGTGGGCAGCTGGTGGCCAGGAGGTAAGCATCACATTTCAGGGGGTGTGGAAGGTGCCAAGATGGGGACCACGGCGGTGCCCCGGGCACTCAGTCCATCCTTCGCCCACCCCTGCTTCACACATAACACCCACCCGGAGGTCCTCTCAGTCCACCTCCCCCCTAGTGTGCACAAGTGCATGGGGCATGGGGAGGCAGCCCAAGGGGGTTGGGGACCTGATGGGGACCACAGGGCCCCTCATCCCCATAATTTGATGAGGTGAAGATGGGGGACACACTCGGCCACTGTAGAATTCCACCCCACATCCCAACATCCTGAACACGGCGGACGAGAGCTCATCAGGCAGGTGCCAAGTGCCCAGCAGGTCCCGCGATGGCTCGAGGTGCTGCGCCCACCACCCCGACCCCCTGCCCCAGGCACACTGCAGGGAGGGGCAAATGCAGCTCCTCTGTTTCTACATTGAGTGACCACACAGGTTTTGCAAATGTAATATTCGCTTATGGTAAAGAACTAGAGCTACTCCGAATGTATGAAGAAGAAAGCACATGGGGGCACCTGGGTGGCTCAGTGGTTGAGCATCTGCCTTCGACTCAGGTCATGATCCCGGGGTCCTGGGATCAAGTCCCACATCGAGCTCCCCGCAGGGAGCCTGCTTCTCCCTCGGCCTGTATCTCTGCCTCTCTGTGTGTCTCTCATGAATAAATAAATGAAATCTTTAAAAAAAAGAAGAAGAAGAAAGCAACCAATCACCGCAAACCCTCTCACCCAGAAACACCAGGCGGAGAAAAAAACTCCAGATGGCTCTTGATAGAGAGACAGGAGATGCAGAGACGGAGACGAGCAGACAGGCAGCTATGGGATGGAAATAACCATACCTCCCGAGATGAGGGTCCTGATGGCATCGGCAGCAAGATCGTGATTTCCCTTTACTTCCCTTAAAAGGATAAGAGAGAAGAGAAGAGAGATTGAAGAAACCACTGAACTTAGCTCTTCCTTGACCACCGGCATTATTATCCTGCTATCTCCAAGAAGGAAAACAAGCACATTGAAACCTTAGGTGGACCTCGTTGCTTTTTCCTCTGCACATTTTCATTTGCACATTTTCACTTCATGCTGTACCCATGGCCCCTCACAGGGGGCCACCCTGTCCTCACCTCCAGCTCCCCTGACGTTTCTTCAACCCTGCCTTTCATTCTTGCAGAGGTCGATGTTGTTCCAAGACAATAGTTCACACAGTAGTTTTTGTTTCGTGATAATTTTTAAAGGGCTGTGTGTTCACTTCCTGTCCCTGGACCTCCCCCCACTTGCTACCCACTCCCACCCCCACCCCCACTCTGCCACCCCCATCTCCACAACCATGTTGTTCATCTGGACTCTCTAGCAGGTGTTTCATCCATGTCTCCTTCCATGGCTCCCATGTTGGGGAGGTCGTGGAGGGATTGGACACAGGGAGACAATTTAGCTGGGTATAATAGTTCCACTCGATACATCTTCCCCCGGGGATGACTGATTCATGTCTGTGGGCCCCTCTCCTGGGCTCTCAGGGAGGCTATCCTTGAATGTTAATGGCTCAGCAAAACTTTGGTGCACGGGCTCCCCTTCTGCCTTGAGTCCACGTTGTACATCTGCTTCGTTAAATGAAAATATCCGAAAAGGAGCATTCTGAATGCAAGATAAAGAAGGAACCAATGTCCCTGGTTCCCATGAGATTAAAGTCATGCAATCCTGCATATTCTATAAACTTAAAGGCCTGCAACCTTCTAATAATCTGTAACTTTTTATGTAAAAACTGTGCATGACCTTCACCAGATGCCCCCTTCCCCAGAGCACAGTCCTCTTCACGAAGACTCTGTATCCAGACAGCCATCCTGACTTGGGCTGGAATAAAATGCTTCCCTTGTTTCAGGGATTCTGAAAGCTCTGTTCATTTTGTGTCCAAATAACTGACATCCATTCTCCTGGGTTGGTAGACCCTGCGTTGAATTGGGTGTCTTCATTTTCCTTCTTTTGATTTGCCCAAATTATGTATTTTTTTCTGATTATATATATTTTTTTTCAAGAAGCCGTCCTTGGTCACCTGTTCCCTGTGTTCATTCGTGCTTGAGCACAGCTGACTCTCATATTTCTATTTCAAAGAAAAACATAAATATAAAATTCTGTATGTAAATGATAACACGCTCAGGTCACAGTGAGTCCCCTGGAGATGCCGCAGACACGCAGATCCCAGAGCCTGCCTTCCTGAAGGCAGAGCCCTGGGTTCTGCGCTTCACCCACCACGCTGGGGCCTGGTACTTGAGTCTGGTAGGTGACAGTGCTGTTCCGTTCCTGCCGGCACATCCAGAGAATTATCTTGTCGTGTCTCTAAAGCCCAATAACCTAATCGAGATTCATCTCGAGCTGTTTCTGTGTCAGATTTTCAGATAACGCTGTCCGCTCACTCAGCCCTGGGGGGCTTCATCTCCCTGGCGTTCCATGCCAGTGCCCAGTGCGCTTGCCTCAGCCTCTGTTCCAGGGCCCCCGGTTCATCGGGTGTCCTCCGTGGCTAGCTCGGATGGCCTGATTATCCTGCCTGCATCTTCCCCGCGTGCTGCTCTGATGATCTGGAGCTCTGCCTTATGCCGGTAATTCCAGGGAAGCCAGCCTCGCCCGTCCTTGTCACTTCTGATTTATCTCCTGGGTCTCTGTGAGTGTTGTGTTCCTCACCATGCCCTCGGCCTTCCCTCTCATACAGCTTCCCTGTTTGCTCTCATTGTTCTTAGGAATCTTTTCCCGAATGATCACGAAATGCACCCCATGCTTAGGACGCCCGGATGGCTCAGCTGTTGAGCATCTGCCTTGGGCTCAGATCATGATCCCAGGGTCCCGGGATCAAGTCCCAAGTCGGACTTCCAGCAGGGAGTCTGCTTCTCCCTCTGCCTGTGTCTCTCCCTCTCTCTGTGTCTCCATGAATAAGTAAATAAAGTCTTAAAAAATAAAATAAAATAATTGTGCCCCATGCTAAGTTTCTCTATGTAGCGGAGCTGCAGAACTGTCCCTGGCTGCAGATCCAGCTCCCCTGCAGGGTCTCCACATGCTCTTCCTTGCTGCTCCCGCTCTTGCTCAGGAGGAGGGGAGGGACGCCTGTCCACTGCCCTTCACACCTTAAGAGCAAGTGCCTTCCCTTGAGCTCTACCCGAGGCCTGCGGCTGCCAGGCCCACTCCATCAGAGCTCGGCTGTGGTTTTGGAAGACCTGGTGGTCCTCTGGGCTGGTCTGTGCTCTTAATGGTGCTTCTCACCAGGCACTGTGTCCCATCCAGGCCTGGGGATGCCCTCAGGCTAAGGTCACTCTGTCCATCCAGACAATCAAGGTCCCAATGTTCACTTCCCAACAACAGCTTATAAACAAAACATTAAGGTAAAAAGAGCCACTCGGATGACCCACTAGAGAGCCCCTCCCCACCACGGCCACACCATGAGGACTCTTTCCAGCCTCCTCTCTCGTGCCTCCTCACCTCGTGGACTTTGCTCCACAGACCATCACACCACCTGACACCCTACATCTGGATTTGGTCAGTTATGGTCTCCTCGATCCCAGTTGCAACCTGCAGGCAGTGGCTTTTGTCTCCGTGGGCTGCTCTGTGCCTGTCCCTGGGGGCTGCAGCTATCTGAGCCACAGGTGGGATATCTCAGCTGGGACCCATAGAAAGTCCTTCCCAAAGGGGCTCCGAGTGGCTGTGCGTCCACAGCCGCCCCACCACTGGTTGCCTGCTGAGATGCTGTACAGGTGTCTCCCCAGGGCCCAGGCTGTGGATGGAATCACTGCAAGGAGGCTGGCACCATCACTACCTGCAGGTCCCCTCAGGAGCCCCGACCCCAGGCTGCTACCCTGTCCAGGTGTGTCTCAGCTGACTGGGAAACTGTCCCTTGAAACCAACAGGCATTGAGGCAGCACATGAGCCCCTGCAGACCCGGAGGCTGGCCTCTGGTGGCTCCCGAGGGTCTGATCTGGCCCTTGGCATGCTGTCTTGCAGGCTTTGTACCCTGGTCCTCCGAGACTTCCCCAGACCCCCTTTACTGAGAGATCTAGAAGCAGTGGACTTAGCACTCAGGTCATTCATCTAACCAGCCACTCAGAGCCTGAACCCACACTTCTGACATGTGGGAGGAACATTCCAGGCCATGAAGCAACAATCTTGTAGGCTTGGGGCCTTGTCATGGCCCGAGGTCCTGTCCTCCCGGGGAGGGAACAGGTGCCCCACATCACTAGGCCACCTTCCCTGCGGAGGGGGTGTGCGGTCTGCTCTGCCTGGAGACAGTGACCAGTCCCCCTCCCCTAGCCCCACACCTACCAAGGTTAGGATTGTCTTGGGTAAGATGGTGTAAAGGGCTGATTTTTTCATAATCCCTGAGGCAGCTCATAAGTTCTGCAGAAGATGCAACGGCCTTGAAATTGGAGCAGAGCAACAGGGGAAGGGGGGGACGTGAAGGCACAGAGATCGTGGACACGCTGAGGATGCAAATTGGCACCTCCTGATTTAATAAAACATGAACATATAGGGCCAGGATCCAGGGCAGGGTGTGGTGACCCTTCATCCCCTGGGTCGGTGGGGACAAAGGAGCCCAGCCTCGGTCTCTACGCTGCCCTGCCCCCAACAGTCCAGTCCAGCCCTCTTGTCCCCAAACCCCCAGAAGACCCTGACAGATGGGCCATGCGCCCGAGTGCTATGGCCACACAGGGAACCCAGATTGTCCCCTCCAGGGCCAGCACCCGAGACGCAGATGCTGGATTTGAACGACAGGTTGTGGGGCTGGGGGCAGGCTGACAAGTCAGCCCTGGATGCCCCCCCACTGCCCAGGCCCAGGGTGTCCACCTGAAGCCTGTGATCTGTTCCTGGGTGTCTGGACAGAATGCACCTGCCCAGGGGGTGTGCCCATGGCACAGGGGGAGGATGCCCAGCTCTGGGTGCAGGTTGTGGGTGGGGGGTCCCCTCAGTGGGTGGTGAGAAGAGGCCTGAGCTGGTCAGTCACATCATCTTCCTTGTGAAAAAGGGTCAGGAAGGTGAGCCACAGGGTGACCCTGAAGCATGCCTGCTGCTGCCCCCAACAATTATCTGGAAAATAAAAACTCAATGGAAGTGTTTCCAGCAGATGGGCCACGCTGACACATCGAGCAGCTCATCCTAGAAGCTTTGTGGCCCCCTCTCTGCCCGGGCCCCATGGGCTCCAGAAGGTCAGTATATGCAGTGGGGGGGTGTGGTTACAGCAGAGAGGGACCCCGGACAAATGACCTGCTGCTCCTGCCCGACCTCCCACCACCCACCTGCCTCCCACGCGGCACCCTCGTCGGCCCCAAAACCCCGGCCACTCCTCCCCTGGACTATGGTCACGCGGCTCCACCCAGGACACACCCTCTCAACATCCACGGCCCTTATCCTGCCCCCATGAGAGGGAAGGAGCCCCTCAGAAGCTGGGTCTGAGCCCTGGCTCCACTGCTCATCACCCACAGTCTGGGGCAGGACACGGCCTTCCTGGGCCTTGGGCACCCAGTCTCTGGGGCTCAGAGGAAATCCCCGAGGTCCTTGCCCACTTCATGGAACACGGTACACGCACTCTGTGAGCTCCTCCCAGGTCCCTCCATGCGCATCCTCCCTGCAACGCCTCAGCCTCCACATCCCCATGTGCCCCCACATCGGATCACGCACATGGTGGAAGCTGGGTATTTTCACAGGATTATTAGACAAACGCACACGGTGATTTGTATGCAGTTGTGAGTAGAGACCCTGCAAAGTCCTCTGCTTATGCACAGTTCGTGGCTCTCAGTCCCACAGCCATGTGTGGGCTCCATGATGTGTTCAACAGATGGGTGAGCAGCTGAGCACGAAGGAATGAAGGAACGAGTGAATGAGCTGCTTTCTTCTGCAGATAAAACAAGAGAAAATGAGTGTGTGCAGCAGCCGGGCACAGCTGCCGGGAGGGAGGAAGGAAAGAAGGAAGAAGAAAGTAAGGAAGGAGGGGGAGAAGGGGGAGATGCCCTCTCTGGCTCCCGCCATCCTGGGTGGAAAAGAACAAGCGGCAAAGGCCGACAAGCCTCCCCGAGCAGGTGCAGCGCGACGGGGCGTCCCAGGTCCCCAGGGCCCGAGAGGCGGAGAGGAGAGGCCGCTGCACCCACAGAGCAGCCAGGGTGTCCTTGCCCCGTGCCCCTCCAGCAGTGCCCCACCCGCGAACCCCCGCCATCCGCAGCCTGCTACCCAGTAATGGCCCGTGAAGCCAACTAAACAACACGACGTGAAGCTAATGACAAAATCTGGAGGAAAATCCACCTTCCTGGTCTCCATCGAGGCGGGCACCGTACGTGGGAGCAGATGGGAGGATGAAGCGCTTGTGGATTCTAACCACCATCTGGCCGCAAGCGACGGCCCATCTGACAGCAGGTCAGCATTGTTTCCCCAACGTCATTAGAGGCGTGTTATTTATGTCCACGCGCCACCGCTGGGCCACACTCGGGACCTCCGGAGAGCCCATGGCGCTCTCTCCGGGCTCCGAGAATTCACCAGCGTCCTCTGTCCTGGCGGCAGTGTCGTGAGGTCCCTCTGGCCACCCTCGCCCTCTGCCAGGGGACAGATGAGTGGCGCTCTCCCTCTCCTGGGCTCCGCGGCCTTGGCTCATGCGCGGAAGGCACTTGCTCACGGAAGGTTCTTTGTCGCCCGCCGCGCTGAGCTCCCAGAACCTCCGGAAGATTCCAGTTCTCATGTTACTCTTCACGGTGTTTCGGCTCGATTAATCCCCGTCTTCTTTACTTTTAGGCTTTCTCAGAACGTTTTTTAATCTAGTCTGCACTCTCCGGGCCCAGGGCTCAGACCGCGCCTGGGCGATGCCACGCATCGTGTCCTGGCTTCTGCTAAGCAGGTGCGCAGAGGCAGGGGGCTGCAGACTTGGGAGCACGTGTCACTGGGGAACAAGGCACTTGTGTGATTGATTCCCGTCTGCTGGAAGCCGTGAACGTCGAGCTCGCAGGGGAGGGAAAGGGAGCCCGTTCTTCTTAAGAAACCATTTAAGTATAAAAGCTGTGCTTATTTCCCCAATCACCTCTGAGAACACACTTTCAGGCAGTGGGGATTTCACAGAAAGAGTCTCTCTCTCTGGGCTCAGCCGTTGAGCGTCTGCCTTTGACCCAGGGCGTGACCCTGGGTCCTGGGATCGAGTCCCGCGTCGGGCTCCCCGCAGGGAGCCTGCTTCTCCTTCTGCCTGGTCTCTGCCTCTCTCTGGGTCTCTCATGAATAAATAAATACAATATTTTAAAAAAAATTCTCTCTCTCAGTCATGTGATTTTAGGAATGGATGTGGCGTGCGTGTGGCGTGTGGCACAGGGTGGTGTCTGTGGCACGTGTGGGGCTCCCGGGCTGAGCCGCATCGAGCAGAAGGGAAGCATCCCTTGGCGGGGATGGCTCCGCACAGACCCAGCTCTGCTCGATCCAGAGGCTGGAGGAAGTAGCGGCAGCAGGGACCCCGGCTAAGCGTGGGGCCGGGGCCCGGGTGCATGTGGAGAGTATTGCCTTGTTGTGCGTGTGGTAAAATATAAAAAGTTACATTTGACCACTTTACATGAGCCGCTCCGGGGCATTGGGAACACTCACCCCGCTGTGTGACCATCATCACCACCATCTGTGGCCAGGACTTCTTCATCCTTCAGATCTGAGACCCTGTCCCCGTTAGACGCTTGCCCCACCCCCAGCCTGGGGTCCCCATCCACTCTGTCTCCACGGGCCTCACTTCACTGCTCTGTGTGCTTCGTGCAAACGGCACCGTACGGTGTTTGGGTTCTTTTTTCTTTTTCTTTTTTTTTTTTTTTTTTTTTTTTTGGTGTTTGGGTTCTTCACTTGGCACCTGTCCTCCAGCTCCACGCACGGTGTGGCCTGGGTCAGAGTCCCCTCCTCGCTAAGGCTGAGGCAGCCCCCATCACCCAGATGGACCTCATTTTGTCTGTCCTTTCATCCGTGGATGGACACTTGGGTTCCTTCTCCCTCCTGGCTGCTGTGAATAGTTCTGCTGCAAACGTGGGTGTGCAAATGTCTCGCAGTCCCTGATGTTCAGAGTGAATCCGCAGGAGTGCAAAGCCTGGATCACAGGTGACCCTGCGAGGAGCTACCATCCCATTTGCCACCACCACCGCTGCCGCCACACCAGCTATAGTTGCACGGGCTGTAGTTGCACCGACTATAGTTGCACCAGCTGTTGCATGAGCTGTAGTTGCACCAGCTGTAGTTGCATGAGCTGTACTTGTACCAGCTGTAGTTGTACTGGCTGTAGTTGCACCGACTGTAGTTGCGCCAGCCGTTGCATGAGCTGTACTTCTGCCAGCTATAGTTGCACCAGCTATGCTGTACCAGCTGTAGTTGCACCAGCTGTAGTTGCACCAGCAATGCACAAGTGTTCCCATCTCCCCAGTATGTGTTATTCTGTGACTCAGTTGAGCAACGCCCAGGAGCCGAGTGGGAATCCAGCACAAACCACACCAGGAGGTGCAAAGCCATCAGGGCAGCATGTCACAGGGGCGGTGGGAAGAGCACGGAGAGGGGCCCCCAGACCAAATGGGCATGCTGCCAGCTGTGGACGCAGCACCGGGTGTTAGGGAGAGCCCTGCACCTTCTCAAGTCCACACCCTGCAGGTCTGCTCTGAGCCCTGCTCTGCAACAGGGGACACCCTCTGCCCTGTTCACTCCTCACTCCACAGACCTCTGGGCTTGCTCTCTCCCGTCTCCATCCTGCTCCGTGTGGAGACCAGGCCCATCCCAACTCCAGAACTCGCTCCCCTTTGCTGGGTCCCCACCACTGCCCTGGAGCCTGGCTGCAGAAAGTGCACTTCCCGAGCACACATACCCAGGGTCACCCCAACTCGGCCAGCAGAGTGGACTCAGCAGCCCTGCTGGCTGGCCACAGCTTGCCCCCCAGGACCGCTAAGGGGAGGCTCGGCGTGGGTCACCTGTGGGGTCTCCAAAGGGTCTGCTCACTTGGAGTAGATGTGATGCCCAGCAGGCTGACCGGGGTTTGTCCTATTTTCTGGTACATTCATCCCTTGTGCCCACAGCCAGAAGCTTCTGGTGTTCTGTGGGTTGTAGTTCATGGAGTAATTGGCAGGAGCAAACGGGGCCAGAGAATGGGACCACGGGAGGCCAGAGACCGCTCCAGCCTCCATGAGCCCCACATCCTACACCCTCTGGCAGCCCCGTGGAGCCCGTATCCGGGCAGCTTCCATATTGCCCTGGCGCTACATGGCCGGGCAGCCAGCTTCCCCTGCAAACCTGCAGGGGCACGCAGCAGGCATGTGGGAAGCGAGGCAGGTGGCCTGAGCAGCAAGGTGGCGGGGGGCAGGCTGCCAGTAGACCAGGTCCCGGGAGGGCCCTCATCCCTCCTCCCTTGTGAGCACCAGAGGAGGCCAGGGTCGAGCCAGCACGTGGGTGCCCCGGGCAGGCATCATCCTGCAGAACCGGGCACTGGGAAGGGAGGGGGCCAGGGCTGGAGGCCGGCCTACTCTCTGCCAGGAGCCTGGATCCGGCTCTAATCAGAGCTTATTGATGATCCAAGTGGGCTTCTACCAGCAGCCAATTGGGCAGGACAAGGAGAATCCGTGCCCAGCCTGTGGCGGCGGGACAGAATGAGACAGCTGCCACCTGCCGCCGCTCACCTGAGCGCTGTCCCGGGAGGGGGGGCAGCCAGCCCCTCGGGGCAGCCCTGGAGCGCGGAGGCCCATGGGAGCGGCCTTGATGGCCGTGCTGAGGGGTGTTCCCAGGAGAGCAGGAGTGGGGGCCGGGGAGCAGTGGGTGGAGGAATGTGGGCGGCTCTGGCGGGAGCAGGGCCTCAAACCGTGTGCGGCCCATGACCCAGGCTCTCCCTGTGGTGAGGGCACCCAGTGCCCAGTGCATGGATGGCGAGCGGGGGGTGCACAGGCCCCCCACCCTGCCCAGCCCACCAGGCGAGAAGGCCCCCGACACAGAAGAAGGCACCCGCGGGTCAGCAGGGGCTCCCGCCGGGGAAGCCTACTTGCCGCCCTGCCATGGTTCCAGGGCGTCCTGGTGGATCAAAGTTCCAACAGGTTGGTGCCTGGGGCACAAGGCCAGGAGCGAGGCAGGGGGATGGGGCCCCAGGCGGGTGAGGGAGTGAAGGTTCACTCTATGTGTCAACCCGGAGGGGCCGTGACGCCCGGATGTTTGGTCAAACCTTATTCTGGATGTTTCTATGACATGTTTCTTTTGGATGGGATTAACATTGAAATCAGGGGCTTGGGACGCCCGGGTGGCTCAGCAGTTGAGCCTGAGCGGCTCAGGGAATGACCCTGGGGTCCTGGGATCAAGTCCTGCATCGGGCTCCCTGAGTGGAGCCTGCTTCTCCCTCTGCCTGGGTCTCTGCTCCTCTTTTTGTGTCTCTCATGAATAAATAAATAAAATCTTTAAAAAAGAAATCGAGGGACTTCCAGGCAGCATACCGGCCACCCAGGTGTGGGTGGGCTGCCTCTCACCAGCTGAGGGCCCCAAGAGAAAGAGCACCGACCTCCCCAAGCGAGGAGGAACTCAGCCAGCGGACGGCCCTCAGACCCGACAGCAGCCTGTGCTTCCCGGGTGCCCCTGCCCCTGTGCCCGCGCCCCTGCAGACTTCAGATCCGTGGCCTCCAGAATCTCGGGAGGTGATTGTACGTGTATGTGTGCGTGTATGTGTGGTTCGGTGTGCGTGTTGTGGGCGTGCGTATGCATAGGTGTGTAGTGCAGTGAGGGCGCGTGCTCCAGTGTGCGTCTAGTGCAGCATGTGTGTAGTGCAGTACGTACGTGAGTGTGTACAGCGTGCTGTGTGTAGTACGGTGAGCGTATATGCATGCGGCTGTGCAGATAGTGTTGTGTGTGTGCACGGGCGTGTGTGTAGTACAGTCGGTGTGTGCGCACGGGCATGTGTGTAGCAGTGAGTGCGTGTGCACAGGTGTGGTATAGTACAGTGGGAGTGCGCACAGGCTGCGTGGTCACCCAGGTCTGCAGGGTTTCCCTTGGGGGTGGCGGGCGGTGGCCGTGACCCCGTGGCTACAGACACAGGACATGGGCATACCGAGTGGTCAGTCCCCAGCACCGGGGGCAAAGTTAGGGGGAGGGCAGCAGGTCATGTGGGTGGGAACCGCCCCCCTCCGGCCCCCTCCATCCTCTCCCCCCCTCCACCTCACGCTCTGCTCCTCTGGGGTCACCTGACGCTAGGCCTGGGCCCTGCACTCCCGCTTCCACCCAGTCCCGGCTCCCCCGCGGTGACTGCCCTGCACCCCCAGTGATCGCGTGGCGGAGCTCAGGGACATGACAGCTGCGCCCTCTGCGTGTCAGACAACCGTGTTTGTGAATCAGCCTCAAGAGATCACTTCAGAGGGCAAGCGAGAAAAGAAATTTCTTTCCTCGCTCTGGTCGAGCCGAGCACCTTCCTGCCTCCATCCTGCGGCCGGGCTGCACCCCCGACCGCGCCCGTGTCCCAGAAGAGGGACTTGGCGGGGGAGCGCTGGGCGAGAGGACGGGGGAAGCCCAAGGGCAGAAGGCAGAGCACGCGGAACATGCTGGAAGCCGGGGCCCTCTGCTTCCCTCCCCACCAAGCGCATGAGCCCGGGTCCCGGCCAGACGGTCGTGGCTTCTGCCCGGAGCCCCTCTGGAGGGAGCCGGCGACGACCCGAACTACGCGCCTGTCCAGGCAGGTGTCCTGCAACGGGCACCCCGACTTCCGGGGCTCGGCAGTCCCCTCCCGCCCTGCCCTGCCCGCAGCTGGAGAGCTGGGGATCCTTCCGTCCCAGGAGGGCGCATGTGCTCAGGCGAGTGAGGCCGGGTGTCAGGCCCCCTACGCTTCACCGCACCTGCTTTCCTTCCTTTGCTCACCCTGCGCTCACGCTTTCCCCACTGAACAGTCCCTGGGTGACCTGGGGTCACGTGGGACTCCTTCTTCTTTAAAAAATTGTGATAAGGGCACTTGGGAGGCTCAGCGGATGAGGCGTCTGCCTTGGGCTCAGGCCGTGATCCTGGGATCGAGTCTGGCATCGGGGCCCCGCTCAGCAGGGAGTCTGCTTCTCCCTCTATCCCTCCCCCCAGCTCCTGCTCGCTCTCTCCCTCCCGCTCTCTCACGCTCTCTCATGCACTCTGTTTCTCACGCTCTCTTTCTCAAACAAATAAAACCTTTTTTAAAAATTGTGATAAAACAACACATATAAAACTCCCCATCTTAACCGTTTCTAGGCGTCCAGCTCAGTAACACTTAGCGCAGTCACCCCGCTGTGCATCCGCCACCCCCATCCATCCCCAGGACTTTTTCATGTCCTCACACAGAACCTGTCCCCGAGAAGCACTCACCCCCACCCCTCCGCCACCACCGTCTCCGTGGACCTGGCTCCGCCGAGACCCCAGATACGTGCACTCACCGGGTCCTCGTCCTTCTGTGGCTGGCTTACTCCAGGGAGCACAGCGTCCTCTGGGCCTGTCCGTGCTGCAGCAGATGTCACAGGTCACCCTCTTGCTGAGGCTGAAGCGCATCATACCCCCTTGTGTGAATGGAGCACATTTTGCTTATCCAGTCGCCCATTGATGGGCACTTGGGCTGTTTCCACCTTGGGCTGTCGTGAATCATGTTGCTATGAATGTGGGCGTAGGAATATCTGATGCATCCCTGCTTTCAGCTCCGTCAGGGATTCACCAGGCGTGAGGGTGTCTCGGCTCCGTCTTTTGGCTCAGTCACCATGCCCACCCCGCCCCGCAGCCTCGGGGCGGCTCCTCTGGCCCCAGGTCAGCACGGATGCCTCACCTGGGAGCCTGTGCACGGCCTCTGAGCTTGTCTCCATCTCGCCGGCCTGTGAGCATCCACTGCTCTGCTCGAGCCCCGGAAGAAGGCCTGCGGGGCCTCTGGGCCCTCAGATCCCCGGGTCCAAGGCCCAGAGTGCGGCAGGAGCCTGCAGCATCTGCTGAGCTGAGCAAGCGTCCATCACGTCCTCCTCTGCCCCCCTGGGAAGGTCCGGTGCCTGCAGCAGAGTGCAGCAAGGACAGAGGTCCCTCCGCAGACCACACCCCACCCTTGGCGTCGCTGGGTGCTCCCCGCCCAGGCCTCTCCCAAAAGAGCCCTCCGGTAGCTGGCCCTTCGTTTTTGGGTGGCCGGAGGTTCTTATGTCAGGGGCTGGAAGCCGTGTCCTCCAGGCCGACATCAGGCTCTGAGTCAAACAGACCTGGATTCAAAGCTGAACCCCCCACACGTGGCCTTTGTGGGGCTCTTGAGCGTGGTCTCTATCTATAGAATGAGGGTCAATGGGCACCCACCTCGTGGGGCTATTTCGAGGCCACTGTCAGTAGCCCAGTAAATGCCTGGTAAATTGTCCCTTCATCAGTCGCGGCAGGAGTGACAAGCTCGGCAGGCAGAAGGTGCCCGGAGGACCTGAGATGAAGTTGTGGATCATAGATCCTCCAGCTTGGAAGAAGCGCCGGGGGGTCAGTCTGCTCCAGCTGCTGTAGCAAAGTGAGGCAGAGCCACAGGCACAGAGGCAGGCGTGCACACACGCACACACACATGCACGCATGCACACGCAGTTGGGTTTCCAAGCCCACCCCAGCTCTGGAGCTGCCTGGGTGAGGGCTGCTTCACCCTGACTCTCCGCCTCAGAGGGAGGACAGGCCATGTGGCTCCCGCTCATCTGGGTGCCGGCAGCCCCGGCCTCTGGCCCCCGGCCCCGGCCCTCCCTGGACTGCGCCCCCCCCTGCAGTGAGTGCCCCCCACCCGCTCCCTGGGGCCGGCTCTGATGTCGTGCCCGGTCCAGGCCCATCTGTCCAGACCGTGACCGTCCCAGCCACTCCCCAGACCATCAGCCACAGACTCTGGCCCCCTTCTCCCTAGAGGCCCGAGTCAGCTGCCAACCCTTAACCTCTAACTCTGCCACAGGTTAGACTGGGGCACAGAGGTGCAGGTTGGGGTGTCCCTTCAAAGGGCTCGCAGATCCCAACGGTTGCCCTACACCCTTGGGCCAGGCCAGCTTACCCCAGCCACCGCCCTGGTGGGCTGCGCCCTGACCTGCAGGATGCTCCAGCTCTCTCTGCACCCTGCGATCTGCCCAGAGAGAGGGATGCAGGTGGAGAGTGGGTGGGGCCATTAGCACCAGGAGCCACGTGCATGCTCTTGTGCCCATGGAGTCCCTCGGGGATGCCCGCCCCTCCAGGCAGCCTGTTGGATTCCATTGTGGGAGATGTCCGAGGTTGTGTGCTGGGGTGTCCCCCACTAGTGGCTGTTGCCCCAAGTCAGCTGAGAAGACCTTGCCCCTGACCTTGGGGGAGGGTCCTTCCCCTCTGTGGTTTGCTCCGAGCTGTGGTCAGGAGATGGAGGGCTTGGTTGAGGGAACCTCAACCGCCGCACCCTTGCTCACCCCTCAGGTCCAGCCAGGCCTGGCCAGGGCGTCTGTAAGCACCCAGGACACCTGCACCTGGCTCCTTTCCCTGCAGCCCTGGGTCACGCGTGGCCCTCACAGTGTCGGGGGATGAGATGGCACATCTCCCCATGGTCCACATGACAGGCGGCCAAGGCCATAGCGCCGGCGCTTCCTTGAGTGGGATCAGCCCACCTGTCTAACAGAGGGGCACGTGACAAGGGGAGAGCCCCAAGCGTGTTCAGTCACTCCCCCGACACCAGTGCACAAGGCAGGGAGGGGCCAGGTGGACTGGGGGGAGCCCTGGCCATGGAATCAGGACAGCCCGTGCCCGGGTCCCCTATGGCTGCCCCAACCCCAACTCCAGGACCCTCCTGGGAGCCCGGAAAGCTGTGAGCAGCTGGTGGGGGTTGTGAGAGGCAGGGCCCCCTTTGTTCAAGGGTCTGAGTGCACTTGGGCCTGGGCTTCCTGACCCTCAGGGCTGCCCCGGGCTCCCCTGCCCGTCTCCTGCCAGTGCTCCTCTCAGGGCCTCCCCGGCTGTGCCTACAGCCCACAGTGGGGGGGGGGGGGGCTGGCATGGGGGCCCCAGGCACTGTGAGCAGAGGGGGACGTGGCCTCAGGCCATCACTGTGTTTATTGCACATTGGAAGCTCCAAGACGGGCCTGACTCCTGGGCCCGGTGTACTTGTCTCCAAGGAACGAGGCCACTATGGATTCATTTTTAATGTGCTTGTAATGGGGCTTGAAATGAACACAGGCTTGTTATTTATTTTTCTTTTTGGTTCCTGGGCACCATCGCAGTGCTGGCCGCCGGGAAAGCCTGGGGCAGGGGAGCCGAGACTGGGGCGCTCAGCCACCACCACGAGCAAAGGTGCATGTCCCCTGCCCATACCACCACCTCACCTCCGCCCCCCCCCCGGATGCCCGCGGCTAAGGATGGACCCCAGGCCCCAGCCCCCAGCCCCCAGCCCCAGCCCCGACGGCCCTGCAGCCTCCACACTGTTGCTGGGGGAGGATGGACATTAGGGATTGATGGGGACCCTGCTCCCATTGACGAAGATGGGAGTCCTGGGGGAAGACAACGTGAATGCGCTCATGTACCCAAATGACTAAGACGGTATACATCCTGTTACGTATATCTTACCACAGTTTTACAAAACGTTGAAAAAGAGGAGCCCGTTGAGGTTCTGGTGCCCTGGCTGCACCCCCCTAAGGGTGAGCCCAGGCCACTGCACTGGCCAGGGCTCAGGGAATGGCCAGGCCCCCTTCTTCTGGGAGCCTCAACTGTCTCTGAAGGCGGCCCTAATGTCACCCCCCAGCCGGCCCTCCTCGACTCCCACCGACCCGACTGGGAGACCACGCAGCCCGGGAACGACCATGGGGGCCGGAGAGGCCAGCTCAGGGTCGGCTCCACATGCACCTGCGCCTAGGTCCCTACCTGGGCAGGGGGACAGCCTCACTTACAGTCCCTGGGACCGCCCCCACAACGTCCCCCAGAACACGGAGCCCCTGCTTCACCATCCCAGGGGCCAGGTGGGTCTGGGGCGGGTGAACGAGGGGACGGCCGGTCGGGGTGGCGAGGCCCAGGGACCGGGGCCGCGGGAGGATTGCAGAGCCCCGAGCAGGTCCCCCCGGCTTCTCCCCACCTGGAGCCCCGCGTCCAGCTCTGCGACTGTGCCGTCGCCCAGAGCGCGTCTTGAAGACCCAGAGCTGAAGACGTGGCGCGTCCCTTCCTCCTGGGGGCCCAGCCCGCGGACAATGGGGTGCCGGCCCACTCCGTGCTAAACAACATCATTCCCCACGACGCCTCGCTCCGCTGGGCCCCCGCGGGCCACACCGGGTATGAAAAACAGACTGTGAGTCCTGAAAAGACTGTAAAGACGTGATTTGTTCTTTTTCTGGGCCCCACACAGCAAGCTATACATAAATGCAGAAAGCAATGTTCATAAATTCTTTATGCTATTTACTTAGAGCCTGTGTTTATTAAACTGGTTGGCTTCCAAAATCTCCTTGTAGATTTCTTTCTCAAAAAAGTAAGTTTTATTCCTCCAGCCCACCATGAATTAAAAATGGGTCTTTGATATACTCAGCAGATCCTTCCCCACCCGTGAGCCTTACATAAGGGGTAGAAATAGACAATATTCATCAGCAGTTCAGACACACACGCGCACGCAGCTTGTCTGCAGCCCTGTAAGCCGAGCGGATTCTTAGACGGGCCTTCTTCGCCTGCAGCTTTTTCTTCCTTGGCTGAGATGTTTTGGAGTCTCTTTGGGATCCCAGCTAACTGGGATCAGGCCGTGAGAGGCTCTCTTACAGGGAAACGGCCTTCACGCCCCCCAAGCCCATTTATACGTCGATTCATATGGGATCTCGACTCGCCTCTTGAGACCAGGAGTGTGGACAAAAAAGCCCACTTTCCTGGGCAAGAAGCCGAGGCCCAGGGAGGGCCGGGGCTGGCCGGGGCCGCAGAGCCGGAGAGCGGCGGGGGCGGCTCAGAGCCCGGCTCGCTATCTGGGTGCGTGCGCCCTCCGAGGTCTCGCCGGCTGGGCAGGTGCACGGGGAGCACACCTGTGTGTGCACCGACCGGCAGGCGGGATCTGCAGGGCCGAGGCCCCGCTCTGAGGCTGGAGGTGCAGGACCAAGCCAAACCACGCAGAGGCCCAGGGAGTGTCGTCAAGCCCTCTCCCCAGAACGGGGAGGGGACCCCAGGAGCGCACGGCGGGTCTGAGGACACCAGGAGGGAGGGGAGCTCCGTGAGCAGAGCCGGCAAGGGAAGGCCGAGTGATGCCTACGTCAGACACGGGGCTGCCCTGCACCCCTGCAGGGGACAGGGTGCGAGCTGCATGCACCCTGTCACACGAGGGCGATTCCAGATGAAGCCAGGAGCTCAGAACCCACAGCACCCACACTAGGGCAGCCGTCCCACCCAGCACACCTGCCCCACCCCCCAACCCAGGCCCTAAACGAGGAAGCACCCTGGACCAGGGTCGACGGAGGGCCCGCGGCCCAGGGTGCTGGTGCTGTTGGGCGAAGCGCCTGGGGCGTGAGGCAGGTGCTACTGTACTGCATTCGGCTTTTTTTCTTCATTTGTCTGTTTTGATTCTGAGCTTCTGGGACTCTTACCTCTAGGGTGATCTTAGGATCAGGGCCAGCTACATAATCTTCCAGACCTGTGAAAAATGCACAATTTAGGGGCTCCTGGGGGGCTCAGTCAGTGAAGCACCAGCCTCCTGCTCAGGTCATGACCCCGGGGTCCTGGGATGGAGCCCCGCGTCGGGCTCCCTGCTCAGCGGGGACCCTGCTTCTCCCTCTGCCCGTCTCCCAGCGCATTCTCTCCCCCACCACCCACTCTGTCAAATAAATAAATAAAATCTATTTTTAAAAAAATGCACAATTTGGTGTCTCTTGCTCACAAAGCAGGTGTAATGATTCTAAAATATGAAGCCTTCCCCGTTGAAATGTTTTATTAACTCGAAGGCGCCACGGGGACACACAGGTAGCAGCAGAAACTTTCACTCCGCAAAGTATTAATATGTTCAGACTCATCATTTCACGTAAGATCATAAATAATAATACTTTATTAATTCAGTGTCTTGATCAGTCATAAAATGCTTTTTTTCTGGCTACCACTGTATTTCTTAGGTCATCAAAATCTGTGGTTCTGCCCACTTCATTGTTCCCCTGGGTTATTGCAGCTGATGGCAGATACAAGATTATAAATAACTTCTGATATTTTTTTACTTTTGAGAAGGATCTTTCTGCTAATGCAACAGCTCCTGGAGCTGCAAGGAGTATATAGGCTGGGACAACTTGGGATACATTTGATAAGTTAGTTTGAAATATAAACTGTGAGAGCATCTACAGCTGATAAATCCTGTGGGAGGATTTTTCTGCCATGATTCAGCTCTTCATACAAATTAATTCTGAAATTAATTTCAAATATGAAATCATACAATGCCTTTCTAGCTTCTCCTCCTCAGAAACTCAAAGGGCCCTCATGACTTGTGCATAATTCAGATGCCTGTTTCCAAAGCTGTGTCTTCAATTACAAGGAAAAAAATTCATTTTATTTCTTTTTTAAAAAAATTATATTCATTTTTTTGAAAAAAAATAGATTTTAGTTCTTTTTTGTTTTGAAAAAGATTAATTTTAAAGTGGCCTTCCTCACAAATAATCGCATTCTCTGAAGCTTCATATGAAAATGGTACATTTTTTTTTCCACGAAATGCAATGATTTAAAGCTTGGTTTCTATTTCTAAGATTGTGAATATCTGCTTTGCAGTATTGCCGCAGTTTTCAGAACGGGAGATCCTAAATTCTTTGAAGAACCCAAATATCTCCCCAATACGCACTATGGCAACATGCACACAAGTGTTTTTATTTTCCAACAACCTGCCTGGCAGGACCGTCATTCCCGTGCTGGCGGCCAGGCAGGAGTTCAGGCTCTTGCAGGCAGGATCCCGGGAGGCACCAGCAAGCCCGCCCTCCTCTGTGGGTCCCCGTGCCGCCCCTGCACAGTCCCCTTCACCCTGGCTGGGCCACCCTGCTTTCCCTGTTGCCCCCATCGCAGCTGCCACGGGGACCCAGGGGACACAGGCTGCCCAGAGGCATGCATGTGCATGTCGGGGACCCAGCCCATTGCCCCGGCCCCCCACGGGCCTGAGCGCACACATGTGCACACGCCACCTTGCATATCTCCACTGCTCATGCCCTGCTCTGTCTTCCTGCTGTAGTTCCCTTGTAAAACTTCCACGTTCCAGGATAAAAGTTATTAAGTGCCCCCCATTTGCCAAGTGGGGGGCTGGGCATCACGAGGGCATGGTCACATGCCTCTTGGAGCACAGCCTACAGCAGGACTGCCACAGGGGACAGGGCACGGCGGGGGGCATCTCATCCAACTGGGGGTGTCCAGGAGCAGGGCCGCCAAGCCCCGGACACTGGGGACAAACGGTCACCACCTTTTGTCTGTGGGATGTCTCCCCTGTACATGGAAGGGCCAAAGCCCTTTGGGAGGCAGCAGGATGAACGTGCTACCTGCGCTCAGGGACAAGCCAAGTGATCACTGTCTTCCCTGACATGGTGAATTCAAGCCTCGTTGCACGCGTAAACGTCACTCCCGGCGCACGGCACGTCTGCCTTCAGTGTCACCCTCCTGGAGATGGCTCCAAGACGGGAGGGGACACCGGGGCATGGAGGCCCGGAGCTCAGAAACAAAATTGGGTCTGACCATCAGATTCTAGGGACCAAATGGAGGTGCCGATCTCTGAACCGTCGCTCCCCGAGCCTTTGGCCTCGAGCATGTGACCCACGTGGTGGGCCACCGTGTGCTCCCTGGGGTGAAAGCTGCCTCCCAGAAACGCAGCCGGGCCCCAGAAACAACCGCAACGGCGACCATCCACCGTTGCATTCTTACCAGTGTCAGGGGATGGCGAGATTTCACGTTGCCCTGTCGTGATAAGGCCGCGGGGTGGGCACCCGTGTCCCCTTGACACAGATGAGACCCCCGGCCCTTCGTCAGCTAAGCAACCTGCCCCTAATCATCGGGCGATTTTGAGGACCCGCCCACTCCCGGTTTCAGCTGACCTGAGTCCCGGCTTTCCCCGGCCACACCACATTTTTTAATCACTATGGGTTTTTCATAGATGGCCTTTCTCAGTGCAAGTAGGTTCCCGCTACACCTACTTCGAGGAGGTTTTTATCAGAAATGGATGTTTTTCTCTGTCACATGCTTTTTCTGCGTCTATTGAAATGATCATAGGGTTCTTATCCTTTCTCTTGTTGAGATGCGATGTATCATGTTGATCGATTTGCAAATATTGAACCACCCTTGCAGCCCAGGAATAAATCCCACTTGATGGTAGTGAATGATTTTTTTTTAATGTATTGTTGTATTTGGTTTGTTAGTATTTTGTGGAGGATTTTTGCATCCATGTTCATCAGAGATAGTGGCCTGTAGTTCTTTTTTCCTGGTTTGGTCTTTATCTGGTTTTGGAATCAGGGTACTGCTGGCCTCATAGGATGAGTTTGGAAGTTACCTTCTAATATTTGGAGTAGTTTGAGAATAATAGGTATTAACCCTTCTTTAAACATTTGATGGAATTTGCCTGGGAAGCTGTCTGGTTCTGGACTCTTTTGGGAGGTTTCCAATCATTAATTTGATTTTTTAAAGATTATATTTATTTATTCATGAGAGACACACACAGAGAGAGACAGAGACAAAGGCAGAAGCAGGCTCCCTGCGGGGAGCCAGATGCAGGACTCAATCCCGGGACCCTGGGGTCACACCCTGAGCCGAAGACAGATGCTCAACCACTGAACCACCCAAGTGCTGCTAATTTGATTTATTTGCTAATAATCAGTCTGTTCACATTCTCTATTTCTTTGTGTTTCTGTTTGGGGAAGCTATATGTTTCTAGGAATTTATCCTTTTCTTTCAACTTGTCCAATCTGTTGGTCTGTAATTTTTCATATTTTCTTATAATAATCTTTTGTATTTCTGTGGTGTTGGCTGTTAATTCTCCTTTTTCCTTTCTGAGATTTTGTTCATTTGAGGTCTTTTTTTCTCCCTCTCTCTTTTTTTTTTTTTTTTTAGAAACTGGCTAACGATTTATCAATTTGTTGATCATTTCAAAGAACTAACTCCTAGTTTCATTGATCTGCCTATTTTTGTTTGTTTGTTTCCAATTCATTTAAATCTCTATTATTTCCTTCCTTCTACTGGTTTGGGAGTTTGTTTGCTCTTCTTTTTCTAGCTTCTTTCCTGTAAAGTTAGGTCATTTATTTGAGACTTTTCTTGCTTCTTGAAATAGGTCTGTGTTGCTATAAACCTCCCTCTTAAAACAGCTTTGGCTGCATCCCAAAGGTTTTGGATTATCATTTCTCATTTGCATTTGTTTCCATATTTTTTTTAAAACTTCTTCTTTGATTTCTTGGCTGACCCGTGCATTCTTTAGTAGCATGTTGTTTAGCTTCCATATATCTGTGCTCTTTCCAGATTTCTTCTTATGGTTGACCTCTAGTTTCATAGTTTGTGGTCAGAAAAAATGCATGGTGTGACTTCAATCTTTTTTAATTTGTGGAGGCTGGTTATGTGACCTAATATGTGTACTCTGCTGCTTTAGGAACACTCTGAATATATCTGTTAGATCCATCTGGTCCGGTGTGTCATCTAAAGCCACTGTTTCGTTGTTGACTCTCTGGTTGGATGATCTGTCCATCAGTGTAAGTGGGGTATTGACATCCCCTACTGTTATCATATCCGTATCAATTAGTTCCTTTACCACTGCATCACGTTTTATTTTTTATTTTATTTTTTAAAAGCATTTATTTATTTTTTTATGATAGTCACACACAGAGAGAGAGAGAGAGAGGCAGAGACACAGGCAGAGGGAGAAGCAGGCTCCATGCACCGGGAGCCCAATGTGGGATTCGATCCCGGGTCTCCAGGATCGCACCCTGGGCCAAAGGCAGGCGCCAAACCGCTGCACCACCCAGGGATCCCTGCATCACCTTTTAATGCAGGGTGCTGGATGGCAGGTACATAATGAGCCCCCCAAAACCAGTCATGCTCTACATTTACTAAAGTAGCTATAACAAATGCAATAGATTGGGGGGATTAACAACAGAAATTTATTCTCCCTCAGTGTTGGAGGCTGGACATCTGATATCGAGGTGTCAGTAAGGTTGGTTTCTTCTGAGGCATCTCTCCTTGGACACCTTCCCATTGTGTCCTTACCTGACCTTTCAGTGTGTTCACATCCCTGCTGTCTCTACTGCTTCTTGAAAGGACACTAGCCATTTGGGATTAAAGCCTCATCCTATTGACCTCTTTCATTTAATTGCCTCTTTAAAGACCTTATATCCCAAAGTGGGGACATTCTGAGGTGCTGGGGATTAGATTGATTTTTAGGGGACACAGTTCAGCCCATAACATTCACTATCTGCAGCAGGTCAAAGATATGTCTGTGAACTAATATCTGGATACTGTGAATGAGACCTTATTTGGAGAGAGAGACTTTGCGGGTGAAATTAGGCTGATGATCTTAAGATGAGATCATCCCCGACTAGGGTGAGCCCCAAATCAAATGACAAGTGTGTTTCAGAGACCCTCAGAGAAGGCAGCCAGGTGAAGACTGAGGCAGGGACTGGATGATGCCACCACCAGCCCAGAGCACCAGGAACCAGAGAAGACAAGGAAGGTTCTTCCCAGGAGCCTCCAAAGGCCCTGCGGACACCTTGATTTGGGGCTTTTAGCCTTGAGGTCGTGAGAGAGCACACATCTGTTGTTGTAAGCCCCCCAGTTTATGTGTATTTATGACAGCAGCCCCTGCACAGACACTCCCGACTCACTAGTGTTGGGCTCTGGGAAGGAAGCGAGGCCCCGGGGTTCAGGCCCATGTATTCGAAGGCTGACATTGAAGAGGATTCCCGTCTGAAGGAAGGCTGAGCCCCAGCCAGAGTCCGGTGCTGTCTTCACGTGGCCTTCACCCTAAACAGGCCCAGCACAGCGTCCACTTTCCAGGAACCAGGCACCGCTGACTGACCCCTTTGCAGAGAGAGGCCTCCCACCGCCTCAGCCCCGAACACAGCCGACTTCTCGGTCCTCTGTTGGAAATCTCCTCTATGTCTTCCTGCAACTCATCTCTTTTCTTCCCAGAGATGAAACAGGTTTCCTATTCAGGACTTCATATTTAGAGGCCATTGTGTAAGTTTGCAGAAACCTTTTGTCGCGCTTCTGTGGGGTGACTGGGGTCGGCTTTAATATAAGGGAACACTGTCTGTGAAAAGCAGATTTGATTTGGCACCACGAGTGCATCTGCCAGGGATTTGGAAAACAGATATATCGTTGGGGAGAAGTCTAAGCGGATGGGGTGGGGGGTGAGGGGCATGTGCATTAGAATGAGCGATGAGCCCCAGGTGGGGTTCCTTACAAGGAGACTGCACCCGGCCCCTCATCCTTGGCTGGGGGTGCCCAAGACAAGGCTGTCTTTGGTGCTAATGGTGTTTGCACATTTGAATTTCTGTAAACCAAAACCAGGTAAACGCTATGGAAACAACCTCTATTTTAAGAACCCTAACTGTGAATCGTTTGGCAGAGCAGATAACGACCTAATGCCTCTACTTGCGAAGCTAGGTTTGCATATTTTATTTAGGCTTAGATTAAGTGAAGAAGACAACCCTGGGCAACCAGCGGTGAGGGCAGAGCGTGCTGACGACCCTGCCTCTGTGCGGCCCACCCACACTCGCGGTGACTCACAGCTGGAGCTGGGGACGAGCGCCTCTCACTCAGAAGTGGTAGTAGCTCCGGGAAGCGCCTCCTTAGCCTAAGGTCTCAATGTTCCCCGTTGTTAATGGGACACACAAGGTAACATAGCACTAGCCTCAAACCCACAGACGTAGACATCAAGCCAAGCTTCGGTCCCTAGAACAATCATCCCAGGAAAACGGTCTTTGCAGAACCTGTGCTTGGTGTTGCCAAGGCCTCTGCAGACGCGGGATGTGTCAGAGAAGGACGGTGATGGAGGGACTCCTCTCGGCTTTGCTTTCAGGGATGCCAGCCAGTCAACGCAGTGGTCTAGCGTCCATGGTTTGAGATCACAGTCCCAGCCCGAAAGATGCTCTGAGCAAGACATCCATCCTGAGAGCAGAGGGCGCCCGTGACCCCGGGCATGAGTCCCGTGCATGCGGAATGGCCCTGCTCCTACCCCATCCACACCAGTGGTTACACTGGGACCCTGATAGCGCCCTGCTGCCTCGTGATGTTTGTCCGTCGGCCCACCTCGGTCTGCAGTCCTCTCACTCCCACCTCAGCTCCTTGGCCCCGCTGCTTCCTCCCACCAGGGCCCTGACAGCAGGCTGCTTCCCACCCCAGCAGCCGCCCTTACCAAGGACAGACGTCCCTAAAATGTCACGGTTGCCCCTGGTAACCAGTCAAGGCTCTGTCGCTGTTCCCCCAGTTAAACACCTGCTGAAGGCTTCTGGGTGTCCAGCCAGGGCTGCCCGCTGGGGCCCCGAGGCCCCCAGTTCCGTCTCATGGGGGGAGGGAGAGGCAGGCCTCCTGCTGCCCGCAGAGCCGCCCCCGGGACCCCGGGACTCCCCAACCCTCGACGCCCTCGCCGCCCTCCAGCTCTGGGAACTGCGTTTCAAGAGAAGGGCACAAAGTGAGGCTTTCTTTCACTGGAACCGGAGCACGCGGGCTGCCTGCCCAAGGAGCAGGACCCCCAGCTGGCCGGCATCCCCAAGGAGGGCTGTTGGGGGCGCTGAGCACGCAGGCGGGAGCCCCAGGCCCTGGACTCTGCTCCAGGGACATGCTGACCCGGGGCGCGTCTTCCTCCATCTTGGTCTATGATGAGAAGTAACTAGGAAAGGAAGATGCTGGTGGGTGGGTGGGGGGACACTGGGGACCTCAGGGGGAGCCCCGGGCCCCTGTTACCCTCCGGAACCCTCTGCCCTGTTCACGCTGGGAAGTGTCTGCAAGGTGCCAAGCAGGGACGTGCTCACCATATGAAAGAACGGCCCCTTCCTTCCAAGAGCTGCAAGTAGGGTGAGATGAACGCGGTGACCCAGGTGCTACCCCAAAGCCCTGGACCGGGGCAGATCCCCCCACCCCGCAGTCCCTCGGGCGGGATCCCAACCTCCTTCCAGCCCGGGCAGCGGACAGAGCCACAGAGACGCAGGGCAGCGCCGTCACACAGCCCCGTTCTGAGCGTTTCCTCTCCTGTGAAGGAAGGTCGCAGACCTGTGAACGGACGGTCTCACTTATTTTTGAGGCTGAGACACCAAGGGGGAGGGGCGTGTAGGCCTCCGGGGAGCCGGACGGGGATGCACCGGACTGGGCTGCCCTGCTGGGGCCTGCGCTCTCCCTGGCCTCCCACTCGGCCTGGGAAACTCATCAGGAAGCCCCGGAAAGGCGAGGGCTCTTTTCACCCCGACGCCCCCACCCCGTCCACGGAGACAGGGAGGCCTGGGGGTGGGCAGCCAAGCCAGAGGGGAAGCCAAGCCAGAGGGGAAGCTGCAGGGGTGGCTGGGCGGGGGCCCGTGTGGTGGGAGGTGGGGGTTAGTGAGGAGCAGATCCTAAGGGAGGAGGCAGGGGCGGCAGGGGTGGGGGGACGGGCCTGGGCCAGACTCTGAGATGCACAGCATGTGACCTTTGCCCCTTGCCCTGGCCCACGCCTTCAGGACCCGCGTTTTCCAGATGTGGTGATTGGGTGTTGTTCCCCACGTCAGGGCAGCAGCTCTCCGTCCCTGGCTCCATCCCTGCCTCCTCCGGGGGCCCCCCACTCCGCTCCCTCAGCTGCCCCCCGTCCTCCCCTGGAAGGGCACATTTCGGCAGAAACACATGCAGATCGGAAGCAACAAGGCTGTGGAGACGGCAGGTGGAGAGGCAGGCACAGCCGGAGAGACCGCAGCGTGGGGAACACAGCCATGCCCCCGCATGGTGACAGCGTGTGACAGAGAGAGGGAGCTTCCAGGACCGCGGCCCAGGTGCACAGAGGCGCCGACAGAGCAACCGAAGCAGGGCCCAGCTTCCTCTGCACTTGGACCCATGTCCCCGAGCTCTGAGGTCCTGAGCTTTGAAGAGCTGCTGGTCAGGAGACCCAATGGCATGGACGAGAGCGAGCCTCCCACGGGGTGACAGCCTTGGTGCCCCGCCCTGCTGCCCAGGACCCTGCTGGCTCCACACCTGGGTCTGTGATGTGCGCCAGCAGAAGCAGCCCCCGGTGGGTGCCAGGTACTCACCGTGGCCCCCGGGCCGCCCTCCATGGCGGCATCACCATGGGGTCACCAGCCCCTCCTCGTGGTCCTCCATGAGCTAATGTTCCTCAGAAGCAGCCTGTGCCTGCCACCGAGCCTCTATCCACCTGCCCCTGGGGACGCAGCATCATCCTCGGAGGCAAATGCACCCCCGCTGGGCAGCGAGTGACCTAAATAAACCACTCCTCCCCGTCGCCAGTGCGGCAGACAGTCCGCTCCTCCTGCGAGTCCCTTCCCGCCTTCCTACGCCGACCAGCTCTAGATGGGGCCCCCGCAGATGGGACGGTGGCTGGGTCCCTGCAGCACTGCACCCCCCCCACCGAGCCCCGGCGCCCCATGGGCTTCCACACCCGAGCGAGTGAAGGAGAGCAGAGGCTCGGCAGTGCTGGCACGTGCCCGGACCCCTTCAAGGAGGGACACATCGCCAGCGCCGCACACATCCAGACCTTGCCACTCACCCTTTGCTCACGAGGTGGCCACTAGCTGGCGCCTGGCTCACCTCCTGCTTCCTGCCACCAACTCCTGTCCTTCCTACAGCCCTGGGCACCCCGGGCCATTTGCATGCTCAAGGCCACCTCAGGGTCTGCTTTCGGGGAGCTCGGCAGTAACGAGGAAGGAGGGCTGGAGTGAGTGAGGGACGTCAGCAGGACAAGGGGTGTCGCTTTTATTGCAAATGACGGAAATGAGACCCGGAACGATTCCTGGGCCAAGGAATCACCTCCACCATGAAAGGAGATCGTCAGACTTGTCCGAACGGCACGGGGAAGCCGCAGGAGGGTGGCTGCGACAGACTTGCTGGACACGGGTGGCGTGACTGCGAGGACGGTGCTGCCAGGGGCCCTGCGGCGTGGGGGAGAGCCAGGCCTTCCCCAGAGATCTGCGTGGCTGAGTAAATATAGGTGTTTTTCTCCCCAGGAATAGGTTTTTCCTCAAACCATCAGGGTTGACACCAAGCTGGATGCGTTTTAAGCATCCGCGAGTCCCAGGCTGCTCCATGGGGACAGCGGCTCCCAGAGGTGCCAGATCCCGGACCCGTCCGTCCTCTGAAGGTGCTCACGCGACGCCGCCCACCCGCCCAGTCTCCTCCTCCCTGTCGCAGTTCATTAAGATCCCCGGTTGTGGCGGAAATGTCACAGGGGAAGGAAAAGCTGTTGACAATTTTATTTTTAAAAGTAGCAGAGAAGAGGGTGAACCTTGTAAAAATAGCAAGCCCGCCACAGCATCGCGCCCAAAGCCAACGTCGCCGAGACAGCAGAGTTTGGTGTCAAGGAGAACGGGGAGCCAGGCATTGTCCCTGCGTCTCCTGCATGGGCACAGGATCCAGGGTCGAGAACGAACCATGGGATGTGGGTCCCCCCAGGGCTGACCGCTGACCCGCGTGCCAGGGCTGTGGGCCGCCTCCCGTGGGTTCCTCTGCGACGGGAGCTTCCCATCCACGCCCACCTGTGCCCGACCCAGCGGGTCAGGTCCCCCTGCCACCCTACGGAGCATAGGGCAGGTCCTCCCAGAGAATCTTCCCTCCCACCAACTGCTTAGACACCCAACGGTGCTTCTAGTTTCCTTTGACGCTCTGGGTTTTCTGTTGGGAGGAGCTGGGGTGTTTCGGCGAGAGCGGGGATTGCGTGGGAAGCACCTTGCCAGAGGGCTGGAGGCCACGGGGTGAGGACCTTTGCCAGGCGGCCCAACAGGAGAGATTGAGACGGGAGGGAATCTTGGGCTGGTGCCCCCTGGCCCCCTGCTCTGGGCGTCTGTCCCCTGGCACCCCCAGCTCTAGGCGTCTGTCTCCCAGGTCACTCCCTGCTCCAGGAGTCTGTCCCCCTGGGACCACCTGCTCTAGACGTCTATCTCCCAGGTCACCCCCTGCTCTGGGCATCTGTACCCCCGATCCCCCTGCTCTAGGCCTCTGTCCCCCAGCCCCCCTGCTCCAAGCATCTGACCCTTGGGCCCCCTGCTCTGGGCTTCCCAGGCATCCCCGTGCTCTGGGAGTCTGTTCCCCAGGCCCCCCTTGCTCTGGGCATCTGTCACCCAGGCCCCCCTACTCCAGGCGTCTGTGCCCCAGGTCACCCCCTGTTCTGGGCGTCTGTCCCCCGGGGACTTCCTGCTCTGGGCATCTGTCACCCCGGCCCCCCTTGCTCTGGGCATCTGTCCCCCAGGTCACCCTGTGCTCCAGGCGTCTATCCCCTGGGGGTCCTCTGCTCCGGACGTCTGTCCCCCTGCTCCCCCTGCTCTGGGCGTCTGTCTCTGAGGTCTGGGGCTCAGCCCGCGTTCTGCGGACTTATGAACACACTTCGTAGTCCTTGGAAACCTGAAAGGTTGAGGTCGCATCTGGGAGCCGAGAGGCTGGGGGCACAGGGGGGAAGCTGCGAGCCCCAGCCCTGCGCAGAGCCACAGATGGAGGGTCCTGGGGCAGCTGGAAATCACGGGGAGGCCACTGAGGGTCCCCAGGCGCAACCCCAGGCACGAGCCCTTCAGCGGGGGCACTGAGAGCCCTGAGGCAGGACGTGTCCTTCTGCCTTTAGGGAGTCCAGGGCAGAGGGGAGACCACAGACACACGTGAGCGCTGCGGGCTTCAGAGTGGGTGAACACACTTGCAGCACTTAGAGAGCGTCTGCTGTATACCAGGGTCTGTCCTGGGTTCTGAGGTCACAGAGATGCACCTGGGAGGCCCAGAGGGAGAAGAGGCCGGTGGTCAAGGACGATGCTGCGTGGTCAGGACGATGGGCCGGCACGTGGGAGAGCCCAGAGGGAGCCCCGTCCAGGCGATGCTGTGATGGTGGCGCTCCAGGTGTGCGTGGAGCCTGAAGCCCCCCACCCACCACCGCCTTCGTGGGTCAGTAACAGCAAGTCCCAGAGCTGGAGACGTGCCCCAGGCCCCCCGGCTGGTGTCCTCGGACCGATGGAGTCCTTCTGGGGGACCGTGATTTAGAAGCAGAGCATGAAACTTGCTACGGGCCCAGATCTGAGACATTTCTCGACGATGGCAGAGACAGTTCGTCCCATGAGGGGCCTCGAGATCATGCTTCTGGCAAAGAGGAAACACCGAGGCGTTAATTAAACCGGATTCCAGGAAGCACAAGCACGCCCACGTGTGTGCTCTGTGTCCTGCCCAGGCTGGGCCCCCATGGTCCCCTCCATCCACCGCCCCCTCCATAGGCACATTCTGCACACTTGGCGCCCCTGGGGGAGACACGGAGTCCTCAGGCCCCAGGCTCGGGGTCGGGGGGGCCTTCCTGTGGGTCCCCCAATGCCTGTGCAGGCCAGCCGACTCCCAGAAGCCCTGCCCTCGGGGGGGACGGTCCCCCAGCGTGCCCCCAGCTCCTGCAGTTTCCAGGGGAGGCTGAGCTAACACCCTGCCGTGCCTCTCCCCACACCACGCGAGCCCTGTCCCCGCTGCCACGTGCGCCTCACCCTTGAATCTCTGGCTCCCGGGGGACCCCAGGCCGAGACCCGGGCACAAAATCCTCTTTGAAGGGTGGTCTCCGATTGCAGCCAGCCAACACAGCTCCAGCTCCGCAGCTGCAGGTCGCCCCCGGGGCCGTGCATCCCTTCCCACAGGCAGGTCTTCTGCGCGTCCCACTAAAGCCAGGCGGCCCCCAAAGAGCATGCGCTGGAGCTTCTCAAGCATTAACTAGGTGACCTCCTAACTCCCGAGGCCGGTCCTCCATCCCCACGAAGGAGTCGCCGTGGCCGCCTACGCGGGTGCTGAGAGACATCGCTCATGGCTTGCCTGACACCCGGGTGCGGCCCAGAGTGACAAGTGCGCCTCCCCGTTCAGCCTGAGGCCTGTGGGGCCTCGGTCTCCTCGGAGCCCAGGGGGGCGATCGTGTCCACTGGCAGAGCTGACCCTTCCCTGGGCGGTTCTCTGCGACCACCGTCGGGGCCCTACTGCGTGCAGGCTTTGTTTTAGACACTGAGGGGGTCGTGGCTCGCTGCAGGCGACAGAATGGCTGCTAAAGCATCCCCGTAAAAAAATAAATAAATAAAATTAAAAATTAAAAAATTAAAAATTAAATAAATAAATAAAGCATCCCCGTGTCCCAGAGAGGGAGACCGAGGCACACAGAGGCCGGACGATGTGCCCCAGGTCACACTGCCGGGAGTGAAGGCTACGCCCGGAGCCCGGACCTCGTGCCTCCGTGGTCCACGCTCAGACTCCCTGCTCGGCGTCCTGAGCACACACGCGGGAATCAGTCGAGAGGCCAGTAACCAGCGGAGGCTGCCTGCATCCCAGGCTAAGTCAATGCCTGTATTTATTGAGATCACGTCTCAACCAGGGTATTTTTAGGCAGTCTAGCGTTGTGATTCTCTAGCACTGGGAGTGTATTAAACTCAGCCCTACTTACCAAAAATATGCCTGTGTCCACACTGCCTCTCGCACCGAGGCGAGGAGCCGGCAGGAACAACAGGGCTCCGCTCTCCGCCCGCAGGCTCGGAGGGCGCCGGGGCCTGGGCTCGGCCGGCGGGCCGGAGCCGCTTCGCCCAGCTCTGGCTCTGACGACCCAACTCCCTCAGTACCGGGGAGGGGGGCTCCCCCGTAAGTTAAAAAAAAAAGAAGAAGAAGAAGATGGACAAAGATGGAGAAGAGAAACAGGCAGAGAGGAAAGAACAGATTCCCGACTTTCCTGAAACGAAATCAAAAGTGGCACATAGGAGGACGCGCAAAGAAGTCCACACCGGCCCGCTGGCTCCTTCCATCTGCCTCCTGCACCGAGCGAAGCGGCGAGATCAGCGATATGGAGGGTGAGCACACGGTCGCAGGCCCAGGAACCGAGGCAAGACCTGGGAAGGAAGGCAGGGGACACTTGGCAAGCATCCTCCACGAGCCAGGCTCCGGCGGGCATCCCCCTCCGTCCTCATGGAGGCAGGAGGCCACCCGGCGAGGCCCAGGCAGAGCGCTCAGGCCCCCTTCAGCTCCAGCTCCCTCGCTATCGTGCCTCCTCCAGGCTGCCTGCTGGATGAGTTTTGGAGGACGGAGGACGGGGCGACCGCCCTGGGGCTCCCAAGGGCACCGGGGTCAGCTGGGCAGAGGGCACAGTGAGGTCAGCCTCCAGGACCACTCACGCGTCCCCTCGAGGCAGGACAGGCCGGTCTGGGTCACGTCCCGCACACCTGAGGAGCATCCCCAGGGAGTGTGGAGCCACGGAAGATCCCGTGCAGAGAGGGGCACCACCAGGCCTGTGCCCTCACGCTGGGGCCCCATCCACAGTGCAGGGGAGAGGGAGCACATGAGGGGGGCGACCAGGGCCGGGCTCCCAGCTGGAGCCGTGCATGTGTGCTGGGGCGGGCGAGCCACGGGCGTGGGGGTCAGCCTGGCGCCATCTGTCCTCCCAGGACAGGAGCCTCCCAGGCCCTTGGATCCCCGTCTTCTCCTCTCCAGGCACCGGAGACCCCAAGGGCACAATGTTTCCTGAAGGGTCTTGAGTGACAGAGACAGGGCCCCGGGCAGGCCAGCCGGCAGGGAAGGGAGAGCATCGGGAAAGGTACCGTCCTGCCCCCTGAGGGTGGCCAGCAGCCTGCGGGGTGAGGCCTGGGAGCCCACAGCAGCGCCGGACCTCGGACGGGCTGTCCCCGCACAGAGGGACGCTGAGACCTGGGCCACTGCCCCCGGCAGCTGCTTGCACCTGCGCCCCTGCCATCTGCTGTTGGCAAGGCCGGGCGGTCAGAGGGAAGAGGGCCGAAGGCCGCTCGAGGGTCGGGCTCCCCAGCCCCGGCTCTGGACCACCCCCTCCTCCTCTGACCCAGCTGCGCAGCCGCCCTGAGGCTGGGAGACCCCTCGGTGCCCCTCGGCTGCGCTGGGACCCTCCTGGAGACCCCTGGCCGGAATCGGGTCCAGCCTCCAGGGTGTGGGAGGGCAGCATCCAGGCACCAGAGGCTCATGGGGATGCCCCCCGCCCCATGTGGTGATCCAGTAACCTCTCTCCTCGGGAACCCACGTCATGTGGGTCCTCTCCACGGAGCCCGCACCTGGGGTGCTGACTGTGTCAGCAGGAGCCTCCGGGGCCTCCACGGGCGCCCAGGCCACCCCTCTGCCGCTAAGCGGGTGAAGGCAGCACTCCCCTCTCCTAAACCCTGTGCCACAAAACAGGGATGTTTCTGGAAAAGTAAAATTGGCTCCCCGGGGGGAAACATGCTAACTAGCTTCATTTTTGTTTTGAGAATTGATACAAGCCTGCACAGAAATATCTTGAAAAGCGGAGTATATGTGCGTGCATGTGTGTGCACGCAGTGTGCCCGCCCCGCTGTGCCATCCTGTGAGAGCCGCTGTCACCACAGACGCCAGGTCACTCGGGGGCCTCGGGAGCCGGCAGTCGCCCGCAGACCCCGACAGGGACGCGCAAGGCCGGTCCAAGGCCCCCGGAGCCCGGCTCCCGCGCCACCGCCGCACCCTCTCATTTCAGCCAGTTGGTGAGACCAGCCCATGTTCACCGTGTGCTATGCGCACGCTGGTCGATCCCACCCCCAAGGCCTGCGCTCACGAGGGGAAGCGGTACATCGCGTTCGGGAGCTTCCAAGGGGGCAGCGGGCGTGCTCGGGCCTGGCGGAGGCTAAGCGAGCCGGATGGCCCGCGGGGACGGTCCTGACTCTCCCCCCCACAGAGGGCTTTGGGGTAAAGATCCACGGCTGGGGCACCACGGTTCTCCCCAGCCCCACGCTCCCACCCACGCCCCGTCTCTGTGCTCACCTCGTGGTCCCCCTGCTGCAAGGACCTCGGGGAGGAGCAGCCCCATGTCCCTCCTGCCGCGCACACCACCTTGGGCGTTTTAATGGCCCAAACTGTCTTCCGGTCACATCCAGCTGCAAGGGAGCCGGGCAACCTCGCGTCCAGCTGAGAATAGGGGCGCTGTGACGAGACGCGGGGGGTGAGTGTCGGCGCCTCCAGCAGCCGCTTTCACAACTGCTAACGTGCATTAGTGTCAAGCATCCAGTGACCTTTGAGTGCGCAGAGTTAAGTACGCTGTGTTCCTTCTTTTATGAGTAGACTGCTGAAAGTAAACAGATTTTATGTCTTAGAATAGTTTTATGTTTACAGAAAAATTGAACACAAAGCATAGGGAATTCCTGTACGTGACACACAGATACACTCACAGGCACCCACTCATTCTCACACACATGTGCACACATGCACGCATGCACGCTTTCATGTGCGCTTACCTGAGTGATCACACGCATGCACACACATGCTCACACGGACGCACCCACTCATTCCCGTGCACACATGCACACATGCACACTCACGTGCGCTCACCTGCGTGATCACATGCATGCACACACGCTCACTCACACGGACACACCCACTCATTCTCACAGACACGTGCACACATGCACGCACACAAGCATGCACACACGCGCATGCACACTCCCACTCACGTGCACACACACAATCACTCGCACACTCACTCATGCATGCACACTCTCACATGCACACGTCTGCTCACCATCACTCACATGCACGTGGACGCATGTCCACTCACACACAATGCTCACATGCGCGCACACACACACAAAATTCCTCCTAGTGGTCGCCGTGGGGAGTGTCTCCCTGTTGATGCGCCAATCTCCATATGTTAACTGCTCACCTGAGGGCTCACTGCTCGTGCTGTAACCTCTATGGGCTGGAACAAACGTGTAATGACATGGACTCACCATTACAGCATCACCCGGAGAAGTCTCACTGCCCTGGAAGCCCTCTGGGCCCCCCTGTCCCCCCTCCCCGCACCCCGGCCACTGCAGGTCCTAGCACCGTCCCCACAGTGTCGTAGAGCTGGAGTCAGTATGCGGTGCTCCCCGATGGGCTACTTTCCCTTCATTATGTGCATTTGAGGGTCTTCCCTGTCTGTTCACGGCTCCATAGCTCATTTCCTCCTAGCGCTGTGTGGGAGTCCCTCGTTGGGCTGGACCACAGGCTGCGTGGGCTTCCTCCAAGGCCCCGAGGTGGCCTTCCCCTCAGGTGATCACGGAAAAGCAGAGGCGTGTAGGGTTTGGCGCCGACATACGTTTTCAGCTCTTTCGAGCATACACAAGGAGCACAATTGTGGATCGGACGGTAAGGGTCTGTGCAGCTTCCTGAGAAAACTCCATGCCCCCTGCCAGCCGCGAGCGGCCGTTCCCATCGCTTCACGTCCACACCAGCACCAGCTGTTGTCAGCGGGTCCGTTCTGACCGAACTCATGGGTGCGCGGTGGCGTCTCACGTGTCAGTGCACAATCCCCCAGGCCACGTACGAATCTGTTCCTGCCTGCCGTCTCGCGGGCGGGGGAGGTTTCTGTTCCAAACTTCCAGCCACGTTTTTTACTGGGTTCTTTTCTTATTAGGCTTCTGTGGTCCTTTGTCGATTTTGGATTCAGGTCCTTCGTCAGACATGGCTTTGCAAGTGTTGTCCCCGTTGGTGGCTTGTCTTTCTGTTCTCTTAGCAGAGCCGTGTGCAAAGCAGACATGTTTAATTTTAATGAAGGCTGACTTAGTATTTTTTTTCTTATTTTATGGATCGTATGTTTGGTGTTGTAGCTAAAAACTCATCACCAAACTCAAGGTCATTTGTATTTCCCTAATTTCCTCTTCTAGGAGTTTACATTGAAGTCTGTGATGTAGTACAAGTTCACTTTGATGACACGTGTGAGATCAGTGTAGAGATCATTTTTTTTTGCATGTGCACGTCTTTGTGAATATTTTTGCGACCATTAAATATTGATGATGAGGACCTACAAAGAGACTGGAAAATATTATGATATGATGTTGAGTGGAAGGTACTGGGCAAATCCCATCTTTGCAGTAGCTTCAGGTGTAGAGGGAACGGGAAGCAAGAGAGAAAGGAGGAGCGTGGTGGTGAGGCGAGCAGCACGGTTACAGAGAACCCAGGGGGCATACACGCACCCCCTCGCCACCCCCTGCCCCAGGGCCTTGGGCTGCACATCTGCGTACTGAGAGTGGCAGACAGAGTCTGGGCAAGGCCTGGGGGAGGACCAAGGCCTGGAGAGGTCCAGCTAAGTGGTGGGAAGGGAAACGCTGGAAGCCACACAGGCTTCTCCTCCAGAGTCACCTGCGGACTCTGAGCTCCGCACAGCCTCACTGGCCATGGCTCTCACTCCGAGCAGCAGAACCAGGCTGGATCCAAGGTCTCCTGAGCTCCATGCTGCTTATCCACCCAAGGCTTTGGGCCCAACTCCACTTGAAAACCCTGATCCTGGCAACATAGGTTGGACTGTGAGAGACAAGAGGACCTACATGGTCCAGACCCAGAGCAGGATGGTCCTCCTCTGCCTAGCTTTCTCTCAGGCCCCACATTTTCCAAAGTCTGGAGCACAGGGCTAGATAGTAGCCAACTGGCATCCATTCTCTGGCCAGCCCTTCATCCCCGATCCTCCCCAGGAGCCGGGCCCTGTCCAGGGTCTCTCTGTCCCTCCCACAATACAGGCATGTGCAGCCCAAGGCCTGGGCCCAAGTGGGGGGGAGCTGCATCAGTCCTTATGGTTTCCTGTAGACCATGCCACCCACCCAGCATCATGTCCCTCCTTCTTCCTTTCTCTCTGTTACCCAAATTCCAGCATGAATCCTCATAATCCTCACCAGTCACTGGCTGGTGTCCTGACTATAAGGCCACATGGGAGCTCCTATGCAGGGCCATCCTTACACAGACCCTCCAGTGGGGGTGTCTATGCAGGCCCATCCTTACAGGGACCCTCCAGTGGGGGCATCTATGCAGGCCCTTCCTTACAAGAACCCTCCAATGGACCCTCCAGTGGGGGTGTCTATGCAGGGCCCATCCTTACATGTACCCACCAGTGGGGGCCTCTATGCAGGGCCCATCCTTACAAGGACCCTCCAGTGGGAGCGTCTATGCAGGGCCCATCCTTATACAGACCCTCCAGTGGGAGTGTCTATGCAAGCCCATCCTTACAAGGACCCTCCAGGGGGATGTCTATGCAGGCCCTTCCTCCAGTGCATCTGACCCACTGCACCTCAAGCCTCCTGGGAAGGGAAGTATTTCCTGAACACTGCTGATGTCCTGAATACCCAACATCTATGAAGCCCAAATGAACTTGTTAAAAATAAAAAGGTGCTGATGATCATTTGCTATGAGTTTAATCCAATTAGATGACTTACTTAAAAGGAGGCTTTGGGGATGACAACAGGAGCACGTGGTAATCAGGAGCACACAGGCTCCTTCCAGTCCAGGACCCTTCCAGAGGAGGCTGGACAAGTGGACAGCCACCCCATGCTCAACGACACCCGGACTGGGAGCCGGCTGGCAGCCTGGTACATGTGAACGCTTCCAAAGTCACAACGTTCTTTCTTATATTAATCAGAACCCGTTGTCCCGAAGCTCCCATCTGTCGAAGCTCTGCCAACCCCCCTCAGTCAGCCACTCAGAACAGATCTGTTCCCTGGGCCCGGGGAAAGGGACAGATCTTCGTGTGTCTGGAGGGAGCCGTCGTGTCCCCGCGCCCCGCCCCCGCCACCTCCACAACCCAGAGGGAGAGCTGCCACTTAAGAGACACACTGTTTGTCGACTGTTTTATTTGGGTCAAAGCACAGTGATTCCTGTTGAGGATGAGGAAGCTGGATTCAGAGAGGTGCACTGCTCGCCCAGGGTCCCCCCGGAGGAGGAGATGCTGATGCAGACTCACCCTCTTTGACTCTGAAAGCCACCTTCTCTCTCTTGTAAAGGAGCACCTGCGGTCCTAACGGTGCTTCTCAGGGCCAAAGGACCCCTCTACTAGCCCTGCCAACGGCCCTTTTGCAAAAGGGAACTTCAAATGCCCTGCCCCGGGTGGCAAAGGCACCCCTCCCAGAGGGGAACCTCTCCGCTTACTCTTCTGTATCTTTTAGGATTGCCTTCAGGTCAAATAACAGAATGACTGGCCAGCGATGTCTTAAACAAAGAAGTGGCTTTAGATTCCGAGATAAGCAGCCCAGGCTTGTACGGTGACTGAAACCGCCACCAAGAACCCAAGCTCTTCTGCATCCCACCATCTATAGCAAGTGGCCCATTGCCTCACACTTGCAAAATGGCAGATCCACCTCCAGGCACGACTTCCTTCAGGAAGAAGAGGGATGGACAAAGGCTTTCTCCTCAGTCTGCTCCATCTTCATTCCAGAAAGGAAGCACTCCCCCGCTCACTTCCTCCTACACCTCAGAACTAGGCCATAGGCCAAAGACCAATCATTGGCCAGGAGAAATGAAATGAGCATTAACTGGATTAGATCAATCATGCCTCCTTCCCAGGGGTGGAGTGGACACTGTCCTGCCTGGACTTTGCATCCCTCACAGCTCCCTGGACTATTAGAGGCTCTGTTAGCTGGAGGTGGGAACAGAGTCTAAATACGGACCATTAAGAAGGCCTAGGAGGGTGTGGCTTCACCTTCAGAAATGTAATCACCCTGAGTTGCCAATACCTGAAAATCTCTTGGAAGTATTTCTTTTTAAGAAGAATCAGAAATTTTAGCAGGGGTAATAAACATCTAATATTAGAATTTCAGGCATTACCTGCCAGTAGGCCATGATATCCATAGCAAGGTAGATGGGAAAGATCACCAAAAAGGATTTCAATAAATATGGAGGGAGGCATGGATGGATGGAGGGAGGGAGGGTTAATATGTGTGGATATAAGGAAAGAGGGGAAGGAAAGTGGATGGATAGATAGATAGATAGATAGATAGATAGATAGATAAAAGGATGAATGGATGGATGGGTAGGTCGACGGATGGATGGATGGATGGATGGATGGATGGATGGATAGATACATGGGTGGATGCATGGAGGGAAGGAGGCATGGTGCACAGGTAGGTGGGTATACAGAGGGAGAGAGAGGAAGAATGGATAGGATACATGGTGGATGCATGGAGGGAAGGAGGCATGGTGCACAGGTAGGTGGGTATACAGAGGGAGAGAGAGGAAGAGAAGCAAGATGGATGGATGGATGGATGGATGGATGGATGGGTAGGTGGGTGGATGCATGGAGGGAAGGAGGCATGGTGCACAGGTAGGTGGGTAACAGAGGGAGGGAGGAAGGGAAGCAGGATGGATGCATGGACAGCAGGCAGATGGGTGAAGGCAAGCTGTTTCACAGGACTCCTTTTGGAAAATGTTTTTTTCTGTTTTTTCAATTGTAAGATTGGCTGGTTCTATACAGAGGGAGAGAGAGGAAGAGAAGCAAGATGGATGGATGGATGGATGGGTAGGTGGGTGGATGCATGGAGGGAAGGAGGCATGGTGCACAGGTAGGTGGGTATACAGAGGGAGAGAGAGGAAGAGAAGCAAGATGGATGGATGGATGGATAGATACATGGGTGGATGCATGGAGGGAAGGAGGCATGGTGCACAGGTAGGTGGGTATACAGAGGGAGAGAGAGGAAGAGAAGCAAGATGGATGGATGGATGGGTAGGTGGGTGGATGCATGGAGGGAAGGAGGCATGGTGCACAGGTAGGTGGGTATACAGAGGGAGAGAGAGGAAGAGAAGCAAGATGGATGGATGGATAGATACATGGGTGGATGCATGGAGGGAAGGAGGCATGGTGCACAGGTAGGTGGGTATACAGAGGGAGAGAGAGGAAGAGAAGCAAGATGGATGGATGGATGGGTAGGTGGGTGGATGCATGGAGGGAAGGAGGCATGGTGCACAGGTAGGGGCTGCACACAAGCCAGCCCAAAGCGGATGTCCACTGTGGGTGACCCGCATGCCATCCCCGATGAACACGACTGAGTCAGGGGTCGGGGAGGCTGCACTTCACCCCAGCTCACGGATGCACACACGCACACAGCCAGAATTCACACTCCCCACTCCCCACCCACCCTCGGCCCAGACTGCACCTGCGCCCAGTGGGCGGGGTGGGCATTTCCAGAACATCCACAAGAAGAGGGGAGCGGACAAGCTGAGTTCTAAGAGCAGGGCAGAGAGGGGAAGCTCTGGGAATGTTGTAGATCTGAGGAGGTCAGCGGGCTGCCCACAGCCCTCGCACCCCCACCCGCATGCAGACGCTGAGTGGAAACTGGCCCCTTGGTGTGCAGCACTGGGTGTAGGAGGCTTAATCTTTCTTAACAAGAGCCAGACCGCAAAGGCTGAGGTCAGGATGAAGCAGAAGGAAGCAGTTCGCGGTGCATCGTATAATCCAGCAGCTGGCTGGCCTTGGACCCCCTTCCTGGGAGGGGAACCTCTAAATCTTTGGTATGTCCCCAGGGGTAGCTGGCCTTGGACCCCCTTCCTGGGAGGGGAACCTCTAAATCTTTGGTATGTCCCCAGGGGTAGCAGGGTCTGCATTATTCATGGGTGGGGGGGTGCCTGGACCACCCAGAGTTTACACTAAGTCGATGAGGATGAGGGCCGGTTACACCAGAAACACGACGGGATGGATGGGTTAGGGCCCTGAGCCACTGGCTAGCCGCGCAGCCTCCCTGCCTCTGGGGAGAGGCTCGGGCTGGAGGCTTCCTGGCCCCTGATTCCACCAGCCTCACCGGATGAAACCAGATTAAAACTCTGGACCTGAGGCTCAGTCAGCTTCCCTGGCTGGCCACCTTCTTTGTCACACCTGGATGCACCTGTGGCGGGGGGGGGGCGGGGGGGGCGGGTAGCCACCCTGGGGACGACGGGAGCTTCCCCAGTGGGCCCTCCCAGCCCCTCTGTGCATTCTCTTGGCAACTTCTCACCGTGTCCTTTTGCTCTAACAAAACTATAAGCCCAGGTGTCGTGCTCCCATGAGTTCTCCGAGGTTCTCTAGGGATTTGCAGGGCCCGAGGAAGCCTGCGGAGACCCCCGGTCAGAGGTGAGGCCTCCGGAGCTGGTACCGCAGCTGATGTCCAAAGTGAGGGCCGTTTGGAGAGCACGGTGCCCGGTGCCTGCAGGCAGAAAACACAGGACACCTGTGGGGTGTTACGCTCGGCACCATCCGGGAGTGACCAGTCAAAGCAAGTAAAGCACAGAGTTGGCAATTTTAATCTCCAACACTGCGTCGTTCAATTTAAACAAGATTAAATGGAAAAAACTACCCACATGAATTGCGAGTATCTTAATTCTACAATGTGGATGGGATATAATCCTACATGGGCCGGCCAAAACGGCAGGAAAATAAAAGCCTGCAATGCCTGGAAATCTCTGAGGGCCACAGAATAGAGAAAACTGATAAAGCCGAAGATCATTCGAACGATGTGACTGTCAAGCAAAGTGACAGAGAGAGACTCTGCATTATTTCCAGCAATTCTTGGACATTGCAAAAATTATCTTAGTCTATTCCATAAAAATCCCAACAAATTTGTGAAAGCAGAAATGGCACGGAATACGTTCTCTTGCTAAAATTAGGATTTATGGTGAAAGCAAACACACAGATATACACACAGTGTTTATGCCTAAAATTGGGGAACAGAGGCCCAAACTGTGTTCAGAGGTGCGGGTTCCTGGTCTCTTCCTAGAAAGGGAAGGAGGGAGCAAGGGAGGAGGGAGAAGGGAGAAGGGACTGTCCCCTGCTGGCATCAGGGCACACATAGAGAGGGTCACTGGGGAAGAGACACCACTCTGGCCCCTGGCTCATCCCACTGTGTCCCTGCTTCCTCCTCCACGGATGCTGCGCATGCTCCCCTTCACCATTCAGATGTAAGCCCCCTGAGCAGGAACGGAGATGAAACCCAAGGACACCAGGAGAGCCCACGCAGGAGGGGGAAGGGCCATGCAGGAGGGGGAGAGTATGAGGATGCTGGATGTATTTTGGAATCAGAGAGACACAGTGGACGCTGCAAGGCCGAGATGTGGGGAACGAGTCCTGACACGGACAATGATGGTGGAGACAGGAGTCACCCATGTGGGGGATTCCAGGAGAGGGAGCAGGGTCCAGGGAGCACCCAGTAGGTCCTGCTCGGATGCCCGGATGCCCGGAGCCCTGGGGGAGTGAGCCGGGAATGCTCTAGAACCCAAGGAGGACGGGCGGCCCTTCTGAGCAGCAGAGCCTCCAGTGGGGCCTGATGAGGAAGGCTATCGGAGCCACACTGACTCCCGCCCCCGACCCCCAGGCCAGGGGCGCTGCTGCACCTCACAGGTGACAGAGTGACCCGAGCCTGAGCTGAGTGTCCTTGAAAACAGGACTACGTGGGGGCTTCTTTCCAGAGCAGAGGTTCCAAAGGGGCCGGGCTGGCGCTGCGATGAGGCACGACGGCCACACGGTCCCCCCATCGGGCAGCGGCAGGACGATGACGATGCAGCCAGGTGCTGGGGCCGCTGGAGGAGCCACCCCTGCACCCGCCAGCCCTTGGCCTCAGCCTCCTCTCCTGCAGGATGGAGATGGAGATTCCTGGCGCCACAGGGTTATCGCGAGGATTAGGAGAATTAAATTATAAAATGTTTAGAGTAGGACTTAGGGCTCCCCAGGCTGCCCGGGGGGCTGGCGTTGCTCAGGGTCGGGCATGTCATACGGCTGGAGTGGCGTCATCCCTGGGAAGACCCAGGCCCAGGCTGTGACCCTCGGCCCCACACTCCCTCTAGTTGGGCATGAGAGCGTGTCCTCGGGGTGCAGACTTGGTCCCCATCCCCAGGGTGGCTGCGGATGGCCGGTCCAGCGGGGACCGCACAGACACCCCCCCAAGGCCCTGGTGTGCCCTGCTGTGCGTCTGTATGCCCACTTCGCACAGCCCCGAGCCCAGGCCTTCTCCTCCCTAAACGCGCCGCGGCACCCGTTCCGCCCAAGGACAGTCCCCAACACAGTCCTACGGATTCACCCAATAAATGAATGAGATTTGACACTCCTCGGGCTCATCCTCCTGTGATGATGGCACGACTCGGCGTGGGAGGTGGGGTCCAGGTGACCATCCTGGTTGCACTAGCCATGGGGACCCTGCCTGGGAGGCTCCTGTCCTGACTTGGCCTCTCAAGATGGAGCGGACAGTGAGAGTGTCCTGGGCCTCAGCGCCAGGCTCGGTTCGGGGACGCTGGCAGCTGCTACAGGCGTCCCCCCCACGCTGGTCTGAGGGCTCCCTTCCAGGCACAGGGCTGCAGTGGGGCGCCCAGAGCCCGTGGCCCCCTGAGGTCCTGCTGGGGCCGCTCTCAGTCCCAGGCCCAGCACGCTGGCCACCGAGGCATCAGGGCTGCAGGGTGACAGGGTGACACTGGGGGTGACACCGGGCCCTGCCTGCCTTTCCTCTTCCCATCTGTGTCCAGCCATCCTTCCTGACCCCTGCCCGCTGACTGTGGACACCATCAGGCCTGGGGTCCCACCTGTGTCCTCACTGACTGCTTCCCCAGCCCGCCCCGTATTGTACAAAATCCCTCGGTCCAGCTTTTCCAGATGTTGGAGATGTTTTCTGGTCCCCAAACCCACGTTCACCCTTTCCCTCTTGCCAGGAGCCCACGGATGTCCCCTTGGCACTTCCTCGTCCCCCCAGAAGCCACCTCATGCCTGGAGGGACCGCAGCACCCCCGCCTCCTAGGTGGGCTCTAAGCCTGTGGCCCGACAGTGGGGTGTGATGCACCATCAGGGGCCACGGGGCCCGGTGGCCGAGTGTCCCCCACGTAAACGTCACCCCGTCCAGCCTCCTGCACCCAAGGGCCGGCCCGCCGGAGGAGGCAAGGCCAAGAGACTCGAAGGAGTAAGAACGGGGGTGGGTGCAGCCAGAGCGCCGGTCACCCCGAGCCAGAGCCTGGTGGGGCAGCGGCTCCTTCACCAGCCCCTGCTGCGGGCCCCCTCCTTGGCCCCTCGCTGCCCAAGCTTCCTGACGAGGCTGGAAACGGGCCCGTGAGCAGTCAGACGGCGGGCGGGGGCGGCGGGGAGGCAGGTGGTCTGGCTCCAGGGGGCCGCGCCCCGCGGTGCTGAGTGAGAAGCAAATGGTGAATATTTTCTTTTCTATATTAATGTGCACATTTCATGTGATTCCAATGATAATAAAAAAAACAACCCTCCGTGGAGATTATTCTGACAAAGGGGTAAAACCACTGCTGTGTATTTGGGGGCGCAGGGGCCACACACGAACACCCTCACGTGCGCAAATGAAGGCCAGCGGGGAGACCGTTCCTCCAGACGCCGCAGCGCCCGGGGCGCTGCAAACACGGCGAAGGGGTCCGGCCCCGGGGCCGTGGTCACGGGACACTATCGCAGCCCCGGAGCCTCCCCTCTTACCGTGGGGCGGGGGAGCCATGGCAAAGCGCGCGGGGAGCCGGAGGGCCCAGCAAGGGGACGGGACCGCGGGTCTTCTCGCCAAAGTCCTTCCAGGCTGACGTCCCGGCCTTTGCCAAGACGCCTCTTCCAAGCCCAGAGTGGCAGACGGGGGAGCCCTGGCAGGCCGGCGAGGACAGGGAAAGTCTCTTTTTTCCCAAATAGGAGCAGAAGGAGGGCAGGAGGAGGCGGGGGCCCATGGTCACGGCCGGGCCTCTGCTCAGCACCTGCGTTCGCTCTGCGCGTCATCTCGGACGGTTCCGGCCCCGAGCTCAGGGCTCAGCCTGGCCCTGAGCCCAGGATGGACCCTCCCCGGGTCGCAGCCCTGCCTCCATCACGGGGTGCGTTCCAGGGAGGGGCGGTTGGGATTTTACGTTAGACTTTCCACACCACGTTCTCCCAACCTGAGAGGGAGGGAGGGAAGACGAGGGGAGACAGGCAAATAAAATGTCATCTGCAAATGTGCAGCCTTTTAAATGATCCAAGCCCTCGCTCTACTTAGTATTCCCAACTAGGCGAGAGCCGAAAGTCAAAATCTACATTTAAATGAAGATCTCACAGCCCCTGACCCAAGGCTGCCGACTGTCCACTGGGGGCTTCTGCCCCCGCCCCCCCCCCCCCCGGGTGGCCCACGCTGGCCCGGCATCCCCTCTGCACCTGGGAGGGAGGCCGGCGGGAGCGCAGGCTGGGCCCTTGCGGACGCCCAGGTGTGAGGGCCGGAGCCGTGCAGCTCGTGGCGCCCCGCGGACGGCGGTGGAGTTTATATCAAGTGCAGAGAGCCAGGCCTTCTAGGGTGGGCGTCACAGCAAAGGCTCTTTTCCCAGGCCAGCATCCTGTGTGGCCCTGGAAAGAACTGGACCTTGGACACAGCCCATCCCCCTAGAGCCCACGCCAACCTGGCTGACGGCATAGGGCCCATGGGGTCAGCCAGGGCCCGGCAGTACAACCCTGGGCCCCCACCCGGTCCTCCCAGGAAGGGTCCCTGTCACCTGCTGCGGTGCCTTAGCAGGAAGGGTGGCAGGTGGCAGCAGGTGAGCTGAGGCCCGCAGGTCCCGCGGTTTATCTCGCTGTCCCGGAGCACCGGCGGTGGAGTCTCCGGCAGGGCGGAGTTAGTAGAACAGGAAGCGCCGCTGACCTCGAGGGCCTGAGCCTCCCCAGGCCACACGCAGATCGGAGCCCAAACCCCGGAGCACCCAGACATCCAATCACCCCCAAAGCTTCCCCAAAAGGCCCCAGATGCTTCTAGAACAGCATGGATTGAAGTAGACTTCTGTAATCTAGTCCTGAGCCACTGGCCACGGCCGTGGGATCACCGGCCACGGGGCCACGGTGATAAGGGTTCAGTGTTGACAGAGTCACTTCATCCTCCCATTTCACGTATGAGGACGCTGAGGCTCCGCGAAGTCAGGCGTCCTCCCCAAACGTGCGTGCCCGGGACGATCGGCTGCTTCCATCCTGCCCATGGCCTCGGCCTTGACCCTGACCTCAGCTCTCGAGCCTGAGCACCCACACGCAGAGTCCGCTGACATGCTGGTGGGCCCCGGGGACCCCACGGCGGGGGCCAATTTCGGGTCAGGAGCTGGCACTTCCAGCCTCTCACGGAAAGTCTCCAGTTTCAGCAATGCTGAGCAATACTGGGTATTAGAGGCTCTTTCTCCCTCATATTTTTTTATTGTTTTAATCAGCAAAAGCCACACAATTTCTTTTCTTTTCTTTTCTTTTAAAGATTTTATTTACTTATTCATGAGAGACACAGAGAGAGAGAGGCAGAGACGCAGGCAGAGGGAGAAGCAGGCTCCCTGCAGGGAGCCCAATGCGGGACTCGATCCCAGGACTCCGGGGTCACGCCCTGAGCCCCAGGCAGACACCCCAACGCTGAGACACCAAAGCATCCCAGCCCCACATTTTCTTACGGCTTCCAACCTGTCTCTCTGTGCGCCTCCCACAAAGGGTCTCGTCTACGCAGCCCGCCTTCACAGCCGTCCTCCCTCCTCCATCCCCCTTCTCCAGCCGCAGGGGTGCCCACTGCACACCAGCTGGCGGCTGGGGAGGCACACACGGGACAGGGCGGGGGTCAAACCCCGGACCCAGAGGTAGAGGAGTCCGGCGGCCTTGCTGGGCGTGCACTCGCATCAGATCTAGAGGCGCCGTCCTGGACAAGCTGGGAGTGCTGGCGCTGAACCTGCCCGCTGTCAGGTGGACCTGGAGATTTCTCCTCAGACTTGAGGCTCAGACGGAGCTCGGCCCCGCAGACCCTCCTCCTCCCAGGGACCGGGCGTGCCCACAGGCGTCCGTCTGCAGGTGCATATTCATCCCCCGGATGCTCCCCACCCGCACCCCACCTGCACCCGCAGGCCCGGAGCAAACCCCCAGTAATGATTTGTTTCCACAAGATGAAAAAGTCAGTAAGCGAGTTTTTCCCCCCGACTGGAAGCAGAGCTGTTTGTCATTTAAATAGGAAGCTCTGTGCCTGCAGTGGGGCTTGGTCTGATCTGCTCCCGGAGAACAAGTCCATTTGGCTAAATGTGCTCTGCAGGCACTTGCTTCTCCAGCTGCGGAGACGGATTAAGAGACAGTTCCCGCTTTTGCTCAAGAAATTCTCCAGAACGTGGCTGTTTGCTAACAAACAGGATTCGGGGTTCGGATGCAGGGGGAGGTGCTACCCAAAATGCTGGCTTTGTGCCTCACGAATGCAGCCCTCGTGGTATGGCTGATGCACTAGAGGTCCTCGCGCCCATCCCAGACCCTGGGGCCGCCCTGGGCATCCGCGCATCCCCGAGCAGCAGCGGGACAGCCACACGTCCCTGCAGGTGGCTCCCGGGGCTCAGCACCCGGTGGGGCTGCCAGAAGGCTTGAGGGGTGACCAGGGAGTCCCAGCACCTAGTACGGTCCGGAGCTCGCCACGCCCACGTGGCTCAGACCCTCCCCCCAAGGCGTCCACTCACCGGGCCTTCGGGTCACTGGGCGCTCAACCAGCTCGCAGGAGGACGTCTGGGAGCCTGCACCCCCGAGGGTCTCCGGCCCCGTGAAACACCCGGTGGAGGGATTCCTAGAGCAAGCGAGCCAGACCCAATCAACCAGACGGAGAAGAGGAGGGACAGGAGCCCCCAGGAAGCACCACTGACCCCTTGAAGCCACCTGTGCACCCGCGGGCAGCTCTGCAGGGTGGGGGACGAGGCGGCAGGCGCCCACCCACTGCTGCCTGCCGGATGGACGGAAGCGTTTGGGTTCAGGGTATGTGTTTTTTCAGCTTCTAGGCATTGATGGCAACAGCTTGGAAGCACCACGCTCCGGCACCTGAGGTTTTAGAGGATGCTGGAACGGGGAAGGCAGCTTGTTCGTATCTGTGCACTTAAACAAGAAGCGCCTGTCTACCGAGGGGGGCGGACTCCCTAGAAGAAGTTCGAGAGGCCACGGCCAACAAAGGTGCATCTCCTAATGCGGCATCTTGATTCAGGGGCTTGGAGCCCCAAAGGGCTGGCCGGGTGGGCAGGACGGAGCCCCCTTCCCCCCAGGGCAGCGCAGCTTCTGCACAAGAACATGGAGAGGGAGCTCGGCCTGAGGGCCGCAGGCTCCGGCTGCAGGGGGAGCCCCCACAGAGGGCGACATAAGCCCAGGAGCCCCGGGGGCGGGGACAGGGAGGCCACACTGTCACCTGCCCAATGTGCTCCCCCCGGAATACAAGCCACCAGGCTAGGGAAGGCCCCAGCCATGTGCAGAGGCCTCAGAGGAGCTGGGGTCCCCAGTCCTGGCGACGGGACTTCACGACGCCCCAGCCCTCCTGCCTGCACAGACCGCCGCCTGCAGGAGCCCTCAGCCGTGTCACAGACCGCCCAAGGGGCTCCCACCACCTCACCTCATCGCGGGGGCCCGGGAGGCGGTGGGAGCTTGTCAGGGCACCCCAGTCCCCCGGGGCGGGGGTGTCTGCGAGCCCCTGCAGGCAGCCCCGGCAGGTACTGGTCACCCCCACCGTCCGGGCGCGCGCTCTCATCGTACCCCTTGTAGCCCTTGACAATCCAAACGTTGTTCTCAAATACACTAATTCATTAACCCCAGCGATTGTTACGGCGGGAGGTTCCTATTCTACGTTTATAGAAACGCTGAGGGCAGCCCCGGTGGCGCAGCGGTTTAGCGCCGCCTTCAGCCCAGGGCATGATCCTGGAGTCCTGGGATCAAATCCCACATCGGGCTCCCTGCATGGAGCCTGCTTCTCCCTCTGCCTGTGTCTCTGCCTCACTCTCTCTCTCTCTGTGTCTCTATGAATAAATAAATAAAATCTTTTAAAAAATATATAGAAACGCTGAGGCTCAGGGAAGCCACGCAACCTGCCCCAAGTCACTTAACATTGAAAGAAACACAGAACCAGCTAAGGGAAGGCGGCCGCTGGCTCGGGGCTCAGGGCTGGCTTCCACCCTTCCTGGTGCTCACCGCCCTTGTCCCAAAGCCTTAGCGCAGCCCTGGGGCCCCTGCGGGATCTGACTCGAATCAACCTCCCTCTCCCTTTCCGTTACAGCATCAAACTCCTTTAGGGGAATCCGCAGGGCCGTGGGGAGAAAGACGGAACGAGAACCAGGCCTGGTAGCTTTGCCCACGGAGAGCACACAGCACAAAGTCATCTTCTTTCCTCTTTTGCTTCTCTTGCCAGGAAGCTCAGCGTGGCACCGGACGCAGCATGGCCTTAACAACAGTGCAGGACTCCGGACTCTGCTGCCTGAACATCATTTTCTCTATCACTGTTTTTTTTTTCCTTCCCTCTACATTGTATTTTTCCCTGACCTGCTTTTTTTTTTTTTTTTTTTTTAGCATCTTTAGCCCATTAATGAGCTCGCAGGGCCCAGGACTGGATCAGGCACAGAGTAGTCATTGAAGGAATGAATGAATGAATCACTCCCCGTGTGACAGTGACCCCCGTGGAAGCCGTGTCAAACGGCTGATGTAGTAAATACATCACTACGACAGGTGAGATTTGGTCATGGTTCAGAGGGGACAAAATGGGATGGGATGGGGACAGAACGGGGCAGCCAGCGGCCCTGAGCGAAGAAGGCGCAGAAGGCAGGCTGCAGGGTCCGTGGTGGCCTCTGGGGCCTCGGGAAGGACAGTGTCGCCCGGGCCAGCCCGCCTCACCCTCCCGTCCGGAGCTGTCCCACTGTCAGCCGTGGCCCCACAGGGTCCAGATGGTGCTGCTAGGGCCCGGGTCCGGTGAGGGGCAGGCGGGTCCTTACGCGGTGACCTCCGCCTACCTGAACACCTGGAAACTCCCCCAACACCTCCCCGCGCACCCGCGCTTTGTCTGAGTGGCCCCACCTCTCCTGGCCTGGAAGCATCAATGACTGACCGAGGCCCAGGTCGGCCGCCTGTCCTGGGATCGGCCGCGGGGCGGGAGGTCAGCGGTGGGAGTGCGGACTCTGAGGGCCGACCCGCCGGGGACCCGGCTGGCCTTGTGACCTTGGGTGAGGTATTAACCCCTTCGGGCCTCCGTCCCCTGTGTCCACGGGGATCACACGTGTGTTGCAGATCTAAACACAGGTTGGCCTCGTGCGCTCAGAACACCGCCAGCCTGTGGGAAACGCTCAACGTGGGCAGAACCGGACCCCAGTTGGTCTTGGTGAGGGGAGCATCGAGGACCCCCTGAGATGGACACAGGGGGCGCGCCCACCAGCCCGGGAAGGGGCCCCCGAGGTCTCCTGGAACTTGGAGACAAGCTCCCCTGAGAGTCTGGTTCCGTTACTCCTGAAAAGCTGGGCCTGCATCAGTGTGTCTGCGGGGCTGGGGTTCCTTCCCGCACCCCCGCATTCTCTCGTTCGTGCACCAGGAGCACCTCGTCCCCCTGGCTGGAGGACTCCCAGGAGCCAGGCAGCACGGGGGCTGGATGGGGGCCGAGACCCTCCAGCAGCCATCACCCCAGGTCAGGCAGGAGGGGGACAGGACTGGCTCCCAGCCCTGGCGGAGTCGGTCTGGGCCGTGGCCCCCGCGGCCTGGCATGGCCTCCTACCCTCCAGGGCGGCCCCGGGGGACGGCAGCCTCTGTCCGGGGCTCGGCGAGGCTCCGTGCCCACACCACTAGGCACCGTGTGTCTGGAGCACACAGGCCAGCAGGCACCGTGGGGGACATCTGGCTGCTGGTGGCTCATCCATGCGGATCCTGAGACCCCGCGGGACCCCAGCAGGCACCTTTTCCTGATGCCGTCGAAGCAGAGATTAGCAGGGGAGCCCGATTTCCCTGGAGGAGCATCAGCATCGGGAGCGGACCCGGAGCTCAGTAGCTAGTGTCGCTCATACTTCAAATGCGCAGGTCGCCCTGAGCAGGGTGGAGGGGCAGGGCTCTGTGCCCCGAAGCTGAGCTGGCGCCATGTGCAGGCGGGCGTCCTGCAGATCCCAGTGTCCAGAACCCACGATGCAGGGGCTGCGGTCCCGTGGTCCCTCTGGGAGTTCCCCCGCACCCACAGCCCACCCCCCACGGTGCCTTTGTTCCGACTCATGAACCAACTCATGTCCGCAGAGACTAAAGCCCAGGCTTTCTTCACATTTCCTTGGTTTTTGCCACAGGTCAGATTTCTATTCCAGGGCCCTACCTGGGTCTGCGTGGACGCCTGGTGGTGACGGCACACGCTTCGCCTATGTCTGGTGACCTGTGCCGTCTTGGGCTGGCATTCTGTAGGGCGAACGGCTCCTGGAACCTGCCTGGTGCTCTCGCCACGACGGGACGGGGTTGATGCCCACGAGGAGGAGGAGCAGCGCAGAGGGCCATCCGGGCCCGGGTCGGGGGAGGCACCTGCCGTCCGAATGCACGGCCCCTCCCACCTGCCCGAGCCCCTCTTGTTCAGGCTCCTTCTCCGGAAGCTACGTGATCCCCTCCCCGTGCCCATCCCACTGTCCTCGTTGGGCACAAGGTCACCCTGCGGACACAACACCTAACAGCCGGGCGTCACGCCCCCTCCGCGAGGGTAGAGTAGTTGCATCAAGTATTTGGTCGGTCTCTTCCACCCTGCGTGTTTATTTCTGCGATGATTTATTCCCGTGGATGTGGATGTGGAAACTTACTTTGGACTCCAGGTTATGATTTTAATATAATCTCATTTCTTTGTTTGGCTCAAAGTATTCCAACGTTTGGCCTCCGGGAACAATCTCAGGGGCTCTCGTGTCCCCGCTGAAATCCCTTTCCTCCCTCTGTGTTGCACTTTGGCATCAACGCGTTCTCTTTTGTCTTCTTATTTTTGGCCAGTCCTTCCTCAAGTTGTGGAACTCAAGGTCACAGACGGGCTGACCTCAGAACCGGATCAGTCCTTTCTCCTGGAGACAGTTCCTCTTCCAACAGCAGAGCACGACCTGGGCGCACAGCGGGCTCACTCACCGCTGGTGGGCAGCACGACCGTCAGACCCTCCCCATTGCTGGCAGGCCCGGGAGATGCACATTCACGCACTACCCCGTGCGCCCACGCGGGCACGGGCTGCTATGAATATTTCCCCGTGCAGCCGCTGGAACTTAAATCCCATTGCACCTGACTGTGTGTCGCCGCCACCGCCACCGCTCCTCCATCAGCACCTGAGTATTTCTAGCCTCTTCTCCGGCGTGTTGGGGATTCCCACTCCGGCGTGCAAGCCCGTTCCCACCACCGGCCACCCATTTGCTGAATTGCTGCAGCCCAGCGCTGAGCCCCGTGCCGGGAGCCTCAGGCCGTTACCCACGGCCGCCCGGGGGGCAGCGGGGAGGACTTTCTCAGCCAGAGCTCCTTGCTCGCGTGCCGTTCCGGCGGCTCCCAGACTCCACTCCCCTCATCTCCTGTCACTCAGCTCAGCACCTCGCCCCACGCAAGGGGAGCTGCAGCGAGGGTGTTTGGTGAGCTGCTCTGCGAGAATGGGGGCGAGAGCTTCTCCTGCGGCCCCTACGGCGTGCCTGCCCGGGACCCCAGAGCCTCCCAGATGATGGCTCAGATTTGCACACATCACGCTCCACTCTTGGTGCTGTGACGTCGTATGGGCTTTGACAGATGTGTCATGTCATCTGTTCACAGGACCCTCATCTGTCCCACACGCACGCACAGGATGCGTATCACCCACCATGGCACAGCTGTCACACAGCCCGTCTCGCAGCCTTGGAAGCGCAGGGCTTCGTCTGCTTAACCCTCTCGTCTCCTCCTGGGACTCTGGCAACCACTGATCTCGCGGCCTCTATCATCTCGCCCACTCCAGAAGGTCTGGACTCAGACGGCGTGTGGGTTTTTCAGACTGAGCTTTGAGCCACGCTTCCCGCGCCCCCAGTAGCCCGTGTGTTCCTAACTCCAGGATGACATCCCGTCATCTGGACGTCCCGTGTTTGCCGAGCCACTCACCTGCCGCAGGACATTACGGACGCTGCTGGTTTGGGGTGATTGGTTTGCTATAAACATTCACGTGCGGGTTTTAGGTGGACACAGGTGGACACCCCAGGTGAGCCGACCCTGAGATGTACGACCGCTGCGCTATGAGCCCATGGAGACTTCCCGACCGCTCTCCAGAGCGGCTGCAGCCGCTCTGTGTCCCCGCCAGCCACGGATGACAGCGAGTCCCTGCGGCTCCTGTCCCGCCAGCGCTCAGCGCGGCCGGCCGTGTGCGTGTGCGTGCAGGTATACCTGCGTCCCGCCATCGTTTCAGTTTGCAGACCCGTGACAGCCGTGAGGCTGAACATCCCTTCGGGTGCTCCCTTGCAACCCATCCATCTGCAACGCATCTATTCCGACATCCTACTCCCTCTGTAACGGGGCTGTTTCCTTGCGGGGTCCCCTGCATCTCCGCACATGGCTCCTTCTGGGACACGTGCTTTGCAGGTTTTCTCCCAGCCACAGACCTGTCTTCTCCTCCCCTTGAGACAGGGCTTGGCAGAGCAGTTCACCCTCCTGACAAAGCCCGGCTGACTTTGTTTCTTCATGGGTTGTGCTTCTGCGGCTGCATCTAACGTCTTGTCATGAAACCCTAGGTCAGCTCTGTTTTCGTCAGTGCTTTCCATTTGGTAGTTTTGCAATTTTTTAGAAAGACTTTATTTACTGATTCATGAGAGAGGCAGAGACATAGGCAGAGGGAGAAGCAGGCTCCATGCAGGGAGCCCGGTGCAGGACTCGATCTCAGGACCCTGGCATCACAACCTGAGCCAAAGATGGACACACCACCACTGAGCCACCCGGGCAACCCAGTCTTTTGCTTTTTTTTCTATGTAAACTTTATAATCACTTTGTTAATATCTGCAAAACAGACCCCTGTGATTTTTGTTAGGAAACGACTGAATCCACAGATCCGACTGGAAAGAGCTGACATTTTTTTTTAATGTTGAGTCTCTCAATTCAGGAAACGAGAATATCTGTCCATTTATTTGGAATTTTGATGTATTTCACCAGAGTTTTACAGTTTGCTGCATATCAATCCTGTGCCTATTTTATTAAGTTTATACCTAAGTGTATCATTTGGGGAGAGGGGCTGTTAACAAATATTTTACATTTGTTTAACATAGTTTTACAAATATCACATTTCAGCTGTTCATAGACCGTACCTAAGAAATCGACTGACCTGGGTATTGACCTAGTATCCTCACAGCCTGCTCTAATCCTGTATTAGTTTCAGAGGTTGGTGTGTCTTCTCCTTGGGATTCTCTGCCGAGACAATCATGTCATCTGTGAACAAAATTTCATTTCTTCCAAACCTGTCTGCATGGTCTTGTCTCGTTGGCCTACCTAAGACTTCCAGTAACACGATTAATAGGACTGATGAGAGAGCCCATCCTTGCCTTGCTCCTGATGTTCAGGGGGAAGCATTACATTTCTCACCATTAACTATGAGCTGTAGGTATTTTGTGGGTGTTCTTTACCAAATCTAGAAGTTTCCCTCTATTCCTAGTTTTCTGATATAGATAGGTATTAGATTTTGTCAAATACCGTTTCTGCATCTATTGATATGATCATATGGGGTTTTCTTTCTTCTTCTTTACCCTGGATGGATTACATTACCTGACTTTTTTGAACACTGAACAAATCTCGCGTACCTGAAACAAATCCCACTTGGCCATGATGCATAATTCATGGTATGCATAGTTGGATTCAATTTGCAAATACACTGCTGAAGATTTTTGCATGTATGGTCATGAGAGATATCGATCTAAAGTTTTCCTTTCTTGTCATGTCTTATCTGATTTGGGTATTAGGGTAATTTGGGTGGGCCTTATAAAATAGTTTAAGGGGGACCCCTGGGTGGCTCAGCAGTTGAGCATCTGCCTTCGGCTCAGGGCATGATCCTCCGGTCCTGGGATCGAGTCCCACGTCAGGCTCCCTGCAAGGAGCCTGCTTCTCCCTCTGCCTGTGTCTCTGCCTCTCTCTGTGTGTCTCTCATGAATAAATAAATAAAAATCTTAAAAATAGATAAATAAATAAAATAAAAATAAATAAAGTGGTTTAAGGAAACATTCCCTCTGGAAGAGATGGTAAGGAATTGGTATAATTTATTCCTTAAATATTTGGCAGAACTCACCAGGGAATCCGTGTGGGCCTGGTGCTTTCTATTTCGGAAGGTCATTAATTATTTATCCAATTTTTTTAATAGATACAGACCGTCCTAATGATCTGTTTTTCCCTGTATGTGTTTTGGTGGATTTTTCTTTTTAAAGAAATTGTTCCATTCTATCAAACGTATTAGATTTGTGGGTATAGAATAATTCACAGTGTTCCTTTAGTTATCCTTTAAGTGGTGATGACTGCTCTTCCATTTGGTATTAATAGTTTGTGTCCCCCCCGACCCCCACCCAATCTTGGTTAGCCTGGCAAGAGCTTTATTGGTTTTATCATTGATCACTGCAAGGAACCTGCTTTTGGCTTTCTTGATTTTTCTCAATTGTTGTCCTGTCTTCAATTCCATTCCTTTCTGCTCTAATTTTTATTATTCCTTCTCATCTGCTTCTTTTAGGCATAATTTGTCCTTCTTTTTTTCTGGTCCCTCTAAGATGGTAGCTTAGATTATTGATTTTAGATCTCTCTCCTTTTCTCACATATTCATGCAATGCTAAAAAATACCCTCTATGCACTGTTTTCACTGAATCCCACAAATTTTGGCAAGTTGTGCTTAGTTCAAAGTATATTTTAATTTCCTTTAAGACTTCCCTGACTTATGCGTTATTTAGAAGGGTACTGTTTAATCTCCAAATATTTTGGCCTGTGGCAGCTTTGATCCCTGGTTTTTTTTAATGTCTATTTTAATTCCACTGTGGTCTGAGAGCATAGTTTGTAAGATTCCTATCCTTTTAAATTTGTTGAGGTGTGTTTTATGGCCCAGGATGGGGTCTTCCTTGATGAATGTTCGTGCCAGCGTGAGAGGAATGCGTAATCACGCTGTTGCCGGGTGGAGCGTTCTGTAGACGCCAATTAGGCCTGGTGGATTGATGGTGATGTTCACGTCAGCTCTCCGTCCTGACTGTCAGCAGGCTGGCTCCATCAGTTACTGAGGATGGGTGTTGAAGCCTTCGACCGTCATGGTGGATGCGTCTGGTTCTCTTTGAAGTTCTATCAGCAGTTGCCTCTCATGCTGACATTCTTCCTTTAGGCGTCCGGACCACAAGGGCTGCTCCGTCTTCTTAAAGAATTGACCCCTTTATCATTACATATTTCCCCTCTTCACCTCTGATAACATCCCTTGCCTGTAGTCCATTCTGTCTGGAATTAATGCAACTACTCTCTCTTTCTTTTGATTAGTATTAGCACGGCGTATCTTTCTCCAGCTCCTTACTTTAAATCCCTATGTGTCTTCATCATTAGAGTGAGTTTCTTGTAGACAACCTATAGTTGCATCTTCCGGGATTTTTTTTTTTTTCCCTCCCTGACAAGCTCTGTCTTTGACAGAGATTTAGACCGTTCACATTTAAAATGATTACCGACACAGTTGAATGAATATCTACTGTGTTTCTGTTTTCTATTTGTTGTTCTGTTCCATTTTTTTTCTTCCCCTCTTCTTCTTTTGAGCATTTTGTATATTGTTTTCTCTCCTGTCTTTGTATATCAATCATATCCCTTAGTATATCAATCCTATCAACTGGTTTTCCTAGAGTTGGCCTCTACATGTATAACTAATCCAGGTCAGTTTTTTTATTTAATAAATTTATTTTTTATCTGTGTTCAATTTGCCAACATATAGAATAACACCCAGTGCTCATCCCATCAAGTGCCTCCCTCAGTGCCCATCACCTGGTGTCCCCCCACCACCCACCTCCCCTTCCACCACCCCCAGTTCATTTCCCAGAGCTAGGAGTCTCTCATGTTCTGTCTCCCTTTCTGATATTTCCCACTCATTTTTTCTCCTTTCCCCTTTATTCCCTTTCACTGTTTTTTATACAGTATGCTGCTTCTATAGTGCAGATGCCTTATAACAGAGTATCCTAATTCCTGACCCTTCTCACACTGCTTATAACACTGGCCCTCATAACACTGCTGTTGTTTTTTTTTGCCTTATCTGTATATTCTTTTTTTTTAACTTATGTTCCTTTAAAAAAAAAAAATGTTTGAGTAAACTCCACACCCAAAGTGGGGCTTGAACTCACAACTGTGAGGTCCAGAGTTGCACACTCCTCTGACTGAGCGTGCCAGGTGCCCTATCACTTATCCATATTTCCTAATCACTCAATATATCATGACTATTGTTTCTTTCAATGATGATCTTTTAGATCAATTAAAACATGACAAAATGTAAGTTATTTTACCTTCACTTATTTCTTCTCCAATGCTCTGCCTTTCTGTAGATCTGACATTATCATCTTCCTTCTTCCTGCAGAACTCCTAACATTTGTTGCAGGGTTTCATGTTGGCAATGAATTCATGTCTTTCTGTGGAAGTCTTTTATTTCATTTTATTTTTCAAGGATAATTCAGTGGATGCAAAATTTTAGATCGTTGTTTGTTTTCTTTCAGTTATTTAATTATATTATTCCTTTCTCTTTGTTCTCATGGCTCCTGAAGAGATGGCCATTGTAATTCTTATGCCCATTCCTCTAAAGATAAGATACTTTTCCTTTTTGGCTTCTTTCAAGATTGTCTCTCTGTTTAAATATGATATGCTTCATGCAGACTTTTGCTGTTTATCTTGTTTTCCAGACCTCTGGTTTGGTATCTGCTACTAATTTTGGAAATTTTCCGGCCATTATTACTTTAAATATTCTTTCCCCTCCTTTCTATTCTTCTTCTCCTTCTGTATTCCTATTGTGCAAATAATTTTTTTTATTATCTTCCAGTTCTTGTATATTCTCTACCCTCTGCCCTGTCTTTATTTCATTCTTTTTTTTCTCTTTGCATTTCAGTTTGAGAAGTTCTATTGACATGCCCTCACTCACTGTTCCTCCTCTCAGTTGTATCCCGTCTACTTGTGAGTCCCAAGGCATTTGTCATTTCTGTGACAGGATGAAGGATGTCCTCCTTAGTGTGAGGAGGAAAGTTGGCCACCCCAAAATGTGTCCCTTAGCACGTGGATTGTTTTAAGCTGATTATTTTTAGGAGATAGAAAGCTCAGGAAGGAACATTGATCTTCCCCTTTACTGCCTGAAAGAATTTAGATAGAGGACCTGCCCTGGGAAGAGAGATTTCACCACAGATAACTACAGAATGATATGAACGAGGTGTGGGAGACATGGAGCAACCCAGCAAAGTCTGATTGTTAAAATTTCTCTCTAGGTCCGACTGTTCTGAGTGGCCCAACAAACATTTGTTTACCAAACATTTACTCTTTTTCATCTTCCCATAAATTGCTTTCCTCCTCTTTGTGGCCCCAGACCCTCATCCCCTTCTCCTTAGCTCAGGATGACATACAGACCTCATTTTGCCAGACTGTCTTTGGAGTTGCATTTCTATGTCATTAATTTTTATTTTCTCCTGTTAATCTACCTCCTGTCCATTTAATTCTTAGAAGAATCTTAAAGGGTATAGAAAAAAATATCCTCCCCAAAACTAGGATTTCCTTTAGATTCTGTCTCCTAATTTCTCTCTCTCTGCTACCTTACTCATCTGTTCTTACATGTGACAGACTTTTTTCCCCCAATAGACCCCTTAACATTTTAATCATGGTTATTTGAAATTCTTTGTCTGAAAATTTCAATATCTGTGTCATATCTGAGTCTGTTTCTCATGCTTGCTTTGTGTCTTGAGATGTGTTTTTGTTGTTTTTTTTGTGGGTTTGTTTTTTTGTTTGTTTGTTTTTGCCTTTAGCATGTCCTATAAATTTTTTTTTGGTCGAAATCTGGACATGGTTTATTGGGTAAAAATGGAGATAAAAGGTCTTTGGTGTGTTTCATGTTAACCTGACTAGGATATATTTCATACTCTCTGTAGCTGTAGGCATCAGAGTCTTCAAATTCCTATAATGTCCTTGCTTTTGTCACCTCTGATGTCTCTGGTTTTTCCTAATAACTCTTTCTTACAAATCTGCACATTTTGCTTCTTTTGGCTGCAATCCACTGTTATTGTGGTGCAGACTCATTGATGGGGTGGTAGAGGGGGGAAGAGGGGGGAATGTTTAGTCTTAGGACCAGCTCTCTGCCTGTCAGTGGTGCTGTGCCCTGAGCTGTGACCCTCACGAGGGCTTCTTTATTTTTTTGTTTTTCTTAAGATTTTTACTTATTTGTTCATGAGAGACACAGACAGAGGGAGAAGCAGGCTCCCTGCAGGGAGCCTGATGTGGAACTCGATCCCAGGACCCCGGGATCACAACCTGAGCTGAAGGCAGATGCTCAGCCGCTGAGCCACCCAGGTGCCCCTTCATGGGGACATCTTAGCTTTTTTTCCCCCTTGGGTGATACAGGAGGGCTGCAGGGGACTGGGATCTGCCGGCTGCCCTTCCCCCTCCAGCCTACGTGAAAGAAGGCTGTTTCTGTAAAGGTGTTTCCCTAGGGAGTAGGTCGCTGTGATGCAAAATGCTCTGGGTGCATCTCAGCAGGGCCACTTGCCTTCCCCAGCCACAGCTTCCAGGGGGGTTTCTTGAGCTCCTCATTATGAGGACATATGGGGGCTCCTGTGGAGATCCAGGCAATTTCTCACCCCCTGCTTCCATGTTCAGCCTCTATCATTTGTCAAAATTAGCACTTAGGCCTTCCTTTCAGTTTGTGGCACCAGTGGCTGCTGTTCCAAATAAACTGATCTCAGCCATGATTCTCCTTATTTCTGTCCCTACGGATTGTGGGTGATGATTTGTCCTGCTCCCCTCATTCTCTGATGGTTCAAGAAAAGTCATTGGTTTTCAGTGTGTTCAGCTTTTTTCTCATTGTAAAGACGAGAGCGGCAACTTTCAAGCTCCTTCCTTTTCACAGTTGAAACCGGATGTCCCTAAATAGACTTTTATTTTAGAATTTACAGAAAAGTTGCAAAAATAGTACACTGGGTTCCTATATACACCCACATCCAATTTCCCTATTGTTAGCACCCTCCATTCCTGTGGTACATTTGTCACAGCTAATGAACCAATATTGATATGTTATTATTAACTAAAGTTCATACTTTATCCAGATGCCATTAGATTGTCTAGAATTTCCTTTTTCTGCCCTAGGATCCCATCCAGGGATGCGCCATTACATGTAGTCCACTTCCACATCTCTGGGCTATGACAGGTCCTCAGCGTGTTCTTGTTTTAGATGACCTTGACGGTTGGAGGAGTATGGAGCAGGCATTTTGTAGACTGTCCCTCAACTTGGGTTGCTCTGACATTTTGCACATGGCTAGACTGTGGTTATGAGTGTTGGGTATGAAGACCACACCAAGGGGAGAGGGCCAGGCCATCATCTCACGCCGGAGGGGCAGGAGCCAGGCCAGCATCTCCCAGGCATTTTGGGCCCTTGGCCAGCACAGCACATGCAGTGCCCAAAGCCCGGGGCCGGTCCCCAAAGAAGGAAGGGCTGCAGGTGCCAGCCACAGTGGGGACAGCACCGCCTTGGACGGGAAAGGGCTTGTGGGCATCCAGGCAGAGCCTGACCTGCCAGCCACAGTCGGAGGACCGCTGTGCGGGGGTTAGGTGGGGAGTGTGAACGCGATGTCAGACAGTAGTGCCCGGAGGGTGGACCAGGGCAGTCGGTGGAAGAGGAAGCCCGGGAGAGCATGTGTGGCAACAAGAGGCCTGTGTGCTGTGGAGGAGGCACGCTGGCCCGTGTTCTGCAGGTCCGGAGCCAAGCCTGTGCTCACTGAGTGCCCACTAGGTCTCAGCGCTGGGAGAAGTCACGAAGGCTCAGTCCTGTTCTCTGACCTCCACCTGGTCTCCACAGGACGACCAAGGCTCAGTCTTGCTCTCTGTACCTCCACAGGTCACTCCGGGACAACCAGGCCCGGAGAGTTTGTTTCACTCAAGTTCAGAAACGGTAGCAAATAAGGAGGTTGAGATTCAAGGTCAGATCCAAAGAATTTCAGAGCGGCCCCCCTTAAACACTGGACATCTGTGTCTGTGCGTCTTTCCCCGAGTCTGGCTTTCCCTCTAGGCCACCTCCTCCTGGTGGACCTCAGGGACCCCACCAAACCCCGGGTGGCTCTCAGAGAACACGGTGCCACCCGGCCGCAGTGACAAGCCAGGGCCTGGTCAGGCGGCTGCGCACGAACAAGACCCAGAGGGAGGCATCCGGCTGACCTGGGTGTCATGGGTGCCGTCGTCTCCTCTGCCCCGCGGCCGCCCCACCCTCCCACAGATCGCGTCCCGGGGGCGACACCGGGGTCTTCGGACTCCACCGAGCACCTGCTTCCCGCTCCTGGAACACTTGCCTGATCGGGTCTCAGGTGGAGCAGGGTTGGGGCCGGCCACTTGGCACCTTCTTGCCCGTCTGCTTCCGCTGGGCTCGTTCCAGCCAAAGCCAGTCTCTGGGAGGCAGGATCCTGTGAAACGGTCGCCGGAGCATCCTGAAGTTTCCAGACGAGCCTTCCTTTTCTCGTGAAAAGGAGACCCCATCTCGTTTCAGAGGAGTGAAAGGAGGTGTCTTCCTCTGCATGGCTGCCGTGTCTTAATTCCATCGGAAACATCAGTGCTAAAGTCAGGGGCCCTGTGTAGAACGCTTGTATTCACACGTGTGGTCCTCACCTGCCTCCAGAAGTGAATGAAGGAATGAAGGAATGAAGGAATGAATGAACAAGTGAGCCCCAGCTGATTTAATGCTTGTCTCGCCGTCGTCCCAGAAAATTGAGGGGGAAACTGAGCAGTTTTTCCGGGTGAGGTAAACACTAGGAGAGGCGGGAGCTTGCATTGGGGTGCCCTCTGGAGAAGGCCCCAGGTCCCAGCATCTGCCTCCATCCCCGGGTCCGGGAGCCCAGCCCGGCCACCAGGTCACCCCTGTCATTTCCAGAACAAACCAGGACGATGTTCTAAGGGGAGGCAAGTTAATGCAATGACTACTGCCATTTCAAGCTCCAGAAATCTGCTCACTTTACCCTCCGGGAAAAGCCGCATTCTACAAAAATCAGGCCACTTGCTTAAGAAAAGGAAGACAGAGCTGGAGATGCAGATCACTCACGTCGGCCTGAGTTTCCATCACGCTCCTCACACTCCCGTGGTGGCAGGAGGTCGCTGGGATGTGACCTGCCACCCACGGCTCGGGGAGGGCCCCATCTCCAGACCTGCTCCAGCCACGGGCGGGGCCAGGACACGGCTGCAGCCCCCACCCCAAGGCAGAGCCTGACGGGCCGCACCGCTGGGCTTGCTCACACACGCCAGCCTCTGCTGCGGGGCCTCTGTCCCTCCACGTCCCAGTACTGTTTTACTCTGCGCTGACCCTCACTCAGGCAGCCTTCCTCCATGAGGGACCACGCTGGCCACCAGCAGCCCTGGCCTGCAGGCCAACTGCCCCAGAATCTTTGGGGACAGGGAGCTTCTTTTTCTCAGTGGCTGCAGGGAGAGCCCCCGTGTGGGTCACTTGCCCACCCCCAAGCACACTCAGGAGGCTGGGGTCACTGGTCTGGTGCATTAGTCAGCTCAGGCTGCGTAACAAATACCACAGATGGGTGTGGGCAGGTGGCTGAAGCAACAGGCATTCATCCTCCACAGTCCTGGAGGCTGGAAGTCTGAGATTAAGGAAGGGGTCGGCAAGGTCGGTTCTTCCTGAGGCCTCTCTCCTTGGCCTGCAGGTGGCCGTCCTCTCCTGTGTCCCCACGTGGTCATCCTTTGGTACATCTGTGTCCTCACCTCTGCTTACCAGGACCCCAGCCAGATCGGGCCAGGGCCCACCCTAATGACCTCATGTTACCTTCATCACCTCTGTAGGAGCCCCGTCTCCAATCATGGTCACGTTCTAAGGTCCTGGGTGTCAGGACTCCGACATATGGAATTGGAGGGAACACGTCAGCCTGTGCCACCGCGCACACACAGCTCGCCCCTGAACCTTCCGGGGGAGAGAGGGGTCATCCAGCCATGACTACAAACCACCTGGAGCAATGAACAATCAGGGTTTTTACCAGACTAAGAAGTTGAATCTGACGTAGGAGACACTATAAAGAGGATGAGGCTTCAGAAGCTGATCGACAACAAAGGAAGGGACAGATGGACACCTGAAAGCGGGGCTGCCTCAGCCGCGAGCCAATGGCCCCGCACTCACACCCCACCCGCCGGTGACGGTGGCCACAAGACGCAGCCGCAGGTGGACTCATGTGGGGCAGGAGCCAGCGCCTTCCTGCGGGCGCACCCCCGGGAGGGACAGAGTGCAGCTCGGACGGAGCGCAGTCTCCTGACACCTGCCCACGGAGACAGCATCCGCTTGGGGATCTGCGGACACAGTCCCCGTGCTGACATGGCACCACGCGACCCTTCTTAGGCCTGGACAAAGTATCATCTGCAAAATACGGACATAAATAGGCACCTTGGAGGTTCGGGTCCGGGTATTACATACCGTAGTCAAAGTTCTAGTTTCACCAATAGGACAGATCAATACATTTTTAAAAATCCATTGCCAATGCAATTCCTCTCGAAATGTAAGATGAGATGCTATGAACACATATTTTTCATAGAATAGCTACGTGTGCAGAAGGAAGGTGGGGGGGACAGATGCGTGAGCAAGAAGCCGAGGAGGAGAGCATGGTGCACACTGGGTCAGAGGTCAGCTCGCCAGGGCAGACAGTGCCACCCCGGTCTCTTCTCCTCCACCGTCTTCCCTCAGGGTCCCACCACCCAGTGTGAGATTTGGGAAAAGGCAAAGTAACATCGAGGCCACGGTTCTCAGACGTACGTGACCAGAGAAGGAGGCCGACAGCCCCGCTGGACGCCAGCTCCAGCTCACCTCACATGGCTGCACTGGCTCTTTCCTGGGCCTTGCCCTGCAGGCCCGCAGCCCCAGGACTCGGCTGGCAGTGCACCGCCAGTGGCCCCCAGGGGCAGCGGCTCCCCGTGCGTGGTCTCTCGTGCGCTCCCTCCGCCAGCCCAGGGAGGTGGCCGGAGGGAGGTCCCCTCTGTGGCTGCCCAGCCTCAGGGCTGTGCTGTGTTCCCATGACACCCTTCCTGCCCGAACCTTCCCCAGCCTTCCCCGGCCCCACCATGATGGCAGGAAGTGCAGCTCCCGCTGGAAGCCTCTCAACCCACGTGCACCTGACACTCGCGAGGGTGGACTGGACGCTCGCATGTCTGTGAGGCACGGTCAGCAGATACAACCAGGTTCAAGAGCCTGTGGCAGCATCAGATGAAGTAAAAGATGTGTGGACCCCGAGGACATAGGAGTGTTGGAACAAACCTGAATTCCCCTCCAAAGAAGCCCGGAGAACATGTGTTATGATCAAGCATCACACATCTCACCCGCCTGCCTGCCTGACCCTGCCGGACGTGAGGGCCGGGCCCAGAGCTGAGTCCAGGGGAGCAGAACCCTGGGGAGCAGGGGTTCTGGAGTCGGCCTGGCTGCAGGGCTCAGATGCTGCCAGGCGCTGGATGGTGCTTCCATCCAATCATGTGGATGCAATTAATTTGGAAACATCAAGTAACGCCAAAGACACACAGACCTTTCAATCCAGAAATTTTTGAAACAACCTACACGCAAGGAGAATTTGTTACATGTCTACGAAACAATACCATCCGCACTTGGGCAGCCTGGGTGGCTTAGTGGTTTAGCGCCGCCTTCGGCCCAGGGCGTGATCCTAGAGACACAGGATCGAGTCCTGCATCGGGCTCCCTGCATGGAGCCTGCTTCTCCCTCTGCCTGTGTCTCTGCCTCTCTCTCTCTCTCTGTCTCTTATGAATAAATAAATAAAAAAATCTTTAAAAAAAATACCATCCGCACTTAAAATGCATTGGCTAAAATCACGTGGATTTCCACAAGGATAAAACCCAAAACGTGATGTGGAGCAAGAAAGAACAAGTTGCGAAAGGTAAGGTAACAGTTCTATCAACGTAAAATCGTAGAGCAATAGAAATCAATAGCATGTCTTGTTTATTCGTAAAGGCACACGTAGGAATGGGGGAGAGCCGGAGAGAAGCCAGTCTCGGAAGACCGAGGAGGGAACGGGATCCGAGGCCAGAAGAGGTGGGATCCCACTGAAGTGTAATGCGTTATTTCTTTTAAGAAATGCTTTGAGAGAAATAAGGAAATAGGACAATCTACCTAACGGGTGCATGCCCTGCATTACCTTTGCAGGCTTGAGGCGTGCGGGGGAGCGTTCGAAGTTATGTGAGGCGCTCAGGGCATGATGCTACCCGCGAAGGTCTGGCTCGGACAAAGCGTCGGCTTCGGGTGGATTCTGGTCCCTCTCGTGCACTGAGCCAGTGTCAGCTAAGCTAGAGACCCAGTATCACGATGCGGTCCCTTGCCTGCCCCCAATTTCCCATTGTCCTTTAGTTTTGTTGTCACACTACCTTGCTCGCCTGTACAATAATTTTGCAAGTAAAAGGGGCCCCTGGGTGGCTCAGTGGTTGAGCATCTGCCTTCGGCTCAGGGCGGGATCCTGGGGTCCTGGGATCGAGTCCCCGCAGGGAGCCTGCTTCTCCCTCTGCCTCTGTCTCTCCCTCTTTCTCTGTGTCTCTTATGAATAAATAAAATCTTAAAAAAATTTTTTTGCAGGAAAAGGTAATTTGTTCTTTAAAGACTCTGTCCTTTCTTGCCAGTTAAACTTGTTTTGCTATTAAAATACGTCTGCCCTTGATGAATCTATTTTAATATCCTTTTTTTAAATGTTACTTATTGATTCATGAGAGACACAGAGAGAGGCAGAGACACAGGCAGAGGGAGAAGCAGGCTCCCTGCGGGGAGCCAGACACAGGATTTGATCCCGGGTCTCCAGGATCACATCCTGGGCTGAAGGCAGTACTAAACTGCTGAGCCACCCGGACTGCCCTTTAATAAATTTTTTACTTCAGAAGCGACACAAATGTTGCAGAGATAATACCAAGAGTTTCTATCTCCGCCACAGTGTCCCGTCTTATTAACATCTTACATTAACAAGGTACTTTTGTCGTAACCGACCAACCAAGACTCATATGATACTCATAACTAAAGTCCATACTCCAAAACTTTCTTATTTTTACCTAAGGTCTTTTTCTTTTCTAAGATTTCATGTGCAGCGCCATGATACTCCGTCACCACCTACCCCCAGGTGACTCCTGGCCTGGACGGGTTTCTTAGACTTTCCCTGTTTTGCTTTTTGTTTTCTGTTTTGTGAAGCTGACAGTTTTGAGGAACACTGACCACTATTTCATAGAAGGTTCTCAGTTGGGATTTGCCTGATGTTTTCTTCATGGTTACACTGGGGTTCTGGATTTGGCAGTCGAAGACCACAAAGGTGATGTGCCCTTCCCGTCACCTCCTGTGGAGGACACGCGCCATCACCCAACTGACCGTGCCGGTGTCGCCTTGGACCGCCAGACCGAGGTGTGTCGTTCAGGCCTCCCCACAACCGGGTGGCTCCCCTTGCCACATGGTGGAAGGAAGTCATGACGTGCAACCCATGCGTAAGAAGGTGGGAGCCTTGCTCCATCTTTCCAAGGGCACAGCACCTGCAGAAATCATTCGGGATTATTCTGAACCAGATATTCATCTCCCCCCCCCCCCATTTATTGATCTGTGCAATTCTTTACATCTGCATGTACTCGTGGATATTTATACTTTGGGTTGTAATCCAACACGGCTTGGTTGATTTTGTCGTCCGAATGTGTCTGCCTTCGTCTGTCGGGAGCTCCCTGATGTCGCTCCAGAACGATTGTTGACCTTCGTGAGCACGGACTTGCAGGCCCATCTCCTGTCCTTGCCCCGGATCCAGGAATCAGCCGCTTCCCCAAGTGAGCCCTGCTTTTCGTTTTTCATTTTGGTTCATTGGTTTGTTTTTGGAGAATGGTACCAGAACCCACAATCTGATGCGGTATGTGTGTATCTATACATCTCGTCATTGCCATTACGGTGTCAGTGCTCCCAGACCCTCCAGCTCCAGAGTGAGGGAATATATGTGTTCTACAAACCCATGAATATCCGCATACCTATAAATATCCGATATGTAGCCATCTGTATCTATATTAGGCTAACCATGAGCTCATCGTGTCTATCACCTCATGGATCATTCTTCCAGCCTCTTCCTGCAGCTTATCTGTAAATCCCGCTCTAACATTGTGAACTCACCAACCGTCCGTTTCCCGAACCGGTTGGTTCCAGCACACAGACGTAGCAAGTATTAGACTTGTTAACCCACACCGTGTGGGGGGCAGCTTTGCAAGTAGAGTGCAGATCTCCTGCACAGGCTCCTCGGGGCTCCCAAGTTACTCCCTTCGGGTCCTGAGATATTCCTGGAGCCACCAGAAGCTGGAAGAGGCGAGGAAGGAGGCCTCCCCTGCCTGTTCTGCAGGTAGCGCTGCCCTGTGGGCATTTGGTTTTCAGACATCTGCTCCCCTGAGCTGGGAGAGAATAGATTTTGGAAACTGCATGAGTGTGGCCCTTTGGGAGGGCAGCCCCCAGAACTGACCACGGCGGGCGTGTGTCTCTGGGCCATGTTCTTCAGCAGCATTTCCTCCCTCCTCCACCCACGTGTGGCACTCCCAATCCACATCCTCGAGCACTGTGTCACGTGGACAATGAGTCCACCACTTTGGGTCAGACAGGACAGCTAGAGGGGGCTCCGGTCCAGCTGAGACAAGAACTTGCAATCACCCCTGGTAAAGTCCTTTTTGCCTTGCGGAGTAGGTGTTTGCTATAGAGAAGGCTCTGGCATATTTCACAAGGATTGCCCTTCCCTTCCCCAGCCAGGGCGGCCCGACCCAGGCCCCCAGAAGTTTCTGTCTCTCTGGTCAACCCACCCTCAACCTCCAGCAACATGTCAGAATGACCATCTACATATTCCCACCCGCTTACGGCTTCGGGGGCTTCCACTTGGGTAAGCAGATCTCAAATTTCATCACTCTAGATATGCCTGTCTCTGATGTGCAGTGATTTGACCTTGACCTCCATCATCTGATGGTTCCCGAAAAGTTGTTTTTTTTTTTCCTTTTTAAAAAGATTTTATTGATTTATTCATGAGAGACATAGACAGAGGCAGAGATAGAGGCAGAGGGGGATGCAGGCTCCCTATAAGGAGCCCAAAAAGGGACTCAATCCCGGGACCCTGGGGTCATGCCCTGAGCTGAAGGCAGATGCTCCACCATGGAGCCACCCAGGCATCCCAAGTTGTTGATTTTTAGATTTTGCAGTTTATTTTTCCTATCAGGATGGGAGTGATGATTTCCAAGGTTTTGACATGTTGAAGCAGAAACTGGAAGTCCCCAGTAATTTCTGATATATGTCATGCATTGTTAACTATTAAATCCCAATTAGAGACAACAACTTGGTTAATTAGTTAATTTGTCCTTTTTAGGCCACTAGACTCCAGGGATTCAGAAATGTCCCCACCTGCTCTCTCAAGGAGCTTTCTTCAGGGGAGGGGGAGCTGAGATCAGGGCAGAACAACCCACTCCTATAGTTCATTGCTCTAAGAGTCCATAGGGTTCTGTCCGGGCATGGACAGGAGATGCCTTCTTGGCCCCGGCCTGCTCTGGGGTCTCGGGGAACTTCCAGCTAAGAGCTGAGGTCTTGCAGGCCAAGAGCTCACTCACCACTCCAAAGTGTAACAGGAGGGAGCAGGGAAAAATCGTGGTAAGCACAGGGGATGGGAGTTGGGAGCCTAGTTTTCATGCTGTGAGATTCGAGAATTGTGCACAAAAGCCTAATTAGAGGGAGAAAGGTTTTTCAAAAAGGAAGGGCTGATCAAGGGGATCCTTCCATCTTTCTGCATTGCACACAGGTCATGGTGTCCTCCCACCAGTGGCTTTGTGCTGGGGGCTCACGGCGGTTCCAAGAGCCTGACTCGCCTGCTCTGGTTATTTTCATGTATCTTTTGATGTAAGAGTCATTTTAGGGAGTTGTTTTTTTTTTTTTTTTTTTTTTTTTTTTTTTTTTTTTTTTACTTTACAAGCAATGCACTCTGAGCAATTTTTTTTATTAATTTCTAGTTTAATGCATTAGAATTAATTAATTGATATTATTGCTGTGGTCTAACATATAATCACTATTTTGCGAATGTTTCATAGCAGTTTAAAAAGATGAGACTATAATTTTGCTCCATTCAATGTTTGCTAGAAACAAGTTCCTAAAACCTTGTAAGACTATCCAGAGTCATCAGGTCTTTAATTTATAGATGCTCTATTTGATACATAATGTCCTATAAATGAGCTGCTGCTCACTTATATCTGTATTGCTTAGGGTTTCGTTTGTATGTTTAGCTGTTGGTATTTCATACAAAATGTTCAAGTCTGGTATGTCCTCACTGAGGGGCGTGATGTGGCTCTCATCAACACACAATGCCTCTCTTTGTCTACTCCATGGTTGCCGCCTTGAATTTGACCTTTATTTTAAATTCTTATGGCCAGCCCTCCTTTCTTTTCCTTTGCTTTCGATCAATAAATCTTACTTGCTGCTTTATCTCCAGCCTTTCCACGGTGCAGTGACAGTGCTTTGCCATCAATCAAACTGGGGCTTCTATCCGGGCGGCTCACTTAGGAGACACTTGGCCTTAGGAAAATCACTTAGCTTCTCAGAGCCTGTTCTCAACTTGTAAATCGGGAGCGATAATAGCTCTTTGCGGGGTTGTTGTAAGAATTAAATGAGATAGAGAATTTAGGGCCCATCAGTGAATAATTACTTAGTGAGCACACAGTGTGCCAGGCCCTGTCGGATGCAGGGATTCAAGAATGCAGGAGAGAGGGAGGCACCTGCTGCTCTCCAGGACCTCGCGATGGTGCTGGAAGACAGGCTTATGGGAGATCTTGCGTGCAAATGCCATTGATGGGAAGTAAGAGGTTGCATGAGCATTTCCAAAAGGGAAATCCCATTAGAGAAGGCTTGTACACCACGCTGCACCCAGTAATTAATGCCCAAGATGTAGCAGCTTTGTCTCTATCATCGCTTATCAATTACCATTGGTTTCATGTGTGTTTGCTGTAAGTGCATTTTACGCATTACCTTAATCTGGTAGTCTCTGTCATTTAATAGAGGGGTTTAACTCATTAATATTTATTGCCGTTAAATAATATTTTGCCTTTTCTTCTGTCATTAAGGCATAAAGAGCTTGTTAGGGAAAATATTAAGAACAAACCAGCAAAGTCTTAATATCCTCAGCACTTCCGGAGTGCTGATCCGCCATTAAGGAAACCAACGACTGAACAGATAAGTCACAGACGAAGCATCCAGCATGAAAAATGCTCAGCTCCACAAGTAATTCTAAAATGCAAATGGGAACAATTATGGAACTTTTTTTTCATCTTTCAAATTGGCAATTTAGAAGCATAGTATTTGATGTTAGGGAGGGTGGAGGAAATGGCTATATTCTTCTCTGCCGCTGGAAATATAAACTAGAATTGCCTCTCTCCAAAGCAATCTGGTAATATATGGGAGTAGAGTTAAAAGAGTTTATACCCTTTAATGCCATAATCATACTTCCAAAAACCTATCCTCAGAGCAACAGGGATGCAGACAGAGACATTCGCGTGTGGCTGCTTGTCGCAGCTGTCACGGGCAGGCTCTCAGGCACCTGGAGGGACCGTGCTGGGAGCGCAGCCTGGCAAATCCACCCCAGACCAAGCTTTTAGGGGGATTTGTGCTAAATGTCAGGGACCTCTTTCTTCCTGACGGATGCCAGTTTATAAAAAGTTTCTCTGTGTGAGTGTGTGAGTAAATGGTCTTCAGAATACCAATAGATCTCGTTCAAAGGGGTTTTCGGATGTGTTTCATGCTCAGTATTGCATTTGGTAATAATTAGATATGATCCCCATAGTCACTTTCCTAAACAGGTGAACAGTTGGCGATGATCCGCACAGAGTCCCGGGCCCCCCAGACCATGCCCGGTCTTCAGCAGGCAGGTAGTAAAGGACTTTCCATCACTTTCAGACTCATGGACCCAACCTCGCCATGACTGCTGCCGTGGATGAGATGCTTGAGGTGCTCATCCCCGGTGACGATGCTCATTTCTCTCCATTTTGGGGCAACCAAGGCAAGCTGTGGTGCTCTCACACCTGCCCAAGAACTTCAGAGGGCTCGCTCGGCTGTGCCCCTCTCGTGGGTATAGTCACCTTCCCGCCCAGGCCCCCAGTTGCCCAGGATGCAGACTTCCGCCCAGTGGAGTGGGCAGGGACAGCACCGGGCCTGTACCCCGGATGGGGGGCTGCTTCTCCACGTGCGGCCACATGTGTGAGGCTCCCCAGGGTCTGAGAATCCTCAGTTTAGCCCTTGGCCTCCAGCTCATCATGGCAGCGTATTTGTCCAAGTAGGAGGTTAAGACACAATGCATTTAACAGATTCTTAACTCGGATGTTTAGACACGTAGCACAGAACGTCCTCTTGCTGTAGGTCCCCAAACACTCGTCAGGGCCAGGCTGCGTGAGCTTCCCCTCTAATCTGAGATCTGGCAAATGAGCAGGGATCCAAGTGGGTTCCAAGGCGTCTTTGGAGATAAACGGCTACAGAAACTGAAGATCCTTTTCCGTCTTCACTGTAACGGCTTTCCGAATCGCCCCAAAAGACACGTTGCCTCCTGCGCTCCAGCAAGCAAGGCCTGTTTAAACGAAGAACAACCGCGCCTTCGAAATCCTTTTGTTCATTCAGAAACTTCAGGTAAGAATTTAAGGAAGGTAGGCCTCCCGGTGACGTTGTCCCACACGCAGCATGTCGGCGGCAGACTCTCCTGAGAAGTGAAACAAGAAAGTCAAACTACAGCTCATCAGACCATGATTATTCCCCAGACAGGAGGAAGGGCGACACGCCGTTTCCCCGCGGAGTCGGGGCAGCCGGGGAGGCGCCCCCGTGGGCCCAGGCCTGTGGACTCCTGAGCCCGCCTCTCAGGACAGGCTTCTTCGTCTTTAAACCTAATTTATTTTTTTTAAGATTTTTATTTTTATTTATGATAGTCACAGAAAGAGAAAGAGAGAGAGGCAGAGACATAGGCAGAGGGAGAAGCAGCCTCCATGCACCGGGAGCCTGATATGGGATTTGATCCCGGGTCTCCAGGATCGCGCCCTGGGCCAAAGGCAGGCGCCAAACCGCTGCGCCACCCAGGGATCCCTTTAAACCTAATTTAATGCTTTTTTTAAAAGATTTTTTAAATTTATTTTTTATTTTTTTTTATTTGTTCACGATAGACATAAAGCGGGGGGTGCGGGGGGTAGGCAGAGACGCAGGCAGAGGAGGAAGCAGGCTCCATGCCGGGAGCCCAACATGGGACTTGATCCCGGGACTCCAAGATCGCGCCCTGGGCCAAAGGCAGGTGCCAAACCGCCGAGCCACCCAGGGATCCCCTAATTTAATGTTTGAATGTATGTTTTTACACTAGTGGCTTGATTGCCAAAAAATAAAAAATAAATTTTGCATTTGAATGTATTTTGCTTATGTCCCTTCAAATGAAATCCTGCATTGGGACTGGCGCCACTTACTTGGGAGCCTGGTTTATGCGACTAGTTGCTGAATTGATTGGGTGTGAATTCCAAGCTGATAGCTACTCATCACGTTACCAAACTGTATCAAAGCCCCGGGTCTAAGAGTGATTTTTACACTTCTCTTCATCTCTTCTGTACTTTCTTGCCCCAAGGAAAAGTTTTTATCACCTCTCTCAGGAATTTAATAGCTGTGAATTACAAAGCCAACAGCTCTGCATACCCGTCCTAGCATTTGCTAAGGAGCCAGGCTGATTGTTTTCCTTCCCTGAATTCAGTGCCAGGGGGTGTCCCGTCAGGGGTCCTGGGATGAGGCCTCCAGTGCAAAATGTGGATCCAGGGACAACGGGGCAGAGGACATTCCCGGTGAGTTCCTTTGTTTCTACGGGATTGGCCTGAAGACCACAGACGCAAGGGTCGGCACCAACCTGCCCGGTGCCCCCGAAACGGTCCCCGACGGGGCGGTGAGTCCCGGCCGCCAGTGGGAGGACCTGCCGTCTCCCAAGGGTGGCCACGCCCTGTAGGGATCCAGAGGGCCACTCGTGCCCCTGCCTGCCGGGGCCTCACCATGCAGCCTCCTGGAGGCCTGACCCCATCCCGTGCGAACACGCACATTCCCCACGCCGACCCCTGCCCGGCCCCGATGGGCCTTCCGAACTGGTTCAGCGTCCGTGTTCAAAGTCGGGAGGGAGCGGGCCCTCAGGCATCTGTCCATCAGCAGTTGAGCGGAGCGATGGCTGACGTAGGAGAGACGTTAGGGTTCGAAGGCCACGGCCAAGAAAGCATTCTGGGGATGTCTTTGGGGCATGAAGGCGGCTTGATTCAAGCCCGCAGACAGGTGGGCAGGAAGGGCTTTCCCGGGGGGTGCTCGCTTCCGCACGTCAGGGTCACCGACACACCTGCCGACACGTACCTCACCCCTCCGGGTGGGGAGCCGAGTCCACCGCACCTCCCACCTGAGTGCCTGGGAGGCCTCAGACGGGGACCTGCGCCGGGAGAGAGCTGCTGTCAGAAATCAGCTCCTTGTTTTATATCAGAAAGCTGCATCCCCAAGACTGGTAGGTGTTTCCCAGGCGTCCGCTCCTCCCATCTCCCCGGGTGACTTGGTCCCCGCCTCCCACGCCCAGACCCCACGCCCGGCCTTGAGGGCCTGCTGTCCTCATGGGGCTGCTGTGCGTCCTACATTCCACAGGCTTGTCTCTGTGACTCTGTTTTATGTCAGTGTAACCAACCCTCCAGCCAAAGAACCGAGACGGAAGAAGAGACGCGTCTCCTGGCCACGGCCGGGTCCCACAGCCTGGATCCTCCTCGTCCGGGACGCCTGCGGGTTCGGGCTCCGGGAGGGCATCGAGGCAAGGTGACCCACTCCACCCAGTCCATGACCTTCCACAGGCCATGTGAGAGGGAGCGAGCAGGGCAGGGGTCGGGGTAGGGGGGCTGCACGGGTGGGGGCAGAGGGGCCAGAGTACCAGCTTCCTCCCACATGCTTCTCTTGCCTGCAGGGAAGGCACCGCAGCCACCTGCTTGGAGGCAGCACCTTTGGGATTAGGGCCGAGTACCTGCTGCAAAGCCACTGGGCTGGATCTGGGCTGGACCCGGGCATTCTCTTTTTTTGTTTTTTAATTTTTTATTTTTAAAATCTTCTTAATTTTTTAAAAAATTTGTTGTTTTGTTTTTAAAGATTTTATTTATTTATTTGAGAGACAGAGCACGCACCAGCAGGGGCAGAGGCAGAGGGAGAAGCAGACTCCCCACCGAGCAAGGAGCCCGCTGCGGAACTCGATCCCAGGACCCCGGGATCATGACCTGAGCCGAAGGCAGACGCTTCACCAGCTGAGCCCCCAGGTGCCCCTGGACCTGGTCATTCTGATACTAAGCCTTTCCTTTGCTCTACCTTGTTACCCCAAAAAGGGAATCCCTGCAGGAGCTTGAGCCCCCATCTGGGGACCCAGTAGAGGACGGGCTAGGGCAGGTGGGACCCTCAGTCTGAGCAACCAGATAGCGGGCTCCACTCGGGGCAGGGTCCCTCCTGCACCCACCCAGCTCCCCGGCTAAGCCTGCTGTAGTCCTGGCTCCCAGGCTGGCCCACGCGCCCCAGGGTGGCCAGCGGCCACCTGTAAGTATCCTCTGTGCCGACAGCGCTTAGACGAGCGAGGTACCGGGCTCAGGAGGAAATGCTCCTGTGTAACCCGGCTGGGGAATCCGGAGGACAAAACCTGAAAGTGTCACTGGGTGTGAAACCTCATTAGATGGAGCGGGAAGCCCTGAGGACGTCTCCGTGGGAACCACCCAGGCAGTCGCACAGGTAAGGACCTGACAAGGGACGCCTGGTGTGCAGGAATTCATTGCCTGCTTATTTTTGTTTGTTTGTTTGTTTTATTTATTCATGAGAAACACAGAGAGAGGCAGAAACACAGGCAGAGGGAGAAGCAGGCTCCCTGCAGGGAGCCCAATTCAGGACTCCATCCCAGGACCTCCGGATCACGCCCTGGGCTGAAGGCAGATGCTAAACCACTGGGTCCCCCAGGTGCCCCCCATCACCTGCTCTTAAGAGAAGTAGGGACAGTCCCTCCTGCCCCCACCGCATGAGGAGAAGCCGCCACACCTCCCGCGCTTGTGCGTGTGAACCAACCCTTGTCCCAAACCACCCTCCCCGGTTTCCTCCTAAAATCCTGGGGAAAGCTGACTGTCCCTTTGCCTCCGGGCTTGCTTGTCTAGAATCACAGTTCCCCTGCTGTTCCCCAATAAACGCATCTTGCTGGTGAAATTACTGGTATTTTATATGAAAGCCTGACACCGTGTAGGTGGCCCCAGGCAGGTGCTCCCGGGGCGGCAGCAGGAGCAGGTGAGGCGGCCCGGGCCCAGGGCAGGGGGCTCGGTTCTGCCCCCCACTCCCTTCCGCACACTGACCCGGCCCAGCATGTGCAAGGATGCCACCTCGGAATATGCTTCTTTGCCATAAGGAATATTTTGAGCTGCTTATTTTAAGAAACAGCAGAAGCAAGAGAAGCTCTGAAGCCAGAGAAGCGGTTCCCTTCTGTGGGGAGATGCACGTTCACGAGGGGCCTCTCCCTTTCAGAGGCTGCCTCATTTGGGGACAGGGAAGAGGAGGAGGACGCTCGATCTCTGCGGTTCCTGCCAGTGGGGCGGGCAGGGTGTCGCCTGCACCCAGTCTCACCGTCTCCAGCTTCTTTCCTGGTGGCCCTCCAGCGCTGGCTCCACCACCCTCAGATCCTCCTTCTGTCTTTAGCTGGAGACAAAGGTGACGGTACGAGGCCCGGGGCATTTTGCAGAGTTACTCCCTTTCCCTGGGTCTCTGCACAGATACACGAGGTATCTATATTCATAAGCTCCTGTTTCTCTTGTGTTAATCACTTTTTTTGTTATGGGGTCTGGGCATGGCGAGGGGGCCTCCACCCAGAACTCCAAAGGGCCCAGGAGAAATTTTTTTTCCTGCTCTACAACGTCATGTCCCAAGCCTGACCCTAGGACATGAGTTTGGGTGGGTCAGTCGGGATTATGAAAAATAAAATGTAGGCGCCCCTGGGTGGTTCCGTTGGTGAAGCCTTGGGCTCGGGTCATGATTTCAGGGTCCTGGGATCAAGTCTCGAGTCGGGTTCCCTGCTCAGTGGGGAGTCTGGTTCTCCCTCTGCCCCTACCCCCTACACCCCTGTTCATGCTCTCTCTCTCTCTCTCAAATAAATAAATAAAATATTTTAATAAGAAAGATAATGTGAATGATAAAATCGACTGATTTTTTTAATCGGCTCTTGAAATAGTGATGCGCATGGCAGTGTCTAACAAAGCGGGCTACGAGCTCTGATTCACAGATTCACTAACGCACAATCTGCTTTCAGGGGTCTCCTTGCATGACCACCCCGGAAACATCGAGCTAGGACTTTGCGCTGTGAAGCAACACGGTGCGGGGCTGGAGCCCTCCCCAGACGGGGCTGGAGTTCAGTCGGCCCCTCCGCGGCTGATGCTGACCTCCGACCTCAAACTCCCACTCTGGAATAAAGAGAGCAACCTGTGCTCCGTGGCCCGGACGTCGGCGTGCAGAGGTGTGTGCACAGGGCACAGCAGGCCCCCAGGACGTGGCTCTCCCCCGGGGCTCCGGGAGCTCGAGACAGAGGGCTGCGTGATCTGTCTTCCAATCTCCCCTGCATCCTGCAGAAGCAGTTTCATGAACTCCTTTCCCAGTTCTGCTGTTTTTCTTTGAAAGGGATCACGAGTAAGAGAAGAAGCACATTTACCCAACAGAGATTGTGACTCCATTCTATCAAGTATCTGTTATTTTATTAATTCCTTTGAAAGAGCCACAGGGAGGTCCCTGCTATGCCCGCTGGAGGGGTCCCTGGGGGTGAGGGGGGGTGGCGTCGGGGGCCAGGCTCCAGCAGGTAGCAATGAGGAGGAGCAGAAACATCTCCATGCTGCTTCAGAGACCAGGGTGGGTTTTTTTTTTTTTTTACCTTTTTCTTTTCTTTTCTTTTCTTTTTTTTGTTCTTTTTTCTCTTTCTTCTTTTTTTTCTTTTCTTTCTTTCTTTCTTTTTTTTTTTTTTTTTTTGAGGAAATAAATCTTCAGAAGTGAGAATTATAATTGAACCAAGTTCAGGATAGCCAAGTGTAATTTTAGCAACAAAAGTAGATGGCTCCAAAAAAAGAAACTCAGGAACAGTCCGATTAAGCTGCAGGGAGATAATTGGATGAAGTTTGGTGAGGCATTGCTTTGAGTGTTAAAGGCGGAAAAAAAAAGAAAAATCATCTTTGGGCAGGAACAGATAACACGGTGCCTTAAATGGTGGGAATGAGGAAGAACCCAGACCAGGTTAATTCTGAAAGTGCGGCGCTGGGAGTTTTTATCTGAAATCTCAAATCGAGAGCCTGCAATCAGCTGAAAATTATGCACGAAAACGTGGTCCCTTTATTTTTCATTTATTTATTTATTCACAAGAGACACAGAGAGTGAGGCAGAGACACAGGCAGAGGGAGAAGCAGGCTCCCTGCAGGGAGCCCAATGTGGGACCCCGGGGTCATGCCCTGAGCCAATGGCAGGCACTAAACCGCTGAGCCACCCAGGGTCCCCCCAGACGTGGTCCCTTTAAACCTGACACCACCTTGGAAGCTCTCCCTTGGACACACCTGCCCCCAGTCCAGGTGGCAGGAGCAGCCCGGGGTCCTGCCCAGCAAGCTCGCCATCTCCCCCAGACCTCCGAGCTGGCCAGTCGGACCCCGGCCCGCCCCCAACAGAGTCCTGGCACACAGCAAACCTTCCAAAGACACTTCACAGATGAGGGACATGGGTTTTTATCATCAGCTTTTTGTTCAAGGTATTGGAAGAGGCAGCGTATTTCTCTTTACCAAGTTCTGCTGTTCTTATTTTAAGGTCCCTGGGCTTGGGGGAGGAAGAAAATTTCCATACAGAGATTATATCTATTGTTTTGCAGATTTCTTTGCAGCTAGCTGCATTCTGGAGCCAAAAATGAATACTTTGATACGTGGTGCATTCATTTCCTAAGGTTTTCATAACGAACGGCCACAGATGGGTGGTTCCAGAAGCTGCATGTCCAAAATCAAGGTTTTCTGTGACACCGTGCCATCTGGACCCTGAAGAGAGTCTGCTCCACGTCCCTGCAGCTTCTGGTGGTGCCACCGTCCTCGAGCTCCTTGTGGTGAAGATGCAGGGCTACAGGCTCTGCCTGCTGTCCACAGCCTCCCCCCTTCTCTCTCCTTCTCGCCTCTCCCACCACTTAGACACCTGTCATTGGCTTTAGGGCCCACCTGGATGATCCAGGATGAACTCAGCTGGAGATCCTTAACTTCGTGAAATCTGCACAGACTCCTTCTCCCAATAGGGTCGCAGTCGTGGGTTCCAGGTGGACATACCTTCGGGGGCCCCGCCATTTCACTCACTGCATGTGGCTGCGTCAACTCACTCATCGATTACACCACGATTTAACAAGACAACCAGAATGAGGGTCCAGGGACAGGGATTGTTTTTGGCAATCTAACCTCATCTCACTAATTCAGATTCATTGTTGAAATGATTGCTCTCAGTGACTGGAGGGTCTGAATTATCACATTTTACAAAGAAATATAATCTCATTATTTTGAGCTCCATAGAGCAGATCTGATGGGGCCCAGAGGTCATTCTTCCTGACTTGTGACCTGTTATCGTGTCATCCACAGCTGCACGCTACTCTAGCGTGGCCCACAGGGAAGTGCCAGAGGATATTATCTGCTCTATGATTGCCCCAATGAGGCATCACTGATGAAAATGTTTCAGATCTGAATGCTAAGTGAGGATTTGCTTTTCTTAACACACTGGTGTGTTTTCTCCTACTAGGAAGTAAGGAAACGTAACTGGCCGCCTTTCCTTTTTCTACCAAGAAGCTCAGAATGAAATGTGTGCTTCCATTTGTTGCAGATCCAGAACTCAAGACCTAAATAGCTTCTTTCTCATCTTCCTACTGGCCTGACATCTAATTCTGATATTTCCCCAGATTCCAACATATTGGTTATTTTATTTACTACATTTTCTTCTAAGTGAGTTTAAACTTTGTGGAATGAATTAGGGACTAAAAAAGTGGCTAGCTGGCTGGATCAACAGATGGTGGATGGTTCGATGGTTGGATGAATAGATGGATGGATGAAAGGATGGATGGATGGGAGGATGGATGGGTTGATGGATGGTGAATGGATAAATAGATGGGTGAATGGATGGATGGAAAGATGGTTGGTCAGACAGATAAGAGGATGGGTGAACATACAGATGGATGGATGGGTGGGTGGCTAATTTTCCAGAATAGGATATTTTTAAACCATGTGGACATTTGATTCAATTTTAATAAATATCAATCTTAAACATAGAATTATGACTATTGGTCAAGTTTTGCCAGAACAGAATTTTTCAATCTACCATGAGCCCCCATTATTTTTTACACGATTCTGAGAAATAGTTTTGTTTTCATTTTAATTTTACTGAAGTTAATTCTGTGGGAATCAATTATTTCATGTGAATTATATAACAGATATCTGACTCAAAGATCCATTTGGCCATACAAGGTTTAGCCCATTATACCAACGATAAATACTGTTTGCTTTTCAAGTGCATAATTTCTACACCGTTCAGATTTCCCTAGTTAAATTTTGCATATTTAAATTTTGTGGAAGCGATAATAATACATTTTACTGTGTGAAGTTTTATTCCTTGTCACATTTATTTTGTGTTATTTCTACCAGCAGTGTTCAGTATGAAATAAATAAAATGGAGAGTCCATATGTCTCTTTTATTTCAAAGGAAAATTGTGAGACATTCCCCTCAGATATTCTAGATTCACTGTTTGCTTCAGGATTTCTTTACATTGTTGCCATTTTTGTGAAGACCAAGAAGCAAACAGAGGAGTTAAAATCCGTGATGTCCACACAAGAGGGTCAGAGGGCAGGTGTAGGGTCTACCCGGAGTTGGTCATGGGCTGTCCTCTGGGGCAGACTCCAGGAAGGAAGAGGGGACCCAGGAGGTCCTCGTCAAGGTCCCCACAGGAGTGGTTCTGGGAAGGTGGTGGCACCTGCAGGGCGGGAAGCGCTCTCTGCTCCGTTGGCCGTTGGCCGTCCGTGCCCTACACCCTCTCCTCATCCAGCCCCCACCCTGCAGCCCCCTCACCCACCCAGATGCCACCCGGAGGCCCGTCCACTGTCCCGGCCTCACTTCTGTACCCTCTGTCCCCTGCCGGGGGCTGGCTGACAGCTCACCTGCCCCCTCGGCATTCCTGAAACGCATCGCATCCCTGGGCAGCCTTAGAAATCCATTTTTCCAGGCTGAGTCTTGTCTCCAAGAACTGAATGACCAGTCACACATTGCTTGGGCGTGCACTGCGTAAGACCGTCCAGCTGGAGCGCCCCCGCACGCCAGCACCGTCGGCCAGAAGCAGCATGAGCAGGGGAGGCTCTTCCGCCCCAGCCTGTCCCCTCTTCTTGGCTCTGGCTCAGCAACTTCCTCTGCTTTCTGTTCCTCTTACCCGTCCCGGCCTTGCTCCCAGAAGCCCCAGCCCTGCCAAGGAGGGGGTTGCTCTGAGCCTCCACTTGCCGTGGACTCCAGAAGCTGTGCTCTGGGGTCTCCCAGAGCTCACACATCATAACACACAGGCCACAGAAGTGTTTCCGGCCACGGCAGCTTCCCCCAGCCCCTGACAACCACTGCCTAAAACCCAGTCTATTCCTCTCTGGGCTCTTCTAGAACAAGTACAGGACGTCTGGGAGGGAGGCAATCCCAGGAGAAGCTGGGGAGGGGGGAGAGGGGAAGAGGGATCGGGAAGAGACGAGGGGTGAAGGTGGCCGGTGAGGCCGTTATGTGTGTGGGTGCTGGGCACCATCGCACTGGGTACCCCCACAGAGCTGCCCTGCCCGCGGCCTGGGCCTTGACCACCCACCGCAGACAGGTGTCCCCTCCACCGGGCACAGCAGGCTCCAGCGGGGGACACAGGGGGGACGTCTGCCCCGGAGACAGGTGGAGGGGAGCCCTCTGCAGCCCCCTGGAGAGTGGAGAGGAGGGAAGGGGTGTGAGTAAGAAAAACTCCTGGCTGCTGGGACAGGTGCCCTCAGCCTGGAGACAAGCAAAGCTTGTCTGGAAGAGTCCCTCAGGCAGGGGATCATGTGCACAAAGACTCACCAGGTGCAGCAGGGCACCTTCCCCACCTGCCTTGCAGTGTCACCAAAGAGACAGCCCAGCTGTCTGTAAACACGAACGTCTTCGGCGATGGCCAGAGAGTGAAGATCGTAGCCTTCTGGACCCCGCGGGCTCCGTTACAACTACTCCTCTCCATCTCTGCAGCTCGAGAGCAGCTGCAGAGAACCAGAAAGCCAGTGGCAGGGGCCACGATGTGCTAATAAAACTTTATTTATAAAACAGGCAGGGGGCCAGACCCAGCCATAGGCCAGAGCCGTGCCATCTCGGCTCCGGAGGGCCCTGGGGGCTCATTCAGCACAGGAGAAATGCCACCAAGGGCCCTTCTGCCTTCTGAAGGGGGAACGGGGGTAGATGGCATGTAGACGGCAGCACATCCGCCCTCCGGGGCCGCGGCAGGGAGGGCCGATGAGAAGGGCAGCTGCTCCGCGCATAAGGCTGTCTCCTGCCTCTCCTCGTGGGCCCGTCGTGATTATCCCCTGGATATGCTGCCCTGGGGACAGAGCCAGGGACAGCAGAGTGCTGGCACTCCGGACAGAGAGGACGGTGGGACCGGGAGACACGAGAACGTCTCTTCCCGCGGACGGGAGGCCTGTCGGGGTGTGAACTGCGCTGCGGTGTGGCCCCTCCGATGCACGGCTTGCCTGCTCTTCCGTGGAAGGCCCTGAATGTTTCGCAGCCACTTCGACTTGGAAATGCTGCGTGTGCAGTATCCCCACTTGACCAGGGTCCCAAGCCACGTTAGAATAATGATCATCGCACATCCCGCATTTCGTTGAGAAGCATCCTGGAAATAACACCACTCACACTGGTTTCGCAGGCAGGAGTGATTTAGGAGCGAGGCTCTGATTTGGGGGGAGATGGCGGTGGGGCCTCCGTCTCCCTCCCCATAAAAGGCCCGAGGGGAAAAGAGGTTCATTTACACCGCACAGCCCTGCTGTCTGGAGGGAGCCTTAATTCTCCTTTATACACTTTCAGAAACTCTGCTGTTGGCTAAATTTATGAACTGACGAGACGGGGCCTCTGCGAGCACCGAGACACATGAGGCACAGAGCTTTCCTCGGGGGCAGGAGAGGGAGCGGGGTCCCCTCTGACATTTCACTTGGCAGGAACCGGCCCTGGGTTCCACCCGAGGCTGGCGTCGGCCTTCCAACACCTGAGACCCAAGGAGGAGCCACTGTTGATCCTGTCTTGGGCAAAAGGTGCCTGTTCATCATCGTGTCAGGCCTTCCTCCCCCGGGGGACTCGGCGAAGCTTTGCAGAGCGCTCGGATGGGCCAGGCGCACTCACTTCCAGGCCCCGGACTCCGGAGTGAATGAGCAGACCCGACACCCCTCCGGAGCCGTGCAGTCCAGAAGGAGAGAGACGTGTGTGCGGATGGAGGAAGAGGATGCAGGCTGCAGGATGGGCGAGGCCTGCTGGAGCATGCGGGCATGCTGGGGCACACTGGGGGCATGCTGGGGTATCCTGGGGCACACTGGGGAATGCTGGGGCATGCTGGGGCACCATGGGGGTATGCTGGGGCACGATGGCACACATTGGGGTATGCAGGGGCATGCTGGGGCATGCTGGGGTACACAGGGGGATTCTGGGGCTTGCTGGGGGATGCTGGGCAAGGAGGGCGGATGCTGGGGCTCACTGGGGCATATGGGGTATCCAGGAGCACACTGGGGTACACTGGGGCATGCTGGGGCATGCTGGGGTATGATGGGGCACGCGGGGGGATGCTGGGGCACGTGGGGGAATGCTGGGGCTTGCTGGGGCACACAGGGGCATGCGGGGGGAAGCGGGACATGTGGGCAGCAGGAAAGGGGTCAGGAGCATGGGGTCAGGGGTCTGGCTCAGGGAGGACAGTCTGAGCCCCTGGGAAGGTGGGCTGACCCCTGACACAGGCCCTGACAGGGTGCGCATGGTGCTGGACCTGCAAGCTCTTTCATGGCAGAGGCACCCTCCCCCCAGGATTCGGGCTGGTGCCCCCTGAGGGCCGGCCCCACAGGGGAGGTCAGGTTGCAGCCCTTTGCCAGCCCTGGGTGAAGGCGGCCTCCCCCTGGCCTGGCAGCCGGAGGAGGCTCCGCGGCCCCACGCTGATGGCCTTCCTGGGAAGGCCTCACCTGCTCGGGTCAGGACAGGGACGGGGAAGCGGCAGGGAGGGAGGAGGGGCAGCGCGGCTCTGGCAGGCCCTCACATCAGCAGGCTCCCCAGGGGCTCGTAGGTCCAGGGCAGTGGATGGGGAAGGGGGGGAGGCTGGGAGGGAGTGTCCCAGCCAAGCCTGTCTGCACCCTGGCTGCCCCCCAAATCCCTGGGCATTGTTCCTGTTTCTTGTCCTCCAGGCCGTGTCTGGAGGGGGTCCGCGTGTCTGCGGGCACATCTGGGGCTGGAGGGCTCCTTCCACCCGAGGCCCTGAGGCCCCCGCTGGGTTCCCCCCGCCCCACTGCCTGTGTGCCCCCAACAGCAAGGGCAGAAGTGGTTTCTAGGGGTCAGACACGGTGGCCCAGCACTGACGGGGCCCGGGCCGGTGTGGCGGGAGGCCGGGGAGGCTGGGCTGCGTGGGGAAGCCCATTCCTTCCACGCCCACGCGATTCACATTCTCACGGAAGGCTTGAGGTCAGACACCAAACGGGATGTAAACCCAGCTCCCTGGGCCCTGTCACCCACCGAGGCAGTGGGGTGGGGGTCGCAGAGAGGGGGCGGCCCTGGGGCGCTGTTCCCTCACGTGCAGCGGGGACGGGTGGCTGCAGTAACTCACGTCCGCAGGCTGAGTGGCTTCAAACAACACGGATTTATTGTCTCCCGGTTCTGGAGGCCCAGAGTCCAGATGGGTCAGCAGGTAGCATTCCTTCCCGAGCCCTGGGGGTGACTCTGTGACAAAAATTGACAGGCCACGGGATCCCTGGTGGCTCAGCGGTTTAGCGCTGCCTTTGGCCCAGGGCATGACCCCGGGGTCCTGGGATCTAGTCCCACATCTCCCACATCGGGCTCCCTGCATGGAGCCTGCTTCTCCCTCTGCCTGTGTCTCTGCCTCTCGTTCTCTCTGTGTCTCTCATGAATAAATAAATAAAATCTTAAAGAAGAAAATCAACAGGCCAGTGATCCCACTGACTCCCAGGCTGAGACCAGCAGGTAGAATTGCTGGGCTTTGGTCCCTTGGGTTCCCAGGAGTAACCTGGGTCCCTGGAGCCCTGTGGAGGGTCACGCGGGTTCTCGTCCTCCAGGTCCGGCTCTCAGAGAGCACGCGGGCAGGTGGTGTGTGATCAAACAAGAACAGGAAATTGAGGTCCATTCAAAGGCCCAAATCTGTGTGATTATAAAATCAGCAAAGCATGGAGCAAGAAGGGTTTTTACCTGAGGAAGGCTGAGAGCCTTCCAGCCCGGGGGGATTTCATCTGGGAAGGAAGAGGCGTGAGCGGGAGAGCCTGTCTCCGCTGCAGGAACCCGGCCAAGGGGCTGAAAACTGAAATGCAGTTTATCACAAATGCACAGCTGGAGGTCAGAGGTCAGGCACTGCTCTGCACCCCAATCAGACCCAGCGGGGACACGCTCCTTTGGAGGCTCCAGGGAGGGCAGGTGCCGGGCTGTGCTCGGGGGATTTGTAGTGAGAACGGTGGATTTGGTTTTCCTTTGGTCCTGGCCCTGGGCTCCCCAAAGGCTGGGGTTTCCCTAGGGGATGAGGCACCAGGGGAGGAGAAAGCAGATCCTCCCCGAGGTAGGGGAAGCCCCGCCCACCACACCTGAGCCCATGCTAATGAGGGGACTGGAGTCCAACCCCTAGGGCCCAGACTGGTTGCCTGGAAACCAACCACCTGGCCCAGGACCACTTGGGACTTTCAGCCCCATCCTCTGACCTCTGACCTCTGACCTCCAGGGAGAGGGGAGGGGATGGGGCTTGACCGTCACCTGGGGCCAGGAGTCACGCAGGCTTGCAGAGGTCTGGGAAGGCCCTCGCGGGAGCTCCGGGGTACACAGCAGGTGCCCCCAACCCTGCCCCGTGCGTCCCATCCGTCTGGCCGCTCCTGAGTTACGTCCTTTATAAAAACCCAGTAATCTCGTCCGTGAGGTTTTCCTGAGTCCTGGGAGCTGCTCTAGGGGCTCCTGAACCCCTGGGGAGGTCCGGGAACCCCCGATTTACACCTGGACTGCGGTGGGCCTCAGGTTGGCAGTGCTCGGGGTCAGGATTGCTGGGTGTGGAGAGCGCACCCCCCCACCGGGTGTCATAGAGGAGCGCATGGTTCCCTCGGCTGGTGTGGGGGAGGCCCTCCTGTCGGCCTGCATTTCTGGAGGGGCCCCCACATCCCCTGCCAGCACCCGTGTGGTTATCTGGGGGCCCACGGACATCACCCAGGGTGAGCCCCTTCACCTCCCGCCCTTCCTGACCCTCAGAGCCCCTGGACCATGCAGGGTACCTTGTCCGTGGGTCAGATGGGGACGGTGATTCAGCCAGGTGCCCAGGGGCGGCCTCTGCCCGGGGCGGAGGTGGTGGAGGGGTGGGGCGGTGCCCCAGGGCAAGTGGAGAGGGCACCCGGGAGCCTGGGCTGGGACGCATCTGCACAGGGCTCACCGTCTCTCCCAGTTGCATTTTCCATCCTGAGAAATCCCTGAGATTTCCACGGTCGCAGAGCCAGCCCGAGTGTGACGTGTGTCCTGCACCGCGTGTGGCTCTGCGCGCTCTTCGGGCAGGTCCACCCTGCTTCCAGCTGCCTGCCGGCTCTCCCCACACCCACCAGGAGGGTGCACCCCGGTGTGGGAGGGGCGTGAGCGAGTGTGCGTGTGGGCAGCATCATGCTACACCCCTGATTGTCACCTAGAAATGTCACAATGCTCTGTGGCCACAGAAGCACCACAGAGCTCGACTTCCTCCCCCCACAGAGCTCTGTGTCCTGCAACTGCCCTCAAGCACACCCCAGAGCTCTTATCTCCGCCGTCGGCCAGGCACCCTGGACACCTCCTGCCCACTTCCCAGGGGACCTCAGGGCCACATGAGGAAAGCAGAGATTTAACCCCCCAGAAGCCCACATGGGAGGCGCCCAGCTCCCCCCCACTTCCCCCCGCCCCTGTGGCATCTGTGTTTGCAGCCCTCTGGCCTGTCCAAGGCCTTTTCAGGATGAGGGCAACGTGGCCTCCAAAGGGTCAGACACCTGCAGTGGGTGCTAGGCCCTGGAGACAGTGGCCCCCCACCCGCCTCCCCGGGGAGGGCCCTCTGGCACTGAGCAGGGGGGCATGTGTAAGGACACGGGGCGGCATGGACCCAGGGTGCCCGAGCCCTGAGCCACGCGCCTGGCTGGGGCAAGAGGGGAGGGCGCCCCATACCCTCCGGGGGCCCTGGCCCCAGTTCTCTGGGCCCCGGGAGGCGGGATTGCCAGGAGCCGTGGGGGAGCTGCGTGTGTGCCCACCTGTCCCCTCCCCGCGCGCCCGGGACGGAGAATCGGTGCACCCGAGGAAGGCAAACAAGAGGAACGGGCCCCCATCAGTCAGGCAGGGTAATGAGCTGGATTTATAGAAAAGGAAACACAATCTGATTCCGCGTAATGGCTGTTGACAGAGATTCAGGCTGTTTGTTCTAGGATATTAAATTGACAAACAGCGAAGGTTCGCTGGGCTCCGGTCTCTGATTTGCGGGTGTCGATCAGAGGTGCTTCCCCCGCCCATCAGGGCGCGGAGATTTGCAGGGAAGGAGGTGTGCAGGGCGAGCCTTCCCAATGCTCCCCAGAAACTGGCTCCGCAGAGGAGCTAATTCAGTAGGAAGCAGGGTGGAAATGCTACCCTGTTGTTCCAGAGAGAACAGGCCACATTTTTAAAAATTTAATTAAGGCCTTAGATCAGGTTTGCGTAATTAAATTTATGCTGCGGGTAAGCAGGATGATAGATGAGCTTCCTTCCTGGACGCCGGGCGAGGTGAGGAAGCGTCCTTGGCAGCGCCGCTGCAGCCACCCTGACGGCCCAAGTCCTGGGGCCCCCGCTCACCCGGGGAAATCGCTCCCGCCCCACGTGGTGTCCTCTGGTTTCGTCTCCTCCTTCAGCCTCTGAGGGATGCTCTCCTGGGGAGAGTGAGCCAGGCGCGGCGGGGTCCTCAACCCTGCCTCCTGGCCTCATGGTCCCCGGGTGGGCCCCGGCCCGCCAGGAGCCTTGCGGTTTCAGGGGCGGTGGCAGCTGGCGGCTGCTCCTGAGAAGTCAGACGCTCCCCCAGGCCCCATGCGCTGGAGAAATGGGTCATTTGCATGAAAAACCCTCCCTTGGCAGGTAACAGGTGACCAAAGAGATTCGGCAAGATGAGAAGTTATTGTTTGGTGGCAATTTACGTTGGGAAGCACCAGAGAGGGACAGACCCTGGTCGCTGTAGTGCGTTTCTTTCTTTTTTAAAAAAAGATTTTATTTATTTATGCCATGCATAATGTCATGCCCTGGCCTGAAAGTAGGTGCTCAACTGCTGGGCCACCCGGGCTGCCCTTGTCGTGTGTTTCAAATAAAATACAGGACGATGACATCTGGTATTTTTAAAAGAAGGACACTTGTCCGTGGAAAGGGGAAGACACGGGAGGGAGGCGGGTGGGAGAGCCTGGGACCCCACGACCTGCACAGAGAATGCCCCTGAGGGGTCTGGGCTCTGTCCCCGGGGCTGTGGGCTGTGCCGGCATCGGAGCAAGCGTGACCAGCTTCCTACGGGCAGAGCTCAAGGCCATCAGGCAGAGAACAGGACCCTGCACCCTGGTGGCTTCTGGAGCTGTGGTCCCTGCCCGCAGGTGGCTGATGCCTGGCTGAGCAGGTGAAAGGCTGTGAACGGGACACACACAACTGAAAACCAGCCAGGGATGTTCTGGGCGGGGGGGGGCTACCCCGGGAGCCCTGCCGTCCCAGCTGGACGGCTCCTGGAAGATGACGCCCCTCACCCCGCCCAGGCCCAGCTGCGCACCCGGCCGCCCCCCCCCCGAAGCCCCCCTCCGCCTTGAGCAGCTGCGCGGTGGGAGCAGCACCTTGGGAGCCAGGAGCACACGGGGTGGGGGCAGTCGGGACCCTTCGGTGACGACCTCCATGCCCGGACAAGGGGCCTCAGGGAGTCAGGCCCACGGGCGACAGGGCGGGCACGCCTCACTCTGGGCTAACGCCCCCATCAGAGCCCACGTCCACGTGACTCTGGCCCGACATGTGGCAAGCCGCCCCCTCACCGAGGTCCCGGCCCCGATGCCCCCGCTTCCCCGTGCGCTCAGTTCCGGGGGGCGCGTGGCAGTAATAGTCATTCATAGATCTGCTCCAAGATGTAAACAGGGTGATTGTGCCTTCGTGAGATACTAATATCTTAATGAGTCTGTGCCATTTGTTTATGTAAATGGATAATGGGATCTCCACGGGGGCCGGATACAACCCTGCGATCTGGTAATTCAGCGACTGCTCTCAGACACCCGCAAGTACTGTGTCTTCGGAGAAACTAAGGGCAGGGCCGTAAATGCAGCCACCGGCTCGGGGGCCATCCGCGCGTGGCTCCCAGGGCAGAGCGGCGCCGGAGGTGACCGGCCACGGATGGAGTCCCCAGCTGCAGGGGCCCGTGCCCTCACCTGCACCGTCCTGCTCTGGCTCCTTCCCGGCTCCCGGCCCACCGAGCGGGCATGACCCACATCCTGCTCCTGGGGACACCACCCGTCCCAGCACCGTCTGGTTCAGGTCCAGCTAGGGGGTGAACTGTGTCCCCCAGAATCCCCTGTTGGCATCCTCACCCCCCCGGGACCTGATGGCACCTGTCTCTGGAGCGGCCCCAGGAACGCCAAGATCCTTGGCACCATCTGTGGGGCGTCCCTGTGAGAGCAGAGCTCAAGACACAGATGCATGCAGCGGGATGACGGCCTGAGGACATGGGGACAGCAGGTGGGGAGGCCGTGGGGAGATGCCAGCTAGGCTCCACCCCCCCCCCCCCCCCCCGGATCTGGACTCAGCCTCTGGAGCTGACAGGGCCGTGACCCCACGTGCCGAGCTGTGTGAGCGCAGCCCTACGGACCCAGACGGCCCCCCACCATCCCCAGCCTTGGCAGCCCCGGGGTGGTGCCTCGCTCCTGGCACCCCCACCACCCCCAGGAGGCAGGATGAAGGCCGTGCACGGAGCCACATCCCCTCCACGCAGCTGGGACCCCAGGGTCAGGCAGAGGTCACGAGCAGGACCGCCCTGGGCCTCAGCGGCCTCACCAAGCTGCGCCACCCACGGACCCACATCAGCCGGATGGGCTGGGTCCGGCCACAGCGTGGGAACTGGGTCCTGCCGCGGGACTCCCACCAGCCTGGCTGCCGGCGTGGCACATGGGCCGTGGGAACCATCTGGCCGGACAGCCCCTAGGACGCCTGGAGCAGCAAGAGACGTCTCGCCACGGTGGAGCCCAGGACTGCGGAAACCTGACGCCCCCAGTGCCCTCCCTGGCCTGTGGGGCCCCTGCGTCCCTTCCACTCCCCCGGGCAGGAGGGTCTCAGCCCTGTGCCCCCTCAGCAGCTCCCCTGCTCCTGCCCGTCCATCCCACCCCTTGCTCTGCCCCTCGGGGAGGAGGGTCCCACCACCCCCACCCCAACCTGGCCCTCCCGGGCCCCAGCGGTCACAGGGTGATGGCTTCCATCAGTGGCAATCATCTGAAGTTAAAAAGAGAAAGAAAAAACCCAAAACACCTGCTTTGCCATTAATCTGAGGACGACAGGACTCGTAATTAAACTCTGGAGATGTGCAATCCTTCACCCAGCCATCCTGTCACTCAGGTTCGTGCAGAGGGGCTGCACTGCCTGGGCGATGACGGGTCCCTCCTGGCCGCACCCCGCTGCCCCCCAGGGTCCCAGCTCCCCCCCAGGTGACGCCTGTCACTCGCACTACTGACCTCGGAGCTGGGGTGCTGCTTGCCCCGCAGGGTGTCATTTGCCAGGAACACCCCCCACTGAGACCTAAGGACCAAAAATGCTCCCTGGCATTGCCAAGGGTCCCCGAGGGCAACATGCCCAGGTCCCCAGGCGTCCTGTCCCTGCCTGTCTCTGGTCCCTCCCTCTCCTGGCCTCGTGAGCCGGGTGTCACATCCGTGGTGAGGCTAACTCAGGTCACACGCATGCACACACACAGGGGTGCACATGCAGCGCTTCACCCCCGAGCCTCGGTGTCCAGAATGACCCGCTTTGCAGAGTTCAGACACAGGTTAGCAGGCAGGCCCATGGGGACTCGAGAATGGCTGTGCCCCAAGTTCAGAGGTTGCGGCTCTAAGGCCCCCGGGGGGCGGGGCTCAGGAGGCAGGGTCTTGGGGAGATGAGGTCCTGCTGGTGGAGCCCCGTGATGGGGTCAGCACCTCGGGTCCAATGGGGGAAGGGAGCCTCCCTGGACCCCGCATTGTGGGCTCTGGCATCTAGACAGCAGCAGCCACTGGGGCTCCTGGGCTGACCGGGACGGGGACCTAGCGGGGTGGGCATCCTGGGTGTGACCCCTCCTCACTCAGGCCCTGGGGGCGCCCGGTGGTTACTGGTGGTCCAGCTGCACCAGGACCAGCTCTAGGGTGACTTATGTTGCCTTCCTTCCCCTCTGGGCTCTCGGGCTCTGTAAGCCAGGCAGCGCGGTGGGGCCCTGGGCTGGGGCGCCCACCTCGGCTCCACACGCCCCTCACTCGGCGTGTCCCGTGCTGGCCTCTCTGGGCGCGGCCTCCTCCCCCCCTTTCTCCGGACCACCCGCCTGTGTGACAACCCCGGGGCTCGTCATCTTTGAGTATTTCTGTTGTGTTGTCTTTTCCGTGTTTATTTGTGAGCTACAGTGTGAAACGGTTACTAATTCAGATTTTTACTGTGGATAAACAAATACAGAAAATTAACAGATGTGTTTTGCAGATGTACTTCACAAAAATAACATCCCTCGTGACGAGGAGAAGCATCCTCCGGGGCTGAGCCACGGGGAGGCTCTGAGCGCCTCTGGACGCCCTTCCTGACTCTCACCGTGAGAGCCTGAGGGCTCACCTGAGACCCCAGGGAGGCTGGCAGGGCGGGACCGGGGGTGCGGAGGAGGCAGGGCGTGGGGGACTGCAGCCCCCCTGGGGGCCCCGGCTGGAGGGAAGGAAGCAGGAGGCCCCTGGAGTGGATTGGGAGGTCCCACGGAGCACGGATTGCAGGACGCACCAGGGAGGACGAGGCCCCGGGGGGTTCACTTCCAGGAGTGGAAAGAACATGACGCCCAACACTGCACCTCCATTCAAGGAGCCCGATGATCGTGGGGTGAGGTGATGCTTCCCAGGGAAGGAGGCCAGGGAAGAGGAGCGACAGGTGTGTCCCCGCGCTGTCCTTGGCCAATGCCTCTGCCCCGCACTTGATCGGGTCTGGGTCCCTGTCTGGCCCCCGCAGCCGGAAGGGGCCTGCCCAGGACCGCTGGCCCCATGAGGGGGCTGCCGGGCGCCCCCCTCCCTCGTCCTGGCGGGAGAGCGGTGTGCTGACAACCGCTGCGGCACCAGCACCCGATGCTGCGGGGCGCAGGCCCATGGGGAGGACAAAGGCCCGTGGGGAGGACGCAGGCCCATGGGGAGGACGCAGGCCCCGCGTCCACCCCGCGTCCACAGGCGGCTCTCCCGTGGAGCCCCGGGTGCAGCCCTGCAGGCGCTCGCCCGCCGCGGTGATGACACCCGTCCCTTCGTGGATGTGGGGGTTTGCACGTGGACATTTCCGTTTCACGTATTTATTCTATTTATAGAATAATGTGTTTATTCCGTTTTTTAAAAAAGCGCTAGAATCTGCGAACTTTAACACGTGGGATTTGTCTGTTCTTCTGTTAAACAGGAAGCACAAAGCTTGTGCCGTTGAAGCTTCTTCTCCGGGTCTGTTTTCCACAGACATCGGGTCCCTCCCCATCCTGCCCGAGGTGGCCCAGCCCCTCCACGGGGAACACTCGCACACACCTACACACTCGCACATGCACACACATGCACAATCATAGGTGCACGCATGCACCAATGCACACACATGTGCGGTGTGCATGTTCCCACAGGCACACACACGTGCAGTGCCCACAATCCCCCCACACGTGCCATATACACACCCCTTGCACACACACGTGCAGTGCATACACTCTCCCCCACACACGCCATGCACACACTCCTTGCACCTACACATGTGGTGTGCATGCTCCTACAGGCATACATATGCAGTGCACACACTCCTTGCACACACATGTGTAGTGCTCAGGCTCCTACACACACATGCAGTGCACACACTCCTCGGACACACACCTGTGCGGTGTGCACGCTCCTACAGGCATACACGTGCAGTGCACACACTCCTTGCACACACACGTGCAGTGCGCACACTCCTAGAATACACCCGTGTGGTGTGCAGGCTCCTACATGCACACACGTGCGGTGCACACACTCCATGTACACGCTCTTACATGCACACACCTTTCTCCCTGGGCGCAAGCAGCCGTCCATCCACACCTGCAGTGAATGAGCGAAAGGCCTTTCTTCCTCAGCATGCCAGGCTGGTCCCGGGGAGGAAACGCTCTGTACAAATTTTATTTCTTCTTACGTGAAAGGAGACACACTCCCATAGGAATAATTTAATTTGCCTTTTCTTCAGAAGTGACTGTTGCACAGAGGAAGCTTTCTTCTCATCTAATTTTACTCAAAAATAAAATAAAAGACTCAAAGAATATTAGAGTTAAAAGGGAATGGTGTAGTTCAACCCCATCTGATACTTGGGGGAGGGATGGAGACAGTCAGGTTCAGGGCTGCCTTCAGAACTGGGTGGGGGCCTGGGAGAGGGGTGGGGGACCTGGGAATGGGGTGAAGGCCTAGGAGAGAGGTGAGGGGTCCAGGGAATGGAGTGGGGGCCTGGGAGAGGGGTGAGGGCTCGGGAATGGAGTGGGGACCTGGGAACGGGGTGGGGACCTGGGAATGGGGTGAGGGCCTGGGAGAGGGGTGGATGTCAGGGACAGATCAGGTCCCAGTGTGCTGGGTGGCATTCCAAGGTGGGGGGCAATGACGAGTGAACAAATGTGTGCACAAGGGACTAGACTGTGAGTGATTAATCTTCAGCGGAGATAACACAGCCTCCTGTGATAAACGGAGGGCAATTAGGCCATGTTTCCCTACCAAGTATTGGTGGCGTCACTATCTCTGCGAGGAAATCTCTGAGTGCATCTCAGATCACGTTCTGAAGACCCAGCCCCAGGCATGAATTCCTGGCTCAGAGGCAGGAGCATCTGCAGCTCTTCCCGCACAGTGCTCAGGCGACTCTCGCCCCGTCCTGCGCCCTGGAGATAGCCGCGGGTAAGGGACACGCTCCCCAGAACCGGCTTCCCTGTTTCTATGTGTCAGGATTCCCCGCACCTCATTGCCCACACGGAGCTGAGCCTTCCACCGTGGACGCTGCAGCACGAGTTCGACTTCACCCTCTCTGCAGACAGGCTGTTCTCCCTGGGGGAGCAAGCAGGGAGGGGCCTTGAGGACGGGGCCTCACATTGACTGGCAGGTGCTCTGGGGGAGGAGGAGGAGGGGAGGAAGGAGAGATGGGGAGGAGGGGGGAGGGGAGGAAGGAGGGATGGGGAGGAGGGGGGAGGAGGAAGGAGATGGGAGGAGGGAGGGGAGGAGGAGAGGGGAGGAGGGAGGGCATCTACAAGCCACTTCCACGGACCTCGGGCTTGAACACTTGCCTCCTCTACTTCGTTGGCTCATTGACTCTTTCTGACCATCCTGGACAATAATATTCTTACTCCCATTTATTTCTTATTTTTAAAATGTTTTTTATTTATTTTTTTCTTCTCATTCCCATTTCAACTTGGAAGAAACTGAGGCCCAGCTGGTGACAACGGCCCAGGTGTCCCCAGGCCACGCAGGTGCCACGGGAAACTCCCATGGCTACACAACTCGGCTCTAGACCCACGCTGGGCGGGACTCGTGTGGGCAGAAGGACAAACAGCGGAGCGCCCGCCAGTGGGAAGCCTTCACAGACCACCCCACGATGCCTCCGCGGGACCCGCTTGTCCCCTCCTGCCCTCCCCATGCTGGGTCCTCCCAGCTCCTGAGGAAGGTTCCCTCCTGTGACTGCAGGGGGTGGGGGTGGGGGATGGAGGAGGGGAAGGGGAGGGCAGGGGCTCAGTGGCTGCCCTCGGAGTCCTACTCTGTTTTGAGAAGAAGATGGGCTCAGGTTGGCTCAGGACGACCCGAGCGACATCATCATGTCCTGGGGAGAGCCTGTGTCCAAGGCAGTCCCGCTCCGCATCCACACAGGAACGGGGGACACGCCGCTCAGCCCCTGGCCCCCAGTCCTCCCATAAGCTCGTGCCCGGACGATGAAGGGTCCCGTCTCAGATGACTGGACTTTGGGCAGAAAGCGGGGGGGCCGGTGGGGGAGGACAGACAGGGGCGGCCTAGGGAACACGGGGTGCAAAGGGGTCCACACTGAGACCCCAGCTTCCTGTGCTAGGTGATGTCATTCTCAGAACCGCTTTTGGGCAGAAAACGTGCATCGGGGGCCACGCACAGCAGCGGAGGGCCAGCCCCATCTTGCTCCATCCTCTCCCGTCATCGCTGACCACCCCACGGCCCCGCGAACGCAGCAGGTACCCCCTGGGCCCCCGCACGGCACCCCAGCCGCCGCGCCTCCACGAGCTGTCTGTAGGCCCCGTTCCGAATCCTGGCTCAGGCACTCCCAGTCCCGAATCGTCCTGCGGGGATGAAGGGTTCACTTTCCACGTGACAGACCGGCGTCGTCCTCAACTTCCTGTTTTTATAACATCGCTAAACTGCCTATTCCCCGTCTCTCATCGCCGGCGTCGCTGTGAAGTAGCCCAATCCCACCGGCGTTAAGGTCTACAGGGGAACCCGAGTCCCGTCACCCGGGTCACAGAGCAACACCTCTGTTCCGATCGCTCCGCACCGCGGCTGACGCAGCTTTATTGGCGTGATGGAGGGAGGCACATAATTCATCACACAGTCTTCCAAAAGTGGCTTTTGAGAGTAAAATAGATGCGCTTTACGTGGAGTCGCATCCCCCACTGTGACTGACGTGCACAGACGGCAGCATCGCCTCTCAGCGGCGGCCTTATAAAGGGGTCCCGGGGCTAGTGCATCACCGGGGTCCCCAAAGAACATACAAATGAGCGTGTGATGAAACCAGCCGCAGCGTCCCCGCCTGCACCCCCATCCCCAGTGCTGTCTCTTCTGGCTCATCCGCTCAGTTTCCACAGGGTGTTCATGGGACACGCGTCCCGCTTGGCCCCACTGCGGTCCCTCTCGTCAGCCCCACGTCCCCTCCCCACCCCGTCCCCTTGTGGCCCTTCCTCGGGTGCTCTGCTAATGGCATCATTAGGTCATTTCCACCTGCTGCTGCCCCCAACCTTGGTCACCAGTGCCCCGAGGGCAAGACCCCATGCTTGGCACCAGCCATTCCCGCCTGTGTCCCCCCAGGTGACAGCGGGGTTCCCTGCCCACCCCTAGCAGCTGCCCGGCTCATCAGCCTCCCGCGTCTGCATAGACATGTCCCACCGGACCCCTCCAGCCATCCCCTGGGCTCCCAGGGAGGAAGGGCCCTCACCAAGCTGGGGTCACAGCAAAGCGGGAAAAGTCTCAGCCCCCTGGCACGTGCACCTGCATGGGCTCCATAATAATATAATGTCCCCATACTATTTTATTGATAGATAAGATTGTCATGCTCTATCAATACCCATCACCAATGACCGGCGCCATTATCCTATGACAACAGAGACACAGATCACCGCCGTGCCACGTTAGCAGGGGGCATCCTTCTCTCTGTCTCCCAGATGTGAAAGCCACGCCAGCGGAGGCCAGGCAGCTTCCCAGGTCATACAGGAGAGGGCACAGCCCAGGGGATGGCCAGGGTGGCCCATTCAGCTCCATCCTCCCAACCCCGGCCAAGCCTGGAGAGAGAGGACACTGCCCCGCAGCCTGGGGCCCGGGTCCTGAGCCCTGCAGTCCCTGTGCTGAGGCGCGGCCGGCGACACCTGCAAGGGAAATCCGCTCGCGTGCTTCACATACAACCCTCACCCGTTCCCCATTTTTCCCCATGGTGAGTGCAATGGCCACCCCCATTTTATTCACTTCTTTCTTGATTTGATTTTAAAGTAATGCCTATGCCTACGAGCATGGGGCTCGAACGCCCAAGCCCGAGGTCACGAGTCACAGGCTCCACCTGCTGTGCCAGCTGGGTGCCCCCTGTGACCACCCCACCTAAGGACGACTAAGGGGCAGGCCTCGGCGTGGTTTCCAGGCCCAGCTCTGGCACGTGGCCTGGAAGGGAGGAGTGTTCATCCCTCCTTCCTCGTACTGGCCGCTGGACCCAGGATGCGTGTGTCCCCTGAGCACAGGGGAAGGTGGGGAGCACTGGGGGCGGGGCTTTGTGTTCTGTTCCCAGGTGCATCCTCCGTAAAAGAGCGACATGAAGCTCCCTTCGTGGCGGCTCCGGGCTGAGTTAAGACTGTCCCACCACCTCCCTGAGCCTGGCTGGTGCCCGCCACGGACTGGGAACCGTGACCGGAGGGACGGGTGCACACGCCGCGAGGGACAGGTTACCTCTGACTGCGTGACATCGTGGTGGAGGGACCTTTTGTTCCTGCCTGTTTCCCCAGGACTCAGAGGAAGGCCTGAGGGACATGACATTAGGACAGGAAACAAGTAACCACAGGGAAGGAAAGGAGGGGAGAGGAAGGGTGGAGAGGGAGGAGGAGGGGGGGCGGGCTCAGCGGCCGCCCTTGGGGAGCCCCCTGCCTGCACAGGGAAGGGCATCAGGCCAAGCATCCTCCCCCCGCCCCCACCCCCGCCTCTGTCACCAGCCTCATCCTCCCCCTTCGGCCCCTCCGGGGTCCTGCGTGTGGACAGGACGCTGTGATGTGTCTGGTGCCAGGGCGATGGGAGCAGTGGCCGTTGGTAGCTCAGCTCTATTTAAATTTTTTCCGTGTAAATAACTGATAGTCATAAAAAGGAAAATTGCATTTGCTTCAAGTGGGCGGAGGATACATTTAAGTCAGAATGAGGAATGTTCTGGGAGCGCTGCTTCAGCCCATGAATAACAAAGCTGTGTTGCTTCTCCCCGTGGTCTTGCGGGTTGGCAGCTGTTGGGCCTCGCCCGCCCGCCAGGGCAGCACGGCCTGTTATCGCCCCGCCGATGACCTGGCCCCGCCCCTGATGCAGCCCCTCTACCAGTGGGGCTGTCCCGGGCCCGTCCTCGCCCCTGCAGCCCAGCGCCGAGTCCTCCCTGATCATGGATCTCAGAGAGGATTGCGGGAACCAGAGGCAGGGTCCTGGGCGGTCGGCGAGCCCGGGCGCCTCCTCTCCTTTACGTACTTACTCCGGCGACACACCATGAAGACTGCCACCTGGCACAGTTGGGTGCTCTTCAGGGCAGCGGCCTGCGGGGTGCGGGGGGCACGGACAGGAACGCTTGCAGAAGGGGACTGCCGAGTGCCCGGGATCGGGGACCTTCAGGTGTCAGACAAGCAAAGCCCGGGATGCGCTGAGGCAGGTTGGCCGTCCTAAAGCGGGAACTCGTGAGACACGAAGGGTCCAAGGTGATGGGAGTCAAGCTGCAGTCCTACGCCAAAGAGCGAACGCAGCCCCCTGACCACGGAGACCGACCGTGGCTGCGGGAGGCACCCCCGGGGCCCCGGCTGAGCTGGGACCCCGCCCCAAGCATAGAGGTGCGGGGGTCCCGGGCCGTGCGGGGCAGGAAAGGGGCCTGGGCAGCCGAGCAGGAGCACATGGCCTTCTGCAGCAAAGACTCTCCGAGGCCCCGGCCCGCCCGGCCCCCGGGGGCAGCTCGAGGTTGGGGGACTTCGTGGAAATGAGGAATGGGGGAGCCTACGTCTCCCAGCCCCCACCACGGCGCCGCCTGTCTCCGGCCCCGCTGGCCCGCAGGCTCCTTAGAGCCCCAGCCGCACCCACAACCCTTTCACCCGCAGCATTGGGGCGGGAGGGGGGCGACCGGGACCCGCGGCCAGCAACTCGGAGGCTCCCAGAGGGCGCTCGGCGTCCCTGAGGCTCTCCGGGGCCGGGAGACTTCACACACCTCTGGCAGCTCCATGTCGGGTCCTAAAAATTTACACGGTTGTTCATAAATTTCCACCGCAGATTTTTTTTTTCTTAAATAAGCTCTCAAATTTATGGGTGATCATGAAAATCTCTCATCAGATGTGAGTCAGAGCCGCACAAATGATTAAGCAGAAACTCTAATTTTTAATGAAATAGCTGACCCAGGCTGAGTAATAAAATCAGACGCTGACCCATTGCGGGTCTCGTGACACTGTCTCTGCCTCTCTCTCTCTCTCTCTCTCTCTCTGTGTCTCTCATGAATAAATAAATAAAATCTTTTTTTTTCTTTTAAAAAGGTTTATTATAAGAATTGGCTCATGTGAGTATGGAGGCCGAGACCTCATCCCAGGAGATGACGCCTGCCCAGGGGGAACCCAGGGGAGCTGATGGTGTGAGTCTCAGTCTGGGGCAGAAGACGAGGGCCCAGCATATTGATCAGGAATAGACAGACAGACAGCACACATCTCCCCCCTCCGCCTTTTTATTCTATATGGGATCTCAGTGGACGGCAGGCCGGGGTGGGGGAAGCACCTGCTTCAATCAGTCACCATCCACATACTCGTCTCACCCAGAAACACCCCACAGAGACACCCCAAGTATCTGGCACCAAAGCGACACATAGAATCGACCCAAGCAGCATGCATAGCCACCAGGCCGGGTGCTGCACCAGACACAGAGCATGTGCCCATGCACACCACACGGGGTGATGGTGGGACTTTCTCTGCCTGGACCACCCCAGCCACCCCGCGTCCTACCACAAGGACTCGCCTTACCCCTCTGAGACCGCATCTCATCCCCCGAGGGGCCAGGCTGGCCTGGGATGCTGCAAGATGGCAGCAGGTATGAGCAAGGCCGTGTGTGTCCGGGACCGGCCTGGCACGGCCGCGGGGGTGGGGCTTTGAGGACGCGCGAGCATCCTCCCTCACGTTTGCCCACGTGCAGGTACATGGTGCATGCGAGCGTGTTCCTCCACCCGGATAATCCAACCCCAGTGCCCCACGCTGCGTGCCGAGGGTCACGTGCTCCCTCAACCCCACCGGTGGGAGCTCAGATGCCCGCCAGGCACGCCTGCCGACCACGTAAAGGAACAGAAGCAGATCCGAGTGTAGTGACTGGCTAAGGGGCTGAGCCACACCTGCACACAGGTGAGAGGCTGGCTCCGGAGATCTGCTCACCAGCCTGAGACGGCTAGGGGCAGCCGGGGGTGCAGCCAGGCCGGCCCAGCCCAGGTACCTGTGCCCCCACCGGGCCCCTCACCTGGGGCGACCAACGTCAGAAGGGTGTGAGCACCGCACCATCCCTCTCAGGCACTCAGCCACACAGCCTGCTCCTCACCCATCCTTCCGAGGTTGCTCTGTCCTCCCGTGTGGTCTGGGGTAGCTTACAGGGACCTGGCGTCTGCTTGTTCGCGTCCTTGCCGGGAGGACAGACACAGAGACAGTGGAGGGGCAGGGGCCGAGCTTCCATCCTGGCTTTGCCGCACACTGGCTGTGTCCCGCGGCACGTCCTAGAGCCTCAGGTGGCTTCTCTGTAGACTCAGAGGCCCACAGGCCCCAGAGAGGGGGACAGGCCAGAGAATGCACCCAGGGGAGGCAGGGCAGGGGCACAACCCAGTGCAGCGCTGAGCAGCGGCCACGTGGTCTCCACAGCTGCTCACGGGGTTGAAGGACCAGGCTGGCTGGCTGACCACGTGCAGAGGCAGAGAGCAGGTATAGGCGCCTGGCAAGGGGGCTCCTACACCGCATGGGTGCAGAACCAGGAGCTGCACAGGGACCACGAGACAGGGCAGAAGGTGCACGGAGGAGGAGGGTGCGTGCCTGTGGTTGCACAAGACGTTTGGGGGCCGGGGGCTGCAAGTGTGGGCAGGGGTGGGTCTACGGCTCAAGGGGGCAACTGCGCTGGAAATAGCCATACCTGAGTGCCCTCAGCAGAGAAGCCAGGGGACGGGGCTGCCGAGGAGGACGAAGGCCTGGGGATTACGCCCCACTCGGGCCACCTGGGCCACCAGCACACTCTGCCGGGGGAGGGGGCTTGTAGCTGCAGATAGGAGCATGGGGGGCAGTGGTCCTGCCCTGGGAGGCCCGGCCCCCACGCTCAGCTCTGGGCAGCTAGCTCCCACCCTGCAGAAGCCACCTGGGCTCTCAGCCGCGGGGACCTTGAGACAATCCAGGTGGCCGCCCTGCCAACACCGCTGAGGCCCACCCGCCCCTCGAGGGCCCGGGGACAGCTGTCCCGTGTGCAGGAAGGAGCCAGGAGGTGCGCGGTGACAGGGCTGGGCTTACGGCCACCTCCCCGCCGGGTGTGGGGCTTGTGGCCGCCCACACCCCTTGCCGCCCACGCTGCCTCCGCGGCCGTGGCTAGTGGCTCAGCACCACGTCCCGAAGCTTCATCATCCGTCACGCTTGTGTTTGTCTTCTCAATCTATTTTGGGCACCAGACTCTTAGATCGGCAATTAGAAATGTCACTTGTACTTTGGGGAGGACGGGGAGGGGGTTGCAAAGTCTATAATTCAGAATAGTAATCAAACTCGTTGACAACTTCAATGGTATGAAGATGGTAATTAATTGTAAATCTTTGATGGAATGTATAATATTTATCTATTTTTGAACTTTTTACTGATCAGCAACAAGCTCTGGTGTTTTATTTCCCTTTTTATCTGATTTCTATAGTTAGAATCCTTTTTTTTTTTTTTTTTTTTTTTTACCCCGTTAAAAGTTTCCATGGGGAAGGAAGAAGCTCCTTAAGAATGAATGTCCGGGTCAGCAAAGCCTTCAGTGTATAAGGAGTGGGACATGGACGTGAAAGGGGCACCCTCGCTGTCCTGGGCCTCAGGCTCTGCGGGGAGCAGGTGAGAGGTGGGAAGGCAGGCGGGAGGCACACCTGCTGGTGCTGGGGCGCACCTGCTTCCCAGCCCATGAGCCACCTGCTCCGGCCCTGACACACCTAACAGCTGTTCCAAGCAGGTCACTGCGTGGGTGACAAAACCACGTTGGAGGTGGTGCAAACAACGGCCACAGGCCAGGCGGCTTGACCAAAGCCATTCCTTGTCTCCAGCTCCCGGAGGCTGGAGTCCGAAGATCCAGGGGCTGGCCGGGCTGGCTCCTCCCAGGGCTGCTCTCCTGGGCGTGGAGACACCGTCCCCTCCCCGTGTCCTCACGTGGTCAGCCCCTTGAGTGTGTCCGTGTCCTGACCCCCCCTTCTTCTAGGGATCCCAGTCATTTTGGATCCTGTGACCTCATGTTACCTCAGTCACCTGTGTAAGGATCGTGTCTTCAAGGTTGAGGATGTGGACATGTGAACCTGGGGCGCCGTGGCAGGGGGGCCACATGAGGTCAGACACCTGCGTCCTTCGAGGCAGCTGTGGGAACCTGGTGGGTGTACCAGAGACAGGCTCTGTGGGGTGACCGTCCCCAGGGCTGCAGGCCACTCCCGGGGGAGGCTGGAGGCTGTGCCCCGGCTCCAGGGCAGCTCTGGGCTGGAATGCTTGGTTTTCACTAGTTTCCCTCATCCTAGGCACAATGTTCCATGCGGGGGTCAGAAGAAAGGAGGAGAGAGCCTTTGGCCGGGGCTTGCCAGCCTGGGGGCCGGGGGCGGGCAGCTGGACGGTCCCGTGCAGCTCCCGCGGTAGTTCACACTCAGGGGTCCTGGACGGCACCGTGGATCCCCCCGCCTCACGGTCCAGGAACCCGAGTGGGGGCCTGATTGCCACCCCGACGGGGCAACTGATCCACCAGGAGAACCGCAGGAGCCTGGGGCATCGCAGCGCATGTCCGTGTGGCAAAGCACCTGCTCCTCCCTTAGGGCCCCCAGGTCTCTGACCCACATCAGGTTGACCCTCCACCCTCCAGCATCTTCCTCATGCCCCCCCCCCCCCCCCAGGATCCCTGCTTGGCACCTGCCCGACCTCGGCAGGGATGGGGTTTCAGGAGCGGCAACCTCAGCCCCTCTGGAGATTGTCCCAGCTTCCTTTGCCGGCAGCATCCCTCCAGGCCGGGACACCCCAGGGCCTGAGCCCCCGCCCGGCAGCCTGGACCCAAGCGCCCATGTGCAGTGACCGCAGGCAGCAGGTCAGGCCGCCCGGTGCACAACCCCAGCCCTCAGCCCAGGGTTCCCGTTCCCCAACCAGCCCGAGGCACCCTCCCCTCCCCGCCCCCCAGCCGGGACTCTCCACCTTCCCACTCACACCCCTGGAGCCCCGAAGCCCGTCTTCACAGACCTCTGTCCAGGGCCACCTGATGGTCTTCAAAAAGTAACAGGCAAGGGGATCCCTGGGTGGCTCAGTAGTGGAGCGTCTGCCTGCAGCTCAGGGCGTGACCCCGGGGTCCTGGGATCAAGTCCCACGTCGGGCTCCCTGCATGGAGCCTGCTTCTCCCTCTGCCTGTGTCTCTGCCCCTCTCTCTCTCTCTGTGTGTGTCTCTCATGAATAAATACATAAAATCTTAAAAAGAAAAGAAAAGTAACAGGCAAGTCACACAGATCAGTTGTCCCCGGGCAGGAAAGCCGCACGTGTGTCCACGCACACACGGGCACGTAGATGGCAGGGCGCGCTCCCCGGCCACAGCCCGTAAGGGATCTGTATTGTGCTTTATAAATTAAGAATGTTCTTCAGTCGAATTTTTAATTACGCCCTCCAATCCTGTCTGTGCCTCCCCCATGAGTCAGCAGACACAGACGCCACCTTGTAGCACCCGGCTCCCAATCTGCTGGCGTCGCCAGCCCACAGATCACCCACAGCACTCACAACGCCTCCCGCAAAGGCGTTCGGCAGAGGAATCGAAACAGAACGGTGAATGAGCTTTAAGAAATTTGGAATCGCAGGTTTTTCAGGCTGAAAACACATCTATTTGCACTTAATCAAGATACGCTGTTACGGCGAGTAACGAGGACAACGTGTCCATGGCCCCGAGTGGCGCCTGGTGGGGGTTTGGAGGACACTCTCTTCTGGGGAAGATGCAGCCAAGAGCAAGATCCCAGGCCCCCGGGAGCCTCGTGAGATGGCCGGGAAGGCAGCTGGGAAGGCAGCCGCTCTGTAGATGCTCCTCCTTTCTCCCCCAGGAGCCTCCGGGCCGCGGTCCTCAGGCCCCGGTCCGGCCTGGCTGCAGGGAGTAGCCCCGCTCGGGCCAGGCCCCCATCACCCAGTGCCTGGGCTGGGGAGCACCCTGGAGGTTCGGGGGGAAGCAGGTGGTGCAGCACCCCGACTCCGGCTGAGTCCCGTGGTGAGCGGGACAAGTGGGGGGCCCGAGAGACGGAGTACCTGTGCACCCCAGAGGCTGAGCAGCAGGGCCGGGCAGCGGAACTGGGGCCTGGCTCCCTGCATCTCCCATGTCCACGGGGACATGGCATCGGAGACCCCAGGACACGGCTCCCCCGTGAGCCTCCGGGGTTGGCTGGAGCCCGGCACCGTCACGGGCACGGAGAGGGGCAACCAGAGCCGAGCAGTGAGGCAGCGGCAAGACCCTGTGCACTTGGACCCCAGAAACAGCTCAGCAGGCTTACGGAAACAGGCAACAGGTCTCTGCGTGAGCAGGTGAAGCAGGGTCGGGGGACATTCAGGTCCTTCCTCCTATAGGAACCCAGCCCCATACCCATCACTGCTCCCGCCACCGCCGGGCGAGCATCACAGGGCCCACAAGCGGCTCACCCCCACTCCCAACCCCCAACCCCACCCCAGGGCTGGGCCCGACTGATGTGGACGTGCCGGACCGTCCGTATCCCAGGGCTGCTGATGCCTGAGCCCCTGCAGAGGCCCTAGGTCTCCCTGGCCCCGGGGTCCCTGACCCCACGCAGGGTGCACGCCCTGACAGCCATGCGTCCGCCAGCCGCGCCACTAATCACTGTGAACAGACCTCACGCTCGCTGCCGCAGCACAAACACATTCTAAATCCAATTGATAAGATGTAAAACATTGCCTCCCCCACTTCTGTGCGCAGCCAGGTCAAAAATAGGTGACGTTCATTGCATTACTTGGCATAAACATGATTTTAATAATTACCGTGGGCCAGAACCCGTGCCTGCACTTGAATAATGAGCACTGAATTCTATTATAGTTCCGTATTAAATATCTTCCAGTTCAGCTCCTTGGGCAGCCGGCGAGGAGACGTCTGTGGCACAGAGCGTCCCTCCAAAACGCACACAGTCGATGATGAAAAATCTCTGCTGTTACGCCGAGACCTTAATAACATATCATTTTGCAGCCAGAGAAAACCGCGTCTGAATCGTATCTATATTTTGTAATCAAGGGGATTTGCTCGCATTTGTTATCATTTTAGGTAGTTTCTTGTTCACTGAAGATTATGATTATTCTCTACCCAAGGATGTGTGTTGGTCCTAGGACGACATCCACAAGTTCGAGACGGTTCACTTGTGGTCCTCGTTTGCACCCGGGTGAGTCGGGCCCGGCCCCGGAGCACGAAAGGACGGACCAGACCCTCATGCACTCTGCCCGATGGATCAGGCCACGGGGCCCGCGAGGTGCATCGACTGGCCCAGGGCTGCCTGGCGGACTGCGGCCCCCTGGTAACGTGAATTCACTCCGCCTTTCAGGGGTCTAAGGCCCCGAGTGTACGTGACCGGTCAGCTCGATGCACCGGCCGCCTGTCCCGGGGTGGGGAGGGTGGCGCGGGCTGCCGGCCTGTGCAGGACGCTCGGGCGCGGACACATCGGGGCCGCCCGCACGCTGTGGTTTCGGCAAGCACGCAGTGCTCTCCGCGGAGATGCTGACGGAGGCTTATCAGCTGAGAAGCTCCTGGCGTGAAGAATGTCCGCACCAAGGGCGAAGGGACATCGCTCTGTCCCATGCTGCGGCCTGGTGCTGGGGCTACAGTCAGATCCCACAGCGACGGATCCCAGAGGATCCCTGAAAAACCCGAACCGGTGGAGAGACAGCTGGAATGATGACCAGTTTTCAGGGAAAAAAAGGAAACTGAAGCCTGTGGAGTTTTAAGGAAGTTGCTGCAAAACCCAGGAGCAGGGGCCCCTCACGGGGATCAGAGGTGCATCTCCCACTGAGACTCTGGGTGCTCTGGGGGTACCTCCCGTTAAGACCCGCCCCACCCCGGGGGCCTTCTGGAATGATCCTCGGCCCAAATGTCTGCCTGCCTGGGTGCCCAATACAAGGACATGAGATGTCCACTTCTATTTTACATTTATATGCATGTTACGTATTCAACATATATATTATATAAAACATATATGTCATATAGTTTATATAAAAAAAGCACATGTGGAGCACCGGGGGGGCTCAGTTGGTAGGGTGCTTGCCTCCGGCTTAGGTCCTGACCTCAGGGTCCTGGGATCGAGTGCCAGGGTCAGGCTCCCTGCTCAGCGAGGAGTCTGCTTCTCCCTCTGCCCCTGTCGCCCACTCGTGTGCTCTCTCTCTCATTCACTCTGTTCTCTCTCTCAAATAAATAAATAAAATCTTTAAAAAAATGCATATTTACATAGCTTATGTAAAAATGCACATGTAACATATAATATGAAAATATATGTAATATATTATGTAAAATATGTACATAATATATATTATATAAAATATATACACATTATTAGAATTATTTCAACTCCAAGACAGGAATACAGAGGGAAACAACAAACATCCTTGCACCCTCCACCTAGCTTTAGCAAATCAAAATATGATATTTGTAAGATCTCTCTTAGGGGCGCCTGGGTGGCCCAGTTGGTTACATGTCATATTTTTTTTTAATTTTTTAAAGATTTTATTTATTTATTTATTTATTTATTTATTTATTTATTTATTCACGAAAGACAGAGAGAGAGAGGCAGAGACACAGGCAGAGGGAGAAGCAGGCTTCATGCAGGGAGCCTGACGTGGGACTCGATCCTGGGACCCCAGGGTCAAGGCCTGGGTCAAAGGCAGGCGCTAACCCGCTGAGCCACCCAGGGTCCCTACATGTCATATTCTTGATCTCAGGTCTTGATCTCAGGGTTGTGAGTTCGAGCCCCACGTTGGGCTCTACACTGGGGATGGAGACTACTTAAAAATAAAAAAAGAAAAAGAAGAAATAAAATCTCTCTCCACAACTTCTTGCTGCCCAAGATGTCAAAAGGGTCACAACACTCATGTGACCAAAACACAAATCCCCAGTCAGGGCGGGATCCTCCCCCAAGGCCCCGGGGCTCCTGACAAGCAAACGCCCCATTCCGCTCAGAGGTGCCACCATCCCGCCTGTAAGCGCAGAGACTCCCTTCACCCGTTTTTCACTGTATGTAAATAGAGTCCAGCGTACGTGTCCTCCGCGTCCAGCTTTCTTTGCTTAACGTAACGGTTGCGAGATTCTCCATACCCTGTTGCACAAAGCCGAGTCTCAGCCATCCTGGCAGCTGAGGAGGGTCCCACTGCGGGACGACCTCGCCATTCCTGGGGGCCGTCAGGACGCGTGCTCCTCCGAATCCCTCCGTCGAGGCTGCTGGTGAAGACGTCGTTTCAATCAGGTCTACACTGGGAACGGGACGGCTCTGCGGCAGCACATGTGGGGCTGGGGCCTAGCTGCTGGCCGTCTTCCCCGAGCGGCAGTGAGGTTCTCTGCTGGGTCGTCCCCATCCTGCTGGAGGTGGACGTGTGCGTGGGCCGCGTGCAAGTCCCTGTGGGGAAGGGTTTATTCTGACCGGCTGCCCTGTGTTCTGGAGGATTGTCTTTCCTTCCTCATTAATTTGAAGTTCTTTCCGTATTTGGCTATGAGGCCAGCGTGGGACACCCGGGTGGTGAACATCTCTTCCTTCTGTGTCCCTTGCCTTCTGGCTCTCTTCACGGTGGCTTCTGACAAACGGGGGTCCTGAATTTTGATATAATCCAATTTATCGGTTTTCCAGCTTAGGTCTTGTTTTAAAAAAAACTTGCCTTCACTAAGACCTCAGAGATATGCTCCTGCGCTTCCTTCTAAAAGCCCTCTTGTTTTCACGTGTAGACCACTAATCCATCTGAAATTGATTTTTATGTAAGGTGGAACGTAGGGATCAAGATGATTTTTTTCCATACAGACACCCAATTGATCTCGCCCCATTTACTGGAGAGTCTGTCCTCTCCCTGCGTCCTGCCGGTGATGTTTCGGATCCTCTTTTAAATGAAACTCCAGCTCATTCCCCGTTTCCCCACTAACGTCCCCTTTCTCTCCTTGGTTCTGACCCAGCATCGCACGTCATACTGAGCTCTCACATCTCCCCGTCTCTGTTCACCAATGTCTCAGTCCTCCTCACTTCGCCATGACCTTGAACGGCCCGAAGCGCGTAGCTCCATGCATCCTATAGAATGTCCCTGAGTCAAGGTCTTCCTGCGGTTCCTTTCGTGATGGGACCAGGGTGACTGGGTTCGGGAAATCATAGCACAGAGAAAAAGGCCCTTATCAACACAGCGTGTCAGGGGCACGTGACGGCCATGTGCTCGACACCCCTGCACCTGACCTCGGTCCACGTGATTATCATCCCCGCACCTGACCTCCATCCACGTGCCCGTCACCCCCGCACCTGACCTCCATCTTGCGGTCCCGTGGCCTTGGCCAGTTTCAGCCTCCCCAGCCCACTCCTTGGAGACCAGCCCCGCGCCCAGCCCACCGTGGGCCCGACTCTGCGTCCTGAAGGGAGGAGCATTTGCACCCCGTGTTTGGGATTTCTTTCCATCGCCCCCTGCCCCAACCCGTGTCCACAGAGACTCACACCTGCTCATCCTACATGTTGTCAAATCATCTTCAAACTTCAGGGTCAGACACGGAGCAGATGTTCGCTTCTGACCGGGATCGAGTGAAGGTGCCAGATGAACCTCTCACCTAAACCTGTAGCCACAAAGAGTAAAAAAAAATGAAAACAATTTTGAAGACACCGGGCACAAAGGCCAGGGAACCCTGAGAAGGAGCGGACTCTCCAAGAGCCCCGCAGGGGAGCAGCCATGGCCTCATTCTGCCCCCAGAGCGACACCAATGAGGACAGAGTTCTGTTCAAACAGAGATGTCCTCGGAACAGTCTAGGGCGTCCAGAATGGACCCAAACACATACAAAGTCCTGGGGTTTTTTTTGACAAGCACGCCAAGGAGATGTCGTGAAGGAGAGTCTTTGTATTTTAACTGCATAGAAATGGACTTTTTTTTCCCCAAAAACTAAAAAAGTCAGAGAGAACCACAAAACATAAATGAAAGAGAAGTAAATGTTTTTCACTATATATGATCGGCTGCCCCTTTACTTTATAAGTGTGTCCAAGCCGAAAGTAAAAGATGAACAACCCAAAAAGAAAACCAGGCAGAGAGCCACGGGACATTTTCAGATGAAGGAAATACGCACGTCCTCTGAACACGTGCAAAGATTTGCTTAACAGTGTTTGTAATTAATGGGATTCAAATGAAAATTTTAAAAAAGCCATACTACCTTTCACTGCTCGGATTGCGGGTCACTTACACGTTTGCTTACGCTATGAGGATGAGGAGGGATAGGACTCTCATACCTTGGGGGGTGGAGATATAAATGTGAATCGGTGCCACCTCAGATGCAGAAGGGTCCCTGGTCGGTGCTGAGAGTTGAGGTGTCCAAGAAACACCAGTCCTGGGAAAGCACCACTCACTTACCATCTAAATAAAAAAATTGGAATATCGTTGCCGATTATTTCAAAGTCTAATTTGGGTTTTATCATTAAGGATGATAAAGATTTATCATTAAGGATGTGTATAGACCACGGACACAATTTTATGTTACCTTTTGCACAGTGAAGTTTGCAAGGCAAGCTCGTCCCCATTGCCCAAAGGAACAATAAAGAATCCAGGTGCTGATCGGGGGTCTTCCCGAGTGGTTCTTCTCCACAAACCCCGGGAAGCTACGCGGAGACTCCTCTCCCATCATTTCAGAGCAGGAACGCAGTTTACGTCTTGTGCCATGTTTGGAGCCTTCCTCGGTTTCCCCAAGGGCTCTCCTGACCTGCGCCACCACCGCCCGCGCCCCATGACCCCTGCCGTACATTTGCCCTCCCTCCCGCTGGGCCGCCCTGCCAGGCCTGCGGGGCGCCAGCGTCTCCTGCATCAACTCTGCCAAAGCCCTGCCTCCTCGGAGATCTGCAAGGTCACCTCATGTCTGATCCACTCCCTCGCTCTGTCCACTTGTCAGGCTCTTTGACATTTCATCCGTGCGTAGGCTTTTCATTTTATTGTTACAGTTTTCATCTCCAGTGATTAACTCGTTTTTTTTTTCTCTTTACTAAACTCTCCTTTTTAATAGTGGCCTAGTTCCTATCCACGCTTTACATCCCCTCTTACCTTTAAATGCAGGACATGGGTGTTTAGAACCCACATGTGCCAACCCAAGATGGGAGGCACCCGCGGGAACACGGTGCAGCTGTGCCTGGTTGCCCAGTGGGAGGCACTGCATCAGGTCACGCTCTGGGCAGGCTCAGGACGGGTTTGTGGGTGTAAAATCACAGAGGACATTGCATTCCCTTCAACCGGGACCTTCATGCCTGGGAACCTGGGTGTAAAATAATGTGTCTGAGAGAGCGTTTGGGGGAGGACGCAGGACATACAAATATGAGCCCCAAACCTGCAGATTTGCAGATACGGGCCATCAAAGGGATCTACGTCCAGCCCTCTACCCAGAATCAGAGCTGATGAGACAACTGTCTGTCTGGCGTCCTGTCTTTCTGAGCGTGCAGCTCTCCCCGTCTGGGTCCTGCCTCCTGCACAACTGCTCAGCCCTGGGAGCCACGTTATTGTAACCACCAGGAGCTGAACGGGTGACGATGTGTACAGAGCCTGGTTTTGGATTTTCCCTGGTACTCTGTATTTCTGAAGGTTTCACTTAACTATTTCTGAGTAAAGATGAACATGTTCAAGCACATACTTTGTACTTTACCCACCATTCTGAGAAGCATTGGAACAGACCGTGTCACCCATTACATTGCTATCAATGCTCCGGTCTCTCCTAAAACATGTGAAATTTTACTTTTTAATATTTAATGTTCAATCCGCCCAGATATTATTTTTGAGTATGGTATATAACAATGATATGGTTTTTCAATATTGATGAACAATTGTCCAAACAGCATTTATTAGAAAGAAAAGAAAGCTGTATTTTTCTCACTGAGGCTGTACTGATTCTGCTACATATTGATTCCATCATCGTGGGTCTGTTCTGGACGATTTCCTTCTGGTTGATTTGTCTATCACATCGTCCTCTCCCTATGGCTTTCCAATATATATTGATTAATAGAGGAACAATTTCTCTTTGTCCTTCTCTAATATGTCATAATCAACTTGTCGTGCTTCCTGCAAAATGCTAATACATTTACCCACTAATTTAAGGAGGATCATCTTGTTTCTACTACTAAGACATTCAATTCAAAACAATCTCATCATTTATTTAAATTTATATGTCCTTAGAAGCGTACGATCACCATAAACGCCTGGTTGATCCTTGACACGTTAGAGTATGTTTTGGGACATAAATGGAAACTCTGTCCTGTGGTATTTTCTCTTTATTTCATTGTTTAGGAATGCCACTGACATATTTTTAAGTTGTGTATCCAGAAAATTTCTTGGCAGTTTTGTTTCTCTGACTGTCCGTGTATATAATCACATCTTCTGCAAATACATGTAATTCTATCTTATATTATTATATATATGTAATATATATATATATATATATATAATTTCTGAATCCAGTTTTTTTCTTACCTTATTGCATTGGCTTGAATTCAGTTTGAAGGTTTGAAGAGAAGTAGTGGCAGGTGGCTTCTAGCTTGTTCCCAACTTCAAAAATAATGGTTTTAAGGCATTATCAGTTATCACTAATTAAGATTCTTATTTATATTTCTGGTAAATGCTCTAGGCTAAGAAGTTCCTTTTGATTCTTAGTTGGCAAGAAGTTTTTAATCCTGAATAGACCTTGATTTTTTTTTTCAGTACTTTTTATTGAAACTCTTGTGGTGATCTTTTTTTTTTTTTTTATGGGTTTAATTCCAGTGTAGTTAACATACAGTATTTTATTAGTTTCAGGTGTATGATATAGTGATTCCTCACTTCCATGCATTACTCAGTGAATTAGATACATGGGATCAAGACTACACTTAACATGAAGAGCTCGGAGCAATCTGTAGATGATCTTTTTTTAAACTTTAATTTCCTAATGAAGTGGACAGTTGTCAAAGTGGGGAATTTTAAGGCACTGATAGGTCTCTTCAAAAATTGTCCTCCATCAGCCTCTACTTCCCTGACCTTACATGGTCTTGATACTTGTGATGCTTTTAAGAATCATGCCACCAGTTCTTGACCATTGAGTTTGAAATTTCTGCGTAGTGGTCTCCATTTGAAACATAGAATTTACTGTCATTGTGTCTAAGCTAAAACTGAAGCAAGCTTATTTCAGCATGTGGCTGCAACTCTGCTGAATTTTGGAGGATTTCCTTCCAATCCACAACTTTTGGCCTGACTGCATTTGGGCAAGCTAGAGTTTAACTCACTTTGCTTTTATACAAGAATGTATTTCAGTGACTCCTTTTTAATTTAAATTTAAGATTTCCAACCAGTTCTTTTTCCCAAAGAAGAGTCCCCATAGCAGTTAGCATTTCCCCCTCAAGTGTTTTATTCATTTGTAAATGAAACTGTAACTTCAGTTATCTCTTTAGACACAGCAACATATTTATTTTGAAGCTTGGTCTTTACGTGAGGGCATGAATGATTTTCACTGAAAGTCAATTCATATTCCAGGAGGTTATAGTCCTGAGAATTATATTTTTGTAAGCATTTCTCCGTTTCGACCTCTAAGCCAGATGAGTGGGAGGAGTTGGGTTTTTCCCCAGATTTCTGTGTCCCCCTCTCACTCACTTGCCTTTTCCTCTCAGTGCTCACCTCCCTGACTGAGGACGGCATGTCCACGCCAACAGTGGCACATCTAGATCTGGGTCTTGTCACAGGAATCACGTGATGTCCTGGAAGGGACACTGGAGAAGTTGCCGGGTGACCCATGATGCCGGCAGGACTGGCTTGCATCCTGGTCACAGGGTCGTGTCTGTCTCCACTGGCTTCCCAGGGCTTGCGCTCCCCTCAAACTACAGAGCCTGGATTCTACAGCAAGTTGTTTCCAGTCTTATTTCGTGAGGTCAGGGCTCCACGTCACTCCATGGCTATAGGTGGTGAACCTGGCTCTCGCCTTCAGTCTGATATTCTGGTCACCATTACCTTGCACCCCTCGTCCACCTGTGCTTACCCCTGGCCCAGAGACCAGCTGGCCTTGGAGCTCACCTGGCTCAACTGTTGTGCATCCTTCTGCACTCCTGGCCTTGGAGACACGAATCCCAATTTCTGAGCCTGACACCGTCTCTGCCTTTCCTCTGCTCCTATGCTGTTTGTCATCCCCAGGAGTGTGGGGCAAAGGGCATTATTGTGACACATACTTGCTGTGCTATCTTGGCAGGAAATCATGCAATTGTTTTTAAGTGATAGGAGTCTAAATAATTCCCAGTTTTGCCTGTTATTCAGAATATTTCAAACAAAGACACATCACAAAGAATGGTTATTTTGCAGAAAGAAGTAGAAAAGAATACAGAATTAATGTGGGATAGGAGGGGAATAGACATGTCTGCGGTCAAGGCCTGAGACAGAACTTAGAGATTTAGATATTCCATTTGTGGCTGTGATGGCTTCTGGATACATTTCTCTTTGATTCTTATTTTGACTAATGTTACAATAATCAAGAGTTTATAATAGTTTGGTAGGTTGAAGAGAGAGAAGAACAAAGTAATAATTGTATTTAATGACTAGGTGATTTTTCTTAACTGCAAGAGATAAGTCAAGTCTACAGGCAGTTGGGATACCAATTAGAAGAATCTTAGCATTTATAATAAAAAAAAAGTAAATTAAAACATTAGCATTTGAAAGAGAAAAAAAAGAAGCTTTCTGAACAAAACAGTGGGTGAAGCCACAGAGTTCTTTTTTTTAACCAGTTTTTTTTTTTTTAAGGTTTACTTATTTACTTGAGAGAAAGTGAGTACATGCACACGTAGAGGGGAGGGGCAGAGAATCCCAAGCAGACTCCTCACTGAGCACAGAGCACAACGCAAGGCTCCATCTCGCGACCCTGAGATCACGACTGGAGCCAAAGCCAAGAGTCACAGGCTTCACCAACTGCACCACCAGGCGCCCCAAGCCACGTGCAGAAGCTACAGAGGAGGCAGTGTGGTCTTGTACCCAGGAAAGAGACAGCAACACTAGGTCCCAATGGGGACCGAGAGCCCGGGAGCAGGGAGCTCGGAGTGATATGAACGCATGGGTGAGGCAGGAAGCCATCCTGGAGGAGGTGAGACCCACATTGTCATAAACGGCAGCAGAAAAGTCAAGACAAGGTCTCGGGACATTGAGCCATTAGAGGACAGAACTTTACTTTTCACAATAATACAATAATAGAGGCTTCTTTCTGCCAAGGGGCAGACCTCAGGATTCTATCTTGTATGTTTTAGATAATATTCTCGGGAGGCAAGGTGGCCAGAATGCAGTTCTGACAGAGGCGGGTCAGGCCTTCCCTCTGTAACCAACTGAATTAGCCCTGCCTTTCCCCCCATGATGCTCTGACCACACTGGAAATTGGACAGACTGAGTCCTAGGAGGGCAGGTGGGGGCACCTGGGTCAGGAAACTCTGCAGAGAGACGTCCCAAAAGGTGCTTTTGCAGGTCACCCACCAGAGGGAAAGCAATGCTGGGGTGGAGGGGACGTAGGTGCTCTGCACACGCCGCTCACAGGCCTTCACTTTTCCCCTTGCAACCATCCAGAGGGTGTTCCCCTCACCCCACCCCCCCGCTGGAAGGAGCACCCTGGCTTTGAGCATAACAAATGGTGCAGCCGTTTCAGGCCACGGCCTGGGAGCGAAGGCAAGTGGTGGAACCTGGCTCCCGGCCCTGCTGCCCGCGTCCTGGAGGGTCACCTTGCACTCAGGCGGCCGCACCAGCCTGGGCCTCAGCCCCGCTGTTGGATGAGTGGATGTGGCCCCAGCTGAGGACCCTGCGGCTTTGGTTTAGCCAGTCCTGGGTGGGCGGGTGGCGCCCACAGCCCCCACGACCCACCGCAGATGGATGGACCCCACACCCATTCTGCAAATGTTTTCCTGAATGAGGCTGGCCAGGTATTTCATGTGAAGGACCCTGATGAAGAATCCGTTCTCTTAGGGCACCTTCCAACGCCCCAACGAGGCACTAAGGCTTTTACCCTTATTTACAAAGGAAATGGGTTGTAAGTAAAAGAACCCCCTACAATTTATCCACACAATGAAAAATTAACGAGCATTAGTAAATTCCTTTTTAGTGTAAGGAAAAAAAAAAAGAAGAAGTAGAAGATGCAACCTGTGATTTAATGAAAGATTTTGCTCTCAATGCTATTCTCCACCACAAGGAAGGGGACGCTCCTTATTATTCACAAAGCAGTGGGGCTGAGAAGAGAAGGTTCTATAAACAGCCATTAGCATCTTAATTACACGATAATTCAAAAGACAGCTCCCCTGAAAAAGACTTCGGCCCATAAATCTCTGGGTCTCAAAGTCTGAGAAGGGAAACAGACTCTGGAGAAGGTGTTGCAGGCCAAGTGGGGAGTGAGCAGGGTCCTCGGATACTGGGCCTGGGGTCCCTCTGCCGCGCTGCGTGACTGTCTGCCTGGCGGGACGCGGCCCCACTCTGGGGTGGTCACTCCTCCAGCCTGGACACCTCGCCGTGCTCGGGGCGGGACGTCACAGCCCAGGGGCGGCTCCCAGGGCCGCAGAGGCTCAGCAGCAAAGACCACGCCCCATGAGTGAGGGGCAGGCCGTGGGGTTTTCTCTTGCCACGGGTTGGAGCAAATACTGGGATCAGTGACTGTCGAGGTTGGAATCATTTCCTGGGAGGGAAGGACCTCACTCAGACCCACTTCCTCCTAAAGAGAAATGTATTTGCACAGTTGGAAGAAAAAAAAAAAGGTCTCCCAGAGAATGATGAGTCTGACTTCAGAGGCCAAAGGTCAACCTCTTTGACCACCTCGCTGACCCAGGGCTCTGGTTCTGGGTGACCCAAGCCTCAGGCAGGAACTTGGCATGACGGCCTCTCGATAGCTCAGGGTGTGTGTACCGCATGTGCTGACGCTTCTTTCCGAGTAGTTTCTGCAAGAAGCTCTGAGCTGGTTCCAGGCGGGGGTCCTGCTAACTGGGTGAGCAGATGGACTAGGCCCTCCCCAAACATGCAGGCAAAGAAGGGGGCTCAGTTCCCCGCGGGAGGATCCAGTCGTGGCGGGAACCCGGGCAGGGCGGCCAGGGGACGGACGTCCGCTGCAGAGTGGCCGAGGCCTCAAAGAGGCACCCGGACCTGTGGCTTTGGGATTTTCTACAAGGAAAGTCTCACGGGGAAGCTCAGTGCTCCAAGCAAACAGAAGATGCCCTCCAGACAAGAGGGTATGGTGCTCAGACCCCGAATCCACCTCTCCTTCCCCTCCCTGGAGGCCACAACCCCCAGGGCTCCGAGGAACAGGGTGAAACCCGGTAATATTCTCCTCTCTTAACGGCCATGCGAAGGAACCATCACGGAGCAGTGGTCACCCCAAAGTCAGTGTCTGGATGAAAGCACCTGGGGACTCTCATCTGAAGACCACCCCCAGAGTGATCCACGGAAGCTCCCCACCACCCCCGACCTGGGGCCTGGGGTCTCAGCCCACCACATCCAAAGAAAACCCCGCCAATCTGCTCCCTGCCTCTGCAAGCCTGGTTTTTCTTTGTTTGTTTTAAGTTCCACATATAAGCGAGATCACACAGCGTTTGTCTTTCTCTGACTTACATCACAGAGCAAATGCCCTGAAGGTCCATCCATGTTGTCACAAAAGGCAGGATCCCCTGTCCCGTGGCCGAGCGATCCCCTGCTGGACACACACATCACAAGTGCACCCGGTCTCTGTATCCATTCATCCATCGTGTGCAAGGGGCCGTTCCCACGTCTTGGCCGCGGTGGGTGAGGCCGCAGTGAACGTGGGGGTGCAAACATCTCTGGGACCCGGATTTCACTTCCTTGGGATACATGCCTAGGAGTGGAATTTCTGGATCATAGGCCAGTTCTATTTTAATTTTTTGAGGAAACCCCATATTGACACACCTTGCTGTGGTGATCGTTTTGCAGCAGATTCATATGTAAAATCAGTGCACCGTTTACCATAAGCTCATGCATATTATACATCAGTTATGTCTCATATGGGACGCCCGGGTGGCTCAGCGGTTGAGCATCCACCTTCGGCCCAGGGCATGACCCTGGGGTCCTGGGATCGAGTTCCGCATCGGGGTCCCCGCAGGGAGCCTGCTTCTCTCTCTGCCTGTGTCTCTGCCTCTCTGTGTGTGTCTCTCATGAATAAATTAAAATCTTTTAAAAAATTGTGTCTCATAAGGCAGGAGAAAGGCCAGCGGAGAATATAATTTCCCCCACAAGAAGGTGGTCCTGCCTCTCTGGACTGTTGGCCAGCTGTGATTTCCCCGGGGCTACCCTAACTCGGGGTGTCCCCCAGCTGCTCTGCTGTGCAGACAGCACAAGAGATGGGTGAAAATGTAATTTAAAAATACCTAATAAGAGCAGTAAGGAGAAATGTCCTGCACTGGGGAGAGAACGCCAAAGGGATGCAGGGGCCGGCCGACAGAGCTCCCGGTGGCCAGCGACGGCGGGGACAGTAGGGCAGCAGGACAAATCACACGGCATTTCATTACAACCCCGAGTGTAAATAAATACCCATGAATCCATGCTAACACAATTACATGATTGAATCAATCGATAAATAGGAAGAAGAGACAGATCTCTCAGGCAGAAACAGCCTGGATACTTTGTAGTCGCTTAATGCAGGCTTTGCAGAGCAACTTCCTTCCAAGGAGGACGGGGTCGACGGGGGGACGGGGCACAGGGTAGATGGGGTGGTTAGGGTGGATGGGGTGGACAGAGGGACGGGGTGGACAGGGGGATGGGGTGGACGGGGTGGATGGATTGGATGGGGGACAGGGTAGACAGGGTGATGGGGGGACAGGGGGATGGGGTGGACTGGGGACGGGGTGGACGGGATGGATGGGGCACAGGGTAGATGGGGTGGTCAGGGTGGAGAGGGGGATGGAGGGACGGGGTGGATGGGGGATGGAGTGATGCTGTCATGGGGGGACAGGGTGGTCGGGGTGGATGGGGGACAGGGTGGACAGGGGGATGGGGTGGACGGGGCACAGGGTAGATGGGGTGGTCGGGGTGGACGGGGGGACAGGGTGGACAAGAGGATAGGGTGGACGGGTGGACAGAGTAGACAGGGTGGATGGGGTAGACAAGGTGGACCGGGGAACGGGGTGGATGGGGGATGGGGTGGATGGATTGGATGGGGGACAGGGTAGACAGGGTGATGGAGGATGGGGGTACGGGGGTACGGGGGTACGGGGTGGACGGGGGTATGGGGTGGATGGATTGGACGGGGGACAGTGTAGACGGGGTGATGGGGGAGGGAGTGGATGGGGGACAAGAGGACAGGGTGGACCGGAGGACGGAGGGACAGGATGGATGGGGAGATAGGGGGATGGGGTGGCCGGGGGGAAGGGGCAGGAGGGGTATGTGACAGTTAGAAGCTGGCGTGCACATATGAGCCCCGAGATCAAGGTCAACGCCAAGATGGCAGGTCGTGTCGACACCCGTGCCCCCGACAGGACGTGATGGGGGCACTGCACCCTCAGAACCCATGACTTCAGTCTCCGCGGAGCCCTGCCGGGTTCCCGCCCAGGCCTCCTCGAAGTCGCCAAGGTGGGCAGAGGCTCCAAAAGGAGCCGCAGGAACATGAGGACTGAACGCGACGGGCTGTCCCGGGGAACGAAGGAGAAAACCAGGAAGCAGAAGGTGCCAGGTGAAAACCAGGGAGATCTGAAGAAAATATGGATTTGGGCTCAAAATAAAAAAATAACTACTAGTAAAAAAATGAAATCGTCAAAAATAGGCGTTCAAGCCAGCGGAGAGTGGGTGCGGGGTATACGCCGACCGTGCGCTATCACTGGGATTTTCCTGTAAACCTAGAACCTTCTAACATAAAAAGCTGGTTTTTTAAAAGTAAATGCAATTTTGGGGTGAACATCCCTGCAGAACCGGCCACCCCTCAAGGGCAGGGCCTGCTGGCCTGCGGCTCCTGGCACCATCTTCACACCTTGGCAGCTGGGTGGGGCCCCGGGTGCCGGAGCCGCCCCGTCACGGCCCCGCAGAGCCTGCTCCCCTGTTAGGGCCGTTTCCGGAAAGTGTGTGATGGGTCTTAGGGGAGGTGGAGGCACCACACGGAGCAAGAATCCGCGGTGGCCCAGGGCCTACCCTGCTGCCCGCACCTGTAAGCGCAGCTTGTCTAAATGCTCCACTTAACCCCCAGGACTGCTGGGTTGGGTAAAATAGTGAGGCCCAAGGGCATGCCGTTTGGAAGTAATTCACCTCAAATGTAAAGACACAAATGGCCCAAGAGTAAGAAGGTGGGAAAAACTACAGGATATTAAATGGAGGAGATGTGTCGTTTTTAGGCAAAGTGCATCCCATCGCCAAGTGTTACCAGGAAGAGCTATGGTCATTTCCTAATGATAGAAGGACCGATTCGTCAGGGGGACACGATGATCCTAAGTGGTCACGTCCTTCAAGGCTAAATTTCAACACACTCACAGCCAAACCGGACAGACCTGCAGGATCAAGAGACAAACCCACAAGGTGCACCGGGGGCTGCAGTGACTCAGTCTGTGTAATCCACAGTAGAGAGAGGATCGCGGGGCACTGATGAGGGGGTGCTGTCCACGAAGTTGACAGAGCACCCCTCCCTCCCTCCCAATGGCAGCGGGGGTGCACACGTCTCCCCAGCACCCAAAACGCAGGCCACAAGAGACCACGTTCTGGGCCTGAAGCACGTCTCAGGTTCAAGCCAGGCCTGAGCTCCCGTGATGTGAAATTACAGTAGAAATAAGGAGAAAATAATGGGGAAATGGGACTCAGCTGAGGGAGTCGTGGGGGAAGGGCAGGATTATCTCAGGAGACGCAGAAGAAGCATTTGGAAAAGTTGGTATCTGTTTCTAATAAACCTCCCCCAAAAGCTACGCATGGAAGGGGACCTTGTAAGCTGGAAGGGCATCAGTGCGAATCCTCCAGCTGACATCACACGTCACCAGAAATGGATGGACGGTCTCCCTTTCTAAATCAGAAGTGAGGCAGGGGGACCCGCTCCCCGCACTCCCATTCCACCCCATCCTGGAGGTTCTGGCCCGTGAGGTCGGCTGTAAGACAAAATAAAAGTCATCCAGATGTGATTCTGTCTTTAATCACAGATGTTAGGAAATCTGATGAAATCAAGGAAAAAGTTGCTAAATGTAAAACTGGGTTCACCAAGGGTGGGAGATACGAGATCCACATAAAAACCGTGTGGGGTTTACACCATTGGAGCAGATCTTCAGACCTCAAATAAAAGCATTTAAAATAATACCCGAATTGCCTTACAAAATAGAGCCAGAGATACGATAAATATGAGGAAGACACGTACCCTGGAAACTATGAAATGTTGCTCAGAGAAATAAGTCATAGGAGGAGAGGCGTGCAGAGTCCGTGGGTCAGAAGACACGAAACTTCTAGGATGTGAATTGTCTCCAGCCGATCTCCGCGTTACGTGGGATCGCAGCTAAAAACCCAGCAGTCTTCTTCGTGTAAGTTGACAAACTGATCCTAAGATTCCTGTGGAAATGCAAATGATTTGGGAAAGTCAAAACACTTTTTTTTTTTTTTCAAAGCAATGAAATAGTGGAAAAACACCATCAGGTTTCCTGACTTCATATGCAATCAAGACAGTGCGCATCAAGGTGGATGAAGAGATCAGAGGGGCTGCACAGGGAGTCTAGGGTTGGCGCAGCGAACCCCGACAGTGTATTTTGGACAAAGTTGCATAAAACAGTGAGTGGAGAGGGGATAACCCTTCATGCAAACAGGTGCCAGAATGACTGAATGTCCATATTCAGAAAGATTACATTTGTATCTATGACTCAGACCATGTACAAAAGTTAACTCCAAATAAATCATAGATGGAAACATAAAGCCTAACACTGTAAAACTTTTAGGAGAGGGACACTTGGGGGGCTCAGTGGTTGAGCATCTGCCTTCAGCTCAGGTCGTGACCCTGGGGTCCTGGAATCGAGTCCCGTATCCAGTTCCCTGCAGGGAGCCTGCTTCTCCCTCTGCCTGTGTCTCTGCCTCTCTCTGTGTCTCTCATGGATAAATAAATAAAATCTTAAAAAAAATTCTAGAAGAAAACACACCTGCAAAAATAATGATTTGGGGCTCGGTGGAGATGGCTTAACTATAACAGCAGAAGACGTAACAGTCATCAGAACTAAAAGCCCCTGCTGTTCAGATGACCTTATTGGGAAAAAGAAAAGATAAGCCATAGCCTGGGAGAGAGTATTTGCAAATTACACGTCTGATTTAAAAAACAAACAAAACAAAACAAAACCTCGTATCTATAATATATAAAGAACTCTCAAATATCAAAAAAATCAACAATCACATAAAAAATATCGGGGGCACATCGCCATAGAAGCGTCCACTTGCACCGAGGCAAGGAAGCCCAGGAAAAGGTTCTGACATCGTGAGTCATCAGGGAAGGGCAAATTAAAACCTCCTAAGATACCACTTCCCGGTTAGGATGACGGCGATAAAGGCGGCAGCGTACCAAGGCGCTGGGAGAAGATGGAGCGAGCGGGATGCTCACCCGCTGCCGGTGCAGATATAAAATGTGAAAATCATGCTGGAAAACGGTTTGACCCTCTCATAGAAAACTAAGGGTACAGCTCCGATATGATCCAGACACGCTCCAGGCTGGTATCTGTGCACGAGACACGGAGGCGCGAGCCCACGTGCATAGACGTCGGCCCGGATGCATGTAGCAGCTATATTTGCACAAATCCAAACCATAAACAACCCATGTGCACATCAGCCGGTGAAGTCACAAAAAGCCCACAGTAGCCGTGCCATGGGTCCACCTTTGGCAGGAACGAAAAATGAACGATTTACTGATATGTATGGTAGCAGGGATGACCCTCAAGAAAATTAAACTGGCAAGTGCCCCCCTCAGTGTACTTGGCAGGATGAGCACTGGGTGTTATGCTATATGTTGGCAAATAGAACTCCAATAAAAAATTTTTTTAAATTAAAAAATAAATAAATAATAAATTAAAAAAAAAGAAAATTACACTGGGTAAGACAAGCCAGATATAAAAGGAGACGGTGCTGTACGATTCCATGCTTATAGGCTTGTAGGAAATGCAAATAAATGCACAGTGATAAAAGAAACCAGAGGTTGGCCAGGAGCTGGAGGGGGCAGGGAGGTACAGGTGGAAGGGTTACGGAGGCCCCTGGGAACATTCCGGGACACTCATTATCTTTACCTCGGTGATGGTTTCAGGGGCACACGCAGACATCAAACCGTCAGACGTCCCACTTCAAATACGTATCGTTAATCATATGCCAATTATGTCTCCTGCGTCGGTTTGCTGTTTGCCTCCATTTGGCTGGGCCATGGTACCTGGTTGCTTAGCTAAACATCAGCCCAGATGTGGCTGCAAAAAGATATATATGTATATTTTTAGATGTGATTAGCATCTGAATCAGCCGACTTTGAGTAAAGTAGATTGCCCTCCATAGTGTGGGTGGGCCTTGTCCAATCAATTGAAGGCCTTAAAAGAAAACAGACTGAGGTTCCTAGGGGGAACGGATTCTGCTTCCAGAGCTCAGAAAGCAACTCTTTGCTCGGTCCTTAGCCTGTCGGCCTGCCTGGAAAATTCTGGAATTGCCGGGCCACCCCCATGACTGCACAAGCCAGTCCCTTCAAGTGATTTTCTCTCTCTCTCTCTCCGCTATTGGCTCTGTTTCTCTGGAGAACCCTGCTAACGCAGCTCCGTAAAGCTGTAAGGAATATCAAAGTTTCAAAGCAAGATGAGAACCCTCCCCCAGATCGCACTGACAACATATTAAAATTAAATAAGTCTGCAAAAGGCAAACTTGGCACACGGGGCCTGCCGCATAGACAGTTTGCTGATGACGTGGGACAGACCCAAAAGGTTGTCGACACCTGTCGTCTTATTTCTGCTCTCTTCAAATTTCCGAAAAGTTTAAAAGGAATTGACTTCCAACCTGCAAAGTTCTGAATAAGGAGGCAAACCCGCGAGGAGAAAACTCAGCAGAGGTTGAAGACGCGAATGCAACGTACTCACAGAAATCGTAACCGCCGTGAGGTCATGGGCCGCAGACGGAAAGACAGTAACGGTGTTTGTCACCAGAGCAGCTGGCCGTGGCTCTTGTGTCGGGGACGATGCCTGGGCCAGTGGTGGTCGCCTGTAGCATTGCTCCCAGGAGCCCTTGGGATTCATGTGAACAGTAATTAAATCAATGTTTACCTTAATTAATGTAAATTAATGTCATGTTTTCTGGACGCTGACTTGGCAAATGTAGAGGAAAGCCTCAAAGTTGTGTCCTTGTTTGGACCCAAGCATTCTAGGTTGTCTTACAAATAGGCACAGCCACAGAAAACAAGGGAAGGACACGCATTCGCTGCTGGAACGTTTGAAAGAGCAGAACTCTAGGAAACAGTCTAAACGCCCAAATAAATTATGGATTAAATAAGGGGTGGTGTTTATGCACGATGGAATTTCCCACCACCGTGAGAACGGTGTTCCAGAACTTGTCCTGGCGGGAAATAACACTTGCCACATCGGAAAGGACTGTTCACGACAGACCTGCAGCGCGATGAGCAGAGAAAACGAGCGACGTTACCAAAAGAAACGCTCAGAGTGGGTCACTGCGAGAGGCAGAGCAGAGCCACGTTTCCTTTCTCTGTCTCATCCCCCATTTTACAAAACTGTCTTTAAACAAACACAGGTCAGTAGCTTCGGAGGGCGCTGCGTGGAGCCGGGCACTTAGGCACCGGTGTCCAGTGCTCCGTCGTCCTAGGCAAAGCACTTGGAATGGTGCCTGGAACATACTATGGAACAGAAAAATATGACTTATCATTGTTGACACCCAGGGGATGAAATGGGTAATCACTCCTAAAAATAACGCCGGGATTTCATCTACCGACTCTGTGAAAGGCTGTTTTAGGGGCTGCATTTCATCCAGGCCCCTCTTTCCTCATGGGGCTTGCAGTCCGTGGTCCGCACCTGCTGAGCTGCTGCCCCATCATGGCTCCCACCTGCCGGGCTGCAGCTCTTCCATCGGCCTGCTCGCCCGCCGAGAGAAGTGGCTGGCCTCGGACCCCATCGTCCGTCCCCGCACCTGGCTCCACCTGGCCCCACCTTGTCATGGCCTATCTCCCCCAGGGCTTCTACACCTGCCGCCGACTCCCTCCGAGCTTGTCCATCCCTCAGCACTCAGGGGTGGCTCTGCAGAGTGCACGTTGCAAGCGTGTGGCAGGTGGTAGGCCCTCAAAGGAAAACTCATAACTATTTCCGCAGGACTGTCCACCAGGCGCAGGACAGTCCACCCCCTTAGCGGCTGACCGTCCCCAGACCGCTGTATCTCCTCCCCAGAAACATGCCTACCTTTCCATAAAATATGCTTTCCTCCCCGCTGCCCCAGTGGGCGTCCCCCAAGTTCACCCAGTTGAATAAACATCCACCTTGAAATGCCCTGGTCAGTCTGGCAGCCCATGACTAAAGTGACAAATGTCCCACGGCCAGTTCAGAGGGGTGGAGGACAGGAGCCACACCCCGCATCCCTGTGTTTGGAAGCAGAGCAGCAACAGTGGAGGGACAATGTCCCCGCATGTCCCGTGGAGGGGACGTTGCCCTTCCCTGCCCAGACCTGGAGTGAGCACCCCGGTCATCTGCCCTCAGGCGCCACCCATCCCCCAGGGGCAGCACCACATTTCTGGGGCTCTCGGGGCCACCTGAGCCATCGGGAGGCAGGACGCCCCCCTCTGTGGGCCAGGCCATGGCTTGGGGGGCGGGGAGACCCAGGACCTGCCCAAGGCTGCAGGACCACATCCTCCATTAGTGAGGCGGGCAGCGAGGGTGGACACTGAGTCTCCGGTCAACTTACTCGGTTTCAGAACTGTCCGTTCCGGCCAGTCCCCAGCACCAGCCAGTCAATAACAACACTCGGTCACTTGGCAGCGCTTTGGGATCTGGAGCTGCGCTTTTGGTTTCCTAGCAACGGAACTCAGCGCTCTGCTCAGCCCCCACCCTCCGTTCCCATCGTGGTCTCTCCCCAGGCCTGGAGCCACCAGCGCCTGGCCTGCCTCCGGCCCGCGTCCCACATCCCGGCTGTGCCTTGTCATGACTCTGGCCTCCCCTGGTCAGGAGCCTGCACTCACGTCCCGTTGCCCCGGCCCTCTCCGGCTCGCTGGCTTCCAGACTCTCCAGCACCCTCAGATTCCAAGCTATAGGCAGCGCGGGCTCTGCTCCCTTTCCTCTTCCTCGTGGGATCATTGGTGTCAGCGGCAGCCTCCAGGAACTTGGTCAACACCCGCCACATTCACGACGTACGTGCTCCTGTCTGACAAAGATTCTGTGCTTGGCCAAACTCTGGTCAGGCTCCCGACCCTTCTCCGAGGCACACCTGTGCACCTCCTTGTACGATCCGGTTTCAGCAAGAACCTGCTAAGTCAGTTCAACCGGAGCCCCCCACCCTCCATATGTGCCCGGGCGCCCCATCCTACACTGGGGTCTTGTCACCTGGCCGGCCTTTAGCCGCAATCCTGCCCCGTCCCCACGACATTTCCTCTCACCAATTTTCCTCCCACTGCCCCACCTGCCCCTTGTCTAGAAACCCCCACTGGCCCACCCTCTGGTCCCGGTGGTACCCAGCCCCTTCGCATCACATGGGCCCCAGGCCCAACCCCATGGCTCTGCACCAGGTCTGCTTCACTGTCTTTATTTTTTTTGAGATTTTATTTATTTATTCATGAGAGACACAGAGAGAGAGAGGCAGAGACACAGGCAGAGGGAGAATCAGGCTCCCTGCAGGGGGCCCAATGTGGGACTCGATCCGGGGACCCCAGGGTCACGACCTGAGCCGAAGGCAGATGGTCCACCGCTGAGCCACCCAGGCCCCCCTGCCTCACCATCTCTAACAAGTGTCTTTGAAGATTTTTTCTTTTAACATGTCAACCTCCTAATGTCACAGCCACAGAAATCTCGGGGTGCACGCTCCAAGAGAAAGCTGACCAGGCCACTCACCTCGCTGCCCCCCTGCTCCGGGTGCTCCCCACTGCCCACCATCGCCGTGCCCTCCGACCTCTGGTGTGACAGCTCCAATTTATCCTCCCAAATTCAACACAGACCACGTCTCTCCTGGAACAGTGCTTGTCAAGCAGAGAAAATGACAGTAAACACAACCATCGGTAGGCAACCGGTATTTTAAGCAATGAATTAGGACAAAATGAGAAACACAACAGAGTGTTGAGAGTGTAAGTATTGTTTTGTGAAACCGTTGTTTTGTGTGTGTGTGCATGTGTGTGCATGCGCTTGTCTTAAGGATGGCACTAAACAGGTTGTAAAAGCACTCTGCTGGAAGCTTCCCTGGCCTCCCACCCTGGGCCTTGTCCTCCAGCACCAGGCACCTGCCAGCCAGGCCTGCAGCCCCACCCCCTGCACCCTGCACCCCTGCCCTCCCCGCACCCCGCTCCCCGCACCTGCCAACCAAGCCTGCACCCTGCCCTCCCTGCACCCCATTCCCTGCACCTGCCAACCAGGCCTGCACCGCTGCCCTCCCTGCAACCCGCCCCCCTGCACCTGCAAGTTAGGGCTGCACCCCTGCCCTCTCTGCACCCCGCCCCCTGCACCTGCCAGCCAGGCCTGTACCCCTGCCCTCCCCGCACCGCACCCCCTGCACCTGCCAGCCAGGCCTGTACCCCTGCCCTCCCCGCATTGCACCCCCTGTACCTGCCAGCCAGGCCTGCATCCCTGCTCCATTGCCGCAGCCGCCACAGGGCGCTGTAAGTGCTGGTTTCCTCATCCATCTCCCAAACCAAGCACACACAGCCAGGGGACAGAAAGCATGTGTCCTGTTTAATTCCCCTCCTCAAGCAGTGGCATCTAGAAGGTGCTCGAGAATTAGATGCAGGATGAAGGAATGTCCAGAACATAACAGGAGTTCAGAATGGACAGGATGAAACAGGATGTGTCACGTTTTAAAAAGTCACATCCTTTTTAGCAGGATAAAAGGCTCCCGTCAAAGGAGGGAACTTGGAGCCAGAGAGGCAGGCCAGCTCGGGGGGAGGGGGTGGCGGGGGGGGGACGCGGGGACTCTGAGTGAGGGAGCCCCTACCCAGGCCAGCACACTGGAGACCGGGGTGCCTGCCCATCCACCCTCAGGGTCTCTGGAGCCCCGGTCCTGCAGCGCCTCCAGGCCAGCAAAGGGAACCTGGAGGCCACACTGGGAAGATACCTCGAAGGAAGTCAGACGGTTTTAATTAAACAGGAATAGACAATTTATGAAAAAAAAACATCCTGGACACAATCACATTACAGCAGGAGTCCTGCCGAGCCTCTGGTGTGGGCTCCTCATGCAGACACCCACTGGGACTGGGTGAGGTGGCCTGGCCTGGGCCTGCCTCTGCCTGCCGTGGTTTCCTCTGCGCGGTGTCCGTGTGTGTACCAGGGAGAGAAAGGATGTGTGTGTGCTTTGTCGGTATCACGTGTGCATGAGTGTATGTATACATACGTGTCATGTGTGTATTGTGTGTGTGGTGCACATGTGTTGTGTGTTCATAGTGCACAGATGTGGATGGTGCACATGTGTGGTGCATATGTGTATATGGTGCCTGTGTGTATGGCCTGTGTGTATGGTATGTGTATGGTACAAACACATAGTGTATTGTGTGTGGAGCGTGTGTATATGGCACACACACATGTGGTGCGCATATGTGTTGCATGTGCACATGGTGTGTGTATGTACAATGCACATATGTAGTGTGTGTTGGGTGTGTGTGTATGATGCATGTGTGTTGTGTGTGCGGTGCGTGTGGTGTGTGTGCAGGCCCCTGGCGCCCACAGCAGGTTCTGAGCGGCGGCGATCACAGGCTCTGTGGTCTCCTTACAGACCCAGCCGGCCAGGACCTGAGGTGAAGGGGTGATGCGGTGACCATCTTTGCTTCAGGCCCTCTAGTGGCTCCTGGGAAAGAGCCTCCAGTTCCAAGGAGACCTCAGACCTCATGGGGTCCCGGTGCGCCCCCTCCCCGTGCAGGATCAGAAGATCCTCTGGATCTGGAAGGATGAGCTCCTAGTAGAACGTCCACCGGCCTGCCCGCAGGAAGCCGGGGTTTGGGGTGGGCAGTGTGGCCCGGTCCGCGGGGGCCACAGCCTCCCTGGGTGGCAGGGCCATCTGGTGAGCATCTGGCCTTGGGAGCTTGTCTTGCTGAGGGGACGCCAGAGGGTGGAGTGGGGCTGGGGAATCTGCCCCCACGGGGTCCTGGCTCCAGTCCGCTGGCGAGTGTGGGGCCTGGTGGGCTCTGCGGCTGCTGGTTCCGCACGCGCCCCCGAGCACCCGGCTCGCCGCCTCGGCAGGGCCGCCCCTGGCGGGGGCGGGGGCGGGGGTTGGGGACACAGGCCGGGGACCCCTTCCCAAGGCCCAGGCGGTGCGCAGGCGGAGGCCGCACGGGGGAAGGCGCAGGAGGGCCCCGCCTGGCCCGCCGACCTCCGCCGACTGCCTGCGGGTCGGGGCCCCGCGCGCACCCGGAGCAGGAGGGCCGCGGGCGGGAAGGGCCCGGGCGCGCGGCCCAAGTCCGCAAACTTCTGGCGGCCGGGCCTGTCCCCGGCGGGGCCCGCGGCGGGCGGGGCGCGGCGGGGCGGGGCGGGGCGGGGCGGGGCGGGGGCGAGCCGGGCCGTCTCTGTCGCCATCCAGAGGCGCGCCCGGGCTCCGCGGCCCCTCCGCCCGCCTCCCCGCCTCCCCCGCCAGTCCCGGGACCGCGCCGGGGCCCCGCGTGCTCGGGTGCGCGCACCGGGCGCGCCGAGCCGGGCGCACAGCGACGCCCAGAGCCGCGGGGCCGGCGTTCCCGAGCGCGGGCGCGGGCGCGGGCGCGGGCGCGGGCGCGGGGCGGGCCGGCGCGGGGCGCAGTGGGCCGGAGCCCGGGCGCGGCGGCGGCGGCGGCGGCGGCGGCGGAGGATGGCGCGCGCGGGGCCCGCACGTGGAGGCCGGCGCGGGGGCGCGGGCAGGGCCGGCTGCTGAGACGCGCTGCTGCCCCCCGCGCGGGCGCCGCGGCTTCAATGGCGCCATCGCCCAGGGCCGGCAGCCGGCAAGATGCGACCGCCCTGCCCAGCATGTCCTCAACTTTTTGGGCGTTCATGATCCTGGCCGGCCTGCTCGTCGCCTACTGCAGTGAGTACCGCGCGCCCCCGGCCCGGCCCGCCCCGGCCCCGCGGCCCCCGAGTCGGCGCGGAGTTGCCGGCGCTTCCCGCTGGGCCGGAGGGACGGGCTCCCGGGCTCCCGCCGCCGGCACTTGCACTTGGGAGCGAGCCTCCCGCGCGGCCCCGGGGCAGGGCCCGAGCGCCAGGCCCGGGGAGGCGCGCGGCGCCCGGAGCTGCCCGGAGCTGCCCGGAGCCGCCCGCGGCTGCCCGCCCCGCCGCCGCCGCCGCCGCCGCCGCCGCGCCCGGCCCGGCCCGGCCCGCGGGGCCCAGCCGAGCCCCGCCGAGCCCCGCCGAGCCCCGCCGAGCCCCGCCGAGCCCAGCCGCGCGCTCCGGGAGGCGGCGGGGTCCGCGGCGGGGGCTGCGGGGGGCCGGGGCCGAGCCCGAGCGGGGCGCCCGCGGCGGTGGCGGTGGCGGCGGCGGCGGCGGGGCCGGGCTGGGGCGCGCGCCGGGGCCGCTGCGCCCGGGAAGCGGACTGAGCCTTCGAGCGAGGGGCGGGGGCGGGGGCGGGGGCGGGGGCGGGGAGGGGGCCGCCGCCGCGGCATTTCTGGAGTCGGGTCCGGGGACGGGACGAGGCGCGGGGGGCCGGGGCGGGGGCGGGGGCGGGGGCCGGGGCGGGGGTCAGCGCCCCGGGCAGGCGGCGGGGAGCGGGCCGGGTGCGCGGCGCTGGGGTCCCGGCGCGGGCTCGGGCCGCTGCCCATCCTGCGGGAGGAGCGGACGGGCGCGGGGAACACCTGTCATGGAGAGCTGCCATGGGCGCGGGAGGTGATGGAAAAATATGGATTCTTAAAAAAAAAAAAAAAAAGAGGCCAGCGCCGAGCCTGGCTGCCGCGCCAGCGCCGAGCCGGCTCCCGCTGCCCCGGACCCCCGCGGCCGCCCCCGGAGCCGAGCGGCGCCCGTGCGGACCCGGCAGGCGCGGGGGCCGGTCCTGGGACGGCGGGGCCCTGTGCGGCGGGGCGGCGGGGCGGCGGGGCGGCGGGGCCCTGTGCGGCGGCTGCAGCGGCCGGCGGGGCTGCGCCCCCGCGGGGCGGGCGGGGCGGGCGGGCGGCCGGGGCGGGGCGGGGGCCCAGGGCTGACGGCCGCCGGCGGGGTCGCGCCCCCAGCTGCCCAGCCGCGGACCCCCGACCCCGGGGCGGCTGGAGGGGCCTGGGCCGGCAGGTCTCCCGGCTCCCCGCGGCCACCCCGGCCCTCGGCGGGCTGCGCGGTGTCCTGGCCGCTGTGCACGGGGCTGCTGGCTGAGAACTCCCCAGGCCGCCTCCTGAATGCTCTCCCAGCAAGAGGGGCTCCCAGTACGGCCTGGGAAGGGGACTGCGGCTCCCTGAGCCCCCGTCCCCCGCGGGGCTGCTGTCCCTGGCCAGCGCTGGCCCACAGCGGGACAGGGTCCTGGGGGCCCAGGTGACAACCCAGGACAGCAGCTGGGCCGTGGGAGCCGCTTTTCAGGTGAGAAAAAGAGCAACCGCTAATGGTTAAGTACAGGACACCTTGGCAGTGGCTTCAAGCTCCTCACCCCCACTGCCGCCCCCTGCCCCCAGCTCCCTCCCGGTCAGCTCCGGCAGCACCTGCTCCGGCTCGGCTCTCCCCACCACCTGCCCCCCATCCCCACACTCCCAGGATGGCTGCTTGCCCCAGGCCCGGGTCGGAGAGCCGCCGGCCACGCGGCTGCTAGCTGCCCAGACGCACCGTGGAACCTGAGATCCCCACTCGCACACCCAGCCCGCCCTTAGCACCCTCCCCGGTGTTCTGGAAACAGCTCTTCCACCAGGACAAGGACATTTGGTAAAATGTCTTATTCGGAAGAGCAGAAATCATTAATAACGAAAGCTTGGGTTAACCACATTTTCATGGTGGTTGCCATTTCCATGTAATGGAATAATTGACAATAAGATAAGACGTTTTCAGACACACCCCATTTCACCGGAAATGCACTTGGAGAAATTAAAACATTTTACTAAAATACGAAATAGACATAATAATAATTTATAGGGTGGAACAGCAGTCCCGGAGGAAAAAAAAAACACATTTCTTTTTTTTTTTTTGAATTGATAAAGCAAGTAAAATGCAAATGAAACAGTTCTTATGATTTCCGTTCCCCTTTCCAATATATCTGGGATGAATAAGAATAGTTAGCATCCTTGTTTGTAAATTGTTTTTGTTATCAGTCAGGATTTTTATTACCCAAAATGTTTTTTGTGTTATGGAGCAGATATATTTGTATCATATTAATTAGGGAAACTGATAAGTATCATACAGGATTCAATTATCCTCCCTATTAAATCTGAGCATTTCTCTGCAGCACATAAGGTGTTCACTTTCTGGTGCGCGGCGAAAGGAAAACTGGATGGTTTCCTGGCCTGGTTTTCAGTTAGGGGATGTTCTTCTGTTGGGGGCCCAGGCGGCAGAGATTCATATTTAAGGAGATGGGCTCCATCCTCTGGCTGGAGAAAAACCTGCAGTCCACCAATTAGGTTAGTTGCTATAGTGACACAGTCTTGTCATTTTTCTCCCATCGGGGAAGAATTGCCAGGAAAAGCGGAAAGAGGACAGGGGTCCTCCGTGGCTTTCTCTGAGGCGCGCGGTCGGTGGTCTGGGGACGTGGACAGCAGGGCAGGCGCTTCGTGACTCGTCGGTTTGGCGGATGATGAGCCTGGAGGAGGAAGTTGGAACTCCTTCATCTTGTCTGGGGAAGCCTCTTTCCCTGCGGCTTAGAGAGAGCTGCTGTCGGCCCCTCGGCGGATCTGCAGCAGAGGCCTTGGCCCAGAGGGACGTGGTTCTCGGGAGGGGTCGGGCCGGCCCCGGGGCCACCAGGCCGGTGTGACCGTGTCGGGGTGCTCGTCGTGGGCGACGTGGTCGTCTTTGCTCTCTGGCTACGGCAGCGGGGCTCCCCCGCCACCGGGGGATGGAGAACACGGTGGATGAGCTAGTGGAGTGTCGTGGGACACCACGCCTTGACTTTGACACTCGTGCGCAGTATTTGGCGAAAAGGTGGAGGGCGCTGTGCTGTCCCCACTGGGAGGGGCTTGTCGGACCGACATTGCTGACACGTAAATATTTCCGACATGCACTTCTTCTCCAATTAATCCCATCAAAATTGCCTTGTAGCTCTGAGTCAAATCTCACCTCTTCGGCTGCAATGATGAGAAGCTACAACTTCTGAATTGTTTTTAATCCATTAGAATACTAACCGAGCATGGGCTCTCGGATGTTGCATTTTCTTTATAAATATAATTTATTGCATAGTTAGGAGAGATTAGACTATGCTACTTTCCTGCTGTTCGGATTTTATATCTGGAGTTCTTGGAGAGCTAAATTTGAAAATACTGGGCTTAATGAAGTGATGCCACTCATAGGTTTATCTCTCATCTCGGGTTCTTTTTTTTTCTTTTTTCCCCCCTTTTCTCCTGTGTGTTTTTGTCTGTTGAATTTCTGGCTGGAGAGGATGTGGTGTTGGTTTCTTTCAACTTCATAGAGAGAAGTCGCCTCTGTTTTGTGGGATTTCTGTTAGCTGAGCTGGATGCCCAAGCATCAGTGAGGGAAGGGGGTTTTGCCCATGGAAGCGTCCACCCAGGCACAGACCCCCCGGGGGAGAAGGGTTCTGGGGAACGATGTTGGGGACAGGAGCCCCACACCTTTCCAGGACTGTCTCCAGCATCCCTCTTGTCACTGAGGACAGAGGACAGCCGATCCCATAAAGGGGGCCTTCGTCCCACCGTCGACTTGCTGGGTCTGCTTGGCACCGGGCCTCCGGGCTGCATCCGACCCTCGAAGTTCCTGCTCGAGACTCACCACTCGACATCCACGGAATGACATGTGTAGATCAACTTTTGTGGCATGAAGTATTTTCAGGTGACTTTTATGGGCGTAATTATAGGGAAATGTTATGATAATGTGGCAGTAGAAAAGAGAAGAAAAGCAAAACATTAAAATCCCCATTTCTTTATATAGCTTCGCAGCTGCGCCGATTTAGAAGGGCTCGTTTCTGCATTAGAATGTGGTGCTCTGGAGTTAATGACCTCTACAGAATGCCACCTGTCACCCAGAGTGCCGTGGGTGACGGCCGAGAGATGGGGAGGAGATCGACGAGGAGGACCCGGACCGGGGTCTCCTGCTTTGCGGGGATTGGAGACTGAAGTGAGAGCTGCAGAAAGGACGAGGGCCGGTGGCCCTGCTCGTTGTCATCTGTCTGGGGGGACTGTCACAGGCTGTGCTCTAGGGCCCACGCCGGCCCACGCCGGCCCACGCGGCTCACAGAACACAGTGGTGTCCCTTTTTAAATGGTGCTTTGCTTGCCATTTGTGGACCCTCAGAGCCGGAGTTTGGGGCTCCCAGGGCTACCCCAGAGTGCCCTGGCTTCTGCAGGGCCTCCCTCGGTGCCTGAGCCCCCACTCCCCGTCCCTGAGAGCCCCACGGAGTGTCCCCAGCTCCCGGAGGCTGCAGCTTACATACTCTGGTCCACAGCTTTCCAGACCCTGCCCGGCAGCACGGACTGCAACTCCGGGCGGGCAGCACAAGCTATCTGGATGTCTGGGCTTTCCAGAAACCCGAGCAGCTGGCAGCAGATCGGGGCGACTGTCCTCTGCACCGTGGCGGATGTGGTGGAGGGCTCTGGAGGCTTTGTCACGAGCACTTATTAAAATGGCTGCCAGGACCGAGTGTGCAAGCCCTGCTGTCTGTACTGGGCGCACGGGACTCCCGCGGCTCTGGGAGGGCGGCCCAGCTCCACTCCAGCGGCGGCCTGGGCCCGGCGGGACCCTGGGAGAGAGCTCTCGTCCCCCAGAACTGCCACCTCCCCTCCTGTCCCCTCCAGTCTCCTGCTGTGGAGGGCCTGGCCCCGGGGCGCCTGCCAGGGCACCTGGCCGACCTTGCACATCTGTTGAAGGAGGCGGGTGGCGGCCCCAGGCCTCTGTGTCTCCAGCTGATTCATGTAACTAGGAATTAGGGGCCCTGGGCTGGAGAGGCAGACGGGGGCTTGCACCCCGGGGGCCGTGGGGGGGCTCGTGGCCTGCGGAGGGTGGGGGGTGGGGGCGGGCTACAGCCCAGGGTCTGCCCCAAGTCCCCTTGCATCCCACAGCCTTCTGTGTCCCTGCCTGGTCTGCAGCGGGGTCCCTGCATCGTGCCCCTGCCTGGACACACCTGCATTGTCCGCACTGCTGCCTCTGCCTCCAGGCTGGCCGCCTGAGACCCCCGCCTGTGCTCCCCCTCGCCCCCCCCATCACGCAGCACTAGCCCCCCTGCTCAGGTCCCTCAGGCCTCCTGGAGCCGACCTTGCTGTCAGGGTGGGACTGTCCATCGCTCTGTCCTGGCCGAGCCCAGCGCCGAGGCCTCCACCATGGGGCTCCCCTCTTAGGAAGCTGGTGTGCATGCACGTTGTCACCTGCACAGCCCGGTCTGTGTCACCGCAATGTTCCGCTTGCTGCCAGGTCCCCTCGAACAGTAGCACCCTGCACTGCTGCCCAACGCAGAGGGGAGCCAGGACCTGGACTGGGCCTGGGGCTGTCCCCCAGTGTTAGAGAGCCTCTTCCTCCAGGAAGCCTCCCTGGAACACACTGCCTCTTCCCCCCTCCAGCACAGGGCATGTTCATCTGGGTGCTGGCTGTCACAGCAAGCTCATGTCCTCCTATATTTAGGCTCTGAGCTCTGGGCACAACTTCAGGCCACTAGGGGACTGGCGGCCTGATTCCCCAGCAAACTGCCTCAACTGTGCGCTGTGACTGGGGTGGGGGCTGGGAGCCTGGGGGTCTGGGGGCCTGGCTGGGGACCTGGGGGCATAAGGGCTGGGGGCAGGACCAAAGGGCTGAAGGCCTAGCAGAACGGCTGGGGGCGTGGTCGAGTGCCTAGGGGTGTGGCCAAAGGGCGGGGGCGTGGTCAAGTGGCAAGGGGCGTGGCCGAAGGGTGGGGCGGGGTTGCAGGCCTGGGGCGTGGCCTAAGTCTGGGGGCGTGGCCTGCCGGCTAGGGGCGGGGCTGGAGAGCTGTCTGAAGCCGGGCCTGCTGAAACTCTGAGAATCCCTGTTTCTAAAGTGTTAAAACTGATCAGAAGGACTGAAAACGAGGGACACAGAGTGAGACTCTGTGGAACCCTGACAAAATGTTCAGTACTTTATAAAGCATCCCTGAGTAGGATGCACGATGCCAGAAGTGTCCCTGTGACCGTCCCCTCCAGTACCTGGCTCCTGCCCTGGGGCCTCCACCACCCACCGCCCTATGCTCCTGAGCACCTGTCCCTTCCCATGTCCCTGTGGTTTGGGGTTTCTCCCCTCAGCACTGTGAACACAGCATCCCTGGCCCTCCCCTACAGGCCGGGGCTCCTGCTCTAGCTCCCCAGCCCACTGTCCATGCTGGTGTTCCCTGGTGTGTAGAGGAAGACTCTGGCCCTGGGGCCCAGCTCGCGGGGGTGACAAGCAAATGACTGTTTCTGTGGCCGAGGGGCCAGTGGGGTTGGGGGGTGGACGGTGCTCAGCCACAGGCACCCCCCTAGCAGGTGGACCCGCCTGGCTTCTCCCCTCTGCTCAGCTGGCCCTTCCCAGCTGGACCCAGACCTCTGGAAAGGCTGAGGGCTGCGGGAGGAGGGGTCTCCGCATGTTTTTCTCCTCCCCAGAGCTGGAACCAGCGCGGTTCTTCTCTACACATAGCTGTGTCTCTGATGGTGAGAGCGCCCTTTGGAGGCTGTAGACTTTCCTGATCCTGCCGCGGCAGGGAGCCCCTCTGCCCTTCTCGTCGTCGACCCACCTACCCAATTATCCCACTTTTGAGGGGGCGGTGCAGTCCTTGGACAGGATTCACAGATTTCTGTCTCTAGCTCAGTGGAACACATCTCATACGTGCCTTTCCCTCCAGAAAGTTCTGCTGCTGGCAGGACCTTTGGCTGCCTAGAAATGCCTTCAATTCAGTCCTGGTGGGGGAGGCTGGCGGGGCTCCAGCGTGCCCCTTCTGTTGACTGGTCTCTGGGCCTTGCCTGGGCCCGTGAGCCCTCTGCTGGGGGTGTGGCACCCGGGGCCAGCGGGCTCACGCTGGCAAAGCATTCAGACCCACCGCCCACCAGGATGCCTGGTGTGACTCAGGTCGTCAGCGTTTCCAGTGCCGTCTTCCTGACATTCTTCCTCCCTGCTTTTCAGGGTGAAAATAAACCGTCCCTCCCTAGTCCTCGCACTGTCTACGGGTGGGCACAGAGAAGTCGCTTAGCTCACATGCATGGGGGTGCTGCTGTCTCTGTGAGTGCTGCCCCGCAAAGATGCACGTTCTGGTGCGTCAGACAGCATTCCTGCAAACACACGTGCACACCCCTGCATGGGCCTCCCTGCAGCCCCCAGACCCAGCGTGCACATCACGTGTCACTGTCACCCTCAGACGTGTGCTGAGCTGAACCTGTGGCTGGCGCCCTGCCCCATCGGCCATCCTGGGAGACCCCCGATTTGGTAAGACAGGGAATGGTTAAGGTTGACTCTTCCTGAAGATTTTCCCAGTCATGGAGATGGCATCCACAGGTGTGGCCCATCAGCATCCTTTGCTGACGAGGAGAGGGAGATGGCGTGACGGGAGGCCTCTCCCCCGCCCCATCCCTCCGTGCCGTGTCTGTGTTTCTATGCACATGTATGTGTGTGTGCGTACGTGTCTACAAGCAACGCAGACACATCCTGCAGCTTCCCTTTCGGGGTCTCTGTTTCCCTCCCCAAGCTGACGGTGCTGAGATTTTATAGCAAGAAGAGCGGAGCTGAGACCCTGGGCCTGCAGGGGTTCCTTGTCCGCTGCAGAGTCCCACGTGGAGGCCACAGATTGCAGAGCAGCCCCCGGGGCCCCCCCGGCCCCCGCATCCCAGGGACTGTTGTTTGCTTTCTGCCTCAGCTCCGTGGGTTGAAGGACCAGTGGGATTTCACTTGTAGTTCACATAATGAAGTAGGAACACCGCTGGACAAACAGCCCTGGTGTGCTTTCAAACAAGGGGTGGGTCCCCTGGGTCCCCTGCTGCAGAGAGCGCTCCCTGCACATCAAGGGCCCCCCACGCCTAGCGGAGCCCGCGGCACCAGCGCTGTGCCCATTTCCGCCCTGGCTGACTTGGAGAGTAAACCTTGTCAAAACATTCCTTGACACGTAGCAGGCATGACAGGCTCTTCCCATAACGAGGTGGCTAATTGAGAAGTGAGTCATCGGGGATGTAGCGCGTAGTAACGCTGGGGGGCTGGCTTCCACCTTCCTCTGGTCCCTGCCTTGCGACACCCCTCTGTATCACAGAGCGCACCCCACCGCAGCCACGTCGGGGCTTCCCACCTTCCTGCGAGGGCCGGGGGAGCCTGGGGGTGCAGCTGGGCCCTGCGGTACTGCCAACGGGTGGCTGGTGCTGGGCGGGTGTCTCTTCGCCCTGAGAGGAGCAAATGAGGAGGAGAAATGGGGGCACATGCTTGGGGTCCTGGGAGAGGCACAGCCTGGAAGGCCTGACTCCCCATCCTGTCCCCACTGGCGGCCAGAGGCTCCTGCCCTAGAGGGCCCTGTCTCTCTGACCCTCTGGCCTCCGCCTAGGGCTCCCCGACTCCAGCCCAGCCCGGCAGGCCCTCCCAGGCACTTGGTCCCCACCACCCCCGCCAGCCCCCCTGGGCCGCACCCCAGCCTTGCGCCCACCGGCCGGGTGTCCCGGCCACCGCTAGCCTGGCTGCCGCTCCCTCACACCAGCGGCTTGTGAGTCTGCAGCTCCCTGCCTGGACTGCTCGCCCTCCTCCTGCTGAGCCCCCTCCCTGCCCCCCAGGACCCGGCTCGCCCTCCCGGCGGGTACAGTGCTGTGGACCAGGCTTGGCCCTGTGTGCTCAGCCTGGCTCCTGCCCCACTGTGAGCAGGCCCCTTCACCCTGTGGTCCGGTCCAGAGTGCACTTTCTACGCTCGTGCTTAGTCCACCACCCCTGATACCGGCTCCTGCAGTGGGATGTGCTCTGGAGATGCTGCTAGAATGAGGAGGGCTCTGGTGCCTCTGCTTGCCTCCTGAATGCCCTGGGGTCCAGGCTTGGGGGTCCAGGTGGGAGGGGGTGCCTGAGGTCCCCGGGGAGAGGGGAGGACTGGGCTCTGCTGACCTCCTGTGTTGGCCTCTGAGTGGATCATTCTGGGGTGCAGGAGGCAGCAGGAAGGTTGTGGGGCAGGCCCTCTCGGGGTCAGCTGTGCAGGCACAGGGGCTCTGCTGGAGCAAAGCCGATGCTGTTCTCACACTGGGAGTGTGGGTAAATGCTGGCTGCTGACCTGGGAGGCCTCACGGCCCTGTCACACCCACCCAGTGGCCAGCAGACCCGACTGCCCATGGGGGGTGCTGTCTCCGGGCCATGGGCAGGGCAGCGGGACCCCGGACAGAGCAGGGGAGCCTGGGGGGGGGCCTCCTTTCCTTGCCCTGGAGCTCCAGGCCCGAGCAGGAGGGAGACCGAGGCCTGCCTTCTCTCGGCTCCTGCCCTGGGCCCCAGGCCTGTGCGCTCAGCCTTGGAAGCAGCTCCGCCGGCCCCCCCAGAAGCAGGTGAGGGCACGTCCACCACCCCCCGAGTGCGCAGGGCCCGAGCTCAGCACCTCAGGAGCCGATGGCTGCAGCGGGGGTTTCTGAGCGTGGCTGCAGGGATGGGGGGCAGGTAGCCAGGCCTCTGAACCCTTAGGGACACCCTGCCCCCACCGAGCCCACCTAGTCCCCGCCAGCACGGGGGCTCTGGTGGCGGGGAGGGCTGACCTCTCATTCCCTCTCCTCTGAGGGTTTGCATGAGGGCTCGGGAGCCGCTGTGCCGGCTAATGTCTCTGAGATCGCGTGCCGGCCTGAAAGCCCGCTGGAGGTCGCGGCGATGGAGGGGCCTTTGTGGCTTGGCCCCCCGTGTGCCGGGGTCCACGGTCTCCCGTCCACAGCCAGCCGGGAGAGGAGGCCGGAGAAATGCACTCGCTGCCTTCTCAGCATCTGATTTCTCAGCATCTGATTTGATTGGTTTCATTAAATGTCGAGGACAGTTGGTGTGAAGCACTCCCAGACCTTGAAGCTTTGGGGTTCCACTGGTGGGGGGCTGAGCGGTTCTGGGAAGCGCTTTCATAGGATGATTTTTTTTTTCCCCAGTGAGAACGCTAAGGCCTCGGAAGCTGTCTGAAATGCTGGCGGACTCGACGCGAGTGGCCTCTCTTTCAAAAAAGCACTTTGGCTCTATTTTTGAATGATTTTTCTGCTGTAGTATCTGTTAGCTGATAGCACGTCCCCAGATAGAGCGGGATACCATTAACGGGGTGTATAGGACTCGCGTTAATTAATTGATGCTAATTTATGTTCCTCGGCTGCTGCGTGGCTGTGGCTGAAGCTTGCTGGCCACGCGGGGTCTCCTCGTGCTCCTGAGCGCTCGCTGCGTTTCCTTCTTCGCTGGCTTCTTTCGGGGGGGCTCTGCTGGCCGTAGGAGTGCTCTGGGTTGCCAGGACCCCTCACAGCCTGGAGCTCCCAGCGGCCCTAGGAGGGTCACCTGGAGAACCAGGGTGCCATCAGCGGCCTGAAAACGCAGCGCCAGGGACATGGCCCTGGGAGGGGGCTGCGGACGCCCAGAGACCAGGGCCTCTATCCACACAGCAGGCAGGACGCAGCTCTGCACTTCGCGTAACCACGGCCTCCGTGGGTCAGATTCCCACCGGGGGGGGGGGGGGGGGGGCTGCTGGCGGACGACGCCTGGTGCAAGGTTCCAGGGCCGACCTGGGAGTCCAGGGAGGGTTCCTGGTGGCCCTCCCCAAGGCCTGACAGTTCCCGAGCGTTGGCGAGGTGCAGCGGGGCCCGTGCCTCCCTCCTGCATGGCATCTCCACTCGAGAGGAGATTTAAGCCCTTGGGAAAGGCAATGCCTCTGGGCCTCCCGAGTCCGCGCCCCGTGGGTTTGTGCCGACGCTGGGCCGTGACCCTGGAGGAGCTGCGGACCAAGGTTTCTCCATCGCCCTGCTCTCTCCCACTGCGAGTCACAGAGCGCTCCTCTGGATTGACTGCCAGTGTCAGTGCCAGTGGATGCTGGTTTGGCTGCTCGGGGGCTAGTGTGGAGGTGGGGTCACACCTTGTCGGACCCTGACTCGGAAGAGTAGCTGTAGCAGGTGTGGCTACCTGCCTGGCGGCAGGGCTTTTAGCAACTTCTGATCCACTAAGCGCAGGAGGAGACATCACATCCCAAGCCCACGGGGGTCCTTGTCAACTGCACGTACTTGGGTTCCAGTAGCAGCCCAGGCTGAGACCCGTTGCCCCAGAGCCTGCCCCTCGGGGACTCCTCATGTGCCCTTTGCATGCAGGGCTCTCGCCTGTTCCGGGGTCTCCATCGACACCCTCATCCTTCTCAAATTCCTGGCAGTTCCTACACTCAGGGCTTTGGGGGCAGAGGCTGGATTTGAGGCACGAAGGGGCACATGTGGCCACCATGTCAGGGTTCTGGGAGTCCTGGCACCAGGCTTGGCCGAGCAGGCTCCCAGGTCCCTGTGGGCCACGGTCGGGAAGGCTCGCTCTGGCGTCTCCGTGCCGCTCGGCCACTGGCCTCATGGGTCCGTGTGCAGCAAGCCCGGTGCACCCCGTGCCCGTTTTCCCTGGGGTCCTCGTGACCGTCATCTGAGGTGGATGCTTCTGTTCTTGTTGTCGGGGTAAATGGGGCTCAGGAAAGGTACGGGATACTCCTGGGCCCCCTGGCAGGTGGCATCAGAGCCGACCGGAGCCCCGAGCCTGTGCTTCTGACTCTGGGGTTCTGGGCACCCGGCCATGGCTCTGCCAGCAGAGCGAGAAGCACGCTGGGCCCCTGGAGCACGTCCATCCTTCCCTCGACCGTCCGCAGAGTCCCCTGACCATCCTGGGCCCGGAGAGGGGGCGGTCGCCAAGGGCTCCAACCTGGAGCCTTGTTCCGGTGGGTTGGTCCCCAGCCTGGTCACGGGAGACAGACCTGACATACCAGATGGCTCCGCGAGAGGGGCTGGGTGCCTCTGTGACAACCGGGTCTTGACAAGTGGGGAGATGCCCCCCGGATGCCATCTTTACCGTTTCCAGGTTAAAATTGAGTCAGAATTTTTGAAGAAAATGGATGGAAGGTGGAGGGGGCTCGGTGTTCTTAGACCACGTTAGGAGCCCCGTCGCGCGGCCCCCAGCAGTGGGAAGATGGATTAGCCCTGGGTGCCCACCTGGCTTCCCCCACTGCCGGGGGCGGGGGGGCGGAGGGGACACCGGCACCTGCTCCTGGCGTGAGCGGGGCCCTTGTCCCATCACCAGGAGCACAGCTGGGGCTCACCTCCCCTTGCTCCTGGGCTCCTGCACGAGCTCCTCGGCTGCCGGGGCCCCTTTTCCGGGTGCCTGCCTCCCCCATCAGACTATGAGTCCCAGGATGACATGGTTGGGACCGAGGTCGCTTGGAGTCCAGACCCCTGCCCAGGGCCCAGCGCTCCGGGTGAGTGTTTTACAGCTAGCTCCGGTCCCTTCTACCTTAAAGCCGTAGCAGTAAGCTCACCTGTCCTGTTAGCACCTGAGTGATGAGGTCACAGGGAGGTGGGGTCCCAGCAGGTCCCCGTCCTTAACCTCCTGTGGGAGCAGCAGGGGAGCATGTGAGGACGGCACTGGGGTGCAGGCTGGGCGAGGGCCCCATGGGGAGGGTGGCTGGCGCTGCGGGGCCCCGAGCTGGGGTCCAGGGCTGGTGGGGGCCTGGCTGCCCGGATCCTCCCCGCAGCCCCCAGGCGGAAGATGGCAGGGACAGTCAGAGCTCTCTGACAGGTGACATCACCTGGCTCCTCTTTTCCCCTCTAATTATGAAATCTATATTTGCTGTAAGACATACGATGGTAAAAATCACAGTGAGGGAAATAAGTCGTTCGTACTCTGGTGGCTCCGAGACAGAGTGAGCGTGCGAGGTTGTCCTTGGGCCCCAGTGCTGGGCCGTGGCCTCTCCCCGTGTCTCCACATGTGCCTCTGCTGCAGGGAGGGTGCAGGGCGAGGCTGCGGGTCTGTGCTGGGGTGCCTCCCGCGCCCTGCCCCGCGCCCCCTGACCTCCCAGGTGCACAGCTGGCCCTGCCGGCCGAGGATGGTCACAGGCCCCAGCGGCCGGTCTGCCCACCGACCGAGCATGCAGCCAGCCCGGCTCCTGGACCTGAGCCCCTTGCCCCGGAACTACCTGGCGAGGTTCAGTCGTCAGGATGGGCTGGTGCGTAGCAGCGACCTAGAGCCAGGCACCCAGCTCGGCCTTGCTCACCTATAAGACCAGGATGGCTCCGTGCGGCCCTCGCAGGTGAGCGTCCGTGAAGGACTCTGACCTCGTCCACCTGGGCACAGGTAGGGACCTTGGCCTGCGGGGGTGGAGCTGGCGGCCGGCCCCCTGCACAGGTTAATGATACATGACCACATCCCGTGCCTGGCACCATAGGCCAGACTCGCTGGTTGCTGCCATGTGGGGTAATGTACCTGGGGTTCATTCCTTAGGGAAGTGGGGTATAGGGGAGACCTATGCACAGGCCCCATCGTTTGGGCCCCCAGCGGTTCTGGGGACGATGGCTCAGTGAGAAACGCACACGCCCCTCCTGCTTGCTCGGGAGGACAGGTGTCATGCCCTCTGACGGCCCGGATGGCTGGGCTCTTGGAAGGACCCAGGGAGGGAGGCCTGCGCTGTCCCGCAGCCCCCTGTGGCCCTAACCCAGGGCCGGTGCCCTGCAGAGACCCGAGGCCTGGGCAGTTCCTGAAAGTCCTCCCAGCCTGATGACATTGACCAGGCGCTTGGTTCCCTGAAGCACTGGCCCTGAGGAACGTTCTGGAAGGTATTCACTAGTTCGTGACCCGCCCCGCTCTGTGCCACAGTAGAGTCTCTAGGGTCTTCCCTGGCCTCAGCAAGGGCACGTTTCCGGGGAAAGGGGGCATCCATTCCTGGGAGGGGATGCATGTGGGGCTCTCCAAACGCAGGCTGTGCCCTGTCCTGGATGGGGCCTGGATGGGAACACTCGAGGGGGCTGGACACCCCTGCAGAAGCAGCGTGGGGGTGCAGGCCCCAGACCCCCCAGCTTCCCACAGCCCCAGTGCCAGCGGCATCGCTCATACAGGTGTAGCGGTGGTGGCGTTCGCCGGCGAGACTGCCGGGGGCGATAGCCTTGCGACTCCAGTGGAGAGCAAAGCTCCACTTAGTGACAGGAGGCCTCAGGCTAGAGAGGGCGTGAGGCGTGGCCTCCACGGGCGCTGCTTGGGGAGCCCGAGTGTCCGTGGGGAGCAGAAACCGGCCACTGTGAAATTTGGGGGAAGGCCCCTCCTCCGGGAAGCCCTCCTGGCTCTGCCCACCACACTGTGCCCACCGCACTCGCCTCCCCGCCTGGCAGCCCGAGGCCTTGGTGGCAGAGGAGATGATGAGGAGTGGAGACCCCGAGGCTCCGACCCCGCGGCTCTGGACGGTGCTGCCCGTGCTCCATGGGCTCCCTTCCCGCGCTCAGAAGCCCTCGGGGACGTAAGGAAAGGACTTCGCTTGTTTGCAGAGCTCCCTCCCTTGGGACCCACGTCCCCTGAGTGAGAGGGTGTCCCCAGGGTGCCCGGGACGGCCCGCTTCCCACTGCCTCTCAGCGTCCCGGACACACCCTGGCCAGGAGGTCATGGCCTCTGCTCTGCTCAGACACGTGCGGAAAAATGGAAAATATGCACGTCTGAGATGAGGGCAGGCTCGGCTGCGCTGGCGGGCGGGCCCAGGGGTGTGGACGCGCCTGTCCTGTGCACATGTGGGTCTCTCCGGGTGTCTGCGTGTGCGTGTGTGCACACATGTTCATTCCAACATAGCTGCTCTCCTGGTGCTTCTTCCCCCACTGTGGGATGTTCCAGAGCATAGGGCTTCCTGGAGGGAGCAGAGGGTGGGGCCCCAGCAGTCTTTAGTGTCAGCAACCCAGTCCTGCCCCCGTCCTGCCCAGTCCTACCCCCTCCTGTCCTGCCCTGCCCCCTTCTGCCCCATCCTGCCCCCATCCTGCTCCCTGTCCTGCCTCTTCCTGCCCCCCATCCTGCCCCCCATCCTGCCCCGACCTGCCCCATCCTGCCCCCATCCTGCCTTATCCTGCCTCTGTCCTGCTCTCTGTCCTGCCTCTTCCTGCCCCCTGTCCTGCTCTAATCCTATTCCCCATCCTGCCCCTGTCCTGCCCCAACCTGCTCCCTGTCCTGCCCCTTCCTGCCCCCCATCCTGCCCCATCCTCCCTCTCCCCGTCCTGCTCCCTGTCCTGCCCTGTCCTCCCTTGTCCTGCCCCTTCCTGCCCCCCATCCTGCCCTGTCCTCCCCCTCCCTGTCCTGCTCCATGTCCTGCCCTGTCCTCCCCTGTCCTCCCCCTTCCTGCCCCCTGTCCTGCTCCAATCCTATTCCCCATCCTGCCCCCATCCTGCCCCAACCTGCCCCCATCCTACCCATATCCTACCCCCCTCCTGCCCCGTCCTGTCCCCTCCATCCTGCCCCATCTTTCCCCCATCCCCCATCCTGCCCTGTCTACTTACAGACTTAAAACAGCTGTGTTCATTGGGTTCGGGTTGCCCTGCAGATTTGTCAGACACCAGGTGACAGTAAAAGTCACCCCTGAATCCCACCAGTACTGCCCCTGCTCGCTGCCTGGCGATGCCGGGACGGACAGGACGGGGCCCGGCCCAGGAGGGTGCCCAAGTGGATGAGGACGCCCGGGGCAGGGGGGAGGGAAGACCCCGCCCTCAGCCTCCTTGCAGGTCCGAGGTGGCCGGGTCCTGGGCGCGCGTCCCCCTCCTGGCAGCCCTGCGCCGGCTGGACCGTGAGGAGCGCCGTGCGCGGGCCCGGGACATCGTGAACACCTGCTCTTCCAAAGTTCCAAGTTGTGAAATTTTCATCTCAATTAACGTTAACAATAAGTCTGGGGAGGAAAATTCGCATTGGAAATTAAGCGGCCCCTTTTGGTATCTCACGTCGGCGCGAAGGCCAGCTGATTATTTTTATATTACGATCCCCAGGCGTTGTCAGATTGATTAATAAATTCGCTGAAAACCCATTACCTCTTAATAAATTAATCTTGGTAGTTGAGGGATGACTTTGCTCTGACCTCTGAGTGTGGCTCTCTGGGCGCCTGCGTGGGGTCATCTTTCTCCCTGTGGACAGGGCACGTGTGGGGCGGCCACAATCCCTGGTCCCTTAAAAGTAGCTTCAGCTGCCTCTCCGCGGGTGTAGCCGCGAGCGAGGAGAGGGCCCTAGGTCTCGTGGCTCCTGTGCCTCCTGGGCCTGGGCCAGCCCGCCCCGTGGGTCCTCAGGCCGGGGACTCATCCCACATGAGCGTCACCAGCGGGACTCTGCTCCTCCTGACCTGGGCACGGACTTGGCTCTGAGCTTCCTGGCTGCCGAGGTGAGCGGGGAAGTCCCCTGGGTGTGCGGCTCTCACTGTCCACTGGGATGTCTCTGCGGCGCCACCACGGCCGATCACCGCCCACCGCAGACCCATGTGGGTCAACAGCCTTGTCCCCACAGAGTCCGGGCTGGGCCCGCCCCGTCCAGCGCCTGGTGGGACCTAAGGGAGCCTGAGGGTCGGGGCCTGGCCTCCCGGGGGGCGCACAGCGGAGCCCCTGCTGACACGGGGTCACGGGGCTGCTCTCAGCTGCACAGGTGCCTGCTTGGGACACAACCTGCTTCCTGCCCCTGGTCGTCCCCGCCCCCTCTCCCCTGCACTGTGACCTCCACCCTGCGCTGGGCCCTGACTCCCCTCCCACCCCCTCTCCCCTGCACTGTGACCTCCACCCTGCGCTGGACCCTGACTCCCCTCCCATCCCCTCTCCCCTGCACTGTGACCTCCACCCTGCCCTGGGCCCCTGACTCCCCTACTACCTTCTCCACAGATCCCACCTCCACCTGCCCCTCACCTGCTCTCCACCCTCCCATCCCTCCTTTCCCTGCACTGGCCTTGTCATGCTCACCATCCCAGTGGCCAAGCCCTGGGCCGCCCCCGAGGCCTCCTGTGCTGGGGCCTTGCCATATCTAGCTCCTCCGCAGCCTGCTGGTGGTCCTGCTCCTGGGGTGGCCCCGTCACTGCTTACAGGACACCCCCACCCCTGCACAGTAGGGTCTGAAGGCAGGATGAGCAGAGGCGCCCGGCTCCACGGGGGCGTCATCCCGAGGCCTCATGGATCGTCGGGGCTCTGGCAGATGATCCTGTCGGGTCTTCCAGCGGCGCTCGGCAGCTGACCCAGCTGAGACCTCCACCAGGCTTTGTGGGCGGGCGTCTGTCCTCCAGCGTGGAGCACAGATCCTGGCCTGAGTGGAGCCACCCAGGCCGCGGTCCTGTCAGCCGCCCGGCCCCCACCTGCGCCCGCTGTACCCGCCCTGCCGCCTCGGCCTTGACCTCTCCCGTCAGGGGGTCGAGGAGAAGCAAAGGCTGGAACGCGGCACCAATCGGCCCGGGAAGCTCCGCCGTTAACTTGGTGGGTGCTACCCGAGGACTAATTAAACCAGATGGCGGTGAACCCCCAGTGCAGGCACACAGACACTTTTACATTTAAGTTGATCAAAATTAGGTGCCGCAGCATATGCTGGCGGAGATTAAGGACGTTTAACTACATATTAACGGCTTCTCCCCATCCCCATCCTGGTGATGTCAGCACAGCCCTGCCCCCCCGCGGTCCCCTCGGTGTCACGGGGACCTCGGGGCCCCGGGTTAGGTGTAACATCAATGCGTGGGAACGGGGCCTGATCCCCCGTGGGCATCGGGAGCCTGGGGACCTCCCCCAGGCCCGGGGTGGGGTGGACGCTGTCCCAAGGGCATCTCCGCGGCGATGCGGCAGTGACTGTGGCTCTGCAGGGCCAGCTTGAGTCTGCAGGACACCCCGGGTCCTGTTTGTCACTGTGCCCCTGGCTGGTGGAGGGCAGACTCTCACTTTCTGGGGGTCGGGGTGCAGGCTTGGGGGGGACCTCTCCCCAGACCCCCAGGCCGAGTGCACGGTGGGGTGGGGGTGCCCCGGGGTGCGGGGCAGGCAGGGCCCCAGGGGCCCCGGGTGCACGCTGCCTGCCTCTGGGCCTGCTCTCTGAGCATGGGGCGCTCACTCCGCTCTGCTGCCTTTAGAAACACCCGGGTGGGTCGTGTTCTTATCGGAGTTCACTGGACACACTCGGCCGTTTTGGAGCACACGCTCCATCGGCGTTGGGCAGGTCCCGGTGTGTGCGGCCACCCCTGCCCGCTCACGGAGGTTTCCATCTCCCTGAGGAAGCCCCAGCCACCCTCCCCGAAGCCCCCACCCTCACGGTCCTGGAGGTGAAGGCCGAGGGATACCCCCCTGAACGGGGCGGGGGACGTCAGCAGAGGGTCTGGGCACTCGGGCAGACGCGTGTCGCCTGCCCTCCCCGCCCCAGGCAGGGAAACAAAGACGGTGACCCTGCTCCAGGCTGGGCTTGGGGTCTGGCTGCGCCGCTTCCCCAGACCTTGGTGACAGCCCGGGGATGTCCTGCTGGGGACGTTCCTCAGGCCACTGTCCCGTCTGCCCGGCGGTGTCAGCTCGGGCTGGATCAGGCCTGGAGCTCCACGCGCAGCAGGCACATGGTGGGAGCCGAGCTCCTTGGCCCCGTCCGCCTACCTGCCAGCACGCGTGCCCCCCCTGCCCTGCGTCCTCCTCCCTTCCGCGGACGTCTGGGGGCACACGGCCTGCGGACCTGACTCCGCCCGGGACCCTGGAGGCCGGTGTGTCCAGCACGCACACATCCGGGGCTTCTGCCTGAGGGCTTGGCTCGGGGCCACTGGGGCTTGGATCGTGTCCGGGTGGGAGGCAGCCCCGGGCCGGGAGGCAGCAGACCCTGGCTGCACCCCCACCCCCTCCCGTCCTGCAGCCTGGACACTGGATCCTTTCACCCAGGGGCAGCGGGGAGGCTGGAGGGCGTGATCCCTGGGGCCAGGGCTCTGTGGGTCCCCGGGGCCAGGCCTCCCTCCCTCCCACCCTCTCCTCTTCCTCCTTCCTTCCCCCGCCGGCATCTCTGGGCAGGCACGGAGGGGGTGAAGTCCTGGCAAAGCCCACTCTGTTTTCCAGCCCAGTGACGCTCACATGTGACAGCAGAGGGGACAGTCCTCCTCAAAAGCCCCTTTGTTTATTCTGGCTAATTAAGAAATAGCAGCAGGCCTGGAAGGGGGCCCCGGCTCCGCGTCCTCTCTGGAAGTCGGCCATGGTCATAGGGGCTGGACGGGCACAGCCAGCGGCTGAGCAGGATTCGGGGAGGACCTCTCGGGCCCAGCACCGCGACCTGCGGCCGCCCGCCGGCCTCCAGCCCAGGCTCGGCCTTCTTGTCCTGCAGAGGCTGGGAAGCTGAGATGACTGGGGGTGGGCGTGGGGCCTGGGCCCCGGGGGGCGCGCTGGGAGCCCCGGGGCAGGGGCGGGTCTCAGCTTCGGGGTCTGTGAAATGGGACGGTGCCGGCGCTGAGGATGCTCAGGGCTCTCCCTCTCTCCCTGCAGTCCCGTGCCCGGGGGCCCCACAGCGGGCTGCGGTCTCTGCACCTGTGGGGCGGGGAGAGTCTGAAGGGGCCCCTGGGGTCCCCGTCCTTAGCCCAGTGGATGATCCTCCAAGCCCCTGTCTGCTCAGCTGCATGGACTCTCAGGGACGAGGACATTCGCGTGCACGCTCTCCCTCGGGGGCTGTCCCCGGGGGTCAGGCTCCTCCTGCCCACGACCATGCGAGCCACAGGGCTGTGCCTGGCTGAGGGGGGCTCCCCTGTATTTGCCCCTCGCCCGTCATGGCCAGGGCTGGGGTGGCAGCTGCAGCTTCTGATCGGCGTCGGAACGAAAGAGCTCTCACCTCTGAGTGTTGACGGGACCCACCCGACGCTGGCGTTTGGCTCCGACTCTTACAGATTCCCCAAAGCTGCTCCAGTGCTCGGCTGGACGCATGGTGACCGGGACCCAGATGAGCTGCTCGGAGCCCTGGGGCCTCGGTTTATGGGTCTGTGTAACGGGTGCGGGAGCAGAGGGAGGCGGAGCCCCATGAGGCCTCCATGGCCAGTGGCACAGGGAGTGACGTGCCCAGAACCAGCCATCCCCGCCTGCAACCTCATCGCGCGGGGACCCAGGGACCCTCCTGCCGCCCCTCCCGCGTGCCACAAGGGACTCCTCGAGCTGCAGGGTCCTCCAGAGGCGGGCGGGTGGGTGATTGCGGCCAGTTTATACGCCCTCAGAAGGGGACCATCCCCCCCCAAGGTCACTGGGAGGCTGTGGAGTCGCCCCTCATGTCTCCAGGGCGCTGGGCGGACGGTCACTCTGAGACGGGCGGATGCTCTCGCCTGGTGCCCTGAAAGCTGCTCTCACCTGCACGGAAGCCGTATGTGTGCCCGGAGGAGGGACAGGGCGTTAACAGGATGAGAGGGCCGCCTTCCTCCCGGCAATCCCAATCCCATCCCAGGTCCCCACATGTGGCCCCGCACACGTCCGCCCCGCCCTGCCCCCCCCCCAGTCCCCCGGGAGTCACCGAGGAGCTCTGGAGGGCGGGCCTGAGTCTGCAGAGTGGGCCGGGAGTGAGGGCGCCTGGGGACAGCCGGGACCTTGTGCAATCAACAGGCTCTTAGGGGCTGACCCCAAGCAGAGAGCTCTGGGGTAGTTTAAATTTGAAAATTAACATGAAATCAAAAGAGACAGAGTAATTTTTCATTCTGCTTGAAAGGTTATTTGCTTTCTCAGCTGATGCTTAGTGTACTGATACATGATGTCAAAAGGTAAATGATTTTAAACCAGATTCAATTTAAATTTCATTACATATTTGTAGGAGATGGAGCCTCCAAGAATCCCTCGCCTTCTCTTGGTGGATCTTTCACTTTTAATAACTCTGGTGCCTAATGCCCTAATCTATTTATTATGCAACCATGTAGCAGGGGCGATGCTTCTCACGCTCCCCAGAAACCCACTTGGGATGCCTGAAACAGGCCTGCGGCTCCAAGGGCGGCCGTCCAGGGGGCCGAGCACCATCTGAGCGCCTCCCGACTGTCCGGGGAGATGCAGGCTCTGGACCTGGTTCCCAGAAGCCGCCAGGCCCCAGCATGCTGCGAGCGGAGGCAGGCTGTGCCCTCCAGGGGCCTTGGTGTCCCCATCTGCAGCGTGGACAGCCTGCGCCCTAAGGCTGCACGCCTTACGTCCAGCCTTTCCTCCAAAGGAAGTGGCTGGAGCCCGATTCTGAGGCCTGGAGGCCCGGGGTGCAGACGTGCAGCAGGCACTCAGCCTCTCTGCCTGGTGGCCTCACCAAGACGGGCGGGATAGTGTCCCCTCGAGGGCCGTGTCCACCTGGGCCTCAGAATGGCCCTGTTTGGAAGTAGGGTCTTCGCAGGTGTAACTAGTTAAGGAGAGGTCACGTTGGGGTGGGGTGGACCTGCCCTCTGTGACCGGGATCCCTGTAAGAAGAGGAGGGGACGCAGAGACCCCGGCACGTGGAGAGGAGGAGGCAACCCATAAGGGTCGCAGCCACAGAGAGACCCAGCCCCGCCCACGCCTGGACCCAGACCTCTCCCCACTAGGCCACAGTGCCTCCTCCTCCCTCAGTCTGGGGAGTGAGAAGCGGGAACGGCCCATTTCCGTTGTGTCCTGGCCTCCCCACCCCCAGCTGTTGAGTGGCCGCAGGTGCAGAGGCCCAGCCGCAGAGGGAGGACAGAGCTCTCCGGAGAGCCGGGGGCAGGCGCACAAGACACACCTCAACGGATGGTATAGAGGCTCCAGTCTAGAAGTTTCCGTCAGCACAGGCCTGCCATTGCTAGCTGACCCTGGGCTCCAGCTGGGGCCTGTGAGGGTCCCGGGGACTGTGGGGAGGGCCAGGGTCCAGCAGGTCACCGCCCCGTCCGTGCTCCCTGGCCAGCTGCTGGAAGAGCCCAGGGGTGGGTTGCGGCATGCCCATGTGCAAAAACGTGTCTGTTTGCAGGGGGGTCGTGCCCCTGGATGGAATTCTTTGTGGAAATCAGTTGCTGGCGAAATCTTCCCGCCGTGGCTGCAACGCCGCGGGACCCAGGGCTCGGAGGGCAGGGCTGTGAGTGGGCTTTCCCCGGCCCACCCACTTCACCCATCACCCCGTATCACACAGTCCTCCGCTTCCCGTACTAGCAGGATGCTGCTCTCAAATGCACACCCAGGCACTTTAAAAATAACGTTGGTGCATCAGGGAGACATTTCTCCCCGGTAAGGGTTTACTTTGTTTTGCAACGTCGGCCAGGGAGGAATAGGGGGTCGCAGGTCATGGCCCGGGCCCTTGGGGGCAAAGCTTGGACGCTGAGCGCGCCTGTGCCTGGCCTAGGCCCTGCGCCCCGGCCTCCCGCCTCCACCCCCGCTGCGGCTCTCCGGCTGGCTCGTTCCGGCGCGCACAGGGAGAGCTCGAGATAATTGCCCGGGCATTAGTCGCCGTTAAACTGGGGATAAAAACAAAGGGATCCTGGAGCACCGTGCGCAGGGTGGCCGCTGTGTCTGCAATGTGCAGGACAGCCCATCGTCCCGGGCTCGGGGCTCTGCTGGGAGGACCCAGGAGCAGACCCCTGCTGCCGGGAGGGAGCCCCCACCTCCGGTCGGCGGTGCTGGGAGAGCGGGCGGGCTGGGGTGCGGCTGGCTCGCCACCTGTCGCCGCTCCCGTGTCCACGGGGAATGTGTCTGTCTGTCGCCAAGGAACAGGGCATCGGTGAGCCCCGGGGTGAGCCGCTGGACTTCCGTCTCTCCCAGGGGGGAAGCCTGGAGGCGGCGGCCCCCTCGCTGACTCCTGGAAGTCAAGGGGCCCTGGAAATCAGGCGGTTCCTGCGGGGCTTCCTGCCCCGCGTCCTGTCCATGCATCGTGGGAGCCCTGGGAGCCCATGGGTATGTGCCCGCCCCCCCAAGGGAGGACTCGTGGCGGTGAGGCCAGAGCAAGCAGGGGGCCTGCTGAAGTGGGATACGCCTCTCCACGGCACTGCAACACTGTGGGCCTGCGGGACCTGCCTTGCATCCAGCCTGTCCTGGGGCAGCAGGGGATGGAGGATGCGGCCGCCCGGGTAGCCAGAGAAGCCCGAGGGGCTGGGACCCCTGGACCCCTGGGGGAGGCCAGGCAGGACACTGAGGGCCGGCAAGCATTTGCAGATGGCCAGGGGCCACGTGGACGGGCTGGGGGCAGCATCAGCCCCGCGCCCCCTGCTTCATCCCAGCCTCCCGCTCCCTGGCCTGTGTCTTGCTCTCGTCACGTGCCAGCATGGGGCCTGCCTGCCCTGGGCCGTCCGCCTGACCCACACAGGTCCCAGCGGCCAGGTGTCCGTGGCCAGCAGCAGCCGGGGCGGGCTCTGAACGGGCCCGGATGGACGCCCTTTGGCTGGGACCGGGTGCTGGAGGGTTTGGGATGGAGACCTAAGGAGCAGGGGATGTCAGGGGCGTAGGTTGCCAGAGACAGGTGGGTCCCAGTGCCTCCCACCATGGGCACTGATTGGCTTTGGCCCGTTTTTGACCTCGTGCTCACCATGTAGGATCTGGACAGTGGTGGTTGTGATGGGCTCAGCCCCCGTGACACTGACACGGGGACAGGCCGTGGCTCCACCCAGTGTGTGATCTGCTGAATTAAAATGGTTTGTGTGAAGGAGGAAGTGAGATGCAACATGAAGGGGTTGGACAGAGAGGCGACGGTGTGTGCCCTGGGCACAGGCGGGAGGGAGACGCACACACCCCACGTACCCGGCTGTACTCCGCGCCTCCCCACCCAGGTCCTGGCACCCAGAGTGCGGGTCTCTCCCCGGAGGAGGCTCCTGCAGGCGTCAACGAAGCCCAGCATCTCTCCGACTGTGGCCTTTGACCCCTTGTTGATGTAAAATCAATCTGAAGGGTCAGGATCATTTTTAATAATGTGAAGATATTTATGCACCGAGAAATTCCGTTTTGTGGGGTGAGACCTGGAGGCGGGACGCGTGCAGAGGTTCCCGTGAACACCACGCTCGGGACACAGTGTGCACAGCCCTGGATCGGGGATGCACGTTGTTTGTCTGCAGAGCCGCAGCTGGTCTGCTCCGATGTGTAGCTGAAGGTCCCTCTGCACATGGGCGAGGCTGTTGTTCCGGGCTGGATTCTGTCCCCCAAAACGGGTGTGTGCACGTCACGACCCTTAGGATCTCGGAGGGTGACCTTATGGAAAGAGCAGCGTCGCAGACGTCCCCAGCTGAGATGAGGCTGCAGTAGAGTTGGGCAGCAGTGCTCCAGCGTGACTGGTGTCCCCACAACAATAGGGCAGCATGGAGATGCGTGACACCCATGGGGAGATGGGCACTGAACCCAAGGGCAGGGGTTGGCCCCGAACCCCGAGATGCCGGCAAAGCCCTGGGAGCTGGGAGGGCAGGGCCCCGCAAGGAAGCAGCCGTGCCCACTCCTCATGCTGGGCCTCCAGAGCTGCTGGAGAGCCGCCCTGTCGGCAGGACTTCGTTGCGGGCGTCCCAGAAAGCCATGCCTCCTGCATCAGCCACCAGCCTGCAGCTGCCCCTGATTGGCAGGCGGACTGTCCATCCCTCCTGAGCCTGGCCCTGGGCCCGCCACCTGCTGCGGCCTCCGCACCCCTGGCTCCCCGTCACCTGGCCGTGCCGCGTAGGGGAAGCACCACCTGCCCCAGTCTGCCAGATGCCCTCATGCCTCCCTGGTCACGGCCACCAGGTGACCCTCCCGACCCTGCCCCGTCTCCCCCCAGGAGGAAGGGCCGGCCCCAGGCCTTTGCGTGGAGCCCCCACTGCACGGAGCTTCCCCAGGTGTAGGCTGCAGCGGAGGCGGGGCGGGGGACGGCCCTGGATGCCTGGGAGCTCTGGGTGCTGGGGGCACGGGCTGAGGAGCAGGGACTGGGTGGGGGGGCATACACAGGGGAGCCCGAGCGCGGGGGCACTGCTCAGGGCCGGTGCCGGGTGGGGTGGGGTGCAGGGCGGGGGCACAGCAAAGAGCACCACAAGCAACCAGAGATCACAGCCCTGCTGCCCAGAGGACAGGAGACACGTTCACACTGGCAGCACACTCAACACGCAGAACAGACACAGTGCACACACATGCACAGACCACATAGATGTGTGGGCAGTGCACATGGACAACACACAGTGCACATGCATGCACAGTATACACACACGCACAGACCACACAGACACGTGGGCAGTGCACACATGTGCATAAGGCAACACACAGTGTATGCAATGCATGTACAGACCATACAGATACACGTGGGCAGTGCTACAGGCAACATACATGGTGTACATACATGCATGCTTGAACACAGACATATACATGGGCACATAATACAGAGAGATGGACATTTCACACATCTGCACACGGATACCACAAACATGCACGTGGACCGTGCACATGCACATCCAAACACAGCACACACACATACATGGACAATGCACACACACACAGATAGTGCTCACACATGCACAAACACATGTGGTACATAGCACATGGCACATTGTCACATGGACAGGGCACAAACATGAATGCACAAACATAACAGGTGCACACAATGCACATATGGACAGTACACACATGCACACACACGACGGTATACACGTGCACACAGACACAACATGCAATGCACACCCAGTGCACACATTTGCATGTACAAATAACACTCATACGTGGACACACTTGGAGAGTACACGATGCACACATCGACAGTGCACACACAGGCACACATGGACACTGCTCATGTGCACACACAGTACACACACACACAGTGCACATGCACACACGCACATCCACAAGCACACATGCATGCTCCCATTGCCCCGGTGTGGCTGGTGCAGGGTGCCCCCAGAGGTGAGCACCCACCAGCCTTGCCAGAGGTGTGGGTGACTAGCTGCCACCTGAAGATTTGTTCACTTGACCTCCAGACCCCCGATGTGGGGAAGATGGAGAACCGCCTTCTGGCTGCAGCTGGGCCCCTGTGGCATTGCTGGGGCAGAGGACTGTCTGCGAGGCTCCACACCCTCGGGGTCCCAGCGGGGACGCGGCCCAAGGGGCAGGAACTGTTCCTTGGGTGGATGCAGACTCTTTGAAACCACTCCTCTTTCCCTTTATTGCACTTGTGGGTCACTGTGAGCTTTCCCTAGTGCTGGGGTCTGTCCCTGCCCTGCAGGGGTTCTGGGAGGGTCAGCTTCCTTCTTGGGTGGGGATGCTGCCCATTTGCTCCAGGGACATGGGTCCCCTGCTGGCCCTATGACTGCTGGGAGCCAGGCCTGAGACCAGGGTCCATGTGAGCAAGGTGAGCAGCCCCCCGGCCTGGTGCCAAATCAAGGTGCCTACTTGGCCTTCTTCTCTTCTGGAGGCTCCTCCCCTTTCCAGCCCCTGGAAGGGCTGCATACCCTCCTCCACCTCACAGCCGGGCCAGGGACATCTGCTCTCCCCTCGCCCTCTGTTTTTGTGGCCCAGTCTTCTCTGCTTGCAGATCCCCACCTCCCTCTTGTGAGGACCCTGTGAGGACACTGGGCCCCCAAAACCCAGCGTCGTCCCCCATGTCAGGACTCCCGACTTTGTCACATCCACAAAGACCGGGGATTAGGTCATGCCGAGGGGTGGGGTCCCACCTTGGCTGACCCCTGGGGGGTCGGGGAGCCCGCTGGTCCCTGGCTGTTGGGTGTGTCACCCTTGCTCTGCCAGCAGCCCTCAAGCCAGCGTGGGTCAGGTCCTCGAGCAGCCTGGGAGGGCGCAGTGGTTCTCCCCATCTGGTGTCTGACGCAGCAGGTCAGGGCTGGGGCAGCAGGGGGCTCCCGACAATGCCAGGGGGCCACCCTTTGCAGGTTGGAGCGCCCTCTGTACCATGTGCTCACAGTCCCCGTGGGTGGGAGGTGAGATGCCACCGGCCTTGCCGTATTGACAGGGAAGAGGACACCTTGTAAGGCCCAAGCCATGGCCTCCAGGCAAAGGGGACACCGCGTCTGTGCAGCTGGGGGGGGGGGTCCCCTCCACTCCTGCAGGAGCCTGGAGGAGCTCCCCGAGCCAGGGCCCTGGTGGGCACAGCGGGAGACCCGTCCTTGGAGCCTTTGTCCCCGGGAGGGCCAGGATGGGCGTCCGAGTGCGCTTGCTCCCCCGACTCCGCGCAGCCAGCGGCTTTGCACAGCTGACCACACAGGGCGCCCGCTGCGCGGGAGCTCCCGGGGGACATCGCGCATTGTTTCCTCCTTCCTGGTCCTTGCAAGAAGAGACAATGTCCCGCGAATGCATTTGCATGTTGATCACGCTGTCATTATGTATCTCAGAGTTTTTATCGAGAGAAGAATGAGATAATCATGTTGGTATATACTGAATAGACTTAAAAAGATTGCAAGATGGCACTTTCATTGGAAGAGGGGAATTAGTTTAAAAATATGCTGTCAAAATATGTTGTTCTAAATGCTGAGTTGATGGTTCTTTTGTTTTGCTTTGTTTCTTGAATGTGTCATTAGGAAAAATTAACAATGGCATCAACTGTGGGACGGGCTGCAGCTCCTCGGCGAGGGGTGTGGAGTTGTCCTTGTCATTTCAAAAAATGATTTCCCTGCCTTTAAATATTAGATTTCTCATTAGGAAGGCTCATCAGAAGCTTTTTTTTCATTTTGTGAAAGTCAGATGTGTGCGTTTGGAGAAATCAGATGTAAGATGCCACAAACTGGGGCCGCGGTGCTCCCCTGGGTCAGCACCGCCTCCCCCTTGCCCAGTGTGGTGGCCCCGTCCAGCCCTGGAGGTTTCGGGGGGTAGGGGGTGGGGGTCTTCCTCACTGGGATCTGAGCCCCTGGAGGTGGACTTTGGTGGCAGCGTGCCCAGCGTGCCCATGGTGGCCTCTCACCACCTCTGGGGTCTCTCTGAACCAACGGTGTGTTTTGGAGCCCCGCATAGTCCTGCCCGCAGAGGACACTTGGGGAACATGCCTGGGAATGGATGGGCAGGTGCTGTGACGTCCAGGAAGGCAGGTGTGTCTGCATCAGCGGGTGAATGAATGATGCCCTGTGCCAAGGCGGGCTGAGTGGCCTAGCGGGACCAGATGCAGGGGAGGGCTGTGTGCCGACCCTGGAAATCCCTGGGGCCCAGGTGATGGGCAGCTCCCAGCTGCCCCCGGGTCCTTCCTCTCCCCCTCCCCCTCCCTCCTGCCTGGAAGATAGATCACCTTGGAACCGGGCCCCAGAACCTTCCAGAAAACAGACCAGGGTGTGGTTGAGAGAGACACAGGCATGAGTGTGAGCTCCCTCCATGCAGCTGCACCCCTGCCCTGCCCACAGCCCTGGCCGGGTGCCCTCAGCCTTGCCCGGCGGGCCCCGCGGGCTCCAGCCAGCGCTTTGCACGGCTGTGGCCACCGAGGCGCAAACCTCCAGGGGAGAACGTGGGCCACGGGGTTGCCCTCCCTTCTCCAAATTGGCTGTGCAGACCCCGGCTCCAGCCCCAGCATGGATGGAGGGTTCCCAGGGCTTCTCTGGGGTCCCCCTGCACCCTGCTGAATGAGCAGCTAGGTCACGGCCTTTGGTGCGCCCGGGTCTCCTAGCTTCCCACAGGCTCAGCCCAGGGCAGCGGCGGGAAGAGGGGGCCACGGAGGACGGGGCCCGGGAGACGCAGTCGTCTGCGGGCTGAGGACAGATTGGAGGCCAGGGCGGCCCCTCCGGCCCGCAGGCAGCCCCTTGAGGGGAGAGTGGCTCCTACGACCCTGGAGGACATGCAAGGGGCCTTGGCTGCCCTTCGAGAGCCCAGGAGTGCAGAGGCGGCCGCGCACGGTGTGGCCTGTGGTGTGGCCTGCCTCGGGGGCCAGAGGAGCACCCGCGGGGGCAAAGCAGGGTGGCAGGCACGCCCATCAGACCCTGTTCATGTGTGAGAGCGTTGGAGGCCTGAGTGAAGGTGATGGGGGGCATCCAGGCGGACGTGGGGGGTCTTCCACCAGAGTCCTCCATGGCGACGGGGTGGCTGTGGGTGCGGGGCTCATGGCAGGCAATGGGCGGGCCTCCCCTGGGAGATGCACCCTCACAGCTCACACTCGGAGGTGACCGTGGCCCTGGGGCGAGATGGGGGTCAGCTCTTGAACCAGGGGCTTTCGGGGTGAGAGCTGGGGCATCCAGGACTGCTGGGGGCAGCTTCTCCTCCAGGCCCCCGTGCGACGCCCACTGTGGACAGGGCTTTGGACGGGGCCCCAGGTCCTCAGACATCAGGCACCAGGCAGGGGAGCCTGGCTCCCTCTCCTGAGCTGACCCCACATCCTGCTCGGTCGCCATGGCGACAGGAGCAGGGCGGGCTGCATCTGCATTTTTGCAGCTGGAGGAGTGTGGTGACTCTCCCAGGTTCCCTGCCCCCTGAGGACCCAGCAGGACCCCCTGACAAGGGACAAGCTCCAGCCTTTGTGCCCTGGCCATCGTGTGGCTCCCTGAGAGGACACAGGCTGAGCCAACGTCCCAAATCCCCGCTCCCGACATCAGAGCTTGGACCCCAGGGTCCGCCTGGGCCTGGCGCCAGCAGAGCCTCTCCCGGGATCATTCATGAGTCTCTGCTCCTCGGCAAAGGCCTGCCTGGGGACGCTGGGATCATCTCGTCCAAGCTGCTGCTGTTTTACGGAGAGAAACGGAGGCCCGGGGTGGGTGCTGGGTCGGGTCCCAGGGCGGGGCCCGGGGTGGGTCCCAGGGCTGGCATCCGCCTCCTTCCTCTGTGCCTGGGTGGGACGAGAAACCCAGAAGCCTCCTGTGGCCAGCTCCTTGCCTCTTTCCTTTCTGCTTGGGGCCTGCCCTGCTGACGAGCCCTCGCAGTGCGGGGACTCCTGTCCTTTGTGCACTCTGGTCCAGACCTGCCCTGGCCCCGCCCGACCCTCCAGCGAGAAAGGGGGTGTGGGGCGGGGGGTGACCCAGCATGTGCAGAGGACCGGAGAGAAAAGCCGTTCGGGCTCAAGCGATCATGGCTATGGCATCGTGGTGCCTGGAGTCACCAAGCTTTAGTTCCCGGGGCCCCCTTGACTCCTGTGGGCTCCACGTCGTTCCTGCCAGGAGCAAGACCACATGCTTGTGGGTGATGGCAGGGGACAGCCAGACGCGGCCCGGGGGAGCCTGGAGGGGCACACAGCGTGTCCACCTCTGGGAGGTGTTGGCCGGCCCTTTGTGGCCTTTCCACCGGGATGTGCAGCTGCAGGACGCTGAGACCGGCCCTGGCATCCTGCCCGGCCCTGCCTCCTGTCCTGGGGCTGTCGGCTGTACTAGTCTCCCTGAAGCGAGTGCAGCGGGCCTTGCTTCCTCCTGTACCTGTGCCCTGGCCTGGGGATGGGGTGACCCCGGAGGCCTGGGGATGGGGTGGCCCCAGAGGCTCCCTGTCTGGGAGCAGGTGCATGCATGGGTCGGTTACAGAGAGTGCGTCGGGGCATGGTGGGTGGTGGAGGCAGCGGGCTGTGTCCCCCCCCAGCCATCTCTGTGCAGGATGCTCCAGCCCTGGACCCGTAGCTTTCAGCCCTCTACCTGGGGGCTGCCGCGGGAATGCCCCACATACCATCTGGGGGTGCTCGACCTTGCACTGGGAGCCACGAGGCTACCGGGGAAGCTGGGAACAGAAAGCACTGTCCAGAGCGTGGCCATCCAGGGCGACCCCAGGACTGCTGCCCCCACCCTCCTAGGCCTGGCAGGGCAGGTGGGAGACGAGGCCGTGCACCTGACGGAAGACCGGGTGGCCCCTTGTGCTAATGCCACCCCTGCCTGGGCGCCCACGTGGTCACCGCTCTGTGAGGGATTACAGGGACCTGCATGTAGTCCTCCAGCTGGGCCGTGGGCACTGGCCAGCTCCCGTGGGGTCCCCGCCTCACCCACACTCTGGGGAGCTCCCCCACTGCAAGCGGGTAAGGCCTTCTCTTGAGACCAGCTCCCTGCGCCCAGGCCCACAGCGGCTCACGTGCTCACCAGACAACAGTCCTGTTTCCAGGACTCTTTGGGGTTTTGGTCTTAGGGTTTTAAATAATGCGTTTGGGATGAGTCAGTAATTCTGCATTAAAGATAAGCAGGTGCTTCGGGGGCTGGGGCCACCCAGGGGACCACCCTCTGCCCTTCGGGGATGGAGGAGGCAGATGATAAATCCACGTCCTCTTTTGTGGGCTGGCTGTCACGGATGCCCCATCCCAGAGGCCTCACCCGATCCAAGCGGCCAGCCCAGGGCGCATCCTGGGACCCAGCCAGCGTCTACCCCCCCCACCCCCCACGAATGCGTGTCAGATAATCGGCCTGGGCCTCAAGCCCTCCCACCCTGGCTCCAGTCCGTGCAGCCCGCCCAGGCTGTGCGGAGAAGCGAGAGGGAGAGCCGTGTGTCCCCGGGCTTCCCTTCCTGAAGCCAGGGAACAAGCGGATTCCCTTTGTTCGCCCACGAGGTCTGTGTCCACACAAGAGCAGCCACGCAGCAGGCCCCGGTCTCAGCTGTGACAGCGCGTCAGTGCCGCGAGCTGCCAGGTAACGAGCACGCCCGCCAGCGAGGGGGTCGTGGGGCCCGTGATGCGCTGTCAGGAACCGCGGCGGGGCTTGTTTGCCACACATTCCCCGTGCGGGGACAGGGAGTCCCACCTGGTTATCAAAATCTGACATTTTGAAGCCGCTCGAGGAACGTTTGACTCCTGCGTTTCCATGTCCACAGCACGTGGTCTCCGGTGCTGGGCCTGCACGCGGGGGACGGGCGGTCCTGCTCCCACCATGGCGGCGGCGGCTTAGGGCCATGGTGGTGCTGTCTGTGGCGTAGGACGGGTTACGCACGCAGAGGCGCTTCGCCGTGTCGGGGCGGTGGCCCGCGGGCCTGCAAGGGCGAAGCTGCCCGGAGGTGAGAAGTGGCCACTGGGGCCTGGCTTGGCCCAGTTCCCCAGGGGAAGTCAGGACCCGGACCCTGGGGGCCTCCCGGTGTCGGATGCCCGTCCTGGAGGGGCTGGGGGCGGGCCGTGGTTGGGAACACCGGGGGGCGCCTGCTGACACAGGGCAGGGGCTGGGCAGCCAGCGCATGGGGCCGGCGGTTCTGCAGCTTCGCTGGGCGCCCGTGTCTTTGGGCAGCCATGGGGCTGGGTCCCTGGGACCTGAGCACATGTGTCCCTGCTTGGTCCCTGCACATGTCCACGGAGACACCCCCCAGGTTCACGGAGACACCCCCTGGGTCCACAGAGATACCCCCCTGGGTCCATGGAGACAGCCCCCAAGGTCCACAGAGACACCCAACCAGGGTCCACAGAGACATCAACCACGGTCCACGGAGACACCCAACCAGGGTCCACGGCAACATCCCCCCCAGGCCCATGGAGACACCTGACCACAGTCCACGGAGACATTGACCAGGGTCCGTGGAGACACCCCCCGGGTCCACAGAGACACACCTCAGGTCCACGGAGACTTCGACCAGGGTCCACGGAGATACCCCCCGGGTCCACAGAGACACCCCCCCAGGGTCCATGGAAACACACCCTGGGTCCATGGAGACAGCCCCCCAGGCCCATGGAGACCCCCAGCCAGGGTCCACAGAGACATCGACTAGGGTCCGTGGAGACACCCCCGGTCCATGGAGACACCCCCTGGGTTCACAGAGACACTCCCCAGGGTCCTTGGAAACACACCCAGGGTCCACGGAGAGACATCGGCCAGGGTCCACGGAGACACCCCTGGGTCCACAGAGAGGCGGAGCTGTCACGTGAACCTCCTCCTCTTATATCCCGTCCTAGTGGGTTTTATGAGGTGCGAGTAGATGTCCACGTTCAGGTGTGAGTACGTCCGTGCACAGGGGGACACACGGTCATTTGTCAACCGAGCCATCAGCACTGCACCGAGGTTCACTGAGCTCTGTGCTCAGGTGTCACTGTGCCTCCCAGCTCCGAGGGGCCAGGCCGGTTCCACCGAGGCCGGTACCTCAGGGCAGGGCCTTCTGCGGGCCCCCGAGTCCTTGCCCTTCTCAGGCCTCTCTCGTGGTCCATCATGACTTCTCCGTGTCTCCGAGGATGCTGTCTCCATGGAGTGAAGGCCAGGCCGGCTCAGCCCGAGCCCTGCAGCGGCAGCCGGAGAGACCCCAGGGGACCCCAAATTGGTTTATTTGCCAGGCAATCAGAGGCAAAGAAGGTGCTGTAATAGGACACGGGCTTCTGTGTCACAGGTGCCAGGCCCAGGCCCCGTGGGAGGTGCAGGGACGGGGGCGGCCATGGCCTCTCCAGAGCCAGGGCGCCGGCACCTGCAGCCCCACCAGGCCCCCCGCATGGGGAGCCCCCGGGGGAGGCTGATGGAAGCATCAGGGCGTGCCTGCCCACGGCCTCGGGGCACCTGCTGGAGCCACCCCCAGGTGATCACAGCACCCGAGATGCTTCTGGTTGCAGGTGACAAGACCGCGCAGCCCCAACAGGCTTAAACGGCAGAGGGGCCGTGGGGGTGAGCGTCCAGGCCCGCCTGCTGGCTGCTGGGGCCCTCGCCCCTCTCGGGCTGGCTCATGGTGCCCCGGTGGAGGGCGGAGCTGCGTCCAGGCCGGGCTGGCACGGGTCGAACCCCGTTCTTGCGCCTCGAGCTGCCCCGGGGACAGGTGGGAAGTGCCGATGGGCTGGAGCGAGTGGGGACGCCCCGCTGCCCAGGGCCGTGGTCACCCACGAGGAGGCTGTGGACGCGAGGCCGCTTCCTCGGGGCATCCTGAAGCCCGGGGATCACGGGCCCGTGAGAGCGTGCAGGTGCCCAGCTTGTACGCCCCCAGGTCCCAGCGTCACATGGGGTGTGCACCCCGCTGGCCTCCGAGTCCCCCCCCGACCCCCCTGGAACCTGGGCGCAGGCCTGCACGGCTCGGCTTCCTCCCTCCGACGCCTTCCTTGTTCTTCTCATGGATCTAAGCCTCGGGTCCCGCCTTTCTTTCCTCCTCAAGTTACTTCGCTGAAATAATCTCATCATTTGCCAATTATTCCTTCTCTACAAAATACTGTTTAGAACTTAGTCACTAACGTGCCGTGAAACACGCAGCCTCGTTTTCAGCTTCTGGCACTCAGAGGAAGATTTGCGGGGTCCGGCGCAGGGGCTTGTCTCATGTCGGCCGTGGACTACTTTGCATTGTCGGTGATCTGAGGGGCCGCTTATTAAAGGCCGGCCGGGGCGTGTCAGGGCTGCCGGGTGATGTACGTGTGGGTGTGAAGCTTTCGGTACTCTGACCCCAGGGGGCGTCACACTGGGAATGGGGACACGGCCGAGGGACGTGCCCAAGGCCCCTGGCCAGGAAGCAGAGCCAGCACCCAGGCCCTGGGGTGTCAGGGGCCCAACGGGCCCCTTCCCATGACCCCGGGCCTCCCGGGGGTGTGCAAGGGACCCGGCACCCCGCTGCCTGTGCCTCCCAGGTGCGTGTACACAGGGGCACAGGACCCCACGGCCCCCTGCTTCCTGGGGTGTGTGCAGCGACCAGGGGCCCTCCCGGCGCCCACGGCCCGGGGTTGCACACGAGGACTTCGTTTCACTTGCAGTCCCTGTGTCTCTGGCCAGGATTCCACGTTTGGTCTCAGACCTGCCTTCCAGGTGCCTGTCCACCCTCAGCTCTGGCCCGGGCCGGGTGTCTGGAAGGTTCCTGGGGTCTTGCGGTCACGTGTCCTTGTCCGCACCCAGAGGCTGATGCTCTCTCTCCCTGTCTCCAAAATAAATGAATAAATCTTAAAAAAAAAAAAAAAAAATACTCAGCATGGGACAGGCGTGATTTGGTGGAAGACAAACCGTGGGTGGGGTGGTGACTGGCTCCGGCTCGCATCCCGGAGCGTGGAGTCCCCCTGTCAGCAGGCGAGGAGGCATCCCTGCACGCCCACTGCCAGGATGGGGGGGGGGACACGCCGCTGCAGGGGTGGGGTGAGCGGTGGTCCCGGCGGCGTGGCCTGGTGGGGGACAGCTGTCTGCAGCAGCCGACCAAGCCCCCAGTTCCAGGGGGCCACGCTGGGGACACGGGCTGGCACCAGAGGGGTTAGGATGCCCCTCCGTGGTCCCCGGTGGAGGCGCACCCCCACCCACGCGCACTAAGCAAACGCTCAGCCCCAGCACCCAGAGAGACTGCCAGGCGTGCGTGTGCAAGGACCGGATGGAGGGGCAACGCCCTGCCCATGGCTTGCAGTGGGGAGAGCCACATGGCGGGGGGACAGCAGGTAGCAGAGCCCCACACACAGTGCACAGACAGGAGGGGCTGGGGAGCCCCAGCTGCACCCCACATGCCCCTGGCGGGTTTCAGGCCTCCTTGCACAGACGGCCCCGACACGGTCGGCCCGGGGGCAGGTAGGGAGGCCCCTGCCGCAGGCCACCCTCCCTGTCCGTCCCCAGCCCCGCCCAGGCGCCCGGCACCCACTCATGTCCACTGAGTATTTGCAGGGACGCCGGCGGGGGCCATCCCACCTACTTTTACCCTCTCCTGCAGTTCTGCTGGAAGGAAGAACCTCAAACGGTGCGAACCCTTCCCACTAAACACCCATCCGCCAGGAGAACCACGCTGCCCAGGGCGGGAGACCTGACCCGACTCGTTATTTGCAATAACGTTTGTGGAACTTAAAGACGAAAATCTTCATAAAAGGATCATAAAACGTAATCGCAGCCATGAAGCCGGCCGAGTGTGGGGGAGGCGACCTTTCCGGCCACTCCGGAGGAAATGTCACCCGGGAGAGCGGGCGCTGGGTGTTGCGTCCCGAGATGGCCTTCCTGCCAGGCAGGCCGTCACCTGGGGTGCCCTCAGCAGCTGCCCTGCGCCGAGTGCCATCTGGAGAGGAGAGGGGCCACTGCCACCAACGGGAAGTCGGGGCTGGGTTCACGGGTCGGACACCCGACAGGCTGGCACCGGAGTCGGGGTCGGGGGCGGCTTCCCTTGGGCAGGCGTGTCCTGGCTGGGACCTGCCCCTGAGTCTGGAGGGGCCCTCCTTCTCCACCACCCAGACTCCGGCGGCCCTAGGGCTGGAGTGGCAGGGAAATGAGGTCCCTAAGAACCCAAGGAGACCTGACACGGGCACTGGGCTCTGCCCAGGATGGCTTGTGGGCCGTGGAGATCCCGCCCCAGGCGACCTATAGCGTGGGCATGGGGTCGCGGTGGCGAGGCCAGCCCCGTGGGTGTGCAGCCACCTGGTACCCAGTGGGGCTGGCACAGGGGGGCCTGGAGACCCTCAGGCCTGGGGCTGTGCACTGGCGGGCTGCCCAGGACACATGGCCGGGGCGCCTTCCCGGCGGGGGGGCAGGGGGTTTCTCCTGCAGCCCTGACGTGCCCTGAACTCATGGCCCTGACCTGGGCTCCCGGTGAGCAGCCCCCTGGCTGGCCGAGGGCGTCCTGGGCCCCATCACCCCTGGGGGCCTGGGGGCAGCTTCAGCCTCCACCTTGCCGTGAGGCCAGTCTGTTTGCCTACGGCCCCACTGGGCCTCTGTCGAGGTGACGTGTGACAAGCAGACGTGTGGACCCTGCGGAGGATGCTAGTTTGGGCTTCACTCCAAGGAGCAGCAGCGCCAGGACGGGGAGGAGAAGGGGGAAGGCAGGTGTACCCCCACCAGCGCCCTCCTGGCTGCAGGGGAGCAGGTGTCCCACAGTTTTAAAGCCCCTCATGAAATCCAGCTTTGAAGATTTGCTTCCTTCCCGTGAGGCCTGGGGGTCTCCGTCACCGTCCAGGCCTCAGGAGCGGCTGCCCATCCAGCTTCCTGAGGTTTAGTCTTTCTGGCGATCTGGGAAGGGCATGGTTTGTGTATGGGGGGGTCTTGTGCTGAAGTTGGGGCGACGAGCTCCCCCGGGGGAGCATCCAGGAGGAGGTCAGGCGCGGTGCTGAGATTCAGGACCAACAGCCCCTCCAGGTCGGGTATGGACTAAAGCCTACGTGGCGGCCTTTTGAGCCGGGCGGCAGCTGGCCCCTGGGGTGATCTCCTGCCGGGGGGAGCAGCACCGGCCAGCGCCCTGCGCTCCAGCCGTGGAAGGAACCCCCAGCCACCTCCGAATCGCTCTCCAGCATGTAGGCCCTGAGCCAGTTTTCGAGTCCTGAGACAACAATAGGTTGTTCGAGTGCACTGTCCTCTCTCGGCACCGTCTCCGGAGCCCTTCCAGCAGCGCCGTGAGCCCCGTCACCCTGACCATGGCCTCTGGGTTTCAAAGTTCTTGGGGCCGCTGTTCTGATGGCCACCTGCCCTCCTGGTGCAAACGTCTGCTCAGCCGGGGCTGCACCCACCTGTCTCACTCGCTTATGATTTAGTGTAACTGCTATGACGTGGCTCCTGGGCCATAGTGGGTCCCCCAAGATGCAGCCGGCCCAGGTCTTAGCAGGGCCGTGTTCCCAATGCCCAGCAGATAGCCCGGCACACAGTAGGTGCTTAATGGGTGTCTGGAGCATGCAAACTTGCCTCACAGGCTTGTGGACACAGGTTGGGCTCCCTCGAGCATCCCGTGTGGGTGGGGATAGGGCGAGGGGCTGGAAGGGTGTCTGTACCCCCCACCGGGCTCAGGGGCTCCCCGGGAGACGGGCGGGCCCCCAGGACTACGTCAGGACCAGGCCTGGGCAGGTACAGTGCAGGACAGCCTGCAGAGGACGTGGGGAGCTGCTGTGGGTGCCCAGAGCCCCGTGGACTAGGTCCTGGTCCTGGCGGAGCTCAGAGCCCCGGCCCCCTGGCCCCTCTTTTGGAGGCACTGGTGTCAGCGAGGTGCCGTCCCCGAGCCTTGCAGGGCAGATGCACTCTTTCCGCTGAGGGAATGAGTGGTGAGGGACTGGGGGGCCCCAGGGTCTGTGGGCCCTAGGCAGGGCCGACCCCAGGAGGCTGGGCTAGCGTCGGGGGTGCTGTGCCAGGGGTCCCCGTGCTCCTGGGCATCGCAGGAGCAGCCCCAGCCATGCTCGCAGCTGCAGGAGAGTGGACCTGACCAGCCCCGGAGGCCTGTCCCTGATGGTCCCTCTGCTGCTCACCTGCAGGGACCTCCTCCACAGGGAAAGCCCCCTGCGCTCCTGGAGCCGCCCCCCTCCCCCGCAGTGTGCACACCTGTGCAGGTCCTGGCGTCGCGAGCAGGTGTGCCATTGCCAGCACGTGTTTGCGCGGCGCACAGTTGTCCCACCCTGCTGGCTCCAGGCGCCCCATGGGCTGCTCCCACCCGCCGGCTACCTGTGCCCGCGTGGTGAGGACTGAAAGTAGCCAGTTGGCTAGGCTCAATCTTTGTCTTGTTTTAAAAGAGTTTGTTTTTCCAGACTCTATCCAAGTCTGTTTTAATCCACCAAAAGAGGAGCTAAGTTTGATAAATAAAAGAAGATTAAAAATGGTAGAGAGAAATGTGTTCCCCCCCCACCCCAGCTCCCCAGAGAGCGCTGCCAAAATCGAAGCGTGGAAACAAAAATAGAAATGATCAAAATGTCTGATGGTGTCTCTATTTTCAAACGGAAAGGCGGTGCAGCCCTCCAGCCGAGCCGCTGACAGGGGATCCCACAGGCCTGCAGCCACCTGTCTCCTGGGCCTGTGCGCACGAGCATGTGGGGCCGCCTTCCTCCCCTGGGACATGAGCCTCTCGGCCTGCGCGACCCAGGGCAACCCCTGAGCTGTTCCTAGGGGAGCCTCGGGGTCCCCAGCCCACTGTGCCCCTGGGGCTTCCCTCTCCTCACCTGTGGGGTTCAGGGCACTGAGATCCCACCTTGAGCCCGGGTGCTCGTGAAGCAGACGGTCCTGGGCCAGCGTCTGGGCGGTGGGATGACTTGAATTAAGCACCAGTGGTGGCCAAGGTGACAGACTTGCTTCCAGAGACTCCAGGCCCCGTGCCGGCCCCCGGCCGCCGCTTCACAGGTGCTGCGTCATCGGATCTGCTCCGGCCCCCCGAGCTGGGGGGTCTCACAGTGGGTTTCAGGACCACAGCGGCGGCCCTGCCGGGAAGCACCTTCCACCCTGTCTAGCCCTCCTGACCCGGGAGCTCCCAGCGGGGCCTGACATGTGCACACGCAGGGCACTGCTGCCCCGAGGGGTAACGTACCTGTTTTACTAGTCGAGGAAATGAGGCTACTGGTAACTTGCCCGGTGTTTGATGGCTCAGCCGCGATAGAACCAGAGTCGTCCTCGTCCAGAGCCTCAGCCCCGCGCCTTCCGCCCCATGCCTGTCCGTGCCACACACTCATCCTTCTCAGAGCCTCCACTATCCTGGACACCCGGGACCCTGAAGGATGGCTCCCAGGCCGAGGCGACCCCAGGCGCAGCGGTTGGAGGACCTGCCCCCCGACGTTCCCCAGAACCAGTGCCTGTGGGAGTTGATCCCGGCGGCGGCAGCTCTTTCTCGGGGGTGAAACGTCCGGGATGTGGCTAAGTCTCCGGAGGTGACACGCCTGCCGCAGTCCCCCATCCTCCTCCACGGGCAGCGTGAGCTCCGCTTCTCAGCCGGTCCACGCAGGAACCGAGGCCTGTTGCAGTTAACGTTGCCCCCGCTGCCACCGTGGGGCAAGCCGGGAACCCGGGTGTGGTGCTCACGACGGTGGGTGCGCGGCGGCGGGGCTGGACGGACGGGGTCCCGCTGCTGATGGGGGCGGGGGGGACTCCAGGCTGAGGTGGGGCTCGGGGCCGCCCTGTGTGTGAAGCACGCATGCCAGGCCCACGGCCACTCCCTGCCCCTGCACATCACAGATCCCTCGGGCCGCGGGCCCAGCCGGGCACCTGCTCAGCAGCCCACACCCTCCCCAGTCCTCCGTCCTGTTTCCGGCATTACGTGTCACCCGGCAGGGACGTCACACCTCCTGCCTTGTTGCTGCACTGGAGTCCGTGCTCTCCGTCCATCGTCTTTCTGGGAACAAGGTTGTCGGCTGTGCTCACGCCCACGCTGAAGAGACATTCTTTACAGAAATCAAACTGACCTGAAGACGAATTCCAGACGCCCAACGTGACCTCGCTGGCGTGAAAGGACACCGCCCGTCTCACCGTAGATGGCCCCTGAGCTGCAAGCCTGGAGGGTAAACACACGTCACCCTTTGCCGGCTGGAGCCGGGCGTTGCCCGAAGCAGGGTCTTCCCCCCGTCCCCCACCTCTGTCCTTCCCAGACGGTCCCCAGAGATTAACAGCTGCCTGGTCCGCAGACGCTCGGCGCTGGCAGCGGTGGGGCGTGCGGGCCGTCCCTGCACACCCGCGGCAGCGTGACCGGCACGGGTGCCACGTGCCACCGCGCCCACCACATCACCTGGGAGCTGGAGGTGGATTACTAGTTCCAGATCCGTGCTAATCCTGAACTTTGGTGCGGCGAATGATTTCTGCACACATTTCAGAAAGGGGCCCTCATTGGAATTTAAATATTATTCATCGTATTCATGCGGTGGCATTTGGAGAAGGGACTGAGGCTTCCCAGGCAGCAGGCTCCGGGGACTCGAGCAGAACAGTGTCACCGAGGGGTCAGCTGGCCCGTGTCAGGTCTCGTGTTCTGGGGCCGACCACCCCAGGCAGGCGGCGTGTTCCCGGTGTGTGTGGGGGTGTCTGGGGCTGCTGCATCGGGTGGGATCATCTCTGGCTTCACCGGCCACGTGGCCTGGGGCGGTGGACAGACCCGCAGGTCCCCACGCGTGCTGGGGGAGCAGCCCCCGCCCCTGCCCCGTCCAAGGACCGAACGCACACACACACAGGTGAACAGGGCCAGGCCTGGAACTGGGGGCACCCGACGCCCTGAACAACGTGGGTCCTCAGGGTCCAGCTATGACATAGCCCCGGTCCCAGTGATTCACACATGGTGACTCGTCACTGTGGCCCCCCACAAAGTACCAGCAAGGGCCCCTTTTTCCCGAGGAGGAACTGAGTCACAACACACCCAGTGACCCGAACACGGGCCCCAAGTGGTTCCAGAGGCCGAGTGCTGGCGTCAGGGCTGTGCAGATGCCCGCTTCGGGGCGCCGCATCCCCGGGCCTCCCCGCCTGCTCCTGCCATGGACACGGCCCTGCCCACCCTCCATGCAGAACCGCCTGCGCCAATCACCTGCAGCCTTTATGCCTCCTTACGGGCAGCGTGAGGGCCTCCTGAAGCCACGCGGTGACCCTCAGCCACCGAGGGCAAGGCTGCTTGTGTCACTGGCCCCGTGTCCCCAGGGTCCGGTGAGGACCTGGCACTCCACGGCGTGGGGGGAAGGCATGACGGGGCCGCCCCTGGGCTCCAGGAGGACGTGCTTCTCCATGTGCTCGCCCAGGTCCTATGCCGCCAGGAGTGAGGCAGGAAGGTTCCAAGAACTGCTGAAAATGTCATTCTGAAATAACACGGCCTCGGAAGGCAGGGGGGACCCCAACCTCAGAAGACGTTCTGGGTACGCTGTCCCCTGAGGCCCGTCCAGGGGTGCGCTGGGTCCCCCTGCTCAGCACCATCCAGAGCCCCCCACGGCCCTGAAGAGCAGGGGCGAGGTCCAATCCAGCAGGGGGTGCAGCCCTGCAAATCCCCCGAGGAGGGGTGGGTGATTCAAGGCCAGTCTCTTGGGGATGGACGACCGGGCACATCCCACCCACACGCAGGGCAGGGACAGCGGCTCACTGGTTTTCTGAGCACATGCACAGGGACGAGCCCATCAAGGTTCCTTTCCAGAACTCCTTGGCATTTGACCCAAAGTTCGGGTCCCATCACAGGGTGTTGTCTGGAGGTGCGTGTGTACATACGTGCGTGGAGCACAGGGCGGCTGTGGCTTCTCTGGGGCTTTTGAGGACGGTGTGGGGAGGAAGACGCAGGAGGCGAGGGGAGGCATGGGTGGGGTCTTTCCTAAGACCCCTGTCCCGTGGAGCTCGGCCATTCCTCCCTGCTCCCGTGGCCAGAGCCACCCCCACCACCCAGCCCTCCTGAGGCTGAAGCCCGCGTGGGCCGCGTGTTCTGGGGCCGCGTGCCAGACGCTGTGCCAGGCGTGTGCAGCGTGTGCCCTTGTCTCCATCGGATCCCGGAGGGGGCCTTGCGGGGAAGCAGCTCTGCTCCCGCCGTCAGGGGGGGCCTCGTGGTGCTCACCGAGGGCTGCACATGGGCACCGGTGACGCTGGCCTCGGCCGGTGTGGGCGTCGAGGGGTCAGCTGCCCCAAGGCCCAGCCGAGGCCAGGGCAGGCCTCCGTTCTCACAGCTGTCTTGGTGTCCAGGGCGGGTCCACCTGGGCGTGGTGAGTGACACTGGCCAGTGTGGCACAGGCCTGGGTGTGAAGTGGGTCCATCGGCGGGGGGGACCCGCAGGCGGAGGGCTCTGGGTGTGGCCTTGGGAACGGGAGTGTTCCTTTGTTGGTCCCTTCCTGCCTCTTGGCCGCCAGCCGAGTCGCGGTCTTACCTTGACACCTCCCGTGTGAGGTCTTGCTGGTCCTGACGTCCCTCTCAGAGGCGTGGGGGACGCTGGCCTGGACGAGCTGTGGGCTGCAGAGGGGCTGCCAGGGACCAGCCCCCCTCGGGGCTCCCTGGCTCTGCACGCAGACGTGGACGTGACCACAGCCCCGACGGCCTGGGGACGGCCTGGGCACGGCCTGGGGATGGCCTGGGCTGGGGTCCCCTCCTGTGGGCCGCTGATGTAGCAGGTGGGGCGATGCCGAGGGGACCTGCGGGAGATCCGTGTCCCTGCCTATTCCCGGCGGGGCTTTGCCCATGATCTACGTCTCTTCATTGCTCAGGCACCTGCTCGGGCCCTGTGCCTCTGCCCCGTCCAGTCCCGGAGCCCACGGTCCCCGCTCTGAGGGCAATGGGGGACCCACGGCCCGCGCTCCCCCCCGCCCTCCAGAGGGCCTCCTGTAGATTAACTCAGCTTACTTGATTCATTGATCGCGTCAAGGGTCCGTTTATCACACTGACAACTGGAAAAACCTTAAATAAATATTTATCGTGCACAGAGGGGGTCTCTCTGGGCTCCGGGAGGAGGAGGAGGAGCCGGATAGCGTCCACTGGGCCTCCCTGGGCCCACGAGGTGGGGAGCCGGGTGCTGGAACATTGGTGCCCAGGGTGGGCTCCCCAGGGGTGATGGGGGGCGCTCGGCCCCTCGCTGTTCACCTGATGGCACTGCCCGGGGCATCCACGCTCTTCAATCTCCAGCTCCCCGGGCCCCTCGTCCCCATCTGTGCTGGGATGTGAAGCGAATCCTGTACCGTGTGTAGACCATGGGGGGTGGGGAGACCCCAACATGCGGCCCGACCTACTCTGCTTCCCAGGGGGCCCTCCTGGGGTCCGTGCCCTCCCCGAGAGCCCGGGGGTTCACCCACAATTCGGAGACCTGCCCTCTGCTGCCCCCCCTGCAGCACTTGGGGTGTCCTGGCCTCTGCCAGGTGTCCTCTCCTGGGGGAAGCCACCCAGGACCCGCCTGCATGGTGCCCGCCGCCCCCCCCCACCCCTGCCCTGCTACCTGTGTCTCCGTGGCGACATCCCTCATGCCCAGCAGGTACATGGTGCTGGTGGCTGGGCATCCAGACGGTCGGTCAGGGCTTGGCTGTGCTTGGGGCGGCATCCCCAGGACCTGGGCCAGGGACGGACACTCCTGAGAGCCTGGACACGGGGCCCTGCGGGGACGTGGGAGTGTAGTGGACATGCAGGGTGCCTCCACCCACACCCCCTGGGGGCCTGCGGTGGGGGGTCGGGCCTCTCACCCTGTGTCTGGCTGGGTGACGGGAGCACACTCAGGGCAGGAGGGCGGAAGAGGAGAGGAAGGGTCCTGGGGTGACCCCGGAGCCTCAGGGTCCACGTGGAAGGGTGAGAAGGGGCAGCAAGGCAGGGAGATCAAGGGCCAGGTGAGCAGGCTCCTGTGCCCTTGATGGCGGGTTTGGGGGACGGGCATCTCGCAGGCCGGCCACAGACACGCGAGTGTTTAGGGGGCTGGGGTAATCCTCAGTGCTTGGTGTTTGATGCGGCTGTGTGTGCCTCCGTTGGGGTCCTGCAACACGCCTGCCGCCCGTCCCCGCGTCTTCCTCTGCTTGGCACCCCTGGTCTCTCCCAGGGTGCGTGATCCTTCTGGAAGCTTCCTGCAGGGTTCCTGAGCTCACCTCTCATGGCCACGCAGTGCAGGTCCCACGCCCTCGGGCTCTCTGTCCCCGGCAGACGGCACGCTCCTCCTCCACCAGCTGCGTGGGGCCGGGCCCTTGTCTGTTGAGGCCTGTCCTTGCCAGGAGCCCCAAACATGCCAGGGACGCAGCCCCTGGCAGGTGCACCCCGCCCGCTGTGGTGTCCTTCCCAGGCCACTGGCGACCAGCGTGACTGCTCAGGCCACTGTCCTCTGTGAGCAGCAAGGGGATGCGGAACCTCCCCCAGAGCAGAGCTGCGGGGCCAGGGGGTGTCTCCGGGTCGTTCTGGAAGGACCCCCAGGCCCCCCGGCTCTGAAGGTGCAAGAGTTTGACGGCCGCTTCACTTCATCATTTTTTTTCCCATTAATAAAAATTAGGATAGGAAGGAAATTATCATAATCCAACACTGACAATGAAGCTTTCCCATTTACTTCTCATTCTGTGAGGTTTTTTTTTATTTTAATCAAAATGATTTATGATTAATATAGTGCATATTAAAACTTTTAACCTGGTACCTTCGTAAAGTAAAAAATGTTCCCAACATATTACATTTTTAATCACATGAGTTAATTACTCTTTAGGGAGGCTTTGGAAGTTCTGGGAAGGAGAGCATTTCAGATTTCAAAGAATGAGCGGGAGCCTGTCATTTAATGAGAATGCAGATGAGGCCCAGTGAGGCCCAGTGAAGGTCACCGCGGCTCAATCAGCAAATTATTACGGCCATTTATGGCCAGTAACAAGTGAATATTAAAAGCTATTGTTTTAACAGATTAGACCTCCAGATTATTATTATTTCATAATTTCCCAGGTGTCTGGGGTTAGATCTCGGAATTGCTAGATGCCGAGACACCCCCCTCACGCCCAGAATGCCCCTCGTGCAGGGTCAGTGTTCCCCAAACTGTGGATGCCTGTCCCTGGACGTGGGGTTTCGAGGCGGTCTCTGCGGAGAGCCCTATGGTCAGGTGTCTCATCCATGGGCTAGGGGGTCGCCAACAGCCTCCCCAGGGCAGCTCCTGTGCGTCTGCAGAGGTCCTTGGGCGGTACCCTTGGGTAGGGGGCCCCGAGGTGGGGGAGGCAGGAGGGGGGTGGAGGCAGGAGGAAGACAGTGGAGACGGGCAGGGCAGCGGGTCCTCCTCACTGCCCCAGTGGGGAGGAGGGGGAGGGGGAGGGGTGGGAGGTGGGGTGATACTGCGGGATGGGGCGGGGCAGGGCCTGGGCTCCACGATCCATGCACACAGCCTGCTCCGCACACCTTCATCCTGCCCTGTGGCCCTGGAGCATGGCCCTCGGCCCGGGTGCCTGCCCCCTGTGCCCCCTGCACCCCTTGCACCCCCTAAGCTCCCTGCACCCCCTCCCCCGGCACCCCCTCCAGATCCTCCACCCCCTCCACCCTGAAGCATGGCCCTCGGCCCAGGGCGCCTGCCCCCTACGTCCCCTGTGCCCCCTGCACTCCCTGTACCCCCTCCGTCACCTCTGCCCTCTCCACCCCCTGCTCCCCCTGTGCCCCCTCTAGCCTCCATGCCCCTGCGCCCCCTCCCCTTACACCCGCTGCACCCCCTCCAGCCTCTGTGTCCCTGCACCCCCTCCCCCGCAGGCCCTCACCCACTCCTGCTCCTTCCAGGACAGGGGCCAAGGGAGGCTGCATCCCCCTCCAGCTCCCGCTGCGGCTTTTGTCTGCACCCCGTTCCTTTCACACGACAGATGTTCAAGTGCATTTGTGTCTTCAGAAGTTCTGATCCTTTCTGGAGAGACAGAGAGAGAGTCGGGGTGTGGGGGGCAGGGTGGGCTAACACAGACAAAAAGGAAATGGCTAACCCTGGGGGTGCCTGAGGCCGTGGAGCATCCCACACTCTGGGCACCCCATACCGCCAGGGGACCCTGTCCCCACACGGCTTCTGAGGAGGGGTGACCTTTGCCAGCACCACTGTCCAAACCGCCTGCCGCAGCTGAGAAAGTGGGGGGCGGGGGTGGAGGCCCTCAGGACCCATCCCTGGGGCATCAGGCCGGGTTGGAAGCCAGGTTGGAAGCCTGGCTGGGCGTCTGGTGGATCGGGGGTTTGGCAAGGGTGGCGTGTGACCCCCACCCCCCGTGGGAGGTGTCGCTGCTGGGACCCTGGGGGAGGCTCCTGTCGGAGGGGCTCTTGGGCGGAGGAGAGGAGTCCGGGCAGGGGCGGGTCCCTGGGGATGCAGGGAGCAGCCTGCCCCTCCTGCAGAGTCGCCCCCTTGGGGCTCACGGGCTCCAGGGGCCTGCGTACTTATCGCCGCGCCTCCATCCCGCACACCGCAGGGAGAAGTAATTAAATGTAATAGATGCTGAGGTTTTTGAAATTACATTATTTAGGAGCTCCAGCTTACACACATACACACGCATGCTAAGCTGGGGATAATTAATAGATTTATTTAAATCAGCCTCTGCCATCTGCATTCATCGGGGGAGAGATGTTCCCAGGGAGGCCCGCGCTGGAACACCTTTGCTCTGTGAAGGGAGCAGCAAATCTCGCAAGAGGCTGCCGGTGGCCGGGAACCCGGGGACCACAGGGGGCTGACTCCCAGCGGGTATGAGGGGCCACGACCTTGACACGGCCAGGCTGTCCCTGCAGACGGCCGGACACGGTGAGGTGCACGGGGGCGCAGGGCCCCTCGGAGGCTGCTCCCAGGACCGACCGCGCCGAGCGGCACCTCAGGGACCTGGGAGCACCTGTCCCTCGTCTCTCCGTGGCCGCGGCCAGGGTCTCTGCCGGCTGGGCCTCTCTCCAGGATTCCCCGGGAGACGTTCCAGGCTGCAGGCTCTCGGCCTTCTGTCTTCCCCCCCTCCTCTGTGCCCGGGAGGTGGCGTCCCCATCCCTGGGGGTGGTCCAGAAGGAGCAGCAGGCTGCGGGGCGGGTCGCCTGACCATCGGTGCTGCTGACCAGGGCTCTTCCCTGGACCCTGCCACTGGAGAGAAGTGTTAGGATGCATCCCTGGAGGACCTGTCTTGGTCCCGGGAGCTGCACCTGAGTCAGGGTCTTGGCCGGAACCAAAGGGGTCTTGGCCATGCAGGTGATGCTCACCTGCAAAGGAGGAAGCAGGGCCCCAGGCTCCAGTTCTGGCTCAAGATTTCAGCAAACAACCCAAACATCTAGTACCCGCCACCACCCGAAGGTTTGGCGGGAAATCCCGCCCGCTGGACAGCAGCTCTGAGGGATACGAAGGGGACGCAGGTGTCTACGGGCACCGGGTTGGTGTGGCCTGGCCTCGGGCGGCGGTGGCCGTGCGCTCAGCACATGATATCCATGGGGCTCGAGGGGCAGCCCTGAGGCTTTACCTCCCAGCCTCGTACCTCCAGGTGTCGTCTCCCCACTGAGCGCCTTTCCCCGGCCCAGCTGCTCCCTGTCTGTCCTGCACGCCTGCCTCGTGTGGGGAAGGCCTGGACATGCAGCCTCCTGCCGCGTCCTCGCTGTGACCTTGCAGGGCGGCCTTCTTCCAGTGGACACTCCGGGGTTGCTCCAGGCGTGGCTGGCGCCTTCCAGGAACACGTCCTGGAGACAGAGGGGCTCCCCTGGGAGATGCGGGACGCCTTGGGGCCAGCACATGGGCACAATGCAGGGGCCTGGGGGGTGGGGACTCCTGCCAGAGCAGCCCCTGGGCTCCCCCCACCCCTGAGTCCTGGTGCTCACCCCCCTCGGGGCCACGGCCTTACTTCTGGGGACGCAGGTGTGGGAGATGTGTGGCCCTCGGTGTCAGGTGCTCATGGGCGAGTCTCCGCCCCCTAGCATCCCTCCTCCCCGACATCCGGGATCAGCACAGGCTCCTGGGGGCCGGCGGGGTGTCAGGAACTTGCGGGTGGGTAGAGAACCGGGACATGCGGTTCATTCTCATTCAGGGCCAGGGCCCCACCGTCCCGATGTAGTCGTTACCGCGTGCTCACGCGCTGTGGCTGCATTATGATGAGAGCTTATGTCCAATTTGCTGGGAGCCGGCAAATCGTCGTCTGCTTTTCCGTGGCACACATTCATTTGCTACTTGCCCTAGGTGTTTCTTAAAGTCTCGCGTTTTACACACGGACAAATTAAATCTTGGTTTGAATGTGTCCCTCTCCGGAGCTGACATAATGTGGTTTAATCGTCGTCACACCTCTCCAGTGTCTCCAGCCCATAATCATCTGCATTTTCCAGCTGCAGGTTACTTACAGGGACGCATCCTCAAAGCCAGTAATGAAGTTATTAAATGGAGTCGGGCCTGTTCGGGTCCTCGCCACTCTGCGTCCTGCCGCCGGCGCTCTGGGGGCGGCTGTTCCGAGCGCCGGGGGCTGGGGAGCATCCCCCTTCGTTCCCAGGTACCTGGGGGGGGCGTGTCCTGAGCATCTCCAAGCGCAGCCATGGGAGATGCGAGTGTGGACACGTGGGCGGGGCTGTGGGAGGACACGGTCCCAGCGGAGCCGGGGGGTGGTCAGGGGGGCATGCAGCGTGCAGCACCCACGCGGTCCAGATGGACCCACGGGTGGATGTGGGCCGGCCCCCCTCTGCGCCTCCTCTCCCAGCCCGCGGGCTCCTGGAACAGGTGCGTGAACAGGTGCGTGCTGGGCCATTTGCGGGGACGGGCCTGAATCCTGCGCCTGCCACGGATATGCTGAAACTCTAACCCCGTGTCGGTGAGGCCCCGGGAGGCAGTCGGGGCAGGCGTGTGGGGTTAGTGCCCTTCTTGGAAGACACGGGAAAGCAGTGACCTCTGTGTGTCTGGACACTGCGTGTACACCCAGGAGGAGGCCTGGCCCTGGAGCTGGATCTGCTGACGCCTTGGTCCCGCCACCCAGAGCCGTGGGCGACAGGTGTGCGGGCTGTGGGCAGGGGAGGACAGTGGGCACTCGTGTTCTTGCAGCCGTGGACCCTGAGCATGGATGGGGCTTGCTGGGGACGTGGGCCACAGCCGGGGGGCTCATTCAGGCCCCAGGGAGTGTCCGTCCTGAAATAGAGGCCCCACCCGGCCCTGGGCCCCTTCCCCACCCGGCCGACCCCTGCTGGCCGGGGCCTTTCCAGAGCCCTGCTGTCCCTGCCTCCTGCCCCTTGGGCAGGACAGAGCCCTGCCCTGAGCTGTGGCATGGCGCACGCATGACAGCAGTGACCGCTGCATTGGGAGAGCTGCCGGGGTCACCAGGGCGTCCACGCAGGGGTGTCTGGGGGGCTCAGGGCCTGGCCTGGCAAGCCCTCCCCGGGCACCAGTATCCTTCCTGTTTCAAGGGCAGAGACGCGGAGCCCGTGAGGATCTGGGCACGGAGAGCAAAGCCTCTCCCTCGGGGGCAGCGAGAGCTTCCTGCCGCGGCATCCCCCTGGGCTCCAGGGCCCTCGGCGTGCAGCACCCAGTGTGCCCAGCAGTGGTTCCCGCCATGTCAATGGGAGAAGTGCTCACGGATGCCAGGCGCCTCCTGCAGGCCCTCGCGGGGCCAGGCGCTGGACGGCACATGAACACGGGCCTCCTCTTCCCCATTCACCCCTGCAATAACCTGCCACTTCTCGGGGGCCTGGATGATTGACGCTGGCGATTACTGAGGTGACAATCACGGCTAAGAGCCGGTGTCCCTGTTAGAAAGTTCCAGACGCCAGCAGGTGGTAACACACCGCGCGCTCACAAACGGTGACCCCACACGTTTCTTAAAACCCAACAGCTGTTTTCTGACATCCCTACACGGGTCTGGGCCTTCGCAGAAGCCGGTGCTATTGGCTCCCGTGTCCCCGCTCACGGCCGGGTGCTCGACCTCCATCACTCTGGAAAGGGCCGCGGGGTGGGCTGCGGGGAGTGGCCTCGGGGCTCCCGGCGTGGGCTCTGTGTCTCAGGGATTAGGGCCATGGCGAGGACCCGGCTGCCTCCTGGGCCACAGAAGTGTGAGATGTCAGCTGTCGCTACCACCGCTGTCGTTAACACTCTAGAGCCTTGTCCCCCAGACTGGTTCTGGAAGGCGGGGTGGTCCATGATGCAGCGGGGCCAGCGCATTGTAGCAGAAAGCCGTGTCTCCCCCTGCCCAGGCCCGGCGTCTCATCTTGGTGGAGGGTCAGGTGGGGGGTCAGGTGGGGGGGATGGCCTGGACCCTGGCCCGGACCCCAAGGGCCAGGTTGGGACCTAGAAGGCCCGTGTGAGTATCCTTAGCTAGTGGGGGGGTGGGGCAGTGAGGCCAAGAGGTCAATGCAGGGAGAGCCCTGGGGCAGAGATGCCCAGTGCCATCCTGTGTCCTTGCTCCCAGTGCCCTCCTGGCTTGGCCCGCTCCAGGACCATGTCCTGCTCCGTCCCCGGCTGCTCTGTCCTTCCTGCCCTGACCATGCTGTGGGGCAGTACACGATGCCCCCCCCCCAGCTGTCCTCTTTGTAAAAGGTGCACTGTCCAGCTAGGTGACTTAATGTGGCATCCCCGGAGCATCCCCAAGATGAGGACATGTGTGCAGATGATGAGCGAGGAGGCCCGAGGGAGCAGCCATGAAGACGGGAGGTGGGAGGGTGGTGGCTGCCCAGTGACCACATTGGGCAGCTGCCCTCCCCCACCCAGGGACAGAGGAGGAGGACGAGCAGAGGCTTGGTGGCCAGCAGGGCACCTGTCATGCTGCGCTGAGGGGGTGTGGGGCAGCTGAGCAGAGCCGCGGGGTGTTCCCGTCACCGGCTGACCTCGTGGGGCTCTCTCATGGGTCCTGAGCTGCAGATGGGGACAGGCCTGCGGGAGCTGCTGGTCTCTGATCAAAGGCCTGAGCGGTTGGGCTGCTGAGGGGTGTCTGGGCTCCCCGGTGGTCCTCGCGGAGCTGACATGAGCAGTCTGGCCACCATCCACTGTCCGTTCATGTGGTCGGTTCCTTGGTCCACTGAGGACACGGGAAGGTCCCAGCCGTGGGCCATGGAGAAGCGGGTGGACAGGTTGCGGCCATGCAGGGAGCGGGGATCCCGGGGGCTGCAGGAAGCCTGAAGGCCGGCCATGCCGTCGGGGGGACGGTCACCGTCTGGGGGGGATGTCCTGGGGCCGCTTCATGGCTCTCCTAGCCGTCAGCAGCAGCAGAGCCAGCCCGCAGCCCCGGGCCGTGCCCCCGACAGCCCCAGCCACAGTGACTCCTCTGGGCAGCCCTGTGGAGGAGACAACCTGGGGAAACCAAGTCTCCGAGAGCTTTCAGCCTCTATCCACAGCTGTGCAGGGAGTTAGGGGCAGAGAACGGAAACCCCAGGAGACAAAGCCTGTCTTCCTCTGTCTCGCTGCCTCTCCGGTGGCCACGGTCGGATGGATGGCAGGGGTGGGGCCCTGGGGTGGCCAGGTGGGCTTGGAGCAGGAGCCAGATGGTGCCGGCTGGAGCTTCCCCGGAGGCACAGCCACGGCCAGCGGCAGGTGGGAGAGGACCCCGTGTCCCTGCGAGGGCGCCAGCTCAGGCACCGGGTGGGCTCCGGGACCACGGGAGGACCCGCTGCCGTGGCCGAGTGCCAGGCCTGCATAGAGCAGCGGGGACCCAGATGTCCCCAGACCTGCACTCGGGCTGCTAGACCGAGCAGGTTCGTCTCCCTCGGGGGAGACCTCCCATTCCAGCATTAAAGCCACGAGGCTCTCCATCCAGCAACATTCTAAAAAATATCCAAAAGGCCCGAGGCCCGGATCTTGGACCGTTGGCAGCCCTGCCCAGCTCGGCCTGCCTGGCAGTGCTGGCTCTGAGCAGAAGCTGGTGTTTTCTCCCGCAGACGAGGCCTTTCTGTCCTGCATGGAAGCCTTGGCCTCCTCAGGTCGTCCCGTCTGGAAGCCCTCGGGGCACACTGGACACCTGGCTGCCGCCCACCCAGCCCCTTGGCCCTGATCACGGCAGGTGCCGGGCTGGTGGGGCGGGCAATGCCTGGGAGCAGCGTCCCTCTCCTCCGGAGGGCCGGCTCTGGGCAGCGGGTCTGCATCCCGTTCTGTCCCAAGTGCCACCCAGGCCCCTGAGGCCCGTGGGAGGCACCACGGGTACACATCAGCTTCAGAGGATGGGGGGCCACCGGGCACCCCCAGGGTGACCCTCCCAGGTGCATCTTCCCACCCTGAGCCGACAGGCCGTGAGCTCAGCTAGTGTGAGATGATGTGTGCGGAGCGGAGATAAGAATTTGCAAAAGGGGAGCTGGGCGACCGTGGCCAGCATGCCAGGTAAGAGCTGTGCCCGTGCTGCGGGGGCAGTGGGTAGGGCTGGCAGAGGTGGGGGGGTCAGCCAGGGGCGAGCCTGCCCCTCTCTGAAGCCCCCTCCTCCGGGTGCCGCACGGCCCTGCAGAGTGGCTTACACGGGATGAGGCATAGATGGGGGCTTCCTGGCCGAGCCTGCAGAGGCGGGTGTGACCCGAGGGGCCGTGTGCCTGGGACAGGAGACGGGGCTGGTGGGGGGCGAGGGCCTGCCGGCAGCCGTGGGTACCACGTGGAGAGGCCCAGTCCCAGCCAGGGGCCAGAAGAGGTGTCACCTGTGTGTTTGTGGGGGCAGGAGGGGGTCACAGAGAGCGGGCAGGGGAAAGCCCCAGACCCCAGGCCAGCAGAGGCGCGTGCTCCCTGCGTGCTGGGTGCCCGGCCTGCCTGTGCCCTGCTGTCCTGCGGTTCGGCTGACCTCAGGGACCCGGGGTGCACCCTCCCTGAGCCAGGGGCCCTTCTCTCCCCCGGTCCTCCCCGTGTGCCCCGCCACGCTCTGCCCAAGTGAGGACGTGGACCTCGGTCGCCCTGGGATGTGCGGGGCTGGCGACGGCTCAGCGTGAGCCCGGCCAGGGCCTATGCCCCTTGTGAAGACGCAAACTGTGAGCACAGCCAGAGGTTCCATTCTGGGGTGAGGCCGGGGGTGTCCCCCCAGAGCCCCCTGTGGGGTATGACACTTCCTCTGCATACACATGGAGGGGAAAGAAGAGCCAGTGGGCGGGGCCCCCACGTGCGACGAGCTCTGCCCGAGGAGCTGTGATCCGTGCCCTGAGCATCACTGGGAGGTTGGGGGGTGGGGCACAGGGATCACCGCTGGGCCAGCGGGCAAGAGGCAGGTGGGGGGTGCCCAGCCATGCCAGGGCCTGGGGTGGGGGTCCCTTCGCCCGCCCCCGCAATGGGTGGCTGTGCCCTCGGCTGCTTTGTGTTCTCTGTGACGGGACAGTTTGGGGGAGGCTCCAGTGTGCTCAGTTCTGGGACAGGGTCACGGCCCCGGGGGGGAGTGGTGGTCAGGAGGGAGCAGTGGCCGCGCCCGGTGACCCACAGCCCTCCGCCTCGGTCATCGGGATGAGTGCTAGTTGAATGTGACCTTCTCAAAGTCATCCTAGCAAACCTCGGCCCAAGGACACGCGTGCATTTGTACACGTGTGTGCTCGGGGGTCCTGGCTGTCCCCTTGCTGCCTGGCTGCGTTCTCAGTGGGGGGCCTGCCGAAGTGACCTGGATCAGGCCGAGTCAGCTCCGTGTCCCCACGGGGGCTGCAGCAGGTGCATTTACGCCACAGGCGTCAGCACAGGGTACGACATGGGGATTCGCGCAGAGCCGCTTGTACAGCATCTCCAGTGCCCCACAGAGCACCGCCAGGGTGCCCCCGAAACGGGGCCCATGGGCGCCACGCGTCTCCCACTCTCTGGACGGACGTTGGGCAGGGCAGGGACTGGGGCTTCCTCCCCCGGGACGCGCACCCAGCTCGAGGTGTCCCCCTGCGTCCCAGCCAGCAGCCAGCACCCTGCACTTGGGCCCCTGGGGGGCGGAGCTCCCGCTGGGTCCTTGGTGCCAAACTCGGGTCCCAGCTCTTCAGAAACACGGATCGAGAGTGAGTTTCTTCTCCTTTCGATACTAAAAATAATGGCAACAAATACTGGCTTCCTGAAGTCCAGCCCAGCTGGGAAGACTCCAGATGGTGAAACAGAATTTAAGATAAAAGAGCTGGGCCCCCCTCCCGCCCCCCAGGAAGCCCACGTCGTGCGGCCAGCCTGGAGGTGCGGGGCCAGCACACACGGCTGCGGCGCGGACTCATGAAGCAGAGTTCTGCGTGAGGATGTGTTTCGCCGCTGTTGACAAACCCGTCGTTGAAACTCGAGGCTTTAAGAAGGAGCACGGGCCCCGGGGAATTCGTGTCTTTCCTCCGAAACCCTCTGCGGTGTGGATTTCCAGAGCGGTGCGTGCGTGCACACACCCCGTTCACACCCCCGCGTACCGCAGCATGCACGCTCAGACACAAACACAGGCATACGGGCAGAGCACGTGCGCACACATAGCTACGCACGGATGCACCGGTGTTCACATGCACACACCCACAAACAGTACAAACATGGGCATGCACCCACAGGACATGCGTGTAACCATCCACACGCACACCTGGGCTTGCATACAGGAGCCCGCCCCATCCGTTGTGACAGTTTGTCTTTAGGGGGCGGCTCTTGCTCACCTGGCCCCCATCACGTTCTCCCGGAGATGGGTGTCACCCGTGTCATGTGCGGGTGGGTGCCCCCTGGCATGCGGGTTGTGTGCACCCGCTGTATGTGTTCAGCGTGGTGCCATAGTGTGTACCTCGGGCGCTGGCACATCGTCATGTGTGCGCGGCGGGTATGTTCCGTGTCTATGGCACAGCTGCCATGTGCGCCCATTACGTGTGTCACATGTGCCTCTTTCACGTGCATGTCATGATCCTCCCCTGCATGCAGTGTGTGTGCCCAGTGTACGTGCCAGGTGGATGTCATGTGTGCCAGTGGTGTGCGTGTTCCCGTGCTCCCACAGCTGTTACGTGCACCGCATCACGCGTGCACTGCTGTGCACGGTGTACGTGTGCCTAGCAGACCTGCCCTGCGTGCTCCCTGCACACAGGATCCACTGAACGCGCTGGCCGCTTCCAGATGCCAGGCCAGCCTGACCCTTGGGCTCAGGTGGCGCCAGCCAGACGCCTCTTGCGCGTCCTGCTGGCATCTGGGCTCCTGCCACAGGGCTCCTGCCGGCCGCTCACAGGCCACTCCGGGCATTTGCTTCCTTTCTGTGCGCCAGGACCTGCACCCTCCACTCCGGACTCGTGGCACCTGCTGTGCACTCGCGCCTGCCCTCACCTCCTAGGTGGCCCAGACTTGGTTCGTTGGAAACCAGACACCCGTCGGCACTCACTGCGCCTGCAGCAGGCTTCCGGCACATTCCCCCGCCAACCTCCGGCCCTCCGCACGTGTCGCTGGGCCTAGCCTCGGCTCATCGCCCAGGTCTGCCCACTTCTGACGTCTTCTCTGTCCCTTCCCACTGCTCTGGGTTACTGACGGCCACGCGGCCTGCCTGGCCCCTCAGTAGTCCCAGAGGTCCCTTCCTAGGACTCTCGCTGTGCTGTGGCCCCATTCGTGGCCAGAGACACAGGGCTCGCCCGGGCTGTCCAGCTGTGGACCGAGAGCACCTGCCCCGAGTGTCTCATCGTTGTGAGCCCTGCTGTGGCTCAGCCAGCTCGGTCTTCCTGGGCAGCGGCCGTCTCCCTGCTGGTACCATCCCGCTGACCCACCCATCCTCTCCCCTCGAATACGCTCTGCAGGAATACAGGCGACCGCTTGATTGGGTCCAGGAGGCTCTCTCTTTGGTGGCCTCTGGGATGGCGTGTCCGTCCTTGGATGGAGCCTCCTGAGGACACTGGGAGTCCGGTTGTAATCAAGGCATCACAGTGTCATTTTGGGCAGGACGGCCCTTCCTCAGTGGACAAGCCTGGCTCTTCTGTCCTGGCAGGTGTCCCTGCGGCTTCCATGGAAACCCTGCCCAGGGTGCTGCCCAGGGCCAGGCCCTGCCTGTTTGTTGCATCAACTGTTCTTGTGGAAGTGGGGCCTGGGTCTCACGGTGTCATGCGAATGTGGGCCCAGCCACATGGGAGCAGTGTGGGCACCTCGGCAGAGTCTGCACCAGCCCTTGCTCTGATCCTGGGTGAGTGTGAGGCATGCAGCTCTGGGGGGCTTGGGGCTCCCCTCCCGGTGTTCCCGAGGTGGACAATGCCCTCCTGCCCCCGCCCCATCCTGGATCCAGGAAGAGGAGGAGCTACCCTCCCAGGGTGTCTGTAGGCCGTCAAGGCGATGCCGGACTTGCCCGGTGTCCCGACATGCAGCTCCACTCCCACGCGGCCTCCTGTGCCCAAGCCCTCCCCAAGGGTGTGGCCGTCTGGGTCAGCATGCAGGCCCGAACACTGCTCCTGTCCGCTCCCGAAGCCTGCCTGCTAGCTCCCTACCTGCTGCATTTACTGCGTCTTCCTCCCTCTGAGGATGCCACCCGGACTCTCCTCCACTGAGATGACTTCTCCCCATTAACCAAGGCCAGAGTCCCGCCCCAACACTCCTACGGCCTTTGGTGGTTGGAAAGTGCACGTGCTCACACCATTTTAACAAATCCCTGCAGACGGCTATTGCACACACACACCCATGGACATGTACACCATCGTCTTATTCTCTTCAGCTACTGCAAACCGTTGCGTTATATGGATAGAACGCATGTCACGTTATCTTTGGGAAAATACACTTTCTCAAATCATAGAACACCACATGGTCTGTGTGTTAAAAAATTCAAGCAGCCAATTAAGTTTTGAAATGACAAACAGGATTCTATGATTCTACCTCCCTGACCGTTTCCCCAGGAGCGAAACTGTGAAGAGTGTACTCTTTGCCCCTTCTGGCCCTTCTGCTGTAATTTTTACTTACTTTTTTTTACCTGACCCTCTGATTTCGGGTGTCTGCTGACATTTTGCGGCTCATCGCCACGGGCTGGCACCTGCCCCCTGTGTTCCAAGCTGGGGAGGATGCACAAAGCCCACTCTCCACTTCCACTCTCCACCTAACTTCCTCTGTATAATTAAGAAAACACAAGGATTAAGAACTTCTAGTTATCTTTCTACTATAAATAATTTTCTGAGCTTTATCTACACCTTGTTTTTAAACCTCGAAAATGAAAATATGGCAGTCACGGTATTACTCCACAGATTTTATGCATATGTCACATTTGTGGTGAGCTTGGTGGAGAAAGAGGGATTTATTGCAAAGCGTTTTAGCAGTGGAAGGAGATTCTTCCATGTGTGAGGGCCTCATGCATTTGTACGCATTTTCTTTAGTTTACTGTGGTTCTGAAGAGTCAGAGAAGCTATGTTTTCTTGATCCCATATTCCCACACCCCATTTCTGGATTCCTCTGGCTGCTGGCATGTCAGCTTTTTGTTTGGGGTCTGTCACGGGTTAAACTGAACTCTCAAATGCCCTTCAGTGGTTTGCCATGTGGACAGCTGAACTGGGTATAAAATTCTGGAAGCCGTATCATTTCCCGTCAGGACTTAAAAAGCCTGCTCCCATTGCTCCCAGAAGCTGGTTTTGCTAAATGAAAAGTCATTATTAGTTGTTGGTGTTCTGTTTCTTCTGACCGATTTTGAGGGTTTCTTGCATTTCTTGGGTCTGGGCCTGCCCGGTGGATCTGCTCAGAATATGGGGCCCCTAGTATTGGATGATGTGTGTTCACTTCACGTATGTGACTTTTCCTGCTCTCTGTTCCCTTTGTTTTTCTCCTTTAGAATGCCTAGTGAGCGAAAGGTTGGCAGCCAGGATATACCTCGTGTGTGTCTCGACTTTCACCTACCTTCTCGGGGCACTTTCCACTTGCTCTCTGTTCTGGGACATGCCTTTGCCGGTTTTTTTGCACCCCGGTTTTCAGTAATGCCCGTGCCCCTGAGCTTAAAGGTGGTTAGCACATTCATTTCCCGGCTTTTTTTGCTCTCTCAGTTTCCTTTACTTCAGAGTAGCCTGAATGATGCTACTTAGAATGATTATTATGATTTCTCTCTTCCTCGAATCATTTCTGATCTCAACCATCTCATTTCAGGTGTAGACTATCAGCGTCCTACACATTTCAGGTATAGACTATCAGCATCCTGAGTCTTCCTTCCTGTTCATGCCACTGCCTTTCTGCAGCTACCTGGTGGTCCTGCCTGCCGGGTCCTCCCTGTCTAGGAATAAAGGCTGAGGTGTGTGCAGTGACTGGTCAGTGTGGGTCACCATGGTCTTGTGAAACCCAGCAGGCTTCTTGCTTGACTGGGAGAATCTGGGTTGGGGGGTATTTTCCAGTCCTGTTTGTGCAATCTGGGGAAGCCAGTGGGACCCTTCTCAGTGCAACAGAGAAACATATAAAGTACCAAGAAAACCAATTATATCAAAACGAGTTTTATCAAATGTTGGAAAGTTGATTTTGATAGAGTAATGTTTGCTTTATTAAAACATTATGTAAGAACGTCTGGCAGTGGGGCAACTGTAATTTGAAGTCAAGGTGAACAGAAACAGTATTTTGCAATATTTGCAAGAGCTGTAACGTGATACGAAGATTCCTAGGATTTCTGTCAGTGGCGGAATCACAGTTATACCTACACTATTGTGTTTACTGCCTCTGTGCCCACTCGAAGGTAATGCCAGTCGTAAGCCAGAGACATATCACACAGAATGCAGACTTTCTCCACCCAGGGTCTTACACCTCCAGCACTCTGGGGACCTCTCCGGGCTGGGGCCACCTTTCTCTTTGGGCAGCATTCCCCTCGCTCAAGCCTGAGCTAAATTTGTCTGACACCAGCTGTGTGTGACAGGGGAGTGGGCAACAAACCAACGCAGCACTGTGGAAATACAACCCCCTTCCAGTGAGTGTCCACTTTGTGAGCACGTGCCCACGTGCCTTGGACACGCTGCTTCCTCCTTTGGCAACACGGGCCAGTAGGGGAGGACCTGGGCATGCTTCTGGTGGCTCCAGCTTCAGGCCCTGTCCTGCAGCATCCTTTCTCACCCTTTCTGGCCTCCAGATTGTCCTTGTTCTTGACTCTCAACACCATTGCAGTTTTATCAATTTTGAAAACGTCTTTCTGGTGAGAACTGGAAGTCTCTGTCCAAGGTCTGCCTTGATGCTTACCCTGCCCTTTTGAACAGACTTCCCAGTGGCACTGGGGCCTCCATCATGTGCACTATTGACCCACTCTTGTGGGCGCCAGCCACAGGGTCCCTCGATCTTCCCGTTACTGCCTCTAGGGGTACAAGCCATGCCACACACATTTACTGGTAGAAGTACTTGGCGCCCAGAGGAGGAGGTGCTTTGGCCGCCACAGCAGGACTCATAGGTCCTCGTAACCTACCTGTTGCAAATAAATGCCCATGTGTTTCTCTTTATGAACTTCCTTTTCTTTAATTCTCTTTACAGAAAGATTGTCCAAATGGTTAGTTTTTAAAGTTCCCCTGGTGAATTTAAAGTATTTTTCAATTTTTCAAATTTCAATTAATATGCACCTAATTGGGAACATGGGATGTCAGAGGTGGGCTCTGTTTCCCGATTGATGTTTCTCTGGGGTCTTGGGTGTGCGTACAGAATAAGCGCCCCGGTGACCCTTAAGCCTTCTGAAGCGGACAGCTCTGCTCCACGTGAGGAATGACAGCAGTGACCTTGGTGGAGGTCAGACTGTGCACACGAGGCAGGACGGTTCCCCCAGTGATTGCCACAGGTAGGGTATTACTGGAAAGTGTCTAGGGGGTGAAGGCAGGGGAGCAGGACAGGAAACGGGGCTCCGAGAAGGGGCTGCAGAACACCAGCCCTCTCTGAGGTCCCGAGTCGCTGGCTGGGGCGAGACCAGGGCCACTTCTCTGGGTGAGGGTTGGGACTGGCACCCTCATCTCACAAGGCTTCCCAGGAGGGCAGGGGCCTTGGGGACTGATGCCCCCGGAGGTGTGGGAGGGACTCTCAGGTGGCCTCCCCTCTGATCATGGGAGGCAGGCGGTGGCAAGTGGGGTGCTAGTCCTGGCCTGCCCTTCTTTGTTGGATTTGGTGCCTGCATCCATGCATCTGTGGATTTCCGTTTCCCCAAACACACAGTGAGGGCCCGGACCTACCTGACCTCTGGGAGCCCCTTCCAGGTCTGCCGGCTTTCCCTTCCTGGTACATAGATGTCTGGGAAGGAGCTGCCTTCCTGCCAGCCCTACCTTATCCTCACAAAGCCCCTCAGCCCCCCCCCTCCCCCCCGGGGAGGGGAGGTGTCCTTGCCGCCCAACTGTCTGGAGCAAGGCAAAGGCACAGGTTGGTGCAGAGGCTCCGGCTCCCTCCCACATCCCAGCTCTTTGCTGGGCCTTTGAATTCAATTCAGCCAAAACTGCCCAGAGAGGCCTACCTACTACAGCAGCCTCGGTGCTGGCAGCCACCCTCAGCAGGACGCGGGTGCTCCCGGCCCGGGCACCGCAGGCGAGGCCAGTGCCCGGAAGGGAGAGCGCCCCTGCCTAGACCGGACCAGGCAGGCAGGGAGGTGCCCCCGTTGCCTCCAGACTGTCGTGCACATCTGGGCGTTTGCTGTGCGCCCCCACCCCCGGGTGCCGGCCTGCAGGATGTCCCCTCCCCGGGCCCGGACTTGGTGTGCGTGTGTGTTTCCGGGCAGAGGTGCCGCGGGTCGGCGAGGGCCGCCGCGAGGCCTGGGAGAGCCGGCTCGGGCCCGGGGCTGCGCGGCGGGGGAGGGGGCTGGGCGCGCTGGAGGCGGCCGCCCGCCGCGGAGGCTCTGCAGTGAGGCCCCTGCGCACCTAGGTGGAGCCCGACCCGCGGCTTCGGGCTGGACAGGCCCCGCCTGACCCGCGGGCGCGCCAGGCGGGGGCGCTGCAGGGCGGCGGGGTCCCCCGGGTCCCCTGCGCGGCCCAGTGCGCATCGGCGGCTCCGCGGACCGGGCGGAGCGCAGACGGCGGCGGGCGCGGGCCGGACTCCGGCTGGGGCGAGCGGAGCGGAGCGGAGCGGAGGGGAGGGCGGGCGGGCGGCCGGGCCCCACCTGTCGGCACCGCCGCCGGCCCTGCTCGCGGCCTCGGGCCTCGTCCGACCGCAGCGGCCGCGGGGCGCGGGGCGCGGGGCGCGGGGCGCGGGGAGGCCGGTCCGTCCGGGGCCGCGCGGGCCGCGCAACTTGGACCTGGGCGGGCTGGGCCGGGCCCCGGCGGCGGCGATGCTGCGGCGGCCCCGCGCCCTGCGCGCAGCCCCGGCCCCGAGCCCGGCTCTCCGCGGCGGCGGCGGCGCGGCCCCCTGAGCCCGGGCCGGAGCGAGCGCGGCGGCGGCGGCGGCGGCGGCGGGGGCGGGGGCGGGGGCGGGGGCGGGGGCGGCGGCGGCGGCGGGGCGGGGGGGGCGAGCCGGCCGCGGGGAGGGCGAGCGCGCAGGACCCCCTGCGCCGGCCGTTGCGCAATCGGCGGCCCGTCGTCCGGGCCCTGCGGGCGGCGCGGCTCCGGGGGCGGCGGCGGGGCTGATTCATGGGGCCGCGGCGGCCGCCCCCCCGCGCCCGGGCCCCCGGCGCCCCGCAGCCCGCGATGCTGGCCGAGTGGCCGGAGCGGCGGCCGCCGCGGCCCGACACTTCCCGCTAACCCCCGCCCCCGCCTCCCCGCGCCCCCCGCCCCCGCCCCCCTGCCCGCGGGACGCGCATCGCCGCCCGGAGCGGCGCCTCCAGTCGCGGCGGCGGCGGGCGGGGGGCGCGGGCGGGCGGCGGGGCGGCTGCACCCGGCGGGGCGCGGATGCGGCGCCTGCACCTCGGCAGCGCGGCTTCGGGGGCTCCGGGGGCTCCGGGGGCGCCGGCCGGGCGCGCACCGCGCGATGCAGCTCCCGAAGGCGCTCTGGGCGCTCGCGGGGGCCGCGCTCTGCTGCTTCCTCGTCCTGCTCCTCCACGCGCAGTTCCTCAAAGAAGGTAATTGTCCCCGCGCCGTGCCCCGGCCGCCCGGCCCCGCACCATGCGCCGGCGCCCCGCGCCCCGCGCCCCGCGCCCCGAGCCCCGAGCCCCGAGCGGCGGGGTCCTGGCGCGCCTGCCCTGCGGGCCCCCCGGAGCCGGGAGCCGGGGGCCGGGGGCCGGGGGCCGGGAGCCGGGCGCGCGGGCTCCGGGCCGGCCGAGGCTGCCCCGCGCCCCCGCCCGCTCCCCGCGCCGCCCGCCGGCTCCCCGCGGCCCTCGGTAGGTGGCACCCGCGCTCCACGCTGGCGGCCGGCGGGGCCGGGGCTGGGCTCCCGGAGCGAGCCGGAGCCGGAGCCGGGCGCGAGGCCTGCGCGCCGCCGGCCGCTCCCCACTGTGCCCGCGGGCCGGGCCGGGGACCTGCGGGCGGGGGGTGCGCGCCAGGCCCTCCGGGCGCCCGGATCCCGGCCCTGCGACGTGGCCGGGCGCGCGGGGAGGCGGGACCCGGAGGCTGCACGGTTCTTCCTGGGGACAGGGAGCCTGTCTCCCCGATGCCGGAGGCCGCCGGCGCGGTGGGGTGGGGTGGGGTGGGCACCCTGCAAACTTCCCGGCCGGGAGCAGGGCCCTCCTGGAGCTCCGTCCTGCCGCAGCCTGGGCTCAGCCTGGCGGCACTCGCGACCCCGGCGGCACCCACGGCCCCCACGGCTGTCTGTCGGGTGCCCTTGCCCTCAGGCACCCTGCCACCCACCCCAGTGCTGCCCGGCGCTCCCCCTGGCCGGCAGGGAAGGCGAAGCTTAGGAGGGAGCTGGTGTGGCTGGGAAATGCCGGCGGATCCTCATTAGCTCTGGGTTCCTACAAAGGAAGGATTTGCAACATTCAGCTGCTTCCCTGCCTAATTAATGAGCTGCTGCTGGCTTCCCAGGGAAGCAGGTAGGTGTGGGAGGCCAGCCCCAGGCCGGGTGACCTCCCCCCAGCGGCCCCACGTCCGTTCCTCTCCCTTGGGTTTGGGTCCAGGCCCCGAAGGGAGAGGTGGCCGTCCCAGGGGTTTGCTGCAGGCCTGCCCTGCCCTGCGGGGGCCTGATGCGTCGCCCCCCCGCGGGTGGAGGCCAGCTCCCCCCAACACTGGCTACCTGACCTGCATCAGAACCGGGTGGTTCTGCCTTGGGCTGGTCCAGCCAGGCTGGCACGACTCCAGAGGGCCGTTCTCAGCTGTGTCCTCCCCCAGAGGATCCGAGGACCCACCAGGTGGCCAGAGGCCCCCCTGGGCAGCTGAGCCTTGTTCAGGTGTTATGCCCTTTACTTTTCTTTCCCTTTTTTTGGGTGGGGAGGGGATTCGTTTTGGAGAGGGAACGCGTGCTAAAGTTTCACTGCGTCTCTCCAAGGTCGCAAGTGCCCGTCTGCGTGGGGAGTTTGTGTGATGGAGGGAATCGTCCCTGGTTCTGAAGCTGTGACTTAGTAAGCGACTAAAGCCACTGGCTGCTCTGATGGCGTGTGGCTGAACGATTCCCTCCCGCGTGCCCCACGGGAGCTGACCGGTCCCCATCCCTTCGGAGGACGGTGCCATCCTCCTGAGGCCTCAAGCCTTAAGGATGGTTTCTTTTGGTCAAGGGGCAAGAGCTTCTATCCTTGGGTTCAAAGATGCTGCGTGCGGGGCAGGTCAACGTTTGAGCAAATTACCGGGCTCAGGAGTGAAGTATTTTTGAGGGCCGGTTACTGAGAGTCCTTTGCAGAAGATCTCGGCGTTTACTTTGAAGCAGAAACATACATGTCAGTGTTCTAGAAGGCGGTGTAGGAATGGGGGCGGGGCAGGACACGGGGCCGTGGAGCAGGTGCGAGCTCCGACACCACCGAATCCTTTAGCCAGACTGGAAGTCCGGTGTTTGCCTGAGCAGCACCCCCCAGGGGTCCTGGAAGTCCCGTTAGTCGGCCTGGAAACGGTGGTTCTCGCCGCCTGGGGGTGGCCCAGCAGCATCCCTGTCCTTTGACCTGTCCCTTTCGTCCCCTTGGCGGGGCCCACCCTCGTTGCACGGGAGACGCAAGCTGCAGGCGCCGGGCCGCTTTGCTCCGGGAGCGTGCTGGTCAGTGGGAGGGAGGTGGCGAGGCGGGCCGGCAGGCAGCTGGGGCTCGTCGTCCGCAGATGAGCGGGAAAGAGTTGTTTCAATAGCCATTTCCATGAATCTGGTGTTTCAGGGATGAAGAATGGGGGACGCGGGGAGCCGTTTGTCCACACTTCGCCTTTTGTGCGGACATGCAGGTCACCCTGTGGCTGGTCGGTCCCCCTCTGGCCAGTCCGCCTCCCACTGTTTGGGAAGATGAATAGGGCTGTGACTGGGGAGGGACGTGCATTGTGATTCCCTAATTGCAGCCCTGGCTGGCCCAGCCTTTGTAGGAGCGGGCCTGGCTCGGGCAGCTGGAGAGAGCCCCTGGCTGTGGCCGTGGCCGTGGCCGGGGGGTGGGAGGCCGGGGCGCACCGGGGCCCCTACAGCACCTTCCCTGCTCGCTCCTCGGGACACCTGGACCCTGCCCTGGGATGCAGGAGGCCCCGTGTTCGGCTCCTGAACGCAGCGTGCAAATGTACGTTTGGGGATCCTGGGACCTGGTTCAAAACACAGCCGCGTACTTAGGGGGCCGAGCGCCTCTGCCATGGCGAGCCAGGCCCCTGGCGGAGGAGGGCCACCGCTGCTTTCTCCCCTTAGCTCCGCTCGCTTCTCTTTGAGGGACTTTAATAGATCTTTCTCCCGTCTTTCATTCGCTTGACAGATTACGGCCCTGCCCGCAGATTAACGGCTTTTGTGTTGATGTGAAGATGAACAAAACCAGTAAGGAGCGGCAGGGAGATGTGAGCGCCGACCCCTCGCCGGGCCGGCCCCTTGGGCGGTGAGGTTTGGGGGCTTGGGGTTGCGCAGGAGACGAGGCAGGAGCAGGGCCGGGAAGTGCGAGTGAGAGGGAGCCCCCGGGATTTGTGTCTGTAACACAGACAGGAGGTAGAGGTCTGTGTCTGTAAGTCCTTCCGGCGACAGGGGCGTGCGTGCGTGAGATGGGTGAGCCCCGCGTCTGCAGCTGGGCACTCGCCGTGGCCCGCGGGGCCTGGGCAGCCGCTCTGGGGCACGCGCCGCGTGATCAAGTCAACACGACTCAACATTCACACGCGGGGTTAGCTGCTTGCTGTGAACCCAAGGCCGGGGGGGGGGGCGGCATGCTTGACCCCGTCGAGTCCCCGGGTGGCCTTCCGTTAATGGACGTGGCTCTGTGCGCGGATCACTAATTGCTGTCCTGGTCACAAGAGTAGCCGCCAGCACGGAGCGTTCCCGTGTTTGTCACAGCCGGCAGCTAATTTTAAACAACAGAGAATTTAGGGCTAACGGCACCTTTTCGAACGTATGATTCCATCGGAAATATTGATTCAATCAAAAAAAAAAAATGAAAACAAAAATCTTCCCGGTTAGAGCACGTGTGCACCCCCGAGGTCTGAGCGGGTTGGTGAGGGTGTGGTGGTCCTGGGAGCTCCGGGCCGGGCGCCGTGCCTCGTGCCTTTGCGGTGCCGCACACAGGTGTGTGTGCACGCACACGGGAGGTCCCAGCCCTGGGCTCTCCCAGTGGGCCCATGACCCCAACCCCACCGAGGCCTGGCGACTTCTCCCTGCACGGGGAGCACAGTCCTGGGGGGGTCCGGCAAGTGCGAGTGGCTGCGGGGAGGTGGTGGGATCGAAAGGCTCAAGGAATAACCGGCTCCTTTATCATTTACTACCATTCCTCGTGTGACAGAGAATCTAAATAAAACCCACACTCACCTTAACGGGAGGCTGGGCGCAGAGTGTCTGACAGCCGTGAAAGTTAACACATAAAAGGACCGGAAATGGAGGTGACTTTTCAGACGTGATGTGGCTCAGTCCTGCTGTGGGCAGTGGGAGCAGCCTGCGGAGGCCCCTGGGGAGGTGGGCGTGCTACCTGGGGCCCGTGGAGCCCGCGGCGTTGAGGTCACACATGCGGGGTGGGGGGGACCGAGCTGACGCTGCCCCCCCGCAGCAGCCCTGGGAACAGGCCTTGGCCTCGCTGGTGGGAGAGCTGCGCAGAGGGCAGCAGGACCCCTCCCAGGGCCGCACATCCGCGTTTGCGCCCGTGTCTGGGGGGCAGGCCCCCAAGCAGTGTGGGGACCCCAGGAGTGGAGAGGCCATGGGGCGGCCACAGCCCCTCCCTTAGCAGTGTAACAAGGACTGATGAGTGATGTGGGGTTGGATGACTCGAAGGTTCCCCGGGCTTGTGTGTAACGCCCTTTGGCGCGTGGAATCGGTGACGTGCGTCGTGAACCAGGTTTGAGGCACAGCTGCGGACGTGGGGGCCGAGCGCCTGGGTGGTGACGCCAGGACCCAGGCAGGGGCCGCCACTCCTTCCTCTCCATCATGTAGAGGTAAAAAGTGTACAAACACGCGTGACGTGTGTGAAGGGAGTCCTGACAGACATGCACGCAGGTGCGTCTGCCCCTGACGTGGGGCTGCTCCTCACACACGTGTTCTAGTGAATGGATTCGGGGTGTGTTTTGGGTGGACATTAGTGACTCCCGTGGCTGCCCTGCTGCAGGGTGCACGGCCTGCCGTTTGGGAGCTCTTCCCGTGCGGAGGCCAGACCCGTTCCTTGCCCCCCCCCCCCCACCCTGGGTGTGTGCGGCACAGCCTGAGCCCTGCTCATACATACGCTCTCTCGCACACACATTCGTGCACACATGGACGGACGTGCACACGGCCCCTCTGCCTGCAGCCTCTCAGCCCGACGAGGGGCGTGGAAGGGGAGGCCTCTGCGTTTCCCTCCCTTACACCTGACATCATGTGTGGCCGAGCGTCTCCAGAAGGTTCCACGCCTTGCGTGGCCACGTTCCATCCTGTGGAAGGGGTGTTTTCAGAGTGAGGCCCAGCGAGGTCACAGAGGTCAGCAGGACGCATGTGTGCTCACATTGCCCTTTTCTCTGCAAGGACCCACCCGTCCCCTTGCACGCCTGCACACTTACTCCCTTCACACGTCCTGGATGCCTTCGTGCAGACCCGAGCCATGGCTCACACACGCTTGTGCAGATGGCCTTTGGGATGCGGAAGCCAGACTGGCATGGTGCCAGGTGCGTCCCCGGCCGGCAGCATGGGAAGGCAGAGAAGCTGAAGCTTTGGGCGGCTGCATCGGGTCCTTGGCAGATGGGTGTCTAACCCTGTGCCGGGTGCCTGGCGGCTGTGCTCCTTCTGGGCTCGGTTCACCAACATGCATGGGCAGACGACCCCCGGGTTACATCAGCCGGACGGGATGGTGCTCGGGGTGGTGGCGAGGGGCTCAGGGCTCTGGGGGCAGATGCCAAGCCGAAGAGGATGCGGGATGCCAGCTGATCTGGTCGGTGCGCAGCCGCTCACGGCATCCCTGCTGAGTGCACCCCACTCCCTGCCCGACTGAGCGCCAGCCTACGCTCCCAGCTGCTCCCAGCTGCTCCCAGCCTGGGAGGCCTTCCCGGGGTCCTGGCTTCTAGGGCGGCCCGTGCGGGATGGCCAGGCTCCCCGCCCTTCCGGGGGCGCTGACGGCCAGGCCATGGCGCGCCCTCCCCGGACAGATCGACAGGCCTCCAGGACGGGCGTCCCCACGGGAAGGAAGCAGCAGGACCAGCAGACGGGGTGGGGGGGAAGGTGGCCGAGGGGGGCGGTAGGCCCGATCCACCTGCTTTTTCAGGAGGTTCCTTAGTTACCAAGTGTTCGGGGACCCTGGTGACATCCCCCCGCAGATGCTGTTGAGCGAGGCGGCCCACGGCTGCGGGCAGGGAGGGAGGGTAACGGGTGTCACGGAGCTGGGCCTGGGCTGAGAGGGAGGCCCTTGCCATGGACACACCCAGGTTCCCGACAAGCCGGCAAGAAGCCCAGGGACAGGCCGTCCCCATGCTGGGGGGCGGGGGGCACCTCTCTGGACGGAGAGGTGGGGAGGAGGGTGAGCATCTCCCCCGGAAGTCCTGGCTGCACTGGATCGCTCTGCTTTCCCCCGTCCACACTGCCCGCGCGATTTGCCTCCCCGAGCCCAGGGAAGACGTCGGGCAGGGGTGCACGGATTGCTTTCCCGTCGTGGGGTGTCCTTGAGGCCACCGTGACCGTCTGTGCCTGCCACGCTCAGCTGTGTGACCTGACGGTGTCCACGGCCTGACGGTGCCCACGGCCACTCCCCGGTGATCCCCGAGGGCATGGGACACTTTTGTCCAAACAGATTTGTGGGAAGTGGTGGTGGAGGTCCCCCTACGTGCCCTGCACCTCCTCCTCGCGGCCAAGAGGTCTGAGGACTCCTGATGTCCTGTGTGTTGCACACTCGGGCCATCGCCTGGGGAGCCCCGCATGGGGCGTCGTGGTGGAGCTCTCGGTGAACTGACACGCGTTCCTTGAGCGCCCCGCCTGGGCTATGTGGGCACGTGCGCAGGGGCATCCCAGGACCCACCTCCCGTGGGGCTGCCCAGAGCTGCCTGCCGTGGTCATGCAGTGTCAAGGGGCCGGCCGCTGTGTCACCCGAGCAGTGGTATGTGCAGTTCCCCTGCGCCTAGGGGCTCGTCGAGTCACTTTGCTCTTGTCTGCTTCTCCCTGAATGGCGGAGGTGGAGGCCGGCTGCAGGGGGAGGGCCGGGAGCGGAAGCAAAGGACATGCCCCCGGACTTGACTCTCAAGCCTGCGGTGCCAGACGTCCCCACGCCCATAGGGCTCATCTGTCGCGAAGCCCCCGAGTCGTGGCGGAAGGATGAGCGCTGCGGATGCTGGGGCTGCTACCCCCCGCCCGCTTGCCCCAGGTGCGCCCCGCCCTGTCCTCCTCTCTTCCTGTTCTGAACTTTTGGAAACAGACCGGGCTCTGCTGGGTCTCAAGCTCAGTGCCCCGCTCGTGGAGCTGCTTCCGCCCCTAGCTCACGGCCCCTCAGATCCGCAGAGGGGAGGCCCTTGCTCCAAGCTGGGCCTGGGCTGAGGCCCCAGGGATGCCGGCGCTGCATGCGGGTGGGGGGTTGCTTTCCCTTTCTGCATGGGAAGGCCAAGGCGAGGTGTGCAGCGCCCCTGCAGGAAGAGGGCCCTGGCCATCTGGGACAGGTGGTGTCATCCTCAAGGCCGTCCGTCTGCCCTCTGGGGAGGCCATGGGGTTAGAGCTCCCTGGATGCCAGGGACCCGGGCCGGGGCCTCAGTCTCCTGGTGACAGCAGGACCTGCAGCTGGATGTGCCCAGGGGGGTCCCTCTGCCCTGCCCCTGCCCTGCCTGCCGGTGCCCCCAGCTTGTGTGGGGTGGGTCCTAGTGAGTGTCTGTCTGGGGTGCTGCCCGAGGACCCTGCGGGAATACTGTCCCCGCACTGTTCCTGTCCACACTCACCCCTGTGGATTCTAACCCACATCTATTTAGAGGCTGTTCTTTCTTTCTTTCTTTCTTTATTGTTCTCACTTTAAAATGCACGTTCTTTGGCTTGGTCGGTCGAGCCTCTGACTCTCGATCTCAGCTCAGGTCAGGATCTCTGGGTCATGAGTTTGAGCGCCGTGTTGAGGCTTAAGAAAAAAAAAACGTTTTTTTTTAAAAATAAATAAAACCTGCCACACAGAAGGCAGGGTTTATTAACTCGTGACGTGTCTTCTCCAACTACCATGGCAATGAGCCAGGCCCTCTGAGTTGCTGTGCTACGAGCAGAGCCCAGGCCTGCACGTCAGTAGCTCTGCCCCGAGGACTTCAGGATGTGTTCGGTGCTCTGACCCCGGGGGCAGCCGCAGCACCCCGCTCCCAGGACTGTTGCCTCCATGATAGCCTTGATAGGCGTGCGCTGAGCACACACCCAGCGCCTGCTGTATGCCGGGCAAGGCTCTGTGCTGGGGAGCCAATGGCCCCAGGGGGAGAGGTGGGGCCGGAGCTCAAGTGTGTGCACGTGTGAGAAATGCACATGTGGGGCCCCCCAAACGTGTGTGCCCAGAGCATGTGGATGCAGCTGTGTTTGGAGATGGGGTCTTCGCAGAGGTCGTTTAACTAAGGATTTGGAGACAGGGTCACCCTGGATCATTCTGGGTGAGGGTCCACCCTAATCCCATAACAGGTGTCCTTAGGAGAGAAGAGCCGGGGGTACGGGGTGGGGGACACGGCCACCGGGAGCGGGAACAGGCAGGAAGGAGCCTCCGGAGGAAGCAGGGCCCTGCTCCCTGCACGGGGACCTCTGGCCTGCAGGCCCCCCAGAGGGTGGATTCCTGTTGCTTGAACTGCATGTTTGTGGTGACGTGTTAGGGCAGGTGGTGGAGGGAGCACATGGCCGAGGAGTCACGTGCATGTGCCAGGGCTTGGGGGAGGGGGAGGCACGCTCTCGGGGGTGCAGGGGCTCGCCGCGCTCCTCCCCTCTGACTCAGGCAGGGGGCCGGGATGGCACAGGCGCGCGCAGTGGCTTCTCTTTGGAGTGTATGCACCCACGAAGCGATGCCCTTGGAGCTGCAAGTCGGGGTGCACGCTGCCTCCCCAGGTCAGCCGTCGGGTGGAGCAGATGCTGCAAATCCAGCATCTCCCAGAGTGCGGCACACGCCGCTGCCGGCCCACGGGCTGGCTTTATGCAGGACACGGGTCGGCGTTTTGCACATTTTGTACATTTTGCACGTGTGTGTGTTTTTACGGTTACCTTCTATTTGTGGTGGTGGTGCTGCATCCTGGTCACGGGAGACGCGGGCTGCCTCCAGGTGGGAACGTGGTCTCGGGCGTGGGGAAGGCGTGGAGACGTACCTCGCAGGCGGGATGCGCATCTGCTGAGCGCCCGCCGGGTGCGCGGGACGGGGCGCCAGTGGGCAGGGGTCAAGCTACAGGCCCTGGGAGCTCCGGAGACTTCCGCAGGTGTAGGGCGCTGCCCTCGAGGAGCCCTGGTCGCTTCCTTGGGTGTCCAGGCTGGCCAGGGACCGAGAGGCTCTCCGCTGGGGGACCCGGGCTCCAGGGCGGACGTCAGAGGGGACGGTGGCTCTGTCGGCACAGCGCGAAGCACCGCACATGGGGCGCCCCAAGCACAGACAGACACGTGGGGTCCCAACTGCGGAGCCACGTTCTAGAGCAGGGTGTCAGCAGGGCTGTTCCTTCTGGGGCTCCTGGTGCTCCCCGACCCCTCTCTGGGGAGGACCGCCCAGTCTGGGTGCCCCTGCATTGTGGCTGCCGTCTCTGAGTCTGTGGACTGGGTGCCTGCATCCTCACCCCTCCCAAATGCCCCGCTCGTCTCTTGCAAGGACCCTCGTCCCTGGATTTAGGGCCACCCGGATTCAGGATGATCCCATCTCAAGAGGCTTCATCATATTCGCGAGGACACTTGCTCCATTGAGGCCGCATTCTGGGTTCCGGGTGGACCCATCTTTGGGGGGCCGTTGGCTTACCGTGTTAGGGGTGGAAGCAGGTATGCCCTGGCGTCTGGCCCCAACCCCATCTCCCTGGGCTGGAGGCCCCGATCTGGGCGACCATCGAGCTGCAGCTCAGCCCTGCTCCAGGCCGGTGCCCCCCCCTTTGTGCCGGGGTTCTGCGGCCTGTGGGTGTGTGGGGGGTGGGGGTGGAAGGTGGGGCGGGCGGCCAGTGGCTCCTGCCCCTCATGGACGCCGTGGCTCCTCGCCGGGAGGGGCAGCCCGCGGAGTCTACCCTTGTGGGTGCGTCTCCCCGGGCCGTGTGGGGGCCTCCGCTCGGCGCCCCAGGGCCACCTTGGGAGCCAGCCTGCCCGGGACCGTTTGAAAACTAATCTATCTTTTTTTTAAAAGAAAATTGTGAAAACCGGTTTGACATTTGTGCCTGGCCTGCCCCAAAGCGTTTTTGATTCCAATTGGAATAGGCTCTTGCCAATTTGGCTGTTACCTGGTAAGTTATTAAGAACCTGTTTCTGGTGTTTCTTCTTTTATTCCTGGTTTTCCCTTAGCACCCTAATTCCTGTTAGTTGAAGGGTACTTATTTTTTTTTCCCCATTAAGTGTGTGGTTTGGCAACAAAAGTGAAGTGCAGACATTGTTGTTTTGAGTTTTTCCCCCATTGCTGCTGGGAGGGTGTGAACAGGGAGACCGTACCCCACTTTCCATGCAGAATCTTCTAGAATGGAAGGCAGGTTCTCCTGGGTGGGAGGCACTGTTCAAGCAGCATCTCGGGGAGTGGGAGGGGGTCCCCAGGCCCGGTCCCTGGCTGTCCCCTGGGCTCCCACTCCCGGGGGCTCTCATCGCGTGCCTCTGCCCCCCAGCCTGGCAGGCTGGCTGCAGCCTCCCCCCCCCCCCCCGCCCCGGTTGGCTCAGCACGTTGTGGGAGGCCGAGGAAGTGTCCGGAAGGTTCTCTCCTCTTACAGGCTGGGGAGGGACACGGGAGGCCTGGGCCGGGCAGGGGTCCCGGTGAGGACGAGGGGCGCACTGTACCCCCGCAGGGGTCCGAGGCCAAGGTGATGGCCGTAGCCTACAGGGGCCGTGCGTGGTGGAAGGAAACGGTGGGCGCCCTGGCCTGCTTGGTGTGGGGGGCTGGGTCCCCCTGCATGCCAGCCCGTGCTGTGTCCTGTAATGTCCCCAGATGAGGCAGGTGAGCGGGTGAGGCTTGCTGAGGCCACGCGGCCCTGAGCCCCTGTGGGGGGGAGGTGCATCTCCCGGTCCAGGGGCCTCCTGAGCTGCCGTGCACAGGGTCCTGGGCCAACGCCCTCCCAGGGACCTGCCCTTCCCACCCACCAGTCACTGAGCGCCCCCCTCCCTGTGGCCTCCCAGGCGCCGTCTCGGCTCTCCTCCCGGTCAGGTGACTTGGTATGCCTTGTGCCTCAGTTTGCCCCTGACGGGAAGCTGTGACAGCAGGTCCTCCAGGTGGAGGCGAGGGCGAGGTGAGTGCACGCACGCAGGAAGTCAGAGCCACGCGTGGAAGGTGCAGTCCTTGCATCCCGCCCGGCCTCGCCACCCTCCTGCCCGCCCGTCCTCCGACCCGCGCTGGCCCCACCGTGGCCCGCCCTCCACCTGCCCCTTGGCTTCCTTGTTGTTCGTGCTGGGCCCTCCCTCGGGTACTGAGAGGCGATTCTTGGGGGGCTCTGGGCGGAGGGGCACAGAGGGAGGAGCACGGTGTTGGGGGAGGACTGGAAGACAGAATTTTCCAGAATACTTAGCAGATGCAGGCAGAGGGATGTCCGTGAGGTCCCAGCTGTGCTCTCTGGGGCTGGTCTCCGGAGGTCGCTGGGAGTGCCATCAGGGCCCCGGAGGCCGAGCCCACGGTCATACTGGGCTGGTGTTTGCAGAGCCTCCAGCGGGCTCCCGGGGGCTCCCTCAGGGCTTGCTGAGTGAGGGAAGGGGAGCCGTCAGAGTGGTGGCCTTGGCCGCAGCCACGAGCGGACGCTGTCCCCTGGTGACCCAGCTATCAGGGAGCAGACGCGGGGTGACCGCCCTGCAAGCCGTCTCCACCCGTGGGGCGCCCACTGAGCTCCCCTAGCGCATCCTTGTGCCCAGACCATCCAGGCCCTGCTCTATCCGCGCGGCTTCTAGGTTCTGTTTGTAAAGAGGAGCCTCGGAACCCATTGACGCACAGGCTGGCGATGAGGGCTAAGAAGCGCGTGGAATGGTCCGGCTGCTTCACTTAACAGATGGGGAAGTTGAGGCGGGGGCTGACTCGCCCAGGGTCATGTGGGTCTCTGTTGATGGCATTGGCGGATGTCGGGGAGGCTGGTGTGGCCAGGGTCTTCCAGATGGCTCTTCCTGGTGCAGCAGCAGTGGGGGGCACCCGGGGACTGCTGGGGGGGCCCGGGGCGGAGCCTGGCTAGCTGCCAGAGTGCAGAGGACCCCCGCCCCCGCATCGTGCAGGGGCCTGCAGACTCTCCTGGGGCCTCAGAGCTGCATGTTCTGTGTTCACCTGGCGATGCATGCATCTGTTCTCGGGCACCAGGGGGGCGGGGATGCTCTTGGTTGACAGGGCCGCCCCAGGCTTGGAGTGCAGCCGGGACCCAGGCTTGGGGCGGGTGGCAGCGGGGGGCATGTACACCTCGGTGCATCTGAGCCCCAGGGGGCCGATGGCATGGGCCAGGGAGCCCAAGCAGCCCTGCAGGGCTCGCACCTCCTGGCAGCCTCTTGGCTCACCCTGGTGCCCAGCGTGTACCTGTCCACATACACGCTGTCCCCTGTGCCCGGGGACCTGGGGCCACTCATGGTTCTCAGGGGGCTGCCCTGCAGGTCCTCCTTTCCCAGCAGGTGCCTGCTTGTCCGTGAGTGTGACCCTAGAGCTTCGGGGCTGGGCTGTGGCATGCGGTCCCTGCCTCTCTGGGGTCTACTATGGACCAGGCACCCTGTCGGTGTCTCCAGGGCCCCCATGGCCCAGCCCGATGGGAACACGGACCTCTTGGTGTGGAGCTCTGGCCGCCATGCCCAGAGAACCTTGGTCCAGCTTGCCACTGGGCCTTGGGATGGACTTGGCTGGGGGAGCAGGGTTCCCTTCCCGGGCGTGCCGTGTTCTGCCTGGAGGAGCCCTTTGGCCCTGGAGCTCCACGAGCGCACCCTCGGCCTGCCAGGCGCTGCTGCTACCACAGGGAGACTCCCGGGTGCGCTGTGCCCATCAGCGGGGGCCAGTGAGGCCTCACATCCTGGTCGGTGAGCCTGGAAGTGTCTCCTTAAGCCCATGGCCCGGTGGAGGGGAGTCTCCCCTTTGGGGAGCAGTGTGCCCAGATCTACAGCCTTCACTGCCCCCAAATGCAGAGGAAATCTCATTATGCCTTTTCTGGCGGAAACACAATCCCGGGTCCCTGCAAGGAGACCAGCCCTAAGTTCTGGGGGACTCCCTGTTCCCAAAATGATTGCACCCTAGATGCCTTTGCTTCTCCAGGCCCCGGGGGTGGAGGTGGGGGTGGAGGCAGAGGTGATGACCCTCCCACTGTCGGCTCCAGCTGGGGTCTGCAGGCCTGGACGCCGGGGTGCTCCTGCTGGGGGGACGGCAGGCTGAGGAAAGGGTGCATGTGTGCCACCAGTGGTCGTGGGGTCCTTGCTGGGCGGGGGTGCTGGCAGCTGCTCTCCGGGCCAAGGCGGCCAGGTGGAGCTCTGCGGGGGCTGCCGAGACTGTCCCAGTGCTGTGGGTGAGAAGTGACGTGCTTGGGGATGGGCAGTAGGGTCAGTGATATGGGGAGCTGCTGCCTGGAGGTGAAGATGTGGGCACCCAGGGCCCCTCTGGGGCCGAGAAGGAGCCCGGTTGTGGCGCATCCGTGTCTGTGCGGCCAACTTCCTGGGCTTTAATCCTTCGAGAACAGACCCCATCTCCAACTGTAGCTGAGTTCCAAGACAAATAAATGAAAACTTCTGGTACATGATATCCTGTAACCCTATTAAGTGGCAAGATTATGCAAACAAAATCATTAAGTACGATTACGCAACTTTCCGTGTGGTTCTTACGGGATGTTCATTATCTCCCGTCCTGCTGTACTTACGCTTGATTCCAGGGGAATTAGTGGCATTACTGTTTAAATCTTAACTTTTGTGTTAAGCAGGCGCGTTCCAGAGCTTTTGAAACGTATCTTGAAGGCAGCGCCTTGCGTTTCACGGTTTAACAAGGGAGCGAGCGTGAGGAACCGCAGAGCTCACTAATCTGTGGAAATTAGGGTGGTTGTGCCAGTAGGATTTTTTTTCCTCTAATTAAAAACAACACACCGTTTTCCTGAAATTTCCCGAGATAGAGTCGTTCCAGAGGAGGTGAGGGGCGGCGGAAGGGGATGCGGCAGACCGGGGCCCGGGGTGTGCTGCCCTGTGGTCTCCGTGGGCTCCGGGCCCCGGCGTGCACCCGCAGATGGGCAGGCGACGGCCGTCCTGAGTCCCGAGAAGGCACGGTGTCCACAGTGGCCGTGGACGGGTGGACGGACAGCGGCGGGCACGGGAGTGGAACCTGGGGTGTTACTCAGGCTTAAAGGGAAGGGCTTTCCGACACCTGCCGGGACACGGGCGGCCGGGAGGCCCCGTGTGAAGGGACATCAGACATGATGGGATAAGGAGAAACCATTCTGCTTGAATGAGGGACGCAGGTGGCGAGGCCATGTTGCCAGGCGGCCGGTGGGGCTCCCCGGGGGCTCGGGGCAGGGGGCAGGTCATGGCTCGTGGGGACATGCTTGCAGTTCTGGAAGGTGACGGGTTCTGGAGGCCGAGGGGCATGTCAGTGGCACAACAACGCGGATGCACTTAACACCGCTGAGCTTGACACTTAGAGGTGCTTAAGACGGTAGATTTCATGTTAGTGTGTCCAGCGCAGTGAAAATAACAATAATAATAATAAGGTGCGTTCTCAGTCGTGCGAAGGGGTGTGAAGAGTGCTGGTATGTTACCGTTTTTAAAAATTGTAGGCCTTTTAAAGGGCAGTTTCAGGGTCAGAAAAAAATTGAGCAAGAGATAGAGACGCTCCTCTCGTGCTGTCCCTCCCTCCCTCCCCCGCGGTTAACGTCTGTCGTGGCCCGGGTGCCCCCGCTGCGGGCGATGAGCCAACACCGATGCCCTGGCATCAGCGGGAGCCTGTGGCTGACCGTGGGCCCGTCCTGGTGCCCTGCCCTCCTGGGCCCTGGGCGTCCGGCCCTGCACGTTCTGTCACGGCGCCGTTTTGGGGACTGTGACTCCCCAGGGAGTGGTGGGCGGTCGGGGGCCTGGGGCAGCTGGCGCATCCTGTAGGGACAGTGCGAAGCTGGGGGTGTGTGTCTGGGCAGAGCCCCACTTGCCCCGCAGGGACCCCAGGGAGCCCGGCAGGCTCATGGGGGGAGTCCGGAGCCCCCACCAGCGGGTGCTGAGCCGAGTGGGGTCTTTGGCAGCCTGCATGGCCACGTTGTCCCTGCCCCGGGAGGCACATGTGCTGTTTCTAATCCTGTGTTTTTGTACGGGTACGCAGGTGTGCGCACGTGAGTGTAGATGGATACGGGCGCCTTCAGGCATCTTATGCCGTCGTGCGTGTGCACGTGTGAGTGAGGAGGGGACACCGCACACTGCACGCAGTCTGAAGGGCGCAAGCGGGGTACGTGCCACGTCCCCAGCAATCCGTGCTCCCGCCGAGCCGTGATCAACACCCACCCCCCGCCGTATCTTCTCCACGCCCCACACCCCCCACCCCGGAACACGCACTCGTGAGAACTTGCTGTTAAAGCCGCGCTTCGGTTTGCTCTGTTAGCAGCGTTTCCTGAAGCTCCTTTAGGATCGGAGCGCGGGGAGGGGCCTTCTCTGACTCCTGCATAGCATTCCTCGGCGTGGGCTCTGGCGCGCGTGACAGGCCTCGCTGCGGGCGCCTCTGCTGTCGGGGAACATGCCGGCGGGAGTGCCTGTGCTCACCTCCGAGATGCCGCAAGGGGTACCCACAGCACACGGGCCTGGGGAGGTCTGTGCTCCCTCTCACCTCCCTGGAGGCCGGCCCCAGGGACCCCGTCGGGGGGCTTATGCGCGGATGACTCCCCGAGCCCTGGCCCGCGCCATATGCTCGGACCCTGGACTTCCTCCCAGACGCAGGCGGTGGCCAGGCTCCCGGGGCAGTTGTGAGCCTCGCTTCTCCGAGGCCGATGGGCCGTTTTTATTCGCTTTACTCTTTATGGTCACGGCCGCGTCGTGGGGGGTGCTCACCATATCCTGACTGTAGGGCTCACTGTTTTCCAGGTTGGTCTTTGTTGCCATGCAGATGTTACAGAAAATTCCTGCAGGTGACATGGGTACAACCTGCCCATCGTCCACGTGTTTCAGACTCTGTGGCCGCACCTGCGAGGACTGCGTGTATCCTCCTCCTCCCTGGGTCGTGTTCGTGGCCGTGCACGTTGGTGGGGCCGGTGCAAGCTCAGTGGATGCCAGGTCCAAGGGGCTGGTTTAGCCTTGCCTCAATGTCCAGTGGGGAGAGTTGTGATGTGTAGGGGCAGAGGCGCAGCGGCACGGACCTATTAGATGCCCACCGGGTGGAAGTGGCCGTGCAGAAGCAGCAGCAGCCCTGGCTAAGCTGGCAGCGAGGCCACTTTGCTGGGGGACAGCTTTCCTCTCCGGGGCCAGTGCCGCAGGGTATCCAGCAGCCCCTGGGCGTGCCCAGTCTGGAGTCCCTGTTACCCTGTTAACAGGTGGTGCCCATCTCTCTGACTTCGGTCCCATGAGGAGCCTCTGCAGGAATGGCTCTGAGGAGGGGTGGAAGTGATGGTTCCGGTGCCCGGGAGCCGAGGAAGCTGCGAGCTGGCAGGGCTGGTCTCAGGAGCAGGCTCCGGGGCATGGTGGCCAGAAGCTGCCGCCGGACCGGGCTGGGCCTTCCGAGGAGGGCCTGACGTCACTGCAGGGCTGTGCCTTTACCAGGCACCCATGGTAAAGCCCCATGTGCCGCAGCAGCAGGGCACCCAGAGCTGATCCGATCCAGGTCTCATTGCGCCGCGCTCCCCTTTGTCCCGGGTAACTTCATTTACCAAAACATGACTTTGTGTTACCACACAGCATCGTTCTTGGCTCTGGCGCTGTTGCATGGTTCTCTGGCAGGCCAGCCTGTCTGAGCGGCAGTGGGCCCCGCTCTGTGTTCCCGCATGCCAGGAGATGGCAGGGCCAGGAGGTCCCCAGGCAGATGGCGGCAGCATCTCCAGCAGCACCACTTCCCATATGTTATGTGATGGGCTTGCCAGGATGCGGGGCCGGGGCTGCAGGACCGCAGTGACCATCGCCTCCAAATGCCACATTGGGCTTTCTGGAAGGCTTTGCACGGTGGAGCATCCCCTGAAAAATCCTGCTTGCTCCCACGAGGCCCCCCCCCCCCTGCCTCTCAGTTGCCAGAGGTCATAAAGGCCCAGAGTTCACCCAGCCTGGGAGCTGCGGGGCCGCATGAGGGACCCACTTCCACATGGAGTCATGATGCAGGGTGGACAGGTGCAGGGGGCATCCTGTGGGTGCATGGGAAGGTTCCAGCATCTTCCCTGTAGTCTTTCTGCTGAAGGTATCAGGGTGCTCTATGCTGATGCTCCGGAGAGGGGACACTGGCAAACACCTTCCCTGGCACCAGTAGCCTGTATACACCCACGTGGAGCCTCACTGGGGTGCCCCTTGCTGGCTGCTCAGCTGCTCATGTTTTCCATGGAGACTGCTTCCCAGGCTGATGGGGGATTTGGCTGTGGACTCCTGTGGCCCGGGGACAGGTGGCTTTGGGACAAAGATCCCCTTCCTTACTTCCATTCCTACTCACCTCTGTGCTGACAGCCTGCCAGGAATGGCACTGTGAGCTGAGAATGACAGGCCCTGCTCCTCTGTCCTCTCGAAGTTCACTGATGGAAGGTGAGCTGTGTGAGCTCCCGGACAGTGGTGCCTCTGGGTTCTCTGCAGCCCCTAGATAGCTCCTCCTTCCAGTCTTCTGCTGGCTGTCGGGGGGTGGAAGGGGCAGGCTGAGCGCCCCTCTGGGGGTATGAGCCGGAAGCAGTGCTTTTGGGAAGGAGTCATTCTCTGGGCTCTGTTTATAGAACATTTTCATTTGAGTCTCTGGGGAGGAGATGACTATTGTGATGATGGTGATGCTGATGGTGTTGGTGGTGGTGGTGATGGTGGTGGTGATGGTGGTGGTGATGGTGGTGGTGATAATCAAGTGGGTAGTTGATAATCAGGTGGATGATTGTGGTCATGGTGATAACGCAGGATGGTGATGATGATGGTGGTGGTGGTGATGGTGATGGTGGTGATGGTGGTGGTGATAATCAAGTTGATAATTGATAGTCAGGTGATGATTGTGGTCATGGTGATGACTGATGATGGTGATGGTGGTGGTGATGGTGGCGATGATGGTTAATGATGGATGATGATCATGATGGTGACAGTGGTGATGATGATGATGGTGATGAAGGTGACGATGGGGATAACGATGGTTCTTGATGGTGATGAATGTTAATGATGGTTGATGGTGATGGTAATGATATGATGGTGCTGGTGACAATCATGGTAATAATCCTGTTGATAATCATGTGGATGATTATGATGGTGGTGGTGATGCTGATGACAGTGATGATGATGATGATGATGATGATGATGATGATGGTGTGATGATGGCAGTGATGTCGGTGATGTTGGTCAATGATAGTTACTGATGGTGATGGTTGATGATCATGATGTGTCAATGGTGGTGATGGTGGTGATGATCGAGTTGATAGTTGATATTCGAGTAGATGATTGTGGTCATGGTGATGACTGATGATGGTGATGGTGGCAGTGGTGGTGATGATGGTGGTGGTGATGGTGATGATGGTGGCGGTGGTCGTGATGATGGTGGTAGTGATAATCAAGTTAATAGTTGATAATCGGGTAGATGATTGTGGTCATGGTGATGACTGATGACGGTGATGATGGTGGTGGTGATGGTGGCAATGATGGTTAATGATGGATGATGATCATGATGGGGTGACAGTGGTGATGATGATGATGGTGATGAAGGTGACGACGAGGATAATGATGGTTCTTGATGGTGATGATGGTTGATGGTGGTGATGGTAATGATATGATGGTGCTGGTACTGGTGACAATGGTGGTAATAATCCTGTTGATAATCATGTGGATTATCATGATGGTGGTGGTGGTGCTGATGACAGAGATGACGGTGATGGTGGTGCGATGATGGTGGTGATGTCGGTGATGATGTTTAATGATAGTTACTGATGGTGATGGTTGATGATCATGACGTGTGGATGGTGGTGATGATGGTGATGATCGATGATGACGCTTGTGATGAGCAGGTTAGGTGCATGCTCAGGACCTGCATGTCTCCACAGCTAGAACCCCTGTTCTGCTGCTGTCTGCCTACTGTGGGTGTCCCAGTGCCAGCTCAGCACCCCACTGGGCAGCTCCTGCCCCTGCCTGCCTGTCTTGCTGCAGGATGCCCCGGTCAGATCTGGCACCTTCCCCCAAGTCCTCCTACTCCTCACCTCTTCTTTCCCCATCCCTGGCTCTGCCCTCACCCTCCCTCTCTGTGTACCTGTGTGCACGTGTGTATAGGCGTGTATACTGGGTAATAGGATGATGGAGGCCCTTCTGTGGAAGCACCCTGGCTTTCGCTGTTGTGCCTTGGAAGCTGCAGCTCCGGGAACCTCTGTTCTGGCACAGGGAAGGCTCCTCCAACACCGGGGGTGCTCCGTGCCAAGTGACAGGGCTTCCCCATTATCCCCATGGTTAGGGTGCAGCCCACAGCTGTGTGGGCGTGTGTTCTGCTCCCTGGTTTGGACCCAGAGTATCTGATCGTGGACTGGGTTTTGGACATCCCTAGGAGCTGTGTGTGGTGGGTACTTACTTGTGCAAGGAAAGTGGATTTGCGTAATTTGAAGATACTGGAGAGAGCCGGGAAGCCCTTTGGCTGCAGGTAGCATGATGCAAACCCCAGCTGCTCTTGAGGAACAAGTGGGACCGAAACTTTGAGGTTCCTTCTGGAATCTGAAGCAGGGATGAGTGAAGAGATGCATGACAGTTTAGAACCAGAAGCTGTCTTGTTCGTTCAACCAATAAAAACACGTTGACTTTTAAACATATGATATGTTCATAGCAGAAAAATAGAAATATAGGTGAAAAGTGCCCCAAAGTCCTGATTTTCCCAGGGTTCAGAGAGAATCAGTGCCCTCCCACCATTTCTCTCTTTCTGCCTGGGGTGTCTGGATTGTGTTGGGTCGGATTATTCTCTTAGTTTCAGGTGTTGGAAGTGTGGCGATGAGCTACCTGGGACCAGGGGTGTCCGAGTGCATGGGTTTATTGGCTGGCCCTTCCCTTGGCCTCCACTGCCTGGTGGGGGAAGCCAAGGTCCTGAGGGTGCTCCACCCGAGGCTCCTGTGCTTGCTGGAGCCAGCCACGTCCCAGGCCCCTGTCCCACATCCTGGAGCTGGCAGGCCTGAGGACGCTGGGCCAGCGGGGGCATGGCAGGGCTCCAGAGCCACGTGCACAAGCACACGGGTTCACTCTGTTTGGATCCCAGGAGGGACGACTACTCTCGTGTGTGCGGTGTGGGCATCGTGCTTCGGGTAAGGGTCAGGTTCAGCATCCAGGACGGGAACCCCGTGCAGGCGAGTGTCCAGCCTACACGGTGGGCATTGCTGGGGGGGGTCCCCTCTGCCTGGTGAGCCCCATTAGCTTGCAGGAGGGGCAGTCCAGGCCCAGATGTGTCCAGGCTGGATGCAGAGGGGCACACCGTGGTGGAGATGTTTGCACATCTGCTTTCACAGATTGTGTGATGCAGGAGCACACAGGTGCTGAGCAGTACAGAGCCCACCTGGATTGAGGTCCTGGGGGTTTCTTCCTGGTGGTGGTGACTAACCAGCTGGACTCAGAAGGCAGAGTGGGTCAGTGCAGTGAAGCAGGGACATCTGGTTGCTATCAGGAAGCCACTGGTGCTTCCTCTCGAGGGCTGTAGCTCCACTGAGCAAGTGAGCTTGAGCGTGCCCTGTGGTCCGCAGGGTCTGCTGAAGCCCCTCCTCCAGGCCCTGCATGTGCACCGGGGCTCGCAGGAGGGTCTGTACTGATGACTCGCCTTGATCTTCGGTGCAGACAACGCTTCCCGTCCAGCTTCTAGAAGATCGTAAACCCACTCTGCCCGGAACGCAGGAGCGCCGTCACCAAATCCAGGTTCAGGGAACATCTGCGGACGCGTCATGACACAGGACTGGAACAGCAGCGCATGACGATTAGAAGTTGAGAGCTGCGTGAGGACGTGAGCGTGAGACCAGCACCACCCAGAAGGGAGCCCAGCACCTGGCGTGTTGGGAAGAGGCCTCGGGGAGTGAGGGCTTCATTTCTCTGGCCTGGCACCCTGGGAGGGGCATCGGATGGGTGGGGCGTGGGGCTCGGGGCCTCCCCAGTGTTCTAGGCTCACGCCCTCTGAGCCGCCACGTGCCACGGATCCCCGAAGGGAGTGGCACTCCTAGCAATGCCTGGGGAAGGTGGGGGCTCATCGTGCCTGACTCAGTCGACCCAAGGGGGCAAAGAGGAGGGTGGTTGCGGGGAGGGAGGCCCCACTCTCAGTAACTGGCCTGGTCAGCGGATGAGCAGCCGTCGCTGTGGGAATGCAGGGGTGCAGCAGAGGGCGCAGGAGCCCCTGGGTGTGAGCCATCACCTTGCTCAGGCGCAGACACAGCAGCCTTGGGCATGGGTTAGGGCCCTTAATACCCTCCTCAAACCCTGCTGTCCATGTCCTGGAACCTCTCAGGAACTTCCTGGGCCCTGACAGGTGGCCCCTCACCAGGGTGGGTCCAGCCTCCGGACACACAACCCGTGTGGACACCTGAGTTCGCAGGCCAAGGGGACGCTGAGTGGCAGTGAAAGTGCTTGCCTTCTGCCTGAGGCCTGGAAAGAGGAGGCATGTCTGGGGGTGCCCCCAAGCCCTGGGGTGACACTGAGTGTGAAGGAAGGGACCTCGGTCATCGCGGCGGGCAGCTTCCAGGCCCGAGACCCATGGTGTCACCGGTCGGGGCAGGGGTGGGCTGAGCACCCTTCCAGAGGAGGGCCAGGCTTCTGGGGAGGAAGGTGCCCGAGGGGCGCCGCTCTGCAGCGTGGCCCCCCCACTTTGTAAGTGATGCCTCGTGGCCTTTCTCTGTCCGGGGTCAGCTCCTAGCTTGGCCCCGCTGAGTCCGTCCCCGAGCATGCCTGGCGCCCCTGGCTGCCACAGGAGGAGAGGTCCCTGCTCTTAGTACGCTGGGCGTCGCCTACTGCCCCGACGTGTGCAAGGGCAGCGGACAGAGGGGCATCTGTCCCCAGCACAATGCAGGGAGTCTGCCCCTGATATTGGGGGACATGGGGTGGTTCGTCCCCGAGGGGTCCTTATCCCAAATGGGATGGTGGCAGGGGGTCTTGTACCCATTTCATTAGATTTGCACTCAAGTATCTGGGTTCTGGGGGCTATGGGGACGGTGCCGAGCCTGCAGTCACCCCACGTGCTCGCTGCTGGCGCCCGGGACTGTGACAGCTGCCACCGGTGCCCTGAGGCCCTGCTGCTCCATGTCCTGTGCATCCTGCCTCCTATGTGTGCTTCTGCAGTACAGCTTTATGCCCGATTTACTTATTATTATTTATTGGTATTCATGCGCTCACTCTTTATTAGCTGCCGTATTTCAGCTCTTATTGAGCAGCAGATGCAACAGCTTCTAGAAACCTCCATTCTTTTATTTTTTTAATTTTTTTCAAAGGTTTTATATTTATTTATTTTGGAGAGAGCATGAGCATGCCGGGGCAGGGTGGCGGGTGCAGGGGGAGAGGGAGACCGAGAATCCCAAGCTGGCTCCACGCCTGGTGTGCAGCTGGATCCCACGACCCCGAGAGCATGACCTGAGCCAAAGCCAAGAGTCAGACTCTCGGCCGAGCGAGCCGCCCGGGCGCCCCTCACAGATTGGCCTGCCTTTATTCAGGATCGGTTCTCCGGAGTCTGGGGCCGGGTGCCAGGCAGAGGCGCGTGGGGGTCAGAGTGCATGGATCCGGTACACAGCGTGCCGCACTGCACCGGGGCCGGTTCCAGTGTTTGCAGTGCTGCCGGCATCTCTGGTGACTCTTGTCCTTCCGTGTCCCTGGAGCCGAAGCCCTGCCCTGTGGTGCCCTGATTGTCCCTGAGGGCCGGGCCCCTGTGCCTTGACCTGTAGGACCTTGGCAGGGAGGAGGGGTGAGTGCTGGGGGGCAGCCTGGGTCGAGGTCGAGGTCCGAGGACCCAGCACTGCCAATGGCCTTGGGGTTGTGCCCTGTCACCTGCTGAGGCCTCGCTGGCCTGACATCTCAGAGGGCCAGGAACAGGGCGTCCCTGGGCCAGGCAGGGCCTCCTTCCCTTCCCGTCAGCAGACCAGCCACTCCCGGCAGGGCCCCCACACGACACAGGGTGCTGTGTCCGTGGCAGGAGGAGAGTGCAGGCATGCCGGGTGCGCCAGGTGCATCAGCAGCAAAGGGTCACCTGATGGTGAGGCCTCACGTCTTTAGAAGCAAAGAGAACCTAAACCCCTCCTGGCAGTGATGTCGCCGGCGTTAGGCTGGGAGGACTGTCCCTGCAGGGCTCGTCTCGCGCGCACAGGATTTCTTCAGGCCACGGGTGATGCCAGCGGTGCTGCCAGACCTGACGTCAGGGGCAGACGGGCGTGTCGGTGCTGAGCGGGCGCCTGTGGGGTCAGGAGGGACGTGCAGGGGGAGAGGCCCTGCGGGGCCTGGCCCTGGCCACCCTCGCGGTCACGTGGAAGGAGCACGTGCACCAGGCAGGGGGCGGGCGTGTCTCTGGGGCCTTGCGTCGTCTGGGTGCCTTGATGTGATGGGCACACGTGAGACTCCTTGCTCGGTTGGGGGCGCCTGGGGCCTGCTTGCCTGCCAAGGGCCATGGGGTGAGATGCCCGGGGCCCCAGAGGACAGCGTGGGTGGCCGCACCCTGCGGGCACCGGGCGGGCATCCCCACCCTGCCGACGGGGGAGCACGGCCTGCACCTGCTCTCAGGAGTGGACCTTGAGGTTGGGTCTGAGGCTGGATGCAGTGAGGAGGGACGCGGGGGTGCGAGGGGGCAGGCGGTGGGGCCTGGTCGGGGCGTGGCTGTCAGCACCGCCGAGAGGGTGGTGGGTGAGCGTGGGCACGTCCTGAGCGTGGAACTGTCCTTGCACCGCGATGCTCCGGCTCCATCGGGACGTTGGTGACCACCCAGGTCACATCTCATGTGAGGGACTTTGTAGCCTTGAACCCAGAGCCAAGGTCCAGTTTATTTTTTTTTTATTTTTTTTTTTATTTTTTTTTCAGGGTCCAGTTTGAAGTCTGCTCTGGGAGTGACACGTGTGCGTCCTGGTCCTGTCGGGGCATCAGGTGGAGGGTGGCACCTGGGGGCGTCCTGGGGGGTGTTGGGTGCTGGGGGCCCCCGCGCTGCCGTGGGCAGACCTGGCAGGAGTGGAGCTGCCCCACACAGTGCCCGACCTGCTGCCCCCGGTGGGAAGATGCCCCCCCGCCCCCCAGCTTGGGCAGGAGGCTGCGTTTGCGCCCGTGTGTTCACTGCCATCACACGGCTGGAGACACACAGGTGACCCGGTGGCCGTCTGCAGACCGACATGTGGTTTGCCCTGTGGCACAGCTCGTGTGCCCAGCTGTGGCTCCGGCGTGGGGAGCGGGGCACTGGGAGGTGCGCTGGAACCTCTGGGTGTGCACGCACGGCGGCTGCTGGCTCTGGGCAGAGTGGGGAGACCGAGGCATCCTGATGCACCTGTACGGCGGCTCTGGGCCTGTGAGCTGCAGCTGGGCCTGGGGCGCGAGGGTCACAGGCCCCAAGGGGACCCCACCCTCGCCTGGAGGTCGTCCCAACAGCCACATTCTAGAAGCTCTGGGGCTGGGGAGGCACCGCCAGTGTTTGCCAGGCATCCCCAGGAGGCAGCTCATCCACTCCTCATCCCTCCGTGTCTGCTGTGAACGACTGGATTTCATGCGCGGCTGGGCACACGGTTCCCAGGGTGACAACGGGGTCCACGCACGCGTCGGCATCGTGACGGGCGCCTGGATCCCGTGTTTTACCAGCAGCTCACACATCCTGCCACGGCGTCTGTCATAACCTGGAGTTTTCTCATCCGTACGATGGGGGGCCAGGATGGTGGGGTCCGGGAAGTCTGGCAGCATCGGAGGCCGAGGCCTGGCTGGAACGGGGGTGTCGCCCCCCCAAGGCTGCAGGCGTGCGAGGACACCCCCAAGCACACATGCACACACGTGTTCACACACACACTCATGCACACGCACGGTGTAGCTCCTCCCTCGACGCCTCCCTGGGCACAGACTGGCCCCTGCCTGGCCCCTCCCGGGTGCTGCTTCCCTGTGCGTGGGCACCTGCCTGTCCTCGATGGGGGTGGCCAGGTGGCCCCTCTCCAGGGGCTGTACTCCTTTCCTGCCCGAATGTGCCTGCTCCTCTTTAGTGCCAGCAGGTGTAATAAAATCCCCCTCCTCCAACCGTGGCAGCAGCGGGGCCCCTGTCCTGAGACCCGTCCCCGTCCCCGAGCAAGGAGTCAGTGGTTCATGGGAAACGGAGGGGACCCTCTCACGTCCTCCATGGTGGGAGGCATGTGGATAGGCACAACGCCCAGGCTTCGTGGATGCTGTCCACCCACCGGATGTTTGTCCTCAGGGCCGTGGAGGGGGGTGCAGGGCTGGGGGGCCGGGCGGCCTGGGATCACCGGGGACGGGACCCGCCGGCCACAGAGGTGTTGGGGAGTGGGGTGGGCCCTGACGGGCAGTGAGCGTTCCACCCTTGGGAGCAATCAGGCAGGGCGTAGAGGGGAGGCCGGCCGTCCAGCTCTTCTGAAGCATCCCCGAGGGTCCTCGGAGTTGTGACGTCCTGAGGACAGTCTCCTGGGCGTGCAGGTCAGGAGTGACGGCCCCGAGGCATGTGCGGTGGGACGTGGTCACGGCCAGGCCTTCTCTCTGCCCTTCCCACCCCTGCTCGGGGACTGCAGGCACCCTAGCCGGGGCAGCTGGACCCTTGAGGAACCCCGCAGGGCCCGTGAGGCCAGCCCAGCAGAGCCAGGGCACCGCGCAGGTCAGCGGAGCCTGGGCTCATTAGGGGATCGGTGGGTCCATCTCCACCCCAAGGAGCTCACTGGCCGAGAAGCAGGGACAGTGGTGCTGGGAGCCTTGATTTTTGTGATTTTTGTGCCCATCGGGGGTCATGCTCCAGGTACACCCGGCGTGCGGTCGGCCGGAGAGTGTGCCCCCCGACCCTCGGGACCTCCGCGTCCTGACCCTCGGAAGCTCGGAACCTGTTCCCTCTCCGGGCCACGGGGACTTTGCAGATGCAGGGAGATCATGGGTTTTTCCGTGGTTTTCACCTGGGACGCAGTCACAGGGTCCTTCTGAGGAGGAGGCAGGATAGTCAGAGGGACCAGTGGGTGATGTGAGGGGGGTCCCGGGGCTGGAGATGTGCGACCAGACACATGCTGAGCCTCCAGAGTTGGCCCCGTGCTGCTCGTGAGACCCTAATAGGGCCGGTCCTGGCGGCCCAGTGGCCTGTGGTCTGTGCGGACAGGCACTTGTGGGCACGCCGTGGCCCGTTGATGGAGCGCCCCTCGCCTGGCATGTGGGGCGGGGACCCGTCCTGAGTCCTTGGTGACAGAAGACCTTGGCCCATCATCCTGAGTGCCCAGACGCCTTTCTGTCGTGTGTCAGACGGGGAGACCAAGGCAGATGGCACGTGTCGGGTGCAGGATGTGAACCCAGGGAGTCTGGGCTGTGCGGGACCCCAGGGCTGCATGGAAACGGGAGGTAATGGCGGGAGGCTGTGGGTGCCCCTGCCCCCCTCAGGACGGAGGGGCTCTGGACACTGTGCCCCAGCTGCAGCCACCACCGCGTGCGTGGGTGGCGCTTCCCGTGTGCGGCTCAGCGTCTGTGTTTCTGTGTCTATGTCACCGCGGCACGTGGAATTGGAAGAAGGGGATCCGTGTGGTGTGGACACGAGGCTTCATAAATGCCTTACTGGGCGAGCTCAGGCCTTACCTGCTCCTACAGGGGCGGTGGACGCGCGGTAGGGTGTCAGGGAACCTTTTGGCTGGCCCCAGTCGTCCCGAGTTGTCCGGAACCGGGTCCCTGGGCCTCTGCTGGGCTGTGCGGGGCGTCCCCGAGGGCGCAGCTCCCAGAGCATCCCCGTGCCCCTCTGCACCCCCCCGCCCCTCTGCCCCCCACCCCTCCCCTGCGCCCACGGGTCAGAGCCCTTGTCATCCTGCAAACATTTCTCCCCCTTGCCCCGTGCCTTCGTGTGTCCCGTGACTGGTCCCTCGGGCTCCCCTGAGAGCCGGACAGCAGGGCCTGAGCCCGAGGCCCAGGTTCTAGAAGGTTCTGACTGACCTGTCCCGCCCAGCCCTGCAGGCCCTTCACGGCCCCCTGCTGCCTCCCTTCTGCCTCGGGGTCCTGGCAACGTGGACTCCCCAGGCCGCAGCCTGGAGCGCGCCCAGCCCTGGGTCCCCACAGGACAGAGGTCATGGCAGGGTCTGCCCGCCTGCCCCCCCCCCCCCGCACTTGACGCGCACCCAGTCCCGTGTGGCCCAGTGGATGTAGGGGCGCGGCCGTGGCTCAGAGCTGGGGGATGGGGGATGTGCTGACCTGAATGTGGGGTGGGCTCAGCAGAGCCCCGAGGTCAGGGCTGCCTGGAGCATGTCAGGGGCACTTCTGGGTGGGCATTGGAGGTGCCCACTGCCAGGCCCTTCAGAAACTCACTGTGTGAATAGCATGGATCGAGGCGAGCGCGTCTTACCTCTGCACAGCGCTCAGAATCTTGGGGGGGCCCTGTCCCCCGAGCTGTCCCCTGGCACCTGGGGTGAGCACCCCTGTGACTGTCACCTTGGACCTCAGCAGAGGCGCTGATGGAGGGATGGCTGAGGATTCACACACTCTCACTGGCTTCTTTGGCCGGGGAGGGGGTCCCCATCACTTGTGGGTGCAGCTCATGCGTGTTTGCAGGAGGCGAGTCACGTTGCGACCAGACGCGCCAACTCTAGGCTCCGGGGGGCAGGAGGGTGAAGGGGTGAGGTCGTTGCTGCCAGGCCGAGTGGGCCTCACGCTCCCAGGCTCATAACAGCTCTGGGAATCCCGGGACACGCGTGGCGGGGGAGCAGGGCCCAGCCCACGCCCCTGCGTCAGACGCTGGCACGCCTCTGCGGGCGGCCTGCTGGGCGGGCTCCTCGGTATGCGCACTCCTTCCTGCCGTCCACGCGTATTTAAGAGACCTCGTGGCTTCCGAAAGCATCTAGATTTATGGGAAGATCGTGGAGGTGGGTTAGGAAGTGCCCACCTCCTCGTGCTGGAAACATCTTACTCGCCCTGACTTGGGCCTCCGTTGCTGCTGGAGAAACGCTTTATCCCTCGGTCCTTGACTCCGGTCCGTGCGTTACTCGGGGTTCCGTTGTCTGTTCACCCTGTCCCCATCTGCGCGGGGTCCCACCCAGGACCCGTAGAACCTCAGGCCCCACGGCTCCCTGGGCTTCTCCCGTCCACGGCACCTTCTCCCACGGCCCACGTGTGTCACGGCCGGGGCGGCACCGAGGGCCTGGGCAGGTGTCCCAGGAGGGCACTCGCTCGGGTCTGCCCCATGCATTCATGAGAGCACACCGGGCTGTGGGCCGGGGCAGGAAAGCCGCAGAGGTGGAGGGCGCCGTCTCCTCCCATCGTGTCCGCGCAGGTGCCCTGAGCGCGGCCCAGCCTCCGACACATGGCTCCTCGGCGGCAGCGGCGTCTCCGTGCTCCCTCCGGGCCCTTCTCTCTGGAAGGAAGTGGCTGCGTGGTGGCCGTGCGGTGCGCGTCCTCGGGGGCAGATATCCGCGGACATTAGTGGGGCTTCCTCAGCATGGAGATTCCTTACCTCCTACCTATTTGATGATGCCCCCCCCATTTACGGGCATTGGCATCAGTGGGGAGTGTTTTTATGTTTTGAGTCAGATCCGCTGCTGCTTTATTTATCTGGTTGCTCAAGTGCCTCGGCCTTGGCCCCTGGGAACCCCTGGGAACCCCTGGGAACCCCGGGGCCCATGACTCAGCCTCACTCATCGCCGATTTTGTGTGTGTGTTGAGCACACACAGGGTGCAACAGGCTGTGTCCTTCCTTTTTTTTTTTTTTTAAAGATTTTATTTATTTATTCATGAGAGACACAGAGAGAGAAGCAGAGACACAGGCAGAGGGAGAAGCAGGCGCCATGCAGGGAGCCTGATGTGAGACTCGATCTGGGGACCCCAGAATCCCGCCCGGGGCTGAAGGCAGACGTTCCACCGCTGAGCCTCTAACGTGGCTGGATGCTGCCAGCAGCATCTGGACGCCGTTCCGGGATCCTCACGTCTGCACGTTCGAGGTCACTTGTTGCGTTGATGTAATGCAGCTTCTGGCAGGTGCAAGGTGCTGCGTGTCCCGTTACAGCAAGCGTCCCCCGAATAGGCCCCTGGACGCAAGCGTCTCTGAGCTTCGCCGAACTACCCCTCCCTCCCTCCCTCCTTCCTTCCTTGCACACTGGCCGCCGCCACATTTATCATTTTCCCTGTGAGATGGTTTCTTCCGGGACGTCACAGGGCTGGGATCCCCCACATGCAGCTTCTCACACCGGCTTCTGGAGAGCAGCATGCATTCGAGGTTCTCCTGGGCCATCCTGGGGGGAGCTCCGTCGTCGGCGCTTGTGCCCATTTTCGCTACGTCGTCGATTCTCTTTCGGTTGAGTTTTCAGGTCCACGCACCTTCCAGACACGAGCCCGATGTCAGGTGTGTGTGGTTTGCAAGGATTATCTCCCTTCAGTGCTCTGGGCGGTGCCCCCCCAGCGCAGGGGCGTTCAACGTCAGTAAAGCCTTCCCAGAGCACGTGATCGGTGTGTATGTAACAGCTCACTGCCAAACTGAAGTTCACGTAGATTTTCTATGCTGTCTTCTAGAAGCTTTTTTTTTTTAAAAGGTTACATTTATTTATTCATGAGACACACACACAGAGAGGCAGAGACACGGGCAGAGGGAGAAGCAGGCTCCCCGTGCGGGACTCAGTCCTGGGACCCGGGGTCACGCCCTGAGCCAAAGGCAGATGCTCAACCATGCAGCTCCCCAGGGATCCCAGTCTAGAAGCTTTATATTATTGCCTTTTCTAATTTAATCCCCATTCCGAGTTGATTTTTGCGGATGGTGTGAGGCCCGAGTCTACGCTCCCTGTTTGCATATCGGGCTCCCAGTGATCCTGGCTGCGGAGCTCATTCCTCCATGGAGTTACCTTCGCTGGACTCTGTGGCCGTCCTGAGGCCTGTGCCCCCCGTGGCCCCCAGTGTGCACCGGCCGCCCCTCCTAGGTAACCAGCCCTGAGATCCGTGGCTCCCTGGAGCTCAGAGGATGCACGCCGAGCCTGGGAAACATGCTTTGCTGACCCACAGCTTGACCTGGGCGCTGCCCGTGCTGCCCAGAGAAGGCCCGGCAGAGGGGGCCTCACGCGGTTTCCAAAGATCCATCCTTCCTGAACCATCTGGGGCGTCTCGAGCGCGTGTCCTCCCAACACAGGAGGGTTAGCGGTACTGCTGCCCCTGCAGCGAGGGATCCCCTCCATCTCCTGCCCCTGCAGCCAGCATGCACTGGGGAGCTGGCCGTCCCTGGCAGGGGCGCCTTCCATGTGCCCCGGGCATGATGACATGGGTCCCGCCTGCAGGCCCCACCGTGCCAGTGGGTAGGGTGCCCACCTGCAGCCCTGGGTGTCCTGTGGTGCTGCTGGGTGCTGTCCCCTTGATCGTTAGGACAGCTGCACCTGGGTAGCCTCGTTCCCGAGGTGTCCTCTGCCTCACTGGGGTTCGTGGGGAGATGCAGGTGGGAGGTGCCCAAGCCACAGCTCCGGGCATGGGGCAGAGAGGCTGCCTGCTGTGGTCTCAGCCTTGTTAGTCCCACCGCCCAGGCAGGGACAGAGGCTCAGGGAGGGCGGGAGGTGCCTCCACCGAGCTGGGGCCCTGATGTCCCTGCCTGGGATCCCCCGGGGGCAGGAAGTGCTGCCTCTGGTCTTGGTCTGGCCTGCGGGTGCTGGAGGGCCTGTGTGGTCGAGGTCAGCTTGGGAGGTGACACCGGCCAGGTGAAGTGCAAGGGGCCTTTGTCAGCACAGGTGACCATGGTCTGCTTCTGTGCCCTCCCCCAGGGATGGGCGTGGTGGGGGACGCTGGTTCTGCCCCCACAGGACCCGAGTCTATGGGGCATCCCTGGAGCTCCTCCCTACTGTAGGCCCTCCTGTCCCTGGGTCCCTGTCCCCGTCCTACCATCACTGCACCTGCCCCGTCCAGGGGCCTCCAGCGTGTTTCTCAGCCAGGGCAGCCGGCGAGGGCTGCCCCTAATGCAGCCCCAGAAGCCTCCACGTGTTCCTGCTGACGCCCGAGTGGGATGCTGTGGGGTTCCGCTGCAATGGCGTCTGGAGGACAGGCCATCCTGGGGAGTGTGCACCCCGCACATGGTCATCGTCCCACGTCGGGCATTCCTGTGTTCTCAGGGGCTGGTTTTCCTCCTTCTGTCCGAGGGCTGAGTGGTGCCACAGGGGCCACACTCACGTCCTGACCCCCTGTGTGCGCAGTGGCCCCGTGCGGTCGGGCCTTGCAACCCTGCTCTAGGCAAGGGGCTGGTCTGTGTGGCTGTGACACGGGTGGCCGGGCGGCCGGGGACGTGCTCAAGCAGAGGCACGCTGGGATGCCTGCTGAGGAAGGAGGCGGGGCGGGCTCCCTGCGGCTGTGGACGGGCACGGGCGGGGGCAGGGGGTCGTGTCCTGCAGGCACCTGGGCCCATCCCTGGGAGAGCGCAAGGCTGTGCCCCTTCCCAGTCAGCCTGGCACATGGACCTGCCGTCTGAGGCCCCTGCCCTGGGTCACATCTCCGAGCGGTCGCACACACAGAACATTTGGGGGCCCCTGGGGAGCCAGGTCACCCCACACCCAGCACCACTGCTCCAGGGTGTGGCCCAGAATGGGGGCACCCGGGGGATGATGGGGTCAGGCCGGCATGGCCACGGCCTCCCTGGGCGAGGGCACTTTGGGACGTGCAGAGACCCCATCAGGCCCCTGCTCTGGCCCCACCTGGCCACCCCTTGACGTGCGGGGGCCCAGGCACAGGCGCCTCAGGGCTCGGGGGCAGGGGTGGCCATGCTGGCCCATGAGCGCCTCAGTCGGGGAGTCGCAGGGCTGGTCTGCGGCTTCATTAGCAAGCGGGGCTCATGGTGTCCAGGAAAGGGGGGCCAGTCCCCCGGACCTGGGCCTCTGCTGCCCACAAGGGGCCTGGAGTCGGGCCAGCAGCGCCCAGCCGCCCATCACAGCGTCCCCCGGGCCGCGAGTCCAGCGTCGTCTGCCGCGCTTACGGACCAGCTCAGTCGCCTGCTGCCCCCTGAACTCGTCTCCGGGGCTTTCACTGCTCTTGTCACAGGAGGCGCCCCCTCTCCATCCCGAGGACCCTCTCTCTGCTGCATGCATTTATCTACTCACCCTGTTTATTTTTGCCTCGTTTTCTGTGCGGTACGTAATTCTTTGTGTTGTTAGCTGATGGAGGCCCAGGTGTGCGGCCAAGCCGTCCAGGGAGGGGGCGCTGGGGCACAGCCCCTGGTCGGGGTCCCCGCAGCTCGGGGAGGAGGTGCCCAGGAGGGCCCCGCTGGCTTACCCCTTTGCCCTGCACCTGTACCATGCACCCCGCAAACCGCGTGTGCCGTCCACACAGGCTCTGCTTACCGCACTGAGCCCAGGGCCGGGCATGCCCTGTGTCCCCCACCGATGCCCCTGTGGCTCGTGGCTCTCACCCTGACCCTGCGCCCCCAGGGGTCGAGGTGGCCCGGGCAGCTCCTGGCCAACGGGGTGGGTGGTCACTCCATGTGATGCGTCCTGCCAATGTGCGTGATCCCTGGCTGGGCTGGGTGCCTGCGGGTGACACAGGTGCCAGGAGGGGCCATGAGTGCACAGGACCTGTGGGGGCTCTCCAGCATGGACGTGCAGGGGGCAGCCGGGGTCGCAGCCTGGGGGTGCACTGGGGCAGCGGCATGGAGCAAGGACAGCCTCATCTTCCACGAGGGGACCCCCCTCCGTCCAGCGCTGGCGCCGTCTTTACCGTCCGAGTTAGCAGCGGGCTGTCGTGGAGCCGCGCCGGTGTCCAGGCAGGAGGCAGGTTTGTCCCTGTGCCGGGCGGGGGCCCTGTGGACCTCGGCCAGACAGGAGGGGCAGGGGCGCTGCTTAAACGGGTTCACTGGTCAGCTTCATGGTCAGTGCATCCGTCCTCCGCGTGCTGTGCTGTCCCCGAGGCCGACCAAGGCCATGGGGCCCCGCCGTGCCCCGTTCTGTGCCCCCATCCTTCGGGGCTGGGGCTGCATCCATGTGGGAAAGTAGGCGTGAGGGGTGCGACCAGCACCTGCGTGTGCAGCCCACGTGCGGAGGTGGTCTGTGTGTGTCCCCGCCGCTCCCCGCCAGCCCCGTGCCTCCCAGGAGCTGTTCCCTCCCATGGGGCAGCCTGCACAGTGGGCAGGCCCGGGAGGGGGTCTTTGCTGCATCCACCACCCGCGGGCCAGGTGGGCAGGGAGACCGGGGCCCCGCGGATTCCACGGCTGTGCTCTGTGCGGTCTGGATCCTTCCATCAGATGCCTGACAGCACGACGAGGACCTTTCATTTCCGGGCATGGCTGGTGGGGCCCCATTTAATTTCCTGTCTGCCGGGCGGGGCCTCGAATGCCGCCGTGTAAGCGTGTGAAGTGGGGGTCGCGGGCCTGACCTTGCGCTGGCGCTCACAGAGCGTGTTAGCGCTGCGTCCTTTCAGGTGTCTGAGACGTGCCCCCGAGGGTAGGAGGGCGGGCGGCGTGTCCCCCAGCCCCGACACTCAGCCCACGCCTGTGCCTCTCTTGCAGGTCAGCTGGCCGCCGGCACCTGTGAGATTGTGACCCTGGACCGGGACAGCAGCCAGCCCCGGAGGACGATCGCCCGGCAGACAGCTCGCTGTGCCTGCAGAAAGGGGCAGATCGCGGGCACCACGAGAGCCCGGCCTGCCTGCGTGGACGGTAAGAGCCCACGGCCGGCCACCCATGCCGCCTGACACAGCCCATCCTGCCTCCGGCCCAGGGTGTCTGAGAAGGCCCCCGTTCTCTGGGTCAGGCCTCGGGGTGGCCAGTCCCGTGGGGTGGTTGCGCCCCCAGGCAGCGTGGGCTTGTCTGCACATGTGGTGTCTGCGGAGCTGCGGGTGCAGGGAGCCAGGGTCCCGGGCGTGCCCACAGGGACTTGCCCCTTGTGTCGCTGTGGGCAGAGGGGAGCGGAGGCCACGCCGGGGCAGGAAAGCCTGGGGACCGCTGCGTCCATCGCCCGTGGCTTCTGGCTGAGGCCACCGGCAGGAGGGTGGGCTGCCCCTGCTCCGGGTGTGGCAGGTGTCGGGCACCCGCGGTGGGGCCCCGTCCCCTTGGGCGGCTGGGAGGACATGGTCGCCCCCCCATGGCCACCAGAGTCAGACGTCTGACTGCTGAGATGCGCCCTTTTAACATCCTCGCAGAACTAAGGCGCCTCGTGAGGCGGTGCCTCTGGGAATTATCTTGGCAGCAGAATCAAGGGTGTTCCTGAAAGGGTGCAGGGAGGCCCCCACCAGGGCGTCAGAGCGGCCGCGCCATCCGGGGGGCATGCGCTGGCCAACAAGGCCGCGGTGTGTGGTCCACGTGAGACCCGGCCTCCTGCGGCCACAGTGGGGTTGGGGGCTCCCCATAGGGGGCACATCGGAGCCAGGCCGAGCCCTGTGACCAGAGCAGGCGGCCAGGGGGCTCCTGGGGCCATGCCAATGGCAGCTGCGGGCTCCTTGGGGTGGGGGCGCCCACGCAGGGATACATGAGGCCTTGGTGTCTGGGGCCTGCGGAAGGTGTGGTCGCAGCAGGACGCAGCAGAGGGTGCCAGGTCCCAGCCGTGCCTGTCGCTCCCCAGCAGCCTCTGCGTGGGGCCCTGGGTACCTCCCCGGTTCAAACCAGCTGCTTAGCCTGGAGCCCATGTCCTGCTGACCTCTGACACGGGGACCTTTGCAGCCCTTGTGAGGTCACCCGATGAATGACAGCAAGTGCTGAGCATGCGGCCGGGACATCCTCGGGGCTCAGAGCACGGGAACTCCGGAATCCACTTGCAGTCGTTGGGGGGCACCTCAGGGGTGAAGACTCTAGTGTCACCGGAGCAGGCTTCCCGATGGTCTAGGTGGACCCCAGGCAGCCCCCACAGCCACAGAGGCCCCCCTGGAAAGGGAATAGTAGAGGCACGAGGCCACCTTGGGGGATGGAGACAGGTTGGATGGGGGCCCCTGCCCCAGTGTCACGGATAAGCCTGTCCTAGGATGGCCTGGGGCCGTGAGGGACAGTGAGTCAGCTCTGGAGCTCAGCTCCTCTGGGCCTCTGGCAGGGTAGGTGTGTGGGGGGGGAGACCCATCCAGGGATGCCTGGTCCAGGTGCCCTGTGCACCTACAGACCCACAGTGCCCCGGGTGCCCCACCTCAAGGGCTGAGCTGGCCTCTCCTGGCCCAGGGGGCCTGCAGCACCCACAGTGTCCCGGGCACCCCACCTCGAGGGCCGAGCTGGTGTGTCCTCCTGGCCCAGGGGCCCTGCAGCACCCACAGTGCCCTGGACGCCCAGCGGGCTTCCGGCTGGCCCACCCACCCCAGGCCCTGTGTCAGCTGCCTTCTAGTCCCCGTGGCCACCTGCCGCCTGCCATGCACCACCAGCTTCGATGGGTCCTTTGGAAATTCTGGTGTCAGGGTGCAGGCAAGTGGGAGTGTCTTAAGGATCTGCCGCTCTGAGGGGCTCGTCACGGAGCCAGTTTGGTTTTTAGGATGCATAGTCTGTCCTCATTAAAAACACCAACCAGTTGGCATCCCATGAAAGGCGTGCAATGGAGCCAGCAGGTGTGCGGCTACTGCAGGGCGGCCCTGTGGATTCTGGAGCCGGGTGCTGCTGACCGGATCCCTGGGTGCAATCGGGCGGCCTCCCTAACTCCCGGGGAACTGCGTGCATCTCCGTGTGTCCCGCGCTGTCCGACTCCCGAAACTGGACCAGGCTGGCTGTGACGCGAGCGCGCCTCCTCGCCCACGCTGCCTGGTGCTGCCCGGTGTCGCCCAGGTGGACGCTCCCAGCGCTGCCCCTGCCGCCCAGCCCCTCGCTGGCCCCATGAGCCCGAGGGAGAGCTGGCGTCAGGCTCGAGTCTAAGGGAACCTGGGTCTGCTCGCTGAGGCCGCACTCCTGCCCCTCCCGCCGGCCTCCCCGCTCAGGAGCCGGTCCCGGAGACCCAGGTTGAAACCTGGCGCTTCCAGGGGGGCCGGACACATTTGTCGGCTCGCGTTCTGCACGCTGTGCATTTTCTCGGCTCGCGTCTCACTTAATTTTTGCTTTGCTGTTTTCTGCTCTGTGTGCACGGTGTTTCCTCACGTGTGATCATGGCCACTAAAGAGAAGCCCTGAGCGTCGCTGGGCTGGTTGGGATCCACGTGAGCTGGGTTTCCACGGGGACAGTGCGTGCAAACCCTACCGTTCACTGAGCAGGGCAGCTTGGATGCGTGGGGGCACCCACGTCTGCACTGATTTGTTCATTTAGCAATTGGCCCATTGGCTCATTCACTCGTTCGGATCAGCGTGTTCTCCTGGGCGATTGACTTGAAATCCCTGATACCCAGAGGGCGCGGCACCGTGGGGCCGGGCCGGATTGTGGGGCAGGGGCTGCGGGACCCCGCGGCAGCCGTCTCCTCCTGTCCAGGGCCCTGGCAAAGCTGCATGCACAAGGGAGCGTTGGAGCGGGGTTTTGAGAAGTGAAGGGGAGCTCGCCGGGGAAGACTGGCTTCCTGAAGGCAGGGGCAACTCCTGGCTGCGTCGTGGGCCCCAGGCGTGTCCAGGCGGACGCCTCCCCGGCCTGTACGTGGCAGTGCCATGACCCACTGGGCCTGCAGGGAGTCCTTCCAACTTAGCAGTCAGGACAGGAGACCCTGAAGCAAACTGCAGTCCTCCCTGCACGGCCCCACAGCCTCACACACAAATACGGGAGCCCCGGCTCGTCTCCAGGATGTCCCGCTCGTGGGCACCACAGTCATGCCCGCGGCTCTGTGGGGCCCTGAGCACCTCTGTCCCCATCGGCAGAACCTCGCAGAGCTGCTATGACAACCGTGAGGACCGAGAGGACCCTGAGGACTCAGAGGACCATGAGGACAGTGAGGAATATGAGGACGTGAGGACAAGGAGGACCATGAGGACCCTGAGGACCGTGAGGACCTTGAGGACCTTGAGCACCGTGAAGACCCTGAGGACCCTGGGGACCATGAAGACCCTGAGGACCGTGAGGACTGTGAGGATCCTGAGGACTCTGAGGACCGTGAGGACCCTGAGGACTGATAACCCTGAGGACCCTGAGCCCTGCAGCCCTGGCCCTGGGCCTCGCCCTGCCAGCGCGCAGCAGAAGCCACCAACGTCCTGTCCGTCTCAGGGAAGGAGCGTCTGTCTTTGTCATCAGCGAGTCATCCTCCGTCAGCTGGCTTCTCGTCAGACTGTGGAGAGGAGTCATGAAAGGAGCGGGTGCCGAGGGCGCGGGCAGGCAGGTGCAGAGCAGGCTGCGTGCAGAGCCGGAGACATGACCCTGGGAGCCTGGGGGGGCCTGTGAGCCCCACACATCCTGCCACCGCCCGGGGAGCAGGAGGTGACTGGAGCTGGCACACGGCCCCAAGAGGCTCCGAGGACGCCACGGGTCCCTTCAGCGCTGTCCAGCTGGGCTCCCTGCCGGCCATGCTGGGACCCCCGAGCGACGCAGCTGACCAGAGCCCGGGATGCCGCCTGTCCTTGCCTGGGGGCTGGGGTGCCCGACGCCCCTGTGGCGGATGGAAGGTCTCGTCTGCAGGCCCCTCATCGCCGTCCACAGCCCGGACGCCGTGGGCTTCCACATGGGATACAACACCTCAAGGCCTCTCTGCCCTGTTGCCTGCTGTGTCCAGCTCAGGGAAGTGCCATCCCCCTCCCATGCGTTCCAGCAGTGAGTGACGCATGTGTCCCAGCCGCGGCCTGGGCGCCCGGCCCACGAAGCCCAGCCCAGGGGCAAACGCTGTGGAGGCCTTGTGTGCGGGTGGGAGCTGGGGTTCTGAGTGAGCATGGGGTCCTCCGTCGGGCGGGGCTGGGGGTCATGGTCCAGAGATAAAGCCTTATGTGTCCTGTGGGCTCGTTGCTGAGTCCCCAGAAGCCACACACCCAGCACTGAGGCCGGACCTGAGTCATAGCCCGGGTCACAGGCTATGACCTGGGTCTCCCACCGGGTACACATGCTGGCGCCACATGGATCAGAGGCTTGGAAGGACACGGCTGTGTCCTCAGCCCTGTGCTTGGCAGACACTTAGAGCCGCCTCTGAAAGCGCGCGGGGAGAGAGGATGGACAGGGAGCCCTCGCCCAGGGCTAGACCTCCTGTGCTTCTGAGGACACCGGCAGGGAAGCAGGGAGGCCGCCCGCGGTGGGTGTGTGGGAGGGTACTTGCATGACACATACTCGACGGGACTTGTCTCCAGAACATGCAAGGGGCTGTAATGCGACCAGGCCAGGACCAGTGGCCCTGCTGAGGGGTCCGCGGAGGCTTGAGTGGCTGCTTCCTCAGACATCTCTGTGTGCACGGCCCCTGCGCGCCTGGGAAGCTGCTGTGTGGGGCGAGGAAGAGGCCCGCAGGCCCACGGAGGGCACCCCTTCACACGCACCGCGTGGGGAGCACTACATGGGGAGTGCCGGCCTGGGGAGCACTGTGTGGGGAGCAGTGCTTGAGGACGTTGGCCTAGGGAGCACGTGTGTGGAGCACCCACACGGGGAGCACTCTAGGGAGCACGGCATGGGGAGCGCCACCGAGTCAGGCCTTCACGAGTGCCGGGAGGATGTGGAGAATCAGGACCCTCGTGCCACTGGTGGGAGAGCAGCGGGGTGCAGCTGCCTGGGGAACCCGTCGGGCTGAAAGCTGCGCGTCACGTGGCCGGGCAGGGCCGTCCCTCCTGGGACCCGGGTGCCCCCAGAGGAGCAGTGGAGGCGGGCGGCCACACGTGCCCCACGCACAGACCTTTGCAGCGGCCTGAAGCTGCCAGACCAGAGGGTAAGCACCGCCAGAGTCCATCTGTGCTGAGTCCCCGAAGGCGGCGTGTCCGCAGGACAGAACACGATTGAACCACACAAAGGAGTGACACGTGCCGCCAGGTGGAGGGACCGGGTGCGGAAGGACAGATGCCGTGAGAGTCAATTCACACGTGTGTCCGCGTGTGCCGGGCAGGTCTGTGGAGCGACACAGCAGGGGTGCGGCCATGGCAGGTGGGCGGGAGCCAGGCCAGCAGGTCGGGGCTGCCCCCCAGGCCGTGACGTGATCTGAACGGCTGGCAGGGGCGCCGCGGAGTAAACCCACAGAAGTTGTGGGATGTCGTGCTTCGGGTGGGTGAGGCCGTGTAGGGCTCGGGCGGCGCGGTGGCAGGATTCCAGGAGGACGGTGGGCTGGCGGGTTGGTTGGGCCCCAGGCGGGGTCCAGGTCAGGGGCCAGCTGGCGCCCTGGGCCCCTCTGCCTACACCCACAGTGTCCCTACCTCTCACGCGCGGCCCCAGGCTTCACGAATTCGATGTTACTGGAAGGAGAAAGCCACTCGTTCTGTGGTAAGTTGTGCCTCATGACATAACGGCCGCCGTGTGGCCATTTGATGTGTAGGGAAAGAGATCACAGGGTCAGCCTGTCGCCGCCGGGTGCCCTTCTCCCTACCCTGACTCCCCTGGGGTCCCCACCACAGAGCCCCAGGAACACGAGGGCTTGGGTGAAGGACACAGAGGGTGCTAGCACTCGGAGGAGAGGCTGCATGTCACCACATGGCAGCCTGGCTGGGGGGTGGGGAGCTCCCGGCTTTATCACGCCCTGACGGGAGGGGGGACACCCAGGCAGCTGAGCAGAGGGGTGTGAGCACAGCCAGCTGTGACCCCAGGGTCTGACCCCAGGCTGTGACTCCAGGCTGTGAGCCAGGCCATGTCCCCAGGCTGTGAGCCAGGCCGTGTCCCCAGGCCGTGACCCAGGCTGTGTCCCCAGTCTATGACCCAGGCTGTGTCCCCAGGCCATGACCCAGGCCGTGACCCAGGCTGTGTCCCCAGGCCATGACCTAGGCTGTGACCCAGGCTGTGTCCCCAGTCTATGACCCAGGCTGTGTCCCTAGGCCATGACCTAGGCTGTGACCCAGGCTGTGTCCCCAGTCTATGACCCAGGCTGTGTCCCCAGGCCGTGACCCAGGCTGTGTCCCCAGGCCGTGACCCAGGCTTTGTCCCCAGGCCATGACCCAGGCTGTGTCCCCAGTCTGACCCAGGCCATTACTCAGGCTGTGATCCAGGCTGTGTTCCTAGGCTGTGACCCAGGCTGTGGCTGCCCAGAAGCCTCCCCCCCATGTCCCCCTGCCCTCCGCCAAGAAGGCCCCCCTCCCCCAGCCACATCTCTCCCATCCTCCTGACCCCAACAGACTCTTTCTAGACTCTCACTGTTTCTACGCAAGATGGGACCTCAGTTGAGCAGTTCTGAAACCCGGGGTGGGGGTGCAGAGTGCATGGAGTAGTCAGATGCCCTTGGCATGAACAACACCTGTGCAGGCAGCGGCCCCCCACCCCTGGAGGGGGAGAAGCCGAGTGGCTGGGAGCACCCGTGCCTCCTGCTGCCGTGGCGGGGCACAGAGACAGAGGCAGGAGGGGAGGAGGAGGGGACTGTCACCGGGCTGCACAGACCTTAGGGGACCGCAGGCCCAGGCGTGGCACAACAGCTCGGGAGGGCGTCCCTGCGCTGTGTCTAGGGAGGCGGCCGCACCACCCGCTGCTGCTCCCTGGCTGTGCCTGGATCCCAGGGGCCCCCGGCCGCGGGCCTGAGAGAGGCCCCCCTCACGTCCACGTCCAGTCCCAGCCGCTCGCTGAGAGGAGGGCTGGGTGGGATGGAGTGGACGGCAGGCCTCGGGCTCTTGGGGAAAAACCTATATGTGTTTGGAGAAGCGGGCGTGAGGGTTCAAGTCTGTTTAGAAACACGTGTGTGTGTCGTTGGGCAGCGTGTGGCCCCTGGTGGGTAAGTGGGGCCCTGTGAGCTGTAGGCAGACGGTGTGAGTGGTGATGTCCCTCTCCTCCCGCGGGGTTGCTCGCTTTGTGGGGTCCATCGGCCAGAACCACCCCCGTGGGGTGCTGCTCAGGCTTGCCGTGACTTGGGAGCCATGTGTGCGGTGTTCAGGGGTCTTGCAAGCTGCTCGTATGGTCAGTATTAAAAGCTGAATCGGGGGGGATCCCTGGGTGGCTCAGTGGTTTGGTGCCACCTTCAGCCCAGGGCATGACCCTGGAGTCCTGGGATCAAATCCCACATCGGGCTCCCTGCATGGAGCCTGCTTCTCCCTCTGCCTGTGTCTCTGCCTCTCTCTCTCTCTGTCTCTCACGAATAAATAAATAAAATCTTAAAAAAATAAAAACTGAGTCATATAAATGTACTCGGTGAGTAGATTATATTAAAAACAAAGATATCCAGGGACACCCAGGTGGCTCAGTCGGGTGAGCGTCCAACTCTTGGTTTCGGCTGAGGTCGTGAGCTCGGGGCCCTGGAGTTGAGCCCCGTGTCAGGCTCTGCGCCCAGTGGGGAGTCTGCTCGAGATGCTCTCCCCTCCCCCCACCCCCCACATTAAATCTTTAAGAAAAAAATAAAACAAAGATATTCACTTTGGGATCCTGGGAAAAGAAGAACAGGCAAGCCTCAAATCCAGTAGAAGGAAGACAGTAACGATGATCGGGATGGAGTAGTGGAACGCAGAATAATAGAAACAAAACCCATGAGACCAGAAGTTAATTCTTTGAAATAAGCAGAATTAGCAAACCTTTGGCTTAAATAATGAGGGGGGGGCACTGGACTCGCTGGGCCAGGGGTGCGGGGGAGGACTGCGCCCTTCATAGCAACACGGAGCGTTGAAAGAAACACTGCAAGCAGCCGCCTGTCCACATGTCACATGACTGGATGAACAGGCACGTTCCCAGAAACATGCGCACGGACCCTCAAACTTCCAAAACCACATGTGCGAGAGGAGGCCCTTGTGAGGTGCACGCCTCGCGCCAAAGCATCAGGTAAAGACGCGGGAGGACCACTGGCCTCCCAGGTGTCTGCGAAGAAATCCTCACCATGGACTGACCAGCGGGGCCCAGGGGCGTGCCCGGAAGGCTGCCCGCCACCAGCAAGTGGGTCTCCTCTCGGGGTGTGGGTTCTAGGAGGTTCCACATCCAGAAGGCCCTATGGGATCCCAGAGGCACAGAATCCAGGACAACAGTCATGGGAAGATCTCCGTAGCTGCAGAGAAAGGACGTGACAGAATCCGATGCTGCGTCACGGTCACAGCGTTCCACAAGCTAGGAAAAGAAGACTCTTTTATTGTAACGAACAGCGTCTTGGAAATGCCCCCACGTGACCCCTCTTCAGTGGAGGGAGACGGGGTGCTTTCACCCCGATTCCAGGAATAGGACGTGAGCTCGCCGCTCCCGTGCGGCATTGTCCTGGAGGCAGTTGCCGGAGCAGGCGGGCGAGAGAAAAACAAAAAACGTAAGAGTCATCCTGATGGGAAAGGAAGACGTAAAGCTCTGGGTTCACGGGTGACGTGATCTTCCGTAAATAATAATCTTTTTTTAAATTTTTTTTTTAAATTTTATTTATTCATGACAAACACAGAGAGAGGCAGAGACACAGGCAGAGGGAGAAGCAGGCTCCCTGCGGGGAGCCCAAAGAGGGACTTGATCCCGGGACCCCGGGGTCACGCCCTGGGCCAAAGGTGGCGCTAAACCGCTGAGCCACTGGGGCTGCCCCATAAAAATCTCAGGGAAGCTGCACACGCGCCGGGAACTAAGGATTTCGGCAAGGTCGCAGGATACAGGGTCAATGTACAAAAATCTAATTTCTCTGCAACGGTGGCGAATGATCTGAAAATGATCTTTAAAAAAAAAACAAACAATTCCATGTACAATAACCTCAAAAAAACGCCCAAATAGTCAAAAACAGATGTAGCGAGCGCCAGGCTGCTGCATCGGAAGCTGCGAACCAGAGCCGAGCTAATAACACCCTTTCCCTCATCTTCTACATTTTAATCAGCGTGCGAGAATAATCAGCGTGTGTGCGAGAAGAAATGTCTTTGAGGAGATTCTCTCCAGGAAACCGGGAGCTGATGGGCCCCAGCGTGGGGTGGGAGCCACGTGCTCTGATTGGGACCGCGACCCGGGGCGCTTGTGGCATTAGTCGGGGTCGGGCACGGGGCCCCCGCTGATCACCACGCAGAACCGGCCGCCTCCACCCTCGCCGCTGGCTCAGCTCAGGGCCATCGCGATGCCCCTCGTGGGGGGGCAGGGAGACCCCGTCAGGCCCGGCTCTGTGCCCAGGGTGCAGTCCCCGGCCTCCCGTATGTACCCCCGTCCACACGCACACCACACAGACGCACCCCCGTGCTGAGCATCGTGCCTCAGTCCCCATCTGGGCTGCAACTGGGGGGACAGGGGTGCCCCGGCCCCGTGGTCGGCCCTGCCCTGGGCCCTCAGGGGACCGTGTGGAAGGAGAAGAGGGCACGCAGCCCTGTGGCCTGCCGGCCGCTTGCAGGCTGAGTCCAGGGGGGACACGAGAGCGGCCTGCTGCGCATCGAGTCCTGTCCCTTGTCGGGGAGGCCAGTGTAGACAAGCAGACGGACTCGGGCAGTGTTGGAGATGCAGTGCGTCCTGGGGACCCCAGGGAAGCCCTGCGGGAGGGGCGCCGAGCTGGGAGGAGGGTGGGGGTCCCTGCGGGAGGGGTGCTGAGCTGGGTGGGGGTCCCTATAGGAGGGGCACCGAGCCAGGGGACTGTGGGGGTCCCTGCAGGAGGGGTTCCGGGCTGGGTGGGGCCTGTAGGAGGGGCATCGAGCTAGGTGGGGCCTACAGGAGAGGTCCTGAGCCAGGGGAGGGTGGAGGTCCCTGCGGGAGGAGCCCGAGCTGGGGCGGCGAGGCCCCAGGGGCCCTTACCCGCCCTCCTTCCCTCCAGGCCGCAGGTCTATGCGCCCCCTTCCCCCAGCGCAGGCCCTCCTTGGATGAGCGCAGGCCCCTCCCTCTGTCTTCGGTGTCATCAGAGATTTCCAACTCAATTAAACTGTGTGATGAGAAAAGGAATCAAAGCCTGGGAAGTTCTAGACGAGACAGTTTTGTTTTGATCTTGGGAGAGGCTTTGATGGTGGGACCGCGGGGCAAGGGCAGCCGCCTGCCCCCATGTGCTGCCGGTGCTGGGCTCCGGGCAGGATGGAGGCGCGGCCAGGTCGCCCCAAGGCCCCCGGACACAGTCCCCACCGTGTACCCCAGGCCAGGCAGCTCCGTCCCCGGGGGCTGGGGCGGTGGGGGAGGCCGGGCAGGTCTCTGATCCGGCTCCTGAAGGGCAGGGCCTGCTTCCTGTGTGCGGGAGCTGGGGTGCTGGCCTAAAGCCTTCTAGAAAAATCTCTCCCCGCCCGCCCCCAAAGAGTAATTTGGGGCAGCAGGCATGGACGCTGGGAGGGGTCAGCGCGGTGAGGGTAGAGATGAGGACAGGGCGGTGCGAGGGGCAGCCCCTGGGGGCGCGTGCAGCACTGTGCATGAGAAGGCCTGTGCCTGCCCCGGGGCTGGAGGCCATGCAGGCAGTGCAGCCTGTGCCTGGAGCGCCCCGCCCACCCTGGCAGGTATGTGTGCACCTGCGGGCCTGTGCGTGGGCGCCTGGGGCAGCTGACCGCCCGCCTGGGGGCTGCGAAGGTGAGCAGGTCAGCAGGGAGGGAGAGAGGGCTGCTCAGGACACGGGGTGGGGCCGAGCCCAGGGGGGCGTGCGCCAGGAGCCCGAGTCAGGGCGAAGAGGGCGGTGCCGCACCTTCCTGGTCCTTGGGGCTGCGCGTGGTGGAAGGAGGCGCTGACAAGGACAGAGGGGTCCTTGGATGACTCAGGATGCCCGGCAGCGTCCCGGCGGCCAGGCCATGGCTCCTGCGGGCGGGACACCTGACCCGTGCCAACGCTGCTAGGACCCAGGGCGCACTCAAGGGGCAGGCGCCCACTGCCCCTAATCCCGTAATTGGCGGCTAACGGCCTGTGCCCGTCCCTAACCATGGTTAGGTCCACAAACGCAGTGTCCGTGACAAGGGCTCCATCGAGGCTGTTTGTCCTCCGGAGAGGTGGCTGCGAGCCGGGCGGGGAGGGGCCTGGAACGCTTGTTTCCATGAAGGGCCTTGCGGGGCGGACAGGCCGCGTGTGCTGCGGACCCTGGGGGGGTCGGACCTGCATGTTGGGGGGTGCGCGGGCCACGTGGTGGGTGGCCCCAAGGTCAAGGCTCCTGCGGTGCAGGCGGGATCGGAGCCCCCGGGCAGCAGCCCCTCCAGATCGGCCACCTCATCAGGATGTGGGAAGTCGCCGGGCCAAGGTGTTTTGTCACCGCGCTGACGGCAAGAGAGCACGTCCTGTGTTGGATGAGGGCGGTTTTACGAGGTGGGGACTGTGATTCATGGCAGCGTCTCTCGGGCAGCTTTACAGGCCTCTGGTGACTATGTTCCGTGTCATAAATACGGCGGGAGGCACCATTTCCAGAGGCTGGGATGGTTGGTCCTAACTTCTCCATTTGAACAAAATTCCTGAACCTTGTTAGGTTCGGCTGGTTCTCCGCCAGTTAGGGGGCCGGAGGGAAGCTGCAGCCCGGGGATTTAGTAGGGAATGCTGGAGGATCCTTGTACTCCGGGACGCGGCGAGCGCTGGAGGACCGCACGGGCCTTGGACACGCGTTACAGGCCCCTGCTCCGTGGGGCGCGCAACAGCCATGACCCCTGGGGGAGTCGCGTGCTCCCCATCTAGGACGTGGCAGAGCTCCCGTGTCCAAGACCCGTGATTCCTGCTGCCGGGAGTGGCCCGGTGTGGGCAGCGGCGCCCTGGGGGGTCCACGTGTCCTGCAGTGAGTGGCTGTGTGTCTCCGAAGCAGCCCCTCGACCTCCCTGACTCGTCTTCTCATCTGTCAAGTGGGCAGAGGTCCTGCGTCAAGGACCTGAGACCGCATGTTAGCACACCGGGTTGACCCGGCCCATCCCGCGGGCCCCCTGACTGTCCCCAGGCCTGTCCCCGGCACCAGCTGCACGCACCCCTTGGGGTTGGCTCCTTCCTTAGCTCCCGGGTCCCAGGCCGTGGCTCGCCTGCTGCTTCCCAGGGACCTGGTTTGCGGGGAACGCTGCCTCCCCCGCGCACTGCCTACTGTGACCCTGACCCGTCACCCGCCTTACATTCGTGTCCATCTTTAGAACCAGCGTGAAGGGCTAAGTATTTGCAGCAGGTAACATGCACGGTGGAGAAGGGTGGAGCTTGAGGAAGAGATGGCGAGCATTTTTCCAAACCCAAGAACACGGCCGTTCCGTGTTTTGAAAGTATTAGTTCCACCGGAAATCATGAGGAAGCGGATGCCAAACTCGGGACATGGAAGGGACGGTGGAGGGGCCGGGAGGCGCCCCCAGGGCACGGACTGCGTGCGTTTCGGGGCTTCCGGCTGCGTGTAGATCAGGGCCCCAGGCTGTCGGCCCCCGAGCGGCCTCCCTGCTCCCCCGTGACGCTGTCTGGTGCTGGGAGCCCCCACGCCCTGTGCTGACCCAGGGCCTTTTCCAATTTTGGAACTTGTAGGTTCAGGGGCATCCTTGGGTCAGCGAAGAGCGTTAATCCACAGCAGGCACCTGAAGGGAACACATGTGTGGGTGGGGAGCCACCCGCGTCCCTGGTCCATCCCATCTGTGGGACATGGACCCGGACGCCCAGGTGGGGCCTTTGTAGGTCACGAGGACTGTGGTGCAAACGGCAACTGGCGCTTGGGACCGGGGCCTGGCCGGGCACACCCAGGGCAGAGGGTTGTGGGCTGACTCGCAGTTTGCACACCGTGCGTGTGTTTGCACATCCAAGAGGGGGGATGTGCAGGGACAGGTGGCCAGCAGGCCAGGGGCTGGTGGTCTGGGTCCCACAGCAAGCTGGTGCCGGCCAGCGCACGCAGGGCGAGAGCCTGCACTTGTTGGAAATGTGCTGGAAAGACGGCTGAGGATGCGGGAAACCCCACACAGGCTTCAACTTTTCCTTTTTTAAGATTGTATTTATCGATATGGGAGAGAGAGAGCGCGTGCACGAGCATGTGAGCAAGAGCAGGCAGAGGGGCAGAGCAGGGAGCTTGATGTGGGACTCGATCCCAGGACCCGGGATCATGCCCTGGGCGGAAGGCAGGTGCTCAACTGCTGAGCCGCCCAGGGGCCCCCAGGCTTGAACTTTTAAAAAAGAAAGAACAGTAAGCAGCAGTACTTAGGTCTGAGCTTCCCGAGGACACGGGGACCATGCGGGGGGACACGGGGACCACACTGGGGGGGGGCCGAGGGGTTCCCCTCCGGTGTCAGGATGTGTCTCATCCACGTCTTCAGGGCCGACACTGAGGAAGAACCACATTGTTAACAAAACAAGGCGTCCCCCGAGCGCAGCCCCCAACCCTGGGTCCAACCTGCCCCCCGCCCCGTCCTCTGGGGGAACCCTGCTCCAGGCCCATGCAGGGATATCCCCACCCCCACCCCTGCAGGGCCTGGAGCCGACCCCCAGGCTTGGTTTCCCCTTGTAGCCAGGGAGGGCAGTGCTGCCTCCGGGAGGCCGCGGGCCTCCGTCCTGAGAACGAGCCGTGTCCGTACGCCGCCACATGCACGCAGGGCAGCAGCAGAGCCACCAGCTGCGCCCCAGACCCGCTCCCCTGCTCGGGCTGTGCGCTTGGTGCAGAGTCATGGACACCCCCAGCTGGGGCTCCGTCCAGGCCGGGGAGCCATCGCCCTAAGGCCCTGGTGGCCGCTAGCCGTGCCCCATTCTCGGCGCAGAGGAGGGGAAGGATGGACAAGACAGCTCAGCTTCTGCCCCCTGCTCACAGCGCCTGCCCCCACGCTGCCTGCCCGCAACCCGGGGCACTGGATCCCCGTGGAGTCCTGGGCAGCCCGAGGGGGGCCCCGGCCGGGGGTGTGGGCAGGGCCTGGGCGCAGTGGCCGCCCTGGGCTGGCAGTTTCCGGCTGTGCTCAGACACCGAGAGTGTCCAGGGCCGGGTCGGGCCTGGATGAGTGGGTGGGTTGATGCATAGGTAAGTGAATAGATGGATAGATAGATGCATGGTTATTTGGATGCTGGCTGGCTGGATGGTGGGTAGATGGATGGATAGAGGGATGATGGATAGATCAGTGGGTGGATGGATGGATGGATGGATGGATAGAGGGATGATGGGTGGGGAGGTGGGTGGATAAATGGATAGAGGGATGAGGGATGGATGGACAGATGGATGGACAGAGGGTGACCCTCTCAATATTTTGTGGGCTCCACAGTGAATGCAATCTGTGATTGGAGTGAGTCCGAGTGCTAGCAGGGCACTGGCTGCCTCCCGGAAGCTGTCGGTGTTGCTGCCCCAGCCTCTCCCTACCAGGCCTGGGTGTCCCCGTTACAGGCAGGACCACCCCCTGCTGCTGCTCGCCCACCTCCTCCACCTCTGCACAGACTGACACACAGCGGCCCCCGACGGCCTCTCGATGAGGACACGTCCCATCTCTGTGTGAAGGAAGGGGGGCGGTCCCCACACGAGGAGGCTCCAGGTGCAGCTGCAGCAGCTTCCTGGAACCAGAGTGGGGACGCTTTCCTCTCCAAACACTGGAATTAAAACCCGGCCGCCTCTCCCGTCCTCCCTGTTAAGCAGCTCCTGTCAATTTGTGGGAATTTGCCCAAGAAAAATGATTGGAGTGTTTTTTTTCCCCCTCTACTTACATTTCTTAATCTTAATGAAATAATGAAACAGCTAGCTCATGACAACTGTGTTTTTTTCCCCTTTCTTCCTCTCAATCTAATTTGATTACACAAATTTGGAGTGTTTTCCACTGGTGTGCTGCGGTACACTCATCACAAAGCAAGATTTGCACTCCTGAGTGCTGGGGAGAGTTCCTCGGCAGCTAATGAATCACGCTAATCAGAGAACCATCTTGAAAATTAATACATTCTACTGTAACTATTTAAAGAAAAAATAATTATTGAGACTGTTCTCGCTAAATTATGCTGTCTAGAAGTTGTAGAAAGAAAATTTTGTCTAATTTTGAGATGGAATCCGAATTTTGCAAATTTTTCTTCTCCTGAGTGATTAAAGGTCTGGGTGCTGGGAAGCCAGGGGGAGAGCGTGGCCTCGGCTTCCTGCCCGTGGGGCCCCAGGTGTGTGGAGGGCCAGCCTCGCGTGGGCCAGGGCCCAGCTGCCCTGGGGACATGCCCCCGAGCAAGCAGGCCTTGCAGCCGCTCACCACCCAGGCCTCTCCGGGGGTGGGGAGCTCCCTGCCGCCTTCCTAGCATGGGGGAGGCGGGGGCTTGACTTCACCAGGTCCTGGAAAGCAGGTGTGCTCACTGTAGGGACGGCTGTGGACAGGCGCCGGCTGGTGTGTGGCTTTGCGGGGGACCTGGGGGTCCTCCCTGCCCCGGCACGCTCCCCGACCCCTCAGGGTTCCTGGCCTGCTTTGGTCGGCCTGATGGCACTGACCTGCCAGCTCCGTGTCTCCCTCCCTCCCTCTGACGCCTTCAGCTAGATGCTTTCCTCTGTTGCTGGTGCTGGCGGGGTCCCCAGGCCAGTGGGAGGGGCGCAGGGGTGCTCCAGGGGGCTCGCCCTGCAGGCAGACGCCTTGGCCCGCATGTCCTAAGACAAGGCTCCTCCTATAGGAGCTGGGGTTGGCAGGTGGCGGTGCCCCTCCCTCGCCCTCCCCTGGGCCCCAGAGGTGCTGTGTCACTGCTCTGTCATCGGGCTGGTGGGCCGGGGACGCTGCCCCAGCAGAGCCCTTCTCTCTGTGCAGGTGGGGGCTCCTAGCCAGGCCCAGTCCTCCCCAGGGGATGAGCCTGAGGGGGCTGACCCCTGACCGGGTGTCACTGCCTGTGCTGGAACCCACAGAGGATGCACCCAGGACGGGCACCACCTTCCAGAAAGTGCTGCCTGAGGGTCCAGGGCCGGTTTGGCAGGGCCCGGGGAGGCCTGGCTAATGGACTGTGATCCCTGAGACCCTCCTCCCCTCCCCTTCCCCCCATCTCTGCCCTCCCCCATCTTCCCCTCCCCCTCTTTCCCTCCTCCCCCCACCTGCCCTCCCCCTCCTCTGTCTCCCCATCTCCCCCCTCCCATCTCCCCCTCCCCTGCCTCCCTCCTCGCCCCTCCCCCGTCTCCCCCCATTTCCCCCTTCCCCCATCTCCCTCCTCCTGTCTCCCCTTCTCCCACCCCCTCCCCCTGCCTCTCCTCCCCCCTCTCCCCTTCCCCCCATCTCCCCCTCCCCCCGTCTCCCCTTCCCCCCATCACCTCTTCCTCCCCCCCCGCCCCGTTCCTATAAACCAGGAGACCACAGGGGTCAGGACTCGGCCAGGCCCCATCCCAGGGAGGCCACAGGCCTGCGGGCTCCTGCCTTAGCTTGCACACTGGGCGGCTTCACGTCGGTCAGCAGGGAGCATCCTTCCTGCTGTGGCCTCTTGAGGATCCAGGGGCGTGGGGTCCACAGGACCTCTTTGCAAACCAGTTTATGGAGGTGACAGGGTCCCATGATGATTTTGGCTTCAACTTCATGCCCGTCTGAGTGAGGTTTGGGGAGATGGGGGCCCGTGCGGCAGTGAGTATGGGCGGACTGTGACCCAGCAGACGCACCTGCTGTCGGGTACCCCCGCACCTTGATGGAAATGGTGGGCACACGTACAGGGGCACCCACCCTGGACCAGGAGCATAACTGGGCAGGTCACAGAAGATTCTGGAAGGCTAGGAGACAGAGGGCCAGGCCCTGCCTGAGACCCTGCACGTGGTCCCTCCCTGACCCCTTCTTGCACCTCCTGACTTTCTCCCGTGTGCCCTAGTCTGCGTTCTAGCCGCTGGCCGGCTCCCCTCTGTGTGACGGCGGCCTGCTCCCGTCCCCTGGCACCCACGGACCTCCTTCAGTGCACAACCCATGTGCCAGAGAGTAAGCCCTTCGACCGTCACCCGGGCTGGGTGCTCTCGTGTAAAGGACTTAGGATGGCCAGGGCTGGCCACGTCCCCTGCCTGGACACTGGTAACCCAGTGTCCTCTCACCTCTTCCAACTCAGCCCAGCAAGACCTCCCCAGCGGGGCCCCTGGGCGCCCTGCGCTTGCGCCCTGAGTCTGGGCTGAAGTCCTCTTGCTGCCAGGTGGGGCCTCAGACCGGGAGCTGGACCTGGCGGGCTCTCAGCAGCTCGCTTGCCTGCTCCCATCCATCACGCGGCCCCTCACCACCCTCCCCGGGCGGCCAGAGTCTCCGGGGATCCTCCCAGCACCCTCCTCCCCAGGGCGCTCGCTGGCCGGCCACCCGGGGAAGCCACGCCACACTGTCACCGCGACGGCAGATGGGCAGATGGGGGGGACCCACCCTGTGGTTCGCTGCCCCCCCGCGCCCCATGTTCGCCGCAGTCACTGGCAGAGACCCGGATGCAGGCGAGAATCCGACCCATATTTGGGGGCCATTTGAGGCTGTCCTATTTACCCAGTTCCTTGGAGTCATCCACAGCCTGGCAGTGGGGAGGGGTGAGAGCGTGAGATGACTCCTCCAGGTCGCGATGAAACAGCAAAGCACCCCCAGACCCAGGCACTGCAGAGATGTGGTGGGTTACGGTTACTGGAAATAAAGGGGGAGTAGGGAGCGTTTGGACGCTTTTGCAGGAGACAGACGGACAGACAGGGTGTCTCTGTGGGGGATGCTCGTGAGGGCCTGTGGGTGTCGGGGGCAGGGGCAGCCGGAGCCTGGGGTGGCACCTGGAGGCCCCTCGGGGTTCCATGCTCCCCCATCATCCTGCCGTGTTCCCGCCGCGATGGGGCCCCAGGGACCCCAGACCCACATTTACACTCCCCCCAGGGACCCCAGACCCACATTTACACTCCGGATGCTTCCCATCGTGCCGACCGCGCGGGGCTGGGGCAAGGCGCCCCTCAGGTGCTGAGTGGGGAGGGGCGGCCCCCTGGGTGGCCCCGGGTCCCCGCAGGGACCGAGTGCACGTGTCCTCTGAGGACGGCAGGGCCCGCTGTTTGTGGTGTGCGATTCTGGTCCATGCTCACTGTCCCTGACGCCACGCCAGGTCAGAGGCTCGTGGGAGGCGTTTGCTTGGGTCCAAGGGCACCCTAAGCTGCCCACACTCACACGCGGGGGCGGGATGTGACTCGGGGCCGAGCTCCCGTGGGCGAGACGGGCGGGCGCATGGAGGGAGGTGCTTGGGGTCAAGGCCACTCCGCGTGCAGCCTGGTGGGACGCATCCAGGGCCCCGGAAATGCTCACACCCCTGATCCCGTAATTCCACTCCTAGAAGTCTGTCTCGAGAAAGTAATCAGAGAGGGACATCTGGTAGCTCAGCTGTTGGGTGTCTGCCTTGGGCCCAGGGCATGACCCCGGGGTCCTGGGATCGAGTCCTGCGCCGGGCTCCTGCAGGGAGCCTGCATCCTTCTGCCTGTGTCTCTGCCTCTCTGTCTGTGTTTCTCATGAATAAATAATCTTAAAAAAAAAAAAAAGAAAATCGGAGAGCAGGGAAGACAGGCATGTTTGTAGCCGCGTCACACGGCAGCCTGGGCGGTGACAGTGTCCTCCCTCCATCGGGACGGCATGCAGACCTGCGGAGCAGGGAGAGGCGCGGCGCAAGGCCGGGTGGCCTTGGAGCGGTGCAGGGGCCGGAGCTGAGCTGGGCTGCAGGGGGAGGTACGTGTGGACCCAGGGCAGCCGGCAGCACCACAGGGGCGCCCTGAGCCTGCCCCCTGCTGGCCTCCGCTCTGGCCTGGCTCTGGGGTGTGGTCACTGTGGCCACCACCCTCGCCGCCCCGCGTTCTCCACGGACGCACTTGCACAGACAGCGCCGTGAGCATGTCCCCTGTGTCAGGGGGCTGCGGGGCCCTCTGCCCCCTGCTAGCCCATGGATCTCAGGGCAGAGGCTGTACCCCCAGCTCTGGGAAGGAACAGAGGGGACGGAGCCTGGGACGGTGCCGTGGACTGCAGGCCCAGCCCAGCCCTCCCGCCGGGTCCCTGCTGTGCTTCCAGCCCCTGCGCGCCCTGCTGGCCCTGCCCGGGTGTCCACAGCCGCCTTTCCAGAGGGCAAGCCAGCGTCCCCGTGGCCGTCCCAAGCTGGGGCGCCCATCCTTCACCCCCCTGCTTACTCTGTACTGTGGCCCTACCACGAGGCAGAGAGGTGGCCAGTCACCTGTCCTGCAGGGACCACCCTTGCTCTCTGGCTGCAGGTCGGTGCTGGGCCACACGCAGCGTCCACGCAGACGGGGCCTCTGTAGTGGAATCGGGGGGCGCCGTCACTGCAGAGCTTCGACTGCAGGGCCCTTTCTGCAGCACGCGGGGAGGGACATCTGCCCCGGCGAGGGGCTCAGCAGGCTGTCATCCCCGGGTGGCCCCGGTGCTGGGCACGGGGTGTGGCCGTGCTGGCTCTCCACCCCCACCCAGGCCGTGGGCCACATGCAGCACCGAGCATGCCACGTCCGTCCGGTGTTGGGCACCAGGGCCCTGGCTTCGGATCTGTATGCCAGCCCGCTCCGTCCTCCCCGGCCCCGCCGTGTCGTGCTGTCTGGGTAGCAGGGGAAGGTGGGTCCCACAGAGGGTGGACACAGCCCCACCGACGCTGACCCGGGCCCTTCTTCAGGCCGGTCCCCCGTGCCCTTCCGCCCCATCTGGCTGCTCCTGCTCCTGCCACCTGTGGGAGCCGGTCGGTGGGTCCTGGACATTCCCGCCCAAGGGCCTCACGGGGTACAGACAGCCTAGGGATCAGCTCCCTGCACGGTCGCTGCTCGGCTGTGGGACCTTGGCAAGTTCCTAAGCCATCCGAGCTTCCGTGTCCCCGTGGTGTCAGGATAAGGCTAGTCCATCCCTCCTGAGTAACGGCAGCGACTATAGCAACGGACAAGCGTGGGAGTCCCTGTGGGGACCCGCACGATGTCCCCATGTCCTCAGGCTTCCTGCATGTCCCCAAGGACCGGGTGGCCCTGCTCCGCCCCCACTGTGTTTGGGTGTTGACCTTACCAGTGATCGTTTCTGGGGCATGGAAGGTGCTTCTGGGGTGTGTCCCTGCGGATATTCTGGCTCTGTTCTCGTCATCCTGAGCCCGGCGTGGCTGACCCGGCAGGTCGGCAGGATGGAGCCTGGGGGCTTCCGGGGGATCGGGGTGTCCTAGCTCAGCCCCATGGCCCCGACCCCCAGGCCGGGCGGTACCTCGCCGTGCCCCCCACATGCTGCACACGTGTCCCTGTGTGCCAGTCACCTGTCCTTGTCCCATCCTTCGGGGCAGTGCTCGTCTGACGCTCCCGTGTCCCCGGGCCCGGCTGCCCAGGGAGGGCTCTTTGGGGGGAGCTGCCTGCGGATGGCTGGGGGGCCACTGAGGGCGCCCTCTGACTTCCCAGCCCCGTGGGCCTTCCCAGCCCCGAGGGCACCATCTTCCTTAATGTACGGCCCCGAGGCGCCGATAGGTGGAAGCCCAGGGCCCTCCTTATCCTCAAAACCATCTCTCCAGGATCCTGGCTCTGTTAAGACTTTGGGGTCTTCCTAGGGGAGATTGTTCTGGAAGCCTCGTGTGTCCCACTCAGCATGCATACTGACCACTGTGCGTGTGCACTCGGTGTCAGCCACCCCCTTCCCGGCATGTGGCCTGACCCCTTGTCACAGGCAAGATCTGGGAGACTGGGGGTGCGGGCGTTCAGGGCCAGGCCTCCTGGAGAGGGTCCGGCCGCCACCTCGGACCAGCCGGGCCGTGTGTGCTCACCTCGGGGCACGGGGCCGAGCTCTCCTGCGGCCTCACTGGCTTTGTTCTGGATGATTCATTTTTCCAAGCTGTTGAGTAAAGCAAGCAGATTCATCTGCTAATGGAAACGAAGACACAGCTTATTCCGAAGGGAGCCGTGCGCTTTATGAGCAGCAAAGAGCCTGGCGTCGCGAGGAGCCATGCGGGGTCCCCGGGCAAATTAGCGCGTCTTCCCCTGTCCGTCTGTCCAGACGGGAGCCGGCTGCGTGCTTGCCGCTGTGCCTGCTGCCACAGACGCTGCCCTCACCAGGCTCCAGACCCTCAGGGACGTCTGCGGCCCCCCGGGTTGGGGTGGGGTCCGAGCTGCCCTGTGGGTCGCGTCGCGCTGAAGCGTCTCTGTGCCTGTGAGCAAGGAGGGCGCGTCCATGCCCTTCCCACTTGGCGGGGCTGTGGCTGGCTCCGCATTTCGCACCTGTGCCGCTCAGTTCCCGCAGAAGACGGCGGATACGGGGCACACACGCACGTGTGCATACCTGCACACACATACACACATCTGCACGCTAGCGCATATGTGTGCGCTGTATATGCACACGTGTGCATGCACCAGCTGTGTGTGCCCGTGTGCACAGGGGCACACTCGCATGCACACACACGCACAGCATCACATACATGTGCACACACGTGTACGCACAACTGTACTGCCCAACTCAGTCGCCTCTGGACACAATGAACAGCTTGATGCACAAGCACCTTGGCCACAGGAGGTGCCCACAGTGAGCTGGTTGGACTGGGGTCCACTCAGCCCCTGGCCCCCACCTCCCGAGGACCCCCGTCGGTGGGAACGAGGAGCGAAATCAAGGTGGTTTTACGAGCCCTGGGCCCCCTCATGCCGATGCCACGCCAGGGGCAGACCCGCACAGACCGTTTCTGAGCCCCTGTGTAGCCATCACCACTCAGGCGGCCGGGGGCCTTCCTCTCCTCCGTGTCCCCATCCCTCCACCCATCGCCCTTCCTCCCTCAGGGACCCTCACAGAGTGATGAGTGGGTGCACAGGCTGGGTGCGGGGCCTCGCAGAAGGCCCACAGCCCACCTCAGAGCAGCATGGGGGAGTGGGGCTGACCCGGAGGTGGAGGCGGGAGGGGCCCGGGTGGCCCAGGGCTGGGGGATGCCGCGCTCTCAGAACCAGTGCTCGGCTGAGCCCCCATGAGGAGCAGTCTCCTGGGCCTCCTGCAGGCAGGTGCGGCTGTTCGGGGGACTCGGGGGAAGGCACACGTGGGGAGTGCAAGTGGCTCAGCAAACAGCTCAGCGCTCTGCTTGTCACTAGGTCTGGGTGAGCGCAGACCCGGGTGAACCCAGGGCGGATCTTACGGGGAACCCCAGGCAGCAAGGGGGTGGCCAAGAGCCCCTGGCAGGCTCTGCTCACCTGTTCCCTGGGATGAGGATACCGTCGGGGGCTCAGGTCTGATGCTAATTCCTGCCTGTATAGTGAGTGTCAGATGGAGGGGTCCTCCCTGGAAGGATGAGAGTCAGGGGGGCGCTGTGTGACCTCAGGTATGCCCGCTGCACCCCCACAGGTGCACCAGGCTCTGCGTGGGCTCTGGGTCCTGCTGCCAGTGTGGCCAGGCTGGGGGCAACAGTGGGCTGTGTCTCCAAGGAGCGGTGCCTACTGGGCTGGCAGGTGGCCCCACAGGCTAAGGGGCCAGAGGAGAGGGTGGCCTGGGAGGCCAGGTGGACAGATGTGCTTGGGCTCAGGGCACAGGGTCCCGGAGGCTGGCCGGAGATTATGGAGCCAGAACCCCGGCTCCGGGATGCCGTGCTCTCATGACTGTAGGGGCCAAGTAGGCAAGTCTGCGCTTGGATCTGGTGGTCCCCTGGGGCTGCCAGGGACACGCGCGCAGGCCGCTGACACGTGAGAAGTTGTCTGTGGTGACGGTGGCTCACTCGTGGGTGTGTCTGGGCGCTTCCTCGATACTTGCCGAGCACCTGCTCAGGTGGGCACTGCACAGGTGCTGCCATGCACCCCCGCTGTGCCCACCAGCCTCTCTGTAGGGCCAGGTGTCCTCCGGCACACACAGCGGGGAGCTGGTGCCGGCACAGGACCCTTTCTTTCCTGCTGCTCATTTAAGCTGCTCAGGGGCACGTTGGAAGCCTATAGCTGATGGCATCGCATTTACAAGGCTCTTGGGTGACCTGGGGCATCACTGTCTTACCCCTGGTCCAGGGTCAGGCCTTGGAGCTGCTGTCTGTGCAGTGGGGACACAGGTTGGCGTGTTGCCAGTTGGACACACAAGGTGGGAGCCCCAGGCCCTGCCCAGAACCCGGCATCTGGAGCTCCTGCCTGGTGAGCATCCAGCACTGAGTGCAGAACGTTCTCTGTGGACCAATTTGGAGAAACCGAGCAGGAGCTGAATCGAGAGGCTCAAGGAGTCCAGGGTGACAGGGTTGACACTCGAACCTAGGCCTCCTGCCTCCTGGCCCCGCTCACCCTCCATCATGAGTCCTGAGGCTCCGCAGGCTGGGGAGGACACATGGGCCCTGCAGGCTGAGTCTGGGCAGATGGGAGGTCCCGGCTGGCTGCTCCCTGTGCCCGTGGGCCTTCGTTGGCCATGTGCTCACTGCTGGGCCTGGGGTGTGCTGAGCTGGGGCCCTGCTTCCTGCAGCTGCTGAGGCTTCTCTGCTTCCAACAGAGTCCTCCACTGGTGGGAGGAAGCTGGGTGTGAGGTTTGTGCAGACTCAGCTCTGCAGCCTCCCACTCAGCTGTCCTCCAAAGGCTGGAGGTGGTTAGGAATGAAACGCAGGGCGCTCCTCCATCCACATGCTGTGGAAAAGGTCTGAGACTCTTCACCGGCCTTGCCCACGTTGCGCTGTGGGCGCAAGGCCAGAGGTGCCAGGCTGAGACCCGCGGGAGCATCTGAAAAGAGGGGGAGACCTGTGCTGGAATGACAGGGGCCACGGGGTCAGTTACAGGTTGACCGCTAAGCTCGAGCCCCAGGGTCTCACAATTCCATGTCCCCGGGGGCACTCAAGCTACAGTCTGAGAGGCTCCTGAGAACCTCCACCAGGAACTGTGGTGGGAATCCAGGGGCCAGTGTACCCAGCATCACAAGGGCTCAAACCAGGAGCTGCTCATGCTGTTGATGGTTGATGATAGTGGTGGTGATGATGATGGTGGTGGTGATAGGGGTGATGATGAGGATGGTGATGTGGTGGTGGCAGTGTTGGTGGTGATGATGATGGTGGTGGTGATAGGGGTGATGATGAGGATGGTGATGATGGTGATGTAATGGTATTGATAGTGGTGATGGTGGTGGTGATGATGGTACTGGTGGTGATGTGATGGTGGTGGTGGTGATAGGGGTGATGATGAGGATGGTGACGTGGTGATGATGATGGTGGTGGTGATGTGATGGTGGTGATGGTGGTGGTGGTGGTGGTGATAGGGGTGATGATGAGGATGGTGATGATGGTGATGTAATGGTAGTGATGGTGGTGGTGGTGATGGTGGTGGTGATGATAATGGTGATAGTGGTGATGGTGATAGTGATGATGATGTCGTGGTGGTGATGCTGATATGATGATAATGGTGCTGATGGTGGGGGTCATGATGGTGGGGATGGTGGTGGTGATAGTGGTGGTGTTGAGAAGGCCTTGAGCCTAAGGAAGCTAGAGCTGCCGAGAATAGGGATAAAATACCAGAGAAGACTTTGCAGCCAGACTCCTGGGCCTTTGAGGCTTCTGGAATGTGCTCTGGAAAGAGAGAATCAGGACTGAGCCTCCTCCAGGCTCCACCTGGTGCTGCCGTGTGGCATCATCAGTTCATGCCCGCGTCCGCCCTGCCCTTTGCAGGTCAATTGGGATGAAGGAGGAGGAGGTGGCTGACCAGGCCCCGTGGAGTGGTGGGCCCAGCTGCGGGCAGGGATCGATCAATCCTTAATCGAGTTTGGGGCCAGATCTAATTACCACATGACGCTGCCAGCAACTTAGCACGTTGTTGCCCAAATGAGTAAAATAAATGTGGAATCTACTAGAACCCCAGGGGAGATGCTCCCCCCCCCCCGGAGGGACTAGAGGGATGGCGGGAAGCAGGCTACCCCACGGTCCATGTGGCTCCGGCTCCGGGCCACAGCGGGGAGACCCCAGAGGACACCGTCCCAGGACAGCGAGGCCCCTTTACCTGGGGCAGAGGTGTGGGTAGCGCAGGCTCCTCCTGGGCTCACTTCTGCAGCCCCCGCGTGTGGCCAGGGCTCGCCCCGGGCAGCCCCTCGCCGGACAGTTTCGGGCACCGGCTCTGCCTCCTTCTCTGACCAGCTTGCCCCGGGCGGGCAACTGTGTTCCTCACGCTTACATCATTTGAAAACTCCTTTTAAGGGAAACCTACTTCCTTGGGCCCCTCACTATTGACCTAAATCGTTTTTATTATGATGTTGCAGGAACATGAGCAAATGCCAAGCTGGGAGCCCTCACCAGACTATAAACTGGAATAAACTGAGACCATTTACAAATTAAACACAAACAAAACTGCAAAACCAATAAAATTTAAATTTGCAGCATTCATTTTACGAGGCAGATGTTTGGGGAAGAAACAGCTGTAGCGCGGGGCTCCCGCGGAGGTGTACCTGCCGGGTCACTGCAGTCTCACCTTCCCCCCAGGCCACCCGGAGGCCGCCCGGTCCCTCTCCTGAGCTGCTCACGCACCAGGCGAGTTGGCCTTGCTGTGCCATCCAGCTCTGCCTCCAACAGGCACGGTCCCGTCACGACAGCGACGGGGTCAGAGCACCGCGGGTGTCCTGCCACGCTCTTTCCTCTGGAGCGGGCAGGGAGCAAGCTGTGTGTGCATGGGGCGTGTGGCCCCGGGCACTGTGCCCCACGGCCCCATGTGTGACTCGGGGTGCCCTGGCGCTCACCCCCCTCCCTGTGCCAACACTGCAGAGCCCTGCTCACTGGTGTGGGGTGCCCACCCGGGAAAGAATGGCCAAGCTGGTTCCCGGTGGGGCAGGTCTCTCACTGTCTAGAAAAGGCCTTGGAAGAAGCCACCGAGCTTCCGTGATAGTCGTCATCCTGATGAGACAGGAGCAGCTGGGGAGGCACGTGACCTCGCCAGGCGTCTAAAGTCTGGGACTCTCGCGGGAGAGACCGTCACGGGGCCCCGACGCCAGCCAGTGGACCCCGTGGGCTCAGTCTCCCTGGGGTCGGCCCGAGGAGAGCTGCTCAGCCCTGGGTCTCAGGCCGCGTTACCGAGGGTGGCCCGGTGGAAAGTGGGGGAGGGATGGCAGGACCGCTGTGCGCGTTTTGTCTCCAAGCCACTGTGCAGGGCAAGAGCAGGGGCCCTCAGTGCCCCCCACACCAGGCTGGGGCATCAAGGTGAGCTCCCACCGGGCCTGGCCAGCAGCAGGTGCACAGAGCCCACGCCACGGCTGCGCGTGTGGACGTGCAAGCGTGTTCATGAGCAAGACCCGGCTGGTGAGTGCAGGAGCGAGTACGGGTGCCCAGTGGCCTCTCTGGGGACACAGGGGTGGTGGGGCCACCCCAAGGCCGAGCAGCACCGTCAGGCTCGGGGTTAGGGGAGCTGCCCCATTCCAGCCGCCAGTCCCCGGCCGCCCGCACCACCCTCCCTCTGGGCCTGGGTGATGACCCCTGATGTCCTCTGGGCCCGGAGCCTCCCATGGCAGAGCACACGACGGGCTGCACCACGCCCCCAGAGGCCAGCAGTCCGCCTCCGTCGCGCGTCCCCCTGTGCACGGTCTGCTCCTGGAGGGTGGGTGCCCTCCGCGGCGCTGGAGCTGCCTCTGCGTCACCGAAGCAATGACGTGTGGCATGAAAGGTCCCTTTGTCCCTGGGATGTGGTGGCCAGCGCTGCGCCTCCGACCGCCTCCAGCAGGAAGTGGGCTCGGGCAGGGTGAGCTAAGCCCAGCGGCAGACAAAGGGCGTGTGTGCTCGGCGGTGGCCCCGTGGTGCCCCCAGCAGGGCTGGCACTCGGCACGCCCAGGCCGCCACGCTGCTGGGGGGGGGGGTCTGACTCCGCGTGTGTGTGCGTGTGCACACTCGAGGTCTGTGCAGGCGTGTGTGCCTGTGTTCACACATATGATGGGGTGTGTATGTGCGCATGCAGGTGAGGATGTGTGCGGTCGGATGCCGTGGCTGCCGGGGCGGGACGCGGGCGTCCCCCGCCACAGGCTCCCGTCCTGCCTCCCCTCTCCTTCCTGACCGCTGACCCCGTGCGGGTCACGCCGGCCTTACGGGGCCACATGTGCCCTCCCTCCCGCGCCCCCTGGCTCTTAGAGCTGAGGGCGGGATGGTCAGGGAGGAATGGAGAGGGCTCGAAGGCCCCACATGGCTTTGAGAGGCAAACAGGCCCCCATGGAGCCGAGGGTGGAGCCGAGGGTGGAGCCGAGGGTGGCACGTGGGACGAGGGGGCCTCGGCCAAGGACCTGACAAGGGAGACGGAGGCTGCTGGGGCCACAGACAGGAGCATCCCCTGGTCCTCAGGAGGCACAGATGGTTGGGGACCCCCAGCGTCTGTCCCCACCCCCTGACCGTGGGTGGCCTGACCATGACCATGAGGGCTGCATGTCTGTGTGCTCACCTGTCCAGCCCCGTGCGGGTGCTCCCACCTGCACCTTCTCCTCCACCCCTGTACTGTGCTTCTTTGGGGGGACTGAGCATGGGGCGGGGGGGGGATGCCCGACCCCAGAGGGACCAAGCACGTGAAGGGGGGGAACACCACTGACCCTGGAGGGACTGAGCACAGGTGTGAGCCTCACCGACCCTGGGGAGACTGAGCATAGTGGGGGTGGGGGGTAAGCGCCACAGACCCCGGGGGACCGAGCATGGGGAGTGAGCACCACCGACTCTGGGGGCACGGAGCATGGGGGGCAGGGTAAGCGCCACGGAGCATGGGGAGTGAGTGCCACCGACCCCTGGGGGGACTGAGCACTGGGGTAAACACCACGGACCCCGGGGGCGGGAACCAAGCATGGGGGAGAGCACCGCCGACCCTGGGGGGACCAAGCATGGTGTGGAGGGGTGAGCACAGTGGACCCCGGGGGAGACTGGGCACGGCGGGGGGGCGTGAGAGCAGCGGACCCCAGGGATGACTGAGCACGGCGGGCGGGGGGGCAGATAAGCCCCACTGACCCCAGGGGGACCGAGCAGGGGGTGGGGGTAAGCACCATGGACCCCGGGGGGACCGAGCATGGGGATGAGCGTCACGGACCCAGACCCTCCTATGCCTACAGGGGCCAACCCAGGCCTGGCTCACTGCCTCCCCTGCTGGCATCAGGGTGTGACTGCGTCACCGCGTGTCCTGCAGGCCAGGCCGCGCAGCCGGGGCCAGGACCCCCCAACACCGTCTGGGCAGCCCTGTCTGGATGAGCCTGGCCCCAGTGTGCAGGGCCTCGGCCCTCAGGCCTCCACAGCCCCATTGCTCTCTGGCTCCAGGAGGCACGTCTCCTTGCTCCCGATCCTGGTGGCTCGGGTGGGACGGCGCGTCCCCGGCCTCCTTGTGCCACAGGCTATGCTGACGGTGTTCCCCTGGGCGAGGCTTGGGGGTGGGCGGGGAGCACCCGATGCGGATCCCTTGGATGCCCCCTGATCCACCAGAGCCCTCCCGGCTCGCGGCGTCCCGGGGCCTGGCCATGCGTGTGCTTCGATCCGCTAAGGGCCACGTTCGCTGATGTCCAGCAAGGCTTTCGGGCCTTTTACTCTTACAAAACAGTGCCTCGGGGATGGCGACGGTGCTCGGGCTCCGGCAGGAATGATGAGCAGCGGAGGGGAGGCCCTGGGGACGTGCAGGCACAGGCGCCGAGCGCCTGCGCAGGGGGTCCTGGGAGGGGCTCCCACCCGCCCCCCGCTTGTCACCGAGGGGTCCACCGTGCCCGGGAAGCCGTGAGCGGAACCTGGTGCATCCCGGCCGCACCCTGGGGAACCACGCGGGTGCTCGTTTGCGGTGTCTCCACGCACCTTCCCAGCCGGCTGAGTCTGCGTGGCAGGTCTCCCCCGGGTCACAGCCTGCCAGGCTGCACTGACAACACCACGGGCCGGGCCGGGCGGCCTCAGCACCCGACACTCGGCTTCTCAGCCCTGGGGGCTGGGGCTTTGGGGCGGCCTCCCCTGGCTGTCTGGCTGCGTCCTCGCACTCAGCACCAAGGGAGAGAGGGAGCCCTGGAGGCTCCTCCCATGAGGGCACTAATCCTATGGGATCGTGACCCCAACCTGGTGATTTCTCTTAAACTGAGTTACTTCTGTAAAAGCACCATCTCCGAGGACCCCCACGTTGCATTAGGGTTTCTCCGTGTGACTCCGGGGGCACAGTCCCGTCCGTGGCACAGCCTGGGGAGGAATGGCCCCAAGACTTACGCGGTGGCCCGGTGGGCTCTCTCCCCGGCCCGCTCGCCTTTTACCACCACCCCTGAGGGGACGGTCCACGCAGTGAGCACTGGGCACATGCACTGAGACGCATCTGTCCTCGCAGGACCTGACTCCTCGTTTCCTGGAAAACCCCGGGTTTTGTGCATCCTCCCAGAGCTGGGGAGGATGCCATGTTTGGCAGTGGGCAGCATGCTGACGACTCAGCCTTGAGCTGACCTGGCGTCCGGCCTGGGTGGGCGTCCGATCTGCCTGCCCAGGCTCCGTCGCTGCAGCGCCCCCTCCCTGTATCGGTCCTGCGTTTACAGACATGCAGCCAGTCAACCATAGGACCGTGAGGTCCCAGTTCGACGACCAGCCGGTTGTCCTCTGGAGGTCCTTGAGGGAGGGTCACAGTCCTCACTCGCTTCTGGATGCAGCCCCTGCTTCTAGGGCTTTCCGTCGGAGAGGAGACTGTCCTCAGCACCCCCTGTGCCACTTACTGATGGGCTGGCGCAGAGCTGGACCTGAGGGGCCACCCCCGAGGACACTGGGTGCTGCCTGCCGCACCTGCTGTCCCCCGTGTCTGCCCGGGCGCCCGGTGAGCAGCGGCTGACCGCTCTCTTCTCTCCACAGCTCGCATCATCAAGACGAAGCAGTGGTGTGACATGCTCCCATGTCTGGAGGGCGAGGGCTGTGACCTGCTGATCAACCGGTCCGGCTGGACGTGCACACAGCCCGGCGGCCGGATAAAGACCACCACGGTGCGTACGCGGCCCTGCTGGCCCCACCACACGGAGAGGGTGGGTTGGCCTCGGGCGCCGGGTCCTGGCAGGGTGGGGGGAGGTGAACCCCACGCCGGCGAGGATGACAGGGACGCAGCACCTGGCTACCTTGTACGGGGAAGCCGCCGGCCTCGCCGCCTACCCTCCGTAGCCGCTTCGTGCCTGGGGCTGGATCTGTCTGTCCCTGGGCTGCCCCCGCCCCGTCAGGCGGTCCCCTGTGGGCCCAGGGACGCACAGACCCGCCCTCGGGGCTTTAGCCCACACAGAAGGTGGTTGGTAACATCGTCTTGTGTCTGGGGCGGATGGCGTGCCCACGACTCCGGGCAGGAGGACGGGTTAGGATGCCTCTTGGGGCAGGTGATGCCTCTGTAAGGAGCAGGGGCTGGAGAGGGGCGGAGGTCGTCCAGGTCGCCCCTGTCCTGGGCACCGCGTCATGGCCGTTCAGAACAGTGACCCCGAACACCCCCGAGGGCACCCCCATCGCCCCCAGATCCCGCTGAGGGGCACATGGTGCGCCCTCCGTTCCAGGAGCCAGGACCCACCTGGTCCCCAGGGGGCCAGAGGGAAGGACGGGAAAGAGTCCTGGGCCCACTGTCTGAGGTCCCTCTTCCAAAGGTATTTCCTCCGGGCACAGCAGCAACGGTGTGGGGCACAGGACTGGCCCCGCAGACCGCGCCCCGCCCAGCAGTGGCCTCTCCTCCTCTCTGGCCGACGTCACCCCGTCCCTGGCTCTTCCTTGTAGGAGCTGAGAACCGAAGTAGGCTGTGCACCCCTGGCTGTGACTCCCACCTCCGTGCCTTGGGAACATGCAGTCAGGGAAGCCCAGGGCTCCTAGAGAAGGATCCGGAAAGCCCCGCGTGTATCCAAGTCTCCTCGCAGGACCTCGGAGAAGACCCGAGGGAGACCCACCTGCTTCACCCCTGCCTGCAGGCTGGGCCCTGCAGGGGTGCCTAGGGTGGGGGTCAGCTGTGCACACAGGGGCCTGGCTGCCACGGCCCCTCAGGGAGACGCACCCAGGCCCTGCGGGGGACCTTCTGCTATGGGTGTCCATCTGCGGGCATCAGGCAAGGCACCTGGGCCACTGGGGGCCGAGAGGCAGGGGTGTGGGAGCCTCCCAGCCCGGAAGCTGGCCACCCTGTCCTCACCCTGGGGGGTGTGCGGGCTTTGTTCCCACCACCTGCCTGGCAGCCCTGGGGGAACCTGGGGGCTCGCAGGTGGCTGCTGCCTCCAGGACATCACAGGGAGGCTGAGCTCTCTAGGCCCCCCCATGTGCCGTTCCCAGACGTCAGAGACCCGGGGACACACACAGCCTGCACGGTCAGGGCCGCTGTCCCCATCCCCGGGGCCTGCAGGTCAGCGCGTGGAGACCCCACCCAGCGCAGCCCCAAATGCAGCACCTGCCGGGTGACGGGGAGGCTCCAGGCCGCCCACCTGCGGCAGGGCCCCGGGCATGGCTGGGGGTCAGGGCTGCACCCAGGCCTGAGCAGGGTGCTGAAGGTCGCTCGCCCAGTGGAAGTGATCCAGCAGCGCCCTCCTGACCTCACGGGTGAATCGGGGTCATAGGCTCGCTGTGCCCTGCAGCCCCCCTGCAGCCCTGTTACACCAGCGTCCGTCGGTGTGCCCCCTTCCTTGCGCACCCACAGTTGACGGGGGCCAGTCCCGCGGCCTCCCAGGCCCTCAGCTCAGGACCAGCGCCTTGGTCTCACAGCCCTGAAAACCCCAGTGGGTGGTCAGCCACAGAGGTGGACTCTCTCCCTGCTCCCCTCCCCCCAGAAGCCGGGTCTGATTGCTCGCGCCCACATGTCTTCCAGCTCTGAAGACGTTCTCCCATCTGCCCATTCCTGGGGGTGCCCGCCCTGGGGGCAGCTGGTGTGCCACAGCTGGTCGGGGTACGTGCAGGACACCTGCCACGCCTGGGGCAAGTCGGGGACAAGTGCTTGCTCTCGGGGCTCCTGGACCCCCCAGGGGTGCGCCATAGGGGCCCTTGCACCGTGGAGGGCACGTGGGGTGGATCCTGGGCTGGTGCATCCCGTCGGGGGCTGCGTGATGGTGCTGGCGGGCCGGGGCCTCCCCAGGGGTGTGCAGACTCTCCTCGGGCTCTGGCAGCAGGCCTGGCCTGCAGTGACCTGCCTGCGAAGCTTTCGTAAACGGTCACCAGAGCCCTGGACCCAAACACCACGTGGCTGGAGCATACCGGCCCATTTTCCAGATGGCATCTCGGTGCCGTGACACTTGGTCGGTTGGCACCGCGGTTTCATGTTTCCCCTTGAGGTTTTTCAAGAGCGCCTGTGACCGCCTGGCCGCGTGGCGGCTCCTGTCCCCTAGAGACCACAGAGGAGTCCGGAGTGGCGCCCCGCCCCCGCCGCGTCCTGCCCCACTCCTCTGCAGGGGCCCTGCCCGCTAACGCCGGGGGGCAGGCACAGGCGACCCTCGCTCAGCGCCACACAAGTACCTATGATAAGGGGACTGTGCGGCTCCCTGGAGGGACCCCAGGATGTGCTGACGTGTGTATTTCCGAGAGCGCTGCTTCTCAGAGGGCAGGTCTTCACCCCACTGGTGGGTCGTGAAATTACTGGATCACGATCAGCATTTCAGACAAGGAGGAAGAAACCGAGTAAAAATATCAGAGCATCCCGCATCCTGAGGGTCAGGGCCCGTTCCTGAGGCTCACACGCCTGCACAGGGTCACCAGCCGAGACGTGGGGGCTGCCACAGGTCGCAGGGCGTCGCGGGGATCCCACCATCCTGGGCGACCCTGGGGCAGCACCTGGCACCCGCGTTGTGTTGGCTTTCCGGGCTCGGCTTCCCGCGCTGTGTTGGCCCCGCAGGTGTCAGTCTGCACCAGGCAGGTGACGCGGGGGACGCTGCAGGCTCTCCCGCAGGCGACTGCGGCACTGTGGCCACTGACAGCACGGGGTCGGGGTCCACCCAGCGAGCAGGGCGTCCCCCAGCCTACACGGTGCACATCTCCCCAGACGGTCGCCGCTGACACCACGAGCTGCATGTGCTGGTGGCCTTCAGGATGCTGTGATCCGCAGCACTCCACCCCAGCTTGGAACGTGCACAGTGCCCGACGTGAGCAGCTGTGCCATCTCCCACATCAGAGTGAACCAGCCAGACCGAACCCCGTGTTTCTGAGGAGCTGTTTTGCGCCATCCTCGAATTCAGTCCCCTTGTGAGGAGCGAGGAGCGTCCAGTGGGAGCCTGTCTAGTTCTGTCCAGGAGCTCGGATTTCATGGAAACTCGCATCCCCCAGACCGCACTTCCCAAGACCAGGCTCCCAGAGGGGACACGGCGGCAGCTGCCCGAGCACCTGTGCCCACGTGTCCCAGGAGTGCAGCCAGCGGAGGGGTGGGCCGCACATCCGGGCGGCTGTTGGACGACACTGGGTGGGGATGCCCGCTACCTGGCCGGAGGCTCACACTCACTGGAGACCGTCCACACAGCGGAGAAGCCCTCGGTGGGTTAGGTTCTCAGGTGCTCATGTCAGGCTCTGCCGGTTAACATCTCCCGGAGGCCGGAGCGTCTGTGTGCCAAGCCCACGTCCTGGACGAGCAAGCGAGCATGGGACAGGCTGGGGGCCGCTGCCACTTCCACTGCCCATCTGCACCGTCCTGAAGACAACGTGCCCCGTCCGGGCGGCTCAGTTAACCGGGAGATCTCCGTGTTCTTGAATTCCACACGTATCACCCGGGGGCCTAGCCTATGCCAGATGGGCCCCCCTGACAGCCCGTGGGAGCGACACGCGGGGCCTCTGCTCCAAGAGCACCTGCGGCACAAGGTTCCTGGCTCTCGAGTCAGCTGCATTCAGGGTCCTGGTGCAGGCACATGCCCAGGCAGATGTGCAGGGGTCTCATGCAGGCACACGTCCAGGTGGACAAGCAAGGGTCTTTGTGCAAGAATCTTCATGCAGGCATGTGCCCAGGTGGACGAGCATGGGCCTCGTGTAGGCAGACGCCCCCGTGGACAAGCAGGGGTCTTCGCGCAAGGATCCTCGTGCAGGCACACGCCCAGGCGGACAAGCAGGGGTCTCGTGTAGGCACACACCCAGGTGGACGAGCAGGGGTCTTGTGCAGGCATGCACCTGGGTGGTCGTGCAGGACGAGCACACGAGGCCTCGAGCACTGGACCCTGGACCCAGCCCCACATACCAGCGCTGAGATTCTTACAGGGGCTGCTGGTAGAAACTTAGCAAACGCTCGTTCCAGGCTCCCAGTTAAGAGAACAGAGCATATGTGCTTCCCGTGTTTGCCATCTGGATGCACAGAAAGGGGAAAACAGGACATGGATGCTCTCAGGTGATGAGCTGGGCCGAGCCCCGTGCTCCGGTGTTTGGGAGTCAGATGCAGACCCTCTGGGGGGCCTGCGGGGGAGATCCCAGGCCCTTCCGCCCAGCCCCGCAGCAGACAGACCCATGGGGGGGCTCAGCCACTGAGGGGAGAACCAGCCTGGCCCTTGGACACCGTGAGGCCGACACTGGGATGGAGGGCATGTCCTGAGCCATGGGCCCCGCAGCTCCCGGGGGCTGTCAGACGCCCCGGCTTCCTTCTGGAGACATGCCCCGCAGCCCCCGCAGCAAGTGCCCACACGCCCAGAGGCTTACGTTCACGCCTGCTGGGTTCTGGGGCCCCGGGACTGGAAGCCGAGCTGTGGCGGGGCTGTGCTTCTCCAGAGGCTCTGCAGGAGGGTCCGGCCGGCCTCATCCCGCCTCTGGGGCTCCAGACGCTCCTGCGCGTGTGCCCGTGTCACCCGTGAGCCCGTGAGAGCCAGACCTCCCTCCTGATGATGCTGTTGCCTCCAGGCCGTGCCGAGTCGAGAACGATTCCTCCCCTGAACTTCATTGATCAGACCTTAAATGGCTCCATTTCCAAATATGTCACTTTCTGAGGTTCCAGGCGGCCGTGAATCTGGGGGTGGGGGCGTCCTATCACCTCTCACTCACCAGGTCCAAGGCAGGAACCCGTGGTCACTGCAGTTTGGGGCCTGCGGACCCTCTGGGAAGGCTGCCAGCTGCCCATCGGTTCTTCACGCCACACACCAACTGGAAAGCAAAGCATCAGGGCTGGAGGAGCGCGAACAAGGGCCACCAGCCCCGAGCTGGAGGAGCCGGGGCTCTGGGGAAAGAGGCCGCACCACACGGAGAAGTGGGGAGCGAAGCTCGTGCGCAGCCCGCGGGAGCCGAGGCAGGTCAGGAAGCGGGAGCAGGGGAGCACACGGACCCGGCTGTGCACCCCGACCTTGGCCCTGACCCTCCTGGGCGGCATCTGGCTCCCGGGCCCCACCTGGGGCCCCCCGCGGCTGCCATGCCAACCTGCCCCCCACCGGGCCGGGCTGCCCATGACGCAGGGGTGAGCTGTCACGCTCACACCCCCGAGCCCCAGATGTGTGCGCAAAAGAGTCATGGTCGTTTCAGGACACGGGGTTGGACGCTGAGAAGATCAGAAGCACTTGCAGAAAGGATAGATAGGATTTTTTATAAGAACGCAGCTATAAAATACGTAAAAAAAAATCACACATATGAGCACACAGACCCGTAACGTTGCGATGCGCATGCGTTTGTGCATGTACACCCACGTGTGTGTAACAGATTTCGTTAATCCAGTAGCAGGAGGAAGTCTCAGAAAACCGTGGAGTTGATTTTTTAAGAGAAGCCGGAAAAAGTAGACTATCCGTTCAGGGGTTCTGAAGACTTTAAGCTCCAAAAATAGAGAAACACGGAGAAGAGCAGTGCTTAGAGTTCCTAGAGCTCCCAGGTGTGGTCTCCGAGGGCGCGTGGCCACCGCCGAGGGGGCAGGAGTGCACATCTGTCCGGGGCGCGTCCCCGTGGGGCTGCAGGTGGAACCCCAGACGGAAAGGTGGGTCACATACGAAGACTCTTCGCCCCGCGTCTTCCCGGACCTGGACCTCCGGGATCCCTTCGGGGAGAGAGGAGACCGCAGCCTGAAATCCGAGGCTGGAGGGACGCCCCGGGGTGCAGGGCCCCTCTGCTCTGTGCGCCCCCGAGCTGGGAATGAGGGCTCCCCGTCCAGGATGAGGAACCAGGGAGCCCCCTGCACAGCCCCCTGCAGGGGTGGGGTCTCCAAGGTGGATCCAGCATTTCCCCCGTGAGCCCGGCGCGTGTGGGCCAGTGCGGTTGCCATGAGGGAGGCCCGGGACCTGCCAGTGGGTGCCAGCCTGCCTCACGTGGGTGGTGGGGCACCGCTTCCCAGGGAGGTGACCGCTGGCTTGAAGTGGTTAGACGCTGTCAGGAGAGGTCCACCCAGGGCCTGCCCTGCGGCCCCCTCCCACGAGATCCCGGTGTCGTAGAAGTGCAGAGGTCGGGTCGTCTCCAACCATGACACAGGGCCCCGGGGGCATCCGTTCTGAGTGCACTGGGGTCGTCGGGTGGCTTTGGAGGGATGCAGTGAGCTCTGCCTCCGGGAGGCTGGCTGGGGCCAAGGGCTGGAGGTCACCCTGGCTGGAACAGAGTCGCAGGTGAGGAGCTGTGGCTGGAGAGGAGAGGAGGGACCTGGTGGGTGTGCAAGGGGTCCCCGTGACAGTCCGTGTGGTGCAGGGCACAGGGTGAGGAGGGGCACATACGGGGATGGACTCGGGTTCCCGGCCTGGTCACTCCTGGGGACGCCCATGGGTGCCTCCTGGGCTGCGCAGGCCATCAGAGGTCCAAAGGAGGCCAGCGTGGCACAGCCCCAATGGGCAGGGTGGCGGCCCTGGTCGCGGAGCAAGGTCCAGAGGTGTCCTGGCAGGCCAGAGCCAGCACAGAGTGGCCAGCCTGCGTGCACTGTGCTTGTGCCCCTCGTCTTGGCCAGAGGTTCCCTGGTCCGTGGGTCACTAGGGACTCCTGTGGCCTTGCTGACCTGGCGGCCAAGGGGTCTGTGCCGTGCCTGGGGGTTTGTGCCCGAGAGTCCTCCTCCCGTTGTCTACAGCTACTGGACTGCAGCTCCAGGACTCCCTCCGAGCGCCAGGACTTCTGGGAACACTGCGCCCTGTCTGTCACGGCCCCCAGCGCTGTGCTCCCAGGCCCGCTTTCCCCTCGCCGTCTGGCTGTCCCCCCAGTGGCCCAGGCCAGCCCGCCTCTGGGTCCCCCGCGCAGAGGAGCTCGCTGCTGGTCCATTTCAGGGGCCCAGGCCTTCAGGGCTGCAGCCTCCCCGCAGATGGGATTACCCCGACGCCGAGCGGCAGTGTGGTGCCTCCTGGAGGCGTTGGGAACCTTGGGTTTGTCTCTGATCTCGAATGAGCCATCCCAGCAATTAGAAGCGTTTATTACAGAGCTGAGTCTCAGCTGCCGTTCCGCTGCTCATTCTGAAAACCAATAAAAGAGAAATGATTCTGGGCTCCGAGTGAGGCGGCGTGGGGCTTCATTGGCCAGAGGCCACAGCCAGCTGCCTGGTGGCAGGTCTTCCCTTGTCTCCTTCGGGAACAGGGAGACGGGGGTCCCCGAGGATCCGGGGGTCTCCATCAGCCTGCCAGGCAGCTGGCCCAGGCCCCAGCAGAGTCCTGCTGACCCCGGCCCCGTGCGTGGAGAACCTTCCTGGCCTGCCCGCCCTCTGGGGCGGCTCATTTGCCATGTTCCCCTCCCAGGACACCCCTCCCTGGAGACGGGGCTTCCCCTGCAGACTTGCCCCAGGCCAACCTCGGAGAAACATGCCCTGGGACCCCGCGATGCTGAGAGACAGAGGGGAAACGGCAGAGGGGGGTCGGGGCTCTGTGTCCATCCAGTCACCTGAAGAGCACATTGGGCAACATCTCAGCTCGGCCCCCGTTGGGGGACTGGGGATGCGGGTGAGGATGCCCCAGTGGGGGCTTGGGAAACGGGTCTCCAGGTAGGATGGTGTAGACCAGCAGGCCACAGGGGTCGAAGACGGGGTGCGGGAGGCAACGTGGGGGCTCCAGGAAACTCCTCACTGTTCAAGGGGGCACAAGGGGCCGGGTAGGATAATCCCTGGCCTGGCGGCTGCTGCTGCACGAGAAGCTCCCACCTTGGACGCCGTGGGTCCCAGCGGAGGGAATTAGCAAACACCCGCGCCACTTGTGGAACGCTGAGACACATCTTGGCATGAGAGCAAGGGGGATAATGGATTTGCCTCTAATGGACAAACAGGATTTTCGGCTGGAGAATCCATGTGCCTGGGGCCTGGGGCTGAGCTCCCCCCTGCCCCCGCCCTGCAGGCGCCCAGGAGGATGTGCTTTCTGGAGTCTGTTCCCGAAGCCGATGCCACGTGGAGCTTCCGCTGCAGAGCAGGGACAGTGGTTCCTTGGGATGAGACCAGAGCTCCTGGACGCTCGGCCCCAGCCCCTGCTCCTTGGCTCTGCCTCTGCTCCCGGGGAGGGTCCTTGGCATTCGTTGTCCCTCCTGCTGTGTGTCTGGTGAGGACCAGGGGACCAGCAGGCTGCAAGGTCTGGGGCTGAGGGGCTGCCATCCGTCGCCCAGGTGGAATCCGATGGGGTGGCCCTTACAGCGGGTCTGCCGGAGCCCACAAGGTGCAGGGCTCGTCCCGGAGAAGAGGGGAGACGGACGGAGGCTGGGGCGGAGTCCAGCCCAAACCAGCCCCTCTCACCTGCCCTCCCAGGAGCCGGTCAGTGACTACGGCGTCCTCCCGAGGACGAGGGGCCTTCATCGGGTTTCCAGGAGAAGTGCCCAGGGAGGCAGGGCAGACGGCGGGGCCCACCCCGGGGACCTCGGTGCCTGCGCCTAGCTCCTTCCTCCTCCCGCACAAACAATGAAAAATCCCGAGTCATTACTCTGATCCGTGTCCGCGATCCATTTTGTGTTCTCCGAATCACCGCTATTCATCACCACGGTAATAGCCAGACGTTTTAATGGATTCCGTGGGTAAACACAAAACGTCTCTGGCCGGTGTGGCATCGGTGGGTATCGTGAGCTGCAACATGCTTCATTTTCTCGGCAGAAAGGAGCCCAGAAACAAAAAAATCGGTTGGGCCAAGCCTACGTGATTTCTGTGGGTACTTTCGGCCAGTTCCGTGCGGGGGGCTCTTCAGGGCAATGGTGCCATGTTAGTCCCGATTTTCCTTAAAGCGGTTGTTCTTTGAGTCGATTTAAATACATAAATGGGAAGCGGTTGAACAGGGAGGGCACGTGCCCAGTGGAGAAGCGGGGGAGCCTGGGAGGCGTGTCCTGCTGTCCCCCAGCCCCTCGGGGGCCCTCTCCCCTCTCCCCCAAAGCCGTTCCCTCCCAACCCATCCTTTCTGGCTCCCACGTGGGATGCTCGGGATGCAGGGGCGAAGCATTCATAGCCCCTGGCTCTCAGACCGCTGATGGGCACCCCTGGGGAATCCCTGGAGGGCCGGCGTGTGGTGCCATCCTCACCTGCACAGGTGGCCGTTGCTTAGACGCGAGGTCAGAGTATTTGCTGCATAAACGGAAGAGAATGCTCCCCCCACCCGAGGGTGCTGGCCACACACCGGGCCCCCAGCTCATCCTGATGGGGGTTGCTCTGGATCCGGAAGCGTTGAATGGTCCCAGACCTTGCAATCCCAGGGGAGGGGACGGTCTTGCCCTGAGGGGACCTTCTAAGAACACCGGGCTGGATGGGACAGCGTGTGGGAGCGACCCAGGCTGCCCGTCCCGGGGGCCAGCCCGCCACGCCGGCCCTGGGCCTGCCCCGCCAAGTCCCTGGGCCCGGAGCGCACCCACCACGCCGGAAGCCGGGGCTTCTGTGATCCCGTGAGCATGAGGCAGTCGCCTTGTCCACGGTGAGCGTTTGATTAGGATGGAGCAGTTCACAGTGACCCCGAGCCCCCGGAGGAGCCATTGGAGTTTGTTCTGTCCTCTGATCCACTTTCATGAGCTTATTGGGCAGAAATACTGGCAAAGTGGTCGAAAACATGTTTTTTTTCTGTTGGTTTAATAAGTCCTTATGATCTTCCAAGCGACATTGCTCAGGGCTGTGTCTCTTTGGAAAGGACGAGGATAAACACGGGTCCTCTCAGCCGCGCGTAGACAGGGCGATCCCGGAAGCCAGAAGTGGGTCAGTCTGCACCTGCAGAAGCCCGTCGGCCGCATCCCTGCCGCCTGTGCCCTGGCCTGCCCCCAACGCCCCCGGTCTGGTCCCGCTGCACCTGTCGCTGCAGGGTCCGCATGCCGTGCCCTCAGCCCAGCTCTGCCGCCCCGATGGCAGCACCCAGAGCGGGAGCCAGGCCAGCCCCTTCCCAGCGGTGTTTGCTCACGGCTCGGGGACCGAGGTGCACCTTTTTTACTTCAGATGAGTCTTTAAAACTGAAATGGGAGGATTTGTGTCTCGACTCAAATTGCTTTAAATGTCACCTCCCTGCTAGACCCGAGATGGACTGCGTGACGGGGCGCCTGGGTGGCATCAGGGCTGGCTGGGTGACATCGCCGGGTTCTGGGGCCCGTCCCCTCCGGTGTCTTCTCCCCCTGAGCCAGAGCACAGTGCTCAGCTCAGTGTGAGTGCACCTGCCATGCCCGCAGGGTGACGAGTGTGCCCTGGAGCTACTGTGTCCACGTACCGCATGAGGCTGTGTCCCCTGCCCATAGGGTGACTGTCCCAGTGCATGCTTAGCCTCCGTCTCCTTACCCGTGGGAGGGGTCAGAGTGCCCCCCACCCCTGCTGGCCTCACCGTGGGTCCTTGGCGTGGTGGGAACGGAAAAGGAGGGTTTGCGACAGACCAGGGAGTCTCTGTGAGGGTAAAGCGTTGCTGTCTCCCTTGCGTGGCTCCTGGAGTATCCGGGGTGCTCCCACCACCTGCACCTGCATCAGCAAGATGCCACACCCGACGCCCTTTCCCGGCTCCCCCTGCCATCTGGGAAGGCCCCAGGGCGCTGTTGTGTTGCTGTGTCTCTCAGGTCTGTTGGAATCTGGGGCGCATCTCACTTGTGTCGTCACGGCCCTTGTGGGATGAGTCAGGGGGACCACTGCCCCCATCCCCATGACCGGGCCATCCACACCACGAGGAAGCAAGCTCATCCAACATTTGGAGGAGAGGAACCGTCTAGTCCTCCCGCCAAGTGTGTAGGGAAGTGGCCTTGGCTCTCTGGATTAATACGGCAGCAGGCTTATTTTGCCCACTGCACTGCCTCGGCCCAGCTTTTGCCCAATTTCGAATATTTCTAGAAGTAAGAACTGGCCATCGCATCGTGACTCCAAGAGCCCCATGCTGAGGTCCGGTGACATCCCGTGGGTGCCCAACCCTCTGAGCCCTGGCTGTGACAAGGACCCCCGAAGAAGCAGAAGGAGCCTGGCCTGACCCGGACACGGAGGCTGCTGTGCTGCCTGGGAAGCCAGCCAGCCGCGGTGGGGTCTGGGCAGCAAGAGCGCTCCCCGTCCTGCTGGGGATGCAGGAGGGAGGTGGTGGGCGGAGGTGAGCTTCACGGGCAGGGCAGGGTTAGCAGGAAGAGCCCGTCGGGTGAGCGGGAGGAAGCAGCAGAGGACTGCGGCACACAGGGCCGTATTACCCACTCGGTTCTCCTTCCTCAAGAGAAGGTGGACTTGTCCAGCAGAGGTAGAGTCCATGACCTCCAGGGGGATGGGATTCTCCTGGGGGGTGCCTCCCCTTGGTCGAGAGCCTGTTGGGGGTCACGTGGAAGCTGAGGGTCCCTGCACATCCAGACCTTCCAGACCTGCCCGGAGGGGCTTCCCACACCCCCAGGAGCCGGGACGAAGGCTCAAGACTTGCTCACTGCTGGGCCTCATGGCTCATTCCAGCCCACAACAGGCCTCTGCCCATTTAAAGGGGATTAAAAAAGCATCAGAGCCCAAGTTCAAACATGAGCCTGTGGGGAAATGCACGCTCTGGAAAGGAATACCTTCTAAAGAACTAAAGGCGGAGTGAGCTCCGAGGAGTCCTCTGCTGTGCACAGATGCTGCTGGCTGGAATCCGAGAGCTACGGGGGCTGCGGCTGCCATGACCCAGGAACCCCAGGAGCCCTGGGGCAAAGGTGAGCATCGAGGTTGGCGGGTGAACCGGGGACAGACACTAAGCTGCCCAAAGTACAAGTGGACCTGAGGTGTGTATTGGAAGCTGCAAATGAAGGAACTGTCCCCGCAGAAAAGCAACGTGGTCTCCAGCCCAGAGATGGTTCAGAGGAGAAAGCGGAGGAAAAAAAGTCGGCAGGTGTGGAGGACGGAGGGCAGATGCCTAAGCTGAGGGAGTGGGTGCTCTGGAGGTGAAGCCACCATGAGCAGGAGAGGAGGGATGATCACATCAGGACGGAAATAGGACCACGAAGGAAACCCCCAGTTAAGAACAAGATCACACCATCACGACCTGCACATCCCACAGGTGTGTTTGATTTGAAGGAAGGAGAGAAAGCTGCCTCCTAAAATCCAGGCTAAATCAGGGAAATGAGACTCAGACGAGAGGACAGGAATCCACAGACCCTCCGAAGGCACTGACCAGCCACCCCCTGCACCAGATGGAAAGGAAGGACCACAGCCAGGGATTCGACCAAAAAATACATTCACTTACAAATTCAATCCTACTTCTGGTTGTTTTTCACACCCAGAGACTACAGACGATTTTAAATTTGCATTTATTAGTTTTTTTAAAGATTTTATTTATTTATTCATGAGAGACACACACAGAGAGATGCAGAGACACAGGCAGAGGGAGAAGCAGGCTCCATGCAGGGAGCCCAACGTGGGACTCGATCCCAGGACCCCGGGGTCACGCCCTGAGCTGAAGGCAGATGCTCAACCACTGAGCCCCCACTCCAGGTGCCCAATTTGCAAGGATTTAGAAAGTGTACCCCTTTCCTGAAATGAAATGAAAGCTCATCTCAAGCCAATCAAAGAATTAAAAATCAGGAGCTGACGATGGAGAAGGTCACAGACAAGAAGAATCATGGTGACTCTTGATACCAACAAACACACGGAACTTGATTGAATCGTTCCCGTGACTGTGGCTATGACAGTGAACACAGAATCCACAGTGTATTGTGTAATCTACTGTGTATATTGTGGAAAAACAACTTCTGTGTAACAGTAAACTGATTTGTAACCTCCGGCTAAATTAATAAAAGCTGAGGGTGGGAAGCAGCTGCCAAGTAAAGAGAAGAGCCACTTAATGTCTGTTTGTGGAGTAGAAGGAGCCATAATGACTTAAGTCATTAGAGAAATGGCTTAATCATTAAAAGTGCATTTGATTAACAGGAAGGCCACCCCTAATGCAAATAAGAACATGATTTCTTCAAATCATGGCAGAGGAGAAAGCAGGTGAAACCACATGGTGTGTGTGCATGAAGAAATGAACCACAGGAGGCACATGATCAGAAATCAGAATGGGATCTGATGCCCCTGATGGAACTTGTATGCCGGCGGTGACAATAAATGTAAATAGGTTAATCTCCCCTCCTAAAAGGCAAAGACTATTTAAATCAGGTTTTTAAGATAGTCAAATATACGTTGCCTTCTAAGTACATTTCTGCAAACCAAGTTTTAAAGCAAAGAATGAATCAAGATATGCCAGGCCAAGGACAGGAAAAGGAAATCGGTAGGTAAAATGATTAAACCAGAACAACAGGTCATGCATATATGTATTTTCTTAAGATTTTATTTATTTATTCATGAGAGACCCAGAGAAAGAGGCAGAGACACAGGCAGAGGGAGAAGCAGACTCCCTTTGGGGAGCCCGACATGGGACTCGATCCCAGGACCCCAGGGTCACGACCTGGGCCAAAGTCAGACGCTCAACCGCTGAGCTGCCCAGGTGTCCCAGGTTATACATTGATACAAGCAAGATACATGGAGATGCTCCATGTGAGATCATATGAGTGCATGCGATTACTGGCACCTATCGATAGGTTACCGTTCAGAGTATTGCAAGTGTCATGGAAACCTTTGTGCACAGGTTAGTGTGAGTTCATATGAAGCAAGCTCCATTGCAGATTAACAAAATGATTGGGAACACAGTGTTTAGTTGGAAATTCAAACAACCCCTAAATCTGCGTTAAGGTCAAGTAAAAACCAACAATGACAACGATTTAAAGAACCAGGATGTAAATCTTCTGAATAATAAAAGCACCAGGACTGAATTGGCACCGACATATTGAACATCATACATATGAACAGGGTGCTTCTAATTTCTCAACATTCATGAAATCTGTGCAGAAGAATCCATAACCCAAGTCATGGATTGAACTTCCATAGAAGAGAAATGTGGCAACCTTCTTTTCCAGTCATTTTACATTATATTAAAGATGTAGCAAAAAAAAAAAAGAAGTTAATAATGACCGTAGCAGCCAGCACCATCCTGCAATGTTTTGGTCAAATAGGGACAGAAAGAGGAAGGAAGGTGTGTAATCACGCTTGTGCAGCCGTGCACAGGGTCTGAAGTCAGGCTGCTGGTGGAGCTCCCGTCCCCTGGCTCTCGTGCCTCAGTGTCCACATCTGTGAAATGGGCAGGATGCTGCTCCTCGCTTCCTAGGGCTGCCTTATGATCAAAGGGGCTAGAGCGGTAACGCTGTCCAAGTGGAGCCAATGCGTCCCCGACGATAAAGTCCGCGCATCGTAGTCGTTGGATCGCATTCTGAATGTTGTGAGGATGACACACGGTGTGTTTGCAGGCATGGTGAGAAATGGACTTGGGTATTCTCGTGCCTTTGAATAACTTTAGTTTTAAATCAGGAAGAATGGAGGGACACCTGGGTGGCTCCGTGGTTCACCATCTGCCTTCAGCGGAGCCCGACACAGGGCTGCATCCCACGACCCTGAGACCATGACCTGAGCTGAAATCAAGAGTCAGACGCTCAACCATCTGAGCCACCCAGGTGCCTCAATAGCGAACTTTTAAAAGAAAGACATGGACACGATCATTCACTGTATATCTGGCAAGACCATAAACACACGCTCTGAGCTCTGTTGTGTGCAGATTTTCTTGTTAGAAAGTATATCTGTTAGGAAGAAGGAAACCCAGCCTGTGTTGGGGTCTCAGATTATTCAGGAGTACATACATGGCAAGTGTATTGATCACTGAATCTGCAGGCTGTCATTAAATGTGATTTTCTAAAAAAATAAAATAAAAAATAAAAATAAAATAAAATACATCCACGAAGGCAAAAGAAACAAAAGCAAAAATGAACTATTGGGACTTCATCAAGATAAGAAGCTTTTGCACAGCAAAGGATACAGTCAACAAAACTCAAAGACAACCTACAGAATGGGAGAAGATATTTGCAAATGACGTATCCGATAAAGGGCTAGTTTCCAAGATCTATAAAGAACTTATTAAACTCAACAGCAAAGAAACAATCCAATCATGAAATGGGCAAAAGACATGAACAGAAATCTCACAGAGGAAGACATAGACATGGCCAACAGGCACATGAGAAAATGCTCTGCATCACTTGCCATCAGGGAAATACAAATCAAAATCACAATGAGATACCACCTCACACCAGTGAGAATGGGGAACAAGGCAGGAAACCACAAATGTTGGAGAGGATGTGGAGAAAGGGGAACCCTCCTGCACTGTTGGTGGGAATGTGAACTGGTGCAGCCACTCTGGAAAACTGTGTGGAGGTTCCTCAAAGAGTTAAAAATAGACCTGCCCTACGACCCAGCAATTGCACTGCTGGGGATTTACCCCAAAGATACAGATGCAGTGAAACGGGGGGACACCTGCACCCCGATGTTTCTAGCAGCAATGTCCACAATAGCCAAACTGTGGAAGGAGCCTCGGTGTCCATCGAAAGATGAATGGATAAAGCAGATGTGGTCTATGTATACAATGGAATATTCCTCAGCCATTAGAAACGACAAATACCCACCATTTGCTTCAACGTGGATGGAACTGGAGGGTATTATGCTGAGTGAAGTCAGTCAATCGGAGAAGGACAAACCTTATATGTTCTCATTCATTTGGGGAATATAAGGGAAGGGAGAAGAAATGTGTGGGAAATATCAGAAAGCGAGACAGAACATAAAGACTCCTAACTCTGGGAATCGAACTAGGGGTGGTGGAAGGGGAGGAGGGCGGGGGGTGGGGGTGAATGGGTGCCGGGCACTGAGGGGGGCACTTGACCAGATGAGCACTGGGTGTTATTCTGTATGTTGGTAAATTGAACACCAATAAAAAATAAATTTATTTAAAAAAATAAAAATAAAAATAAATTTAAGATAAAATTAAAATAAAATAAAATAAAATAAAATAAAATAAAATAAAAGTGATTTTCTGGGGTGAAAATTACCAACCTATCTCAGGAGTGGAAAGATGGGAACGTCCCCCAGTAGAAATCCCAGACAGAGCTGGTTTAGGAGACACGTTCTCGAACCCATTGATCTGCAGGTATCCTATCCCCAAGTACTGGAAAGTTGCCTGGTTCATTGTGGGGGCTGGTGGAACCCTGACACCGGAGTGTCCCCGAAGAGTGCACATGGAGCCAGCGTGTTCCACAAGGACCTCGAGCCTGTGACTTGGTCCGGCAGTGTGCCAGCCTTGGGCTCGTTCAGCCAAGTGCCCTTGAGGCCCCCGGGAAACCCCATATGGCCTTGGGGTTGTGGCCACATCTGCGATGCATCCCTGCACAAGGTAATGGTGCAGGGAGTTCTGCAGCCCTCGAAAACAAGGCAGAAGGCCACCACACTGTAGATTTATATGAGATTAAAATTCATTTTTACATTTAAAAAAATTTTTTTTTCATTTTTACATTTTAGAATCAGGAAGGGTGACCAACCCCAAAGGATGACCGGATAAAAATGTGCTCTGATTCAGTAGGTGCTGAAAAGGGCACCAGGCAGGCATCATGTCCGTCTGAAATGAAAGCCAGCATTGCCCTTATAGCCGGCCCCCTGTCCTGTTCACATGGGGACCAAGGCAGGCTGCGTGCACAGGCCTGCAGACATTCCCGGGGTGACCTTTTGGAAGATCTGGCAAATGCAATCACATAATTATTTGATATGAGAAAATACAATCATTATTACAGATGAGGTGCACAGGTGCTTCCAGAATTCTGCAGGAGCAGCTGAAGTGCCTTGAAAACTAATTAAAGAGTTTATTAAATTGGACCAATTGTGAATACAGAAGGCTCTCCACTTGGCATTCATCCCGCCGTACGTCTTCGTAGACAAACACGTCGCAGTCTAGATCAGAGGTCCGCAAACTGTGGCCTGTTAGCCAGATCCGGCCCCCTTACCTATGTTTATAAATAAAGTTTTATTGGAATACAGCCTTGTGTCCACAGGAGAGGTCGAACGAAGTCAGCTGTGCTCTTACCTCCGGGCAGATACGTTTCAGAAGCGTAACGGTTTAACGAAGATGCGTAAATAAAACCAACCTGAGTAAATGAGAGGGAGGAGGGGTCTCTGCTGAAACCCAGCAGGAAACGTATGAAATAACTTGGGTAAGAAAAGCTTGGTCACCTGTATAAAGATAATGGCAGCGTCTTTCCAGGAGAAATTTAAAGCGATTTGAATCAGTAAACAAAGCTGTCACGTGCGTACCAGGGTAAAGTCGGGGGGTGCCCAAACCCTGTGCCGTTGTCTGTCCTTTCAAATTTGAATTTTAGATTTAATACAGTTTCATTCTGGTCCCCGACGACATCTTGGGAACATTACGAGTGATTCTGCGTCTTATCTGGGAGTGTGGGCCCGCCGCAGCATAGGAGGGCTTTGAGACAGAGGCCACCCCGATGTCCGCATCCCACCGGGTGAGCGGGTGACGCTTGTGAGCAGCTGAGCCCCGGGCTGCACCCCTCTGGGGACCAACCCCTCTTGTCCTTGAGACAGGGACAAGGCTTGTCCCCATCCCACACACGCACTTACAACCTGAGAGTGTTGGTCCTCCTCCTGTTATGTTCTGCTCCACAGAGGGGACCGTGTGGCCCCCGTTGTGGGGAGTGGACTGTGGGGTGCGGCGAACTGCACAGACCAGGGCAGAGGTGGTGGTAACAGGCTTCATATCTGGGGGTAACTGGACCTGGAGCCTTACTACCACCACCTTCCACGGATTTTCCTGCAGACAGGACCGTGGTGCCCCAAACAGTGGGGGCCGCTGGAGAAAACGCCAGGGAATCTCTGGGTTCGGGTTGTAAATCCAGCCTGGAAAATCCAGAAAAACCACAGGCACGCTTGTTGCTAACCACGCGTACTCAGATGCTGTTCTGAGCAGGTGCGTAAATCCACCTGTTCAGGCCCAGGCGCCTGTGAGCTACAGACTATTGTCATCCACATCGTACAGACGGGGATGCGGAGCCACGGAGGCGCCAAGTCCTGCCCCGCGGTTGGCCGGACACCGAGGGCCCAAGGGGCAGCCCAGACTCACCTCCATGTCCCAAACCCACTTTCACAGAAGCAGAGGCAGGTGAGCTGCCCGACTGGCTTCAGTCCATGTGGCGGAGGGACGGCTTGTGGGTGCAGAGGAGTAGAGCCCACGAGGACAGGGAGCCCACAGCCCCGGATGGGAACGGCCAACAACTGTTGGAAGAGAGGTGCCCATCAGGGAGCGGTGGCGGACGCCCACAGGAGGTGCTCGTGGGGGTGGGGGGCTCCACGCTGGCCGTGGAGCTCGCTGCACGGAGGCACAGCCTCCACCCTGACAGTGTGATCATGGGGCAGTGAGGCTGCAGGCAGGCAGCGGCCTGGCGGGGCTCCACGTACTGCGGGCAGTGCCTGGTCCAGCCTCGAGGTGACCTCCCCACCGTGCAGGGCTGCTTTCCCCCAGAGGGAGACTGGGGAAGGGCTTGGATCCTGAGCTCCCCGAGCACACCAGGCCACCCTCAGCGCTACGGACGGCAGATAGCAAGGTGGCAGCTGCAACGTTTCTGGTGTCATCTTTGAAGAGCGCCACCCGCCCACCCTGTCATCTCTGCGTCCCCTTGATCCCTCCGCCTGTGAACGCGGGCCTCGGATCTGCTGCCGGCCGGGCTGCCGTGCGGGGCTCACAGGGGCAGCTTCCCCGGATTAGCGCAGGCGAGGGACGGACTTCAAAGCCGGCACTGCCTTGGGGTCAAAGAGGACAGGAATCCAGTCTGCAAAGCCTGTCCCCAGTGGTCGACACTCCCTTTGGAAAAGCTGCGTGGCGAGCTGGGCTCCTGTAAACACACACGAGACTTAGGGGAGGGGGAAGGCCGGTCAGTCCTGCAGGCAGCGAGCTGGAGGTGCCAGCGCGGCAGGGAGGGGGCTCCCGTCCTCCCGGGGGGATCATAGGCGAGGCTGAGCGGACTCTGTAGCAGCCCCGAGGGGACTCAGGGTCAGTGTCAGCCTGGGGTCCTCACCCAGCAGGAATGCTTCCCTGGAGGAGCCGGGCTGCACCTGGGCAGGAGGCTGTGGGGGCCCCAGCCTCCCAGGACCCCCCCAAATCAGCATCCGAGGGACGAGTCCTGGGACCTGCCTGTCTGACCCACCAGCAGGGCAGATGCAGCCTGGGACCTGGGGGCCTGGCTCAGGGTGGACGGTCCTCACCTGCCAGCTGGATGCCGAGTGGGGGTTTCCTCCTCCAGCAGAGGTGGCGTGTGCAGGACCCTGTGTGGCAGGGGAGGGGGGGTGTCACCTTGGAGACGCACGAGGGGTCTGGCCTGGGACGCCGTCTGCAACGGAGTCCTCTAGCAGGTGCAGCGGGGCTCAGGCGGGGGCCCTGGACCGCGCGCCACCCATGTCTCCTAAACACATTGCTTTTTTTTAATTAATTAATTTATTTATTAATTTTTGCATTGCTTTTATTTAAAACGTAAAATGCAGTTTACGAGCCGAGTTTTCCACGTAGGGTGTCCCCGGTTTTCTGTGCCACATAATGCGTCACTGCAAGCAGCAGCTAGCACGACTTGGGGTGGCCCTGTCCCGGCTCTGCGGTCGGAAGCCCGGGACTGAGGTCACAGGTGCTCACTGGGTGAGGGCCGGGCGGGGTCTCTCCTGTGGCTCTGGGCAGACCCAGCTCCCTGCAGCGCCTGGCGGGGGCCACTCCCAGCGCCCTGTGTCACCTCCAGGGCCTGTCCTCTTACGCGCAGGCCCACGGGTGGCGTCCTCACGGGCTTCCTTGCACTGGCATCATCCCTGAGCTCAGCTTTCCGTTTTTAAGAAGTAGGATAGGAACTTGAAGCTCCTTATGAAACTGGAGCAGGGTCCTTCTGGATCTTCAGAGCCGTCTTCCTCCGCAGCCCCAGCAGCGTCCCGCGAGCCCATGACCCGAGGCTGTGCTGCTGGCTGCCCGCACCCTGGTGGCCAGTGAGCTGCGCCTGCAGGCCAGGGGACTCGGGCCGCGGAGAGCGGCGCCCTGACAGTGGGACTTCTCCAGCTTCTCCAGTGAGAACAGGCATCTTGGGTGGGCTATGCCCCTGGTGAAGTTCCTCTGTTTGGGACCCGAGAGACCAGCCTCCTGTTATTTCCTTAGGGGGCCCCGCGGACCCACAGGAGCCCAGACGGCAGCCTGGCCACCCCGGTGGTGTCGCGCAGGGAACGTATGCACACCGGCCTCCATCCTCACGTTCTCTGCTCCTATGTGGAGGGGAGACGTGGTCGACCCCTTTTTAGATTCCCATTTAGTAGAGGTAGAAACAGCCCTTTTCCCAAGGCCACACAAGCAGGAAAGGCCCGGACACTTCATAAAACCCCAGATCCTGCCAGTGATGGAATCAGGGCACGAGGCAGTTCCCAGGCCTTGCCCTGCAGGGAGCCAAGGGGGAGGCCTCCGCGGGGACCCTCCTGTGGGTGTAGACCTGCCTGGGACGTTCGAGCAGGGCGGGAGGGGGCTCCCTGCCTCGTGGCACAAAAGGGCTGCGTGGCCGCGGGACCCAGGCTAGAGCAGCTGGCCGCTTGCCCCACCAGACGCTACTGTGTCCAGGTGCTGGGTGTCGGCAGCCAGGGTGGAGGGGATGGGGGCGAGGGCGGGGGCTACCAGGGCAACACAGCTCAGATGTCTGCAGCGGATCAGTTGCCCCAGAGGCGATGCCGATGCTCAGAATGACTAACAGGGACGCACATTAAGGCCGCTGTGGCGAGGGGCTCGTGGCAGCTTCATCCACGGCCTGTGTGCTTGCTTGCCCGTCCTCCGGGCACCCTCACGCATGGCATGTGTGTGCACACCGCCCTGCATGCCCCGCATGCTTCCGCCGCCGTCCGTGCCCGGGCAGGCGAGTGCTGAGTCAGCCTGCGGGGACCTGCCTCTGAGCCTGTGCTGGGATGGCCGCGTCTGCGTCACGAGTGGGAGTCTGATTAGCACCAGAGATGCTGACTTGGAGACTCACTGGGCTCCCCCCCAGGGGCTGTGGGTAGCCCTCCCACCTCCTGTTCAACCCTGACCTGCATAGTGAGATGCCCGTCACCCACCTGTGAGCTCAGACCCCGGGACAGGTGGCAGCGTACGGGCCTTGTAGACAAGGGGCCGCTCGCAGGCCTGTCCCGAGCTTCAGGGGGGACGACACACGCCAGCGCCAGCCGTGGGCTGCGGTCACAAGGGGGCTGATCCCATGGCACACCAGGAGCCAGGGACAGGCGCCCCATCCCGGCTGCCCTGTGCACCGGGCCCTGGACGCCCCAGACAGTGTTGGGCCCGCGACAGCGTTGGGCCCGCGGAGGCCCTCAGGGGAGGCCTGGCCGGCTCCGACCAGCGGCCACAGCCCGGGACTGATTCCCCAGAGCCTGCGGGCTGCCGTGTGTCGGGGGTCCTCGTGGCTGGCTGCCCGGGTCAGGGGACATGTCACAGAGGAGGGGCCTGGCCCAGGACCTCGGGCGATGAGGGGCTTCCTCCGTGCCCCTGAGGGTCCCTGGGGTGGCCGGAGAGGGCAGGGTGCTGTTTCCCAGGGGACAGCGGAGGAGAGGACAGACGTGGCTCTCAGGCTGCCGGGGGACCAGGTTAGTCAGGCCGCAGGGCAGAGAGGCCCCCATGGCCTCCTCCCCACCCAAGGCCTTGGGTAAATACCCGCGGGGGCGCAGTAGACAGTTACCTTCCACCCGGGGAGGGGTTGTCCACGTGCACGTGCACAGAGCGCCCGGCACACCAACGTCCTGTGCGGGGTCCCCAGTGCTGCCGGCCCAGCAGGGGCTGCGTCCTCCCGGCCCGGACGCACCTGTGTTGCTTGGAGTTGGAAGAGAGGGTGTGTGTGGGGGGGTGGTGGCCGGGGGCTTCTCTGAGGCCATGAGCTGGCTGTGTGACCAGAAGGCGCCGCCCCAGCCTCGGTGTGCTGTTTGGTTGGTTTATTTGGTTTATTATTTTTTTTAAAGAGTTTATTTATTCATGAGACACACAGAGAGAGGCAGAGACACAGGCAGAGGGAGAAGCAGGCTTCCTGTGGGGAGCCCGACACAGGACTCGATCCCAGGACCCAGGATCACTCCCTGAGCCGAAGGCAGACACCCAACCACTGAGCCACCCAGGGATCCCCTGTTTGTTTGTTTTTAAATAAAGAAACAAGTTGCAGCTGCCCTGTGGGTTTGGGGAGGACACAGGGCCTGGGCCTGGCTGTGAAGCTTCAGGGAAACTGGATGGCGGGGCATGGGTGGGATGATGCACCGCCCTTCCAGAAGCTTCTTCCCTGGCTGTGCCTTTATCTTCTCCATGGCAACGGCGCTCCTTGTCCTGATCTTGTCGGCACCGGGGGCCGCCGCCTCTGTGTCTCATGCCTGCTGTTTATTAGGACCTTTTGTGCGGGGCTCCCGATCCAGGACGGCGTGCTCCTTCACCCGGAACACTCGGCCCCACCGGACATCACACTCGAGCCTTTAATGAGGAACAGAGAAGGCCGCCGTCGGACCCGCAGGGGCTGGGAAGTTCTGTTTTCTGAACGATGCTTGTCGTGTCCGAGTACCTGCCCGTCACCATGGGGAACACGCGCTTCCTGGGGTGGGGCTGTAGGGACGCCTGGGGCGGGCAGATGGGTGTCAGGTGTCGTGAGGACCCTCCAGGGGCCAACGGGGCACATGAACCACCCGCCGGGGGCTAGGGCCTGGCCAGAGAGACCCACCTGCTGACCCAGGGGCCGTGTCCGGGGTCCAGGTGAAGAGGGTCCCCCAGCCTGGGCGAGCTCTCAGGAGGCAGGGAGCTTCACGGGGGACTCTCCCCTCGGCCCCTCCGAGCCGGGGGGTCATGGGCTGTGCTGCTCCCTGAGCAGGTGGGGGCTCAGCCGTGTGGCCCCAGGAGCACGGCAGCCCGGACGGCAGGAGGGCCCCCCGGGGTCCCCAGACTGGGCCATAGGCCAGCATTTCTGACGAAGGGGGCCGGGGGCCAGAGCAGCCGACCCAGCCCATCCCCCATCTGCTACCCCAGGTTCTGTGGCACGCTGGTGGCCGTACAGGCCCCGAGACAGGCCTCCGGCTGAGCGTCCCCGGGGCCAGAGGCTCTGCTGGTTCCTCCCAGCACCTCTGAGGACCTGCGTCCAGCGCCTGACCCCGCCACCGCAGCTCTGCAAGACGGGGTCGCTGCGGCTCTTGGGGTCCCCCTCCTAGCCTCGTGGGGGCCATGGGCGCGGCGAGCAAAAGCAGGAGGAGATGCTGCATCGTCACGGAGGCTCCAGGTGCCAGGGTCGCCCAGGTCCCGGGACAGCGGCCCCCGTGGTGGAGCCCTGGGAGGCACCGGTGTCGCTGGGGACAGCGATGGGCTCCTCCTCGGGCCCACGGAGTCTGGGCGTCTCTCGGGCTGTGGTGCAGCCCCCGCCACGCCGACCACGTGGAAACCGCGCCCGTCGTTGAGTCTCGAGGGGGCCACTCTGAGCCAGAGAAAACACGGTTCCAGAGCGAGGCCGGGGTGACACGGGGGCTGAGGCCTGAGTCCGGCGCCGTCACTCGCCGTGAGCATCACCGTGGCCCCTGCTTGGCGGTGAGACGCCCAGGAGAATCCAGACCACAACGTTACAAGCAGGGGGACCCCGTGGCCCTGAGAAACGGCGAGGACATGGGCAGGACCATGTTGCCTAAAGCCGGGAAGGAGCCGCGGGTGACAGCCGTCCTTAGCGTCCGGGACAGGCGTGCTCGGGAGGCCACGAGCCGGGCCACAGCCCCGGGTTGGGGGGCCTCACAGGGAGGACGGGGCGGCAGGCAGGGCCCCTGTCAGGGCAGGCTGGGGCCTGGGGGTGGGGCAGGTTGGATCTGACCCGGGGGATGGGGACCCGAGGGTGCCCTGGGGGCAGTGGGCTGGCTGTCCTGTGCACTGCCCAGGGGCCGCGGGGGACGGGTGCAGCCCAGCTGTCCCTGCGAGAGGCCTCCTGCGCCCTGGGGCAGCTTGGGGGACCCAGGTGTCCAGGGACAAGGAAGATGAGTGAGGCGTGGACAGGACTGGCCCCGGGCCCGGCCTGAGGACGGCGTCCCCACCACCCCTGCACTGTAAACAGCTCGGGGCAGCCGTCAGGGGGGCCGCTCTGCAGGTGGGCCTGCGGGGAGAGGCCAGGTGACCGAGGACGCCTAGCACCCAGCCTGGTGGGACCGAGAAGTGGAGGGAAGGCCGCAGAGCGGCCAGTGCAAGAGGACGGGGACCTGCAGTGCGGGCGGAGTTTGGGGGCAGTGTGGTGAGAGCCCAGGCAGGTGAGACAGGGCCAGGGTGCTCAGGAGGGCTGGGGTGCGGATGGGGCCAGCTGGGGGCGGGAGGTGCCAGGGCATGGACAGAAGACGCTGACCTGGGGTTGCTGAGGGGCCTCCCCCACCTGCCAAGGACAGGCCCGCCCATGCTGTGTCCCATCTCTGCCACGTGGAGGGAGGGGCATGACACCCTCCTCTCCCCCGACTGGGGGCCCCTGTGTGGAGACTGCCCAGCAGCCCCTGAGCCCCTGACCTGAGCCCAGGGATCCTAAAACTCACCAGGACCCCGGGATCCCTGCCTCAGACTGGGGTCACCCTGAGGGGTGACAGGAGCCTGGTGGGGACCTGGGTCGGGGCCTGTGGTGTGGGGTGTGCTGCTCTGTGCAAACCACACCCTGCTTTTCTGCCTTCGTGGTTTTCAGGGTCGTGTTATTCTCACCCCAGAGCAGCAGCTGGGGACCCCCATGTGTGCTCCGTGGCCGCGAGCTCGTGTGCTCAGTCTGACGGGTTCCCAGGGCTCCGGGGGGCAGGGGCCCAGTCACCAGGGGTGCACATGCCACCCCACCGCCGTGGCCTCCCGTGGGCTCCACAGTGTGTGACGCACACACTCCCCTCACTTGTCACCCTGCAATTATGCGGCCCCTGCTGTGTACATGGCGCAGAACAAGAGGCTGTTGGGGCAGCGGGAGGGTGGGCCTCAGAGCCAAACCCTGCCCAGTGCGGGGCAGAGGACACGTGGCTGGTTCACTGAGCCCGCGGCGCTCAGGGCAGGACCCCCCGGTCGTGCCCAGGTCGGGGGGAGGCAGGGTCCCCGTGGGCCGCCCCTGTGGCAGGTGTGCCCGCCCGGGTCTGGGGAGGAACAGGACTGGCCTGTGATGCGTGCGGCCGGCGGGTGCGTCCCGGGCTCGTCCAGTGCCCGTGGGGACTGCGGGGTCTGCGGGGCTGACGCTCTCTTGTCTCTTTCCTCAGGTCTCCTGACAGACGCCGCCCCCCAGGGGCCCCGGGAGTGGCCTTGGCTCCCCGGCGCGTCCGCACCTCGACCACGGTCCTCCGTCCACCGTGGATGCCACCTGTTCTCCGCCACCCGCCCACCCTGTTTCCGTGTAGCCCGTCAAGGACAGCCCGCCTCCCTGGCGTCGTCCTGAGCTGAGCGCGTCCGCCGCTGCAAGGAGTCCGGCCCGGGACACACGCGGGGGCCCCGAGGGCGTCCGTGGGAGCCTGGCCTCAGCCGCCCTCCCGGGCCTTGGCGAGGAGGACGAGGCGGCGGCCGCAGCGGCCCAGCCCGGGAGTGGCCGTCGGCGCCGGGCCCGGGGGAGGACTGGCCCTTGGGCCCCGAAGCGGCCTCGCCTTGTGCCCCAGACTGTCCGAATCACTTTTATTTTCGTACCCTTTCAGCATACTCGATAGACCAAAGAGCAAAATCTATTTTAACTTGGACTCGCCCTCACCGTCAGAGTCTGTGGGTTCGACTGGGGGACACGGAGGCTGAGATCCGCCCGCGGCCCCGGCAGGGCGCGGAGGGCGGCCCCCGGCAGACACGTGCCCCCCACGGACACTGCGGGGCGTGCTGAGAGGGGCCCAACTGGGGCGGACCCGTGGCAGCACCCCAGGCCCGGCCAGCAATGCCCCCAGGCCGGCCCCGCGGGCGAGCGCCCCTCGCCGGGAACGCGGACCGGCCGCACGCGGCCGGCCCCGCTGTACTTAGATGGACTTGACCGACTAAAATCACTTTCTGTTTTAACCAGTTACACATGCCTCTCTACAGCTCATTTCTGATAGTGGGATAATCCAGTATTCGCCGCGAGCATGTTGGGTCTCCCGTGACTGCTGTCTGCAACGACGCACCATTTAGCTCCAGAAAGCAAATTAAAGAAACCTAAAGTAACACTTGTTTGAAAGAGATCATTAAATGTATTTTGCAAAGCCTAAAGTTATATATTTAACAGTTTTTATATGTTGTATATTTGTAGAAAAAAATCCTATTTAACAATTAATGTGGTCGCCCTGCCCGGCCCGCGCGGCGGGCGGGAGCGCTGGCGTCTCTGAAGGGCTGCGGGGCGGGTGCCAAGGGCCGGACTCCGGGGACAGCAGCCGAGGACGCGCCTGACGCCGCGGGGAGGTGGCCGTCGTGCGCGGTCGACCGTGGGCCCAGGCGCTGCTCCCTGTCCAGCCCGGCTGCGGGGAGGCCCAGGGGTCAGGTGTCGGTCACGCCTCTCCCGACGGATCCCGTGTCCCTCTGCGTGACTCCCTCCCCACGGGCCCATCCGCGGGCACTGCCGCCGACCTCCTCTTGGGGCTGAAGCCCGCCCGCCCCACTGCCTCTCCGTCCTCACGGCCGGCGGCCGAGTCGCCGGGGACGGGCCAGGGCGCTCGGAGAATGGCAGGCGCCCCAGCCTCCCGCGCCCTCCCCACGGCACGAGGCCGCCGGGCCGACGCGCGAGGGACACTCCTGCGTCTCCGACCCCGGGCCATCGTCCGCTGGGGCCCCTCATTCTCCTGAGTTTGTGCTGAACTATACTACCTGACAGTCCAATTAACAGGCGCACTCTGCTAGTTCTATGCTACTAAAAAAAAAAAAAAAAAAAAAAAAAAAAAAGGAAAGAAAAAGTAAAAAAAAAAAAAAATAGTAATATTAAGTATATAGAAGCTGTCCCAGCAACCCATAGACTAAAGATAGGAGAGAAGACCCATTTATTTAAGACCCGTTTCGATGTCCATGAGTATTTAATTCACCTCTCGGTCACCGCAGGTTCAGAGGGCTGAGCGTCCCCGAGGGAGCGACGCGGCCAGGTGCCGGGGCCGCAGGAGGGTCGCGGCTGCCTCCCCAAGCCCGCGTCCTCCCACGGCGAGCGTGGGCTCCTTCAGAGGCAGACACTGGAGGATTAAGATGTTACAACGTTTTTTTTTTCCTCCTTGTTTTACAGTATTCAATTTTGTGTTGATTCAGCTAAATTATGAAAATAAAGAAAAAATCCTTTGGTAAGCATGACTTTTGTTCACGGGCTGGGGTGTCCTGGGAGGGGGCATAGCAGGTGCGGCTGGCGGGGCGGCTCCGAGCGCACGCGGCCACGGGACCCCCTTCCCGGGCCTGGGGCCCAGCTGGGTCTTCCGGGGCCTGGCGCGTGGATGGCGCTGCTCGGGGGCCTCTGTCGGTTGCCCTGTGGGTGGGCGCCCGCCCCCGCCCCCGCCCCACACAGAGGCCGGGGCCTGGAAACGGAGAAGCAGGACCCCGAAGGAGACCCATGTCGGGAGGAGCCCCTCTCCGGGGAAGCCTGTTCAGATCTGCAAACAGTGGTTTTGGCGTCAGACTGTTTCCGCCACCCGGGTCCTCAAGCCGCACGTAGACGGAGGGAGCCACGTCTGTCTGTCCAGCTGCTCTTTATGGAACTCGGCCCTGGGAGCATGGCTGGGTGGGTCAGCAGTGGGCCGCGTGAGTTCGAGGCGACGTCCCTGGCTTTGGCGCCACAGTGGGGGGTTGACAAACCCCCCGCTCCTAGGCCCGGAGTGCACTTGTCCTGGGAGGGGGACTGAGGCGGAAGGCCGGTCCTGCGGTGGCCACGGGCCCCCTGGGCGGTAGGGGGCAGCCTGGGGCTGTGCTGTCAGAGCACAACGGGGCAGGCCGGCGTGACCAGGACAGGGCCCCCACTCCTCCTCGCACTGTCCATGCAGAGAGAGGACGAGCCTGGAGGTGCGGGAGTGGCATCCATGCATGGAGACGAGAAGGGGTTCAAGCGGCACCTCCCGGGAAGCTCGACCACCTGACAGCTGCTTGCCCGGCCCGTGAGCCTTGACGTCGCTGTCCCTGAGGCGAGAAACCGTGGCCGTGGAGGAAAGGATGGTGAGCACCGTGAGCACCGGGGCTCGTGAACGAGGACGATGGCCTCCAGCCAGAGCCAGGGTGTATCTGTCAGGTGGGCTGGGTCCTGCCGCCGTGACAAGCAGCCCGGCCTCACACATGTGTCTCCCCTGGTGCCAGAGCCAGGGAACCTCGTGGGAACAGGCATCCTGTGTGCCCGTCTCCGAGATCTGGGGACGCATGCCGAGCATCCCCCGCTCCCTGCCCCCTGGCCTCCGTGCAGAGGTAAGCCCGCCTCCTCCGCTCCTGCCGCAGGTTGTATCCTCTGTGCACTAGAGCGTCTGGCCTGTGTGCTCACGCACCCGACGGCCTCCAGGACGTGAAGAGGCGTCCTCTTGGGCTTGTACCCCCAGGCCCAGCCGGGGTGAGCCAGGGCCGCCTCGCCGCCAGAGGCCTGTCCCGGACGCGTGGCTTGTGTGGTGAGTGCTCCCTCCGTGGTGCCCGGCACCCGCCGTGCTGCGAGCAGGGCCGGAGCTGGAAGACGCTGCCCTGGGACGGAGGGACGGAGGGCCGTCCACGCAGCTCTTAGGCGGGGCCGGAGCATCTGCACCGGAGCCGCAGAGGCCCCCCTGCCCCTGGACATGGCCCGGGCCGGCTACCTGGCTGCGTCATTGTGCTTTAGGCGCGTGGTGTCGGCGGCTCACACCCCCTGCGGCGCCTGGACTTCCCCATCCATGCAGTAGAGGGAAGTGGGCTGCGTCCTACAGCCCCGGGAATGGGGCCTCCAGGGCCTGCTGCCCCGGGAGCGTGGGGCCATTTTTCCGCGTGTCCACCGGGCTCAGCTGAGGCTCCGCGGCCAGAGCACCGTCCGGGGGGGCCGTCCGGGGGGCCGTCCTGCTCGGGGCCTGGCTGGGCCAGGAGTGGATGTGCTCAGCCCACAGGGGCAGGGAGTGCGTCTGGGGCCCGAGCGGGGTGTGCGTGCCTGGGGGGCGTCCACACGTGGATGCCCATGAGCGCCCTTCTCACCACTACCTGCGTGTGCCCAGCGCCTCGTGGGCCAGGGTTCGAGGAGGAGCCCTCCAAACTCCTGACCCCCTGCCAAGGTCCGAGACCCCGAGGTCACGCTCAGAGGCATCCATCGGGAGGGCGGCTGAGATGGGCTCTGCCCTGGGACCCGTTGTCTGAGCCTCGGGCCATCCCTGGACACCACCCGCCGGGCGCCTCCCTCCACCCTGCGTCCCCCGGGGCCTCTCCTGCTGAGCCTTGAGGAGGTGACCACTTGGCTCTCCTGGTCACCCTGAGAGCTGGTGCCCGTGGAGAGGGGAGCATGCTTCCTTGACAGCAGCTCGTGGACGGAAGGACCCCGAGACGCTCAGCGAGGAGCGGTGGGGCCTCCATGCACCCCCAGCCCCAGCTCGCCTGCTACCAAGGTGGGAGGTCACAGGTCCTGCAAGACCGGTGTGGCCGTGGAGGGGACTGCTCCCCTGCAATGGTGGGGCCACGGGAGGTGAGCACAGGTGGGTGACACCAGAGAAGGCCAATGGGTCGGGGAGGGCGCAGTGCCGCGGGTGGGGTGCTGGTCGGGGGGATCAGGGCCGGACTGCCTTCCCCATGCACATGAGTCCTGAGGCCCCATGTCAGGTGTCTGGTCGTAGGCCCCCCGTCGGCCCCCACCTGCCCCCTATCATCCCCCACCGGCCCCCCAGCATCCTCACCCCTTGCCGTGACTCGCTGGTGGCCTCCCCACCCACCTGGCAGGTCACAGGGCACATGCTGCCTGGGTGTTGTGGCCTCTCCGCAGCCCCCCTGTGGGCCCTGGTGGAGAGGGACCCAGGGAGACGGGGACACGGCTGTAGGCAGGTCACACACACCCACACGCCTATCCTGCACAGGCCCTTTGCTGCTGCCATGTTCGCGGGCGGCAGGGTCTCCACGCTGCCTTGGTTTCCACACTGCGTCCCGGCAGGGTCAGCATCGGAGCCCCGTGGTCTGTCCGTGTGGCCATCTGTCTCTTAGCCCCGCCCCACTGGCCTCACCCCGGCATGTGACTCCCAGTCCCCGTGCCCAGCATCGGACACCCGCTGTCAACATGCCCAGCAGCCTCGGAGACCCTTTCCGGTGCTGGTGGGTCCACCTTCGCGGCCGTGCATGCCATGTTCATCTAGTGGGCTTCTCTAGTGGACACGCCGCATCTGAAATATCCTTTGCTTCTTCCTTCTGTGCCCAGAGTCATGGAATTGTTCTCAAGTAATAACCACATTTATTTTCTGCTCTTACGAGTGTCACCCCATTTGTCCCTCCTGCCAGCGCTGCAGGGAGAGAGTACATCGGTCTCCTTCCTGGGAGGGTAGATCTGCAGGTGATGGAGGCCTTCGTCCCCATGGGGACGCTCATGGAGACTCACCCCGTGAGCCCAGAGGAGCGAGCCCAGGGGCGCCCACCCAGGTCCACCAGGCCATCCCACTGTCCCATCCCATCCTGTCCTGTCCCATCCTGTCCCATCACATCCTGTCCTGTCCCATCCTGTCCCAAGGGCGGAACATGAAGCCTGCGGAAGCCTCCAGCGCCACTGTGCCCACGCGCTCTGCAGACGACAGGTGTTTTCTGTGCTCGAGAGACGGCAGGAAGGTGAGCAGGCCGAGGGCCGAGGCAGCAATGGGGCCTCCAGCGTCCCTCCCGGACGGCGGCGTCCACAGCCCGTGACACCAGGGTGGGATGAGGCCTTGCCACCCCATGCAAAGAGCATCTGGGCAAGGCCGTGTGGGAGCCCTGGTGGCGCAACCCTGGCCGGGGTCTCCGGGAGACTGACTAAATTTTGCTTGAGGGGTGCGTCTTGGTCACAAGCTTTCTCCACATGGGAGTGAGACGCTGGCTTCCACGCAGAAGCACCCAGGACCCCCTCCCTGAGCCCGGCCTCCTTCTGGGCACACGGGAGAATGAAGAGCTTGCACCCGGGGAGGTGGCCTGATGGTGCTGAGCCCACGATCATGGCCACGACGCCGATGCTCCTCTGCAGAAAAGAGGGGAGGAGGGTCGCACTCCGAGGCCGAACCTCCTTCCTCCCGGGAGGGCGGGTGCACCTCAGCCCGCGGGGGTCCATGGGCCTGTCATCCCGGGAGCCTCCCCAGGGGACAGGGCCTCAGCACCAGGTAGACGGGCCGGGCCGGCTTCCCTTCCAGGGTTCGGGGGAGCCCTAGACTCACACGCACACGTGTGTCCCCAAGAAGCAGCCCCGACTGCTCAGCTCCCAGCCCCAGGGCCCGGGGTATGTTCCGGTCGGGCCCAGAGAAGGTGGGGACACACAGGGCCAAAAGCCCGGGGCAGCCTGGAGCTCTGGCTCAGGCTGGGCGCCGCCAGGACCCCCAGGTCCGCCCTCGGGCCGTAGCAGGGAGGCCATCACCGGCCTGGGCTCCGTGAGCAGGAAGGGAGCAACCGCGTCTTCTGGAGACAGCTGAGATGCGGCCATGCTTGTGGGGAGGTCGGGGCCATGCCCCCAGGAGGTGCCCCGGGCGTCCCCCACAGCTGGTCACCCCCCATCCAGCGCCTGCCAAGGTCCTGGGCAAGGGGCCCCCTCCGGTCGGGGCCGGCGAATGCAGGGTGGAGGGATGAAGGGCAGGTGACGGCCCGGGCACAGAGAGCGGGGCCGCGGGGGTACCCAAGGGCACGGGGGTCCCAGCCCGAGGGATCTCCATCACCCAGTTTTTCAGGGGCGGTTGTCAACCCCATTTGGGGCATCGCCTTCATTAACCGCACAGATGACACCTTCACTAACGAAATCGATTTGGTCCAGTTACCAATTTAATTCCCAACATGTGGCCCCTTTTCCCCCACGTGGACCCCCGAGGCTGGGTGGCCCCCATCGTCAGTCACCGGGAGAGAATGAGCTTCCTGACTCCCAGGTAATTAAAGGTACTTTTCTGCCTCGGATTCATAAACCCGCCGGCCATGACAACCGCACAGCCCCCGACTCCCCAATCCGGGCAGCAAGGGGCGGGGGTCTTCAGGGGGAGCCCGGCCTGCACCCTGCGCCCCGGGGCGGCTCCCCCTCGGGCGACAAGTGCTCGGCTCAGCAGGGAACCAGGTAAAACCACCCTGACGGGGCGCGACCCCGGGACGCTGTGGGAGGAGGTCGGGAGTGGCTCAACCGGCTGCTCGTGCCCACAGGTGCTCTGGCTTCCAGATTCCATGTTCAAGGCCAAAGGCCGCGGGCCAGGAGTCCCCAGGGGATTGTCCAGGCCCGTCCCTGCCGCCCCGACCCTGCCAGGCTCCAGGCTTCAGCCCCTGCACCCCCGACCCTGCAGGAACCGGGACCCCACTGAGGGAGCAGGGGCATTCGGAAGAGCTGCAGGCAGGGGCCCGGGAGCCAGCGGGCTCTGCCCAGGAGGGGCCGAGGTTTACTGGGGGCGAAGGTGGTGTCGGGGTCACACGTCGTCATCAGGCTAAGGTCTCAGGAGGAGGGAGTAGGCATCTCCCCTTTCTGGCCAGTATGGTTGCAAACACCCCTCAGGGCCCGTCTGGAGGGTGCAGGTCGGCCAGGCAGGGAAACACCTGCCCCGGGGCAGCGCGTGCAGGGTGGGAAGTCGTCCGCGGCCACCCCGTCGGGCCCGTCAGCAGGCTCTCGCTGCGCTGGGCATTTTCGTTTTCCTGATGCGCCTTTGCGTGGCTGTTTCATCCTGGGAGGAGTCTGTGTCTCCGTGTGTGACGCTGTGAGTGTCGTGGCGTCTTGGTGCCCCCGGCTGTGGTCCCCAAGAGGCAGAGGCGGGCCCAGCCTGTCCCAGGGGCTCAGGGGCCTGAACGTGTGCCTGGCCTGCTCCGGTCCTGGGTGTGCGGCGAGGACACCGCCTCCGCTCTGCCACGCGGGACCCTCCCGCGAACCAGAAGGCACAGAGGGCGCCCCAAGGAGCAGGTGCCCCGGGGAGCCAGCCAGGCTGCGGCCGTCCAGGGGTGCCATGGCTGCCCCTGCTGGCGGCCAGCTGCTCCCAGGGCCGCGACCCCCCAGGTGTCCCCTGCCCTCTGGCCTCCTCCCTCAGCAGCCGCCGCTTGTCTCACATCGGGCGTCACTCACTGGCCGCTCACCGCAGCCCTGGGACGGCAGGGAGCAGAGCAGGTAACCGTCCACAGCTGGAGGGGCTCCCGTCCCAGCAAAGCCGGGGGGCGGGAGGGCACATGGCCCACGAGTGGGTGGTAGGTGTTGCCTCCGAGATGGGGTGAGGCCTGGCCCCCCAACTGACCCTCCTGGGCATGGTCACCAGGAGGGGCTGGGAGGACAACAGCAAGAGGCTCCTCAGGCAGGAGGTCATGCCCTGCCTGCCATGCTGGCCAAGGCCTGGGGGAGCCTGGAGGAGCCTGGAGGGGATTGGAGGGACCTGGAGGGGCCTGGAGGGGCCTAGAAGTGACTGGGGGTTCTGGAGGGGCCTGGAGGAGCCTGGAGAGGCTTGGGGTAACCTAGAGGGGCCTGGAGGGGACTGGAGAGGCTTGGACGGGCCTGGACGGGCCTGGGGCGGCCTGGAGGGTTTGGCTGGGGGCCTCTCCCGAGCAACGGCCCAAGCAGCACTTGAACTGGCTCCCTGCACAGGTCTCATGAGCCATCCAGTCCTGCTCCAAGGGGCACACGGGAGGAAGGCGGGGAGGAAATGGCTCTGGGGAGGGTAAGAGTTCCATGCCTGTGACCAGGTGCGTCCCCCGACCTGCACGGTCTGGCTCAAGGGCTCCAAGGAGGAGCGCGGGGCGGCCTGCAGAGTGACAGCTAGGGGTAGCCTCAGAAGCCCGCGACGAGCCCCCAGATCCAAGTGTGAGCCCTGTCCAAACGCTCAGGTGTAGGATGCACACCTGGGGTCAGGGTAGAAAATAAGCACAGACGGAAGCCAAACCCAGAAAGCCACGGCCCCGAGCAGACTCTGCTGCCGGGTATCACAGTTTGAGCGCCGGCCAGATAATTGCCTTCCGTCACAAAAACCAATAACCCTTGGGAAAACACAGACAGTCTGAGTGTCCACAACATATTAATGAGAGTGATGATCTTCCCACCAAAATTTTAAGGAACAGCGAAGTGTGTTAACTGCGTGCCCTGTGATCCTGTACTTCAGGAAAAATCCAGGTACAGAAACCGACTCTGAGCCGGCCCTTAGATTGAGTTTTGCAAAGATTTCAAAGTCACTCCTACAGCTACCTCTAAATAATTAAAGGAAAATGTGGTGTTCATGAGTGAAGAGGTGGAGAATTTCAGCAGAGAAGTGGAAAAAAATTTTTTTTTTTTTTAAGGAGACGGAATGGTAGTTCTAGAGGCGAAAAATACAGTATCGGGGGAAAAAAAAAACCTGAGAATTTTACCAGATGGGCCCAACAGCAGATTGTAGAAAACATGAGAGAACCAGGGAACCTGAAGATAAAGCAATAAAAAAGATCCAATCTGAGAAACAGAGAAAGGGCTGAAGAAAAATGTGCCAGCTTCCGAGAGCTCTGGAACAACATCCACCAGCCCGACAGACAGTGGAATTAGAGCCCTGAACGCTGGAGAAAACGTGCCATCGCTTGAAAAGCATTGGAAGGAGAGACGGCCAAGACTTCCCACATTTGGTGACAGCCTTGACTTCCAGACCCAGCCACACCCGTAACCCAAAGTGACATAAAGACGAGAAAATGCCCCAAGAACGTGGGCGTCCACCCCCCGGCAGGTGGAGTCGGGAGGGTGTCCCGGCTGCATGGGAGACGCGTGGCACCTCCCAGAGGGGGAGGATGCCGAGCAGCGGGCTCCCCGTCACGCGCAGCGGAGGCCAGAGGCACGGAGCAGCCAAAAATTCTACATCCCTAAAAACTATTCATCAGAACAGAACACGAAATAAAGACATTTCCAGTAAAACAAAGCCGAGAACAGTCGGTGTCCGGATGGCATTGCAAGAACAGGTGGAGTGTTGTATGGATATAAGTAAGTGTGCGTGTGCATCTCTCCTCCTTGCCAGAAAACACGTGGCTGCTTAAAAATGTTATCACTGGGATCCCGAGGGGCTCAGCGGTTTATTTATTTATTTTTTATTTTTTTTATTTTTTTGGCTCAGAAGTTTAAGGCCGCCTTCACCCCAGGGCATGATCCTGGAGACCCGGGATCGAGTCCCGTGTCGGGCTCCCTGCATGGAGCCTGCTTCTCCCTCTGCCTGTGTCTCTGTGTCTCTCATGAATAAATAAATAAAATATTTTTAAAAAATGCACTCACTGCGCAGCTGGGTGGCAGTGAGAGGAGGGAGCTGGAGCAGGGTGCCCCGAGTGTGGGTGCAGCTGGCGGAGGGCCGTCCTCGATTTCAGTTGTGAGCTCAGGGCCATGAGACGGGCCCCGGGTGGGCTCCACGCTGGGCTTGGGGTTGGCATAGGACCCCCTCCCTCTGCCCTTCCCCCCAGCCTGGTTCTCTCTCTCTCTCTCTCTCTGAAAAAAAAGAAAAAAAGAAAAGAAGCCTGGAGTGGACGTTAGCACCAGAGAAGGCCCACGTTCAGGCAAGCACTGGGCCTTCCTACAGACAAAAGGAACATTTCACAGTAACAAAGTGTTGATTAGGCAGGAAACAGAAGGAGTTGTCACATGCACACGATGCATATGTACCTGGAAATAAGTACAAGGCGCATGGAGCCGAAACCCCCGGAAAGGAAACGGACGCGCGAGTATCACCTTCGGAGATGTCACTGCTGCTCTGTCCTAACTGACGACGCAAACAGATGCCAGATCGGCAAGTGCCCAGAGACGTGGCCGCCCTCAGCTGACATCCTTGCACGTTTATGGAACATTCCGAGCCCCCAGAAGGAGCACCTGGGAGCAGCTGGGGTGCGTGACAGGGCATGACAGGGCTATGCAACTGCATTCACAAGTGGTTGTACTATGTCTGAGCCTTCTTTGCTGCTTTTGAGCCGTCCTAAAATAGATTAACTTTGTTATGCAGTCTTTAAAAAAAAAAAAAGATTTTATTTATTTATTCATGACAGACATACAGAAAGAGGCAGACACACAGGCAGAGGGAGAAGCAGGCTCCATGCAGGGAGTCCGAAGCAGGACTTGATCTCAGGACCCCGGGGTCACGTCCTGAGCTGAAGGCAGACGCTCCACCGCCAAGCCCCCCGGGCGCCCTGTACACAGTCTTTTCAAGACACGTAGAATATGAACCAAGATAGACCAACTGTTAGACCGCAAAGCAAGTCTCAGAAAATGTCAAAGAATGAAAACGGCACAGTTGCACGTTCTCTGGCCTTCTGACCACGCAGCATGTAGTGAGAAACCAGTACGAAAATTGGATCTGGCGAATTCTCGAATATTCGGAAATCCCTTCTAAACAACCCATGGGTTAGGAAAAAAAAAAGATGAAAATTTAAATGTTGCGTATTTCATTGATTTAAATATTTTGACTTGAATGGTAGCAGAAGCACGAAATACTATGCAGCGTTGCCAAGGCTTGGAGGGATCGGATCGCAGTAGGAAGTGCAGGCCGTGGTCCATGGGAGCTTCCACCCCACGCAGCTGCAGAAAGAGGGGCAAACGGAGTGTACGTAGGAAGAAAGAGGCATCATGGGTCACAGCACAGTCAGCGAAGGGGCAGCAAGGAAGCTGAGAGCTCGTTTCCTGGCAGCGTGGCTTCGGCAGGCCAGTCACTGCGCTCAGCTGGACATGTCCACACGTGTGCACCCTCGCAGCCACGGCCGCACTTGGCCTGCGGCACCTAAATCCCGTGGACGGGGTTCCGCATATGAGGGGGTTCATTTCTGCAGGGTCAGACGGCTGGGAGGTGCAAGGCCAAGGTGCCAGCAGGCTCTCCCCCTGGCTGCCAGGTGGCCTTCCCGTCGCTGGGACCCACGGGCCCAGGCCCCCACCCCCACGTGGCCACAGCCCAGCCCCCGTACCGCCCAGAGGCTCCATCTCCAAAAACCGCCACTCTGGGGTTAGGACCTGTGCACGGGACCTGGAGGGGACCCCGCCGTCCCGGAGCCCAGGCAAGAACGCACCCCCGGCCCCAAGGCCCCTCCTCCTGGCCCTCGCTCCTGACTGCTCCCGAGTCACATCACCTTTGTCACCGTCCTCCTTCTACTTAGGTTTTGGCTCTGCTCCGTTTCCTGGGTGACGGGGCTGAAAGTTCACAGGTTTTATGTCGGGCTCTTGTGCTTTTCGAACATAAGCATTGAAAGCCGTCAGCGTCCCTCCGTGCGGTGGTCCTGAGGCGTCGCACACACGTCGATCTGTTGGATTTCCATCACTGTCCTGTTCAAACTATTTGTCTCATCTCCTCAGTTATTTCTTTCTGACCTGTGACTTGCTCAGAAAGGTGTTTAATTCCTACGTCTTTAGGCATTTTCTTAGGTACGTTGGTGTAACTGGCGTCTAGGACGTGGCACTGCGGTGATGGGACGTGTCCCGGGGACGTCGGTCCTCTTGCCCGGTGTTCGGCCCATCGCACGCCCTACCTCGGTGAACGCGCTGTATTGGTTTGAAATAAATGTCCATTTTGTAAATGTTGGGTCAGTATTTCGTAAATCACAAGTGGAGCAGCGAGGTTGATGGGGTTCCCGGATGCTGTGTTTACTCCTTTCCTGCCAAGTTTTCTGTGAATTTGCCGGAAGACACGTTAACATCCTTGACTATGGATGTGAAGTCGCTTATTTTTCCTTTAATTTTGATATTTTTGTTTGTTTGTTTAACGCACATAAATATCAGTGAGGTGAAAATGTTTGCTGTCCTCGTGCGGATCGTGTGCGTCTGGCCCGTCTTTGCGTGTGGCTGCCTCGTGAATCTCTGAGCTGCTGTGGCCGGCTTCTACTTGGAATGTGGGCGTGTGTGTTTTTCCGTTTGGTTACGTTCTTTTTTTGCTTCAGCCTCTAGAATCTCTGTTAGGATCACACACATTTATACTCCCATCTCTTCCTGAACAACTGACCCTGTCATCACTCGCCTGGTGTCTGTCTTCAGCTCTGCCGCGGGACCCAGGCCGTGTCGGCTGTCACCAGCGTAGCCACCCCTGCCTTCGGATGCCGACGGCGCGCACGCTGCATCTTCTCGGAAACCCGCGGGTCGTGCACAGCCTGGGAGGCCCCTCCTCGGGCTCTGCTTCCTCCACTCTGGCTCCCCCTGCCCGCCACCCCGTCTCAGGTGTCCATTCTGCAGCCGTCTTTCCCCAGGTCCCAGGCTGGAAGGCTGCATGGTGTCTCAGAGCGCGAGGCGCCGAGCCTGCCACGTCCCGCGCCGGTGGCCTCTCAGTGTGCTGAGGCCTCTGCACAATCAGCTGCTTCCCATTCGCTCTCAGGGTCCTCGGGTGTCTGCGTCTTGCATTTGCCAGGCATCCCTGGCTCCTGTTAGCAACAGGGCCGACATGCCGGGGCTCCCACTGCCACACCAGAGCACCAGCTCACTGCGTCGTGCCACGTGGCGTTTCCATTATATCTCAGCTCTGGGTCCTTTGACATTTTCCTTTTTGTTATGGATTTACTGTAGGAGTTACGTAGCCATGGTGGCGTTTCAATTTCTACATTTACCGGTGATTTTTGATTTTTCTCTGTGGTTATGAATTTTTCCGACTGCACGGTCAGAGGTCCTGCTCCACCCTGCAGATACACCTAGTTAGATATCGAGGCTCCCTTCACGGCCTCACGCGTGATTGCGGATTGTTGTGATTTTTCGATGTGGGCTTGGAAAAAAAAAAAAAAGAGTTATCCTTCGTGTGTTCCTGCCCGAACTCTAACTGGTCCTTGCTGGTCCTTTCTCAGCCTGGCCTGTGCAAGGGACGCTCGAAATACCCGCCAGCATGATGGATGAGCATACACGTCGCCCACGAGGTCTGTTCATTTCTTTCCTTACATATTTGGAAGCTCTTTTATTAAGAGCAAGCATGATAAATGTTGCTGTATTGTCTCATGAAACTTAAACTTTTATCTGTACTTGGCGATCCTATTACAAATAGGATTTTGTGCTGGGGTTGATTTCCTGTGGTCCATGGACCTGAGCCGGGCCTCTTGAGTGGGCATCGTCCCGTTGTACTTTGCACCTTTGCAGGTCCATACCTGAGACGCGCCACAGGTAACCACGCGTACCTGCGCACGCAGGTTCCATCAGAAATCTTGCTAGGATTTTCATGAGGAATCGTCCTTATGGATAATTGTTTTGGATTAATGAGGGAAAATGGACATCTCTAAGGAATTGAGACTTTACATAAATTAATGCAACAGATCTCTCGGTTTATTCAGATTTTCTCAATGTCATTAGTTTCTCCTTGAGAGACTTGGACATCCTAAGGTTTTATTCCTTTTATTTTTGCACAAAGCGTTTTTGGGAAACTTTTATTATTTTGAATACTCTGTTGAGGCAATAAAATTGGCAACAATGTCCATATGTTTATGTTTAAATTTTATATCTTCTATTTATTTTTCTTGTCCTACTCCACTAGGTTAGAGTGTCCTTAACCTGCCCCAGGTTTTAAGGACAATGTGTGTGGAAGTTTTATCTTGAAGTATGTTTGCTGTCAGTTTTTATAGATAACCGATATCCAGTGAAGAGATTTGACCGTTTTCTCAGAGCTTTTACCAAGAACAGGGTTAAATTTTTAAAAATGTGCTTTCCTGCATCTATTCCAATAATTGTACAGTTTTTATTCGGTGTGGTGTTAATGCATCCCTTTTATTCCTTAAAAAAAAAAAGAAAACCTCAATTTGGTCATGAGCAATTTTTATTGGATTACTGCATTTGAATTGTTAATATTTTGATTGATTTTTAAAGATCTATGCTCAGAAGTTATACTGATCTACACTTTTTTTTTTTTTTCTTATGCTGTCCTTGCCTGGCTTAGGATCAAGATTATACTCACCTCATAAAATGAGTTCTTTCATTTTTTATTGTCTGGAAAATTTTTTATGAAATTGGAATGATCTGTTCATTGGCTATTTGGTAGAAGTCACCCATAAAACCATCTGTGCCTCTTCTTAAATTGAAAATACAGTGTGGGTGGACTTTAAAATACTTACCCAGTTTCTTTAATGGTTATAGGTCTATGTAGGCTTGCTATTTCTTTTTGGGTCATTTTTTGGAGGTTATACTTTTCCAGCAATTTTTTAAGCTTACTCAAGTTTGCACATTTATTGATGCAAATTTGTTTATAGAGTTCCCCCATCGTTACCATCCTTACTGCGAGATTTATCATGCATTCAACGTTGCACAAGAGGGGTTTGAAGAACCACAAAGTGTGGTGTACTCATCCTTCCAGAACCCGTGTTAGGACTCCGGCAGTCCTCCCGAAGCCCTGTGCCCATGGCCCAGGTATCATTGCTCTGACTTTGTGCAAATCATGTTCTTATGTTTCTTTATACTTTTGTGGCCCCGGAATCTATCCATAAACATTATATGGTTTAGTTTAAGATGTGAGTATTAAAGACAAAACTGGCTTTATGAGCAAAGTGTAGTATGGCTACTACACAGGTGAAGGCGCCCAAGGAAATAAGTAGGAGAGAATTTCTGGGTGGGAGGCTGGTTTGGGGTCTTGGAGAGTTTTATCCGAGACTTCTGCAGAATTCTGGGAGCAGGTCACACATGAGGAACCTGAGGACCCACCATGGTTGGGGTGACTGACTGCGGGGACTGTCATACACGCCAGGACCTGCACATTCTGGAGGAACACGGCCAGGAGCTGGGGTGGCCAACATGCTCTAGCTCCCAGGAGGAGGTCAGAGCACGTGCGCCCGTGGGGTGGCGTGCAGGCCCTACAGGGGCACAGAGTTCAGGGCTGGGGAGCAGAGCACACAGCCAAGGGCAGCCACAGAGAGGAACCTAGACGGGTGCCCCAGGCGTGCGGTGCTGGGCACAGTGGTGGTGAGGGTTCTGGGATAACCGTAAAGCCTGTGGGACATGCGCCAGCTGGGCGGTTCACCTCTGCCCCTGATGATCAGCGTGCCTATGGCGGATCCTTCCCCAGCCTCCCAAGCCTGGCAGCCACCGTCTTCCCATGCTGGATCCCCTGTGTCCTGTATCCCACGTCACCCCTTTGTGGGTTTGCTTTTCCAGCGTGGGGGGCACCTCTTGAGAGGAGCTGATCAGAAGCTAAATTTTGAGACCCCACATGCCTGCAGCAATACCTAGCTTTATTCCACACCTTCTATGTATTTTATCATTGGATCTTAAATCATATTTAAGAGCCCGGCTGAGTAAAGAGATTCTGGTTGGAAACCACCTCCCTTCTGACTTTTGAAGGTAATACTTCCTCATTTGATGGTTTCTGTGTTGCTTGGAAAAACCCTAAGCCGCTCTGACTGCCCGACCTTTCATCCGACCTTGAGTGAAGCAGAGTGTCTTTGTATCCTGTTTTTAAGATTTCACAAAGATGAGCCCGGGGGCGAACCTATGTATTTAGTGGGGATTTTCAAATCCATAAACCCCGTGTCCTTTATTTCTGAGAACTTTTTTTGAAAAACATGTTTCATGACTTCATCTCTTCTTTTTTTTAAGATTTTATTTATTCATGAGAAACACAGAGAGAGGCAGAGACACAGCAGAGGGAAAAGCAGGCCCCCTGCGGGGAGCCTGACATGGGACTCGATCCTGGGACCCCCAGGTCACAGCCTGAGTCAAAGGCAGACACTCAACTGCTGAGCCAGGCAGGCATCTCATGACTTTATCTCTTCTATAACTTCCATTATTTGGGTGTTGGACCTTCTGGACTGCTCTTAAAATTTCATTTCTTTCTTTTTCATCTGATTGTTTTTATCTCCGCTAAGGTTTTAGAAGATGGTCTCCACCTCATTTTGCAGATTTCTATAGAGTTTTTCACTTTGGCCGCCATGTTTTCAGTGCCCAACAGCTATGTTGTTGCTGCTGTTGGAATCAGCTCTGGTTTTGTAGATCGCTCTCGTTCTGGCTTTATTATTGCAATATTCTTCTTATTTCTCTGGGATATCAGATGACTTTCTGAGAATCTCTGCTCTCCAAAAAGCCTTTGCTTCCTCCAGTGGTGCTGTCTGCCTGCCTTGTCCTCTCCCTTCCATGTGGGGGCTCTTCCCTGCACTTGAGGTCCCTGGACGGATGGCTCCTGGTGAAGAGCGGAGTCTAGAACATGGTTTGGGATCTCTGTCCACAGATGAAGTCACCGACGCTGAATTGTGCTACATGGGGGTTGGGACGGGCTGTTTGCTGGAAAATCTCTGCTTTATCTCAGTTCTTTAGATATTTCTTCTGGGTTGATCCTATTTTGTAGAAAATTATCTTCTCATTTTTGCCAAAATGGGAAGGTGTGTCTGCCAGCTTTGGTTTCTTGGGGTTTTTTGTTTGTTAATTTTCATTTTTTATACTGTTTTGATATATCCCAGTTATGCCCTGTACAGAAAATACACCTCCAGACACCAGCAGGGGTGCAGGAGGAGATATGAGGTGGGAGAGGAAAGCTGGGGTCCAACCACATCCCAGACAGTGTCCTCCGGACCTCCTTCTGTCCCCTCCCCTTCCCACTCTCTCTTTCCCTCTCTTTTCCCCCCTTCCCTCCCCTTTCCTCCTTCCCCTCCCTCTACCTGTCCCACCCTTCACTCCCCCTCCCTTCTCACCCTCTCTTCCCCCTCCTTCAACCCCTCCCCTCCCCCTCTCATCCTCCCCTCCCTTTTGAATTCTTTCAGAAAATTAGTTTTGTTCTCAGCATTCCTGGCTGCTGCTTGGGATTCAGATTTCTCAAGCTCACTCACTTAGTTATTATTCATTGGTCTGTTTCTCATCTTCAAAAATGTTGTCCCTTTTCTTCCCATCTGTTAGAGTTTTTAAGATTTTCAGATTTAAAAAATATATACAGTATTAGTGGAGTTTGGGGGGAAGTTGCAAAAAAATGGAGTATGTGATCAACCATCTTAATCTGAAAATTGTCTTATCTTTAAAGAGATAATCGGAACAATGCTACATCTGTAGGTATAATCCTCTTTTATATTCCCAGCTTTGGTTTGTCTGAAAATGCTCTGGTGTTGTGTGTGTGTGTGTTTTTATATAAATTTCATGGAGGTTGTCAATTTTAATCATTCTTTTTTTTTTCTCAAAAATCTAGCTTTTAGGTTTTGAGCTTCTTCACTGATTTTAGTTTGAATTTTATTTCATTACATTCCACACGTTTTAAATTGCCTTTGTTCAATTTTTTTTTTGGTATTCACGACATTGTTTTTTGTTTGTTATTTTTCATGACTTACTAACTCTTGATTCTCAATCTTTCTTCTTCCCGTTATGAGTATTTCAAGCTTTAAAATTTTCTCTAGTTTTACATCCATTCCATCCAACATGTTTTGACACATAACGTCTTCTTACTGCTGAGATGTATGTATTGTATCATTTCCGTCACTATTGATTCTTTATACAATAAGGAATTCTAAAGTCTGTCTCAAATTTTTTAGTGTAGGGAAATTGCCATTGAAATTGTTATTGAGATCATTGGAGATTCACATGCAGTTGTAAGAAATAATACAGAGCAATCCTGTGTATATTTTGCCTTGTTTTCTCCACTAAAACCATCATGAAAAATTCTAACGGTGTCACAGCCAAGTGATGTAAACCATAGACTATACCCAGATTCCCCCATTTCTGTTGTACTTGTGTGTGTGTGTGTGTGTGCGCGTGTGTGCATTTAGTCCCATGCAGTGTATACACATGTGTAGAACAACATGCGTCCAACAACAGATGAGACCCCAAGAGGTTCCCATGTCCATGGCTCTTTCTAACCATGCTCACCTCCCTCTCACCTGTCCTCCCCCTCCTGCCCCTGGCACACACTTGCTCCATTTCTAAACCTTTCTCCTGTCAGTGGACGTACGCATTGTACGATCTCGCAGGATGGATGTTTTGCTCCACACAGTTCCCTAGAGACCCATGCAAGAGGACGCATGGACAGTCCCCCCTGCCCGTCCATGGCTGAGTAGTATTTCAGGGTGTGGATGGGCCCCAGGTTGTTTAGGTGTTCTAAATGTTTGGGCTTTTAAGTTCCCTTGTCATGGGTTTGCAATGCAATTAAGTTCACAAAATATATTGTCTCATAGTAAAAAAAAAAAGTGTCGAGATGTGACTTATAGTGTAAATACGGGTCAATTTCCGTAAGTGTTCTGTGTGTGCTTAAGAAGAAAGTGTATCCTGCAATCTTGAGGTGCACAGTTCCGCAGCCTGTATTTTCAGTTGATCCATTTGTTAATTGTGCTGTTTCAATCTTTTATATATTCGTCAATAAATATGTTTGTGCCTTGATTTACTGTGAAAGCTCTTTTAAAATCTTCCAGTGGGTGCTGGGTTTGCCTATCTCTCTTTGACATTATGAAATGTGGATATATTCATGTGCACTCCTATTTGGACTTTTTAAATTTTCCCCTGATGAATTTTCATTGTAAAGCCACCCTCTTCACGTCAGGTAGCTTTTATTCCATTTTTCACACTCCAGGATGGCTTTTGTTCTCACTAGCTTCCAATCCTGTGTCCTTCTCATTGCTTTCGACTTTTGTTTCCTGGTGTTGTAGGCATATCTCTTGTGTTTATCAGATGTCTGTTTTCCTTGAATCTTAATACTGTCATAATTAGTTATATTGAATATTTTCTCTGTATATAAAACCCTCATGCTATTTTTCTCTTTTATCTGAGGTTTTATTTCCTTTTTTCCTCTCCTATCTTTCTTTCCCTTGGAAGCAGGATCTGTGTGTATGTGTGTGTGAACTTCGTGTTGGAAGAGCCAACTCTACACCCAAAAGGAGCAGGACAGGGAGAGGTTAGTGGAACCCTGAAGGAAGAAGTGATGAGAGAGCCAGGTCACTTTGAGAGGAACAGTAACTTTCTGTCAAGGGGCACAGAAGGTCAAGGAGACCAAATCAAGGAAACTTGGAGAATGGGCCCCCTGAGCCCTCTCTCCTCCATTCCTGTGATTTCTCACTGGTGCCCCAATTTAGCTGCAAACCAGTGGGATCAAGAGCCTGAGGGGCAAGCCTAAGATATCCAGCATTGTTAGCTACATAATTATTCTGATATATTTTAGAAGTTATTATTACATGCTCAAACGATTTAATCGTACTTCTGGGGCACCTGGGTGGATCAGTGGTGAAGCACCTGCCTTCAGCTCATGGCATGATCCCAGGGTCCCGGGATCGAGTCCCACATTGGGCTCCCTGCAGGGAGCCTGCTTCTCCCTCTGCCTGTGTCTCTGCCTCTCTCTGTGTGTCTCTCATGAATAAATAATTTTTTTAAAAAAATCATACTTCTATTACTTGTTTTGTGAGCTTTACATAGCACTGTGGTCTCCTGAACTGAGAGTGACCATGAGATCACTCCTTAATCAATCTCTACTTGCCTTCCCCATCCACCTGCTATTTGGTTAGCTGTGTTATCATTCCTACATTATGATAGCTGATGACAATTACCACCCACCCCATAACCGTCAATTGTACAGTTGATTTAGCCTCACCATTAGAGTTATAAGGTTCTGTAAGAGGCTCATTACCAGCTCAGTTGTCACAGCTTCTTTATTCAGCTTGTAGCTGGCTAGCTTTGTTCTTTAGGAAAGTTGATGAGAGTTTCCATATTTGAAGAAAGATCTGTTCTTTACTTTCTCCTTAAATAGTCATTTAGCTGGGTATAAAATTTTTGTGTGATGTCTTCTTTCATTGAAATCTTTGCGAACGTTGCTGCACAGTCTTCCAGCATTGAAGGGTCATGTGGGACATCCTGAGACAGCTCAACATTCCCCCCAAATCTGTGGGGGAAATAGGTGGATAAGGTATCTTACGGGTCTAGAAATCTCACATCCTCTTTGTCAGGCCTAACAGTTATATGGATATTGGAAATCTTCCTCGTCTCGTATAGCTCTCATATTCTTTCTTATATCAACACACTTAAACAAATTATTTCAGTTTGCTCAAGTTGTTCACATTTGTTCCCCCCTGTCTATAACTATTAGTCCTTGAGATGCTTCCAATATGGACTTCTCAGTGATGTACTTTTCTTCTGCCCTCTGCCATTTCTGCCTAAAGTCTAGTAATTTATTTTCATCTTTTTTTTTCTCTTTTATTATCACTTCCATTGTTCTTTTGTGTCTTGGCTTTAACTTCCTGACTCATTGCAACTTTTTTTTTGTTTTTTGTTTTCTAACTAGGGTCTTTAAATCCATGAGATACTATATTTCCTTGATCATATTTTTTTTATAGATTTTACTCATTTACTCATGAGAGACACATAGAGAGAGGCAGAGACATAGGCAGAGGGAGAAGCAGGTACCCTGTGCAGAGCCCGATATAGGACTTGATCTCAGGACCCCAGGATCATGACTTGAGCTGAATGCAGAGGTTCAACCACCAAGCCACTCAGGCGTCCCCTTGATCATGTTTTTTATTATCAGTTTTCTGACCAAATTTTTCTGTTGTATATTTTTAGTTTCCTTCTTTATATTATTCCTAATTTTTCTTATTTTTATTTGAACAAGAGTGTTAATTCCAGGCCAGACATCTGTAGAAGGACACTGTGGGCCAGGAGCCCATGGTATGCATCTGGCTAAGCCCTGTGTGATACAGGGTGTGTGTGTGCAGGCACATGTGTGGTGTTTTGCACAACACTGGTTGGCACTAGACTTCCTTTCTCAACATCAGTGGTTTCTTTTTCTTTTTTTTAAGATTTTATTTATTCATGAGAGAAACAGAGAGAGAGACAGAGACACAGGTGGAAGGGGAAGCAGGCTCCATGCAGGGAGCCCAATGCAGGACTCCATCCTGGGACTCTGGGATCACGATCTGAGCCAAAGGCAGATGCTCAACCACTGAGCCACCCAGGTGTTGCAACATCAGTGGTTTATTTTTTCTTTTCTTTTTTTTTTAAATATTTATTTATTTATTTATGATAGACATAGAGAGAAAGAGAGGCAGAGATACAGGAGGAAGGAGAAGCAGGCTCCATGCCGGGAGCCCGACGCGGGAGTCGATCCCAGGACTCCAGGATCGCGCCCTGGGCCAAAGGCAGGCGCCAAACCGCTGAGCCACCCAGGGATTCCCCACATCAGTGTTTCAAAGCCAGTTCTCACCTACAGCCTTCCTTCCTTAGATCCCATGTTGGACTGGTAGCCTCTTACAAAGGTGGCAGATGGTGCTTTTCTTTGTTTACTCCAAACGTTATGACTCATTATGGTGTCAAGAGTTTTAGGGGAGCCTATGTAGCCAGCCCAGTGCTTCTGGGTATCATTTCCATGTGCTCACTGCTTTGGAAATGTGTACTGTGTGGGTTCCCCTGGGGTCTGCAGAAGCTGGGGTGTGTGTGACATATGGGTTCCCCTGAGGTCTGCAAAAGCTGGGGGTGTGTATGCGGTGTGTGTTCCCCTGAGGTCTGCAAACCTGGGTGTGTATGCTGTGCGGGTTCCCCTGAGGTCTGCAGAAACTGGGGGTGTATATGCCATGTGGGCTCCCCTGAGGTCTACAGAAACTGGGGGTGTGTATGCTATGCGGGTTCCCCTGAGGTCTGCAGAAACTGGGGGTGTATATGCCATGTGGGTTCCCCTGAGGTCTGCGGAAACTGGGGGTGTGTATGCTGTCCGGGTTCCCCTGAGGTCTGCAGAAACTGGGGGTGTGTATGCCGTGTGGGTTCCCCTGAGGTCTGCAGAACCTGGGGGTGTATATGCTGTGTGGGTTCCCCTGAGGTCTGCAAAAACCGGGGGTGTGTATGCCGTGTGGGTTCCCCTGTGGTCTGTGGAAACTGGGGGTGTGTATGCTGTGCGGGTTCCCCTGAGGTCTGCAGAACCTGGGGGTGTGTATGCTGTCCGGGTTCCCCTGAGGTCTGCAGAAACTAGGGTGTATGTGCCATGTGATTCCCCTGAGGTCTGCAGAAACTGGGGGTGTGTATGCTGTGCGGGTTCCCTTGAGGTCTGCAGAAGTGAGTGGGTGTGCTGTGTGGGTTCCCTTGAGGTCTTCAGAAACTGGGGTGTGTGTGCCGGGTGGTTCCCCTGAGGTCTGCAGAAGCGGGGGGCTGGGCACCTCTCACCTCTATGTAGTGGTGCCTCTCCCAGTGATTAGATGTCATAAACACAGGAGTCCCAAGTCATCAATGCCTCCTCATTGCAGGAGACCATGTTCCCACTTCTTTTCTCTTCTCCTTGTTGTCCTTTGCATCAGAGGAGAAGGCGGCTGGCTGCAGGGTGACCCCCAGAGCACGACGTTATTACATGTTCTCGCGAGTGTCAGGGAGGCGAAGCCATGGGACCTGGAGGGGCTCACGGGAGCAGGGTTGGAGGAAGGAACCCATTCCCGTGTGGGGCACCGAAGGAGCAGAAGAGGCTACTCCTTCCTGAGGGCGACATTATTGCTGCCACTGGGGAAGAGGCACCAGGGGACACAGAACAGATGAGAGGGCAGGGTAAGGGCGCCTACAGAAGACCCGAGGAAAGGAGGCATGGGACTGTGGCCCCAGGTGCCAGGGCGTCAGGAGGACGGGGCCCTCTGTGCCCCAGTGCACCCGGGAGGTGGGATTGGGCGGATGGACAGTGCTCGGGGAAGGCAGGAGGGGGCAAGGTCAGAGAACCCTGGGGGACCACGGCAGGACTCTGGATGTCGCTGTGCATGCGTGGAGCCACAACTTGACGCAGAGAGGCTTCGCACTCTGACCGGCCACGTGGGGGCCCCAGACCTTGGGGAGGCCCCGGGAGGCGCGGGGAGCGGGGCGGTGGGGCGCGTGCGCACCAGCTGAGTGCCCCCCAGGCCTGTTCCCCAGGACGGGACGGTGCTCCCGCTGACCAGTGCCAGGGACGCCACCCCAGCCTGGGAGAGGGGCCCCCAGAAGGCAAAGGACAGGGAGCTGCTCCCTGAGCCAGGACGGATGTGGACGGAGGGGAGATTTATCCATCCGTTCTCGCGGTGAGGTGCCCATTTACCATGCGATGGTGGCTGATGTAAAATCATAAAATGGGCCATTTGCCTTTATTTTCTTATAACCTTGGACTTTGCAAAACTCTCTGAATAACTTACTTGGAATTTAACTGAACATCAGCAAAATGTCTGGCTCAGCGGTGTCCACGGGCCCCAAGTCCAGTCCTCTGTCCTCTTGCCCACCGAGCTGTCGCCCTCAGGCCCCGGGGATGGTGCGGGTGCACCTGCTGGCTTCCCTTCCTGCTCTCAGGACCGCAGAGGTGACCCCGTCTGCTGGGGCCAGCGCACACCTCCCTCCATCTGTGAGACGGCCTCGCAGGGAGCACCACTTGGCTCCTGTTCACAGAGGAGGGAGTTTGGAGAGATGTGCAGCCCCTGCAAGGCCACCCCATCACTCAGATAGCAGAGACCTGCTGCGCTTCCCTGCAGGGGTGCAGCCCGGGCCCCACCTGCAGGTGTGACCGCGTCAGTAGGGCTTAAACAGAGCCGAGAGGACACGCGGGTGGCAGTCAGAGGAAATGCACAGCTCTGGAGGCTGAGCAGGGCCCCATGTGCCCACTGGAGCCCCAGGAGCCCCGCCATACAGCTCGTCCCAGGGGAGACGGTGGGGGTCTAGGCTTGGGCAGAGGGAGGGGACTCAGACCCTTCCTGGGTTGGTGAGGCCCGTTCACGCTGGGCGGGGTGCTGCTGGCCCCAGGTCACAACTCTGAGGCTCATCTCTCCAGGAGATGCCCCCACGGACATGGGGACGCCGTGGGCCTGCCTCCACACATCCCGAGGCCCCGTCGGCTTGACACGTAAGATGACCGTCCCAGGGACCCACGGGAGGAGGAAGAGAGAGGAACGGAAGAAGAGCGAGAGGATCGACTATTTTGGGGACCAGAGCAGAGAGACCCTTTCCCGCGCCTCAGGCTGAGCTTGAATGAGGAATGTTACGCAGAAGTGTTAGTTGGGGGAGGGGGGATACGAAGCCACCAGCCTGGGGGGCAAGCAAGGGTCGTCCCCGTCCTCTCCAGGCTCTGGTCACTGGCCCCCCACGTCAGGTGCAAGCAGGTGGCTGCCTCCCCAGGCCTCCCTCCCTGGTCCTCGCTGGGTCATTCCTGTGTGTCTGTGTCCTGAGCCCTCTTCCCACAGGGACACCATTCTGGTCGGATCAGGGCTGCCTGTGTGCTCCTTTGCCTTAACCAGCCCTGGAGAGGCCCCAGCAAGCACAGTCACGTCCCGAAGTCTGGCCTGAGAACCTGGGGGACCTAGCTCAGCCCCCAGGGGCAGGTGGGTGTGATGGATGGATGCTGGGTCCACCTGCTGCCTCGAGGCGTCAGGGGGCCCGGAGGCGCAGCTGCCTCATTGCACCCTGGGCTCCTCATCGTCAGCCAGTTCTGACGCTTGACCTTGACTCTGACCCGTGGCTTCCGAGGTGGGTTCCCTGGAGGACCCCAGGCCTGGATGGGGAGACAGGGTGCACCCACACTGGGTGGGGGGGAGCAGAGCGGGACACATGGTCCCTGTGACCCCAGCGCTGCGCCGGGAAGCAGCTGTGAGGCCCCAGGAAGAAGAATGCCGGGCCCTCTGCTGGGGCTTTGCTATTTTTCCTAAACAAAAACGGTTTTGTTTCCGTGATGCCCACAGTCCCAGCAAGGCTGGCCCGGCCCTGAAGGCAGCGTGGCCGTCCTCTGGGTCCCGTGCGGCGGCCGCTCCTCTAAGCTCCCCTCCAACGGCGAGGCAGCCCGTGAGGACCCCACGGCACTTGGCCAGTGTCACGCGGGGACGGGGCAAGCCGTCCCTCTGGCTGCCGGGTCCGCCCGTCGGCCCAACACTGGATGGCTCCCTCTTTCTTCACGTTCTTCCAAAATAATTTCATCATTAAACAGTAAATGTTTAGAAAATGTGCACAAAGCTCCCGAATGGAGAGGAGGAGTTGGAGCCCAACCTGGTTGGCCCCCGTGGGGGACCATTCCAGCCCCTCAGAGGCCCGTCGGGGACGCACGCCGCAGGGGTCCTGGCACCGTCTCCCTGCTCCTCACGGCCCTGAGCAGGGATGGGCCCAGGTCCCATCAGCGGCCAAAGGGACCCCTGAGTTGTGGTCTATTTAGGGGCGAGGAGGAATTTACCACAAATCTGGGCAAAGCAGGGATTAATCCTAAAACCAGCACGTGCGTGGAAGATGTGGGGCCCCAGGTGTAGACACAACATGGGCTTCTACTTTTATAAAGTTCAGCAAAGAGGTAAAAACGTGCTTGGCTTCTCAGAGGTGTGGAAACTAAAGGAAAATTGGAAGTTACGTCCCTAAACTCAGAGACTGGTGACTCCCAGGGACAGGAGGGTGGCCGTGCCAGGGAGGGCGTGGTGGGGCAGGGAGGTGATGGGGGCGTGCTCGGCCCTCAGAGTCCCTACTGCACGCAGCGGGGGCCCCAGGAGCCCTGACCAGCGGCCGCCGCCCTGGGGGACCTGCTGAGTGCTCCCAGTGCCCCTCTGTCTAGCGAGGCCCCTCTGGCTGGCGAGAACGACCCCGAGGATGAGCAGGGGGCCACGCGCAGTGCCGGACATGTGGTCGGCCCCTCTTGGCCCCGGCTGGCATCTGGGGTGGCTCAACCGCACCCCCCAAGGGACCCCCTGGCGTCCTGAGCCCAGCACCTGCGAATGGGACCTTTGTGGGGCAACAGGCTCCTGCGGCTGTGGGCAGGTCCGGGGGGCCTCACCGACGTCTGGAGCAGAGCGGGTGCTGAGCCCCGAGACAGGCCCTCCCAGGACGGGGGCACCTGTACACCCGGAGCCGCAGGGCAGGCCCAGGGAAGCAGGAGGACACAGCGAGGGGGCCTGCCTTGACCTCGGGATCTAGAACTTTCCGGGCCCACAGTGGGCTTGGTGGCCACTCTTCTCAGCCGGCACTTTGTGTCCCCTTGTTCTGGGTGAATAAAGAGAAGAGCTGAGCCTTTGGAGGAGGGAGGGCCGGCGGCCCTGGGCGCCCCTTGCTGTGATGATGGTGCATGAATTGGGGCACAACACCCCCCCCGCCCCCCGCACCTCACCTCATAATCCCCGCGTGATAGGCCCTAGGCCGGGAGTGAGGAGTGAGGAGTATAAAAGCCCCGAGTGTTTTACATGAGCCACACGTTGCCCAGTGCCCCCCAGGGCAGCGAGACCTTTTCAGAAGCCCCCAAGCCAGGGAGAGGGCCTGCCTTTCCCACACTGCCGCCCAGACCTCGGATTATCTTCCTTTTAATCTTTGCCAATTTGCTGAGCAGAGAAAGGTATCAATCGCTTTTTTGTTGTTTGGATTTGCATATCTTTGATTACTATGGAGTTTGAACATCTTTTCATATGTTTATTGGCCATTTATGTAAATAAGTCTCTTAGCATTTAGGAAAGCCATTTAAAGTGCCAGGGGGCCTCTCTGGTATCAGGGGCGCCCAGACCGCAGGGGGCTGGAGGACAGGCGAGGTTCCAGGCCCAGGGCAGAGGCAGTGGGCAATTGGAAGCCCATCCCAGCGTCCCCCCACCACCACATGGTGCCCCTGGGCCATGCCCCATAACATGTCCCATACGATCCCCCGTACCATCCCCCATACCATGTCCCCCATACCGTGCCCTGTACCATGTCCCCATACGCTCCCCCCATACCGTGCCCCGTACTGTGCCCCAGTACCACAACCCCCTATACCGTCCCCCCTACCATACCCTCTTGCGGGGCCCCAGCACCATCTCCTCATTCCCTCTGATCCTATAGCTAGATGCCCGCTCCGTGGCCAGGCCTCGGCCCTGGGATCTGCACTTTAACAGGAACTCTCTCCAGCATAAAGGACCCAAGAGCACCCGTGCGGGGCTCGGCTCTGGAGCCTTTAATGCGAAATCTCCGAAACACAGATGCTGGGGGGCAGGCAGCAGGGCCAGGGCCCCCTCCGCTCGCTGTGCGCTCTGGGGGTGGTGGCTGGAGCCTCACTGTCCTGTCCCGAATCCAGCGCGGGGCCTGACCTCTGGGCCGTCTCCTGTGCAGACGCACCCAGGGCCCCAATGGCCAGGGCGCCCTGAGCCGCCCCAGGGCACCGCAGCAGTGGGTGCCCCCCTTCCATCCGCAGACCCTCCCTCCCGAACCATCCCCGCCGCCGGCTCCTCCCTCGGCCCCCACGGCGCAGGATGCTTCCCGCACTGTCATTCCACCTGCGGAATGATTCTGCTTTTTAAGTTTTATTTCCCAATTAGTCACGTGCAGCTCATTAAATGGAGGAGAGGGCTTTCCATAAAACACAAAGAGGAGCCCTGGATTATTAATTCCAAAATTTAAAAAAATAATAATCCCAACGATGAAATGCATCCTGTGTCTATAAAACTCATCCAGTGTCTTGAGGAGGGTTTCCCACCTTGGGGGCTCGGGGGCAGGGTCGTCCTGGGGCCTGACCTCCAGGGGTCAGCAGAGCCGTAGGGCCCAGAGCCAGCCCTGTACGGGAGCCTCCGGATTCTGGGGCATCTCCCCGCCAGCTCCGTCACACCTGTCCCAGGGCCCCCGGCCGCGCGTCATGGAGCACAGGGGCACCACCGTTTGCCGGCTGAGGCTGCGGTTCTCCCACTGGTGTGTGGGGTGGGGTTCTCATGACCTAGAGACCCCCCGGGCCCTGAACCCTCCTGCCCCGGGTCGGCCGCGGCCCAGAGCTCTGTATGTGCACACCTTCTGGCCACTTCCACGCGGGCCTGAGCCTGCCGCTGCCGAGGAGCTCATGCGCCCGCCATCACCGTCTTTGCAGATGACGTGCTCCAGCTGAGGGACGGCCGCTGCCGATAGGACAGGGCTGGTGTCCCTGCGGGCGTCCTGGTCCCCCCTCAGGACACGCTCACCGAGGGTCAGGCCATGGGGGCCGCGGACACCCACGTGCTCTGTGTGGGTGGGGAGGGTGGGCAGCAGGTGGGTGGCCGTCTCCAGACCCCAGGGGGCGGGCACCTTTTGTCCTGTCTGTGCAACTCTTCCACAAGCTGGAAATTATTTCAGATAAGAAACCAAACCCCAAATCAAGCGAGGAAGGGAAGGGCGCACGTAGGGTGGAAAGGTGGGGTGGGGCTCCCACTCTCTGTTCGCTGCCGGCCCCACAGCTTGATGTGGGGGCCGGGGTGTCTCCCTGGTGATCCCTCCCCGGCTGACCCCGCTGCCTGGCTTTCCAGCCGCAAGTCACCCCTGAAGCTCCAACCCCAAAGTGACTGTGTCTGGAGACGGTGGCCCCGACCCCTGGTCCCGTAGGACCTGTGCCCTGTGGGAAGGCGCGAGCCTACAGCGGCGTCTCTGCTATGGGACACAGCGCGGGTGGCCATGTGCATGGGGACCATCAGCCCTGCAGACCCTCTGGCCTCGGGCTCCCTGCTCCAGACCCTGAGAAGCGCACCCCTGCTCCGGTGACATTGTCCGTGGTGCCAGCAGAGTAGGACAGGGGCCGGGGGCCCAGGTGCCATCTGCATCCCTGTCCCTTCTCGCGGCACCAGGATTGTCGCCATGTGGACACAAATTGCCGGTGGGGGTTGTGCCCTCCACCCTCCCCCGGAGCATCTGCAACATGGGCATTTGTCCCCATCAGCAGGCGTCCCCACCCCCAGGGCTCTGCTCGGGGTGGGTTTCCTGCTCGGGGTAGGGATCCTGCTCGGGGTGGGGGGTCCTGCTCGGGGTGGGGATCCTGCTCAGGGGTGGGGGTCCTGCTTGGGTGGGGGGCCCTGCTCAGGAGTGGGGCTCCTGCTTGGGGTGGGGATCCTGCTCAGGGTGGCGATCCTGCTCAGGATGGGACTCCTGCTCGGGGTCGGGGGCCCTGAGCAGGGAGGCTGGGGAGGGACACGAGGTGTCTGTGTGCCTGTGAGGCTGCTGCTGGGGAAACCACCAGGTAGTGTGTGGCCAGCAGGTGCCCAGGAAGGGGCTGGGTGTGCAGAGTGGACGTGAGCGGACATGGGAGCCACAGCCCCGGGCCAGTCCAGGGCGCCCGGAGCCAAGCCTGGCTATAGGGGGGTGTCCTGTTCCACGGATTCCAGGGTGCCAGGGATATGGAGGGGACCTGGAACCCAAGCCGGGTCTTGATCCCTCTGAGCCACCCAGCACCTCCGTGCAGGGCCCTGCACACGCTGGCATTTCCTCTCATCCCAAATCCCCCTTTCTCTGCTCTGCCTCAGTCCTCCCCCAACCCGGGGTGGCCCGTCCATCCTGCAGGAGGAGAAGCAGTGAGGGCAGGACGGCAGGGGGCAGGGGGCAAGGGGAGGGTGGATAATTCGGGGCCGGGTCTTCCGTGTCTCCCCTCTGCCCAACCCCTGAGGGCCCGGCAGCCACCTGCTCCCCGCCTTGACACCCCACTCCCTGTGGGACGGCCTGGCGGGTGCCGGGGAGCCGGTCATCCAGGAGGCGGCGGCCTGGGGACTGAAGCCTCCTGCTTGGGGGCTCCCACCTGCAAAGTGGGTGCATCCCCGGCCCTGAGAGGCTTGCCACTCAGTGAGGGGACCCAGCCTTTCACACTGGCTGGCATTTCAGGGTCTTAGCAGCTCGCACTACGCCCTCCAGAACCTTCTGGAGAACCCAGGAGGCTGGTGACGCCCCCAAAGCTGCTTAGCCATGGAGAGGCACAGTGGGACCACTTCCTAAACGGGCCCCCTTGGTGCCTGGTAATCAGGGCAGCCCATCACCGTCAGGTGACGTCCTTGGGGACCGCAGGTCAGGACAGCCGGGACCGGACATGGCACGTGGAAACCACGTCGTCGTATCACGTCACCACCAATCACCCACATTGTTTATGGACAAATGGGCCAGCGGACCCTCGAGGGGCACCTTCCGGACCCCACGGTCTAGAACAAGCCAAGGGGTCCGAGTAGACTCATTTCCACCGGCAACGCAGCCTCGACTGAGCCCCCGAACAGCCGGGCCCGTTCCTTCGGGCGGGTGAGCAACGCAGCCCCTCGTGTGACGAATGGACTCGTTAAGGAGACGGATGGCTCGGGCCCATGGAGTCCTCCCCCTTGGCGCGGGGCCCTGGTGCCTTCAGGGCCCCCGGGGCTCGCGGGCAGATGGGCTGGGCCGCTCAGGTCCCTCAGGAGGAGGGCAGCCGGGTTCCGGGCCTGTCCCGGTGGCCGCTACTCGTGGCCGGGGGGCAGGCTTTGGCAGCCGTGGTGGGAGACGGATCTTGAGGGACAGGTGATGTGCCCGGGGCCGCCAGCGAGCCAGCGTTTCCGGGGTCTGAGTCCAGCCGGGCCGAAGGACCCAAACCCACGCCGCTCTGGGCTCCAGGCCCGGCCTCGCCGCTTCCCTCCCTCAGGCTGGCCGGCCTGAGAGCGCCCAGCAGCCCGCCTGGAGGGAGCGCCCCGGGGAGGGACGTCCCCACCCCCAGCCCTGGATTCGGGGGCCTCGCCCGGCGGTCATCCACCCACCCGCCTGGCACACCTGCCCTATGAACAAATGTGCGTGAGGATGCGAAGCAAGAGAGCCTTCTAGAAGCTTCTGCAGGCCTCCCCCCGAGCCCCATCCCACAGGAGGAGGGCGTCTGAGCTGTTGGCACGCTCCTCCAGCGGCTGGCCCTCAGCCTGTGCCTCCTCCTCCAGGAAGCTGCCCTCCCTAGGTTTGCCAGCCGGCGCCTTGGCTCGCAGGGTCCCGCGACGGCCCTGGGGCAAGCCGCCCTACCGCCTGGAGCCGCAGCGTAGCGGAGTTAAAGGCCCCAGCCCCGGGGCGGGGGTGAGCCTCACTGCCTGGGATGGTGAGACCCCCAGGCCTCGCCCGAGCCACGAGGGTGCCAGCGACTGTGAGGGCACATGTGCCTTCCCATGGTCCTGCAGGGCCCACGTCCATGGGGTCAGGGCCCCAAGAGCAGCCAGGCCACCCCCGCAGCCGTCATAAGGCCTCACACACTGTTCTGGCAGCGGGAGAAGTGGGGCTGTGAACAGGGACCGCTCTCACTGAGGCCTCTGGGAGGGCGTGGCCGGGTCCTCCTGCCCCCGCCGCCCGCTGTCCACGCAGCCCTGGCCTCGCGGGGTGTCAGCCAAAGATCAGACGCGGGCTGCAACCTGAGGGCCGGGCGCTGCTCCTTCCGGGTGGCAGAGTCCGGTCTCCTTGCAGCCACGGACGTGCCGTTGGCCCGTGGAGTCCAAGAACACGTTTGGGCCATTTTGTGCTTGTTTCTGCCTTTCCGGGCCCTGTGGCTTCCGGGCACTGGGGGGAGCCCGGCACCCCTACAACCAGGGTGACCCTGGGTTATCTACTTGGCCTCCGTCCACGGGGTATGGGGCCCGTGAGACCTGAGTGCACGGACCGGCCCGGGCATGAACGTTCGCGCTGACCTGGGCACACCCGTCCCCCGCCTCTCTTGGGGGTGCAGCAGGCATGGGGGAGTGTCAGTTGGGCAAGGGGGTGTGTGAGGCCGGGCGCATGCTCCTGCTGCCTGTACCCGCCAGGCCTGAGGACAACACCCTGTGTGCGTGTCGGGGGAGCTAAGAGCCTGTGAGGTGCAGGAGCAGCGGGGTGAGGGTGCACATTGCCCATGGGGCACCCCGCCTCCGCCCTGCTGTCGGTCAAGCGGGGAAGCGGATCCAGACCCAGCTCAAGAATGTGTTCCTTCACCCTCTTACACTGTTGGTGGGAATGTGAACTGGTGCAGCCACTCTGGAAAATTGTGTGGAGGTTCCTCAAAGAGTTAAAAATAGATCTGCCCTATGACCCAGCAATTGCACTGCTGGGGATTTGCCCCAATGATTCAGATGCAATGAAACGCTGGGACACCTGCACCCCGATGTTTCTAGCAGCAATGTCCACAATAGCCAAACTGTGGAAGGAGCCTCAGTGTCCATCGAAAGATGAATGGATAAAGAAGATGTGGTTTATGTATACAATGGAATATTACTCAGCCATTAGAAACGACAAATCCCCACCATTTGCTTCAACGTGGATGGAACTGGAGGGTATTATGCTGAGTGAAATAAGTCAATCGGAGAAGGACAAACAGTGTATGTTCTCATTCATTTGGGGAATATAAATATCCCGCACCGGGGATGGAGGGGTGAGATCCAGGCTCCGGGAGGGCCTCAGGGCAAGTCCTCAGGGCGAAGCGGAAGAGAGCCACACACGGCATCACAGACACCACTCGGCGGGCGCCAGGCGTGGGTCGGCAGGGTCTCCTCCACCGCGCAGACCCCCGTCGGGCGTCCCCCTCAGTGCAACGGGTTGGGGTGGCCCGAACAGCCTCTCTGGCTCCTGAGCCCTGGGTGGGGCAGGAGGAGGCCGTCCTGCTCCTTTCGCTCTGGGGCTCGTTGCTCAGGGAAAGAGGGGGCAGCTGTGACCGTAGCTGTCGCAGGCTTGGAAGCTGGGGGGTCGGTCACGGGGGTCCCCAGAGTCCGCTCGGGCCTCACAGAGGCTCAGGGCTGGGGGACGGCTTGGCCCGCAGGCCCCCCGCCCCCCGCTTCTCTGTGGCTCTGCCCTGGGAAGTCCCGGTGCTCACCTGGCGGGACAGACAGGTGCGCAGGCAGAGAAAACACGGCTGAGCCTCTCTTTGTACTCGGAGCATGTGTGGGGGGCCATCCCTGGGACACATGGGCCCCCGGGGAATCCCGGGGATCCCATGGGCTGAGCCTCCCTCGAGCTGGGGCCGCCGATTGCCACTGGGCGTCAGGTCCCCGCAGCTCCTCCAATCACTCTGGGCATCTGCGGACGCTCCTCAGGTAGACGCCCAGGGGGGCCCGGGACCCCGCATGGGGTGCTCACCCGCTGGGCGACACTGGTCAGCGGTGTCCGTGCTCCAGGGTCACTGGGGACATGAGATCCGGGGCTCGTGGATCGTTTCTCCGAGGGTCCTCAACATGTTGGTCCAGCGTCTCCTGGCACGAGTGCCGCTTCCGCAGGCTCTGGCGACCTCACCGTCTTCCCTACAAGCACGCCACTGCCGCTCCCTGGTCCGGGGCTGCCCTGCCTCTCGCCGACCGTCCACCCTGCACATCACGTTGGGCTGCAGGGGCCTCGCCTCCCGAAGGTCCCGGATGGACGGGAAGTGATGCCACACGCCTTGCAAACGTGCCGGAGCTTTGCCCACATGCCCTAGGATTTCTGTAGGGCCTGAGAGGCTCACGGGGACGTTGCCGACCACTGGCCCCGTGGGGTTGGTTCCCAGGTCCTGACGTTCCCCCCCCCCCGCCCCGCCACAGGCTGTGATTGTCCCGAGGACGGGGATGTTGGCACCACCTGCTGCTCCCTGCCCACCTGCTTCCCTTCATTAGCCTCTCGGACACTCTCTGCTATTCTGCGGCTATAATTTTCCTGAGAATCTGCATTTTTAGCTCATTTTCGGTTTGTCCCTCGTCTCCCTCTGACGTGACTGCAGCACCTGCGGCATCTGTCCACTCGTGTACGTGCGCCGACCGAATTCCTGTTTCTGACTCACTTCTCCTCCTTCCTAAGCGCGTTCAGTCTCCTGCGCGGTCCTCGTGGGGCAGCTCGTGTCCCAGCCTTGCTCCTGGCGTCGCCGCGTTCTCCACCGCCCGGTGCCCCTCCCCGCATCCCGAGCAGCGCACCCGTCTGGGGGCACTGGGTCCCCGGGGCAGCTGCAGGGCTGCTGCAGGGCTCGGCAGGCGCTCTGGTGTCCCCAGGAGGCTCGCTGTGCAGGGTTTCCGCCACCCTCTGACCTTGGCCCCCACCGCCCCGTCAGGGCAGCTCAGTTCCCGAGTTTCGGGGGAGGCGTTGTGCTTCACCATCAGCTCCCTGGCACCGGGGGCCCTGCCGGTGCCCTCCCGCCACCCTTCCGCAGCTGGATCCTCCCAGGTGGCATCTGTGCTTCTGGGACTCGGCGTCCTCGGGGGTCTTTGGCCCCCACAGGTGCCTGGCGCCCCTTCGTCCTCCCACGTGCCCCCCTCCTGCATGGACCCCGTAAATGTGAGCCCTGGTGCCCTCCGGGGTCCTCACGCCCACACTGGCATCCCTCCTCCGACCCACCCAGCCTACGCGGGGCGGGGGTCCCGTGGTCCTTCTGCACCTGTACCTCTGGGTACGGGGCTGGCCCTGCCCTTCCTCCTCTGTCCCAGAGGGCCGTGCAGTCCCAACCCGTCCACCCACGTCCTGAGATGAGCACAGGCACCCGACTTGGTGGCTTCGCTCAGGGTCGTCTGTGGGAGTCCGCGTGGGGCCGTCCTGCTTGCAGCCCACCGCCCGTTGGCCCCCGTGAGCACCATGGAGATGGACAAGCGGCACCGGGGTCCGCGCCCTCCAACCCCAGACACTTGGCTTGTGTGGCTGTCTGTCCTGCCCCCGTGTCTCTAGGGCTCTGGGGGTGGAGAATTTATAGATTATTCAGTTTTTTCATGTTCATGGAACTGGGAGCCCTTATCGTCGCGTCGGGTTTGCTGGCTTCCGTGCATTCTGCTGAAGGCGCGGCCCTGAGCCGTGGCCTGAGCTGTGGGCTGTCCCCACGGGGCCGCGGTGCTGCTGTCACTCCGCTGTGGGACTTTGCGGCATGGCCCCTCCCCCGTGTGATCGTGACCCGTGTCCCCAGAGGCACCACAGGGGAGGTAGGATGTGCTCCCTGGATGGTGGAGCCCCGGCAGGTGGAGGAAGCCCCGTAATCCCCGCCATCCTACGACGCGTCCGGCAGCGCCGCGGTTCTAGCTCTGGGCGGGCGCGTTTGCACCTTCCTGGCCCAGAGCATGCTCGCTGCTCTCAGTCCTCATCTAAGCGTCCACGCCCGTATGGGTCGTGCGGCACGTGGACTTAATCAGGGGACGTCCGTGAGGGTCGTGCTGCCCATGGCCCTGCCTGCGTGCACCTGTCCTGGTTTGAGGGAAGACCACCCGTCAGAGTGGCGACGGAGCATGGCCCCAGGTCGGGGGGCAGGTTGGGGGGCTCAGCACAGGGTCTGGCTGCGCCGTGGGAGGTGGCCTGCGTGGGGCCTGGGCGCGAGCCCGCGTGGGAGGGTCTCGGGGGCCCCCAGGGAGCCCTGGCCCCGCAGGCTCTGCTGGCTTTTGCCTTTCTCGGGCGGCCCGCGCACCTGCCCTGACCGCCCTCAGGAGAAAGCACGGGGCAGCTGCGGATCGTGCCAGAGATGCGGGTCCCCTCTCCTCGCTGGGGGGCGTCAGACTGGCCGTGGGGACCCCAGGCCCCCCGCACCTGCACTGACGGCCCCGCAGGCCCTGAGCTCCAGGCGGCTTCTCCCACCGTCAGATGGGGGCCGTGGCTGTCGAGGCCACGTCCGGCCTCACCCCCAGGATGCCCCAATCCTCACTCCAACCAATAATCTCATGTTGATGGACAAAATTAATCTCCGAATTCTAATGAGACTGTGTGCCCGCGAGACAGACAGCTCATCCGAAGATTAAATGAGAAAAATTGCCACTTTTGCTGGTTCCTTTAGAAACTCATTTGCATCCTGTCAGCTTCCATTAGGAAGGGGCCTCAGACACTGAGGGATGTGGGGGTGGGGCTCTGGCCTGGGGGGGGTGGGGGGAGGGAGGGGGAGGAGGGGGAGGGGGGAGCGGCCCCGATGCCTGCCTCTGCAGCTGCCTGTCCCCGCCCCAGGGCCCTGGTCAGCGGGGTGTGGGCTGCTGTCCCCTGCCTGTCCCCACTGCTGGGCCCTGGTCAGGGGGTTGCGGGCTGCTGTCCCCCACCTGTCCTCACCCCAGGGCCCCGGACAGTGAGGTACAAGCTGCTATCCCCCGCCTATCCCCACCCCAGGGCCCCGGTTAGCGGGGTGCAGGCTGCTGTCACCTGCCTGTCCCCCCCGGAGGCCAGAGAGCAGAGTGTCCTCCATTTCAGGGTCTTCCTGGCGCTCTGCAGGAATCCGGGCAGGAGGAGCAGAGGCCCGGGCGTGGAGCGTCCCCCTCACACCTCCACGGTTGGGGGACAAGTGCCTGCAAACTCCATGGCTTGGGCCAACGGCAGTGGATCATTTCCCACAGCCTGGGCTGACCGCACTGTCCCCTGCCGGCCCTGACCTCCCGGACTCAGCCCACCTGCAACGAGGTGATCCTGGCAACTCGGTGGGGAGTGGGGGCGGTTCTCCTGTGGCCTTGGTCTTCTGCTGGCCTGAGGGGGCTGCCCCCGGACCCTGGGCCTCCCCTGGTCCTCGTGGCATCGGGCCGACTGGCCACGTGCCCACAAGGGTCAGCAGCCAGCCCGGAGACTGCGCGGGAGGAGTAGGTCCTGCCCTTGAGCAGAGGGCAGCCCGGGAGGCGAGGGGAGGGGAGGGGAGGGGAGGGGAGGGCAGAAAGGGGTGACCACCCATGCCGGTCATTGCCCGGGCGCATCCACGTCGGGTGTATGGCCCTCAAATCCCTGTTCTGGGGACCTCCCCCCGGAACCTCTCATCAGAGTCGCACGGGCAGGTCATTAAGTCAGTCACCAAAGCTAACAGCTGACACTGGCACTAATTGTAATTAAAAATTAGCATAGAAATGTGCTTTTAGGAGATTAAAATTATTGGTGGGTCCCGACCCGTACGTGTCACCCGGAGTGATGGACGGCAACTAAGCCCCACATTAAATAAAGTACATCTAATGGGCTTTTGAGAGAGAAAAGATGCAAATGCATCGATTTTCCTTTCTCCTTGATTTACAAATACGTCTTCCGCATAGATAAACACCGCCCAGCGCCGTGGGCGCCCCCGGAGCTTCTTCATCGATTCCCACGCGGGTCGCTGACCCCCAATAGCGGCTCTGTGCACCCGCACTTCCCATGCTCTGTAAATCGCATTACGAGTATTAGAGATATTATCTCCGCGCCGCATCCTATCAGTTACTGATTAGTTGAGTGGGCGGGACGCGTGTCAGAGAGGAGTGCGGCTTTCATGGAGCTGTGGGGGCTTGGCGTCCTGTTCCCCTGGTGTTCCTACGGCCGGACTTCGGGGGGCTGTCGCTGTCGGGGGAGTGATGTGGGGATGAGTGTGTTACGTGGGGCCCGAGGCAGCCTCGGAGTGCGGGGGTTTCTCACCAGGCCCCCACCCCAGGGTCCTCGGGCCTCCCCGTCTCGGGGATGCAGGGGTGAGGCGCCCACAGATGCAGGTAGCACCCGGCTGGGGTTGGTTGGCACAGTTCACGGTCACAGGCCCAGGGAGTGGGGAGCAGCCCAGACGCGCCCAGTGGCACCTGCCACTCGTAGGACGGGCAGGGAGGGAAGCGGCTGGGCCAGCCGGGCCAAGGGCAAGCAGGGAGCAGAAGGAGGTGAAGTGCTGGAAGGAAGGGTGGGGCAGGGGGGCCAGGCCCTAGTAGTGTGGTCCTATAGGGCCTCTCCGGGGAGGTGAGACCCGGGGAAGCGCCAGAGGAGATGCAAGGGCATCTTGCATCTGGGCAGAGGAAGCAGGGACAAGGGCATAGGGGGCAGGTCCGAGGCTGTCTCCAGAGGGAGGGACACAGGCCAGGGGGCCGGAGGGGCAATGGGCTCAGGCTGGGGGCGTGGGCCTCAGGGTGAGGACGTGGGGCTTCCCTTTTGGGGAGATGCAGGTGCCGCGGGCTGCCCAGCAGGGTTGGCACGACCCCTGCTCTGTGCATGGGGGCAGACGTGGGGCGCACCCACGGGCAGGGCGGGCGAGGGGACTGTCGGAGTGAATTGTTTAACATGGAGCAGAAACCTGCCCTCCCAGGGTCCTAAGAACATGAGAGCGCAGAGGAGTCGAAGGTAGGTGTGTGTCCCTTAACATCGTCTTTGCTTTTCCCAGAGCTGCCCCAGGAGTCTGCTCCTCACGCTGGAGGCCCCGCTTGCTCCCCCATGGGCCCCTCCCAGCCGGCCTCACACCTGTCGCCATCCCCTGTCCTCAGCCCATCTGTCCCTGTCACCCACACATCCTCGGCCCCCCGGCCCTCCCTGCATCCTCAAGTCTGGGGCTCCCGGCAGGTGGCCTGGCCCTGCCTCTGCCCTGCCCGAGGCCGCACCCCGGCACCGCCAGCAGCTCTGCCCCCACCATGGGGAGCACCGCCCTGCGGAGAGCTGGGGACACAGCCGGGCAACCCGTTACTGGGAAGCATTCTGTCACAGGGGTGCTGGCGAGGGCGAGGGGTGAGGATGGGGTCCCCGGCCCTCAGGGGCAGGTGATGGGTGCGGAGTCCTGGCGGGAGAGCCGCATCAGCTGAGACAGAACCAGGGTGTGGGCACTGCCTGGGGGCCGTGGTGTCAGCTCAGGTGGATGTCCTGGGGTAAAGGGAGCCCCACGGGACTCAGTACCCCTCTGCACGAGTCAAGGTGTGGGTCCCCTGGGCCCCAGAGACACTGGGAGTCACGGAGGGAGAACAAAGGGCAGGGCGGGGTGGAGCCGGGCCTGCGGGGTGACACCAGGACCTGGGGCACCCATCCTCCTACCCCGCAGGGCCTGCACTGCCTGCTCTTCCTCAGGCAGGAGCCTCAGGGCGACTAGACCCTGGGACCCAGGCCAGGGTGGAGGTAGGTTCTCAGCACGGAGTGTGAGGGCGTGGAGGATGCATGTGGGATGCACGCGGGATGCATGCGGGATGCACACGGGACGCACACGGGAGGCCGGAGCTGGGGGCTGGTTCTGATGACAGGTGGAGGCAGGGCTGCCCCAAGAGGCCACATCCCCACTCAGGAAGTGCTACGTTCAGAGCATGGCTGGGGCTGGACCTCGGCGGGGTGGGGGTAAGACCCTCCACGTGCTCACCCATGCCTGTTGTCAGCTGGGTCCCCTGGTATCAGCGCCCTGGTGGTGCGAGGGGCACGGGTCCCATTTATGTCCCAGCCCGGAAGTCAGAGGCCCCGTGGGCCAAAGGCAGGGCAGGTGGACATCACGGGCAGCCCTGTCCGCAGGCGGCGTGAACACGGGCGCAGTGTGTGCCCTCTGGCATGTGGCTCAACGTGCAATTTCAACAAAATGACATCCATTTGGTGAAAAACTTCCCTTCATTCTCCTCTCATTGATGCAGACCCCCTTCTGGGGTCCATAAATTAGGAGAAAATCGAAGAATAAAACCTGTGCAGGACTGTGCCCTCGTCATCTTCAGGGTGCCACCTACATGTGGGCAGAAGCCACATTCACTGTATTAGGAGACAGACACACAGCTTTTTCCAAGTATCGGTCAAAATGCATAATGTGGTCACGTGCTCTTCATCTCGGCTGGTGGTGACCGTAACAGTAACACGACCTGTGGGACATGTTAGTGCCAAAGCCCCGCGGCGCCTGTCAGAAGGGGCAGCAATTACACACGTCTGTCCATATTCCCACAGGGGTCCGGTGGGGCGCTGGGCACCCTGCAGGCTTAACCCCTATTGTATCAGAGCTATAACGTGGGGGCGGCCTAGCCCGCTGGCGACAGGGGGTGAACATCAGTACTTCCTCTTCGACCTCTGCGGAAAAATGAGGATTTGCCAATTTCTTCCAAGTCTGCATGACGCCCGGTATCCGCGGCTGTGTATTTAGGTTCTGTTGCGCAAATGTTAAGTAACGATGTGAACACTATTGTGTGATCTGAACTGCAACAAAAAAAAACACGTCTTTGCAACTACTTTACAGTTAGGATGAGACGCTCAGTGTCACTGTGTTTAAGTGTTCTCATGCGAAGAAAAATACATAAAAGGCACATAATATGTCAAATAAGATGTGCATCTGAATTAAACTTCATCAAATGAGCACCAACCCAACAAACACCAGGTCACGCAGGACGAGCCTTGCTGAAACCCTTCCCATGCTCACCGGCCACCGCTGATGCCGCCCCCTGTCCTGACAGTGACCAGAATGACTTTATGCGGTTGTGCACACGATGGACCACGGGAGACCAGCCCTGGGCTCCATTAAGTGGTTCTCAGCCTTTCATACCTGAGGCAAATCCCGCTTGGTTATGATGCATGATTTTTTCCAAATATTGATGGATTTTTTTTTTTATTTCACTGAGGATTTTTTGCTTTTGTGTTCCTGAGATACTGGTCTGTAGTTTTCTTTTAACATCTTTGTTTGGTTTGGATATTAGAGCAATTCTGGATTTATAGATGAATTAGGCAGTATTTCCTTCTGCTTCTACCTTCTGAAAGAGATTTGATAACTGGTATAATATCTTACTTTAATGTTTGGTAGAACTCATCTTGACCTGGTGTTTTCTGTTTTTGGAAAGTCATTAATTTAGTAATTCTTTTTTTTTTAAAAGATTTTATTTTATTCATTCATGAGAGACAGAGAGAGAGAGAGAGGCAGAGACACAAGCAGAGGGAGAAGCAGGCTCCATGCAGGGAGCCCGACGTGGGACTCGATCCCTGGTCTCCAGGATCATGCCCTGGGCCGAAGGCAGCACTAAACTGCTGGGCCAGCCGGGCTGCCCTGGAAAGTCACTAACTGTTGAATCAATTCCTTTAATAGATACAGGCTTATTTAGATTATTTCTTCTTTTTTTTTTTTTTTAGATTATTTATTCTTATATGAGTTTTGGCAGATTATGTGTTTCAAGAAATTGGTCTGTTTCATCTAGGTTATCAGATTTATGAGCATTAAGTTGTTCATAATATTCCTTTGCTATTCTTTTAATGTCCGTGGATCTGTAGTGATGTCTCCTCTTTCGTTTCTGTTATTAAGTAGCTCATTTCTCTTGTTTATTTGTAGTTAGCCTGGCTAGAGGCTTATCAATTTTATTGATCTTTTCAAAGAGCCACATTTGGTTTTGTTGGTTTTCTCTATTCTTTTCCTGTTTTCAATCTTATTAGTTTCTGCCCCAATATTTATTATTTCTATTCTTCTACTTTCTTTAGATTCAATTTTCTCATCTTTTTCTATATTCCTAAGGCAAAATCTTATATTATTGATTTTAGATCAATAATCTTTCTTTTCTTTTATTTAAATTCAGTTTGCCAACATGTAGTATAACACCCAGTGCTCATCACATCATGTGCCCTCCTTAATACCCATTACCCAGTCTTCTTTTTAATACATTCATTGCTACAAATTTCCCTCTAAGCACTGCTTTCACTACACCCCTCAAATTTTGAGAAGCTGTGTTGTTATTTTATTTAGTTAAAAATATTTTAAAATTTCTCTTGAGATTTCTTCTTTGAGCCATATGTTGCTTGGGATCCCTGGGTGGTGCAGCGGTTTGACGCCTGCCTTTGGCCCAGGGCGCGATCCTGGAGACCCGGGATCGAATCCCACATCAGGCTCCCGGTGCATGGAGCCTGCTTCTCCCTCTGCCTGTGTCTCTGCCTCTCTCTCTCTCTCTCTGTGACTATAATACATAAATAATAAATAAAAAATTAAAAAAAAAGAAATATGTTGTTTAATCTTCAAGTATTTTGAGATTTTCCAGCTACCTGTTATTAATTTCTAGATTTATTTCATTTTTATCTAAGAGGAAATATTTCATGATTCCTATTCTTTTAAATTAAATTTGCTAAAGTGTGTTTTATGGCCCAGAATGTGTCTATCTTGGTGAATATTCTATGTGAACTTAAGAAAAATGTAGTTGTTGGATGAAGTACCCTGCAAATGTCAATTATACCCAGTTGATTGGTGGCATTGTTGAGTTCAACTATGTCCTGATTTTCCACCTGATGGATCCATCCATTACTGGTAGAGGGTGCCAAAGTCTCCAACTATGATAGTAAATTTGTCCAGGCAGTTTTATAAGTTTTTGCCTCATATATTTTGATACCCTGTTGTTGGGCACATACACATTAAGGATTCTAATGTCTTATTGGAATAGTAACATCTTTATTATTTTTCAATGTCCTTGTCGTAAAGTCCACTCTGTCTGAATTAATACAACCACCCCGCTTTTCTTTGTTTAGTGTTAGCATGGCATATCTTTCTCCATCTCTTTACTTTTACTCTCTATATGTCATTTTATTTTATTTTATTTTTATTTTATTTTATTTATTTTGTAGGTTCCATGCCCAGGGTGGGGCCCAATGTGGGGCTTGAACTCATGACCCTGAGATCAAGACCTGAGCTAAAATCAAGAGTTAGACACTTAACTGACTGGGCCACCAGGTGCCCCATATGGGTCTTTTTATTAAAAGTGGGTTTCTTGAAACTTTTAACTGTAGAGAGCAAACTGATGGTTCTCAGAGGGGAGGTGATAGAGGGATGGGTGAGACAGGAGTGCACTTGCCATGAGAAGTAGGTGAGGTACAGAAGTGCTGAATCACTATATTGTACACCTGAAACTAATATAACCTGGTATGTTAATTAACAGGAATGAAAATAAAAACTTAATTTAAAAAATTAGTTTCTTATAGACAACATATAGTTGAATCCTATTTTTGACCCACTCTGTAGATTCTGTCTTGACTTGGTATATTTAGATCACTGATTTTTTTTTAAGATTTTATTTATTTATTCACAAGAGACACAGAGAATTCCATGCAGGAAGCCCGATGCAGAACTCAATCCTGGGACTCGGGGATCACACTCTGAGCTGAAGGCAAACAGATGCTCAACCGCTGAGCCACCCAGGCATCCCGAGATCACTGATGTTTAAAGTGATCATCGGTGTAGTTGGATTAAGGTCTACCACAGTCATTACTCTTTGCTAATTGTTGCCCTGGTTCTCTGTTCCTATTTTTGTTTTCCACTCTTTTTCTGCCTTTTGTGGTTTTAACTGAACATTTTATATGCTTTAACTTTCTTGCCTTTCTTAGAATATCAGTTCTATTTGGCCTTTGGATTTCCACCATCCTGAGAGATGTGTAGCGCTATCTCATAGTTTTAACTTCTATTTCCCTAATGGCTAAGGAAACCAAGATCTCTTCAGGTGCTGATTCTCCATCTCGACATCATCTTTGTTAAAATGTCTTTTACTCATTTTCTAAATGCATGGCTTTATTGGTTTTTACTGTTGAGTTTTGAGAGTTCTTTATATAGTCTAGCTACTAATTCTAAGTCATATATGTAGTTTGCAAATATGTTCTCTCAGTGTGTAGCTTGATTTTTAATCCTCTTCACCTTCGTAGAACCGAATTTTACATTTTGCTGAGGCCCAGAGTACCAGTCTTCCCTTTGATGGCTCCTGCTTTGGTGCCAAGTCCAAGCTTGGCCCTAGAGCTGAGATTGTCTGCTTAGTTCTAGTATATGTTTAAATAACAAAACAATGCTAAGTCATTACAAGTGTTTACAACATTTTATTTAATTTAATTTATTTAATTTAATGTTGACATTAAATATAACATTAATATGTTACATCTTCCAAAATAATAAAACCCCACTCTTATTGTGCTATTGATAGTGTGGACTGTAGTGGATGCACCTCTAAGACTCAGGCAAGTGACCTTCCATCCCAGATGGCTGGAGAGTGGTGCTCAGTCTCCTTTGGAGATAAGATCAAAAGTCAGGGTGAGATCTGCTCTCCAACGCACACTGGACTCGGCTAGTGGGTGGCCTGGGCACCCTCCAAGCACCCAGCAGGCTTTGAGGAGCTACGGGGCCCTGGACAAGTCCATCCCTGTTACACATCTTCAGGGTAAGTGACAGGAAGCCTTCTGAATGTGTTACTCCGAGCTCACGTGTAGGACACCCCGTCTGTGCCTAGAGTGGGCTGATCCTGACACCGTTGCCTCCGTGAACCCTGACACCCCTGTGAGGTGAGACCACCTGGCCTCACTTAGGGATGTGGGACCTGGGTGCAGACATGAGGAGGGAAAGAGGGAGGCAGCTGGGATTCAAAGCCAGCTCTAACTTAGGCTCCTCACCCCAACCCGAAGAGTGACTCGCCAACCTGCAGCAAACACGTGCAGTCACCTGAATAAGGGATGGGGCATCCAGACCTCCGGGAGGCAGAAGTAGAAAGGTACCTACATATCATGTTGTCCATCGTCACCTAGTGCCATGGTGACGGAACTCAGGTCGAGGTGGGCGAGGCGAGGTGGGCGGCCCGTGTCCTCTCTGTGCCCCAGGGAAGGTGGGTGTCCTGCACTGTTGCTACCCTAGGCCTGCCCAGAGCCCGGGTCAGCAACGTGCCTGCCGTGGTTTCCGGGGCTGCATCCTCTCTCCCCTCTGCTCTCCTGGGGTCCCCACATCCTTCTCGCTCTGTGGACAGGTGCCGTCGGTGCCTCTGCCGCTGGCCCCTCCCAGCCTCGGTCCACGGGAGCCCTGTGTGTCCGGGAGGAGATCTGGGTCTGCCGGCGCACCACCAGCCCGTGGCCCGCGCTGCTAATTCCTTAATGAAAGAGTGCGTTTATGAAACCTGACAACATCGGGGCGATTCTTACACGCCGTGCGTTAGGCCTTGCACGGGGAATCGTTAATGACAGGCGGGCTCAGCACAACAGAGCTTCTGTCTAATACCAGACTCGGGAAAGTCAGTTGCAGGGTTCTTTTCTGCAGATTAAATTAACTCCATTTGGAGGTCACCTCCTGTAGCTAGATTGAGAGAGACAGATACATAGTAACAAGCACTATCAATGAGATATTAATTCCACTCCACAAACAAGGATATTATGCCCCCCAATACTTCAGGGAGAAGATTTTTCTTTGTCAACCCCTTTCCATTTGGACAAAACGTATGGGCCAATTATCGGGAATGTGCACATCCATTCGAAGAACTGCTTACTGGGATCGTTGGGAGTGACTGCCGTGACTCCGGCCCCGCTTGCTCGTAGGGCACCCAGGGTGGTGCTGGTCGCAAGGACCCGGGAGCGTGGAGGTCGTGGTGGGGGCTCAGGGGTCCCTCCCAGGACGGCCCCTTTGGCGGAGCCCACTGGTTCCCAGACCTGGCCGGGCTCGGAGTGCCCAGAGGGATCCCTGCGTGGGCTTCCTGGCAACCCGTAGCTTGGGCCGCTCCTCCACGCTGGCTCCCTTGCTTTGAGTTTTATGTATTTTTTCTTTCCTTGTTCCTTGTGTTCGGGAACTTGATGGGTTTGTGGAGGTGAGCACGAGGCTCTGGGGAGACGTCAGGTTTCCCGGGGCAGGAGGGGTCAGAGCACCTACAGAGGGAAGCTGGAGGGGGCCTGGGCTGCAAGGGCTGGCCTGGCCCAGGGCCTGCTTTCCCTTTGGTCCTGTGGCCTGGCTCTCCCGCCTCCGCTCGCTCCCCTGGGGACACCGGCCCTGCCCTGGGGCCTCGGGTCCCCTGCTTGCCGGGCTGTGTCCTCTCCGTGTGCCCCAGCCGGCATCCACCCCCTTCTGTGCTGTGGGGAGCCCTGGGGACCCACAGGGGCAGCCAGGCCACCGCCCAGCCAGGATGTCGGCTCGCACCCACTGCTTCAGCTCTGCAGGGAGCCCCGTGCCACTTACCAAGGCAGAGGGGCCCTGCCCCGGAGCCTGGCGGGACAGGCCTCCCCAAAGTCCCCATCTACATGCTGGCTCACAGGGCCCAGCGTCCTCTGTGCTCGTCTCCCTGCTGCCCCTCGAACCCTGCTTCCCGCGGTTCCCGTCCCTTCCTAGGACAAGGCGTGGCTGGGGCGTGCCCCTGGGTGAATCCAGGCTGACGGATGTCCCTTCCTCCCCACACCTCAGGGGTCCTTTGGTTTCATGGCCTTGCCTTCTCGTCCTTCTGCGCTCCGGCCACGTTCCCTCATGGGCGCCCCCACGGTGGTGTGAACCGTGAGCCGGCTCCCTTGGCCTGTGTCCCCCCGGGACGCCCACCCGTCCGCCTCTGCCCTGGAGCCTTTGCCACCAGGTGCACAGGCTGCCCCTCAGCCGTGTGACACACACCCCCGACCAGGACCCTGAGCTTGGCTCCTGGGCTGTGTGGTCGCCTACCTGGAGGACCCCGAGAGTTGTGCTCATGTCCCGACCTGGGCCTGTGGCTCCACCTTATTTGGAAAAAGTGTCTTTTGCAAACGCAGTGAAGTGAAGGGTCTCGAGATGGGGTCTCTCGGCTGAGGGCTACCCCTGAGTCCAACATCCAGTGTCCAAGTGTCTTTGGGGAGACTGAGAAGAAGGGACTCGGGGAGAGGAGGGTGCAGAGGGTGGAGGGACGTGGCTGCGGGGCGAGCGCCGCCCAGAGCCTCCGGAAGCCGGAGGGGGCAGCAAGGACCCCCCACCCCCGACCCACCAGGGAAGCCAGGCCCTGCTGATACTGATTTCAGTTCCCGGGCTCCAGAGCCGGGAGGGTTTGCGTCTGTAGTCGTGACCCCGGGTTGGTGGCCGTGGGTTCGGGTGGCCCCGGGGAGAGCCCCCAGGACCACCACAGGCTGCAGGTTCCTGGTTCCCTACAGCCGGCCGCAGGGGCGAGGCCCGGGAGTCAGCGTCCTGGCTACGGCCCCTGCTCCTGCCGTCTGACCACCTCGGGCAGCTCTGTGTGTCCCGCCAGGTGGGGGCCGTCCCCTCGCTTCCCCGCTTCGTTGGCCGCCACCCTGGAAGGGGTGCTTGCTCTGGCCCTGCCCCCCCATCTGCGGCCTCGGGGGCGGCCTCACGTGCTCAGGCCCCTGTGCCGGGGGGTCAGCCTCCAAGACACGCTGCTGCGTTGTTTGTTGTAACCCTGCGTTGTGTCCTTCCCCATCCCCTCCTCCCGGGTCCTGGTGTCCTGCCTCCCCCCCGCAGCTCATTCTGGAAGCATCTCTGGGAGGCAAGTGGGGATTAGCGACCTGTCCTGGGCCCGTGGCGCTGCCCCTGCTGGGAGGGGAGCTCATTTGGGGCAATTCGAAGCAGACGTTAATGACTTCGGATGAAGCTTCGGATAAGCTTCCATGTGGTTGATACCAGCACAAAAATAAACATCAGAGGGGGGGCACCGGGGTGTCTGTGGGCTCAGGGGTGCCGCCCTCCCTGGAGGACTTCCCCTTTGGGGTGCTGGCTCCCCCCACGCACCCCGCGTCTCTGGCTGATGGGTCTCCATCACCTATGCCCTGTTTCCTTCTCGTTAGCTCTCTCACAGGGCAGAGCCTAACTCGACACCGTTGGCGGGCTCGGCAGGGTCCCCCACAAAAGGACTAAGCTGAGGACGGAATTAGCCATTTGCCAGCATGGGGAACGGGAACAGGGTGGGGGTGCAGCCCTCAGGAGGCCCGTGAGGTCAGGGAGACGGCTGCTGCGACGCCCCGTCCCCCGGTACCGGATAGCACACGGCCGGCAGGGTCAGGGGCGTGGGAACCCACACAGAGTCCGGGGGTGGGGATTGCCCCTCCCTGTCCATCCTTGTGGGTTCACTTCTCAGAGCCAAGACACCCCTCCCCCCAAGGCTGTGGCCCCTGCAAGAACCTACTGGAACTCAGTGGCCAAGGACACAGAAGGCAGCTGGGGCTGGGCTCCCACCCCACCCAGAGAGGATCCAGGGACCTGCGGTCACACCCACGAGGGGCGTGGGGTCCACGCAGCAAAGAGACACGATCTTCTCCAAGGTAGAGGAGGAGCCTGAGCCCCTGGCTCTGCCTCTGCTCATGTTCACGAACTAAAACCAGCGGGTCTTCTAGGCCCGACCGCCGCCTCCGCGTCCGCTCTCAGGTGACCCCGTGTCCCCGAGGGCACCCCGGATGTCAGCATTCCCCACCGCAGGCCGGCTTTCCCGCACCCCCCGTGCTCCCAGGACCAAGTGCAGGGTGACGACGTAGATTGATGATAACCTCCGCTTCCCTGCCACGCAGAAGGGGCAGGAGCACGTGGTCTGGGTGTCCTGGAAGGGCGCAGTCGGGGTGCCGGGGCTGTTTCCCCTGGATGCAGGGAGGTGCCCTTTCCCCCGAGGGTGAGCGCGGCGGGCAGAGGTTCTGAGGGCTCCGACTGGGCAGCGGGGCCTCTGCCTCCCCCGGTATTACCTCAGTCACCCACGGCTGACGGGCTGTGTCCCCGCGGGTCACCCTGGCCCGGGCACTGCTGACCGCGGCCACCACCACGGGGACGGGCTCCAGATAAGAGTGCGAGGGTGCCGGCCCGGGGCGCACGGGTGGCAGAGAGCGGGCACCCAGCTGCTGGCTTCCCCGGGTGGGCGCCGACGTCCCTCCTGGCTCCTTCTCCCGGCGCCCGCACCCGGGCTGTGGCCTTGGCCCCCAGAACACGCGCAACGCTGCCCTCGCCCGCAGACCACATCCCCGGAGGCCCTAAAGTTGCCCAGAGCTGCACACGTCCTGCACTGGAAGCACAGACCCTCCTAGGAGCTGTGGGACCCCAAACTGGTTCCTCTACGTTCAAGGGGCCAATGTAGCAAGTCCTATGGGGGAAAAAAAAAAAGCCCTTAAATGGTGATAATGTGACCTAGAAATTTCATTTCTATAGTGTTTTCCTAAAAAAAAAAAAAAAAAAAATATATATATATATAAATCTAGATGCAAAAGATTAGCTGCCTGTACGTTCATGTCTGTGTTGTTTATGCGACTAAACCGGGAGGCACAGTGTCCAGGGGGCTCATCCCCGGGGGGGGTCAGCGGAGGCTCACCTTGGGGGGGCCAGCGGGGGCTCATGGGGGTGGGTGAGGCCAGCGGGGGCTCATCCCGGGGGGGAGGGGTCGGCGGGGGTTCATCCCCGCAGGGCAGTGGCTGGAGGGGCAGGTACAGGTGTTCTCATCGCAGCCCCCTGACCTGCACCCACCCCTGGGCTGCAGGGTGGCTGGTGATTCCTCTGCCTATGCTTACGGAGCCCCCTGATTACTGTGCCCCCGGCCATTTGCCCCGACGTAGGTTTAGAAAGTGTTAGTAAAGGTTTGCTGTGCAGGATCCACAGGACGAACCCATCGGCCTGTGTGTGGGCCGCGTCCTCGAGACCCGGCGGCCTTCCTGGTGCCCCCACACCCCGGCGGCTGGACCGTCACTTGGCTGATGCAGCCCCCGTGTCCCACCCGTGTCCCACCCCCACGACAGAGCGTCTCACCGCTGCGGGGCAAAGATGGAGCTTTCCTGGCCCCCAGCGGGGTCTCGCGGCCCTGGAAGGACCCAGCAGAGCTGTGGCGGGGGGAGGGCAGGGCCGTCATTGTGCAGGTGCACAGGTAGGGGTGTGGCAGGCTGCTCCCTGGCTCCGGGGCTTTTCCCGGAAGCTTAGTGTCTTCGTGACCCCGTAGCTGAGCTCAGCCGTCGGCATGTCTGTCCAGCCGGGCTCAGGCCCACACTTGCTGGGGAGTTGGGTCCACACAGTTCGAGGGGTGGGGGGCGAGGCCAGGCCACACTGAGGGGTGAGGGGTGGGGGGTGAGGGGTGGGGGCAAGGCCAGGCCGCACTGAGGGGCAGGCTTCCTGCCCAGGTCTCACTCGGGATCCCTCCAGGCATGTCCACGGAGCTCTGGGACCACTGCATCTGCTGGAGCCAGCCGTGCCTGCTCTCCACCATCCTGGCTGCTTCCCCTTTCACCTTCTCGCGTCAGTTCTGGTCACCTCGACGGTTCCTGGAGAAAGGGGCCCACGAGCGTTTTGGTTCCGAGCACGTGGAAGCTGCGTGTGAGCAGAGAATCACGTCTTGGTGGTGCCGACCGTCTCCTGAGTGTGTGACTTTCCATTTGTTCAAATCTACTTTGGCTGTTTGACAAATGCCTTGACGTCACCCTTACGGGCCTCATGCGTTTCCCATTAGGTGTATTCACGGGTATTTTATCTCCGTGGCTCTGGTAAGCGGGACCTTGTCACCGTGGTTCTGCACCGGCCCGTGTGCGGTCACGTGTGGTCCTGCGGCCGCGTCTCCTCACGGGCCTCATTCTGGCTTCAAGGTCAGCCTTCTTCAGGGGCTCCTTCCTCCTCCTCCCTGCCTGCCGCCTGGGGCTGGAGAGGGTGGGTCGGGGACCGCAGGCTGTCCCCGCTGCCCCCTGACTTGTGACGGTTCTGGAGCCCGGGCACGTGACCCGCGCTTAGTGCTTCCTCGCCGGCACACTCGTGGGGACAGGGCTCATGGCGCGCTGGCCCCGGGTCACCATGGAGGTCGGAGCCCCCAAGAGGTGGGTCCCGGGCTGGGAGGCTGGCAGCTGGCCCTCCGTGGTCAGCATCAGTGTGTGTTCACGTGGGCACACGTGCATGTCCGTACACACGTGTGCATGTACAAATATGCACGAGTTCTCACGTGTGCACGTGTGTTCATGTGTGTGCGTGTGGGCACCCACGTGAGACTCGGCCTCCCCGGCCCCCTTCTCACCGAGGGGCAGCCTGGCCTCACTGTCTGTGCTCAGTCGTCCTCAGGCCGCCCTCCAGCTCACCCGACTGTGGGCCAAGGGCTGCAGGGGTGGGTGCAGAGGGTCCCCCAGTCCCCCGAGGACCCAGAATCTGGACACGTGTCCTCTGGTGCAGGTGCCCTGGGCTGCCCCTGGGGCAGGGGTGTGCTCAGTCCTCCCGGGGAAGACTCCCCCAGCCCCATGTGGTCCCAGCTTGGCCGTGCGCCCGGGAAACCGTGGGAACTCAGGACACCCCGTCCCACTGAGTCCGCGTGAGCCGCACCGCTCCCGTCGGAGCGTCTCGCCCGTTTGCTCCTTTGATCATAAGTAAACACAACCGGATAATCCAACTCCAGCCTGTTCCCCTCGCAGCCCCCCACCCCCCGGCAGCCCCTGGTCCCCGGGAGATGGGTGGTGCGAGCGTGTCCACCGATCCCAGGGGCCGGCCCGGGCCACGGTGCTTCTCCATTTATATTGGGCGTTGCAGGGGCCTGAACATTTAACCTTTATTTCTGTGGGCTCCTCCTCTGCACTGCCCTTCCTCGCCCGCTGCATGTCCCCACGTCCCATCCCATGTCCCAGCCCCTGTGTCCCTTCCCCGTGTCCTGTCCCCTGATCCCCTCCCTGGTGCATGTCCCCTGTGTCCTGTTCCCTGTGTCCTTTTTCCATGTCCTGTCCTGTGTCCCTTCCTTGTGTCCTATCCCTGTGTCCTGTGCCCTGCCCCTTCCCCCTCCCCGCTGCATGTCCCCCATGTCCCATCTCCCATCCCCGTGTCCATTCTTCGTATCCTATCCCCTGTGTCTCATCCCGTGTCCCATCCCCCTCTCCCATCCCCTGTTCCCCATCCCCGTGTCCTTTCCTCACATCCTGTCCCCCGTGTCCAATCCCCTGTGTCCCATCTCCCGTCCCCCATCCCCTGTGTCTTGTCCCCCATGTCCCATCCCCCGTTTCCAATCCCTGTGTCCCTGCCCCCCCCACCCCCCATGCTCTTTCCTGCCATTTCTGAGGAGCACTCAGAACAGAATGAGGGGTGTCTGTCTACTCTGGGTGGGGGGACACATCACCCAGGCTGTCTCGGCTGGAGGATCACATCTGAGCCGGGGCGGGAGGAGGGCACAGACGCTGGAGGCAGGTCCAGGGGTCCCATCTTTATCTCTTCCCCAGCACAGCTGCTCTCAGGTACGCCCACCGTGCTGGAGGGGGCGTGGCACTCTGGTTGAGGCCATCTGCTTGGGGCAATGCAGCCTGTTTTGGGAAAGTCCTGTATTTGCAACGTGAGGAGCAGGAATTTGGGGACACGGGTGCTGTGACCTGTGGGGTCTTGAGCTTGCGCTCTCTGGCTCCTAGGGGCAGGCCCAGTGACGGGATGATATGTCCCGCAGGTTGTTCGGGAGGTGACAGCAAGGGTGGACCCTCCCTCACCCACCCAGCCTTCCCGCCCTGTGTCCCCAGCCCCAGATTCCAGCCCCTGTGGGGTCCTGGCCGCCTGCACCCTCCCAGGGACGAGTATCTGATCATCCCCGCCGCACCTGGGCCCGTGTCTAGAACCTTCCTCTGCCAGGGCTGGGCTGTAGCTACACCCAACTGACCGGGTGGAGGGGAAGCTTCCGGCGGGTGACGTCGGGCCCCCAGGGAGCTTGCTGGGGCTTGATCTGCTCCTTGTCGCCCGCCTGAGACCAAAGGGCCAGAGCACTGTCCTGTTTCCCTCCTCTGTCAGGAGGAGGGTCCTGCTTCCCGGTGCAGGACCCTGTTGAGGAGGCCGCGGCCTGGGCAGCCCGAGCGCTGATGGGCGGGTGGGTGGTGGCAGGCGGCAGTCGGAACGGCTGAATGGAAGCCTGTGCCCATTTCCCAGAATTAAAGGGAGTGGGAACGGAGTCCCCTCCATGACAGCCCGGGGCCGGCACTCAGCTCAGGTCTCCGCTGGCACCTTGGTGACCCAACACCCAGACACCGAAGTCCCCCGCGCTGGAGGCTGGGGGTGCAGGGCGCAGGCGCCACACAGGGCAGCCTCCACTCAGACTCACACTTGGTGGCTTCTCAGGCTTCCCCCCATCACGGGGGCTCCAGCCTCACAACCCCGCACTCTGCGGGTTGGGGTGTTAGCAGGTGGATCTGGGGGCACAACCCTCAGCTCAGGGCACCAGAGGGATCACAGGCACCAGGAGGTGCCAGGCCGCGTCCTTGGCCAGCAGGACCCACAGATACTGGTGAAGTGCCTTCCGTCCCGCCCCTGCCCACCCTGGCGAGGAGGCCCCGCACTCCCGCTCACTGGCTTGGCGCACCAGTCGATGATGCAAAATTAAGGTTTTCTTCGAATGAAAGCAGGTAATGTCTACATCCCGTTCCCATTGACTTTCCAAGTCCGCGAAAGCCCGCGAGGCTCTGGGGAGGGGGCTTTTGAGTGTGGCCTGCGTGCCGTCCCCAGTGGTCCTGCCCCGCCCTGTGCCGGGCCCCAGCGACCACGCTGTCACCCCCCCACCCCCAACCGCCATCTCCATCGGTGACCAGACCCGTTCGTGGAACACATGAGCTGCTTTTAAAGCTTGAAGGTTGTGAAACGGGACTGGGGCGGCGGCGGGGGAGGGGGGGACGACAAACCATGGTGGCGCCATCAGGGAGCCCTGAGGCCATACTCACGCTCTCATGGGTCAGCTCAGTCCCTGCAGGGGAGGGAGGCAGCCCCAGCAAGCCCGTGTGGCACGGGCACAACTCTGCACAGCGTCGGCCTCCAAGTGCACGTCCTGACCCACCTGCCAGTGACGCGCGGCAGTCAGGGCTGCCACAGCCTCCAGGGCGAGTGGAGAGGCCCCTGTTGTCACATCCACACCTGGGCCCCCACGGAAGTCCCCCCACCGCCAGAACGCCGGAGGCCACCTGCAGAGGCCGTGAGGGCACATCCTGCTGCCCTGTTGGTGGCCACCCCTCGCAGCCTCTGCCATCACCCCGCCATCTCACTGGGCCCTCATCTGGCTGCTCAGGCTCCATCCACTGTCTGTGCCCTGGGTGACGACGGCCCCTCGTCCTCAGCCCCTGCCTGGCTCCCTCTCCCGCGTTCCCCATGGGCTCCTTGGCCACTGTGGGTAAACCTCACTTTCCATCCAGCCCGGGTGTCCACCTCCTGGCCCTTCCTGGGGCCCACGACCGGGACAACCTGCGTGCATTGCGCCAGGGCCCCGCTCACCCTCAGCGGCAGCCCCTCCCTCAGGGGTGGGCCCCCTCCACCCCTGCATCCTTCTGCCTCCTGCCTGGGCCTCCCACACCAGAGCTCCTGTCTCCCAGCCCTGGAGCAAGTTCCCGCCCGCTGGGCTCAGGCTGCCCTGCAGCGACCTCACAGAGAGGGCAGGAGAGGGCAGGAGGAGGGGGGACAGCCCCTCCCAGGCCCGGGGCGGGGGGTGGGGTGCAGTGTTGCCGCCAGAGCTGACACCTCGGGCTGACATTTGCTCCAACGCTGTCGTGGGTGCGTCTGGGAGGGGTTTCGGGAGGATGAGCTCCTGCTTCGGTGCCTGCGTGACGTGGACCGCCCTCCCCGGTGTGGCGGGGCCTGGCCCACGAAGCCAGAGGGGGACACGGAGGCAGAAGGAGTGGCGATCCGCTCTCCCCGCCTGCCTGCTTAGAGCTGGGGCAGCGGCCTGGGCCCCCTGCTTGCAGACACCGGATCCGGGGACCTGCGGCTTCCACAGTCCTGAGCCGACCCCCCTCCCGCCTCCTCCTGCAAATGCTGAGCCCTGGGACTAAGGCCCGGGAGCCTGTCGGGTCCCTGCTCCCCCGGGAGGCCTTCCCCACCCCAGACTCGCCCTGGACGTACAGGGAAGAGGGAATCTCATCTCCGGGTGCGGAGGCTTCGGGCGAGCCCCCTGGGACCCGTCCCACCCTCGGCCCCAGGGCCTGCAGGGCTGCCTGCCGCGGGGACAGGGCCAGCTGCTCCCCGTCCTGGCTCCCGGACCGTCCTCACCCCGCCAGCTGTCCTTTCCTTCCTGTGCAAATCGAACGCCAGACGGATGTAAAGAAGGCATTAGGCTGGGGAATCCAATTTTAAAATCAGGATTAGGAGTCACTTGTGGACACGGAGGGATCTGCTGAGGAAGCATTTGGGGACAAGCAGGCCGGAGGGCAGCCCGTCTCCGAGGCTCCCCCGAGGGGCTCCCCGGGCCGGCTGTGCTCCAGGCTGAGCAGCCCCAGCTCATTCCACATGGTTCCTCCACCAGCCACCCTGGGTTCTCACGAACCTGCTTCCAGGACGGGAGGCTTTTAACTGGGGAGAGTGGCTCGAAGAGAAGATGCGACATTACAAACTCCCCATCACTGCTTTGCGTATAAATCATTTCTGGAGCAACGTGAGGAGTAAATACCTCGGATCACGTCAGAACTTCCCACTTTCCAGCAGCTCTCTGTACGTGCTGGAGCGCGCACCCCGCTCCCGGGGCTCTGGGTACCTGCCCCGGGCATTTGGGACCCTCCCCCTGGAGTGGTGACCCCACCCTGTCGGCAGCCCACATGGCATTTGCTTGTCCAGAGCACCTCGCGGGCCGGTGGGCCACACTCTGGGGGCGACGGGTTTTGCTTGAGGCAGGTGCCCGCTCGTATCTGAAAGACAGGAAAGCACGTGGGGGCCTGCAGGTGCCGGGGAGACACCACCTCTTGAGGGGGAGAGCGTCAGGCAGGGCCGGGCTGGCTGGTCACCCCCCAGGGGCCCCCACACCAGTGGCATGCAGCCACCCGGCCTCTTCAGCGCTGAGTGTCCACCAGCCTATAGTCTTCCTGCCCCGCCCTCGGTGGCTCCCATTGTCTCGAATCCCCGGCATGGCTCTGCGTGGCCCGGCTCACAACGCTGCAGCGCAAGGGCCCTGGCCGTGCCCCCTGCTCCGTGTCTGAGCACAGGTGCCTGGGGCAGCCCCAGGGCAGAGCAAAGGCAGCCCGTCATGGCTCCGGAGAGGAGCTCCCCAGGGATGCATCCTGCCCTGTGGCCGCTGGGCCTTGCCCCGTGGGCTCCGGGGGGTCCGGTACCCATGGCTGAGAGTCTGTGTGACGTTTGCCTGGCACCCTGCACCCCTGCCCTGCTCTCTGGTGCAAGGATCTCTGGGCCTGATGCCCCCAGGCCGACTCCTGTGTGCAGAGCCCAGAGCTCTGCATTTACAGTCTGTGCAGTATGCGCTGCTGCTCTGGCGGCCTGGGCTCCTGGGGGCCCCCACCCGGGGAACAGGACGCCGGAGTGAGGAGCGAGCCCCCAGGGACCCGTTAGCAAATTAGGGCATCTCAAGGTCATTCCTTCAAACTTGTAGCATGACGATTTTTCTAGCTCTACTGAGGAACCACTAACAAACCTGTGTCCTATGGAGAGTGTACGGTGTGATAATTCGCCATCCGTGTACACCTGAACACGGTGAGCGGAGCCCCGCCACGTAGGGCGTGAACTCCTCCCTCCGTGCGCTCATGTGGTTATTTGGGGCAAGGCGAGAGCGTTCATCTCCTCCCTTAGCGGCCTTTGGGGACGCCGTCGCAGACGGTCACCTGGGGTCCCCCAGCTGCATGCCGCATCCCAGGACTGACCCTCCTTCACAGTGAGGTCTGGCCCCTGGATCCACCTTCCTCCGCACCCCTGCAAGTCCCGCACCACCACCGGGGCCTCCTCACTGGCCTCACCCACGGCGTCTGCGGGAAGTCTTTCTGGGGAGAGTAGGGGCGGGCCCGGGAGCATGACGGCATCCCTGCCACCCAGGCCCCAGCCGGACCCTCCCAGGGTCCGCGGCCCACCGCCCGCGGCACGGACCGCAGACTGAGCCACAGAGGCCTGGCTCCCAGGCCCGGATCCGACATCTGCGGCCCCTCCGGAAGGGACCCAAGGCCTGCGCCTGGCCCGGCTGCAGGAGGTCGGGGTGTGGAGGAGAGGACGCCCCTGTCAGCAGCTCCGAGTTGCCGTGACGTTCCTGAGGAGGGTGTTCAAACAGATTATTCATTTACTGAAAACCAGCAGCTGATAAATACTGAATTGGAGTTCTTCACAAATACGCCAATTATCTCCCGGAAAGCGGGAATTAGTGCTGCATAGCCGGGCGGCGCTAAATGTCACTCAGCTAATTGAATTCCTTGATTGACTCAAATAGTCTCAGTTCTGAGATTCAGGGAGACAACAACGGTGGAGGGGTTTCCATGACGACCACCCTCGGGGCCCTGGGGCCGAGAGGGGCCGCTAAGTCCGGGGACCCTGGTCACACGGCCGCTGGGCCCCTTCCCGCCTGTGCCCCCTCCCGCAGGCTCCCCAAGCCCGGCCGGTGCGCCCAGCTCCTGGGCCCCGCTCTCAGGAAGGCGGGGGGCACGCTGGTCTTCAGCCTGCCCCTCCGCATCCGCGCTCACCCGGAGCCTGCCCACCACGGTGGCCGCTCACGCACCCCGGGCACAGGAGCAGGGCTGGCTCTCGTCCCCTCCCTTGGATCTGCTGCTGCCAGGTGCCACCTTCCCTCAACCCCCCAGCTGGAGCCTTGTGAGGGCGGGCGGGGCAGGAAGGGGCCAGGAGGGGTGCAGTGGGGCGAGCCGGAGGGGGCGTGATCAGTGCAGTGCAGGGAGGGGTGCGGTGGGTTGGGCAGGAAGGGGCGTGGTCAGTGGGTGCAGGGCAGGGTGGGGTGGGGTGCGGTGGGGCGGGGCAGAGCAAGGGTGGGAGGGGCGGAGAGGAGCAGGGCAGGGGAGGGTAGGGGAGGGGTGCGGTGGGGCGGGCAGGAGGGAGGGCGTGGTCGGTGCAGTGCAGGGCAGGTTGGTGCCGGGTGAGGAGGGGTGGAGCAGGGCGGGTAGGGGTGTGGAGGAGCAGGGCGGGCAGCTGGTTGGACAGGGTGGGGCAGGCTCCAAGCTCGGGAGGGAGGCCGTGCAGGGGCTCAGGCGTGCTGGCTGCCAGCGAGCAGGTGTGTCCCACGAGCCGCTCTCAGCCAGCGACCTCGGTTTAGTCCCCTGTGGTATGATTTGACAAGGTCACCCGATGTGCAGAGAGCAGGGCAGGGAGGGCTGGCCCTCCCCCAGTCCCTGCAAAGGCGCCGCTGCAGGAGGGGCCAAGGGCATGGAGAGCCGTGCCTGCTCACAGGGGGGTGGGGGGGGGTGGGGGGAGGGCAGTTACTAAAGGGTTAGGGTCCGTCTTCCTTGTGCAGGTGCCTAGCCCTTCGGTCACTGATCGCAGAGAGGAGAATCCATGGACGACATGCTAGCGGAGCGCAGTCTGTCTGGGGAAGTGCGCTCCACGGGCTCTGGAACTCCCGGGAAAGCTTCTGGGTTAAAGTGCTCCCGACAGGCTGCGTCCCTGGCACCCCTGCCCGGGTTGGCCCCCCAACCACGGGAACCCCAGCACCGGCTGCAGGGAGGCGGCAGGTTCAGGGTTCCAGGATCGCCACCCACCAGCCTGGCCTCCCTGTCACCCACGCAGCAGGGCCTCTGCTTTACCGACGAGGACACGGGGGCACTGCGAGGTCCCTGGGCAGCTCTGGGCCGCGGCCACCTCTCCAGGAGCCGCCTCAGGTCAGGGCCTTCTTGGCACACCCACAGCCGTCAGTGGAATGAGGGTCCCAACTTGAAGCAGGACACGGTTGACACCTGGAAGTGCCGAAGGGATGGCTTCCAGGCGTCCACCCCGAGACAGGACAGAGTCCCTGGCCCAGAGCCTCACCCACCTGCTCTCCGCTCAGCCTGGAGCCCCTGGGAGGGTCCGGCACCACCTGCGGGCCCTGCCTCCCTCACACAGGCCTTACAGAGACCGGTTGTGCAAAATGAAACGTGGACGGTGACGGCTTGCATCAGTTACGTGTTGCTGCATAACAAACTACCCCGAGGCCGAGCATCTCCAACGATTCCGATGCCTCGGTTTCTCTGGGTCGGGCCGGCGTGCAGCTGCCTGGGGCCTGCAGCCCAGCGTCTCTCCCAGGCTGCGATCTGGGCTTGGCCCGGGGCACATTCTCATCCAGGGCAGGGCTGGGGGAGGACCTGCTCCCGCTCAGCCTCCGGGACCTGGGGTCGCTCCATCGGGATGAGGACGTTGGACCCCACGTCTCCCGCTGCGTTCTGTTAGGCCTGTTCCAGGCGGCATGAGTGAGAGAAAGTGGGGCTCAGTGGGAGCTGCACCCCTGTCCCGGAGCCCTCCCCACAGCCGCCTGGGGGGGCAGCGTTTCTGCTCCTACTCCTCCACTCAGGGCCCGGGGTGCTGAGCACCTGGGTGGGGGGCGAGCTGCAGAGACCCCCTCGCTGTGCCAGGCACGGCGGGCAGGAGGGCCGGGTTCCCGCACCCCAGGGACCTGTCAGCCCCCTGAGCCCACCCCCAGAGCCCCTGAAGGCCTTTGGCCTCTGGGTGGGGGCACCCTGGTGGAGGGGTCTCCTCGGAGGAGGAGGTGCTCCAAGGTCCTCCGGGCCAAGCACATCCGATGCTGGGGCCTCCGAGAAGGTTCTCTCTGCTGGAGGCGTTTGTAAACTAACTGGGAGGCCGTGTGAACCCACACATGTAGGCCCCGCCAAACACGGGCTCACCTCACACCCCCCGACACTGGCCGGCACTCGGTCCCCGAGACCCAGACCGAGGGCCCGTCCCCCGACTGCGGGAGAGCAGCCCCTGAGACCCTGGGCCCCGCTGGCTCCCAGGCCGCCCGGAGACGGCCGCTCCTCTTACGCTTCATTACCAACCAACGCTTTCTTCATCACAGTGGAGGTACCGGCCACAGTCTAGAGTTTCTGGCCACTTGTTAAACATAAAACCTTTTTCAAAAGAGGATGAAGAGCTGCCTCCCTCCCACCCAGCACATCCCAGGGAATCTGTTCCCACGTGCACGGAGCCCGACGGGACCCCGGAGCCCGGGCAGCGGCAGAGGGGCGAGGGGCTGTCCACTCATCCTAAAGAGGGGGCCTGGCCCAAGGTCAGAGTCACTGCGGGAGGTGCAGGTGCAGCTGGTGGGCTGCCTCCCTGCTGTCCCCTGGGTTCTGGCTTCAGGGCGGGTCCCCCTAGAGGCCTTGCTGCCCTTGGCTGGCACCTGCCCACTGGCCCGGAGGCAGCGCCAGCCGGGCTGGGGGCTCAGGCTCAGGGCTCAGGGCTCAGGGAGGGGTGCGGCACAAGGCAGGGTGCGCAGCGCAGATGGCTTCTGTGCTGCCCCTTCTCGGGGGAGGCTCTCAGGGCCTCTGGCTGTCACCTCCTCCCCAGGGTCTCGCACAGGAAGCGGCCTTGCAGTGCGTGCATGACTCTGGGGAGACGTGACCTGCGTGCAAGGACCCCTGGGCCAGGGCCAGGCCACCGTGGGCCGCGCTCCTTGAGAAGAAGGGTGGGGGGCTGGCTCCATCCCGTACGCTGGGGTGTGGGCAAGGCCTTCCCTGCACCCGGTCCCTACCCCACCCCCTGCCCCACTGGCCCTCGCTCCCTGGGGGAGCCTCCCCTCATTTGGTGCCAGGCTTTCTAGCTGATGGGATTTGGGGGGATATTATGCTTTCCGTATTAAAAAAAAATTCAACGCATGTACATCATTTTCACAAAAATAAAAAAACTGCCAGAGCATCAGCCGGTGGGGTCTTGTGGACACCCCTCGGCAGCCATCTCTCGTCCTGGGACCTACGGGGCCGCGGGGTGATGCCTGGGTCTGGAGAACCTGGGCTCCCCAACTCGCAGCTTCCTGGAAAGGTGCCTGTGCAGGTGAGCAACCGGGAGCTTCTGCAGGGAGGAGAAGCGCGAGCGGCGCGGTCTGCACTCCCCATCTGGGTGCTCGCGAGGTGCCGGGCTGTCGTCGGGTGAGGACCCCTGGGGGCCAAGACCCCAGGGCGGGAGCCTGGCTGGTCCTGCGGAGGAGGAGGCCCAGGACAGCGGGGACCCTGGGGCTCTCTGGAAGCGGCCGGACACGCTCACGGGCCTGTTCGGGTCCTCACAGAATTGGAGAGAGGTGGCCTTAAGGATTCAGGCAGAGACAGGACAGGTCGGGCTGGCCACACGGGGTTCCTGCGCCTGCCTGGGCCAGGGGCTGAGTCCAGGGCACCAACAGCAGCCCCGAGCCCACCCCGGAGGCCGCCTGTGTGCGGGATGGGGGAGCCGCAGGTCCCTGGTTCGTCCCCCACCAGCTTCCCTAGGGAAGCTGTTGCAGCGCCTGCTCCGGCTCACGGACCGTGGCTGCCCTCCTGAGGTTGACCATCCTGCGTGGGTGCTGACTCTTGTGCACCTGGTGTGCTTGATGCTGGGGCCTGCGCGTCTGGGGCTCACGGACACTGTACTTGACTGAATCAGGACAGCGGACCGTCCCCCGTCCATCCACATGCCGCTGTGCCCGCCGCCGCACCCCAGCCCAAGGGCTGCCAGTCTGTCAGCTGCTCAGGGACAGAACACGGCCAGCGGCCAACGTGGGCACGAGGCGGGGACTTGTCTGGTTGTGTCTCTTCCTGGAAGAAGCAGCCATTTGGGTAACGTCTATAGGATCCACCTCAATTTCTTCTTGCATCTGTCTTCCCCCTGCACCCGTCTTCCCCCTGCACCTGTCTTCCCCCCTGTACCTGTCTTCCCCCTGCACCTGTCATCCCCCCTGCACCTGTCTTCCTCCTGCACCTGTCATCCCCCCGTACATGTCTTCCCCCTGCACCTGTCATCCCCCCTGCACCTGTCTTCCTCCTGCACCTGTCTTCCCCCCTGTACCTGTCTTCCCCCTGCACCTGTCATCCCCCCGTACATGTCTTCCCCCTGCACCTGTCATCCCCCCTGCACCTGTCTTCCTCCTGCACCTGTCTTGCCCCTGCATCCGTCATCCCCCTGCACCTGTCATTCCCCTGCACTTGTCTTCCCCCTGCACCTGTCTTCCCCCTGCTCAGGGCGGGTGTTGGGGTCTGTACTGCCCTCCCCTCCAGCATCAATGCAACAGACTTCTCTCCCACACGTGCAGAGGTGCACCCGACCCCCCCGGGGCAGAACCTACATCAGGGCAGGGGTGCTCCCGACCCCTCTGGGGCACGGCTGGAGTCAGGGCAGGGGTGCCTGAGGATCACAGAAGGGAAGAGGTCACGGTTCTGGCTTCACCAAAGGAAGATACCACGTCGTGCTTTACAAATAGGTCAACAATATTAAGATTAGAATCTCAAGAAAAACAAAGTTATAAATCACAAAATAAGATAACAGAATACAATCAATCTGAAATGGCGGCAGTAAATGGGTCCTTTTGATGCAGTCTGTCCACGTTTTAAGATACAGGGGAAGTGCCTTCAAAAATCTCCCATAAATCACTCTGGTTTAATTGCTAGAATAAAAATGGAATTTATAGTGTCATCTGAGACGCATTCTTTAGAATAACACATTAGCTCCTCATCTATGACGATCCAGGAAAAAAGATGGCATGAGTTTGAGCCTGTTTGCTTAATTCGTTTTAAAATTAATAGTTTATTAGTCTTCTATCTGTAAACATTTCCATAAAGCATTAATCTCCTTTCTCTGTTTTTCCCTAATTTCGGAGGTGATTCCGTGGACCCAGCATCGCCGAGGATATCTCAGAGAGGGTCTGCAGAGACACCCCATCCCCGCAGTTGTCCACGGGGTCAGGACGCGACCACCTGGGCACGGGGCCTCCGTTTCCAAATCATTAGTGGCCACGAGAATCCACCTCTGTCTCTGTCCCTGTGTCCCCAGCGCGGTCCCTCCAGCGGCCACTCTCCAGAGCAGGGCCTGGGCTCACCTGTTCTGCCCCAAGGGGTCCCCGCGGGGACGGCAGTGGGAATGGACTGGTCCTCGGAGCGTGAGCGGCCACACAGCAGCCCAGCGCGTGGGGCCTGAGCTCAGAGACCTGCGGGGTGCCCCCCACGGTCCAGCCCCACGGGGTGTGACGTTAGGAACCCATTTTACAGACCGGAAAGTGGGGTCCCGGCAGCTAGTGGTTCCCGGACGCCAGCCCCAAACTCAGTAGGTCTGACCTCAGGGACGCTTCCTGCCCCCCGAGGCTCCCAGGGTGCTTGCAGCCACCCCAGCCCCTGGGCCACTGCCAGGCATTGTTGCCTCTGGGGCGCTGGGCGTGGGCAGCGGTCCTTCCCGTCTGTGTGACCTGGAGGCCACGCGTGAGCTGGGGGCACAGCAGGATCAGAGCAGCCGGCAAGCCAGTCCCCGCAGCTGCCGGGAGCCCCCCATCCACTCTGAGTGAGCACCGCGGGCGGAATTCCAGGGTTAGCGTCCTGCCTCTGCAGGGTCTGCCCTCCTCGCCGACGCCTACCCGGGATCCCAGGGACGCGCCAATGTGTGTCCACGAAGCCCTGCACACGGTGCCCCCGTGGCCATGGGGAGACCCCAGCCCAGGCTGGGAGGGGGGCCCAGGAGTCAGGCAGACATGGGGCCCGGGTGCCAAGGGTGTGGGCTGGGGCCGCCCAAAGGAACACCATGCCGCCAACTGCGTCGTCTCCACGTTTCTGCTGCTCATACTTCACGAGGAGGGAAACACAGGTGAATTATTTATATTTTAGTCATTTATTTTATTTAATCCAATTATCCGGTTATTATCATTTCAACTCCAATTATCCAGTTATTATGACTGTAATGTGTAACCAATTTCAAAAAAATGACTAACGACCCTTCCACAATTTTTTCCTTGCTGTAGGTTTGAAACCCCATGTGCATTTTAGGCCTCACCCACGTCTCCCCGTGGACCCTCCTCAGTTCAGGCACCTGATAGGCAGAGGCGGGGGTCGGGGTGCCCGGGAGGCCAGGACGTGCTCCTGGGCATCCCCAGAGGGAGCAGAGCCACCCTGCAGGCCCAGGAACCCACCCCACTAACCACCAGCTCCAGGCTTTGATCCTGGGGTGAGCCCGTGGTGGTCATCGGGGGTACACCTGATGCCCTATTGGGACGCAGGTGGGCTGGTCCTGACTCCCAGGGACCCGGCGCTCCCCCAGGTGGCCCTAGGCTGTCCGGGTGTCCTTGCTGCACCTCCCCTGGCTCTGGAGATGCCCGACATGCCCTCTGGAGAGAAGCCACCCTGCAGGGAGGAAGGAGCTGAGAAGCTGGGCGCACTCGCAGAAAACCCTTGTGACCAACGCACATAAAGCTCGGATCGCAGTTGATCCCACTGCCATTGGTGTCCGGCCTTCTGGCCACCGTGGCAAGGACCCGACTTTAGGAGGGGACATTAATTCGGCCAACGCCGGAGCATTCCCTGCTCTGTGCCAAACACTGGGGTCCTGGGCCCTGCCCTTGGATGGGTCACATCCCAGTTGGGGGATGGCGTCTGATATGACAGCAGCACCCACCTGGGAAGGGGGGACTGGCTAGACCCCGGATAATTCAGGACCTTCACATGGTGGAGCTCACAAAGCAGACCTGGAGGGATGAGAACGTCGGGGACGCAGGACCAGCGTGCAGAGTCAGTGGAAGGGCGGAGCGCCTCGCAGAAGGAGACGTGGAGCTGACCGTGGGGAGACCACGGGGGACCGGAGCCCATCGGGTACGGGGTGGCCCAAGCAGAGAGGCCAGGCATCGGGCGGGTATGCAGGCACGTCTGGGGGGCCCACGCGGGGAGGCTCCGGGCTCGGCCTCCCGAAAGCAGCAGGAGACCCCGGCGCCGTCTGAAAACGAACCTCGGCCTCCGGGCGCTGCAGGCTGGGGCCGTCCTCGGGCAGTCTGTGTGCAGACCGGCGAGGGAGTCCACCCCCTGCAGTGTCCGCGCAGGTGGACATGCAGCCCCTGGCCCGTGCCCAGAGCCGATCCCCGAGGGATCCGTGTGCTGTGCTGGGCCGCGGCGCGGGGGGCAGCCTTGCTGTGGGCGGGCAGGCCGGGAGGCGGGGGTCCAGCATCGGGACGCGGGGAGACCCGCCCGGGGCCCCTGCTCACGGCCGCGCCGGCTCCTCTCCTTTCCGCCCTGGGACGTCCTCGTGCTGTGGTCTGAGCCTTACGGTGTCTCTACAGACCATCGCCCCCACTTCTCTCCTTTCCTGCCGTTTCTGCAGGAACCGGCCCCGCGCTGTCGGTCATGCCCTTGGCTTCCTTCTGCCGCTCGCCTGCCACCCTGCCCACGCACCCTCTGCCCTCCTCCCCCCATCCTCTGCCCTGCTTGTTCCTCTGCGTCTTCAGGCCGGGCTGTGTGTGCCCACGTGTGCCCGCGCCCCTCCACCCCGCCAGGCCCCCGCCATGGGAACTCTGCCTCCTGCCACGTTTCTCCCCGTTCCCCACTTCATCCATAAAACAAGGCACCGGCACAGCACGGTTTCAAACCTCAGGGCTGACGTCTGGCGGTGGGACAGGCCACAGAGCTGGTCGCCCCGGAGTCAGGGAGGAGACTGGGCCTGTTGCCTAGGATGAAAGAGAATCAGACACGCAGGGCCCGACGCGGGCACCGGGGGTGCAGGGCCCATGTGTGCAGGGCGAGGATGCCCCCTCCGCAGAGCAGCCCCCGCAGCACGTCCCCCCCGCCAGCCTGGTCGCCAGTGCGTTTTGAATTACCTTATGGAAGGCGCATCCAGAAGCCAACCAGGCGACATAATGAAGATGCTCTTGGGTTGGAAGTCATTTTCCCGCGCAGGAACGCGTGTGAGATTGAATTGAAAGTGTGTCTGAGATGGAAAAACAGATTGCTTAACTGTTTCTAATGTCTGCGAGGGGTCACCTATCTCACCTGATCCATAATTTCAGGCAAAATTTCCATCATCACACTGTGCCCCCTAAATGACATAGTGCATCTCGCGGCACGTGTGTCTTCGCCGCGGCAGGAGGAGCCAGCGTGCCCAGGGCCCCCGGCTTTGGCTGGGGGGGCGGGAAACGGGCCCACGGCTGCCTCATGGCGGGGGGGTGGTGGGGTGGGCGGCCTCATGGCTGACCCTCGACCCCGCCCACTGCTCCTGCCCCCCCACCCTCTGGGGTCATGTCCTCGAGTGCTGCCGTCCGCCGGGTACAGCCCAGGGTGCAAGCTGCCCTCGGCCCCCTCCCCGTGCACAGAGGCCCTGAAGGCCCCCCTGCCTCCAGCCTGGTTCCCCAGGTCCTCCGGGCTTCCTGCGGCAGCTGGACCGCGGTGACCCCAGGGCCCAACGCCGGCGTCCTCTCCTCTGAGTGTGTGTGCAGCTGCAATTAAAGTACCGTGTGTGTGCACATGTACACACATGAGAACGGGCACACACAGTGAGCACACGCACACACATGTGGAAACACGCACACACACACCACACACCATCACCAGGGGCCACAAAGCCGTGTGCTTTGCAGGGTCTGCACCTCCCGGCCCCTCCTGTCCCACCTGCCGTGGCCTTGGCACTTTGCTTCACCTAATGTGAATCGTCAGTCCAGATTTGCTTTGGTTAACTATGATGGTGTATGTTTTACACCCTTTTTTAAGAATTAATTTTTTTTTTTTTAAGATTTGATTTATTTATTCGTGAGAGATACAGAGAGAGAGGCAGAGACGCAGGCAGAGGGAGGAGCAGGCTCCATGCAGGGAGCCGGATGTGGGACTCGATCCCAGGTCTCCAGGATCATGCCCTGGGCTGAAGGTGGCACTAAACCGCTCAGCCACCCGGGCTGCCCTACACCCATTTTTTTTTAATTCTCTTTATTTTGGAGAGAGAGAATGGGGGGGGGGCACAGAGGCAGAGGGAGAAGCAGATGCCCCGCTGAGCAGCGAGCCCCACGCAGGGCTCACCCCTGGAACCCAGGGTCACGACCTGAGCCCAGCTCCACCAACCGAGCCCCACCCCCGCCCCCGGGCACCATGGGCTCACAGCCCATAACCACTCACCCTCTGTTTAACGTGTGTTTTTGCACGCAGCCCATTCATTGTTCCTGTTTCCCTTCTCCTCCTTTAGGACGTGCCCTGGTACCGCGCGTCTGGGCTGCTGTGGGCTCGTGGGCATTTAGTGAAGCCGCTGGCACATTTGGAATGACGTGTGCTCCCACGTGGGGGCTGCGGACGGGCTTCTGCTTGCCTCCTCTTTCCAATCCTGTCTCCCCACCCTGGCCCTGCCCACAGGCCCCTCCTCCGTATGCCTCCCTCCCCCCACTTCATGTACCCACGGGCCGGCACGTGCCTCTGCTGACTTCCCTCCAGAAATCACCATCTACGCACCTGCAGTTGGACGCTCTGCGCGGAGCTCAGGAGGTGCCTCTCGCCGCCCCCACCCCTGCCCAGGTCACCGCGTCTATGCACACAGCGGCCCCTCGAGGATGCCGAGGTCTCCCGCAGCCCCAGCACGCTCTGGTCACTCAGGAGGGCCTGCAGCCCCAGGCTTCCCGGACGCCCCAAGGCTCCACCATCACCCCTTGGCCCCGGCTCCCTCTGGGAAGGATGCCGGCCGCCGGGAGAACACCCTCCTCCCTCCTGTGACTCTCAGGGCGGATTGTTTGGTCTCCCTTCACTCCTGAGACAGGAAGCAGGAGTGCAGCGGGGACTGCCGGGCTCTTGGGATGAGAGCCGTCGGCTTGGAGACGAGCCTCCCTCTCCCAAGGCTCGGTGTCTGCATGCCATGAGCATCCAGGGGTCTGGGCATCCAAGGGCCTCGGGCATCCAGGGGTCTGGGCATCCAGGGGCCTTGGGCATCCAGGGGTCTGGGCATCCAGGGGTCTGGGCATCCAGGGGGCTCGGGGATCCAGGGGCCACAGCAGCTGCCAGCACGGCGCAGTTAGCAGAGGCTGTAACGGTCACTGAGGACAGGAAGCAGGGACGGGCCATCTCCCCTGCCTGAGCCCTGGCCCCGTCTCCTCCCTGGGCTACAAGGAGGGGCTTCTCTAGAAGGAACCTCCATCTGCTCCAGGACTCACACCTGTGTCGGGAGCTGCCTTCCACAAGTCCAGGCCTGACGACACCTCCCACCCTGGATTGGGCGTCCTTCACATTCAGGCAGGTGCACTCATCCGGGTGCTCGGGGACCTGCTCCGCACGTCTGTGCAGGGTATACAGTTGGCTGGAGTGTGCCTATTGCATATTCCCTGAAACCAGGACGCCCCAAATGGTTCATTCTGATCGACTCAGTTTCATGGTTTGCTTGTGCATCTAAGACCTTCACATAGAGCAGGAGCGCCCAGCCTCACACACGTGTTCTCTGTGTGTGCTCCCCTCGGCCCGACTGGCCTCACGTGCTCACGCTTCATCTCCTTGGGTGTAACCTGAGTGGTGTAGGAAGTGGGAGTTCGGCTCCATTTTCCTCCAGGCAGGGAGCTGTTCACACCCCCACACTCTCTGTGTCTGACTCAGCCCCTGAGGCTCCCCATCCCCCTGTGTATGTGCTCCCCCTCCCCCTGCTGCAGGTCCTCCCGCTAAGGCTCCCCATCCCTCTGTGCAGGTGCTCCCCCTGGGGCTTCCCATCCCCTTGTGCAGGTGCTCCCCCCGAGGCTCCCCCTCCCCCTGCTGCAGGTGCTCCCCCCGAGGCTCCCCCTCCCCCTGCTGCAGGGGATCCCCCGGGGAGGTCAGAGCGCATCTCTTGCCCGTTCTGCCCGTGGTGTTGGCCTCCTTTCCAGTTTTGGGCACTGGTGCCGGTGCTGCCAAGGTCCCGTGTGCTTCGGTGGACCCGTGCGGGTGTTTCTGCGGGACTCTGGCCGGTGTGGGATCACACCGCGTCCCAAGGTGCTAGGACCTTCGCTTCTGAAGGGATAGTGTCCTTTCCTTCCTCAGCAGCACAGGGGACAGTCCTGTGTCCCACTTCCCGACCCGTGTGGGGCAGCAGGTGCGTGTGCGCGAGGTGGGCAGCTCCCTGCCTGGAGCCTAGGCCGGGTCTGGCTCTGAGCGCTCCCTCCCTGGAGCCCGGGCCTCACCGCGCTTGTTGCTGTGATCGTTTGTGTGACCGTCACATGTCATGACATCTGTTAGGTGAGTCACCTGTGTTGGCAGCTCTTTTATTAGAACTGACTCAGCCATTTGTACATTTTGGGATGATTTTTTTTGAATGATTTCATCAAATTCCCCAAATCCTGATGAAATTTTGAGCGGGACTGTGTTGATTCTGTTTCATACGCTTCAGTACGACTTGAAAGCAGTCTTCACAGAGATCGTGTGCGTTCTTTGTGGGACTGACAATGTCCTCGTGAGACGACTTCACCTAAAATTTTGTCGTTTTCGTGACTTCTGTTTCCGTTTTGCGTGAACACTGAGCTGGGCGTGGCTAGTGTGGCGGTGACGGTTGAGTTGACCTTGTGTTTGATGAACTTGCTGGATTCCTGTATCGGCGATTTAATTTTATCTGTGTTTCTGTCGGGATTTCTATGTTCAGGCTTCGCACCCATGGATTATGACTCTTTTATTTCACATGCCTGTGTGTCCGCGGCCAGCGCTCCTGGCACCACATTAGACGTCAGGGATCGCAAAGGTCTAATGAGCCAACTTGTGTTTGGTCTGACTTTGCTGGAGATGCACGTATGCTTCTGTGGAGTGGGATAGTCACTGTAGGTTTTCATTACGTAGTCTCAACTCCGAGCACTCTCTTTAACCTTCTCATAGTTCTATTTTTAATCTGAACAGATAGTTATTTTTACTCTAAGCAGTTTTTTTTCCCCACATCTCTTCAGGGCATCATGTAGCTTTAACCTTTAGCCTGTTGAATGGGGGGATTTCGTGGATGGATCTTGGAACGTGCTCGCGTTCAAAGAGAAATCGTGATCAATCACGTTGGATAACCCTCCAATAGGCGCTTGAGCCTGTGACACGTCATCGTGTGTCTATAAATAAAATAAATATTTGGCGATACATAAAATCCGCCTAAAATGGGGTCACCTCGCAAAGCAGCCGTCGGGGTTGGAAACCCCGTGGCACCAGGTGCTCCAGCGAATCCGTTGGCCGCCCAGCTGCATTGGTGCGAAGGGTGTCGACGGCCCTGCTGGCGTCCCCGTTCTCATCAACTCGGCTCCCTCCTTGGCCCAAGTCTGCACATTCCCAGATTTTCAAAAAATGTGTTTCTTCTCGGTTTTCCGGTTCATTAACACCGTGGCGTCCAGGGAAATAGAATTTTATTTCTCTCGAGCCTTTTTTATCGCCCTCTCTTATTTCGAATTATATCATCATCATCTCTGCTTTTTCCTCCCGGTCTTGACCAACGTTTACGACCTTGTGAAGATTTTCAGGCCTTTCGTTTTTTTCATGTATTATCCCTCAATTTCGTTGCTCTCTGAACGTGATCACCTCCTTTCTTCTTTGCAGGATGGCTGTGGGGGTGTGTGTGTGTGAGTGTTTGCTTTGTTTATTTTCTAACTTCTTGAAGGCTTAGCTTCATTTTTTTCACTGATATATTTTAAATCACAAATTCCTCATAGCACTTTAGCTGTGCCCCCCAAATAAATGTCGTGTGTTCATTTTCATTTTAAGTACTTTATAGTTTTATATGATTTTATTTTTTTCCCCAAATTATGCTGAATTGCATTTATTTAGGTTTCAATGAGATTTTTAACAGTACCTTTAAGTTACTAGATTCTAATTCTATCCAACTTTGGTCGCAAGACAGTCTGCGTGGCACCGGTTCTTTGGAAGTCTTGTCTGGTGCGTGGTGAACCTCTGGGTACTTGTACTCCTGCCGTGTCCACGCACATTTATATGGTGCATCTCTTGGGGTAAAGGCGTCTCTACATCTTCTTTTTCAGCGAGCTCCTTAATTGGATGACTTGAATATTCTGGATATTGGCTAATTTTTTTCCCCACCAATTCCACCAATCACTGAGAAAGACGTAAAATCGGGAGCATCACTAATCTGCCTCAGATCCCACGGGCCAAGCCCCTGTTGTTACAGATTCTGGGGCTGCGTGGGTCTGTTCTCACATCATCAGCCCCGTGTCCATGCCCCACCCATGCCCCTTCCTGGGTGCACCCTGCCCGTGGGCTCCCTGCACCTTCGAAGCCGCTCCGGGTCCGCCCGGGAGCTGTGGCCTGTCTGACGGGGTTCACGCACCCCAGCTTTCCCCGGATCAGTGTTTGTGGTGAATCACCACCCTCACCTTACTTTTATTTTCCATGTTGGAAACGCGCAAGGCTCAGCGAGAAGCTGCAGGAATAGAACAAGCAGCCCCAGCACGCGTGCACCTGGCTCACCAGCACTGACATTTTGCTGCGTCCACTTTTTTTTTTTTTATGATTTATTTACTTATTCATGAGACACAGAGAGAGGCAGAGACACAGGCAGAGGGAGAAGCAGGCTCCATGCAGGGAGCCCGATGCAGGACTCGATCCCAGGACCCTGGGGTCACACCCTGAGCCGAAGGCAGACGCCCAATCACCGAGCCACCCAGGCTTCCCATGTCCACTTTATTTCTGCGTGTGACTGCTGCTGTCGCTGTGATGTCACTACAGGGTGTTGCTGGAAGGTAGTGCACCTGACGCTAGCACGGCGTCCATGTCACCTGTGCTCAGTTACAGCTCTGTTTTCAAAAAGTCAACCTCAGAACCGTGACTTTTTACCTCAAATGCCCCAGCCGTCCCTCCTCAGAGGCGAGTTTTCTCTCACAACCCTGTGGACCTTTGTCACCATCAGGTCCTGTCTCGCCCCCAGAGTCCACGGTCGCCTCCATCAGCTGTCGGTGGTGGCCACAGGCCTGCCACGTTGTCGACGTCCCACAGTTGGTCTGGCGTTTCCCTGGGGGGTTTCCAGGGGCCCCTTTGTGGCCGGAAACCACAGACCTCGGCCTGCATCCCTTCCCCGCGCCCCCAAGGAGGCAGGTGGCAGCTCGGTCCCATTGTTGGCGTTGACTCTGGTGAAGTCAAGTGGTGAAGGCGGCTTGTGGTTGGTGTTGGGAGGTGGTGACTTTGGGGGGATCGGCTCACAAAGTGGGGCCCCGTGCATGGGGTTAGGGTCCTTACAGGGGAGACCCAGGGGGCATCCTGCAAGGACGCTGCGAGAAGTCACCCACCTGTACCCGGAGCAGGGTCCTGACCGCCCGCCTCCAGGGTGCCACAGGCACATCTCAGCGGGCTAGGAGTGGCCGGGTCTGTGGCCCACGTGTGTCCCGGGCCACAAGACAGGGGCCGATCGTAAGGGCTTCTCTGCCGTGAGGCCACCACGTTCTCCTCTGGGAGGAGCGAGTAAGCTGTCGGTGACGCTAACTTCCCACCTCGCGTAGCCATGAGTGATTTCTGTCTGGCGCGGCTGGTACTTGGGGATTTTCTGACCCTCTCGTGATTCTGCTTTAGGAGTCAGCGCACAATCCATTTCGGGCTTCCCTTTGTCTTGCTGTGTGTCCACCCTGCGTCCGTCGTTCCTGTCCGGGGGTGGGAGGGACTCGCGGGCCACCCCTCGTTCCATGGGCTGCTCTTGCCGCCTTGTCCTTCCTGGCGGTGCCCACACACCTCCGAGGGGGACCTTGCCAAAACCAGGTGCTGATGAAGCCCCTTTTGTTCGCTCCTGGGCTCACAGGCTTTCTCCCCCCTGAGGAGTGAGGGCTGCCCTGTGTTCTGGCCCTCGGAACGTGGGTGAGGGACATGCGCCCGCATTGCCGCGCACTCTTCCCTCCAAGGCCTCGAGGGTCCAGCAGAGGACCCGGGCTCTCTAGGGGATGGCGAAGCCCCAAGGGCACAGGTCTGGGTCCCGCAGCCTGCGCCCCCGGCCACTGCACCACAATCCCGCGTTGACTGCGTGAAGCACCGTCGAACTTTACCGCATCGTGTCAGAGAGGGAGGGGTGCACGTGTCACAGCAGGTGCGCGTTGGGGGGAGCCTCGCTAAGGTGAAGAGCGAGACGTGGGCTGGGTGCCCAGTGGGCACGCGGTGTGACCTTCGGTGGGGAACTAAACCTTGCTAAACACCCTGTCCAGGGTCTGCAGGTGCTCACCCTGCTTGGGCGGGCTGTGTTCCCCCGCTGACCCGCCGGGCCCCGCTCGCCCCGGTCACATGAGAGTGCTGGCCGCCTCCCAGACGAGCCGGCTTCGTGCACCCGGAGTCCCTCCTCTGTGTGGGGCGTTCGGATCGCCTGCTCCGTGCGCTCTCCAATCCCCAGCCCCTGGGACTCCAGTGGGGGCAGCGGCTCCCTCACATCGGATTCCAGGCACTCGGCACACGCCTCCTCCTGGGACCCCTGCTGCTGCGTCATTGTTACGAGTCACAGGCCTGGAGGCCTCACCAGGCAGTGACCACCCGGGTCTGCGTCGGAGCCGGGCTGCGACCTGGCGCTCAGCAGGGCCTGGAGAGCCGCCGGCTGGAAGACTCCGCTAAAACAGTGTCACCTGGATCGGATCAAGTTACCTGGGGCCAATTCCCTGGGCCAGACACACACCTGCACACATACACCTGCACACACGTCCACCCACGTACCTGCACATATACACCTAAACACCCAACTACCCACATATCTGCACATATGTACTTGCACATCTGTCTACCCACATACCTGCATGTACACCTGCACATACACCTGCACTCATATACCTGCTCACCCGTCCACCCACACATATCTGCACATATGTACTGGCACACCCGTCCATCCACATACCTGCACATACCTGCAAACACACCTGTACACATACACCTGCACACACACCTGCACACACACACCTGCACATACACACACCTGCACACACATACCTGCACACATGCGTGCATACATACTTGCATACATACACCTGCACACACACCTGAACATACATATCTGCACACACATACCTGCACACACACATGCACACATACCTGCATGCACCTACACACACACCTGCACACACACACCTGCACACACACACCTGCACACACTCTCGTGCACATCCACACACACACCCACACACATGCGCACACATACACCTGCGCAAAGCCTCTCTATCTCTTACACGCACACACTGCCCCCTGCACTGGTGCCCTGGGTCGTGGGGAGTCACAGCTGGCCCCGGCCCCTGTGGCATCCTGCAGGGAGCCCTGACTCAGCCCTGACCGCCAGTCCACACCGGGGCTGACTTCGCAGTCTCTCCAGCCCTGCACGGCATCCTGGACACTCCCCAGCAAAGGTGGAGGAGGCGGGATCGTAAATAACCCATCATTTAATTTCCCTTTCATGAGGCTTTGTCACAGTTGGGAGTGTTCTGAGCATCTGGCTGTGATGTGTCGCTTCAGCTTCCCACCCTCCAGAGCAAGGCAGGGGGGAAGCAGCATCACCCCTGCTGCCCACCCGGCCTGCCCCTCCCACCCCTGCCGGCCCCATGGGGGCCGGGCTCTGGGGGGACGTGCCACAGAACGGGGCCCTCGGGCCTCCTGTCCATGCTCCTGTCCAGTGCTGCTGGCAACGGCCGATGGTCAGACCAGGGAAGGAGATGCAGAGGTGAGACCCGCGTCCTGCGTTTCGGCCTTGGGACACTCACGGCTGCTTTACTTGTTTCAAGCATTCCATTTGCAAATAACTCAGCATTTAATTATGTCAGATTACAGATACATGCTTTGCAGATTTATGGAATCATTATGAATGCTGGAGAGAAACCACACTCGGAATCAGACCACTGGCATCCTCCCCATGGAGATGCATGTGCAAATGGTGATGGGCTTATGTGTAGCTCAGCTGGTGATGGAGCTGGGGGTCTCAGGTACCCCTGCTTATGGCTGGCCGGGGGGCTAGGAGCCTGCCTCTTGCCCAGCCCTCGGCCTCATGCCCTGGGCTGGGTCCCCTCTCTGGCTTCTCCCCCTGCTCGTACCTACAACTTACCCCTCACTGCCTTCTGGACCCCAGGGTGGGGGTGGGGGTGGGGGAAGAGGCCGTGCACCTGCCTGTGACCCTCCTCCTCCTCCTCTCCCTCTACTTCCTTAAGACTTTATTTTTTAAGAACAGTGTTAGGTTTAAACTTGAGCAGGAGGCAGAGAGATCTCCTTGTCCCCCCCCCCCCCCGCCCCGGAACACTTCCTCCTTCATTGTCAACATCCGCACCAGAGAGGGACGTTCGTTACAACCAACGAACTTACGCTGACGTAGCATTATCGCTCAGAGTGCGTAGCTGTTTAGGGTTTGGTCTGTGCATTTGGTGGGTTGGGACAAATGTATGATGACGTGCACCCACCATCGTGTCAGAGGAGTTTCTGCCCAAACTCCCCTCACTCTTCAGAACAGGTCCAAGAGCAAGCTTGGAGGTCCCAGGGGGAGAGGGCGGGGGGCTATGGGATGCGTGGTTTCCCAGGCCCCACCTTACCCTGATGTATGCAGAGCCCGAGGGAGGCCCATGTCTTCTCTCTGTGTCCTCCCCAGGGCCCACTGGACACCGGTGCTCCCATGTGTGGTGGAGAGTGTGCTCTGTGGCCAGCACGTCTGGTTCGGTCCAGTCGTCTCATGATGCACAAATTCAGGACAGCGGGGAGCACCTGCTCCTGCCAGTTCTTCACCAGTAACATGGGGAGATGGTGGGCAACGTGGTCAGGGGCAATGCAGGGAGGGAGGGAGGCCACTCCCGTGGAATGTTCCAGGCTCAGGGCCAAGAACACAGCATGTACCTAAGTGTCAGTCCCTGGATCTCCAGACCTCCACACCTCTCCTCAAGCTGCTGAGTCACATGTTGCTTCAGTAAAAATCATTTTTTTCCAAGTTCCTACAGGGCAGGGTTCTATTTTATGCCTTTGTGCAGTCCTTCAGCTAAATCTCTATCTGTTGTTTATTTTCCATCTCCCATCCTCCACCTATCCATCCTCCATCCATCTATCCATCTATCCATCCATCCACCTGTCCATCCATCCATCCACCCATTCATCCCATCAACCATCCATCATCCACCCATCCATCCATCCTGCATACTCCTTCCATCCTGCATACTCCTTCTATCCATCCACCCATTCACCCATCACCCATCCATCATCCATCCACCCATCCATCCTCCATACTTCATCCATCCATCCATCCACCAATTCATCCATCAGCCATCCATCCCTGTATTAATATATCTATATTCATCCACCCATCCATCCATCTTTAGCCATTTACCCATCCACCCATCCATCCATCGATCCACCCTTCCATCCATCCACCCATCCACTCATCCATCCATCCACCCATCCACCCATCCACCCATCCACCCATCCACCCATCCATCCATCCACCCATCCATCCATCCCCTTTCCTTCCACTAAGTCACCACTCACTCCTTAAGTATCTACTGACCTGAAGAAAAGCCAGCCTGTCAGGCTAGTCTCTGTAACAAGGTACAGAAAGGCGCCCTGCGTGTACGGCTTTTCCGTCCACCCTCACGGTGCAGGTTCTGTCCAGTGAGTGTGGCCAACTGGAGCTCTGTCTACGATGGCAGCTCCGGACAGTGCTGCTCCAGAAGACACCAGCGTGGCATGTGGAGAGTACTGAAAACCAGGCTCCCCCAGATATCCTGATGTACTTGGTCTCGGTGAGGCCAACCCCCAGCACTGCCACCCTCCCGGGTGATCCTGTCGTGTAACCGGGGGGGACAGCCAGACCCAGGGGATGTGCAGCTGCAAGAGCAGGTCCAGCGGGACTGAACATCCCCTCCCAGCAGCACTGATGCCACACCCAGAAGCTCGGCCTCTTGTCCGCAGCCTGCCTGGACTTGGGGTCCAGTGGGGGGTAGGGGTGCAGGGGGAGGCACGTGGATATTTGCTGGGTGAGTGAGTGTCTAAAATGGATGTATTTTCTGCCCCTCTGTGTCCTGCCGGGCTCCCAGGGGCGCGCTTGCAAGCGGTGCTGCCGAGCCCGCACAAATGACCCAGGCGTCTGTCCCGCGGGGGCAGGAGCGCTGTGGCTGCAGCCGGCGCTGCGGCGGCCCGGGAAGGTGACCGGAGCCCTCCACCAGACTGCCAGCCCCGAGGCCTCATTTCCATGCAGCGATCCCATGAGCAAATGGTTTGATTGTATTAGTTGAGGGTAATTTTGCACACTTCACAGTAGCTGCTCAGTTTACCTCTAGATTCTGCTGACGCTCCTAGGAATTTGCACAATAAAATAATGGGAAAACCACAGTAACCAGTGACGCTGAACCAGAAATCCCATTCAATCAAACTCTCGGAGCAGAGAGTGCTAATGGGCCCTGGTCAGCTCCTCCCCTGCAGCGGGCCCATCTGTGGCCTCCCCACTGCTGGCCTGCACGGCCTGCGCCCCCACTTCCTGTTCCAGACCCTGAGCCGTGCTGGATGACGCGGCTTTCATTTAGGGTGGCTGGGGTTTGAGGCCACACGGATCTCTGAACGTCAGAGCCAGGGTCCCTGTGTGGCGGGGGCTCTGACTGGGGGAGGCGGGGAGGCAAAGCCTGGGGAGACGCCGTCAGAGGACGGTGCGGGGCCCTCAGCCACTGGGGCCAGACATGCACCCGTGGGCGTGGTCCGCTGGGTGTCTGCAAGGAGGAGAAAGGGCTCCAGAGGTCAGGGCCAGCTTCCTGGGCAAGGGGCAGCCTTACTGATGGGAAGCGGCTGGAAGGAGAGGAGGAGGCAGGTGTCCTGTGCCCACAGGGAGAGGCTGGGAGGGGGACATGTGCCACATGCCACGGGCGGGGTGGGAGCCCCGGGAGGGACGTGCACACCCTAATCTCTGGAGGCTGTTTGTGGGGTGCCATTCGGAAGAGGGGACTTTGGGGTCCGATGAAGGATTCCAGGATGCTATCGTGCCGGGTCATCGGGGAGGCTCTGAAGGCAACCGGGGGAGTCCTAGCGAGAGAGCAACGGGAGATGTTGAGACTCAGACACACAGAGCGGAGAAGCCACGTGGAGAGGGAGGCAGAGACGGGCAGGAGCACCCTTCCCTGGGGCCTCGGGAGGGGGACGGCCCTGCTGACACCTGCGTTTCAGACCTGGGGCTCCAGACTGAGGGAGGAGGCGATCCTCAAGGCCGCCCAGTCCGCTGTTCCTGCGCCGGCCCCGCGAACCCTGCCTTCGCAGGCACCGTGCTCCGGGTCTTGCATGCTCCGGGTCTCTCATGTGCCCTCCTGCATGCGCCCTGGCAGCTGGACAGTGTCCCTGCATCCCTGGGCCGAGCTGGCCCCCGGAAAGAGCAAAGCCAAGGCTGCGTGGTCAGGAAGGGGCCCCGTGGAGCTGCCCGTGCCAGTGGGAGCGCGGGGAGGACCAGCCTACGGACGTGGGGCATCTGGCAGGTGCGGGCCCTGAGGTGCTGCTGAGCGGGGCCAGGCCGGGGACAGCGGCGGTGGGGGCACAGGTGGCTGAATGGCAGCTGTGGGGGTGCCACAGGGCGCGTCCTCTGCCGGCAGGTGCTGCAGCTTGAGGACTGAGGGCATCCCAGTGCAGTGGGGCTCGGGCGGGAGGGCAGGGCTGTGGGCCCCTTGCTGAGGTCACCCCGGGGCACAGCAGGCTGGGGGCTCGGGGGGCCCTTCAAACAGCCTTTTACACGTGTGCTCCACATTTACTAATTGGGTGCAGGCACAACCATTCATCGAATAGTAAATACTGTGTGATTTTCCCTTTTGTTCAAAGGCAAGGTTTTTTTAAAAAATCCACAGGGCCGCCCATGCCCACATTTCCGGCGCCCAGGGGTCCCGGGAGATTGGCGCCCGCCTGCGGGAGGACAGGCTTCCCCGCGGCCTGAGAACCTTCTGGCTTGTACGGAACTTTGTTCTTGTCTGGCTTTGTCACAGCACATAACCTCCTGCCACTTTAGGGTTTGCTTGGGGTCTGTTGTGATTCTCTACGTCAACCCGCTTCCTGGGAGACATGGTAATGGCTTTAATGTGTAGGCAGAGCAGATCACCGTCTCCCGGTCAAACACAGGCCCTGCAAGGCCGCCCGTGTTTCTGTGCTGGCACCGTCCCCAGCCCCGCGCCCCCGGGGCTGCTCCATGGGGTCAGGAGCTGCATCATGGGGTCAGGGGCTCCACCATAGGGTCAGGGGCTACAGGGGCTGCCCTGTGGGGTCGAGGACTGTTCTGTAGGGTTGAAGGCTGTGAGTGGCTGCACCATGGGGTCAGACACTATAAGGGGCTGTTCTATAGGGTCAGGGTCTGTGGGGGGCTATTCTATGGGGTCAGGGGCTACAGGGGGCTGTTCTGTGGGGTCAGGGGCTGCAGGGGGTTGCTGGTGGGCTGGGAGAGCACCCTCTACCTCTGCCTCTGCCACTGCAGCAGGGCTGCTGGATAGATCCCCCCTCCCCCCACACAGTGACCACCCCCACCCAGGCCCCCTGCATCCTGGGCACCATGAGGCCCGGCCTTGGGCTGCCTCACCCCTGCAGAGCCCGGTTCATTTAGGGGTGCCCGAGCAGCCTGCCACCCGGTCTCTGCTGCTGAGACCTCCAAGCGCCACTGGCCCGATGTGCGACTTTCACCCGAGAGGATCTTTGGTGGTGAGAGAACCCTGCACCCGACTGAGCGCTGACGGTCCCTGCTCCCTTGTCACGCCTGCCCCAATCATCCCCCATGGGGCAGCCTCTCCTCCCAGCTTCGGAGGTAATGACTGGCATCTGCACCCTCCTCCATGCGTCTACAAGGACAGTCTTGCACCGGAGCCTCCCGCGGCTCCACTGCCTAAGCCTGCCGACCTTGAGAGCACGGGGCCGGTGCCCGGGAGCCGCGGGGCTCTGCAAACAGGGCCAGCTTCCTGAGTCCCGAATTGTGCCTGCCGCGTGTGGACAGGCCCGCCTAACTGGCGGAGGCGCACACGGGCCCAGTCGCTCATGGGCACGCGCCCCCACCCCTGCACGCACAAACACGCAGGCACACACAGCAGTGCACACATGCACACTCACGCACACCTGCCGTTACGGGTGCCGGGCGGTGTGATTCCCGGAGGCTCCCACCTACCCCTGACCCCCGGGGCCGCCTACCTGGAAGCTGCAGAGGGCTGCTGCGTGTCTGTGGACACGACGCCCACAGGGGGACGGAGGCTGAAGGGTCTCCGAGACGGAACCAGCCCCTCTGCCGCGTCCAGGCCACAGTCCCTCACACCTGCAGCCCCGCGGCAGGAGCTGGGCCCTGGCTTCCATCTGCTCCCGTGTGCGGGGCCCCGGGCTGTGCGTCGCCTCCTGTCCTGTCTGCCAGGGGCACAGAGCAGCCGCCAGCCCCCCGGGATGTGATTAGGGACGGGGACGGTGATGCTTCGTACCTGCGGGGACCGGCCAGACGGGGGCCTGCTGCAGGCCGTGGCCGTGCCCCTCAGTGTTTCTGCACACTCCCTCGGCGGCGCGGTGACTCAAGCGTCCCCTGAGCTGCTTGTGGGCCTGGAGGAACCGGGGGTGGCGGGGGAGGGGTGTAAATGCCTCGGCTCAGCGCGGGGCCTCCATGGGCAGCTGGGAGGAGCCGCGGCCGGGTCCCTCCACCCCAACGTGGCCGCAGGACGGGAGGAGGCCTGGGTGTGCTCTTGGGGTTCACGTAGAACTACGGGCGCTGCCGGGCGTCCCCTCTCTTCCCATCAAAGGGCAGCGATGAGGGGCCAGAGCCCGTCAGATGCTGTGGGCCCTGCAGAGGAGGGGTCCCGGCCCGCATGGTGCACCCTCGTGCCCTGGGAAACCCTGAAGTCCTGTCTGGTTCGCAGCCCCGAGGTCAGGCTCTGTCCTGGGCACCAGCTGTTCTAAGATCCTCGCTGACCTGAGCTGATGTTGTGGTGGGGCTCCCGGGGCCACCTGAGCCCCACATGTCCTCACCACCCTGCCTGGGGCCTCGAGCCTCTCCAGCCTCCCTGCCTCCTCCTTCTCCTTCTACTGGAGCCCAGCCTGGGGATGACCTGGAGCCCTGAGTGTCCCGAGCTGGAGATGACCCGGAGCCCTGCATGCCCCAACCTGGGGATGACATAGCTCGGTCGCTTTCAGGACACCTCCAGGAGCCTCCCAGCATCGGAGCCCTTCACGGGCACGTTGTCCTTGGCGGCATCTTCCCAGCTGCTTCCCCCTCTGTCAGGTCCCTTCTCGGGCCTGCTGGCCTTGCTGGTGGCACATGGAAGCCTGGCACTGCTCTCGGCCGCGGGGAAGACCCGGGGAAGCCATGTGTCCGAGGGAAGCAAGTGTCCTGACCTCACCCTGGTCGAGCAAGACAGGGGCTGACAGCCTCACCACCCTGATTCTCCGTGTGCATCGGGGGGAGGGTCTCCATCAGGCCTCCCGATCGAGGGGACTCCTTCATCGGTGACCTCGAGCCCTGACCTGGTCAGCCCCGGATGTCAGGAGGAGGCTGTGGGCACATGTGTGACCCTGCTGGTCTGGGACATGGCTGGACATCAGTGAGCTCGTGTGGAGCGGGGCCCAGAGCGGGGACAGTGACACTGCTGCCCAAGGCCTTGGACTCTGGGTGCCACCCAGACACCCCTTGCCTCCCTGCATTGGCCCCTATGACCTGCCTGAAGGGTCAGACACCACCGTCACCTCTGGCACCTACCATGGGCTGTATCCGAGCTGCCCCTGAGGAGGCCCCGGCCGGCAGGACAGGCCAGGTGGGGCCCAGGTGGGGCACATATAGTGTCCTTTTCGGGCTTTCCCACGCACGGCCATCTGTGACCCCGGGACGCACAGGCTGGCACATCCGTGGGCTCTGCAAGAGACAGGTGTGAACCCCGTGGGCTCACCCCTTGTCCTGGCGGCGACAGCGCGGTGGGCCCTCTGCACGCAGACGCGCTTCCTGGAGAGGGGGGTCTCGGCCTCTGCTGCGCGCAGGCGCTCCGTCCCTCGGTGTGTGGGCCCATGGGACGAGTGACAACACTGGCAGCCCTGGGGCACAGGCGCGGTTTCCAAGGCCCCACTGCAGCCTCATGGGCCCCCGGGGGGTGTCAGGCTCCTTGCCCTCGTGAAACCCCTTCCCTCATAGACGAACAGCCCGTCTGGAAAGCGCCTCGAGGCTCTACAGTGGCTCCCGAGTAAGTCCCGACATGGGGAACCCTGGAAACGTGGTCCTGCTCCGTCACTAACCAGACCAGAGGATCCAGGTGACCTTCTGCACTTGGCGACATGACGCTGGGGCCGCGTGGTCCCCTGCAGAGATGTGAGGCCCCGTCGTGTTGGCACATTGGCTGATCTGGAAGTTTCCGTCACGGAAGCCGCTCTCCCAGGCAGGAGGGCCGACCAGGGGGTTGCATCTCTCTGTCCTGACGGCATGTTAGCCCCTCCGCCAAGCCTGCCCCAGGAAGCAGCTGAACCCCAAGAGCGTCCTGCTCGCCGACCCCCCTCTTCACGTTCTGTGTCCAATAGACTCTGCATGCGGAGCAACCTCAGCTTCACAGAGCGTCCCTGTGAGTGCCACGCGGCTCCCCGAGGCTAGAGGGCCCTGCACCGGGAAGCCCAGGCTAGGCCTTCCCAGGCCCCCGCGCCCCCACACCTGTCCACCTGCTGCCCAGGGTCCTGTCCTGCCTCCGAGCCACCTACTCTGAGTAGTCGTGTCCCCGGGTCCTCGGGGCGTGACCGTCTCCAGGGCCCCTGGGGACTAGCCCCTCCCTCATCTGGGTTTTTCTCATGTTTTCAGGTGAGGAGGCAGGTTCTCGGGTGTAGGGAGGGGGCCCCTGTCTGCTCACACCTGGGCCACCCCCTTGTCCCGCCACCCTTGTCCCACCCGCTGACTTCCCGTCTGCGTGGCACAGATGCGCCAGGATAACTGGGGACGGACGTAAGGGGGTCGCTGGGGTCTTGGCTTTTGCGACTCAGGGAGGGCGGCCGCCCGCGCCCGCAGACAGCAAGCATCACGTCCCGCAGCGAGACCAGGCTGGCCCTCCTAACACAGGCCCCGGATCCAGGCCACACCCCACCCGGGCTCAGCTGTGGCAGGGTCGTCCCCACCAGCAGTGACTCTGCTTCCTCTTTTCCTCCAGCCTCCGTCCTACACATCCTGTCCAGCCAGGCTGCTTCCCGCTTGCCGCAGAACAGACCCTCACGCCGCGACCTCTGCTTCTGCCAGCAGGTGACATGACACTTCTCTTGGCCTCAGGGGGGAACTGTCCAGGGCTCCTTGGTCCTCCAGGGTGTGGGGTGCGGGGACGCGGGAGGATGTCCCGGGACAGCAGGACCCCGTGGCCAGCGTGTGGGACGTGTTGGGGTTCCCTCGGGGATTGGGCTGTGGAGTCCTGTCACCAGGAGCAGTGCCACGTCCCCTGTGCTGACGCCTGTCATTTAGGAGGCTGGAGGAAGACGGGGGCCACTCAGGGAGCCCGGCATCACAGCTGGGACACCCGGCATTGAGGGAGACACTGTGTTTGGAGCATTGTCACGGTGCCGCTGCAAACAAATCATAATCCAGCTACATCACGGGTCGGGGGAAGAACCGTGAGATCCCAGGCCCCAGATGACGCGGAAGGGATGGGCGCACACAACCCGGGGCCTCCTGCTAACGGGGAGGCTGGTGACGGGGTGCTCAGAGAGTGACGTGCCTCAGGGCTTGGGGGCCGGGGCAGGGGAGCGGCCGCAGAGGACAAGTTACAGGCAGGAGCGGCACCTTCTGTGTCCCTGCGGCTGCCAGTCTGGTCCTGAGCCCAGAGGAATGCCTGCCCCTGCACGGGGGTCTCGGCCCAGCACCCCACAGGTGGCCCCAAGGCAGGGACATATCGAGGGTCAGGCCCGGTTCCCTTTTGGCAGCAGACCCCAGCTCCGGGCCGTTTGGCTGTTCGGTCCGTCCCCCCCAGTCCAGCAGTGACGCTTCCCCGGAATTTCCACCCGCTGAGCTGACCTTTGTAGCAACGCAGAATCAACCCAGCCCCTTTGCTCCAGGCCCGCCCTGTAGATGCTTGAGGGGAAAAGAGAAAAGGACCCTCCTGTGTCCTGAAGTACAAGGTTCGGCTTCCCTCCTGCCCGAAGCTCTTCCCCCCTCCAGACCAGGGTGCCTGTGCGGGGTGCCCGGCCTGGCCCCGTCGGGGGCCTCATGAGCCTGTGTGGGGTGCCCGGCCTGGCCTCGTCATCGCTCACACCAGGTGCAGCCTTCGAGGCTCCCTGGAGAGGAGCCTGGAGGAGCCGTGAAGTCAGCGGCCGCCTGGTCTCCGCGGCATCAGCAAGGCTGGCGACACCTTCCCCAGACGCGACGTCTTGTTTCCCATCCTCGTTGCCGCGGGAGCTCCCGGCCTGGGCTGGAGGCGCTGCCCAGAACCCGGCTGTGTTGTGCACAGCGATCCTCACACGGGGCTGTGGGAGCTGCACGCACCTGTCCTCCCGACGTGACCCTGGGTCTGGCCTGAGGGAGCGCGGTGACAGCGTCCTCGCCTTCCTCCCGCGCTGCTCCCTCCGGGCCTCGCGCCCCGGCCTCCCAGGAGGAGAGTCCCCGGCTCTGCCTCCCCCTGCCCATCCCAGGGCAGCTCTGGGATTCCAACTCCAGAAGTGGTGCCGGGGTTCACCCCTCACCTCGCACAGACCTCTCAGCCCGACCGAGCGTGGCCGCCCTGCTCCCTGCGTGACCCTCTCGCCGCGTGTCACAGTCATGGGGGTAGCATTTGTCCTCCTTTTGCTTTATGATTGTTCACTGCTTCTCTATTGTCCCAAACCTGTGCAGCGTTGGCCCCAAACCTGGCGATGCCGCCTGCCTAGGAGCTCCCGGCGGCGTCGCCCTCTGTTCTTTCCTCCTCGGCTGGTGACCGAGGGCTCCAGTTTCCTCTGCAGTTTGTCTCTCGAGCTCCCGCCCGAGCCTGGGGGGCGTCTGCGAGTTTCCCACAAGCTCGCTGTGGGGTGTTTGCTGCACCCTGGGGGCTGGCACTGGGCACCGTCCTTCCCCAGCTGTTGGCAGGAGCGCAAGCTGGAGCAGCTGCTCTGGAGAGCAGCGCGGAGGGGTCTCCAGGAGTGCACGGTGGGGCTCCCCTCTGACCCAGCAATCCAACTTCCGGGTATTTATACAAAGAAAACAAAAACATGCACTTGAAAAGCGTCTGCACCCCCATATTCACTGCCACCTTCTCTCCGACAGCCGAGAGGCGAGAGCGGCCCGCGTGTCTGTGGATGGGTGAGTGGAGGAAGCCGAGGTGGCGTGTACACAACGGGACAGCGCTTGGCCACAAAGAAAGAATGAGATCCTGCAATACCATGTGTGGCCCTCGAGGGTGGTTTGCTGCGTGAAATGAGTCAGAGAAAGACAAATACCGTATGATTGCTCTTACACGTGGATCTTAAGGGAAAAATCAGCTCATAGATGCAGGGAACAGATGGCTGGTTGCTAGAGGCGGGGGTGCGGGTGCAAGAAATAGGTGAACAATTTTTCTTTCCAATTGTTTGTTTAAATAAATTGAATTGAAGAAGAAGAAGAAGAAGAAGAAGAAGAAGAAGAAGAAGAAGAAGAAGAAGAAGAAGAAAAGAAGAAGAAGAAAGAAGAAGAAGGAGGGCAATCCAGGCGCCCTCCACAGGGCCCTGTCATCCTTGTGCTCCCTTCTGGGGCTGGGCCCTGGTGGGCCTCCCTGGCCACGTGTCCACTGGTCTCCCTGGCTGGTCTGTGCAGGTTGAGGTCAGGGGTACTCACAAGGCTCCGGGCTTCCTCGTCTCCTGCCCGTGGGACCTGACGGGATGCCACCTGTCCGGGAAGCCCCTCCGGAGCACGTGCATCAGAGCACGGTCAGGATTCCCCAAAACCCAGATGCATGGCGCCCTGGGGTCACTGCGTGAGGGGGAGAGCTTGCAGCCTGGCGTCTCCTGAATGTGAGCTGTGACACGGGGCCCGGGGCATGCTTCCCCACCGAGTCCTCGTGCCAACCAGCGAGGGGGCGTCTTTCTCCCCATCTTACAGTCATAGAAACTGAGGCCTGGCGAGAGGACGTGGCACGCCACAGGCCGGACCTCCGGCGCCCAACATTTGGAGAGATCTGAAATGAAACCCGAAAAGCAGGGGCAGGACGCTGGGGGACCTGCGGCTCCTCCGCGTGGAGCGAGGGCAAGGGCAGGCGGTCTGCGCCAGGCGGGGGGGCGGGGGGGGGACGAGGGGAGGTGAGCCGCGAGGACAGAATCCATCATCACCGCCGTTACCTTCTTCTTAAGAAGCCCTTGGAGCACCAGCTGCCTGTGGCCCATCCACATGCAGTGGATTGCCCTATTTGTCTTCCTGTAGAAAGTGAAAAATCTAGAAGGCAGCTGTAAAAAAAAAAAACCCGTGAGGCGCTTCCTAAGCCGCCATCAATCCTGCGAGCGGATGTTGACTCGGAGCATTAATTCACCCACTAATTGCTTCCCCCGGCCGGGCTGCTCGCGGCCTGTCTTCGGCTGCGCCTGGCAATTAACATTTTGTTTTTAGGAACGTGGCCAAGCCCCAAGCTCCGGGAAGGCCCAGCGCCAGAGCTCTGGGATGCAAACCCTGGAAGCCGCCAGACCTGGATTTGGAGGGTTCTGGCTCCAGGTCGGTGCGACGACGGTCGCGGGCAGTGGGTGGCAGGGACTCAGGTGCAGGGACGGATGGGCTGCAGCTTCCCTGCCGGGTAGGTAACCTCTGTGCGCTGCCTGGAGGAGGGGGCTGCTCTGTCAGGCTCAAGGGTTCGGCTGTCCTTCCGACGCTCTTGGGGAGCCCTGGGGCCGTGGGGATGCGGATCCCCTCCAGGGGCCCTCAGACATCCTCACGTTTGCAGCATCTGCCCAGTTCCCTGTTCACTGGGGGCCTAGGCCTCTGTCCCGGGAGCCCGTTCATGCCCCTGGGCCCTGAGTCAGGATCCTCCTTGTGCCCCCACAGCTGACCCTGTGCTGGGCACCCAGGCTGCTGCTGCCCTTGGAAGCATCCAGGGTCTTTGCGGGACGGCAGCGGCGGCCTGTCCCCAGGGGACCCCAGGGTGGGCAGAGCGGCAGGGAGCACGTGGGGGTCCGGCTCCCAGGAGGCAGCTGGGGTCCTGCTGTAGAGACCCAGCCTCATGGGCCTTGGGGAGCGCCGCCACACAGTGAGGGGCGCCAAGCCCTTTGTGCTGACGTGGAAACTGAGGCACGGGCAGGGGTTGCTTGAAATCCCCCCCGGAGAGGCCAGGAGAGCCCATGTGTGCGGGACGCTCCCTCAGCGCTGGGCGGCGCTGGCTCCCCGGGACCCGCAGGCCAAGGTGCCGGTCCCTCCAGCCCCAGGGCACAGGCTCCTCCTGCACCTGCTCTCACCTGCCCACAGAGCCCGACTCCTGCGAGGCCTCCTCCCGCGGGGCCTGGCCATCTGTGCACCTCACAGCCCGAGCAAGAACTGGCCGCCCGCAGCAGCCCCCACCACCAGGGCGGGCACGGTCCCCAGGGAAGGTCCCCAGGGAAGACGCACGCTGGGCTCTGTCCCTGCACCCACACCGATGCCATGGAGCCCCTGGGCTACCAGGCCTCGACTCTCCTCTCTCTGGCCCCCGCCACCCCCAGAACTGTGCCCCGTGGTGCCCACACCGTGTGAGTGAGTGGCCGTGCACCCGAGGGCAGCAGCTAGAGGAGGCCTCCCCTCATTTCTCTGGGTACAGATGCGCAGATGTGCCGTGCACCCCGCAAGGGCGCTTCCCCAAGGCAGCAGCGTCCCTCCTTCCCCTTCAGAGCCCCCTGGCCCAGCAGAAAGTGAGGAAAGCGCCCCTGAGGCCCAGGGTTGGCAGGTGGAGGGCTGCCCCCGGCTGATGGGGCAGTAGGTCGAGGCCAGCAGGTATGCGCCTCTGGGGAGCCAGCTACCGCGCAGGGAAGACTCCCGACACCCCGATCACCCACCACCGCCCCCTGCGGCTCTCACCAGGCCCTGCTGACTCCTTGCTGGTGGGAAAGTGAGGGGCATTCAGGTCACGAGCGTGACTCACAGGGACTGTGTGGCCCTGGAGGCTCCCGGCGGAGCCGTATGTTTGTGGGCTCAGGGGTCCACACAGAAGGGAAGGAAGAAAAGCACGGACTCGGCTGGGCGCAGAGGCCTCTCTCCAAGCCACGGCCCCGCCGGCTCCAGGGTTCCGTTGTTTCTGGCTTGTCGGAGAAGGAGGCATTTCTGTCCATTATGCCCCAAAGGAGCACAAGTAGGGGCAGGAGGAGCACAACGGGCCCTGGAGGATGGGAGCAGGAGTGCCTGCCCCGACCCTGTGCCTCTGAGGCCTCCTGCAGGGGGACGCGGGCATGACCCCAGGGTGGGGGCTGGCCCCGAACAGCATCTTGTCTCGAAACCTCAGCCCTCAGAATCTGGGGCAGATGAACGCCCGTTTTATGGAAGGAAAAACGGGCCCAGGGAAGCTGGGTGGTCAGGGGCCACGGCGAGTGGGGGTGGCTGGGGCTGGGAGCGGGGAGGACTCCGCATGGAGATGTGCAGCGAGGATGGCGAGGAGCCCCGAGGGGTCTGCACACTCCACACAGGAGGGGGACCCGGAGCCAAAGCACCTGCCTGCCCGCAGGCGCCCCCGGGGCTTGGGCTTGCACCCCAGGGAGCCAGAGCATGGCTTCCCGTCGCCGTGGCCCGATGGCTGGTCTGCTGGGGGGGCTCCCCGCTCCTCCTGGAGCTCATTCCCAGGGAGGCCATGCTGTTGATGGCACTTTGAAGACAAGTAACACTTTCAACGTTTCCGTTGCCAATTTTTGTCTCTAGCGTCTAGAAATAGAATTGAATTTGTTGACCGCGAGGTCCCCCGAGCTTGTTAAACGCACTCACTCTTCCGAAGGTTATGATCCCTTTGGTCGTGAGGCCCGTGGTCAGGATGCCTGATTCTTACGCATCCGAGAGGATTTGATTTGCTGGGGTTTCGTGAAGGATTTTGCAGCCCGTGGTCATCAGAGGGACGTGGTCTCTGACTCTGTGACCCTGTACCCTGGGCCCCCATATGACCTCGCTGCCCTTTACGATCGACTCTCCAGATTCTTTGTATTTGATCGCGTCCTGCGTAAACAACAGATGTCCCCCTGCTCTAACGGCCCCTCACTTTTAACTGGAGGTTTTGGTCCATTTATGTGACGTGATTACTTGTTTTAAATCTACCGTCTTTCTATTTTCCATTATCCCATCTACTCGTTGCTCCTTCTTCCTGCCTTATTTTGGATTAATTGAGTATATTTTACCATTTTTCCCTCCTCTAATGCTCTTCTTTTTTTTTTTTTGGTTTACCTTATTGACATATAATTTGTATAAGACACACGGATCCAAATGCATAATTCCGTGAATGTTGTGACCACTGCCACCAAGATACAGAGGACTTCTAACACCCCTGAGGTCAGCTGCGCCCTTGGCAGGCAATCCACACGCCCACGCCAGCCGCCATCGATCCATATCCGCTTCCTCTTGCCCTAGCTCTGAAGTTTCTAGAATGTTATGTCAATTGAATTGTGTAAATTGAGGGTGACTCACATCGGGCTTCCTTAGCGCATTGGGATGCATCTAGGTTGTTGTGCGGTGTAGGTAAAATTCTCCGTTTAGCTCTGCTGCACGGATGGCGAGCGTTCCTCAGCGCAGAGGCTGTGGGCTCAGGTGTGCACCCGCCAAGGCGCACCTGGGTTCTTAGCAGCTTCTGGTGATGGCAGACGAAGCCGAGCTGTGTGAATATTCATCCCCAAGTCTTTGTGGGCATCTGTTTTCACTTTTCATTCCGTGGGCACCTTCCCAGGACGGGAATTCCTGGGTTACGCGGTGAGCGGTAAGCATTGAGCGCCATGCAAAGCCTCTGAGCAGGTTTCTGAAGAGGCTGCCCTACTCTGCCCTCACGCCAGCAGCTGGGAGCACTCCAATCGCTCTCCATCTGGGGCCATACTCGGTGTCTCCTAAATGCTCCCCATCCTGGCGACTGTGAAGAGGTACATCCTTAGGGTTATTTATTTATTTATTTATTTATTTATTTATTTATTATTTTTGGTATATATTTTATTGGGTTCGATTTGCCAACATATAGCATAACACCCAGTGCTCATCCCATCAAGTGCCCTCCTCAGTGCCCATCACCCAGTCACCCCAACCCCCCACACCCACCTCCCCTTTGACTACCCCTTGTTCGTTTCCCAGAGTTAGGAGTCTCTCATGTTCTGTCTCCCTCTATAATTTTTCCCACTCATTTTCTCTCCTTTCTCCTTTATTCCCTTTCACTATTTTTTATATTCCCCAAATGAATGAGACCATATAATGTTTGTCCTTCTCTGACTGACTTCACTCGGCATAATACCCTCCACTTCCATCCACATTGAAGCAAACGGTGGGTATTCATCATTTCTAATGGCTGAGGAATATTCCATTGTATACATAAACCACATCTTCTTTATCCATCATCTGTCGATGGACACCGAGGCTCCTTCCACAGTTTGGCTATTGTGGACGTTGCTGCTAGAAACATCGGGGGGCAGGTGTCCCGGCGTTTCCCTGCATCTGTATCTTTGGGGTAAATCCCCAGCAGTGCAATTGCCGGGTCATGGGGCAGGTCTATTTTTAACTCTTTGAGGAACCTCCACACAGTTTTCCAGAGTGGCTGCACCAGGTCACATTCCCACCAACAGTGCAGGAGGGTTCCCCTTTCTCCACATCCTCTCCAACAGTTGTGGTTTCCTGCCTTGTTAATTTTCCCCATTCTCACTGGTGTGAGGTGGGATCTCATTGTGGTTTGTATTTCCCTGATGGCAAGTGATGCGGACCATTCTCTCATGTGCTTGTTGACCATGTCTATGTCTTCCTCTGTGAGATTTTTCTTCATGTCTTTTGCCCATTTCATGATCGGATTGTTTGTTTCTTTGCTGTTGGGTTTAATAAGTTCTTTATAGATCTTGGAAACTAGCCCTTTATCTGATATGTCATTTGCAAATATCTTCTCCCATTCTGTAGGTTGTCTTTGAGTTTTGTTGACTGTTTCTTTTGCTGTGCAGAAGCTTCTTATCTTGATGAAGTCCCAATAATTCATTTTTGCTTCTGTTTCCCTTACCTTCATGGATGTATCTTGCAAGAAGTTGCTGTGGCCAAGTGCAAAAAGGGTGTTGCCTGTGTTCTCCTCTGGATTTGGATGGAATCTTGTCTCACATTTAGATCTTTCATCCATTTTGAGTTTATCTTTGTGTCTGGTGTAAGAGAATGATCCAATTTCACTCTTCGGCACGTGGCTGTCCAATGTTCCCAGCACCATTTATTGAAGCTATCCAACATAGTACTAGAGGTCCTAGCCTCAGCAATCAGGCAACAAAAAGAAATAAAAGGCATTCAAATTGGCAAAGAAGAAGTCAAACTCTCCCTCTTCGCCGATGACATGATACTCTACATAGAAAACCCAAGACTCCACCCCAAGATTGCTAGAACTCATACAGCAATTCGGCAGTGTGGTAGGAGACAAAATCAATGCCCAGAAATCAGTGGCATTTCTATACACTAACAATGAGACTGAAGAAAGAGAAATTAAGGAGTCAATCCCATTGACAATTGCACCCGAAAGCATAAGATACCTAGGAATAAACCTAACCAAAGAGGTAAAAGATCTATATCCTAAAAACTACAGAACACTTCTGAAAGAAATTGAGGAAGACACAAAGAGATGGAAAAACATTCCACACTCGTGGGTTGGAAGAATTAATATTGTGAAAGTGTCAATGCTACCCAGGGCAATTTACAGATTTAATGCAAAATACCATGGACTTTCTTCAGAGAGTTGGAACAAATCATCTTAAGATTTGTGTGGAATCAGAAAAGACCCCGAATAGCCAGGGGAATATTGAAAAAGAAAACCAGAGCCGGGGGCATCACAATGCCAGATTTCAGGTTGTACTACAAAGCTGTGGTCATCAAGACAGTGTGGTACTGGCACAAAAACAGACACATAGATCAATGGAACAGAATAAAGAATCCAGAAATGGGTCCTCAACTCTATGGTCAACTAATATTCGACAAAGCAGGAAAGACTCTTCACTGGAAAAAGGACAGTCCCTTCAATAAATGGTGCTGGGAAAACTGGACAGCCACGTGCAGAAGAATGAAAATCCTTAGGGTTTTAATCTGCATTCTTCTGGAAGGTGACGTTGGGCATCTATTCATACGCAGATGAGCCACATGCTTCTTAGGTCAAAGCATCTGCTCAAATATTTGCCCGTTCCTTAAATGTTATTTACCGTCTTGTGATTGAGCTGTGAGGGGTCGGCATATATTCTGGATGGAAGTCTGTTATATACGTTTCACAGCGTCCTTTTTGCTCCCAGCCTGTGGTTTGCCTTTTCATTTTCTTGTGTCTTTCGCAGAGCAAACATTTCAAGCTGGATGAAGACTCATCAGTGACTTTTAAATGTTTTGTAGTTCAAGTTTCTTACTATCTTATTAAATCTTGACTTAACAGAAGGTCACTGGTGTTTTCTAGGACATGTTTTCCCCAAAGGTCCACGGTTTTATCACTTCGATTTAGTTGCATTATTTACTCCAAGGTAATTTTTCTGTATGATGTGCGCACTCACGGTCCATTGTTCCTGCACACGGTGTGTATCCTTTGTAGGCACTTGTTGGAACTATTGTGATTTTCTAATGAATTATCTTGGTGCCTTTGTCAAAAAAAAAAAAAAATCCCTTAACTATGCTCCTGCGAGCCGGCTTCTGGATTTCAGTTGTATCCATGTCTACGCCTGTCTCTCTGCCCCGATTCCGTCCTGGCTGCTTCTCTGCTATGCCTGAGAGCCGTTGGTGTAAGTCCCGTGGATTTGTGCTTCCTCAAAGCTACCTTGGTTCATGTGCCCCCTCTGCATGTGCACATAAACTTGGGAATAAGCTTATGCATGTCTCCAGGAAATAAATAAATAAATAAATAAATAAATAAATAAATAAATAAAACATTGGGATGTTGTTTGAGATGGCATTAAATCTTGATACCAAGAACTCATAAGTTAACAGTGATTTTGTAATCCACCTCACGGCCCTGACTTCTATTTCTCCACTTGCTGAGATACTGTGGAAGGTGGAAAAGCACCCCCGCTGGGACTTCCGAGCCCCAGTTGCTGGAAGCTGTGACTGTCCCAGCTTCCATGGCAAGGGGATGCAGCAGACATGGTTAGCGTGGGGCCTGCAGAAGAGGAGATTATCCTGGGCTGTCCAGGAGGGCCCCACGTAAGCTAAGAAACCTTTAAATTCCAAGGCTTTCTCTGCTGTGGTCAGAGGGGGTATGACCATGGGAGCCCAGTGGTTCCACTGGCTTTGGGGCCGGAGTGGGGGCCTCCAGCCCAGGAAGGCAGGGAGTCTCCAGGAGCGGAAGAGACAGGAGGACACACTCTCTCCCAGGGTCTCCAGGTAGGAACACAGCCCTGCTGATACCTTGATCTGAAAGGACACACACGCATCATGAGCATCGCAACAGGTGAGGTAGATGGAACTTATTTTTTTTTTAAGTCAGTGCTCAGTCGTTTGTGGCTAGCATTTCGAAATACACTGGTTTTCACAAACTGACCCTAAATCCAGTCCCCACGCCACATTCACTTATTAGAATAGCTTTTTTTTGGTAGATTCCTTGGACTTTTCTACGTAGAGGAGCATGGCTCCTGCGCATGAAGACCGTTTGTCTTCTTTCTCTGTAAACTGAGAGCCTCTCATAGCCTCTCTTGCTCACAAATTGTCTGGGGCTGCGGGCGAGACACGGGGAGTAGACGCTCCCGCCTTGTTCCCGGGCTCAGACGCTGCACGCGTCAGTGCAGGGTCCTTGCTTCTGTCCTGTTCACGTGGCATCACACGCGGTGTCACGTGGAGGACCCACCCGCCGACCCCGGCAGCTTGCTGAGCTGCCTTTACCGGTGTTGTGCGTGCACGTTCAGCGGCGAATGCCTTCTCTGTGCTCCATGTGCTTGTTTGTTCCCTGTTGACAGGCACTTGACACTAGCTGAGTTTCAATACTAAACCAATCTGTATTCCAGGGATTGCTCTCATTTGATAAGGATGTATTATCCTTTTAATACACGGAGTTGTTTGGCTGAATATTTTTAAAGGTTTTTTTAAAGATTTCTTTTTTTTATTTACTGGATTGAGAGAGAGAGAGAGAGAGAGAGAGAGAGAGAGAGGGGAGTGAGCACAAGCAGGAGCCCCAGAGGCAGAGGGAGAAGCGGCCTTCCCCCCTGAGCAGGGAGCCCAACACGGGGCTCCTTCCCAGGACCTGGGGTCATGAGCTGAGCCGAAGGCAGACACTCTCCAACAGGACCACCAGGCGCCCCAAGATTTTAGCATCTGTATAATCGATGTTGGTCCGTGATTTTCTTCTCTCTCAGCACCTCCGTCTGATCTGGGGTCTGGATGACGTGCTTCACTGTACTTCCCGTCACGTTTCTTAGACTGAGGTTTGCCGGACTCTGGATTTGATCCATTTGGAATGTTTTCAAGTATAATTACTTAAAATATTTGTTTTGCCCCCTTCCCTTCCCCTGGACTCCAATTACATGTATATTAGCCTCCTCTGTATCATCCCCAAAGTTACTGCCTACTTGTGTCTTTTTCCAGGGTTTTTTTTTTCTTTCTTTCTGTTTGTGCTTCTTTTTGGATCGTTTCTAAGGGATCGCTAAAACCATCCTTGTGCAGTGTCTAATCTGCTCTTAATCCCAGCTAGTACATTTTTCTTTTGAAACATTTTCTTTCATCTCAAGGAGTTTTGTTAGTACATAATGTACACATACAATATAATATAACATAATATAATATAATCTTCCATTTCTTTCCTAATGGTGCTCGCGTTTTTCCCCATCCCCAAATCTATGCAGTGTCTTCATAAAAGCTATTTTAACGCCCTTGTCTGTTACTTCCGTTATTTGCGTTATTTCTGTGCCTGTATTTACTGTTCAACATTTGAATAAAAATACAACGTGTGCAAGGAAGCAGAAAATGTGTTCAGTGTTGGGCATTGTGCGCTTTTTGCCTTTTTTTTTTTTTTTGCTACATTTTGCTGCATTCCTTCATTGTTATTGGAATAGACCCTGAGATGCTTTAACATCCCTTAGAATCAGTTGTGCCTTTTCTAGACTTGCTTTTCACTGTTGTGGGGGTGGGTCTGGAGCAATCTGTGGCCCAGGGTTGGCCTCCTATGAAGCAGCAGCCCCGGGAGCTGTGTGGGATGCTGTGCACATGGGATGCCGTGTGCATGGTGCAGCGGGGCTACCCCACCCCTGGGCGCACACTTGCCTGGCCTCAGGGTGCCCCAGGCCCACCTGCCCCCCCATGCTGCTGCTCTTCCTGCCCCTGCTCAGGCCACTGTTCTGCCAAAGACTCCAGGGCCCCCTCTGTGGACCTCATGGTCCTTCTGTGCATACCTCCTCCTCCTCCGATATTTTGACCCCAAATGCCACTCTGTCTTCCAAGCCAAGCCCGCCCACCAGCCTCTCCAAGGAGAAGCGGGGCCATCACAGGGCTCCCAGGCCATCCTGTGTCACCCCTGCCCAGTGTCTGAAGAATCAGTGTTTCGCACGCTCTGCTTTTCTAGTTGTTCAAGATAGCAGGTGAACCTAGTCCTGCTCCTCTGTCCTAGCGGGAAGAAAATAAACCTCTTGGCTTTTAACTTCTGTCCTTTTAATTTTATTTATTATTATTATAATTATTATTATTATTTATTCATGGGAGACACAGAGAGAGAGAGAGAGAGAGAGAGAGAGAGAGAGAGAGAGAGAGAGAGGCAGAGACACAGGCAGAGGGACAAGCAGGATCCCTGAGAGGAGCCTTATGTGGGACTCGATCCCAGGACCCCGGGGTCACGACCTGAGCTCAAGGCAGATGCTCAACCACTGAGCCCCCCAGGTGTCCCCATTTTATTTTTTAAAGCAATCTGTGCCCTGGGGATTCCACCCTGAGTTTAGTGCTTTCCCTGGCACGATCCTGGGGGTGCCTGGGGCAGCCGTGTGACCTTCCTCTCCACGTGTCGTGAGCCCCACGCACGTCGGTGACATCCGCTGACATCAGGAGGTGAAAGTGGCCGTCCGTGTGCACCCGCCCGGTGTCCTCCGGGGCTTCGTGTCCTCCCGACCACGATTCCCCCCCTGAAGCCCTTCCGGGGGCCGAGCTCCTCGGTAGTATGCTTCTCCCAAAAACGCACCCTCTCCTCCCCGCTTCCCTGGGGAGGTTCCTTCATTGAACCTTCCATTTTGAGGGACCCTTCACTGCACAGAATTCGAGGCTGAAGCACCTGCCTTGCTCACTGGATCAGTCGGCCCCGTTTGTCCGCCCTCGGCACCGTCACCCTCGGCACTGGGCGTCCGCTCCTCTGTCCTGCGCTTGGTGTCGTGTTTTACTTCTGGTTTCCAGCAATGCTTCTGTGACTTGCCCGAGGGCAACGTTCTTTAGGTGACTTCTGCTGCGAGTTCTTTGAGCTTTGAACCTATGGGTCGGTGGGTCGGTGTCTGTAACGATACTGGGATGTCGGGGCGCCTGGGAGGCTCAGTCGGTGAGTGCCCGACTCTTGGCTCCAGCTCCGGTCAGGACCTCGGGGTTGGGAGCTCGAGCCCCTGCGTGGGGCTCCACAGTCAGCGTGGATTCTGCTGGGGATCCTCCCTCCCTCTGCCTCTGCCTCTGCCCTCCCTCTATTTGCAATCTCTCGCTCTAAAATAAATGAATAAAATCTTTAAAAGATATATCAGAGTGCTTTTGCGGGACACCTGGGTGGCTCAGTGGTTTGGCGCCTACCTTCAGCCCAGGGCATGAGCCCGAGGTCCCGGGATCAAGTCCCATGTTGGGCTCCCCGCAGGGAGCCTGCTTCTCCCTCTGCCTGTGTCTCTGCCTCTCTCTCTGTGTCTCTCATGGATAAATAAATAAAATCTTTTTTTAAAAAAAGGTGTTTTTGCATTTATTTCCTCAACAACCATTCATGCCGCAAACCCCCTCTGCTGCTTCGTGAAGCCGCCAGGTCCAGCCCGTGGATTCCAGCTGGCTGGGGTAATTTGTTTGTTTGTTTTCCTCTTCAGTTCAAGTAATTTCTATTCATCTTATTACTGATCCTTTCTTTTGCAGAAAGAATAAATTAATAGTGTATTCAGATATTACATTTTAGAGCTACCCAATTTACACTTGTTCTATTTTAGTTTGTACAAATTTCCCACGGTTCCTCCTCTTTTACCTGCTACCATCTGCATGTGCTCCACATTCTGGAACATTCGGGGACAATTTTTACATCTTATAACTTTGTTCTGTGTTTCCTCTAACTTCAGTAACCTCGTAACCTCTCGCTCTGCTTCTATTAGCTTCTATTATCTGTTTTTCTTTGTCAGGGACTGTACTCAGGCTTCAATGTTTTGATTTTTTTACTACATTGCAGCTATTTTGTATTAAAAAAAAAACATGGAGACTATGTATTTTCATTGTTTTTGCTGTCACTGTGGCTTTATTTTCTAGAGAATCCAAGAATCCAAGACCTCTCCTTTTCTAGACGGTTAAGGCAAGTTACTCATCTCATCGGTTTCCACGTGTCGCTGTAACAAATCGCCACGAACTGCGGGGCTGAAAACAGCACAGACTTGCTTCCCCATCACTCAGGAGTTCCGACGTCTGAAGTGGGGCCAGCGCCGGTCGGCAGCTGCGAGTGTCTGGAGGCCACGGCTCCGCTCCTGCCCCTTCCTCTCCGTCCAGCCGGAGCAGCTGCTCACCTCTCTCAGGATACAGCAACTCTGGATTGGGCTCTTCGACTCCTCTTTGCTCGTGTAGACGCTGCTACAGTTGGAACGGGCCCACCGGCTAATCCACAATGGTCTTCTTACCACGGTCCTAACATAACCCCACCTGCAAAGCCCTTGGCCACGTAGGGAGACACTCCGGTGGGGCCCGGGGATCGGACCCGGGCATGGGTCCCTCCCTCATCCACCACACGGGCAGCTCCGAGTCCACTTGAGTTGGGGCTGAATCCTAGACCACGTGCAGCTCAGGTCACGCCCGCGGTGACCTCATCCGTGGGGTGCCGCGGGGTCTGGGCCGTGGTTCAACACTGGCAGGTCCAGGCACTGGGCCATCCGGGACAAGCGGGTCCACATGCTTACAGTCCGGCTCGCCCACTAACACCTGCCGACTCCTCTGTGTAACTTGGGAGCGACGGGGAGGGACTCTCGGGTCACAGGATTCGTCTGTGGATGTTGCTTCCAGGTCTGACCCCTGAGCCACGACGCCCAAGGCTCGGTGGGCTCCCTCCTCGCAGACTCTCTCCATCTCCACGTGACTAACCCTCCATCTGCACAAACCCAGGCTGGGCCCCTTGTCCCGGGTGGGAGCTGGCACAGGCGTCCCCTCATCCACGGGGGGACTCATTTTCCTCCGGAATCTGGGTTTTCAGCTAGGGCTGTCACTCCTGCACCACGGAAAGCTACTGTTCTAACCGTGTCCCCCCACCCCTCCCGTCACTGTGGGTGTGGAAGCAGAAGCTGGGCCCGGGGCCTGCCGTGCTGTCCACGAGGCCCGGCGGTCAGAGGTGCATGCCCCGAGGCAGCGGTCCCGGGGGCGTGGGGCGCCTGTGAGCACCGCCCCACCACAGAGCTCTCGGTTCTGTCCTTGTCCCGCTCGCCATCCCCAAAGACGACTCGCCGCTGAGCTCCTGCTGCCAAGTGCAGACAGATGAGGCCCATGGACTGTGCCCCCGTGTGGTTCGCTTCCACACAAACCCCTTAACTGGCACATCTCGGCTCACAGGCAGCAAGCTCCCGAGGGCCCCACAGCAGGTGGAATAAAGGCCACACAAGGCCTCCTGCCTCGTGGGGCTCCTGCACACAGTAAGTGCATAATTAAGCCATCCTGCATCTGGGCGACATAGCAGACACGCCTCAGTTCTCACCTGCAGAGGAGGATTTGAAGTTTCCTCTTCCACCGGCCCTCGGCCTGTGGCAAGCATGTGGACGCCAACCCCTGTCCTCCTGTGTGGGAGCACGAGACCTGCAGCTTTTCAGAATCCTGGAGTTTTCTTGGTGTTTTTTGCTGGTGATTATTTTTAACAGAGGTGCTTGTTTTATTTTATTTTTTATTTTTTTAAGATTTTATTTATTCATGAGAGAGAGAGAGAAAGAGAGAGAGAGAGGCAGAGACACAGGCAGAGGGAGAAGCAGGCTCCATTCAGGGAACCCAGTTGGGGACCCGATCCTGAGACACTCAACTGTTGAGCTCCCAGGCGTCCCTGCCCGGGGTCTTTGAAGGCATTTTGAGTTGCTCTGTGTGGTCATGGTACCTGTGCCCTCTGTGGGATGAAGTGCTTGTGGACGCAGAGCGGGCTGGGCACCCGCGACCTGGCCTCCACCTGCCACGCGGGGGGTTGCCCTGCTGGTCCCTGCCGCCCCAGCCAGATGCCCACCTCTCCTGCCCAGCCACGCAGGCCTCTCCATCAGGGCCCCCCCGTGGCCCCACCACACCCCTCTCACTGTGGTTCCCCCTGAGGCATGGGGACCCCAACGTCTATGGTGCTGTCCTGTCTTGTTTGTTCAGCAACCAGGAGTCATGTGGGCCTGCCAGCACGTAGCGCCCCCGGCAGGACACGAGTGCACCTGCAGGGCTCAGAGTTTGGGGGATGCAGGCCAAAGCCCGGCCCCTGGGGGGAGACCCAGGTCCAGGGGCAACCGACACCCTCCTAGGGAAAGAGGCCACGAGGTTGGGGATTTTATAAGAGAACTGGGTTGTGTGTTTGTGTGTGAGACAGAGACACAGAGACACAGAGACTCAGAGACAGGAAGTCACGTTGGTGGGAAGAGGAAATGTGATGTGGGGTCAGGAGAACTGGGGAGGGGCCAGCAGGGAGGTCCTGGGCAAGAGGGCCAGCTCTCAGCCCGTGGAGGACGGGCCGGGGGGAGCCTCCCCCAGGAGGGGTCCAGGGGGGTAGCGAGATGTGGTCCCATGCGTCTGTGCCGCAGGCGCTACAGCTGCCCCCCAGCCCCCAGCCCCGCGGTTTGCACGCACTATGACAGGTCGGCCAAAAGGAGAGGTTTACTGATCCACCTGCCGCTTCAAAGGACACCAGATGACCGGCTGGTCTCTGTCTCCCCACAGAATGGCTGGACTTACAGCCGTGTGGACATGGAGCAGACAGGGGCTTGGACATGTGTCCTGCTCGGACCCTAAAGAGTCGCTTGGACTCAGTCCCTCCCCCAAACCCTGATGCTGGCGACCAGGGTGCCCCGGGCACCCGTGCTGTGCTCACAGAGGGGAGGCTCCCGCTGCAGCAGCAGCTTTGGGCAGGCGGGCGTTTCCTGCAGGACCCACAGCCCTTTCACAGCGCGTCCGAAGATGAACCTGGCCGGGGCTCAGAGTCCCCTGGAGCATCGCGGGGATGCCCCCAAAGGCTCCTCTCCATGCACTGATCCTCTTTCATTTTGCAACAAATATGCCGGCAGGTTCTGGATCATACAGAAAGCCCAGCTTTCTCTCCCAAGGTTCTGGATCATATAGAAGGAAGGAGAAGGAGAAGGAGAAGAAGGAGAAGGAGGAGGAAGAGGAGGAGGAGGAGGAGGAGGAGGAGGAGGAGGAGGAGGAGGAGGAGGAGGAGGAGAAGGAGAAGGAGAAGGAGAAGGAGAAGGAGAAGGAGAAGGAGAAGGAGAAGGAGAAGGAGAAGGAGAAGGAGAAGAAGAAAAGGCTATTTACAACAGCCCTTGTGATTCAGAAAACGAAACACATTCACTGCTTCTCAATCCTCTGTCCCTAGGTCAGGGTCGACAAAGGGGTTGTTGATGAATTCTGTGAATGGGGGACCGGCGAGCTGGCTTTGCTTCCCATGTGATAAATATTCATGTGAAGAGGAGGGACAAAGAAAGTGAGGTTCAAACACAGGGCACACTTGTTACGCAGCCCCGCACGCCCTGGAATGTGCGGAAGTGCCAGAGAGGGAAGCAGAGCCTCCTGGCCCCTCCACGAGAGCTGAGTGTAGAGCACCTTCTCCGCCCCCATGGGGGTGGGGGGTGCTCCCAGATAGGAGCTTCCTGGAGGGGACTGGCCTTGAACTTGAGATGTTGGGGGAGAGAAAGACTGGGAGCTGATGCATCTGGTCCCGTTCATTGGCGCAGCTGTTGGGCCGGGATGCAGCCCAGGTTACAGGACGCTGGGCCCAGGGTAGGACTCTGTGCAAGAAGAACGTGGGTGACCAGAAAGACCTGAGGGCTCAGGCTCACTCCGCGCCGTGGGTGCCAAGGTCTGCACTGAAGTGCAAGCAGAGCAGATGAGGCCTCCCATCTAGCCGCCCCTCCACACAAAGGGAAGACCTCTCACCTCCCTAACGAAAACAAAGAGGCTGAACAAACTGAAAATCTGGGATGTTTCTCGGGCCTCCTGAGAGCTGAGGTGGCAGGAAAAGTACCCCTTGAAATGGGGAGGCACAGGTGAGTCCAGAACCACAGGTAAGCTGGCTCTGCTCACCTGGACGACAGCTGCCGGGGTCCTGGGCTGCTGGGAACTCTTGCACGGCCGCCGTGGCAGGTTCCCAGGGGCCGGGACACCCCGTGGGTCTATAGCAGCCTGTGCGTAACCGCCAAGCCTGGGAGCAACCTGCCCGCCCTGCAGCAGGTGGACAGAGAAGCAAACGGTCCACCTCCAGGCATGGAGTGTTGTTCAGTGATAAAAAGAAATGAGCCATCAAGCCGGAAGGACACATGGAGCCAAGCTCGCTGCACGTCACCAGGTGAACAAAGTCCCTGCAACCGGGCTTCACCCCGATGGTTCCCACCAGACGATATTTCAGAAAAGGCAGAACTGTAGAGACCGAGGAGAACAGCGGTTGTCAGGGGTGAGGGAGCCGGGAGGGGTGAATCCGGGGAGCGTGGGGGAGCTGCTCCCCAGGACCTGGGAAAGCACGTTTGTCAAACCCACATCACTGTAGCGCACAGAGGGGCCCCATTCCTCGCAAACTGCCGGTGTCAGTGTTGGTTCCAGCAAGAAACACCAGAGTGCAAGATGCCAACGGGTGGGAAAGCATCTCCAGGAGGTGGGCGCCGAGTGAACTCTCAGCTCCAGTTCCCCATAAATCTAAAATCTACGAAAACTGCAAGCTGTATGCAGAAACAGTAAATGAAACATCATAGACACGGTGAAAGTTCACGTGCCCTACACGCCTCCACACGTCCCTGGCAGGTCGCCTGAATATGAAGCTTGTGGGTGCCTTTCCCCACATTTCTGTTTCTACACAGATCCATGGATATAAACGATAGAATGTGCAGTCGTCGTGTTTGAGTGTTGATGGAAAAGGTCATGTGTTACGACGTATGGTTTTGCAGTTTGTGGTTTTTCACTCAGCTCTGCAGGGCGAGCTCTCTTCTTGCAGAGGCGTGAACACAGAGGTCATTCGTGCAATGGCTGTGGTCTCCCCCATTTCTGAGCACACCCCACTCATGTGTCCCTCCTGCAGCTGGACGGCATGTTGGTGGTGTCTGTGTATTTGCCCTACGCAGCCATACTGTGTGCACATTTCTATGTGGATCTGCGTGGCCCGTGGGTGAGGCCGTGTGCAGTAGGCACTGCAGGCGGAGTGTCAGGCTCAGGGGCACACAGTGACCTGAGCCTCACCCCTGCCCCTCACATGTCCAAGAGGCCATGCCACAAGCCCCTCCACATGCACAGCCTGGCTCGCGTTTGTCTTGTCCATTTAATTGTGTTAAATCTGATGTATTTAGGGTTATCTCATTATCTTTGTATGAATGAGACTCAATTGTTCTCTTGGGTTTTGGGGTGCATATGAGTCTCCTCTTCTCTACCTTGTATATTTAGATCTTTTGCACATTTTTTTTCTTTTTTTTTTTCTTTTGCACATTTTTATTACTTTTTCTTTCTTTTCCTGTGTTGATTCACAGGACTTGTTTGTGTACTCTTGATAATGATCTTTGTTGATTTTATTGGATTAAAAAAATTGCCTCCTACTTTATTATTTATGGGGTTTTGCTGAATACATTTTTAAATTTCGATGCAGTGGAATACATTATTTATTTCCTTTAGGTTTTATGCTTTTTGTGTCTCATTTAAGAAATAAGCATATGTAAAAAAAAAAAAGAAATAAGCATATGAATAAGAATAAGAAAGCACATCCTCTTCTAAGATTTTAAAGTTTCGGTTTTAACATTTAGATCTTTATGCCATCTGGAATTCGTTTTCGTGTGTGGCTTGCAAGAAGATAAAATTTTATCTCCCCATATGGCTAGGCAGGTGTCCGTGTCATTTACTGGATAGCCCACCCATCCCTCACCTCCTGTAGTGACACCTTCATCATAAGCTGAGAAGGCACACAAGTTTGCAGATGCTCATGGACCTCCTCTCCTACATCGTGGTTGTATTTATTCATGCCCACACCCCAGGCTTGAAGGTCGTTTAACACTTTATAGAATATTTATATCTTTCAAGCAGGCAGGTATCATCTGGCCACAAGTAACTTTGTTTGTTTGTTTGTTTGATTTCTGTTTTCCTTTCCCTCTTTCTGTAAACAAAAGGCTTTCCTAAACCCTAGAGGCAGGGCCACATGCTTTCACAGCGCCAGCAAGTCTGCCCGCAAAACACTTACAGAACACTGTCCCGTCCGCATTCGGGGGGCTGCACAGTGTGGGGGGCCGAACCCTTGAGTTGCGAGAGCCTGGCGAGAGGGGCGGCATGTGCGACACATGCCGTAACCAGTCGCTGATGACAGAGCAGCAGCACACGGTGTGCTGGTGTGTCCGTTCCTGTGTGGTGGCCGGAGACTCTGCTGCGGTGCTGAGCTAAGACTTGGAACCTTGCGTGGCCTCCCTCCGGGTGGAGAGCACACACAGCAAATAATGCTCACAACCACCACCACCACCACCACAAGAACAGCACAAGGCCAAGAGCAGCTGCCCCTGAAATACGCCTTCAGCCAGACCTTGTCCGAAGTGCTTGAAATGTGTGAGCTCAGTCCTTGCAGCGACCCTCGGAGGCAGGTGCTGCCGAGATGAGAGAATTTAGGCGGGGGGCTGGTGAGCATCCCGAGTCAGGTGGCACCCGGGCTCGAGTAGGAGCTCCCAGCCCCTGGGCCGGGCCCCCTCATCAACACGTGTGTGTGTGTGTGTGTGTGTGTGTGTGTGTGTAGGCATATGTGCACGCACGTGTGTACACCTTAGTATCTAGAAGTATGAATATGTATATATACCTTGTGCATGCGTATGTGTATATATACATTTTTTTTTCGGGGGGGAGTAGCACTTTAGCATGGTTGGCCTATCAAATAATTTGAAAGGGATGCAAGTAACAGCCAGCTATTTTCCACCCGAGACGCTCTTGCCCTTCCTAGACATTGTACCTGCTCTGGGCCGTACGGGTCTTTTTGTATTTCCGTTGTGTATGTTCATACATAAATCACCCTTTTTAAAAAAAACACTAATAGGAGCATTGTATACACCCTGTTTTGCATTTTGCTTTTCTCATTTAGCAATATATTTTGGAGCTGTTCTAAGACATTCTTTTTTAAATAGCTCCAGAGTATCCCATAAATTATTTACTCATTCCCATAACGAGAGGTACTTAGATTGGTTCCAGGCACTTGTAATTATTTTTAAAAATGGAAATGTTTATAATATATCTTTGCTCTTTTGTGTAAGCATGTGTGCGGGGTAGTGTTTTAAATGCAGAAGTGCCGAGGGAAGTCGTAAGTGCATTCTGAGATCTGAGAGAGGCTCTAGGATGAGCTCCCGAGAGGAGAGATGGCAAAGTCACAGGCCGCTGGGAGGGCTTGTCCTGCGCGTCCCCGACCCGTCAATCCCGTGTGCGTCTCACGTTCGTACAGGCCACCCTCTCAGAAGAATGCTGTGTCATCGGCCTGGAAACGTGCTGTTCTTAACTTCCAGTGCTTTGAACATCTTTTATTTCGTTTATTGGCTACATGTGTATCTTTTGTGCAAGTGACCTTCCCATGTCCATCACTCCCTTTTTGAGAGGACTTGTCTTTTAAAATATTTTATGCAGTTTTTTTCAACAATGTACTTTGAATCATTAACAATCTCTATTTTATCATTTATAGACTTAATCTGTAACTAAATTCCAAATATTAAATAATTTCTGGTTCCCGGGAGGCACCACCCTTAGCATGGTTTTCTTTCTATGAACTGTTTGATTGTACTTGTTAATATATTACTTAGTGCTTTTGCATCTTTATGCACCAACTAGACACACTCTGACTCTGTGTGTACATGTGGTGTTCTGGTTGTATTTGGTGACAGACCTGACAAAGAAAGGTCTCCAGAATTTTAAATAACTTCTACATTACTTATTCTCTGACATTTTGATAGGATTTAATAAAGAATTTTCATGCCAACACGATTTAAAGAGAAATAATGATTGGAAAACTTTCTCAACTTCACGAACGGCAGCTGGTCAGTTTAGATTTGTAATCTCGTCTGAAGGTGATTTGTGGACTCTAAAAAGGTAGACAGATAATGAATCAATAGACAGATGATGGATAGATAGATGATGGATCTGTGGATAGATGGATGGATAGATAGATAGATCAATCCATAGATAGATGATGGATCCATAGATAGATGATGGATAGAGAGATGATGGATCCATAGATAGATGATGGATAGATATATAACAGATGGATGGATAGATAATGGATAGATGATGGATCCATGCATAGATGGATGGATGGATGGATGGACAGATAGATAGGCAGAGCTATAGACAGATACAGACTCATAGATTCTTGCATAACCACCTAATTCTTGGGCTCTTCAAATAATTTATATAGAGAAAAAATATGTATATAGTCTGCCTCCATTTTTTGTTATCTCTTGCTCAAACTTTTCATTTTGTGTTTCCTTTTTGTAATTAAGTGTGAATTTTTTTTTATTTTATAAGGTTTTGGTAAAAAAAATTCTCAGGAAATTATTTACTCTCTATATTTTTTTCCTCTTTACTGCATCATTGAATCCTGTTTACCTTTAAAAAATCCTCCTGCTTTCATACATTCATTTTGCTTGTATGATTCTATTTTTAGTTGAGTCGTTCATTTATTTAGTCATCTTTTTAAATTCAGAAGTTGAAATATTCATGATCTAGTTCTGGGTGTGGTGCTGATACAGATCATATGGTTTCAATCGCATCGTATTTCATTTTTATTTCCCTCCGGGTTTTCGGAAGATTTGGGTGGCTTCCTGAAGCTTTGTAAATAATTCATGGAATCTACTAAGAAGCTATGGTCTCTTGTTTTCGGAGTTGGATGTGGAGTGGCACATCCTCCCTATTGCCTCCAAAGTCTCACATATATTTTGTCCATCTGACTTCATGGGATGAGCAAAGGAGGATAAATACTCTCTTTGGGCAGATGCCTCTGGGGTCCCAGGCTGCTCCTCCTTCACGCACTCGGGAGCCACCTGCTCCAGGGTCATGAGGCTGCTGTGCGGGGCAGCCCTGCTCTCCCTCTGGGCACCCCCCCCAAACTACAGGGAGTGGAGTGGTGTGCAGCCTCCTCCCCGGGGGCCCTCCGCGGCTCACCTGTAACCGCCTACGTGCCCCCACTCCTACTTCCTGGGCTTGCCTCCCCCACTCACTGCATCCTAAACCCTCTTCATGGCCCCGCATCCAGAGACCTGAATTAAGACACTTGGACTCGTGTGCCTCTGACTATTTATTTTATTTCCTGTGGATTTTGCTTTCTGTTGGTTACAAACACCAATGTTTTTGGGGCATGAGTAATAGAGCTTTTGGGGAGTGTACTCATGACCACTGTCACATGGCTGTCCTCGGCTTCTCCACGGTTTCCTGCGGCCGTGGCCAATGCAGCTCCTGCTTTGCTTACACTCGTGCATGTGTGTGCCCAGCACTCTCTTCACCCCTTCGTTCTGGATGTTTCTTTTCTTTTCTTTTTAAGATTTTATTTATTTATTCATGAGAGAGAGAGAGGCAGAGACACAGGCAGAGGGAGAAGCAGGCTCCACGCAGGGAGCCCGATGTAGGACTCGATCCTGGGACCTCAGGGTCACACCCTGGGCCGAAGGCAGGCGCTAAACCACTGAGCCACCCAGGGATCCCCCCCCTTTTTAAAGATTTTATTTATGTTCTGGATTTTTTTTGTGAATGTAGCAGATACTGAATTCTGACCTTTGACTTTTAATCTGAGAATCTCCTTTTCATGAAGTGAATTCATCACATTCGTATTTGCTCCTGTGACATACGTGTTTGATTGTAGTTCTACTGATTTTTCTTCACTTTCTGTCTTTTACTACTTGGTTTGCAGTATCTGTGTGTGTATGTGTTTCCCTTCTGAAAATTTGGAAAATTAACTCATCTGCTTAATTTTTCCTGGTGCTTGCCTTTATAAATTTTAATAACATTAAAATATCATTTCTAGGGGCACCCAAGTGGCTCTGTGGTTGAGCATCTGCCTTCAGCTTGGGTCTTGACCCTGGGGTCCTAAGATCAAGTCCCGCATCAGACTCCCCGCAAGGAGCCTGCTTCTCCCTCTGCCTGTGTCTCTGCCTCTCTGTGTGTGTCCCATGAATAAATAAATAAAATCTTAAAAAAAACTATTTCTAAATTTATTAATTTTAGATAGCCTATTAACACCCCACTATATAAGGGGAGGCAATTAATTCACTTATATACTTCCCAGATATTCTCACCATCTTCTGGGCTTCTAATGGTACTTTCACACCTGTAAAATCTATAATTTGGTTTATTATCCTTAAGGACTATTTTCAAGTGCTCATAAATTAAATCAGGGCACTTGCACTTCTGTTTACCTACTTGTCCTCTGTGTGTGTGTGTGTAGCTTTGTCAAAGTTTAAATACATATATACAAACCAACGTCCTGGCATTTCTCAGGCCTCACGTTTCCACTTGGCCGGACTCCAAGATCCGCGGCGGCCCCCCGACCTGTGCTTTCCGCGTTCTTGTGCTCAATGGTCTCGCCACCGTCTGGCACCCCATCCCTTCCCTTCCAAGCCTTCGCTTGATTTTGAAAAATAGTTTTATTGAGAGGTAGTTCACCCACCAGATATTTCATCCTATTCAGGCAGACGCTCAAGTGGTATCTCCTATTCTCAGGGACGTGCGGCAATCACCACTACCTACTTTCGGAATATTTTCATCATCCCCTCAAGAAGCGCCACTCCCAACAGTGGTCACTTTCTGGCGCCGCCAACCACTAGTCTGTTTTCTGACTCCACAAATCTGCTCTTCTGAGCATTTACTATTGATGGAATCGTGCTATGTGGTCCTTTCCACTGGCGGCTGTCACTCAGCATCACATTCCCAGTGATTATTCCTACTCCAGGCCCTGTCGCCACCTAACCCTCAGGTGTGTGTGGGGGGCACCTATTATTCACCCCTTCATCAACTGGTGGCCACGTGAGTTGTAGCCACTCCGGCCATTACAAACAATGCTGCTGCGAACATTCACAGACACACTGTTGTGCGGACGTGGGTTTGTACTGAGGGGTGGAACTACTGGGCTACGTGTTTAGTGGGATCGCCAAACTGTTCTCCAAAGTGGCTCCGCTATTTTATTTTCCACCTGCAATGAATGGTGTCTCCAATTTCTCTTTATGTTTGTCAACACTAGCTTTTGTCTGTCTTTTTATTTTAACTCCCTTCCTGGGTCTAGAATACGATCTGATTTTATTTGATTTTCATCTCCCCCATGACTGATGATTTTGAGTACCTTTTCATGTGCTTATTGGACATTCGCACATCTTCTCTAGAGGGAAATTCAGGTTCATGCTTACTCTCTTGCCATTGAGCCATTAGTCTTCTTTGCTGGTTAGAAGTCTCTTATCACATGCGTATATTTCAAATATTTCCTCCCATTCTTTGGGGTATCTTTCCACTTTTTGGATGGCGTCTTCTGAAGCACAGAAGTCGATCATTTTAATGCGATCCAGTTTTTTTTTTTTTCCCTGTCGCTTGTGGTTGTGGTGAAGTACCCATGAAACGATTGTGTCACCCAAAGTTACAAATATTTACTCAGATTTTTCCTTCTAAGAGTTTATAGTATAAGTGTTAGCACTTATGTTTATGCCTAGAGTTCATTTTGGGTTGATTTCTGTATGTGGTTTGAGGTAGAGGTTCAACTTCATTATTTTGCATATCAATATCCAAATAAAAAGTATAATTTGTTGAAAGGACTGCGTTCCCATTAAATGTTCTTGGCAATCTTCTTAAGTGTCAACTAAGCAAAAATATCTAGGGATTTGCTTTTCCCCCTCTCTATCGCATTTTAGACCTGTCTTTACACCAGCACCTCCCTGTCTTGGTTACTGTAGCTTTGTAGTGAGTTTTAAAATTAGAGACTGTGAGTTCCTCATTCTCAAGAATGTTTTGGCTATCCTGGGTCCCTCGCATTTTGGTATGAAATTTAGGATCAGCTTCTGTAAAATCCCTTTCAATCATTTCTTTGAATAATATTTTCTAGTTTTAGGGATGCAAATCTGCACTTTTTGAATTAGCTTTATTCCTTTTTGATGCTACTGTACATGGAACTGTATTCTTAAATTTATTTTGGGGCTGTTCATCTCTACCATATGGAACTATAATTCAGTTTTGTATACCGATCCAATATCCTGCAACTTGGTGAATTCCCTCATACATTGTCGAGGTTTTTAATGGGTTTCTTCTAATTCTCTTTTGTAAAAGACTCATCATCTGTAAACAGATATAATTTTATTTCTCCTCTCAAATCTGGATACCATTTATTTATTGCTCTTGCTTGATTTCTTTGGCTGGATCTTTTGTAGTACAATCTTGACTAAAGGTCATGGGAGTGGACATCTTTGTCACATCCCCAGACGTAGGAGGAAGACATTCAGTCTTCCCCATTGAGCATGATGTCATCTGTGGGTTTTCATAGATGCTCTTTATTAGGTTCCTTTCCATACCTTGCTCACTGTGTCTTCATTTCTCCATTTTTGAAGAATAACTTTGCTTGACATAGAATTCTTGGTTAACAGTATTCTTTTGTCCCTTGGAATAAGTCATCTCACTGCCCTCTGACCCCTGTGGTTCCTCATGAGAAGTCAGCTATTACTCTTTGAGGGATTTCTTATACACAGTGAGTCAATTCATCTTGTGGATTCTCTCTTTGTCTTCATCCCTCAACAATTTGACCTCCATGCATCCAAGTGTAGATATCTTTGACTTTATCCTACTTAGAGTTCATTGAGCTTTTGGATGTGTTGATTAATATTTTAAATCAAATCTGAAAAGCTCCTGGTCATTATTATTACAAACATTCTTTCTGCCTCCTTATTTCTCTGCTACGTTTGGGGACCCTTATCCTGTTGTTGTATTTGATCTTTTCTCACAGATTTCTGAGGTTCTGTTCATTTCTCATTTTTTTTTCCTGTTTCTTGGATTAGGTAAGAAATAATGACCTATCTTTAAGTTTGATTAGTCTTCCTTCTGGGAACTCAAATCTGCTGTTACATCTTACTAGCACATTTTTCCTTTGAGTCATTGTACTATTCAACTTCCAGATCTTATTTGTTTCTTTAAGTTATTTTAAATGTAAATTATTTTAAAAAATAATTTCTTTCCCTTTATTGGCATTCTCTATTTGGTGAGATGTCCTTCTTATGCTTTCCTCTAATTACTTAGACATGGTTTCCTTTAACTCTTTGATGATATTTGAGCTGTTATATTTAAAGTCTTTGTCTATCGAGTCCAATATCTGGATTCTTCTGGCACAATTTCTATTCACTAATATCTTTATTTTGTTTATGGACCATACTTGCCTGTCTCCTTGAAAGTCTCAGTTTTGGGTTGAAAGATGGGCATTTTAAGTAATACGATCCGATAACTCTGGAAATCAGATTTCATAAGGCTTATTGTTGTTCGTTGTTTTCCTCAGTGTTTTTGTTTAGTGATTATCTGGTCTAATTCTGTAAAGGTTGTAGTCTCTGTTGTATGTGGCCACTAAGTCTCTGCTTGGTTAGTTTACTGGTCAGCTGGCCAATGACTGGTGGACAGAACAGTCCTTAAATGCCTTGAACCAGTAGGTCTTCCAGGCTTTGCCAACAACTTCTGTGTTTGTTGGGTTTGCCTTCAGTGCTCAGGGAGCTACCATCCTGGCCTGGCCCTTCACTTCTCATTTCTACAGAAACTCAAGTTCCAGAGAGATGAGGACCTTCTCAGGTTTTTCTAGACACGTGTGGAAACCTGCCCATGTGCATGTTTCTATATATGCATAGTAATATTCTGGAGCTTTTCAAAGACCCCTATAGATATCTCTTCCCCCAGATCTTATTTTTAAGTTTATTGGCTGTCCTCTGCCTCACCGAAACCCACCTTGCTGTCTCAGACAGCTGCAGTGTTTGAGCATTTCCACAGATTGTATTCAGTTCATGCCCTGAGTCTGGTCATAAGTAGAAAGGCCTGGGAGTGGGGGCCTTTTCCAGGGAGCAGGGAGACGAGGCAAATAATGACACTTCTCTGGGGACTGAATTTCATGAGGGCCTTCCACCATGGCCTGCCCTGTCCACTGGCTGCTGGGCTGCTGCCCTGGAAACTGCTGCACATGTGGGGCTGCTGGTATTCAAGGCACCCCAGGGCTGGAAATGGGGGCGCAGGCATGGGACAGGGCAAGAGAAAATACCAGGATCTATCCATTTGTCCTGAAGGAACACATTGTGGGCTATTGCAAGCCTTTTGTTAATACATAGATTTCTGAATAAGTTCATTTTGACAAGTGCTGTCGGTGTCTCCACTGCTTTGATGGAGGCACAGGTTTGGGGAGCTTGGCTCTGCCCTTCCCAATATCCTCCTAGTTGATTTGGGGGTGGCATCTACCCTCCCATGGTCCCTGTTCTGGACAAGAACCCGATGCCACCTCCAGCTCCCGCGAGGCCCTGGTTGGACCAAGCTCAGCACATCAATCCTCCCAGGAAGAGTGAGTGAGCGCTCTGTGTGCACCTGTGGCCTGGTCTTGGCATCAGCTGACACGGCCGATGGGGGCCCCTCCAGGAGGCTGTGGGGTGTGAGGTGGAGGTTGCAGCATCTTCCCAAAAGGAACTCAGGGTAGGGCTTGGGGAAGCCACCAGCCGTGTGTGCAGCCCACCTCCCCGTCCTCAGTGGCTGCTCTGCAGGGACAGAGCCACCACAGCCACCCACCCCCCACCCCCAGCCACCAGCATGCCCACCCCGTTCTACTCATTTTACTGGGAAGTTTGGAACACAGCACCGGGGCTTCTCCTCAGCACATCCGTCTCCCCAGATCCAGCCATCTGCTTGCTGGCTGGGCTCCTCTGTCTGCTTTTGGAGAAATAGGTAGCTTTCCTGGGATCTGTAACATTTTATAGCAGTTTCTAGCATTCTAAATTTTGCCCAAATGTCATTTTTGTTGGACACTTTCCTCATAATCCACGGTTTACAGTTGGTTGTTTCTGGTTTCACTAAAGATCTTTTTTTTTTTTTTTCCTCCTTGATGTTTTATCCATTTTGCTGAGTGTATTTGGCTCTCGTTGGAAATTGAATAGAAAACCTCTGTTCCGTTGTGTCACAGCAGGAGCACACTCTGATCAGTTTTTAAAAAGACGAGGAGGGATTTTCCAAGGAAATAAGAGCTGCTGTTCTGGATGAGGAGAAGCAGGACACAGGAGGAAGAGCGTGGGCTTTGCGGTCAGAGAGACGTGTCCCATGACTCTGTGCCGCACTGACTCATCCAGCTCTTGCAGACAGAGAGCGTACTCTGTATTTTCTACACTTGTTCAAATTCAAGAAAGTAGAGATGAAAACAGTGTCAGGCTTAGAGGAGAAAAAATAGAGCAATGAGTACAGCGCTCAGCATGGGGGGGTGGTAACCTCAATAACGTGACTTGTTTCTAAAAAATGAAAAGAAGGTAGTGATGCATGATGCACGTTGTTGCAAAATGACAGGGACAATAGTGTGGCTAACCGGAGAGTAGGCAGGGGAGCCCAGCGTCAGCAGCCCGAGCTGGCCCAGGATCAGGCGAGGCGGTGGCCAAGGCCCGGCCTGGGCAGGTGTCCTGATGTCAGCCTGTCTTGCTCCTGGAGGGACTCCTGGTGCACGTTCTCTGGGCCCGGCTTCCCCTGGGCAGGACCCTTGTTCACCCTGCACCAGGCAGCAGTGGGGTCGCCCGCCAGGGCTTGTCCTCAACCACCAGGGGCCGTGCCCCCGGGGAGGCAGGACAACGAGCTGGGCTGACACCAGGGCTCTAGCCCCATCACACTGCGTTTAGAGCTCTCTTCCCCAGACCTGGAGGAGGACCTTCTGCGGTTTCAAGCTGCCAGTTTGGGGTGATTTGTCATAGGGCCTCAGGACACTAGTGCAATCAATACATTGCCTCAAAAAGGGTCCCCCAATACCCTGCCTTCTTCACAGTTTAAATCACTTACTGTTTATCTGCCATCACCCACCTCATCAGACCCACGGGGTTTGCTGTGCTCAGACGGCAGCCAATGGGTTCCTCAGGAGCCCCTGCACGATCAGGATCACGTGACGAGTTTCTGGCTCCTGCAGGTGCATGGGGCCCGGGGCCGCTCACTGTCCACTAGGTTGCTCGGAGAGCCGGCTCTGTCCATGGTGAGGCCCACCCCCTGGCGGGTCTCTGAGCTTGGCCACGGGATGACAGAGATGAGGGATGACCACGCCGGGGACAGCCACAGTCCCGTCCACACAGCTCTCTGCTGCCCGGGGGAGGAGGGACCGCTGACCTCGCACCCTGGAGGGACTCGACCTCGCACCCCGGAGGGACTCGACCTCACCTGAGTGTCCAGTGCCCGCGCTGCTCCCGCCCCCAAGAGCACACCCGTTCCTGACATAGTCCCGGATGCTGACAGAGAAGCCTCGTGTACCGGGTCTTATTCAGAGCCCCATGTGTTAATACAAAGAATAAAACTCGAACTCCACGAGGGGATCTGCCAGGTTCAGAGCGAGCCAGCGTCTGGCATCCTTGGTCTGGCACAGCCAGGCCCGGCACGTAGGAGTTCGGGGACCCAGCGAGGCGCACGACACCTCTCAGTGGCATGTCCTATTAGCTGGCCGGGATCGGTACCTGTCGGCCTCTTCCAGGGCGGCGATGGGTTCCAGCCGCCGGGGACAAACAGGACACGGGGACAGGGTGGGGCGCTGGGAACGCAGCCCTGCGGGACGGAGGAGGTGCTAGCCTTGTCAGTTAGATGAGGGGACGGTGCTGGGAGGCCCTGCTCGCACAGCGGGACGGGCACGGCCCCCTCTGCCCTGGGCGCCGGAGGCCCAGCCAAGGGGTCACCTGTCCCCTGAGACTCGGGGCCCAGGCCAAGCTGGTCGGTCCACATCTGGGCTGGGCTGGCCGGGCTCAGCGACCCCCGAGGCTGGGGTGTAGACGAGCCTCAGCAGCCAGCCCATGGCTCTGATTCACATTCGGGGGAGAGGCAGACGGTGATCAATCTTCCCCAAATGTAAACTGTATCAACAAAGCCCATACCCCTGGGGGGCCTCATAAGAAAGCCATAAATCCCACTGGGAAGCAGCACACCGGGTGGGAGACAGTAGGCAGCACCCAGCTCCTGCCCCAGGGCCCAGACAGTTTCCCTGGACGCACTTGGACCCCAGCGCCCCCCAGTCCCCTCACCTCTCCCAGGCGCCGTCACCCCAGATTCTCCAGTGCTGCTGCAGACGGTGCACACTGGCCCCAAGATCCTGTCGCTGGAGCCGGGACCCTAATGGGAGAAGCACGGAGCCTGCCAAAAGCCCGAGGGAGGGTGGCACAGGTGGATGAGGGCTAGTCTCTGGCTTGGGCGAAGTGGGGCATTGACTGCAGGAGGGGTGCACACAGCCTCGCCCCTGGTCCTGAAGGGCCGCCCCGACTGCCGGGGGAGGCCGGCAGAAAGCAGAGTCATGGCCGGCCTGTGGGATCAAGGTCAGGGAAGCCTGCCCAGAGGAGGTGGCTGCTCAGCTGGGGACCAGCCACCCCTGGGAAGGAGCAGGGAAGCAGCCAGGCAGCCAGGCCAGGGGGACTAGAGGGGCGTCTGCAGGGGCAGAGCCTGGGGGTAATCGGGAGGCCACGGGGCTGCTGAGCCCAAGTTTTGCAGGATTCAAGTCAAACCAGGGCACAACGTGAGCAGGGGGGTACCACGGGGGGTGAGGCCGCCTCTCCAGGCTGGTCTGTCTTGCTGAGGCAAGGGTGTGTCCTGGCAGGGAGGGAGCAGCTCCTCTTCCATCTACCCCTGTGTCCAGAGCAGCCTGGGGGCAGGTGGGCACTGGTCCACCCAGCCGTGACTCCTACACACACCCCCGCACGTGCTCAGGGGGTCCAGGCCACCACTTTGCAGGTTCCTGCCTGCCTGCCCCAGTACGAGCACCACACGGATGCTCACCGGGCCGTCCCTTTGGACCCTGGTGCGGGGCCCACACAAGGTTGTTATTCTTGTGTTGCAGGTGGGGAAACTGAGACTTGGGGGCTTTGGGACTTGTCCAAGTGCACGTGATGAGCAGACGGCCAGGAGTGGCTTGCATGTGGCTGCTCAGGGCAGGAGGTGGGGCCCCCTGGGGGTGTCCAGGTCTGAGGCATCTCCTGGGCCGAGGGCAGCAGGGGATCTCCGTTCATTGTGTGGAGGGACTTGGATTAGACTCGGGTGGGAGAGGCCTCGCCCAGGCCTCTCCAGGGAAGCGGCGGTGGGGGGGGGGGCGGGAGGGCCTGGAAACCCCGTGCGGGTGAGGACGGTCCTGCCGGCCCAGTGCTGTGGGGTTTCTGGGCCTCTGATTGCCGGGAGGGAGGGATCTTCCCCGGAGGGTGGGGGCCGAGGGAATGGAGGGGAGCCCGGCTGCTTGGCAAGTGGGGTCTGAGGGTGCGCACCGCTGTCCAGGACTTTCCTCCCCTAGAGCCACAAGCCGAGGGTGGGAAGCAGGTCCCACCGAGGGAACCACAGAGGCCCTGGGCCTGCGGCAAGGTGGGCTCCACGCTGCAGGGCCTCCCTGGACACCCCAGCCAGATGCGGGAGCCCAGGGAGGGGGAGGTCGGGCACAGGGTCCATCCTGTCTCCCGCCTCCACTCAGCTCATGCAGACTCTGCCCTGCAGCTACCCCTGGGTCTGGCTCCTTTGTTGCCCCGAGTGTGGACAGTCTGAGTGGTGGGGGTTTGGGTGCCGTCCACCCCCCAGGGGCCTGGGCCTCAGACACCAGAAAGGACCCCGTGGTGGCTGAGGGCAGACCGGGCTGCCGGGTGTTTCCTGAGGTGGGCAGGACCTGCTGGGGGCCCGGGCACACACGGTCGCCGCCGCCTGGTGTCGCTGGCCTGAAGTCCCCTCGGGCTGGGGATGCCCCTGTGCGGCTCCAGGACGGCGAGCTGCCGCCCAGCTGCTGTCCGGCGTGTCCTGCTCCACTTTGGAAAGAAGCAGCTCTAAACGAGGCTTCAGGAAATGGGGCTGGAGTTCTTCCTGCTGGATGGAGGGGTTCATGCAGACGGAGGGGAGACCCTGCAGGGGGAGGAGGCCCCGTGTGGGGGCAGAGCCAGGGGAGGTAGCCGGCTGCAGAGGCCGGACAGACGGCACGAGGGACAGAGCTTGGACGGGCCGCGGACCCTCTGGAGCTAGAGGGGCACCTCTGGCCGGGCTTGTCCAGCTGCCGGCCCTGGACCCGCCCCGGGGTGCTCAGGCCCCAGGCCCCTCTCCAAGACGTGGGCAGACCCAAGGTGGGGTGAGAGTCGGCCCCCGGCTCAGCTCCCTTCCTGAGTTCAGGGGTCAACCAGGCCTGGCTGCAGACAGGAGAACCCCGACCCCAAACTGCACGGAGCATGCAGAATGACGGGGGGCCCCAGGCCCTTGGCCAGCCCCGCGGACACCCCTTCCCTTCACCCAGAGGGGCTCCGGACCCACGTCAGGGCAAGCACAGCCCTGCCTGACCACCTGGGGCCCAGCACAGCCCGTGTCGTGGGGGATTTTTGCTCAGGTTTGGGAAGAGCAAGACGGTGCCCACTGCGCTGCTGCGTGGACCTTCCCTGCTGGTAGCTTATCATCGATGGGATGCAGGGAGGGGCGGGCAGGTGGCTCCCACCTCCGTGGGGTCACTTCCTGACTCCCTCTTCTGGTCTGCAGGCTCCCGGCTCCCTTCCTCGCACCCAGACAGCAGCCAGCCCACCTGCCCAGGGCCCGTGAGCCTGTGAGGACGTGGGCCCCGCAGTGTGGCCCCTGCCCAGCCCAGGAGCGGCCTGCAGTAGGCTGCCCCGGATGTTGGTGTTTGGATAACAGAATGAGTGAGTGCATGGACGCCATCACCATGTCCTATGAGGTGACGCCCACAACGCTCCTTGTTTAAAAATAAGGGGCACCCGGGTGGCTCAGCGGTTGAGCAGCTGCCTTGGGCTCAGGTCGTGACCCCGGGGTCCTGGGATCGAGTCCCACATCGGGTTCTCTGCATGGAGCTGGCTTCTCCTTCTGCCTGTGTTTCTGCCTCTCTCTGTGTGTGTCTTATGAATAAATAAGTAAAATCTTAAAAAAAAGAAAAAATGAGGAGGCTTCTAATGTCCCCAGACTCAGAGCCGGGCATCTAAACCTCCCCTGGTTTTCCTCGTGGGTTGAATGAGACACGGTTTGAGAGGTTCCAATATCGCTACTCTCTGCAGAATGTGTCCCCTGTATGTGGTCATTTATGCCTGAAATCACCGTCCTGAGACAATTCTCCCTAAAAAGGCAGTTGCTTCTGGGAACGGCATTACCGGGAGCTGAGCAGGGCAGGTTCTGAAGCAGGAGAGAACTCTCTGGCAGCCAGGGCAGCACGTGGGGCCCGGCAGCCCAGCGTCTGTCCCACCAGGCCCTCATGCACCTGCACCCGGGGGACAGTGTCGTGGACTGGCCGCTCCCAGGCCGAGGGGCCAGCAGCCCTCTTCTCACATGGGGATCCTCTGGGAGGGGGGAAGCATCCCCACGGTCCCCTCACACCACCCATAGGTCTCCCTGGGCCCAGGAGACTGTCCTGGACTCCAGCTCACCAGGCCCAGCACCGCGACGCTGCAGAGGCTCAGAGGGGGCACCTGGGGGGACCATCATGACCCCAGAGAAGGCTGAGCCCCGACCTCAGGACCTCAGACCGTGGTGTGTGGGGCTGCGTGCTTACAGCGCTCACGGCGGGGGCCCTGCTGCAGTGCCCTGGGCCCCTCTGGGAGCAGAGTCACCGGGAGAGCCCGCGTGAGTGGTGCCCCCACCACCCCGGGGATGCCCCAGGGGGCTGGTGGCACCAGAGGCCAGGGATCCCCTGAAGTAGACCCTCGGCGCAGCCCCAGGAGCCAGCCTGCCCCCGCGTGGACCTGCGGCCTCGGGAAGCCAGTTCCTGTGTTGCCGCCAGCTTTGGAGGTGGTGTCAGAGCTTCCCAGGGCTGGTGCAGGTGTCCCTGCCGCTCCCCTCCCAGTGGCCAGACTGCCCGGCCCTCGGGTAACCACGTGCTCAGCTGGGGTGTCGCCGGAGGCCCCCGAGGAATCTGGTTCAGATGGAAACCTCATCTCTGCTTTCAGCCTGGGGTCCCTCCCGGGCACCTGCTCACTCTGCTTCCCACCTCCCTCCTCCGGCCCCATTTTTAAATAGAATCCATAAGCAATCAGAGCGTGAGGCCATCAGCCCAAGTGGGAAGCAGGCCGTGCGCTCGCAGGCCCGGAGACACGACAGCGGCTGCCTCCCACCGGAGGGCCTGCCTGCTGCTCCGACAGTGCTGCCTCCCATTCTGGCCCTGTCTTAATGGCCTCCGGTGTCTCCAGAGCTGAGAAACTGGGACAAGGAACAGCCGAGACGCTGGAAGATGGGCTTCCCAGGCTGGGAGGGAACAGAACCCACCTCCTGCTTCTGGGGCAGGAGTTACAGAGGGCCCGAGCTGGGTGGGAGGTGGGGCTCCAGGGGTCAGAGCCGTGCAGGTCAGGGGAAGGGGCCCCCAGCTGGCCACCTCCCTGCTGAGGAGTGGAGCCCGGACTCCCAGGTGGATGGGAGAGGGACCCACATGGGTGACAGAGTGACCTAGGTGGGCAGGAGAGGGACCCAGATGGGTGGGAGAGGGCCCCAGTGGGTGAGAGGCCCCAGGAGGGTAGGAGAGGTCCCAGGTGGAAGGGAGAGGCCCCCAGGTGGGTGGGAGAGGGAGGGCCCCAAGTGGGTGAGAGGCCCCAGATGGGTAGAAGAGGCCCCAGGTGGGAGGGAGAGGGACCCAGGTGGGCAGGAGAGGAACCCAGGTGGGTGGGAGAGGGACCCAGGTGGGGAGGAGAGGGACCCAGGTTAGGAGGAGAAGGACCAGGTGGGGAGGGAGCTCCATGCTCACATCAGCTTCACGTCTTTTGTTTTCGTTTATTTGCTTATTTTTTAATTTAGAGAGAGAGAGAGAAAGAGAGTACGCAGGAGCAGGGGAGGGGCAGAGGGACTGGGGGGCTCCCACACAGACTCCACGCTGAGCGCAGAGCCTGACGCGGGGTCACCCCCTCCTGCGCCATGGAGCGCGTGCTGGGGGCCCGCAGCTGCCCATGTGGCTGTTCGGCGAGGCCGGCACGTGGGCACCTGCCGCCGCTCGGGCTGGTGACGCTGCAGTGAGAGCCCCATGAGGGGAACCAGCAGGGTGGACACAGCCTCTGCCTTCAGCTGGCCAGTGGGAGCGGGGAGTGTTGGGGGACCTGGGGGGGACACCGCCTGGCCTGTGGCACGGAGGAGGAGCGTCTCCACCGCAGTGACCCCGCAGGCCACGGGCGAGAGTCCTGAGGGAATGTGTGCGGCGCCCCCGGGCTCACAGACTGGGAGTCAGCAGCCCCCCGGGCCCCAGGTGGGCGGGAGAGGGCCCCAGGTGGGTGAGAGGCCCCAGGTGGGTAAGTGAGGTCCCAGGTGGAAGGGAGAGGCCCCCAGGTGGGTGGGAGAACGGTGAGTGGGAGCAAAGCAGGGGGACCCGGGGCAGCGGGGGAAGGGGCTGACCTATGTCCGATCCCCCATCCACCTGATTTCCTTTTGTTACCTGTAACATCTCCCAGGGCTCGTGGGGTCCCTGACCGGGGTGCGCCCCAGAGCAGAGTGTCTGGATAAAGCGGCTGCCTCGGGCTGGCGGCTGCCCAGGGAGGGAACAGTCTGTGGCTGGGCCCGAGCCCCGCAGATGGAAGCTGCTGCCCCTGAGGACGAGGACGGAGGGTGCCCCTGGGCAGTGGGCATCCCAGGAGGGAGGCAGGTCTGCAGGGCTGGGGGCCCCCGGGGCTCCCTCGTCCCCTGGGATGCTGTGGCCCCCTCGGTCCTTAATAACCTCGGTGACCTTGAGGCTCAGCCTGCCAGCCTGCCTGCTGTGGGCGAGGGAGGGGCTCTCTTGCAGACTTGGGGCTGGGGGTGTGGTCTGGCCTTTGCCAGGTCACAGCCCAGCAAACGCCGCCCCCCACCCCCTACCACCGAATGTTTGCCTTCGAGTTTCTTTGGGCTGAGGGTCCCGGTTCCGCGGGGCGGATTGGAGGGTGGACGGGGTCCTGACGCGACTGGGCGGGCCGGGTGCCCCCAGGAGCCTGGACGAGTGTCTTGCGGGAGGGAAGTGCAGCTGGGGAGCCCCCCAAACTCCCTCTCTGAAGCTCCGCGCTCATTTACACATGGATGAGGGACACACACACTCCCACTCGGCCCGGAGGGTCTTCTGCTCTGTCGCCTCAGGTTTTGAACAAAGAACGTGGAACGTCTGATGGGAAGATTCATAAAAATGAACACCCCGGCAGCCTACTCCAGCACCCGGGGACGTCGTGGTGGCAATTTCCGGGCAGAGGCTCTAGCACCAGCCCGGGGCTCATGGACAGGGGTGCAGGCTCTCTGTCCCGATAGTTGGTCCCAGCTGAGCCAGTGGCATCACCTTCGGGAGGATGTGTGGGGTCGGCGTCCGTGGGTACACTCGGGGCAGGGCCAGTGTGTCCAGGGTGAGCACAGGGCCCTGCTGGGTCTGCAGGTTGGTGACGGCCGCTCGCACCAAGCTCTCCGCGTGCCCTCTCGACTCCGAGAGCTGCCTGCCTGCATGTAAGTGGGCAGCAATGCCCCTCTCTGGGGTCTGATTGCAGGACACATCTCCCTGGGCCCCGAGTTTGGGGGGATGGAGGTGAGGGGTCCAACAGTAAGATGCTCTTCAGATGGGAGGGGTTAATGACGTCCTGCATCAGGACCAGGAGTGCAGACATTTGAAGGACCCTCCCTGCACATGCACACATGTGCACACATGCACACGCACAGGCGCACGCACCCCCGGGTACCTGTGCACGTCTCCAAACATGCGTGTGCACATAGATCCAGGTTTCAGTGAGACTCAGGTCCTCGTTCGGGGTGGGCAGGCAGAGAGGCCGTCACCCATCACCTGGCGGGCATGGATCCACCGGGGGCTGTGGGATCAAAGCCCTCCTGCTGGGACGGGGAGTTGTTCTGGTTTTGTTTCCATGTTTTTGATTTTATTGTGTCCTTACCAATTTGTGTTGAGCCCACCTGGGAAGATCTGTGACGCTGAAGGTCTGGAAGTGTCGTGCATGAGATGGGGACCTGCGTCCAGGGTGGGTCCCTGTCCAAGGGAGCTCATCCACCAAACTCAAGCAAGAGGAGTTCCTACCCGCAGAGCCCAGAGATAGCTCCATCATGGGTGCCCAGCAGACGGGAGCCGGGCCTCCCCAGGTACAGCTCCCCGACGCTCTCATCCCCGGTGCACCCTCCAGGCCCCGAAGTCCTTCAGGCCCTGGATCAGCCGTCGTGCAGTCTAGAGTGGGGTCACCTCCCACCGCGGCCAATATGCCCGTTGCCTTCCCAGATCACAGACGTGCAGCCCCGTCCCTGCGCTCACACAACGTCCCTAGGCACACAGTCCGTGCCTCACAGCGGGGCGTGGACCGAATGTCCCCCATGGGGCCGCCGAGAACCTCCAGCCTGGCAGGCAGGGAGTTTGGGGAGCATCCTCCTGCGTGTAGATCTGTGCCGTGCACAGTCTCTCTCCAAGGATAGTACCTGAGTCCAGGCCTCCTACCCTCCGCCAAGGGAAAAAAAATTTTTTTTTTAAGATTTTGTTTATTTATTCATGAGAGACACAGAGAGAGGCAGAGACACAGGCAGAGGGAGAAGCAGGCTCCCTGCGGGGAGCCTGAAGTGGACTCGATCCCGGGTCTCCAGGATCACGCCCCGGGCTGAAGGCGGCGCTAAACCGCTGAGCCACCCAGACTGCCCAGAGGAAAAAAATTGAGGGTGAAAAGACTTGCCCACCCCCCCAGGTCAGAGGCCGGCCTGAGCACTGGGGTTCCGGGGGTGGGAGGGGACCAGCCAGCAGCCTCTCTGTTCCTTGGAAACTGCAGCTGCTTCCACCACATCCCCACTGTCGCTTCCATGTCAGAGCCCACGGTCCTGTTGGTATTTCATGACACCCGCTGTGAGGTGAGAGATTGATTCTGTTCATTATGTGCCTCTCCATGGCTCTGCCCTCGCAGAGGAACACTTCCCCGGGGACCGGGGTGGGGAGCACGTGCGCGTATGCCTACATGCACCTCGAGTCCACTTCGGGTGATATGGGGTCTGCACTTGGGGCGCAGGGGTTCCCACCATTTGGCCTTAAAAGCGCCAACGATCCACAGGTGATTTACGCTGCCAGTGCCCCAGATGAGCCGCAGGAGACCCTTGCTAACTTACGAAGGAATTTGCAACATGAGAAAGCAGCTCCTCTCGTTGGACAGGATGGGTCATCTGAGTCGGGACCTCAGGGGAAGAGCCCGAGAGCCCAGTGGCGGCTGCCTGAGGCCACTGCGGGCGGGACAGGCCGGCTGGCCCAGGCTGGTCCATCCCACGTCTGGAAAAGATTAGGGCTCTCAGCTGGCGTCTGGCCTTTGCAGGAAAACCCACTATAAGGACCACTTCTGTAGACAGATAGAGGCTCTCCCCAGGGAGAAGGGAGCCGGGTGGCGGGGTCTGTGCCTCAGTGGACCTGTCTTACGAGAGGCCGGAAGCCCAGGCTTTCATAAGCATTCCCTGGGGAGGGCGGATGCTACAAGTCTCTTTGAAAAGGAACACGTGTTTTCCTGGGAATTCTAAGAAAACAAATCAGAGATGTGAGTGGATTAATTTAACATACAGAAGTGCGGAAAGGACACCGAATCCCGTAGACCCAGATACAGGGAAACGCAGGGGGACAGTCAAGTGGGCTGACGTGAAAACCCCGTGAGGGAGAAGAGAAATCACAGCCAGCCGTCAGCGGCCATCCCCGTTTCTGACAAGAGAAATATGCCTTCTTCATGGGATATTGTGTTTTCAGTGAGTCTCGTAATGAAATTTTGAAAAACCCAGTGATGTTGATCCAAATTTTAGCTAGGAAGCCTATTATTAAAATTGATAACACCAGCCTAATGCATTCTAAGTTATGGGTGCAGGAGATGATAAATCTCGAAAATTTGCATTGTATAAAAATGTTTTAGTAGATGGTTTTGTAGTCAGGAAGATTAGCTGACTTTTTGATTGGCTGCTACAGTGCAGAAGAATAAAGATAAATGTTGTATAATGCATATGTACCTCAAGGGAAGTGTTTGAAATGATAAATGGCTTTCTCGTCCCGTTCACAAGCATTTACTTCTAATCATTTAGTACCATTTACCGTCCGGAATCCGAGGTACCTGCAGGAGCTGGGGAGGCGTGCCGCGGAGCCGAGCCATGGACGCGGGCCTCCTTGTCCTCCTTGGAGGTGGACGGGGAGCAGAGGATCAGGCCCAGAAGCTTTTCCATTGGGGTGGTTTGTCTCCATCCATGCCTGGAAGGCTGCATCCCAGAGTCCACTCGCTGCGTCTTCATGAGCTCCCGGTGGAGCCCGATGCCCGCACCCCTTCACAGGGCCTGCTTGGTGTGCTTTAGCTCTCTGGGCTCCTACATCGTGGGTCCCCTTCCCTGGCAGGAAAACTCTGTAGTCCTGACTTCCCAGCTTCCTTCAGTGACCCTACTTCCTCCCCTTGGATAGACCTGATCTCTACCCCATTCACCGACATCAGGCTAGACATGCAAATAGCATTGCATGTGATGGTGGCTGTCTGGAAATTAAAGATGAAGTCCTGGGTGAGGCGATCCTACTTTCTCCACACCTGGATGGTTTGGGATGAGGGGAGACAGGCGTCTGGGTGGCTACTCACAGGGCAGGCCCACGGCCCCTCCCGCCCCACCAAGGCCTGGCCGGTGCAGGACTGCAGCAGATCCCCGTCCTTTACTGTCTACCTTCCCAGGCTGGCAGCCGCTGCTCACAGCCTTCTAGGTGTGCTGGTCCCCCGTTCAGTGGCCAAGCCCATGTGATGCCGCTGGCGGTCACCCGATCACCCCGAGAAGGAGCTCCTGGCCGGACACGGACATGTTTTCCCCAATCCTGTGGACAAGTGTGTCTACACACATGTAAATTCTACTGTGTTTGTCAGAATCCGAGCCAAACCCCAATGAAAACAAACAAGATACCTCACAGCTGTGACTCTCGGCCCATTTACTAGAGCCAATGAAACCCACAGGCATGGACAGCCCAGCGGACGCAGACCATGCTCTCCACCCTGCCAGGGCCACCTTTCCTGCCCTGTCCTGTGGACCACGTGGTCTTTCCGACCATGCCGTCTTTCTGATTTCTCCTACCTCCTTATGACAGTTACAGTGATGAGCATTTGGTGGCGACTTGTTTCCATCCGCCTCCCAGCTTGAGCAGGAGACAGGTAGACACTGAATCTTTCCTAGAGTTGGAACCCTGCCCCCAGCTCAGCTGGCTGAGAGCTTTGGGATGACCAATAGTGAGTATAAAAATGTTCTGGTATTAGAAGCTGGTAAAGATGGCACAACTTTGTGAATGTACTAAAAACCACCTAATTGTGTATTTTAAATAGTGAATTTTAAGATGTATAATAAAATATATAATATCTCAATTTAAGCAAATGTGTGGACTTCCGGCCTAGACAAGAGAGTGAGACCCCATTTCTCCCAGCTCTTTCTGTGGAGCGTGGCTATGAACTCAAGAACTTGGGATACGGCCAGAGGAAAGTGAGCTGGTGTGGGCCACCAGAGAGGGAGGACAGCACAGCATCAGGGCATCTCATGTCCTCATCCAAGAGAACAAGGAAGCAAGACCCCGAGATTGCCGACCCCTCATGCAGCAACAGGAGACCTTCCAGTCAGGCTTGCTCCCCCCAGATCTCATGGAGACTCCTGAGTCCTCAGCAGCCCACCAGCACTGTGAGGGAATCCACTGTGGTCCCTGCCAGCGCTGCAGCCAGAGCACTGTCTTTCTTCATCAGGCCTGACTCCCTCCGCTACTAAAAGATGTAGACACAAGTCAGCAAAGCTGGTCGGAGGCTCAGTTATAGTGAAAGGCCCAGCTGGGTCTGGGAAGACTCTGAACTGCCCCTACCTGAGAGCCCCCTGCCCTGCCTGAGACTGATGGGTACAGGCGGGTGTCACATCACAACTGTCCCTGCTGAGACACCGGGCTTGGCCCGGGGAAACCACTTCTTCCCTGTTTGACAGCACCAGCACGAACCAGCCTAAGCCTGCTGGCATCAGATAAACCAAGCAAACTGAAAATCAAACTGTGCTTAGAATCGCAGCACACAAAGTTGGCTGGGACCCACACGCTAAATATAAAACAGGGCAATTTCCTGCTAGAACAAATGATTTAAAGGGGACCCAGAGTCTCATGGCATCATAGACAAAATGTCCTGTCACACCAAGAACCAGGAAACCACAGCTTGAAGGAGAAAAAATGATAACCTGTCACAAACACCAAGATGAATCAGAAGTTGGGATTTTCTGATGAGGACTTTAAAGCGGCATGATAAAAAAAAATACATGCTTTAGAAATCAATTAAAAATACTCTTGAAACAAACAAAAGAATAGGAGATCTTAGCAACAAAATAAGAGAGAGAGAGAGAACTGAAGGGAAATCGTAGAATGAAAATGCGAAACTGAATACAAGTACTTGCTGGGTGGGCTCAGCAGTAGAGCAGAGATAACAGGGAACAGAATCAATGAGCTCGAGGACAGAACATCAGAATTCGCCCAATCTGGGCAAGAGAGGGAAATCAACAGAAAACAGAAATGAACGGTGCCTCTGGGACCTGTGGGAAAACAACAAAATGTCCAACATCCATATCGTCATAGTCCCAGAGTAAAGGAGGAGTGAACAGCGGGGGCCAGAAGAGTATTTGAAGAAATAATGGTTGAAAGCTTTCCAAATTTGGCAAGAGCCACAAACACACAGATCCAAGAAAGCCATGCAAAGCATACAGATTAAGCCCAAAAAAGCCCATACTAAGGCATCACAATTAAAATTCTGTAAACCGAAAGAAAATGAAAATAAACAGATCTTGAGATCAGAGAGAGCGATATGATCACTGACAGGAGAACCAGCTTGAGTGACATAATTTCTCATCTGAAACCAGATGTAAGCGCCACCTTTTTTTCAATGGCTCAAAGAACCTTTTACTGTGCATTCTGTATCTGGTAAAACGAACCTTCAGGAATGAAAGAGAAATGAAAACATTTTCTGATACCAGACCTACCCTTGAAGATTGGCCAAGTGAGTCCTTCAAGCAGGAAGGAAATGACAAATGAAGAAATCCTGGAGCATTGAAAAGAAAAAGAAAAAAGAAAAGAGCAGAAATATGGGCACACCCGGTAGAATTTTATAAATCATAGTTGATGATTGAAACAAAAATTGCAACACGACCTAACAGCCAAGACAATATTTAAAAGTGAGGAATATAAAAGGAGCTTTGTAGTGGTGAGGATCCCACACTTCGCTCCAAGTGGTGACATGTTGGCAGTAGTAGATACTACAAGCTTATATATACATCCAGAGAAACAGCTAAAAAACTACATAAAAAGATACACTAGAACCACTAAGGATACACTAAAACCACTACAAATATACTAAGACAACATCTTAAAGTGAGTTCAGATAACACAGAGGAAGGCAAGGAAGGAGAAACAGGGATGGGATGAAGAGAAACAAATAGAAAATAACAAAATGGCAGACGTCGGTGCCCACCATATCATAATTAACACAAATATAAATTTTTTAAATACAGATATTTACAAAACAGAGGTTTGCAGAGTGAATAAAAACAAAACAAAGGAAAACAAACAATCCAACTATATGCTGCTCATTCCATGTGCAACGGCATATGTAAACTGCAAGTAAAAATATGAAAACATATAGTGTGCCGCATGGAGACATCAACTTTTTTTAAAATATTTTATTTATTTAGTCATGAGAGACACAGAAAGAGAGAGGCAGAGACACAGGCAGAAGGAGAAGCAGGCTCCCCACAGGGAGCCTGACGTGGGACTTGATCCCAGGACTCTGGGATCACGACATGAGCCGAAGGCAGACACTCAACCACTGCCACCTGGGTGCCTGGAGACATCAATTTTTAAAAAGGAAATGGCTCTGTTAATACCTAATAAAATGATTTCAAAATCAAGAAAATCATTTGGGACATTATGTAACGATAAAAGGATCAGTCTACTGGGAAGACCTGACAATCCAAAATGTGTGCTCACCAAACAATAAGCTTCAAAACACATGAGACAAAACTGATGGAGGTGTGGGCTCCAAGAACAGGGGTGGGGGTGAGTAGTTAGTGTTAAATAGGGACAGAGTTTTGATTTTAGGAAGAAAAGAGCTTTGGGAGTAGACAGTGATAGTGGCTCAAAACACTGTGGACATAGCTAATGCCACAGAACTGTGCTCTTACAAATGACCAAGATGGTAAAACATATGTGTATTTTTATCACAACAAAAATGTCAGATGGAAACAGAACTGATGGAGTTGAAAGGAGAAAAGATGAGTCCATGAGTGTGGTTGGGGACTTTGCCACTGGCCTCTTGGTAACTGGTAGGACTCTCAGACAGAAAGTCAACAGGGTAGGGAAGATCCAAAATATGCACTCAACACACAGGATCTAACTGACATGTGTACAGCACTGCAGAGCTGCAAAATACACAAAATACACCTTAACACATTTATTTTTTTTAAGATTTTATTTATTTATTCATGAGAGGCAGAGACACAGGCAGAGGGAGAAGCAGGCTCCACGCAGAAAGCCCTGATGTGGGACTCGATCCCAGGACCCCGGGATCATGCCCTGAGCTGAAGGTGGTGCTAAACTGCTGAGCCACCCCCAACCTTAACACATTTAAAAGCATTGAAATCCAGGCAGCCCAGATGGCTCAGTGGTTTAAAGCCCGCCTTCGGCCCAGCGCATGATCCTGGAGCCCCGAGATCAAGTCCCACGTCGGGCTCCCTGCAGAGCCTGCTTCTCCCTCTGCCTGTGTCTCTGCCTCTCTGTTTCTCTCTGTGTCTCTTGTGAATAAATAAATAAAAATTTAAAAAAAATAAAAAAGCATTGAAATCCTATGAAGTGTGCCCTCTGACCATAAATGAATCAAACTAGAAATCCATAACAAAAGCATCTTTAAATACATGGAAATTCAACACCACACTTCCACATAACCTGTAGGCTAAAGAAGAAGCCTCTAAAAAATTTTAAGGATACATAGATTTGAATTAAAAAAAAACACAACACATGAAAATTTGTGGGCTGCAGTTAAATCAGTGCAGAGAATGAAATTTACAATATTAAATGCTTACATAAGAAATGGCAAATGCTCTCAATTCTAAGTTACTGCAAGGATCCAGACAAAGAAAGGCAAAATTAACCCAAAACAAATAGAAGGAAGGAAATAATAAAGACAAAAGTAGAAACAGATGAAAATAACAACACAATAGAGAATATCAATTAAACAAAAACCTGGTTCTTTATAAAGTGAATGAAATTGATAAAACTTGATGAAGACCAAAAAAGTAAAAAGAGTGAAGTACAAATCACGAAAATGATGAGCACACCTGAGGGCATCACTACAGACCCCACAGCCTTTAAAGCTACAATACAGGAATCCTGCAAGCCACTCAACTCTCGCATGTTCTGCAGCTTTAAAAATCAATTTCCTGCCACTTCAAACTATCAAAACTCAACCAAGAGGAAATAGATGATCTAAATAGTCCTACAATCATTTTAAAAATTTAACCTGTAATTGAAAAGCTCCTGAAAAAGCAATTTCCAGGCTCAGAGAATTCCATCAAATATCTACACAGGGGTTAATACCAATTTTACATAATATTTTCCAGGAAATAGAGAAGGGAACAAATCCCAATGCATCTTATGAGGCCAGGATTCCCTTAGTTCCAAAACCAGACAAGGGCAATACAACAAAAGAGAAAACCACAGGTCAATATTTCTCATGAAATTAAATGCAAAATTACTCCAAAAATATTAACAAACCAAATCCCATGATGTTTAAAAATAATTGTACATTATAACCAGGTGAGATTTATTCCAGGCATGCAACGTCTGAAAGTCGATTAAAGTAACCCAGCATATCAATAACCTGAAGAAGAAGAATCATATGATTACATAAAATGAGGGATAGGAAGCATTTGATGAAATGCAACACCTGTTTATGAGCAAACTCTCAGCCAGTTAGGAAGAGAGAAGGACTGACTACTTTTGATTGAGAGCACATAAACGTTTACATTTACGGGTCAAATAAAAAAAAAATTAAAAAAAAAATAATGTAAAATAAAAAAAAATTAGGGTCAAATAGTAAATGTGTTTCCCTTGAAATTGAGAACAAGATGGAAATGTCCAATCTTACTATTTTTATTTGGTATAAATTGTAAGTTCTGGAAGTTCTAGCCACTGACAGGAGGTGAGAGAGAAAAGACCCACAGGTCAGAAAGGAAGAAATAAAAGCATCTCTATTTGCAGATGACACAATTACCTTTAGATAGAACATCCCGAGAAATCTACAAATAAGTCCCTAGAACTCATGAATTCAGCAAGATTACAGAACACAACGGGAACACACAAAAATCACTTGCAAATCTATGGTTTGCTGATGATAAAATGGAGCCTAAGGAAATTTAAGAGAACCATGCTGTTTACAATCATGTCCAAGAAAATTAAATACTTCACCTTAGTAGACACTGAGCAAAACATACACAGAATCTTTATACTGAGAATTTTTAAATTGCAGATGAAAGTATTCCAAGAAGACCTATGCAGAGAGGGAGAAAAACTGTGTTCAAGGATTGTAAAACTCCAGTTGTTGAAGGTACCCGTCCCTCTCTGTCCCACGGATCTTTGTGTTCAATACAATTCCTAGCAAAATCCCCGTAAGGTGTCTTGTAAACAGAGACTTAATTATTCTTAAATTTATATGGAAAGGGACAGGTCTTAAAATGCCTAAAATACTCTTGACAAAGACTAAGGAAGTGACAGGAGTCGCTCCACGGACGACATGGCTTGCTGTGTGGCCCAGGTGGGTGCTAGGGCCTGGGTGGATGCACGGATCAGCAGAGCAGAAGGGAGAGCGCAGAGATGGATCTACGCAAGTGCATCCAGCTGATTTTTAACAAAATACAAAACCAATTCAGTAGAGGAAGCGATGACCTTGTGAACAAAACAGCCCCGAGGCAAGTGGACATCCGCAGACAGTGGTAATGAACCTCCTCATATGTGATCTTCAGATTTACAAAAAAAAAAAAACAAACCTCAAAATAGATCATATATGTAAACATGAAATACAATTTTTTTAGAGAAAACAACCACACAGAGTCTATGTATGATTGGGTGAGCAGGTCTTAGACCTGACACCCAAAACACTAACTGGAAAGAAAAAAAATTGACAAATTGAGTCTCACCAAAATTAAATGTTTTCCTCTAAAGAAATGCACGTGAAGGGATAAGGAGATGCACCACAAGCTGTTTGGGGAAAACACCTACAACACACACACACCTCTGACAAAGGACTGGCATCTAGAACACATGAAAAACTCTAAAAATTTAACATAAGATACAAGCGACCCAGTTAGGAAATGGGTACAGGGCACGGACACCCCCTGAGAGGCGCATGCAGATGGCTGAGGCTCAGGGGACAACGTCCAGGGTCGCTCACCAACGCAGACGTGCAGACAGAAACCGCACTGGGATGTCACCACCACGTGGTGGAGCGTGCCGAGAGCGGGCGCCAGTGTGGACGCACGCAACACGACTCGCACACCTGTGGTTCGGCAGTCTCCTCCAAAACTGAGCGCGCCGCCACACGCTCGAGGGCTCAGCCCCGAGAAACGAGAACTTGCAGCCACACGACGTGGACAAGCAGCAACCTCAGCCGCGTTGTGCGGGCGGCTCCGATGGCGGCCTTCCGTGGGTTAATGCTTAGACCGGCTGCGTCCCGTCCACACCACCAGGGGAGTGAACCGCGGATCCGCACAACCAACCGCGTGGACAATCTCCAGGCAACGACATCCAATCTTAAGAGCTCGCTACACCCCGTGTGATTCCGTTTAGTCAAGATTTGTAAATGGAAACATCTGGGACAGATCGGTGGCCGCTGGGGGTTGGACGTGGGGAGGTGGGAGCCGTTGGGACACAGCTGTTCACCGCATCGACTGCGGCTTTGTGGATGCACAAGCCACGTGGACAGCAACGCACGCAAGCAGTCCTCAGCAGCAGTCTCTGGGTCACGAGCAGACACCACACGTGTGGCGGAAATGTGCCTGCGTCCTCTTCTCCGCAAAGCCAGGCTCTGGTTTTAGAACTTTCCACAGACCCAGCCGCACTAGTTCGCACCTGCAGCGTGTGCGGGAGGACGAGGGCCCAGCACTAAAATGGGGTAAATGGTGACCTTGGAAAGGAAATATTTTAGAAAAGTACTGCTTTCAAAAATAGCTCTGTGTCTCCGTCTGGATGCGGCCTCGACTGCTGGGCTGTGGGAGCGTCCAGGGGCTCCAAGCAGGCGGTGGCCTTACCCCCACACCAGCCCTTGGGGTGAGCCCCATAACCGAACCCACCATCTGCAGAAGCCTTCCCGGGCCTGTGGGTAGGATTGAACCGGAACGCATCCAACCTGCCAGGTCCTGAGCCCACGGGGACTGAAGCTCTCGTGTTCAGGATCTTGCCCCAGAAGCTCAAGTGCCGCCTTTTCCGTGAAAACGTAGACGCCCCGAGACCAGCTCTGCCGCGCTCCCCTCAGGCTCTCTGCCGGAGGTGCCCGTCCAGGCTTCTGAGGCTGCGTGAGGAGATGATGGGAGTGAAGGAGAAGGGACTGAACGCGGGTTTAGCTACACCACCCTCCTCCCCTTCCTCCCCCAGTGCCCCAGGGCGCTTTTTTTTTTTATTTTATTTTTTTTTATTTTTTTTTTCTCGAAACACCTAACACAGGCCTGGCAAATAGCAGGTGCTGAGTAAATGTTAACATATGGATAAGTGGATGGATGTAGAAAGGGAGGGAAAGAGAAGAGTAAAAGCTGACTTCTGGGATTTATTGGCTGGTCCGGGCCGCTGGTCCTAGGGTCCCGGGCACTGTGGGCTGACACTGTGTCAGAGTCGGAGCCGCTCGGGAACCCCTGGGCCTGGGAGGAGGCCTGTGGTCCCTCCGCGTGGCTCCATCCTACCCCACCTGCCCCGGGTCTGGCTGCGGTCGCTAGGAGCAGTCCACGCAAGAACAGAGGGCAGAGGAGCCGGGCAGACGTGAGCGTGACGGGGTTCCCGGGCGAGCTCAGGGCGGCCTCCTGCTTCCACGCTGGACCCTCCAGGCTGAGGCCACCGGGCGGCTCCCCGAGCGGCGGGGAAAGCACAGCGACCTCTGTGGTCCCCCCAGCCCTGTGATGACACACAACAAGGCCGAGGGGCGAGCAGCTCCCTCTAGCTCGGCAAGACCTGCCCTGTCACCTGCTGCAGCCCGGGCGCCCACAGCCCCGCGCCTACGGGGTTGTCCTCCTGAAGTCAGAGGGACTTGAGGGAGGGGGCGGCCCGCAGCTACCCCGTGCCCTGGGTGGGTCAGAGGCTCTGGGACAAAGCGCGGGAAGCCCTGGATGCTCCGGGAAAAGGGAAAGTGACCCATGTCCCTCAAGGGGGACGCATGGTGTCTCCAATGTGAGACGTTCCACGGAACAACCATGTACGTCAGGGCTTGGGATCGGCCCATTGGGGGGCTTCAGGCCAGCTTGTGGGGCAAATAAATCATCTCCTCTCCTGCCCCTGAGGCTGGAGCCTGTTAGGAAGTGGATGTGAGGAGCAGCAGGCGGACATCACCGTCAGCTTTGTGACTGGAGAGCCTGGATGGAGAAATGGGTCCCGGTCCCCCCTCCTTCCAGGTGTCCAGGGGCAGTGGGGACAGATGTCCGGGGTCAGTGGGGACAGATGCCCAGGATCATTGGGACCCTGGGTCTCAGCCCGGGTCCTCAGTGGCCGTGGCCACCGTGCCTGGGCCTGGACACTACTCTGGGAACAGTAGCCCGCGACACCCCGCCAGCCTCCCGCCCTGGCCGCCCTGAGTCCCCGACATCCAGACAGATGCCCTGCGGCCCTGGAGCACCCCAGCATCGGGCACGAGCCTGAGAACCCCGCTGTCCCTCTGCCCTCCACCCCACCCTGCTGCTCTGTTTCTGGCCTGGAAATTTAGATTTTGTTGCAAATACAGACATGTGGCGGAGAAAAGCTTATCTCCTGACAGACCAGCTGAACAACTGGGCTCTCCCCCGAGCCCTGTAAATTGAAACCTGACGGCAAAATACTTCTTATCTGCAGAAAGAGTTGTCGCCACAGGAGCGTGTCCACGGACCCCTGAAGGAGACACCAGGGCTCAGGGGTGTCTGCGAAGACCCTGTGTGCTGTGCCCACGGGACAGATCCGCGCGGCTCTGGGTCCGAGGGCCCAGTCGGAGCATCCCGGCCGGCTGGGAGGACGCCCATGAGCCCAGGTGGGCAGGACCGCAGGGTCAGCGGTGGAAAAGCCCCAGAGTGGCACGAGGTGCCCTGGGCAGGACCCGGGCCGGGGAGGGAGGGGACACGGAGGCTCACCTGCCACCTTCCCCACCCCAAGCCACCCCCACGTGCAGGCTCCGGACGTACCTGTGCAAAGGTGAGGCCAGGTGTGAGCGGCTCCGACCCACGGAGCTCACAGGATGCGTCTCTACTATCTGCCATCATCATCGTCATGGATGCCACGCAGCCTCCGGGAGGGGCAGGGCACTTGGGGTGCGGAGGATGCAGGTGGGCTCAGGGCCGAGGCCTCGACAGGTCACAGCCGAACTGGACCCCGAGCGTCGGGGAGCATCGTGGGGTCAGAGCAGGGTCGCCATGACCCGAAGCACGTCCCGGGGACCTGGGTGGCCGCATGCAGGATGGACAGGCGCCGTGGGACTGACTGTGGGGCAGCAGCAGCGTCGGGCTGGACTCGGTCATCCGCAGGGCCTCTGCGCCCAACCAGGCGCTGCTGCCCTGACCGACGTGCCCCGAGCTGCCTCGGGCTACCCTGGCCTTCCCGCCCGGGCAGCAGCTGTGTCCCTCTGCCCTCAGCCATGTCCCCCTCCACCCGGGGAGAAAGCAGGCAGCAGCTTGTTGGCCTGAGCTGCCTCATTGGAATAGGCCGGACCCTCCGGAGGAGACGGTGCTGCGGGGCACGGTCTATGTCCTGCCGTCCCCGAGGGGCCCACGCCCACGGGGAGGATGGGGGGACAGGGAGGACAAGGAGGATGGAGGGGGGACAGGGAGGATGGGGAGGGGATGGGGAGGATAGAGGGGGAGGATGGGGGACAGAGGGGTGGACAAGGAAGATGGAAGGGGGACGGGGAATGGATGGAATGGGGAGGATGGAGGGGGCATGAGGGCACAGTTCTGAGCCGAGTGGAGTCTGGGGAGGAGGGGGTCCTGACACAAGCCTGGAGGACGCGGCTGCGGAGGCCCGAGTGGTGGGCAGTGCAGGACCCGCCCCATGTCCCTGACCTCTGTGCACCCTGGCTGAGCCCAGGGCTGCCCCCCGCCCTCCGGGTGCTGCCAGGTGGCCTCCAGGGGCGTCGTCCTGACTCGGGGGCACAGGGGGCACAGGGGACACAGGCAACCCCGGGTGGGACTTGTGCCCAGCCAGCCCAGGCCGTTGTCCTGCTGCATCCATGTGCACCCACCGGCCCCTGCCTTTGGAGCTTCTCTGTGTCCCGGCCACGCAACATTCCCGTCCTGTCCAGGGCGTCACCACACCCCGGCCATGAGAGTGACCGGGAGCCCTCAGGAGCAGGGGGGGGGGGGGCCCTGGGGACCTGGAGTGGGGGCTCTGCTGTGTGAACCCGGGGCTGGGGCAGGTGCTAACCCCTTGGAGCATCGAGGCCCAGCGCCCACCCTGGGGTCTAAGCCGCCCCAGAGACAGGAGGTTGGCACCTGGAGGGCTGCTGGTACGTCCATCCAGGAGGGTGGAGTCGGTCCCCGCAGCCTCCCTGGCTGCTCCAATTGCCCTCTCTGGTCAGGAGCCCTCCGCCACTACCTGGTGGACGGTGGGCCCAGGGACCCCATACTATCAGTGCTGGGAGGGCCCAGAAGTCCCGTCCTGCTGAGGAGGGTGGTGGGCGACCTGGCGAGATGGGCCCGTGGGACGTGGGCCTGGGGGGTGCTAGGGACCTGGCCGTGGGAGGTCATGGGAGGTCAGAACAGCCGGGGCCCCCGGGGAGCGTCTGCGGCATCCACCTGGGGCCCGGCCTTCTCTCTGGGGCTGCCTCACAGGACGCCAGGCCCGTTGCCTTGTCGGCAGGGGTCCTTCAGAAGAGGCCGGCTTCCCATCTTCCCCCGGTCTTGGGTGTCCCCCGTTGTTCCACCTGCAAAAGGGCCCGTCTGTCCCTCCATCCGTCCATCCCCCGGCCCCTCACTCCTGGGTCTGGGTCATGCGACCCCATCCAGCCCGGCACTCTCGCTCCCAAGTCCTTGCTGCCCTCGTCTCTGTGTCCCTGTGTCCCCCGGTCCTTTTTTCTCTCTTTGCTTGCTTCCCGGGAAGAATCTTGGGTTTGAAAACGAAGGTCACACCCTCGCTCTGTTGACGTCATCCAACCGAGAGGTTCCACTGGGTCTTTCCTTGATTAGATTTTAAATCCAATGTCACCGAGACGCCGCACCCACTGCTGCCCTGGAAACTCAGAGCCCTGGCCGGGGAGGGCGGGCGACAACCCCATCCACTGACTCCTCTGTGACGACGTAAGGTGTGTAGGAGGCTTTGGGGAAAACCATGCATGAAACATCTCTGAAGGTGAGAAGGAGCACGGGGTCAGGTCCAGGCAACAGGAAAATCCCCGCGGGGCAGAAGGGACTGCTCAGCGCACAGGGACAGAGCAGGTGAGCAGGACAGCGCTGGGACCACCCATCCTTCAAATGCAAGAAATTGAAATTCATGTCTAACCTGCATCAGAAGTAAAACTGAATTCCAGATGGTGAACGCCCTGTTTTTTTAAAAAAGATTTTATTTATTTACTCATGAGAGACACACACACACAGAGAGACACAGAGGCAGAGACACAGGCAGAGGGAGACGCAGGCTCCATGCAGAGAGCCCGATGTAGGACTCGATCCCAGGACCCCGGGGTCACGCCCGGGCCAAAGGCCAACACCCAACCACTGAGCCACCCGGTGCCCCTAACGCCCTGATTTTTAACACTGACGTGCAAACGGACTCAGGCGAGAACATCCTTGTTGAGAGACGGGAGCTTGACAGACGCCTGATAGAGGAGAGCGGCCTAGTTCAGCCAGCACCACGCACAGACTGCTCAACATCAACGCGGATTGAACACAGCGAGAAAAACTGCTTTTCTCCCGTAAAAGAAAGTCTACAGGCCAGAGCCCAGGGCTGGTGTGCTGTTCTGCGGTGCCTCGAGGGCCAAGGGCTCCTGCGGTGTCTGTCCGCCGTCATCCTTTGTGAAGAGCTTCCGTTCTCAAGGTCCCCTCGTGCTCCCAGGGGGCTGCTGGGGCTCCAGCGATCCTACCTGTGCTCCTACCTGTGCAGGAAGAAGTGGAAGGAGATGCAAGGATGCCGACCCCGTGTCACGCTCACTGCTGGGCAGGGAAGGGGCTGGACCAACGGACAGCAAGAACGGGTTTCACTTAAGCTGTAACAATTTTTTTCCCCAAAACAATAATCAGAAACAAATACAGAAAAAAAAAAGAAACAAATACAGATAATGTAAAAACTCTGTAAAGACAATAAGTGAAGCATGTTTGTGACACTGGTTATTCGCTGTGGTTTTATTTATATTTAGAATCATTTGAGGGAGGAAACATGAATAAAATGGAAATACATTAATACATTGATTTCTGTTAATGATACGAAGTGATTCATTGACTTAGAACAGTAATAAATAGCAAGTACCCGCTCCTGGAAGGTCAGGGCCGCCCAGGAAACAGCAGGGCTCGGCTTGGCCGAAGCTCCCCTCACCCTGTGATTGATTCAAGGATGTGTTTAGGGGCCTGAGCATGGGTCTCCCCTTCTCCTCCTGTGTCCTTCCTGCCTTCCTTGTCCCTCTGTCCACTGACTGCGTGTGGCCTCTGGTCACAGCCCGTCCTCACGTCTCTGCACAGTGGCCACGGCTCTTTGGGGCTGTGTCCTCCTGGAGCGCACTGTTGGGGACCATGAGCAATGACCTGGGATGGGAGTACCTGCGGGCAGGTGTCCACCCCGAGCACCTGGGCCCCAGGTCCCAGTGAGCTCTGGCCACATGCTCTGCCCACTGTCCACCCAGAATCTGTCCCAGGACCCCCTGGGGCAGGTGTGCACCCTGAGCACCTGGGCCCAGGTCCCCGTGAGCTCTGGCCGTGTCCTCTACCCACCGTCTACCCAGGGTCTGTCCCAGGCCCCCCAGGGCAGGTGCCTGTTTTGCCCCTGAGCCTCCGCCCACCACCCACGCCCGCCCACAGAGCCGGCTCGGGCTGTGGGATAACCACCAGGACTGTGGGCAGCAGGCCCCCGGGGCAGCCACCCAGGGAGACGGGCGTCAGTCAACGTGGCTTCGTTTTGGCTTCGTGCGGTGAACGGCCGGTGCCAGCCTCACTTAGGAGCATTTGGTGACACGCCTGCCCCACCCCGCCCCGTCTCCCTGCCTGCCTCTCCTCGGTCACCTGCTCTGTGTCCTTATCGACCACATTTTCTGCAGATCTGCTGACTTGCCCTTTGTGATGCATTTCTGCCCAAACGGGAGGCTGGTTTCTGACCCTTCAAATCACTTCCAAACATGATGCTTAGAACGCACCCTGGAGTCCTGAGCAGCCGCAGGGGGAGCTTTATTTAGGGGAGACATGGGGACCCCGGGTGGGTGCTGAGTGCCCTGACACCCCTCACAGCCCCAGCTGCCACCCCAGCCCAGCCCTGCCCATCCCGCACGCACCTGCTACCTCCTCAGGAGTCGGGGTCTGTCCCCGGGGCCTTGGTGCCCGCAGGGGTGGAGTGAAGAGGGAGACGGCAGATTAGGGCCCCCGGAGTCTGGAGGGAGTGACAGTCCACACGAGGTCATCTCTGTCCTCACACACAGCACGGGCAGTGCACCCCGACTTCCATGGGGGCAGGGACTGGTTCCCACCAGGCGTCCAGGGCTGCGGGGGCTGGCAGGGGCTGGCGTAGTGGTGACATGCAGAAGCGAGTCACTCTTGGCGTTTCCGCGTCACACACAGCCTGGGTAGGACAGAAAAACCCTGGGCGGGGGCCTCTGCTTCTTTCTGGGGACCGTGACCCCGGCCCCAGCCGTCGGGGAGTGACCCCAAGGCCAGCGGTGAGGAAACCGGCAGCTGGCTATAAATAAGCTGAAAATAAAGAGGCAACCTGCTGAATTAAAATGCAAAGCATTTCTTCCGGTTCCCTGATAAGCACTGAGCAGCAGAATCGCGAGTCTTTCCGTGGAAGAAATTAGCATTAATAAGATAAAACCGTATTTGGAATAACTGACATTTTGATGAATGTGCCAGGAGGATTGGATGTGAGTCTTTTGATGGATAATATTTTGGGTTGCCTCAGGTTGTCCTTAATTGTTCCTTCTCCGTTCTGACTCCCGAGAAGTGAAATAGAAACCGTCAGTGATGCTGGCATTCATCTTTCAGGAGGCAGATGCACGGCTTCTCGATCAATCCAGGCCGACAGCTGCTCGCCTCCCCCCGGCCCTGCCCGCCGGCCGGTGCAGGTAGACCTGGCCTCAGCTGCGCTGCCCTGTTCCCGCCTGGCCCGCGCGGGTGCCACCACCCACAGACCAGGCTGTTCCCACGGGGCCAGCGCCCTCGGCACAACCTGCGGTCCCGGGTGGGAAGCTGTGGGCCAGCGGCATCTGGAGCCCACAGAGAGGGCCTGCGAGTCAGCAGGACATGCCGAGCAGCGCCCTGGCCTCACATCCCTCCCAGACAAGCTGGTGGCCCGAACCACTCGGTTTCCCTGACCCGTGGGTGCGGATGCCCCGGGGGTGACCTGCCCGCCTGGAGCCCGGACTGCAGGTGCGTGACCCCCACAGGTGAGCCTCCTTCGCCCACCTCCCAGCCGTCCTCCTTCCAGGCTGCCCTCTGCTCTCCGGATGAGGTCCTGGCGTCCTGTCCGGCTGAGAACAGCCTCGTCTGCTCCCCACCGCGACAATCAGGAAACCACCCTCGGAGGGGACGTCAGACTCTCCCCCGGTGGGGCAGGGGAAGGGGGCGGAGCAGAGCGCGAGGCGCTGGACGGAGAGGGTGGGTTGGCACACAGGTGGCCCTTCCATCCTGGGGAGGGACGCGGCCCCGCAGATCCGAGTGTGAGGGAACAAAACCTGCTTCCAGCCCCGCTCGCGCCAGGATCCAGAGCAGATGCGTCAGATAATAAAATCTTAAAATACGAAACAATAAAATCTTACAAGAGAGCGAGGCTCTGTGTAACCTATGGTTCAGGCAAATGTTTTTAATGAATATTGGCAACTAAGAAGCTATTAGAGACAAAAAAATGATAAGAAACATGTGTCACGACGTTTTAACAAATGTGCAGCGTAAGAGACCGTGGCCCCAAAGAAAAATCGTCGGGAGACATTTTGCAAAGCACAGAAGCTGTTAGAAGGCTCGCAGGTACAATATGCGGAGCGCTTCCAAAATGGATTTTCAAAAAGACGAAGGGAAAATTGGGCAAAGTATATGCATAGGCACTTGCTAGAAAAATCCCCAAACGGCCAAACACAGTGTGAAAAGTTACACTGTGTCACAAGGAGCCAGAAAACGCAAATTATTTTAATAAGGAAATGCTGGTTTTTGCCTCTCAGGCAACAGTCACAAAGGTGACTCCTTTTGGAGGAAAGAGCGTGGGCGCATTGTCGCAGGCGATGGGAATCACAGCCGCTGCCTCTGAGGCCACCCGGCCCGGGACACTTGCTTCAGCGGAAATACAGGAAACTCTCGACCCAGGCCTCCCATCCCCAATATTCGTCCCTGAGGAACAAGGGCAGTCATGTGCCAGGGTGTGCGGGCTGCTGGGCGGGAGCGGCGAAGGGCGTCCTGGGACCCAGAGCTGCTGCCCACGACCCCCCACCCTTTGTCTGCATGAGGAGGGAGTGGGTCCATGGCCCCGGGTCTGCTCTACGCAGTGTCTGGGGAGCTGGGCAACTGGAACCTCGTCCTCCTCTGTCCCTCTCACCCCGTCTACAGCCAGGTCCGAGGTCCCTAGAGGTCAGGCCAGGCTCCTGGGGCAGGAGACAGGTTCAAACATCCCCCTGGCTGAGCCCAGGACACAGCCCAAGGACAAAGCCCACGGAGAAGCCCTGGGTCACATCCGGTGCCTCCAGACGCCAAGGGGTGGGGTAAGGAGCCCCCCAGGAACGTGCTGGCCAGGCCAGCAGCCACTCCCCGTTCTTTGTTCCTTTCCTTCCAAGCACCTCTGCTCTTCCCTAGGATCTCCGCGGGCTTTGTCATCACCCTGCCTGCAGGTGAAGGGCAAGAGGCCGGTGGGGCAGGTGGGGGGCCCCGCGGCCAGGCCCCTGTGCTCCTCCGCCCTCCCCCGTGGCCAGGTCCAGTACACCTGCCAACGCTCTCTGCGGAGGTGTGCGGAGCTGCAGCGGGGCCTCAGACGCGGTGGGCTGGGGCAGGGAGGGCACCATGAGGCTGAGGAAAGGTCGCGGCATGCAGGGCGGAGGGGTCAGAGGGGCGCAGAGATGGCAGGACGGCATCCAGATGAGGACGCTGGGGTGGACAGCAGGGTGCTGCACAACTTGGCTGGGCCCCTTGACCACTTGTCCCTGAATAATTGGTGGATTCAAGCCCGCACTCGTCCCCAGCCCTGGACTGAGGCTGGCTGGACTGTCCCCCCGCCAGGAAGGCCACGGGGCTCTGGGGTCTGGGCACAGCCTGGGCCTCGCTTCCCGCTCATCTGGAGCCTGCCTCACAATATATGCCTGGATGGTGTGGGGGCACCTGGGCGTCCCCGGGACAGGGCGGGTGATGGCAGTGGTCCTGCGTGTGTGCGGGGACCCCGTGCCCAGCCCTGGGGCAGCCACCCTGGAAAGCTGTACAGAGGACCAAGAATTAAAGACAGGACCCCCGGACCGCCCAGCAGCTCCACCTCGGGGGACTTCTCTGAAGGAAACAAAGACACGAAATTGAAAATCCCTAGATACCAAGATACGGAAGCCATGCGTGTGCCCGCGAGGGACAGCGGTGCAGGGAGGTGGCGTTGACACGATGGGCTCTCAGCCGCGGGGAGGAGGGACGTCCCGCCGCCTGTGATACCACGAGGGATCCCCAGGACGCTGTGTCAAGTGCAATAAGTGCAGCGGAGAAGGGCAAGCCCTGCATGGGCTCCCGTGTTGGGGGGTCTGAAAACACCCACACAATAAGCCCGGAGACGCGGAGCACGGGTCCGCAGCCGCCGTTGGTGGGAGACAGAAAACAACCTGAAAAACTACGCAATCGAAATAAATATGTGTGTGTTGTTCGTGTTGGTTTTCTTTCTCAGCTGTTTCCGCTGAAGCATAGCGGACTCGCCGTGAGGCGTCAGCTTCGGGGGCGCAGCGTGGCCACCCAACGTCGCTGTGTTCCGCGCGCGGCACAAGTGTGGCCGCCACCTGTCACCGTGTGACACGGTTAAGGGATCTTTGACCGCGTTCCCTGTGCTGTGCGTTCACCCCGTGACTCAGTCCTGCCACCTGGTTGTGAATCCACACATGCACGTGTGTACGTGTACGTACACCTGAGCTTCAATCATTTCAACCTTTTATTACTCGGTAGAGCTCCAAGGTCGAGCTAGGAGGCTCCCAACAGGAGAGAGAGAGAAACGGTGAAGGTATGACACGCCGGGTGCTCGGGGCTCAGGCTCCCGGGGACGGGACGGGACGGCCTGTGAATGACGCTGCCATTTGGAGGGCAAACAAGTCACATGATACCTTCACTGTCCCTGGTGGGGAGCCCGGCGGGAGCAGGAGACTCTGTCTTTCCGGGGCTTTCCAGCCTGGGGGTGACTGTTACGGTCTGTGGTCAATGAGCTTCTGCCCGATGTGAGTGGCCTTGCACATGCCCGGGGCAGGGGCCCCCAGGAGGCCACGGGGAGGCAGGGAGGTCACGCCGTGGCCTGCACCAGCCTGGGGCGTGGCACTGCCGCCAAGGAGATGCCTGAGGCCCAGGTGCCCTCTGCCTCCACCGCCGGGCGCCTGGGGTGGCTGCCTTGGGCTGTAGCCGCTGTTCGGGAGGGTGAGCTCCCGGCTCCCTGGAGCAGTCCCCGGGGCCCCGACTCACATGAGCCCGGTCCTGGCTGGTTGGCTGGTGCCACCCCGTGTGCCCCCTGGACTCACCTCTCCTGCCCCGCTCAGTGTCTCAGGGTGGAGGTGGTAGGTCTCCAGAGCTGGACCCCACGCCTGGGTCCCTGGGCCCCCTCCCCTCCCCACCTCACCTGTCCACGGCTCCCCAGCTGGATGTGCCCCCGCACCTGCAAGCTCCTCGATGCCCAGGGTGGCCGAAGTGCTCCTGCGGCCCAAACCTGGCCCACGTCACCGGCTCAGTGGGGTCTTCTGGTTCCACGGACCATGTGGCCACACCCAGTGCACCAGGACGGCTCAGGTCCTGGGCAACAGGGGGCACTCTGCCGGGACCGGGAGCTTCAGAAGGCGCGTGTGCCCAGCCAGTGCTCACCCCGATCGTGGGGTGTCTGTCTGCCGTGTCGCCTCTGCATTCTGGCCCGGGAACCCACCCTCCGGATCTCGGGGTCCTGCTTCCACCAGAAGCACCAGGTGAAGAGAAAGGTTCAGGTAGCGGGAGAGGGATGGCAGGGCTCGCAGAAAGGCGCCCACGGGGGGGGAGGTCAGGTGAGAGGCACTCTGGGGGGTGTCCCACAAGCCGTGCAGAGCCCAGGTGGGGGTCTTGGCCAGCCCTGCCCTCCCCGCCAGCCGTATCACAGCAGGTCCTGCACCCTCCGCTGTCCCCAGACAGGGCTCCTGCCCTGCAGCCCAGACCACCCGTATCCAACCCCCCGCCGCGCCCTGGGGATGCCGAGGTGTGAGCGCTCCAAGTGCCTTTTAATTTTACAGCCTCTTGCTGGAAGGCGCCTCTGATCTCCTGGCCCTTGTCCGACGTCTGCGGGGGAACAGCTGGGCTCCGGGTTAATGGACTCCGAGAGTTTGCTCGGAAACCTTTGATGTTGACCCTTCACTGCAAATGAGTGTCAAAGAAAGACTTTAATAACTTGCTCTGTAACTTAGAAGTGTTCGAGATAACACCATTAATCCCTGTTTTCCATAGTTGGCAGAAAGCTCTAAGTACCTCTAATACTTTCTAAATCTGACAGTTTTAATTATTTCCCTGCAACGTTATTGATCTGGCAAGTCAACCTGTGACTTTGAAGGCCTTCGTCAATACCCATCGCCAATACCAGCCCCGATCGCTCTGCGGCCACGGCGGCTCCGGCGGGGTGTGCGGGCCGGGCGGGGCGCCGGGCAGGGGTGCCGCGGCCTGGGGCTGCGGGAGCCTCGCCCCCTGACAGCCGGGCCTGGCGGTCGCTCCAAGGTGGGCCGCCTTCCCAGTGACCCCTAAGGGACGTCAGCGACCTGCCACTCAGGCCCCAAGGAAGCAGGCCCAGGGACGCCAGCTCCTCGCCTCTCGCATGGGAACAGAAGGCAAGACCTGAGGGACCTGAGGGGTCAGCATCAGACCACGCACTCGGCAAGGACCAGGCAAGATGGAGAACTGGTGCCGTGAGCGGTGTGGGTAAGCACATGCAGATGTGCACACGCGTGCCTGCACCCCACGCACCTGCTCACACACAGGCAGCAAACCGCTGTCCAGTGGGCCTGACTCGGGAGCTGCCCTTTTAAGGGATGGATGGTTACAGGTGAGCACAGCTGCTTCTCCCTAGGTACTCATGGCACCCCTGGGAGGCAGCTCCCAGCGCCCCTAACTCCTCAGGTCGGGCCGGGGTCCCCAGCAATGCCACCCAGGCAGCCTCTGCTCAGGGGCCGAGCAAAGGAGGAGGGGCCTCTGGGTGAAGGTCAGCCTGCCCCGTGTGTGCCCACAGGGTCTTGGGGCCGGTCTCCCCGTCTCTCCTCCTCCTCCCCTCTTGCTTCCCCTGTCCCCACCTGCCCCCAGGTGGCTGCTCTCCTAGGTCTTCACATCCCCTCAGCTCTGCGCCTTTGCAGCTGGGACTCTGGCCTCAGGCAACACCCCCTGCAGAGGAACAGGGGAGGCCTCGTCCCTTGAGCCCCCCGCCCCAAATCAACAGGCACAGGGGCACCGACAGGTGCCCCTCCAGCCCCGGACACCAGTGGGTGAAAGCAGGAGCGCAGTGCACAGCGGGCTGATCTTTAGGAAACCGGCCACACCAACCTGCTTTTGCGCTTCTGCTGTTTTACTTGGTTTTGAGGTTGTTTCAGGATTTCCTCATGCTCCGCACAAAGACCTTCCCTGTGCATGGGTGACCGCGTGGGATCCCCGGGCGACGCACCCCCCTGAGGACCAGTTTCCCTACTGGCCCAGACCGAGGAGCCTCTCGAGGTTTTCCTAGCAAACGTGCTGTCTCAGCGACATTTTTGGTGCCTGTGACACCAGCCTGGGCCTTTCTCCCTCGGCCAGACAGACATGATGCCGGGAGTGGAGAGGAGTGTCTTAAACTGAGATAGACGTGGTGAGGTCGTCTCCAGAAAGGCGTGACCTAGGGGCGCTCTCACCAAAGGACAGGGTCCTGGGAGCTCGCCCACAGCAGGAGCAGTGGTGGCTCCTGCTGGGTGGTCCCCCATCCCATGGCCCCTCCCCATCCGATGGCCCCTCCCTATTCAATGGCCCCTCCCCTGTCTGATGGCTTCTCCCCCATCAGATGGCCTCTCCCCATTCTATGGCTTCTCCCCCATCCATGGCTCCTCCCCCATATGATGGCCCCTTCCTATTCAATGGCCCCTCCTCATCCGATGGCCCCTTCCCTGTCCCATGGCTCCTCCCCCACCTGATGGTCCCTCCCCGCCATGGCCCGATGTCCTCCTCCCCAAGCCCAGCGGCACGTTTGTTTTACTTACCTGGTGTTCTACTTTCTGTTGTGAGTCGCTTGTTCGCATTCTTGCCCATGTTTCTGCTGCTGCCTTTTTCTTTACGTTCGTTCTGCGTATCTCTTGATGCACTGTTAATGCTAATCTTCGACTGCACAAGTATCTCAAGTGTGTCCTCTTATCATTTCTATTCACGTAGCTTCGATGCCACCGATACCAGTCCTTTTCATTTTCATGTTGACAAATAGGTCTTTTATCACAAATCTGAGTCATTCTGCGTGTCACTCAGAAACAAAGCTTTTAGTTATTTATTGCTTGTGGTAGTTCACGGTCTTTATTTTCCCCCGGGGCACTGTCCTGGGCTCAGAACTATTGATGAAAACTGTGATTTCCACATAATTTTCATCACGTGCGGAGTTCTCATGTGTGCTGGGGTCTTTCTCTGGATTTTATCGTTCTTCTACCATTGGTCTTTCTAGTTTTCTATTTCACATGTATTTTAAGATGAAGTTTCGCAAGACGTAAAACTGGGACTTTTGTTAAAGTTGCATTAAGCGTTTCCAATAATCTGGGAAGCATTCATATTCGTACAGTATTGTCTTCCCCACAGAAGCACTGTTATTCTCTCTATTTAGATGGATCTTTTTAAAATGTCTTTTCAGTAATGGTTATAACTTTCTGAAATACATACATTGCATTTCATAGTGTATATGTATATATACAGACATATATGCATGTATTTTTCTGGAAGGTCTGGGTGTTCTGTTGCTAACATGAAGATGGTAAATATAGTTTCCACTTGGTTCTCATAGACATAAAATAAGGCTGTCGGTTGGGACATTTGGATCTGGTACACGGCCACCTCTGTATCCTTGAGATAATTCTACTAGTTTCCATTTTATTTTGTAGGATTTTCCAGATACTCTCATTCCATCTATACATCACATATTTTAAAAAGCTTTTTCCTTGGAACACCTGGGTGGCTCAGTCAGGTATGTGTCTGCCTTCAGCTCAGGTCATGATCTCGGGGTCCTGGGTTTGAGTCTGGCATCGGGCTCCCTGCTATGTGGGGACTCTGCTTCTCCCTCTGCCCCTCCCCCATGCTCATGCTTATGTTCTCTCTTTCTCTGTCTTTCAAATAAATAAATAAAAATATTTTTAAAAGTATTTTCCTTTTAATATCTCTAGCTCCTGGGATCCCTGGGTGGCGCAGCGGTTTGGCGCCTGCCTTTGGCCCAGGGCGCGATCCTGGAGACCCGGGATCGAATCCCACGTCAGGCTCCCGGTGCATGGAGCCTGCTTCTCCCTCTGCCTGTGTCTCTGCCTCTCTCTCTCTCTCTGTGACTATCATAAACAAATAAAAATTAAAAAAAATATATCTCTAGCTCCTTTGTCTTGTACTTTTGCATTGACGATCACTTCTCCTGAGTATGCAGGAGCTCTGATAGCCAGTGTCTTGCTTCTTTTTCATTCATTCTACTATTTCTTTTTTTTAAGATATTATTTATTTATTCATGAGAGATGCAGAGAGGCAGAGACACAGGCAGAGGGAGAAGAGCCTCCTTGTGGGGAGCCTGATGCAGAACTTGATCCCAGGACCCCGGGATCATGACCTGAGCTGAAGGCAGACGCTCAACTGCTGAGGCACTCAAGGTGCCCCATTCTACAATTTCTTTTTTTTTTTTAAACAGCCTTCTTTTTTTAAAAAATTTTATTTATTTATTTATTTATTCATGAGAGACACAAAGAGAAAGAGACAGAGACACAGGCAGAGGGAGAAGCAGACTCCATGCAGGGAGCCCAATGGGGGACTCGATCCCAAGACCCTGGGATCACCCCCTGGGCCAAAGGCAGATGCTAAACTGCTCAGCCACCCAGGGATCCCCGCCATTCTACAATTTCTTAAGGAGCGCCTGTGCTGTGTGGGTCCATCTTCTCGGTCCTGGAGAAAGAAAGTCGAACAAAGTTCCTGGGAGCTTAGATTTTGTGGGAACTGATAATAAACAGATGAACAACAATCCACAACGTGGAAATAAATCCTTTGAATTAAAAAATAAAACAGCAGTAGCATAAGGAACCAGTGATAAAATGTGCTTCATTTTATAGTGTGGAAATACTACTCAATTTTAACATTGATTACAGGATTAGCTGCCGTTTTGTCATAGGTTCGTATAAATAAGTTAAAGAAGATTCTTCACATTATTAACCTGTAAAATCTTTAAAAACGACACGAGTATTTAATCTACGAAATGCATTTTGTGTTTATCAAGATACGAACAGGTTTTGTCTCCTCTATAATCAGTTAACGCATGTGAATAAAGACCCTAAAGTTGACACAGCCTTGTGCTTCTGATATAAATTAGCCTTTTTGGTTGTGATGTATATTGTTTTCTAGTATCTTGTCAAACAGCTTTCCATCTTTTTTGGAAGTCCTAGAGATCTGGTCTGTTCCACACGGGGTCAAGTAGAACACTCCCAGGAGCCACCTGGGCGGATGCCCGGGAGAGGCTGACCACCGATGGTTCTGAACTTCTTTCGACAGTCTCCTTACAGTTATTTTTACTCTCCCTCAGACCGTTTTCCTCATTTGCATTTTCCTAAGTACATGAATTTTTCATTTAGCTTTTAAAATTTACCGTGACGTATTTATCTTATTTTATTATTTTATCTCTCTTTTAGATTTATTTACCACATTTATTTTATTAGCATTTCAGGGAAAGAGCTCTTGGTTTCACTCATCAAGACTACCTCTTAATTTGTTTATTTTTCAGCGATGAGCCATATTTCAATTGTGCAGTTTGGAGAGTTCTGAATATGCGCGAGCCTGTGAGACACCTGCCATGCCTCATCCTGACCCCATCCCCAGTGTCCACCCTTGATTTTCTCCATTGGGATTCTAATCTCATACTATTTGGGGGCGGGAGGTCTTTTCATATTATCCTACAAATCTCTGAGCTCTGCTTATATTTTTTTCAGTACTTTTTCCCTTTTCTGTCCTTCAAAATAATTTCCATTACTCTTCCGTTCCTACGACCACCTCTGCTTCAGGGAGGAGTCCCGATGGTGAACATTGTGCTTTGGTTAATGAAGATTTTAGTCTAAAATGTCCATCTGACTTGTTCTTAGACCTTCTGTTTCTTTGCCGAGCCCCTCGCCTGTGTCTGGAGAGCTCACCTTTGCTCCTGGGACACGGTGGTAGCGACCTGCCGGCGATTCCAGAGGTGCTGTGTCCGTACTCCTGTTATCATTTCCCCTGCCAGCTGCAAGCGTTTTTCCTCGTACTTGCTGAGCCTCGTGCATGCTGAGCCATGACAGATCGTGTTCTGGACATTCCCAACATTACGCTGTGAGACTCTGCGTCTTCTAGAACCCCAGTTGGATGCTGATTTCTTGTGTCCTTTAACAGGAAATCCGGTTTAGGTTCAAGCCCAGGTTCCAGCATCTTTATGTGGCCCCAGGTGCCAAGGGGGCAGATGGGGTCACTGCACAGCCCTGGGGGCTCCGGCGGGCTGTCCTGTGGCCACTGTGCTGCCTGTGTTGCTTCTGTCACTAGTCTTGGGCTGAGAAATGAGAACGGGAGGAAGAAAACACAGGGGCTCCCCCTCGGTCCCATCTTACCTTTCTCTTGGTCCTCCGCTCGCACGTCCAGGTTTCGTGCCAGCTCTGGGTACAGGCCACACGATCCTGCAGGGCAAACACGGTAAACTCACTGGGCTTTGGTAGAACTTTGAGTCCTGGTCTTGTCCACCAAACCATCAGACGCGTCTGCTTCTCAGCACCCACAGCTGGCCGCTGCCGGCCTCCTGTCCAGGACTCAGCTGCGCTCCTTGGGACACGCGGGGTGCCGCGTGCTGACTCCGTCTTCCTGGCATCCTGCCCAGACAGGTGCAGTTTTAATTTCCATTCTGTTCTCAGGAGAAAGACCAAACAACATCTTTCCCCATGATTGATGACAATTGGCATTTATTTTCCCGTGTTCGTGCCTCCACCTCATCTCTCTCTTGCTGGATTTGGTCTTTTTTTTTTTTTTTTTTTTGCATCATTTAAAAAAGTTATCTATGTCTTAAGTGCAATTACCCTCTATCTGTGGCAAGCCGGGCATGTTTTCCTGGTTGTTATGCATCACTTGATTTTGCTCATGGCACCTCTGCCCTGCAAAAGTGGTTTTTTTTTCTATTTTTTATGCAGTCAAGGTAATCCTCTGGGTTGCAGCTGAACTCATCACATTTCTTCAAGTACTTGTTTTTGTTTTTGTTTTGTTTTAATTTCTCGAGAGTTTGGAATTGATCCTCATATACAGGGAGAGAAATGTACCCAACTGGATCTTTTCACTTACTCAGTACTCCTGATGAAAGTGCATATTTCTTGTAATACCTGAGATGTTGTCTTTACCTCCCACTAAATTTTCATATGCAGTTGTGTCTATTCCTGGAGCCTCTACTCTCTTCCATCAGCCTGTCGGTTCACTCACTGACATCTTACTCAGATAATTACAGAGGACTCGTGGTATGCTTTGATATTTGACAAGTTAGCCCTCCACCCTGCACCTTTATTTTAGGGTTTTCTTGACTCCTTTTCTTTCTTTCTTTTTTTTTTTTTCCTGATAAAATTTGTGATCGACTTGCCTGCTCCAGAAACCAAAACTAAAACCAGATAGAATTTTCTGGGGACCTAAGGAAAAAAACGGACATAAATCTGTCATTAGGATTTTCTACCCTAAAATATTGTATTTCCCCCTTTGTTTTTGAGCTTAGTTTTGTGGGATTGTTTTATGCCTTTGTTCCTAAAAACCCTGTTGAATCAATCACCCGGGTCCAACTTGCAATTGGCAGTCCCTGGAGCAGCAGGAGCAACAAGGTGGCCTCGGGTGGGACATTTGTGGCTCTTAGAGGAGAAGCTTAAACCCCCGACTCTGGCGTCATGCGACTTTCCTCTGAACCCCGGGGTTGTGCCTCTTTAGGTGAGTTACTTAGCCTCTCGATGCCTCCAGCCCCTCAACTTCAGAATGGGACCGATGCTTCTTCACTGTGTTCACCCTCGTTCCTCGTCAAGTGACGAGCAGGACCTAACTCCTTCTGTAACGTCTGCCAGGTTTATGCCCCAGTCCCGAGTCTTTTCAACAAAGATGCTCTTTGGGAGGCGCAGAGCGAGGAGTCTGATGTTCTTTCCTTCACAGCCTAAAATGCACTCTACCGAAAGTTAAAAATAATAGACAAAATTTTGTGCTGGAATTTGATGTTCTATTATTTTGAATCTTATTTCCAAAGGAGAAAGTACATGCATATACGTAATTGGATTCTCATCTCAAGAAAACGGACTCCACAGAAACTTCTGAGGTTTACTGGCCATTAATAAACACTTTCCTTGTTCTGGCATCTCAGGGAATGGCTTCACCAAAATACGGCCAGGAAAGATATTCCAACACAGTCCCCGGACATGTCCATTGTCTATTTGCTCCCCGGGGGTGGTCTTACCCGTAGCACGAAGGAAAAGTAAAACCTGATCCTAGGTTTTATTTAGAGCATTATTAACATCCTTTCATTAATGATCACTTAATGGAAAACCTTTCAGGTTTTCATTGAACAAATATCTACCAAGAGCCAACTGCAGGGGTATCCCCTTGTTGCGGGCTGGGGGAGGGTATCCCCAAACGAGTGTGACATGCTCACTCTAGACGCACCTTCCTGCGGTGCAAGCAGGGCTCTTTCACGGCTGCGGGGCTCAGGGCTGGTCTGTCCCTCGAGGACGATCACCCACGCCCTGACGCTCACCTGGCCACGTGCCGTGTGCACTGCAGGTGTGCCTGTAGCTGGTGTTCAGGATCAGCCTCAGGCAGGACAGTCACCTTCTACTTGGCGCTTGCAGCAAACCTTGCGGTAGGTGAGAAATGAGGGTCCAGTGGGGCGTGGCTGAGGAAGGCCCGGCTGCCTAGGAGGGGACTCCTGTGGGAGAGGCCATGTGGCATGGGCAGGGTGTGGTGGGCTCCCGCGTGCACAGAGACTGAGCAGACCACCTCGTGTGCCCCCTGGAAATGGGGGTGCAGAGCCCAGGAGCAGGCTGGATCTGTGCATGTGAGAAAATCACATTTAACAGCCAATTTGTCATGCAAATGGCACATGTCATTGTTCAGATCCACGTGACTGCTGGCCTGCCCTCTCCTGGGATGCTACAGCGTCCTCCTACACCTGCATTAACTCATCACCCACAGGCAGTGGCAGAGGCAGGCCAGGTCCCTACCCACACGCTTCCCACTGGGGACGCTGGGAAGAGTGCAGCTCCGGGACCACATGGAGCAGATTATAGAAGGGCAAGGGCCACTCGTCAGGAGTCCAGGTTGCCAGTGGGCCGGGAGGTGGCAGGTGGGAGGACTTTGATCACCTCCTTTGCCCTCCAGGCCTCCCCTGCCTAGCAGAGCATCCAGCCAAGATCAACTCTTGGCTCCTCGGCATGAAAGGTTTTGGCACCACTGCAAATATTTACGTGTGTGCACACACAGGGGAGACGTATTACTGCCCTTAAGTCAGAAAGCTTCATTAAAGTTTCACCCAGATCCTGGAAGGTGCCTTTGGGCATGCACTCGGGCTTGCATCTCGCTCCACATCTGGGCACCCTCAGCCTGGTTCTGCGCCCTGTCCAGTGCAGGGGGCAGTGTGGTGTGCTGGGGGGGACTAGGGTCTGTGGCCCAGAGGGCTGGGTGGGGTGCTAGCTCGCCCCCTCCCTGGACATTACCAGACCATAGCCCCCACGTTCCAGTGATGCAAACAGCCACAGACAGCACTGACCCCTTGGGTTGTGGTCACAACTGAATACTCTGGTTCTGGAAAGCGCGGTGCGTGTCCATGGCGGGTCCTGGGAGATGGCAGCGGCTTGGACCTGCATCACCACGGTTCTGGCGGCTGAGATTCCAGAGGGCTGGGAGGTGTCTGTGACTCTGCAGCGTGCGAGCCTGCGTGTGCATGTGCACGTGTGTGCACCAGTGCATGTGTGTGCCGGCGAGGCAGGGTGTGCAGGGCCGGCAGGGGAGTGCTTGGTTTTGGATACACAGGCCGATGAGGTTGGGAATGAGAGGCTCAGCGCTCCCGTGGCTCTGCTGAGGATCTGACACGCGTGGCCTTGCCAGGCATTTTATCTGCTGGCAAAACTCAGAAATGTCAGTTCTCTTTGTTAGAAAATGGAAATCAGGTCGGAAGGAACTCTCTGGCCTGTGGAATGCTCTGGTGAGCTACTGTCTCCTTAATGGGCATAATGGAATCTGGAACTCGCTGGGAAAAAATGGGAAGAAATGAGGGTCACTTGCTGAGTGCAGCTAATTCTCCTAGCCCCAGGATATCCTCGCAGCAGCTGATGACAGAACAGATCTGCTCCTCGAAATACCAGACCGAAGAGCACAGGTGTGGGGAGAAGAGCCGCGTATATCCCTACTGGAGCGATTTCAGCAAATCAGATCACTGTTTCCACCCTAGAAACCACAATGAGTGTGTGTATGCCCGTCTGTGTGTGTGAGAGGGAGCGAGAGAAGGAGGGGGGAGGCCTGCTGTGTTTTCCTTTTGTCTTAAGGAGGCTCGGATGCTGGCATATAAATGCGGTGCTGATGGGCCTGATTGCAAGTTGGTGCTGGCAGGGGCAGGGCCTGTGAGCTGCCCGAGACGGGCCTGCTCTGGTCCCTGCGTGGGTCATGGTGCAGACATGCCGGGCGGACCCCGTGCCCTCGGGCTGGGCAGAGGAGCTCGCTGGCGGCGCTGGCGGCCGGACCTCCCGGGCCTTTCCTGGCTGACTATGAACCGAAGCCAGGCCCAGCAGAGCTCTGCCTCCAGACGGCCTGCTGGCCACCGCTCAGTGCCGGCTGGTGCTGGAGAGGGACGTGCACTTCCGTGAGCACTGCCTGGGTCTTTGCCTTGCCTCCAGGACCCTGGGCACCAGCAGGCTCCGGCTGACGGACAGCTCCCGGCTCATCCTGGAGAGGACCCATCGTGTCAGCCCCACAGTGGGCGAGCTAGCTGGGGGCCGAGGGGCTCAAGCTCAGGCGACCTCTCAGGCCCACATCAGGCCACGCACAGCCCTGCCGCTGAGCTTCTATTACATGTAAAGTGGGGACGTGAGGGACAGCGACAACCCCCCACCAGGTATTAACTTCCAGGGGCACTGTGAGCAGGGACTGGATGCCCCCAGATCCTGGAGTCCCGTGAAGAGCAGAGGGGGTGGGAGGCACATCTGCTGGAGACGGCCTGGCCAAGCCCCCGCAGACTCTGGCCGGCGTCCCTCTGACCGCCCCTTCTTGGTCGGCTGGGCCTCAAGATGGTGGCCCCTCTGTGCCCTTGGGTGGGTGGCCTGGGGGACAGCCTGTGTCTGGATTCTGGACAGTCTCAGCATTTCTGGAAGTGAGTGGTCAGCAGGCAAGGGATGGACCCAGCTAAGAGAGGCGGGATGTCCAAGTTGGCCCTCCCTGTGATCCAGAGACTTCTCTGGTCCTGGTCCCCTCCTCTGGTTTTACAGATGGAGAAGGGGGCTGGTCCACCCCAGGGATGAGCTGCTTCTTCCTGGAGCTGCTCCAGGTGACCTAGGACCTGAGGCAGGGAGGGGCTTCTAGGCCCCACCCCAGAGAACACGGCCCCGCCCCCACGGAGACTCGGACCCCGCCCCTACATAGACTCCAGGCCCCGCCCCCACAGGTCCAGGCCCCGCCCCCAAGCCCCAGGCCCCGCCCCATCAGGCCGCCCACTTAGCGTGCAGGTCCCGCCCCACAGGCCCCGCCCCCGGCCAAGGCCCCGCCCCCAGGGGTGGTTCCCGGGACCCTGGGGTCAGCTCCCCGCCAGCAGGCAAGCACCACCGTAGGGAGAGGCCGCCCTTCCCCAGGCAGGGTCCCTGCGGGGTCGCTCCGTCTAGAACGTCTGGGGAGGGTCCGCCGGTGGCCTCGGCGCCCCTGGGTCAGCGGCTGGTCCGACCTGCCCTGCCCGCGTCCTCAGGGCAGTCTGGCGGCCCTGTCCCACTGTCCTCGCTGACAAGGACGCCTGCACCCGAATTCCCGCTGACGTCCCCAGCTGCACAGACCTTCCTCCCAGCGGCGGCCTCACGAGCAGGGACCTGTCTCGGGGCAGGGCTGCCCTGCCTCTCTGCTTCTTCCTCCCCTGGGGGCGGCGTGCATGGCCCCAGGCCAGGTTGCAGAGGTGGCTGGGGGACCCTGAGGTTCCAACCCCACGCAGGATCTCCTCTGCTGTGAGCACCGTTCCGGGTGGTGCTGGGGGGCTCCAGGTCCTGGGAAGGTGGGGTGCAAGCCCCCCTGGCCCTGCCACGCAGGGAGGAGCGGGCTTGGTGCCGGGGCGGGGCTTTGAACCGTGTGTGCCACCTGCCGCCTGGCAAGCCTAAGAGGGGCTCACGGGGACCCCCTCCCGACGGGGAGCAGCCTCCTGGCGGGGCTGCCCCCTGCCCGGCCCACCGTGCTTAGGTAGGCAAGACATGAGACAGGTGAAGACTCCCAGTCAGTGTCTACCGCCCACGTGACACGCTGTGCATGTTTCATGGTCTTGTTTTCAGGGAATTATGTCAAGAGTCTGACTTTCCGTGGGGAGCCTCTGAGCCCCTCCAGAGGCCCCGGCTGCGCGCGTTTTTATTGCCTCTTCTCCTCCCGCCCTGGGATTCCTGCAATTGCATTAGGGCCACTGCGGTTCTGTGCTGCCAGCTCCTTGTTCTTCCCCACCAGCCAGCCTGGCGGTTTGGGGGCTCTGGCCAGGCCCAGGGGGCTGCTGCTCAGGGAGGGGTGACCCCATAAGCCTGGTGGGGGTGCAGATTTGGAAGGCCCCGGCCCCCACCCTGACGCAGACTGTGGCTCATCACCCGGTGAGCGCCTGTCAGCCTCCGGTGCAGCCGGAAGCACACCCAGAGGCCTGGTGTGGCTGGCAGGGGTGCGGCCTCCCGGGGACCCGCAGGCTGGGGGAGACATCTCCTAGGTCCCGGGGGCAGTGTTGGGGGGTGATTTGCAGGTTTCAGATCCAAGGGCCCCGAGACTGGGCGCCGCATCCCAGACTTTGGAATGATTTTTCCCCTAATGGCGGGCTTGTGGCCGTCAAGACGCTGTGGGAAAGCCCTTTGTCGCGGTGGCATTGAGGGTGGACGTGGTGGGGGAGGTGGCCCGGCGTCTTCCCGAGAAACCAGTGCAGACCCAGACAGTAGGCTGCAGAGGCCGCGCCGGTCAGCGCCAAGGCTACGCTGTCAGTCTGTCACTGCAGACACAGGGATCTTCTGTAGGGCTGAGGACAGGACGCTGCCCTGGGGCTGGCCATGGGGGGACGGGCTGTGTCCATCCCACCAGCTTTGCTGGGCTGGGGTCAGGGCGGACGTGGGTCCTGACTTTCGGGGACACACACAATGCCCCAGGGACCGTGTGTGTGACCGTCACTGCCCCAGATGGGGACCTGGGCTGGAGGTCCAAAGGTGGGAGACCACGATGTCCTCCCTTTGGTCCCTGCATGAGGGATACTTGAGCCCAGAGCGGGGGCCCTGGGGCCACCCCACGGGGGCTGGCCTCATCCTCTCCCCCGATCCTAGGCTGATGCTCCTCCTGCTGCCCCTTCTGGGGACTCCGGGGGAGCACATGGGGTCGGAGAGGCAGCCATGGCCTGGGGTCGGCTTCCCTGAGACGCCCCCCGCGCCTCTAGGGGCTACTGTGTCCCCACCCACCTGTCAGCCGTGCACGCTGCTTGGACGGCCTTGTGGGAACGTGTCCACACACACGCCCAAGACACGGCTCACAGGATGCACAAGCACACTTGTGTGTATACACAGCTGTGGTGGGTCATTGTGTCAGGAGGGAAAGCCACAGGAGTGGGCGGCGCGGGGCACGGGCAGGGGATCCCTGGAGAGTCAGACACAGGGGGCGCTCGCTTGCTGGGACCTAGGGATCCACAGAGCCAAGGTGGCGGGGCAAGGGGCTGACCAGAGGCCCAGGGGCAGGGCCAGGGAGGGCAGGGGTGAACGGTCACTCAGGCCACGTGGGTTGTTGCAAGAGTCACAACTGGAGGCCTGGACGGCTGGCTTCCGTGCTTGCCCAGGGGCCCCCTGCAGCCTCGGGGGTCCTAGGAACAGTGAGCCAGGGGACACCTGCCTGCTTCTCGAGGCCAGGGGACTCCAGGCCTAGGATAAGTGGCAGGCATCGGGCCTTTGGGGCCACCCCCTGGGCCCACAGCCATCCCCCTGCCCTCCTCCTCCTCCCCTTTCTGGGAGGTGCATCAGGGCCTTTGCACTGTGGCCTCCTGGATATCGTTCCCCCTGGTTGTTCAGTCCTCTGGCCTGTGCGGAGCTGAGCTCACCCCACCCTCACCCGGCCCTGCCCCGCTTCCTCTCACCCACTCTGCCCCTCTCTGCCCTGTGCCCTGCCATGGCCCAGAGTCCTGCCTGCCTCTGGGTTTCCTCTGTCCGGGCTCTGTGGGAAGCTCCTGCGGGGCCGTGGGCTTGTCTTCTGCTCCCCGCTGGGCCCTCGGGTTCCAGAACAGGGCCAACCCACGCAGGGGCTCCAGTGCGGGGTGCGAGGAGGGAGGGGAAGGGGTGGACGGGACAGCCCCGCTCCGACTCTGATCCTGGCACTGCCCGACCCCCCGCCGTCCCCCTGGGGGGCCAGAGCCTGTCGGGGTCTGGGGAGTGAGTGGCGGCTTGGCCTCGGCCTGCTGGACGTGGAGCCTGAGTGCGGGGGTGCCGTATCGTGCAGCCCCGTGTCTGGCGTGGCCAGGGTGGGGGTGGGTGTGGACGCTGCCCAGGCACCAAGGGTAACCTCGTCAGCGCTGAATCTCATTACAAAGCAGACAACATTTAAAACCAATTTGAAGCTGGTGCCGGTTCGCCCGCTACCTCGTGCGAGTCAGCGTCGGGGACCAGCCCGTCCGAATCCGCTTCGCCCCGGTTGGAACAGCTCTGCGTGTGGAAACGCCTATAATCAGATTCCTCTGCTGCTCGCAGGCAGGCAGCTCAGGGGTGGTGTGTTTATTTTCCAGACTTGCGAGACTGTATGAAAACAGGCAGCTGCACCTGCGCCAATGTGGCGTCTGTATTTTGGGCAAGGATCGAACACAAATATACTATTTTAGGGTGCCTGGCCAGACTTGCCTCCTGTCCCCAGATCCCAAGTGCCAAATCTTTCCACACGCAGTTAATTCTATAGTTAGCACTTGCCTCTCCTGTTAGGCTATTATTTCAAGGCAAGATTTCCTTGGCGAGAAAGACGCGGGGAAGGGCTGCGCCTGGGCCGGGGGTCTGCCCCGAGTGCCTGCTGTGCTGTAACTGGGTCCTTCGCAGGGGGCCCGGGTGTGCAGGCAGGGGCGGGGACTGTGGCCTCTCAAATAATGGCTCTCAACCTAGGGAGATCCGGAACGAGCATTTCAGGCACATTCTCTCGTCAAATGCTTGCAAGAATCTTGAGAATTAATTTACAAAAAAAAAAATAAGAAGAAGAAGAATTGAGATTTAAGAATAGTGAGGGGAATGGCCAGGTGCAAGCAGCCAGCTGCCGGCTGGGCCGGAAATGGGCCTGGGCCTCCACCCTCCGCTGCACTGATTCCCGGAAGCAGACATGAGCTCGGAGTTTGGCATTTTGGTTTGAAATCGCTTGTTTTCTTGCTTCTGAAAAGGGCAGACCCGCCAATGCCATGTGCACGCCGCCCCAGCAGGCAGCTTCCCCATAGGTGCCGCTGCAGAGGCCGCAGAGGTACCCGCACATGGGAGTGAGCCATGGGCCGTGCACCGTGGACGGCTGTGCCTTCCGGGCCAGGTGCTCACTACTGGCATGTGCAGGCGCTGCAAAGTGCATCTCCCCAAAGAGGAAGGTGGGTTTGTACGGTCGCATCTCCATCGGGGGCCCCAAGCCGCGGCCCAAGGGCAAGACCTGGCCCACTGCTTGTTGTTACAAATAAAGTTTTATTGGAAAACAGCCCCGTCCACTTGTTTTCATTGTCTGTGGTGTCTCGTGTACTGTGACAGCAGGGTCGCGCTGGTGTGACGAGGACCGACTGGGTGGCCCGTCAAGCCTACAGCAGCTGTATCCTGCCCCTTTTGTGCAATCATCTCACCCTTTCGCACGGATCGCTATTGCTCTCTACCACCTGCCCCCGCAGGAAACGCGCTTGCCGAGCCCTGGTCTCCACTGCGTCTGTGGTATATTGCAGGGAAAGGTCCACCTGTGCCCACCTTGCTCTCCGCCCGCCCGCTCCCCCCCCCCCACTGGGAAGGAGTCATTGGATGGAAGGTAAGCCGAGCACCACAGGTAGAAGGGGGAGGCGCAGCGTGTACTCTCAGGTGGGCAAGGACTTGCTTCCCGGCATGGGAGGTCAGAGCACGCCATCTGGAAGGTTCCACTAGGCCCTGGGGTGCTCCTTGCCTGGGCAGGTGGAGGGAGGTGCCAGGTGGATTACAGAGCCCCCTCTGAGCCTGACGGGCAAGGTCCGTGTCCCTCTTACACGTCCCGACTCTGCCACTGTCTCCCCGGGACTCTGAGCAAAGAGGCACAGGGCCTGCCGGGGGCTTGCAGACAGGAGAGGAGGGGCTGCCCTCTGGCCCTGCATCCCCTTGAGCAGAGCAGCCTGGGGTTTCTGGGCGGTGTTGGGGGTGCACGTGGCAGCCGGCCTTGGCTGCTCAGCTGGTGCGAGTGTCCACCAGCTTCTGGCACATGGGCATCAACTTCCTCATTGACGAGCTAAAGGGCCAGACCCGAAGCCTGGCTCTAGGTTCTGTGATGGTGGCACGTGGCGGGACATGGTGCTGGTCTTGGTGCTTGGGGGGACACAGGTGGGCACATGGGTTTGCAGGGTGGAGGTGAGACTTCCCCAGGAATGAACGGGCATCTGGGGTGTGGACGGCCCCGGAGAGCAGCGCAGGGCCCGGGCCGGGCAGCTTCGGTGCCACCAGGGCAGGGACTGACCCCCGTGCCCAGGCTGCCCTCCCAGGCGAGGCTCCGGGCTGTGCATCCCCATTTCCCTGGGACACTGGGGGCAGGTGTGAGGCCTGCAGGGCCAGGAGACTCCATCTTACCCCAGTCCCCCCTCTTCGGTGGGACTTTGACCAGGGGTCAGGACGGGCCTTTACACATTCTCTGTCTGCTGTTTAATTAGTTGATTTTGTTTGATTTTATTCACAAAATAATTAGCCTACTAAGCATCTAATTATTGCTAAGGCCTGCAGGACTGAGATCGGCGCAGCTCCCGGAGATTAGCAAATGTCGCTACCTCTGGCTCGCTCTTGGGATGCAGCAACGTTGGGAAATTCGTTATTTTATTGTAATAAGGCGGCTCCAGATTTATCCGGGTCCTCCCATCGGCCATGCCCCGCCTGTGCCTGGCTCGGCTGCAGGCGCCGGCTTCCCTGGAAGACAACAAGGTTTCCAATTCAAAGTCGGCTCAGAAAACAATCAGCCCAGCTCAAGGGCAAAGCTGGCCTGTAATCCCAAGTAAACAGGGTGAATCTGTTATCTCGGAGCTTCTGGAGATTAGGGCGCAGCCTCCCCTCCATTTATTAAAGGTGTGGGATCCGCGTGTCTGCCGCAGATACCGCCTGGAAGGCTAATTAGAGAGATGGGCAGATAAACTGGATGCTTTATAATTTATCTAATCACGAAGCCAACTTTGCCCCGGGCGTGCCGTGCGTGGGGGGGGGGGGTTGATTTCTATCTGGGATGTGCTCTGTGCCCTGGGTGTGCTGCCCGGGGCCGGGTGGGCACCTCGGGATGTCCCAGTGTGTGGCCTAGAGAGAGGAGGGGGCGTTTGCATCAGCTCACCTCCGAGGGGACGGGGCCTGGGTCCTGGTTCCACCGAGGGCTGGGGTTGACCTTGGGCAAATGACCTGGCCCCTGGGAATGCTGTCTCCACCCTCCCCCCGCCAGGGGAGGGAGTGGGGAGCCTGGGCAGGGGAGACACCCCTGTGCCCTCGGATGGTGGGCTCTCCTCCTCCTTCCCCTGCTGGAAGCTCATGCGGGGGTCAGGACCAGCGCCCCCCCCCCCCCCATGTGCTGTCATTCAGTGGCTGGAGTGTCACCCGCACTCACCCTCAAGGCCGTCCCCCCAGGGCCCTGGAATCCATGGCTTTGGAGTCGGGGGTGCTCAGGTCCATCCTGCAGGAGAAGCAGCCCCCCGGCCCCCCATGGCAGGCCCAGTGGCCCGCCTGCAGGGCGGGGCAGCTTTTCCCTTGAGAAGAAAAATCACCTTGATAGACCTGTTTTTGTAATCTGTCAATTGTGTTAAACCCTTTTCAATTTGGGGGAAAAAATGCCGGCACTCCTGAAAAATCAATCTAGAGGTGAGGTCTCTTTGGCAAGAAGAATTATCAAGGGTTTCCAGATGGTGGCCTTTAAAGACACAGCCGCAGGTCTGGAGCGCCGGGGTAGGACAGGAGGGGGAACCCGGAGTGCTCCCCCCGCCACCCCGCTCCCCCGGCTTCTGGTCGGTTCTGCGGCTGGGGACTCTGGGCCACGCTGACTGTATGTGCACCAGGACCGGCCTTGGAGGGCTCGCCTCTGAGGCCCCCAGCCCGGCCCCCCAGTGGACACTGCCATGGGCAGGTGCACAGCGGGGGGCTTATTAGGACCACAGGGAGGCTGGGGCCGTGGAGCCTGTGGGTGTGGGGCACCTAGCTGGCCCCTGTCGGATGGACTCTGTGCCCCCTCCCCAGGGGCCGGGCTTCACCTCTGGGCCTGGGCACAGGTGGGTCCAGGGTGAGAGCACCGGGTGGGGGGTGGTAAACACCTATCTCAGCCCCGCTGCAGGTGCTGGGAGCCATGGGTGCGTTTTCCCTCTTGACTGTCCGTGAGGTATCGTCCTATGGTTCCCAGTCCAGATGGTGTCCAGAGGTGGGGTCGTGACTGTCCTCCCTGCCTCTGGCTGGCTCCTTCCCCTCAGCCCCCCAGGCAGGAACCGCGGTGCAGGGACCTCGGTTGCCCAGTGCTGGCCAAGGGCAGGGGCCCTGCTGTCTGCTGCTCCCCAGGGTGGGCCTGGCCACCGGCCATCAGGGGAGAAGTGTGGAGAGGGGGTTGTTAGAACGCTTCCATGCAGAGGGAGGTCAGGAGTCCAAGAGGAGCGGGACCTTGGGAGCCCACCGTACTGGGGCCATGGGGGATGATACTGCTGAGCGCGGAGCATGGGGGCCTCCAGGCAGAGGCGCCCTGAGGCTGGGCTAGACCTGGAGGCTGCGAGTATCCTCCAGGCCCCAAAGAGGCAGCTGACCAACAGCAGGCATTTGGGCACCTAGTAGGGTAAGTGGGCAGAAGCCGAGATGAGGAACTCACGGGCCCTGGTGTGAGGGTTGGGAGCCTAATGCCGGCCTGGGCAAGAACCCACTCAGGTGCTAGTACTGGGCTCTGAGTAATGGTTACGGGGCACGGGGTGCTGAGCACTGGGTCCTGGATGCCCGGTACTGGGTACTGGGTACTGAACACTGGCTACTGGACACCAGGTTCTGGACATTGGGTACTATGCACCAGGTATTGGACACCAAGTACTAGACATTGGGTACTGAACACTGGGTACTGGGCACTGGGTACTGGACACCAGGTTCTGGACATTGGGCACTAGGCACCGGGTATTGGACACTAGGTACTAGATACTGGGTACTGAACACTGGGTACTGGGCACTGGGTTTTGGGTACCAGGTACTAGACACCAGGTTCTGGACATTGGGCACTAGGCACTGGGTGTTGGACACCAGGTACTGGACACTGGGTACTGGACACTGGGTACTAGACATTGGGTACAGGAACCCGGTATTGGACACCAGGTACTGGACAGTGGTTGCCAGGTACTGGGTGCAGGGCAGCAAGGCCAGTGCTGAGCCCCTAGCACCCCTGCCGTCTCTGCTGCATATGGAGAAGGGTCAGGGGTGGAGAGATCCAGGCTTAGCCCCCAGGGTCCCGGGGTCCAAGGGAACAGAGCACATGCTCCCGAGGCACTGCCAGGGGTGTGGAGGGGGCACAGACGCTCAGGATGCACATGACACCTTCATTCCTTGGCAGTTGAAAGAGGGGAAAAATCACCTGAACCCCTCCCGGGAATGCAGAGTCTCCTCCCCAGAGCCTGGAGGACACTCTCAGGGGGCCCTGCGCTCCTGGTGGCCTGGGGGGACACAGCTGTGACCCTGCGTCTGACCCCAGCCGAGTCTGCAGCCAGCAGCAGGGCCTGCTCCTCCGGCCCGTGTGACCCTGAGCAGGACACGTGGCCGCTGCGAGCCTCCGTGTCCCCATCAGCAGGCAAGGGGAATAACCGCACCTCTCTGCGTCACAGGAGGATGACACAAGCATTTATGAACCAGAGCCACGTGTTTTATGTGATTATAAAACACATGTGGGACGCCTGGGTGGCTCAGTGGTTAAGCATCTGCCTTTGGCTCAGGGCGTGATCCTGGGGTCCCGGGGTGAGTCCCACATTGGGCTCCCCACAGGGAGCCTGCTTTTCCCTCTGCCTGTGTCTCTGCCTCTCTCTCTCTGTGTCTTTCATGAATAAATAAATAATTAAAAAAACAATAAAACAAATTCATTAAAAACACACAGAATGACTGAGAGAGACCGTCGGACACCGCAGGACCCGCGCCCGTGGGTTAGACGTGTGTGCACACCGAGGAGCTCCTGCGGAGGTGTCAGACTGTCCCGGGCCCCACCTGAGTGGGGTGCCTGCCGCGCTGCAGGTGACTCTGACCTGCTCGGGCCCTCAGACCCTCTGTGCCGCGGCCCTGACGCGCTCATGTGTGTGTGTGTGAGCACGCGCCTGCAGGCGGGACGGGCAGGGCCCGAGGGCTCTAGCCATCATCCAACGCGCCCGGGGGTGGGGGGGGCTGGACGCCGTGTTCCCACTGCCGCTCCGAGGGTGCTGCTCAGGTGCAGAGCATCGGGGAGCTGCGTCTGCTTCAGAAAACGAGGAGCCGTGGCAAGCCAGACGGCTTCCTCAGGGTCGGGGGGCACCGGGGACCTGGGGGGGCGGGACCAGAGTGCCAGTCCCACGAGGAAAGTAGCGGCGGTGGCCAGCAGGAGCTCAGGGGCCCGGGTGACGGGAGAGTCCGGAGGCCCCATCGGGCCTCGCACGTGGATCCCGCGGGTCGTAAAGTATATACACAGTCCGTGCGCACACGGGGGGAATGCGCATCGCACGTGCGCGTATAATCCAGGCAATAATAGGAAGAGCAACACGAACACGTTACTGTTACATAAACTTGTTACTTTGTCATCTCTCGCCGACCGCTCGCTGTCCCCGCGACTGTGTCAGTGGGTAAGCCCCCAAATCAGACACGGACCCCTCCTATCGTCGGGAGAACACCCCGCAGCCAAGCGGGTTGGACGGAGGACAGCAGCCTGCCCCGGGATGCGCCCGCGTCCCCACAGGCCAGGCAGGGGCTGGGGCGCCTGTGGCGGAACATGCTCCCTCTGTGGCGCCGGCACCCTGGGGTCGGCCTCTGCCGCCTGGAGCTCCTCACTGACCCTCCCGTGAGGCCCCTGCCTCCCGCACAGCACGCGTGGACCGAACTCATTAAGACAGAGCGAATGGATCGCGGTGTGAACAATAACACCGAGATTACTAACCATCTGTTTACAGAAGCGGGTTAATGTTATTTCCAATCCGAGGATTTAGCCGCTAATGATGTACAAATTACTGTTTAAATTCATTTAAAACAGCTCCTCTGCATGAAGTTAAGCTACTGCGTGGACGCACATCTTGGTTGCTTGCTGTCATGTTGCTTGCAGCCCCAAGGGCGAGTTCCCAGTCCTGGCGACCCGCAGGACAGCCCCGCGTCACCTGCCCCTGAGAGCCCAGGCACTCAGGGAGGGGCGCTTCTGTGATCATGATGCGAGCCCCCTGCCGTCGCTTCACCTTGCTCCCAGAACACCGTCCTTGCCCTCGTCTCCGCGCGGGCTCCCATGCAAGTGCTGGCTCCCCAGGGACTGCGCCCGGGGTGGATGCACCATGGGGCACATTTCCCACTTAGGGGAAACTCGGCGCTTTGGTCGGAGAGATGGAACCGCACCCGGAAGACGGTGCTCGCTTGTCCACAAGCTGCTGAGACATTCCATTTGGCCCCCCGTGCGCCGGCATTGGCTTCTTGCTTCACTGGCTGATTTCTGAAACTTCCACCCTGAGCATCAGCTCACAGCTCAGGGCAACAGCCTCCACCCCAAGGCCTTTCACCCTGGCCCACCGGGGGAGGAGACAGGCGCAGAGGGACGGCGTCCACCCCTGGGGTGCTCACCAGGCTGCAGCCTCTGGAGGCCTGGCCCTTGCCCCATCCTGAAGCTGGCAGCGAGTGGACTCCCCGACTCCAAACACGGCGTCTGCATCTGTCCCCAGGCCCATGACTCGGCCTTTGCAGATGCAGTCAAGGGAAGACGGTTGCGCTGGACTCACATGGGCCCTGACGCAGTGACTGGTGACAGGGACAGGCCCCATGAAGACGGAGGCAGATGCCTGGGACGTGACCGTGAGCCCGGGGACCCCGGAGTCCCGAGAGCCGGGCAAGGCAGGGTGGCCTCCCTGGACTCTGCTCCTGGGGACCCCGCGGCACCTCCAGTCTGCAGCAGTGAGGCCCGTGGCCTCCCCGGGGACAGGAAGGCTCTCCGTGCCCTGCACAGCCCGTGCCGCAGCAGGCTGGGCGCTCACGCCTGTCCGTGGTGGCCTGTGGGGCTTCAGGCCTGCTTCCTGGCTCCTCCAGGGAGCCTAACACAGGACTTAATTTCGTAGAAATTGGACCAATTTACCCCCTTTTGTTGATGCGTAAATGCTCAGAGCCTGTGCGTTGGTCCCCACTCCCAGGACACGCAGCCAGCTTCACTGGCCCCCCTGACTTTGTCAGGACTCTCACCTGTTCCCCGCACCAGCAGGTGCCCGACCGACGGGCTGAGAGAGCCCACACCTCGCAGGCCACGCTGGGCAGCAGCCCCCACCTGGCAGTTCCGTGGGTCGTTATCTCGGCCCCCCCAGTGAGGGCCGCGGGCACGGTGTGGCCGCCTCCTCTGCTGCTTCTGAAGGGCACACGGGCACAGGGAGGGCGTGCGCTCCGGGGAGGGGTGGACGGGGCAGGAGCGAGGCTGAGGAGCCAGCGCAGACCTGCTGTTGGGCCACCGTGTGTCACCATCCCCTCCGCAGCTGACGCCCTCACGCTGGCGTCTCCACCGGAGCATGCAGCTGGAGGACACAGGTGTGGATGCGGAGACGGGCTGAGCAGGTGACCGCCGGCTGGCCGGGGACACTGAGAAGTCCTTGGGAGCGTCTGCGGGTAGAGCTTGAGACGCCAGCCTCCTGGAGCCACAGCAAAGCCTGGCGTCGGGAGCACGAGGCCCGTGGCGGTGGGGCCAGGGGTGCACGTGGGTCGAAGACCCTCCCGAGGCCAGTCAGGCCCCGTGTCCTCGCCGCAGGGCAGGCTCTCTGGGCAGCGGGCCTCCCCGAGGAGGGAGACACAGGCTCCCCTGGAGGCCGGGGTGCCACGGACCACTGCACGCAGGGGGACAGCATGGACGTGGACGTGGGAGGCCAGCGCTGGCCCTGTTCTGATGGGAGAGCCCCGAGGAGAGGCGTTTGGGTCCATACTCACCTCTCTAGCACCTTCTCCAGGACCCTCGGGCCCAGGGAAAGTCCGAGGAGACCCTGTGTGGGGGGACTGAGGGTCCGAGGAGGCCCACCTGCCACACAGAGTCCCAGCACCGCGTCCTGGGACAGCGGGGAGCCGGGAACGGTGGGGGAGGGTCTCGGGGTGACAGGGGGGCGGCTTGGGGCAGGGGGCAAGCACTACACACAAAACCTCATGTGGTGTCTCTGGAGAGATGAGGCGGCCTCACCGGGCGCAGAGAGGAGCCACACCCAGAAAGCAGAAACACGGAGCAGACCCCAAAATGCCAGGCGAGAGGCCAAAGGTGGGGAGACGCTGCGTTCAGAACAGAAGACAAACCAACGAGCCATGGGGAGATGGACAGGAGGGCGAGAACAGGAAGCCCGGGAGGGGCCTTTACCAACCCACGACACAGGTCCGTGGGGTCACAGGACTCCGGGGTTGAAACTGAGCATGTGGACGTGGAGCCCCAGACGGATGGATGGAAAAGACGGGCTCCAGAAGCACGTCCCCGTGAGATCGCAGAGCCGGGGGTGAAGGAGGTGCTGAACGTGGTCACAGGAAGGAGGGGAGAACAGGCGACGTGAACAGCAGCCAGAGTCGGGAGGTGTTGCAGCCTCGGCCACCCTGGGGCGCAGGGAGGGAGGGCCGCCTGTGGGCCGTGGGGGGCGGCGGTGTCCAGCCGGGACTTCTGGCACCGGAGGAGCCGCCCCCCACATTCCAGGACAGTTGGGCAGGCTCCGTACTGTCATCTCCACTTTCCCCCCGGAGACAACTGGAGACGCTGCCCTACACTCAGGGGTGTCCATGGGGGCACTGACCCCACAGCGGGGCCGCCGGCTGAGCATGACCGAGGGACGGGCGGGATTCCTGAGCCCTGCATGCAGACCACACCAAAGCAGGGACCCCTGCCAGTGTCCTGATACACACGGGGTGGGGGGGCAGGCACAGATCAGAAACGCTCTGTGGGGCCCCCGTGTGAACCAGATGGCTGACGGGGCCAGCACAGAGCACGTGTGCAGGGCGGGGCTCAGGGGGCACAAGACAGGGCACAGGGGGTGCAGGACAGGGCGCAGGAGGTGCAGGATGGGGGGGCACATGCGGGTGGGGAGGGCATAGGATGGGGCACAGGGGGCGCAGGACGGGAGTCAGGGAGGGCACAGGACGGGGATGCAGGACGAGGCACAGGGGAAGCAGACGGGGTGAGGCGGGGGGCGCGGTCAGGGCGGGGAGGGTGCAGGGCGGGGTGCGGGGGGTGCAGGACGGGGCACAGGGGGTGCAGGACGTGGGGCAGGGGGCGCTGGCGGGGCGGAAAGGGCACAGTGCGGGGCGCAGGGGGCGCAGGACCAGAGTGTGAGGGCGCAGGCGGGGTGGGGCGGCAGGAGCCCCGAGGGCAGGCTGTTGGGTTGCAGGGCCAGTGCTGGGAAGGAAGCCGCCCCCCTCCACGGAAGGAAGTCCGCGTGTGTCATCCAGGGTGGGAGAACCAAGGGGGAGCAGCCTGAGCTCGTTTTTCTGCAGGGCAGGGGGTGAACACAAGGATGACCCAGGGCTGGAAGGAAACAATTTGCAGGATGGGGGGTGAGGAGCAGGATGGGGGGACAGGGCCGCAGCTTCGCGTGGATGCTGGTTAAAGGCCCAGACGCTGGCTCAGCTCATGGAGACCAGCGTCCCCCCAGGGAGGCCAGGAGCCAGAGCTGGTGGGCAGGACGGGCGTGGGGGCCACAGTCTCCTGGCCACACTGCGCCCAAAATGTGGACCCCAAACTGAGGAACAGAGACAGAGCATCAGAACCACCCCTCCGCCACCCCAGTCCTTAAAGATGACACTCCGTCTTCCCCACAAGGACTGAAACCCGTGACGCAGATGGGGTCCTGAGGAATGCGCGACAGCCTGCCCGTGAGTGCGCCAAGACCCAGTCCCTCTCCTCCTGGGGTCAGGCCTCCGCGTCCAGGTGTGAGCACGTGGCTTTGTCCTCCCCCTTCGGCCCCAGCACCCCCCCTGAGCCCGTGACCCCACTGCACGGCGTGAGGGAGAAGACGCCGCAGGTCAGCACACCTGGGTTCACACACGTCTCAGGCCCCCGAGTTCCCCAACTGCTCGCGTAGGATCCTGGGGAGAGGACGCAGGGCTTCCGCGGGAAGGGGGTGCGGGACAGGGTCCCCAAGCGTGGTGCTCGCGGGGACACACGCCACACTGCACATATGCACAGACACACCTGCACACACACTGCACACGTACAGACACAGGCGTGTGCGCACACACACGGACACACACATGCACACGCATGTGCTTCAGCTAAAGCAGCCCCCGTGAACAGAACTACAGCAGACCCATGTCTTTCTGTCCAGGAAGCTCCGGCCTCTCTGTGACCCGAAGTGAACCGATGAACGTCTGGCTACACACCACCAGCAGCAGAGTAAACGTGTCTCCAGAGGATGGGCTCACCTTCCTTGGCTTCTGGAGAATTCTATCTGCAGCCCTGGGCTCGCCCGCTTATCCGCTGACTGTCCGCCCAGCCAGGCAGGGCAGCCCCTATGCTCTGCGGACTGACCCAGGGTCCTTGGAGGACAGAGGGTGACCAGGCGCACGGAGCATCCCGTGAGGACCTGCCAAAGCCCATGGGCAGGTGTCACAATGTCGCAGAACCCTCGGGAGGGTCCCAGGCAGGGGCGAGGCCGTGGCTCAGGGCTGGCTGCCGGGTGCACTGAGTCCCCACCCAGGACTCGGTGTTGGTGGCCGGGGGTCCTGGCTCCTCGGAGCCTCAGGGAACCTGTCATTCAGCTCAGGTGAGTGTCAGCTGTGGGGAAGGAGGCCCGGGGACTCGGGGCAGCATCATCCTTTCCAGGAGGAGCAGCAGGGCTGCCGCCATATGGAGTGGTGAGGGCCGTGGCACTAACCAAATATTTACTGTGGTCCGGGCGCAAGGAGAGACCAGCGCCCCGTGGGAAGCGTAGCACTCTTTCCATGTGTGCAAACAGCAAGGAGGCCAATGTGCAGAGAGAACTCAGGGAGACAGATGCCCCACTTGGCACCTCCGTTGGCAGCCTGCGCTCTCCGGGCTCTGAGCATGTCCACGCCGTTGGGGAACCTGGCATGGGGGCTCCCCAGTGGAGCTGCTCCGTCTTTGCTGCTGGAGCCCCAGAGGGTTCCCGCGTGCCTCTGGGCCGCCAGGATGGCCAGGGTCCCAACCCCAGCAGCCTAGACCTGCCTCGGTGGCACCAGAGGGATGCCCCTCTCGGGCCCGGCGCTACCATGGTCAGCCACCATCTCGGCACAGGGGCGTCCTTGCTTCTGGTCTCCCATCCATGGTAGGTGGGCTGCCCCCACCTTAATGGGTGCAGGGGGAGACCCCCTCCAAGACCGTGCTCTCCACAAACAGGACCACAGAACCCGTGGGCCCTGCACCAGCCCCTGGGTGGCCCCTTCATGGCAACGCTGGACTCTGTGTCCAGGTGCATCATGAAAAAGCAGCTCCTGTTGGCCCCAAGAAATGGCTGAAAGGACAGGTTTGGGGAGGCAGTGCCACCAGCTGTCTCCGTCGTGCCGTGGCTACAGCTTCTTGTGTGCCCGGTACTCCCCGCTGAGCCAGGACAGAGTCCCGGGGGCAGGGACACATGGATGCTCGAGTGCAGGAGGGGGTCGGGACACCTGGCCTACACCCCACCAGCCCCCGTGTCTGGGAAGCTCTCATCTGCCTCCGCAGGTGACCTCCGCGGTCTCTGCCGTGCCCGGCGCTCTTGAAGCCATGGAAGGACAGGCCACGTGGCCCTGGGACGTGCCGCCGGGCTGCACCGCCGGAGTGAGGGCCGCGGCAGCCGGGGGAGGACGGGAGCAGCCCTGGGAGCTGGCTCAGGGCTCTGGCTATGAATTTGCGAAAGTCCTTTAGTGGACGTGTGAGAAGGTCGTCCCACTGGGAAGGGATGGCCCTGAGCACAGGGGCGGAGAAGCCAGAGCGTGGAGCAGGGGCCTATGGCCCCTGGGCAGGCACCAGAAGGCGCAGGACCCACGGCGGGAAGCCTGCCGTGCCAGCCCACGGGGAGCCCGAGCCGCGCCCGCGGGGGGCTGTGCTGATGGGGACGCCCGGGGCAGGGTCCCCCGTGCATTCTGAGCCTGGGCCTGGCCTTCCTCCCAGAATCTCCCGGGGTGCTGAGGTGTGGAACCCCACGGGGAGGATTAGGGCCAGTTTCCCGGGCACGGCGGGTTCCCGCCCCAGCGCTCAGAGTGCACAGGCCCGCAGCTGTGGGTTCCGGGGGAAGGCAGGCGACGCGAGCGGCACCAGAGCCGGAGCAGTGGCGGCATTCCAAGGTGGCCTGTGTTCCTGCGGGGAGCCATGGTCCCACCCCGGCGGGGACTAGTGCTCCTTGTATGCATACGAGCCGTCACAAAGTCACGGAGTTTATGACCCGCTGAACAGGACCCGTCTTGCTGCTGGCTGCTCAGCCCTCGGTGGGGCCCAGGAGGCCCCTGATGGCACCTGCTCAGCGGCCACAGGTCCTCGCTCGGCCCGGGCCACAGAACTCGGCCTCCCTGCAAGGCAGGAGCAGAGGGGCCTGGGCAGAGACAGCTTCCTGCTCCTGGGCCACGGCGCTTCCCCAGAGAGGGAGGGCCATGTCCGTGTGCATGGCAGTGGAGCCCATGAATGGTGGGGGACAGCCCACTCCCATGGCCAGGCTCCCAGGCGTGGGCAGCACAGCGACTGTGCCCAACGGCTGCTGTGCTCCAGGCCCTTTCTAACGAGGGGCCGTCGGGCTGGGCGAGGGCAAGCGCTCTGAGACACCAGGTCCCTTCTCGCCTTTCCTCGGCGGGGTGGCCTGCGTGCTGCAGTCCCAGGGCAGACGCTCGCCATTCGGGGAGCTGGCACAGGGAGCCCCGACCCCCCCACCTGCCCAGGGCGGAGGCAAAAGAAACCGCAGCTACTGCTCCTGGGGTTCAGGTGACCAAGTGGTCCAGGTTCCTGGGACGTCCCCACCTCCAGGCACCCGTTCAGTCCTGCTCATGGGGTGCACACAGGCCCTGCTCCCTGGAGGGCTTCATCCCTCTTGGACCAAGACCTGGAGCCCTCCTGCAAGGGACAGGACCTTTCACCTTTCCAGGTCTGGGCTCATTACACAGAGGAGGACGCAGGTGGGGACACGTCCAGGTGCTGAGGTGTCCGGGGCTGATGCAGAGATTATATGCTCACAGGGCGGGGTCAGCGCTGGGGGCTCTGCTGGGATCCTTCTTATGTTTGGGGGCACGGGTCTTGTGGGGGCCACTGGGACTGCTTGCCCTGGGTCCATGTGTGGCTCATCCTTGGAGAGACCAGAGGCCCCTGATGGAACCCACTGGACGGGCACCGCTGTGTCCCCCCAAACTGTCAGCTCGGGGATGTGTCCCCCACACTGTCAGCTCTGGGATGTGTCCCCCCAAACAATAGGCTCTGGGATGTGTCCCCCCAAACCATAGGCTCTGGGACGTGTCCCCTCCATGCTGTAAGGCACCAGGATCATGCACCAAGGGGAGAAGATGGGGATGGGGCTGGTGAGCAGGACTCCATTGCCCAGAACAGCACCAGAACGGCAAGAAGTAAACTCAGTGAACACATTGCTTGACCGCCTCCTATTTTCGGGGGAGACGAGCCTGGAGGGGGGGATTGTCTGGGGCTGAGGCAGGATCCCACCCCATTGTCCCCAGGTCTGGGGGCAGCTCCTCTGATGGGGTGCAGGGGCTGGGGCAGGGCCACCTGGAGGGGGCTCCCAGGACATCACCACCCACGGTGCGCCCCCAGAAGTGTGCGTCCTCCTCACAGGGCCCTTAATGCCACTGTCGCCATTATTTACATGTTTGGGGAAGGACGGAGATGATCTGCGTTGCTAAGTAAGAATGGCGTGATTCTGGCGCAGAAGGAAGGTCCTAAATAACGATATTACCATAAAGAAAGTATAAGTCATCGCTCTAATGTATTCAGAGCGTCCCTGCCTGGCGTGCAGATCCACGCAGCTCTCAGTAACCCCCTGCCTGTCCAGCTCCGTACACGTGGATAGTGATTTTTGTTCTCACCAAGTGTGGGGAATACACATTTTATTTACTCTGAGAAACCCCCACACCCGCAGGCCGCTGGTTGGCAGCAGGCATGGAGCTCGGCCGTGCGACAGCCTGCGACGGCGTCCAGGAGGGGGTGCTGCCCCCGCTCTGGGGACTGCAGGGGACGCCCGCCTGCACTGCCACAACCCCACGCCCCTGAGGCCGGTGGCTGCCCCCACCCGCCCGGCCCACCTCCCTGGGAGCTGCTCGCCTTCCTGGCGGGAACCCCGTGCGCCCCGCCTGGGGCAGGTGGCTCTGCTCAGCGGGCTGCGGGGAGCCGGGGCTGGGGCTGCGGCGCACGGATCGCTTCCACCCCCTAGAGGCCGGCGCCGACCCGCCGCACTGGCTGAGCCCCAAGCCACCCCGCCCGGAGCAGGCCTGGGTGCCCTGCAGGCCGTGGGGGGGCGCCCGAGCTGCGGGGGGTCTCCCCTCGCCCCTCGGGGCGTCAGGCAAGACTCCAGACCTGTTGACCTGGCCTCGCAAGGCCATCGAACGTCTCCAGAGCTGATGGAGGCTCTGTCTCTTCCAAGGGCCACCAACAGAGCTAAGTACAACAAGCCACACACAACACAGTGGGACACAGTGGCGTCTCCGGGGCCTGCGGGCTCTTGGCTTCCACAACTGCCCCCTTCCCCCTGGAGCCCCCGAAGCTGTCCTGCCCCTGCTCACTTGCTCTCCATCCTCCCCCTCTACACCCCCCATCCTGCCCCACCAAGGCCACACCCGGGGGCGTGTCTTTCTCCTCCCCCCACCCCGGCTCCCTCCACATCCCCGGCTTCCCAGACCCCAGACCTGCCTGCACCCCCACCCTTCCCACCTGAGCAGTTGCCCTTCAATACTGGCTGCAAGCCACGCCCCCTCCTGGAGAACCCTCCCTCCCCCAGCTGCATGTGGATGGACAGAGGGGATGGGGTCAGAGACCGGCCCTCAGTGGCTAAGAGGACGGGGCTGCACGTCACTGAGCATCTTCGTGCACCTGCCCCGGGATGGAGCACCTCAGCTAATTTTCGAACTGGCCAGGATGCAGGCCTGCTTGACAGCATGTTCCAGACGTCCAGGCCACCTGGGAACCGTGAGGACAGTGGCAAGTGCCCGTAGAGCCCTCCCCATGAGCCAGCCACCGTTCCCGGTGCCCTCCATCAGGCCACCCATGGGGTCGGGTCCATCTGATTTTACAGGAGCAGAAACGAACTGCTGGCCGGTGGAGGACAGGACCCGGGCTGCCATGGCGTCCTGCAGCGCTGGGCAGAGAGGCGGGACAGAGGGACGGTGGCCACTGCACCCTGGGCTGTGTCTTTGTCCCCAGCAACGTGTGGGCCATTTAATCAAATCCCTCTCTGGCCTAAAGAACATGGCGCGGGTGACCCCTGACTGCACCGTCGCAGCCTGGGGCTCGGCTTCCTCCCTTCCTCTAGGGATGGAGACTTGGGCGCAGTCGGCATCTCCCCACCACCCACCAAGGGTCATGATGTCAAACAGGTGACCTCACAGCACCACCCGGGTGGCATGCACCTGCCGTGAGAGGCACCATGTCCACGGCCTGCACGTCCCATCCCCTCCTTGCGCCCCTGGGGGAAGCCCCCTTCTCACCTCGGAGCCCAGTGGTGCCAGAGGTTAGGAGACGCCCACAGACTCCCTTTAATTCTGAAGGAAAGGCTCCAAGGTGAGGATTCAGGGTCACAGGGAATGGGGCTCCTGAAGCTAAGCTGTCTCCAGGTGGCTTGCCCAGGGCGTCGCCACAACCCGTTGTCACCATCGGGTCGGAATGGCCTGTGGTGTCCCTCCTCACCATCCTCCGCATCCTCTCCATCTTCCCTGTCCTCCGCGTCCTCCTCATCCTCCTCATCCTCCCCGTCCTCTGAGTCCTCTCCTTCCTCCCCATCCTCTCCATCCATCCTGTCCTCCCCATCCTCTCTGTCCTCCCCATCGTCCCCGTCCTCTGCGTCCTCTCTGTCCTCCCCATCCATCCCATCCTCCCCATCCATCCCATCCTTCCCGTCCTCCCTGTCCTCTCCATCCTCCTCATCCTCCCTGTCTATCCTGTCTTCCCCGTCCTTCCCATCTTCCCCATCCTTCCCATCCTCTCCATCTTCCCCATCCTCCCGTCCTCTGAGTCCTCTCTGTCCTCCCCATCCTCTCCGTCCTCCCCATCATCCCTGTCCTCTGCATCCTCTCTGTCCTCCCTGTCCTCTCTGTCTCCCCATCCTCCCCATCCATCCCATCTTCCCCATCCTCCCTGTCCTCCCCATCTTCCCTGTCCTCCCTGTCCTCTCCATCCTCCTCATCCATCCCATCCTCCTTGTACTCCCACCCGTCCCATCCATCCCGTCCTCCTTGGACTTGTCCTAAGTGTAGCTATTCACACAGGTAGAAGCGTGCGACAACCAGTGACAGAGAGATAACAGAACCCTGGTGTCTCCTCTACCCCGAGCCGCCTGTCCATCACACACGCGGGAGATGCTGCGTCTTGCTGTCATTACGTGTCCCATGCACTCTCTGGGAAGCCTCGTCCGCTACGGACGTGGACTCCGCACGGTCAGATACCACCCGAGCCCTGATGTGTCCTTGGAGCTCGTTTGCAGACCTTCTGGAGTCCAGCAGCGAGGTGTGTCCATGTCCTGACATCCAGCCTCTGGGTGCTTTCTCCAGGCTTACGTGGCTGTTCCTCCAAATTCCCTTCTAACGGGTTCCAATGTTTTACTTTCAGACGGTTGATCTTTCCTAAGTGGATTATCCCCAGGAGGCAGGAATGCTTCCTTATTCTGAACGCTTGGGGCCTACGCAAGAAGCTGCTCTTTCCCCGTGACACGCAGGCCCCACAGTGCTGGGCTCCCGCGGGGCCTGTGCGTGGACACTGCTCTGTCTGTGCGTCTGTGTGCGGACGCCAGGCCAGAGCCCGTGCTCCGAGCGAAGCTGCTCGAGGCCGAGCTTTGACCCCTGGGAAGGTGAACGCTCCCCGCAGTTAACCTCTCTCAGAATATTCTCTTACTTCTTCACCTGAGCATTTGGTACCGTCCGTCCGGGTCAGAGAACTCCACCTGCGCTCTACGTGGGATGGTTTTCTATTCATACGCTTGTTCAAGAAACAACAAATCCTTAAAGCTAAATGCTATAAAAATCCCAAGGATTAAATCGCATCTCTATTATGTGGAATTTTCCTAGAGGAGCCAAAGCTGTTTCTGTGCGTTTCTTGTTCAGTTACTGTGACATCTGCATCTCTTCTTCCCTGTCCGTGTGGAACAGGAGCTGCTGATACAGGAAAAGCTACTAATTGTTATTTATTTACTTTGTATCCAGCTGCTGTGACGATCACATTTTGCCTGAATGATGAGTTACTCTGTGTCATCTCTCAAACGGGAGACTGTCTACAAGGGGCCGATTCCCTCACCCCTACCTCGAGCCCCCGAACCGTGCGTGATGTAAAGGGAGGCGGCTCACCCACGTGCCCGCGTCAAGTGTGCACACATACACACCCCACGAGAGCGGGGGCCATGGGCAACAAACCGACTCTCCGATGCCAAATACCCCATGAGGTCACAAACCAGCTGAAGGGCCGGCCAGGGCGGGTCTGGGTCTTGCAGCATTTGGTGGCACATCCAGGAACCCAAGAGTCAGCTCCCTGCAACGGTCGAGGCCGCAGGCGAAGAAGCCAGGCACACCACCCAGTGTGAATCGGTGTGATAAGTAGGCGTGCAGAGGAGAGGAAACGCCAGGAGAGGCTTGGGCCCATTCTCCTTGTATTGAGTATGTTGTATTGATGATGATATGACCGGTCGTGCTGCCCAGGCCCCTCGTTGGTCCAGATGCAGGGAGACGACCCCCAGCACGAGAACTTCCTTTGGAAGCATCTGCAAATCTTAATACTAAGAAGATGAAATCCTTTCAACTCAGAAAGCCCGGGAAAGGCCGCCCTCCAGGGGCTGCGAGGGGGTCCGTCCCCCACGGCTCGTGCGCCTCGCCATCTGGACTGGAGTCTGATGAGGGCAGCGCTTGTCCACAGCTCGCGCTGCCTCCTCCTCCTGCCGTGGCTGGAACACAGCACCCCAGACGCGGATCCCCCTCCCCGCCTCCCTCCACCCCTGCCCTCCCACCAGCTCCTCCCTGTTCCCGGAGGTGCATCCAGGCCCCCTCTTCCTGGAGCTTGGCTCCCATGGTCACCTGCACTCCACAGGCTTGAGGTCTCAGGCAGGCACCGTGTCCCCCGCAGCAAAGCCAGCCCCAGAGTGTTGCACGGGGCTCAGCGGGTCGGGTGGCTCTCGTGATGGATGAGGCCCCAGGCTTGTGCTTGGGGTGTCCCCTGTCACCTCACCTTTCCAACCCCTGCTGCTCATGCTCTGCCTCATGGGAGGGGATGTGGGCGCCCAGGGCCCCTGGGGGGGGCAGGCATCTCCGGGGCAGGAGGGGGACACAGGGCAGCGTTTGCACAACCTCCCCGTGGTGTCCCCACGGCCCACGTGCACTCTGGGAAAGCAGGTGGGGGGTGTTCTGGGCTGGGCTGGGGTGGCAGCGGCTGGCCGACCCTGCCGGGCAGGAGGTTCTGCGGTGGCACCTCCAAGTGGCTCCCGGGGCCAGGCGCCCGCGTCGCGGCCTTTCCCAGGGCGTTTCCTCCAGCTGAACTGCAGCGCGGGGACCTCCGAGGATGCCCTGAAACCCCATTCTCGTGAGCGATTTTGACTGTGCTTTGCAGAGGCCTCAGGCCTGGCCATTGGCGGAGGACAGCCTGTCTCCGAGCGACGCGAAGGCTAGCATCCACGTGACCTCCCACTCCCCAAGCGTCCACTCCTGAGCCCTCCCCTGGGCGGCAGCTGCCTGAGGTCGGCTCACTGCACAGACCTGGCCATGGCCACGCTGACCTGCGGGGCATGTGGGGCAGGCGCTGCCATGGGTCCCTGACACGGAGCACACACTGTCCCCGGGCACCCGGAATCAGCTGCCCAAATGCCAGTCTCGGTCGGGGAGATTGCCAGGCAAAGGGAAACCTCTGTGAGAGGGGCAGAGCCAGAAGGCCAGGGGGCAGGCTTATCTGGCCGACCCCTGGGCTGGCCGCCTGGGGCCTGGGAGCTGCCCTCTGTGACCCGCAGGCCTCACACCACATGAGTGGGGCTAGGAGAGCTGCTCCGGCTCCAGCCGGGAGCCTCCCACCACCACCTGCCCTCCCACCCGGAGCGGCCACGGGCGTCCTCAGCCCTTAATTTGATCTTTTGTGGGACAGAGGTGATGACCTGTGTCTAGTGTTGGGTGATTGAGGCTGACGTACACGACCTTTCACGTGCCGGCGGGGGGGCCTTCCTTAGTTTCCCTCCTGCCCGGCTGCCCCCACCTTGGGCAGCGAAGTGCAGGGTGCAGGCATCTGCTGCCCCGTGATCATGCCTGCGGGGACGCCAGGGCGAGTTAGCCGCCAGCCTCCCCAGCCCGGTTCCTGGGCCAGTGCAGCCGTGTGTCCTGCCCTGAGCCCTTTTCCCGTCCTCCACCGCCCGCCTTCCTGGCCCACAGGGCCCTGCGAGGCCGTGTGATTGGGCCCCACGCACCGTGTTGATACGTGGCCAGAGCCGCTGGACCCACCTGGCAGCAGCCCCGACTACGATGTTCTCGGGGTACCTGGGGGCCTGTTCCCCCCTGAGGGCTCCCCTGGCTCCAGGCGCTCTATGAGCTCAGAATGTGGAAAATGAGCTGGGTGGAAGCCACATGGAAGGTTCCGGAATGGCAAGCGGGTGCAGGGCTGGCCTTGACTCCGCGTGCTCTGGCCCTGAAGCCTCCCGCGTGTTTGGGTGTGGGGCTCCTGAGCAGTTCCAGAAGCCTGCCACAGCACAGCCTTTGGGGGTTCTGGAAGGTTCTCCACTTCCAGGCTCCTGGGCTGAGCTCTGTGTGTGGGATCCGGCTCCAGCCAGGCCCCGTCTCCTTCCTTCCGCCCGGGAGCAGCTCCTGCCTTGTCCTCAGCCCCTCCTGCGTCTACCTTGACGTGAAGAGCTGCAGGTGTCGGGCAGGAAGCTCCCTGCAGCCTTGGCTCACGGCCGCCAGTAGGTCCCACATGTGCCTCCTCGTCTGTCCCGACGGGGGGGCCATGGTCACCAGGCCCCGGGGGCCGAGACGGTCAGCAAGCATGGAGGCTGGGAGACCTCAGGCTGGCATCTGTCCTGTGCAGACGACAGGGGGATGAGGTAGGCACTATGGGCAGAGGGCAGAGGGACCGGAAGGGACGCGGGGGCCCCCTCCCCTCCAGGATGCCTCTGGGTCCCCCACCCTGGGACACCGCCACCAACCCGCTCTGAGCGAAGCCTTGTGTCCAGACTCAGCATCTGTCCCCATGGATCAATGTCCCAGGCCGGCCCCTCCTGCTCACCTCATGCTCATGAGCCCTCTGTGTGCCCCTAAGTGACGGCGCTGGTGCCACGCAGCCCACGGGCCAACCGCTGAGCACTCCAGCACACGCTGGGTCACGCCTGCCTTGCGCTCCTCCCACCCTCACCGTCCTGGTCCTGGCGAGTGTCTGACGCTCCTCCCAGTGGGTGGACTCCCCCCGCCCCGGCTTGGGACAGGGACAGAGGCCTGGCCGCATGACCCCGGGCTCCCCATGACTTCTCCGGAGGCCCCGGGGCCAGTGCCCTGTCTCTCCCATTATCAGGGGAGCAGAGGGCGCTTGTTTCTCTGGCTCTCCCGACAGGCAGAGGATTGTTTGGATTATGAATATCAGCGCGGGGGTGACAGGTGACAGGCGTCCCAGGATTGGCCTTGTGCAGAGCAGATGTCTGAAAATAGAAAGTTCAATACTCTCCATCGTAACTGGCGGTTAAAAATTCAATAAGTCGTCCTCTGGGCAGACACCTGTATGTAATCAAGCTAAATAAATGCCCTGAGATTTCCTGCAGACGGGACCCGGGTGTTGATGTGCGAAGCCATCGGCCCGGCAGGAAGGGACTGATTTGCTGGACTCGAGAGAATGGCCCTTTTGAAAAGCAAACAATACCTGGGCCATCCCAGGCCATTTTGACAAAGCCCGAGATGTGAGTGAGGCGGAGGCGGGAAGAAAGGCCTGTCACGTCTCCCTCAACCCCGAGACGCGGCCACGGACGCTTCCACCACAGACGTCAGGGCTGAGAACAGGGTCTGTGAGCGCGCCTCTGTCCGCACACGGGAAGGCAGGGGTGGGTCCACAAGGGGGTGCAAAGGCGGTTAGACCACGGGGAAGACCAGAGTCCAGTCGCACAAGAGAATGTAAATGCGCAACAGAAAAATCAGAAAAGAGGTGTCAAGAGACGAATTAAAGCTTCCCCAGCAAGGCCGGTGCTCGGTCGCTCACAGAGGCCGCAGCAGCTGTTTTCTCTTAAGCAACAAAGAGCCCGGCGTGAAAAGTGACGCTGGGGTGTGACAAGGCGTGCGGCCCACCAGGGGAAGGATCACAGCAAAGGGGACTTCGGGACGTAGGGACAGTGCGCGCAGGCGGGCAAGCGGAGGCCGTGCGGACAGGCCGGCGGAGGCCAGAGGCACCTGCTCACAAAGGCAGACAGGTGCACACGCGGAAGGTGACGGGAGGAATCCATGCAAACGCAGGGAGCCGAGGCCGTGCAGCAGCTCCCGACACGTCTGGGTCGGGGGCCCAGGGCCGTGGGCTCAGGGCAGGCGGGGTCACGGCTGTGCAGTGGGCGCCCAGGGCAGAGGCACTGCCCTCAGCAACGGAGGGACCGGGACAGTAAGGGTGAGCTGGGTGCGCCGGCCCGGGTGTGGGGACCCCCAGAGACGGAACGGGGCGGAAGGGCAGGCATCTGCAAGGTGACGCGCACCGTGGATCTCGGGTGCAAGCGGTTAGGACAGAGCAAGCTTGCTCCCGTGTCCACAGGAACGTACATCAGCGGGTAATATTCAAAACTGCATGGGGAACGCACACGCCACACACGCCGCGCCGTGAGCCGCGGAGAGGGACCCGGCCGTTCGGTCCGCAGCCCAGGAACCTCCCCCGGGCGGGCACCCCAACCCCCACCCCCAGCCCCGCAGGGGAGACCGGGCCCCAATTACGCACAGCCAGTCATCACCCTGCACGGGGTCCACGTGTGCTGCCGTTGACTATTCGTGGTGAGATGGGGGAGCCCCGAGGCCAAGGGGGGAGCCTGACGTTCCCAGGCGGTATGTCCTGAGGGCCCCTGCATGAGCCGCAGCCTGGCCCCCACCCCTCCGAGCTGCTCCACCTGGACTGAGGGCTCAGGGGACCACCCCTGGTGACCACCATGTGGCGACCTTGACTTCGGAGACCCAGCGGGTGTTCGGTGTATTCGTGCCTGAGGCGGATGGGTGTCTTACGGAACGAGACAACCCAGAGTGAAACACCTGTCTGGGCCTCACTACGGCATAGGGGTGTCTGCAGGGCAGTATGAAGAGCCAGGGGCGCGGCATCCAGACCCCCCGGGAGGGCTAGGGAGGGGTGGGGGGAGCATGGCGGGCTCCCTGAGCTCCACAGGCCTGTTCATGGTTCCCATCTGCCTAGAGCGTGTGCCCTTCCACCCTCAGGGGCGCGGGATGGTCCCCAAACCTGCCAGGAGGACGAGCTCCAGGCGCCCAGGGAGGAGGGGTACAAGGCAGGTGCTGTGCCAGATGGGTCGTCACAGAAACACGACAACCGGTGGCTCCCCTCCCCTGTTTGCTCCCCTGCTCTGCACCCACAGGAGTGAATGCAGCTTCCTGGGCTGTCCCCCAAAGCGCACAGCCCATACAGCTCTCAATATGTGCCCGGGAGGGCGAGGGGGTCAGGACGCGGGGGCCGTGCAGGCCAGCCTGCTGGAGGCAGAGGTGCATCCCTCGATCGTCTGTGGTGCGTCCAGCTCCCCTCCGTTGTCCTGCACACACCGATGAACAGCTGAGTGCCCAGCCCCTTCTGAGTGCAGGGCCGGCCCCTCGCCGCCTGAGACGCTCCGTCCTGGCGCAGGACCCGCCATCTGAGGGACGGAGGCCAGCGGACCCCGGGCCGGGGTCCCTGAGGCTGAAAATGGGGCCACGTCAGGGTGCAGGTGCTGGTGCCGGACAGGCCTCCGGTGGCACCTGACTGCAGCCTGGATAAGCCGTGGGTGCCCAGGAAGCGCACAGAACCCCGAGGAGCTGGCCAAGGGGACGTGGGCCCTGCCAGCCTCTGCGTGCCCAGGTGCGGCCCAGCTGGGCTCCCCGGGGTCAGCTCAGATGGCGAGCTGCACCCCCTTCTGGAGCCAGGCCAACGTGGGCGTGCGCTGGGCGCAGGAGTGGACTCTGGCCAGTCAGGAGGACACCCGGCCCCCTAGACGGGGCCCTGAGACAGGAGCCACAGCATGTGGGGAGGGCACCAGGGGCATCGCAACCAGGATGGGTGGACCGCCCATCGGAGCCCCGGTGTCCCCCCATGCACCCCGTGCAGCCCATCTGTGCAGACGCAAGCGGCTGGAGATGTCAAGGGCTGGATGCAGCTCGTGTTTTCCAGCATCGCGCAGCAGTGGGTGGCTTCCAGGGAGCGCTCGGGCGGGGCTCGGGAGGGGCTCTGGGGATGCGGCTCCGGGGCTTTCTGTTTGCCGCCCACAGGGCTGCTGGGCTCCCCTGGGATCCCTGGGTTCCCCTGGGCTCTCCCGTTGGCTCCCCTGGCCCCCCTGGGCTCCTCTGGGCTCCCCTGCCTGCTCTGGGCTCCCCTGGGTTCCCCTGGCCCCCCTGTGCTCCTCTGGGCTCCCCTGGGCTCTCCCATCAGCTCTGCCCAGCTCCCCTAGGCCCCTCTGGCCCCCCTGGGCTCCCCTGTGCTCCCCCTGGTCCCCCTGGGCTCCCCTGGACTCTCCCGTTGGCTCCCCTGGCTCCCCTGGGCTCCTCTGGGCTCTCCTATTGGCTCCCCTGCTCCCTGGCCCCCCTGGCCCCCCTGGGCTCCTCTGGGCTCCTCTGAGCTCCCTGGGCTCCCCTGGGCTCTGCTGGGCTCCCTTGGGCCCCCCTGCCCCCCCTGGGCTCCCCCGGCTCCCCCAGGCTTCTTTCCTCACAGGTCTGCCCCCAAGAGCGAGGCAGTCAGAGGCTCGGGACAGAGGACTGAGGACGAGGTCCCTCCAGGGCTTCGTTGTTTCCGCCCGGAAGTAGCAGCTTCCGTGCTGAGGCCTCCGGGCTTCCGGGCACCCTGGACTCTCCGGAGGGTGCGACAGGCAACCGGAGGGCCTTGTTCTTCTCAGATACTAGGTGACTGAGGGAGAAAGGGTCCAAACGTTGCGGCGGCCCCACGGTGCCGTCAGGACGCAGCCCCCTCGTGCCCCCACTTGGCCCACCTGGCTGCCCCGTGGGCACAAAGGGGCAGCTGCACCTCCGGCACCACGTCGTCGTCCTTCCAGGCAGAAGGGAAAGGGCAGAGGGAAGAAGCCAAAGGGAAGAGCCGAGCAGGTTCCTCTGAAGGATTTTATCTGAGGATCCAGGGGCACCACGGCCCCTTCCGCGGGTGTGTACGGCCCACGTGTCCCTGGACGAGAGCACCAGGTGTTGGGCTTTCACCCCTTTCCCTTCTTTTGCTTGCCTGTGTGCAGCGAGGTGAGGAGGGACGACACACGCGTCGGGTACACGTAGGGTCTGGGCACAAGCTGCGTGGGGCTCGCGCCCCTGCCTGCCCCTCGGAGGCCGTGACACGGGCGTGAGCTGGGCCCCCAGCTGCCCCGTGCATGTGCCCTAGTAGACCCCTGATTTCACATTAACCTGATGCCTGGTGCTTGGTTTATCTCACTGCTCACGGGCATTGTTTTGATTTTTTTCTTTTTTTTTAAGATAAAGGGGACAGAGACCACGTGGCAGCAAAACACAGCAGACAGACAGAGCTCACTGCGTCCCTCTGGCGCTCTTATAGCCTGCTTCCCTGCGAGGTAGCAGCCACGCACGGAATGACTGAATGTTCAGGAAGAACATTGTCTACGGGGCCCTCGGTCGCTGACACACAGGAAAGGCTCTGGAGGGCTTGCCGGTGCCGTCCAAGGCGCCCTGCGAGCGGCCTGCAAGGGTAGAGGCGGGCACAGCGGCCCTGTGCACAGGAACAGGTGCACACGTGTGTCAGCCGCCGGCCGCCAGGAAACAGGCCCCACAGGGATGCACGTATACTTGCTTGTTTGTTATGGGAACCGGCTCAGGTGAGCAGAGGCTGAGACATCCGGGACCTGCCGTCTGTGTGCTGGGGACCCAGGACAGCCGACCGTAGTTCCCGTCTAACCTGAAGTTCAGACCCCAAGGGAACACAGGGCATGCACCCAGGTCCAGCAGGGACCCCGGCCATCGGGGCTTGGGCTCCAGGCCAGGAGAGAGCGGAGTCCTCCTCTGCCCTTTGGCTCCGTTGAGGCCTCATGGGGTTGGAGGAGGCTCCCACGTGGGGAGGGCGACCTGCCTCGCTCAGCAACCGACCCATGCTTGTCCCACCCAGAGACACCCCCCCGCAGACACACAAAGAAACAGTGATTCACCAGGTACTGGGGACCCAGGTCTGTCCTTTTGACAGAAAAATTAATCATGTAACACCGGTGCATGCATGCATATGCACACGCAATGAATACATGTGCCTACCGTGGACACACAAGCACATGCACACTCTTACACACGTATACATACATACACACAATTGTACACACATGTGCACATGCATGTACACACATGCACGTACAGTGCATGCATGTGCATATGTCACACAGTAACATGCATACCCTCACGTGCATGCACACATATGCACACACATGTACACACATGCGTGCACATGAGACATACATGTATATATGTCACACAACACATATACCCTCACATGTATGCACGCACATGCATGCATAAGGCATACATGTGCATATGCCACGATACACAAATACATGCATAGTCTCACACATGTATGCACACATGCCTGGACACACATGCACATACTCACGCACACACCTGCCTACGTGCACACACGTGCAATAAAGCGTGAGCCAGTGAACCATCCAGATCCGGTGTCAATTCTGTGCGCCAGCCTCGTCGCCCCTGGACCAGGCTGAGCACTGACAGGTGACCCTACCAGGTTCTGATGGAGCCGCCAGGGGGTCTCTAGTTAGTACAGAAGCAGGATCTCATTTGACCTTTTTTAAAATGAAATATTTCAAGGCTAGAGAAAAGTAACACACCAGCCATTTCCCACCCCTCAGATTTAGTCATTTGTAGAATATTTGCTTTAAATATTCCCCTAAGAAACCCCTCAGGATGCAGTCGGGTCCTCGTGCCCCCCAAGGGTCCCTCCCCCCAGCCTGTTGCCTCACCCCCTCCCTGGGTCCACGTTTCCGCACACACAGCGCGCCCTTCAGCCAGGTGGACGGAGGTGTTGTGTGTGTTCAAAACACGTAAAGGGACTTGTCTGCACACCTCGTCCTACGCTTGGCTTTTTAAAAAATCCAACCTGTGTCGGAGATTTATTGGAACAGTTACGCATTCTCACAGCCCACGTATGTTTCGTGCGGTACGAGTCTCCATTTGAGGAGTAAACCACATTCAGGCCGGTTTTTCTCTTTTCTGGGTGAGCCCCCGCCGCCCCGCGGGAGGATTCTGGGTTGTTCTATCCAGGGCCTGAGATGCGGTCCTCGCGTTTCCACGACGCTGCGGAGCCCCGGCTCTCCCTGCCTGGCGACACTGGCCTGGCGAGCCTGTGCATCTTGCTCACTCACCCCGGGGGTGACACGGCTCGTCCTCATGGTTTCCGTTTCCTGGAGCGGCAGCCGGGCGAGCGTGTCGTGGGGCCGGATCCAGGCTCCCCCTGCCTGGTGGCGCTCTGCCTCCCGTGCAGGCCCCTGCTGGGTGATTCCCGGGGCTCCTTGGCATGTGTGGAGGGACATTTACTGTTCCTCATGCGTGTGCTGCCAGCGGCTCTGCACGGGGGCTTGTGTGTCCTTGGTCCAAACCACATGGTCTGCGTGCCAACATTTGATTTTCTTTTTTTTCTTTTTTTCTTTTTAAATTTTTTTTAAAGATTTTACTTATTTATTCATGAGAGAGAGAGAGAGAGAGAGAGAGAGAAGCAGAGACACAGGCAGAGGGAGAAGCAGGCTCCACACAGGGAGCCCGACGCGGGACTCGATCCCGTGTCTCCAGGGTCACGCCCTGGGCCGAAGGCGGCGCTAAACCGCTGAGCCACCCAGGCAGGTGTCCCAAAGTTCAACTTTCAACGTGCTCATTTTTATCGATTTTTGTTTTTTGGATCGAGCATGAGAAACGTCGACACACGCTCCTAGGTCATAACGGGGGCCTCTGTGATGTCCTCCTCCACGTTTCAGGCTTCGCTCTATCACATTCAGGCGATTTCCGTCCCCCTCCTTGGCTGGGCTTCCTGTCCACGCGGCCGCGCCGGCTCGGGGTCTGGGTCCCCAGGGCCTCAAGAGCGCCTCGTCTCCTCTGGAGCTGCCACGGCTCCCTCTGCTTCCACGGTTGTGCGGGGGGCCAGGCACCCAGGGCCAGGGGGAGGGGGGCGGAGATGGGGTTGGAGAATTCACCGCATGTATTTTAAAACCGCCACAAGGACTTTAATTTTTTTTTATTTTACTCTCCCCTCTGTCTCCCCAAGACCTGGCAGATATGTGGTGTCTCTGTCCTGTACTCGGGTGGCCCAGCCCCGGGCTTCCCCTGCGGCTCTTGCTCCTCGTGGCATCGTGGTCTGGGCTGCCCTCGGGTCACTGCCCCACGTAGCTTGTCTCGATTTCCGGCTCGGGGATGCGGCCGGGTTGTGTCCTGGACTTTTCGTAAAGCCCAGGCCTGGCTCCGGGGCAGAGCAGCATCAACCCCGATCACTAGTCAGGAGGTGGCCATGGGGGCCTCGCAGCCGGGCTGCGGCACCCACGAGGGGGTCTGACCCTCATCCTCCAGCTGCTGAGCTCAAGTGAGCAGCCGTAATCACCCGCCCAGCATGCTCCCCGCCTGGGGACTCAGCATCCGACTCCAGAACCTGTGACCGTGCTTCCAGAGGGCAGCGGCGCCGGTCGTAGCTGCAGCGCCCACAGCCCCTTGCCACCCCGCAGCCCAGGGGGCCCCCACCCCTGCCCTGCCGTGGGTGCGGCTATGTTTGACAGGGGCAGGCGGGGAGGAGCACAGATAAATATACAAATGGCGTGGACTCCGGCAAGAGACGGGGACAGGGGACAGCACAGGGACGGGGGATATTTTAGCAGAACAGTCACGTGCCCGTGCGTCCTGAGTGCGGGGAACAGCGTGCAACGGCCAGGTCAGGGTGTGTGCACACTATCAAATCCTAATCTTCAAAAACATTATTTACTTATGAAATATTAAAGCACCTAGGGAAATCCGGAGAATAATTTAGCAGGACCGAGTACACACAGGGACCGTAGGCTCCAGCTGACAGTTTGCATATTTGCTCCGGAGCGCAGCCACACACCCCACCCTCCCCTCTCAGGAGGTGCTGACCATCCCCAAGTCATTTCCCACGTACGTGGTGTCGTGTGAACTGCCTGCAGCTAGGTCTACATTTAATGCATTTACATGATTTGCAGATGGTCATATTTAATCACCTGCAAATTCTATTTTTCTTTTTATCGTTGCAGGTCATTGCTTTGAATGTCATCCATGGGAACACACGTCTACCCAGCGTGGTCATTTCAATTGGATCTATGGTCCACGGCCTGCAGTACCCAACTCCCTGCTCCCCTTCCCAGGGAGGGATGTGAGGCAGTTGCATCACACCCATGGGGGTGACTCACCTGTGTGCTTCTCTGAGCCCAGAGCACAGGCTTTGCTCCATGAGGCGGGCCCCAGAACCCTGCTGTGCCAGCCCCTGCAGCCGCGCCGTCCAGCCCCGCGTCCCCCCGCAAGCTTGCGGGTCTCTCCCCACAGACTGGCCACGCTGGATGCTTCTCCACACACTCCTGGCTCCGACGTTGGCCATGCTCTGCACTTGCTCAGTCTCCTCCTCAACCTTCAGGGATTCCCTGGTATGTCCAGGGCGACCTCTGCCTGGCAGTGGGCACCGCGGATGTGCCCTCCAGCCAGAAGTTCACATCTGCCCTTCCTTCAAGCCTCTCCCATGCTCAGCGGCCCGTGCGGGATGATCCAACCAAGCAACATTTCCCTCGTGGCGCTCGCTTACTGGGCTTTGTCTGCAAAACTTCCCCATCCGCGTCATGATGTTGTCACCCTGGCTTTTCCTACAAGTACAATCATGTTCCTCTGCCCACTTATGTCCCTAATAAACCCGTGTGGCTACATCACACATCCATGCGCCGTGTACGCAGGGAAGGTTGGAGACTGTTCGCTGTCGACATATGCACATCTGTGAGCTGCATACTCAGAGTGCGAGTTTGCACACACATGCACAGGGACATGCATGGACACGCACTCCCCACCCCCCATGCACAGGGACACGCACTCCTTTCACACACTCAGACAGAAACTGCTTGTCTCAGTACAGTTAAGCACCACCACCTTCCCTCGGCCCCGAGCCACGCTGCCTCTGCCACCGAGCGAGCACCAGCTCCCGTGCAGGTGAGCCTGAGTCCTCCGAGCCCTCCCAGTGGCCAGCTTGCTCGTGATCTGCCACCAGCAGGACAATTTTCTAAGAATCTTTAGGTCTTCTTTGTACTTTAATCATCTCCTGTATATTTTTTGCCCTTTATATTTCCCGATGAAAGTTAGCATCCGTTTCCCAAAGTTCATGAAAAACCCTGTTGGATTGTTTGTCAGAATTTGGGAGTAACTGTGGATTCCCTTGCGGAAGAAATGCAATATTTTTGGTGTTGTGTCATGTGCTCTATGAACCATTTATCTGAGTTTGTTTCTTACATCTTTTTAAAAGATTTTATTTATTTATTCATGAGAGACACACAGAAGCAGAGACACGGGCAGAGGGAGAAGCAGGCTCCCTGCGGGGGCCCGATGTGGGACTTGATCCCGGGTCTCTGGGGTCACACCCTGAGCCAAAGGCAGATGCTCAACTGCTGAGCCACCCAGGTGTTCCTTTGATGATTTTTTTTCCATCAACTTTCCTGGAACCCTTGAACGGACAGCTAAGATGCCTTCCACGAGTTTCTAATCCTACATTTTGTTTATTTTACTTGTCTTATTGAGCTGGCTAGTTCTTCAAGCACAGCTTTGAGGTTAAATGGTTTCTGTTCCTATTCCTTATTTGCACTCCACTTAAAAAAGTGTTTCTACTACTTCACATGATTGGGACAGTCACCCACAGTGAAGTCAGGACGGCTCTTCTAAATCAAGTCAACCAAGAGACTTTATGGTTCTTTTCTGAGTCACGACAGGTGAGATGTTATCAGATTCTTTCCTGAGCTGACAGGAGATCGAGTGGCTCTCCTCATTAAGAGGAGAGTAAGAAGCTCCACAGCTGGCGCTCTGACAGATGGAGGGGTTGGGGGGCGCAGGGGGCACAGGGGGCATGGGGGGAGCCAGGGGGGCAAGAAGGGGCAAGAGGTGCAAGGGAACACAGGAGGCAGTGCAAACCAGAGCCGCTGAAATGCCGATGTGCTCTCTGAAGGCGGAGGTCAGTGTAGACACCTTCCAACCTTAAATTTTGATGTCTGGGTGGCTCAGCGGTTGAGCGCCTACCTTTGGCTCAGGGCGTGACCCCGGGGTCCTGGGATCAAGTCCCACATCAGGCTCCCTGCATGGAGCCTGCTTCTCCCTCTCCCTGGGTCTCTGCCTCTGTGTCTCTCATGAATAAATAAAATCTTTCAAAAAAATTTTTTTTCTTGCATTCTTGGGGTTAAGCCTTTTCCGAACATCATGGTACTTAGACATTCCCGTGTTTGGTTTGATTACATTCTATTTATGAATTTTGAATTTATGTTCGTAAATAAATGGAACATTTTCTCTCTCTCATGTAACTGAAGTCCAATTTTTGATATAAAGGATACAATAGCTTCATAAAAGTATTTGAAAATATCTGCATTATTTTTCTGATTTCCTGAAACTTTGGTATAAAATGGACATTTCCTCTTCCTCGAGAGCAAACCTGTGAAGTTGTGTGTGTGTGTGTGTGTGTGTGTGTGTGTGTGTCTTTGTGGGTTGGGAGGCAGAAATGCCAGTTGATTTAAAAATTTTTTTTAGATTTCTTAATGATTTTAAATTTATGTATTTAGCCATTAACTGTCTGAAAACGGTCTCAGAAGTTATATTTCAGATTGTGCATGCTGATTCTGTTTTTTGGCTTTTTTGTTTGTTATTTGCTGATTCTGTTTTTAAGTTACTGTGTTAAAGTTTCTCCTAGAATTATCTTCTTTTGCCTGATTTTATTCGCACTGATGGATTTATTGACTGTTTTGAGAACATTTGTCATCCTTCCCGTCCTGTCCCTGCTGCCCCGAGGCAGCGGCTTCTGGCTTCCGGGATCTCCTCTATCATATCTTGGTTTATTTACTCCTTCATTATAGCACAAACCCGGGTATTTTCTGCTCACTAGTGTTTCTGGGTTTACTTTGTTCCTCTCTAATGTTTTAAATTAAAAATATTTTTCTTACTTTCTGATATATGCATGAGATTATATATAACGTGTATATTAAATTTTACATTACAGGTTATGTTTTGTACTAAAACCCTCCTTACACGTCACGTTCTTCTTCCGTGCTCCTTATTTGATGGTTTACTTTTCTGCTGAGATTCCAGGCATCATTTCTATTCCTTAAACAATGATACCTGCACGGTGTATAGTCCGGTTAAACCCACAAAGTCTAAATGTATGGAGTGTGTGTAACTCCCTCTAAAACAAGACAAAACCCCCACAAAATGTTAACTGTGACAATCTCGTTGTCTAAAACAAGACAAAACCCCCACAAAATGTTAACTGTGACAATCTCCTTCCCGTTTTATAAAGTTGTTGGGGTTTCATGGAAGCGCAATAAATTACACCCTTCTGCCCCAATGCAAGACCTGAACTGATTCAAAAAACAGAAGATGAAGGAAATTAAAAGAAATGTTGGGGGGAACCCACGGAGATGTGACAATGACTTGGGGAGGGTTACAGTGCTGGGTGGGTGGGTGTCAGAGGGGTGAGGCCCGAAGGAGGGAGAAGAACCAGGATACCCCTACTCCGTGTGATGCAGCTTCTTTTCTGTCTGATGAACACTCACTGAGAACCCCCGGGCTCCAACCCCTCCTCCCCCTGACCGTCGCCCCCTGAGAACTCCCAGGCCCCAGCCCCTCCTCCCTCTGACCGTCACCCCCTGAGAACCCCCACATCCCAGCACAGACCTGGGCCCCCAGACACACCGTGAGCACCAAGCCAGACAGGACCGCCAGGACGCCGTGGATGCTGCCCACCTGGGGCCCGTGGCAGGGAGGACGGGTCTACAGGAGCCACTAGCCTGAGGGCCGGCAACGGCACCTGGCTTCCTGCCGACCTCTTCCCTTGTGTTTGCCAGAGTTTCCCAGTGTCCATGCTCGGGGTTCCCTGGTGTTATGTTCTTTCTTTATAAAGAATCAGAACATATGCACGAAGTTGCAGAACCAGATTTTTTGTTGATTGGATTTCATGGATGGCAAGTTGGGATCATCAATCAGGTCAATGACGTGGAACAGGAGCCTCTCTATTAGGGCCAGGTGTGGCAACAGTTCCCGCCAGCCCGGCGCTGGGTAGAGAGCCCCCCATTGGTGGAATAACCCTCCCCACCATCCCTTCCTCCGCCTCCCCCCTCTTCTCCCTCCCTTAAAATAGCTCTGCTAAAGATTTCCAGAAAATACCCCAAATGCATCTCTGGAACAGGTAATTCCCGGGCCCCTGAAACTGCAGACATGACCTGGAGTCTCAGTCCACGTGCCGGGCGAGAGTGCCATCCTCGTGGGCGTTGCTTGCTAACACTCCAGGGAAGTGACCCCGTGGGGCGCTCGCCGAGTGTTCAGGGACATTCCTTAGACCCGGTAGCCCTAGAACATTCTTCCTTTAGGACCATGAATAAAAACGTTAAAAGTCATCTGCTTCTCTGCATCCCACCCCCACCTGCCTGCCCCAAGGACCTAGGACACAGCGTGCTAGAGCCACCGAGGTCAGCGTGGAGCCTAGGGGCAGCCCCAGGATGCTTGCCGTGGGGACTGCACCCTTGGTCCGCCCTCCACAAGGCCGATGGGGCACCTGCCGCTTCCCAGCCTGGCTTGCCCCCCAGGAGCATCTGACTCAACCCTGGACAGAGCTTCCCTCCAAGGAGGATGGGGTTTGTGAGGAACACTACCGTTCCAGCTGCTGGAAACGAAGGTTGTGGGAGAAGCCGACCTGGAGTGAAGGAAGGATGGTCCCGGTGGAAGGTCAGGAGCGCCTGCCCCTGGATCCAGCTGTTCCTGCAGCCGCCCCAGTTTTCTGGTTGTTTCCTCAAGCTCCCTGAGCACGGAAGTCCTCCTGCGTCCCACACGGTCTCCGCTGGCACACATGGCCTCCAGGGCCTGGTGTCAGAATGCTTCTGCAGACCCCGCAGAAGCCCATGTCACCTGTAACTTAGGGAACGACCCAGGTTGTCACCAGCCAGGTTTCTCAGCGCCAAGGGGTGTGTCCCCCGTCTACGGCCAGGGAGGCAGTGAACGTTTGTCCTCCATCACCTGCGTGCTGGGTGACCTGCCGGTCACTCCCCCAGGATGAAGCTCGGGATGGGCCGAGCTGCTCTGAGGCAGGGGCAGGGAGGGCTTGTCTCCTGGTCCACGGAGTTCCACGCGGCTGACGATGGAGGAGCCGGGGGCTGGGGCTGCTCTCAGAGTCTCGCCGTCGTCTCCCTGTGTCGTGCCTGCCTCCGACATGGTCCCAGCTCCGTGGACCCCTGGACGGCTGGGTGAGTTGCGAGGCGTGGCTGGGACCCAGATGTGGGGCCGGGGGGCGCTTCTCCCACTTGTCCCATCCCTTCTCTGTCTCACCGCCGCCCCCCGCCCCTCCGCCATCCGTCCCACTCAGGCGGGGGTTCATGGATGCCTCGTAGTAAGGAGCCGGGCGCATGGGGTCCAGCCCCTGCTGTCTGCGACCTGCTTTGTGCGCAGTGCCCGTGGTCGGCTTTGCTCCCGGAGGAAGAGCCGTTTGGGGGCAGGAGCCACTCACGCGGCTCCACGGTGCCTGCCCTGGCCTGTTTCTGGGGGGACGGGCCGGGAGCCGATTACGTGTTCAGCTGTCCAGCTCTTGAGCCTCCTTCCCCTAAAAAAACATCAGCTCTGCACCTATGAGTGACCATAACTCGATCTGCAGCCAGCAACCTCCTTTTCTGTCCCTTGATGGCATAGGATTCAGGCGCAGAGGCCGGGGGACACTTCCGAGGTCGAGAAGGAGTCAGGGTGGGTGGGAGCCCCCGTTGCTCCCACGATCGGCTCTGCCCTTGGCCCCAGGCCTCCAGCCCCCACTCAGAACGAGCCCAGCCGCCTGTGTGTGGAGGATCCCACGCGCCCACATCCGGGAGCGCCCTCCCTTTCTGTGCGTGGAAAGCCAGGTGCCGTGTGCATGTGCACGTGTGTAGACAGAGCTGCTAACTATGAAACCTTGATTCCACGTGGAGCATGACCTCAGAGATCGTCTCCATTCTGGGGGCTGTCCTGGGACAGTGTCGCCTCCAAAGACCCCCCCCCCACGCCCACCCCAGCCCACGACAGGTTCTCACGGCTGCAGGGGCTTGGACCGCGTGGGCTTGCCGTCACTTGTTTAACTGCCCTGCTGTTCCTGGCTCCTCTGTGGTTTTCTGCTTTCTCCTTGAGAAAACGTACACTTGGAAACACGTCTCTGATGTTGTGCTGGGGCACCGCCGGCCCCATCCTGGGGTGAGAGGCGTCCTTCCTCAGAAGCCCATCGGCGGCGTGGCCTCCAGGGCGCCCGCGCTGGCCCCCGGACCTACCGTGCCATCCCCATGCAGGGCCAGGGCAGCCGGTCTGGGCGGCCGTAGCAGGTGCATGGGGTGGGGGGACTCAGTACGGGTTTGCTAAATCCATCTGCTTAGGACTTTTGTTTTAAGATTTAGTTTTGCTCTAAGATGTTAATTGTGTGGTTTGATAATTATTTCTATTAATTAGGCCATTAATTTTCTGAACCTAAGCTCTCGGGCAATTGGGATATGGCTCCTGTCCTACGATGAAGCCAACAAGCATTGACCTTGAGAGTCAGTCAAAGTGCAGGCCAAGCAGGAGTGATTTCCCCCCGGATTGAATCGCTACAGGGCACAGTCAGGCTCAATAACCATTAGGAGGCAACGATTGTGAACTCAATGATTTTAATGGTTTTGGATAAATTACTCCAGAAAAAAGAAAACCTTCAGTGCGGTTTATTTGGGAAGGGTTCTTTTCTTTTTTTTTTCTCCCTCCCCGCCCCCTGCCGAAATCATTAATCGGGGAACATTTGAATAGTAGCAAAGTAAAATAAAAAGAAAGGCGGAAATTAATTTGTCCTATTTAACTTTGTATTTTATTTAAAATCGAACGGATTCTGTGACTCCATACGCACACTCGATGCAGCAAAGGAGGTTGAACCACATGCCGTTTTTAAAAACTGTCACGAGTTGTATTATTAATTCCTCTGAATTTACCCGCAGAGCACTCTCTGCCTCTCTGAACCCCCAAACTTGAGGGGAGATGGCAGCCGTGAAAGGAAGTGGATGTGGGGACAGGCACAGGCTCCTCCTGTGACTCGGGTGGCACAGCCGCGGGGACGACCAGGCCCTGAGACCCGTGACCCAGTGGCTTGGAGGCCGGAGGGACGGGTGAGTTCTGTGCCCGCCTGTCCCTCCTCTCCGGCTCAGAGGGGCTGCGGTCCCTGCTCTGGGAGCGTCACCCCCGCCCCGGGCACACGTTTCAGGAAAGGAGCGGGCCCCCCAGCACGGTTCGTGCTGAGAACGCAGATCTCCCGGAGCCGGCAAGAAGCAAGAAGAGAAGACACTTCCAGGAGCGTGACAGCGAAGCGATTCGACTATACACACTGTAAGGAGGCTCGTGGGTTGAGAGACGCCCACATCCTCACCCAATGGCCTCTGTCAGGCACAGGACGCGGGGTAAAGCCCGTGCCTCCAACGTGACCCTGGTTTCGGGTACGGGGCAAGGAGGGGGCACGCGTGCCCCGGGAGAGCTCGTGGAAACCCCGCCTTCCAGGGACGCTAACCCGAAGAGTGGGAGCAGCACCTAAGGGACCTTCCAAGGATCTTACACAGACACACAGACACAGGCTGATGCCACAGGCGCAGCTCTTCTTGGGCAGAAGTGAAGTTAGTGGAGAGCAGCACAGGCCTTGGGGGCCTAGCGAGGGGCCTCGCCGAGCTGCGTGCAGCATCAAGGACACCCCGCAGCAAACAGGCGATGCCACCAGGGGGGAACGCGTCATGCATCTCTGCCCACAGGCGCCCAGCCCAGGCTGGCGGCCCCGGGTGTGGGGGGGACAGTGGAGATGGGGCGGTTATGGGGGGCCCGTGAGCTCGAGCAGGGTGCCAACTGAGCTGGGCGCCCAGGAAGCAGGGAGGATCCGCGTCAGTCCTCCGGAGTGCCAGGTGTCCCTGAGGGATTTTCCCAGGGGGCTGCGGGGCTCTATCCACCTGCAGGCAGAGACGGTCGCGGATGGGAGGGGAGCGGGGACCCCAGCACAGAGCATGCTCTGCTCTCATCTCAGGGCCTGGCCGCGGGTGCCCACTGCCGGAAGGAGACAAGGAAAAGGGGGAAGGTTAGGACTCGACGGCCCGTTTGCATCTCATACGGGAAGGACACATGGACTCACAGCGAAGTCCTGGATTTCTGGTTGTGGGCGTCCAGGTAAAGAGGGAGAGTGAGGCCAGCACACTGTGCTCAGCCGTGCTGCTGAGGTGGGGCCCAGACGCGGGCATGTGGGTAACAGGCACAGGCCGGAAGTGTGCTAGGGTGGAGTATTCCAGAAGGCAGGTCTCTGACCCTCCAACACCCTCCTAAATGGGGAGACAAGTCAGAAGCCCGTTTCCCCAAGGACGGAGGCCAGGAATGCAAGAAGAGGGTCTAAGCCGTCCTCCCCGAGCCCCCACAGTGGGCACAGCCAAGTGCCACAGAGCGGAGGGTGGGGGCAGGGCTCACGAGGCAGGTGCCCAGCTTTCCACTGGACTCATGCAAGCTGCTTCAAGGGCACCTGCCTCAGTCTCCCCAGACGGGATTCAGGGATCATAAAGATGCCTTTACCATGACATGGTGGTGGGTATATTTTGGTAAATGCATAACCCAGTGACTGTCCCAGAGGAGATGCAAGATTTTTGCAGATTGTCACCGAATCAAATTCCATTTGGGGGGAGACAAAGCAAACTGGGCATTATACGAGATGCAATCACACGTACAATGTGGGGCCTGGAGCGTCACCTGGAAGACATGTGGGTGAGACAGAGGACAGGGAAAGAGGGAATGATGACACAGGGAAGAGCGCCAGGGCTGCCACGCCTGGGCAGGGGCTCAAGGCAGGGGCTCAGGGCAGGAGGGAGCTCAGGGCAAGTGCTCAGGGCAGGTGCTCAGGCCAAGGGCCTCAGGGCAGAAGGGAGCTCAGGGCAGGTGCTCAGGGCAGGAGGGAGCTCAGGGCAGGTGCTCAGGCCAGGGGCCTCAGGGCAGGAGGGAGCTCAGGGCAGGAGCCTCAGGGCAGGTACTCAGGGCAGGCACTGAGCACAGGGCCTCAGGGCAGGAGGGAGCTCAGGGCAGGAGCCCCAGGGCAGGCTTCCCATCCCGGGTGGGATACGGGAAGACCTCAGCCACCCAGGGGGAGCCAGGCTGGTGTGGATCCCAGACCAGACCCTGTGCTGGCTCCCTGTGGCCTGGTTCCAGGCGGGTGGGCCCCGGGCTGGCCTCGTCCTAGATGTCCTGGCGAGAAGGCATAGATCCCAGGCATGTGGGGTTTTCCTGCTGGGATACACTTACCTCCAGTGACGATGCCCAGGACATGTCGGGACCCAGTGTCTGCACCGTGAATCCTGTGGTTTCTAGCACCGGGGCTTTTTGTGATTCAAGCAAGCTACCAGGGGCCAGTGTCTGCTCCCAGGTGAAGGTGTCTATACATGGTATGGGACGCAAGACCTAGTGGTCAGTGTGCTTGTAAAATTTATGCAAATAAAAATAATAATAAAAGAACGCTTTACAAATTTGGTGCTTGTTGTAATTAATTGTAAAGGGATGGGGGGGGTCTGGTTAGTAAAATACTCAAAATTCCTTAACTTACGTAACAGATATTACAATAAACACTATTTTCCTTGTGAGTTTGGGAATGGACCGTAGGTTTAGGTGTGGCTTTCAGAGCCTCAATGCAGCCTCAAATGGAAATCATGAATTAGGGGGTCCTGGGTGGGTCAGCAGTTGGGCATCTCCCTTCAGCTCAGGGCATGATCCTGGGGTCCCAGGATCGAGTCCTGCATCAGGGTCCCTGCAGGGAACCTGCTTCTCCCTCTGCCTGTGTCTCTGCCTCTCTCTGTGTCTCTCATGGATAAATAAATAAAATCTTAAAAAAAGAGAAAGGAATGATACATTAAACATGACCCACCAAGACCATCGCAGGAGATTGAAGCACAGTGCTCGTGCCTGCAAAATGCAGAAAACAAAAGAGAAAATAAAACACAAAGACGTAAGAGCAGATGACCCAGGACCATGCGTTACAGCAGTTATGCCCCAAAACGCGATTGTTTTAAGGCCCCATTTTGAGAAATATAGACTCAGAGAGATCTGAAGTAGTGTCCTCCTTAGGAAGGATAGAGTTAGGCAGAGTCACAGAGGTTAACCACGGAAGGTGGACCGTTGTGGCCCGCCGTGCACGGGAGACTGCCATCCATGTTACGGGCACTCCGCGGAAGGGCAGGGCTGGTCACACCACCCATTTGCAACACATCATTATTGGTAAACGTGGCGTGGGTCAGAGAGACCAAGGACCAGGGTCTCAGGGACAGCAGGGCACGGAGAGGGCCCCTGCGCAGTGCAGGGACACGGGCCGTGGGGGTGACGGCCGTGGAGGACGTTTACCAGCCCCCCTGCCCCATCCCGGCACCTGCAGCAGGTCCCCAGCTCCGACGACAGGCCACGTGCCCCCGGAACACACCTGTGCCGACCCGAGGCCGCGAGCCGGGCATCCTGACGGGAGCGGGGGCTGCACAGCGCACGCCAGCCTGCGCCCCTCCTTTCCTGGCATCCAGCGACACTGCAGACGCCTCCCCGACGCAGCTCCGGGAAACGAAAAAACAGAGAAGTTCCACACACGCCGTTGGTCGTTGACCAAGGGAATTTCTTTTCTTTTTTTTTTTTTTAAGATTTATTTATTTATTTATTCATGATAGACATAGAGAGAGAGAGAGAGAGAGGCAGGGACGCAGGCAGAGGGAGAAGCAGGCTCCATGCTGGGAGCCCGACGCGGGACTTGATCCCGGGTCTCCAGGATCGCGCCCTGGGCCAAAGGCAGGCGCTAAACCGCTGAGCCACCCAGGGGTCCCCGACCAAGGGAATTTCAGTGACGGGGGGAGTCCTGGGCGAGTGAGGACACCCGTGGTTATTAACGATGCTAACAGCGCTTCCAGGAGAAGCAGGGGTGCAGGCGGCCGCCGACGGGTCGGGGCGCAGCCAGAGTTCGTTACTTTTCTCATGTGCAGAAAGGGAAGAAAGGAACGGAAGCAGACATTTAGCATATGAAACTGGACCATGGGGGGGAAATGTAATTTCTAAGGAGATTTAGAAAAAAAAATTAATTCTTTTTCAGAAAAATAAAAATAGACAATTTTCTTGGAATTCAAGTGTATTCCAGACAAAACCAAAGGCCTGGGAAGGGGGAGATGTGCAGAGATGTGAGAGCGACACTGGGGAGCCATCACTGTAAGAGTAAGAGGGAAAATCCAGGGACACGAGGAGAGCCGAGCCGAGCCAGGATGACTGGTCCCACGGGTCCTCCCCGGGTCTGTCCTCTGCTCCGTCTCTGGACACAGGCGACCGACTCGGCTTCGACGCCCCCACCAGCCAACGCACGAGGAGGGAGACGCCAAGGTGCACTCCCGGCCTCTCCTCCTCAAGAGCATTAGGACCTTATAGGAAAAAAATATTATTAATAGTAGTAGTGAATTTCCAAGCAGTGCGTTATTTCCACATATTTGGAAGTATAGACAAAAGCAGAAAGCCCTACGGCTTGGCTCCAAAACCAGACAGGAACGGGTCAAATAAGGTTAAGGAAACAGCTTTCCCACGTGGGGCTACGGGCGGCAAGGTCCCACCTACAATGATAGAGAATGCAATTCCGTCGCACGTGGCCGATATTCCGGGCCTGCCAAATAAAGCACTCTCTTGTGATGAAAATGTCTCGATATTAAAAAAAAAAAAGTCAGGGGAGCACTCACGGGGGGTCCTTCCAGAACATTCGTGCGCGGTCTTGCTCCTTGTGCATGTGCACCTGATGCCGGGGAGCTTGCATGTGCGGAGGCTTGGGGCCTGCGAGCGAGGTCCTCGGTGGTGAGCGCTGCGCGGCCTCGGGGGGATGGCTTTCCCTCTGTGGGGCGAGCCCAGGGAGCGGCCCACACAGCGTGGCGCCTCGATCTCTGCGCACGTTTCCGTGGATAGTTCTGTATTTAGGGTTTTGCAGTTTGGGGCATCGGGTTTGCTCTGAGGACCCTGATCCATGTGCGCCTCCGGGACCACTGCGCTCCTGCAGCCCAGGGACCAGACACCTCCCGGTGAGGCCTCCGCTGGGCTTAGTCGTCCTCTCCACCCGCTTTCCTCCCCTGCAACTTCCTTTCACATAAATTCTTCCAAATTATCTCCACAATCATTTTTAGTTCACTTAGGTTTTTTTTTTTTTAATTTTAAGTGTTTCTGTGTTCTCCAATAAATAGGCATCATCTGGTTAATTTTATGTGTCAATTTGACTGCGCCAAGAGGTGCCCAGGTGTTTGGTTAAACGTCACTGGAGTGTGTCTGTGGGGTTGTTTCTGGGAGGCGTCAGCACCGGGGAAGGCGGCACAGCAGACACCCTCCCCGCATGGGGGCTTCATCCCCCCAAGGCCTGGCTAGAGCGGGAGGCAGGGTGGAAAGACTCTGCTCCCTGCCCACCTGTCTCCGAAGGGAACATGTGCCCTTGGGCTGGGACAGGAGCTGCACTGTGCCGACTGGGTCCTGGACCTCCCTGCCTCCACAGCCTCCCCAGGTTCTGGACCTCCCTGCCTCAACAATGTCCCAAGGTTCTGGACCTCCCGGCCTCCACGGCCTCCCCACTTCTGGACCTCCCGGCCTCCACAACCTCAGGAGCCAACTCCAGATACTAGGGCTCTGTTTGCACACACACACATCCTATTGGTTCCTTTTCTCCGGAAAACCATGACCAACACACTTTGTAAAACAAGACAATTCAATAAAATCTGGTCGTAAACAATACACAAAGTGTCATCCCAATTTCAGGGGGAAAACGGCATGTCGTCCTAGCAGGAGAGTGTGTGCCAGCTGTTGGCGACGTCTGCTCCATGACAATCGTGTTGGTTTATTTTGTGTGTCATCGTGCACAACAAAGCTGTTCTAGAAGGCGAGTTTCTTCTCCCGTTCGGAAACAATGTGCCTCTTCGAAATGAATGTGTGAACGGAATGAGGATGTGCCGTGTAAGAACACCCCCGGGAGGACCAGCGGTGGCCTCGGGGGGCCAACCAGACGTGCAGCTCAACCAGACATGCGGACAAACTCGGGTGAGATGCCCACAGCTCACGACCATGCACAGACGCAGGGACCCGCGGGGGCCCTCCAGGCAGCAGGCACCACGACACCCGGGGAGGGGAGGTAGGGGGGAGAGCTGGGCTGCCGTCAGGGCCCTCCTCCCGCAGCTGGCCCCCCGCAGGTCCCCAAGCTCTCCCTAATGTGCTCCCTACTGCACACGGGAGGCCGGTGAAGGAGAATCCTGAGCGGACGACGCTCCTGCGTCCGGTTCCAGCCCCTGTGCAGCTCGTGAGGTTAGCCGCTGCCGGGAGGACTATGCACAGCACGGAGAACCTCTGTGTGTGACCTCGAGGTCACAGATAACAGGAAGGTGCGCTGAAACCATTTGGACGGGATGAGTTGGGAGTATTGCTCTTTAAAATTCCACTATTAGGGCAGCCCGGGTGGCTCAGCGGTTTAGCACCGCCTTCAGCCCAGGGCGTGATCCTGGGGACCCGGGATCGAGTCCCACGTCGGGCTCCCTGCATGGAGCCTGCTTCTCCCTCTGCCTGTGTCTCTGCCTCCCTCTCTCTGTGTTTCTCATGAATAAATAAATAAAATCTTTTTTAAAAATTCCATTATTAAAGTCATGATGCAGCTCTACTGAGAAACCTGCAGAAACCGTTATCACTTGGTTCAGGGGCACGAAGCGCGCATGGTGCGGTGCGACCATCAGCTCCATCCACCCCGGGGCTTCTCCATCTTCCCAAACCAGAACTCCATCCCCAGGATGCGGCAGCCGCCACCCCTGCTCCCCAGCTCCTGGCACCCGCTGTCCCGTTTCCTTCCCCATGATTCTCACCACTCCATGCACCTCGTCATAGAAGGGGAGCCACACGTATGCGTCCTTCTGTGACCGGCTGATTTCCATGGCATAGCAGGTGTCAGGACCTCCTCCACCATCAGGCTGGGTGACATCTCATGCGACGGATGGACCACATTTTGTTTATCCATCCATCTGTCCATAGACACTTGGGCTGCTTGCACCTTTTGGTGGGTGTGAACAGGCTGCTGTGAACACCGTGCACTAGCACGTTTTTTTAAGGTCCCGGGTTCAATTCTTTGGGGACCAAACCTAAGAGTGGATGTGCCAGGTCACATGGTAATTATGTTTGACATTTTGAGCACCCGCCACACTGTGGTCCACGGTGGCCGTGCTGTGTCGCACTCCCAGCAGCAACTACAAGTGCCCCCATTTCTCCACATCTTCATCAATACTCTCTACTGTCCATTTTGCCAATGATGGCCACGTTGGCAGGTGTGGAGTGACGTCTTGTGGAGATCACGGTTTGCATTTCCATGATGGCTAACGGCGGTGAGCATCTCCTCGGGTGCTTATCAGCCATGTGAGGGTCTTCTTTGGAGAAATGTCTGTTCAAGCCCTTTGCACCCCCTCCATTTCTTTTTAAGATTCCATTTATTTATTCCAGAGAGACACAGAGAGAGAGGCAGAGACACAGGCAGAGGGAGAAGCAGCCTCCCTGCAGGGAGCCCAACACGGGACTCGATCCCAGGACCCCAGGATCACACCCTGGGCTGAATGCAGACGCTCAACTGCTGAGCCCCCCGGGGATCCCCCTTTTGCCCATCTTTAAGTGGGTTGTTTGTCTCCTGGTGCTGAGTGATAGGGGTCCTTTATTTATTTCATTGGCTCTGTTTTAAATGTAATTTGTCGAATCCTGAGCGTATGCATTCACGCCCGGGAATGGCTGTGTTTGACAATCAGCTCACAGAGTTCCCGAAAATTTAACAGCTGGCTCTCCCGTGTTGCTGGGAGCCAGCTCCACCCCCTCCCCCCTGGATCCTTGTCAGGTTTAAAGAAGAAAATGTTTGCAGCAGGCTCTTGGAAAATCTGAAGTGTTTTCCTGATATAAAGAAATACCACGATTACTATTTATGGCCGTCCCTGTGACTCAACACACAAGCCCCGAAAATTCGCTCGTATTCACATATCCTCCCGGGGAGCGGAGCTTTGCTGGAGTAGAGAGAGGCGATGAGCAGTGAGCTGACGTTCCCGTGCCCCTGTCCCCCCGAAGGCTGACAGATGAGAAAGGTTTTCCTCCCACCGCTTTTGAAGAGTCTCGGAGCATTTTAAACCCTTGAAAAGCACTTAGCCCATAAAAAAACCTGGTCTGATGAATAAAAGACGGGCTCTTGGGAGGCACAGCCCGCTTAAACCATGCGGCCAGAGAGCCCTCCCCTCTGCTTCCCGCGGGGCCCCCCTCTGAGCCCCTTCTTGCCTTACGGTCCTTTTGCCTCTGAAGAGGGGAGCGGGACCCGAGGCAATGCCGAAAGCCTGTGAGAAGCTGCCAGGAGGCAGCGCCCCCCACCCACCTGCCGCTGAGGGCGACAGCTGCTCCCCACTCCTGTCGCTCCTTCCTGCCGCCTACTCTTTGATCTGGGAGGGTCTCCCCTACTTCCTTCTCTTTCCAGCGACGCGCAGGTGCAAAGAACGGATCCATCCTCTGGCCACGGGCACAGTGCTGCCGATGGCCACGGGCACCTGGCCAGACCTGCATCCCACGGCGCGGGCACCTGGCCACCTGCACCGGCCTCTTCCTCCCCTTCCCTGTGCGCTCGCTGGCTCGGTGCTGCCCTGAGTTCCCGCTCCACAGAGCCCGCCGCACCGCGTGCGACCCTGCCTTTCCACTTAGTGTTGTGTCGCGGGTGTTCGTCCATCCTCCAGCAGCACACGGCGGCCCGTGAGCCAAATGGGCTGCCCCCGTGTTTGTGGATGAAATCTTATCGGATCGCGGCTGTGCCAGCTTGCTCGGGGGTCGCCTGGGGTGATCGCCTGGGGACCTCTGCGCTGTTCTGGCCGCGGCCACAATCTGCGGCTTGCAAAGCCTGAGATGTTCTCTTCCTAAATGTATTTTCTTTTAAGCCTCCACTCGGTGGAGGTGTGACTGACGTGTAAAGAGCCGTCCATGTTTAACGTGTACAGCAGAGAGAGTTCACACCAGGGAAGCCATCAGCACCCCACGGAGACCAGACGCATAGTGCATCACGTCCCAAAGTCTCCCCCCCGCCTCCCCCCGCCCCCTGGCCGCCACCCTCCCCCCTGCTTCTCTGGGTTGGACTGTTTCAGATGCCTCACATCGGTGAGATGACACAATCCTTCCGTGTCCGGCTTACTTTGCTCAGCATCACATCCTCTAGGTTCACCTCTGCCCTCCAAATGGCAGGATTTCCTTCTTTTTAAAGCCTGAATATATCCCTTTGCACGTGCATACGTGTTCTTGATCCATTCATCCATCAACGGACACGAGCTCGCTCACACACCTCGGCTACCGTGAGTGGTGCCGCAGTGAACATGGGGTGCACCTGTCTCTTGGAAATCCCCATTTCATTTCCTCTGGATGTACCCAGGATCCTACGGTCATTCACTCTATTTTTTAAATCTTGAAGAGCCTCCATCCTGGTCTCCACAGTGGCCCCACCAGCTTGCTTTCCCACCAACGGGGCACGAGGGCTCCCCTCCGTCCACATCCTCACCAACGCTCGTTCTTTCCTGTCGTTTAGTTTAGTCATCCTAGCAGATGTGAGGTGCTGTCTCACTCGGTCTTGATCTGCCCTTCCCTGGTGATCGGTGACGTTGAGCATCTTTCGTATGCTTCTTGGCCATTTTATGTCTTCTTTTGAGAAATACCTGTTCAGGTTCTTTTTTTTTTTTTTAAGATTTTATTTATTAGAGAGAGAGAGAGGCAGAGACTCAGGCAGAGGGAGAAGCAGGCTCCATGCAGGGAGCCCAGGATCATGACCTGCGCTGAAGGCGGCACTAAGCTGCTGAGCCACCCAGGCTGCGCCTGTTCAGTTTCTTTATCCATTTTTTAATGTGGTTAATCTGGGTGGGTTTTTTTTTCCTATTGAGTTGTAGGAGTTCCTCATATACTTTAGACATTAGCCATTTAGCAGTTGCACAGTTTGCAAATATCTTCTCCCATTCCATAGGCTGCCTTTTCATTTGGCTGATGGTTTTCTTTGCCAGGCCGATGCTTTTTACTTTTATGGACTCTGTTTGCCTATTTTTGCTTTTGTGGCCTGTGCTGTTGGTGTCAAGTTCAAAAACTCATTGCCAAAACCAATATCAAAAAACTTCATTCTTGGGGCGCCAGGGTGGCTCAGCAGTTGAGGGTCTGCTTTTGACCCAGGGCATGATCCTGGGTCCTGGGATTGAGTCCCGCATCGGGCTCCCTGCATGGAACCTGCTTCTCCCTCTGCCTGGGTCTCTGCTTCCCTGTGTCTCTCATGAATAAATAAATAAAATCTATTTAAAAATTCTTTCTTCTTAATGTTTTCATCCAGGAGTTTCATGGTGTGAAGTCTTACTTTTAAGTCTCTAATCCATTTTGAGTGGAATTATATACATGGTATAAAATAAGGGTCTTATTTCTTTCTTTGTGTGTGGCTACCCATTCTCCTCAACATCATTTACTGAGTAGACTATCCTATCCCCAAGCTGAACTCCTGGCTTCTTTGTTGAAGATTCTTGACTCTATATGCTTCAACAGATTTCTGGGTTCACTTCCATTGGTTTATGTGTGTATCTTTATGCCAGTACCGTACTGTTTTGATTATTACAACTTTGTAATATAATTTGTAATTAGGAAGCATGTTGACTCCTGCTTTATTCTTGCTCAATAATGCTTTGCCCATTTGGGGCCTTTTTTATTTCCATATGAATTTTGGGATTGTTTCTTTTTCTATTTATGTGAGAAAATGCCTTTGGGATTTTGATAAGAATTGTTTTGAATACGTAGATACTTCAGATGTATGGTCATTTTAAAAAATATGACTTCTAAGCCATTAACGTGGGATAGCTTTTTGTTAATTTAAATCTTCTTCAATTTGTTTCATTAATCTTTTGTTTGTCTTCAGTGTACAGGTCTCACGTCTCCTTAGCTAAATTTGGTCCTATGTATCTTATTGTCTCAGATTTTGTTAAAATGGTACTGTTTGCTTAGTTTCTTTCTGGGAAACTGACTTTTGTGTGTTGGTTTTGTATTTTGCAAATTTATTGAATTTGCTTATTAGTTCTATCAGGGATTTTTCTTTTTTCATTTCCCCCCCTAATTTATTTATTTATTTGCAATGGTTTTTAAGTTTTGCAGTGTCTTCCTTTTTAAGTTTTAACTTAATTCCAGTAGAGTTAACACACAGCATAATATTAGGTTCAGGCGTATAATACAGTGATTCAACACCTGTGTATGATTCCTGGTGCTCATCACAGCAAGTGCTCTCCTTCATCCCCACCCCACATTTATCCCATTCCCCACCCTTCTCCTAAATCAGGAAAGACAAGGGTGTTAGTGGGAATGCGGAGAAAAGGGAACCTGTGTGCACTGCTGGTGGGCATACAAACTGGTGCAGCCACTCTGGAAAACAGTGCAGAGGCTCCTCAAAAAGTTAGAAGTGCAACTACCCTATGATTGCACTACTGGATATTTACCCCCAAAATACAAAAATAGTAATTCAAAGGGATGCATGCATCCCAGTGTTTATAGCATTATCTACTCTAGCCACATTTAATTTTTAAAATATCTATGACTTCACTTAAATATGGAGTCTAAAAAGTAAAACAAGTGAATAAATGAACAAAAAGTAGAATTAGGCCTCTAAATGCAGAGGTTGCCAGAAGATGGTTGCCAGGGGAGAGGGTGGTAGAGGGATGGACAACACAGATGAGGAGGGAGGGACATACAGGTTTTCCTTTTCTTTATGTGGTGATGTCACAGTTTTTAAACTATAAGATCATGATTTCTGCAAAAAAAATTTTTTTGCTTTTTCCTTCTCAATTTAGATCCCTCTTTTTACTTTTTTTTCTTGCCTAATTGCTGTGGTGAGGACTTCTAGAACTTATGTTGAATAAAAGTAGTAGAAATGAACATCCTTGTCTTGTTCCTGATCTTAGAGGAAAAAACTTTCAGCTTATCACCACTGAGTATGGTGTTAGCTGTGGGTTTGCCATGTATGGTTTTTATGATGTGTGCTGAGAGCTTCTCTTACTTACCCAAGAAAAGTGCTCTGAAAAGTTCCAGATTGTGCACATTTTCCCAACCCAGCAGGGTTGACCAATCCATTGACTACTGTGTGTTGTGTGTGAAGGCTTGTGCACACTGTATGCAGGCGAGAGGGGGGCACCAGCTATGGGGCGGGGGCATGCCAGCTAGTTGTGGGGATTGGCAGGTGCCATGTCTCACAGGTAGTGGGCAGGACTGCACACGTTAGTCAGGTCTGCAGCTGGTTGTTGAAATCTGTGCACTGTGAGCCCCTGACCCTTTCCCTGACACTCTCTGTCCCCAGACCATTCAGCCATGCCCAGTGACTGAGTGCTTTGTGCGGCGCGAGACAGAGGGGGCCTTGGCAGCATGTCACAAGACTCGGGAAGCTAGCTGCTCACTTCCTTCTCACTTTCCCATGTGGGAAAAATTGTGAGCAGAGGGGTCCTCTTGGTGCTGGGAAAAGTGAAACTAGTCCTCTCATCCTCTTTCATGCAGCTGATTGGGATGGTTTTTTGTTCCACTCGTGTGTTAGAGCTTCCCAGCTGTACTCCAGCTTCCAACCTGTACTCCAGCCTCCAACCTGTACTCCCAGTTTCCCATAAAAATATTCTTGCCCATGGGTGGCTGTTAAATCAGAGTTTCTGTGAAAGGTTGAGGGGTGGATCTTCCTTTTCTCTTGTTGATGTAACTGAAGTCTGAAATATTTCCTATCTGATCCTTTATAAGGAGAAATTTGCAGATACCTGCGTAGTTGTTTCTAAGTTTTTGCTGCTATGAAGGATGTGCGGAAGTTCTTATATATCCTGGCCCATGTTCAAGAGCCTCCTTTGCAGAAATACCTAGAAATGCAGCTGGCATTGGATTATGTCATATGGTAGGCAATGTTCAACTTTGGGGAATGATATCTAAGAGTTTTTCCAATGATTTCTACAGTTTATGTTTCTATCAATAAAGTAAGGGGCCCTGGGAATTTCCATCCTCTCCAACAATTGTTATTATTGGTCATTTTATTTTATTACCAATGAAGACGTGTAAACATATTTTACTGAGGATGCATGTGGATGTTTTAGCAGGAGTCCAGTGCCATCCGTCTCCTGTAAGTGCAGCCTCTCCGAGGAAGCAGAATCAGAGTCCTGCCAACTACTCCTCAGTGGGTACTGTGGCCCCTGGGGCGGAGTTCCTGATGAGGTTGGTGGGGAGGTGTGGTGAGTGCACGGGAGATTTGTTGCAGACAGACAGACAATGATAACTTCATGCCAGTGTTAGGAGCACTCCCTGGACATGTAGGAGCATCAGGTTAGACTCCCATGCCTTGGAGATATCTTTGAGAATGATCCTAAGGATTTGCAAAGTTTGTGTTTATGGGTACATCTCCTATGGGTCCCCTCCTGCCAGGGGGGAGGAGCACCGAGGCCCCAGACTCTGTAAGCTGATACACGTTTGGGGTGTGTGGGGGACCTAAGCCACTGTCCAGCCATAATTTGAAGGCTTTGAGGCTTTGCTGCTGCCCAGCATTATAGAAGACTTGAGGGTAGGCTGGCCCCAAGTCCCTCAGCATCACCCATGTGACGTGATTACCTGGTCATGGATGGAACCATCATGCCTGGAATAGGGAGAGCATGCATTCCTGATCTTGCCCTGGCCTAGCCAACCTGCAGCATAGCCTCACCTCTGTTTCCTGGTGTGCGCTGGATGGATGGATGGATGGATGGACGGACGGACGGACGGACGGATGGATGGATGGATGGATGGATAATTAGTGACTGAGAGCTTACTCTGAGTAGGCTGGCCAGGACCCCCAGCATTGGCCGGGACAGTGCAGAGGCTAGGGATGCAGTCTGGAGGAGGGTATCATGTGGGAGACCATCACACTGTGAAAAGCAGAGGGACCACTGGGCAGAAGAGGCCTGACTTGCTCCCCATGATCTCAAGTGGGAGAAATGTGACCACTTGGGGTTTGCTACAGGGGATGGATTCATTGTGGTATAAGAAGAGCTTGCTGAAGTCCAAGCTCTCCATGGACACGGTAGTCTGGCTCAGTATTATTACTACTGCCATCATCATCACCATCACCTCTAGTACCATTATCACTACCAATACCATCACCACCACTATCACCACCACCACCATTACCACCATCTCCACCATCACCACCACCATCACCACCACCATCAACATCACCACCATAACGTCAATTTCATGTGTCACCTTGACATTGCCAAGAGGTGCTAGATATTTGGTTAAAGCTTATTCCTGGGTGTGTCTTTCGGGGATTTCTGAATGAGACTACAATATGAATTGGTGCACCGAGTAAAGCAGATCCTCCTCCTCAATGTGGTGGGGTAGCCTTATTCAATCCATCGAGGGCTTGAATAGGACAAGAATGTGAGGGAGGGAGAATTCACCTCTCTCTGTCTCACTGTTGAGCTGGGACATCTGCGGGGAAGTCTCCTGCCCTCAAACTGGGACTTACACCACAGACACCCTGGGTCTCCAGCTTGCAGATAGCAGATCCTGGGATTCCTCAGCCACCATAGGCATGTGAACCAATTTCTCACAGTAAATCTCATTATATACCTATAGCTCTATATGTACGTCTCTCTATCTATCATCGTATCATCTATCTATCTATCTATCTATCTATCTATCTATCTATCTATCATCTCCTGTTAGTTCTGTTCCTCTGAAGAACCCTGACGAATACAGTCATTGGATAAAACAATGAACAGAAAAAGGGTCATGGGGAAAACACTGGGCTGGGCCAAGAGTCTGTTTTCAGCGGCTGTCCTACTGTGGACTGCTGGGGACATGGGGGCCTGGCACCATGCTGGTTTCTCCTTCCAGCCTTCAAGTTCTTCTCCAGAGCTGAGATAGAGTCCTGTGGGCTTCAGTCCTGCTCGCATCTTTCTCACAAAGGTAGGCTTCCGCATGAGCCATAGGTTCTTGCAAACTCAAGGGATTTCCTGGGGAAAATTGTCAGAAGGAGGCACCAGCACTTTAAGCACTGCTCAGCAATTCTGAACTCCCTGTGGCCCTAATCACAGTGATTTTTTTAGGAAACAATAGCAGAGGATTAATAAAAGATGTAGAGAAAGGTCCCCTACCATGGTTAGTTGCTTGGTACCTTCAGAAGGGAATCTGACACGTTCCTCATTGTACCTCCCAACAAAAATGGATCGCAGAGACACAGGCATGAACCCCAGAGCCGCAAACTGATGTTTCTGGTGATATTAGAGCATCTCTATCCACCCTTCGAAGTCAGTGGTTTCTCATTTGGCATGAATAGCCCTGCTCTTAACAGAGAAGACGTGTGTGTATGTGTGTGTGTGTGTGTGTGTGTGTGTGTGTGTGTGTGTGTGGCGTGTGTGTGTGAGGCTCCCACATGAGACTGTATTATCTCATTGTTCCCACTTCCCACCCGTCAAAGGTTATTCGGGACACCGAAGCAGTAGAAGTCATTCTGCAGGTGAGAATGAGGCCTAGCAAGGGCAGCCGAGTGTTGGGTCCCCACTGTGACTGGAGCACATTCTGTGCGCCCCCGTCCACGTCAGGACAGGCCCCACTGGTCCCTGAGGCCACCTTTCCTCAGGGTGTTCTCTGCGCTGGGTTTTGCCCATCACAAGCCACACTTAATTATGCCTTGTACTCATCTCTCCATGTATCTGTTTGTGAAAGAGCAGTTGGACACGACCCAGTCTGCAAAATGGGCATGTGATGCCCACGAGGAGGTTGGTGGGTGGAGAGCGCCGGGCCGGACTGGTGAAGACACTGGGACAGGTGTGCAGGACCGTCTGCCACTTAGGATGTCGGAAGGGAAAGAAAACCCATCCCGAAGTCCAATTATGGTAACTTATCTCTGCTATCGATCCTATATTCCAGGCCTAAAAAACACAAAACCCTAATTACTGTACCGCTAATGGCTGACATGACAAATCTGGGCACGTTGCTGCTCAGGGTAAGAATTCAATTTTTCTTCAATTAAAGAAATGGGGGAGGACGCAGGGCACCGGGTGGTTTACAGCAGAGCCTTCTGTCCCAGCGTTGCAGACCCTTGTGGGCACACGTGCGGCACCTCCAACCTCGAGAACGCCCAGTCTCTGTCGTTGGCTCTTTCCCGCTCGCGCCCACCGATGCCTGAGCCACCTTATGCTCCATTTCTGAGGGGCACATCCTGTGGTTTCTTTTCCAAACCCCAAAGCACTGTTGCCTTTTAGTGGAGAGTCACCATTGAAATCAATTAGGCCCCTCACCCTTCTGGATGCTTCTGAGGTGGTATCTGTCATCTGTGTACACGTGCGCTAAGTACTTCCAGAAAGGCAGCTGGAGTGACAGCCAGATCACCGCCGCAATCTGCAGATATAATTATATATAGAATGCATTTAATGCTTCACTGGGCAACTTGGTATAACAGTTTAATTTTTCACTGAAATCTAAATTTGCTCCCAGACTGTATATTTTTCTATCACATTAGATAATCAATCTGAGCAGAAATCCAATTTTAACTCAATCAACACTCCTCTGGAGAAGGTTCCACAAATGAGCAGCCCCCTCCCTAGGTTGTTGGAGGCCAGGCAAGGGGTGGCCGCACCTGGGGTCCACATGGGCGTCTGGGGAGGGGTCCCAGCCTCCCCGTGACTAGCCGAGGGTCCAAGTCCATCGGTCCCCTACCTGTACCCTCGTGGTCAGTCTGCAGAGCAACGGCTGGACAGGTGGGGACCTCGGGCTCTTCCAAACACCTCCTGGTGTGTCCTTGGTCTCATTTATCCCAGTGTCTTCCATAGAAAATACTGGATGGTATCAGAGGCTATTAGACCCTCCGTACCTGGAGCTCCAGGGAGCCCCCTGACCACTAACAGAGAACATCGTGTCCCCAAAGCATGTTTGGTGACCCGGCTCCTGACCCGGGCCTGAAGCTTCATATGCAATCAGTGAGGGGCTGGACTGATCCCTCAGGCCTTCACCTGTCCTCCCTGCCTTCCTTTCCTCACAGGAACAGGGAGCATTACTCACTCCACGACAGGTGTGCCCTTAGGGGAGGAGGCGGGGCCACACGTCCCCGGGCACTGAGTCAGTGTCCTTCCATGTGGGGCTCCAGGCAGCAAAGAGACGATGCCAGCCCTGAATGGCAATTTTTCATCCACAAACAGGGGAGTCTCACCAGGGCCAAATGAAGGGAAAGCTGCCGGAATTTATGAAAAGATTTCATGTTTTGAATTACCGAAGAGCAAGCCGGCTCTCTGACGGGTGCGGGTGTAGGCAGGCCCAGCAGAACAGGGACGGTCCCTTGCTCACCTGAGCAGATGAGCCGAGTGTATCAAGGGAATGACCGGGGGCAGGGGGGGCCTTGTGGGTACCTGCCGTCTGCCAGGTGCCTGCTCAGCCATCCTCGGGACCATGTCTGGACTTTGGCTCCTCTTGAAACAGAGGTTGGCCACCCTCAGGCCTCAGCAAGTCAATGGCCTCCTGTAGAAGGATCCAGAACAACGTCTTCTCCATGGGGCACGCACATCAGCAGGTGGCCGAGCATGCTTTTTGCTCTGGCCTCCATCACCGCTGGGGGTCTGGGCCTCCCTCAGCCTCCGAGGTTTCTGTCTGTGGCGTTGGTATCCTCAGAGCACGTGGCCTCCTCCAGCCCCTGTGATCCCAGGACAGGTGTGCTCAGCCCGGGTCAGGCAGTGCCAGCGAGGGGCAGGGGGCCTCAGACCCCGGGGACTGACGGAGCCACCCCTGGGTGGTGGAGTGGGCGGTGGCACCCACAGGTGCAGAGCCACATAGAAAACCCTCAGGCTGGGAGGAGCCCAAAGGAAAGGCCCCCCCATCACGCTGGGGTGACCACATGGCCCAGCGTCTGAGTCTGGTGATCAGGGAGGGAGTCCCCACGGAAGGTCAGCAGGTTCCTCAGCCACGAGCACACCGTCCATATGCAAACTAGTCACCGCTGACCCCGCAGCCCCCAACCTCAGCCGCCTCCTTCACCCCCAGGCCGAGCCGGTCCCCAGGGCAGGCGTCAGAGTCCCCGGGCACCCCCGTGCCCTGCAGCGTGCTCAGTTAGCCAAGCTAGCCCATCGCTCCGGCTGCCCCCGCCCCGTGTCTGCCGGGGGCCTGCCTTGCTTGCCGGGGGCCTGCTGCGAGGCGAGCCCCCACACTCGGGGACTGGTCAGCCCCTGCCTGGTCGACGGCCCCGCCTCCTCACGTGTCTGCCTTGCGAGCCTGAGCAGCAGTAGCCCCACGTGTGAGAAGAGGCCCTGGGGGGGTATCAGCTAGGGGAGGAGGCCCCAGGCTCTTAGTGGGAAGGGAATATTTATTTATGGACCCTAGGCCCCCTGGGTGGGAGCGGCCTCTGGAAAAACCTCTTGGTTCATGCCCGGGACCCTGGGAGGGTGGCCTCTGCTTAAGGACAACAGGGTGGGTGGACGGAGGGATGGAGGGTGGGCTGCTGAGCCCCGGGGGTGGGCAGGCGGGGTCGGGGCCCAGACGCAGGCCTGTTCACGTTGGGCAGCGTGGTTCGGATCCACTTGCCACGGACGCCTTGCCCACCTGGTTCCAGTTTCCTGGCTGTGAAATGGGGGTTTCGACTCTCCTTTCCTGTCAGTAAAGGGGGGTGATGCCCAGCGGTCTCTGCAAGAGCCTGACGCCCATGGCAGGGTCCCCCAGCTGGGGCAGGCGTCTCCTGTTCTTCCCCGCAGGCAGATCGTGTTCCTGGGTCACCTCTGGGGAGGGCGTGTGCCCCTGGAGCCCCTCCCTGACCCCAGGCGGGCCCCCAGGCTGCGGCAGGGCCCTCACAGGCCGCAGCTCTGGATCCTGGAGCGCCCTGCCTGCTGCTCCTCCAGGCGGGCTCCACAAGGGAGCCTCGCTCTGCAACCTTCACAAATGTTGATTGACGTTGCCAGGTTAGGAGACAGATGGATCCATTTCCCTGTGAGCCCCCAGACCCCCACCCCTGTCCACCAGCCTCTCGCTTCGGCTGAGCAGCTCGGTGTGCACCTGGGCCCCGCTCCCAATGGGCCTCCTGGCTCAGGTGCCCTGTGAGGTGGGGGTGGGAGGCCAAGGCGGGGGTGTGAGGAGGCCAGGTGGGGTGGTGGAGGCCGGGTGGGTGAGGGGCAGGGGGACAGGGTGGGGTCAGGAGGATGGGGTGGGGGCAGGAGGATGGGGTGGGGACAGGAGGACGGGGTGGGGCAGAGGACGGCAGGGGGACCCTGTCGAGAGGCAGGACGGGGCTGCCCCACGGGGACCCGCAGTGCGTGCGCACAGAGGTGCAGGACCGGCTGGGAGGCCGGGCTCACAGGCTGCAGGATGCCCAGCTGCCGAGGCACCTGCTCCCAGAGCCCTGACCTCACGGAGCAGAGGGTCGTGGGCACAGGGTGACCGAGGGACCCCGCACTGGGTGCCCATCCCCTCGCCCACCAGTGAGCAGCCACACAAGCCGGAAGTCAGAGGCTGGACAGATGAAGGCCTGTGCCTGCGGAGCCCCGAGCACCCCACGCCCAAGCCACACGTCTCGGCGCGTCTGTGGGGGAAGCCCTAGGCCACATCCACCAGGGGACACGGGGGAGGGGTTAAGTGGAAAACAGCAGAGAACAAAGTGGATAGAGTGGCGCCAGGGAGACGTGATTAGAAAGACGCCCATGCACCTGCGTGTGGAGTGGCTACGTGATGTCCGCGTGAGACACCGGGAGGCCTCCTGGCTGAGGATGGGACCTTGGGACACTCTGGGCTGAGAGGACACAGTGGGCGTGTGGCGGTGACATGGTCTCGGTGCAGGGAGGCTCCCATGGGCCAGGGCCCAGGCGTCTCCAAGCCCCAGGCCCTCCCCACTCCACTCCGTGCGCAGGAGCACCGACAGGGCTCCTCTCTGTCCCCGTCCTCTGTCCCGTGTGCTCCCAGCGACCCGTTGGTGGCAGATTCCACGGGCACCAAGGAGGAGGAGGCTGGTCCCCCAGCCCAGGCCAGGCCGAGAGGCGTCGATGAGTACCCGGTGAAGCCCGTGAGGTCAGGGCACCAAAGGCCCGGGGCGCAGAGGCACGCAGCTGTGGGGGACGGCGAGGACCCCACTCTGTAACCACGAGCAGACGCATTTTCTAAATCAAAACGTTAAACCAGAAGCAGAAAAAAATTGGCCACGTAAAGATGTTCCAACAACGTTACAGCAGAAGCCACCGTAAATCAGGTGGGCAGGCAAGTACTGCAGGAGGAAGGACTGCAGCGCACGAAACAGAAACCAGATTAACACTCGGAGTAAAGAAAGAGCTCTTATAAATCAATAGGAGGAAGAAGACAAACGAGGGGACGTGCGCGTGAGTGACTCATACAAGCGGAAACGCATGCACGCTCGCCAGCGTGCGAGAGGCACGCGGCCCTCCCAGCATCGGGTGGCTCAGCACCCCCTGGAATGTCACCCGCTCTAGTGGACGCTGCTCCTTTGTAAGTGCCGATGAGCAAACTTGGGGGCTTTCAGGGGAGCAGGGTCGTAGACATGCAGGTAAGTGGAGGTGGGAGGTGTCCTGGGGCTGCCGTGGGCGGGTGAAGGAAGCCTCGTGTGTGTACCGCTTGGCGTGAAGCTGCCCTGACACAGACTATCCTGTCCATCAACAGGGAGGCAGCTGAGTAAGTCCAAGATACAGCACGTGTTCCAAGGATTTCCAGGTTCATGCTTGAAGGGGGCGGGGGAGAAGTACGTGTGTCCTGACCCAGAGCCAGCCCTGGGACGTCGCGGGGGCACAAGGGCGCTGTGCAGAACTGAGCTACTGGGGTCGTGGTCCTGCAGTTTAGGTGTGCAGGGTGTGTGCCCGTGTGTACACGTGTGTGTGTGCCTCTATGACCATGTGTGTACTGTGTGCACAAGCATACGTGAGCCTCACGACCATGACCGTGTGCATGCTGTGTGCATGGGCATACATGAGCCTCACAACCATGACTGTGTGCGTGCTGTGTGCGCAAGCATAGGTGAGCCTCACAACCATGACTGTGTGCGTGCTGTGTGCATATGTGTACATTACAACCATGACCGTGTGCATGCTGTGTGCACGGGCATACATGAGCCTCACGACCATGACCGTGTGCATGCTGCATGCACAGGCATACGTGAGCCTCTTGACCATGATCGAATATGGTGCCTTGTGTGTATGTGTGTGTCTACATATGTGTCCATGTGTGCACGCATGTGCCAAGTATCCTGTCCAAACTGGGACCCTTCAATAAACAAAATCAACGTGGAAATAATCCTTTTTTGTTTTGCCGATGGTTGATGCAAACAAGAGTCAGAAGTGACCCTGTGAATGTTCTCGGGGCCCCGGGGTCACTGAAGTGCTGCTGGGCTGAGCGTCCCCAGCAAGGACGTGGGGGGCGGAGAGCAAGAAACATCTGGGGACAGGGGATGAGCTACGAGAAACAGCGGTGCAGTCGGGGGACCCTGTTCGGGGCCGTGGCCGCTGCGTCAGGCCCGGTCCACCACCCGGCGCCCGCCCTGGGCCTGGGGGAGCCGCCGCTCCTGGCCTCCACGCACACGTTCTGGCAACAGTTTTCCTACTTTTTCTCCTTTAAAGGTTGTCCTGAAAAGTGGGTTCCCCAGAGGTTTGCAGATGACCCGAAGCCCGAAGCAGGAAGGTGCAGGTTACGGAGGGGACGGCTCACGGCAGAGGGGACCCAACACCCACCCTCCCACCACCACATCCGTCTCCGGCCCTTTGGTCCCCCGGCTTCCACCACCAGCCCGACCCCAGCACCCCCAGGAGGCCTCCCCTGCTCCCCCTGCGGACGGTCCTCACCCGGCAGTGGCGATGGGAGCAGAGCCAGGGCTCCTGCTCGGGTTCCCTGGGGCCCGCCCCAGCCTCGAGGCCTCCCCGTGTGCAGCCCGCCCGCCCCCCATGCAGCTTCGGGGGGCCGAGTCCTCCCCAGTGGGCTCACCCCAGGCTCTGCACGGGCTGCTGGGAATTTTGATGCCGAGCGATTTCCCTTCTTTCATTGATTGATTCTTTCCTGATTGATCTCTGGAACTTCAGATTTCCTGTCTGCCCTTCCCTTGCTTCTTCTTCAAGGAATATATGAATTTTAAATAAATATTTGCATCCATAGGACAGCTGCCATTTGAAGAAAACCTATGTGCATTCTTTTTGCAAATATGGATTTTCTTGCTTTCTTGCGAGATGAATAATGTCCCCTAAATGTATCTGCTTTGTAAATCCAGACTTTCATACATCATGTTTTCGTGGAGTATAGCTTTAAGATAAGTAGATGTTCCCTATTCTCCTTGAAGATAACGTCCGAAGACGGAAATGCATCTTTTTAAGAACAATCTGTGACGACCTGGACGAGGACTTGTGCTGCTCATCCTGTTATGACCCAGACACCGGCTGGGAACAAAGCCTTTATTGGGAGCGCAGAGCCCGCAGGCCAGCCCCAGGACTCCCAGCGCACTCGCCACTGCTGCTAGCTCTAAACCTGGACCTCGCTCGTGACCCGTGGGTGCTGCCATGAGTCCTGCCACACGAACCTGTCCCCTCCAGAAACAGACACATATGGGAGTAACAAAGTCTGAGCACTACCTAGCGTGGACACAACCTGGACCCATGTCCCCCGGGCCGCCGCGGGCTGCACCTGCCCTGGGGGAGGCGTCGGGAAGGGACGGGGCTGCACGAGTTTCCTTCCGTCCGGGTGGTGATGAGAGCAGCCCCCGGTCAACCGCAGGGGTGGGGAGGCTTCCTCCATCCTGGACTCAGTTTCCCCACCTGTAACATAGGGTTTTACTGAGCCCGAGACCTCCACGCCACTTCGGGCTGTCACAACCTTGTGGATGCCTCCCCGTAAGCTGCATCTCGCCTCCCCTGACACTCTGGGGATGAAAGCAGGCCGCCTCTGGAGCTCCGGGAACGGCCGAGACCCCGCGGGCTAGTGCAGAGGCCCAGGAGGCCGCCGCCCAGACCCCGCCCTTCCCGACCACAAGCATGTCACCGCAGGCATGTCATCCGGGGCCTCAGGGGGGAAGCACCAGGGACGCCTCCTGGAGCCGGAGGCCAGGCCTCTGGGGGAGGAGGGCCTCGTCCGCAGCCCAGGACCGCTGCTCTAGACAAAGGCTTTGCAAAGCAGCAGACTTGCAGCCCCGAAACCCAGGGTGGGGGGCGGTTGGCCAACCCAGGAAGCCGTCCCCTGCCCCGCACAATGGCCACAGGCTCCCAGAACGCGGGCTGACGCCGGCGGGCTCCTGTCTCGGGGAGGGACGCAGAGCAGCCCTGCCCACGCCGCTCCCTGGGACAGATGGGGCCCCGGGAAAGGGAGCCGTCCCCCATCGCGGGCCCCGCGTGGTAATTAATAACCAGCTGAAGGAACATGATTGCTGTTTCTCGGTCTAAAAATGGATAAACAACCATTATTGCCAGGAAGGTCCAAGCCATATTCATCACCATTACAGAGAGTAATTCAGCGTGTGCTTGTTAATCAATCACTGCTCTCGCCGGGGCTCTGGCCGCCTGGTCCCCGAGAGTGGACAGCCGTCACCGCTCGCCGGCCGGAGTCCGCGCATGATGGATTACAGCTGCCGCGGCTCCAATCTGGACAGGATTGCTGGGCGCAGGGATGGCTGCCCACGGGCGTCCTTCCCAGATGCAGCTGCGGAAGGGCCGGCGAACACTCTGGGCGGGAGACGGTGGGGGGCGGGGGGACTGAGGTGGAAACCGAGCCTGCCCGGGGGCCCGGGGTGTTGCCCCAATCCTGGGCTGCATGGTGGCCTTGGTGCCGTTCATCAGCACGTACGTGTTCTCGTGTAGAACGATTATGTGTTCCATGTGCAGACGCGAGGTCACGTCCACCAGCTTGTGAAAGGTGGGAGAGTGGGGCCCTGTGGGGGACAGTGGGCCCCGGAGGGTAAGTCCAGTCCTCGGAACCGGGAAAGCAGATGCAGGAGCCTGCAGCAGGGGCGCACAGGGCCGGGGTCCTCTGGTTCAAGACCAGCCTGTCCTGCTGCCGAAGATGCTGGCCCGACGCCTGATGCTGAGGGAGGCGGTCACCCTGCATGTGCCGTGCCCCTCCCCGGGACCAGGCTCCGTGACCCTGACCCTGGCTTGCAGGTATCTGCTCATTTAAGCCTCCTGGAGACCTTACAAGGCCGGTCCTGGTCTATCCCCCTCTTTCTGAACGAGTAGCAAGTGCAGTGTGGCATGCAGGGAGCCCCAGGCGGGTCCTGCCCCCCAGGAGACAGTCCAAGGGCCAGGTGGTGTGATGCACATGGGGCAACGTGGGGGCCAGCGTGGCTGTCCAGCCGGGGGCAGAGGGCGGCGGCTTGAGGCCCCACGGGTGGGCACCAGCACACAGCCCTGGCCCCCCCGCGGTCCCGCCTGGGAGGCGTGAGCAGCCTGGTGCTGGCAGACGCCGCGCGTTCGAATGAACCAGCTGTGCCGTCGCTGCCCGCCAAGCCGGCGTCCCCGCCAGGCCCGATCTGGGCCTCTAACCAGAAGCGGGTGCACCTGCCAGGCCCTGAGAAGACGGCCGATGCGCGGCCGTATGTGGAATCACCCGCCCGGCGGGCTTTCCTGCTCCTCACCCCTCGAGCATCTCCACGTGGGTGCATGGCTCCTCGGGGCTCTGCTCCCAGCAGCACGACTCTCCGCGCCCCGGTCTGGACGGCCGGTTGGGACTGTTGGATGTGTGGCCCACACGCTGCAGCCTGTCCCTAGAACGAATCCAGACACGAGCGGCTGACAACCTTACCAAGGGCTGCCAAGGCCCCCAACACCGGCACAGGATCCCGGAGAGCTGTGGTGTGAGGACAGCGCCGAGGGAGGGGCCGCGGGGACCCAGACACCTGCTGGCGGTCAGTCCCCCCCATCCCCGAGCCCCCTGGATCATCCCTGTTCCCAGCCTGGAGGAGCCAGCTCACCAGGCGGCTTCCACTGCAGCGACTCCCCCGTCACCGAGACAGCTCTGAGAGCTGCAGGTGACACTGGACAGAGCACAGTGTCTGGGCCCCGGGGGCACCCAGCAAGGAACTGCTCACACACACACACACACACACACACACACACACACGCATGCACAAACACCAACCGCACATGCACACAGGTGCACACACGAACTGTCTCTCCCCCCTGACGTCACAGGAGGTGACGCTCTGGCCTCAGAACCGACCCGTTTGCACTCCTGCCTCCCTCTGGATCCCGGACGAGAGCACACGTCCCATGAAACAGGATTCAGGTTCTGCTGTCGGGCCAGGGAAGAATGGTGAGCGAGGATGCCAGGTGCCTCCCCAGGCAGGTCTGAATGTCAGACAAACAGTGACCCTCTCGACTCTGACCGTGTCCCAATCGTTGCAGGGCTCACGTGGGGCACACACACCCTGGACGCCCACCACTGTTTATCCGTAGTTCCCTGGCCGCCCCTGTTGACATTTGCTGAACCTGGCGGCCCTGTGTGCGCAGTAGGAGCTCGAGGGCCTTGGGCTCACTCCCCCCAGATCTTGCCCTGGGTGTCATGTCGTCGAGTCGTTGCCGGTCCCGTCAAAGCACAGGCCGGAGGCTCGTCTTCAGCATCTCTAAAGGCTTTTCTTGACGCCGTGACTGTGGACGCACATGTGCGCAGTTGCAGGGAATACAGCAAGGGCCGGGACTCTCCCCTCAACCAGCACAGGTGGACATGGACGGGAAGCCCGTCGCCAGCAGGACCCTGACCTAGAGACCCTCCTCCTGCCCAGCTCACGTGTGCGTGTTTGTGCGCAAGGTCTGGCGACTCGGTCACGTGTGCAGGTTCAGAACATCTGCTGCACACACTTCACCTCCAGCCCTGGGGGACCACAGCCCCCACCCCGCGGTCGGCCTGCAGCACCCGAGGCCTGGCCCCAGGCTGCGGCCTCCTATACCCCTGCCGGCTCGGCTCCTCCTGGAAGCTTCCCCGGGGATCTTGCCCCTGTGTCTGGGTGTCCAGTCGGCCACTTGCCCGCGGGTTCGAGACCTCCCAGAGCAGACGGTCAGTGCGTCCCACCTGGGCCGTGTGCATCCTCCCGCCTCTGTGCTCCGCCCTGGCGCACGCAGGGACAGGGCTGACAGGGCCTCGGCCAGGTTCCATCCGGCCGTCTGTCTGTCCTGCGGGGACGGGGTCCTGCCCAGCCCTCAGGACTGAGGCCCGGCCCAGCAGCCGCCCCGGATCTCGTGCATCAGCCTCCCGGCCCCGAGCAGCGCCCCACTCCCCTAAACGAGCGCACTTTCAACCTCGTCTTCTCTTTCTTCTGCTGGAGGTAATTTCCATGGCTGGTTTACCTCGTAAGGATGATAGAAGATATTAATAAAACACCGATGTCTAAGTTTGGGTGGAACGTTAACAAATGAGCTGGGCGTCCTTCATTTTTGTTTACGCGACAATAATTGCTTTAAAAGGGATTGTTTGAGGAGGAGGATGCTCCTCGGGAAGTTCTGGAAACTTGGGCAGCTGGGCTGGAAGGGGCGGAGCCACGTCCACCTGCCCCCTCACAGGTGGGGTCCCTGGGCCCCTGGGGAGCTAAGGACACCACTGAGGTTGCCAACTGAACACACGGGAAGTAGCGGTGTCCCTGCAGGGCAGGTCCCCTAGGGGAGGCTCAGAGCAGGGTCAGACCAGGGCCCCTAAGCTGTGCGTCAGGACAGAGCCAGGGTCCCCACTTCCTGTTCCTGTCCCCTGACTCTTCCCCACGCACCCTCAGGCACACGTGGGAGTTTCCACACATGGCACTGAGCGTGGCCACACGACGTGCCGACGGCCTCGTCCAGGCCAAGTGTCCCTGTGCCCCCCGCGGTGGCCGGAGGTGGTCCTTGAATCTGCTGCCCCTTTGCTCTCAGACTCCGAAGAGTGACCTCAAACTTGTGAAATCCACGGGGCGTAGAGAGATGAGAAATAGTCATGAAAGCGTGTTTCCTCAAATGAGCTGCCGACAGATGGCAAGGGGAGCAGAGTGAGGGGAGCGGGAAACGGGATGTGGGGCTGTGGGGGCACAGGGGGCGTCCGCTGGGGCCTGGGGTGCTCACCCGGAGGGCTGGGGGGCTGCTCCTGGGAAAGCCATTTTCCAGGAGGGATGGGACACAGCGTGAGGAGTGCAGCATGGGCTCCAGGGGCCCAAGAACAGTGCGGGTGCTCGGACTTACAGGCTCCCAGTCCTTGGTCCAGGGCTGCTGGCCACTGCCCCAAGGCCAGTCTGCAGGTCAGGCTGGGGGGTGCAGATGAGACCTGGGGGGTCACTGGGATGGTGTGCTGGGGGGCACACGTGAATACGCACCTGCGCGCACACACACGCACACGCAGACATGCATGTGCACAGAAGCATCACACATGCACACTTTTACAGATCGTGCAACAAACTGCAACCCGCCCAGTTGGGCCTGGGAAAAGTGAGAAAGAAAGCGTGTGGTGCTGTCTGGGTGGGCGCTCCCCAGCCCGGTGACACCTCCACAGCTTTGCTCCCTCGAAGGCACACTGTGGGTGGCATGCAGAGCCCGGAGCCCAGGAGGGCCACAAGCTGGGGTTGACGCCCCACCGGCGCCCTCCTGAATGCTCAGCAGGTTTTGCTTTTGTCTTTGTTTTTGTTTTTTTTAAAGATTTTTTATTTATTTAAGAGAGACCCAGAGACAGAGAGGGGCAGAGACACAGGCAGAGGGAGAAGCAGGCTCTCTGTGGGGAACCTGATGCAGGACTCGATCCCAGGACCCTGGGGTCACGCCCTGAGCTGAAGACAGATGCTCAAACACTGAGCCACCTGGGTGCCCTGCTCAGCAGTTTTTTAACAAGGAGCCCCACGTTGTCCGTGTTCACGGGACCCTAGCAGCGATGCTGTGACACCTGCTGCTGCAGAGAGGTGAACAGGACATGCTCACCTCCTCCTTTCCCCAGATCGGGGCTTTGGAGGCACAGCCTTGCCCTGGTCGTCCCGTCCTGGAATGAGGCGCCCACACCACGGTCCCTCCAGGCAGCCACAGTTTGCACTCATCCGCGGCTGGGATCAGTTTCCCCAGCCGGTGCTCCTCACATGGTCTCGATGACGTGGGAACAGCACGTTGGCTGCACGTGGCTCTCACACCATGCATTGATTTTACAGAAGGTTCTCATTCCTCTGAGAAACGCCCGGCCGTCTGCAGGCTGTGAATCGTAGAACAATCACGCTCCATATGTAAAGAATCAGCTTTTGCTATGTGTAGTGGAACATCGCGGTTCTTGGGGCACTTTTAACTATTTGAAAAAAGTTACATGCTGATTAGTGAGTTTTTGCAGTTAAAAATAATAACCGCACGTAGATTTTGCAACAGGGTAGATGTCAAGACTTAAACTGTGTGTTTGCACTTTCGCCCTAGGTTCTGGAAATGAAACGCACCAAGGAGGAGGCTTCTGGTGCCTGTCCTCTCCCCCAAGTCCTCTGGGCTCTAACCGTGGATGCACCACCTCCTCCCACCGAGGGTCCTTCTCTTGCTCTCCAGTGGGCGCATGACCCCGTGGCTGTCAGGCAGTGACCGGGGCGGGTCTCTCCTGCATGCAGGCAGTGCCCATTGGACCTGCCAGCACCGCCAGGGTGGAAGCCCAGGGCGGCCGAAGGGGTGGGGAGGTAGCTGCGGGCCCCCGACTTTGTGTCGATGAGGGATGAAGGTGTGGGTGGCCTCACAGGCAGGGGACCAGTGCTGGCGGGTGCTTGCTGAGGGCAAAGGGAGCACAGCTGTTGTGTAAGAAGGCGGGAGCACACACCAGCCACGTGCAGGTGCCGCCTCATAGAACCCACGACTCTCATTGTCCTGAGCATGGTTGTTATGAATGTGCTTCTGTGTGTGTGCATGTGTGTGCATATGTGTTGTGAGTGTGTGCATGTATGTGTGCACATATGTGTATGTGAGAGTGTCATTATGCATGCACACACATGTACATATGTGTTTCTCTGTGCACACATGTTGTGAGCATGTGCACGTGTGTGAGGGTGTTCATGTATGTGTGCATGGTGTGCATGTACATATGTATGTGTGCACGTTTGTGCATGTGTGTGCATACATGTTTGTGAGCATGTGCATATGTGCACATGTGATGTGAGAGTATGTCGTGTATGTGTGCAAGTACATGTACATATGTATATGTGTGTGCACGTGTGTGCATATGTGTTGTGAGTGTGTGCACGTATGTGTATGTGAGTGTCATGTGTGTGCATGTATATATGTATATGCGTGCTTCTGTGTGTGCATGTATGTGTTGTGAGCATGTGTGCATATGCGTGCACGTATGTGTGTGACAGTGTGTCATGTATGTGTGCATGTGTGTGCATCTTGGATGGTCACCTGCGTGCAAGGCCCCACGGAGTCCTCACACCCCAGCCCCCCTGCCACGAGCACCAAGGTTCCCGGGGAAGGAACGGGAGGGGAGCATGCTCAGCCCCGGGGTCACGCCTGGTGCAGGTGGAGCTGAACCTCGCCCGGGCAGGCAGGATCGCACCCCGCCTTGGGGACCGCTCCATTGCGCGCAGGCGTCACCTGTTCCCGGACAAAAGGCTTACCTTTGACTCGTTTGCTTTTGTTGATTATTTTTGTATTTAATTCATGCCTTAGTTTGGTTTAATGGTTGCATGAAAGCTATAAACCTACGGGATTTATACTTAATTAAGTAGTAGCATAATGAGAATCGCTGAGGTCAACGCTAGCATTCGGCCCAATTAGTTGTCCCTGGGAGGAAGGGCTGCCCGGGAGGACCACCCAGCCGCGGGCGCTCCCGAGTGGTGGGGGATTGCGGTTCAGGGCAGCCCTGTGGGGAACGGGGGTGGTGGGGTGTGCCCGGGGCTCACACGTGGTCCCCCCAGGGCTGGGCTGGGGGCTCGGCTCAGCTCCCCCAGAGCCTCCGGAGCCCGAGCTGAGCCCCGGGATCCCCAAGGCTTGGGGGCATTAATTTAAAACAGCTGACTGCCAGTGAAAGGTCTCATCAAAGATTAAATAAGCATAATTTAACTGAGGGAATGATAATAGATTTAGTTAAGAAGAGGGGGAAAAAAAAGGAAAATTGAATTAGAATGCATATTTGAGGAAAAATCGGAGTTTAATATAATTACACTTAGAGCTGAGACAGATTACAATTACCATGTTTCAGAGGTGGAATTTTTAATTGCATTATTTAAAATCAAGTCTGGGTCTCTGCTTTGCAACAGGTCAGTGCCAGGGCTTGCAGGCAGGGGAGCATGTCTTCCGGCCCACAGGCCCAGGGAGGCAGAGGCGGCCCCACGGCTCTCTGGCGACGGTGGCTGGCACAGTGCCCTCGCCAGTCCGTGTGCCCCGGGGAGGGGATGGGACGGGGTCCCCCAAGTGTTCGGACCTTAGGGGCCCCACAGCCCAGCTGGGAGGCGCGGCGGCCAGTTGACAAATGTCTTCCCCAGATTAGATTATCCACAGAGCTGATCCAATCACCTGGGCAGAAATGAATTATTACAGCAGCCAAAACCCTCAATTCCACCCCAAATCGGGTTTCCCAGATGGTGCTATTGCTCTTTGGTCCTGAGCTGCTCACCTTCACAGGAGGGAGTGGACCGAGTGGCAGGGAGTTGGGGAAGGCGCCTGCACCATGGTACTGGCTGCATCGGCGTCTGTGGACCGTGGACCCTCCCACCCCATCCAGGACTCTGGGCTCCATTGTTCCGTGGGTTCAGCTGCGTCCCTCAGATGCTCATGTGGAGGCCCTGACCCCCCGCATCTCAGCGTGAGGGGTACATAAATCCTTTTAGAAAATCCTTAAGGTAAAATGAGGTCATGTGGGTGGGACCTGCGGGCACATTCCTGGTGCCCTTGCAGGAGGAGATGAGGACACAGACTCCCCCCGACAGGGAAGGCCCAGCGAGGACACGTGGGGGAGCCTTCTGCCCGCCAGACTTGGGGCCTGGGACCCCGGAACATTGGGCTTCATCCCCCGCCAGGCGCTCTGTCGCTGTGGGAGCTCGTGGAGTCGACTTCCCGCTGCATGCACTACGCAGCTTTCAGACACATGCCTCGACTGCACAAAGGAGGGTCCGCGCTGCCCAGGAAGCTCATGGACCGCCGGGCGTCGCTGACCCATGTCTCAGATGAGCCCTGGGGGGCAGGGCACCCGCCCCGTGTGGGCCACAAACACAAGAGGACACGGGGGGCTTAGGAGTAGTCTGTCTGCTTCCCTCCGAGGTCACTTGGCCCTGCCTGCCCAGACAGGAGGTTCTGGGGGTGGGGGGCACGGCACAGGCTGACCCTCACCATGGGCCACTGGGACCTGCCCCCTGACTGTGGGCCCCGGGACCTGACCCTGACCATGGGGCCCCGGGACCTGCCCCCTGACTGTGGGGCCCAAGACCGGCCCCCTGACCGTGGGCTATCAGGGCCGAGAGAGAACACATCCCACCAGAGCCGCCCACACCTCGTGTTTAGTGACTGTGATGCATTGACGGTTCTGGCCTCGTGCTCAGGAGCCCCCAGAGGGTGGCCTGGGGACATGTGGGCTGGACTGTCCCTGACAGGGACTCAGGTGGGGCTCGGGGATGTGGTGAAAAGCTCTCCATCAAGGCCCAATATGAGGTGTTTCCTCCACATCTGGTGACTCCAGGAGACCCGGTGGCCACGGCGGGTCCCAGGCCCACTCGGCTCTGTGGAAGATCCCTGAGCCAACCCACCCGCCCGACCCCGGGGACCTGGCGTCTTGCTTGGCCCTGAAGAGGGGCCTTTGGTTCTCCTCGAGCCCTCGGAACAAGCTCCTGTGGCCACGGGGCCCCTCTCCCCCTTACCCCCCGGTACTGAGAAGCCTGCCTTCCCGCAGCCCAGCCATCCACCCTGTCCCCGAGCGCAACCCCGTGTGGCCTTGCAGGGTGTGCGGCGTCCTCCTCCCGCCCCAGCCGTGGGCACAGGGGCTGGTAACCCACGTGTCAGGGGGCAGCGTCAGGGGCCAGGCCTCGGGCCGCGCCGGCCTCTCCTCCAACCTCTAGGGCCTCAGGTCCAGCCCGCAAGTCGGCAGGGCTCAGGCGGCTTTGGGTTCGCTGTCCCTGTGCCAAGGCCGTCAGGGCAGCAGCGTCCACGTGGCAGGGTTCGGTGTCCACACTACAGGGCCGACTGCAGGGCTTGTCCGGGCGCAGCAGCCCATTCATGCTGTGCCCCGCATTCTGCCTCCACCTGTGAGCTCGTGGGGTCAGCGCTGGGCACTGCTCCACTGCAGCCTGAGGCCCAGGCGGCACTGCCTTCCCATTGCAGCAGCTCCGAGCCCTCACCCCTGCACTACCAGCTCCCCTTCCCTCCCTGCAGACCGGGTCCGGGTCAGCAGGCTTGGCGGTCGTGTCTCTGTGAGGCCAGGACGCCGCATCTCGGGACCGTGCCGGCTGGGTCACTACTCTGAGGGTCAGTTGGGTGTCTGTCTGCACTTCGACGCATGTCGCGGTGACCACACGGGCAGCCCTGTCCGGGGCCATCCACCCAGGCGAACCCCGCCCCCATAACTGGGTTGTAACTGCATTTATTTATAACTTGCAAATATGGTGTTTTCAATGCTTTCTTTTCAAGGCTTATAACCCATATATTTGTTTTCTTGTCTTGTTTTTTTTTTTGAAAGGCTGGACACAAGGCCTTCATTTCATCATGAGCAACCAGGCCCTCTCGCTTGCTCGTGCCCGTCTTCCACCGAACGGAAGCCCCACTGTGGGGAATCAGCCAGGGGTGCCCCAGGTCAAGCCAAAGGAAGAGCTGAGGTCTGATTCCCACGTGCCGACTGGGGCCGTGATGAAAGCCAGCAGCTCCCAGGGCCAACAGGCTGCGACAAGCCGGTGCCATCAAGGTGAAACAGAACAGGACATGCAAGGCTGGGATGCGGGCTGGGTTCTGAGTGGGGGGCCGGTGAGTAAGGATGGAGAGGTCCCTAGCCCTGGAGGAGCCAAGGTCTCTCCCTAAAAGCATCATTTAAACAAAGAAACAGCTCAAAGATCCCAAAAGGGCTCTCCTTTACCTGCATCAAGTTCAAACAGACATTAACATTTTGCCATTTTTGCCTCAAAGCTCTCTTTTTAAAGAAAGAGCACAACAGACTGAGTCACAGCCCGCTCTTGCCCGTCTCCCAACCTTAGGTCCCAGACATGCGACCCACACGTGTTGTCCCAGCTACTGATTCTTTATGGCGAGATGCGGCCGTTGGATGAATTCCCATCTCACCTGCTTTAAAGGAGGTCTACTCTCACTTCTTTTTTTTTTTTTAATTTTTATTTATTTATGTTAGTCACACAGAGAGAGAGAGAGAGGCAGAGACACAGGCAGAGGGAGAAGCTGGCCCCATGCACCGGGAGCCTGATGTGGGATTCAATCCCGGGTCTCCAGGATCGCGCCCTGGGCCAAAGGCAGGCGCCAAACCGCTGCGCCACCCAGGGATCCCATCACTTCTTAGTTTTATCACATGGACTTCGGAGTAAGACCATCAAGTGTCATAGGAATTCCAGCGTTGGAATTATGTTTCGATTTTACAGCTTTACAATATTGAGATTTCTAATCTACAAACACCGTTTCTCTCTCCATTTCTTTGGGTCTTCTTTTATGTCTGCCATAAATTGTGCTATATTTCCGTAGAAACCATGTACATATGTTGTTGGGTTTTTTCCTGGGCCCAGGGTACTTTATTGATATTGTAAATATTGTTAATGATATCAGTGTGATACACCACGCAAGATGGAGGCAGCACTTTGTATGATCCCTCATGGGCGTGTGTTGCAAAGCATGGTGACATTTAGCGTGTATTTTGCCCTAAAGACCTTATTCTGTGTTGTATCTCTGCATTTAAGAGTAGTTTAAGTGCAAGATGACTATGATTCTGTGAAAGCTGAAAATGGTGAAGAAAATTGTTCAGAAACCAGAAGGTAGTTTCCAAAGAATACATCCTCGGCAGCGTTCATCCACCAGATACCTCCTGCCATCAGCTCTTCTTACTTCAGTGAGGATATTGTAAATGTGTTTCTTTTTTTTCCTATTACAGTTTCTAATTTGTTACTAGTGGTGCAGAGGAATTGCTTGAATTTTGTGCACTGATTTTGTATCCAGCACGTATTCCAGATTTGTTTATTAGTCCCAATAATTTTCTGTAAATTCCCCAGAATTTTCTATTATTTGTTATCTGTGAACATGATGAATTCAATGCTTTTTTCAAGTGTTATAACTCGCATATAACTTTTCTTGTCTTATTGCTTTAGCTAGGAACTTTCTCAATGTCAAATTCAAGAAGCCACAGAAAGCAGTCTTATGGTGTTCTTTTTTATTTTTTTTAAGATTTTATTTATTTATTCATGAGAGACAGAGAGAGAGAGAGAGAGAGAGAGAGGCAGAGACACAGGCGGAGGGAGAAGCAGGCTCCATGCAGGGAGCCCAATGTGGGACTCAATCCTGTGACTCCAGGATCATGCCCTGGGCTGAAGGTGGTGCTAAACCACTGAGCCACCCAGGCTGCCCACTTTTTTCTTTTCTTATCAATCATATTAACAAGCTTTTTTTCTTTTTCCTTAAATTAAAAATACTGCATTTGTTGAAGTTGATTATTTTTCCTACGTAAGGTATTGTAAGCTATCAATTTATGCTCGTGTCTTTAATATTTTCTTTTACTTTCTTTAGATTTATTTTTATTTTACTAAATCCCAGAGTTGAGCATTTATTTATTTTCATTAACAAAGCCATGCAGGGCTGTAAATCCCCCTCTAAGTATTGTCTTGGCTTCGTGTTGGATGAGTTTATGACAATCCCTTGCTGTGTCTCAGTCCATCATACTGCTCCCCGTTGCTCATATATCTGTGTAGAAGCACATTTTTTAAGTTTCCAAAATTATGTTTCTCTGTACTTAAGTTTTATTTGTTGCCTGCAGAAAAAATTGTGTATATTAAAATATTAGAATTTCACTAGTGTCTATTACTGTAAATTGTATAAATGCCTGACACATTCTAGAAGCGTATTGAGTATAAATGTATAACACGTATATAAATATAATGCTTTGGATATGGGGTCCCCCATACTCTGCTTTCTCCAGTGTGTTGATTTCATTATCCCAATCAGTAGAAGCACAATTAGCTTTTATTTGTTTGACCTAAAGAATTAGTGTGTGTTAAGCTCACCTTTTATGATAGTGGGCATATCCATATCTTCTGATAATTTTTTAGGTTTTTGTGTATATTCTGAATATTTTATTAAGTGAATGTGAGTTTGTAATCCCTTCTTGTCCTTGTATTATAAACCATTTGCCATTACTGAGTCCACCTCCACATCCTTGCTACTGTAGATCTTAACTTCAGATTTGTTTATTACTAATATTGCTACTTGCAAAGCAGATCTCTTCAATCCCTTTATTTGTAGGTTTTGTGTAGTTTCCTTCTGCTTATGCCCCTTGGAAGGTTTTTAAAACATTCAGTCATATAGCATCCACATCTTCATAGCTGTGTAATCTGATTATATTCATGATGATTTTTTTTTTGTAATTTCTGATACCGTTCTTTGTATTTCCTTGATTTCTATTGTACCTTTGAGTGGAAAGTGCTGTTTCATGTCACTTCCCTTCCCTGCTCCTTCTTTCTCTCTGCACCGTGACCCCTCCAAGCCTCTGAAGCAGACCTGGGACTCATGCTGGGAGAGCAGAACTGTTCCTCCTGGGTGAAGGGGGGGTCAGCGCCGGCACAGAGGGGTCTCAGCCAGGCCCTACCCCTGAGCCAGGCTGTGTTTGGCACCAGATATTGAGCTTCCCATGGACAGGGGGCCCAGCTCCCACCTGCATTCCCCGGAGCAGCCAGGAGGTAAACAAAGTGCTAAAATCTCATCTCTCCAGAACAGTAGGAAATCCGAAGACTCTGCCCCCAGAGGACTGCTACCAGCTGAAGTCCTAATGCAATGGTCAGCAAGCTTCCTCTACAATGGGCTTTGTGGTCCAGGAGGGCCTGTGTGGTCACTCCTCCACTCCTCCACGGTGCTCAAAGACGTGTGTATATGGGGGAGAAGAGTTTCATAAGTGTTTCCCAGTAACATCTGGAATGTATCAAAAACAGAGGCGTTTAGTTACTTTTGTAAAAAGCCAAGTGGAAGTAAGAGAGTGAAAACCACAGTGCAAATCTATTTATATCTTATTCATGTATATTTGCATATTTGTATACCAATGGGCCCCTTGAAATTACTTTCAGGAGGGTTTTGAGGGAAATTCCTGATGCACTGGGTGGGTCAGGATCCCCACTTGGAGTTTATGGGAACCAGTAGCGTTTTGTAATGAAACGTTTTATGTTGAGATCATCGTAGATTGATACACAATTGAAGCGATAATACAGAGGTCCATGTGACGCTCACCCAGTTTCCCATAATGGTAACATCTTGTAAAACCGTGGAATAATATCACCACCAGGGCCTGTCACTCAGACGCCCCCCAGACTCGTGCACACGCTGTGTGTTCGGCTCTCGGCCACCGTTTTGTTTTTAAGCTGAGAGGAAGCAGGGATGACTGTCCAGTGACCCTGAAGGACGCGGCTCGCGGGAAGGTCCGTCTGCCACGGAAGGGTTCCAGCCAACATCCTATTGCTCTTATCTGCATGGGTTTCGCGGGGACATAATTATAAAAAACAAACTCACTTAACCTGGGCAAACGACAGGATGAGGATGGCCCGACCCTGGATTAATGGAAGTCAAACGGTGGTGAGCTCGGCGGCAATTATGCCGAGGTTAAAAGCTTTCCACACAAGCCTTTCAATAACTGACTTTCTCAAAGACCTCAGAGCCCTGAACAACTGCCGGTATTTATTCACGCTGAGACTCTGACGCTCACTCAGGCCGCTAAATTAATGAGCCTGGAGACCTCTTCCTTCCCCGACTGTGCTCTGCCTTACATTTATCCCACAGAGACGCATCAGCATCCCGTAACACCATCCGTTTTGGGGGATTATTAATTCATCAGTTACTCAGTCGAAAAATCTGATGAGTCAATACGGCTTCCGGCTGGGACAGGGTAAGACCCTGGGGGAAACTGGCACGTCACTTAGGGAATGACATTCAGGGAATGCTGACGAACAAGAGAACATTTTATTAAAATATCAAGGATCAGTGTCTCCTTAGGAAGCTCAGAGGTCCTGACTGAGCCCCTCGTGGGTTGCGGGTCCCGGTGGCAAAGCCTTTTCACTGAGCCGCAGGCCTCGGCTTCCTGGGCAGGGGTCCCGGCGGGCATCCCGGGGTGGCGGCTGTGGGGTCAGTCCCTGCTGGCTGCTGATCTCGGCCCCCCCGGGGCAGTGGGATGAGGTGAAGCCCGACCAGGGTGGGTGGACACTTGGCCCCAGTACTGTCCCCAAGTCGCACTCGTTTAGAGAACACGCGATAAAAATTAATAAATAAGTAAGAAAGCAAATGCGTATTAATAGTAATGACAGCAAGACAAGAGGTTAATGACACAGGGGCCCCTTATGGGGGCGGGGGGGGCAGCCTCTCGGGCACGTTTTTGACCCTGGGATGAGCTGGGCATCTGCGAAGAGATGCTTCATTAACGTTTGGGAAGTGGTATGCTCGCTCCCCCTCATGCTTGCACAGCCACACTGGCGACCCCAGGACCGTGCCTCCTGCCGCGGGGCATCTGCAGGTGGGTGGCCGCGCCCCAGACCCCGGCTGTCCCTGGCCCGCGGCCTGCACCCTCTGACCCGCTGCTCCTCCTCGCGGGCCTCCAGGAGAAGCAGCCCGTGTTTACGGCCTGCATGCAGAGCGGGGACCTTGGAGGGATGGGAACTCCCAGCTCTCTGGACCCTGACCTTACGGGGGCTGCCGATGCCCGTTAGCACCCCTGCCCTCCACGGCTTCCCTGGGGCTGGATCCCCTGGGCCGTGGGAGGAAGCCCAGGTGCCCACGCTCCTGCCCACGGGTTCGGGGACCTGAGCGCTGACTCCAGAGAGTGGGAGCCACCCTCACCGATGGACGAGGAAGGGACAGCCTCCCTGATCCCCCAGCATGACCAGGATACTCCCGATGCCAGGCGTGGGTGTTGGGGAGCTCCCTCCGCCCGACAATTCTGCGACACCAGCTGGGACGCCTGCAATTCAACTCAGCCCTGACGCTCTCCCCGAGGGGACTGCGGAGGCCCCAGGGTCGGCGGCCCCTACCCACAGGCCTGCCCCCACCTCAGACCCAACCACAAGTCCGGGGCGTCACTGGGCCTCTCACCCCCGTAAATCAGGTTCCCGCGTGTCCTCTGTGGCTGCCGCGGGACGCTGAGGCTATGGCACAGCCACAGCAAGGCCACGGCGGAGGCGACGGAGCAGCAGGCCTCCCCGCGCCCGCAGGAATCCCGTTGCCAGCCTGGTGGCCTCTGTCCGGGGAGGCAGTCTCGGCACTGAGAGGCCAGCAGCCACTGGCCAGGTGTTGGCCCAAGAGGCGACCCCGGGATAGAGGAGCTGAGAACCCATGGCCACTGGGCCCTCCCAGGGCTGAAGCTGTGGGGCCGAAGGGCCTGGGAGCTGAGCGGGCTCGGCTGCAGCCTGGCCACGGCGAGGTCACGAGGGGCTGAAGGGCGCCCGGGGGTCGGGCCGCGGTGGGACGGCCGCAGGGGGGCAGGCTCCTCCCTCGTGGACCCAGGCCCCTAAGTGCCCGGGACCCGTGGCTGCTGCCCTCTAACCTCCATCTTCCTCTGCAGGCTTTCCCTGCACCTGTTGGGACCCTGCTCTGTGTCACCAGAGGGCCCCCCCCCCCCCCGTCTTCTCTTGCTCCCCTCTTCCTGCTTTACTTTCGTCCTCACAGCAGCTGCCACCACCGGGCCTGGGTCACATGGCCGTCCTCCCGCGGCTGGTGTGTCCCAGCCCCAGGCCATGACCAGCGTCAGAGCAGAGCGGGTGCTCAGAGAGCCGCTTTGGCGCTGCAGGCTGGATGCCCCCTCACGAGTCCCCGTGGCCTTCCCCACCTCGCCCCCACCACCCGCCACGGCGCCCTGACCGCGTGGCCACCCCCGACTACAGGTGGCTCCGGCGGGGGGCCTCCCTTGTGCCTGGGCCCCGAGTTTTCTCCCCGCACAGCCCACCCCGGCCCTGTCTGCAGCTTCACCCACCCCCCGCCCCTGGTGGTGCCCAGGACTCTGTCCCTTGGGATTGTCACAGCCCCGCCTCCCGCTCAGCCGCCACTGCGTAGAAACAGGGGTGAGACAGGGAGGCCCACACAAGGTGGGCTCCGGGCAGCTGGACGGCAGGGGCTCTGCAGACTCCGATTGGGGCGAGAGAGGGCAACGAGCCAGACGGGTGAGCGTGTGGGGCCCCCAGCACTTCAGGCTTGCAGACCCTAGGGGCCACGCACTTGCCAGCGCACAGTGAGTCCGTGCCACGCGTCCCGGCTGCTCAGGAACAGCTGGGCACCAACGTGCTACCTTCCCTTCCCACGCACTCAGAAGTGGTACGATTCCTGCCCGTAGAAACACGGGAGCCTTTACTGCGAGCACATCTGCAACAGATCTAAGGACTCCTGTTTAGCTGGTGCCCTGTGTCGAGACAGGCGGGGGGGTGCTACTTGCGACACCTAGAATGTGCGAGCGAGGAACAGCGAGAGGAACAGAAGGGCGTCTGCAGAAGCAGCGGGCGGGGGCCGAGGCCGGGATCGGAGACCCGGGGGCCCTGCGCTCACGGACTGTGGGGGGACCTGGCAGGTGTCGCGCTGCTGTGTGGGTGAGTAGGGTCAGGGAGCAGTGACCCGGGCGCCTGGCGGCATGGAGCTGCCCTTCCCTGAGTCCAAGGGCACCGGGCAGGGGTGCGGGTCCGCTTCCCAGTGCTGCAGAGCGGCCTCCAAGGGCCTGAGCACACAGGACCAGCTGCCAGCACAGGCACACAGAAGGGACTTTAATCGAAGACAGTTAGTGTGACCCTAACACCCCAGGTGGAAAGCGACGCTGCATATTCTAGTGAGAGCCTGGAAAGGGCGGGGAAGAGTGTTTGGCGGGCGCAGGAGGGGCTGGAGGGTCACCTGGAACTGGCAAGCAGTGCAGGAGCGAGGCCTGAGCCCACCCGGCAGGCGGGGGCCCCGGCACCTGGACACAGCAAACACACACACCTGCAGGGAAAACTATAAACGGGCCGGTTCCCTTCGGGCGGGCTGATAAAATTTAATTAACCAATAAAAACAGTAACAATAAAAAGCATGATATACAGAAAACATTCCAAGAACGCTCGGTTGCAGTATAGTGACCCTTCCATCCATAACTCTGGTCCCAGTCCCCCCCCGTGCAGATGCCTGCCCGGGTCTCGTCTCCAGTCCGCGGGGATGCCGAGGGCTGCTGGACCCCGAACCGAGGGTCCATGCAGTGGGCCTGGCGGGGGCGGTCGGGAGGGGCCCGGTGGTAGGCCGTCTGCACATCTACCACCGTCGGGGACTCCAGCCCGGGTCCTCGTGCCTCCACTTACCCGCTGCTCAAGCCCTGTTCACGGCGTTCGGAGCTGCTTCCAGCAGGTGTCCACACCCTCGCAGCCAGGCTCGCGCCTCCTTTCCCTTCCTCTGCATCTCTGTGCGGACGGAGCACGGCCACCTCACGCAGCCCCACGGCCTCTGGGGCCCAGGAGCCCGCGTTGGTGACTGAGCAAGAGGAGCATGAGAGAGCCTGCGTCTGGTGGGCATTTAGGATCCAGCAAATGTGCAGAGCGGGTCCACGGGCAGCTGGACGCTCGTATCCCCTGAGAGAGCTCAGAGCTGCCACGGCCACCGTTGCCAGCCCCCAGAGACATGGCCAGCGGTTTGCAGCTGGTGCCCACAGCCGGTCCAGGACAGAACCTTCCCGCTCCTCCTCCCACGACGTCGGGTCGACAGGGAGTCACAGTGGTTTTTAAAGCGGACCAGCCAGAGTCACTCTAACCTCCTGTGTCCACTAATTCCCGTCCTGCTTAGTGTGTCGCTGCTGGGAGGTGAGCTGCTTCTTGAGCTGCCGGCTCGGATGGTGGCCGTGTTTCCCCCTCCCGACCGCCAGCCGTGAGTGTTAGCACCTGCGTCATGAAACCCGCCGCCGCTGCAGTCAGGAGCGGTGAAGGCCCAGCCCCCCCCAGCGGCCACCCCAAGGCTCCGCCGTCCCACCGTCGGGCAGTCTGCATCTCCGCCGTCCCAGCGGCTCTGACACAACCTGAACGCATCTGGGAGGTGAGGCAGGGGTCGTTCCGTTGGACACCCTGACATCCCCTGGGCTGCACAGAACGACCCCATGTAGGTCAGCGGGTCAGTAGGTCAAGGCAGAGCGACATTCCAGTGACTTAACCCCGCAGGGGCTTGTGGGCTCCCACCCACCTGCCCACCGGGGTGCGGTGCCTCTCGGGGCTGCAGGAGCGCGATAGCCCACCACCCGCGCGTCCCTGCCCCTGGGGACCTTACTCTCTAGGGGAGGGAGACGCAGAAAGTAGATCAAACGAATGTTTGATAAAAGCTTCACCGAGCATCTGAGGGCCAAAAGGTGCTCTCGGGAGAGCAAGGCGCGAGGGACGTTTACGATCTTCAGCAGGATGATCGGAAGGACACCCTGGCCTTGGGGCTGGGGGCGGGGGGACTCCAAGGAGGGCGCACGGGGTGTTAGGACACCGAGACGCTAGTGGGGGGCGAGGAGGGGGAGGAGGGCAGGACCAGCAGCCCAGGTCAGGGGCAGGGACACGTGGGCTCTCCTCTGGGTTGGCTGCGGACAGCACAGACCAGCAGTGGCCGGCACACCAGGCCCCGGGGCTCCATGTGGCCGAACGGATCCCACCTGACCCACCTCTCGGGTTCCCTGGGGTCCCGGGAAGGGTCAAGTAGCCTGGCACCACATGCTTCCTGCAGCCCTGCCCTTCGTGTCCCTGTGGGTCCCGCCGCAGGGTGGGCGCAGGCCCTTCGGGTGTGTTTCCCTGACCCACGGCCACTCTTCCGGGAACTCGCCGTCATTCCTCTCTGGGGGTGCTCCGACCCCGTGCCACTCAGAGGCGTCCCCGGGGTATTTCGCATCTTCACAGCAACCGTGAGTGGCGCTTGTCCTCAGTCTCTGCTTGCACACTTATCTTCTGCAGGGACATGCTTGGCTTCCCGGATTTGATCTCACGTACGCCCACCCATGATTCCAGGAGGGGAGTTGTGGGGTCACTGGTTTGTTGCTTTTGTGGGTCTGTTTGTGCTCTGACTGGCCTATCCTCTGAACGTCGGGACTTTTACTGCTTCCCTCCGTACTGCCGTGCCTTCTATTTACTTTTCTTACCCCGGGTGCCGGCCTGCACCCCGGGCAGTGCCGCACACCTAGCGGCCTGAAGACGACTCTGCCCCGTTTCCGAGCTCGGGGAGCAGTCTTTCTCCGCCGTCAGCGGTGGGCCTCGCCGAGGGGTTTGTGTAGATGCTCCTTGTGAAGGGTAGTGTAGATGCTCTGCTTCCTGCTGGAAGCTTCTATCGAGAGTGGGCGTCGCACGTGGTCAAGCGCACTTTCTCTGTCAACTCATGTGACCGTGTGATTTGTCTTGGTCAAATCACCTCTGTTGAGGTGATGGGTGACAGTGGTGGGTACTGGATACCGAGGCAGCCTTGCCTCCCTGCGTACACCCCGGGCAGCCACGGAGCGCAGCCACAGAGCGCAGATCCTTCTCTACCCCTTGGACTCAGTCTGCTCATGTTTCCTTGAGGATTTTTGCATTCAAGCTCATAAAAGATACTGGCCTGCAGAGTCCCTTCTCTCGCTCCTCCTGTACTGTCGCTGATGGTCTGCTGTCAGGTCATGCTGACTTGCTTTTTATCAAAAAAACTAGGTGAGTGTCAAGCTACCACCTAATGAGCCTCATTTCATGGAGAGAGGTCAGGCCAGCTTCAACAGTGTCTTCACGGCATCTCAGGACGACCACATGACCACGTGAACATGTCTTCCAACCAGTAAAGTCCAGGAGTCCACGTGATGTCATGTCATTGTCGGCATGACCGCCAGCCTCATTGTTGTGGTCACCATGACCCCCAGCATCGCCATCACCATCACTGTGACCCCCAGATTCACCATCACCATCACCACGATCCCCAGCATCACTGTCATTATCACCATGATCCTCAGCATCGTCATCACCGTCACCATGACCCCCAGCATCACCATCATTGTCACCATGACCCCAAGCATTGTCGTCACCGTCACCATGACCCCCAGCACCACTGTCATCATCACCATGACCCTCAGATTCACCATCACTGTCACCATGACCCCCAACATTACCATCATTGTCACCATTACCCTCAGCATCACCATCATCATCACCATGACACCCAGATTCACCATCACCATCACCATGACCCCCAGCATCGCCATCACCACTGTCACTGTGGGCAGTCTCTGCAGTCCTCCTGTGTTTTTCCCCTGAACTTGCTCTGTGGTGGTGCTCAGACCAGGATTTCACGGATGTGAATGACTGTTTTCCCATCTGTCTTGACTGTCGAGTTAATCACTGCCATCCCAGGATTAAATGTGGTCCGTCCTCGGTGTTAACTACCTGTCTTTTGCAGCGACAAGTCTGCCGGTTAGGGCTAAGAAGTTAGCCACCCTGGAAGCCCCTGAGACAAGCCATTCTGCATAACTGACTCTCTGTTCCAGCCAGACGGCTCTGCTTTAATTTCATGAATGCAGAGTAAATGCAGCACCGTCGTTTCCAAGTCATAAACTCCCTGGAAAGGCCAGGCGGAGATCTGTTAATATGCCAGGCAAGGGATGGAGCATTCTCCATCGATTGAAGACTCCGAGACTGAGCCAGCCTCACAGAGCTCAAATGCCTCATTAGTGGCAGAGCCGTTTTGTGCAATTACACCCCAAACAGCGAGCAGCGGCTTCTCTGGTTTGAACAGTGCTTCGCCGGCAGGGTGATCCTGTTCCTGGAAAATTGTAAACTTCCCCGGAGGGACTGAAGTCCTGCGATATGGCCGCGTCTGAGTGACCGAGGAAGGCGGCCGGGCAGGTGCCCTCGTAGACAGTCCTGCGCTGGCTCAGCTGAGGGCGTCGACGCTTTGCACATCTCTTTACGCAGAGCTGGTGTGGTGCACACGCACATGGACCCCGATGACACTCCACCGCCCCACGCTGAGGTGGCCGCGCCTACACTGTGTTTTCCAAACGATCATGTCAAGGGAGGTGGGGCTGACGTCCCCGTCCAGTGACTCTCGGGCCTCACGCACATCCAGAACATGGGAAGCTTGAACAAACCCCATTTCCGACAACACGGCTCTCCACACGCCTCTGCTACACGCCATGTATGACATGCCACCCAGAGGACTGTCACCCACTGTTTTTCCTTAAAGTGACCCTAAACTGGCTCGTTTCTCAAAACACTTATCTTTAGCAAAAACAGCTCAGAAATTATGTGTCCTGAGTTCGTATAAAGCACGTTATAACCGTGTGAACATAGACACTAAAATCGTGATGTTCTGTGGCAGCTGCACTGATCCCAGGAGCCCACCAGCCGCCACACGTGAGCCCTGGGCCAACGGCAACCCTTTCTCACGCTCACAGCCACACACACAGGCTGCAAGGGGACTCCTCATCAGGACCCCACCTGAGGCAGGTGTGGCTGACAGAGCCTGTGCAGCAGCCTGCGCTGGGACAAGGGGACTCCGTGCCTCCCTGTCCACCCCTGAACACGGGTCCTGGTGTCCTGGAGCCCTTGGACCTGCACTCAGGGCAGCAAGTGGGGACAATGACTGCAGGTTGTCAGGCTCTGTCCCCCCAGGGTGAAGGAGGGAGTCTGAGAGATGCTTTCTGAGAAGGTCCTCACTGTCTGACCCCATGCTGGGGCTGGGGCAGGGGCAGGAGCAGGGGCTGGGGCTGGGACTGGGGCAGGGGCAGGGCCTGGGGCAGGGGCTGGGGCTGGGGCTGGGGCAGGGCCTGGGGCAAGGGCTGGGGCTGGGGCAGGGGCAGGGCCTGTGGCTGGCACAGAGGCTGGGGCAGGGGCTGGGGCAGGGGCTGGGGCAGGGGCAAGGGCTGGGCCTGGGGCAGGGGTTGGGCCAGGGGCAGGGGCTGGGCCAGGGGCTGGAGCAGGGGCTGAGCCTGGGGCTGGGGCAGGGGCTAAGGCTAGGGCAGAAGCAGGGGCTGGGCCAGGGGCAGGGGCTGGGGCTGGGGCTGGGCCTGGGGCTGGGGCAGAAGCAGGGGCTGGGGGCATGCCCCCCTCCGCCACCCAACACCCACGGTGGAAGGACCACCTGGTTCCTCGTCTAACAAGTCTGAGAGAAGTTTACGCTCTCCTCCCCACCCCTTACCTGGCTTACCTGCATGTGGAAGACTGGCCTCAGGTGCAAGTGTAGTCTTGTCCTGGACTCACTGCCCATGACCACGCCCGCCTGTGAGCCCATCTGCACCCCCGGGGCCCTTGCTGCCACCTGGACCCACCTGTGTCACCTCTGGGGTGGCCTGGCCCTTGGACTTGGAGTGTCCAGGCGGCCTGGGCTTTGCCTCTTGTGAGCTCCCTGCCAGCCCCGGGTGTGAATCTGGGGGTGCTGTAGCCTGGGCCGCTCTGTGCCCCTTGGGCCACCTCCCACCACCCTGCCAGCAGTGCCGGGCATGCCAACCCCTTCCGGCATCCACCAGGGACTTGCCCCCCAGGGTGGTGACCCCGGGTGACAGAAGCACACACATGACGACGAAGACAGGTAATTACGTGTCCTCACAGGCACTCTGATCTCCTAATCAATTCTTCTGGGCTTCCCAGACAGCTCTCTGCTTTTCATAATACAATTTAATTTTTATGTACAGATTTTCCTGAAGGGCATAAATGCATTTTCACTTTATGCCCCAGTAATTCAGTTTTAAACCAAGCATAAAAACTCAATAAACAGCAAAGAGCTAACTGCATATGCCAGGCCCGTGACCTTTCTCTGCTATTTTTGAATAAATAAGAAAGTGGGTAAAAGTCACATATGAAGTCGACTGAAGATTTTCCCATTGTCTGTTAGAAAATCAGCGGGAATTGACAATTATTTGATAGTTCATGCTTGAGAGAGCTCCCAATTGGGAGTGTGCGGCCCCGAGATTGGTTCTCAGGGGCAATCACGGGGAGACGGGGCGGCCTGCAGGCTCTCCTGACCTTGAAGCCACCCCCACCCGGGACGCCGTGACTGAGGCAGACTCTGCGCCCGGACGCCCGGCTCGGACACGCACAGGCGACAGTGGAGACTCGCGGAGACGGTGCGCAGGTGGGGAGTCCGATTGGCTTCGGGGGGCCGCGGGTGGAGGGGAGGCTGGAGCTGCAGCTCTGCGCCCAGGCCGAGTCCTGCAGGGGTCAGGGCAAGGTGTGGCGTGGGCCCCGTCGGAAGACTGGGGTGGGGCGAGCTCCCTCAAACCCCGCGTGGACGGCTGGCACCCGGGACCCTCCACATCACACGTCGCGACCCCAGCTCCACCCTGTTGCCCCCGGCCACCTCCCGCCAGGACACGGCCAGCAGCAGGACACGCACCCCTTTCCGAAGGCCCACACAAGGAGCGAGCGGACCCTCCCGGCCACTTTCCGCGGCTCCAGACACAGGAAAACACACCTGCTCAGCAGCTCCATCTTTGTCATCCTAGGCTCTAGAAGCTTCCTTGACTCTGGTCATTATGTCCTGTAGTGGTTCACGCATGAAGCCCCCTGTGTGTCCTGTGGGTGACCCAGGCCGGCCCATGTGGATGTGGCCACTGTCCGTGTCCCGTGAGTCTCTCCCCTTCCACAGCGTGAACCCGCCTGCCCGGTGGGTCTTGGGGCTCCGCGTCTGCCCCCCTCACGGACCGAGGCTGTGTCCGCCCACACACCTGGGGACGACCTGGGCAGCCTCAGTCACCGCAGGGACCAGCAGAGGACAGGGCACGAGAGGACAGATGCGAACGGGCAGACAGAGGACCCTGGGCTCCGTCCCGGGGAAGCCACAGGGCCCGGGTGCCAAGCAGGGTGGAGATGAACCGAGGAACCGGCTGCATGGAGGCCGTGGGGGCGGCAGGGGTGAGGGAGAGGTGAGGGCTGGGGCCAGGGCGGCGTGGCAGGGGCGCTCCCTCTGGGGCCTGCAGCTGGCCTGCTGCTCAGCTGGGCCCCTGCCCCGGGTCCGGGGCCGCAGCTTGCCATCCATGAGCCACGGCGTGTGCGCACGTGTGCGTGGGGGGTGTGTGTGGCCTACAGGGGTGTGGACGCACCTGCGCATGGGGGGCTGTCTCAGCTCAAATTCCATGTGCCTGGGCCACTTTCGGGGACCGTCCTGCCCCGCTCTTCACCCCGCCCCCACCCCCGCGGGACGCCTCATCAGCATCAGAACCGGGGCCATCGCTGGCTCCGCGGCTTGGAGCCTCATGGATATCTGCACAGGGCACCCAGGTGAGGGCGGCCCCTGCTCAGTTCTCCTCCAATCACGCCGAGCGCCCGGCGCCCTGCTGCTCCCGCAGGTGTGCCATATGCCACCCAATGCGGAGCTGGCGAGGGCGGCGGGACGAAGAGGCCAGGGAGGCACAGCAGGTGCCCTGGGGCTGCCGGGTGAGCTGCGGGGAGCACCGCCCTGAGCCAGGGTCTGGCTCACACACAGCCCCCTGCGGACGGTCAGCTGGCCTCAGCTGCGGCTCTGGGGGGCGGGGGGAGGCGGGGGGGGTGGGGGAGAGGTGAAGAAGGCGGGGGGAGGTAGGGGGAGGCTGTCATTTCAGGCTGCTGCTCCGTGGGAGACTGTCCTCTCAGGGCCCAGAACCTTCCCGGGAGGGGGCAGGCCAGCCACCCAGGTGAACTGGGTCCGAGGGCCTCACCCTGCCCCAAGGGGTCAGCCTTGTGGACGGAGGCCCGGCAGGATCAGAGCCCCCCGCGGCCCACCGGGCTGCCCTCCGACAGCCGCGTGGATGCGGCCGTGACCCCCCATGCGCCTCCCCTGCCTGTCTTCTCCCTCAGCGGCTCCGGGCCCACTCCTGGGGGCCCCCCACCCGCGCGGTGGCCTCACCCAGGAGCCTTCCGCCTGCCCACCCGTACCCTCCCCGGGCTCCCTTCCCGGCTCCATAAATCCAGACCAAAAGTCAGCAGCCACAGGAAGGGCGCACGGCGGGCGTGGGGCAGAGAAGAGCAGCGCTGGCATGGGGGGCGGCCAGCCCGAGTGCCGCAGTCAGGGGGCCCTGGCTCCACAGAGTGGGGGTTCCAGGGGCAGATTCCGGCTGCTGGAAGGGCCGCTGGACCTGTGAAGGCCCAGGCCAGGCCCCAGGCCCAGAGGGGGCCCCGCAGGACCAGCCAAGAGGGTCCCCAGCTGCGTGCAGGATGGAGACCAAACGAGCCCACCCGAGGGGAGAGCAGAGCTCACCTGAGGCTTGGAGAGCACAGCTACAGGTGGAGCGTCCGGGGGACTCTGAGGGGAAGGGAGGGCACGTCCCATCTCTGTTCGGGGTCTGGGGTCTGATTGAGGGTGGGCCCCAAGGACGTGCCCTCTTGGGCTCCCGGGAGCAGGTGAGGACACAGCGAGGGTGCAGGAGCCAGGGCTGTGGCATCCCTCCCTGACGGTCTGACACACATGCGGGTCCTCAGCCACCCGCACCTGGTCCACATGAGAGCAGCCGCTGTGTCCTTGGCCCTGAGTAGGACACACCGCATGCAGTGAGAGGCTTGTGCAAGGTGGGGGTGCAGGTGCCCACGAGGCAGACGTGGGGAAGGGAAGGAGCGCACGGTTCACCTGCCAGTTTCCCCACCTCACCTGCCCCAGGGGACAGGGAACCGGACGCTGGTCACGTGATGTTGGGGCGGGACCCCCTTGCCAAGAAACTGGAAGATGTGAGATCCCCGGCAGTGGGGACCACCGGGCCAGAGAGGATGGGGGCCCGGGGGCGAGGCAGGGCAAGAGCACACTGGGCCTCAGTCTCCCCATTTGTGAAATGTGCCAACGAGGAGAGGTTCTCACAAAGGCCCTTTTGCTCAGGAGGCTTCTGTCCACCTGGCCCACCCCCCCATGTCTCATAGAGCCCAGCCTTGCACACTCGCTGCCCCACAGCCAGGCTGGGCCCTGGGATGCATGGCTAATGTCACAGAACATGTTCTGTGTTCTCACCCAGGCCCCAGGAAGGCACCTGGCCCTGAGGCTGGCGGGTGGGCCCAGCAGGAGACAGGGATGGGGACGGGAATGGGGCTCTGCAGTCCCAACCTGGCCGAGGTCAGCACCAACACACCCCTGCCATGTGTTCTCTCCACAGGGTCACCATCTGCCTCTGAGGTGTGGTGCCCTGGACTGGGAGTGATGGTCAGCTGCCCTGCATCCTGCATCCCTGCATCTCTGCATCCCTGAATCTCTACATCCCTGCATCTCTACAACCCTGCCTTCCTGCATCCTTACATCCCAGCATCCCTACATCCCTGCATCCCTACATCCTGGCAATCCCACATCCTAGAATCCTGGCACACCCTGGGTGCTTGCTGCCCTGTGGGCCACACATAATCCTCACCTGCACCCCCTCCCGTGAAATGTGGAGGGCATTTCGGTAGGAACCACATTCCAACAGACCTGGGGCACGCGGAGAATCCCAAACCACTATCCTTCCAGGAGATAGTGCTCCTGCTCTGGCCCAGAGCAGACAGTTGCTTGCGTGCACTGCCTCTGTGCTCGGCTGCCCAGCAGGGCTCTGTCCTCCACTTGGGAGTCCCCGGCTGCTGTCCAGGCCCCTCTGCCCAGCACCACCCAACAGAACCTGGTGCAGCTGTGATGTCACTGCCCTCGGCAGGCTGCCACCCCAGCCACCCAGCCCGGAAACCGCTCTCAGCTCAGCCTTCCCACGGCCTCATCACCTGAGACCCTCCTGATCCTGAGAAGCCTGACGCTCCCTGGACAGACCCCAAAGTAGAGTCAGGGGCTGGCGGGTGGGCATCCAGCCTTGCTCCCACAGGTGGTTTCCAAAGCCCTGTGTGGTGGCTGGGTCCCCGGGAGCTGAGTGACAACCCTGGGGCACCCGTTAGCAGGGACAGAGCACAGACGCCTGTTACTGATCGTCCAGGCTGTGTGAGCTTTATTCATTCAGCAGGTGTGTGGAGCAGTCAGATGGGAAGGATTCAGAGGTGAGGCAGGTTGGAGCACCCACTTGAGCCCACAAAATACATCCCTCATAGCAGGGACGCCAGGGTGGCTCAGCGGTTGGGTGTCTGCCTTCAGCTCAGGTCGTGATCCTGGGGTCCCGGGATCGAGTTCTGCATCGAGCTCCCCACAGGGAGCCTGCTTCTCCCTCTGCCTGTGTCTCTGCCTCTGTCTGTGTCTCTCAGGAATAAATAAATAAAATCCTTAAAAAAATAATAAATAAGTTCTCCGTAGCAGTGAGCCACAGCACAAAGGGCTGGTGCTATTCATTCTCGTGACGTACACATGATGACAGACACTCCCAGGAGGCCCACGGGGTATAGGTTTGCAGGACGAGGTGCTGCTGATCACTGCAGTGAGAACCTGGACACCCACCTATAGGCCGCCCGGCTGCTCGCGACTCTCTGCATTTCATTTTTTTTTTTTAAGATTTTATTTATTTATTCATGAGACAGAGAGAGGGTCTCCTCTCCCAGGTCCCGGGTCTCCAGGATCACGCTCTGGGCTGAAGGTGGCACTAAACCGCCGAGCCCCCCGGCCTGCCCGGCTCTGCATTTCTGAGCAAATTTTAGAATGAGCTCACTCCACTTCCACCCCAAGATATTGCCAGAATTTTGACAGAGCTGGAGACCACACGATGCATTAAATCCAGGCAAGAATTTGCATTTTCACGCTGGGTCTCCAGTGCATGAGCATGATGAACTCCTCCACTTACACAAGTCTTGGTTCCCTCAGTGGGTACTTTTGCAATATTTGTATTGCAATTCAGTGTAAAAGCGTCACATGTTTTGTCCTCTGGGTTCCTTTGCAAAACACGTCGAAAATGATGTTATTGCAAACGATACTGTTTTCTTGACTTTACTTCCTCCTTGTTTGTGCCCAACACAATAAAAATATAATCGATTTCTGTATATTGGGTGCAGTGATATTGGTAAATTCACTGATTGGCTTTCCTCGTTTGTAGACTTTGTAAGATTCTTCAGCCATGGAATCAGGTGAAAAGGGCACTGCCCCCCGCCCCCATCCCCATCCTTCCCAATCTGGATCCTTACTATTTGTTTTCCCCGTTTATATATTTTTCACGCTTGGTCTCGGCACCATGTAGAGGGGAGCACTGGTCACCCACACAAGCGCTTCCCCCAGCCATCGCCACGCCTGCCATCTGGGGACACGCAGGCCCTGTCTCCCCAAAGCAGACAAAGCAGGACTCTCATCTGCCGCGAGTCTTCCTGGGATGCGCGCCACTGAGGGCCTGGGTAGGAAATGCAAGGTGTCAGCCCCGTCCCTGAGTCGGCAAGGACGGCACGTCCGGCCCCTGTGCCTCCTCCTCGTCTCCCTGCCACTGTATCAGACGACCGATCTCCGAACAGGATACAGAAGTGTGTCCTGACAAGTTATTAAAGTCAGACTTTCCTGACACAAGTGTCGATGATGGGCCTGATAGGCTTGGGAATGACGGCAGGCCGTGCCAACTATGGTATTTCCCATAAATCCAACGAACGATGGGAGAGGAGAGAACAGATAAACAAAATACGATATCATGATTCACATTCTACGCAGCCATGAAACCGCTACAGACTTGGATCTCAGCTTGAAAACTCGTGAGGTGTGCCATGGATTCTCCTTTCTGTCTTTATTTTTTAAAGGTTTTATTTATTTATTCTTGAGAGACCCAGAGAGAGAGGCAGAGACACAGGCAGAGGGAGAAGCAGGCTCCCTGCGGGGAGCCCGATGTGGGACTCGATCCCAGGACCCAGGGGTCACGCCCTGGGCTGAAGGCAAATGCTCAACCACTGAGCCCCCCGGGCGCCCACGTCACAGATTTCCAAAGTAATTTCAGGGGGACGGAGCAGCAGGTTTGAAGATGACCGACCCAAATGCAGTATCACAAGCAAGTGCGCAGGGTTCTTAGGAGACAAGTGACAGTGGGAACCATGCACTTATCGGCGAGACGCCGCACAGCATCCCCGTCACACCCAGGGATTAAATCAGCCACATTATGTTGAGCGAAAGAACAAAGTCCCAAAGAGGCTATAATTTCTTTTACATTGTCAAGCACTAAAACATAACATAATTTTTAGGGGCACCTGGGCAGCTCAGCAGGTGAGCATCTGCCTTCGGCTCAAGATGTGACCCCAGGGTCCCGGGATTGAGTCCCACATCGGGGTCCCCACAGGGAGCCTGCTTCTCCCTCTGCCTGTGTCTCTGCCTCTCTCTCTGGGTCTCTCAGGAATAAGTAAAATCTTAAAAAAAAATAAAAGATAATTTTTAAACAGAGACACGCAGGAAAGCATACGACTCAGAGTGAGACGATGGCAGCCACCTGGGTGGCGGTCGTTCACTCTCCGAATCCTCAGGAGAACCACCCACGGGTGTGTTGCGGGCTGTGGCCGTGGAAGCACCAGTTATGTCCTTCTGGCTCTTTTGTGAACAACCGGAACATGACGCACTGTCACCCCGGCCCCGTGGCTGGTGCAGCAGGACCAGGGCTCAAACTCTGTTTCCCTGCCCTTCCCTTCCCTTGCTTGGCCAAGCGTCAGGGTCGTCATTTGTCCCTGATCTGATTTGAGACCGCCTCTCTCGAAACACCGAATGGGACAGGCTGCGTCAATACACACGGGCAGGCTCGCATACTCACGCGACAAAGTGAAGTAGAAGGGGCTGCATTCTGGGGAGGCTTGATCTCGAGAGTTCATGGGATGATATTCGCTAATGCAAACACCATGTGCGGGCATGACACAGGGTCACAGGAGGGCGGGGCCTCACCTGCCAGCCTCCACCCTGCAGACAGGCTGCCCATCCGCTGCCTGTGATGCCTGCAACGTCACCTTGCTCCCGGTGACCAGGGATCAGAGGCCATCGGGTGTGCAGGGAGCAGGGCGGCCTGTCTTGTCCCTTTACACACACACATCCATGCTGCTGGGGAAATATTAACAAGCAAAACCAAGTCTTCACAAGCACAGAGTTTCTCCAAACAGGAGTAAAGACAGAAAGCAGGTGCATTTGTGAGTGGGCACCAGGGAAGGGCAGGACGACCGTGTGGGCAACCTGCTAAGAAGTCACAAAGATGGAAGGGACATCACCCGCACTTGGCCAGGGGATCCAATCCATCCACCCGTGTCCTCAGGAGGAACACAACTAGGCTGTGAGCACGGGGCCGGTGGGCGTGTCGCCTCAGCAGGGGAGGCCCCGGAGGCCCCCCGTAGTGGCCCTTCCCCTTGGGGCAGGAGGCAGCTCCACAGCGGGGAACAAGGCGCCCGCACAGGTGGGCTCCCCCCTCCCGGGGCCGGGGGCGCAGGGCCAGCTGCAGCTCACGACCAGTAGAATAAAGCCTCTCGTTTTCAACGTGCATCTGTCCTTACAACACACATACCCACACGCGCACACACGCACCCCCTGCATTTCGGACTCCTCGTCATGACGTGTGCACAGCCTTTCCATGGCGCGGTCGGTGGCCCCGTCGACGTGTCCCAGAAAACAGGATGCGTGCTGCCTTTTGGAAGTAGTGACACAGAAGGGGCCAGCGGGGGACGCCCAACGGCCGCGGTGCGCACTGGGCCCCCCACCCCCGGGGGCTCCCTGGAGCCTCTGTCCTCTCCTGACGAGCCACAGCCCCCGGCCAACCCAGGGCCCCTAAAACTTCCTTGCTTCCAAATCCCCGTCTTGCTACTGCAGGCCCAGCTCCGTGACCTGGGGACCGTCTCCCTTCCAAATCCTGGCATCAGCTTCCAGGCTCCCCAGAGAAGCACAATCACAGCCCCACGCGCCCTCGGCCAGCTCCAAGCAGCCTCCTGCAGGGCGGCCTCCGGTTGCACACACGTGGCCAAGCCATCTGTGCAAAGCGTTTCTAAGGAGAGGCAGCGTGGGCGGCGGCCTGCGACCATGGGCGGCAGTGGGAGGAGCGCATCCAGCCGGCCAGTGCCGTCCTGCTCCACGCTGCTCATTTGGGGAAGATGGGTGGAAGGGCCCGTGGGTGTCCCGCGGAGGCCGCTGCCGGGAGCTGACCCAGGCGGTGGGAGCGCAGCTCCTCCCTTCTGCACGCAGGGATTAATACCTGCGGGGCAAGAGGCCCGGGACACCCCACCCGCCTCTCTCCCGCTCCGCAGCCACCCGGCTTCCCCTCCTGGATCATGGGGGTGGGCGGGGGGTAACCAGCAAGCACCCACCACTGGCACAGGAAATAGGATGCCACATCCCTGCGCCCCCGCCCCCGGGCTCGCAAGGTGCTTCTCGTTGACAACGATAAAATCTACCCTGAATTTCACACTCCCCTTCCTGGCTTTTCAGACAAGATTACTTTCCCCTCCCCACGGAACTCACACCCATAAATAGCGTATTATTTACATTTGTCTTGTTTGGAACATTGTAATAAATGGGCCGAGGCGGAGTCTAGTCTAGGCCTTGGTGTTTTTTTCTGTTTTTTGTTTTGTTTTCTCTTCAAATACCGTGTTTTTGATAATAATCAGGGCTCGATACGTGGAGCTGAGATTCGGCTGCCGTATTCTAGGTCACGGACGCGCCTCACCCCTTCTCCTGCAGGCGGGCATCGACGTGACCCCCCCCCCCACCTCTGCTGCTGTCATGCCGCCGGGTGTGAGGACACCCAGAGTCTCCAGGCCACACACCAAGAGGCGGCCATTGACCCGCACGAGATGCAGGTGTCCAGGTGTCTGGCGACCCCAACGATAGCGTGCGGGAGCCCCGCTTCCACAGCCGGCTCCTTGACGATCCTGGCCGCGTGCATGCGTGCGTGTGAGCACATGAGCACATGCACGAGATGGCGTCTCCCCTCGCCCTAGCTTACGAACAACACTGAGGGTCCCTCGGCACGTTCACGCTTACCCAGCTGCTCCCCCACAGGCCCCGTGCACCCCTGTGCGTGGACCCACCTGCTGTCACTGGCCCATTGCGAGGGTTTGTGCCCCTGAGCGCCCGCCTACCGTCCACCATGTGGTTCACAACCACGTTCTCCAGCTTTGCAACAACCTTCACCACCGTCCTCATGGATCGGTCGCAGAGCAATGTGGCTTGACTTTAATATAATTTAAACCACCGGACTCTACTCCCCTACTTTGCACTCCCTGTGTCCCATTAGGAGCCCCCCACTGTGTTGGCTTCTAAGAGTCATCACTGCATCTTTTATATCTTGGTCTTTAATCCAAATAGAAGGCATTTTTGCACATGGTGGGAAGTGGAATCAGCTTCCACTTCCCTTGTCCTGAAAATAAGCAGCACCACGTACTGAAGCGTGTGAGTGACACACGTGACCCCGCGGTCTTCCCCTTAAGCAACGGTGGTGAGCGCTGCTTCCCGTGTCTACCCCATTCCGTGTTATAAAGGCAGTTGCTCGGGACCTGCCTCCTAAAAAACAAAAAACAAATAACAAAAAACAAAACAACAACAAAAAACAATGAAAACAGAGAAGAGAAAGAGGAAAAAGATGTTGGGATTTTAACTTTTAATTAGAAATGAACTGACTTTATAACCGAGGTCGAGGGGAAATCTTTACAACATCTTCACAGCCGTGCCCCTAGCCCATGGTGCACCTCCCCCTAAAATTTTTCGGGGATTTTGTCATTTCCTCCCAAAATGTTTTATGCGTGTTTTCTTACTTAGATTGTGGCAGGTGTTCTCAATTTTTTTTATATTATTGTCAATGTTTTATTATTCAACCATTTGATTTCATGAGATAATTTAACCAAAGCATTTGAGAAAACCATATCATTTTGCTCCTTTGTTTTATTAATGCCAAGAAATCCAGAATTGACTTCTGCTGTAGAACCCCCACTCCATTCCTTTGTAGGATAAACCCAAATCGGAATGACCTCTTTTCCTTTTTACATACTATCGCGTTCTTTTTGCTCTTATTAATAACTTTCTACCGATACCCACGGACACTCATGGTCCTGTTCATACTTTTCTCCTTTAGGAGAAATTGTCTTGTTTGCAAGTGTCATGTTTGGGACCCATGCTTTTCTGCTGTCAAGCTTAAAGAGCAGCTTCATATGATGTTTTGAGAAATTCCTACTGTATATATGGTGGAAAATTTGCATTTTTTCCGTAAGTATTTGGTAGGATTTGCCTTTTAAGAAGCCAGTGCTGTGCTTTCTTTGCGGGAATAGCTTTTATCTCTGGTTCAGATCCATAAATGGCAAGATGAGTCTTTAGGGTTCTTGCCCCCTTTCCTCCTCTTCAATTAGATATGTTGTCTTTCCTGTAATTTGTGTAGTCCACCTGATTTTTAAAATTTATTGGTGCTAAATTATCCCGACTCTTTTCGGTTGTGGCTGCTTCTGAAGGTATGGCCCTATTTTTTTTTTATTCCCCCAAACATACGCTGTGGGCTAGTCCGCTTTCCCAGTGCTCTTGATGGGGACGTGCGGTCCCAACGCTCTTCCCAAAGAACCGCCTTCCAAGTGGGTGGTTTTCATTTTCCAGCTCATTAACTTCTGTGCCTCGTTACCTTCATGCTACTGTATTTTTTACTCTATTTTTAAGTCTCTTGTGTTCTGCAATACTCTTTGGCTTATTGACATTTTGATTAAGTATTAATTCATATAATGATAGGATATTAAATCTGCGTGGAGAAGAACATCCTTCGTCTTTCCATTTGTACAGACTGTTTTTTTTTTTTTTTAAGTTTGTTGGCAGATGGTTGTGTTGATAAGCTAGCACACAGCTAGATGGCCTTCGGATGCGTGTGGAGACTTCCCGGCTGCCCCACTGGTTAGGTTCTCATGGCCACCAGGACGGTGGGGTGAGGGGTCCCGGCGCCCCAGCCCTCACCCCCCAGCTCGGGGCTGCCTTCTTGCTCCGTGCCGCGTCTTCCCACAACGTCATGGAAAAACAATCATAGAGGAGGTCGCCTTTGAGATGGTTTCCCGCGTAGCACATCACCCTTGAACGCTCAGGCTTGCGTGAGCCTTGGGCTGGTCCGCGTGGCCCGGCGACACCCCGCTGCCAGACAGCAGGACACGGGTTCCACGCTAGCCCGTCCTGCTCCCGGGGAAATGCCTCTGGGTGGTGTCAAGGGCAAGTGTGTGTGTGACGCTGGGAGAGACCACCCGCTGCCCTCAGAGCAGGCCGGCCACTGGCCTCTCCTCCTCCCCCTCCTCCCCCTCCTCCTCCGCCTCCTCTTCTCTTCTTCCTCTCTTCTCCTCCTCCCCCTCTTCCTCTCTCCTCCGCTTCCTCATCCTTCTTCTCTTCTCTTCCTCCTGTCTTCTCCTCCTCTTTCCTTTCCCTTCCTCCTCCACTTCCTCCTCCTCCCCTTCCTCTTCTTCCTTCTCTTCCTCTTCCTCCTCCCCTTCCTCTTCCTCCTTCCTTTCCTCTTCTTCCTTCTCTCCTTCATCCTCCCCTTCCTCTTTCTTCTCAGCTTCCTCTTCCTCCCTTTCCTCTTCCTCCTCCTCCTCGTCCTCTCCTTTTTTATTTCATTCTTTTATTTTCTCACTTCTTTATCCTATTTTCAGTTAGTCAGCACACAGTGTGCTGCTGGTTCCAGGTGTAGGATACGGTGACTCGTGGCTCCACACGACCCCCGAGCTCACCAGGACAGGTGCCTCCTCTCCCTGTCCCTGTGTGCCCCCTCTGCCTCTCCCCTCTGGTGACCATCCATGTGCTCCTATAGTTCAGAGCACTTCTTGGTTTACCTCTATCTCTCCTTTTTCCCCTTTGTCTTAAATTCTCACCATGAGTGAGATCACACAGTTTTGTCTTTCTCTGACTTATTTCACTTTGCACAACCCTCTCTAGTTCCACCTGCCCAGGACACCTTCTAATACAACCACTCAGAGCTGAAGCCCCCCAAAAGCGAGTGACCCCACCCTACCACCCTGTAAGTACCAGGTGCCTGCTGCCCTGCTCCCCATCCCCAGGGCGGAAGGCCATCCTTTCTCCATCTGTGAGGATCTGGAATCGGGAAATAGGGAGCTGTGATGCTCAGGGAGCTGCCCGCAGCTCCGAGTGGGCAGCAGTGCCTCTACCTGTGTGTTCATGATTCAGTGCCCCCGCCTGGCGTGTCGACACGACCCCCAGGTGCAGGGCGGCTGACCCGGCTGACCACGGTGGACGCCCCCCACACCTAGCTGCCTCCTGCCTCTGCTTTGATGAAGCTTCTGTTCAAGTCTTTTGCCCATTTTTAAATAGCGTTGCCTGTTTTCTCACTGCTGGGTTTCAAAAGTTTTCTTTTCACAATCCAGGTGAAAATATCTGCCGCATATGTGTTGCGCAGATGGCTCCCCCTGGTCAGCAGCTTGTGTTTTCTCTGCCTTCATGGTCTCTTTGAACGAGCCATACTTATTAATCCTGATCCCTTCTCATCTCTCCAGCGTTTTCTTGCCACGTCCAAGATCCCCGGGCTCCAGGCCACCGGCAATCCAAGCACCTCCTTCCAAGGCGGCAGAGCGCATCCTCCACGTTTCAGTCTACAGCTCATTTGGGGTTAACTTCTGCATGAAGAGCGAGACTTAAGTCAGGGTTCCTCTTTTTTTTTTCTTTTGTAAATGGATATCCAATTTCTCCGACACCTTTTGTTGAAGGACCATTCTTTCCCACTGAATGGCCTCTGGTCCATTGTTAAAAGTGAATTGGCCACATCTGTCTCCTTCTGAGCGCTTCCCCCTGTTCCATCGATCTTTCTGTTTATCTCCTCATGAATATGACAGGCTCTCGATGACGCGGCTTGAAGCCAGTCGTATGATAAGAGAGCGTAAATCCTCCAGATTTAAATTTTTTTTTAATTTTTTTTTGTTTTTGCTCTGAATTGTTTAGGCTCTTCCAATTTCTTTGTCTTTTGATGGAAATTGTAGAATCAGCTCGTCCGTACCCACAAAAAAGACCGTGCTGAGATTTTAAACAGACTTAGTATCCACCTGTAGACGCAAGTTTGGGGGGGGAACCATCATTTTCCCTGCGCTGCACCTTCCTCAGGGACCGGCTGTGTCCCTGCGCCCCTGACATCCCCCGGGATCATGCGGTTGGCACCGCTCAGGGTCCCACACGCGTCCTGTCCACTCGGCCGCTGGGCGCCCGGTCCTCAGCGTGTTGTGAACCACACCATTTTACTGATGGCAGATTTCAGCGCCTTTTGCCACGACGCAGAAATGCGAGTGACCTGCCCTCCTTACTCTCCCCTTCCTTCTACTTGGTTTAGATTCCCCTGCCTTTTTCCCCTTAAAGTGGAAACCTACATTATTGAGTTCAGATGCTTTTGCTTCTTAAAATGCATGATTAACTCCATGAATCTCCTTCTTAGAACTCGGTGAGCTACGATCCTACAAATTTTAATAGGAAATATTTTCATCTTTCTTCAATTCCAACCATTTTCTAATTTCTACAGAGGCGGTCTCTCCACCCTCGCACTATTTAGACATGGGTTATTTAATTTCCAAGTGCTCAGGTTATTTTCCCGCTATTTTTCTCCACGTGAGCGCTTGATCCCATTGTGGCCAGAGAACACACTCGCTGTGATTTCAGGTCCTGAAAGTGCGTGAAGGTTCGTTCCTCGAGCCTGGCCCCTGTGTCCCGAGCCGGTGGATCCGTGAGCCTGGCTGAGCTGCGTGTTTGCTCTCCAACGCCGCGTCTCCCTGACGCTCTAACCGTGGATGCATCCGTGACCGGGAGGGAGCACAGAGGCCTTCAGTTATTTAAGACTTTGTCCGTTTTTCCTTCCAGTCCGTAGATTTTGAAGCCACACTTTCAGACACACACGCACGTGGTGCCCCCGTTGTGTGTTCGGGGTGAGCTGGCTGTTGACCAGGAGGCAGCGTGCCCTCCCCTCCGTCCCCCTGGCAGCCTCCTGAGCCCGCCTCGCTCCATCCTGCTCTCCTGGCCCGTGTGCGCAGGGCACTTCCCACTCCATCCCGGCGCCGTGAGGCCAGGTTGTCACGACACCTGAAGTGAGTTTCCTGCAGCTGCGTGGACCGGGCCACACTTTCCCGTCCGTGTGATCACACCCCCAGCCCATCTGTCTGAACCATTGGTCTACAATACAAATTACCCATATGTCTGCAGCTCCCTCATCAATTCTGTCCTGATCCTCCATTGCTCTCGGCCCCCGCTCTTCCTTCCTCGCTCTGGTGACCTGACCCAGTGTTAAGGCTCCACTCCAAGCTGCTGCAATCCCTGCTCCCAGAGCTCCCGCCGTCACCCTCACCCGACCTGGGCCTTGTTCCCCACCAGGTGCTCCCACATTCAGAGCAGGTGGACAGATGTGAGAGGGCACCGTCGTGGGCCTAGGGCGGCTTCTCCAGTCCAGTGCGTCTCGTCCAACAGGAAGTCCACCACCATGCAGGGTGGGGGTGCTGAGGTGCCCCCACCCCCTCGGCCACTCTGGTTGCTCCCGTTGCCCTGCCTCCCTGACATTGTCTGGGCCGGGGTTTAAGGTAGCACAGGTGAGGGAGAGAACAGTGGGGAGGACAGGCAGGGGTGGCTCCAGGGCCCGGAGACCCTCATTCGGGAAGCAGAGCCACAATCCTCCAGGACCCATCTGCCACCACCCAGGGCCACGTCTGTGTCTGGGGACACAGAAGCACACGGGGAGTGTGGGGCTCATGGCCAAGTGGGCTGTCCTTGAATGCTGGTCCTCCCCCCATGTACCGTGAACGTCAGGCAGCGGCTCCGTGCGTTGAATCCAGGGTTTACAGTCGCCATCGGGGACAGATGTTGGACCCTGGCTCACGGGTGCCAACGTGTCCCGGTGGACGCCCCAGAGACTCAGACCCCAGACAGGCAGATGCAACAAGCAAGAGGGTTTATTGGACGTTTGCGCAAACGGGCTCTCCGCCTCAGAGGTGGCAGAGCCCCGATTAGCAATTACAGGCATCTTTTAAAGGCAAAAAACCGCGGGAGTAGCATAGCATTCGGGTTATGACATGATTGATTTCTTTGAAGGTCAACACGACCATGTTCAGGGACTTTCCCAGTCAGGGCGAGGGGGGATAGTTTTTTTATCTCGGAAAAACAGAATGTTTTTGTTGCTTGAATTCATGGGAGGCGCCTGGATGAGCTGCCTCAGGGTTAGGCCTGGTCCCACTCACGGGGGGGGGGGGGGGGGGGGGGGGGGGGGCGGGGGGGGGGGGGGGGGTTTCTTCACAGACAGGGCGCAGTGGGCCGGCTCCATCGGACCCAGAACCAGAACTCTCCTGGACAGGTCACGATGAGAACAGAAGAACATCCTTTGTCATACATGCTCCTTTCCTCTTGTTTGTACCACATTTAAAACTCAGGTCTCTGAGCGAACCCAAGAAGACCGCGCCAGCTCGGAAGCGGTGTGGCCAGCGGGACTCAGAAGTGGCTCCTGACTTCTACTGAAACACTTTAAAGTCTTCCTGCTAAAATCACATTTGCTGTTGCTTTGGGTAAACTCTTAATTATGTTAAGGAAATTCCTTTGTATTCCTAAATTGCACAATGTTTATTAGGCTCCTTGCAGATTTAATAATTTTTTTCAATATCTATCAATATTTTACTTTATTTTTTTCATCTGATTTATCTACAGAACGAATCAGATTGGGGAATATTCTGATATTAAGCAATATGGAGGGCAGCCCCAGTGGCCCAGCGGTTTAGCGCCGCCTTCAGCCCCGGGCAGGATCCTGGGGTCCCGGGATCGAGTCCCGCATTGGGCTCCCTCCCAGTGTCCCCCCCAGAGGTCTCTCCTTTCTGTGCCCTTAAAAAAAAAATCTTTTTTTAAGGAAAAGCAATACGGATGTTTCTGGAATAAATCACACCTTGTCACACTATTCCAGTCTTCTGAGGCATCTCCAGTCTGTCTGCTGACACATTACGTGGAATCCTTGGCATCTGCTCTGTAATCAGAGCATTATTTTAAAGGGATCACAATGACACTTGTGTCCAGAAGTGAAATTAGGCGTTTCTTACTTCTTCCAGGACACAATGTTTAATAATATCGTAATTACCCGGTAATTCAGTAGATCTCAGCTGTGAAACCATTTGATCCTGGCTCCGTAGGAAAGTGATATTTTTAAAGCCACTTTCCAGGCTCTCAGCTAATTAAAAAGAAAAAGATTTTATTTGTTTATTCCTAAGAGACACAGAGAGAGGCAGAGACCCAAGCAGAGGGAGAAGCAGGCTCCCTGCGGGGAGCCTGACACGGGACTCGATCCCGGGACCTCAGGGTCCTGGCCTGAGCCAAAGGCAGACACCCCACCGCTCAGCTACCCAGGCGTCACCGCCCGTGAGCCCCGTGTCCACTGGAGAAGCGTCCAACCATCCTATACGTGACTCTTTATTTACATCCCGTATTCTGAGCCAGAACAAACGCTGGTTCTGGGGGGAACCAGGTGGGAGACACCACGGGCCCGTAGGCTCCGGGGCTCAGTGGATGCACAGCGTGGCCGGGGCCCCCAGCTCTGGAGGCGGGTGACCCCAGCACAGGCGCCTGGGAGGCCCCCACACCCACTAGCAGCAGGGGCCACCCTTCCATGACCCACTTTGGGTTTCACTGGCTTCAAACTGAAGACAAAGTTCTGTGAAATGGCAGCCAATTCTCATATTTACTGGTGTTTGTGGGGAAACCCGGGGTGGACTTGGGAGGGTCACCCACAGACACGAGAAGAGCATCGCCTGCGAGAAAAGCACAACATAGTCGCCAGACTTGGGGTCTGGGGTGCTTTGCAGCCCTTCCATGCGTTTGCGGTTCCCCCGAGCCGGTCTCCGGATCCTGCAGCCAACACACTCCCCTCTGCCGTGCTCTGCTCCTGGCGATTTCTTACCTGGAATCCTTTAGCTTCACATGCATTTATCTGCCATATTTCTGTGCCCACGACTCCATTAGAATTTATGCAGCAATTGTGCTTCTGATCATTGACTAGTAAATGCCCTTCACCTCCGAGTAAAACCCCACCCGGCCCGCGGGCGCCCACGCGAGTGTCTGGCTTCTTTTCCTTATTTTGCGTTTGCCTAGGATTTCTGCTCATCTCAACATTTATTTTTCTTGACCATATCTCATGCAAACTGCGGGTCCGTGGCTTTTGTTATCAAATCTGCTGGGCTTGTCCCTGCGGGAGGGAGTCGGTCGCTGACCGTGCACACAAATGGCAGGCGTGAGTGTTCCCCTTTCCTCTTATTTTTGTCACTAATCCTGATCCCGTCCACGTGCTTGTCCTTACCATTATCATAACAGTTAATTATATTTAAACAACGTAAGAACGCCATAAAACAGCAATTGTAATTTGTGATAATAATTATTAGTGCATCGGTTTGTTCAAATTGCCATCCGGCACCGGTTTTTCCAGTTGAGTACAGGAGAGCTGCTCCCACCCGAGAGCCTGCCCGCCCCCCGCAGCCCTCCCTTCCCCTGCCGCCCTCCCCCAGGCCCTCCTCCCCCCAGGGCCTTTCTGCCGGGCATAGGCCTCCTTCCCTGTCCAGCTGCACCCTCTGCTGACCCTTTGGCCTCAGAGATGGTCTCTCCCATCTGTTCCCTGGGTCTGATCTTGGCCACCTCATCTCCATCCCGTTTCCAAGGACCTCACTTAGGGTGACCCCCCCACCCCGTCCAAAGGCCCTAAGTTAGAAAGTCGTGCTGCACGTGTCCAGGTAGTTCTTTCTGGTGCACTGACCCCATAAGTGCTCTCAGTGTCTCATCCAGTTTTGGTCTCTCCTCCCAGCACCCACCCTGGTCTCCCCTCCCCCACCAGGTCTCTCCTCCTCCCCCAGGTCTCTCTTCCAGCACTCCCCTAGAGGTCTCTTCTCCCCTCCAGAGGTCTCCCCTCCCAGTGTCCCCCCCAGAGGTCTCTCCTTTCTGTGCCCTTTTCCAGGACGGCTCCCAGCCCACAGGCCTGTAGTCTTGATAACCTGTCAGTGAAGGCCACCTCCAGGAACAGACCTCAGTGCCCCCCCCCAGATTACTGCAGTGAGAACAGCCCCTCCCCATCCACCTTCCCCGTAGCTGCCCTGTCGTCCCTTCAGTGGCCCCTGGAGACCCCTCCCCATTCAGCGCAGGCACAGGGAGCTGGGGAGGCATCATCCCTGAGTCCACGGGGCCTGTGTGCCGGGCTCCTGAGCCTGGAGGAGCCACGGTGGGTGGAGGGGCCCACTGGCCAGGAGCTCTTGGGGACCCCAGGTGCTACCCGCGCCCCTGAGACCCCTCCCACTATCAGCGTGGGACTCGGCAGCCCATTACATCCCCTGGGCACAGTATGTGGCCTGGAAATCGAAGCCGGTGACCAGTGAGCCTCTCTTGTCGTCGTGAGGCGCACCAAACTCTGATGCCTCGGGCAGTGACATCTGCTCTGATGGTTGTCACCCTGCATCCCTTAGCTGTCACTGTTCAACCCCGCGGGGGCCTGGTCACGCCACCGGTGAGGCACTGGGTCAGGGAGGGAGGGGTGAATGAGCGGCGATTCCCGCCGGGCCCAGGCCCCTCTGGGGGAGGCCGAGGACAGCGCAGGGACGCTGGTGTGAATGAGCCAGTGGGCGGCCTGGGGGTGACACCAGCCCTGGCTCCGCCTGCGGGGAAAATGCCCCCTCCCCACGTCTTCTGAGTCAAGCATTGGGGGTGGGGATCCGGGGCAGGGCCACGACACAGCAGCCCCTTGGGGGAGAGGTCCTCAGGGCTCCGAGGCTGCTGATCCCAGCCTGGGTGGAGGGCCCCCTACCCTGCAGGCACCATCTTGCCACCGCCCACGCCTGGTCAGGTGTTCCAGTTTCGGGGCTCCCCAGCAAAGGCAGCCCGGCCTGTGTTCCTGTTCAGGTAAGGAGTAGAACCCAAAGGAAGACATTAGGGGGATCAAGGAGCCCTTTGCTCCTGACACTGGAAGAGGAGGCCCGGGGTCTGTCTGCCAAGTGCTCTGGGGGATACTGAGTCACAGCCCAGGGGGGTCAGCACGGCCGCAGCTGAGCCTGCAGAGCAGGATGGGAAGGAGTGGGTGAGGCCCCAGGTTATGCATCCAAGCAACCCTATTGGGCCTATTTCTCCTTCTCCCTCTGGGGTCACAGGGCGTTCCCCCTCCCAGGGGGGGGCATCAGCCACGGAAATCCTCTCCTGCCCAACAGCCCAGCCGTGTCTCTGCCACGGGCCCCTCGCATGGGACCAGGGCCACCATCTGTCCCCGACGTCACGGTGTCCTGCCCGGGAGGATGCGGGAAGCCTGAGAGGTCGGCGACGTCGGTGGCTGAAAACGAGTCCCTTGTCCGTGGCTCCCCCCAGATTCCTGGGCACTCGTCTCTGGTCTAAAAGTTGAAATGGAAGCAATTACGCCCAAGCGCCATTTCTAGCTCTGAGAGCCTCTGGTTCTGAATTTTATTCACGGAAAACAAATATGCTTCTAGTGAAATCATTTAGCAAATTGTTTCCTAGAGCAAATGTTACCTTCAAGGCAAGTGTAGCTCACTTAATTGTCCCTGTCGCGTGAGCGGGAAGGTCAAAACCCTTCCCTCGGCCTCTGTGTGCAGCTTCTCCCGGTGTCCAGGGGAGGAGGGCCGGGGACACCCCTCCATGTGGGGTCAGAGTCTGGGGGGACATCCCTCCATGTGGGGTCTGAGTCCAGGGGGGACATCCTTCCATGCAGGGTCAGAGCCCGGGGGGACACCCCTCCATGCAGGGTCAGAGTCCCCAGGGTGCTGGCTACAGGCCATGTGACCCTCGGCCCTGGACCTCACCGTCTTGATCCTCTCTGGAACACTCTGAAGACAGGAGGCGACTGTGGTCTCTGCATTCCCCTCGTCCATCATCTGTCCACCTGGACTGGACCTACAGAGCACCTCCTTCTTGGTTGGCACCGCCTGAGCGAGGGGAGCCCTGGTGCCTCCTAGACTCAGCCGCGAGCAGGGAAACATGTTCACACAGTATGTGTGGTGGGGACACACGGAAACCCTCACAGTCACACAGACCCAGTGGCACCGATGTGCATGCAGATGAGGGTGCAGGTGCAGGTCTGGGCGTGGATGCGGGTGCAGGTGCAGGTGCAAGTGTGGATAAGGGTGTGGGTGCTGGTGTGGGTGCACTTGCAAGCGTGGGTGCAGGTGCTGGTGCGGGTGCAGATGAGAGTTCAGGTGTGGATGCAGGTGTGGATGCAAGTTTGGGTGTGGGTACGAGTGCAGGTGTGGGTGCAGGTGCAGCTGCAGGTGTGGGTGCAAGTGCGGGTGTGGATGCGGGTGTGAGTGGGGGTTGGGGTGCAGGTGCAGATGTGCGTGCAAGTGCAGGTGTGGGTGCAGGTGCAGCTGCAAGTGCGGGTGCGGGTGTGGATGCAGGCACAGGTGTAGATGCAGGCACAGGTGCTTCTCAGCCCTACGAGGATAGAGGGAGCCCATTCTCGGAGCAGAGCCCGATGACCAACATTTTGTCTCCATTCCCCGGGGACACTGTGTCCTGAAGTCTGTGAACTCCAGTCTGGAGGGGCCGCAGTGTGACACGCTGTCCTGGGGGGCTCTGCGAGGGTCTCCAGAGCCCTGTCCCCTCGCAGGGGCTACCTGAAGAGGGCACGGCCCACAGCGCAGGGCCCGCCTCATCCTGAAGCCTCACCCTGGGGGCCTTCATGCCCTGCGGGGACCCCAGAGGACATCTGTCCTGCTCTCCAAGATATAAACCCATAGGCAGATATGGGGGCCACTGCTCATGTTGTGGGGTGTCCTCTGGCCATACCACCCCCTGGGCTCTGTCTCCAAGCTGGCTCTGGGGACACCTCCTCCAGGAAGCCTTCCTGCAGCCCTGGCCTCCATGGCGACCTCTCTCCGTCTCCAGGGGCCCCGAGGACAGATGGCTGGCATCTCACTTTCGCTCATAGGGACGTGCGATCCCTGCAGACGGACGGTGATTGGGCCCATCCTGGCATCTGGCAGCAAGCGCAGTGTCTGCATGGAGTGGTGACTGAATACATTTTTGTGTTTAATTTGCCCAATCTGGTCAATAAAAGAGAACTATTATCCCGTACCGGGAGTCCCAGCTGAATTTGCTGCCGGAGATCCACTCTGGAAAGAGAAATAGACTCCGGCGTCTGCGTCCCCGTGGACCGCGCAACTCTGATGGTGTAATTAACTTTCCGGGCTCTCAGGTGGCTTCATTTTAGTCCACGTTTATTATATTTCAGAATTTCCTCTCGAGTGTTTCTTTAGTTCCTCAGTGTCATTCAAAACGAGCCCAGAGATGCCAGTCCCGGCAGAAAAAGCTGTGTAATCCATGGCCCGCCCGGCTGAATGACCCTGCACGGGTCCCAGGGCTCCGGGGGACGTGGGGCCGCCCATTCCTGCCTCGTGAGGGTCCCGTTTGTAGAAACAGCAGCAGCGGCAGCCTGGCGTCGCCCTGGAGGGAGGCACACACACCTGCCTCTCAGCCGACATGGGGCCCTCCAGTGCATACGTGGCCACGGGAGAGGGTCTCCTGACATCACCCGAACACGCAGGGGCAGAGTGTCTGGGGGGCCCGCAGGTCCGTGCTGACCCGGGCATGTCCCGCCGAGCCTGAGCAGGTGTCCCGGGAGCCCCGGAGGCCCGGGGGCCGGGGCTGGGGACAGTGAAGCCAGGCCCTGCTCACGGGCTGTGCTCGGCCCCAGCTCCTGCTGCAAACCCCCAGCCCGGAGCCACAGGTGTGCAGGAGAAGGCATGGGAGGCCGTGAGGGGCTCTGGGGCCGGCGTTTCTGGCAGCCTGGCCCCGCCATCGCCTTGCCGGCCACCACACACCCTCTGCATCCGTGAGCCATACCTGCTTCAGTTCCAACACCTCCATCGCCCTCAGCCGCTGGCACTGGCCGGAGCCCGGCCTCCGCACGGGCAGGTGCAAGAGTGCTGCTCCCAGACCCTGGCAGCCGAGCCCGGGCGCTGACACGGCCACCTGACACTCTGCCAGGAGCCTGGAGCCTGGGGGTCGTGCCCAACACCTGCCCCCCAGCCTCACCGACTGTGCCCCCAGGTGTCTCTCAGATTCATCCCCCTGCACCTGCCTTTGCCCTGGTGACCCTGACACGCACACGGGCACCTCAACGTCACCGGGAGATGTCCATACCCTGTACCCCCATGTCTGGGCTCCGCCACGCTGGCGGCAGACGGCTCCCTGCACACCGCCATCCTGGCCTGCGAGCCAGGCTTTCCTGCCCTCTCCCGTCTCTCCCTCTGTGGGCCGTCCTGGCCCAGCACCAGCAGCCCCTCCTGCGGGAACACACCACCCGGCGCCTTCATCTGAGCTCTTTGGGTGCAGTTCCCAAGTCACGCTACAGGGACCTGGTTTTGTCTCCTCCATGGCGATGAGTAGGGACTGACGCAGGGGGTGAGGGGATGGTCAGAACATGAGCATGTAAAACCCCACTCATGTATGAAGTGGCCATAACCAGTATGAAAATAATCAAACTAAAGATCGCGTCCCTGGAGAAAGTCACAGGGTCGATAGTTACACGTGGATACAGAAAATGTGCACACGGCAAAGGAGGGCTCTCTGTGGCAGGAACTCACATACCCAGACACCTGATCCCGGGCAGGTGACAGGGGACACTGTCGTGTCACCCCTGGTGGTGAGGGGAGTGACAGGGACCTTCTGGGACCCCCGCGTTCCCCTAGTAAAGTTACCCCGTTAACAACCAGAAGACTATGATTCTACGCTGAGTAGAGCCTCTGTTCAAAGCTTTCTTGAAAGGGCAAAAATTGGGATCACCCCAATGTCCGAAGAACATATAAAACGTACCCGGTGTGAGCGTTCGATGGTTCCTTCCTCAGGCACAGCGCACGCCCCTTGCACCTGACTCAGCCCTTCCTGAGTCTCTGTGCCTTGGCGGGCTCCCTCCGCTGGGGTCTGGGCGGGAAGCGCCTGGGAGCCAGAGCCCCGTGTCCTCCTCGCGGGGCAGCCAGGCTGGGGGTCCCCGGGGGGCCCTAAACACCCTCAAGTCAGAAGGACAGAAACAAGATCCTAGGCTCTGTGGCCCACATGAAAGTGATCCCAGGAGTGCAAACGGGGTTTAGTATTTTAAAGAATCTGCAACGCCACTCAGCCCCCGAGCAGAAGAGCAAGCCAGGATGCAACCCGGTATGGCCTAAAGGTCGTTCAATGACCTTCAAAGTCTATACAAGATAAAAACTCAGAACAGAGCAGGATGAGAAAGAGCTTCACGACGTGATTCTGTGTGAGGAAAATCCGAAGGAGTCTGTGAACACATCGTCAGGATTAGCAAAACGCATGTGCCGGCAGCAAACAAACCAGGAATTCGTAAACTATCACTTGCAATAGCATTGAAAATGCAGGTAGTTCAGGACAGATGTGCAGGAACCTACACCGAGAAGCGACAACTCCTTGCTCATCGAGACGGAGGGCAGGGAGGCTGGCCGAGGGGGGGAGCGGCCTCTGCGGCCTGGCGACCCGGGCGTGTCCAATGCTACTCGGCCATCGACCTGTAGATTCACCGTGACTTCATTTAAAACCCCATTGTACCTTTTTTTGTCAAAATGTGCAGGCTGATTTTTATTTATTTATTTATATTTTTTTTAGATTTTATTTATTTATTCATGAGAGGCACAGAGAGAGTCAGAGACACAGGCAGAGGGAGAAGCAGGCTCCATGCAGGGAGCCCTACGCGGGACTCAATCCCGGGTCTCCAGAATCACATCCTGGGCTGAAGGCGGCGCTAACCCGCTGTGCCACCCGGGCTGCCCCGTGCAGGCTGATTTTTAAAATCAACCAGGAACATCGAAGGATATGGGGGCGCCGAGACAGCCTGTGACCGGCTGCCCGCCGTGACCCATGAGTCCCCGTAAAGCCACCGTGTGCAGGCGCTGCGCTGCGGCATGAAGGCCACGTGAGTACCATGGAAGAGGGTCAGGGGCTGGAGCAGACCACACGCATCACGCATGAGGTCGGGGGACAGTTGAAAGGCCCGGGGATGACGCCGGACAGGAAGGGAGCCTCGCAGGGACACGTTTCTGACCTGATCCCTTTGGAAAGACTGGATCCCGCCATTGATCGCAGGTTCATCTGCGTAAATGTGAAAGCAAACACTGTAAAGCTTTAAGAGGAAAACGTAATGGGCTACGTTCATGATCTTGGGCTAGACAGTACATCCTAAATAGGACACCCGGGGATCCCTGGGTGGCGCAGCGGTTTGGCGCCTGCCTTTGGCCCAGGGCGCGATCCTGGAGACCCGGGATCGAATCCCACGTTGGGCTCCCGGTGCATGGAGCCTGCTTCTCCCTCTGCCTGTGTCTCTGCCTTTCTCTCTCTCTCTGTGACTATCATAAATAAATAAAAATTAAAAAAAAATCCTAAATAGGACACCCAAAATATAACTGTGCAATTAAAAAAAAACAAAGGATAAATGGAGCTTCGTTACCAAAAGAAGCAAAAAAAAAAAAAAAATCCCTCCTCCTCAAGGTAAAACAGCAAAAAGCCCCCATAGACTTGGGGGTGTCCTGAGGGACCCGCGTTCAGAGTGCACAGTCGCCCGAGCTTCCTTAAGGAAAAGGCCCCATCCCTGGGTGCAGACAGGAGGCTCCGCGCTCCTCCCTCACCGTGGGAGACGCTCAGGCGCCGGGAGGGGTAAGCGCAGAGCGAGGTGCCCAGGACTGATGCTCCTCAGAAAAGTGGAAATTTAACTCCCATGTGCTCAGCCTCGGGGCCCCAGGGGAGAGCCACCGCAACGGACGCCTGGCTGCTTAGTACGGGGAGGCTTCTTCGGGTCTTGGTCCCAGGGTTGTGGGTTCAAGGCCGGCGGTGAGTGCACAGATCATTTACAAATAAAACCCCAAACTGGGAACAGTCCAGGAGGACTAGCAGGACACAGGTAACAGCTTGGTGAGTCCCCAGGACAGCGCCCAGCGAGCACTGCACCCTGAGAGCATGGCGCCCCATGATCCTAGCGCCCGCGAGCCCTGCAGACAACCGGCCGCTGGCACACACCAAGAGGGGAGGAAGAAGGCGGGCGGGTACGAGGTTGCCGAGGACACGACCCAGGGAGACACGGGGGTGCAAATCCACCGAAGCTGCTGCTTCTCTTCTGTGCATTTTACTAGATTCACGTTACGCTTCAGTTTTACCAAGAAGTGACAGACTGTAAACGTGACAAATCCATACTCTCTCCTTCCTCATGTGGAAAGTAAACATCAAACTTCACTTGAGTGTTAACTTTTAACAGTAATGACACCGGGGAAATGCCTTCTTTTTATTTCCCTGTATCCTCTGCGCTTGCATCTGCGACCACGGATTCTGCTTAATGTGAAAAAAATTCCCCAACTTTTAAGATGAAGAGAAAGAGCAGGTGTAGACATGGTCATGTGTCCATGGGTGTGTCCACATGGGTGGGCACGCGGTACTCACCTGTCCAAAGCCAAATTCGATATAACGTGAATTCAGCCGTGGGAGCGTGTCCTCGGTGGGCTCAGCCGCCAGACGCTGTGCTGGCTTCTGCGTGTGGAGCACCCTGACCGTCCACAGCCTCAGGTCAGGAATCTGCTGGGCTCTCAGCTGGGGCCTCCCAGGGCCAGAATGAAGGGATGGGGGGCTGTGGGCCATCAGGGGCCGGGATCCTCTTCCAGGCTCGTGTGGGGATCCGCAGGGCCGGGTGTGCTCTCAGCAGTCAGATGCCCCTGGGGTCCTGGCCACGTCCCCCGTCAGGCAGCCAGCAGCCCCGCTGTTGGCTCTTGAGGCCACAGGAGCAGGTTCTGACTCCTCAGCTTCCTTCAAAGGGCTCACCTGATTAGACCAGGCCCACCCAGGTTGGCTCCCTTTTGATGTTCTCAAGGTCAGCTGGTCAGTAACTCCTCACTGGAGGGAGAGGCCCTCAGGTCAGCCCCGTCCAACAGCACGGGGGCTACTCAAGCTGCATGGGGGGCAGGACTCTCATGCTTATTTCCCCCGTGTGTATTTGCAGTGCACAACCTGCACGGCAGGACAGCCACGGAGCAGTGATGACAGCTGACAGTGGCCTGTGTGTCGCGCGTGGAAGGAGCTCAGACCTCAGGGGCTCCCGTCCACCTACTGTGCGGGCTGTGGGCTGAGAGCTGGGCCTGGAAGCAGAAGGGGCTTGGTGGGGGGGGGGGGGAGGAAGGAATGGAAGGACCTCTGGGCGGGGCCAGGATGGGTGAGGGGGCGGGGCCGGGAAGGGCGGGGCCAGGATGGGTGGGGGGCGGGGCCAGGAGGGTGAGGTCAGGAGGGGTGGGGTTAGAGGCGGGGCCAAGAGGTGCAGTCAGGTGGGTGGGGCCTGGGGGCGGTGCAGGAGGGCGTGGCCAAGAGGGGGGCAGGAGGGCGGGGCCAGAGGTAGGACCAAGGTGGCTAAGTCGGGTGGGAGAGGCCGGGGGCGGGGCCAGGAGGGCGGGGCTAGAGGGAGGAGCCAGCAGAGAGGGCGGGCCTGGAAGGGGCGGGGCCAAGAGGGACAGGTTGCTGGTTGAAGGCACCGAGGCCAGGAACTGGAGCAGAGGGGAGCTGGGATGGTCCTGGAGCTGGGGCGGAGCATGGGGTTTCAGGCCTGGACCCCATCCTCTCCCTTCTGTCCCTGGCAGCTTATCCCTGGGGAGGAGGAGACCTCAAGGCCCCAGGGTGGCAGGGGCAATGCTGACCACGCACAGATCTCTGCGCCCAGTGGGCCACTGGCCAGGAGCCAGCCCTCCGGGGTGAGAGCTCATGGCAAGGTGCACACTTGGTTTAGAAACTGAAAACAAATCTCAATAAAGAGGAGAAAACCACCGACTCCTGCTACCATGTTAACAAAGGTTATCAGAGGTTGGGGGTGGGGCGGGGAAAGAGTCTGGAAGGCCAGGCCATCATGTCCTGTCTCACCCTCTGAGATCCGGGACGCTGGCTGTAGCTGCTCTCACCCGGGTGCCCAGCCTGGCAGGGAGCGGGGTCAGCTCTGAGCCCCCACCGCACACGGCCACCAGGCCCCTCTGCCTCCACCCCTCCACACTGTATCCCTGCACCATCGGAGCCCAGGGGCTGGTCTCCTTGTCCTTCAGCACGCTGACCACAGGGCCACATCCACACTGGACCTGCTCCCAGATGCCCCCACCTCACCTCGGGCCCATGCTCAGCATCTCTCTCCAGGACAGGCATGTCTGTGTTGAGAGGGGCTCCAGGGCCCAGGCACACAGCTGCCTGTAAGGATGAGCTCTTATAGGGCAATCCACATTCCCTGAGCAGGCTCCCAGGACTCTAGCCAGAATCCAGCCAGAAGGTGGGTGCCAGGGACCCCGGGCCAGGAGAAGGGTAGTGACAGCGCAGGGCTCAGAGCAGGATCTGTGAGCCCAGAACCCAGGGGACACGGCCTGGAAGGTCCAGGACCCAGAGGGTTCGGGACGGTGTCTGAGAGGTGGGGCAGAGTGAGCCCAGGCTACAGAGGGGGGCTCTCCCAACGCGCAGACGCGTACCCCTCCCAGGGCCCACTGTGGGCCACACACCAGCCAGAGCCCGAGCCGAAGGAGGAGAGGGGCTCCCGTGGGCCACCCAGACACAGGCCCTGGGCGCTGGGGCCACTGGGCGTCAGGAGCTCCGGGCCCTGTTGGGCGGGGTCTGAACTGATAGCAGCGCTCCGGGCCTCCAGGCAAGCCCCCCTCCTCACACTCGCGCAACTTACGCCCAGAATCCCACACTTAGGAAGGCGCCCAGAGCGCTCTGAGCATGTGCCCACCATCTATCAACCGTTGAACAATGGAACTGCCCCAAATATGCACTCAAAACAGAGGTGATTTTTTTAAAAGAGAAGAGGTGTCAATCACATAAGAGCTGGTGGCTCGGGGTTCACAGAGGACTGGAGTGTTAGGGTGTGGCCAGGTCTCCTCACAGAGTCGGTGTCTGGGAGGAGTGTCAAGGGTCACTGGCACCCTCAGCTGTCCAGGGCCTGGTGGGAGAGGGTGGGTCTCTGCTGGGAGCTCATGACTGAGGGCAGGGGAGGGGGCAGGGGAGGGGGTGGGGATAGGGAGCAGGGAAGGGGGCAGGGGAAGGGTAGGGAAGGGGTAGGGGGAAGGGGCAGGGCAAGGGGGGCAGGGGAAGGGCAGGGGAAGGGGCAGGGCAGGGGGCAGGGGAGGGGCCAGGGGGTCAGGGGTCAGGAGAGGGATCAAGAGAGAGGATAGGGGGCAGGGCAGGGGGCAGGGCAGGGAACAGCGGAGGGAACAGAGGAGGGTCAGGGGCAGGGAGGCCTGCAGTCAGGGGCAGGGGGCAGGGGATAAGGGTGGGTGGCAAGGGGTGAGGGCAGTCCCTCCCGAAGAACTGGCGAAGGCCGCAGGCAGTGCAGTGTCCCAGCTGCACCCCAGGCGGCCCAGGTCAGTCCTGCTCCGGCGGCCCAGGTGCCCCCCGGCTCCCTCCTGAGGCCACAGCAGAGCTGCCTGGACGCCCACAGCGCCGAGCGCCATGTGCCCAAGGCGAAGCCGGCCGCCGTTCCTCCAGGACGGAGCCCAGGGCCCCCTGGGCCCCCCAGGGAGGCCTGTGCTGTGGGCGTGGGTGACCGGCCCTCCCGGCCCCCGGCTCCACCTCCAGGCCCTCCCGTCCGGCCAATCCATAGCCGCAGGCGTGGGATCTCTCCGCGCTGGTCCTGGGGCAGCTGCCCCTTGGCAGGCGTTTGCAGGGCGACCCTTCGGAGGTGTTCTCACCACCGTGCGGGCTCTGGAGGCCGACACGAGGGGTCCTGGGACGTGTGAGCGGCGGGCTTCCCTGCTTCCCTAGGCGAGAGCCGCAGTCCCCGTGTGAGGCTCCCCTGTCCTAGGCGTGTCCCCAGCCAGCAGGCCCCTCCGTGGTCACAGAGCCTTCCGGGCTCTCGCCCTGGGGACCCACGTGGCCTTGTGCTCGGCCCCTGCCGGGCAGTCCCGGGCAAGGCTCCCCGGGCACTGGGACCCGGAGCCTGCGGCCGGGATGGAGAAGCGGCAAATGCAGATGTCACGCCGCACGCTGCTAATTACTGGCAACGTGGAGGAACAAATTGAGAAATGATGGATTTAATAATTTCCTACATTTTTTGTTTACACCAACAGCGATTTGGGTACGGGAGGGTGGGGGGACGTGCTCCGCATGTCGAGCCGCACCTGCCTCCCCGCCGCCTGCGCAGCCTCCGGGGGCCGAGCAGACAGGAGAGCAAACGGGTAATTGCATCTTCTTCCCCACGTGTGGCCGTGGGGACTGTTTCTAGGAGGAGGCTGCACTGGATCCCGTTTAACCTCGGAGAGCCACGGGCTCCGGGGACGGCCCGCTCGGGGCGCCTGCATCTCGGCCCGTCCAGCCGCGCCGGGCATTCGTGGGGCCCCACGGGGGCTCTGTGGGCTCAGCTCTGCCCCGGAGGAACCAGAAACTGGGCCTCCGCCGAGGCCGGGGGGAAGGGAGGCCCCACTGCTGGTCAAATAGGATCAAGGTTGGCTGGGAGGCCGCCAGGCTAGTGTGACCGGGGCACGGGGAGAAAGCCCAGAGCAGAGGGCCTCTGCGTGTCGCTCGCTGCTCCATCCCCGCGGGGCACTGGCCTGCCACGCAGTCTCCGAGTGTCCTCTGAGGGAGGACGGGGAACAGGAGCGCTCGGGGACAAAGGAAGGACGGGTGGGCGGTGCCCGGGCTCCAGCCTGGTCCCGAAGCTCATACACACGGTGACCTGCAGCCCGGGGTCCCTCCCCATGGCACAGAGATGGGTAGACAAGGGAGCGTGTGCTCACTGTAAAACCCCCGAAAGGGACAGGTGTCCAGGCCCCGTGGAAGGCCAGTCAACAAGGCGGGGATGGTCTCCCCCAGCCGATGGGTCTGTACCCAGCACCGCTGCCGCCTCCAGTTTGGGGCTGTCAAGGTTCCCACTTCTCAGCTAAGAAACTGGGGCTTGCTGACCTGTGGGGGTCACCGGGGGAGCAGCGGCGGGGGCTTCGGGCCGGCCAGGTGGAAGCGGAGCTGCGGAGAGCAGGCCGGGGTGGAGGGAGGCCAGGGCGCTCCTGCGTCTTGGACCCGGAGAGCCTCAGAGGGCCGCTGGGGAGGGTGTGGGCCGGGAGCGTCAGTCCCGGACGTCCACAGGGACCGCTGTCAAACTGGGCCAGGACTTCTCCCCAGGACCAGCCACGATGTACGCCACTTGCCTCTGGGCTCTCCAGCCCAGGCCCCAGCTCAGACCATCAGCTCACGGGCCTGTGCGTGGTCCCCCCGACCCCAGGGCCCGACCCAGCACGTCCCCTGGTCCCCACATTGCCAGGACGGGACGTCCGCCCCCACGCCCCCACAGGGCACTCGGGCCGGTGGGCACCGCACCTCAGCAGGACCATCCCTGCGCTCTGGCTGCGTGCATCTCCGTGAGACCCCATTGCAGGTGGGTTGGGGCCCTGCTGCGCCCCCCCAGGGAGGGTGTTGAGGCGTCGCCTAGGACGTGGGCACTCGGGCCATGGCCCTTCTTCTGAGCGCGGGGGAGCCAGCGGGAGGCGCGGTGAGCCCCCCGGGAGGACCCGCTGCGGACGGGCCAGGGAACTGCCCATGTCACTCCCAGCCTGACCTGTGCCAGACCCCGCTGCTAGTGACAGCCTGGGGGTGTTGCTGGTGATGAAAGTTCACTAATTAACGAGCAGACAGGAACCTGGCTTGTCCCCTCCTACTCTACACCCGGTCCTACAGGCTCAGGGAGGGACATGGGTGCCCCGGGGTGGCCAGCAGCGCCCAGTGCATGCCGCACGGAGCAGGGCCCCCGTGGAGTAAGGGACACGGCCACGCCTGCCCTTGTGTGGGGACCAGAACCACAGTCTAAATCTGCAAGGTCAGGCTGCACACACGGGGTGCAGGGAGGTTTGGGGCGCAGACGGCCCTGGGAGGTTGTCTGGAGGAGGGGGCTGTGGGGTGGGGCACAGACTAGGGGAGGCCACCAGGTGTGCATGGGGGCGGCCACGTGTGTCATGGGAGTTGCCAGCCAAGTGGGCGGATGCCAAGGGTGGGGGGCAGCCGGGCGGGGACCAGTCAGGTGTGTGTGCAGACAGGTGTGTCATGAAGGTGGCCAGGTGGGGGGAGGAGCCTCAAGGAAGGTGGACAGCACAAACCAGGGAGACGAGCCCAGGGCTGAGAGAAGAGAGAGCAGAGATGGGCTGCTGCGCAGGTGATGTGGACAGGAGGCCAGTGGCCTGACAGGCACAGCCCTGCATGCTAGGACACGGGACAGTGGGAGCCGTGTGTCCGGGCCCCGAGGTGTGATGGCTCAGACCCTGACCGAGAGCAGTGACGGGTGACTGAGAAGACGGATGCCCCTGCCAGCTTCCCCCTCCGATCAGGGCCGGGTGCCCGTTGCCCGGGCAGGGTGGTCAAGGGTGCTGCCCTGGAGTCCCTGTCTGTGCTCTCGGGAGGGCCAAGGCCATGGGGGAGGCTGCTGGGCTCCAGGTGTCTCGGGACGGGGCAGCTGGAACAAAGATGCCTCCGTGGGCCGCTGACCCCTGACCCCAGGGCAACTGGCTCCCCCCTCTGCGGTGGACACTGGTCTGGGCCCCGAGGGGGGACAGTCTGAGGTCACAGATGGTGGGTCTGTGGGGTATAGTGGTGACCTCTGTCCTGCCCCCGGGGTCTGATCTCACGCCTCTGGGGGTCACGGCTGGGGTTCTGGGGTGACTCTGGGGACCCGCGTGAGCTGCTCCCGAGCGCGGGGTCCGTGCACGCCTGCCCCCCGCCAGGCCATCAGGCACGGAGCCTGCCATCCATCTGAGCTTTAATTTGGAAATTAGACAGTGTTCACATCCCATTATGTGGCGGAATTAGTTGCCAAAGCCAAGGGAGCCAGTCAGAGTAGAGAGTGATCTATGGCTTCATTAATCAGGGGAGACGGCGGGTGGGAGCACGCGGCCAGCAGGGTCCCGGGAGGAGGTGCCCTGGGGAGGAGGAGGAGCACAGACACTGGGGTCCCACCTGGGCTGCGGCTCTGCACCTAGAAACCCCATCTGACCCGCAGGCCTGGGTGCTCCCTGAGTGGGGGCAGGGCAGTTGGGCTGTTGGGGGTGGGCACCCCACGGGCACTGAGGCTGCAGGGGTCAGCCACTCCACCAGGGGCTGCAGGGGCTGAGATGGTGGTTTTGGGACGCAAGGGCAGGGACCCCCGGAGCACCCCTGTGAGGACACGCTCACACTGCGAGGACCCCCGAGCACCCCAGGAACCGCCAGAGGCAGGAACGACCCTGTCCTGCAGTCTGCAGAGGGGCCGCAGCCCTGCAGATGTCTTGACCCCCACCCCCCGCCCTGTGGAGGAGCGGCTCTCTGGGGTTTCCATGTGTGGGACTCGGTGACACGGCCCGTGTGCCATCAGGACGCCGACCATTGACCTCGTCGCAGGGAGGGTGCCCACGCCCAGCAGCGGGGTCTCAGGGCCAACCCAGACACCCAGTCTGCAAGGGGGATGGTAGCTGGAGGGGCCCTCCCACTAATCCAGGCCCATCCTCATGCCCTGCCTGCGTCACATGACCTGGTGCAGCCACCAAAGGCGAGTGTGGCCGCCTCATGGGAGCCACGTGTTGGGAGGAGGAGGGCACCCAGGCGGGTCAGCGGGGGAAAGAGGTGGCGGGAGCCCAGCAGGCCTGTCTGTGGCTGAGCATCTGCGGCGTCGAGCCCTCATGGGTTCGTGTGAGCCCCACGCCCCGGATTCAGAGGCAAGGGCCTCTTCTCTCCTGCAGCAGCGTCAGTCCTTACAACCTGAGGTTTCTGTTGGACGGGATGGGAAGCCCCGGGGACCGGAGGTGGGAGCCCTGCGCAGCGTCGTGAACGAATTACTGCCCCTGAACCCTGCGCCGACACGCGGTGAAAACAGTCAACGTGACGTTCTATGTTTTTTACCACAATCAGAAATATGTGAAAGTCACCCATACGTGTAGCCGGGTGACAAAACTAAATGAAGAGGGGGTCTTGTGCACCCCAGCTCGCTGGGCCCATCCCTGCTCGGGCCCCGGAGCCTCTCTCGGATTGGAACTCGGGGCTCACCTGGCTGCCTCTTGTCTTTGTAAATAAAGCTTTATCGGCACTCAGCCCCGTTCATGGCCGGCCCAGGGGCTGGGACAGAGCCTCCAGGCCGGAGGCCTAAGGTATGCACAGCCCGGCCCTGACTGTGTCCGACTCCTAGGGCGATTCCCAGGGCACAGGACGAGGTCCTGCCACATGTTTCATCTTTGTTAACCACACATTGAAACCCCCCTTCCCGCTCCCGGGCCCCGGAGCCAAAACCTCCAGGCCTCCCCGTCGGCCCTCGGGGCCTCCCACCTGTGACCCAGGGCCGAGGAGACCCCCTGCTGCTGGCAGCCGTGAGGACGTCGGTAGATGACCCCCACCTCATCCGTGGGGACCTCCAGGGAGGACACTGCTGTGGCTGTGCATCTTGGCTCGGGGGCCCCTGGACCCGGAGCTGACCGTTGGGCTGCAGCGGGCGGCTCCCCGAGCTAGGGTGGGGGCTGGTACCCAGGGCCTCTGGTCCCCAGGCCGCAGCCCCCACGGGCCCCCACGAAGCAAGAGGAAGGATGATGCCCAGCCCACCCTCATCACCCCGCCTAGTCGCCGGGGGCCTGGAAGCGGCTGATGGGGAGCTTGGGGCAGGCCCCTGGGCGTGTCTCCTGTTCAAGGGGACTCCGTGCCTCGGGGCCTGAGCAGGGCCAGGAAACAGGGGCCTGGAGCCTGACGAGGCTTGACCCCTGCTGCTGGGGGTCCCAGGGCACCTGTCCCCACCGGCTGGGGCAGGGGCAAGGGCAGGCACGGGGAGTCAGGGGACAATGAGTCCCACCCCGGCCGGGAGCAGAGGAGCAGGTGTGACCAAGAGCAGCCTGGCTGGGTGTGGATCCCGGGATCCTGTCCTCACAGCTGCTGAAGAAGCAGGGGTGCAGGACCCTGCAGGCCGGGAGCTGCCCGGCCCCGCCCCTCGGCCCCCCGGCCCCCCAGGAGGCACCTGCAGCTCTGTGGAGCACTGAGCATTTGCCTCCGGGCCCGTCCGGCTCATCACTCCCATGGGGACCCTCGTGGCCCAGAGGAGCCCAGGGAGCAGGACCCTCGCAGGCACGGGTGGGACCCCAAAGGAGCACGAAGGGCTGAGGGTAGACTCTCCCCCTCTTAGATCAGCCTCTCCCTCCCCTTCCTCTTCAGGAGTACAGGCAGTGGGGTCAGGAAGGTGCCTCTGAGGGGGTCTAGCTTCCTGGAGCCCCCTCCCCTTCCCTGGGAAGAGGTGGCCCCTCAACCCTGGGGAGCATCAGCCCGGGGCCCCCTCCCTTAGCAGGGCAAGAAGGACGTGCCTGGGGAAGCTGGCAGCCGTGGGCGGGCGTGGACGCAGGCCTGCTGGGTCTCGGCCCAGGGAGGACACGGGATGTAGATGCTTCCCTTGCCCCTGGGGACAGAGCCGAGAGTCCCCAAAGGTGGGAGGGGGAGGGTCCCGAGCGCTCTCGGAGCAGGGGCACAGGGTGGGGCACCCCACCTCTCCAGGCTCGAGCCAGGGCCCCCGGACCCCCCCCCCACGCTCAGGAACCTCACGGCCCGATAGAGAATATGTCATGTTCAATTATTCTGTGAAAAAAAGCCAGAGGTTTCTCACAATTCAACACCCCATTAGCCGATAATTCAGCACAGATTCTCATCTAATGTGACGATATTTTATACAAATTATTTCGGACAAGAATTCAGTCCCTAATAACACTGATCTTCATAAAATTGTCGCCGGGCATCTTGTCTCGGGCCCCTGTGCTTCGGCTCGCCGCTGCAAATCTACACAGAAGACGGGCCGCAGGCGACCTTGTGGCCCAAGTCCACAGGGGAGCATGGGGTCGAGGCCGCGGGAGGCACCATCCGCGGCTCCCCGGGAGCGCGTCTGGGGCCCAGTGGGGACGGCCCTCGGCTCCCCGGCTCCTCCTGCGCTGGAGGGGCGAGTGCCCTGTGCCCTGTAGGTCCACTCAGCTCCCGGGGTTTGCTGCACAGTTTGGGGAGCTTCCGGCTCCCCTGACACGGACGGGATGAACCGACGGCCTTCTCATGAGGCCAAGGGCTTGTGCGTGCCCGTTGACCGGCGCCCGCAGACGTTTGACCGGAGATTTATGGTGTGACTCTGCGACACGGCACGGCCGTTGCCCTAATACGTTATCAGGCTTGTTGAAATATCAATTTTGCACATGGCTTCACACGGCTGCCTGCGGCCCTGCTCAGGCCTATTACTTAATTCTTCTGTCATTAAGAAATCCAATCTCTGATTCCAGTGGCGTTGGAGGGGGCGGGGGGAGGCGCTGGCTAATAGACCTCGAACCATCTGCTAATTGCGGTTCCTCAAACCCGAGTGAACATGAGAACGGACGGAGGAGGCCGCGGGCTGCGACCCAGCTCGCAGGAGCAGAGCCCGGGCGTTCCTGGGGGTGCGGGCGCCATCCACCCTCAGCCCCGACTGGCTCCTGTCTCAAGCCCCGACGGGACCGGGAGGGGCAGGCAGGGTTTCCGCAGCCCCTGGGCCCCGCTGGCTCGCACCCCAGCACCCCAGTGCCCCGCGGGAGGATGCCCGCGCCCTCTCTGCTTTGGCAGCCGTGTCCTTGGGCCCCAGCGGCCTCACACTATGGGGCGGGATCTCTCAACAGCCCCTTGCCCAGTTCCCAGACCCCACTCAGAATGCCCTTGGAGTGATGGATGGCTCCGTGAACCCCAGCCCTCTCCTCCTCCAGAGGGAGGCTCACTGACAGCAGCTTTCCATGCCCCGAGCCCCCCTGCTGAGGACATTAATTTATGTCTCCGTCCTGTTAGCCCCATGCTAAGCAGGTCCCAGCCCTCTCCGACGGAGTCTGTGTTCGCCGACCGCTCATCATGCCCTCCCCTTCGGCAGGCACTGCCGGGCACACCTGCGGGAGGCTGCCCTGTGCCTCGTCGCTGTCCCTGTGCAGCCCCGTGAAACAAGGGCGGGTTTCCAAGGGAGCAAGCCCAGCCTCGCTGACCGTGGATGACGGCCTCTCCCTGGGATGGAGCCCGCAGCCGCTCCCCCACCCCACGGAGACCCCGCGGTGACACTCAAGGCAGCCTTTTTTTTTCCTTTTTTACAGATATGTTATCTCCTTTATTTTTTATTTTTATTTTTATAATAAATTTATTTTTTATCGGTGTTCAATTTGCCAACATACAGAATAATACCCAGTGCTCATCCTGTCAAGTGCCCCCCTCAGTGCCCGTCACCCATTCACCCCCACCCCCCACCCTCCTCCCCTTCCACCACCCTTAGTTCGTTTCCCAGAGTTAGGAGCCTCTCATGTTCTGTCTCCCTTTCTGATATTTCCCAAAATGTCAAGGCCGCCTTTGTTCACAGCTGCCGCTCATCGGCAGTCGGCCGTAGCCAAGCCCGCGGACCTGCCTCGGCTCCAACCTCAGGTTCTCCTTTGTATTGTTGGTAGTTTCCAAATAAATGTGCCCAAGACAATGAGAAGGAGGCTGGCACAGGGTGGGCCCCGTCCCTCCGCAGAGCTGGCCCTTCCTCATCTGGGTCTCGGGTCTCGGGAGAGCCCAGGGAGCTCCCCTGAGGCTCCAGCCGCCCCTGCCCGGCGCCAGGTTCCACAGGAACTGCTTCTTCTCCAGCAAAATGTGTGCTCAGCTTCTCAGCATTGCCCGGATGCACCAGGAGAACGGCTCCAGCTTGAAGTGCTTGCGGCCTGTGGAGGCGGCAAGAAGCACTTGGATCCTAGCCCTGGGGCTGCAGCGAGCCCAGGGAGCGGTGGGTTCAAGACATCGGCCTATTCACAGAATCAAGAGACCCGGGAAAGGCTATGGAAGAGACTCCACTTTTGAGAGATTTTCTCATTTATCAGTTGTTATTTGCTTGCCAGGGACGTGGACAGGATGTCCTAAAACTCACTTCACTTTGGTTATGGGGAAGTATCGCAGGACGTGAGAAGTCAGTATGGGAAAGGTGGGCCTGGGGCTGGCCTTCATTCATCTTTCTACCTTCCGTGGTTAGTTCATCCACCCACCCCTCCACCCGCCTATCCACCCATTCATTCATCTACCCACCCATCCCTCCATCATCCATCCCTCCACGCATCATCCATCCATCATCCATCCACCCATCCATCATCCTTCCATCCACCCACACATCCACCCACGCATCCATCCACCTGTCCATGTACGCATCCATTCATCCACTCATTTACCATCTGTCCATCCCTCCATCCCTCCTCCTTCCCTCCACCTATTCATTCATCTACCCATGCACACATCCATCATCCACCCCTCTAGCCATCCATCTGTCCATCCATCCACCCACTTATCATCCATCCACCCATCCATCCATCCATCCATCCATCCATCAATCCATCCATCCATTTATCTACCCGTCAATTCCTCCATTCACCTATCTTTCCATCTGCCTTCTCGGTGTCAGGCTTCTGTGGAGAGCGGTGCCCAGAACCTAAGAGGCTCACGGCTAGATGACCTCCAGACCTCCCAGGCTTTCTGTGGGCCTCACAGTTCCAGTGGCTTCCACCATAGTGTTTGGGAACAGAGAGAGGCCATTCTCCTGCCTTCACTACAGCGTCCTTCCTGTTCATCCCAGCCTGGCCCACTGCTGTGGGGCTCTCCATGGTGCTGGAGAGGATTGGTGGACACCAGGTAGGAGGCCACAGCAGAAGTCCATGGAGAGGATTTGGTGCCTTGAATCCTCACGATGGACGCAGAGTGTTTGCGGGAAGCAGCATCATCCAGAACCCGGATGGAGAGGATTGAGGAACAGCAAAGAGAGGGATCAGGGGTTATGCTCAGGTGCTGGGCTTGGATGAACAGTGGAAGCTGGTGCCTTTGGCTGGGATGGGAGAAAGAGGGGTTGATTTCACACGGAGGTGGCTATTTTCCTTGGATGAAGGTCACGAGGTCAGGGGCCATGCCCGTATTGTTCCCAGTGTAGTCTGATGCTGGCACAAAAGATCATGTCTGCAATGAATAAACGTGGTTGTCCGCAACAGAGGCAGCTCTGTGTGGCTGGTGACAACCCCCATCAGGTGTACTCCCTCTGAAAGCTCGAGATCAGACACCTGCAAGTCTTAAGAGGTGTGTTCCCTTCCCCCGGAATGCCCAAGACCAAATCCTCTCCCCCCGTCGGGGGTTATACGAAGCCACCGGTCTACACAGGCTCTGGGGCAGTGGCACGCCTGTTCTGCCTCCGACCTGGCATCCTGGTTCCGTCAGCGAGGCCTCCAAGCCACGGTTTCCGTATCTGCAGTTCGAAAACAATCCTCACCGGCTCACACTGTAGCTGGAGGATTAGATGGAATGATGCATATAACACTCCTGGTGCCATGTGTTCCTCGGTGGGAACTTGAAGTGCCCGTGTGGTCACTATTACGGGGAACCAAATGATCGGTGGACATCTCTGTGTCCCCCGGGACCCCTAGAACAGCCTGTCTCATGCATGGGGTGTGCTGCAGGAGCTCCCCCAAGGAACTGTCCATGACGCCAGCACCTACCTGGTAGCTTGGTGGCTCCAGGTCTCTGCACTTTTCTGTCCCCTAATAGAGAACATCATGGGGTGGACCCTGTAGCTCTTCCACCCAGCACGGGGCCTTCCACGTTAATGGCGGGAAATGCAAAAGAGGGTCAGATTGTGGGAGTCCCTGTGTGCTCAGGGCGAGCAGAGGTAAAGGACATGCATCTGTCTCAAGCCCGGGGCACAGAGGGGTCCTCCAGGGTGTCCCAGAAAACCCAGCAGGAGGTCCCAACACCATGGCCACCTCCAGGGGTCGGCTGGCCAGGCTGCTCAGGGGTGAGAGCCGCCAGCACATGGACCCCTCCTCCCAAATAGGGGACCACCTTCCAGGTCAGCCGGCAAAGGACACTGGCCCCCCCGATCAATGGAGCGATGGGGAGCTCTGGGCTTTACTGGAATTTCAAATCTGATCTGAGCCGGGATGAGACTGCCATGTCGGAGCTCAGGGGAGATGAAGGGGCTCCTGAATAATAGAACACAGACTCACGTGCTGGGTTTAATTTCCCGCAGGCGGGGGGCAGGCCTCAGAGGGCGGTGCCGCCGAGGTGCCCGACACAGCGGCCGGGCCCACCCTGGCCAGGGCAGGACTCAGCAGCAAGCGCTCTGGAGGTTTCTATGCACTAGTGCGGATCACAAACTAATTTAATTAGCTTGTCTCATCCATATCCTTTGACCCTTTTACTTGAAGAAAAAAGTGCTGTTTACCTTCCCACTGGTTTTATTTTAAGCAGGATGTAACGTTCCCACCATCTTCCCAGGGCAGAGGCTACATCAGGGCCAGGTGCCGGGTGCGCGTCTGCCCCCTGGATTCCTGCCCACTGGGCCTGGGACCCTCACGTCTCCACATGGAGCCCGAGCCCTGCTGGTCCCATAACTTGGGGGACCCAAGTTGCATGGACTTGCATGGACTGAGCAACCGCTGGACGGCGACGGCTGCTGTCCCTCCGACACATCCCCAGGTTGGCCAGCGAGCCTGGGGCCTCCATCCTCTGGGACCCCGAGCCTCCAGGAGGGTATAGACCACCCCTCTGAGCTGGATGCATACTTAGGGCCTTCCCACCTCCCTGCAAGCCCCCCCAGAATGGAGAAATGGGGTCGTGCAGAGGGCACAGGGTGCTGCTAACCCCCAGGCTTCCAGAGTCCCGAGCGACGCGGCCCCTGCAGACACCCCCCTGCTGCCCGCCCGCCTCCCCTCTGCCTCCCACGCTCTCCGCCCTCCCTCCTGGGGCCCTGGAGTCGGGGGGTGGGGCAGGGGTCTGCTCCTGGCTCCATCTCTCTGCCCAGTCCCCCAGGCACCTGCTCATTCAGCTGCTTCGTCCCCTTCATCACCACCTGGGATGCTTCAGGACCTTAAACGCTTTCATCGTGCTCTTCACTGTGCATCCCTGATCCGCCAGCCTCACGAGGCCACACAGCTCCTCGCGGTACCTTCTCAGGAGGTATCCACCCACAGGGAGGGGCAGATGCCCCACTCCGCCCGTGTGGGCTGCGTGCAGTGACCCCCCAACCCCAAAGCGCCGGTGGAAATGGGGAAGACCAAAGTCACAGTGGAGACGCCGGGCCGACACTTCGCCAAGGGACCGGGACATCAGGTGGGGCTCAGTCTTGGTGACCGTGTGACCCAGATATGATGACAGAAGAAGGGCACCTCAGCTCTGGGATCTCCCCCCAAAACCTCATAACCCCCGTCAACTCATGAGAAAAATGTCGGACAAACCACAGTCGAGGGACGCTCTATGTGTGCGTCCAGCACCCTCCAAACGGCCAAGGTCATCAAGTCAAGGGACGTGTGGAACGTGGTCCCGGCCCAGAGGAGCCTAAGTGCCATGTGGATCCTGGCGGGAAAGGACGTCAGGGAAACACCAAGGATTTCTGACTAACACATGGACTGATGGGACCTTCCAGGATGTCGGTAGGAGGGCATGGTGGGCTCCCCAAGCTCTGTGTTATCAGTGTTTTCTGTAAATCTAAACGGTTTTAATGTAAAACATTAAGAATGTGTATGTGGGGGCAGGGCTGGGGGTGCAGGTGGTGAAGTGTTGGCCTTCAGCTCAGGTCATGATCCAGGTCCTGGGATCCAGTCCTGCGTCAGGCTCCCTGCTCTGCGAGGAGTCGGCTTCTCCCCCTGCCCCCTGTCCCGGCTTTTTCTCTCTGTCTCTCATTCTCTTTTTCAAATAAATAAATCTTTTAAAAATATTAAAAAATAATTAAAAACATCTCTGCACAGACACGTTTACTGAAATGTGACTCGGAAACAGAGCCAGCTGTGCGCCGTGGGAGGCATCTGTGTGACGCAATGCTCCGCGGCCACGAGGAGCTTGGCCACTTCCCGGAGCCCTCGGGTTTTGACGGAAGCTGGACAAGTGGACTCAAGACGGTCCCCGGGGAGGTCGTCGCAGCCCCAGACCCAGAAACATGGGGTGGGTGGGGAGGTGCCAACACAGGCCCGGGGACGCTGCTGCGGGCGCGAAGAGCACAACTTCCGTGTTTTGGTGAAAAATGAGTGTCGGCGGAGACAGGTGGAGACAGCGGTGGCGGGCAGGCCAGGCTGCCAAGCCAGCTCCTGCTGGCTCCTGCTGTGGACGGCGGGGAAGCTCCGGCCTTGCCGCGCTGCAGGCCGCGAGCCTGTGGGGGAGCGTGAACCTGTGGGCCTGAGCTGAGCGCCCCCGACGCTGCCCCTTGGCGGCCTTGCCAGGAGAAGCCACGCGCCGCGGCTCCCACGAGAGGCCAGCCCGGGCCCGTCCCCGTAGGAGGCGTTCGCCTTCTCTGGTCTGAAGGTTAAAAATTTGGGGACTGAGTCCAGGGCTCGCCTGACATGACATTTTGGAAGTGAGAGCTCAGAAACTTTTGTCTTCGTGGTAACAGGATGACACGTGGGAGCCGTGCGGTGACGGTGACGGCCTGGGCCTCCCCGCCCCTCGCCTCCCTGAGACTCGGCCTCGCTGGGGAAGCTGCTCCGAGGATGGGGCGCCAGGCCCAGGGGGGTGGTGGCTCCCGGAGGACGCTGTTAACGTGAACAGCGCGACGGGCGGGACGGCTAGCTCGCCACCATCCCCTCGCTGAGGCAGAGAAGGGGTCCAACCACCACCCCCGCCAAGGGAGAGGCAGAGGGGACCCTGGGGGAGCTCGTCCTCGATCGCTCAGCACGCGGCCTTGCACAGGGCCCTCGGGCTCCTCTCCCCGGAGCTGTCGCAGCAGGTGGACTTAGCGTCCAGGCGGCCATGTCCGCCCCCCCATAGGCTGCAGGTCTGCGGCGCTTGCTTGACAGGTGACAACGTGGATTCTGAACAGATATTACAAGAGGGCGACCGAGACCGGGCTTTTCTGATGCGAAGGAGGAAGAGGGCTGTGATCAAAGCCTGGAAGCTTCCAGGACGGGGAGAGGTGGAGCCTCTGCTTGGGCAGGACGAAGGGAGGCGGAAGGGAGGGAGGTGGCCACCAGGAGCCACAGAGGAGAGGGGACACGGGGGCAGAGACTGCAGGTCCTGATGTCTGCCCGCCCCACTGCCCGCCCCGATGCTCCGTGCCTCCTGGGGGGGGCACATCCCAACCGTAATCCTCCGACGGCTGCCCCCAGCATACATTACGTATCCCTGTGGTCTGGCCCGCGGGAGGCTCTGCTCAGCCCCAGGCTGGAGGCCCCCCCAGGGCTTTGCTGGCTCCGATGTCTCTTTGTCCGGGCCCCTGAGCCCCCCAGGCCTGGCTAACGGAGGCTCCCAAAGCCCCCGCCCAGGTGTCATGTGCCTGCGCTGGGCTCACGGTGCCCAGGGCCCCATCCTTCTGTCCTGAGGCTCAGATGCAGGGAAGGACAGAGCTCCCGCCTCTCCACCTCCCTCCCGCCCCCTGTGACCAAGCGCCCTGCCCACCCCCCAGCAGGGCATAGCCTGTGCTCCCATGTTCCCTGGGGGAGGGAGACAGACATGACGGAGGGACGGAGAGAAGGGAATGGCACGTCGTCCTCGAGGAGCAGGTCTGCAGGCCTGTCGGTCAGTTCAGAGAATGACCCGGGAGGGACACCAGCGAGCAAAGGCACTGCGTGTCTACGCAGCAAAGACACGAGCTCTGGCTCCGGGACTTGCCGCACTGGCCCCAAGCAAACCCCCTCGACCCCCGCCTTCCTGGTGTCCTGACCAGTCGGGCTCCTAAGACCCCACTTGGCTCCGAGGCTTCCATGGCGGCCCGGGCACCCTGGGGACGAAGCCACCTGCCGCCGGGTCCTCCTCCCGCAGGTTGCGTCCTCATCCCGACGTGCAGCATGGACAGCGTCCCCGAGAGCCAGAGCCCGGTCCTGGGTTCACGCATGGGAGGAGGGGCCGATGGACAGAGAGGATGGACTGACGGACAGACACGGCTGACAGGATGGATGGACGGTACAGGCCCACTCTCCCCATATGTACATACACGCTGTGTAAATACAAATAAAACGTGTCTGTAAATATTTGAGGATCATGAGTGAATGTTTGTGTCTCTGTTTGCTGCGCCTTCCAAAAATCTGCTTTGGATTGAAGAAGGCGAAGAAGAAACATGTGTAGAAACCTGACCAGGCGGGGCCCGGCCTGCGTCCTGCAGCCTCGTCGTCTTGGGCTGACACTCCCTGCGGCCGCTCCCCGGGTCCCGAGGACGCAGTCGTCTGCGGCGGTGGACCCCACGTGGCCTCGGAGCTCCTCCCCGGCCTGTTCCCACCTGCACACGCGCGTGGGGGGCTTCCCGGGCGCGCCGTCAGCCTCGGTGCCGTAGAAGACACAGTCCTCGGAGCCGCACAGCTGTGGGGGCCGTTTGCCTCGTGTCCTCTTGGAATGTGCGAAGCGAGTGAGTGTGGCAGTGACACGGGCAGCTCTCCCCACCCCCCCCTCCCTCCCCAACTGTGAAGGAACCACCTGCCCTGTGTCCAGCTCTGCTCCGCCTCCAGACCCTGGGCGGACAGGGGTGCGTATCCTGGTGCCATCACGGCCGCGGCTCATCCATGCTGCCCATCAGCTCCAGGCTGGTTTCCAGTCCGCGCAGAAAGCCCCAGAGAGCAGAGGCCCATCGGCCTGAGTCCTCGGTGAGACCCACGCGGTGCGGAGCTCTGGATGCACCCAGACACACGGTGACGGAGGAAGTGCGCTGGACGGTTTTCTGACCCTGAGATTCAGCAGGGCTGCTTATCTCTGCATCGTACCTCGGGCTACGCTAGCTGACACACGAGCCAAGCAGACAGGGTGGCTCCAGAGAAGACAAGCGGGTGGTGCGGCCTCGTGAAGCAAGAGGATCCGAGGTCACGTCCAGAGAGAGCCCCCTGTGGGACAAGCTCACCGAGCCCCATCCATAAGGAAAGCGGGGCCCTTTCCCTCTGGACGGAGAGCAGGTGCTGGAGGCCAGGCTCCAGGTGCACACAGAAGTCAGAACCACGGGAGGTCGGAGGTTGGCTTGCCCTGGGGGGGGCAGGTCAGGGCATCAGTGGGGCAGGTGCTGGGCGTGGTGCCCTTGCGGGGTGGTAGCACAACGCCCTGGGCTTCCACAGCCCTCGCCCTCCCCTAGGAGCCACCCCGTGACCCTGGGGGTGTCCGCTTAGCCACCAGCTCCTCCCTGAGGTCATCCTCCCTGAAAGCAAACACCTCTGGTGCCATTTCCTCTCTCTGAAAGGAGCCCCGGGTGCCAGCTGGGCCACTGGCTGGAAGGTACAGCAGGGTCCTCCGCAGCAGCGGCAGTGGGTGCCCGCCTGAGTTCAACGTCCCCCCACAACCCTGGGACGAGGGCCTGGCCCCCACCCGGCTGTCTCCCCAATTGCAAGGGTCTCAGAGACCCTACCCGTGCCCCTTACCCTCTCTGGGTGGCGATGGCTATAAGCAGACAGGTGGGGTTTAGGGCCTGGGGTGCAGGGGCATAAGGGTGTAGGGACGGGGGCAGGAGTGAGGGGCAAGGGGCGAGGGACCGGGGGAGGGGATCAGGGGGCAGGGAGCAGGGGCCGGGGGCGGGCAGCTCCTCAGCGCACTTCGCCCCCAGGAAGGGGCACGGATGACCGTCAGCCGAGGCTGCAGCACACCAGATGCCTTCTGGTCACCCGGGGGGCCTGCTGGCGGTCCGGGGAAGGGGTTGCGGAAACATCCAGAAGGCAGGAGGTGGGAAGCCGCTGAGCTGGTTGCCGGAGGCCATGGGACCTCTGCCTGGTTCGGCCTTCTCAGGGACGGGGTCTCACCTGGACCCGCAGGGCCTGCAGCAGACGCCCTGGGCCAGGTGCACCTGCGGTCGAACCTCCTCCCCCAGGGATGAGCGTGGAGGGGAGTCTGGAAGGAAGTCCCCGCATGTGCGCACCGTCGTGTTTCTGCAGAGTGTCCCTGAGCCGCGTGGAGTTGCAGGCGGGGGCAGCGGGTGCTCGGTTGTGCCGGCTTTGGACCAGCAGCCTCCTCAGAGCACGTGTGCACGCCGTGACGGCCCCACGGGCACTGGCTTCCCGCCCGCGGTACCCACTTACTCTGCCTGTCATCCAGGCAGGAGCGTGGCCACATGGCTCAGGCCCCACCAGGCCCACTCAGGGCTCCCTGCCAGGCCCACTCAGGACGGAAAGGGGAAGGCACCCCGCCGTGAGCCAGCTCGCAGAGCTGGGGCCTGCGCATGTCCCTGCCTCGCACATGGGCGGCATCCTCGTGACCAGGTCAGAACTGCCTCCTGCAGCCCCAGCCCCTGTGTAGGACCCATGGGCTGAGAGGGTCGGCGCACGCCCCAGCCTGGGTGGGCTTGGGTGAGCCTCCTGGGGAGGGTCCCAGAGCTCGGGGCGCTCAGGCTCTGGAAAGTTCTCCATGACACTTAGGTTCTGAGACCTCTTGTGAGGCTCAACAGGAAGCCTCAGGGCGAGCGACCGTGTCCTCTCTGGCTCCGTCTTGCTTCCATGCAGACCTGTCCGTGTGTCGTGGGGCACGCATGTGTCTGGGTGCAGGACTTGGGTGCTCAGAAGGAAAGGTGTGCACTGGTGGCGGGGGACGAGTCTGCCCGGGCAGGGTGTCTGCACCTCCTTCCACCCCCCGGCACATCGAGGCGGCTGCAGGGTGTCCACAGAGAGACGGGGTGCAGGGGTGCAGGGGTGCAGGGGTGCAGGGGTGCGGGGTCCCGGATTCTGTGCTTTTGCACCAGTCGTGCTCCTCTAGAACCAGCCGGAGGTGTCGGCATCAGCATCGGCCCGTAGGGAGTCATGTAGGTCAGTGTGGGCGCAGACAAGACACGAGAGACACTCACAGGTATTAAGAGGAGCTACTCCGTGGGGAGCTGGGTGTCCCGGGACCAGTGTCTGCCCACGGAGGCCCCCTGACCCCCCCGGAAGAGCCTGCATTTCAGCTCACGGCTGAAGGTCTGTCCCGGCTCCAGGCGGACAGACCGAGCGACAGCGAATCTGTCCTCCTCCTGCGTCTGTCCTGCTCAGGGCGCCCAGGCCCGGGTGCCGCCGCCTAGGCGAGGGTCCCCGCTCTGCTCAGTGCATGGATCCAGAAACTAACCACATCCAGAGACTCAGACTCACCCGGAAATGAGACGTGACCAGCCCCCCGGGGCGCCTGACAGCCCACACGGGTCGGCACAGGAGCTGAGCGCCCGGTGACCGCCGGGGCCACTCTCACCATGGAGGTGGCCCTGCCGGGGGCCCCACACGCCTGCAGACCCTGAACCCACATGCTGCGCATGCAGGGCTGGTGGGGGCCTGTCTCCCACCCCCACCCCCTGCCCCCCGACCTCCCTCCCGGGAAGCGAGAGCCCCGTGCTGACCCCCCACGCAAAGCTGGGCCCAGCAAGTGTGGAGCAGAACCAGCCAGCGTCGGCGGGGGGCGGGGAGGGTCCCCTGAGTCCACGCCTGCCAGCCCCGTCTCCACGTCCTGTCGGCTCCACACCCGGGCCTGCTGCTGATCAGAGAGAAACAAGATGAGATGGGACAGACGGACAAGAGGGTCAGGCGGTCAGAGCTGAGCGCGTGGGACTAGGGCTTCCCGTGGAGGCACCTTGCAGTGCGTTGGTGAGTCGTAACCTCGAGGCGACTGTGTTTGGAGGCACGGCCCTGGGGGAGGTGGGTGACACACTGGGGGCCGTACGGGGGCCCTGGCCAACGCAACTGGTGTCCCTACTTAGGGGAGAGGACACAGCACAGAGGGCAGCCGCGGGAGGACACGGGGAGGCATGGCGTCCACAGGCCCTCAGCACAAAGCTGCCCTGCCCATGCCTGGACCTGGGACCCCGGCCTCTGGAGCCGTGACAACGAGCCTGCAGTTGCAGCCACCCCGGGTGTGGGGAGACACGGGTCTGGGGACCCCGTCCACCTGTAAACGGCCCTGCCAGGGTCTCAGGCTCTGACTTACGAGCCGGTCTCCGTGGAGAGAGCGCACGGGGAGGCCCTGTGGGGGGTGGGGCGTCCCTTCTCCATGACCCCGGGGTGGGGGGAAGAGGTCCCTGAAGGAGTGTCCCCCTCAGCCAGGGCACCGCAAACCTTGAGTGGGGGAGACTGTGCAGGTGGGCAGGTGGTGTGTCCAGGCCAGGGGGCACCTGCTTGACAAAGGTCACGAGAGAAGGTGCAACGGGCCCCCCACCCTGCACCGCCAGGCTGGAGCCTGCCGATCAGGCTCTTAACTAACGAGGGTCACCAGGACCTGCTCCCCGGTCAGTGCTTCAGTCCCGGGCAGCACAGCCCCCTCCAGCCAGGATGCCCTGACCCTCAGCCAGCGACAGCTCACCACGGCCTTGCCAGGCTGCAACGGGCACAGCCCCCTCCCTCTGAGATCGTGCATGAAGCCCACAGCCTGCTCCCCTGCGTGGGAGGGCAGCCGGCCTGCGGCTGTCAGGTGACCCTGGTGCCCCGGACACGACAGGGAGCAGGGCGACGGTGTGGCCTCCACCCGCCACTGCACCTGGAGCCCAGAGACGAGAGCCTCTCATAACCGGGTGTCAGTAAAGCCAGTGCCACCGCGATGCTGAGTGACAGCCACCCGGATCTCGGTGGCGGGGACACTAACCGTTGGTTATCGCTCTCGGGGCACAGCTCAGCTCACACCTGGGAGGTGGGCCGGCGGACAGCGGCCCGGCTCCCCCACCTCCAATCGCCTGCCTGCATCCCTCCATGGCGCGGCGAGGCTGAGCTGCGAGACAGAAGCAGCAGGTGCAGCCCCCCGGGGACACACGCATACACCTGGGTCCCTAACATCTGCGGCGGATGTCTGCTACCTTCACGTCTGGTGAAGCTTGCCACACGGTCCTGGCTTGGATCAAATTCGAACAAAAAGGTTAATGAATATTTCTCAGTTGCATGATTTATTGAAGAACAGGGTACATTCACAGGGCGCCCAGGGGGGCTCCGTTGGTTAAACATCTGAGCTGGTTTGGGCTCAGGGTCCTGGGGTCAAGCCCCATGGTGGGATTTGTGCTCAGTGAGGCATCTGCTTGAGATTCTCTGCCCCTGCCTCTGCCCTTCCCCCCTACACGCATGCACGCTCTCTCCGTCTCTCAAATAAGAAATAAATTTTGGGGAACACCTGGGTGGCTCAGCGATTGAGCATCTGCCTTTGGCCCAGGGTGTGACCCGGGGTCCCGAGATTGAATCCCACGTCGGGCTCCCTGCATGGAGCCTGCTTCTCCCTTGCCTGTGTCTCTGTCTCTGTCTCTCTCTCTCTCTCTGGGTCTCTCATGAATAAATAAATAAAATCTTTTAAAAAAGAATTTTTTTTTAAAAAAGAATAGTGTCCACTGAGGAGCATGCAAGTACCATAAATGCATTTCTCCAAATTTTCACAAACTGAACATACTTGAGTAAGTCCTGCTCACGTTAAAAAGCGAAGCCTCACCGGCCGGCTCTCACAAACCTCCCTGTCGCTCATGTGCAAGCTCCCCGGCCCCGACCCCCCACCCCGACCCCCCCCCCCCCCCGACCCCGGTTTCTGAACCCACAGATGGTGGCATCATCTGTACTTCCTAGTCCGAGGCGCGCGCCCTTGCTGCTGGCCCATGCTGGGCTCCCTCCCTCGGCTCGGTCCACCTCGTCTGGTGGCCCCTGCATCTCCGGGCGGCCGGCCCACGAGGAAGCCCTTCCGTAAACGGGTCCCCTGCACAGGCGGCTGTTTGCGCGGCTCCCACATTCCCCAACGTCTAATGGTGACTTCACTTTCTAACAAATAAAGGACAGTGTGGACAGAACCGTGTAATCCAAAGAGAGGGAGAGAGAAAGCTTTCAGCACAGCATTCTGGGAGGTGGGGATCCTGTGGCTGAGCCAGGGGCTGGCAAGCTCAGGGCAGGTGCCTCCATCTGCCCCCATCTGCCTCCCCGACCTCTCACCTGCGCGGAGCCCCTTGGAGGAGTGGGCACGGCTGGCATCCAGGTGCATCCCGGCACCGCAGCCCCACTTTCCTGTTGAGGTCCCGACTCCGGCCACACACTTTAACCAGCACGGGGGTGTGTGATCTTCAGTGAGGACACGGGCCACCATCGGCCAGGAAGCCCCCATCGTCTACACCCCAAGCCCCCTGTGGGCCGGCCCTCCCCCCCACGGCTGCCGCCTCCTCATCCTCACACGGGGTGAGGACCCCACTGAACTCGAAGGCCATGAGCAGCAGGTGGGATGGCCAGAGGCCTGGGACACAGCTGCCAGCAAGCCAGCCCACGAGCCAGGGCCCGGCCGCAGACTTGCTGAAGGAGCCCAGGCCGCCGGAGGGGGGTCAGCGGTCTGGCTCCCGCCCCCGCCCGGGCGCCCCACCTGCTGGGAGGATGGAGCCGGGGTGGGGGCGGGGCTGCTGATGGAAGGAGGCCTCCCTGGCGGGGAAGGGCCCCAGGTCTGCAGACGGGGAGCCTCCCCCTCGCACAGCTGCCCCCCAGGGCCCCAGGGGCTCGGGCTGACTCCAGGCCTCCCCACCTGCCTCCCCAGGTGTCTGTGCCCCGCCTCGCCTGGGGGGGAGCCGCATTCCAACCATCCGGGGCACCTCTGCCCCCACTCGGCTTCCCTCTGACTGCTCAGACCACTGAGGGGTCTGGGGTCGGCCCGGGAAAGCCGCAGAGGCTCCCCTGGGAAGGAGGCGCCTTGCTGCACCCGGGGTGCTGAGGTCCAGGGCATCGCACTCTCTGTGCCCCAGAGGCGACCCCTCCCTGCTGCCCAGCATCCCCCTGAGTACCCACCACCCCTGCCTTCACCCACCCCAGGTTGGCAGCCGAGCAGCAAGAGAGAGCAAGCAGAGCCAGGCGGGTGGCCCCGCGGGGACAGAGTCCCTCCTCCTGCCTCCCCACCCCTGGGCTCCGCAGGGCCAAAGTCCGCCTGTGGGGCAGCAGACGTCCCCTCTGATGGGCTGGAACGAGCCTGATACCCAGGCCCCCGGGGGTCACACAGCTGCTCCCTTCTTGGGTCCCCCAAGCTCCCCGGGCAGCCTGATGGGCTCAGCCCCGCTGTAGGTGGGGCTCAGCTCCCCTCTGGACACGGGCCGTGGACTTGCACTGGCCGACCCCTCCCCCCCACAGGCCTGGCCCTGCTGGTCCCCACTCAGCCCAGAGAACCTCAGCTCAGGGGGGAGGCGGTGCTTCCTGCTGCAAAGAGCAGCTCCTGCTCTGAGCGGCTGAGAGCGTGTGGTGTCCCCCGTGAAGACCTGGGGCAGTGGGGGGGGCCCCGAGGTCGGTACGGAGATGGGGACAGCCTTGGGGGCTCTGCTGCTGCTGCCTGGGGGGCTCCCACAGGAAAGCCCGGGCATTGGCGCCTTGTGAAAAGGACGTGTCTGTTTTTCAGCTGTTTGGTGAATTATTAAAAACTCAGCCTTCTGTTTGAAAAGCGATCTAAAATGATAAGCTCGGTGGGGGGAAAAGGCTGCCAAATGTTTTCTTATTAAAAACCATGGTGCAAAAATAAATAAATAAATAAAATAAAAAGTGGTAATATCTTTAGAGAAAGCTCAAGTGGTCTGACCGGGTCTCTAGAGTAATCTCCTTAAAAGGTTTTCAATAATTCCAGACTTTTATTTGCTATTTGAGTCACTGGGAAGCTCAGCAAGGTTTGTGGTTTGGGGATTTTATGAGTTTGTTTAATGCCTGCTTGTCTCCGTGTTTCGATCCATTAATTCAGCTGAGTCTGGGCCCCCACGGCCCGTGACCCGGCCCCGGCCCCACTGTCTCAGCCGCCGTGCTGCCTCTCCCGTCGTCCCCACCAGAGACCCCACTGTGCGTGCAGGGGACCCTCCCGGAAAGCGCCACCTCTCAGGGTCTGTTAACACCCTGGCCCCCGGGTCAGACCCTCGCCAGCCCCGGGACACCCGCCTGCCAACCTGACAGCAGTGCAAACCGCCGCGGACCGAGCGCCCCCTCCTCCGGGCAGTCCCCATGAGCACCTCCCTAGGGCCCATCCGTCCTGGCCTGTCAGCTCCGTGCCCCCGCACGCCGACTGCACAGAGGAAGACGCAGAGGCCCCCAACAGCTCACGGCCGGCTCCCTCCCCGATGCTGAGGGCACCAGCTCCCCACCCGCCGAGCCCGGGGCAGTCCCGGAGGGCACCAAGAGTCTGGGGGAAGCGCACGGGCACCCACGCACACACACATGCTGCAGGTGCGGGTGCGTCTGGGCGATGGAGGGAGGGTCAGTGCCCGGGGGGCGGTTGGAGGCACCCGGAGGCAGCGCCCACAGCCCGGAAGTCCAGCAGGCTCCCGCCGTCCCCCGCCAAGCCTACGCCGGGGCCATCCTAGCCCCTGGGGACACCTTCTCCCACAGCCGGGGCCTGGGCCAGCTCGGCTCCTGGGGCCCTGACGCTGGACGGACGGCACAGTGGCGGCTGTGCCCGGGGTCGTCACGCACGCCCAAGGCGGGCCCAGCTATTTGAGCCCCAGGCTGAGTCTTCCCCATGCCCTGCACAGCTTGGAGTAGCCCTCATGGCACTCCGCCCTCATGGGCCGGGGACCCCACAGATCCCCAGGCTCGGGGCGACTCGCTCCACCAAGGACAACGTCAAGGGGGAAGGAATCCAAAGTTGCTTAGAGTCAGGAAACGTGATTATGTCTCACTCCCCTGTGACTGGTGCCAACCTCATCCCAAGCCGCGGTGACACTGGAGCCCGGGGCACAGCAGGGCCCACGGCACCTAGAGACGCACCGAGTGCTCCCCGCACCATGGAGCAGTCCTGGGGCCCCATCACCTGCTCGCAGGCCCTTGGGTCCGGGGAGGCGGACATATGAGGACTCACCCTCTCTCTTGTCTGCTTGCAATTTGGTTTGCTCCTGTGGTCTTGCCCCATATAGAGCTGTAGACGCCCACAGACCCATCGGCACCATGTGCCTTCACTTGTGAGCACAGCTGCCCGGAGGGCAAGTCAAGCGCCCAACCCTGTCCACGGGCGAACCCGGGCTCCGTGTGCCCAGCTGCCTGGCGTCCACTCATTCAACAAATGGCTGGGGCGCGGTGTCCCCTTGGCCAGGCACCTGCTGGGACGATTGTGATGAACAAGGCCGAGGAGGCTCCTGACACCCGGGAGCCCCCTTCCGCTACGCATGGAAGCGCCGAGTCAGCACGGATGTGCATGGAACGATTTCCAAGAGCAAGAGAGACCGCAAAGTCACTGAGCAGAGTGAAGGGGATGGGGGCGAGGGGGGAGGCAGCAGGGTGGGGACAGCCCACGGGGCGGCCCAAGCAGAGCGCTTGGTCAGGAAAGGCTGCTCCGTCACTGGGGCAAAACATGCAGCACACGGAGTTTACCACCCTCACCAGGTTTAATCGTGAAAACACCGTTGTTTGGCAGCAAGACGTCCCCGGCTTCGGAGCCTCGCTGTCTGCTAACGAGGGGATTTCCTGTGAAGGGAATCTCTGGGCCTTGAGGGAAACGCACGCGAGCGGCAGGTGCTCCTGGAAGCCGCCAGCTTGGGCAGCACAATGTAAGGTGTCGTGCGGTGACGCTGCGTCTGGAAATCTGTTTTTAGAGAGGCTTCCGAGGGTGAGGTCTAGCATCTTCTGAGGAATCCTGTCACCGTGGTGCTGAGGCAAAAGCAGAAAGCAGCCTCCGGACCTGGTCTGCTCAGGGTTGGCGGGAAGCTGAGCCGTGGCCCCCAGGACTCCTGAGCCCTTCACCCCTCACCCCTCACCCCTCACCCGTGGCAGGCCTGGCGGCCAGGTGACCACAGTGAGGCCCCAGGTGCACCGACCGGGTCGGGGGCACAGGTGAAGGGGGTGAGGCCCCAGGTGCACCCACCGGGTCTGGGGGCACAGGTGCAGGGGGTGAGGCCACAGGTGTACTGACCAGGTCTGGGGGCACAGGTGCAGGGGGTGAGGCCCCAGGTGCACTGACTGGGGTGGGGGCATAGGTGCAGGGGGTGAGGCCCCAGGTGCACTGACCAGGTCTGGGAGCACAGGTGCAGGGGGTGAGGCCCCAGGTGCACTGACCAGGCCAGGGTCCCCCCAACTCCAGCCCCCAAGTCCCCAGCTACCTAGGCCATCCCCAGAACCGCACACCCGTGCACCGACGTGTCATTTCATCTAAGAAGACCAAAATCCTTGTGAACCCGGTGATGTGAACACAGGCATCTCGGCCGAGCTTTGGGAGGAGAAGCCCTTACGGGGCAGCAGGTGGGCGTCGGGGCCGGGGCAGAGGGGGAGCCGCATGAGCCCTTCCCCGTGAGGCTGGGGGGTCAGCGCCGTGTCTCAGCAAAGCCCCACCTGAGAAGAGGTGGCCTTGCCGTGACCCTGAAAGAGGCCACAAGGCCAGCTGCGTCCCAGTCCTCCTACCCCTGTGGCTCTGTCACCAAGACCCCGAAGCAGCATGTGGCTGCACCGGCAGACCGGCAGGAGGGGCAACACCCAGGTCCCCGGCTGACCAAGTGACGGCTGATGTGTCCCCGCACCTGTCCCTGTGCTGGGGTCCACAGGCTGCGTTCCATGCAGGTCAGACGAGAGGCACTGACCGGTTGACCCCGTCAGGCCCCCGGACACCCTGTGGACGTGTCCACATGGCGTCCGATGCTCCCAAGCTCAGCCGACGCGTGCGCCTGCCGCAGAGCCTGGCTGGCTGTGGAAAGGAGGAAAACAGCCCCCACTGTGACCCGCGCACCCACCGCCGGGCAGGGACACAGGCGTGTACTGGTGCCTGGGGCCCGACCCCGAGGTCCCCGGGCTGGCGAGGGAGAGGAGCACAAGGCGGGATGCAGAACCGACCTGGGGGTTGGGGCCAGGGTGGGCGCTGACGGGGACGCCTGGGGCGTGGGCCCCGGGGACGGCAGGGATGCAGGGTGGCCACGAGGTGGGCTCTGAGCATCCCTTCGCCAGCCGGGCTGACGACGCCGAGCCTGGCCCTTGGACTTGTCCTCCTTCGTACCTACTGGAGAGGCACCTGCCTGCAGGGGCGCGGGCTGGGCCCCTCGTTACGCCGCTGGGCGCTCAGTGACTGCGCTCAGGATGGCAGCAGCATCTGCTCTCTCGGGGACACGTGGGGACTCGGGGGGCAGCACGCATGCAGGCACACAGGCCCAACCCGGGCAGCACCCCCTTCCACCTGAGCTGCGTGTGGGTCCCGACAACGCACGTGGCTTCTCCGGAACGTGGACCCATAACCCCTTCCTTTGGTCTGAGAAGGAATCAGTCAAACCCAGCGTCAGGGCTGGGCGGCTGCCTGCACGCACCGCAGACGCTCCGGGTCTGTGCGGCGGAGAGGACGGAGGGCCGCTGAGTCACGGCGCTCACGCGCACCGACAGGCACGGGGAGGAGAGGGCCAGCTCACCTGCTTGCACTGGGTCCGCGTGTCCCTGGCGCCCTGCTCGGTGATCAGCGGCCTTATAAATGGCAGCAGTGCCTCGTTAGCCAGAGGTCAGGGTGTCCTGAGCTGCGGGCACTCGGGGGTGACACGGAGCGTCTGCGGAGAGGCCATCTGGCTCGTCCCGGGGCCGTGCACCTGTGCCGATGGCCCTGCCGAGCTAGGAGGCTGCGGCCACTCGGCCTTGTTAGCATATGCATCCCCGGAGCCCCAGGGCTGCACCGCCGGGTCTCCCCCCTGCCCCACGTGGCCTCTACTGAGCGCCCTTCCTGGCAGGCCATGTCCAGAGCTCTCCCTCGGAGGATGGAGCTTGGGTGCAGACCCTCCTTTCAACCGCTGCGTGTGCTTGACTCTGTGAAGTGAAAAGCTGAGCGTGACCCCCACATCCGAGGGCTTCTCACCAGGGCTGGGGTCGGGCTGACGGCCCCAGGGTCCTGGGAGGTCAGGGGAGGACGGTCAGGGCCGCCTACCTGACGCCATGCACAGCACCCCGGCCTCCTCCAGGGAGAAGGCGCCACCACGTCCGGGGACCAGCCCTCCGTGTCCACCTCCGCCCAGAGCCCGCGGCTCCCCCTGACCTCAGCCCCAGTGCTGGGGCGTAGCGGCCACTGCCCAGGTCGGAGCCCCCGGACAGACCGGACACGGGGATGGGAAGGAAGAGGACAAACCCTCTGGTCCTTGGGTCACCCGAACGTCAGGGCAGCGCCGAGGACACGCAGCGGCCAGTGGAAGTGGAGGCGGAGGCGCTGTCATGTTCCCGATGCGGGAGTTCCGCTCCTGGAGGGGATCACCTAGGGCTGCATGGCGACGGGGTGGACGTGCCCTGGGTCGGTACAGAGCCCTTGGCACCCATCCTCCGGCCACCACACTGGCCCTTCACTTGGGCTTCACATCTGCATGTTTCATTCTAAGCACGGCCTCACCATCCGCCCCCGAGGTCTTTGTCCCTGCAGCCAGAGAGCGACCCAGGAGCATATCCAGACGCGGTCAGGGACAGCGCGACCGCGGGGCTCCAGGGTGGTGGGGACCCACGTCCTGGAGAGACGGGGAGATGGGCGGGCATGTGGACACGCAGACGGGGACCTGGCATCCGTGGCGATGGGCAGAGGGTGCAGCAGGGCAGGAGCGCTGCAGTGGAGGCCGGGAGCTTGCGGGGCTGGTGAGCTGAGCAGGGGCCTGGGGAGCCACTCGGGGACACCCTCTGGTGCTGCGAAGGGTCCCAGACGGGGAGGCACCGGGGACGAGCAGGACTCACGTTGCTGCGGCTTCGGCTCCAGGGGGAGCTGCGAGGGACCCTCCTGCCTGCCCCTCCTGGCACGTTACCCGCACGGTTCTAGAAATGATAAAATTGCAGCTTAGAGAAAGTGGAGATTTGTCCCAAAATGCAGGACAGGGTAACGAGTGGAATGTGGGTGCGTCTGGGCGGCAGGCACAGGCTTTGCCCTGGGGTCCCAGGGACCCCCGAGGGAAAGGGCTGGGGCGTGGGGGCCCCGCGGAGCTCAGCGGGGACATGGACGTGTGGACGGACTGGGCATCAAGGTGCACAAGTTCTCCTCATCCTCCTCCTCCACAGGCTCTCGCACATCCCTCACCAGGCTTCCAGAAGCTTCCGCAGGCTGAGTGCAAACCCTTGTGTGGACACAGATGGAGCCCGCAGCCGGGACTTTGCGGGGTGGTGACGCTGGGCGCCCGCCAGAGGCTGTGGCGAGACTATGGGGACGTGGCTGGGAAGGTCCTGCCCCGGACCTCGCCCCTGAGCGCCCCCAGCACCGCCGGGGTTTCCACTGAAGGAGCCCCTGGTGTCGTGGCCGTGCGTGGACGCGGACCTGCTCGCTCGCCTGCTGCTCCCTCTTCACTCCTGGGTCAGACCACTTCCCTTTGTCACCAAATAAACCACAAAACGAAGACAAAGGAGGGAAGCTGGGTTCTCGTTCGTCTCCCGGACACAGCCTCCTTGCTCAGCCCACACCCCGCAGACAGCAAATCGGGGGATCACGCCTCCGCAGAGCCACTGGCAGAGGTGCCGGGGCATGTCGCTGGGCAGCATGGGGCAGGGCATCAGTGCGCCTCCCTGGGGACGGGGAGCAGGGTGGACACGGCGGCCTCGGTGGCTGTTTTGAGGCTGCTGAGTCCTAGTGGCACATCATCTGTGTGACCAGGCCGGGGCCGATGGTGGCGCGAGTCCTGGGGCCCTGGAGCCGACGACAGACCATCACAGAGTCAGGAGCCGGGAGAGATCAGCCAGCAGAGCAGCAGGTGAATTTAGGGAAGGCCGTGGGGCAGCGGAGCATCCACCGCCCACCAGGCACCACCACCCCGGAACAGGCACCGCGCCCATGGCGGCAGTCGGGCGTTTATCACACGCCGGGTGGGCTCTCCAACAGAGCACTACTGCCAGTAGTAATTTGCTCAATATTGGCGAAATAACAGTTTTTTCAATAAAAAAAATTCTTCAGGGTCTCCCGGGGGGCTCAGCAGTTGAGCGTCTGCCTTTGGCTCGGGGTATGACCTTGGGGTCCTGGGATCAAGTCCTGAGTCGGGCTCCCTGCAGGGAGCCTGCTTCTCCCCCTGCCTGTGTCTCTGCACCTCTCCCTGGGTCTCTCTAGGAATAAATAAATAAATAAAATACTTAAAAAAATAAAATAAAAATAAAATGCAGATTCCGTCCCTGCTGGTGGGAGATAACCGCTGCTCTCCTTGGAGCAGCTTTGCTTGAGATCTACTCTGCCTGGTGCTAGTGGGATGCGGATCCCATTAGTTATCTGGATGGATAACCTCCAAAATGTCCACAGCAAACGGCCGCATGGCACACTTTCCTGGGGCCGGGCGCTGAGCCCTCCACCGCGGCAGAGGCAGCCCCTCCAGGTGCTCCTCTGGCTTGCAGGCCGCGCTCGCCCCGTTAGGGCCCGGCCCTGAGGTGCAGCCTCTGGAGTGGCGGGCGGTAGGCGTCGGAAGCCTCGTTGGGCGCTGTGCCCAGGTCCTCCTCCGCTCCCCGGCCATGAGGGCACGTGCGTCTCTGCGTCCCACAGCCTGAAATCCACCCCGCGATCCTCCCGGCTTCACCAGCTCCCGAAACGTCCTCTCTTTTCATTTCCAAAAGTGCATTTGGACACGCGTTTATGTGAAGAGAGACGTGTACCAGCTGCAACGTCCCCCACGTGTGCGTGCATACCACTAGCACCCCCCTCCCTGGAACACTCCTGGTGGGCTCTGGGGGCCCCAGGTGCAGCGTGCCCAGGGGCCTGGTCCCCGTTGCCTCACCCGGGACCCCGTGCGAGGACAGCACACGTGGAGAGAGCGCAGAACATGAGCTTCCAGCTGCACCTGGCTCTGGGCTCAAGAACCCGGGTGCCCTCCAAATCCTGCGCCATCCCAGGGCTTGCTTCTGCGGCTCACGGGGGCTCCCTGGGCCACTTTCCCGGCACAGTGGGGGCGTGCAGAGCTTCCAGGGCTCTCAGTGAGCATCTCCTGCCCAGCCCGGGGTACCTCTGCCCTCACAGGGGGCCACACAGAGGCACCTGCGCTGCCCTGGGGCTCGAGCTGCTGCTGGGCATCATCTGTGGGTGTGTGCGTGTGCACGTACATATGCGCACCTGGCCTCCAACTTGGATGGAAAATGAATAAATGGAAGGGGGGGGTCTGGGTCTGCTGCCTCCAGGCCCTGCAGACGGCCCCCCCATCCTGGCCACAGACGCTCCCCAGGGGAGCACGCCGCCCCCGCTGCCTTCCTGGTCCTGTTTCTCTTCTCCTATTTACCTTTATGCTCTGTTCTTCACGTGATCTGCATAACCTCGCTCAGAGTTTCCTGGAGAGCTTTAAAAACCACACTTATGCCCCAGCCCCACCCTGCAGGGGCAGACGGGGCTGTCGTGGGGGGGACTCAGCTCCTGGCACCTCCGCAGGACCCCCAGGCCACCCTTCTGATGGCTGCTCTGGTTCCTTCCAGAACCCCGGATGCCATGGGCGCCGCCGCCAGGAGGCTGGAGAGCCTGGCCACGGGGCTCCACGCAATGATGCTTCTCAAAATGCAGAGGAAGGAAGGGTGGTTTTAATCTAAGATAATAAATCATCTTGTGCTGCAGGTTTTACAAGCCTCTGTTGGTTGTCACTGCGATAAAATGTGATCAAACAGTGTCATCCAGTGGGGAAAGGAGCCTGCCGCCCGGGGCGGTACCGACCACTCTGCGCATTTCAGCCCAGAAAATCAGCTCAGTCAGACTCCAAAGGGACGCCTCCTCCGTGCGCCTTTTGTTTACGCCGGGTGATACCCACCCCCACCCGGACCTGGGGCGGGAGGGTCCCACCTCTGCTCCCGCCCGCCCTGTCTCTCTGCCTGCTGCATTTTCCCCACCACTTTTATTCCACAAGAGCACAATTTGAATCATTATCAGCGCCCGACAGTTGCTCCAGCCCCTGCTATCTCCGCAAACAAAGGCAACAATGCTCGCTTCATCCTGCCCCCATGTCCAGGGGAGACACCGCTGCGTAAGCTCTGGAGGCCTCGCTTATTATGGATTAAAGGCACAGGCCGGCGTCAGGCTCCTGTAGACACCCCACCCTGCTCAAAGCCGGTGGGCTTCGGATTGTGGACCTCGCGAGCCTCAATTCTTCATGGCACCAACACGATGTTTAGAATGCAGGCACCCAGGACAGGTGCAGGAGGCGGCCCAGGGTGTTTGCAGATAGAAAGGACTCCCGCGGGCGTGGGTGCAGGGCTCCACTCGGCGGCACGGGGTCCCCCCACCCCCACCCTGGCTCAGCGCTGGGCTCCCGGCGTCCTGGCGTATGGACGGGGCGGCCCCTTGGCCCAGGTGTGAACCAGGCTGCAAACTGGGTGCAGCAGGGACCTGTGGGGAGCCCCGAATCAGTCCCTCAACAGAACGTGCGGCGACAGGCCTCAAGGACTCCCCGGGGCACGACGCTAATGTGGACAAGGGCGCAGCACATGCACGCGGCCGGCGAGGAGTGTGCTTTGGGGCACGCAGGCCGCCAGGTGACCTTGGCCAGGCCACTGCCCGTCGCTGGGGCTCCGTTTCCTCACTCATTCGATGGAGGGGGGGGGCAGGTGACCTCGGAGGCTCCGGCCTGCACTCGCATGTTATTATCTTAATTGTGTGCTATTGACTATTGGTGAGGCCGGTCACCCCAGCGTGCTCGTGAGCGGCTTTGCGTATCGATCTCAGCCTCACTTCACCAGCTGGGGACGCAAACTTCCCAAAGTGACTTTCATTGGCCTAAAACAAGCCACGCGGTGTTGTCTGAGGCTCTGTGCGTCTGTGCTTGCCTCCGGGGTGACATGATAACATTGGGGGGCTGCCTCAATGTCCCCCGCGCAGTGCCCCGGCTACCCCCAACCTGGGCCATCTTCTGTCATGTCCCAGGAAGGTCACCCCCCAGCCCCCGCTAACGTGTGGCCGCGAGCTTTGCTGGGTATTTTTCTCAGGTGTGTGCACAAACGCAGCTTCCCAAGGGCCCATCTCCAGACACAGTCACCCCGCGGGTTGGAGCTTCAGCAGGTGACTCTGGGAGACACAGCTCAGGCCGGTGCACGGAGGACGCGAGGAAGCAGGGCAGGGGCCGGGGTGCCCCCAGCAGGTGCAAGACACCAAGTCAGCAGGATTGGGAATCGAGGTTTGGAAATGATGCTGTTCCTGCATCGAGGAGGTTCCCCACAGAGTCCCTGGGTCCAGGGGGCTGAGGCCGGGTGGACAGCCTGTCATCCAGTAAGAGAGCAACAGGCATGTCGGGAGCTGAGCCACCAGGTGAGAGCGCTCACCCCCATGGCAGCCGGACCCACCCCAAGAATGACAGGCCAGAGGGGGTGTCTGTGGCCCGTGCAAGGGGCTGAGCATGTCCCCATACCCCTGTGCCCAAGTTCTAGCCTCCAGGGCCTCAGAGTACAGTGACTGTGTTTAGAGACCAGCCTTCAGAGGTGATCACGGCGAAATGAGGTCCTTCGGGGTGGGTCGGACCCCGTCTGGCTTCTAGGAGGAGGAGGAGACACTGGGACAGAGACACACAGAAAGACGACGGTGCGAGGCTGCGGAGGGCAGGTGTCCACACAGCCAGGAGAGAGGCCTCGGGAGATACCGGCCCCGCCCACGCCTGCATCCCGGACCTCCAGCCTCTGAGATGGAGGAAATAAATCTCTGCTGTTTTGCTGCTGGCTGTGCTATTCGCCATGTGGCCAGAGTGGATCGAGAGGGGCAGGGAGGACCAGCCTCGATTTCCCATGGAGGCCCTCCCATCACCCTCCATGGCGCTTGCTCATAGTAAGTGCTCACTGAATGCCGCTGAGCTGAGTCCGTCAATCCCCCCGTGATGCCAAATGTCCCCCCTTTGTCACAGAGGCATCCCTCCTACCCGGTGTCTCATGCCCAGGGCTCCTGGTCGCCTGGGGAGATTAGAGCTGTGTCCTGGGAGAGCACCATCACACCGCCTCTGCCCACCTCCCTCCTCGAAGGGCCTGCTCGGGCCCCCTCCGCAGTGACCCAGGGTCCCCTCCCGCTTCAGGCTCCCCGCACCACCGCCACCGGGCGTGGACGCGCACTCTCTGCTGGACACATCCACCACTGCAGGTGCAGTGTTCCTCAGGAGCCCCACGGAGGGTGGTATTAAAAACAGCTGACGCCTTTGAATGTCTTTAATGCTATTGAGGGTTTACGGTAACCGGGTGCTTTTCCCTTCCCTCCACGTTGTTGCCTTCTCCGCATGAGGACTTTGCCACAAGCCATCGTGGACTTCCCCAGGGCAGACCGTGTTGGTGTGTTCACAGAGGCGATGAATAGTCAAAGGCTTCCCTGGCATTGTCTGGGCCACGTGAAAAAAACTGGAATCACTCTGTGATTCAGGTCGGAAAGGACCAGGCGCAGCCCAAGAACGGCCGTTATTCCTGCACGGAGGCCCGGGGCCCGGTGGGCAGCCCCGGGGGAGGCTCTGCTCTACACGCTCTCAAGGTCCTGGCAGGGCCCCTGGACACGGCTGCCTGAGGGCCACGGGCGGAGGTGGGGGCTGTGGGGGCTGTGCTCACGATGCTGCCCCCGGGGGGCCTCTGGCTCCCAGATGAGCACGGCGCCGCCGACGATCCCGTTTTGCTCAAAGGCACAAGAGGCCGATCCCAGCCCCCCTGAGGAAGAGCTGTTGGTGTGGGTGCTGCGTCAGGCCCCGGAATAATTGCAGCCGCGTCCATGTGAACTGAGGCTTCCCCTCGCCTTGAAGAGACTTCATAACTCCGCAGTTAGGCACCACCACTCCTGCCCCCGAGAGAGCAGCAGAAGGGGGCGAGCAGCAGAATGCCACCGACGAAAGCACAGCCACGGTCGGAGGCCACACCAGCATCTGCTGCGACACCCGGCTCTCTTGCCATGTCTGTCCACAGGCGCTCGACTGAACGCCGCCCCGTCCAGGGATGCTCCGCCCTGGGGCCCTGCTGGCAGCAGCCAGACGCTAGCATGAGAGGCCCTGCCCCTCCCTGGCCTTCTGTCCTCCCAGCTTGGGAACCTTGCGTCTTGCTTCATGCCAGGCCCCGTGGGCTTTGCCGAGCGGCTCTTGAGGGCTTGATCCGCATGTGGTGATGGGGAGAAAGCTGCATTATTATCTGATAAATTTATCATGTGCGGTATTGTACTTGTTGGTTATGAAAAATCAGCAGTTGCCTGGTAACCAAATTGTCTGTTGGTTCCCAAACGTCCAAGGCTGCAGAGCCTGACTTGCTGGCTTCTTGGGGCCATCACCCAGGCTCCTGGACGACGCTGAGCTGACTGGGAGCACCAGGAATTTAGGGGGTGGAAGCACACCAGCCCTTGTTCGGGGTCGTCCCACTTAGAAAAAGCATCAGATAAGCACCTGTGCCTGCGGCTTGTGGTGCGAAGCTTGGGGACAGAAGAGGAGAAAAAGCTACTTCAGGCTTATTGCATGGGCAAACCCACAGGGCACAGGCCAGACACCACAAATGGCAGACACTACCCATCCCTGCACTCGGGGAACACTGTGTCCACCCTCACCCACCCCAAAGGGCCTGTCCCATTGACAAGTCCCAATTCTGAAACTGTACTTGAAAGAATGAGACTGTGCTCTGTCCCTGGGATCGGTCCTGCTGCCGCCCTCTCCATCCCCGGGGATTGGGGTTCTCTCTCAGATTCCCCCTTTTCCATCCCATACACAGACAGCAGATTCCAGATCACGGACAGAGACATGGCACAGGCAGGGGGCTTCCATGCATGTGCCCCTTGGAGTCCCCATAGTGACGTCAACCTCTTCCAAGACAGCAAGAAGCCATACATACAGATTTTGTTTAAAACTCAATTTTCACTTTTACAAAATTCTTATAAAAAACAGTATGCATGCCTCAAAATTTTGTCTGTTGAGTTTTCTCTGCTTGCATTCTCTGTTAGCTTTATAGAAAATGGCTCAAATAGATTTATAAAATAAATTGTGTTAGTAAAGTAATATGCATGATTATATGTCTGGTGGGGGTGTCATTGGCCTCACAGGGTTGTTGTCAGAACTGGATGAATGAAGAGTCATGGGAGAGATTGTTGTGAAGAAGAGCAGCATGAGTTCTTATGTTTCCTTCAATGATGGTCAATAAACCAGTGCCCAGAGCCTTCACGGGGCCAGGAACTGGGACAGGTGCTGAAGGCAGAGAGGGCTGTATGGTAGGAGGTGTGCGGAAGTCTACAGACGGAGCCTAGAGTGCAGATGCTTGGGCAGGAGCATCATCATTCACCCATTTGGAAGGCTTGTATTGATTCATACTTTATCTGCCCATCCATAGATACATACATACAGACATCTATCCATCCATCCATCCATCCATCCATCCACCCATCTACTCATCATCCATCCATCCATCCATCCACCCATCCATCCATCCATCCATCGCCTACCCATCCTTTCTTGCAGGTGCCTCTGCCTCAGCCATCATTTCCACTCTCTTCATCCTTCCAAGCCTTGCTGTGACCTCACCCCCTGGGCAGCCAAGAGAGCCTGCACACCCATCCCTGCTGGGCTCACCCACAGCACTAACAGGATTTGTTCTCAGGTCTTGATTTTCTCTGTGAACCTTTGCTGCAGGATATGAATTCTGGAGCCTTATGTTTGGGTTACAGCCTAGGCCCCTCCACTTCCAATGATGAGACCTTGGGGGCGGCCACACAGACTATACATGACTCAGTTTCTTTTTTGGTGACTTGTTATGGTCCCATAGGATAATTAAAGGATTAAATAAATGGTAGACACAAACCTTTGGAAAACCGTGCTTGCCACGTGTTTTGTGTGATGTATACTCATTTGCCCTTGTTCCCATCATATCCTCAGTGACTGGTGAGAAGTCCCCAGGCTCATTCACCCTCGGATCCCCCATATCTACCTCCACTGCACATGGCCTGTGTGAGGTCCTCTGTGGTTTCTTCTCTTCAGCCCCACTCGCTCATCCATGGTACCCGACTCCATTTATGATCCTAAGATGACTCATTCAGTCCCCAACTAAAATGCAGATGCCACCAGCCTGGGACGTTGGCTGTTTCACCATGGACCCCTAGCTCCCAGCACAGCATCCCACACAGAGCGGGCACTCAGTACACAGCCATGGGATGAATCATCGACTCTGCCCCTCATATCTCCCACACTTCCTGACCCAAGGTTGACCTTTCTGGAGAGGAGCCCCTCTTCTCTTATATTCTACATATATTTCTGGAAAATTCACTTGTTTGGGAAAGCAGATTTGTTTCTTCCCAGGAATAATTAACCGTCTCATTTTTACGTTAAGCTTATAAACTTTGGAAGGAAACAAGCTTCACTCTTGTTAAAAAAAAAAAAAAAAAGGCCCCCCAACAGAAATGCTGCCAACACCTGCTATGCAATATCATTAATAAATTACTAGAATATTGCAGCATCTTAAATGCTCATCTGCTCCAAGCCATTTGAAAGGAGCTGAGCTTTTCTGGGCTGGATGCCAGTGACCGTCTGGCGGCCTCTGGAGCATGTGTGTGGGGGAGAAGGGGTGGCTGCAGATGGGGGTCCTTGCTCTCTCGTTGGGAAAGTAATATGCTGCCTTCTGCTTTGTTACTTCCATCCCAAATCTTCTGTATTTCCCCCTCACACTTTCCGAGAATGAACAAAAGAAGCGATAACATTCAAGACATCTTCCTGCAGGACAATTCAATCTTGACAAATGGGAGATATATGCAAAATGTATGCATATATTATAATATATATTTATATATTAATAGGATGTAATGGGGTATTGTCTGGCCTTTTTAGCACTCAGACGGTCTATCTTCCCAGGAGAATTCACCAGAAGGTCCATGGGCCACCATGCAAGTGTTTCTCACACTGAACTCTTGCCCCAGGAATGAGAGTTTGTGCCTCCCTACGGGGCCTGTGACCTCAACACGGGCTCTGGCGCTTGGCCACCAGGATCCTGAAGCCGCTGCACAGTGCCCACAACGCTGTCAGCCCAGTGCTTGGGCAGGTTTAATAAAGAACAAGAGTAAAGTCAGTGTAGAGTATTTGACATGGCCTTTAATTTATGTCGGTCAATATCCATGTTTAATTTTTAGTCTAACACGGATCTTGGGAGGAAAATGTAACACATCTCAACAGACCCATGGAAAGAATATTTCCCTTCCCTTGAAACTCTCCAATGATGTGAAACAAGGCAAACGTGTGCTTCTCAAACATAAGGGGAAGCTGCTCCCATTTAAACACAAGCCCACGTGGCTGGCACAAGGGTGGCAGCCTGGCTGCGCTTCCCGCTGGGACGTGACAAACGTCTCAAGGTGACTCTCTCCACAGCTGGGGGGTGCTCCCTGTGATTCCCTGGACATGCCCAAAGCTTTTCCCATTCTGGATGACTCCAGCTATTTCCACGCCCTCGGGTTCCTGGAGGTCCTTCTGAATACCCTCCTGCCACTGGAGGGGACACAAGATGACCCCAGGCACCTCCCCTGTGGGCGTAGCCCCACCCAGTCCACTGAAAACACACGGCACTGGGGCATCCCAACCAGACACTTATGACCCTCAACTTCGGGGATACCCCAGACACAACCCCCTCTCCCCCAGATTACAGGGCATGCAGGGGCCTACAACAGGCTCGCAGACCTCCCAACCGTGCTCTCGGAACGGGGTCTGTTCCCTCTGTGGTCGTCCCCCTGGTTTTGTTTTATGGCCCCTGCAGTCCTTTTCTGAGTGTGTCTGGCTACTAGTGATGGAGCCAAATCCACCTTTCACTTTCTATACTGTGTATAAAGTAGCCCTCTGGGCAGAGAAGACCCCTTGACATCTGGAGACCCCAGGGGACCATTTCCCTGTTGCTGCTGGGGCCACCAGGTGGCCCTTCTGCACCCGTCAGGAGTTGAGGAAGCCGAGACCCCGAGTGTCCAAGTTTTCTCTCTCCCATTTTCTCTTCCATGATTCTATGATCCTGACACTGGAGACTGGCTTTATAACCCTGCAGAGAACAGAGCAGCTCATCTGGCTCTCGATGAAGACGTGTCTGGCGTTTATTGATGTGAGGATGGCCCCCATCCAGGCATGGAAAGCTTCACAGTATTTTTATTTGTAATTCTCAAGGACAGGAGTCAGGATACCTTGGCCACCTCTCCATCAGGCCTCAGCAATATATTCCTGTTTTATGTCCTAAGACCCCAAGGCTCCGCATCCCAGCCCGCTAACCTCCCCGGCAGCGCAGTGCTCTGGGGGGTCAGGTGGTGCCGAGCAGAGCCCCTGGCCTTCCAGCATCGTCCCCCCACCTCTCTCCATCCTCAGGGAGTTCCTCTCATGTTCTGGGCCGCTTCGGCTACCTCCCTCCCTCCTCATCACTTATTGATGATAGACTAATAAAAATCTATTAACAGACTTTCTAAATGACAATGTGACAAAGGAGCTCTGCAGACCTGTGCCCACAAAACTGGCGAAAACTGTTAAAAACAAATGTAAAGCCTCTGAAAATGTCCCTAAAGGAATTAAGCAAGCCGAGGGGCCTTTATTCATAGTATCTGGTGAATCTTGGTAAGACAGTGACCTGCTCCATCCTTCCTTTCCTTGGTGCAGCTGGACGGAATCCTCATGCCGGGGCACCATGTGAGGAAGGGCCGCTGGGGCTCTCGGGGCGGAGGCTCGGTTCCCGGTGAGTGGGGACCAGAGCTTGGGGCCCCCCACCCCGGCCCCGTTCACAGCGCAGACTGGAAAGAGCAGCAAGCTACATCCAAAGCAGGAAGAAAGAAACAATCAAGATAAGAGTGGAGAGAGCAATGACGCAGAGAATAGAAAACTGAGGAAAATCAACAAAATTGACAATTGTTCAGTTCTCACTGATCAAGACAAATCTAGAGGAGACTCATTCACAAAACTCAGAATTGAAAGCCGGGGATATTACCAGCAACCTTACAGAAATGAATACGACTTTAAAGGAATATTATGAATCACTGTAAGCAAAGCACTTAAGGAAATGTAGGTGAGATGGACAAACTTGGGGCCCCAGGGTGGCTCCGTGGTTGAGCACCTGCGTTCAGCCCAGGGCGTGACCCCGGGATCCTGGGATCGAGTCCCACATCGGGCTCCCTGCAGGGAGCCTGCTTCTCCCTCTGCCTGTGTCTCTGCCTCTCTTTCTGTGTGTCTCGTGAATAAATAAATAAAATATCTTAAAAAATGATAAAATAAAACTGATCCAAAAATCCATAAGGTATTTCAAGGAACCTCAAATATTTTTTAAAAAATCTTTTTTAAAAAGTGGAGGGTTCACACTTTCTGACTCCAGAACTTGTTACAAACAAAGTAGTGTGACTCAAAACTGGCACGAAGCGTGGTCCCCGTGTAAAGACAGACATGAAGACGGATGGAACTGAAGCAGAGCCCAGGAATGAAGCACTGCATGCTTCCAACGAGGTCTGGCGACGGTGCCAAGATCCCTTGATGAGGAAAAACAATCTTTCAACAAATGCTGTTGAGAAAACTGAACAGCCACATGCAAAAGAATGAAGTTGGACCTTCTCCTTATACTTTATATAACTGGAATGGATCAAAGATCTAAACACAAGACCTGAAACTTTCAATCTCACAGAAGAAACCACCGTGAAACACTTCAAATGATTTGGCAATCGTTTCTTGACTGTGACGCCAAAAGAACAGGCAAAAAAAGTAAAAACTACCTTAAGGTTTAAAACTGCCATGCATCAAAGGACACGATCAACTGAGTGAAAAGACAATCTACAGAAGAAGAGAAAAAAAACGTGTTAATCATATGCCAGATAAAGGGTTAATGTCTGGAACATGTAAGACACTCCTACAATTGAGCAACGACAACAAAAAACAATCAACTCAGTTGAAAAGTAGACAAAGGATTTGAACAGACATTTCTTCAAAGAAGATACACAAATGGTTAACAAATACAACAGAGATCACTAATTATTTGGGAAACGCAAACAGAAACCACAATGAAATATCACCTTACACTAGTTAGGATGGCGGCTCTTGAGAAAACCACCACCCAGAGAAAACAAGTGTTAGCCAGGATGTGCAGAATCGAAACCCTTGCATACCATAGACGGGAGTGTAAAATGGGGCACCCAGCACAGGAAACAGCACAGCATTTCCTCAAAAAATACAAAAATAGGGAATCCCTGGGTGGCGCAGCGGTTTGGCGCCTGCCTTTGGCCCAGGGCGCGATCCTGGAGACTCGGGATCGAATCCCACGTCAGGCTCCCAGTGCATGGAGCCTGCTTCTCCCTCTGCCTATGTCTCTGCCTTTCTCTTTCTCTCACTGTGTGCCTATCATAAATAAATTAAATTAAATTAAAAAAAATTAAAAAGAAATTTAAAAAAAATACAAAAATAAGATTACCCAGGGATCCTGCCATTGCACTTCTGAGAATACACCCAAAAGAATTGATGGTAGGATCTGTAGAAGATATTTGCATACCCGTATTTACGGCACCATTATTCCCAATATCCCAAAGGTGGAAGCCACGCAAGTGACCATCAATGGATAAAATGATAAATAAAACACGGTCCACACATAGAATGGAATAACAAACTTTTTTAAAGATTTTATTTATTAATTTATGAGAGAGAGAGAGAGAGAGAGAGAGAGAGGCAGAGACACAGGCAGAGGGAGAAGCAGGCTCCATGCAGGGAGCCCAACGTGGGACTCCATCCCAGGACTCCAGGATCGTGCCCTGGGCCAAAGGCAGGCACCAAACTGCTGAGCCACCCAGGGATCCCCTGGAATAACAAACCTAAATTGTTATGTATATTTAACCAAAATTAAAAGGTTTTTTCTCAGAAAAAAAAAATACTGCCAAGAATAAAAACACCCAGGACCAGATGGCTTCGCTGGTAAATCCTACCCACTACTTCAAGAAGAATTAATACAGATTCTTCACAGACTCCTTCAAAAAGTAGAAAAGGGGATACTTCCCGAGTCATCCCAGGAGACTTGATTTGCTTTGGCCCCGAAACCATAAAGACATCACAAGAAAAGCACAGGCCATCATCCTTTTGAGCATACATGGAAAAATCTTCAACAAAATACTACCAAACTGAGTCCAACAACATAAAAAAAGGATCCCCAAGAATCCAAGGCTATTTTAACAAATATCAATGATGGTAATGCACCACATTGATGAAATAAATAACAAAACCACATGATCATTTCACTATATGCAGAAAAAGCATATAAAAAGTTAAATACCACTTCATGATGGAATAAAATCACAGCAAAGCAGAAACACAAGAGAATTTCATCAAGCTGATACAAGTTGTCATCCAGAAACCTCAGCTGACATCACACCTGATAGTAAAAGATCGGACGCTTCCCCCACAAGAGCAGACGCAAGACAAGGACATCCACTCTCAATTTGCTATTTATTAATGTGCCAGGGGCTCCACTCAGGGCAGCCTGGATAGAAAAATAAATAAAAGGTGTCCAGAGACATCCAGAGAAGAAGAATAAACCATTTTCATTTGCAGATGACATGATGCCGTATGCAAGAAGAAATCTGAGAGAGCCCACCAAATAACTATTCCAGCTAATAAATTCAACAAGGTTTTAAGATGCAAGATCTATATAAAAAATAAATTGAATTTCCATGTCCTTGCAATGAACAGTCCAAAACAGAAATTAAAAAATAACTCTTTACAATATACCAAAAAGAATAAGATATACAGGAATAAATAATAAATATAACAAAAGAAGCTCAAAATTCACACTCTGGAAACTACAAAATATTGTTGAAAAAAATTAAAAATGCAAATAAGCAGAAAGATTTCCCATGATCATAAATCGGAAGACTTTATGTGGTGAAGATAGCAGTATTCCCCAAATGGAACTACAGATTCAACATGACACCTAAAATGCATCTCCGCTGACTTATTTGCAGGAATTTATAAGCCGATCCTACAATTCATACAGAAATTGAAAGGGTCTGGAAGAGGGAAAATAATTCTGAAAAAATAAGAACAAAGTTGGAGGACTTCTCGATTCCAAAACTTACTACAAAGCAAAGAATCGGGTTGGTGAGGCATTGATGTAAGCATAGATGGGTAGATTTGTGGAAAAGACCAGACTAGAATGGAATCCATAAAAAAATCCACATTTTTGTGGCCAACTGACTTTTGACAAGGATTTCGAGATATTCAATGGGGGGGGGGGGATAAACTTTCCAACAAATGATGCAAATGACTTAATTTGGAACCTTACCTCGTGCCACAACCAAAATTAACTCAAAAGGGAATGAACAACCAAGTACGGAGCCAACGCTATAAAGTTCTCAGAAGTATAAAAAAAATAAAATAAAAAAATAAAGTTCTCAGAAGAAAACAAGCAGAAATTTCATGATAATGCTTTAGGCACAATTCCGTAGACATGACACCCAAAGCACAAGCAACAGCAGCTCCCCCCCACACACACGCACCAAAAAATCAATTTGTCATCATCAAGGGTAAAAGCTTTTGTGCTCTAAGTGACCCCAGCAAGAAAGTGGGAAAGAATCACAGAATGGGAGAAAAGCTCTGTATTCTGTACCTAATGGGAGACGTTATCTGTAATAGAAAAGGACCCTCCTGAGTCCAGAATAAAAAGACAACATAAATTAAAAACGAGCAAGAACTTGAATAGGCATTTGTCCATAAGGGATACAGGGAGGGCCGATGGGCAAGCGCCCGAGGAGCACCAGAGGGCGCAGCCGCCGGGACGGGCAGGTGGAAGCACAGCCAGGGCGGCCCCACACGCACCTCGTGGCCGCAGTAACAGGCCGGTCAGAGGGGTTGTGCAGCCCTGAACCCTCACTCGCTGAGGGGGGCGGCAGGGAGCACGGTTTCCTTAACCTTCAGATTCCCGGCTCTGTGTGCAAAGTCCTGGTTCAATGGCCTCGGGCTTCGGGGTGTCCGTCGGCAGCGCCGGGGTGTCCGAGGCAGGTGGTCTGGGGCACGGGGCCACGGCCCATCCACACAACCAGGCGCTGTGGGGACTGGGAGCCCGGGCCGCCACGGGGGTGCTGGGGTGAGCCCTCCCGGGGGTGCATCCTGCGCACTGCAGCCACCGCCTCAGCCCGACCCCCAGCCGCAGAGCCAGGGGGCAAGTCCAGCCCCCGCCACTCCTGTCTCTGACACCCCGGCGGGGCTTCCTCCTCGGCCGTCACGTTGGAACCCACATGCCGGCGTCTCCAGGCCCACCCACCCAGGAAGGGGCTAAGGTGTCACACTCTGGGCAACTCCAAGCTTCCAGGGTCCCGGTGAGAAGATCAGGACCCCCGGTGCCACCTGCCCGCCTCTCACTCTGCACGTTGCTCCCCCTGCCTGCGCCGCTCTGCTCGTGTCAGTCAGCCCTCTGGACCGGCCGTGGGTTCCTGGAACGACAGACCTCCTCCCGAGCTCGGTCCCCGCCTCCACTCCCAGGGCCAGCCTGCCGCCTGTCCTCAGCACAGCGCCAACGGGATCCGTCCAAGCTGAGTCCTTGGCTCAGGAGCCCCCTGGCCCTCCGGAATCCTCCAGGACCCCTCAGGACCCTCCACAACCTGCCAGGTCCCCGCAGGACCCTCTAGGGCCTCGAAGGACTCTCCAGGACACCCCAGAATCGCCAGGGTTCTCCAGAACCCACTGGGTGGCCCCCATGACCCTCTAGGGCCTCCAAGGACTCTCCAGGATCCCCCAGGATTCCCCCCAATCCTTAGGATCCTTCAGGAACCCCCAGGACCCTCTAGGGTTTCCGGTGACCCTCGAGCACATCCCAGGACCCACCAGGACCTGCCAAGTCCCCCAGGACCCTCTAGGGCCTCCAATGACCCTCCAGGACCCTCTAGGACACCCCAGGATACCCCAGGACATTCACATCCCAGGATCCCAGGAACCCCAGGACCCAGCCCTTCCCCTCACTTGGCCCTCTGATCTTTGCCCTACACTCTGCACCACGCCTGGCTCACCCCTCTGCCATTCCCAGCAGCCAGACAAGGTCTGTCCTCGCTCCCCCCTCTGCCTGGGGCCCCCCTGGCCTTGTGTCCACTGGGTCTCTGCCCCGTGCCCGCTTCCCTGCAAGCCCTTGTGTGACCACCGGCTCTGAAGAAGAGCAACCTGTCCTTATCACCTTCTGCCGACCTCGTGCCTGGCTGCTTCGTGGGGGCCTACTCATTCCTCCCGGGCCCAGAGTGGCAGCAGCAGCAGGTGTGGAATGGGTGCTCGTTCCTGAGTGGGGAAGACGGAATGCGAGCCCAGAATGAGGGTTATGGGGCCATCCTGACGTCAGGGTAAGGAGGTCCCTCGTCCCTGTGAGGGGCCTCAGAAAGCTGGACAGGGCCGTAGACAGGATGCCTTCGGCCTCCCCTGTGCCCAGTGCTGGGGGTCAGCTCTCCCAGCACCGCTGTTGATGAGGTGGTGGGCCCAGGCGTGGAGTAGGGACCATGGACAGAGGCCTGGCCACCTTTCCCGGGACCCCAAGGAGGACCTTCCAGCCACGCCGGCCAAGGTGGCAGGCTCGGGGCGTCCAGTGGGAGTGCGGGCCCCTGGGGCAGAGAAGTGATGTCCCCACGTCCCCGCAGAAGGCACACCTGCCGCGGCCGCATTTCTGCAGCCCCAGGGGAAGGACTCCTGGGAAAGAGCTCCTGGGCCTCCCTCACCAGGCAGGAGGATGCTGAATGGTCAGCCTGGCCCTGTGCACGGAGTCCGGCCCCCAAGAGGCTCTAAAAACCACCGCGTACTTCCCCTGCCCGGGGCTCCCTTGTGTCACCCGAAGCCTGATAAGCAGCAATAACGCCAGCTCATCCCGCGTTCGTTCTTCCCCGGTGAGGGGCGATCAATCACCCGAGAGGTGTTGGTGGCTGCGGGTAAACGGTGACCCGGCGGGGTGCAATTGGCGACGTGTCACTTTTATTCATGGCCTCAAATCCGAGAATGGGCTTCTTTGCATTTTAATTATCAGAAAGCACTTACCACCCTCACTTTAATGAATTATATAAAATTTAAGCACGTGCAATTATATTTATAAATGAAAAAGCAACGCGCACAGTTTGGGGGCGCTGTGCTCTCCAGAGGGCCTCTCCTCTCCCTGCATCCTCGCCACCATCCCTGGGCTCACGACCTCCGTCCTCCCACCCCTCCCCCTTTGCACCATGAGCACGGCTCTGGCCGCCCCCCTGTCACCCCAAGCACAGGCCGCGGAGAGACCCACCAGGGCCTCTCATGGATCTCGATTCCACCCCCGATGTTGAAATGAAGATACTTGATTGTGTGAGTGATGATTTATTTTTATAAAGAACCAAGGCAAAAGAGGTGTTATTCTCATCCCAACACACAGTCCGGTCATCATTTTGTCCCCCTGGACTCTGTGCAAATCCCTCAGCAAGGCAGGAGAGTCCATTGAACAGGAGGGAGGGCCCAGCGGCGTCCAGGGCACGGGGGCGCTGCCTCCACCGCAGGGGGACGCAGTCACCAGGGCCTGCTCCACCTCTTGACCCCTAGGGACCCTCCCAGTCCCCCCGCTGCCGTCTCTGTGACAGCGGTGAAGGGCCGGGTGGGGAGCCAAGGCCCCTGGAAAAGGCAGAGCCGCCCTGTGACGTGAAGGCCCTTCCCTGCTCTCTGTCCCCAGAAACCCTGGAGGCGATTCAGTTCCCACGTCGAACGGGCCTCCCCGGGGGCACAGGGGACGCTGTCTGGACCGGCCCTGATTCACCTGCTGAGGTCCAGGCTGTGGACACACAGGCCTGTGTCATTGCCCCACTGGGCTGCTGACCCGTGGCCCAGGAGGGACGCCCTCCCTGGAACAAGCCGGGATTTGCGTATTCAGGAAAAACCTCGGCACATAATACCTGCCCGTCCCGGCGCGTGGTCTGCTAATGAGCGCCAGCTGCTGCTTCCAGATCCCGTTACATTAAAGGTGAAACACGGTTGGAGTCCCCGAGCTGCCAGCTGCCCCTTCCTGCCGGGCCGCTGACCTGCAGGACGCGGCCACCCGGACACGGGCTCCCAGCCACTGGGCCTGCCCCTCCGCCCCTGCTGTGGCTGCTCCCAAGTCAAGTCCCCTGCACGGCCTGGGCAGGGGGAGAGATGCAGGGCACGTGAACTGGCATAAAAAGTCGCCAGTGGCTCTGACTGGTTGACCCAGGGGAGGAAAAGCTCTCTGGTGGCGGCAACTTTGTGCCAAATGCACGGTCTAATTCCCTCCCTCGGTTCTGACCGTGAGTCCACGGGGCATTTACGAGGCTCTGGGCACCCTGCTGACGTGTGGTGCCTGGTAGCCCGAAGGACATCAGCGTCCTGCCCGCTGGGGGGCTCAGGGGCAGCTGGCCAGGTCACTCCAGGCTGGGGGAGGCCCGGAGGAGGCCTGGAGGTCATGCTCCTCCCCCCAAAACAGCCCCATGGTGGGTGTGCGTTAGGACGCCAGCATTTGTGAGGCGCAGAACCAGAACGCAGCGCTGTCGGGTTGCGTGCACCACGGGCCCGTGGGTGCCGTGCAGGCTCCGGGCAGGCCCCGGTCAGCCTGAGCTCACACAGGGACCCGCTGAATGCCCAGGAGACAAAGAAACAGAGACAAGGAGAGACAGGGAGGGAGAAAGAGAGACCCAGCACCTCGATGGCGATTGGGAGGGGCCCACCGTCCCTCCGCTGTCCTGCGTGGTTTTGGGGAAAGGGCCCTGGGTGTTCAGGGAGGGGTGACACCGGTCTGCAGGCAGAGGAGCTCAGGGCAGCGCTTCCCAGCGGCCGTCGCAGAAGGGGACCCCGGAGATGGAGGCAGGAGGCGCTCCCGGGGGGCGGCCGGGCCCAAGCGCCCCATGGACCAGCTGCGGGAGGTGGGTGTCTCTCCTGCACTGCAAGCAGCTGGGGGCTGTGGCCACCGTGTCTTCTCCCCATGGGTCCCCGTGGGCCTCCCTGCACACTTGCTGGAGACGGAGGCGCCCGGGGTGGGGTGAGGGCGTCCTTGCCTGGGAAGCTGGCGCTGGGTCCTGCCCGGAGCGCCACACGCTCCTGCCTAATTGGTTATATAAGTACAAGCAAGGAGGGAGGAAGGGTCCCCTTCACCGAGTCCTGTTGTGCAGCGCAGGATATGCACACTCAGCCAGGCTACCGCGGGCACCGCCAGCAGCTCCCCTGAGACCACCCGGTCCCCGTTTCCCCTGCGTACTCTTACTGCTCATCATTTATTCATATGAACCGAGTGGAATAAAACAATATTACGTGAGGCCGCCACTGCCTCCCTCTCCCCGGCTGGGGCACCGCCGACAACTGGCTGTCCCTCAGCATACTGCTCTGGGCGCCAGGACCCCGGGAGGCTGGACGGCAGCTCCCCTGGGACCCAGACTCCCAGCCCCAGGTTGACCAGTGGCCTCAGAGCCCCTGGAACACAGGGCCATGGGGCGGGGAGGCCGTTAGCAGCAGCTGAGCTCCGGCACGTTCTTCAGGCTTCGTGGCAGGAGGAGGGTGCCTTCCCGGTTCCCAGAGCAGAGGGCCACGGGCCTCGGGGCAAGGGGCCAGGGGCTCCAGGGACGGGGCTGCCTTGCGTGCGGCTGACACTGCTGGGGACACGGCGCGGCCTTGGAAGTCATCGCTGAGAGTGATGCTCCACCCCGCTCGGCCGGCCGGCGTGGCCCCAGACCGAGCCCTGCTTTCTACCTTTTTTTTTTTAGAGCCCTGATTTTATTTTATTTTTTATTTTTGTTTTTTTTTTTTCATTAATTTAAATTTGATTTGCCAATGTACAGTATAACCCCAGGGCTCGTCCCGTCAAGCGCCCCTCTCAGGGCCCCTTTTTCTTTTGATCCGTGGCCCTCACCAACCCTGCCCTAAGCCGCCCGCGGCCCTGCAGGGTGGGGACGGACCCGGGGACTGACCTAGGACAGGGAGGTAGGTGGAGCTCCTCCCCGGGAGCCACGATGCGGGTCGTCACCGCATCCTGAGGAGCCAGATTAGCTAAGGCTTAAACACAACCTTGGTTATCGACAGCCGGGAGGGCGGAAATTCATGACAATACGGTGCGCTCGATACGGAGCAGAGGACGCGGAAGTGATGGGCCGCGAGGGCTGCTTTAGGACCAAGACACAAAGAGGGAAGGAGAGCGAGCGCTGTCACTGGCTCAGGAGGCTCCGGGGCTCCGCAATCACTGGGGACGGGAATTGATCCGGGACGGAGCCCGGGCGGCCGCAAATCCCAGCCCCGCATTGATCCGTCAGCTACTCTGGCCTGAAAAGACAAAGAACTGAAGGTCCCCGGTGATGGTGAGGCTCTGGGGCCTTCACACGCCACCCGAGGCAGCTCCGGGAGGGGGACACCGAGCTCCCGGGCCCTGGGGGGGGATGCTAATGGGAGTCCACAGGCACTTCCCCTGGGACGGCAGGGGCTCTGGGGTCCCCCCAAGGACGGTGCGGGCACCTGACCCAGCCGTTCACCCCCCTGCTCCCTCGACATGCGCCCCCACCCCTGCCCCGCCCAGGCTGACGCCTCAGAATGTCTCCAGATGCACAGGCAGCCAGCAGGTCTGGACCCACACGTAAGAAGGTGAGTGAGCCCCTTCTGCCACTGGAAGAGTAGCCCTGAGGTGCCAGAGGGCAGGTGCCCGCTGCCCTGCGAGACCCAGCTTGCCGCTTCCCGGGGTGAGGGCCCCCTTACTCCAGGAGATCCCGGAGGAGGGATTGTGCCCTGAGACAGCAGCCTGGGCACATGCCTGGAGGGCCAGACCCCCATCAAGGTCAGGAAGTCTTTCCTCCCACAGTCAGCGCGCAACTACTGAGCACCTACTGCATGCCGGGCTGTCCTGGGAGCAGCACCGCCGTGAGCAGGGCCCCCGGGCTCCCGCTAGCGGCAAATGCCACAGGTAATGGAGCAGCGGCTGCCAAGCAGGTGAGGACGTGTAGGCGTCCGGCTGGGACTCTAAGGGGAGCGACATGGGTAAGGACCGGGAGACGCCCCTTCCCAGAGCCCAAACCCCGCTGGTCAGGGTGTGCACACCGCTACAGCGCAGGGCAGGAGCAAAGATTTGGCAAATGCTTCTTCTGAGGGGCAGGAGGGGCAGGAGGGCAGGTGGGCAGGAGAGGCAGGTGGGCAAGTGGGCAAGTGAGCAGGTGGGCAGGTGAGCAGGTGGCAGCTGGGCAGGAGGTAGGTGGGCAAGTGGACAGGAGGACAGGAGAGTAGGTGGGCAGCTGGGCAGGTGGCTTCATTCATGCTGGGAATCATCAGTTGGATGGTGGATTACAGGTGTTCTCTTTTTTTTACATAGTATTTTTTTAATGATTCATTTATCTGAGAGCAAGAGAGCACATAAGCAGGGGTGAGGCCAAGGGAGGGAACCTCAAGCAGACCCTCCGCTGAGCCAGGACCCACGCGGGGCTCTATCTCACAACCTGAGATCACCACCTGAGCTGAAATCAAGAGGCAGACGCCTAAGGGACCCAGCCGCCCGGCGCCCCCAGGATACGTCTCCTGCTGGGAAGGTTACACATGCTGGGCCTCCTTCTTACACGTCGAGCATTGTGTGAGGAACAAGAAAGCCACTGACTGCAAGGGGATCACGGGGGCATCACAGGGGGTCATGCTGGGTCACAGGGGGTCATAGGTGGCCATGGGGGTCACAGGGGGTAACGGGTGGCCACAAGGGATCATGAGGGGTCACAGGGGACCATGGGGGGCCATGGGGATCACAGGGGTCACAGGGGGCCACGGGGGTCACAGAGGGCCATGGGGGTCACAGGGGGCCACAGGGGGCCATGGGGGTCACAGCGGTCACAGGGCCAGGCTGGGAATCTGTGTGGTTAGGAGAGCAGAGGCACCTGTGGGCAGGGGCGTGCGTGCCAGGCACACAGTGTGGCCCAGGTGTGCCCAAGCCCCCAGCTTGTGTGAACACAAACCATCATCCCTGAAGATCATTCTGTTTCCTGGATGTCACTTAGCCGGGCAAGGCGGGGTGGCCAGCAGATGAGCCTGCCCCTGGCCCACACAGGGCCCCCAGGACACTCCTGCCCAGGGGGGCTTCAACAGGAGGCATGCTCAGGGCACGTCTAGGGGCCACTGGACTTTGCAAGGTCAGCGCTGGAGCCCAGTAGCCGTCAGCGAGGGGAGCAGGGGACCTTGCTCAGGCCCTGGCTGGGGTCACTCAGGCCTGACCAGACAGTGTGCAGGTGGGCAGGTCACCCAGCACCTTAATCTGAGCAGAGACCGCAGGTTCAGAGGCTCTTCTGAGGAGCGAGGGGGATCCTCATGGCAGCTGAGCAGAGGCGGGTGGGCAGGGGAAACCGAGCCAGGTGACACACCCTGGGGCAGCAGTCAGCCAGGGAAGGGGAAGGAGCTGGGGACAGGAGGGCATGGACAGCTCAGGTTGTGCAGGGAAGGGTCCCCCCGAGCCGGGGACCTGGGGACAGGAGGGCTCAGGTGAAGGAAGGCCGCTGACAGCACCGGTCGGTCCCTTCCCCGCACACCTGGCTCCGTTCCTGCTGACAGACACTGGCCTGACTCGGGGGGACCAGGAGTCTTCCGCGGAGGCTACCCAGCCAGCCGGGGGGAACACAAGCCTCCTGCCCCTTCCCCATGAAGCCAGGAACGTGCGGGTACCCCTGCAAGCCTGCGGCGGCGGCCACATGCCCCTGTGCCTCCTCACGCCCTGCGCCCTGCTCGCTACTCCAGGCCTTGACCCAGGCGTCCAGACGAGGGGACCATGTCCTCGGCCTGGACAAACCAGAGGACCTGGGGCTCAGGGCAGCACCCTGTGAGCTCACCGTTCCGTGTCTGGGGTGACCCAGGGTGGGTTGTGTGTTCTGCACCCAGGGCCCTCGGATCATGGGCTTCGAGAGAGAAAAAGGTGGCCGGGGCCCCCCGGGGGAGGCAGGCACGCAGGCCCATGGGTGCAGCCGAGCCCCTGACGTTGTACATGGTGTCAGGGGTCCTGCCTGTGAACCACCGCCCTTGGCCCTCTGGGTCCTGGAGGTGGAGTCCGAGAGCCTGGCGCGGGCGGGGCTGGCTCTCCTGGAGCCTCCCTCCTGGATGCCTGTGTAGACGCATCCTCACACGGTCACCCCCTCGTGCATCTGTGTCCTGACCCTCTTTGCTTACAGGACCTCCAGTCCCATTGCATCAGGACGACCCTAATGACCTCACTGCACCTAAACCACTTCCGTAAAGGGCCCTCTCCAACTGTCGCATTCTCAGGTGTCCAGGGTTATGACTCCCACCAGTGAATTTTAGGGGAGGCCTCTCAGCCCCTGACAGAACCTACAGCATCGGGGCAGGTCTGGCCTCCCTGTGTCCCAACAGAAGTTGGCAGGGAATCTCTGCCCCAGGGCTGCATCCGCCCACTCCCGAGGGTCTCAACCGTCACCAGGTCCCCGCCTGACGGAAGGCGGTTCTCCCGGGAGGGGCAGGCGTCCCATGGAGCAGCGGGGCCGGCCTGTTTTCGGGAGGGCAGCGTCTGGCCATAAATCATGGGAATGAGGGCTGTCGGGTGCGAGCGCCAGGCTGCCCGCAGCTCTGGGCTCAGGGCCCATGAAGGGTCGCCCACCCTGTAGCTGCACAGGGGCCTCGCCGGCTGACAGCACCACCCTGGGTCACTACGAACCGACCACGGGCACAGGACGGGAAGTGCAGGGAAGGGACCCCTTCCCGGGAGGACGCTGGCCTTCCAGGAGGGGCCGGGGCGCCCCCGGTGCCAGGAACGAGGTCAAGGAGGCGCAAGGGCTCTGGGCTCCGCCTGGAGGTCCCCCGAATCCCCCAGCGGCCTCCCCACCCTGCTGTCCCTCCCACGGACGCGGGTGGCACCTCTCGGCCCATGGACACTGTCCCGGCCCCTGAGCAGACACAGACATGCCGGCGCAGCGCCCTGGGCCTTGGGTGGCCTTGCTGCGGTCCTGGGGGCTCTCTGGAATGCACAGTGCGGGCCCACCTCAAGGCCTTGCCCGTTGCTAGGGGAGCCCCCTGCAGCCCTGCCCAGGCCAGCCCCCACCCGCAAGCCGATGCCCCCTCCGCACCGGCCACGCCCACCGGGCTCCACGCAGCAGGCGGGCTGTGGGGACGAGGGTCGGCTCACGTCACCCCAAGGGCAACACCACGGGCTCTGCGGCCGGTCCTCCTCAGGGTCTCAGCAGCTCCAGGTGTGGCCAGTGGCCCTGAGTCTCACCTCCGTCCTCCCCGAGGGGGCTCGGGGCCAGGACGCAGGCGCCAACCTCCTACAGGTCCCGCATCACCTCAGTCCAGCACGACGCCCTCCGGCACCGCCCACGGCCGGGAGTCGGTGGGTGTCCAGGGCCCTCACTCGGCCTCGGGGCGTGGATGCAGCGAGCGCTCGTGCAGGGCTCCCGGGGGCCACTCAATGCACGCTCACTTGGGCTGCGGGGGCGTCCGGTTCCCCGAGCTCCCCCCAGGCCCCCACGCAGGCCCCTCCTTAGCCCCGCTGACAGCTCTGCCTTCAGATGAGCGTAGACACAGGCTGATGGGCCATGATGCTGTTGCTCAAAGATGAATTTCATTACATGTTTGCGTTTCCTTCATGTCCTTTGATTTTGTAAGACCTTCTTCCCAAAGTGCACCCTTCAGTGTTTCACAAATGAGAATTACTATGATCTGACCTCCAAGGAAGAAGCGCCACCCAATCCAGGAGGAATCCCAGCAAGGACTGTAGTAAAAATCCAGGTAATCGTAGCCCAAGGCACACGCACATGCATACACACGTGTGCATGCATGCACACAGCACACATGCAGGCATGTGCACACATGTACATAGATGCACCCACATGTGTGCATACACATATACGTGCACGCACGCATACATATGGGCACATAAGCACCAACATGCATATGTGCACATTTACACATAAGCACCCACATGCACACACATGTATATCAACCCCTGGGCGCACACATATCTACGCGTGCACACACGCATATACACATAGGGCACACGTGAATGAACATATGACCCACATGTGCACATGCATGTATAGATACAGGCACATGAACACATGTGCACACACATACATCTTTTTTTGTTTTTGCAAAAACTACCCATTATTTAAAGGGAATGTGCTTTGGTCGCTCGAGAACTTTCTTTCCAGTCACCACTGCAATCTTCACGTTTTCGGGAGGCAATGCGGGCCCAGAAGGACTTGATTTTGTGAGAAATACAGGCTTTCCCAGCTTCTGCCCTCGTGATGCCCAGTGGCCTGTCTGTCCACTGCCGGTGCTCCCCATGGCCCGTGGCCTCGGGGGTGGGATCCACTCTTGGGGGACAGGCCCTTCCTGGCACCCATGGCCCCAGGCACCGGGACTGCGGACCGTCCCACCATGAGCGGAAGGTGGAGGGCGATAAAAATAGGGCAGCCCGGTCTGGACAGCGGCGCTGACAGCCACATTTATGTCCAGATTGGAACGGTCATGGACTCTGTCCCCAAATTAGCCCATTTTTTACCAAGATGCTAATGGGCGCGGAGGTCCTCTGCGTGAAACGGTGTCCTCGGTTCCAGTCCCCGTCCGCGAGGGTCCCAAAATAGCTGCCCGCCGGCCATCACTTCTGCACCAGCACTCTGTCTGGATTCAATTACATCGCCGCGGATTTCTGGGCCGCTGGTTTATCATGTGAGAGCATAATTTAAAAGTGAGCTGCACCTCACATTCCATATTTAGGAAAAAATTAAGTGAGAAGTAATGAATGCCACCCATCTCTCCACAAGCCCACGTGAAGACGTGGCCCTTCATTCTTCATCGGAGACAGGCGAGCAGGCCCGGGACGCGGCCTCAGTGGAGCTCCATTAGCAGGCCTGCGTTCAAATTATTCACAGAAGCCCGCCGTCCAGAGGCACCGTCTGCTGGTAAGTGCAGGGGGTTATTTTGCCCTGATCTGTGATAATGCATCAATATTTTAAATGCACTTTCAATTTGGGATGTATTTTAAAGCAACTCCCAGTCTGTAGACAACTGTAAATCCATATTAAATTAATCAGATAATGAAAATGGGGAAGCTGTCTTTTTGTGATGCGGTTGGGTTTATTTTCCTTTATTTTTATGTGGTCGGCGAACCCCGTACTTTTGAAATAAATAAAAAGCTCCAAATTAGGTTCTGGTGGCCGGTCCACTCGCAGCTCAGCTCCGTGGCGTCTTCCCGCCAGCACACGGCTGTGCAGACCCTGGCCCCTGCTAGGCACCCGTCCAGACCTGCCTGCATTCTGGGTCTGGGTCTGGGTCTGCATCAGCGGTGGGGTCAGCGGATGCAGCCACAGAAAGGCACGGGTCCTCGGAGCAAGGCTTTTCATAGCCACCTCCTGTCCCTGGGCCTGGACGAGGGGTCTGCATGGGGAGACGGTGCGAGACGCGCAGGTGGCCTGGTGGGTGGCGTGAGTCCCCGGACAAGGGGCTGGACCCGATGGACCTGGGAGCCTAGATTTCTGAGATGAGGGGTCCCAAGGACAGCACGGACTCCCAGTGAAGAGCTCCCCCTAAACCTGGCTCACAGCTTCAGAGGAAAACAAGCCACTTTAAGTGGAAAAATCCTCATTCTAATAAAACCAGCCACAGATGCTGTGTTGCCCGCCATGAAGATGCACGCTCTCCTCCAGTGCGCTCCTCCTAGAAGCCTGGTGGTGCCATCCCGGTGCCCCTGCTGGCGGAAACCCCGTTGTTTGTTATGTCTCCGTCACAGAAGGTCAGTGTCAGCCACCTGGACCTGGGCAGAAGCACCTTCCAGGACACGGGCTGAGCAGGTGCGTGCGCGGCCTCTCCTGCCTCCTGCCCTGGGCGGGCGCACAGGACTCCCCACCTTGCAGCCTGCAGGTCCCGATGACTCCACAGGAGCACAGCCGGGCCATCGGCGCCGGAGCCTGCTGCTCCCAGCGGAGGACCGTCCTTTGCTCTGGGCCTGCGTCCATTTCCTGCATGCAGGGGGCGGTGCGCCCTGAACGCCAGGCCTCCACGGATTTATCTTCAGATGAAATCAGGGGCTGCGGGGCCGCTCGGGCTGAGGTGAGGCCGGCTCCGCTCCCTGCTGATTCACCACTGCCATGGGAGCCTGGACCCCTGCACAGACCCCAGCCTCAGGCCACCTCAGAAGAGGACAAAAGAGGACCGTGCAGGAGTGGCCCACAGGGGGCGGGGGAGGACAGGCCCCCACGGACACAGCAGCAGCATTTCCGGGGATGCTTGGGATGCTCTTCTCCTGGCATCCTGAGAGGGCCCTGGCCGTACTGTCTGTCCAGCACGGAGGCAGGAGCTGGGTCTTTGGGCCACCAGGGAGGACCCCAGCCCGTCCCCAACAAATGGCACAGAGCCTCCAGGTGGACCTACAAGCAGGTCAGGACAGGTGGACCCTGCCCCAGAGGGCAACTTCCCGGGGCCCCCAGCCTGCGTTCACCCAGTCCTGCCCCTTCCTCTGAGCCACAGTCGTCCTTCCACATACACATCTGATCACCTGCCCCTTGTATCGTGTTTAGAGATCTCGGCTGGCTGCACGGCTCACGGGGTGGGGGCTGGAAGTGTTCACAGATGACAAGGCCCTGCGGGCCTGGGAAGCCTGCTGCAGCCACCTTTGCCCCAGCCTGACCCTAGCCACACCGGAGCCTGCAGATCATCCTCCTTGTCCCCTGAAGGCCCGTCTGCACCGCCCCTCCTTCCCAGGGTCACCTCCTCTCTGCGGGAGGATGCCTGCCTCACGGCCATCCTCTCCAGCCCACCGATCCACGTCAGGGGCATCAGGTGAAGGTGTCTTCTGTATAAAGCTGAGTCTCCACTGCGGTGTGTTCATTATTGTCCATCTCCCTTGAGCTATGGGCCTCCAGGAGTACAGATTCTCTCTGTTGTCAGTGTCCACCATCATCCTAACACCCAGCTCTTACCTTGACACACAGCAGGACCCAGCAGCATTGAGGGAGGGAGGAGGAAGGGAGGAAGGAGGAGGGAGGGAGGGAGGGGCGAGGGCAGGAAGGGAGGGATGGAGGGAGGGAGGAAAGATTGGGGGAGAGAGAGGTAAAAGGAAGGAAAGAGTGGATGGATGGATGCATGGATGCATGTATAGATGGGTGGATGAACAGATGGGTGAATGGTTGGTTGGATGGATGGATGGATGGATGGATGAATGGATGGATGGATGGGTGGATAGATGGATGGACAGATGGATGAATGGATGAATGGATGAATGGATGGGTGGATGGGTGGATGGATGGATGGATGGATGGACAGATGGATGGATGGACAGATGGATGGATGGATGGATGGATGGATGGATGATGGATAAATGAACGCACAGTGCCTTTGCAGACCCACACTCTTCAAGGCGCCGTGACTTCTACATCAACGAGTCTACAGTGTAGATGAATGAGGTATCTTTAAACAGAAACACACATTAAAAAGGCGAGGCGAGGCGAGGCGAGGCATGGATTGATTGATGGAAATGTGATGAACAAGAGGCGGGACCTGAGCCCTGCTCCCTTCACGAGCTCAGTGTCCACAGCGTCTTCACAGAGCATCCCCACCGGGGGTGAAGAGAGCTGACCGTGCTTGAGGGCAGCTGTCCCTTCGGCAGATCCCCGTCGTTCTTGGTGTCTACGTCCAGACCAGAGGTGGACAGCGGGGCTGCCGGCCGTGCTGACCTCTGTCCAAGCTCACACCTGGGATTCCTGTCAGGGCCCCAAGTCGTGCTGATGTGCCCGACGGGGCACGGGAGGGCTGCAGGGCAGGAGGGGTGAGACCCTGCCCGGTGACGGGCCCCCGTGCTTGGAGGATGAACTGCGGGCTCGACGATGAACACCCAACCACCCCACCCGCAGACACGGCTCACCCTGGGCAGGGGCCGGGTGTGTGTGGGGGGGGACATGTCTGCTGGCAGAGCTAACCTGAGCCTGGAAGTGCCACGAGCAGGACCCTGCAGAGAGCTGCCCTCGGGGGTCTTGGGGCCTGCCCCACGCCAAGGCCAGAGACCTCGGAGCCCACCAGGGTGCACCCACTGGGTGTCTGCTGCGGAGGGAAGCCACCTGAGGACCCTCCCCACATGGGAGCCCCGCCTCACGGAGGAGCAGGATGAAGGAGCCGTGACACCTCGTTATGTCTTTGTGCTTAATGGATGTTCATTATTTTTATTCACTTCGTTCTCCTGCAGCCGTGTATACGAATGCGGGGTGACTCCAGTCCTATGGAAAAATGAATTATGAGTTCCCCAAGCAACGAATGTGCCATCCTGAGATGCCCACCAAGGGAGCACTCCTGGGTTTGGGGTTGGGCCGGGCTGTCAGGGCCTCTGAGCCCCCCCCATCCCCCTTCCAGGCCCCAGGGTGCTGGACGTGCTCCCCATTCCCACCATTGCAGGCCCAGAATGTCCCACAGGCCAGAGCGTCGGTCAGCACCTCACCCTGGGGCCCTGCCTGGGTCGACCTCGCTCCTGAGAGGGGAGCCCCCCGGCAGGTGGGCAGCACAGGGAGGAGGCCGCGGCTTGGTGAGGAGCCAGCCAGATGTGACCCTCCTCCTTGCATCAGCCTGCAAATCGTTTTCTCTTTGCCCTCTGGAGCGTTCCCGCTGCCGTTCGCTGGCCATGCCCTCCCGGCGGCCGCACGACCGGCAGCCACTGTGCATCTGCGCGCAGACCCACGGCCAACATGGGAGTGGGCACATCCTGGGCGCCCAGGGGTACTGAGCTCTGGACCTCGCACTGAATTCAGTACCACCTGGCACTTACGGCAGTGCAGGTGGGGCACATCGCCCGCCTGTCGGATGGAGAGAGGCCCCCGAGGCCCCCTCAACCCCAAACCGGGGAGCAGCCCAGAGACGGTGGCACATCCCAGAGGAAGTGATCGGCAACAGGACCCCGAACAGACCCGTAAGTCGACGCGTGTGCACCAGACATGGGCAAACAGCCGTGGACCAGACATGTGAGACCCACCCTGCCCGGGTCTCGGGGTCAGGGCTGCCCTGAGGCCTGCACACGGCCACTGGGAACGCAGGCAGTGTGGGCTCTGAGCTGCCCTGCCCCCTGCTACCGGGCCACCTCCCACCCTGCCTCAGTTGTCTCATCTGTAAGAAGGGAACAACAGGGATCCCTGGGTGGCGCAGCGGTTTGGCGCCTGCGTTTGGCCCGGGGCGTGATCCTGGAGACCCGGGATCGAATCCCACGTCGGGCTCCCGGTGCATGGAGCCTGCTTCTCCCTCTGCCTGTGTCTCTGCTTCTCTCTCTCTCACTGTGTGCCTATCATAAATAAATAAAAAAAATTTAAAAAAAAAAAAAAAAAAAAAGAAGGGAACAACAGGGGATCCCTGGGTGGCGCAGTGGTTTGGCGCCTGCCTTTGGCCCAGGGCGTGATCCTGGAGACCCGGGATCGAATCCCACGTCGGGCTCCCGGTGCATGGAGCCTGCTTCTCCCTCTGCCTGTGTCTCTGCCTCTCTCTCTATCTCTCTGTGACTATCATAAATAAATAAAAATTAAAAAAAAAAAGAAGGGAACAACAGAACGCACCCCGCAGCAGCGCCGGGAAGACTCGTAAAAGATCCCATGGGACCTCTGAACAGAGGCAGGTGCAGAGGGCTGTTGGGGCCCTGCAGAGGCTGGCGGGGCCACCGTAACAGGACGCCACAGACTGGGCGGCTGAAACCAGAGGGATCCACTCTCTGAAAGCTCCAAAGGCTGGAAAGTCTCCGACCCAGGCGGCAACAGGGTCTGAGAGCCCGTCCCTTCCGGTGGAGACGGCCGCCTCGTGTTGTGTATGCCCACGGCCCCTCCACAGTGCATGTGTGGGAAGCACTGGCTCTCTGGACAGTCCTCTTGGCAGGACACCGGTCCTATCTGGTCAGGGCCACCCCCGGGATGAGCCCTAATTACCTCCTTGGAGGCCCTGATGGCAAATACACTCGCTCTGCGGGGGGAGGGCTTTGAGGAACGTGAGCATTCAGCCCGTAGCTCTCACCGAGGGTCATCAAATGTTCTAAAGCTTTGCCATCGGACCCAACGGATAGCAAGACAGGGAGGCACCGTGAGAGCCTGGAGAGAGGGTTGGTGGACGGGCCCCAGAAGGACGGCGATGGGCAGCGGGAGGCGCCAAGCCCAGCATGGATGCGGAGAAGGCACCACAGACCCCGTGTCTGCGGAGGGAGCAGCCCTCGGCCCGACGTCCTCCCCAGGCCCTATGGGATGGGAACAGCCTGGAAGGAAAGCTCCAGTCCCTGCCCCGCCCCCCACCCCGCCCCGTGAGAGGCTCCCTGCGAAGCCTTCAGGCCGCAGCAAACCTCAGCGGCACAAAACTGTGCCCCGGAGCCACCGGGAGGCAAGTCTCATACTGGACCGAGTGACAAAGGTCTCCCTCGTGATGCTGAGAAGTCACCAATGCTTGGGGTTTGTTCTAATTTTATGGATAATAGATCATATCACACATGAGAAGAATTTGTAATGCGGAGATGAAGGAAAACAATTTATTAATGTTAATAAATCCTCCAATAAAACTTCCAGGAGGACCTATGGTGATAAATTGAATAATTATGAGCATAATTATGACTAACTAGAAGTATAATTTCATGCTAATGCAATAATAATGACACAAAAGTGTAGGTCATGAATTTTAACTGCTTAGTTATTTCACATTTCCACAAGTATGGACCAAAAAAAAAAGAAACTCTCTCTGAAATCTGATCAAATTATGGTTGACTGAGAAAGGGAAAGTGTTCTTGGTTTGAACAGACATCGTTCTGATTATCTTTACTGGGCTGCAGAAAAACTCTCATGCTAATTAGGGACTTGAAGAGACGAATTCGGGAAATGCATGCTCCGTAAGCGCAATGTTTTTCCGAGTCAAAAAAATTCTGATTAATCCGTGGTTTCGTCATCCTTTGAGGAGGCCAGAACAGCGCGGTGAAGAGGGGATGAGGGGGGAGTGTGCACTTGCGGGGACAGGTGTTCCGGGAGAGAGTGCCCTGGAGCACGCAGAGGGGAGTCGCTGTGCCCAAGGAAGCACCTAGGGCATTGAAGGCAGGCTCCGGGGCTGCAAAGGAGGGAGCGTGGGCTGCTCTGGACTCATGACCAGGCCACCGGGCTCAATGCCCCAAAGGGTGTCTCTCGAGCCCCTGATTCATGCCCCTGTGGAGGCTGTGCACCCCGTGGACCCCACCAGGATGAGCGCTACGGTCAGGACCCGGGAGATGTCATTGGGTCGCTGTGGCGCCCAAGCAGGTGGAGCCCCAGAGTTGACCAGAAGGCCCCAGGAGGCCGGGCTGGGGGCCACAGGCCTCTCCGTGCTGCACAGATTCTCCCCTGTTGATTTTGCAAACCTCAGGGATGCCCTAGACCGCTGACCGTCCCTGCCCCTCATGGAGACCCCGGGAAGCGAGATCTCCCGTTACCGGAGGACCCAAAGTGGGCATCAAAGATACTCGTCTCCTCTCATAAGGAATATTAGTTTGCCTCCAGCCTTATGCGAGGGTCACATCGCCCGCCCCCTCGCAGGGGTAGCATCAGGCCTGACCTCCAGCCAGTCCTCGGGGTGCCCGGTGGCACCCCGTGCCATTGGCTCCGCAGGTCCCTGACAGCCCAGGCACCCAGCGACCCGTCCTGCGCTCATTTGCTCGCCATGTAGCGTCTTTGACAAAACGACCTGTTTGAGGATTTTGTCCATGTTTCACTGGGTTGTTGATTTTCTTACCGAGCTGTGGGAATTCCTCAGGAATTCGGGACGCAAGTCCTTCACCAAATCTATGCCTTCTAAATATTTCTACCACACTAGAACTTCTCTTCTTGCTCTATTAATAGCCTCCCAAAGACCAGAAGTCTTTAATTTTGATCAAAGTGTCATCTATCAATGTTTTTGCTTCCTGGATTTTCCTGTTGGAAGCATACTTACGAATGACTTGCTCAAGCCAAGGTCACAAAGATTTTGTGTAAGCTTCCAGAAATTTTAGAGCTTCAACTTTACATTTAGGATTATGACCCAGGGGATCCCTGGGTGGCTCAGTGGTTTGGCGCCTGCCTTTGGCCCAGGGCGTGATCCTGGAGTCCCAGGATCGAGTACCACTTCGGGCTCCCTGCATGGAGCCTGCTTCTCCCTCCTCCTGTGTCTCTGCCTCTCTCTCTCTCTATCATGAATAAATAAATAAATAAATCTTTAAAAAAAAAAAGGATTATGACCCATTTTGAGTTACTTTGGGCATTCAGCGAGAAGCCTGGATTAAAGCTTGTTTTCTGCACACGTCCACGCAGCTGTTTCAGCGCACACGGGGAGAACAGTGCCCTTCTTCCACTGGATCGCTGCGGCAACTCCGTCAGAGTCAGCTGCTCGTAACGAGGGGATTATTCCTGGACTGGCTGTCCCGTTCCACTCCCCTCTCTTCCCACTTCAACACCAACCCGCTCTGTCTCCACAGCTGTGGCTTCCTGAGTCATAAAATCCGTGTGAGTCTTCTGACTTTGCTCGTTTGCTCAGAGGTGTTCGGGTTTCCTAGACGCTCTGTGCGCTCAGGTGAGTTGCGGCATCTGTTAGTTTGCACACAAGGCGGACGGGGCCGTGACTGGGTTGGGCTGAGTCCATAGGGCGTTTTGGGGAGAAGAGGTGCCGTGGCGGTACTGAGTGCCCCTGCCCGGTGTAGCTCCTCCTCGCTTTCCCTACACCGTGTCCTCCGGGTGTCAGGGGACAGGCCTTGCGGGCCTGAGCTCACAGATCCCCCTAAGCGTTCCGTGCTCCCTGCACAACCACCAAGAGTTGCAGGTCTTTGTATTTTCTTTTCTTTCTTTTTTTTTTTTTTTGTATTTTATTTTCTAGTTAGTTGTTACACATGCAGAAACATACAACGGACTCTTGCGTGTGAATCTTGCACCCTTCTGGCCCGCCAAACTCACTCCCAATTTCCATCAGCGTTTGTGTAGACTTCACTGGATAGTCTTTGTTTTATTTAATTTATTAATTTATTAATTTATTATTAATTTATTTAAATTCACTGTAGTTAACATACAGTGTGTTCCTAGGTTCAGGGGTAGACTTCAGTTGTTCATCAGTCGCATACAACGTCCGGTGCTCAGCCCATCACGTGCCCTCCTTACTGCCCATCCCCCAGTGACCCCTTCCCCCTACCCCCTTCCCTTCCAGTGTATTTCCTATGATTAAGAGTTTTATGCTTTGCCTCCCTCTCAAGTTTCATCTTATTTCATTTTTCCCTCCCTTCCCCAATGTTCCTCTATTTTGTTTCTTATATTCCACATGTGAGTGAGATCATATGGTATTTCTCTTTCTCTAACGCATCCCACTCAGCATCATACTGAGCATCCTACCCTGGTTCCACCCACATCCTTGCGAATGGCAAGATCTCCTTCTTTCTGATGGCTGAGGAATGTTCCATTGTAGACACAGACTGCACCTTCTGTATCCATCCACCTGTCCATGGACAACTCGGGCTCTTTTCATAGTTTGGCTCTTGAGGACATCATGGAAAATGCTGGAGGTTCCTCAAAAAAGTCAAATACAGAGCTATCCTGTGACCCAGCAACTGCACTGCTGGGAATTTATCCAAAGGTCACAAACATAGTGATTTGAAGGGGCACGTGGACACGTCCGCCAGGTAGTCCAAGCAGGCCGTCATGTTAACTCTGACTTCTCTCTTTCAGATCTGGAGGGTGGGTATTATGGATGCACTTTTGCCTCGTCATGGGTGAATGTCTAGTAGAGCCTTGGACAGAAGCGGTGACGATAGACTCTTGTCTTGTCCGTGGGGGACCATTCAGGCCGTCACCACTAAGCACAAGGCTAATTTACAGTTTGTTGTGGATGTGCCTTTATCAGGTGAGGAAGAACCCTTGTCTTCCTCATTTTCTGAGAATTTTTATCACGGGGCCATATTTTACTTCATCAAGGACTCTTTTTTTTTGCATCTATTGAGAAATTTGAATTTTTTTGCCTTTATCTAGATTACTAATAGGGTCAACCACATTAAGGGATTCTCAGATGTTCAAAGACCCTTGTGTTTCCGAGGTAAATCCTACTTGGTCATGAAAAATTTTCTCTTTTATGTTCTTTTTTTTTTTTTAAGATTTATTTATTTATTTATTTATTTATTTATTTATTTATTTAATATAGACATAGAGAGAGAGAGAGAGAGAGAGAGAGAGACAGGAGGAGGGAGAAACAGGCTCCATGCAGGGATCACAACGCGAGACTTGATCCCGGGACTCCAGGATTGCACCCTGGGCCAAAGGCAGACGCTCAACTGCTGAGCCACCCAGGGATCCCCTCTCTTTTATGTTCTGTTGAATTTTACGTGCAAAAAATTTTGCTAACAATTTTTTGCGTTTATATTTGTCTGTGGTTTCTTCTTCTTAGGATGTCTATACGTGTTTGTTTTTGGTTTTGTATCACAGGGATACCGGCCCCATAAAACGAGGTGAGAAGTACCCCCGAGTCTCCCCCAGGAGGAAGGGCGAATGTGGAACACCTCCTTGAATATCTGGATGAGCTTACCTGTGAGGCCCTCTGGACATGGAGTTTCTTGTGGGAGATTTTCCCATTTTTAAAGCCTTTCCAAAAAAGCAGATTCAGGTTTTGTTGATTCTATTATCTGTTTCATCTCTTTGGCTTCAGCTCCTCACTTAGGACTTATTTTCTCCTACTTAATTTAGGTTTAATTTGACCTTATTTTGGTTTCCTAGAGACCAGTGGTGAGGATCTCTCTTGTTTTCCTAAGATAGGTCCCCACTGTCGTAAGAACCACCTTAGCAAATTTCAATCTGCTGTATCTTAATTTCTTTGTGTCAGATTATTTCCTAAATTTCCCTTTTCAGTTTTCCTTTGAAAAAATAATGTGTTGTTTAGTTTCTGATACCGGGGGAGTGCTCAAAGATCTTTATTTCACCGATTTATAATTTAATTGATTGTGTTCAGAAACAGCCCTCGTATGACTTAAATACTTTTAAACATATTGTGAGATGTTTACAACCCGTAATACGGTCTGTCTTTGTAAATGTTCCAAATGCATTTGGAAAGAAAGTGAATTTTGTTGTTGTTGGCTGGAGTGTCTTAGAAATGCCAGTTGGGTCAAGTTTCTCAATAGACTTTTAGTCATATATGATTACCGATTTCCCGTCTACTTATTCTACCCATTACCAAGAGGGTTGTTTTGAAATCTCAGACTTAAATGTAGTTTCTTTCAACTCATTTCTACCGTATGGGTATTGGGATCTGGTGTGTCGAGCCTCGGCAGTCACCTGAACTGATTCCTGTAATAAATAAGCAAATGTACCTGCATCTCCCGTGGGTTCTGTTTCAGTGCGGAACCTTGACACGTGGTGGGAGTGCCCACGGGTAAATGCGGTGCAGGACTCGCCATGGAAGAGGACACGGTACCGCGCAGGGTCACACCGGCGCGGGCCCATGGACGATGCACAAGGCACCCTCAGGAAGCTGGCCGACCCAGTGACTCGGCCAGACGGAGCCAAGAACACGTCCCTGGGGACCACGGCAGGTGCTGAGGCCTCGGGGCTGGAAACGTCACCACGCCCACCTGCAGGAGCACATCTGGGCATTCAGAGTCATGTTCCATCCAGGGGTAGGCTTCACACGCTCGCCACCTGCCAGCTGCAGCTCGCCGCAAGTGGGAGGACAATGAGCAAACACAGACGGGACCAGCAGAGCCCAACACCGCAGAAGCAAGTGGCCACAGCCCTGGCCCGGGGCCTCAGGGAGCAGCGGGTCCCCCGTGGGATGCGCCCACCTCACCCCTGCCTGAGAGCCCAGCAGCTCAGCCCGGGCGGCCCGGGGGGGCCAGGAAGTGAGCAAGGCCCCAGCCCCTCACGGGCACAGAACCCAGGACCCCGCCGGGTCGTGGCGGCCGCTCCTCGGAGTGTTGGCTCCCTTGTCACAGGCCCCAAGACAGCTGACTCCCACCAAATATGCCCTCTGTCAACGCCCTGACCTGCAAGGCCTCCGGGCTGGGCTCCAGACCACGTGGTCACTCGGACACGGAGGGGTCCCTTTGGACCTCCTCTGGGTGTGGCTGAGCCCTGGCGCCCACCCCCCTTCCCGACAGCCTCACCAGAAACCTCCTCCCACACGGCCTCCGGGAGGATCACAAACGACTCCCATGAATAAAACCCGAAGATGGAATTCCCAGCATCCGCGGAGAAGGGCCGCAGGGCATCTGGGTTCAGGCAACAGCAGTTGGCCGAGGTCCCACCATCTCTGCTTCTATGGCGGGTCAGAAGCAGAGGGGCCTTCCTCAGTCTGCCCAGAGGGGACCTCAACGCGCCCGGGAGGACCAGCACCCATGGGAGCCCAGTGCCCCGGCCTCTCGTCCTTCCGGGACCCTCGTCAGACAGACAACGGGGGAGGCCGGAGACACGAGACACGGACCTTGCCCCTCGCGAGCCCACGGCCACACGTGGTTGTAGTCATACGGGCCTTTGACAGGATGTGGGTCAACAACACCCCATTTTGCCAACGGGGCCAGATTCAGAGGCTTGGCATCGATGTGAGGCTCTGTCGCCGCGCTCTTCCCACCTCCTGCTCGCGCGTCCTCAGAACGGGCCGCTGGGCCAGAAAACCCTGCCGTCGCTTTGTGGTTAAGGGTTCACACGTTTTCGAGGATTTTCAACACATTTTGAGGAAAGAGCTGCTCTTTTTGGTTGAGCCGCCTCTCTCTCCAGACTCCTTGAGGGGCTGGCTTATCCAGGGAGATTCGCCCAGGGTTTCCAAACAGGTGGGATTCAGGACAGTAGGACGACAGGGAAATCACAGATTTCTGGCACTGGAGGCTGTAGGAGCTGCGCGCGCATGGCCGTGGCTCAGCCCCAAGGTGGCAGGTCACCCGCCTCTATCTCCTGGCAGCGCGAGAAACCAAGAGGGTTGATGATGAAACCAAGGCTTCATCAGATGCGTTATAATTATTTTCCAGAAATAATCCATTTTCCATGTGTGTAGGGTTTTTATTTCATTCCTGGAAGTCATTACTTTGTCATGAGAAGTTCTAAGCTTCCTGGTGCTCGGGGCGGGGCCTGGGTAAGAGTAGCCCCGACCGTAACCACGGAGCCAAGGGGGATCGTGGGAGCGATCGGGCGGCGGGGAGCGGGGTCCTGACGTCAGCGTGAGCTCCCAGCGCCGGGCCATGAGGGGGGAGACCTGTGGCAGCTGTGAGATGGATCGTGGGGTGCTCGGGGCTGAGGGCAGGCAGGACGGTCCCTCCCCAGCCGGTGGAGCCCTGGGCAACACTCAGACGCACGCACTACCTCAGTGAGCTTGCGGTCCCAATTTCTAGTCCCTGTTCGGCAACACAATGCAGCCCGTTGCTGGATTCTCCAGCCTGCTTGAAAACATACTTATTTCACGAATTCAGGGAATATTACCCGAGCATTAGCCACACATTGGGTACCACACTGGGTGCCGAGGACGCACAGATGGGACAGGCAGCGATGAGCCAGCAGCCGGTGACTATTTCACGTGTCACTAAAAAAACCTGTGATGTTCTTGAGTAGATTGCACCGGTTAACGGTGTGGAAGTCCAGGTCTGTCTGTAATGACGCACTTCAGGTGCCCGCAGCGACCCCTCAGCCCCACAGGCCTTCTCGGGCGCGTCAGGCCACTGAGGCCGCGAGCTCATCTCGGCAAGGACGCGGCTTCCCAGTCATCCCCTGGGTGTGGACGGAATCACCATGAAAACAGTTTCTCGCCTCTATTAACAGCTCAGTCTATAAAGACCGCGTCAGGCTTAATCAGCAGTGAGGATGTGGGGTGTTAAATCAGATGCATAGGAAACCTCTGAATTCCCAAATGCGGCCCAGGGAAAACAGAAGCAGGTCCAGGAAAAGCGCAGCGCAAAGTGACGCTTACGAGAATTGATGACAGACTTCAGAAAGGCGCACTCCCTCCCGGGCCGCGGGGCTCCGAGGTCTGGCCACCCCTCGCCTGCTCCGGCCTTCAGCCTGGCCGTGACCACCCAGGGAATGGGCGCAAACTGCTCAGGCGTCACCACAGCCCTGCCCGTGCCACTCTGCCCTGGGGAGGTCGCGTCACGGAGCACTGGGGCGAGCGTTCATTCCTTCACTCACGTATTCAGCACGCACGGGGCTCCGACGTGTCCAGACACGCTGCTGTGTGTGGAGCCCTCAGCAGACAACCAAACACAGCCAATGTCTTACCCTCGCTGGACTTGCGTTCTTGCCGGGGAGATGCATACACCAAGCAAATTTTAAAATATATAGAATGTTCCAGAAGGATGAGGACAATGAAGGAGAATAGTGTGTGGTGACCACAGGGAGGACCCGGCTTCCCACCTGGTGGCCCAGGAAGGCCTCCCAGAGGGGTCAGGGGGGAGGGCAGGCTGCGGAGACGGCTGGGGAGGGACCCTCAGAGGGAGTCCCCTCGGAGGCCTGCAGGAAGGCGTGGCCTGGTGGGTGCATGAAGAGCCCCCCCATGGCTACACAGAGAACAGGTGCAGGGGTGCAGGTGCAGGGGCACAGGGACAGAGCTGCACAGGTGCAGGTGCATAGGCACAGGTTCAGAGGTACAGTTGTAGGTGCACAGGCACAGGTACACAAGTTCAGGTGCAGAGGTGCAGGTGTACGGGTACAGGGGCACAGGTACAGCGCACAGGCACAGGTGCACAGGTGCAGGTTTAGAGGAGCAGGTGCACAGGTACAGGTGCCTAGGAGCAGGTGCAGAGGAGCAGGGGCACAGGCGCAGGTATGCAGGTGCAGGTGCAGAGGAGCAGGTGCATAGGTGCAGGTGTATAGGTGCAGGTGTATAGGTGCAGGTTCACAGGCGCAGGTGCAGAGGATCAGGGTCATAGGTACAGGTGCACAAGCTCAGGTGCACGGGTACAGCTGCACAGGCGCAGGTGCACAGGTGCAGGTGCAGAGGAGCAGGGGCACAGGCGCAGGTGCACAGGCGCAGGTGCACAGGTACTCAGCAAGGCCAGCCAGGTGGAGCTGAGGCATCTGATGCCGAGTGGAAGGTGGATTTCATGAGAAGCCTTGGGGTCCCAAGTGTTTGGGGGATAACCACCTGCATTCCTGACCAGCTGAACATGAGCTCTGGGAAAGGGGAGACTGACTTTCAGGGACAGTCACTCTTCAGGTGTTGGCAGAGTCCTGCTTCAGGCACTTTATACCCGGAAGATACCGCAATGAATAGAAATGTCATTTATGAAAGAAAAACAGGGAGGAAGGGGCAGCTCTAAATAGAAATCAGCGAGGCATCCAGAGTGGACCGGGGACCCCACAGACCTGCGAGCACCCTGGGGGCCGGTGAGGGCGACCGCGGTCGGAGACAGACACGGGGCTGGAGACACAGCTCACGGGCTCCTGGCTCACGCATGCCCCCACCGGGGCTCCCGTGTCCCCGTCTGGGAAACAGGGATGACGACACCCCCGGCAGAGGGGTCCTGCTCTACGGGTGCCATGAGGGCAAGGTCAGCACTCTGGGAGGCCACATGGCATGCAGGTGTCAGCGGCCCTGGGGGACCCTGAGGCCTTGGGGTTTGGTGCCAGAGCCCTCTGTGGCTTTCCCCTATAAATGCGAGACCCCATGGGCCTCAGCCCATTTGACCAGATGGGATTAAGCAGAACAATCTACACTCCGTTCAGCCTTGGCTTATCTTAGGAATCAGCTCATCGTGCAATCAGAAACAAATTTGAGTTAAATAGTAGGAAAACGAAGTTACTTTTATTGCTTCATTTAAAGAATGAATTCCACACTTTTCATTCCCAGCATTGACCAGCACGTGGTGTCTGAGACGGGCGGGCCGGTGACCACGCTCCTCCTGGCCATCAGCTTTCCTTGCGTCCTGCACACGCGGAAGACACATTGCGCGTGTCTTTGGCATTCGTTGCTTAATCTCTTTCCCATCCCCCAGAGGAATCTTGACCCTGAAGACACAGAAATGTGTAGAAGGGACAGTGAAGACCTGGCAACCATGTGCCCTGCACCCCAGAGGACCACCTTCCTTCACCTCGCCCTTCCTCTGGGGCCAGCGGCCTCCCCAGCGCAGAGCCACCAGTGGCCACTGGCGCAGTGGGAGCTCCCGCAAGGTGACCCCATGCTCCCACTTCGTCTCTTGCAAGCAGCACGTGGAATCACCCCCTATGCCAGCGGCCATCCGGGGGACAGCTCCCCCATCTCCACCGTCACCTCCAGGCTGATGAGGACCACAGTCTGTCCAAGGTGCCCCGTCTCCAGGAGCCTGCTTCCTGCCTGATGGACGCTCCCATCCTCACCTTGTTGTCTGACTTCGTCCCTCATCCCACAGGGTCCCGTCCACCTGACAGGTGAGAAAACTGCAGTCCTGGCCAGTGTCGCCACTGACTTAAAAGAAGAAAGCAATGGGAGGCAAGAACAGGAGCAAAACTAGACCATTCTGGAACATTCTGGAACATTCCAGAATATTCCAGATAATTCTGGAACATTCTGGCGCCTTCTGGAGCATTCCTGACCACCGCCACGGCCTCTCCCTCTGCAGAGCATTCCCAGTCCCTGCAGCGGGCACTCCACCAGCATCCCCCACCCACATGGACTGGGGAGCACTGGGCTTGAGAAAGTCAGAGACGGGGCAGCCCGGGTGGCTCAGCGGTTAAGTACCTGCCTTCAGCTCAGGGCCTGACCCTGGGGTCCTGGGATCGAGTCCCGCATCAGGCTCCCTGCATGAAGCCTGCTCTCTCTCTCTGCCTGCGTCTCTGCCTCTCTCTCTCTCTCTCTCTCTCTCTCTCTCTCATGAATGTCTCCCTCGGGGGGATGAGGGAGGGTTGGTGGAGGCCCAGGGGAGGGGGGAGCGCTGGCTTCAGGGATGGGATGTTGCAGGGAAATGGGGTAGTTTAGCGGCGCCCAAGTTCGTGAAATCACTGTGTCATTTTGGCCACCAACATCTTTAGAGAAGTAATTTTTAAATCAGAATTTCGTTCGGAGGCATCTGAACTCCAAGAAACCCAGCTACCCGTGGAGCTGGAGAACCCAGGCCCCCATTCCTGGGGCGCCTCTCAGGTGCAGGATGCTCTCCCATCCATGTGTGCAGAGTGGCCACGAAGCCCAGATCCCCGTGTGGAGTTGCACCCTACGGGGACAGGGCCGGCCCATGGGAGATGCGCGTTGAGGAGCGGATCCCCACCGCAAGGGGCAGGTGGCCCCTTGTGGTGGCCACAAGGTAGGCATGCTGCTTGTGCACCTGTGTCTCCACCCCAACCCGGCGTGGCTGCCGCACAGCGCAGTCTCTGAACCAAGGCCAGGCTCTCAGGACCCAAACCAGGATGGAGGACAGACACACTGGTGGGCACATGCTCGTCCGGGAGGCCGGCTGGAAGCACAGCTCACACCTTGAGCCTGAGGTCTGCCCAGGAGCCCTCTGCACACACACAGCGCAGTTAACATGCTCGTCAGCGAGCGTGATCCCTGCAGGGCCACCAACCTACGCAGTCGGTGGACACACGGAGAAGGAGCCCAAGAACCCAGCACAGAGACGGAACCTGGGAGTCCAGGTTGACTCTCCCCTGGGCACAGAGCTGACTGCGCCTCGGAAGGGCACCATGGAGGGAACCAGGACACCAGGAGGCAACAAACAGGCCCTTCACCCAGAATCACGGCGGCGAAGGTGTCAGCCACCATCACTGTGCAAATAGCGACTGGGAGAGCGGCTTGGTAGCACAGAGGACAGCACACGGGGATGGCTGGGGTGCACGTGGGCAGCTGGGGTACACAGGGACGGCTGGGGTGCATGGGGATGGCTGGGGTACATGGGGATGGCTGGGGTGCACGGGGACGGCTGGGGTGCATAGGGATGGCCGGGGTGCACGGGGACAGCTGGGGTGCACAGGGACAGCTGGGTGCACGGGGATGGCTGGAGTACCTGGGATGGCTGGGATTGCACAGGGACAGCTGGGAGTGCCCAGGGATGGCTGGGGTGCACGGGAACAGCTGGGGTGCATGGGGATGGCTGGGGTGCACGGGAATAGCTAGGGTGCACAGGGATGGCTGGGGTGCACGGGGACAGCTGGGAGTGCATGGAGACGGCTGGGGTGTATGGGGATGACTGGGGTACATGGTAATGGCTAGGGTGCACTGGGATGGCTGGGAGTGCACAGGGACAGCTGGGGTGCACGGGGACAGCTGGGAGTACATGGGATGGCTGGGAGTGCACAGGGACAACTGGGAGTGCCCGGGGACGGCTGGGAGTGCCCAGGGATGGCTGGGGTGCACAGGAATGGCTAGGGTGCATGGGAATGGCTGGGGTGCACAGGGACAGCTGGGAGTGCACAGGGATAGCTGGGGTGCATGGGGATGGCTGGGGATGCACAGGGATGGCTAAGAGGGTGCAGAGGGATGGCTGGGGGCACACAGGGACAGCTAAGGGGGTGCACGGGGACAACTGGGGGCACACGGGATGGCTGGGGGCACATGGGGATGGCTCAGGGGATGCACAAAGATGGCTGAAGGTGCATGGGGTTGGCTCAGGGGACACACGGGATGGCTGGGGGGCACATGGGGACATCTCGGTCCACCCTGAGGAGCTGTCAGGCTGGGCAGCATCCTCCCAGGAAGCAGGTGTCCTGTAAGACGACCACTCAGTTAGCTTTCTCGGTGGGTCCTGAGCCGGGAGTGGGGACACTGCCCGGGACAGCTGGCGGTCGCTGGCCAGCTTTGACCCTTGGTGCCGACCGCAGTTGGGCACGTGGGTGTGGCCGCGTCTTCGTCTCCTCGTTCCTTCTTCTGCAACCACATAAAACGTGGCTGCAATTCCTAGCAGGGCTTTTACTACCCTCATTAGCTCTATTTGTTATATATTGTTTCTTAAATGGTTTCCCATCTTTATAAGCAGCCGTATTTTGCGTTTTATGGGACGCCCTCCTCGGCCCCGGCCTTGTGGTCGCTCACTCTTCCGCTCCACCAACGGGCGGCTTATGGATGAGCCCGACAGGACACTCGGTTGCTTCTAATTTCCGTGATTATAAACAACGCCGTGATGAACATTCCTAGAGCTGCCTCCTTGCACGATCCATTAGCAGGTCCATCAATATTTCTGTGGAGTGAAATCTCTCCAGCCTAACATAAGCGAGACCGCTAGTGGCGCGAGCCCTTCCGGGGCTCTCGTTGCAAAGTTTCAAACCTCTTCGTGAGGAAACGGTGTAAATCTAAAAGAGCACTGGGGGAGCTGGCTACTTTTCTCGAAGCCGAGCCATCACCGAGTTTAAAACCAGAATGGAAGAGACCTGGCGGGCTGGTTGCCCAGCGCTCCTGAGACAGCCGGGGCCACAGCCCTCTGCCGTTCTGGGGTCCAACTTGGGGCAAGGCCTTCGCCTTCCTTAGTGCGGTCTTACCCGATGGTTTATCTGTCTCCATGTCTCTTTTTCTGCACCTGCCCTGCTCCCGGGCCCAGGTGTGGGCGACGGTCCTTACCTCCCCCCCGTGGCGGCGGCGGCGTTGGAGTGGCGGTCTCCAGGACGTCACATCCACAGGGCCGGGAGTGTTTCTCTGGGACATGGGGGGCGGTGCCCCTTACCTGGGCCGCGGTGACAGCAAGGCCCCCCGCTGCCGCGTCACCCTGGAGCCCCGAGCCCACGGCTTCCCAGAGGCTCCAGGCTGCATTTTTTCCTAAGTTTTAAATCACAGAGGAACGTCAAGCCCAATAACCGACCTGATGTCCAAGGACCGGTCTGTTCTCAACAAAGACCTCATGAGCTTCACAGTCTTCCCCCAGCACCTGGGGGGGGGGAGGGGGGCTGCCCTGAGAACCTGGGGGGCTGCTTCAAGTACCTGAGGGGCTGCCCCAAGCACCTGGGAGAGCATCCCTGAGTACCTGGGGGGCTGCCCCGAGTACCTAGGGGGCATCTCTGAGTACCTGGGGGCATCCCTGAGCACCTGGGAGGCTGCTCTGAGCACCTGGGAGGCATCCCTGAGCACCTGGGGGCTTCCCTGAGCACCTGGGGGACTGCCCTGAGCACCCGGGGGGCATCCCCCAAGCACGGGGGGGCATCCCCAAGGACCTAGGGGGAAATCCCTGAGCACCTGGGGGGCTGTCCCGAGCACCTGGGGGTTCCCGCAAACACCTGGGGGTGCTGCCCTGAGCACTTGAGCCCCGCACTTGCTATCCTTGCACATCAGACCCACTCTCAGAACTGTGAAGCGTGTGACTCTGGGAACCACCAGGCCCTCTGCCCGTGTGTGCTGACCCCACAGGGGGTCATGCTCTGGTCTGGGCACCCTCAGTGTCCGTGAGCCTGATTCCCACACAGACCAGCACAGCCTCCGTGTCACGGCCACAGCAGCTCCCCGCTCCTGTGGAAGGAAGATCCACGCCCACCCGATCCCGCCGGGCAGCCGCCGTGAGGCCTCTGTCCACCACGAGTGGTGTGGCACATAAGGGCTGCTCCTTCAACAGCAGGGGCGGACCCCACCGCCCACCCTCAGGGGCCAGCATGTCACCTACGCGCAGAGCACGTGCTGGGTGGCACAGTCACACCCACACAGCTGAGAAACGCCCGCGAGGTCGTGTGAGCGCAGGTGTTCAGTGGAACCCGCGTCCTTGGGGAGGGTCTGAGCCTGGTGCTCATCACCCCATCCCCTTCCACGGACACCACGTGGGACCAGAAGACGAGAGCCTCGTCGTCAGCAGAATGTTGCCGCGTGGCCAGCCGTGCAACCTTGGAGTTGGGCTCTGCGTGCATTTAATACGGAGGAGAGTGATGCTTACCTAAGACTCGGTCATTGAGAACAGGCCGCAGCCTCTGGCCACGAGCAACGTGAATCTCCACTCATGCTGGAGATTATTCGATGAAATTGAAGTCCCTCTCTCTGCTCTAAATGCTCCGTCCTTGCAAAGAAAGTACGTCATCCATGCCGTGGACCCATCCACACTCGCTCGTCCCATTTCTTCCAGGGTGTTCTGTGGCCCCAGAGGAAGGTATTTTAGTGTGTTATTCATGGGGAACATGACAAAGTTCATCCAGACAATACATATTTTAAACTCCATAATTATAGGAGGCTTTACTCCCCAAACAGAATCACTACAGGTTGCCTGGCTGGTGCAGGCCGTGGAGCGTGCGACTCTGGGACCTCGGGGTCATGAGTTCAAGCCCCACATTGTGGGGGGGAATGTTCAGATCATTTTAAAAGCCTTTATTTTTCTTTTATTTTTTTAAAGTCTTTATTTATTTACTAATTTAAATGACCTAAAAATCAAATCTTTAAAAAAATGTATGAAAATCTGACTTTTAAAAATAAAATCTTTAAATCATTTATTTATTTAAAATTAAAGATAAAATCTTTAAAAAAATAAAAAACTATGAAGATTCGGAAGGTGCATCAAATGGGAAGTGTTCATCATCGCCCGGGTGGATGGAACAGATCCCTTTTCCAATAGCACTGAGGGTGTTAAGGATCTCGCTTGCGTTAGGTGCTCTCCGTGGTGTCAGGGCGACTTTTCTCATTTATAAATTACATTGCAAATCCCAGGTTGGCTGAGCTCTAAGCAGGATTACAGTTAGCAACGTTGGGGAGTGGGGGGGAATGTCACTCAAGATCAATGAGCAGACGCGGAAATGTTCCGGAAGAAAAAAGTGGGGTGTCAATCCCTCCGTAAGGCCCGGTGAAAGCGGGGGGCAAAGAGCCTCGCGCTCCCGGTGCCTCGTTGCTGGGCTTCTGGAAAGCCCTTCCGCCGCTCAGACGTGCCCGGTGCTGTAATTAGACCGGGGACGCATCCTTCCGCACCCTGACAGCCCGGTTTTATTGTCACTGACTGGGACCATCTCAGAAACCAGCCGCCGCGCCATCTAATTGCTGTCAGAAAATAAAGGTCCGGGTTCAATTATTCTACACCGAAAACAGACATTTTGTGGTGTGAATCCTTGGTATTTAATTGGACCATATCTGCCAACCCCACGCGGGAGGTGAACTCAATTAGCCCCCAGGGACACCTCTCCCGCAGGCTCCCCATGGAGCACCGCGCCCCACACCGGCGCCCGCGTGGCTGTGTCCCCTTCCCACTCAATACTTACATTTTCTCTTTCAAATACTCATTTCCCCCCCTGGGATGCTTTGTAAAGGAAAGCTTGTATCAAAGTTCCAAATTTGATGACCTACTTATATCCTTTATAATAGTTTTGAAAATTGTCCCTGTGCCGGGGAAGCCATCCCACCGGCCTCCCAGCTCGGGTGCCCTCCCAGCTCTGGTGGCCTCCCAGCTCGGGTGCCCTGCGGCCCCGCGCCCGCCGAGGAGCGCAAGTCATGCTTTCAGTACACCCCCCAAGGGGCTCCACGGATATGGTTGTTCTCGGATTAAGTCGGGGGCTTCCCGCAAGGTAGTGAGGGTTGGAGTGTCCAAGAACTGTTTTCCGGGTTGGTACGGGGGCCCCGTCCCGGGTCCCAGGTGCGTCGTGGGTGCGAGAAGGAGGCCTCTGCTCCATCCCCGCAGCCTGTCCTCCTGCGGCGGCCTCCCCGAGACACCCCGTCAGGTCAACAGGTCAGGCCTCCGGACATGGCGTTGTTGGTTTGTCTCCATCTCTGGCTTCCTGTTGGGGACCTCAGACCAGCTCACGTCCCCCCCGTCTGCAGGTCCCTGTCCCCCCCCCCCCCGACTCCGTACTCGTTACTCCCGTGTGGCCTCGTTGGCGTTTTCCTGTGTGACTCCCCGCTTTCCACCCACACGATATCATTTTATGATTTATCTGTCACACAGAAGGTGAGACGTCCTAGCATCTAATTCCTGGCTTGGGGAGGAGGTGCTCAGTTTTGTTTAATCCTCGGGGCTTGGGATTTGACTTCTGAACACCTCACTCATCTTGTCCTTTATGACTGTGCAGTTGGTCCAGCTCCACCCTCCCGTTGGGACGCCGCCTCTGAGCTCTGCCCAGGGGACAACAGCCTGTGCTGCCATCTGGGGAAGCAGTGGCCATGCTGACGGAGCTCCTGTCCTCCCCCTGCTGCAGGAAGCAGGCAGAGACAGAGGGATCCCCGGGGCAGAAGAGCTGGCGGCAGGGGGGAGGGGACGAGGGGCCTCTCAGTGCCGGTCCTTCCAGGGAGGACGTCGGTGAGCAGGTGCTCGGGGCGAACCACCAGCCAGGGGGTTCCAGGGAGACTGAGGAGCTCCGGGGGGGACTGACTCATCCTGGGACAGCGGGTCCTGCCCCACGCTCAGCAGGGACGGGGCCACCTGCTGCCTGGCTGCCAGCACACGCCCGGCCGGCCAGGCTCCCGCTGTGACAGCAGGAGCTGCTTCACAACACGGAAGCCCCTGGCCTCCCTCTCCACGGAAGACCCAGGGAGCCCGGCAGCACCCCACGAGCTGTGAGATCGTCCCAGAAGGAAGAGCACGCTCTCCGCCTGCCTCGGAGCCTCCTGCCTATCTTTTGTGTGAGGAGCAGCGGCTCAGGTAAAGAAGTGGAGACCTGTGTCCCAAAGACCCCCACACGGCCCCCAAGTCCTCCAGAGACACGAAACCCCGAGGGCAGGGCTCTGCTCCCCCTGTGCTCCCCTGTGCTCCCCCCGTGCTCCCTCCATCCTTCCCTGTCCTCCCTTGTGCTTGCTCCGTGCTCCCAATGCTCCCTTCATCCTCCTCCCTCGTCCCCTCATATTCCCTCCATCCTCCCCCATCCTCCCCTGTGCTCCCCCATGCTCCCTTGTGTTCCCTTGTGCTCCCCCCGTGCTCCCTCTATCCTCTTCCCTCGTCCCTCCAAGCTCCCCCGTCCTCCCCCGAGTTCCCTCCATCCTCCCTCCATCCTCCCTCCATCTTCCCTCCATCTTCCCCCATCCTCCCCTGAGCTCCCCCATGCTCCTCTATCCTCCCCGTGCTCCCCCATCCTCCCTCGTCCTCCCCGTGTGCTCCTTCCGAGTTCCCTCCATCCTCCCTCCATCCCCCCCATACTCCCTCCATCCTCCCTCCATCCTTCCCTATCCTCCCCCATGCTTCCCCATGCTCCCCCGTCCTCCCCACGTGTTCCCCCATCCTCCTCCCATGCTTCCGCCCCCTGTGCTCTGACATGGCCACTGCACACAAGTTCTGGCCAAAGGAAGGAAGGGGTCAGAACCTCTTCCTCCGGCCGCACGCAGCACATGCTCATGTCTCCACCACCTGGTGCCACCGCCATGTGAAGCTGCCACCGAAGAGAGGCCTTGGCATCCAGAACCAAGGGACCTGAGCTGCACTAGCCACCCGGACCCCATCCCCCTGAAACGGGCCTGTGAGGCGCACCTGTGGGGGTCCCTGTCCGGGCGCGGGCCGAGGACTCCGCATCCGTGGCTCCTCTTGCTCCCTGTGTGGACATGGTTAGTGGAGCTGACCTCCGGCCTGCCGCTCAGCTGCCCGCACCAATAGGTCCTGCCCATGTGGGGACATGGCACCGGCTTTGCCTGACCTGTGACCTGTGACCTGGGCACCAACACAGCTGACCACTCCCCGGGGTGGAGCACACTTGGGGGATCTGTATGACGGGGACTGGAAGGCTCGGAGGGCACGGAGCCGTGGGGTCCCCAGAGCCCTTGGGGGAAGCAGGCCCCTGTCACACATCAGGAGCAGACACGGGAGCAGCAGGCTGTTTGTGCAGATTCTCTGTAACTTGTCCTTCAAAGGCCCGTCCCCTGGGATCTCTGACGCCCACACGGAGCCGGAGTCTCCTGTCTCGGGGTCACCAAAGGACGTATGGGAGAGGCTTCTCCTCACACAACAGTCAGACAGACGCAGGGGGTGGCGGCGAGGACCCCGCTAACAGGTAATGGGAGCCCCCGGCCCCGCCTTCTCCGGCTCTAGCCTGCGGGGCTGCGAGCCTCCCCCCTTAGGTTTGAGCCTCTCCCCCTCTGCACCGCTGCCTCCTGAGCACAGTGCTGCCTCCCGAGGCCAGCCCCGACCCACGGGAGCTTTAGATTCCACAATTTGGGGATCCCTGGGTGGCACAGCGGTTTGGCGCCTGCTTTTGGCCCAGGGCGCGATCCTGGAGACCCGGGATCGAATCCCACATCGGGCTCCCGGTGCATGGAGCCTGCTTCTCCCTCTGCCTGTGTCTCTGCCTCTCTCTCTCTCTCTCTCTGTGACTATCATAAATTTAAAAAAAAAAAAAAAAGATTCCACAAGTTGTCTTGCACCTGCGGCTGAGGAGAGCGATCGGCGGGGACGCCCACGTGGGGGGCGGTGGGGTCGGTGTGGACCTGCCACCATGATGCCCTGAGTGGAGAGGTCTCAAGTGGGATGCTGCACAGGGTAGGACCACCTGTGGGGTGGCCCACTAGACAGCATCCTCCCGGCACGGACAGCTGCAGACGGGAGCGGCAGGCGGCATGGGGACGGAGGGGACATCAGTCCACTCACTTAATAAAAGCGAACAGGGGCGGCCCCTAAGCGCCAGGAGGATGGAACCGTGTGAGACCTGAGAACGGAGCTCTCCGCGGCGGGCATGCCCCATGGGGGACGGGGTCAGTGCGACGACAGGAAGGCACCGTGCCTGGGAGCGGCGCCTCTCCTCTTGGAAATGTTGGTGACACCTTCACGTTCTGTCAGAAGCTCCAGTAGCGCCTCGTGCTAGACAGCCGCCTTTATTTACTGGCAGCTCCGAAATCGGTTTCGGTCTGAACACGTCCCCGGGGCGGGCCAGCCGCCCCCGCCGCACCCCAGGGCTCCCGGGGCTCAGCGCCCGGCCCTGCCTCATCCATCACGTTGTAAATGGCATCTAAATTGCTTCGTTTATTAAATATTTGCCCTGAGAACAGAAAATAGGATAATGCGTTGTAGAGGGAGGCTTTTTCTGTTCCCAGAATCTTTGCCGAGAAGCAGCCCGGGGCCTTGTGGGCCTCGTCGGGCTCCGAGGGGAGGAGCGAGCCATCTCTGCAAGACCCGGAGTGAGATGATCTCCGGCACAGTCCGAGGAAAGAGGACGGACGAAGCATAATTGTTCGCTAACGAGCGGACCTGGGGCTGCAGACCTCGCGGAACCCCGAGGCAGGGGCGGCCGTGTCCCCCACCTCCCGTGGGCGCGCATTCGGCAGCAATAATCCATCAGTGTTTATGAGCCAGCGCGAGGGGCTGCGCCCACCGCCAACAGCTCCACACCCAATTCCCACTGGGGTGCGCTCATTAGGCACGGGAGGCGCCGGGGGCCCTGCGCGTCCTCCCTGGGGGGCACATGCAAATGAGTGGCTGGCATTTAATTGCTGCTGCTGAGCTCTGAACGTGAGATTTACTAGCTGTGTGTTTGCATCCTTCATTAGGAGTTCGGGGGGAAAAACCATCTACGGTGAAATCATAGAAAGCACGCGTGTCTCTGTCCCCGGGTCCCAGCACGGAGCTCCTGAGACCCCAGGGACCTCCTGGGAGCCTGGAGTGTCTGCTGCTGATGAGGCGACTTGGGTGGGCTCCCGGGTGGGGAATGGTCACCAGACACGCCGAGCTGCGATTCAGGGAACTGGGGGTTCAGGGAACACCTGATCACGCCTATGTGATCAAACCTCCATGAAAATCCCACACGTGTGGGGTGTGGGGTTCAGGTTGGGGAGCACGTCTGCGTGCCAGGAGGGTGACGCACCCCAACTCCATGAGGACAGAGACACCTGTGCTGGGACCCGCCCTGCACCCACCCTGCACGTTTCCACTGCTGCTCACCTGTATCCTTCATCACAGCCCTCACTGAGGATCAACAAGGAGGGGAGTGGGTGCTCCCCGAGGTCTCTGAGCCGCTCCGGGGGGCGGTCAGACTCCAGAAGGGCTCATGGGGGTCCCATGGGAGCCGTGCTGGACGGAGGCCATGGGTAACCCGGGGACCTGCCCCTTGTGGGGGCTGCATCGAGGTGGGGGCAGCCTCATGGGACTCAGCCCTTCCCTGCGGGATGTGACATGAACTCCGGGCAGATGGTGTGAGAGGTGAGTGCAGCCGGGGGACCCCCCACGGGGCTCACAGAATGGCTGGGTGGCGAGATCACCATGTGACAGCAAACAAGGTGCATAGGAGTGACCAGCCTTCCTGCGGAGTCTATGTTTTCCGTCAACTGACAAGCAGCCAGTGGTCTTGTGAGCATTGCCTTGACTTTCGTTTTAACCCCAAACACGTCCACAGGCCCTGCTGTGTGTGGAAGGAGGATGAGCCCCATGTGCGGTCAATGAGGTTGCTCCCAGGTGCAGCCAGGACGTGTCCACACACAGATGCTCACCTGCCAGAGACACCAGGACATGCGCAGGCACGATTCTCAAATGTTCAGATGTCAAAAAATGTCAACTAACAGGAGTTGGGTTTTTTTTTTCCCCCGAAATACAATTCACACACCATAAAATTCACACTTTAAAAAAGTGCATAATTCGGTGGATTTTAGTGTTCATGACAACTGTTCTGTAATAAGTTTAAAAATGGGGGAGCTCAAATTGTTCAACTTTGTCCTTTGTGAGGACTGACTGGCTGATCACTTGAATCGTCATGGAAATTCTAGAATCAGCAGGTGTGTTTCTTCAAGGTGGGCAGCAAAGTCTTCACGGGAATTGCGTGGAATCTGTACATCAATGGGGGGATTTTGTTTCGCTGATCTTCTTCACTGTGGTTCAGTCTCTATTCCACAGATTTCCTTTCTAATATGATTTCCCTCCTTCTGCTCATTCTGGCTACAACCTAATCAACCCCACAGTGGAAGGTTGGGTCATCGATCGGAGGTCCCTCCCCATTTCCATGCAGGCCCTTGAGGCTGCAAGTTTCCCTCCAAATGCCCGTGTAGCTGTTGGACCTCAGATTCCTCAGACAAATGGACCAGCTGCATCTCGCACTTCAGTGTGTTGAGTTTCCGCTCTCATTCACCTTAAAATATTTTCTGATTTTGCATGAGATTCCTTCCTCAAACCACTGGTTATTTAGGAATGTGTTGTTGGATTTCCACGTATCTGTGAATTTCCCAAATTTCCCCTATCCTTTTGATCCCTAGTTTTATTCCAGGGTGGAATGTGAGGCCATCCTCACCCTTGAATCGAGGCTGTTTTGTGGCCCAGAATACAGTATGCCCCAGAGAATGTCCCGCGTGTTCTTGCGAGAGTCGGTGTGTGCACCTGCGCACTGCTCTGTGGTACCTACTAGATCTACTTAGTTTATACAGGTGTTTAAGCCTTCTGTGTCCGTGGTGACACTCTGCTCAGTTTTTTTATTGACAGTGTGGCATTGACATCTGCAGCTGCTACTGGTGAACTGTCTACATCTTCCCTTAGTTCTGCTGGTTTTTGCTTCGTGTGTTTCGGGTCTCTTTTAGGTGCATACATGTCAGGAACTGTTGTTCCCTCTTCTCAATGGGCTCAGTCTCTCAGACTTACAAAACTCTCTTCTTTACGTGTAGAAACAAGTATTCCTTGAAAGTCTGCTTCGATGGTGACCCAGCTGGTCTAGCCGTCTTGGTTCCTGGTAGCGTGTGGTGGTGTTTATTGTCTCCTTCCGGGCTCAGTTTATTTGTTTTCTCTGCATATAACGAGCGTCTCCTGTAGACAGCACAGAGTTGTCATGGAGCTATTTGCTTTCCGCGTGTCGGAGGTAGTTTTGTTCCTTTGAGAGTACATTCTCTTGTGTTAAATATTTCCAACACACCATTTCAATTTCCTTGTCATCTCTCATGATGCTGTTCTGAGTTATTTTCTTAGTAGTTGCCCTGAGGATTACAGTAAATATCTCAACTTGTATGAATCTAGTTCAGAATGACACCAGTTTAATTTCAATGGTATTAAGAGGTCTTTGCTCCCAGAAGCCACCTTCCCTCCCCACGCCTTTGTGCTTTTATAGTCATGCATATGACATCTTTATACATTTGATGATCCATCAAAGCAGATTTATAGTATCACTGCATACAGGTGTCTTTTGAATCAGCTAAAAAAAAAGTCACAAACAAAAAATTACATTTACAGTGTCTTTCATATTTATCTACATATTGCCTTTACCGTTGCTCTTTATTGCTTCATGTGGATTTGAGTCGCTGTCTAGTGATTTTTTATTTCAGCCTAAAGAACTCCCTTTGGCGTTATTTTAGGAACATTCTTCTGGGGATAGTCTGGTAGCAATGAGCGCCCTGAGTTTTGTTCTGCTTTTTATCAGTCTTAAAATGTCTTGATTTCTCTTATTTTTGCAGAATAATTTTTGCTTGAGTTTCATTCTTTCAGCACTTTGAAGATGTTATCTGGCAACCTTTTGGTGACCTCCAGGGCTCCTGATGCACACACTAGGATCCTAACACTTTACAGATCTAACTTGCTGTTTCTAACATTCTCTCTGTGACTTCTGAAAGTTTGATTATGTTCCTTGGTGTGGATCTCTTTGTGTTTATCCACACTGGAGTCTTCTGAGTTTCTTTGTTCTGTCGATTAATGCTTTTCCTCAAATTCAAGATGTTTTTGGCCATTATTTCTTCCATTATTCTTTCTTATCCTTTATCCCACTCTCTCATTTTGAGACTCCCATTACACATATGCTGGCCTTCTTCGTGGTGTGCCATACATCTCCAAGTCTTCGTTTAGTTCTCTTCATTCATTTTTTTCCTTTCTTTTCCTCCGGCTGGATAATCTCAATTGACTATTTCCTCTGTCGGCTGAACAATCCTCCAGAGCCCCTTAGTGAACCTTTCACTCCAGGTGTTATACTTTTCAACTCCAGAAATTGCATTTGGTTCTTTTTTGCAGTTTCTATACCTATTTTGATATTGCCCATTTGGTGAGACATAATAATTGTACTTCCCTTTAGTTTAAGGACATGATTACTTTTGTTCTTTGAACATACTTAAATGGCTGACTCAAAGTTTCTGTCTACTAGGTCCAATGTTTGGGCTTTCCCGGGGATTATTTCTATTGACAGACTTTTTTTTTTTTTTTTTTACCATGCATGGGCCATACTTCTTATTACTTTGCATATCTCATAATTTTTGCTGAAAACGCCACATTTTGAATACTATAATGTGGAAACTCTGGAAATTGGATTCTTTTCCCTCCCTGGGGTTTGTTGTCATTACTGTTTGTTTTCATTGTTGCTGTTGTCACTGTTTACTCGGTGACTTTTCTTAACTAATTCTCTAAAATCTATATTCTCCATCATGCTTGGTCACTAAAGTCTATGCTTGGTTAGCATAGTGAACAGCTAATGATTGGATAGAGATTTCTTAAACTCTTTGATTATATAAGTCTCCCAGTCTTTGCCAAAGGGCCCTCTGTGAATGTTGGGACATGCCTTCAACACTCAGCCAGACAGTAGACAACTCTGCCTTAGCCTCCACTTTTTGCACATGCAGAGCCTCAAGACCCATCAGAAGTGGAAACTTAGAGTCTTCTCAGGTCTTTCCTGAGTGTACATACCGCCCAGGGCAGGCCACAGCCCCACACATGCAGGTACCTTCTAGCTTCCCAGGAATATGTCAGAGGTTTTGTAAGCCTGCTGGACATCCCATCCCCAAGACTTTCCTTTTAAGGTTTTCAGGTATCCCTAACTATTATCCACCAACTTATGTAGCTGCAAAGTTAAACAACTTCCTATAGCTGCTTTTGACAAACACTTCTAGGGGGAAAAGGCTTTTTTCCATTGTGCAAGCTCTGAGTCAGTTAAATCAAGATAACCTTGCATGTGGAATCCTCCAGATTGTCAAATCATGACAATCCAGTTCTGTCCATCTCTGTTCTGCCCCTTCTGGTGAGTACTGGACTTCTGGGCTTCGCTGTAATTAGATGCTATTATTTTTTAAGGCTATTGTGGAGCTTCAGACAGGAGTATTAGACTAGGCAGGATAAAATGCTTTAACACTTATTGTCCTGGCCAAAATTCAGCTATTTTTACTGAACAGTTCTCCAAATTGCTGCAACTATTTGGTTTATTTCAAGGTTGTGAAAAACTTGATACTGACCATTTTTGCCAGTGTTCTCATTGCTTTATGGAAGAGAGAATTTTTGGAGATCCAGACTCTACCATTTTCACTGACCTCCCTCAGCTTGATTTTTATTATCCCTGCCCTATCAAGGGTGAGGATCCATCTCAAGGAGAGGCCAAAGCAAGTGTGCATGGACAACATGAGTCCCAAGCTTGAGTGAACCTTGAGGATCATCCCCTTCTCTTGCACAACTGAAATGGCCCATCTTGAGGGTCTTCCCCACTAACCATATCTCCCAGGTGTCTTCCTTCTTCCCCCCACCCATGCATCACAGTAAATGACATGTGCCAGAGGTAAAACTCTGTTATGCAGCCTAAGAACTATCTTCTAGAAGAGGCCTGAAGCAGAACTTGACCATGCTAGCACCCTAATCTTGCACATCCACCCTCCATAACTGTGAGAAATAAATTTTCATTGTTTATAAACCATCCAGGCTGTGACATTTTGTTATAGACACCCAAACTGAATAATACGGGGTGGAATAAATGCAGTCTGCCCTACAGATTTTGGATTTGCCATTCGTCACAATCACCTGAGCCAATTCTTTGAAACAAATCTCTTGTATGTATAAATATCCTACTGGTTCTGCTCCTCTGGAGAACCCGATATGTTGGGTATAATGAATTCTATCATGATTGCATCTGTCTGGCTGCTGTTGGACTCAGTCAAGTAATGGAGGTGCAAGTCTTTGCAAATCACAAAGAATGAGCCAGAGTTAGGGGTGATTTTCTTCATTTAGGGTTTGACTGCTTTCTGCTCTCCATTTTTCTCTAGTTGTCACACTGTTTTTAGCTGCTGTTGTCATCAAGCAAAGGGCGAGAGTCTTCACGTCCATTTCAATAGCCCATGCCTTGAGAGGCCAGGGTCTCCATGATGGCCTCAGGGCTCCTGGCCAGTAGCATCTTGACCTTCACATGACGTTGGCCAGGGGCACACAGCAGGCCTGTCTGAGATAAATCAGCCTGTGTCCTCATGAGAACAGAGCTTCAATTTCAGTGACGCAATAAGTTGACCTGACTAAATAATCAGGAATCACATCCAGCCAAAAGTTGCCAGCCTTAGAGAGTTAAGGGTTTTCCTAGCAGAAATAAAAAATGGAGCTTCATCTGATTTATATTTTATTTATTTAGATTGTAATTTATTTTATTTATTTATATTTTATTTTATACTCACAGAGTCCCCACTACATTTGAGCTGGGATGTGAGGAGATTGGTAGTGAAGATGGAACACGCTGGCTTCTGCCCTCAGAAGACCTCACAGGTTTGTTGGGTGGAGACCAGCCAGGAACAGCAGGGAGAAGAATGCTCCTGAGAGCCAAAGCAGACAGTTCTCCATCCCCTGCACTCCTGGGGATTGTTTGTCTGCCCTCCAATCTGCAGGTCCAACCTCTGAACGAGGGGAAACAGCCCAGGACTCAACCCAGGACTAGCTCTGCATTGAAGGAGCATCTGGAAAGGAAAGTCCCGGTCAGTGTGAGTGCAATGCAGAAGCCCTGAGAGCCCACCGCCAAGGCCTCAGGCAAAATGCTCTCCCTCCCATAAGGAGGCATGTGTGTTTATAGAAAAATGCAGTGGGAATTGCAATTACAAGTGAAAACCCCCTTGATTTCAAACTAATTACAGGAGCACGCCTGCTTCTAGGAAGCTCTGTATGTGTGTGTAAGCACCCCGGAGTCAGAAATACCAAATTTGTGGCATTGTAGAAATACAAACTAAAACAAAAAGTGAGACACCACTACGCACTTGTCAGAATGGCCAAAATCCAGAGCATTGACAACACCAAATGCTGGCACAGATGTGGAGCGACAAGAACACTCATTCATGATGGCTGTGAAGGCAAAATGGCGCAACCACTTTGATGGACAATGTCTTACAAAACTAAATCTACTCTATATGATTTAGCAATTGTGCTCCTTGGTATTTATGCAAAAAGTTGAAAAACCTGTGTCCACACAAAAACCTGCATACATATGTTTACAGCAGCTTTTGCCCACACTGGAAATCCACCAAGATCCCCCTCAGTAGGTAAGTCGATAAATAAACTGTGGTCCATCCAGACAATGGAATATTATTCAACGTTGCAAAGAAATGAGCTTTTAAGCCATGCAAAGGCCTGGAAAAAACCTTAACTGCACAACACTAAGTGAAAGAAGCCAGTCTGAAAAAGTACACACACTCTATGGTTCTAGCTCTATGACAACTTGGAAAAGACAAAACCATGGAAACAGTAAAAGGACCAGGTCAGGGTCCTTGGGGTCAGGGAGGAAGGACGACCAGGTGAAGCACAGAGGAATTTTAAGGCAGTGAAACTACTCTGCGTGATACTATATTGTGGACACGTGTCATTATATATTTTTCCAAAACCATGGCATGCGCAACACGGAGAGTGAACCCCAATGTTGACAATGGACTCCGGGTGATGACGATGTGTCAGTGCGGATTCATCGGTTGTAATAAATGCCCCCTTGAGCAGGGAATGTTTGATGGTGGGAGAGGCAGTGGGGGGCCAAGGGGCATATGGGAAATCCATTCAATTTTCTTGTGAACCTGGGATGCGTGGGGGGCTCAGTGGTTGAGCGTCTGCCTTCGGCTCAGGACATGATCCCGGGGTCCTGGGATCGAGTCCCGCATCACGCTCCCCACAGAGACCCTGAATCTCCCTCTACCTGTGTCTCTGCCTCTCTCTGTGTCTCTCATGAATAAATAAATAAAATCTTTAAAAAGTTTTGTTTTCTTGTGAACCTAAAACAGCCCTGAAAACATGAAGCCTGTTTTATAAAAGAGGGAAGAAGGCAGCAGCAGAGGCAGTTGGAGAGCTGCCCTCCGGCCCTGAAGGTGGAGAACCAGACCAGGAGCCCAGGAATGCTGGACGAGCCCACGGAAGGTCCCACCTGCAGAGCGTGGAGGGAGGGAACCGGCCCCGCCCACGCCCCGTTCTACCCCATGGGCCCTGCGAGCCCCTCCTTACAAACCTAAGATAATGAATTTGTGTTGCTTGAGTCTCTGAGATTGAGGTAAGCTGTGCGTGAGCGGCCACCTACCACGGACGCTATTTTACAGTCGGCAGCCTCCACTCTGCTGCTCTGAAGATTGATACTTTTTTTTTTTTACTTAACAACGTATCTTGGGGATTATTCCCTAACTCATTCCTCGTCATGGCTCGTAGTCTTGCTGCACATAATTTATTTGCCCCGCTCCTGTACATGACACTCAGGCAGTGTGCAGTGGGGTTTTTAAATTGCGGACGATGCTGAGCGAACCCCGGGTACATCAGCCCGCTACTCCCCTCGCTGTCATTCTGTCTGGCACCAGAGCTGCCTCTCCCGGCTCTGGGGCGGGGCGCATTCTCACCCTGTCATTCTTTGTCTCCGCATGTAATTCCGGAAGGCTCCGTCAGGAAACCGAGTCTCCGTGTGATCTTGTTTGGGATTCTGACTGTTAATCACCTCATTTAAATTTGGATTCCTTCCCTTTTCTCTCCAGCCCCCAGGGGTTGGCAGGTGCGGGTAAAGTCAGGGACTGACTCAGGTTGAGGCCACCCCCGGATGCAGGGGGGCCTGCACTCCCCAGGGCAGTGTGACCTCTGCCCTCTGCAGCCCCCACTGAAATGGAAATGCAGCAGGCATGGGGCACCAGGTGTCCAGGAGCTGTGTGTCTGCAGAAGCCGCAATTCAATCTCAATCGGGGAAGAAAAACATGCATTTCTCTCTGTCTCTGCCGATTTGGAGAGTGGAGAAAGTTGATTTCAAGGGGGCCTTTGGGAAATAAGAGGAAACAGGTTTTGGAATAACTGGAAAGAGGGAGGGAGGGAGGGAGTAAGCAGGCCCAAGACGAGAGCATCCACGGAGGGACAGGGCCGTGCAGCAGGGTGGGGGGCTGAGACCCCCAGGACCTCGGGCTGGGGTTGGGGGGAGCTCGAGGGGCCAGGATCCTCATCAGAGTCCTGCCACCCGAGCCCGCGTCTTCCCTGGGAGCAGACAGGCCCGTGGGTGGGTGGTGGACTCCAGCCTATCTGTGGGCTCATCCTGGGGTTCCACCACGGGCTACCCAGCCTGGCTGCCTGGGGGGAGCTGGGGTCACCCGGGGTCAGGACGGTAAACACAAGATGCTGGGCTTCGGCAGAGTTACTGACTGGCTGGAGCAGGGGAGGATGGGGACCGGCGATCCTCACAAGCACCAGGGGATGCAAGCGTGACCGAGGGCACTGTCCTCTGGCTGAGCAGACACGGGAGGAAGGAGGCCCCAGGGCCATGCTCAAGTGTATCCACCTGCACTTCTCTGACTGAAGCCTTGGGGAGACCCCGCCAGACTGGTGGAAACATCAGCTTAATCATCCCGGGGTCTCCTTCCGAATCTCAGGGAGCCCCACGGCATCAGGGGCCAGTGGCCACTCTGGTCACTGCCCGTGAGCGGGCTTCTTTTGGCACCAGGTGTAGGTCGAGGGGCCTAACCTGTTTTGGGCAGAAATCTGATGGCTTAGAAACCAACGGGCCAATGTCTGGTTGGTCACCTCAACCAAACCCTCGTTTTGAGAAATCAACATTGTCAGAAAACGAAGCCAAGTAGACTTGAGAAGCCGCCAGAGCAAGATGCCATTTTCGCAAACTGGAAATGGCCTCCCTGGGTGACCCGCAGAGCAACCTCAGCCCACGTGACCTCCGCCCCGACCGAGCCAGGGCGCACAAGGCCTTTTTCATAAAACACAAAGGCACAATCCGATTCTACACGGTTCAGTGGTCACACTCTATTTTCATTAGCTTTAGGAAGTCCCCAAATGTTTTGAACAGAAATTGCAGAAATTCGGGGCAGATCCCCATTGGGTTTTATTTCGTTGTAAGATGGAGCATTTCACAGCCTTGAGTGATGTAGCCCAAGGTGCAGACCAGCCTAGGACGGCGACGGCCATCTGATGGGTCTGCAGGGACCCTGTCACCCCAGCGCTCCCTAAGACTCCACGTGTCCCCGTTAGCATTCTCTGATGGTCGCTTCGTTATCTCAGGCATGAAACGTGTGCTAAGAACAATGAGGGCAGGCGCGTCAGAGGGACACGGGAGCCAACTCCAAGCTCCGCCGGCCAAGGCTGGAACATTGGAAGCAAGGACATGTATAATGTGGTATTGGGTTGTGACCCTAAATACACACAAATATCCAAGAGGCCACAGAATATGAATAAATGATTCACAAAGGGAATACATGCAGTAGAAAGGCAGGTTCCCCGCGTGGAATTCCACATGACGGCCACCCCTCAGCCGCAGGCTGCCCCCAGTGACTCTTCCTGAGAGCGGGGTGCAGAGGATCGTCAGCACGCAGATGCCAGACGCCGCGCCTCGGCCACGTGTACTCGGCCTGCAGTGACCAGTCACACCGCACATGTGCTCCTGACAGCCTGTGATGGAAGGACTCTGCCGCCGTGGTCCCCGTCCCGGGAAGCCAGCGCCTGGCACAGGTTCCATCTGAAGGGCCCTCTGCGGGGGAACGCTCCCCAGCGCCATCCAGGTTGTCACAAACCAGGGAAAGTCTGAGAAACCGTCCCAGGCCGAGCAGCTCACGGCCACCTGACGCCGAGTCAGGGGGGCCGGGGTGGGATCAGGATGAGAAGAGAACAGTAGGTAAAGGCCAAGGAAATATGAATAAGCCACAGGCCTACGTTAACAAGGTCTTATCAAAAATTGGTCTATTGGTGCTGACAAAGGTCCCACACGAAGAGCGAAAGCAGAAACTGCGCGAGGTGTGCTGGATACTGGACCCCCTTCTGTCTCTGTCACTTGCCTGTAAATGGAAAATCCGCAGAAATTGTAACTTTGTAATTGTCAAATTACAAAAGTAATTTCAGTTGTGAAATTGAAAGATTGTTTTAAAAATTAAAAAGGCAGCGAGTCCCAAGAGTCCCTAGCCCCGAATGCCTTGCCTCCCCCTACTCCTGCCCCGCCCCGCACACTCCAGCTCGCCCAGGGGAGAAGCAGGGAGCCCCGGGGACAGGGCCGCGGGGGAGCCTGCTTGTCGATTGAACTATTTTCCAAGTCAAATTAGTTCCCTGGTCAAGCTGTTGACCTGGCCGACTACCCGCTGCCCACAGGCCCCAGGACCCACCTCTGGCTCCCTGCTCCTGCGGGAGGGGCCCCGTGGGACGGAGTCTCCTCGCGACCGAGGAAGGACATCCGGGGAGGGGAGCAGGTGCCCAGGAACAGGGGTTGGACGGGAACCTTGGGGGTGACGGTCGCCTGGCCAGCCCAGGGAGGGTGCTGACTGCTGGTGCCCGGGGAGCTGTGCCCCCAGGGGGCCCGGGGAAGCCCCCCGACACATGGTGCGTCAGGGGCAGCGGGTACCTCCTGGACAAGCGGCTCCTCAGGGTCCCCGACGCTCTGCTAACCAGACACAGCTGGGCTCTGTCCTCGCTGCACGCACCTGGACGTTTCCGTCCCGCACCAGCTCGCTGGAGCCCGTTGGCATCACACCGACCTGTTTCCTCTGGCTTCTGGGCACAGGTCTGCTTCTCCTCACGGGTCTGTTGATCCCTAAATGCTGTGTGAATGTGAGTCCTGCGGCCTGTGTCCTCCCTGTCCCGGCTCCTCAGCTCCCTGTGCCTCCCCGCGGTGCCTTCCAGCCCCGGGTTTGGAGATCCCTGACCTCCCCGGGCACCTGCAGCCCATCTGGAGCTGGGACCCCCGCTTTCAAGGTTTCGTCTGCTGTCTGGGGCTGGGCCAGGGCGCAGAACGTGGACCCTGGAGCTCCCTGCTCGCCTTTCTGGGATCGTGCCACTCCCTCTATCTTTCCCTTGCAGGGTTCTTCGCCCTCCTGTTCCTCACAAACACAGGAGAGACCCCATCCCGCTTTCAGCAGGTGCAGGGACCCTGAAGAGCCGAGGGCAGGACAGGCCACTTCTGCTGGGAAGGGGCGGGGACTCGGGGACACGGGGACCCTGGTGTGCACCCCGAAGCAAGGCCTGCGGCAGGAGGCCCAACCCGCCACTCCCTCTGGTTGGAGGCCTCCTCCCTCAGGGCAGCTGCTCTGGGTTTGTGTTCATGCTTTGGGGCCAAGGACATTCCCAGCGCCTGGGCTTTGTTCCCAGAGGAGGAGGGGGATGTGAGGCGTAGAGACGTGGATGCAGGTGCAGGGTAGACAGGCCCCCAGGGCAAGCGCTGCAGTCACCTTGATGTCGGGGGTGACGCTGTGCTCTGCAACATCCTCCCCACCCTTTGTCTTTGAATGTCCACTCCCTCCCTCTGGCCTCCAGCAACTGGTGCAACTGGCCTTGCTGGGGTGGGGGGGGACTCTTAGTCCCTTAGAGACTCTTCCTTTTCAAGCTCCTCCCCCTGCATCAGCTTCCAGAGCTGCCAAAACTTTACCACCAACTGGGCGGGTGGGGGGGGGATGCATTCTCCCCCAGTTCCAGGACCAGAGGCCAAGGTCAAGGTGTGGGCAGGGTCACTGTGTCTCCGAGACGTCCAGGGGAGGGCCTTCCTGCCTCCCCCAGGCTCTGTGGCCACAACAGCCGGTCTCAGGGTCCAGCCACACATGGCTTGTGTCTGGGTCTCTTGTAAGGACATCTGTCATTGGGTTAGGGGCCTGTCTGGATAGTCCAGGATGATCTCATCGGGAGGTCCTTAACTTTTCTTTTTTTTTTTTAAGATTTTATTTATTTATTCATGAGACACAGAGAGAGGCAGAGACACAGGCAGAGGGAGAAGTAGGCTCCATGCAGGGAGCCCGATACAGGACTTGATCCCAGGACCCTGGAGTCACAGCCTGAGCCAAAGGCAGATGTTCAACCCCTGAGCCACCCAGGTGCCCAAGGGAGGTCCTTAACTTGGTCACATCTGCAAAGTCCCTTCCCCAAATAAGGTCACATCTGCTGGTTGCAGGGGTTAGGGGTGGACACACTTAGAGGGACCCCATCCAGCTCGCTGCCCTCCCTGTAGACCCAGGGCTGTTGGAGGGCCCCTCAGACGTGCTCCTGCCCTGGAGCCTCCTCCAGGTCCTGCACAGAAGCAGTGGCCACTGTTCATTTCGTCAGCCCTGAGGGGATGCTCGGGTGTCTTGTTAGTCTGGGGGCCCCTGTGCTCACCTATATCCAGGTGCCCTGGGCCCAGGGGTGCGGCGTGTGGGGCAGAGCTGTCTGGGCCTTGCCAGCCTGTGCCTGATGGACGGACAGACCATGGACGACGGCTGCATCTCTGAGCCTGTCAGGATGGCCCAGCCCCTGCCTAGCCCTTTGAGCCCCACTCGGGGAAGGGGAGCAGGGACCATGGCGGCAGGACGGGCATGGAGGGCGTCCTGGCAGCGGGAGTTGACAGCACCCAGCTCGGCTCCAGGGGCTCGCCCGGTGACCGTGCTCCAGCCCCCGGGCGTCCTCACTGCCTCGTCAGACTGGCTCTAGCTTCCTGAGCAGCAGGGCAGGGAAATCCTAACAGGAGCAGCTGGCCAGTGTCCGTCCCCTCCCCGGAGAGCCCTGCCCTCCCCACTAGGGACACTAGCACTGCTTCCCTGGCCCCTGGTGGGGCACTGGCCAGAGCAGGTGGCTTCTGGGGGGCGGGACCTGGGGCAGGAGGTGCGGTGGGCGACGCAGGAGAAGCCCGGAAGCTGAACCCAGGCTGTGAGAGCAGCCGTGAGCCCCAGGGGCGCAGGTGAGCTTGGGGCTGGAGGTGCACTCGCGGGAAGCCAGGCCACACACACCTGCGGAGCCCACCCAGAAGCAGGTGGCCGAGCAGAGCCAGGCCTCAGAGGCACCGTCCACCCCCGACCTCTGTCCCCATTGACCAGAGCGGGATGATCACGGTGCGCATGGGCCCTCTAGTTGGCCGCTGCTGAGCTGCTCGGAGACGCCGCCCGGGAACCACTTGGCCGAAGGCCCCACGGCGACCCGGCTGCCCCATCGGTGCCCCAGTCAGGTTGGGGCTCAGTGCCCCGGTGCCCGGGGTCTCATGCGTGGGGAGGTGCCCAGGACCGCTCACAAGCTCTGGCCTCACCTGGACTCACCTGCTTCAGCCGTGACACCCCATTCTCTGACAGGACCCCACACGTGCCACCGCAAATCCAGAGGGTGCTGGGCTCCAGGGCTGACACTCAAGGAGCAGGAGGGCTGCTCAGGCCCTGCGGGATGCCCCTGGTCTGGGCTACTCTGAGGGCAAGGCCTGGGCATGGGGAGGAGACCACAGGGGAGGCGCCCATCCCTCCCCCCGCCTGACACCCCCAGGCGCCACGGGGTCACCCCTTCCCCTCCACAGAGACCACGTCCTCCCTCCCCCGTCCCTCCATCATTCAGAAGCCGGTCAGCGGGTCCCCACACACTCAGGATGGCCCAGGGAGGCCTGGGCGGGAGGCAGAGCGTCGTCCAGGGCCCGCCGCCCGGCAGGCACGTCCTCCTGCCTTCCTCACCTCCCTCCTGGGTCTTTGATCTGCACGCGCTGCTCTGGGTGGAGGCCCCGGTGTAGCCTCTCCCACCTCCTATCATCTGAATAGACTTCCTCGCCTTGCTTTGGATCATCCAGCGCAGGAGGCAGCGGGTCTACGGGGTCCAGCTGGGGGGTCCCTGGGACCCTGGAGCCTCCCGCCTTGGCTTCTCAGTGGTTCTGTCTCCATAAAATTCCTATAAGATCCCCAGATACTGGGTACCAGATGGTGTGTGGCTCCTTTGGGGACAGGAGGCCAGGCTCCTCAAGGAGGTGTGAGCATCTGGGCGCTGCTGGCCCCGGCCCCTCTGCTGTGCCTCGCCCAGGTGACAGGGGTCTCTGGGGCTGACGAGTGAGCGTCCGCCCTCTGCCATCGGCGGGCGACTTCCAGTGTGACAAACCCCAGTGATGCTCTCTAGACACCAGCCCCAGATGTGGGCAGGGGCTCAGCCTCCTGGGCCTGAGTGTCCAAGGAGCAGAGGACGTCCTGCAGCCTCACCTCTGGTGCCCGCAGGGCCCTTACTCCGACGGTGCTCCACCTCCTGCCAACTACCTGCCGGCCCAGACCTCGGGCCCCCACCGACCACCCACCTTCCCTGAGAGCCGCCCCGGAGTCTCCAGCAGCCGTCCCTGTGTGACCAGGGACCCGCCACCCGTGCACCTGTGCATTCAACAGCTCACACCCCATGCACCGGGTTAGTCAGGCTCCTGCGGAGAAACAGGGCCAAGGGGACACAGATACAGGGTATCATAGGGAGTCCGCCCCTGGCCATGAGGGACGCGCCGTCTGGAAAGCTGTGGCCATGCCGGTGTCCGTTGGGGCGAATGCCAGCCACATGTCAGCCAGCAGAGCGCAGGTCAGCCCTCTGCCCACCTTCTGCCCTGACGCGGCCTCAGGGGTAGCATGAGGACCCCACACTGGGGGGCCCCTGTCCACCGCGGAGCCAGAGCTGATTTCTTCCAGGAAGCCCTTCCCAGGCACACCCACAGTGAGGGTAACCTCACGTCCGGGTGCCCCGTGCTGGCCAGGTAGACATGCGCCCTCCATCCCACATCGTGTCCATCCTCCTCTACTCAGTCTGGCACCCAGCGCTCCTGTCTCCAGGTCTCCCCGCGTCCTTGGGTGACCTCCCACTCACAGGGTCCCTCTTGGGACGTCTCTCCCCAGCATGACTTACAGGTGGACTGGGCTGAGTCTGGCCTCTGTGTCCCCACCCTATCCACACGCTGTCCCTGCCTCCCAGGATCTCCAGAATCATCTGGCTCCTGGGCTCCCAGCCGCCCTGCGGTCCCGGGACGTCCAGGGGCCTTACAGGCACAGGTCGGCCTCCACCCACCCCTGCACTGCCTGGTCCTGCTGCCCGTCCCTCCCTGCTGGTCTGTGCAGCCAACCCAACCCCAGGCTCTGAGGTCCACCGTTCATCCACGCAGGCGGATACAAGCCCAGGGCTCCCACGGAGCAGGGGGAGGGACCCACAAGGGCCTGGGGAACAGAGGTCATTCAACAGATGGTGTCGTTCCCCCAAGGAGCTCACACTGATGGAGAGTCAGGGGCTCCCCCAGCCCAGAGAGGCTGATGGGCCCACCTGGGCCGGGTGTACAGGTGGAGAAGCAGGTAGAGCGAGACTCGGGGGCCTGGGTGCCGTGTCTGTAGATGCTGGGGCGCCTGGGGTCTTTAATTGCAGGACACGGCCGGTCCCGGCCCATGCAGGACACCCATGGGGCCATCACCCCACTCAGCCTGGGCTCTCCATGCATCTCCGCGTGCCCCAAGAGGGCCCACATTGAAGTGGAAACCGGGAGTGTGAGCTCCAGCTGGGGGCTCAGGGGTGGCCACGCCGTCCTGCTGGACCCTCCTGGAGTGGCCGCCCCAACGACAGAGCAGCAGCAGTGAGCAAGGCCCGTTCCCTCCTGGGCTTTTCCTGGTCAGCCTTACAGGCCAGCCTCCATGGTGGATGCAAGCTCCCCGGGACGTGGCGGGGATGGGCGGTGGCAAAGAACTCTGAGGTTTCATCCACTGTCCCTCTGACTATTGCCTCTACGAATTCTGCAGGTATTTGGATAATTGGTTAAGTATAAAACCTACACTTAATGTCCTCTTGTGCCAGGGAGCGTAAAGGACTAAGACGAGTGTGGATAGAAGCTCGGTGTCGGGGCACAGGCATGAGGGTGTGCGGGGGGTGAGCGTGGTGCACGGTGCAGGGGAGCGTGGAGACCGTCCGGGGCACACTCGGCCCTCAGCCTCCTCCAGATGCCAGCTCTGCCCGGAGCTGCAGCCTATTAAAATTTCAGGCCTGCTGGTCTACCTCGAGCTGCATCTGTTCTATTTTTAATGCCTTCCCTTTATCAAGCCTGCGGAAGCCAACACGACCTTGGTTAAGATCTCTGCCTCCTCGCGATGTGTAATTTCTTCCTGTTCATTTTACAGCAATAGATGGAAAGTGGACAGGAATTGGTCAAACCCAATGAACTTCCAAAATGCATGGGTCTCTGTGTGGTAGGGCAGGGGGGGGACTCGGGCAGGGCTCTGCCGGGGGAGCTCCTGTTACAGGTTTCCCGTCGGGGGTTAAAGACTGAGTCAGATCTGCTACAAAGAGGGCAGTACCCCCCCCAGTCGGAGGGCATCGCACTCCTCGCATGTGGCATCCAACTGTGTGAGCATGAGGATCAACCCCAGAGACCCCAGGGGCTCCCACAGGGCGGTAAAGACAAGGGCAACCATAAGGCTCCTGGCTCCCCACCGGCTGAGCTCCTCTGGGCCTGGGGAGCCTCACACCCAGAGCAGAGCCATCATATGCACCAAGGTTGCCCTGAGCCTTCCAGGCCTCCTGGAAAGAAGGAAGCGTAGCCCAGGAAACTAGGGGACCCAAGTGACAAACTCGAAATAAGATGCAGGAGTAACAGCCCCAGACTTCCTGCTGCGGAGCCACGCAGAGCTTCATGGCGTGACCCCTCCCGTGACCTGTGTGTGCAGCAGGTCATGTCTGTAAGACTGACGTGGCCCCCGCGGGGCTGGAGGTAGGAGTGTTTGCACAGGTGGGTCTGATGCTCACACAGAGCTGGAGCTGGGGTCTGACGGAGGAGCAGTCGGGGGTCTCCAGAGAACCAGGCCCATGGGACACGTCTGCGTGTGTGTCCGCGTGTACATGTGCTATGTGTGTAGCAAGTTTGTGTGTATATGTGTGTGGTATGTGTGTGTTCACATATCTGTGTAATATGTGTATGTCTGTGTATGTGCTGTGTGTATGTGTGCGATATGTGTGTGCTGCATGTGCACATGTGGTATATGTGTTCATATATGTGTGTGGTGTGTATATGATCATGCAAGTGTGATGTGTGTTGTATGTGTACATGTGTATGTGTGTATATGTGTATATGTAATGCACATGTGGTATGTGTGTGATGTGTGTATATATCATATATTGTGTGTCCACATATGTATGTATTATGCATATGTCCATTTATGTGTATATACAGGCATATATGTATGTGTGCTGGGTGTATGTATGTAGGCATATGTGTACAGTATGTTGTGCATGTACATGGTATGTGTGATGTGTGTTGTATGTATGTGTGTATATATGTATATGTAATGTGTGCATGTGTGTAGTATGTGTGTGTATATATGGCCTATGCATGTGGCCACATATGTATGTATCATGCATATGTCCATGTATGTGTGCATATGGTATATGTGCATGTGTCTGTGTGTGTAGTGTGTATACGTTCATGCATGTGTGCTGTGTGTGTATGCACATGGTGTGTGATGTGTGTGCTGTATGTGTGTATATAGTATGTTTGTATGTATGTGGTATGCATGTATATATAATGCATGTTTGCATGTAATGTGTGTATATATGGCCTGTGTGTGTGGCCACATATGTATGTATTGTGCATAGGGTATATGTGCATGTGTCCACATATGTGTGCTGGGTGTGTGTATGTAGGTATATGTGTACAGTATGTTGTGTGTACGTGGTATGTGTGATGTGTGTGATGTGTGTATATATGGCCTATGCATGTGGCCACATATGTATGTATTATGCATATGTCCATGTATGTGTGCATATGGTATATGTGCATGTGTCCTTGTGTGTGTAGTGTGTATAAGTTCATGCATGTGTGCTGTATGTGTGTATGCACATGGTGTGTAATGTGTGTGCTGTATGTGTGTATATGGTATGTGTGCATGTGTACATGTGTGTATGTATGTGGTATGTGTGTATATGTAATGTGTGTGTGCGTGTGATGTGTATATATGGCCTATGTGTGTGGCCACATATGTATGTATCATGCATATGTCCATCTATGTGTGCATAGGGTATATGTGCATGTGTCCACCTATGTGTGCTGGGTGTGTGTGTGTAGGTATGTGTGTGCAGTATGTTGTGTGTGGGGGTGCTGGGTGTGTGTAGGTAGGTATGTGTGCACACACACGAAGAGACCAACTACACGCAGCTGACTCCGCAAGTGCGCCATCTATACTCTGTTGAGTCCAGTCCAACTCAGCTTGACTCAATTAGTCCCGTCACTTCAGCCAGTTTGCATGTCGCCCACACGATGACTCTGCCCTGGACCCAGGCCCAGCCCGGGTGTGCGGTGGGTGTGCCGTGGTGTTTACTCCAGTAATAAGATAAAAACATGCATAATGTATAAACTTATCTTTCTAATTGAATTTCAGCAAACTCACTAGACTTTAATCATGATTCACCCACTTTGTGTTCTGCTGAAAGTAAGAGGCCTAAATTATAAAATATAGAGAATTAGAGGCCTAAATAATAAAATATAATTGTATTAAAATTATACACATGTGGATACATTTTCATAAAAACACAAATTAAAGTTTAAGAGAGAAAAATAAACATACTTTTTATGTTTCCTCCAAAAAAATTTTATTTCAAAATATGAATAATTGGCTATTAAAATCAAAAGGCAAAATGTAAATGATAACAAATGGATGTCAAGCATCGACATTAAAATGATTTCAATAAGTCTTTTTTACTTTTTTTTTGAAAACCAAATTAGCTGGTATTAAATTTTAATAAAAATCAACCCATCCGTACTTCAATGGCTATCTAGTTCCCAAACAGTGTCACCGTCAGACAGCAGCCATGGGGCCATGGGGGACGTGGAGATACAGTCGTGCGGAGGCCACAGGCCCAGGGCGCGTTCCTGCTGCAGAACCGTAGCGCCGACGCGGTGAGGGGAACACGGGTTAGCTCGACGGTGACGATTATCTCACAGCAGATACGGTCCCGGAGCCTCGCTCGTGAGCCCTCGTCACACTCCAGTTCTGACTGTCAACTCCTCACCGACGAAACCTGGAGAAAAGTCGCTGTCGGTGCACTCGCTGTGCGGATCGACGGGCCGGGTTTAGAGCCTGGACGCTGGACTCACCCACCGACCCTGGAGCGCCAGCAGGTGCAGCCTGGCGGCCAGGACCGGGCGGCGCTCAGACCATTGGCACGGTGGGCACTGGGTCCGGAGCAGCTCCCCCAGGTCAGGAGGGAGAACAGGAGGTCATGACAGGTCACAGGCTCTCCCCAGGGCCAGGCACCTCTGTGGTCACTCCTGCCTTTTCCTTGAGCCCCGCACATCCGCACCCGATGGCTACATCAATGTCCCCGTGCACAGGCTGAGAAGGGCCATGAGCAGGGGGAGAGGGTTCTGGAAGGCCTAGGGCAGGCCGAGGGCACAGTGCAGGTCCTTCTGCAGCCTCTGGCCTCACCACCCCAAGCTGTCCTGGCCTCACGGGGACCCGGTCCACTCACACCTGCTGCCCCAGGGACCATGGCCTCCCGTCCAGCTCATCTGCCCCAAGACCGGAGTCACACAAAGGAGCCAAGCAACAGGAGTAAGTCGTGCCAACCCCAAAGAGATGCTTGAGGCCAGCTGGTGAGGCTCCAAGTGCCCTGTGGCTGGGCTCAGGTGGGCTCACCTGCCTCAGGTGGAAACCCCCAAGAGGGAAAGGACAGGCCACCTTTCTGAGTCCTGAGTCTGTAAGGCTCCTTCCTGCACTGCACACAATCATCACGGATGCTCGGTGCAGCGAGGGTGGCTGTGGGGACAGTCACTGTCCGTGTCCAAGAGCCCCCCTTCCCCACGAGGCCCCGGAGGGCAGGCCCCTCTCAGCCCCATGACAGCCCTGGCTCACCCGGCTGGGTGTCGGGGGTTCCATCTTTCCTCATCCCTGATTCTCTTGGCCCATGAGACCCTCCCCTTGAAGCCCTGCAGCCACCCTGAGGGCAAGAAAGGTACAAGGCAGGTGTGGTTGGGGCGGGGGCGGGGGTCAGCACCGAGCCTGCCGCACAGCCCCTCCAGGCTGCTCCAGGGTCCCCCAGGCCCCCCAGAGGCGGCAGGTGCCAGCCCCCAGCCCCTACATCAAGGCCCAGCCAGGCTCCAGGTGCTGCCCCAGGGCCCACTCCTCTCCCAGCCTGACCGCCCAGAGAGGAGCCGGGACCTGAGGGGGCCCATGCACCAGAGTTTCATGCTCAGTAGGACCCCTAGGGTCTCACACACTCTGGCAAGAAGAGTGAAGAGGGGATCGGGGTTTTCCTAATTTACATCACGAGGAAGGTGTTCCTTCTACTAAAAAAAGGACCAAAGAAAACAGGCATCAGAGAGACCCTCGGGCAGCGAGGTGCGTGCACAGGGGAGGGCAGGCCCTGGGAGCAGAGGCAGGCTTGCCGGGCAAGGGGCACCCTGACGGCTGCCCACCTCCCACTCCTCCCCCGTTCCAGGAAGCCCGTTCCCGGAGGACACGGGACCTGTTTCCATGGTGAAGTCATGACAGGGTGTTGCCCTGGGTGGCCTCCTCCCTGTCCCAGCAACCACCCGGCTCGCTCAGGCCCAGGGCCTGGACGTCACCCCTCAGTGCCCCTCTCTCTGCGGGGAAAAGACAAGCGAGGTCCATGGGCGCTGGGGAAGCACGTGCCTGGCTCAGGTTTGAATCCCAGAGGGTGGCCCCTGCGCGGGTCTGGAGGAGCCTGTAGCCAGGAGGCTTGTGGTGCTTGGGGCTCCAGAAGCGCCCCTCAAGGGCGGCCCAGGTCACAGGGATGCAGGTGGCCGGGGCCCCGGCATTGTTTGCCACCAGCGTTGAGCGGGCCCCAGTGGGACGCAGCCTCGGCCTGGGATGCGGAGGACACACTCTCCCTCTCCCGGCAGACGGTCCACCTGCTCTGGGCCCCTGCTCTGTCCCCGTGAAGGGACGACACGTGGCCCTCCCAGGGCTGCTGTTTCAAGGTTAAAACCGGATTGCACGCGGCCCCTCCCAGCTCACAGAAGGCCCATGCGTGTTTAGGAATCATACAGCGCCGAGCACTTTGCCCCAACAGACAAGGACGCAGGCGGCCGCTGACCTGCCCTCGTGATGCACGCAGCTCGGGGCCCACAGACCCAGCGTGGAACCGGAGTGGGCTGGGGGTGGAAGTCCCTGCCCCCACGGAAGGTCTACTTCAGGAAGAAAATGCGGTGAATTAAGAGTGACTTTCTGCAGATTGGGTATCATCTCTCTCCTAGACACCGGGTGAGCTGGGCCCAGGGCTGTGGGGGGGGGGGGGGGAGCGGGCCGTCCACTGAGCATCCACACAGGGACGCTGGACACCGAGTGGCGGCATGGCTGTGTCTCCGACCCTGGGCCATGGGCCTCGCACGGGCTCAAGGCCTGGGAGGGAAGCTCATCATCCTGCAGACAACTGGGGGGGAATAGGTCTGGTGGGAGCAAGTAATGAGCTACCAGCAGGGTCAGGAGAGATGGAAGGTTCCAGCGCGGGAGTGCAGCAGTTCACCGGGGAGAAGGAGGAACAGCCAACAGTGAGAGGGGACGTGGGTCAGGGAGGGGGCCGTGAGCCTGGGCAGCATGGCCAGGAGCTTGGGGCCCCTGGGGCACCACTGAGGCAGCCCAGGACTCGTGTGTGGGAGGACCTCAGCCCTGCACCCAGGGGGGCACTGTGGGAGCCGGCTGGTCACCCCATTCGTGGACCTGCCCCTGCGATCTGAGCTCTGCACTCAGGACCCAGGCAGAGAGTGGAGAGGGAAAGACTGGGTCAGGGACACGGGACTGGGGTGGGTTTCGGGAGGCTCGTCGTCCACCGGGAGAGGGAAATGCACACTTGCACACCTGTCGTGCACAAATACACAGGCATGCACACATTAGCATACACGGAACACCCACAGGCAAGCACGTGCACACACACACTGTGCACATAAAGGTGTATTTATGCACACACGCACACACGAGTGCAGAGCCACACATGCGTGCACACAGACACACATGCACACAAACACGTGCATGCCCACAGACACGAATGCGTGTGCAGAACAAACACCTACATGTGCACACACAAATACACAGATACCTGCACGCAAACATGTGTGCGTTTAGACACATGAACATGAGCACATGTGGGCAGAAGCACATCCGCACAGGTGCAAGGTGACTTCCCCTCTGCTGAAGGCACACATGTCCCTGTGTCCAGCCCAGCCCGTGGGAGTCCTGACCCCCGGTGTTTGCAACAAGGTGGGATGGGTGCCAGGGGCCCTGCAGGCTCCGGGGCAGATGAAGGAAGTCTGCGCAGAGTCGGTGGTCAGCCTGCAGGGATGCCGTGGTGAGGGGGTGGGGCCAGCTGGAGATGGGCGGGAGGGGCCTGGGGCCCCTCCTTCTGAGTGGACAGTGGGGAGTGGGCTGCCCCAAGGGCCGTGGCCCCAGCCACATGGGGGAGAAAAAGCAGGACAGGAGGGACCAGGCGGGAAGAGCTGGGTGTCAGGGGGCCAGATGGTCCGGTTCCAGTTCATTCCTCCAAGACAAAGAGGGAGGTGGCCCCTGGGGCCCTGAACCCGGGGAGGTTTGCGGGAAGAGGGGCTGGCATGATGTCGTGCTGGAGCAGAGGTCCCCAAAAGAAAACCAGGGAGTTCTAGAGGAAAGCTGGGGGGACCGTCCCCCTAACTCCTGCACGGCCAGAGGCCTCCCTCTGGATCCGGGTCCCATTGCGCTGGGGGTTAACACCACGTTAGAGACCCGCCGCTCCCCAGACGCAGCCCCATCACACAGAGCCCGGGCCCGAGAGGACGCAGGATGCAGTGAGGTGTCCCACCCCCCGCGCCAGCCCAGCCCGGCCGCCTGCCCCTCCACGCGCAGCAGCCCTGCCAGGGAACACACCCCACAGCCACTCCCGCAGCCCGATGGCAGGAGGCCAAGCACGGCCCCGCGGACCCCACGACCCCAGCCCCCCCCATGCCCCTGGCACGGCCGTCGCGGGAGGGGCCCAGCGCATGGAGACCCGGGGAGGGTCTGGGACGCCTTGACATCACCCCCAAGGCAGTGAGCCCCAAGGGCCGTGCTGGGCCCCCCTCGCCCCTGAGGCCTGGCAGGAAGCACACGTAGCCCAACACAGCCCCTCACGCAGCAGGGTCCATGGCCCAGGGCCGGGAGGGGCAGCCCTGGGGCTCGGGGGAGGCGGGGGGACGTGGGGCAGCTCCCAGCTCCCAGCTGCCCCCCCAACAGTCCTCAGAGGCCCCGCTGCATTTCTGGGAGCTCCTGGTCCCGCGGCCCCTCCGACCCCGCAAAGCCCCTTGCTCAGCCACCTCCAGCCGCTCTGGCAACTGCAGGGCACACCCGGCTTGCGGCCCCACCAGCGCTGGTCCAGCACTGGCCAACAGTGCCCCCCGGTGGCCACCGCCGTCCTCGCCGCCACACGCGGGGCCCGCCTAGGGGTGGACGCTGGGCCACGGCCGCCGGCCACTGGACCTGCATGAGCCGCCGAGGCGGGCTGGCTAGCCTCGTTCTGTGCGGCCACCACCTGACCCAAGGGACCTGCTGCCAGCGGCGTGGGGGCGACCTCCGGGTCTCCTCGACGGAGGACCGCGCCCGGCTGTCCCGGGAGCACCGACGAGGGGCGTGGAGCCCAGACAGATGGGTCTGGGGAGCGCTTCCTGGAGGAGGTGGCATCCACCCTGCTGAGCCTGCAGGACGACCGGGGCCGTGTCCACGGGAAGCTGTAGGCTGGGGGGATGGGGACCCCCAAGCAGGAGTTGGCGGCAAAGAGCAGACAGTGGAGGAAGGAACCGGTGCAGCAGAGGGCAGGGCGGCCCCGAAGTCGCCGCGCTGACCGCCCGGCAGGCAGCGTGTGTGTGTGTGACGCCAGCACCCGCACCCCTCGACCCGGGCCATCCCCGTCAGGGTCCGTAGAGCGGGAAGGAGGTGTCTGCAGAGCATCGGTGAGAATGGGGTGCGAGCAGGTGGGCCCAAGCCCTTCCGCCGTCTCAGAGGAGCCGACCGCCATCACCACGCGGGGCCTGGGCCGCCCTACTGCTCAGGAGGTGTTACTGAAATCTAAAATTACTCCAAAATCCAAAGCTCAACGATACAAAATTACCCTGATATGTGTCCCCACAGAGCTTCTCCCCCCAAGAAACCCTCTGTAAAACGCAGAAGGCTTGGGTCCCGCTGGGCGCACCAGTGGGAGGTGCTAACCCCTCGGCAGGGAGGTACTCGGCAGCGCCCGCTGCCCCAGAACGGGAAGCAGACGCCCTGAGACAGCCTCCGGGGGTCCCGCGGGTCACCCTGTGCACACACCCAGCACCCAGAACGAGCACCCGGCCTCTGGGCAGCACTCGGGCCGCCGCGCATCGGGGAGGGTCCACCAGGCCACACAGCAAGCCTGGCGCTGTGTGCATGGGAGAGACCCAGTCGGCACCTCGGGGCACCCCCCGGGAAGGGAGTGTCCCCAGGCGGGGATGGCGCTGCTCCAGGGGGCAGGAGAGCCTGCTGGCCAGCCCCAGGCAGCCCTATGTTTTGGGTTCGGGTGGAAGAGGCCCCACCCATGCAGAAGCAGCTGCATCCACACCCCAGGAGGGGACCCCATTTTGTTCAGGTCACAGGAGACGCGGAGGCACCACCTTGGGTCACACGGGCCAAGGTCCAAGCCCAGGTCTCCAGGCCCCGTCGCTGCATCACGACACCTCTCCCGCCTTGGCCGGAAGTCGGGGACACTGACGCTCCGCCCCAGGTGCTCCAGGGCTGCTGTTTCCCCTGGAAGCGCGTTTTTCTTGAATGACGTTGGCCGTGAGGGTCTGGCTTGTCCATGGGTCCTTCCCTAGCAGGGCTGGCCCTTCCTCTCCATGTCCTGCGACCTGGGGCTGCCCCGATGGCCCCTTGGGGCCCCTGGTACATGCGGTCCCAGGCGCCGCGGCTGCAGAGACGGGAGCAGCACGGCACCTCCGCAGGACAGGCTTGCTCTCTCCAGGGCCTCACTGGCCAGGCACCCGGCTCTGCCCTGTCCCAGCCCGTGCCCGGCACAGCCCCGAGGTCCTGGTGACCGCTCCTCTCTCATGACCCCCAAGGGCACACCTCCCGTCTGCCACCTGCCACCTGCGACCCTCCTCATGCCCACGATGCTCTTCTTCCGCCCAGCATCCCCGGAGCACCTCTTCAAGCCCAACCCCAGGGCTGCCTGAGGGGGTGACTCGTGCTGTCGTCTGACAAGGCCTTGGCCCTCACTCATCCCCCCGTTACCATCTCCCGGCTTTGGCAGGGTACAGAGTATTTAATAAATGTTTAATAGCAACAATAAAAGATCAGCTTGGCACGACTGGAGATTTTTGTTCAGGGACCCGGGCTGTGCTCCGGGTCAGTAATAAAATGCATCTTGGCAGAGCTACAGAGATGCAGGGGAATTGGGGGGCCATTTGAAGCCCCCCTGGCCCAATTCAGGGAAGTGGCCGGGGAAGAGGCATGACAAGGAAGCAGCAATGGCCCATTAGTTCCTCCTGGACAAGCTCTGACCGCACTCACCCGTGTGGACCAGCCGCTGGCTGTAGGCTGCCAGGATGAGGCTGTTGCCTCAAGGGCTAGGGTCCTCGTCCCCTGCGTAGCATTGACCAGAGCAATGCTGTGACAACTGTGGTTGGGAAGGCTTGGGGGCGCCTCCATCCCCGGGAATCTGCAAATGGTGCCAATGGAACTCAAGGCGCTGGGAGGGCCAGGAGGTCCTGGTCCTCGTGTCCAGGTCTTATCTGTCCTCTTCTGATGGCCAGGACGTGCCTCGGTCCTGTGAGCATTCAGGATCCACAGAGCTTGGGTCTGGGGTCCCTCGACATGAGGTGAGCCTGGAAACCTGTCGGGACCCAAGAGGCATCGAATCCTCCAGAGATATGGCCCAGAGCTCACCGAGGACCCCAGGTCAGGTCCCTCCCCATCAGACCTGCCAGCGAGTCCTGACATCCTGGCCCCCTCGAGCCGTGGAGGGGTGAGCAGCCGGGAGGCCCCGCCCCAAGGGCAGACTGTGGCCCTAAATGCCCCTGTGGTGGCACATCTCAGGATCCAGGAACTGAAGGCGGGAGGCAGGAAGGAGCCTGCGGGATCCTGGAGGACAGCGAGGTAACATCTGAACAGGACTTTCTAGGGGGAAGTGACCCCCCAAATAAACAAAGCAAAATAGAACTCATGTTTAAAGGTGAGGACGCAGCGCTGCAGCCGCAAGGTGCCAACCCCAAGGCAGAAACCAACCAAACAGCAGAACCCGGATGGAGCTCGTGCGAGGCAAGAACAGGAATCTCCTGGGGAGTCAGGAGGTGGACCTGTTACCATCTGACCTCCAGGGGAGAGGACAGAGGGGAGGCCAGGTGAGCGAGAGGCCGAGACCACCTCGGAACCAAGGAGACGAGCCTCACGGCCGGCAGGTGCCCAGGGTCCCACTTGAGCTCCTGACCCCACAGTAAGGATGGAAAGGAGGGCACACTTGGGGTGCAAAGAACAGAAAACAGAGCAAACTTTCAGCAAAGCACATGTCAGAGGGCACACAGGTCATGTCCTGACCCTTGGAGCCCTGGAAGGAGCGACCTCGTCCGGGGCCCCAAACCCACCCAGAGGACACCCCTCCAGCACAGAAGGCACGGTGCAGTCGCACAAGTCCCACACAGGCGCCACCTGCTGGCTCCCTCAGGGACAATGCTCAGGGAGGTCCCAGTCACCACTGAGGAGCCGGTCTGAGGGTCTCAAAGGGGCTGCCCCAGCTCCTCTGCACAGGTGTCCAGATGCACAGGTACACAGGGGCCACCTCAGCCCCTCTGCACAGGTGCACAGGTGTCCAGGTGCACTGAGGCCACCCGAGCTCCTCTGCACAGGTGCACAAAACATAGCTCATTCTCATGTCTTTCTAGCAGACTCATCGTCCTGTGCTCGCATAAAGCCGAGTCCCCCTCCTCATCAATGAAATAAAATAGTGACATTTTACACACATCGGGCTGTACTGTACTGTCATCCCTTAAAATTCCACCTGGAGATTATTTCTATAGAAGATATAAAGAGCGTTCTAGTTACATTTAACAGCTGCACAGAGTTCGAAGGCATGAATGCACCGTAATTTATACAATCAGCCTCCTATTGGTGGACATTTGGGTCGCTTCCCGTAATTAACTTCTCCTGGGCACAGTGCGATCAGCACCCTTGTTCCTGTATCACCTCTAACATGGGAGTGTATCTGCAGGCTAAATACAGAGAAATGCCATTGGTAACTAAAATGGAAATTGTAATCATGGTCCATAAATAAGATTTTACACAATCTTAGCACAATCTAGAAGGTTGAGGAGGAAGGGAGGGAAAAGCAACGCTGTCTGAAAGGTCTCATCAGTGGAGAGAGTTGTAAAGTGAGTGGAGCCCGTCACCGCCCAGGCACCGGCCCAGGGGACAGAGGACCATAGGGAGGGAGCAGGGTCCTGTGTTCCAGTGTCAGGAGATAATCCCCCAACAGACAATGTCGATTCTAAGGGAGTAATTACAGTGGGGCTTCCAAATAGAAAAAAATAACCATTGGAGAAAACGTAATAAACAACCATTTGATCAAAACTGCGAATACAAGGAAGTCAAATGACAATAAACATAACGTGTTCGGTGACCAGTAGTGTCGCATGTGGCGGTCATTATACTGACGGTGAGTGGACGGTCATCCCCCTTTAGTGACTGTGCTTTTCGGTTTTGACTAACAACAAAGCCGGTTTGTACAGAATGCGAGAGGAAGAGAAGCAAAATGAAATCGTAGGACTGAGTCAGAAATAAAGGAAGAAATACGGAAGCTCAGCAAAGGACAAGTGTCAGCAACAAAACCCGCAACAGAGAATGTTTGCTGATTAAAAAGCTGGTACGTTAGGAAGGGGAGAAAAATATGAACTAAACAAAAGTTAGTTTGATAAAGGCAAAATGGAATTTGAGGTTAAAATACTAAGTGTTCATCAAGACAGTAAAAAATTAAAGATAGAGGCACCTAGATGGCTCCGTGGTTGAATATCTGCCTTTGGCTCAAGAGTGACCCCATGGTCCTGGGATCGAGCCCCTGCAGGGAGCCTGCTTCTCCCTCTGCCTGTGTCTCTGCCTCTCTCTGTGTCTCTTATGAATAAATAAATTTAAAAAAAAATTTAAAAAAACATTTTTTTAAAAAAATTACAGATAAAACTATCATAGATCCAGCCATCCCACTTCTGAGTCTACATGGAAATCATCAAGAGCAGGATATCAAGGACATATCTGCACCCCAACCCAAAATTCACTGCACATTAGTCACAACAGCCAGGATATGGAACCAACCGAAATGCCCATCCATGGACGAATGGATAAAGAAAACGTGGAGCATTCACGCAGCGGAAGGGCATTTAGCCTTAAGATAATAATAATAACATGAGGGAACCTGGAGGACATGACTCTAAACAAAGTGAGTCGGTCACCAAGGGAAAATACTACATGATCTACTTATTGGAGGCAATTTGAGTAGTCAAACCCGCAGACGCAGAGACCGGAGCAGTGACTGCAGGCCTGGGAGGGGGAGTGGGGAGCTGCGTGCCTGAGGTTCCAGCTACGTTGATGAAGGAGGGCTCGAGAGCCTCTGCACGACGGTATCCATCGTCAACAGAGCAATACTGTGCACGGAGAAATTTGCTGAGATGGTAAATGTCGTGTTCAACGTTCTTGCCACAGAAAAGTGGGAGCTACAAGGAATTCCCCGGGAAGTGTGGCTCATGTCTGCTCCCTCCTCTGTGATGGGTCACAGGGTTTGCGTGTGTCCAAGCTCACCAAACTGTATACATTAAACACGTACAGTTTTTTTTTTAAGATTCATTTATTTATTTATGATAGAGAGAGAGAGAAGGACAGAGAGAGAGAGAGAGAGAGAGAGGCAGAGACACAGGAGGAGGGAGAAGCAGGCTCCATGCCGGGAGCCCGACGCGGGACTGGATCCCGGGACTCCAGGATCGTGCCCTGAGCCAAAGGCAGACGCTAAACCGCTGAGCCACCCAGGGATCCCCAACACCTACAGTTTTTATATATCAATTATACCTCAATAAAGCTGTTAAGTTGCTTATAAAAAAAATACTAAGTGACATAAAGAGGGTTAGACATACCAGAATAAAAGGCAAACTTCATGAAGAAGTGATGATTTTCACACTCTGTGCGTCGAAAGGGTGGCCAGCAGCGAGAGGTGGCCAGCGAGGGGTCCTGCAGGAGCCCTGGAGGGAAGCTCTGCATGGCGGCCACAGGGTGCGCATGAATGAGGGGGGGCTCCTGATGCCGGGGGCTCCTGCGAGGACCACGGGAGTGACTCCAGAAATCACTCAGCACATGATAAATGTGAGTGATTCTTAGAGCAAGAGCTACTAGAAATTCGAGAGGACTTGATAAAAATCGATATTGCAGTGAGACTTCTCTGCACCTGTTTTATTATTGTGCAGACCTAGGATATGATGAAGCGCCAGTAAATAGAGACATAGAGAAATCTCAGGGAATAACCACTAAACTTGATCAAATAGATTTATGACATCTTAACAACCGCCACACCAGCACTGAGCGGTTTGCACATTAGCGTCCTTCAAAAAGAAGCAGCGATTCCACCTGCAGACACTATTTACCAAAATTGGTGACGTGCTCAGCCTCAAATGAAACCTTTTGAAACAATTAAAACAGAAGTGGAAACTTTGCTGGTCCTATCATTTGATCATTAAAAAGTAAAATTAGTCATCATAATGAAAAAGAAGACCAAAAATATCTTGAGGGCTTGAAAATAAGAAATTTACTTATGGATAATCCTTGGATCGGAGAGTTAATCAAAAAAGAAATGAAAAAGTACCTAGGGAGCTTTGGAAAGGAGAACATTTCATGCCAAAGCCATTTGGACCCAGGAAAAGCTCTATTAAAAGAAAACACATTGTCCTAACATAGTTTCATTACTTTTGAAGAAAAATGAAGGAATTCGGAATTCTGCTGAAGACATTAGGAAAATAACAAAACGAACCCATAAATTAGGAAAATGCATTGAACAAACATGAAAGCGAAAATATTGACATAGTAAACCAATTAAGTAGAAAACGTGGCTTAATTCAAATCTGATCCTTTGAAGTTAAACCTTGATAAGCTAATTATGGGAATGGGGAGGCGGCGGGGGGGGGGTGGGGGTGCGTAAGGAACAAACATGAGAATAAGCACATATAAAGGGAAAGTTGAGATAATTATAAGGTAATAATGTATCTAACTCTATGAAAACATTTATAGATGTAGAAAAAGAGATAATTCCTTAGAACTATAAAAAAATAACTAAATGTATCCCAGAAGTGGAAAACTTGAATAGGCCAATTAGCATAAAAAATAATCGCAAACTCATTAAAGATCTACCACTGGAAAAAAATCACAAGGATTAGATGCATTTAAACTGAAATTCAAACTGATTTTCATTTTAATCTACTAAAGTAAAAACAGATGAGTCCATGCTATTTAAAATATTCCAGAACATGGAAAGTATTTTGTAAGAATAACTCTCCTTTGAATTTTATGTAATTAGTATATCTCTAAAAACAAAATTGAATAAAGACATAGCAAAATTATCAAAATGATCGGTATTATTTATAAATATCAATGCAAAATTCTATTAAAATTAGTGTCAATCTGGGACGCCTGGGTGGCTCAGCAGTTGAGCATCTGCCTTTGGCTCAGGTCGTGACCCTGGGGTCCCGGGATCGAGTCCTGCATCGGGCTCCCTGCGTGGAGCCTGCTTCTCCCTCTGCCTGGTCTCTCTCTCTCTCTCTCTCTCTCTCTCTCTCTGTCTTTCATGAATAAATAAATAAAATCTTTAAAAAATAATAAGATAAAATAAAGTTAGTGTCAATCAATGTATCAACAATAATAATAATTAATAATACATTATGATAAGTAGGACCCAAGGGAGCTTGGCACTTCCTACTTTCCGGTCCGCTTGGCATCAGAGTGGATCCAACAGAGTGGATCGGGGTTCTGTTCTGCGGGAAACCCGGATGATCGATATACCTTCAGAATCTATTTTTACAGAAAGCAACAGAGTTAACATAACCCCGAACAATATAAGATAAATGCTTGTCGCATAAAAATAAACTGTTCCGAGCCTCCCTCCTGATGAAGATTGGGGAGGAAAAAAGCATTTGGCAAGTCTACACCATCTACCAAGTAAATGGCACACGTAGGCAAGCAGCGAGGTCCTTGGAGAAGATGCCGTGATGGTTATAAACACACATACCAAGCGCGAGAGAAGGTGTTGATCTGCTTCGATAAACACAGCTGGTGGGAAAGCTCTGCGGTGGGGACTATCGTTTAGTTACATTTATGATCCAACCATGATCCACCGGCGTTAGCCAAGGACAGAGTGACTCAACAGGGAGTTCTGACGACGGCTGTCAGCCCTTGGGGCCTCCCAGGATCAGGTGTGTGGCTGCCGGCGTGGGAACTCGTGCCCCGGCGCTGTGGCCTGGTCGGAAGGGGAGCAGTTACAAGCCTTCCGCTTGGTCCCTCCTATCGTACCAGCCTTCGCTTGCGAGTCGCGCAGCCCAAACTATTTCCCAGTCGTTCTCTGGGAACAAATGGAGAAAGGTGGCCATGGATCCACGGGGCCACGCAAGCATGGAGCTGCACCCAACTCCACCCACGTGGGACTCCCTAGGCCCCCACGGCAGCTGGAAAGGCACAACGGCATTTCAGGTCCACTCGCATTTGTACAAACCTCAGACTGCGTTACCAGCTGCGACACTGGGAGACGGCGGGTATTTTCTCCTTGCTGCAGAGAAACCCTGGCAAGCATCTATAGGACCCTTTGGAGAAGTTTTAGGAAAGGATTCACCATGTACGCGCTGCAATGGGCGTTTTGACTCCTTCCTCGGAGGGAAAGCGGAAAGCCTCCCCTTCCGTCAGCTGGCTCTGGACCTGAGGGCCGATTGGCATACACATCCTCAGCGGAGAATCAGGATTTTCCACTGAAGGGGCCAACGTTATCCTCCGGCTTGTGAGAATTCAACTTTCATTTCTTTCATTTCCTTTTAAATTGAGCAACTCACAAGTAGCCAGCCTCCCTCTCACACCTAGGAAGACCGCTGCTGATTAGGGATTCCCAGCGATGACCCTGATTGCCATTCTGGCTTTGCTACTGACCTTGGGAATAACACCCACATGGCTACTGAGGAATAATTATCCAAGAAAACTGTGCTTTGTGACATTTTAATTTATTCCCATCCTCCTCCTCCTGACTTCTTGGTAGTACTGAAAACCAGCAGCCTGGGGTGCCTGGGTGCTGCGGTCCGTCCACTCAGTATCTGACTACTCTTGGTTTCAGGTCAGGTCATGATCTCAGGGGCATGATGGAGCCTTGTGTCAGGTTCCTCACTCAGCACAGAGTTTGCTTAAGACCATCTCTCCTTCTCCTTCTCCCCCTAAAATAAATAAACAAATCTTCAAAAACAAACAAACGAAAGCAAATAGCATCCTCAAAACGATGGCAGCTGTGGAAACCAGCAACCCAGCAGCCGCTAGGGGAAAAATGGGCTAAAAGCTCCAAAAACCCGTCCCCAGAAAACTGTCACTATTTGATCTGTCTGCCAGGAAAGTTGCGCTCGGAAGCCTTCTCCATATTTGACCTGGTTTGGAGACAAATGCATGAAAACAGGCCTCTGTCCAGAATATTTTTTAAAAACAAGCAGCGGCAATTATTTAATTTTGCAGTGGCCTTGAGGCAGTGATTGCAGGCAGGGGCCACAAGGAGCAAGGAGACTGGCCAAAAAACCGAAAAGGGAAATCTGGGGAATGAGATGTCTGTAGGGGGGTTGAAAACTGCCAACACACTCCTGGAAATCTCGAAGACCACATGCATGGGTGGGGCTGTGCTGATGCCCAGAAAGACTTGAGAAGACTCTAATTCCTCTCCTGGGGGCTGACCTTGAGGCTCTGCACAGTGGGAAGAGAGGACCAAGCAGAGTTACCTAAGCATGGAAAGCGTGCCCAAGAGGACCCTTCAGCGGAGGCCACGAGACATTGGATCAAGGTCACTAGGAGATCTCTGTGGAATCAGTAGCTGGCCTCTAAGTTAACCACGCAAAGACTTTAGGGCCCCCACACAATAAAGAGTACAAAACTTAGAGAATCAACACTAAACCAGCTCTGTGCTGGGGTGGGAGGGGTAATATCTGATTGCCAGACTTGCTACATTATATTATTTAAGATAGCCAGCCTTCCAAAAAAATTAGAAAAGGCACAAAGAAATGGGAAATTAAGGCCCATACGCAAAGGGGAGGGGGTATCCAGTTAATAGAAACTGCCCCTGAGGAGGCCCGGACATTGGATTTACCAGATGAAGATTTTAAATCAGTTACTATAAATGTGTGCGGAGCACTAATGGAAAACTTGTCTGAGAAAATTGAATAAAAGCATGATCATTCTATCTCATCACATAGAGAATATCAATAATGAGAGAGAAACTAATGAAAAGAATCAAATAGAAATTCTGGAGTTGAAACATCATAACTGAAATACAAAAATTACATCTTCTGAATGTAAGATGCGTGTCACCGTACGTGACTCAAGAACTCTCTGGAGACTGTCTGCTTTAGTGGCAGGTTTGACCCGGGGCGATGTAAACAACTCTTAATTATGAGACTAAAATTTTCTACTTAATACTTCATGTTCTTAGGAGATTAAAAAGCAGAAAAAGATCGTCAGGAAGTGAAAAACTCAGATTTTTGAAAGTGATATTTGGAGAGTGAACGACGCTTGATACGGTCTGTTGTCGGCTATTTCAAACACCCGAGTTCGTAACCGTGGCTGAACCTGCTAACCTTTGTGGGTAACACGCTTACCCAGCCGGAAACCCTTCACACGCACGCACACGCACGCACACACACGCACACGCACGAGCACACACCTCAGCGTGCATGCATTCTGTTCGTCCCCTGCAGAATGAGCTGGTTTGGCTGCAAATATTCGAGGGACTTACTCTGCTCCCGAAAGCTCACTGACCCTTCCCGCGTCCAGCAGCAACACTCGGGCTTTCCTAGGGAACACGGAGCCATTTTCCTTTTAATGGGGCTGTGAAAACGCAGATTCCCAAGGATGATCTAGCAGCTTCCATCCCGGGACCCGCACCTCCTCAGGGAGCCCACCGCCCCCAAGAGTGTGGTGTCTCAGAGCTGTGCAGACCCCGGGGTCAGGGGGCATGTGTCGTGGTTACTGGGTCATGGATAAACGGGGTGGGGTGGGGAAGGGGGGCCAGCGGGCTTTGCGGGTGTGCTCCAGGGTCAGGGGAGGCCTGTCCCCACATCTGGCGGGAGAGAGTCCTGCCGTCTGCACCGGCCGGACTGGCGCCGAGGCCACGGCGCTGTGCTAGACCCAGGCACCCCGCCAGGACCCAGGGTCACGACGCAAACTCCCTGAAGGAGCTGCCGCCGCCTTCATAGCAAGCCCAGCCCTAGGTCAAACGACGGGGCCGGGGGGGGGGGAGAACTGCTGGTCCTGGAGCAGGTGATGTTCCCAGAACCTCGGCTGATTGTGCAGGGTGGGTCCAGGGAGAGCGTGGGGGGAAGCCAGACTTGCAGGCTGTGATCGTCCCCTGGGCGGGGAGCCCCCGAAGCCTAGATCGCCGCCTCCTCCACTTGAGGGTGGGCCACCCGCCCTGGATGGAGAGGCCGTGGGGTGGGGGTGACACACGGGCCCCGCGTGCCGAGGGGCAGCTGCTCCGCGTCTCACTGACAGCCTACAAATGTTGCTTCCCTGATGTCCTTTCCTGCTGCTCCGACCCCAGTCCCGGGGCTGAGCCCCCCCCGATGAAGGTGCTTTTCCCCGATGTCACCCCGTAACTCACTCTTCTGAGCTGCAAGTGGCTGTGGGCTTCCCATCGCACCCACAGGGCTGCAGGGGTAGGTCTACACCCACCTTCCTTGGAGCTGCTTCCTCCCGAAGGTGGCGGCCAGGGTCCGGGTCGAGCTCAGGCATGGTTCCCCCTGCCCCCAGGACCACAACAGCCCCGCCCCCAGGCCCCTCTGGGAACAAAGGCAACTGCTTCCGACTCCCCTAAGGGAGGAGACCACACCGGCCAGCAGAGGCTTCTGTGTTTCCTCTAGTCCTAATCGCTCCCCGAGGTCCTTTCCACGATCACTGATCTCTGCCCTTCAAAACTCATCGTCTCCAGTGGCCTGAGGCGGGGCTCCTTCCGGAGGCACAGTCCTGGGCTGAGTGCACCCGGGCCCCCGCCCAGTTCTCCGCCCCCCCCCGCCCCCCCCCAGCCCCCAGCGCTCCCAGGAGCCATGCCTGCTCACGGCACTCGGCCTCGCTGCCACTGCATGCTGATAGTTCCATAATAAACCAGGTCCCCACACTTGCGGGATGCCTGCTGGGGACCCCGGGGTGGCCCTGTTGCAGTAAGCTGTCCCCCCTGAGGCAAAGCCTGAGTCATTGCAGCTTTCCACCCGCCCTGGGAGGCAGCCAGGCTGCGTGTGGGGCCTCTTCGTGGAGCCCCTTGCCTCCGAGGCTGGTTTCCCTGCCCCTGAGCTCAGTGGCAGTGTGGCCGGGGCGCTTCCTCCCCTCCCCCTGGGTCATCGGGGAGATGCACGGAGGGGGTGGACAGTCCCCAGGAGCCGGGAGCCGGTGCATGTGTGCAGGGAAACGGGCCCCGGGAGTGGGAGGGGCCCTGCTTCCGCATCTGCCTACAGGAGGCATCCTTTAGTTTTAGCCATTTTGTTTCCAGAAATACAACGATGACAAAAAGCGTGTATGTCCAAGCCACTGTCCGCATGCCTGGTGGGCGACAGGGCCCCCGGGGACCACAGGCAGACCGGGTCTTGTCCACGCTGGCAGCGCTGGGCTCCGCGCACACATGGCTCTCCCGGGCGCCTGGGGTCCTGCTCTCGGGGAATGAAGGCCCCGCAAGGTGGCATCCCCCTGGCACAGTGGACACAGAGCAGGGAGGGGCCCGCGCCTCTGGCCGAGGCCGCTGGGAAGACAGACGCGACGGCAGGATCCGGAGGCCCCTCGGCCACAGGCTGAGCAGATGGGACCTGGGCTGCTGGGGGCCTGGCCAGGCCCGATGGCCCTTGGGGTTGCTGGTAGGAGCTCGGGCTCGCACCCCGTCCTCCGCGCCCCCGCGGGTGCCCACGGCCGGAGGCTGAGGGGTACAGGGGTTCAGAGGTGAGGTGGGAACCTGTGCTCCCCCCAAACTGTCTTTCCCTGAACCTGCTCCAGCCGGGTCATCGAGGTCACCTGAACTCACCCCCTCCCTGCCCCCTCTGTGCTCACGCTGCTCACCCTGCAGCAGAGGAGCCTAAGTCTTCTCCCCGCCCCCCATGGCCCTGCCTGTCTGCCTGGAGGGGGAGCCCTGGGCCAGGGACACTGAGGGGTCACCGCTGTCTCCACGTCCTCCCCAACACTTGTTCTGTGTGACAGCGTCGCTGGGGAGGGTACAAAACAAGGGAGGGCTGTCCAGGTGGGGCACGGGGGGGGGGATTCTCAGGGCCACAGAGGATCCTGGGGAAGCAGGGGCCCCGGGGCATCCAGAGACACACAGACGGGTAGCAGAGGCCCTGAAGCCAAGGGGATGCCCCAGCAGCAGGCAGTCCCCAGACACCAGGTGAGGACACGATCTGGCGAGGGTGGTCCAGGTGAGGAGTGATGCCCAGGGGGGTCCAGGTGAGGGGTGAGGACACCCAAGGGGGTCCAGGTGAGGTGTGATGACACCCAGGGGGGTCCAGGTGAGGGGTGACACCCAGGGAGGTCCAGGTGAGGGGTGATGACACCTGGGGCGGGGTCCAGGTGAGGGGTGACAATACCCAGGGGGGTCCAGGTGAGGGATGACAACACTAGGGTGGGTCGAGGTGAGGTGTGACGACACCCAGGGGGGTCCAGGTGAGGGGTGACACCCAGGGAGGTCCAGGTGAGGGGTGATGAGACCTGAGGGAGGTCCAGGTGAGAGGTGACACCCACAGGGCATCCAGGTGAGGGTGTGCAAGCACGGCACACCCAGGGCAGTGAGCCCATGTCGGGACTGTGTGTGAGCAGCAGTGGGGCAGGTAGGCACAGGTGTGTGCAGCCCCCCCTCTGGCCACTCCCCTAGAAGGCCCCCACTCCAGGCGCCCATCCCCCCATGGCTCTGATGCCGGATGACGACTGTGTGGGGTCGCCTGAGACTCCGTGGCCCTGAGCGGGGGAGCCCTGCGTGCCCCACGGGGGGACGGCAGGGCAGGTGCCACCTCGGCGGGCACTGTACCCGTCTCCCCTCCGCACCTCTCATGGTGACCGGCCATCACCTCCTCACTCGGGCGGTGACGTTGGGGGGACCAGTGCCCCTGGCTTCTGGGGGCCCGGGGCCTGAGCTCACCGCACCACGGCCGCCCCACTGCGCCTCTACAGGGCAGGCGTTGTAGGTCCCGCAGGACCAGGCTGCCAGTCCCGCTGTGGAGGGCAGCCCGACGCACAGGCGAGAATCTCCCAGCAGGACCGCAGGGTGCACGTCCAGAGAGAGCATCCCAGGCTCCCACGGCCTCTCACCCGGGGTCGCCTGAGACCCTTGGGGACCTGCCCGTGAGCAGAGGCCGGGGTCCCTGGCCCCAGGCGCCGCGGATCCAGAAGAGGCCACGATGAGGCTGGTGGAGCACCCACTTCCTGCCACGGGGCCACCGGCCAGGGGGCAGGATACAGGGGGACATGCTTGTGTGCCAGGGACCGTCCCCCCAGGCCGTGGGAGACACGACTCAACCGCGTGGGCCAGGGAGGCTGACCGAGGGGCTGACGAGACACAAGCTCATTGGAGGCAGTGGGGAGGTAGGAGGTGGGAGGTGGGAGGTCCTCCCAGGCAGGAAGACACAGTATGCTCTGGAAACTTCCAGAAGCCCTCGTGGGTCAGAGGTGGGGCTCCTCCAGACGCCCGGACGGTCACCCTCCAGGAGAGCGGGATGTCCCCCGTGCCTCCCTCCGTCCGCCCCGAAGGCCACGGAGCTTCCTCCCGACGCGGCCATAGCCAGTGTACGTAGGAGGCCGGGATGCGAACCCCAGGGCTCCCAGCGGCCCCCGAGGGTGATGAGAGGCTCACCTGAGCTCCCTAATAGTGGCCATAAATCCCCAGCAAATCGTATAATGAGATTTAATATTTGATGTCAGATCATTAGAATATAATGAATTTGCCACTTTAATATTGATGAATAATCAGTCCTATTAAGGCTATAGGGACAAGAATTTAGTGCAAAGAGAAAATTAATTGCTGCATTAGTAGCAGGATGGCCTTGAAGCACGGTCCTAGAGCCGGGTGTCCGGCCCTCCCCCAGGAAAGACAACACGTCCATCGGGCTGTAACCACGTGCTTGGAGGAGGCTGGGGAAGCGAGGCTACGGTGTGGACGGACCCGCACGTGCTCAGCGGAGGTTGTCATTAGGGGCAGGATGTGTGCCCCCCAGGAAGCTGTGTAGGAGTCCCAGGCCCCAGGGAGACTGGGTGTGGGGTTTTCCCCCTGGCGGTGGGTCAGGCTCTGTGGGGTCACGGGGCGGCCTCATCCTGCAGGACCGGGGACCCCGCGGGGAGTGGAGGCCTCAGAGCTCCGTGCAGGACGCGTGCATGGGACGGCAACAGGCCCCGGGAGCTCCCCACACGCATCAGGGGGCAGAAGACGCGTCCGAGCCAGGATATAAAGGCCGAAGAGCCGTCGAGACAGGGCCACTCTGTGTCCCTATGACCTTGAGGACGTGCACGGTTCGCAAGCAGGTACAAAACAGTCTAAAAACCCTCACGGCACGATCGTGACGTCGTAATGCAAGAGCAGCAGGAGGGATCTGAAATTTCATTTCATTTTTAATCTGAAAATTAAATCGGGCTGTAACCACGATCCCGAGGTTACAACATCCCGAGGTCCGTCGTGCCCGTGGCGGTGGTTTAGCAGGACCCCTGGCGCGTCCCTGGGGTGTGGAGGAAAGCCGCCCAGAGAAGGACCAGGTCCAAGCTCCTCCCCAGAGGCTTCAGGTGAGGCGCACATGGTCAGGTGTGCAGGCAGGGGCAGGTCTGGGTCCCCGCACCCCTGGGGGGGCCTTCGTCTCCTGTGGGACCACACCGGCCTGCCGGGCGTCACCGTGTTCTCGAGACTCCAGGGAGCCAAGGCCCCGAGCGTGCGCACGGCTCCCACGGGCAAGCAGGGGGGTGCGGTCTCCGTGCACTCACACCGCCTCCCGTGTTCAGCCGCAGGGGCATCGGCGTGGGCGTCAGCACCCGTGGGCCCTCCGAGCACCCTCCTGCACCATCACCCGTTCCCCGGGAAGCCCCAGGCTGAGGCTCCGGGGATGCACCCCATGTGCACCACCCGGGGACGCTGGCAGAGCTGCGGGCAGGGTGGGAGTGGGAGCAACAGGTGCATCGGGTCGGGAAGTGGTTCTGTCCTCACTGGACAGTCCTCTAGACCCCATCTCATATGTGTGATCTGTAGAAACCCGTGACACGGGTCAGCTTCCAGGAAGTGCACCCCCTCCTCGCCCCGCTGGCCGTGCGGCCTGGGGACCAGGCCAGCCAGCACTGACACGAGGACGTGACCCACGTCCCAACCCCCCACACCTGTAAATGCGACCTCATCTGGAAATAGGGTGTGTGCAGGTGTGGTCGAGTTAGGAGGTGGGCAAGGTCGGCGGTGTAGACAGACACTGCGGAGGAGCCCGTGAGGATGGAGCAGAGGCTGCAGGACCGGACCGCGAGCCCAGGAGCACCGAGGGCTTCTGGGGCCACCTGAGCTGGAAAGGGCAGGAAGGACTGTCCCCTGGAGCCCCAGAGGGGGCGCGGCCTGCCCCTCCTTGATCCAGGACTTCCAGGCCAGATCCAGGGACGAGGTTCTCCGTTCTGGGCCCTCACCGTCCCCGTGCGCGAGGTCCCCCCGCGGCTCAGTGCATGTGCGCCGGGACCTCGCAGGCTGCTCTCCCCACGTTGACGACTTCTAGGACAGTCTTAGGTTTGCAGAGATGGTGTCACGACAGTGCTCGGCACCCTCAGCCCACCCTGCACCCTAACACCTGCGTTCCTCGGGAAGCGTCGCGGGGGCCACTAGGTCAGGACCTCACATCAGCCCCCCGCCCAGGACCTCCTCGGGGACATGGGCTCCGCCTGCCTGTGCATCTCAAGGTCCGACGACCCGCAGCTTTGCCGGCTGCCAAGGAACTTTGCAGGGTTGCGTCTACAGGGACGTGGTGGGGGGGGGGTCCCCCACGACCAGAGTGAGGCCTGTGGTTATGGGGATGAAGGCCACGCAGGTCCAGGTCCCGCCTGCACAGTCCGGGGACGACGTGACTCGCTGCAGGTGCTGACATTTGCCACCTGGCCGAGGCAGGTCCGCACTCCGGAGGGCTCAGCTGGCAGCGGGTACCGGAGGCCAACCTGGCCATCGCCAGGGAGTGGCCGGCAGCCCAGCCGTCTGCTCGTTGTGCCCCGAGGCCACCCGGTCACTGAGTGGCGTCCTGGCCTCTCTGGGCTTTGCTGTAGAGGGCGGGCAGGTGACAGGCGGGAGTGCCGGGCCCCTGGCCGCCGGCACCTGCTCCCCAGCTGCCTGATGGCGAGGAACCCCTGCAGGGGCAGGGCTCTGCTCAGAGGCGGCTGCCCCCTGAAATGTCTCCAGGAAAAGAAAACCAAAATTCCAGGAGTTTCCGGGGTTTTGGGACCCTGCTGGGGCCGGATTGTGGGTCAGGGCCCCGGAGGGGCGGGTGGGGCCCAGGCTCGCGGCCCCTGCCGCTGCCTCTTGAGGGTCACCCAGCCTCACAGTGATGTTTCAGTTAGGAGCTTTTCCCAAAATGTCCTTTATCAGCCGCAGGCGAGTAATCGTTTGACGGGAAACAGGGACAGAATTGGCTACTGCAGGTCATGGTCACTGGGATGCGGTCGCAGGGTCAGGCCCATGTCCTGCTGTCGGTGCCGGGGGACGTCCGGGGGAGCGACACAGGACACAGCCACCCGGCTCGGCCCAGGCACTCGCAGATTTACCCTCCTGACTCAAACTGAGATAGAACATTTTTGGGGAGAAAGTAAGACACATCAGAGAAAAAGAGAATTAGGCCCCACGGCCTCCTTTATAAAGTCCGCGTGTCAAGAGGTGCCCCCGAGAGCCGCCCATGCGGGGCTCTGCGGCGATGGTGGCCCCGGGGGGCCGGCAAATGCGGAATCCTGTGGGGTCACACTCGGGCAGTTCCACGGAATGAAATACGCGTCCCGAGAAGCGCGGCCGCTGCCAGGCGGCCAGAGACATAAAACAAAGCTATTTCCACTCATCGCGGGAATGAAAGTTATCAGTTCTGATCAGAGTTGCCAAGTCCGAGGTTGCCCTTCACATGTCACTGGTCACCCAACAGCCATCTGACTCCAGCCTCCGCCGGCCTCAGCCCTAATGACACTGCTCAGCTTCCAACGTGAACAGGCAGCGGCGGCGGGGGGCTGGGTCCTGTCTGGGGAGCCCACGGCTAATATATTGAAACAGCACATCTAACCGGCAGCCAGTTAGTCAACCCCAAGGAAGGGCAGCCGCGGGAACACGTGTGCCCAACCGCGTGCAGACCAGCTCCGGAAGCCGCGTGGCTGGCTCCGGCGGGCAGGACGTTGGGGCGCCCACCCCACAACACAGAGCACAGCTACCCCAGAATGGACCCTCGGCGCAGGCCGGGCTCCGGTCCTCAGCACCCAAGGGGCTAAGGAAGCAGGTCTCAGAGGAGTGTGCCCACATGTCATCCTCTTACACGCCCGGGCTGCAGAGCGTGAGCCTGGGGGCTGCGTCCACGGACCCGCCTGAGCCCCACGTTGGCCAGCGTGACCTTCTATCGCTGCATGGAGTCAGCGGCTCAGCACCCGGCAAGCCTCGGAGCTCTCGGGGGCAACGGGGCGGAGTCCTGGCACCACCCACCGTCCATGGGCCCTCTCCCCACGTGACTGGTCCTTCCCAGCCAGCATGGTGGCACCGTGGATGCTGAGCCACCGTCACAGGAGTGGCCCCTCGCCACGCCCCCCGGTCTGTGAGGGGCACTGGCCCACACTCGGGGGCGGAAGGCTGTGCGAGGTCACCAGCGCCTGGGGTGGGGGGCCACAGGGTGGACGCAGACCACGGGAGCAGCTGTAGACGGCACGGGGCTGGGCTGTGGTCATGTCCGGTCACTGCTGTCCCACAGCAGGCCTGGCCCAGGGGCTGCTCCCCGTGGGGCCCTCGACTTATCGCTAAGAATAAAACTAATGATTGTGAAAATGAGCACCTTTTGTCTTTTGTTTAGTGAAATGTGGGTTATAATCGTACCTAAAAGCACAGAGCTGTGGGGCTGGAGGAAAAAGGAACCGCATGCGAAGGCTGGCGTCTCAGCCGCCACTCCCGCATCACACACGCCGTCAGGACCAGCCACATCTCTGCAAGCGTCTCCCGGGTGCCCCAGCTGGCCTGAGGTTGTTGGAGGGGCCAGGGCCATAGGGCTCCGTGTGTCCAGGCCCAGCGGCAAGTGTCTCAAATCCATGGACCCCTCCAGTGTCATGATTTGCCAGGACCTGCGTGAGCGCCCTTGTCCCCAGCGAGCAGCACGTTCAGGGGCCGGTGAGGCCGGTTCCCAGTGAGCGCGGACACAGCGTGGGGCCCCAGCGCTGGGCAGGGTGGGGCGTGCCTGGACAGCGAGGACCCACCACTGTTCGATGGTCCAGCCACAGGGGAAACTGGAACGGAGGCGACACTTCACAAGGGGCGGGAATCGCACTCGAGCATTCTGGATCCAGAAACCAATGAGCAGAACCCAGGAAACAAGCGCGGGCTCCAGGTGAGCAGTTGGTATCAACGAGCCGTCCCTCCGGGTCCCGTTTTGGGGCAGGGCCACGGCTGTGGGCGCCGGGAGCAGCTCAGGCCGATTGGGCCCCCCCAGCCCCAAGCCGCACGCCCCGGAGGATCGCCTCCCCATCCCCCGCTGCCCCCCCCATCCCGGGCGCCCCAGGCCCTTTGATGTCCACTCACTAATAGGTTTCCAGCAGGACCAGAGTCCCTCCCTTCTGCCCGGTACAGAGCTCCCCCGGGCCAGGTGGGGCTGGGACACGAAGTCTCGCCTGGGGGCGCCCGCCCGCCCTCCCACCCGGGCGGCGGCTCGGGGCTCCGCACGTGGTCCTACCATCCCGTCCCGGGTGTTGCTGGAACAGAGCAGACAAGGGCCCGAGGTAGGAAAGGCCCCACCGACCGCCGTCCCTGCCACTCCCCGGGCACCACCTCTCGCAGCCAGAGCAGCCGAAGTGCCCGCAGACAGGCACTGCGCCATGGAGCCCCTGCTCTGACCAGGGCTGGCGGACGAGAAGCAGCTCCTCACCCACTTGACAAACAGGCCCTGGACAGAGGCCTGGCCCCTCCAGGCCCCAAGGAAACGCCGCCGTCCGGGGCCTCGACCCCCTTTCCCTGCCGTCCAGCCACCGAGCCCTGAGCGCAGCGGGATCCGGAGGGGCTTGTCCCTCGCCTGCCTTTCTGAGGCCAGGGTTGCCATGGAAACCCCACAGGCTCCATGGAGAATCCCCAGCTGTTTAATTTTAAGCCAGGAATCACCAGTAAATACCCAAGTAAAATAACCTTCTGTTTAAAAAGAGCTTTGCTCCGATTTGCAACTCAGTGAAACATTCTTTGAAAGACTACGCGCACCGTGGGGAAAAGCCCAGACAAGGCGAATGTCGACGAGTTAATTCAAAAAGGCAGACCCTCGGGAGGAAAACGCGGGATTATCACACATGGGAGAAGCTGCTACGTCTATATTCAGTGCCGAGACCAGGCACGGACACTTTCCTGGGATTCTGTGCTTGGCATACGCATCCTCTACACATGACAGCGTGCCAGCACGGGGACGCCGGCATGGAGATGCAGCCCGTGCCGCGGATGCCCACGCTGAGAAAATTAGCTCAGACCTATAACAGGGCTTGCAGACGCTCAAGTCTGCACCCACTAAACTCGCCACTTGGTCACGATTTATTCATTGAATATTTGTTGAGAGCCCGTAGTGTGCTCCACAAGGCTCAGGAGAAACAGGATGGGAGGGCAGGTGCCTGCGCAGACCCTGCTCCCAGAAGCTCTGCGGGGCACAACCGTACGGTGGGTCCAGCAAGGTGTGCGGCCGCTGGGGGGCAGGGAGCGACGGACAAGCTGGAGGCCCCATGGAGACGGATGGAAGCAGGGATATAGGCCGTGACGGGAGTGGCCATCTGTCCAGGCCTGCCGGGACAGCCTCGGGTGACACCTGTGGTCTAGTCTGATGAGAAAGTTTGTGGTTGTGCATCACCTGTGGTGGAATTCATCCCGTGGCCCCATTACCTGGACCATTCATTCTCGCAAAATTTAAAAATCTGTATACAGCAGCAGAATTTAACCATCTAAAACGTGATGATTTTAAATAGTGCCCAGAGCCAGATTACACCGGCATAATTTTAACATTAAACCCGCTACCCTCCTCCCACAATTTGGGTTGTGTTTTTTAAACCGGCTTTATCGAGGGAAAATCGCCATGCAAAGTTACCTGCACGTGGAGTGTAAACTTGCTGAGCCGTGACGCGTGTGTGCACCTGTAGCACCAGCACGGCGACCAAGAGAACCAGCGGGTGACTCCCCTGCACACACACTCCTCATGGATTCATGTCTCTTTCTGCTTTCCTCCCTCTCCTCACCGAGATTCATCTCCTCCCCCCTCCCCCAGCTGCTCTATTCCCACATTATTTTGCATTTATTAGAATTCTATATACTGGAACCTGCACATACTCTTCGGTCAATGTGCTTTCGCCCCGCACCAGTGTCTTGGATTCATCCATGGGATTGCACATGTCAGCACTTAATCCTTTGGCTGAAAAGTACTGCATCGGACGCACGGACTCAAGTTTCTTCACCTACTCCTTTATTGAGGGACATTTGGGTTGTTTGCACTTTTGGGCCAAGACCAGTAAAGGCTGTTGTCCATGTTCATACTCAAGTCTCTGTATGGACACACAATGCCCTTCCTCCTACATAGATGGTAGGATGGGATCATGTGGTTGCTGCACAGCTCGCTTTAAAGTAATGACCAAAACTAATTAATTGATTGATTAAAATTTGGGATCCTCGGGTGGCGCAGCGTTTTGGCGCCTGCCTTTGGCCCAGGGCGCGATCTTGGAGACCCGGGATCGAACCCCACATCAGGCTCCTGGTGCATGGAGCCTGCTTCTCCCTCCGCCTGTGTCTCTGCCCCTCTCTCTCTCTCTCTGTGACTATCATAAATAAATAAAAATTTAAAAAAAATTTAAAAATAATAATCATAAAGAGTAAATAAATAAAAATAAAGTAATGACCAGTTTTCCTAAGTGGCTGCACATGTCTGCATCCCCACCAGGAGTGTCTCCACACTCACACTGCTGATGAATGTGTTGTGATCTTCTGTCCTGATGTCTTTTAAAATTCACATTATCAGCTCACACATTGCTTCTATTGGCTTTTTGGAAAAATCTGTCAGATTCGCTACACAAATTATCACATTGTGAATAAGGATGGTTTGCTCCTTTCTTCACAGATAGGTTGTACTATACTTCTTCTATACTTCTTTTTTCTTGTCTTATTACAGTGTCAAAAATCTCTAGTCCAGGGACACCTGGGGGGCTCAAGGGTTGAGCATCTGCTTCAGCTCAAGGGGTGACCCCCCAGGGTCCCGGGATCGAGTCCCACATCAGGCTCCCTGCATGGAGCCTGCTTCTCCCTCTGCCTGGGTCTCTGCCTCTCTCTCTCTCTCTCTGTGTCTCTCATGAATAAATAAATAAAATCTTTAAAAAATAAAATAAAATAAAATCTCTAGTCCTAAAGTGAACAGAAGTGGTGAGAACAGACATCCTTCCTGTTGCTCCGGATCTTAGCAGGGGAAGCTCCCAATTCCACCATTTACTATGACACTAGCTCTGGGTTTTCATGGTTACAAGTTTATCAGGCTGAGGATGCTCATTTCCATAGCTGCTCTACTGAGGCTTTTTATCAGGAAACGGCTGTTGAATTTTGTCAAGTGATTTTTCTCTTTTCATTGAGATGATCACATAATTTGACTCTTTTAAAATTAGTAATATGGTGAATTATACTCATTGATTTTCAGATGTTGAAAGGAAAAGACAAATCCTTACATTCCCGGCCTAAATTCTACCAGTTGAGATATAACATCCTTTTTACATGTTATTGGAATTAATTGGCCAAATTTGTGTATAGAATTTTTGCCTCTTTGTTCATGAGGGTCGTTGGTCTATAGTGTTCTTTATAGTAATGCCTTTATTTTTGTATCAGGGCAATACTGGCCTCATGGAATTAATTGGGAAATGTTGCCTCCATTTTAATTTTTTGTAAGAATTTGTGTGGAATGGATATTTATTTCGGGAGAATTCACTGTGGAAGTCCTTGGGGCCTAAGGTTTCTTTTAGTAAAGCTTTTTAACTTAGGTTCAATGTGTGAAGTAGCTCAGGATATTCACATGCCTATATCTTGAGCCACCTTCATTTTGTTGTAAATTCATTAATTTTATCTAAGTTGTTTAATTTATTGGCATAAAGTTGTTGATAATACAACCTTATGATCCTCCTCACATTTGTTGTGTCCCTTTTGTTCCCGATAGTGGCAATTTATGCCTTTTTTCTTTCTATTCTGGTCAGTATGGCAAGGAGAGGCTTATTAATTTTATCAACCTTCTCAAAGAACCAGTTTTTTGTTTGTTACTTTCTCAATTATTTCTCTGTTTTCTTCTATTGAATTTATTTCTACTCTGTTATTCTCCTTCTTCTGTTTGCTTTTTTTTTCTAATTTATTTACACAGGATGGGAAGTTATTGATCTGACACCTTTCTTTTTTCAAGTATAGGCATTTAGGGCCATAAATCTTCTCCTAAGTCTCCTTTGGTGACAGCCTATGCATATTTTTTCACTTTAATTCATTCCAAACTATTTCTTAAATTCCCTTTTGATTTACTTTTAGATCCATGACTTATTTAGAAATGTTATTTAGGTTCTGACATTTGGAGATTTTTCCAAAGATCTGTTATCAATTTCTAATTTAATTCCACTGTGGTCAAGACACATATTTTCTATGACTTAAATAATTTTAAATGTATTGAGATTTGTTTTATATCCCAGAATATGGTTTGCCTTGGCAAATATTTTTGTGGAAAAAATGCATGTTGTGCTTGCTATAAATTAGCAAAATGTAAGTGTCAACTAGGTCATTAATTGATAATGTTAACCTTTTCTGGATCTTTACTGACTTTTTGTTTCCTTGTTCCATGAATTATCAGGAAAGGCATATTTAAATCTCTCATTATAATTTTAAGTTTTTCTATATTTACAGATCGCTTGCAGTTCTATCGATCTTTGCTTTATGAATTTTGAAGCCCAGTTTTATTGTTAGGTACATGAATGTTAAAGAGTGTTGTATTGTCTTGATGCACTCACCCCTCTCTCATCATAAATGAACTTTTATGTCCTTTCTACTAATTCTATCTTCTCTATCTTTGAGGGATAATTTTGAGTTAGTTTTTCTCATGACAAAGCACATTTTCCTGTATGCCCAGTTATTTTTTGTTTGAAACCAAACATTGTTAGATTTCTCCTTGTTGGGTAATGAGTACTTTGGGGAATATAAAAATATTACTGAGCTTTGTTCTGGAATGCAGTTAAGTTTCTTGGAAACAGCTCTGTCTTTCTGGGTCTCTCTTTTAGGATTTGTTAAGCCAAATTAAAGCAGCATTCAATGTGTAGGTTTTTTCCATTGCCAGGGCAGGTCTTTCTGAACAGGGTGCCCAGTGCCTGCAGGCCTGGGGTTGGTTGGTTGGCTTGTGGTAGGTGGGACAGGAACAGTTCACAGCCATGTATAAGCTCCAGGCCCGTTATCCTACCAGGTGGACCACTTTTTGGCCTTGGGCACTTGGCCCACCTGCAGGTGCTGACCAGTCCTCAATGTCGTTCTTTCTCTCTGGGGTCTCCCACCACACTCTGTCCTAGGACTCTATCTGCCTTGGTTTCCCCGAATGCTCTGCTCTATCTCCTCAACTCAGGGCATCCACTGGACTCTTCCTTGGGCCTCTCAAGACAGAAGCAGGGTTCATGGGCTCACCTGGTTTTGTCCCGCTTCCTAGTCATTACTGTCTGTGTTTATCTCATGAACAGTGCTATAACTCATTGGCTCATGTTTTGCTCATGTTTCTGTTGGACGCTGTTTTATAAAAGGGTGACATTTGGTCTCTTTGTCCCCATCTTTTATGAAGCAAACACCCCCACCCAAAACTTTGAGTGGCTCAGCACCGCTTATCAGAATTGCCTTGCTTCTCCTCCTCCCCTTGCATTTTTTCCTTGTTCCTCTTCTCCCTTTTCTCACAGCATCAAGAGATTCGTTGATAATCGGCCCTGCTCTTACCTTATGAGAAAGCACCTCCTTATCTGTGATGCGATCAGCCCAACGACTTCCTGACCCCGGGTCACACTGTGATCACGTCCTCCTCCAGCCTTTCCTTCTGTCCTGTGGCCACACCAGCCTCTCTCACTGACACCTCTGCCCACCTGCAGCCCGGGGCAGGGCAGGTCTGTCTTTGCCAGGGCATTTCCCCAGTGCCCATGACCCTCGGGCATCACCTTCCCTGCCTGCTCAGCCTGAACACCGCAGGCCACAGATTCCCTCCTGTTTCATTCTTTGAGCTTTTTAAAAGATAAATTCAGTAAGTGATTTAACCAATTCTCCATTATTTTCTACTGTGCCAAATGTACAACTACGTGGTGCGTGAGCCCGAGTCTGTGGTTGGGGCGGGAATAATGCCCATGACAAGCCGCTGCCCCGAGGCACTCCTGACCCGGGAGTTCTGTACGGTGGTCAGTGTTAAGTGCCATGGGGGTGACTCCAACATGAAGCTAATCTGCCCAGAAAAAACATCATCATGTCCATGTTTGAAATCTCTCTTTTTTTTCCCCCCCCCGTGAAAGCATTCCAGAAGCGTAGCAAAGAGCTCTTATCCAACCATATTTCTGAGGCAGATTTGCAACTGCTGTTGGCTTGGGCTGCTGCTCAAGGGGGTCACCAGGCTCAGAGCAGCTCTGTTTCCACACAACTGGCCCACCATGACCACCCCCCCCCAGGCCTTCTTGGCTCGCACCTACTGATCCCAGCAAGAGCGAGTGGCCTCACGCGGCAGAAAGAGCAATGCAGTAGGAGAATGCATCCCCCTTGGCTGTGTGTGCGCTTTTCATTTTCCCGTTTCCATCCTCTGCTAAGGGCTAACTTTACAACTTTTATTATAATCTACTTTATGCACAACAGTGAAACTTTACTGCAGCATATGCCCATTTTATATATTCATGCATAAAGCATATTCTAAAAATCCTTAGTCAGAGGCTCATAACGCAATATTAAACCCACACCATATTTTCTCCATACATTCATAAGAAAAAAGCATTCAGTTCTTTGGAAAATGTTATTAAGAACTTTGACTCTGGGGTGCAGGATGTGCGGCATTGGCGAGCATCCTGCCCAGCAGAATCGGACGGACATCCGCCCCGTGGCGCTGAGTGCGTAGTGGCTCCTGACACCCCCGAGGAAGCAGCCAGGGTGTTGAAATATGAGCAGAGCTGTCTGTGGGAATTTTTTTTTCCTCCGGGCCAGGGCAGCTGCAAGGCAAGGATTAAGGGAAGCAGCTTTCTGCTTCTGTTTGGGAAATGAGATGTCACATCAGAAATTACACACAGTTATTTATAATCAACAGGAGATTTCCAGCTGGACTACAAGGAATTGAAACAATACCTCCAAGTAATTCCAGCCCTTTCTGGATTAGCATCTGGTCTCAGGAAATCCCTGTAAACTAGGTAATTCTGACTATTACAAATTGTGAGGTTTTTTTCCAAGGTCTACACTCAACAGATTTATTTTGAGATTGCAGTCGACGGTGTCTTGCATTATATTTGTAACCGGGTGACCTGTACCAAGAGTCTGTACCAAGAGCAACGCGGTCTCGTCCCTCCAGCAACCTTGGCCAGGGTCCCTGAGATGCGGGAGCCGCCCCAGCCGGCTTGCCCATCCTCAAACCCGCATCCGGCCTTAAGACCAAATTCTCTAAATTTCCACAGCTCTCTTATGTGAAATTATCAGAAATTCATTTGCTGGTATTTGGAATGTGGCTCATTCAGTTTGGGATGATGCCCAGTCCAGCTTTGTTGGACAACCATGCGGCGGGTGCCAGCTGGACCCCAGGCCGGGCACCAGGCCTGCAGACACAGGGGCTGAAAGTCACGCAGCGGCCACCACAGGACAGAAGGGAGTTAAAGCAGATGTGTTGGTAAGTCGTGATGAGCCGGGGCCAGCACCGCACTTGAGATGGCGCCACGGCCCAGAGGAGGGACCTCGGCTGAGCCGGGTGGCAGTGGGGGTGGCGGAGGGTGAGGAAGGCATCAGACCTGGAGGCTCGTAAACAACAGGTACTTATTTCTCACATTTGGAGATTGGACGTCCAAGATCAAGTTGCGGGGGAGCTCTCAGGGTCTCTCTTGAAGGACACTAATCCTGTCACGCGGCTCAGCCTCTGACCTGCTCACCTCCCAGAGGCCTCACATCCTGACACTGTCACTTGGGACAAAGGGTTCAACATACAAAGCCAGGGTCAGTGGGGGGACACAATGCTCCATGCACAGCCCCGGACACCTGGTACCTTAGGTCGGGAAGGATGGATGGCACAGCCAGGGAGGCAGGATGTGAGTCCAGGAACCGAGAGCGGGGTGAGCAGCGATATGAGGATGCTCAGAAACCGTTGCGGCTAGACATAAGTGATCAGATCACTGTCCAGCTTGTAAGTGCAAGAGGGCAGAGGGGTGGGAGGTGCTGCAGGTGCGCACCAGGCAGAGGGGTGGGAGGTACTGCAAGTGTGCACCAGGCAGAGGGGTGGGAGTTGCCACAGGTGCACACCAGGTGGAGTGGTAGAGGTGCCACAGGTGCACACCAGGCCCAGGAGTGGGAGGTCCCACAGGTGCACACCAGGAGGAGAGGTAAGGTGCCGCAGGTGCACATCAGGCCCAGGGGTGGCAGGTGCCACAGATGCACACCACAGAGGGCCTGCCACCCTGTCTGAAAGCTGACCTTTCCTCCTTGACCCACAAGGACACTGAAGAATTTTGGGAGAGGAGGATGTTCAGGTATCTGGCACGTGTCCTTGGGGCTGTAGTACATGTTAGTGTCCAACATTTGTGCTTCAGGTCTCAAAGGAGAACGTACCCCAGCACCACGCTGCCCTGCCCTGCCTTTCAAAGCGCTCCCCCGACCCCCTCCCAAGCTGACCACATCCCAACGGGGCCCTGACCTTCCACCCTGAGGTTGGAGCTCACAGGTCACTGGAAGCCAATAAACAATGTATAGTATCATCGAGTGCTCCGCTTTATGTGACTTGGCTTTGGGGGATTTTTTTTGGACTCGATATAATGATTTGAGAGATGTTCTTCATGTGAATTTAGTCATTCATTCGAGAAATACTCACTATGCATCAGTGAAAACAGCCCCAGGACCTTCCCCACCTACCGCATTGGCCACGTGGCCTGCACTGGGCGATCGGATCTTCTCCAATCCCATGCACCTCACGGCTTGCTTATCCCAGCTTCCCATCGCCCGCCCTGGGAATCCAGCAACCACACGAACAAGACCGGCCTGGCCTACGGATGACCAGGGGCCCGGGACCCAGCCGTCCCCACCGCCCCGCCAGCAGCCAGCCAGGCGAGCAGATCTGCGGGTGACCAGCGAGTCGTCAGCCATGTGCACGCCCAGCTGAGCCCGGCCAAGCTGTGCGCCCATGGATCGTGACCCAAACAAGTAGTTCTCACCCCAGCAAGTAGGTTCTGCTGTGGTTGTCGTGCAGCAGGAGCAGGTGGTGGAAGCTCCTCCTTGCGCCATACAGCCTTCCACCCCCAAGAAAGTACAGAGGTGAACGACGCAGGCAGCGCGGTAGCGGCACCAAGGAGTTTACCACCGGGTAGTCCATGTAGGCCTAGCTCGTGCACTCCCACGGCTGCATGTGTTTCATTGCACAAGCACTGATGACCCACGGAGGTAATATTAATAGACGTAAATGCATTTACCCGTGTTTCCGACACATAAATGGTTGTAGCATCTGTTTCTGTGATATTGGGATTTATGTGATAATGTAGAAAGCCCTTTTGACACGGATGGATGGTTGTTTTTGTTAATAAACAGTGTGTCCTTGAGATGCTCCCTTGTTCACGGTCACAGGAACCCACCGGGTCCATGCTGGGAAGGGGACGCCGGCACCGTGGGCTGTACTTCAGGACACGGCAGGCCGGCTGGGAGGCCCGCGTTGGGCTGGTGCGCCTCCGGGACACAGGGGCACTGGAGGAGGGTGGACGGCACTGACAAGGTGGGGAAGGCGGCAGGCGGGGGCACGGATGCGAGACCCCAGAGGACCGTGTCCTGCGGGGGCCCGAGCCACTCCGAGGATCGAGACATGTGTCCTTCTGGGCTGTTGACATCCGCCAAAGCAGGACAGGAGAGCGCAGGGGTAATCGGGGCGCCCACCGCGGGCTGACAGGGTCAGGGAGCAGGGGTGCAGGAGCCGCAGAGAAGGGGCACCGGGTGGCCCTCCTATGTGCAGGGGGAGTCCTGGGGTTCGACTGGGATCCCATCCACCGGGAATGAGGTGACCTTGGGTGAGACACAAGGAAGAATCGATGGACAATCGGGGACAGAGGGGAAGCAGGGGTGAGCGGGTTCGGGGCGTCCCACCTGAAACTCTGACGGGCATTTCAAGGGGCTGTGGCCAGTGGCACTGGGGCGAGCTGGACACGAGGGTACTTCTGGGGACGTCCGCTTGGGAATTACCCGCAATGCCAGCAGCACAGCAGGGGTGCGGCCCGACCCCGATGGGAGCGAGGCTAGAACATAACCTGGTGCGCCAGCCCCTCGGGAACGGCCGGCTGTGTCTGGGGAGCCTGGCAGCGGAGGGACCCCTAGCCCGGCAGGGGCGTGGCTGCAGGCCTGGGGCACCCCTGGACCTCACCCGCGGGCCTCACTCCAGCACCCGCGCTGCTCCTGCCAGCGGCCTGGGGCCCGAGGGGCAAAGGAGGGAGCGTGACCCCGGCAGGACGCGAGGACTCCATCCCTCACTCCTCTTAGAGTCCGCAGCTCCCCACGCCGCCCGCCCTGCAGGGGGAGGGGCTCCCTGACCTCCGTGGAGGCCCCCCAGCCCCACGTCCTCTCCCAGCATTTGTCCCCCCAGATTCCTGTGTGGGAGTCCTGGCCCCCCTGGAGTGTCGCAGGTCCCCAAAGAGGTGATGCAAGTGAAATGAGGTCAGGGCGCCCCTGTGACAAGAGAGCAGGACACAGACTCCCCCGGGGGGGGGTGGACCAAGGACAGGAGCCACCTGTGCCCCAGGAGGAGCCCCGGAGACGCCAGCCTGGCCCACGCCTGGGCCTCGGGCTTCCAGCTCTGGGACGGGGGGCCGGGGGAGGGGGCGCAGCCCTGTGGTTGAGCCGCCCACCTGCATGTTTGGTTAGCAGCCTGCACCGACTGAGGGAGCAGCGCCGGGTGCCACAGTCCCTCTGCGCGTGGACCCCCTGGACATGGGAAACACCCTGAGTTGAGCTTGAGGTGACACCGCAGCCGCCTGCCGCCAGCTTTCAGGAGCAGCGGGGGCGCACGGGGACTCACGGGGTCTCCTCACCACCCAGAACTCGGCCCCTCCTCCCGTTCATTACGACTTAGGCCTCCCCACCCCTGACCCGGGACAGGAAGTGGACCAGGGGCCTCCTGGCCCCCGGGGCTCCTCTGCCACCAGGCCCTGGGGGAGGCAGGCCCGCAGGATCCCCAGCCGGGAGGACCGGGGGGCGGGGCACTGGGGGTCCTGGCCTCTCCTGGGCACCCCTTACATCCCCTTCCAGGGTAAAGCAGGAGACGGGGGCACCGGCGTGTGACCCCAAGGACAGAGAGCCCTCGGGGGCAGTGTGGGGCCGAAGGCAGGGTGACCCGGGACAACCCCAGAGCAGCCCCCAGATGCTCACTGCCCCCTCCGACCTCCAGGGCTCCTGGGCCGCCCGGGGCTCTGCACGGCGGGGCCTCAACTGGCTTCTGCCCTGGACAGACTCGCTTGGACATAACTGGGCTCAAGGCATGAGGTGGGGTCCCTGCCCTCGGGGGTCATGCCCCTGGGAGGTCGGGCAGGAAAGAAGAGGAGACGCAACCAGTCAGGCAATTGCTCTGAGGAAGCGGAGTCAGAGTTGCAGGGGGTTGGGGGCAGGGACAGGGAGGCAAGGTCGGGGGGGGCAGGGGGCAGGGGCGGGGTCGGGGGCAACATTAGGGTCGGGGGCAGGGTCAGGGGTATGGGCAGGGTCAAGGTCAGGGAGCAGCATTTGGGTTGGGCAGGCAGCGTCAGGGTCAGGGGGGCAGTGTCAGAGTCGGGGGGAGCATCAGGGTCGGGGGGCACGATCAAGGTGAGGGAGCAGCATCCAGGTTGGGGGGCAGCGTCAGGGTCAGGGGGCAGCATTCGGGCCGGGGGGCAGGGGCAGGGGGACAGGGGCAGGGTCGGGGGCGCAGGGGCAGGGTCGAGGGGCAGGGGTAGGGTTGGGGGGCAGCTTCAGGATTGGGGGCAGTGTCAGGGGAAGCACAATAAAGAGTCAGGTGCAGGGGGGCACCCTGGTCACCGAGGCGGCTCTGAGCACCAGCCAAGGGATGGGTGACAAGGGGACGAGGACAAGCAGACAGACGCCCCAGGACGTGCCCCAGGTGGGGAGATGGGGCTGAGGCCGAGGATGAACAACCCGGAACCACGTGAGCATGGGACGGGGGCAGCCTCGCAGGCCGGCCTGGGGTGGGGGCTGGGCACTCGGACCCCCTCCTCTGTCCTCTGTGCCATGTCCGGACCCGGTGCTGTGCTGGTGGACGGTGCTCTGGGCTGCCCACGGGGGCCGCTCCGCTCACCTGGCCCCGCCGCACAGCGACGACCGGGCCGTGCTGTCCTCCCTCCAGCCTCCTCTGGACGCAACCTCCGTCCCTTCCACGGTGTCTGACTCCGCGGTGCCGGGATCGCTGTTTGCAGGTGCTCACAGGGTCTGTGCGGAGACGGGGGTCCCCTGCCCGGTCCCCGCCCCCGGGGGCACCCTAACAGTTCCTGAGCCCAGCGGTCGGGGGGGTCACCCTCCCCGTCCACATCTGAGTTTCATGCATCTTCCAACCTCACCATTTGAAAAGTCTCCTACGTTTTTTTCTAAAGATTTTATTTATTATTTATTCATGAGAGACACAGAGAGAGGCAGAGACCCAGGCAGAGGAAGAAGCAGGCTCCCGGCGGGGAGTCCGACGCGGGACTTGATCCCGGGACCCGGGGTCACGCCCTGAGCCCAAGGCAGAGCCCACTGAGCCCCCCGGGCGTCCGTCCCCTTCATTCTAATGAGGATTTTGTGTTACTAGTTTGGTTGATCACATCTCGCATTTATTTGCCACTAATGCATTTTTATTTAAACCGCCTGTTTGCATCTTTTGCCCATTCTTTAATGGTGTTAATTGTGCTTTTTCTTGTCGATTTAAGAACCCAGCAATTGTTTTCAACTTAATACCAATCAGTTCAACCAATTTTCCAGTGGGGTCACATGCTGTAAATGAGGCTGCAGGTCAGCGTGGGGCAGGGTGGTCTGGGGGCCCAGGGCCCTCCCTCCCAGGCGCCGGGGCAGGTGCGTCCCCTCGAGCGGGAAGCTCTCTCCGTGTCCGGGCCGTCGTGTGCCCCTTGTGAGCGTGGGCGTCATCTGGCACCTGCCCAGCCCCACTGGCATATCGGTCCTCCCCGGGGAGGGCCGAGTGCTCCCCTGTGCAGGAGGGTCTCCCCATATGGGCCACCAGGGAGCTTGCTGGCCGTGGGGGCGCACCCGCCGCTGGAGTTGACTCTCCTCTCTGAGTGGGGCCGTCGGTCCAGGGCTCGCGTGGGCCACGCCTCCCCGGCACCTTGGTGTCACGACACAGTGGGCGGGAGCGTCCGGAGCCCCAGCCTGGTAACCAGCGCACGGTGCTCTGCTTGACATCAGTGAATCTACGATTAACTGAGTTTTATTAATAATTTTTTTAAAAATGTGTTTCCTAATTATTCCATGAAAAACAAGTATGGACGGGGCAAAAAATCCGGAGCAGAAAGGTCATGGTGCCCGTTACCGACTGAACCTTTGTGGCCCAAATTCCTGGGTTGAAGCTCTGACCCCCATGGGGTGGGATTTGGAGGCCCGGGGAGGTGAGCAGGTCAGGCGGGGTCGTGGGGGGTCCCGTGACGGGTCGGCGCTCTGGCAGGAGGGAGAGAGGCGCCAGGGCTTCCTGGCCCCACCGCGTGAGGCAGGGGACGATGGGGCAGCAGGCTGTCCCCCGAATCCGCCTGCACCGGAGCTCAGGCTCCAGGCTCCAGAACCCTGAGGGATGAGAGTGTGCGGCCAAACGCCCACCCACGTCGCTGTCACAGCCCGGCCGGCGGTGCCATCGAGACCTGCCCTGCAACCAGGCTTGTCTCCCTCCGGCCCTGTAGACCTGACCCCAACACACCGGGCTTCATTTCTCCCCTTGAGAGTAAATAGTCCCGTGTTCGTGGGCTGTTGGTTGGAGAGAATGAGGCCAGTTTGCGGCCTGTTCTGAATGGCGCCGGCCACGCATCTACACGGGCAGCGGCCAGGAAGCCGGCAGGTGCACAGGCCGCAGCCAGCAGATCCCTGGGGCTGACAGGAACCCGGAGCCGCCGGTGCTCGAACTCCCTGCTTGCAGGAGGGTCGAAACCAGAAGGATCGTTCACAGAAGGGTGATGGGGTCGGGGCGAGGTGACCACAGCATCCTATCTCAGAACCCAGACTGGAGGCTGGAGTCCCCCGCGTTCCCTAGCTCATTGCTGCATGCAGGGGTGCTCCCTAGAGGTGAACGTCAGCACATGTCACGAGGTAACTTCCACTGTCACAATATCCACACGGCGGGAATTCCAAATGAATTCTCAGGGAAGAAAACAGAGGCATAGCAGGTAAACGTCCTGTGACGTCGCCTGCCCCTGCCCGGACTCGTGCTCACACTGGGGGTATGGAGACGCTGCACAGGCGGCGCCCAGGGTGAGGGGAGCGCGCACGGCCAGCCCACATTTCCACTCTGAGACCTCGTATGTGGATGACAGGTGTGAGCCGCTGTGATTGTTGCTCCGAGTCTGGTCTGCGCTGTGAGATCCCAGTGCTCGAAACCCAAGCTGATCTGCAGACGCACAAGCCCAGTTAGAAACAGGTGATATGTTCTATAAGTGCCTGTGGATTGACTGTTATGGAGCGGCTGCTGGTGATTTGACTACAGGCAGGACCCCGGCCCAGCCAGCAGGTGTGGGGTGCAGAGCAGGTGTGTGGGGCAGGTGTGGGAGGGGCAGAGCAAGTGCGGGAGGGCAGGTGTAGGGGGGGCAGAGCAAGTGCGGGAGGGCAGGTGTGGAGCGCAGGGCAGATATGGGGGCAGGTGCAGGAGGACAGGTATGGGAGGGCAGGTGTGGGAGGGCAGACCAGGTGCAAGAGGACAGGTGCAGGGGGCGGAGCAGGTGTGGGGGGCAAGTGTGGGAGGGCAGGTGTAGGTGGGAGAGCAAGTGATGGAGGGCAGGTGTGGGAGGGCAGAACAGGTGCGGGAGGGCAGGTGTGGAGCGCAGGGCAGGTATGGGGCCAGGTGCAGGAGGGCAGGTGCAGAAGGCAGGGCAGGTAGCACGGGGAGGGCCATCATTGCTCCCTCCCTCAGGCCCACAGGCCGCCCTGACCTCTGGTCTCCGTACCTCGGCTCAGCCTCCAGCCTACATGTAACTTTATCAACACCTGGACTCCTGGGTTTCATTTGTAAGGAGAGATTCTGATTCAGAGACTCGTCTCCGCCAGGTCAGGAAACCACAGGTGTCAGCAGGGATGCAGAGAGAGGGGAGCCTTCCCTCACTGTGGGTGGTGCAGCCGTCTGGAAAACACTGTGGAGGGTCCTCAAGAAGTTAGAGACAGCTGCCCTGCGGCCCGGCCATCACACGGCCGCGTATTTACCGCAGAGACACTGATGTAGTGAAAGGACAGGACCCCCACACCCCGGTGTTCACAGCGGCCACGTCCACAAGAGCCAGACTGTGGAAGGAGCCACGGTGTCCGCAGACAGAACACAGATCCGCGAGGTGTGGCCTACATATACAACGGAATATTCCTCAACCATCAGACAAAGAAATCTCCCCATTTGTGACGACGTGGATGGACCTGGAGGGTGTGACGCTGAGTGACACAAGACAGCTAGAGAAAGACGATTGTCCTGTGATCTCACTTGTATGTGGAATTTAAGAAACAAAACAGGGGAAGGGAGGCAAAAATAAAACAAGACGAAATCAGAGAGGGAGGCAAACCGTGAGAGACTGAATCACAGGAAATAAACTGAGGGTCCCTGGAGCGGACAGGATTGGGGACGGGGATGAAGGAGGGCCCACGGCAAGATGAGCACGGAGGGGGTGATTGATATCCGACCGATGAACCACTGACCTCTACCTCCACCGAAACCAGGACAGCATTATATATTAGTTAAATTTAAATTAAATTAAATTAAAAAACAAAGCATCGTCTCCTGAATCACTGAGGAGCGGTGCGCGGCCTTCTCTCTGGTCATCATCTGGACACAGGGAGTCAGGCGTCAGGCTTGCTCATCACGACACGCGGTTCAGACGTGCTGGGAGCCCCGACTCCTGGACCTGGGCTGCCCCCAGACCCCAGGCTTCCTCTGCGAAGGTCCGGGGATCGCGCGGGTCTGTGGGTCTGTGTGAGCCAGCAGCCCAGGGACCCACGCACACAGGGATGGTTTTCACGTCTGGCCTCAGAGGGAGCGAGGCTGCAGCCTGTGCTCCGTGCACGCGGCAAGTGCCGGAGGCCAGCCCGGCTCCCGAGAGGGCACCAGACCCACTCCGGACGCCGGCAGCAGCCCGTGCGCATGCGTGGAGGTGCGCTCCCTTCGGGGGTGCCTTACTGACCCCCCGGGACCCTGCTCATCTCCCCATCGTGGAAATTCCACAACAATGCTTATTTACAATGTGTCCTTCTGCCGAATGGTAGCCCCCCGGGGGTAAAGGCTCCGCGATGACACGGACCCCTGTCCCCTGGAGTCCAGCTCGCCAAGTGCGGCCCTGAGGGCCCCAGGGTGGCCTCACAACACAGCAGCCTTCCATCCGGGGCCTGACGACAGACGGGCAGCCACAGGCTACCCTTTCGGGGGCAATGACAGGAAATTGAAATGATATGAATCATAGGCCCCGACAGCCTTCGGAATCTGCCCCCGCGAACTGATAGTTTCTTACCATTTGGCCTCGTAAGTGACTGTCATGGTTTTCTGACCTAAAAGAAAATGTATTTTTATCACAAGGGACATTAATTACTTGGAAAAATAAATAATCCGAATCTGGTGGCTTCTGCTGCTCGTGGGTAGCACTTCATCGATTGCCTCCACATCGCACAGCTTCATGCTCGTACACATGCGTGCACACACGTGCCCGCATACGATATATGGCTTGGCACCAAATTTCTTATCATCATAAGACGGAACCAACAGAAATACATTATTTTAAAAATCTATTTGTGTAATAGTGGCTTAAAAACGGGAGAAATTAAGCGGATTTTTTAATATTTAAATCCGATTAGCCGACATTTAGCACTGCATTAGTTTCCGATGGAAGTTCAATAATTCATCAGTTGCAGATAACACCCAGTGCCCATCACGTCACGTGCCAAAAAAACTTACTGTATTTTTTCTTTTTTTTCTCTTTTTTTCATTTATTTTGAAGTATGATTAAATGGAGTGTTATATATTAGTTTCGGGCACAGAATGTGAGGTCTGACACTCCCATACATGCCCCATTGCCGCTGAGGACTGTGCTCCTACTCCCCTCACCCTCTCACCCCTTCCTGCCTCCTCTCTGGCAACCACGTGTGCACTTTTGCTCATCAAGTCTCGTTTGTGTTTGTTCGTTCATCCGTTTTGCTTCTCAACCTCCACATACGAGTGAGCGCACACAGCCACTGTCTTCCTCTGGGTGAGTTACTTCGCTCAGCATCATGCCCTCTAGGTCCATCCCTGTCGTTGCAAATGGCAAGGTTTCCTTCTTCCTGTTGGCTGAGGACTGTCCCATTGTCTGTGTAGCCACAGCTTCGAAATGTTAAAAATAGAACGACCAGAGGATTCAGTGATTCCACTACCAGGGCATTGGCCCCAAGAAAACAGAAACCCTAAGTGGAAAGCGTAGATGCTCACAGCCGTGTTCCCTACATATGTTACGGCGGCCGCCCAGGCGTCCCTCCCCAAGCGAGTGGATAAGGAGGCCATGGGGTGCTGTGCATTTGCTGATTACAGCACACACGCTCGTGATCCGGGACTTGGGGAAGCGGCGGTCGGCAAAGAGAGCAGAAGCCTCCTGTCGCCCTCAGCTCCCACGGCAATAAGAGCAGGTGCGTCTGTCTCCCTGCACCCCCTCTGCAGGCTCCCCGTCCCCCCCAGGTGCGGCTCAGGGTCTGCTCACCGCCCCTCCCGCCCCCAGGAAGCCCGCGGGATCAAGGATGGACGCGTCGGGCGCCTCTGCAGGGGTCATGACGTGCCTTCCTGCTGCCACGGGGCTCAGACCCCCCCACCCCATGCGGAGCTCAGGTCTGCTGACGCCTCCAGGGTCCCCGAACCCCGCAGCCGTGTGGGCGCCTTGGCCCACCTCAGGGTCCAGCCCCTCTGCGGAAGGCAGGCTCTGGGCCCTTCCCCGGACGCACTTTCCAGAGGACAGACAACAGGCTGTTGTCCTTCTCAGCTCTTCCTTTGGGGAGCAGTTTGGCCCCCACGATGGCGAGCCCCAGAGGTCCCCCTGCCTGGTCGATCGCGCCCCCGCCCCTCCCCTCCAGTGGGGCAGAGAAGGGGCAGGTGGGTTTACATGTGCTTCCCTTGTAGTGACGGGGCTGACAAATTGGTTTATCGAAAAATAGAAGGATGGCAGTACGTGTTTCCCTAGGATCCTACAAATTCACATCCTTTCTCCTTCATGCTTCCGCACACATGTGCACATGTATGTCACACACGCCTGAGGTTCTGAAACTGTCATCTGTGTTCATCCCTCTTCACCAAGGACTTGCCCCTGAAGCGGCCTGTTTGTGCTGACAGCTGTTTGGGGGGTATCGCAGATTTGCTTCAGAAGGTGGACCCCCAGCCGACCCCCGGGCGCACCTGCTCCGTCCACTCGGGAAATCAAACACGCTTGTGGCGGGGCTGACGGGAGGAAGGCTGGGAACCTCCATGCCCCGCTGAGACTTTCAGGATGAATGGCAGCGCGGAGCATCCGAGGCCCAGGTGTTCCCCAAAGAAGCCACCGGCGCTCCTGCAGCCCTGAGCTCTGGCCAGCAGCTTCGGGAAACAAGGCTTCCTCCTAAGGCAGTAAAAGGGTGCATGTTGTTGCCCTTCGAGATGGCAAATGCCCCACAGTCCCCACTGAACCTTCTTCTGTCTTCTTACTGAAATAATTACAAAGGTAGAAAATAATACAAAATTCAGTTTTTAGAAAAAAAAAAAAAACAACCAAAAGCCAGTTTGACACACAGCCCAAGGCCACCACCTGGGGGATTGTCAGGAGCTGGAGCAAAACCAAGAAACGTTCTGTCCAGCTTGAGCGTGCACTTCTTAGTTTTATATCATTCATTCATTCATTCATTCCCCGCCACCCCCCCCCCCCACGGTGCGGCTACCACGGCCAGGCAGCATTCTAGGCAAGGGGACACGGCACCGGCCGTGCTCTTGGGAAGCTGCCCTCCTGCGGGAGATGGACACGGGCTCCCCTAGATCGCCTGGCATGCCCAGGATGAGCTAAGGGAGGATAATGAGGACAGTTACCTGGTGGGGCCTGAGCGGTCCTGCAGGGGTGGGGGTGCCAGCGGGGCCGTCATGAGGTTTGGGGTTGGTGAAAGATGGGCTTTTAACGCACAGGCCTGTGAGAATCGGGCCAAGCTCCCAATGTGCCAGGTGTGCCCTGGCCGGCCCGATGTGCTGAGGACGTCTTCTGGGGCAGCCGCTGTGTGGGGAGAGGGCCGTCGTCCCCAGCAGGAGCACGGGACCTGCTGGGCATCAGCTGAGTGGCCCGCTGTTCCAGAAAGGGGCTTTGGGAGAAGTTCCCGGCACAACAGTGCATGTATCTGTACCTCCCTGTTCCCGGGTGAGAATCCTCGGGGGTAGTAGTTATGCGGGTGTAGACAGGGCGGTGAGTATGGATACGCTGGGTCTCAAAACAAAGTAACAGGAAACCACCAGGAAGAAACACTAAGAAACCTCAGCCGACACCGGCAAACCCAGGAGGGGAGCAGGAGAGCAAGGCAGGCAGGAGCGGAGATGCTGCAAGCAGGCGGTGGCAGCCAGCGGGGAGGAGCCTCAGAGAGATGCAGCCACTGGCGTCCACCAGGCAACATCGGGGTCACCAGGTACTGTTAACATAAGGGATAAAAGGAGCCTGGACGCTCAGAGCATTGCGAAGGGGGAGAGAATGATGTAACGCGGCGCATACCTTCTAACGAGGTGAGGCCCTAGCCAGGCTGCAGCGCGCAACACATGCCCGGGTACTGGCAGCAATGTACTCACAGCACAAGCCGGTACACGGCACCTGTGCTCAGTCTATGTAGTGACGTGTAAATATGCGGCTGCATAGACGTTCCATTCCTATACACAATCGTTAGCTCAGACGCACTATGTAGGTCTACATATCCACACACACGTGCTCACACGCCCCGTGTGCACACGCTCCTGGGGTCAAGGAATAGATGGTTCCAGCTCTCGTGCTTTCAGAGAATGGAAGTTCCCGTCATGAGGCCAGCCTTACTCAGTGTCCCTACAGCACAACACCTCCATGACCAAGGAAGAGGGCAGGCTACTCTCCTTCGCCCACATTGGTGGTAAATCCACAAATAAACCACTTGGCTGGCTGAACACAACAGGGTGTAGAGAAAGAGGCGCACTAGGGTCAGATTGGCCTCATCCCGGGAAGGCAAGGTTGGTCATGTCGGAAAAGGATCACGTGAGATTCACCATTAAGAGAGGAGATTGAGCTGAAGCAGCTTCTGGCCATCTCAACAGAGGCTGAAAAATCCTTAGAAGTTCAACATCCATTTGTGATAAAAATTCTCCAAGCATTGGGGCACTCGGGTGGCTCATGGTTAGACGCCTGCCTTCGGCTCGGGTCATGATCCCAGGATCCAGGATTGGGTCCCACATCGGGCTCCCGGCATGGAGCCTGCTTCTCCCTCTGCCTGTGTCTCTGCCTCTCTCTCCCTCTCTCAGTCTGTGTCTCTCATGAATAAATAAATCTTTAAAAAAAAATTCTCCAAGCACTGAAATCAGATGAGCGTTTCCTTTTTTTGCAGTAAAAGGCACAGAGTGCCAGCTGCACACATGCGACATGTGGGGAGGGCTTCGCGCCTTCCCCGGGGACCATGGCCACGTCGGGGTGTGGTCGGTCCCGGTGACGGATGATCTGGCTGGCAGGGTCCCCGGGGAGCCGTTCGGAGCACTCAGCATTGTGCAGTGAGAACGGGACAGCAAGGAAGAAAGCTCGGCCTTGTGCCTGTGTGGCAGGATGATTTTTAACAGATGGTCTTAGATTAGCTACAGGAACCCCATTAGATGAAACCGGTGAATAAACCTAGGGTGACGGGCACGTGAGGGAACATTATGTTGCCCTTTTGAAAGCCTGGAAGGTAAAATTAAATATTTGGCCGGATACAAAGCGTTATTCGATAGGAGGCCTCAGAAGCGTGAAGATCCCGATTGTCTTAAACAGTATTTGTCGATCCACTGCAACTTCCATCAAAAATTTGACAGGTAAACAAGGTGTGCCTAAAATTTAACTATAATTAAATTCCTACTCGACAGCGCACATAAAAATCCATTTCTGACAGATAAAGCTTTAAGGGTGGAAGGCAGGATGAAGGGTAGCTGTCTTCAAAGAAGACCGGAGCGTCTATCCAGTGATTTAGACCTAAGATAACATCTGCTCGCACGAAGAAAGCTCAGCAAGCTGATAAAGGCGGCGGACAACATTGAAACTAGGTGGATTTGCTCAGCACCAAAAAAAGGTACAAGCTTCTGGAGATACAAGAGACAATTAGCGGAGACGTTTGCCATGGGTCCAGTGAAAAGAGAAGGTGAAATCGGTTCGTCAGTTCCATAAAAATGTGTTCTTTCTAATAATCTGGGAAAAAAGAAAATGAAACTCAAAATGAGATAACATATCTTACTAGTCTGCCAAAAAAAAAAAAAAATTGTCCAGGGGCATCAAGGTGGCACCATCAGTTGAACATCCAGCTCTTGATTTGGGCTCAGGTCGTGATCTCGGGGTCCTGGGATCGAGCTCCGCTTGGGCTCTGTACTCAGGGGGACAGGGGGCGGGAGTCCGCTTGAGATTCCCTCTCCTTCTCCTTCTGCCCCTGCTCATTTGCAGGCTTTCTCGTTTTCTCCTTGTCCCTCAAATAAATGAATAAATCATTAAAAAAAAAAAAAAAAAAAGATCCTTCCAAAGGTGGTAGGAACTTCCACCCGCTGAATGGGACTGATGTGGTCTCCACAGGAAATTATTGGCGCCGCCTGTCAAGTGAGGTTGGGCCGCCCACAGGCTCACCCCCAAACCCGTCAAATTGGGGATTTTGGGCAGCAATGGGGTTGGGCTGGTTTTAGCTGTCACCGGCGTTACAATGGGGAGACTGTCCTGGGCTCCCCGGGTGGGCGCCTGTCATCCTCGGCCCCTCCTGGGGAGGGGAGACCGAGGGGGAGTGTCGGGACCCTGACCTGACGACGGCCTGACTGCCTGTCTCAGGCGCCAGAGGTGGAGAAAGGAGCCGCAACCCAAGACACGGGCAGCCCTGGACACCAGTTAAGGTGAGGCGAAGGGATTCTCCCCAGAGGCTGCCCTGCCCACGCTCATCAGCCCGAGACTCCCGACCTCCGGAACCCTCCGGAACCCTCCGAGGGTCTACGTTTATGGAAATCTGTAAAAGCAGCCCCGGGAAACCGAAGCATGAAATTAACCCTAACTACGCTAGAACTCAGCACTTCCACTGTCAGGAAAATGGCTCAGGAAAGGCCTCGCAAACCCGGGGCAGGTGCATCCCGGAGGCTCCGGGGCCCAGGCTTCTCAACAGCCCCTGCAGGTCTACCTAAGGTGCAGGTATTTACGGTGCACGTCGATGCACCTCGCATACTACTCACCTGTGAGATCCCCACACCAGAGGGTGGCGTCTGTGCCCACATCCCCGGATGCTTCCCGGCTCCTTATGCCAGCTCTGGCCGCGGCTCCCCCAGCCCAAGCACAGGCCCAGTGTCTTCCTTCACCACAGGGTGTTTCCCGGAGTTTCCCATAAATGGGATCACACGGTAAGCACCTGTTTGGCGTCGTTCATTCAGCTGAATTATTCTGAGGTTCATCCGCATTGTTTCCACATCCGTAGCTCCCTCCTTAGTGCCCAGCAGGACCTTGTCAAGTAAATGGGGCCATTTGCTGCTCCGTCCACCTACTCGTCCTTCTTTTTTCAATTTTAGCAACTTAAATATATGTTTTTTGGTTTTATTTCATATTTCCGTAATGCATAGTGACCTCAGGCGTCCTTCCATGTGCGCATCGGCCATTTCAACACCTTCCCTGTGCATCTGTTGCCTATTTTTAATGCTTGCATGTTTCCTCGTTGATTTTGCAGGGTTCCTCACAGGTCATGAATCGAGTTCTGTGTGAGGTGGGTGATTTGCAAATATCGTCTCCCAGGCCGTGGCTGACATTTTCCTTCTGCTAATGGTCTATTTCAAAAAGCAGAAGTTGTGTGTTCTTGTTTTTGTTTTTCAATGGATCTTTCTTACACCAGTCGTGCTTTGGTCTTACATCTAGGGAATGTTGGCCTAACCCAACCACAAATATCTTCTTCTGCGTTTATTTCTGAGAGTTTTATGGTTTCAGAGTTTCCACGGAGCCCTGTGACCACTCCGAGTGGATGTTCCCATGTAGTGCATGTGGGGAGTGGAGCTCACTTCTTTGCAGTGATGTGTGGTCACTGGCTGTGGCCCCAGTTTGTTGAGAAAAACCATGTTCCATCGACTGAATTATTTGCACCTTTGGTGCTGTCTATATGTGTAAGGTCTACACCTGCTCCTCAAGCCCGTTTTCAGACTTTGTGCTGGGACTCTATTCTGTTCCTCCGACCTATCCGAGTGTGTATGGCAGCTTCATTGCTGTGGGTTCCTAACAAAAGCCTTGAAACCAGGTGGTTTTTACTCTTCAAGTTTTGTCCTTTTATTTTATTTTTTTAAGATTTATTTATTTATTTATGATAGACATAGAGCCACAGAGAGAGAGGCAAAGACACAAGCAGAGGGAGAAGCAGGCTCCATGCAGGGAGCCCGACGTGGGACTCGACCCCGGGTCTCCAGGATCACGCCCTGGGCCAAAGGCAGGCGCTAAACCGCTGAGCCACCCAGGGATCCCCTAGTTTTGTCCTTTTAAAAGCTGTTTTGGTTATGGATTGATTCTTCCTCTCATTATATGTGCTTTTTTTTTTTTTTTTTTTTTTTTTTTTGCATGTTCGGGCACTTTTGTTGGGAAACCAGACACTGAGTGTAGTATGAACTATACGTCTCATTAGAAAGAAAATTGGTTTAAACTGGAACAAAACAAAGTGTATCTACTTGCTATTTCTAACGAACAAGCCTAAAAACAAAACATAAACGTCTTTATTTTATTTTATTTTTTTATTTATGATAGTCACACAGAGAGAGAGAGTGGCAGAGACACAGGCAGAAGGAGAAGCAGGCTCCATGCACCGGGAGCCCGATGTGGGATTCGATCCCGGATCTCCAGGATCGCGCCCTGGGCCAAAGGCAGGCGCTAAACCGCTGCACCACCCAGGGATCCCCATAAACGTCTTTAATTGCCGATATTAATAGACACATAAATACAAGAAGCTGAAGGAGACACATAAACACAACATTAGGGGAGACACTGACTCGTATATTTCTGTTTTTGATACAACAAATAGAAATGAGATCATAAATGTCCCAATCAATGCAGTTAAAAAGCAATTAAGTTATTTTAATTGCACTGGAAAGATTTTTTTGAAAAATAGATAATATGCTGTGTCACGTGTACAATAAAACACAGTTCAGTAACTTGCAAAATTGGAAATTACATGGAGGATATTCCCCAATAATGTCAAAATAACTATAGAGAACGTTACAAACAAAACAAACTAAAAAATGACTCAAACACAGACGAGAAGAAAAAAGTGTATTCCTTCCTCCAAATCTGAAACCATGATTTTTCTTTTAAGATTTTTATTTATTTATTTTATTGAGAGAGAGCGAGAGAGAGGACAAGCCTGGCTGGGGGAGGCAAGGGGCAGAGGGAGCAGCAGACTCTCCCCGCCACGCAGGGATCCCGATGCGGAACTCGATCCCAGGACCCTGGGGTCATGACCCGAGCCGAAGGCGGATGCTGCACCCACTGAGCCCCCAGGCGTCCCCATAATTTGTTAAGAAAATAATTCACATTTGGGTGGGGGCCGAAGCCCCACTCAGATCAGATTTCACTGCTTCTGGAACTACTTCTGTTTAAAAATAACAAGAGCAAACAATGGGCACGAACCTGGGCGCTGAGGGAGACCCAGGAAAGCCCGAGGAAAAGCCAAAAGCCTTAGGTAACCAGAAGGCAGGATTGGGGGACCTGAGCACGGCAGAGCGCGGATGCCCAGGGGTCTGGGGCGGGTGGGCCGGTCAAGCAGACGAGACGGTCAGTTCCAGCCTCGAGACAGAGTGCGGGGGAGTCCACGAAGTGAAGGCGTCTCTATTTACCTGCTAAAATCCGGACCATCTGTTGAAATGGGCCACTTTGGAAGGACATGAGATTTTGCCAAAATTGTCAAAGAAACTAACAGAAGCCAGCAACTGGGCCTGAATGTTGGGGGACATTCTTCATGGTGTGTGCCCAGGGTGACGTGAAGAGCAGCAGTTCCCAGGAGGTGGGCGCAGGCGGGTGCAGGCAGGTGCAGACAGGTGCAGGCAGGTGCAGGTGGCAGCAGGAGCCACATCCTCCCAGGCTGGGAAGCACAGACCCCTCCACGGCCCAGGAGCTGCGGCTGAGGGCCTTCAGGGTCCCCGGTCCAGAGCAGCAGCATCCACAGGCCCACTCGGCCGCTGCAGGGGGAGGCAGGGTGAAAGGAGGGGGCGGCGGGGCTGCTGGAGCTGGATTTGGCCTCTCTGCACCCCTGTACCCCGCGGGGGCGTCTCACAGGGAGAGGATGCGAGCTAATCCGAAGGGTTTTCTGAATCTGTTCGCGTTGCCCATTCCGCAGAGACCCCAGGGCCATCCTGGGATCACTTGTTACTGGGGAGGCTGCGCCTCTTCCCCCACGTGTGTCACTCGCACAGTTGTGTTTGCATTGTCCACTTGTAACACCTCCCAGCCTTTCGTTGTTGGCTGCGCTTTCGTTGCGGAGTTGAAGGGGGTGTGCGTGTGATGTCAGTGCCAGGAAGCCTGAAGAGCCTGGCCACTTGGTCCCTGTGAACACTTGTGAGGTCGCCGGGGCAGCTCTGGCCCCGGCAAGGAAGTGGGGTTAGGGTTCTGGGCTTGTTGTCCCGCCTGGAGCAGCCCCTGCAGGGGGAAGGGGCCCTTGGGGTGGGGCGTCTGCAGGGGGAGACTGAGACAGGTTTGGGCGGCCGGACAGTAGCCCAGAGCCTCAGGAGCGGCCACTGCCTTGGGGCCGTGTCCCTGCTTCTTTCTCAACTCCAGGGACTGACAGAAGGGTCTGCCCTCTGACCTCTGCCCAAAACGCCGGCAGCAGCCGAGCCCCACGAAGGCACAGCTCCCAAGGTGAAACACCAGGAAACTGAAACAGTGACTCGCAGAAGCAAGGACAGACAGATGTTGGAAGATCCCAGGAGAAGGCGAGACAAGGAAAACTCACAGGAAAAGAAGCATGTGGAAGTTCTGGTTATTCCAGGAAGTTGTGGTCTCTGAAGCGTGGACGGGGTGAGCGTGATGAGTTGCAGAGGCTGCGGCCAGGCCATCAGGAGCCAGACGATCCCCTGCAGGATGTCCCCAGGTGCCCAGACGCTGCAAGGCCATGGACGGACGGTCGCCAGATCGCCCAGTGCAGTCCCCGGATGTAGCACAAGGGAGGTTTGAACTTAGAAACTCATTATGTGTGAGTGAAAAAGAAAAAAAAATCCCGAGCCACGTGGGGAATAAGGGTGACCTAATATCTGGGTGTTACTTTTGTCTTAAAACTAAATAATAATAATAATAATAATAATAATAATAATAATAAACTAAACAAACAAAAAAACATAACTAAAGCCCAAGGAAAGAAAAAGAGAAAACATATTCATGACGACTCAGAAAAGAACATGAATCTGCTAAAATAGCCATCTTTGTAGAGGAACAATATAGCAATTGGTAAGAAAAAAAATAAAAGAAAAAGAAAAATAAATAAATAAATAAAAATAAAAATTTAGGGGATCCCTGGGTGGCTCAGCGGTTTGGACCCTGCCTTTGGCCCAGGGCGTGATCCTGGAGTCCCAGGATCGAGTCTCACGTCGGGCTCCCTGCACAGAGCCTGCTTCTCCCTCTGCCTGTGTCTCTGCCTCTCTTTCTCTCTCTCTATGTCTATCATAAATTAATTAATTAATTAATCAATCCTAAATAAATAAATAAATAAAAATTTAGCCCCTCAACACGGAGAATAACACGGGCACCGTCCCACACGGCATCAGTAGGACCAGGTGGATACGGAGCAGCAGGGAAGCAAACACAAGAGAGACACAGAAGACAAACAGGTGAGTAACGTCGATGTGATAAATGGAAAATGGGACATAAATGGTGGAGTTCCTGATATATGACAACTTTCTAAATAAAGGCAGAGGATTTAAATTTACTATTTATAAGACAAAACCTCTCAGAGGGGCGCCTGGGCACTCAGCGGTGGAGCATCTGCCTGTGGCTCAGGTCGTGACCTTGGGGTCCCGGGATCGAGTCCCACGTCAGGCTCCCTGCTTGGCCGGGAATCTGCTTCTCCTTCTGCTCGTGCTCACTCTCTCTCTGAAATAAATAAACAGATTAAAGAAGAAGAAGAAGAAGAAGAAGAGCATCTCCGGTGATGGGAAGATGAACAGACTCCCGGGACATGGTCTGCAGAGAACACACGTAAACCACGAATGCAAAGCTGTCAGCACGACACCGACGGGGAAGACACATGATCTGAACATGACCCCAGCAGGGCCAGCTGGCGACCCCGACATTGAGCAAGACGAGATGTCGCTGAAACGTGGCGCAAATATCAAAGCCGGATCCAACAGGGCGGGAAGAGGACAGCCCGGCACGGGGCTGAGTGCATGAGTGTGCCTCCCATCCTACGGCGGAAGAGAGAGCGTGTCCGTGGAACCTGCTCAGACGCACACATGAGCCGCATGCTGGGCTCAGCCACCGCAGCCGCTCCGAGGACCTTCCGGGAGGACGAAGGAAGACGCAGAAGGTTGAGGTTGAACCAGTGAGGTTGAGATACGTGGGGGGGATCTGTACGCAGAGACGCGAATTCTCGATGATTCCCTCAAGTTTCAAAATTACCCAGAAACTCCATCCCGTCTATAACACCATCGATTTTGACCAGACCCCAAATCCATACGTTTGGAAACAAAGTGACGGGAGGACACGCGCAGCCCTGGAAACCATGGGGAAGCAGACCCTCAGCAGAGGCCCCGGAGGTGCCCTGCGCTCAAGCCAGGAGGAGGGAACGTTGCTCAGCTGGGTGCTCCCACCTCGCGCTGCCGGAGACGCCGGCCGCCACTGCAAGGACAGCGTGAGCATGAAGAGGAGTCACTACCTTCCTCGCGTGCAGATTCCATTGACACCCTGTGGGCGAACCTCTCAGAAGCTCTCAGAGCAGGGAGCAGAGTTTCCTTCGAGTCCGCACTGGGACAGCTGCTGGGGAAACGCAGTCTTCAAGGGGAGGAAAGCACGACCGGGAAGGAACAGCTTTTTTTGGGGGGAGAGGGGGAGTTACGTGCTTTATTATTATTTTTTTTATTATTATTTGTTTACATCTTGGTGAAGCTCAAAAGATCATAGGTGAGCACCTGGGCAAGAATCACACGTTTTAACGTCCAGGTGACTGATGGATATCCGGGTTTCCCGTGGCTCCTCGTGCTAAGGCAGGTGCCCAGCATGTGCTGGGGGCGGGTGTGAGTCAGGCATGGGGTTTAAGCGAAGCGTATGAACAGCCAGGCGGCTCAGGAGGCCTCCAGGGGCTTCCCCTACGTGCACGTGGACAGTGCGTGAAAGGCTGCGTGTGCTCCAGGCGGTGCCCAGTGGTGCCCTGCCCAGGCCCAGGCTGGGATGATAACCCTCTCCCTGTGCCCACCTCTGTCCCTGTGGCATCGACTGCGAGTGGACACGACCTCCGTAAATATGCGTGCGGGTTTCCACGGCCGACCTCACGACGGCGACGAGCGGCAGGCTCCACCCGGAACGTGAGGCCCAGTGGCTTGGAGCAGGGGACAAGCCTGCTCCTGCACCCGGAGCCACAACGGCCGCGCCCCGACCCCGAGGAAGGCGATTGCTTCGTTCTGCTCTGTGTTTTCTGGTTCCGTGAGGGGAATTGCAGGCAAGAGGCTGCCAATTAGGAGCCGTCCGATTTCATTAATCTTTAATTATCAGGCCAAACAAATGGAAGGTGGCCCGCACCAGGAGAACGGCTCGCGGTATTTACCACCGCACTCATCCCTGTGACCCGTCCACACAATCAAACGCCGGTGCCTTTCCAGTGCGTGGAGCAAATAATTAAAGTGCCCATAAAGGCAGCGACGTCTTAGCTGCGCCTAATTGTGCGTGAGTCGGCTGCGCCGCGGGGTCCGGGAGCCCTTGAGAAGCCCCTGCACCCACCACTCTTGCTCCCAGCACCCACTCCGCAGCCCTGCGGCCAGCTCCCGGGTGGGAGGGCAGGGTGGAGGCTCAACCCAGTTGATCTACGCGTTTATGCAGCCTTGTGGTGCCTGAACGGGTAAGCGGTGAGCGTACCGTGAAGGGGCCCCAGGGCCTGCGCCTCCCCGGGCTCCCGAGGCACTGAAGGGAGATCCGGGGCACCTCCCCGTGGATGGCCCCCCTTGACAGGCATCAAGCAGGTGCTACAGTACGCTGCGCTCGGGGACACTGGGGTCGCTGCGGGTTGGCCCGGGATGGGGGCGCTGTAACCTGCTCAGATTTGGGGGTAGAGGTCAGCCAGATGGCAGTGTCCACCCCGGCAGTCCAGGGTCCACGGCCACGGGGCTCGGGCTGCCCTGGGCGGTGGGTCAGCCCTGTGTGGCACTGCCCAGCAGAGGGGGCTCCGATGAACACAGGCCTGGGAGCCCACAGGACGCGAGGTGCCAGGCACTGTCCTAGCGGAGCCTGGCTCTGGCGCTCGAGGCCCCCAGAGGCGTCCGTGAGCTGAGCTGATGCCACCGAGGGAAGGGCTAAGGGCAGTCGGCTTCCAGGGCAGTCGGGGGGCAGGGCGGGCCTGGCAGTGACAGCTCCGAGGCCAAAGAGGGCCCCAGACCAGGACGGGACCTGCTGTCACCTTGAGGTTAGCAAGCAGGTCCCTCTGGGGCCCCTGACCTCCAGCACTATAAAGCGATGCCTTTTATTGCTTACTCTACACTTTGCCACAAAGTATGGTAATTCTTTTTTTTTTTTTTTTTTTTTTTGCAGTGGCATCTATAGAAAACCAATACAGGGCGATGCCTGCTATTGATGAGCCACGTGTACCGACTCTGCAGCAGACCTGCTGCAAGGACAAAAGTGGGTCCGAGCCACATGGCTCAGGTGGGGTTGGGATGTCAGCCTCGGTGGCCTCATCAGTAACACGGGGGTGACCCCCCCCCCAGGAGATGCCCAGGTTACCCACCCAGCCTGGACACCCGCTCTCCCCTCCTCCTCTACCTCCTCCCCCTCCCCTTCCTCCTCAGGGAAGAGAGGTGAGACCCACGCCTGACACAAGGGATGGGGCAGGTGGCGGGGGACAGTACCAGGCACAGCCTTGCTCAGAGGGAAAGACCCTGAGGTCACATTCAGAGCATTTGGTGCCTGTGGAAGTCACGGGGAACCTTCTGGAAGGTCGGCTGACATTCACGCCTTGGCCCCAGGGAGATGCACAGTCCCCCCTTTGGATTTGAGCTGCATGATACAGGCCTGGAAATGGAGGTTATGGGGCGGAAGCAGCAAACTTGCCACACAAACCTTAACAGAAGTCACTCAACACCCACCGGGGGCCTGGGTTGTGACCTTGGGAGCCCTTCAGGGCGGTGGAGATGTGAGGACACGGCAGGATGAGCACGGTGAGGAGAGCAAGGCTGCATCCCCATGCCCCCCAGACATGTCTACAAGCTAGGCCACCAGCCAGCGCTGTCCGGGCCTCGCTAAGCTGGGCCGCCCATTCCCACACACGCTCTGGACACCACCGTCTGCCCCGCGGTCCCACTCTCTGGCTGTACCGCGACCTGGTGGCCACCAGACACTTGATCCGACCCAGGGTGGCAGTGAGATCCCTCCTTGGCTCCCCTCGGCCATTCATGGGGAATTCCAGACCTCAGTGCACAAGGCCTTCGGGGTCAGGCCTCTGTATCGCCCCAAATACCCGGTGGGCCTCGAGGATGTCCTGCCCTCCACCCAGGACGGGCTGCAGGACACCAGCTGCCGGCAGAACTCACCCCAGCCTTGCAGGTGCCCCGTCCCGGGCGGCCTCGCTGACCCCGAGGCCCGCTACTGGCTCCTCCGAGCCCTCGGGCGCCGCGATGGCCACGCCACCAGCCCACCCGAATTCCCCATTTACTTGTCCGAGTCCCGAGCTGAGCCGGGAGCCTCGCCTCCGCAGCCCGGCCCGGCCCTCCTGCGACCTGGCCACCGAGCTCACGGGAGCATGTGTCCTGCTGTCTGGTGGGACCGGCCCCCCCTCCCACACAGCCCCCAGGACCTGGGGGTCTCTGGCTCCACCCTCGCCTCCTCCGAGGCGGTGAGCAAGTGCCGCTGAGAGCGGCCGTCTCCTCCCCTGCAGCCCTGCCCCCGAGGGCTGGCAGACGGCCCGTGACTCGGGGCCCCACGGAGCTGTCCTGCAGGTCCTTGCCTGTGCTGAGAGCCTTGGCTTCCGGGTTGTTTTTTCTTTAAAGATTTTATTTATTTATTCCTGAGAGACACAGAGAGAGGCAGAGACACAGGCAGAGGGAGAAGCAGGCTCATGCAGGGAGCCCGATGGGGACTCCATCCCAGGACCCAGGGATCACGATCTGAGCAGAAGGCAGACGCGCAACCACGGAGCCCCCCGGGAGGCCCATCGGCTTCACTTTAATTACAATGATCATCACAGGAAAGTGGGATCTGCTCCGATCATCCCAGGGTGACTCTAGCTGCCAGACACCCCAGGAAGGACCTCATGCCCTGCGTATCCCCTCCACAGGGAGCTCCCCACCACGCAGCCCTGCCTGCAGGGCCCGCAGGCTGCGTTACTGGGAGGGAGATGGGCCACCTCCTCCCTGGGTCTGTCGGAAAAGCCACCATCTCCTGCCATGTGCACCACGCAGACGCGCCCTGGAGCCCCAGCGGGCACCTTCCGGGAGCACGCATGTCGGCCCGCATCAAGTGAGACTCAGCGACCACCTGCCCCGAGTCATTCACTGGGGGCCCCAAGGGTCTCTGCTGGGAGGGACCCCCACTCAGCCACCGTGTCACTGGAACTGCAAATTGGCCACGTTCCCCACTTCCACGTTAGACATTGAATTCTCCTCGCCAACTGATGACTCCAGTCCTCGCCGCAGTTCCAGGCCCCGGCCTGCTCAAGAGGGAGCCCCAAGCCCCTGCCCTTCCCTGGGGTCCTCGCAGCAGGGGACCCGGCTCAGGACTTCAAGGACACGGGATCGGCTGAGCCCTGAAATGCAGGGAAACCTGGATCTTAGAGTCACCACTTGAAGTTGAGCTGTAAAAACAGATCACGCTTCGCCTGGGACAGCGTGGGGGTCACGCATTTAGCACGTTCTTCATTTGAAGAGCAAGCCCCTGCCAAGCCAGACTGCGTGCCAAGATACGCAGGCATCTCGGGGCTTCACCCCAACCTGGACCTACACCTGGAGTCAGACCTGGGCACACACCTGGACCCCCTCCTGGGCCCACACCTGGAGCCATATCTGGACCCACATCTGGGACCCCTCCTGGATCCATACCTGGACTCAGACCTAGACCCACACCAGGTCCCACATCTGGACCCCTGAGTCCACACCTGGACCCACACCTGGGCCCCTTCCTGGACCCACACCTGGATTCAGACCTGGACCCATACCTGGACCCTTACCAGGACTCACAGGCCATCAGGTCTGGGAGTCTCTCGAGGCAGGTGGAGCAGACCCTGTGCATGGCAGCAGAGGGTGCCCAGGGTGAGAGGGTCCTGGGCAATGTCAGAGAAAACCCAGGTGGCATCAACCCAGGTGAAGAGGCATCACCATTTGAAAAGGGGCGTCCTCAGTGTCCCTAGTGAGACGACAGGAGCCGCTGACCCCGTGTGTGAGGACAGACTGGGCACTCAGGACAGTGGGGGCAGTGGCGATCCTGGCCTCACCGTACCCTAGCATGGATGCTTCTAGAAAACCGTGGACGACCTGGGCTCCCATCTCTGATCTCAGCCCAGGATCTGCTCCCAGAGAGGGCTGCCATCCCCGGCCCTGGGCTGCTCTGTGGGTGGGGGGTACGGCGGCCCCCAGGCCCCAGGCCAGCTGGCACACAGGGAGAGGCCGTGCCGGGGCAGAGGACCGAGCCGAGGCCCTGGGCCTTGTCTGAGCTCTGTGGGGGGTGCCAGGCCAAGGAAATCCCCGTGGACAGCCCGGGGGACACCCAGGGACTCAGCTGTTCCATGGGCCCTGGGAGAGGAGCCGGGGCCTCTGCCCTCCGTGTCATCTCCAGGGCCAGCACGGCATCCAGTGGCAGGTCCCCAGGCGCAAGCTCGGCAGCCCCTCGCTCCTGGGCCGGTGCGCGGGGCACTGTCTTCTGCGTGGCAAGTTTATTTCTGCCTAAATTATTAAGCACGTTGTTTAATAATGCAAACCTTCGCATTGTAGCTGGGAAAGCAGATGCCTTGTTTCAAAGCATATTGTTTCCAGAAAGCAGCAGGCGACCTGAGCCCCCGGTCTGATCTCGGTGCGGGGCCTCCGCTCGGGAGGCACAGGGGGCCCCTCGGTTAGTAACGCGGCTCGGCCCAGCCTCGCACTCTTCTTTCTACTTTACTTACTCATTTGCGTTTGACAAGGTCCCGGGGATAAACGCTGGCCGTTTTGGCAGTTTTCGGAGAAAAGCAGATCTGTCATGGCACAAGTTCTGTTCCCAGGCGTGCAACACGCTCCCAAGCTGTGGGCACACATGTGAAGGGCATGTTCTTACGGGGGGGGGGGGGGGGTACTGCCGGCCCAGATGCTCATGTCATTGAGAGCCCTCCCCAGCGGCCTCTTTGCTGCAGGCCCCGGGAGCCAGCGGAGACCCCGGCTCGCCATGCGTGGGGTCCAGATTGCACACGGGGCCACATCAGTTACGCCCAAGTTCCTGCGAGCTCCTGCCAGAGGTGCCCGCCCTGAGGTCCCGCATGTCCCGGTGCCCCTCGCCACCCAGGGAAGCTCCTGCCTACGGGCTCTGCAGGCGCTGCTGGGGATATTCCAGCAGGAAGGCAGCTCGGGTCGGGTTTTCGAGCCACGTCTGAAACCCTACAAGGACCTCAGGAAACTCCGAGGCAGTGGGCCCTTCAGCTGCAAGCGGCCCAGACGGGACCAGGTCCAACCTGGAGGAAGGCCCCCAGCTCATCCTACTGGGCGCTCCCGAGGGTGGGAGGGGGCATCGGGCAGAACCGCATGGGATGGCAGATGGCAGAGTGTTCCCGAGGGGCAGCACACCAGACACCCGGCCCCAAACTCATCTGGATGCCTGTCGTGACCTCGGGGGCAGCCGGGATGCCCGGTGTCCTTCTGGCTCAGCTAAATCTCTCTAAAAATGCCCCGGAGAGCCCCCGCTGCTCCCACTAATCAGGCCCCAGGAAGCCCACGAGGGAAGCTACCGCCTGTCCCCTTGACCCAGCATCAGCAGCAGCTTCCCATCTTGTTGGCAGGCAGACAGCCCAGGGCCCCCAAGGACATGGAACAGGAGAGGGCGGTTCCCCCTGCTCGAATGCAGGCGGGTGCTGGGGCCTCGGCAGCAGGTGGGGGTGCCTGGTGGCACGTCCAGGCCCCAGAGCCTCAAGGGGCCCCAGACAGTGGTGGAGGAGCCAAGGGGGGTGCACGGCAGATGGAACAGGTGTCCCTCTGCTCTCTCCCAGCAGCTTTGTCATGGCACCTTCTGCAGACGTGGCGCTCACCACTGAGTGCAGCAGCCTCCTCCCCCTGCATTGGCCTCCCTCGGGACTGGGAGGAAAAGAGGCAGGTCACCCCACCCCCGCCAGCCCCCAGGAAACACCTTCCCATCACCTGCATCACAGCCGAGCTGGGGTTTTCCAAGCCTCAGCCACCAGGGTCCTTGCCCCGACAGAGGAGTCCCCACCACAATAGCGTCCACCATCTGCACTGGGTCTGGTTCCTGCTCTCTTGTCCCCTCCAGGGTCCTCCTGAGGAGCAGGAGCTCAAGGCAGGTGCAGAGGCACCTTGGGGCACGCAGGTGATGAGGGGTAGACGGATGAGCCACCCCCAGTGCACCGCTGGGCTGGGCTGGAGGAACAGTGACAGGAACCCCTTCCTAGCCGTCCCCAGGGAGGACCAGCCACCTGGTAGCCCCCGAAGTAGAGGGCTCCTGAGGGCACGGGCAAGTGCCCTGCTCAGGCGGGGACAGCAGAGGGACGCAGAGGGGGGAACGCCAAGGGGGTACACGGCATAACCACATCCCAGGTGCTCCAGGCCCCAGAGGCCGCAGGCTGGATGTACCAGCCCGATGTGCCCCTGGAGGCAAGCGCAGAGCACCGAGCCCCCTCCCTGTATCTAGTTCTTCTCCGATTGCTTGTGCCAGTGTTCCTAGATCTGGGTGCACCAGCCCACCCACATTTGTTAGATTTATACTGACATATTTCTTGTCTTTTGGCGCTGGTGTAAAACAGACTACTTCGTAGTTTCCATTTCCCGCCATCCCTGCTAGTATCAGAAACGCAGGGCATTTGTGTCCCGAGATGTGGCCCGATCACGTGGCCGTGCCATCTGCGGGCAGCAGTGGTTCTGTCTGGTTCCGGGCTCGGGAGCGTGGCTTCAGTTGCATTTAATAGAATTGCGGATGGAGGCGCTCGCGGGGCACTGGCCGGCCCCTCGGCGCGTGGTCGGGTCTGCTTCCGGTCCTTCCTGACCTTCATTTCCATAAATCAAGTCCCTTTGCTATTTCATCCGATCACCTCGTTGCACCTGCTGGTGCAAAGTTTAGCTGTTACTGGTCACGACACCCTGCAGCTCAGACACATTTCCTTAACCTGCTACCGCGTATCTTCAGTTGGGCCTTGGCCGACGGAGAACACGGGGAGGGGAGCGTACGATCCACCCGTGCTCCCACCTGCCCGTGAATCCTGCCTATGCCCACATCCATTCTACGAGTCGCCGTCGATCTTGGCAACGGGGCGGTCGCCCTCTGTTCTGTGCCAAATGGTGAGACACTACCACACCATCTTTCATGCCTTTGCTAGTTCGATGACGTCTTTACTTCCCTGTCATTTCTCGAGACTATCTCGTGCGTAGGTGCGAAGCGCTCTCTGTGGTCCACAGCTCGTGGAGACCGTGTTCCTGGGGCCCCGCGTTCCCTGGAGACTTCTACTCCCGCCCGCTCTGGGTTCCTGGGAATATGTTTCAGGGATGCGCGTTATCACGTCCCCGACGGGCGTCCCCCTGCTGGCCGCTGTGTCCTCCCGGCCTCCAGTACACTCCAGGGATTGTACTTTCCAGCCCTGAGGACTTTTCCCGTTTGAGGATTGTTAGTAAAGCCCCACTCAGCATTGAAATTATGCGTATTTTCTTCCACTTTTTTAGGCTTCCCCTTTATCCTCCTCAGCATATGTATGGCTACCGCTGTCCAGGCCTGTTTGCTGACCTCAGGGCCTGACTGTCATCCCCGGGGCTTTTCTTCCTCTCGCCTGTTGGTCACAATGGCCTTTTCCCGGGACACTGCGGGGCTCGGCGGTTGAGCATCTGCCCTTGGTTCAGATCGTAACGCTAGGGTCCTGAGATCGAGTCCCACGTCGGGCTCCCTGCATGGAGCCTGCTTCTCCCTCTGCCTGTGTCTCTGCCTCTCTCTCTGTGTCTCTCATAAGTAAATAAATAAAATCTTTTTTTTTAAAATGGCCTTTTTCCCATCTCTCATCCCAAGAGAAAAGAGCCTCCTGGGTGTCAGGTGTGACGTGGCCACAGAGTGTGTCATCCCTCAGAGGGGATGCTCTCTCCTCCACAAGGCAGAGGGCAGGGGGCTCACCACATCCCCTCATGAGGACCTGGGTCGGGTCAGGGTTGGGGGCAGCCTCAGCTGATGTCATGCCCCTGTTGCAAGGCCTCCAAAGTGAGACGAGACCTCTGCCTTTCCATCCCACCCTTCAGGGAAACTGGCTTCTCTGAAGCACGGAAACATAGGCGATCCCACTGCACCTGTCCCGCTCGGGCCTCCTGACCTCTGCTTTTCCCTCCAGAACCTCAATGACGAACGAGCCTGATAGACAAGGCAGGGTCCCGGGGTCTTCGGTGGCCAAGGGCACCCAGAAGTTAACTGAACACTGTTGCAATGTGCTTTCCATCTGACATTTCATTTGCTCTTTTGCTTCTACAGATTTAGTTTCCCTAATTGCAGTTCATTTTAATTAATTGGATTCATTTTGATCCATTTAGCGAGGAACAATATAAAGAATAAATATTATTAGCGTCATAATAGCTGAGGCAGCTAATAGCTATGCAGCATTCAGACTTTACCAGGTCTTGTTATAAGTACACTAACTAATTTAACTGGTGAGCAACCCAGTTCCCTGTACAAGAAAAATGATTCATCATAATTTGAGGCCTTGAACATAAACCACCATTTTCTCCATCTGGCTAATATAAAACTGAGATTTCATATTACTGTGAGTCAATGTTTGTTATGAAATCACATATATTACTCTCAGAAATTCATTGCCATTGACATCAAGACTTAAAACTACACCAGAAGTGTTTCTCAGCCACTTATAGTAAAAATGTGTGTAATAAGTGAAAAAAAACTTGTTCACGGTTACAGTGAAATAATACTTGGCAACTTTCTTCTCCTGGAAAATGGGATTATTTTGGATCTTTATTTCCATCTGGGATCCACTCAAGACTTCCCCTCCTAAAACAGTCTCCTATTTCACACCTAGTGTATAGGAATCATTTTTGTGAAAAGTGCACACTGTGAATTATTTTTAAATCTATATGTGCAAGCACCGTTGAGGTGAGTCAAAGTGCAGAATGTGGGGAGCTCGACCTTAGTCCCCTTCTCCTTTCAGAGAAATATGAGAGTGGTCAGGCTGGATAGAGAAGATGCAGTGGACACACACACACACACACACACACACACACACACACACTGGAACATTACTCAGGCATCAAAAAGAATGAAATCTTACCATTTGCAATGACACGGATGGACCTAGAGGGCATTATGATGAATGAAATAAGTCAACCAGAGAAAGATAAGTACTATACGATCTCACTCCTATGTGGGATGTAAGAAACAAAATGGAAGCTCATAGGGGAAGGGAGGGAAAAAGAAAATAAGAAGAAATCAGAGAGGGATCCAAACCATAAGAGACTCCTAACTCTAGGAAACAAATAGGGTCGCTGGAGGGGAGGAGGTGAGAGGACGGAGTCCCTGGGGGATGGGCCTGAAGGAGGGCACGTGATGGGCTGAGCACCAGGTGTTTATACAGCTGATGAGTCGCTGACTTGTCTCTCTGAAACTAATACTATATTATATGTTAATTAATTGCATTTAAATTTTAAAAAGAAGAGAGCTTGGTGCGCAGCTCCAGCGTCTGCACGGAGGTGAGGAAGACAGAGTGTTAATAGTAGCCACCAGGCTAGCCACCCGACCCCCGCTGGGCAGGAGGCATTTCCAGCAGAAGGTGGGAGACTAGACAGACTCCTGGGACTCTGGGCCGTGCGAGGGGTGAGCACAGCCCCTCATGACCCATCGGCGGGGGGAGCACAAGGAGGGCTCCTCTGGGACAAAGACACCTTTTCTTCACCGGGGTCTACTGGCCTATTTTTCACTAAGATGAGAGCAGCCCAGGCATGTCTGAATTTCAGGAGAAAGTGCAGTGACACAGGCCAGGGGGACTAGCAGTGAGGGGAGTCCATGAGAAGGTAGAGGGATGGGGATGATATCCTTAACAGGAGGGGAGGGTGTTGGGCGCTGCCGAGGTCGAGAGGCAGCTCAGCAAGGCAGCAGGTGTCAGGGGAGGGGCTGCAGCGACGGGGGAGGTTCAGAACAGGGGCACCCAGACGCCCGATGGCGTGGTGGCCATAGCGACCAATCTGGCGTGTCTCAGGGCCGCTTGACTCTGTGGCTTTCCCCAGCAGCTGCCGTGGGTGACACAGTGATATCCCAAGAGAAGGTGTGGCTGAGCAGAGCGTCCTCCAGGGCCTGGCGGGAGCCGCATCCGTGGAGAGTGGGCCACACGTCCTTCACGACCAGGAGCCGGCTGTGTGAGAGGGATCCCCTGGAGGCCGTGTGTGCGTGTAAAACGATGTTCTTGGAATGATGGAGAGACCTCGGGAGCCAGGAGGCTGCGGTCTGAGAGCCCCCGAAGTGGGCTTAACGGTAATTTCACACAGGGCACCTGGGGGCTCCATGAGTGACGTGTCTGCCAGTCACTCAGGGCAGGATCCCGGGGTCCTGGGATGGAGCCCCACATCGGGCTCCCTGCTCGGCAGGGAGCTGCTTCTCCTTCTCTCTCTGCTCCGTCTCCTGCTCACTCTCTCTTTCTCTCTCTCAAATAAAAAAATATTTTTTTAAAAAAGAGTAATACAACACAAAGAAAGCTTCAGGAAAAATGGTAGTTGAGGACTGTCACCCCCCCACCCCGTGTCTTTCGTCCGATGAGGGTGCAAGGTGTGGGGCGGCCTCCCTAAGAGGACCACATGTGAAGTGGCCACACCGCACAGCATTTGGGGGGCTCCCGCTTCCTGTGGAGGTGCCCCCTCCCTGAGTCACTGAGAGGACTCTGGGGGGCCGGGCCGTGTGGCGGGAAGGAGGCCCGGGCGGTGCCCCCCGTCGGCTCGGCCCAAGCCATGGTGAGCGCGTCCTCGGTGGGCGCTGTGCAGCTCACTGGTTTAACGAGCTAACGCACCAGGTCGTTGGTCCCCCCACCACTCACTCCCACTTTGCTTGCCCATCTCCAACTGGAAGGCCCGATTCTGCATTCCCCCCACAGTATTAACAGGGAACAAAGAGTCATTTCACACCCTCGTTTGTCAGCTGCCCAAAGGGCTCGGGGGACGGGGGTGGGGGTGTCGCAGCCGGCAAATGCCGTGTAACCCACTGCGGATCCCTTGAACGATTTCAGCTGAACAGCCCCCTGAATAACGGGGCACTTGGGAGAGCCGCCCACCTACAGGTCATTCTCCGGAGCTGAGGAGCAGAGGCCGTCCCCATTGGCACGTGTCCCCTCCCAAGCACCCGCTCTGAGCGTGGGGTTCCACGACTGGAGAGTGGAGGCCAGCGGGGACGCAGCACAGCCTCACGGGATCCCCCAGGGGCCGAGGTCTACACTGCCAGTGACGAGAACACAACGGCTGCTCGGTCTACGAACTAGAGGAAGGCAAGTGGTGAAGGACACACGGCCCTCAGGCCATCGCAGCTCGGAGCGGGGGACCGCCGCCTCCCACTTGACGTCTCCAAACCCAAGGGGACGGCCTTCTCATGCTGGCAAGTCCTCTGCTGGGTGTCCCGCCATGTGGATGGGGCACAGGCCCCACCACACCTCTTTAGGCTTCAGATTGGTGTCCACCGTGTTGTTGTGGATTAAACGGGCTCCACGCTCTCGCATCGGGTCGTGTCCTTGACTCCCTCCCTTCGCTCGGCCTGCGAGACACGGTCTCATCCAACGTGGCCAGAGCAGGGCCCTGGGGTAGGTGTCCTGCTTCTCGCTGCCCCAAATATGAGACCTCCAGGCCGCCCCCTCCATCCGCCTCCCCACCCGGCCCCTCCGCCCTCAGGACCCCCTCCAAACCCCATGCCACCACCGCACACACCCTCCCTGCATCTTGGGCTAATTTCTCCGGTAACATTTTCTCTTCAGAGGTTGTGCACACTCATTAGATTTATTCCTTTGTGTTTAATATTTCTGATACTGTTTATATAACATTTTTAAAATTCCATTTCTAATTGTTGGCTTCTATGTAAAGACAAACTTGGTATTTACCTTGTTCCAGTAGTCACGATAAATACAGCTTATTAATTCTAATAATTATTCCATGACCTTTTTGAAGTTTTATATAATCAATTATGTTGTATTCAAATAAATTTTATTTCTTATATTCCAATCCCCGTACTTTCTTCTCCCCCCACCCCCCCGGCCTTGCTATACCGGCTAGAACTCTTCAGTCCAATGTTAAAAAGCGGCGGTGACAATAAGCACCCTTTTCTCGTTCCCTTTCCGGTGAAAAGACTCCGTTATCCTATCCCAAGGGCGTATGTCACCCTGTCAGGTTAAGGCAGTTCCACTCTTTTTTTTTTTTTTTATCATGAACGAACACTGATGTTTTCTAAGGGCTTTATGTTGCACCTGTTAAAGTGATTATTTTAGCTTATTCTATTAATGTAGTGAATTACATTAAAATTTTTTGGTTCTTTTTTTTAAGGTATAATTGACATACAAAGGCACAAAATCCTTGCACGTTCAGGTCACTAAGTTTTATCAGTCATGTGCATCCGTGTTACCTGCACCCAAAACGAGATATAACACATCCCCATCCTCCCAGAAAGGTGCCCCCACAGGTCCCCCCACCACCAATAACTGGCTCCTGCCCCCCGCAGACTAGTTTTGCCTCATTCAAAGTCCACGCAGACAGAACACACGGTGTGTGCACTTTTGCCTCAGCTCCTCCGCCGGATGCTTCCGTGAGATGCGTCCAATGCAGTCGCATCACGGTCCGACGTGCATCTTTTTCCCTATTACTGAGAAAATCGTCCGTCTTATGGGTGCGCTCCCATTGTTTATCTGCTCTCCTGTTGATAGACTGCTTGGCCATCTTCAGTTTGGGGCAATTATGAATGACACTGCATAGACATTCTTTTTTTAAAAAAGATTTTATTTATTTATTCATGAGACACAGAGAGAGAGGCACAGTCACGGGCAGGGGGAGAAGCAGGCTCCCTGCAGGGACCGGGGTCATGCCTGGAGCCCAAGGCAGGCGCCCACCTGCTGAGCCCCCGGGGGGCCCCTGCATGCACACCCCCAGCGTGTCCTAGCCAGTAAATACCAGCAGTGGGACAGAATTGTGTCCTGCCACCTGGCTGGGTCGGTTCCCTCGCTCTATTGCGCAGAATTGATGTGAACACAGTGCTGCCGGCAGCTTTGTTTTTTCCAAATTTCGTTGTTTTTATTTTCTTTGTTTTCCATCCTGAGTCATAAGAACCTCCTGCATAATCTTTGAGTAGAGACAGAACAGGTACATATCCTAGATTTATTCCCCTTTTTATTTTCCAATTTTTTAACGTGGGAAGATACGTGTAGCATCACGTTTACCAATCTTAACTGTTTGTAAGTGGTTTTATATACATTCATAATGTACAAACACCAACCCCATCCATCTCCAGAACCTTTCCATCTTCCCAAGTCATCCTGTCTCCTGCCCCCCGGCACCACCACCTGCTCTCTGCCTCCGTGGGTCTGACTCTGCTGGGTGCCTCACGTAAGTGGAATTGTGGGATTTGGTGCACGTGTGTGTGTGTGTGTGTGTGTGTGTGTGACTGGCTCATTTCCACTAACACAGCGGCCCCGAGCTTCACCCACCTCCTAGCAGGTGTCAGGGCTTCCTCCCTTCGGAAGGTGGAACGCTTCGCCATCATCTGGATGGACCACGTTCTGTTCCACTGATGGACGCACGCGCCGCTTCTGTGTCTGAGCTGTCGTGAGCGATGCCGCTGCGAACACGAGTCTACAAACATCCCCTCGAGACTCTGCTTTCAACTCGGGGGCCTAAGTGGAACTGCTGGATCACTGTCAGCTTTTTACCATTAATTAAGATGTTAGCTTCAGGCTTTTCAAAAATACTCCTTTAGAAGATCCTTTAGATTTTGCAGATCCACTTCCACTCCTCCTTTGCGGGGAGATTCCACTGTGCACTTGATCATGTGCTTCTGCTTCGTGTGCGAACATAATCATGTTTGTTTTTGCTCTTATTCTCCCGATGAGCTATAGCACCTTGATTTGTGAATATTAAACTAATCTCGCATTCTTGGGATGAAGCTCAGTCACGGTTTTAATCTTTTCATTTATTGCTGGGTTTGAACACCAACGTTTCATTAAGTATTTCTGCATCTTCTTGCAAGAGCGATGGTGGTGAATCTGCAGTTCTGCTTCTTGACGAGTCCTTTGCCGGCACTTGGGCCCCTTGTACGCTATTTATGAAAGAGTTTGTGTAATATTGGTATTAATAATAAATGTTTGGTTCAATTCTCCGATGAAGCCATCTGAATATGCAATTTCCTTCTTGGGGATATTTCTGATTATGAATTCAATTTACATAATAGATGTAGGTTTGCTTAGACTTTCTGTGTCTTCTTAGGTCCAGTGTGGTACTCTGTATTTTTCAAGGAATTTTTTGCTTCATCAAAGTTGTTGAGATTCTGTTCATAAAGAATTGATAACTTCCCCTTCCAGTGCATGTAATGTCTGTACTTCCTGACGTTGGTGATTTCTATTTTCTTCATTTTGCTGCATTCAGTCGGTGTTGTTGGAAGTTCATTACTATTAGTTTTTCAAAGAAACACCTTTTGTTTTTGTTGCTTTTTTTTTTCTATTGTATCCATTACTGATCTTAGTTCTTCCACTCACTTTAAGTCTTTAAGTTTGCTTTTCTTCTACTGGTTTTTCTTAAGGTGGAATCATATTTTATTCATTTATACCATTTTTTAAAAACATAAGCCATAAATTTCTCCCTGAATTCACTAGTTGCATACCAATGATTTTGATATGTTAGGTTTTCATTATGACTCAATTTGAAATATGATCTCATTCCCTCTATGGTTTCTTCTTCCATCCCCGCAGTATTTAGCAGTCACAGGCTAAACTCCAAATATTTGTGGATGGTTTAAGTATCTCATTAGGATTTTTTTTAAGATTTATTTATTTGTTTATTCATGAGAGACACATAAAGAGAGACACAGGCGGAGGGAGAAGCAGGCTCCTCACAAGGAGCCCAATGCGGGACTTGATCCCAGGACCATGGGATCATGACCTGAGCCGAAGGCAGACGCTCACCCGCTGAGTCACCCAGGGGTCCCTAAGTATGTCACTGTTATTGATCTCCAATCTAAAACCGTTGTTAAAGTGACACCTGGGTGGCTCAGTAGTTGAGCATCTGCCTTTGGCTCAGGGCAGGATCCCGGAGTCCCTGTATCGAGTCCCACATTGGGCTCCCTGCATGGAGCCTGCTTCTCCCTCCGCCTGTGTCTCTGCCTCTCTTTAAAAAAAATAAAACCATTGTTAGAGCATATGTTCTGTATAACTCTTTTTATATTTAATTCCTTTGTATATATCAACACTGTTTCTACAGCCCACATAGGGTCTATCTTGAAGAAAGTTTCACTCGTGTTTGCAAAGAACACACATCCTGCAGAGGTTGCCTAGGGTGTTTGTATAAATTTCAAGTGATACATGTTGGTTGACAATCATTTTCATATTATACACAGATAATTTCCCTATTCTTTCAAGCAATGGAAAGATTGGTGATAAAAACTGTGAGCCATGATTACGTGTCTGCATATTTCTGTCTTGGTTTCTGACAATTTTGCTTCATGAGTTTTGAACCTTTGCTGTTAGGCCAAGACTTACCTAATATGTTGCGTCTCCTTGATGAATCTATCGCTCTATCATTATAAAATCAGCTATCTTCATGTCCACCAAAACTCGTTCTCCTAAAGTCGGCTGTTTGGTAGCAGTACCGCCAGTGTCGGCGTGGGGCCTCTTTCCTCCACCTCCCGTCCATCTGTCTGTCCTGTATCTTACAGCTAAGTCTGTCTCTAGTGGGAAGCAGTAGTGGGTCTTTGCCTTTCTTTTGTTTGTTTTGTTCTGGGCCGCCTCATAGCACTTACCTTTCACCCAGAGTCCTTAGCCGGTGTAGACCAGATGGAGTATCCGGCAGGAAAGAGGTCAAGTCTCTTGTTCCGAAGTTTGTCCAACAAAAATTCAGTTCCATCCTTGTTCCATCTTGCATTTTTGCCATTCTTAATATATATCCACTAGGTCTTTGGCGTTTTTTAACTAAATTATTTCAAAGTCCCGTCTGATGACTCAACATAGCAGTCTTCTCTGACTCTTCTTCTATTCACTGTTTCCTCTCTAGAAAATGAGTCACATTTCTGTGTGTGTGTGTGTGTGTGTGTGTATGATATCCTAAAACCATTTTGGATGCACGGCACATAAGAAAAGCCCGGACTGCAATCAATAATATTCACATCCAGAATAGGGCACTGTCTCAAAGCCTGACCCAGAGTTGAACTGGTTCTGGGCCTTGCATTAGTTTATCATCAGTTCCAAATATTTTGAGAGGATGTATCAAAAGAAACTTCCTTTTCAGAGCCTAGATTCTGAGCACTAAAGAGAATTATGCCTCTGTGGATGGTATTTTTCTAATGTGGGTTTGGTGGCCTGTGTTTGGGTTGTTGGGGACACCAGCTCCAGTTAGGGCTCTTGTCCAGTCCTAATGCAGGCTCTTTGAGCTCAGAGTGTTTCTCCTCTACCCCACCGCAGGCTCTGTGGATGCCGCCCATGGTTCTTCTACCACCTGGGATGGATTGCAATTCCTTAGAGAGATTCTTATCAGCTCCCCTCCCCTTTCTCTTTGGATTAACTTTGAAAGCCTGAAATGCATCAGAGATTTGTCTCAGCAACCACACATTGCCCCAATTGTCCTCAGGAGCTGGGGGTCTCTCAGCTCTCCTGGAATGCCTCCCACTTTTGAAAGCATGTGACTTATACTTGAGAGAAGCCACTGCTGCTGCATATTATCCAGGGACTATCTGGTGCCAGACCATGTTGTTGAAAGTCTGTAAGAACCTGGGCGGGTTTCTCTTGCCTGTACCTCCAGGATTCCTTCTGGAGTCCCACCGGGGGCAGGAGCAGTACTAATTCCTCACTATCTGGACTTTTAGATCATTTATGTTGCTTTAGTCCTGGACTCTTGATGTTCTTGCCTTTGACATGCATATTTTTTCAAGTATCTGGAATGCTTTAATTGTTAGAGTGCAAACAATGTTCACTTATGAATCTGTACATCTGAACTGGAAGCAGGGTAGTAGCTAATATTTTAATGTCAAACCATATTGCATTTTAGAATAAGCCAAACTTGGCTATGATCATTTATGATACGATATGTGTATAGGTTTGGTTTGCTAATATTTTGCTTAGGATTTCTTTGTCTACATTTATAAGAGAGGCCATCCTATAAATTTCCCTTCTTTTAATTTTCCAAGCTTAGATGTCAAGGTCCTGCTGGTCCCGTAAATGGGCTGAGAAATGTTCTTTCATTTTGTAATCTCTGGAACAGTTTGGTTACAACAGATCTGAGCTCTTAAATATTTAGAAAAACTTCAGCCACTAGGCGACTAAGCTGAAGTTTGTGCGTTTGCATGTGCATGTGAGGGATTTTTGATTATAGGGCAATCTCCTTTGTCAGATTTTAAATAATTCAGATTTGCTATTATTTGTGCCAATTTAGTAAGGCTTTTTTTTTCTGTGAGTTTGTCTATTTCATCTATTTTTTTCTACCTTATTGATAAAGTGGTTTTTAACATCTTTATTTAGACATAATTCATATACAGTGAGATCTGTAGTCCAATGCTTGGCTGGCCACCAGCTCCAGGAAAACCTAACAAGAGCCTGGCTCCAGGGCCTGCATTCTTCTGTCCTGAGCCTACGCCCGCTCACCATTCCACAACTCCCGGCTATTCCTAGCTGCTCACTTATCTCTGTCTCGTCTGTCTTCCTTTGGCCCAAACTCCCACCACCCAAAAGCTGCCCCAATAGCCCGCCTCCCTCTGCCTGCTTCAGACACCCTCTCCACCCAGCAGCTGCTGGAGGAAGTCTCCAACACTGCTACTGGAATCACATCACTTCTCTGCTTGACTGCATGGCCTTCTGGGACTCTTTCCAAGACCTTGTGTGTCTCTACCTTCTCTGCACCTGCCTATGCCCCAGGTCCCTGTCCCTCTCCTCGGCCATCTCCACGCTGAAGTGGGTGTGCCCTTTGTGACACCTGCTGAGAGGAGCCTCCCTGGCCTCCAGGCACTGCCTGGACTTCCCTTTGCAAAACCCCAATCAACGAAATGCACATTTGCTGATCGAACGTATCGCTTCTTGCTCTGAGTCATATGCATCTCATATTCTTAGGTCATGTGGATCAATGAACAGTCATCAGATGAATGAGTGGGCCCGTTGCAAGCTGCAAATATGACTCTGGCAGCATCAAGTGGTGTTAACTACACTCATCTGTGTTCTTTGAGAAAGACCCATAAAAGAACATGTCCACCCACACGGCAGTGCCAGCCGTCCATAGCTGGCAGGGTGCAGGAGGAACTGTGAGTACTTGAGACACGAAATTGTGATTTTAGGATCAACCCTTGTAAAGCTAGGATGCTGAGAGCAACCTGAAATCCGGAGTTATTTTTGTATACGCTCCAGCATGTCCCCTCCGGGCAGATGGGAGGCAGGGCTGGCAATGGTTCACTCTCGGGGAGCATGCTGATTCCCATCTGGAGGGTGCAGGCCATCCAGCCTCCCTCGTCACCAGATCGCTCCCCCACACACGCAGGCAAAGCCCCTAATTGCTCTTCTACTAAAGTGAATGTCCCTGAATTCTAATTAACCAGGTCGCCATAGCTGTGTGGGTGCACTCGTGTGCCTCCTAGCCAAGGGCCTGGTGCTGGGCCTGTTGCATCTTTGCTGTTTCTCAGAGTGAGGGACTACAGAAACTGTCCCTGCACCTGTCACCGAGGCATGGAGGGTGTCGGCACCATCCCACCCCTGCCAACAGAGGGACACGAGGCTCACCGGTCACCCACAGGGAGCAGCCACGGTGCCAAGGCCGCACTCACCTGCCAGGAAGTGGGAAGAGCCCCATCTGTTCCTGGAACATGGGTCCCAGGTCAGGTTCCCGTGGGTCCCTGGGAGGCCGAGGGAGGAGGCGGGGGAGGAGGTGGGGGAGGAGGCGGTTTCCGCACTGGCGCATGACAGGGGAGACACAAGCTCCTATCCCAGTAGGCCGGGTTCCAGAAGGCAATATTCCCACAAGCAAAATGGTTGCATATTGACTTGCTGATTCCTGCTGACACCCCACTCACCCTCTGACCAGGACTCTGGAGGCCAGGGCTCCGGGTGGACAGATGTGTGTGAAATGAAGTGATGGGGAAGGAAGCCGTGGTGGGTGCACGTGGGTCCCCAGAAGGAGGTTCCAAGCCCAGCCAGGTTAGGGAACTCAGAGTAATACCACCCTGGGTTCGGATGAGCCCTAAATGCAATGACTGGAGTCCTTCTAAAAGAGGAGAGGACACACGGATGCACACGGAGGGGCCACGTGATGACAGGGGCTGTGATGACGGGGGGCACGGCCACAGCCCAGGAGCACCCAGGGGCTGGAGAGGCAGGGAGAGCCCTGCCCGGGGCCTCTGCAGGGAGCCTGGCGCTGCCCTCTCTGACCTCCATGCTGCGTGAGAATAAATCTCTGCTCTTTCGAGCCACCTGGACACTGGTAGTTTGTCACGGCTGCCCTGGCAAATGGCTGCACATGTCATCTGTCTTCAGGGCTTTCTTTTTAAGGAAATCTGCCAGGCTTGCTGCAGCTGGACCTGAATTAAAGGAAGTTGCTGGGCAGCAGCCAGAAATTGTCCCCCAAGATGACATAGGAGGTCAGGGGTGATGGGCTTCTATGCAGAGGGCTTGGTGGGGTGGGAGGCTCCCTACAAGGGAGGGACCCTGAAAAGAGTGGGCATGGCCCAGAGAGGAAAGGCTAGGGCCGGGCTGGAGAGGAGACCCAGGCAGACCAATCGTGAGGCTCCCCTATAGCAGCCCCCCAAAGGCAGATGTGAGACCACCTGAGGCTGAGGTCCCCAGCGTCCCCCCACGGGCCAGGAGGGCCTGCAGCTCACTGACCGCCGGGCGGGAGGCTCCGCGTTCACTGCACCTGCACCGGGCCGCGTGATTACAGCTCAGCTGACATGAACCCCACGTGGTGGGGCCACATCACCCACAGTTGTGCAGGAGGTAGGTCAGAGGCAGAGGTTTGGAGCAGTGGGGGTGACCCCAGGTGTTCCCAGTCCCCAAGGGGAGGCAGGAAAGCTGGGAAGAGTCTTGGTCCAGCACACACTCCACTCGGCGGCAGGTATGAAATCTGTCATCCTCTGTTCACTCTAGGATTTTTTTTTTTTAAAGGAGGGAAAAATAAGGCAAAACAAAATAAATCTTCATGCATCTGAAATGATAGGTGAATATTTTTTAAAAAAGAAAAGTAAAAGTAACACATGAGTTTGTGAGAGGCTCAGGAGCAGGGGTGCAGGAGGGGTTGGGGAGGGGTGTTGGGCCAGGCCCCAGGAGCACAGCCCCAGCCGGAGACCCCCCCGGGCCAGCCTGAGACCCCCCCCCCGGGCCAGCCTGTGACCCTCCCTGGGCCAGCCTGAGACCCCCTCGGGCCAGCTTGAGACCCCCAGTCAGCCCACGACGCCCCCCCCCCGGCTAGTCTGTGACCTCACCCCAAGCCAGCCACAAACTCCGGTGGGGGTGGCCACAGGCCCACGGTCCCCTCTCCAAACACAGGACGGATCTCACCTCGTTTCAGTAATGGATCCAAAAGCAACGCACTTGTCGTAAATCATTCCTGAAACAAATGCCAAACGCCGGGAACAGGGACGTGAGAGCATTGTGTGTGACCTGCCAGATTTCCCCGCCTTCCTGCAGTGAGGGGTGTGGAGGTCGCGGCCGGAAGGGGCCGCAGGTCTAGCGGCGATGCAGAGATGCAGGCGTGAGAAGGGAGGCCAGCACAGGAGGACCTCGGGGGGGGGACACCTGCATGAGGAGGGGACCCCGCGCTGGTGAGGCCCAGGCCGCACACCTGAGCCTGAGAGCCGGTGAAGCACCACGGCCTGGCCCCGGGGCTGCCCCATGCTGGCACGGCCACTCTTATCCAGAGCCGGGTGCGTGTCCGTGGGCGTCTGGGTCATGGCCTCCATGTCATGGCATCGCCAGCTGCGTGCGAGCAGGTGCCCGTGGCTCTGCGTGGGATCCCGTGGCAGGGTGGGCAGCTGGCAGCGCCGCTTGTGTCCGTGCAGTTTCTGGGACATTCTCCGGCTTCGATCAGCTCTGCCACCCCTCAAATCCCAGGGTACGTGTCCGTAGTTCTTGAGCAGAGCAGGAAGTGGAGCACTGGCAGGTGTGAGCACTGACGGCCGAGGGACCAAGGGGGAGCCCGCACGGAATATTCAACATCCACACAAAACCCGGTGCGGCTGGCGCGGAGATCCTTCCTTCCATGTTGACGCGGCCCTTGGGACGACCTGCAGTCCAATGCTACGATCATTTGCAACAGATGAAGAAACGGGGTAGCCTGGTTGCCACCAAGGCGCACGGGCGGGCTGTGCCCAGGAGCCGGGGAAGCGGGCGTTTGTAAGGGGCATGGCCGCACCTGCTCCAAATACACGGGGATCGTGGGAAATATGAGACGCAACTTGAAACAGGGCCATGTTCTCACCTGGGGAAGAGGAGCAGGAGAGCGGCCCCGGTGCAGGGGAGGGAAGTGGGGGGCGGGCCAGAGCCCGTGGAGACTCCACGTCAACGGGCGCCCACCGAGGCTCGCGGTTGCCCACCGTCTGCACCCCCACTCAGGTGCCTCCTCCTACAGGCAGGCCCCGGCCTCCCCCAAAGCCTTAGACCCACATGAGCCCTTCCTGAGCGGCCCATCCTGACTGCCCGCCGCCCACGCCGCTGCCACATGGCCCTCACCGCGGAGCCACCCGCAGGCGTCAGGACGGGACCCAGGGATGCCGTCCCAGGAGCAGCCCGGGCAGGAGCCCGAGGGCCTGGGTGTCGGCCCGGCCTGGGAAGCCCCATGTGGACGCCCAGTGTGGCTCCGCAGACGCTTCCAGACACTCCTAGCCCCGTGAACGGGAAGCTGCGTGGACACAGGGCTTCAAGAGCCAACGTGTGCCCTTCGCCCTCAGACCCCTCGTCGAGCTCTGGGGGTACACGCATGTGTGAGCACAGAACCGCGGGGCTGGGCTGCGCATGCCCGTTAGACATCTGAGCCTGAAGACGGTGCCGTATTCTTAGCCGCTCACAGCAAAGTGAGAAGAAGGTAGCAAAGCGGGCGTGCACATGGCACTTTCCCCTCCACACGCAGTTCACACGGTTCGCACAGGGTGTGACGTGTGCAGGGTGGGGGCTCTGAGAGCTTGCACCCTGCCCCAGGCCCTCTGCACACGGGCCTGGGCTCCATCCCTCGGTAGTAATTCTGTTAGAAATTAAAGTAGGCGGGACGCCCGGGCGGCTCAGGGGTTGAGCATCAGCCCAGGGCATGACCCCGGGGTCCTGGGATCAAGTCCCACATCGGGCTCCCCGCAGGGAGCCTGCTTCTCCCTCTGCCTGTGTCTCTGCCTCTCTCTGTGTGTCTCAGGAATAAATAATTTAAAAAAAAAAAGAAATTAAAGTAGGGAGCTGACACTTAGGTTCATTAATTCAAGTGAGAGCAATGGGCGCATGCAGGTAGACGTAAATAACATATTTTCACGGACAGTGGCGGTATTTTCCAAAACAAGGAAGCATCCAGTGACCGGAGAGGCCCCAGCCCCTATTTCTGTGCGTGTCCTGGATGCCCGGCTGCAGAGGGTCGTGCAGGCTTAGCCCAGCTCCGGCACCCAGTCTGCAGGGAAACCACAGCTGTGTTCCCTCTGGAAACCGCCATTGTGTCCTCGTGGGAGGAGGACGGCGCAACAGCCGACGGCATCTCGGTGTCACTGCAAACGCAGCTCAGACCTCACGGGCCCCAAACACGCCCCAGGGGCCCCCGTGAGTCCCTGAAGCAGATGGGGAGAGGCCCCGGGACAGACGCACGCCTGTGCTGGGACGACTCCAGGAGGCGCGGGTCGTGGACAGAGACACAGACCCACAGACTCACCCTTCACTGTGACGCGACTGTGAATTGGGAACAGCTTGGGCGGCACCCAAGCAAACAGGACGAAGGCAGACGTCGACTCTGGAACCCAGGACTTTTGGAACCGCGTCTGAACCCGGGAGGCGGTTGGCGAGCCCAGACATGGGAGGCCGTGACCTAGGGGGCAGGTGGGGAGGCAGGGCACCGCCGCTGGGGTCCGAGGCCCCCCTGGGAGACCGCGGCATAGTTTCTGCGAGGGGACAGCAGGCGCCCGGAGCTGAGGATGGACCTGGGTCCACAGGGGCTGGAGCTGGACAGGCCCCTGGAGGAAAAGGCAGGTCCCCTTCAGGACGCAGACCGTGCTCTGCGTCCTGAAGACTCGCCTTTTATTCCCAAGTTAACGGGGTTTTTTTCAAAGCAGAGTTCGCCGCGAGGATGTGTTTTTCTCAGACTTTGCTCAGAATGGAGTTTCTGGGAGCCCCAAGCTGGCCCTGAGATCCTGTAAACGATGCGGACGGGAAGGGAAACCAAGGTTAGAGCTGACTCCCGTCGCCCGACTCCCGGAACAACCGTGTTCCCCACCTCGTGAATCAGGACTCACGCCACAGGTTACCACCTCCTATGGCGCAGTCCACAGCCTCGGAGCTAAATTTTTGATGAATTCAACTGTAAAATATTCACAACCTGGAAATCTATAATACGACTCCTATTTTTACCATTTCGTTTCCTATCGGGCCCTGTAACTTCGACAGGCAGTATCAGTCACGAGTGCAGTGCAGAGACCAACACGGGGACCCCATGCCTCCCAAGGAAATTAAACCGTCCTCCCAGCGCCCAGCGCTCCCAGGGGAGCCACACGGACTGATTTTACAGGTCATCAGGATAAATAAGCGCATCCCCGAGGTCTCTCTGTCCTGCTCCTTCCTGCGATGTGGACACTCCCGAATGAACTCGCGGCGGTGAGTGGAGTTTGCAGCGGCTCGTAACTCATTTTGTCAAGCAGATGAGAAATGCCCCTTTTAATGGAAAGATACAGAAATGGATGATTAGTTCTTGATTGATGGTCACGTTATGTTGCTCAGGTACAAAGGGGTAGGAATAAATCGAAGTGCGACGTCCTCACGGCGGGACAGCTCAGCAACGGCGGCCCCAGTTGGGGACCCCGCCTCCCCCACTCTGCCTGCCAGAAGTTGCCCCTGCGGGGAAACCGAGGCCGGGCGAGGCTCCACCCCGCAGCCATATTCCAAACCCGTGTCTTCCTAGGGCCTAGAACATTCTGTCCACTTCATCGCAACGTGTGATTCTCGAGGAGATTGTTGGAAATGAAAGTGGATTCGCCAAAATCAGAGTAAAAACTGCTTCATCTCTGGATTTCTCTGGAGGAATTGTGGCCTCTGAACGTCGGGAAGGTCCCCACTGGCTGCCGGCTGCAGGGGCAGGTCTGGTGCCCCATCTCTCAGAGACGCGCCCCTTCTCGTTTCTGCTCCTTCCTCATTATCTTGACCCTGGTGCGTGCTGGGCCTTCCGAGTGGGGAGCGTGGGTGTGCAGGGAGCGGGGACTCCTCCCTGCACCTGCCACATCCCCGGAGGTTGAAGGGGGCTCCCACCCTGTAACCGTGCCATCCAGGGTCGGAGCGCTCACCATTTCCAACAGGGCTGAGAGTTGTGCTCGGGGAGGAGTGTGGCTTCGGGCCAGCTCAGTGAGAGGGAGACCACGAGAGGGGCAGGCGTGGGGGGGGGATGCCCGGCGACCCTGGACGGCGTGGAGGCGGAAGCCACAGCCCCGTGTGCTGGTGCCGGGGACATCGCTGAGAAAGGACGTCCCCGCATGCGTGGCAGGAGCTACTGAGTGAGGAGGCTGGAACCACACACGTGCCCGTGCTAGGGCTTCAGGAGGCCAGTCTGGGTCCTGGGGGGATTGAGGTGCCCACGGGGAAGCCCGGGTCAGCGTCAGACGGCCAGCTAGAGCGTGAGACTCCGGGGGACGGGAATTTGGAAGCCAGAGGCTTCGTCATGGATGTCGGGGGCAGGAACGGGCTGTGTCATCCGCAGAGCCGGGAGGAAGGCTCCGGGTCACAGCCCCAGGGGAGCTCGCAGGTGCCCGTTACGAAAGAAGGGAGACATGAAGGGATGCGTGGAGGCCGGCAGGCCGAGCAGGAGACTGAGCAGCACCCTAATCCGGAGTCCAGGGTTAAGTCGAGGACAACATCAAAAAAAGTAGAGTTCCACCAATAAATGTACGATGACAGATACAATAAAGGGACGGTCAGGAAAGTCGTGGGAAGCGTGTTGCATGGCTCGGCGCTGAATGACAGAGTCATCAGGACATGAGCATGAGCACTGATCCAGGATATCGTGAGTCGGGCACCTGCCAGCAGCAGCCAGGGTGCCAGCCCGCACGGTTCCTGTCCCCGGGGGTGTCCTGGGTGCTGTCACCCGTGGTGGAAGTGCTGGCGGGGAGGGGTGAGGTCCCCGGGGCTCTGCTCCCCTTCGCTGTCTGCAGCCATGGACCTGGAGGCCACACAGGCCGGTGGCAGAGCTCCCAGAGGCAGGAGCCGGGCTCCCTGCAGAGGGGACAGAGAGCCTCTGATCTGGACCCGACCTGAGAGAGGTCATCCCTTGTGTCACTCGGCCACCGGGAGTGCAGCGTTCATCTTGTGCGGCAGCTGGTGTGACCTGGTGATACAAACACAGCACCGAATAGTGAGAAACAGGACTTCAGAATTGAAAGTGATGCCCTGGGACGTTGTTTGGAAGGGGTGCCGAGGTGCCGAGGAGCTGTGACCATCCCCATCCCGCAGACCAGGCCCCGGGCGCCCGAGCCCACCGGCCCAGGACGAGGCCGTACCTGTTTCTGCACCACAAGCCTTCCCCAAACTGGTGGCGACAAGAACACATGTCCCATCTCTCAGCCAGGCCTACAGGTCCATTGGGCCATTCCGTGGATCCAGGCTGGTGGGAACCCCGCAGCTCTGCTCCCGAGGCCCCTCCTCACAGGCCAGCTCGGGCCTCCATGCGCAGGCCTGGTGGCACGCAGGGCGGGCATGAGCACCCCAGGTGTGCAGAGTGCAAGCAGACAGACGTGCAAACCTTCGGTGCACAGGACGGAGCGGAGGCTGAAGGCGCAGGTGCAGCCAGGTCGGCCCCGGAGTGCAGCCAGGTCAGCCCCAGGGTGCGGCCAGGTCAGCCCCGGGGCAGGCGCTAAAATGCGGGACGAGCCCGTGTCCGGGCGTCGGAGCCGGGAGTTAGACGCGGGCGCGTCCCTCTGCCATCCCAGTGCCGCGTCAGAGACGCGTCCACGCTCAGAACAGCGTGGAGCGTTTCCTTGGTTAATTTTAAGAGTAGGAGCAGGCAAAAACTCTCATCCGTTTCAGACCGTCCGTGATGTAAAATTTGTGAATGAAAAATGATTGAAATAATTAACCCGACGTTTAGCGATGATTTACCCCCAGGGGACAGAGCCACGTGATGGCAATTTGCATTTTCCATGAGTGTGGGTTTTCCAAATGTTTTACAAGGATGCACCAAGCGTATGTTACAGAAAGATAATTTAGGAAAAATCGCCGGGCTTTGCTTGCTGGGTGAACACACATCCCAGCTGTAAACACCCGAACGGGACGTCCTCTGACTCGGTCGCCCGGGCAGGGCTCGTGTGACTCCCAGGCTGCAGCCGCGCCATCCCAGCTCTGGGGAAGCCTGTTCTTGTAGGCCAGGGCCTCCGGCATCCGGGTCTGCTGGGTGTGAGACGCGTAACCCCGCAGGCCTCCAGCAAGAAGACAGAGGGGCACTAAATGGAATGACTCATGAAACTGGTGTTTGTAACATTTGGGCCCCAGACAGTGTGCTCAGCGCTTGAGTACGTTGTCCCCCGCCCCGGGCCCTCTCTGGCCACAGTGGCATGTGGTGAACCGTGATAGTAACAACAGCTAACACCTGCCCGTGCGGCTGTTCCACGTCGGGTGCTGGCAGGGACTTTGCGTGGTCGAGCTGCATCTTCACTGGCCCCCAGAGCCCCTTCACCGATGAGAAAACTCAAGCCCAGGGGCGGGCCGACCTGAGAGGACACCGAGGTGCCCACCTGAAAGGTCGCAGAGGCTTCTGAGCCCATGGGTGTCACCTGCAAGGCAGGGTTGGGGAGTCGGGGAAGACAGCCCAGACACCTCGGTCGTGGGGATGAGAGCAGCCAGCGCTGCGGTGGAAGCGCCTGCTGGCCTGAGCCGTGGCGGAGGAGCCGGGCTCAGCACGGAGCCGGGGGCAGGGACGGAGGGGACGGGGACGCAGGGACCAGCGGGACTGGACCGCCGGTGCTGAGGGTCACCGCACGGTATGTGGAGTTTGCTCAACAAGCTTTGAGGTTGGCTCGGGGGTAGGAACACAACCCCACGTGTGCCCACGAAGCAGCGTGCGGGTGTGGGCAGGGACTGGGCATCGGGCAGGAGGCAGGTCAGCTCTGGGAGCATGGGCGGTGGTCCGGCAGAGGGGAAGCAGTGAGATGAGGGGTGGGGGGAGCGTGAGGGGCTCCCACCGGGGAAGGGATCCGGTGTGATCTGGAGAAAGGAACCCCCCCTCACGCTCACTCTGCCGAAGACACGTCTTCCAGCAGCTCTTCGTGGAGTGGGGTGCACGGAGATGGGGGTGGGAGAGGCCCCAGGGCCACTCGCTGGACGCCGAGCACCAGGCTGGCTGACCACCCACCCGCGCAGGCTCCCCCAGGGCTGGGAAGAGGGGCGCCCATGGCCAGGGCACGCGACAGAGCTGCAGACGCCCCCTGGCAAACCTTCCTAACCCACCCAAGCTAGGAAAGGCCCGAGTGGTGGGCGGAGCGGGAGGGTCACACTGGGCTTCCCCGTCATGCCAACACCCAGCACCTGCCGCCACTTGCTCTGTGACGTCTTTCCTCCTTGGCTGTGTCGCATCATCAAGTGCAGGAGTGAGCTCATCCCCTGCTGACTCCCATTCAGTTCTCAGAGGCCAGAGGGTGGTTCCGGTTTCTGTCCTTTGCCCCCAAGGGGACTTGCTCCATGGGCAGGTGAGCGGAACAGGAGAAGGAGAAAGAAGGGGCTCCCCCACGACCCAGGTGGGCTCAGGTGGGCTCAGGTGCTCTCAGGTACACTCGGGTGCTCTCAGGTGCTCCTACATGCTCTCAAGTGCTCTCAGGTGCTCTCAGGTACACTCAGGTGCTCTCAGGTGCTCTCACATACTCTGCTCTCAAGTGCTCTCAGGTGCTCTCAGGCCTCAGGTCCTCTCAAGTGCTCTCAGGTGCTCTCAGATGCTCTCAGGTGCACTCAAGTACACTCAGATATGCTCAGATGCACTCAGGTGCTCTCAGGTGTGCTCAGGTACACACTCAGGTGCACTCAGGTACACTCAGGTAGGCTCAGATGCTCTCAGGTGCACTCAGGTTCTCTCAAGTGCTCTCGGGTGCTCTCAGTTACTCTTGGGTGCTCTCAGGTGCTCTCAGATGCACTCAGGTACGCTCAGGTATGCTCAGCTGCTCTCAGGTGCTTTCAGGTGCTCTCAGGTGCGATGTCAATGTCACTATCAGTGCCCCAGGTGATGAGGATCCTCCGCTCTAACTCTTCCTCCCAGTAGTCCCCCAGATGGTGGGTTTGGCTCCTATTTCTTTATAAATGCATAAGTTTGTAAATCCCCAAGCACGTGCGGTTGTCTTACTTCCTGCTGAATTGTCCCTTTTGTCCTGATGAGCTGTTCCTTTTATCTCTAATGACAGGTTTCACCTCCAAGGCGGCTCTGTCTGGTGTCTGCAGAGCCATCCCCATCCCTTAGCGAGGGCTCCCGTGGTACCTATTTTTTTCCTTCCTTTTAGTATCCATTCTCAAATTTCCCATGTCCTGATTAAAAACTGTCTCTTGTGAATAGCCTATAGTGGTTGTTTTCATGCAGCCAGATTTTTTCCCCTTAATTATTGTATTTACACCACTGACAAACAGTGGAGACACTTAGAACACAGGATTTCAGGGGGATGTTTTCACCGTCTGCCTTCTACGTGGCCCCTCTGTAATTTAATTCTTTACTCCCTTTTTTCTTATTAAAGGCCTTTTTTATCATTCCGTATTTTCCTTAATTTATTTTTCACTTTTTGCATTTTTTAAAGTCTGAAAGTATTTCAAAATACAAAGTCTAAACCCTCCCCCTCTAAATTCAGCTCCCATTGGACCCTGCTGCCCCAGCCCCCACCACTCGACCCTCCAGGACGAGCCTCCCACCAGCCCCCTGCCCCGCCCCGGCCCCACCAGTTCAGCTGCCACCCTGTGCACTCACGGTCTCCTTGTGTCCACAGCCACCTTGATGCTCAGCGGTCCTGGACCTGTCCTTGGGAAAGACCCCCGGAGCCCGGGAGCGCCCTCCCATTGTTCTCTGACACAGACGCGGGCTCCCTGTGCTTCCGGCCGCAGCCCTGGGCTCAGCACCTCACGGGCTCCGTGTCTCTATGCAGGTATCTCCCTCGAAATCTTGCCATTCTCTTGAGCCTCCAGTCGGCCAGGAGGGGAGCTCACTTTGTTGGACCAGGTTAATCCTTCCATCAAATTTCAAGACTTGGGGAGATGAGACATTGCCCCAACACATCATCTTCATCTCGGTTTGACTGGAATATGTTCATCGGGATCACACATTGTACATTTTTAATTTTTCAATGAAGATACAATCGGTTTTTCAACCCCGTCAATCGTACTGATTATAGGTTCTGCCTCTAGGGGCTTTTGAGGCCAAGTGTATCAATGGAGTCCGACCTGAAGGCCCTAAGCTACAGGAACCCGACGTTTCTGGGGCCTGTCCCTCCACTGACCCTTCACTGCTGCTCGGGTTCAGTCACAGTGGCTGCACCTGTGCTCGGCCACTTCTAAAGCAGTCTGTACGGCGACCTGAATGTAACGCTGGTGCCCAGTGTCCCCTGCCTGCCCCACGGGTGCTCTCCCTCCCTCGCGCTGCATCTGCTTCTTGACCGGCCAGAGGGGATCTGGGTATTTTTGTGAGATAAATGACCAAATTTGGTAGGTCTCACTTTGTCAAAATTAAAAGGGCATTATTTAGTGAAAGGGAATAGAAGGGAAGGGAGAAGAAATGGGTAGGAAATATCAGAAAGGGAGACAGAACATAAAGACTCCTAACTCTGGGAAACGAACTAAGGGTGGTGGAAGGGGAGGAGGGCGGGGGTGGGGGTGAATGGGTGACAGGCACTGAGGGGGGCACTTGACGGGATGAGCACTGGGTGTTATTCTGTATGTTGGCAAATTGAACACTAATAAAAAATAAATTTATTATTAAAAAAATAAAAAATAAAAGGGCATTATTTTAAGTCACGGTCCCCAAAGCTGGGTTATTCATCAAGTGGTGCTGGCTCACCCTCGGTGGGCGGAGCGCTCCTTAATACAGGTGATGCTCCAGAAAGTTGATGACTTGGTCATAAAAAAGATGCAAAATAAAATCAAGAATATATTTCACACGTTTTGCAGGGAGGGCAAAAAGCACTTGAAGCAGACCGTGGACAGGAAATATTGGTGACATTAGAACATGCTGAAAGGAAACGCAGAGATTGTAGCTGACGAACTAACGTCTGTGAAAGATGAAATCCTCTAAAGCCAACAGCAACAGCCAGACTGAGACAAATGGGCCAGAAAGTCCAGCGGAAAGAGAAAAAAAGAAATGAGGAAGAGGAGGAGACGCAGTGAAGGAACGAGGAAAGAAATCCAACCCCGGAAGCATTAAGCAAAGACAAAGTGAAAGGGAAATTGTTGGTCAAGAGCGGCAGGTGGGGGAGGATCGCAGAGCGCGGGTGACCCTGCTTTTGGCACCGCTCCCTCCGCCCCTCTTCGTGCTAAGCGACGACTTCTCGCTTCCACGGGACAAGGGCGGGAACATGAATGGCGTGGGCGGGACAGGGAAACCGGACACACCACACACGGGCATCTGTGCGCAGACATGAAGACCCGGGATGGTGCGGGGTGGACACACAGGCCCGCCTGGAGCTGCGGGCCCGCAGGAGGCAGTGCTGTCCACGGAAGAACAGGCGAACACAGGCCCGAGGACGCTCGGGCACCCAAGTCCTCACAGGGGCCATCGGGGTGCAGGCCTGGCGCCACCCCACCGTGAACACACGTCTGATCTCCAAAGCCCGGTGAGCCCGTCCCCGGGGCAGCGGCTGGAGCTGTTCCCTGTGCAGACCCTGCCCTCGCTGCCCAGCTAGAGCCCCGGCTCTGCCCTCAGCACGGAAGCCTGGGGTCCTTCATCCTTCACGTTTCTGCATCCTCGATTCTGAAATAGGACGGCATCGGGTCCCTTGGGGGCAACCACAACACCTACCACAGACGAGGACGCAAACAACGGGTTCTTTTTGCCACCCGATTCCTGGAGGCCAGAGTTCTGAGATCCGGGAGTGGATGGAGCTGGTTCTCCTGAGGCCCGTTTGCCGTGTAGACACCGTCCCTCCCTGTGTCCGTCCGTGTTCATGTCTGTGTCCTGGTCTCCTCTTCTTAGAAGGACAAGGACCATATGCATTAAGGGCCACCCCCCAGGGCCTCCTTCTACCCCAATCACCTCTTTAAAAACCCTGTCTCCAAATCCAGTCATGTTCTGAGGTCCTGGGAGTCAGGGCTTCAACACGAGGATTTGGGGGGACGCAGTTCAGCCTTAGGAAGGAGGAGCGGGGTCAGGGCCTGCCTCAGAGGGTACGTGAGAGCATCAAATGATGGAATATCTGCAATCCCTGCAGAATGCCGAGGAAGACCCCGCGCCCGACCTGGATCAAGGACTCTAAGGCTCCCGACACTCTGAGTCCAGCATGGGCAGTGGCCACGCCTTGGCTTGTCATCCTGAAGACCCCAAATCCTGATGGGACCGTGTTATAGTCATTGTGGGAAGTTCGATAATAACAAAAATTGTAGGGGCACCTGGGTGGCTCAGTGATTGACTATCCACCGGGGCCCCAGGATCGAGTCTGGCATCGGGCTCCCCACAGGGAGCCTGCTTCTCCCCCTGCCTGTGTCTCTGCCTTTCTCTGTGTGTCTCATGAATAAATAAATAAAATCCTTTTTAAAAAGAAAAGAAACCATAGTAGCAGCGAGCTCCGAGCGCCAGAGCCAGCATTCGAACACAGACCTCTGGCGTCCCAGCGCCCTCTCTAGACCGCGTTCCTAACTAAAATGGCACAAAACTGATAAGAAACATCTAAATCTTCAACAGGAAAAGATGCTGGTGCCCATCGTCAGGAGGCTGGGGGGTTACGAGGTTTCCAAGTCGTCCACATCCTCAGGGGATCCCCCAAGACAGCTCATGGTGTCGAGCGCAAGAGATGCCACGGGTCTGAGTGCCCCCTGACCCCGGGTCCCTCTCCAGTGCCCAGTGTCTCCGGCTTCTCACAGCTGCCATTTCCTTCTAACAGAAACCTGCAGGTCCCCCTACCTGAGGCCCGCGTAGTTTCGTTGTCCTGTGTCGAGAAATCAAGCTGACAGCAGTGCTAACAGCGCTTCTGGGGGACGCGCCCTCCCTCCGCAACTTTTGGTTTCGGTAATTACTGCCTGAGCCTCGAAGACTAGAAATCGTTCTTCATCTCACGCATGAGGAGTCTGCATCTGATTGATGACAGGCACGGAACCCCCGTGCCGTGGAGCCGCTCTAATTTGCAAGCTAAAACAATATTAGCAAATTGTTAATGGTCCGGAAAAGTGCAGTTGAGGCCTTAACGGTGGCGCACAGAGCTTGCCGACGGCCGCCGCTGCTCACCTGCCTTCCCGCGGTGGCAGCAGGAGCAGAGGCCCTTAAACTGCGTCACCGATGCAGGACGTGGCTGCCGGGCAGCAGAGGTGGGTCCTCGCCAGAGTGGACGCTGGCGCTGGGCCGCCCTCGGGGAGAGCCCACCTGCCCTTCCGCTGCTGCCGGACACCCTCTGCGAGCTCTTCTTGCAAGGAGGAGGTCGCTCTGCTGGGGACACGGCCCCCACGTGGCCCCGGGGCAGCCGGACATGGAGCTGGGGGCTCTGCGGCGTCCCAGATGTAGACGGAGCTCGGGGCGCTTGCGGGCTGCCCAGGTTTGGAGGGGAACGCCGTCCCTGCACCAACGGACGGCAACAGGGATGTCAGGTGGGCACAGTCCGTGGGGGGGCCTTGCAGCTCTGAACAAGCAGCGTTGAGGGCAAGTGGGTGCAGCGTCAGGCTAAGGGCAAGCTGGTTACCCTGGGACCTGAGGTCGGGAAACCCCAGGGCTGAGGCTCCAGCGCCCAGACACCCAGTGCTCGGAGAGCCGAGCACAGCCTCCTGGGCCTCTGGGAACCCGCAGGTTTTCTGTCAGTGCAGCTTCGCCCTAACAATACCGCAGGCGCCATGCGGGGCCCACGCAGCCCGTCCCACAGCGACATTCCCCGCGGGTTCTGCAAACACACATCACAGGGCGTGGCAGGAATGTGCAGGGCTGCGTGTGCACTGCGCCCAGCCCCCAGGCGCACTCGGGTCCACCGCTGTGTCATCACGGTTCTTGCTCAGAGTGCGTGCGTGGAGGCGGCAAGGGGACCAAGTTGCGGAGAAGGACGGCCCGCTCCCCCCAACGGTGCGCACTTAACCCTGCTCCCCTCTCAGCTGCTGCTGGGGAAGCTGGAGTCACGTCCCTCCGCACACGGATACGGGCGCCTCTCAGAAGTTCCTGGAATCACAGCCCGCTGCCCCAAGAGGCCACCGGCCCCTGTTGGGATTCCCGGAGTGTCCGCACGTCCCTCCTCCAGTCCACCCGCCTGATCTCTGACACGCCTGGCCCTGGAGCCACTTCTAGGATGTTTACCAGGGCAGCTGGGCGCCAGTGGGGACCCGGGCCAAGTCCGCACTCAGAGCCCCGTCCCCCTGAGGAGCCCCCACCCCCGGCTCTCCCAGGACGGAGCTGCCCAAAGACCCCGCCTCCTGCCCCACCCCCACTTCCCTCATGGCCCTGGGCTCCTGCACTAGGACCATCCCTGCAGCCCTGCAGCCTCACCTGCGGCAGGCATCTGAAGGCACCAAGCCCGAAGTTCTGAGGCCGCCCATCCCGGTTCAGGCAAGTTCTCTCTCTAATCCTACACTCGTATCAGTGCCCCCAAAGGGAGGGGCTCTTTCTGTTGTCATTGCCATGATTTCGGTGCCTGTACTGGGTTTGTGACGTTAAGAACACACCCAAACGCGTTCGCACGGGATCATACACTTCAATAGAAATTGCCATTTGTGGATCGCTGCCACGGCCCCAGACCTTCACATTGTGGACGTCACCTCACTTAATGCTTCACAAACAAGCCAGAGACTTAACACGACTGTCTCCATCTTGCACCAAAGAAGTGGAGAGGTGGGCGCAGGGAGTCGCGAGCCGGGGCCACGCGGGTCCCATGCTGCGCGTCTGTCGGTTTCTTCACATTGTTCACGCCAAAGACACAGACGTCTCCGCTTGTGACCACAGGGGGAGGAAAGCCGGGCGTGGATGTGCCGACCTCGCCGGCGGGGCCTGGAGTCCTGCGCGTGCCATGGGCCTCCAGCGGGAACCACCAGCCACGCCCGGTGCACAGGCCGGCCAAAGACGAGTCACAAGAACACATACAAAGGGGGGCGTTGTGGGGGGAACCCCAACTCCACCAAAGCATTTGGCAGGCTGCACCGTGATGATCACAAGACAGGTGCACAGAGGCACCACCGGGTCAGGGCTGCAATCGTGCTTGGCCCACCCACCTTCCGGGGCCAGGCCGGGCCCATGAGCCTCCTGCCGCCAGAGGAGGGCAGTACGGGGCACACCCGGATGGGTTCCCTGGGGCACACACGAGGCGGCGTACACAACTGCCAAGGGCCAGGTGTCTGAAATCCGGGTGTGGGCAGCACCGTGGTGTCCCTTGGAAGGCCCGGCGGGAGCACCCGTCATTGGGTCTCAGCTCGTGGTGGTGCCCACCTTCCCGGGGGCCCCGTGGCCTCCAGACACAGCACCCGACCTCTGCCCCCGGGCATCCTTCTGCCTGCCCCATGCCCACTCATCCTAGGGGGACACCAGTCACTGTACTGCGGTCCCTCCGACACCAGGGACTCACCCCAACTGGGTCACTTTTGCAAAGACCCCATTTCCGACTAAGGTCACACTCACAGTTTCTGGGGCCTGGACGCCAATGTATCTTTTGGAAAACAGTTCGGCCCGTACATCACTGAACACACGCTGGGGATGGGACAGGCCACCGGGAGTAATATCGATGCTTGTTATTAAATTATGAGACAGGATAAGCCCATTAACATGTTACATACCCTGTTTTCACGATAAAGCCTAATCGCTGCATTATAATAACTTTGCCAAAAGAATGGTCAGCAAGAATTAATCTCAGGATCAATAACCTCAGAAGTACTTGTAATTCAAATGAACTCTTAATTCTACTGACGCAGGACTCAGCTAACCTGACACGTGGCCGATCCAGTTCAGCAAAAACACACTTGTGATGTGGAGTCAGAATGCGGGTCACAATGACTCACTGTCCCCCGCGGTCTCCTTGAAGATCCTGCCACGAGGCCCCTCAGGGCACTGGGTGCATTCACCCGCCTACCCACCCACTGAGCGGGTCTCTGACATGCCGTCCACGAGGGTGTGCAGGCTTTGGAGGTGGGGGGCACTGTTGACAAGGTTGCAGACTGGCCACAGGAGTGGTCTCAGGCCTGCCGACAACCGCCGGGCAGACGTGAGGTGTCAGCGGGACTGGACCAACCAGCATCTTTGGTTGCAAGAAAATCGACACAACTAAGACCCTTTCATCACAGGAGAGTCAGAGGAAGATCCCACATGTTTCCTTCCAAAGACCCAGGGAGTAATGGAGGGATCGGAAAGTGGGCCTCGAGGGGAGGTGGCAGCAACGGCGGGCGGCGGGTGACCACAGGAGGGACACCAGGGACGTGACTCATGCCCGGACACAGAGGGGAGGCAGACACGGAGGCCTCCTGACACAGCTGTGTCTACACGGGGGGACAGAAGCAACCCCGGGGTCACACCGGTGTTTACCAAAACCAGCACAGTCATCTTCGGAGGTTCATTCTCAATATGACCTTCATGGCTTCCAGAGGAAACGAGCTCCCGTCCGAAACTCCCCATCACACAAGGAAACACCTCCATAAACGAGAGTCAGCACCGTCACACCGCGCGCCCAAGGGTGGGGAGTCTGCAGGAGCACGTGTGGGCATCACCGACAGCTACATGAGAAGTCAGTAATCAGCAGGCACAATTTTTTTTTAAGGTTTTATTTATTTATTTGAGACGGAGAGAGAGAGAGAGCACAATCAGGAGGAGGAGCAGAGGGAGAAGCTCGGAGCCCGATGCGGAAGTTGATCCCGGGACCCTGAGATCATGACCTGAGCTGAAGGCAGACGCATCACCGACTGAGCCCCCCAGGCACCCATGACAGGTATGATTTTTAAAACCACAGGTTTCAAAAAAATAATAATAAATAAATAAATAAATAAAATATAAATAAATAAATAAATAAATAAATAAATAAATAAATAAATCCCACAGGTTTGAGATGATAAACACAGTCCTAACCAACAAAAGGCTCAAAAAACACATTACGGAGGGAAGAAAACAATACTGAGCAGTGAGCGACGGTGCATGAAGCACGAATCAGCCCGCGTGAGATTGGGTGACGCTGCTGTGAGGAAAGGTACAGAATGTAACCCTGGGACACAGAAACCAAGGTGCAGACCATGAGAGAAACGGGACATAAGTGTGCCTAACGGGGCTTTAGGGGAAGAACACCCAGGAGGACAGACGACCTGGCGAGTCCTGTGAAGAGACCCAGCAAATACGCAGAGTCTCCCACTAGGTCGGAGACCAGGTGAGGCAACCAGAGGCGATCAGACATTGTTCATCAGGAGGTGGGGAGACCGGCTCGCTGCAGCAAACATGGGAAGGTGGAGAGAGCAACAGCTTTGTGCATTTGAAAACTGTAATAAAATACACAATTCTCAAAAGCATTAAAATTTACTTAAGAAAAAACAGAAATTCTCATAGTCCTACAAACAGTGAATAAATGTAGCACATACGTCACCTTCCAGGGACAGGCCATCCTGTGCTAATAAAAACTTGCAAAGACTAGAAAAGAAATAAATATCCTCTAAATCCTTCAGTGGTCTCCCAGAAGTCTGGTAACAGAACAAAGTATAGATGTTAAAAGTCCAAGCAAAACAGGGGTAGAATTATCTCATAATCAATAAAAATATGTGTTTGATTCATCTAAGACATACGAGAGTGGTTTTACATGCGAAAAATATATAATTATCACTCAGCAAATTTACTTATTAAGAAGAAATGAGGATGTTATGATTACCCTGGTGTATGCAAAAGAGTATCTTGTAAAACCCAGTATTTATTTATGATTTCAAAAATCACGATTTTAAAAAAGCTCTTAGAAAAACAGTAATAGAACAAATCGTCCTGGGATGTCTGGGTGGCTCAGCGGTTGAGCGTCTGCCTTCAGCTCAGGGCCTGATCCCAGGGTTCCGAGATCGAGTCCCACGTCGGGCTCCCTGCATGGAGCCTGCGTCTCCCTTTGCCTGTGTCTCTGCTCTCTCTCTCTCTCTCTCTCTCTCTGTGTGTGTGTGTGTGTGTGTGTGTGTGTTTCATGAATAAATAAATAAAATCATTAAAAAAAAATAAATCTTCCTTAACCCAACAAATGCGGCCAACCAGAAACATGCAGCACACAGAACTCGCACAGGAGACCTGACTCTGTGCAGATGGGCAGCCACAAAAGACGGTTCTTGAGATGATAACAGAAGGTCTCCTCATGCCTGGGAACGATTGCTTAAAGCAAATAAACAAATATAAAACACTAACCATAAAATTAGACATTTATTAATATAATTACATTAAAATATGAACATCTGTTCAACACAAGACACCATAGAAACTGAAAAAAGCGGCAAATTGAGGGTTGTTAGTAACACGGAGCCAAACCGTCAGCGGGAAAGACACATAACTGAACAGAAACAGAAACACAAACACAGACGAAACCCACGATCTCAGGCAGGACGCTAGGTTTTTACACAACGTTTTGTGACTTATGTCACATATATTATCTTACATGTATCAAACATAGAGGAAGTTTATTAATTCACAAGAATTAAAATCCCAGAGTTCACGAGAGCCTGGTGTCTGAGGTCATCAGAGGATCAGTGATGTCACCAAACATCCTTTTCTTCTGGATTTCTCTGCAGAGCCTTCCACAGGCCTTTGTTCCAGGTGTGGCTTCCTTGCTGGTCACGGGTGGTGTCCCCAAGCACTCAGCTTCTTGCTTCTGCCCTCACCGCGAGCAAGAGGAATCCACCTCCTGCTTCCCTGGAGAAGCAGCGGGAATCTCCCCTGCGCCACCGCGGGGCAGCCACGCTTGCCTCCAACACACCCCTGGCCGAGAGCGGAAGGAGCTCACCACTCAGCAGGGACTCGGGGGTGGGCACCTGAAGGGAGGAGGGGGACCTGACTGACTGGGAGCAGCCAGAGGTCAGGGTCAGGTCAACGGGGAACCAGGAAGAGTGGAAGGTCAAGATTAGGTCAGCAGAGAATCAGGTGCAGTGAGAGGTCAAGGTCAGGTCAGCAGAGAACAGGTCAAGGTTAGGTCAGCGGTGAACAGGGAGTGGTGGGGGGTCAAGGTCAGGTCAGTGGAGAACTGGGAGCAGCAGGAGGTCAGGGTCAGGTCAGCAGAGAAGCTGAGTGAGCAGCCGAGCAGGTGTCGGGCCGTAAAGGTGTGCCTGTAAGTCCTTCTGCACTCAACTGTCTCCGGCACAGGCCTCTGGTCCGTGTGCTGTGTCCTCTGCACCTCAAGGAGCAACGTGCTCACCGCGGGTCCATAGGGAGCACAGCCAAGCTCGGGACACAATCTGCCACCAGAGTGAGGACTTTGAAACCGCGGGTGGTGGGCTTTGAGGACGTGGGCTCCGTGAGCAAGGCAGCCCCCACCTGTGTGCTCACCTCCAGAGCCGCCTCCGCCCATGTGGCAGGACCAGAGCGCCACTCAGAGGCCGGGGTGACAGCCCACCCCCGGAGACACGAGGGGCGCTGACCTGCCTGCCTGCCCCCCCGCCGCCCCTCACATGGAGACGTACACGTCCCGCTCACAGGGACCCCCGCACGGCCGTCGCCGTGTGCTCCTCTCCCCCGGCGTCTGGGCCAAAGCGCCCTGACTCGCCGCTCTGATCTCGGGGTCGGGCCCCCGAGGGCCCAGGCACATCAGCTTCCGGCCTTGGTTGGTTTCTGTCTCTCATGGTTCCAGGCCGGACTTGGTCGCTCCCACATTTGAACATTTTTGGAAAGAGAAGGTGCTCCCACCGCCGTCATGGCAACACACAGACCGTCTGCTCACAGCCGAACCCCAGGATGTGACAGTGCGTGTACGCGTGTCAGACGCGGGGGAGGGGGGGGTGCGCACTGCCCTGGTCTGGTCCGCTTCACGACACAGGATCAGTTTATCCATCCGTGGTAGCTTCTGCCCGGGGCCACACACTCATCTTCTGGGCAGCTGGGGCTCACGCCAGTGTAGACCCAGTGTAGACCCTCCCCCGGGGCTGCAGCAGGGAGGGGGAGAGGGGCAAGCTGAGGAGCCCTGAGGCCACGACCCGTCTTCACGGCCATCGGTCCCCAGCGCCGGCTGCTGGTTGGCAGTGGGCAAGACCCATCTGAGCTCAGAGAAGCCTGCGATGTAGACCACCCGGAGTTCTGCTCTTTTAAGTTCTGAGTATTTTAAAACCTCTCACCTCGTGGAGTCTACGTGCTGTGCAACGAGGTGGAGCCCGGAGCACAGGAAGCCCAGCACTCGGGGCGAATCGTGTGTGGACGGCGAAGGCACCGAGGAGCACCATCCATGCCCCACGCACCCACACCCCTGCGCGCCCTCCCTGACCCTGCTGACAGCATCCTGGAAACAGCAGGGGCAGCGAGCTGGGTTGACAGCACAGGGACCACACGTCATCAGAATATTTCTTTTTTTTTTTTTAATATTTATTTATTCATGAGAGACAGAGAGAGAGAGAGAGAGGTAGAGACACAGGCAGAGGGAGAAGCAGGCCCCATGCAGGGAGCCCCACGTGGGACTTGATCCAGGGTCTCCAGGGTCAGGCCCTGGGCCGAAGGCGGCGCTAAACCACTGAGCCACCCGGGCTGCCCTCAGAATATTTCTAAAAAGAGAAAATGCAAACAGTATCAGGAAAAGCCAGATCAATGTTGTTTTTAAAGTAAACACAGATTTTCGGCAAGACCCCCGGAATCGGATTCTTTTCTCACGGGTTCAGCATCCGCCAGGCTCCTCTCCCGTGGGCTCCAGGCTCTGGGCCGACGTGGCCAAGGTATTGGGCAGGGCAGGGATGAGGTCAAGGATGGGAAGGTGGAAACGCATGTCTACAGGGAGCGGGGAGGGGCTCCAAATCCGCCTGCGGGAGGACAGGCCGGACCCTCGCTCCTCTCCTGGCCCGACCCCGCACGGTCGTCGCAGGTGCACCCGTGATGTCCGACAAGGGCCCACCCACCCGGGTTCTAGAAGGAAACTCTGAAAACGCTCCTCCTGCTGGAGCCTCTGGGGCCTCCCTCCTGTAGATGGTTCCACGGAGAGTGGAAACCCGGAGCGGAGATGATAAAGCCTTTACAGGCTCCTCTCGACATGCCTTTTCTCAAACCTTCCAGAAGCAACCAGCCCGCACCCCCTCCTGGGTCCCTCCGCCCCCATGTGATGCTGTGTCACAGGAAACGCACCTGCAACTTCGCTTGGTAAGTTGAGTCCCCGCATTTCGGGGTCGTCCTGCGCGTCTACACGCAGAAATATTCAAGTGCAACTGAGCGCAGGGCCCAGGGCAGCCAGGCTTCGGATCCAGGGGCAGAGCCTCCAACCTGATGGGCGGTCGCCCTGTCCCCTCTACGCCCGTCACCTCCCCTGGTCACCACGGGGCAGGTCGCCCACGCGCACCCGGCCTTCGCGATATTAAAGACCCGAGTCCTTGCAGATGAGGGTCCAGACCCGCTGCAATGAAAGAACCACAGTCCACAGGCACATTATTGAAGACTATTATTTTTAGATTTTGATTCATTTTGTTAAATGAGTCTTTAAAATGATGTTCCAGTTGACATTCCTTCCATTGTTATAAAAATATCTTCTCCCCGCAGACTTGCTGACTCTAGCAGACTATTTTTTTTAATCTTTGCTTAAATATATAAGCAAAAAGAATGTAGAATTTGGCTTTTTAATAAGGAATACCTTGATTATATAAAACATACATCAGAAATGTTTATTTCCCGTTTCGTGTTCGCTGCTTTGCAGTTTGACCATTTTCCTGGTGGTTGCAAGAAGACGACGGCGCAGCTGTAATGCTGGAGGAGCCCGTGGGGGCCCCGCAGGTGAGACTCCCCAGCCTCCCAGCTCATGAAAAGCCCCAAGACGTCCCATGTCGCTCTGTCCTGAGGACAAATTTCCCCACAGAGACGGGACAGGTCCCTGCTCTCTGCTCTTCTTGGAAAAAATAAAATCAGCCTAAGCTTTTACACTAATTTCTTCTGTGAAAAGAAAGTGAAAAAGATAGTTTCGGGGATTCTCACATCCCGTCCCAACGCCCTGACCCGGACTCAGGAAGCCCAGTGGCCGTGGTTTCCCCGAGGCCCCACGTGGGACTGCGGGTGTCCGTCCCATCAGCCTTAAGGAGTTCAGCTCGGCCAATCCACAGCTGGATCCTTGGCCCGGAATCGTCACCACCCCAGGACCCAGCACGGCCACCTCTGTGACGCTCGCTCCCCGCGACCGCACTGGCACCCAAGGGTCTGAGCTCCGGGGCCGCGCCCTCAACTGCAAGGCCTGCCCTTGTGATGAGTCAACCGACCCAGCGCGTGAGGCGAGTCCCCTCTGTCCCCCCACAGCTGGCCCCGCTTAGGCATCCGGGCCCCCCATGGCTTCAGAGATGCCCCGTCCCACCACCCCTCCTGCCCACCTGCACCCCTCCTGGCCCTGGGTGGGGGGGACCTACTGCTTCTGCACTTACCTCAGGGGCAGGCAGGAGGGAGAGGAGGGGCTTCAGTTCCAGCCTCCAGCCAGGCCTAGCAGCGCCTCCAGCTCCCTCCTCCAGGACCCTCCTCCAGGACTCTCCTGCAGCTCCCTCCTCCAGCTCCCTCCTCCAGGACCCTCCTCCAGGACTCTCCTGAAGCTCCCTCCTCCAGCTCCCTCCTCCAGGACCCTCCTCCAGGACCTTCCTCCAGGACTCCACCAGGGGAGGGGCACCCTAGGGGCAGCCTGCAAGCCTTGGCCACTGACTGTGGGCCCAACTCTCAACAGCCCACATACGACCCAGGGTTTAATGCTTAGAGATGCCAGTGAGGAAGAATCTGAGCCTTTTCCTGAAAGCCAGGGAACGTCCCTACAGCGTTCAGAATCATCCCTGGTCAAAATTCTTAACACCCATGGGTAGCGGGACAGCATACCACGTAGGCATCAAGGCATCGTGATGGGATGTTGGCGACAAAGGGATCGAGCAGGAAGCTCGGAAACAGAGCCACGTACTAGCAGCAGCAGCCCGTGCCCCCTCGGGCCAGACAAGTGACCCTCTGAAACGCCAGCAGACCCAGGAGCACCACCTGGGGCCTGAGGAGGGGAGAGCCCTGTCTCCACCTACTGGGACGCAGGGGGGCACGTGTGTTGCTCCCCACAGCCCTTAGGTAGGGCCGGGCTGCCGAGCTCTGGCGGCTGGAGCACATGAGTTCATGAGGCCACATGCGGCCTGCTCCGAGCCCGACAACACTCGGGATACCCCGGGCCTCACGTCTCCTTCTGCAGTGACTTCCGGAGCCACTCACCTCAGCGGCGGATTGGCAGGAGGGGTCATCCCGAATCCCGGCTGGAGCCGCCAGCCCCGGAGCGCAGCACAGGGCGGGCAGGTGGCCCCGTGGCTCGTCACGGCCTCACACCACCCCGCACAGCTCCAGGCATGTCGCAACCTGGGGCGAAGAAGACGAACCTTTAGAATTTCCAGCACAAAACATGGTTAGACATCCACATGAACCGGATGGGAGAAAGTTTTTCTTTTTGAAAAGTGTTTGGTTGTATTCCAGGTCCTTGGCAGGACAATATGTTTTTTAGAACCAGCTTGCCAATTTCCATGTTTTATACGCGGGCTGTTGGGATAAATTAATCTGGAGAGAACAGTCAGCTCACGAACACTGTGTCTCCAGCCCACAGAGGCGGCTCCCGAGCTTTCTGGCCACTGAGCTGACTGCGCTCAGCAGGGCTCTGCAGCTCCCGCGCTGACCCCACACAGCCTGCGGGGACGCGCTCCTTGACACGATGCACTGCGGTCCGAAATGGGGTTCCTTAACTCACTTTCCACCCGTTTATTGCTGGTTCCACTAACACAACGGTTTTACTGTTGACCCGGTTACCACGCTAATAGTTTTCCCGTAGACACCTCAGGATTTTCCACATAGACAATCCTGTGATCTAAAAACAAAGGAAAAATAAATAAATAAATAAATAAATAAATAAATAAATAAATAAATATAAAAACGAAGAAAATTGTGTCCTTTCTGTGTGAATATAGTGCACTCGTGGCCCTCGTCTCGGGGCCTTGCTGTCCCGCAGCCAGTGCGCTGCTCCGTGCAGGGGGGGCAGGTTCTGACCGTGTTCCTATTCTTCAGAGGAAACAGTCAAGTCACGGTAGTATGCATGGTGTTACCTGGAAGGTGCCACCTGGAAGGTGCCACCTTGATGATGCCAGCTGGATGATGCCACCTGGAAGGTACTACCTGGAAGGTGCCACCTGGATGATGCTACCTGGAAGGTGCTACCTGAAAGGTGCCACCTGGGTGATGCCACCTGGATGATGCTACCTGGATGATGCCACCTGGAAGGTGCCACCTGGATGATGCCACCTGGAAGGTACTACCTGGAAGGTGCCACCTGGATGATGTCACCTGGAAGGTGCCACCTGGATGATGCCACCTGAAAGGTGCCACCTGGAAGGTGCCACCTGGATGATGCCACCTGGAAGGTGCTATCTGGAAGGTGCCACCTGGATGATGCCATCTGGTAGGTGCTACCTGGAAGGTACCACCTGGATGATGCTACCTGGAAGGTGCTACCTGAAAGGTGCCACCTGGGTGATGCTACCTGGAAGGTGCTACCTCCTGGAAAGTGCAGCTGATTTTTATCAAGCTGAAGTTTCACTACATCCTGTATTTCTGAGTTTTATCATGAATACATGTTAAGTGTTGCCAAATTGTTTTTCTACATCAATAAATAAGATTTTATGTTTTTTCCCCTTTTCTAGTGATGAGGGAAATCCCACTGACACGTGTCTGAACACGAACCAGCTCTGCACTCCCAATAAAGCACTTTGGGCCATGATGCATCATGTGGGTTTGCTTGGGGCCAGGCTCCTGCTGCGCGTGTTCCCTGGGGGATCCTTCCGTCTGTCCTCAGGAAGACAATCCCTCTGTGATGTCCTCCTCCCGGTGATTTCTCAGGCGGCCGTGTCAGGGTTTTGCTGTACAACTGGTGGTGAGGTGTTACTTCCTCTTCCATTTGCTGGAAACGTGGGGCGACGCTCTTTCTGCCTGAAAGTCTTCTCAGGATCCATCAGCCAAACCCCGTGACCCTGTTGTGTCTGTGGAAGGTTCCTGTCGCCCTGGTAGACACAGAGCCCTCCGGAGCCCGGGCCTCTTCCCAGGGCCCGGTCCGCCTGCAGACGGAGGCTTTCGCACACTCGGCCCCGTGTCCCCGGCCATCGCCACTCGCGGCCCCTGCCCCGCTGCTCACCCACGTCCATGCGTTTCCCCTCATGTAACTGCGAAGGTGGAGACCCACGTTCCTGAAATCTTTTCTTGGTTTCCAGTTGAAGCATTTGAAGCTACAGGATTACCTCTGATCCCCGGATTCTCTGCATCCCACCAGCGCTCACATCTCGTCTTCATCTCCCATCACGTGCGAGCCGTCGGGCTTCCCGTTGGGCTCTGGGCCGCTCCCCACTGTCGCCCGCGCCCCATTCATTCCTGCGGGTCGTCAGTTCACGGTTTCCGGGCACCGAGCCCCAGCCGCAGCCAAGCGGGTCCGTCCCTGCTTAGGCTGGTCAGTCCCTGCATCCTTGGGGTCGACGGTAGCCGCAGGCGTGCTCCCTACAGCTGGCCTGGCTTTGCGATGCTCTTCAAGACCCCGCGTCTCTTCCCGGGCCCCACATATTTTCTTGAACTTCTTCGGCGTATTTGCGACAAGGGCTTTGAGCTTTTGTCTGATGACTGTCAGGATGCAGTTTCCGCTGCGGCAGCATCTCCCATTTCTGTGCATGTGTAGCGGTCTCTCCCGCCGGGGGACGCTGTGCACCTGCTTTGTGGGGACCTGGGGTTCCCTTCCTCCGAGGGCCCAGCGGCTCCGGGAAGGGTGGTGACCACCACGGGCCTGGTCCCCTGCCTCTGGGCCTGCCAGGCCTCACCTGGCACCGCGTCCCATGTGCAGCACTGGGGGACAGGGAGCAGGATGTGTCCGCGCGGCCCCGGGGCAGCCCTGGCCCCAGGCTCTGTCCTCCCTCTTGGTGCCCAAATGGGCCTCCCCGCGGGCTGAGTCCTGGAGGCGCCGACAGCAGGGCCTCCGTCCCACCCTCCCTGCCGCCCCCTGTGGCCCCTCCACCCAGCCCACCGCCGGGATTTGCAGGGACCCAGACCCATCTCTGAGGCCCCTCTGCCCTGCCTTTCGGACCACGTCCCCAGAGCACGAGCTGGGAGGCCCTCCTCTGGGGTCACAGTCTGCGGGGCCAGCCTGCCTCATCAGCGGGGCTTACGGTGCGGGGAGCTTCCCACCAACACAGATCCCAGGACACCGAGGTTTTCAGAGCACCCGGTGGACCCTCCCCCTGCACGGCATTGCTTGGTGGTGGTGGCTGCGGGCTTCTCCGCGCACTTACGGGAACTTGAGAGGGCCGGAGGGTCACTCACAGAGAACTGCCAGCTGACAGGGACAGGAGAGGACCCCTGCCCCTGTGCTCTGTGAGCAAGCCGGCCGTCGTGTGAAGGAGGGTGGGCCCGAGAACAAAGATGGGGGCACATGCTGTCCCCTCCACTTGCTGTCCCCACAGAGGGTTTTGGGTCCAACCCCGCCCAGACGCTTCGCCAGGACGCCAAGGGGTCTGGGACACCAGCCCGGTCCGAGGCCTCAGGCTCCAGCGTCTGCGGGGCCGACTGTCCAGGGCTGGCATCTCAGGGTGAAGTAGGTACACGGCCCCATGGGGGCAGCTGAACCGCAGGGCCGGGCTGGGCACCCCCAGGGCTCCACAGCCCCACGGACAGCCCTCCCCGCCCCTCCCCTCCTGGCCCAGGAGAGGCACCGCAGAACACATTTCAAATGAGGGTGTTTATCAAAGGTGGAAAAAAGAAACTAATTATGTGACATGAAAGATGTTTGCCTCCCCAATCCCTAGACCGAGGGTTCTCTCCAAGCAGCTGTTAAGCAAAAACTTTCATCTTCTTGATCACTGATGACACGGCTGCATGTGGCTAATTCTGCACATAAAGTAACAAGCTGACAACCCACAGCTCGGCCCGTTGCACGACCCTGAACCCTGCACAACCATCACCCTGCAGTGCCCCCTGGGGTCATCAAAGCAGCTGGCCAGTCTGGGGACCATGGAGACCGAGTCACCCCCTGTGAGCCCAGGAACCCAGGGAGGGAGCTCCAGCACGGCGAGGAAGGGTGGCCGAGCCCGCCGACCCGCGGTCACCACGCGCCCCTTCTGTGCAGGGCGGCCGCGGCCTCCGGTACGACAGGAGGCAAGGACCCGGTGCTGGCCGCCAACGGCCGTGGGAAAGCGCCCTGGACGTGGCGGCCGTGATGGCGAGCTGGTCAGCAGGGGGCGGGAGCTGCACCCCACCCCCCCTGTCCACGGGGCAGCGGGTCTCCCACACGGGGGGGGGGGGGGGGGCGGCTGGGCAACCCGAGACCCGAGACGCCCACCTGAGACTGAGCGCCAACCCCTGCATCCCATCCCTGCAGCTGGGCTCACAGCTCCTTCCCTTTGAAATGCTAATTCATCCATTAATTCCAGGTCTCCTTATCTCCTTCTTCAGGCATTTTTCTAACCCTCAAACCCCAGGACCTCCTGCTCTGATGTAATGAGGGCGGCAGCCGCTCCCCTGCGTGGACCCAAGCACCCCGGGGTGCCGCCGGCCGTCCACGTCCATGTGCGAGTCAGCACACACAGCCCCCCTGGCCTGGCGCTCATGGAGCAGGATCCTTGACCAGCCTCACCCCTTCCCGAGCCTCAGTTTCCCCCTTCCGGTCAAGGAGATGGGGCGCTAGCTCCTTTGCCCCCTTTCTGGCTCTGGGACCCCACTTCCTCTCACGGGCTCTGCGGCCTCGGGTGGGGTCTTCAGCACCGTGTCCCTGGGGCGTGGTCCTGAGTGACCGCACAGGGCCGTGGGCACGGGTGGTGACAGCCTCCCGGGAGGAGCTGCCCCAAAAATCCCTCCTGCAGCCCCGGCCCAGTCTCCAGCCCACGCACAGCGAGGCCCATGAGACAGCAGATCTGTGTGTGCGCACCCGCTGGCACCTCCCCACGGCCACGCACGTGTCCCCCAACCCACTCAGGGCGCTTTTGGGCCAGCGGGGGCACGTCCCCGGGGGTGTGGCTGGGCATGCTGTGCACGTGAAGGGGGGACTATGACCGGGGGTTGTGACTTGGGGCTGCTGTGCGCATGACGGGGGGTGTGGCTGGCACGTGGAGTCTTGCGGGGTCGCCATGGGGGCCGCACCTTCGAACCCCGCTCCGTGGACTCTGCACCCCTCCCCTCGGGTCTGCTGAGCACAGCCAGGGTCCCCAAGGCTGTGGGGGAGCAAGCGTGACCCCAGGAAAGGCCCTGACAAGGTCTGCATGATGCGCAGCCGCCTACCGTCCTCTGTGGGGTCAAGCGCCGCACACGCAGGCAGCTCCTGTGGGCATGAAAGTGCAGCTCCTTTTCCTTTACAATCCCCATGGGCCTGGGGGTGACGGCCGCGCACCTGCTGCCCCGGAGCCTCCTCCGCCCAGGTCACCAGGGCCACCCTTCCTCCCGGGCATGCACAGGAGCATCTGTGCACAGCGACCCCGGGGCCCAGATGCGCCCGGACCCTACTGGGCGTACAGGCAGGTTGGGGGCACCTGAACCCTCCCCACAGGACAGGCCCCTGAGCCAGACCACACTGTGTGCCGAGTGTCCACACGCGTCCACGCTCCGGAGCCAGGCGGCTGCACCTGTGCATTTGGGGCCAGAGCCGAGGGTGGGGTGTGTGGCAGGAACGCACCACGGAGCCTCCCCACCCCCACCCCGGGACCCACCCCACCCCCACCCCACCCCCACCCCCGGGACCTACAGAAAGGCCCGCGTGGTTGCGACCTGGGGCCCCGGAGCCAGCGAGCAGTGCCCCAGCCCTTGGCCCCAGCTGGCCAGGCTCACAGGCGCCCTGCACACAGCCCAACTCAGCCCCACTCACCCCTGCATCGCTAATGAAGGCGAAGGGCAAGCAGGGGTGCTGGGAGAGGCACCGCTGGGAAATGTACCCCTGCAGTCGCCCTCGGCCCCTGGCGACCCAGGTCACACAGGGACACCTCTGCACCCTGGGGCACCCACGGCTGACATCCTCCAGGGTCACCCAGCGCCCTGGGGTTCCGTGTCCCGTGGGGAGGAAGCAGCAGAGGTGGGCTCCACTGTCCAGGGCCCCGGGCACCCTCTGCTCTGGCCCCACAGAAGACCCGGCCTCTGCTGACCCCTCCAGGGGTGGCCCACGTGGCCCGATTACTGTGGCACTTTCTCCGGGAGGTGGCACGTGTGGCCCTGGGAGGGGGGGCTGGACAGGGTGCAGCCCTGCAGCCCAGAACCAACCTGTCCAGTGGACTATGTGGTCCTTCAAGGACCCGCAAGGTGCTCCTGACCTCTGACACCATCATCACGGGCTGGAGAGGGTGGGGACACAGCCTCGGAGCCAAGGGCACAGGACTGACCAGAAGGAAACGCAGCTCTCGGCCTCGGAGGCAGGTGCTACTGCCACCGGCGTCCTCGAGGAGCCCGGAGAACAAAACCCACCCTGACTCCCGGGTGTGTCCCTGTCATCAGCTCAGACCTGGGGACCACCCAGGCTTTCAGACGGGACGTGCTGACAGTTCCTTGTGGATGCCCCTGACAGGCCACCGGGGAGTCTGAGCTGAGTCGCCGACGAACCACAGACCCCACCACTCGCCCCAACGTCATCACCTGGTGAGGCGCACTCAGCACACGAGCACCCCGCATACCAGCCCACCCGACCCCAGGAGGAACCCTGAGGACACGGGTGCTGCACCCCCCCTTCGCAGCATCCCCGAGTGTCTCCATCTCCAAAGACCTGAGCCCGGTTGTCAAACACGCAGCAGCCGACAAACCACCGCACAGACGCACCTGGGGTGAAGGCCGGTCCCCCTAGGGCACGTGTGCAGGACCTGCCCCCCAAGCTCCCGTCAGCTGAGGCCCCAGAGGGCCCCCCAGAGGCCCTGACAGACAGCGGAGGTCAGGACACACCCCTTCCGACCAGCGAGCTGCTGCCGTGGGGCTGTTTCCGCGTAGACAGCTCCCCCCAAGCAAGGCCGGGCGGCGGCAGGACTGCCGAGGGCAGGTTGTGACACGCATGACCCCGATGACACCCCCCACCCTCGTGCCCTCGTCCAGGAGCCCCGTGACCTCGATCCTCCAGCCACTCCTGTCCGCTCTCCTCCGTCTTGGAAAACAAGCCCAAGGGCGTGAAGGCCTAGTAAGGAGACCCCCTCCCGTGGATGCAGGGAGGTCCCTGCAGCCTGGAGCCCCGCCCTGGAGCCCCTGGCCTGGCCCACAGCCGCTCGCGGAGCCTCTCCCCTGGGGCTGAGCAGGAGCCCCACACCTCGGGCCCCCACGCACCTGCCTGCCCTTGTCCTCAGGGAGGGGTGACCCTGGCCTGCGACCCCCCAGCTCCGCTGCAGAGAAAAGCTTCTGTTATACACACAATAAAAATGCAAATTAAATTATAAATGAATCAGGGGGGAGGCTAAAAAGATGCCATCTTTCAAAGATTCACCCTGACCACGTTTTCCTCCCAAGACCTCCCCCCAAAAAAACGTTATTACATCTGTGAGTGTCCCAGACGACGGGTGGGCCTTCCTTCTGTGTTAAGTGAAGAAACAGCAGCTCATCGGTCAACAAAAAGACATTTGTGCCTTTGGGCTACAATTAGATCAAGGTTGGATTTGCACTTGGCTTTAATTACTAATAGATTAATCCAAGCCTAAAAGACCATCTGTAATTAGCATTTTGTTGATTGATTTTTTGCAAAGAAATGACCCTGGTTATGTTCTTAGTAATCAGCTTATAGCTAATTGCCTTTCTTTCATTAAAATATAAAGAGACATCCATAAAGAGCGGTCAAGGTGTGTGGGTATCATCGATGCACCGAGTCACCGCCACTTGTCGCAGACGGTCTCTTTGATTTTCATGGAAATCTAATTATTCAGTGAATTAGGGATGTGACCTCCAAGGGAAGGCGGTGGGTGACTTGCAGACATTGATCGCCCGAGGGAGGCCGGGTACGGTGGCCAGGAGGCTGATTTATGGTTGATGGGAAGGCCAGCATCAGGAGACCGTAATTAAGGGCTGGCCACACGGCTCCAAGAAGACAAAACATTCAGAGATCGCGGTTAAATCCCAGGCAGTGACGACGCCGGATTAGATGTGAGCCTGCGCGCTCCGGGTAGAAGCAAAACCAGACAATTCCCGGGGGGCGAAACCAACGGGACACATCCCTGCGTCAAGCAGAGGTGGCTGCGGCCGGGGTGGCCCCCAGGGCCCCCAGCGGAAGACCGTCACTGCCGTGCTCACCTGCACACTCGAAACCCGCCGTGAGTCACAGCAAGTCGGGGGGAAGCGCTCACGCCCGGAGAGCAGCCCCCAGGGATCTCGCAGGGCAGGCAGGTCCTTCCAGGGGCTCCGGGCAGCCGGTGGTCCTCAGTGTCCCCCAGCGCATGGTCCCAGCCCCGCAGCCACTCCTCCTCCCCATGTGTCTCCTTGGAGTGTCCCTCAGAGGGACACTGGTCACTGGGTTTCCGGCCCACCTGATGCAGGGGGTCTCGCCGGCAGGTCATCAACGTCCAGGGAAAGGTCAAATTGGCAGGTCCTAGGTCTGGAAGCGGGAGGGTCTTCAGGCCGCAGCTGCACCCGCTGGAGTCCCCTGGCTGGCAGGAGTCACCGGCCCGGAGGCCTAGTGCAGCAGTGACCCAGCGGGGAGCAGGGAGCGTGGCAACAGTGGGCGAGTGCCGGAGCCGGAGGCCCAGACAGCCCAGTGCAGGCAGGGGGGCTGTGCCCTCGAGGGGAGGGCAGGGTCCCACCCTGATGGCCGTGGGGAGCCCAGCAGAGGCTCGCCCCCATCCGGAAGCCTTCACCCCAGCACTGCCAACAGAGACAAAGGGCAGGAGGGCGAGCCGCAAGCCCAGGTCTGGGGACTTAGCACAGAAGCATGAGCGTCAGGGGTGGAGGCCTTGACACCCGCAGGAAATGGGCCCCACGTCGGGCTGGCGGCCACGGCCCTGAAGCAGCAGGCGAGGTGGCGTGCTGACCTCCGAGGATGCAGGACCTGCTCCCTGCCCCCGCCCCCAGGACGTGACCCTGAAGGTGACCTTGCCTCTGGCCATCCCCGCCAAGTGCTGAGGAGCACGAACCAGCCCCAGAAGAGCCACTGGGCTTGCAAGTCCCAGAAGCATCAGCCCCTGGGGTGCTCCCCACACACTGGAGCAGGGCGCTCCCAAGGGCCTGGTGTCCACTGGCCTCAGGCATCTCGTCACCGTTTTACCAAACAGGCGTGGGATTCAGTGGTTACCTTTGAAAAGCTTACTTTCCTGCTTTGTCGTCAAAGTCCTACTGATGAGACCCCTTCCCTTTGGTTGGCGCAGGGGTGGGGGTTGGAGGGAGCACCTACTGTCCAGCTGCAGGGCCTCTGGTCCAGCCAATGACCACAGGCTATCCCCTGGTCCTCGGCGTCCTTCTCCAGTGACCAGCCTGAGTGTGGAGAGCTGGTCGAGGGCTCCAAGGAATAGCTGCGTCTGGGGACACCAGCCCGTCCAGGCAGCCGCGGCTGTTTGCAGACCCACCTAAGGTTCCAGGTGGGAAAAGTTGCTGGTGTCCCCAGATAGTTTTCGGAATCTATTCATAATAAGTTTTCCCTTTGGTTCATGGGATTCACATTCAGTTTTGCTAATAGATTTTCTGATTTGGGATAGTCGGTGCACCATGGCTGACACCTGGCTTCATGGCGAGGTGTCAGCGTCCTACCTGACATCTCTCTGCTGACGGGACTCCCCAGACGGGACAGTCGGGGACATTGTCCTTTGCTGCACGGTGAGGTGTGGGCATCCCTCAGATTTTGGTGACAAGACAGTCTGGCTTGTGAGATGCTAGGGAGCTCCCCTCGTCCCCCTCACCCTCATCCCCCTCCCCCTCGTCCCGCTCCCCCTCCCCCTCGTCCCGCTCCCCCTCCCCACAGAGGCCCATCGCAGGGCTTCCTAGGGCATCAGGCCTCCCCGAGACCCAGCTCTGGCACTATCCATCCTCTCTATGATGTTATTTTGTGTTCTACTCCATTAAATGTGGCTTCTATCCTACACTAAAGTGTTTGGACAGGACTTTTCCCCTCTGCTCGTAGAATATCTGAATATGTTGCTTATTTGCATTGATCTGTATCTTTCTTCGTTGCAAACGACAGCATCTGTGACACTTTCCCCCATGCGTGCTCATCCTGGCTCTTAGCCCCTGCCGTGGAGCAGCCTCCTGCGCCAGGTGTCCATCCTATTTGCTGCTTCGTCCAGGGGCCACCGTGTGAGTCAAACCCTCGTCCCTCTGACAGTCAGAACCAATTGGGTGATGCCGTGGTAACGAGTAGCACCGTGTCTGTGGGGATGAACACAGTGGAGGTTTGCTTCTCTTCCATTGTGCACCTGCTCCCTCCAGGCCACCCTCCTGCATGGACCATCCTCCTGAGCTGCTTCAGCCTATGACTCCTTCACCCCAACACCCTTGTGTTGGGTACAACACATTTGTGGATATTATTTTCCAATTTTATATGCGTTTGCTTATTTGTGGGCTTTTAAAATTCTAAGATAGATCGATTGAAATAGCACACTGGGTTTTTTCCATGTCATTCTTGAATTTATAACAGTTTTTGCTTCATGAATTTAGCATACATTTAGGGGTTTTTTGCTGTATTCACCATTTCTCCTTTTATTAATAGATATTTAACCTTTCCATTCGGTGCAATCACCTTAAACTCTACCATGTCTAATAATAACAGCTCAATTCCTACTTTCTTTTGGTTTGCATTTTCCTCATGATAGTTGTGGATTTCTTCCATTATTTTTCATAATTAATTATTAATAACGTATTACTTATAGACGAGAAAGTGCAGCTCTATCAGTTTTCACAAAGTGGGGCACACAGGTAACCAGGTTAATAGAGAGAACGTCACCAGCAGCCCGAAGCCTGCTTCTCTTCAAAATTTCCAAAGAAAACTCACATCTTAGCTTATGCACAGAGATTAGTTTTTGAACATCACATAAGTAGAATCAGAAAGTACTCCAGATATCATTTAGCTTCTCCTGCACAGCAGCATGTCTGCAGGGATCGTCCACACTGCCATGTGTCTGGGAAGACCGTCCACACTGTTATGGGTCTGCTGGTTTGCAGGGCTGTCCACACAGCAGGGTGTCTGCAGAGGCCATCCACACTGCTGCGGGTCTGCGGGTCTGCAGGGACTGTCCACACTGCTGCGGGTCTGCGGGGACCGTCCACACTGCTGCAGGTCTGCGGGTCTGCAGGGACTGTCCACACTGCTGCGGGTCTGCGGGGACCATCCACACTGCTGCGTGTCCGTGGGTCTGCAGAGACCATTCATGTTCATTGCTGCACAACATTCCACTCTGTGAATATTCCTGCTTTCTCCAGCCACCCACCCTCCCTCCTATAGACGGACACCAGGGCAACTTCCCTCCCACCACCATGACTGTGTCCTCTGGGTCACACGTGCATTTCTGCTGTTTCTACCCCTAGAAGGGGTTTTGCTGAGCTACAGAGTGTGCTTCTTTTAACACAGCTAGGAAACACCAACCTTGCCACGGTGGTTCCACCACTCTGTCCGCATGGGACAGCTGTCTCTCCAGGTCCTCTCCGCACGTGATGCCAGGTCAGACACTGGCCTCTGTGTCTGCTGTTCCACCCCCACCACCCCCATCACCTCTGTGCAACACCCCTCCCTATGCCATTAATGAACAGTTAAAGTAGGGGAGGTAAAATATTGAGAAATACTTTGGCAGTCCCTGGGTACCTCAGTGGTCGGGTGCCTGCCTTCGACCCAGGGTGTGATCCTGGGGTCCTGGGATTGAGTCTTGCATCGGGTTCCCTGCAGGGAGCCTGCTTCTCTCTCTGCCTGTGTCTCTGCCTCTCTCTCTGTGTCTCTCATGAATAAATAAATACAATATTTTAAAAAAGAGAAATACTACTTAATCCAAAAAGATGGCAAGAAAAGGAAAGGGAAAGTAACCTAAATCATGTGGAGAAATAGAAAATAAATAATATGTTGACAACTATAACTCAAATGTTCTAGAATTAAAATTCAAAAATTAATTGAAGTTGTCAGGCAAAAATAAAATTAAGTAAAGCACTATGCTGCATAAAGTTGACACAATTTAAATAAAAGAAAAATTTAAGTATAAAGGTGAAGGGAAAATACAACACAAACACTGAGCAAAAGAGAGCTGCTATAGTCCAGTTAATATCAACTAAGGCAGGTTTTAAGGCAAGAAACATAATAAACAAAAAAGACATTTTGTAATGACAAAAAATGTTAATCTACCTGAAATATATAACAAAACTTAATTGCATGCATATAATAAAAGATCGTAAAAATTCATAAGTAAACAATGACAAAATTAAAATGAGAATCAATAAGTCAGTAATCATAGTGAGAATCTATAACAAGCCTCCCTCAGTTATTAAAACAAAAATCATTCATGACGTTGAGGGGTTGGTAAACTAAGTAAGGCCCAGATTCTACTCTCTCTGTATTTTTATAAATAAAGTTTTATTAAAACAAAGCAACACACATTGGTTTACATATTTTTTTGTGGTTGCTTTTGCACAAAATAATAGTGATTCCTTGCTCTCTAGTAGCAGAGTTGCATAACGGCAACAGTGCCTACATGGCCTACAACGCTCAAAATAGCACCATCTGGCCCTTTACACAATCGGCCACATGTTGGCCCACAAAGAAGCCTCAGTAAATGTCAAAGACTAGAGTGTTCTAAGTGTGTTTTCTGACCACAACAGAAGTAACCTAGAAATCAATGAGTTAAAGATACCTAGAAAATGTTTAAATGTTTGGAATTTACACAACATACTACTAAATAATTCATAGCTCCATGAAGTAATAAGGAAATTAAAAACTATTTTATTTTAAGTGCGTGATCATAGGGGCACCTGGATGGAGCAGTCAGTTGAGCGCCCTACTCTTCATTTTGGCTCCAGTCATGATCTCAAGGTCTTGAGATTGAGCCCCATGTCCAGCTCCATGCTGAGCATGGAGTCTGCTTAAGATTCCCTCTCTCTCCCTCTGCCCTTCCCCTCCTGCTCTCTCTTTCTTTCTCTCTCAAAAAAAAAAAAAGAAAAGTAAAATAGAAATAAATAAATAAATAAATAAATGGTCATAAAGTATGTTTAAAGAAATCAACTGAGTAAATTATAAAAGTCTTACTGGCTTTATTCAAACCAAGCAGCACCCCAGCCAGCAGATAGAAAGAGGCCGTGAGGAGCTATATGGAATAGAGGACTTTACAGCCAGAAGGGAGTGGGCGCAAGGAAATTACCCTGGGGCAAAACAGGGAGCTGGTTATCGCAAGCTCCTTTCCTTAAGGGGTGGGCAGGGGTCCGCCAGGCTGAGCCCCTCACCAGTCCTGACCAGGCAGTTTCTGAATGACTGGCTCAAGGTTCTGTTTCCCGAGGAGTCAAAACTGTAATTCCCTCCTGGTGTGGTGACTTGGGGCTCAGCATAAGCCAATCCACGTGGGCCTGTTGTCTAGTTTTTAACAAATGCAACTTATTTGCAGCTAAAATGGTAACTAGGAGAAGGAAATGAACATCCTTAAGCACTTATATTACCAAAGGTTGAGAGCTGAAAGTCAATAATCTAGCTCTGTATCTCAAAAATTAGAAAATGTACAGCAAATTAGACTCAGAGAAGACAAGAAAGAAGTGAAATCAGCCATCCAAAAGGAAAATCAACCAAGCCGAACGTTAGCTTTTTGAAAAGTCCTATTAAAATGACTAACCCTTAGTAAGACTGATTAAAATATGTGAGTAAAAGGCACCAGGTTACCAAGATGGATATCTCTACAGATCCTAGGGAAATAAAATAGGCAATAAAAGGAACTCACCCCAGAGTCAATTTGACAGATTGGATGAACCACTCTTCCCACCCTCCCCCCCACCACCAAAAAAAGCACAACCTATCAAAACTAACAGGAAGAAACAGAAGATCTGAAAGCTTTAGTATGTAGTAAATAAATTTAATCTGCAATGAAAAAAAAAATCTCAAAAAAAAAATCTTCAGGCCCAGACAGGTCTATTAGCAAATTCATCTAATTATGTAAATATGGATGCTAGCAGCATTGCACATTTTCCAGAAGTAAGAAAAGAGGTAATGAATGCATCCCAGAGTCAGGAGGCCAGCACAGCCTTGACACCGAAACCTGACAATAATTCACGATGCAGGAAGACCACAGAAGGGCTTGCCTCGCAGGCATGTAAACTGAAATCCCAAATAAAATATTAGTTGAGTACAGAAATTTATAAAACGTAGAATCAAGCATCACAATCAAGCAGATTTAATCCCAGAAATACAATAGTAGCTTAACGTTAGAAGAATTAATTAACGTGATTCACTACATTGACATCAAAGGAGAAAATTCACACAATCATGATGAAAGACGCAAACCATATTCAATAAAATTCAACATCTACTCACATTAAAAGCTCTTAGCAAACTACAAATTGAAAGTAGCCTATTATAAAGCTATAATAATTAAGGCTGTTGGTATCCGTGTTAGCGTAGAAAACTAACTCAGTAAATTTGATGAAGAGCCCCAGGACCGACCCACATATATGCAGCCACCAACACAATGGGGACCTTGCAGCGCAGTGGAAAGGTGTGATCGTTTTGCTAAATTGTTCTCACTGATTTGGGGGAAAGAAAGTGAATCTTTACTTTCTCATATCGCCCTGGAAAATTAATTCCAGATGGATTGTAAATCTGGATTTTGTGAAAGACAAAACAAAGAGGTCGCAGAGAAAACATAGGAGGAGGATATCTTCATGACCTCCCACTGGACAAAGATTTTTAAACTGGCCCCAACAAAGCACTCACGCCACAAACAAAAAGTATATATTGGCAAACACTGAAATGAAAAACTTCCGTCCTTTAAAACACAGCTCTAGGAGAGTCGACAGGCAAGCCAAAAAGAGAAGATACTTAAAATACTTTGTCTACCACAAACTTGTAGCCGAAATCCATAAAGAACCCCCCCAAACCAGCAAGACGGAGAAAAGCCAATCCGCTGAGAAGTGCAGGCACTTTGCAAAGAGGGGTCCTCCTGCCCCCGCAGCAGGTGGAGGGATACTCGGCCTCGCTGTCTTCAGGACCATGAGTTACTCCTCCGGGCCGCATGCCCATCCGCAGATGGGCCATCGTGAGGACAGCGGATCCACTGGCACCCGGATCTCTCAGCCCCTCCTGCCGAGCTCGTTGGCGCAGCACTCGGGAAACCTGCTGTCGGCATCTCCCCTGATAAAGACGTACCACCGACCGGCCAGCAAGTGCACCAGTGGGTCCTTCTCAGTAGCTGCACGGCAAAGCACTCCCCCCGAGAGGCCCCCCAAGGGCAGAAGAGGTCAGCGGAGCATGGCACAGGCGCCACTGTGCGTCCGTGAGAACACACGAGAGGTGCTACACACGCAGCATTCACAGACCTTACACACGACATCAAGGAGAAGAAGCCAGACCGAAGGCACAAACCATCCAGATTCCACTGCCGGGTTCGACGGCGGGCAAAGCTGAGGTCGGGGCCCGGGGCCTGGGTGTCAGGCAGGCGCTGGAGATGCCCCTGGCCGGCAGCTGTTCACGGGGTGAAACCGGATAGCTGCTCTCGGCAGCCCCCCACCTCCCCCCACCAGGGCCAGCTCGCCGAAAGGCCCCCGTGTGAGCTTGCCTCCCTTCCCGGCCCCACGCGTTCCTCTCTCCCAGCCCCAGATCGGCACCACACACAAAACCATACGTCCTATAGCTGATGAGAACACAGTCATTCATGTTCTCTCGCTCGGGGTCCTGCAGGGATGACAGCCAGGGGCTCCCTCATTTTCTCATTCTCTCTAGTGAGGGGTCCCATCTTCTGGAGTGAAGCCACTACCCTAGGGTCCTGGCCGTGCACAAGACGAGGGGGGGTCCCGGTTGCTCACTGCCATTTTTTTTGCGCCCCTTCCTAAACACATTTCCTTGCCCCATCTTTAAATATTTTCCACGTTTCTGTCTTGGTATGTAGAAGAACTTCCCAGGTGGAGTACATTCATTCTCTGGCACATGAATCTTGAGTATTTATCCATTTGTTTAAGGATATATCCATCCTTTTAATTTTGGTTTGCTCTACGGGAGCCACCAGTTTGTACTTGTGCGGGCAGCACATATCTGCGTGTTCCTCTTGCCATGGGTGCTGCGTTTGGACCATCTTTCCCAACCCGTTCTTGTGCGTGGCCTTACCTATCACCCTGTAAGAGTATCGTTTCTCATTTGATTTCTTTATAAGAATTCCAGAAATATTGTTTTCACCTATTAAGTGCAGAAAATACTGTTTTAGTTGTATTATGAGCCAAGTAGGTCTATAGGGCCCCGCCTGGGAACTCAACTACCTTTCACCAGTAGGTGGGGAAGATACTCTGCATTTCACAACGACTCATAAGTGGGCTCCTGAACCACGATCTCTTGAAAGTTGTAGGCGGTCTGTCTAGACCCTGTGAGGCCATCGGTGACCATGCATGTTATTCTCTACTTGTTTCCAGTGACCCACACAGTCCTGCCCCCCAAGCAAGCGGACCAAGGGGCGACGCTCTTCACAAAGCTTCCCCCCGGCAGGTGAGGCGGTGACAGCGGCCTGTGTGGGGTGGGCCTCTTGATGCAGGGCTGCTCCCACTATGAAGGGCCCCGTGCTGGAGAGTTGTGGCCACCCCCTCTGTCCTCTCCCCTTGCGTGGCCTGGTGCCCTGAGCAGGGCTGAGTGTCGGCGTGGGTTCTTTTCCTGTCCACACCCATCCAGTTACAGATCCAGCAAGCAACCAGAAGAGGCCCCGCGTCTAGGAGATGCTGTGGTCGGAGACAGCGGGAGGTGAGGCGACGTCAGAGCACCCCTGCAGGAGCAGCTCCACATCCAGCTCTCCTGGGTCTGGGGACATGCTACCCGCACCTTCCCATCCACCCCCCACCCCGTCATGGCCCCTCCACCTCCCCAATGAAATCAATTATCTCATTGCTACAGTCAGTTAAAAGTGAAATTAAATGGATTCTGAACATTAATAACAGGCTGTAATAAGACAAACTACCTCTTAATGATGCATAGAACCCTGATGAAAATAAATTTCCTTTTGGGGCGTGTGTGTGCGTCAGGTAGGAGAGGGAGTTTTATCTGCTGAATTGAAATGAATATTGATTGCACGGCTGATAATTAATGATAGCAATTTTTGATTAAAAATGAGTTCATTTAGCAAACAAGTGGAGTGTGGGAGCATATTACATCTAAAAATAGAACCGAGAAGAAAGGATCCTTGTTACAGGGGCAGGATTACAATGCCTGTTTTGATCCTCATGCTGATGCCTCCGGATTTGAAATGAGCTTAGCCATTCAGGCGCCCACAGGACTGGAGTCCTCTTCCTGCCCAGCACTAACCACAGAGAAGCAAGGGATCAGCCAGGAGCCATCAGCAAGATCGAGGCCACAGGAGAGGAGCCCTAGTGAATCAGACATTTCTCTCTGGAAATCCTGTGCCTTAGGGGGGAATTCAGCTAAAATAGGACAAAATAAAGTCTGAATCTCAGAAGTATTGAATGAAGAAAAGCCTCCCACCACCACAGGGCAATCTCATCCAGGTTTATGCTTATGTTTAACACACACATGTGCGTGCACACATCACACAAGCAACACATCACATATGTGAATGCACGTGCCCTTGCCACACACATGAGAAATAAAAAGTTGTGTTTATGTGGCTACATTCAGAAATAAAATGAGAGAAGCCCTGCTGGTTTATAGCAAAACAGCTAAAATGCTGGATCAAGTGTTAACACCCCTTGTAAAGTCAGGGCTACACTCGCAACAGGGGTCAGCTAATGATCAGGGTCCAGGGATAGGGACCTGAGATGCTCGGGGTCAGCCATCAGTCGGCAGGAAAGGCAGAACAGGGTGGGAAGCTGTGTTCAGCTCTGGTGTCCTGTGGGCTCCCAGGCTATGTGCTGGGGACGGGGACAGGGTCTGGGTCCTAATGGTGCAGATTCAGAATGAGGACACCCAGAAAGCCAAGATGCCCAAAGAGCAACAAATCAAAACAAGAAGGGCACCAACTAGAGAAAGGTTAGTTTCCACAGGAGATGGTTGCTTTTCTCAGCCATGGCCCCGAGTGAGGCAGAAATAAATAAAATAACAAAATAAAATAACAAAATAAAATAAAATAAAATAAAAAGATTCCACCCCTAGAACCCACAACACAAAGAGTGAACCAGGTGTAAATCATGGCCTCTGGGTGATGATGAGTCACTGCAGGTCCATCGACTATAACAAACACCCCATCTGGCGGGGCTGGCAAGAGCTGGGGAGCTGGGCATGTGGGGGCCTGGCTACACAGGAACCCTCTGCTCTTTTCCCCCAGTTTTGCTGTAAACTGACATCACTTTTCAAAAGAGTCATCTTTAAAAATTTTAAAAAACGTTTCTAAAAGATCCTCCTACCTCTGTCCCCAGCACATCCTCATCTCACACTTAATCCATACACACACTTTGGCTGGTTTGCATTTGGAATTCACTTTCTTGTGTTACCCCCCCACACACACACACACACACACAAAGGTAAGGAAGGAAGAAAAGCCAAATATTTAGTTTAAAGAGGGCTGAATTGGCAGTGCCACCAAGCAATTAGCAGAGGCAAGTACGAAGCTTACCTAGAGGGTTCTACTTTGCACATTATTCAAGGGAGCATGAGATTATAATTAAAAATCACAAAACTCATAAAAGAAAAAGCCACCTGAAGTGTGAGTCAAGGGAGGCAAAGAAATGCAAAATCAGGCCAGCAAAGCCTAAGGATATTGGAAGCATCCAATTCAGAATTTAAATAAGTGTATTTAATAAGTTCAGAGGAAGAGAGAGAACTGAACGTACGAGGGGGAACAAGGGACCGTCGGAACTGAAGGAGCATTTGTAAAAGAACTTCTAGGACTTCACAACAGAACTATTATAATTTGAAACTAACTGCCTACTCCAGACAGCTCAGTGCATTGAAAAAGCTTGACTCAAGGGCCCCCGGAGAAGCAGAGAGTCGGACAGACTGGAAACGCAGGCGAAGCCAACGACACATGGGAGGAGACGGAGCAGGAGTGAGGAGTCCCGGGGGCCACAGAGGGAAGGGGGAGCCAGGAGGGAGCATCCAGAGGGGAAAGGATGGAAGGAACAGCGCAAAGCCCAGAGGAGAGGACAGGGAGAGACTCCAGTGTCACATCTGAGAAGCGAGAAGCACGGGGCTCCTGAGTAGCACAAATTGCAGAAGTCCACACCCCCAGCACATCCTGCCAGAAATGCTGTCCTCCGGCTCGGCCTGAGAGAAAGGACAGGTCCCCTGCAGAGGGGGCTCCAGACAGCCTCCCCCACGGCAGCCCTGGGGCGGAAGGGTGTGCGTGAGGTCATGGATGCACTTGCCGAAGGAAACACCTGCAGACCAAGGGGCTAAGCCTGGGACGAGGCTTTGGTGAAGGAGAGGAATGCAGCGAAGGAGCATCTTCAGGACAAAGCTGAGGGTTTGCCATCACTGATTGCATCACTACTGAATTTCAAAGCCCCGTATTTTGGGAGGAAAGAAGATTCTGGAAGGGAAGCATGTTAGCTAGCTGCAGGCTAGCATGTGTGCCTTTCAGTCTCAGGGGCTAAGGGAGGCGATTGCCCTCATGCATCAGCTGTCCTGTGGCTCATGCCCTCATGCATCCAGCATCCTCACAAATGTCGCCTGGCCCAAGTGACCGTCACTGCCCTGCCTTTACTCCTCTCGATGGTGCATACAGCCCCGAGGTTGCACGGCTGTGTCCAGGCCCGCCTCTGGCCAGCTAAGTGTAAACCTCACCACATCAGGCGTCATCTGGGCCACTGCTGTCTCCCCACTACTGAGGCCTGGGCCTGACGCATCTTCACTGAAGGAGTGAATCACTTCATTACATCCTCACAAGCACTGTGGAGGAGGAAGGGGCTGTACACCAACAGGTAAGAAGGTAAGAAACAGGCGCAGGTGAGGAAGCCAAAGCCCATGGCGTGGCTGCTTCCTCAGAATGGGATGGATACACAAGGCCCCGGGACTTGAACCCAGATCTGCACGACCCACAACCTGATCAGGGCAACACCGTGGAACCTCAGACACGCAGACCCAGTAGGGAGGCTGGCAGGGAGGACCACTGAGGCAGAGGCAGGAGCACCTCCACGGCCCCCCGGCCCTGCTGCCCCTGGGGCGCTCACGTCCACCCCCTGCAGGCCCTCCCGTCACTGTTCTCAGGTTGGTTCCCAGCCGCTGCTTCGTCAGGCGGCCCCTCCTTCCCGGCCTCGGCCTCCCCACACCGCCATGACCTCAGGCCCGACTCCCGGCCCCCCACCAGTGCCATAAGGACAGCACTGGGTCAGGCACTGCTCTCCACGGGCTCTGATCTTGTTGGGATCAAATGCAGGAGGAGTGAGGCGCTCACGTGTGGATGCCCTTGAGGAACGTCACGGATCCCCAGTGAGAACCCAGGACCGAGGCCTTCAGAGCTGATGATGGAGACGTGGGTGGACGACAGACGGCAGGCGGATGGGCAGGGTGGGTGGAGGGCGTGTGTGACCTTCCTGGCCCAGGCGGAGACCAAGGGGCCGACTTCCCCGGGGCTCGTGCTCTCGTGTGTGCACTGGCCAGGTCTCGGCAGAGGACAGGAGCCCGCGGGCCCTGGGCCTTCACCGCCTTCCTTTGCCAGTCCTGCTGCTTCCCCACTGCCCTGTCTGTGGGACGCTCAGCAGTTTGCTGGGCCCCGTCCTCAAGTCGTCACCCCGTCACAGCAGCGGACACCGGCCCTTTAGGGGATGCCCTTTAGGTCACCGCTGGGGGCCCAGCCGCCCCGTCAGAGGCTGTTCTGCGGGTGAGAATATGAAGCAGAAAGACAGGGGCGTTTGTGGGACAGCCGGGGGTCCTGACGCTCCCATCCCCCCGCCAGCCTCCCTTGTCCTCTGACAGCCGCACCGACGGCAGCCGGCACTTTGCCAGGATCACCGGTTCTCTTTAAATGACATGAACTCGCTCCTCCGGGTCTGACGACGTGGGGTCCCGGCTGGGAGCTGAACAGCCCCTCTGTCCTTTCGGTCCCTCCTTACCAGCACCCCAGGGTCACCTGACCTTGCAGGCACCCGAGGTACGGGCCTTGCCTGGCGGGTACCGAGCTCCTGCAACCAGCATCTCGGCCGAGCCCCAGGCTTCCCAGACGCCAACCCCCCGCACATGGTCACTGTTCCCCCCTCGCCAGAGCGTCTGCTGCCAGTCCCCACCTACGGCTCTGGGCAGAGGGACAGACGCTGTGCCCCTACCAATATGTGCATCAAGTCTGCACGTTTACGGAGTGACATCTGCTGCTGTGGGCCGCTCCTGTCTGGCGTAGGACGGATGCCTTTCCTCTGAGACGTGGAAGGAAACACAAGCTCCCTTCATGGGCCATGAGCCCTGCGTGTGCCTGGCGCTCTTTTCCGCTGGGGACCCAGGGGGGGTGACATTGGCAGGCGGGTGACCCCTTAGCTGTGCGACGCCACTGGCCAGGGCCGCAGAGCAGGTTTGCCATGGTCGCGCGGGCCTGCCGGTGAAGCGGATCTTCTCGCCCCCAAACACACTTCGACATAACCTGTCGTCGGGGAGAGTCCAGGGCCAGCGTCCTGAGGGGCCCCGAGCCCGAGGCCCTGAGCGGGTGTCCCGGGAGAGCCCGCAGGAGGGCTGCCCGCACCTCCCCCCAGCACACTGCGCTCCCCTGAGAGCTCTTCAGGGTGGAAATAGGATGGAAGATGCATATTTTGGTTGCTCTAAATAAAATGTACTGGTATGTGCAGATTTCATGGCCAAGTGAGGCCTCCACCCCCTTCTGCTGCTGATGGGCTGCTCCGTATCATCTGCTGTAATTAGGTCTAGACGTTCAGCCAATCTTAAGCATCACTTCAGCTGTTTCAGAAAAATGAAGGAAAATTTCCAAATGTTTTCCGCAGTGTGATGTGGAGCCCGGACCGTGGCCTGGGCACTGGGCTGGGGGATCTGCTCATCTCCCAGCACCACCGCGGGTGGGGGAGGAAGGAGGAGGGGGAGCCCCTGCCCAGGGAGGGCAGGGGACCCACCATGGAGCAGGCCCCTGGGCCCACGCCCCTGCACCTGCCTGACTCCCCTGAGGCCCCTGCACCTGCCTGACTCCCCTGAGGCCCCTGCACCTGCCTCACTCCCCTGAGGACCCTGCACCTGCCTCACTCCCCCTGAGGACCCTGCACCTGCCTCACTCCCCTGAGGACCCTGCACCTGCCTCACTCCCCTGAGGACCCTGCACCTGCCTCACTCGCTGAGGCCCCTGCACCTGCCTCACTCCCCTGAGGCCCCTGCACCTGCCTCACTCCCCCTGAGGCCCCTGCACCTGCCTCACTCCCCCTGAGGCCCCTGCACCTGCCTCACTCCCCCTGTGGCCCTTGCACCTGCCTCACTCCCCTGAGGCCCCTGCACCTGCCTCACTCCCCTGCGGCCCCTGCACCTTCCTCCTTCCTCGTTCCCCCTTCGGCTCCATGAGGACCATCCTGCTCTCATCTCAGCCCCTCTGAATTCTAACCACATTGCAAACCCAAAAAGGGGGTGGAGACAGAGGAGAGAAAGGAAAAACAACCTCTCTCTAAGTAAATGAGGCTGCGGGGCTTTGGGAACTTGCCAGACCCTTTCTGTGAGGAGCTGTTATATCAGATTTCTCAGCAAGAAAGAAACAAGGAAATTAGTGTGCCGTTGAATTCAAGACTAAAATTAGCCATCTTGAAAAACAAATCCCGATAAATACAACCAGGATTTATAGCTAAAATTACAGGCAGCACAGATGGCATTTGATGGCGTTTTATCTCAAGGGAGAGAATATTCCTTTTACATTAGAGCATCAGCATTATAGGTTCAGGGATTATGGTGCAGAATCTTTTTTTTTTTATTTTTATTTATTTATGATAGTCACACACAGAGAGAGAGAGAGGCAGAGACACAGGCAGAGGGAGAAGGAGGCTCCACGCACCAGGGGCCCGACGTGGGATTCGATCCCGGGTCTCCAGGATCACGCCCTGGGCCAAAAGCAGGCGCTAAACCGCTGCGCCACCCAGGGACCCCTATGGCGCAGCATCTTACACCGTTTTATACACATAACCAGCAGAGGACCCACTTGTCGGTGCTGGGAAGGGTGCAGGGTCCTTGAAGCTGGCGCCCCCTAGGTCACTATAGCCAGCACCTCGCCTTCAGGCCAACTCAGGGCTCCCCGTGTCACCAAGGAGATGTCCTCCGGTTTCCAAGGACCAGAGGAAACCCTGTGGCCCGGGCTACAGGGTCTCCACCACGTGGGTGCCCTGGTCAGCGTCCACCCTACACCCCTGCACTGAACATCCCTGCATCCCCTCGGCCTTCCTCGGGTGGAAGGCGTCACAGCCGTGCATCCTGACATCGAGGGGGGCATCGGTCTGGTACAGGCTCCGTTCCCTAAAGCTGTTTCATTCAACAAAATAAAGACACAGGATGGATGCTTTTCAAAAGAGCAAGGCCGCTTGTGTCCCTGGGGCCACCGGGTCTTCCTGGTTGGGGGTGGTCAGGGGCGTCTGGCAGCAGCAGCAGGACCCACACGTGTCAGTCTGTGATGGAGACTTAGTGTGTGTGTGGAGTCCCAGACACCCCCACACCTGCCGCAGGGATGGGCAGCCAACGTGGGGAGGGACCCCGAAGCGTGGGCATACCTGTTGGGGGCCCTGCAGCCTGCACATCTGCACGCCGACGGCACAGTCCATTTGGCTGCCGACCCCCTTACCACGGAGGTGATGGGTGCCGCCGTGGGGGGTGTCCAGTCCTGCCAGGACATCGGAGAAGGAGGCGGTGCTTCCACTCCTGCAGACACCCAGGGGGACACCGACTCAGCCCAGGGAGGAGCTCGCTCACAGTCGCCTGCAGGAAACGTAATCGGTTTCACTCTTCATGGGGCTTTTCATTTGGGTCATTAGTGCCCCAAATGCCCCAAGTGATACAGAGGCTTGCAATTATTACGGTTTTGCTTTGTACTTTGAAATCCTTTTAGAGTCACAGAAGAGCCCCCAAGATGGTAAGGAGAGTTCCCACATCCCTACACCCAGCGTCCCGTGATGTTAACACACATGACGCAGGTGTGTTTATTAGATTGGCAGCATTGGGGCGCCTGGGAGCTCAGCGGCTGAGCGTCTGCCTTCGGCTCAAGGCGTGACCCCAGGGTCCTAGGATCAAGTCCTGCATCGGGGTCCCCACAGGGAGCCTGCATCTCTCTTTGCCTGTGTCTCTGCCTCTCTCTCTCTGTGTGTCTTTCATAAATAAATAAAATCTTTAAAAAAAAAAAAAAAGATTGGTGGCATCATTAAATGGTGTATCTACTGTAACTAAGAAATTAATGTCGATACGGGTCTAAGAACTGTGTGCTGTCGCCACATCTACACCGGTCTGCGGACCCCCCGCCATATATGACACTGACGCGCTTCTGTGGGCTCCAGGGAGGACTCCATCCAGGTTCACCAGTTTTCCCCACTGTCCTTCTCTGCTCCAGGATCAGCCCAGGACAACATGTTCACTCCATGTCACGATGCCTTTGTTTTCCCCAATCTTGACGTCTCCATCTTTCGTTTATCGTGACCTGGACACTGTTGTGAGGTCTTATGTTTTGTAGGACGGTCCCCCCCCCGCCTCCCCCCCCCCCCCGTGTATTTTCCTGGTGTTTTCCCGTGGCTGCGCTAGCATGTGTGTGCGTTGTTGAGGCGAAGAGCAGAGAGGTGAAGTGACCTTCTGTTTCACCATGTTGGGGCAGGCACATAAGAGGTGACAAAAGCCTTGACATGTGGTTGCGGGGCATCTGCTGGGCCCCTCCACGGTCACTGCAGCTCCTCCCCCTCCCATCCCAACTTTTAGGAACGAGCCCATAGGTCCAACCCACACTCACCAGAGAAGAGTTTTGTCCACGTCTTGCCCTTTGGATGAGCTCCCAGGGCGGCGGCCCTCCGGCAGCCCAGGCCCATCCTGTCTCCCTGCCCTGGAAGCAGCCTTTCCTCCCAGGAAGCCCTGTCCCCCCCACCAGGGTGCAGAATTTAGACACCAAGATCGGGGCACCAGGTGGGCTCACTGCTACGGGGGCATTCCCGTGGACAGGGCTAGACTGTGGGTGGGTGGGTGCCCGCGCCTGTGTCCTCCTAGTGTGTGAGTGAAGTCAGCCACAGACTACGTTCTAGACTTCTGCTTGACTGGAACTGCTTCTCAGATGGTGAGAAGTCCAAGCCTCATGATCCACAATTTACTCGTTTGTTCAACCCTTGTCTACCATAAAATAATAATAGGGTTGCTGGGACATCTGGGGGCTCAGTGGTTGAGCGTCTGCCTGCAGCTCAGGGCGTGACCCCGGGGTCCCAGGATCGAGTCCCACATCGGGCTCCCTGCATGAAGCCTGCTTCTCCCTCTGCCTGTGTCTCTGCCTCCCTCTGTCTGTCTCTCATGAATAAATAAAATCTTTTTTTAAAAAGTTTCCAATTACTCCGATAAATACCTAAGAGCTGCATTAGCACTTACGTGCAGCCACTCAGTTCCCTGCAGAACAGGGGCCTGGCCGTCCTCCCCGGGTTCCACAGCCAGTCAGCATCCACCGGGTCGGCGTCCCCTCCATCTGATGGGCACGCGGTGCTGTCCCTCCAGGGTTACGCTGCATTCTCCTAACGACTGAGGCCCTCGAGCATCTTTCATATGCTTATTTAACAAGGTATCTTCTGACAAACGTCCCTCCAGACGTTTCTCCCACTTCTAAAAACTGCGCTGTTGGTTTAGCTTGGCTTTTGGGACGCCTCTAGCCACGGGGGGCTCATTACCTCCAAAGCAGCTGCAACCACCCCATTGCGAACTCGGGCCATTAGAAGCTTCTTCCCAAAGAAATATCGTCTCCTCCCTGTTCAGTTGTCTGACCCGGGAGTCAGGTCTGACTCCTCACAGAATGGTTCAGATGCCACTTTTCAGGAGAGCACTCAGCACGCGGACGCAGCGCCCAGGCTGGATGGGAATCTGCAGCCCCACCGGCTCCATCCCGCACGTGTTCCCGCCCTTGGGCCTTCCTTCCTTCAGCTTCCTGCATCTCCAACTGGAAGTGATTCCTCGAGAGCGAACCAATCCCTCCAGCACCTCTGATGAGCTGGTCTTGTTCCCACTGGTTTTTCCACGTGAGGTGTGAACTGCGTCCCGCCCACCGTTCCTGTTCCTCGGGCTGCGTGTCTGCTCCTGCCCTGGCATCACATGCAATAGTCCATAAAGCTCTTGGATGACCTACGTTTTCTTTTTTTTTCTTTCCGCCAGGTAGATGGGGGGAGAGAAAGGCTGGCGACTTTCTTCTGGCTTTTGTAGGGGCCGCTCACAAGGGTGTGAGTCCAGGCGGACGCGAGCGCGGGGGCCAGTGCAGGAGCGCAGGAGTTAGGCCCTGCGGCCGTCCGCCTTCCCTGCCACACACCCCCCCTCCCCAGTGCGCCCGGCAGGCTTGAAGGTGCAAGCGCGGCTTTGGTTCTGCCGCTGGGCAACGCAGGCCGGTGAGGTGTCCCTGCTGCGGCCTCCGCATGGGGTCTGGTGCTGGGTCCTGGCTTCCCCGGAGCCCAGAGGCAGGACGCCGGGCACCGGGCTTTGCTGCCTCCAGAAGCTCTGTGCTCTCCTCGCATCGGAGCCTCTGGGCCCTTGAAGCACAGCCAAGGACACGCGATCCTGGAGCAGCAACCTCACGGAGGCACCCACCTTTCTGCCTTCCTGACTGAGCACTGGTGGCCACTTCTGGATGGTTCTCTCTGCAGAAGAGCTCAGAGCTTCTTCTTCCTGCGGTGAGCACGGGATCCTCTACCCCACACTCCTGCCAGTGGAGCTGATGGCAGGGTTTGGTTGCCAGCAGCTGGACCCCAGGGGCCGCAGACTCTGCTTGGGGACACTTTGCAGGAGACAGAACAATAGCATCACCTCCTCCTCAGCCGGGAGGAGCCTCGGCCCGAACCCAGAGGGGACTCCAGCTCCGAAGCTACATTCTATTAACTCTGGAGAGAAGGAGGCAAATGCCAACAAATGGGCGCCATCACCATTGACACCGCCAAGCGCTCTTACCTGCAAGGCCAGACGCTGGTGGCCGAGACAGCTCCCTTGCATTAACGACTGGAGTCCCGCACCGCCCCGCTCCAACCCGTGTCCTGTCTCTGTGTGTCACCCCGACACAGGTGCACACGGGTTGCTCTGCGGATTTCACATCATCTCCCATCGCCGAGCCGCCCGGGCAGGGGAACGACGCCACTGGGTCTTGGCACCCAGACCTGGCCTCCCCTGGGGCGAGGCCTGCCCCCGCTCGCCCAGCCCTCTGCACCCTCGGGACCCTTCCCCGACCCTCCCACCCTGGGAAGGCAGCACTCACTGGGGACCGAGAGCATGTGGCCCCACACGCAGGATGTCCTCACAGGCCCCAAGCAGGTCAGGTCTCCAACTGACTGCTTTGGATCCTGCTTCGGAGCCCCAGAGAGCCCAAGAGCCCCGATGACTGGAAGGCTGCCTTCGTTTGTGTTTCCTGTCATTTGTGAGGGATTTAAATCTCAAATTTAAATATAAATGTAAAGATAGTAGCACCTACAGCCAGCGATGGAGAGAAGAGCCTGGGCCCATGCACGGAGGTGGGAGGTCGGGGCAGGGGGTGCGGAGGGACCTCTGCAGACAGAGGATGCCAGCCGTGCCCACGTGTCTCCTGCAACATCTCGACCCTCTGACCCCCTCAGTTCTCTCTGCTTGGAAGTAAAAGTATAATTTCTCTCCGCGGCCGACGTGTTCCGCTTTCTGGCGGGATGTGCCGGTCGTGGGGGCGACGAGGAGAGGATGGGCCCAACGGATGGGCGGGGAGGCCGTGCCCTTCACGCAAAGGGAAGAGCCTGGAAATGCTGGAGAGGAGAACAGCACAGGTACCGAAAAAAGACAAAGACCCGGGGCCTCGGAGCCCAGAGGAAGACGTCCTCTGACATCATCCGCCACGCGTGTTTAAGCCCGCTGTGCAGCAACTTTTTAAATAAACACAATTCACACGTCAATACTAGATAAATTATTTGCAATCCTATCTTTAGATGAATCTATGAATAAAATCATTCTCTGGTGTTGTACCGTAGGGTAATGAAAGTGACTGTTGCCGGGCTGACAGGCCTGATCCTGAGTGCATCGGTTCTGACACATGGCAATATATTCTCGAACGGAAGCTGGGGAGAGAGCGGGGATATTTTTCAAATTGCAGAACTTCATAAATATGCATGCAAACCAGAGTCCCCGGGCAGCAGGCACTGTTCCTGTTTTGCTCTTCTCTGCGTTTTAAAGGCCGTTCCTACAGGTGACTGCCCGACAGTCTGTGTGGTTCCACCTGGAAAGCAGGTGAATCGTGCCCCTAGACTTTATCTGTAAGTTGTAGTCGGTACTTGAGAGACTCTTTTGGAAACAATGTGATGTGGTGTCCCCACCATACACCAGACACCTGCAGCGTAGAAAACTATCCCAGGGACACCTGGACGGCTCAGCTGTTGAGCATCTGCCTTCGGCTCAGGCCGTGATCCCGGGGTACTGGGATCGAACCTCACGTTGGGCTCCCTGGTAAGCAGAGGGTCTGCTTCTCCTTCCTCCTCGGCCCCTCCTCTTTGCTCATTCCCTCCCTCTCCCTCTCTCTCTCTCTCTCTCTCTCTCTCTCTCTCTGAAATAAATAGTCTTAAAAACAAAATATTGGCTTCAAACACCCCCTGGTGTGTGGCCGAGCCCTTCCTGAGGAGGTGGGCCCAGCAGCCGTGCTGGGGCGAGGCCTCCCCGGGGCCTGAGAGGAGCCGGAAGGTGGGGAGATGTGATCCTGGGGACAGGCCTGACCCGCAGCCTGCTCTCCCGTCCAGGATCCGTGTCCTGGAGCCGCATTCTGTGCCCCGACTGCTGGTTCCCCTGCCAGAGCAGTTCCGACCCCCGTGCACGCACAGACAGGCCAGCACACGTGCCTGCCCTGGCCCACAGGAACCTCCTGGGGGCTCACTCCAGGGGCCCCCTTTCGGGCTGAGGCCTCCTGTGCCCGTCCCGGGGACGCCCACTGCCCTCTGCTCCGTGCAGCCCATCAGGGGGTGGCCGGCCCCAGCCCTTGCTCACCCGGGGCACGAGTGTGGCGCTCACTCTGAGCTTGGCCCACAGAAGCACAGGTGAGAAACATCCCCCAGGACTTGGGGTGCCGCCATGGTGCCAGGTCTGAGCCCCACACCGGGTGACCAAGAAGTGCCCACCTTGCTTGACTGGCTCAAGGCGCAGAAGCTAAAATGATAAAACTTGTAGAAAACCACATGAGGGAACATCTGCAGAAGCTTGCACCAGGCCAAGGATTGACGTGAGAAGCACAAGTTATAAAAGGAAAAAGGATTCCTCGGACCTCCTTTAATTTAGAAACTCTTGTCCTGGGACTCCCGGGGGCTCAGCGGGTTCATCACCCCTCACACCGCCAGTCCCACCTCACCACTGGCTCATCACACGCCGGCTCGCAGCGACGAGCACACACGAGCATCCTTCCACCGCCCCCCTGCATTCCATCCCGGGTCCTATGGACCAATTTCTGGCTGCACATTTGTGTGATTTTCAGTGTTTTCTGTTACAAATAAAGATGCAGTGCACATCTTTGTTCAAATACCTTTACTTAACAAAATGTGTTCAAGCAAGTAGAAATTTTAGATCCAAACCTATTGATTTTTTAGGGTTTTGACAATAATTTCCAAACCTCCTGGGAGCGAGGGTCTACTGTCCCCACAGCGGGGCCTGAGGGGACCCGTCCCCTGACAGCACCAGCAACCCTTGGTCCTAAGTCCCCGGGTACGTCCGACTGAGTTGATCGATGGCTAATGCTCTGGGCGGCCTTTGTCAGCTGACGCGAGACCCGCTCCCGAGTGTAGCTCTGAGCAGGATCCAGAAAGTAAGAAACCAGCAGTGCCATCGAGGACTGGGAAGGAGGCAAGGCTGGCAGAGAGCGTGGGAGAGGTGTGGAGCCAGGGCGGGCCCGGCCATCCAGGAACAGAAAGGCCACGTGTGGCCAGTGGGGGCTGCGTGGACAGAGAAACAGGTGGGGCCTGAGGGCTCCGGAACCCAGACAAGAAGGCTGGACGCCACCCTGGGGTGTCGGGAGCCTCGGGAGGGACTGACAGGGCGGTGAGGGGCCGGGAATAGGGCCCCCGGGAGGCCAGTGACAGTGGGGGGCTGCTCTGAACCCCCAGGGGCGCCTGGACCAACGGGACTGCCCTGAACGTCCTGAAGAAGACAAGCCCCATGTCCACCGAGCGCCGTCAGGACCGCAGGCCGGGTGGGGTGGCCGGCGGAACCAGGAGAGAGGCCGCTGCCCGAGGGGATGTGCCCAGGACACCGCCATTCGGGGAGACGCGGTTTGGAGACCTGCCCTCTGAGCCTGGAGGTCAAAGCCCCCTGGGGAGCTCCCCTGGGTCCCCGAGGCACGGGCGGTGGGACTGTCACGGCTGCCACCATTCTCATGGACGGGGCCACATGTGCATCTGTGCTGCCGTCTGTTTTGCTGCCATGCACACACGTGTGCGCGCACACACACAGTGCTTGGAGAAAAAGCCATTACAATACAATACAATTATTCTGTATTGCATTTTATTTTTCTGATGGGTTCCTGAGCATGTGGTTGCCGCACGTCCGAGGAGCGTTTCTGCAACACCACCCCCCCAACAGACCCATGCGGAGAGAACACATTGGTGGCCTCAAAGAGCACCAGCATCCAAAGACACGTGTAGAATTTTCCAGATTGCTTTCCAGAACGCTGTGTCAAATTTACATAAATAATATAAAAAAGAGATGTTTTCCCTGCCAACGGGCATGGCGTGGCTCCTTTTATTTCATTCGGTCTGAGGGGCATAAAACATATTGTTTTTTTATTAGCGTTTCTCTGAATAATCGTGTGTCTGAACATCTTTTTCAGACGTTTGTTGGTTTGTCGGTTTTGTCCTTTGGCAGTGTTCTAACAATATCGTGTGCTGCTTGGATCTTACAAATAAGTCATCTTGCATCTGTCATTTGCATAGAAACACGTTGGCTATATATTATTTTTCCTATTGCCTTTATTTAAACCATCAAGAGATTTTCATTGCTATTTGAACAGAAATATATTTCTTCCGTGGCTTCTAAACTCCTCATTAGGGATCATCTGTAGCTTTTGCACGGGGCCCCCAAGGCTGGCTCCTGGCTGGTGTCCCTGTCATCACCGCTGCGGAGGCCTTCGTGGTGCGTTCAGGAGGCTGAACCCCGCAGACGAGGTCCTGAGCCCTGTGTCCTGGGGTCAGCTCCCCCTGCCCCGACCCGCACCGCGCAGCGTCCTCTGGAGGCAGGGAGCACCTGCCCCACGTCAGGCAATGTTCCCATCATGTGTTTCTCTTGTTGACCATCCTAGGGGGTGTTCTTTTGGGTGAACTTGACAATCATTAAATAAGATTACTAGAGATCAAACTGGAACCACATGAAAGTTCCCGTTAACATCCACAGTTGCTGTGTTCAGCATCTCCCAGAAAGACGGGCTGCCCTGGGTTGCCTGAGACCCTGCCTTGCATGCTTTTCCCTCCATTGACCTTGCATTTTATTTTCAAGATAACCCACATGCGCCTTCCTGTTTTTGCCAATGGTGTGAAGGAAATATTTCGCCTCATTTCCATTCCTCGGTATTTTATTTCTAGTATAAGAAAACCTAGTGGTGTCCACGAGCTTATCTTCTGCTAGGCTATCTTACCAAAGTGGTGTAGACATTTCTTTTCGAGTCAATATTGGTGATGGGTGTTTTCCTAGTTGATCAACCATTTAATCCAGATTTGGGGATTACTGCCGAGTAGTTGCACAGAGGGTTCTACGTTGACATACGTTTCCATTAATCCTACAAACCCTCATTGAATGCACACTTTATGCCGTTGAAACCTCTTTTTTAACATCCATAAGATGCCTGTAGTCTCACTCTTACTTTTCCTGATTAGATTTGCTGCTCGTTTATCTATTTTATTAGTGTTTTAAAAGAAATTGCTATTTAATTTACTTACAAAAAGCAAAAGCTACTTAATACATTTCTTCTAACCTATGGTTTTCTGCTCTCACTTGATTCACCTGGGCGCACTACTTTCTTTATTTTATTGTATTAATGAATTTCTGTCATCTTGAGTGAACCGTCAATTCACCTAATTATGTTTTCCATCTGTAAACACTGAAGTGTTGAGATCTCCGGATTTGCCTCAGGGTGAAGGTTTGCACATGATGCATGAGCACGGGAACCACCGGTTTCCATCATGTGACCCCCAAACCTCTGTGACACTAGCACCTGTGAACAGCATGGTGCGCCCTAGCCTGGCTTCGGAAGGCGTCCCTACCCCCAGCACAGATGCAGGACACAGTTCCCAGAGTGGACACAGAGCGGCTTGGGACACTGGCTTCATTGGGGGAGGGGGAGGCGGGTGGCTCCAGTCTGCGCCCTGGGACAGCGGCCTGCGGGGTCAGCTCTGGCGGGTGTCAGTGCTGGGCACACTCCCTGCCCCACCTCTCACATGCTCTTCCTGTTCCCATGAAGCAGAAGGCCTAGGAGCTGGTTTGGGGCATCTTTCTGCCTCTAGGAGTTTTCTAAGATGGGCTATAATTTGACATTATGAGCTTTTTTTCTTTTTGATCTAGAAGGAAATGAAGCATAGAGGCAGGGGGCTTCTGAGTGGTGCACACACACCTCCTGCCCTGCCCCCCTCACCGTTTCTTCTGTTCCTGGTGAACTTGTTCATTGTGGTAAGAAGCAGGTCCATCAGATGTCTGCCTCGTGCAACTGAGATTTTCTTTGAGTCTTTTTGACATTTATTTTTCCCCAATGGTTCATGGAGCCTGGCAGGCACAGCACATTTTTGCTTTGTACGGGACAAGTTGTGCGTACCTTGCATTATCGCTGCATCTGTCTACTCTGGTCTGTCTTCCTACCTGCGGTCTAAAAAGCATTGTCAACACCTGAGATGTTACCAGCTTATTCACTGCTATGTCCCCGGTTACCGAAGCAGTACCTCACACAAAGTAAATGTCCTGTAATTAATGTGGGAAAACTCAGTCATTGACAAAAACATTGCTATACCAGGCATCCAATCGGAAGTTAGCACAAATGCAGAAAGATTTCACCTACGACTCCGTCGACAGAAAAGTACACAGAGCTGTTGTAACTTGCTGGCAAGGATGTTGAAATGGCAATCATAAGTGTATTTAAGGATTTAATAAAGCACATGGTCATCATGAACAAAGAAACAGAAATTGTGAAGAAGAAAACAAACACAAACGACACTATATCACAGTGACTGATACACCAGATGGAATTATGAGCAGATCAAACAGTAGAAGCAAATAAAGTGGAACTTGGAAATATAGCAATTATCCTGAGGAAAATTTCAAGAAAACAAATGTGGAAAAAAATGAAGTGACCTCCATTACCTGTGTCTCACATACTCATAACTGGAGTCCTGGAAAAAAAGAGATACAAAAGAATATTTGAAGAAATAGGGCTTTTTTTCTAAATTTGATGAAAACTTTACACTTCCACCTAAAAATATCCATTTGGAAGAAGTCCTCACTGGCCTGATTTGGGACAATGAGAATATCAGACAGAATGACAACGGCAATGATTGAAACTCATCAAACATCTAAAATTCATATGATCACAATGATGTTCACAAAGGTATCCTCGGTTGGTCAAACTGAGCAGCTGCCAGAACCAACTGTTCACCTTGGAAATAGAAGGATTTAAATGTTTATCTACCCCACGTTTAGTTTAAACCTGATAAGAGAAAATTCTTAATAGAAAAATCCCAGCGACTACTCAAAAGTAGGGTTAAATTAGATAATCACCAGTTTGCAACTCTTAATGGCATGATGGATTATTCAACAAGCATGAATGGCTGCTTTCACATTCCTCAAGTGATTGGGAAGGCATCAGGCTGACCCCCCAGTCTTCAGATTGAGAGACATAAGTACTTTCTGGCACGGTGCTATAGCAACAAGTGGCATGCTTATGGAGTAGTCATGCTGAAATATCGAACCAGAATCAGATCAAGCCTCCATCTGGTGGTTTACATCAAACACGGAGAGAGGGACAAATCAAAAGACACCAGCTTTTCCAACAAATCAATGTATATAAGGAAGATAACCATTCTGTAGAGTAAATACCTGAAAATGTGTAACCACTAAACTCGAAGAATAAACCAACACTGAAAAGATCCCTTGGAGACAACAGGGAAATTTGAATATGGATTGGAAATTATAGAACATGAAAGGATCACTAAGACCTTGTTAGGTGTGATAATAGTATTGATCTTTGTAATAAACAGATAGAAGGATGGATGGATGGACAGATGAATGGATGGTCAGATGGATGGATGGATGGATGGATGGATGGATGGATGGATGGTCAGATGGATGGCCAGATGGATGGATGGATGGATGGATGGATAGATAGATGAATGAATGGATGGACAGACGGACAGATGGATGGATGGACAGATGAATGGATGGTCATATGGATGGATGGATGGATGGATGGATGGATGGATGGATGGTCCGATGGATGGTCAGATGGATGGATGGATGGACGGATGTATGGTCTGATGGAGGGATGGGTAGGTAGGTGGATGGAAGGAAAGATGGATAATAGATAGGTGATAGATAGAGACCGTTTATATATGTGTGTATCCTTTGTAGTAAAGAAGCATTATGAAGTGTTTATGGTTGAAATGACATGATGTCTAGAATATGCCTAAAATATCTGAGAAAAATCTTTGAAGAAATAGGTGAAGAAATACTGGCACAACTTTTTAATAAGGGTGGTATACACATTGGCATTTATAATATTATTCTTTCTAGTCTTTGAAATCTTTCATAATAAAAAGTTAAAATATTTTGTTGAATAAAATAATGAATCAATGGATGTACCAGGAGGCTGAGTAGAGATAAAGAATTGGGAGTCAAAGAACATGATTATTCATTGAAAGTATGCTATTTGATAAAAAAAAAAAAAACAGGAGAGTAGATGTCTACAGAAAAAATAAAATTATTGAAATCAATGAATGAAATGCTTTCATGTGTCACAGGTCCATATGCTCCTTGTGAAATGAGTATGTAGGGCCAGGTGGTGTCTACCCTCTCTTAGCTCTAGTCTTGCTTCTCTGATCCCAGGCTGGAGAAGAACATGCAAGAGCTTGAAGAACATATTCTTCTGCATTAATTCATTCATGTCAACGAGGAACCTTTGAAAGTACAAAAAAACAAATCTGAGAGGTTTGCCTTAACGATAATGATACGATGCCCAGGGAATAGAGACTCATGTGAGTGTGAGCTGTTAACAGCATTTACAAGTCAGGATGCAGAGGCGATATGTTCTACGGGACCACGCACAGCTGTCCGAGGGCATACGCAGGGAGCACCGGGCAGGGCACACTCCCTGGAGGGCGAGCCACACGCAGCACACGGCTCTCGCTGTAGGCTCCTGGAGCCTCCTTGGCCCCCGGCAGCGACTCAGTGATGTTTGCTGAGGTCTGAGGAAGTCAGAGCACCGGGATCCGTGGCTCTTGAGGAAGGTATTGACGGGGCCAGGCTTGCCCTGCTCGGGGAAGAAAAAAGTTTAAGAGGACACTTGAAAGAGTCCTTCAAATATTTGAAGAATGTTCAAGGAGAAGAAATAGTTTCCTTGGCGGGGGGAGGGTCCTCCGGGCTCTGACCTCACATCTCTGAGCATCGGAAAGTGGCACAAAGATTACAGCTCAGTGTCCGGATGACATTTGTGTGTTTAAATCTGTGTTGTCAGGGGGTGTTCCTGGTGGTCTTACCCGCGAAATGATAACATGCACTGGCCGCTCCTGCAATGAGAGGCTGTCTCACTGGGGAGCCCAGCAGGGGCGGAAAATATCCTCGACTCTCTTACGGGCGATTCAAGGACAGGATTGTTCTGAGATTGTCTCTGGATAACAGGGAATCATCGGGAGGGGGGTGTGCACACTCATGGGCGTGCGTGTGTGCATGTGTACACACATGGGTGTGTGGGCATGTGCATGTGTGCTTGCAGTTGTGCACATGCATGTGTGTGCTCGTGTGCATACACATGTGCATTCGTGTGTGCACGCTCACATGGGTATGTGCACATGTGCATGTGTGCTCCTGTTGCATGCATGTACACATGTGTGCGCTTGTGTGTGTGTACATGTGGATTGTGCACTCATGTGTATGTGTGTGATTATAGGTGTACACATGCACGTGTGTGTGTTTGAGACAGAGTCAGGCAGGGAGGGAGAGGGAACTTGCACGTGCACCTGCCTCAGCCCAGGTCCGCTGGCACCGCCTCTCCACCCCCCTGGTAAGCAGAACCCCAGGAGATGTGCAAAGTGTGCATAGCTGCTCGGGAAAACCCAACGGTTACAGATAAAACCCATTGCACTCGTCTCTAACAGTCGCCCCCCAGAAGACCTGCACATATTTCATTTGCACAGTTATGAGGAGGGGAGGGTGCCACGCCTTCCTCTATTTTGGAGGGTGGATGCCACTGCTATTGTCTCACGTCCTGTCTGTGTTTCATTAATAAATAATTAAATGCAGAACACGGGCTTCGGTGCCAGGATCCCTGAGTTAAGGACAATGAACTGAATGACGTTACATAAAGATGCATTATTAACTGGCAGCCGGCGCGCATGACATTCTGACAAGCACAGAAGTGCAATGAATTAATCTCGCATCAATTCTTTGTTCTTAAATTTTTCAAGATCTCTCGATAAAGCCTGGAAATGACACGCGGGAGCTTCTTGTGCGGGAGGCCTGCCTGCCAGCATCCTCGGGGTCCCGCAACCCCTCGTGTGGCATCAGGAACTTCTGGAAATGACAGATGCCCACCTGCCTTCCCTGGATGCTGTGAGGTGACCGGAGAGGTCACTCTGCGCTGACTCCGCCCCTGCCTGGGCCTGACCTTGGGTGATGGGCACAGGGGTGGCAGGCGGGCGGGCAGGTGGCTAATGGGCTCATGCCCTCTCCTGCGGAACACGCGATGTGTCCATTAGGGGTGAATATGCACACGCGGCCCGTTCATCACTACACCTGTCCTGTGCCTGAAACATCCCGTAAATTATGTGGAAAGTGTCAGCTGTATTCACGTGAGCCCCCGAATCTGCCTCGTAGCCCCCAGGGAGCCCTGTCTCCCCACCGCTGCTTCCCGGGGAACCCGAAGTGGCCACAGTGGTTGTCCAGTGGGTTCCAGGGGACACTCGCTGAGAGTCCCCTGCCCTGCCCTCCAGGGCCCCTCGATTTGCTCCCGGCCCCCACGGCACACACGGCCCTGAGGCAATAGCAGCACCTAGACCCCCGACCCTGCCAGCCCCAAGGGGGCCCAGCCATGCTGCCCAGTGTCCACCGGCCAGGGCTCCCCCGACAGCAGGAGCGTGTGCACAGCTGCCTCCTGCCGGGAGGTTCGCTGACCCGGCACAGCTGCCCTTGGCCCCGCGTGGGAAGGTACCGCGGCCCCGCCGGCCGAATACCCCACCCACTCCCAGGGTGTCCTGTGTCCCACGGTCCCGACCGTGCTCAGCCTCCCATGGCCTTCACAGCTCCCTTCCAGCCCAGGTAGCACCGCTGAGGAAGAAGCCGAATCCTCCAACACCCGCAGCCTCATGAGGGACACGTGCACCCTACTCCCTCTTGGGGGCACCCTGGAGAGGATCCCCTGCCATGCAGGCGAGTCCCCGGCCCACTTCTGCTCCCACAATGTCCTGTGCACCCCAGGGAGCACCGCAAGGGGTACTCGGGGCAGAGCTTCCACTCATCTGCACAACCCCACAGGCCGTCCAGCCTCCCCTCCCTGCTCCAGCCTCCCCTCCTTGCTCCAGCCTCCCCTCCCTGCCCAGGCCTCCCCTCCCTACTACAGCCTCCCCTCCCTGCTCCAGCCTCCCCTCCTTGCCCAGGCCTCCCCTCCCTGCTCCAGCCTCCTCTCCCTGTCCTGGCCTCCCTTCCCTGCCCCAGGCCTCTCCTCCCTGCTCCAGCCTCCCCTCCCTGCTCCAGCCTCCCCTCCCTGCCCAGGCCTCCCCTCCCTGCTCCAGCCTCCTCTCCCTGTTCTGGCCTCCCTTCCCTGCCCCAGGCCTCTCCTCCCTGCTCCAGCCTCCCCTCCCTACTCCAGCCTCCCCTCCCTGCTCCAGCCTCCCCTCCTTGCCCAGGCCTCCCCTCCCTGCTCCAGCCTCCTTTCCCTGTTCTGGCCTCCCTTCCCTGCCCCAGGCCTCCCCTCCCTGCTCCAGCCTCCTCTCCCTGTTCTGGCCTCCCTTCCCTGCCCCAGGCCTCTCCTCCCTGCTCCAGCCTCCCCTCCCTACTCCAGCCTCCCCTCCCTGCTCCAGCCTCCCCTCTTTGCCCAGGCCTTCCCTCCCTGCTCCAGCCTCCTTTCCCTGTTCTGGCCTCCCTTCCCTGCCCCAGGCCTCCCTCCCTGCTCCAGCCTCCTCTCCCTGTTCTGGCCTCCCTTCCCTGCCCCAGGCCTCTCCTCCCTGCTCCAGCCTCCCCTCCCTACTCCAGCCTCCCCTCCCTGCTCCAGCCTCCCCTCCTTGCCCAGGCCTCCCCTCCCTGCTCCAGCCTCCTTTCCCTGTTCTGGCCTCCCTTCCCTGCCCCAGGCCTCCCCTCCCTGCTCCAGCCTCCTCTCCCTGTTCTGGCCTCCCTTCCCTGACACAGGCCTCCCCTCTCTGCTCCAGGCCTCTCCTCCTTGCTCTAGCCTCCCCTCCCTGCTCCAGCCTCCCCTCCCTGCTCCAGCCTCCCCTCCTCCTCAGACCTGCATTTCCTCAGCAGCTTAGAAGGGGAGCCTCTGAAGACAGGCTAAGCCAGGTGTCATCCAGGTAGGGGAGGCCTCCTGGAGCGGGAGGAGGCCAGGCCCAGGTCCTGAAAGGTGGGACCACGTCAGCACAACATCAGCACTGCCCTGCCCCCCTCCCCGGACACCTAGGTGCTGCCGAGGCTTCTGGGCACAGAGCTTTCCAGAAGCCACTTCTCCGCAGGACGGGAAACAGGGCGGTGGGCTAGTCTAGGGTATGTGCGCAGAGCCCCCTGCTGGACCTGCTGCTGGGGGTGGGGGGACACTGTGTCCCCCCAGCTCCTAGGGTCACAGTCGGACCTCGTGCAGGCAAGAGATGCCCCGGGTCATGGCGCCCCCAGAGAGCGTGTGCACCTGCCGGGCTGGCTGCCCCCCTGTCCTAGAGCAGGAGCCGCACGGGGTTTGTGGACGGGAACCAAGACTCCGCCATGGGAAGGAGGCTGGTGGGGACTCTCCGTGTTTTTTTCCTCACTTTCATTCCGAGGCTTTTATTAATTTAGTGGGGCTTCTTAATTAAAGTCTCAATGAATAATTGAAACATAGTTTTTGATGATGCCAGAGTTGGTGCCATTTTGAGTTGTAATTGTAACTAATAAATTAGTTAAATAGGTAAGACGATGAAATCTCGTCTCAAGGGGAACACCGATAATTTCAAGAATTTATCTACATGTCATTCAGAGAATTTGTGCAGAAAAAAAAAATAGATGATCAGAAGGAAAACCAGAACCAAATCTTATTAATCAGCCTGGTCTTGCTTTGGAAATGCTGGACCCACCGAAGCCTTGCGGCGTCCTGCCCGAGAGGAGGAGGGGGACCTGCCCAAGAAGAGGAGGGGGACCCCCGCCCCGGAGCCCAGGCCCTGAGCAGAGCTAACACGTACCTTATACGGTGGATGCAAAGATGCCGCATCTGGAGGGCACCCAGGCGGGTGGAGAGGGAGCTGGACCCGAGGCAGGGACCACAGGGGACCTGCTCGAACGCCATCCCCTTCCGTGGGTCTCTGCGCCTGGTGGGGAGGGAGGCTGAGCTGCGGGAACTCCCGTCCTGGGCGCGGCGGCACCTTATCCACGCCGTGTCCTTCCCGACGTGAACCAGCCAGCGGCTGCAAGGGCTGTGAGGGGCGATGCCGTCCCCGTCCACGTCGCATAGGTCCTGGCTCCAGGGCCCCAGAGGTGAGTGAGCGCCAGGACAGCTCATACCCAGGGAGAGAGCCCTGCCCCCGGCTTCCCTGCTCTCCCCACAGGACCCTTGGTGCCCTGCCAACACTGGGTCACACGGCTCGCAGGGTCCGAGTGCTGCCCGCGGCCCGGACCCCCAGCACCAGAGCCTCCGAAGCGCTCGTGAGCCGGTAGCCCTCAACCGCTCCAGACGGGCCGTGAGCCGTGGCTCCGAACACCCTGGAGCCTGAGGGCCGCTGGCACAGGTTCCTGCCCTGCTACGCCGTCCGTTCTGTTAGGGCCGGAGCTGCCCTTTGCTTGCGGATCCTTAGCGCGTTAGGGCACCGGCGCTCTGCTGATTTGCCCACTGCTGGGTGAAGCCGGCGCCCAGGGCAGCCCAGCCTCTCGCCGCTGCACTGCGGGCAGTCACGGGCCAGGGTGTGCGTCCTCGTGAGCGGCACGGCCCCACCCCGGCCTCCCTCAGCCACTGGCACTCCACCCCCGAGGACAGCGCGAGAGATCAGCAGGGCACCCAGTGGGGTTCCTGGGCTCCTCCCTCGAGGACAGGGCAGGTGTCAGGTCTCAGAAGAACCGTGACCCGGTTCCTCCCATCTTCGGGGCACACCGGGCCGTCTCAGGCACCCGCCTTGACCTGCACAGGCCCCGAGACTGGAAGGGGGACCAGCCGGCATCCAGAGGGAGGGGCGCTCGAGGACCCAGGGGCCCATTGTGGGTCCAGCTAATCCCACATCAACTTAGAAAGTGGCCTGAAGTCTGCGAGCTCTGCTCCCTCATCCGTGAGTCGGTAAAAGCGGACATACCAGCACCGCTTGGGGTGAAGCCCGTGCGTTGCCACATCTAGGGGCTTGTGGAATGCCCGTCCCGGGTCGGTGCCCGGGGAGCCAGCGTGCCCCCTCCTGCTCCCTCGCATCCCTCACCCCTGCTCGGGGCCACACCCATGCCTGCATCTCCTGTTCCTGGACCACAACTCAGAGAAGACACGGTTCCTGCTCGGGGAGCGCGGACAAGAGGATGCGGCGGCCTGGCCAGCCACATGGCCCACAGGAGGGCAGCCACCGGCGAGCAGGAACCAGAAGGCCTGTGCGCATGGGAATCAGGTTCCGACAGGAGCTTGGGGCTCAGGACTGAGAAGGCAGGATCCAAACCCTCAACAGGGAGCAGCAAGGACCCGCTTTCTTCTCTGATTCGGGCCCTCTGCATCCTCTGGCTATGCCCGAGCCTCCCGAGCCGCTAGACACCTCTCTGCCCAGCGAGGAGCAACCCGAGTGGTCCCGGAGGTGCAATGGGAGCTGCCCTGGCCACATGCCAATGTTCTGAGCGTTGCTGGGGACACGGCCCGGGGTCTGCAGCTGGAGGCTGGGGGACGGATGTGGCGGGAGGAAGGAGATTCTCTAGAGAGGAGGGCGGTGGATGGGCCTCGAAGGACCTCCCCGGCCCAGATGTCTGCAGAGAGCTCCAGGCCCAGGGCAGGTCAGCCAGAGGGTCGGGGAGAGATGTTTGCAGGCAGTCTGGGAGCCCTCAGTGTCCTGGGGAAGGACAGATACGGATACAGAGGGACAGATGACATTTCCTGAGCCGGGCTGAGAAACCAGGACCCCGAGGAGGGCAGGGGAGGGACGTGGGGACGGGCCAAAGCCCTGCAGGTCGCCCCCTCCGCACGCCGGCAGGTGCAGCACACAGACGCACCAGGGAGCTCGGCGGCCGGTGGGGGCCCAGGGCCACACTCCGACCAGATGGACGGTATCAACTCACCGAGACGCCCACGGGGCTCGCCAGGCGCCAGCACCTCACAGGAGCCAGTGCAGAAGCCTGCAGGGGACACACCTGGAGACAGAGCCCCTCCCGGGATGCCCTGCAGAGCACACAGGGGCTGCCTCCAGCCACGGAGCCCACGCTCCCACTGCCCGCCCTGCAGCCCGCCCCACACACCTGCGGAGACGATGAGGAGCAAGCTTTAAATGCAAATCCATTGGCAGCTAATAGTTCTTTAAACACGTGAAGCTAACGGAAGTTTCTTTAAATGTCTCCCCTTATGTTGAGCTGGGAAGTTACAAGAGCACCACTGTATATGGCTTAACCGAGTCCCCCGCCCTCAGCAACAGAGAAGGAGCTCAGCTCTCCCGCCCATTGTCTGAGATGCCACACTTTGGGCTTTTTCTAGAAGAATCCATGGGGGTGAAATGAAGCTAGATGTGCCACACCACTAACCACACGTCTGGCTCGGGCGGATCTCGGAGTTGTTTGTTGCCAAGGGGACTTGTTCCCCGAGCTCTCAGCAGGCTCAGATCCAGGGTCATGGGTTCACCGGACATCGCCATATTCTGCACGTCGACCCGAGTCACGGCCCCTCCTGACGTGTCACCTCCCGTGCCCCAGGATCCGATCCCGGACGCCTACCGACTGGTCCCTACCGCGGCATTGGCATAGCCGGGTGCTGACTAGTTAACATCCTCCACTGATTTTCTCTATAATTTTCTCGGCTGTTCTGAGGCATTCGTCTCACCACGTGGGCTTCAAGGTCATTCTATCTGATCTTCACAATAAATCAACCGGGGGCTCTGGTCCCGCATTGAATTTAAATGTTAGTTTTGGGGGAATTAACTTTGTGGTTTTGGTTAAGACTTTCTGACCAAGAACAAGGGGTCCCTTCTTCTGTGGGCCAAGGGTGTCCCCACAGGTTCACACGCTCAAGTCCTGATGCCCAGCGGGATGTGTCTGGAGCTGGAGCGTTTGCAGGTGATCAGAGCATGTGAGGACCAAGGCTGGGGTCCTCAAGGTGGGGTTAGGGTCCTTGCAAAGAGGGCAGGTGTCATGGGACCCCCCTCTTGTGGCACGCTTCGGGGAAGGCCACGTGAGGAGGACTGGAGGGGCCCACCAAAACCTGACCCGCGGGCCCCTGCGTGGGACTCCCAGCCTCCAGAACCAGGAGAAAATGAATTTTTACTGTGGGAGGTTCCCAGGCCTTTTTTGTTGTTTTCTTACAGCAGCCCAAACTGACACAATTTCTCGTTTGTTCCCAAAGATGTTTTTAATACCAAACCCCCGCCGATTGTAACTAGACTTGGCCCCAGTTTTACTTCCTACTGATTATCGCTAATGTAAAGAATACTGACGTTGAAATTTATCTTATATCCAGCAACCTTGACAAAAATTTTAAATTAACTCTCGTCAGATGTTTTATTTTTTTAATTTTTCTTTTGTAAGATAGTCTTCTTGGTTTCTTAGCTGTTCAATTCGATCATTAGGTAAAAAGATCCTTTCTTTGCTTCATCAATATTTCTGCTGATTACTGAATATCTGTCTCGTTACATTAGCCGGAGCCTCCAGGGCATCCCAAGAGCAACAGGGGCCCTTATTTTAATTTTGTCATCACTCATATTTCATTCTACACATATTTTTGCCTGGGATTTTGAAATAGTTTTCTATCGCAGCGTGACAAGTTACCATAAACAACACAGATCCTGTTACCTTAAAGATTTATGGGTCAGGAAACGGCTGGCCTAGTCTCAGCTCGTGTTATGGGCAGAATGGTGCCCTCCCCTCCGACTAGACTCAAAAGTTAAAGTTCTAAACCCAAAGTGAGCATATTTGCAGGTAGGACCTTTACAGAGGTAATTAAGGTTACACGGGGTCGAATAGGACAGGCCCTATTCCTATAGGACTGGCGGACATTCTTGCAGAGGAGGACGCCGCCAGACGCATCCCAGCTGAGGCCTGCCCAGGTGTGTCTGCAAGGTGCCGAGTGCGCCGGGATGCTGGCATCCAGGACTCGTGTATGCGTACGCGGGTGAGGAAGGTACAGCGACCACCATGAAACGCAGGAATGTGGCAAGAAAAAAGACATGATAATAGAAACTTGACAAAACATCAATAACAAGGAAGAAAACTGTAGACTTGAAAGTGAATAAAACAAGTAAAAAGGAAGAAATAAAATTAAGAATATTAATTACGTCTTAATGTGAATAGAATAAATGCTTTAAAGGGCTCACCTGATTAGGTCAGGCTCACCAGGAGAGTCTCCCATTTGCCCAACAAGATAGCGTGATCACGGGAATGATATGCCATTGTGTTCACAAGCTCTCCCCACGTGCACGGGGAGGGAATTTCACAGACCCTATATACCTGGGCCCTCTAGAGTCCCATTCACCATGGTTTTTATTAACAATAATTTATAAATTTTCTTAGATTTTTTTTTTTTCCTTTTGGAATTTGTTGGCATGTTGTATTATGATCGCAGATTTCCTGACCGTGTTTGTGTGTTGAATTGAACAACCTGCAATATCCCTTCTTTGTAAATGTTCTAAGGTTTTCTGGGTGATTAAGAGCAATCTATATTTTTATATATTCAATCAATAATACAAAAGTGATGTCTCTATTTGAAGAGCATAAGTTATGTTATACTGTTTATTATTCACATCCCTATATTCTTTTTTATTTTCTACTAGAACAGTGTAATTCCAAAAGGATGCATTCAAATATCCTGTTATGCTTTTTTTTTTCGTGTTATTCCGGCTTTTCTAGATTTTCCTTTATATAGTTAGTTGTTATACTGTTTATTGCTTAGCGATTTATGCTGATTCAATTCAATATCTCATAAATTAGGCAATTTATCATTATATAATGACCTACTTTCCCCTCGAATGCCTTTAAGTTGAAATTCCTCTCTGTATGAAGTTAAAATTGTCGCTCATTTATATTCAACCTCTATGCCACTTATTCTTAAGTGTTTCTTATAAATCACAGTGCTGGATTTTGTTTTCTAAATCAGCCTGTCATTCTCTGTCACTTGAAGGAGAATTTATTCTATTCACATTAAGATGTCATTAATATTCTTAATTTCATTTCCCCCTTCTTACTTATTTTATTCACTTTCAAGTCCTCCTCATTTTTGATGTTTTGTCAAGTTCCTACTTATCATCTGTCTTTTTTTCTTCCATCACTGGGAGCCCCTTCACACTCCTGCATTTCATGGTGGCCGCTGCACCTTCCTCACCCACAGACACATACAGGAGTCCTGAATGCCAGCATCCCCGCCCACTTGGCACCTTGCAGACACACCTGGGCTGGACTCAGCGCACCAGTGCCCCCGCCAAGGCCAGCACATGTCCGCAGCCCCCACCCACCCTAGACTGGTCACCAGCCTCAGCTTGGGGCACAGGCTGTCCCCAGAGGCCAGCGGTCACAAGCTGACGCTGATGCTCACTGTGCTCCATGGAGGAACTGGGGTTGTTTGTTATGCAGCAGCCTCACGCCAGCAGCTGACTGATGCTGTGTGTCCTGACCTGCATCACACAACGTCTCCCCAAATACCAAAGAACTTACCAGAAAGAAATGCATTTTATAGCTTTGTTTGTAAAAGAAAATCAAAAGAAATGCTTTCTTTCTAGTCCACACACAGAAAATTAAATGAACTATAAATTCTTAATGGGATGTCTGATAAAGCAGAAAGAACCTTCACTCCAGACACGAAATTGGTCCCGACACTTACAACTTCATTAAACAATGAAACAAAGTCACAGTGTTCCCAGCTCATGAAAGATGACAGCCCCAAATTCAGGCAAGATTGAGACATTTAAGGATATGAGACTGAGACTTTCCCATTTTATCTCAGACTCAGAAAGTTAGTGAACTTTATATTTATCCAGCAGTATTCAAATGAATGATGGCACTTTATTTTAGGCGCAACAAGGAAGGTTCGCGATGAGGACTCTGCTGGGGCCCTGGATGGAGCCGCGTCTCTACCGGCAGCACTTCCTTGAGGGTGAGACAGGCACGTGGCCCTGTCGCCCGGCAAGTGCATGTCTGAGGCCTGACCCCCTCTGTGGGCGGACTGGGCAGCTCTCAGCGACGTACCCCCGCCGGGCCGCAAACCTCTGGGCCCCACCAACACACCCGCCACCACGGCCGGTCTGGGGAGGCCCCCGGAGACCCGGGTGGAAACGAGCGCCATCCAGGGGGTGGCCTTGCCGCGGTTTCAGGAAGAGAGGTGCGATGGGCACCCCCACTCTGGGGCCTCGCTGAGTCACGGAAACAGCATGCCGTCTGTGAAGCAGGGCAACCCCCACCCTGCAGGGCCCAGAACTTAGGTGGCTTTTACCAAAGAGTGGTTCTCCAAGGGTCAGAGGTCACAATTTGGATGGATTCACCTGGAATAACCCCACCTCACCCACCTGAGGCGCCTGCGGGGAAACGGAGAGGCGGGAGCAGGAACCGGCTGTCCTCAGACACCGTCACTGGAGACTCAGGCCCCGCCCGCAGGAGGGGCAACTCCACAGCCCCGGGCCGCCCGGATTTCCTTCCCTCCACCTTCATCCAGCTGCTCCCGGCTGCTGTCTAACTGCCCCCCAGGAGGCCTTCTGGCTCCCACCCCACAACACCCCCAACAACACCGCTCCTATTCCATGCCCACCACCCCTGACCGCGTCCCGACCGCTACCCAGGCTCTCCTGAAACATCAAATTACAGCTTACGGGTTCCAGGAGTAACATGCGCCAGATAAAGGGAACAGGGTGGCACACGAAGCCGTGCGTGAAAGACACACGGAGATTAAAGCCCTGCGGTCCTCCAGCCTCGGGGGTCAGCCGTCCTGCCCTGACTGACACTGCGGCGGGTCCCCCCACCCCCCGCCAGGCCTGCTCACCCCGCGTCTGCATGACCTTGGTGACCTGCGCTGGTCGGAATCACAGGCCACGCGGCATCTGCTCCCAGGCCGCACACCTGCCATGCTCCTAAGAAGCACATCACGCATCGTTTCCATCTATACCATCTATAAGATTGGGAATCTGAGAACCTCGGTGGCGAGGAGGTTGGAACCCATCTTGTACAAGGCACAGGGGCCCGGGGACGTTATAGAAAGGGCTTTTGTGTATTTTCCTGGAAATCAGTGATTTTATATACATTGGAATAGAGTTTCTGGCATTTCCCTTCTTAATCTTTCATATGTGATTTTTTTTGTAAACACAGGTTCGTCTGATGCATCATATTATTAAAAATCATATTTTTATTTATTTGTCAATTCTACAGGACATTTTTTTAAGATGTTATTTATTTATTCACAAGAAACACACAGAGAAGGAGGCAGAGACACGGGCAGAGGGAGAAAGAGGCCCCATGCAGGGAGCCCGACGCAGAACTCAAACCCAGGACCCCGGGGTCACGCCCTGAGCTGAAGGCAGATGCTAAACCGCTGAGCCCCCCCCCCCCCCCCCCCCCCCCCGGCGTCCCAATTCTATAGGACCTTTAAATCATGACTCAGAGTTAATCATCTCTGCCCCTCCCGTTCCTCTAACGACCTCTGTCCAGCGCCTCCCTGCCCTGGCGGATAGGAGCTCCAGTGGGGGTCAGGGCTGCTTCCCAGAAAGAGGGCCCAATGAGGATGCTTGGTCCTGAAGATGCCGCCACGGGAGGGGAGGTCAGCCCTCACCCCAACCCACCCGCGAGGGACGTGGTGCTGGGGATGCTCGGTCACGACGGCTCTCTGCTCCCAGCTGGTGGCTCTGAAAGCGGAGAGTCCTCTGTGCGTCTCCCTTGGCCTCTGGGGAAGGCACCGGGGAGGGACAGGGGACTGGGCCCTGTCCTGCGGGGCAGGCGCTCTCTCCTCCTTCAGGGCGGAGGACGCAGAAAACCCTCCAAGGACCCCGGGACTGATGGGGGCCAGTCTCCTTCCAGGGGGCTTCCCTGTGAGACAGAGGCACGCAGGCAAGGAAGACACTCATATTCCAAAGCCACCTTCCTATCGGGCCACACAGAGCCCTGGGGGTGGGCAGCTGACCCCAACCACGGGGGCCCTGACCTCAGGAGCCCTAACCACGGGGACCCTGACCACAGGGACCCCGACCTCAGGAGCCCCGACCTCAGCAACCCCGACCTCAGCAACCCCAACCTCAGGGACCCGACCTCAGTGACCCCGACAACAGGGACCCTGACCTTCAGGGACCCCGACCTCAGTAGCCCCAGGAGGGAGGCCCCCACCTCCTGTTTTCACAGATTCTCCTGTCATAAGAGACGCTGCGTACAGACGCACAACCCGTCTGAGCAGCCGCAGCTGAAGTTGACCCCGGGCCAAAGAGAGCAACTCTCGATTTACCGTGAGTCTGGCTGCTGTTTCTACCTATTTATTTGTGGTTTCTTATCTGAGTTAAATTTTTACAAAAAATGTGCATCGACTTTGCAAAAAACAGTGGTGCTGAACGTTTAACACAGTTTGCCAAAGTCCTGTTGATGATTGACCCTGTGAGCTCTCCAGACCGATGCCAATAAAAACAAGCGTCATTTATTATCCTGAGTCTCCAGGTGAGGTGGCAAGTGCCCCCGAGTGCCCCACGTAGTCACCTGGTCTCATCGGCACAAGGAGGTGTTCACATCCGTTTATATTCGGGGAAGCAGATCGGGATGGGGGGTGTGGCTAGAGGGCTCCCGGACCCGCAGAGCAGGGCTGGGGTCTCCCTCTCCCTGCACGCCTGCAGGTACCAGGGGACCCAGCAGTAGCTCCCAACACAAAGCAGAACCTTTCACCCACCCTGCACTGTCTTCAGCAATTTGTGGGCTCTTGTGCCTCGGGCTCATGCAGACTGTTCTGGAAGCCACACAGCCCACACTCAGAGGAGCCTGAGTTCACCTGCTGGGACCCCCTCAGGGGAGGGCCGAGGCCCAGCCCCGGGCCTGCAGGGCGTCAGGGGCAGTAAGAGGGGCCGTCCTCAGCCAGCCAGCCCAGCCAGGCCAGCCCAGATCACAAGGGACAGCAGCAAGGGCGGGGATGCTTGTTATGTAGCCAGGGTAACTTCGACACTGTGGACGAGCAGACCCCACTGCCCTCTGGGGTGAAGGGGCCACATTGTTCTGCTGTTCAGGGCTCTGAGCAGTGACAGCAGGACTTGATCTTTAGAAGGCTCGCGCCAGGCTCGACCCCAAACCGTCCCCCTCTGGATGCCAAGCCGAGAGCCCTTCCTCAGACATCCTGCCCGAACCTGGTTATCGAGCCTCATCCAACCCAAGGGAGGCGTTGGCACAGCCCTCAAATCCTGGCAAACCGGGAGCTTCAAGATTTATGACGTGGACGCCACAGACCCCGGGGCATTTGGGTGACCGTGCTCCTGCGGGACTGGAGCTTCTCCTTCGGGGCTCTAAGCTGTCTGGCAGCTGCACACACTCTGCCTGCAACCTGCCACCTCCACCCCACATCAGGGTGAGGATCACACCCCGAAACAAGACCCACAGCCTAGCGTGCCCCAGGCTTTGTGGTCAGCTGTTCAGTGAGGGGGTTCGGGGTCCTGAGTGGTCAGAGAGGGCGAGGATGGACGGGCTCCAAGCTCCCCGATGCTCCACCATGATTCTTCCGTCCGAATCTGGCCTCACGCCCTGGCCGCAGGCCCCGCATCCTGTGTTGGGCAGTGTGGGGTGACCGGGCACGAGGGCCTCTCGTGGCCACTGCCTGCCTCTGCAGGACCCCCCAGTGCCCTCACCCAGGACTGGCTGCCCCTCTAGGCCCCACCTGGGCCCTGGGAACACGACTTGCCAGGATGCCCTCTGCTCCCCATGCCTCTGGGAATCCCACTCGCTCAGGGGGCCTCCCACCCACAGGGGCAAGACGAACGTCTCCGCTCTGTACCCCGTCAGACCTTCCGAGGTGGCTCCCGTGGGAGATGCCGGGGCCAGCTAGCCGGACCCCCCCGTGGGCTCTCTCCCCAGGCCATGCCCCTAGCTAGAAGGCCAGCAGCTCCTTGCAGGAAGCAGTTGCACGCCCACAAGCTCCGGGCTGGGCCTTGCCATCAGGACCCCGGCTCGTCACGGACTTGCCCGCGCCTGTTCATCTGACACGTATCAGCAGCTGCTGGAGTGGCCAGGACTCCCAGGGCCGCGCCGTCCCCGGCGGCCGCGCAGCTGCCGTGGAGGATGCAGACTCCTCACCCAGGAGGAGGTCTGTGCAGAGGCTACACGCCCTCGTGTCCACACATAATAGCAGTGCACTCCTGAGCTATTTTTAAATACACAGCGAAACCCGAGTGATTGAATGTGTTATTAACCAATGATGGCTGGTGATCACCAATTACTTAACTGAGAGAATCAAAGTACAAATTGCCGGGTTCGCTCAATTACTGCTAAAATGGTATAAAAGCATTTTAATTGTGATCAGAACGCGCACTCTCCAGTGTGGATATTAAAGGAATAATGAGCAGTCATAAATACAGTGACCCATTTATCTCCTTATCTGCTTACCAAACAGAAACATCACATCCCAGCAAACGGACTCAAACGGCAGAACCGAGTTAATTAGGTTTACTGAATTAGTGGAACATCTAAATTGGATTCTATTCCAGTGTTTAGTTGAAATTTATCTTAGCTGGGAGCTGGCTTTCTGGCTGAAAAACAAGTGTCAAGTAAAATAATGAACCTAATACAAAATTATTTTCTTTAAAAAAATTTAAAGTTAAAAATCCATTCCTGAGGCTGATTCAGTTTTTTTTTTTCCCCTCTTTGCAAAGATGGCTTGAGAACTTAGAGGTAATTTTAGGTAAAGAGCCAGGCGTTAGTTCTGCTACACCAGGGCACTCCTTCCCTAATGTCTCTCATCCTTATTACTCGGCGGCATCAGGGGAAGCCGGTCTGTCTTCGGGATTCAGGTTTCAGGAGCTTGGGATTTGCGTGTGGTGCTCCCACGGCCACTGGCTTCTCCCCCAGGAGGCCCAGCCTGGAGGCAGCACTCAACACCCTCTTCAACACCCTCTTCAGGATGTGAACAAGCGGGCCTCGGGCCAGCCTGCTGCCTCGTTGGTGGTGGGATTCCTGGCAGAAAGGGCACCTCTCTGACCCTCAGTGCCCCGTCCGTCCAGCACTCGTCCACCAGGATGGGCAGGAGATGATGCAGGGGGACAATATTTTAAGAGGCAACAGATAGGAATCTTCCACAAATCTCCCCGGACCATCTATGCAGTTTGAGTACATCCCAGAGGAGAAGCCCTGCACACCCCCACAGGTCACAACCACCTGCCACAGAAGCTCACCTTCAACAAGTACAGAGAACCTTGCAATAAAGATAAAAGGGCACTGGTCGTAAGTAACAAAGACATCGACACCAGACAAATAATTGAGGACAACGGCTTGGGTGCTGTGAAGGCAGGTCTGGCAGGGAGTTTAGGCAGGCCGACGTCCTCGTCATGTTCTGGGGGGAGGATCCGTACACGGAATGATCTTAGACTGTATTCTAAAAACTATGCTACAGCGCAGCCTGGGTGGCTCAGAGGTTTAGCACCTGCCTTCAGCCCAGGATGTGATCCTGGAGATTCAGGTTCGAGTCCCACCTCAGGCTCCCCGCATGGAGCCTGCTTCTCCCTCTGCCTGTGTCTCTGCCTCTCTCTCTCTCTCTCTCTCTCTCTTTCTCTCTCTCTCTCTCATGAGTAAATAAAATCTTTTTAAAAAATAAATGAATGACTACATTTTTTAAACAAAACAAAAACCGTGGAGAGAAATGTGGAGAGCCACAGGGGAGCTCTGACATGGGCAGCCCCAGTGGGAGGTTGCAGCACAGTCCTCTCAGACAACGGTGAGTGGGTGAGCAGGTGAGGAGTATCTAGAAACCTAAACAGCATAACAGAGGTTTGGGGTCCCCTGGGACCTGTGACCTCTCCTGGAGCCCTGCACGCGGCCTGCCCACGTACATTCTCTGGGAGCACACACGGTGCATCTGCTGACAGCCTGCCCAGGCCTCGCACCCCTCACGGGCTTCCTCCCCCATCAAGGCGGAACCCCGCTCAGAACACATGTGGCAGGACACTCCCCACACTCACTTTTCTCCTTCCCTGAACCGGGAGGGCTCCCATGGTGTGAATCTCCCCAGCCCACTCATCATGCCCTTGTTTTACCTGCAGGCATGAGGAGACCCCTGTTCTGAGCCCGGGAGCAGGACGGGAGCTGCACCTGCCTCCTCCTCGGGCCTGGTGGCAGTGACCCCTGTAGACACCGAGGTCTAGTCACCCAGTCGGCCCTGCTCACAGGGTAGGTGCTCACGCTGGCTCGTCTGTTTCTGTTACACTGTCATGAAGGGAGAGATTCATTTTAACCGCATGCCAAGCCCTGGTGTCGAGGGCAGATGCAGACACCTTCCCCAGCGCCTGTCTGCACAGCACAGACGCCCTCTGTTCTCCAAAGACACAGTGTGTACAGGGGACGCTGGGGCATCCAAGTTAATCAGCCTGCCTCCCCACCGAGAGCAGATCCCAGTCGAGAGGGACAGGCCCTGGAAGGGCCCCACGGATGGAGAAAGTACCTCCAAAATTGTGCAAAAGGCAACTGGGCAGACGGCAGCCACCAGCAGGCCGCAGGAGCTCCACGTCCCGATCTTCATTTTCCACTTCCTTGATCTGCACTTTTATTAGCTCTTCATTTTCTCCATCTGCCTGGGTTTGTCGCTGTTAATTCACAATAGATTTCCTTGCGCCCTTCTTCCAACTGTTTCCTCCGCCAGTGGAGTCCTGTCAAATCACCTTGTTGGAAACCCAGCGTCACTGGGACGAGGCGGCCAGGTTAGCGGGTGACAGGTTTCCAGGCTCTGGACACAGGCAGGTGGGGTGGACAGTGCACCTGTGGGGGAGAGTGTGGAGCACAGCCTGTTCCCAGCGAGATGCCCCTCTGGCCATTGGTCATGCTCGACCCCTAACCCAACAGCACGGCATTCCAGAAACCTGCTGGCTTCCCATCTGGGAGACTAAAGGATCCTCCTTCCCTTTGTTTTTTGTTTCTTCACTTTGTTTTGTTTGGGTTTTTTTGAGAGCAAATGACTTAATTTATTTTTTCTTTTTTTTCCTATTTATTTATTTTATATTTTCCCATTTAAATTCAGTTTGCCAACATATAACATAACACCCAGTGCTCGGGCAGAGACGCAGGCAGAGGGAGAAGGAGACTCCATCCATGCAGGGAGCCCGCTGTGGGACTCGATTCCAGGACCCCGGGATCACGCCCTGGGCCAAAGGCAGGCGCTCAGCCGCTGAGCCACCCCGTCCTCCCTACCTGGAGACACTTTGATAGAGTAGCAGCAGCAGCAAAGAAACACAGGCACACCGCCGCCGCTCCCCCCACCCCCCCAGGTGAAAGAAGGTCCTGCTGACTCCCCTCCTTTTCCTCTGAGAAGAGAAGCACACCCCCTCTCCTGCCCCTGGAAGGTGCCCTGGAGGGGAGCGCCAGGAGGGGAGTGAATGACATTCTTCTCTTCAAGGACAGGAAGTGGAGCATGAGCAGGAGAATTCTGGAGAAACAGATTGTGGAAGAGAAAAGAAAAGAAAAGAAAAGAGAAAATCCTTATGTTCTTTGAGCCTCCCCCCCCCCCCCATGGAGTTCCTCTTCCACAACCTCTTCTCATTCAACCCAATAGACAAGTATTTGGGGAAGGGGGGGGGGGTCAGGTCCCAGACGCTGAGAGGGTGGAGGTGAAGGTGGTGCGGGGGAGGGGGGGACACACCGTCCTCTCCAGTGCCTTTGGTTCAGACCTCCTTCGTGGCCTCCCTCCCTCCCTCCCTCCCTCCCTCCCTCCCTCCCTCCCTCCCTCCCTCTCTCCCTTGAGGTTCGTCGTCTTCCACAGCCCTTCCCAGAGGAGGAAAAGGAAGCTCCGAGAGGAGCAGTGACATTCCCAAAACACGCCGGTAGTCGAGGCGAGCCTCGGGCCCTGTGCTGTGTATGGGGCGGAGAGTCACCCGTGGAACTGCCGGCCCAGGACCCTCCGGGCCCGTGCTGAACAACAGGTAGAGACGGGAAACGGTTGTGTTGTCTGAGACGCTTCTACCCCGGAAGGATCGCAGCGGGGACTGTACAAAAGTATCCGTTCTGCCTTCCTGGGGCGTCAGCACGGTCCAGGCAGGCCTCACCCGGGGTCAGGGTGGATGATTCCTTTCCACCCCAGAGACACGAGGATGGGCACTGTAGTCGGCTTCCAAACCACGGGCCACTGGGAAGAACAGGGTCTGGTGCTCAGCCCAGAGACACCCATCCCCTCGGGAAGTTGTGCAGGACAAAGGACTTCAGGGACCACACAGAAAAAGGTTCTAGGCTTCAAAATATCATTGGTTGGTTGGGACGCGGGGCAGAGCATTGGCAACTTCAACACATTCCAGTAGCTGAGCAACACCAGCATTTCTCTCCACTCGGAGCTTTTAGAAGATCAGTATGCCATGGAGTCGTCCGCCAACGTCCCCACTGCAGATAGAACCCAGAGGGACAGAACCTCAAATGCTGCTCGAGATCACCTACGTTGGGCCTCAGAAGAGACCAGAGCGTGGGCTGCATGGCGTTTCCTCTAAGCTGATGTAGCTTGGTCTGTTCCTGACCTAGAGAGGCGGGATCAGGGGAGAGCACCTTCTTAGGCAGGCCCCAGGGAAGCCAGTTTTTCCTAGTCTGGGTTCTTGGCTTGCCCTGATCAACTCTGGGTCCGGACTTTCACCATGAATGTGACTAGTCCTCAGCCCAGACTGGCAACTGATGTAGTCGGCCTCCCAGTTGGTTCCTCCCCGTTGGTTCCTGGGTCCGCAGCCCCCGCCCGTCAAGGTCGTCCTCCTCCTCGGGGGGTGAGGGTGGGGGGTGGGGGTGGGGGGCGGGTGGTTGTGTGTCAGGTCCCAGACACCAAGAGGGTGGAGGTGAAGGTGGTGGTGGTGGTGGTGGTGGGGGGGGGGACACACACCGTCCTCTCCAGCGCCTTTGGTTCAGACCTCCTTCGTGGCCTCCCTCCCTCCCTCCCTCCCTCCCTCCCTCCCTCCCTCCCTCCTTCCTTCCTCTTCTAAATATACAAATTAAATCCTAAAAAGAAAAAGGAGGGACACGAGAAAAAAAAAAAAACACCCAGTGCTCATCCCATCACGTGCCCCACGCAGGGCCCCATTCCTTCCCTCCAAATGATAAGAGGCCCAGGCTGCCGAACAAACAGAGACCAGTTCTCACTGGAGGCTTGATGTGATCCCAGGGGCTAGACAGAGGGGACGGGGCATGTGAAAGGGGAAATCAAGGCACAGAAAAGGCAGCACATACACCTTCCTGTTTCGTGCAGACACGCCCAAACTCTTCCTCCTTCAAATCCCAGGCTCCTGAAGCCTATGGCTTCCCACTTGGCCCATCCTCAGGATCGTCAGGTACCACGTAGGTCCCGTCTCCGGGCACTCCCCACCCAACCCCCAGGGGCCACAGTCTCAGGGACCTGCAGAACATAGGACCCCTCCACCTCCAGGGCACCGTCTCTCCCTTGGTCACATCTGCACGTCACACAAGCACCTTCTAGCTTCTAGAGACCCCACGTGACCCACGTGGCACCTCCCTGGGTAATGTTTTAATCTGACCAAGAAATATTATTCACTGACACTTCCCTCCAAAAAAAAAAAAAAAAATCAAGAAGTCTTCCTAGTTCTAACTGAACCACAATCATCCACACAATTAAAGACATTTTTCTACATACCCACACGGATCCTGTAATTCTTTGATCTGAATCACCGTGTAAGGCCGTCCTGCAGATTTTCCGGAAACTCAGTCATCATCTGCGTTGGGAGAGGTCTGGCTCCTCCTTCTCTCAAGGTCAAAAGGCAGGTGCATATTTTAAGTAACAACTTTAACTTCCCATCAAGATTTTTTAAATCTTAAAATCAGGTGTGACTTCAGCAAAATTCTAAATGCAGACAAGGACTCAGAGCCTTTGGGGACCCGCCCCCACAGACAAGAGCCGCTCACCGAGCCTCCACCTGACAGCCAACACCACGACCCCCCACCCCCTCTCCCTCATGCCTCAGAAGCAGGACACCAAGTAGGGCCGTTTGGAGATGGCTGCCCTGATGGAGTCAGTTCAGCACAAGAGTAGTCAGGTGTGGCCTAACAGAAACCAAGTTATTATGACTCCAAGCTTTTAATAAATCTCACTGCAGCAACAACAAAAACAGACATGCTTCTCCCCGACCTGCTCTGAGGGGTATGGTGAAGTGCTTGGCCCTCACGCCCAGTCTGCTTCTTGGGTCTCAAGGAGGGTGGTGCCCCCCCTGCCGCCTCCTGCAGACAGGTGGGGCCACATGACCACTCCTGGCCAATGGGTCCTGGGCAGGGGCTACAGGTGCCAGTCCGGGTTCCCAGCATGTGCCCACTGATGAGAGCTGCTCCAGGGCCCTGCTCCCTCGGCACTGCAACCCAAGGGGCATGGGGCACACACTGCCGTGAGGGTGCTAGAGATCAAGGCACCCAGGAACACCCACCCGAGACGCAGAGACAATTGCCCAGAGAGCCAGGGCGCCTCTGGCTGAACTTGCATGAGTGAGAAACAAGGTCTTGGAGGACTCACCCATCGAGATTCAGTAGCCCAGACCATCCTGGCAGATACAAACCCTTCCTGTTCCCCAGGGTATGTCCCACATGCTCTGCGCACCTCACCCCACTTCAGTGCTCACAACAAACCTACAAATCAATGGCTCCTACTACCCCGTTTTCCTCATGAGGCAACTGAGTCTTAGAGAAGTTCAGGGAATGTCTTAAGGTCACACAGCACATCCCGGGCTCCCATCTGGCTTGTCTGACCATTGCTGCTGCTCTCAAATGGTCGGCAGTGTGGACAGCCACTCCAGCTTTTATGGGGGCCCACCCTTCAACACACTCCTCACCCACTCCTCCCCAAACATCACCCAGCTGCCAAGTCTCACTGAAGCCCTGAGCTGCCCACACCTCACCCCTTTCCTGGCTCCTCCAGGACAACCCCACACCCGACCAGCTCACTGCTGGTTGCTTTATGACATCGATATTTCAAGTCTTGAAGACATTACTAACTTCTCAGAAACCATGTGCCCTGGAGCAGCTCTCATCAGCGGGCACATTCTGGGGCCCCGGACTGGCACCTGGCATGTGGTCCAACAACATTGAGACCCGACTGAACAGAATATCAGTGCTAATGTCCAAATGCTGAACTCACTGTCTTTAGGAATTCAACGGCCTTGCAATTTTCAGTTCATAAATGGTCCATATCTGGCAAAATTCAATTCCATTTAGAAAACAATAAATGTGTGGTTACTATCTATACAATCCGGTGCACACAGGTCAATATCATATGGCAGGTGAATATGTGAAATGTTCGTGTATTTGGCAATGATACAAAAAAATGTATAAATGATTCTAATGATGATGACAACAATGATGAGGATGATGATGGTGATGGTAGTGGTGATGATGGTGATGATGATGATGATGGTGGTGATGGTCATGGTCATGGTATTGATGGTGATGATGGTGGTGGTGGTGATGGTGGTGATGGTCATGGTCATGGTACTGATGGTGATGGTGGTGGTGGTGGTGATGATGGTGGTGAGGGTGATGACGGTGGTGGTGGTGGTCATGGTGATGATGGTGCTGATGATGGTGGTGATGATGGTGGTGGTGGTGGTGGTGGTGATGATGGCAATGATGAGGTGATGGTGGTGATGGTCATGGTCATGGTATTGATGGTGGTGGTGGTGATGATGATGATTAACTCCAGATACCAAGAACTACTTAATATTCATCACCACACTGAATATGCCAGAGGCATTATTGACAGTCCTTAATGTACTGATGGGGGAAATAAAGTATGGAAGGTTGTGTTATTTTGTGTTATCTGGTTTAGGTCACACAGTCTGAGTACTCAAGTGGTCAAGACTCATACCAGTCTGGCTTCACAGCCCCTGCTTTCCACACTAGATGAGCAGACCAGGAAAGGCAATCAATCGGTCTCCAAATTACAATCGATTTGTGCAATAAAAATGCGCTGATACTGCCTCTGTAGGAAGCACCTGAGGACACAGTCCTGAGCCAAACACTTCAATCTCCCAGACTGTCCACAGGAAAGTGAGCAAAGTACACGGAGGCTTCTCAGGCCCTGCGGGGAGCTCCCATCCCTATCAATACACTGATGCCAGCTCTCTGCACAGCCTCCCCTGACCTGTCAGCACAGAGCAGAGTCCCTTGCTCCTTTGTGCTGCGTGACAGGAACTTCTATCATCTGTAACAGAAAAAGGGGCCCCCATGCTACTTCCCCCACTAGGCTTTTGGGCCCTTGAGGGAAGCCATGCATATGTGCCCTCGTGTCCTTAATGCCCAGCACAGGGCCCCACATCTTCTCCACAGGCAAGCACTGACCACATAAGTGCTCTGCTAAGTAGGAGTGTGTCACCTCCTCCACTGGGTAAAGGGACCATGGCAAAGGAACCTCCCCTTTGGAGCTCCGTGTTGATCTGGGCAAACAGTAATCCAGTAGCTGTTTACTTCCCATAATAAATGCTATGAAGGGAAAAGGTGGCCTGCTCAGGACTGGAAATGAGGAGCACTAACTAGGTCAGGGGTGATAACAACGTCATCCGAGGAAGGGACACCAGGCTGCTCCCCTGGGGATGTGCCAAGGTCGGTAGCAAGGAGGAGCACAGAGCTGGCAGGTAGAGCATTCGGAAGGAAGGAATAAGGGAGGAAGGACCTCGACACTGTGTGTGGGATCAACACTCTCCAAGGTCCCCTGATCCCACCCCAGATCTAAATGATTATCTGGAGGAGACTGGAGACACATCTGGGGTCCTGCTTTTGATCACATGGTCTTGGGTCCACCCAAAATGAATTTCTATCTCACGGAGTCCTGTGTCTGCCCCTCAGCACCCCTGTAAAATGGACGCAGCAGTGGCCTCTCTCCATGAGGATTAGTTGAGGAACCCACATGAGAAAACAGCAAGCACCTGCACGTAGTAATATTTCAAAAGATAATGAGGGAAAGAGCAGGGAAGGAGGCATGTTGACCCCATTGCCATCAAGCCATGGCCGCCTTGCTGGAAGGATCAGCTGCCCTGCGTCCCCGGGTGTTGCTGGACAAGACAGCTGCTCATGACACACCAGAGCAGCTGCCACACAGAGGACACCCTTCAGTGGCTTTCTCTCTAGTCCTTTCTCCATATTATTCCTCAAAGTCACCATCAAGGCCATCCCAGCAGGAGCAAGTGGATTGATAGATGGAGCATGAGTTGGGGTGGCTTCACAGGTCACAAATGGCAGCACAGATGAAGTCCACAGTGGCCTCCTGGGCACTCGGCCAAGGGGGACCAGATGGGCAGCACAGACAGCCACTCTGCGCAACTTAACCATCCGTTCTCCACACATGGCATCTCACAGTGCTCTCTTTGGTCTGATTATGATTAGAAACGGTTCAGAGTAAAGGAAACAACCTCACTTTGTGGCCAGAAAGACCCAGCTCTGGACACAGGCTCCATCACGTGTGCGTCTGATGAGTTCCGTTCCTTCCCGTGTCTGTGCAGCTACTCGCAGATATTCCCTGAGCACGTGCTCTGAGCCAGCCCAGTGTGGCCCAGACCTCAAAGTCTCACTGCCGTGGGGACACCCACGCAGTGATCCAACAGAAGTAAGTGTAAATGCACATGCAACGAATGTGATACACACGATGAGAGGATAGAGTTGAGCCGTCAGCTGGTCGTGAGGACTCTATGGGATGGATTTACAGAATCAGGTAAGGAGGAGAGGCCCAGGGGTGTAGACAAAAGTCCTTTCCCAGGGGCTGAAAAGTTTGAGGGTCAAGACCCCAGAAAATTTCAAGGGGAACGGAGCAGAGGAAGGGTTTGGTGGATGGGAGAGGAAAGCAAATTCAGGTGCGATGGGTCAGATCTTATCTTGAGAATGTTTGGGCCTCCCGGTGAGGGGACACTGGACCTGACAGGCACCCCCATGAGTCCAAGCAGGTGGGTGAGGAAACCATTCTGTTTGTGTAGACAAGAGCTCGTGGAGGATTGGAGCAGGGTCCACCATCACAATCAGGACACAGAGGAATCCTATCACCGTAGAACTTTCCCGTCTGTCTCTAGAGCCACCCCTGCCGCCCTCCCGACCCCAGAAGCCAGTGACTGACTCTCTGTCACTATGGCTTTGTCTCATGAGGAGGAGCTCGCCGATGGAGTCACACGGCCCATGTCCCTCCACTGGAGGCTCGCGATCCGTACAGGTTGTTGCATGTAACACCCATCCCACCCTTCTCATTGCTGAGTGGTAATCTGTTCTGGGGATGGCCCAGTTTGCTCAACCATTCGCCCGTCTGAGAACGTGAGTTCTGCGTGCCACCCACCTGCCCTCTTGGGTGATTGCTCCCAGTGTTGCGTGATTATGAACAGATCCTCCGTGAACATCCATGTGCAGATGCTCATGTGAACATGCTTTTCAATTCCCCCGAGTAAATGCTTGAGACGAGGGTTGCAGGTCACAGGGTGAGTGCATGGTGAGCTGGAGAAGAAACTGTGCACCTGTTTTCGAGAATTCCATGAGCAATGTGAGAGTTCCAGTCTCCTCACGTCCTTATCAGTCCTTCTGTCCTTCCTTCCTACTCTAACCATCATGACGGTGCATGGCGGCCCCTCAACACGCTTTCATTTCTCACTTCCCAAACCATGTGCTGATGATGCCAGAGAACATACTTCATGTAATTTCAATGCTTTTAACTTTGTTAAGGTTTGTTTTCCTAACTCACAGTGTGGTCTCTCCAGTCGAACATTCCTTATGCACTTGAAAATCAGGGCTGTCCAGCTGATGGTGGACGGATGGCAAAACTCACGGAGCAAAGAGGCAACCAGACACGAAATGGGGAGGGAAACATGATGGACAGACAGGAGGAAGAAACAAACAACAGAGGCAGACCCACAGATGATCTCGGTGTCGGAGTTAGTAGACAGGGTTTTGAAATCACTGCATTCACCACATTCAAGAAAACAGAGGAAAAGATAAATAGAATGAACGGAAACAGGGAGTTTAGGAGAGAACTGGAGTCTTTCGTGAGACAAGTCAATGGTCATTCTAAATGGAAAAGTACAACAGGAAAAAATCCTTGATACTTTCAATTACTGCTTATATCGAAAGATAGAAAAGAAGATAAGAACACGATGGTACCCAGGCAGTGGATAAACACATGGGCACCAACTATCCCGACTTACAGCAAATAAAGGAATTCAACAGCACATGCCCAAGCGAGACATCCCAGAGTGACAAAACCACAGCAGAGGCTGAGACGAGAGCCACCCCTGGGAGCCCATGGTGTCCCGCGGCCGGTGGCCTTTGTCCAGGGCTGCTCGAGGCGCCAGGGGAAATCCTGCCAGCATCTCTGGAGGGTGGGATTTGGGGCCTGAGTGGAAGGTAGCACCGATGTCCGATCAATAAGATTTTTACAGACAAGGTAGCCCTAAATTAGAAGAACAATTGTCACAGGAGTTGGTGATGAGAATCTTCATCTTCGCACAATGTCCACCTACCAGCTCCATCTTCAGGGGGTTTTGAATCAGGAACCAGCCCAGTAGCAGAGTGTGGCATCGACACATCAGTCCCCCCCTGTGCAAGTCACATTCCTTGAGGAGATGGCGGGGGGGAGGGGCTGGGGAGAGCCTGTTCTCCCAGAAGCCAAGGGAAAAAGCCCGAAAACACCACTCTGAGGGCCTCGGGTGTGGACAGTTGTCAGGAAGGACAATCGGGGCCACGCTGACGGTCCACGGGCGCTGGCTCATGATCACACCACAGGCCATCTCTGGAGGATGACGAGGAACATGCTAACGTGGCTAAACGGTCTGAACAATCCGAGCATTTACTGTGCTTCTGTGAGACTCATGCTTGAGAGCAGCTGGGTACCCAGGGAGCAGGAGGCTCTCGGGGCAGAGGACGCCAGGTAGGACGCACGACAGCGGTGACGAGCGGATGCCGGGATATCACCTGTAGGGTCAGTAATGGGCAGCACATGAGAGGGGCCCTCAGCAAACCCCCTGTGCTCCCAGAACGGGTGCCTGGCCTCGTGCACTCCCCGTGGCTGCACCTGCACCGCCCGTAAACAGACTTGATCTTACTGGTTCTCTAGTCCCACCGAGCAGAGGCCACCTGGGGGCTGCGGGAGGGCCGGCAGACGGAGGACAGCAGCTCAGACCCTGACTACAGGGAAACACCCAGGAGCTGGAAGACCGTGAGGGGACTGTGGGCACCACTTGGCACCTGACGGTACTGACAGACCGCTACCAGATTCGGGGCAGTAACACCCACGTTGTGCTTCAGAAAAATCGGCCTTATCTTGGACGGACCCAGTAGAAATATTTATGTAAAAAATAATTGACATTTAGGGACACCTGGGTGGCTCAGTTGGTTGAGCACCTGCCTTTGGCTCAGAGTGTGATCCTGGGGTCCTGGGATCGAGTCCACCTCGATCCCCACAGGGGATCCCCACAGGGAGCCTGCTTCTCCCTCTGCCTGTGTCTCTGCCTCTCTCTATGTCTTTCAGGAATAAATAAACCAACCTTTTAAAAAATAATAAGAAAATGACATTTGAAATTTACTTCCAAATAATCCGAAACAGAAGGAAATGAGAGCACAGTGGAGGCCGGGCAACGTCTGAGCATGGGTGTGGCCGTAGACCTTGATGCACTCCGCTCTGCTCTCCATTTTTATGGTTGAAATTTTTCAGGACAATAAAAAGTAGGAAAAATTAAAGATACAGCTTGTTCACCAAAGAATTGGAGGAGGGGGTGTAGTGGGACCACCACCATGTTGTAGGAGTGACTGTGAGTTAGCACCCCAGGGTTGGGGTCAGGGTCGGGGTTGGGCACCCGCTCGTTAACACCAAGGCAGCCCTGGAGAACCCCCTTCACCCCGGGCCCCACTCAGTGTCCCCCATCCCGGCCGGGACCCCTGGGGATGCGCGTCTGTCTAGGAGGAGAACCGCTAAGCCCTCCGTGTCACAGACGCGCCAGGCCTGTGGCTGCCGCCCAGAGACAGCCTCCATCTCCACCACGTGACCCTGTGCCAACGGCTTCCAGAGTCCAGCTCCCATGCACAGAGGCAGAGGAGTAACAGAACTTCCTCCTAAGGCAGGAAAGAGAGCAAGTGCACGTGGCTGTCAACAAACGTGTGCACTGCTTCTGGTAGAGGAGCCCACAGTCCCGCCCACCTGCAGCCCGCCTTGCAGCTCACGGGGACCACGCGGCCGGATGCGGGCACCCAGGCCTCAGGAGTCCTGCAGGGAGCTTCAAGGGAGCATAGCTTTCCCACTTTCCTGATGGAATAGCACAGGGGGCGCCCACACTGCTGCAAATGTGGCTCCACGAGTGTGGCTGTGATGCTCGGTGCTGCGGCAGCCACCTTGCCGCCAGGAAGCTGTGAACCGAGGAAAGGAAACCTCCCTGAAAGTGCAGTCAGGAGCCCGGAAGCGGGTGCACTCACGCACCAACCACACTTTGCAGTCACGCAACCAGCAGGAAGAAGGAAGGCAGGGGCTATCTTGACGAGAGAACAGACTTCACGCAGGAACTTCATCTCCTGCTTCTGAGAAAAGGAAGGTCCCTCCGGCCCCAGCAACCACGCAGCAGCCCCTGCTTGCGGCCGGAGAGAAGTGGCCACGCCTCCAACCCTCCGTCTTGGCCCAAGAACTTCTGTCCAACACGCGCCTCCCCAGTTTCCTCCTAAAACCTAACAAACACTGAGTCTGTCCCCGGCAGGCTGCCGTGCGTCGCATGTCCGGCGCTCCCGTGCTATTCCAGAATAAACTCATTTTGCTGGTAAAATAACTGGCTGTTAGTTCTGAAGGTTGACAAAGCCTCCGGCAGCAGCAAGGACGCAGGACGCAGGATGGGGAGAGCCGGCTCCCCGCCCGCTGCAGCCTCCCCATCTTCACACCCTGAGTCCCCATCCCCATTGCTCAGCTATGGCTCTGGAGGACAGGAGCCTCCGGAGAGATGCAAATCCTTTCCTTTTAATCCCCCAAAGTAAGGGCACAAAGGGCTCGTTGGTGCGCTCCCCGACGGCTTCCCCGGGCACGCCGGGCCGCCCAGCCCCGTCCTGGAGGCGGCGTGCTCGCAGAGGAGGGCAGGGCTCAGGCGACCAAGTGCCCCGGTGGCTGTGCCCAAAGCTGGTGCTTGTCTCCGGAGGACACGTGGCAATGCTGGAGACATCATTGAGCCTGGGAGACGACAGTGGGATCTGTGGGTAGAAGCCGAGCGCACCACACAACCCCCTACGAGGCACAAGGCCGGCTCCGTCCCCGAGGGGCAACCGCCCAAACCTCCACCGGACGGAGGCTAAGGAAGCTGCCCCCCGATTCCGAGGCCGAGGCTCTGCCGCACGCGCAGCCACCGCGGCTCTGGGTGTGATCCGCTCCTGACCCAGGCCCTGCACACCGCGGCCAGAAGGTGGCCAGTTCCAACGCCAGGTCAGACATGGCCCAGGTCCGCCCTGCTCCTTGGTTTTCAATTAAAAACGGAGGAGAAGCGTGTCCTTAACCAAATCCTGTCCGCAGGTTCCTGGAGGAGCGGCCCTGAGGGCTCCCGCGGCGCTGCCCTGGGCTCAGCAGCCGTCCTGCCTGGACAGGGCCCCTCGGGCCTCCGGTGCCAAGCACCCGGGCAGCCCCCCTCCCTGGGGCTCCACGCACACAAACAGAAACAAACACTGAACACCACTCTCAGGAGTGAGGCGTTTTTCGGGATTTCCTGTTATTGGGCTGTTGTGACACTCGCAGACCATGTGCCTTCACGAGCCCTTACAGTCCCCTTTTGGAGACACTCAGCAGAGGAATGGAAGGCGACGCGGCTGCAGCAGGGCTGTGACATCCCATCTGCAGATAAGCAGCAAAGAGCTCACCCAGCCTCCACGTGGCCACTACCCCTCAGTCCCCCTCCAGCAGGTGCCCAGCAGCTCCGTGCCGCTCACCTCCCCCAATGCCCACCCGTGGTGCGGCCGACAAGGGGACAGCCAAGGCTCTGTGTTATTTCTGAGGTTGAGGGAGACAAGCCGGGCCCCTTGGGCATTCCTGCCTCCCTCACTGTCCGTCGATCCCTCCCTTGCTCGGGCGCCAGAGCCCCAGCCATGGCTGAGATGCCTCCTGCCCTCGAATCCCTGAATCCAAGCAGATGAGCAGGCCCAGTGAACACAGGCGCTTCTGAGCCCGACATTCAGAGAATTTGCGGCCCTGGCCTGGGCAGCCCAGATGCCTGGGGATCCGGGACAGATAAAACAGAGATAGCACACAAGGTGATCCCCGGTGCCCCATCCCCGGGCTCTGCTGAACCCTGCTCTTCCCTTCGCATGATTCAGCAAAAGGAGGCTTGCGTGGATGGGGCAGTGGCAATGCAAGCCGTTTACCTGGCAGCAGCCAGGCGCAGCGGCCTGGGTGTTCCACCGCCACTTGACTACAGTCTCTGTCGCTGCCCAACCGACCATCGACGTCGCTGCGCCTCACGCCCACATCCCGGGGTAACATCTGGCCCTGGGACCGCGCTGTGGTTTGCATGTGCTGCTCTCGGGCGAGGGTGCATTCCAAGTGTATTGGGCATGTTTGCCAGCTTCCGGCGACTGACTTCTGCGATGTGGCGGCGCACCCCGCAGGGAGGGGGCCCCGGAGGGAAAACTCAGCGCGTGAAGGCAAATGACACCCGCCGCTTCAGAAGGCTGCCGAGGCCAGGACCCGGTGCACCTGTAGGGGATACAGGATACAGCAGCCGTCCGGGTGTGCCCAGAGCCCAACACGGGGGTCCCGGCGGCCCCAGGGCTCCCTAGGCTCTAGGGCACCAAGGGCCCTGCGCAGCTTGCTGCCTGTGAGGCCCTGCAGAGTCCAGGGTGTGATGAGCACAGAGCTTCAGAGCTTGTGTTCCTGACACCACATCCTGCCCCGGCCTCGTGGTGGGGACCCCCCATGGCAGGGACCCCCCGTGGCAGGGACACCCCATGGCAGGGAGCTGGCAGGCCGGGTGCCCTGCACAGGCCTGAGGCCCAGACCTGCTGAGTCAGAATCTGCAGGACCCGCAGGTGGTTGACAAGCACGGTGATAACTGAGAGATAATCATCGTATGATGGAGCGTACGAAGCCCGGTCCACACGGAACCCGCTCACCCACGGGGACCCCCCACCATGTCCAGCAGACTGACATTTCCTGCTCCGTTCCGTTTCGTCCAGTTATACCTAAAACCATTGGGCACGGCCCGCTAATCAGACTTCGTGACATGACCTACTAACTGTGACCACAGTTTCACAGACTCTGCTCTCGGCTTCCGTCCTGGCAGTAGTGGCACCTGGATCACCCCCCCAAGAGAAAAAAATCCAAGTAATATACATTTACGATACACAAAGCGTGTCCACGGACAAACGAGGAACAGGCCACCAGTGAGCCGAGGGAGGACGGCGCTAGAACCAGGTCCCCCGTGAGGCCACTTGAGGTAGACTGAACATCCCGGGGTCTGTTCCAGGAAAGACGGCGAAGACCCAAGTGTGCCTGAGGTCAGGAGCGCCCAGAGGCCACCCCACTGCACTGCGTCCCAGTGTAAAAGGCTAAGGACCCTCCCCACCATGAGACAGTGCAACAAAATGTGGGGTGTGAGTCGGTGCTGAGACAGGAGGGCTTCTCAGCATTGGTGACAGAGGGCCACCCGACCCGGATTCGCAACCCAGACGCACCAGGATTGTGTGGCCCAGGTCGGATCGCAACCGAGGCCTCAGCTCCAAGAGTCCCTGGACTGTGCCCCTGGAGGCGGCACTCGGTGCCCCGGCTGGGGCCGTTCAAGCGGGAACAGCTCACTGTGAAGGAGACCACCACATGGACAAGGAACAAGGAGATGATGAGCAAGAGAGCAGAAGACAGGCAGAAAGTTAGCAACGGAGTGCGAACACGTGCCAGACCCGTAGCCTCCACGCACTCTGAGGGCCAGAGGCTCCAGAAGGCGAGCGAGGCAGACGTAGCTGCAACCGGAGAACAATGCGATTGTTGAACTGGGTCAACAGGTTTAATACTTGATGGACGGAGCTGAAGAGAAGGAGGAAACAGCACAAGTTGCAGAAGAATAAATTATCCTGGATGCAAAAAAGGAGAGAAAAAGGGGGCACCCGGGTGGCTCAGCGGTAGAGCATCCACCTTCGACCCAGAGCGTGACCCCAGGATCCTGGGATCAAGTCCTGCATTGGGCTCCCTGCAGGGAGCCTGCTTCTCCCTCTGCCTGTGTCTCTGCTCTCTCTGTGTCTCTCATGAATAAATACATGAAATATTTAAAAATAAAATTTTTTAAAGGAGAGAAAAAGTGGCAAATAAAGATTCCTTATAAATGTAAGTATGCGATTCTGACGGAGGAGCTCTGCAGCAGGCGTGCACCCAAGAGTGATGGGAATAAACGTCCAGAGGAAAGACTTGCCCATAAAGGGGCAGCCGCCTTCTTGACGCTGAGCGACTGTTGCCAGCATGGCAGAGAAATACGTAAATATCCAGGTGTCCATGTTGACAGAGACGTGGTGCAACCTCAACTATTAATATGCCGTCGGGGGGAGGCCACTGGGAGGATGGCTTTGGAAAATGACTCGTCCTTGTCACATAAAGTGAATGTGCGCATGACTTATGTGCAGGCGGTTCTGCAGCTCGGCTTCCGTCCTCACCCGTCCCTCGCCTGTGAGCGTCGGGAAGCACACGGAGGCTCACGGCATCCTGTCCATAGCAGCACAAACCCAGAGAAGCAGAAGGGGCCCAGACGCCCGTCAGTCATAAGTAAATAAATAAAATGTATTTATATATTCGTGCAAAAGAAAATCAATGAATGTGAATGCGTTTCAGCGACGGGAAACAACGTCAGCGGATGTTCAGGAGCCTAATAACAGTGAGGATATAAGTGGGTCTTGGGCAGGAGTCCACTTAATGTAATATTAGACAATTTTCATAGAACTCATGCAAAAATATGTAATATGTTGTCATGACTCGAGGTGCAAACACAAAACAACGATTGTGAAGAGTAGTGGGTTCATGAACACAGCATTGGGGACATTTGCCGCTGCTGATGGGGAGGGAAGCCAGGGGGAGAGTCCGTATGGGCCTCGACAGGTGATGCTGCTTTTTTATTTTATTTTTTTTAAGATTTCATTTATTTATTCATGAGAGACACAGAGAAAGGCAGAGACAGGCAGAGGGAGAAGCAGGCTCCCTGCAGGGAGCCTGACATGGGACTCGATCCCAGGACTTTGGGGTCACGGCCTGAGCTGGATGCAGATGCTCAACCCCCGAGCCTTCCGGGCACCCCAGTATGCTGGTTTTTGAGCTGAGGTCAGGTGACATGACCTTATTGTTCTCGACACTTGACATAGTTTGGAAGTACCTGAAACCCAATCGAGTGGGTTCTAGGGACTGTGCTCCCCTTTGCTCAGCAATGACCCCCTCCCCCCACGAGCTGGTCAGATGATTGACCAATACACTTCCCTGAAGCCTACATGGACTCCAGTGGCAACTCTCCCTATCCTTGGGCCGAGGACGAAGGAGAAGAATCTGTGAAATTAAAACACGTTCTTGCCCCCTGGGGACGCAAGTCCCACCGTGAGCTCCCGTGTGAGCACGGCGACCCTTCTGGGGAGCGCTGGGCTGTGTCCTGGGCTATGAATGGGATTGCGGGCGCTGGGCTGCGGCGGGTTGGGGGGCGTCCAGCTGGGGGGCGGGCGGCAGGGGAGACAGGGAGACAGGGCGGGAGGGTCGGGGCACCCGGGGTCCCCAGAATGCCCAGAAGGCGTTCCCCCAACACTCAGAGGAGCTGCTGCCCCATGATTGGCTCCCGTGGGGAGGGAGCCAACCGGCCGTGGATCTGTCCTTAACTGTAAGCTTATCACACTTTAAAAAAAAGAAGAAAAGGGGACCCGTGGGTGGCTCAGCGGTTAAGCACCTGCCTTTGGCCCAGGGCACGATCCTGGAGTCCCGGGATCAAGTCCCATGTCGGGCTCCCAGCATGGAGCCTGCTTCTCTCTCTCTGCCTGTGTCTCTGCCTATGTGTGTGTGTGTGTGTGTGTGTGTTTCTCATGAATAAATAAATAAATGAATCAATCAATCAATCAATAAATAAATAAATAATAAATAAATAAGAAAAGGTGTCCAGTTACTCGGTGTTCCCTGCACAGGGCCTTGGACCGAAATAGCACCATGAATCTGATTTGCACGGAGAAGGCGGGTGCTGACCTTCTGGGTGCTGAGACGCCCACATGTGCGAGGGTGAAGGGACGCGGCCAGTCAGCCCCCCGCCAGCCCACAGAGCCCCAGGGTGCCCACAGGCATCGCACACGCCGTCCCAGGGACCCGGCACCGCCCCAAGTGCCCTTCCTCCCAGGAGGGAGCCTGCGGAGCTGAGAGGACACAGGCCTGCCCGGGTGCGCGCTCGGCTGAGGTCGGCTGCTCCAGACCCTGCCTGCGGGCACATGCTCCGACTCATAGGCACGGGTCCGGACCCCGAGGGTCGCGTCCCCTCCACCCCGGCAAGACTGATGAGAACCTTCAAGGTGCTTCGAGGTTTCCGATTCGGTCGCGTGATTCTGCTCATGTCCCCATTACGGGTGGAAGGAAGAGTGTCCGTCAGTGAGACGCTGGAGCTGAGGCTCCGGGACCCGCGGTGTGAAGTAACCAAGTGCAGCTGATGCCCGGGGGCCCTGGACCCGGTGACCGGAGCCCTTTCAAGAAGAGGAAATTTGGACACCCGGAGAGGGGCCACGTGAGGGAGAGGCAGACAGTGGGGATGCGGCCACAAGCCCAGGGGCCCCGGAGCCCCAGGGGCTGGACAAGGCAGGGCAGACCCTCCCTGGACCAACGGGGCACAGCCCTGCCCACACGGGATGAGCTCCTGTCGTTTACGTGACCAGGTCACAGCAGCCCCAAGACGCGGACGGGATCCCTCTTCAGGGCAGCCTCCTGCCCGGGGTCTCGGGGACCACCCTGCCGCCCTCATGCTCGCCTTGGGGGCCACGTCCTCCTTGAGGGAAAGGGGACACCGTGAGTGTCAAGCTTTTCTCTTTTAAGTAAAAACATCTGTATTTTTAAGAGAAAGTCTGTTTCAAGAACGTGGCATCCAGGAAGGCCTCAGCCGGGGGGGGGGGGCACCCAGCTCTGCAGCTCTAGGGTCAGGGGGCCCCCCCCCAGAAGAACAGATGGCCGCTGGAGGACCACACACCTCCCCTGGTTGGAAAACACCCCTTTTGCACGCGCTGATCCCATCCTGAGCAGGGGATGCCGCCCAGGAAGGGCCCAGAAGGGGCGGGGGCAGGGGCAGCGGGGGCAGCGGGGTGGGGGGAGGCCCGAGCCCTGGCTTTACTGCCGGGTGGGCCATCAGGGAGCAGAAGGTCACTTCAGGGTCTGATTACGTGGTTCAACTCAACCTCGGAGGGAAAACCCCCAACCGTGGTCACAGCGGGGGGACAGAGAAGGACAGAGACACAGAAGGACAGACGTGGACAGAGAAGAAGCCCAGGCACCAAGACAAGACCCGTGGACCTGCCTGGAGGGCGGTGAGCACCAGCGAGGGGCCTGCGCCACCCCAGAGCATGTGCAGGAGCTGAAGCCCGGTCTGCGGTCACCCGGCAAAAACAGCCCCCCAAGCACCCCCGCGGGGACAGGGGCCTCGCCAGCCTCCCCGCTGTGCCCTTTCCAGGGGGAGCTGTCTCTTGCCCATGAGGAGCTTGCCGACATAGAGCAATCCAGGCTCGCGGAACGAAGCCGGGGCGCAGGTGCCCTCGGGGTGGAGTTGGAGCCTCGGCAGGGCTGTGTGGGGGCCGGGACCTCCCCGGGCGGCTTGCACCCCACACTCCCCAACAGACGGAGCAGGGCCTCCCCGCCCGGCCCACGCAGGGCATGGGCCTCCCTGCACCCGGATGTGGCGACGCTCCAAGGAGCTGGGGCAGCGGGGAGCCCATGTTGGCAAACAAGAAGCAAGGACCCGCCTTTAGTGTCCCTGCGGAGGACAGATGGACGGGGAGCGGGATCAGAGCCCCCAGAGGCCCCGCTCACCTGCAGCAGAGCAGCCCCGGCTGCCTCTCCTCCCCATGGCAACCCGCTCGGCGGCCGCATTTCCATTCTTTCAAACTCATCCCCCCTCAGCTCCGTTAATTACAAACCTCGGGCGCATCCCTCCCCCCCCCCCCCCCAGTAATTAGACGCTGGCATCAGACCCGGCAGAGCGTGACCCGGGGCCTGTTCACCCCGCGGCTGGCAGGGGAGGGCGGCGGGCAGCCTGGGGGCCTGGGCGCTCCAGCAGGCCCGGCCCCCCACAGCCAGGCCCGCAAAGTGTCACAGACACACAGTCCCCACAAATTAATTAGCAATTAAAAACTTTATGTATACAAGCAGCAGCCGGTGGATGCACATCTTGTTAAAATGCAAACTATTATTTCCAGACTACTTTTCGATAAGAAATAAACAGAAATGCTAGAGATTGACAGTACAGAGCGCAAGAACATCTTCAAAAAACAATTTGCTGAATATTAATGAGCTGGAAATGTCATTTCTGGTCCAATTACTAGAAGTAATTAGTTTTTTTTTTAATTATGGAGAAAGTGGAATTTTAATAAGGTCAATTTTACAATTACAGTTTAAAAAATACTAATTGTATTGTCATCACATCTTATATAATAAATGACATTAACTTGCTAACATCTGTTGATTTTAGTGTAAATAAAGCAAAGCTATCATTGTGTCGAGGTCTTTGGGGAGCGAAGGCTGGGGACGGCCTCAGCCCGGGGGTCCGGGGAGGTAACGGGGGAGGCCTGAGACCCCGTTGCTGCGGCAGCTCCCGCGGGAAGATCTGTGACCACCTCGTGTAACCCGCCCACGACATGGGCTTGGCGAATATGGCTTCAGAGTCAAGCCGCCACGAGCCCAGCACCCGAGACACACATACTGGTTTGGGTCCAGGGCCAGGCATAGGGCCGACTCCGTCCTCCTGGACCCCCAGCCCAGGGGGCCCACGGCCCTGCAGGCTGTGATTCCACCCCCGGCCAGGGTCCTGAACCCTGTCTCTGATTCCTGGGATCCCCACGCACCCCACCCACCCCGTGCCCTGGGGCCCATGTGTTAGGACGGCTTCGCATCGGGGCTGCCCTCCCAGCCCACACCTGACCCCACAGATGTGAGGACGCCGTGCCCGCCCCAAAGCCAGCTCCGCCCTGGCCATGAGCACACACCCCTGGCCCTTACCTACCCGCGTCTGCCCCAAGCTGTCACAGGGTGACCCTGAGCAACCTCCACACGCAGTCCCATGGAGTAAGGAACGGAGATGAGCAACCAGCCCGGAGGCCAGGTCCGCAGGCCCAGGATGCTGGACTCAGGCAGGAGCTGCAGCTCTTGGACCTTCTGGAAGGCCGTGCTCTAGCTCTCACACACTAGAGACCGCACAACCACACCGATCCCCCGAGCCGTGGCCAGTGCCGCTCAGTTGCACATGCTGGCCTGACCCCTTCTCCATCGGCATCCCCTCCTTCCCGCCACAAAAAAAACCCACTATTAGCTCCGATTTGGAGCTGGGGAAAAAGAGGAATGCGTTCCCGGGCTGTGGCCGGCAGCAGGTGGGGCTGGCCACGAGCCAAGGCCACCTCAGCCCGGAGAGCACGCTCTCTGGCCGCAGCCCCCACACGGCACGTGGCCCTGCGTGGGTCGTCACGCCCCAGCGCCCCCACTGCCCCAGCTGACGGCATCGGGAGAAGTAGCAGTGACTGCGTGCGGGTTAAGGTCAGCAAGGCCTCCTCCGGCCTGTGTGGAGCTCGGGTCACTCAGGCTGGAGGGTGCCAAGCCGCCAAATGGGGCGCAAGGCCCCGCATCCAGCCCTCCACTCCCTTCCCAGGCGACCTTCGCAGACCAGCACGCAGGACCCTGATTGGAGCAAATAAACATTGCTGAGCCCTGGGCCCCAGGAGCTCACGGGGCCCACGGTCACCCAAGGCCGCATGGCGGACATGAGAGTCTAGGGGGCCCCTGACCCCAGGCCGTCCGCTCTGCCATGTGCCGAGTGTCCTCTCACAAAAGGATCCCACAGAGTCTAATAAACAGCAGGCTGGCAACACACCGCTGGGCCCAAGTCTCCAGGAGCCCGCGTGGTGTCTGCCCGCCGCTTCCCTGCAACAGAGCAGCTTGCGGTCATTAAAATGGTTTGTGGGCGTTTGTTCCATCCCCGGCACGTCTTGTTGAATTTTAATTACCTGGATTAAAATCTATTGATACCATTATTGAGATATATAAAGGTTTTATTTAAACGTGGACGTTCCAGAAGCCAACACTCCTGGGACGGCAGGTGACTTTGCCGTCTCCCCTGTGGAGCCCGTGGACCAAGGACACGTGCTGGAGTGGGAGGGGGATTTAGGGGGCCCCTGGGGGGAAGCCCACAGCAGGGGGAGTTCCACGCCTGGCCTGCAAGGCTCCAGGCTTCCCGGCGCACCCCTGGGCTCGTGGCCCATTGGGTGTGACCTTCCGTGCTCCGTGGCCAGGATGAGGAGGATGAGGACGAGGACACTGGGGCCCCGGGAGCTGGGGCAGACTCCACAGGGACAGAGCACTCGCTCATGCCCGGGGATGCCCGTGGGGAGATCTCAGGCTTTCCAAAGGAATGTGGGGTGCAGAGCTCAGGAGGGAGAGCCCGCCATGCCCAGGGTGACCCACCTCTCCCGCCCGGGACAATCCCGGTGGCCTGGGTTCCAGTGGGAGGCGGGTTTCCGGGAGGCGGAAGGTGCAAGGCGGAGCAGGAGGCGTCCCAACCCCTGAGGCTGACCTGTCAAGGCGGTGCTGACGTCCACATGGTAACATCCTTACCGATGACATTGCCAGCCCCACAATCACGTCAGCTAATCACTTGGAATCCATCCCCCCTCCCCCGCACCCTCAGTCGGCGTATAACCAACCCACTAACTCACCCACTTACTGCCCACGCACATCCCGGATGCCCACGGGGACATGCAGCACTGGGCGTTACTGGGGGCGGGGAGGCGTTCGCCCTTGGACCTTTGGTGTCCGAGTGAAGATCCCCCTGTAGGGAGGGACCTTGACCCCCTCAACTCAGACACAAGGAGAGGCGGGTGGAGGTCGAAGGGTCCTCGGACACATACTTGCACGCGGGATCCATGGGGCAGGCGAGCAGCCCAGAAATCCAGGCTGGGTTCCGCGTCGCAGTGGTGAGGACAGTCCCTTCTTTCTCCTTGCTCGTAAGCCTTCCACTGATTGGACAAGGCCCACCATGGTATGGAGGCCAACAGGTGTACTGATAATCAAGTTGGCTGATAACAGATGCTCACAAAACAGCTTCACAGCAACATCTAGACTGGTGTTGGACCCAACCCTGGGCTCCGTGGCCGGGCCAGGTGGGCACAGAAATGCACACTTCTTCCCGCTTCCTTCAAATCTGGAGTAAAGTCTGGGCAGGAGGTCTGGCCAGGCAGTGGGACTTAGAGCATCTCCTTGAGGCACAGGCAGCCGGGCCTGGAGCTGGGCCCTGACCCGGGCACAGGTGCTGAGGGAGGCTTAGCCCCCGGCCCCCATCCAGGGGCGGGCGACTCCGGAGCCTCTATTCCCCTGCTTTGCTGCTGGCCCCACATAATAGGGCCCCTGTGATGGTCGTACGTGACAAGTCACACAGGGTAGGACTGAAATCTCTATTTCCATGGAGAAAGGCGAATGGAGCCACTGAGGGAAGTGAGGGGCTCTCGGGAGCGGAGTGACTGGCTGCGAGCCCCCGACAGTGGAGGGGCACTGGTGGTAGTCGGCACCCGGTCTTCCAGGAGCGGGCACTGCGCTGCTCGTGGAAGTGAACCTCCTGTGTGGGTCCCAATACATGGCCACAGCCGCACCCCCCACGGTACCCGGGTCTGGAGCAGAGCCGACCTCGCTCACGAACGACCATGTTGCTTTGTCTTCCTTGGACTCACTTCCTTGTCCTCAAATACCTGCACGGCGGGAAAGCAGCCCACGTCTCTGGGGACGATGACACACGGCCAGGTTGAGGCCTGAAAGGAGGACCCCGGGGTGGGAACCGGAGAGCGATCCTTGGGGCATCAGGCCGCTCAGACCCGCCTGTGCCTCCTGGGGGATTTGCCGTCCCCAGGGCAGGACCTGAGCTCAGAAGGACCCGGGGGGACCCCGCGCTGGCACCTTACGGACCTCTGGGCTGCGTGTGGGCAGCAGGGAAGCAGAGGCCACGTCCCCACATCACCCGCAGCCGGGCTGAGCAGGAAAGGAGCCCAGGCCCAGGGCCCACCTGCAGGGACAGGGACGGGGCTCCTTATGGCCCCCTGTCCACCCTTGTATCCAGGGGACAGTCCGTCAAACATGAGCTGAGCAGAAGCCAGAGCCACATGGGCCACAGAGGACATACAGGACATTAGTGTCATCCCCCGGCCTTGACACGGAGAGCATGCATGTCACCCAGGCGCTCCACTTGGCCAGCCCCGGGGCTCCCAGGACCTCCTCCTGCAGAAGAAATGCCCCCAAACTGGACCTGTACCCCTGAATACACGAACTGGACCAACTGTTTCACTGTCCCCTGAACACCTTCCCCGTCCCCACGTCAGTGACCCCTGCCCGGAGCAAGGACCGCCAAGCACTGGTGGACGTCGGGGCGTGGGGAGCGAGGGGGGCCGACCACAGGGAAGCACTGTGCTCCCCGACAGTATCGCTACCGCGGGACCAGGGCCAGGCCAGGGAATCCTGGCACGGGGATTATTTTTAGAAACGGCTCCTACCAAGGTTGAACCGGACGTGACCTCACGCTAAGAATCTGGAGAGGGCGGGGGGCAGGGAGGAAGCGCTTCTGAACGAGGCTTGAGTGGGTGGAGGGTGTTTGGGTTTGGTGGACGCACGTGGGGCACGGGGGTGAGTGCGTGTGCTCACACGTGTCCACACACGGTGTGTGGGGTGTGCTGCTCCCGCCTGCGGAGGCTTCACGGGAGCCCATGGGCCCTGGTTTGCAGCATTGGAGGTGGGACCTCCGGGCCCGGGGGACGTCCATGATCTGCACGTTTTCCTTGTCGTTTCCAGTCACGGGGGAGCCGCTGCCCCTGCTCACAAGCCTAAGCCACCGAGCGGCTGAAGAGGCACCGCACAGCCCACAAAACGTCAGACACTCTCTGTTCTAACGAACCCAACAATGTATAAAAGCCCCAAAGTAGGGGGCTCCCTGGGTGGCTCAATGGTTTAGCACCTGCCTTTGGCCCAGGGCGTGATCCTGGAGTCCCGGGATTGAGTCTCCCGTTGGGCTCCTGGCATGGAGCCTGCTTCTCCCTCTGCCTGTGTCTCTGCCTCTCTCTATATATGTCTATCATAAATAAATAAAACTAAATCTTTAAAAAAAAGAAAAAAGCCCCAAAGTAGGCCTGTTGGTGTTCCTCAGCCTCAGACCTTAGAGGACAGATCGGCCATCGGGTCCACGTCTCTTGAGACGGGCGTCCGTGCCTTTCTCTCCTGAGCCACTTGGTATAAACGTGCTAACAGTGACGGGCTTTGGAGTGGACCAAACCTCTCCGGGCTTCTAGGGTTGGGCCAAGGCCAAGCCCGCAGGCGGGTGCTGAGACCCCTCCGGGCACCTGGGGATGGAGTTTACCTGCGCACATGTTGGCCAGGGTTGGGGTGAGCTGCTCTGGGGTCTCCATGTGCAGCGCTGTGGCCTCGGGCACCCACATACACACGTGTGCGCACATGGTCCCCGACGCACATCTCTACGGGGCACAGGCTGGCCTGCATCCCAGCCATGTAGCCCGGGAGACTCCAGGGAAGAGCCAGCAGCACAGGAGGGTGTTTTCACCCGGTTTTGCGCTCCCAGACCTCTCAGTGAAATAAGTGCACGCGCTCTGCAGACGCCCCAAAGGTCCTGGGGGAGCCCGGTGGGGCCGACCTCAGGGGGCAGGTCAGTGCTCGGCGCCACGGGGACAGGCCCGTGCCTGGACGCAGAGGCTTCCGCTCCCCATTTCCTGGGTCCGTACGAACGAGGGAGGTGGGAGAGGCCCAAGGTATGCGAGCGAGTCAGCGTTTCCCAGGTCGGGAGGCCACCCCCGACATCCTTGCTGCCGTCAGAGGAACCATCCCTCGGGCACACGGCCCTGCGCCCCGTCCGGCCGGGGCACCTTGTGTCCCAGGTCCCACATTGTCCCCGCACCCAGAGTCGGGGGGAGAGCCAATGCCCCACCCCCAGCACCCTAGACAAGTGTCTCACAGGAGAGAACGCAGCTTTCCAGTAAGTTCTCCCGAGGACCCAGTAGGAGCTTGCTGAGAACAGTGCAATTGCTGGGTCGTAGGGCAGGTCTATTTTTAACTCTTTGAGGAACCTCCACACAGTTTTCCAGAGTGGCTGCACCAGTTCACATTCCCACCAACAGTGCAGGAGGGTTCCCCTTTCTCCACATCCTCTCCAACATCTGTGGTCTCCTGTCTTGTTAATTTTCCCCATTCTCACTGGGGTGAGGTGGGGTCTCATTGTGGTTTTGATTTGTATTTCCCTGATGGCCCGTGATGCGGAGCATTTTCTCATGTGCATGTTGGCCATGTCCATGTCTTCCTCTGTGAGATTTCTCTTCATGTCTTTTGCCCATTTCATGATTGGATTGTTTGTTTCTTTGGTGTTGAGTTTAATAAGTTCTTTATAGATCTTGGAAACTAGCCCTTTATCTGATATGTCATTTGCAAATATCTTCTCCCATTCTGTAGGTTGTCTTTGAGTTTTGTTGACTGTATCCTTTGCTGTGCAAAAGCTTCTTATCTTGATGAAGTCCCAATAGTTCATTTTTGCTTTTGATTCTTTTGCCTTCATGGATGTATCTTGCAAGAAGTTACTGTGGCCAAGTTCAAAAAGGGTGTTGCCTGTGTTCTCCTCTGATTTTGATGGAATCTTGTCTCACATTTAGATCTTTCATCCATTATGAGTTTATCTTTGTGTCTGGTGCAAGAGAGTGGTCTAGTTTCATTCTTCTGCACATGGCTGTGGAATTTTCCCAGCAACATTTATTGAAGAGACTGTCTTTCTTCCTGTGGATAGTCTTTCCTCCTGTATTGAATATTAGTTGACCATAAAGTTGAGGGTCCACTTCTGGGTTCTCTATTCTGTTCCATTGATCTATGTGTCTGTTTTTGTACCAGTACCACACTGTCTTGATGACCACAGCTTTGTAGTACAACCTGAAATCTGGGATCGTGATGCCCCCAGCTCTGGTTTTCTTTTTTAAAATTCCCCTGCACAAGTCAGATTAGCATGAGTCAGTGGGGAGCAAGGACGGAGGATAAAGGAGCCCTTGCCCACCCCATAAATGATTCACAGCCATGAGACCCCATGAAGGCAGCTCCAGAGGGGGGCAGAAGTGGGCTGGGAGGAGACACCCCTCTCCTGGGGCCTCTGTTCCCGCCTCCCTGAGGGAAACGATGCTCCTTTGCTATAAAAAAAAAAAAAGGGCATTTTGTGTTAATGTTCTGACTCAGACATCGAAGGGGAAGGTGCTGGTCCAAACGCAGCCAACAGGGAGCCCTCCCGGATTCCCAGGCAGCCCGCTGGCCCCCACCCCACCCCGGGCCCTGGGCCTCGGACCTGCTGTCTGCGTGGCCTCCCCACGAGGCCACACCAAGCCCACCGACTGCATCTGACCCCTGCTTAAGCCCCACGTCCCCCCAGATGCCCAAACATGCTCAGCCAGCGACGACCAGGGCAGCCTCTTTTTTAAAAAAAGATTTTATTTATTTATTCATAGAGACACACACAGATAGAGAGAGAGAGAGAGAGAGAGAGAGAGAGGCAGAGGCACAGGCAGAGGGAGAAGCAGGCTCCATTCAGGGAGCCCGACGCAGGACTCGATCCTGGGACTCCAGGATCACATCCTGGACTGAAGGCGGCGCTAAACCGCTAAGCCACCAGGGTTGCCCTTCTGTCCCTTTTTTTTTTTAAGATTTATTTATTCATGAGAGAGACAGAGAGAGAAGGGCAGAAACAGAGGCAGAGGGAGAAGCAGGCCCATACAGGAGCCCGATGCAGGAGGCGATCGGGGTCTCCAGGATCACGCCCTGGGCTGAGGTGGCGCTGAACCACTGAGCCACTGGGGCTGCCCAGGGGAGCCTCTTTGTTGGAGTTTGGGTGGAATCACGTCCCCAGCAGATGGTGAAGGCCTAAACCATCCCCCCCCCTCCCAGCTGTGGGTGCAGCCTGATTTGGCCTCTATTTGCAGAGGATCCAGCGAACATGTGAGGTCATCTGGCTGCACCCTGACCCCACACGGCTGTGCCGCTGTACCCCGGGCCAAGTGGGTAGACACGCGCCCACGGGGATGCACCATCCAAGAGGACAGCAGCCAGAGCCACCGCGCCTCCCTGCCCACCTGGGTCCAGGATCCCGCTGTCCAGCCTCCGGCCTGCGGTTCTCTTGGCGCCACCAGAGGAGGCTCAGCGGGTGGGAGCCCGGAGCCACTGCGTTCCTGCAACCTGTCCCTGCTCCCTGCTCCCCAGAGGAGCCAACCCACCCTGCCCTGCAGAGCCTGCCTCTGTCCAAGTCCAGGAACGTGGGTACAGGCAGGTCCCAGCCGGGTTAGTGGGAGTTACACCCGCACACGTGCCCAATGCCACACGGCTGCCCCCCCGGCTGCGCTCTCATCTGCACCCACATCACAGGCCCCCCCCGTCCACACTCACACCTGCGCCCACATCACAGGCCCCCCTGTCCATGCTCACACCTGTGCCCATGTCATAGGACCCCCTGTCCACGCTCACACCTGTGCCCACATCACAGGCCCCCCCCGTCCACGCTCACACCTGTGCCCATGTCACAGGCCCCCCCATCCACGTCACACCTGGGCCCACACCACAGCACTGATCTGTCGTGAGTGGTGGCCACCAGGGACAGGATCCAGCCTGGTCACATCCAGGCTGAGGAGCAACACGTCTGTTCACCCCGACAGGCGGTGCCTCACAGCACACCAGGCACCTGGAAGGGAGGCTGAACCTCGCTCTTGGAGACTCCCTGGCCCCAGGCTGCCCCCTCGTGTGGCTCTACAGCCAGTCCCTGCCCCCCAGCCCTGCTCACACTGCCCCATGCAAGTCAGGATGACTAGGAGCAACGGAGGTACATGGGGCTCGTCTCCCTCCCGGCCAGTACCTTCTGCGTTTGTCTGCTCAGCCTTCCAAGGATGCAGGACCCAACCAGGCAGCTCCGACCACGGGGGGCTCCTGTCACGTCCCGGGGGCCGGGCGTCCGAGACCCATGTGCGGGCAGGGTGGGCTCTCCACGTCCTCCCCGCATCCCGGTCTCTCTCCGTGCTGGCAAGCCCCGGTGTCCCCCGACAAGGACAGCAGTCCCACGGGATCAGGGCCCCAGTCTGACCTCCCGTGTCCGCAGCGACCTCCGGGAAGGCCATCTCCAGACGTGGGCCTGCTGAGGCTTCGAGCTGGAACCCGCGGCCCTGGGAGGGAGCAGCTCCTTGGACAGGAGCTCCTGCAGGGCCGCCAGCCTGGCCTGGTGCACGTGCCCCAGGAAGGCCAGCCCACCGGGGACGAGGCCTGCAAGCAGGCAGGAGCTGGCCTGGAACATGTAGATGCCAGCCGGCTGGAGTCCTCTTCACAGCCCCCGCTGGCCGCTCCTGCCGTGCGCTGCGGGATGAAGGGTGTCATTTGGAGCAGCTCCCACTCCCAGCTGCTGTCGAACAAACACAGACAGAGCGCCCGGGGGTGCGGCCAATTCTCGGATCCGGCAGCTGCTGCGAGCGCTTCCGCGCCTATCGGGCCCCAACAGCCCTTGTCCCCTTACCCTCGCGCTGCCATCCACCATGGTGTTGGGGGGGGTTGTCGGGAGCTCTGCTTCCGTGTCACTCCGCTCGCCAGTTCAACGCCTTCTGTTGGCCACCGCACCATCGCGGGAGCAAACACCCCAGGAAGGCCCAGACCAGACAAGAGGAAGACCCAGGGCTTTGCAGTAAGTCCAGTGCAATGGGGCCTCGTGAGAGGAAAGCGAGCACTCCCTCCTCTTCCACCTGAGACATCCGGGAGCTCAGGAGCAGGTGCGGCAGACTGAGGAAGGCGCAGGGCCGTCGGAGGAGACTGCGGGGTGGACAGTAGGGCCCAGCTGGGTCTCCTTTCCTCCCCGGGCAGTGGGGGTCATGCGCACGCCCGTCCTGAGCTGCCCAAGGTCGTCCAGGTTGAGGCTCACCATGGCTGGGGGAAAGGTTGGCTTCCCCAGGCAACGCCGACTCGCTTGGGAAGGAGGATCTGATGAGCCCTCAGTGGGGGGAAGCCATGGTCCCCTCCACGAGCCTCTGGTGGAGGCTTCTGTTCAGTCACTCGTGGTCGGAATCGGGTCTCGGGCCCCGGCGAGCCGTCACAGGCAGAAGGCAAGGTCCTCGGGGACAGTTAGAGCCTGACGGATGTTGTGCCTCCCAAATTAATGCCGCACAACCAAGAGAGAGAAGTTCTAGTTTTCTTCTGAAAGCCCCCATTTAGCTTCAAGAGTTGTAAACTTTAATTTAATCTGACAGCCCTTCGCATCTCCAGCTCTAAGGAGGCCCCCAGGCACCAGCCTGCCTCCCAGTATTATCCGTGATTGACACGGAGCTAATTGTGTCCCAAATCACATTTGTACGACGGGGTGGAAGTTATTTGCGGCTTGGAGGCCAGTGTGCTTCCTGGCCGCGGTCTGCGCAGGTGGGAGGCTTGCAGCTCTGAGTCCCGAACTCAGGGTCGGCCACCGCAGAAGGTGACCTCGTGGGAGCAAGACAGTGGATTTAAATGACGCAGCCCAAGAAATTCACGTTGAGATTGTGGGGTCAGTAAACTTTGGGGATGTGCTGTAGCAAGCTGCACAGACAAGCGGCAAAACGGACACGGATCCACAGACACGAGGCCTGAGAGAACGAGACATGTGTCCCTAGAGACACCTGCACACAAGTGGTCCTGTGGCCCTCCCTGTCCACGAGAGCAGGGGCGGAAGACACACACACGTCCACCTGCAGACCGGCAGGTACCCACGTGGTGCGACCTTGGGAAGGCACAAAGCACAGATGAGCCTCGGAAACACGGTGCTGTGTGCGGGAACCCAGACACCAAGGGCCACATCGTGCAGAGTCTGCTCCCACGAAATGTCCAGAAGATGGAAGTGTGGGTAGATCCGTGTCCTCCTGGAGCGGAGCCGGGAGCCAGGCCTCACGCCTGGAGTAGCGGGGCTTCTCTCCAGGGCAACGAAGACGTCCTGAAGTGGCCGGTGGTAATGCTGGCACATAGCTGGGCATGTGCAGAAGCCCCTGACCCTGGCACTTTATACGGGTGAGCAGCACAGTGTGTGACCGTGTCTCTGGAGAGACCCACGCGAGTGGGACTCACCTGCTCCTGGTCACTGGGGAATGTGCGGCCACGTGGCCTGGGCCTCTTGCTCCCCAGAAAGCTCGCGGTGCTCCGGACACCAGGATGGCGCCAGCCTGCTGCCCCCGGGTTCTCAGAGGTCAGGCCGGGAGGGGGCCCCGCCGGGAGCTGGGCTTGCGCCCTGAAGGCACCCTGCACCCTCACCAGGACCACGGGGTTCCCGTGCCCTCAGGAGAAGGGCAAGCAGAACCCGGCTGGCGCACCTCCGAGCTCAGTGCTGGGGAAGCGGGGGCCCCGGAGGGTGGGCTGGGGGCAGGGGGCGGCACAAACCGTGGGGCTCCTGCCTCCTTTCTGTGTCTCCTGCGCAGCACACGCCCCGAAGGGCAGCAACCTTGTCTCCTTCCTCGCCCAGCTCAGAGAAAAGGCTAACGGTTGTGATTCTCTCCGAGGGACCCATAGGCGGTGAGGGCCGGGCCCCCAGAGGCCGAGGCAGCGGGATGCACCCCCACACCCACCCCCAGCTCCAAGGGTCGACCCGGCTGGAGGAAGCGCCGTCCTCCCCAAGCACGCACCCCCAGGCCTCCCCGGGGCCTCGGGCTGGGCCGGAGGCTCATATCGGTTGAAGGGAGGATGGGAGGCTGGGGGTGGGGACCCTGGGGACCCCGAGGGCTGAGGTGGGCTGTGGCCCCACGGAGGCCACGCTTGGGGCAGGTGGGACCCCCGAGGGACGGTTGCCAACTGTCACGGGCTCCTGTGCACAGCCGCGGTCACCTGTGTCGTCCGGGCTAAGGGAGCACCGAGGCCGCCCCTCCACGCGGGGTTCCGGGGGAAGCAGCCCTGGCCCAACCCTGCTGCAGGCCTGGCCGCCGGCGCACCCACCAACTCTCCTCTGGGCCACAGGAGACACGCGTGAGGTGCCGCCACTCGTTCCGATTCACGTCATTTGACTTGGGTTTAAAATGTAAAGCCAGGGACGCCTGGTGGCTCAGCGGTTGGGCATCTGCCTTCCGCTCAGGGCGTGACACCGGGGTCGCAGGATCAAGTCCCGCATTGGGTCCCCGCAGGGAGCGTGCTTCTCCCTCTGCCTGTGTCTCTGCCTCTCTCTCTGTCTCTCATGTATAAATAAACAAAATCTCTTAAAAATAAATAAATTAAATTAAATGTGAAGCCTCCTGCTTTCCCACGTGAGGGGACAGTGTTTGCTTCCACCACCTGCACCCGGGACGCCGAGGCCCCTGCGGCCCCCACCCGTACCAGCCCAAGGGAGGCAGGTGGCACCCCTGTGAGAGTCACACCAAGTGACTAGGCTGTGGATGATTTCCTCGTGACATTATGGATCAAAAGAAAGTGACGGGAAGACAGATGTGCTCCCGGGTCTGAGCGAGCGGCCCTGTCCCCTCCTCCTGTGTGGCCGAGACAGCGCCAGACCTGCGCCTATGCGAGGGGGCCACGCACGTGTCCGCCCGCGTTCCTCGATTTTCCTGCTGAAGGACCAGCAAGCGTGGAACCAGCACCCCTGGGACGTGCCCCCACTGCCCGGTGTGGGGACAAACCGCAGGAAATAGCAGAGATGTTTTGCAAAACCCAGCAGAAGTGAGCCCCTCCAGGGCAGCCAGCGACGGCCTGGGGACGGCCCCTGCACGGCCGTGGGGGCGCAAAGGGTCGGGGGGGAGCTGGGCGGGCCCCACACCTGCCCGCCCATGGGAGCCGGGCTGCCAGCACTGCCCAGGAAGAGCACGTCCACGGGGGATGGGCCAGCGTGGCACCTGCAGGAGGGACCCCAGCCCGGCACCGCCCCCTTTCCTGCTGCGACCTTGGGTGCCGCACCAGCTCGCTGTGGGGAAACCCCCTTCCACGTGAAGCCAGGGTTCAGCCACGGGTGACTTGAGATCTAAGGCCATGGAGGGCTGGCTCCCTGCCCACGTCACATCTGACCCCGGGGGCGGCAGCTGCTCCCAGGTGCCTCTCACAACTCAGTCTCGCCCGTGTGGGGCTCTGCTCTCATTAGGGCCCCTAGGTCCTCTCTGCAGGGGGCAAGGTGGGTGGCTGCCCAGGCCGCTCCCACACGGACGTGCACAGGACCCCATGGACTCCAGAGCCCAGGGTCACAAGTGTGCCGAAGGTGGAAATCTCATCAACCATGGACCCACCCCCACCCTGCACAAGTCAGAGCAGCTGAGCATTTGGGAGAAGCTGGCCCAGGCCCGATGTCTCCAAGATGCCCGGTGACCTCGAGGACCTGGCCCAGCACCAGCTGGAGGACGTGCTCCCGGGGTCAGCTGGAACATGCTGACAGGATCCGCGGAGGCTGCTCTTCAGACATGGGTTCAAGCCAGTGACTTGAGGTGTCTCCCAAGCTGGCCTTGACCCTCCCTGGCCCGGGGCCTGGCTCAGAGCTCCGCCACTGCCGGTGGCCGACATCAACTTCTGGAAGGTGGGAGCTCCCCCTGCAACGTGGCCGCTGCTGGGCAGGCCTCACGTGGTGCGTGTCTCCAGGAGGAATCCAGGTGGGCATCGGGGATTGTCCCAGGACACGGTGGACACGGGCCCCCGGCCCCCGGGGGGAGGCGTCTCCTGGATCATCGCCCGAGGCGCGTGAGGAGAAGAAAATCCAAGGACACATAATGAAAAAGAAAACCCGACAGATGGTAGCTTTCCTAAAATGAAAACAAAACTGGCCTTTCTCTGCCTTTCACAAACCACAGTTTATTTCTCTAAATTAAGAAATTATTAGCTTCCAAAGGTGACTTTCATTTTAGGTGCATATTATAAGTTTCTTCTGAATTTTAACCATTTCAAGGTTAAAAAAAAAAAATCTCAAAGCATTGATACTTCGGGTCCTTGCAGTTCGTGGACCAGAGCAGAGGCCAAAGGCCAGGGGCTGGTGACCAGGTGCGTCCCGCCTAGAGTCCAGCTCTTCCTCCCGAGTGTGCGGCTCTGTGCAGACACCTGGGCAGCATCCCCACACCCCGCACGGCTCTCCCCAGCAGACAACCAGGGTCTGTTCAGGCCCGCGGAGGGCCTGTGCACGGAGGGCCTGTGCACGGTGGGCCGAAGGAGTGGGGGGACAGTGTCCCCGTGTCGGCCCCTGGACACAGAAGGGGTGGCTCCCCCGGCCCTGATATGGGCTGATGGAGTCCTGACCCCAGGACCACAGAATGTGACTGGATTTAGACAGAGTCACTGCAAGGGGATTCCACAGATGAGGTCATCTTGGGGCAGGGTTGCCTCCAACCGAATACAACTGGTGCCATAGAAATGGAGAACATGGACGTGCAGATGAAGCCAACATTGGCATTGGCCCAACACTCCAAGGAGCGAGGCCCAGAGCAGTATCTCCCTCCAGGCCCCAGAACACACCAACCCCACCAACACCACGATCCCAGATTCCAGCCTCCAGGTCATGAGAGAATAAATTTCTGTTGTTTCAGCCGCCCCATCTGCGGTGCTTTGCAGTGGCAGCTTCAGGAAATGGGGACACAGACACAAGCACAACCGTGGCCACCATGATGGACATCCGATGCTGACCAGGTAGGAGCTGCCCACCGCGTCAACCCCCACCCCGGTCCCCAGCACATGCTCTCGAAGAAAACAAAGTTAAAAAAAAAAAAAAGAAAACAAAGTTGCCAAGGTCACCAGCTCCTTCCTCAGAGCAGACGGGCCTGGCTGGACCCCTGGGCACTGCCCACCTCAGGCCACACAGCATTCTTCAAGGTCCACACCTTGACCTGATTGCAAATGTGTTGTTCATTTTGTTGTGGGGTCTCTGGTGAGCTGACCAGCCAGACCTGTCAGGACACCCAGCCCCACGTGTGGCCGTCACCCTCGACAGCTCCCAGACCAGCCCCTCCTCCAGCAGAGGCTCAGCCCCAACCCCGCACCGCGGCACCTGCCTCCTTGTCTGCATCTGATCCAAAACCTTGGCCAGCCGACTTCCCACATTTTAAGTCCTTTTCTCCCCTGTGCGCTGGCCAGAACTTGCACCAGGACGTTGACTGGAAGCGGTAAAGGCAGAAACACCAGCGTCACCCCTAGTCTTCAAGGGGATGTGTTCAGGATTTCACGTTGCCTACCACAACTGGCTGGAGGATTCTCACGGATGCCCCTTACTGGAGTTAGAAAATTCTCTCCTATTCCAAACTTTTTTTGAGAGTTTTTTATCATGAACGAGTGTCAAACTGTCTCAGGTTCCTTTTCTTACATCTATTGAAGTCTTTGGGTTTTTTTGGCTTTATTTTGTGATGTGGGGAATGACACTGGTTGATTCTGAACATTCAAGCAAGCTCACCCTTCTGGATGCACCCCACAGGTCACAGTCTAATGTTTCAGGTCACCGGAGTTGGATCTATTTTAGGAAATATTTCTGCACTTGTGCTCATCAGATACTGGCCTCTAATTTGTTTTCTTGCCAAGTGCCTCTCATGTTTTGGTGTCCAATGAGTTGGAAACCTTCCCTTCATTTTCTGGAAGGAGGGTACACATTTGACATTATTTGTTCTTGAACATTTGATAGAATCCTCCAGCAAAGCCATCTGGGACTGGGTTTTTCTTTGTGGGTACAAGTTTTTATTTCTTTGTTTTTAAAAGTTTCAATTTCTTTCATTGATATAGGACTATTTAAATTTTCTATTTTTTAGAAGAGATCAATGAAACCAACAGTTGGTTCTTCGAAAATTTTAATAAAATGTATAAACCTCAGACTTTTCAAGAAGAGAAGGAACCCAAATAAATACAGTAGCAAATGAGAGACAACAACTAACAGCACAGAAATACAAACAATTATAAGAAAATGTTATGAAAAGCTATATGCCAACAAATTGGACAACCTGAAAGAAATGGATAAATTCCTAGAAACATGTAAACAACCAAAACTGAACCAGGAAGAAATAGAAAACCTGGACAGACCAATAACCAACAAAGAAATTGAATCAGTCATCCAAAATCTCCCAAAAAACAAAAGTCCAGAGCCAGATGGCTTCACATGTGAATTCTATAAAACATTTAAGGACTTAATTCTTCTGAAACTATTCCAAAAGACAGAAAAAGAAGGAAAACTTCCAAATTCGTTCTACGAGGCCAGAATTACCCTGATTCCAAAACCAGACAAAGACTCCACTAAAGAAGAGAATTACAAGCCAATATCCCTGATGAACACGGATGCAGAAATCCTCAACAAAATACCAGCAAATCGAATCCAACAGCACATTAAAAGAATCATTCACCACAATTAAGTGAGATTTATTCCTGGGTTGCAGGAGTGGTTCAATATTTGCAAATCAATTGATGGGATGCAGCACATTAATAGAAGAAAGGATAAAAACCATTTGATCATTTCAATAGATGCAGAAAAAAGCATCTGACAAAGTACAACCATTCATGGTAAAAACCCTCAAGGAGGTAGAGTTGGAGGGAACATCCCTCAACATCCTAAAGGCCATTTAGGAAAGACCCACAGCTACTATCATCCTTGATGGGGAAAAAAAGCTTTTCCCCTAAGGTCAGGAACTCGACAGGGATGCCCACATGGTACTAGAAGTCCTAGCCTCAGCAATCAGACAATAAAAGGAAATAAAAGGCATCCAAATCAGCAAGAAAGAAGTCAAACTCTCCCTCTTTGCAGATGACATGATACCAGGCAGGTTCAGGAGGTAGAGCAGGGCCACGAGTTCTAGCCTCATGTTGAGGGTAGGGATAACTAAATATTTTAATTTAATTTAATTTTTTAAAAAAACTTTTAAAGGGAATGAAAATCCAAAAGACCTCACCCCAAAACACCTGGAACTGATACAAAAATTCAGTAAAGTTGCAGGATACAAATCAAGGTACAAAAATCTGTTGCATTTCTATGCATTAATAATGAAGCAGCAGAAAGAGAAATCGAGGAATTGATCTCATTTACAATTGCACCAAAATAATATCTAGAAACAAACCTAACCAAAGAGGTGAGAAAGACTTAGACTTTGAGAACTATAAAACACCTAGGGAACAAATTGAAGAGGACACAAAGAAACGGAAAAACGTTCCAAGCTCGTGGACTGGAATAAGAAATATTGTTAAAATGTCTATACTACTCAAAGCAACCTACACGTTCGATGCAATCCCTCTTAAAACACCACCAGCATCTTTCACAGAGCTAGAATAATCCTAAAATTGGTATAGAACCAGAAAGACTCCAAATCACCAAAGCATTCTTGAAAAAGAAAACCAGAGTTGAAGACATCACGCTTCTGGACTTCGAGCTCTATTACAAAGCTGTAGCCATCGAGACTACGTGGTCCTGGCACAGAAACAGACACGCAGATCCATGGAACAGACCAGAGACCCCAGGAATGGACCCACAGGTAGAGAGTCACTCAATCTCTGACAAAGCAGGAAAGAATATGCAATGTAAAAACGAGAGTCTCTTCAACAAATGGTGTTGGGCACAGGCAGGAGAAGGAGACTGGACCATTTCCTTAGACCAGACACAAAAATAAATTCAAAATTAATTAAAGGCCTAAATGTGAGATAGGAAACCCTAAAAATTCTAGAAGAGAGGACGGGCAGTAATTTCTTTGACACCGGCCATAACAACAGCTTTCTAGATATGACTCCTGAGGCGAGGGAAACAAAAGCAAAAATAAATTATTGGGACTTCATCAGAATAAAAAGCTTCTGGACAGCAGTGAAAGTATCCACGAAACTAAAAGGCAGCCTATGGGATAGAAGAAGATATTTCAAATGACATCTCTAATGAAGGGCTAGTATCCAAAATATGTAAAGAACTTATTAAACTTAACACCCCCAAAAAACAAATATAATAATCTAATTAAAAATGGGCAGAAGACATGAACAGACATTTCCCCAAAGAAGACACACAGATGACCAACAGACACGTGAAAATATGCTCAACATCACCGATCATCGGGGAAATACAAATCAAAACCACGCTGAGATGTCACCTCACACATGTCAGGATGGCTAAAACCACCACCATGGGACCCCTAACCCCTAACGTATGCAGAGAACACACTGATGGTCACCAGAGGGGACAGGGGCAGGACAGATGGGGGAAATGGGGGTCGGGGTGACGGAGGGCACTTGTCACGATGAGCATTGGGTGTCATACACAAGTAATGAATCACTAGAGTCTACACCTGAAACTAATATTACGCTGTATGCTAACTATGCTGGAAACTAAATAAAAAAATTTTAATATAAATCTTCTAGTTCTTTCTTGTAAGAAAGTCAGCATGGCTGGAGCAGAGCCAGCAGGGGTGAGGACGGCACTCAGGGACATCAGCAGGGGACCCAGGACACGTGAGCGGCGCCCAGGTCAGCACAGGAAACACTTGTGTCGGGATGAAAGTGACATTTGACATACTTTGAAATTTCTTAATTTAAATAACACCAAATTCAGGGACAGAAAAAAATTGCAGTTGCTGAAAATGCCTACCTTGATATTAATTCTCCATTTACAACTTAAGTATCGAGACATGAATTGAAGGGCTATAACATTATTAGCTCCTGGGTGACACCTTGATCCATGATATTTTAGCCTGGAGCAGAAATTTTATTGCTGCATTATAAAGTCTTTAAAATTAGTGTTTCTCATAGATGTACTTGACAGGAGCTACAAAATTTCCATGCACGTAATTATGCTCTCAGAGGCTGGGGGAGGCACAACACAGTCAGGGGGCAGTTATGTTCTTATTTTCTATGTTGCTATTTTTATTTCTCTTTAAATAAATGTTTATGTCGCTCATAAAGCCGGTTCCCATGCAAATGCTCATGCTTTTAGCTACAGAGGATATTCCGTAAAAATCAGGATACAGGCCATGGGGCTAGGTCACTGCCGGGTCAGGACAAGGCACTCCTACCCTGCCCACTATTAGGCCCGGTGGCACCATCTGTGCTCAGGGGAGCCAAACATTTGGGGAACGATACGGCCATGATGGGGAAGCGAGTTGTTGAAACATGTGCCTGGACCCGGCACAGGGAACTAAATGCCTTCTCACCGTCCTGTAGGGGCTGAAAATGCCTTTGACTTGATCACAAGAGGAATTTGACATTTCTTGGGTCTCAGTGTTGAGTTAGGAGCCCAAAATTGTTAATAGTTTTGGGAATGTTTGTCTCTCTTCTGTGACCCCTATAGGTCCACTGTTTGCTCAAGGAGATCTCTCTGTGTTGTGCTACCCAACGTATGCACTCTTGACATCATTGCCAGCATTATATCATCACCACCATCACCACTACCATCCTCACCATCATCATCCTCACATCACCACCACCACCACCACCACCACCACCACCATCACCACCATCACGACCACCATCACCACCACCATCACCACCATCACCACAACCACTACCACCACCACCACCACCACCACCATCACCACCACAATCACCAGTGCCCTCACCACCACCATATTCATCACTATCTTGCAGTGATTATAGCCACAATGGCTCATTTTGCCAGACGCTTTGGCACCTGATACTTTTCAACCTACCCAAAGACATAGTGATGGTGAGAATGAAGGACTGACGTACAGCAGGCTGAGGTATGAGGCTTTTGTCAGGATACGTCTCTCCAGCCTGGCGGTCCTCAGAAGCTAAAATTATGAAGGAAACCTGGTTTTCCTTTTATCAGTTTTTCCCTCATTTGAAGCACATGCTCCTCCCCTGACTGCCCCCAACTCCACCAAACACTGGCTGAGCAACCGCTGGGGCCAGGACTATCCATCCACTCTCCACCTCTGGCCTTGGCCCATGCCAGCCCAGAGCTCCCAAAGTAAAACGGTTCCAAGTGCAGGCATCTTAAAGTACAGCTCCCCAACTCATTGTATGGGGCCAAAAACGGGGGCATGTGGGGACTCTGGGACCTGGCCAGTCTCTGGAAGAGTTCAGCCCCGCATACGAGACCAATGAACCCCCGTCTACGTGCACCCCCGCCCTGGCTCCTGGGCACCACCTACGGGGAGCTCCCCAGCGGTGCCCACAGCCTTGCAAGGACTTCACCTGGCCCAGCCTCCATTCCGCCCCAGATGCATGGCCCCTGAGAGCAGTGTGCATGCCGGGTTCTGGCAGAGATAGAGGGGAAATGCAAGTACAGTCCTGGCCTGTGGGATTTTGTAATTTGGTTGGTGAAATAAGACATCCCTGCATGAAAATTTAAAGACCTCATGAGAACAGCGTGAGAGAAGCCACAGGCAGGCCGTGACATATTGCCAGATGGCAGGGGTCCTGAGCCCTGCTTTTGCACAAGCTCCTATCTAGACCCTACCTTGACGTGGAGACTTCAGCCTCACTTCCACACCTGCCCTCCCAGCCCCGGCCACACTCCAAGCTCCCTTCCTTGCAAAGCTCCAAGGCTCAGTGTTGTCAGGCCAGGTTCCGTGTCAACGCGGGGACAGGGGCACCTCCCACACGGGAGGCCAGCTGGGCACCCATGCACCCCGGGCCCTGTCTCCCAGCATCCTCATGGGACCAGGGGCCAGTTACAGGTGAGACACGTGGGCGTCCAGGCTGTACTTCCAGGCCAGCTCCCCAGACCCCTTCCTGTTTGCAGGAGACCCCAGGTCTCACCTGAACAGCCATGAAAAGAGGACCATGGGACAGGACATGCCGGAAGTGCCCACGCTGCCATGGGACACAGCCCAGAGCCCAGCGTGATTGGATAGGAGTTCCAAGAAGGACCTTGTCACCCGCAGGACCCTGCCCAGCCAAGAGCACACGGAGCTCAGGGGAGCCCTGTCTCCTGCCCCCCTCATGCCCATCGGCCCTCACTGGGATGCAGCTGCTGGAAAGATCGGGGACCACAGCACAGGGAGCAGAGACACAGGAGCGCCACCCGGGGGGTGCGGGAGGGGAGTGGCCTCTGCTCCATTCGCCCTGGGTGCCTGTGGTCAGCAGCGTGTCCGAGGCCCATCATCACCAGAGGCTCCCCGGGTCAGCCAAGGCCACGCCCGAGGTCCAGGGGCCTGCCTGATAGTCCCCGGGTCAAGGCTTGGGCAGCAGGCAGCCGGTCCCCTCCCGGAGTGCGTCCACACCTCCCACGGGGCTAGTCCCTGGGACGGAGAGTGTGAGTGTGAGGGGCAGGGAGGTTAGGCAGACAGAGGCCCCATTCCCCTTCGCTTCCCTGAATTCACTCCAGCAGACACTTATTAGGCACCCACTGTGTACCAGGTCCCCACAGGCCCCAAGAACCCAGAGCTCCAGATCCTGGAATCAGGACAGAGCTTCTGCTGGATGTGGCCGTGGACATGGACATGGACAGGCGGATACAGGCTGAGCCAGGGTCCGGCCTTGCCCAGAGCAGAGTCCGAGGGAGGCGGCTGCACAGGCCATCATCACTCGGCTCCGGGAGTGAGCGCCCTCTCCCGTGGTCTCCAGGCTCCAGGAGCCTCCCAAGGAGCCTCAAGGTGGACATGGCCAGGGCGAGGTGATAAATGTGTCTGTTCCTTAAATTTTATGAACTACATTCCCTTTGATTTAAGCACTAAGAAATTATTTAAAGTTTCAATAAAACAAAAGGCTTCCGAGGCCAGAAATGAGGCGCGTAGAGCTAATAAAGTGGAACGTGGAGCCGTTCTTGGCTCCCTGCACAGAGGAGGGCTGGGGCCAGCAGGCTGCTGGGCTTGGAGGGGACGGGGGGACGGATGAGACGGGGGGACAGATGGGACAGGGGGGTGGAGGGGACAGGGGGATGGAAGGAGACGGCAGAACAGGGGGACAAGGGGACAGAGGGGCAGGGGGGACGGATGGGACAGGGGTACAGGGGAGATGGGAGGACGGAGGAGACAGGGGGATGGGGGGATGGGGGACGAGGGGACAGATGGGACAGGGGGACAGAGGGGACAGGGGGACTCCAGGGTCACCCGGCTCCACAGGGACAGCGTCTCCTCCGTTTAGCGCTGGCAGCAGCCCCTTGGGGCTTGGGCGGGGCCTGCTGGGTGGCAGGCCAGGGCCGGGGACCCGGGGCCCGGGGCGGGATGTCCCTTTAGCCACATCTGGCAAGGCCTGGGGCTGCTGTGGGCACCGGTGGGAGGCAGGGGACGGTGACACAGCTCCCAAGGTCACCATCCTGTCGCTGCTCAAACATCTCCTGTAACTTATCACATGAAAACAAAACTCACAAGGCGTCTCGGTGGCCCCGGGGTTCTGCATGTGCGGCCCCGGCTCCCCTTCGCCGTGTGACGTCGCCCTGGACTGCCCTTCCCTGACACCGAGGTGGCGAGGATGCTCCCCGTCAGGCCCTTCTCTCCTGCTCCCTCAGGGATGCACGTGGGCACCTGTCTGAGCAGCACAAGCCACACCCCACCTTCCCTGCTCCTCGCTCCGTGATGGCCTCCGTGACCCCCGGGCTGGTGCGTGCCTCCCCCCCACACCCGGGCGGGCCCTGTCTCAGCTCTGCTCCAGCCCCGCGCCTCGAAACTACTCAGAATCCCGCCAGGCCCCGGGGGAGCGGGGCGTCCCACTTCACGTTGGGGTCTTTTTTTTATATATATATTTTTTTTATTTACTTATTCTTGATAGACAGAGAGAGAGAGAGAGGCAGAGACACAGGCAGAGGGAGAAGCAGGCTCCATGCAGGGAGCCCCATGCAGGACTCGACCCCGGGACTCCAGGACTGCGCCCTGGGCCAAAGGCAAGCGCTAAACCGCTGAGCCACCCAGGGATCCCCCCATGTCGGGGTCTTTAACGATGTCTGCGCCGCTGAAGGGGTGCCACTGCCGCCGAGCCGCGGGGGGCCACGCACTTCAGTGGAGCATCTGCTGAGGCCTGCGTGGGTCCCACGGCCCCGTCGCCTGTCTCCTGCACCATCCGGGGAGTCTCTGGCGCGCAGGACAAACTCCACTTCCGTCCTCGGTCCCCAGCAGTGTCTGGGTAACTGGAGGTGCCCACGACCTCCCTGCCCACACTTGTGCCTGGCCCCTGACCGTGGACGCAGCCTGTGGCCGTGAAGGGCCGAGGACACAGCACGGAGGCCCCGTTTCCAAAGGGACCCGAGGCTCGCGGGCAGGGTGGCCTGCGGTCCTGCTGTGTCCACTGGCCCCGCGTGCAGCCGCAGCCTGGTCCACATCACCCCGGAGGCGCTCCGGCGGGGTGGTGCGTACGGACCCGTTTCCCCATCACCCAGTCCTTGGCCGTGTGGAGGGGGACCAGTGTGTCCAGCCCTCTGCCCCCAGACCCCTGGCCTGCGTCACAGCGCCCTCCCGGCCCCCGGCACAAGCCCTTTGCCACGTTCCCCGCTGGCGTGTGGCGTGATGCCCCGCAGGCCTCAGCGGTGCCTGCCTCATGGAGGAGCACGCGCCCTCCCCCAGGAAGTGGCCAGCAGGCACCCCGGCCCCCCGGAGCCCACCGCTCCATGACACCCTCCTCACACACAGCTGCAGGGGCCTCACGTCACCCTCTGCAGACAGGGCGGCCCTGGCGCAGCCCCAGGGGGAGGTCACGGCCGCACGCCAGATGCCACACCCGCTTTCCCGGCATCTGGGGGGCCTGTGGCCTCGGGCACCAGTTCCTGGGGGCAGCTGCGCCTTCCTTCCCACCCTGCGGGTCCAGCTCAACTGCTCCTCCCAAAGGAAAGCGCCCCGGGACCCCCCTTTCTCCACAGCAACTGTGATTAAAGCTCCTCCACGCCACGAAGGCCAGTAAGTCTGACGGGCCTCGGCGCACCTGCCGTTGAGGCACAAAAGCTGTGGCGTCTCTCGGCTAAAGGCCAAACCGCCAGGGTGCCAGGCTCAGGGCCTCGAGTCCCTGCCCTGGCACAGGCCCCATGTCAGCCCCGCCCGAGTTCCCCCAAGGGTCCCACGCACGACATGCAGCAGCCCGGGGGTGGCCCACCTGCACAGAGCTGGGTTCCCTGAGGAGCAGCGATAGCAGCGCCTTGCACAGCATGCACTGCCGTCCCCAGCGAGGTGCCGGCACCCCCACGGGCTCCACTTCACCACGTCACCCCAGATGTGCATCAGCCTGTGTGTGCAGCCGCCACCTGCCTGCCACTCAGGTCACCTGTGACCTGCAGGAGACCTGGGGTCACTCGGCTTCTCTGAGCCCCGGCTCCTCCCTCACGAAGTGGGAACGAGCATGTCAGGCTCATGTGAAACCCTGTCAGGCGACGGATGGAAACACATTTGGTAAATCATGAAGGTCTATGTGCACACGCACGCATGCACACACGGGCACATGCACACACGGGCACACACATGCACGGGCACGCATGCATGATACACAATGGTACACACATGGACACACGTGCACCCACAGGTACACATGCATGCACACATGTATGCACAAGCACATAACACTTATGCACACACGTTGGGGACACACCCACATACTTGGGCACACGCAGGCATGCACACATGTATGTACAGACACACATACATGCGTTCACACACACACACACACACACACACACTGGCACAAGTACATACACACCCCCGTCGAGTTAATTGTCAGGATCACGATTACAGGTCCAGGCCGTTGGGTCACCGACGGATGCCGAACACGCCAGAAACAACAGGAGCCCTGTTTTCTCCTGAAGAGACACAGAGGTTGCTCCGTCGCGTGTTCCATGCACAGAAGGGGTGGGACGGAGACACCGCAGCTGGCCCCTGGCCGGGAATGGAGAGCACGCGCCGCAGCGGCTGCGTCCACAGCCGGCGTCAGTGTCCTGGGAGCGGCTTCCCCATCCATCAGCCTTCCACCTGCTGCCACCCTCACCCCACCTCCCCGTCCACGTCCCGGGGCCCCGGCACCAGCTGTCATCTGTCCCCGTGCGGGAGCGGCCTGGACACGGCGGCAGCACCAGCTTTTCCGGGGTGCAGGACTGGGGAGCCGGTCTTCGGGCGCCTCTGCAGCAGGGACCCAATGGCACGGCATCTGTCTCAGCCACGGCCGGGCCCCGGAGCCCCCCCGCATCCTCGGTGTTGTTAGAGACCATGTGTACGCTGCTCACACCCGTAGCTGATGGCAGGCGGTGCCCTTTGTGTACAGAAGGAGGAGCCACCGCCTGCGAGCTATTCTGCAGGTGCAACGCCCAGGGAGCGTGAAAATGGTGGAGCAGGGCCCGCTTTGGGACCGGCCCACCCAGACCCCGGGAGCTGGGGAGGGGGCTCAAGAGTGGATGTGCACAGGAGCAGCCCCGGACCAGACGTGGGGCAGCGGGACCCCGTGCGCCAACCCCCCCACCCACGCTCACCGTGGCTGCCCTGTCCCAGGAGCTCCCAGGTGTGGGAGCCTCTGCACACGCCCGCCGCATCCCGGCACGTCCTGGCCACCATGTCACCCAGAGGCAGGGGCAGAGACCCGTTTTCTGTGACAAGTTCCCACACAGGCTCCCAACGGCCACCACACAGCCTCCCGGTGTCCCTGGGTCCCGGACTCAGTCCCAGGCTGTGGTCCGCGTGTTGGCCTTGTACGCAGTTCCTGCAGTCACTCAGGGCTGCAGTCCTGCCCCCAGGCCTCCTCACGAGGGGCCAGCCCCCAGCAACAGTCACCTGCCTGGTGAGGTGCCCGAGGGATCCAGCTCAGCCCGGCCTCCCACGTGGCCCACACGGAGACTGTGAGGCCAGGCCGGGGTGCGGCGTGGAGGCCACCAGTGTCCTCTGGTCTGTGACGCGGCTGCAGGAACCAGCACCCCGGCCCCTAGGCCTCCCCGCTGCTCATCCCAGGGAAGGGGGCAGCTGGCCGAGCGGCCACCCGGAGCCCCACCTGGAACCTCGCATCCCCATCAAGAGGGTCTGGCAGTGGGCGCCGACCCTGTGCCCCCAGCAGGCGCTCGATGTCCCCCCTGCATTACCGTGAGGAGCCGTCAGCCGAGACAGCTATTGGGGGTGGATTATGCTGAGGCACAGCATCCAGGAGTGGGTGACCAGCGCGTCCAGAAGCAGGAGCGCGCTGAGGGAGTCCCGTCCTCAGCCAGTGCAGGTCACCCCGAGGTGCCCCGTCCTGGGCACAGGGTGGGGTCCACCTCCCAGGACGCCCCAGCTTGAGCTCCTGGTTCAGGCCAGCCCGTCGGTGCCAGAGCCTTTCTCCTAGACCCACTGCAACACGGGGCTGGGTCAGCACCAGGATACCCGCACCCCAGCCCGGGAGGCACCCCCCGACCTCAGGTCATGCAGGGGAGCTCCCTGACGTGGCAAGCCAGGTAGGATTAGCTCACAGATCTGAGATGCGGGGTGGTCGTGGGTTATCTGGGTGGCTCAGCGTCGCCCTAGGGGCCCCCATGGGGGAGCACGAGGCTCAGCTTCAAGGAGATGCGGCGGCGGAAGCAGAGGTGGCCGAGGAATGCAGGCAGCCCTGAGTGCTGGGAAGCCTGGGCACCCCCGTCTTCGTGCAGCCCGTCCACACCGGCTGCCCTCCCCGTGTCAGCCCGACCCCGCAGGTGCCCTGAGAGCAGCGACCCGGTGCCCAAGTCAGGACAGGACAGCAGTGAGCCGGCGACAGAAAGAGCCTGTGTCCCTGCAGCGGCTGGAGTGGAGCCTACTGAGCGGGTGGGGGACGCAGGAGAGGACGCTGCGGCACAGCTGGTTGTCTGTCCACCTGCTCGGTATCTTCAACCTCAGGTGAGTCGGCCTGTTTCCAGGTAGGAGTTCAGGGGAGGATGCAGAGCATGCTACCCCCTCTCACCTGCTGTCCTTCCTCTGTCCCACCTGCCCCTCCCCACCCACCTGCTTGCCCCTCCTCACCTGCCACCTGCCCTCCCCACCTGCCCGCAGGGGAAGTGAGCCTCAGGACGTCAGGGCTGAGCGTGTGCAGCCCCCTTTCCTCATGAGCTCACTTTCACTGAGTTAAAATTACCCATGACACCTTTGCCACTTATCTCATAATTACAAAGATAATGGCAACTTTAAAATACACTATTTGAAGTTGTTAACCGATTCAAGCAAACGCCAGGAGAGGAAAGGTCAGATGAGCGTGATTTGCACAGACGCAAAGCGCATCGTTCTCGGCTGCTGTTGGCAGAGGAGCCGCACCCGCAGATCCACACCCGCCGCAGGCTCTGGACCAGCCTCCAAGCCCCCAGGGCACCTGTGCAAGGGAGGCTGGGTAGGCCCCGGGGCAGGGACGCGCCCCCGCCACAGCCTGGTCGGGGCTCAGGGGCCAGCGGGCACCCCAGAAGCGCCCACCTGGACCCCGGGAGACGCGATGCCTGGCGGGGCCTCTGTCCTATGGCTTCCGGTCCGGGCAACCGGACAGGGTGACCTTGACGGGGATGCGAGGTGGCCACCCGAGCTGCCCACATCCCGTGCGCAGGGCACCGGCCCAGGATGCTCTGCTCGTACATCGGGTCCAGCCGGTGGGCACCGCAGCCCAGATTGACAGGGAGCCACGGGCCCCGGAGATTTATTAAACATCCGAAGGTAATTTCCCATTAACATTTCCTATTTTGGCATCTTAAAGAGAGTGAAAGTTGGTTTCGGTTCAACATCCTGTGGGGAAATTAGTTCATTTTGCTAAAGTATCTTAATAATTGCAGTGACATCAAGGTTAATTGTTTAATCTGGATTGCCACGGTGCAGGCCACGAGCTCCCCGCGCAATCTGTGCTATAATTAGTGCCAGGACGTCCGTATTTAGAAACTGTTTTCGCAGGAGCAGCAGAATCAGGCAAGGTGATGGACGGGTGGGACCAGGGGACCCTTGGGCCAGGTGTCCCTCCGGGCCCAGCTCCCAGGCCGCCAAGAGGGGTCCTGGCGGCCCTCCTGCCCCCCCATCTGTGCCCCACAGGGAACAGCAGGAACTGAACATCGCCCCCACTCCCCTCAGCCCCAGAGCCCGAGGACACCCACTGACCGTGACCACGGCCAGGAACACGGGGACGCAGAGGCCACTTGTGATAATGAAGCCCTGGTGGCACCTCGATAATCCCCCACAATGGTTCCAGAACCCACAGCTGCAAAAAGCGCACTAGCAGTGCTGGCCCACGCCAGACAAAGGGGGAGTCCCCGCGAGCACCGAGCACAAGCGTCCCCCCCCAGGCTGCAGCGGGAACGGAGCTGGACGGGGGGGCCCTGGCACCCGCCTCCCTCGCCCCAAGACACACGCTTACTCGGCCCCTGGCAGCTGAGCCCCGTGCGCTCTCGCCCCCGACTGGCGCATCATAAGGGAGGAAAGACGCGGCCGTAGCAGCTACACCAACCTACGCACTCCCAAGGTCACCAAGGTCGTCCCCCAGGTAAAGCCACCTTCAAGGGGCGGTGGCACGTGGCCATTCCCCTGCTTTCCCTCCAGGGAGCTGCTGGGCACCTCAGATGTCATGACACCTGCTGAGGGGGAGTGATGCGGGGTCCCCACGGGCACCCGAGGGCTCCTGCCACCCAGTCTGGTCCTGACCCATCCCTGCCTTGTCTCCTCTCCTGGCCGGGCCACGTGGGGCTCCCACTCCTGGGATACCCCCGGGACGGGCCACACACCTGTGGTCCCCACCGCCCCCACACGTCCCCTCCACCTGCCCCTGGCGGCTGCACCGGCCCCATGAGCACACCAGAGTCCAATTTTTTGGTAAAACACAAGCTATATTTTTCTAACAGGGAAACGTGACTCAGAAGGAGGTCACGAGTACAAGTCAGCTGTGCCCCCGCAGCATCAGGCCCTGCCCGGGCCTCTGTCCTCTGTCCAGAGGAGCCAGCCAGCTCGGGTTTGCCCACGTGGGCAAGGCCTCCCCACCTGATCAGGAGCCCGCTTCAGATGCCGCCAGCAGAATCCAGCGGGGAGTGGGACGGGAGCCCCCCCAAAAAAACAGTATTTATGCCCCTTCTTGAAGGCCAGGTGCCTACTGCAGCGGAGCACCCCACGCGGAGTTCCAAGAATCATAAGGAGGCCCCGGGTCCCCGCGTCCTGCCTGCAGAGTGATGCCCGGCACACACGCTCACTCCCACCCCACCCGGACCTGCAGGGCAGCAGGTCCCTGCGTGTCTCAGCCCCGAACTGTCTGCTTTGAGGCACGAAGGTCTGTGAATCGCATCAAAGTAGACTCACGGGGCATGTGCTCCCCTCTGTCCCCGAGGCCACGTGTGCCCGCGATCCCAATCTGCACCACCGCATCCCGAGACCGTGCCCCCAGCCCACGTCCTGCAGCCCTGAGCATCTTCATCCATGAGGCAGACCTGCAAGTTCCTCTGGGTATTTATTTGTTTTATTTGCTGATATTTTATTTTATTTTATTTTTATTTTTATTTTATTTTATTTGGCCAGATTGTCGAGAGCTACCAGGCTCCCTGTCTTTTTTCTTATGGGTTTTTAGAAGATCTTCAAATATTTTGGAGAGGGTGGTAGCTTCTCTCCAAAAATAGCCAACATAGGGGATCCCTGGGTGGCTCAGAGGTTCGGTGCCTGCCTTTGGCCCAGGGCGCAATCCTGGGGTCCCGGGATTGAGTCCCGCATCGGGCTCCCGACATGGAGCCTTCTTCTCCCTCTGCCTGTGTCTCTGCCTCTCTCTCTCTATCTGTGTCTATCATAGGTAAATAAATCTTTTAAAAAAGAATAGCCAACATAACTTCCTTGCCCCGTGAGTGTCAGGCGACCCCGTGAGCGACCTGGGGTCCACAGCCTTCCTCCCTGCTCTTGCAGCCCAAGAGCCCAGCAGGACGCCAGCCCAGCCGCCCTCCCACTGTCCCGGCCCAGCATCAGGAACCCAAACAAGAACCAACGGGTTGAACCCAGCAGCTCACAGAGCCATGCAGGTCGTAGCGATTGCTGTTTTAGGCCACGGAGACCCCGTGGTTTGTTATGCAGCAATGTGTAACCCAAACTCACGCTTTTGTGAGTTATGCGTGTGGCACAAGCTTCCCTCGTTTCTGACCAAGATGGTCGGTTCCCAATGCCGCTTTTTGAGGAAGTGCATTTCTCAGGCCTAACGGGGTTGACTTTATCAACATGTTCCCTTATCGGTTGCCTGGGTTGTTTGTGTTTTACTTGAGAAATCCATTACCATCTCAAAGACATAAACATAGTCTTATAGCTTCAATAGGGTTTTTTTTAATTTTTATTTTTAGAGTTTTGGATTTCATTTAACTTCTGAATCCCCCTGGAGTCTATTTGGTGTACGGTGTGAGGTAGGGATCCAGTTGGACTTTTTTCCCCCCCTTGCGGACAAGCAAGTGCATCAAGGAGGACTCATGGAGCAGGCAGTCTGCTTCCTCTGCCATTGCAGTGAAATGAGAGACACGCTCTTCTGGCCTGAGCTTGGTTTCACGTTTCTGGCTCTTTCGTGTTCAGTGTTGTGTTCTCGTTTTGTTGCCTTATTTTGATTGATTGAATATTTTTTCCCCATCACATTCTCGTCCATGCTTTGAGTTGAAACTCACATACGTTCTTTCTACTTTGTCAAAAGTGATTCTGTGAACACTAGCATGCTCATCAGTGTAGAATTGTAATTGGCGTCTTTATCATTTTCCTGCACAATCCAGGATCTCAGAGGGGATGACACCTCCCTGATGTAATTTTATTTTCATTTAATATTTTAGGTCTCTCATTTTCAAATCCTGCAGATCAGACCTTGTTTTACTATGTTATGAAGTGAACGTTTGTTAACAATTTGCCTCGTTGATGCCTTCTTGCATTTCAGACTCTTCTCCCAGGGCCGATTCTCTCCTTCCTGAGTACATTCTTCGAGAAATAGCTTCGAGGAGGGTTTCATTTTAACTGAAGGGTCACACACATGCGCTGAAGTGGAACACCCAGGAGTCCATCAGGTCACGGAGATCGCCGCCATCCTTCCTTCAAACCACAGGACCCTGTCTCCCCAGAGCACACCACCGTGAGGATTTTATTACTCAAGCAGCGCGCCCTTCTCTACATTTCATATAAATGGGATCGTGCAGGACGCCGATTTTTGTGTCTACATTCCTAAGCCCCAAATCAATTGAGGTTTTAAGATTTGTTGTCTATTGTTCCATTGCATTTATTTTCACTTTCCAATACTAATTTGTCACATGAATATATAAAAGCTGACTTATCTGTTCTGCGAATTGATGGACATTGGACTGTTCAGGTGCCCTGTTCGGGCCTATGACAAATAGTGTTGCTGGCAATATTTTTGTATGTGTGTTTGATGCTTTCCTCTTGAGTGTACACATGGGCTAGAACCACAAGGTCATACGCAGGTATGTCCACACCTGTTTTCCAGAGTGTTGTACCTGTTAACCACCCCACACCAGCAGCAGCAGTGTATAAGCCTTCTAGGTGCTCCAAATGCTCACCAACATTTCATATTGTCATTTTTTTTTAAATGTTGACCCTTCTGGCAGGTGCATGTATCCCACATGATATCAACTGCTTATCCCAGATGACCCTGGGATTGAGCAGCTTCTCATACGTGGTTTGCCGTTTGGATTACAGATACCAACTTGTCTGAGATGCTCATTCATGCCTTTGTACTTGTTTACTATTAGGCAGATTGGGGTTTTTTTCTTATTAATCTGAGAAAGTTCTTGGCATATTCTAAAACACAGTCCTCTGTTAAGTTTTACACATCACACACATCATCTCCAACTTTGTGACTTTGTTCATCACCCCTCAAAATTGTCTTTTGTTGAACAGAGTTCCCAAATCCTGAAGACCAATTCATCAATCTTTTGCTTTATGTTTAGAGTTTTTTGTGCTTAAGAAATCTTTGCTTGCCCCAGATTTATGAAGCTATTTTCCTATTTTATATCCTAAAATCTATATCGATTTACCATTCACAAAGTGATTTCTATATATGCTATAAAGTAGGGTCGAGATACAAATGTTTTCCATTGGGACAACTATGGATCAGGGCATTCATTTCATCTGGCACCATTTATCTAAATTGCCTGCTTTTTCTCCAATGTTATTTGGTGCCCCCATCTTTTTTTTTTTTCATAAATCAAGTATCTACATGTGTTCATTCTGGGGCACTTCATTGTGTTCAATTCTCTTTTATTACTGCTTCAATGGCTACAAGTTTAAAATAAGAGTTTATATCTCATAGCCTCCAACTTTGTTCTTTATCCTCAAAACTCTCCATATTCTTAGTCATTGGCATATCAAGTTACTTTTATAATCAATTACTAATTTCTACAAAAACATTGTAGTGAGATTTTAAGTGGAATTCTTTTGAATCTAAGGTCAGTTTTTCTCTGGATTTACAGATAAACTTACAATGTTTAGTCTTCCAACCCCTTCCAATAATATTTTGTAGTTTTTATCTTAAAGATATGGCACATATTTCATATTATTCATCACTATGAACTTGAAGTCTTAGGACATGATTATGAGTAATATCACTTCCAAAATTTCATTTTCCCATTTTCATTGGTGCTACGTAAAAATTTAATTAATTTTTCCCTATTGACCCTGTATCTAGCAAACTTATTAAATTCTATTAGAGATTATCTTAGACTGTCTAAAATCATGCTGTCTGCTAATAATGATGCTTTCATTTCTTCTTCCCATTCCTTTTTCTTTCATTTGCCCACATTTACTGTTACTTTATTCATTCATTCATTTGCCCAAACTCTGTTCCAAAATGGCTCTGTCATCTTGCATCTCACCAGCAGCGAATGAGATTTTCACCGACTCCCTATCTTTACTTACATTTGATATCGTCGGTATTTTCTACTTTAACCGTCCTTGTAGTGTGTGACGTAAATATCGCATGAAGCAGCCTGCATTCCCCTAATGGAGCATCTTTTCGGGTGCTTATTTGCCATCATGTACATTCTTGGGTGAAGTTTCTGCTCAAATCTTTTGTTAATGTTGAACTTAGGACATCACTTATATGTTCTGAATGTGAACTCTTCCTCAGACACGTGAGCTCCAACACGATTGTGCCCTCTGAGCTCCTCCTTTCAACTTTTTGAAGGTGGCTTCTCAAGAGCAGAAGTTCTTAATCTTGATGAAGTTCAAATATATCACTTTTTTTTCTTTTATGGGTCACACTTTTGGTGTCATATCTAAGAAATCTGGTCACAAAAGTTTTCCGGTCTTTTTAAATCAGTTTTATGATTTAACATTTTATATTTAGGATATGAATTGGATTAATGGGTGTGTGTAGGGCAAGATATGGCTCATGGCTGATTTTTGGGCTTATGGGTATTCAATAGTATCTGTATCACTGGCCAAAAAAAATAAAAATTATCCTTTTTCTATTGCATTGCCATTGCCCCATCATGAATAATCAATTGGCCATATATGTTTGGGTCTATAACTCTATTCATGTCAGCTGACCTGCATGTCTATGTTTCACCAACACCACAGGATTTATTGTTGTGGTTTTCCAGCAAATCTTGAAAACAAATGACTTAACTCTCTCTACATTATTCTTCTTTTTCAAAATTATTTTGCCTGCTTTAGTTCCCTTGTCTTTCCATATTTTAGAATCAACTTGTTGATCTCTGTAATAACAGGATCTGGATTGCGATCACGTTGAGAATGTAGGTGAGTGCCAGGAGGCTGACACCTCGGCAAGGTTGGGTGTCTTAAGTCATTAATACACCGTGCCTCTTTGCTTATCTGTGCCCTTTTATTTGTTTTTCATCCATATTTTGTGGTTTTCATTTTACAGATTCTGCACACATCTTGTTAGACTTCTCTGTAGCTCTCTTTTTTATGTCATTGTAAATAGTAGCCATATTGTTAGAATTTTTATTTCCAATTATATATTGCTAATATATAGAAAGACACGTGGGGTAATTTTTTGTAAACTGGCCTTATATTCTGCAATCTTGCTTAATTCATGTGTTTGTCTAGGGCCACTCATATCTGAGAATGAGTTCCAGCTCTAAGAGGACCGAGTCTGGAGATCCGATGCACAGCATGATGAGTACAGCTCACAATACCGTATCCTGATGAGAGGGCAGGTCTGAGACGTCCTCACCACAACAAAAACACCATGATTATGTGAGGGGATGGAGGTGACAGCTATACCTACCAGGATCTCACTTCATGACACGTATGAATCAGATCATCACGTTGTGCATCTTAAACCTGCTCAATGTTATACGTCAGTTGTATCTCAACAAAGCTGGGGGCACGACCACTCAGGAGTGAACCCACGTCCACCCACGTGGACTGCAGAATGCTCACTGGCTTTCCTGTTGTCCAGGAACAAGATTAAAATCCCCAAGCTTGGCATCCAGGACCCCCACCACCTGACTGTACACCCTCAGTCCCCATTTTGGCACCTTCCTCCTGACCCTGGCATGTACCCCATTGACACAGGCTGCACTGCCTTCTCCTCATCCACATGTTTCCTCCACCATATCCGTCCTCATGCGGGGCCTCAGTACATGACCACTTTCTTTCTGAAATCTTCCTGGGTCTAAAAAACATATATATTAGTAAATTAGAGGGGGGAAAAGTGTTATTTCCATGAATGTGGTTTACTGATATTATATATGTTTGATGTAAATGTAACATTATCATCAACAATTCAGGCTTTTCTCTTTCTCTACCAAGTAAAATAAAGATTTTCGCTATATTTGTGATCTCTCAGCTCTGTGTTGGGGTGAAATCTCCATGCTTTCCTACTGACCAAGTTCTTCCTTTTACCATGGACATTGTAAGATGTACCTCATCGATTGAAGTGGATCTTTATTTCCGCAGCAACAGGTTTATTTTCAGTACTCCTAATCGGTTCTTTTTCATCTCTAGCTACAGACAGAGAGATACTTACCCTCCTTTCCCAACTGCCCTATTATTTTTGTTGTTTCTGGAGACAACGCACCCCGAGTGCTGGCCTTATTGCTTTTCCTTCTGAGCGTCTTCCCTCACACATGTAGGAATGGGGTTCGCAGGTGCATCCTGAGTGGAACTGGGGGAGCCCCATCTCCTCCCCACCAGTCTGCTCTCCTCCAGCCTCCCATCTAGTGGTCCTGGGCTGTTTTCAGTGGGGTCCCCCAAGGTGACCTGTCGTGCAGACCAGGGTGCAGACCTGGGAAACAAGCGTCCCACTCAAGGAGTCTTTGCTTTGTCCAGGCTCCTTGAAAAGCAGATTGGCTTCAGCCGGGCTCTGGTTTGGTCCCTCTTCCCTGCAGGGTGCAAGTTGTGCTGAAAACGCTGTCCCGCCTTCAGCGGCACCTCCTGTCCTTAGGTCCTCCAGCACTGCCCAGTGTCCACAGCAGACCAGGCTCTCGGAGCACACGGGTCACGGCACCTTCTTGGACACGAGTAGGTTTCTAATTGGAGATGGCAAATAATATCGGAGCCATTTCAAAGGTGAAAATAACACAACGAAACAAGTGGCTCTGGAGGTCCGTGACAGCAGACGTGGACGAGATGGGAGGAGCTAGTAGGAAGCGTAAGACCCAGCATTACTCGTATCAAAATTAACCTGAAAGGGGTAAACACTCATTTAGAGAGAAAAATGAACAGACCGAATGAAAACAGAAAAGAGGACGTGACCCTGCACCATGTGGGGGTGACACAGGGCCGTTCTCTGTCCTCTCTGCCTCTGTTTCCATACATGAAGACCAGGAGTCATAGTAACGCATTCTGGATGTAGTCATGAAAACGCTATAGACGGCCCCTGGCGGCTCCATTGGTGATGCGTCTGCCTTTGGCTCAGGTCATGACCTCAGGGTCCTGAGATCGAGTCCCACATCAGGCTCCCTGCTCAGGGACAGAGTCTGCTTCTCCCTCTGCCCCTCCCGTCACTCATGCTCTCTCTCTCTCTCTCTCTTGCTCTCTCTGTGTCTCAAATAATCAATAAAATCTCTTCTAAAAAATAAAAATAATAATAATAAAAACATTATAGGACAGTCGAGCCTGCTGAGGGCGTGAGTGGAAGGGGGGCACCCGGACTGCAGCAGCACTGAATTGTCAGCGTTAGTGGTACCACTGCCTTGGGCCGTGGCGGGTGGTGGAGACAGACCGGCCCTGCTCCCTGCTGCCTGGCCCTGTACCCCACTGCCCAGCCCTGTACCCCACTGCCCAGCCCTGCTCCTCGCTGCCTGGCCCTCTACCCCGCTGCCCGGCCCTGCACCCTGCTGCCCAGCCCACCTCCCCGCTGCCCAGCCCTGTATCCCGCTGCCCAGCCATCCACCCCTCTGCCTCACACTGCACCGCGCTGCCTGGCTCTGCACCCCGCTGTCCAGCCCTGCTCCCCACTGCCCAGCCATGCTCCCTGCTGCCTGGCCCTGTACCCCACTGCCTGGCCCTGCTCCCTGCTGCCCGATCCTGCACCCCGCTCCCCAGCCCCACACCTCACTGCCCAGCCCTGCTCCCCGCTGCCCAGCCCTGTACCCCGCTGCCCGGCCCTACTCCCTGCTATCAGGCCCTGCTCCCCGCTGCCCAGCCATCCACCCCTCTGCCTCATACTGCACCCCACTGCCTTGCTCTATACCCTGCTGCCTGGCCCTATACCCCGCTGCCCAGCCCTGCACCCCACTGCCCAGCCCTGCTCCCCGCTGCCCAGCCCACCTCCCTGCTGCCCGGTCCTGCACCCTGCTGTCCAGCCCTGCCCCCTGCTGTCAGGCCCTGCTCCCCACCGCCCAGCATTCCACCCCGCTGCCTCACACTGCACCCCACTGCCTGGCCCTACACCCCACTGCCCAGCCCTGCTCCCCGCTGCCTGGCACTGCACCCTGCTACCCGGCCCTGCTCCCCACTGCCCAGCCCTGTACCCCACTGTCTCACACTGCACCCCATTCCCCAGCCCTGCACCCCACTGCCCAGCCCTGCTCCCCACTGCCCAGCCCTGCTTGCTGCCAGGACTGTCCGTGAGGAGTCACCGGAGAGAGGGTGTCAGTGTTGAATGTGTGCGCTGCTCACCACGGGGCATCCCTCCGGTCCTGGAGTGGCTGGGGTAGCACCCTGGTGACACCCACTGCCCTCCTGGCAGTTTCCTCTGAGACCATTTCTAGTTTCAGAGCATCTACCTCCTGAGTCTGCTCGCTCCCGCTTGGCTCGGTGGCCGGGCTCCTCCCTGCTCCGTCTTCACACGTGCGGCGGTGAGGAATCCGCACCCAGGGCTCCTTATCTGACAGGACAGTGTCCCAGCTGTGCCGTCGGTCTGCCTTCCTGCCGGCGTCACGGCAGGTCACACGGCGTGAACACCTGGCGAGGAGGTGAGAGGAGGGCTGTGGCGCCCCGCATGCCCCGACAGGCGGGCTTTCCTCCCAGGCGCAGAGCGAACGGTCAGCACGGCACGACTGTCCGACTGTCCGGGGGACTCGCGCACGATCGTCAGGGAGCGGGGAGCTGCTGGCAGAAAACACAGCACTCACTGTGGGGCCACCGTGGGGCTCCCACAGCTGCCGCGAACAGTGTCACCGGGGAAAGCACGGGTAGTCCTGCTGGGTCCACTCGGCTTTGTCGGGGACCCAAGGGGGGCGGGACCCCGAGGACCACAGTCGGGTGGGAAGAGGAGCTCGGGGGGTCCAGAGCCAGGCTCCCCACTTCCGGGCACTTCCCGATTGGCCCCCAATTTGGAACAATCCTGTGGGAGGTCAGAGAGTGGGCGGCAGCCCTGCGGAGCCCCAGGACCCAAGGACGGGCCGTCCATGGAGTAGAGCTGTGTCGGGGCCACTGGACCAGCGGGGGCCTCGGGGGGCCCGGGTGTCACCACCCACCGCACGCCCGGTCTCACGGCTCTCTAGCCCTGGGCAGCCCAGGCTCCAGCCCAGCCACTGTGTGGTCAGCGGTCACTCTTCACCCCTCCCAGGGGCGGGGCGGGGGGGGCAGCCCAGGGCCGGAGCCAGAATGTACCCTGCACTCCATTCGTTCAAGGCACTGATTTAGCACCTGCTGTGTGCAGGCCCTGAACGATGGAGGAGCCCACCCGGGGCAAGAGAAGGTCACGAGGTCAGGGGTCAGAAGGAGCCACCGAAATGAGCCTGCTGCTTGTCCCCACGGCAGGAAGGAACCTGCCAGAGAAGGAAACGCCATCTGGGGGCTCCGGGCCTCTGGCACCTCCGTGCTCCAGAGCCCTGCTCCACCTGGACAGCCTGCCGCAGACAAGCTGGCCCCCTGCACCCAGTGTGTCCAGAGAGACGGTGGGAGATGCTGGGGCCCAGCTTGGGATGAAGGTCTTGGAGAAGCCTGTGTTTGTGCCAAAACCTGGGGGTGGTGAGCAGGGCAATGAGGCCCCCAGGATGGAGGAGGACAGTGTCCGTGACCAGTGGAAGAGCTGAGGACGCTCAGATGAAGAGCATCCCAGAAAGCCGCCCCAGCACCGGGTGTGGACAGGGGTGCACGGGGCCAGGTTGGGAGGGCATGGGATGGTCTTAAGGACCAAGACCTTGGCCGACAGCGATGGGGCTGACGGCCTCCCAGGGCCCTGAGCGACCCCCACCCAGCCCCACACCCACCCCTGTATCTGCTCCTTGGGCACCAGCAGCCTGGGGACCAGGCCGTGATTTCCCCTTTCCTCAGAGGAGACTGGAGGGCCCCTGAGATCCCACATGGCTGGGGACACCCGTCGCTGACCTCGGGTCAGCGTGCTGACCGCCTGCCTGCAGCCCCGGCCTGACTCGAACGAGGACAGCCCAATGCCAAGGGGCCCTTCCTTGCCGATGCGCACAGGCTGTCCCATGCCAACATCCCATTAGCAGAACTCCATCCAACAGGAAAGTGAAAACCACCAGTCATTTTAAGAAGAATAATTCTACGAAGATTTCTAATATTCTAAGAAGAATAATTAATTGAATGCCAAATGTAAGCACCGAGAGTTTTGAATAAATGTAGAGACACAGTTATGAGAGCAAAATATTATCATTTGCCCAACGTAATTATTTTCTTGGAAACAGCCGATGATTAATAAGGCACATTATAAATACGCTTTTGTGCACCAAATCTCATCTCTCCAGCCTAATTAACATGCTAGGGAATTGCCCTTTTGGTGCATAAAGACATTTAAAATATATATTTCATGAAATCCGAGTATTTGTCATAACCTCCAAGAGGAAAAAAATAAAATATGAAGAATGCTCTAGTCATTTAAATACTTTATGACACAACTGTATTCAAATAAATTAGTTGCTGGGCTCCTGCAGGCACCCGTGGAAGCAGGTCTCCCGAGGGAGGTGACAACATGCCCCCCATGGGGCCCCCGCACCTGCTCCCCTCCGGCCACATGGTCTCGGGATGTAGGTGCCCGGATGCCCTTGGGCCCAACAGCGTGGGAGGCCGGGGCCGAGCTCACCGCCGTCACAGGGTGTAAAGCAGCGGCCCCACGGGACCCGCTCCTGGGCAGGCAAAGCAGGGAATGAGGGTGAAGTTCGACGGGACCCAAACCCGGAGGATTCAGGAACGCGTCTCAGGTTTAATCATTACACTGGGCTTTCTTAAGCTGCCCCTTGGGTACGACTGCCATCCCACATCGTATTCACCCGGGCGCCCCGCGATGGCTCGGTACTTGCAGAGACCGCGGCCGGCGGCAGTTCCAGGGCCTCCTCCTGGGATGAGGTCCTCCACCCCGCGGCCTCAGATGCACGCAGGGCACGCGGTTGTACGCAGCACAGCGCAGCCCGGTACCAGCCGCGGTCCCGAGACCCAGTGGCGCTGCAAGCTGGACCTCTGACCCCTGCACCTGCCCTCCGTACTGCTCCCCCCCGACCCCGGGTGCCACCAGCCTATTCCCTTCAACCGGGAACCGTGCGGTTTGGGTCATGCTTTTAGGTGCCACGTGCAAGTGAAGCCAGGGGGTCCTTCCCTGCCCGACTCCCTCACTCAGCCTCATGCCCTCCAGGTGCAGCCACGTCGATGCAAACGGCAGGTATTTGTCCTCCCTGATGCCTGGGTGATACTCCGTGTGCTACAGACCACGCCTTCTCCATCCCACATGTGGGCTCTGTCCAGAGTGGGCCCGTGGGTGCTGCTGCCGTGAACACAGGGTGCACGTAGCTTTTCCGTCAGTGACTTTACGTTCTCCGGGCAAAATACCAGCAGTGGAATCACTCGATCTTATCGCAATTCTATCCTCTGTTCTCTAGAAGCGCCTCACCAGCTCGCGTTCCCGCCATCGGTGCGCGACAGTCCCTTCCTCCGAATCCTTGCTGCCACCTGCCGTTTCCTGACTTGTCCGTTGTGGCTGTTCTGATGGGTGGAGGCGGTGCCTCCCTGTGGTTTGGGCTGCATTTCCCTGCTGCCCCCAGACGCAGAGCATCTTTCCCTGAGTCTGTTGGCCGTCGGGCTGTCGTCCCTGGGGAAATGCCTGTTCACGTCTCCCACCCATTTTTAAGTCAGATGTTTGTTCTTTGGCTTTTGAGTTGTGTGAGTCCTGTACATATTTTGGATACTAGCTGCTTATCAGACATATGATTTGTCAATATTTTCTCCCACCCACAGGCTGCCTTTTCATCCTGTGGACACGGCGTCCTTTGCTGTGAAGAGGATTCCAGCCTCACGCAGCCCCACTCGTTCATTCTGGCCTTTGTTGCTTAATCGTCCCAAGAAAGGGGTTTTATGTCCTTGTGCGTCCTGAGCTGGGGGTTCCCTCTGTGAGAGCAGCCCTGAGACCCAAGCAAACCCTACAATGTCCCCCGCTCACCACAGGAGTGAGCGGGGGAATGGCCTGGCCCTCGCTGGGCCTTTGGCTGCTTTCATAAGGATGTGAGCTCTGGAGTGGCTGCAGCCACCAGGAGACACTGAGGGGAGCTGGCGGGAGGCAGGAGGTGGGGCCCATGAGGACATCCTCCAGCCCCTAATCCAACTCTGCTCCTCGAAATGGGACACCTGTGCTGATGGTTGGTGGGTTTCCACTACTTGTTGACATGAGGAAGCATCACTGATGCCACCACTCTGTCTCCGCAGCCGCTGTGCTCAGAGTCCAGGCCAGTCATGTGGGAACCACATGCCAGTGAGTCTTTCTTCTAAAACTCATTTGTTAGATGAGGTCCTAGTGTCAGCAGGGAAGGCTTCCCCTGAGGCCTCTGTCCTGTTGTGTAGATGCTGCCTTGCCCCGCATGCTCAGCAGCCATCCCTGGGTGTCTGTGTCTGACCCCCTCTCCTCCAGGGACACCCATCCTGCTGGACCAGCCCCCCCGCCCCTGCCCCGTGACCTCGCTGTACCCTAACCACCTCTGCAGCACCTGGTCTCCACATACAGCCCCACTCTGCGGGTCCTAAGGGTTGACACCCCAACATGTGGATGTGGGGGACACGGTTGGGCACCTAACAGCTGACAGGACACCTGGATGCCCCGGGGACTCCAGGCTGGGGCAGGCGCACAGGCCGGGGTTGTGGGTAACCCTGGAGCCCCAGAGCCTGGGGCGGGGGGCCTCTCCAGACAAGGGCTGGGCAGCTATACTGACCACCTGCTCACTGCGTTCCTAAGTCTCCTGTGTTGTGACCACCCCCCCCAGTCGGATCCCTGGGTCTGCACAACAGCTGCAGCAGCCTCCCCAGCACCCAGGGACTGCCAGACCCGCTGCCTGGCCCCACTTGCCAGCTGCCTTTGGGGTCCCCTCCCCGCCAGGCCCAGCACCCCTGCCCCCTGCCCCACCCACGCTCCAGCCTTGACTTCCTTCCATGGCCAGGTGCATCACCGGAGGCTGGAGGTCGCAGCTCCCTCAGAGGGGGATGGAGGCCATGGTCATCCTGCAGGGACCCCCACCGGCCTCGGGGCAGCCAGCCCCCGGGGAGGCTCTCCCACCCTTGCAGGGGCCGTGGGGCATCCTCCGCCCACACAGCCAGCTCCCAGCCAATGCTGCGCAGATGCCGTTGCTCAGCGGGGACTCACCCACGGTCCTCACACGCAACCCTCTGCCCCCTCCCAAGGCCGCAGTGAATCCCGTCCGGCAGCAGGGGTCACCATGGACTAGACACGCGGCCGAGCGCCACCCCCCAAGCTGGTGCCTAGAGCCGGAGGCCCCGCACGTGCGCCCTGGGCAGGGGAGGCGGGGCGGACACGGAGTGGGGCCTGCGAGGGTCCCCATGACCTTGACCCTGACCCTGACTCCACCCTGCGGTGCCCATTTGCAAGTGTTCGCAGTTCCTGCCTCAACACTTGCACAACACACTTCCACGCGCCGCACGTGAGACTAGGGAGGGGACCGCAGGGCCCCCACCCAGCCCTCCAGGGAGGAGCAAAATAACCCTGGATGCTGCCACCGTGGGACCTGGCCACGGCCCAGCCCAAGTTTCCCGCAGAGGAAGGACCTGAGCACACAGACCAGGAAAGGACTCGTGGGACACGCCCACAGGGCAGGGGCGCCAGCGAGAGCAGCGGCTGCACGCGAAGGACCCACAGCATCTCCTGGGCTCGTTTCCGACCGCGTGGCCCTGGACAGTCCACCGGTGAGGGGCCCCCTGAGAGGGCGGAGGGTCCGCGCTGGATGCCTTCCCCTCCTGCAGCCCAAGATCCTTCTAGAAGGTCATCCCCCCACCACCCTTGCTGCCAGCGGGGACATGTGGGCAGCAGGTGGCCGTCAGGGTTGTCACTGCCCAACTGCAGGGCCTGCGGGAGTCAGGGCTGCGAAGCCACCAGTCAGTCCTGGCGGCCACCCTGGACCTGCCGCTGGGGCGCATCTGGTGGAGACAGCAGCCGGCACCCTGCCACCCAATGGCCACCACCCAGCCCCCCGTGGGCCCAACCACAGGCCTTGGACGAGACTGCCCCCCCACCGCCGCCGCCCACGCCCATTCACTGTCGGGAAGCCGGCGCTCCCGCACAAGCCCCACGAGTGTCCTGGACCGGCCCGCGCTGCCATCAGCCAGGTGGACGTGGCGCTCACGGGAGCCTTGGGCCACGGGAGGCCGTGAGGCACAGAGCATCACACAGGTGCCCCAAGGACTCAGCAGAAAAGAACCAAACAGACCCGCGGTCATGAACAGGAGGCGGTGGTGCAGGCTCGAGGAGGGAGCAGACGACGGTGTCTCAGGAGGATGCGCCGTGGGACCAGCGGGTGTCTGTTCCCCCGAAAGTGACAAACACCGTGTGGCATGTGCGCTCGCTGGGTCACCCCCAGGCTCACCTAATGGCCTCCTCCCCGTCTTGTGGATTGATTCCGAGATTTCTCGTGTTGTCCACGGCTTTGCTCATGGGAGGGTCTCTTCTCTCCCAGTATGGTTGGCACCGGAGCGGGAACGGGAAGCTCGCTCCTTCCCCTAAAGCTCTTCCTTACGTAACGGCAGTCATAACGGCACCTGCGGTCTGAGACCCAGCGGGGACCCCAGCGTGCAGGGATCCATCCTCCCCGGGGCCGGGCCATCAGTGCGCCCACATCACAGGGCCTGGCAGGCCTGGCAGGGGCAGGGTCACCCAGGTCCCTCACATTGGCAGTGGCAGGATTCGGGGTCTGCTGAGCCCGCTCTCCCCCCAGAGCCCCTGGTCCTCATGAGGTCTGTGTTTGCAGAGACGTGTTTCCTGGTCTCGGGCGCAGTACGTGACCGACCACGACTGCCTTCCAAGTGGCGTGCATCACCCCATGGCACCATCCCATCTCCCACATGTGGCACGGCCTGACTGGCAGACGGGGAAAGGAGCAAGGAGCTCATGGGGCCGGCCATGGGGATCCTGCAGGCCGGGCCGGGCAGGAAGCACTGGGAGCGTGTGGGTCATCACATGTCTTCCCTCCTGATCCCTGAAGGGAACACCGGAAGCCTGTGCCGGGGACTCCAGGTCGGACCAGCGTGCTGCGGGGTCAGCGCTGGTCACAGCCGCTCCCTCGACCCAGAGGAACCATGGCTCCATCCTGCCCGGCGCGCCGTGGGGGCTTCGCTTTGAACGAATAGAGGATGCACGCGCAAGGGGGTAGGCAGGGCTGCCAGGAGGGCCTGCCTGGGCACTGCCCATCCTCTGCCAACCGCGGGAGTCAGTGCGGGGCCACGTGTTGCAACGAGCGCGGAGGAGAGTCTGTGGGGTTGGATCGGCGTCACTCGTCATGACAAGACGACGTCCACGGGCCCACGTCCCGTACCAGACGGTGACACTTCATCAACCCCACGGTGAGGGTTGTGGCGGTTTGGGGACCCACGGGGACCAGACCCCATGCCGGGCCTTGACATCAACGTCCTAGCGAGGGGAGCTGCCGTCCGTCCACAGCTAGCACGCCTCAGGACGGAGCCCACGGGAGGCCACCTGACATGGCCCGGGTGGGGATTAGCCACTGCAGGAGCCTCCTCATGCAGCCACCTGTGCCCCAGACAAGGAGAGCCAGTGACGCGCAGAGCAGGCCTTCGTGGGTCACAGCTGCTCGCGGTGCCGTTTCGAATTCCCCCTATTTCAACCCAGAACCTCACACGGCTCCCAGAACCTGCGGAGCCCGGGGCCAGAGCTGGTCCCCGTGCCTCCCAGGAGGACCTGAGACGCAGACACAACGGTCAAACAAGCAGGTCTCCCCAACGTCCCGTCCCCCCGACACACACGTGTTTTCTTGCTGGACCTTCAGCTCCCACTCTTCCCTGTGCACCCGGGTCCCCAGACACAGGAGCAGACAAGCAGATGATCACCGACGGCGATGGAGAGACGGGGGAAAGCTGAGGTCCGTGCCCTCCACCCGCAGAGCCAAGCGGCGTCCACGTCCACGCAGACAGTCCAGCTGACGGGCCGAGCTTCATGCTGGGGTTGTGCATGCAGATGCCGGAGAACCCGGGGGAGGCCAGGGTGCGGGCCTGCCACTCGCGTGACATCACATCCACGCTGTGCTGGGTGGGAGGACGCAGGGCCGGAAGCACGTGGGAGAGCCATGGAGAGGCTGCCTGATGGTCCTGGGGGGTCCAGAGCCTGCAGCCACAGGAGGTGGGCCGGGTCTGCCCAGAAGCAAGAAAGCACTGGCCCAGCCCACTTCACACGCCTCCCCTGGGCACGGGACAGCAGGGGTGGGACGTGTGCCCCCAGCAGTGCCCTCAGCCCACACCCCCAGGCCATGACCACAGCATCCGTGTGTCCCGTCCCGCAGCTGTGACCCCATCTGAAATAGGAGCCGGTTTGAAGAATAATTGTCAGGGTAGAACCGGCTCCCCGGGCAGCGAGGGCTGGGGACTGTGTCCTGGGAGGGTCGCCCCGCCCCGGGAGGATGGTGGGGGCCGTCAACCACCCGGTCCAGGGAGACACACGCTGAAAACACAAACCCAGGCCGGAGGGCAAGTGGCCTCATCCTCCCAGAGGCGGCACAGGGCTCCCGCCCCGTCCAGGCACCACCCGGCCTGTTCTCAGCGACGCTTTTGTGGATGATGTGGTGATGAAGGAACCTGATGAGAGATGTGCCCCGATATCCCCGGGTCCCCACGCGACAGACTGTTAGTAACCTCCACGTGCGCAGCAAAGAGATGTAAGTGCACACGTCACACAGCGGCGTCTGCAAGTGACAACTGTTTTCAGCATAATTAAGTGGATATTGTATGAAACACGTTGGGGAAACCTGAGCGTGTCCTCGAGATGCAAGTACGCAGCCGTGGCTCCCCTGCCATCCGTCCCAGTGCAAGTCCACGCCCGTCGGCCTTTCAGAGCCTGTGCCACACGCTCCTCGAGCCGCTGCATGCAGGGGGGGGCCCTGCCCGTTAGGGACACGTTCCCCTGCCGAGGGGGCTCCGCTCCCAAGGGGTGAGCGTGTGGGAGAGGACATGCCCTGCGACCTGTCCCCTCCCAGGGCAGGGCTGGGCCAGGGCACCTGTACCCCCGGCGGGCGCACAGTAGGTCCCCCACAGATGCTCATGGGGGGATTGAGCACGTTTACGGGATGCCCACGCCTCTTCTGGTTTCTTCCCAGGAGATTCCCAGGGAGGCCTCGCTGTCTTCCCCCCACACTCTCCATGGGACCAGAGCTCGAGCGGGAGCCTGTGTCACCCTCACTGCAGCGTGGGGCTCCTGCGGGGACCGCGGGGGGGGGGGGGACTGTAGGGACCGTGGGGGAACCGTGGGGACCATGGAGAGACTGTAGGAACAGCGGGGGGACCATTGAGACTGTGGGGGGACTGTAGGGACAGTGGGAGGACCATGGGGGACTGTAGGGACAGCGGGGGGACTGTGGGGGGACTGTAGGGACAGCAGGGGGACTGTAGGGACAGTGGGGGGACCGTTGGGGGACTGTAGGGAGAGCAAAGGGACCATGGAGACTGTGGGGGGACTATAGGGACAGTGGGAGACCATGGGGGGACTGTAGGGACTGTGGGGGGATCATGGGGGGACTGTAGGGATGACGGGGGGACCGTGGGGACCATGGGGGGACTGTGGGGACCACGGGGGGACCATGGGGACCATGGGGAGACTGTGGGGACCACAGGTGGACCGTGGGGGGACTGTAGGGCACACGGGGGGATCATGGGGGGACTGTAGGGACCATGGGGGGAACGTGGGGACCGTGGGGGGACCGTGGGGACCACAGGTGGACCGTGGGGGGACTGTAGGGCACACGGGGGGATCATGGGGGGACTATAGGGACCATGGAGGGACCATGGGGAGCATGGGGGGACTGTGGGGACCACAGGGGGACCATGGGGATGCTGTTCCTTCCCGGTCTCCTCCTGCACTCGTGGGGCACGTGGCCCCTCCAGAACACATTCACGTGAACGGTCTTGGCCCAGACACAAGAGCGGAAGGGACATGGGCCCCTCAGCCGGGCTGTGACCTGCCAACGACACCCTGTGCCCTCATGTGTGTTGGGGGCCCCGATCTAAGCCCCCACCCCAGGACGGGGATGGCGTGTGACCCAGCAGGGCCAGGGTCATGCAGTGGGCCCCACAGTCTGGTCCTCACCACCCTGCCAGCGGCTCCCTGGTGCAGGGGACCGTTCCTGCCCCGAGGCCCCGGGCTCCAGTCATAGCAGGAGCACAGCAGCGCGCTACACCCTGAGCAGACCCGGCCTGCTGCTGTGCCCACAGCAAGGTTTTGGGGAGCTCGACTGCACTGTCCGCTACCTTCTCTGCCCATGTGGGGAACCCCCGGCAGAGACCTCCCGCCCCGAGGCCCCGAGGCCCCAAGGCCCCAGCGGTCGCTCTCAGGCTCCGTAGGGGCAGGGCCTGGCCACCCGCAACGTCACCAAGCTGCCTCCTCCCAAGAGGACGAGTGGCCCATGGGGGCAGCCCTGCCCCCCGTCACCCCCAAAGGGGCTGCCTTGAGGGATGTGAAGGAAACGGTGAGGCCGTGATGCCCACGGGGCTGCCCTCCTACAGCTCCCACGCACACCCCAGACTGGCAATCGTCCCCGGGCGGCGGCCCGGAGGGTCCTCGCGGGCCCACTCAGAATCCCCCAGAAGGAGTGCGTGAAACTAGAGCGACGCTAAACGACCAACAGGTGCTGGAGGCCGGTGTCCCGAGCCGTCCAGGTTCCCAAGCAGTCAGCCCTGAGCAACACGGCAGCCTCCATGGCTCAGGCGGGGCCGGGGGAGCTGCTCCGGGGTCTCCAGGCCCTGGACTCCCAGCTGGGCGCCCCCCAGGGCTGGGGAAGCCAGCGGCACGGCGTCCGGAGGCACCCGGAGCCCCTGCCCCACCTCCCTGGGGGACGGGTCACCGAACGAGACACGGGGTCACGGGCCCACGACCAGAAATCAGACGTGGGCCTCGTGGGCCCCTAACCCACCCGGGACTCACGGGGTCCTGCACAGGCCCCCAGGGAGAACTAGGGTTGCCCCACCGCCAGGTGTCCACCGCTCCTGCTGCCCAGCGTCTCTGGCCCAGCCCACCCAAGGTTGATTGCCCCCTCCCCTCGTGCTGGGACGACGGCGCAGGTGACTCGCCAGGTTCAGGAGGCAGGGGTCCCCGAGGCCGTAGGGGCAGCAGGGATGGCTTCCTGGCAGAGGGGTCGCACGGACCCAGGCGGGGAGCAAGCGCTACATTGCACATCTCCTCCCTTGAGGGGCGTCTTGGGGCCCCGGGCCAAGGACGACGCGCTGCGTCTTGGGGCCCCTGTGTCCCGGGCTGCTGGCTGAGCCAGGGGCTTCTGGCCTCCCTGGCATGACCTTCCCACGTCCAGTAGTTAAGTCAGGCGGCCTTCCTTCCACGGGTGACACTGCCCCACTGCGGAACTCGTTAGCAGGAGCAGCAATGCAGACGCGCTCCCCACGTTCCCGAGCGGGCCCCGCAGCCCCGCCTGTGAAGCAGGTGCACCCACAGCCCGCGGGTTATTCACTCTTTCTTCAAACAAAACAGAAGACACAAAGCAATTTCAGAAGCCAGGGGCCCAGGTTTCCTTGCTTTGGGGGGTCTGAAAACTGAAATTATGTGCAGTTTTGTGCACAAACATCACCCATTTTCCTAAGCAGGGCATCCCCAAATACCACGTGATCTCACAAGCACTCGCAGTGCTCAAGCAGCAAAGCGGGGGTGGCGGTGGCTGTGAGGACATGGGCACCCCTGGGAGCCGGGGACTCCACACCTGCCGGTAGGATGTGAAATGTGGTCCAGGCTTCACGGGAATCCAGGGCAGTGGCCACGTCCGATGCCCATGAATGCGACAGAGTCACTCCCTCCATGTCTACACGGAGGTCCCTCCCGGCGGGGGAGCGGGCCTGGCATTCGTCAGGAGGGACACGATCCAGTGCTAAACCAGTGAACAAGCAGCAGGACTCCACTGGCGGGATTGCGGGCTCCTGATGCGTGTGCATGGACCCGTAACAGTGCTCCGTGAAACCACACTGCGGGCGCCAGCAGCCCACACTGTGCTCACCCGCCCGCCGTCCCACCAGCACCCACGTTCGCACAAAAAGAAAAAATGAAGGAGGCACAGAAAGAAGTGCATCACTCAGTGAGGCCAGAAGGCACCCGTCGCTTCTCCAGGTCCCAACGCCCCAGGAGTGGGCGGTGCTGACGGCTCCTCATCCCACACCCTTGGTTTACTCCCCACACACTCCAGGGAAACAACAAAATGGAAGGTTCCCCTACTTGTATCTGAAACTAGATTTGTTCTCAGGTTCATGGCACATGTGCTCTTCTGAGAAATGATCTGACTCCACAGAGACACCCAAGCTGCTTCTTGCGGATGTGACCCTTCCTCACGACTTGGAAAAAAATATGTATTAAGACTGACAATTCAAGTCACAGTCATCCTGACTCTCCTTAACTTAGTGGGGACAGACCCTTGGAAGGCTCCTGATCATACAGGGAGGCACGTCCCCCATGTCGCTGAGGTTTCTTGACTGTCCACCGTGATACGGAGGCAAATATACCACATGTAGCTGACCTTGGGAGCTGAGACCAAAGGCTGAGACCCGAGGGGATGGGATCCAAGAACCTGAGGTCCAAGGAGCAGAGACCCATGGAGCTGAGACCCAAGGAGATGAGACTCAATTTGCTAAAATTCAAGGAACTGAGACCAAAAGACATGAGGTCCAAGGAGCTGAGACTCAAGGAGTTGAGACTCATGGAGCGGAGAGGTGGAGGGGAAGATGAGATCCTGGGACAGAAACCCAAGGAGCTGAGACCCAGGGAGTGAGAGCCATGGAGCTGAGATGCTGGGACAGAAATCCAAGGAACTGAGACCCAGTTTGCTGAGACCCAGAGAGATGAGACCCAGAGAGATAAACCCAGGGAGCTGAGGTACAGGGAGTTGAGATCCAGGGAGATGAGGCCCAGGGAGCTGAGACCCAAGAAGATGAGGTCCCAGGAGTTAAGATGCAGGGATCTCAGATCCAAGGAGATGAAACATCTCCTTGGATGAGTTGAGACCCAGGGAACTGAGACCAAAGGAGCTAAGACCAGGGAGCTGAGACCCATGGAGCTGAGAGGCAGGGAGGTCATACCCAGGGACTAAGACCCTAGGAGATTAGGCCTAAGGAGCTGAGACCCAGGGAGCTGAGGTCCAACAAGCTGAGACCCAGGGAACTGAGACCCAGAATTTGAGACCCTAGTAGCTTAGGCCAAAAGAGCTGACACACAAGGAGCTAAGACCAAGGGAGCTAAAGCCTAAGAGCTGAGGCCCAGGGACTTGAGACCCAGGGAGCTGAGGTCCAAGGAGTTGTTACCCAGGGAGCTGAAACCCAGGGAACTGAGACCAAAGGAGCTAAGACCAAGGAGCTGAGACCCAGGGAGCTGAGACCACGGAGTGAGGCCCAAGGAACAGAGACCCAGGAATTTGAGAATCAGGGAGCTGAGGCCAAGGGAGCTGAGACCACGGAGTTAAGGCCCAAGGAGCTGAGGCCCAAGGAGATGAGACCCAGGGAGCTGAGCCCCAGGATTGAGACCCTAGGAGCTTAGGCCAAAAGAGCTGAGACACAAGGAGCTAAGACCCAGGGAGCTGAAGCCTAAGATCTGAGGTCCAGGGATGTGAGACCCAGAGAGCTGAAGTCCAAGGAGTTGGGACCCAGGGAGCTGAGGCCCAAGGAGTTGACACCCATTAAGCTGAGACCAAATTTGCTTAGCTCCAGGGAGCTGAGGCCCAAGGAAATGAGACCCATGGAACTGGGACCCAAGGAAATGAGACCCAAGGAGCTAAGACCCAAGGGGCTGTAACCCATGGAGCTGAGACCCAGGGAGCTGAGACCCAGGGAGCTGACCCCAAGGAGCTGAGGCCCACATTACTGAGATCCATGGAGCTGAGGCCCAGTTGCTGAGACCTGGCAACTGAGGCCCAAAAAGATGAGACAAGGAGCTGCAATGCAAGGAGTTGAGACCCAGCAAGCTTAAACCCAATTTGCTGAGATCCAAGGACCTGAGACCCAAGGAGTTGAGAGCCAAGGAGTTGAGACCCATGGAGATGAGACTCAAGGAGCTGAGACCCAGGGAGTTGAGTCCCAAGGAGCTGAGTCACAGGGAGCTGTGACCCAGGGAGCTGAAACCCAGGGAGCTGAGACCAAAGGACCCAAGACCAGGGAGCTAAGACCCAGGTTGCTGAGGCCTATTGGGCTGAGACCCTGGGACAGAAACCCAAGGAGCTGAGACTCAGGGAGCAAAGACCCAAGGAGCTGAGGTCCAAGAAGCTGAGACCCAGGAGCTGAGACCAGGCAGCTGATGCCAAAGGAGATGAGACCCAAGGAGCTGAGATTCAGGGAGTTGAGACCCAAGGAGCTGAGCCACAGGGAGCTGAGACCCAAGGAGCTAAGATCCAGGGAACTGGACCGCAAGGAGCTGAGACCCAGGGGGCTGACAACCAGGGACGTGAGACTCAAAGAGATGAGACCCAGGGAGCTGAGCCCCAGGGAGCTGAGGTCCAAAGAGAAGAGACCCAAGGAGCTGAGGACCAAGGAGATGAGACCCAGGAGATGAGACCCAAGGAGCAGAGGTCCAACCAGCTGAGACCCAGGGAGCTGAGATGCAACAATCTGAGTTCCAAGGAGCTGAGACCCAGGGAGCAGACCCAGGGAGCTGAAAAGCATGGATGTGAGACCCAGGGAGCTGAGACCCAAGGAGCAAAACCCAAGGAGGTGAGACCCAAGGAGCTGAGGTCCAAAGAGCTGAAATCCAAGGGGATGAGACCCAAGGAGCTGAGACCCAGGATGCTGAGGTCCAAGGAGCAGATTTCCAGGTATCTGAGAACCAGAGAGCTTACACCTAAGGAGCTGAGGTCCAGGGACCTAAGACCCAAGGAGTTGAGACCCAGGGAGCTGATACCTAAGGAGCTAAGGTCCAAGGAGTTGAGGTCTAAGTTGCTGAAACCGAGGAACCTGAGACCCAAGGAGCTGACACCCAGAGAACTGAGATACAAGGACCTGAGGCCCAAGGAGTTGAGACCCAGGGAGCTGATACCTAAGGAGCTAAGGTCCAAGGAGTTGAGGTCTAAGGAGCTGAAACCGAGGAACCTGAGACCCAAGGAGCAGACACCCAGAGAACTGAGATACAAGGACCTGAGGCCCAAGGAGATGAGATCCAGGGAGTGAGGCCCAAGGAAAAGAGACCCAAGAGGCTGAGACCCAAGTAGCTGAGTTCCAGTGACTGGAGACCTATAAATTGAGACCCAAGGAGCTGAGACCAATGGAGCTCAGTTCCAAGGGGCTGGGACACAAGGATCTGAGACCCAGAGAGTTGAGACCCATGGAGCTGAGGTCCAAGGAGCTGAGAACCAAGGAGAAGAGACCCAAGAATATGAAGCCCAAGGAGCTGAGACCCAGGGAGCTGAGGCCCAGGGATATGAGACTCAAGGGGATGAGACACAGGGAGATAAGGCCCAGGGAGCTGAGGTCCAGGGAGCTGAGACCCAGGCATCTGACCCAAGGAGATGGGGCCCAGGAAGATGATACCCAATTTGCTGAGATCCAAGGATATGAGACTCAAGATGAGGTCCAAGGAGCTAAGACGCAGGTACCTCAGACCCAAGGAGATGAGACTCAAGGAGTTGAGAGCCAGGGAGCTGAGACTCAGGGAACTGAGACCAAAGGAGCTAAGAAGAGGTAGCTGAGACCCAGGGGGCTTGGGTCCAAGGAGTTTAGACCCAAGGAGCTTAGGCCCAAGGAAAAGAGACCCTGGGAGCTGAGACTCAAGGAGATGAAACCCAAGGAGCTGAGACACAGGGAGCTGAGACACAGGGATCTGAGACCCAAGGAGATGGGAAATGGAACCCAAGGAGTTGAGACCCAGGGAGCTGAGGGCCTAAAGAGTTGAGACCCAGTAAGCTAAGACCAAATTTGCTGATATCCAAGGAGTTGACACTGGGAGCTGAAGCCCAAGTTACTGAGATCCAAGGATCTGAGGCCCATGGAACTGAGGCCCAAAGAGGTGCGACCCATGGAATTGGGACCCAAGGAAATGAGACCCAAGAAGCTAAGACCCAGGGAGCTATGACTCAAGGAGCTGAGACCCATGGAGGTGAGGCCCAGGGAGTTGAAGCCCAAGAGTTGAGGACCTTGGAGCTGTGGCCCAAGGAGATGAGATCAAAGGAGCTGAGACCCAGGGAGCTGAGGCCCTGGGGGTTGAGACCCAATTTGCTGATATCCAAGGAGCTGAGACCCAAGGAGATGAGGTCCAAGGAGCTGAGACACAGAGAGCTCAGACCAAGGATCTGAGACCCAAGGAGATGAGACTAAGGAGGAAAGACACAGGGAGCTGAGACCCAGGGAGTTGAGACCCTGGAACAGAAACTCAAGTAGCTGAGACCCATGGAGCTGAGGACCATGGACGTGAGACCCAAGGAGCTGAGGCCCAACGTGTTGAAACACAAGTAGACGAGACACAGGGTGCGGAAGTTCAAAGAATCGAGACACATGGAGTTGAGCTCCGGGAGCTGAGACACAGGGAGTTGAGGCACAGACTGAGACCCTAGGAGCTTAGGCCCAAGGAGCTGAGACCCAGGGAGCTGAGGGGTGCTGATGTCCAAGGAATTGAGACCCATGGAGTTAAGCTCCAAGGAGCTGAGACCCAATTTGCTGAGATCCAAGGAGCTGAGACCCAGAGAGCTGAAGCCCAAGAGTTGAGGACCACGGAGCTGAGGCCCAAGGAGATGAGGTCAAAGGAGCTGAGACCCAGGAGCTGAGACCCAAGGAGATGAGACGAAGGAAGAAAGACACAGGGAGCTGAGACCCAGGGAGCTGAGGCCCAAAGATATGAGACCCAGTGAGCTGAGATAAAAATTTGCTAAGAGTGCTAAGATCCAAAGATCTGAGACTCAGGGAGCTGAGGCCCAAGGAGATGAGACTAAGGAGGAAAGACACAGGGAGCTGAGTCCCAGGGAGCCAAGGCTGAAGGAGATGAGACCAATAGCTCTGAGGTCCAAGGAGCTGAAACCCAGGGAGCTGAGACCCAGGGTGCTGAGACCCATGAAACTGAGACCTGGGGAGCTGAGACCAGGGAGCTGAGGCCCAAAAAGAAGAGACCCAGGGATCTGAACCCCAAGGAGCTGAGACCCAGGGAGTTGAGACCCAGGGACTGAGACTCTAGGAGCTGAAATCCAAGATGCTGATAGGGAGCTGAGGCCCAAGTTACTGACACCCACAGAACTGAGGCCCATGGAGCTGAGGCCCAAAGAGCTGAGGCCACGGAGCTTTGACCCAAGGAGCAGAGACCCAGGGACCTGAGACCCAGGAGCTGAGACCCAGGGTGTCAAGACCCATGAGTTTAGGCCAAAAGAGCTGAGACACAAGAAGCTAAGACCCAGGGAGCTGAGACTCAGAGAGCTGAGGTCCAAGGAGATGAGACCCAAGGAACTGAGAGCCATGGAGCTGAGACCGGGGGAACTGAGGCCCAAAATGAAGATACCCAGGGAACTGAAGCCCAAGGAGATGAGACCCAGGAAGCTGGGATCCAAGGAGCTGAGACCCAGGGAGTTGAGGCCCAGGGACTGAGACCTTAGGAGTTTAGGCCAAAGGAGCTGAGACACAGGGAGCTAAGACCGAGGAAGCTGAGGACCAAGTTGCTCATACCCAAGGAGCTGAATCCCATGGGACTGAGACCCAGGAACTGAGACCCTAGAAGCTGAGGCCAAATTTGCCGAGACCCTGAGAACTGAGGTCCATGGAGCTGAGACCCCAGGAGCTTAGCCCCAAGGAGCTGAGACCCAGGGAACTGACACCCAGAGAACTAAGGAGACCCAGGGAACTGACACCCAGAGACTAAGGAGCTAAGACACAGGGAGCTGAGGCCAAAGGAGCTGAGACCCATGGAGCTGAGACCAGGGAGCTGGTCTCCAAAAAGAAGAGACCCAGGGAGCTGAAGCCCAAGAAGATGAGACCCAGGGAGCTGTGGTCCAAGGAGCTGAGACCCAGGGAGCAGAGATCCAGGGAGCTGAGGACCAGGGACTGAGAGCCTCGGAGTTTAGGCCAAAGGAGCTGAGACTGAAGGAGCTGAGACCCAGGGAGTTGAGGCCCATGGAGCTGAGACCCTAGGAGCTGAGAATCAAGGAGCTGAGACCCAAATTGATGAGATCCAAGGAGCTGAGACCCAAGGAGATGAGGCCCAAGAAGTTGAGACCCACGGAGCTGAGACCCAAGGAGCTGAGACCCAGGGAGCTGAGACCCAAGATGCTGAGACTCAAGGAGCTGAGGTCCAAGTAACTGAGACCCAGTTACTCAACACCCAGAGTGTTGAGGCCGAAGGAGCTGAGACCCAAGGAGCCAAGACTCAATTTGCTGAGATCCAAGGAGCTGAAACCCAGGGACCTGAAACCCAAGAAGCTGAGACCCTGGGAGCTGAGACCCAGGGACTGAGACCCTAGAACCGGAGGCCCAAATTGCTGAGATCCAAGGAGCTGAGACCCAAGGAGCTAAGACCCCCGGAACTATGACCCAAGATGCTGACACCAAATTTGTTGAGACCCAGGGAGATGAGGCCCAAGAAGCCTTGACCCTGGGACTGAAACCAAGGGGCTGAGACCCTAGGAGCTGGGACCCAAGGAGCTGAGACCAAACTTGCTTGAGACCCTGGGAGCTGAGCCACAGGGAGATGTGGCCCATGGAGCTGGGACCCAGGGAATTGAGGACCTTGCACCTGAGGCCCCACCCACATTGTGTCCAGGTGTCAGCCATTCAGGGAGGTGAGGGTGTGGTTCCCATAGTGACACGCAGTGGTACCCAGGCCCCTCACCCTGCAGGCATTTCCACTTTTCCTCAGTTCCTGCAATAGCCTGTGAAGGTCAACATCTGTCAGGAAGATATCAGCCTGTTTCCATCTCCTGAGAAAACTAAAGGGTTTGTATCCTGGCGCCGTGAGATCCAAGCGAGGTTATCAGGAGATAACCGGGCAGACAGATGGAAACCGGGCAGACAGATGGCATGCCCTGTTCCTGGAAGAGAAGTTTCTTTTACAAATGTGCTCAGGCCAGGAGGCAAGGGGGAGAGAGCAGTGTGCAAAAAGGCGTGTGGGAAAGAGGGACACCCTCCGCTTGAGCATGGTTTATTCAGTGGGTGTAGACACATCCTTGGACCCAATCTACACATCCTCCCAACGACAGATCTGAAGAACCACAAACCACCCCGAGTCCAGGAAAGGGAGCGGAACCACCTTCCCTGGCAGGGCTCTGGAGGGACGCCCGCGTGACCCCGCGCTCCCATGTCGGAGCAAGAAAGTGGAGATCCCCCCACCCAGGCAGCTCACCTGCATGCCACCGACCCACCCCGAGTCTCCAGGAGACATGAGGGCGGGCTGACTGCGATCTCACCATCTAGCAGCCCTCACGGCAACATCAGTCAATACCAATCCATCAGTGGTCAATCCAAGTGTACAGTTTTCCCTTTAAATACATAAACCCATGTCGTATATGAATAAGTACTTCCTCTTCCCTAAGGCGTGTGCATGAAGGTGTGCGCACGCGTGTGGTTACGTGCATAGCATGTGCTCGTGTGTATATTCCGTGTGCGTGTGAATCTCACTAAATTATGGGGCACAAGTCATCTGTCAATTCCTTCTACTTATTTTCAGATCATTATAATCCCACTTAATTGAGGTATAATTGATAAAAATGCAACGCACCTATGTTAGATCACAGTTTAATGGGTTTTCCGAATGTGCACCTTGTAGCAGCAGGCAGAGGCCCATCGCCAGTCACCTGGCCACCCGAGCCGACCCCAAACTGCTCTGTCACTGTCCAGTGGATTTATTTTTATTTTAAGATTTTATTTATTTATTCATGAGAGACAGAGAGAGGCAGAGACACAGGCAGAGGGAGAAGCAGGCTCCATGCAGGGAGCTCGATGCAGGACTCGATCCTGGGACCCCAAGGTCATGCCCTGGGCCAAAGGCAGATGCTCCACCACTGAGCCACCCAGGTGTCCCTCTGTCCAGTGGATTTAATACAGAGACTCGCACAGGACGCCCTCTGCGCCCGCTTCCCTCGCTCAGTGCGTTTCACAGTGACCCACACCCCTGGTGTCCCCGCGCTCACCCCTCTCTGTTCTGACTCAGGCCCGCACATTCCATGTTCAGAATCAAAGCTCACCGCGCACAGCACCACACCTGTGCCTCCGCCAGCATGGGCCTCCCGGGGGGGCTGCAGGTCCAGCCCACGCAACGGCGCTCACCAGCACTTGCCCACGGGTCTTGGGGGACGAGGGTCTTCTCTCCTCAAGTGGACGTCTCAGGACGGCCCTGCGGGGCCGTGTGGCACACGCACAGCTAACTTCATAAGAAAGCGCCAACTGTTTTCCAAAGCTGGGCCCCTCCCCAGATTCCTACCGAGGCCTCGTCCAGTGGCGGAGTCTCCCGTGGCGTGGCCTTGTGCCCCCCGATGCCCAACCACGGTGCACCCCTCCTTGCGCTCACTAACCTTTACCACAGACACTCTCTTGGTCAGTGTCTGTTCAAACATTTCGATCTTTCTTTAAAATTGTGTTGATTTGCACCAGTTCTTTCTATTCTGGACAAAAGTCTCTTCTGAGATGCACGGATGACAAATACCTGCCGCTGCCTCGTGGCGCCCGGTGGTTTCTTCACAGTGGCTTTCAAATAGGGAATGTTTTTAATTTCGATAAAGTGCAATGTATTGATTTTTTTTCTTTTTTCATGGCTTTTTTTTTTCATCTACGTGAGCACTGTCTGCCTACCGCAAGGTCACAAAGACTGTGTTTGCAAATCTACAGTTCCAGTCCGTCCACGACCCATTTTCCACCAAGTCCTGTGTGTGGTGTGGGGTAAGGGTTGAACCCGTAGCCTTGCCACAAAGACATCGATCCCTGGGTTCCCTGCTCTGCTTGATCCACCTTCCTCTCCTTCTGCCCACATTACACTGTCTTGTCCAGTGTTTTTTGTTTGTTTTTGTTTTTTTTAAAGATTTTATTTATTTATTTATTTATTCATGATACACACAGAGAGAGGCAGAGACACAGGCAGAGAGAGAAGCAGGCTCCATGCAGGGAGCCTGACGTGGGACTCGATCCCAAGTCCCCAGGGTCAAGCCCTGGGCTGAAGGCAGTGCTAAACCGCTGAGCCACCCAGACTGCCCTTGTCCAGTATTTAAAGGTGAACCTTGAAATCGGGAAACAGAAACTCTCCCACTTTGTTTTCTTATTTCCAAAGTCGTCCTGGGTACTTCAGTCCTTTGCATTTCTGCATTAATGTTAGAATCAGCCTTTCCACCCTCCAAAAGGTGTTCTGGGATTTTATTTGGGATTACACTGACTCCGCGGGCCAGTGGGGTAAGCCGTGGACACTCATGGGCTGCCCCTCCCCGGAAGTGCTGGTCTTGGATTTCTGTCATCAGGGTGCCGCCGTGTCCGCGCGTGTGTCTGATACACACTTACTTTGTTCCCATGCATTTCTTACTTCGGATGCTAACACGAGAGCTTCTGTGGTTGTTTGAAGTTGGTAGAGACGCCTGCATCACAGGGAGTGCATCAAACTCTCCCACGGAGTGGGCCGTGGGCAGGTCCTGGGCCAGAGCGCCTCTCCACCAGGCCCTGCCCACCGGCTGTCCCCTTCCCTGCGCACCCTCGGCCACTCCATCCATGCCACCCCGGCCCCGCGTCCTCCCTCCACCGCTCGCGGCTCAACCCTCTCATCTCCCCTAGAAGCCTCCGGCACAACCAGAGGCCTACACACGGCGGCCTGCCCTGGGTGCCTCTGCCCCGCGCCCCGCGCCCCAGGGGCTCACGGCCCCACCCTCGGGCTCTTCAGAAGCCAGACCTGCCAACTCACAGACTTTGGACGCGTCTGTGATTTGTTCTAATTGGAAGACAATAGAAGAATGAGACTCATTTGTATTCGTGGCATCAATAATGTGAAATGAAAAGGGAAGGAAATCAGAGAATACACACTCTGCACATGCAAATCTGGCCACAGTTTATTACTCATGATAACAAAAAGAAAAGCTTTTAATTAGGAACCAGCTATTTTAAGGACAGGGTAGGCGTGGGACAGGACTCTGTGCTCTCCACATAACAATCTTAAAAGATATAACTTTGGTAGGAAATACAGCAGAAAAATTAGCAGGACTTGTGTCTGGGCAGCCGAGGTATGGATGATTTATTTTTAAGTTTCCTCTTTACGTCTCTCACTGTTTTCCAGACCCTCTATAATGAGCTTTCTTTCTTCTTCTTCTTCTTTTTTTTTTTTTTTTTTTTGTTTTCTTTTATAATAAACGTGTGCTTTGAAATCAGGGACAAGTCGAAGCTGGGGTCTATTAATTAAAAACACCCCATGGGATCCCTGGGTGGCGCAGCGGTTTGGCGCCTGCCTTTGGCCCAGGGCGCGATCCTGGAGACCCGGGATCGAATCCCACGTCGGGCTCCCGGTGCATGGAGCCTGCTTCTCCCTCTGCCTGTGTCTCTGCCTCTCTCTCTATCTCTCTGTGACTATCATAAATAAATAAAAAAAATTTAAAAAATAAATAAATAAAAACACCCCATGCCTCATTGCGACGGATGAGCTGCCCGCATGCGTGGCCATGAGGGTCCCAGCCTGGGGTCCTGGGTGCTCCCGCTGGACGAGCACCTGCAAGGAGTGGAGGACACGCTGGCCTGGCTCCGCAGAGGGCACGAGCCCCACTCAGACGGGACCGTGGCCCGGTGTGGACGCCACACACGCCTCCCTCAAGGCCCCCAGGCACAGGCCAGGGGTGGGTCAGCCACAGCTCATGTGCCCCGGGGGCCTCCATGCACACGGGAGCGGAGCCCTCACAGAATGCTCCAGAACCGAGCCTCACTGTGCAGCTCAGGCTGCACTCGGCCTCGGACGAGGGCGCGGGGCCTGCAGGCAGCCCCCCGGGCAGCAGGTGCACTTGCCGCACAACAGGCGGCATGTCCGGGACTCAGGCCACCATCCCCTCCGTGGGTCACCGTCCAACCCAGGCCTTCCCTAGGCACCAGGGAGGAGCCACTGACCGCCGCCCGGGCCCTCGCCCTCGATCTCCCCACCTCCTGCCTCCACCCGCCGTCCACTTGCACTGTCTCTCTGGCTTGTTCGTTTGGTGCCCTCACAGCCCAGGGGACGGGGAGGCCCCTGACGCTCAGCGTCTGGCTCCGATCATAGGTCTCCTCCCCATGGGAGGACCCACGGGCTTTCTTCAGTGCCCACAGCCTCATGCAAACACCCTCCCGAACTTTCTGGGTCTCAGGCACCTGGGGAATCGGGGACTGTGAAGCCGATGCGGCCGTCCAGTCTGACTACCTGTCCTCCGTGCAAGGCTCTCTCTGTTCTGGATCCTTCCGAGCAGAAGAGGCCGAGCCACAAGGATGAAGACGCGCAGCAGAGGGAGGCCCAGCTCTGAGGCTCGATGCCCAATCTCCGTGCCACGTGTCAGCCAGCTGTCCCCGCCCGCAGCCTTGGGGGAGCGCCCTGGGCCGTGTGGACACCCTCCCTCCGCATCCTCATGTGCGTCCCCCCCGTGTCCTGATCTCCTACAGGGACGCCCTTGTGACCTCATGTCCCCTTCCTCCGCGCTTTAGAGACCCATCTCCTCACGGTCAGGCCGTGAGGTCCTCACCTTTGTGACCCTTGAGTGTGGCCACAGTTCAACCTGTACCAGGTGGAGACAGCCAGGATCCGCGCGGGAACCCGGAGGAAGGTTTGGCACGTGGAACCCACCTCCTTCCCCTGGTGCTGACCCTGCAGTTAGGACTTTGAGGCACGGACCCCACACCTGTGGGCACCCGGGGCGCGAAGCGGACAGGCCGTGTGGGTGAGCTGTTCTCTGGCAGGGGGCAGGTGACGGGCAAGCGGCCACATGCTCACCGGAGGATGGCACAGGGTCACCCCGGATCCAGGGGCCGCAGGCGGGACGGTGTCCTCGCGGCCAGTGCCAGCATCCCCCCAACAGGGGCAGGGAACCTCCCGGAGGCAGCACCGCCCACCCGACCCACCATCCCCCTCGGGTGGGGGCCGGCCCCGCGTAGAGCTGACCCAGGGCCCAGCCCACACGGGATCCCCCCGCACACCAGTGACGGCACCAGGGGGGCAGCCTGCCAGGCAGCCGTCGGGTGTGGACACTCACCCCAACCTGACCCAACCCCACGGCCATTGGGTGTGGATGCTCACCCCAATCTGACACGACCCCACGGTCGCCAGGTGTGGACCCTCACACCAAACCGATCCACCCATATGACCTGGATTGTTGCTAAGCAGAAGTGACCTCCTTAGTAGACATCTCCTCAGAAACTTCTGCTGTTCCCATTAACTCTGGAGGAGAGCCCTTCCCAATTTAAGGGCCTGTTCTTTACGTAAACAAAGTGGTTAATTCGTTTGCCAAGCTGTTTAAAATCCATTCTGCTTTAAAAGAACAAGTAATCACAATTAAGAAAATCACAGAATTTTTAATATCAACTAATTCTTCCATCAGATTCTTAGAAAAATGAGTTCACATAAGTTATTAATACGCCTCCTCTAATCTCATTCATAAATAAGTAATGCATCTCAGCTCACACTGATAGATGGGAAGGTCATAAAACAGGAACTGCTCCATGTTCAGAGAAAAATCGGGGGGTGAGAGTGACATCATCAATGGCTTCGGGTGACCTGGAGGGACTTGGGGGAAGCTGTGGTCTGTGCTAGCTGTCGCACCCGTCAGAGCTTCCCGGACGGGCACCGTTCGGTCCTGGGAACACCCAGCACCCCAGCTCAAGGCCAGACCACAAGCATGAGTCTGGGGGGCGAAGGAAGAGCACTTCTCTGAAGAGAGAAGACGCACTCGGCTAAGCGGTGGCCGGCGGGGCGAGCCCAGCACAGCCCTCAGACCCTGCAGGTCAATGCCGGGCCACGGTACAAGGACGGGGACAGGCACGCACGTGACAAATCACAAACCCCAGACCCCTGGGGACCCAAATCACAAGCCTGTGAAGATGGCACAGAGCACCCCCCTCTGTGCGGCACAGACGGGCTCGGAGGACTGGCCGGGCTGCGCGCTCACCACCAGCTGACCGTGCTCCCGGGGAGGCCTGGAGGACATGCAGTGACCGCCGCGATGGGACGCTGGCCGCCTCATGGCCACAGCTGGGGGCTGGGGGCTGTCACAGCGGCAGGCTCCCTGACAGCTGCTGGGGTCCTGATGGACCATGGGCAGCAGGACGGAGGCCATCGCAGGCAGAGCAGCAGGTGGGAGGTGCACCCGCCTCAGCCCTACAGACACCTGCAGCCCCGAGGCAGGAGGGGTGGACAGCCAGCAGGGCTGTCGCTCACTCCTCCCATAAAACAGGCCAAGGGTGAGACGGGGAGACCGAGGGCACCTCCCAAGAACAGTGACCACCCATGCTCAGTGTCTGCACCTGGGTCCAGGCTCCAGCCCCAGAACCACAGAGGGACAGAAGAAGGACGGCGCCTGGATGCCACAGCTGCCATCAGGACAGCGACCCCCTCCTCCCCCAGGTGACCTCAGATGTTCACCTGGGGAAGAGCACCCTGCACCCCAACAGAGCAAATGGGTCCTGGAAGGCGGCCGTGTTCCAGCACATTATGCACGGACACCAGGGTGCACACGATGACTGTGCTCCTGCCCAAATGGGGAATTTGAGGTGGCCCGTGGCAGTGTGTGGACAGTTCCCATGCCCTGCTTCCAGAAGCTTCAGGAAGCCCCGAGGACTAGGTGGACGGGCAGGGCATCTGCCGAGTGGAGGGTGAGGCCCACCCTGGTTCCTGCCTGCAGGGAAGACCAGATGGAATGTTCCAGAACTCCTCCCCTCATCAGGTGAGAGAGAGACACACAGACACAGACAGATCCAAAAGCAAAGCCGTGTCCCAGGGGGACAGCAGAGTCGCCTCCACCTGTACAGACCTGAGAGATGCGGGGGTGGGGCTTCCTGCGAGCTGATGTCCCCTAGCCCAGCGGCCCACGGGCTGTGACTGTCAGCACGGGGTGTGAGGACCCGACTCTGGGCCATTCTCGAGGGCTGGAGCCCCAGGGAACTCTGCTGTGTCCCCTCCTCTGCCCAGTCCCAGTGCTCGTCCTCCAGAAGGATTCCTGGGCCCCCCGTGGGCACCTCCATATCCGATCTATGCTCCACACAGTTCATGGTTAGCAACCGAGTCAAGTGGCTCAAACCAGGTGGCCAGAGGCAGGCTGCCCCCGCCCCTCATGGCACTTGCCTCTGGTCACCAGGGTCCCTAAGGCGGAGCTCCTGGCTCGGCTTGGCCTCCCGGTGTCCTGACAGCCCCGCCTGCAACTGCTATTCCCGTCGTGGGTAACACTGTCAACACAGCGCCTCAGACACTGGACAGGGACCCACTGGTGCCCTCTGTGCCCAGCACCGGGCCATCACCTGGGCTCCCACACCTGCTGGTACCTCCACCTTGGGGCCCCTTCCAGAGGCACCTGTGAGTCCAAGCTTCCCATGGCAGGTCCTAGGCTGAGAATAAACTCCTCCTGCCTGGCATCCATGCACCCAGAGCGCCCATGGGTCCTCCTCCCAAAATCCCATTCTCTCAGAGGGGAACCAGGTACCCCCCAGACGTCCAAGCCCCTCACCTCCTCCAGCTTTCCATTCTTTTCCATTCCTCTGCTCACCTGGCCCTCTGCTCACCTGGCCCTCTGCTCCCCTGACCTCTGCTCACCTGATCTCCGCTCACCTGGCCCTCTGCTCACCTGGCCCTCTGCTCCCCTGACCTCTGCTCACCTGACCTCCGCTCACCTGGCCCTCTGCTCACCTGGCCCTCTGCCTAGCCTCTCCCCCAGGACCCTGTTCTGATCACTGACCTTTAGGAGAGAAGACCCTCCTGTGCTGTGGAGTTTCCCCTGTTGGCCCATGTCCACCCAGCCCTCCTCCCCAAATACAGAGGACATGCTCAGCACACATTTGTGGAATGAAAGCAGAAGTGTCAACAAGCACCAGGGCCCCCACGGCCCTCACACCCTCAGAGTCCCGGGTCTGGGAGGTGGCTGGGCTGGGTCAGCACCTCTGCCTGTGGATGAAGCCTCAGCTGGCCACAGGCCAAGACACAAGCTTGCCTTTCTAAAGAGGAGTCACAGAGAAGTGAGGGGGCTGGAGCCTGCTGGGAGTGGGAAGCCACCTCGACCAGGTGAGCGTAAACCTCACCGCCTCTGAAGCCACCCAGGCACAGGCCCATTTTCATCCCTCCATTCATCCCTCCACAGCTGCCTCTGGCCACACTTAGCCTGGTTATGGGACCAACCACAAGCGGCTCTGCTCCCTCAGCACCTGCTGCAGGATTTGTGTGGCATCTGTCTCAGTTGGTGGCACGCAGGGACCCCGAGTGGAAGCCAGCAGCCAGGTCCTGGGCACTGGGCTCCTGCCCTGGGTCTTCCCTGATTTGGGATCTGTTTCCAGCCCCCACTTCCTCCCTAACCCAATGCTCATCCCCTGGCCCTGGGACAACATTCCTGAGCCACCTGCACGGATTCTTTCCCCCAGCATGGCCAATATGCATCTGTTATTAGCCACACATGGTGGCAGCCTCTGGGGAAAACAGATGGTAAGACTCAGAATCTGGCATTGTGACCACGTATACCCATGAGAAGAGGGGATGTGCCCTCCATGTGATTCGGGGTGTGGTGGCAGATGACCCAGACAGGTGTCTGGCTGGTTCTGCCTGGAGGGCAGAGGAGGAACTGATGCCCCAGAGCATGCAGCCTGGCAGGCAATGGTTTCCATTCCTAGCTAGGCAGACACTGACCTAGCCCCACCCCGTTTCAGGCTCTGAGCTGGCCAGAGCCCCAGCACAGGCAGAAAGAGGCTCTACCCTGGGGTCTTTGCACCCACATCCCAGCTCTATCCACACAGGGGTCTAGACTCTGTGACATCAGCTCCTGCCCTGGGACCCCTCTCCTGCCATGCCTGGGGAGCTGCCTCATGGGCAGTGCAGATGGAGAGGTCTTCCTGCTGGCCCACTGAGCACCACCTGACACCCAAGCATCTTTGAGCTGTGAGAAAGCAGGTGGGTGGGCAAGGGGCAAAGCCATGCTCTCCCCTCCCCACACAGCCTAGCCTCCTGCCTGTACCCAGCATCCCCTATGAGGTCCTTGGCTGAGCGCCCCTCCCAGAAGGCTGCACAGGATGGCCCAGAACCCACACATAGACTCCTACATAGAAACAGGGACACAACAGAAAGAACTACATGTCTCAGAACTTAGTTAAGAAAAGGAAACATGTTCAAGAATAAATGAATGAGGGTAAATTAAAACATTTTTCTCATCCTTCACTGATCTAACAGATAAGAGTTTGCTCAAAACCATAATAGCATTCACAAATCAGTCAACATGAACACATTAACAAGATGAGGGATAAAAATCATATAATCATCTCAAAAGGAGCGGAAAAAGCATTTGACTAAATTCAACATCCATTATGATTTAAAAAACACTTTTTTTTTTAACAAACTGGATGTAGAAATAACATAACATTTTTAAAAAGCCACAATGACAAGCCCACAGCTCACATCACACTCAGGGGTCAAAAGCTGAAAGCTTTCAGTCTCTCTAAGATCACAAACAAGACGAGAAGGTCCATTCTCAGAACTTTTATTCAGCATAGTCCTGGAACTCCTGGCCATAGCAATCAGACAAGAAAAAGAAAAAGAGAGAGAGAGAGAGGCATCCAAACTAGAAAGGAAGAAGTAAAAACTGTCACTATTTGCAGATGACATGTTACTATATATAGAAATTCCTGAAGACTCCAATAAAAAACTGCTAGAACTGATGCATGAATTCAGTGGAGTTCCAGGGTACACATCAACATACAGAAATCTGTTGCAGGGCACCTGCACAGCTCAGCTGATTAAACATCTCACTCTTGATCTTGGTTCAGGTCTTAATCTCAGGGTCATGAATTCAAGCCCTGCTCTGGGTTCCATCTGGGCATGGACCCTACTTAATTAAAAAAGAAAGAGAGAGAGAGAGAGAGAGAGAGAGAGAGAGAGAGAAGAAAGAAAGAAAGAAAGAAAGAAAGAAAGAAAGAAAGAAAGAAAGAAACCCGTTGCATCTTTATACACTAACAACTGTAAGAATGAGAAATTAAGAGGAAAAAAAAGAAAGAAAACAGTCTCATTTATAATTACATCAGAAAGAATTAAATGCCTAGGAAAAAATTTAACCAAGGAGGTAAAAGACCAGTGCACTGAAAACCATGAGACACGGATGAAAGAAATTTAAAAAGATACAAATAAATAAAAAGATCCTCCATGCTCATGGATTGGAAGAATCTATAATGTTAAATGTCCGTATTACCCAAAGCAATCTACAGATTCAGTGCAATCCTTATCAAAATTTGATGGCATTTTTCACAAAACAAGAAGAAATAATTCTAAAATTCATATGGAACCATGAAAGACCTCAAATAGCCAAAGCAATCTTGAGAAAGAAGAACAAAGTTGGAGGTGCCGTGTTCCCTGGTTTCAAACTATATTATAAATTATAGTAATCAAAACATACGGTATTAGCATCAAATAGACACATGGGTCAGCAGAACAGGAGAGAGAGCCCAGCCGTTAATCCACGCACATATGGCCGATTACTTCATAACAAAGGGGGCAAGAATATACAGCAGGGAAAGGACAGTCTCTTTGACAAATGGTGTTGGGAAAACCGGACAATCACATGCAGAAGAATGCAACCGGGCCACCGGCCACACCACACACAAAAATAAACTTGAAATGGAGTCAAGACTTGAATTAAGACCTAAAACCAAAAAAAAAAAAAAAAAAAAGACCTGAAACCATAAAACTCCTAATTAAAAAAAAAAAAAAAAGACAGTAGGCTCTTTGACATCAGTCTTAGCAACGACTTTTTGCATCTGACCTCAAAGACAAAGACAACAGGGTAAAAATGAACAAGTGGGACCACATCACACTAAAAGTCTTCTGCCCTGCAAAGGAAGCCACGGACAAGACGGAAAAAGGCAGCGCATGTAATGGGAGGAAGTATTTGCAAATAACAGACCTGATAAGGAACTAACATCCAAAATATATAAAGAACTCCCCCAAAGCCCAAAAACAATCTGATTTAAAAGTAGGCAGGGGACCAGAATAGATGTTTGCCAGAGCCGACATCCAGGCGACCAGCAGACACATCATGAGATGCTCCATGTCACTCACCGTCGGGGAAACACAAACTTTAGATAGAGCGGCGCTGACACGAAATGGTGGGGGGACGTGGAAAGCTACACCTCGCTGACTCTCATCAAGAAGAAAAGCTGAAGTCGAGGCCCCCGGTTGGCCCGGCCGTGGAGTGCCCGCCTTCGGCCCAGGGCGTGACCCCGGGATCCTGGGATCGAGTCCCGCGTCAGGCTCCCCGCAGGGAGCCTGTGTCTCCCTCTGCCTAGGTCTCTGCCTCTCTCGGTGTCTCATGAATAAATAAAATCTTTTTAAAAAAAAGCAGAAGTCATTCTGTTAACATCAGACCGAGCGGGTTTGGAGCAAGGAAAGTCCTCGTGCCACAGGAGGAAGGGCGTGACGTCATGATAGCAGGCTCATGGTCCTGAGTCCTGACGTGCGGAGCAGCCCCGCCTGGCCCAGCCGTGCCCCTGTCACCTCCCAGCCAGCTTCCCCGGCCTCCCCATCACACTGCGCCTGCTCCCACCCGCAGCCCCTCACGCGCTCTAGTTTCCAGAGCCCCACCAGCCAGCAGGGGCACGGGTGCAGCCCTCGAGCCGTCCAGGGAACGGAAGCCAGCCCGGGCTGTCAAGAGGGACAGCTGGAGAAAGGACACGCGGGGAGAGGCTGGCCGGGGCCGCTGCCATGGGGACCCCAACCCTGGGCCGGGAGGCAGGGGCTGTGTGAAGACCCTCCACAGAAGGAGGCTCTGGTGACCCCACCCACCGGAGCACAGGAGCCCTGACCCCTCCCCTGAGGCTCCAGGCAGGGGTGGGGGTGCAGGGTCGGCAGCGAGGCCTGGGGCACCAGCTCTGTGAAGGTGTGCAGATGAGTCACCGTGGGCCAGAGCCCCGCGGGACACCCGGGCATGTGCACCGTGTGGAGGCCGTGTCCCCGACACCGAGCCCCCACCACAGCGGGTGCTGCTCCGGACCCCTGGGCTGGATGGAGGCCACACCGGGGCCCCGCGGCCAACCTGCGGGACGCTGAGGGGGGCGAGCGGCGCAGAGCGGGGAGGGCAGAGGCTCCTCTGAGTGGAAGGGGGTCAGGGACTTGCCCCCCGAAACCCGGGCACCACCCATGTTGTCTCCCAGAGACTCTGAAGGAGCACCTGCGGATGAGGTCTCTGGAGAAGCAGCTGAACTGATGGTGACAACCTTGAGCGCCGGGTGTGCATGGCTTTCGGGCCCTAGTCACCGGGTCGTGGTTGGTGCGGGGCATCGGCACGCGGGGGGCTGTGCAGAGCCACACGCAGAGCAGACATGGGCCACGCGGAAACGCGGAGATTCCGGCCGTTATTCGCATGGTGGCAGGAGGGTGATCCTCGATCGATGCCCGAGCTTTAACAGACACTCCTCTCCAGGTACCGGTTGTGGAAGCGGAGATAGGTGTCCAGTGGCTGAGGGGGGGGGGGAGGGAGGAGGGAAGGGGCGGAGGGGAGGGGATGGGGAAGCTCTCGCACCCAGGGCCCCTGGAACTCGGAGAGAACCTACCCGGGAATCACAGGCCCAGTGCCCTTTTCCGGAACCAGACAGCGACCCTAAACCGGTCTGAGCAGGACTCGGGTCACGGTGTGTGGGGCCCAGGGGCTGCTGCTCCATGAGGAGGAAGAGATGAAGGGGGGCTGGTGGGCCTGCGGCGGGGTCCCCATCCGGGTGAGGGACACAGTAAGGCCAGCCCCCCGCTGTCTCCAGGGCCCGACCCCACGTGTGCAAACCAGCTGCTGAGACACAGAAGCAGTCCCGCTCCCGGGTCCCTGCTGCTGTCCTGACCCGCAGCCTCCCCTACTAGGTCCCCCCAGACGCCACCGTCCCCTCCTGGCCCCTGGGGCCCTGGGTGCTGGGGGTGGGGCCTCGCTCCTCCCACAAGACCCCCCCACCCGGAGCTAAGGTGGGCCGGGTGGGAACCAGGGAGCCTCACCACTGCCAGCCCCAGCTTGCGGGGCGTCCTCGGGCCAGCCCGGGACCCGCTCCCTGCCTGGGACAACGGGAAGGAGCGTCCAGGTGGGGAAGACCCCATCCAGGAGGGGACCCTGCACCCCGGCCTCCACGGAGGGCCCGACAGAGGGCAGAGGGCGAGTGAGGAGCCACCCCGCACCGTGGCCCTGCAGAGGCCCCAGAGGACGCCCGTGTGGGGACAACCCCCGGAGGCAAGGTCCCTGGTGGGGGGTCTGCGACTCTGCTGTCTTCCTGGAGGGGGAGCCCTCGCAAAGCATCAAATTCAAGGAGGGGGGGCAAGTGAAAGGGTGGGGACACGACCCCAGGGAGCCACTCACTGTGTCGTTTCAGGGGCCGCGTCCAGTCCCCTTCCCAGGAGAGACCTCGTCCTACCCCCACGTCCCCCCAGACCCCTCGACCCCTGGGGGCAGGAGGCCAGGGAGGGCGCGGCCCCCTCACACCACCCTGTCCACGGGGGCACATGGTCCTGGAAAGGATGCACAAGGTCCTGGAAACTCCCCCGGGGTTGGCGGGAGCCAGGCTGGTGCACGGGGGAGCCCACCACCCTCCCCAGTGACAGGGGAACAGGACGGGGGTGACTCAGCTTGGGGCTCATCCCACCGGGGAAACAACGGGATGTTTTTCCCCAGGGAGAGAGGCCAGGTGGCTGCTCAGCTCAGTCGGGACACTTGGGAGCGGCTCGTGGCCCCACTGACCAAGGCCCAGGCCTGGGCACCTCAGACCTCACTCCCAGCGGGATGGCGGCTCAGAGCGGGCGACGGGGAAGCAGAGGCAGTCCCTTCCCTGCTGAGGCCCAAGCGCCCTCGTAATTAGCAGCTCTGGGACGTAAGTAAATGTGTGGAACTTGTCAGTCCAGGCACGCTTCCCAGTCCCGAACACGAACAGGTGTGTGCACCTTTCCAGTGGCGTCTGAGGGATGCTTTGCCCCCCCCAGATTATGAGATCCGTGTCCCGGTGTCCAGCCCAGACGGGGTGGGGGTTAGGACGGAGGCAGGCGGGTCCCGGGTTGCAGCGAGCATCCTCCAGGCCCAGGGCGCCTCGTGGACCCCACCAGCGCAGCACCTTCACCAAACGCCCAGCTGCAGGGTTTCCGGAATGTTCCATCTCCTCCTCCCCTCGCAGTACGTGCAAAAGGCAAGCTCCGCAGGGCAGGTGGGGGCCTCACCCGCCCCCATTCCTCGGGCGCCTGCAGCCACATCCAGCCAGGTGGCTCCTGGACCCACCCGGGGGGGGGTCTCAGCTGCGGCCTGGGGGACCCTGCCCCGAGCAGAAGCAGAGGGACTCTCTGACACGAGAAACAAAGCAAAAATCCAGGCATTAACCAGCGAACTGGTCACAGATGACAGTCCCATTCGGAAGACGGTGACTCCCCTGTTCACGTATTTACTTAATTTTAAGTAAGTCTCCCCAAATCCCTAAACCAACAGTGGAGTCTGTAGATTGTGGCATCAGAGGAAAGTGAAGTCCCGGGGAGGGCCGCGCGCTCAACCGCGGGGGCACAGCGCCATCTGTGGGGGGACAGGGACACGGCCCCCCTCACGCCCACCACTGGCGACCTCCGGGGGGGCCCAGAGCCGCCTGCAGAAACAAGGGAAACGGGGGCGGCGTAATTCAGGTAATTCTTAGGTGAAGTGTCTGGAAGGCATCGGGATCCTGTGGAAGGGGAGGGTCACTCCAGTGGGCGCTTCGGCTTCAACGACCACGGAAGGCTGCTGCACGGGGCCCCGCGGCTCCTGGACACACCGCTGTGGGGTCCAGACGGCAGCGGGGCCAGGGCTCGGGGGGCGGGGGCAGGAGCTCCCCAGGGTCCCCGCCCGACCCCCACCCACCCCTCGGGAAACCGCCCACCAAGGAGGAGGGTGCAGTGCCCAGGCTTGCAGGGCTCCTAGCCCGGCCTGTCCACTCCCGTGCGGCCAGGACGCGCTTGACAAGTCCCCTCTTGTGACTTCTCCGTCCCTGTCCCTGGGCTGGAGGAGGGTCCAGGGCAGGCTGGGGTCTACAGTCAGCTGGCTGGTTCTCAGAGTGGGGGTAGTGGGGGAACGAGTCACCAAGGGCCCCCACGCCCCAGGACGACCCGAGCTTGGCTGAACGGCCGCCCCAGGCCTTGCTGGGCAGCAGCCAGAAGCAGGGTCCCCGGGGAAGGGCCACATCCAGGTGGGCCTGACCCATCCAAGCCGCTCCCCTGCATAAGGCTCTGCGGGGGTGAGGGGCATCCAGGCTCGGGTTCCACACGGAGATAACATGTGGCCCGGTCCCACCCACTGTCCCCTGAGCCCCCGGTCAGCTCTCAGCACCTCAGGGACACCGCTGGCTGTGAGCAGGTGTGCACCCTGCCTGGCAGGCCCCCGGGATCCCAGATACACACCGCTGGCACCTCCGTCCCCACCAGACCCTGCGCCCATGCCGCGACCTAAGACTGTCGTTTTCTCCCTCTGTTTTCCTCAGTCTCCCTTACCTGACACGCTATTAAAAATCAGCTCAGGGGATCCCTGGGTGGCGCAGCGGTTTGGCGCCTGCCTTTGGCCCAGGGCGCGATCCTGGAGACCCGGGATCGAATCCCACATCAGGCTCCCGGTGCATGGAGCCTGCTTCTCCCTCCGCCTGTGTCTCTGCCTCTCTCTCTCTCTCTCTGTGACTATCATAAATAAATAAAAAATTAAAAAAAAATCAGCTCAGATGAACCAACGGCCTAAACATAAGAGTTAAAAACTATCAAGAGTCTTAGAAGGAAACACAAAGGCAAGAAGGCCCCCCAACAATGGCTTCACGCTGATTTCTCAGATGTGACACCAAAGCACAGGCAACAAAAGAAAAAACAGATGACCTGGGTTTCCCCAAAATTAAGAACTTTTGTGCTTGAAAGGAAACTGTCAAGAGTGAAAAGACAACCTACTGAGGAGTATCTTCTACCTGGCGAGGGTATGGTACCCTGAATATGTAAAGAGCTCCCACAACCGAACAACAACAAAATCAATCCAATTCAAAACGGGCAAAGGGTCCCTTAGGGACTGCATGTCTGTGTTCCCCCAAAATTCACATGTCGGGGCCCTAACCCTGGGGGGGGGGGTGTTTGGAGGTGGGGCCTTGGGGGGTGACTGGAGCGGGGGGAGGTCACAGGGGTGGGGCTGTCCTGCTGGGCGGGGGCGGGGGGCAGCACATGGTCTCTGCCAGCCAGAGGAGGGCTGTCGCTGTGGCAGTGCCAGCGGGCCAGCTCCCCAGCTCAGACCCTTGCCCCGCCCCGCCCCGCCCTGCCCCGCCCCTGCCCAGGAGGCCAACGCAGACACACGCTTCTCCCAGGAAGACACAGAGACGCCGAAAGTGCCCAAAAAGATGCTCACCATCACTATCAGCCTTTTGAGATAAATATTGAATTACTGTGAGAATAAAGTCATGAGTTTAAAAAAAAAAAATCTCACTTATTCGGGATTTTCCGGTTGCGTAAAGAAGGTGGATTCAAGTGTGTCTGAGCCAATCCCTGCAGCGCTCACAGAAGACGCGGAGACCAGGACCCGCCGCGGGGCAGGGGCGCATCGGGGCGCGGGGACCCCACACGCTCCCACCAGGCTCCGTGGGGGAGGGGGGAGGGGGGAGAAGGGCAAGAGCTCCAAGCAGGGAGACGGGCCGCCCCGGGGTGGAGTGCACCTAGGAGGAGACCGGGCGGCCCGGGGACAGGTGACCAGCTCTAGAAGGAAGGGACCACGGGGACCAGGATCCGGGAGGGCAGGCGGGAGGGGCCAGAGGAGTGCGCAGACCCCCACCCCCACCCAGACCTGCACCCCCACCCCTGACCCCACACTGGCCGTGGACCAGCCTCTGGGGCTTTGATAAATTGGAAACAAAACTTTCGGCACCCCCCCCTCAGGCAACCTGTTCCTCCGAATTAATTTCTAAGATAAATTGTTTTGCCATTGTCCAGCCACGCGGTCTAAGCCCCGCATGTTTTTCTGATTAGACATTTTCATCTCAATAAACCTGACGTGTGAATGGCACCTCAATCCCGGTATTGACGTCCCGCCTGGCGCCCGCGGGACCGTGTGAGGTCTGTGGCGCCTGCTTCGCGCCCACTGAGCCTAATGTCCGTGAAATTACACAGGCGCTGTGCTGTGCAGGGTGGTCCGCGCACCCGGACCCCACACCCCGCACCCGGACCCTGCACCATGCACCCTACACCCCACATCCACGCACCCCGGACCCTGCACCCCACACCCAGACCCCACACCGTGCACCCTGCACCCAACACCCACACCCCAAACCTCATACCCCACACCCGCACACCACGCACCCCACAACCTGCACCGCGCAACCGCACACCGGCACCCCATACCCACACAACCCCCACACACCTGCACATGCCACACCCCACATCCGTGCACCCACACACCCACACCCCGCACCCGCACACCATGCACTGTGGGGTTTCTGCAGCCCAGGGGCAGGGGGCCGGCCCCCCGTAGGAGGGTCCTGGAGGAGGGGGAGCCAGGGAAGGGCACGCACCTGCCCCAGGGTGAGGTGGGGCCCTGGCCGTGTGCAGACACGCCCTACCGCGGCCACCCAGCCCGTGTCCCTCCAGCAGGTGGACAGCATCTCCAGGGGCCTCCCTCAGCCCAAGTCCAGGCGGGCCCCCCAGGGACAGGGTCCCCAGGAGCCTCCCCTGAACCTCTGCCCCCACCAGGTCCCCACAAAGCACAGGGGCGGCCCACACTCCCCAAGGGCACACAGAGCAGGTGCAGTCCGAGCCCCCCCACGCGGTGGGCTCCCCCCTCTCCCCCACTCCCACCACCCACGCTCCGCCCCTGAGAAACGTGGTTCACAAACACCAACCTGGTTTCCCTGAATCAGCCCATTGTTACAACTTACAGGCTCTGAGAAGTTCCTCGGGCTGGCAACAAGGTCCCCGCCAGGAAACAGGTCACACCCACACTTGACAGCTTTGGTCACCTCTAAACACTAGAGATCGCTAAAATTTGTTACGAAACATGAAACACTTCCACGTAAAATAAAAAACCTCCGTGATTTAAAAGGCAAACGAGGAAAACGTGTGTCCCGCTCCCTGCGTGTCGGGGTCCCCGCCAAGCGCCAGGAGCCTGGGCACCTGCTCCAGAAACGGTCGGCAGCCGCGACCCCGGGCTCCCCCTTCCAGGCCTGTGGGAACCCAGGGGACGGAGGACGGTCCCCCGCGGCCCAGACCGGCCACCCAGCCTGGGCTCAGCCTCGCTCTCCTTCCTGCACGGAGGAGCAGGCATCTGAAATTAAACCGAGCGTTTTCCCAGGTCTGTAAGCTCAACCATCCGGGGCATGGGCTCAGGGTCTCCACCTCCCCCCAGGTCTACACCCACTTGACCTTGAGTGACCTTGGGCTCGTCACCGGAGACCCCCGCCAGGTCCCTCAGCTGCGGCACAGGGTCCAGGCATCCCGGGGGCAGTGGGGGCAGCACTCAGCTCTGGGACCCACCCACCCCCACACGGAGTGCACCCCCATCATCGCCACGGAGCCCCCGTCCCTGCTGTGCTGCTGGCCCTGGGCTGGAGAAGGTCACCCCAGGGCGGTCCTTAGCCCCCTAGGTCTCAGTTTCTTCTGTAAGTGGGGACAGACTCTCTCATAAGATTGCTTTGAGGCTCCCAGACGTCGCCTGCTGCATGCCCTCAGGTGGGCGCCCCCTGAACTGAGCCGGGGCCAGCCTGCAGTCCCGAGCTTCAGCTCACCTCCCACAGGCCATGCATTGGCACCACACCCCGCGCCCCTGCGCCCTGCGTGACCAGCACACGTTCCCCCGAAACGAGGAGCTCACAGGACGGATCTCTGTGCCTATAGGTGTAGACCCTTGGATATGATCCCCGGTTCTCCAAGGCGGGATTTCGTCCGCTCAGTCATTAACCTTCTGCGTCGAAACCTTAACGTCTCAGGGCTTCTGGGTCCTACACACGGTGGGTTCGGGCCTAGCAGGGACTCTGTGTGGGAGACAAGGACCTGTGAGGATGGACCCGAGCTCGGCGGCCTGGGCCGTCCTCCCCCCTCACTGCCCGCACCTGCTCCGCAATTGCAGAGCCAGCGCTGCCCAACGGGCTTTGCTCCCAGCTCCAGGGATAATTGAAAGTTCAGAAAAATTAAAAGTTAATTAAAACAAGAATATGTGATTCTGAAATAATGCATTCCATTTCAAAAATGTTCAGGTAGGGAGATCCCTGGGGGGCTCAGCGGTTTAGCACTGCCTTCGGCCCAGGGCATGATCCTAGAGTCCCGAGATCGAGTCCCGCATCGGGCTACCTGCGTGGAGCCTGCTTCTCCCTCTGCCTGTGTCTCTGCCTCTCTCTCTCTCTCTCTCTCTCTCTCTCTGTGTCTATCATGAATAAATAATTTTTTTTTAAAGTGCAGGTAATTTAACGGAGCCACAAACGACCCCCAGCCAGCTCTCCCCGAGGTCGCGCCCCCAGCGTGGGACCCCTGCCCTGCCCCCCGGGAAGCCCGCCCATGGCTGGGGACCACTGGGCACCTCGGGCCAGGAAGGTCACAACGGCAGCCACAGCCCTGCACCCCGGAGTTGGGGCCCCCCAGCCTACGGGACTGGGGCTCGGTAATGACCCAAACCAGCTCTTCCCGTGGATTTCAGAATAGGCTTCGATAGGACTTAAGACAGCGGAGCTGATCCACGTAGGTTAAGCTACTGCGCGGAGCCCCCTCGGTGAAACGAGGCACCGCCCTGGGCCCCACCCTGGTGGCTCCGTCCCCCCCAGAACCCCCGCCCTGTGTCCCACCCCGCGGCTCCCTGTGTGGTCTCCCTGGAGAACAACCTCAAGGGCACGCTGTCTGACTCCCAGAGGCGCTCCAGTCCCATTAGAACCTGTGCCCCTGAGCCCCAGCACATCCAGACTGTGGGTTCCCAGCTGTGACCCCGCTTGCCCTGCCGGACCTCCCACCTGCTTCCCAGCCGCAGCGTCTGGGATCAGGTCCCGGGGGCAGGCGGTGATGCCAGGCCCAGGCCCGGAGTAACCGAAGCCAGGTGGTCCACGGGCACAGGGCTCACCTGGCGAGGTTGCTCAGGTGAGCAGGTGCAGGGCGAGAAGCCACCAGGAGGTGGCGCCCCAGGGCGCTTCCTTCCCCCACAGCCGAGGGGAGAGCAGGGGTGCAGCCGCGGGCTCCTGCGCAATATGGGGTGCACCCTCCAACGTGTCGGGTCGTGCCCCCGCCTGCCTTCTGGGGTCCAGCCTGAGGGGAGCCCCCACCCCAAGGCGAGCAGGTGCAGCCCCGTGCCAGGTGCCCAGCACCCAGGGAAGGAGGCGGGAGCCACCCAGCAGGGTCGGCAGGGGGTCGGCTGTGTGCACCACCCACCCCTGTCCACCTGCCGTGACCCCATCCGTGTCACACATGGGACAGGCTGTTGCTCACTGGTCGTGACCTGGGCATGTCACAAAAGTGGGCATGGCCTGCTCCCGCCCTGAGAGGCCCAGGAAAGGGGCTGACCCAGGGGGCTGCTTCACCCCCGTCACCCCGCTATGCCTCGAGGTCACAGCCATGGGGTCAACACGAGGCAGGAGTGGCCAGCGCGGGGTCCCTGGGGCTCGTCTGCACGCATGCTCCCACTAACCAGTCCCTCCCGGGCCAGCAGGCGCCCGGCGCCGATTCCTCCCCGCCCCACTGTCCTCTCGGGCCCTTCCTGGCTCAGGGCTGGCGTCGGCACGCTCACACCTGCTGACGGCGCTGACCCGGCTCCAAGTCACGCTCGGCACAGCTGCAGCGTGCAGCAGGGGGCACGATGGGTTCGGGGATGATCTCAGCCAGGGGTCAGCCCCACTGCCCTTCAGGCGGGTCCCCGGCACAGGCTGGGGTGGAGAGGCTCTGGTCGGGGGCCGGACGTCGGCCTGGGCTGCTGTGCAGCCACGAGCACGGTCAGGCCTGCCGGTCCCTCGCCCCAGCCATGGACGCCCCGCGCTGCCCGTCCTTCCTGCCCTGTCACCATGTCCACCGCTGCCAGCGGGGCCTGTCTCCACGCCAAGGCTTGTCTGGTTTATTCGATTGCATCTGTAACTCTTAGTTAATTTGCTCCATAATTGGGTTTTTGCCCGTGACGCTTGAGATCATTTCATTTGCAGGATCTGGGTCTATTTCCAGCCCTGCTGCTGCTGCTGGGGCTCTCCCACCACCCCTCCCTGCGGCCAGCAGGACCCCAAGCGCAGCTCACAGAGGGTGCAGAAGCTGGGCCCGCCTCCCTGGCTGGCTCGACCACTGTCCACCCCACCCCCAACCCGGCAGATCCCCGGGGTCCCCCAGCCCCAGGGGCGCCTGGCCTTTCAGGGCCTGAGTGCCCTCTGCCGATGGCTGCACTGTGGCTCTCCTGAGCCGGAAGACCTGGTGCTGGAGCCAGACAATGGGGCGGCCGCGTGGGGCAGCGACTGGGTGTGGGGCAGAGTCAGACGCAGGCCAGGAGGTCCCGGGCTGGTCAGCAAGGCCAGCTCTGGGCTGCCCCAGACCAAGTGGGTCAGAAGCTCGGGGGCTGCAGGTGACACCACCGGCCCCCAGGGCTGCGGGGCTCGTGCCGGCGTCCATGGACATGGGGCTCTGGGAAGTGGGAGACCGGCAGGCAGAGCCGCACAGACACCTGCACGTGGGCAGCAAGATGCTCGACCCTTTGGCTGCCTCTGCCCTTCAAGTCCTCCTCTGGGACCCCAGCCTCCCCAGATCCCCCAGGGGTCTCCAGGTGCTGGTCCAGCTGCAAGGTTTCTGTGTGAAAGTGGGCCGACCACAAACCATCCCCCTTAATGAGGGCGCGGCAAGGCCGCTGAGCGCGAGATGGACACTCACAGACCAGCCTCCGGAGCGGCCGCTATGGCCGCAGGACTGGGGTGGGGGTGGCTTAGGCTTTACGGGGCGCGTGAGAGTGGGATCCCGGCAGGCGGTTCTGGGGAAGTCGTGTCTCCCCCCACGTGCTTCCAACCGAGCCCCAGCGCCGATCGGCAGGGAGAGCCTCACCCCCGGACACCCCGTGGCCCTGCCGAGTAGACACACGACGTTGACACAGTGGACATGAAGATTCAGACCCTCTCTCTGGAGAAGACTCACAAGCGCGGTCAGAGGTATGGAGGGAACGTCTGCAGGATGCGGGGCAGGTAAGTGGCCAGTGCCCAGAATCCGGGCCCCTCCCCGCACATTTAGACACTGCAGGAAAACCTCGGGAGATGGACAACGATTCGAAAGGCCTGGTTCACAGACATGGGGTCTGGGATGGTGACGTATGGACCATCCAGCTCCTGCAAATAACTCCGCGTCTGTGCAGAAAAAGCCAAGTCTGACCCCATCCAGGGCTGCCTACCCGCCCCCCACCACCTGAGCAGGGGAGAGAGGGGACCAGGCCGGGAGAGCAGCGGGGCCTCCTCCATCCAGGTGAGGGGGCCCCACGGACACCAGCACGCCCAACCCACAGATGGACACAAAGGGCAGTCCCAGGTCGCCAGCCAGGGCTCTGGGGTCCGGCGAGGGCCCGATGCGCAGGCGGCGGGGTCGGTGAGTCTGCCCCGAGTTGACCAACCTAAAGGACGGTTTACAACGTAGAGGTCGGGTGAGCATGCACGGGGCTTGTGTCCGCTCCAACCCAGATAACAGAGAAGCAGTGATGCCCAACGGTGCTGTCGGGCTGAGCTGTGTCCCCAAATTCATGGGGGAGTCCTCACCCCCAGGACCTCCGAGGGGGACTGCATTTGGAGGCGGGGCCCTTACAGGGGTGATTAAGGTAAAATGAGGTCATGTGGTGGCCGTAACCCAGCAGGACTACTGTCCTTATTAGAGACGAGGACATGGACATGCTCAGAGAGATGACCCCGTAAGGACACAGGGCGGCAGGGGTGGCAGGGGGGAGAGGCCGGTTGTCTACACCGCCAACAGAGAGGCCTCAAGAGGAACCAGACCCGCCCACACCTGGACCTGTTGCCTCCAGCCTCCGGCTGTGAGGACGCAAGTCTGTTGTCCCGCTGCCCGGAGGGGAGGGGCGTCGTCACGATAGCCAGACAGCATAACCCACACGTCCTCCCAGGACCCAGTGGACCTGCACCTGCCCGCGGGCGGGACGACCCCACACTCACTGTCCCTTCCTGCTGCCCCTTCTGCCGGAAGGAAGGCAGTTTCCTTTCCCGGGGACTGTCCCGCTCGCCCACAGAGATAGACTCCTCCCTGGATGAGGCATTTGATTCAGTCAGGAACCAGCTCCCCTACCCCCCACGAATACGCAGTTGTCTCCAAAGAAGATTCCCCGTGAGTTCCCGGTTTGCATCCGGGAACGTTGCAGCCCCTCCTCACACCTGCTTCCCATTACTCCCCTTTGCCGTGAGGCCTGGGTTTTCCAAGGGGCTCAACACCAGCTCCCGGTCATTCAACGTGTTTGCCTCCAGAAGGAAGGGTGGTCCTTCCACCAAGAAGCACCACGCTGTCCCACCTGGAGCAGGCCATGGCAGGAGGGGACGTGCACGCACTTAGCTGAGCACGCACATGGCCCACTCAGCACAGAGGGGCCTCTGGCCTCCCGTCCCCTCGGAGCCTTCCCTACCCCTATCCTCCCTGGGGGACCCAGCAGGTGCAGGTCCTAGCCTGAGCCGGCACGCACGTCTGTCTCATGGCCAGTGCTGGTGGATGGACACAGATGAGGAGCGATGGCTGGTGGCGGCTGCAGTTGCCAGGGGCTCAGGCGGCTCCAGGTCTTAAATCCGGTTTGCCAGTCCCACCAGCTCAGCTGATTGCACTGTGCTCAGCGTGAGGTGAGCAAGCGGGCAGGCAGCAGGTGCGATCAGCACCGGAGCCTACATCTGCCCACCCTGCTGCGGAGCTCTTGGAAGGTCACTGCACCTGTCTGTTCACCTGTAAAGGAGGGATTTCAGGCATCACAGAGTCGCCATGGGTCAGCAGGTGGGTCCATGTAGAGCATAGGAACAAAGCTGGGCCCCTAAAGGTCACGGAGGGCTCATCCACAAACTGCCCACACAGAGCAAGGTCCTAAGAAGCAGCAGGCGTTGCTGACATCCAGGGCCCGAGGAGGCTCCTTTAGAGACTGGCCACCAAGCAGAGAGCTCTGGTGCGTGACATGGGGGAGCCACCAGGTCCCTCCAACTTAGTTTCCTCATCTATGAAAAGGGTGTTAACAACCCTCAATGGTTGTATTTCTTTACCTGATTAGCTCATTATGGCTCGGCCTCAATAGACTATAAGCTACATGAGGGAGGGCTGTGCCCTGTCCTGCTACTCACTGCACTCCACTGCCTACAACAGGGGAGCTCCCTAAGCAATTGCTGAGGGGTGGGAGGATGGAGGGATGGATTGATATACGTGATGGATAGAGCACTAGATGGGTGAATAAGTGGATACAGAGATGGATGGTTGGATGTGTGGATGGATGGATGGATGGATGGATGGATGGATGGATGGATAAGTAGGTGGATGGATGGATGGATGGATGGATAGGTGAATAGGTGGATGGATGGATGAGTAGGTGGATGGATGGATGGATGGATGGATGGATGGATGGATGAGTGAATGAGTGAGTAGATGATGAATAGGTGAATAGGTGGATGGATGGATGGATGGATGGATAGTTGAATAAGTAGGTGAATGGATGAGTAGATGGATGAATGAATGAATGAATGAGTGCATGGATGGATGGAAAGAAGGAAGGAAGGAAGGAAGGAAGGAAGGAAGGAAGGAAGGAAGGAAGGAAGGAAGGAGAAGCACAGAACAGCTGATACCACCTCTGAATAAAGAAATGCCAGGGCAGAGGGAAGGGGGACTGCCTCTGTCTCATGGACACGTTCAGACAAGCGGCAGAGTAGCCATCTGGCTTGGGAATCGTGGAGGGATTCCTGATGGAGCATGGGGAGCAGGCTCGTGAGGTCAGCTGATGGCCGAATGGGACGGGGTCTGTGGTCAGAATGGAGTCACACACAAGCCTGCGAAGGGGTTTGAGTCCCAGCTAGAACGAGGAATGTGAATTATAAAGGCAAATCCTCCTTAAGGCATTTCCACGAGAGGCATTAGTCTGAACCGAGGGGGAAAGCTCACGGGTGAAGGAGCCCCCCTGGGGTGGCTTAGCCCTCACCTGCAGCACTGTCAGGCGCGGGTGTTTCGGGGGCACAGAGAGCTGTTCAGCAGTTACAAGACCAAGGCAGTGGGCTTCTCCTGAGCAGGGCTAGCGATTTCCAAGTGTATCGTGTAGCTGGCAGGAGAATGGGGGGACAGACTTATCTGGCTTCGGAGGCAGGCTGACCGCGCAGCTCTGACGTCACCTGGTGGCGGCGTGCCACAACTGCAGCATCCACAAGTCCCCCACCCCCACCCCCCGGAGAGAAGAGTGTCCGGCGGGAGTAGGAGCATGAGCTTCCATGAAGACCGAGTCTCAGCCAGAGCGGGGGTGGGGGGGTGGGGGGCTCCCCCCTCCCCCGCCCAGACCCGGCCTGGGGTCACAGAGAGCCCCAGAGTCCTTTACAGAGAACCGCCCCTCCAGCAGGCTTCAAGGCTTTGGTGGGGGGAAGGGGGGGCTGGAGACGAGGCCAGCACACACCACACTCCACCTCGTTCAACACAACCCAACCCCTCGGGGGCCTCGGCAGGAGGACACGGAAACCAGGCAGCACGGCTGAGTTGGGGCAGGAGCACGTCGTGGCGATACCCACATTCACAGTCTGGGAGTCGGGAGAGCGGGACAGTGCAGGGGCCTTGAGGGCTGGCTTGAGGGCCCCGTGCTCCCCCTGGCCAGGGGCTACCCCCTCCCCTGCGCCATGCTGCCTACCAGCCTCCCGAGGCCCCAGGGGTCAGGACAGGCTGCAGGCACAGCCCCCTGCTCCTCCCCCTCCTCCCCCTCCTGGGGCCTGAGGGCCTCCGGGTCTTCCCGGGGTCCCAGGACTCAGCCAGTGTGGGTCCTAGCTGACACCCTGGATCCGGAGCAAGTGAGGAGGAGCTTCACAATGTCCAAATCCAAGGCAGAAACTGAGGCAGAGCTGGGAGTCCAGAGGCCAGGGAGCAAGTGCAGGGATGGGGTGTCCACAGAGGCACAGGGCAGGGGGCGGGGACAGGGGGTAGGCCCAGGGGAGGCAGGGACAGGGGGGTGTACACAGAGGAGGATCCTGCAGAGGTGTGGGGGGCAGGGGGGGGGCAGGGGGGCAGGGGTGGGTAGCGGCGGGGGCGTGCACAGAGGAGGGTCCTGCAGAAGCACAGGGGACAGAGGCCTTTGCTGCATTTCCTGCAGACCCATCACCCCCACTCCCCGTCCTCCCCAGGTCCCCTGAGACCTCCCCGTGCTGCGCCCGCCACCCGCTCCCGTCTGCCCGTCCCTCCCGTGAGGGTCCCAGCCACGAGTGTCACTCAGGAAGCCCTTCTCAATCCAGCCTCAGGAAACGGTGGCTCCTCTTCTCTGACCTCTGCAGACTCTTGCTGCGGGCAGCTCCACACGACGCTTGGAGCCATAGCTCCTTCATTTCCTACCTGTGGATCTGCTGACCCGGCATCTCAGGGCGGCTGATGCCCCTCGCCCCCAGCGTCCTGTGTATTCAGTGCTAAATCCGCCCGTCCCAGGTACTTCGGGTCAAACGTGTTGCCCAGACAAGCTCCACGGCCTGAGATTCTGTGACACGAGCAGCAAAGGGCAGTTGATGGGCTCAGGGACCCAGGGAAGGCCCCGCTCCAGGAGGGCGGGATGGAGCGAGGACGGTGCTGGGGTGCGGGTGGCCCTCTGGAGACCAGCAGAAGGATCCACCCGGTGGCCTCAGAGACTCCCTGTTTCCTGCACCAGAGATCAGGGGCTGCGAGCAGGCCCGTCCAGGGGGCGGGGGCCAGGCTCCTCCTGGGAAGCCCCTTGGGCGCCCGTGCCCACCCCAGGGTGCTGATGGCCTCTGAGACCTGGGAGGAGCAGATGGGCTACCGCTGGGCTGGGAGCCCCCCAGCCCGGGCCGGCCCCCGTGGGGACCATGCCCCCCAGGCCCAGGGCCCACACCCACCCGGCGCTGCGCCCCTTCCCCAGAGCCGTCTGCTCTCTGACGGCCTCTATGTCCCCACGCCAGGTGCTGGCTCACGGAGCTGCCTTGTAAGTGAAGAGTGATGACCCCTCCACCAAACTGTCCCTGATGTGCTCAGGGGCCGGCTTGAAAGACGGCCTCAACCTGCACCGACCCCGGACCCCTGCACCCGGACCCGTCTACACTGCATCCAAGAGGCAGGTTGAGAAACCAGTGGTCCTGCCCACTGCTGGGCGGGTCTCTGTCCAGAGTATCAAAGGTGTCCGTGTGTGAGACACGATCCCCTCCCCTCCGGAGGCGCCAGGACAAACAAAACTGTGAGGAGGGGATGGATGGCTGTGTGGGAGGGCCATCCATCCCCGAAAGCGGTGGGGGGAGCAGCGGTTGCCGGGGAGGGAGGCAGGAGCAGGCCGAGGTGGACAGCGCTCCGTGGACGGCCTCGAGGGCAATGGAAACGCGCCCCCGCAGGTGCCCTGGCAAGTGCCCCCGGAGTTACTGGCTTCTGGGGAGGGCCTGTCCTATAGTCTCAGAAAATAGCAAGTGACGCCTGGGTGGCTCAGCGGTTTAGCGCCTGCCTCCAGCCCAGGGTGTGACCCTGGGGTCCCGGGATTGAGTCCCACGTCGGGCTCCCTGCATGGAGCCTGCTTCTCCCTCTGCCTGTGTCTCTGCCCCCACCTCCCCCGTGTCTCTCATGAATAAATAAATAAATAATCTTTAAAAAAAATAAAAAAGAAAATAACGAGTTGCACATCACGATGCAAATTTCTCTAAATACACTGTTTAGAAAATAACATATCCCACCCGCATCATGCTGGTCTGAGGTCAAAGTCAAAGGGGCGGGGCATTTACAAGTGAGTCCATTCAGGGGACAGCACGGAAGCCGAGTGAGAGCCATGACTCCATGGGAAGGACGCGTGTGGGGGGCTCGCCGGCAGCCAAAGCACGGCCAGGGAGCCTCAGACTGGAGTCCAGGACGGCCGGCCCCGGGAGCACGCGGACAGCAGGGTAGCCTGGCTGGAACACACGTCCCCCACCTTCAGTCAATAACCTGAGGGTGACGCTTACGCTGAGGTTTGCTTCTCGGCTCAGGAAACGACACCGGGGTCCCAGTGATGGGGGCACGAAGCAGCATTTGGAAGCGTCTCTGCGCCAGGCCCACCCTGGGAGCCACTAACCCTCCAAGGACACGGGATAGGTCGAGGCCGACGCCGGGCTGCCCCAGAGGGACAGCTCCTGCTTCTATCATCACCATCCTCTCCCGGACAAAATTTAAATTTGACTTAAGTGGAATAGTTTCATTAATTAGTCAGTATTTTTAATATACACATTTTTGAAGGTTTTATTTATGTATTTATTTATTTTAGAGACAAGAGGGCTCATACACGTGAGCGGAGGGACGGACAACGTTGAGCAGACTGTGCACTGAGCAGGGCACCTGACGCGGGACTCGATCCCACGGCCCCGAGATCATGACCCGAGCAGGTATCAAGAGTCAGACACTCAACCGATGGAGCCCCCCAAGCTCCCCCTAAGTAGTCAAATTTATTTGCATTTCCTCTTTCCTTAACCTGCACCGATGTGCAAGGGGAAGTGTAGAGCCTGGCGCCATCTCCCCGGAGGACAGAGGATGGGAGCGCAGCCAGGAAGCGGCTCCAGGACAGCCGAGGCCCAGTGTCCCCGCCCACCCGCCCGCCTACCCCATGTGCTCCCTGCTGCCCCTGCGAGGCCAGAAGAGCAGAAGAGAAAGCTGGACTGGCAAAAAAAAAAAAAAAAAAAAAATTAAGGGGAAAAAAAAAAACAGGAAAAAAAATCAAAAAAGTTTCCTAAAGGAAAACTGGAATATGGAGATCACACAGAAGGACGGACCTCCCCACACACACAGAAGACAGATCCAAGACATTCAGTAGATTTAGACTTCAGGACCATTTAATTTTACTCACCTGGTTGATTTTATCTGGCAGTCCTTGTCTGCATACTTCAAAAATTTGAGCCATCTCTTAGGATACAGAGTATAAATAAGACGAGAAAATTCTAACCCAGGTGAGAACAGGGAAAAAATGGATAAAGTATAAGCCACCAGCCTTTTGAATACAAGCTGTATGATGAAGGTAGCAGAACTGAACAGACGAAGTGTGGGCTTTGTGGAACTGCCATACCTGCTGTGGACTGCCAACTCCAGATATTGCATGCCTAAGCAGTGACTGTTTTGTGTTGTATATGCAGAGAAACCTAATCACAATACACGGAGCTCTACTTCACACTTGCCCTTTGGTTTTTGCCTCCCATTTCAATGAAAGCTTATCTTCCTTTGTCTACACCCAGGTCCTCCACTTGAATTTAAAAGAGTTTGAATTTAAAAGAATTTAAAATAAAATAAAAAATTTTATTTAAAAAAAAAAATCTGGAAAAGGAATCTTAAAACATAATCCAATAATCATAATCCAAAACTTATTTTCGTTTAAAATCTAATCGATAACCTCACAGTCCAATCCAGGTGGAAGGGGACGCAAAGCTACATGAGGAATCGGGGATGGTGGGCGAGCGGGGATGTCGAGGCGCGTCCTGGCCCCCGTGTCGGGTGAGGACAGAAGCCCTGCGGACAGACGGGGGGACGCTCAGGCACAGGGCAGTGGAGGGTGCGATGGAGATTTAGGGGAAAGGAGGGGCGAGCGAGAGCGTGGCGTCCGGTGCGTCCCCCCCACCCGCCGTGAGCGGGACCCGCAGGCCCCGGGCTGCCTGGCCTCCCGCGGAAGCCGGCAGGTTGGGCAGGGCCCCGAGACAGACACGCAGGGGCTCGGGACGCCCCGGGGATGCGGCAGGTGTGCCCAGCGACGAGCCTCGGCCACGCACAAGAGAACACCAGGCGTGAAAGCTGGGCAGGGAGGTGCGAGGAGGCCTGACGTGCACCTGCGGGGCCCGTGCCAACCCGCCCGGCCACCGCCCGGAAGTCACAGACTGAGCGGCCAGCGGAAGCGAGTCAGCCACTGGCAGCCCCAGCGCAAGGGGTCGGGAGGAAGCGGCCGCAGGGCAACAGGTCAGAAGAGGAGAGTAACCTGGGGATGGGCTCCAGGGAATAAATGCAAACCCCAGGGGGACGGGCCCGAAGCCCCCCGGGGACACAGCTGTGAGCCCGGCTGCACTGCGGGGAGCCCGGGGCCCGGATGGGGTGGCCGCGCGGTGGCCGTGCGCGGGTGGGGGACACGCTGCAGGCCCGGAAGCCCGCCTCAGCCTGCACCTCGGGGCCGGCAGCGCCCCACCTCCAGGGACGCCCCACGGCCGCACGGCGCTAGGTTCTCGTCAGGAGGTTTATAAAGCGTAAGTAAACATCGTGATAATGAGAAATAAATTATGTTCTATACAAGAGCTGTTTGTCTTCCACATGCTGCTAACATCTGCTTGATATTTATTCAATATCCAATAAAACTAGTAATTAATCTGGGTTTTCTTTAAAAAAAAAAAATTAAAAAGGAAAGGAAAGGAAAGGAAAGAAGCCCCGAGAAATGGAAAGGATTTAACTGTGACCGCCCGCAGCAAGGGGATGGGGAGGATGCCAACGGCGGTACCATCCCCAGCAGAGCCCACTCCCCGCCCCCGGCCTCAGTCATCACATGCTCAGCCCCAGGGACCCCCTGGTCGGTTTGGGGGCATCGTGCGAGCACTGGACCGGCCGTGCCCCCGGAGGCCTGCCCGCAGCCCGCCCTCACGGACCGCTGTGTCGGTGCACCGTGCAGCCCCAAAGCTAGGGCAGCAGGGGCCCCCCAGCCCCTACCCAGGCTCCGCATGGCCCACCCGGCGAGGCAGCAGGACGTCCCTCTCCAGCGTTACCCGAAGGGGCCTGCGTCCCCCACGTTTGGTCCCCAAGGTGCCTGGGGTGGGGCAAGGGGTTCCAGCACCCACGACACCCAGGCGCCAGGACAACGGGCCTCTCCAACGTACTCCCGGCCCCTGCACAGGCACGAGGGCACAGGCGCCGCTGCGGCGGGTGTGCCTTGCACGTGGGCCGAGATGCGGGATGTCTAACGCCTTCCCCAGAGCCCTCCCAGCCATGGGGCGGCCAGAAGCCCGAGCACCCGGCCGCAACCCTTCCGCTCCCGAGACGTCTCCACCGGCCTCCAGCGGCCTCTGCCGCGCTGCCCTCTGCCCTCCACCACTGGCTCCTCCCTCGGTACTTGTGGCTCATCAGCGGGTGTAGACTGGGTCCCACGACAGGCACAGCAGGGACCACCCATCCCAAGGGGCCGCCTGAGAGCATTAGTGTCTCCCCTTCTCCTCCCACACGCCGGGCGCTGGGACCTTGGCAGAGGGCTCGGCAGGGGACTGCGATCCACGAGCCCGTCGCCTCCGGCCTCCATCTGGGTCCCAACCTGCTCCCTGCACACCACCCAGAGGGGATTCTTGCAGCCTGAGCCTTGCAACGCGGGGTTGCCCAGGCGAACACCCTAAATGGAGTAGTCAGGGTGGAAAATCACAGGCATCCATGAGCTAAACTGAGTAAAAATGGAAAGGTCTGCTCCCGGGCATCCTGACACACTTGTGGAGATGCACCCAGGCCTTGGCATCATTAACCTTTCCGTGTGCAGCCCTCGGCCCAGCGTGAGCAACGAGCTGCCGCCCAGACGGTGGACGGCTTGACCTTTATTCCTCTAAAATCACGAGGCCTCTTGGTGTTAAGTGGATGCCCCCCCCACCCCCAGGAGAGAACTGATCTCAGAACAGGATCTTTGGAGGCTCCTTAGCTAACGTGACGGGAGGTGGACTCAGGACTCGTGGCTCGAGGATGGATTAAACAAACCCAGTGTCAATCATCGCTTCCCCACCGAGCTGCACTGGACCCCAGCCATCTCGCTGGGGAAGCCAGGGCCCCGCTGACCCAGAGGTGCCCCGGGATTCAGAAGGAGAAATCCGTTACCTTTGGCTGTGCACGGAGCCTGCTGGGAGCACGAAGGTGCACGTCAACATCTTCACACTGAGGGAGTTCCACCCGACGACGAATTTCAATCTGAAAATAATATGAAAATACTTAAGGATACACGGAAAAGTTTAACGGGAGGTGACTCACCCCCACGAAAACTGGAACAACTTTGGAATCAAAACCACAGTGGCAATAGGTTCGAGCCCCATGCCCGACTCCACGCTCAACAGGGGTCCCTCCCTGTCCCTGCTCACGCTCTCTCTGTCTCTCTCTCTCTCTCTAAGATAAACACATGTTTTTAAAACCAATAAAACAAAAGCAGAGCAGAGGGGCAGCAAGGGTGTGTGACTGCTCTCAGCGGCAGCAGGCGTGGGCGCTGGACACACAGCAGAGGCTTATGAAGATGCTGGAGTCACCCCAACACACGGAGGTCACGAGACCACCAGCCTGGAGAAGCTGCAGCTGGAAGGAGCAAGAATCAGGACACGAGGCTCTCGGGACCCAGGGTGCCCACCGCACACAGACACGGCCCCTGGGTGAAGGTCCAGGGGGATCCAGGCACCGGGAGACATGAGACCCAAAGTGTGCATGGAAACCGCCCCACGTGCGGCCGGGGCTATGCTGCACGCCGGAGGACAGACTCCGGGAGCCGCTGGTGTGCCCCCACCCAGGCCTGCTTCCCAGCCGTGAGGTCGGGGCAGCAGAGAGCCGGCCGCCAGGCGCAGGCAGTACCGGAGCAGCCACAGAGCCTGCGGGGGAGCTCAGGAAATGAGGAGCCCCCGAGGGAAGTCCCACGTCTGGCCGGACCACAGGCTGGCCGCCAGCTGACGAAGGCGCCAAGCGCACCCCCGGGGAGCCAGGCCCAAGGAGGCCTTGTGGGAAGCCGAGGACACAAAGCGGGGTGCAGGGGGAGCGCAGGAGTGACCTGCCCATGGGGACAAGCAGGAAAATATCCCACAGGACACAAGCTGCATCACCTGCAAGGTGACTGCTTCCCTCCGCATAGATGTCATCAGGGAAAATGCAATCAGTAGAAATTACCTGCAAGTGGAACAAGATACCGGATTTAACAGAAAAAGAAGTTAACGCCACTGTTATAAATACGTCCCAAAAATAAACATATCTTCAAAGAAAATAAAATGTATATGACGCAGTACAGGAAAGTATTAGACCAATGACTGCACAGATAGGAAATCGTCAGAGACATATGGAAACAATTAAAAAATGGAAACTGTAGAAATGTAACTGCAGTAGGTGAAACATGGATTTACTAGATAACCTTGGCGTCAGTTTGGAGGTGGACAAAGAACTTGAGGATAGAACAGCAGAAATTGGGTGATCAAAAACGCAGAAAGGAGGCACCTGGGGGGCTCCACAGTGGAGCCTTCCTTTCAGGGTGTGATCCCAGGGTCCTGGGATCGAGTCCCGCGTCAGGCTCCTTGCATGGAGCCTGCTTCTCCCTCTGCCTCTGTCTCTGCCTCTCTCTCTCTGTGTCTCTCAAGAATAAATATATAAAATCAAAAAAATCTGCATTTTAACACCCATGTGGCCCATGTGCACACGTGCGTACATGCATCACCGACGCTGAGGAGCCCCTCGCCCCCAGAGAGGCTGCCTTGTTTGTAGCCGACAAAGGTAAGACCTCGTCAAATGTTCAGAGGGAAAGAAAGCAACGTTGGCGTATCCGGATTGTGGGTGAACTACAGCTCAAGGATCAAATAAAAGCAGCTCGGGAGGACACTCAGGTGCAGGCCGTGCACAGCACGTTTTATAAATATTAAAATAGTGTCTGCACAATGATGACAGCGTGAATGCAGATGGGAGCGATGGCGCTGGACCCTGGGGGAGCAGGAGACGTGTGTGGTGATGCAAGTTTCTTTTAAAAAAAGGACGCAGGGTCCCTGTTTTTTGAACCATAACCGTGTGCTCAGCAGACCCGCGCCCCATACGTGGACTCCCAGGGATGAAACTGTCTTTGGGGAAAGCAACGTCCAGGATCGGTCAGACACTCCGTCCTGCCGAGCACGCCTTCCAGGCACGTCCCTTTAAACATGGAGACCACCTTCTGGAAAAGTAGGTTTATTGACGGAAAAAATAAAGACGTAAACGTCCAATAACACGGCAGCTCTGAGTACATCTGGGCCCAACAGTGCAGAGAGAGGATCAGGAGCAGTGTCCCCAAGTCAGCAAATGTGTGTGTGAAAAACACATGTGAAAACGGCAGCGGGGGCGCTTGTGCACACAGTGAGCTCACGGCTGCTCCGGGGACCACAGGGTCGCGAGGGGCTGAGCCAGGAGGCGGCGGGTGGCCAGTGGCCGGTGGCGGTGAACAGCCTGGGACTCCGCCCTTTCTCTTTCCTACTCCTCCCGGGTTTTGAATGAGCACCTGTCTCCGTTAAAGCCTCATAAGACTTCATCTTAAAAGCGAAGACGGGCCAGTTCCTCGTGGGTCGTGTTTGGCTGCTAGAGAAACATCCAGAAAACCCGAGGGAGCTGCCCCACCAGCCGCGGCCGCTCCTGGAGCTCAGCCCCCTGGAGGCCCCGCGGAGACGGTGCAGTGGAGCCGCCAGGGGCACAGAGGTGCTCCTAGGCCGTCGCAGAGCCATGCACCTCAGCCATGCCCCGTGGCAGGCTGAGGCCTCGACCCCGAGGATGGCGGGCGAGGGCAGTGGACTGGCCTTCCGGAACGTTCTGCTGGGAGCTCCTGTCCCTCCCGCCGCACCCCTGCAGCGACACCTGGCCCGGGGCTTCCATCCACCTCCCACGCACAGTGCCCTGGCCCCGCGGGCCCCTGCAGCGGCTTTCCTGAGGACCGCAGCCTGTCTCCCGGATGTGTGCCAGGCGCTCTGTGATGGCCCACGGGACCCCTACACTCGCGGGGTGTCACCCCCCGCAAGCCTCCACCCGGAAACCACACCCCCTACAACACGGAGCCGTCTTCTGCCGCGGGGGATGGGGAAGTCCGGGCCCCGTGGTCTGCGGTCCTGGCTACAGCCTCTTCCCACCGGCTCGGCCGAGCTGCATCCTCACGGGAGAGCCTGCTCCTAACCCTGCCCCGGGTCACATGGCTGCCCCCCACCCCCCAAGGATGCAGGGTCTTGAACCGAGGACCCCCGACCCAGGACATCTTGTCCCGAGAGCCCCGAGCTCCCTGTATGTGCGAAGGCCCTACTTCCCAACGAGGCCACGTGCCAGGTCCCAGGGGTCCCGGGGGTCGTCGCCCACCCAGACCCACAGCGCGGGTTCACCCCAGCGGCACAGGAGAGCACACATCACAGCTGCTCAGAGGCGGGCGGGGAGCCTGTCAGGTGGGGTCCCGGGTGCTGCTGGGCCCCCGGTAGGGCTGCGCCCCCACCGCGACCCACAACCCGGGAGGGGCTGAGCTAGGAAGTGTGCAGAGGCTGCCCCCACGTCAGCCGCGCTCACACCATGGTGCCGCTGGTCCCAGGGGACGCTGCTGCGACCGGCTGTACCGCAACGTGGCTGTCGAGCAGGAGCAGACAGAAGCAGCCCCGGCCCCCCATTCGAGGGATGCACAGCTGCCCCACCCCATGGGGGGCCACCCTGTCCTGAGTGGACGTGTGTCGGGAAGGTACCCGGGGTCACCGGGCAGCCCGCAGACAGGTGGCACCGGGCGCCCAGCAGCCATCACACCCACTCCATCATGCGAGGCCACAGCGGGACTGGGCGGGGCAGGAGCCCTTCGCAGCCCGGGACCCTGCAGCTGGCAGGTGCGTCGGAAGCGAGGAGGGGCCCCGGGCCCAGCTGAGGGCGACCCTGGCAGGGGCCTCCTCCAGGATCGACCCGCCCGGCTCCCGGCAGAGGGGGCCCGAGGCCTGACCCGAAATCCCCAGTGTGGGTTCAGATCGCCTCAGCCCCGCAATGAGCCGAGAAACGGTTCTGAACCCAGTCAGCTCGGCCCAGAGCTGTGAGGGGAAGATGCTTCCTCCAGGCTGGCCGCCCAGCTTCATCCAGGCACAGCACCCGCTGCAGCTTCACTCCACGTGTTGGATAGATGGACACCTGCGGGCATCACGGCCGACGTGGCTGCCGTGACTTCGGGGACTTCGAGACCTTGGCGGAGGGAAGCCCAGATGCAGGGGGGGCAGGGGTGCCTCGTCCTATGAGGCATCTCAAGGAGTGAATGGAGCCCCAGGCAGGCGCCACCCCGTGTCCCCCCTCTGTGTCCTCCCTGGGTCTCAGGGTCCCAGATGGCCGCAGCCTCGCCCAGGGCGGGCTCTCCTTTCCCAAACCAGACCTTCCCTCAGGAAGGTTCTCGCTCACTCTGGTGGGGGTGTGGCCACGAACAGGCCGACCCACTAGCCCTTCTTGGGCCGCCCAGGCCCCCGGGGCAGCTCGGGGCAGCTCGGCGCCCACTGTCCCAGATGGCCCAGGGAGGCTGGCTGGGGTCCCTCCTCGCCCGGTGCCCTTCGGGCAGGGGCTCAGCACCCCCACAGCCCCGGCCGCTCCCCCGAAGCCTGCAGGAGCCGCCACCCCCAGGACACGACTGTTTCCAGCCCGTCTGCTGCCTGCGTGTCCAAGAACAATCTTTCAAACAAACACAGGGAACGGGATTAGGGTGTCCTCGGGCCCCTGTCAGGGTGGGGACACCTCCATGGGGCCTGGGGGCCCTGCCTGGTGGCCGCTGCCCAACCTCAAGAGTCAGAGGGCACGGGGTCCTCCGGGGCGAGTGGGAGGGGGTGCTCCCAGGGGCCCCCGGGCTCCATCTGTGGGTTCCCACCCGCAGGGACCCCGGTCCGGCCCCCAGGCCCCAGAGGCCTCAGCCACACAGGGGACACACCCAGTGCTCCAGACGCTCGACTGAGCCGTGTCTGCAGAACACGGGGCTGCACAGGGAATGAGCCCGCGCCCCCTACCCCTGCGCCCACAGAACCAAGCGCCGGCCCCTCCCTCCCTGGCCCCAGTGCAGGCTGGGAGCAGACTGCTCAGGACGACCTGCCACTGATGTTCCCCTCTGGCCTGGGGCAGCCCTGCAGCCCTGCCGCCCCCACCCGTACTGTGCCCCCTCCCCCATAGACCCTCACTCAGCCAGGGGTCCTCAGAGAGCTTGGCCCAGACATTCCAGAAAGTTCTGGCACTGCTTACACATGTGCAACATCTCACGACCCCAACAGACCAGACTGGGAGGTGACCCCACACTCCACCTGCCCATGCTCCCAACACAGATTAAGCACCTACTGTGTGTCCAGCACTGTCCCAGGAGCCGCTGGGAAGAGCAGCGAGACACGGGGCTCTGTCCTCCTGTCTCCCCTTCCTGGTGGCGCATGGAACACAGTGACGGGCGGGTGCTTGGCTGGCAGGTGCTGCTGCCGGGGGAGGGGGGGTTGGGGGGACGGGGGAACGGGGGAACAGGAGATGGGGGAGGAGGATGAGGGGACGGGGAGGTCAGAGGGATGGAGATGGGGGGACGGGGGATGGAATGGCGGACAGGAGGATGGGGGACAGGGGAATTGGGGATGAAGGGATGGGGGCACAGAGGGATGGGGGACAGCGGTAACAGGGGGATGGGAGACAGGGGAATGAGGGGACGGGGTGGGGAACAGGGGGATGGGGGACAGGGGAATGAGGGGACGGGGTGGGGAACAGGGGGATGGGGGACAGGGGACAAAGGGGGATGGGGTGGGGGATGGGGACAGGGTGATGGGGGGACAGGGGACAAAGGGGGATGGGGTGGGGGATGGGGACAGGGTGATGGGGGGACAGGAGGACGAGAGCACAAACCCAGCCCGGGGCCCCCCTACGTGGAGATCGTCTCTGGGTCTGTGGCCGCAACACAGGACCATGCTCTGGAGACTGCCAACATTTCAGTTATTAATTCTCGTTTTTGTTCCTCAGTTAAAATTAAAGCTCGCATGTGCGTGTGGCCGTGGCCCACGGCTGAAACCCACGGGTGCTCCAGGACGATGAGGAGAAGGACACAAACGCAGGCAGAGCCTGTGGGGATCTGAACGATGCTCCTGTCCTGGAGCCCGGGCTCCGGATCCCCGTAAATGTATCCCTGGAAGCAAACATTCAGGGAGACCCGACATGTCGGAGGACAGGCTGTGGAGCAGGCTTAAGTCACATGGAAGTTGTGACTCATCCCTTCCCTGTGCTGGGGAGCTGCTCCCATGCTTTCGTTTCCTTTTACTTTGTTTTGCAGTCATTTAGGTCGCCGTCCCCAGGGAGGCGGTGGGCAGGTCACCATCTCAGGGCAGGGGCAGCAGGTTGCCATCCCCAGGGCAGGCCAGCAGGTCTCCATCCCCAGGGAGAGGGCAGCAGGTCGTCGTCCCCAGGGAGGGGCAGCTGGTCGCCGTCCATGCGTCACCTGAGCTCAGAAAACCATCCCTTGCAGTCACCCTGACTATTGCCTGTTCTCGGCTTGCAGAGTCAGCTGGGTGAGGATGCTCAGAGGCCAGCTGTGGTCCCCGCCCCCCACCGGCCTCACGGTGAGAGCAGAGGGGAGGCAGGGGAAGGGGCCATCCTCCTCAGGACAACCTCAGGGTGGCCCCAGGACACACAGGCAGACTGTGAGCTGGAGGGGCTGGGGTGAGCATGGGGGACCTAAGTCAGGGAGCACCTGTCCCCGCAGAGGCTGAGCAGGTGTGGATTGGGAGGCTGCAGACGAGGCAGGAGCCCCTCCCTGTCACCCACTCGCAGGGTGGGCACAAGCCACAACAGAGAGCAGAGCGTTGAGTGGCAGCGGGCATCCCAGCAACATTCCCCCCACCTTCACCTCCCTCCTGCAGGGACGCGGGTGCCCTGCAGCTCAGGGGGGCTCCACGACGCATCCAACCTTCCACCCCCAGCTCCCCGAGCTCCGTCGGGCGAGTTTCATGCCTGGAGCCCACCAAGCTGGGCAGGAGCTCAGCTGTCACCCAGGTCTCGACCCCACCTCCCGTCTGGTCCCTCAGCTGCGTGGGGTCTGCACTTCGTCGGCCTCCCACCAGATCCCGCCCACCCAGGGCATCCACCCCCCTCACACCCCGTCCCCCAGGCCTGGGCCCCGTAAGGCCCTCAGCACCCCAGCCATGCAGCCGTCCTGATGCCCCCAACGTCCCTCCATCAAGACCTCCCGCAGGCTCAGCCCCAGCCCCGCAGACCCATGGAGATGCTCTGGACGGATCAGACCGCGGGGGCTGCACACCGTCCCCGGGCCCGGCACCCGACAGCTGCCACGTCTGATTAAACCGTGATGTGCTGAGCGCGACTTGGCGAGCTCCGGCCTGTTAGCGCGGGTGATGAGGAGCCAGTGATCCAGAAAGGACGGCGGGCAGCAGGCGGGCTGCTCTTTCCCCACCGCCCCTCTCTGCAGTCGCAGCAGCTGCCACAACCCCCCCGCCCCGGGTGTGAATATTCTGTTAAAATTAGCAATCCAGAAGGGAAAGTCCAAAAATACGGCATCAGCCTTCCGATCCTATTTTGTTCTGTCTCTGAGATTCCTGAGTTATTCTTCTGATGGGAAGGGCTGCTTCTCTCACCAAGACAATGGACGTGCCCGAGCGCGTGACTCTGGCTTCCTGCACCAGGTTCAGGGGCTCTGCCCACGGGGCCTGGAGGGGCCGCCTGGGGGCCCAGGAACCACCCCGCAGTGGAGCCCCTCCCTGCTGGCTGACCTGCAGCACCCCAGAGCGGGTGCTGGGGCCAGACCACAGGGCCAGAGGGGTCCCCAGGGGTCGACAGGCTGGGACTGGAGTGCAGGGACCCCTGGGCCTTGAGGGTAAGGGCAGCCGTCCAGGACTGAGGCCAACTAACCCGAAACACAGCCAGCCAGGCCCAGGGGGGAGCGGGAGGGGGACGGGGTGGGCGCCGGTGGAGGCCCCCGCGGAGGCCTCACGCCTCCCGGCCTCCCTGCCTGGCGCCCAGGCCGCAGTGGACGATCGACAACGCTGCTCAGTGTTCTCCCATCAACTCAGAGCGGTCTGTCACTCCTCCTTCATGGCCGTGGGGTAAAGGCCACCGCCCCGGACTGCCCAGCCCTCGCAGGGTCGTGGGTCCTGAGTGGGGAGGGTTGGCTGCCAGGGCTGTTGGCCCGCAGACAGGAGATTCAGGAGACAACGTCGCAATCAAAAACATAAACCAAGGAGTGCACAGACAGCACCGACTATCACACGTTTTACCTACTGTTTGCTACACCCCTGACACATTTACGACAGTGCATCTACACGGGGCCACAGCACAGGTTCCTGCACATGAGAGGCACGGATGGCACGGGAGGTGTGTGTGCTCTCCGCTCAGGGCAGGGAAGTGGGAATGCAACCACAGGAGCTCTGGTAAGAGCCTCCAGGGCTCTGTGAAAGAAGAAATGACTTCTAGGTGACCCAGCGGAGCCAGAGACAAGGACCAAAGCTGGGAAACACGCTGCACCCGCGTAGGCAGTGCCAGAGCAGGGGCACTCGGAGCAGGTGCTTCAAGGGTTCAGAACAGCAGAATAAAGTGAAACATTTAGAGGGAAAAAGAGAGACAACATCCGAAATTGATCACCCAGAGAGCAACTGTGGAGAAACTTCCGGAAATAGAGACGGGGAACAGACTTCACAGGGAGCCAGCGCTCAGAGCCCCGTGGCGCTTTGCAGGCGCCGGACAGATCCACGGGAGCAACGTGACTGCCACAAAACTCCACAAAACGGGAAAATTCAGATGAAATTGACAAAACCTCAGGAAAAAAACCGTATCCGAGTCGCAGCAGAACCCAAGAGCCCCGCGGTCAGCCAAGTCCGCCCTACAGACAGAAACAGGACCGGCCTACACAGGCACGCCAGGCCCAGGGCTCCACGGCAAGTCCCACCCAGAGCGCCACGGGGTGACGCGGGCCCTGCGCAAACTTTCCACGGCTCAGAAAGAGGAGACGCACTCCAGGGGCTCCCACGAGGTCAGCAAGTTCATGCCAAAAACCTACGGAAGACAAGTTCTTAAAAGGAAAAATTCAGGCCAACTCAATCCATAAACATAGACGTAAAAATCATAAGCAAGACACGAGCAAACCAAATTTACAAGTAAATCACAGAAGAGGGCTTCACAGTCACGTGGTATTTGTTCCAGAAATCTGAGGTTTCCCACTGAGAACAGAGCACCCAGAATCAACGTGATTCACTCGATGTCGGATGAAAAGAGAGCAATCATTTCCCAGATCAATAGACACAGAAAAAGAAATTTCAAAACCCGGCATTCAACCAAAACAAGATTTTTAAGACTTTAGTTAATAAAGAGCACAAGACACCTTGCTCCAATCACACACACATCACGGTCGGTCGTGAGGCGATGAAACGTCCCTGAGACGAAGAGAAAGCCGGATCGTTGTTTCCGTCATGGCCACTCACGCACGGGTTGGAGAAGAAAGAGAGAAAAGGGGAGAAAAAAACAGGCTCAGAAAGGAATACATGGGACGGAATGGACTCAGGGATGATGGGGCAATCGCCTCCAGAGGAACCGTAAGAACGAGAAAGAGACGTGATTTAGCAAGATCATGGAGGACAGAATCAGCTATTTCCACACTCATAAACAGCTAGAAAGTGAAAAATTGTTAAAGAAAGTGGTAAAGTGGTACCACTTACAAGAATATAGTAACATGGTGGAGATCTGGAAGTCCATCCACTGGAGGACATATGCCCCGGACATCCACAGAGAATGTTAGGAACCATCATGGAAGCACCGTGTACTTAGAGCAAGAGCCGTACTCGCAAACCGGAAGAGCCACTACTGTCAGAACATCGGCGACCCCGGCCAACCGGCAAGGATGATTTTTGTGGAACTTGATGAGATGCGTCTCCAGCTTACATGCAAGGGCCAGCGTCAGCAATGGCTAAAGCATTCTTGAAGAATCCTAATAGAGGGCTGCTGAGCAGGCATCAGGACTTGCCAGAAACCACAGCAGTTCGGACAGAGCGACCATGACCCCAACTTAGACAGAGGTCAGCGGAGAGTGAAGTGACCAGAATCGGAACAAGCTTCCCTGGGCACCAACATAGGAGAGGGGCAGAGGCTGAGCCGCTGGGGAGCACAGCTCAGTGAGCAACACAAGGCCCAGATACCCATGTGGAGAAACAGTTACACCAACCCAACCTCCACCACACCCCAGGGGCCAGCAGAGCATTCCCAAAAACCACCCGAAAGTAAATACTTCAGCCTTTGCGAAGCCACGTGGTTGGCCTCTGTCTCACCGCTCAGCTCTGCCAATATGTGAGTGGCTACGCAGAAACGTCCGAGCATGACTGGGTCCCAATAACACTTTACTGAAGAAAACAGGTGGTGCGCTACAGTTTGCTAAGCCCTGCCATGCCCAAAACTCAACCCTCATGAACCACAGACCTACAAATGAAAGACAAAAGGTTACAGTTCTTAAAAGACAAGATAGTAAATACCTTTGTGACCCCGAGATAGAAATGGAGTCCTTCACAAAGAAAGCCCAAAGAAAAACCCATCAAGGAAAACTTGGATAAATGAAAAGCTTAAAAGTGAGAACTATAGATGATTACACTGTATTATACCACTGAAATGATCTAGAGCAGAACCTGACTGCTCTCACCAAAAACACTAAGAAAAAAGATAAATGAATGGATGGATGGATGGATGGATGGATGGATGGATAGGTGGATAGGTGGGTGGATGGATGGATAGATGGATGGATACGTGGGTGGATGGATGGATGAATGGATGGAGAGGTGGGTGGATGGATTGATCGATGGATAGGTGGATGGATGGATGGATGATGGATGGATAGGTGGGTGGGTGGATGGATGGACAGATGAGTGGATGGATGGATGGATGAATCGATGGATGGATGGATGGATGGATGGATGGATGGATGGATGAGTGAATGGATGGATGGATGGATGGATGGATGGATGGATGAGTGAATGGATGGATGGATGGATGAATCGATGGATGGATGGATGGATGGAGAGGTGGGTGGGTGGATGGATGCACAGATGAATGGATGGATGGATGGATGGATGAATCGATGGATGGATGGATGGATGGATGGATGGATGAAGTGGATGGATAGGTGGATGGATGGATGGATGGATGGATGGATGGATGGATGATGGATGGATGGATGGATGGATGGTGGATGGTGGATGGATGCACAGATGAATGGATGGATGGATGGATGGATGAATCGATGGATGGATGGATGGATGGATGGATGGATGAAGTGGATGGATAGGTGGATGGATGGATGGATGGATGGATGGATGGATGAGTGGATGGATGGATGGATGGATGGGTGGATGGATGGATGGGTGGATGGATGGATAAGTGGGTGGATGGATGGATGGATGGATGGATAGGTGGGTGGATGGATGGATGGATGGATGGATGGATGGATGGATGGATAGGTGGGTGGAGGGATGGATGGATGGATGGATGAATGGATGGATGGATGAATGGATGAATGGATGGAGAGGTGGGTGGATGGATGGACAGATGAATGGATGGATGGATGGATGGATGGATGGATGGATGGATGAATCGATGGATGGATGGATGGATGGATGGATGGATGGATGAGAGGTAGGTGGATGGATTGATTGATGGATAGGTGGATGGACAGATGGATGGATAGGTGGGTGGATGGATGGATGGATGGGCAACTGGATGAGTAGTTGATGAAAGGATGGATGGATGGATGAATGGGTAGAAATAGTGATGGATGTGCTATTAACTAGTTGGGGAGATTTGTTCATAAGGTTCATAATATATTTAACACGTATATTAAATCATCATGATAGGGATCCCTGAGTGGCGCAGCGGTTTGGCGCCTGCCTTTGGCCCAGGGCGCGATCCTGGAGACCCGGGATCGAATCCCACATCGGGCTCCCGGTGCACGGAGCCTGCTTCTCCCTCCGCCTGTGTCTCTGCCTCTCTCTCTCTCTGTGACTATCATAAATAAAAAAAAAAAAAAAATCATCATGATATACTTTAAATATCTAATAATTTTATTTGTCAATTATAAGCCAATAAGGCAGAAAAAATAAAAAATAAGCTGACACTAAAATAAGAGAAATTTTTAAGTATGTACTTTTTTAGAGTTGTGTTACATTTCACAATTTATTGTTAAAAGATTCATTTATTTATTTTAGAAAGAGAGTGAGTGTTTTAGGAGGGGCAAAGAGAGAGGGGGAGAGAGAGGATCTCAAGGAGACTTGCTACTGAGCACAGAGCCCAACTCGAGGCTCAATCCTAGGACCATGAGATCAAAACCTGAGCCAAAATCAAGAGTCGGACATTTAACTAACTGAGCCACGCAAGTGCCCCTACATTTTACAATTTAAAGAAAATGTTTCAAAAAGCCATGAGGGAAGCACCCCGCTCAGTCAGTGGAGTAGGTGACTCATGATCTCAGTGTCATGAGTTCAAGCCCCACGTTGGGCATGGAATCTACTTTTTTAAAAAAGCCATGAGGGGTTCCTGTGAGGCATCCACCGCATTTTAAACAGCCCCCTCCCCACCCAGGATGTTCTGTAAGGGGATCCAGGACATTCTCTGGGTTGGAGGCGGGTTTGTGTGAGCCTCCAAGGCTCACGTGGGTCTTGGGGGCAGGAGGCTGCTCTGGGGCTCGGGAAGCCCAGCCCCGAAGACCATCCTGGGCCACTGCTCCATCCTCTGTGGCCAGCAGGTGGTGACAGGCCCATCCAGCCCCACAGATGACCCGGGTCTCACCCTGCGTTCAGTCCGGGGCCCCAGTTGTTCTGGCCCAGCTTCTGGGGGGCTGGTGGCTTGAGGGGAGGGACCCCCAGCAGAGATGGCCATCTGCCCCAGCAGGGCCCCAAGACGCCCATCCTGCACAGCCCTGGTAGCCCGGCGCCGGGGTCGCACGCACACAGACCCCACTCCTCTCACATCACACAGGCAGGAACAGGACAGCTGGACGGCCACACGGGATGCGGGACGTAGTGGGTGCTCTGGCCTGGACCAGGAGGAATGTGAGGCCTGAGGGGGCGACGTGCACCCTACCGCCAGCTCAGCAGAAACAGCCTCGAGAGCAGAGCCCCGAGGGCCCTCCCGCAGCGGCCGCTCCTACACCCACGTGCATCCAAGACCAGGGTCCTGGGAGAGCACGGAGGGCGGGCGGCCAAGGACAGCGCAGGCTGGGGGCGGAGGGAGAGGCCGCGGGTGTTGCAGGTGCCTCCGGGTGGCTGGGTGGCCCAGGTGGCCGTGCCTCCACACATGATGCCAGGGGCAGGGGCTCCGTTTTATTATCTTTAGGCCAGTTGGCCCCTAAGCTTTGGGGAAGGAAGGCGGGATGAGGTGCCCTCCGCTGGTTCCTGAGGTCGTGAAGGGGCTCGAGCACTTGATGTTTGAGTCAAAGAGACCTAGAAAAGTAAAAATGCAGTAAGATGCCCAACACGACGGCCCCGACTGGGCCATTTCCGTACCTCTGTCGAAAATAAGTAAGCGCACCTGGATCCCGGGCCGCCCTCACCCACCGGCCAGTCGGCCCAGACGGAGGAGGAAACGCACCAGGAGCGCGGGCGTTGGCACGGAGCTGGGAGGGCACGACTGCTGCTGCGCCACCAGATGGGGACAAACGGGCACAGACTCTCTAGGGGACCCTCTGTGGGAGGAAGCCGTAGACCACCCAGCCGGGAGGTCACCAGGATCAGGGCCAGCAGGCGTTCGCAACAGCCTGCATCCTGGCTACGACGCTGCCCCGTGAAACCCAGGACGAGGCAGCCACGCCAATATGAACACGGAACCTGCAGAAAGCGTCCGGTTTTATGAAAATAACGTGTGACAAGCATGCACTGTGCACACCTGCAGGACAGCGGTGCCCTCGCACCATGAGGTGGGGCCCCGGGCACGACCCCTGCGGTGTTGGGACAGGAGCACGGACGGGGCGCTGGTGAACGAGCCAGCTCACGGAGGACCCCAGCTCCCCCCGTGGTGCCCGACCCGCCAGGTGCTCCTCCCCAGCCTCCCGGCCACGAGAAGCCGCCTGATGTCCATCGGCCCCATTACTGCGTCTGCACAGACGACCCCCCTGCCCACCCCTGGGGTCACGGGGAGCCATGTGCTCACAGAGGCGTCCCCTGGAACTGCCTGTTGGTGCCCTCACCCCTGTAACCCATAGGTGGGACCCATCTAGAAACAGACGTTGCTGAGAGTGCATGGAGCACCTGCGTGTCCGCAGTGGGCGTCCCCGGAGGGTGACGTCCACGTGCCTTTCATCTGGTTCGCACTCATGGCGATTTTCCCGACAATTCCCTGTGCCCCTTATTTGAGTTCAAGAAAGGAAGTGCGGCGGCTCGGGACAGGGAACCCAGCGCAAAGCACGAGGATCCAAAGCTTCGTCTCCACCCAGCTGAGCTCATGAGAGCGAAGGAGCTGCGTGCGGGGCAGCCGGACCCACAGCCTCTCCGGCGCCCCCGCAGGATGCCGGGGCCTTCAGCCAGAGCTCAGACCTTCATCCCCCTGCCCTGGGGGCTCATCTCCCACCCGAGATGCAGACTGAAGACCACGTGGGGGCCTGTCCTCCCCAAGCGGCAGTGTCCACAGCACACGCCCTCCCCTTGCACCTGGGCCCCAGGTTGCCTGGGACCCCCCCACTCAGAGCCCCGGATCGTCCTTAACTCCCCCTTCTGCAGACATGCCCCCTGCACCAAGTGATGGTGCACACCCAGAGCCACTGGGCAGGGCCCGCTCGGAGAACTCGGGGCCCAGCCCCCCATCCGCCCTGGCACCTGGCGCACAGGAGCTTGGCTCAGTCACAGGACACGTGGTCAGTGCACAGACTCCCCGGATCTCACGAGCACCACCAGACCCACGACCTTCCCGGAACATTCTCCATGTCTGCTCGGGACCCTCCGCCCCCTCCTTGCAGCAGCCCCCCACTCCCACCCCACTCAGGTCCACCCATGCTCTCACCTCAGCCACGCAGGACTGCTCGAGACGGAGCTTCAGATTTTCAGGGTCAGGCTCTTAGTCACAAAACGGAACCAACATGGAACTATGAGAAGGTGGGGGGACCCTGCCCACACGTCCCCGAGCTAGAGAAGCCGTGGGCAAAGGCTACGGACGGCCGATCCCAGCCAGATGCCTTTCTGGAAAGGGCAGGACCACGGAGCCAGGGAAGGGACCCGCGGGCCAGGGCCTGGGGGCAGGAGGGAGGAACAGGGGGCATGAGGAGGCCCCGGCCGGAGGCTGCTCCAAGTGAGGCCATCACCCCGGCTCCACCCATCACACCTCCGTCCAGACCCACAGGAGCAAGCCCTGGCACAGACGGCGGTGTGCGTGACGGGGACCTGTCCCTGAGGGTCTCTGGGTCGTAACAGGTGAGCATTGGTGGGGGTGGGGACGGTCAAGGGGGCTGGGGGCAGGGGGAGGATGGGAATTCCCTCACCTGCTGCCTAACCTGACCATGGCCAAGGCTGCTCTAAGACGGTGAATCTATCGATTTAAAACCAGACGAACCACGGGATTCATACACAATGAGATAGTCCTCACTGTCGGGAGCTCCCACCACTTACACCGACGAGGAGGGAACCGGAGGCTGTGATCTGAGTGACGTACGTCCACGGGACAAGGACGATCCTCAGATGGTGTCACTCACATGGGGACTATAAGGAATAGTGGAAGGGACCCCAAGGGAAGAGGGGGACCGGGTGGGGAAAATCAGAGAGGGACACAAACCATGGGAGACTCCTGGGAAACAAGCTGAGGGTCGCTGGGGGTGGGGGACGGGGTCACAGAGGCCCTGAAGAGGGCACATGGTGGGATGAGCACCGGGGCTTATGTGCGACCGATGCATCACTGCATCTGAGCCTAAATGCGCACCTATATTGGCTAACTGAATCTAAATTTTAAAAATAAAATAAGTAAAAACAAACGAAGAGACACATAACCACCCCCCCCCCGGGCAGGTAGGCAGGCGCCCCAGCATGCCCTGTGCCCCGGGCCCCCAGGAGTTGTCCAAACAGCCCCCACCCCACCTCCCGCCTCACAGCTTCTGCCCCAGAGACCATCGTCCCGAGCTCAGGTCCCTCCTGCATCCCTCCCCTTGGTCTGACTCTACCCCTGCAGCTGCAGCAAACAAGCCCACTGGTGCCTCCAGCAGAGATGACGGCCACGGGGGCTGCCCTTCCCACCCCCCTCCCCAGCTCCCCAGACATTCCCTGCAGGCCCCTCAAACCGGGGGTGCTCCTCCTGGTGGTACACACATGGGGTGCCATCCCCTCCACCACTCCACAGGCTATGCTCCCATTAATGCAGCCAGCAGTGCACTCTCCCCATGGCCGGGGACATGGTCATTGCAGCTCACAGTTGTCAGCAGCGGCTCAACCTCACCCCTGTCCTCGTGCTGTGCTCTGAGGCTGTGTCACACCCCCACCCCGCACACTCTTGTGCAGTCAGTGTTTGGGACCCTAAGAGCTGGGCTCTGCGTGCATGGACTTTATCCAGGACCCGCTCCCTAGACCAGCTCCAGAGCGGCGGCGTCGCAGCCTCGACGCCTCTCATTCCAAGTCTCCCATCATTGCTCCAGGCTGCTGAGTGCTGCCTGCTGCCCGCTGCCCCTGCCCTCGCTGCCCCGCTGCCCTCAGGCCTCCATGTATGCAGCAGAGCAGGGCTGAGAGCAGACACCCGCCCCACACCCGCCCCCACACCCCCACCCGCACCCACCCCACACCTGCCCTACACCTGCCCTGACCCCTGCCCCACACCTATCCCCTGCAGCACTGAGACCCCTCCTGGTCCTGCTCCAGCAGGTGGCCCCGCCCCAGCGGGTGATCCCGTCCCAGCGGTGATACTGCCCCAGCAGGTGGCCCCGCCCCAGCAGGTGGCATCCTGCCCGTATCTAACTTCCCTGGGCCTCTGTGTCTCCATGTGACGAGGAGCGCTGAACGCCTGTGCTGTTGGAGCCGTGAGCGCTGCCCGCGCGCCCTGCACACTCACACATGGACGCTCTGCCGTGCCCGCCTGCTCCTCCAGATTCTCCGCCAGCTCAGCTCTGCCTGGAGGCCCAGCGTGTCCCCAGAGGGAAGCGGCGCCTGCGGGAAGGGGCTGGCGGGGTTCCCCTTTCTGCGCTCACAAACTGCCGGGTGCAGCACATTCTAGAACCCGGGGGCCGGCGGCCACGCGCCCAGAGCAGCAGGAGCCGGAGGTGTGCGGGCAGGTGCAGGGACCGCCCCCACTCCCCCACCCCCGGCCCGGGGGCGATGCCGGTGCATCTGCCCATGCTCGCGGCCCCGGGGCGGACGCGCCGCGTGTGGTTCGTGTGCCACGTCCTGGGCGTGGCATGCGCGGCGGGCACGTGGGCGCTGGTGCTGGGCGCTGCTGCTCCCGGCCCGGGCCGCCTACGGCCTGGTGCACGGCGCGCTCTTCCACCTGCTGGCCTTCCTGGCGCTGGCGGCCCACGCGAGGGCCATGCTCACCGACCCGGGCTCTGCGCCGCTGGCCCCCCGGGCGCCGGCCCCAAGCTCCCCGCTGCACCCTCTGCGGCTGCCCGCCGCCCCCGCGTGCGCACCACCGCCTGGTGTGCCAGCGCTGCGTGCGCAGGATGCACCACCACTGCCCCTGGGTGAACAACTGCGTGGGCGAGGACAACCAGAAGGACTTCCTGCTATTCAAGCTCTACACCGCGCTCGGTTCGCTGCACCTGCTGCTGCTGCTCGGCGTCCCCGCCCTGCGCAGCTACCTGCGCGGCGAATGGGACTCCCACAGCACCCTGACACCGCGCCCCTCGCTCATCTTCCTCCTCCTGGTGTCCCTCAAGGGCTTCCTCTTCGCCTCTGTGATGTTCGACAGCCAGATGCACGCCATCTGCACCGACCGAACCAGGATGGAGCAGCTGCAAAGGGACAGGACCGGGCAGGGCCGCAGGTCCAAGTGGATGAACCTGAGGGCTGTCCTGGGCCACGGCCCCTCACTGGCCTGGATCAGCCCCTTTGCCTCCCCCAAACCTCAGCCGGCACCGGGGCACCACGGAGTGGTCTGAGACTCTGCCCCAGGAACTCAGCCACCACCTACAGGGTGTCCAGCAGGTGTTCAGGGGCGAGTTTACACACGAGGTCACCTTGGGTCCTGTCCACGCACAAGACCAGCTCGACAGCTCTCTTCAGAGCAGAGAGTGGGGTCCTGCAGCCAAGAGTTCTAGAAAGTTCATAAGGCCAGACCCTTCCCCACAGGAAGGTGAAGTATGCTGTCCTTCTGTTGCCCTGCAGTGCGTTTGTGTGGGAAACAATTAAATCCACACCGTCTATGAATTCGTGTCGTGAATCACTGGCCGTCTGCCTTAGGCGTGGTACCTGCAAATGGCCCTGGCCTCGCCTGCCGTGCGGCACCAAGCATCCTGAGGCCCAACTCCATCGGGGTGGATTATTTTCTGTTATCTCGGATTTCTGTGTGTATGCTCATCGGTGACATGCACCTGTAGATTTTTATTCCTTCCTTAGCCTAATCTGTTTGTCATTTGCCCCAGATCACACTAGCCATGTAGAATGGGGTGCCCTGCGGCTGCTTTCCCATGTTCTGAACGAGCTGACTATTGCCTGAGCGAGTGGTGGATCTCACTAGTCAAACCATCTAGGTTTGGTTTCCTCTTTAACTTTTTGAGATAATCGTAGATTCACATTCACATGTGAGAACTGATAGATGTCCCGTGTACCCCAGGGCAGGTTTCCCCAGCGCCGACGTGAGCCATAACTGCAGGACAGCATCCCAGCCAGGAGTCCACATTGATACAGCCCACTAAGCTCATTCTGTGTTCCCAGGTTTCACAGGGACTCGCTCAGGGGCGGGGGGGGCGGGGTAAGTTTATTGCACGTGTAGGTTTGTGTATGCACCACCACCATCAACACACAGATACATGCAGCTCCCTCCGTCGCCCCAGCAGTGACTGGTGTGTTCTCCATCCAATTTCATCACGTCCAGAATGCTTTCACAGTGGGATCACACGACATGTCAATATGTCCTCCAAGATCGCCTTTTCTCATCAACACAGTTCCCTTGAGATCCACCTAAATTGTTGCCTGTGTCAAGAGGTCGTTCCTGCTTGTTCCGTGATGCCCACAGTTTAGCCAATTGCCGCCCTCCCATCCGAAGGACATTTGGGTTGTCTCCACTTCTCAGCTACTGTAAATAAAACTGTTATGAAACACGAGTTCAGGTTTCGTCTTTGTTATTTTAGCCGTTCTGATAGGCCTGTGTTGAGATTTCAGTGTGGCTTCCATTTGCATTTTCCAAATGGCCAAGGATGCTGAGCACCTTTTCATGTGCTTATTCGCCCTTGAAACTCCATTTCAGGGAATGTCCAAGTCTCCCATCCACTTTCTGTTTAGATGGTCTGTAATGTTGAGTTTGGGGCGTCTCCGTATTTTCTATCTCTCTGCCCTCTGTCAGACAGGTGGTTTGCAGACCCTTCCTCCCGGGGCTGTCACTGACTTCCCATCCTCTTCACAGGTTCACTCAAAGAACAGAGCTTTCTCACCTTGATGAGACCCTGTTTATCAGGTCAACATTTACGTTTTATATTTAAACCTCTGATCCACTTTGAGTTTATTTTGTACAGGGTGTGAGGGCAGGTCGTGCTTGGGCGCCCAGTTGTGCGGCGGCGCCCACCTACCGAGTGGCTATGCTTCCTCCATTGAACTGCTTCTGCATGGTTGTCAGAATCCACCGGGCGTATTGATGTGGGTCTGTTTCTGAGCTCAGATCTATGTCTTTTTCCTCAACAGATAATCACTGTCTTGATTACTGTGGCCATAAGATGCAGTAGAGTGGGTTTTCCCACTTTTTCAAGGCTGTTTTATCGATTCTAGGTACCGAGTCTTCCCACATAAACTTTAGAAATAGCTCGTCTATGTCGACAAAGAAAACCTTGCTGAGATATTGAGAGGCACGCCATTAAACCTGTAGACCATCTGGAGAATGACTGACATCTCCCTCGTGAGCCTTCCCATCCATGGACATGGTATGTCTCTGCCTTCATTTCAGTCGTTTCTTGTCTCTCTCACCGGCATTTTGTGATGTTTACCGTGTGGATCATGCCTCATTGATTTATGCCTAAGTATTTCATTCTCTCTGGATCACTCATAAGTGGTGCTGCGTGTTTAATCTCAGTCTCTCCATGTTTGTTTCTAGAATATATGTTCAGGGATCCCTGGGTGGCGCAGCGGTTTGGCGCCTGCCTTTGGCCCAGGGCGCAATCCTGGAGACCCGGGATTGAATCCCACATCGGGCTCCCGGTGCATGGAGCCTGCTTCTCCCTCCGCCTGTGTCTCTGCCTCTGTCTCTCTCTGTGACTATCATAAATAAAATAAAAATAAAAATTAAAAAAAATAGAATATATGTTCATCTTGTATCCTCCCACCTCGCTGAACTCACTGATTTGTCCTAGTTTGGGTTTTGCTTTGTTTTTTGTTTTTGTAGATTTCTTGGGATTCTCTATGGAGACATCATGTCATCTGAAAATAATGACAGCTTTATGCTTTTATTTCCAACACGTCTGTCTTTTATTTCTTTCTCTTGCCCTATCACACTGTCAGAATGTTCAGAGCGTGTTGGATGACAGAGTAGAGGTTTTCTGAAGGGAGAGGCCTTTGCTCACCATTTCAACACTTATTTCTGAGGACCCTGGCCCAGCAGGTGCAGGTGGGAAGCAGGGGTCTTCCCGGTCCAGGAGCAGCTCCCCCACCGAGGCCAGAGGTGACAGCTGTGGACCCAGGTGGGTGAGTGGACAGACGGGGTGACTTGGTCAGTTTCCAATCAGCTGAGCCTGGTGGCAGACTGCATGTGCAGAGAAAGGGGGTGGCCTGGGGGAAGGAGAAGCTAAGACCCTCGCTGGAGCCATCAGAGACCTTAGTGGAGGGGACACCTCCCTCAGTCCACTCTTGCTGTGGAAGGAAGAAGGCGCTCGGATTCAGCCAAACCGTGGCTGATTCTGTGACCTCCAGAAGGCAGCGGGCAAACCAGTCCAATGTCACCAAGCCCCCCAGCCTTCCCCCGACACGGCAGGTGCCCACGCCAAAGCAGAATGCAATAGCATCGCTGGATGCCGCAGGAAAGGATGGCTGGCATCCCCGAGGGAGGGGTTCCTACAACCCCCCAGCCCTCTCTCCACCCTGGAGGGGTGTCCCTTCACCTGGGGACCCAGACTCAGGGAAGGGGAGGTGACCACCTCCTGGATTGGAGATGCCAGCCTGTCCAGAGGCAGAATGGCCCCAGGACACATTCCAGTGGACGCAGGAGGAAAGGGTGACATCATCTCTGACTCCAAGGCTGATTCTCCAGGGAGCTCTTGGCAGAAAGGATTTATGAGCCTGAGACTAGACTCCCTGCAACCCCTGGGGAGTCCCTACACTCCAGTGCCCGGGTGGAGGCCCCAGGAGCTCACCAGTGTCCAGACACCCCACCGTCCACCCCCAATGGGATCAGTCCCAGCAGTGGCCCATCGTCTGCTGCCCCAGCACCACAACCTTCACTTTAACAGCAGTATCGGGGTCCTCCCTGGAGAACCAGGGAGGACACGGGACATCTGGGCGCTCCCCACCCCACCACCACGTCCTCCACACCACAGAGCCTTCCTGAGAGCCCAGTCCCCACCTGTGACCTGTCATCCCCCACGTGAGGCACGAGAACTCCCAGCCATTCTGGTTGGGAAAGCAGGCTGGGGGTCCAGGGTGAGCAAAGACAGCAGCACCTGCAGTGAAGAAATAAGCTGAAGAGGAGCCAAGACTGGTCTGCAGCCCGATTTTTGGCACATGAAACAGGGCCCGTCTCTGGTGGGACTGCCAGCTCACTGGCCGGGACACAGGAAGACCCCTTCTGGGCGCTCACCATCCACCCAGACATCCTGCTCCTCGTATTTGCTCAGGAGAACTGAAAACGCTTCCGCACAAAACCCGTACCCGGAGCTCACAGCAGCCCCGGCCTGATCACCCAGACTCGGAGGCCGCCCGACGTCCTTCAGCAGGAGCCTGGACAACCTGGGTGCAGTCCCTACCCCCAGCGGACACCGCTGCCCCGTACAGGGACGAGCCACAGTCGCACGGCAGCAGGCGGACCTCGCGGGCGGTTTTCTGAGGCTCCGGGTCGTGCAGCCCCATGTACACGACGTCTGGAGAAGGCAAAACTGTAGGAACAGAAAATACACCAGTGGTTTGGGATGGGGGTGGGACTGGCTTCAGGGGGACAGAGAATGACTCTCAGGGTGCTGGAGGGTAGGTGGCACAAGAGGACCCCGAGAGCTTTGCTGTATTTGGTACAGACTGAACTGTGTCCCCTCAAACTTCGTGTGTTGAGACCCTGATCCCCAGTGTGACTATATTCGGGAGATAAGGCTTTTGGGGAAGTAATTCAGGTTAAATGAGGTCCCAAGGTGGCTGTGATCCTACGGCCCCGGGGTCCCACAAGGAGGAGGGGGAGCCTGGAGCTCCATCTCCACCCCGCGGCACAGGGCGGGCGGCCGTGTGCAGCCCGGGGAAGACCAGAGCTCCCCAGAAACCAGCCCTGCCCACCCTCCGGCCTCCAGAACCTGGGACGTTCACGTCCTTGTGGCCCAAGCGGACCAAGATGGGGGCAGATCAAAAAGCTTGATGAGAAGGAGCCGGTGAGGGTGGGGGTCCCCGGGACAGAATGCAAACTGTGGCAGCTGAAGTCAAGGGCGCTGAGACCGGATGTGACCTCCCAGAAGCAGGAGGACGGGTGCCGAGCTCCGTCCAGCCGGGGCGTGTGGAGTGGATGCTGTGGACCCTGGAACCCATGGGGCGAGGCCGGAGGGAGCACACCTGACCATGACCCCTGGCGGCCCCGGGCCCAGCGGCCACGCCTGGCGTGCAGGAGTCAGCAGCTGAGGAAAGGCAGATCCCAGGCCCAGGCAGGAATTCCCCGCCGTACCTTCCCAGCCCCGCCGTAAACCTGAATCAACTCAAAATAAAACCCCACGTACGGGGCGGGCTCCCAAGAACCGGGGCTGGAGCGGCCCCCATGTTGGGAGAACATCACCGTCCTGGGCAGATGTTGGGCCCAGAATATCCCAACTGGATTCTCTCTAACATGCGAGCGACGTGCTTCCCTGAGGGAATCGAAGCAGCATATGGAACTTAAAAACGATAATTAATGAGGTGGCATCTTCGGAGAGCGAGCACGAGGCTTGAGGGACGGCCGTGTAGCCCCAGACTCTGCCTCGAGGGCACGCCGTGTCCAGGAGCCGCGCGAACAAACCCAAGAAGCTGTTTAATCCCCGGTGAAGCGACTGCTTTCCCTAGGGAACTGAGGCAGCAGCACCAATGGCCCGGGGACTGTCCCCCGGGTCCCGCAAGGCTGGGGAAGCCGGGGACCCAGAGGCCCCTGGGGGGATGGCAGGGGTGGCCAGTCCCTCGTGTCAGAGCCGAGGCCGCGTCGGAGCCCTGTGTACACACAGCTCAGGGAGCATCCTCAGCTCTGCAACGACGCACTGAACGCCGTCTCTAAACCCTCCGGTCACCAGGAAAGATGAATGCTTATTTTCTTTTAATTTTATTTATTTATTTATGAGAGACACAGAGAGAGAGAGAGAGAGAGGAGAGAGAGGCAGAGACACAGGCAGAGGGAGAAGCAGGCCCCATGCAGGGAGCCATACGTGGGACTGGATCCCGGGACCCGGGGGTCACGCCCTGAGCTGAAGGCGGCGCTAAACCGCTGAGCCCCCCGGGCTGCCCGACGAACATCTATTTGAAGGGGGGTGACAGTGGCATTTCCACAGACATGTTGCCGCAGGAGCCGGGAGAGCACAGCCCCTCCTTGATCTGCGCACCAGTGGGTCAAGGTCGGGCGGTGCCGCCAGCGGCAGGGGCTACGGAGGGCCGGCTCCAGGGCCCTGGGCACAGCAGCAGGACTGGAACCTACTCGGGATGCCCCACCGAGGCTGGCACCCCACGGGCCAGCGCGGGCTCCCCTGGGTTGGGGCTTGGCGGCCAAGCGCCCGGCCGTCCTCCACGCTGACCCGCAGCAGTGGCGCCGTGGGGGTGGAGACCCGGGAAAGTCAGGGCACAGCCACCCGGTCCCCCTGCTTCACTTCATGAAACCCAGGAGGCCTGTGGCCGGTGCAAGGTCGGAGTCCTGGGGTCGGCATCCCCACCGCTGAGCCACCCAGCCCTCCCCTGCTGTGTGATTTCTTAAATTTCTGTCTCTTTCGGAGTCCCAAGGGTCGGCGTCCCCAGGGTCGGTGTCCCGAGGTCACAACAGGACGCCTTCTCTGAGTGGCGGCGTCAGACCTGAGGTTGAGCGCAGGGCAGGGGAGCCGGTGGGGGTCGGTGTCATCCCCGCTGCACGGCCTCCTGTCCGTGTCCCAGACCGGGGCTGTCCGGTTCCCCCAGGCTGCCCGCATGACTTCGGGAATCTCAACCTGTTCCAGCAGCTTCAGGGTTTAAAAAATGAAAACCTGCAACCCTGGGAGCTTCGGGCAAGAGAGTGTGCAGAGAGATACAGAGACAGAGAGACGCGGGGAGACAGAGCTGCACCAGGGCTGGCGGAGGACAAACCTGAGGCTCACCGGGTCCTCACTACCGAGCCCACGGGAGTGGGATGGGGACACGGCGAAGAGGGAAGAGTCTCCAGGCTGTGCAGCTGGAAGCGGAGTCGGAGCAGCCAAACGTTGGGGGGGGGGGGGGGGGCGGGCACCACATCGGGAAGGTCGTAAAGGCACGTGGGTAACGGCAAGCCGATGGCCACAGCATCCACACCGGCCCCGGAGAGCTCAGAGGAGGGCCCAGTGGGGGCCTCCCGCAGACCCAGAGGGTCCCCTGAGCTGGCCTCCAGGGTGCCCCTGGGCCTGATGACCCATGTGGACCCTACAGGGGGCAGGGGAGTCCGGGGGTGCCTTTCCAGAAAGGTACACGTGGAGAGACCCAGGTGCGTCCTGCGGGCTGCTGGCTCTGGGCACGTGGGAGGGGACAAATGCTCGGGTTCTCTGCAGCCGTCCCCAGGAGGTGGGCCCTCTCCCCAACCCATGAATCAGGGCTGGCTCGTGACTGCATGGCCAACAGACGAGGTGGAAGCACCACTGTGGGTCCCCAGCCTGCGCCCCCAGACGAGCCCACCCCCCAGGCCACTGACCCCTGACCAGCATCGCACGAGCACGTAGGGCTGAGGTCAGAAGAACCAGTCCACTGAGTCCAGCCACCACAGCCGGTGCAGTGCACCCCGAGCTGGGTAAATGGCTGTTTGAGCCCCTAATTTGAGGCTGATTTGTTATGCAGCAACAGCTAGCTGACCAAGGTATGAGATTGAGGTTCATATCATTCTGTTATTACTCAGCAGATAAAAAGACTGTTTAGATTACAGGTAAGATACAAATAGTAAATACAAATGAACACCTGAATATCTACCGCCCAGGCTTAAAAATAAAACAGAATTTCTGAAGTCCCCTGTGAGGCCCTCCCCCATCCTCTTCTACCCCTGGGTGAAGCGCCATCTTGAATTTTGTGTTTCCCATCCCCTGATTTTTGTATTATCGTGTTTATTTATTTTTTTTTATTTATATTAATTTGAGAGAGAGAAAAAAAGTGTGGTCACAGAAGGAGGGGCAGAAAGAGAGAGAGAGAGAGAGAGAGAATCCCGAACTTCTGTCTGTGCACAAAGGCCAACATGGGGTTCGATCTCATGACCCCGAGATCACAACCTGAGCCGAATCCGATGCTTAACCGACTGAGCTGCCCGGGTGCCCCATCCCATCCCCTGGTTCTTTAAGTCACACCTGCAAGGACCGCTGAGTGACGTGCTGCTTGGATTGGCCACCAGCTTGGTGTAGACGGACCTCGCTGAGGTCCTGGGTGCACTCCTGCTGATGCACGTGTCTGTGGTTCGCTCACTCGAGGCCGTATGCTATCCCACCATCCAAATGTATCACAACTGGTTTACCCAGTCCTCCAGGCAAGGACTTGAGCTGCAGAACTTCAAAAATTGCCATTGTTGGGATCCCTGGGTGGCGCAGCGGTTTGGCGCCTGCCTTTGGCCCAGGGCACGATCCTGGAGACCCGGGATCGAATCCCACATCGGGCTCCCGGAGCATGTAGCCTGCTTCTCCCTCTGCCTGTGTCTCTGCCTTTCTCTCTCTGTGTGACTATCATAAATAAATAAATTTTTTTTAAATTGCCATTGTTGTGTACGTGCCCCCTCCCATACACACACACCCCCAACCCCAGTGTGGGAGCTTCTTTGGGGCTTCCTGCAGGTGTACCAGCATCCAGGTGATGATCCCCAGGGATAGGCAGGGGGGACCCCCGCCACCCATTCTGTCCTTTCCCATGTTGACAGCAATGGGAACATGCACACATTCTGTCCTTTCCCATGTTGACAGCAATGGGAAGTTGCTAGGACCACTTTCAGGGACAAACATTGCCAACAAAGCTCATCCCACTTCGGGGCTCTGCAACGTGACCAGACCAGCTTCCCAACATCCTCCCCAATACTGGTCCTTGTCAGACTGTGGACAGGTTGGTGAAATATCTCTAACGTTTCTAGTTTTAATTTGCACTCAGCTGAATACTGGGAGCTTCTCCCCTGGCCGGTCCTGTTCCTCTGGCAGGTTCAAATTCCTCACTCATTTTTATCTTGAATTTTTTCCGTTAATTTTTTTTCCATTTTTATCTGATTTGTTTCTTACTGATTTGTAGGAGCCAGTTACACATTCTGAACACTAATCTTTTGTCCGCTGAATGCATCACGAATGATTCCTCTCTGCTGGTGGCCTCTGTGTTCCATTTATTTATGCCGTCTCCATGAATTTTAATGCAACAGAATTCATCAAGTTTTCCCTCTACGTTTGTACTTCTGGGGTTTTGTTTAGGAAATTACTCCTTAGTCCGTGGTCATAGTGTGTTCTTTTATTACTATTAAGCCCTTAATCCACCTGGAATTGATTTTTATGTATGGAGTGAGGTAAGGATTCTTTTTCTTTCTTTTAGATTTTAACCAATTTCTCCAGCTTCTCTTATTGAACAGCCTCTTCTTTCCCCATTGATCTGCAATGCCAGCTCTAGTAAAAATCGCACACACATTTCCACATAAACACTTGCATCCCAGATCTCCTCCTGGATTCTCTCTTCTTCATCAGGGCCTGCGCTCCAGCCACCAGAGTCCAGGTGGTGGACTCAGCTCCATCCCCCTCCTGGGACATTCACTTTCCCTGCAGCTCTGGCCTCTGAGGACTCCTTACTTCCCTGGTGGTTCGATGACCTGGTGACAAGATCTTGTAAATATATTGTATCCAGCATTTGTAATGGTTTTCGGGTAGATCATACTGGGTACTTCATCTGCCAGACACAGAAATCCTGCACAAACCCCTGACCCAGCCATCTGCACAGCCTGAGACATAGCATCACCTTTACTGACTCACTCGATCGTCGTCATTTCTGGCATTTCATTCTAAAACACGACCTACCGAGCTCTTTCAGTGACAGCAAAGCCCTGGTCTTGGTCTAAAACTCTTGTTGCTTTTCCCTCACCCTTGAGTATCTCAGCTGGGTATAGAAGTCCTGATTGACGCTGACTTGCTGTGAGCAGGCTGAGGACATCCCGCTGCCCCCAGCGATCACTGATGTTGATGAGAAGTCACTTTCAATCTAGCTATCTTTATTTTGAAAGTAATGTTCCTGCCCTCTGGTACAGTGTAGTATTTCTGTGTATTTCTGTATTTTTATATGTGCGTATTTTAATCATCATATCCTAGTCCACACATGTCCACACTTGTGGGTGGGGAAGGAGGTGGAGGGGGTCAGGTGAGAGCTGTTTGTGGGAATTAGAACCCATGAGGCTTATCCCAATGGTCTGAACCCCTAAAAATGAGATTGCTCTTTCTTTCACTGGGCATCGTTCATTCCCCCATGAACCCCGCCTCTCTCCTGTGGGAGCTGCCACTTTGAATTGCTCACTCATCCTCACATATGGCCTGAGATTGTATCACCCTGTCTTCAAATTAGAATCCTTGTGGAGTTTGGTTTGGTTTGGGTTTGGGGTTTTTTTTGCTCCAGGCGGAGCATACATCACATAAAATTTAACCATTTCAAATGTACAATTCAGTGACCTCATCACATTCACAGTGTTGTGCAACATTTACCACTAATTCCTAAACTTTTTCATCACCCCAAACAGAAGCTCCAGCCCTGAAGCAGTAGCTCCCCATTCCCTCCCTCCCAACCCCATAATCTCAGTCCTACCCTCTAAGAGTGTGACCAGTGGAGCCTCCTGGGTGGCTCAGTAGTTAAGAGTCTGCCTTTGGTTCAGGGTGTGATCCCGGGGTCCTGGGATCGAGTCCCGCATGGGGCTCCCTGCAGGGAGCCTGCTTCTCCCTCTGTGTCTCTGCCTCTCTCTGTGTTTCTCATGAACAAATAAATAAAATCTTGAAAAAGAAAAAAAAAGAAAAAGAAAAAAAGAGTGTGACCAGTGGAGGTACCTTATACAGGTGGAATCCACAGTTTGTCCCTGGGAGCCCGTCCTGTCCATATATATATATATATGGGACGCAACCTCTCGTGTTCCATCATTTTAACTTGACCAAGATGTGTACTGGCTTTTACTTATTTTGCTTTAGTAGAAAATGCTTTCTTTTGTCTTGGAAGCCCCACCTATTACCTGTCCCAGCACCTGTGCACCAGCTTCCCGTCCCCCTTCTGGGATCTTCGATGCAGCTAGCCTTGCTTATGGCATCTCCCTTTCTGCATCTCTTCATTGGAAGGATGTGACTTCCCAGATCCAGTTCTAAACTCACTCATTTTCTCCTCATCTGAGTCTGGCTACACTGACCTGTCTGCTCTCACATTCAGAGACTGGATTTCTGCGACCTCTGCCTGACTCCAGCATCCACGCACAACCTCCCACCTCTGTGCATAGTGTCCTGGATTTGCCTGCTGGTTCCTGAATTGTTTTTTTCTCTTTAAATATGTTCAACATACTCATTTCAAAGGCTCTATTGGAATGTTCTATCATCGCTCACTGTGGGAGCACATGCTCCCAGCTGCCCTCAGAGTAACTCACCCCTGGTGGATTTTTCTCCATGGCAGCCTCTTGTGCCCTAATTTGCAGAAACATTCCCCCTTCCAGGACATGGGATTTTTACAAAATCTAGGCAATATTTGTATTTTTACTTCTTTAAATGGTCTTCCCACAGGACGGGGGTACCAACCCCACCTCACACACATGCGTGATTCAGGCAAGGGTTTCTGAGTTCATTCTATCAACAAACCCCTGACTGAGCACTGACTGTGACTTCAGTGGTCAGGCATGTGGTCGTTGACCCCTGAGCCCACCCCAAGGCTGCCTAGCTTGCCGGGGGGCTTTCAGTCCCCTTTGCACAGGGAGGGAGGCCCTGAGACCCCAGGCAAGCCTGTCCCTGGCCCCTGTGTGGGGCCCATGTGGGCCTTACTCCTGGTCTTCAGCGGCTCCTTCTGCCCAGTTAGGAGCCCCTTCTTCACGTCCAGATCAGAGATTCTCATCCCTTTTCTCTCCTCTGTACGTTTCTTGAACCATCAGCATCTCTGTGCAGGGGTCGGGGGTGGGGCTTGTTTCCTGGCTGCATATGAGCTGCTGAATCTCTGGTGTTGCGTGAGATTAGCACCCCCTCTGGCCCACCCCCTTGCCCTCTCGCAGCACGGGGACCCCCTCCCTCAGGCTGGGATCCCAGAGCCAAAGTGGGTCTTTCCCTTTGAGCCAGCAAATGAGGGCCAGGCCTCAGGTGGGGAGGAGGTCGGCCTACCCCCGGGCTGTGCCTGGACCTCTCCCAGGACCCTGCGCCCCATCCCCTGGGGTGTAGGGGGGCATCTGCACCTGGGCTGTCTCCGCCCCAGGAAGGAGTTGGCAAGGTGGGTTCATGGTGGTCAGCGCTGCAGGCATCGTCCCCAGGGGTGCCTCTGAGTCCTCCCCTCCAGGGAGGGCCGACCTGACCCCAAAGTCCCCGCCAGGCCACCTGTGCCCCTCTGCCCACCACCCCACGTCTGCCCATCTCTTCTTCCTCCACGTGGAGAAGACCTGGTGCCAGAAGCCCAGGAGCAGGGCCGGAACCCACATCGGCCTCCCCACCTGTGAACCAGCGGGGCTGGGCCGGCCCTGAGACTCTTCGCCTGTGCACTACACATGCGGCGTCATCAGAACACAGAGACGATCGTCCTCAGCCTCGAGGCTGCTCCCCTTGACTCCTCACCTTGCAACCAAAGCCAGAGCCCAGCACCTGCCACCAGCTCCCCGCCTGGGGTAGGGGCGTCAGGGCACCGGGGTGACTGCTGCTGCTTAGCAGGCCCTGGGGTCAGCGGTGCTGGGTCACCTGCCTTGGATGGTGGGGCAAGTGGCTCTGGTGGCCCAGGGCGGGGTGTCAGGAGGCACCTCCCGTGCGGGCAGCTGCCGAAAGGAAGAGCAGCTTCCCTCCAGCTGGGCACGGTTCCTGCTGCTTCTCCGCAACATTTGATTAAAACAAGCCTCCAGCTCCTCTCCCACCAAAAAAAAGGGGGGGGGAGAAAAATACAGCTAAAAACTGGGGAAGGTTTCTAAACGAGCATCTGTCGGAAGCACGGGGCCAGCAAACTCAATTATAAGCATCTCCGGAAGCTATGAAAAAATCAATCTCCTTTCATCATGGAAATAATGAAATTTTCCATATTCCTGCCCAAAATGGTGGCTCCCAGAGCAGTCCAGAGCCTGGCAGCGGCCTTGCCCCCCCAACATGGTCCCAGGAAGGCAATGGGCACCGGGGCTGCTCTGTGTGGGGCCCGGAGGACACAGGCTGGGAGGCCTGGCGGTGGCACCACTGCCAGAGGAAGCTGCTCCCTGGTGTCCGCAGGTGCCCCACGTCCTCGTTCACAAGGACCAGGACCTGGGGGGAGGTGAGGCCCGGGGACCAGGACGCGGAGGGAGGCGAGGCCCGGGGACCAGGACATGGGGGGAGGCGAGGCCCCCCCGACCATGGGGCTGGCAAGCTGCCCAGGCCTCCCCCTGGACACTGGGGTCTGAGCCCCTCTCCCCGAAGGGAAGCCCACAGCTCACATGTGGCCCCTGGGCCCCAGAGCCAGGCCATGTGCTCCCGCATGGTGCAGGGGGAGCACAGGGCTCAGTGCCCTGTGGGCTCGCCACACCCCACAGCCAGAGGGACCACCAAGGTCCTAGGGATCCCACAGGGAAGGCCCCAGGCTGCCCAGTCTTCGGGGTCTGGGTTCCACCTCCCAGAGGCAGACTTGGGTCTTGGCCTGGGTGGGTCTCCACAGCGTCAGACCTGGGTGGCCCTACGGGGGGGGGGGGGGGGGGGGCGGTTCCCCAGAGAGATTGGTCTGCAGTAGGCAAACAGCTGAGCCAAACCCGGGGCCCAGGGCAACTCCGGCAGCCTGGGGTCGTTCAGGCAGGGCCGAGGCTGCAGGTGCAGCAGGGGGGCCCTGCCCATGGCCCGGACAGTCTTACGGGGACCCAGTCGCCACTTCCATTCCCCTCTGCACCCACCCGGTACCTCGAGCCTCCCAGGGACCCCATCCCTGCACCGCCGGGTGCTGGGACTCCAGGCCCCTGTGCCCCGCTGGCCCCGGCACCATCCTCCAGGCCCGGCCGACGCGGCCTTCAGACGGCGTCTCGTTGGGAGCCACAGTTAAAGACCTTGATTCCTGGGCAGAGGCTGATTCCGAGACGGTAGCCCACGGGTGGGAAGGAGGCGCTTCAGGGAAGCCAGGGGAGGGCCTGGAGGGGCTACTGCCGGGGGCCGCGGGGCCTTGGTGGCTAGGAGGGGACACTGGGCCAGCCCAGACCTACAGGGCCCCGCTCAGGCTCCTGGACCCGGGACCCCGTGCCCTCCGCGCTCAGCCCACCCGGGAGACTCAGGGACGCCTCGGGGATGCCTCAGGGACACCACAGCTCGCCAGGACCCCACAGTCCAGAGTCCACACTCTCCCGGCCAGACCGCAGCCTATGGTCAGGCGGCGCGAAGCCTCTCAGGGTGCAGCTGCCTGGGAACCAGGGGTCCCGACCACAGCCCCACGGAGCAGGTGCCTGAGTGGCCGGTGGGCAGCCGCAGGGAAGGCCGTGGAAGCCCCCAGGGCCCGGGAGCCACTGCCCCTCCGCACCCCCCCACGCTGACCTGGGATGGATGCCCGTGGGGCTCTGGGGACCGAGGAAATCCTGTGCATGGTCCACAGGGCCCGTGGCCTCCAGGCTGATGGGGAGCAGGGCCAGCTGGTTCCCACAAACGACCCCCAGGGTGGGGCGCGAGGGACACTCCTCCGGGAGCTTCCAGCTGTTCTAATGTTGACACCTTGCTGGAGGGAAAACCACCTTTACCTGGACAACGGCAAGGCCTCCCGAGCAGAGGAAAACCCTCCCGATGTCCCTTTCCTCACCTCCGGCCCCCGGCGTGGACCCTGACCCCTGCCAGCCCCACAGACGTCCTTCCTGCCCTGGCCCGGCCCAGGCTTTCCTGAAACCTCCGTTTTGCACCCAAGACGCCTCGAGAATTCTTTCTTGGTTGTCGGCCCGATCTCAGTTACCTTCCAAGACTCCAGGAGCGATGATCCCCGCTCGGCTGCCCGTGGGATGTCCCGGAGCCGCGGCCCCGACGCCGCCAGGCCCCTCCTCGGCCCCGTGGGCAGGACGTGCTGCGTTTTCCAGTTTCACCGAAAGGACTGTTCCATCCATGAGCAATGGCCTCCGGCCTGCAGTGCGGGGACGGCCTGGGCAGTCTTAGCAAAGCGGGGGGACTGCCCCGAGGGCGGGACCAGCTGCCCACTGGTAACAGGCCTGGGGGACGCGGGGGGAGGAAGCCCTGCGGGGCCCCCACGGTGCGGATCCCCCATGGTGCAGACCCAAGGGCCCCGTGGGCCCCACTGTCCTGATGCTTGGGCCACTTTTTGCCTCCAGCCAAGTGTTAATGTTGAGGCGGACGGGCTTCCTGGAGGAGGAAGCACTCAGCACCCCTCGGTGCAGCCGGGGGACTTTCTCCCTGGTTCCCCCAACAGCTCCGGCGGCTACGAGCAGAGACAACGATCCATCCCCCGCACCACGCAGCCCCTCCCCTCCCAGAGCCCAATTCCCCTGACACAGGGGTCACGACACCCCCACCCCCTCCCCTCGTCCCCCTTCAGGGGCCCGGCCAGCAGCATCCAGCCAGGGCCAGTGGCCCGGGAAGCGGGTACCACATCCGTCCGTCCAACAACATCCAGGGTGGGTGGTCCGGACACGAGCACGGGCTGGGGGGCTTGTTTCCTAATGAAACCCAAAGCTTCCTGCCCCACGGCTGGCACACGGTTCCCCGGGAGCAAAAGCAACACGCAGGCTGGGTGGAGAGGCCAGGGGACTTCCCGGAGGGGGAGGAAAGGCAGGCTCCTGGCCCTCCCCCGGGGCTGCAGCAGGAGGTCAAGGCTCAGTGTCTCTATGGCCCAAGGGTCCCGGGATGTGGGGCCCGTGGTCCGGAGGTGCTGGGGGACCCTGAACAGCATTTGGGGGTGGGCGGGAGTGACCCAGGGGTTCGGGGGCAGGTCAGCCGCCTGGCACTGCCCAGGTCGACTCAGGATGTGGGCGCTGGAACCGTGGCCTGGGAACCAGGGGCCCCAGGAGTGTGGCCCCCACTGCCCACCCGCCCCACTGCTACAGGAAACCGTCCCCATAGGTTACCGGTCGCCACACACGCGGCACCAAGACCCTAGAAACGCAGCCCCTTTCCAGTCTCCGTGTCTACACTCGTCAAAGAGCCCCCACGACCTCTGCCCGCAGCAAGGTCACCGCAGCCGCAATGGGGGCCGGCGTGCTCCCGGCCGCCCCACCCCAGGGCCTCTCATGCCTGCCCTCGCCCACCTTGTCACAGTTCACGTGTTTGTGCACAAAAGTGTGTTCTGTGGAGAATCGTGGTTGCTGTTTGGAGCACACAAGACAGGTGAACACTCGTACCAGTGACTTATGGAAAACTCTGGGTCCTTCAGGGCCGCTCAGGAGACAAGGCTGGGAGCAGCGGCAGAAGACTCGAGGGACGTCCCCACGTATTCATGCATCCTAACCAGTGACATCCCGCTAAGCGATGGGCACTGCCATCCTGGGGGGCGGCCGTGCAGCAGGGGCCATGGGTATGCATCCCGGTGGGGCATGCAAGGTGAATGCGGCCACGAAAGGGGCGAGCCCGGGAGATGAGCCCCCTACCAGGGCCCCCGAGCCCAGGACCACCCCAGTCTTCTGCTGGCGGTGGCAGGAGGCCTCGTGGGTGGCACCTGGACACCGTGCCTGGGCCTCACCCTCCAGCCCCACTACCTCCGCCGTTTGCCCGGCATCCTTGTGCTGCTGCTGCCCAGAAGCCCCTGGCATGGCCATCCCAAATCCAGGACGTCCCTGCAGGGCAGGTGAGGGAGCTCCACCTGCTCCCCACTACCAAGCTCAGGGAGGGCGCCGTCTGGCCACCCCCAGTCAGGCCCCCACTGAGCCGCGGGCGAGAGTCGAATCCTCCCCCAGGCCTGGTGCGCTGCCGGGTTGGGACAGAGTAGATGCTCCATAAACAGGCAACTCCATCCCGGTTTGTCCCTGTGTCCCCAAAATAACGAATGGGACCTCGCTCCCCAAAGGGCCCCCTTTGGCCAATGAGGCATGTGTTTTCCTATCAATAAGTCGATCAACAGTGTTGGACGGGAGCGGCCGCCCTGAGATCCAGGACTGTACGGTCCCCGCATACGGCTGTGGGTTACAGATGCGCCGCCAAGCGGTGGGGCGCACCGAGGCGGCACCCAGGTCGTCAACACCGGCTGCACCTGTGACAGCAGGAGCACCCCCCGGGAGTGTGTCTCCCTTCGCGCCTCTCCTCCGGAGCTTGCTTCGCTGCACTTCCAGACGTTTCAGGTCAGTCTGTCTAAAAGCCTCTGCCTCAATTTCAAGCAACAAGCGGATCCCACTTGCTAATCTGACAATGAGGACAATCCGGGAGGGCTTGAAACGTTCCAGAAAGAGGCCCCAGCGAGGCGGTGACGGCCGTCCCAGAGAAGGGCCCGGGCCACGGATGGCGGGGGCCTCAGGGCTCCCAAGGACCACGGCCCAGGGGACTGGAAGACACAGAAGGACATGGAGCTCGTGGAGGAAAGCTTGCGCTCAGCTCAGAAAAAGCAGCAGGGGGGATCCCTGGGTGGCGCAGCGGTTTGGCGCCTGCCTTTGGCCCAGGGCACGATCCTGGAGACCCAGGATCGAGTCCCACGTCAGGCTCCCGGTGCATGGAGCCTGCTTCTCCCTCTGCCTGTGTCTCTGCCTCTCTCTCTCTCTGTGACTATCATAAATAAATAAATTAATTAAAAAAAAAAAAAAAAGAAAGAAAGAAAAAGCAGCAGGGAGACCCGGAGCGAGGTGGAGAAAGGATACACCCGTCCCATGAGGGTACCGCGGGGCCGTCGGCCTCATGCCACGCGAAGGATGCGCCACATGGCAGCAGGTCCCAGAGTCACTGATCAGGACGGCGTCCGGCGGGGGTGCCCACACGCCCGCCCGGAGCAGGATCGAGCTTTCCTCCATTCCTGGGAACGTGATTTGACAAAACAAATCAAACACATCCATATGCCAAATAATCCTCTTTTTAAAATAGATCATCCAAATTACCGGGGGGGGGGGGGGGGCAGGGGGGACAACTCTTGGACTCAAAGGCATCCGTCGCACTATTATTTATGAAATGAAAGTTCAGACAGCTTCGGCATCCAGCAACAAGAAATAGGTAAATTGCCGTGTATCCGTCCACTTGGCAATACGCACAACATCCTCTGGTAGGCAAAATACCGTGGACGTGCTGATGACAAAATGTTAGATTAAAAATTACAAAATGCGGGATCCTTGGGTGGCTCAGCGGTTAAGCATCTGCCTTTGGCTCAGGGCGTGATTCCTATCTGGGAATCGGGTCCCACGTCGGGCTCCCTGCATGGAGCCTGTTTCTCCCTTTGCCTGTGTCTCTGCCTCTCTGTGTCTCTCAGGAATAAATAAATAAAATCTTTTAAAAAATAAAATAAAGTAAAAATTTTTTTTAAAAAATTACAAAATGCCTTTGGGATACAATTAAGTCTAAGTGCTAAAAAATGTTCCTGGAGGAAAATACTGGAATGAAAGCAACCGAAGTATAACAGGAGAGTTACCCTTGGTTGGTGGATCTACAGATGACTTTAAAAATCCTACTTTTAAGTATTTTTCAAATTCCTTTAAATAAACACACATCACTTACGTAATGTAATGATGTGTCATACGTATTTTTTAATTGAGACCAATTAAATACATCTTAATTAATATATCTTAAATTAATACGACCAATTAATTTGAGACCAAATTAATACGATTTCATTATTTGGGCACCTCTGAAAGGTCCAACGGAGGCATCACCTCCCACTCCCATCCGTGAGCCCAGGACACTGGTGCCACTGGCTCGGAGGGCATGAGCCCTGAACAGCCCATCCCCCAGGCAGCATGACCCCCGTGGGCCTCCCATTAACACCAGTGAGGAGATGGGTGTTCTCCAGAGGGCCTGTGGCAGCCAGACTCTGTTACATGAATAAATCCCATCAAAACGGGCAGATCTCCAAGCCCACGTGGCCACTGCATGTGGAAGTCACATGGGTCTGCTTACTGCTCACTGACAACTCCCCACAAGGAGGGCAGGGACCCCAACTGTGCGTCCCCCACTGGGTTCCCAGGGCCTGCACCCCAGCTCGGCCCAGAGGGTTCCTGGATCCACAGCCAGTGGACTAACCCATCACAGCTGTTGCCCAGGAGGGCCTGGGGCCGGCAACAGCCTCCTGGAGTTGGTGTCAGACCTCCAGCCCCTCTGGGCACCTCCGGGCAAGCCTTCCACAGGGGCAGCCCCACCATCTGCAGCCCAGCCTGCTTCTGGGGCCGAGACCCAAGCCCAAGCTTTCTCTGAGCTTTCTCTTGCTTCCCCCAGGACTCGGACTCCAGTCCACACCACACGCATTCTGTTTCCTCCTTGGGGGGCTTTGGAGAGGACTTACCCCCACCACCCACCCCAGGAACTAGAAGTGCTGAACTGTGCTTGGTGGAAAGGGGTGCTTGCCCCCCAAGGAGCCCCATGTACCCCTGAGGATGGCCCAGCTCAGCAGGCATAAGGGCTGCCTTCCCTTGCCCTTGACCTCCCGAGGGCAGTCAGGAGGGGGCTAGCCAGACCCCACGTCCATGCAGGTTTCTGTCCGACTTGGATGGACAGGTCCACAGGGTCACGGGCTGCCCTTGCTCAGAGTGGTGAGACTGCCGTTCCTCCAAGCAGGGGCTGGGCAGAGGCCGGGCAGCAGGAGCCCACCGGGAGTCGGGATCATAGACAGGCAAACAGACACAGCTGGTAAGGAACTGAGGACAACAGCTGTCAAGGAGCAACACTGATCACACCTCGGACCAAGACCAGGGCCATTTCTCTGGGTGCAAACCTACTGTTTCAAGATGCCGAGCCAGTGAATCTGAGAGTTCATGTGCGATAGAAAACTTCCCAGGTAACCTACCAAAGCTGACATACAAAGAAAAAGAAAACATAAACGGCCATATACATAAAACGTATTGAATCCACAATTTAAAACTTTTCCTCAAAAACAAATGTTTTCCAGGGGGCTTCACCAGTGAATAATGCCAACTATTTAGGGGAGAAATAATGTCAATCTTACACAAACTCCTCCAAAGAATAAAGGGTGAAATTTCCCGACTCACTTATGGAGGCGGCATAGTTTTGATGCTTAAATATGATCCAGATATTATTTTATTTTAAATTTTTATTTTTTTTCTATGATAGTCACACAGAGAGAGAGAGAGAGAGAGAGAGGCAGAGACACAGGCAGAGGGAGAAGCAGGCTCCATGCACTGGGAGCCAAACGTGGGACTCAATCCCGGGTCTCCAGGATCGTGCCCTGGGCCAAAGGCAGGCGCCAAACTGCTGCGTCACCCAGGGATCCCTGATCCAGGTATTATTTTAAAAGTTCAAATGAGGGGCTCCTGGGTGGCTCAGGATTGAGCATCTGCCTTCGGTCAACACGTAATCCTGGAGTCTCAGGTTTGAATCCCACGTCGGGCTCCCTGCATGGAGCCTGCTTCTCCCTCTGCCTGTGTCTCTGCCTCTCTCTCTGGGTCTCTCATGAGTAAATAAATAAAAATCTTTTTAAAAAATAAGTAAATAAAAATAAAAGTTGTAGTGATGGACCATTCTTACTTCAATGGCAGCGTCAAGACAAGGAATGAGCAAGCCAGCCCAGCAGCCTATCGAAGGAGAACGGCCTGGCTCAGTCCAGAAGGCCAAGTGGGTTTCACGTGTGGGAATCAGTCAGTCCCTGTGATTTGCCACATTGCTGCCGAGCTGAAGGGGGTTGACAGGGGAAGTTTGCTGGGAAAGCAAACGCCGCTCTGTCCCTCCCTGACCACAGGTGCTGGCATCAGGGGCCCAGACACAGACCTGGAGAAAGAGGTGGAACCGGGTGGAGGTGGCTGCTGGGGTGGAAATGGCCAGAGGGAGATGGCAGCTGGGCAGGCGCGTTCTCTGAGCCTCAGGGGACACCCCCCTCCCCAAGCCCACCTGAGCCAGACCCCACAAGTCACAGTGCTGCTGTTGGGCAGCAAACCCCGTCCTGGACACAGCCACTAGCCCCTCTACAGCCTCCCAGCCCTTGAAAACTCGGCCAGGGCCACCAAAGGGCTGAAATTGCGAGCAAATCAGCAGGTGCTGGACTTCTCAGACACGGTTTTGAAGCGGATGTGCTTTTGTTTCAAAGTGAAATCGATTCTTCTGGAAAAGGTGCCCGTTCTTATCGATATGGAAGTGAATATTAAGGGAATGCGCTCAATTCAGTTTCCAGAAAACTTCTCTGTTCAGAACGACTCAAGCATGTGAATTTATCTTTTTAGCTGTAAGTTTTACGAAACCAGCACCAGGTCACGTGCACCCGTGAAAATTCAGCCTGCAATCGAAGACACACACCAGATGCCAGAGCCTTGGTAGGAAGGACGTGGAGCAGCAGGTGGGTCATTCAGACCAGTTCCTTGCTGGATGGTTTCTGCACACACTGGACTCAATAAAATGCACTGTGGAAATGAGCGCTGCCTCTTCTCACTTTTCAGCGTGGCTGCCAGGAAGCATGAGCCGATGGACAGGCTGACTGCGTCTGAGGGCGCTCCACCTCCCTCGGACAATCCCAGGCTCGCGTCGTGGAAACACGGTCTCCCACGGCCCCATGCCTCCGGCCTTCGCAGGGCGGGCAGGAGAGGCAGCCCCCTTCACCTGCCGGGCGCCGCAAGACCCCGAGCGGAGGCCCCGGGGTAGGACACGGACACTGCGTGCCTTCAGCGTCTTTACGGCAGAGAGAAGACGCCGCAGGGCAGTCGCGGTCACAACAAACTGCCTCGCGCTGGCCAAAGCGGGGACGGCGTGCGCATGGACAGGAGAGAGAACACAGCGCAGACCCTCATCAATACGCTAGATGGTGAGCGCCAGTCACCGCCGTGGCTGTCGTGTCACGGCCCCAAGCCACATCCGAGAGCTGGCAAGTGAGGGGAAGACTCCCATTTACCGGACCCTCCAGCACAAATTCCGTCTTGATGTAGCCAGGTGGATGAGGGAAAGAGGAAAGACCCCGGCCAGCCCAGAAGGGAGCAGCACCCCGAGCCCCATGGTGCACATCCTGACCCGGCACAGAGTCAGCAGGGACACCAGGCCGCCGCCAGCAAAGCCCACGGCGTGGGGACATCTGCTGGGCAAGCAGCTCATCCTGCTTTTCTAGTGAATTCTGGCAGGGGAGGGACAGCTAGAGGACCGACAGGGGGGTCCTGGCTGGGGATCCCCCCCCAAGCTCCAGACAGAGGAGCCCCAGCCGGGTTCAAGGTGTGGGAACAGCATCGTGGTGGTTTCTAAAGGGGCTCTCGCCTCTAGGCACGCAGACGGGAGCACACTCTGCGGGGACCGATCTGGGGTCTGCCTCAAAGCAGGGGTGGGCCACGGGCGCTGCTCTGTGCCCCTTGGTCCCCAAACCCGCCACGAACCACATCCAGACTCAACAGAGCCCCCGGCTCCACCTCAGGGGAGAGCGAGCCCACGGCCTGGCCGGACTGAGGGACCGTAAACCGTGGGGCCTGCTCCCGGTCCTCACGGAGACACCCCTCCCACTGGGGGACACCCGGCTCTCCGCTGGCGTTCCACTTCGCCTCCGGGAGCCAGCACGCCGGGGGTGGGGTCTTGGAACCTGAACTAAGGTCCCCGAGGGCTCGGCAGAGGTGGAGCAATCGAAGCGCATCTAAAGGAAGGGCCAGGGCCTTGCAGCAGTATTTGATTATGCGCCTTTATCACACGAAATCAAATTCCCTCGTACAGCCTGTAAGCTACGGGGAAGGGAGGCGGAGTGTCCACGGGACCGTCACGCGCCCCGGTGCCTGTGCAGAACCCGCGGCTGAGCCGGCGCCGTCGGTGGCACCTCACCAAGACAATCTGAAAGGTAACAACGGCTTAAATGACATGTTCACCTTCAGCAAATAGACCTCGGCTGCTCAGGATGGCGACACTGTCCTGCCCCAGGCTGGTCTAGACGCGGGCTTGTCAGAAATAGGCGTCAACTCTCATTACGCTCCCGAGGGTAAATCCCACTTATCAGGCCCTGCAGAGCCCGGGATCCCGACACCCCACTTTAGAGCCAGCCAGCCCCCCTGCCTCGACCCTCCCGGCTCCAGAGACACTGCCTGGCTTTGCACCTGCCGACACAGATGGGCATGCGGAGAGCCGTGTTATTAAGTTACTTGGTGCCACGGGAGGGGGATGGAACGCCCTCTCTGGCCAGGAAGTGACTCGCTCCCAAAGCACACTCCCCGACACAGGAGCCTGGGTCTCGAGTCCTAACTTCAGCGACCAGAGGAGCATCCTTGCATGTCACAGAGGGACGCAGAATGAGGACCACACACCGGGTCTGCGCCGGACGTGCAGCCTGTGTGCCATTCGGGGGGTCAGTGCTCTGACCTGGGCTGTTGGACCCCCCCCTGAATCCCCGGATTCATTCTAGTGCAGAGACCGCCACCCCCGTCCCCCAGGGAAGGAGGAAGACAATCCCAAATCCCACCCATAGCCCAGCCGCTATGTGCTGGGGTCGGGGATGAGCCGTAAGGGGTCAGTGGCGCTGCCTGGAATGGGTGCTTGTGTGTCGGGCCAGGGGCCCTGGAAACATTGCCTGCCCGGACCTGCCCCCCAACACCCTGCTGTCCCCAGAGGGCTCCCCAACACCCACTGCCCGGGTCAGTGTCTCCACAGGACCTCTCCGCAGCTCCAGGGGTGAGGGAGGCAGAGGCATGGCCACCCGCACAACCAGCGAGACTCGGTGGGGTGCACAGGGGGGCTCGCTGGCTGAGTGCTGGCCCAGCAGCCCTTCCTGGTCAGCATCCATTTCCTAGCTGTGCCACGTGGCTCTTGGGGAGTGTCCCCTCCTAGGACAGGAGGGGTTCTGAGGCCCAGCAGACCCCGACTTGGAGGCTGGAGCGGGTGGAAAGCTCAGCCGCCCTGGCCTGGGTCTGTGACCTCTGAGCCGCCCCTGCGCACCCCCACCCCCACCAGCTCCCAGCAGAGGCCAGGGCGCACTCGTCAGGGTCTCAGGAGCAGGAGGTACAGAAGCCCCGTCACACTGCCCCGAGGGTGTGCTGGCCCTCCAGGACCAGAGGACACGGCTTGTCACCTGGGCCCCAGAGCCGCTGCCCGGCTCTGCCTCAGTCTCCCCAGTCCCCACTGCTGAACGGCTTCTCCATAGACTGGGGCCACATCAGTGTCCTCTGGCCTCTGAGCAGTGTCTGCCAGTGGGGGAGGACTGGTGTCCAGCTCAGATCCCACAAGGCTCAGATCCCACCAGCCCCTGTGGCCGAGGGCGACCCGCTCTGAGGGTCAGTCTGGGGCACCGGGGGAGGGGAGGTGTGGAAATGGCCCCTGGGGGCCACGAGGGTGAGAACCTTGGATGCCTCGACCGTGTCCACGGGCTGCCTGCGTCCAGCAGCCCCTGCCCACACCCCCTGCCCTCAGCCCATGGGGCCACTCGGCCCAGATGTGAAGAGCAGTACTGGGAATCAGGGGCGTCTGGGTTCAAATCCTGACCACCCACGGTTTCCTGGGAAGTCACACAACCTCACTAAGCTACAGCTTCCTTGAGGGCAAAATGGGAATAACTCCCCAAGACTGGCACGGCTGCAGGTCGGCGAGGTTAGCGCCTCCAGCACAGGCACCACCACCGTGGGCTCCGCTGGCCGTGCACTGAGAGCCATGCCGGCCACTGCCACCCCTGGCATGGGCCCACGTGCGCTCCTAGGTGCCCGTTGGGACCTCCGCCCCCACCCAGCACACGGCGGCTTAGGGATCCTCGGGTGCGTTCCCACGGGAGCGCAAGGCTCTGGCGTGAGGGGCTATGGGTGAGAGCGCCTCTCGGGAACCGACTCTATGTCGGGTCCCTGCTCGACCTTAGGGGAGCCTCACCCCAGATTCAGCTTTTGCTCCTGCAGAGTCGCCACAAACAGGGTCACTTCTCGGTGACAGAGGTCACAGCATCCGTCCTATACACTTAACAGTACTTGAAAGCTCCTGAAGCAAAAACTGCTACAGTCAGGGCACCTGGGCTGCTCTGTGGTTAGGTGTCTGTCTGCCTTCAGCTCAGGTCGTGACCCCGGTCCTGGGATCGAGTCCGACGTGGGGGTCCCTGCTCCTCCCTCTGCCTCTGCCCCCCTCCACTTGTTTTCTCACTCTCATGCTCACTGTCTCATGAATAAATATATATTTTTAAAAGACAAAAACGGGGATCCCTGGATGGCTCAGCAGTTTAGCGCGTGCCTTTGGCCCAGGGTGTGATCCTGGAGTCCCAGGATGGAGTCCCACATCGGGCTCCCTGCATGGAGTCTGCTTCTCCCTCCTCCTGTGTCTCTGCCTCTCTCTCTCTCTCTCTCTCTCTCTCTCTCTCTCTGTCTATCATAAATAAATAAATCTTTAAAAAAATTAAAAAAAAAAAGACAAAAACAGACAGGATTTGAAACATAAAGAGATAAGTTCACAATTATGGTCGATTGCGATACCACCGTCACAGTAGTTGGGGGGACGAGTGACCAAACCTCAGTGCAGACACGGAACAGGGAGCAACGCGATCCACCTGTCACCTCGGGAAGGTCCTGGAGCAGGACCCACACCGTGTCCAGTGGGCGGAGGGTCGGCACTATGTCTGAGAGCCCTTGCCCACCGGGACGCACACCCTCCAGGCTGTTCCCCACACAAGGACCCGAGCGCAGAGCCCAGAGCAGCAGGTCCCCCGGAACCCTGCAGGTGCCCAGAGCCCACCTGGCCGGTCAGAGCCGACCCCTGGCTCTGGGAGGGGTCAGGGCTGCAGGGCTGAAGCCCCTGGGACGCCCCGGCCTGCTTCTCCAGAAAGGGTGGGAGCCCTCCCAGCATCCTGGATTAAGTATCAGCAGTTAGGAAAAAAGAAACATCAGAGAGGAAATCAGTGAAAGAAAAGAAGAATAGAGAAAATCGATAAAACCAAAGGCTGGCTTTTAATTTAGCCAAGATTTTCAGATGTGACACAAAAAACTTAATCCTTTATCTCAAAGAACCTTGAGAAATTGATGAAGAGGCTCAGGATGGGAAAAGGGCCTCAGGAACTGGAAAGTCAGGCAGCGAGCGTCCCCGCAGCTGCTTCTAGGGTCAGGAGAGGGCGCCTCTGGGTCCCTGCCGGGGGAGGAGGGGTGCGGGGTGGAGGGGGCCCAGGGGCGGAGGTGGAGGTGGAGCTGAAGGGGCGTGGGGGGGCAAAGGGCGGAGGGGGTGGGAGGGGGTGGGGGCGGGGCAGCAGGGCAGGTGCACTCCCACCACCAGGCTGGCCTCAGGGACCACGCCCCCCCACCCCCACCCACCCTGTACCCCCCATCCCCCCCACCGCAGGCAGGGACGGGTGAGCCAGGCCGCAGAGGACCCACCGCACTTGGTTTCCCAGGCGGGTCACCAGGACCCCGTCTCAAAACTCTGGTTTTATAAAATGATTGTCTGCAAAGCGGAGGATTCAGGCCCAGGGTTCAGGAAGACGCAGCAGCACCTTCCGATGACCCGGTGGGATGCGGCCTCCCCGTGCCCCCGAGGCGCCCCCACCCCCCGCCTCCGCGCCCAGGGACAGGCAGGACAGGAGGGCACTGCTGCCCCCACCACCACCCAGGCCGGGCCTGCCCTCCGCGGTCCACCTCCTGCCCCCCCGCCCCCCCCCAGCTCCAGCACCTTGGTGGCGCTCAAGCAGGTGACCCCGGCCCCGGCGGGTCCCCAGGGGCCTCCGTGCCCTGGGTGGCAGTGGCCTCGCCAAGCGGGGCCCTGAGCCTGGACGGCTGTGGCGGCCAGGGAGAGGGCCACAGCAGGGTCGGGGCAGGGACCTGGGGGCTGGGCTGCAACAAGTACCTGTGCACAACTTCGCCGAGAGACATGTGGTGTGTGGACACGGGATGCACGTGTGCAGCAGGCCGCACAGACCCTACACGCCCGTGTGCGGTGCACCTATGCATGCTTGCACATGCACACATGGCTCGCGATGCACAGGTGCACACATGTAGGTCAGCAGCTGGGGGTCCTCCAAGGCCCCAGCCACCCAGCTGCTGACCATGGAGCTGTCACACCCAGCCCTGCTCGTTCCTTGGAGGCGCCCCTGCCACCCTGGGGTGATAGGAAGAAACCAGGGGACGGCCTGGTCACAGCCCAATGTGCCGCCCCATGCGCTCTGCAGGCAGAGCCCCCCAGGCCCTCCCCGCCGCCCCGGCCTGGGACCTGCCAGATTGGCAATTTGATTAGAAGATGGAATAACGCTGCAGTGATCGAGTATGTAATTTATTTAAATGGAACAAAATGCGACACGCTATCGCCGGAACCCAGAACTATACCTGTAGGAGCTTATTTGACACAAATTGAGATTTCAAGGTTTACAGATATTGCAAATGAAAACTCCCCAGAGGGCGTCAATAAGAGTTCACTGGTTCCTTTTATTTGGTTTGAATTAATCACAAGATGGGGGGGGGGGGCAAAATAAGGTCTATTTTTTGAGGGTTTTTAAATAAAATCATTCTAAGAAGCATATGTTCCTTCCAGAGATATAATTAAATTTCCAAATCGTGGCTTCCTCTCTCCCCTTCTGCCGTCAGCGCGTGAAAGGAATTCGCTAATACTCAAGCACCGGAGAAGTTTCTGCTCACTTCTGAGTCTACACCCACGTAGCCAGAGCAGCCCCTTGGGGGCCACAATAGCAGAGAGAGAGCAGTGCGCGTGCACAGAAACTGGAGCCCAGCCGCTGCCCTGGCCAACAGGCCTCCTTCTCGTCCTTTCCTCTTCCTGGTGGATTTTTTTTTTAATTTTTATTTATTTATGATAGTCACAGAGAGAGAGAGAGAGGCAGAGACACAGGCAGAGGGAGAAGCAGGCTCCATGCACCGGGAGCCCAACATGGGATTCGATCCCGGGTCTCCAGGATCACGCCCTGGGCCAAAGGCAGGCGCCAAACCGCTGCGCCACCCAGGGATCCCTTCCTGGTGGATTTTTAAAACATTCTGTTATTGGGGCAGCCTGGGTGGCTCGGCGGGTTAGCACCTGCCCTCAGCCCAGGGCGTGACCCCGGGGTCCCAGGATCGAGTCCCACGTCGGGCTCCCCGCATGGAGCCTGCTTCTCCCTCTGCCTGGGTCTCTGCCTCTCTCTCTCTCTCACTCTCTCTCTCTCTCTCTCTCTCTCTCATGAATAAATAAATAAAATCTTTTTTAGAAAATTCTGTTATTGGCTCAGCTGGGAGCACACGCAACTCTTGACCTCGGGGTCGTGAGTTCGAGCCCTGTGTTGGGTGTACAGACTATTTAAACATAAAATTGTTAAAAAATAAAACGTATGAGTATTTTGTCGTCAGCGGGCACTGCACTCCCGTCTGTGTGGCCAGCGGCAACAGGAGGCTGTGTCCCAAAGCTCTTGCTGCGTAACAAGCATCCCTGACTCAGGGGCCCTAAACGGCCAACGTGCCTACTTGCTCACAAGTCCATAGGCCAGCTGGGTACGCTGGTCCCACGTGTGTGAGGCCAGGTGTGAGCTGGGGCGTGCAGCTCTGCTGACGACAGCCGGGCACTTCCATGTGTGGGGGTTCCCGGGCGGCTGGCTGGTCCAGGAGGGCCGTGTCAGGCGCCTCTGGGCTGCCATCCTGCAGCGCCCTTGGCTGGCTTCACTGCCCGGGGGAGGCAGGGGTGGCGGTCCCTGACCCACACGTCAGAGGCCCCCTGAGGCCAGGCCTCCCGCGGGCACCCTGTCACCCGCAACGATCGAGGGCGCAGACCAAAGAGCCGGGGGATGGACTCCCTGTCTTTCGGCGGCACAGTGATGGCCAGAGAATATAGGCTCCAGGAGGCCCCTGGGGACGTCGGCAGGGTCAGCGCCCCGCGGCCTGTGACACCAACAGACCCGTCACGGTCTCCTCCCTGCCCGCCTGCCTCTTCCTCCCGCAGGCCCCCACCGCCCGGGCCGCCCCCACCCTCCATCTGCAGGGCCGAGGCTGGGGGAGGCCCTCTCTCGGGGATGCGGGATGTTCCGAGGTGCAAAACTTGTGAACGGGAAGCGCCTGCTGCAAACACACCACGTCCTTGCGGACATTGCTTCCCAAAGCAAGGGCCTCGCACCTTGGACACATTCATCCAGTGAGTCCCCTCCCCACAGAAGGCACGCCCGGCCATGGCCTTGGGGCACACGGGGAGCCTGCAAAGCCCACGTAAGGCCGAGAAGGCCTGGGGTGGGCTAGAGTGGGCTCATGAGTAGCGCGCTTGAGCTCAGTGCCCACCCTGGCACGCGCCCACGGTGGGGCAGGCCCCAGGCTCCCACGATGCCTCCCCGAAGAGCCGGTACCGCAGCTCTGAGTCTCATGGGCGCCGCTGGCAGGAACCCCGCAGCGGAGGACTGCCCGGTCAGGCACGTCTGTGCTCCAGGCCCCGAAACCAAATCCCTCGGTGCCAGAGGCTCCTCCACCAGGAGGCTCATCCCACTGGGCCCCCTCCGGTGTCTGGTTTCCACACATTCATGCGTTTACGTTTTCACTTACAACCGAGGTTGTGCACCGGGAGCTTCTCCCCTGCGCGGTCTGGGGGTCATTTCCTTCCCCGGGCCAGTAGAACTTGTGCGAGCTCACGTATCTAATTGGGTGGAAAGGACCGGGTTACAGATGTTCCTCAATCTACACGGAAACCACTCTTACAATGTCCTATCTTCGGGTTCGTGTGTCTTGCTTCCAGATTTTGTTACCGTGACTCTCACACTTCACGCTGGAAAGCACGTGTGCCCCGGCTGATCAGGCCTGGCTGGGCAGCCGTCGGTCCTGGGTCCGGGAAAGTGCATGCCTCGGGCTCCGGGGACCTGCGCAAATCCCGACCTACATCCCACTGGTGTGATGGCATCTGCTTCGTGCAAACATGACCCTCGGACCATGGTGGGGACCCGAAGTCCAGAGGCGTCCCCTGGGCAGCCACGGGCCAAGCGGCGGCCAGCAGCCGGGGGCGAGCAGGGTCCCACGACGCTGGCACAGGCAGGCCGGGGATCCCACGGACACACACGCTTTCAGGCCAAGAGCGGAGCAAGAGCCTCGGCGGCTGAGGTACCCGGCACAGAAAGGGAAGGTTCGGGGTGGCAGAGAGGCCAGGCAGCCGGAGGGTGGGCCATCTGTGGGCAGGGCTCGGACACCTGCCCGGCTGCCCCTGCGGGTGCCCCGCTCACCACCCCCCCCGGCCTCCAGGCCCCCTGAGGACCCACTGGCTTCCGAGGCCCAGCCCGAGGCCTGTGGCTTGCTGCGGGAAGCTGCTCCCCAGGACCCAGGCCTGGCTGGGCGCCCGCTCTCCAGTGGCCCAGTCCCTGTGCCCGGCCCGGCCCGGCCCCAGGCCATACAGAGGCGGACTCCTGGGGTCAGGTCCTCGGCCGTGGGACCTGCTGACCCCTCGCGGGAGCCGGCTCCCAGGTCTGCAGTGTGGCACCCACCCAGCCGCCCGCCTCCCAGCAGGTGCACGTGGAGCTTCCATCAACCTCAGCCCCCAGCGACATGCCGTCCTGCCCCCCCCCCCACCAGCCCCACCCCCTGCTCCAAATACACCTGTCCTGACCTGGCCGCCTACCTTCCCTCAGCAGGACAGGAACAAGGGGCGCCCGAAGGCCCCGCCCCACCGCCCACAGACCCTTCCTCCCCTCCCCGGCCCATCGCTGCCACCCGTCCCATGCCCAACCTTGAGCATCCTTCACTGCGACCCCCCCAGGGACACTGACAGCACAGTGGATTTTATAGTAAAAGGACAAAGTCATGAGAGCGTCTGGTGGGGGCGCGTCCCCTGAAGGCGGGCTTTGGGAGGTTGGCGGTTTTCTGCTTGGTTTCCAGGACGTGGGGCGTCCCGCCTGCGGCAGGAGGGTCTCCAGGCTCCTCCCCTCTCAGTGGACAGATGGCGTCCAGGCGCCCCTCCTGGGGGCCACCGTCTGACGGCCTCCTGAGCCAACCACACGACAGCGCCGCTGCTCACCGGGCACCTGCAACAGGCTCTCCCGTCTTGCAACATCAGGGAGACCCTCACAGAGACCCCGGCCGGAAGGGTCTCTTACAGACCTTGAGAAAAGCGGTTCCCGATGTCTCGGTGAGTCCAAGACCCGGCCGGAGCCAGAGATCCAAGGCCAAGGCGACCGAGGGGGCTGCAGGGATGCGTGCTCACCCGGGAGGCTTCCTTTGCCCGGAGAAGCTGCACACACGAGCTGCCACGGGGCACACCCCTCATCCTGCCGTGGCTTTCTCTCCGACCCCGTCCTTCACGCTGCCTGCATCCACGTGGGGGCGAACACAGGTAGTGTCCAGAAGCTGTGGGCCTACATCCCGTTTGGATGGGTCGGAGAACCGTGGAAAATGCACGAAAGATGCATCTTGTATGGAAGATCGTGGGGGGCAAGGTACGAACAAACCCTGGAGGGAGTTGCAGCCTCTCTGCAGGTGTCAGGTGTGTGAGCCCAGGTTCTCTGGAGAAACAGCCGCAGGGGACGCCCAGAGCCGAGGGACAGCCAGATCCATTGCCTGGACCTGGGTCCTGTGACCACAGAGCTCGGCGAGCAGGAGACCCCGCAGGCCACTGGTGTGGCCCCAGGGCCCGGCTCCGGGGCCCAGAGGAGCGGTGTCCCAGCTCCAGCGCCGCCACGGAGGGACAGCACTCGCCCTCACCCAGCCCTTCTCCCTGCACCACCCCGGGGGCCTGGGCGAGGTCCGCCCTCCCTGGGGAGCCGTCGGGGGTCACAACCGTGTCCATAATAACAGCAAGGTGTCATTTCCCTTTTCTGCCGTGAGCAACCCCTGCAGGGAGGAGGTAAAAGCAGTGGCGAGGACGGGGCACATGGGGCCCTGCCAGATTTGGGGGCTTCCCCCCAGCAGGGTGCCCTCGAGGCCGTGGGAATGCCGTGTCCACGTGAGCGCTGGATGAGGAAGAGAAAGGACGCCTCTGTGCCTGAGCGTGCGACCTCCCAGGATCCTACGCCACGGGAGGCACCCGGCCGTCTGGAGGGGACGCCACTGAGCGCCCGGCCACCTCCCCCTTGGAACCCTGAGGCCCCCAACTCCCGAGTGACAGAGATGGACTCTGATTATTCAGACCCGGGTACTTGGCAGACGTTTTCCCAAAACAGATAAAGTGAGCCTGTCTCGTCGAGGTAAACGGCAGACAGATTTGTTGCCGGTGATAAAATTCGAGCCTTCAAGCAAAAGTTAGAATTTTGGAAAGTGGTAAGCTTGACAGCTGCCCGGTAGTTTAAGACCTTTCTGATAAAGTAGATAGATGGACACAAGCAAACGTGGCTGTTCTCGCTGCTTAGTGAGGCGTGTCGACATCCGGAAGTCCCACAGGACTCGGCTGCGCAGTGTCCTCCAAACACCCAACGCGCGACGCTCCAGAACTGAGTGAAACGCCCATCGGGGGGAGGATGGACCACGGGGCTCAGAGTAGCACGGCCATGGCTCCACTCCTCCAGGTGACCGACCCTTGGGAAAGCCCCCATCATCAAGGCCGGTCGCCGGGCCCAAGAGGAGCGCCCACGGTCACCTGCAGAGGCAGCTCCCACGGCCCTGCGTCCTCCGACCACAGAAGCTGAGCAAGGCCACACTTTCCTCTCCCTCTGCACGCATCCCGCGAATGGATTCTCATCAGGGCAGTGAGTTAGAGTCGTGCTCAATGATCCATGCACCTGTTTCCATGTTGTCACTTAATATGTCACCTCAATACTATCAAGCGACTCACACGTGTTACATGTCCTAATATCCCACTGGATTTGATTTACTGGCATTTTTTTAGGATGTTGCCTCTATGCTTCCAATGAAATTCGACCTCGCTCTCTTTTCTTTTTTTTTTTTTTTTTTTTATTTCCCTGTTTGTGCAATTTATTTTCTGATCCGGGTATCAGCCAGACACAGATTTTCAAAACTAGGTCAGCTCGTGCCCATCGTAAAAACGTAAGTGAGTAAACGAAACACGGAGAACAAACGTTCAGAATCTCAGCAGGCAAAGGTGCCTCTTTGCTCACGGGGCAGATATGCCTGCGAGCTCGTGTCCCAGGAGAAAAGGGAACATGTGAATGCGTCGGACTGATTTTGAGAAAAACAGCTTCGCGTGATAAACGTGACCTTCCGTGCAGAAGTGGACGTCGCCCTTGAAACTGGAAGGTGGTTTGAGGTGGATGCAGAGAGGTGGCCGGGCCAGGCCAGTCCCTCCTCGCAGCTCCCTCAAGTCCCGCCAAACCGAGGCAGGGAGCGAAGCCCGGGACACGCTCCAAGTCGGAGTAGGTTTGGATTCTGCGATCCGACCCCGCAGCCCCGGGCAGAGCCTCTGCTCACCGCCCGAGTCCTTCCGGGACACGCGCCGTCACGTGCCCGGGCCCCGCCGTGCCCGCTCCTCCCAGGCGCTCCACATGGTTTCACGGTGCCGCGCAGCCGTCACCCTGCCTGTCCCCGAGCTGACGCGTTGTCCCTGTTGCACACTAAGCCCCTGTGCCTGGTGCCCACCGGCCCTCCCCGCCGTCTCTGCAGGGACCCGCAGAGCGAACCGCCTGGCGATCGTCCCTCTGCTGCTACTCGGCTCCCTGGACAGCATCCTCGGGGCTCTCCGTGTTGCAGAAGGTGCCAGACGTTCCTACTTTTTAAGGCTGAGCCATCTCTACGTGTGTGCTTAGCACACGTCACCTACCCAACCCCCGGCCGACGACCATCCGGGCAGCTCGCACCCTCTGGCTTCTGCGAGCAGTGCTGCCCTGCACGGCCATGGCTCAGGTGGCGCGGGCCCCACCTGCAGTTGTCCTGGGCACAGGGCGGGTCTGTGTGCAGTGTCTGGCCGAGTGGCTGGGGCTGCGCTGCTGGGCCACCCTGCAGGGGCCCACGAGCTCCTGGTTCTCAAACCGTCACAGCGCTTGTCACAGCCTATGGTCCACAGCCACCGCAGAGTGGGTGTGACACGGCTTCACGTGGCTTTGATCGGCTCTGCCCCCCAGCAACTGGCGATGCCAAGCATCTCTCGGACGTCTTCTTTGGAGAAACGTCCATGCAAATACTTCGCCCTTTTTAAATCAAGTTGTTTGGTTGTTGTTGACTTGTAGGAGTTCTTTACATATTCGGGATGTCAAACCCTCATCAGATGGGTGATTTGCCAATATTTCCTCCCCTTCGGTGAGTCGGCTGGTCACTCTGTTGATCACGTCCTTCAATGCACGAAAGAACATGGTTTATTCAATTTTCAGCGAAGCCCAGGTGTCCCTTTGCCACACTGCTGCCTGTGCTTTCTGTGTCGCATCCAAGAAATCATTGCCAACCCAGTGTCACGAAGCTTCCCCCCACATGTTCTTCTCAGTTTCACAGTCTTAGCACTGACATTTATTTAGGTTTCGGTCCATTGAGAGTTGACCCTCGCGTGTAGTGTCAGGTGAGGGCCCACGGTCACTCCTCTGTGTATGCAGACTCGGTTTCCCCAGCACCATCTGTTGGAAACACTGCCCTTTCCCACAGAATGGTACTGGCAAAAATTACTTGACCATATATGTGAGGGTTTGTTTCTGGGATTTTGATTCTGGTCCATCACTCTCTGCGCATCCCAGCACCACGCGGTCTGACCACTATAACTTCCCGTAGTAAGTCGTGGGGGATTTTCTTTTTTTTTTTTTTAAGATTTTATTTATTTATTCATGAGAGACACAGAGAGAGAGAGAGGCAGAGACACAGGCAGAGGGAGAAGCAGGCTCCAAGCAGGGAGCCCGAGGTGGGACTCGATCCCAGGACCCCGGGGTCATGCCCTGGGCTGCAGGCAGCGCTAAGCAGCTGTGCCCCCAGGTCTACCCTGTGGGGGATTTTCTAAGTAGGTTCCACACCCAGCGCAGAGCCCGCGACCCTGCGATCACGACCTGAGCTGAGATCGAGAGTCGGACGCTCTACTGGCAGAGCCACCCAGGCGCCCCTGCAGTAGGCTTTCTAAATCAGGAAATGTGAGTCCTCCAATTTTGTTCTTTTTTTTTTTTTCAAGACTGTTTCTTTAGGATGGATTTTCCCATTTCTAGAAAATAATTAATTAATTAATTACTTTTTTAAAAGCCCGTCATTGGGATTTTCCTAGGGATTTCGTGGGATCTGTCGATCTGTAGGTAGTGCTGACACCGTAACACTATCAGGCCTTCCCGTCCGTGAACACGAATGCCATCAATGTAGGTCTCGAACTCCTTTCGGCGGTTCGTGGCTTTCACCTCCTTGGCTAAGTTAATTCCTAAGTATTTTATTCCTTCTGATGCTGTCGTACATAGAATTGCCAACTTCCTCCTGGATTATTCATTATCCGCGTGCAGAAATGCAGCTGATTTTTGTGTGTTGGTTTGGTGTCCTGCAACTCTGCCAGATTTATGAATTCCAACCAGGACTTTTTTGCGGCATCTTCAGGGTTTTCTTTTTTTTTCTTTTTTTTAAGAATTTATTTATTTATTCATGAGAGACACAGAGAGAGAGAGAGAGAGAGGTAGAGATACAGGCAGAGGGAGAAGCAGGCTCCGTGCAGGGAGCCCGACGTGGGACTCGATCCGGGACCCCAGGATCACACCCTGAGCCCAAGGCGGCGCTAAACCGCTGAGCCACCCAGGCGTCCCATCCCGGTACATTTTAAAGTAAATGTGTTCCATCTATTCACGCTCGTATTCGGAGATAACAAACACGTATGTGGATTCCTCTTGCATGTGTCCTGTCTCTGTGCCCCCAAGGGAGGCAGACAGGCGGTTCCAGGACACCCGTCCACGCAGGCACCAGGCAAAGCACAGACGAGGGTCAGCCAACCCCACCTAACACCCCGGGCTGAGCTCTGAGCACCCAAGGGCCCAGGGCAGGAGCTGGAGAAGGACCCCCACCGCAGCTCTGCCCCCAGTGGGCCTCTCCACCCCACCCCCCTGCACACGCCTCTCCCTCCCTCCACCAGAACACGGCTTGGAAACGGGGATCTTCCCTCACACCCGCAGCAACCTCCCGCTGCCTCGGGGCTGGGGCTGTGCCCCTCGTCCCCGGGAGGGATGACCGGCCTCCAAGCCAGCAGGAACTCCCTCCTGCATTGAGGCCGAGTGTCTTTGGAGAGGGCCAGCCTCCAGGGACCTGGAGAAGGAGACGTGCAGCCCTGAGAGCCTTGCAGGAGAGCAGGGCCAACAGGCCACACCTGAGGACAGGTAAGCAGCCCCCCACCCCAGCCTCTGGTGCCCAAAGAGGGAAGGACGCTGGCTGAGGTCCTGACCAGCACTGGGACCAGTTAGCCAGGGACTCGGGAGGAGGACAATGCTGCCCAGGGAAGCAGGGGGACAGAGATGGACAAGACGGGGCTCCTGCACAGACCCCGGGGCTCAGGGGCCAGAGGGGCCAGGAGGGGCATAGGGATCGTCCAGGGACAGAAGGGACTCTCGGCTGCCTCTGCCCACTGCTGCTTGGTACCAGGAAACCCCAGGCTCCTGGCTCTTTCCCACCCATGAGGCTTGAGCTAGCCTGACCAGAGCTCCAGCCAGGGGCAGCACAAGGCGGACAGAACCCGACCAGAGGGGGGTCCAGTGGTGGTGGACAAGTGGGGATTCCAGCCGTGCCAGCGAAAGGCCACGAGCCAGCAGAGTGTCCTTGAGCGAGCAGGCATGGGATGGCGGCCCCAGGGCTGGCCGGGGAAGGAAGGCACACAAACTGTGCCAGGCAGCCTTGCTGGGCTTCAGTTCAGTGAAGAAAGCGTTTTCCAGAACACAGACTAGCTCAGAACTAGACCAGGTGTTCATGTGCAGGGGTGAGCTCCACGTCGGCACGCTGACCCCTGGGCTGGCAGGTGCTCCTGGCCACACGACCTGGACCACGGAGAAGCATGGGCTTCTGCCCGTGGAGGCCAGCAGACCTCACTGTGCCCTGCTGGGTGACCTCGGGCCCCATGCGGCCGCCATGTCCTCACCCCGGGGTCACTGGCCCTAACTCCCGGAGCCGGTCCTGACGCGAAGGCTGTGTTCCTGCTGCCGTCGGCAGAGTGGTTCGCAGCTGCGTGTCTATATTGGCCAGCAGCTCCTGCCGAGCACGCTTATTTATATCCCCTTCCCAAACGGAAATGTAAGGAAATGTGTTAGCAATTTTTACTTTATTTCATAAAACACAGGATGAAGCCAAATGGGAGCTGGTTTCCGAATGAGCCTGGATTACGGATCTGAAAACCCCGGTTCACTTTCAGCAGCAAATACCACTTAGAGCAAATCTCTTGTTTTGTAAAAAGAAGCTGTGTGTTGACAAATTTCTTCGCCTCAAATTCTGAAGGGGTTTTAAAGCTCCCAGCACCCGGGTTCTTCCTGGGAGGAGGGGGCCCCTTGCACCACGGCCCCCAACCCGCCCACGGCCCAGCCACAGAGCCTGGAGGCCCTGGTGCCCCACGGCGGCCCAGGGGCTGCTCCTGCTCCTCCGTCACCTGCATCAGGAAGGCCCCCCATCCTCTGCCTCCTCCCTCCACAGAGGCCCCCTCGCTCACCGCGGCCGGGAAGCCTTCCTTGGCCATCCGGCCAACCCCCTTCACCCGCCAGCCCCTGCCAGGCATACTTCCCGTCCCAGGGCTTGATTGCATACATGTCTGCCTCTCCCCCTGGGTGTCGGCCACAGCCCCCCACCCAGGACATGAGCCAGCAGAGCCCCAGGAAGGGCATCGACCTAGGAAGGCTTCCTGGAGGTGGAGGTCTCAGAGTGGACCTGGAAGGACAAAGAGGATGCTTACGCTCTGAATTCAGGCTCACGAGAGTAATGGGGGTCATGACTCGGTCTGCTGGGCCTGTGGACACATGGGCGGACCATCCTCCCCACTCGACGAAGGTACTCTGAGGCTCAGGCGGGCATAAGGATTCACCCAGAGCCATGAGGGCAGTCAGGGGCCGGGTCAGGGTCAGGGGCCGGGTCAGGGTCAGGGGCCAGGCCAGAGTCAGGAGCCAGGCCAGGGTCAGCAGGGAGGCCAGGGTCAGCTGTAGGACATAGGGCCAGGGGACAGGTCTGGACATCAAGGCAGGAGGACAGGGCCAGAGCCCCCTTTCCCACCATGTCCTCTCACTTACCCACCAGTACATCTCCAAATGGCACCACCCTGTCCAGCTCCAGCCCCACAGGTGACACTGCATCAGGCAGGTGTGGCTCCCGTGTCTCCTCATTCAGTCCAGGAGAAGTCACTGTGTAAAACATACCATGGGAGTGTCATACAGGAGAAAGCCACCCAGGCAGGGGTCCCGATCCCCCTCCTGCCCCAGGTCCTCAATGTGTGACTCTGGACAAGTCATTTAACCTCCCTGGGCCTTTGTCTCTATGCCTGTAAAATCGTCATGAGAGCAGCATGTACGTTGTTGTGTGAGCAGAGGTGGACACGTGGAAATCAACTTCTCTGGGACATAGTGGTCCTTAGTAATGTGGCATGGATGGATAGATGAGGGGATGATGGGGGTGGGTGGATGAAGGATGGAAGGATGGATGGATGTATGGATGGATGGATGGATGAGGGGATGATGGGGGGTGGACTGAACCCATCCATCTAGTCATGGCGCCCCCCAAGGATGGATGGTTGGATGGATGGATGGATGGATGGATGGATGAGTAGGTGGTTGGATGGATAGATGGGTGAAACAAACAAAAAACATTTCACACATGAGCAATCAGCCACCCTCTTCATTTTAGGGGATGATGCCATAGGAGTTTGGTCCTACCATGTGTTCAGAACTGGACACAGGCTGGCCTGTGCCATGGCCAGGGAAGAACAGGTGGTAGAGGGAGTTGGCAGGGATTCAGGAAACTTTGGTCCTCCTCCTAGCTCGGCCAATTCCTCATGGCATCCTTTGGCCCCATCTGGCCTCAATTTCCCTGGTTCTTGGGCTGAACTGGACCCATCCATCCAGTCATGGTACCCTCCAAGGAGATGGCCCCTGGCTGAGAGGCAAGGGGTCACAGGCTCACCTGTGAGGCCCAGAGGCCTCCGCAGCACTGGGATTCCAGACACCCTGAGCCTTCTCCACAGCAGCCCTGCGTGGCCTGGTCCGGGTCTGGCTTTGTCTTGGGCCCTGGGGCAGGAGGTCAGTATCCCTGCCAAGAAAAAAGAGAACATACAGTTCATGCATATGCATAACCTCATCGCTGGGCTAATGAAAAGTCAATATATACGTGCAGGAGGCAGAGAGACGTGCTCCGACTCTCAACTGCCCTCCTGTCTTTAAAATTATGGTTACTAATTAGCAGGGAATTTTGACTTAAAAAAAAAAAAAGAAAAAAACAAGAGTAATAAGACATTTAATGGTTTCCAAACTAATTACAAATATGGCCGTAAGTGGAAAAGCAGCCCCATAAAAATGATGACTTGGCTTGGGCTCCAGAAAGACCGCGTGTTCAGGGCATCCGTGGACACGGGCCCCACCTTTCATCTTTGGCGCCCAAAAGCTGAGTCTTCAGATTGGCGCCCTCTTGCCCCGGCCTCTCTGTGGGGTGGATAAGGTGGCCTTTGTTATGGCTCCAGCTTTTAGTCTAGGATGCTATTTAACAGCCGCGCTGAGATCTAGTCCACGGACCGCACTGGTCACGCGCTCAGAGTGCACCGTTCGACGCCTCCGCGTGGGCTCGCTGAGCTGCGCGTCGCACCCCAACCACCTAGAGATGGTGGCTGTTTTTGCCGTCCCAGAAAGAGAAAGAAATCCTGCCGCCTCCGCCGCCACCCCGAGCCTCCTCCTGCCCCCAGCCCCTGGCAACCACAGGTTCACTTTCCGCGTCCACAGATTTGTCTATTCTGGAAATTTCATATAAAATGAAACAGGCCCTTTGTGACTGGCGCCCTTCTCTGCCATCCTCGGGGTTCGTGCACACTCCAGCACGCACCCGGGCTCTGTCCCTCTACGCAGCTCGGGGCTGTCACAGCATAGGGACGCGTCCCATTTTTGCTGTTGTTGTTTTCATATATTCATCCCTCGGCGGACCTTTGGTTGCTTCCACTCGTTTGGCCGCTGCAGATGACGCTGCCATGACTCTAACGGACAAGGTTTCATATGGGGATGTGTCGTCACTTCTCTGGGGTAAGTACCTAGTGGCAGGGTCGCTGCATCCCCCCATCACGCCCCACTTAAGGAGCGGAACGGCTGGACGTCCTCCGAAGTGGGTGCAACTGCCGGCGTCCAGGCCGCGGGCTGCCCCACCAATGTTGTGCGCCTCGGCCCCCAGACGCCGGCCCTCCTCGTGGGTGTCGAGGGGTGTCTCTTGCACGGCCCCGCAGCCAATGGCGCCCACCATCCTTTCCTATGCTTCCTGGCCATTTGTGTATCTTCTTTAGAGACACGTCCGTCCAGGTCCCTTGTTCATTTTTTTTCCTTGCTCATTTTTTAATCCATTTACCTTTTTATTATTGAGTGGTAGTCGTACCCGATGTAATTTTTTACATCCTAGATACAAATCGTTATCAGACGTAGGGCTCCCAAATATTTCCTCTCATTCCGTGGGCTGTCTTCCTTCATTTCGGGATAGTCCCGTCGAGGCCACAAAAGTTCTTAATCTTCAGGAAACCGAACTTACCTACTTTTCCCTCTGTGGTTTCGGCATTTGGCGTCACAGGTAAGAGACCCCATTCACATAAAGACTCCTAACTCTGGAAAACGAACTAGGGGTGGTGGAAGGGGAGAAGGGCGGGGGGTGGGGGGGAATGGGTGACGGGCACTGGGGACACTTGACGGGATGAGCACTGGGTGTTATTCTGTATGTTGGTAAATTGAACTCCAATAAAAATTAATTTATTAAAAAAAAGAGAGAGAGACCCCGTTCACCTGGGGCCTCTGGGTGGCTCAGTCGATTGGGTGGCCGGCTCTTGATTTCAGCCTGGGCCGTGATCTCAGGGTGCTGACGGAGCCCCACGCCCGGGTCCCTGCTCAGCGGGGAGTCTGCTTCTCCCTCTCCCTCCTCCCCTCTCCCTGTTCACTCTCTCTCTCTCTAAAATAAATTAATTTTAAAAAAGAAAGAAACCGTTCACCCAATCCAAAGTCACAAATATTGTTACATACGTTTCCTTCTAAAAGTGCTGTAGTTTGGGCAGCCCAGGTGGCTCAGCAGTTTAGCGCTGCCTTCAGCCCAGGGCGTGATCCTGGAGACCCAGGATCGAGTCCCACGTCGGGCTCCCTGCGTGGAGCCTGCTTCTCCCTCTGCCTGTGTCTCTGCCATTCTCTCTCTGGGTCTCTCATGAATAAATAAATCTTTTTTTTTTTAAAGTGTTGTAGTTTTAGCTCTTATGCTTGGATCTTTGAGTCATTGTGATTCCATTTTTGTATTTGGTATGAGGCAGGGATCCAGATCCAGTCCCTTGCCTGTGAACATCCAGTTCTCCGAAGTCTTCTTGTTGAAAGTCTTGACGCCCTTGTCAGAACCCAGCTGACTCCACGTCGGGGCCTCTCTGCGCTGCCCCACTGACCAGCTGTCCCCCCGACGCCAGCACCACACCGACTTCACCTCCACAGCCTCGAAGTGCAAGTCGTCCAACTGCGCTCTCCCCCTTCAAGACTGTGCTGGCTACTTCGGGTCCCGTGAGTTACCACATGGATGTTGGGGATGGATTTTCCTATTTGCTCAAAAGGGTCAACCTAGATTTGGGCCTCACTGGACGTCAGGATCCATGTGGGAAGTGCTGCCGTCCTAACAGTATTAGATCTTCCGACCCGTAAACATGGAACATCTTTGCACTCGTCTAAGATCTAGTTCAAAGTGTGTGGATATTAATTTGGATAATTCTGATTGTTATCTGGGTCCATCTTCAGGCGTCTTTAGATTTAGTCGTTTTCCATGATGTCTTATAGTTTCCAGAGCATAAGTTTGTGCTCCTTTTGTTAATCTTGTTCCTAATTCCTTATTCTTTTTGATGCTATGGTAGACGGGATTATTTTCCTAATTTCATTGTCAGTTTGCTCATTGCTGCTGAACAACAACAAAAAATTCGTTTTTCTTGTAACTCGCAACCTTGCTGAACTGATTTATTGGCTCTAATAGTTTTGACTGGATTCCTTGGGTCTTACACACGCAGGACCATGGCACCGGCAAATGGAGACAGTCCTACATTTTCCTCTTTGCCCAGCACCCGGGGTGACTGTCCAGTGTGCCATCGACGAGAGCCAAGAACGAGTGGACATTCTTGTCCTACTCCTGATCTTAAGGGGACGCATCCCATCGTCCTCCGTCAGGGATTACGGGCCATACATTTTTCGGCCGTACATGTGGGCCGTACATTTTTCACAGACTCCCTTTATCAGCTGCAACCTATTTGTTCCCTTGTTTGTTTTTCTTTTGATCTTTTGTTCCTTGTTCGTTTACGGCGTTTATCATGAATTTTGTCCGATGTTTTTGTGCATCTCCAGGGATGATAGTGTGGGTGTTGACCTTTATCCTATTGAAGCTGTGGGCGGGTCCCAGCGGTGGATGCTCAGATGTTAAACCGCCCACGGCCCCTGGGGCCTGTGTCCTCGTTGTCTGTGTGTCTGGTGCCTCGTCCAGGGAGCTGCAGCCGAGTCCACTTTGGTGTCGGCGTCACAGGGCCGGCGGTGGGCATGTGCGGTCTGCAGGGAGGGCTCTCCCTGTCTCCCCGGCCGCCTCACTCCCCCGCCTCCCCGGCAGCTGCCCAAGGAGGCCCCACTGTCTTCACCGTCCTGGGCAGGGACTGCTGGCAGCTTAACCTAACGACACGCGGGCAGGGGTGGGTTTTGAGTGTGTCCTGGCCCAGGGCGGCTCTCGGCCATCTCCTCCGGTTCCCTCCAGAGGACCCGTGGGCCCAGTGGCTTCATGGGTTGCGGGGATCAAGAGAGGACCCCTTGATGAGGTCAGGTCGCGGGGAGACTCGGGCACCCTCTTTTCTCACCGGCGGCTTCTGCCCTGACCGATGTCTCGGAGCCCCTCCTCGGGCACCGGGCAGGGCGCAGGCTCTGGCCTTGAGCCTGGGACCCCCGGGGTGCTGCTGCCCCCACCCGCCCCCCGCCGCAGCCGGGACGATGCGGGTGGGCGGCCCTGAGCCTCCTGACCTCGGTCTGTGGCTGAAGGGCAGCAAGCAGCGCTCGGGTCCATCGGGCAGGCAGGCAGCAGGAGCCGCAGACGACCCGGGCTCCGCAGCCACAGGCTCCCAGAAAGGTGCTGGCGTTTGCTTGAATGAACACGTCTTCCATGGACATCTGTCCAGGGCCCTGTCCAGAGACCTCCAGGGGGCTTTCCCGTTTTCCGTCTCTTTGGCAAGCTGTGCGTGTTTGCCAGGAGCGGTCAGAGGCCCTCGAGCTGCCCTCGTGGAAGCGGGATTCGCACGACTGTCCGTGTACTTCAGTTCCCGACCGTAGCCCAGACCCCTGCCTCCCTGCGCCCGCAGCCGCTTCCCCGCATGTCGCCCCCTGCCCCCGTGTGCTTCTGTGAGCTCATCGTGCCCCCAGGATGCCCCCGCCGCGCTCCCTTCCCTAAGGCTCCTGCCCACACCGGGTGGACCCTCCTCTGTCCTCCGCCCCACTGGGCCCCTCCGGACCCCTCCCTGCACCCCCACGTCCCACCCTCCCCACTGCTCTCCTGAGCCATGGGTCACCTATGCCCACGAAGCGATCCGTGTGCATTCACGGAGGCCGTGCTCCCAGCTCAGCTCCACCCAGGCAGGGGTGCACATGCCCGTGCCAACCCTGCTTGACTTCTGCCCTCAGGAGCCTACCTGCACCCCCAGCCGCAGCTTCCATGCCACACCCCTGCCCCCGCCCAGATAGTCGCCCGCACCTGCCCGTCACTGTTGGAGCCTCGTGATGTCCTTCGAGCTAGGAGACCTCATGGCGGTCAGAGGGGAGCTCCGAGCTGGCGGACCGTGATGGTGACAGGTAACCAGAAACCCTACATCCACCCCCAGTTTCTAGTCCCGGAGACGCGGAGTGAGCGCCCAGCCCCACAGCCGCACGTGAGCCTCCCGTTAGTGGGACATCCCCTGCCCCCAGCAGGTGAACCTCAGGCCACCACTCACCCCTCCCGCAGCCGGGAAAACAAGCCACGGTTCCAGACCTGGACGAACCTGGGACACGCCGGGGGGCCCAGGACAGTGAGAAGGGGCTCAACCCGCGGGATCCCATCTGCACCGCTGCTTCTGGCCACCAGCAGCGGGACAGATCGGCTCTGAGGAGCTCCCGTGGGGCCACAGCAGGGAGGGACGCGGGGCCTCGGCGCTCACGAAGCGTGCAGTGGTGAGCCACCCCTCGCGACACGGGGCACATTGATGCCTGGCGCAAGCGGCCGCAGGGCCTGAGTCTCTTTCAGGCTCTTCTGTGCAAGCGAACGTTTCATTTACAAAAACGTAGGAGGATTCGTGGCGGGTTCATACCGGCCTGGAAACGCCCGGCACCTGGTCCTCGCGCAGGTACCGGGGTGGTGAGCAGAGGGTGCCCACTGTGCCTGTCCCGGGGCTCCCCGCGATTCGCCGCCGTCGGGGACGCTCAGCAGCTGTGCAGCCCGGCTCTGCAGGAGGAGGCTTCTCTGGAGATGGGCCCCTGGTCAGAGACCAGCCGTGCCCGCTCCCCGCGCCATCCTGGGTCCAGAGCCCACGGGTGAGACCTGGGGGCCCCACGAGGAGGAGCCGGCCACCATCCCAGGGGCCAGAGACCAGACAGCCCACGTGAGGGACAGCAGCCGGGGACACAGGTGGCGCGTGCAGGTCAGGGGCCGCACGGGGCCTGCACAGTCAGGGTCCCGGGGACGGGGGAGCCGTGAAGAGCCGAGATTCAGGCCGAATGAGGGAGGAGGAGACCCCCCACCCCACACAGGGTCAGCCAGCTGGCCTCGACACAGGCACCACGGCCCCCGAAGCTGAGGGCAGAGGGAGGGGCCCCCCAAGGCCCAGGACGCGCCCCAAGCCCAGCCCCCACCCACCTCCTGTTGAATCTTCCAGATTGTTCCACCAGTTTCCTCCTGGCCTGCAGGTGTGGACAGTGACGCGCCCCAGAGCAGCTGGTAGCCCAGGACGGGGCTCCCACAATCACACTGAGCTCCTGGCGAGGCCCACTCGGCACCCTGCCGCACCGCCACCCCCCCCCCCCCCGCCCCCGATCCCTTCATTCATTTGCCAGAAGCAAGCAGGTCCCAGATCTGGCCTCACAGAATCCCAAAGCCAAGCCTGGCAGACGGTCACTAGAGGGGCCTGGGGTCAGCCTGGGGGTCCCCAGGAGGGGGACAGCATAGGAGCCACCTGCCAGACACCACACAGGCACCGAGTTATCCTCCAGGGTAACCCAAGGAAGCCAGAACCTTCCAGCCCCCAGGACCCATGTGGGGGGCACAGAAGGGACAGGGCCTGGGGGCAGGGGGACCAGGGGGATGGAAGAGGAACCAGGGGGATGGACAGGGGACCAGGGGGATGGATGGGGGACCAGGGGGATGGACGGGGGATGAGGAGGATGGACGGGAGACTGGGGGGATGGATGGGGGACCAGGAGGGTGGACAGGAGACCGGGGGGAAGGACAGGGGACCACAGGGGGGGTTGACGGGGGACCAGATGGACAGATGGAGGGACCAGAGAGGATGGACAGGGGACCAGAGGGGGTGGACGGGGGACCAGGGGGATGGACAGGGGACCAGGAGGGGTGGACGGGGGACCAGACAGACAGAGGGAGGGACCAGAGAGGATGGACAGGGGACTGGAGGGGTGGACAGGGGACCAGGAGGGATGGAGAGGGGACCGGGGGATGGACAGGGGACCAGGGGGATGGATGGGGGACCAGACAGACAGATGGAGGGACCAGGATGGACAGGGGACTGGGGGGGTGGACAGGGGACCAGGAGGGATGGATGGGGGACCAGAGGGATGGATGGGGGACCAGGGGGATGGACGGGGGACCAGACAGACAGATGGAGGGACCAGAGAGGATGGACAGGGGACTGGAGGGGTGGACAGGGGACCAGGAAGGATGGACAGGGGACCGGGGAATGGACAGGGGACCAGGAGGGATGGACGGGGGACCAGAGGGGGTGGACAGGGGACCAGATGAATGGATGGAGGGACCAGAAGGGGTGGACAGGGGGACCAGATAGATGGACAGGGGGGTGGACGGGGGGACCAAGGTTGGCTGCCTGCAGCCCCAAGGGTCCCCACAGCCCCAGGGAAATCCTGGACAATTCCTGACCCCGGAGCTCCCCCAAACCTGCAGTCCCCAACCAGAGCTTCTACTTCGGGCCTTGGGCGGGTGGGACCCACCCACTGCTGCGGGGTCTGTGCACTGCACCACCAGGCCATGCACCCCGCCTGCCTCAACGTGACCCCCCGGCACCCCGGTGCCTGGCCACCCTGGGTCCTCTGCCCAGGAGGTCCAGCTAAGCCTCACCTGCCCCCGTGGGAGCCCCTCCCTGGAGGCACAGGGGACCACCCCCTGCTCCTCGCTGTGTTCACTGCTCCCGTTCTGTGCTCCACCCTCATGCTGGGGACACAGAGGGGCCTCCCCACGCGGCCCTGCCCAGGGGTCACAGCCTGGGGGGCGATGGACCGAATCAGCCACCCAGAGAGTGACCCCTCCCCCGACGGGGCCCCGGTTGCTCTGGAGGGGCGGGGGGCTTCCTGGGGAGCCGGGGACGAGGAGGACCCCACCGGCAGCCTCTCCCCTGCACAGCGGGTGCCCAAGGCCCTGCGGCAGCTCCCCGGCTCGCCCCCCCAGCCCTGCATCCACCCACTGCACCCCCAGCCCAGACCCCAGGCCCCCCGGTGCAGCTGCCCTGCTAACAGTCGGCATCACATCAGAGTCCAAAGGCACATTTCAGTTCTGCCCCAAGTTATTATTTCGCCTTTTCCTGTGAAATATTTTATGCTTTTCTCTCAAACTTCGGATTCCCGGAAATCAGTGGGCAGCCGCCGCGCCGCGCCGGCGAAGAGCGCTCCTGCCACCTGGTGGCCACGCGGGAGAGCCGGCCCCGCAAGGGGTGCGGTGCGGGGGAGCGGGGACCCGGGGCGGGGGCGGGGCCTGGGAGGGGCGGGGCCTAGGAGGGGCGGGGCCTAGGAGGGAGGGGCGGGGTCCGGGGCGGGGCCTAGGAGGGGCGGGGGCGGGGGCGGGGTCCGGGGCGGGGTAGGAGTAGAGAATCCACGCCCCGCCTCCCTGGCGCCCACTGGCTGCCACACTCGGGGACCCCCCGCCCCCCTCGCTCCCCCCCACACCTCCTGCCCCTCCGGCCCCCCGACACCCCACACCCCACCCCTCCCCGCCCCGCCTCTGCCCCTGACGGGAGCCTGCTGGACGCAGACCCATCCCCACCAGGGCTGGGACCCAGGGTGTGCAGGGGGAGGGCCCGGGGAGCGGGAGCGGCGTGGGTCCTGGCAAAAGAGCTGGAAGGACAGGGTCTCGGGCCCCTGCGCCCCGCCCCCGCTACTCCCCCCACCCCAACCAAGTGCCCCTGGATCCCCGGGAGGCCCCAACGCAGGACAGGCAGGGCCAGACCAGGCCCTTTCCTGAGGGCAGAAAACAAACCACCACGTGGCCCTGGTGGGGGGGGGGTGGGGGGGGCGGGTGGGAGGGTGCCGGTAGGACTAAGCTGGGGGGCGGTGCCCACGGGGAATCCCAGCCCGTCCTGCAGGGCCCACCCTGCCTTCCTCTGTCCCCTGAGGTCAGACCAGCTACCTCACCTGTACTCAAGGTTCCAAGTATCCTTGGGTGTCTCTCCCACGTTTAAATAAAATTTATTTTTATCAATAAAAATCACTGCGTATTCGTTGCAATTGAGACAGTCCTGAAGGCGAGGCGCCCGCATGGGGAGGCCTTGGGCTCAGGTCTGGGTTGTGGGGTGAGCCCCGCGTGGAGGGAAGTCCCCGGAGTCTCCCTCCGCCTGTCCCCCTGCTCGCTCACTCTCTAAATAAATAAAAATATTTTCCGGAGAATCCTCTTTACGGAGACCGTGAGCAAGGCTTCATGAAACCCGCGTCTGCAGACAAAGAGCCCCACGGTGCCTGGAAGGCGGTGTCGGGCAGCGTCAGGGGACACCTGTCCCATTCACACGCGGCCGGGGCACCCAGCACTCGGCAGGTGACCCCCACGCTCTGCAGGGTGCCGATGGCACAGGGCAGGGGTGACCTCAGGGGGCCTGTGCCCACACAGTCCTGGGAGCAGCTGGGGCCTGAGGGCCTGACCAGCAAGGACGGATCGGGTGGATAGTGACCTCAGGGGCAGGGGCAGCTGCTGAACCCCAAACAGACCACTCGGGAGGGAGCCCCGACACTCCCCAGCTGGGGTGCAGACCCCCCTCCATTTCGGGGGACAGCACGCCCCCCACGGTCTCAGCCATAGGACTTGGGGGTGGACCCCACGACCTCACAGTGCCCGATGGGACCCAAGGAGCCCCCACCCCCCAGCAGATGCTCAGTCCCTGCTTCCCGGCACACCCAGCGCTGGGACGGGATGAGCTAGAAAGTAGTCGCATGTTTGAAGGTGGTGATTTACGTCTTCACGCACAGGGACCCGAGCATCGTACTCACCTTGACCGCTGCACATTGAGAAACTGAAACAACTATCCGTCTACAAAGTTGGGAGCCAACCGCTAATTAGGTTTTGATTTATCACGGAAGCACACCCATTGTTTTAGTCTCTTCAGAGTCTTCTGGGAGATGAGCAGCAGGCCAGCTGCGGGCCAGGCGTCCCCCGTGGCCCCGGGGCCACCTGCTAAGTCCGCACCTGCTGAAGGGTCAGGGCTGACAGGCGAGAAGCAAAGAGCAGCAAATTTTACCACCTCCTTGGAGACCGAGATACGCAAATTCAGCGAAGATCTGGAAAGAGCCCAGGGCCGAGGTCTTACCAGACTTTCTAAAACATGAGTGTTGCTCATTCTGGCGTTTAGCCTGACAGGTAGCATTTGCTCCTGAAGGCTGCCGTCGAGATCACGTGGGTGACCAGGGCTCCAGACGGAAATCGTCCAAAATGCTGCTGCACGACGAGCCATGCTGGGACAAGGTCCCACCTCACGCACCAGGCCGTCCGCACCCCACGCGTGCTGCCACAGGCTGAAGCCCCTGCGGCTAAATTGGTAGGAAGCCCCTGGAGGAGCCGACAGGACTCCGACACCGCTCAGCTTCCTCCCAAGCTCACCGGGGTGGGTGGGTTTCCCTCTGAGAACAAGAGGAATCAAGCCCAAACCCACAGATGAAGCCACAGCCTCTGAGCTTCAAAGGGCGGCTGCCGGGGTGGGGGTGCTCAGCACGTCCCCAGCCTTGGCAGCCAGCTTGCCCTGCACACTGTCCCCGGAGCCGGAGGCGCAGGCGCGGAGCTGAGTGTGCAGCACACCCCGGGACTGCTCGGATCCTGGAACCCGGTTACAACCAGCCGGCTGTCTGGGTTCCAGGTTCAGACAGGAGCGCACTCAGCAGGACAAGCAGGTGGGGACAGCGTCAGAACTGGACAGAACCGAGAGGCCACAGCCAACAAGCCTGGCGGCCCCACCTGTAAGACCAACACGCTCCACACTGCAGGACCGTTCAGTGTTAGGTGCCGTTGGGGGGTGGACACTCAGGGCCTGCCCTGACTGCCCTGGCTCCCCCTCGAGGGTCTATTTCTGATTAGCCAGGCTAATCTGTGTCGGCCCCCACGCCTCAGGAGGCAGCCATGGGCCAGCGGCCCCCAGAGTGGGACACCAAGCCCGGGGTCAGAGCCACGGCAGCAGGAAAACAAGCGGACAACCTCATGGTCACTGTGTGTGTCCTGGCGATGACCTCTTCAGGTCTTGGATGTCCACGGGTGCTTTGCCTGCAATTCTGAGAAGTGTCTGACTGACCAGAGCTCTAGGTCGTCAGTATGTCCTGCAGTATTTTAGCAATGTCGCTCCACCGTGCCCGGGCTTCCATTGCTTCTGGAGACAAGTCCTCTGTCGTCTTTCTCTGGGCTCCTCGGTCCGCCTGCGAGATGTTCTCTTTAGCGATCCTTTCAGGCAATGTGCCCGATTCCATTTTCTTCGTGTGCTTTGAATTTACTGAAATGTTTAGACGTGTGGTTTTACAGTTTTCATCAAATCTGGGAAATGTTTTGCCATTATTTCTTTAAAAAATATATACCGAAGATATCAGGTGTTAGCAAGGACGTGAAGCTGCTGGGAGTCTCTCCCATCACCAGGGAAATGTAAAACCCATCACCAGGGAAATGTAAAACGAAGCCACCACTTTGGAAGACAGACTGGAAGTTTCTCGTGAGGTTAAACATACCCTCACCGTGTCATCCACCAACTCCACTCCTGGGTGTTGGCCCAAGAGAAATTATCAGAACGTGCAAACGCAAGTACTGGAAACAAGCCGAAGTGAATGAGTGGATCAGATCGTTTCCACATATCCATACAATAGAATCCTACTTGGCGATAAGAGGATGAATTTCCGGTGTGTTGAGCGGGATGGATGAGTTCCGAATGCATCGCGTCCAACGAAAGAAACCGGACTCAGAAGGCAACATGTTGTAGGAGTCCTTTTATGGGATGATCCAGAAAAAGCAAAAGTGCAGAATGGGCCTGAGCTCAGCAAAAGTGCAGAATGGGCCTGGAGCTGAGGCTGGGCAAGGGATAAACTGGAAAAGGGTGAAGACGTCTGTCCGTCTGTTGAGGGGTGCACTTAAACGTCCCGGTGGATGTTGCTGTGTCGCGTGCCTCCATACACCTGCCTTCAGGGCAGGCGTGCAGCCACTCAAACCCCGTCGGTTGGTCACTCATCTTCTCACCCTGATCACCCAGATCCCGGGAGACGCAGACTCGGGAAGTGCACAGTTCACCAAGGGGAGAGCCCACTCTTCCCACTTACTCGGAGAGCTACATTTTTCCCTTCCTGTTTCTTTCGTCGTTTCCTTTTCACTGTAAAGCCCCTGCCATGACCAACATACCAGAAGCTCCGTCCTCCCGTGATACTTACCTGGCGCAGCTTCCCATCCATGGCTCATGCTCTCTGAATATGATGTAAATTCCTTGAATGTGGGCAGCCCGGGTGGCTCAGGGGTTTAGTGCCACCTGCAGCCCAGGGCGTGATCCTGGGATCTTGGGATCGAGTCCCACGTTGAGCTTCCTGCATGGAGCCTGCTTCTTCCTCTGCCCGTGTCTCTCTCTCTCTCTCTCTCTCTCTCTCTCTCTCTCTCTCATTCTCTGTCGCTCATGAATACATAAATTTTTTTAAAATTTTTTAATTAAATAAATTCTTCGGACGTGAACCCCTTGAAAGCTAAACGTGTGTGTCCTGTGCATCCCAGATCTCAATCCCTCACAGGCATTTGAGGGATGTTTGAGAAACAAAGGAAGGAAAAAAGGAAAGGAGGATGGAGGGAAGGAGAGAGGTGGGGGAGAGAGGAAGGGGGGAGGGAGGGCTGAATAAATGCGTTCCTGTGCCGGTATTGTGTGGGAGACAATGATCTCCCATCTGGATTCCAAGCACTCTGAGATGCACGGCCCCCGGAAGTCATCCTAGGATGTCAAATCAATGGACCTGTGTATGGAGGGATGAAAGGAGGAGGGAAGTAGGGGTGAAGGGGCATACGAATACACGGGGGGGGGGGGGGGGGGTGGGAGTGGATGATGGCTGACTGGCTGGCTGGCTGATGGGTGGTGGATGATGGATGGCTGGTGGGTGGGTGGTGGGTGGGTGGTGGAGCAATGAATGGCGGGAGGAAGGGTGGATGGACGTGTGAGCAGATGGAGGGAGGCACGGCACACTCACCATCACGAGGGGCCGCCCAAGTTCGTCATGACTCTGCCGAGCACGCAGCCTCCTCTCGTCCGGCAGGTGAGCCATGAACACTCCCAGTAACTGCTCACGCACCTCTGAGAACCCATTCCTGGGTTGATTACCAGCTTCCTGCGGTGTGGCCCCCACACACACCTCGGCAGCACCCCTCCCAAGCCCCGCCTGACACCAGTCAGTGAACATCTAGACTTTGCCCCTCACCCAGGCTCGGCCCCTCCATCCAGGGACCCCCTGAGCAATGGCCTCCACCCTTGCAGAACCCACCCCATTCCCCTTGTGTTGTTTCGCTCCCTTCCTCGGCACACATTTGCTGTACGCAGCTCCCTGCCAAACTCAGGGATGGGGAGCCCGCCCCCCAAAGAGCTTACAGCCCAGAACAGCAGCAGACACACAGACGACAAGTCACAATCACGCCAGGAGCCGTGGACCCCAGGGGGGAGGCCCCTCACTCAACAGCAGGAGAGAGGGGAGGCCCAGCAGCCTTCCTGGAGGAGGCGCTTCTGCATGGAGTCTTCAGACACTACTAGGAAAGCATCTAGTTTCCCACCATCGAGTACGACACAGCCTGTGGGTTTTCTGTGGGTGTCCAAGTGGAGGAGCACCCCCCCTCTTCCTATTTTGTGGAAAGTTGTTATCATGAGTGGGTGCTGGACTCTGTGGGCTACTTTTTCTGCATCTCTAGGTATGAGCATGTGATCTCGTCTGTAGCCTTTTGATGTGATGGAGCATGTTCGTTATCAAATCTTGACCCAGCCTTGCATGCCTGCCATAAATCCCACTTGTTCATGGTCCCTATACAACTTTTGTGTACAGATTTGGGTTTGATTTGATAATATTTTGTTGAGGATTTTTGCATCTATGTGGATAAGGTAAGAGTTTTCTTTTCTTGTAACACCTTTGTCTGGGTAACATGGCCTCATAGAGTAAGGTGGGGTTTTTTTTTTAAGATTTTGTTTATTTATTCATGAGAGACACAGAGAGAGAGGCAGAGGCACAGGCAGAGGGAGAAGCAGGCTCCATGCAGGGAGCCCAATGCGGGACTCAATCCCGGGACCCCAGGGTCACTCTCTGAGTCACCCAGGCGTCCTGCCTCATAGAATAAGCTACAAGGTGTTCACTCTGCTTTTATTTTTCTGGAACAGATTGTAGAAAATTGGTACAATTTCTTCCTTAAATGTCTGCTAGAATCTGTCAGTGAAGTCATCTGGGTCTGGTGCTCTCTGTTTCGGAAGGTTATAGATTATTGATTTGATTTCTTTAATACGTGTAGGCCTAGTCAGATTGTCTATGTCTCCTGTGTGCCCCGTGGTAGCTTGTCTTTCAAGGAATTGATCTATGTCATCAAAGTTGTAAAATTTGTGGCGTGGAGTTCTTCATAACATGCCCTTATCACCCTGAAACGTCTATGGGATCTGTAGTGATGAACCACCTGTCCGATATTAGTAATTTCTGTATTCTCTCTCTCTCTTTTTCTTCGTTGGCCTGACTAAAGGTTTGTCAATTCTTTTTTTTTTTTTTTTTTTTTTTTTTTATTTATGATAGTCACAGAGAGAGAGAGAGGCAGAGACACAGGCGGAGGGAGAAGCAGGCTCCATGCACCGGGAGCCCGATGTGGGATTCGATCCCAGGTCTTCAGGATCGCGCCCTGGGCCAAAGGCAGGCGCCAAACCGCTGCGCCACCCAGGGATCCCCAGGTTTGTCAATCTATTCAACTTTTCCAAGAACCAACTTTTAGTTTCATGGGTCTTCTCTACTGTTTTCCATTTCCAATTTCATTAACTGCTCTGGTTTGGTTTGGTTTGGTTTTTTCTTTAAAGGTTTTATTTTTAAGTAATCTCTATGCCCAGTGTGGCGCTCAAACTCATGGCCCCAAGGTCACGGGTTACACAGTCCACCAACTGAGCCACCCAGGAACCCCTCTGCTCTGTTTTTCACTGTTTGTTTTCTTCTGTTTACTTTGGGTTTAATTTGCTCTTCTTTTTCTAGTTTCCTGAGGTGAAAGCCTAATTATCGATTTTAGACCTTCTTTCTTTTCTAAAATGTACAGTCTTCTACAAATTTCCCTCTAACTGCTACTTTTAGCTATAACCCACCAATCCTGATCATTTGTATTTCCTTTCTCATTTAGTTCAAAATATCTTTAAATTTCTCTTGAGACTTTTCTTTGACCCATGTGTTATTTACTCCCCAAATATTTGAGGACTTTCCAGCTATCTTTCTCCTACTGATTTTTTTTTAAAAATTTTATTTATTTATTCATGAGAATACACAGAGAGGAGAGAGAGAAGCAGAGACACAGGCAGAGGGAGAAGCAGGCTCCATGCAGGAAGCCTGATGTGGGACTCGATCCCTAGTCTCCAGGATCACACCCTGGGCTGAAGGCGGCGCTAAACCACTGAGCCACCAGGGCTGCCCTCTCCTGATTTCTAGTTGAATTCCTAGCATCAGGAGGTTCTTAAGCGCATTATGTTGGATTGATTTCTTTCTTTTCTTTTCTTTTTTTTTTTTTTTTTTTTTTTTTTGGTGTTGGATTGATTTCTAAATTTAATTCTTGTGGTCTAGAGCAAGCTTTGTGTGATCTGTAGGCTTTTGTTCAGGTATTGTCAAGGCCCTGAGTGTGGTCCATCTTGGCAAACGTGCATGTGAGCTTGAGAAGAACGTGCGTTCTGCTAGTGTTGGATGAAGTGGTCTACGGATGTCACTTACATCCAGTGGGTTGATGGTATTGTTGAGTTAGGTTCTGTATTTGCAACTTCCTGCCTGCAGGTTCCGTCCACTTCTGGCAGAGGGCGTGGCTGCCCCCAACTACGACAGAGGACAGGCCCATCACTCCTTGCAGCTCAGTCAGGTTTTGCCTTCTATATTCTGACCCCCGGTTGTTACGCACATACATGTCTACGTTTGCTAGCAGGTCAGGCAGCCAAGGAGGGGACGGTATGGTAGGGAGAGGCAACATGAAGAGCAAAGATCTGAAAGTGTGGCAGGCAGGGCAGAAGGTGCAGGCCGGAGGGGAAGTGAGGTTCAGGCCAGTTTGGCAAACCCGGCACGGGGTGTCTCAGCCTCTGCATCCCCAGGAGGCACATGGAGCTGTGCCTGGGGACTCAACCCCCAGGTGGTAAGACTCACCTGAAGGGCCTCGGCAGGCAGGTACAACACCTTTGTGTGGCCTCCTCCCCTGGAGTGTGGGTGAGGCCTGCAACTTGCTTCTAACCAAGAAACTACGATAGGCAGGACAGTGTACGTGGCTCTGCGCCTGTGCTCGAGTTGTGCTGGCTGTGATCCCACCTTCCTGGGCTGCCCTCTCCTTGGCGGAAAGAAGCGGCCACGTGCTGGGACCAAGGGGCAGTCTCTAGCCAACAGCGTGCGAGAAGCCAAAGCCATGGTCCTGCCGCAGAAAGGACCTGAACTCTGCCAGGACTTGAGCGAACATGGAGCCCGGCCTCCCCAGCCAAGCTCCCGACCAGATCATGGCCACTCAAGACCTGTGCCAGGGACCCAGCTGGCGTGGACCCTGCCCACGGGAACCCGGAGGTAATAAGTGTGCATCACCTGAGCAGTTAGTCTGACAGCAAAGGACCCCCGCACAACTGCTCGGGCGGCTGGTGCCTAAGCCCAGGGTTCAGAGGCCGTGGCCTTGAGAAATTTCAGTGGCGTCGAGGGTGACCCAGCCAAAGCCATGGGCCCTCACCAGCGGCTCGATGTATGGAGCCCCAGGAGCGGCCGGGCTGGCATCTGAGACCTTGCGGGAAGGAAGCAGGACAGGGGTGGGTCCGCCATCCCTGACCGTGGAACAACAGGCAGGTGTGCGGGGGTGACGGGGGCCCCACAGGCTGCGGTACTCGGCTCCCCAGCCCCAGCAGGCCGTTCCCAGGGCCGCGTCCTCAGACGGGCAGTGTAAGCCTGGCGGCAAACGCCATCAACAGCATGATTTAATTAAAAGATAATGACAGTGAAATCGAGAAGTGGGTCGTGTGGGGGTGACGGGCTCTGGTGGCCAATGGCGCCAACACAGCTCAAAGGTGGTGACACGAATGAAGTACGATGCACGTTGTCCCGGGAGGACAGGCCTGGCCTTCAGACGCCTTCGGCCGTATCCTCCTCCCGCGTCTCCGAACTAGCTCCGGCCCCACTGCCGGTGGGTTCCAGATAAATCCGCCTCCTCTCATCAAAAAAGGATGTCACACCTTTTCGGTTAACGTGGCAACCTGGCGGGGGGACCGGAGCGGCCACCCAACCTCCCACGGGGCCCACAGCCGAGGTGAGGGCCCACCGGTCTGGCCTTCCACCTGCCGGGGCGCCGCCATCCCTGAGCTGGGGGGCCGTCCCCGTGCACCCTGCAGGCGGAGCTTTCTGCAGCTCAGATTTTTTATAAAATCAGCAAAAGGGGCACCTGGGGGCTCAGCGGTTGAGCGCCTGCCTCTGACTCAGGCTGTGACCCCGGGGTCCGGGATCAAGTCCTGCATCGAGGTCCCCGCAGGCAGCCTGCTTCTCCCTCTGCCTGCGTCTCTGCCTCTCTCTGGGTCTCTCCTGAATAAATAAATAAGATCTTTCATAATGAAACAAAATAAGATCAGCAAAGTGTTTTCTCCCCCTTCCACCAGCCCCCAGCCTGGGACCAGCCCCTCAGAACTTGGGTTGGAGGCGGGCAGCCCCGGGGCCGGGCTCAGGCAGTAAGGGGCTAAGTCGCCGTCACTGGGCACCTGCCACCCACGCTGGGCCACCCCCGACCCCCAGGACCCCCAGACGCCGGGCCCCCGTCTGGTGAGCTCTGCACCCAAGCCAGCCTCGAGGCACAGAGGGGCCCAGCCCGCACCCAGCTGTGCGGGGCTCCTGCACCAGGAGCAGAGTGTGGGGAGGCGGCTGTGGACCCCCACCTGGGCCGGGGGGGGGGGGGCAGATCCAGCAGCCACAACCTGCGGCTCTGGGCCCTTTGGTATTCACACCACGGGAGGCCCGAGGAGGGCCTGGTGGGAGGCCGCTTCAATTGGGGCATCAGAGGAGTCAAACACCTATGAACGAAAACAAATGCGCAGGTTCCCCGGGGTCGTGGGCCCACAGCTGCAGCCAGCGCATCTGCACCTGTGGGCTGGTGCACAACCGTGGAGGCCCGGGCGGCGGGGGACAGCGGCGGGACTCTCCCCCCATCAGGGCACCAGATGGGCCCCTCAGCCCTGGCCGCTCAGCCTCCCACAACAGCAGCTGCAGAAGGCCAAGGCCAAGGGCGGGAGGGGTGGCCCCGTGCAGGCCGCAGATGCTGTGGACGGCGGGTCCTGGGCTCCGGGGTGGGACAGTGCTCGGGTGCGGGGGGACTGAGCTGCAGCAGCCTCAACCTCGGAGCCCCGAGGCCCCAGGACGGGGGCGGGGGTCCTCGCAGCTGTTCTGCTCCCCATTCTGAGCAGTGAGCCCCAGTCCCCCGCTCTTCCTGTCCCGTTGTATCCCCGAGGATGACGTGCAGGGGCACCTGGCGCTGCGGTCACTGAGCGAGACTCTGCGGGCTCAGGTGGCGGAGTAGCCCCGCGAGGCGGATCCTGGGCTCTCCCTCGGCCCGCGCCTCCCCCGGAATCATGAATAAAGCATAACCACGACGACGCCGGAGGGACTGTAGACCCCTAGCTGTTAAGGAAAAGCCCTTTGCCGCGGTTCGAGTGGCAAACACTCCAACTGCCGTGGGCACTAGCAGGTCCAGGGGACCACAGTCTTCTTAATGTCACGTTGTTAAATACGATACTATTTTCTTTCACACTTTCCGGAAGTACAGTCATACTTAGGGGATCGCTCCCACTCCGTGGTTATAGTCACCCAGTGATGTTGTTCTGGAATTTTAATTATTTCACTTGGACCCACGTGAAATTTACCTGCTGTAAAGAGAAATAAGTGTGGCCTTAGGGGATCCCTGGGTGGCGCAGCGGTTTGGCGCCTGCCTTTGGCCCAGGGCGCGATCCTGGAGACCCGGGATCGAATCCCACGTCAGGCTCCCGGTGCATGGAGCCTGCTTCTCCCTCCGCCTGTGTCTCTGCCTCTCTCTCTCTCTCTGTGACTATCATAAATAAATAAAAAATTAAAAAAAAAAAAAAAAAAAGTGTGGCCTTAAAGGGGCATAAATGTACGTTTCTGTCACGGACAGAGGACAAATCCCCGGGAAAGCTGTGTGCCCACCGGGGACCAGGCTCCCCTATCCTGACCCCGAACAGCTGCTGCAGCTCCATCCACCACATCCACATTCCAGTCAGCGCAGCAGGAAACACAGCAGGAAAGACCTCTCCTCCCCCGTCGGAGGCCACTTCCCCGAGGTGACACTTCACATTGGTCGCATGGTCCTGGCTCCTGGCCTCTGGGCGGCCACGGGGGACCCGCGAGGGGGCCTGGGGCTAGGGGCGGCTCTGTCAGCCTCTCAGCCACAAGCGCTTCCCTGCTCCCCCCCAAGTGGAGACCCCAGAGCACATGAATCAGGGGTGGGAGGCCCTGGAGAAGGCGTGACCCAGGAGGGGGCACAGGGATCCGGTCTGCTGTGGGGAGACCCTGAGCTCCGCCCACTGAGCTGGGGGGGCCTGGCCAGGGTCCAGGAGGGCAGAGGCGGGGGGGGGGGGGGTTCTGTCTACGCCACCTTGGACACCCCGCGGAGGAGCCGGGCTGTGGTTGGCACACTTGGAGCAGAGCCTCGCCCCCTGGCGAGGACATGCTGCCTGACCCCTGGGTGCTCAGTATCCCCCAGGCTCCCCCAGTGCCCCCAGTGTCCCCCCGTCCCCCAGTGCTCCCCAGCATCCCCCCGTGTCCCCTGGTGACCCCCAGTGTCCCCCATGTCCCCTGGTGCCTCCCATGTCCCCCGGTGCCCCCCACTGCTCCTCGGTATCCATGTCCCCCGGTGCCCCCGTGTCCCCCAGTGTCCATGTCCCCCAGTGCCCCGTGTGCCCCAATGCCCCCGGTGCCCCCCAACGTCCCATGTCCCCTGGTGCCCCCCAGTGTCCCCCGGTGCCCCCAGTGCCCTCCAGTGTTCACTGGGCAACCCGAAGACCACAGAACCTGAAACCGGATTTACTGCAGGGGGGAGAGAGCGGGCGGCGGGCGCGCAGGGCGGGGGGGGACCTGCACCTGCCCCAGGCTGCCAGCCTCCAGCCAGCCTGTGCTGGGCCCTCGATGCCCCCAGTTGCCCCCTCCCTGTGACCCCCTGTGCCCCAAAGCTCCCAGAGGCTTATGGGCCCGTCAGCAGCCCTGCCCGCGTGGGGCCTGCCTCGGGAACAAGGGGCACGGGCGTGGGGTGGGCGGAGCAGGAAGGGCCGGGGCTGCCACCTGGACACTCCACCGTGACCCAGAGCCCACGGGCCCACACAGGCGCCCTGCCTTAAGCAGCCTGCACTTGGGCCCGGGAAATCCACTGAACCGGCAAAGCCTCTTCCTTGTGGATGGAAGTGCCCCTCCAGCCCCGGGGAAGCCCCCCCCCCGCCGGCGGCCCCCCTCACCTCTCGGAGTGAGGCCTGAGGTAGGAACAGGCAAGCCTCGGACTCCAGGAGGACGGAGGGGCGACTCCTGGACACGGCTTCCTACGTCGTGGAACATCTTGAGAAAGGATAAAGGCCAAGCCACAGGTGACCGGGACTCTTGGGAGGTGCGGGGTCCAGGAGACGTGGGGCGTCCTGGGCTGTTGGGGAGGGGGCGGGTGAGGCTGACCCACCTCCCGGGCGCAGGGCCCAGCGTGCTCCCGGGATACGGACAGTCGGTGCCCATGCCCATGGCCCAGGCAAGCACGGGCCCTTCCGGGAGGCGACCCACGACAGGCCAGCGCCTCGTCACCCGTCGGCCCGCTGCCCTGTCCCTACAGCGTGAGCATGAGCGGCCTCCCCGTGGCCCCGCACCCCCCAGGGGACCCGCCCATCGTGGCTCCAGCGGGACCTGCCGGTGCCAACCTGGCTCCTGCCGCCACCGCATCCTCGCCCGCGACGTCCCGGCCCGAGGGCTGGGCGGGCCTGGGGGGCCACAGCACATACAAAGCGTCCGTCAGACACAGGACAAGCTATCAAAGGAAGACGTTTTATTTTCAAGTTTCTATGGAGATGTTACAAACAATGGAGACTGAAGGGGGGAAAAAAAAACATTTAAAAATTTTAAAACTACCAGCTTAAAATAAAAATATGATTAGGTAAAATAATAAATAATGCCATCCCATGACAACTTTAAGATGAAGGCATGTCCCATGCCTGGATGAGCCGGCGGGACAGGCTGCCGTGAGCCTGCCCAGCACCCAAGTGAGAGAGGAATGAAGTGGCCACACCGTCCAAATCTTGACTTTATTTTTTTAATATAAAAACCGCATTTTTGGAAACCCACCCTACCTTTTCCCCTAACATAATGCTTTACCTCTTAAAAATAAAAATAAAGTACTAATTCTATATACATCACATGTACCATACAAAAATGTATCCAAAGTTTCTATTGCTACCAAAGTGTTCTAAATTAAAACAAGTTACAGAAAGCCCCCATTGTAAACAAAAGATTACAAGTTACAAAATCAAAGAACACACTGCCAGAGTCATTTACACAACAAGCAACACATCCTGCTCCCAAAGCAAGTTGGATCTTTATGTGCCCGTATAAAAATGCATATCAATATACTTCTGCAAATTTATTTTTCATTATAAAGCAAATGAATACACTTTCTACAATAAATAATCCGCTGGGAGGCACACCCGTGGAAGGCTAGGGCAGGCGGGCGGAGGCTGGAGGCGGACGGGGAGGACGGCGACACCCGGAGGAGGCGCCTGCCCCGGCCCTCACGGGGGGCGGCGGAGTGTTTTTTGGTGATTTGCAAGTGATGTACACAGCATAAATTTATTCTCCACCTCTTTCCACAAAGTACCATCAAAATAATGTCATTTTCTTTCTTAAAATACACATTTGTCATTGTAAATTTACATCCCGTCTTATTAAATAGTGGTACTCCGTGTAAAGAGTATGATTTACAAAATTATTAAACATTCAAAAGTCTTTAAAAAAAAGCTACAGATCAAAGAAAGTGACGCGGGCAGACCTTCCGGCACGGCCTGTGATGGACACAGATAGAGCCGGGGACATGCCCGCACCATTCACAGAGTGCCCAGACGGGGATGGTTTCACAGAGAACGTGGAAATAAAACCTGCCCTCCCGGGGGAGGAAGAAGGAAAGAACCAGGCCCGGAAATCAGAATAAGTTAAGTCTGGAACGATATACACGCATGTACAGCTTATCTCCGCTACGGACGAGGCCACGGGGGGCGGGCAGGTCAGTCGATGTCACTGAGGTCGCTGCTGGGCTCCCCGTGCACGCGGCTCAGGTGGCTCATGGCGCGGTCGAAGGCGACCCTCACGGCTTTCCTGATGCTGGAGTTCCGCCCCTCCATCATCTTCAGTTTGTCTATGGTCTCGTCCATGCCGAGGGGCACCATTTTGGACTTGGGGAGCCATTGCCTTTGGAAAAGAGAAAAGACAGGAACCGTGAGCAGTGCTCCCTGGAGGCACTTCACGCGGCAGCCCGGCAGCTCCCAGGGGTGGACAGGCGGCAGACACCAGGAACTCCGGGGAGGCCCGACGTGGGGCCTCGGGGACGGGGACAACCAAGCCGCTGCCACCTCCCCTCGATGACCTTGACCTGGGGCCGCCGCTTTCCAGCAGCAGCATTGCTCGGACAGCCCAGTGAGCATGGACACAGGCTTACACGCCCATGCATGTGCACGTGCACATGGGACACCACATGCACTGTCACGTGGCGAGCAGGCCAACCAGCCCTCGGACGGCACACGGGGGCCTGAGCCTCCACGGGGTGAGGAGGCGCTCGTGGCCGCACAACCAGTCCAGCAGCACCTGCCAACGCTGGCGGTGCCCGCACCTCCTAGCCCAGCCCTGCATAGCACCTCCGCACCACGGAGCCCCTGGTCGGTACAGGAGCTCTCCATGCGGAGAAGGGCCAAGGGCACAGCTCCTCGCGCATGCAAACACCAACACCCACCTCCGGAGGGCTTGGGGACAGCCCACATCGTGGGCTCTGAGGCAGGGAGAGCCTCCGGGCAGAGCTCAGGGGTCTGGGAGCTGATGCCCGAGTGCCCCATCTGGACCCACAACAGGTAAGGAAGGAAGCAGCAGGGCCTGGAGAGCTAGCAGAGCGAGATCGGGCCAGGTGCTGGGCGGTCAGCCCAGTGCCCTCGAGCCTGGGCCACCAGCAGAAGCCCAGCAGGACACAGGAGCGCAGCCCCCATGGCCAGGCCGCTCACATGCATCTCTGTGCACGCGGAGCCCCAAATGCCTTCAGAGCATCCCTGTCCCTGTGCAGCCCAGGCACCCGCACTCACCAGCTTCTCTTGTTGTCGAAGAACAGAACCAGGAACAGCTTCTCATCAGCCTTGGTCTGCATGTGCTCGCCTATCTTCAGCACGTCCAGCGGCGGGGCCGGGATGGTGACCCCGTTGTGGTGGCCAGGCACACGCGGCATCTTGGGGTCAATGATCTGTCAAGGGAGGACACATGCGGGTCACATCTGAGAGCCCCCCCGCTGCACCCTGGAGCACTGTCCTCTGGCCCCCACCTGAGGGGGCTTTCGAAGAAGCTCTCCCAACATCCTGACACCTGCGTGCATGTCCCTCGGCAGATGCTCATGGGACACCCGGCCCCAGGCCCGAGGGCCACACGGCTCTGTGCCCTGACCCCCACGGGGCAGCCCCCGGGGCCCCACACCCGCCACCCCAAGGCTCACCAGGGCCGGGTAGGAGGGATAGCCACTGCACTTGGCCCACACGACTTTCAGAGGCTCGAGCACGGAGGCCGCGGCATCAGTGGAAATCCACATGCTGTTCTGACCGACCTCTGCACAGGGAAGGAAGCACAAGAAGTTAGCAGGAGAGCGGGGTGCCGTGCGGCCTGAGGCCGCCCCTGCGGGAGTCCCAGCAGGTCCCTCACGGTCCTCTAGAGGCCAGAACCTGGGGAGCCCACGCGAGGCTGCAAATCACAGAGGAACCCACGAGGGGCAGCCTCCACGAAGTCCGATGGCCAGGGAACCTTGAGAAGGGACCATCTACACAACAGACGACACATGCAGGACGAAGTGTCCCTGTGTGCGGGGAGCCCGACACCTTGGGGATGGAGGCCGGCTGACCGGGGTCCCGGCGCACTGCCCTGCAGAGGAGGACAGGGCCCCAACTCACCCGCCGCGATCCTGGCCGCTTTGGCATAGTTCCCGTTCTCAATGCAGGAGATCAGCTCGCTGCGGTCCTCCAGCGTGTGCCTGCGCACCAGGGCGGGCTTGCCCCGGCCACACTTGGGTGCACTGAAGCTGCAGGACGGAAAGCGCAGCTCGGTCAGAAAGCGCTCCGGGCCCTCGGCTCTACCCGGTGACCAAAGGCCAGGGTGCGCAGAGGCCTGTTACAAAGGGGTCTCCACAGGGCAGATGGTGGGGCTGCACCAGTCACCCACAAATCAGGGCAGAACTTTGGCAGGAAAAAACATTAACTGTAACCACATATCCAAAACCTGTCCCTGTTTTACAAATGGTTCTACTTCCCATTTTCAGGTAAACGTCACAGAGCACAGAACAGGGCCCCTGAAGAGCAGGACAGAGCATCTCCAGTGGGGGTGGCGGGGACGGGCCAGCTCATTGGGCGTGCCCACCTCGAGTCGCAGAGCGGGCTACTGCTGGATGAGATGCTAGACTCCGAGGCGCAGCGTCGTCGGGGCGCAGCTCTCCTTCCAGGGGTGCCACCCAGCTCCTGCTCACTTCGTGCGCCCCCAAAGCCATTGGTGAGACCTGCGACACAGGCACACAGACCCCTCAGTCCCGTGCTGCAGCAGAGCCGTCCCCATCCGAGGCCATGCCCGTGCCCCCACCCCCGCAGCGCCCACGACGCGGGACACACGGCAGCGCTTCCTGAGGGACACGAAGGCACCAGCACCAGCAGCTCCTCCCTGGCACGGGGCTCAGCAAGGTGCCTCCCTTGGAAAAGCAACTGCACCAGCTCCCCAAGGCAAAGCCGGAGGCACCCAGCTCCTCCCTCCCAGATCAAAGGGTCTGCGCGCCTGAAGCCCCGCTCCCTGGGGCCAAGCCAACAGGAGGAGACCCCTCGGGGAGGAGACCCCTCGCCGGGAACGGGGCCGCACGTGGGAGCCTCCTTGGGGCTGAGGTCGCAGGAAACGCATGCACCTCAGAAACACTCGAGATGCTTGAAACCAGAACACTGGCTCTGCAGCCCAGGCCCCGGCCCCGAAACCATGGGCACGGCACACACGGCCTGGGTGGCCAGAAGCCACCGGGGGTGGAGGCTCTCAGGTTTTCAAGAACAAAACACAACTCATCTACAATCACGGCAACTCGTCTCCCGAAGCCCGACGTCCCTGACGCCACGACAGGACGGGCCACGCTGCCCCCTCTCGGTGCGACGGCTGCAGGGTCAGTCCCATTTTTCTTCCCAGAAAGAATCTCAATCCCGCGCTTAAAAAAATACTCAACCGGGTTCTTTACAAGTGTGTCTGTAGGAGCGGCCCAGACTGCAGGGCTCCCTCACCCGCTTTAACACGTCGTGTTTTCTCAGCGGCAGAGCCACATTACACGAGCGCAGGGAGGACGCTGGCGGCTACGACATGAACGCACACAGGGCGGGTAGCTGTACCGCCCAGCCCGCAGAGTGAGACCACACATTCTCAACTCTGTTCATGAGACATCGGGCCCTGTTTCTGAGGAACTCGGCACCACTGGCTCTAAAGAGAAACTGGGTATTTTCACTGTGGACGGAACCCCCACGTCACAGCCACCGCTGCGGTGACGGCATCCGGATGTCTGTGGCTCCATCGCGTCCCGCTGCCGAGGGGTCGAGACCACCGGCCAGCAGGTCAGGGCAGCAGCAGCACCCAGGGACCCCAAAGCCACCAGGTCCCAGGAGTCACCAAAGGCAGCAAAGACCGCAACTCAGAGACAGCCGGCCCCACCCAGCCCAAAGGACAGAAAGAGGACCCAGGTCTGAGAAGGGGCCACAGTCCTGCAGGCGCGCGTCCAAGACCCAGCAGTAAGGCCACCAGGCCAACGCCTGCGCCCTCAGGGGAAGCCCTAGTACATCATCCGACTGGCCCTGTGGCAACAGTCCAAGCCACAAGGTCGTGCCGCCACAAAGCCGCTCAGTGCAGGGCCTGCGTGGAGCCGGCTGTGCCCCTGGATGGCCTCACACGGGCACCTGCCCACCTCGACCTCCAGGCACTGCGCCTTGCCTGGCAGCTGCGCTATGATGTTCGGAGAAGCAAGCGCAGAGCACACGGCGCCCATCCCAGAGCGTCCCGGGCAGAGGGCACACAGCCCTGCCGCCTGTGCACACGCATCCAGGGAGGAAGGAAACGCGGCCCCCGTGGCCCCAAAACACACAGCCAGGTCGCCCACCGAAGCCGTGCTCTCCAAGTGACGCTAGGAGGAAGGGCGAAAATGTGGGGCACTGAGAAAGGAGCGAGCTTGTCTCCGTCGACCTCCCTGGGGACTTAGAAGACCCACGCCCATCTATTACCCAGGAAATGTCACCCAACGCCCGCGGACTCGCACGCACAACAGACCAGCCCACCAGCAGGAGACCGCCGGGCCCAGGGCTCCAGCCTGTGCACCCACAGCCCCTCCGCACCCTCCCCAGCACGCCCGCCGGCTACTGCGGCCCACGGAGCCCACCCGCCCCGCCCCAGACACCTGCAAGGACCTGCTGGGACACAGGTTTGGGGTCTGCACAGAGAGGGACCCCGCGAGCCCCTCACAAACGGCACGCGTCCATCAGGCACCTGAACTCCTAGCAAAAACCATGGACGCAAGAGCCCTCAGCAAATACTTCAGGGAGAAAACGTTTTATCAACGCTGGAAGTTAGGTCTGCTCGCCGCAACATGCAAAACACAAGGTGGCCACGTGGAAAAGGCAGGAACCCTCCAGCGGGAGGCACCCAGAACTCTGGCCCCCATCTCTGCCTCCACAGGCGCGACACCCTGGGTGCACCTGGGCCTGGTGGGGAGGGTGTTCAAGGGGCCTTCCGGGAGAGCCAGTCAGCAGTGGCGGAGGCAAAGCCCCCCAGAAGCTTCCAGAGCCGCGAGCTCTGCTGTGAACAGCTCACACCCACCAGCCAGCGGGACATCCGGTGCTCCCCCGGGGTGCAGCTTCGGCCTGGCACCCGCAAACGGCTGAGCAAGCACGGTGGGCCAGCTCCCCACCCCCCCAGGGGCCACACGGGTGGACGCCAGTGCTCTGCCTGCCCCTGCCCAGGCTGCCGGCCGGCTCCCCAGGCTGACCATCCGTGGCGTGACATGGGACCAGCTTCAGAGGCTGCTGGGCACAGTGACTGCACTCGGCCTCAAGTGCTAGGGCCACCCGTTCTTTTTGTTTACATGTTTTTATTTGTCCTGTTGGCAATAAAATTGCATTTTGGGGGTGATTTTTCAACCTTTCCATAAAAACACATTAAGCAGGATCCCAGGACCCTGCTGCTGTTGCCTAGGCCGGCTCCTCAAAGCGGCGGTGACGGGGAAGGCTGCCACGGAGGGGCCACCTCCAGGCCCCCGGGGTGGGATTCCCGCTCGTGCTGACATTCCGCATGGTGACCAGAGACAGAGCTGCCCTCTGGGCATGGCAGGAAGTAAGGGAAGGAGAAGGGGAGAAGGGACACCAGCCAGAAACCCATGAAAGAAAGAGGCAACAAGCGAGGGGAAGCAGAGGCGTTTGCTCATCTTCCAGCTGCGCCCGCGCCCGACCCACAACTGCTGGTCCCTTCAGGCCAGTTCTGTGCCTGCTGAAGGCAGGATCGGAATCTCCATCCACGTCGCTGGAGGCGCCGCAGGCTCTAAGGCCGCCCTCGGCATCGTTCACACCTACCCACAGGGTCGGGGCGGGCGGAGGAGGTGTCCCTGCCAGCGGCGGCCAGCTTGGGGAGAGGCAGCAGGCGGCCGTCCAGCACCTGCGCCGATCCTCCGCGGGCTGGGGGGGGGGGGGGGGGGGGTGTTTGGAAGATGACTGAACGACGTTTGCAGCGTCCTCCACAAGAATTACGTGAACCCCAGGGATGCAGTGATCTTTCTGCGTTCCAAAGCCAGCGCTTAGCAGAGCTCCAGTCCAAGTCGAGCAAGAGAAAAGAGTTAGGATCCAAAGACCGAACCACCCAGCATGTTAGTAGTTACACTGAGAACCTGGAAAACAGCGAAAAAGCCATTTAGTCTGACTGGGGGGCCAGACCGGCCTCCAACCTGAACCTGAGGATGGACACAGCCCCCTCTCAGTCCGTCTCGGTCTCTCACTCTGTCTCTGAGTCTCTTTGTGTGTTTCTTTCTGTCTCTCTCCATCTCTCAGTCTCTGTGTCTATCTCTGTCTCTCACTCTGTCTCTGCCTCCCTATCTCTTGGGTCTCTGTTACCTTGTCTCTGTCTCTCACAATCAGTCTGTCTCTGTTTATCTTTCAGTCTACATGTGTCTCTCTCTGTATCTCTGTCTCTCTCTGCATTTCTATCTCTGTCTCTGTGTCTCTGTCTCTCTGCATCTCTGTCTCTCTGTGTCTCTCACTATCTCCCTCTGTGTCTCTGTGTCTCTCACGCGCACGCAGCAGGCATCGCAAGAGCAGAGGCCAGGAGCTGCTCGTGCCGGGAACAGCGAGCGTCGCGGAGGACGAAGCGAGAGGACAGAGCGGCTCGGGGCCCTGACCCCGGCCCGCCGCAACCCGCAGCTCAGAGCAGGGAGGCCCAGGGCCGAGCGTCTCCACGTGAAGAGGTACGTGGGAGCCTTGCAGTGGGCAGTGTGACCCAGGAAAACCCCTACAAGGCAGAGCACGCAGATGAATCTTTGGGAAAAGCGAAGGCTGAGAATAGTTCGAGTCCTCAGAGGCGAGCCCGCCCTCGGGCGAGCGATCCAGGGCGTGCGGAGAGCGCCGGGAGCCAGGCTGAGGTGGAGCCAGAGGGGGCGCCGGGCCCCCTGCCTGGGTGCTGAGCAGGTCCCGGCGCTACCAGGACTCCCGGGCCGCCCCGGGCGGCATCGGGGCTCGTCATGCATCCACCGTATCTACTGCCACTCTGGAACAAGAAAGCAAACACCCCGTCAGTGCCGCCCCGGCTGCTCTTGGAAGCTCCTGCAGCCCTCGCGCCGGCGCCGGACACCTGCACGGCCTGCCTGCACACGCGGGACGCGGGGCACGCTCCTCCCCATGAGGGCCACGGTGCGCAACAGGCTCCTGAATGCCATCACCGGGCTGGGGGCAGCCTCCCTGGCGGCGGGAACCCCGCCTAGACGGACAGCCACCAGGGCCCGCGGAGCACCCTCTGATGCGGCCAGGGCCTGCGGAGCCCTGAGGGCGTCCAAGCGCCCACGGCCCGGGGCCGACAGCACCACGCGCTCCGGCTCACCTCCCCACGCGGGGACCGGACTCGGCGCACGCCCACGACACTCGGCGCACGCCCACGACACACGCGCAGACTGTCCTGAGCCCGCGGAGACAGCCGTGAGGGTAGCCTCAGGAGACCCGCAAGCACTGCCACGAGCTCCATCGATGGCCTACAAAACGCGCGCGCAGCTTCCCGCAACTCGGGAGACGAGAAAAGGTTCTAACCCACCCACACATCCACAAACAGAGCTGCTACGAGATCAACACAACGTATGAGAGCTTCCCACATCAAACTACAACTCGTCAGAAGTCATCCAGGCAGCCAGAGGGACGAAGGTGGGCCGCGGCGCAGGGCGCACGGGGTGGGGCAGCAGATGGGTTCCCCGGGCAGAGCACAGGTGCCCTGTGCGCCAGCTCGCATGGCCCTTGGCACAGACGCCAGCAGACACCACCCCGGGCCTCTGCCGACCGCCAGCACAAGGGACACACCCCTTCGGTCGCACTGCCCAGGGGCGGCGTTGGGGGCACCGCCACAGGCACACCCAGGGGGCCGAACCGTCGTGCCACCTAGCGGGCACTTGCCTCCTCGGCTGTCACCCGGAGGCCAACAGGCCGCCTCCCGCAAGCCGCAGGGGACGAGCGCCACGACACGTGAACGGGAGCCTCCAGCAAATGAACCGGGCACAAGGACAAAAGCCCGGCGGTGCACTCAGCCACTCAGGAAGTCACCCCACTACACATGGCCACAGCCCCACAGGACGGAGAGGGGACGTCACAACGCCCTCTGATTACAGCCCAAAGTGGTGCCGTGGCCCCAGACCCGTGTGTGTCCTGGGACGCACAGCGGGCGCGACACAACCCCACCAGGCCCCCCGCCCCCCCCCCCCCCCGTGATGGCGCCACCTCCACAGGCAGGCCACCACAGCCCCTGGACGGTCCACCGCGCACCGCAGCGGGGGGGGGGGGGGGGGGGCACTGCCCGGCGGCTCCACCGACACCCCTGGAGGAGAGAACGCGGCGCTCCGTGGCATTTACCTGTGTCCAGGCGCTTTCCCGGGGACCCCTCCTCCACCTCAGAGTCGCCGCAGGTGCTCCGCGACCTTTTTCTTGGCTGCAGAAGAGTCTCCAACCTCGGAAGGACTACAGACAAAAAGGTTTTGGTCCCTAGCTGAGGAGAAGTTGGCTGGGTTTCAGTGTTCTTGGCAGACTTTGGGGGGCTTACACTTTTCGATTTGCAGAAGAGAACAGAAGTGCGTCTGTTTACATCGCTTGCTGGCTCCGCCACCGCGGAGGCCGCCGCCGCCGGCGCATCGCCACTACTGGCGAGGGTGGGCTCTGGAGGGTGTCCGATTACCAGTGCGCTCTGAGTGCAAGTGCTATGTGATTCATTATCAAATGTGACTCTTTTGAATAGTTTACTCTGCTCTGGGTTGAGTTCTACTGGTTTGAGGGTTGGTGGTTCTGAATTAGTCTCCGAGTTTGAAGGAAGAGGTAATGCATCTGATGGTTCAAGTTTAGGGGGAGATTTATCTCCTGAAAAAATTATAAATAAAGTGATTTTTGAAAACTGATAATTATAAAATCTATTATAAAACTTACTATAAATGTGAAGTCCACCAAAATACTAATTCAATTAAGGAAACAAAGCATCACACATACTGTCTGCAAGCAGTGAGGGGCCGCAGCGGGCCATCAGGCTACACTGTGTGCGCTGCCCTAACACCGAAGACGGGGTGGCCTGGTGCCCGGGCTCCAGGTGCGCAGGTGTATCACGTTACCCTGCCAACGGCTGTTGAGAATTCCCTCCACATATGCCAACACTAGCACATCATTCGACTTTAGGAGCATCTCTACAGTCGACACTTCACTTACCTTGAGTAAGAGACACGTCTCACATAACCAGGGGGCTAACGGGCACCCCATGCACTCCTGACCTGGGCCACGTGGTCAGCAAGCAGGGGACACGAGCATGTAAATCACTCCTCTGACCAGGATGTGCCCGCCTGAGCCGCGACCCTCACGGGACCAGGAAAACCTCCCTTCCAGGCTCCAGACCTGCTACCCTCCACGCCACACTCTAAACGCCCACAAAGTAGGTTCTTTTTCCTAAATCTGACTTTAAAAATAAAAACAGTCTTTGGAAAACTACCTTTGCCTCTTAATTGAAAAAGCTTCACCATTCACATCAAAACAAGAAGTCTGAAGAGCCACGAGCAGGGCTTTACCCCAGGGCCGGGGAGGAGGCCCCCAGGCACCAAGCAGGCGGCCAGGGGCACAGCCCCCAGACAGGCCTCTGCTTGGGCTGTGACATGCGGGAGATAAAGCAGTTTACGTGATCCGAGAGGGTACCCATCCTCTCTACGCACACTTCTCGTTAAAGCTGCAAACTGCCCCAAAAGCAGGCAGTACTGTAACTCCGGTTGTTCTGAAAGCAGAAAGCTAGAGCTGCTGGGCCCCCTCCCATCCCAGAACCACGTACTGAGAATCCTCCCTAAGGAACCTGCCCGGGGGGCCCTGCTCGGACTCAGCAGGTCACAGCAGGTCACAGCAGGACCCGAGCCCCTCTGTGCACCCCCCAGCGGGTCCCCGGGCATCCGAGCTGCGGACACGGTGGCCGACGCCAGGCGGGGCTCCGCATGCTCAGGTCCCGGGTCACTCCCAGGCAGCACCTGAGGCCAGCGCGGAGGAATCACCGTGGGCCCTCCCCCAGCGAGCGCCCCGGCTCACCTCTGGCCTCTCTCCCGGGCCTCACACCAGGCTCCCACCCTGACCCCGCACCAGTGGTCCTGCCCCCACCTCTGTCCTGGCCAGGCGGGCGTCACCAACACGGGGGTGGCCACGAGGGCCAGCAGGGCACGAGGGAGCCCTCCGTCCCCACGCACCTGCCCACGCCTCACCAGACACAAAGGCAAAGATGTGCCTGCAGGGGCCTCCTCTCCCTGCGCCTGCCCTGCACTGCACTCGGCCCAGAGAGCTCACGGGAGCACTGGGGAGGCGCACAGGGCCCGGCCCGGGCTGCTCGGGTCAGCAGGCACGAAGCACCGCCACCAGCCGGGCACCACGTGGGCTGCCGACCCTGGGCCTGGCGAGCCCCACGGCTGCACCTCTGCGCCCGGCCGCACCCTGTGCCGACCCCAGACCACAAGCTAACGCACAAACACTCGCTGCCACTAACAACAACGGCATCAAGTCGCACGTGAGCCACGCTCGACTCCCTTCTGGAATAAGCCCTGTTCACATAAATACCAACGTCCAAAATTCCACTCCTTCCTTCATAAGAGCAAAGCGGTTCCCGCCAGGAGCCTGTTTCACCCTAGCTGCTCTGGAAATTCTAAAGATGCACTTGTGGCTGCAGAGGAGCCGCTCGCCAGCCATACGACCAGACCCGTACACCCCAGAGCGCGGGAGCTCGGAGGCTCCGGCATGGGGCCCTGGCCTCCCGTGACCCCGACCACAGGCTGTCTCACCACCACCCGGCCTCAGGCTTCCTCGCCTCATCCTCAAGGGAGAGAGCGACAGACGCACGTGCTCCCCGAGAGCCCTCTTATAAACGTGACCGGTCCTCGCACGCTTCCACATGCCGTGCGGGGGAAGTAGGACCCGGCAAGCCGCAAGCCTGCTCCTGTGCGGACTCGGATACAAATCACAACAGGCCTGAGGGAGCCTGAGAGAGCCTGAGGGGGCCTTCGGGAAGAGAAAGGCACGATCTTGAAACACGAGGACAGGACCCCAAGCACGGCTGGAGTCCCAGCGAGGACATGAAAGCCCTGGGCTCGCAGTCCTCCCAAAGCCACCTGTCTTCGCTACCCTGCGCCCGTCAGGCACCCGGGACCACGCTCTGGGGAGAGGCGGAGACCGAAGCACCCGCGCTAGAACACCTGCAGCGCCGACGCAGAGCTAAGGAGGAGCACGGGACCCCCCCCCCCAGAGGAGGGCGCCTCAGCAGGCCCAGCCCCATCGGAACCCCCAAGGTGACAACGCAGACAGGTGCCCAGGTGACAGGATCACCTCGCAGCCCAGCGCCCTCATCTTTCAGAGTACTCTCGGTGCTCGTCCCGTGACCAGGATCATGAGTTCCCCTTTCTACATCAGCTCCCAGAGCGTCTGCTCCTGGCTGTCCCCTCCAGCCTTACAGGAGGACACCCCACCCCACGTGGAGGTCCTGCTGCTGCCCGCAGCCTCCCCGAAGCCTGCCTTCTCCCTGCCTGCACCACCCACTGGCCGCCAGGGCGCTATCCTCTCCACGAGGACTCCAGCCCGTCTTTGTCACATGTCCCTGCGCTCTTCCTTCAAGACGACCCCAGCACCACAGGGCAGCACATGTGGGCTGGGGGGCGGGGGGGCGCCCGCCTGCTGGGGGGATCTGAGCTGTGCAGCAAGACAGCTAGGACGACGGGGAAGATGCGGCGTCCAGACACGCCCCATCACGCCCCCTCATGACCCGGAATGACCAGTTCACAAGCTTTGCCCGCTCTCTTTTCAGGGCAAGTAAGAGTGTTTTCCTACGAAGACAGATTAGCTTAGCCAGAGCGACAGCTCAGGCCGCAGGAGGGACCTGGATGGGACGAAGGTGGGCACCCCGCTCCAGGGCTAACGGCCAGGGCCACCAGCATCCAGGCCTACAGGAGAGCTGCTCTTCGGGACAGAACTGCCCCGGGGCACCCGCGTGGCTCAGTCAGACAAGCGTCCGACTCTCGTTGGGCTCAGGTCATGACTGCAGGGTCCTGAGATGGAGCACCAGGCCGGGCTCCATCATGGGCGTGAAACCTGCCTGAGATTGTCTCCTGGCTCCTGGCTGCAGAAGGCAGCCTCTCCTCTGCTCCGTGGACACACTGTAGCTCCTATCCCCCAAGAGGGAGCTTCTGGAGTCTACATCCCACACCAGGGGGCCTAGACAGAGGCACCGTGAACTGAAACCAGGCAGGCAGAGGATGAGGGCAAGCTGCCTGCACAAGAGGTCACCTCCCAAGAGAAACAGAAGCTTGAGGGCTGCAGCTCATCCCCACCAGCCGCCTCGTGCAACAGGGTCGGCAGGAAGTGAATCAGGAGGACTGTTCGGGTGTACAGGGCCCGTGGAGCGTCTACACCAGGACACCGGAGGGCCGCCCGCTGCTGCAGGTGCCCCCAGCACAGTCCAGACTGCAAGCCAAAGTGCCCACGGCGTGGCCCTGGGGAGCCCGACTATACCTTCTTCTCTCCTGTAAAACTAAAATGTGTAGACTCTCTGCTAAAAGTAAGAGATCGGAAGAGAAGGCAGCATCTTCTACGAGGTTCCACATGCTCCAACAACAGGGCTGCCGTTCTCCCCTGACAGTCCCTGTCCCGAGCACAAAGCCCGCCACCTGCAGCCACCTGCAGCCACCTGAGGCCAGCACCAGCACAGCACTTCCCTGGGGTTCCCACTGGGCGGGTGGGTTTCTCCTCGTTTACGTCCTATACACAACACAAAGACATGGCCAGTGACCAGCTCTCCTCCCAGACACATGTCTGGTAAGATCGGCAGCTCCCATCCTGTGCAGTGACATGTCAGGAGGCCCACAAGGCAGCTCCAGGTCTGACCCTTGCTCCCTGGTGACAGCATGTGCATCACCTTCCACCCTATCAGAGGAGTGTTCCAGCAACAGTGGCATCACGGCCCTTTCAACAGCAGGTGTGACCAACAGAACCATCCCTCTTGTCACAGAAGCCACCTCTACTCTTCACTCTAGACAATGTACAAAGTCTATGCTACCCTTTTTAAATAGTGTTTCATTAACAAGTTTTAAAAAAAAAAAGCCTTATTCTGCATCTTAAACCTTGTGCCTGTTTAAACGGCGCCAATCATACCAGGAAACAGAAGCCCGGTGGGGGCTCCCGGGGGTCAGTGAGGACAGACACTGAGCATGTGCTTACCTTCCTCCCCCGTCTCCTGCCCCAGCTGAGCACCTTCCTCTTCAAAGCTTCCAATACCTGATTCCGCGGGCGGGGGCTGGCTGTGCTGCTGGCTCAGTTTGTTTCGAAGGACAGCAATCTCCTTTTTCAGGAGCTTGGCCCGCTTGCTCCGAGACCCGCTGGACTTCATGGCACACGTGAGGTCCAGTTTGTCCAGCAGCTCTCTCAGCTGCTCCTCCAGGACCATGTGGGCCCTGTTGGCTGGGTTCAGCAACCTGTCCACTGAAGCCAAAGGATACTTCATCAGTCATCAACCGTGGCGGTGACCCCCGTGGTGCCCCCAAAACTACCTGACCGGCACGGGCCCCACCCGCGGGAGCCCCAAATGCCCCTCCAACGCTCACGCCACACCCACGACTGGCTGCAGCCACAGGACACGAGCTTTCACCCCTGGGCGTCCAGACGCTCCTAGAGGAAAGCTTCTAGGTCCACGGCTGGCCGGCCATGCGCACGGGGATACAGCACACTGAGGCAGGGCTAGCGCCTCTCCTGGTGCGCGCCCAAACCAAGCCCTCCAGTGAAGACCAGAAGCCGGGGCAGAAGAAGGCCCAAGAGGACGACCCCACCCTGTGCAGACAGGGGCCGGGGCCAACTCACGTCCGTGCTGGCCTCTAGACCCAGACCACCGCCTGGTTCTACAGCGACAGGCCACACAATGCACAGGTGGCTCTCAACTTCAGGCATATTTATTACAAAAATCCCTAGCAACTTTAATTTCAGCAAAACAACAAGATGATAAAACACAAATTACCTGAAGTTAGTGAAAGGTGGCTAAGAAAAAAACCAGTCTTTGGAGCTAAAATAAAGCTGGGAGTGAGAGCGGAAGGAAGGTGGGAAGAGACAGAGACCACAACACAACTGCCAGGAGCAAGAGGCACCTTCCTCCAGAAACAAGCGTTTACTGAAGGCATCTGTGCTTCTTACAAAGTAACAAGACATTAGCATCGAGAAATAAATAAGAGCATCCAAATCTAACAGCTTGGCTCGTATCCATACGGTCTCTGACAAAATTCTACAGTAACAGCCTCAAAAACGTTCATATAATGGAAATGCTATTTGAGGCCTCAAAGAAAATGGCCTCACACCATTTCGCGTCTGTACCTTTAAGCAGACGAGGGACAGCCCTGTGTGCGCCGCCCACCCCAGGCCACCCCGAGGCAGCCCCTGGGCCTCCATGCACCCAAGCAGACCCGAGGGAGAGGGAGGGAGCAGCACCCAGCGCCGCGACACACACCCCACCAGCTCCACCACCTCCCCGCACAAATGCGGGAGAAATAAATGAAGACTTCCCATCCTTGAGTTTATTCCTGGTGAGAACATGGGTGCAGGACTTTACTGGGAAACCCCACAGAGACCTACATGCCCCTCTCCTCCAAGACCCGACACTCCAGAGCCCGCCAGGTGCGGCGGCCAGGGCGAGGCACAGGGAAGGCAACCCGTCTCCAGGGCTGGGACAAGTGAACAGACCACCGTGCCCCGTCTCAGAGGCACATGCCCACAAGGTGTCCTCAGAGTGGATCCAGGTCCACCCAGGGCGCAGCCCCCAACTCAACGTTGTCGGGGTCTGTACCCCACCCCATGAAGGCTGTCCCCTACAGATGGGGCTGCTGGCCACTGTGTCCCTAATGGGCCCCTGAAACACACCTGTGTCCACAGAAACGTACGAGGGGCATCAAATACACATGGTGTGGCAAAGAAAAATTAAAAGCCAACCACACTCAGTAATTCTCGTGGAGACCACGTGCTACAAGCACAATACGTTAGGAGCACTGAGTCAAAGATCCGCCTTTGAAGTCAATTCCTTCCCTTTCGTCATGAACTACTGGGAAACATACGGTCACGTATGCGGCTCGTGCTCTAGTCCCACTGGGCCGTGCAGACGCGGTGTGCGGGCAAGCCCGTGCCCCCGCCTGTGCCCGTGCTCGGGGCTGGTGCTTACCGTCGTCCCAGGAGAAAGGCCGCCGGGGGGCCGCCGCAGGCCGCTCAGGCAGGTGCATCCCCGAGGCCTCCTCGAAGCCGATGCTGTCCGCCTGGCGCCTGGCCTGCCTCAGAACGACACCGCCCTGATCGCGCAGCCTCACGGCGGCTCTATAAAACACCGTGTCCTTGGCGTTGTACTTCATGCAGTTATCTACAATGAGATTAAAATCCTCCTCAAACTCAGTGAGGTGTCTATACCCTTGAGCTTCTAACCGTTTCCTCATTGTGGCAAAGTCCATGGGATGTTTAATGTGATCCAAATAATCTGGTACCTAATTTCGGGGAGGAAAAATAAGCATTTACAAACAAAGAAGGAGTCTTATCCAAGCTCTATAACCCCACACACCCGCTACTCTACACGGGAGACACGCACAAGCACAGCACCAGTGCCTCTCTCACAGCGTCAGTGCGGCGTGCAGACGCGCCCCTCGGAAACCCCACGTTCGGCCAGGGGCCCCTCCAACTCAAACTCCTCAAACTGAACACACAGCAACCGGTGTGCCTATCTGGGCAGAGAGCCACCGTGCACGGACAGGATCTCTCTGAGGGGGGACTCCCACCTCTTGTTCCCGCCACCTTACAGGGAAACCTATCACTTTTATCACTTAAAAGGGAACGTGCTAAAATGAAACGCTAGGAGACCCCTAAGCGCACACCCCGTACCTAGTAGCGAACGGTTACTCCCTAAGCCGCCAGGGAGCCCCGTGCCGAGTGGGTGAACACTCACCTCCTTCAGGCTCACCGGCTGCGCAAAGATCCGAGCCGGGTCCTTCTCCTGCAGCTGGTCCAGGACGGAGCGCAACAGCACTGTGAGCGGGGTCAGCCGCAGCTCTAAGGCCATCTGCTCCACCTTCACCTGCCAAATGCGGCACTCGGTTGGAACGCTCACCACGGCCCTCTGGGGACGGCGACCCCGCCAAGCGCCCGCCGCCCTGGCCCATCCCGACTCAGCTGCCCCGTCCCGCCCCCCCAAGGGCCGGCGACGCTGCCCCCACAGCCACACCAAGCCTCCTCCAGACAGAAGTCAACGTCCCCCCTCGTCCTGCTGCTGCCCGAGGACGAGGGCAGGAGACCCTGGGAGGAGGCAGGGCAAAAGCCTGCAGGTGCAGCCAGCCCCAGGCACCCTGGGAGCCCACACGGGGCTGCAGACCGTGCAGGGGAGGCTCGAGGGGCGCCCAGCCTCACCTGCTCCCGCTTGAGCTTCTCTCGCTTGCGCAGGAGCTCGATAAGCAGACGCGCGCGCTCTAAGTCGTGCCGCAGCCGCTGCCAATACTTCAGCTTCTCTTTGGCAGCTTGAATCTCTTCATCATTTTCTCTCTGGGAAAATCAGTCACAAGTCAGCCAGAACCCCTCAGAGGAGACCCCAGGGCCCGGGAACTCGGGGCCGCTGCAGAAGCCCTGTGCCTGCATGAGCCAGCCAGGACACCAAGCAGCAGGCCCGAGGGGACCCAGGGCCGACGTCACGGGCCCGGACTCACCCCACAGAGCACCCCAGGGTGGCCACACGCCCGGCACGCTCCAGACCCAGAAGCTGAGAGGACAGACGCCACGCACGAGCACAGAGCCAGTGGAGCCAAGGTGAGTGGGGCAGCTGTCGCAGGCCATGGCCTCCCACCCACTGGACACGGGGAGGGACAGAGCGGCCCAGGATGCAAACAGCAGCGGGAGCCCATTGCAGGGGAGCCAGTGCTGTCCGGCCCCAGCGGCCGTGAAGCCTCCCGACTCGGGGTCACCACTTGAGCACCTCCTCCTTCCCTGGCAAAATAAACATAACCCTGCACCCAACACAGCCCGCGACCCACCCATTTCCACTCCAGGATTTTCAGAAATAAGTACACCATGCCCAGAGAGCAAAGAGCTGGAGGGCACCCCCGACCGCGGGCAGGGGACAACCGCCGTGGCCACGATGTGGAAGCCAGGGAGTGGCAGGACACAGCAGCCCAGGATGGCCCCACACAACGTCCAGAGAGACCTTCCCAGCTCAGAGTGGCACCTGAACCCCAGGAAATCCCGCCCCAAGGTTCTGTGCGCTCCCGTCCACGCGTCCCGCACCGCCCTAGGACCAGGCCATCTAGGCAGCACCTCAAAGGCCGCGTGCCGGGAGCCGAAGGCACCCCTCCACCCAACCACAGCTCCTGGGGCAGACCCAGGGCAGACGGCGGAGGAAGCAGCAGTTGGGACGCTCCTCCACCTGCCCCGGAACCCCAGCTCCGCTGAGACGCACCCACCTGTCCCCGGGCAGGCTTCCCACAGGTGCCTGGGGCCTCCTGACCACAGCGGCCCAGGACACCTTCTGCAACCGCACGTACACGTGACCTGGACCCAGGCGGCGTCCCCACCGCAGGGGCTTTACCTTGACAACCCTGTGGCCTTGGGCAGGTCGCTCACCGTCAGATTCCATTCCACACTCATCAGACCCCTTCTCTCTGGACCACCGCCCCGCAGGCTTCCAGCCCACCCCATCACACAGAGCTTGAACAGCCCACACACCAGGCAGGGACCCTCCCCGGGCACCCCCACTCCCTGTCTCAATGCTGAGCACCTAGCAGGGGACAACACGGCTCTTGCTCCAGGGGCTCTCACTCCAGGGTCTGCGGGCAGAGTCGGTGATGAGGCTACAAGACCCTCCTCCCTATCAAGCGGATGGGAAGGCTGGGCCAGCGCTCCGGTTCTGCGAGACGCCAATCACACAGCTCCTTTTAACGTTATTTAAAAGTTTCGGGCATTAGGCAGGAGTTGACAGTGATATCAGCTGCATAGACGCGGCCAAGAAATACATTAAAAAGTAATTTAAAAAAACCGATTTCCCCAAAAGCATCTGAAAATCACCTTGTCCGTTACTGTAAATAAACTCTCTGAAAACATCAAGAAAAAGGACGTTGAGCCAGGCAAACCCACGAGGCAGAAGCTGTGCCTGCCCTGCACTCGCTGCCCTGGCTGGAGGCCACGCACAGCCGCGGAGTCGCTCTCCCCGCACACAACGCCTGCAGTATGGGACCCGACCCCAGGCACGGCCTCAGCACCTCCACCTACGCAGAAGGGCCTAAGCGTCCAGACTCCACTGTCAGGTCAGCTTTATCTCCTACCTAAAAATCTACCCGAGAAGACTCCACGAAACAGAAAGAAAGCAAAGTGATTTCTCCCCACAGCCCACTCCCCACAGCATAAAGTGAGCTAATCAAGAGAAGCTATCAGGAAAGAGAATTGTAAAGACCAAGTTTACCACCTTCCCCCTGACAGATGGAGCCTGCTGGAAGGAGGGGACAGGGCAGGCCAGCCCCAAGAGGTGAGGACCGCAGCACATCCCCCCGAGTCCCTGGGCACCACCAAGCACTTAAGACCCCAAGAGGCAGTGGTCCCTGCCCCTAGAGCAGGACGCTTGGAGGGGCCCAGCTCCTGTGAACCTCAGCCACCAGGGCGATGGCCAGGGCGATGGCCAGGGTGTTGGCCAGAGGCTCCACCCCCAGCACAGCAGGGTGACCGCTTGGTCCTAAAGCCACCAGAGGGAAGCACCGCAGTGAACCAGCGGACGTGCTGGCTCTGCCCCTTGCCGAACAAGACAGGAGCTTTGCCCTCAACAACCCCCCACCCCAACCAGGGTCCGCAGACAGCGGAGGACGAGCTCCGCAGAAGGGCTGTGAAGGCCCCAGCAAGGTGCCCACAGGGACCCTGCGCTCGGGCCGGACCAGAAGAGCTCACCTTGGGTCTTCCAACTCCTTGAAGACCACTGTGCACAGCAGCATCCAGAACCGCCAACCCGAGGCACCTCGTCTGCCCGGACGCGAGGGACCTCACCCCCGGGGCCAGCTGGTCCCATCTGTCTGTCTCCCCATCAGAGGGTCGGCCATGGAAGGAAGGAAGGGCTGCCCCCAACCTCTCCCACAGCCCACCCCAGACTGGGCCCCCAGAAACGCAGACAGATGAATCCAAGTAAACCTCACATCAAGTATGTCCAATTTTCAGACACACGTGAGCCTCACACCGAGCCTTGAATGTTCCACGTGGAACGTTGGTGTACTGGACCATGGGGTGGACTTCACGGGGTGAAGTGGGAAAGGCAGTGTGGACGCTCACGCTGGGAGGGTGGCGGACGCAGGGCGCCCGTGCGGGCCTCGTGGGGAGCTCCCGAGCACCACGTCACCACGTCCCCGCAGGAACGCACCCTGCGGGTCAGCGCAAGTGCTCTCCAGGACACCAGCATCTAAGCTGCACCAGCTCAAATCTACGCCACTCCTTCGCCCAGGACACAACACCCCCACACCTCACTTTCCTGTCCCTACGCATTTATTTTGTAGGCAGCAGCCTGGCTGGTCGCTCCCACCAGCCCACCTGTCCCAACGGGGAGGAGGGACGAACGGGCTGCAGATCACCGAGGCAGACATCGCTAACAAAGACCCCCGGGTGATGTGGTCTAGCGTGGATTCTGAGGCCCCAGGTCCGTGTGTACAGGATGCGCACGGCCCCCAGGATGGGCGGCATGCCCAAGACACAGGCATAGAGCCACCCCAGTCCGTGGCCCCAACACACTCGGGACATTCGCACAGCCCGGCCTCAAGTGTGCGTGCATCCAGCCACGAGCTCGACCGAGTGGGGCCCCTTCAGTAGACCCGAGTACCGCACGCAGCAGCCCCTGGCCCAGCAACCTTGGATGCCCGCGGCATGGGACTCGGACGGCGCTGAAGGTACCAGGCCGGGCGGGCTCCAAGCAGCTCCTTCCTTCCTTCCCCAGAGATGGAAAAGGCCAAGGGCACCCCACAGAGGCCCAGAATCTACAGTTTCGCTATGGGTCTCAAAAAGGATAAAAAAGACATTAAAATCCACCAAAAAACGTCTTTAAGCACTTAAATATGTTGATATTTTATGGGGTTTTTTTGTCACCACGGAATAAAAAAAATCCAAGAAAGGTTCCTTGGGAATGGCAGCAGCCTCCAGGCCGGGGCAATGGGGGCAGGGTCACACCTGGCCCGGGCCTGCAGGTGGGACCAGGGAGTGCCGCCAGAGACGGGAGCTGCCCTCCTGGCATCTGGGGTGACTGGGTGTCCATTCGCTCCACGACCACACACTCAGCTGGGCCGCTCTGCCCGCCTGGCCCAGTAGAGCCGCCTCCGGGCCACCACCGCCCTGCCTGCAGAGCCCCACAGACCAGGAACCTGGTGGACCCAGGAGCATGGCACCCAGCCCTGTCTGCCCATGTTCCCTCTGACACACTCAGCCACCTGGTGGCTCAGGATCAGCAGCAGGGCGGCCGCGTGGCCATCCGGCGTGAACTCATCGGAAGGACAGCTTCTGCTGTGCGCCCCGCGGGGCAGGGAGAGGGCAGCCAGCAGCTCTACTCTGCGCCAGGTCCCCCCCGGCCTCCCAGCCTGAGGCCTCATGGACAAGCTCTCCCTACAAAGCTGCCCACTCCCCACAGCATAAAGTGAGCTAATCAAGAATTTTGGGCAAAGTGCCGAAGAACCATTTTTGTCCTCAATTTATTTTTGTGGCATCGCACAGAGCCAATTTCTTACTTTCTAAATCCATTCTTCCAGAACTGCTTTCCACGCTCAGATGGTTCTACAAACCCAAATTTACCAAAACACAAGAGCTTGTTTGGTTTTGTTCTTTTAAAAAAGCAAATCCCGTTTCCGCTCACTCATGCGGGTTCCCGCCTCCCACCCTCCCTCCCTCCCTCCCCACCTCGGCCCTAGAAACAAACCACACCTCCCAGGTTTCCAAAACCGGAACTCCCAGAACTCCCAGCCCGGCACAGGGACCACAGCCTAGCGGGGGGCCTATCCTGCTGCCACCCCCGCAGGCTCACCCCGGGCGTCACCCACGTGTGCAGAAACGCCAGGTGGCAGGGACAGAGGAGAGGCGCCCAGATGGCCCAGGGTTTCAACCTTCAACGGCCCTGGGGCATCCAGAGGCCAGCATGGCCTGGTGCATCCTGTGCGGAGAGCAGGAGGAAGAGCGGGAGGGAGAGGCCACGTACCTGCTGCGTGCTCCGCTGGGACTGCAGGCTGGACTGGAGTCTGCGCAGCAGGGGGGCGCCGTTCCTTGACAGCCGTTTGAGCAGCCAGTAGCTGTGTGCTCTCTCCACAAACTGCTTCTTCCGCTGGATGGCCACCTGGTTCGCAATCCTATTTAATCTAAAACACGGAAAGACTCAGAGTTTAGCTTTGAAGGAGCACAGAACACGTTTTCACCGTGGAAACTCGGAACGACAGGGTCGCTCTCCACAAACCACCGCCCACACTTAGCGTCCGCTCTCAGCCACGCACACGAACTGCTGCCTCCTGCAGCCCCGGGCCTGACCACAGGGTCCCCCCGCTGGCCCTGCACCCGAGATGGACACGTCAAGGGAAGTCCGCGGAGCACAGCTCTCACCTCCTGACTCGGGACGCCCTGCTGCCCCTGGGCCCCCTCAAGGACCGGAGGGGAGGGTTGCAGACACCAGAGTGACAGTGGGGAGCGGCCGTGGGCGACAGCTTTGGGGACGCTAAAATGCACGCGGTTTGTGAAAACACGCACATGGAGGGGAATTATCATTTAAAAAAACCCAAAAGGCTCGCGGGAGGGCCTCTACATCCCCGCTGAGACAGAGCCGTGATTCATAAACGTGTTTCATGAGAAAAAAAAAAAAAAACCGTGTTTCATGAGGACAGAGAGACCGTTCGCTCGGTCATCAACTAAGAACTGAATGAAAACACAGATGAGCCAAGATGCTCCTCACTACACACCTAATGCCAAAACGTCGGGATGAAACCAAGGAACCTAAGACCAAATTTTGAAGAAGGTAAATCCTAAGTTTTACTAAACCATCAATGAACCAGGAGGCCAGAACGCCCCCTCCCCCGCATGCCCTCCCCGCAACGGTCCTTCTCCTAAAGCTCCAGTCGTTTCAAGACGCTTCCAAATCCTGCTGCTGTGGGCCTCCGTGCTGACTTCTGACGGGCACCTCCCACATGCTGCCCGGCCCCTGGGCTCACCCAGACCCAAGTGCGCAGAGCCAGCACGGCCTCTTGCGGCCAGGCCCAGCTCAGGCGTCTGCCCTGCAAAGGGACCCGATACTGAGGAACCGACACGGGGCAGCTCCACGCGGACCGGGCGGGGGGACTCTGCCAGAGCAGCCCCAGCAGACCCTAGAGAAGACGCCACAAGCTTCTGCAGGCAGGTGCAGAACCCACGCTCAAGTGCGTCCACCGACTGCCCGTGAGCACGGGGCCGCGCATCTACACACCCCAGGACCCTGGGTCACAGCCTCGTTGGGAGGTGGGGGGAGGACACCTGTCACAGCACCCAGGAGCACCTGCAACACCGCTGAGGGCACCAGCAGGAGGTGCTGGGGAACAGCTGGACCCACTCTCAGGCCTGCACGCAGGGGTCCTCGGCCGCAGCGGGGGCTGTGCTAGTCCTGCGCACTGCTGACCCAGGTGCTTATGGTGCAATTCCCGACTGAGGCGGGACTCAGGTGCCGTACGGAGCATGAACCTGAACGCACGCGGTGTGCAGATCCCCACCTCTGCACACAGGTGCTCTTACACAAGTACACACTCAGCCACTTCGACAGTGAAATGAGACAACATAAATAAAAGTATTTCTTAACGATGTGAAGGTTTAAGGAAACGCTGTCTGACAATGGGCTTATAAATAAAGATTTTGAACCTCATGAAACAAGCCACCATCTCCTCCGAGACAGGATCTCTGAACCATGAACAGCTTGCAGACCTGAGCAGCAAGGCGCTGATGAAAGTGCATTTCAAGGTGTCCTGGGGTATTTACTGAAAGCCTGCATTCTAAGCTGATGGGTGGGCACAGAGCGCCCAGGCACCCACCACGCGCCTCCTAGGATGCACAGCACCTCCTGGGAAGCAGCAGGGCTGGCACTGAGTGCACCCACATCAACCCTGCACCCACCCAGACCCCGGCCCCACAACCAACAGCAGATGAGGGCAGAGGAATGCTAGCACATGGGCCAGCCAAGGGATGGGGGCCCAGGGAACTCGCAGCAGGATGCGGATCCGGGTCCCTCAACATTCAACTCCAAAGGGAGAGAGTCCAAAAGGGACTATTGTAAGAGGGGACACAGAACTCGTGTGACTGTAAAGGCACAGCACCCCGTGGTGTTCAGAAAGTGGGTAATAAGGTGAGTCCGCGCAGGTGAGGACAGAGGCAGGCCCAGGGGCAGAAGGGCTGGCAGGTCCCGTCTCTCGAGTACAGAGCCTAACAGGGGTGTTCACCCCACTGCCATGCGTTTAAGAGTCTTTCTACTTTTGCATTTTAAGAATTTTTTAAAGATTCATTGGGGGGGGACAGAGTGGGAGAGGGAGAGAGAACACACACGTGCAGATGGGGAGGGGCAGAGCAAGAGATGCTCCACTGAGCAGGGAGAGGCCCCCTGGGGGCCTCAATCCCACGACCCTGAAATCATGACCTGAGCCGAAATCAAGAGTTAGATGCTCAACTGTGCCACCCAAATGCCCTTTTAAATATTTTTTTAAAAAATATAGGATTTGGTATGGGTATACAAAAAGATTAAAAGTTTGATTTTCTCAGGTCTTTCTGAATATGTCTCACACACAAGGTGCCTTCAGATGGAATATAACCTGGCTTCTGAAGAAATTGAGGGAGGACCCAACAGAAGATCAGTCAATAAAACATCAACTTGCGATTCTGGCATATAACCTGAACAAAGTTCTTTAAACTGAGTACCTTGCTCCAATAAAACTGCTTTTACACAACCTATTTACGTATGGCATGAGGATGCAGAGTGGCATCCACAGGGGCTGGGGCAGCGCCAGGAAAGCAGTACATCCACCTCAGACACCACCACATTCGCGAAGGCCCGTTTCCTGGAGGGACGCGCCCAGCACAGACCCCTCGTGGGGAAGGGGCTTCGTGCCACCCGAGCATGGTGGCGGCCTCAGTGGCCCCACCAGATCATGGAGACACAACAAGGGAGGCCCAGCGACTGGCGGGATGGCGACCGGCCCCAGGACACGGGGGAGGACGCGGAGGCACGCTGCCCGACTCCACTGAATTCACTTTTGGGAATGATGAGCCTCCTCCGAATATTCCAGAAACGACACCTTTCAGCTATTTGATCTCAGGTGAAGAATGCTGGACTTGAACTCAAAACTTTAACGCAGGAGGCGCCACACTGCTTTTCAAAATTATTTTGGCAGGTTTTGTCCAAAATACCATAGAAAGGAGAAAGGCTGATGGGTAACACGCAAAGACTCCCAAGGGAGGTCGGGACGCCGGCCACCGGACGCCGGCCACGGGACGCCAGCCACGGGACGCCAGCCACGGACCGCCACCTCTGTGCTGCGCCACGGCAGGCAGGCTGGCGGGCCCAACACCCACAATCACACAAGTTTCACATCAGCTCGCTGTCCCCCTCCCGACAACGCGGTCAAGGACACCTCGAGGAAGCTGGGCAGAGACGCAAGCAAAAGCTAAGGAAGTGGAAATGGGAAGACACGAGCAAGTGTTGACAGAGGAGCCCTCCCCCCACCCCGGGCTCTGCAAGAGCCAGTAAGCCAGCTCTGGAGGGCCCTGCCTGAGAAAGCAGGGGACAGACACACCAGGGCGGAGGAACAGATGAACCAGAATCCGTTAAAAAGGAGAATCACAAAAGCAGAGACAGGAAGCCAACCCAGAGAAAAACACAAGTTCCCAAAACTCACTTGTGAAGCACAAATGAAACCTCAATACGTTCACAGCAAGGGTTTTAAGAAGAGAATCCATAGTCTTAAAATTTTCCTCCCACCCCCAAAAGGAAAGGAAAAAGACAGTTTTTCGGAAGAGGTCGGCCTGGAAGACCAGGCCACGTCCTGCCACCAGCGGGGACAGCAGGTGTCCCACCCAAGGAGGCAGGGGCGGCAGCCACACAAGGGAAACGCCAAACTCACTTGCAAACATACCTGACAAACCGAGTCCTTCTGGGTGTAGAGCGACTGCACCCGCCCTGATGAGCAAGGGGGTCTGTCCCAGGGAGGCAAAGGGGGGGCCGGAGTGACAAGGTCCAGAGCGAGCCCACGGACAATGGGAAAGAGGGCGGGATGCGGTTGTCTCTCCAGAGACGTGGAAAAGCCACCGGTCAACCAACCTCAACTCACCCCAAGCGGGGCCGGAGAGGCCCCATCCTGTCCCTGCTCCCCAGAGAAGGGCCAACAGGGTGATGGGCAAAGCTCAGGGCGGGATGTGCACAGCGTTCCTGGGGGAGGAGAGCGCAGGACGTCACTGAGCCACACAAAGACGTCAGTAAGGGTACACGCTCTCGGCTACGCGGGGTTCACAGAGGACCCGTAGTGAGTATACAGGTGGCCTCCAAACCCGTCTGCAGGCGCCAAGGGATTTCCAAATTCCCAAGGAGGGCTGTCAGAAAACCTGACAAGGGACTCCACACTGGTGAGCGTGGGGGAGGCGGGGCCCCATGTGGAGGGGAGCATGGCCGCCCCCCAGGGATGGGCAGGGGCTGCACGGTGCTCACGGACCCCAGGGAGAGCAGACTGCCCGTAGGGGACGAGAGAAAACACAGCCACGCTGAAACCCACATTGTGCTCATCCCTTGTGAGAAACTCGTCCCCAAGGGACTGAAGCCAAGGGCCAAGGAACAGGGTCACCAAGTGACCAAGGCCGGCACGCGCACTGCGACACTTCGGGGAAGGGTGGCCAGCCCCAGGGACGGACCCTCTGCACGCAGGCCCACACGGCCCGCAAACCCAGAGACACGACGGTGTTGAGGCTGGGGAGTCGGCCGGCCACAGACTGGGAGGGCCACCTTCTAGAACATCCTGGGGCCTTCGGGATGTGAAGGCCCACGGGGCTAGGACAGGCACCAACCACAAACAAGGCCACCCCGCAGGGAGCCGGTGCCGGAGGCCTGGCTTGCAGCGCCCCAGCACCGGTGACAGTCGGCCGCCACACCATCCCCTCACCATCCCCTCCGGCCACTCCACCCACGGAGGTGACCGATGATGACAACGCACAGCAGCGGTCTAAGAAAAACCCTGGGCCTCTGCAGATGAAGAAAAGCTAACTACGTACATGCTCCGTGTCTTAGGAGCTGTGGCAGGACGTGAGCCGCGCCAGCAGGACACGAGGCGGCCTGGCCAAGGCTATGCGACACCATGCGGGGGAGTCCAGGCTGCCCACGGGGACACGGCCACCGCGAGAAGCAGCTCATTGGGAGACGGGGGGGGGGGGGGGGGGGGGGGGGGGAGGGGGGAGCACCGGAAGGCCGGGGTCACCAGGCCGGAGGGTACGGGCTGCTGCAGGAAACACGGGGCAGCGGCAGGACGGCCGTGGACGGGCCCCAGGGAGCACATGCCACCCAGGACAGGACAGCGACACCAGAACACCAGGAGATTCCTACGGGCTCCCCACAGAGACGCGCTGCCACACAAAAGGAGAACGAGGGAAGGAAGGGGCACAGGCGACCAGCTGCAGGGACCGCTGGGGGGCGGCCCAAGGGCCCAAACCTCAAGACTGTCCCAGTCATACACACGAGCCGAGCCGAGATGTGGAGGGGAGGATGTGCACCTTCGAAGAGCATAGCACCACCTCCAGCCGCGCCCCTGCCCCAGGCTGCACCCGGAGGCACCCCTGCGATGCCAGCCAGCCGCCCACCTCCAGACCCACAGCAACACCAGAAGAGGCCACACATGACAGCACTGTCTTCAAGGTTTTCAAGGTCGATGTGTAAACCAGCACAGACCAGCAGAGACCAGTCGCCCCGGTGCGTTAACACCAGGGTGTGGACCGGAGGGCCCCACCCCAACTCAGGTGGCTGCTCTGAGGGTGGGCCAATGGGGCCCTGGGAGTGCTCCTGTAAAGCTGCTTTTCTTTAAAAAATCCTACTATTTGGTAAGCACCTAGGTTTGCCTCTAGTTTTCCATTCTGAAACTTTTTATATAAATACCATGGAAAACGGAAAAATATGCAACTAAAAAGTTATTTTCTGTACACACATGCATAATCACTGAACAGACATGCTCATGGTGTCCAGCGTCACGTGGAGACTGGGGGTTTAGGTCCCACCTCCCAAGTGTCCTGAGTCTTTGTAACAAGCACAACCGGCACAAGCACAACCCGCACGACTTGCTTTGGGAATGCTCAGAGGCCAGATGCAGGCCAGGGTGGCAGGAGCGAAATCCAAGTGATGGAGACGAGACAGATAAGAACGGGCACGCCACCGTCACCCCACGGGCAGGATCCTCCCGGGCAGGAGCGCCCCGCCCCAGCCCGCCACCCTCCCCAGGAGCAGGGCGGCCGGACCAGCCACACCCAGGCACACCCAGGCCTCGGCATCAGGACCCTAAGAGTAGCAGCTGGCACGCCCAGGCCCCCGGCACCTGTCCTGCAGCCTACAGGGTGGTCGACAGCGGGTGGCCTGCCGGCTGAGGGTGGCTTGGAGCCCCTCCAAGGGTGGGGCTGTGGCCCGGACATCAAGGTGTCCACACACTGACCCCACACGCCACTGCCCTCTACTCTAAAGTGAAATAACAGCATCCTCCTAATTTACAGAAAGGAAAACCAAACATGGGCCTCTCGACCTTCGGTACGCGGTTTGGCCGCATCTCCTTGCTTGGAAACACTTGGGCCCAAAGCCGGGGTCTTCTCTTCCATCAGGCCCGCTCAGTGGAGACCTGAGGGCCCACGGTCCCAGCTGGAGACGCCCTGTCCTGCGAAGGGCCGCAGCCCCCGCCAGCCCCCGCCTAGCCCCCATGCAGCCTCCCGCCAGCGCCCTGCCAGGGGCTCCTAACCACATGGCGCTGCTCACACAGAGGCAAGTACGCTACTTCAGGCTTCTCGATTTGTTAGGCCACGTTTTTTTTTTCCTTTCATTTCTCTCAATTACAGGAAAGCTCAAATTTTTAGGGGTCTTCAACAGAAGCTCTTTTTATTATTTTTATTTATTTATTTATTTTTTATTTATGATAGGCACAGTGAGAGAGGCAGAGACACAGGCAGAGAGAGAAGCAGGCTCCATGCACCGGGAGCCCGATGTGGGACTCAATCCCGGGTCTCCAGGATCGCGCCCTGGGCCAAAGGCAGGCGCTAAACCGCTGCGCCACCCAGGGATCCCTCAACAGAAGCTCTTGATGCAAATCTCATACTTTCTGCCCCACAGATAGAAACGCAAGTGAAACTAACATTGAAAAAGTCTAGCTGACTGACAGCAAAGAGACCCCTTGGCATTGGCAGCGCTTCCTTCTGGGTACAAGGGGTGAGCATTCTTACTCGCTTCTGAACTTACTCTAGAGTGACTGCACACGCTCTAGAAAATGTCACTTTGGGAAAAGTCATACTTCTAATTCTTTTATTTTTTAAAGATGTATTTACTTTACAGAAAAACTGTGCACGAGGTGGGAGGGGAAGAGGGAGAGCAGCAGACTCCGTGCTGAGCAGAGCCCCGGAGCCAGGGCTCGATCCCAGGACCCTGAGATCACGCCCTGAGCCGAAGGCAGACGGGTTACCTGCGCAGCCCCGGGCCCCCCCGCTTCTAATTCTTAAGAGACGGTAGTACCGGCTCTGGAAGACAGCTCAGAATGTCTTACAACCGGACTGGTGAGCTCGACACGACCCAGGACCCACAGACACCAAACCTGGCTGTTGAGTCGCAGCGCACTGAGGCAGGAATCCCTCGCTCAGACCCGTGGGGAGCCAGCACTGGGAGCCACCGCCCGATACGCTATGAGGACGTCCACTGCCCAGCGACCAGCGTACCCCACAGCCTGTCACACAGCGGTTTGTGAGACAAACAGGTCGTGCATCCGGCAGCAGGTGGTGGCGAGCCGCCCTCAGGAGCACAAGCCCGGGCCCACCCCCTCCTGCAGCCATCTGACAGCCCCACACCCCACGCCAAGTGCACACCGTCCCCAAGGCTCAGCAAGTGTCTGAGGCAGCACGCCCCACGCCAAGTGCACTCCATCCCCAAGGCTCAGCAAGTGTCTGAGGGAGCGAGTGGTCTGCTCTCCCACACGCAGGCTCTGACATCACCAGGTCATTCACCTCACGTTCCCAACAAAATACAAAGAGCAAGTCAGTCACGAGAGGGGGAGGCAGAGACGAGACAAGGTCAGGAACAAGAGCAGACACAGCTGGGGCGCAGGGGTCAGGGCCGGGCAGGGCTGGACCCCACCCCAGCCCCTCAGGCTGCCCCCCCATCACAGGACACCCACTAGCCCTGCTGCAGACCCCCCGACCCCTTGGAGGCCACCCCAACTGCTGCGGTCTCCCCCGTCCCCAACCACAGGGGACGCCCGCCGCACCCCGCACACGGCTCCAAGCTGGAGGGCCCTACACGGACAGCCCTACATGACGTTCGTGCCACAAAGGAAAGGGTCGGGAAACCCAGAGAGGCCGTCACCGACAGGAAGGAGACCGGGCCTCCCTCCAGAAGCTACCGTCAGCCCCACTGATCTCCACCATCTCTCACCTTCCTCTTCACAAGAAATCATTTTTAAAATACCACAAGGTTCCCAAAGCCGGTGGGAGAGCAGATGAGGAAGAACGACAGCTACTCGCGTCCACACCTGCGGCGCTAGGGCCTGGGAAACGAACCCTGCAGTCGGGCAGCTCAGGGGAGAGGGACCGTCAGCCACGGAACCAAGGCTCCGGGCTCCCCCATCCCTCGCTGGTGCGCACGTACCTCTGAGGGGGGATGTAGGGCGCGCACACAGGCGGCAGGGCCGCGCAGGGCTCACTCAGGGTCTTCTTGGCCTTTTTTGCTTTCTTCCTGACCTTGGACGTGGACCTGACCGCTTTGACAGAGCTGTCCTTTCGACAGACGCCGTTCTTCATTTCAACCTCCCCGTATATGTTCAGGGGCCTCCGCGTACAGCCCGGGGGCGTGTGGACGTCACAGTAAGCGGTCTTCCTGACGGAGAAGGTGGTGGCACCTCCGGTGAGCTCCTTCACGGGCTCCATCTTCATGTAGAGGCCAGCCTTCTGGGCACAGGTCACGTGGAAGGCGGTGTAGCAGTTGGCCTTGTGGCACTGGATGCAGGCCCCCACACCCTTCTGCTTACAGAGGTAGCATGTCAGTTTCCACCGGGCCGGGGGGATGTTCCTCACGCCGTCGATGGGCTCGATGAACACCGTGTTGGCAAAGCCCACCTCCGGGATCCATAGGGCGCACACCACGTGGCCCCAGCGGTCGTCATCCGTCTTTTTGAAGGCACCTCCCTTGTTGGGGCAGAGCACACAGTCGGCAGGCCGCGCCCGGGACTGCAGGCAGTGTCGGCACAACCACTGGCCCTCGGGGATATAGGGCACCCCGTAGCACTCCTGGTGCACGGCCAGGTTGCACATGTCGCAGAAGAGGATCACGTTGCTGTTCTGGCACTCGCCATCCATGCAGATGCAGCACACGGCGTCCTCGTCGATCAGGGACTGCTGCTCTCCCTGCTTCTGGTTCTCGCAGTAGGACTCCTTCTCGAAGCGGTCCATCAAGAACTCAAACACGCTCTGGGACACGGCCGAGACGCAGTCGCCCTTCCGCTTCTCGTTGACAATCTCCAGCCAGGCATAGTCCTCCTCGTCCATGTCGTACTCCACCTCGTTGTCCAACTCCTCGGCCGACTTCTCGATGAACTTGTAGTACACGGGGGGCCGCCTGGGGGCGGAGGGCGGGCTGTACTCCACGATCCGCACCTTGGGCTCGGGAAGCGCGCTGGCCGACGCCAGTGGGCCGTGGGCACTGGGGAGGGCTTCATGTTTCTTTTTGACTCTGTTGTTTTTGTGGCGCTTAGTTCGTAAGCACACTGGCGGCCGCTCGCTGTTCTCCTTATTGCTGTTGCACTCGCTCAGTTCTTGAGCGGTGAGGTCATCCTCTAATATGATCTCCAGAGGATCAAAAATGCTGATCCTATGCAGGCGCCCCTCAATCTCGATCTCCACCATCCTCTGGGCTTGGGCGTAGGTCAGGGTCTCTCGCGTGGGGGAGTGCTTAGTACTGCACGGGGAGGAAGGGTGCCTCGCTGCAGCGCCGCGATGACATCGTCCTTTCCTCCTCATTTGGTACTGACTCCCTGAAACAGAGGCACACGGAAGGTTAACTCCCTGCAGAGGACCGACACGGGAAACCCACCAAAGACGCAAACCGACTCGAACTAAATCAAAACGAAACTCCCAGCTCGGGGCTCTGAGGCTTCCGAAACCACCCATGGCAGGACTCATTCTCATGTTCCAGGGACCGCCTGGACCAAAGGACACAAGTAGCCAGGAGTGGCCTTTATAGGCACAAGCCTCTCTGGGCCGCTCTGTGGTTCCCCTGGCTCACCGGTCACCTTGGACCAAGCTAACAGGTCACCCGGGTGACGGCAACAACCCTCCTGAGTGGCGGTCCCCACCCGAGCCCAGTCAAAGTCCGCACATAGGGCTGGACCCCAGCAGGCCCAGAGGTCGCGAGAGCAAGGCGAGCATGCTCGCTGGCTGCCCGCTCCTGACCCGCACTCCCCTTCACCAGCCCTCCTCTGCCCCGCTGGCCCCAGGAGCACCCCTGCAGCCCCGGCGTCATAAACCCACTGGGTGTCGGGAGCCCTGGCAGTCTGGCCACAGCAGTCCATCCCCTGGAGCACGGTCTCCGCACCGTGTCGAAGCACAGGGCCTCTAGGCCATGCCAGGACCACAGAGGTGAGCCCCATGGCGGCCCGGGTGGCCGTCTACATCCCCAGGAATCCCAAGGCAGCTTCCAGAGGGCCTCAGCAGTGACCACCACAGGAACCCCACAGCCCAGGCCACCTGCCCCTTCCCCCAGGCGGCGCTTCTCAGCTGTCATAGGGAGTGTGGTGCTGGGCCGTGCTCTCCTCGTCAAGTGCACCCAGACAAAATGTGCAGTGTGCCGCGGATGCATCTCTGCTCCCCCTCCACACGGAAGGCCACCCGAGGACCACATGCTGCCAACAAAGGCCCCGCCCCGGGGCTGCCGGCAGGGGCTCAGGTGCCCCGATGTCCTGGCTGCAGACGTCTCTGAGAATTTGCTCCTCAGACCTCCATCAGCTCGCTCAGGGACACAGCCTATTTTCAGTGTCCCTCCCGTGACAACTCCTGACTTTGGACTGAGCAACGTGCCACGTTGGGAGCCTGCAGTGAGGACCTGATTCCTCCCTCCAAACCACTACACTCTACTGAGAGGAAGCAAGATGCACGTTCAAGTTGGAGCCCCAGGCCCGTTGCTTCGTGGCCAGCCAGAACTCGGGAACCTGGCACGGGGGTGCAGCCTCACAGCCACCCGGTGGGTCTCAGGGAAAAGCCCTGAGAGGGTACCTGGGGAGTCCTGGGAGGCAACCCCAGCACACCCTAGGTGCACGTAACACAGAGCCTTCAGGTTTTCCTTTTCCTTTTCTCAAATAGAAATCCATTTCTCATATTGAAATTTTACAGGAGTGCTCTGTAAACACAAGCATGGCAAACACCGTGGCCTGTTGAGACCCAACTCACTGGCCTGTCAGGGTGTCCAGGCGCCTGCTCAGCCCTGGACAGCCTGGCAACAGGGAGCAAAGCCATGACCTGGCCAGCCCTGGGGCACAGTCCCTTGTGAAGGGAGCTGGGTGTCCCCCCCAGGCCGGGTGACAGCCCTGAGGGCGTCCGCACCGCAGCCTACAAGCAGAGGACCCTGAAGCACCCAGGGACCACACGACATGTCATTACTGAGACCGGGCGAAGACGCCGCCGGTTACTCACCAGGTGCAGAGCAAACCTGTAATTGTGTCCTCCAGCCCCAGCACCCAGCGCTCTAACTAGGAGCAGCCTTCGGGACCCACCGCCTCCCTGGGGCTCCCAGGGGCTCCTGAACCACTTTCTACAAGAAATTCATCAAACGCTTAACGGTCCGACAGCTCTAGAACCTGAGAACAGAACCGCGCCTCCGCCCGTCTACACCCGCGGACGCTGCGAGCCCCTGGGCCGCGTCCACACCGGGCGGTGGTCCGGGAAGCCCTGCTCGCGCTTTTACACCGGCTCGTGCGCTGCGGGGCGCGGGACGGGGCGCGGGACGGGGCGCGGGACGGGGCGCGGCGGGTCTCCCGCGAGGACCGACGGCGGGACGAGGGCGGCCCGCTCCCGCGCGGCACTGAATGCCGCCCCCAGCGTGCGGGCGCCAGGCAGGGGTGAAGTCTGCGGGCGAGGGAAGCGGAGCCGATGGGCGTGGCGCCTTCCTGGGCCTGCGGACTCGGTCGGGCCGCGGCGCCCTGCAGCCCCGAGGCGGCGGGGAGGGGGAGGGGAGGCGGGGGGGCCGGAGGGGGCCGGAGGGGGCGGGGGCCGAGCACCGCGGGCCGCCCACCTGCCGCCGCGGGGACGCCGGGCGCGGGCAGCTTCCCGGGCGGCCAAGCAGACGCGCGGCCTGTTACATAACGCCCCGCTCGGCCCCGCGGCCGCCGGCTCCGCGGCCTCCCCGGGCCCCCGCGCCCCCGGCCCCGCCCCCGCCCCCCGCCCCCGCCCCGATCCCCGGGTCCCCGCCCGGCCCCGGCCCCCCCCGCGCCCGGGCCGCCCGCTCGCCCGCCCGCCCGCGGACAATGCGCCTCCCGCCGCGGCCGCCAACATGGCGCCGGCCCCCCCCGCCCGCCCGGCCCGGCCCGCCGCCCCCCCGCCCACTCACCGTCGGGGCCGCGGCGCGGGAGCCCGGGGGGCGCGGAGGCCGGCGCGGCCCAGGCGGCGCTAATGGCGCCCGCGGCTCCCCCGCCAACGGCCCGCGCAGGCCCGGGCCGCTCTCCGGGCGCGGGGTGCGGGGGCGGCCGCCGGGGCGGGCGGGCGGGGGCGGGGGCGCGGGCGGCGGGCGCGGGCGGGCGGGGGCGCGGGGGTCGGACGCCCGGGCCGGCGCGGCGCTCGCTCCCCAGCGAAGCAAACAATGCGGCGAGCGCTCCGCCCGGCGCCCTGCGTGACGGACGCGCCCCGCCCGCCGCCGCCGTGACGCACGCCGCCGGGGGAGGGGCGGGGCGGGGCGGGAGGGGCGGGGCGGGGAGGGGAGGGGGAGGAGGGAGGGGCGGAGCCGGGGACGGAGGGGCGGGAGGGGGAGGGAGGAGGGGGAGGAAGGAGGAGAGGGAGGAGGGGGAGGGAGGAGAGGAGGGGGTGGGAGGCGGGGGAGGGAGGCGGGAGGGGAGCGGGGAGAACGGGGGGAGGGGCGGGCGGAGGGGGAGGAACAGGGGAGGGGAGGAGGGGAGGAGCCGGCGACGGAAGGGCGGGGGGGAGGGGGGAGGGGAGGGGCCGGGGACCAGGGAGACGGAAGGACGGAAGGACGGTAGGGGAGGGCCGGGCAGAGGGGGAGGGGAGGGGCCGGGGACGGAGGGAGACGGAAGGACGGTAGGGGAGGGGGAGGGGAGGGGCCGGGGACGGAGCGGGGAGAGGGACGGGACCTGGGCAGAGGAGACAGAGGGGACGGGGAGGATGGAGGGAAACATGGGTGGAGGGGGGACGGAGGGGAGTGGGAGAGGGGCCGGAGGAGGGGTGACGGACGGGGAGGGACCAGGGGTCGCAGTGGGGGGACGCAGGGAGGGAAACAAGACCAGGAGGGGGGGAGTGGCGGGGGAGGGGGGGATGGAGGGGGAAGGGGGGAGGGGAGGGGCCGGGGAGGAAGCGGGAGGGGAGGAGGGGGGCGGGAGGGCCAGGGGACAGAGCGGGGAGGGGGCGGAGGGACGAAGGGACGGAGGGGGCAGGCCTGGACCCCTGGGCTGGGGGGGCCAAGGGAGAGGACGCGGAGGGGGAGAGGTAGGGGCCTGAGGGAGGAACGGGGCTCTGGGCGGGCGTGAGGGGGGTCGGAGGGGCCTGGGGGGGCGGACGGGACCCTGGGCCAAGCAGGGAGGGGGCGGCTGGCCTGGATGAGGGGGAGGACGGGACCCTGAGGAGGGGCCTGGACCCTGGGGGCGGGGTGGAGCCTCGGGCCTGGGGGGAGGACGTGACCGTAGGGGGCACCAGGGAGGAGGGAGGGGTGACCGGGCTGAGGCCGGGGTCCCTGGGCGGGGCTAGAGAGGGCAAGGACCAAGGGGCGCCAGCGGGAGGGGGTCTAACCGCAGGGGACAGGACACGGGGCAGGGGACCAAGGCCACAGACTGGAGGCGCCGCGGGCAGGTGACTCCGGGGCGTCTAGGGCGGAGCCGAGCTGGTCCCCTGGTTTCCGGAGGCTTCGCGGGCTCGGTGTCCATGAGGACGGCTGGGGCCTCCCGGGAGGCAGCCGGGCCGGGCGACCCCGAATGCAGGAGCCGCCCCTCGCCTCCGCCCCGCGTTCTCCCAGGGAGACATCTCCTCACCCGGGCACGCAGAGCCGAGTCCACGGCCTGGGACCGTGCCGCGGAGGCTTCCCTTGGAGTGTCCCAGGTGGGAGCCCCCCCAGCCCTCTGCCCACGGTGCTTGTGCCTCACCGCACCCAGCCGATGGATGAGAAGTGAAGGCTTGGAGGGTGGGCGAGGGTGGCAGCCAAGGCCCCCCTCGAAGCTGCTGCCCCTGCAGATACATCTTGGGCCAGGGCGGGGCTGGCCAGGCGCTGAGGCACCAAGCATGTGGGGACCAGCGCCAGGAGCTGCAGGTGCCCCCCTGCTCTACAGAGGCCTGCTGATCTGACACCAGACTTGCCAGGACGCCCAGGGGTGGAGGACGACGGAGCGGGGCACAGCCCTGTGTCCTCGAACTTGGGCCAGCCAGGGGCACACCCACACGCCCCAGCAGGTTACAACCCGGAGTAGGAGGAGATGAGAACCAGGAAGCCTCTTCACACACCTGGAGACTGAGAATGGCTTCCCAGGTGGCAAGGCATGCCCAGGAGAGAAGGACAAACTCATGTGTAGTCATGTCAGAGTGACGTTCCCAAATTCCAGGGATAAAGAGACTACCTCAAAAGCTTCCGAGAAGAAGGATATTGTTTGGTCACACTGAGTCTGATTGCCACTCGGCAAGGAAGCGGTTGTCAAAATTCTAAGAATTGAACCGAGAATTCCCTGTATGACAAAACTCGTTGGTGAGACAGCAAAATAAGGGTGTCTCCACAGTCAGTAAACATCCAGGTTTACCAAGTTACGCACAAAGTCTCTAAAAAAAAAAAAAATGCTGGAAGATAGACTCCAGCAAAATGAAGAGTATGTCCAAGAGTAAGACATGGATGCCAGCAGAGAAAATCAAATAACAACTTGAGAGAAAATCCCAGCTGAGCCCCACACAGCATACTGTGAGGGGCGATGACAGTGCAAGTTCTCATATTGTTGGAGGACTTCAGAGTTGGTAGAAAGAAGTTGGGAAACTGAAATGAAGAAAGATTGGCGGTAGCAACAAAAAGCAGAAAAAGATAAATGCTTGGTAAGTAAGGAATATGATATGAAATGACAGGAAGAAATTCAAGTATTCCAGGAATCACAAACATGACTAAATTAATCTATTAAAAGATAGAAACTCTCAGACATATATCATTAGGTACTATTTACAAAAAAAAATAGTCTAAAAATATCACAGAGAGATTGAAAATTAAAAGGATGGACAAAGTATGTACCATACTACTTTCGTTCTTCGGCAGACTGTAAAGAGAATGGACAAAAAATTAAAAACCGGAAAATAGTCGAACATGTATACCTTGCAAATGATTAGTGTCCAGAATCCTTTCAAATCCTTAAAAAAAAAAAAAGCCAATAGAATGACACACAAAATCCATAACCAGGCTCCTTGAGGAGAAGAACATGGAAGGGCCAGTAACCACATTTGTAATTTTGGGGATGCAAACAAATCACACCAAATGAGCACAAATGTGAAAGTCCAACCCAGTGATGACGGGAAGGTGGATCAACTGAGATACGCGTACGCTGTGTACGTGGCACAACTGTGTCGGTAAATAACAAGACACGACCCAACAAAGCTGCACGTGGTACCGGTTACGTGTTCCTACCTAACAAACCAGCTGCAAGACTGTACCTCAAAATGATAATTGTTCCGTCTGCACACGGAGCTGCCACATGAGCAGGGTTCAGCAGGTGCGGCCTATCTAGTCCCTGCTGCAGCCCCTGGGATGTCCCTACGCGGGCTGGAGGGCGCACTCCAAGGTGGTGCACTCGGGTGGCCGGTAGGCCAGTTCCAGCTGGGGACGGAGTGGGACCGTGTCCCGAGTCCCAAGAGAACCAGGAGGGACCTATATCACTTCTCCCATAGTAGCCAGAGTCACCTAGTGTCCCTTGGGCCCAAGCCTGTCCAGATTCCAGAGATGAGACAGTGCCCTCTGTCCTCAGTGGAGACGAGTGTCAAAGCCACATTTTAAGAGGAAGGAACGTGCTATGGAAGAAGCCGTGGCCACTTGGGGAAAATGCAAGCTGCCTCATGTGCGGCTGCTACGTACCCATCGGTCCATTCCACGCCTGAACGTAGGCCAAAGCCACGCTTGTTCATCACACACCAATGTTCACGACAGCATTTAATGTCATGATTTAATGGCAAAAATACTGGAAGGAAAAATTTACCTTAATGTCTCTGGACAATAAAATGAACAAAGTGAGGTGTATCCAGACACTGCAATAGCACACAACAGCTTGACAATGAAGGGATTGTTCCACTTGGGGCCACATGGCCAAATCTCAGACACGCACAACCCTGAACGGGAGGAACTTAAGACTCTAACACGAAGTGTGATTCTGCTGACACTCAATGGAGTAAGCCAGGACACGTACACGCAAGTATGTACACACACCCCGTATCTTTTTTGAGATCGATTGATGAAGCTAAAGTTCACACTGACAGCTCCAGTTACAATCCAACAGATTTCATTCTATCCTCCCTTTATGTAGAACTCTTTTTCAACAATGAAAAGACTCGATGCATTTGGCTAGTAGTTCGCTTGGTCTCTGTTGAAGCTGTGCCAGCCAGACAGTTGACCCAAGACCTCAACCACCACCCCCTGCCCCGCCTGCACTAGGATGTACCTCCAGAAGATAGACGGCTGAGAGCTTGACCTGACAAAGGCAAAGAGGGCATCGGCATCCTTTTTTAATGTTCTATTTCCTGGCAGAAGTCAGATGAAACCCTTTTTCCTTGCATTTGAACTACCTCTCGTCTTTGATATAGTAGATTGCGCTTCCATAAACAAGCACAACATTCTTTAAATGGTATTCGCACTTCCGAATTCAGGAAAGAATCATTTTTAACTGACTCTTTTAATAGAAATTTAACTATTTGCATAATATTGATAGGAATCAGTTCTCTCTCTTTTTATTTACCAGGATGTAATTAGAGAAATTGTGCAACCAAGACCTTATCTGGGTGTCACATTTGAGACTACATTCAGTGTGACCCACCCACCTTAGGAATGAGGGCTGTAGCATCTGTGTTGAATCAATGCCCACAGAGCCCTCAGACCTACCCTACTCAAGTACCTGTCCTGTGGTGTACCAGGTCTTGGTCCTATGAGTAGTAAGGAAACCAAGAACTGTGCCAGGCACCATGGTCCTTGGGAAGATAGGAACTTACCCACGTTCACAGGCACTACAGGCAAATCGGGAAGATCAGTTCATTCGGTTTCCCAACCTAGGAACAGAAGAGCAATGAGAGAAAATCTCAGGCATAATAGAGGCTCAACCCCACATTCCTTATGATGACATCTCCAAACGAGTTGATTTTCTGGCCTTCATCTATGGGTAGCACCATATGACTTAGGTGTGCCAGCCCAACGAGGAAGCTCATATGGGTTAATTACCACTTCTTACAGCACCTGCATAGATGAATCAGGTCCAAAGACAGGAAGGCCAGCTTTCTGTGGTCAAGAATAAGCTTTGTAGATAATTTATCATCATAAGGAGGGTCTAATAAAAATCTTCCAAGACTTAAGAATGGGTAAAAGGATGGTGGTGGGTCCTTTGGCAGGAGGCTGAATGTCGTCTAGCAACTGTCTGCTAAACCTGCCAAGGGGATTTTTTTTTATCCTCAAGAGTGTGCACCTGTTTCACTCACTATTTATTGATTACGTTTTTTTTTTTTTTTTACAACCCATTAAGGGTAGACTTTAACTTGGAGAAAACAGACAGCTAGATAAAATGATCCCCACCTGATAGCAGCACAAATAAATTTTGTCCAGGAGTAAGGGGTAGGAATTATTTCTGTCCGGTAAAAAAAGGTTGCCGTTTCATGGCCCTACAGAACATTAGCCAGTCTTTGATCTAAATTAGCGAGCTTACTCAAGCAAGCTTGTCTTTAGCCACTACCAGTACTTCCTCCTATCTTCAGTCTTTTACCAAACTTACCGTCATGCTCGTTTCCCCATTAATGATTTAAATAAATCTTGGACACATCCTCACTTTAGAGTTGTAGAGTCGTATTTTTAATTTTTTGAAAATTATGCCTTGATGGTCCCTACATCTAGCTGCCTCTCAACATCCCTCTACAATATCTAATAGGCATCTTAAAATTAACGTGCCTGATATTCAGCCCCCGGTCTTCATCCCCAAACTTCTCCTCTGTTGTCTTCCCCATCTGTTATGTGTTGGATTGTGTTCCCTAAACCATATGCTGACATCCTGACCCCCAGTAGCTGTGAAGTGGATCTCATCCAGAAACAGGCTCTTTACAGATGGTGAAGGTAAGAGGAGGTCATCAGGATAGGTCCTCATCCAACAACTGGTGTCCACACAGGAAGAGGGAAATTTGGATGTGGACACACAGGCCGCGAGAAGGCCATGTAGACAGAGGCAGAGACTGGAGGGATGTAGCCGTTGGCCCAGGGAAAGCCGAGACTGACAGCCACCAGCAGCTGGCAGAGACGGAGGAGGATCCTGCCCTACAGGTTTCAGAGGGAGTGCTGGCCTCTAAACTATGAGACAATACATTTCTGTTATTTTAAGTCATCCAGTTTGTGGCTACTTGGTTATGGCAGCCATAGGACACTAATCCACCTTCTTAGTAAATAGTAACTTCATGTTTCCTGGGTGAGAGGCATTGCCTTCCTGTGCCCATCTGATCCATCAGGAAATCTTATTAGTTCTCCCTTCAAAAGGTGTGCAGAATCAGCCTCGGGTCACCACCTGCTCTGCTACCGGGCCCAGTCACACCTGGATTATTTCAGTATCCTGACTAGTCTCTCTGTTTCACCTGTGAACCCATATACTCTTTCTCTACACAGCAGCCCAAGTGATACTGCCACCTTGCAGTGGCTCCCCATCTCTCTCAGAATAAAAGTCAACGTCCTCGAACTCACAACCAAAAAACAAACAACTGGCTTAAAAATGGGTTAAGGACTCGAGCAGACATTTCTCCAAAAAAGACATACAGATGACCAATAAGCAAATGAGAAGGTGTTCAACATCGTTCATCATTTGGGAGCACGCAAATCAAAACCACAAAAGCTGCCACTTCACACCCACGAGGGTGGCTGGAATCAAAAAGTCAGATAATAACAAGTGTTGGTGAGGATGTGGAGAAGCTGGAATCCTCATATGTTACTGAAGGGAATGTAAAAAGGTACAGCTGTTTTGGAAGACAGCTGGACAGTTTCCCAAAATGATGAACATAGAGTTACCACATGACCCAGAAATTCCACTCCTGGTTACATACCCAAAGGAAATTAAAACACGTGTCTGCACAGAAACTCATCCACAAAGGTTTATAGCAGTATTATTTGTGATAGTAAGTGAAAATAAGCCAATGTCCATTGACTTATGAATATCAAGATGTGATACACCTACAAATGGAACAAAAAGGGATAAAGTGCTGAAATGTACTATGTGGAGGAATCTTGAAAATGCTATGCAAAGAAAAGATGCCAACAGGCCACGTACCGAATGATCCCATTTATATGATATGTCTGTAATAGGCAAAGCTATAGACACAGAAATCATACTAGTGGTTGCCAGGGCCTCAGGGGAGGGAGAAATGGAGACCGACTTCTAATGAGTATGGAGTTTCTTTGGGGATGGTGATGTTCTAAAATCAACTGTGGTGAGGGTTTCACAACCTTGTGCCTATACTAAAAACCGCTAAATTGTATATTTTAAATGAGCGAATTGCATGGTATGTGAATTATGTCTTAAGACATAATTGTTGTAAAAATATATTGAAGAAATAAATAAAAATAAAAAATAACACCAGAGACTTCTGGTTTAAGAGTAGATGATGTGGACTCCTCTCTCCCTGCTCATCCAAGTAAATATTTTAAAACCAGGAAATAATACAGCAGACAATTATAGGAAAAGGAAGGGGGTCTGGCTGGAGACCTAGGATTGAGGAGGAGTAACACAGAAGCCTGGAGTCTCCCATCCCCTACCCAGCAGAAGGCTGTCCAGGTCCAGTATCTCCAGACCCACCAGTGGCAGAAGGTAGCCCAGGCCCACTGTCTCCCTGCCTTCCCCCAGCAGTGAGGGGAGCTCAACTATCCTCCCATGGGGGAAGAGGCAGAGATTGAGGAGGTACTCTCCATCCCACAGATCCATCTTTTCACACAGCTACCTACTAGCTCTGGGAAGCCTAGGGAATCACCTCTGTCCCCACAGAGAGCACCAACAGAATTAAATGGGAGCCTCTGTGGCCCCAGATGAACAAAACAGACCAGAGTAGGAAAGGAAGGGGCTTTAAAAACTAAATTATCATTGGAACCACAACCCATGAAAATAGGTTAGGATGTGCTGCACCTAAACAGGATGACTGCCTGCTAAAACAGAAAGTTTAAATAGGATTCAGAGTCTCCGAAGATAATATCCAAGTTGTTTACAATTTTTAAAAATCACTTGTCCAGGCGCCTGGGTGGCTCAGCGGTTTGGTGCCTGCCTTTGGCCCAGAGCATGATCCTGGAGTCCCAGGATCGAGTCCCACATCAAGCTCCCTGCATGGAGCCTGCTTCTCCCTCTGCCTATGTCTCTGCCTCTCTCTCTGTGTCTCTCATGAATATATAAATAAAATCTTTAAACAAAATAAAAAAAATAAAAATCACTTGTCATACCAAGAACTGGGAAATTCATACTTGAAATAAAAAAAAAAAATCCAGATTCCACATTGTGGTGAATCAGATGTTGGAATTACCTGATGGGGTCTGTAAAGCATCCATCACAAAAAATGCTTCAACAACTAATTATAAATTACCTTAAGACTAATGAAAAAATAGAAAGTCTTAGAAACAAACAAATGGAAATTACAGAACTGAAAAATACATCAAATAAAACTTGCTGTACCGAGGCTCAACAGCATAATGAATATGACAGAAGAAAGTATCCATGAACCAGAAGATAGAACAATAGAAATTACCCAATAGAGAGAAAATAAATTGAAAAATAAATAAATAGATCTAACATTTATATCATCGAACCCCAGAAAGAGAAGAAAGGGTATGAAGCCGAAAAAATATTTGAAGAGGTAATGGCAGAAACTTTCCAAATTTGGCAAAGGACTTACACATTCCAGACGATGGGCAAATCCCAAATAAGATAAAGAAATCGGTGCCACACACAATAATTAAATTTCTGAAAACTAATGACAATGAAAAAGATCCTGAAAGCAAAGAGAAACAGCACTTTGCCTATAAGAGTAGAACAATGGGAGTAATAGTGGGTTTTTTGTCATAAATCACAGACGCCGGAGGGAGGCACTTTTCTGGAGTGCTGGGAGGAAATAGTTGTCCATCACGATTCTACATCAGGTGAAAACATGCTTTGGGAATGAAAGGGAAATAAAAACATTGTCAGACAAAAGAAACCAAAAGAATTTGATCCTTGCAGAACTACCCTTAAAGAACATCTAAAGGAAAGACTCCAAAGAGGAAAGAAATGATAACAGAAGGCTTAGAACTTCAGGAAGGGGGGGCACCTGGGTGGCTCCGTGGTTGAGCGTCCACCTTTGGCTCAGGGTGTGATCCTGGAGTCCTGGGATCGAGTCCCGCATCGGGCTCCCTGCATGGAGCCTGCTTCTCCCTCTGCTTGTGTCTATGCCTCTCTCTCTGTGTGTGTCTCTCATGAATTAATAAAATATTAAAAAAAGAAAAGAACTTCAGGAAGGAAAGAAAACAAAGGAGTGGGCAAAATAGAGGTGAGTGTAGTGGATCATCCTTATCATGCTTTCTTGTATTGCATGGCTGAAGCAAAACTTGTGACTATCTGATGTGGCACTAAATATATAGAGGAAATAATTTAGACAATTATATTTTTGTAAGTGGGGATAGTAAAGGGAGCTAAGTGGAAGTAGGGTTTCCATGCTTCATTCCAAGTGCTTAAATGGAGTCAGTGGCCTGTGACAATTTGTGCGTACTATCATACTAAGAGCGCCCCTGGAAAAGCTATACAAAACATTGTACTCAAAACACATAAAAAAATGAAACAGAATTCTAAACAATGTTTAGTTACCCTACAGGAAGATAAGAAAGAAGAAGAGATGAATAAGAAAGAGAGGGAACAAACAGAAAACAAATAATAAAATGGCAGACTTAAACCTTTATATATCAACAAAAAATAATGTAAATGGTCTACATACACTGATTAAAACACACAGATTGTTAGAGTGGATTTAAAAAAAAATACAGCTCAGCTAGGATGCCTGGCTGGCTCAGTCAGGAGAGCATGCAACTTTCAATTTCAGGGTCATGAGTCCAAGCCCCATGTTGGTCGTGGAACACACTTAAAAAATATACAACCCAACTATGTGCTGTCTACAGGAAACTCACTTCAAACATAATGATGTAGGTAGGTTAAAAATAAAAGAATGAAAAAAGATATATATGATGCAAATTTAGTACAAACGTGGGTGTGGCCACGGTCCCAGAGTCTCAGGATCCAGCCCCATGTTGGGCTCCCTGCTCAGCGAGGAGTCTGCTTCTCCCTCTCCTGCCTCTCCCCTCTGCTCATGCTCTCTCTCTCTCAAATAAATAAAGAAAATCGTGGGATGCCTGGGTGACTCAGTGGTTGAGTGTCTGCCTTTGGCTCAGAGCATGATCCTGGGGTCCTGGGAACGAGTCCTGCATCGGGCTCCCCGCAGGGAGCCTGCTTCTGCCTCTGCCTGTGTTTCTGCCTCTCTCTGTGTGTCTGTCATGAATAAACAAAATCTTTTAAAAAAAAAGAAAATCTTAATAAAATAACAAAAAATAAAATTATAATGAGGGACGTCCATACCCCACTCCCAGCAACTGGTAGAACTAAGAGACAGAAAGTCAATGAAGATATAGAAGAACTCTAGGCCTCCTCACCAATGGGATCTAAACAATATTTATAGCACTCTCTGCCAAAGAACAATAGAATACACCTCCTTTTCAAGCCCTCATGAAATATTTTTTTTAAATTTCTATTTATTTATGATAGTCACAGAGAGAGAGAGAGAGAGGCAGAGACACAGGCAGAGGGAGAAGCAGGCTCCATGCACCGGGAGCCTGACGTGGGATTCGATCCTGGGTCTCCAGGATCACGCCCTGGGCCAAAGGCAGGCGCCAAACCGCTGTGCCACCCAGGGATCCCGAGCCCTCATGAAATATTAACCGAGATAGATCATATCCTGGGTCACAATACAAACCTCAACAAATTTAAAAGAATATAAATCATACAGACGATGTTTTCTAATTATAACAGAATCAAACTCAAAATCAACAGCAGAAAGACCAGGAAAATTTCCAAATACTTGGAAACTAAACAACAAACTTTTTTTTTAAGATTGTATTTATTTATTCATGAGAGACACACACAGAGAGAGAGAGAGAGAGAGAGAGGCAGAGACACAGGCAGACGGAGAAGCAGGCTCCCTGTGGGGAGCCTGATGTGGGACTCGATCCCAGGACCAGGATCACGCCCTGAGTTGAAGGCAGACACGCAACCACGGAACCCCCCAGTGACTAAAATAACAAACCCCATCCACCCCTAAACAACAAACTTCTAAATAATCCATGGGTCAAAGAGGAAAGTTTAAGGGCATTCAAAAATATTGAACTGAGAGGCACCTGGTGGCTCAGTCGATTGAGCGTCCGACTCTTGATTTTGGCTCAAGGTGTGATCTTGGGGTCATGGGATCGAGCCCTGCATCAGGCTTCATGCTCAGCAGGGAATCTGCTTGGGATTCTTTCTCTCCCCCTCCCTCTGCCATCTCTCTGTCTCTCTCAAATAAATAAGTAAAATCTTTAACAAAAATATGGAACTGAGAAAGGTGAAAATACAATATATCAAACTTTCTGGGACCTAACTAAAGCAATGCTAAGAGGGATATCTATAACACTAAATCTATAGCTGAGAAAAGAGCAAAATTTTCAAATCAATAACCTAGTTTTTAAAGATTTTATTTATTTATTTGACAGAGAGAGAGAGAGAGAGAAAGAGAGAGCACAAGCAGGGGGAAGGGCAGAGGGAGAAGCAGGCTCCCTGCTCCATCCCAGGACCCTGGGATCATGACCTGAGCCAAAGGCAATCACTTCACCGACTGAGCCACCCAGGTGCCCCTCAAATCAATAATCTAAGCTCCCACTTTAAGTAGCTACAGAAAAAAGAAAGTGAAATAAGCCCAAAGCAAGAAGAAGGAAGAAAATTACATGAGTAGAAATCAATGAAACTGGAAACAAAATCAAAGAAAGAAAAAGCTGGTTCTTTGAAAAGGTCAATAAAGTTGACAAACCTCAGACAAGACTGACAAAGAAGTAAAAAGAGAAACAGCAATTACTAAAATCAAGAATGAACCAGCAGGCATCACTCCAGAGCCACAGACATCAGAAGGGTATTAAGAGGCCTGTGATGGTTAATTTTATGTGTCAATGTGGCTGGGCCATGGTGCTCAGAGACTTAGTCAAACACTATTCTGGTTTTTTCTGGGAGGGTATTTTTGGATGACGGTTACATTTAAATCAGTGGACTTTGTCAGGAAATGACAGATGTTGGTGAGGATGCAGAGAAAGGGGAGCCCCATACACTGCTGGTGGGAATGCAAGCCGGTGTGGCCACTTTGGAGAACAGTGTGGAGGGTCTTCAAAAGATTGAAATAGATTTACCCTGTGACCCAGCAATTGCACAGCTGGGTGTTTACCCTAAGGATACAGATGTTGTGATCCAGAGGGACACCTACACCCCAGTGTTTATAGCAGCAATGTCCACAAGAGTCAAACTATGGAAAGAGCCCAGATGTCCATCGGCAGGTAAATGGACAAAGAAGATGTGGTCTGTATGTACAACGGACTATTACTCAGCCATCAAAACAAGAAATCTTGCCATTTGCAACAACATGGATGGAACTAGAGGGTGTTATTCTGAGTGAAACAAGTTAGTCCGAGAAAGATACCTGCCATATAATCTCACTCATGTGGAATTTAAGAAACAAAACAGAGGATCATAGGAGAAGGGGGGGAATAATACAAGATGAAACCAGAGAGGCACCTGGGTGGCTCAGTTGGTTAAGCATCTGCCCTTGGCTCAGATCATGATCCCAGAGTCCTGGGGTCGAGCCCCACATTGGGCTCCCTACTCAGCAGGGAGTCTGCTTCTCCCCTTTCTCTGCCCCTGTTCCTGTTCTCTTTCTTTCTCTCTCTCTCTCACTCTTTCTAATGAAGAAATATAATCTTTAAAAAAAGGAGACAAAATCAGTGAGGGAGACAAACCATAAGAGACTCTTTCTTAATCATAGGAAACAAACTGAGTGTTGTTGGAGGGGACGTGGGGGGGGATGGGGAAACAGGAAGATGGGCATTAAGGAGGACATGTGGGTGTTATATAAGACTGATGAATCACTAAGCTTTACCTCTGAAACTAGTAATGCATTATATGTTAATTGATTGAATTTAAATTTTAAAAAATCATAGTGAGAGAGAGAGAAAAGTAAGGGACCCTATAATTTAGTGTGAGGAATTGAATATGCACATAGGAATGGAGATGTTGAGAACACTTACAAAGTCAGTAAAAAAAAAAATATCTAGATACTTAACTTGTAACAAGTAAAGAAGTCATGCAATAAAGAAAAAAAATCAGTGGACTTTGAGTAAAGCAGATTGCCCTCTATTATGTGGGTGGGCCTCATCCAATCAGTTGGAGGCCTGAAAAGCACAAAGGCTGGCCTCCCCCAAGCAAGAGGGAATTCTCCGGCAGACTGCCTCTGACTTCATATCAGCTCTTCTTGCTTCTACCACAACTATTAGCAATCAACACAAGGAAACTGAAATTAGAAATGCAACCATTTACAATGGCTCTAAATCAGACAAAATACTAAGTGTAATCTCTAAAAACCATGTGTAGAACTCGTATGCTGAAAGTGACAAAATGCTGATGAAAGAATTCAAAGGTCTAAATAAACGTAGAGACATACCATTTGCATGGTTAGAAAACAAAACAGTAAAAATGCCAGTTCTCTCTGAATTGATACACAAGTTCACCACAATTCCTGTCAAAATTCCAACAAGATTTTTCTTAGATATGGACAAGCTTGTTCTAGACTGTATATAGAATGGTGAAGGGGGATCCCTGGGTGGCGCAGCGGTTTGGCGCCTGCCTTTGGCCCAGGGCACGATCCTGGAGACCCGGGATCGAATCCCACGTCAGACTCCTGGTACATGGAGCCTGCTTCTCCCTCTGCCTGTGTCTCTACCTCTCTCTCTCTCTCTCTCTATCTCTCTGTGTGACTATCATAAAAAAAAAAAAAAGAATGGTGAAGGAACAATTCTAGCTATAATAACTTTGAAAAGGAGAGTAAGTGGTAGGAACTGGCCTGCCGGATTTCAACACGGTATAGCTATGGGAATCAGGTCTGTGTGGTATTGGCAGAGGGAGAGACACACAGATCATAGGGAAACAGAGACCTTGGAAATAGACCCACACACACAGGCCCCACTGATTTTTTAAAAAATATTTTATTTATTCATGAGAGACACAGAGAGAGGCAGAGACACAGGCAGAGGGAGAAGCAGGCCCCATGCAGGGATCCCGATGCGGGACTCGATCCCATGACCCAGGGTCATGTCCTGGGTGGAAGGTGGCGCCAAACCTTTGAGCCACTCAGGCTGCCCAGTTGTACTGATTTTTGACAAACAAAAAGCATTTCAACGGAGGAAGATAGACTTTTCAAGACCGTACTGGAGCAACTGGATGCTCAAAGGGCAAGAAAGAGGGGAAGTAGGAGGAAGGGATGGGGAAGTAGGGGGAGAGGAGGAGGGGGAGAAGAGAGGGAGTTGACAGGGGCAGGTAAGAGGGGAAGGGGAATGTGGAAGAGGGGAAGGGGGAGGGGAGGGAAAGGAAGGAGAAGGGGAGAGAGAAGATGGAGGGTAAGAGAGGAGGGGAGGAGGGGGAAGGGGAGGGGAGGAGGGAGAAGGGGGAAGGGGAGGGGATGGGGGAGGGGAGGGAGGGGGGAGGGAAGGGAGAAGAGGAAGAGGAGGGGGAGGGGGAAGGTGAGGAGGGGGAAGGGAAGGGGAGGGGAGGGGGAGAGGGGAGGGAAAGGAGGGGGAAAGGAAAGGAGAGGAGGGGGAGAGGGGAGGGGAGGGGAGGAGGGGGAGGGCCGTGCCAGGAAGCCCTGCGAGGAGCCTGGGGGGAGCAGGGGGCGGGGAGGGCACATCCGCGGCCACAGGAAGGGGCCAAGCGCGGCAGGGATACAGAACGCGCAGCCCCGGGGTCAGGAGCCCAAACAGGCCTTCCAGGTCCACGCAAACCCCGCGGGCGGGTGGGAGGAGCCCTTCAACCGAGCGCGAGCGCGTGGGGAGGACGCGCAGGGTCGGAGCGGCGGGGGCTCGCCGTGGGGCGGGGCGGGGCCACGTGCCCACACAGCTTGGCGGCTGCTCTGAGGACCTGGGCGCAGCGGCCACGCGCCCGGGGCCGTGGGGTGGGGAGGACGTGGGCCCGCGTGGGCCGCGAGCGGAGCGGTCAGTGGGAACAGAGTGCGGAGCGGCCCTGCCGGCACCGGCACCGGCACCGGCACCGGGAGGCTCCCGCGGCCAAGAACCTGCGGAAGGAGGGCTGCCCGCCCGCCGCCCGCCGCCCGCCGCCCGCAGCCCTGCACGCGCCAAGTCGGAGCAGCAGCAGCCAACTGCGTAGGCGTCCGCGCCCTGGCTGCGACCCTCCGACTCTCCCTTTGTTCACTTATTTTTAGATATTTTATTTTTTTTATTTGACAGGTGGGGACGGGAGGGAGAGAGTGTCAAGCAGACTCTGTGCTGCGCACTGAGCCTGACGCAGGATTCGATGCCACAACCCCGAGGTCATGACCTGAGCTGAAAGCAAGAGTCGGGCACTCAATGGCCTGGCCACGCGGGCAGCCTCCCCACTGTTATTTTTTTAAAAAGGAAGAAAAAGGGGATCCCTGGGTGGCGCAGCGGTTTGGCGCCTGCCTTTGGCCCAGGGCGCGATCCTGGAGACCCGGGATCGAGTCCCACGTCCGGCTCCCTGCATGGAGCCTGCTTCTCCCTCTGCCTGGGTTTGCTGCACTTTCTGTTTCTCATTAATAAACAAATTTTAAAAATAAAATAAAATAAAATGAATCTCAAAAAGAAAAAAAAATCTCACTGCTACAAACGTTTCCTGAAGAAATAACGTGAGGGGCCCGGCAGGGCCTCTGGGCAGGCGACTTCCCCGGGAGCTAGGTGGCCACTGCGGAGACCGTCCCTGCACCCTGCGCCCCTGGGTGCACAGCGCCCTGCAGCCTGAGAGCTGCACCCGTGCTGCGGGGCCCCGGGGTCACCCGCGTGAGGCCGGCCGTGGGGTGCACGCGGCGCATTGGAGCGCAATACCTACAGTGAGGCCGTGTCTGTGTTCTGAGCCGCCAGCCTGGGTGTGAAACTGGGGCAGAGACACACAACGAGCTTGTTTCCAAGTCATCCCCCCGGGGTGGCTGACGGTTCTCCCTGGTTCTTTATTTTGCTGTTGGCCGGGTGGTTGGTGGGGGGGGGATACTATTCCTGTTATGACCAGCTTGCTGGATCAAATACGGCGTGCCCAGTTAAATTTTAAACCCAGGTAGATAATTTTTTAGTATGAAGCTGTCCGGTGCCACATTTGGGCCATATTGTTACTTTTACTTGCTAGATCTGGCAATCCTGGTTATGACAACAAACTCCAAAGCTGTTTCTGCCTGGAAAATAAAGTGGAATCTGTCGCTGCTGCCAGAGGCAGGGTCGCCGGGACAGGAAGGCCAGGGCCAGCGTGCGCCCACCTGAACCCCAGGCACCCCCTTCTCACCAAGGAGGCATCCTGGGCTCCGTCGGCTCCACCCAGCAGTGGACAGGGCTGCTCCCCCGGGGATCCTCTGCCTCCATCTGTCTTCCTCCCGAGCAGACTCTCACGCCCCTTCCTGAGGGGCCCCTCCCAGCCTGCGGGGCATCCCCCTGCCCGCCCCCCCCCATGCTGGTTCCTGCCCCAAGGCCTTGGTGCCTGATGTTTTCCGGGCGCTCCCTCCCGAGGACCGCATCCCAGTCACAGCCCCCCCCCCCCCACCCCGTGTCCCTGATGTGCTGAGGCTCCTCCTGGCAGGCTCCGCTAGAACTTGTCCCCAAGGCCGTTCTGTATCCACGGAGGTCCTCGCTGCTTGCAGCGGCCCACCTGTGGCTCCCGTCTGCCTCCATCCCTCACCAATTCCTGCACCTGTCCTGGGGCCCCGCGGTGTCTGCCACCGATGCCACAGCTCTCCCCACACACTGAGTGGTCTTGGCAGTCATCCCCAGCTCTCCTTCACCCGCAACCCCCCCCCCCCCCCCCCGTCTACACCCCAGGGAGGGCCAAACCCCAGCGACGCACCCAGGGGGTCCCCAGCCTCTTCCTGGTCCTGGCCTTCTCACCAGCAGGTGTCTCCCCTGCCGGGGCCTCCGATGGACAGGATCCGTCCACCCTCTGAGCAGAGGCGCAGGTCTGGGTGCTCCGGTGGATGCAAGTCCTCCCCACCTGCTTCACGCCACACTCCTGCTTCCCCCAGGTTGGGAAGGGAAGCCCGAGGTCTCAGCAGCAGGCCTGGGGCCGGCAGCTGGCACCAGAGGTGACTGCGCACCTACTCTGCGCCGGGCTGCCCCTGCCTGTTTCTGGCCGCATCACATGCCAGGCTGGCAGCATCCTAACGTCATCGTCCCCTCCACACCAAGATGGCACCCTGCTGGTGCAGCTCTGGGGTTCCAGGGCTGTGCAGCGGGCTTTCTGGAAGCAGAGAAGTGCAGGCCCTTAGAGCTCATCCAGCCCAAGAGTGTTAGGTCACAGGGCCCGAGTCCCCCAGACACCTCCACATGGCTCCATTAGGGGACTGGGGCTCTCTGGCCTGTAAGGGCACAGATGCCGCAAGGCTGGGACAGCACAGGGTCCCTCTTCCTGCGCGTCCTGGAGCAGCTGGAGCCTCCACTGTGGGCAGTGATCACCACAGGAGGCTAGAGCAGTCCTAGGGCAGCAGTGATGGGGACACTGGGATGGGGGATACCCGGTGGGGGAATCACGGGGTGGGGGCTGGGGGTATTCTGGAGTACGGAGCCTTTGGGTTCACTGCTGCCAGTGCCCAGTGTATCCTGGCAGCTTGGTGTCCACCTGCCGCCACCTTCACCTCATGATCCTGCCAGTCTCCCAGGAGGGAGTGGAGTGCTCCTCAAAGATGTGGACACAGCTCTTCAATCGGGCCACCGTGCATCCTGACTCGAGAGGCGGTCCGTGTGCACCGCTGCTGGCTCCACGGCTCCCAGCACTGCACTTCAGGGCTCCTCTGCCATTAAGCTATATGGCCGTCCTGTGCACACAGCAAAATCCTGCCCAGGAGGGGTCAGAGCCGGCCACACCTGGCTGGCCCTCAGGATGTGGACGGTGCAGGAGGGAGGGTGGACCTGGGAACGGTTGCTGCCCTTGTGCTAGGGGAACCTTTCCTGTCCACGCCTGGGCGTGGAGTCCTGGGGACACAACCACCTATCCTGCCAAGACTCAAGACGTGCTTGCTCTGCTCCTGCCGGGCATGGCTTCATCAGTGCACGTGTCAGAGAAGCGGCTGCTCGCCCAGAGCGGCTGCTGAGGTCGGGGAGGCTGGGCACCCGTCAGAGAGCAATGAAGTTGCGGGAGCCGGGAGGGGAGGGGCGCTACCTTAGAGGAGAGGGTCCAGTGGCCTCGCCAGCACAGTGGCATTTGGGCAAAGATCTGAGCAGGTGGGGGTGGGGGTGGGCAGGCAGTCAATTGAGGAAGAGCACTGCAGTTGGAGGAACAGCCAGGACGAAGGGCCCGAGGTGGGTCGAGTGTAGCTGCAGCCAAGTCCTCCCTAGAGGGAGGGCGGTGTGGGCCTGGTCACCACAGCTGCGAGCACTCTGGCCTCGAGTGGCAGGGGAGCCCCTGAAGGTGTCTGGGCAGGCAGCACGGCAGGGGCTGTTCCTTCATCTAGGGCCGGAGTCCACACCTTTTTGCAAGCGGTTTGGTGGCACATACTCCTAGCTGCTGTGGTCACATGTTGCAAGTACTCCTCCACTCGGCCTGCGTGTTGCGAAACTGGCTGCAGGCAGCGCTGCGCGAGCGGGTGGGGCCGGGTCCCAGTGAACTCCATCAGGACGCTGACATTCGAATTTCATAGCATTTTCATAGGTCATGAAACACTATTCTTATTTTGACTTTCCCAGCCACTAAAGAGTGAGAAAATATGCTTAGGTCGGGGCAATAAGAAAACCCAAACGAACCAAAGCCCACACACAGGTGGCCGGTTTGATTGGACTGTGGCCCTGGTGCATGCTGCCCCCCGCCCCCGCCTGTACCCAGGATCACCGATACCCCGTGGCAGGCAGCACTCTGGGAGGCGCGATCCATCCGTGAAAACAAAATATATAAAGAGCCACCGCCTGCGGCCGCCGGGACAAACAACAAGCGAGTGCAAGGGAGAGGGCCCTCGGTCCGCAGTCACGGGGTCCCGCCAGCGCGGCCTGGCCCCTAGCAGGAGCGCGGACACGTGGCAGTGCGCACCTGCGCCGGGCCCTACAGCCAGCTGTCGTCCGCACCTGGGTGACAGCAGGGCTCGGGGCCAGGCCGGGTCTGCGCTGCTCAGCTGCTCTGCACACTGTCCCACTGCTGCATGACCCGAGCCCCGGGCGCCCGCACCCGCCCGCACCCATCCCCACCCGTCCCCATTCCGCGGCTGCCAAGAGCCCCAGGCCTGCGGCGCGGCCCCCACGGGGCTCCCGTTCTAATCCCTGGGGTGCAGGGGGCAGGCCGCGCGTGGAAGCACCTTATCGCCTTAGACTTAAGGGCTTAGATGCACCGGCGCGAAGGCGCAGCAGCCCTCGGAGCCCCCGGGCGCCACGGAGGACGCTCGCGCCGCGCCGGGGTAAGCGGGTCTGGGCGCGTCCTGCGGCCCTGGGCTCCCCGCACCGCCGCCGGGACCGCCGTACCCCGGGCCACCGCGGGCAGACCCTCCAGCCGCCCACCCGCCAGCGCGCCCGGACTGCGCCTGCGCGGAGGCCCGAGCCCAGGCCGGAGCGCGGAGTCTGCGCCTGCGCGGGAGGGAGGCCGAGGCCGGGCGCGGGGACCAGGCGGGCGTGCGGAATCTGCGCCTCTGAGGCCGGTCCGCACCAGCCCGGGGCTGGGGACCGCGCCTGCGCTGCCGGCCCGGCCCGGGGGCGTGGCCGCGCCTGCGCGGTCGGCCCGTCCCGGCGGAGGGCGGGAGACGGCGCGTGCGCGTTGGGCCCGGGCTCGCCCCGTCCGCCGCGCCTGGGTCCCTGGGGCCGCCCGGCCCCGCCCCCGGCCCCGCCCCGCGCCGCGCGGGGCCCTGGGAGGGGCGCAGCGTCCGGCGGCGTCGCGGGCGGCGGGCGGCGGCGGCGGCGGGAGGGGCCGGCGGGGGCAGACAAAGCCGCGGCTAATGAATGGGAGCTCCCGCCCGCGCCGGCCATCGTCCGCAGGAGGGCGGGAGCCGCGCCGCCCGGAGCCCCGCGGCCGCGGTGAGTGTGCGGCGGGCGGGCGGGCGGCCGGGGCTTGCGGCTCTCCGCGGGCTGGCGCCCCGGGCCCGGCCGTCCTGGCGCGCGGCGGGGTCGGGGTCGGGGTCGCGGCGGGGGCGGGGGCGGCCGGGGGCGCGGGGGGCGCCGGGGGCGCGGGCCGGGGCGCCGGGGGGCGGGGCGGGCGGGCGCGGCCTCCGGGGGCCCGGACCCCGCCCGCCCCCGCCCCCGCCCCCGCCCCGGGCCCGCGGCTGACAGCTGGCGCGCGGCGGGCCGGGCGGGCCGGGCCTGGGGCGCGCTCTCCGGGCGGCGGCGGCGTGTGGACAAAACACCCCGAGTGCTGGAAGTTGGGGCGGGGGCCGGGGGCGCGACCCCGAGGCCTCCCCAAGCCCCGGCCGCCGCCGCCGGGCCGCGCTGCAGGTGGGTCCGCTGCTCCGCGCTGCTTCCAGGAAGAGCCCGCCGACGGCCTCGGTTAAATGTCTCAGGAAGCACATGCCGCGGAGGCTCGCTGGCCCGTCTGGGCGCCGCCGCTGCATCTCGTGAACACGATGCGAATCACCCGCCCCGCGCAATCGCACCTGGTCGGGGATCGCAGCTGCTCGCCCCCCTCCCTCCTCCCCCCGGCGACCCCGGGGACCCCCGCACCTCCCTGCAGCCCTGCGAGCCGCTCTCCAGCCAGGACACCGCTGCTCTCATCCTTCTCTTTGTATAAAAAAAGGGAAGTCGTTTGTTTTGAAGTTAGCTCCGTCTGCATCAAGTGCACAGCTTTTAAAAAATCCACTTTAGACTTCAGTGAGGCTGGTTTGCCAGAGCAGGGGCACCCTTTGCGACTTTTTATATAGGAATATGAATGTTTGTTGTTTTGCATATATCGTGGTGATTAAAAAAATTAGGAGACTTGAAAAGATTTAGTTGAGGTCTCTGAGTAAATACTACAAAGAAGCCACATTTCGGGGTTTTTGTAGAAAGATTTTATTTATTCATGAGAGACCCAGAGGGAGAGGCAGAGGGAGAAGCAGGCCAACGCAGGACTTGATCCCGGGACCCCGGGGCTACTCCCTGAGCTGAAGGCAGATGCTCAACCACTGAGCCACCCCGGGCGTCCCCTAAATTTCAATTATGGATTGATTTTGGTCACTAAGCAAAGCTGCCTTTTAAGAGGAAAGTGCGAGCAGGAGTTGGGCTCTGCCTTGAAGTCCTCTGCGGGATGTTGGTGCAAGGACACATGCCTCCTAAAAGCCTTATGCAGGTCCTATCTCCCTGTCACACTTCACATTTTCTCAAGAAGACATGGGACAAGGCAAGACGTCTTCTGTGAATCTTCTCAACGTTTCAAAGGACACGGTTAATCCCCGTGTATTGGAGGACAGCTTGGACTCTTATTCTCCCTGACAGGTGATTACCTGACAGCCGCCCCCTCCCGCACACACTGGTCTGGTTATTCCTGATATTTTGGACCTGAAAGCTCTGTTCTTTAACATCACTACGTGCAAATCAGGAGGTTTGTGAGTAATTCATGCTGTGGAAAGAATGTTGTAACACAGGGGAGAAAGATTTAAAGTGAATTGTTAGGGCAGTGGCTTGAATTCCGCGTCTGTGCCATGGAGCCGATGCAGGATATTCAGAGAGCGGAGGAACCGGGTGTCTTGTCCAGCACAGAGTAGGGTCGGGACAGTGAGCAGAACTGGGAGGTGCAGCTGTCGCAGCAGGAGGAGCCGTGATCGTGGTCAGTGCCGTGTGGTCTGCGCCCGGCCCCAGCTCCTTCAGTTGGTGAACTCCGGTCTGATTCCCCCCCCCCCCCCCCCAGCACGCAGCACGCGGTGGTGATGATTGCCTCGAGGGGTGGGGAGCAGCTGAGTGATGCTGGCATCCAAGCCTCCGCCTCCGGTGGCTCTGGTCTCCAGCGTTCTGCTTCCTCCTGAGCTGCTCTGCGCAAAGCACAGAGCTGCGAGTCCTCGGCTGTTGTTCTTCTAACGACGATTTGGTTTTTCAGGCACTATTTAAATCCCAGGGCCTGAGAGCGTGAGCTGTAGGAATCTGTTATTTACGCTCTGTTCTTAGCAAATCTAGCTGCATAGTGTCACAGTTCGCCCCTGGCCCTGATGAGTGTAGTGTCTGCAGTGTTTGGACTCACGGATGTGCCGTCCACGCCCCTTCCAGGGGCTGGCCCTCTTTATACCCCCCTTTCCTGCTCTCCTCCCTCACTCCACTTCCCTTCCCCCGGTGTCTCTCCATTCGGAGATGGCTCAGATCACTTCCTCGTTAATTACTTGGTGATGTGCTCCAGGTGGTTGATGTTCTGGAAAGCATTGCTGCGAGAAAGCTAGCGACTTTCCTTCTCATGCTGCCTGTTTCTGAGGCAGAGGTCCTGGAGGAGACAGGTGCTGGACTCAGGATCCTGGCCTCTTGCTCTGTACCCAGCACAGGCCTACCTGCTGAGGGCAGCCTAGCCTACCTGCTGGGCGCAGCGGTGGTTTGTAAAAGGTGGCCTTGCCCTCAGGGAACCTAAGCCTGATGCTGGGAATAGACTTAAGCCAGAGATAAAGGGCCAGCCTGTTCTCCCAAGGAAAATTCAGGCAGGTGCGAGCAGAGGGGGTGGGCAGAGTCTGTTCGAGAAGTGTGTTCCAGGAAGACCCCTTCTCGGGGAGTCCAGCCTCAGGGGCCTGGGCCACAGATGGAGGCCCTAGGGAAGAAGCGGCGGAGAAGCTGGCCCCACTGCTTGAGCCTGAGCCCTGTGGGTGCCTCCGTGTCCGCGGCAGCCTGTGCTCCTGAGGGGCATCTGCGGTGCAGCCCTTCCTGGCACTCACCCACCGCTGACAGCGGCCTGGGCCTGGGGTGGGCGGGCTGTCCCCTGCCGGCCCACCTTGGGGTTCTCCGTGTGACCGTTCCTTGATCTGGACCGAGTGCCCCTGGCCCCCTGCACCTGCTCTGTCCTGCTTCACTGTCCTCACAGACGTAAACCATGAGGGGCCGTGTTTCCATCCAAGGCCACCGCTGGCTCATCTGCCCCTGATGGTCTGCTCACTTGCCAGGCGAGGGAGCAGCAGCGGGAGCGCTGAGCTCTTCCGGGAGAGCTCCGGTTACTCTGTCACAGAGGCCGTGATCCACATCCTGTAAGTAAAAGGACACTCTAAAACTCTTGGTAGCTTCCAACCACAGCAGCAATTTCTGACCTATTCCTCGTGGGACTGCCCTGTCCCCATGGGAAAAGGTAGGCAGGCAGGGTGCTGCTGTTGGGTAGAGGGGACCCACAAAACGAGTGAGCAGAACCAGCAAATAGCCCCGGTCTGTGACCCAGAACATTTCAGGGACAGAACGGAGACCAGCTGACCTTAGCATGGGCTGTTTGCTTGCTTTGGAATGTGCTTTGTTTCCAAGGTAGCCTTATCGTGATTTCTGACCACATCTCATGGAAACGGCTCTGGTTCTGGGTTTCTGAACTTTAACCCTTCACAGCGGTCCCTGGCTCTTGGTTCTGTCTCCCTTCAGGGCGCAGCCGGCTCTGGGTTCTAGTTTTCCTTTTTGTGAGCACAGTGGCTCTTGTGGAACTTCTGGCTTCGAGGCGCTTGATGCTCTGGCCACACCCCAAGGCTGTGTTAGTTATGCCTACGCACACTCAGGATGTGTGAAAGGTACTCTCAGACGGAGGCCAGATCTTAATTTATGACCTTGCTGGGAAGACTGTTGTCTCCAAGCGGGAACCAGGCGGCAGTGTCGCTGTGGCTTACTGACTCATTGAGAGCGTGTGAACCTTGAGTTGGACACAAGTGTGCTTCAGGGTTTTAAACGTATGAATTATGAAGTTTCTAACTTACAGAGAGCGCTGGTCGGAGTCACCCTGACCGCTACCTTCTGCCCAGATGCTGCTTGCTGAACTTTTTCAAAGGAAATCACAGATACTCACCCCTAAATGTCCTTTTCTCCAAAGAAGAGGCAGGTGGGGACTGTTCTATAGGACCAGCACATGGTGCCCGACGACGTCTAGGATGGGGACAGGGATGTCTCGGCATCACCCGGGCCAGTCCCCGCTCCTGTCTCCCTGCTTGGCCCCAGTCGTCTTTGGTAGCCCATTTCTCCAAACCAGAATCTGGTTTAGGTCATTATTTTCTCTCTTTAAGTCTCTTTTCTTCGGGAGTAATGTCCGCCCACCCAGTTGTTTCCGTGACATTGACTTTCTGAAGAGACTAGGCCTGTGAGTGCCCTGTGTTCTGGATCTGGTTTGCCGGTGTCATAATCTGACCTGTTCCTCTGCTCCGCACCCCCCCCCCCCCCGACTGCTCGCCCCTATGCTGGGATCTGATGGCAAGAGGCTTGATGGGCAGCAGGCGGCACATGTTCACAGAGGTGATGCTGTGTGCTTCCTGCCACACCACTCTTGGAGGCTGTCCTGCTTCGGATGCCAGCTTCCCTGTGTTCTTCTCTGTGTGGCCACATTGGATGTCCTGAGTAGGCAGGACCGATGCTGGACCCGCCCCCTTCATCCCCACTCATCAGGGAGCAGCGCTCAGGGCATTTAGCTTCACTGTGGCAAATGCTTTTGTTTTCCCTTTTTCTTTCTTGAATATTGGTGCAGGGTCATGGATTTTTATGTATTCATTACATTTGGGTCTATTAAAGTCTTCTGTGTGTGTTTTGATGTTCACACGGTGTAGTTGAGCAGGTTGTAGCTGAGCAGCTGGGTGCCCCGCTGAGCGGGCTCCTGTCCTCCCTCCATCATTCTGAGAGCACTTCCCTGGCTCCTTTTCCACCTGCCAGCAGCAATTGCTCCAGAGCGCTGTGGTCCCTTTCTGTGCAGAAAAGTATTTGGAAACCAAGGGCTCCGTGGTGGTGTGTTCACTGTGTTTGCGTATTATTGCTGCTGTAAGGACCCAGCTGATGGACAGAAGTAAGGAACTTTTTTTTAAAGCATTGTCAGTTCATACCGATATATGTATATATATATATTTTAAAGATTTATTTATTCATTTATTTATGATAGACACAGAGAGAGGGGGAGAGGCAGAGACACAGGAGGAGGGAGAAGCAGGCTCCATGCAGGGAGCCCGATGCAGGACTCGATCCCGGGGCTCCAGGATCCCGCCCTGGGCCAAAGGCAGGCGCTAAACCACTGAGCCACCCAGGGATCTCCATACCAATATTTTTAATGCAAGTTTGAAATTATATGGATTTACCTAATTTCTTTGATTTAGAAAATTTCTCTTTTCCTTATCCTGAAAATCTTGATTCTTACTGTCATTGGCATAATTATTTGTTTTATGTTCAAGTATATGTAAGAGGAGATACCTAGGTGGCTCAGTGGTTGAGCATTCGCCTTCAGCTCGGGGTGTGATCCCAGGGTCCAGGGATCGAGTCCTACATCGGGTTCCCCACAGGGAGCCTGCGTCTCCCTCTGCCTATGTCTCTGCCTCTCTATGTGTGTCTCCTGAATAAATAAATAAAATATTAAAAAAGAAAAAAAAAAAACAAGTATACGTAAGATAGGGTGTAAAATTACAATACTGTGTCACTACTACTAATGGGGCTCCTTAGCAAAGTTTAAGGCACTTTTGGTGTTTGTTTTTAAGATTTTATTTAAGTATCTCTACACCCGTGCGGGGCTCGAACTCAGACCTCGAGATCTAGAGTTGCGGGGCAAGCTCCGAGCCCCAGGCCCCACGATGGAGCCGGCAGGGCGCCCCCAGGGTGCTTGTGTTCTTGGTGCATCCTGAGTTGACTATGGATAAAGTACTGTGTTTGACAACAAGCCTCTTGATGAATATTCTTTTGTCTGTGGTTATGTTGCCTATTTTATATACAGTTAGTTTTTTTTGTTTCAGTTTGGAATTTTTAAATTTTATGTTCAAAATAGTTACGTGGCTCAAAAGTCAAAGTCATATGAAAGATAGCAGAAATCTTACATCCCTGTTTCCTCCACTTTTTATAGGCAACTGTTTTTATTTCTGTTTTTCCTGCAGAAATTCTGGTTTCCTCTCTCATCTGTCATAAAAGGTAGCAAGTACGGTTTCCACTGTGCCTGCCTCTGGCTTCTGTGTTCCCGGCCTTCCTGGAGGGTGGTTTTCCAGCTTTGACTGCCCCGCCACGGTGGCTCCGGGGGCACGTGTTGTTTCATACTCGGGGTCCCCTGGGTGCGGGGATGTGATGTTAGTGCCCTGCTACTCAGAGCCTCAGGGTGGAGGGTGTTCCCAGCTCTGGGTCTTTGCCAGCCTGACCCAGGGAGACCTGATGTTTTGTAGTGTTCCTTTAATAGGCTTTGATTTCAATGTAAAAAATGGAAAAATATATTTTAAATCAGATGTGTTTGGTAGCCAGAGCGTTTGCGATCGTGACATAGACGCTGTGTTCTGGAAGTCAGCGAGGGCTGGCCTGCCCCCCCCCCCCCCCCCCCCCCCCCCGCGCCGCCGCTCCTGCCTCCGCGTCAGAGTCGGAAGGTGGTTTCTTTCATTCTTTCAATAAAAAATAAGTTGATTTTCCAAGTGAGAACATTGCCATGCATTTTACCATTTCTAGCCTATGGAAAGGATCCTCTGATTAGCTTCCTTTTACTTTTTGGTATTTTTCTGTTTGAAACTAAAAGTACGATGGAGTCCAGAGACTTTGGTTTGGGGTGCCTTCTTTCCGTCTCCCCGGCTCTCATCCTAATTTGGGATCTGTGCGCTCACCGTCCGAGCACAATAGGATTCCTTCATCGCTGTGGTGCCCAGCATCCGGGAGCCCTCGGGGTGCAGAGAGCTGGGGCGGCCACCTGTCCTGGGGGAGCCAGGCTGCGAGGGCAGCGACGACGTTGGTTCCGGAAGGCTCCTGTGTTTTCCGCAGTGTCCTTGATTACACTATTTCTGTTTGCTGGAGAGTCGAGTCAGAACCAGGGCGTAACTAGTTCCAGATGCCTTCCAGGGAAATCCTCTTCAGAGTTTTGGGGTAGGTGGCAAAAACCAAATTATTCTTTACACATATGTTAGAATTATGAAAACTGCCACAGTAACATAATCCTTTTGTGGTTTGAAAACCAAAGATAACTTGCTTCTTTTTTTTCTTTAATTTGTGCTGAAATAGTAGGCAAATATTTTCTGTAGTAGTTAACTGCTAGATCAAATGACAGTATTTTTCCTAAATTAGCAACATCATTGCTATTTATGATTATGAAGTAATATGAACAAAATTAGCAAAGTAATAGAGAAATGTAGAAAGTCGAAAGTGGAAGTCTTTCATGATTATTGCAGTTAAGTTTCATATACTCTTCAGGACATATATGTCTGGATACACGCTTACACCCAGGGCATCTGGGCCACCTCTCCTCTGCCATGTGGGCCGCCACGGGAGCACTCCCTCCTGCTCAGGTGGGACAGATGCATCGGGGGCCACTCAGGTGGCTCTGCCGAGGGATGCCTAGATGATTTCCAGCTTTTAACTCTTATTTTTATTTATTTTTTTTAAGATCTTATTTCAAAAAGAGAGTGAGCGTGCACACGTGAGCAGGGTGGGGGGTAGAGGGAAAGGGACAAGCAAACGTGGGGCTTGATCCCACGAGCCTGAGGTTTTGAGCGGAGCTGAAATCCCACCCAGGCGCCCCTTATCTCTTACTGTGAAGCATCACATACGTGCAGAGAAGTGCTCATCTCAGTGAATGGTCACCAGGTCAAGAGATGGAAAATTGCCCCTGTGCCCCCATCCCCCCAGCCCTAAAGTTAATAATTTTGGCAGCTTGTACCACTGTTGTTCGTATCCCGGGATCCCGCAGTGTGTGTTCTTTCTAGCTGGATTGCTGGGTATGATGGCAGTTTCTCTACCTTCATTGCTGTAGGATATCCCGCCGCGAGGACCTATCGCGGCAGGTGCATATAGTCGGCAGCCAGCCCTTGACCGTTGTGAACACTGCCATGAACCTTCCTGGGTTTGTCCTTCTCTGCACATCGGCAGCATCTTGGTTGTGTGACCCCGATTGGTCATGGGATGATACCGTATGTGGAGTTCAGTCTTACCAGGTGCTAGCAAGCGCACCCCAGTGTGGTGGTGCTTGTCTGTCGCAGGCCTTCACCAGTGTTGTCAGGCCGGAGTATGTGTGTGTGTGTGTGCACGTGTGCGTGCATGTAGCCATCTGACAAGGCATACGTGATTGTGGCTTTAATTCATATTTCCATGATTTTTTAGCTGCTTAATATTAGTGTAGTCTGATTTGTCCATCTTCCCTTGATAGTTCTATTTTGCTCTAAATCAAGATTATAAGAGTATTTTTTCATTGTAATTATTATTGTTTTCTCTTTATTTTTTTAATTTTAATTTTTTAATTATTTTTATTTATTCATGAGAGACACACAGAGAGAGGCAGAGACATAGGCAGAGGGAGAAGCAGGCTCCCTGTGGGGGCCCCATGTGGAACTTGATCGCAGGTCCCAGGATCACAACCTGAGCCGAAGGCAGACACTCAACCACTGAGCCACCCAGGGATCCCCAAGCCTTTTTAATTTTAAGGTATAGCACAGACACAGAGACTGTGTGAAGTAAATGTATAGCTTGAGGGGTTATTATAAGATGGATGTCTTTGTGATCATCACTTGGGTGAAGAAGTAAACTTTTGCTGGCCCCAGAATCCTCCCCTGTATCCCGTCCCTGTCCTGTGTCCCAGCTTCCCTCCTCCTGACGTAACTGCTGACCTCACCCTTAGCGCAGTTCCTTCCTTCATAGTTTGATGACCCCATCGCATCCCTCCAAATAGGAGTTAATGTTCCCGTGTTTATTCAGAAGCTGTTGTAGTATTATCTGTAGCTCCCCGCTAGCCCCCGTGAAGTTTTTCGCAGTCGGACTTGTGTTTCTCCCCGTCGAGACTTTGCTGATGGCAGTCCTCCAGTGTACTTTGATCTGTCCTTGGTTTCCTTGAAATCCGTCCTTGGATATAGAGGTTTGATAAGATTTGGGTTTGGCCTCTGGTGAGACTCCCTCACAGGGTGTCGTGTTGAGGAGGTGCCTGTGTGTGGTGTCTCTTTTTTAAAATAGGCCCCATGCCCGGCGTGGAGCCCAGAGCGGGGCTTGAACTCACAACCCTGAGATGAAGACCTGAGCTGAGATGGAGAGTAGGACACTCACCTGGCTGAGGCACCCAGGTGCCCCTGGTGTCTCTCCTGTGTGATGCCGGGAGCCAACGATGCCCAGATGTACAAGTGTTCATTCATAACACATTATAGACGGTGACGTTGTGATGTTCTGGCCGAGCGGCTGCTTCCATGTTCCTGAGCTGGACTCCTGTAAGGGGGAGCTGTCGTCATTGGTACCTGGGTCTGTAGTGCTTGCAGGACACCCCAGGTAAAAATGCTTGGTTCTTCTCTTTACCAGTTTTCAAAATAATGAATCACTTTTCTGTCATCCTCCAAAGGTGACCCACTGAGGTTATGAACTCAGATTTTAAACATATTGGGTGAATTTTAAAATCTTATTCACGGTCCCCGTTTGTGTTGAGATTGTGTCATGTTTGGGCAGCAGGGGTCTCTGTAAGCTGGCGCTGCACACTTTGGACACAATCTCAGCTTGTTCCCAAAGGTCCCTTGCTCTCTGGTGTGCGATGATGCCCTGGCATGGCATGTGCTCTTCCCGCCCCAGACCTGGGGGAGCCATTCTACAGGGGGCCCTGTCTGTTTTAAGGGGAAATGGTGTTCAGAAGCACGATCTGCCCATGAGGGACACTCAGTGCTGTTGGATCGGTGGTGGTTTCTGGATCTTTGCGGTGGACAAAGCCAGGGTGTGTACTCTGACCACAGGCAGTAACGTTGTTCATTGGACTTTTTGTACGTTATGTCCCCACCTCCCTTATCCACAGGAACCCAGGTTCTCTAGGGTGGAGGACAGGAGAGCACCAGGCCATCGCTAATTGCTTGTTTACGGTCTTGTCGCTGCCGGTGTCACTCTCTCGGGCTGGCACCAGCAGTGACACTACCCCATATCGTGACTCAGCAGTTACTGTTTGCATCAGACCTGCCGTCCCTCCATCCTCCAGTCATTTCAGAGCCTAGCGCATCTCTCCCAGAGACCCTTGTGAGCCTTAGCTCTGCCAGGAAACCCACGCTAAAGGCTCACGCCTGACTTCTGGTTCAGATGTCTTCTCTCCTGGGGTTCTCGGAAGGTCGCACGGAAAATATTACCTGAATTCTTATGTCGATAATAGCTTTTATGTGTCCTTTGTACTTGAAAGTCAGTTTGACTGGTTGTAAAGTCTTCAGTTCACATTTTTTTTCCTTCAAAAACCTTAAATACTATTTTCTTGTCTTCCAGCATAAAGCATTGCTGTCAATCAAACACATGGTAATTTTCTTTTCTTTCTTTCTTTCTTTCTTTCTTTTTTTTTTTTTTTTTTTTAAGATTTTACTGATTTACTTGATAGAGAGCACGAGCAGGGGGAACAACAGAGGGAGAGGGAGAAACAGACTCCTCGAGGAGCAGGGGGCCCAATGTGGACTTGATCCCAGGACCCTGAGATCATGATCTGAGCTGAAGGCAGATGCCCAACTGATGGAGCTCCCCAGGCACCCTGTAAATTTGCTTTCTTTACTGTAAAAATGACTTTTTTTTTTTGCCTGAACAGCATTTTTGCCATCGTTCAGCATAGATTTGTCCTCCACACGGCATGTTCTATCATTATGGGGCTCCACGGAAGGTTTTTAGGTTTTTACTTTCTATTCCCTGGCTTTGTCCCCTCCACTTTTGCGAGTCGGGGAGGTGCTCTGATTATGTGTGTGTTGGATCTTCTTTACGTCTTTTCCATTCACTTCTCTGGGGTCTTTTTTATTCCTCCTTTTTCATTAAAAAAAAATTCTTTTCCTCTTCTGTTTCTCTTCAGTAATCAGTTGTGGAGTTTATTTGTTCCCATGGTGCTTCTAGCTTCGTGTTTATTCTCGAAAAACTATTTTACTTTTATTTCTCATGTTTTCCTAAGACCCATAACCTCATTTCAGTGTTCTTCTAGCCTCACTTAGGTTGTCCTTTTGTATTATTTTTAAATATTTTTAGCCTCTTTTGAAAGAAGTTGCAGTTTTCATATGGTTTAATTTGAGGTTATGATTTCTGATGTTTCATAATCTGTGGAGATGCTTTCTGCTCTTCATTATTTTTTCTCTTATCTTTTTGTGAGATTTGACCTTAATTCTTTCTGCTGCTTATTGTATTCATTTTCTGGTGCTGTTTTAATAAACTGAGTGGCTGAAGACAACATACCTTTGGAGGTCAAATCTGAGATGGGTCACGCTGGGGTGTTTCCAGGCTCCCTTTCTTTCTGGAGGACATCAGAAAGATGTCCTCTGCCAGTGGACCCCTTCCTCAGTCTTCAAAGTCAGCAGCACCACATTGTGTGGGTTCTTTTTTTTAAGGTTTTATTTATATGAGAGAGAGCACACGCATGTGCATGAGTGGGGAGGGGCAGAGGGAGAGGGAGGGTCAGACTCCCCGCTGAGCAGAGAGCCCCACCCAACCTGGGCCTGGATCCCAGGACCCTGAGCCAAAGGCAGACACTTAACCGACTGAGCCACCAGGCACCCCAACATGGCCCTTCTCCTGATGGCATCACCCCCTGTCTCTCTTCTGCCTCCTGCACTGTAAAGATCCTGTGATCACACTGGGGCCCCCCAAATAAGCCGGGGTAATCTTCCCTAATTCCACATGCAGCCTGATTAATAATTCCTCCTGGCCGTGTAACCCAGCATACTCCCAGATGTCAGGGTTAGGACGTGGCCTTCTGACGGGGCTGTTATTCTGTCGCTTTTATATTTATTTGATGTTAGTGGGTTTTTTGACATGTAAGGAGATACAACTTAGCAACTTCTAGCTTCATGATGCTTCCTTATCCTGTGAAAACTGTGGGGCCTCCTTTGTGTATGTGGTGACCAGTAGCTCGTCCTTGCTGCTGCTCTCGGGCTTTGGGTCCAGGTGATGTGGCCTCTTGGGCTGAGCTGGACAGTGTCATATCCTCTTCTGTTTTCAAAGAGTGTGTGGAGAAGCCATAGTATTTCTCCTGTAAATGTTTGAAACAGTTCACCAGTGAAGCCATTGGGGCCTATGATTTTCCTGTGGAAAGATTTGAAATCACTAATTGGATCTTTGTACTTATTTATAGGGTCCATTCTGGTTTTCTTTCTTCTCAAGTCACTTTCCCATTGTCCATGAGTTGTTGAGCTTGTTGGTATGTAGTTGTTCATAGTATTTTTTATATTTCACTCAATTTGTGAGGAATCAGTGCTAACATTCCCACATTTTCTCAAACTTTGTCTTGTATTCTTGGTTAATCTAGCTAAAGATTTGTCAGTTTTCACAATGTTATAAAAGAACCAGTTTTTGGTTTTGTTGATGTTCTGTATCACCTTTCTGTTTCTCATGTCACTAATATCCATTCTAATCTTTATTATTGTCTCTTTTCCTGCCTTTTTTCTCCAGGGTTTTTGTTTTGTTTTGTTTTTGTTTTTGTTCTTACAGTTAATGCTTGCTTTTCTTTTTAAATATATAAAATATGATTTCAGATTTTAAAAAGTTTTTATTTAAATTCCAATTAGTGGGACACCTGGGTGGCTCAGTGGTAGAGCGTCTGCCTTTGGCCCAGGGCTTGACCCTGAGGTCCCAGGATTGATACCTGCACCGGGCTCCCTCCAGGGAGCCTGCTTCTCCCTCTGCCTGTGGCTCTGCCTCTCTCTCTGTGTTTCTCATGAATAAATAAATAAAATATTTTTTAAAACAAATATAAATAAATTCCAGTTAGTCGGGGCACCTGGGTGTCTCAGTGTTTGAATATCTTGGCTCAGGTCATAATCCCAGGGGTCCTGGCATTGAGTCCCACATCAAGCTCCCTGTTCGGGGGAGTCTGCTTCTCCCTCTCCCTCTGCTGCTACCCCTACTTGTGTGCACTCTTCTCTCAAATAAATAAATAAAATAATAAAAACATTTTAAAAAGATAAATAAATTCCAGTAAGGTAATATACGCAGTGCACTATTAGTTTCAGGTTTACAACATAGTGAATCAACACTTCAGTATGATTTTAGGGTTTTTTTGTGGCCATCCACGTGCACTTGAAAAGAATGTGTATTCTATGGTTTTGGATGGAATACTTTGAAGAAATGCTTTACATTATTGATTTGAGGCTTTTCTTTTCTAATATAGGCATTTCAAACTATACATTTTTCCCTGAGCACTTCATCATCTTATAAATTTTGATGTGTTATGTTACTTTCATTTGGATGAAATGAAATTACTTTCTAATTTCTCTTGTAATTTCTTTCTGACACATGGATCATTTAGAAATGTGCTTTTAGGGCAGCCCCAGTGGCGCAGCGGTTTAGCACCTCCTGCAGCGTGAGGTATGATCCTGGAGACCCTGGATCAAGTCCCGCGTTGGGCTCCCAGCATGGAGCCTGCTTCTCCCTCTGCCTGTGTCCTCTGCTTCTCTCTCTCTCTCTCTCTCTCTGAATAAATAAATAAACAAATCTTAAAAAAAAAAAAAGAAATGTGCTTTTATTTCCAAATATTTATTGATCTCTCAAATTTCCTTCTGTTACTGTTTTATAATCTAACTGCCCTATGGAGAAAGGACATACTTGTATAGTTTCAGACCTTTTAAAATGTAGTAATGCTTGTTTCCTGGCCTAGCATGTGGTGTTTTGTGTGCAGGTGAGGGAGGCATGGGTGGGGTGGTTGTTGGTGCGGGGCAGTGGACGGCACTGGCCCATCTTCTGCAACCCTGCTGGCCTCCCATCCGCCTGTTGTGGCTGACCTGCCTTCAGGTTTGCTGGTCTTTCTGCCTGCTTCTGAAGCCCTCTCCTGAGTGTTCCTCTTGTAACTTCTGCATTTCAGCATCATGATTTCTGCTTGGTTCTCTTCTGCAATTTTTCTGTCTGTATTGCTATTTATTTGGTGAGACACGATATTCTTTGTTTTATATGTTGTCTTTATACACCATTTCCTTTAATTTAGCCAACACATTTCTAATGCCTGATTTAAAGTCTTTGTCTAGTAAGTCCAACATCTGGGCCTGCTCAGGGACAGCTCCTGTGGACTGTTTTTTTCCCCTGTGTGTGGGCCATGCTTTCCTGCTTTTGTCATACTTGGTTTTGTTGAAAACTGGACATCAGATCATCCTCCCCTTTGTGTTTGGTGTTATTGCTGGAATCTTGTTTTGTTGTAGTCTGTTTCTCCTGTGGCTTTCTTTCTTTCTTTTTTTTAAAGATTGATTTATTTATGATAGACATAGAGAGAGAGAGACAGAGAGACAGAGACACAGGAGGGAGAAGCAGGCTCCATGCAGGGAGCCCGAACTGCTGGGTGTGCCATCTGGCCAGGGGCTGCGTGTGCGCGTGTGCCTCCGACCTTGAGCCCCTTGCCCTGTCTTCCGGCCTGTGCTCGCAGCAGCGCAGGGGCAGCAGGGGCGGGGTGGGGCGGGGAGTGCAGGTGCTTCCTGGGCTGTGCGCCCTTCCGGACGGGTGCGGGAGTTTGCCAGAGCAGCTCAGAGCCCCCATGGGCGTCTTGGTTCCCGGGTGTCCCCCCGACCCCTCCCGGGCTCTTCCTGGCCCGCCGGATCGTAGCTGCCGGCGCTGTGCTGCAGAAGGCGGAACTGCTTGTTCCCAGAGCTCCCGGGGAGCGGGCTGTCCTCCCCGCAGGCTCTCAGGCCCGTCTCGTCACGGCTGTGGCCTGTGAGTGCGGCTTTTCTGGGCCCGGGACGAAGGTCGGGAGGCGGCAGTGCAGTGGCAGGAACTTCGTGTGGCCAGGAAGGTGGCAGGCCTGGAGGTACGGCCTTTCCTGAGCCAGTGCCCCTCGCGCAGTTGTGACTGGCCCCTTGCCCCGCGCCCCGGGCCCTCCCGGCCCTTCCCTCCGCTGTGTCGTCCCCCGGCCACTGGCCCTCTCGGTTTCCAACCAATCCCGGCTGCTCGGGGTATCACATGCCTGCGGCGGCCACCCCCACACCCACCTGACCCCACACGGGCCCTGACGCATGCTTGGCTTGTTCTCTGTGCTTCTATTTGGGACTGAAGGAAACCCCTCGCTGGTCTCACCTTGGCCTTGCTACCCTCCTGAGGGGGCCCTTGCTCTTCTAGTTCTGTGCCCTTCCCACCGGGAACAAGTGGACCCAGTTGTGTTTGAAATGCAGGCAAGAGCCACCCTCCAAGGAGGCTGCCCAGGACACCTGCCCCAGGACTGGCCCCAGGACGCCTGCCCCAGGACTGGCCCCGGGACACCTGCCCCAGGACTGGCCCCAGGACGCCTGCCCCAGGACTGGCCCCAGGACACCTGCCCCAGGACTGGCTCCAGGACACCTGCTCAGGGCGCCTGCAGGGCTGCCTGCCTCCGGCCCGAGACAAGCCCATGCAAACCGCTGTCTCCACATCTCCACAGTGGAAGCTCGCTCCTCCGGGTAACGGATGCTTAGCTCTCAGAAACTACCTTCTGGGTGCCGTAGGACTTAGCGAATAAGTACCTCTTTCAAGGCCAAGGGGAACCTGGGTTCTCACTGTTGCAGCGACAAGTTCCAGATATGGATAAAGGGAGCGGCCATGACCCTGGGACGTGGGGTTGAGACGGGAGGTGCCGGGGTGAGCGTGCGTTTCTGTCATGGCGCATGTGCGTGTAGCTGTCCGTGCGTATTGATGGTTTGAACGAATTCCGCTGGGCGAGCTCGGGGCACACGCGAAGAGCACATCAGGTGCCACTCCGCACCCCACCTTCACTCTCCGTGGTACTTGCCTCCTGCCTGCTCATGAGCCCCGTGGCTCGTGCTCCCCTGCCTGATGGACCCCCTGGCGCATCCCCTCCAGGGCAGGCCACCGGCTGACACATGCTGTCTTCGATCTGTCTGATGGTCTGCTTATTTTATATCAATTTCTGTGGGAGGGACGCAGGGTGGCTCCGCGGTGGCACATCTGTCTTCAGCCCATGGCGTGACCTCAGGGTCCTGGGATCGAGTCCCGAGTCGGGGTCCCCGCAGGGACCTGCTTCTCCCTCTGCCTGGGTCTCTACCTCTCTCGGTCTCTCGTGAACAAATGAGCTCTTTGAAAAAAACTTTTTTTTTCTGTAGGATTATTTTCACTGAGTATTAAATTCTAGTTTGGCCCTTTCTCCAGAACTTTGAAGTATCATTCTTTTTCTCTTGGTTCACATCACTTCTCATAAAAAGTCAGCAGTCTGTCTAATCTTTTTTTTTTTTTTTCTTATGGGGACACCAGGGCGGCTCAGTCGGTGAAGTGTCTGCCTTTGCTTCCAATCATGATCCCACGGTCCTGGGTTGACCCTATATTGGGCTCCCTGGTCAGCGGGGAGCCTGTTTTTCCCTCTCCCCCTCTCTCTGTGTGTCAAATAGATAAGTAAAATCTTTAAGAAAAAAAAAAACAACAATAATCTTTCATATGCAGTATTCAGTATCCAGATTTCCCACATTGTCTAAAAAATATTCATATATAGTTTGCTAGTTAAGGTCAGGATTCAAGTATAAATTGTTTGTTAAGGAAACTGGGTTGTTTGTCTTTTTTTTTTTTTCTTTTTTTTTTTTATTTATTTATGATAGTCACAGAGAGAGAGAGAGAGGCAGAGACATAGGCAGAGGGAGAAGCAGGCTCCATGCACCGGGAGCCTGATGTGGGATTCGATCCCAGGTCTCCAGGATCGCGCCCTGGGCCAAAGGCAGGCGCCAAACCACTGCGCCACCCAGGGATCCCTGGGTTGTTGGTCTTGAAGAATTTCCCATAATCCAGATTTTGCTGATTTCATCATTCTGGTGTTATTTAAACACGTTCCTCTGTTCCTTGTAATTTTTATCTGTTTTATCTCTTGTTTTCAACACATCTTGAAAATCTTGGGTTTTGTATGGATTCTCAAGCCTGTGGTCTGCAGGCTTTCATTCGTGCTGGGAATTGTGTTGTCGGACAGTCTTGTTCCCACACTTTTTTTTAAATTTTTTTATTTATTTATGATAGTCACAGAGAGAGAGAGAGAGGCAGAGACACAGGCGGAGGGAGAAACAGGCTCCATGCACCGGGAGCCTGATGTGGGATTCGATCCCGGTTCTCCAGGATCGCGCCCTGGGCCAAAGGCAGGCGCCAAACCGCTGCGCCACCCAGGGATCCCTTGTTCCCACACTTGTTTGCAGCTCTCCTCCCTGCCACTTCGTGCCTGTGTGCCCTAGACAGGTTTCTCAGCCTCTCTGTGCAGAAAAGGCAAAGTAAACTGTCCTCAAAACATTTTTACGGGGTTTCTGTATGTATGTATTTATTTTAGAGAGCGAGCGAGCATGGGGAGGGGCAGAGGGAACAGCTTTAGTAGGCTCCACGCTGAGCACAGAGCCTGACGTGGGGTTTGAGCTCAGGACCCCGTGATCACGAGCTGCAGGGCTTAATCCACTGAGCCACCCCGGGGCCCCTGTCCCGTGCTTTAAATGAGATACTGCAGGCTAGGCTCTGAAAAGATGGCCCGTGGGAAGCACTCAGTATTAGCTCTTACCATCCCCGTCATCCCTCTGTGTTGCCTCAGGAGTCTCGAGAGGGCCAGGTCGCTGTGGGACGAACTGTCAGCCTGGAAGGGAGAAGGGTGCGCTCCTGCAGCCCGGAGGGCTAGGGACCCACCTCGCCACCTGCAGAGGACAGAGGACAGTGTGGCACAGGAACACAGAAGGGAGTGCTGGGGGCGAGGTGGGCAGCGCAGGGGCAGTTGCGCGGGGTGACCAGTGTCTTCTGCAGAGGCCTCGGCTTGCTTACACACATGGCTTGTCTTTGGTGAAGGACAGCGGTGTCCCCTGTCCTTTCCATCCGCCTGTTGCCTGGGCTCCAGTACAGCGTTTGTGGGAGTGTGGTTGGGCGGCCGTGCTGCGGGCTCACGCTGGCGGGCCCCAGGCACTGTGCGGCAGCCGGCGTGCCCCCAGGTGGCCTCGGGCCACTGCCGTGCTGAGCACGTTTGTCAGGAGTAGGGGCAGAAGTGTCGTTATGTGGTTTTTTCTCTGTCGTGTGACCAAGGCCTTCCTCCGTTATTCTGTTAATATTTTTACTCATATGTTACCTATAACTTTAGAAAAAAAAACATTTATTGATTGATTTTAGAGAGGGGGAGAGAGTGAGGGTGGGAGGGCAGGGCAGAGGGGCGGAGGGGGCTCAATCCCTCCACCCTGAGATCATGACCTGAGCCGAAATCCAGAGTCCAAGGCTCAACTGACTAAGCCACCTAGGCGCCCCCTGATTTGGTAAATGTTAAGAACTTGCTAAGTTTATTGACATCTTCCTGTGATCATAGGGACGTGGATCTGTTTCTTGTAGTGTCTTTCTGATTTTTGGTATCAAGGTGACACTGCCTCATGAAGAGCTGGAAAGTATTTCTTGGATCTTACAGAAGAGTTTGTGTTTCACTGATTCTTTCTCGTCAGTGTTTGGTAACCAGTGCAGCCAACTGGGCCTGGAGCTTCTTTTGGGAAGGTTTTTAAACTATAGGTTCAATTTTTTTTTTTTAAGGGAAGATTTTTTTTTTTTTAAAGATTTTATTTATTCATGAGAGACAGAGAGAGAGAGGCAGAGACCCAGGCAGAGGGAGAAGCAGGCCCCATGCAGGGAGCCCAATGCAGGACTCGATCCTGGGTCTCTAGGATCATGCCCTGGGCCGAAGGCGGTGCTAAACCGCTGCACCACCCGGGCTGCCCAGGTTCAATTTTTTAAATACACACTTGGCTTACCTCTTTAGTGAGTTTCTATAACATGTGTCTTTCCAGGAATTTGTCCGTTTCATCTAAGTTGGCTGAATTTATTGTCATAAAGTTATTTGTGTATTTCCATATTTTACCCTTCTTTCCTGTGAGGTCCAGCCTGGCAGCCGTCTTGGGTCCTGGTGTTGGTGATTTGTCTTCCATCTTACTGACCTTTCCAAAGAAGCAATGTTTCATTTCAGTGACTTTACATCTTTTCTCACTGTTGTCTTCTCTCGGTTTACTTTGGCATGAAATTTCCTTTCCTGTTCTTCCTGACTTTTGCCTTTGACCCTTGGCTTAATGTGGAAGGGTTATTTATTTGAAAACATTCCAGGGATCCCAGGGTGGCGCAGGGGTTTAGCGCCTGCCTTTGGCCCAGGGCGCGATCCTGGAGACCCGGGATCGAATCCCACATCGGGCTCCCGGTGCATGGAGTCTGCTTCTCCCTCTGCCTATGTCTCTGCCTCTCTCTGTGTGTGTGTGTGTGACTATCATAAATAAATAAAAATTAAAAAAAAAAAAGAAAACATTCCAGATTTTCCCAGATATTCTATTGTTGATTTCTTGTCAAAGACCTTTGATTTCAGTTCTTTCACATTCGTTGAAGTTTGCTTTACTGTCCTGAGAACAGTGGATCTTGAGGAACGTTTTGTGTGCATCTGTAAATAACACGGGTTCTATTTTTGTTGGCTGAACAGTTCAATAACTGTCAATTAGGTCAGGCGACAGTGGCATTTTTAAAGCTTCTATTGCCTTTGGTGACGCTCTCTCTACCTGTTTAGTTGACTGTTGAATTAGATGTATTGACATCTCTAATTGTGACTCTGTCTCGTCTCCCTTTAGCTCTGCCCTGTGCGCGTCTGGTGACTTGGCCGTTGTCCCTTCTCACAGAGTCCCTGTTGTCCCTGGTATGTCATCCTCAATCTCCATCTGAGGTTAATGCGGCCACTGCAGCTTTCTTGTGATTGGTATCAGCACGTGCACCTTTTCTGTCCTTTGGCTTCTAACCTGTTTGTGTCTTTATGTTTAAAATTTATTTCTTGGGGAGCCTGGGTGGCTCAGTTAAGCGATGGTTAAGCCTCTGCCTTCAGCTCAGGTCGTGATCTCGGTCCAGGATCGAGCCCCGCGTTGGGCTCCGGGCTCAGCGGGAGTCTGCTTCTCCCCCTGCCCCTGCCGCTCCCCCTGCTTATGCTCTCTCCTGCTCTCTGTCTCTGAAATAAATCAGATCTTTAAAAAAATAAAGTTTGTTTCCTGTGAATGATAGAGTTAGTCTTGATTTTTTATCCAATCTGACAATCCCTGCCTTTTTTTAAAAAGTTTTTCTGTGTGTCTAGGGAAACTCCCATTTCTCCTTAACTCACTCTCCAGTCACAGACACTTCTGGTCACGAATGTGTGGGTGCTTTTCCCCACCGAGACCAGGTCTCCAACCCCGCGGGGGGTCCTCCGGCTGCACTCACCTCTCACACCATCTGCCCAGAGTTTGTGTCACATCCCACAGGGAAGGGCTGAGTCCCATGGGGGGCAGGTCCCCGGGTTACCCACAGCCTCTGTCCGGCGCGGCTCCATGGGACCCCCACGAGCCTTTCTGGAGTCCCACTGCTCCCCGGAGCGGCTCAGAGACCTCGGGGGAGCGCCCACTCCTCTCCTCATTGATCCTCAGTGACAGCTGTGGTGAAGGATACAGGTGAGCAGTGGGTGGAGACATGCAGGGCGGGCCCCAGCACAGGCGTCTCTGTCCTCGTGGAGTTGGGGTGTGTCACCCTCCCAGCACGCGGATGTGCTCCCCAACCTACGGGTCCCCTGAACCCCATACCCCACACGTGTGGGATTTTCATGGCGGTTTGATCACATAGGCGTGATCAGGTGTTCCCTGAACCCCCAGCCTGGGATCGCAGCTCGGCGTGTCTGGTGACCATTCCCCACCCGGGAGCCCACCCAAATCGCCTCATCAGCAGCAGACACTCCAGGCTCCCAGGAGGTCCCCGGGGTCTCAGGAGCTCCGTGCCAGGACCCGAGGGCAGAGACACACATGCGTGTTTCTCACGTTATCCAGATTGGGATTTATTTACATTCAGTAAATCACACATTTAAAGTATACAGTCTGATGAATAAATATGCATACACATTTAATCTTATTTATGTAGGTAAACAGCTGCTATCAACACTATTCAAACCTTGGTGTGCACATAAGCCATATATGTATGTCTACATACAACTGATTTTCAACAAAATTACAAAGGTATTCATCCTTTGTTGAAAAGGAAGTCTTTTTAACAAATGGTGTTAGAACAATTAGATATTCATATACAAGCCAATAAATTTAAATATTTCAAAGATCTAAATATAAAACACAAAGTGGTAAAACTTCTAGAAGAGAAAACACAGGAGGAAATCTCTGTGACTAGGGTTACGCAAAGATTTCTTAGTATAATCCCAAAAGCACAATCCATTAAAAAACAAATTGGTAAATTGGATTTTATTAAAATTAAAAGCTTTTGCTTTTCAAAACACACTGCGAAGAGAAGACAAGCCTGAGACTGGGGGGAAATATTTGCAAATCACATACGTGATAAAGGGCTTGTTTGCAGATTCGTGGGGAGCTCTCAGAACTCATATCAAGAACTGCCCAGCCTAGCGAGAGCACAGACAAATATTTCACGAAGAGCTGTGAATGGTAGATATGCGTGGAAGATGCTCAGCGGTATCAGGCTTTAAGGAACACACCTCCAGTTTTTGTACATCTTAACACTTTTTCCCTTTCTTACTATTGCTGTTTAATACCAGCCATCCTGGTGGGCACGAAGTGATCTTAGTACTTTGGTTTGCACTTCTTGAAACGATTAATGACATCAAGCCTCTTTCCTTGTGCTTTTTGGCCATTTGTGAGTTGGGTAGTTGGCTTGGTTGTAGCAGTTGTCTTTCCTGGATATTAACCCTCTATCAGATATATGATTTGCAAATATTTTCTCTCATTCTACACCTTGTCTTTTCACCCAGTAGTGTTGTTTGATTCTCATGGTTTAAATTTTCCAGTTTTTTTTTTCCTTTCTGTGTTTCCTCTTGTTTTATTTCCGTGTATTATATCTGCATGTTATCATTTACCTCTGCACATTGTACCATTATACCTTTGTGTTCGTAATGCCTGTGTTAATATTCCTGTCTCCAGATTTGACCATCTGCGTCCTAGCTGGATTTGACCATCTGCGTCCTAGCTGGGTCTGTGCCCATCAGTGATTTTCTCCTGGTTAGGGGGTCATGTTTTCCTGCTCTTTTGTGTGTCTGGTAATTTTTATTTGATGCTAGCCATTTTGAATTTTACTTTATTGTGTGCAGGGTGTTGTTACATTCCTGTAAGTTCTGTTGAGACTTGTTTTAGGACATGATTAAATTAGTTGCAGTTTGCCCCTCTTGGGGCTTGTGCTGAGGCTGCGCTGGGATGGCTCCTGAGAGACCTTTATTCTCAGCCTCCTGCTGAGTCTGTGCCCTTCTGAGGATTCTCCTTGCTGTTTCTTCTTGGGAATGCAGGCCATTCCCGGCCCTCCTTGCTGTTTCTTCTTGGGAATGCAGGCCATTCCCGGCCATTCCATTAGATAGTCCGTCTCCTATCTGTTTTCTGTTGGAGCCCCCTGCTCCACTCCTGCTGCCAACGTGGCCCTGACTGGAGCGACAGGGATGGACACCCTCGTCCGACCTCAGGACGGTGTTCAGTCTCTGTCACTGAGCAGAAGCAAACAGGGACTCCAGGCTCATGTGTCCTTTATAGGGTTAATGAAGTTTTCTTTTGTTTATCATTTGCTGAGAATTTTTATCATGAATGTGTTGAATTGTATCATGTTTTTCCCACATTGTTGAAATGATGGTGCGGTTTTTCATTCTCTGACTGTGGTGAATTATATTAACCTATTTTTTTTTAATTTTTATTTATTTATGATAGTCACAGAGAGATAGAGAGAGAGGCAGAGACACAGGCAGAGGGAGAAGCAGGCTCCATGCACCGGGAGCCCGACGTGGGATTCGATCCCGGGTCTCCAGGATCGCGCCCTGGGCCAAAGGCAGGCGCCAAACCGCTGCGCCACCCAGGGATCCCTATTAACCTATTTTCAAATGTTAAATGAACTTTGCAGCCTTGGAGTAGCCCCGTTGGTACTACTGAATCTGATTTGTCAATGTTTTAAAAGGAACTTTCTTTTATTTTCATGAGTGTATTGGCTGTAATTTTAAAATCCTTTTCATTGTGGAGATTTTGAGCATACCCACAAGTAGAACCATGGCGCGCATCCAGCGACGGCTGCCCTGTGCCTGTTCGTGAGCATCCGCACGTGCATGATTCATGTATGCCTTCTGTCTGCCCCAGCACCAAATCAGATTATTTTGCAGGAAAGTCCAAATACCGTACCATTTCATGCTCCAAATAAATACTTTCTTAGTGGGATTCAAATATGCACTAAGTGTTCACATTTCTCCAACTGTCCTCAGATTTTTTTTTAAGATTTTATTTTTGTATTCCTGGGAGACAGAGAGGCAGAGACACAGGCAGAGGGAGAAGCAGGCTCCCTGCGGGGAGCCCGATGCGGGACCTCCTATAGTACTCGATCCCAGATCCCCGGGATCACGTCCTGAGCTAAACCGCTGAGCCATCCGGGTGGCTTGATTCCAGAATCTTTAATTCCTTCTAAAGGAAGCTTCCTGCCCATTACCAGTCCAGCCCCTGGCCTCCGCTCACCTCCCTGCCTCTGGACACCCCTCTCTGTGAGTATTGCATGTGAATTCTGTCACCCAGTCAGTGTGCAACCTTTAGTGTCCGGCTTCTTTCTTTGAGCTCGGTCCAGCAAGCTCGTCGTGGTTCCTCTGTCGTGGCCAGCACGGTCTTGCGGAGGTAGCGCTGCCGCACACTTTTTCTGCTTGTGGATTACATTTGGGCTGTTTCCACTCTTTGTCCGATGCTACTCACGCACAGGTTCTTGAGCGATGACATTTTCATCTGTCCTCGGTATTTACACAGCAGCTGGATTGCTGTGGTGACTTTTTATACATTTGAGAAGCTGCCAGAGTGGTTTTCCAGGGGGGCACCCCATCTTCATCCCAGTGGCAGTGGGTGAGGGTACCGTATTTCCAGATCCTTGTCAGCACTTGTTATTATCTGTCTTTTTGAGTGTCGCCATCCTGTGAGTGTCTCATTGTGGTTTTGATTTATGTAAACCTAAAATTGTAATTTTTAAAAAGTCTTTTCCCAAACTGACTTCTTGTTTTTTTTTTTTTTTTAATTTTTATTTATTTATAATAGTCACAGAGAGAGAGAGAGAGAGAGAGAGGCAGAGACACAGGCAGAGGGAGAAACAGGCTCCATGTACTGGGAGCCCGACATGGGACTCGATCCTGGGTCTCCAGGATCGCGCCCTGGGCCAAAGGCAGGCGCTAAACCGCTGCGCCACCCAGGGACCCCTGACTTCTTGTTTTTATAGTGTCTTATGTTTTGGTCATTTTTGTTTGGCTTCTGTACTAAAAATATATATATATATATATATATATATATATATATATATATATATATATATATATAATTTATATATACATGTAATTTTTCTTAGGAATTATGTAATTACACATACTGTTTTACAAACACAGGTCCATATAATCACTCTGTGCTCCGTGGTGACACCAGGAAGTCTTCGTTGTTGTAAACCTGGTGCTGCTACTGGCTCTTGCTCCTGGTGGCCTGCTTCCTTTGTGCTTACTGAGATCTTATTTGTAAGCTAATTTTTCATTCTGAGTATTTGCCCGAACTTTGTGCAATTCATTATTTGGGATGTTTTCTGAAAAACGTGAATTTGCTTCTGGCAGGAGCTAGCTGCTTGTGAGGTGCGCACACTGTTTTAGGGTGGCTGCACTTTCTGCTTTGTGCAGCAGGCGCCAGGTGAGCCTGGCATTTCAGCATTCGCGTTGGTAGTGTGCTGGTTTGCAAGGGCCCTGGGCCGGCCCCACAGCCTTGCCTCCTGGCCCTTGGCCACGGCTCGCCTGGCTGGGGTGGCCACCTGGGTGCTGCCTGGGGCCAGCCCTGGTTGGCGGTGCTTGGCCTCCTAGCGGGCATGTCCATGTGAACATGGTGAGAGAACCGTGCGGCTGAGTGGGCGAGTCCAGGGCCAGGGCGGTCCTGGGCAGGGGCTGAGGGCCATGGGGCCCGCTGGGCAGGGTGTAGACGGCAGCCCTCACTGCTCCATCGTGCCACCCAGTGCCCCAGGTGCAGGCCATCCCCACGGCCCCGGTGGCCGTGCGGGGGCTCAGGGACACGGAGGGCAGCCAGCTGGCCCCGGCGGGCAAGGTGCGGAGACCCCCAGGGCTCGGGCTGCCCTGCAGCCGCTGTGCCAGTGGATGTGGTGTCCTCCCCGCACTATGGCCGAGGCGCAGTTGCCCGCGCCGGCCCGGCCTCCGGTGCTCGAGGCGGGTGCCCGGTGTGCTTCAGCCTCATCCAGGCCAGCGGGGGCGGAGGCGGGCGCGGGCGGGGCGGGCGCGGGCCAGGCAGTGAGCGCATCGTCCCCTTGGCGGCTTGACCGCACAGGGCCTGCTTGTGCCAGGCCCCAGGCGGCGGGGCAGCCGCCAAGAGACCCCACGGGCCGGAGCGCTGGGCCACCCGGAGGGCTGCGTGCTGGTGGCACCTGGTGCCCCGACACAGCCCTGGGGCCGCTGCGTGACACTCGCCCCTCCCTGCCTGCCTTTGCTTCTCCGTTTGAGTCCTCCTCCTTGCTGGTGTTTATGGGGGGGTGCGCTGTCGGGCCCCACCGGCATTCTGCTGCTGATTATGGGTCGTGTTAAGTGTTTCTCTCCCAACTGTGTTTACACTAAACCCCTGGTCCTGTAGGAAGAAACAACATACGTCTATAGTAGGTTTCTAGAATCTATTTTCATATGTCAGCATGTTCCTTCTGCCATCTCTGCTGCCGGGCGCGGGGAGGCCCCGGTTGCTGTCGTCTCAGGCCTGTCCGTGCGCCACTGCCCGCACATCCCTCCGTGTGCACCCCGTCCCCGACCCGTGTGCCAGCCCGCTCCGTCCCAGCCTGTCCTGCTCACACGCCTGCCCCGGCGCCATTGCACACTGGCTGCAAGCGTTCACTGTGGTGCGGCGGTTCCCAGGGCCACTGTCCCGTCCCAGTGCCCGTGTCATGCTGTGGTGCCTGCGGAGTGGACAGGCGGGACCCGGCTGGACGCGGGCTCCCTCTTAGGTGTTCAGCGTGTAGTCTGAGTTGGTTATGTCCTGGGCCAGCGGGGTTTGGTCCCCACTTGGTATATTAACTCTGAGAGCAAAGTGACAGGAGAGTGGCTCTCGGGGGCTCTGGGCCCCACGGGGACACCCCAGCCGCCGGCCGTGGTCGAGGTATTCTTGTTCCCTGGTCCTTGACCAGTAGATCCTTGACACTTCAACTCCTGTCTTTATTTTTCGCTTATCTTGTAGTCCTAGGGCATTTTCCTCGTATAAGAGGATTGTGAGATGTCAAGGAGCCAGTGCTCTGGATTGTACCTTTTGGTGATGGAACTTTCCTAGGCGTACTGAGGCCGGTGTAGCTGTGACGGGTCGGTTGGAAATGTGCGACTTAGGTCAGTGCTAACCTTGATCCTGTCTTCTTTTACAGATGATGCCGAAGGGTCATTGTGCTGTCCAGGTGACAGCGGCCCAGTTCCCAGGACAAGACGCGGGTCTCCGCCGTGTCAGTTGGTGTCTGAGCCAAGAAGCAGGTTGTGGCGAGGCTGCGGGCAGGTGGCGCTCTGCACCCTGAGGTGAAGTGGCCTGCCCTCCAGCCACATGCCCTCTTCGGTCAGATTTATCATCAGCCACATTCACACGCATCTCGAAAGATGGAATTATTTTTTAAGAGCTGAAGATAATGTACATTTGGGGGGCACAGATGAGGCTTTGGATCAGGTTTTCACCCACCTAAGAGAACAGGAGGAAGCAGCCAGAGTAGTTATGGTCAGTCATGGAGAACAACCAGGAGACGCGTCCCAGAAGGGATGGTGAATTTGTTTCTGATAAAATAAATTTTAAAATAGAAGAGGAAGATGATGTTCAAATCCCTAATCACAGTTTGGAAGGAGTGGAGTTTAAAGTGGAGCCGGATGGGAACCGGGCTGAGGGCGGCGGGGGCCGGGCGGAGGCCAGGGGGCCGCCTGGGAAGTGCCCCGCTGCCGACCAGGAGGAGGAGTACGGCTCCCTGTTCTCCCAGTACAGCAGCACGCTGTACGACGTGGCCATGGAGGCTGTGACGCAGAGCCTCCTCTCGGGCCGGGCCGTGAGCTCCAGGAAGAAGTCTCCGGCCTGGAAGCATTTCTTCATCTCCCCACGGGACAGCACCAAGGCCATCTGCACCTACTGCATGAAGGAGTTCAGCCGAGGGAAGAACGAGAAGGACCTGAGCACCAGCTGCCTCATGAGACACGTGCGGAGGGCTCATCCCACAGTGCTCGTCCAGGAGAACGGCGGCGTGCCGGGCCTGCCCTCCTTGTCACCCCCTCCTCTGCGGCTGCCGCCGCAGCCCACCGACCCCGGGGACCTGGGCGCCGTGCTCTCGCCCGTCAGCCTCGCCCCGAAACTGGCATTGAAGGCCCCGTCCCCTGATGACATGACGGAGGAGTCTGCGTCTGCGGTCTCCTCGGAAGAAGCCCCCTCCGACGCGCCCGCCTCTGACAAGTACGGCAGGGAGGAGGCCCCGGGGGGCCCGCCCCCCATGCCTTCCCTCCCCTGCGAGGACAGCACGGAGAACGGGGCGGAGAGGAATCCCCCGCCTCCCAAGAGCACTTCGGGCTCCAGGAGGCGGTCGGCTGTGTGGAAGCACTTCTACCTGTCGCCCCTGGACAACTCCAAGGCCGTGTGCATCCACTGCATGAACGAGTTCAGCAGGGGCAAGAACGGCAAGGACCTGGGCACCAGCTGCCTGATTAGGCACATGTGGCGGGCACACCGCTCCATCGTGCTGCAGGAGAACGGGGGCTCGGGACTCCCACCACCTTACGCCGCGCCCCCCACCCTGCTGCCCGCCCTGCCGCCGCCCGACGGGGACCCGAGCTCCATGTCGTCCTCTCCGGGAAAGTTGGTCCAGGAGTCCCCTTCCGCGTCCTCCTCCCCTGACCGGCTGACGGAGGACCTGCAGGTGCACCTGCATGCCGGGGACACGCTGATGGAAGACGCGTCGGCGCTGTCCTCTGACGATGTGGGTGAGGCCTCGCTGGCATCCTCCCCCGAGAAGCCGCAGGCTGGCGGGATGAGCCCCAGCCTGCTGGAATGCGGTGCTGTGTTCCAGCAGAATAAGAAGGTCATGAAGAGGCTGAAGTCGGAGGTTTGGCAGCATTTTTCGCTGGCGCCCATGGACAGCCTCAAGGCGGTGTGCAGACACTGCGCTTGCATCATCAGCCGGGGCAAGAGGGGCGACGTGGGCACCAGCTGTTTGATGCGGCACCTCTACCGACGCCACCCAGATGTCGTGGGCAACCAGAAGGGCTCTCTGGGTGCTGGGTTGGCAAATTCTCCCTACGCCACCTTGGCTTCTGCAGAAAGTTCCTCCTCCAAGTTGACTGACTTGCCAACTATGGTTACGAAAAACAATCAGGTTCTATTTCCCGTTAACAGCAAGAAGACCTCCAAGCTGTGGAATCACTTCTCCATCTGCTCCGCGGACCCCACCAAGGTGGTATGCTTGCACTGCGGCCGCACCATCAGCCGGGGGAAGAAGCCCACCAACCTGGGCACCAGCTGCCTGCTGCGCCATCTGCAGCGCTTCCACGGCAGCGTGCTCAAGCCCGACGTGCCCAGGGCGGCGCGGGCCTCCTCACCCAGCCTCCGCGGGCCCCTGAGCGCACAGCTGTCAGGAGCTTCCTCCTTCGACGACACCAACGAGAAGTTCTATGATTCTCATCCAGTTGCCAAAAAAATCACAAGTCTCATAGCTGAAATGATTGCACTTGACCTCCAGCCATATTCTTTTGTAGACAATGTTGGCTTTAACCGGCTGCTCGAATACTTGAAACCTCAGTACTCTTTGCCCTCACCTTCTTACTTCTCCAGGACAGCCATCCCAGGCATGTACGATAATGTGAAACAGATCGTCCTGTCACACCTTAAGGAAGCGGAGAGCGGCGTGATCCACTTCACGTCTGGAATATGGATGAGTAACCAGACTCGCGAGTACCTGACGCTCACCGCCCACTGGGTCACCTTCGCGTCATCGGCCCGGCCGTACTGTGAGGACCACCACTGCTCAGCCCTGCTGGACGTGTCTCAGGTGGACTGTGACTACAGCGGCAACAGCATCCGGAAGCAGCTGGAGTGCTGGTGGGAGGCCTGGGTGACGTCCACCGGCCTTCAGATTGGGATCACGGTCACCGACAACCCGAGCATCGGGAAGACGCTGAGTGAGGGGGAGCGCGCCAGCGTGCAGTGCTTCAGCCACACAGTCAACCTGGTCGTCAGCGAGGCCATCAAGAGCCAGCGGATGGTCCAGAACCTCCTCAGCATCGCACGGAAAATATGCGAGCGGGTCCACCGGTCTCCGAAAGCGAAAGAGAAGCTGGCCGAGCTGCAGAAGGAGTACGAGCTGCCCCAGCACCACCTCATTCAAGACGTCCCGTCCAAGTGGAACACGTCGTTTCACATGCTTGAGCGACTCATAGAACAGAAACGGGCGATTAACGAGATGTCGATCGAGTGCAACTTCAGAGAGCTGATCAGCTGTGACCAGTGGGAGGTCATGCAGTCCGTGTGCCACGCGCTGAAGCCCTTTGATGCCGCGAGTCGAGAGATGAGCACCCACGTGTCCACGCTCAGCCAGGTTATCCCCATGATCCACATCCTCAACAGGAAAATCGAGATGCTCTTTGAGGAGACGATGGGCATCGACACCATGCTGAAGTCCTTGAAGGAAGCCATGGTGAGCCGGCTGGCTGCCACCCTCCACGACCCGAGGTACATCTTTGCCACGTTGCTGGACCCTCGCTACAAGGCCTCCCTGTTCTCGGAAGAGGAGGCGGAGCAGTACAAGCAGGATCTAATCAGGGAACTGGAAGTGCTCAATTCTACCTCAGAGGACACGCCTGTCTCCAACGGGTGTGACCCAGGCTCCCCCTCGAAAGACGCAGTGGGGGAGGAGAACCTGTGGTCACTCATGGCCAAGATGACGAAGAAGGGCCCCAGGGAAAAGACGAAGGTGCCCGAGGACATGGTGCTTGCGTATCTGGAGGAGGAGGTGCTCGAACACAGCTGTGACCCCCTCACCTACTGGAACCTGAAGAAGTCGGCCTGGCCGGGCCTGTCCGCCCTGGCCGTCAGGTTCCTGGGCTGCCCCCCCAGTATCGTACCCTCTGAAAGGCTGTTCAGCACACCCACGGAGAATGGTGGCTTCGGCCAGTCCAGGCTCATGATGGAACATTTTGAAAAACTGATCTTCTTGAAAGTGAATCTTCCCTTGATATACTTTCAGTATTGACACTCACAGCAGAACCACCAGGCCACAGCTTGTCGCTCACCTGGCACCAGCCGTCCGTCCCGGGGTGGCGGTGCGCTCCGGGCGGGGCCATGCGGGGTGTCATAGCCGGCATCCCGAGGCGGGCACGAGCCTCCCCGTCCAGCGTCACTGTAATGTCTACGAGTGCCTTACTCCCCGTCCTGCAGACCGGGTGTCACCGCGGGCTCCCCACGGGCCCACTAGGAACAGCCTGTCTTGCCGATGATGAAATAACGATGATTAGGGTTTCATTCATAACTGTAAAGTTTTTTAAAAGTTGGGGGTTAGTAATTTGTCTTACTAGAAGGGCAGAGGAGATGTAAACAATTTTATTCTCTAGGCTTTTTATTCAATTATGTAAAAACCACGAATCAGGTACTGTATTTTAGTTAAAGATTGCTTTAAATCAACAGAATGGCCTTTATGGCTGTTAAGTGAATTCTGTAAATAGGAGGTGGAGTTCAAGCCATCCTGGCTGAGCAGTTTCTAACTGCAGGCTCTATGTCAAGGAGTACAGAGAATATTCTGGAACATAACTGTTGACCGCAACAGAGGTGTGGCATCGGAAGATGAAATTAAGACGTGCCCTGGAACGTCGGTTATGTAGCGATCTGGTTAAAGAGCGCGTTCCTGGTCTGTGCTCCCCATTCAGGTTTTACGTGGTCGGCTCACGCGGAGGCCCCGACCTGGGTCATGAGCCCACGCGAGGGGCCGTTCACAGCAGGCCCACGAGGATGCCCCGCCTCAGACCTGCTGTCTCCACACCAGGAAGCTATCCTTTGAAATTTGTGCACTGACCCCACTGACCCCAATTTGATCAAATTATGTATAAAATTCTTTTTACAAGAGATGGCTCATCAACAGGGAGGAGACTGCCGTACTGCAGTGTAAGACTAGCCTTAGGCGTTTAGCTTTTTTTATATATATGATAGGGAGGACCAGCCATCGCCGGGTGTGAAGCCCCAGGACACAACGCGGCGTCCATCGTCAGTCTTTTAACAATGATCTCTCTTCAGAAGTTTTGCTTCCACATCTAGAGAAGGGTTTGTTTTCTTATTTCAAACCGATTAAATACTCTGGATGAAGCAAGTTACTCATTTGCCTATGACCTTTTAGAAAAGTTGTTTTGTTAAAAAAAACTGTACCTATTATTAATCTGGATTTGCATTGACTATGTTTTAGTGTATTTATAAATGGTGAACTCAGTTTCTGAAATTAAACTTTTTATTTGCAATTTTCTACTGCTGGAGGACACTGGCTTTTTATTCTGAGGATGATAGGAGGGTCCCGCTGGCACGGCCTTCCCTGCTGGAGTTCTCATCTTGGCGCTCGCGGGGAGGGCTGGCACGGGGAGGACGCGGTTCTGGCAGCGGGCTGGCAGCGGGCGGCCTCGGCCGGTGCCAGCGGGCAGAGCGGTGGGCGGCACAGGTGCCTCCCCGCAGGGCCAGGGCGTGCTCGCGAGTCCTGCCCACCTGCTCTCCATGGGAATTTCTAGGAGCGTCTGCGAAGCGATGTGTGCATCCATCCTCCTCATCCTCCCCAGCCAGGATCCGAGCTGCCGATGTGAGTCCACGGCAGGTGTCATGGCTGTGCCTGAAGGAGCTCGTGTGCCTCTGCTTTGCACGAGGGGAGCTGCACACGCCGCCCCGTGAGTTCTGGGCCCCGGGGGCCTCTGTGGGGTTGGGGTCACCAGGGTGGGGGGCGGCTGGGAACCTGGGGCGAGGCTTGGCCCCCTTCCGACCTTCTGTCTCCCCTGGGGGCGGGTCCGTGCAAGGATAGCAAGGTGAGCCTGCCGCTTGTCCCCACGCCTGGCCTGTCACCCCCAGCCCTGTACCCCCAGCCCTGTCCACCCCCCCAGCTCTGTTCCCTACCCAGGCCTGTCCCCCCCACAGCCCTGTCCCCCCTCAGCCCTGTGCCCCCCCAGCCCTGTCCCTCCCCAGCCCTGTGCCCCCCAGCCCTGGCCCCTCCCCAGCCCCTTTGTGCCCAGGGCTCCGTGGCATCTCCCTGGGGTCCTGCGGCCTCCGCCATCCCTGTGATACACCCCAACCCCCTGACCCCGCTATGCCTCCCAGCCCAGCATCACCAGTTTGGCCAGAGCAGGGCTCCACCCCTGGCGGCCATGGGGCTGCGGATGGGGGTGCACCGCGTGGCCCAGGCCTGGCTGCACGAGGGCAGGAGTGGTAACCCACTGGGCACGGCTGCCCCTGCATGAGCGAGCGCACAGCCACCCAGGACGCAGCCTGCCCCCACCTGGTGCCCGAGCGGCCCTCCTCCAGGTGCAGCCCGCTGCTGGCACAGCGGTAAAGTGGATGCTGCCCTGGTCACCGGAGCCCGTGTCTCAGCCGTGTTACGGCAGCGCCCAGGCCCACGACACACCCGTTTGCAGGACACGTCGGTCCTGGGCCGCACTGTCCAGTGATGTGCGGCGGGGCGGCCCTGGGGACAGAGCAGCCTCCGGGTGGGAGGGATGCGGCTCCTGCTGAGGCCGGCAGGTCTGTTGTGCGCGGAGCAGAGCGGGTGGCCAGCTGGGCCTGACTCCCTGGTCGCTCGTAGGGAGGAGTCCTGTAGGAGCCTGGTGGCCCTGCAGCGTGCGTGCATGTCAGCCGAACCTGGGACTATTCAAAGTTAAAGCTCCCCTTGCCCCTGCGACCTGGTGGCCGCAGCCCAGGTGTCCCCACCGCCGCCGAGGCCGGACAGACTCTCTGTGCAAAGAGCTTTGTTACATCAGGAGGGAGGCGCCGTCTGAGGAACAGGGTCTGGTGCAGGCGGGTCCTGGGGGCCGGGGTGCGGGGGGCCCTGGCGCATGGGGGGATGCGCAGGTTTCCTTCAGTGAACAGGTCCGGAGCTGCTGTGCCTTCACGTGACTCAGCAGGACAGCAGAGACCGGTCCCCGCAGCCACGAGCTCGACCGGCGATAGCCAGGACCGGCCCCGCACCCCCTCTGTGCCCGCCAGCAAGCCCCACACGACCAACGGGAAACCTGGGGAGCCGAGAGGTCACTTGCCTATTGCAGGGTCGTCTGGACGCAGCCGACGCCCGAGCACAGGCTGAGGCGGCAGCCACGTGTGCACACAGAACAGAAGCCTCGGCATCGTCCACACACGTGGTGTTGTGGGTCCCGTGCAGGGGTGGGGGGAGAGGGAGAGGGGGTCCTGGCCGGTCACCGGGTCACCAGCCCTGAGCCTGCAGCAGGGACCCTGAGCAGGAATTGTGCGCGGCCCCAGGCCCACCTCCCCTCCAGCTGCCCGGATTTGCGTAGACCCCTCACTCGAGCTACTTTAGTTCCGCAGCTACCGTTAGTGGACACCCCTGGGTTTATATGCTGGTTTTCATAAAATCGGCAGCATCCAAACGAGTTTTTGGAAGTTATTTTATCTGAACACATGTCAGTCCTGCAGGATTGTTGCAGGCCCAGCACAGGCTGCCCCGAGGCTCACCTGGGCCTCTGCTTGCAGGCCACTCTCAGGCACCGGGGCCAGCCTGCCGGGGGGAGTGGGGCTGGGGGACCGGGGGGCCGGGGCCAGAGCAGCATGCAGGGGACGGCCCAGCTGCTTCTGCAACTTACTCCACAGGGCCAGTCCTGCCAAGGGCCCCCCAGCTTGTGTTGCACTGAGCTCACCTGCCCCCCCCCCATTCTGGAACATTCTATGTCCCCAACCCCACACATGCCGGCAGGTGGTCATTCTCTGGAGTGTTGTGAGGTGGTACAGATCACGGGAGTGCAGTTCACCTGCCGCCCACCTGGCCCCCACCTGCCCAGGCCCCTCACTGCACGTTGTTTCCCCTTCATAATTAACAAGTACGTTGTGTGAAGCCCTAAGACAGTGTAGACAACACATTCCCCATAGAATTTTAATCTATTTTTTTTTATTTTAAAGATTTTATTTCTTCATGAGAAACACAGAGAGGCAGAGACACAGGCAGAGGGAGAAGCAGGCCGCCTGCAGGGAGCCCGATGTAGGACTCGATCCCAGGACCCCGGGGTCACGCCCTGAGCCCAAGGCTGACGCTCCACCACTGAGCCCCCCAGGTGCCCCTGTATTTGCTTTTTAAACCACATTTTAAGGGTTTCCTGGGTGGCGCAGCGGTTTAGCGCCTGCCTTTGGCCCAGGGCACGATCCTGGAGACCAGGGATTGAATCCCATGTCGGGCTCCCGGTGCATGGAGCCTGCTTCTCCCTCTGCCTATGTCTCTGCCTCTCTCTCTCTCTCACTCTGTGACTATCATAAAATAAATAAATTTTTAAAATTTTTAAGAAAAAAAATAAATAAATAAACCACATTTTGAACTCTTCGTTTATGACCTGTGCCCCATCACCCGCCTTCTCGGGGGCAATGCCCTAGAGCTCCTCGCCCGCCTTCCTCACCCCTGTGCTGGGCTGGGCATTCCTGGAGAAACTGGAACTGCAGCGGGGAGCCCAGGTCCGGGCGCCGGGGTGCTGGTTCCATGGGGCTGGCTCCTCCAGGCCTCAGGCAGTGGGTCTGCTGCAGTGAAACCTGCACCCCGCCCACCTCCAGCCCCTCCCACACCATCCCCTCAGCCTTAGACCCACGGGGGCACCGTCTGTGGGGACCTGACGTGCCCCTCCCCCTGCCCGTGGGAACCCCGCCGCCTCTGTGTGTCCTCCAGACCTGGAGCTGGGCCCCCACCGTGCAGTTCCCGTCTTCACCCTGGCTCCACATCATCTCCCATTGGGGCAGAGGCTCGTGCTGGGCGCCCCCCCAAGTGGCTTTGGGGTCTTTCAGGAAGGGACGTGGGTGCAGGGCGTGGCCCCAAGGTGTCCTTGCATGGGGAAGCAGCAGAGAGCAGCTTATGGGGTGGGGGTGCTCCAGCCACACACAGCACAGGGGGCAGGGGCAGGTCACTGCCCAGGATGCAGCTGGACGTCCGTCTCCAGAGCTGGCAACGCGAGGGGCCCCAAGGACTCACGGTGCGGGCGGCGCGGGCACAGGCGACTGCCAGGACCAGGAAGAGGGAGGAGGGAGGCCCGTGGTTTCCAGCACAGGCGAGCACGTCAGGGCGGCCCCGTGGCCAGTTTCAGCTCTGAGCACTGCAGCCGCCGCCTCCCCCAGCCCCCTAGGGCCCCAGCCCCCTCCAGCCCCCAGCCTCTCAGCCTCTCAGCTCCCCCCAGCCCCCTAGGCTCCACCCAGCCCTCCAGCCAACCCCCCAGACCCCCCACAGCCCCCAGAGCAGCTCGCACAGTCGTGGGAGCCACATCCTCCAAGGACCGGAGGCCTGCGCTCTAACGCGATGGCTCCTCCTGACCCGGCAGGTGCACACGCAGTCAGGTGGCCGCCGTGCTTCTGAAGCCATTTGCGGGGCAGTTGGAACAGACGCCGACGTTACAGACACCCGCACGCACGGGAGACCTAGATGTGACCCCGGGCCAGGTGGACGACCCACAGAAGAGGTCCATGGACAGACGCAGCCTGCATCAATCAAAATATAAAAGAACAGCAAAGCCCAGCAAGCCCCTGGGAAGGGGCAGACCCTGGTTCCAGAGCTGCTGTGCTCGCGGGTTAGTGTCCCTGACGAGCGCAGAGCCGGGGGCAGGCGGCCCACGGCAGCCATCCCTGAGGCCCGACGGCGGACCTGCCAGCCGAGGACTTTAACACGACGGTCGAAGAAGCTCAAGGAAGTAGAGGCAGATGTGGCGAAAGGCAGGAAAAGGAGGTTGGAACAAGCGGACTAAAAACATACAAAACCTAAGAAAGCAAAGGTAAACGGGACTGGAAAGCACCACGACTGAAGCGGACAGTCCATGCGAGGGACTCGGAGGCAGAGTCCAGAAGCAGCAGAAAGAATCTGCGAACCCAAAGACAGACAGCGGGAATCACTGAATCTGAGCAACAGGAGGAGGAGAGGCTGACGTGCCAGAGCCGAGGGCCCGTGGGATGCGGCCAGGAAGCCCCACGCACATCGTGGGAGTCCCAGAAGGAGGACAGCGTGGGGACAGGCAGGAGAGGGGGAAATAAAATGGCTGAAGACTTGCCAACCATGACGACGGACGTGAGTGGGACCATCCAAGCAGCCCAATGAGACGCACTGGAGATCCACGTGGAGCCACGACCATAGGGAACGGCCGGGAGGTGGGCATCCTGAAGCGACGAGGGTCCTCCCGAGGGGCCGCTGTGGCCTCCCCCCAGGGTCCCCGCGGCCAGACCCACCGGGCCACTATCCCTGAAGGGCGAGAAGAACAAAACCGCCCTTCGAGAATCCTACATCTGGCAAGACCATCCTTCCAGACCAAGGGAGAAAGGAAGACGTTCGCAAGAATGCTCGTGACCTGCAGACCGCTCTGGGCATCCTGCCAGGGGCGTGAGGGACGCGGGCAGGACCTGGAGGTGTCCACGCGAACAAAAAGTTCACAAAGGTGAACACCTGGGCAGTTGGTGGGCACGTGGCATCGTCGTAACGGGCTTGTGACCCCAAGCTTCGTGTTCTGTATGATTTAAGAGACTGGTTCTTGACGAAGCAAACTAATGGAATTCGGTCTGGGGTTCCGCACACGGGGGACAGACTGAGGAGTTGGCCACTCCTCCTGGGTCTCCAGGGAGTAGGAGGACCTGGTGTGAAGAGCAGCGGCCGCGGCTCCGGGGAGCGCCAGGGCCACTGGAGGCTCAGAGCGGACGGCTCCGAGTTAAAACCTTTGGGCTGTCGGGTCGTGAGGGCCCACAAGCCGGTGAGCTCTAGCTCCAAACCCAGGCCGTCCCCACAGGAACAGGAAAACCCCCTGTGCCTCGCACAGAGCCGTCCTGAACGTGCCAGAGCACCCGATGCTCAGCAAAGCCTGCCCTCGAGGGAAACGTGTTAGCCAAGCCTCACTGACCAACTCCGGCCCCCTCCGGGGACCTGTCCCCACTGAGCAGACGGGGAAAGAGGGGACAGGCTCCGTGAAGCTCAGTGCAGAGCCACAGGCTCCCCGGAGCCGGAGTCTGATCACAGGACTGTAAAGACTTTCTCTCTGCGCTTCTCACCGCCACCGTTCCGAGGCCTATGATAGCGGCTCCTCTCGCCCATACATCACGTCTGACTATCAAGAAAAAAATCACAAGGCCAATCACACAACTAAACTAACCCAGTATGAAGAGACGGGGCGAGTTTCAGAACAAGCTTGGCAGGGATGTTGGAATCATCAGAGAGGGAACATAGAACATAGGGTCAGTACGCTCGGCGCTCGTGCAGACGCAGTAGATGGCGCCCAAGCACAGACGGGCAACGGAAGCGGAGCAATGCAAATCCTGAGAAAGAACAACAACAAAGCGCTAGAGAGAGGATACTGCTGCAGAAATGAAGAATGCCCTCTGCGGGCTTACTAGACTGGACACGGCTTAGCAAAGAATGTCTGAGCGAGAGGACATGTGGAAAGAAATCTTGAAAACTGAAAAATAAAGAGAAAAACCAAACAACACAGAACATCCAAAGATGATGGGATAGCCACAGAGTGTAGCCGACGTGGGATGAGAACACCAGAAGGAAAAGAAATACAAGGAACAGAAGAAGTATTTGAAATGATGGCTGAGAATGTCCCCAACTCAGCATCAGACGCGGAGCACAGAGCCAGGAAGCAAACAGAGCAAAACAAAACAACCAACGCATTTAAATATCATGTTCAATTAATGAATTCTATAAATAAATGTTAAGTCCTGAAGAAGCCAGGTGGGAGGGGGGAACTTCCCTGTAAGGAAATGAAGATAAGAACCACATCTGACTTTTCAGAAGTCACGCAAGCCAAAGAATGTGGACCAAAATACTTAAGGTGTGGAGAAAAAAATCCCACCAACCTACAGCTCTATACACGGTGAAATTATTCTTTTGGGGTTTTTAAAAAGATTTTTATTTATTTATTTGAGAGAGAACAGGAGCAAGGGGAGCAGCAGAGGGAGAGGGAGAAGCAGACTCCCTGCCAAGCAGGGAGCCCCTCACGGGACTCGATCCCAGGACCCTGGGATCACGACTTGATCTGAAGGCAGGCGCTCAACCACTGAACCACCCGGGCGTCCCTGGTGTAATTGTTCTTAAAGATGAAGGAGAAATAGGAATTCTCAGACAGACACTGAAGGAATTTGTGGCCAGCGGACAGGCTTGGAAGAATGTTAAAGGGAGTTCATTGGAGAGAAGGAAAGTAATGTAGGTCAGAGACTCAGACCTACGTAAAATAAAGAAGACCACTGAAGAAGGAGGAAGTTAGCATTTCATTCTTAATCTAAAGTAAGTTTGTTCAAAATAATGATAACGTAGAATCACATATGCTTACACATGAGATACGTAGCTTTACGCTTATGTAGCTTACGTATGAGAAATGAATGCCAGCAATGACACAAGGGACAGGAGGGAAGAATTAGAAGTATTTTATTATAAGGTACTCACATTACCCATGAAGCAGCACAGTGTTATTTGAAAATAGAGTGGGATTAGCTATAAACATATATTCTAAACTCTAGGGCAACCATTCAAAAAAAAAAAAAGCAAAAATGAAGTATAACCAATATGCTAAAGAGGAGAGAAAATGGAATCATAGAAAATGCTTGATTAACAGTCTGACAGAGTCAATATAAAAACAAGGCCCAACCATATGTTCCCTACAAGAAACTCACTTTAGGTTTTCTTTAAAGTTTTATTTATTTAAGTAATCTCTTCACCCACTGTGGGCCTCGAACTCACAACCATGACGTCAAGAGTCACCTGCTCTACTGAGCGAGCCAGCCAGGTGCCCCAAGAAACCCACTTTAAATATAAAGACACAGGGCAACCCCAGAGGCTCAGTGGTTTGGCACTGCCCTCGGCCCAGGGCGTGATCCTGGAGACCGGGGATCGAGTCCCGCATCCAGCTCCCTGTATGGAGCCTGCTTCTCCCTCTGCCTGTGCCTCTGCCTTTCTCTCCCTCTCTCTCTCTCTGTGTCTCTCATGATTAAATAAAATAAAATCTTTAAAAAAATATATAAAGACACATATGGATTAAAAATAAATGGAGGCAAGTATGCTAATGGTAATCAAAAGAAATCAGGAGTAGCTGTATTAATTTCACACAGCAGACTTCAAAGGAAGGAAAGTTATCAGAGAACGAGGAAGGGAATTATATAATGATGAAGGAATCCGTTCTCCAGGAAGACGCAACAACCCTCAATGTGTGTGTACCTACCAACAGAGCATCAAAATATATGGGGCAAAAAATAATAGAATAACAAAGAAATAGCTGAATCACTGTCATAACTGGAGAGTTAACAATCCCGAGACATGGATGGGTCCAGCAGGCAGGAACCAGTAAGGACATGGCTGAACTCAACAACACCATCCATCAACTGGATATAAATAAGGTCTGCAGACCACTTCATCCGACAACAGCAGAACAAATTCTCCTCAAGCTCATGTGAACATTTGCCAAGATGAACCACATTCTGGGCATTAAAACACCTCAACAAATACAAGATAGTAGAAGTCCTACATCCCCTCTCGGGCCGTGGTAGAACTAAACTACAAACCAGTAACACACAGACAGCTGGAATATCCAGACATACATGGAGATTAAACAACACACTTTGTTTTTTCTCCTTGAGAGAGAAAGAGTGAGCATGAGTGAGCAGAGTGGCAGGCGGTAGAGGCAGAGGGAGAGAGAGAATACAAAGCACACTCCACACCCAGGGCAGAGCCCAACATAGGCTCTATCTCACAACCCTGAGATCATTTCCTGGGTTGAAATCAAGAGTCAGATGCTTAAAAGACTGAGCCACCCAGGCGCCCCTAAACAACACCCTTCTAAACAATGCATGGGTCAAAGAAATGAAATCTTAAGAGAAATTTTAAAATAAGTAGAACTAAGTGAAAATAAAAACGCAACTTACCAAAATTTGTGGGATGCTGTGAAGCACTGCTTAGAGGGAAATTTACAGTGTTGAATGCATATATTAGAAAAGAAGAAAGATCTAAATTAAATAATGTAGGTCCCTTTCTTTTAGGAACATAGACGAAAAAGAGCAAATTATGTCCAAAGTAAGCAGAAGAAATAATAAGAATCAGAGCAGAAATTCATGAAATCGAAAACAGGAAACAAATGGAGAAAATCAATGAAACCAAAAGCTGGTTCTTTGAAAAGATTAATGAAATTGGTAAGCCTGTAGCAAAGCTAACTAAGATAACAAAGAGAAAGGACACTAATCACTAATAACGGAAATGGAGGAGGAGACATTACTACAGACCCATGGTCATTAAAGGATAAGAGAATACTATTAACAACCAGGCACATAAACTTGATGACCTAGATAAGAATGGACCAATCTCTTGAAAGACACATTCTGCCAAAAGTCACACAAGAACAAACAGACAATGTGAATAGGCTTGTATCTATTAAAGAAACTGAATCGATAATTAATAATCTTCCCAAACAGAAAGCACCAGGTCCAGATTACTTTACTGGTGGATTCTACCAAACGTTTAAGGGAAAATTATACAATTCTCTGCAATCTCTCCCAGTAGATAGAAACAGATGGAATACCTCATGTACGAAGCCAGCATTTTCCTGATACCAAAACCAAAGGCACTACAAGAAAACTACAGACCAATATCACTCATGAACAGAGATACAGAAATCTAAAAAAAAAAAAAATAGCAAATCAAATCCAACAACGTATGAAAAGAATTCTACACCATGACCCAATGGGATTTATCCCAGGTATGCAAAACTACTTCAACATTTGAAAACCATTAATGTAATCCATCAGAGAAAAAAGCACATGATCATAATGGATGCAGAAAAACCATCTGACAGAGATCCCTGGGTGGCGCAGCGGTTTGGCGCCTGCCTTTGGCCCAGGGTGCGATCCTGGAGACCCAGGATCGAATCCCACGTCGGGCTCCCCGTGCATGGAGCCTGCTTCTCCCTCTGCCTGTGTCTCTGCCTCTCTCTCTCTCTCTCTCTCTCTGTATGATTATCATAAATAAATAAAAATTAAAAAAAAGTCTATCTTAAAAAAAAAAAAAGAAAAACCATCTGACAAAATCCAACACCCATTCACGATCAAAGATCAAAGTGCTCAGTAAACAGCCTAGAGGGCATTTCCTCTCTCTCCACTCCTTCCTTCAAATCCCAAGTCATTTTGTGGACACAAACAAATCAATTTTGAAGCTTGTATAGAGAAGTAAAAGACTCCCACGACAGAATGCTGAAGAAGAACAAAGGTGGAAGACCGTCATTACCTGACTTCAAGACTCACTATAAAGCTACAGTTAGTCAGGACAGTGTGGTTTCGGCAAAAGAATATACATGGGACAAAATAGAGAGAGCGCGCCTAGATAGACACGTCCATAAATCCAGTTAACTGACCTTTGATAAAGGAGCAAAGACAACACAATAAAGCAGAGATAGTCCCTTCTCCTAATGGCGCTGGAACAAGTGGACATCCACTCAGGGGGAGAAAAGAACCTAGGCACAGACCTACCCCCTTCATAAATATTCACATGAACTAAGTCACAAACCTAAATAATCGCAAAACTATAAAATTCCTAGAAAGTAGTGTGGAGATGACTTTTTAGATACAACACCAAAGAGAGAACTGATGGCTAGATTTTGTTAAAATTAAAATTCTCTGCTCTAGGGACGCCTGGGTGGCCCAGCAGTTGAGTATCTGCCCTCAGCCTAGGGCGTGATCCCAGGGTCCTGGGATCGAGTCCCACATCGGGCTCCCCGCAGGGATCCTGCTTCTCCCTCTACCTCTGTCTCTGCCTCCCTTTGTGTCTCTCATGAGTAAATAAATAAAATCTTTAAAATAAAAATTCTCAGTTCTAGAAGGACAACGTCAAGAGAACAAGATATACCACAGACGGGGAGGAAACATGTAAAAGACACATCTGATAAAGGGCCATTGTCCAAAATACACAAAGAACCCTTAAAACTCAACAATAAGGAAACAATTCCATTGAAAATCAGTTTTAAAGGTGTCACCGAACAGCAGTGACGTACAGATGGCAAGTCAGCATCACATTGCGCACACCCGGCAGGTGCACGTGAACACAAGAGACGCCGCTGCACACCTGTTGGAAGGGCCAGAACGTAGGACATGGACAATGCCAGGGGCTCTGCCCATGGGCACTGGAGCACAGAGGGACTGTAGGGTGGTCGTGGAGGGGCGCAGGGGGGGCGCAGGGAGGCGCCTGGCCGCTTCCTACAAAGCCACCCATACTCTACGTCGGCCCGGCGGCCGTGCTCGGTACCCACACCGAGCTGGAGCCTCATGGCCCCAGAGGCTGCGCACGGATGTTTACAGTGACTTTGGTCACATCTGCCAGCGCCTGAAGCGCACACGTTCGGTCTGTGACTTCAAATCCCTGCGGCGTCGGTGGCTTGGGTGTGCGGCCAGCCCTGGCAGCAGGATAAATTTGGGCCACCCCTCCCACGAACAGAGGCAAACGCCAGCGGATCCCAAGTCTCCGTGCAGAAGCAACGCGAACAAGAGCCCAGAAGGTGCCAGCCGTGGAGCCCGAGGGTGGGACACAGGCCATGAACCCAGCCGCACACGGGAACGTGAACCTGCAGAAAAGTGTCTGGGAAAGCGCTTCGTGATCAGAACACAGACGACAAGGGAGGAAGTGACCTGTGGCCTGGGACAGAAAGGGTCAGCACCCCCAGCAACTGAAGAGTTTTCATAACATGGAGGGGAAGTGCCCCAAGTGCACGGAAAACAGACCAAAGGCGGACAGACCACTGACCACACTGGACGGTGCTTGATCCTGTTAGATGTTCACCTTCCTCTGAAGACACAAAGAAGCGTCCCGAGACACCGCCGCTCAGGCATAAGAGCAGCCGGGTCAGGGCCGACCCTGCAGCCCCGGAGGGGTACCGCTGAGCCACACGGCACCCACGTGCAGCCCCACTCCCAGGGGCACAGCATGAGAAAACACGTGTGAGGCCATGCACACGGTGGCCAACAGCCGCGTGGCTCCAGGAAGGGGAAGCCTCGGGTCCAACGAGGGGCTCAGCGGGCTCCCAGGGAGGACGGAACCCAGTCCACGCAGGTCTGCTCGTCTTTTTTTTTTTTTTAATTTATTTATGATAGTCACACAAAGAGAGAGAGGCAGAAACACAGGCAGAGGGAGAAGCAGGCTCCATGCACCGGGAGCCCGATGTGGGACTCGATTCTGGGTCTCCAGGATCGCGCCCTGGGCCAAAGGCAGGCGCCAAACCGCTGCGCCACCCAGGGATCCCGGGTCTGCTCATCTTCACGGGAAGGAGGGAAAAGCCAGGCAGCAGTGACTCGAGTCACAACACTTGGAGGGGCTGTGGTGGAAGCGATGCCCCGAGCATGCTCTGGGAGCAGCTGCCACTTCTGGAAGCAGCTCACCCTCCCCACGCGGGCGGAAGGCAGATCCTGGGCCACGCGGGGAGGAGACGCCACGGAGCCAAGGCCGGCCTGTGCACCTGCGGCCTGGGGCACCTGCAGCCAACAGGCAGACACGGACTCCGCGGTGGCTGGTCGCTCAGGGGACAGGAGGCAGGGGGCAGCACACCCCACAGAGATGGGGACCCAGAGCTGCGGGTGTCCCAGAGGCGTGTGCAGGCATGCCCACCCCTTGCGCATCCAGAGGGGTCTGGGAGCAGACGTCCCCGGCCTCGGTGTCCACAGCCGCTCCCCGCAAGAAGCAGGGCCCTTCAGCCGCTGACCTCCGGGCAGACGGGGAGGCCCGAGAGCCTTGGCGGCAGGCAGGGAAGCAGCTATGAGGGGGCCCGGGGAATCAGGTGTGAGCCAGCCACCACCCGGACCGACAAGTTTGCACGCTGAGGAATCACAAACGGGTGCTAAATGCCAATGATGCATAAATAATAAACACGGCGGACAGACAGAGGAACGGGAGAGGCAGGGCTGGCTCGCAGGCATCAGCTGGCAGGCAGGAGGGGCCACCCGGGCTCCGCAGGAACCATCCGCGCACCCCAGAGAGGCCGCAGGAGGTCCCCCCGGGGCTGTGTCCACACACACACTGCTCGTTGGCTGCAGTGGACCACGGCCAGGCCACAGGCAGAGCTCTCACCGGCCCAGAGACATGGCCTTTCCTTAGGGGAGTGCCAGGTGTGCACGTGTGTGTGTGCGTGTCAGCACGTGCGTGATCGTAGTACACGTGATGTGTCCACATGTCAGTGCACATGATGCCCGTGCATGTGGGAGCTGAGTACGTGCAGGGCGATGCACGTGCGCAGCCACACCCTCCCCGTGTGCTATCCCCGGGCCCGCTGGTATTAGACGCTCTCAGTACGTAATAACCAACGTGTGCTCCTTCAACAAAGCGTAAAGGTGCCAAGGTCATCACTTGAAACACGACCTGCGAGACGGGAGTCTGTGCAGTATCACCCGTCGCACGATCTCCGCTAAGGAAACACATAGATTTATTCGCAGCCCCTCTGGATCCCCGGAGCCCCATGTGCGACGGACCAGGTGCACCTGTGCCCGCAGAGTCCTCCCGCGGACTCACGGACCTCCTGTGGGGTGCGCTCCTTGGGCGGGGGGGGGCAGCCACGAGGTCGGGGCTGCAGAGGAGCAGGGCCTGAGCCCTGGGTCCCACCGTCCCGCACGTGGTCCCATCTGCCAGGACACCGAGGAGCCCTGAGGCCTCAGGACGGCCCACGGCGTCTCTCCAGGAGCACCAGCCTTGTCTGCAGGTTGATGTCGAGGGGGGGCAGCCTGCTGAGGTTCAGACTCACCCCCGTGGTGCCTGGGACACTGGCCAGGACGCGGTGCGTGTCCCTGTAGAGCGCCAGGTGCGCGGGGGCCGCCTCCATGAGGAGGTGCGTGTAGGCCAGCAGGTGCCCCGACCCGGGCCGCAAGTCTTCCCTCTTGTCGTACCTGCAAGGTCGGAGCGTGGCCGTCGACCGTGGGCCCCACGCGGCTCCCAGAGCCCAGCTGCCCCCGGGGAGCCGCGCATGGCTGCGGGAGGAGCGCCCAGGGGGTAGCAACGTACCTCCAGGCACCGTTCACTTCTAGAAACCGAGACACGCCCGTCTGTGCCGCGGCCACGTCGATGTGCAGCGCGACATCTGCAGACGACCACGTGCACCTGCTGAGAACCGCGAGCCGCGCCCGAGCCACACCGGAGCTGCCCCGGCCCCAGCCGCCCAGCACCCACCTGTTCCGGGGGCCACCATCTGGTGCAGCTTGTGCATCGCCACGCCGCCGGGGTAGTTAAAGTGGGACACGTACAGGGCTGTGGCCGAATAGGTGGCATTCACCGCGAGGTGTCCGATCACCAGCATGGAGCCTGCTTTATACAGCCAGGACTTCCTGTAGTTGTTCAGCCTGGAGAGAGCGCCGTGCGTCTCACGGGAGGCTGCGGCACATGGACGCCGCTGTCCACCCTCACGGTCACCGTGGGCCCCGATCGCCACGGGGATGTGGTCGTCGGGGAGGGTGGGGGAAGTTCCTCTGTCCAACTCCACCCAACTGCCGACTTAAAGTTCATATTACATTTCCAATCATCTCCGGTTATCGCTCATGTCCAGGTTGGAGGGCAGACCCAGCCCAGGCGCGGCCCGGTTTGTACGGGAAGCAGAGGGCGCAGGGCCACCGCTGCCCTGGGAGCCTGGAGGGACCTCAAGGCCACCAGACCAGGCTGCTTCCTGCCCATCCTCCGCGGAAGACTGGCAGCTCCCACCCCAGCACAGACAGCAAGCCACCGCCTCAGCCCATGGCCCACTGCGGATGCGGCCCCGCAGCACCACCGCGGCTCCCGGGCACCCTGTTGTCAGGCCCTGGTTCCAGGCTGGGCCATCTCCTGCCCTCGGTAACACCCACACCCCTTTGTGGCCGTGGGCCCGGAGCACTTCCCTGTCCCTCCCAACCATCCCTGTCCCTCCCAACCACTCCAACCCTCTCTGACCTTCCCCGACCACCCCAAAACCCCCGACATTCCCCGACGCCCCCCACAACCCTCCCAACCACCCCTGACCCTCCCTGAACTTCCCTGACCCCTCCACCTGTCACATGGCCCGTCCCGCTGAGCTCCCTGCTCTGGCCCGAGGATCAGGTGACCCTGTGAGTGTCCTCCCAGAGCAGCGCAGCTGCGTGTACACGGGCCCACGAACCACACACTGACCCATCGGCGGGCCCAGGGCGGCCCCTCCCGACCCCGCGGCCCTCCTTCACCCGGGCGCCCGCTCGGACCCATCTTTTCACCCGAACGCCTTCCCCAAGGGCCCGTGGCGTGGGCCGTGGCCACTGAGGGACAGCGGAGGACTCACAGGCAGGCGCAGCCCCGGGCGGCCACAATGTTGAGCACAGGGAAGGTGTAGATGACAAAGCGCAGCTCCTTGTGCGGGAGCAGCGAGTACAGGGCCACAAAGCCCAGAGACAGGAGCAGCAGCGCCAGCGCCCGCCTGTCCACGGCGCCCAGGGGCACGAAGAACAGGCTGCAGCCCAGGCCGCGGGGCAGGGCCGAGTAGAAATACCACAGCAGCGGAGAGGTCTTGGGTGGGACGGTTAAGGAGGCCACACGCCAGCGAGTCACCCGTCAGCATGGTCATGCGGGGGCGGGGGGTACAGCACCTGGGACTCCCAGCCTCGCCAGGTGGCCAGCCCAGCCCTCCCCCTCCCCCAGAGGACAGCTGGTCCCAGGGCGTCCACAAGCCGCTGCAGCGTCACTGAAGACCATCTGGTGGCTGAGGCGGAATGGAGCGTCCAGGGGCAGGTGCCAGCCGCGGGGGAGCGGGGGGCCACCGGGGACGCCCACACATGGGAAGGATACGCCCCAGTTGGAGCTTTTGTTCAGGACCGTGTTGTACCAAAGCACCTTTCCCTCTGGCCACACGAGGTATCGCCAGAAACAGGAGTCCACGGCCACCGTCAGTCCTGGGAGACACAGGAGACCCTCAGAAAGAACTCAGCCCCCAGCCGCTCGGACCCCTCTCGGACCCCACTGCTGCCGGGTGAACGGCAGCCCCGGGGGCCCCGGACCTATCAACGGGCTGCAACGTGGTCCCAAGGCACCTGCTTCACCAGGAGGAGCTGGCGCCTGGGGCCTGGTGTCCCCAGGAGAGCGGGGCCCCCGCAGAGCTGGTGCAGGGACCGGCCACCCCACCCCCACCTGGATATGAGGCCCAGGGCAGAGGGTGGGGAGCGGGGGGGGTGGTCAGAGGCCCCGAGGAGGAGCCGGTTCACGGTGTAATGCCACTGAGCATCAAGGAGGTTTCACTTAATAAAACAACCCTCCCCGCATCTCTCCCTCCTCCTGGCAGCACACAAAGTGCAGCTTCGGGCGGACGTGCCCCCGCGGCCCCACTCACCCAGGCAGAGCGCCCCAGCCGGGAGGGCGCAGCGCAGGGCCTTGGCAACCGTCAGCCTCCGGGTGCCAAGCAGGAGCAGCAGCGCGAGGCCCAGGAAGACGCTCAGCTCGGCTCTGAACACGAGGATGGCGAAGGCCGACAGCCGGATGAAGCGGGCCCACCTCAGCTGCAGCCAGGCCGCCAGGGCCAGCAGGACTGCGAGACATGGCCGCTGACTCCCGCCACGGGCGGCTGTGCCCCACATGCCCCAGCCCGCCCCGTACCCTGGCCTCCCTCTCCGCCTCCCCCAGCCCCCCCCCCCACGCCCCCCGACTGCGGTCGGCCCCCAGGCACGGTGACCCCAGGCGCACACCATCCACTGTCTCCCATACTCCTCGGGGCGCCCGGGGCCACCTGCCGGCCAGAAAACCTTTCCAGGAGACCCAGGCCCCAGCCGAGAGCTAGGAAGGCACCTCAGCACGGCAACAGAGGGACGCCCTGGCCCTCGCCACAGGCCAGCCCATCCTCGGCCTTCCCCGCCTGGTGGGAAGCAGCTCTCGTCAGGCAGACGCACCCCTGACGGTCGCCCCTTCACCAGCGCGGCTCGGCAGCTACCTACCCACGGGCAGGACCAGCACGTTGGGGAGCGTCCGCGTGCAGTAGAACATGAGATGGAACTGCGTGGCCGTCACCCAGCAGAACATGGTGGCCACCGTGGCCCCAAACTGCCGCCTCACTTCTTTTTGTAAAGTCCAGAGTCCAAAGATCACGCCGAGTCCAAGGACAGCCCTGACTAAACAAACGTGGCAATGTGCATAGCTGGCGGTGAAGAGCCAGGCACGGGGGGTCCTGAAAGGCCACTGGCGATGGGGAGTCAGTGCCCGGGTGGCAGCGAAACAAGCCTCGGATGAGGGGAGTGCTCTCTGCTACGGAACATGGACTGGGCGCAGGGAACGGACAGCCTGGGCCTCAGCACCCCGACCCTAAAGCCTCACTGACCGCAGGCCCCGGGGGGCCACGGGCAGGGCAGGCGGTGTCAACAGGTCTGTGTGACCGGCTCAGCATCTCACCGCAGCCTGCGCCACGTGCACGTGACACCCCAGGGCCACGCTGACGGAGGCCTGATGCCCCACACGGCCCCGGAGCTCCTGCCCTGTGTAGCCACCCGGGCAGTGGGGGATCTCCACACACGGGTGGACAGTTGGGGTAGCCAGGAAATCTAGGTCTCGTGGGTGCAGACATGGAAACACAGTGGTTGCTGGCTCAACAAGGAGGTTGCACGGTGATATATACGGGACGTCCTAAATTTGATTTTAAGAGGTATCCACACGCGCACATATAAAGATCCAGGAGGATTTGCACAAGGTGCAACCAGTGGTGACCTTTGGGTGGGGGAAGGGAGGCCTCCGACGCAGACCACTGGTTCCGCGGGGACAGTGGCTTCCAGGGAGACAGGCAGCTCTCTGCGGGGTGCACAGCCCCACAGGTGATGCCACATCTGCTGCCTCTCCCGCTCTCCCACCTGGGGAGGGGTCCCGGAGCCCCCACTTCACCCTCTCCAGAGCAGAAGCAAGACGCGCTCGGCTCGTTGTCCCACATTATGCCCCAGAAAAGGCGGGGTTCGGACCAAGACACCTGCTCCAGACGACCAGGCTGGGTGGCCAAGGATGGCCAGGCATCCGAGAGAAGGACACTCCCAAGGGGGGGGGAGTGTCCACCTGGCTCATGGAAGTCCCCTGATCGCACTCGGTGCCTCCCTCGTCCTCATCGCAAGACCCCCTTACCTACTAGTTGAGAGTAAAACTTGGGCGCTTCCAGCAGGGACAGCACGTAGACCACAGGGCTGGAGAGCGCCACCACGGCCAGGGGCCCAAGGAAGGTCCTGGGGACCACTCCGGGAAACTCGAGATGGTCGTACTGCAGGGGGAAGGGGAGGTCAGCGCACGCCCATGGGGATCTTGCATGCGCGCTCTTGCACGCAGGCGCTCACCTTGTCCGTGTCCAGCCGGTGGTAAAGCAGGTCGTGCATGGCCTGCAGGTTGAAGCTCTCCTCCACTTTAGCGTAGGGGCAGGTGATGAGGTGGATGGCGGCGACAGCCACCAGCAGCCCCAGCAGCCGGCGCTGCTGGCCCGCGCCCAACGGCCTCTTCCCGGCCATGGCTCTCCCGCCTCACCCGCCTGCCACGCTCATCGGCAGCAGCGCCCGTGGGCCCTGGTGAAAGTGAAAACACAGATGCCCGGGTCACAAGCTCCCCAAGTCAACACCGGGCATCCAGGTGAGAGGCGCGCAGGAACTCTCTAAACCACTGCTCTAATGTCTTTAATTTGAACGCATGGAGAAAGTTGAGAGAAATCACGCTCGGGCACCTCCCGCATCTCAGGAGGCTACCCCACGCCCTGAGCTAGGCACCGATCTTTCTAGGAAGAAGGCCGTATTTGCACAACTGAGTCAGCCCTCCCTGTGGCCGGCAGGGTGGGGGGGAGTAGCGGGACGGGGGCTTCAAGACCAGTTACCAAAGAGCACACACTCTTTTCCCAGACCAAGACCCAAGGACGGAAGGGAGTGTCACCGCTTTGTGTCCCTCTTTCTAAAGCGTGAAGTCTGTGAGGCTGAGACCACCAGTCCCCCCGCCCCGGAGGAGGCCTCGGTCAGCAGGGAGCCAGTGTGAAGGAGAGACGTGGCCCACCATCCTGCCGGGCGCCGGGCTGGGGGCAGGCCCGCCTGCTGCCCAGCCATTCCCTGCGCAGCACGTGCGTCACAAGCTACAGAGGGAAGAAACCCAGGCGAACGTGCGCCTGGACCTCACCACACCAGCTACGTGGTCCTTAAAAACACGTTAATGCTTTAACTCCCAGCAAAGCCAAGGAACCCACAGACGTTCACGTACTGTTCTCTGCTCCCCGTGCTGCTGTGAGGGGTGGGGAAGTATAGAAAGAAACAGGAAGCACACACGCAGCAAGTTGTTGGAACGGCTGCCCCAGGTCCGCCAAGACCAGGCCCGTCCCCCAGCGCCCACCCTGTGCGGCCTCCCCCAGGATGCTCCCCTGCAGGAAGATGCAAACAGCTGGTGGCGAGCTGCAAGGTGTGGCTGGCCGGTGCCTGTCGCCCCGCAGGACTGGGTGCTCTCCACTGGAGCCCATGTGCAGGGGAGGGAGGGCAGGTGAAGGGAGCAGGCAGGTGGGGAGCAGGAGCGGGGCAGGAGCGGGGCAGGAGCGGGGCAGGAGCGGGGCAGGAGCGGGGCAGGTGCGGGCAGGAGCGGAGCAGGTGCGGGCAGGAGCGGGGCAGGAGCGGGGCAGGAGCGGGGCAGGAGCGGGGCAGGAGCGGGGCAGGAGCGGGGCAGGAGCAGGGCAGGTGCGGGCAGGAGCGGGGCAGGAGCGGGGCAGGTGCGGGGCAGGAGCGGGGCAGGAGCGGGGCAGGTCCGGGCAGGAGCGGGACAGGTGCGGGCAGGTGCGGGGCAGGTGCGGGGCAGGTGCGGGGCAGGTGCGGGCAGGAGCGGGGCAGGAGCGGGGCAGGAGCGGGGCAGGTGCGGGGCAGGAGCGGGGCAGGAGCGGGGCAGGTGCGGGGCAGGAGCGGGGCAGGTGCGGGCAGGAGCGGGGCAGGTGCGGGCAGGAGCGGGGCAGGAGCGGGGCAGGTCCGGGCAGGAGCGGGACAGGTGCGGGCAGGAGCGGGGCAGGAGCGGGGCAGGAGCGGGGCAGGTGCGGGGCAGGTGCGGGGCAGGAGCGGGGCAGGTGCGGGGCAGGAGCGGGGCAGGTGTGGGCAGGAGCGGGGCAGGAGCGGGGCAGGAGCGGGGCAGGTGCGGGCAGGAGCGGGGCAGGAGCGGGGCAGGTGCGGGGCAGGTGCGGGGCAGGAGCGGGGCAGGTGCGGGCAGGAGCGGGGCAGGAGCGGGGCAGGAGCGGGGCAGGAGCGGGGCAGGAGCGGAGCAGGTGCGGGCAGGAGCGGAGCAGGTGCGGGCAGGAGCGGGGCAGGAGCGGAGCAGGTGCGGGCAGGAGCGGAGCAGGTGCGGGCAGGAGCGGGGCAGGAGCGGGGCAGGTGCGGGCAGGAGCGGGGCAGGAGCGGGGCAGGAGCGGGGCAGGTGCGGGGCAGGTGCGGGGCAGGTGCGGGCAGGAGCGGGGCAGGAGCGGGGCAGGAGCGGGGCAGGAGCGGAGCAGGAGCCGAGCAGGAGCGGGCAGGAGCGGAGCAGGTGCGGGCAGGAGCGGGGCAGGAGCGGGGCAGGAGCGGGGCAGGTGCGGGGCAGGAGCGGAGGCAGGTGCGGGCAGGAGCGGGGCAGGAGCGGGGCAGGTGCGGGCAGGAGCGGGGCAGGTCCGGGCAGCAGAGCGGAGCAGGTGCGGGCAGGAGCGGGGCAGGAGCGGGGCAGTAGCGGGGCAGGTGCGGGGGCAGGAGCGGGGCAGGTGCGGGGCAGGAGCGGGGCAGGTGCGGGCAGGAGCGGGGCAGGAGCGGGGCAGGTCCGGGCAGGAGCGGGACAGGTGCGGGCAGGAGCGGGGCAGGAGCGGGGCAGTAGCGGGGCAGGTGCGGGCAGGAGCGGGGCAGGAGCGGGGCAGGAGCGGGGCAGGTGCGGGCAGGAGCGGGGCAGGAGCGGGGCAGGAGCGGAGCAGGAGCGGGGCAGGTGCGGGCAGGAGCGGGGCAGGAGCGGGGCAGGAGCGGAGCAGGAGCGGAGCAGGAGCGGGGCAGGTGCGGGGCAGGAGCGGGGCAGGAGCGGGGCAGGTGCGGGCAGGAGCGGGGCAGGAGCGGAGCAGGAGCGGAGCAGGTGCGGGCAGGAGCGGGGCAGGAGCGGGGCAGGAGCGGAGCAGGAGCGGGGCAGGTGCGGGGCAGGAGCGGGGCAGGAGCGGAGCAGGAGCGGGGCAGGTGCGGGGCAGGAGCGGGGCAGGTGCGGGCAGGAGCGGGGCAGGAGCGGAGCAGGAGCGGAGCAGGTGCGGGCAGGAGCGGGGCAGAGCGGGGCAGGAGCGGGGCAGGAGCGGGGCAGGAGCGGGGCAGGTGCGGGGCAGGAGCGGGCCGCGGGGCGCCGCACACGGACGCGGCTGACCTGGGCCGGCAGCTGCACGCGGGGCCGCTAGCGGCGGAGGACGCCAACCGCGCGGCCCCGCCTGTCCCTGCCGCGCCGGCTCCGCTCCCGCTCAACACGGACAGACGCCTGGCGGGACCCGAGCGGCCGGCTCCCCTCACCCAAGCCGTGGCTCCCGCGGCCTCGGAGTCCCCGCCGCGCGCCCTGAGAGCCCCACCTCGCCAGCCACCGCGACGTCCCTCGAAGCTCAGCCCCCAGGGCGGCCGGAAGCGGCGCGGCGGAAGCCGGGCGGGGACGAGAGGCCGTTACCCACACCTAACATGGCCGCCAGGGCCTCGCTCCCGGCGCGGCGCCCCCTGACCGGAGTAAAGATGGCGTCCGGGCGGCGCGCGCGAGGGGCGGACTCCCTTCGTCTCGCCCCGGCCCCACCCCCTCCTGGCCGGACGCTGACCCGGGGCCCTCCTATTGGTCGCTTCTCGTGGCGAGCCCGGATTGGGCCACATGGGGACGGAGTGGGGGCGCCCGGCCAATAGCGGCGCGAGGGCGGCCGGTGGGCGGGACCCCTCCCGGCGCCGTCAAGTAGCCCCGGGAACTGCCGGCTCCGCGGAGCGCTGGGCGGCGGGTTCCCGCTGGACTTGGGCCCTCCCGCGGCCGCGTCCTGCGCAGCGCTGCCCGCCTCGGCCCGCCATGCGCCCCCCGGCCCCGGCCCCGGCCCCGGCCCCGGCCCCGGCCGCGCTGGGGCTGCTGCTGCTGCTGCTGCTGCCGCCGCCGCCGCCCGGTGCGGCCGCCAAGAAGGCGACGCCCTGCAAGCGCTGCCGGGAGCTGGTGGACAAGTTCAACCAGGTGGGCCGCTCGGACCGGGGCGCGGGGCGGGGCGGGGCGCGGGGGCTGGCCTGGGCGGCGGGGCCGGGACGTCAGGGTGGCCCGGGTCTCGGACGCAGGGTGAGCCCGGGGTGGACAGGGTCACCCCGCGATGGACAAGGGTCTCGGACCCAGGGTGAGCCCGAGATGGACAGGGTCACCCCGCCATGGACCCGGGACACGGACCCAGGGTGACCCCGGGATGGACAGGGTCACCCCGTGATGGACAAGGATCTCGGACCCAGGGTGACCCCAGGATGGACAGGTTCACCCTGCGGTGGACAGGGGTCATAGACCCAGGGTGAGCCCAGGATGGACAGGATCACGCTACCATGGACAGGGGTCATGGACCTTGGGTCACCGTGCGATGGACAGGGTCACCCCACCATGGACCCAAGTCATGGACCTAGGGTAAGCCCACAATGCATATGGTCATCCTTTGATGGACCTGGGTCATAGACCCTGGGTCACCGTGCAATGGGCAAGGTCACTCCGCCATGGACCTGGGTCAAAGACTCAGGGTAAGCCCGGGATGGACAGGGGTCATGGACCCAGGGTCGCCCTGCGATGGACAAGGGTCACCTTGTGATGGACTCCAGGTCATCCTGGTGATGGACCCGGGGTCACCCAACAGTAAATGGCATTGTCCCCACAGTGGACTCAGAGTGACCCCTGTGGTGGACAACGGATGTGTGGCGGCAGCAGCAGAGCCCCGTGCCCCCCCTCTCTCCTTGCAGGGAATGGTGGACACCGCGAAGAAGAACTTCGGTGGTGGGAACACAGCTTGGGAGGAAAAGACGCTGTCCAAGTACGAGTTCAGGTGGGTGCCGTTACCCCGGCTCTGGGCAGCCCAGCTTCGGCGCTGGACACGTTCCCGTGAATGTTGTCACCCACGTGGACGACAGACACACAGAAGGGTCCCTTCGGTGAGGTCACCTGTGCGCTGGCCCCTACACGGCCCTTTGCTTCCACACTTGTCCCCCTGCCCCCTCCCCGCACAGCCAAGGGTACTGAGTCCCACCCCCTCACTCTGACCCCCACCCCAAGTCCCGACTCTGCTCGTCCCCAGTGTGTGTGTCGAGGGTCTTTTTTCACCGAAGTGCCACCATCCTTCCGGCGTGGCACCACGCGGGGCCTCGGGATGTCCCTGTGGGGTGACGCCGACGCCCTGGGCTCGCCTCCGTGCGGGGCTGACGGGCTTGCGTTTCAGTGAGGTCCGCCTGCTGGAGATCACGGAGGGCCTGTGTGCCAGCAGTGACTTCGAGTGCCACAGCCTGCTGGAGGAGCATGAGGACCACCTGGAGGCCTGGTGGCTGCGGCTGTGAGTGCCCCCATGCCCCCCGCGCCACAGCCTGCCTCCCATAGCTCTAGCCCCACTGCTCTCCCCCGGGTGTTCGTTGAAACTAGCATTTGTGACTTAGTTTTTAGTTTATAAATTTGCAATACTTTCAAAATTAGGAGAGCTTGCCCGTGCTCCCTCGGTCCTTGTTATGTTCTGTGGCAGCTGCAGGCGGGTGGCACCTGGAGCACCTGCTCGCTCCTAGACGGGCGCCCCCTGAGGCTGGGACACGCTGGGGCACGTGCTGTCACACACCGCGTTTTTGTTTTGAAGAAATCTGTCACGTAAGCTTCAACAACCACATTTTTAATTCCTCAGGAAGAAGGAGTATCCCGATTTATTTGAGTGGTTTTGTGTGAAAACGCTGAAAGTTTGCTGTTCCCCAGGAACATATGGGCCACACTGCCTCGGTACGTTGTCAGGGCATCTCAAGTGTCCTCCGTCGTTCCCGGTGTCTGGGTGCTGAGTCCCAGGTGGGCAGAAGCACAGCTGGCACCGGGGGCGCCGCCCGCACTAAGCCCCGGGGCTGCTGCGGCCCTGCCACCGTCCCCGCGGGGCCTCTTCCCTGGGCTGGGCAGCCCTGAGTGTCCGAGCCAGCCCTGCTGCCCTTGCAGGGGCTTCCGCGGCCCCAGCCCGGCCCTGTGCACGGAGGAGCCGAGCCCCGCGTGTGTGAGGCCAGGGGCAGGGGCGTCTGTTGGGTGGGAAGCGTCACCTGCTGAAGCCAGGCTCTCCTGTGAGAAGGTGCGCGCAGAACCAAAGCCACGGTTTGCCGCGGGCACCATGTCCAACCACAGAGGCCGGCTGGTGATGTCTTGTTCTCCCACCGCGGCCCTGGCTGTCCTCACGGCCCCGGCCGCGGACCCCAGCGGGTCACCCCACGCACAACCCTGCACCCGCCTGCGCTCCCCGGAGGATCGTAGTGACTCGGGCAGGAAGCAGGGTGTGTGTGGACTTGAGAGTGAGACCCACAAGCTGCCCTGGGTGGGAGCAGGGGGCCGAGCGAGGTGCCACTCCCTGTGAGGCGATGTGTCCCTGCCTGCGGGCGTCTGAGTGGCAGGTGTGTGTCGCCCACAGCGTGCCAGGGCGGCTCCGAGAGGCCGTGCAGTGGGAACGGGCGGTGCAGCGGGGACGGCAGCCGGCAGGGGAACGGGTCCTGCCAGTGCCACCCTGGCTACCAGGGGCCCACGTGCACCGACTGCATGGATGGCTACTTCAGCTCGCTGAGGAACGAGACACATAGCATCTGCACAGGTACATTGGCGGCGCCTGCTGAGCAGCCGGGTGGGCACAGGGCCCCCTTCCTGCAGCTGCCAGCGCCCCCGCACACCAGAAGCACAAGCAGGCCCGGGGTGCTCTTGCCTCCTGTCTGAATGACCCCGGGAGGAAACAGTGGGTCCCCTTCCCCTGGCATCCTCCAGAAAAGGACAGGGCAGGTGGACGGGGAGGACACAGCCTCCAAGTCACATGCTCACTGCTTCGGGGTGACCCGGTCCTGCATGTCTGGGCGGAGGTGTGTGCTGGGCTGCAGCTGCGTGGGCAGGATGGCCCAGCCGCAGGGTGCGGGGAGCGAGCAGAGGCGGCCCCGGCCCCCGGCCCCCGGCCCCCGGCCCCACACAAGGTGCTAGAGCACGGTCAGGAAGGAGCGCACCTGCGGCCCCGTGCTGTGACCTCCTGCCCCATCCCCTTAGGAAGACATGTGGCCTCTGCAACCGGGCACCAGGCCAGGTGGGCCCCCCGGCCCCATGCTCTGAGGTGGCCTGGCTGGCCCTGGGCTCCCCTCAGTCGGGGCTGCACGTGGCCCCGTGTGGTCCTGCATGCAGAGCCCCGTCTGCTGTGAGTGAGCACGCTGGACGTGGGGCGGGCGCTGCCGTGCCTCCTGTCGGGGCCAAGGCCCAGGGGCAGCGACGTGGGCACATGGAGGTTGCGATGCCTGGAGGACGGCGTACACGGCACCCTTCTGGCATTCTCTCGTCGGTTCTCCCGATGTCGGGAGACTCCTTGGCATCCCCAACTGCGTTTAACCCCACATCAGGGCTGGGCCCCGGCCTGCGGCCCTCGGAGCTTCCGTGCAGGATGTGCGCAGGTTGCTGGGCAGGCCGTGGCCTCTCCCTCGGGCACCCGTCCCTGCCTGGCCTGGGATGTGGGGGCGTGTGGGGCATGCTGGGCGGGGCCGTGTCCATGGAGCGACCGGAAGGGGCGCAGGAAGCCCGCTTGGTGGTTTTCTCGTTAAGCTCAGAGATCTTGTGAATCACAAGGCTCCACTTTTCTGTTGTTGAATGAAGTTTGTTTTCTTGGGGTTTCTTTTCTTACTCATATTGGGTTTTTGTTTTCATCGTGCGGAAGGTAAATTCCTGATTTCTGAAGTGACCTCTGTGTCGCATGGGTTACTGAGAACAGGGTTCATGCGTGCTCACGGGTGTCCCTCCCCCGCCTTCCAGCCTGTGACGAGTCGTGTAAGGAGTGCACGGGCCCAACCAACAGGGACTGCAGCCAGTGTGCCGCGGGCTGGGTGCAGGAGGACGCCGCCTGCGTGGGTGAGGCCGGGCGGGCTCTGGGTGGCCTCTCCTCTCCTCCTCCACCCCCGCCCCACTCTCCTCTCCCTCTCCCGTCCTCTCTCCCCCTCCCATCTCCACGAATAGGCAGGCCTGCTGGTGTGCAGGCAGGGAAACCGAGGCACGGGCCCCCCTTTGGCCTGGAGAGCCGTTCGGTGGGCTCAACGGCCACAGTGCCTGCCCGGTCCAGCCAATGAGCGGGGAGGTGGGCCTTCCTGATGCACACCCAGCCGCGGGGTTCGGGCCCTGGGCCACGCCCGCCCAGCCTGGTGGCCACCGCGCCCTCTCCTTGGCACCCAGTGGCCCTGGGGAGGCCTGGGGGCAGCAGGAGGAATGGCCGGTGGAGCCAGGCTGCCCTTAGGCCCGTGGGGGGCAGGCTCCTTCCTGGGGTCTGGTCCCAAGGGTGGTTGTGGCCCTGACACTGACCTGGAGCCATGCGAATCCACGCGGAAGCATGAGACTGTCCTGTGCCTGCTGGGGGTCCCTTGTGGGGGCCGCGCCCCCGGCCCCCCTCTCAGCCCCCATCACCCCTGCGCAAGGGAGAGCCGTGGCCGAGGGTCGTGTCCAGTCACTGCCCGCGTCCTCCGCGAGGTGGCCGGGGGTCTGTCCTCATGGCCGTGCTGCTGTGTTCCAGATGTGGACGAGTGTGCGGCAGACACACCGCCCTGCGGCGACCAGCAGTACTGCGAGAATACCAACGGCTCGTTCGTGTGCAAAGGTGTGTGGTGGCTGGTGGGCGGTGGGCGGGGCCGGGCCTCACCGCGGGGCTCCAGGCGCTCTCCCCATGTTAAGACGTGTGAGGGGCACCGACTGATAGACGTTTGCTGTGCAAAATCAGAAAATTCAGATATGTTGAAAAGCAAGTAACTTTTAAAGCTCCAGTTTCCTCCATCCGTCATTTCACGCCGCTCGCCGTCCCCGCTGCCCTCCCCAGCAGGCCCTGTCCCCATGTCACATCACGGCTCTGGGGCGCCCACAGTGTGCCGTGCTCTCCAGCTGGCTGTGTTGCTGGAGGTTTGGCTCAGGCCGGTTTCCCACAGCCACGACTCTGGGTCCTTCCTTGTTTCCTTAGCGGAGTCTCCAAACTGCTCGGGAGTGTGGACGGTAGGGCCGCAGCGTCCCCGGAGGTGGTGACCGGCCACTCTGACCGCGAGGCCTCGCCTGTGAGCGTCCCGCGTTGTCCCGTGTGTCCCTCCTGAGCTGCTTGCAGTGTCCCCACCGTGAGGTGACTGGGGAAAAGCTGCCATGTGGACGCTGGCTTCGGCAAGACGGTCTGCGGGGGCCCTGCGGCCTGCGGTCACAGCTCCGGGGGCACACGGCACACGTCACTGGACCATGCGCAGATGTCGGGGATGCGCAGGTCCTCACGCAGCGGGCTTCTGACCCATTCTGCTCATGGGAGGTGGTCCGATGTTCTGTCTCTCCCTTTGTTTCTAGAATGTGATGCTACATGTGTGGGCTGCACGGGGAAGGGTCCTCGGAGCTGTAAAGAGTGCATCTCTGGCTACAGCAGGGAAGGTGGCCAGTGCACAGGTCAGTGCACTGCACTAAGGGGTCGAGGCCGGGGGGCATGGACTCCAGCACTCCCTGTGGGGTGGGGGGCGGCAGGCTCTGTCCTGCGGCCCCCAGGGGTGCGCGGTCCTGGTGACCCTGTGGCCTGAGACTCTGCTCCGGCCCCCCACCCAGGCCCCCGTGGCCACTGAAACCGCTTGGAAAGGGGCGGTGGGCAGACACCCCCTGCGTGAGCAGCCCCGGGCCCAGCTGCACACCCACCCCTGCCGCCCCTGCCCGCCAACCACCCGACCTAGAGCCTCCCTGGATCCTGCCCCGAGCCCTCCCCGGTCTCTGTGCTCCCCACGTGGGAGCAAACCAGGCGAGCTTGTGCCCGTGATGGGCCAGGCAGCCACACAGCGCAGCCCTTCTTGCAGACGTGGACGAGTGCGCGGGCGTGGAGAGTGTGTGCATGCGCCACAACGAGAACTGCTACAACACTCCCGGGAGCTACGTGTGCGTGTGTCCCGATGGCTTCGAAGAGACGGAGGACGCATGTGTGCCCATGCAGACCCCAGGCATCGGTGAGTGGCGCGGCTCTAATGGGTGTGCGCGGGCACTCCCAGCTCAGGAATCACCCCAAAGACAGCCCTCGGGGTTGACATGCCCACCCGACAGGAGGGGCCACACGGAGACTCAATAACCGCGGGGTTAGCAGGCGCCCAGGGCCCCGAGGGCAGGAGCCTCGGTCTCTGCCGGCCGCTGTCGGTGTCAGCTTTCCCTGGGCCCATGGCTACACCCCTCTGGTCTCTGCCTCTGTCCACACACCTCCCGGGGCCTCTGTGTCCACGTCCTAATTTCCCTCTTCCTACGTGGATGCCAGCTGTTGGATGAGGACTCACCCCTATGACCTCCTCTTATCTTGTCCGTCTGTAAAGAGCCTGTTTTCACATGGGATCCACTTCACAGCTACTGGGGGTCAGGACGTCAGCATGTTGGGGGGGGGCACAGGTCTTCCCGGGACAGAAGTGTGAGAATGTGGAGCAGCGGGGTAGTGTCAACAAAGCACCGATGAAGAATCTTACTGAACAACTGCCCCGACACTGACTTCAGGAGCTTCCTGACCCCAGCAAGGATGGGGCAGGCAGGGCAGGGCAGGGCAGGGGCAGGGAGGGCAGGGCAGGGGCTGGCAGGGTGGGCAGGGCAGGGGCGGTGAGGGCTGGGGCAGGTGGGCAGGGCAGGGGCTGACAGGGAGGGGAGGGCAGGGCAGGGCCAGATGGGCAGGGCAGGGGCAGGGCAGGGGCAGGGAGGCCAGGGCTGGGCCAGGCAGGCAGGACAGGGCAGGGTGGGCAGGACAGGGGCAGCCAGGGCTGGGGCAGGGGCAGAGCAGGGCTGAGGCAGGCAGGGCAGGCGCAGGGAGGACGGCTGGGGTGGGGAGGGCTGGGGCAGGCAGCAGGGCAGTGGCAGAGAGGGCAGAGAGGGCAGGGAGGGCAGGGCAGGTGCAGAGCGAGGTTCCTCTGAGGAAGCCCTGGAGCCAAGAACAGGGAGGAATGAGCGGGGAGCAGGGCCACAGCCACCTGTGCCCCCACAGCCCTGGGGCCCACCCCGCCCGCCCACCCCTGCAGGTCCCCACTGTCCCCAGCCCTGCTCATGGCCACCAGGGAGCATCACCAGCTCGTGTCTGCCGGGTGACCCCGCCGTGCCTCCTGCCCGACGCCCCGGGCCGCTGGTCCGTGGGCAGCAACCCCATATCGGGACGGGGGTGCTGCCTGGTCCCCCCAAAACCTCCCCCCAGGCCTCTCGAGCCGGGATTTCACCTCCCGCTGTTGTCTCTCCGCAGAGCTCACGGCAGGCCCCACGCAGCCGCTGCCCCCGCGAGAGGACTTGTGACGTGCTTCCAGAGCCTGAGCCAGGCCCCCCCTTAAATTATTCACTGAGCCCGGAGCGCTCCTCACCCCTGCCCCGGGGCTGCGGATGGGCAGCTGCCGCCTTGGGAGTCGCTCGTGCCCAGTTGGCCCTTAGAAAAGCTGCAATTCTTGGTTGTTCTTAAACAGATTTGTATATTTTGATACTGTTGTTTATAATAAAATTGACCGTTGAGGGTAGACAGCCACAGAACACGCATCTGCTTCTGGTCTCTCTGCGTTCTCGCGCGCCTCCGCTGACCCCCTTGCCCAGCCTCCATGTCTGGGGGGACCAGGCCAGGCACCCCTGAATTCCTAGAGGGAACACGAGTGGGCAGCCTGCACGGGCGGGGTCTACTCTTGACCAGGGGCACCTGTTGGGAGGTCTACTGGGGGTGGGGCGGAGAGCACGGTCCTAGCGCAGACACGTGGTTTGCTTGTGGAGACAGGGTTGGAGAGTCCAGGCCACGTGGCTGGGGCAGGGAACTGGTTCCCGTGGGAACCCAGAGGGTCCTGAGTCCGCGTGGTGGGGTCCCCGGGGCTCTGTGGGCACGCCCCCCCCCCCACGGGCGGCATGCAGCAGGGCAGGGGAGGCCCGTACTGGAAGTCAGGAACCACGCTGGCTCCCCTGTGGTGCCCTGGGGGCTGTGCCAAGGCCCCACCCTGGGCCAGCAGGTGGCTCTGGGCCTAGGGCGCCCCATTACCCCCACTCCGTCCTGCTCTGGAACCCCCACTCAGGGCCCCCCAAGGCGGCAGAGCAGCAACCTGACCCGGACCCCAGAACCCACCAAGGTGGTCTCTCCTCAGGGCCTCTGCACCATCCTGCAGGGGGGGGGTGTCTCCGGGGGGCTGGCTCCTCCCCTCCTCCCGTTCCATCCTCCCTGGCCCCCTGGCTGTCAGCTCCCTGCCCCTGCCCCTGCCCCTGCCCCTCGGGTCTGGAGCTGCCTCCCCTGCAAACAGGTGCGTGTTCCCGGCCCAGGCGCGGCCTGCGGTGTGAGTAGCGGCTGGACGGGGGGGCCACGTGGGCAGGAGGGTGGACCTGACCCCAGCAGCTCCTTGCCACCCAAGCGTGGGGCTCTGGGCATAGGCGGGGCCCGCGGGACCACGGGGTGGGCGGCCCACGTGCACAGGTGGGGGGCCCGGGCGCTGACCGCCATACCTTGGGAGCCCCTCCAGGGGCCCTGGCTCTCTGGGGTTGGGGTGACTCAGTGGAAGCCCCGCTTCTGACGGCGACCCCCGCCCAGGGCCTGCAGCCTCCGCTCCGGCCTGGGCAGCGTCAGGGGCAGCCTGGGCCCGGAGGTGGCGCGGCCAGCAGATGGCGTTGCGGGACCAGCCCAGGGACGCCGTGCGGGGACCCGCGAGGGGCGGGGACGTCCCCAGGAGGGCGGGGTCCCAGGGCAGGCTCTGTGGTGGCCAGGCTGGGCCCCTGACCTCCGGGCAGAGCAGGGACAGGACGCAGTGGCCGCGCCCCCGCCGAGGCCCGTGACGCGCCTTCTGCTCCCTCCTCCGCCCCGCGTGCTGCCCGCCAAGGCCCCCAGGGGCACCCGCCTCTCCCGCTGGCCCCTGCCGCGTCCCTGGGGGACCGGACTCGCGCTCAGGGGGCCGGAACGCTGCCCCCTCCGGGGTGTCCTCCTGACAGGTGCCCCGGCCTCCCCCGCTGAGGGCCCTCCATCCACCTGGCCTCCTGCAACGGCACCCCCCGGCTAGAAGCTTCTGGCAGCGTGGCGCCAGAGCCCAGCTCACCCACCCCGCCCGCCGGGTCCCTGGGCCTGCGGTCAGCCTGTTGGGGAGGCAGCATCAAGGGGGTCAGAGGCACCAACAAAGTGGCAGCGACCGTCCATCTGTCACCCGCCTCAGGACTTTCCTGCCACCAGCAGACCGCCCGAGGCCACGTCCTCAGGGGGCAACAGGATCCACGCAGGAAGCTGAGGCCGCACCCTGCCCTCCCATACCCTGCACAGACGCCAGCGCGGTCACCCTGTCCCGCAGCGCCCTACCCTTCCCTGTAAAGCCTGCCTATGTCACCCGCCACTCCCACTGTCCCTGCATGCGGGCCGCGTCCCTCCCAAGCCGCCTTGGCCCACCCTTGCCCGCCCCTCACCCGGCGTCTCTGCTTCATTTCACTACCCACCGGATCGAAGCTGACGCAGCCCACGGGCGCCATGCACACCCTCAAACAGGCTGTGGGCGCAGGTGTGCACAGGTGGCCCGGGGGACGCTGGTCACACCCGGGGCTGGGGTACCACAGGCTCCAGGGGGCGGGCCAGCCCGCTGCTCAACACCCCCTGCGCCCAGGCCGCCCGCACCCCCCAAGGCCTCAGGGGTACGGGTCACTGGCTGGGCTCAGCCTGTCCTGCTGTCCTGGGCTCAGCCTGTCTCTGCTGCCCACAGGCCGGCGTGTTCTGGGGGGTCGGCGTGGGATTCCACATGCCCCCCGGGTGCCACTCCCTGGTGTCCTTGGCCCGGAAACTTTCATGTCCCCCCACCCACAGCCACCATCCATATGCCCACACACGTGCTGACCGTCCTGGGCCCACGACTGAGTCCTGCCCCACCTCAGCCGGTCCAGGGGCCCCTGGAGGCTGCAGGTGTGGGCCATGGGGGGCACCAGGGCAGGGGTGTCACAGGTCTGAGCCCCGCGTGTGCAGTGTGTTGCCGTTGCTCGTGCCTCCTCTCAAAGGCACGGGGCAGGTCCGAGGCAGCTGCTCTGGGCAGCGGGCCCCATGGGACAATGGCCAGTCCGGCCCGAGCCACCTGCTGCCCCACGGCCCCGCCGGGTGCCTGCTGCAGACCCTACTTAAACCGTCCTGGTGGGGCCATGGGGCACCGGGCCTCCCGTGGCCCAGCTGCCAGGCCCCCTCCTGGTGACGCACGGCCGCCCCATCCCCCGTGTGAGGGCTTCCGGCGAGGTCGGGCCCCTGGGTTCTTCTCGATGAAGGCCCGGGGTACCGGCCACGTCCCCCTCACCTGGTCTGATTAACATGGGCTCGCCAGGGTGGGGGACAGGTGCTGCTCTGGGGACGCGTGGCGGGCTTGCGTGTTCTCCGACCGGGACGAGGAGAATGCAGCCGGGGTGGCGTCCCTACGGTCGCTGTCCTTCTGGACCCATCCCCTGCCTTTCGTCGCGGTCCGACCGTGGGGTAAACGGAGCTGTGGTGGTCATTAGGTGTCGTCACTCACCCGGGAGGTCACGCTGCCCTTCGCTGTTGGCTGGGGGCAGTTAGGGACGCTTCCCCCGGGCCATCCACGAGGGTGACAAGGACACGGTGTCACCCGTGCAGTACGTCCACTCTGGGCTTCGGGAAACGAGCACATGGCGGGCATCAGGGATCGGGCCTGGCTCGGACGGCGTCTGAGGGAGCCCCACGCCAGCAGGTCACCGCGTCACCCAGACCGTGCGTCCAGCACTCCTCAAACGCGTGGGGCGTCCCCTCCCGTGTGCAGTTGGGGGCCGCCCGTGGGGAAGGCCGGCTGCCCCCCGAGGCCCCGGCCCCCTTCCACTCCCTGGGCCCTGGTAGGAGACGGCAAAGGACCGCAACCTGCGAGCGGGAGCTCCGGGTCACATGTCCCCGGTCTCCCCCGGGGTGCCCAGCAGTGTCCGGGACCACTGCGTCCCGCTCAGCATGCCGCCCGCACTGCAGGCCCTGGACGACCCCACCCTGCTGCGTCCACCTGCCCCTGGCATCACCCTGTGACGGCCGAGCCCGCCGGGAGCCTCCACTGGCTCCCCACGATGCTGTGCCTCTCCGCTGTGTCCTCGAGGCCACCTGTGCAGCCCACCCAGCTTCCCGCCCGTCCGCAGGGTCCGCCATGGCCGTGTGCTCCCCGCCCCATGCCCGCACCCGTTTGTGGTGGGAGCCGCTGGCCCCGGGAAAGCTCCACGGCACAGGATCTCCCTCCAGCCTGGGATGAGGTGCTGCGTCCTGAGGCCCCTCTGCCCTGCACCGGCCACCTCGTCCCCAACAGGCCATGACCCTACGTGTTCCAGGAGGGAGGCGAATGGGTCCTGAGAGGTAAGGCTCCTGGTTTCTTGAAGGAAGGCCTGCCGTGAAGGTGTGGCCACTGTGTGGGCCTGAGAACTGGGGGCCTGGTGGTCACCCCTGCGGGCCGTCCCCCAGCCAGCACCTGGTCGGCTCACAGGTCCTGCCACGCTGGGTCCCCCACCCCTGGGAGCCGGCTCCTCTGACCATGGAGTCCTCCCAGCCTCCCTGCAGCCTGTGGCCCCTTCCCAGGGACAGGGGACACCACTGTCCCATACTCTCCACCACAGGACGACCCAGCCAGGGCAGCCCCCGCCCAATTCACCATGGTGACCCTGGAACATGTGCTGCGGTCTCTGCAGTGACTGCCCGGACCGCCCTGGTTCTGTCTGCCCACACTCCTTCTAGAAGGCCAGTCGGTCCTCAAGCAGCCCCCGGAGCGTCCACGCGCTGGTGAGGGGCCGGCCCCTGATCCCAGTGGAGCCACTGTTTGGAGGGACGCCCCAGGACAAGGTCCGCACGCTGCGTGCCAACCACCCCTAGCCGGGGCTGGCGCCCTCACCCCCACCTGGACTGCGCCCACCCACAACCCGCAGGCCCCCACCCGCCTCCTCCCTGCCCATTCTGTGAGGGCTCCAGGCACCCCCCACCTGCAGCCCTCAACTGAAGACCATCCTTCCCTGCACCCCACTAGTCCCTGAGCCAGGGCTCCCCCCCTGCAGCCATGTCACTGTGGGCTAGGACAGACTCCTGGGGACCCTACTCACACATGCCCCCCATCCACCTGTCCTCCAGGCCCCACTGGCTCAGCCCTCTGCCCCCTGCCCCATGGGGCCCACTCGGCCCAGGGTGTCAGGCAAGCTTGGGCACGGGGCTCCAACCCACTACTGGGTACCAGATGCTCGCCCCATGACGGGGGTGGGGGGCCCGCGGTGCAGTCACTCTCTGGGGTGTCCAGGACCGGACCTGCCTGGCTGGGCAGGGGGACTCCCGGAAGCAGGGGCATTGGAGCCTGGGGCAGGGGGCAGGCACAGAGGGCTGCAGCCCTACAGAGGGTGCGACCTTGGCCGAATCCCTCCGTGGGCCTGGGCAGGCGGCTCCCTTTGTGGGGACTCCCCGCCATGCAGGCCGTGAGCCCCCTCCCAGGCCGGGGGCCCCTCAAAGCCTTCATTGTGCCTGGATCATCCCAGACGCCGGGTGGCTCCCCACCCCCGAGGGCCCAGAGACCCCCGCGCAGACCCCAGTGACCTCCCTGGGCGGGGGCAGCCCCCAGACAGCCGTCCAGGGCCAGGGCCTCCCGCTCCCCCCACCTGCAGGGGGAGGGGGAGGGCGCGGGGGGGTGTCGCCGGGGCTGCGGGGAAATGACGGAGACGCGCGGGAAGCCGAGTGTGCGGCTCGACCTGGAGGCCTGGGCGCTCCCGGGAGGGGGTCCAGGCAGCGCCCCTCGGGCCGGGCCCAGAGCGGCCCCCGGAGCGTCCTGGCGGGGACCGGGGCACGTGGCCTGCAGCCCCGCCACGCTGGTGCGGACGGCGCCGCAGACTGCGTCCCGGTGCCCGGACCCTCCGCGGGCGCAGACCGGGCCGTCGCCCGCCCCACGGGCCCCTCCTGGCCGCCCTCACGCCCCCTCCCCGCCCCCTCAGCCCTGGCAGCGCCCCCCGCCCCCCGCAAGCTCCCCCGGCCCCTGCAGGCGGGGAGGGTCGGCCCCACGGGGCCGCTCCGGGGCGAGCAGGCGGGCACGCACGGGCCGCGGCGCTGCCGGGAAGGGGCGGGGTCGACGGGGCGGGCCCGGAAGGGGGCGGGGCCCGGAAGGGGGCGGGGCCCGGAGGGGGCGGGCCCGGAAGGGGCGGGGCGGGGTCCTCGGGCCCACCCCACGCCCGGAGCCGGGGGCCGCGGTGCTGACGCTGACGGGAAAGCCCGAGGCTTCGCGGACGTAGGCGCGGCGCGTGCGCTGTCGGCCGCGACCTTCTGGGAAGCGCCTGGCGACAGGTGGCCGCGGGCGGGGCGCTCGTGACGTCACTGCGGGGGGCCCGGGGACCCACGGGAGCACGACGCCAGCCGGAGGTGGGGGGCGTGGGCGGCCGGGCCCGAGACCCCCGCCTGCACCCGGGGGTGCGCCCCCGGACCCCGACCCCGGTGGCCAGGCCCCTAGTCCCAGCCGAGGCCCTGAGGCTCAGCGGGGACCATCGCCGCCCCAGCACCTGGGGCTCCGTCCCAGACGCCCGGATTCGGGGAGCTGGGCTGAGCCCCGCTCCTGCATCGCGGCCTCCCCCCCTGTCCCTGGGCTGAGCCCCGCTCCTGCATCGCGGCCTCCCCCCCTGTCCCTGGGCTGAGCCCCGCTCCTGCATCGCGGCCTCCCCCCCTGTCCCTGGGCTGAGCCCCGCTCCTGCATCGCGGCCTCCCCCCCTGTCCCTGGGCTGAGCCCCGCTCCTGCATCGCGGCCTCCCCCCCTGTCCCTGGGCTGAGCCCCGCTCCTGCATCGCGGGCCCCCCCACCCCCACCCCGCCCCGGGTCCCTGAGCACAGGCCACCCTCTTGAACGTCTGTCGGCTTGGGGACCAGGAGGCCGACGTCTGGTCGTCTGGTCGTCATGCTGCCCCCCCTCCTCCCGCCTCGGGGAGCCAGGGACCTCGGTCAGACCGAGCAGCGCTCCACCCCCACCCCGCCCCGGGTCCCTGAGCACAGGCCACCCTCTTGAACGTCTGTCGGCTTGGGGACCAGGAGGCCGACGTCTGGTCGTCTGGTCGTCATGCTGCCCCCCCTCCTCCCGCCTCGGGGAGCCAGGGACCTCGGTCAGACCGAGCAGCGCTCCTCCCTCCGCCCTCGGCCCTTGCTGCGGCCCTCGCCCGGCGCCCACGCGTGCCCGACCGCCCCTAGCCGTCGGCAGGAGAGGGCATCGCCTGCATGTCCAGCCATGCCCTGCCTCCAGCTGGCTTTGGTCCCAGGCTAGAAACGGGGGGCTCATCCAAGAGCACAGGGCCCAGGCAAGGGCTTGAGGCGTCACTGTGACCCCGTGGTCAGCACGTCTCTCCTCAGGAGAAGGCTGGGGGGCACGGCCCCTGGGGGCACCAACCTGGGCCCAGGTGACCCGCCCGCCCTGGCTCAGCCGTTGGCCAGATAACAGGGTCCTTGTGCGGCGCTGGGCGGGGGCTGGGGTGCCAGCCCCGGGTGTCTCTGGTGGCGAAGGGCACCCACCCCCCCACCCACCCTATATTGTCCATTCACCCTCCCCCTGCTATTAATAGCTCCTCCCCAGGCCAAGCAGCTATAAATAGCCCCCACCCCTCTCACAGGCCCCTTCAGAGCTTGTGGCCGCTGCACAATCACCCACACACGTGAGCACACTGGCCCCCTCAGTGCATGCACGCCTGGGCACACAGCCCACTCCTGCTCTGCTCCGCGGCTGGGCGCCATCAGCTGCCACGGTCCCTACGCTCTCGTGGGCCTTCCTCCCCTGACATCCACTCCCTGAGGCCCAGCGCCGAGGGGCCAAGACCAGGCATTGTGGCCCTCCCTCCTCGGCCTGTAGGCCCCCCTGGACGGTCCCACTCGGAGGCCCTCAGACCCTTGAGCCTTTCCTTCGTGGAGCGGGCACTGTAGCGCCCACCCAGCTAAGCACCCAGGGGCAAGCACCCCAGCCAGCACCGGGCCCTGGCCACCTGGAGGGAGGGCCACCTGGAGGGAGGGCCACCTGGGGGAGGGCCACCTGGGGGGAGGGTCAGCCACCAGGAGAGAGGGCCACCTGGGGGGGGGGAGGGCCACCAGGAGGGAGGGCCACCTGGGGGGAGGGCCACCAGGAGAGAGGCCTTGGACCCCACCGCTCCCTCCCAGGGAACCAGCCCCTACGTGGACTTGGCCCCAGTCCTCTGGTCCCGGGGCTGTTGGGTCAGGGCCCTGCCAAGCCCAAAGGGGTCACGAGCTCAGCCGGGCCCCCACCCACCCCGACTCTGGCTCTGGTGGACCCCAAGGCCATGGCCGCTGCCCGTCTGTCCCATGGGGTGGGCCCACCAAACAACTGCCCCCTGCTTGCTCCGGGGGTCTGGCCTAGGGCAGCTGTGCCCTCGGACCCCAGGAAATGGCCCTGCGGGCCCCTCTGGCTGGTGCTACCCAGGGCCCGGGTGGGGGGCCCGGAGCCTGCTGTTATTGTGACAAGAGGACAAAAGGAAAACAACCCTGTTTACGGAAAAGGCGCATCCGCCGCCACTGGCCAGCGGCCTTCCTGGGGGGACAGAGGCCCTTTGTTGGGAAAACAGGAAGAGAGGACTTCCAGGACCCATCGGGCTGCCCGCTGGCCGCCCGCCCCAGCTTCCGCCCATTCTCGGCACTTCTGCCGCCCGCCCGCCGCCCGTCTGTCCGTCCCTGGTCTCTACGTCCCTCTGACCATGGGGCCCAGGCTTCCAGCAGCGGGGGTCAAGCCACCCTCAGACTCAGAGCTCAGTCCCACGAGGGGCACCGGAGGCTGCGCCCTCCCGCCCCCTGGCCACACGGGTGGCCGCGGCCACCTGAGAAGTGCTCCCTGGCCACACGGGTGGCCCGGGGCCACCTGAGAAGTGCCCCCCGCCGGCGCCCAGCTCCAGGCAGGGCGGGGGCAGGGCAGGCCTGGGCACCCTGGAGCCCCCGAAACCCGCTGAGGCCGACCCCACGCCGTGTCCTGCCGTCCTGCCGGGCCCAAAACCGGAGTGACTGGGGTCTCGGGCCAGTCACATCTGGGGTGCCCCGACGGTGGTCTGGGACGGCAGCCCCACGCAGGGCAGAGCCAGGCCTTGTGAGGCTGGGGAAGCAGCGGGGAGGCCCGCTGCTGCCTCCTCCTGCTCCCTCCTGCCCCCTCCTGCCCAGGGCAGCCAGCGTCTGGGGGCCGGTGGCCCCGTCACAGTTACCCCGGACAATGTCCACCCCAGGTCACACACTGCTCCCCGGCAGCCTGACCAGGCATGGGCACGTGTGCACGGGTGCACGTGAGGGGCTCACATGCAGACGCCCTACATTCTCACCCAGGTGCACACATATTCACACGCACACACGTGTGGTCACACACAGCCCACAAGCCCTGATCATCAGCTCAGCCACCCTGTCCTCGTGGGTGGCCGTGAGCAACTGTGCCCCCCACGCCCCCCGCACCCAAGCCACATTGGGTCCAAGGAGGTGCAGGAGACTCGGCCGGCTCCCTGCCACCCGCACCCCCATTTCAGCCCCCCCCAAGCTGCCCTGTGCGGGTTGCCCTGCCTGGCAGCTGTGAGTGCCATGGGGTGCCTGGCACCAGGAGCGAGTGGGGCCAGCCCTGTGGCAGGTGCCACTTCCCCACCCCTGCCCACCCTGAGGTTGGGCTCTCAGGGCCCAGAGTCGGCGCCGTGGTTCCGCAGTGACCTTGGGGGGCCCCTGGGTGGGTGCGGACCTCGCGCTACAGCGGGAGTGCCCAGGAGCAGCCTGCAACAGAGGAGGCGGTGCCCGGGAGGCTGTGCCGGCCCTGCGATACCCCCCGGCTGGCAGTCCAGCCGCCCCCATCAGTCGGCCTGGTCATCCCTCTGTCTGCACGGTGCCCGGCGGTGCCAGCTATCTGCGCGCGGATAGCTGGGGAACCCTGACCCAGGTTCCGTCCAGCCCTGGGTGGTGCCCCCATTCCCCTCCCAGCTGGACGCTCAGCCTCCTCGGGCTGGGGGGCCGTGTTTGGACCCCCACTCCAGCCATTCTGAGGCTCTCTAGCGCTCTTTCTTGCCGTCCGCTGACGGAAGTGGTGTGGTGACCGCCTCGTGCCAGGCCCTGGGCCGAGAGACCCCCACTAAGCTGGCGGGCAGCCAGACGCCAGGGCCTGCGCCACCAGAGGGGCTTCCCCAGGGCTGGTGGGGTGTGTGCAGAGGTAAGGGCCCCCCGACCACACGGCCCAGCTCAGCTCTGGCCCTGGAGCCTGTGGGGCTCTACAGAGGACCCCTGGACCCCCGGGCCCCTTGCCCCCGCCTGCCCTCCCCCTACTGCCCACCTGGGCCTGTGGGGAGGCCCGCTGGAGGTAAGGGAGGAGCCACACGGGTAGGGGGCCCTGGTGGGGCTTGGGACAGCGGGAGCAGAGTGTCACAGAGCTGGTGTGCGGGGCAGATCCGGGAAGGATCCGGAGCCAGGTGGGTTCCACGCGGAGGGGCCGCGAACTGACGGGGCTGGTATCCCTCTGCTGCGCGGTGCTGGGGCCTGCAGGGATCCCCAGCCGGAGCGAGGCCGTGGGGCACATGGAGGCCTGTCCTGCTCGCGGGCGTGGTGGCCACAAGGGCTCTCCAAGGCCGGGCCGGAACCAGGCCCAGGGCGGCGCACGAGTCCGCAGTGCCTCGTTCCCGCGCCCGGGCCTTGGCGCGTCCACATGGCCCCTCCTCTGTGGGCGGGCTGACAGCCAGCAGCTGCCGAGGCCCCCACGTGCCCCCACGTGCCACTGCGGCCCATGGGACAGGGGCCATGTTGGAGGAAGAGGGGGGCGCTGGGGGCCTGGCTTCGGGGGACTATTTCAGGGCTGCCCCCCCCCCCAAACCCACAGCCAGGGAATCATGTGTCTGTCCATGCAGCCATCCAGCCGTCTGCCGTGCTGCAGATCCAGAGCCTCCCCTGAGTGTTTAACGGCAAATCGGTGAGCAAGCCCGCCTCTCAGTCCTGCCACTGCACCCCCTCGGGGGCCTGACGCGGGCCTGGCTCAGAGTTGGCTCTCGGGAAAGAACTACTTACTGAAAGAAGGAAGGGTGAGTAAATGAGGGAGCAAATAAATGAGTGAATTCACGAGCGAGTGAATAAATGAGTGAATAACGCAATGAATGAGTGAGCTAATGAACCATTGAGTGAGTGAATGAATGAGTGAGTGAATGAATGAGTGGACCAGTGAAGGAACGAATGAATGAGGGCCCGAGGCTTGGAGCGCACGGGTGAAGGCAGGAGCCGGGGTGCCGCCCCCCGTCTGCGCAGGGCTCCCGGCCTGCACCCCCAGCAAACAGTAGGAACAGCCCGAACTGCTGTGCCGAAGCTTAGTGAAGCCACCTCCCGCCCCCGAGGACGCAAAGCCTCAGCTGTTCCCGCCACCCCATGCCCATGGGGGACCGTGGGGGTGAGCCCCTTCATGGGGGGAGGCACGCCCAGGCCGAGGGGCCCCCAGAGCTAGGAGACCACTGCCGGGCACTCAGCGGCCTCAGGACGTCCGGATGCTGTGCCCCCATGTCAGCCTCTGTCAGCCTCCGGAGCAGAGCCCTGGGCAGCACTCCCCGTGGGAGGCTGGAGGGGTGCATGGCTCCCCAGGATGTTCCTGCCTGCGCCTCTCAGGCCCTGGGCCCTGTCTCCAGGAAGGACCCGCAGCTTGTCAGGAAGGGGGGCTTCTCCATCCCCAGGACGCCTGCCCCCGGGGTCCCGCGCAGCGCCCCTCCCCAGATGCAAGGTCTGGCCCTGCCAGGGCCCGGTGGCAGCAGCCAGCCCCCCACTACCGTGCACCCTGGGGTGCGCACCTTACCGTGCGCCCAGGGCTCTGGGGCCGGACGCAGGCAGTGCTCACGCGGTGCTCACATGGTCACGGCAGTGCCCGCTGCTGTTCCAGGGCCTGGTCCGTGTGTGGCGGGCTGGCAGGGGCCCTCCCGCTGCGAGGACCGCGTGACGTGCTGGGGGTCCCGGTCCCCCCGTGGCAGGACCATAAAGCACACGCCGTGTGTTCCCTGGGGGAGCCACGTCCACTGCACTTTCCGGGGGACCAGAGAGGAAGGGGCACGTGTGCCCTCCGCAGAGCTGCCCTAGCCCCCCACCGGCTCCCCTTCACAGGCCCCCGTCATCTGGCCCCACGTGCCACGCTATGGGGTCATGGTACTGCTTGGGGTCTGTGGGTCATGCCCACAGGGTGAAGCCCCGGTGCCCCATAAGGAGCCCAGGAAGCGCACAGGGCCGCCCTCCCCTGCCCGTGTGCCCAGCCAGTCTCGGGCAGCCAGTCTCGGACCGCCAGGGGCCTCAGCTGGACGTAGCACCAATGACACCACGAAGGCCCTGGAGGACCGAGGACAGAGAGGCGGCGACCCCAGGCCCTCTGGCCACCCTGCCGGGGGCAGGGGCAGTGAGGAGGTCAGGGAGGAGGGGCAGGGGGTCCCCCAGGTGGGCAGGACAGAGACGAGGCCTGGGGGGGGGGCCACAGGGAGGACTCTGGATCCTGCCTCCTGGGGTCGCGTTTGTCCCATGCAGTGTGGACCTTGAGCCGACTTGTAAGGCTCCACCAGAGGCTGTCCCGTGGGGAGGCCCACGCGGTACAGAGCTGGCGAGGACCTGAATCCAGCACCCGCACAGGAGGCCACGCGGTGACAGACTCGTGCTGCCTGAAGCCCGTAGGCCTGGGAGAGGTGCTGGGCGCCGGAGCTCACCCCACAAGGCCAAGGGGAGCCCGCTGCGGAGCTGAGCTCCGGTGGCCAGGAGAGGAGGGGGTGGCAACGGCCCCCCCAGGAGGTCGATGGGAAAGTCCCATGGTGGGCGGGGGGCGGCCCCCGGGGCCTGTAAGGCTGAGAAGCGATGCCCCATTGTCTGTAGGACCTGATAATGGGGACACAGAGGCTCTGAGGGGCTCCCTGAGCGGGGGAGGGTGGGGGAGGGCGCCTGTGCAGCCAGGCTCTGAGCTGGGTGCAGGGGCCCTGGGGGCGGGGAGATGGGCGCTCAGCGGGGTGGGTGCCCTGAGAGCCCCCAGCTGCTCCCCTCACCCGGGCTGGTCAACCAGGTGGACACATGGCCTGGCTGAGAGCTGCGGGGTTTGTCCTGTCTTGCCGCGGACGTGCACGCACCCTGGGGCCCTGCGCAGCAGGTTCGGGCTGACGTCTGCGCTTAGAGCGTGTGCCGCATGACGCAAAAATTGGGACATCGAGGAAACGACCCGACGGTTCAACAGCTCTTTGGGGAGAACAACGTTACATGACAAAATCTTCATAACCACGCGGAAGGGAAAAGCTCAGTTCTTTCAATGTCACTTCTTCTTGTTTTCTGAGCAGGGGGCCCTGGGCAGGTGGTGGTGGGAGAGCGCAGGGGTCGTGCAGGGGGGAGCGTGGGGAGCTCAGGGACAGCACAGGGTGGGGGTGTGGAGGGGGAGCTCAGGGACAGCATGGGGGATCCAGAGGGGGAGCTCAGGGAGAGCACGGGGGGGGGGGGGCGGTGAGAAGGGAGAGCACAGGGAGAGCAAAGAGGGGTGTGCAGGGACAGATCAGGGGGTGTACAGGGGGAGCAGGAGGGTATGCAGGGAGAGCTCGGAGAGCACACGCGGGTGTGCAGGGGTCAAGCAGAGGGAGCTCGGGGAACTCAGGGACAACACAGGGGTGTGTGTAGAGGGAGCTCAGGGACAGCACCAGGGGGATGGTGTAGGGGTCGTGCAGGGGGAGCTCGGGTTGCTCAGGGACAGCACAGGGGGAGCAGGGGGCAGTGGGGAGAGCAGGGGACCAGCCCGGAGGTGGTTCTGGGAAGGGATCCTGCAGGACCTGTTGACAGGTCAGCACAGGTGGTAAATGGAGGGGCAGCTGGACTTCCAGGCAGCGCTGCCCTGGGGGGGTGGGGCGCAGGCTGGGCCTCCGGGCAGGGGGCAGGGCAGAGAACTCACTTGTCATCTGTCATGCAGATGACCCCCCTGAGGCTGTGGGGTGGGGAAGCTGGCATCCACCAGGGTGGGCTTCAGACAGGTTCCCTCCCCTGCAGTGGGTGCGGCTGAGAGACGCCTGGCTCCCCCAGACCGTGAGGGAAGAGGAAGGGGTGCTGACCCCTGTGCCCCCCCGCCCCTGCCCCCCACCCACCTGGGGCACACAGCAGACGTCCAGGGGAGCCAGTGCCAGGTCGGGCAGCCCCCAGGTCCCCTCGCCACGTGGCTCAGGGTGGCAGGCCCTGGGGGGAGGGGACAGGCGAGTGACAGGCCCCTCAGCTCGTGGGGGGCCAGTGGTTGAGGCTGGGGCTCTAGGAGCCTGCAGGACGCACGCGGGTGGCAGGGGTGGCACTGGTGTGTGCCCTGACCCAGCACCTCAGCTGCCCGTCCCAGGACACCGTGTGCAGCCAGAACAGGGCATGTGTTTGCTCAGGGCGCCCACACCCCTGGGGCCCTGCCTGGCACTCGGGAGCTCCGACAGGCCCACAAGTGCCCCTTGTGTTCCTGGGCACCCCCTAGCCATGGGCCACAGGGCTTCACCGGGTCCCCCGCCCACGGCTCCTTCCCCGCCGCCGGGCCTGCACCTCCCCTGCCCACCCGCCTTGCCTCCTGCCCACCCCCCCCCCCCGCTGCCCACTGTCCCTGCCCTCTGCTCCTTTCCCTTGCGCCCCCAGCCTGCGCCCCATCCCACTGCCCACAGAGCCCACGTCCTGGCCTGGCCGCCCGGGCTTCCCGGATCAGATCTCTGGTGCTGCTCCCAGTCGAGACACCACCCAGGGCACCCAGTCACGCTTAATGGACCCACCCGCCTCCACACCCCCTGCCCCACCCAGAATGCCATCCCCAGGGCGAAGACCTTCCCAAGCAGCTGCCTCACACAGGGCAGGAGGGTGGGGAAAGCCAGCTCTTCCCAGTGGGGGAGCCCGCGGGGTGGGCCTCGCTCGGGTGGGGGCTGAAGGTGCTGGGGCGGGCGGTGAAGGGGCAGGTGCCGGGCCTCAGTGCTCAGGGTTGCGGCCCTAGGATGGGGAGCCATGCTGCTGCCTGGTCGTGGTGACCCAGCTACACCTGCCCGCTGCCCACGCCAATGCCCGCGCCCCTCCAGTCCCACAGGCTGGCTCAGGGGCACTCGCCCAGATGCCCCTCAGACACCCCCAAACCTGGGGGCAGGGCCCAGCAGAGGTTGAGGGGGCGCCACAGCCAGGATGGCCTAATGGTTGCGGTGACAGGTGGGGCAGGTGTCCCCATCATCCAGCTGGAGAGGCCGGTGTGTCCTGGATGCACACACGAGGCACCCCACCAGCTACTGAGCAACAGGAGGGGACCTGGGAGCTGCCAGCACCGGGGGGGTCCACCCACCGGCCTGCCCCACGGGGCTCTCAGGTCCATCGGTAGCCCCCCCAGGCCCGAGGGCGGGGGCTGAGTGCAGGTGACGTGGAGCTCGAGGGCCCAGCTGGAGGCGCCCGTCTGGGGAGGCTGGGTGCTGGCTGTACCTGCATGACCTCACCAGCCACTCAGCCGCACGTGGGGGTCCCCAGGGTCCCCACCGCCAGGGTCTGTCCTCTTCCAGCAAGGGAGCCCGGGGGAAGCCAAGGCCGGAGGCAGGGAAGGCAGAGGACAGCCTCTGGGCAGGCTCATGCTCCACAGGCCAGGGGCCACCCATGGAGAACCGGTCTGACCGTGTGTGTGCGCGTGTGTGCGTGTGTGCATGCGTAATCGTGCTCACGTGTGCATGCGGGCTGAGATCCGGCCAGGAGGCCGGTGGAACAGAGGCCACAGCCTGCGTCATGGGCAGCACCCCAGGGTGCCCGCTCAGCGGCAGATGGCACGGCCTCGAAGGCTGGGCCACAGGAGCGGGGCGGGGGTGGGGCACAGGGCTGGGTGCAGGGGAGGTGCGACTTGGCAGGGGCCTGGCCGCTGGGTTGTGCCAATGCCTGGTGGCCCTGCCCCTGCTCTGTCCCCCAGCGCCTCCCACCCGCCCATGCCCTCCAGAGAACACAGGTCCCCGTGCATGGTTCGGATGGGAGGCCTGGGTCCAGCCCTCCTAGGGCTGTGGAGGCCGGGCCGTCTAGACGCTGGCCCTCAGCCCCACCCCCCGCTGAGAGGCTCCCCACTCAGGAGCGCAGTCCTGGGGTCCTGGCAGGTGAGACACAGGAGGGCGGACCCTCCAGCGGCCTCCTTGACCAGGCTCGGCCCAGCCCCCCACAGCTCCCAGCAGGCCTCGCCTCCCCCAGGACAGCTCCTCTAGGCCCGGCCGGTGCCTTGGCCCCGACCTCCTCTCCCGCCTCCTTGACCCGCGGGAGACACCCCGTCCTCCATCCTGACAGCGGCTGGCATGGGCTCTTGGCTGCACCCCGCCCCAGGACCTCCACCTGGGCCGTCTGGCCTGCAAGCTGGCACCACTGCCCCCAAGCTGGCAACGGGGCTGGCCGGCCACTTGCATTCCCAAGCCTCAGCTCCCCAACATGTAGGTGAGGACCAAGAGGGGGCCTGCAGGCCTGGCGTCTGCCCCCAGAGTCCCATGTGGAGGCAGGGTGGTGGGCCGGTCCTGAGCGGGGGTTGGCCTGGCTGCCTGCCCCCCTCCCTGTGCTAGCCCTGCTCGCCAACACCCAGGACTGGGCACGAGGAGGGACGCCAGGAGCCGGGATCCAGGGCCCAGAGCGATGCCCTGGGCCTGGGCTAGTTCCTGCATGGTTTCCAAGCCCGCCTCAGCCTGGCACGCGCCCCATCGCCTGCCTAGCCCTGACCCGGTGAGAGGCCCTGGGCCTTCAGAAGAGACCAAGGCAGGGGTGAACCTGAGAGGTAGCATGGGGTGTGGCGTGTCTCAGCGCCTTGGGGTCAGGAGCGGTTGGAGAGGGGCTGGGGTGCCCAGAGGAGTGGTGCAGACAAAAGGTCAGGGGGCTGCAGGGTGCCCCCAGCCACCCACCCCGCTGCACCTTGCCCTGGCAGCCCCATGGAGGGAGCAGGGCTCCCTGAAGACCCATCTAGCACCTCAGAGGACCGAGGCCCAGGGGCTCTGCTTCTGCACAGGCGGGAGGGAGCTCCTAAGGGAGTGTGAGCAGGAGAACGGTGGGTTTAGAGGCTCCGGAGGCTTTGTGGGGGGGGGGGGGTGCAGGGGGCCCCAGAGGGCAGCAGAGGGCAGTGGCAAAGCCTGGAGCTGGGGGCCCAGGGGTCCGCATGGAGACCCCAGTGAGCCCGGTTCTCCCGCGGCCCAGGGGTGGCCTCAGCCATGGGTCCCTGAGCAGCTGACTCACCGGCCTGGGAGGGACTGTAGGGCCGGGTCGAAACCCCATCCCGGCGTCCCAGAAACCACAAGTCAGTGGCTCCCCTGCTGCGGGGAAGCCACCCCAGGCACGCACAGCCGGGCGGGGCAGGGATGCGGGGTGCCTGGCAGGGGGCAGCGTGGGGCATGCCTGGGGCCTGGAAGCTGGAGGGAGCAGTTGAGGAGCGGCTGGTGTGGGGTTGGGCTCCGGGGGCTTCCCGCCCTCAGGGTCCCCACCAGCAGTGCTGAAAAGGACCCATTTCTCAGATGGGAAGACCTGTTCGACCGGGAAGCTCCTGGGGCCCCCAGGACGAGGCGGAAGGGCCGGCATGGGGACCGCTGTGGGGCCAGGACCCAGGGCTGAGATGACAGCGGGTGACCTGTGTGACCTGTGGGCCCCGCTGTCCCCCAGCACCGGGTGCCAGCTCTCCTCCCGCTCCAGGAAGCAGGAAGGGGGGCTGGCGGCCTGGGGAATTTGGGGCGGAGGGAAGCTTCGCCAGAGGTTAACAGAAGTCTTTCCATTACTCTGCGGTGACTCAGTAGCTGTGCCCCCACCCCCCAGCCTGCGTCAGCCCAGGAAGGCCCGACTGGGAGCCCGGAGCGGAGCGCGGGCTCAGCAGCGCCCTTCCAGCTGCCCCCAGCCCCCACTTCCTTCCCTGTCAGGTGCCCCGCCCCGCTTGGCCCACGCGGTCCCCTGCTCCCCCCTCAGGACCCCGGTCACCCCCTGTAGGACCCCCGGCCACCCCCCCGTAGGACCCCTGGTTACCCCCCGCAGGATCCCCCATCACCCTCCTGTAGGACCCCCAGTCACCCCCAGTAGGACCCCCAGTCGCCCCCCCGCGGGACTCCTGGTCACCCCCGCAGGACACCAGTCACCCCCTGCAGGACCCCTGGTCACCCCCCACAGGACGCCTAGTCACCCCCAGTAGGACCCCCGTCACTCCCCCAAGACCCTGCCCCCTCTGCTGGCCGTGTGTCTCCAGGCCCGCCTGGCCTCCCCCCACCCCCCCACCCCCCCCCCCCCCCCACCCCCCCGTCACCATAGGGCACACGGCCCCCACCTCCCGACAGGACCTGGCTCTGGCTCCGGCGTGGGATGTAGCACCTGCCGTGGCGGAGGGTCCACACAGGGGTCCGTGAGCTCTGCCCCCCACTGCGACGCAGGTGCCCCGCTGTGAGGTGTGGGTGGGGTGGCCCCTCCTGGGCCTCGGGCTCCCCAGCGGGATGCAGAGTCCCATTCTAAGCGCTTGGCCGGCCGCACTCAGGTACAGAGCAGGCTGCCTCCAGGGGAGATGGAGAGGGACGGGGGCGCCGGGGCCGCGGTGGCAGGACCCACGGAGTGCCCACCTTGTACATGTGGACGCGACCTGCCCAGCGCACACGGGCCAGTGGGCTGGGAGCTCACAAACCCCAGCGCTCAGCTGTCCCCAGGGCTCGCTGCTACAGCCTGAGCCCCAACGCAGGCTGCTGGGGGGCCCTGGGGCCTCCTCCCGGCCGGCCTGGGCCTCGGGGTACGCACGGCACTGCGCCAGCCCTGGGAAGCCCTCGGGGTCACACGGTCCCCCTCGGGGGCGGCAGGACTGAGCAGGGGCCAGGGCTGGGGTCACCTCCAGGCCAGGGCCCACTCAGCTTCGGCACCTTCAGCGCCTGTCCTCCCACTGGGGCCTCTGGGAACGGGGAGGGAGCCCCAGGGAGAGGCCGGCCCAGCCCCCGCTTTCGTCCCGATGCTCTGTCCAGGCCCGCTGTCACCTCAGGGCAGGGCCCCTCGGCGAGCCTCAGTGGCCCCCGGCCTTAGGGGGCAGCCCAGAGCCCTAGCAGCCCCAGCCGCCCTTCCTTCAGCTTCCTCCGTTCCCCTGACCCCCAGAACAATGACAACATAGGAAAGTCCTCAAGCCCTGGGTGGTGCTCAGGGTCACCAGACTGCCCCCCCAGGCTGGGCCAGCAGCTCCTGAACACCCACATCCCCAGCGGGCACCCTTCCTGGCCCGGGGGCCAGGGGCCTCCTCGCCCTGGCCCTGCCACGTCTTGGGATCCAGGTGCCCAGGGGCCCTCAGCACCCAACCAGGCCTGGGGAACGCTCGCCGGAGCCAGACCCGGGTCCTTCTGGCAAGAGCCCCGTGAGGAGAGTCTGGAGGGCAGCCCAGGCTGCGGGTAGTCTAGGGCTCACCCTGCCCTGCCCCGCTCCCTTCCCCGCCTGGGGCCACCACGATCTGCCCCTGCCCCCCAGGAGGGCGCCGCCGGGACTGTGGGTCGTGGGTCCGGGAGCCTCGTGTGCCGACCCGTGTCCCCAGGTGCTGAGCACCACGCCGTCCTGGGCCTGAGCACGCCTCGTGCTTCATCCGTGAGCAGAACTTCAGGCCACGCTGCACTGGGACTCCCGGAACCAGTGCCCAGGCCTGGGGGCTCGCCCCGTCGACTCTCTCTGAGCCAGACGCACAGGCCTAGGGCACCAGCCTCAGCAGCTCCAGCCGCGCGGGTGCTGCCTGGGGCCGCAGGGAGGCCCGGATCGAGCCTGACCGGAAATCATCCCCTTGCTGCCTGCCCATCCCCAACCCCGACCTGTTCTTGGGGCGAGTTCATGCCTTGACACAGATGCTGGAGTCTGCAGGGCTGGGCCAGTTGCCCCGTGGGTACATCCTCACCCTGAGGACCCCTGGGCCACCCCAGCCTGCTGCCTCCAGGAGGTGGTGGGCGAGCCATGCCCGTCCAGGCACTGAGGTGGGGGTGCGTGATCGTGCAGCACGTGCATCTCTAGGGCTGGGCTGTGTCTGCCGGGCCTGGGCCCTCGGGTCCTGGCTCTGACAACCGGGGATCCGTTCGTAGAGGCCGTGCCCCCCTTGCCAAGGGCGCTCTGCGGCCTGCGCCACAGCCCCGGCACCGTCCCAAGCCCCTGGCATCACCGCCGTAGCCTGGGCTTCCTGGGCTTCCAAGGTCCCTGATACCCCACCCAGACTCAGGACGCAGCCCGACCCTGCAGAGCGAGCTCCTGCCCCCCGGCCTACACCCCCGCAGCTGTGCCGAGAGCCCCCACACCCTCCCTCTGCTCTCGATCAGCCCTGGAAGCCCAGTGCCGGGCTCCTTGGCCTTGAGGGTGCACCGGGTGCTGCCCCAGGCCTCCTGGTCTTGGGGGAACCCTGGCCTCCCTCGAGGAAGTCCAGGGCTTGCACCCAGGTCAACAGCCAGATGCCCGCAACCACAGGTGTCAGAGGCCTACTACGTGCCAAACATCTGCACGTGTGTCAGCGGATCCTCCTGGGCCCACGCGCGGTGATCAGAGTCCCCATGGACGGGGAGCTCCAGGCAGGAGGGGCCGCGAGGGGCCCATGGTTCCAGCATGGCTATGGCCCAGTGGGCACTTGGCCTGAGTGGTGGGTGGGGGCTGGGTCAGAGGGTGGTCCCGAGGGAGGGCAGGGCAGGGCACCCGGGGCACAGCTCGGGGCGGGGCAGGAAGGCCACGGGTGTGAGGCCCTGCCGAGCAGCGAGTGGTGCCCACCCCGGGGGGCCGCCTGACCCCCAGCCCGGGCCCGGCCGGCTCCGTGAGGAGAGGACTCCAGGAACCCAGGCCGATGCCAACGTGGGGACAGCCACCAGCACCGCCGCGGCCGGCTTTGGGGTGTCGGGCCCAGCTGCGCGCGGCCGGCCCTCCTGGGCACCTGCAGCCCTGGGTCAGGCGGGGGCTCTGGGGCTGCTTTGGCCTTCAGGGTCTCCTGGGCCAGGGGTGCGGCTGGCCATTGCCAGGCCCCGGGGGGCCGGCGGGTGAGGGTGTCGGCAGAACGGCAGCGCTCGGGCACAAGCTGCCGGGGTCTCCTGGAGGGGAGGCCAGGGTTCACGCTGCCGCGGGTTCCCCAACTTCGCCACACCCCAGCCCGACCCTGCCCTCGGCCGCCTTTGGGAAATGTTGCAAGACCCTGGCGCGGTCCTGTTGGCTCGGCTCCCCAGCAGGTGAGAGGCCACACCGAGGTGAGGCACGGGGAGGCCGCAGGGGAGGTTGTAGGGGAGGCCGCCGCCAGGCTGCAGTGCGTGGGCTGCGGGAGGGGCGGGCGCCCCACAGGGCCTCTGGGGGACCGCGGGCCAGGTGCCGGGCTGCGGGGCCAGACCCAGGGAGGCCAGGGGTTCCCGCGGGGGGCTGAGGGGTGCCGCTGTGACTGGGCCGCGTCCTGGGGCTCACCTGGCGGCCGGGCAGCCCCGGGGATGGGGTGGCAGCGGCGGGGAAGACTGGCCTGGCGGAGCTCGCGAGCGGGGAGGGTGCTGGGGTGGGGGGGCTGGGCGGGCGGGACAGGACCACAGGCCTTGGTGGCGGTGTGGGGACAAGGGACCAGCCTGGCCAGGGCAGGACGGAGGGGGCCTGGGCAGGGCAGGCTGAGCCCCAGGAAGCCAGGAGGCGCGGGGACAGCACTGCCGCCAGCTCCGCGAGGGAGCATGTGCACGTGTGGTGTGCAGGCACGAGCGTGTCTGTGAGGCGTGCATGTGTGGATGAGACACAGACGTGTGCGTATGACGACCCAGGCCATCTCTGTCCACCCCCCTCTTCCTTCGTTGTCCCGGAGACCAGCCCGGCTCCCGTCGCCTTGGCAACAGTGCAGCCCCTCCTGTGAGCAGGACAGGGTGACCTATGGGGCCAGCTGTTTCCAGGGCTGGGGGCGGGCGGGGAGCCTCTCCCAGTGTCTGCTCTGCTGTCCACCTCAGGAAACAGCTGCCTGGGGAGGACAGCCACTCACAGGCACCTGGCTCAGTGCCAGGCTGCCTCCCTCAGCATGGCAGCCCGGGGCCACGCGGGTGTCCACAGCACAGCGGCCCAAGCCCCAGACCCTTGGAAGGGTGATGGGAGGCCAGGGGACGGGATCAGCGGGCAGCAGGACAAGGACCCAGCAGGTCCTCCTAGGACCCTGGCTTAACCCCAGCTGAGCCCATGGCTGGCGGCCGGGGGCAGGAGCGTCCCCAGCTCCGCTGCTCCTGGAGAGGCTGGCCTGGGCCACACCTGCCCGTGGGTGTCAGAGCCTGAGGGGCTGTCGACAGGACACAGGCCGCCTCTTTCTGAAGTGTGAGTGGCTGCTGCTCTGAGTCTGGGGAGACTCGGGAACAGGGTGCTGGCTTCCAAGGCGCATCCCACTGGGTGCACAGGCCAGGGCACATGAGGAGGACTGGCCCGGAGGTGCGCATGATGTGCTGGGGGCCCCGGGGCAGCCACTGAGTCAGGCCTGCCTCAACCACAAGTCGCCATGGTCCTCACCTAGACCCGGAGCACCCTCCATCGTTCCCATCACAGCCAGACCCGAGGGCATCCCTCTCCAGGGGCAGGCTCTGGAACCCTCTGCTGGCCCTCGGGAAGCCCTGCAAGTGCACAATGGCCCCTCCTCCCTGGCAGGTGCTGGGTAGATTTGGCGAAGGGGGGCTCCTGTCTCCTACCTTGGGTCTGACCCCCCCCCCCACGCCCGCCCCCACACCCGTGCTCAGGAGAGCGGCAGGTAGAGCTCCTGGAAGCTGGGAAGCCGGGGGCTGGGCCTCGGGAGGGTCCAGGTTCTGCCGGGGGGACAGTCATAGCGGTGGGAAGGACAGCCGGGGTTTGCGGGGAGCCAGCAGGCCCTAGGTCCGTCAGGCAGGTGGGTGTGCCTGCGGGAGACACACCTGGAGGTGACCCGGGTGACCCCAGCCCGGCCCACAGGCCACACGAAGCCCAGACGATGTGATGCTAGCCCCGGCCTCCGGGCTACCCGGATCCCTGTGGGTCGATTAAGGGGCCACGGGTGTGGAGGGCTCCAGCATCTACCGTCGCTGGCGGCAGCGGCTCACTCTCGGGCGGTGACCTTGGGCAGAGGTCAGCCGCCTGTTCCGTGTGGACCTGGGCTGCTCGGGGGGCCGGGCCGCGCGCTCAGATGCAGCCCCCGTGACGGTGGTCGGCGGGGGGCCCGGGGAGCGGCAGGCGGTGGTCCAGGCGGTCCAGGCGGTCCAGGCGGTCCAGGCGGTCCAGGTGCGGGACGCAGAGCAGAGGGACCCGGGAGGGGGGGCGCGATAGGGGAGGGACCTCGAGATCAAGGCCGGGTCAGACGGCGGCTCAGGGGTGCGAGCTCCCGCCGGGGCGCAGGGCCGGACGGGATCCCCGCGGGGGCGTGGGCAGCGCCCCCCTCGCTGGGCCAGCGGCGCGCCGGGGTGCGCGGACGGCCGGGGAGCGCTCGCTGGCCCGGGACGCGCGGGGGCGACCCTGCTCGGGACCCGGGCCACGGCAGAGGCGGTGGGCGCGCGTGCCGCGAGTGACCTTCCCGGCACGGCCTGGGGCGGGGCCTGCAGAGGCCTCGCCCCGCCCCCGCGCCGCCATTGGCTGGGGCTTCGGGGCCCTTTGGAAGCCCCGGCTTCCATTGGCTCCCGCGGCCCCGCCCCACGCGCCTCGGCCACCGCCCGCGCAGGGGCCGCGCGTGCGCGGTGAGTTCGTGCGCGCGCGCGGGGGAGGGGTGACGTGAGCCGCCACGCCACGCCGTGCACCTCCGCGGCTCGCTCACAGCGAGCTAGTCCCGGGCGGCCCGCCCCGCGCCCCGGGCCCCGACCCCCGCCGACCCGGGGTGGCCGCGCCCGGCCCCGCCGCCCCGCCGCCTCGGAGCCCCGCGCGCGTCCCCGGGGGCGGCCCCGCGGCGCGGCCCGGGCGGAAGGGGGCGGGGTCCCGCTCGCCCCGCCCCCGCGGAGGGATCCGGCCGCCGCGGCCCAAAAGCCCGGGGCGAGGCGGCGGGGCGTGTGAGCGGCGGGGTGCTGCGCGCGCACGCGGTCCACGCGCGGTCGGCCCGGGGCCCTGTGCCGCGCGGACGGCCTCTCCCGAGCGGCTCTCGGCGCTCCCGCCTGGCCCTGCGGCCGCCCCGCTCCGCGGCTCGGGAGGCCGCCGTCCCGCGTGTGGGCCGCGCGGGGAGCCGGGCCGGGTGAGAGGCGGCGGACAGCCCGGGGGCCGCGGGCCCGCGCCCCGCCGCCGCCCGCGATGCTGCTCTCCAAGTTCGGCTCCCTGGCGCACCTGTGCGGGCCGGGCGGCGTGGACCACCTGCCGGTGAAGATCCTGCAGCCGGGTAGGCGGGGGCGGGGGCGGGGGCGCGGGGGACCCGGGGACGCGGGGGCCGGGGGCTGCGGGGCCGGGGACGCGGGGGCGCGGGGGACCCGGGGGCGCGGGGCCCGGGCCGCAGCAACCCCGCCCGCGCCGTTCCCGCAGGCAAGGCGGACAAGGAGAGCTTCGAGAAGCTGTACCAGGTGGGCGCCGTGCTGGGCAGCGGCGGCTTCGGCACCGTGTACGCGGGAACTCGCATCGCCGACGGGCTCCCGGTGAGTCGGGCCGCCGGGCGGACCCGGGCTGGTCGGCCGCCGCGCGCCGCGGCGTGTCGGCCGCGCTGACCGTCCGCGCCCCTCCCCTCGCAGGTGGCGGTGAAGCACGTGGTGAAGGAGCGGGTGACAGAGTGGGGCAGCATCGTGAGTGCGGGCGCCGCGGGGGCGGGCGGGCGGGCCGGGCGGGGGGCGCGCTGACCGCCGTGTCCCCCCCAGGGCGGCGCGGCCGTGCCCCTCGAGGTGGTGCTGCTGCGCAAGGTGGGCGCGGCGGGCGGCGCGCGCGGCGTCATCCGCCTGCTGGACTGGTTCGAGCGGCCCGACGGCTTCCTGCTGGTGCTCGAGCGGCCCGAGCCGGCCCAGGACCTGTTCGACTTCATCACGGAGCGCGGCGCCCTGGACGAGCCGCTGGCGCGCCGCTTCTTCGCGCAGGTGCTGGCGGCCGTGCGCCACTGCCACGGCTGCGGGGTGGTGCACCGCGACATCAAGGACGAGAACCTGCTGGTGGACCTGCGCTCCGGGGAGCTGAAGCTCATCGACTTCGGCTCGGGCGCGCTGCTCAAGGACACGGTGTACACGGACTTCGACGGTGAGCGCCGGCCGGCGGCCCCGCGGTGACTGTTGGCTGCCGCGCGGGGAGGGGGGGCGCGGGGGGCGCGGTCCCGGCTCGAGGCTGCCCCCGCCGGCGGCGCGGGGGTGCGCGGGGAGTGCCCGGGCCTCCCCTGCGCGGGGCGGGCGCTGCGTGCGTGCCGAGCGGGGGCGGCGCCGCAGAAATCCCCGCATTGCGGAGCGCGGGGAAGCCGGTGCTCCCCGCCCCCCGCCGCTCCCCCCGCCGCTCCCCCCGCCGCCTCCCGGCGCCTCCGGCCTCCGCTGACATCTGTTTGTTGTGAAACCCGAGCCCGCGCTCATGTGACTCGCCCTCCCTCCTCCCTCCCCCCTCCTCCCTCCCCCCTCCCCCCTCCCCCCTCCCCGGGCCGCGCTGGGCCAGCTGGGGAGGCCGCGCCCGCCCGGTTTTTCCAGGGTGATGACGAGCAGGATTTGGAGGCCGGCCCGGCCCCGGCCCCTGCCGCCTAGTCACTGGTTAGGGCGCCGGTGCGGTGGGGGCGCCGGCCCCGGTCGGACGCCCTGACGCCCGTGTGTCCCCCAGGGACCCGGGTGTACAGCCCCCCGGAGTGGATCCGCTACCACCGCTACCACGGGCGCTCGGCCACCGTGTGGTCCCTGGGCGTGCTGCTCTACGACATGGTGTGTGGGGACATTCCCTTCGAGCAGGACGAGGAGATTCTCCGGGGCCGCCTCTTCTTCCGGAGGAGAGTCTCCCCAGGTGCGCGCTGGGTGCGGGGCGGCCGTGGGGGCACGGGGTGGGGGTGGGGGCTGGGGGCCTGGCCGGCCCGTCCTGACCCTGCGGCCTGCGCTCCCCAGAGTGCCAGCAGCTCATCCAGTGGTGTCTGTCGCTGCGGCCCTCAGAGCGGCCCTCGCTCGACCAGATCTCGGCACACCCCTGGATGCTGGGCGCCGAGGGGGCCCCCGCCGAGAGCTGTGACCTGCGCCTCTGCGCCCTGGACGTGGACGACGGGGCCAGCACCACCTCCAGCAGCGAGAGCTTGTGAGGAGGCGCCCGGGCCTGGCTCCCGGAAGCCGGAGGGACCGACCCGCCTCAGCTGCGGCCGCTTCTTGCGGAAGCAGTGACCTCTGGCTCCCGGTGATCTCTGCCTCGGGCACCGGGCTGCTTCCTCTGCTTTGAGTGCCTTTCCGAACGCTGCTGTTGCGGGACTTAGTGTTCTCAAGCTCTGTCTGTCCAAAGACGCTCCGGTCCAAGGGAGGCCCAGCTGGGCGGGTGCAGGCGGTGCGCCACCCTGGGACAGCCCGTCGAGGGACCAGGAGCACGTCCTGTGGCCTCATCTCTCCGGGACACCACCAGCGTGCCCCCCTCCTGCGTTTCCCTGGTGTTTGTCCGGGCAAGTCCGTGCACAAGCAATGCAACGTTGGGGGCTGGCAGGGTGTGTGCCGGCGCCCCTCTATTTATGGTCTGACCCTGAGGAGGGCTATTTATTGTTTAATTTATTCATGGAGGTTTTCTCCTGGCGCCCCTGCCCTCCGCCTGGAGTGGGGGGCGCGGCTGTGTGTACCCCAGGTCCTGATCCTACCTGTGTCTGTCGGAAGATGGACTTGTACAGTGGCTAATTTAAGGGGTGAGGGTGACCGCCACCTGGGCTCTGCACCTCAGGGGCGGGGTGGGGGCGGGTTTTAAATTATTGACCTTGTACAGTCTGCTTGTTGGCTCTGGAGGCGGGGGGTGGGGGGCAGAGTCTCAAGCCTTTAATTTATTGTAGCAGCCGTGTTTCTGTGATCCTGGTGTGCGTAGGCATCGGGGATGGGGTTTCCTTCAGTTCAAAAGTGATGTCTCGAGATCATATTTTTTATACAGGTATTTCAATAAATTGTTTTGTATATAACAGTCGCTGTGTTTATTGGGCAAGGTGGTGGGGTGAAAAGTTTGGGGGAGGGGCCCTTCCCTGACAGAGCGCCGGCCTGTATGCTTGCCCGCCTTGCCACCCCTAGTGTGGGGGCCGCATCTGGGGGTGGCCCCAAGGGGGACCTCTGGCTTCTGTTCCAGGGATGCTCAGTCAGAGGCGGAGGAGGAAGGGGCCTTCGCTCAGGCCACTCAGGAAGAAGTGGGGGGTGGTCCATGCTGCCCCGTAGGTGGCTGGGAGGGGTTCTGAAGAGTGAGTAGAAGTTTGCCAGGTGGAGGGAGTGAGAAGACCCTCCTGGCAGAGAGCAGGGGCCAGTGGAGTCAGGTGGGGGGCAGTGCCGGCTGCTTGGGCCTTGGCCTGAGAGCCGGAGGGCAAGGTGGTGGGTGGGAGCCACGGCCAGGTCCAGGCGTGGCCGCAGCAGACACACAGGCCCAGAGGATGGTCAGCCACCTGCAGCCGGGGTTCCCCGTGCCCCCAGGTGTCCCGTCCCCACGGGCTCACCCTCGCCCACCGCCGTGGCGCTGACTGCCCTGGGAGCTCGGAACCTGAGACCTGGAACCAGCAGAGGTGGGAGGGGGTGGGGGGGGGCGGGGGGCTGAGGGGGGCTGGGCTCAGTCTGTGGGGAGTCGGGGATGTCCCCCGCCTGTGGGGGGCCTGGCAAGCTTTTCCTGAGAAATCCTTAGGGCCCAGAGACCCCCGGAGCAGCCCCCTCTACTTGGGCAGATGAGGGGGGTGGATGGGGCATTTAGGGACACAGCCCACCTCCTACCGCCCTGCCCCCCACCCCCCTGCTCTGGCCCCTCCCATGCCCCCTGCTAGGACCCGCACCAGGCAGCCTTGGGGGACACTCGAGGACAGTTGAGGATCTGCAGCCTCCGGGTCTGCACTCTGGTGACGGTGACTCACATGTCACTCTCCAGCTGAGGATGGTGGGCTGGGCGTGGGCACCACCTCCTCTGCCCACATGCCCGTTCTGGTGTGTGCACCCAGCCCCCAGCCCCCAGCCGTCACCCATGGAGCTCGAGAGTGTGGGGGACCCCAAGCCAAGCGGGGGGAGTGCCATGCGCCTCTACTCAGGCACTAGGCACTGACCCCTCAGGGGGAGGCCCTGGGGAGGGCTGGTCACAAGCAGGGGCTGCTGGTGCCCGGGAGGCCTCATGCAGGGAGGACGCCCCGGGGGGGCGCGGAGGGGGGCACCGGTCAGTGTGCGTGTGTGGGAGAGGCTTGCCCTGCAGAGCGGCACTGATCCGGTGCTACCCACCTGGGGACACTGTCCTCTGTGCCTCGTCCCCCACCGCAAATGCAGAGCCGTGGCTACCCCGTCCCCCCACCCCGGGCCCGCGCGTCGCAGCCTCGAGCAGGGCCCTGGAGAACAGTGTGTCACATTCAGAGCTCGGGAAGGGCTGGTCCCAGAGTCACTGCACAGGGTACCGGTGGGTGGGCAGCCTGGGGGGCAGCCCCGGGGTGTTGGAGGCCCCAGATCTGCTGGGGGTGATGGGGAGCAGGACAGGATGCGGCTGGGGGCGCCCAGGGGTGTGGGGGCAGCAGGGCAGCTGAGGCCAGAGGGGGCTGAGGTCAGGCCCAGGTGGGGGCCCTGTGGAGCCCCCCACAGGAAGGGGCAGAGGGAGGCAGCTTGGCTACCCCACTTCCCAAGTGACCGTACAATCGGGCCACCCCCATGGCCCCCTTCCCCCATGCAGGGCAGGTCTGTGCTTGGGAAACAGGCCTGAGAGGGGCCCCCCCATCAAGCCCGCACATGGAAACGAGCGGCCGTGAGCCTGGCTGGGGACCCCTGGGGGGCCTGGGGCAGGGGCCTAGGCTGGGTGCAGGGCACAGGCCACCGGAAGTGCCGAGGATGCGGCCCCCGTGGGGTTCCCCCCAGGGTGAGATTTCAGAGTCCCAGGGCTCTGGCTATGAGGGCCTCCCCGTCCTAACCTGCCGCCTGAGCCCTGGGCCCCCTGCTTGTGGCCCGGGCACCCCCACCCTGGACGGCCACCTGCAGGGCGCCTGCAGGCCCCTCGGTGCCCAGGGTCAGAGGGCTGTGCAAGCACCAGGGCAGGTGCGACCTGGGACCTGGGACCTGGGCGACCCGCCTTGGGCCAGCCTCTGACTCCCTGCCCCTGGCTGCCACTGTCCCATTGTCCTGCTGTCCCCCTGTCCCACTCCTAGCTGCCAGGGGTCCCCACCCCTGAGGCCGGGGCGGTGGCCCTGCAGATGGCCTGGCTGGAGCAGAGGGGACAGTCCCTGAAATGCTGGCCTGTCCTCTGAGACCGGCTGCTGGCTCCACCCGGTCCCCTGGCTCCCGCGGGCCTCTGCTGGGTGGGGGGCGCCCAGGCCACTCATCTTGGATCCGTTTACACTCAGGGCTCCCCTAGAGCTGCTTGGTCCAGTTCTGCACGGCGTCCACCCTTCAGGACTCCCGGGGGGCTGCGTGGAATCCAGAAATCACTGTGGAAAGAACCAGAATCCGGAGCCACATCCAGGTTCGGTCCCCCTGCGCTTCCAGAGCAGCCCCGGCTTTGATGGGTGCCCACGGCCGGGCCCTGGGAGGGCGGTGGGTGCCCCGGGCTGCCGTCGGGGGCCAGGCCTCGGGGTCACTGGGGTGGGGGGACAACGGCTGCAGCTGTCGGGGCCTTGAGTCTCTATTCCTGGCGGCAGCCCCCTGAAACGAAACCTTAGGGTGGCTTTGATGCCGGAGCTTCACAGAAAAGGGAAGTGATCCCTGGCAGGACCCCAGGACCCCTGCCCGGCCCAGGGTGACCTTGGCTGGCAGGGCCCACACCAGTGGGAGCGCGGAAGGAAGTGCACTGGGCCAGCTCTTGGGGGGGGGGGGGCGGGGAGCAGGACAGGCCTGTGGCCCTCCCCGGGGCACCAGGGGCTCCCGGGGCAGGGCGGGGGGGCACCAGGAGGGTGGCAGCTGGGCTGGGCGCCAACCCTCGGGGCTGAGGGGTGGGGGGAGCTCCCAGGGCCCCCACTCACCTCCTGAGGACTGGCTGTGGCCGAGGGGTGCAGGGCCCCACGCAGTCGCTAGCCCGGGGTGTCTCAAGGGCCCCGTGCCCTCTCCGAGGCCTCAGATCAGGGGGGCCGAGGGGGCCCCAGCCTCCAGCACATGACTTCCAGGCCAGCAGCTTCCCGGGCAGCCTTGGCCAGAGCCCGAGCTTTGATTACACAACCGTCCCCCGAGTTCCTGGCACTCAGGCCTGCCCCAGCCCCGTACAGCCCCCCTTCCCTGGCTGGGCCCCACACAGGAGGAGGAAGCTGAGTCAGGGACCCCCCCACCCGGGGAGGGAGAGGAGGAGGGTGCCCCAGGGACCCAGCCAGGTGAGCTCCCTGTGATCTGGCCGCCGGCCGCCCTCACCTGTCCAGCCAGGAGGCTGCACGGGGAGAGGCAGGGAGCCGCCCGCCTGCCGGGGGGGCCGTCAGGTTCACCTGAGAACGTGGGACGCCCACCCCACCGGCCCCCTGGGCGGGTGGGAGGGTTGGAGCCAGGTGCCAGCCCCGCGGGGGAGAAGGGGTGGTAGGTGGTGGGGCCTCCCTGGGTTGCAGGTGCACTTGCTCCTGGGGCCACGAGACCAGGAAGGGCTGGGCTGGGCCAGGCAGGAGTCCGGGACCCTGGACACTGGGAGCTGCCCCGGGTGGTGGGGTCCTGGGAGCACGGGGACGCTTGTCCACGTCACCAGCTTGGGGGCTGGGGGCACACAGGGCACCAGGAGCCCAGCGATGCCCGTGTCAGGGTTTGGGCCCCAGCGTGGCCACCCCGCACACCCCACATCCTAGGAATCCCCCATCATCTGGGGTCTGTTCACCCAGCCCGGCCCACGTGAGCTCAAAGGGCCCTTTTCACTCCAGAGGGAACCAGGCATTACAGGTTCCCGGGGCTCACTGCTGCCAAAGACAGTGACCCGGACAAACCAGCCTGATGCTTTTAGGATGTGACAGAGAGATGGGGTGACGGGGATCTTAGGAGTCACCATCAGCTTTTCGACAGAAGGAATAGCGGGTGCAAAGGCCCTGAGGCCGAGCCAGGAGCCTGGGCCATCTCCCAACAGAGGAACAGAAGGGCCAGTGCAGAGTCCCCTCCGGGACAGAGTCCTGGCCTCTTCCCCAGCCCAGCTCTGTGGCCCAAGTCCCCCCTCAACCTGCTCCACGTGGGGTGGGCTGAGGCCCAGGGCTTGGGGCAGAGCTGGGGCGGGGTCCCGCAGCCAGGGACCAGAGGGGCTGGCTGACCCAGGGCCTGGCCGGCCTCAGGAGCAGGCCCCGCTGCTGTGGGGTCCCCAAGTCTAGCAGGGGTCAGGAGGGCCCCTCGGGCCACACCAATGGTGAGCGATTCCATGCGTGTGCTTGTAGGCATGTGGGCGGCCGCGAGCGTGTTGATCTGTGTGTGTGTCGGGACGGCGCATCTCGTGGGCGAGTGTGAGTGCACATGGGCGGGACCTCGGGCTGCGGAGCCTGGTCCACGCCACGTGCTGTGGCCGCCACTGCTGCTTCACCCTCCCCTCTGCAGCCCAGCAGCCCCCGGTATGGGCGAGGGGATGGGGGGATGTGGGGGGGCCAGGCTGCAGCCCAAGGCCCTCCTGCCCCCCACCTTCCTGCCCCTCTCCTACCCCCTCGCCCTCCTGCCTCCGGCCCTCCTGTCCCCTGCCCTCCTATCTCCCCCGCCCTCCTGCCCCCCCACCCTCCTGCCCCCCAGCCCTCCCATCCCCCCATCCTGTACCCCCCCATTGCCCTCCTGCCCCCCTGACTGCTCTGCACACGGCTGCAGGGCCATCACCTGTGAAGCGGGGCCGGGCCCACAGGCTTGTGAGCGCGGGTGGGTCCCACAGGGTGATCAGGATGTCCCTGGGCCCCCCAGGCAGCCCAGGCCTAGCAGAACCCACAGTCAGGGGGCCATGGGGGGATGTGGCCTGGGGTAACAGGGGTTCCCTGAGAGGGGGATGGAGGCGGGAGGAGGTGTGGCCTAGGGCCGAGGGGACCCGCAGGGTGCTGAGCTGAAGCTGGGGGCGGGCGTCAGCTGTGGGCACCCTGCAGCAAGTCTGCTGGGCATGCTCAGCACCCAGGCCGGGGGACTCTGCCCAGACTGACACTGGGTGGGTCCAGGTGCTTTGGGAGGTGGGAAGTCGGTGGGACCCAGGGAAGGACGAAGGCCTGGGAGGACCCCCCAGGAAGCCACCAGGGGAAGTACAGTGACCCCGCAGATTAGGGCGACAGCGGCCCTGGCCCCCTGCCCTGCGCTGGGCTGAGGGGGGAGCCGGGGCTGGGGGCGGCTGAGGACTCATCACTTTGGTCCACTGCCCCCACCCCGCCCAGTCTCTGGGATACTGTGTCCCTGCTGTCATCTCACGTGGTCCCCGCCCTCCCCTGTCCCCCCTGCTCCCTGCGGCTCAGGAGCTGATGGGCGGAGTAGCTGTGGCCCCGGAGCAGCAGGCAGGGGACAGGGTCAGGCCACAGTCGGGGGGGGTGGGGTGGGGGCAGGGGTCCAGGTCTCCATGCACCTGAAGAAACACACCTTCTGGGCCCAGAGTGTCCTACCAGGAGGGCAAGCCCCTGACCCCGTTCCCACCCCTCACCCCGTGGGCCTTGGGCGTTGGCCAAGGTCTGGGACGTCCCCGGGGAGCCCCCGGAAGGGCCTCTGTGCACAGGAGGGTAGACACTGCGCTGTGTGCCTCTGCGCGGGGGCGTGAGTGAGGCACGTGAGATCAGTGGGTGTGTGTATGGGGATGGGGGTGTGTGTGGTGCGGTGGCTCCATGACATGAGAGGGAGGGTGGGCACACCCCGAGGGTGTGGCGGTCGCAGGGGGGCTAGGCCAGCCTCTGGCTCTCAGCTGGCTCTATTTTTGATGAAAAACAAAATTCTTCTCATACATACTAATGCTCTGAGCCACTTTAAACATTTCTCAGAGAATTAAATGGAAATCTAAAAAAAAACACCCCGAGAAGTATTTTTAAAACAGCTTTACCGACGAGTCATTTACATCCCATAGAATCCACCCACCTTCAGCAGTTGCGGGATCCGCCCCGGGCCCACGACTCCGCAGACTCCGGGGCGGGCGCCCTGCCCGCGGTGCACCTGCTGCACCCACCTCCCTGCGAGGTCAGGCCCTGCGGTCCCGGCTAGGGCGCCCCGAGCAGAGGCCACCCAGGTAATCGGGCTTGCGGGCGGATCCCGTCGTCTGTCCCCGGCTGGCGGGGGCCTGGCTCTTCTCAGGTGTGGGAGTCACGGGTCCTGGGGTGCAGAACCTCCCTGCACAAGCTCCCGCGGGCGCCCAAGCTGGCACTGCTCTCGGCCAGGAGCCCAGGAGCCCAGGGGCCCAGGAGCGGCGATTCCGGAGCTGTGGCGACCTCTGCTTGACCTTGAGGCAGTGGCTTTGCCACCTACTGCCCTGCAGCCCGGCGGGGGTCCTGGCACCTCCACAGCTTGTCAACACCTGCTGTCGCCTGTCCCTCTGACTCCAGCCGTCCTGCTGGTGGTGAAGGGCTGCTGCCTGTCCTTCCAATTTGGATTTTCCCAACAACTAAGGATGCTGAGCATCTTTCTGAATCGTATTAGGCCTTTTAGAAGGTCTTTAGATCTTTAAAGATTTTTTTTTAATTTATTTATTCATAGAGACACAGAGAGAGAGAGAGAGAGAGGCAGAGACACAGGCAGAGGGAGAAGCAGGCTCCACGCAGGGAGCCTGACGTGGGACCCGATCCGGGGTCTCCAGGATCACGCCCCGGGCTGCAGGCGGCATTAAACCGCTGCGCCACCGGGGCTGCCCAGGTCTTTAGATCTTTAGAAGGCACCCAGCTGCCCTCCTCCTTCCTTGGCTGAATGTCTCATAACATTTTGGGCCTATTTTTTATTTGGTTGTCTTACTCTTGCTATTTTACAAGTGATGTGTTTTGGGGGCGCCAGGGTGGCTCAGCCACATAAGTGTCAGACTCTTGATTTCAGTTCAGGTGAGATCCAGCCCCACATCAGGCTCCTCACTCAGTGGGGAGCCAGCCTGGGATCCACCCTCTGTCTCCCTCTGCCACTCCCCCCACACTCACTTATGCACACTCTCTCCCTCTGTCTCAAATAAATAAACCTTAAAAAAATTATATTTGTTTTTAATTGTGGTAAAATACACATGACAATTTCAAGTGTATCTTTTCTTTTTAAAAAAGATTTTATTATTTTTTAAAGGTTTTATTTATTTATTCAAGACAGGCACAGAGAGAGAGAGAGAGGCAGAGACACAGGCAGAGGGAGAAGCAGGCTCCATGCTGGGAGCTCGACGTGGGACTCGATCCCGGGACCCCAGGGTCATGCCCTGAGCAGAAATCAAGAGTCAGATGCTCAACTACTGAGCCACCCAGCACCCCTTATGTGTATGTTTGTCTTATATTTGAGTCACAGGTGTTCTAAGTACAAACCCCTAGTCACATACTGTCTGCAAACTTTTCATTTTCTTACTGTTGTCCCTTGAAGTGCAAAACCTATACTATTGATCAAACTCTAAATCTATTTTTTCTTTCACAGATCCCTGCCCTTGGAGCTGTACGTGAGACACTGCCCATCTCAAGGTCACATAGATTTTCTTATGTTTCCTTTCAAAAGTGTTACAGCTTTAGCTCTTATATTGAGGTTTATGGTTGATTTTGAGTTAAATTTTTGCGTATGGTGTGAGGTAGGGGTCCAGATGCTGGTTTTTACATGGGTTTCCAGTCGTCACAGCCCTGTTTGCTGAAAAGTGTCCTTTTTTCCCATCGAGAGCCTTGGCACCTTTGTCAAAAATCAATTGACAATAGATCTGAGTCTATTTCCAGACTCGGCCCTGTCCCATTGATCTCTATGTCGATCCTAGCACGAGAACACTCTGTCTTTATTGCGGTCACTCTATAGTTAGGTTTTCAAATCAGAAACTGTAAATTCTCCAAGTCTGTTCCTTTTCAGGATTGCTTGGCTATCTTCTGTCCTCTGTATGTCCATACAAATATATATATGATCATATTGCTAATTTCTGCCCAAAAAGTCCCTCAAACACTCTGACTTTGCTAGGGATTGCATTCAAACTATCAATCAGTTGGGGAGTGTGGCCATCCTAACATTAATGAGTTTTCCAGTCCATAAACATTGGATGTCTCTCCACTTTAGATCTTCTTTACTATCATTTAGAAATGCTGTGTAGTTTTGAGTGTAGAAGTCTTACACTCCTTTGCTCAACATCCTCTGAATTGTTTTATTCTTTTCAGTGCTGTTATGAATGGAACTGTTTTCTCAGTTTTATTGTTGGAATGCGCATTGCTCACATAAAGAAACACAGTTGGTTTTTGTATACTGATCTCAGATCCTGGAACTTTAATGAACTTGCTCATCAGCAGCCTTTTTCCCCTCTATGTCCTCCTGCCATTTGGCCCCAAATGCGTCACAAATGCAGAAGTGGACAGTTTCTGGTGAAGGAAGGGGAACCTCAGGTAACTGGAAACTACCAGGAAAATAGTGGAGAGAAAGAAGCTTAGGGCAAGGAGCCCAGGAGATTACGTTTCAGACTCCTGGGCTCACCTCTGATCTAGTGCGTGTGGATGTCATCCCCATTAGCATATCAAATATTTGGAGAATTGATCTAGTAGGTAGACCACCCAAGTCTCAGAGTGACCACAGTATGGCCCTGACTAGAACAGCAAAGACTTGGGGTGCCTGGGGGGCTTAGTCGGTGAGGCGTCTGCCTTCATGGCTCAGGTCATGATCCTGGGGTCCTGGGATCGAGTCCTGCATCATCGGGCTCCCTGCTCAGTGGGGAGCCTACTTCTCCCTTTCCTTCTGCTGCTCCCCCTGTCCCCCTGCTTGTGCTCTGTCAAATAAATAAAATCCTGGAAAAAAAATAAAAAGAACAGCAATGACTTTGAATACTAAACTTACTTTGGAACCACAGCCCACAGGAGACCAGAGCAAGGCAATGACATTCTCCATGGGGCAGGGGGAAGATCCAGAGTCTCATGACATAACACTCAAAATGTCCAGGATAGAAACTAAAATCACTTGTAAACGAAAAACACGAAAATCTCAACTCATGTGGGAAATGCTAATAGACACCAGTGATGTGATAACCCCAGTGTCTGAATGATCTGACAGGGACTTTAAAGCAATGATTACTATACAGATGCCAGAAATTGCAAATAGTCTTAACACAAATATTAAAATAGAATGACTGAGCAGAGAGAAAGACTGAAGGAAAAAGCAAATGGAGATGTTGGAACTGAAGGAAAAAGCAAATGGAGATGTTGGAACTGAAAAATAGAATCACTGAAAGGGGGGAAAAAAACCTTCACAAGATGGATTCAATACCAGCATGGAGATGACAAGAGGAAATCAACGAACTCGAAAACTCAGCAACAGAAATTCATCTGCGCAACAGAGAGAGAAAAGACCTTAAAATATGAGCAGAGTGCCAGAGACCCATAGGACAACAAGAACAGGGCAATGCCTATGACATTGGGGTCCCAGAAAGAGAGGAGAAAGGCTGTGGGGCTCAAAAATGTTTAAGGACATTATGTCTGAAAACATCTCACGTTTGGTGAAAGACATAAACTTATAATTCCTAAAAGCAGAGCACATCCTGTCCTGGGAAAACAGGGAAAGAAATCCACACTAAGACATTTCATAATCAAGTTGCTGAAAACCAAGAACAAGGAAAAAGTCGTAAAGCAGCCAGAGGAATAAGATGTGTTACCTACGGAACAACTGGATTTCTCATTGGTCATACGACATCTTTTTCAGCGCTGAAAGAAAAGAACTGTGAGTTCAGATTTCTCTATTAGGCAAACTTCCTTAACCCAGTAAAGGGCATTGACAAAAATCCCACAGCTGACATCATACCTCATGTAACAGACTGAATGCTTCCCCTTGAGTTTGGGACTAAGGCTGGGTTGCCCTCTCTCACCACTCTTATTCACCAGTATTAGAATTCCAGCCAGTGCAATAGGGCAAGAAAAGGAAATAAAAGGCATATTGATTGGAGAGGAAGAATAAAACTGTCCTTATCTGCAAACAACATGGTTATCCATGTGGAAAATCCCAGGAAATCTATTAAAAAAAAAAAAAAAAAAAAAAAAAGAACCAAACTCATAGAACCAGGAAATGAGTTTAGCAAGATTGCAGGATATAAGCTCAACACATAAAAATGAATTGCCTTCTCATATACAAGCAATGAATAACTGGAGACCAAATGTTGAGAACGTTGCCATTTATAATAGCTCCCCAAAATGTCTAGGTGTAAATGTAGCAAAATATGTAAATGTTCTCAGCGCTGAAAGCTACAAAATGCTGTTGAAAGAAATCAGATAAGATCTAAATAAATAGGGGATCCCTGGGTGGCGCAGTGGTTTGGCGCTTGCCTTTGGCCCAGGGCACGATCCTGGAGACCTGGGATCGAATCCCACATCGGGCTCCCGGTGCATGGAGCCTGCTTCTCCCTCTGCCTGTGTCTCTGCCTCTCTCTCTCTCTCTCTCTCTCTCTCTCTGTGACTATCATAAATAAATAAAAAAATTATAAAAAAAATTTTAAAAAAGATCTAAATAAATACTTACCATCTTCATGAATTTGAAGGTTCAACGTACTAAAGATGTCAGTTCTCCCCCACACGATCTACGGATTTAACACATCATTAGGAAAAATTCCAGCAAGATTTTTTTTTATAGACATAGACAAGCAAATTCGAAAATTTGTACGTAGGGGCAATGGAAGCAGTTTAACTAAAACAATTTGACAGAGAAGAACAGGATTGCTGGGAAATGCCTTGATTGCAGCCACAGTAACTGGTGCTTGTTGGTGGTCGAGGACGCATCAACGAGCAGAACCGCCGGGTGGTCCAGAGCCCGCCCCGCCCGGGGAAGCGGTCCCTCGTCTCCCCTCGGGGGAGGTCGCCGCACCGGAGCGCGGGCTGCAGCCGCCCCAGGGAGACGGAGACGCGCGTTCACCCAGACGGGAAGGTGCTCCAAGCTCTGTAACAGGTGGGAACCATCCAGAGGCTCTTCCCGGGGCGAGCGGGTGCGGATGCGCAGACTGCGGCAATCAGGGGCAAAGGGCCGAGCTGGGGTGGGGAGAGCCCTGGACCCCCGCCCCCGCCCCTACATCCGCCCCAGCGGGGCTCGAGGTCTCCCAGGGCGGCCCCTCCCCCGGGCCTGCAGGGCTGTCAGCCGAGCCCCAGCCTCCTCCCCCCGGGGGCACCCTCCGCCCCTCGGCTTCTCCCTCCGCCCCGACTTCCGTCCAGCGCGCTGCCTCCCGGGGTCGGACCAGCCTGAAGCCAGACCGAGGCTTGGGGTGTGGGCGGGGACCACGAGGTAGCGCGGCCTCACCTACCGCCCTGGGCACACGCCCCGCCCCCTGCCCCGAGAACATGCCCCGCCCCAGCCCTGAGCACTCGCCCCGCCCCCTGCCCTGCCCCCTGCCCCGCCCCTGCCCCGCCCCAGCCCTGAGCACACGCCCCGCCCCCCGCCCCATCTGCACCCCTGGGCTATTGCTGCAGCTCTGTGCTTCCTTCCCTGCTCACCCGTCTACCGCATCCCTGCTCAGTGCTCGCCAGGGGATGGGAGCCCACCGCTCCCCAGTGCGAGCCTGCTCTGCCCCTCCTCCGCCCTGCTCCCTCCACCTCGGTTCCTATGACTCTGGTGCCCACCACCGGGCCTTTGCACCGACTCTCTCCGCCCCCCCCCCCCCCCCCCCGCCGCTCTTCCTCCACGTGTTGTAAACATAAATACAATTCTAAGCTTGAATTTTCCTTGATGTCAAAATGGAAAAAGACGCCCCACTCTCCCTTCTGCTAGAGCATTTCCTTAAGGAAACCAGTAAATTCTTTCTGTCCCTTTTGAGGTGGGTGTCAACTTTGTGAAAAGCTAAACCGGCCTCTGGCCAGCTTTACAAGCCAGCGATGTTCTTCTCAACAGTCTCAGAGCTAGCTCTGAAATGTAAACAGCTGGGAAGATGGACCCTCTGCCCTGTCGTGGGGTTTTCCCTTAAATGCCCGGCTCCAAGGGATCCCTGGGTGGCTCAGCAGTTTGGTGCCTGCCTTTGGCCCAGAGCATGATCCTGAAGACCAGGATCGAGTCCCACGTCAGGCTCCCAGCGTGGAGCCTGCTTCTCCCTCTGCCTGTGTCTCTGCCTCTCTTTCTATATATATCTATCATGAATAAATAAATAAATAAATAAATAAACAAACAAACAAACAAATAAATAAATGAATAAATCTAAAAAAAAATGCCTGGCTCCAGGTGATAACTAGCTGTTGCAGAAACAAATCTCTTAAATTTTCCTTCGAATGGGAGGAAGTCCGTGCCCTAGAGCACCCATCAGTAGGCAGGTTCACAGTGAACTGAATCCCACAGGCGCTGCCGAGTCCTTTTAAATGTGCTTAAGGGACCCCTGGTAGCTCAGCGGTTGAGCCTCTGCCTTGGGCTCAGGGCGGGACCCCGGGGTCCTGGGATCCATCCCCCATTGGGCTCCCTGCATGGGGCGTGCTTCTGCCTCTGCCTGAGTCTCTGCCTTTCTCTCTCTGTCTCTCGTGAATAAATAAGTAAATACTAAAAATAAAAAATAGAACGTGTTTAATTGCTGTTTGTGGGTAGAGGGCGCAAGTCTGGATCGGGGGTTGTGAGTTGGAGGCCCTCACTGAGGGTAGAGATTACTTTAAAAAAGTCTTTGGGGGGAAAAGTTTTATTGTGGTAAAATATACACAAGAAAACTTTCCACATTAACAATTTTTTAAAAAGATTTTATTTATTCATGAGACAGAGAGGCAGAGACACAGGCAGAGGGAGAAGCAGGCTCCCTGTGGGGAGCCCAGTACGGGACTCGGGGTCACGCTCTGAGCTGAAGGCAGGTGCTCAACAGCTGAGCCACCAGGTGCCCCGCAAATAGAGGTGATTTAATTCTTCCCCAATTTCAATGACTTTTGTACCTATTTCTTGTTTATTCGCCCGGGCTAGCGCTTGCAGTACCGCGTAGCATGTTAAAAGTGGGCATCCTCATGCTGTTCCCAGGCTTGGGGGTAAAGACTTCAATCCCTGACTGAGGAGTGAGATGTGAGCTTGTCCTATGACCTCCATCGTGTCCAGGGAGTTCCTGTCTGTTCCCAGGTTACTGAGTGTTTTTATCATGAAAAGAGGGTTGGATCTTGTCAAATGCTTTTCCTGCGTCGCCTGAGATGGCCTGTGGGGTTTTTGCCTTCACACCATAAACGCGGCAGTGGAACCCTGCTTTCTGCAGGTGGAGCCATGCTCGCACCCACGTGGTGGCCGCGCAATCCTCTCCAGTCCGCTTGCCAGTGCTTTGAGGCTTCCAGCATCTATACTTACAAAGGTATTGAACTGTGGTTTCCCTATAGTGTCTTTCTGGCTTTAGAATCCCTAACGAGTTAGGAGTGTTTCCCCTTCTATTCCTGGACAGAGCTTGGGAAGTTCATTCTTCTAAAAATGTTGGACAGACTTCACCGACAAAGCCCTCTACTGCTGGGCTTTTCTTTACGGGGACGTTTTCCATTACTGATTCAATCTCTCGTCTTTTTGTCGATTCAGATTTTCTATTTCTTCTTGACCCAGTGTTGGTAGTTTGTGTGTTTCTGAGATTTCATCCACTGCACCAAGGTTTCCCTATTTGTTGCCATATGATTGCTAATACTAAGCTCTTGTAATCATTTCTATTTCTTTTAAAATTCTTTTTACGGGGGTCCCTGGGTGGCTCAGCAGTTTAATGCCTGCCTTCGGCCCAGGGCGTGATCCCGGGGTCCCGGGATCGAGTCCCGCGTCTGGCTCCCCGCATGGAGCCTGCTTCTCCCTCTGCCTGTGTCTCTGCCTCTGTGTCTCTCATGAATAAATAAATAAAATCTTTAAAAAAATAAACAAAGCGAGTCTCTTGTACGCAGCAGGGAGTGGACGGATCATGTTTTTTTATGCTCTCTGCCAACCCCTGCCTTTTAATTGGAGAGTTTAGTCCCTTGACATTAAGGAGATTACCTTAAAGGAAGGATCTGCCTCTGTGTCTCTGGTGGCTCGTCCTCTAGGTCCTCCATGACCTGCCTTTCCTGGTACGGATTTCTGTAAGGCAACCATTGGATTCCCTTCTTCCTTCCTTGTGTGCGTATTTTTTTTCCGGTATTTTCTCAGCAGTTTTCTTGAAAGTTACAATTAAAATCTTAACATTATAACACCCCCGTTTGAAGAATACCAATTAAGTCTCAACAGGCAGCAGCTCCCGTGTGTCTTCATCCCTCCTGCACCGCTGTCACAGATACGTCCTTATGTATTGTGTGCCCGTTGACACATTTATAATTATTGTTTCGTGCATTTGCCTTTTTAAATCATATAGGAAAAAAAAGAGGAGTCACAACCCCAAATGGCAGTGATGCCGGCGTGTTACATTTTTCCACGTGGTGACTTTTGCAGCGTCCTGTGTGTTCCTTCACATGGCTTTGAGTTACCGGCTGGGCCCCTTCCTCTCCGCCGGGGGGGGGGCGGGGGGGACACACTCTAGCATTTCTCCTGCAACAGGTCTACAAGCGACCAGCTCCCGCAGATCTTATTTATTGGGGAAAGTCTTACTTTCCCATTTGTTTTTTGGAAGATACTTTTACTGGATAGAGAAATCTGGGTTGACAAGATTTCTTTTTAAATCGTTCAGGGCTTTCAGGACGTGATCACATTGCCTTCTGGTCCTTTTTATTTTTTATTTTTATTTATTTATTTATTTTGCCTTCTGGTCCTTCTAATGAGAGATCTGCTTAAAATCTTATCGCGGATCTCCGGTGTGCAACAAGATTCTCTCTGACCTTGGCCTCAGGCAACGTGGGTGTAACGTGTCCTACTGTGGATCTCTATCCTGCTTGGAGTTTGTTGAGACTCTTGGATATACAGATTCGTGTCATGCATCAATTGTGGGGAGTTTGGGGCTATTATTCATTCAAATATCTATGGCCGCTTCCCTCCCTTCTCCTAGGGCTCCCATGATGTGTGTGTCAGCAGCCCTGGAGGCACCCCAAGGGCCGCTCTAGCTCTTCCACGTTTCCTCATTCTTCTTATTTCTGCTCCTCAAACTGGGCGATTTCAATGGCCTCATCTTCCAGTTTGCTGACGCTTTCTCCTGCACGCCCAGATCTGCTGTAGGATCCTGCCAGTGGATTCTTCATTTCAGACGTTGTACTTTTCAGCTCCAGATTTTCTATTTGGTTCCTTTTTACAATTCCTGTCTCCATCTCTCTCTTTTTAAAAAGATGTTATTTATTTATTCCTGAGACACAGAGAGAGAGGCAGAGACACAGGCAGAGGGAGAAGCAGGCTTCACACAGGGAGCCGGACGTGGGACTCCATCCTGGGACCCCGGGGTCATGCCCTAAGCTGCAGGCGGCGCTCACCTGCTGAGCCACCGGGCGCCCCTACTCATTGTTCCGTATTCCCATCTCGACCCTCTGCCCCGGGCCGGGATCCGTGTCTGTGCTGACCCCTGAGCCAGTGGGCACCCACGGTCACGAGCAGGCAACCCTGGCCAATGGATGAACATCAACAGGCAGCTCAGACCCGACCACGTCCAAACCCCAACTGCAGCCCGGGGAGCTCGGCCCACTGGTCATGGAGGCCCAATGTTGTTCCGTCTCCCTCGTACCCGTGTACCCAGGACATCCCAGGGCCACTGGCCTGCCACGCCCCACCTCTCACCCATCAGACCCCGTTGGAACCAGGCCGCTCCATGACCCTTCACCTCTGTGGTCTGCTCACACGCACGCCCGTCCTTCCCTCTTGCCCTCCCAACCTTCACCCCCAGCCTCACGCCGACACTGGGCACCCCATACAAAGCATGTGGTTGGTCTGCTTGTGGTCGGTCTCCCTCACGCAGACATCAGCTCTGGGTAGGGTGACCAGTGGTCCCCATTTGCTGGGCTTTAGAGCTGAGACTCTGGACCCTGTCAGCCCCTCAGTCCAGGGCAGACCCCTTGGTCCTCAGCTGCAGGGTCGGTGACCTCAGCTCCAGGGGCTGGGGCTCTGGGGCACCCAGTGGGGCCTCAGCGCCTGCTTGAGGAACGTGTGGGCACACAGATGTCCTAACGGCTCCCTGCAGTTCAGCTGTGAGCCCTGTGGGGCGACCTGACCACTACCTTTGGGCCTCCCCATCCTGGGGCCTGGGTTCATCAGGTGTGGCCTGAGTGGACATGGGATTTCCCGCTAGGCTGGGGGTCAGTGTTACCAGGGCGGGCCTGCCGGGCCGCGGGCAATGCGTGTGCTCTAAGACCTTGGTGCGGAGGTCGGGTTGCTGAGCACCACCGCCACTTGGTGGCAGCACACACGTAGACAGCTGGGAGGCTGGCACCCATGCATGCCCCTCCTCACCCATTCCCTGCAGCCCTGAGCCTCCTTGAGAGGAACCCAGTCATGGCCTCTGCTTGGGCCTCAGTTCCCCCATGTGGGGGAGGCCAGGGCTGCAGCAAGTCTTGAGGCACCCACACCTGGTCAGCTCCCGCGTCCCCTCCCTGCTCCACCTCCAGGCAGGCAGGGATTTCCAGGGGTAGCCCTGGGTCAGAGCCGGGGTCTGTCTGCATGGCCACGGGGCTCCGGGATGGTCCAGGTGAGGGGAGCAGGAACTCAGGACAGGGGCAGCCCAGCCACAGCCGGCTCGTGGGTCCCCCACCCCTCCTGGGCCTTGATGGGGAGGGAGCACCACCAGAGGACCCCCGGCCCCCAGGCCACAGCCTGCCAGCCCCTAAACCCTGACCCGGTGGGAGTGGGGGGCTGCGACCCGAGGCTGGGCCTCCCTGACCACCACCCCCCACAGGGTCCCATCCCTCTTTCAGCTCCTGGCTTGGCTTGGCCTTGGGCAGCCACCTTATGGGGACCCTGGAGGGGGGCTTCCCACATGTGGCCTGGGCAGGCCATGGGCTACCGCGTTTCCAGCCTACGGGGTGACCTCAGGGGCGGCCTGGGGGCTCGTGCGTGGTGGGGGTGCTGGCAGGGTCCACCTGCGGTCTGTGGTCCCACCCTCGCCTCCGGAGGCAATCCCACCGGGCCCCAGGATCCTCCCTGCCCACCCACGTGCCCAAGGGGCTGGTTGCCCTGCGGACCCCATCTCTGTTCTCAAGGCAAGAGGCCAGCTTGGCAGACACGTGTTTACTGAGTGTGGGGTGCGTACTGGCTTTGTGGGGGCAGCAGCCCCATTACGGCGGCGGGGGGACAGCGGAGCCAGGCCACGGGCTAGGAGGGCGTTTGCAGTGCCGCCGACCATTGGGGGCAGCCCAGGGCCTGTCCCTGCCGTCTGTGGGTCGGGTGGGGACGCCAGAGTCGGACGATGGAGCTCGGGAGGGGCAGCCGGCAGCCCTCAGGAGCCAGCGTGAGACTTCTGTGGGGCACATCCGACAGCCCAGCGGCCAGTGGGTAGCCCCTGGCCTGGGGCGTGGAAGTCCGTCGGGCTTGAAAGGCCTCCGTCTGGCTCAAAGTCCCATGGCTCAGGCCCCACGGCCTGGGTGCAGGTGAGGCACCTTTGGGCTCTGAGGCCAGAGGCTCTGGGGCCCAGGCGCTGCCCTCCTGCCCCCCAGCGCTCAGCCGGGCACTCGCTCGTGCCACACACGGCTCCTGGCCTCAGTCTGCTGTTCCCTGTCTGGCAGCTGGAAAGAGAGGAACGGGGCCTCGGTCACCCACCCCAGGCTTGCGGGGCCCCGTTCCCCCACCGTGCGCAGGAGGAAGGAGAGGCCCAGGCCCTTCCAGGCTGCCCAGCCCTGTGGAGCCCATGCGGGCCTGGACCCCGACCACTCCCTCTGACCCTGCTGGCCCACCCCCGTGTGGCCTGGAGGCTCCGGCAGTGCTGGGGGTCCACTCCCAGGTCACCTGGCCCATAGTCGGTGGAGCCCTGTCCAAGCACAGGCTCCCAGGGGTGACCGTCGCCCCTTCGGCCCGTGATCAGCTGGAGGTGACCTTGCTAGGGAACGGGACCCAGACTTGGGGTGGGGAGGAGGTGGAGGACACGGGTCTGAGAGACGCCCCAGGCTCTAGGGCATTTCCAGTGGGGCAGGGGCAGGCCTGGGGCTGCCCTGGGGGCGAGCCCCCCTTCCCGTCCCCTCTTGCCTCCAGGGCTCCCTCAGTCCCCTGTCCCCGCAGCAGCCGCACGGGCGATGTCTGCTCCCCACCTACATTCCACGGCCCTTCTCAGGACCCCCAGGCAAGGCCACCTGAGCCACACCCAGGACCCACAGGGTCAGCCTGGTCTCCTAAGCCTGAGCTCCCAGCAGTCTGGGCATCGGTGGCTTGGGTGGGTGAAGGTGGGCTGAGGGACATCCAGGGTTCCTGGACACTTGGCACCAGAGCCCTAGTCAGGGGTGGTGGGCACTCAGGGAGGAGGAAGCGGTTCCCCTGGTGCAGCGACACAGGCTGTGGGTGCTGGGGATGGGCCTCCGGGGTCCTTGATGTCCCAAGGCAGGGGTGGGGCCAGGCCCCTGCCTTCTATGCGGCTGCCTTCACCCTGGCTCCGAAGCCAGGCCTGGCTTCAGGGCAAATGGCCCTCCGTCCCCCAGCAATGCCCAGTCTCCCGTGTGGTGCCCACACGCTGTCCTCAGAATGGGAGACAGGCTCCAGGCTCAGCCCGTGGGTGTTCACTCCCCCTGCACCCCTGGGGCCCGGGACCCAGTGGGGTCACTCACGGCACCGAAGGTCACACAGCTGCTGGGGGGCAGAGAAGAGCATGTCGGTCCTCCGGCCCTGTAGGCGGGCCGGCTCAGTCAACACCAGCTGGTGTTGCCCTCCTCCCCTCCCCCCCAGCATCTCCTGAGAGGCAGGGCACCCCCAGGAGCTCTGGGGGAGGAGATCCCAGGGGCTTCATGATGGGAAACAGGTCTGGGGCTGCAGTGGGTGGGCAGGGCTGAGCAGGGCAGCACCACCCACCTGGATGCAGGTGTTGGGAACACAAGCCTCGTCCCTGGGAACGTCTACGAAGGCGACCGCAGGGCCTGCCATGAAGTCACCCTGGTGAGGAGGGGGCAGGTCACCAGCAGCGGGGGGAGGACTGGCCCTCTGCACCCCTGCACCCCAGGGGGCCTCCAGGGCCTGACTCAGGGCTTTGTGGGAGGTCGAGGCCTGCAGGAGACCCCAGGGGTCAGCCCCCGCCCAGGCCAGCTCACTGAGGCTGGAGGGAGGGCCGTGGCCCAGAGTGCGGGGCGGCAGGCAGGGGGCCACGTCTTCCTCTGCTGACACAGGTACACCTGGAAGTGGGCGGCCTCAGGCGAGAAGAAGGTGACCCGGAGGTGGCCCTGAGAGGCTGCTGGCTGGACGGTCATCTTCCAGGCTGTGGGGGTGGAGGTTTGAGGCCTGGGACCACCCCCTTCCCACCCTCCGTCCCAGGGACCCGAGACGCGTCAGGGGAGCAGAGGAAAGGGCATTATTTGCTGCGTCCACACCGCCTGGGCGGCCTCCCTGCCTCCCACGCAGAGCTCACCTTGGAAGCGTTGCCCTTTGAAAGGGCACCTCACCCAGAAGCCCCGGCTGGTGGAGAACTGTGGAGAGGTGGGGAGGCATGAGGCTGTGGCAGTGGGTGCGGGGGCTGGGGGCTGGGTGCTGGGACGGGATCCCAGGCTCCACCCTCGGAGGAGGATGGGGGCCGAGGGGTCACTGGGGGGCTGGGCTGCAGGGCGGGGCAGGGTGTGGGACTGTGTGTGGCTGCAGGCCCCCGGTGCCCCAGAGCCCCTTGCCTGCCCCTCCCTACGAGCTGGTCCTGCCCCAGGTGGGCTGTGGCCTGGCCCACTCACCTTGAGGCAGAGCTGGGGCTGCGTGTCCACCCGCGTGTACTGCACCTGCGGGGCGCTCAGGTCAGGCCCGTGACCACGCCCACCCCACCCCACCTGCTGGGTACTCACCCTGCCGTGGGCTGCGCGGCCCGAGTGCTCCAGCTGGTGGCAGAGTGCCCCTGGCCCCGGGCGCCAGCACAGGCTCACGTGGCCACTCACGGGACAGGCAGGCTCCCAGCTCAGGGCCTGGGCCCCCGGGTGGTAGTGGACGGCGTCCCACAGTGCCTCTGTGTCTGCGGGGACCCCCCCGGATACCCCCCCCCCGGGGCTCAGGTCAGCTCAGGTCACCTGCCTCGATGCAGTTCCCCTGCGGCTCTCAGGGCCGGGACCCCCGCGAGCCACTCTCAAGACGACTGGGCTCCTCCGGGGGAGCCAGGCCGCAGCCAGTGCCTCCCGGGAACTGGGCACACGCTTGTGCACACACGCAGCTCTGCAGACTCTGCCCCTGGAAGGACCGGCAGGGACACGCCTCCGGCTGCGCGCTCACCGGGGCAGGCTCGGGTGGGGGGGGGCGCTGCCCGAAGGGTTCACCCCTGTGTCCCTCGGACTGCCGCCAGCCCCTCTCCCTCCCCCTGGTCCACACCACAGGACACTTGCCATCCTCGAAGGGACAGGCCTGCATCCGCACCGCGTCAGGGGTCGCAGACCAGCCCTGCGGAGGGGCCGGGGTCAGCGCAGGCCGTGCCCCTCCCTCCGAGTCCTCCCCAGAGCCAAGGCCACACTGTCACTGACCTCAAGGCACAAGCAGGGCAGCTCTCGGCTGTAGGGCAGAGAGACGGTGCGGGAAAGCCCGTTGGCTGTCACCTGCGGGGCAGGAGGGGGCTTAGGAGCTGGGGCTACGGCGCGGGGCGGGGCACGGGGGCGTGGTCGCTGGCGGGGCGGGACCAAGGGCGTGGTCACGGGCGCCCCCGGGCGTGGTCGTGGGCGGGGCTACGACAGGTCGTGGTCGTGGGTGGGATTTGCCCCGGGGACGTGGTCACGGGCGTGGTCGTGGGCGGGGCTAGCCCAGGGCGTGGTTGTGAGGCAGGGCTTGCCCCGGGGGTGTGGTCGCGGGCGGGGCTAGCCCAGGGCGTGGTCACAGGGAAGGGCTGGGCCGGGGGCGAGATCAGGGGGCTGGGCTGGGCCCGGGGGCGTGGTCATGGGGCAGGGGAGGGGGGCGTGGTCACAGACAGGGCGGGGCAGGGGCGTGGTCGTGGGCGGGCCGGGGCCGGGGGCGTGGCTGTGGGCGGGGCGGGGCCGGGGGCGTGGCTGTGGGGCAGGTGATGGTGGGGAGCGTGGTCATGGGGCACGGGAGGGTGGGGTCGGGGGCGTGGTCGCAGACGGGGCGGGGCCGGGGGCGTGGTTATGGGGCAGGGGCGGGGCGTGGTCATGGGGCAGGGGAGGGCGGGGCGGGGGGGCAGGGGGCGTGGTCGTAGACGCGCTGGCGGGACCGGGGGCGTGGGCGGGGCCGGGGGCGTGGTCATGGGGCACGGGAGGGCGGGGTGGGGGCGGGGGGCGTGGTCGCAGACGGGGCGGGGCTGGGGCGTGGTCATGGGGCAGGAGAGGGCGGGGCGGGGGGCCGTGGTTGCAGACGGGGCGGGGCCTGGGCGTGGTCGGGGCGGGGCGGGGCTGGGGCGTGGTCATGGGGCAGGGGAGGGCGGGGCGGGGGCCTGGGGGCGTGGTCTGGGAGGGGGGGTTCTGGGCCAGGAGGGGTCCGGGGCTTGGGCCTGGGCTCACCCGCGCCGGGGCTCCCACGTCCTCACAGGTGAACCACTTGAGGCAGAGGCGGACATAGTAGTCGGAGTCCCCGGGGGCCTCGGGCGCCTGGACCCGAACGACCTTGCGGTCGCGGTCCACCCAGTAAGAGAACTTCTTGGCTAGAAGGGCGGCAAGTGGGGACCACGCCGGGACTAGGGGTCACTGGACAGAGGTCGACACCTGTCCTGAGAGCCTCGAAGTACGGACCCCTGCCAGGCCCCGGCAGCTGGGAGTCGCCCACCTGAGGCCCCTCCCGATTTCCCTGGTGGGTGACCCCAGATGCCCGGCCCCCAGCAACCTGAGGGTGTCCCTGGGGCTGCGGGGCCGTGTCCCACCCGAGGAGGGGGCTCACCGGAGCAGCCGGGCAGGTTCCTCCCCACGTCCTGGTCTCCACAGTCTGCAAATGGCACAGGGGTGGTGGGCCTGGCCCTCGGTGCCCAGCGGCTGGCCCCCTAGTTGGGCCTCAGCCCCAGGGGTTTGCAAAGTCTGTCCTCTTCCGGGGCCTGTGACCTCAGTGAAGCTGCTCAGCACGTGCCCTCCCCCTGCCCAGCATGTCCCTAGAAGCCCACGGCAGCTGGGCCTGGGCCACCCGGGCGCCCACCTTCCACGCGGTATTGCCGGTCCAGCTGGATCCCACAGAAGTGGGGGACTGTCCTCAGGGTGACGTAGAGGCTCTGAGCCACACCCACTTCGAAGCAGTCAAAATGCACCTGGAGCTGGGCATGTACAGGTGAGAGCCAGGTGGACCTGGGGCTCTAGCTACCCCTCCCTGGCCAGTCAGCTCCCCCTCAAGGCTGGAACCCAGGACAAGGGGTCGCCAGTCCCGGGGCTTGGGTGGGTCGGGTGTCCAGGAGCAGCCAGGGGACAGCTGCTCCTGCCTGGCAAAGGCCTCGGGCTGGGCCAGCAGGTCTGGGTCAGGCCCTGGCCTCACCTGCCGCCCCACCTGCAGTCGGCGGGAGGCTCGGGAGACCCGCACGCTTTGACACCGTGTCTCCTGGGTGTCGACATTCATGGAGCAGGCCTCCAGGCCCCGAAGGCCCTCTGGGGGAAGGGAGGGGCCGTGCAGGCCTGGTCAGACCAGGGGCTCGAATCCTCTCCGTGAAGAGCAGGTAGTGGGGATCTCTGAGCCGCCGTGCCCCTCGGATTGTTGTGTAGTCAAAGCAGCCTGAGCACCCCCGGCCCCTCCCTGGGTGATCCCACGGTCACACGGGGCTGCCTCTCACCGTGCAGCGTCAGGGAGGCCTGCACGCGCAGGACCAGGGAGCAGTCATTGCGGGGGGCGCACTTCATGGCAGTGGACAGCATCAGGGCCTCCAGAACCGACGGGGACAGGGACCTGGGGGTGTGCCGGCAGAAGCTGTTAAAGATGTTCCCTGGGGAGGAGAGGAGGGGGGTGAGTGCCCGGGGCTCCCCAGGGCCCAGGAAGGCTTTGTGGGTGGCTCAGCCAGTGGCAAGGCTCAGGGACAGCCTGTCCGGGGAGGGGACCCACTGTCTTGCCCCAGTGCAGCCAGAGAACTGGCCCCCAGTGAACAGTGGACCTACCCCTGAGCCGGCTGTCTACCGGGCACCAGGAGAGGCCAGGGTGGGCAGGAGGCTACACCTCAACGTAGGAGCTGCTGCCCCACCTGGCCAGCACAGGTGCAGTGGAGCCCACCTTCTGCTAAGCTGGCCACCCCCTTGCCTGTGTTAAAGCTGGGCAACAGAACAGGCCTGCTGGGGGCATGGGGTCATGACCCCCCGTTCACAGGTCAGCAGGTACACTGGCCCCGAGGCCTTGGTGCAGCCGGGGTCTCAAGTCCAAGCACCAGGGCTGAGCAGAGTTGTGGCCTTCGCTTCACTGGGGACTGTGGGGTTAGTTCCCTCTGAGCCGCGGAGCCCTGGGGAGGCCCGTGCCCCATAGCCGGCGGCCCAGGTGCCCTCCTGCACAGGTGGTGGCTCCTCTGCAGGTGTGAGGGACAGCAGTCAGGCCTGGTGTCGGGGGCGGTGGAGGAAGTAACCCCCACGTGGGACTGTGTGTCCAGGAAGGGGAAGGTGTGTGTGCTCAGTGGGTGCTTGGGGACCAGGGGCCCCCAAGGCAGACCCTCAGGGATACGTCAGGAAGATCTCGCTGGGGCTGGACCTCGGGTAAGTGCTGGCACCACAGGCTGGGAGGCCCCCGCCCTGGGGAGCTGACGCAGGACCTGGAGGTGCACAGCAGGGCCCCCCATCCCACCCGGCCTGGGGCCGCAGGTGGCTTCTGCTCTGGGAGCTCCTCCAGCCACATGTGGGCAGGCGGGCTGTGGAGGACGGTTTCAGGAAGGGGAGGACAGTGACGCCCTCGAGGGGACCGGGGGTGAACCCCACAAACTAACGTGTTGCTGTCTGCAGGGGTCGGAGGGGGGGGGCAAGGGGAGCCCACTTCCAGCCTGAGCCGAGGAAAAGTTGAGAGCCTGGGGAGATCAGAGTGCTGGCGTGTGCAGGACAGAGCGTGAGACAGGGGAGTCCCGGACTACACTCCCCACACGTCCACGCTGTGTGTACGCGTGCGCACACGCACACGAGTGAGGGAAGCAGCCCAGGGGACCCCAGGGACAGTGGCCTGCACTCACGCGGGGCGGCGTCCCTGCTCCCTCCCAGCCGGGCCGGGGCAGGCACCTAGTCTGCAGGAGTCTGGCCTCTGCCTTGACAGCGACAGCTGGCGGATTAGCCTCAGCTTGAGTTCTGCTCTCATCCCGCCCAGTGCGCCTTAAAAGCAAGACCCCAAAAAGTTTAAGCTCTGCCCAAATAACTTAACTGTCTTCCAGGAGAGCCTCAAAGAATAAATATTCCTCATAGGAATAAAACCACATATCCAGCACACAACAGGGGACAATTCACAATGTCTGCCGGCCAACAAAAAATTACAAGCTGTGCAAAGAAATCGGGAAAATACAATGAGGAGAAGAATCGATTAAATTGAAATGGGTGCAGGTTTTAGAATTGGCAAGTCAAGAACATGAAAGTCATTATTACAGCTGTTTTCCATATGTTCAAACAGTTCATTACAAAGATGGCAGATTAGACAGGGAGACAGAGCTCAAACCCAAGTTCTAGAAAAAAATGTAACATCTGAGATGAAAAATACATCAGATAGGATTAGTAGCAGATTAGATGTTTAGAAAAATTTTGGGGAGCTTGACATAGCTGCAGACAGTCTCCAACAGTAGGCGGAAGGAGCTAGTGGTGGCGGTGATGTGATAACAGAAGCAGAAGCCGCACAACTGCAGTGACGCATCGAGCGTCCGGAGGGTCCCCGGAGGAGTGGGGGGAGTGAGAAAGAAAATGCGAAGAAACAGGTATCTCCCCGACTTGATGAAAACATAAACTCACTGATCCGAGAAGTCGGTGAGCGCTAGTATAAGAGAGACGAAAAAAGTACGAGGCACACCCCCATGAATTCGCTGGGAGCCAGTGGCACAGAGAGCAGGGTGGGAGCCCCCCCCCCCCTGAGGAAGAAGACACTCGTGTGTACAAAGATCACGAGGGTAAGCGCAGCAGTGAGCTCCTTGCGGGAGCTGAGCTGCGCTTCCTGTGGACCCCCAGAGAGCTTGGGAAACACGGGCTCCGTGGACTTCCTTAGCGTAGAGAAGCTGAAAGATTCTTCGTCAGAAGACCCAAACTACCAAGAAAATAAGAAATATTAGTCCCTTGGGTAGGAAGGGAAATGGTACCAAATGGAATAAAGAACACCAGAAAGGACAACCACGTGGCAGATACACAAGGTATTTTCTCATGATTTATATCCATTTAGGGACCTCTGGGGGGCTCAGCGGTTTAGCGCCTGCCTTCAGCCCAGGGCCTGATCCTGGAGACCCAGGATCGAGTCCTGCATTGGGCTCCCTGCATGGAGCCTGCCTCTCCCTCTGCCTGTGTCTCTGCCTCTCCTCTCTGTGTCTCTCATGAATAAATAAATAAAATCTTAAAAAAAAAATCCATTTAAAGGAGGATTGACTGTTTACACAAAACAATAATAGTAATGTGCTGTGGAGTCTAGAACACACGTAGAAGGGAAGGGTGTGACTACAAAGCAAACGCCTAGGCTCGGTGGCGAGAGGGGGGCTGGCTCAGCCCATTGGGCCTCTGACTCTTGGTTTCTACTCAGGTCTGATCTCGGGGTCGTGGGATCGTGGGATGGAGCCCCACGTCCTTGGGATCCGTGCACTGTGGAGAGTCTGTTTGAGAGTCTTGCTCTCTGCTCCTACCCCCACTTGCTTTCTCTCTCTCTCTGTCTCTGTCTCTCTCTCTCTCAAGATAATAAATAAATCTTTAAAAAAATAAAATTTTTATTTTATTTATTTTTAAAAAGTTTTTTTTTTTTTAATTTATCCATTCACGATAGACACAGAGAGAGAGAGAGAGGCAGAGACACAGGAGGAGGGAGAAGCAGGCTCCATGCACCGGGAGCCCGATGCGGGACTCGATCCTGGGATCCCAGGATCGCGCCCTGGGCCGAAGGCAGGCACCAAACCGCCGAGCCACCCAGGGATCCCCCCAAAATAAAATTTTTAAAACACAAATGGATGGTAGAGATGGAGCTGCCCTCCGGGAAAGATGCTTAGGCTCTCCCTGAAGCGGTGCATCTTCACTTGGAGGGAGAATATAATGAGTTAAAGATACACATTATAAACACACACACACACACACACACACACACACACACACACATAAAAAAAAACCCACCCACCAAAGCAATCACAGTAACAAAGAGTTTGAACTCTTAAGTCAACGAAGGAAGCAGAATGAAATCACACACACAGAAATAACGAACCCACATAAAGGCAGAAGAAAAAGTTAATGAAGAAGAGATGGAACAAATAAGTAGGAAGATGATTAATTGAAACCTAACCATCTCAATGATCATAGGAAATGTAAATGTTTAATACCATAGTTAGGCAAAGGCAAAGGTTTTCAGATTGTATAAAAAAGCAAGACACAACTATAAGCTGCTTATAAAAAACACACTTTAAATGGGAAGACAAAGACACAAATGCAAAAAGGCCCGGCACACTAGCACTAATCAAAAGGAAGACGGAGTAGTTGGGACCAGACAGCATGGATTTCACGGCAGAGAATATTAGGAGAGACAAGAATATTCATTTCAGAATAACAGAGGGAGCAATCCACCAGGAGGATGTAACAAGCGTAAGTTGATATTATGCTCTTAAATTCAGAGTTTCATAGGAGATGAAACAAAACATCCCTACAAAGGGGGGATAGGCAAACCCACAATTATAGTTGACTGCAACCATCTTCCCTCTCTACTTGACAGAACAAGTAGGCAGAAAACCAGAAGGAACCGGGTGGCGTTGTGTGACACAACCCGCCGGATCGACTGTATCGGCATCTATGGAACACCCCCTCCAACAACAGTATAATCTGCGTGTTTTTCAAGTGTACACGGAGCATTTATCAAGAGAGACTATGTGACCCATAAAACAGTCTCGATAAATTTAAAAGGATTCTGATCAAGCAAACGATCTTCTCTGATCAAAATGGAATTAAATTAGAGATCAAATAAATGTTTCAAGGGGAACCTGGTGGCTCAGTCAGTTAAGCATCTGACTCTTGGTTTCGGTTCAGGTCACGATGTCTGAGTCCTGGGATGGAGCCCCGCGTCGGACTGTGCACTCAGCACGGAGTTGACTTGAGAGTCTCTCCCTCCCCCCCACCCACTCATTCTCTCTCTTCCTCTAAAATAAATAAATTAATTAAAAAAATATTTCTGGGGCAGCCCTGGTGGCGCAGCGGTTTAGCGCCGCCTGCAGCCCAGGGCGTGATCCTGGAGACCCTGGATCGAGTCCCACGTCAGGCTCTCTGCATGGAGCCTGCTTCTCCCTCTGCCTGTGTCTCTGCCTCTCTCTCTCTCTCTCTGCATCTCTATGAATAAATAAATAAAATCTTTAAAATATATATATATATATATTTCTGGAAAACCTCCCAATATTTGGAAACTAAACAATATACTTCTAAATAACCCTTGGGGCAGAGAAGATATGAAAAAGGAATTTAGAAATTACTTTGAACTGAATGAAAAGATAACATAGAAAAGCATTTGGATGCTGCCAAAGCACTATTTAGAGGGGTGGGGAATTTGTATCACTAAACTACATTTAGGGAGAAAAAAATCTCAAATTAGTGACCTCGGCTTCCACCTCAAGGAACTAGAGATAGAAGAGTAAATGCAGACGCTTATATTAATGCTAAGTTATATGTCAATTAAATCTCAAACTGAGGAAGAGTAACAAAACCCAAAGTAATCAGAAGGAAAAAAAAATAAAGATCAGAGTGGAAACCAATGAAATAGGAAACAGAAAAAAAAAAAAAAGAAATAGGAAACAGAAAAATAGAGAGAAGTCAATGAAAACATATGTTTAAGAAAGAAATACTATCAGTTGTACATGGATTCTTCCAGAAAACCGATGAGGAGGGAATAGTTCGGAACTCGTTCTCTGATATGAAAACCTAACCAAAACATTACAAGAAAACTATAGATATCTCATGGCCGTAGAGCAGAACTCTTTTTTTTTTATTTAAAAAAATTTTTTTTTAATTTATGATAGTCACAGACAGAGAGAGAGAGAGGCAGAGACACAGGCAGAGGGAGAAGCAGGCTCCATGCACCGGGAGCCCGAGGTGGTATTCGATCCCGGGTCTCCAGGATCGCGCCCTGGGCCAAAGGCAGGCGCCAAACCGCTGCGCCACCCAGGGATCCCTAGAGCAGAACTCTAAACAAAATTTTAGTAAATGGAATCCAACAACATATAAAGGGTAGCACAAAACTACCAAGTATGATGGTCCTAGGAATACAAGATTGGCTTAATGTTAGAAGATCAAACAGTATAATTAATTGTGTTAACAAATTTTGGAAAGCACATGTGATTATCTCAATAGTCATAGCAGAATTATTTTGGAAAGTCCAGTATCTATTCCTAATAAAAACTCAGCAAACAAGGAATGTAAGGAAATGTTCTCAATCTAATGAAGACCATCTGTGGGAAACTTACAGTTAATATTATGTTTGCCCGTTGAAAGAAGGATTGTTTTCCCCAAAAGTCAGGAACAAGACCGGGATTCCTGCTCTGAGCACTTCTACTCAACGTTGTATTAGAGGTCCTACTTAATGCAATAAGGCAAGAAAAGAAACTTCCTTTTCAGTTTGGAAAGAAGTAAAGTGGTCTTCATTCACGGATGACATAGCTGTCTCTGTAAAAATCTAATCTACAGAAAAGATACTAGAAGTAATGAATGAGTTTGGCAAATTGCAAGAATCAAGGTCAATATACAAAAACACACCGTATTTCTGTGTGCTAGCAAAGAACAATAGCCAATTGAAATTTTTTTAAATACCATTTACATTTGCTAAATGTAATACATAAAACTATGAAATACTTACGGACAAATCTGACAAAAGATGTACAAAATCTATGTCCTGAAAACTATACAACATGGCTGAGAGAAATTAAAGAAAATAAAATAAATGGAGAAGTATGCTGTGTTCATGGGGCAGAAGACTCAAAATTGCTAAGATGTCAATTCTCCCCAAATCGATCCATAGATTCAATGAACTTTTTTTTTTTTTGATTCAATGAACTTTTGATCAAAATCCTTTTCGTAGAAGACCTGTTTCTTCCCCCAGAAACTGGCAAGCTAATTCTAAAATTTACTTGGGAATGCAATGATTCTAGAATAGCCAAATCATCTTTGTTAAAAAAACAAATCTGAAGACCAACACTGCCTAATTTCAGGACTTATAAGTAATCAATTAGGGATTAGGACAGTGGGGTATTGGCATCAAGTGGATGGAACAGAAGAGAGTCCCCACATAGACACACCCATGTGTGGACGGGGGACTCATGGCAAACATCCTGGGCAGCCCAGTGGGAGAGGGACGGTCTTTACAACGAATGTGCTCGGTCGACTGGATGTCCATAAGCAAACAAACAAGCAAGAACTTTAATCCAAACCTTGTACCACACACAAGGTCACACCAGACAGACTGTTGATTTAACTATAACATCTAAAACTGGGATCCCTGGGTGGCGCAGCGGTTTGGCGCCTGCCTTTGGCCCAGGGCGCGATCCTGGAGACCCCAGATGGAGTCCCACGTCGGGCTCCCAGGGCATGGAGCCTGCTTCTCCCTCTGCCTGTGTCTCTGCCTCTCTCTCTCTCTCTCTCTGTGACTATCATAAATAAAAAATAAAAAAATAAAAAAAAAAGATTTATAACATCTAAAACTACGACACTTTTAAAAGAAAACATAGTAAAAAAAGTATCTTTGTGACCTTGAGTTAGGCAAAGATTTCTTAACTACAACACAGAATCAAGGCGGTAGATGAAAAAATCGATAAACTGGACTTCATAAAAATGTATCTCTGAGAGACACCAGTAAGAGCATGAAGAGACAAGTCACAGGCTGAGGGAAACGCTTGCAGATCGCGTATCTGGGAAGGAACTGGTCTTCAGCGCCTGGAAAGACCTTCCCACATTGAATAATACGGACACCAACAGCCCAGCAAGGAAGATGCAAACAGGTTCTTCACCCCGAGGACAGAGTGGCCGCTGAGCACGTGGGGAGGCGCTCACCGGCAGCAGACACTAGGAGAGGCGCATTTAGCCCAAGACGGCTGTGGTATGCGTGAGGACGGCAGACGGGCCGGGGCCGCCGGCTCCCGTGCAGGTGCAGGTTCAGGTGCCTACAAATGCGCACCCGCAGACATTGCTACTGGGAATGTCCGAGGGCCCACGACGTCCTTGGAGGTGAGAGTTCCGCTGCCATGTGATGCAGCCATTCCAAGCCTCCACACGAACCCACGAGTGATGACAAAAACACAATGTTGATTGTGGTTTAATTGTTAGTAGCCCCAACCCAGATGTCCGTCAACAGGTGGATGGCGGGCAGACTGTGCACAGCCATGCAGTGGAATGGGCTTTTTTTTTTTTTTTTAAGATTTTATTTATTTATTCATGAGAGACACAGAGAGAAGCAGAGACACAGGCGGAGGGAGAAGCAGGCTCCCTGCAAGGAGCCTGACGCAGGACTTGATCCTGAGACCCTGGGATCACACCCTGGGCCGAAGGCAGATGCTCAACCACTGAACCACCCAGGCGTCCCTCTCCTTCTCTCTCAAATAGATAAAATAAATATTTAAAGAAAAAAAAAAAAACTAATGCTATAAAGGAAATTTCTTTCGTCCTCCCATCTACACCGTGTCTAAGAGGGCAGCAAGTACCCAAACACCTCCCCAGGACTGGTGAGATGTCTTACTGAGCTTGACCCCACAATTGGAGGTTTCTCCCAACTCAGTTTAAGTTTATGGAAGATCAGAAGTGGGAAAAATAAAATAATATGTTTTTTTAAAAAAAGCCTTAAGTACGCAGAGTAAAACTGTCTTCATATCCTGTGGGTTTGTCTTCATCATGAAAAGGGGGTAGACCAGGGATGGGCGAGGAGGTCACAGGCTCCTGCCACCTGCTCTTCCCAAACTGATGAGTAAATTTTTTTAGAGATTTTATTTATTTGAGAGAAGGAGCGAGTGAGCAAGAGACATGAGTGGAGGAGGGGCAGGGGGAGAAGCAGGCTACCTTCTGAGCATGGAGCCCAACCTGAGGCTTGATCCTGCAGCTCCAGGATCATGACCTGAGCCAAAGGCAGACACCAGCCAACTAAGCCACCCAGGCGCTCCCAAACTGCTGGATATTAAACAAAAAATAAAACCAGTGAATAGCTGGGCTGTTAGGAAGGCTGTCAGTGATAAAATCCTCCCACGCCGCTCACAGTTCTAAACAATCACCTGCATCTGGCATGGCCCCGGCCCGGTGTGTCCTCAGCCCACCCTTGTCTTGGAGCTAATGTAACGGGTGGGATCTGATGGACTCTTCTGAGCCTTCCAGAGGGACCCCCCTCCAAGAGCAGTGGCTAGAGTCCCAGGGGCCCCCCAAGGAGACAGCCAAACTGCCAGGTGTCCACAGACTCCATGGTGAAGCCAATGGGCAGCCAGGTGATGCGGGAACGGGCAGGGAGGCCTAAGGTTCCCTTGCCATGAAGGCCACCTGTAGAGCCTTGTGCGCAGCATTCCTGGGGGAAGCCACATGTTTCAGAGTCCTCTTTCCACCCACATGCTCCTCATGAGTGTGAAAATGTCTTCTCTGCAAGGAACGAGAAATCCACATCTCTTGATCTTTCCTGGGAAAAAAAGCAGACCTATTCCAGCCAACTGAGAAAAGGAACAAATCAGAATTAAAAAAAAAAAAAAATAGGGCAGCCCAGGTGGCTCAGCTGTTTAGAGCCTGCCTTTGGCCCAGGGCATGATCCTGGAGTCCCGGGATCTAGTTCCGTGTCAGGTTCCCTGCATGGAGCCTACTTCTCCCTCCTCCTGTGTCTCTGCCTCTCTCTTTGTGTCCCTCACGAATAAATAAACAAAATCTTAAAAAAATAAAATAAAAAAGGTGGAGCCATAGCAGAGAAGGGCTTGTGGGGAACATGGGAGGTAATGAGCCGTATAGAGGGAAAGCTGCCTATTGTAGAATAAAATGTGTAAGACCGGGCTCTTGCCCCAGACCAGCTGACAGTGTCGAGGAGAAGAGACACAAGTGTGCTAAATTATTTGTGGTGCAAAACGGGAACAAGCAGTCGTTGTCACTCTGTGGAGACCATTGGGAACCCCACATTTATCATGAAGACTCGTAGGAGTCTCCCCATGGGAGTAGTAAATATATTTGGTCTTTTCAAAGATCTAAAAAATGCCGCAGAGCCTTATTATAAGAAGGCCTAACAGATGTATTTTTAAAAGGAGAAATAGGAACTCAAAAGGAAGAAGTGGGTTACAAAAGGGAACAGCGAACACAGGAATTGGTGAAATGTGGTGGTGAATTTAAATTCCTATCAACAAAGAAGGGGAGGAGAGAGAAAGACTCCTATGTGTTTAAAAACAATTCGGGAGTTTCTTTTCCAGTAATACGCTGGACCCTGCGATCTGAGCCAACTCTGCTGCTGAAAACAACTAACAAGGCTGGAGGAACAACTATGCATATAAAAAGGTTCACAAAAACTTGTCAAAGCTGAGGAAAGCATCAGGCTTGTGAGGACAAAGTGTGAGAAAGGGCAGAGGGATGCAGAGCTCAGGAAGCCACGTCTGCCGGGGCACTGCAGAACTGCCCCACTATCACCCTGTATCGGGGGGATTTGGGAGGAACCCCTAGCCTGGGCCCTGTTGAGTGGCTACTCTGAGCACACAGGGAAGAACAGAGAGCCTCCCATAACCTCTGGTGGGTCTGGGTGCCGGTCCCAGGCCTGGTCTGCATCCCTAGGAAGGCCCAAGACACCTCAATCTGTTTTTAAACTCAAAATGGTCCTGACTGTCTCACATTACCTCTGGGTACCACTCAGAAACTAAGGGGAAATCTGGCCCAGGGGGAACTGCCTTCATCCTAGGCCTCGGGGAACACCAGGAATCATTTGCAGAAGGCACTGAGCAGACACATTTAAAGATAAATATGTTAGAAAACAAAACACCAGCAGGGAAACCCAGCAGAAATGACAGGCCACAGACAGCCCTGCAGAGTCTTCCAGCGACAGACGCACCAGATGTGAACTACAGACCAGCCACCCCAAGACAAGCTTGAAAGTACGTGCAGTGGTAGAAAAAAAAAAAAAAAAACTACAGTTGGAGCAAGCACAGTCGACATAAACAGAGTTTCTAGAAACGAAACCCAAGGAAATAGAAATTTAAAAATGCAACAAGTGACTTTAGAGTAGACTGGACCTCACTGAAGAGAGAAGTACTGAAGCAAAAGATCGCAGCAAATGACCCAGAAGGCCGCAGAGACAAAGAGATGGAAAATATGGCAGAGACATAAAGCAATGTGGTGAAAGAAGTAAAATGGCCAAGGTGTCCCCAGGGAAAGGAAAGAGGGTGGACAGGGCTGCCGGCTAGCTTTTCTTTTTCTTTTTTCTTTTTTCTTTTTTTTTTAAGCCGGCTAGCTTTTCAAAGTCTCACACAACAAGGTAAAAGTATAGGCCAGTCTCCTGTATAAATATAGTTGCAAAATCCTAAATAAAATTTTAGCAATTTGACTTAATAATATATTAAACACGACCGGATAGGATTTGTTTCAGGACTCCAAGTGTGGTCAGCATTAGAAAATCTATTAGTACAATTCGCCTCACTAAAAGAATTATAAAGGGGGGAGTAACTGTATGATTATTTTCACAGATGCACAAAGTTTTCATAAAATTCACTTTCTATTCAAGACAAAAGAAAGTTTAAAAAACTAGGAAAAGAAAGGCACCTCCTTGCCTAGGTGGAAGCCATCTCCTTCAGAGGCCCCATAAGCCTGGTTATGACTGGTAAGTCTTGGAAGTCACTGTAATAAATATCAGGTCTAAGATGAGTGGTCCCCTAGTGATTGGAGCCAGATCTGTAAGACCAGAAACAAACATAGGTTTGTAAACTGTCATCACTTGCAGAATATGTGATTATTTATATACAAAAACTTAAGAGATTCAATGGGAAATCTTTTTTTTTTTTTTTATTTTTTAGATTTTATTTCTTTATTCATGAGAGACACACAGAGAGAGGCAGAGATACAGGCAGAGGGAGAAGCAGGATCCCTGCGGGGAGCCACCCAGGCATCCAAGACTCAAGGGAAAATCTATTAGAAATAACAATGAGTTTTTAACAAATGTGTTGGATACAAGATTAATATAGAAAAATGACATTACTTTTGGACACCTGGGTGGTTCAGGCAGTTAAGAGTCTGCCTTTGGCTCAGGCCATGACCTGGGGTCCTGGGATCCAGCCCACATCAGGCTCCCTGCTCAACGGGAGTCTGCTTCTCCCTCAGCTCCTCCACCCCTACCCCCCACTTGTGCTCTCTCTCAAATGAATAAATAAAATCTTTTTAAAAAATAGCATTGCTTTACCTCAGCAACACCAGCCAGGAACTATAATAAAGTAAAGAAAACATTCACAGTATCCTTCAACCTCTGAAGAGCATAAATAAAAGCTTTGAGGAAAACCTGAATAGTTGGAAAGGCATACCATGTTCATGGTTGGAAGACTCAACTCTGATAAGATGTCATTTCTGTCTCAAAGTAATCAATACATCCAATGCAATTCTGATCAAAACGTGTGATATGATAACTTATAATAAGAAATATGGGGATGCTTGGGTGGCTCAGTGGTTGAGCATCTGTCTTGAGCTCAGGGTGTGATCCCGGGGTCCTGGGATGGAATCCCATATCAGGCTCCTCTCAGGGAGCCTGCTTCTCCCTCTGTCTGTGTCTCTGCCTCTCTCTGTCTCTCATGAATAAATAAATAAAATCTTAAAAAAAAAAAGAAATATGTATTGATCTGTACCCATTATCTGGTGTAGGGACCCTGAAACCCTTGGAATTTCCCAAGAGATAAGCGCTAATAGGGTGTCTTTTGTTCTTCATCAGGAACCACTTTCAACCACACCTGAGTCTATGTTAATGAGGTTAAGTTCTGGAAAGCCCCTGAGGATGGGGGCTTGTTGCCAGGGAAATCAACCACCTGATGACCTCTGGGGAGGGGATAGGAGCTGGAGGCCGAGTCAGTCACCAATGAATTCATCAATCTTGCCTTTGCAAAACCCTCCCTAAGGGCGTCCATAAAACCCTAAAGGACAGGGTTTGGAGCACTTCTGGATTGGTGAGCATGCAGAGCTGGGAGAGTGGCAACCCCAGGAGGCATGGGGGTCTCCATGCTCCCCTTCCTGCACCCCTTCTATATGTTTTTTCTAGGATTATATCCTTTTATAATACATTGGTTATCTGGCAAGTAAAACATTCTCTGAGTTCTGTGAGCCAATCAAGTAAAGTAACTGGACCCAAGGAGGACTTGTGGGAGCCTCTGGCCTGTAGCCAGTTGGTCAGAGGCCTAGGTGACACCCCAGACATGCTGGTGTTTGAAATTGGGGGCAGTCTGTGGGCTGAGGCTAAACTGGTGGTCTAGATAACTTGGAACCAAGTTGCTCGATGATATTATAAAATACACATTGGTTCTCTCCAAAATAAGCAAATAAATCTTTTTAAAAAACGCAGGAGGGGATCCCTGGGTGGGGCAGCGGTTTAGCGCCTGCCTTTGGCCCAGGGCGCGATCCTGGAGACCCGGGATTGAGTCCCACGTCGGGCTCCCGGTGCATGGAGCCTGCTTCTCCCTCTGCCTATGTCTCTGCCTCTCTCTCTCTCTGTGACTATCATAAATAAATAAAAGTTAACAAAAAAAAAAAAATTAAAAAAATGCAGGAGGTGCCTGAGTGGCTCAGTTGGTTGAGCGCCTGACTCTTGATTTTGGCTCAGGTCAAGATCTCAGGGTTGTGAGATCCAGCCCCATGTCGGGCTCTGCCCTCAGTGGGGAGTCTGCTTGGGATTCTCCACCTCCCTCTGCCTCTGCCTCTGCCACCGCACCCCCCGCCATGCTCATGCATGCTCTCTCTCCAAAATAAATATATACATCTTTAAAAAATACACACATTGGAAAACATCTACTGAAACTCTCAGGAAACTTGCCAAACGATCAAAAACTCCTATTGAAGAAGTGAAGGTGTACACAATGCTAAGACCCTTATTTAAAAAAGCTATTTATTGTAAAAATGAAATTTAGATACTCTAAAGCTCACCAAAAAACCCCCCACAAAACATAGCTTCATGAATTCTGACAGAGCAGAGCGCCGATCACCGCCAGGTAGTGGGTCCCCAGCTAGGCCTCATGCCTCACTCGCCCAGAACCGGCCCGCTGGCTTCTTGGCATTTCTTCACTGGTTTCACCACCCGGATGAGCCCCACACACAGACTTGAGGCTGGCCTATTTTTCAAACTTGGTTTGTCTGCTCTGTCGCTTTGTCTACACGTCTCCTCCTCCTTTTGCAGAATCAGGCTCTTTGTCGTGCCAGGCGTCCCCGGGGCACGGCCGCACCCAACCTCAGGCCCCTGCATTTCTGGCAAATGGGCCACAGGACCCCGAGGCCCGGCTGTGCTCAGGGTCCAGTCCCTGGCAGGACTAGCGCTGCTGCCAGATGCCTTCAGGAGGATGCCTGGCTGTGTGGCCTCCGCCAGGTTTGACGCTAGCATCACCCGCACTCAGGTCGTTGGGAGGCGCAAAATGGTGACAACATTCTACCGTTTTGTTTCCACCTATTAGCTGGAACTTCCTCCGGGGTGGCATTCCCAGAAGAGAGGCAGGGTCAAGGCTGGACTTCCAGCTTTCGAGGTGAGCACTTGGTTCCCTGTCATCTGCAGAAGATGAAGAGTTTCCTTTTTTAAAAAAACAATATCATTATGAATATGTGTGTTCACACAGGTTGCAATTTATAGAAAATTTTTTTAAGCTCAAATGATATCCTCTTGGCTAATGGGAGCTTCTTCAGGTTGGCTCCAAGCACTTTTTTTTTTAAGATTTTATTTTTAAGTACTTTCTACACCCAACGTGAGGCTCGAACCCACAACCCCTGGATCAAGAGTTGCTTGCTCCTGTGACTGAGCCAGCTGAGTGCTCCCTAAAGTTCTGCTGACATGGACCAAAGTCTTGGAGAGCGTCCTTGCTCTCTGGTATGACAGGACGTCCTAGGTTCTTCTAGTACATCCTCTGCCCCAGACTGGGAGGCAGCCACTTCTCCGGGAAGCCCTGCCTGGTTTCTTTAGGTGGGAAATGGTGTTTTGCGGCCGCAGCCTGGACACGGGGGAGGCTCCTGGCTCCACGCTGGTCGTTGGTTCTGGGATCTTCCTGTAAAACAGGCAGCAATGTATGTACATAAACCCAAGGGTGACTCCTGGGGTCACGTGTCCACTACCAGTTCAGAGTAAAGGTTTCACATGACCTTTGCTACGTGACATCTGTTTCTCCGCCCTTCTGTGCAGGGAAGGCTGACCCACAGGAACACGGGAAATAGAGGGCAAGCCCAGCCTGCCGTCCGCTATACCCCATGTCACATACTCCAGTCCTGGCCACGGCACTAACCATCAGGGTGAGAAGTGGTAAAAACAGGTCTTGGCATAAAATCGTCTTATTCTTTCCTCATTTCTTATGTCTGTCACCACCTATATAATGAGTGTAAAGCCATGACGTCCCATACTCTCTCCCTCTTAACATACGGCCGGTGCGCAGCTAGCCTCGTGCAGGGCCCACACCCTTTCTGACGTTTGCCCCATGGGTCAGCTTGGCTGCCCAAAGCTCGTCCCCTAGCAGACGCCTCACAGGGCTCTGGGGTCGGTATCCCCAGCGTCTCTGCTCGTACAGTGCCGGGAGGTCGCTATTCTGGTACTGGAATATACTTGAGGGATGCCGGGGGGTGGCGGGGGTGCTCAGCAGGTGAGCGTCTGGCTTTGGCCCAGGGCGTGACCCCAGGGAGCCTGCTTCTCCCTCTGCCTGGGTCTCTGCCTCTCTCTCTCTCTGTCTGTGTCTTTCATGAATAAATAAATAAAAATCTTTTTTTTTTTAAAAAGAAATATACTTGACACGCAACACTGTAAATTTAAGGCGCACCCCCTGGCCTGACACATTTATACATTGTGGCTCGGTTCCCGATGTGTCCGCGATGTGTCCACCGCGCTCGTATTGTGCCACATACATTTCTTTTCTGTGGCTGCAATAGCGACTTTGACGACTGAAATACAATTTTCCTGCCATATTCACGGCGCTGCGCATTCCATTTGTCTGTTTCCTTCCGCTGGGAAATGTTGGAAAGTCTTTCCGTCATAATTGCCTGCTCTTGTTGCCCACATGCCCAAAAGATTTTTCTCTCTCTTTAAGATCCATTCACTTTACTGGACTATGTCTTGGTGTTTGATATTCGGGACCCTGATATTCAGGACTCTTGGGCATATGGTTTGCCTTCACCATAGCTAGTTTCAAGAAAAAATTTTTTGATCTTCTGAGAACTATAGTACTCAGTATTTATTTCTTCTGTCACCTTGGGTTTCCTCTTCAGCATCTGTAGTTGGGACTTTGTTGGCCTGTCTGCAACACTTACCGTTTATTCACACATCATTTTAATCTCTTTCTTCTTTATTTTTTAAAATAGCCTCTTTTGGCCTTGTATTTCTCTTGGGTGTTTAATATTAGGGTCTGTTCACTCTTGGGTTCTTCTAGTACAGTCTTCATCTCTGAAACTACTTTTCCTTTATTTCTAATTCTCTCTGTTGTCACCTCAGCTTCGAGAATTTCCAGATTTTGTTCATATGCATCATTTTCCTGGGTATTTGTACCATTTTGAAATGGAATGTTACAGTTTGGGGAATCTTTAGCGAGACCTTCTGGTGCACTTCCATCGTCTTTGGGATGTCATTCCTAGTGTCCTTTTTGTTATCATGGATGGTCTGGAATTTGTCCTTGATCCCATTGTTGCTTCCGTGGTTCTGAATGCAGTTTTCCGAGCTCTGAGAGGGAGGCTCGGTCGGGCTGCTTTCTGGCCACACAGCTCCCTCTCCTGGCGAGCTTGCGCAGTGTGTAGCAAGGTGGATGGCCCTCCAGGATCTTAGCTCTGTCCCCACGTCCACGTCCCCTGTACCTCGTCTCCAGCCTCTGTTGTCTTGGCAGCACCCCCAGCTGCACCGCCTCACCCGGGGTCCCGGAGCTGCCGCGGGTCTGGGGGGGCAGGTGCGCTCTCCCGCGGGTGCTGACGGCCAGGCCCCAGCCTCCCAGCACAGCCACAGGTAAGGCCGCTCACCTGGGGGCGCGGGAGGGAGCCGCACCTCGGTGCCCCCTCTCTCCAGGCTGCACCTGCGGGTTCGGGGACGCGGGAACACAAGCCGCGGGGCCATTTAGGAAAAGAAGCAACGAGGAGGGGATCCCGCAGCCAGCGGCTGTGAGGACCTGAGATCACAGGGAGCACTGGGTCAGGGACCCCCTCCTCCAGCCCCCCCCTCCCCCCCCCGGGGGGCTGGAACACCAGACCCCCCTGCAGGTGGAGCTCCAGGCAGCATCACAGTTGCATCCCTACCTCACCCCACAGTGGAAACCACCCCCAGCGAAATAAAGAGCTAAATGAAAACAAAACCTTCAGAAGTACGTCAAGGCGTCAAGGCGTCAGGGCAGGAAACACAGGGACTTAGGGGGGCTACGATCACATTGAAGTGGAAAGGGTGTAAATGGCCTTTGGAGGTCAAAGGGAAAAAGAGAGGGGCCCTCAGGAGTGACCCGGGGCCGGAGCACCCGCCTCCCCCATGTCCTGGGGCCACAGACGCAGCAGCCACGAAAGACAAGAATGCTATAGTTACATGGGTGTCATTTCGTGTTGGACAAAATACCAGAGTTGCTAAGGGGAAGTGGGGGTTTCCATATGTCGCTGGTTGGGGTGCAAACTGGCGTGGCCACTTCCGTAAAGAAAGGTGGCGTCCTCCAATTAAATAGGAACACGGGCCTCTCTCTGGCAGGTGCGCAGCTGGGGGCCTTGCCCATGTGCAACAGGTGGTGGGCAGGGACCCCCGAGGGACACTCTGTCCTGTGCGGCAGGCAGGGACAGGCCAGTGGAGTGGCAAGGACGACAGGGTGACCCTGGTGACCAGGGTGTACGAGGGCCACAAAGGCACCTGCCCCCTCTGCCTGAGATGTACTCACGGTTCACTCGGCTCCTGCAGGCGAAGCCCTGGGGACAGAACAACGACAGAGGGTGAGAGGTCAGCCTGGCCACTTCTGGTCCTTCCCCAGAAGCCAGCCCCAGGGGGCCAGGACAGTCACCCGGCCCCTCGCCATCAGTGGGGCTCGGGGTGCTACTTCCCCCGGTTGTCCTCGGTGTCTGGGGTGCTGGCTCTGCATGCAGCGCTCATTCAGTAAATGGTGTGACCTGGCCCCTGGACCAGCAGGCTCCCTCCCCAACTACACCCCCACTTCTGCTGGTACTGGAAGCTCCTGGGGCCCCCGTTCGTTCTCCAGGGCACTGATTAGGTGCCGGGGTCCCCAGTCAAAGAAAGAGCGGGGAGAGCCTGCCTTTGTGGAGCTCACATTCCAGGCGGGGACACAACCCGGAATGTAATTGTCAGCAGGGTCTATTTTATGTTAGACGTTGAGAAGGGCCGAGGCGGGGTACAGCCAAGGGGGCAGCGCGGCGGGTTCAGGGCGGCCCTGCCAAGGAGGTGAGCCCTGGGCGGCCGGGAGGGACCCTGTGCAGCTGATCTGGCACAGCTGTCCCCGCTCCGGCCTGACCCGGGACGCAGGGGGCGGGTGGACTGGGGCTGGGCTTTGGGTGGGCGGCCAGCCAGCAGGCCTCGCTCCGCGGTGGGCAGTGGGCCCCCCAGCCAGTGGGGGGGGGGGCTCGGGGTGCTGCCCTTGGAGGCTGAGCCCCGGCTCCCGGCGACACCAGGTGGTGGCAGGCAGCACCAGCGGCGGCACGCTCTGTCCCCCCCCCCCCCCCCGCCCCCGAGAACTAGAACTGAGCCCTCGGGACCCCGACAGAAACCCCGAGCCCCTGCCCTCCTGGTGGCCACCGGGAGGGAACCTGGAGGACGGAGCCGGCCACAACTGCCCCGGGATTCCAGTGCCTGCCCCGCCGAGACCTGCTTCTCTCTCGGGGACAGTGTTTGCAAAGAGGCACTGTCGGTTCCCCCCTAAGGCACCCCTGCCCACACGGTGGGAAGGGCGGCCACGGGGCTGGGGCTTCCGCTCCACTTGGTTTGCTGTTTGGCGTCACTCAGGGGGGCGGGCTGAGTCCCCGGGACACCCCCAGAGCAAGCCTCGCCACCCCGGGAGCACGGGGCCAGGGCTGGGGTGCAGGCCCATACGCAGCCCCAGCGCCCGCGGGAGGCCCGGTGGCCTGGTCCTGGGCCTCCCTCGCCACCTCCTCTCCGCCCGCGGCCTCAGCTATCCTGGGCGGCCTGAACCCCCCTGCCCCCCGTCCCCCAGCTCAAAGACAGAGGGGGCCCAGCTGCTCGCCTCACAGGCTGGGCACTGCCTACCCGGGGGACTGGCCCTGGCCCCAGCCGCTGTCCCCTGCAGGTGGGCGCTGTGGCGGCTGGCTGCCCTTCAGGGCCCGACCCGTCCTCCCGGACACAGGACGAGGGCCCAGCAGGGATGAGCTCAGGTCGAGGGCACCTGGAGGCCCAGGGTCCTGGCCCCAGGCTGGAGGGAGCGGGTGGGGGGGCAGGGCGGGGGGGGCTGGCAGGAGGGGGGAGCGGGGCGGGACAGAGCTGTGGCCACCCCCACCTCCCCGGGGGTTTTCCATTGGGTTTCTCGGGGCTTCCCATGCAGTCCCCAGGGGTGGGGACTGTCTGGGGAGAGACTCCCCAGGCGCAGGTCTCTGGGCGGGGCCTGTTTCCCTCCCCTGCCCCCCCAGCCGACCCCCAGAGCCAAGGGCCTGCCTGGGTCGGACTCCTCCCGGCTCCCCTCCTGTGGGGCCTATCCCCTCCCCAGGGCCCAGGACCCCGGGCCCCCAAGCCACCGGGGAGCGCCCCCTGGTGCCCCAGTCAGCCCCTGAGGGCCTGGCGCCCCTCAGGCATCACCGGCCTGTGCTCCCGCCCCCCCCCCCCCAGCCCTCCCTGGACGACTTTTCACCCAAGATATGGCGAGGCCCCGAGCTGTCCTCCTGGGGCACCAGTGGCTGGGGGGGTCTCTGTGCCCGTGTGGGGGCGGCCACAGGCTTCCTGTCCCCTGGCTTCTCCAGCTGGAGTCCAGCCCCCCTGGGCTCCCTGCCCCCTCCTCTCCGAGCCTGAGCCTGCCTGCAGCGCCCCCGGCCCCCCCACACCCGGGGGCCGCCTGCCCCATCCCCTGCGGCACCCCTACCCCCCCTGCCGCGCCCCCCACCCCCCACACCCCAGGGGACACCTGCCCCCCCAGCCCACCCCCTGCTGCACCCCCACCCCGCCACCCTCCGGCAGTACCCTCACCCCCCCAACACCTGCCACGCTCCCCACCCCCCACCCCCCACGGGCCACCTGCACCCTCAGCCCCATCCCCTGTGGCACCTCCACCCCCCACCCCCTGCCTTGCCCTCCGTCCCCCTGGGGCTGCCTGCCACCCCCGCCCCACCCCACCCCTGCAGGGCAGCAGGGTGGCTGCAGCTCCTGGGCTAAGTCAAAAGTCCCTCCTGTGGGGTCAGCAGCGTCAGGGCAGGGAACGCCCCTCCTCTTGCCCTGTCCCCCTCCAGCCCCCTTCTCCTCATTTTTCCTTAGGATTCTCTCCTCCTCACACCCCTGGTGGGGGGCTCGGTCCTGCCCCCCATCCCAACATGGGGCCCGTGCTGGCCTCGCCCTGACCTCCACTCACACCCACCCGGCTGCCCCCCTACCACCAGCTCACACCTGACAGGCTTCCCAAACCCCACATCTCAAAACCAATTTGCCTCCCCCAAAACCTGCCCCCCCAGGCCTCCCACCTCCCACGTCCAGCAGCTGGAGCTAAAGTTGTGTGCCAGGGTCCACTGTGACTTGTCCTTGTGCACCAGGACCCCAGCGGCCCAGCCCCACCCGCAGAGTGCACATGGAGCAGCTCCTCCCGTTCTGCACCTTCACCGTGGGTGGGGTCCCTACCGCCACCCCCAGCCCCCAGCCCACCACAATGCCTCTGCCCCTGACCCTGACCCAGCTGTTTCCTCTGCACCCATGGTTCCCACCAGCGGCCAGAGGGAGCTTCTCGGCCCCCCAGGGGTCCCTGCACTTCTGATCCCAGCCCGGCCCCCGGGCACCCCAAGCCCTCCCGTCCCCTACTGAGCTCCCTGGACCCTCTGCTGGACCCACTCCCAGGGTTTGCCGAGCTGTCCCTCCTCCCAGAGGAGGCCGGGGTGTCCCCCGTGTCCCCCAGGGTGGCTTGGGCACCGCCCCTGGAAGGCAGGCCACTCTGTTTCCTCCCTGACGGTGGCTACCACATAGACCTTGTCTCGTTGTGTGCTACCACTGAGGACACATCCCCGAGTCACGGTACACACAGCAGGGGCTCAAAATTTCCTCCACCCCGGGTCCTTCACGTTCTGTGCCCATGTCCTTGCCGCGTCCCCCACGGTCCCCGTGACGCCTGCTGGGCTGTGTCCCCACTCTGCTCTGGCCAGTCTTGGGCACCAGTGGGCACCTCCTGGGACACAGGCACACTTTTTCCAGCCGGGGCTGCAGGGCTGCCACCTGCAGGTGAGGTCAAGGGGGCCTGGCCTGCAGTGAACGGTCCCTGCCGTCCAGGACAGGATGAGGGACAGGACGGGGTGCTCCTGCAGCCCGCCCTCAGCAGGGCATCCACACGCCTCGGCTGAGACACAGTTGGCGGCAGCGGCGCAGGGCTCCTGGGAGGGGTCCACCCACACCCCGGAGCCCCTCGGCCTCCCCCACCCAGCGCCCAGGGCCTCCTGCCCGTGCCACCTGAGGAGAGCCGAGCCCGGGGGGGGGCAGGAGAGGCCCCCAGCTGCGGGCCAGGCGAGGCAGGCCAGGAGCTCACCGGAGAGCAGGAGACGCCGCATTCTGCGACCCGGGGCATCGCCAGGCCGCGGTAGGTGGTCCAGGTCAGGGAGAGGAAGAGCACGGCTCGCCCGGCCAGCATCCCAGCTCCCAGCTGCGGGCCAGGGACGGCAGGGTGGGGTGTGGGGCGGGGTCGTGGGGCCTCCTGGACGGCTGCTTGCCTGGCAGCCCGCGGCTCCAGCCCAAACACAAGCAGGAGAGTCTCGAGTGAGTTTGCTCCCTGGGGCTGACACTCCCCATCCTGGTGGAAGAGAGCCCAAGTGGGCTGGCCGCAAACACAACCCACAACTTCCTGCTGGGTCCTGGCTCGGGCTGTGGGGCCTCCAGACGCTGGCTGGATGCCCACGCCACCTCTGGGATGCCCTGGGTCTCTGGGGTTCCAGGTAAGCGGGTTCCCCGCAAGCCCGTCTCACATACTGGTGAGGACTGGGGCCCTCGTCCTGATGCTGGGGACGGACGGTGGCCGCTGGCCCTGGTGGTTCATCCAGCGGAGCGAGCAGAGAACTGCAGACTTCGCAGGTGCCTGCATCCCGGGACCGCAGGCCCGAGCCCCCGCACAGAACTCGCTCTTGGAGGGGGACCGGGGACTCCACGTCACTTCCTGAGGGCACCCGTCACCCCAGAGGTCAAAGCCACATGGCCCGGCCTCGGCTCAGGATCACCCCACGCTTGTCTTCTCATTTGACTCTACACTCGCACGTTTGTGGGCAGAAGCTTGGGGCACCGTCCGCTCCGGCCTCAGCCTGGCCCGGGGAGCAGGAGGGGAATGCGGGCTCTGACCCCCCCGCATTCCGCCCTCCCCGGTGGGCCCAGTGCCCCTTGTCCTCCTCCTTCCTGCATCTGCTGGGCAGGTGTGAGCACTGCTTGTCCTGGGAGGGCACCCGCCCAGCAGCGGGGGACACGGAAAGGGATGCGTGGCCAGGGATCTGCCTGGAACCCCAACAGGGCCCCTCAAGTTGGGGGTGACCCTGAGTGGCACCGCTCCCAGCGTGAGCACCCCACAAGGCGGGTCCTGGGGGCCCTGCCTGCAGGCACAGCCACACCGGCCAGAGTGCTCCTTGGGGATGGACTCAGGCCGAGAAGGAGCCTCTGCCCCACAGGATAGTGCCTGCTAACAAACACCCCAAACCACGGCCCCCCCTCCTGCCACCCTGGCCCTGGAGCTGGAGCTCACACTGGCTCCCTCCATCCTGGGCCTGGGCCTCAACCCCGCCGCCACCTGCTCCACAGCATGAGTGCGTTGGGGCTTCTGGGGTCACTGCTGGGCTCTGGGCACCACATCCCACACTGCTGCCGATGCGGAGCTGCTGCCCGCCACCTGGTGCTCCGGGGGCCCACTGCCCAGAACAGCACGCCTGAGGCCAGGCTCTGTGCTGAGGAGCACGACGGCAGCGGCTGGGGCGAGTCAGAGGAGAACGTGCTGCCCCCGGGGCTCAGGCTGCGTAGACTCAGTGTCCACACCAGGCAGGGAGGGTGCAGACCTTGCTGCAGGGTCCTCGAGGCCTGGACCTGGTGCCACAGCCGCTTCTCAGAGCCACGGGACACGTGGGAACTGCTGTGCCGGGGACTTCACGGGCACAGGGCCTCCTCGGAGCAAGGAGGCCTTGTGGCCGCGCAGGCCCAGGACGGGCCCACCTGCCAGATGACACACCTGGCACCCTAAGTGTCTACCCCTGCACCAAGGGGCTGCAGGTGACCAGAAGCAGATGGCCGCCAAGGTGGGGAGAGGTCCCTCCCCACTTGTCTGGGGGAGGAGGGCTCTGGCCCTGCCAGTGTCCACACGGAACTGGCCCTGGGGACTCCTCGGGAGGCTCGGGGGGCAGGTGGCTGGGCCACCCCAGGCTGAGCCCAAAGAGGCTGCAGGGGCTCACCCTCCCCCCGGGTGTCTGTAGCCGGGCGGCCAAGGGCCCAGAAGACCCACTGTGGTTGAATCTGGGGGGTCTGGCCTGGGGGGCCCTACACGCCCCTCACCTAGCACCAGGTTGGAAGGAGACACTTGGTGCACAACTTGGACCCGCATGAGACTGTTGTTGAATAAATGAGGGAATAAGTGGGTGCCTTGCCCGAGCCCTGGGGCCGGGGGCAGGGGCCAGGGGCCGGTGAGGGGCGCCTTCCAGCAGAGGGGGCTCGGGAGGAGGGGGTGCCCGGAGGCTCCCCATGCTCCTCTGCCTGCGAGGGGCCCCTCTTCTGGGGGGTGCAGGGGTGGATGGGTGCGGGGCGCAAGCTCGGGCTGGCGGGGGCTCCACAACAAATACCATGCGGGGGTGACACGATTTCGCTAAAATAGCTGTGTATGCAAAGTCTCTCATCCACTTGAAGGTTCCCAAAGACACTAGCCTCGTGCCAGGGGCCGCGGGGCCGGGTCCATGTGGTCCTCTCAGTCCTCGGTCCTCAGCGTTACGGGGTCCATGTGCTGCTGCCCTGGCCGCCTCCCAGGGCCACGAAGCGGGCGCCCTGCAGCACCGTGGCGCAGAAGGAGCGGCAGCGTTTGCAGGCCCGGCTGGGTGGCAGTGAGCCCTGGCACACGAGGCAGGGTGCAGGGGGGGCCCCTGGGCAGCCCTTGGGGAGAGAGAGAGGGGCCCTGAGAGCGTGCCCCGGGGGCACACCCGCTCGCCAGCCCACCTGTCCTACACAGATCCCCCTTCCCCCCGGCTCTCCCCCCCGGACCCATAGGGCCAAGGGGTGTCCGGACGCATCATGTCTCGGGGCGAAGGCTGAGTGGATGGGGAGGCCACCGTGGCTCGGCTCCTGCACCCTCGGCACCCTCCGCCTCCCCGAGGTCGGGGGTGGTCCTAGGCAGGTGGACCGGGGTAGCCCCCCGCACCCTGGCTGTCCCTCGGCCCCTGCTCCAGAGCCACCTGGGCGTGGAGGGGACTGCAGGATCCCCAGGCCTCTGGCCCCCTCCTGCCTCCTCCCACTGGTGCCTCCAGCTCTTCTGAATCCACCCGGCCTCCTCCGCACAGGCTGTGCCCAGAGGACCTAGCTCCTCCTGCCCTGGCGGGCCTGAGCGCACACCCCTGGAGCTCAGGGGCACAGGGCTGGATGCCCAGAGCCAGGGGCCAGGTGGTAGCCGCCCGTGCCCACCCCGAATGTGCTGGATCAGGACTCAGAGCCCAGGCAGGCCAGCAGCTAGAGGGGCTGCAATGGAAGACAGGCATGTCAGGGCCAGGGCCTTGCTTGCCAAGGGCTGGTGGGTGAGCCCTGGTTTCCGGGCAAGGCTGCTTTGCCCACTGACTGCCTGGGGCGGGGAGGGAACGGGGCCTCACAGGCAGGCAGGCTGGTCTCTGCTGGCTCCCCAGGGCACCAGTGCACTGGCTCAGGCCGCGGTGGCCTTGTCGGGTGCAGGTGCTGTGACCAGCAGGGCTGCAGATGGGCGGCCCAGCCATGGCTGTGGTGGGGGGCAGGAGGGTGCAGGCCACCTGGGGAGGCCACCCCTCCACCACTGTGCTAACGCCGCTGCTTTGGGAGGATCTCCACACGGCTCCTCTGACACCGGCTGAGTGAGGCCGGCAGGCGGGTGAGGGTGTGTGCCCCTTTCACGGACGGGCAGTCAGGGTCTCCAAGAACCCTGCAGCCTGGCCAGGCTCCCTCCACCCGAGTCCTCTGGGCCTCCAGCCTTTGCTCTTGCTTCAAGAACCACCCGCCTCCCCAGGTGTCTGTCCAGCCCTCTTGAGGGAGTAGCCTGGGCCTGTGCCAGGCTCCCTCCCTCCTGTGCTGCCCCTGGTGCCCGAACCCAGCCCACCTGCAGGCTGCAGCCTGTGCCGGGCTCCCCAGGCTTTCCCGGCCTCGGGGCCTGGGCACTGCCCAGCCGGCACCCACCCAGCCCAGGAGCACTGGGGCTGGGATACCACACCTCTCAGAGTCACTCACTGCCAATGGCCTGGGCTGAGTCACTCCTCTGGGGTCTGGGTGCGGTGGATGGGAGCAGGGCCACTTAGCACCTATGCAAAGCAGCCCAGAGCTTCCTGGAGCCTGAAGCAGATGCTGAGCCAGAGCTCAGGAACAAGGCCTCCCTGAGGACACGCCAGGGCCTGCATGGCACCTGCAGGCACCCACGGGGCACAGGCTGGGGACAGGCAGGCCCGGCAGCCCAGGGCAGCACCCTGCGGGGCAGTTCTTAGTGCACCAGTGCAGCCAGGGCTCAACAGAGCCCTCCATGGGGCCAGGTGGACAGAGGATGGGACCTGTCAAGCCCAGGAGGATGGGACCAAGCCCTGGTAGCAGGAGGGGTGGAGTCCAGAGGAGGAGGGAGGAGAGGCCCCTGCCCTGAGCCCCGGGCCTGGCCAGGGGCACGGGCTGAGCTGTTGGAGAGCCAGGCAGCACGCATCTTGCAGATGAAAGGGCGGATGGCGTTGGGGGTGCACCCAGGAACTGGTGGTCCCCGATCCAGACCAATACTTCTGGGAGAAGCCACCAAACCTGGGGCATAAAAATATGAAAAGCATCTTCTTAAAAGCAACAAAAAGCTGGCAAAATATCAAGAAATGATCAGAGCAAGGCTTCAGGAAGGTGAGCCTTCCCTCTGAGGCTTTGCCAGCCAAGATCACCGGGAGGTGTGGAGACAGAAGAGGGCGGGCTGCACCACGGCGTCCCCACCTGCCCTGCCCCATGGCCCCGGAGTGTTACACAGTGCTGAGCCATGCACCCCTAGCTGAGCCCCGAACAGACTTCCAGGGCCAGTCCTTGTCCCTGGGCTGGGAGCAGGGCAGGCAGGGCTCCAGGGCGTCTGGCTGTGGATTTTAAGTGAGCGGCCTTCGTCGGGGCAGGTCACCGAGTGGACGCCCTGACTTCTGGAAGGAATGCGAAAGATCCTCACAACTGATTTTCTTTTTTAAGAAAGTGAAGCATTTATAATAAAGTGTGAGAGAGCCGGTGGGAAAGGTGGACAAGCAGGAAGGGAGCTTCAAGTGTTAGAATTCTCATACATCACCGCACAGACTCCAGGGCCCGTAGCTTCAAATGCGGTTCGGAATCACCGGCAGGGTTGGGAAACCACAGAGCAGGATCGAGCAGCTTATCAAAAAGTAGAACTTCTAAAAAATGAAGCTATAATAACTAGAATTAGGATTTCAGCGGGTGGTGTCCATAGGGCTCCATTCATGAAGACCAGGGAGGAGATGGAGCCCCCGGGGGCAGAGGGAGGACGCGCTGCAGGCAACCGCTGGAGCTTTCTCGTCACTGATTAGTGACACTGGTTTGCAGGTTAGGAAGCCTGATTTTCTTCAAAATCAGTTTGGAGAATTAAAAAAAAACACACACACACAGGAGGCCCAGCACGTCCAAGCGGGCAGATGGGATGGAAGGCTGGCCTTTGGAAGGCAATGCTAGATGCAAGACGGGGCCACAGCCGTGCGAGCGGGTCACAGAGGCGGCCCTAGCTTCCGTCTGGCCTGCAGACCCTGTGGCCCCAGCCGGCATCTGTCCACAGGAGACCGCGGGCCACACCACGCGGTTAAGTCACCCCTGGATTCCTGACCTGCGGAAACTTATGGGATAGAAAGTGTTTGCTGTTTTAATGTTTGGAGTACTTTGTTACACAGTAGTAGGTTACTACAGAATCCATGCATCCATATTACATATATATATATATATATATATATATATATATATATATCAGAGAAAATGTCGATGTTAAATGCAGTTAAAGGAGTATTGTGAATCTGGATTAAAAACATCAAATTTTATGCAGAGAAATATTTAAAACATAAGGTGAGAGAATGGCTGAAAGGGAAAGATACACCAGGCAAAATCAATCCAAAATAAAATCAATAACAGAGTCTGAAAAATATAAAGCAAAAATGACAGAATTATAATAGACTGATGCCTCCCGCAAAATTCTTATCATACTTTACTTAGTAATTGATAAAACAAGCAGACCAAATAAAGAAAATCGGTAAGAACTGGACACCGGGATGGCTCAGTGGTGGAGCATCTGCCTTCAGCTCAGAGCATGATCCGGGGGTCCTGGGATCGAGTTCCGCATCGGGCTCCCTGCAGGGATCCTGCTTCTCCCTCTGCCTGTGTCTCTGCCTCTCTCTCTGTATCTCTCATGAATAAATAAATAAAATATTAAAAAAAGAAAATCGGTAAGAATAAAAAGATTTGAACAACACAACAGACCAACCTGATCCCACTTACGATACCCAACAATTGTAGCATACACATTATTTTCAGGCACTGAGGGGATCTGACAAGAATTGACCACATAAAGCAACTTTCTGCAAACGTCCAAGAATTGTAGTGAGACAGACAATGGTCTTAGTCAAAATATAACTATGCTAACAAGAAAGTAAAAGCTAACTGTAAAACCAGATGCTAATGCATTGATAGGAAATCGATTTGTAAATACTCAAGAAATAAAGAAATAATTGTAATGACGATCAGAAACTATTGAACCAAGTAATCAAAAAAAATGCTATATTCAAAAATTTTTGGATGCAGTTAAAGTAGAAAATAAAGAGAAATTAACAGTTTTACATGTACGGGGTTTTTAAAGATTTATTTATTTTAGAGAGAGCGAGCATGAGTGGGAAGGGCAGAGGGAGAGAGAGAGAGAATCCAAAGCGGACTGTGAGAGGAGGGCAGAGCCCAACTCGGGACTCGATCCCATGAGACCAAGATCAGGACCTGAGCTGAAACCGAGTCGGATGCTCTACCAAATAAGCCACCCAAATGCCCCTTAAATACATGTATTAAAAAGAAATTCTGAAAAGGAAAGGGCCAACGATACAGCTCAAGAAGTTAGAAAAAGAACAAATGCAAATAATAGAAGAGCAACAGCAAGCAAAATAGGGAATACAAAATTGAACAAAACATTGGTTCTCTGAAAGAGCCAAATGAAAGCTGACAAAACTCTGATGAGACTAGTGAAGACAGGGGCAGATAACCAATAATGGGAACAAAAACGAAGGTGTCATTCTGCATGCTGCAGGATTCACATTCATGAATCCATCAGTGCCGTTCACCACACTAGCAAAATATGTTCATCTCAACAGGAAAGAAGGGAGGAAGGAGGGAAAGAAGGAAGGAAGGAAGGAAGGAAGGAAGGAAGGAAGGAAGGAAGGAAGGAAGGAAAAGCACTTTCAGGAAACAAAAGAGAGGGAACTGCCTCTAAAATGACAAGGTGCCCTCGAGGAAAACCTCCTGCTAATATCACAGATGGACACCTGCCCCCTCTTCCTCCCCGGAGGTTCCAGCTAGTGCAACCAGTCAAGAATGAGAAACAAAGGCATAAAGACCAGAAAGAAGTAAAAGAACTCTCTATGGCTTGATGTGATTACATAGAAAATGCAAAGACATCACAAACTATGAGAACCAAGAAGTCAATTTATAAGCACTTTGCACTACAGGGTCAATGTACAAAGAACAAGGGAATATTCTATACATTAGCACAAGTAAATGGAAAATAAAATTTCAAACACCATTTATAACACTCACAAGTGGAATCTGAAAAGAAAAAAAGTCAAACTCATAGCAACAGAGTAATAGAAAGTGGCTGCCAGGGGCCAGGTGCAGGGGCGGCAGGGAGAGGCTGATCAAGGGTCCACACGGGGAGCTCAAAGATGAGTAAGGTCTGAGGATGTGACAGCAAACGTGGTGATGCTGTCTGGAATAGCTGAGATCTGCCAAGATGATAGATTTTATACATTCTTACAAAAAAAAGGGCACCATTTATAAAAGTATCAAAATTTATTTATAAACGCATCAAAAATACATCAGATACAGATGAATAAGTTTGATTTAAGCAGTCTATGCTAAAATATTGCAGAGGAAAACTGAAGAACATCCAAATGACTGTTGAGTACATCACACCCAGACATTGGAAGTCTGCACATCACAGGATGTCAATTCCCCCTAAAAGGATGTGTAGATGGGACGTGGGCCCAGTCAGAACCCCACCAGCTCTTCTGGAAACGTATGAGCTGATGGCAACATTTATATGAAAATTCAAAAGACGGAGAACAGCCAAGGCAACACTGAGCAGGAAGCTGCCGGAGAACTTACAGGATCCCATTCCCTGACTTTTTTCCAAACTGAGATACTTAAGGCAGTGCTTTTGTGAGATATTAGCCTAAGAACAGGTAAACAGAAAAATGGGCCAGAGTAGAGAACCCAGACTTCATTCTGGAGAGTCTGTTTCTGATGAGGCGGGGGGCATGAGCCTTTCTGGTAATGGTAACAGGACGTTGCTAAGAAAACCACATGGGCCTCGGCCCCTTCACGCCACGTGCAAAAAGTTGAATTCAGGATGGATCCCAGACCAAAATGTGAGGGTCAAAACCACAGAGCTTCTAGAAGGAGGCCCTGGAGGACATCTTTCTGACTTAGGTGTGGGCCAAGCTCTTTCAGACAAGATGCCAAAAGCAGTAGCCCTGAAAGGGAAAAGTGGTAAGTTAGGCTTCATGAAATAGTTCTACTTTTCAAAAGACGTCACTAAGAAAGTGAAAAGGCAAGCCGCCGACTGGAAAATATTCTCCATACATGCATCTGACAAATAAATGCATCACATACATACAAGCCACAACAAGTAAACAACAAAAACATGAATGATTTCATTGAAAAATGGGCAAAAGAATGAGATAGGGACGTCATAAGGAATAACCGGGAAGCACAAAGCAGAGCGCTCAGTGCCATCGGCCATCAGGGAAACACAGGTTAAGGCCGCGGTGAGAGGCCACTGCGTCCCCACCTGCCAGCAGGGCCAGGACGCTACAGTCGTGGCTGCGGAGCGCGGGTGACACGGGGGGGCCGCACGGAGTGCAGAGCATCGCACCTGCTAGGGAAAGCCGGCAGTTTCTTCTACAGCAGAGAAGCGCCCCGTGGCCTAGGGCGCCACACATCCCCGTTGGAGACCAGGGGCCATCGCGCGGCGGCCGCCCCTCTGCCCGGGACACAGGCCCCGGGCATCACTGGAGCAGCAGGTGAGCCCAGCCCACAGGCGCCAGGGACTCTGCGGGCAGGTGGCCGCTTGGCCTGGCACAGTGCGCGAGGGGCCACACGTGGGGGGGCACACACGGCCAAAAACAATCTGTGGAGACTTCAGTGGGACAGCCGTTGTCCCCAAAGTGCAGAGTGGAAAGGGGCCCAGGGACATGAGAACCGTCATCGGCCTCGATCTGGGTGCTGTGCGTGCAGGTGTAACATGTCAAACTGTCCCCCTGCGGTCCGCATGCACCACGCATCAGCTGTGCCTTAAGAACACAATGTGAAAAGAGGTGTTGAAGAACCCCCCCACACACACACACACCCCCGTGAGTGGGACCAGGCCTAACCCTGAGGCAGCCCATCCAGGCGCCTCCCATGAATTCAAGCAACAAAAACATTCTGTTTTTCCGAGATAAGAAAACTATCCCCCCCCTCGCCCTGACTGGAAAAGTCCCTGAACATGGTCGTGTTGACCTTCAAAGAAATCAATCACGTCATAACCCGAATGCTATGCTACTCCCGCGTTTTCTTTGCCTTTAAAAGATGCCTGTAATTGCTAATCGGGGCTCTGCCACCTCTGAGGCGGAGAGCCCGTTTGCGCAAACGTCCAATAAACCCTCTTGCTTGTTGCATCTGCCTGTCTGGGGTCTGAGTCTCTGGGGCGTCCACCGGGACACGTTGGCACCCGTGAGCCAGGGTCCAACATTTGGGGGCTCGTCGGGATCCGAGATGCCCCCAGGCTCAATCCTAAAACAGGTAGTAGGTAAGACCGAGCTCGCTAAAAGTCATATTTGTCTCGTCCGTTTGTCTGACTGGCCGGGTCTGTATTGTGCCGGGTCTGTATTGTGCTTGCAGGACGCTGTACTCTGTATTTGGACCAGCGAAGGAGGCAGACGTGCCCTGAGACCCCTGGTCCCCCTCCGGAGTCGGACTCCGGAGTGGTCTGGAAGAGGAACGGAGCCCCGGCACTCCCTCCTCTTCGGGGACGGTCGTTGTTCGCGACCGCTCCCATCTGAATCTGCCGTGCCAGTCCTGTCATTCGTGTGTGTCTGTTTGTTCTGTGTCTTTCTGGTCCTGCTCCGGAGTCTGACTCCGGAGTGGTCTGGAAGAGGGAGGGAGCCCGGCACTCCCTCCTCTTCAGGGAGGGTCATTGTTTGAGACCGCTCCCATCTGAATCCGCCGCGGCGGTCCTGTCATCTGTGTGCGTCTGTCTGTTCTGTGTCTTTCTCTCTGTCCTCTTCCTCACCGCTCACCTCTTTTCTACACCCATGGGACAGACTGTAACCACCCCTTTAAGCCTCGCTCTAGATCACTGGAAAGAAGTCACCGGCCAGGCACACAACCTTTCGGTCGAAGTCAGAAGACAAAAATGGGTCACCTTCTGCTCCTCAGAGTGGCCGACTCTCAACGTCGGGTGGCCCAGGAACGGAACTTTTAACATTGGTGTTATCTTGCAGGTGAAGGCCCTGGTCTTTCAGCCAGGACCCAATGGGCACCTCGATCAGGTGCCGTACATCATAGTTTGGGAGGATCTCGCTAAAAACCCACCCCCCTGGATAAAATGCTTCACCCCTTCTCAGGGGGGATCGGGCCGAGACCCCCACCCCCTCCCTGCGTCACTCCCCTTATTCCCCGCCCTACCTCTCCTTCCGCTCCCTCAGCTCCGTCCCCGACTCTACTGGGGTGAAGAGGCGACCCCTCGCTTCACCCCCACTCTCCAGTTGCCTCCGCTTTCGACGAGAGCGCGGGGGGCGGTGGGGGAAGTTGGAAGACGTCCGGACCTCCCGGGCACTTCCCCTCCGATCAGTAGGCGGCCAGATGCAATACTGGCCGTTCTCTGCCTCTGACCTTTACAACTGGAAAACTCATAACCCCACTTTCTCCCGAGACCCCCTGGCACTAACCGGGTTAATTGAGTCAATTCTGTTGACCCACCAGCCGACCTGGGATGACTGCCAACAGCTCCTGCAGACTCTCCTCACCACGGAGGAGACAGCGCGTCTACCTCGAAGCTCGGAAAAACGTCCCCGGGGCGGATGGGAGGCCGACCCAGCTGCCTAATGAAATCGAGGGTGTTTTCCCCTTGGTTCGCCCGACCTGGGACTACGACACTGCTGCTGGTAGGGAGCGGCTCCGTCTCTATCGCCAGGTACTCCTAGCGGGTCTCAGAGGGGCAGGGCGTCACCCCACCAATTTGGCAAAGGTACGTGCTATAGTGCAGGGAAAAGATGAGGCGCCGGCAGGTTTTCTGGAAAGATTAATGGAAGGCTACCGTATGTATACTCCCTTTGATCCCTTGGCTGACGATCGCCAGCCAGATGTAATCATGTCCTTCATCGGACAGTCGGCCTCGGGTATTTGTAATAAGTTAAAATGGTAGGAGGGACTTCAGGGATACACCTTACAGGACTTAGAGAGAGATAGAGAGAGACCCCGGAGGAAAGAGAGAAAAGGATCTGTAAAGAGCAAGAGGAATGAGAGAATAAAAGAAATTTAAAAAAAGCAATAAAGAACTGACTGGGATACTGGCCACCATAGTACAGGGCTCAGGGCAGAGAAAGTCAGGACAGAGTAAGGACCTGGGAGACAAAAGAAAACCACGGGTTGAACGAGACCAGTGTGCCTACTGCAAGGAAAAAGGACATTGGGTTAAAGATTGTCCAAAGAAGGGCCAAACGCAGGGACCTAAAAAGAAGCCCCTTGCCTTTCTGTCCCTAAAAGATAAAGATTAGGGGTGTCACGGCCAGGAGCCCCCCCATCCCGAGCCTCGGATAACCCTTAAAGTGAGGGGCCAGCCAGTGACCTTCTTGCTTGATACGAGAGCTCAACATTCAGTTTTAACTGAGGCAAAAGGACCCTTGAGCTCTAAAACGTCTTGGGTTCAGGGAGCAACTGGAGGCAAGTTATATCGATGGACAACCGAACGGAAGGTCCACCTGAGCACTGGGCAAGTAACACATTCCTTCCTACTGGTCCCAGACTGCCCCTACCCCCTCCTAGGCAAAGACCTTCTTTCAAAAGTAGGGGCTCAGATCTATTTTCATCAGAAAGGGGCCACCATTACTGGTGCAGAAAGGCAGCCCCTCCAGGTATTAACCTTGCGCCTAAAGGAAAAACATCGGCTGCACGAGGACTCTCCACTGTCCGTGCAGCCCCTAAATTCTAAATGGCTCACTAACTACCCTCAGGCCTGGGTGAAAACAGCTGGAATGGGACTAGCTGTTAACCAGCCACCCATAATTATAAACCTAAAATCCTCGGCCACCCCTATATCGATCCGGCAATATTCAATGAGCAAAGAGGCCAAAGAGGACATTCGGCCACATATACAGAGACTATTACAATTGGGCATCTTAATACCTTGTCAGTCGCCCTGGAACACTCCTCTGTTGCCCGTTAAAAAAAAAAAAAAAAAAAAAACCGGCACAGGAGATTACCGGCCGGTACAAGACTTACGGGAAGTTAACCGAAGGGCGGAGGACATACACCCCCGTGGTGCCGAATCCCTACAACTTACTCAGCATCTTGCCCCTGAGCCACGTCTGGTATACGTCTGGTATACGGTTTTAGATCTAAAAGATGCATTCTTTTGCATAAGATTAAGCTCTCAAAGCCAGCCTGTTTTTGCTTTTGAATGGAAAGATCCTGAGACGGGATTCTCAGGACAACTCACTTGGACAAGGCTGCCACAGGGATTCAAAAACTCCCCCACCTTGTTCCACGAAGCCTTGCATCAGGGCTTGGCAGACTTCCGAGTTGGCCATCCGGACCTCATCCTCCTACAGTACGTGGATGATTTGCTCCTAGCGGCTAAGACAGAACAGGATTGTGTAAAAGGTACGGGGGCCCTGCTCGAGAGACTGGGAGGACTGGGGCATAGGGCCTCTGCCAAAAAGGCCCAAATACGCCAGAGACAAGTGACCTATCTGGGATATCTCCTGGAAGGAGGCCAGAGGTGGCTGACAGAGGGCCGCAAAAAGGCTGTAGCCCGGATCCCTGCACTCACTAATGCCAGAGGGCTACGAGAGTTCCTCGGCAGTGCCGGGTTCTGCCGCCTCTGGGGACCCGGGTTTGCAGAGCTGGCGGCTCCCCTATATCCCCTCACGAAATCCAACGCCCCCTACCACTGGGGAAAGGAACAACAATTGGCTTTTGACAAAATAAAAAGGGCCTTATTGACCACCCCTGCCCTGAGCCTCCCAGATGTAACCAAGCCATTTGCGTTATATGCTGATGAACGCCGAGGAATAGCCAAAGGGGTCCTAACTCAGAAACTGGGACCCTGAAAAAGGCCTGTGGCATACTTTTCAAAAAAATTAGACAGCGTGGCTGCAGGATGGCCCCCATGTCTCCGAATAATAGCGGCTGTGGCAGTCCTGGTAAAAGACTCAGATAAGTTGGCCTTCAGCCAACCACTCACTGTGGTGGCCCCCCCACACCATAGAGACAGTCATCCGCCAGCCCCCTGAACGATGGCTCTCAAACGCTCGGGTCACCCATTATCAGGCCATGTTACTGAATTCCGAGCGGATACGGTTTGGAACGGCTACATCCCTAAACCTGGCCACCTTGCTTCCAGAAACCGAGTCCCCCTCCCTGGTAATGCATGATTGCCACCAGATCCTAGCCGAGGTCCATGGCACCAGAGGGGACTTGACGGACCAGTCTTTGCCAGATGCTGAAGCAACCTGGTACACAGATGGGAGTAGCTTTCTATGAAATGGTGAACGTAAAGCCGGGGCGGCCGTGGTAAATTAAAAAAAAAAAAAAAAAAGAAAAAAACTGTCATCTGGGCCAGTGCCCTAAAGCCTGGGACTTCAGCTCAAAGGGCGGAGCTTATAGCCCTAACTCAGGCCCTAAAAAAGGCTAAGGACAAAAAAGGTCAACATTTATACTGACAGCAGAAAATTGAGTATAATTCACTGTCCTGGGCATCAGCACGGCAACGACCCAGTAGCAGAGGGGAACAGGATGGCCAATGAAACAGCACGAGCCGCTGCACTAGGCCCACAGGAGGATGGACAGAAGCCTTCCCCACCAGACGAGAAACTGCCCAGGTGGTTGTCAAGAAAATCCTAGAAGAAATTTTCCCCCGGTTTGGACTGCCCAAGGTAATAGGGTCGGACAACGGCCCTGCCTTCGTCTCCCAGGTAAGTCAGTTGGTGGCCAGATTACTGGGGATAAATTGGAAATTACATTGTGCATACAGACCCCAGAGCTCAGGACAGGTAAAAAGAATGAATAGAACAATTAAAGAGACCCTAACCAAATTGACGTTGAAGACTGGCACTAGAGACTGGGTCCAACTCCTCCCCTTGGTCCTGTTCCGAGTCCGGAACACTCCCACGCACCATGGACTAACTCCTTACGAGATTCTCTATGGAGGTCTCCCACCAGTGACGGACTTACTAGATTCTGCTATTGACCCTCTTGCTAATACTCCCGGTTTACAGGACAGGCTAAATGCGCTCCAGATTATCCAGCACCAGATCTGGAGACCCCTTGCAGCTGTCTACCGCCCTGGAGATGCAACCGACCCACACCCATTCCAGATCAGTGACCCCGTCCACGTCAGGAGACATCAGTCCAGGACCCTTGAGCCCCGCTGGAAGGGCCCATACACCGTACTACTAACCACCCCAACCGCCCTAAAAGTAGACGGTATTGCTGCTTGGGTCCACACCTCACACGTCAAGCGCGCCCCATCAACGAGCACCGCTGACGCAAGCCAGGACGGACCGGGCGAGCCACTCCAATGGAGGCTCCACCGCACTCAAAATCCGTTCAAGATAAGACTTTCAAAAATTGTTCAATAACAATTGTTATATTCCTACCTCTCCTAGCGCTTTTCACCCCCACCAAAGGTAACCGTCATGCCCCCAAAAAGTTAACCTGGCAGGTATTAACATCTGGGGGTGACAAGGTCTGGTCAATAACAAAAACTACTCCCATAGGAACCTGGTGGCCCAACCTATATCCTGACTTATGTAAATCAACCATAGGGGCCCCCAGCCCATGGGACCTAGAGGGGTATTCCAACACCTCTAAAGCCCCCAACCGAGAAAGCCCCCAGGACGAAAAGGATTAGACCCCTGGGGAGGATGTGGGACGCCTAAGGAGGGCCATGTTACGCACCCTCCCCTTCTATGTCTGTCCCGAGTACCACCGAGATCGCAGGCTAAATCACACCTGTGGGGGGGGGGGGGAACACTGCCATTGTAAAAATTGGGGGTGCGAGACTACGGGAGACACAGTTTGGGAGGCCCTCCTCCTTCTGGGATTACATCACTGTCAAGGCTAACTATACTCACCCGGGTTACCAGGAACTCTGCAATATTGCCGCCCTGATTTTAGGGACTGACTCTTACCTGGTGCCCCAGCCGGGAACCTGGTGGGCATGCAACAAAGGCCTCACCCCCTGTGTATCTGCTCAGGTCCTAAATGACTCTGAGGACTTCTGTGTTATGGTGCAGATTATGCCCAGGGTATTCTATCACCCTGCTGAAACTCTAAAAAATCAATATGACAGACATCCCACCCGTTTTCAGCGCGAGCCTGTCTCCCTAACCCTAGCCGTTATGCTGGGACTAGGGGTCGCAACTGGGGTGGGTACTGGCGCAGCTGCTCTGATCCAGGGCTCACGACGTTATTTAGAACTCCAGGCAGCTGTAGATAAAGATCTACGGGCACTAGAGCAGTCCGTTTCTAAGTTAGAGCAATCCCTTACCTCACTTTCAGAAGTAGTACTTCAAAACAGGAGAAGCTTGGGTTTATTATTCCTGAAAGAGGGAGGACTGTGTGCGGCCCTGGGAGAAGAATGCTGTTTCTATGCAGGCCACTCTGGAGTCATCAGGGACTCCATGGCCAAACTCAGAGATAGGCTAAATAAAAGACAAAGGGACCGGGAGGCCCAGCAGGGTTGATTTGAAGGCTGGTTTAACCAGTCTCCCTGGATGACCACCCTAATCTCTACCATTATGGGCCCTCTAGTTATCCTGCTCCTGCTGCCAACTTTCCGCCCCTGCATCCTCAACCGGCTGCTCCAGTTCATCCGAGAAAGATTGTCCATTACCCAAGCTCTGGTACTAACTCAACAATATCGGGCCCTTCAAACTGAAAAAATAAAAGTTCCCTAAGATTTTAAGGTTAAATCAGTCCAAACAAAGAGGAGGGAATGAAGAACCCCCCCCCTCCACACACACACACCCCCGTGAGTGGGACCAGGCCTAACCCTGAGGCAGCCCATCCAGGCGCCTCCCATGAATTCAAGCAACAAAAACATTCTGTTTTTCCGAGATAAGAAAACTATCCCCCCCCTCGCCCTGACTGGAAAAGTCCCTGAACATGGTCGTGTTGACCTTCAAAGAAATCAATCACGTCATAACCCGAATGCTATGCTACTCCCGCGTTTTCTTTGCCTTTAAAAGATGCCTGTAATTGCTAATCGGGGCGCTCTGCCACCTCTGAGGCGGAGAGCCCGTTTGCACAAACGTCCAATAAACCCTCTTGCTTGTTGCATCTGCCTGTCTGGGGTCTGAGTCTCTGGGGCGTCCACCGGGACACGTTGGCACCCGTGAGTCAGGGTCCAACAGTGTGACCCGGGTGCCTGGGGGCTCGGCGATTGAGCATCTGCCTTCAGCTCAGGTCGTGATCTTGGGGTCCCGGGATCGAGTTCCGCGTGGGGCTCCCTGCTCCGCGGGGAGCCTGCTTCTCCCTCTGCCTCTGCTGCTCCCTCTGCTTGTGTTCTCTCTCAAGTAAATAAAAATCATTTTTAAAAAAGGAGAGGGATCCCTGGGTGGCGCAGTGGTTTGGCGCCTGCCTTTGGCCCAGGGCGCGATCCTGGAGACCCGGGATCGAATCCCATATCAGGCTCCCAGTGCATGGAGCCTGCTTCTCCCTCTGCCTGTGTCTCTGCCTCTCTCTCTCTCTCTCTCTGTGACTATCATAAATAAATAAAAAAAAAAAATTTAAAAAAAAATAAATAAATAAAAAAATAAAATAAAAAAGGAGAGATACTATTTCCTATGGCATGAAAAACCACCAAGTGCCTAAAGGGAGGAAACCTAACGCGAGAGGTATCAACCCCTATGCTGAAAAACCACAAAACACACCAACAGAAGGAGCCTTAATCAGATGGAGGCGATCACGGTCATGCTCTGAAAGACGCAAAATAAAAAAGGGGTCAGCTGTCCCCAGCATGATGGGCCCCGCCAAGGTGATCCCACTTAGAACCCCAGCCTGCCCCCTGCCCTTCCTTCCTTAGAAGTCCCCGGTTGACCCTAAAATGTACGTGGAAGGACCGAGGCCAAGAACGTCCCTCCCACCCCCGGTGGCCTGCTGTCACCCACGGACGCTGCAGGAAGGCTCCAGGCCCTGGCACGCCCGGCTGGCATCTTGAAACGCGTGCTGGGCAGCCACGGGCCCAGGGAGGAGGGCTCACGGGGAGCTGGGAGCCTGGGAGCCAGCGCAGCCCGGCCCTGCAGCCTCAGGAGTGGGAAATGTTTGTTCAAGCACCGCGCTGGAGTCCTTTGCCATGTGGGATGACTGGGACGCATCCAGAGAGAGTGGTGCTGCGGCTGCGACAAACCCAAAGCAGGTGGCGCTGGCTTTGGAACAGCCCAGTGGGTGGGAGGGAAATGTCACACCCTGGCCAGGAGACCCGCGTGAGGTGGTGACAAAGCCTGAGGCTAAACCATGGTGACTCAGGACGCAGGAAATCCACCGAATCAGCTCGTGGTGCTGGCAGGAAGGCTGTGGGACAGAAGGCTGGTCGTCGGTCACCATTTGTGGAGGGGGCAGCAAACTTTCTCTGACTGGGACAGAGGGAAGTCTCTCATAGTCTTTGCTGTTTTTTTTTTTTTTTTTTTTTTTTTATGACCCTTTAAAAAGGTAAGGACCGGGCAGCTCGGGTGGTCCAGCGGTTTAGCGCTGCCTTCAGCCCAGGGCGTGATCCTGGGGTCCTGGGATCGAGTCCCGTATCGGGCTCCCTGTGTGGAGCCTGCTTCTCCCTCTGCCTGTGTCTCTGTCTCTCTCTCTCTCTGTGTGTGCCTCTCATGAATAAGTAAATAAAATCTTCAAAAAAATTTTTAAAATAAAATAAATAAAAAGGTAAGGACTGTTCTCAGCTCACAGGCCACAGAGAAACAGGCTGCAGGCTGCGGTTTGCTGACCCCTGGGCCAGTCTGCAGCGGTGCGCCTCTTGTCACCTTGGCAACCAGCAACGGGCCCGTAGTTGGGGTGTTAGGTGGTACCCCGGGCTTCCTGCTACCCGTGTGGCACGACCCAGGACTGGGACAGCCTGTTACCCCCTCACCTGCTCCAGGGGAATGTGGCCAGGCGTGGAGCTGCTTTCTTTCCCTAGCAGCCTCGCACCCCAGCCGTGCCCCCTCTGCTGAAGCCGGCCTAACGGGGGCCCACAAGATTCAAACTTGGTCCCAGCTCTGCCACCTGGATTCTCCATGGAGATGGCATGGTCCTTGAGCACCAACACAGGGCTACGGTCCATCTCCAGTGGAATGTTCCAGATGGAAGGAAAGGATAGTGGAAGGAGAGGAGAACTGAGTTTGTGGCTATGAATGGAGGACCAGAAGGCACATCTGTGGGGAGCTTTTAGAGCCTGGAGGTCCAGGACAGGGGAAGTTTGGTGCTCTCTGTCCTGCGGACCTGGCATGTGGCCCATAGGGGCAGTCAAACCGCAGCTGCGACAGGGTCAGACCTGTCCGTCCGTGGGCTGTGAAACCAGCTGGCTTGTGCCACGCAAGGCCATCGGGGTGCAGCGTGTCAGCAACGAAGCAAATTTGTATGGGGGAGGGGGTTGCAGGTTGAATGGACCACACAAACCTTCTCCAGCGGAGGTGCGGGGTGGGGGGTGGGGGTGGCTTGTCAGCCCGTCCACTGTGCCCTATATTGGCAATGACATCGAAGATGAGAGGTCAGTCTAAACTCAGTCGTGTGAGTCTTCATGAGCACCAGACTGGCTGTCTGGGACTTAGAGCACGCCGAGTCCTGGGCTGAGGTCAGGGCCGCAGGTTGGCTCCTTCCTGCTACTTGAAGCTTTTGGAAGGTAGCCTAAGACATGTATCAAACTGAAGAGATTTGGTGTCAACCTCTGCCAGTCAGATTAATCCGAATGGCCAGTAGAGTGGACACTCATGTCAAAACTCACCAGAGGCTGAGCAGGACTGACCAGTGGATTATGGGGAGAGCCTGTCCTCCACGGGTCTCTTGAGCACCCTGCACATTTTGTTGGGTATGCCAAGAATGCAAGGCCCTGACTACCCTTTACCTGGGCCATCTCTCAGGGTCATGCATGCAGCGAGTGGTCCTGAGGGATGAGATAGTATCTCTCTCCAGGCCAAGAGCAGGGTTGCTTACTGCCTGCTATTAAAATGGCAGATCCCACATCAGGGTTCCTCAGCTGTGACGCAATCTCACTGCGTGTAGCATCCACCTGGGCCATCTCCCACCCTCCTCGTGGGACTGTCGCAGATAGGCCAGTGCTCGTGCTGTGCCCTGAGTAATGACCACCTTGGTCTCTGATCTAGGAGTCTCGTGTCATCTGCCAGCATCCAAGAAACAGCCACAGGCCAAGTTAATCCCAAACTGGACTTGTCTTTTTCACTCATGGTTATCCAGATGAAGAGGAGTGATGTAGAATCCAGAGCTGATGCAGAATCATGAGATCTGGGACTTGGAGCTTGATGCCCTAATTGGGAGACTTTTGGAGTAGAGGGCAGTAAGTTTATTTTTTGATAGGAGGTAAGTGAATACTGATGACTGAGAGATTGGACTATTGTATATTTGGTGATTGTTCAGGACATAGTCACTCCTTTCCTCCTCCTCCTTGTTGCAAAGTATCCTTCCTCGCCCACTAGAGTTTGGCCAGTGCAGTGTGTGCAGATGTGATATGAGTAGAATGCATATGCTTGCATGGTTTGGCTTACTCTCTCATGTTTATACCATCTGCCATGTCAAGAAGACACCCTGGGAAGCCATGGGTCCTAGAAGGAGGAGACACATGATGCAGATCTGAGCCCAACCTGCAGCCTGGAGCCCAGCTGAGCCTTCCCCAGCTGAACCCAATATCGCTGCAGCTGACCTGAAGGCATGAGAAAAATAAACTTTTGCTGAATAAGCACCACTGGGTGGTGGTGGTGGCGGCGGCGCGGGAGGGGGGGAGGGGAAGGTGCCTTTGTTATGTAGCTTTCTTCCTGCCAAAACCTGACTAAAAAAGATAGGCAGACAATTGGAACAGAGTAGAGTCCAAACCCAGAAAGAGAGACTGCGGCCACCTGTGTATACGGTGCGGTACAGATAGGAACAGTGTTTCTAACATACCGTACCACAGTGGCTAAATACCCATACCGAAAAAATAATGATTATTGAACCCTACATATCACAGCACACACTAAAACAATTCTAGATGGAATACAGATCTAAATGTGAAAGGTATCAACAACACAACTTTCAGAAGAAAATAGAAGTGACTTTTTGTGACTTTGGGGTAGGCAAAAATTTCTCAAACAGAAAACAAAAGGTGCTAATCATAAAAGAAACATTGATACTGGAAGATACTGAAATTAATAACTTAGGTGCATTGAAGACGTTATGAAGAGAAGGAAAAGCAAATCATAGGATGAGAGGAGATATATATTTTTTAAGATTTTATTTTCTTTTTTTTAAAGATTTAATAATAATTCATGAGCGACCCAGAGAGAAGCAGAGACACAGAGGGAGAAGCAGGCTCCATGCGGGGAGCCTGATGTGGGACTTGATTCCAGGACCCCGGGATCATGCCCTGAGCTGAAGGCAGACGCTTAACCACTAAGCCACCCAGGTGTCTCAAGATTTTATTTTCTTTAAGTAATCTCTATCCCCGACATGGGGCTTGAACTGAAACTCTGAAGTCAAGAATCATGCACTCTACAGACTGAGCCAGCCAGGTGCCCCAAGAAAAGATATTTTTAATAGTTCTGCCTACCAAGGGGCTTGCATCTACAATATCTAGAGAACTCCTATAAGCCAATACAATTAGGCCAACAAAAAAATTTGTCCAAACGCAGAAATTGGAACTTTACAAGAGTATGTTCAAAGGGAACATAAATAAGAAAGCTGAGCTTCCTTCGTCATCAGGGAAATGCAAATTGAAGCTACAATGTGAAGCCACTACTCTTCCACCAGAATGGCCAAAATAAAAATAAAGAGAATAGCTAGCGTTGGCAAGAGTATAGAGCAACCGGGACACCCTTACGTTGTGGTGGGATGTAACCTGGCATGTTCACTGTGGAAAATCCTTAGGCGTGATGCCTGCCAAAGCTGAGTGCGTGACTCAGCACAGAACAGTGTAAGTATGGTTTTTTTTTTTAGAAGATTTACTTTAGAGAGGGAGCACAAGCTGAGGGGAGAAGCAGGGGGAGATGGAGACAAGCAGACTCCCCACCGAGTGGGGAGCCCAATCGCACAACCCTGAAATCACAACCTGAGCCAAAATCAAGAGCCAGATGCTTAACCGACTGAGCCACCCAGGCACCCCCAGGGTATGTATTTCACCAAACTCAAGAACATTCATGGCAGCACTATTTGTAATAGTCTGAACTAGAAACAATGTAAATGTCTATAAATAATAGTATGAATAAATAAATAATGGTTGAGAATGAATTTCAACTACATGTAAGAAACAAAATCTAGCCATATATCGAGCTTAACATCAAACCAAGTTAAAAAAAACAATTGACGTTATTTGCCATTTTAATAGTACAAAGGAGAAAAAGCTTATGATAACCTCATAGATGCAAAAAAAGTTTTTCTTTAAATTTTTTTATTTATTTATGATAGTCACAGAGAGAGAGAGAGAGAGAGGCAGAGACACAGGCAGAGGAAGAAGCAGGCTCTATGCACCGGGAGCCCAACGTGGGATTCGATCCCGGGTCTCCAGGATCGCGCCCGGGGCCAAAGGCAGGCGCTAAACCTCTGCGCCACCCAGGGATCCCTGCAAAAAAAGTTTTTTGAGAAAATTCACTACCTACTCACACTACAAATTCTTGGTAATAATTAGAAAGAAACTTCTTTAATATGCTAGAGTGTCTATATATATTTATATCATATCTATAAGTTCATAAAGACCTAGAAAAATGTCATTATAAATGAGGAAATGTTAAAAACATTCCTTTTAAAATCAAGAATTCAATACTGTATAGGAGGTTCTAGCCACTACAATACAACAAGACAAAGAAATTACAGACAAAATTGGAATAGAATATACAAAGCTATCCGCACATGATATAGAATTACTTACATAGAAAATTCAGAAGAATGTATATAGAAATTTTTAGAAATAATGAGAGTTTAGAAATGTGGCAGTATAGAAAATTAAAATATAAACATCAGTTGCATTTTATAAACCAGCAGCAAGCAATGATATAGAGAGATGGCATCATGTGCAGTCCTATAGTACATCAAGGAACTAAGAATGAATATAATAAAAGATAGGGATCCCTGGGTGGCGCAGCAGTTTGGCGCCTGCCTTTGGCCCAGGGCGCGATCCTGGAGACCAGGGATCGAATCCCACGTCGGGCTCCCGGTGCATGGAGCCTGCTTCTCCCTCTGCCTGTGTCTCTGCCTCTCTCTCTCTCTGTGACTATCATAAATAAATAAAAATTTAAAAAAAGAATATAATAAAAGATATATATAATCTCTATTAGAAAAATATATAAAAAAATAAAATTTAAGGAACATATAAAGTAAATGGAGAAGTATATCATGTTCATGGGTAGGAAGATATTATTTCATTAATCTGCCAATTTCCCCCAAATTAATCTAGGGAGTCAATGCAAACCCAACTAAAATCTCAATAGGATTTGCTGTAGAACTTAATAAAAGCAATTATGACATTTATGTAGAAGGGAGTGAATCCAAGAAGGAAAATTGGCAAAGAGAGGTGACTTGTCCCCCCGATGTGAAGATAGTGTGGCACTGGTGCAGGGGTGCAAATTCACCTGTGGAATAAAATAGAGACTCCAGAGATAGACTGATTCAGGTAGAGTGAGGTGTCAGTTCACAAAGTGGGAAAGAAAGAGATTTTTCAACTAATAAATGTAAAAAGTTATCTCTATGGACAAAGATAAACTTTGATTCTTACCATACCATATTAAATATTAAAAAATCAATTCCAGACGGGTTATGACTTCTACATCAAAGACAAAATTTGAAACTCCTAGTAATAAATGTAGGTAAATAATATTTTAAACCTCAAGGTAAGGAAAAATTTCTTAGAACAAAAATAGCACTGACTAGAAAAAATACTGATAATTTTGACCACATTGAAATTCAGTTTTCAGTGCTTACTTTGGCAGCACATATACTGAAATTCAGTTCTCATCAAAAGATACTTTTTTTTTAAAAGATTCTATCCATTTATTCATGAGAGACATACAGAGGGGCAGAGACACAGGCAGAGGGGGAAGCAGGCTCCATGCAGGGAGCCTGATGCAGGACTCGATCCCGGGATCTGGGGATCACGCCCAGAGCTAAAGGCAGATGCTCAATCCCTGAGCCACCCAGGCATCCCGAAAGATACTTTTTAAAAACCAAAAATACAGTTACAAACTGGGAGAAGCTGTTCACAATAGATAACTATGAACATAAACAATCTCACAGAAAAACAGGCAAAAGATATGAACAGATATTTCCCAGAAGAGGAATTTACATAATTAATAAACACAAAAAAAAAAAATTAATAAACACATACTGAGATATTTAACGCAGTTAACCAGTGAAATGCAAATCAAGATTACAGCAAGACTTTTCTTAAGTCTATTTGATTGATGAAAATCACAAAATCTGATGACTCAAAATGTTGGTAATTCCACAGAGTCACAAGATTGAGAGATAGGGGCCTCAAAGCACTTGGAAAACAGTTCGTGGACATCTAAAATTGAGCATCCAGATATCCCACAAGGTAGCAATTCCATTCTGAAGCATCTTCTCACAAGAAACACTCACTCGTGTAAAACAAGAGATATGGACAAGAACGTTCACAGAGACACTATTCACAACAGCAAACCCTGGAAACAATCTAAATACACAATCTCAGGGCAGTGAAAGAACCTTTATAAAATAGTCTCACAAAGAAATGAGCTGTGGGACATCTGGGTGGCTCAGTCAGTTAAGCATCTGCCTTTGGCTCAGGCCATGATCCCAAGGTCCTGGGATCAAGCCCCCAGGGTCGGGGCTCCCTGCTTGGTGGGGAGTCTGGTTCTCCCTCTCCTTCTGGCCTTCCTCTTCTTGTGCTTGCTCTGTCCCTCTCTCTCAGAAAGAAGGAAGGAAGGAAGGAAGGAAAGAAAGAAAGAAAGAAAGAAAGAAAGAAAGAAAGAAAGGACTTTAAAAAAAAAAGAAATGAGCTGCAGTGACATACAGCAGAGTAGATGAATTTTAGCAAATTTGATACTTGGTGAAAATATAAGCATCGTGCCCTTCTTAAAAAGTAAAAACAGCTTGAAATTAAAAATCTTTTTTTAAAAAGATTTTATTTGGGATCCCTGGGTGGCGAAGAGGTTTGGCGCCTGCCTTTGGCCCAGGGCGCGATCCTGGAGACCCGGGATCGAATCCCACGTTGGGCTCCTGGTGCATGGAGCCTGCTTCTCCCTCTGCCTGTGTCTCTGCCTCTCTCTCTCTCTCTCTGTATGACTATCATAAATAAATAATAAAAATTTTTTAAAAAAGGTTTTATTTATTTATTCATGATAGACAGAGAGGCAGAGACACAGGCAGAGGGAGAAGCAGGCTCCATGCAGGGAGCCTGATGCGGGACTCGATCCCGGGTCTCCAAGATCACATCCTGGGCTGAAGGCAGGCGCTAAACTGCTGAGCCACCCAGGGATCCCCTAAAAATCTTTCAAAGAATGCATATGGATGCCACAAAACTAAAAAGGAAAACAAGGATTTGACAAATGTGGTTTTAAGGATAATAATGGTCACTTCAGGGGGAGATGCAGGGAGTAGGGGTGCCAGAGATGGGTCGATGTGAAATCACTCTATGGTTCTCATTACAGTTTTAGTTGTTTTCTTTTTTTTAACATTTTATTTATTTATTTGAGAGAGAGAAAGAGAGCATGGGCAGGGGGAGCCGAGGAAGAGGGAGAAGCAGGAGCCCCACTGAGCAGGGAGACTGACGTGGGGCTCAATCCCAGGACCCTGAGATCATGACCTGAGCTGAAGGCAGATGTTTTACCAACTGAGCCACCCAGGTGCCCCTAATTCTGTCTTTAAAACTATCTAAATAAAAGTGAGCCATGTAAGGACAAACAATGAAACTTTGCCATGAACCAAGGATTATGACTAACCAGAGTATATGTACCTGCCATCCAGTGAAATGAGAAAAATAGATCAATTAAATAAGGTTCTAGGCAGTGTAATAAAATAAGAAAAAGATATAAAATCTGTAATAGCAAGAAATGGAAAACTCTTCAGATGATATAATTGTGCATGTGAAAAATTCAAAATAATCTTTAAATATATTAATAGAATTGATAGAAACATTAGCCAGACGGCTGGATTGAAAAGAGACTGATTCACAAAAATCAATTCCATTTCTATCAACCAGCCACAATTCATCGAAAAGAAAAATAAAGAAAACATAAAAGTGTTGATACTACTTATCATAGAATAAAACAATAAAACACATATAAAACTAAATCTAACTTAAAAAAAAAAAAGCAGAGATCCCTGGGTGGCTCAGCAGTTTAGCGCCTGCCTTCGGCCCAGGGTGTGATCCTGGAGCCCTGGGATTGAGTCCCGCATCGGGCTCCCCACATGGAGCCTCCTTCTCCCTCTGCCTGTGTTTCTGCCTCTCTCTGTCTTTCATGGATAAATAAATAAAATCTTAAAAAAAAAAAAAAGCATAAGCCATTACAAAGAAAAGTCTAGGAGTTTACTTAAAAACATTAAAGGACAAGTACATGGAGAGATATACCATGTTCATAGATCATAAGGCAAAAATGTAAAGAAGTCAGTTCTCCTCAAACTGATACATAAATTTAACCTCAGACAACATTTTTTAATTTTAATTTTTTTTTTTTGGTGGTTTGGTGGGTCTTGACAATCTGGTTCTATAGCTTGCATGGAAGTGTGAGGGCTCAAGAGTCAAGTCATCTCCAAGGAAGAAAAACAAGGCTGACTAGCATAAAGATGTCCTGCAAAGCTACAGTGATGAAGACACTGGGGCTTCGGTCCAGGGCAGATGAACACACCGATGGAGCCGACCAGAAAGTCCAGAGATACCGTATGTGACAGTGGTGACCTATGGATGAGGGGCTTCCCACAGTTGGGTCCCCTATGAAACTGTGTAGGACCCCAGGTCCCATCAATCCCAGGAGCATTAAAGGCTGAAATGTATGAGCAATGGCAGCACTTATAGAAGAAGCCCCTGGAAGTTATTTTCATGACCTCAGGGTAAGGCTATAAGCCACAGAAATCTCCCACCATAGAGGAAAAGGTTGACCAGTTTAAGTTTATTAAAATTAAGGTGACTTTACATCAAAAGATACCATAAAGGAGCAAAAAGACAAATTACAACGTGGGGGACAGTATTTGTAACACAGTCAACTGAAAAAGGAGAATCCAGAATAGACGTCACCCCTACAAATCCAAAAGAAACAGACCCAGGAGTCTAAGGACAATGGGGCAAAGGGTTGAGTGGGTTCTTTTTAGGAGAGGAAACATAGGGATGCCTGGGTGGCTCAGTGGTTGAGCATCTGCCTCTGGCTCAGGCTATGATCCCGGTCCTGGAATCGAGTCCCACATCAGGGTCTCTGCAGGGAGTCTGCCTTTCCCTCTGCCTGTGTCTCTGCCTCTCTCTCTGTGTCTCTCATGAATAAATAAAATCTTAAAAAAAAAAAAAAAAGAGGAGAGGAAACGTAAATGGCCAATGCATGTCTGAAAATAGGCCATTTTATTGGTAAGCGGAAAAATGGAAATGAGCAGTGTGGCACTCCATCCAGAGGCAAACATCAGACGTCCCTCGGCGCCCAGTGCTGGCAGCAATGGGAGCAACGGCCATGGGTGTGAACGCATAGTGCGGCCCCTTTGGCCATGCTTATGAGGCTCAGAGCACCAGGTTGGAGCCCACCCCACAAGGTCATGTCCACCTGGAATCTGTGAATGTGACATTATTTAGAAATAGTCACTGCAGAGGTCACTCTGGAGGAAGGACGGTGGGCCCTAGTAAAACAATGCTGTCCTTCTAAGAGTGGATTTTGGACACAGACACAGGGAAAGAACATCATGTGAGCCCGAGGGGCACATCTATGAGCCAAGCGCAGCGAGGATTGCCAGCGGCCACCAGAAGCTGCAAAAAACAAGGAAGGATTCTTCCCAACAGCCTTTGAGAGCACAGCCCTGCCAGCACCTTGATTCCGACTCCGGGCTCCAGGACGTCGGAAGGACACAGTTCCCCACGCCCCACAGTGAGGCTGAAGCTGTTTGCACTCCATCAACACTACACTCCCAGAAGCAGACCCATAGGAAGCCGCATAGTGTGTTATAGGAAGCACACTGTTTTCGTAACAGGGAAAAATCTGGAAATCATCCACACAGAGGCAAGTTGCCGAGTGGCAGGGCTGCCCAGCCGCAGTGCCAGACTGGACATGCGGCGAGGGCAGTGGGCGGGCCCAGGGATGTCCTCCGAGGGCACCGCCAGTTCTGGAAGCATCTTCATCTGGTAAACACCTACTGGGCACTGGCTGTGTGCCATGCACCGTCCCAGGTGTCTTGGTGAGCGGTGAAAACAGCAGAAAGTGCGCGGCCCTTAGGGACCTGCGCTCCGGGGGGGAAACAGCCATCAGACAGAAGAGGGGCAAAGAGGCTTCCGTGCCAGGGAGGGAATGGGGAGAGAGGGAAGGAGAGGGAGGGAGAGAGACACAGAGACCCAGGCCGGGGAGGGAACAGTGGGTACAGATACTAGGTGTGTTTGAGGAGGCAAATGTCCCTGGAGCAGAACCAGGCGGGGGTGTGGGAGTGGCCACTCGAGCCTTTTCATCACACATACTCTCTGGGCTACTGCAGGGTGCCGGGTGCCCCTAGAGACCCGGGGCTGCCCCCCACCTGTCTGCCTGAGCTCTGAGCCCGGTCTGGGACAGGCTCCCAGGCTCCGCAGGCTCAGCACCATCAGGAACTTCAGGAAACCCAAAACAAGATCCCAGTGATCGCGGGCACCTGTCCACAGCCCCTGGCACTGTTCACATGGTGAACTCAATCCCCCACGCACTACAGCACATCAGGTGTCACCCACTGGTCCTGTGAGGGGTCCCTGGCAAGGCTGCTGTAGGAGCCCGCTACCCCAACCACCTGGCCAGTCCCAGGATGGGGCCAGGGGGGCCCGAGCCCGCTCTGAGCTCAGGCCGGTGCCCGCATCAGGATGCACCCGCTGCCTGGGCCACAGGCCCCCGCCTCGCCCTGTGGGACGCGCAGCGTCCTGCGCGCAGCCCAGGACTGGGACAGGCGCTAGCGGCCGCGCTGTTACCTGGTGGTTTGGGTGGCTGAAACAGAGCGCCCTCCACTGTCTTCACGCGTGGGAGCACGGACAGCAGTGGGTGCACACTTAGTGAGTTTGCCTCTGAGTGCCTGTGGGACTCGGCTTTGGTAAGACCAGTTTTTGGGGTCTTACTGTCTATGTGTTGAAAATGACAAGTGGGGAGCTCTGTCCTCCCACCAGACTCAGCGTTGGCAGACTGGACCTTACAGCTCCTCTCAGCTGCCCTCTTTAGGGGCACAGGCAAGGTGCACGTGAGGACCTTCGCATCCTTCACTTTCAAGTCTTGCTGCAGAGCCATTTGTGGAGGTCCCAGAGCTGGCCTTGGCATGGCCGAGGGGCACCTCACTTTTAGTGGCTGAATGTTCAAGAGGGAAGATGAAAAGGTCACGTTGGAAATGGGAGGCATGTGCTTCTTGGTTCTCTTCACGCTGACACCTTCCACGCAGAGGTCGGAGCCGTGGAAGGGTGGCAGCTCCACAGCAGGCTAGGCAGGGGAGGGTGGGGTCAGGGGTGGCTGGCAGGCCCTGGCCTGGGACCTCTGCTCCCCCTTCCTGTGTCCGCCGGCCGGCCAGCTGGGCATGAGGCCTCAAGAGAAGCAGGGCTGCCCACCAGGCCCCTCCTCCAGGGCCCCCCTGGCACAGGGTCCTCCCGTGGAGCTGGAGTCCCTGGCAAAGGGACCACGCAGCCTGGTGGGCACGGAGCTGGGGATGGTGGGGAGGAGAGGGAGCGCGGCGGAGTGGTGAGGGCCGGCTGGGGCCAGGCCCGGGGCACAGGGTGAACCCGGGGCATGGGCCTCACTGCCTGCTCAGTTTGCTGGAAGTGGCTGCAGTCAGGGGCATGCAGGAGCAGGTGCCGCCGGCCGGCCGACCTCCACCCACCCGGCCCTCGCCCCTCACCTGTCTCCACAGCAGCTCAAAGTTGCCAATGTCGCAGTTGCGGTCCACCTTGCGGTCCACCACCACCTTGATGGTGTCCTCCTGCACCTGGGCGCACAGCTGGGCCGTGACCGGTGTGGACGCGTGCATGGTGGGGCTGGAGTTGATCTCGATGAGCCAGGGCTGAAAGTCGCGCCCCAGGATGAAGTCGGCCCCGTACAGCTCAAAGCTGTTCTTGCGCGGCTCCACGTGGTCCTGGGCCACCCTCATGGTGTTGGTGATGGCCCGCTTCATGGACGGATAGATGACGCTGGCCCACACGGTCCCGCGGCCCCTCTTCTGCAGGTACTCCCGGAACCTGGTGCTGGTCCACATGTTGTGGTAGGGCAGCAAGGGGCTGCGGTCCTTGTCGTTCTTCAGGTGCTTCTGGATGGAGTTGTTGCACAGGTGGATGGCACTGAGCCAGGGTGAGGCCGCGTGGTCAGTACCCGGACAGGACCAGACCCGGACCCACCCTGCACCCCCATGCCGCCACCAGATCCCAGACCCTGGACTTCTGCCGTCCCTGTAACCCGGGACCCCGTCTCCACGCTGGGACCCACAACCCTACTTCCAGACCGCACCCCCGGACTCCAGTCTCTGAACTCTATGCCCCCACCTACCCTGCCCTGCCCTGCCCATGGGGACCCTCAGCCACCCCTGGCCCCGCCCACGGAGACCCTGCTTTCACAGCCCTGCGCCCTGGCACAGGGCAGCCTATAGAGGGGCTCTGGTAGCTCCAGGACCTCCAGGAGTAATGCCTCCCAGAGCCTCAGTTTCCCCATCTGCATCTGGCAGTAGAGCTGTGGCCCTTGAAGAGCTGGTCTAGGGACACAAGGTGAGTCTCCGTGAAGGTTCCATTAATTGACTCTCTTGCCTTGTTCCAAACAGGTTTAGAAACAGGTAACTTGGACGAGATGAACCACGAGGGAAGGGGGCCCCTCCCTGGGTTCCTGGACAGGTCGTCCTTCCAGAGGACAAATGGAAAAGAGGCAGCAGACAGAAGGGCTTTGGGACCCGGGAGCCGTGGGCATGGGGAAGTGGACCCCCCGCCCTGTGCCAACCCTGCAGTCCCTCACAGGTAGGCCGGGAGGGGCCGTGTCGGATGGAACCGATTTCGGGGAATCTTTGTCTGCCTGGGGGGAGGGTTACGGTCCCAGACGATATCCTGGGGCTGAGAGGACAAGAGATCCACCAGGCACATGGTTTGGCTGGGCCCCGGGGCCTGGGTGGGAGGGCGAGAGGGGCTCCTCGTGCATGGGGGAGTCCCAGGACCCCTCCTCTGGGGCCCCACCTCCGGAACCCTCCCCCCAGAGCCCCTCCTCCAGGACCCCTCTCTCTAGGACCCCTTCGGGAGTCCTGACTCCCCTCTAAAGCCCTGGTCAAGATGCCTAGGCACCCACCCCCGCACGCCCAGTGGATACAAGGCAGAACAGGAAGCCCCTGGTTTGGACAGAGGCAAAGAAAATTCTCTGCCTTGACGGTGGCCTGTTCCTGACACTCTGCAGAAGGCCTTGCCGCCCCTGCCACATGCACATCCCGCCCACCTGAAGACCCTGGGGAGGTGTGGGTCCCCCTACCCCTGGCACCCCGTTCCTGTTCCTGGACGTCTGAGCCTGTGCCCCATCCATGTGCCACCTGCCCCCGCACCCTCCCCCCAGGGGCCTTGGGATCTGGGGTGCGGTCCACACCATCCTGGCCTTTTCTGACTCACATGCTCCCCACTTCTTGGGGTCCTCAGAGGATCCCTCAGGCCATTCTCATGTCCCACAGGCTGGAGGCCTGCACCCCTACCTCCCCAGCCAGTCCAGAAGCCTCCCTGCTCTGCAGGACCCCAAGAAGTGGAGCCAAGACCAGACATCTTGGGCTCACAAAGAGGGACTCCTGAGGGGGTCTGAGGGGCTGGCATAGGCACCTGTCCCCCAGAGACCTCCCAGGTGCCCTGGTCCGTATACGGCTGGACCCAGAGAGCAGGACGGTGAAGCAGGGAGAGCATGCACACCCAGGCTGGGCCAGCTGTGGGGCAGCGTGAGCACAGCTGGTACTCAGCCTTTCCAGCAGAGGAGGCCACCTCCACCCCGGAAGGAGGTTCTAGGCCTGTCATTGAGACGTGTCATCCCCGGGTGGGGCCGGGCACCTTGTGGGCACATGGCAAATGGTGCCTTTAGGATTTTCTGAAGAAGACACACATTATGGGGGTACAGAGCACTGGCTTTGAAGAACAGCTGGCCTGGGCCTGCCCCTTGGGGATGGAGGTCGTTATGACCTACCCATGCCTGTTTCATTTGTGCCTCAAGGTGATGATGGGTGATAGCGGCAAACACGGCCTGGCAGCCCAGCCACTTCCCTCAGGTACTGGCGGGGCACGCTATGCACCCCTGCACCCCGTGGCACCAAGCTGATGCTCCAACTGACCTGTCCAGATTTTCCAGGGAGAAGCGCTGTGTTGAAAACCGCAGGTAGCTCTCCTTGTAGAACCAGATGGTCAGGGGGTTCCAGTCGGTGACCAGGAACCACTGCCTGATGTCGAACTTGGTGTCATAGATGAGCAGTGGGGTCTCGATGTACTTCTGCACCACCCACTTGTTGTCCTTGGCAGGGAGATGGTCTGCAGCCACCAGCTCCAGGATCTCCTCCACTCGGTTCATGCACACTATGTCTGCAAGAGGTAACCACTCAGCCCCAGGGCACTCAGGCCTGGTTTAGGTCCAGCCCTGAGGCCCGACGTGGCTTTGATCCAGGACCATGAAGCAGTGCAGTGGGGCCGCCCAGCAGGGAAGGCTCTGCCCTCAGGGTGGAGGCCACAACCAGGTGCTACACCCTCAGCTCTCCCACCAGGGGGCCAGCCCCCAGGATTTAAGAGAGGACACAAGAATAGAGAGGGACAGGGATGGGGACAGAGGCACTTTTAAAAGGCATCCAGTGAGCAGTGGCTGAGCACCAGCCCTGGGTGTGGAGTGAACAGGCCTCAAGGAACCAGCAGGCAGGGGTGGGGTGCCCGCCCGCTACAAGGGGCAGGTGTCCAGGGGCCTGGGGCCTGGTGAGGGACCAATGGTAGGACTGCACATTAGTACACCCATTCTGCTACTCCTCCACGTTGCAGGGGGGGGCTGCAATTTGCAATTTCTCATCTTCAATCCCCCCAAAGTTAGGCCATATGACTAGTGGTGACCAGTGACACCTGAGAAGTGACATGCATCCCTCTCATCTGTTGGGTCACCACCAGACCCTCTAGCCCCCTCTTTCTCTGCCGTGACAACCCTGAAGCCTGGAGGGAATGATGTCAGAAGATGGTGGGGGACTTTGGTGAGCAGCCCCCCGCCCCCACTATCTGCTCGTGCCAACCCATAATGGCCGAGGATGGCTAGAGATGAACTGGTCTCACTGACAGCCACTGAGGTTTGGGAACTGCTTGTTACCAGCACAATCTGGCCTATCCTGACTGAAACAGCACTGGAGGGGAGCACCATGTGCAGAGGCCCAGAGGCACAAGGCATAGCAACACATGAGGTGAGCTTTCCCCACAAAAACACAAGTCTTGTCTCTTCGACTGTAAGCGAGCCCTTGCCATCCTGAAATGAAAGACTAGGGCAAAGCAGCAAAGCTCTGAAGTTATCCTGGGCTCGGAGCAGGAAGGGGCGCAGCCAGTGCCCAGCCAGAAAGCACTGCCTTTGGATTTGAACAGGCAGGTCTGAGGTGTCTGTAGGGCATCCTTGAGGATGCAGGTGTCTGCAGTGGGAGGAAGGTCGGGCCTGGTGGACGGGGGAGCCGCCAGCGGCCAATGCTACTGTCCAGAGGCACAGACTCAGGATGGAGCCCGTGGAGGAGCACCGGCCAGACCCAGGGGGGCAGGCACTCAAGGACAGCAGGTGGAAGCCCAGGAAAGAGAATGTCTCCGGACAGACAATGCTTAGATGAATGCAGCAACGTCACAAAACAAAAAAGATTTTTCTAATCATATAAAAACTAGTTGCTTTATGAATTTAAAACAACAATAAAAGTCTTCAAATAACTAAAGGGGAAAATAAAATATCCAAACAAAAAGTAAAGTCTATTTAGATGCTCAGGAAACACATCACACAACACAAACAAGAAGGATGCTGCAGCCAGGGCCGTCTTGGGAGGAGATTTCACAGCCTTAAGGCCTTTATTGTTGCCCACAAAAGACTGGAGATAAATAGGCTGAGCACTGAAGTTAGAGTCAAAGGGGAGGGAAAAATCTCTCACAGGAAGTTGGAAAAATGCAACCTAAGGTTGGTTCTTCAGAAACACAAGTAAGATTTAAAACCCCTGAGATCTTGTGTTTTAAAAAGAACACACAGTTATTCCCCATTAGGAATAAAGAGGACACAGTCGTAGCTACTGCACAAGATGAGGCACAAAACCTGAACCCGTCAGACAAAAGGTACAGGCGATAAGGATGTGCCTCCAAGAGCGCGGGTGCTTGCAGGTGAGTAAGGAGCAGGAAGGAAGTCCTGCATCGGCCTTAGTAGCCAGGTAAGCCTGTTGCCAAGATCGGGCAAGATAATATAAAAAGCACAGCCCGGTTTGATTTGGGAACATCCAGACCTGGTGAAGACCCGCGTCGGGAGCTGCACCCCTGTGCCCAGGCTGAGCATGGCGCTCTGGGGACCGGTAGGTGGCCTCCGACTGACCTCGGCCGCGGGACTTGGCTGCCGGCTTTATGATCCAGATGTTCCGAAGCCCGTCGATCTCCGTCTGGGGGTTCACGGATGTGATTTTATTCAGCAGAGCCTGGCACTGCGACAAGTGATTTCTCGAGTTGGAGATGAACGCGTCACCGCTACAAGGCAAGGTCCAGAGAGCCTGTGAGATGCCGTGGGACCTCTGTCGGGCACGTGTGTACTAAGTATGTCCCCCCACTTTGGCACGCCTTCCCATTCTCCAGGGACTGTTTCTTCATAAACAGAGTTTTTCATGTCAATAAAGTACAATTTATCCACTTGATCTATTATGATTAGTGCTCTTATTAAATTAATGAATCTGTCCCTCCCTTGTGGTCACAAATGCAGACGCTAGTGTTTTCCTTTTTCGCGTAACTTTCACGTATCTCGTGAAACATCTCAAAGTAATCTTTGTGTATGTAGGAGACAGGACTCAAGATACAACTTCTTTGTTCATAAGGATGTTTGTTGCTCACACTCCATCTAGTGCAAGGACTAACCCTTCCTTGTTGATTTGCACCTTGGTCCTAAGTGACCATGCACATGAAGATCTGCATCTAGAAGAATTCATAGGGCAATATTTTCAAGACCCTGGATACGTAAAGTTTTCTTAAAACAGGACTCCCAGGGCAGCCCAGGTGGCTCAGCAGTTTAGTGCCGCCTTCAGCCCAGGGCGTGATCCTGGAGACCCAGGATCTAGTCCCACATTGGGCCCCCTGCATGGAGCCTGCTTCTCCTTCTGCCTGTGTCTCTTCCTCTCAATCTGTGTCTCTCATGAATAAATAAATAAAATCTTTTAAAAAATTAATAAGAACAAAAAAGTAAAAAATAAATTTAAAAATATTTTAAATTAATAAAAATTAAAGATGGGCTTTCCTGGGTGGCTCAGTGGTTTAGCGCCGCCTTCAGCCCAGGGCCAGATCCTGGAGACCTGGGATCGAGTCCCATGTTGAGCTTCACGCATGAAGCCTGCTTCTCCCTCTGCCTGGGTCTCTGCCTTTCTCTCTCTCTCTCTCTGTCTCTCGTTAATAAATAAATAAAATCTTAAAAAAATAAAATAAAATAAAAATTAAAGAGACAAACAACCTGATTTTTAAATACATGAAAGATGTGAACAAGCACCTCACAAAAGAAAATATTCAAATGACCGATAAGCATCTGAAACAATGTTCCACATCAACAGTCTTCAGAGAAATGTAAATGAAGACCACAATGGAACAGGAAGGCAAAACTAAAGGAAGGACAGAGCCAAGGCTGTCCTCCACCTGCAGGCCGTGTGGCCCACTCAGCACTGCTGGCATCTGAATCTGTAGGAATCTCTGGAAGTTTCTTAACAACCGGAGGTCGTCCAGTTGCTCATCCACAGGAGGAGTGAAAACCGTGGTCTACTGATAGGACGAGCCCCTGCCCAGCAGCAGGAAGGAAAGGGCTTCGGTTCCTGCAGCAGTGCGGATGAATCCCACAGACTTTGTCAAGCAAGAGTCACAACCGAGAGAGTGCGGCCGGCGTGATTCCATGCCCCTGAACATCCACCACAAAACCAGCTGAGGTGAAAAGAGGCACACCGGCGTGAGCTCCGTGGGGGCCCGACGGGCGCTGACCTGGGAGGCGGCCTTCGCAGGCAAGCACAGAATTTCACCCACTCGGACAAATCCAGTTAGCGCACGGCACCCTCTGCGCTGTGTTCATAGCTCAATGACAAGAAGACAAGATAGTGACTGATCCAAAAGGAGAGAAGGAATCAAAGAATAAAAACGTCCCTGGGATGGTTTGTGGGGCTGCAAGCAGACTCTCCAAAATGAGTGTTGTTCCCTTGGCCATCGGCTGCTCCTGCTGCAGGGGTGCCCGGGTTGCTCCTACCCTAGCTGCCCCGTTGGCCGCTGTAAAGGGGGTGCTGGGTCTCCAGCCTGGGAAGGACCCGGCGCTCAGAACAGGGGTAAGCCAGGCTCCGCCGTGGACTCCCAGGCAGCAGGGGCACCGGAGAGTCAGGAGGGCTGGGCCATTCAAGCCTCCTGCTGGCCCTTGACTACACAGAGCTCACCTCTGGGGTTCAAAGAGGTAAAACACTAGAATGGGGTGGAAGGTGCTGCTCAAGGCGATGCCACCCAAAGGTGCCCCCAGGGGGTGCCATCCTTTTATGAGCCAACAGGGGCTTGGGACAGGCAGCAGTGAGTGTGGGTACCCCACCACCTATGCAAGCACCCCAACACACAGATGGGCAAGGCGGGACCTCCCTAGACAGCACTTGATGCTTCCCCTCCACGTCCCCCATTCAGGTGAGCCCCGGGGTCTGAGCTCCGCCCAGAGCGCGTCTTACTGAATGAGAGAGTAGTACTGCTCTGTGAGGTCCTTCCACTCATCCTCCGTGAGGTCCTCGCTGGCGTCCTCGGAGACATCGATGTCCTCGTGCTCCAGCCGCCCCAGGTAGGCCTGGCACACCTTGCACGCGGTGTCCACGAGCTGTCCCGAGAGGCCCATGAGCTTGGACTCGGCATTCTCAGGAACTGAAACCCAAGCACAGGACGTGGAGTGGGGGCCACCTGGGACACGGACCCCAGCCCTCCACGCCTTCTGCGGGCAGCCCACCTGGACTCCGCGCACACACACCTCCCCCGGCCATACACACCCTCCAACCAGATTCCCGGCCTGTGGGCTGCGATGCAACCCCACCTCTGAACTTGCCAGAACATCTGTACTGTCCTGAGCACGCGCTGGGTACTGGGTGAGTACCGGGCGGCAGTCCTGCCTGACATCCACAAGCCGGAGGGCACCTGGAGGCTGCCTGCACCCACCCCTCCTGCAGCATCGCGCCCTCCCGGGCCCCGGACCCAAGCTGGACCATGCAGGGAGCCGGAAGGAGGAGCAGACAGCCCCAGCTGTCCCCGTGGCTCTGGGGTAGGAGCCTGAAGAGAGCTAAACCAGCTGTGAGGGGGCTCCACAGGCGCGTGTGGGGCTGGGGCCAAGGCATCGCCCACCCGGGACCCCAGCAATGCGGACCCCGGGGAAAAGCCGTGGCTCACGTGGTTGCTGTAGAGATTACAACATGCGTTTTTAAACTGTATTGAGGTTAAATTCACAGAACGTAAAAATAGCCATTTTTTTTTTTTTTTAAATTTATGATAGTCACAGAGAGAGAGAGAGGCAGAGACACAGGCGGAGGGAGAAGCAGGCTCCATGCACTGGGAGCCCGACGTGGGATTCGATCCCGGGTCTCCAGGATCGCGCCCTGGGCCAAAGGCAGGCGCCAAACCGCTGCGCCACCCAGGGATCCCAAAATAGCCATTTTGAAGGGTAAAACTGCACTTGTGTTTTCTGGTCAGGCTCGGAAGGAGCCTGGAAGTTGCAACACATTCTAACAAGTACAATGTGAGACTGAAAACTCAGCAACTCTTCTTTACTCCATCAGATACCCGAGGTCACAAGAAAAACCACCACCCCCAAATGGCAGAGAAAGTCAGGTGGGTTCAGAGCTCAAAGTCCCTCAGCAGAAACCCCAAGACACCAACCCCAGCAGAGAAACACCTGAGTAGCAACTGCTGAGCTGCTGGAGGCTCTGCGTGGACAAAGCAGCGTTGCCCCAGGAGGGTCAGTTTCAGGAGGGCCCCGAGCTCTTGTCAATCTTCCCTCCAGGAACCTGACCTGGTTCTCACAGTGAATATGGGAGAAAAATCCCATCCTGCTTCTGACAAAAAAGGAAAGTAACCATCCTGAAGGTTGCCAGACCATTCTGTTCTTCACAAGACCTGCCCTCAGGAGCCACTTTTGCCCAGAGCCCGACCTGCTGGGGTGGGGGGACCAACTCCACCCTCTGTAACCATCCACATATTTGATAATCGAGGTAAAACAGACCAATTTATTAAAAGATACAACCTGCCAAAACTCGTACATAAAGAAATGGACAGAGCAGCCCGGGTGGCTCAGCGGTTTAGCGCCGCCTTCAGCCCAGAGTCTAATCCTGGAGACCCAGGATCGAGTCCCACGTCGGGCTCCTCATATGGAGCCTGCTTCTCCCTCTGCCTGTGTCTCTGCCTCTCTCTCTCTCATGAATAAATAAATAAAATCTTAATTAAAAAAAAGAAATGGGCAATCTGAATAGGCCTATATCTATTAAAGAAATTGAATCAATAATTAATAACCTTCTAAAACAGAAAGCACCAGATTCAAATGGGTTCACTGGTGAGTTCTGCCAAACATTTAAGGAAGAAATCATACCAATTCTCTACAATCTCAGTAGATAGAAACAGAGGGAATACTTTCTACCTCATTCTATGAGGCCAGCACTTCCCTAATACCAAAACCACAGAAAGACATGAGAAAAGAAAACTCTAGACCAAAGTCATTCATGAACACAGCAGCAAAAATCTTCACCAAAATATTAGCAAGTCAAATCCAAGAATGTATAAAAAAAATAATACGCCATAATCAAATAGGATTATGTCAGGTATGCAAAACTGGCTCAACATTTAAAAATCAATTGATGTAATCTATTACACATCAATAGGCTAAAGAAGAAAAATGACATGATCATATCAATAGATGCAGAAAAAGCATTTGACAAAATTCAACTCTCATTCTTGATAAAAGCTCTCAGCAAGCCAGGAATAGACAGGAACTTCTTCAACTTGATAAAGACTATATACAGGGCACCCAGGTGGCTCAGTTAGTTGAGCGTCCAACTCTCGGTTTCAGCTCAGGTCATGATCTCAGGGTTGTGGGATCAAGCCCTGTGTCCGGCTCCATGCACAGCATGGGTTCTGCTGGAGATTATTTCCCTTTCTCTCTCCCTCTGCTCCTACCCCTACTTGCACTTTCTCTCTAAAATAAAAAAAATAAGATTTTTTAAAAAAGAATATATACCAAAAAAAAAAAAAAAACCCTACAGCTAACATTCCACTTAATGATAAGAAACTAGAAACTTATACTCTAAAATCAAGAGCAAGGCAGGACCTCCTTCCTCTCACCACTGTTTTTTCAAGATTGTACTGAAAATCCTAGCCAATTCAATAAGACAAGAAAATAAAAAGTATACAGATTGGAAAGGAAGAAATAAAACTGTCTTATTCACAGATGACATGATTATCTATGCAGAAAACCTGGAAGAATTAACAAAAAAAACCTCCTGGAACTAATAAGTGATTGTAGTGGGTCACTTTCCTACACACCACAAGTGAATTATTGGAATTTGAAATTAAAAACACAATACCATTTACATTAGCACCCCCAAAATTAAATAAATATGAAAATAAATAAATCTGGGATCCCTGGGTGGCACAGCGGTTTGGCGCCTGCCTTTGGCCCAGGGCGCGATCCTGGAGACCCGGGATCGAATCCCACATCAGGCTCCCGGTGCATGGAGCCTGCTTCTCCCTCTGCCTGTGTCTCTGCCTCTCTCTCTCTCTCTGTGACTATCATAAATAAATAAAAAATTAAAAAAAAAAGAAAATAAATAAATCTGACAAAATCTATATGATGAAAACTACAAAAATCTGACAAAAGAGATCAAAGGAGAACTAAATTAATAGTGAGAAATTCCATGTTCGTGAATAGGAAAGTTTCATTGTCAAGATGTCAGTTCTTCCCTATTCAATCTGTATATTCAATGTCATTCCAATCAAAATCCCAGCAAGACATTTTATGGAAATTGATTAACTGATTCTAAAGTTTATATGGAGGGCAGCCCAGGTGGCTCAGCGGTTTAGCGCCACCTTCAGCCCAGGGCCTGATCCTGGAGACGGGGGATCAAGTCCCATGTCCGGCTCCCTGCGTGGAGCCTGCTTCTCCCAATGCCTGTGTCTCTGCCTCTCTCTCTCTCTCTCTCTCTGTTTCTCATGAATAAATAAATAAAATCTTAAAAAAAAAAACAAATAAATAAAGTTTATATGGAGAGTCAAAAGATCCAGAACAGCCATGCCAATATTGAAGGAGAAGAACAAATAAAATTGACACAATTCAACTTGAAGTCTTACCAACAAATCTATAGTAATCAAGACTGTGTGGTATTTGTGAAATAATAGACAACTCAATCACTGGAACAGAATAAAGAACCCAGAAATAGACGGAAAAAAATATGATCAACTGATCCTTGACAAAGAAGCAAATATAATATAAAGGGAAAAAGTGGTCTTTTCAACTAATGGTGCTGGAACGGGTGCAAAAATATATATATAGAAAAAGAAAAATCTAGACACACATCTTATGTTCTTCATAGAAATTAACTCAAAATGGATTGTACACCTAGGTGTGAAACACAAAACTATAAAACTCCTAGAAGATAGCACAGGAGACCAAGATGAACCTGGGTGTGGTGATAACTTTTTGGATATAACCCCAAAGGCAGAGTCCCATGAAAGAACTGCTTGGTAAGCTGGACTTCATTAAAGTTAAAAACTTCTGCCCCACAAGAGACGCTGTCAAGATGATGAGAAACAAGCCGCAGAGTTGGAGAAAATATTTGCAAAAGACATATCTGTTACCTAAAATATACAAAAAGAAAGAAAGAAAGAAAACCCTCTTAAAGTCTCAACAATAAAAAAAATTTAAAACAGCAGAGAAACTGAACAGATTTCTCACCAAAGAATATATTTACAGATGGCAAAGAAGTATATTAAGAGATGCTCAACATCATACGTCACCAGCGAACTGCAAATGCAAAACACAAGTTTCCACGGCACAGCTATCAGAATAGCCGAAATCCAGAGCAGCAACTCCACTGAGTGCTGGGAGGACGTGGGGCAGCGGGGACGCACTCACCGATGGCAGGAAGGCACCCTGGCCTTCTCCTGCAAGCCACACATGCTCTTACCACGGTATCCAGCAATCATGCTCTTGGGTATTGACTCAAACAAGTTGAAAACTTACACTGGGGCAGCCCGGGTGGCCAGCAGTTTGGCGCCGCCTTCGGCCCAGGGCCTGATCCTGGAGACCCGGGATCAAGTCCCACATCGGGCTCCCTGCACAGAGCCTGCTTCTCCCTCTGCCTGCGTCTCTGCCTCTCTCTCTCTGTGTGTCTCTCATGAATAAATAAATAAAATCTTAAAAAAAGAAAACTTACATCGATACAAAAACCTGTAAACTGAGGTTTAGAGCAGTTTGACTCATAACTGCCTAAACTTGGAAGCAACCAGAATGTCCTTCAGTTGGTGAAGGAATAGATAAGCCAGACGATGGAATATTGGCGCTAAAATGAGCTACCCAGCCACACGAAGGTGGGGGACCCTGCCCGCATGTCCCCGAGCGAGAGAAGCCGTGGGCAAAGGCTACAGATGGTCGATCCCAGCCAGACGCCTTCCTGGAAAGGGCAGGACCACGGAGCCAGGGAAGGGACCCGCGGGCCAGGGCCTGGGGGCGGGAGGGAGGAACGAGGAAGGGGGGGGTGCGATGAGGCCCTGGCCCCGCCGGCCGGAGGCTGCTCCAAGTGAAGCCATCACCCTGGCTCCACCCATCACACCTCCGTCCAGACCCACAGGAGCAAGTCCTGGCACAGACGGCAGTGTGCGTGACGGGGATGTGTCCCTGCAGGTCCGTGGGTCATAACAGGTGTGCATCGGTGGAGGTGGGGACGGTAGAGGGGGCTGGGGCCAGGGGGTGGACGGAACTCCCTCACCTACTGCCTAACCTGACAGCGGCCCAGGCTGCTCTAAGACAGTGAACAACAAAAAAACTTATCTGGGTTTCTGTGCCTCCCGCCACGGTGGCCCTGCTACACAAGGAGAGCCGTTCCCTGTCACCCGGCCTGGACGCATGGCCCCCCTGCCCCTCCTGGCACCCACCTCCCACTCGGGCCTCCCCGGCCCCCACACACCTTTCCTGTGGCCGGAGCCCGGGCCGCCGGCCTCCCCCTTGCTGTGGGGTTGGCTTCCGCTGCAGTGCTGCTGGCTGACCACCCACTTGAGAATGCTGGAGGCCGCTGTACGCCGGAAGTCATCTGAAAGGACACCAAGGCCTCGCCCCCTCTGCCGGCGCGGGGGACCAGGGACCTCGGCCAGCACCAGCTGTCCTCAGCCTGGGTGCCCCCCAGCCTGCGGGGCCTCGCTTCCCGCCCTGACCGCCTTGGAGGGGGTGGTTCCTCAGCCTCAGCCGCACCCCCAGCCTGGCCCTCCTCTCCTCTGCAGACGGGGGCTCCCACCCCACCACGCAGGGCCCCCTCCCACCTCTCTGCTGCTCTCCCCACTCCACCCGGGGCGAATCCATGGAGGCCACTGTGCCGTCCCTGCTCCCTGAGTCCTCAGCCCTGCACCAGAGGGCACAAGCGCCCCGCGGACACACACCAGGACCCTCCCCCCCAGGAGCCCCTCTGCCTCTCCCTGGACTTGTGGGCTGCTGCAGCGCTCCCTGTAGACGGCGGGAGGGGTCCCACCTGCCCAGGTGGGGGGCTGGCCTGGCTCCCAGGGCCCTCTTGGGCCAGAGGGGCAGCCAGAATCCCCCTGGATGAGCCCATGCCTTGAGGCCTGTTTTACCCAATCCCACTCCAACCCCTGCCCTCGGGGGGTTGGCAAGAAATTCCGGCACCTGCTCACCAAACCAAAACCAAAACTCTCCTTGCTCATCCAGCAAAGGAGGCCCCGCCTGCCGTCCAGCAGCTGCTGCCACCGGGAAACACCTGGACCCCGCTCCCCTCGCAGCTCCTCCAGGGCCCAAGCCCCGCGCCTGGGCCTCCCCCCAACAAGCACTGCCTCCAGCCTGCTCCCCTCTGCTCTCCCTCCCTCCGGGCCTCTGCCCTGTGACCCCCCTGATAGCCGGCTTGCCGCCCAGCCCCCAAGACCCTGCCTGGTCCTGCCTGCACCTTGTTTGCCCCTGGGAGCCCCGGGGCGGGGAGGGGTCAGGACGAACTGCAGGGCGCCTGCAGGTGCTGCGTCCCCACGGCCCCCGGTCAGGAGCTCAGGGAACATGGGTCACCCCCAAATAAGCGCTGCCCACTGCCCTGCCCTTCGCTTTCCCTCGCTCTCTGGGCAGGTGCCACCCGGACTCCTCCGGCGTCCCTGGGGCCTGTGGCCTATGCACACGGGGTCCCGGGACCGTCCCGCAACGGCCTCCCCATAGCCCAACCGGACCAAGCTGCGCATAGCCGCCGCCCGCTGCTGCTTGGGAGATGCTGCCCATGGACCGCTGTGGACAAGCCCTCCCCACTGGAGCCGAGCTCACCCCTGGGCCTTGGACGGGGACCAGGCCCTGCCCTCAGCCCCCCCCCACACCGTGCGGGCCCCGCACTCCCCTCAGCAGGGCTCCTGGCCCGACACCCACACTGTGGCTCTCGCCCCCGACTTACCCAGGAACTCCTGCTTCTCGCTCTCTGTGCAGAGGCCGTAACAGCGGGGGAAGAAGGAGTCGGGGTTGGCTTGGACGTACCAGGGCAGGCTCCGCATGTTCACGCACAGCCCGATCTCCAGAGACAGCGGCTTGTCAGGGCCCCGCAGGCCACGCGCTGGTCCCCTCTGACCAGCCCGAACGCCCGCAGGCCCCGCTGGCCACGCCAGCTCCAAAGGGCCCTTGGGAGGGGCACCTGCTGGAGCGGAACCTCCCCAGCCCCCCAGCCCCCCAGCCCCTCCTGCCCCGGCCCGCTGGTTCTCACAACAGGGTGAGCCACGTGCCAGCCAGGGCCACCTGAGGGCCTGAGAGTGCTGGGCCCATCTGTCTCCCAGGTCGCTGACGGGTGCTGGGCCCCTGCCAGGAAGGACAGAGCAAGCCTAGGGGTGCACTCCCCACCGGGCCGGCAGGAAGCCCTGCACCCCAGGGCCCAGCTCACTGCCCCACTGGGAAGAAGTGCCACATGCCTGCTGGCTGCCGGGCGCACTGGTGGCCACACTACGTGGGGGTGTTCATAGGGACCCCAGCCCAACGGGGCCGCCTGCAGGTATCACCCCCGCCCGGAAGCAGGCCAGCCGCTGAGGCCGGGTGAGGATACCCGGGGGCCAGACCTCCACGGGGAGCCCTGGGGGCAGCGTGAGCCCCCTCCCTGACCCTCCGTGCCGTCCCTGGAAGCCCCTCTACCCAACCTCTCCCGCGTGGGTACGTGCAGGCCTGTCCCGTCTGGGCTGACCCCCACCCCTGAACCTCAGCCCTCAGGGTAACGGGATGGGGCCACGGGACCAAAAGGACGGGAGGACGGGAGGTGCCCAGGGCCCCGCAGCCAGAGGCCCCTGTGCGGGAGAGGCAGCCAGGGCCTCTCCAGGGCTCAGAGCCTATGCGGGGCTGTGGTGGCAGTGCCCACCTGCCCTGCCCAAGTTCCGGCCTGAGTGTCCAGAGGAGGGACACAGGGCAAAGGGCACACGGGGCTTGGGCGCAAGGGGAGCAGGTACCGAGGGACTCTGGACACGGATCATGGGCCCAGCAGCCGCGGTCCTGGGGAGGAGCCCCGAGGGGTCCAGCTCAGCCACTGGAGATTCAGGAGGCAAGCACTGCGCTGCACCTGCTCCCGCCGACCCGCGCCTGGGCCCCCCTCACCTTGGTGGTGAAGGAAGCCGTCTTCCCATAGTGATTCAGCATCTGGTCACAGTTCAGGCTGTGATGGTCAATGACGTCCCTTTTGATAGTCCACAGCAAGTAGGGCACTTCGTTTTTTACCAATCTGGACTGGCAAGAAAAAACCCTTGTCAACACCCTGCATCCAAGGTTGTGGGGATGTGAGAGCAAAGGGAATCAGGGTTGTTTTGTTTTGAAGTTTAAGATTTTATTTATTTATTCGTGAGACAGAGAGAGAGACACACACACACACACACACAGGCAGAGGGAGAAGCAGGCTCCCTGCGGGGACCCTGATGCGGGACTCAATCCCAGGACCCCGGGGTCACAGCCTGGGCTGAAGGCAAATGCTCAACCGCTGAGCCACCCCGGCTGCCCTCAAGTTTTTCTCTAAATGCTCGTTAATCAGCATATATGGTAAAGTTGGCTTCAGAGGTAGAATTTAGTGATTCATCACTTACCGACGACACCCGGTGCTCATCACGCCCCGAGCCCCCCTTCATGCCCATCACCCCCCAGCCCCTCTCATGGTTTGCCTCCTTCTCTCTTTTCTCTTTCCCTGTGATCCTCTGTTTTGTTTCTTAAATTCCACATATGAGTGAGATCACAGGATAACAGGCTCGCTCTGACTTATTTCACTCAGCATAAAACCCTCCAGTTCCATCCATGTTGCTGCAAATGGCGAGATCTCATCCTGTCTGATGGCTGAGGGATACCCCGTTGTGTCTACAGACCACGCCTCTGTTAGGCATTCATCTGTGGATGGACACCTGGGCCCTCTCTGCAGTTTGGCTCTTGTGGGCCTCAGGGCGCAGGTGCCTGTTCAGATCATTATATCTGTGTCCTTTGGGGTAAATACCCAGTAGTGCAACTGCTGGATTTGTAGGGCAGCTTTAATTTTAACTTTTTGAGAACCCTCCACACGTAGAAGTCAGATTTTAAATGACACCTGAGGTGTGTACTCTGTGACTCTCTTCTGGAAGTCTGGCAACGGGTGTCCCTTAGGGGCCACCGTGTGTGTGGCTGAGCGATGTCTGAGCTGCCTGGCCCGTGGGTGCCCCTGTGGGTGTGGGCACGGGGTGGGCGTGCTGTGACCAGGGGAACTAGTCTCCTCCCTGCTCCCCACTCTTTCAGAGCCGGAGGCATCACTTCCTAATATTTGTCCCAAATGCTGGACTCACAGCCTACTCTTCAGTGACGTCGGCAGCTTTTGTTGTCACTCTCTGGCATAAGTCTCATGTGTTCAAGTGTGGCATGAACCATCAAAGTATAAACGGCAGGACACAAGTGCACACACATGTATGGAGGTGCACATGGACACAGACAAGTGCATGCACACGGGCACACATATGCACATGTGCACGTGGGTGTACACATATGAGCACACACATGAACGCACGCATAGGGTACACACAGACACATGAATGCATGCATGCACAAGGGTACACGCACATGAGCTCACACATGGGCGCACACAGACACATGCAAGCACACGTACTCACACAGATGCACATGAGCTCACACGTGCAGGCACACATGGACACACATGTACACGGGTGCACATGGACACACATGTACACGGGTGCACATGGACACACACGAGCTCACGCATGCATCCAGCACCCTGGAGTGACTGGCTTTGCCACCCGTGCCCAGGACACGGCCCAGGGAAGGTGACAGTGTGAGGAGGCGCAGGGAGATTGAGGCCCACCTAGCCCACAGGAGCTCAGGTGTGGGGACCTACCATCACGTCGTGGATGTCATCTGTCTTCTCCAAAGCCACTTCTTCATTTTCTTTGCCTTCAGCCTGTTTATGTTCTGCAAACACAATACCCCAAGAGCCTGCAGTGCCTGAGTAGGGCCCCCATGTCACACAGCCACAGCGCACCTGCTGGTGCCTCAGCAGCCTCATCTCTAGGGGCCCTTGGCAGGTCCTGAGATGCAACAGAGTGACATCAGGCTCGGGCTACATCGACCCATCCTGGTGTCTGCCATAAGGTCCCTCCGCCAGGTGTGGTGCTGGGGTCAGGGAACCCCAGGTGTGGGGCGGGGCAGGCAGCTTTGGGGTGGGTGTGCTGCAGGGGGCACGAGGAGTGGGATGGTGATGGGGTTGATGCGGGTCCCATCCACCAAGCGGGAGCTGGCCCTGTGCAGACCCCAGGGCCAAGGACGTGCAGATGCTCCCTGCAGAGCAGGAGGCGAGGCCTGGGGCAGAGTGAGCCCAGGAGTGACCAGTGGGGACAGACAGGGTGGGGACAGCAAAGGATGGTGGCCACTTCCCAGACACAGGGGAGGAGACCTGTTGTGGGCATGGACGGGGGACACTGAGAAGCCACCAGCTGGGGACGTGGAAGCACAGGCCTGGTGTGAGGATGCCTGGGGAAGGCAACGGTCTCCGCCCCCCCGGGGGACCCCCACACGCAGGGGAGGCCCAAATCCCAGGCCCTGTGGGCCGGAGCAGCCCTCCCTGGGCAGGTGTGGCTCGCTCTGGTCCGCTGACAGACCCACACGCACACCTTACACCGAGAGACGAGACACCTTCGATACTGTACCAGTCACCCCTGCTCCGTCATCGTCCACATTCGGGATGACCCTGGGCAGAAAGTGAAACTTCTTCTCCACCCAGCCCTTTCTTCGAAGGGTGGCCCGTATCACTGGGTAGTGCCCGTAGATGGAGAAAATCTTCTTTTCCTCAAATTGCAAGAGCATATTTTAAATTAAAGAACCGAGAGACAAGGCGTTAATTGTCTGTGTATGGGGGGGCCTTCAAAGCAGTGACGGAGAGTGCCTGGGGTGGGAGGACGCACACGGAAACACCTGAGAATGCACGAACACAGGCGGGCAGCAGGGCCCTCCTCTGGGCTGTGTGCACTTGTGCGCCTCACTCACACGAAAGCCAGGAGGCCCCGCACAACTGGGACCATGAGCGTGTCCCCAGCTCAGGGCGAGTCCTGGTCAGCAAGGTGGGACTGAGGCGGCAGGGCCGGAGGTGTGCGCTCGGACGTTTCCTTCCTCTACGAAGGGACAGTCTCTCATGTTTGGGGGTGAGGGGATGGGTGCTGAGGTCCGAGGACAAACGAGAGGGAAGAGCCATGCAACCACCCGGGAAGGGCCAGACGCATGGAGTGCCCATAGCACGAGGCCAGCCCCAGGGAAGTGACAGGTGGACATGACAGGGGCCTGGGGACCTGGCAGGGAGGTGGCAGGGGGTGCCGATGCCTTCCCAGCTGAGGAGTGGGGGACGGGAGCGTCATGCTCACGCTGGAGCTCCTGGGGCCCCCACTGCTGAGGTACAGCCTGGACACCTTCACTGGCCAGGGTCGCAGAGGGTGACAGCCAGGACACAGGTGCATGGTCAGCAGTCAGCTCTAGTGCCACACGAGTGTGTGTGGGAGCAGGGAGGGCAGGAGGGGAACGGCTCAGCTCGTGGCGTCCCTAATTAGATGACTCTGAGTTCACTGAAAGACAGACCATGTGGGGTGGGCCTGACCTAATCAGATGCATCTCTTAAAATGAGGGTCCGCGACTTCCCTGGTGTTGGAGATTCAAAGCAGTAGAGACCTTCTCCCCTTCGCTGGCTTTGAGGAAGCTACTTCTACGGCCACGAGGGGCAGGACCCTACCGGCCAGCCGAGGGAGCCTTTCTCCGCTGAGCCTCTGGATGAGACCCTAGCCCAGCTGATGCCTCATTTCAGCCTCGAGAGACCCCACAGATGCTGTGAGATAATCAATGGGTTTACGTAGCTAAGCTCATGGTGATGTTACACAGCATCGGTCCAGGAGGACCTGCACCCCACGCCCAGGAAAACACTCAGGAAAGCTTGTGCCTGTGGCCAGGAACTGTGAGTTCCAGCTCCAGCACCCACATAAAAGACCCAGCAGGTCAGGGGGCCTCTGTGAGCCTCCTTCTGTGCAGAAAATCCATCCAGAGTCTGCCCTTGTCCCCCACGGGGCTGTGCGCCGGGACACAGGGATGCGGTGAACTTGGCCATGGACGGGCCGCTCCGACGCAGAGGCAGGCTGGGAACGGGACCACCGGCAGGAGTGTCAGCACCAGTGACCCGCAAGACCTCCCAGCCTGCTTACAGTCAAAAGGAACAACTTTAGAAAAGCTGGCTATTGAAACCCACAGAGCCAAACTCCTTAGGGAACTACAAAAGGTTGTCTTCAGAGTGCAAGAGTCGTAACGCATTCGAGAGGGGAGAAGACGTAATCAGTCTACGAGGAGGCACGAAATGAGGGGGAGGCCGAGCAGAGAGGACAGGAGGAAGGAACGAGGACACGGGGACACCCGGTGGCGTCCGGGGCACCGGGGGAGCTGTTACAGATGAGCACACCAACCGCTCCAAGGGAAGGGTGCAGAGCGCCACGCTGGATTTTTAAAAATCTCAATCTATGTTGTTTACCTGAGAAAACCTAAAGCGCAAGCCTACAGGTAGGTGGGTCATAAAAGGAAGAAAATAGCCTTTGGGACAAAATAAATCACTGACATAAAGAAAATCACGCCATAATTTATTAAAAGATTCGATTCTCCGGGAGGATACTCCTGGAGGCACCTGGTAAGAGGGCCGTCCATCATAAAGAGCAAACCTTGGCAACCACAAAGTGAAGGAGTCCATACTGGTAGCAGGGTGTTTAACACGCTTCTCTCGGTACGTGACCGAGCACACGGCCCAGAGATTTCAAGCAGCCTCAACGAGTTGAACAAATACAAACAACCAGCTCTGCCCTGATGACTAGGAATAGAGTAACCCACGTCGACTTTCACATGAACGCCCAGATTGCTGGCCATAATGCAAGTCTGAACATATTTTAATGTGACAACATTACGCAGATTACATTCTTAAGCACATGCAATCAAGCTAGAAATCAGTGACAAAATAGAAAAAAAATGGTACTTATTTAAAGGATACAAACACAGTGATCCCAAGGGGCAACTAGACCTCAGCGTTCACAGTGGCCACGTCCACAAGAGCCAGACTGTGGAAGGAGCCACGGTGTCCGCAGACAGAACACAGATCCGCGAGGTGTGGCCTACATATACAACGGAATATTCCTCAACCATCAGACAAAGAAATCTCCCCATTTGTGACGACATGGATGGACCTGGAGGGTGTGACGCTGAGTGACACAAGACAGCTAGAGAAAGACGATTGTCCTGTGATCTCACTCATATGTGGAATTTAAGAAACAAAACAGGGGAAGGGAGGCAAAAATAAAACAAGACGAAATCAGAGAGGGAGGCAAACCGTGAGAGACTGAATCCAGGAAATAAACTGAGGGTCCCTGGAGTGGACAGGATCCCTGGGGGACGGGCATGAAGGAGGGCCCGCGGTGTGATGAGCACGGGGGGAGGGGGGGTTATGGGGAACTGACGTGTCACTGATTCTACCTCTGAAACCATAATACATTATATATTAATTAAATTGAATTTAAATAAAAAGTAAAAAAAAGTAACAAAATAAAATAAAATGAGAAAATCTTGTATACATGAAAAAATAGAAAAAAAAACCCCAAAAGTATAAGCATTAACTACACTTTTAAGTGACCCACAATCAGTGAAAAATAATAATGTGAATCATAAAACACCTAGAACTACATCCCAACAAAAGTACTATGAGCTAGAAGCTTGTGCAATCAGCTAACACAACATCTGCAGGGATGTTTGCAGCCTCCCATTCACCAGGTCCGAGGTTTCAATAGAAAACCCGAGAATGAACAAGCTGGTGGGGCTGCGTTGGCACGAAATCCCAGAGAGCATGGTGCCCTGGCAGCCAGGACCAGGCGGCACTTGCAGCCCCCAGCCCGTCCCCCACACCGTGGGCTCTGGATCCCGGGGCCCCCAGCTCCCACAGACCTGCCCTGTGGCCCCACTGGGGTCAGTGCTGGGGCCAGGCCAGTGGAGGCTGGGGAGCTCAGCGCATCACAGGCAACTCCTCGCTCCCCAAATTCCAAAACAAGTTTCCATACTTAAAACCTGTCACCCCACCCCTACCCCCCACCTGGACGTTTCAGCTGAATAGCACATGACTCTTGGTCTTGGGGTCATGAGTTCGGGTTGGGTGACGAGATTACTGAAATAAATAAAAACTTTTAAAGATTGCCCCCCAGCCCCAAAGGCATTTACCTTGATGGCCTTTTCTGTTAATTGTCTTGCTATTTTGTATCTGTCTAATTTGGGGGAAGAAGTCACGTCTTGCAAAATTCCTCGCTTTAATTCTGCGGAAGAGAAAGAGGCATCAAGGCACAGGTAGGAGGCCCCGGGTTCTTGGACAGGAAGCCTGCCCCCGCCCGTCACCTCCTCCCCCACTGTCACCTCCTCCCCGCCCCCTCTGCCCCCACGGCCCCTCCAGCTACCCTCAGCGCCCTCCGCGCCCTCCACCCTCCACAGGCCGCTGCCTCTGCTCGGTGTCCACACCCACGATGACCACCCCAGCCTGTATGGCCAGCCTTCCCTCTGACAGGGCCCTCCTGCCCATTCCACCACTGGCACCAGACTCCCATCAGCACACACCAGGCTGTAGCGCAACTGCCTTAAAAATTAAAGTGAAAACCATCCTCTCGGTGGCGCACACCCCTCCACGCTCCTGCCTCAACCACCCTCCACACCCCCATTTCCTGGGCTGCACCAAGGACACGGCTCATGCTCAAGTCACACACGAGCCGATACCATGGGCCCTGGCTCCTGCGAGCACGGGACACTCGGCCAGCCGGCCCTGCACCCTCAGAACCCCTTCCCTGCGAACTGTGCCCTCGCCATGCCCTGACCTTGGAAGTGCCCCGGCCTGGACCTCAACTCCGTGCTTCCCGTCCACAACACTCCCTGGGCCGTGTCACCTTGTCTGGTGGCTTCAAATTCCACCTCACCCAGGGCCCTGGAACGCACACCTTCCCCCTGACCACCCGAGCTCCGGGCACCTCCAGGACCCCCAAGCACGACAGGTGGGCAGGGCCGGCAGCAGACCCCAGAGACCCACGCCCGCACAATCAGACAAAAGCACCAGAGCCATTCAGTGGGGACGGGGTTCTGACAACTGCACGTCCACATGCAGGAAACAAATCTAACCCCACCCTTCGACGCACTGCAGTTCATCTGAAGTGGATCCCGCACCTCCGTGCGAAAGCAGAGCCCTGGATCAGGCAAACCTTCCCAGGCGGCGCGCAGAAAGCATCGGCCGTAGGAGTTAAAACTGGTAAAAAGGTAAAGCACAGGCTGGGAAAAACCATTCACAACGTTACGTCAAGTGAAGCCGACAGAAAAGGGTGGGCGGTGAGCGGTTCCATCGGTCCGTCCGTCCGTGTGGGGCTTTGGAGCAGAATTAAGCGGCCGGGCCAGAGGCCAGCCGAGGGTGGGAGGAGCAGCCGCCAGGAGGCTGCCAGGAGGCGGCCGGTCCCGGTGCAGCAGCGCGGCCCCGAAGCAGCCCCACCAGGGCTCGCAGGTCAGCGGCCGCTGCCAGGACCCGCCCCAACCTCACTGCGCCACCTCGTGCCCACGCGTGCAGCCCCTCACTCCGTGGCCCCCGCACGTGCCCTGGACACAGGGACCAGAGAGAAGGGCCAGGGTGGACGCAGAAGCCAGCGCGCGAGGGAGCTACCGCCACCCGCGCCTTCCACACTGGCTCCGAACAACCCATGCGCCTTGGGAGTCGACCTGGAAAGTGCTGCGTGTTTCTTAACTAAACGATCATTAAAACACCAAACAGCAAATCTTTGGGTGGTGCTTAAGTTATATTTATAAAGAGATTTTTAGCTGTAGATGCATATATTCAAAAATAGCAAAAGCTAAAAACAGTGAGTTAAGCATCCGTCTCAAGATGTTAAGAACAGTAAATTTAAACCCAAAGAGAAACAAGAAACTAAATAAGAGACACTGATGAAGTATTTTTAAAAATCCAGCAGAGGGCAGCCCGGGTGGCTCAGTGGTTTAGCGCTGCCTTTGGCCCAGGGCATGACCCCGGGTCCCGGGATCGAGTTTCACATCGGGCTCCCCACGGGGAACCTGCTTCTCCCTCTGCCTGTGTCTCTGCCTCTCTGTGTGTCTCTCATGGATAAATAAAATCTTTTCAAAAAAATCCAGCAGAGAATTAATCAAGCCAAAGGCTTAAAATTAATGAACAATTGGTGAGACCAGCTAGAAAAGAAAAGGGACAAAACCTTCCCATCAGTAAAACTCTAGGCCCAACGGTTTCACGGGTAAACACTCAACGTTCAGTCTTGGTCGATTCGTTCCGAGTGTAGAAAACTCAAGGCCACGCCTCACTCGTTTTCCGAGGCCAGCCACAGACGGAACTGCAAGATCACGGGCCGGCGTGACCCCTGCACAGAGGACAGAATCCTGCACAGGAGATGCCACCCACAGCAGCGATGCAGGCAGAGGGCTGGGTTATCCCCGGCTAGACTGGAAAAGCAAACTAGATTCACCATTTAAAGGACTCAAGTCACAAATCCCATCTTAACAGATGCAGAAATATCTTAATTAACCCAAATATCCACTCAGGCTGAAAAGTCTGAATGAACAGAGACGCCCATAAACAGCCTGGCAACAACCCCCTGCGACACCCGGCCTCTGGTTTCCAAGCACCACACCCCCGTGCCCAGTGGAGGGTCCTGCGGTCCCTGAGAGCAGGGACTCCAGCCCGGGACCCAGGAGCCGGGTGATCTCAGAGCATCTGGAGGCAGCTACAGGCTGGGGTAGGGGAGCAGCAAAACGACGCAGACACAGAGGCGGGAGGGCTGAGCACTGGCCCTGGAGCACCACGGAATATGACGGCTACTGGCCAGACACGGCCCAGATGTCCAGGAGACTCTGGAGTGAGGCCGAGACACAAACAATCCTCACCTGAAGCCGTCAGACACGCCCGGCATGCCAACACTTCCCTGGAAACCTATGATTGGGGGCCGAACTGAGGAGGCTGGGGAAGCAGGGGAGGCTGGGGAGGCTGAGGAGTCTTGCCCGGGCAGGAAGCACTCCTCACAGAGCATAGCTCCCTGTCTGTTCAGTGTGGAGAACTGGCCACTCAAACAAGGGTTGGACCCCTAGGGAGGGTGAGGGGAGAGGAGCGGGTGCCGTGGTGGTGCTGCCCGAGTAGGGGCCAGGGTTGCCACAACACCCCCCACCCCTGCCAGGCCTGTATTCCTCACGACCTTGTGGGCCTGTCAACCTCCTGCGCCCAGTCCCATCTCAGAGGGATTCTCCAGGGAACCCCCACCCCTGCTCAGGGGCCTTGGGCAGCCACCGGGTGCCATGCACCCCTCCTCAGGTGCACTGATGACAGGCCGCCCAGATTCTACCGGCAGGTTAGGAGTGCAGCACCACCTTCAAAGGAGTCTTCGCAAAACACTCAGCCCGAATCTCATCAAGCCTCCAGAGCTTATCTCCATGTCACAAAGTTCATACAGGACGGAGGCAGAGAAGAAACCACCAGGCAACAGATAGACAAGTCCCCAGGTAGGACCTGCTGCACAACAGAGGCTGTCCTCATCAGTAAGTGTAGGTCTCACACAAGAGGATAAAAGACAGCAAAGAGGACAACCTAATGCCGTGTGTGGTCCTCGCCCAGAACCCAATCTGAACAAACCAACTCTGGGAAATACGAACGTATTCTGGTTATTGGGTTTTATTAAGGAATGATTGCCCATCTTATTAAATGTGAAAAAAGAGTTTAGTTATATATAAAATGTCATTTTTAGAGGTACTTAGTAAATATTTAGATACATACTAATATTTACTTAAAATCATTGTTAAAGGGACACCTGGGTGGTTCAGTGGTCAAGTATCTGCCTTTAGCTCAGGGCATGACCCCAGGGTCCTGGGATCGAGTCCCACGTCGGGCTCCCTGCAGGGAGCCTGCTTCTCCCTCTGCCTGTGTCTCTGCCTCTCTCTCTCTCTCTGTGTCTCTCATGAATAAATAAAATCTTTGCAGAAAACTCATTATTAAAGACAAAAGACAGATAGCCCATAGTATTAAAAGAATCAACTGGGGATCCCTGGGTGGCTCAGTGGTTTAGCACCTGCCTTTGGCCCAGGGGTTGATACTGGAGTCCTGGGATCGAGTCCCGCATCAGGCTCCCTGCATGGAGCCTGCTTCTCCCTCTGCCTGTGTCTCTGCTTCTCTCTCTCTCTCTCTCTCTCTCTCTCTCTCTGCATCTCTATGAATAAATAAATAAAATCTTTTAAAAAAAATAAGTTGACAAAGCTAAGAAAAAAAGACATAAAAAATCCACAATCATGTTGAGATTATTTAACCTACTTCTCTCAGTAAATGAACGATTAAACAAAAGGGGCACCTGGGTGGCTCAGTAGGTTAAGCATCTGCCTTCAGCTCAGGTCATGATCTCAGGGTCCCTGGATCAAGTCCTGCATCTGGCTCCCTGATCCAAGGGGAATCGGCTTCTCCCTCTCACTCTGCCCCTCCCCCCCACCCCACTTGTGTGCTCTCTCTCTTTCTCAAATAAATAAATTTAAAAGAACTTAAAGTAAAAAAAAGAGTAAACAAAGAATCGGCAGAATATAGCAGATTTGAACATTGTCATTATCCGGCTGCACTTAAATGATGTACGTAGACACCATGTTCCTCACTTTCTCGTCTTTCAACACAGATTACATCCTAGACCAGAGAGCATCTCAATAAATTTCAAAGGATTGCAATGATATAGATTAAGTTCTCTGACAACTGTTATTAGACGTTAATAACCAAAAGGTAGCTGGGAATTTTCTTAAATGTTCAAAAATTAAACAGCACACTTTAAAATAAAACATGGACCAAAGGAGAAACTCAAAAAAGGTTTGAGTTAAATGATAATAAAAATATTACATAGCAAAGCATTACGATGCAGCTAAAATAGTGATTTAGAGGGAAATTTATAAATTTAATTTCATATATTTGAAATCTAAGCTACCATCCCAAGAGTCTTAGAAAAATTAAACAAAAAGAAATGAAAGACAGAAAATAATAAAGATGTGCCATAGAGAAAATTAACACACCAAAGGTTGGACCATTGAAATTTAAAAAATTTTTAAAATTGATCAAGAAAAATTTAAATTAAAATTTTAAATTTAGGGATCCCTGGGTGGCGCAGCGGTTTGGCGCCTGCCTTTGGCCCAGGGCGCGATCCTGGAGACCCGGGATCGAATCCCACATCGGGCTCCCCGTGCATGGAGCCTGCTTCTCCCTCTGCCTGTGTCTCTGCCTCTCTCTCTCTCTCTGTGACTATCATAAATAAATTAAAAAAAAAAAAAATTTTAAATTTAAATTGATCAAGAAAAATGAGAAAGCACAAATCACCAATATCAAGAATGAAAAAGGGAACATCATTACTGATTGTACAGATATTAAAATGATAATAAGATATTATGAACATCCGCATGCCAATTTGACAGCTCATAGGAAATTAACATTTCCCTTGAAAAATACAGCTTTATCAAAACTGACATAAAATAGAAAGTTTTGGCTTATTTTTCTAAGGAAATTAACTTCATAATTAAAAAGTTTCCTAAAACTCCAGTTCTCAATGGCATCACAGATCAATCTTTCCAAACATTTAATGGTGAAAAATACCTTCTATAAGCCTTTCATTGAATAGGGAAATAGAAAACCCTTTTAATTCTTTTTAGGTGTTCATAAATTTAATACCAAAACCTAATAAGGACCTTATAAGAAAAGAATGGTATAGCCAATCTCATTCATAGAAATAGGCATACAAATCCTAAACATTTATAAAATAATATATAAAAAATATAAAACAATATAACATGACCATGTGAAGTTTATTCCAGGAATACAAAGTTGATTTAATATTTGAAAATCCATCAACATAATCCACCACAATAGACTAAAAGAAAAAAAGTATATATTATCACCTCGATAATGCAGAAGAAAGCATGTGATAAAATGTAATAACTATTCATTTTATCACATGTAATAACTATTCATTAAAAAATTCTCAGTAAATCAGGAACAAAAGGGAACTTCCTTTAAAGCCCATAGCAACATCATACTTCATGCTGAAATACTGGGTACTTTTCCTCTCAGTTTCAGAACAAAAAAGGATATCCACTATATCAATTCCATTCAACATTATACTGAAAGTACTAACCAATGCAATAATGCAAGAAAAGGAATAAAAAGTATAAAGACTGAAAAGATTTGCAGATGATTGTGTATGTAAAAGATATCTAAATGAATCTACTAGCTATTAGAATTAGTTAGCAAAGTCACCAAATGCCAAGTCAGTACAATAAAATTAACTGTATTTCTATACGTTGGGAATAGAGAGTGAAACTCAATAATTTCACCTCTAAAAAACATAAAATAATCTAGGAGTAAATCTAACAAAAGAGATCTTCCATACCTGTACCCTGAAAACTGCATACTGTTGACAAGAATCAAAGAACTAAAGGTTCCTGGGTTGAAAGACTCAGTATTAACAAAATGCTGAGTTTCACCCATATCAATCTATAGATTCAGTGTAACCAAAATTAAAATCCCAGCAGGATTGGGGGGTTAGGAGGGGTTAAATTAATAATTTGATTCTACAATTTATATGGTAATGCTAAAGTCTAAGAACACCTGAACAAATCTTGAAGGACAGAGTCAGAAGACTTACACTATAAGCTGTTAAGACTTAGTATTGGGCAGCCTGGGGGGCTCAGTGGTTTAGGGCCACCTTCAGCCCAGGGTGTGATCCTGGAGACCCAGGATGGAGTCCCACATCCGGCTCACTGCATGGAGCCTGCTTGTGTCTCTGCCTCTCTCTCTCATGAATAAATACATTAAATATTTTTAAAAAGCCTTAGTATAAAGCTACTGGAATTAAAACAGTATGGACTCTGGACAGGCAAAGAAATCAATAAAACATAATGAAGAACAAAAAATAGGCCTAGGCCTGATTTTCCACACAAGGGTGCTCTTGGGCTCAAGCTGGGTCAACCAGAATCCCCGCGGGGTTAGCGTGAGCATGTGCCCAGCCCCCAACACCTCACTCCATACAAAATAGTCAATCCCTGTGAAACTGCAGAGGTAACTGTGAAATGTAACATTATGAAGTTTCTAAAGGAAAGCACAGGATACTGTTTCCTGGACAATGGGGTGGGTACCGGTGTCCTAATAAGACTCTAAAAGCACTAACTATAGAAGAAAAGATTGACAATTAAACTTGTTTACCACTGAGAGGTTGATTTTTCTAAAGAAATTCTTAAGTGGCTGAAACAGCAGCCACCGACCAGAAGGTATTAATAACACATCTATCTGACAAAGAAGTAGAGTCCGTCCAGAAGAGACAAAGCAACCCTGCAGCTGCATCGGAGAAAACCCACAACCCGACTTAGTAATGGCCGGAAGTCGGGGACAGGCGCTCCCGGCAGAGCCCCAAGGGGAGCAGCACAGGAAAGGCGGGTACATGGGCAGCTCGGGGAGGCGCCCTGCACACTCACCCATCGCCCTAGACCAACAGGGCGGTGCCCGCGTTAGCCTGGACCCGGAGCAGCCCAGGGGTCCGCGGAGAGTAACGGAGCCTACCCTGGCCCAGCGAGGCCCCCCAGGTGTTCACCACCGGCAGCCTCGCGCCGCGCAAAGGCAAGCCCGGGGGTTTGGGGGGGGGGGCCTCGGGCCAAGGCGGGGCTCGCCGTCACTTCTGGGGCAGCGCCGTACCCCGAGCAGAGGACCCTGCACCACTTTCCCAAGCTGCCCAGCCTGGAGGACACAGGTGCAGGGCAGGCGGCCGGAGGTGAGGGGGCTCCGGGGCAGGGCTGGGGGGGAAGGGCCCCGAGCACAAGCTCCGGGCAGGGCCGCGGAGCCACTAACCCCACCCCGCCGCCTCCGCCCGCGGGCGCCCGAGGATGGAAGACGGGGACACTGACTGCTTTCCTCTCTCGGGTCTCCTTCCCGTGCGGCGGACGAGAGCGGCTCCATCGCGGCCTCCGGCTCGCCCTCGCTCGCGCCGGCTCGCGGCCCTGCAGGGAGAGGGGCATGGGCGAGGGCTCCTGGCCGCGGCGGGGCAGCCAGGGTGAGGGGCGCGCAGGGCTGCGGCGGCGCAGGGCTGCAGGGGCCGTCGGGGCTCCCGAGGGCAGCGCCGGAGGTGGGGGGCGGGGTGCGGGCCCGCGTTCCAAGAAGAGTGTCCGGGGTTCCGCGGGGGGCGCCTAGAGGCCCGGGGCGGGGCGGGGCGGGGGGGTCCAGAGTCCCGAGCCGGGGAGGGCGCGCCGGGGCCGCGAGGACTCGCGCAGGCCGGGGCGCGGGGTCCCGTGCGGCACCCGCAGCGGCGCGGGTCCGGGTCCCGAGCGGAGGGGCCGAGTGCTCACCCGGGACCGGCCCCGTGGCGCGCGCCGCGCCCCCGCCCCCCGCCGCGCTGCCGGGCGTCCCGCGGTTGCCCGGGGCAACGGGCCGGGGCTGCGCGGCGCATTGTGCAAGCCGGGCGCGCGGGGTTGGGGGCGCGCGGGGCCGGGGGAGCGCAGCGCGGCGGCGGGCGCGGGGCGTGGGGCTGCGCGGGCGTGCGGGCGGGCGGCGGCCGGAGCGGCTGCGGCGGGGGCGGCCCCGCGGGCCGGGGGCGAGGGCGCTGGGCCCGGGGCTGAGGTCCGAGGCAGGGGGCCGGGCGCGGGGGGGGCCGGGCCATGGTGTCTGCAGGAAGGGGAGGCCGCGCCACATCCCGCCCGGGCTCATGCGGGCCCACCAGGCGCCGGGCTGTTGGGGTCACACAGGCCCCCCTGGCAGTCAGAGGCCCCCAAGTCATAAAGACCAGAGTCACAACCAGAGTCACAACCATCCCCGCCCCCGCCCCAGGCCTCCCTCCAACCGCCACTCCCGGGTCCCCAGCGCGCGGCGGGGGACTGCACACTGGGCAACCAGGGCCGTCGGAGGACTTCGGGTCCGGGGAGGGACCCCGGGGGGGCCTTGGTGTCCCCAGGTCATTTATGGGGCCAGTTCAACCGCCTACGAGTTCCAGCTCCACCCCGTGACGCCACCACCCGAAGTCCCCAGCGTCCAACTCTTCCTCCCGCCTCCTGGAGGGAGGGGGGACTAGGAAAGACCTCCCGCTGGTAGATTTCAGAAACCTACATGTTACTTTTATCTTGCACCTAACTCCCGAGTCAACCCCAAAGTGTAGAGCTGCCCCCACTTCGCATTAGCGGACCTCTCTGCGGCGGGCAGTCCCCGGGGCCCCCCACCCAGGCAATCCCAGTCCTCCCCTCCACCCACCCTCCTACGCTCTCCCTCTCATTGTTTTCAGAACCCAAGAGCCCTGAAATAAAATAGGCTGCATTTACATGTTAGCATTTATTGTTCAGGAGATGCTAAACTGTATCAGACAAAAATGTAAATGGACAGTTATAAATTTTTAAACCCCCATTTGCCTGGATTTCTCAAGCTCTCTCTGAAATAAACTACAAACCTGTATAGAGTCCCCAGATGTCTAATTCTGGCTCTAAGACTCAGACTTTCTGGACACCCAGGAACACATCAGCATGGCCTGTGCTGCTTCAGGCGGGGGGCGGGGATGCTGGGGGAGGCCATGCACTTGTGTGCAGGAGAAGCCATCAGTGCTTCCAAGTACCTCTCCATGTCTCACCTGCATTCCACCTGTTTGAAAATGACCCAGCTGGTGGTGAAGACAGGCAGCCAGTCACTTGTACTGGGAAATGAGGAAGCAGGGCACATCCTAGAGTCTACACCCAGCAGCCCCAAGTCCTCACCCATGAGCTCAGTAAAGAGCAAGCATTAGCACCTCCCAGCTGAGCATAGGGCTGCTTCACTCTTTCCAGGGGAAGGAAAGAGACCAGCGCGGGCATGTGTAGGCTTGTGAAGGACACATGGGGACAGTGAACTTTCCACTTCGGAAGGAAGGGTGTGGAGGAGTCATCAGTGACCAGGTCCACTGGGAAAGGTAACTGTCCTCCCAGAAGTTCCAGGTGTACTCAGGGGACAAGGAGAGGCACACAATCTAATTTTGGGCGGTGCTTTTCAGAGAAGGGGATGTTATTCTCACAGACTGCCTCTGCTGTGTGCCCGGGGCGGGGTGGGGGGGGGGCAGTGACAGATGGGGGAGACCCCTGGCCCGGGCCCGAGCTCAGCTGAGTCAGGTCAGGGAGTGCACGGAGGGAGTGCCCTGAGGGTCCCAGGGGCATCTGTCTGCGATTTTGGGCATGGTAACAGGAGTCAAAGTAGAACCCATAACAGGAGGAACGGGACCAACCCCACCCACATCACCAAGGCCGACGAGACCAGGAAATGTGGCCCAAGTTTTCAAAGCCTTGGATAGGGCCCCACCCCAAAGAACACTGAGCTGTCACAGTGGCGAGGGTCACTCCCAGCATGGGTGCTGGCAAAGGGCTCAGGAGCTAGGAACCCCCTGGTGCCAGTGCAGCCAATGCTGACCTGGGTCTCTGCATACCAGGGGCGCCATGGACGCCAGGGCCATGGAGAGGGCAGGTCCCTCTATAACCAGGTGGAAACTTGGGCACGTGGGCCTCACAGAGGGACAGCTGTGAGCGTGGGGGCTCCCCTGGCTCATGAGACACGACAGGAATGTGCAGCTCTGCTCTCTTGTCAGAAACCGTGCATGGCCAGCTGGGCTCAGACGACAAACATGAGAGCTGGTGAGACCCCTGTGGGGCTGTGAACAGCCGCTGAGCTGCCTCCTCCACAACGGGCCAGGGAGGCCGGCCAGGTGCAGGGGAGCAGCCAGGCGGCTGGCCACACCTCCGAGCACACAGATGCCCCTCGGCCCTGGAGGGCCTGGCTCCTGCTTGCCCTCCTCACCTGAAGGCCCCGTGCCACCGCCCCGGGGGCGCCTGGGCTGCCAGGACCTGACAGGCTGATAAGCACAAAAATAGTCAACACGAGCCTGAGAACTAAACTACTCTAAGCAATGAAGACTCCACCTTGCAGCCTGGCCTGGACGGAGGTGGAAGGCAAGTCAGTGGTAGCCAGATGACAACTAGCCAGGTGGGGCCCTGCTCCTGCCTCGGTCTCCCCGCCCGTGCTCACTGGGCCATCTGTACCACCACGGCCCTCCACGCCTTCTCCTTGTCGAACTCCTTCAGTGGGCTCCTGGACACCTGTGGCCAAACAGGCAGAGTGTTATTCCTCCTGGGCCCCGGAGCAACAGCAGGCGGGCAGGACATCTCTGCTAACTCGCGGGCTTTTCTCAGCCTGTGACAGGACCAGAAACAGTGCTGGACTCCCAGGAGGGGAAGCAGATGTCCCTGCTCTTCCACGCCCCCACTGACTGGCACCTCGGCCCGCATCCCCCGCGGGAACACGGCCAGGGCAGGGTGGGCTCTGGGTCGGGGTGGGAGGCCACCATGGCATGAGCACCTGCATATAGTAGGTGTCCAGTAAGTACTCAGAGACAGGGCAAGGATATACTCCATGGTTCAGGAATAAACGGGGAGGGGCCAGGCCCTCCAAGTTCCTCCCGGGGGCAGGGGCCCAGCGCCCCCACAGATGAGGGGCCTGACACCCAGGGAAGGAGAGTACTTGAGGCACAGGTCACCAGACAGTTGCTAAAATTAGAGTTGCCCAGGCCTCTGGCACCTGGTGGGAGCTCTCCTTCACCACTCAGCTCCCTGGGGTCCCTGCCCAGGCCTGGGGGTAGAGCCGTCCCCACGGAGACCAGCCCTCACTGGTTAAAAACAAGGAAAGAGCACCATCCTTGGATCTCCGTGAAGGAAAGCCCAAGACAGTTGGAGAGGACCAGGGTTGCTGAGCAGGGGCCGATAGCAGGAGCACAGGCGCACCCGCACAAAGGTCGTAGGGCTGGTAGCACTGGGTGGGAGGAGGGCCTGGTCCACTCGGGCAGCCCTGGAGGACCCTCCAGCAGCCTCCTCAGTCCACAGCGTAAATACCTGTGGGCGGGCAGCTCATGGGGAGCACGGGGCAGGACCTGGGCAGAGTACTGTCCGGGTGGCCGTGAGCCCGGCATGGGGGCTGGCATGACATCACCTCCAGAGCCTGTGGGCCAGAGGTCACTGATGCCACACCTGTAGGGAGCTGGGTCGGTGCCCCCACGAGGGGCTGGGGAGGGAACTTCTGTGACCAGTGTGGAGGCTGACCAACTTCCTGTCCAGGTCCGTGAGTAAAGCTGAAGGCATTCGGTCGTAGTAGCTTCCCGGGAACGACGCTGTGTGTCGGGCCACCCCACCAGGACAGGGCAGCCAGCGAGTCCGACGCCACTCACCTCCCCTGGGGGGCGCTCCTGCTGGCTGGTCTGTGCGGCATCCCAGGATGCTCCCAGCTTGAAGCTCACACACTGGATGACGGTGCCTGTGTTGAGGCCGGCCTGCAGCAGCAGCTCCAGCATGAGAAGCAGCAGGAGCACGTCATAGGATTGCTGGCGAGACATGAGGTGGTGCAGTGCTGAGCAGCATGGCCGCCACCCGGGGTTCCTTGAGGCCACTCCCCCAACCAAGGGAGGCAATGCAGGCAGGCCCTGGCCCTGGCCCTGGGGCTCCCGGGAGCTTCCCCGGAGCTGGTGTGGAGCAACCACAGGTACCTGCCCTTCTGCACTGGGATTTCTGTCTCGTGAATGGGAGTCGAGGAAATCGATTCTGCTGGAAGTTCTGCTGTCCTCGCTTTAACATTGACCTACAGGTAGCCCGCAGGCTGCTGAGCCCTGTGAGCAACCCCAGGGGCCCACAGCCAAGTCTCCCACACCCCGAATGTTAACATAAAACCCCTAGCCCTATACAGTGTCATTGTAGGAAGGCAGCAAGGAGACACAAACCCTGTCCTCGAGTTCGAGGATAAATTTAAACCTAAGCCCAGTTTAAAAAAAAAAAAAAGAGTGGTTTCTGGAGCCAGGCAAAGTTGATTATAAAATGTCCAACACAAAAAAGCAAATACACAAAAGTGAGGTAACCCAGAGTGATCAGCAATGAGGAGACTAGCCCACCAGCTGGTGAAGCCGGTAATAAAACTTTCACAATAGGAACAGGGCAGCACCGGACAACACACGTGTGAGAACGTCAGGCGCAGAAACGGGTCCCCACACAGACAGATGCTCAGCGTGTGATCAGGGCCGCCTCTCCAATGAGGGCCGAAAGACAGGCATCCCAGCGGATGGCGTCTGAAGCCCTCGAGAGGAAAGGCTGGCTCCCCCGCACTCCAGGATAAACTCCCGCCAGACATGAGCAGGAGCCTTTCTCATCGCGACTTAAAATCCAGAAGCAAGAAAGACACTGACAAACTACATAAAACAAACTTCCTCATGACAGAATCACAGGCAGCAGAAGGCAGGCCAGCCACTGCGCGGAGGCCTCCTCCTGGCTCTGCCGTTACAGGGCGCTGGTCCCCCAAACACTGGCGGGGCTCAAAGCCCCCCGGAAAGTGGGCAGGAGCTCACCCAGAAAGACACGCCAGCACCGCCAGGCACAGCCCAAGGCCCCACAGCACTTGTGTCCAGAGAGACACGCGCGGCTGCCACACTGGGCGCTCTGGCTCGCCTGCCTGACAACCCTGTGTGCGGACTGTGGAGAAGCAGGAGCTCCCAGGGGACTTGGGACCTCCTGTGAGGGGGACTCGTCACCATCTAACAAAACTACACACGTGTCCCGCTGACCCAGAGGCCCTCTCCGAGCTAACTGTCCTAATGACGCATCGCACAGACTCAAGACCACGCGTGTGCACTGAGGAGCCCTTGGTAACAGCAGGTAAGAGAGCAGCTACCTCTGCCCCAGGAACAGGCCGGGGGTGTGTGACATCATCACGCGACCCATAATTAAACAACACAGAAGAGCCCCCATCCTGGGTACTGAGGAATACAAACAGAAAATACTAAATTTGAGCGCACATTAGACCAACAGCATGACCACGGGCAGAAAGGGGGTTATTTCCTCGAATAAGTGACGTCACCTCCTACATGGGTTAAGAGGAAGCTGTGGGATCCCTGGGTGGCACAGCGGTTTGGAGCCTGCCTTTGGCCTGGGGCGCAATCCTGGAGAGGGATCGAATCCCACGTCGGGCTCCCGGTGCATGGAGCCTGCTTCTCCCTCTGCCTGTGTCTCTGCCTCTCTCTCTCTCTCTCTCTCTGTGTGACTATCATAAATAAATAAAAATTTAAAAAAAAAAAGAGGAAGCTGTGACCTCACTCAGCAGATGTGCTGCTGGTGGACTTGGGAACATTCTTACATATGTTATAAGATAAAATAGTGACTATATTCAATGTTCTCAGAAAACAAGATTTTTGAAAAGTGATGCAAATATAACAAAAAAGCCCAAGTACATAAATTCTGAATTGGAAATACAATATAAATACAAGGCCTTTAACAATCTATATTTCTTGGGGCTCTCTGGGTGGCTCAGTGGTTTGGCGCCTGCCTTCAGCTCAGGGCGTGATCCTGGGGTCCTGGAATCGAGTCCCACATTGGGCTCCCCACAGGGAGCCTGCCTCTCTCTCTGTCTCTCTCATGAATAAATAAATAAAATCTTTTAAAAAATAAAAAGTAAAATCTATAGTTCTCAGCTCTGTCTCCTGCAGAGGCTTAGAAGCAATGATGCTCCAGCAAGAATGAGCACACAGAGCCCCCAGAGCTTGACTTCTATGTACGGTTCTCTCTGAAGGGGCCCGGGCAGCTCAGGGGCAGGGGCAAGTCTGCAAGCAGAGGCTTCCAGGTAACTTCAGGGAGCACAGGGCTGGCAGGTGCCTCCTCTGGCCACAGCTGGGCCAGCTCAGGAGTCCTTAGTGGCATTCCAAAGAGGAGCACCCGTCACACTGCGTGCCAGCTCGTCGGGGATGTGGGACAAGAGAGCCAGGCAGGTCATCTTTCTCTACTCCTCCGTGTAAAACAACAGCTCAGACAAGGGTCAGGCACCAGGGCTAACCCCGTGCAAGGTGCCAGGATGCGGCATCCACCGGTGCCCGGCTCATACCATGGTTGTGGTCACTTCCTTCCTGTGAGAGCCACTCACCTGGGAGCACTCTGGCAGCTGCTGCCAAACCAGGTGGGAGGGGACAGCACTTCCTCCTGACCTCACCCCTACAGGCATCACAGGAAAGAGATGCACAAGTGGGACCTTCTCCCAGACACATGGCCTGGACTCCAAAAAGTCAGTGTCTTGGGGGAAGAGGTGGGGACTGTCCTGAATTGAGAGACTCAAGGGCAAGTTGTGGCCCTCAGCCGGGCCCTGCTCCAAAAGCTCCAGCCCATGGGGCGCAGTTTGGGGATGATCCGTGCACATGGCCTGAGGGTGACACCGCGTGATGATTTCAGGCCTGTCAGGTACCACGTGGGCTGTCTGTGGAGGAGGCAGTCCTTTTGGAAATGCCGAGGTTTTTAGGGTGCAGGGTCCTGTCATCAGACTCCTGCTGCTCCCTTTCAGATGCTTCTGAGAAACGACGCACATGCGTCTGTGCTCCCAGCCGTCAGTGTAAACACACGTGTATAAACAACGTGTAAGCTGCTGGGGAATCCTTTCCATTCTTCTGCATATCTGAAATTTCTCATGGTAAACATTTGGGAGTAAATACAATACCTGCCAGTAACACCACAAGGTATCTAAGCGACAGCCTGGTGATGTGTGTCTGAGCCCGCGGAGACAGTCATGGGGGGTTATCGTTATGGGCATGTTCATCTGTGGAAAACCCCTCAACTCCCCTCAGATTTATCTATAAACCTGATGTGATTCTAACAAAAATTCCAGCAAGGTTGTGACATGACTGGATGAATAACGGATTCTACGGTGAGGATGGAAGCAAAAGGGGCTGAGAGGGTGTCCAGGCAGGCAGGGGGCCACTCGAGACTAGGCACCATGCCCAAAGTTAGGAAAAGAGGCAGCCTGTGCGGCGCTGGGGCCACACGCCCACCATAGAGGAGGACAGACACCTGGCTGTCCACACAGAAGTGAAGGAGATGCAGCTCGGGCCCCACGCGGGTCAGACGCTAAGCTGGACCACACGTCCTGGGAGAGCCTGCTCCCATGTGGCCCACAGGGCAGCAAGGCCACGTCTGTACAGAGTTCTGAGAGAAAAGAACACGTACCTTGATGGCCGGTGGGTAATCTTTGAAGATCTCCATGATTCTCATGATGCTGAATGACAGGTACCCAGAGGCCGTGAACAGCAGCGGGGACGTGAGGCTGCAGATGGCGATCAGCACCTCCACCTGAGGAAAGCAGACGAGAACTCGGTTCCAGCCGGCCCGTGGGGCCCGGGAGCCACTGCCTGCACAGGAGGGCAGCCTCTGGGTTTGGCACGCGGCTCCTGCTAGGCTCTCTGCGCTTGGGCTACCAGGAGCTCCGAGCACGGCTCGTGTCATGAGTCCCCCCAACTCAGATACAAGTGTCCACTCTTGTATGAGTAACACACATGCTCAGGTGGCCTCCTCCCGCTGCCCTGAAACCAGTTCCTTTAACCTCTGCCCCATCAGAGAACGATGCCTGGGTGGTCTGGGCCGGCACTGCACACAGGTGCTGCCAAGTACAAATGCAGGCTGTTCTGGCCCAAATTTAGCAACTATCCCTGTCAACAACGGACAACCCGACAGGACGCAGGCTGAGGCTCTTTGCTGAGTCGCAGACTTTCTCCTGACTTTCTACCTGTTTCCACAGACAGTCCTGCCCTCAGAGCCACACACCTCAGGCCTCCCCAGGCCACCCCCTGCTCTGGCCCGCAGCCTGGTTCCCAGAACTGCCCCACCACGCGGCAGCCCAGGTGGGGCAAGCTGGGCCCTGGCACCGCAGAGCAGGCCTCAGGCTCCTGGGAAGGGCTTCACTTACCAGACACTTGCTGGGACACTCGGCTGTGACATGACTGGCAATGGCACTTGGAAAACACTGAAAGAAAACACGTCAACTTGAGGGGTGATGGCTGAGGTTGCAGTCACGCCTTCTCCTGCTTTCCCCTGTGCATCCTTGGAGCCAGTGGGGCGACACGGGATGGCCTCTCCAAGGCTGCAGAGAAGCTCAAGGAGCCGCAGCCAGAGTGCCTGTGTGCCCTGGAATCACTGCTGTGACCTCCGGCCTCGTCGGCTCTCTGAGACACAGGACGCTGTCCCGAACAGGTGTGCATGCACCGCAGAAACAGAGGGCACGCTCCTGCACCACTCTCAGCGAGCGCCCCACCAAACATCACACATGTTCTTCATTCCAGGCACAGGACACAGTTGGGTGACCCTGCTTGCACTTAGGAGTCTCCCTGACCAGAGCCTCGTCCCCTGTCATCAGATGCACCAGCTGGCCACAAACTGGCCTCAACCGGGGCCACTGTGCTCTTCCTCGGCGTCAGACTTAGGGAGCCTCGGGAGACACAGGCCTCCCCCCAGGACCACCCGCCACACTGACTTTGACCAAGGGGTTTGACCACGGGATTAGCTGGGCTCTTCAGGCTCCTCACTGGATGGGCACCTCTGCCCTTTCATAACAGGTAGATGTCCTTTTCCACTTATGTGAAGGAGATGGATTTAGTTTCACGCCATCCCTGGCAGAGAAAAGCACAGCAGGAAAGCCTATCCTCCACAAGGAGCCCAGGGAGCTCATGGCCCAGCCACACACCCACAGAGGAAAAGGAAATGACCACACCCTGGGTGGGAACAGCTGAGACCCCCAGATACTGGGGACGTATCTGCACTAGTTCAGGGTTCTGGGTTGAGGGTGAGCAGGCTCATGGCTGAGAGCCTGGACAGCCAAGGGAGGATGACGGGGGAGCAGGCCAAGGAAGGTGGGGACACTGGCACTCTGAAGATGCTGGTGTGGCCAGGCTGTGGGCCTGGGCCAGGGAGTGTGGGGGGCGAAGGTGTCCATGAGGAGGGCATGTGGACATGGAGCAGCCAGTGGGGAAGTGACTCAGGCCAAGAGACTCCTGTTCATACACACACATACCCGGCCCAGGGAGGCTGCAGGGACAGCCAGGCCCTGAGCCCTGACCCTCTCCACCTGCTCCATGACCATGGAGCACTGTCCCCAGACTCAGCCCTCCCCACCAGGGAAACTCCCCTCACCCCTGGCCAGTTCTTCCACAACTGGGGACTGGGAGCATCTGCAGAGAGAAGGGCCAGAGTGACTGCTTGGGGGGTCGCTGAGCATGTTAACAGGGCTGCTCAGGCGAGTCTCTTCATCAGCCTCAGGTATTTGGTCTCTGTCGCAATAACTCAAGGACATAATTACAGGTGCTTCCCCGTCACCTGAGAGGTTAAATATGCAGATGTGCCTCCTCCATTTTCACAGCTGCACTTGTGTGCTGGGGCAGGCACGAGGCCAGTTCTCTGCTCTGCAAGCCCGACCTGTGCACTGGCAGCTGGCAGCCAGGTGTGTGGCTCCATCCCACATCCTCCCTCTCCCTCCAAGTCCTTGGGGAGCATCTCCACCATTATTCCCAGGGATCAGTAAGGTTGGGCACAGGCATCTGCGCCATTGCTCTGAGCCCTGGGATGCAGCAGGAGCACAGCACCTCAGCTGAGTGTGCCAGTGGTCAGGGCAGAGGCCAGGCCTCCAAGGCAGCTTCAGGAAGAGCTCCTGGACGAGGCCAGGGATGCTCACTGCGTCCTATTCATTCATACAGGATGACCCTGGACAGAAGGTGGGACAAACCAGCCCCTCCTGCAGGCATCACCATGTGACACAGTGATGCTGCAAAGCAGCCACCATGGGGTGACAGCGCCCAGAAGCACGGGGCACAGGTGTCTGCGGTATCCAGGACTATGGGATTTTGGATGTGCTGGGGTTGATCTTAACTGTCCCATGTGGCTGTGAGGGGCCCACACTGGCCACGGCTGCATAAGACTGAGAATGGGAGGCACTGGGCTAGAAGCCCCATAGATGGCATTTCAGTTCAACACTAAACAACATTAACTTACATGACCAATGTTAGAATTGCTCATAAAACAACAAAAGAACCTTACAGAACGTAGCAACCATGTATATCAAGCACTTACCGAGCACCAGTGTTGTGTTAGGTATTTTACCACAGTAATATTTAACATAAGATGATAACATAAATATGTTACATTTTACAAAACAAATCACATTACAAAGCAAGATAAACTATCACACATCATACCCTTGCACAAAATAAAACCAGTAAGTGTTCGCCAGGAAAACCACCAAGACAAGAAACCATGCTATTGGTTCATATAAAAACAGTTAACTTGTTGACCCATTTGAGCCTTGATTCTCAAATCCCTCCGATTGTGGGCCCAGGGAGGACCCAGGCAGGGCGGCCAAGGCGAAGCGTCCTGGTTGGCCCACTGGCACCCACCTTCCACCCTCTTCTCTTCAGCTGCTCTCCCACCCGAAATCCACCAAAGCTGAGCTCCAAGGCCCACAGTGACTGTCCTGGTGAGAGGGGACCAGGGCTCGGCCAGCAGCCTGCCAGCCTGCACAGCCAAACAGACAAGGGCCACCAAGGTGTACTCACGGCCACTAAGATCCAAAAGAACGTCACTGAGAGGTGTGGCCCCGAGACAGCGTCATCCACGTTCAGAGCAATAACCCCACCCAGGACAGCAGAGACACCAGCAATCACCTCGATGACCTGGGGGGCAGACACACAGGTAGCATCACCCAGGGAGTGTCTGACAGGTGGCAGGGGGGCAGGGGGCATGAAGGGACTGTTCTAAGAGCTCAGGGCCAAAGAGCCACACGACCTATGTTGAAATGTTGGGAACCACCTCTAAAAAACATGGAAAAATGCATAGTTTCCAGCTCAAAATTAGTGAGAAAAGGAGAAAGGCAAGGAGCAGGAAGGAAGATGCTCCCCCCTAATTAAAAACAGGAGAGACAGGAGAAGGCAAAGAAGCTGGAAGAGACAAAAGTGGTAAAACTGGGTAGAAACATGCAGCGCAGTGATGCGGGCCCGCACGTGAGGGACTCCGTCCACCAGGCCACAGAGAGGACAACAGTCCCAGGCTGCTGAAAGAAGCATCCCCAACCCAAGGACAAGCAGAGCTGAGCGTCTGAGGCCAACCACAAGGGAGCCTGGCACCGGGACCCGGCGACACAGGCATCACAGGGGCAGCCATCAGCAAAGTTGCTGAGGGATGAGAGGAGGAAGCCCATATGGACCTAGGGACACAAGCTCCAGAAACCATGGCAGAAAGTACAGAACCAACCAGCAGAGATCCTGAGTGCCATGCTCAGAGCGGGAGGTTTATTAGAACGAGGGGGAAAGTGCGCAGGTAAGGATGGAGGGCGGCCCCATCACCCCCCTGCCAACCAGGACCCTCCTGAGAGTGAGGCGGTGAACTAGGAACTCCTAAACCCTGGGGACAGGATATCACCACAGACCTCCCCTAGTAAATCAAGTAACAAGGAGAAAGACACATTTATCTTACTGAATAGGATTTTAGGACCCGGGCAGGAAATGCCACTTCGTACAAAATGTTGGCGCTCTCCAACATGGAACCCTGAAAAGAAACAACACATTTGGCCTGGTGACTCTGCATGTGCTGTGGTAGGGGGATGCACCTCAGAAGAGCTGCTGCAGGGGCTGGGGGCAGGGGTGCGCCCAGGAAAGCCACAGCCCAGGCTCTCAGCACCAGCTGGCTGTGTCTCGGCCACCGCTCAACCATGCTCCGGGTCCAATGCTCTCCCTGGTCAGGAAAATAGGACTAATCCCTGCGATCCCAGTGTATGTACAAGGTGACCCTTTCAGCAGACTCGGTCTCTCCCTGGGAAGTGCGGGGCAGTGGTGCTGGGCCAGAATCAGTCTACAGGGAGGTCCTGTTGCACCTTCCACTTTGCCTCCGAGGCCACGAGCCTCATGAATCCCTGGAGAGTGGGGCCAAATAGGGTGCCCTGGGGAAGCCCACCACCCTCAGGGGAGCGAGCGCTCTGGGGCGCCTGCTGTGTGCCCCATGCAGCACAGGGCTGGACCTACCTTCTGCTTACAGTGCGCCTCACTTGATCGTGCTGAGATGATCACTGTGGCCGCCATGAAAAGCTCCAACAGAAGGAGCAGAATCAGATTAAAATTTATCTGCCAAAGAGAAGACCTATGTCTATGAAACCGGCTCTCTTCACCTTTATTCTGTAAATGTAGATGATCCTATGGACAGGTTTAGAAGCCCGTTCAAAGCTCTGGGCAGCTTGTCCTGTCCAAGGCCTGATGCTAGGCACAGGGCCACATATCACCTCTGACTCACGTAGGTCTTTTCTTTCCTCTCTTTTAAAACCATCCTTAGCTCAAAGGCTGGATTTGGCCATTGAGCTGCAGTCCGCTGACCCCTGAGCTAAACCCTCCTTAGTGGTTCACCCCTCCTGGGTGTTTAAAGATACAAAAGCTTATGTTCACATCAAAACCTGCATGCTTTACACAGCTCTATGCATAATTGCCAACAACTGAAGAGACCCGGGTAATAGAACTGTTCCATATCTTGATCGTGTTGGCAATTACAGGAATCTGTGCCTATGTTAATCATCATAGAACAAAATCCTTTAAAATAGTCAATTTAAGGGATCCCTGGGTGGCTCAGCAGTTGAATATCTGCCTTTGGCACAGGGTGTGATCCCGGAGTCCCAGGATCGAGTCCCACATCGGACTCCCTGCAAGGAGCCTGCTTCTCCCTCTGCCTGTGTCTTTGCCTCTCTCTGTGTGTCTTTCATGAATAAATAAATTTTAAAAAAAACTTTAAAAAGTCAATTTAACTATAGGTATGCACAGCAGCCAACCCAGAGCCCCCGCCCAGCACCCTCCATGGGGGTCCTGCCCTCGGGGCCTCCCTCACCTGCTCCCACCACCCAGGGCAGGTGCCTGGCGACTAGGGAGCCCCGGAGCCCGCAGATGGTGTTCCCATGAGCCAGCCCTGAGCCCGTCCACCTGCCTTGTCTGTTCCTCCTGCAGAAACCACGGGACAGGCTCCTGCCCTGGCCCCCTCCTGCGCTGCCTCCTGGGGTGACCCCCCTGGGCACCCTGCCTGGGCACGGCCTGCCCCCTTCTCTTGGGAGCTGTGAGTGACAAGCTCTCCCAATGGTACTGTCTCCTGATCACAGGCCTTGCCAGACCTTAGTGGTAATAAAACCTACATTTAAAATCAAATGAAATTGACGTTTGATCTACAGAACCCTACATGCAAAATAAAACAGAGAACTTTTTTTTTTAATATAGGATTTGGTGAAACACTAACAAAAACTGACCAACTATTGAGCCACAAAATAAGCCTTGGTAAATTCCAACAAATCTACACTACAAGTTGTGCATTCTGACAGTAATGATAATATGAGAACACGACAAATGGAAGACTTCAAAAAATAAGCTCATATATCTGTTTCAGGAGGGTCCTAGCAAAAACCCAGGGACAGCCATAGGAAGGACTGGAGGAAGTTTAACCAGAGGAGAGCTCACAGGTCTGAGCCGGGAAGAAGGGAAACCTAGCAGAGGGGCAGGAGTAACCACTGAGGACCAGGGGAAGCAGGAGTGACTTTGAGAGAGGACGCAGCCCCATCCCGCCACCCCCACGGCCTCAGAGGCAGGAGACGGGGCACACCAACCACTCCTTAGTGCCCCATCTGTATCTCTCTGAGTCTTCCAGCCCACCCATGCAGCCTGCTCTGCACAGGCAGGGAGGGGGAGGCAGGGCGTGGGAAGTGGGTCTGGAGAGGCAAAAGGGGAACCTCACCAACACTGAGAACCAAACAAAGATGAAAACATTACATGAGAATCTGGAATGCAGCTAAGACAGGACGGGACACACCCCGAGTGAGCCAGGCTGCCAACTCTCAACAGAGGTAGCATCCCGACTGATCCACCAACAGACAGAAAAGCAGCCCAGAGACCCAGAGACATAGGAAGTGAGGGAAGGACAGACTGACCAGTAAAGAGAGAATGGCAACCAGAAACAAACCAAAGGAGGTTCACAAAACAAGAGCTGATTCTTTGGATGGATGAGTAAGGTCAATACAAAGACACAAATAAAATTCTGGATGAAAAGGAGAAATCACAGATGGCACACATAAAATAGTGAGCAGCATTACAAGCTACTACATGCTGATAATTTTGAAAAACTGCACCATATGGGGAAATTTTTGATAAAAAATAAAAAGAGAAATGTCAGACCTTGACACAAGAAGACACAGAACACGCTGATGCTAATAACAACATCCTCCCTCAGCCACAGCTTCAGGTGACGATGACTTTACAGGCAAGTTCTACACAACATTTAAGAAGCAGTTCATTTTATCAATTCCTAAACACGAAAGAGGTCATTGCTGCCTAGTTTACTTTATGGGCCAGCGTAACCTTGACTCTAAAACTGAAAAAGGGAAACAGGCCCATTTCAAGGTGATGCAGAAATCCTAATCACCATACCTGTCAGTCACTGCATCAGAATATCCACAACAATACTGGTGCCATCAGGGAAGGTTTATTCTAGGAAAGAAAGGCTCAACACCAGAAATATCTATCAATCTAATAAACTAAGTGGGAAAACGTCATCTGAACACATACAAAACCAAACTATTAAGCTTCAACACCTATTTATGTTTTTAAAATGAAAACCTCATAGTAAACCTGCACTTGAAGGGAACATTGTTAACTTGGGAAAAGTTACACATCAAAAATGCAAGAGACTCTGGATGCAATTCATGGGTGAGGAATAAGACAGAAACGTCCCACTGTTGCCCACGTGCTGCAGACCTACTGCAGCTACGCAGCAAGAAAGAGCAGGCTGGAGGGCTGACGGGACACTCACAGATGACGAGCTCACCTGCACAGGAAAACCAATACAATCCACAACAACTAGGAAGGATAAGAGAGTTCAGCAAAGTTTCCAAACACAAAATCAACTGATGAAATACCCTTTTTATTTAAAAACTGGTACAGTTTGCAAATTCACCTAAGTGAATATTCAACAGCAAGGGTCAATCTCCTAGTTGATCATGTGGGACGCTGTCTCTTGGGGAAGCCAGGTGAGGTGCACACAGGAACTCTCCTACTCTTTGTGCAAGTTATTTTGAGTCTTAACATATTTCAAAATAAAGAAAAATTTCAAATCAATACCTTCTCTCTGCACTCCAAAAACCCATCTGAAAATATAATTTAAAAAATAAGATGCTGTTTATAATACTAACAAAATCTGTATATGATGTAGCGATTACTTGACCAAGACGACACAAAACTGAGGCCCTAAGGACACAGAAGATGATCTGAATAAGTGGAGAGACCAGGAGGCTCTTCCATGGGATGATTAATGTAACAAAGATGTTACTTGGGACAAAATTATTCTATGAACTTAACCATAATGCAACCCCAGGTGCAGTTGCTGAGGAACTCCGTAAATCCCTTCCAAAGTATAAAGTCAGAGGTCAGCTTTGAGGGAGGAGGCAGGTGTGACTCTGGCCCAAGGCCGTGCGGTGTGGCCTCCAGACAGGGTGGGGGAGCAGCACAGGGGACACACATACTGTGTAAAATCAAGTCCTGGACATGAGGAGAAAGACAACCTCGATTTTCAGATAGGCCAAGGGCAAAAGCAGGCAGCTGTCAAGGAGGGAAGCTCAGGAGGTGGCAGAGGAGCACCAGGTGCTCAGAAGCATCAGGGATGAGACAAGGGGAAGGGACATAATGAGTTGCTGCCACTGGGGCCGTCTGACTGGGACACAGGGGAACACTGGTGACGCCAAATGCAGGGAAGGTTGTGGGATCTGAGGGGCCTAAGCAGGCCAGGAGGGTGAGAGCCGGGCCCTGCTCTAGTGCAGGCAGTGCAGGCAGAGCATGCTCCTTGGCGTAGGAGACGCCTGCAGAAATGTGTCATTGTGGGCCCTGCTTGTGGCTGCGGGACATTGGATGTGAGCCATCTGGATCCACCCCTGAAGAATGCTGGGGAGACAGGCCCTACTGCTGATGCTGGGCAGACTCATGGGGAGCTAGATGGGGCAAGGACAGGGAACAGAGGAGCTCTCCTGCATATACCACGTGGGGACATCAAGATGTGGTTGCCCGCAGGTGGAGGCTGAGCATTTGGGGCCCCACACAAGCAAGGAGCCGGGTGTGGGAGTCACAGTCCTGAAAGGTCATGTCTCACTCATGGCTATTTCCCGTGTGTGTGTGTGTGTGTGTGTGTGTGTGTGTGTGTGTGTGCGCGCGCGCACACACACACACACACACATCCCCAGACACTGGTGGTTCAGGCCTTAGAACCATGTGCCCTTGGTGCCACAAAAGCACTTCCAGTGGGCTGTTGCTCGACCTTCAGATGCCAGGAACCACCCAAGGGCCTGGCTACCTGTGGATTCCCGTGTGGTGGCCCAGGTGGGGTGGAGACTGGAGTTCCAGCTCCAGGACGGGCAGCACTGCAGCCACGGCCACGCTTGAGAAGGCTACCTGGTGTGCGGTTCTCAACCTTTCATCATTCTGTGTCGTTGGGGGCACCATCCTAGGCAATAGACATTTGAGTATCTGTTTTGCTTTGGGGTCTTGGGCACCATACTCAGGGCTGCTGGAGCCACACTTTGTGGCCGAGTGCACCAGTGCTTCCCGGGGTCTGCACTGTGTGGGGGATGCTGTACGGAGTCCCAGTGTATGTGCTGCTTCAGACGCCAGACTGTCTCCAAAGGGTGTGAGAGTCGCTTCAGATGGAAGGCAGGCACCTGGGGCTTCTGCCCATGTGATGCTGGAAATGCCATCTCCTTGTGGCTTCCATTTGCCTCCTCTGATTACAGCGAGGCTGAGAGTGCCTCCCGCTGCCGGGTGACACTGCGCCTCACTCCTCAGTGAGTACCTAAAGCAGCCTCCTGCCCTGGACCTTCTCTTATAGATCTACAGCAGGAGCTGGAAGGGGTCCCCCTGACAGTGTGGGCTCCAACAGCTGGGTCACAGCACTACCCTCTTCCAAGTCCAGAGCCATGGTCTCCCCATGTGGGGCTGCTCCAGGCTGGCCTGGTCAGGGGTGAGGGCACCCCTGTCTTCCTGGTCCCATACCTGTGGCACCGCTTTAATGAAGACATCCTGGTTCTCAGGAAGACTTTGATTTTCTACAAATCAGCCTCACAAACCTTCCAACTTATTCCCAGGAACTCCACGTTTATCACTATAAAATGATTTCTGTATTTAAGTTACTTTTCCAGAATGTTCTGTTGCCGGCACAATTGTCATACCCAGCAACCCTGCTACATGTGAATTCTGAGGTCAAGTCAGCAGGAATCCCTTTGCCTGCAGATTATGGCAACATGAGTGTCCCTTCCAGATCCACAGGATAATGTTCATGCCTCTGCCTCAGGGGCCTGGCTGATACTTCCTCAGGGTCACCTCATCCTCTTCCTGATCTTGAAAAAAAAGTAGTTCAACATTTCCCATAAAACAGAAGGGTTTTTTTGTTTGTTGTTTTGAGGTATCTCTGATGAGCCCTCTTTCATACGAGATTTTTCTGCCATCGTAGTTTGCTTGTTTGTTTATTCATTCATTCATTCATGAGAGACACAGAAAAAGAGAGAAAGAGAGACAGAGATATGGAGAGGCAGAGACCCAAGCAGAGGAAGAAGTGGGCTGCATGTAGGGAGCCTGATGTGGGATTCGATCTCGGATCCCCAGATCACACCCTGAGCCAAAGGCAGATGCTCAACCGCTAAGCCACCCGGGTGTCCCTGCCATCGTAGTTTAAATGGGAAGGTTTTCCCATTTTTCTTAGTGGTTCACACAGTAAAGTGCACCTTCCAGTCAACAGCATCAGAAATTTAATGAAATACATAGTAAAAGAGACATTAGAGATACTACCAACAAACCCATCCACTGGAATCAACGCAACAAATAAAGACCATTCTCAATGGGGTGCCTGGGTGGCTCAGCCAGTTAAGCATCATCATGATCCCAGGGTTCTGGGATTGAGTCCCGCATTGGGCTCCCTGCTCAGTAGGGAATCTGCTTCTCCCTCTCTCTCCTCTCTCTCTCTCTCTTACTTGTGCTCGCTCTCTCTCAAATAAAATCTTTGAAAATAAAAAAGACCATTCTCAAAAGCATAAATAAAATTCTCAAAACTTCTTGGACTCAAGAGCTTTGACACACACGCACCGCGTGACTACTGCACATTTCCAACCCAATGACAGCACCTCTCTGGACCAGACCTGGTGGGACCAGGGCTCTGGCACCCATATCAGCAGGAAGACATGTCCAGGGAAAAAACAGGAAAACAGGTGGGACCCACAGCCCTACTCAGGGACTCACGTCTATTGCCGAGGGGTTCACGACCAGTTTGCATCCAAACCAGATTAAACATGTAGTGGTGATTGCGAATGTGGACACAAACAGGATCTGAAAGTTGGGGATCTGAAAAACAAGACAAGGGTTCACTCTTTCTTGCATAACTTAAAAAAAAAAGGCATCACTGAACCAAATTCCAGGTTGTTAATTAAAACTCCCAAGAAGGGGGGCAGCCCTGGTGGCACAGCGGTTTAGCGCCGCCTGCGGCCTGGAGTGTGATCCTGGAGACCTGGGATCAGTCCCGCATCGGGCTCTCTGCATGGAGCCTGCTTCTTCCTCTGCCTGTATCTCTGCCTCTCTCATGAATAAATAAATAAAATCTTTAAAAAAAAACAACTCCCAAGAAGGGGGCACCTGGGTGGCTCAGTGGCTGAGCATCTGACTCTACTTCAGCTCGGGTCATGATTGCAGGGTCATGAGATCCAGTTCCACACTCAGCGGGGAGCCTACTTGAGATTCTCCTTCTCCCTCTATCCCTCCCACCCCATGCTTGTTCTCTCTCTCCCTAAAATAAATAAGTCTTAAAAAAAAAAAAGAAAAAATAGCCAGGGAGGGTGCCCTGCAGCCCCTCAGGGGTGGAGTGAGGGTAAGGAAGCCCTGCTGGGGGGGCTCAGGGTCTGCAGGCAGTGGAGACGCACCCTTCCACATACATGTGTGCATGTAATCACGCGCGCGTGCGCGCACACACACACGGGCGGGTGCCCGTCAGCCCCAGAGGCGGCCTCGGCCGGTTTCCCCAGCCCGCGGCCTGGTATGTTCCGCCATCGGGGCTCTTGCACAGCTGGGAGCCATGTGCTGCCCCCACACCTGCAGATACCGCAGGGAAAGCTGGACTCACCGCACTGATGTTTCTCCGTGAAACGGCAAAGCTCACGATTGCTGAGGGAAGGCACTGGAAAGAAACCAGAGCTCTGTGAGCCAGCGGTGGATCCCCTGGGTGTCCCTACTTGGGCTGCAGTGCTTAAGCTTCCAGAATGACCCAAGACATGCCAGACAAACAAATGCCACCAGTCTGCAGGCACAGGGGTGTTGCCAATGGTAGAAGGTCTCGTGCCTTTCAAAATGATTTATTCTGGGAAAAGTTTAATTTTTCTGAAGAGAAAAGCAGACAGATAATGGAAGCTATTCTCACTGAACACACTTAGAAGCCAGACCTTCCCCTCTACTAACTGCAGAACAGCAGAGTTCACCTTGGCTCATGTATTACCCCAAAAGGGAAAAGCGTGTCTGTGTAAAGGGAGAAGAAATGTTCAGGAGTCCCAGGGCCCCTAGGAGATTCTCGTCAGACCCACACCCCCAGAGTTGACCCCCACAGAAGTGAAGCATTAGGAGGGCAAGCGTGGGGATGTCAGGTCAGTGGGGAGGTGGAAGGAAGGGCACCAGCCTGGGCATTGTGGACCATGCCAGATGTCACCCCTGAGGACAACAGGACCCCACAGACCCATGAACTATGGGGACAGAGCCTGCAGGACGCAGAGCAGTGGGTGGACGAGGGCCCCGGGCTGGGCCTGTGAGGGCACAGGGGGATCTGGGGGGAGAACATGCTTGTCTCCTCAGCCTGTCACTTCTGAGGTTTTGCTGAGATACCCAGTCGAGGTCAGCGCTACCCTGGAGCATCTGGGTCAGAAGTCACTGTGACCCCCAACAAGGGCCACCTAGAAGGCTCCAGAGAGAACAACAGCAGGGGATGGGTCACATTCTTTCAAGGGGCTTTGTTCTAGGGAGAGCAGAGGTCGGGCTCCCTGCCAGCTCACAGCCGCTAGAAACCCAAGGACCGTTTCCCATCAAGGGATCTGCGGAGTGAGACTGACACTTGCAGCAATCACTTCAAAAGTAAAAATCTTACTTGAAACTGAAGTCAGAATGGGAGATACTGAACGAGGAGCAACGGAAAGCAACACGCAGATTTCAGAGCAAAGAAACTCAAACGCACCTCAAACCTCGGTACTGAAAGACGCGAGAGAAGAGCGATGCTTACCGATCCCGCAGCACAACGTAAGTAATCCATTTCAGAGGGAAACATATTTCCCAGGTAGAGAGAAAACCCCGACGTCACAAGTAGACAGCTCTGCAAAACAGCACGATTCGAGTGACAACACAGGCGTGTGCACTTGAGGATCAAGTCCTCTGATTACAACTTAATAGTCTGTACAATGCCACCTTGGACGCCCGGTTCCCGCCAGACCAGACTCCTCTCTGAAAAACAGCCTCAGCCCGCACTGCCCCCCCACACTGTCAGACTACGGGCCTCGACATTCTGGGAAGACAGAAAAAGACCTCTGTTGAAATTTATTTATTTATTTTTATTTTATTTTATTTTTTATGATAGTCACACAGAGAGAGAGACAGAGACATAGGCAGAGGGAGAAGCAGGCTCCATGCACCAGGAGTCCGACGTGGGACTCGATCCCGGGTCTCCAGGATCGCACCCTGGGCCAAAGGCAGGCGCTAAACCTCTGCGCCACCCAGGGATCCCTCTGTTGAAATTTAAAGCAAGAAAAGGTGCTTCTCTCCTGAACACACCCCACCATGTGCGATTTCAGGTGCCTTAGCATCCCGATCCCCGGGGCGTCGCGGAGGCTGGCAAACATCTGTCTGGTGCTCTCCACAAAGCTAATCCAAGTGGACAGCTGGGAAATGACTGCTCGAGGAAGGGGCTGCAGGTCCAAGGGCTTCCTGGCTGGGGGGGCAGCCAGGCCTCACGTCAGGCCTGGGAGATGGGAACGTACAACCGAGGGTGAGGCTCTGGGGCGGAGCTCAGTGTCAAAGGCTCAGCCCCAGGGTCTGGGCCGGGGTGTGTGCGCCCCGCTGTGATGGGAGCAAGGGACCTGGGACCCAGGCAACAGAAAAGCCAAGACACAGCCCTCGCGAGGAAATGAGCAGGATTGTGTGTCCTGGCCACAGGCAGCAGCAGGCAGCACAGAGTCCAGGGCCCTGGGAGCAGGGAGGACAGGCTTCCTCCACACCGGGGAGGATGGGCGAACCGTCTCAGTGGGACAGGGAAGGGTGGGCAGGATCCCCAGGAGTGCTGGGGGGTGGCCTGGGAAAGCCCAGTGTGGGGGGAGGGCACTGCCTGGATCATAGCTCTCTGCCCAGGCCACACAGAGCCCTGGGGTCCTGCCTGAAAGGAGGTGCATCCAGTGGCCCAGTCTGAGCGAGCCTGCTCTGGGGCCGAAATGACCCCTTTAGTGGTGCGGTGCCCAGCAAGCATGTCTGATCGGAAATGTCCCGACCCCAGGCCTGCCTCCTGCTGGCCCTGTCCCTCCGACTGCGGGGTTTTCCTGTGCCAGGGCCCTGCCTTCCCTCTTCGGGGACCCTGACCAGAGGTCTGCTCAGAGCACGGCCCCTCCTCCCATCTTTGCAGGGCAACTCCAGACCCCCCGGGGAGAGGGTGGTGGAAGCTACCCTAGTGCAACGCATGACCCCACAGAGGGGAGGCCTGGTTGTGGGCTGTCCCAACCCTGGTGGGACATAGAGGAGCCACAGCCCAGAAGCCAACAGTAGCTGGGGCTGGACATTCATGAACTGAACCCAGAGAACACAAAGTAAGCACATCAGGCCTGAGGGGCTCCAGAGGAGAAGTAGTCTGGGAAGCGCACTCTCCCAGGCCCCGGGACAGCACCCAGGCCAAGGGACAGCTCGTGGCAGGGGGAGGCCTCCCCAGTCCTGCTGGGGAGCTACTCACCCCCATCAACACGGAGAGGACCCACGTCTTGTGACTGAAGCACGGGGGCAGCCTCGTCGCCAGCTGGAGGTCATTGGGCTTGGTGTCCAGAGCGTAGCTCCCTGCATCAGGCCTTCCGCGCTCCAGGGTGGGCATGCGATCATAACCGAGCTCCTCCCTGCCCTGCTCGTCCCGCGTCATGGTGCCCAGGGCACAGACCGTCGCATTGGCAGCCTCAGGACAGTGGCACTCGCAGCCGGGGTCACCTCTGCCGCTGTTATCCGGGTCACTCTGGAACAAAAGTAGTTAAAGGAAGTTGTTTTCAGGAAGGGGAACATCAGCCGCACCGAGATGCCATAAAACTAAAGCGAAAAAGCAGCACTTAACCCCCCACCCCCGAGGGGCTGCAATCACCTTCCCAGAGAGCCCCAAGCGGCTGTAACGCCGGGGTGACGCGGGGGCCCCCACACACCCCACCCTGCACCGCAGGAGCCCCACGCTGGTCAAAGCACCTTAAGCTGTTTGCTTCTGAGCCGTGGTCTCCTGTCTCCAGGCGAGAAGTGGCTGCTACCGAGCCATCCGGCCTCGGGCTTCCAGCAACTGCTATTCACAAAGGAAAAAAAGTCGCAGTAGCACCGAAGCCAGGGAAGGGGTGCTGCTGCCTGAATGTCAATGAGCTGGAGACAGCGGGCTGGCCTGTCCATGGTTGTCTGACCGCTGGCACGGAGCACCGCCCTGCCCGCCCAGCCCCGCTCCGCTCAGCCCCTCGGGGATGGTGGGGGAGGAGGCGGGCAACACGGGGGCATCTGCCAGCTGCGGGTCCCCGCAGAATCGGGGCGGGGGGCCGTGCCAGGGTTCCAAACAAGTAACTTTTTATTCAAAGCCCTTGTGATCCGTCCTATTGGGCAGCCCATCCCCTGTCTGGTGACCTTGGAGGAAGACCTCCGTCCCAGGGACGCACATGCATTTGCACACTCAGCACGGCTGACGGGGCCCCTGACCTGCTTGGCACGGTGGCCGCTGGCTCTCCTGGGCAGCCCCCGCGGTCCTGCTGGGCCTTTTATTTCTGCTCACTGAGCAAAGAAAAAGGACTGAGTAGACTTGGTCCGGGGACACTGGTGCCCTGACAGTGACAACGACGGGCTCTCTGTGGACCTGGGAGCTGTGAAGCGCTGATTGGAGGCGCTCTGGACAGCCCCCTCCTCAAGCTGCAGATCCACACCAAGTTCAAGCGAAGCACGGGTCCACCTAACACCGGCTCTATCACAGGGTCCTTCCGCTGGGGAAGAGAAAGCTCCTCGCCCGCTGGGAAGTCCAGCGGGCTGGAACCTACCTGAAATCTCCTGACCTTCGCTGGTTGTCTCTTCTGGTTTTCGGGGAGAGCCGGGAGGGGCTGTAGGGGGACACAGAGCTTCCAGCAGACCCTGAGCTGAGCGCGGCCGATGTGGGGCTCGATGGGGTCTCCGTCCTGCCCGAGGTTGGCCTGGCTGAGGCCAGGACGCCCCTCGATGGTCTCCCAGATGCTGGAGAGAGCAGGAGCCCACGTGGCCGGACAGACCCTTCGGGGTTGTTTGAAGGACGTGGTCAGCAGGCCTCTCCCGCGCCGCGCCCCCGACTGAGTCTGCGGAGAGCAGCAGCGCCGCCGGAACCTCAGGGCCCCAGGCCATCGACGCTCCGAAGCGCTCCCAGTCACCAGAGCGCCGCTGCCTTCGCACGTTCACACACGGCGGCTCCCGGAAAGGCCGCCGGGCCCGCCCGGAGCGCTCTCACCCGCACACGGTCCGGCAGTCCTCCCGCAGCGGTAACGGCGGGCACAGCGCGCAACACAAAACCCTCCTCCGTGACCCGAGGCCCCTCGGTGCCGGGACGGGCCTCGCTGAGTGGGAGGCGCCTGAGCAAAGACCGAGGGCGAGGAAGGAGCCTCCAGCAGCGCTGCCAGGGGGCGGCGGCCGCAAGGGGCCCCAAGGCACCCGGCCGGGGGCGGAGCAAGGACGAGGTGGGCACCGGCCTGAGGCCCTGTGGCATGCACACAGCCCCAGCTGCGGCTCTGAGGCGGACCCGCTGGGAGGCTCCGGGCCCGGGCGCATCGGGTGCTGCGCACAGAGCAAGCCGCGCCCGGTGAGAGCAGATGCGGGCGAGTCGGCGCCAAGCCACAGGCGCTCGGGTTCTGAGGCGCCACGGCCACGAGAGCGTCAGGCGCCCAGGAGCCCGCAGGACCCGTCGGGGCAGCCACGCCTCGAGGCCGCCGCCTGCCCCTGATGGACCTCGACGCCCTGCTGCGTCGCCGGGGGAGCTGCGGTGGCAGCGGGCACCAGTCCAGGAGGCAGGCCTGCCGCACAGGGGGTCGCGCAGTGCACTCCTCCCACACCCCCGCGGGAGCCTGGGCTGCTGCCAGCGCCTGCCCCGCAGCCCCTTCCTTGGCCTCCGCCCCCACGCGGGGCGCCACGGAGCTTCGCCGCGGCCGCAGGTGACCACGCTGAGGCGGAGTCCGCTGGCTTCGAACATGCGGCCCTGCCAGGGTCGCTGACGGGATGGACCCTCCCCCCCCCACACCCGCTGATGGGACGGACCCCCACACACACACCCGCTGACGGGACGGACCCTCCCCCCACACACCCGCTGACGGGACGGACCCTCCCCCCACACACCCGCTGACGGGACGGACCCTCCCCCCCCACACACCCGGTGACTGGACGGACCCTCCCCCCCCACACCCGCTGACTGGACGGACCCTCCCCCCCCCACACCCGCTGACTGAACGGACCCTCCCCCCCCCCCACACCCGCTGACGGGACGGACCCTCCCCCCCCCACACCCGCTGACTGGACGGACCCTCCCCCCCCCACACCCGCTGACGGGACGGACCCTCCCCCCCCCCACACCCGCTGACGGGACGGACCCTCACTCGTACCTCCCCCCCAGGGGTGTCTCGCGCAGGCCGCTGCTTTGAGCCAGACAAACACTAAGGGGGAATTAGCATTAAATCACGAGAAACCGCGGTTCCGGAGAAGTTTATCCGTGCGGTGGGAGGAGGAGGCCCCGAGGCCGCCTGGGAGTTTCCGCGAAGGACAAGTGCGCGGAATCCACGCCGCCATCTGCAGGCCCAGCTCAACTGGGGCTCGGCGAACACGCGTCTCTTTTCCACCCTAAGAAGGTACAAAGCCCGGATCAGCAGCAACGACAGATAAGAGACGCGCGGCCCTGGAGAAAACCAAAGACTGCGAGGGCTGTAACCGCGCAGCCAGAGCCGGGCAGCGGGGCGGGGCGGGTCACGAGCTCCCCCGGCAGCCCTAGCGGAGCCCCTCAACGCGCTCCTCCCGGCGCCCCGCCCACAGCGCGACACCACGTGCCCAGCCGGGCATCTAGCCCGCCCACACCTCGCCTCTCTGGGCCGCGTGCTAACAGTCGCCAACCGCCAGCCACCCCCTGCTAACGGTGGCGCGCGTGCAGGGAGCCCATTGGCCGAGGGTGTGAAGGGCGGGCGCAGGCGCGGGGACTTCAAGCTCATTGGCCGAGGGCGTGAAGGGCAGGCGCAGGCGCGGGGACTTCAAGCTCATTGGCCGAGGGCGTGAAGGGCAGGCGCAGGCGCAGGGACTTCGAGCTCATTGGCCGAGGGTGCAAAGGGCGGGCGCAGGCGCGGGGACTTGGAGCCCATTGGCCCAGGGTGCAAAGCGTGGGACACCATTGGTCGAGGGCGGCAGGAGGCGCGTGGCCGCGTGCGGACGGCGGGTGGCGAGCGGCGGGAGTAGTAGCGGAGCCATGCTGCGCCTCGCGGCGAAGCTGCTGGCGTTCTTCTGGAGGAGGGCAGACGACACTGAGGAGGAGGCTGGGCCGCAGGCGCCCGAGCTCGCGGAAGGTGCCCGCGGGGCAGGGCAGGGGGCAGCGCGGCTCTGAATGCCAGCCCTGAGCGCCTCCCTGGGTCGCCGTGTCTCCCGCGGGGACTGACGCCACGGGGGGAGGGGCGCTCGCGGCGGGTCCTGAGGCGGGTCCGCGCTGGGCGTGGCGCTGCTCTGGGAACACCCGAGAGCCCTCGCGGTGACCCGGAGCGCGGGGCTGCCCCCCCCAACCTCGGGCGTCGAGGTCTCCACGTGCCGTGTGGACGCGGCCCAGGCCCGCCGGTCCTCCGGGGTGAGAACCGGAGCGGTGGCCCTCCGGTTGCTGCCTCTAATCTCTGAAGACGTGAGGTTGCCGCCAGAGGCCGGAAGCCGGGGACCGGCGGCGGATCTGGGGCGGGCAGCGTGCTAAGCGCCGTCTGTATGCGGACTCAGGGCCTGGAGCCCGGCGTCGGGCTCGTCCGTGGAACGCGCGCTTCCCGCAGCCGCTTGAACTGCACGCGACAGCCGTGCCCGCGCCCTGGGCACCTCGGCCTCGTCCTGCCGGAGACGCGCTGCCGGGGCGGGGGAGCGCTCACCGCGTGGACAGGCTTCCGCGCCGCGCCCAGAATGTGCCCGGGCCCCTTGCTGGGCGAGGTGACGACCCGCTGACGCCGCGGCTGGGTTCCTGGTGCGGGGGGACCGTGACGGCAGCGCGTGCGCACGCGGGGCGTCCCCCAAGGCCCACTTGTGCGGCCGCGCCCGGCCTGTGCCCGGGCAGCTCTGCTGGGTGGAGGCCGCGGCTGGCCCTGTATCGCCGTTGAGAACGTGCACAGAGACCCGCACGCGGCCGTAGACGAGCGGGGGTCAGAGCCAGGCCTCTGGCCGTGGACTCCACGCCCGCCCACCGCGCCCACCGCCTGTGCCTTAGAGGGATCTGCTCTGAGGGCTCCAGTGGGCTGGGGGCTCCATACAGGGACCCTTCCCTTTCTCGGCAGCGTTCGCTGCTTTAGCCTTTACGCTTTAGGTAACCTCTTTTTTTTAATGCGTCTCAGGGGACACCAAGTTGAAGACCATCCAGGGTGTGGTGACGAGATACTGCAGCGATTATGGCATGATTGATGATTTGATCTACTTTTCCAACGAAGCTGTGACTAGCAAGGTGCTTCTCAACGTGGGGCAGGAGGTCATCGCGGTTGTGCAAGAAGATAAGGTGTCCAGCGGGCTGAAGGCAATCAGGGTAAGGCCTACTTGTTTGTTTCCAGGGTCTCCGAGGTGCAGCCTCAGGTCACCATCCTTCTGGGAGCTAAGCTCTCAGGGACAACGCAGGCAGGGCGGAGACTGAGATGGACCTGCTTGCGGTGCTTTTGTTTTCATGATGGCAGTTATTGTGTGTCGTTCAAATGTAAAGATGTATAATTCAGAATATAAAGTTTGTAATTTTATGTCATGACAAGGAATGCTTAATGTTTGTTTATTTTAGTATTTTGAAAAAGCGTTAAAAAGGCAGCCTGGGTGGCTCAACGGTTTATCGCCGCCTTCAGCCCAGGGTGTGATCCTGGAGACCCAGGATCGAGTCCCACATCGGGCTCCCTGCGTGGAGCCTGCTTCTCCCTTTGCCTGGGTCTCTGCCCCTCTCTCTCTCTGTCTCTGTCTCTCACGAATGAATAAATAAAATCTTAAAAAAAAAAAAAAGGTTAAAACTAAAACTGATCATCATTAGATTTTTTTAAAGAAGAAAGCAAAGGGTGTACCTTTATTTTTCAGTAAGCTTAAATCCTTGAGGGGCACAGTGTCACACAGATTCCGTGGCCAGCGGCTTTAGCAGGAAGTTTCCTTCAGATTTTGGCACAAACCATGTCACTGTTTCCAGGAGCATGAGTTACTTTTCCCCACATGACTCTGGTTTTATTCAGTTTGCCACCAGGAGTCACTGTGGTGTTCTCTGCTTTCTACACAGAAGGTTAAATAGAATTCAGTTTCATCTGGAGCAAAGACACCTTAAGTTTTAAGAAGAGTTGTGTGCTCCCCCTGGTTCCAGAGACCCCAGTTAGAGCCAGCAAGAATGGCCTTGGAGCACAGCCTTGCAGACATACTTGTCGTTCCAGGAGTCCTGTTCCCAGCAGGTCTCCACAGGCTCCCAGATGGTGGAACGAGTGGACCCTTGCAATCCACTTAGCAAAGAGAATTGGTGGATTCTATTCAGCAATTTTTCATTTAAAAATAGTGTTTTTGTGCTATATTTCTTAGAAGTGGAATTGTTAGTCAAAGCATACGCACATTTAACATTTCAGTGGTTATCAGATTATCCTCTAATAACGTTCAAATTAAGTTACTCCCAGGAGCAGGATGAGAGACTGTTACCCAAAGTTGGCAAAGATGTGGAGATACCAATCTCTGAAATCTTTGCCAACCTAAGGGACTTCATAATTTTAATTTTCACTTAAAATAGGTTAATTTTTTTGAGTTATTTTTATGTTCTTTATACTGTTTTTGGTTTAAAAAGTCTTTTTTACTTAAAGGTCCTCTATTAGGGAAATTAGAGCTTTTTTTTTCTCTTTTTGTTAAGAGTTATAATGAGATGGGGCACCTTAGTGTGACTCAGTTGCTTAAGCGTCTGCCTTCAGCTCAGGTCATGATCCCACGGTCCTGGGATCGAGGCCCATGTTGGGCGCCGTACTCAGCAAGGAGTCTGCTCAAGATTCTCTCCGTCCCTCTCTCCCTGTGCACATTCCTCCCCATAAGTAAAATCTTTAAAAAGAGGTTTATTGAGATATAATTCATGTAGTATACAGTTTACCCACTTAAAGTGTACAGTTGAGTATATCATGGTCACAGAGTTTTACACTCATCACAATCTGCCATAAGCATTGAGAAATATAACAAGTTTTTCTCTGGGCAGAATTCTCCCCTGGATGGCTTCTTTTTCAGGCATGATCTCGCTATGTCAGTCTGTCCAGGCTTTATCTCCCTCTCCTCATTCTTGACTTGCTGGTCTTTTAGGAGAGACACTACTGGGGTTCAAAATTTGTTGAGTATCGTTTTCACTAAAAGTTTTTTTTTTTAATTTTAATCACCATCACCTATTTCACCCATCCCCACACCCATCTCTCTTCTGCTGATAGTTACAAATCTGTTTCTTGGTTTGTCTGTTTCTCTTTTTTTTTCCTCCTTCATTTCTTAAAATCCATGTACAGGGGAAATCATGTGGTATTTGTCTTTCTCAGACTTATTTCACTTAGCATAATATTCTCTGGTTCCATCTATGTTATTGCAAATGGCAAGATTTCCTTTTTTTTCTGACGGCTGAGTGATATTCCATTGTATATACAGACCCTATCTTTTTTTTTTTTTTTTTTTTTTTCCTATCTTTTTTTTAAAAAGATTTTATTTATTTATTCATCAGAGACACAGAGAGAGGCAGAACACAGGCAGAGGGAGAAGCAGGCTCCATGTGGGGGAGCCCAGTGTGGTCCACAGGTGCATGTGGACGGGATCCTAGGACTCCAGGATCACGCCCTGGGTTGAAGGCAGGCACTCAACCACTGAGTCACCCAGGGGTCCTCTTGGACCATGTCTTCGTTATCTGTTCATTTGTCAGAGGACATGTGAGGTCCTTACATAGTTTGGCTGTTGTGGACGATGTTGCTATAAAGATAGGCAATACATGTATCCTTTGAATTAGTGTTTTTGTGTTCTTTGGGTAAATGCCCAGTAGTGTGATTACTGGATCTTAAGGGTAGTTCTATTTCTAACTTTTTGAGGACCCTCCACACTGTCTTCCAGAGTGGCCGCACCAGCTTGCATTCCCACCAACAGTGTATGAGGGCTCCCCTTTCTCTGCATCCTCACCAACATCTGTTGTTTCCTGACTTGTTCATTTTAGCCATTCTGACAGGTGTGAGATGGTATCTCATTGTGGTTTTGATCTGTATTTCCCTTATGATGAGTGATGTTGAGTATCTTTTCATGTGTCACCTGGCCATTGGGAGGTCTTTGGGATAATGTTCATGTCTTCCGTCCCTTTTTTTTTTTTAAGGTTTTATTTATTTATTCATAGAGATACACACACACACAGAGAGAGAGAGAGAGACACAGGCAGAGGGAGAAGCAGGCTCCATGCAGGGAGCCCGACGTGGGACTCAATCCCGGGTCTCCAGGATCACACCCTGAGCCAAAGGCAGGCACACCCAACCGCTGAGCCACCTAGACGTTCCATCTTCTGTCCATTTTTAAGTTGGATTGTTTTTTGGGTGTTGTAGGAGTTTTTTATATATTTTGGATACTAACTCTTTACTAGATGTTATTTTCAAATATCTTCTCCCATTCTGTAGGTTGCCTTTTAGTTTTATTGGTTGTTTTCCTTCACTGTGCAGAAGCTTTTTATTTTAATGTTGTTTTAGTAGTTTATTTTTGCTTCTGTTTCCCTTGCCTTGAGACCTATCTAGAAAAATGTGGCTATGGCCAGTGTCAAAGAACTTACTGCCTGTGTCCTATTCAAGGATTCTACGGTTTCAGGCCTCACATTTGAGGCTTTCATCCACCGTGAATTTACTTCTGTGTATGGTGTGAGAAAGAGGTACAGTTTTATTCTTTTACATGTGGCAATCCAGTATTCCCAAGACCACTTGTTGACAAGGAGACTATTTCCCATTGGATATTCTGTTTTTTTATTTTTTTGTCAAAGACTAACTGACCATATAATTGTAGGTCTATTTCTAGGTTTTTTATCTGATTCCCTTGATCTGTGTGTCTAATTATGTGCCAGGACCACACTGTTCTAATTACTACCACTTTGTAATATAACTTGAAGTCTGGAATTGTGATGCCTACAGTTTGATTTTTCATTTTCAGGATTGCTTTGTGTTTTTTTTAAAGATTTGTTTATTTAAAAAAATTATTCATGAGAGAGGAGTCAGAGACACAGGCAGAGAGAGAAGTAACCCCCCCCCGCCCCCCGCAGGGAGCCTGATGTGGGACCCGATCCCTGGAACTGGGATCACGCCTTGAGCCAAAGGCAGACACTCAATTGCTGAGCCACCCAGGCGTCCCTTCAGGATTGCTTTGGCTATTCAAGGTTTTTTGTGGTTCCATACAAATTTTAGGATTGTTCGAGCTCTGTAAAAATTGCTGTTGGTATTTTGATAGGGATTGCATTAAATGTGTAGATTGCTTTGGGTAGTATAGCTGTATTGGCAATATGTTCTTCCAACTGATGAACATCTTTGCATCATCTTGAGTTTATTTCATCAGTGTTCTGTGGTTTTCAGAGTGCAGGTCTTTCACCTCTTTCATGAAGTTTATTCCTTGGTATTTTATTGTTTTACAGGGTGCAATTGTAAGTGGGATTTTCTTAATTTCACTTTTTGCAGCTTCATTATTAGTGCATAGGAACGCAACATATTTCTGTAGATATTCTGTGATTGTATTACATTCATTTATCAGTTCTAGTAGTTTTTTGGTGGAGCCTTGACGGTTTTCCATATAGAGTATCTTGTTATATGCATATGGTGAGTTTTACTTCTTCCTTAGCAATTTGGATGCTTTTTATTTCTGTATATTATCGGATTGCTATGGCTAGGACTTCCAGTACTATGTCAAATAACAGTGGGAAGAGTGAACATCCTTATCTTGTTGGGAAATTAGAGATTTTTAAGGAAGATCACTGTATGAAAGTACTGTAGATGTTTCCCCCAAGGTGTGTTTTGACTTGGTTTTATAAAGTTTTGTTTGAGGCACCTGGGGGGCTCAGTTGATTAGGTGTCTGCTCTTGGCTTGGGTCCCAGTTCCAGGCTCCTGGGAGTCTGCTTCTCCCTCTGCTTTCCACCCCACCTGCTTGCTTCTGCTTGCATGTGTGTGTGCGCACACAGGCGCATGTGCATCCTCTCTCACTCAAATAAAGTCTTTTAAAAAATAAAGTTTCATTTTAAATAGTTAAATGTGTCTTTTTCACATGGCCTCTTGGCCTCTAAGAATCCATAGGCTTATTCCATTTACACGTATGCAGTCAAGCTTTCTTCTGAAAATTTATTGGCATTTAAATATTTAATTTGCCTGGAATTTATTTGCTATACAGACTGAAAAAGGGAACCAGACATTTCTTTCTCAGTAGCTAACCAGTCATCCCACTTGTTTTCCTTCTCATTAGGATTGTCCCTTTTATCATACACCAGAACCCCATGTGCATAGGGCCCCCTTAGTCCTGATGTGTATGTGTGGGTCCCTGTGGCCCTGACTCATCCATGGATGATAGGCAGGTTTTCCTCCTCGATGTGGATGGAATTCTCCCTCTCCGATTATTCTGGATGAACATTAGAGTCATTCTGTTGTTTCTCCTCCTCGGCTCAGAATCACTTTGGACAGCACTAAGTTTGTGGATCCAGTTTAGCTAAGCAAAACGTAGATCATATACAGACTTCTCCAGCTATGATTCATGCAATTACTTAAGCCTGCTTTTATGTTCTTTTTATATCCCAATAGCTTTATTTAGGTTCTGCTAATTTCTTGTTTATTTCCAAGAATTTTAATGTTTATATTCTATTTATCCATATAATTTTGCTTTGAATTCATATTTTTCGAGATTTATTTATTTATTTATTTATTTATTTATTTATTTATTTTAGAGAGAATGAGAGCACAGGCAGGAGGGGCAGAGGGAGAGAAAGAATCTCAAGCAGACTCCATGCCCAGTGTGGAGCCTGATGCAGGGCTCAATCCTATGACCCAGAGATCAGCCCTGAGCTGAAACCAAGAGTTGGATGCTCAACCGACTGTGCCACCCAGGTGCCTCTATATTTTTAATTTTTTTTCCTGTGTAGGAAAGCTACTGGGTTTTGTTATGTAATTTGGAAGCTGGCAAACTTAACTGAGCCCAACTCCTTTTTAAAAATGGCTGAGATGAGGAGCACCTGGGTGGCACAGTTGCTTAAGCTTCTAACTCTTGATTTTGGCTCAGGTCATGATCTCAGGGTTGTAGGATCAGCCCCACATAAGGCTTCTTATTGGGTGTGGAACCCACTTGAGATTCTCCTTTTCCCTGTCTTGTTCCAGCCCCACCCTGCACACACACACGTGTGCTCTCTCAAAAAAAAAAAAAGGTTTGGGGCACCTGGTGGCTCAGTTAAGTGTCCAACTCTTGGTTTCAGCCCAGGTCATGATTTTAGAGTCATGGGGTCAAGCCCCGTGTTGAGCTCCATGCTCACCACAAAGTCTGCTTGAGATTCCTTCTCCCTCTCCCTCCTGCTCACTCTCTCTCTCTCTCCAAAATAAAGAAATACAATCTTGGGATGCCTGGGTGGCTCAGCAGTTGAACGTCTGTCTTAGGCTCAGGGTGTGACCCCCAGATCCTGGGATCAAGTCCCTCATCAGGCTCCTCAGGGGAAGGCTGCTTCTCCCTCTGCCTGTGTGTCTGCCTCTTTCCCTCTCTGTCTCTCATGAATAAATAAATAAAATATTTAAAAAAATTTTTAATGTGGTTGAAATATACTGTATTAATTACTGTTGCAGTTAGTAAATGGTATCTTAATGTTAATTTTTCAAGTCTTAAAAATAACGTGTTTAAATATCAGATATTATAAATTTCATCATTCAATATGATAGCAATCATGTGTGGCTATTTAAATTTAAATTTATTAAAAGTAAATAAAATGTAAAATTTCTCCACTTCACTAACCACATTTCAAGTGCTAAATGCAGTGCTGGCTACCAGATTGGGCAGCACAAACATAAAACCTTTCTGTCATTACAGAAAGTTCTAGTAGGTTGCTCTGGCCCACAGTGCTACCAAAAAAAACCCTGCATACACTCCAGCTTTGCTTTATTTCCTCAAGCCTTTGTGCTTGAGGAAAAGCCAGTGCTTTTCTTGGTTTCTATTCTTAGCTCTTCAGTAGATCCTGAATTACTTGAATAATATGCTTACACGTTTACTTGATTTACCAACATTAGAGGTAGTATTTACTGATTTCATGAAAGATAGGTAATTTTTTTGCTTACTTTTTATGGGACTTAACTGTGGTACAATACATATAACATGAAATTTACCATTTTAACCATTTTTTAGGCATACAATCCAGTGACATTAAGCATATTATAACATGATTGTGCACCCATTACCACTATTTTCACAACTTCATCATCATCCTTGAAATAATAGTTCACTATTCTACTTTGTCGCTATGAATTTGGCTGTTCTAGGTATCTCATATGCGTGGGATCATGTGACATTTGTCCTTTTGTGTTTGTATTGTTGGATTTAACAATATTTTCAAGGTTTATCTAGTGGCTGAATAATACTGCATTGTGTGTATAGACTATGGTTTGTATACTTTTCTGCTAATGGACACTTGGAATGTTTCTATCTTTTGGTTATTGTGAATAATGCTGCTTTGAACAGGTGTCTTTGAGTCTATATTTTCTTTTGGGTACATATCTTGGAGTGAGATTACAGAGGTCATATGGTCATTCTATATTTAGCTCTTTTTAAAAATTTTTTTTTTATTTATTCAGAGAGAGAGAGAGAGGCAGAGACCCAGGCGGAGGGAGAAGCAGGCACCATGCAGAGAGCCCGATGTGGGACTCGATCCCGGGTCTCCAGGATCATGCTCTGGGCTGCAGGCGGTGCTAAACCGCTGATCCACCCGGGCTGCCCTATATTTAGCTCTTTGAGGAACCAGCAAACTTTTCCTTAGTAGCTGCACCGTTTTATGTTCCCTCCAGCAATACACAGGGTTCCAGTTTTTCTACATCTTCCCCAACATTAGTTACTTTCCATTTGTTTAATGTTAGCCATCCTAGTGGCTATGAGGTGCTCTTTTACTGTGGCTTTGATTTCCCTTTCCCTAATAATCAGTGATACTGAACATCTTTTCATGTGTTCATTGGTCATTTATAGATCTTCTTTGGAGAAATGTCCATTTGAGTTCTTTGCCCATATTTTAATTATCTTATTTTTTTCTTCAGAAATTCTTTATATATAATGGATATCAACGTCTTCATCAGATCCATGGTTTACGAGATGCCTGGGTGGCTCAGCGATTGAGCACCGGCCTTCGGCCCAGGGTGTTATCCTGGAGTCCCAGGACCGAAGCCATCGGGCTCCCTGCATGGAGCCTGCTTCTCCCTCTGCTTGTGTCTCTGCCCCTCTGTGTCTCTCATGAATAAATAAAATATTTTTAAAATCCAGAACCTCTGTGGATCAAAGGATACTATCAAGAAAAACTGAAAAGATAACCCACAGAATGAGAGGAATGTTTGTAAACCATGTATTTTTTTTTTAATCGTATTTATTCATGAGAGAGACACAGAGAGAAGCAGAGACAACAGGGAGAGGGAGAAGCAGGTTCCATGCAGGAAACCCGATGTGGGGCTCAATCCTGGGACTCCAGGATCACACCCTGAGCCAAAGACAGACACTCAACCACTGAGCCACCCAGGCTTCCCAAAGGGTTCTAAATTTTGGTGAAGTACAATTTATTTTTTTTAATTGCCTGTGCTTTTGATATCAATATAAAAATCATTGATTAATCCAAATCATGAAGATTTTCACATCTGCTTACTTCTACAAGTTTTATAGTTTCAGCTCTTAAGTTTAAGCCTTTGATCCATTTTGCATTAATTTTTTTAGTATGGTGTTGAGTAAGGGTTTCCTTCATTCATTTGCGTGTTGATAGCCGGTTTTACCTTTTCACTTTTGAGTGGTCTTAGCCTCTTGTTGAAAAATCACTTGACCAGGGGTGCCTGGGTGGCTCAGTGTATTAAGTGTCTGCCTTCAGCTCAGGTCATGATCCCAGGGTCCTGGGATTGAGCCCCATGTCAGGCTCCCTGCTCAGTGAGGAGCCTGCTTCTCCCTCTCCTGCTTCCCCCTTGCTCTGTCAAATAAAATCTTAAAAAAAAAAAAAATCACTTGACCATATTCTATTCCATCAGCCTTGTTTGTCTTTATGGCACTACCACACTCTTAATTACTGTAGCTTTACAGCACATTTTGAAATGCTCTAACTTTGTTCTTCCTTTTCAAGATGATACTTGTGGTTCAGGGTCCTTTCGAGGGTCTTTGGGTGAATTTTAGGATGAGGTTTTTCTATTTCTATTGAAAATGTCATTGAGGTTTTGATAGGGATTGATTAAATCCCTATTGATTATGATAGGGATTACATTGAATCTGTAAATCACATCGAGTAATATCAATACACTAACATTAGATCTTCTGGTCCATGAATGCTTTCTATTTCCATTTATTTGTGTCTTTTTTAACTTTTTTCATCTACATTTTGTAGTTTTTAGTGTATGTTTTTTATCTCTTTGATTAACTTTATTCCTGTTTTTTTTTCTTTTTTGATGGTATTGTAAGTGAAACTGTTTTCTGAATTTACATTTTTTAATTTTTTGTAGGTGCATATAGATGGAACTGATTTCTGTATATTGATTTTGTATGCTACAAGTTTGCTGGATTTGTTTATTAGCTGTAACATTTTTTATTTTATTTTATTTTTTAAGATTTATTTTTTATTTATTTATGATAGAGAGAGAGAGAGAGGCAGAGACACAGGCAGAGGGGGAAGCAGGCTCCATGCCGGGAGCCCAACGCAGGACCCGATCCCGGGACTCCAGGATCGCGCCCTGGGCCAAAGGCAGGCGCGAAACCGCTGAGCCACCCAGGGATCCCCAACTGTAACATATTTTTAATGGAATATTAGGCGTTTCTACCTATAAGATCATGCTATTACAAACAAAAATTTTTACTTTTCCTTCCCAGGTTGGATAACTTTTATTTCTTTTTCTTGCCCAGTTGCTCTAGCTAAGATCTCAGTGCTTTTGTTAAAGAGAAGTAGCAAAATCCTGGCCTAGTTCCTTATCCTAAGGGAAAAGCCTTCAATTTTTCCATCATTGAGTGTGATGTTAGCTGTGGGTTTTTCGTTTGTGGGTTTTATCACATTGAAGAAATCTCTCCTTCAATTCCTGGTTGGAGTATTCTCTCGTGAAGGGGGAGTCTTATCAAATGCCTTCTCTACATCAGCTGAGATTTTTGTGTGTTTTTCTTTCCTTTGTTCTACCAATGTGTGGTGTGTTATATTGAGTGATTTTCATATGTTGGACCTGTGTTGCATTCTGGATAAACCAGCCTTGACTGTGGTGTATAACCCTTTTAATACACTGCCGTTACTCGGTTTGCTTATGTTTTGAGAATTTTTAATGTGTATATTCATAGGAGATACTGGTCTGTAGTTTGCTTCTCTTGTAGTCCTTTTATTATGGTTTGAACAGTGGTCTGTCTTGCAGGTGGAAGCTGTCTCAGATAAATGGGAAGATGACAGCAAAACCCATGGTGGAGGACTGTCTGACTCCAGCCCCCGGGTGCTGATTGGCTGTGTGACATCACTGTTGGAAGGTGCTGGCTACATCAGTCAGACCACATACTTCTCTCTGCAGAGTGTCTGTGAAGGTACACTAGATGACTTTATAATTAGGATTAGGTTGTGTTTAATATTTTTTTAATTTTATGAATTAGATTTGAGATGGTTACACACATTGAAAGGGTCAAATTTGCTTTGTTTGTTAAGAGAATTTCAGACTAGAATGCCTTTACCAGGTGTTGGCTCCAAGCAGATTAGGTGGTATAGACTGCTGTAGTTTGTTTTGTGTCATTTGTTGAATGGAGTCATTAATTTCTGGGTAATTGTTACTTTCAAATTTTTTTTTAATTTTTACTTATTTATGATAGTCACAGAGAGACAGAGAGGCAGAGACATAGGCAGAGGGAGAAACAGGCTCCATGCACCGGGAGCCTAATGTGGGATTCGATCCTGGGTCTCCAGGATCGCGCCCTGGGCCAAAGGCAAGAGCCAAACCACTGCGCCACCCAGGGATCCCTAATTATTACTTTCAATTAAGTACTGTTACTAATCTAAGTCAGCATTGTTAATAGACATACAAGGGGACTGCTGTTTACAGAACTTCAGATGTTTTAAAATAGGATTTGGGGGTAACTTTGTGCCTTCGCACAAACATACATGTTTTTAATTGCATTTGTTTTTAGCTGTTATAAAATTTTGTTTTTATGCCTAAATAATTTGTTAATGCAATTCTGAAGTTCAACTCAACAATGTTCTTGAAAGAGAAAACACAATGTGGAAATAGATAAGAGTCCAAAAAGGCCAGGTAGTAAAGCCTGTGGACCATGTGCTGTCTCGCAGCTCCTTACCTCTGGGCTGGTAGGTAGCATGAAAGCAGCAGCTGGGGGATCCCTGGGTGGCGCAGCGGTTTGGCGCCTGCCTTTGGCCCAGGGTGCGATCCTGGAGTCCCGGGATCGAATCCCACGTCAGGCTCCCGGTGCCTGGAGCCTGCTTCTCCCTCTGCCTATGTCTCTGCCTTGTCTCTGCCACTCTCTCTCTGTATGACTATCATAAATAATAAAAAAAAATTTAAAAAAAAAAAAAAAGAAAGAAAGAAAGCAGCTGTAGGCACCACCGGAGCAGAAAGATGGGGCTGTGTTCCTATCAGACTATACTTACAAAAACAGGTGGCAGGATGCCGTTGCGAATCTCTGATCTGAATGAAGGTGAGAAGAGGAGGAATTGGACTAGATGTTTATTTACTTTAGGAGGAGTCAGAATGGGCGGTTTTTTTTCTGGCATTCATTAAGCAAATATTAGAAGGTGTTACTCCAGGCCTGGCACTGTTTTGTAGAATGTGCTGTGATAGGAGGCAGAGTAGACAGGACAGTTTTCTGCTCTGTAGTAACCACACAAGTGGTGTGTTAGAGTGGGAGGTGAACCAGCTTGGGATTCCTCTAGGACACAGTAAGGCACAGCCTCCCTGAGTGCAGAGCTGACTAAGGACTCTGAGGAAGGTCCAGGTGAAGCATGGGCTGTGTCCTAACCCTTGTAGGTAACCTGGGTGTCCGGTTCAGTTGTGTACAGTGTACTTTCAGCATGGGAGGTATGCAAGATGTGACTGTTTGAAGGAGGGGTGTCACTGGGGAGAAATGTGAACAGTGTGCAGGTGGGAGGAAAGTCCTCAGGATCACTGAGTCCCCTCAGTCTCCGACTGTAGAGGCAGTGGTGGCCATCAGCCCAGTTTTGTGGATGACACTTCAGATGTAGGCCCCCAAATAACACTCATGGGAATTCTCTTTCTTTTTTTAACCCTTTTTTTTTTTTAAAGTAAAGTCTACCCCCAACGTGGGGTTCAAACTTACAACTTCAAGATCAGGAGTCACATGCTGTACCCACTTAGCTAGCCAGGTGCCCAACTTCCTACTAACAGGAAGTCTTATTGTCAGTAGCAGGGCCCAAGCTGTTTTACACATGAATATCCAGTGAGTCCTAAACCCGTTTGGCCAAGGCTGCTAAAATGGGCGTTTAGCCTAAAGCAGGCTTGCTTATGCTCTGCCCTGTGACATTTGAGGCTGGTCATTCAGTTGTGGTGACTGCCCTGAAAGTTGTGGGATGTATTCAGCAGCATCTTTGACCTCTGCCCACTAAATGCCGATTATTACAGCTAGAACATCTGCAGATGTGGCTTGGGTGACGAATGGCCCTGGGTATGAATCAGTGGCCTAAAGGTTGGGGTCTAAAATCCGCGTATGTGACGGACCTGCTTCTTCCCTCTTCATTTCTAGGGTAAGCAGTGGGTGGCCCTCTAGCATCTGCATATCCATGTCACCATCGCGGCCTGAGTTCTCAGCCTGGGTCATAACTCAGGCTTTCTTTATTTTCTTTTTTTTTTTTTTTTTTAAATTTTTTTATTTATTTATGTTAGTCACAGATAGAGAGAGAGAGGCAGAGACACAGGCAGAGAGGGAAGCAGGCTCCATGCAGGGAGCCCGACGTGGGATTCGATCCCGAGGCTCCAGGATCGCGCCCTGGGCCAAAGGCAGGCGCCAAACCGCTGCGCCACCCAGGGATCCCCGGCTTTCTTTATTTTCAAATTAAATTGGTTCATGGACCCACTTGTGAGGTACAGAGCAGGTGCCCTGGATCCTTTCTGAGACCTTCCCTAGGCCCAAGAAGCTGGTGCCACACGTAGCACAGGATGCTGTGCCCTGTGTCAGGGTGCTCCTCATTGACTAGTGTGCCAGTATCCCGGAGGTCCTCATGCTTTCTCTCTGAAAACCTCTACCCGGCAACTGGCCCCCTTCTTCCTGGGTTGAAGCACAGCCCTCCCAACAACTCTCCCTTCATCAAGTTCTTCAGCTTTTGGAACTGGACAGTCCGATGTCTTTCTACATCTGCCCTACTCTCCCCCAAACCTGCCCAATATTGCACCCCCAGCCTTGCTCTCTAGCTGCTGGTTGGGATTAGCCTATGGGACAGCACCCGCCAGTTGGCAGAAGAGAGGGGATGGAGATTAGGATCACACCCCACCTCATGTCCTGACAGTGGCTGCACTCCTCTCCAGGGCCAGAGCCATGGCCAGGGTGACCACGTAAGTTAGTGTCAGGACTGGTGCACATGGAGAAGTGGGAGGAGGTGTTAAAATTAATTAAAATTAAATATTCTTGAAATAGTTACACATCAGTTAGCAGATTGATTTTACTATATTAATGGATCTTTAAAGTAGCATTTTTCAGAAACTTTGCAAAAAAAAAATTTTTTTTAAAGAAATAGGACTTGTGGGCAGCCCGGGTGGCTCAGTGGTTTAGCGCCACCTTCAGCCCAGGGCCTGATCCTGGACTCCCGGGATTGAGTCCCCCATCCGGCTCCCTGTGTGGAGCCTGCTTCTCCCTCTGCCTGTGTCTCTGCCTATGTGTATGTGTGTGTGTGTGTGTGTGTGTGTCTCTCGTGAATAAATAAATAAAATATTTTAAAAAAAGAAATAGGACTTGGGCTTAATAAAACAACTTAATATTTATTATTCCATCATTATATTCTTGACACATACTTTGATTTTTTTCAGAATTTCTAACACCATGTCACTGGTATTCTAAAAAAACATTGGGGTGCATGAGTGGCTCGGTTAAGCATCTGACTCTTGATTTTGGCTCAGATTATGATCTGAGTTGTGAGATCAAGCCTTATATCAGGCACCTTGCTCAGCTCAGCAAAGAAGTCTGGTTGAGAGTCTCTCCCTCCCTTGCCCTTTGCCCCCCCATCCCATCTGTGTGTAAGCTCTCTTGTGTGTGCTTTCAAACCAATAAATAGAATCCTAATATTTGAAAAACAATAGTAAATAAGTTACTATTTACTAACGTTTAATAACACTTAAAACATCTATTTTAGTATTTTAATTTTGTTTTTTTATATAGTGGCTTAGAATCTTCAAAGCTGCATTTCATGGTTGATAAACTTGAAACTGAAACCTTTGGCTCTCCCTGTAGGCTGTAATATTTTTAATTGAGGGACTATTAGTAAGCTCAGAACAAATTCTGCTAAATTCTTAAGTCCAGGTTTTTTTCTGTTGAGATATGTCAGGCCAAATGTTTTTATAGGTACTGTCTTTGCCTCTGAGACAAAGGTGATCAAATGTTATAAACTAAAACTCATCAAATAGTTGTGTCTCTGATTTTTTTTTTTTTTTGAATGTTACATTAAACTCAGATGCTGGGCAGCCTGGGTGGCTCAGCGGTTTAAGCACTACCTGCCTTCAGCCCAGGGTGTGATCCTGGAGTCCCAGGATCGAGTCCCACGTCAGACTCCCTGCGTGGAGCCTGCTTCTCCCTCTGTGTCTCTGCCTCTCTCTTGTGTGTGTCTATCGTGAATAAATAAATAAAATCTTTAAAAGATAAATAAACTCGGATGCTGTAAATTTATAGGTCATAAAAAATTACAGAATATCTATTTACCTAATTAAAAGTAAAGGGCTTTGTTGGAAGACTTGATACAAATTGGGTTAGTGTGGAGTCCAATATAGGGCTTCAGCTTTATGCTTTGTGCATCATGCAAGCTCCTGGGGCCTCATGGCCTCATTTCCTCTGTTGCTTTGGTGGAAATCAGTGTCACTGTCTTCTATTTACAAGCTGTATTTTCAATAACTGCGATTTAATTATTTTTTAAGATTTTATTTATTTATTTGAGAGAGCATGTGCCTGAGAGAAAGCCCAAGCTGGGGAGGGGGGCCAGAGGGAGAAGCAGACTCCCCACTGAGCAGGGAGCCCCATGGGGCTTGATTTCAGGACCCTGGGATCATGACCTGAGCCCAAGGCAGACACTCAACCCACTGAGCCCCTGATCCCATGATTTTGATGGGCAAAAAAAAATCAAACTGTTATTTGAATTTGCTTCACTGTTTTCTCTTTGAAGTAACTTTATACAACTAACACTTTGTTTCATTTGCCACATGTATCTGAAGAGATTTGGAATAAAAAATTAACAGAATTATGTTAAACAATTATTTGATAACTGAAGTCATGGTTTATAAAACAACATACAAAAGTGTCCTGCAACCTGTAAAATTGTGCTTCTGAGCATTGTCTTAAAATACCACCTGACCTGGAAGTTGATGCTCCAACAGGTTTGTCTCTTCTGGTTTCATACCATCAGTGGTACCACTGTGGCCCTTGTGCTGATCAGCAGGTGTTTGCACTTATAGATATTTATCACCAGCTTTCTTGAGAAACAAACTCAGTTTTAAATTGTGCACTTTGGGTTTTTATTTATGTATTTTTTTAAATTTTTATTTATTTATGATAGTCACACAGAGAGAGAGAGAGACAGAGACACAGGCAGAGGGAGAAGCAGGCTCCATGCACTGGGAGCCCGACGTGGGATTTGATCCCGGGTCTCCAGGATCGCGCCCTGGGCCAAAGGCAGGCGCTAAACCGCTGCACCACCCAGGGATCCCTATTTATGTATTTTTTTTATTTTTTAGAGAACACATGTGTGAGGTGGGGAGGGACAGAGGGAGAGAGAGAATTCCAAGCAGGTTTCATGCCCAGCACAGAACCCCACACGGGGCTGGATCCCAGGACCCTGAGATCATGACCTGAGCTTAATCAGCTGAGCCACCCAGGCATCCCTGTACTTTTGTGTTTTGGACTAATGGCTGCAAACTAACACAAAGGTTGTTAACAAGTTGTAGCTTTACACCTTGCATCATAGCACACCTGTGCAGACTACTCTCCATGTTTTACCTTGGACGGTTAAGCCACTTATGTCATGGAACCTCCAGTGGCCCAACATTCCCACCCATCCCGCCAGTGGCAGCCCAGCAGCACCTTGCATCCTGCAGGCCACAGCACAGCTATGTGGCACACCCAGGGTCTGGCAGGGGGTCTGAGCTGGGATAGACCTCCCAACTCTGAAGTCTTGAGTACACTGCCTTGTGTCCGCAAGTCCCCCGTGTGTACCTGTAGGGAGAGGCACTCACACTGTTTTTGGAAACAGTTGACAGGAAGGAGTGCCCATGATTTAGAGAGACTGCCCACCACGAATGTGCCACTCCCTAGAGGCTGGGTCAGAGATTGGCTGTTCAGCTTATTGTGTTGCAATTGTTAATAATAGTTATGAGAAACATGGAAAGTATTTGAAACCAGATGGGATCCCAAAACTGTAGAAACCCGGTGTGTGACCATGATGGCCACCATCCTTCCTAGGCTCCCTGCCCTTGTAGGTGGGAGAGGATGAGGTCATAGAAAGGTTGGTCTTTAACATCCTCTGCTCGTTCAACTGAGGCAACCTAGAAGAGAGCTGAGATTGGAAAACTGGTTTCTTAGGTAGGACAGAAATGACGTCAGCTATCATAACTTCAGAATGAATTGTACACTTTGGTATAACCAACATTACTAAGTAAGCACCATGGTTTCCTTGCTTGGAGGTTTCAAGCCCTGCAAGGGAGACTGGGTGGAGGCGGAATACTGGATCCGGCCAGGCACATGGAGCAGCGAGGCCATCTCAGTGAAGCCACTGAGGTACAAGCACGTGGACAGGGTAGGTGCTGGCCCTCGCTTGTCCTGGTCTTCCTGTGTTTTCACAGCTGAGGCTTCTCCTGGGGGTGCATTGGGAAGTCAAGCTAAATAAGGCTCAGTCTTGGCCAAAAGACCTCGTTTCCTTGCTGAGAATGCTGGTTTCCTTAAGGAGATAAATAGAGATCGCCTGGCATGCTCATACAATGGAACTCTAGGTCCTGTAGTTGACACAGAATGAGAAGAAGTTCTGCTTGCTGGGAATGAGTGGAATGGGTGTAGGATGAGAGCTTGCCCGTAAAGGCAGGCATGCTTTGTGTTGGAGACTGGAACGAGGGGGCATTGAGTTTGCACAGGGTGGAGGTGGAAATGCGTGCTGGGATGGAGACTCAGGAAGTGAACACTGGCCACCTGACACTTTCACTCCCCTACTTCAGCCTTGGCTTTGGGGTCCTTTCCTTCCAATGGTCACAAAATCTTCAGGGTGCCCACTCCCCCAGAGGTTGGACTTTGTCTGCAGTGGGGCCTGTGTGAGGTGTGTGTTTCTGGTTCCGGACCAACCCGAGTTGGGCTGATTAGGAGAGGTGGGCCTCCGGAGTAGCACATGTGGACACAGTTGTCAATTACTGTGCTTGCAGGTCTGCATTTCTAGCCTCTGCGGGAGAAACGGGGTGATAGATGACAGCATCTTTTTCACCTTGGACTCTGTGAAACTTGCTGAAGGATACGTGCCTCGAAGACATGACATAGTCAATGCTGTGGTGGTGGAGAGCAGCCAGTCATGCTACATCTGGAGAGCCCTGTGCATCACCCCGGTGAAAAAACGGTAATGAGGAAACAGCCACCTTCTCTGGGAAGAGAGAGGCCCAATTTAAGTGTATTTTAAGAGTTGCTTTAACAAGCTCAAATAATAGCCTGTCAAAATCCTTAGCTGGGGCAGTTAAAGGGAAAGTATCTTCTGGAAGGTTTTTGGCAGCCTCTGTAGTTGATTGAAATTTGAATGGTTCCTTCTTAATCCTTAATCTTATATTGGAAATTTTCACATTTGGTGGGGTTTTTTTTAAATTAATTTTTATTGGTGTTCAATTTACCAACATACAGAAAAATACCCAGTGCTCATCCCGTCAAGTGTCCACCTCAGTGCCCGTCACCCATTCCCCTCCAACACCCGCCCTCCTCCCCTTCCACCACCCCTAGTTCGTTTCCCAGAGTTAGGAGTCTTTATGTTCTGTCTCCCTTCCTGATATTTCCCAACATTTCTTTTCCCTTCCTTTATAATCCCTTTCACTATTATTTATATTCCCCTAATGAAGGAGAACATACACTGTTTGTCCTTCTCCGATTGACTTACTTCACTCAGCATAATACCCTCTTGGTGGGTTTTTATAGCTTTTATTCTTTCACATGTGGCTACTTTATAGAACTTGTTGGACACAGGTTCTTAATTTTTTTTAAGATTCATTTATTTTACTGGAGGAGGGGCAAAGGGAATGAGAGAATCCTCAGCAGACTCCACACAAAGTGAGGAGCCCAACACAGGACTTGACCCCATGACCCTGAGACTATGACCCAAGTGGAAATCAATAGTTGGACACTTAACCAATGGAGCCACCAGGAGCCCCTTAGAATTACTGTCATATCTGGGCTCTTCACTCTGAGCCCCAGCAACCTTCCAGCTTGTCCACACATGTTTATAAAGCAGCATGGGGCCTTCTTGAGCTTTCAGTGCAAATGGCAGCCCTGCCCTGCCCCTTGTGCCCTTCCTTTGCCTGGTTTTTCTCCTTAGCACTTAACCTCCAGTGAGTTTACTGGATGTTTTCCTTAGTTATTCTGTTTATCATCAGAATGCAAGTTCTGTGCAAGAAGGTGTTTGTGTCCTGTTTCCTGCAACACACTGAGCACCTGTGCCGCTGTCCTCGGCACGAATGTGGGTCTTCCAGGAGCAGAACAGTGGGGAGTGCCACTGGTTTACAGACAGACTCAGTAGGACAGACCACCTGGCTCAAGGCTGTGGGAGCTGTGTGGGATGGGGAGCCTTGCCGCTATTCCCACCATCCAATAGATGCTGTCATCCTTGGCTACTTAGCACCCAGTGCCCCTGCCCCACAGGACCCTACTTTGCCCGGAATGACTCTGGCCCATCTGTGGGGCAATGAAACCAGATACACGGCCCTTACCTCCTCTCACCACCCACAACAGCCTGGCAGGCACAGGAGGTTGGATTTTCGCTTCATCTGATGGACTGAGTAGTGTGAGCATATGAGACATGGCAGGAATTCACTGCCCAGTGTGTGTACCACAGGAGTAGAGCAGCTCCTCCCTGTGTCTGCATCACGCTCTTGGACTCCCCACTAGTTCTGTCATCTTCCTGGTAGTAAGCAGTCAAAAGCCCTGGAGCAGAAGCTGGGAGGCCTGCTTCCCACATTAGGCATCACGGTCCCCTGGAGCTACATGTACAGTATAAGGAAACACCTGTGCCATGAAAACATATGCTTCCCTGACTCTTCATTTAAGCCCAGAAATGCTTGAAAATGACACTGCAGTTACCTGGGCTCCTGACTGCCATGGGCTCAGGAGGATGGTGGCCAGTCCTGCCCCTTGCCGACTGTCACAGGGAAAATAGTTGCCATCTCAGGGTCCAAGTGTATTCCTTGGAATGACTTAACATTTGTATCCAGTTTTAGATCCTTGTTGTTCAGTCTGATGTGGGTTTTTTAAGCACTTTCTTTTTTTCAAAGATTTTGTTTATTCATGAGAGAGACAGGCAGAGATACAGGCAGAGGGAGAAGTAGGCTCCCTGTGGGGAGCCTGATGCGGGACTCAATCCCGGGACCCCAGGATCTTGCCCTGGGCCAAAGACAGATGCTCAAGCACTGAGCCACCAGGAGTCCCTTAAGCACTTCTTTTTTTTTTTTTAATTTTTATTTATTTATGATAGTCACAGAGAGATAGAGAGAGGCAGAGAGAGAAGCAGGCTCCATGCACCGGGAGCCCGACGTGGGATTCGATCCCGGGACTCCAGGATCGCGCCCTGGGCCAAAGGCAGGCGCCAAACCGCTGCGCCACCCAGGGATCCCCCCTTAAGCACTTCTTAACATGCTCTATGGTTTTTGTATTTATGTTTTCGAGAGAAGTGGTAGCTCAGGGTAGGTGTGGACTAGTATCTGTTGAATGGAATGGGTGGGGCATGACCCTTCCCCCCCCCCCCCCCCGGGGTTTAATTTTGTTTCTGTTCTGCAGCTGAGCTCCCCTCCGTACACATAAAGCATGGCAGTGACCAGAGAGACGGTCTGCGCGGCCTCCTACCAGGGGCGGGGTGGTCAGGTACTGGGGAGCCTCAGGTGGCCCCTGCGCAGCTGTAAGTCTGGGGGAGTGCTCGTTCTCCTTGGGGAGGAGACACTCTGATCCCTTGCACATTGCCTGAGGCTTCTCTGAAAGCCTCTAGTAGTCATGGGGGCTTAGAGGGTGAGTAGTGGATGAGAGCAATGTGTGGGTCCCGGGAACTCTCAGGCAGTGAAGCAGTCAGCTCCCATTTCCTGAATTTATAATGGAATGAACGTCCTACCCTTCAGCAGAAGCCCAGTGTGCCAAGCACTGTTGCAGCCCCAGAAGTGCTGCCTTGGACAAAGAAGAGCCATGTATCTGCCCTGAAGAGTTTAAGGGCTGTCACTCGCTATGGCTTCCTGACCCCGAGGGGAGGCTGCTGGTGGAGGCCTGGGGGCAGCGGGGCTCTGTGTGAGTCTCTCCAGGAGCTGGTTGGGACTCTGCAGCATTAGTCCCGAGCGTATGCTCCCTGCGGACCCGCTGCCTAGTTGAATGTCCAGAAGAGCACCAGTTCATGAGTGTGAGGCAGGACGTCCACTCTCCTCCAGCTGCAGCTCCTCCTGCCCCAAGTCTTCCCCATCCCCATTCCCTAGGTGGCTTGAGCCAGAAACCTCCATGGCCTCTGTGGTCTGGGGTAGGGGTGAGGGCAGAGGCAAGACTGTGGGAGCTACGGGAAGAGGGGTTGGCAACTGTTGTCAGCCCATGTGGACTGGATGAGAGGAGAGAGGAAGGATCGGGGGTGACACAGAGTGGGAGGCGCGTGGGCAGGAAGGGTGTGAGGGGCAGGAGCTGGCTGAGGAGGGTTCCGGCATGCTACAGAATGTCACTGAGTTTGTGGACAGGGCCCCGTCTTTTGAAGGGAGCTGCAGTCTGGGAGGGGAGTGCCTCCAGGTTTTCGGTCTAGAGGAGCACTGTGGATGCGCAGAGAGGAGGACATGGTCCGGCTTCCCAGCAGTGTCCGCGGCCTGAGGGGAGCCACAGGGTCTGTGGAGGGAGAGTAAAGAAGCACTGGTGCCTTCCCTCACCCCTGCTGGCAGCCTGCAGAGGAGAGGACTGAACACTCTGTTCCCACAGTCAGGGACTCCTTCAAGATGTCACCACGGTGACATTTTTTTTCTAGATCTTGTAGAATTTGTCATTTTCTTCCTCAAGATGTTTTGCTGTCCTTCTCAGAGATTCTCAGTGTTGTGGGAGCTCTGTGTGGGTCTGTGGCCTGTCCCTGGGGGACTGACAGCAGATTTGTCCTCTAACAGTGGACCCTGGGTAGGTCGATGCTTGCGGGTGGTGGCGCTGTGGGGTGCCTGCCACAGTGATGGTGCTGTCTCTGTGGGTGCTCTCCCCAGGGACCCCGCTGCCTTTGAAGAGACTACCGATGAGTCCTATGGAGCCCTTTTACTGAAAAACAAAGGTGATATTGAAGTCACGAGGATGACAAATTTTGGAACGTTAAAGGAAGGAGGAAGTAAAAATATGGTGATCTGGATAGAGTAAGTTTGTTGCTTATATAAAATTATGTCAATGGGTTTTATTTTTTTTAAGATTTTATTTATTCATGAGGGACACACAGAGAGGCAGGGACACAGGCAGAGGGAGAAGCAGGCTCCATGCAGGAAGCCTCATGCGGGACTCGATCCGGGGACCCTAGGGTCACGGCCTGAGCTGAAGATAGACACTCAACCACTGAGCCACCCAGGTGTCCTTGTCAATGGGTTTTAAATTACAATTTAAGAATTTGAAAAACCAAAAAAAAAAAAGGAAAAAGATTTTTGTAGAACCAACTTTAATTTTTTCCTTTATAAAGATCTTTTAGTTTTTCACCCTGAAATAGCCTCTTTACTTATATTCTTAAAGGTATTTGTAATTGTTTTTCATTCAAAAGATTGAATTCTGTATTTTACAGTAGCCAATTATTTCAGCTTCAGGGATCTTGTCTGTATTCATGGCTGATTTTCTTTTTCCAGGAATAAAGGAGATACTCCTCAAAACTTAGTCAGCTGTAAACTGGCTGGCTGGGATAAAGCTAAACAATTCAGATTCCAAATGCTGGATAAAACTCAGATGTGCCCAGTAGGGTCTCCTGTTCCTGAGAAGGAGAACAAGAATTTTTCAGATGAAACTGCTAACTCACTAGAGAGCTACCAAGAAAACCCAGCTTGTCAGGCATCAGAGAAGGAAGTCTGTCCAGGTAGACATTCCTCCTGTTACCGTGTTGGGTCCACCGGTAAGAGCCCTGCAGGGTCTGCGTGACAGGGAGGCTGCTGCTGTCCCTGGGGCCTGGGCCCGGGGGCCCGGGGGCCGAGTGGCTGGCATGCTCCAGCTGGTACAGCAGTGTGTGCTCCCGGCTGTTTTGGTTCTGGGCTCTTGTCTGATGTTTTGGGAATGAGGAAAGGGATAAAAACAGCTTGACAGATACCCAGAAGTGCTTCAGATATGCTGCTTCCTGTGAGCAGTTCTGAACTCGGGAAGGGCCGCCCACTGTCCACTGATGTTTTTGTCACCTACTGTCCTATGCTTTGACTGCGTGCACATGCACTGTCACTGGCTTGCCACCGCTGTCGGAGACCGCTCAGCTTCTGATCTGATACTGGATTTGAATTCCTCCTCCCAGATGACCGTGCCTGTAAAGAAGGTGGGGACAGAGAAGAGAGGAAGCCCTGGAAGCAGGTGACAGAGCTGGAGCCCGGAGGGCTCATCCCTCCAGGTGGAAGAGCCCCGATTGTGGTTGTGTGTGATGCAAAGTACGTGCCTGGAGGGCTTGGAGTGAGTTTCCTTTGGAGACATTTGTATGTTTGGATTTTAAGGTTTCATGGGTGATACTTCTAGGTTGGAGGTTGTAAAAGTCTTCATAACTATTCAGATGAGACAAAGCACAAGGAAAAGCACTGATGGAGAAAATGGCTTGAGTGAGTTTACCACCCAAGGCATTGCCTCCCCAAGCCTGACAAGCTGCCCCATCCGATCACCCTGGCTTCTGAGCCTCAAGCCTGCTGGGCTCAGCTTAGTTTGCCATCAGCCCCTCAGCAACTGCTCCTCGCCTTCCCTCCTGCTTCCTCAGCTGAGGCCTTCCTGCCCCTCCGTCTCCATCTGGGCAGCAGGCCCGGGTACAGGCTTCAGGGGGCAGGAAGCTGGGCCCTCCCTTCCTGGGCAGACTGTGTGGAGCTGGCCGGGAGCCCTCACAGCCCTCCTCCTCCCCTGCCTCCTGCCCTGAATCCTGAGCTCCCCAGCCCTGCCTGCTGGGCCTGCCTCTGGGGCATCTGGGCTGCAGGCCTCTTCCTTTCTCAGCAGCCCTCTATAGTTGCTAATTCCATTTTTTTTTTTTAATGTGTCTGATTAAACCACCACCTTGCTTCAGGCCCTCGGTCCTCACAGCACGGTGACCTTTCCTTCAGTCAGAGCGTGTGGTGCCAACACTTTAAACGTGACAGTACAGAACACAGTGTAGCGCATCCAAGAGAGCCTGCATAGAGCAGCAGCAGGAAACTGGGCAGAAAGCAAAGTAAAAGCAGGATATTTTTGGTAACATTACACAATTCTCATTTAAACTTAAGAACTGACGGTGTCTTTCCTATTGTTCTTAAGTTGGAGAATCACAGAATAGTTTTAAGTGGCTGATTTATTTTTATCATGGGAAAACATTCTTATTTTAGAAAGCTCATTTTTCTCCTCTGAAGAAAATTATTGAAAACTAAGGGTGACTGGTTTTGTAACCGACTTTCCATACATGTACAGAGGGGAATTCCATCGGATCTGCTTGTCTTATTTATGACTAAAATCAAACTGCTTTTTGTTTTTTCCAGGAATTCTGGCCGCTGCAAGGAGCTTCTCCTGATCTGCTTCTCCAATTTCATAATTGGGCGGTACCTTGAAGTCAATGTCATAAGTGGGGAGGAGTTGCTAATAGCCGTCCGAGAACCATTTTCTTGGAAAAAGTCTAAAAGTTCCCCCACAGTAACATCCACAAAAACTACAGTTGTTGTGACCACACAGAAAAGGTACTTTAAGCAGAAAACATGAATCCAAATGTGTGCTCGTGGTGTGAGAGATGAGTAGGCCACGTGGTTGTTGAAGAGAGGCAGGCAGCCTGGGATAAAGCTGGGGGGCAGCTACGTCAGGCACCTCCCTCATCGAACTTGCAGGGAGGAGTTTTCATGAAACTCTTAGAGCTCTGTCCCTCAGGAGGGCCCCACTGTGTGAGAACAGAGCAGTAGCCACGGCCCCCTGGGCCACCAGTGTGCCTCAGCTGCTCCTGCCTCATCTCGTGTTTCCCAGCAGCCCGGCCCATCTACCCAGACATCCTGCATCCCACATGGGCACCCAGAGGAACCAGTCGGCAAGAGGTCCACAAAATGTGACTGGTCGGGGACTGGGGTGGTAGCCTCAAGCAAGTGCTACAGGTCCACATGCTCTGTAGCTGCTAAACGAAAAATCTCTGAAAATCAGAATTTTTGCAGTTCGGTGCTGGAAAAATCTGAGCTATAGGGAAGAATCTGAGCTATAAGGATATTTCCTGATTTTGTGATGTGAAAGCTCACCCACAGCTGTAGGAACTGACAGGTTTAATGTGAGTACTGCCCAGAATCCACTGGAGGATAGATACTTCTTTTCTAATATTGGAAAATCTTGAATTTCAAATCACATTTCTGCCCAGTAATAACTTAAGGTATTACGGATTTCTACTAATTTGCAGGCTAAAGAAAAATTCTGTTAGCAGAGTATGAAGTGGTTGGCTTTGGAGTCAGGCCATTGTTTGAATCCAGCACTACTACCAGGCGCTGTGTGACCTTGGGCCAGTTTCATAGCCTCATGGAATCCTGGTCTTGTTTGTAAAATGATAGTGTCCCTCACATGGTTACAAGCATTAGATGAGGTAAATATGTAAAACGTCCAGTTTCTTCTACAGAGTGATCAGTAGTTACCAGTAAGTTGTGAGAACCATCCATCATGGAAAGGATATGCCCTTGGGGATGGAGCCTAGGCCGGGGCAATGAGCGTTACTGGGGCCTGCAGGCAGCGGAATGTCCTAAATGATTGCATTTTAACTATAGGAGCTTTATGGAGCCCAGGTTGTCAGGTGGCGGTATAGCAAGCAGCTTGCTAGTTGGCATTTGACTGAACTAGAGAGGGAACTAGACCAACAGCCCCCTGCTCAGCTGTCGCGGGTCACTGTGTGGAAGAGTCTCTAAAACAGGAGGTAGGGTCTCCTGTTGTCACGTTAGGGACCTGGAACTGCTGCCACCTGCCCCTGCTCCCCACCCAGAACAGCGCTGTGTGTTGGCTAGCCAGTCTCTGGAGGCTCTCTCTGTGCCAGGACCTTTTCCGCGGAGTCTCCAGCTACCCTGGGCTATAGACAGACCATGTGGTAAGACCGTTGAGGCCTTTTACCTAAATATGTACGTAATGATGGTCCCATCCCATTTGTCTTGTTCATACTGGTAATTAACACTTCACTGTCACTCACGGAATGCCTCTCCACATGTACTTCACACACGTCCTTTGGTGGAAACCCTTGCTGCAAACCCGTGTCTCAGGTGCGAGGTGCTGCTAGTAGTAGTAGTGGCTCTGGGGCTTCGGGGGCGTTTCTGCCACAGTACCTCTCTGAGCAGCCTTCCTGTCCAGAGCTGAGCCACTGGGATATCCAAGTGAGGTGCCTGGAGGAAGGGGCTGGGGCTGCATGCCCCCGGCCAGGTGAGAGCTGGAAGCAGGAGTTAGGATGGAGCAGGAGTGCTTTTTTCACTGCATGCAGGGGGACAGCCTGAGATCAGAGATCCGCTGGGCCTCCCCTGGCTGTTTCCTGTCCGGTCACTTCTTGTGCTCTGTCAGACCGAACCATAGCAGTAGCGTGTTCTTCATCCTGGCGGTGGCCGACTTTGGTGACTCCTCTCCACAGCCCTTCCTGGGGAAAGATTGAAGCCAGAGGGTAAAAGCAAATTTCCCCGGGCTGAAAAACAGGGCGGCAGGACCCAGATGGAGCAGCCTGCGCTGTTCCGCGGCCTGCGGAGCGGAGCTGCTTCTCCGAGGCGCAGGGCTGCAGTGGGAGTTACCGGAGTGGGGGCTCAGGAACAGTGGTTTTCGTTCCCTGGTTCTGAGGGAGTCTTGGGCCAGGCAGCCCTGCTGTTCTCTGCTGGAGGACACGAGAGGGCCCTCGAGAGCTGATGTGGTGGAAGGATCCCAAAGCAGCTGAAGTAAGTTTGCAAACTCCAGACTGATGGCAGCAGTTCACATTTATACTGGGTTATGGAAGGACCTTTAGCTTTTCTGAAGTGGGAAAGGATGTCTGAGTGAGTACGGCTCCTGTGACATGGAGGGTCATTAAGAATTATCTTTGACTTGTGCTTTTGTTTTTTGTTCTTTTTTTAAAGGAATTCAAGACGACAACTTCCAAGTTTCCTCCCACAGTATCCAATACCAGATAGACTTAAAAAATGTGTAGAACAGAAAATCGACATTCTGACTTTTCAGCCGTTACTTGCAGAGGTAGGAAATGTATTTGATATGAAATACTCTTTGCCACACTTGAGCTTTTTCTGACAAACTGAGGATGAACCCTGCTCAGACTGGTTCATTTCTATCGTGGACATCTGGAAATAGCAGGTCATTGAGAGAGAGGGACTCCTTGCTGTTGACCCCACGTGTGTGGTTGCCCTCTGCCACCCGCCCAGCCTGTCTCTGCTAGGCCAGCGGCCTGCCTCCAAATGGCTTTCCATCCAGAATAAAACTCTGAACACCTGGGAAGGCAGGACGTGTGTGGGAAAGCCCTCAAGCTACAGGGTCCCGGTGGTTGGGAGGAGGCCTCACACACGACCGCCTTTACATCACCCACCCTTTGTGGCAGTGCTCCTGCTTTGTGCTCAGGCTTATTGTCGAGCTCATGGGAGGAAGCGTTGTCCAGCCTGTACACTGTTAACAGGTGGTGGCAAAGCCAGACAAGGGGAAGGGCCCCCAGGGGAGGGGTGGCACGAGGAGGAGCCGGGGGTCGACAGAGCACGTGCCTGTGTGTAGTGGACAGCCAAGTCCAGGAGCGAGGAAAGCATCACGTCTGCTGTTAGAGGGGAGAGTGCTGCCCGTTGTGCAGGGGGTCTACTGGCTGAGGAGCAGCTGAGCAGCTGTGAGGGTGTGGGCCTATGCAGCATCCGGGTGATGAGACCAGAGACCAGATGGCAGCTGGAGGAAGACTTGGTTCCCAGCGTTCTATCTAGGATGAGCCAGCCTTGAGTCTGTCACGGGCTGAGGGCATGAAGCAGGAGGGAGCAGATGGAGAAGGGGAGTACACAGAGGAAACAAGGTTTGGGAGGAGGCTGGGGACCAGGGGAGGGGTGGTCTTCCTGTCAGCCGGGCTCTGGACCCCTAGCAGGGTGGGCAGGAGAAGCTCCCACGATGCTGCACCGCAGGTGGGCATGGGCAGGAGGTGCCCCTCCCCAAGGACTCGCTGGCGCTCTGGAAGAGGGAAGGAGATACTGCAAACAGCAAGTGGCACGCTGAGACACAGAGGCAGGAGGGGCGGCTCTGCGTTGCCTGGGCACTGGCCTGGCCACATGGGAGGATCAGGGTGCAGAGGGTGGACACAGGGAGGCTTGTCATGTCAGGAAGGCGTTGCGGTATTTGAGTGAGTTCCAGGCCTGAGCTAGGTTCCGAGGCAGCAAACCAGCCTTCGAAATAGGGGGTCACCTGGAGACCAAGTGTCTCTTGCTGGTACAGACGCAACCACGGGAACCTGGGCACTGGGAAGGGACCTTCCTTGTGTGGGCACAAGAACGTAGCACAATCCTGCTGGGTAGTACTAAGAACGGGAACGGTGGTGAAAGTGCCGTGTGCCTGCAGGCTCCCAGGTTCTCCACCTGTGTGATGTGTTTAGTCCTGCACCTGCCTTTGAGGTGCGCCCAGCACACAGGTGCGTCCCTTCATCAGCATTCCTGAGGCATGAGTGACATCCGGCAGCCTGCGTCCATGGAAGGTGCATTCATGGAAGAGCACTCCAACCCCTGCCCACTGCCTCACCACAGTCAGGATGGTGAGCACATCTGCCCCCGGCGTCCCCGAGTGACCCCTCTTCTCCCCCCGCCCTGTCCCTAGGCCTAGCACCGTCTGCTGTCTCCAGAGGGTGGTTTCCTTTTCAGAAATCTGTGTGAATAGAATCAAAGTATTTCTCCTTTGGTGGTTTGGGTCTTTGGCTCAGGTTATTTCAGTTTGAGATTCGGCAGGTTGGGGGTATGACCCTGGATTTTCTGGGTAGCCCAGTGGGCCTTGTCAGGGAGAGAGGTGGCCCGGACTGGCCACCTGGTGAGGGAGGGGGATTCAGCACCTCTAGGAGTGGGAAAGGCAAGAAGACGGGGTTCTCCCTGGGAGCCTCCCAGAGGAAGCAGCCCCAGCCAGAGCTGGGCTTCCCCTGTGAGGTGAGACCACACGTGTGCAGCCCACTCGTCCATCACAGCAACAGCAGGAAACCCCCACGCTGGGAGCTGCTTGGTGGGGCCCTGTCGTCACCACTCAGCGAGCGTGTCCCAGTGCATTCCCCTCGGGTCACACGCTTCATGATTGCGTTTAGGTGAGGTGTCCAGAACATGCCAGGCTGCAGAGGCCAGGGGACGGGGCAGGCGCACTGCCTGGCCGTGGTGTTCTTATGGGTGTCGCACTACACTGTGAAGTGTGCTCAGGGCACCCGGGTGTCCACTTGAGGTGAGTTTCAGCTGCTTTTTCTGGCTCTCTTGAGGGTGATGTGTTAATGTGGTGAGAAGTTAACTCAGCCTCCTGCTCCTGTGGTCAGCTCCACCCAGCCGTGGTCCGTACTCGTGCATGTGTGCACACGGAGTTGCATTTGGTGTGCTTAAGGTTTTGTTGGGGTGTCTGTGTCTGCACAGCAGACATGGTGCTGTGGTTTTTCTGTGACCTCTTTGGTGTTGATGGGAGCGTATTGTGGGCCTCCCGGAATGGTTGGGGTGTTCCCTCATTTTAATTAGTGAAGTGTTTTTGTAGAAATGGTATCATTTACTCCTTAAGTTTTTGACAGAATTTACCAGGAAGGCATTCTGGGTCAGTTTTCTTTGTGGGAAGATTTTTGATTAGGAATTCGATTTTGGGCCGCGCAGGTGGGTCAGTGGTTGAGCGTCTGCCTTTGGCTCAGGGTGTGACCCCGGGGTCCTGGGATCGAGTCCCACATCAGGCTCCCCACGAGGAGCCTGCTCCTCCCTCTGCCTGTGTCTCGGCCTCTCTCTGTGTATCTTTATGAATAAATAAATCTTTTTAAAAAAAAGGAATTTGATTTCTTCAAAAGTGATAAAGAAGTGGAGTTTCTTGAGTGAGCTTTGGTGGCTTTTATTTCTAAAGGAGTTTTGCTGTGTAAGTTGTCTAATTTATTTACATGAAGTTGTTTATAATATTAACATGTGTTTTCTTTTGTCATCAATTTGGCTAGATGTTTATAAATGTTTACGAATCTTCTCAAAGAACCAGCTTTTGATTTTTTTTTTTGTCTATTTTTCTGGGTTTTTGTTTTTGTTTTTATTGTTAATATCTGTTCTGATCCTTATTTTTTTTTCTGTTGCCCTTAACTCCCTATACAGAAGTCCTATAATTAGCGGCATAGACATTGATGGCTACTATGTCAGATTGATTGATGAGCCCCTTTACTAACATGAAAGGTCTTGCTTTGTCCCTAATAGTCTCGGTTCTGGCATCTACTCTGTGTGATACCGATGCTGCTTCTGCAGCTTGTTTTTTGGCGGGGGGTGTGGGGTGGTGGGAGGCCGAGGAAGGGAGAGAGAAGATCTTGAGCAGACTCCCTGCTGAGCGAGGAGCCCCAACACCCACCCCTCTGCAGCTTGCTTTTGATGAGTGTTTAACATGGCATTTCTTGGGGCACCTGGGTGGCTCAATTGATGAAGCATCTCACTCTGGACTCTGACTCTTGGTTTTGGCTCAAGTCATGACCCCAGGGTCCTGGGATGGAGCCCCATGTCGGGCTCCCTGCTCAGTGGAGAGTCTGCTTCTCCCTCTTTCTCTGCCCCTGCTCGTGCTTGCTCACTCGCTCTCTCTGTCTCTGATAAATAAAATTTTTTTTTAATGGTGTTTTGGGGCACCCAGGTGGCTCAGCAGTAGAGCGTCTGCCTTTGACTCAGGACATGATCCTAGGGTCCTGGAATCGAGTTCCACATTGGGTTCCCTGCATGGAGCCTGCTTCTCCCTTTGCCTGTGTCTCTGCCCATCCCCTCTCTCTGTGTCTCTCATGAATAATAAATAAAATATTTTAAAAAGTAAAAGGTGTAAGCATTTTTTGAGGCTTACCACATAGTTCCCATCCTTGGTGCTCTTCACTCCTTCATGTGGACCCAGACACCTGGGGTCTTATAGAGCAAGGTAAACATCTGTGGTGCTTATCTGTGAGTGATGGTTTTTTTTTATTTGTTTGTTTGTTTTTTAAGATTTTATTTATTCATGAGAGACAGGCAGAGGCACAGGCAGAGGGAGAAGTAGGCTCCCTGTGGGGAGCCCAATGTGGGACTCGATCCCAGGACCCCAGAATCACACCCTGAGCTGAAGGCAGATGCTCAACCTCTAGCCACCCAGGGGCCCCAGAGTGACCAGTTCTTACAGTCTTATATATCTGGAAAAGTATTTTACCTCCATTTTTGAAAGATTTTCGCTGGGTCTTGAATTCTGTGCTGGAACTTTAAAGATGCTCCTCTGCTGTCTCCAGCTCACTGTGTTTTTAATGAAATATCTGCTTTCTTTCTTACCGTTTGTTTTGCATATAATGTGTACTTTTTTAGCAGCTTTTAAGTTTTTCTTTTTCTAAAAAATTTCAATTTATAATCTGCCTTAATATAGTTTTCTTCTCATTTCTTGGCTTGGAGTTCTTTTTTTTTTTTTTTTTTTTTAATTTATGATAGAGAGAGAGAGGCAGAGACATAGGCAGAGGGAGAAGCAGGCTCCATGCACCGGGAGCCCGATGTGGGATTGGATCCCGGGTCTCCAGGATCGCGCCCTGGGCCAAAGGCAGGCGCTAAACCGCTGCGCCACCCAGGGATCCCTTGGCTTGGAGTTCTTTGTGCTTCCTGGATATGTGGGCTTTTAGTTTTCTTCAAATTTGGGTAATTTTTGAACATTCTGTCTTCAGACTCTCTCTCTGCCCGGCCCTTTTTGCAGATTCCCATTGCTTGTGTATTGGTCACTTGGAGCCACCCACAACTCACTGACACTCTGCTCACATTTCCTCGGTCTTCTCTACATTGCATTTGGAAGATGCCTGTTGCCAGTGCTCAGGTTCACTAGTTCTCTCCTTTGCAATGTGTAGGCCCATCCGGTGTATTTTAATGTTGCTCATGGTAGTTACCATCTTCAGCAGTTCAGCATGGGTCTTTTGTAAATCTTCTGTGTCCCTGCTGCACATGCTCAGTCTTAGCTCTTTGAATAACAGCCATTTCAGCGTCCTAGTCTGCAGGTTCTGTCACATGGGTCAGTTCTGGTTCTGCTTAGAGGTTTTTCTCCCCATTATGAGTTGTGGTTTCTGTTCTTTCTAAGCCTGTTAATCTTTGTTTGGATGCCAAACATTCTGGATTTTACCTTGCTGGCTGTTGGCTTATTTTTCTGTTCCTGAGAATATTCTGAGGTTTATTCTGGGGTGCAGTTAAGTTACTTTGAAACAGTTGGATACTTTGAAGCCTGGCTTTAAGGCTTTGTTAGATGGGACCAGAATAGCATTTGACTTAGGGCTAATACCCTTCTGAATACTCTGTCCAATGTCTCATGTATTACAAGCCTTTCCACTTGGGCTGCTGGAAACTGTTCTCCGCCCTGTGTGAGCTCTGGGAATTATTCCTTCTCATGCAGTGGTTCTCAACAGGGGACAGTTCCCCTCCTGGGAGACATTTTTGGTTGTCATGACTGGGGGTGCTAGTATCAGCAAGTGGGTAGGGGCCAGGAGTGCCACTAAGTACCCTACAGTACACAGGATGGCCCCCACCCCGGAGAGTGCAGCCCAGGTATTGGTCATGCCTGGGTTGGGGAACCCTGCTCTTACCTCATCAGATAAATGTCCCAACCTGACATGGGCTCTTGCACTCACGCACTGACCAGCATTCAGCTGACAGCTCAGAGGGGACCCTCTGCAGCTCCTCAAACCTTTATCTGTGCTGCTCGCTCTTCCTGGCACTCTGCCCCCTTGGCCTCCTCGGACCCCAGCTCCGTCTCCTCAAAGCAGAGACCACACAGCTCCCCTGGGCTCTCTGCATCAGGGCCTAGAAACTCTGTCTAGGCAGTAGCCGGGGCAGTTGTGCGGTTCCCGGAGGTAGTCTCCCAACCTCAGGAGCACTGTCCTGCACAGCCTGGGGGTCAGTGTTTTAAAGCCATTATCTCCCATTTGCTGAGTTTCAGCAGCTTTGACTTAGCACCTCCAGAGCTGCTGCTTTCCTGGACCACGGGTGTATTGGATGTATGACTCTGCTCTCACTAACTTGCTGGGGTTTTTTTCAGCTTTTGAACATGTCAAACTACAAAGAAAAATTTTCGACTTTGCTCTGGCTTGAGGAGATTCATGCAGAAATAGAACTGAAAGAATACAACATGAGTGGGGTCACCTTGAAAAGAAATGGTGACCTACTGGTCCTGGAGGTCCCAGGATTGGCTGAAAGTAGGCCTTCTCTGTATGCAGGTGGGTTTGTTACAGGTCCCGTTTTACTCGGTGGACTAGACGTAGATCCCCTGTCAGGGAAAGAACGTCGCAACTGGCAACACTCCAGTTACATCTCGTTGGCTTTGCTTTGGGTTGGAATCTTCTGTAAAACTTGGTCAGCACTTTCCATGCATCCAGCACCTCTCTTTGGTCATTCTGATGCTGGTTTTAAGCAGTTCATCCCAGTGATGTTTGTTTTACTTTTTCAAAGTGTTTAATTTTAGAGAACAGTTGCAAAATTTGGGGATTTTGTAGTTTTACATGTGGCACTATATTTTTTAACTAGGTGATAAGCTGATTTTAAAAACTCAAGAGTACAATGGACATGTCATCGAGTACATCGGCTATGTGATTGAGGTGAGCGGCGCTCCTGATCTTTATTGCTGGGCCAACTCTTCCAGCCCGTCAGAGGTCAACTTCGTCCCGCCACTGTGGCAGGGGTGCTCCTTCAGCCTTTGACAGTATTTCAGAAAATTTAGGATTAAGTGAATATTTAAAGTGATGCATAAAGACAGCTTAATAACAAAATAATAATACATAAATAAAGAGAGCTTAATGTCTTTTAAAAAAACCCGGTAATTTTCAATCATGTAAGTCATATTTACCTTTTATTTTTAGCACATGTAAGTGGTGATGTTTGATTTAGTCAGGTTTGGGCCGAACATACTCCCGAATAGAGACCCTCAAAAGGAAAAGTAGACTTAAAAGTTTACAGTTCTAAATGCTTTCGTGGAGAAGTTTTGCTGACTTCTCGGACTCCCTCCCGTCATTACCACATGGTTCTGGGATTCTCTGGCCGGTCTCTGCTGCTCCCATCCTGCGCATAGCACTGCCACACATGCCAAGTCTGTGTGAAGATAAGGATGAAGCCCACTCCAGCCTGATACCTAAAAGTAAACAAGGAAATGCTGAAGCCCTGTCTGGGGTTAGGTTGTAGGAACTAGAAGAGTCTGGTAAGGATTCAAAGAGGGGGCAATTCTGGCCCTGTGGCCACGTTTGTTGCATTCTGCACCAAAATACAGGGCACCAGCCCTTGCCAATGCACTGATTATGAAACCAGTGCTAGGATGATTGGAGAGGGAACTGACCCCTGGTGCCCTGCCAGCTGTTCCACTGACTCTCCCCAGTGGGCAGCACAGCAGGCTGCCCTCCCTCCCTCGCTGCAGAGTGATAGCCACTTAGCCCAAGCTCAAGGGGCTGTCAGCTTTCCCAGCTTTATTGCACTTTAGCTGTTAAATAAGAGTATGAGAATCCCATAATGGCCAAGTGACTTTTTAGCTTCCAAAGAATGGATCCACTTGTGCCCCTCCAGGAAGATGCTGTGGGAAATAAAGCTTCAGAAGCAGCAGGACCAGGATCACAGGTTGAGGTCTCCTTGGTTCCTGAACACTGGTTGGGGGGTGGCCAGAATCATATTCTGACAAATCCAATTTTAGTCTATGTGCTGCCAAAGTGAGCACCATAGGCTGACAAATCCAGACTGAAGCTACGCCTTGAGGGTGTTGAGCACGCTTACTGATCCTTTAGGGGGATATTCCACAAAGGCAGCCGCTTCTGAGTGGTGGAATTCATGGTCCAGTTAGTAAATCCTATAGGTCTCGGCCCATTGCTTTACTTGATTCTCTGTAGTTTAATTTTGGCCAGTGCCGTGGAATGGGAGACCATGATGGTACAGAAGGCCCTCAGGAGAGCCCTGCAGATGGCGTGCTGGGCAGAAGACACACATCCAGGATCAGCAGTTACTCCATGGATGTCAAATTGGTGTTTCTGTGACAGCAGCCCAGTGTTCTCACCTGGCACCAGGTGTTGGGGACATTCCAGAATGGGGCTGCTGCTGCCGGCAGATTACACACACCTGGTGGTCCAGGGGCCATGGGACAGGAGGCTCCCTAGGCTGGGCACGGCACTGACCTCAGCCAGCATAGCCACATCTGCAGAGGGGCCTTCTTATCACCAGGAGCATGTGCTTGGGAATAGAGGTCATCACTTCCTCCCTTCCCGCTCAGTTTGTCTTAGCATGGCTTTCATCTCCACGTGCTCTGTTTGATTCATTAAAGCTGCCCTCTTATTTTTTATACTGGCTTGTTTATCGTTTTCTTTCTGGGTTTAAAAAAAAATCATACAGTTTTTCAAGTTTCTGGAAATGATGATATTAGCATGTGATGTCCTGGGGGTCCAACTCCCTTGATGGCTGTGCTGACCCTCACTCTTGGATATTTGCTTCCTTGTGTGCTTGGTGATCTCTTAACAGGATCATTCTCGTTCATCTTGATCCCTGGGAAACCTGCGGACCTGTGCTGGGCTTTCTCATCTTTTAACGGGACTGACAGCTTCTGCTGCAAGAGGGGGCCTTGCCAACAGGGCGGCCCAAGTGCCCACTCTCCCACCAGCCAGCTCTGGTTGCCTAGCCCTTGGGAAGCCCACACTGCCTGGCACCCTTACTCAGCCTGTGCTCCTTTTCACCTCACAGCTGTCCTTCCTGCTTTTTTCCTCCTGTTCTTCCTTAGAAATTCCCTTTTTGTCCCACCTGTCCAGGAATCACTTTACACAGGCCCTAGCCATGGCTGAAGGGCCCCAGAATGCCTAGTTCCCTATTCTGCTGCAAAGGGAGTCCTTGGAAGGACCTCTTTGTGGAGGCTGTGGCTTATGCTGTACACTTTGTTTCCACAGAGCCTGGCTCTGGAGCGTGGCCTGGGAGGAGCTCAGGAAGTGTGCTAATGCAGGCGCCTCCAGGGGCCAGGTCCTGGTGTGGAGGATGTAACAACAGGGGATTTAATCCTCTGATCAGTTTCACAAGGATTTAAAAATGCCATATTTTAGCTCCAGTCTGTACAGTGTTTCATGACATGTTGCTAGATGAAGATGAAGATTGTCCCAACAATCAAATGTGTGAAGTATGGGAATTAAATTTTGTTTCCTTTTTAGATTCACGAAGAAGATGTAACCCTTAAACTTAACCCAGAATTTGAGCAAGCATATAACTTTGAACCTATGGATGTGGAATTCACATATAACAGGTAATGCTTTCAGTGACTTGTCATACAAATGTATCTTCATTCCTGGCAGGTAGCAGGCTTCCCTTCCATCCCTGCACACCTCAGCACCAGTGTAGGAGATGCAGGATGGCAGTATCCCTGTTCATGGGTCACGATTCCAGCTTCACTACCAGACATGTTTTGAGATGAAGTCACAGACATTTGCTTTTCATTCTTTAATGGAGCTTAAGTACACGGATGACTTGTTTATCACATGAGCGTGGGCCGGTGGCCCTGACAACCTGTCTTTCCCTCCCTTTCATCTACTACACCCTCCACCATTAACTAGGATTTTGTATTTCTCTCTCCCCTATTTAAAAAAAAAAAGTTTGTGTGTCTTTGTACACGTGGATGCACACACATACACAGAAAAATCTTTTTTGGTTTTGTTTGGAGCAGTCAGTGTCTGATGTCCAGGAGGTTTTCACTGACCTGTTCCTATCATTCTCCATGTTGTGTATCACTATTCAGTGTCTTCACTGCTGCTTCCATCACAGGGTAAGTCCCCTACTCACTTTCCCCGTTCTGTGGATGGACGCTTATCCTGTCTCTGCCCTGAAGGCACTGCTGTGAGGACCTGCTCCCTCTGTGTGCACACGTGCCAGTGTTTTCTTGGCCGTACCTTAAAAGAGTGGGACCTTGGCTTGGGTGTTTGTTTCCGCTTTATCCATGATGGCATCAGAGACCCCACCATCAGCATCTCTAACAACCTGATCTACACCATCCCAGAACCTGGTTTTGTTAAACTCTCTTAAATTCTTGCCAAGTTCGTAGATCTTGGTAATCTGTCTCCTTATGATCTGAACATGTGTTTCTCTAACTTCTTATGAGGTTGGGAGTTTCCATGTTTCTTGGCCATAAAATTTCCTCATCCATGAAATGCTGGTTCATGTCTTCTCCTGAATAATTTGGTTTTTGTTACCTGTAGGAGTCTTTTCTGTGTTCTTTGTGGACTGTTCTTGATTATGCTACCTAATGCTACAGTTAACTTCTGTAATTTCTCTATATCTGTTGCTTGTTGTTTCACTTTCTGTAGTGTACCTTTTAGGTATCAGAAGGTGCTAATTTTAAAATTGATCAGGGATTTTTAAAATTAGTCTTGTTTAGGAAAATGTTTGGGTGTTGAGGCTGCCGCCAAATCAAAGTGTATTGAGTATGAATGGGTTGTGGATCAGTGGGGAGAGCAGGTTGTTTGGCCATGGAGGCTGAGCAGGTGGCATGAAGAGCAACGTGAAGTCCAGGAAAGGCTGTTCTTGCTTTTTGGAATGAGAGAAACTAGCTCCGTGGAGCCTCCTGCAGTGGCAGGGGTGGCTGGGGCAAGGCAGTGCATGCAGGAGGAGATGAGTCTGGCCAGGTGGGGCAGGAGCCATTGGTGGAGGGTAACATTCTCCCTCAAGATAGTTGATTGGAAGAGGCGAGAGCTGATGTGTACTTGGCCATTTCTGATCATGCGTTCCTCTGGCATGTGCAGCAAGCCCAGTCCCAGAGGAGGAGGGGTTTGGAGGAGGGAAGGAGAGAAGGATGTGGTGTGGTGTGGGAGCCGACCTGCCAGAGGATGCAGGACTCGGGCAGTAGGCTTGACAGACCATGGGGTTGAGCCAGAAAGAACGTGTCCAGGAGAAGCCTGAGGGTACCAGCAGTGACGGGCTGTTGGCGAGACAGGATGATGAGGTGGAGAGAAGACGTTGGTTTGGTGATCTCAGACACCAGGCCCAGGTCTTCAGCAAGCATGTGGGCAGCCTGGTGTAGAGTGTGAAAGAAATGAGAGGCCAGAGTGTGGGAGTGGCAAGCTGCCACATTTGACGCACCAAGGCTTTGCTTGCCCCACATAACTGTTTAGGTTGTTTGTATTAAGTTATACAAAATCAAGAGATTTCCCTTTAAAAAAAAAAAAAGATTTTTTTAAAAGATTTTATTTATTCATGAGAGAGACAGAGAGAGAGAGAGAGAGAGAGGCAGAGACACAGGCAGAGGGAGAAGCAGGCCCCACGCAGGGAGCCCAATGTGGGACTTGATCCCAGGTCTCCAGGATCACACCCCAGCCTATAGGCAGCACTAAACCGCTGTGCCACCAGGGCTGCCCAAAAAAAAAGGATTTTTATTTATTAGAGAGCATGAGCAGGAGGAGAGGGAGAAGCAGATTCCCTGCTGAGCAGGAAGCCCAGCACAGGTCTTGATTTATATCAGGACCCTGAGATCATGACCTGAGCCAAAGACAGAAGCCCAACCAACTGAGGTCCCCAGGTGCCCAAGATTTCCCCCCACTTTTTTTTTAAGATTTTATTTATTCATGAGAGAGACAGAGAGAGGCAGAGACACAGGCAGAGGGAGAAGCAGGCTTCCTGTGGGGAGCCCGATGTGGGACTTGATCCCAGGACCCCAGGGTCACACCCTGAGCCAAAGGCAGACGCTCAACCACTGAGCCACCAGGTGCCCCAAGATTTCTCATTTTTTTTAAAATATCTATTCCTGGGGATCCCTGGGTGGCTCAGCAGTTAAGCGCCTGCCTTTGGCCCAGGGCACGATCCTGGAGTCCCGGGATCGGGTTCCACGTTGGGCTCCCGGCATGGAGCCTGCTTCTCCCTCCTCCTGTGTCTCTGCCTCTCTCTCTCTCTCTCTCTATGTCTATCGTGAATAAATAAATAAATCTTTAAAAAAATAAAATAAAATAAAAATAAAAACAAGTGAGGAATAGATATTTTATTTTTTGAACATTTGGAAATGGGGCAGGCCTGCAGTGCAGCAGGTGGAGCAGAGCTGGGCAGGGCTCTGTAGAGAGGGCAGAGAGGCTGGACTTTTGTGTGTTACTTGCTTTCTGTAGGGATTTTCCCTTTAAAAAATAAAACAGGTCTAATGAGATAGAATATAGGCACTGTAATTATGCCTTATTAAAGTATGTAGTTTGAGGACTTCATATACATCTGTATCCTGTGAAACCACCTCCACGGTCAAGAGAAAGAGAGTATCTGCCACAGCAAACGCTTCCTTCCACCACCACCCCGCCCCCGCCCTGGCCTCCCCAGGCCCAAAGCAGCACTTTCTGTTGCAGTAGGGTTAGTTTGCACTTTATAAAATCTTACATAAATGGAAATATACAAGACTTACTGTTTTTTTACCTGACATCTCTTTTTCACTTAGCATAATTATTCTAAGATTCAACCTCACTGTTAAAATGATTTCATTGATATTTTTATTGAATTATAGTTGACACACGATGTTACATTAACATCAGTTGTCTAACAGTGATTCCCATTTTTTTCCTTTTTATGACAGTAGTATTTCGTTGTAAGAATCTACCATAGGGGACACCTGGGTGGCTCAGTGGTTTAGTGCCTGCCTTCAGCCCAGGGCATGATCCTGGAGTCCTGGGATCGAGTCCCACGTCGGGCTCCCTGCATGGATCCTGCTTCTCCCTCTGCCTGTGTCTCTGCCTCTCTCTCTCTCTCTCTCAAGAATAAATAAATAGAATCTTAAAAAAAAAAAAAAAAAGGAATCTACCACAGTTCATCTATCCAGTCACCTGTGGGTAGACACTCGGTTTTCTTCATCTTTTAGCCATTACATAAAGGAATTGCTATGAATGTCTGCATACAAATCTTTGCATGTTCGTGTGTTCATTTCTCTTGGGTGAACATGGAACAGTGTGGTGAGGGTGTGCATAATTGTAAGAAACTGAAAGAAAGCTCTGACCCAAAGCAGCTGTGCCATTTGCATTCCCACCAGCTCGTGTGGGGGTCCTGTTGCTCCACAGGCTCACACCCTGGTCTGGTCAGCGTGTTTCATTGTGATTGTTCTAATAGTTGTGAGCTGGTGTCTCACTATGGTTGGGTCTGCATTTCCCAAATGAGTCATCATGCTGACTGCCTTCTTATGTGCTTATTTCCCGTTCATAGTCTTCGTTGATGAGTCTTTAAATCAGGTAGCATAAGGCTTCCACTTTGTCCATTGTCTGCCACGTTGGTGTGGCTTTCCTCGGTCTTTGGTAGACCTGTATGGATATTAGAATTCAATTTATCTGTTTGTACAAAAAACTTGTTATGGTTTTGATTGGGATTACATTGAATTTTTAGGTCCATCTCAGGAAGAATTGATACCTTAATACTGAGTCTCTCAAGCCTTGGAAATGGTACCTCTCTCCATCTCATTAGGTCTGGTTTTCATTGCTTTCAGGAGCATCTGTACAGTTCACTACTGTTTTTCCTCTCCTCTGTCAGATTGGTAGGACTCTTAAAATGTACTGCTGTTGTAAACAGTAACCTTAAATTTCTACTTGCTTCCAGTTAATGTTTATGAATGCTATTTATTTTTGTATATTCTAGTATCCTGAGAGTTTGTTAAATGCATTTTGCAGTTCTAGTAGCTCTTTATAGGCTGCATAGGGTTTTCTACACATATGATCTTTATGTTCAAGTAAAGAGCTTTACTGCTTTCTTATCTGGATGCATTTTGTTTTTCCTTGCCTGACTGCATTGGCTAGAATAGCATTTCCTAGATGGCCTTGTTCCCCACCTGAGGGTTAGCATTCATTCAGTCTGGAACCATTAAGCACCGTGTGAGCTGGAGGTAGGTCCTTTGTACTTGGCCCCCTTCAGGTTGAGGAGATGGACTCCAGGTGTGCTGCCAGCCAGCACTCAGTCATGAGTAGGTGTGGGATTGGTCAGATACTGCTTCTGTATCAAGGTGATTGTGTGGTTTTCCTTTTTTAGTCTATTAAGATAGTTAAACTGATTGGTTTTCTAATGTAAAATCAATGTGATTTAAAGTGGTGGGGTTCAGAGCCGAAGACCAAGAAAGAATTCTTGAGACGCCTTCAGTTTTCATTAAAGCATGAGGACAGGATCCTTGGGCAGTAGAATTTGCCAGTAAAGCCTTCCAGGTCAGGAGCTTTCTTGATGGAAAGCTTTCTGACTGCAAATTTGATTTAATAAAAACCAGTAAGCATTTAAGTATCACCTTTGTGTGCAGTGACAGTGATCTTGTTAGCTTGGCATAGTCTTTGTTACATGTTCAGTCTTTCTTGTGCCTTTTAAAATATTTTTTTAAGATTTATTTATTTTAAAGAGGGCGTACACACACACAAGGGGCGGGGCAGAGGGAGAAGGAGAGAGACTCTCAAGCTCAGCCCCCACTGTGGAGCCTGACACAGAGCTGGATCTCACAACCTGAGATCATGACCTGAGCAGAAATCAAGAGTCAGACGCTTAACCATCTGAGCCACCCAGGTGCCCCTGTACCTTTTAAAATATTTGGAAACCTTTTCTCCTTCCCCTCTGGAAGAGGTGAGATAGCACTGAGATTGGAAAGCCACCCACTGAAAGGGGATGAGGCATTTAGTCCTTCCCCGGTCTCTTCTTCTCTAAGTGTCTGCTTTAAGTGCTGTTCTGGTTGTGACTCCTCTTGGATGGAGTTGATTATAACCTGGGCAGCTAATTGCTGAAGATGATGCTGAAGGAACAGTGGGGCTGCCAGTACCCTTCGTGCCTGGGAGCCTAGGGAAAGTGTCTGAGGTTTGGGTGCAGCACTCAGTTTTTCCAGCTTCATACACCCCCTCACCCATAATTCCAGGCTGTGCAAATGGGTCCTCATGGTGACCTTGCAGCATCTGCTCTGCACCTTGTAATTCGGGTGAGAAACAATCATTTGGTCTTTGGGCTCCCGAGTCTGAATTTTCCAGAAACCTGTGTGTGGCCCAGATTTGGAGTTGGTAAGGAGCCGCTCTTGTACTTGTGCTTATTTGAGGCCAGATACTCTTTATTTAATAGATATCCATCTTCACTTATTTGGAGCTTTGGTCATCTTCATTGAAGATGAGGTTTTATGTTTTTTATTTTCATTGTGTGGAGAAACAAAACAGCAGGTGTACAACAGTTTCTTTTTTTTTAAGATTTTATTTTATTTATTCATAGAGACAGAGAGAGGCAGAGACACAGGCAGAGGGAGAAGCAGGCACCATACAGAGAGCCTGACGTGGAACTCGATCCCCGGTCTCCAGGATCATGCCCTGGGCTGCAGGCGGCGCTAAACCGCTGCACCACCGGGGCTTCCCTACAGCAGTTTCTTATGCTGAGCCCCAAGTCACCACACCAGGAGGGAAATACAGTTTTGACTCCCCCCGAAACGGAATCTTGAGCCAGTCATTCGGGAACTGCCTCATCAGGACTGGTGAGGGGCTCAGCCTGGCGGACCCCTGCCCACCCCTTATGAAAAGGAGCTTGCGATAACCAGCCCCCTGTTTTGCCCCAGGGTAATTTCCTTGTGCCCACTCCCTTCTGGCTGTAAAGTCCTTTATTCCATACAGCTCTTCATGGCCTCTTTGCATCTGCTGGCTGGGGTGCTGCTTGGTTTGAATCAATTTTTGCTTAAACTCTTAAAATTACTAATAGGCCTCAGTATCTTTTAATGGTTGTGAATTTCAAAAGTTTAAATCTTACAATCTAAATTGCTTTGCTGTTGATATAATAGTATTAATATTTCCCTAATGCCTCTAAGGCTGTAAGGCTATATTCCGCCCCCCTTTTTTTTTCTACTTGCACTCTTTGTATGTTTAAAAGAGAAATAGTCCTAGAAAGGAAAGAGTCTCTGCTGTCCTGATACATGAGTTGTTTCGGTTTAAAGTTTTCTGTAAAATTCCTAATGTTGTGAATAGACACACACTGTAAAGTGACCCCTCTGTGCTCCAGACTCCCCGGCGGGGCCTGTGAGAATGTGGGGATCTCTGTCTCTTTTTTTTTTTTTTTTTTTCTGTCTCTTAATATAGCTCTTTTTTACGTATTTTATAAAGGTTACATTAGCAGGTTGGCGCAAGTTATGTAATTAGGTTTCATAACCTAGTGACCAGTGCTAAACTTAATATTTCTAAACTGAAGGTGAATTATTCCACGTTGTTCTCTCTCTGGCAGGACTACAAGCAGACGGTGTCACTTTGCACTTGAACACGTCATCCACTTAGGTGTTAAAGGTATTATTTTTGTGGAATGATAGTGTTACTTCTTCCCAGAATGTTTTTATAAGTTTCATGTACAATTTTGTGCAAAAACAGACTCTTCAGTCCTATATTACAAGTAAAACTATGCAGTCCAAAGTTTCCTTCCCATTGGCAAGTTTCAGTGTTTTCTTACTATTCCAACTACATAAAAATAGCATGCTTAAATTATTTAAAATGAAGTCATTGCACTGTGCTTTTCCCCTCTTAATATAATTCACTTATGTAGCTCCAGATAGGCAGATGGCTTCTTTGCGAACGATACACAGTACTGGTATTCTGCGGTAACTGAGAAACCATGTACAGAAGCCAGAAGAGAAAGGAAGGCATAAATGTGAATTACTTAGGCTGCCTCTATTCATCTTTTTTAAGCTTTTCAGTAATACCTACCTTCTTCCCTTGTTTTAAAAGTGTTATTTCCAGAAGAAATCATTTTACAGTCTCCCCAAGTGACGGGGAATTGGAACCTTGCACAAGACACCAAAAACAATGGACACTCCACCATCAAGGTATTGCTTTGATTATTTAAATATTTAAGTAGATAATATATTAGTTCTCAATTGCCTAGTGTGTTAGAGGAGTGTAGTTCACAAGTAACCCGAGATAACAGCTCAAATAAAACTAAGATACCATACTACAGATGTGTAGTGTAAAGTTTACATACAACTTTACATAGGGCTAAGATGGCTATCATATCGTTAGTGGGGAAAACCAAGACAAGGATCCATTTGTTTGAGCTTACCATTTTATTTTAAAGTTATATGTGTTTTGTGTATATCCACATTTATATGGTTATATGCTGCATAGAAAATGTCTGGACAAGTATACATCTACCAAGTTGTTAACAATTGTAATCATTATGAGCGTTACAAAGTTATTTATTTGTTATTTATACAATCCAGTTGTTCTATACAGAGTAACATAGTGCCTGTTACATGCCAGCTGTTATCCTAGGCTGTTCCATATATTTTTATGAGTAAAACAGAAGTGGTTTTATTTATCATTGTATTTCCAGTAATGAGCAGAATTCTCCATGTCTGTGGTGGAGGTTTTATTTTTTATTTCTTTTTTTAATTTTTATTTATTTATGATAGTCACAGAGAGAGAGAGAGAGGCAGAGACACAGGCAGAGGGAGAAGCAGGCTCCATGCACCGGGAGCCCGATGTGGGATTCGATCCTGGGTCTCCAGGATCACGCCCTGGGCCAAAGGCAGGCGCCAAACCGCTGCGCCACCCAGGGATCCCTGTGGTAGAGGTTTTAATCTGTAGTTCTGTGCTGTTGGAATTTCCTTTTTTAGCATGTTTTAAATGTATAATAAATATAAATTTTTAGTTCTATCTAATATTTAGAAACTCTTACCATTTTATAGCTCCTCTCCAAAACAATGCAAAAATGATAGTTTTGGAATGCCTACACAGTCACAAACAATTCTGTGAAAGAAACAGCAAATAGTTTCCATTAAAATAATCTTTCTTGGGGATCCCTGGGTGGCGCAGCGGTTTGGCGCCTGCCTTTGGCCCAGGGCGTGATCCTGGAGACCCAGGATCGAATCCCACATCGGGCTCCTGGTGCATGGAGCCTGCTTCTCCCTCTGCCTGTGTCTCTGCTTCTCTCTCTCTCTCTCTGACTATCATAAATAAATAAAAAAATTTTTAAAAAAAGTTTAAAAAATAAAAAAAAATAATCTTTCTTACCTAATCTGAAAGTAGAAAGAGATCTTCATTGGAACAGACACTGTTACCTGCAGACTCTCTCCATCACCTCACTGGTCCACTTCATGGCTTGATTCTCAGGGGGAGGGTCTTGTGATCCTGATGGGACATGTGAGGTGGAGGAAGTGTGGCTGTTTGTGTGGATCACATTCCTGATTAGCTGAATCTTAATACTTTTAAATGCAGAACATTACCTTCTTATTATGGATTAGCTAGGTAGCAAATAAACTCAGGGGCATTCCACATATCAACCAAGATGGAATTACAGAGACTGAATTTACCTTCCTGCCTTAAATAATTAAAAATCAGACAAAACACATGACACAACACTTTCAGACATTTGCACATCAGCTATCATAGGACAGTGATTCCTGAGAGAGAGAAAGCACATGAGGTGACTCCTGTGATTGCCCCAGCTCACCATCTTCAAAGTTCCCAGGCCAGGGAGCAGAAGGGGGGAAGCCAATGGTCTGCAGAATTGAGGATGAGACTCCTGGCAGTACAAGTACAAGACAGATGTTGTTCATGGGACAGAGGGCTGGAGGAGACCACAGGAAAGAGAGAGCTCTTGGAGTCAGCACAGGCCCCTTTGAATTTTCAGGCCAGGACTCCTGAATGCATGCCAGCGGTGAAACAACTCCGGTCTGGGGAAGAAGCCCTGGAGAATAGCAGGAATCCTGAGTCCCCGCAGTGCTGGGCATGGTTTGTTCCCACAGCCACAGAATTGACAGGGTAACAAGTAGAGTCCTCAGAGGGTGTCACCTGAGGAATGGGGAGAGTTTGGCCCTGTGCTGCCTGCCACCCCGTCCATCTGAAAGGCTGAGAGAGTGGCTAAGTAGTGCAGCCACAGCCACAACAAGGTTCTAGAATAATTGCAGAAATACAAAAGTACATGCCTTTCAAGGTGTAAAATTCACAATGTCTAGTATCTAATCCAGAAACAAACTGAAAACACAGCCTATAAGAAATTTCAATCAGTTGAAATAATATATATGTATATGTATATATATGTGTGTGTGTGTGTGTGTGTGTGTATGTAACAGTAGTGGCAATTAACGGAAAAGGACATTAAAATAGTTTTTATAACTACACTCCATATGCTCATGAGCACAAGCATGTTCAGTAGAGGTACAAACAAAAGACAAATTTCTTTTAAAGAAACAAAAAAATTGGGCAGCCCTGATGGCTCAGCGGTTTAGCTCCTGCCTTCAGCCCAAGGTGTGATCCTGGGGTCAAGTCCCACCCCATGTCAGGCTCCCTGCATGGGGCCTGCTCCTTCCTCTGCATATCTCTCTCTCTCTCTCTCACACATAAATAAATAAAATCTTAAAAAAATTCAATGTCTATCATGAAAAATATAAATAGGAAGGTCTGAGTGACTCAGCAGCTGAGTGTCTGCTTTCAGCTTAGGGTGTGATCCCAGATCCCAGGTCCCAGGATCAAGTCCCACATCGGGCTCCCCACAGGGAGCCTGCTTCTCCCTCTGCCTGTTATCTCTTCCTCTCTGTGTCTCCCATGAATAAATAAACATTAAGAAAAAAAGAAAGAATTAAAAGACTAGACAATACAGTCAAAAAAAATTAGTGAACTTGAACAGTTACAGAAACTTGACAGAATGAAGCAAAATAAGTTTTTAAAATAGCTCTAAAATACAAAGTGTATTAAAAGTAGAAAAGCATCAGTGAGCTGTAGGACACCTTCTAGCAGCCTCACATCTATGCAATTGGAGTCCCAGAGAGAAGCGTAAGAAATACTAGAAAAAATTGTGGAAGCCTTCCTAAATTGATAAAAACCATAAACCCTAAATATTCAGGAGACTTACTAACAGACCTGAAATACAAGAAATGTGAAGAAGACTGCACTGAGGTACTTGACAGTCAAATTCCTGAAAGTCGCTTACAAAGAGCAAACCTTAGAAGCAAAGAGCGACATTACATACCAAGGAGCAGAAACAAGGATGGCAGGGTGCCTCAGTGGCTCAGCCGGTGAAGTGTCTCCTTTCTGCTCCGGTCATGATCCCAGGGTCCTGGGATGGAGCCCCATATAGGGCACTCTGTTCAGTGGAGACACAGAAAACAAGTCTGCTTCTCTCTCGCTCTCAATTTTTTTTTTTTAATTTTAAAAAAGAAGGAGGACAGCAGCAGACTCTGACAGCAGTGTGCACCAGAAGACAGCAAGGCGCTGGCAGGAGAAACCGTCAGCCCAGAACTCTGTGCCCAGTAAACACTAGAAATAAGAGGAAATAGAAACATACTCAGACTTGCTCAGGCTGAGAGATGGGGGAGTCCGTTACCCACTGACCACTGCTGGACTGAGGACCCTTGCAGCACACAGAAATGATGCCAGGTGGACATGAGGGTCTACACAGTGGAATGAAAAAGACCAGAAATTATAAGTAGCTACATATATTTAAATCACTTTTTTCTTTAAAAAGAATTCTTAGGGGATCCCTGGGTGGCTCAGTGGTTTGGCGCCTGCCTTTGGCCCGGGGCACAATCTTGGAGTCCCGGGATGGAGTCCCGGGACGGGCTCCCAGCATGGAGCCTGCTTCTCCTTCTGCCTGTGTCTCTGCCTCTCTCTCTCTCTATCATAAATAAATAGATCTTTTAAAAAAAATTCTTAAAAGATAATTGACTTTTTAAAAAGAAGGAAATCCTGTAAAATGTGACATGGGTGGACCTGAAGGACATTATACTCAGAGAAATAAACTAGTCACAGAAGGACTCATACTGCGTGATTCCTTTCATATGAGATCTCTAAAATAATCAGACTCCTGGAATCAAAAGAGTAGAATTCTAAGAGATCTGAAGTGAAATGTTATTACTGTGATAAAACTTCATAATAATTTTTTAAAAGATAATTGACTTTCAAGCTAAAATGGTAACAATGTATTATAGTTTGTAACATATAAAATATAATAGTATAGGGGATGGGAGAAGAATATTATTTCTTATACTGTTATAATTCACTGGAAGGAAACTGTGATCAATTAATATATACTCTAAACCCTACAGCAGCTACTAAAATAACAATATAAAGAGCTAGACCAAAAAGGAGATAAAAAGAAATCACAAAAATAATTAGTTCAAAAGTAAGCAGAAAAGGACACATAGACAACCATACCATAACCTGACTTATTTATTACCCACTTGTACAGTGATTTACATGGGGTGGGTTGTTGACATCTCTGGCTGTAATTGTGCACCTAGAACACTTGAGACACAAAACAAGTAGCAAGATGAGGAAATTAAATCTATCAGTAACCACATCACATGTATGTGGGCTCAACAAAGCAGTTAGGAGGTAGAGATTGTCAGACTGCATAAAAAGGAAAGAACTAACTATATGCTGCCTATAGGAAATATGTTTTAAATATAAAGACAATAAGTCGAAAGTAAAAGAAAAAGATATCAAAATAAAGATGGAAAAAAAAGATGGAGTGGCTGTATCAGTGTCAGGTTTCAGAGTATTGGTAATCAGGATGAAGGTGATGTCATAGTAACGGAAAGTAATCATTAGGAATGTATAACCATCCTAGACACACACAATCACCTAATAACAGCCTCAGAACACATGAAACAGGGATCCCTGGGTGGCGCAGTGGTTTGGCGCCTTGCCTTTGGCCCAGGGTGCGATCCTGGAGACCCGGGATCGAATCCCACGTCTGGCTCCCGGTGCATGGAGCCTGCTTCTCCCTCTGCCTTTGTCTCTGCCTCTCTCTCTGTGACTATCATAAATTAAAAAAAAAAAAATTAAAAAAAAAAAGAACACATGAAACAAACTGATAAAACTGCAGAGAGACCAAATTCCCTGTGCCTATCAGCAATGAGACCAGACAAATTCCCTTTGCCTGTCAGCAATGTCAGCACTCCTCCCCCAGTTAATTACAGGAAAGATGATGGGCACAGGTGCAGATGACGTGGGCAGTCAGGGGTGTCTGTAGAACACACCACTCAAGAAGAGCTGGATACATGCACTTTGTATAGAAGTGGACACAATTTTCACCACTATAACCTTATTTGGGACCAGAAAACAGGTCTCAAATTTAAAAGGATTAAAGTCATACAAAATACGTTCTCTAACCACATGGAATCAAGTTGGAAATCAATTGCAGGAAGATCTCTAGGAAATCCCCAAATATTGAGAAGCGGAAAACACTCTTATATGTAACCCACAGATCACAGAAGAAATCAGTAGAAAAATTAGAATGTTTCTTGCAAAGTGAAAGTGACACCGCAGCATACCAGGAACAGTAAGCTGCTGCTAGAAACACCCTTTTCATAGCCCTGAATGCCTAAAGAAAAGAAGAATAAAGGTTTCAACTCAGTGACCTCAGCTTCTTCCTTAGAAAACTAGAAAAATAAGAACATGTGAAATAGAAACTAAGCACCTAACAAAATCCAACATCCATTCTTCACCGAAAAGCTTAGCAAACTAGAAATGGAAGAGAACGTCCTTCACCTACAAAAAACCTACACAGTGAGTGACAAAATGCACTTTTCTCATGAAGATCAGGGCACGTCGAGTCCTGCTACTTATGTTCAATGCTGCAGGAGGCTGTGGACCAGCAACTCTGCAAGAAAAATGCACCCATTTGTGTATAAAATCCAACTCAAAAAAGAAGCCATTGAAACTAATAAGAGATGAGCAAATTTACAGGATATAAGGTGAGTATACAGAAATAAATTGTATACTAGCATAAACACCCAGAATTTAATTTACAGTGCCACCAAATGTAAGATAGCAACCAAATGTTCTGAACAGGGGCATCTGGGTGGCTCAGTGGTTGAGTCATCTGCCTTTGGCTCGGGTCATGATCCCAGGGTCCTGGGATCGAGTCCCACATCAGACTCCCCATGGGGAGCCTGCTTCTCCCTCTGCCTGTGTCTCTGCCTCTGTGAGTGTCTCATTAATAAAAAGTTCTGAACGTTAGGGACAAATCTGACAAAAGGTGTACAAAAATACACTAGAGACCTCATGGCTCTGATGAGAGAAACTGTTCCATGTCAGAGGACCCAAATCAACCTACAAACCCAGTGTGGGTCAGGTCAAAATCTTAGCAGACTTTTTTTTTTTTTTTTTTTTTAAGAAATTGAGAATCCAATTCCTAAATTTATATGGAAATGCAAAAGGCCTATAATTCTCAAAACAACTTTGAAAAAGAACAAACTCAAGAACTCACACTCCTTGATCTTGAAACATTTCACAAAGTTATAATAAGATGGTGTGGTCCTGTGTGTGGTACTGTCATAGAGATAAACATAAGTCAGTGGAATAGAACAGAAGCCTAGAGTAGGCCCATGGGAATTTGGACAGCTGACTTTCTACAAAGGTACACAGTTAATCAGGGTGGGGAAAGGATGGTCTTCTTAGCGAGAGGCATTAGGACAATGGGGAGTCTGTATGCAAGGGTGTGCACCTGGATCCTTCAAAATGGATCATAACAAAATACAAAGCCTGAAACTAAAATTTCTAGAAAACAACATAAAAAAATCTTTTTATTTTTGAGAGAGAGGGCAGGCAGGAGGCAGGAGTGTAGAGAGAACCTTGAGCAAGTTCCACACCCAGTGCAGAGCCCATGCAGGGCTCAATCTCACGACCCTGAGATTATGACCTGAGCTGAAACCAAAAGCTGGACACTTAACCAGCTGAGCCACCCAGGCATCCCAAGAGAAAATATTAATATCTTCAGGTTAGGCAAAGAGTTTTTAGATAGGATGCCAAGAATGTGATTCATAAAAAATTGATGAATTTGGACTCAAATGTTTTACTGTTCAAAAGACATGGTTAGGATCATGAAAGTCTAGCTCATCACTAGAGCATTAGAGTCTTAAAACTGAATGAAAGACATGAACACTTTACCAAAGATTATGGAGATCTCCCTTGGCTTAGGGTGGGGTCACATCTTGTGAAATCTAGCATACGGTGAAAATACTTAGTTGAAAATGGATTTAATACACCTACGAGACATCACAGCTTAGTCCAGCTAACCTCAACAGTGTGCAAAACAGTGGGGCAAAATCAGCTTATGCAAAGCCTATTTATAATCGAGTGCTGAATACCTCACGTAATTACTGCATGCTGTATTCAAAGTGAGAAATAGAGTGGCTATCGGCATCGGCTGTCGACCTCGTGATGGATCGCAGGCTGACTGGGAACTGTGGCCGCTGCCAGCATTGCCAGAGGATCGTAGTACATATCGCTGCCCCAGGGAAAAGATCCAAATTCAAAATTCTGAATAGTTTCTGCAAAGTGTGTACCGCTTTCATACCATCATAAGACAGACCATCATCAGGAACTGTGCAGTGAGTAAATCCATGAAAATGTGTTCAGCATTAGTCATTAGGGAAACAAAACCATAGTGAGCTGCCACTACACACAGAGGAACCCAAATTAAATTAACAGGGCCACAGACTTACCATGGTGAGCATGTGTGACAACAGGAGTGTCATACGAGCTACTGGGGACACAGAATGGTACAGCTGCTTTTGAAATGAGTTCCTTAAGGGCAGCCCTGGTGGCTCAGTGGTTTAGCACCACCTTCAGCCCAGGTCGTGATCCTGGAGACCTGGGATTGAGTCCCACGTCGGGCTCCCTGCATGGAGCCTGCTTCTCCCTCTGCCTATGTCTCTGCCTCTCTCTGTGTCTCCCATGAATAAATAAATAAAAATCTTTTTTAAAAAAAAAATGAGTTCTTTAAGAATCTAGACCCACACTGGCAGTACAGTCCAGCTGCTTCACTCCTAGTGTTGGCCCCAGAAACCTGAAAACACATGTCCATATGAGGGGCCCTGCACAGATGTTCACAGCAACACCCTGAGTCATGGCCCAGTATCCATCCACATGTGAACCGATAAAGGAACTGCAGTATGTTCTTGTGCAATAGTCCCTGGCAGTGACAGGTGTGAACTGTTGATGCCTGGGATGACGTAGGTGGATCTCATAACACTTAACTACCCTGTAGAAAGATGTCAGACAAGAAGTACATCATCTAGGCTTCCCTGTACAGAACATTCTAGAAAAAGTAACCACTGTTGACAGAGGGCATCTTGTGGACTCTGTAGATGTGTTTAGCTCTCTAGTTGATGCTGTCCCATGTATGTGTCACAACTTGTCCAGTTGGGCATGTTAAATGTGCACATTTTACTGTGTATCAGTGACTCTCTGAAAACTCAAAGTAATGGGAAGGTGCATTGCTGTCACCTTCTAGACTAAAATTTGGCAATATGCATATCATTTTTAATGTGAAACTTTTAGTAACAATTTTACTTCTAGAATTTGCCCTGTGAGAATAATCACGTTAGGTGCGATGCTGCCTGACTCACAAATTGAGTAAAGCCCACTAGATCTTAAAAAGAAAGAAAATAATCATGTGACTGCACAAAGGTAAATGTGCAGAGGTGCTTATTACAGTGTTGTTTGTAACGGGAGATTTGAAAGCCAACCCCCTTGGTCCAGGACAGATTCGGTTTGTTTAAACACACTGAATCAGTTCTTACACAGAATGTGGAACACAGTGGACAGAGAAGCCCTGCCAGGCCTTGGCAGCACCTGGGCACTTGGGAGCCATGTTCAGTCCCCTCAGAACAAGCTCTGCCCTGAGCCATCCCTGCCGGCCTTACTCAGGCTGCAGAGGAAAGGGTTTCGCCTGAGGGGAACCAGGGGCCAGGATTTAACTCCAGTACTGTTGAGTTTTCCCTCACAGATGAGCAGGGCGGGGAAGGATGCAGATAGAGAAGACCCCTTCGTCAAATAAGTATCACCCTTTGTCTGGCGTCACCATACAGAGTTTAGTTTGTTCTTGCTTTTATTTGTAAGGGAATTCAAAAAAGAAACCTTTTTGCAACTTTTTTGTCAGATATCTGTATTTTTTTTATTACTGTGTTTTGAAACATACAATCTGATCCATGTGAAGAGCTGTTAAAACACAAAGAACTTTGACAGCTGTTTATGTTCCGTCTTTAAACCTGTGTAAATACAGAGCTTTTTTTTTTTTTAAGGCCATTTTTCTGCATGATTCTTTCTAGAATAGGAAAGCCATGAAGGACCAGATTAAGCATGCAGCAAAGGAGAGGCAGGCTGGGGCCCAGGACACCCCGGGGCCAGTGGCCCTTGCTGAAGAGTCAAGGAATCTGGGTGCGTATGGTGAGGGCTGACTGCAGCCCCAGAGGGCATGGGGCGGGCCGGGGAGGAATGTGAGGTTAGGTACTCAACCCGAGGCCAGGCTACTGCAGCTGGCCTTTTCCAGACCACGTCCCTGACGTCTTGGTTAGGTGATGTGCGCACGGAAAGTGGAAGAATGAACTGTATGGCTGGCAGTTAGGTTCTCAGAAAGTTAACTTTCTGGACTCGCCCAGTGAAGTTCAGATTATTGGACAGCACACCTCGGCAGCAGGCTCCAGATAGGCCATGTCGCCTCTGGGCGGCTCTGCTGCCCTGTGCTCCTGCTGTGCCAAGTTGTTTGACCTCTGCCTAACACGGGTTCCCACTTTGAATACAGTAAATGACGTTCAAACCCCTAAGGCGAGAGAGAAGGGATTTTTCAATCCTGTGCTCAATGAAAACCAGAAGTTAGCAGTCAGAAGAATCCTGAGTGGAGACTGCCGCCCTCTCCCGTATATTCTTTTTGGACCTCCTGGAACCGGGAAGACAGTGACGATAATAGAGGCTGTCTTACAGGTAAGTACAGGTGGCAGCACAGCTACTGGTGGCCTAGGCCACATGCCACTTTTATGTTCTCAGGAAGTAGCAGCTCGTGCAGAATCAAAGTAAGAGTGAGCTTCATCTCAGTTATTTCACGTTAGCCAAGTTTGTACTACGTTTATGGAACTAGGTAGGATTTTCAAAGCTTATTTCATAATTTTAGAAAGGACCCTCTATTCTTAGGATGGTTGACAATTCTGGAGTGCCTGGCTGATGCAGTCAGTGGAGCACACAACTCTTAATCTCAGGGTTGTAAGTTCGAGCCCCACGTTGGGTATAGAGATTAATTAAAAATAAAACCTTAAAAAGAATTTTAAAAAATGTTCTACCATTCAGTCATGAACTTTGTTGTAGAAAAGAAGTTCCCTTTACAGTAAAGCCACCATTCTGCAGAAGTTTCTGGTGCCTCCATATTTAACATGGAGTTGGTACAGAGTGTGTGTGTGAGATTCAGGATTCAAATTAGCAAACGTGGGATCCCTGGGTGGCGCAGCGGTTTGGCGCCTGCCTTTGGCCCAGGGCACGATCCTGGAGACCCGGGATCGAATCCCACATCAGGCTCCCGGTGCATGGAGCCTGCTTCTCCCTCTGCCTGTGTCTCTGCCTCTCTCTCTCTCTCTCTGTGACTATCATAAATAAATTTAAAAAAAAACAAATTAAAAAAAAAACAAAAACAAATTAGCAAACGTGTGCTGAGCACCCAGCGGGTACCATACCACGAGCCACACTCAGGAATCAGAGTGACGACACCATCTCTGCCTTGGGAGGACAGGTTAAGATCTTGGAGAACAGAGAACTCTCTCACCGACTCCTGTCTTGTTGGCACGTGCACATATGTGTCAGTGGCCATGTCTCAGGCATGTAAGGAACCGATGGGAGCCCACATGGCCACCCCCGCATAGTGAGCACAAGCATGTTGGTGTCAGACTTACCACATGTGTCTGCCCTGGACAGGTTGACATTTATCACCTCTGTTTCTCATGTGCCCTGGTTGAAGGTATACTACGCTTTGCTGGACAGCCGGATATTGGTGTGTGCACCCTCCAACAGTGCGGCCGACCTCGTGTGTCTGCGGCTGCATGAGAGCCAGGTGCTGCGGCCTGGCACCATGGTCCGTGTGAACGCCACCTGCAGGTTTGAGGAGGTGAGTTGTCCCAGCCAGCTGGCAGAGGGAAGTCCTGCCCACACATGCCTAACTTGAAGTACATTCTCTTCCTTCTCTGTGAGATGGGCATTCTCAGCTTTTTCTTTAGAGGGGGAACCTCAAGCAGACTCCATGCCCAGCATGGAGCCTGACAGGGTTCGATCTCACGACCACGAGATCACCACCTGAGTTGAAGAAAGCAAGAGTCGGACAGTTAACTGACTGAGCCACCTGGCACCCCTGGCGGTCTCAGCTTTAGTAAACGCTGCTGCTCCACTTCTGTTTGATACTCAAATGTATTGTTTCTTTTGGGTCTTGTTTTATTGATTTCTCCATAAATACCCCTTTAGGAAAATTAGAAGTTCTTGGTTGGCTTAACAAAAGAAACAATCTAGGAAATGTATGCAGTTGTTTCGGGAAAAGATCTGCAGGATTTTGTGTTATGTTCATGGCTGTAGAGTCTGTAGAACGTGGGCTGAGGTGACAGGAAGGTGTAAAATATTTCAGTTGAAGAATCTCAAGTTGGGACGCCTGGGTGGCTCAGTGGTCGAGCATCTGCCTTCAGCTCAGGTTGTGACCCCAAGGTCCTGGGATCAAGTCCCGCACTGGGCTCCCTGCCTCTCCCTCTGCCTATGTCTCTGCCTCTCTGTGTATTTCTCATGAATAAATAAATAAAATATTTTAAAAAGAAGAAGGGACACCTGGGTGGCTCAGCAGTTGGGTACCTGCCTTCAGCTCAGGTCGTGAATTCTAGGATCCAGGATTGAGTCCCACATTGGGCTGCCTGTGGGGATCCTGCTTCTCCCTCTGTGTCTGTGTCTCTGCCTCTCTCTGTGTCTCTGCCTCTCTCTGTGTCTCTCATGAATAAGTAAATCTTTAAAAAAAAATAAAAAGAATCTCAAGTCATTACTTGGTCATAATTAAGAAGTGGGAACAAGATATTATCTTTCAGGATTTGTTCAGCTTTGTCCAATTTAAAGAAATACTTCATACTTTAAAAAGTAAGCTGGCCCCACCTCCTTCCTGCAGACAGTCACTGATGCCATCAAACCATACTGCAAAGATGGAGAAGATATCTGGAAGGCCTCACGCTTCAGGATAATCATTACCACGTGCAGCAGCGCGGGGCTCTTTTACCAAATAGGAGTGAGGTAGGCCCTGGGCATGGTTCAGGTCCCTGTCCTTGTGGAGCTTGCACGGGGCTAGTGTGTGGGCAGGGTACGAGAACATGGGCTGGGGGGCAGGGAGACCCTAAAGGTGAGAGGGACCCGGGGCTCCCCGAGGTGGCAGGGACGAGGAAGGAGCCAGCAGCAGCAGGTGGGAAGCCGCTGGGCTGTACAAGCTGAGGAGGTATAATCAGGTAATAGTGGGGACTGATCAGCATCCCTTTAAATAACTGATTTATAAAAAGATTGAAACCGTAAGTGCTTATAATCTAAGAAAGATACATCAACGTTGAGTTTCTTCAGCAGGAATTAGGACAGGAAGTAGAAAAACAGGAGCATGCAACTTGCTCATCTTTCATAGGGAGGGACCTATGGGTGTCATTGTGGGCTTGTAAGCCGACTCCCTGTGGATGGAGAGAGGTAGGGCCAGAGCTGCTTCACTGTGGCCAGCGGACTCTGGTGGCACTGCTGTCAGGCTCTGCCCGAAGTTTGTCCTGTCAACAGCAGCTCTGTGGCTTTTGGCATGGTGTCCCTGCTGTAGATCTTTTCTCCGGGCGTCCAGTGGGGCAGAGGCTGCCTGGGGCCCCCGTTGGTCTGGAGGGTCGGGGTATCATCGTAACACAGAACATGCTTGTGAGGGCGCACTGGGGAGGCCAGCAGCCACCCTGTGGGGGCACCGCTCAGCTAGACCAGCTGACCTGTTCCCACGTCATGTCAGGGAAACTGAGGCACAGAGAGACAGTGTGACCTACCCAGGGTCACATGGTTTGTGGGCAGTGGAGCTGTGTTAGGCATCCCGGCTCCTGAGCCTCAAACAGGTGTGAGGAGCCCCTGCTCTGATGTGAACAGTGCTGCGGCCTTGCCCGTGGTCTCACTAGTTTACTCTTTCCCACCCCTCATCCTGTGAACAAGCACATACATTACATAGAGTCCCAGGTGCTGGTGGGACTTGATTCAGGTCTCCCGTGGCCTGTTAATCCAGACCAGGTGACACCCACCTTCTGGGCCAGCCTGTGGTGCCCATGCGGTGTGTGTTGGCAGTCGCTTGCTAACACACTTTGACAGAAATGACCACTGAGAACATCTTTGGCTCCAGAGTCGGACATTTTACACACGTGTTTGTGGACGAAGCAGGACAGGCGAGCGAGCCAGAATGCCTTATTCCGCTGGGGCTGGTTTCCGATGCCAACAGCCAGGTAAGGCCCGTTTGCTCTGTGGTTCTCATCCCACTTCTACACTGGTGGGTGCTCTGCACACCCGACCTCAGTCTGCACAGGACAACCGCAGGGTGACAGGCTCAGGTGAGGTGCGAAGGACCCTGAGGCTCGTGAAGCTGGGGCTTTGTGCTCAGTCATATACTTCATTCCTTGTGGACAGGGAAGAATGGGCGGCTCTGCCTTTGATTCACAGTCTGAAACAGACACCAAGAGCTGTGCCCCCAGGCAAGGACACCAGGCATGGCTGTGGCTCGCTACCAGCAGCTGACAACTCTGCTCCCTCCCCTGCCCCAAGCTCCTCGCACCTTCACCCTGACAGGGACCTGGGGTCCTTTTATGCTCCCCACAGGCCTCCTCTCGGCACATGTATATACTCAGGGAGGGACCTCCCCAGATTGCCTGCGTCCTCCACGCCTGCCTCCTCCCATCGCCATGGTCAGTACAGGGCTGCACAGAGACAGAGCTGGGAGCAGACCTAGTTCAGCTGCTGCAGCGGCCCGCGGGAGGTTGGGAAGAGGGCAGCATCAAGGAGAAAGGGCCCAGCATGTGCTTCCAGAAGACCGGGGCAGAGCTGCCCGGCCAGTTTGTGCACATCCCCACCGCTGGCGTGTAAGCCTCTGTCACCTGGCTCGTGCAGCTGTGCCGGCCTCACCTGGCTTCTGCAGCCCAGGTGCCTCCCAGCCTGTGCTCCGGGAGCCCCAGCCAGGCCATCGGAAGGCGGGTGGCCAGCCGTTTGTGTGCATGGTGCCCCACGCCTGTTTCCTGAGCGCCCCCTGGCTGTGGGTGCCCGTTTGTGTGTCACAGATTGTCCTCGCGGGAGACCCCATGCAGCTCGGGCCGGTCATTAAATCCAGACTTGCCATGGCCTACGGGCTGAACGTGTCCATGTTGGAAAGACTGATGTCCCGGCCGGCATATCTGAGAGATGAAGATGCTTTTGGTGCTTGCGGCGCCTACAACCCCTTGTTGGTAAGCAGACTGGTGGGGCACATGGTCCCTTGTTGGTTCCGCTGCAGCCCCTGTGGCTGCTGGCCCCGCTCCCTGTGTGCATGGAGCTGCCCCCCGGGGTGGGGGGGCAAATAGCTCACACTTCTGCCTCCCATCTCAGTGGGACCTTTGGCTGGCTCCTCTGTCCCAGCCACTCAGATGTGCTGCTCGGCCCCAGAGGGGTAGGCAGTTCCGGGTGGTCCAGCCTGAGGCTGATGGCTGAGGTCTGTGTGGCCACGCACAGTAAGAGCTAAATCTGGCTTAACATGGGAAACGGGCAAGAGCCTTCTACTCTAATCGGAAAGAAGAGGCCCTGTGTCCTCTGTGGTGCTGGTTTGCTGGTTAAGCTGCACATTCCCTTCCCAGCCAAACTGACCACTCTGGAGGGATGGGCCTTGCAAACTGCATTTTACGTCCCCCTCTCCCAGCACACGAGCTCAGGAACCTTGGGTCTCTGATGTCACTCATTAAGATGAGCCAAGGAGCATATTCTCTGAATTCCTACAGTAGAAAACAAGAGTTCCTTCTAAACTCGAACAGTAAACAGAAACGAGGTACAGTGATCCTGGGCAGATTTTCCTGGAAATGGCTTAGGACCTGTGCTAGGCTCTCAGCCCCCAGGCCCTTTCCCCACCTGGAGAGTAGAGGGCAAGAGAGCATGTGGGGGGTTGCGGGGCGGTGCTGGGGGCCGTGTGAGATGGCTCCCAGGCAAGCCCACACCAGCAGTGCACTTGTACTGACCCAGACAGCAGCAGGGAGCCCATGCCTGTGGAGACACCTGTGTGCCGCCCCACATCCACGTCCCCAGGGCGGACAGGCAAAGGGGGAAGGGAGGCCCCTGGCCCAGGTAGGGATGGCAGTGCTCAGTGGACTCCTTCAGGCAGGAGCCTCAGCTGGTAGCTGCTTTCTGCTCTGAGGGCCTGAAGCTACACCGAGTTTCTTGGCGCAGAGGGCCTCTCTCCCTGGGTGCCCTACAGGCTAACACAGGGCCTGGCTTGGGGGAGCCAGAGGTTGAGATGCCAAACTGAGTGTGGACTTTTGATTAGCCTCTTGGAGACTGGACACGTTACAACTGTAACCATCAGTTGGCGGAACAATCTTTGGGTCCATGAGTCCTCACAACACAAACAAGGGAAGGACACCCCGGGGCCAGCAGGAGACACAGTGTTTGCCATTTGTGCTCCCTGTGCTGGTCCCAGCCAGGCTTTGAGCGGTCAGTGGGATGTGCCCTTAGCCACCATGGCCTCACGGTCCAGAAACCAGGGGCCACCTGCAGCCGAGCTGAGACAAGGCTTCGTGGTTCATGTCAAGGCTGCAGGATGAACGCAGAGTGAAGCATGCAGTGCTCTGTCCCCAAGGAAGGACTGCTCAGCTTCTAGACCCAGGACACCATCCAAGCAGCTTCTTCTTCTCTTTGGCTGATGTTCACCTTCTCAAACACGAACCCTCTGAGCCTGCCCTGGAGTTGGGAGGCGGCGGCTCATGGGCACTTACTTCTCAGCAAACCTGTGGTTCTCAGGAGTTCTGTGGTCTGAAAGCATCTTCCAGGTGAAGAGTTCTTCTGCCGGGGACAGTGCCAGGCCAGTGGTGAACACAAATCCCTGGGATGGAGGCAGTGCTTTTCATACCCAGCATCAGTGAGAAGCCTGGTGGGGGTTAGGGCACCCTGGTGGCTGGCGGGGAGCCAGGCCTGGGCGCTCCGTGCAACCACTGGCAGGCCTTGCAGGTGCACTGAGCATGCTTCAGCCTCACTGTCGGGCCTCAGCTGCAGCACGCATAGCGTGGGGACTGCTGGCCATCATGCAAAGCCACGTGGATGCCAGCAGGCCGCCAAGTGTGTGTCGGCCTCCCCCGTCAGCTGCCCCACCACCTGAGTTGCCCAGAAGCCTCCCTCTGTCTGTGCTGGGCCGGCAAGAAGGGTAGGATGGCCTGAGTGCCCAGCACGGGGAGAGCAGGTGTTGACTGTCTGGAAGCCATGATGGCACCCAGAGATGAAGCCACGGAAAAGGGGAGGCGGGTCAAGAAGTCTTGAGCCAAACAAGACAAAGGGGCAGGGAGTGGGACCCAGAAAGCCATTCAGACTCTGGAGCCTCAGCATTTTCCAACCTGCAAATCAGAAGGAATCTGTCAGGGGAAGGGCTCCTGCGGCTCCCTGGGGGACTTAATGGACTCCCTAGGCCCCAGGACCCCAGTTTCAGCTTGTCACACTCCACCCCTGCCGACTCTTGTGGCCCATCCAGGTGGCCCTGGGTCAGCCAAGGCTGGGTTCAGAGCGGGTGATCAGGAGGGTTTGTAAACTGAAAGTCCCCCCCTGCCCCCCGCGTGGGGCCTTCTGTGCCTGGACTGATTGCCACTGGGGACCAGTGGTAACAGCTGGGGAAGTCCAGGCAGTCTGGACACGGAGCCGTCTCTGTCCTTGGCTCAGCCTGCCCGAGAGCCGGGCTTGTAAGTCCCAGTACACAGGCAGCTGTCACCTCCAGACGCACTGGCCTGCCCTTGCCCAGTCCATGACTACAGACCCACCCTCCTCCACTGCTACCCTTTGTCCCTGATCAGGGCATGGCACAGCCAGAAACCCCTTTCAGGGCCTGGGGACATGGATGAGGAAGGTGAGGCGGTTGCTTTTCAGGATGCCTTCAGGACTCCAGGGGAGAGCAGGGCCTGGAGTGGAAGTGGCCCCACAGAAGCTGAGGAGAGATCCCAGGGAGGCACACAAAGGCCTGCCGTCCATGCAGCCACCTCCAGCTCACCCCGTCACTGGCTGTCTCAGTCCCCCAGCCAGAGCCCCATGATCAGAAGAAGGCAGGAGATCTCCGTGAGCCCAAGGCCCTCCATGGCCATCCCCCCAGTTGTGGCCTCAACTCCTCTGTGGACTGGGATAGGTTCATGGATGAGCAACCCCTGCCATCAACTCCAGGTCATAGGGCACCTGCAAATCAGGGCCTGCCTTTAAGAACTGCACACTCCCTGGCTCTGTTTTCTTTTCCTACGGGATCCTTTTAAGTCAGGTTCACCTCTTGACCCTCTTAGTGAAATTTACATTTTCTTACAAAGTCTTAAAGGGAACACTTTAGTCCTGAGTCCTCTCAAGAAAGGGCCACCTTGACCCATGTCTGACAGATGAATAGACACGGAAGATATGATATATATATATATATATATATATATATATACACACACACATACACACACACACATAAACATCTATACACGATGGAATATTACTCAGCCATCAGAAGGAATGATATTCTTCACATTTACAACAACATGGATGGATCTGGAAGGCATTATGCTGAGTGAAATAAGTTAATTTAGGAAGATGAATACCATATGATTTCATTCGTGTGGAATATAAGAAACAAGGAGACAGACTCTTAAATACAGAAAGCAAACTGATGGTCACCAGAGGGGAGGTAGGTGGTGGCAGGTGAAATAGGTGACGGGGATGAAGAGTACACTTCTTGTGATGAGCGCTGGCTCATGTATAGAATTGATTTGTTTTATTGCAGCAGAAACTCGTTATGACCCTGTATGCTAATTATATTTCAGCTAAGAAAACAGATCCTTTGTTCAAAAAGTCATTAGAGGTGCAAGAGCACATCCTAATGAGGTGGCAGGTGACAGGCCAGGTTTGGGAGGACCGGCCCTGGAGCTGTGACCCGAGGTGGTGTGTCAGCATTTTTGTCTTTGGCAGAAATGCTCCATGCATGGGCCCGTTTAGCTGGGGACCTGCTGCCAGCTGTCTCCTTGCAGGTCACGAAGCTGGTGAAGAACTACAGGTCCCACCCAGCTCTGCTGGCGCTGCCGTCCAGGCTGTTCTACCACAAAGAGCTTGAAGTGTGCGCAGACCCCAAGGTGGTGACCTCCCTGCTGGGCTGGGAGAAGTTACCAAAGAAAGGCTTCCCACTCATATTCCACGGTGTGCGGGTGAGTTGTGCGTTTGTGGGGAAGGGGAGCGGCTCAGCTCTAGCAGCTGAGTGACCGCGCGGTGCACAGTGGTGTTCCGGGCTTTAAGCACCTTCATTGTGTGTGTGTGTTCAGATCCGTTGTTAATGAAGCATTTACCGAGGGGGGCGGTGCTGATGGTCGTGCTGGTGCTGAAGAGTAAGAGTAAAGGAGGGCTTTTGCCCCTGCAAGGCCGGCCTGGCCACCACTCAGGTGACTGTACACAGAACAGATCTGAGGAGGTGCTGGCCCACGTAGGCGTAGAGAGTGTCACCCTAGTAGGATTTGATGCGGAGGGCACTGAAGATGGCCTGTAGCTGCATGGAAGGCGGGGTGACAAGTAGAGCTCAGGGAGCTCCCCTGCTCACCCAGAGTGACCACTCACCTTGCTGGTCTGGTCAAGTGAGTGGACTGGTAATGGGGTGGGGGGGCCTCCTCCTCACCATGGCCTCACCAGGCAGAAAGAGCTAGATGCTCATTAGTCCAGAAAATGACATGTGTATTAGAACTTGGTTGGTAGAACCAGAAGTCATCGTTTGCATTAACCACCCCCAAGTTCTCATCCAGAATTGGGGCTGCACCCAGACCCTAGGACAGGAGGAGCTAGTGCTGGGGTGCCCCTGGGGAGATGGCTGCCCCCTCCTCCATGCAGCCTGCCTTCAAGGTTCCAGGTGAGGGCACACTGCCTCGTGCCTGTGTATGTGTCTGCTCTCTCGGGAGTGGACGGAGAGGCAGTATCACATTCACGTGTGACTGTGAAGTGCCTGCCCTTTGGACAAAAGAGAATTGAAGGAAAGGAGGTTCTGCGGTGCGACTAAGACCTCCCTTGGAGCACTCAGCACGAGCCCTCAGTGGCCTGTGCCTCTCCCAGCCTTGTATGCTGCTCTGGCTCCCAGGGACACCGCCCCTGCTCTGTGCGGCTCCCCTGTACATCAGAAAAACCAGTGAGAAAATGCAGAGGGGGTCAGAGGTCTCTCTACCATTATCTCGAAGTCAGCCTAAGGAGAAGTAAACAGAGTTGCTGTAGAGCCAGAGAGCTTAGGAACCCACATGCATGAAGTGAGACGGGCACGTGGTGCCCACGAAGAGAGAGAGACCAGTATTGTTCTGCCCGTATTCATTCATATTTTTATCACAGTCTACATAGAAGTCACAATTGGTTTTTTCATGAGAAAGCGATTATGAGTGTGCAAATGTGTTGTAAGTGTGCAAACAGTATTTGTAGAAGAATGAGATACAAAGTCGCCTAGATAACATGCTACAAACAATAACAAATAAAAGCATACTTTTGACTCATAGAAAAGAAATTGGTCAGTGGAACAAAGTCCAGAAATATTTATTCAGTAAGGATTTTTTAAGGGCCTCAAATTGTGTCCTAGACTCTACTCTGTGCCTTGAGTATAAAATGGGGCTGAGTTGCAGAGATTTTGGTCTACTCCCTTCATGGCAGCAGAAAGGGTTTTACCACCAATTCAATGGCCTCAGGATCGCTAGTGAGGCTTGGCCCTTGCTCCTCTCCCTCTGCACACTCACCCTCGGCTCCTGCAGGCCCCTCCACGTCCTGGGGTGCAATGTCAGACACCCTGCCTGGCAAGGGCCACCTCATGGGAGTGTGACTTTGACTGACACCTGCTCCTGGGGAGGCTCTAGGAGGAACTCTGACTCACTGCTCCATCCCCATGCCATCTCAGCAGAGGAAGTGCAGTAGAACATGCTGTGTGAACATTGTAGGGCAGGGCTGAGCCCGAGGGTGGCCCAAGGTGGGACCACCAAGGTCACTGTAGTCTTGTCCTCATAAAGAAGAGAGTTGGAAGCCTGTGCCCAGCAGACAGGACGCTGATCTCAGACTTCTTTCTGCTACAGTAGAGTTGAATAGGACAGCATAGTCCTGTCAAGGCCTGAGATACGCGACTGGCCTTCTGCAGGAGAGATGTGGCAACCCCTGGTCAATCGAAAAAGCAGCTTTGCACTTGCTTGTGTTTTCTCCTCTTTGTTTTATTCATTAATTTCAGCTTTGTCTTTAAGCATCCCCCTTACTTTTTTTTTTTCCTTACCTTCTTATTTATTTTCTTTGTTAAAACTCCCTAAGATGGACAGTTCGTTCCCATGTTCCTCATCCTCTTAATTAGGAAGGCCCTGGGGATGCCATCCTGTAGCTTTCTCTTTCCACATACGTCTGCTGAGGGATCCTCCTTTCATGACTTTCTGGACATTTATAACTTTCTCTTTATTTTCTTTGTTGATCTAAGGATTATAGAGAAGTATTTTTCTTAATTTCCAACTGGCTAAGAATACTTTGGCCACCTTTTTTTTATTTCTAATTTTATTAGGTTCTGATCAAAAACTCTTTGCTTTTAAAAATTTGTGGTCAAATAGGTATCAGGTTTGGTAAATGTTCTAAGGACATACCACCCCTCACACACACACACACACACACACACACACACACAAAATGTACATTCTATACATTTTTTTAAAGATTATATTTATTTATTTGAGAGAGAGAGAGAACACAAGCAAGGGGGAGGAGAAGAGAGAGAAGCAGACTCCCCAGTGAGCAGAGAGCTCGACACAGGGCTTGATCCCAGGACCCCAGGATCATGATCTTACCTGATCTGAAGGCAGACACTTAACGGATTAAGCCACCCCCAAGAGCCCCGCCTCCCCCTGTATACATTTTTTTTTAAAGATTTTATTTATTTATTCATGAGAGACACAGAGAGAGAGGGAGAAGCAGGCTCCATGCAGGGAGCCCGATGTGGGACTCAATCCGGGGTCTCCAGGATCACGCCCTGGGGTGAAGGCAGGCGCTCAACTGCTGAGCCACCCAGGGATCCCAACATTTTTTAAATAAACTTATGGAGTCTGTTACTTAGTTCTCCTGTATTCTGACTTAGATTTTGTCCACTAGGTACTCCCACTAAAGGGGAAGAGTAATGATGTCTCCTGTTATAGTGGTGCTGTTTAATCAGATTGTTTTTGAATTTCCAGTACTTTCTGCCTTAAGTGTTGAACTTCTGTGGTGTTTCCTGCATACAGGTTTATGATTATCTTCCTTATTATATAATGTTCTTCTATACTGTTTCATGTTTTTAGCCTTAAATTCCACCTGGTAATATTAATGTTACCACTCCTTGCTGTTTCTTTTTGGGTTGTTTTTAAGATTTGTTTATTTTAGAGAGAGAGTGTGTGCTGGGGAGGGGCAGAGGGCGAGAATCCCAAGCAGACTACCCAGTGAGTGCAGAGCCCACCACAGGGCTCCATCCCAGGATTCTGAGATCCTGACCTGAGCCAAAATCAAGAGTCAGAGTCTTAACCAGCAGAGTTCTCCAGGGCCCCTTCTTGTTTCTTTTTAATCTGGTATCTCTGTTCTTTCTTTTCATTCTTTCTTTATCATCTTATTTTAGGCATCTGTCTTAGGAGCAGCTAGTTTTAATGTTTAATCCAATTTGAGGGTCTCTGGTTTTAATGAGATAATCAGTCCAACTTATGGTTGGTTATTGACCTTTATTCCTTCATCTTTATGTTTATTATTTTTTTTAAGATTTTATTTATTCATGAGAGACAGAGAGAGAGAGGCAGAGACACAGGCAGAGGGAGAAGCAGGCTCCATGCAGGGAGCTCCATGTGGGACTCGATCCCCCATCTCCAGGATCACGCCCTGGGCTGAAGGTGGCGCTAAAACCGCTGGGCTACCTGGGCTGCCTTTTACATTTTTAATCAATTATTTCTTCTTTTTCCTTATTTTTTGTATGTGATTGGTTGCTTTCTGTTTAATGTTTTATCTCTTCAGTTTAGAAGTTTCCTAAGGTTCATCAAACTTAATTTTCTTTTTTAGGTATCTTCTCTATTGTAAATCTAAAAGATAAATTATGGGGTACCTGGCTGGCTCAGTTGATAGAGCGTGTGACTGTTGATTTCAGGATTGTGAGTCAAGCCCCACATTGGGTGTAGAAATTACTTTAAAAAGTGAATAAATAAACTATAAAAAATTTTAAAATAATAACAGATAAATTACATATGGCTTAGCAGCAGAAAACATCCTCAGAATTAATGCATTCTAATTGCTCTATCTGGTGTTTTTTTCTGTGTGTGTGGTAAAATACATATGACATACGTTTATTTCATTAGCCATTTTTAAGTATACAATCCAGTAGTGTTAAATATATTCACATTGTTTTACAGCCAGTTATTAGAACTTTCCCACCCCACACACTGAAGCTATGTCCCCATCACACATACCCCGCCCCCAGCCTCCTCCCCGGCCCCCTGCACCACCAGCTGCCCTGTGTCCCCAGGAATCTGACCACTGCACGTGCTTCATAGCAGTGGAACCGTACAGGATTCGTCCTTCTGTGTCTGGCGTAGGTCACTGAGCACAGCGTCCTCAGGGCTCACCTGGGTGTCTGCACCTCCTTCCTTTTGAAAGCCAAGGATGGTCCATCCTGTGGTTCAGCTGCAGTTCATCGGTCTGTTGCTTCCGCCGCTGGTCTGCTGGGGTAACACTGCGGCAGATGCTGTGCAGGTGCTAGTCGGAGTCCCCGCTTTCGGTTCTTTTGGGTCTAGACCCAGAAGTGGGATTGATGAATCATATCGTCTGATTAATTTTCTGAGGAGCCTCCATGCTGCTTCCCACAGTGACAGGACCAATTTACGTTCCCATCAGCAGCATACAGGCATCCAGTTTCTCCACATCCTCACCAACACGTTTTGTTTTTTGATAGTAGCCATGTGTGAGGTGGGATCTTGGAGTTTGGATCTGTTTCCCTGATTGTTAGTGATGCTGGTCAGTTGCATGTCGTCTTTGTTGGTTGGCTGAGAGGGCCCGTACCTACATGTAGGGAGGGAGTGGGACTCTGAGTGCGTGGTCACCCACCTGGCCCGTGGCAGGGCTGCACTCGCCCCCTGCTGAGCTGACCCCAGCTGGCCACCTGCCTCTGCAGGCCATGCAGTCTGCGCTCACCCTGGACCCCTGGGTTTTGGCTGCAGCAACACCTGTCCCTGTTTCTAGCATACCCTCCTGCACATGCATATGTTGGCACAGGCCTCGCTGACCGTCCACTCCTGTTCCACAGATCATAGCACGGCTCCACGCAGCCCTTCTCCCGTGGGCTCTTGTAGTTGTGGTGGGTCCCACCATTCCTGAAGCTGGTCAGACTGCTGGAGCGTGTGGTGTGCCAGACAGCAGGGTGTTTCACTCTCATTCATGCTGTATTCCCAACACCTGCTTCTGCTCCTTTCGTTGTTCATTGTTACCTGCATAAGCATCTGTTGAGGAAATGAAGTTTTGTGACAGATGTCCCATTCTCTTGTCTCCTGATTAACTCAGGGCAGCGAAGCTCGTGAAGGGAGGAGCCCGTCATGGTTCAATGCGGCGGAAGCTGTCCAGGTCATGCGCTACTGCTGTCTCCTGGCCAGGGGCGTCTCCAGCCAAGTGTCCACCGCTGACATTGGTGTGATCACACCCTACCGGAAGCAGGTGTGGCCCTGCTGACCACTCCTCTGAGCTTCCTTGTTCAGAGTCTGGAAGGAGAGTGGAGACAAGTGGCACAAGTCCTTCCATAGCCACTGCCTCTGTGCCCCCCAGCAGGGGGCTCCCACAGGCCTGCTCCACACACAGACCTCTGGTGCTCAGATGCCAGGGAGGGGGCTGGAGTCTATTCACCTGGCAGTGGGCAAGGGGCCCCCTCAATGCCCTCCTAGGGAACAGTTTTCCCCGCAACCGCTGAGCTAACTCCTATTCTGTAGACTTTTCTGCAAAATTTTAATTTGATGTTTCTTTTACCAACACCCATTGGAGAGCCTTATCTCTAGACACACAGTGCAGGGTCCCGTTTCCATGACTTGGCTGCTCCCACTGCGCCAGTTGTATAGAAGCTTCCAGGCCCCTGGGGTGTGGGGCCCTGTGCTGTCCCCATGGAGATGGCCATGTCCATGCAGCAGCAGGCACATGCCTCGGCCCTCCCTGCTGTGCACTCATGGGGTGAGGGAAACTTTGCTTCTGACATAGGTGTCCCCTTCCCCCAGTGTACTGTATCTGGAATCAGAATTTGTGTTCTAATCAAATTAAGTCAGATGAAATAGGATTTGGAATTGAAAAGCAATATTTTGTATTGGTTAATATTTATTTGGCTTATGCTTACATATATATAAAGAAATGGTCAAATGTGTTAAGTTTAATCTTTATCTGCTTCAAAGGTGGAAAAAATAAAAATTCTTTTGCGAAACATTGATCTGATGGACATAAAGGTTGGATCAGTAGAGGAGTTTCAAGGGCAAGAATATTTGGCCATCATTATCTCCACTGTAAGTATTCCCATTTTTCAGTGGGGGTGGCAGTGTGTTTGATGCCACCTGATGGTCACCAGGTTCCTAGTACATTCCAGTAGAAAGTGGCAGAGGCGGATCAGTAGTGCAGAAAACCAGTTGCAGTATAGAGATGCTCCAGCATCATCTTAAGCTGTTAACTATGGAGGAGCTTCTTTAAAAGGCATAGATAGGGGGATCCCTGGGTGGCGCAGCGGTTTAGCACCTGCCTTTGGCCCGGGGCGCGATCCTGGAGACCCAGGATCGAATCCCACGTCAGGCTCCCGGTGCATGGAGCCTGCTTCTCCCTCTGCCTATGTCTCTGCCTCTCTCTCTCTCTCTCTCTCTCTCTGTGACTATCATAAAAAAAAAAAAAAAAGGCATAGATAGCTCGCTCAAAGATCTACTGACACAAAAATAAAAGAATCCCAGGAAGAAGTGGGAAATATGCTAGAGATAGAGGGACGGATGTTGAAAGAGAAGGGGATGGGAGGGCCAGGCAGGAAATGAGGGCCTGCCATAACACGCCGGCCACAGCAGCTCGGCTCTCACCTGAGGAATGCCAGGTAAATCCTGAAAACCCCACGTTCCATTTTTAAATCCTCTTTACTGAACAGTACATGTAAACTGCAGGTAAATTAGAAAATTCAGGTAGGATAAAGGAAATTGGAATTGCCTACAACTCTACCCTAGAGATACATTAGTGGGTCTCATGTGAGGCTCCCCTTACACCGCCGGGTTTTTCCTTCTTTAACCAAAAATGGAGTTATACTGTTGTTTAATATTTTTTTTAAATGCTTTTAAAATTTAAAAAAAAAATGCTTTTAAAATACCAAGTTTCTTTCCATGTCAGAAAAACTTATGATACCGTTTTTCTCATCTGTGTGTTTTTTTAGGTACGGTCAAATGAAGATAGATTTGAAGATGATAGATATTTTTTGGGTTTCTTATCCAACTCAAAAAGATTTAATGTTGCCATCACCAGACCCAAAGCCTTGCTGATTGTGCTGGGAAATCCTCACGTTCTGGTCAAAGTGAGTCACCCAAAGAGGAAAGGGCCTTTTAACAGGGTGCCACTCAGACAGTGTGGGGTTTGAGGCCTGGCTCCTTGGTGTTTCAGCAGGATCCCTGTTTTGGTGCTTTACTGGAATACAGTATTACCAACGGTGTCTACACAGGGTGCAATCTACCTCCGGAACTGCAGTCCCTGCAAAAGTGAGCTCTGCTTGTTTCCTCCTGCACTAGGCCTGCCCCTCCCTGCGGGCCCCCTGCACTCACCTCCTTCCTGTGGGGTCACTGAAAGAGGCAGCTATGGTCTGAGCCACTCTGGGAAGCCCAGCTCATTCGCCACCCTCCCCCTTTCCCCACCTGCAGCTGTGAGTAGATGTGCAGCTGGTCCCTCTCCACCCCACAGAGCCAGGATCCAAGGGACCCACAGGACCAGGTCCACAGGCCCCATTGGTAAGGCACGGCCAGGAGGCCTGGCACCGCAGCCCAGGGAGCTCCTGTCCTTGCCTCTGTGGCAGGGTCCCTGTGGTGGGGCCCCTGCAGCCTCCCTGTGTCCTGTCATTGGCCGTGAACGTGGGGGCCATGGGGCCAGACAGCCTGCTGTCCGTCTGTTTTCCACACCACCCCATTCCTCCACTGGGGAGTTACTGCATCGCATTGCCAAAATAAATGCTCACATGGAACACCCAGCGTGCCTTCCCACCTCAAAATGCGCTGGATACTGGGAAGTGACTGTGCTTTTTTATGGCCTCTGACCTCTGATCCCTGTGGGCTCCCGGGCTCCCACATGTTCTCCAGGTCCTTGAGCCAGCCCTGGAAAGCCCAGGATACCTGTAAAGGTTGAGCGGCTATAAAGAAGTGGGGGTCAGCATCCTGCTCACCTGGAGCCCTGGTGCAGCTAGGTGGGGCCTGTGCCCTCTGGCCGAGAGGCAGGCTTGTCAGCACAAATCCTCAGGAACCCATTTCTGGGAAGGGCCGGCTGCGTTTACACAATGGAGGCTATTCTCTGTGAACAGCATCAGGCTTGGGGACGTCCATACCCAGGCACCCAGTGAAGGCACCGTGTCTTCCCGGTGGGGGTGGGGCAGGGAGGAGCCCCAGCAGCCAGTGCAGGAGGCGGGGCAAGCCCCTTCACCCTGGGGCACTAAGGCTCTTGTCCTGCAGTGCCCCCCCACCCCCCCCAACCCCCGTCCAAGGGGATTCCTCCGCAGGAGGACAGTGCTGCCTAGACACGACCCTGCACTGCTCCTTACCGAGGCTCTGAGTACTTTTTTTTTTTTTTTAAGATTTTATATATTTATTCATGAGAGACACACACACACACAGAGGCAGAGACACAGGCAGAGGGAGAAGCAGGCTCCATGCAAGGAGCCTGATGTGGGACTCGATCCTGGGTCTCCAGGATCACACCCCAGGCTGCAGGCAGCGCCAAACTGCTGCGCCACTGGGGCTGCCCTCTGAGTCCTCTTGTGGGTAGAACACAGGATGGCTTCCTCCAGGAAGGCAGCTCAGATGGCGGGCTGCGTGCGGAGCGTGGAGGCCTAGGCAGAGCCCTCCCGCCCCCCAGACCTCGAGCCAGCTGCCCTCAGGAGGAAACCCGAGTCATCAGGACTGGGAGCCAGTAGCCAGGGGTGGTGTGGACTCTGCTCAGCTGTCCTGCCCAGGCTAGCGCATCCTAGGATCATTGGAACCAGAGGCCAGCAGCGCAGGTTCTAGGACGGGGCCTTCTTGCCAGAATATGGGGTTCTGGTGGGTGCTCTCCTCCGCATAGCAGGCTGGGGGCATTATTTCCAAACTCACCCCTCTTCACTGTGTGCGAGCTGGCATCATTGTGGCATCAGGCCTAAACCTCCTTTGGCTCTGGGCAAGTCCCCAAATGTGTGCACACACACAGAGGGGGTGCCACGGGGGCACTTCGTTTGTCTGCAGGGCCCAGAAGACTTCCGTTCACTCCCAGGGCCCGTGGGGACTGGCGCTGCAGCAGCCAGTGCCTGATGCAATGAATGGCTGGGGACCCTTTGTGGTCTGTGGGGACTCTGTGCTCGCCGGCCTCGTGGGGCAGCAGACCTTAGGTACCAAATGCTGTCAAGGGTAAAACCATTGGGAACTTCAGATGGCGACAGCAGCATCAGGCCAAGCCAGGGCCTCTCTACGGAGGTGGCCCTCAGCCCCCAGTTTGTGCAGCCTGGCCCTCCCTACCTTTGCCACAGCCAGTGGAGGAGGGGAGGAGGGGCAGATGGCAGGAGAAGGGAGCCATGCCCGCTGCTGTCATGGGAAGGAAAGGAACGGGAGGCCAGGTGGATGCCGAGCCGTGTCCTGCCACAAACCTACAACAGCCTTGCCAGAGATAGCTGAGTGCAGCCCCTAGAGGCTGCAGATGGGCAGATGAGAACTTGGTCCTATACAGGATGAGGGCAGGTGGGGAGGGACAAGGTAGAGAGTGCTCATGCCAGGGGCCCCAGGGCCACCCCAGGCCCCTAGCGCACCCTGTGACAGGCTGCCACCACTCCTGCTTCCCAGGGCACCGATCAGGGCTTTGTCCCTCAACCCACCCCCAGCAAACATGAGATCCCATCTTCCCTGTTGGCGGGTGGGGACACTGAGGTCCTGGTGGGCCGGCCCACAACCCTTCCTTGCCTCCATGCTTGAGGAGAGGGCTCTCCTGACCACACAGCTCACTCCTGGCTGTGGTGGGTCACCCAAGACCAAAACTGTCAGAACGTGAGAAAATTCTGATTTACTACCTCAGGAAACACCTGCTCTTGGCCTCGTGCACTGGCTGCCCCAGGGCCAGGCTCCCTGAGCAGCCCCCACCTCACCGTGCTGTGCCCCCCCCCCCCCAGTCTCTAGAAGGAGTGTTGGAGGGCAGGTCTTCTCTCCCCCCGAGCAGTGACCAGGAGGGCCCAGAAAGGCCTGGAGGGAGCCAGGGTTGGCAGTTCACATGTGCTAGATCCCACCCTCGTTCCCCCCAACCCCCGCAAATGGCCTCCCGTCCCCACCCTGAGACCAGCCCAGCACTGTCCCCTTGCTCCTGCCCACACTGTGTTACAGGGCCCAGCTGCCACCCCAGAACGATGTGCACACCTGCACAGCACTGCACCCAGCCCAGCTGGCACAGCCCTGAGTGATGGGGTGGCCTGGCTTGCAGGAGGCAGCAGGTGCAGGGATCCAGGGTGAGAGCAGACAGGAAAGCAGGGCTGGGTGTCCCAGGCCGAGGGAGTACTCAGTACTGGCCTGGAGGTGTGTCGGGGGGGGGGGGGGAGAGCAGGTGGGTCATTCTGTAGAGGACGGGGCACCACAGGCAGGGGTACCCAGTGCAGCCCCACTGGGCCCGGAGCACTCACTGAGTGCGCTCAGTGACTGAGCAGAAGACTGGCAAGCCCAGGACGAGAAGGCGTGGGGGCTGCCCAGGCAGCATGGACTCCTGGTGGGCCAAGCTCAGAGGTTCCTGCTGGCAGGTGTGGCCCCCACTGGGTTTAACTTCTGTGCTTGGAGACTTGGGAGCTGTGTGCTGCCACTTGGTTCAGCTTACCTACCGTTGGTCTCCTCGTTCAAAATTGCTCATTCCGGCAGGTCGTAATTTTTGCCATTTTGAAGCTCGATAAAGCAGCCTTTTCAGTGTGTCCACTGGAATCAAAAGGCATTTGCAGCTTGACACTCCTTCTGGTCACTTAGAAAGGACCCAGCCAGCTGCCCCTTCATGGCTGCACATTGTCCCTTGCTCCTTCCCCCAGAGCTTCGCCCACAGCAGCATACGTGATGCCGAGTGTGTGGGGTTGAAAGTCGAGGGCGTCGCAAACAGCCTGTTCTCTGGGGCACACGATGGGGCCTGCACCAGCCTTCCCACCCCACCCCACCCCACCGCTGTGCCACCAGGCATGAGCTCTGACCCCTGAAGAGTGAGCGGAAGTGACCTAGAGGTGTGAACTGTACCACTGGGATGGTGGCTGCTAGTCCCCAGAGTGAGGGGACAGATGGGCACAGCTCCCAGCCAACCCGATGACAGATAATGAAGAGCAGGGTGGTTGATTCCTGCAACTGAACGAGCCTCTTGCTTACCCTCTGCTGCTTCTCCAAACTTGTATACGTTGAGGCAGCTGTTTTAAGGGGTTTGTTTCGTTTTCTAGTTATCTCTGCACCCAACCTGGGGCTCACACGCACAACCGAGAGATCAAGAGCTGCACGCTCCTCCAGCTGAGCCAGCCAGGTGCCCTGAAGCAGCCTTTCACTTTGATTTGTGAAAACGTAAGACTGAACTTGATAGCAAGTTCACCTGAATTGTTCTTGTAGTTACTGTAAGGATTTAATCAGTGACACGCATATGTTTTGGATCTTCATAAGTAAACACGGAAGTGAGGTAGAACTGGAAGGGCATCGGCTAACAAGCTGCCGTCTTCATGGGACAGCACAACACCGCTCGAATGAGGGTCCCTCATTCCATTCATTTCTGGTTTGCACAGACAGTGCATTCAGTTTTGCTACAGGGGCGCCTGGCTGGCTCAGCTGGAGGAGCATGCGACTCTTAATCTTGGGGTTTGGGTTTGAGCTCCATGTTGGATGTAGACATTACTTTAGAAAAAGGGAAGGGCCTCAGTGGCTCAGTTAAGTGTCCAGCTTTTGATCTCAGCTCAGGTCTTGACCCTCAGAGTCATGTGTTTAAAAAAAAAAAAAAGTTTTGCTGAAGCACTGTCAGCCTCTGCAAACCTCTCCATGTGTCAGAAGCCATCTGCTAACATCTCAGCACAAGAAAGGACAAGCTGCTCTCCAGTGTGGTCCTCCCTGAAGACAGGATGTGGGGAGAGTTACCCTCCAGTACAGCCTGCCCACGCCAGCCAGCTGTGAGGTCTTTGGTGACCCCTGCTCCTGGGGGGCGGGAAACAAGGGACAGGGCCCTGGGCTCCAGGTCTCTGCAGGGTTTGAGCCCTGTCTGGGGTGCCATCAAAGACCACCGCTCACCATTCTGCTCTGGGGCCCACCCTAGCCACATCCAGGCCCCTCTCTTCCCAGAGAGAAGGAAGGATAGCATTCAAGGCCACAGCTGCAGTGGGGATGATGGGGGTGCAATCCAGCCTCAGCTCTCCCCCGGAGCCCCTCTGTTGGATGGGAAGACAGCAGCCCAGCCTTCCTCACGGAGCAGGTGCCACCAGTGTCCTGAGCACCACTGTACTCCAGAGGCAAGTCCACAACCTGCTAATGCCCACAGGCCAACTCTGATCACATGGAGATCAGCGGTGTGCCCTCTGCACCAGACTAAGCAGCTGAAGTACATCACAAAATGGGATGCCATGTACAGAGAACAAAAACTAGGACCTGTCTAGGACAAACCAATGCAACATTTACAGAGAAATTGTAAATTTATTACAAGATATAAAGATGTAAATAAATGAAGAAATGTACTATGTTTATGGATAAGGAAAGGTAACCTACAATTGTGCAGATTTCAGGTGTCCCAGGTTAGTATACATTATTAGGGCAATCTCAATATTCCAGCTTCATTTCCTTTTTGGAAACTTGACCAAGTCTTTCTAAAATGTTCCTAGGAAAGTGAAGTCATGAATACCTAAGTCATTATTGAAAAAGAGTAAGGAGGATCCCTGGCCATCCACGTATTTGGTATACCACTAAGCCGTTACAAGGACAAACCCATTGTGGGTGTGGTGATGACACTTGGTGGTCCAAGAAAGGGTATGGTGCGCAGTCAACAGTGTTGGGAAAAGACACTCGTTTATGGAGAGAAACTAAGCTACATTTCTACCTTCATGCATGGTCTTCCAGCTAGAAATGTATCTACTAAATGAGTAATATTACATATGGAATTTGCTTGGGTTGTGATCGGGTACAGTCATCTCCTGAAATCTCATCACAGGTGACTTCACCCACTCCCCCCACACAGAAACAAAGCACATTTCAGTGCTTCTGCTTGCAAGCCACAGAAGCATTCTTCTGTGGAGGATAAGGATAAGCATGGAGGATAAGGTGTCCTGCTCCTGGAGGGACACCCGGCTGCCTTCATGACATTGGAAAAAAACACCACAAACCATAAAAAAATTAAAAGATGGCTTGACTACACCAAAATTAAGGATTTCTATCAGACCCCATGGATAAACCCAACGGACAAAAGGACTTAAAGGAGGCCTTCACAGAGGCTGACCTAAGTCCAAGACCTCCGATTAATGAAAGTACAGATGGGACCTCTCGGTGTGTGGGAGGCTTGAACAGACGGTAAACCCACTGGTGATCAGAAAGGCAAACTGAAACCACACTGAAGACTTTAGGATGGCAGATCGCAGACACCAGATCATGCCAGGAGCTGGGAATATTATGGGGACATATCCCCATGGTGGGACTATGGTCCAGCCTTTCTGGAAAGCAACACGGAAGGTGCCCCCAGGAGCACCCCTCGGGATTCCCAAAGGGCCTTAGGGGATATCCATGCCATTATGAGGGGGCCATGTGGGACAGCTGGAGTGACTGGATTCTCTGGGGGATGTCTGGGTTTTGGAGGGAGTTGGATTTTATGTGGGTGTCTGGGTAATGTGGGAGCAGGTCTAGTTTTTCTGGGGGCAGCTGGGTTGTGCAGGCGGTGTCTGGGTTATCTGAGGGGTTGGAGATTGAAGGCCTCAGTAGGTAGTAGACAAATAATTACCCGCTAGGAGCCAAGGGTGAGCATCACTCAGCAGCACAGGTGAATCTTTAAAAGCATAGAGACCCTAAGAAAGGTGAAGAAACGCAAGGTGTGGAGCGCCAGCACCCCCCTGAGCCCCAGGGCCCACTGGGTCAGCCCAACCACCCAGGACCTGGAGATACTGGTGCCAGGGCAGGAATCACCGAACTTCAAACTGCAGCCACACTTAATATTTCACAAAGAGATATCCCATGATTTACATCCCATAACAGTGGGAAGGGGACCAGCCAAGAAAGAATTTTTAAAAATGACGAACCACAGAGGATCGTGCAGGCAGTGGGGCTTGAAGGTGGCGGCCGCGCCCCACGCCCAGACCAACCCCAGACGGTGTCCGCGCGACTGCTGGGGGGGGGGGGGGTGCGGGGAGCCGGGCGTGAGTCCCCGGAGCCCAAGGGAGGAGTGAAGGAGCTAAGGCGGCGGCGGGCGGGGCGGGCGGGGCGGGCGGAGCGGGCGGAGCGGGGGAGGCGGGGGCCGCGGGCCGTGCCCCCGAGCGGGGAGGGGCGCCCAGCGCCGCGGCGGGCTCCGCGCAGGGCCGGGTGGAGGCGGCGGGCGGCGGGCGGGGACCCCCGCGGCCTCCCCCGCCCCGTCCCCACCCCGAGGAGGAGGAGGCGGGGCCAGTCATTGTTCATTCATTTTATTTAATTTAAAGATTTTTTGCAAAGTCATCGCCGGCGCCGCATCTGCGTGGCGGGGGGGGGGGGGGGGGGGCGGAGCCTCGCCGCGAGTCGCCGCAGGTAAACAGCCCCCTCCCCGGCCGGCGCGGGGCCTCGGCCCCAGCCAGGGACAGGCGCCCCCCCCCGCCCCGCCCCCGCCCCCGCCCCGCCCGAGGGACGCCCCAGGCCCGGCCCGGCTGCAGAGGCGGGGGCGGCGGCGCGGGCGGTCGGACCCCTGCCCGCCGGGCGGCGGCGGAGCGTCCCCAGCCCCGCGCCCCGCCCGGCCCCCCGCGCCCCCGCCCGCCCCGGGCCGCCCCCCGCCCCCCATGCACCACCTCCTGGAGCAGTCCGCGGACATGGCGACGGCGCTGCTGGCCGGGGAGAAGCTGCGCGAGCTCATCCTGCCCGGCGCGCAGGACGACAAGGCGGGCGCGCTGGCTGCGCTGCTGCTGCAGCTCAAGCTCGAGCTGCCCTTCGACCGCGTGGTCACCATCGGCACCGTGCTCGTCCCCATCCTGCTGGTCACCCTGGTCTTCACCAAGAACTTCGCAGGTGAGGCTGCGGGCGCGTCCGCGGGGCCCCGACCCCCGCCCCCCGCCCCCCGCCGCTGCCCGCGTCGCCTGTCCCCGGGGCGGCTCCGGGCCCCGCGCTGCGCTGTGCGCTCACCGCCCGGCCCGGTGCTCCCGGGCAGAAGCGGGGCTCGGGGCTGGCGCGGGAGCCCGGGAGGGGCGGTGGGCCGGCTCTGCGGAGGAGGAGTGGCCAGGTGGGGGCCGGAGACGGCCGTCGGAGCGGCAGCCAAGGGGTACGGAGCGGGGCGGCGCGGGGGGCCTCGCCCTGGGCACCGGGAGCCCCGAAGGTCTGCAGCAGAGACCGGGAGGCCAGGCTGGGCGTCCCGCGGGGCCGGGCAGGTGGAAGGGGGTCCCGACCGGGCAGTGAGGGGAGCCAGCGCCGCGGGTGCCGGGGCCTTCAGGTGACGGACGGGCACCAGGAGGACGTCCTAACAAGTGACCCTGGGAGGCGCCGGGGGCTGGGGGCTGTGGGAGCCGGTCAGGCAGGTAGAGGAGGGCAGCTGGGGGCAGGGAATGGCTCCCCCGGCCCCATCTGCCGGCGAGGGGTCCAGGGAGGGCCCCGCAGTGCTGGCCGTGCTTGAGGGCCAGAGGTGCCCCTGGAGCCGAAGGGGTGGGGGCTCCTGTCACCCCCCGAGAGGGAGGACGGACCTGTGACTGTCCCCTGAGTGACATTGGCAGACATTCTTGCATTCTGCATTGATCCATGCTCAATTTTAGGGGTCTCCATGACCTGGGAACTCCAGACCTGAGGGTGGACACGTCCAGGCCACCTGATGCCGCTCTGAGACCAGGGGCCTCTGCAGTTTCTCTCTGTGGACACCAGTGCCCAGAGATAGGACGCGCTCCCAGGGGCGGGGGTGGCTCACACTCACGTGCAGGTGTGACTACCAGTGTCACTCAGGGCACCCAGATGTGTCGGGGCTTCATGACTAGAACCCCCAAACTGTAACAAGCACAAGCTTGGTGACTCAAAACAACTGAACAACTGTCATAGTCTGGAGACCAAAAGTCCAAAGTGAAGGTGTGGGCCAGGCCTCAGTCCCGCAGGTCCAGGCGGGCTCCCTCCTGCCTCTCCAGCCCCTGTCACACAGGGCGCCTCTCCCTGGGCTCCTACAAGGACGCCAGTCATTGGGTTGGGGCTACTCCAGTGTGACCTTATCTTTTTTTTTTAAGAGGTATTTATTTGGGAGAGAGCACGTGGGCGCATGCAGGGGGGGAGAGGGAGGGGGAGAGCCCCCAAGCAGCACCCCTGCTGAGTATGGAGCCCAGACTCTTAACCCACTGAGCCACCCAGGTGCCCTCAGCGTGACATTATCGTGAACATGTTTCCAAACAAGGTCACGTTCTCAGGGACCAGGGGTTGGGACCTGAACATCTTTTGCGGGGGACACAATGCTACCCACTACAGGTACGCACAGCGGGGCCGGCTCAAGATAGTCACCCCAGGGGACCTCCGTCAGGGACAGGGCCTCCATGCTCACGTTCTCCCGTGAGACCAGCTCACCCACCGTGGTGCCTCAGCGCCGCTCCTCATCCAGCCAGGCCTGGGCTGCCAGGGTGTCCCCAGCTCACTCTCTGTTCCTGGTCCTGACGCTGACCCCCCCACACTGACCTGCATTCGCACATGGACGTGCTGTGCCCGCTTGGCCCCCAGCGTGGACAAGGCAGGCCTTCTGAGCAGTGGCAGGTGCTGGCCGCTGCTTCCCGGCATCTGGGGCCCTGGAACACGGCCCATGGAACATGGCTGGCCTTCGGCCCCTGGTGTGCCCGAGGGACTCCTGTCCCAGGTCACGGAACGCAGGGGGGCTGGCAACAGCTTATCAGGCTGGCTGACAGGAGTCCCTGCAGCTGCCCTGGCTTTGCCCCTCACGGTTCCGGGGAGCTCTGGCTGATTCTCGTGCTCACCTGGAGTAAGGTTCAAGTGACAGTTCTCCTGGTGCTTCACACAGAACTGAGAAGCATCCCGGGTCCCCTCCCCAGGCCCGGGACAGTAGGGGTGCAGGGAAGCGGCGCCTTGCAGGTGGGCACCACACGTCCACAGGGTGACCTTCCAGGAGAGGCCCTGCTGACACACGGGGACAGCTCGGATGGCGCAGGGGTGCACGAAGGAGGTGAGGTCAGCAGCTCCGGCCCTCCAGGGGGACTGAGGCTCCTCCACCCAATCCCCTGGACAAGAGCCCACCTGGGGGCCCTGCCCCCGCACAGCGTATCGGCACCCATCTGTGAGGGTCTCAGCCCAGGGCGGAGGGCCAGCGTGTGTGCTGTCACCGCCGAGAGGATGCATGCCCCACCCATGAGGAGCTGGCCCCACCGACCCCGTGTGGGGGGCACACCCAGTGCCCGGGGCCTCGCTGCACAGGGACTCCCTGGACCACGGGACACCCGACTCTCCGCACCCTGCTTTGCTTGACAGGGACACGATGGTAAACAGGTGCTGGCAACACGCAGCACTGGCCTCCTAGCCTAGAACCTCCCGGAAGGCCAGGGCCATGTGCATCCGCAGTGTGGAGGGCAGCGGGCCACGGGAAGACCCCATGGCTCCTGGCCAGGCTTGCTGTGAGTAGACCCCTGGTGCGCCGACCACGCAGCAGCGGACATAGGGGCGGCCTCAGCGGGAAGCGGGTTCCTCAGGTGTTACGCACCCCCATACAAGGCAACTCGCAGCTGCTCTTTCCATAAGTGGCAAATAATTGGGGCCGCACATAACCTGGGTGTCTCTGGACTGGAGGTGTGCAGGGGTCCCCAGAGCGTGTGCCCTTCTCTAAAAGGGAAGAAGACATGTGCCCTGCACCTTGAGGACGTGGAGCATGAGCTGCAGGGCCGGTGCCGCGTCCTGGGGGCCAGGGGAACCTGCGCAGTTCACTGCTCTCTAGGGAGGAGATGTCTCCCCGTGCCTCCCTCCTGTGTGGGGGTCCCCCTGCCCCGGCACGGTGGGAGCACCCTCACTCACACCCTTGGGGGAGACACGGAGCAGGAAAGGGTCTCAGCAGAGAAGGCGGCCAGCCACCACTTGCCTTAGCTTCCCGCTGCTGCTCTAACAAGTGACCATGAACTTAGCCGCTTAAGATAACTTGTTGTGATCCCAGAGTTGCCCAGCTCGGAGTCAGAAGTGCTTCACAGGGCGCAGGCCGCAGGGCACGTGGGGCCTCAGTCCTCCTGGAGGCTCCAGGAGGCTCTTGTCTGCTCTCCCAGGCTCCGGAGACCCCACTTTCCTTGGCTTGGTGCCGGTCCTCCAGCTTCAAAGCTGGTGCAGTGGCCTCTCTCTCCAGCCTTTGCTTTCATACTCATATGCCTGACTCTGCCCCCTGTGACCACCCCGGGCCCACCCGCATAATCCAGGACCGTCCCCCCAGAGCCTGTGTAAAGTAGCCCAGGTGCGGGCGGCCCCAAGTGGACGGCTGTGCTGGCAAGGGCAAGCCTGGGGGCAGGACGCCAGCAGCCAGGGGAGCAGACCACGGGCTGGCCACTGACCCCTCAGGGCCATGGACACAGGGTCCAGGGCCACCCCCAGGTCAGCCCCCAGCCTGCCAGGCGTTGCCCTGTGGGGAAGTGTCCATACGTGAACCCCCAATGGGTGGATCCCAGCGGAGCTCCAGACGTGTTCTTTGCTGTTGGTTTGTGCCCATCGTCACCTGGGAGGGAAAGTAAAGTCCAGTGACAGCCTTCGAGCTGCCACCTGGGAGGCCCCCGCTGTGGTGGCCGCGGACGCCACGGTCCTGGCCCCCGCGTCCCATCAGAGGCCGGGCCCGCCTGGGGCCCCAGGATGGCGGGCCTGGGAAGCCACCACACCCTCGGTGGCAGGCCGGGCACAGCTGTCCTCCTGGAGCTGCCCCTGGCCCCGTTGGGCCGGCCACGCTCCCTCCAGGAGCCGGGGCCCCACGGCCCAGCCCTCGGGCTGGGGTAGGTGTGCTGCATGCGGAGGGACCCCAGCGAGTGGCCTGGCCCGCCCTGCTGCCCTCGGGCAGGGCCTCCCCCACCTCCGACAGCGGGAGCTGAGGTGCCGCTCACCCCGGGGCTGTCCCCACTCCATGCCACCCCAGCTGTGGGGGTCTCCAGGCTGAGACCTCCTGGGCCTGGGTATTTGTTTGGGGACCGCAGTCCCTGGCATGTCTGGCGCGCTCCCGCCCCCACCCAGCACCCCAGCCCGAGTCTCCTCTCTGCCCTCAGAGGAGCCCATTTACTGCTACACGCCGCACAACTTCACTCGCGACCAGGCGCTGTACGCTCGCGGCTACTGCTGGACGGAGCTGCGGGACGCGCTGCCCGGCGTGGACGCCAGCCTGTGGCCGTCGTTGTTTGAGCACAAGCTGCTGCCCTATTCGCTGCTGGCCTTCGCGGCCATCATGTACGTGCCCGCGCTGGGCTGGGAGTTCTTGGCCTCCACCCGCCTCACCTCGGAGCTCAACTTCCTGCTGCAGGAGATCGACAACTGCTACCACCGCGCAGCGGAGGGCCGCGCCCCCAAGATCGAAAAGCAGATCCAGTCCAAGGGGCCCGGCATCACGGAGCGCGAGAGGCGCGAGATCATCGAGAACGCGGAGAAGGAGAAGAGCCCCGAGCAGAACCTGTTCGAGAAGTACCTGGAGCGCCGCGGCCGCAGCAACTTCCTGGCCAAGCTGTACCTGGCACGGCACCTGCTCATCCTGTTGCTCAGTGTGGCGCCCATCTCCTACCTGTGCACGTACTACGCCACCCAGAAGCAGAACGAGTTCACGTGCGCTCTGGGCGCATCCCCAGACGGGCCGGCTGCGGGGGGCACGGCCGTGCGCGTGAGCTGCAAGCTCCCGTCTGTGCAGCTGCAGCGCATCGTGGCAGGCGTGGACATCGTGCTGCTCTGCGCCATGAACCTCATCATCCTCGTCAACCTCATCCACCTCTTCATCTTCCGCAAGAGCAACTTCATCTTCGACAAGCTGCACAAGGTGGGCATCAAGACGCGCCGGCAGTGGCGCCGCTCCCAGTTCTGCGACATCAACATCCTGGCCATGTTCTGCAACGAGAACCGCGATCACATCAAGTCGCTCAACCGGCTGGACTTCATCACCAACGAGAGCGACCTCATGTACGACAACGTGGTGCGGCAGCTGCTGGCCGCGCTGGCCCAGTCCAACCACGACGCCACGCCCACCGTGCGCGATGCCGGCGTGCAGACGGTGGACCCCAGCGCCAACCCCGCCGAGCCCGAGGGTTCCGCTGAGCCGCCTGTGGTCAAGCGGCCACGCAAGAAGATGAAGTGGATCCCCACCAGCAACCCGCTGCCCCAGCCCTTCAAGGAGCCGCTGGCCATCATGCGCGTGGAGAACAGCAAGGCCGAGAAGCCCAAGCCCGTGCGCCGCAAGACGGCCACGGACACGCTGATCGCACCGCTGCTGGACGCCGGCGCCCGCGCCGCCCACCACTACAAGGGCAGCGGGGGCGACCCGGGGCCCGTGCCGGACAAGAAGCACGCGCGCCACTTCTCCCTGGATGTGCACCCCTACATCCTCGGCACCAAGAAGGCCAAGCCCGAGGCTGGGCCCGCCACCGCCCTGCCCACCTCCCGGAGCCAGGAAGGCGGTTTCCTTTCCCAGGCGGAGGAGTGCGCGCTGGGCTTGGCCGCAGCTCCCACCAAAGGTAGGCCCTGGGGACGCCCACCGGGGAGGGGGTCACACCGGGCATCTGCACGGGTGCGAAGGAAGGAGGGCGGGCTGCCCCCCCGGGGGCCATGACCTGGCTGCTCAGGGCAGGGGAGGCCCCGTGGCTGGAGTGCACAGGGCGAAGGAGGCAGAGGGGCGGGGAGGTGACGCCTGTGTTCCCCGTGTTTGCAGACGCCCCGCACCCTGAGAAGGAGATCCTGTACCCAGCAGAGCCGGCCCGGGCTGCGCTTCCCCCCGGGGGCCCCTTTCATGTCTGCTCGCCCCCAGCAGCCCCCACCACAGCCCCTCTGTCGCCGGCCAGTCTGGGCAAGGCCGACCCCCTTGCGATCCTGAGCCGCAACGCCACGCACCCCCTGCTGCACATCAGCACGCTGTATGAAGCCCGGGAGGAGGAGGACGGGGGCCCCCGAGCACCCCCGGACGTGGGCAGCCTTATCGCCATCCCGCCGCCCCAGCAGATCCTCATCGCCACCTTCGACGAGCCGAGGACGGTCGTGAGCACCGTGGAGTTCTGAGGAAGGGGCAGCCACCGCCGCCCCAGCCCCACGTGGACGTGGCTTCTGCTTCACCCGGCACTGCCCGCGCCTCCCGGCTGGCCTCCCAGCCAGCCTCCCGTCCGCATGCCACAGGGCTGAGCGCCGTGCCCTCCCGGCCCCCGGGACAGCATCGTGGGGGTGCTGGCTGGGCCCGGGAGGGCCTTGACCCCAGCAGAGCCCCCTGGAAGGCCTGGAGCCACCCTGCGTGAGGCAGTGGCTGCAAGCTGAAGAGTTTATTTTTTTAGGCGATTTTGTGTTGGGCCTGGGATGCTGGCCCTGAGGGCTGGGCCGTGGCAGGACAGCTCTGCTCCAAGCCGGGAGGGAGCTGGGGCAGTCCCAGCACCGGGCCTGCCGGGCCCAGGGGGCCACGCTCAGGTCAGCAGGGGCGCAGGGGTCCACCCTCCATCCGATCAACGTGCACTTTCTCCTTGAGTCCCGACATACCCGTACTTTATTTTACTACAATTACTGTAACTACTGAGTGTACGTATTACCAGGAGACAGGACGGCGTGTGCGTGGGCGTGAGCGACAGGACGAGGGCACCAGTGTGCCAGCGGATGTGTGCGTGAGTGGGCGTGAGCAGCGAGCAGCGTGGCGTGGGTGCAGCGGGTACGCACGGCGTGTGATTGGGCACAGGTCTGAGACGGCACGGACACCAGCGTGCAAGGGAAGGAGTCCAACGTGCAAGGGAAGGAGTCCAACGCAATAACCACGTCCCCCCACCCAGGCCACCAGCCCCCACCTGAGGGCCCAGCTTCCCGTGGGCACCCAGGGCTGGCGCTCGGAGGGTCTGTCCCTATTACCTCAGCCACGGTGACAACGTGACAGTATTAACAAGGTAGCACCGAGCATATCAATAAATATTATTCTGATACTGTGTGAGTCCGCATGGTCCGTCCTGCAGGAGGCCTGGGCTCTAGCAGGGCCTCTTACATCTGGGGGAGGTGCCCCCTGCCCTCCAGGTCACCTTGTGGGCCCTACTGCACCCACAGGGAGGCAGGGGTGCATAGGTGTAACTTGGGGTTGACATCCCATGACCTCTGATGTGCTTGCGCTGCAGGCCTGGGGATCATGCAGGGGAGCCCTGGGCTCACAGGCTCAGCAGAGATGAAGGCACAAGCCCCCAGGAAGCCCCATCAGGGGCTTGGGGACAGGGGCCCGTCTGGTACATGCATGGTGTGAGGCTGCTCCCGCTGCAGGGACCCAGGACCTGGGTGGGACAAGGCTGGTCTCACGGCCACACCATGGGGCCACACGCCCTCAGTCCCACCCAGTGGCTCCCAGGGTCTGAACACAGGCTCCTCAGAGCCAGGTGGCCACACAGCCAGGCCAGAAACTGTGGGTGCTAGAGCTGGGGGAAAGGGGCATGAGAGCAGAGAGGGCCCCCATGGGCGGCTGAGCCCTGCCTGGCCCAGCGCTGCACCCCCCTGCAGGCTGACCTCCCCCGGAGCCCGATGACCAGACAGTGACAGACAAGGGGCTCTGGGTTTTAAACATAGGTTTTATTGTCACTAGGGTCTGGCGAGGCCTGTGCGGGAGACTGCACCGTCAGGAGAGCTGGTCACTCAGCTCCCGATGGGGGGCAGGCCGTGCCCAGGCCAGAGGCCCTGGGGGTCGCCCTAGGAAGCAGCGCGGGAGGGGGTCCAGGACAGGAGCCTGTCCCGTGGTTTCTGCAGGAAGAACGGACAAGGCAGGTGGATGGGCTCAGGGCTGGCTCATGGGAACACCGTCTGCGGACTCCGGGGCTCTCCGGTCACCGGGCACCTGCCCTAGGTGGTGGGAGTGGGTGCGGACCCCGAGGGCGGGAGCCCCACGGAGGGTGCGGGCGGGGGCGCTGCGGTCTCCGGGCGGTAGCCCTGGGGGGGCCTCCTTCCAGGTAAGCCACCCCGCGGCGCCGTCAGAGAAGCAAGGCCCAGCGCCTGCTGCGGCGGGACAGCCCGGGGCCGGAAGGGACCCGAGCCCGCAGGCCTGAGCAGCGCCGCCAGCTCTGCAGGCCGGGACCCCCCCGCCCCCCGGGCGCCGGCTCTCCCCGCGCCCCGCCGCCCCGGCACACGGCCGCCCTCCCCTCCGCGCACGCCGCCCCGTGGCTCCTCTCGAGTTGCGGACAGTCGCAGAGCCCGGACGCCGCAGCGGGTGTGCCGCCGACCGGCCCCCCCCCGGCCGCGGAGCCACCTGCGTGTCCGTGTCCGCGGCGAGACGGGGGGCCCGGCTCGCGGGGACAGAAGAGGCCGAGCCGTCACCCCGCGCAGCGCCGCCCGCCCCGCAGGTGCCCCGGGTGCGCGCCCCCGTGGGCGCAGGCAGGTGCCCCGCTCCCGGTACCGGGCCCCGGCGGCTGGGCCCCCCGGAGAACCCCCGTCCCACGCAGCCACGGCGGGATCCGGCTCTTTCCGCGGGGCCGTCCCAGCGTGGACACGTCCCCCGACCCCTCCAGACCCGGACCGCGCCCGTGGGGACCGCGGAGGGGGCCGCGTGGTCGGAGCCCTGGGGCGGGGGGCGGGGGGGGGCCCAGGCCTCGGGAACCGGAGGCCGCGGAAGGAGGCGGGCGGCGGGACTGCTGGGCCTGCACCCACCGCGCCGAGGGGCGGCCGCGCCCCCCGCACCCCCCAGGCCGAGCCACGCGGGCGCCCCCCCTCCACCCCCATGCGAGCTGCCCCTCCCAGGCGATGGGCGCGAAGCTTCTCCGTGGACGTCGTGAGAACATCCGGGGCCTGGGCGCTGCGGCCAGAGACCCTAAGAGTCCTCGCAAGGCCGCCAGCTCCCGCAAAGCCCCGGGGACTCGAACTCGGGGCTCCACAGTCCACTCCTTCCTCTTGGACCTCCAGGCGCCGGGGGCGGGCCGGGCCAGGGCGGGGCTTCTCGCGCGCGGGCCCCTGGGAAGTGTAGTTCGGGGTCGCTCGCGCGCGGATCCCTGGGAAGTGTAGTCCGCGGGCGCTCGCGCGCGGACCCCTGGGAAGTGTAGTCCAGGGGCGCGGACCCGGCGCGCCGACGGAGCGGACGGACGGCCCGGGGAACTGCGCTTCCCGGCATGCCGCGCGCCGCCCGCCCCCGGCCCCGGCCCGTCCGGCCGCCCCGCCCCCGGTCCCGGCCCCGGTCCGCCCCGTCCGGTGGGGCGAGTAGCCGCATGGAGGCCGGCTGAGGAGCACCGCCCCGCCTCGGTACGCTGCGCGCCGCGGGCCCGGCTGACGGGCGGGGGTCGGGCCGGGTCGCGCTCGGGGTCGGGGGCCGCCTCGCCCCGGGCCGGGCCCAGCCCCCCCTAGCGTGGGCCCCGGGGCTGCAAGGGTCAGCGCGGGGCCGCGGGGGGCGCGCGGGGCAGGGGGGGCTCCCCCGGCGGGACCCGGGCCCCCGAGTGCGGCGGCGCTGCCCTGGAGGCCGGGGCCGTGGCCGGGCCGGCGGGGTCGGCGAGGCCGAGGCCTGCGCTTCGTGCGCGCGGGGCAGCGGCCGCGGCTGTAACTTCGTGCCGCAGAGCAGCGCGGTGAGCGAGTCGGGAAGTTGGGGGCGGGGCGGCCGCGGCGCGGCGTCGGGAGCGCGGCTCTGGGCTCGGCGGGCTCCGGCGCGGGGGTCCCGGGGCGGGGCCTGGACGGGAGGACTGCGGGGCGGGGCGGCGAGGGGACGCGAGCCCACCGGGTGGCAGAGGTGCGGGCGGGGCGGGGCTCCCGCCGATCCGGGCCAGCCTGGGGTGGGGGCGGGGCGGGGCGGGGCGGGGGCTCCGCGCACACCCACCCCCTGGGCTGCAGCCCAGGGCCCCGCCCGACCGACGGGGGTCGCCGGTGAAGGCGGTGTCTCTGCTTGCCGCTGGCCGTCTCGCCCCGACGGTGCCCCGGGATCTGCCCTGCCGGGGCCTTAGGACCGTCGTGGGGCCCCCGCCGTGACTTCCCGGGGCCCTGGTCAGCCCCCAAAAGCTCCACCGCCAAGCGCCAGCCCCGCGGATGGGGCCTCGGTCCGTGAGCCCGGGTACGTGGGTCAGCACCGGCTCCGGCTGCCCCGGCAGGGACGGGGCTGCCACTCACGCTCAGCTGCCGGTGGCCTCGGTGCGTCCGGAAATGGACGCCAACGCAACACGCTCAGACGCTATCATTCCATCATGTGGGTCAAGCTTACCCAGGGTTGCACCCCCCACGGGTCCCAGATGCCAAAGGGGCTTTTCCTGCTGTTGAGCAGGTAGCTCTACTGGAGGACAGGACAAGGCGGTCCTCTCGGGGCCCTCGGGGCCGTGGGGAATTCCCGCCGCTTCGGACGTGTCTTCTGGAAGCTGGTGGGTGACTCTGCTGCTGTCACCTGTGCGCAGGATCGTGACTCACAGAGCCAGGTCTTGGTGTGTCCCTACGGATGAGGACACAGCCTCGGAAGACTCATCTTACACTGTCCCCTGAAACCAGACTGTTGGTTGTGCTTGTGCCCCACGGGGTTCACTCCTGCCGCCCCAGAGTCCTCGAGGTCACGAACTGAAGTCTGAGCATGGCACCCATCCCGCAGCCAGACAGCTGGGCAGCAGGTCCCAGCAGCTCTGTCCTGGAGGCAGGAGCCAAGAGTCCTGGCAGGTGGGAGGTGGGGTGCAGCCCCAGGTGGCGCGTCTGAGACCTGGCCAAGCCCTGACCGCGTCCTGCCACATGGTTGCTGGCATCTGGCCCCAGGTCATCCTCGTGGACAGTCCTGCTTGGCAGTGACAGCTGGTCAGAGGGAGGGAGTGGCAGCTGGATGTGGCAAAGGACTCCATAGGCCACCAACTGTGGCGTGGCCAGTAGCAGGTCCGCACTGGACTGTGACATGGGAGGCAGCACATTTATGTCCCCTCGATGGTGTCAGCAGGGGTCTGTGTGTCGCTGCAGCATGCAGCGGTCTAAGAGCTGCTGGGACCTGTAGATCCGGAGAGCGAGGCGAGGAACCCGGGTGTGGACACCGGGTGGCAGCCACTGGGGGGGCAGGGAGATGGGGGCTGGACTCCGAGGTGGGGGGCCTTGCTTCCCTTGTGGCCACTGGGAGAGGCTCAGGCCCCAGGCGTAGGGGGCGGGGCTTACAAGCAATCACGTCCTGCAAGGCTACCGCCGGGGCACCCCACCTCTGGTCCTCCTGGCCAGGCCAGGCACCCACCTCCGCAGGGAGGGGGACAGAGAGCTCGAGGGGGCCCCAGGGCCTGGCACGGCAGCGGGGCGACGGCATCACACCTGATGGCCAGTGTGGCACCCCCGCGCCCCCAGCCTCCAGGAGGGCCCACGGGCAGGTGCCTGTGGCCTGTGCACAGTGGGGTCCGCCTGTCCCTGCACGCACAGGTCTCCCCAGGGCTTCGGAGGGCGGGGAGGGGTGGGGAGGGCTGGTGGCCACCACACCCTCGGGAGGGAGGGCAGCGGCCACGGCCACGTGGTGACAGGAGCCTCCCTGCCCGAGCACAGGATGTTTTCTTAAGAAGTTTTTCTGGTACCTTGGCAGCCTCGAGCTGCTTCCAAGTAAGAACCGTTTGCTTTTCGAGTAAAGCCGGACCAAGGCGCGTCACCTTCCGTTCCTCCTGGGCGCTCAGGAGCCTGGAGGGGCGGGGCGGGGCTCCTTGCTGCGCGGGGGGGGGGGGGCCGCGGCTTCAGGGCTCCTCCTGCGGGTATTTGGGTGGCACCTGGCGTTGGTGGGTGCTTTTTTCTATAAAGTGGGAAGAACAGGCTTGAGGGGGTCAGGCAGGAGGTTCTGGGGGAGGAGAGCCCAGGCCCTCCTGCCCCTCCCCAGATGCACTGTCTCCAGCACACACACACACACACACACACACACACACACACACACACCCCGGGCCCAGCTGCTTCTTTGGGCCCTAACTCAGTTCCTCTTTCTGACCCTGTGACTGAGGCTGCGTCTTTCAGAAACCCGGTGCCAGCCTCTCCCCCACCCCCACAGCTCCAGGCACGTCCCTGGACCCGGATGGCATTTGGTCAGAGCAGGAGGGAGCCCCGCCCATCTGTGAGCCTGGACACCGGGCTGGTGGCCATCCCTCCCGCTGCTGAGGAAGAAGCAGGGGCTGGGGCAGGAAGCCCCCGCGCCACCGCCACCGCCACGGCGGGACACAGCCCGGGCGGCCCAGTGCAACGGTGGGGCCCGGCGTCCAAGGGGCTGGGAGCCTGACACATGGCCTTGCTTACTTGTCACGGGCCCTTCCTTTTTATTGTAAAATGTTGGAAAGTGTCGGCAACAGAGAAACAAGTGCAGCCCAGCAGCATTGCACAGGCCCCCCCAGGCCCCCCAAGGCCTCGCTTCCCCAGGTTACCACCCCAGGCCTTGTACCTCCAGGCCTCCCTAGGCCTCGCTCCCCCCGGCCCCCCCCCCCCCCGCCTCGCTCCCCGAGGCCCCCTCAGGCCTCGCTCCCCCAGGGCCCCCTCCCCCCCAGCCCTGCTCCAGAAGCACAGACCGAGCCCCAGGCACTGCATCGGCCTGTCCCTGACAGGTGCAGATTCTCTAGAACCAAAGGTGGTTCATGCCACAGCTTGAAAGCAGCCGGCGTGGGTCTGCTCCGGGGGCTGGTCCCCACGGCACTGGGCGTCCCCGTCCTCAGGTGCTGTCACCCTGCACCCAGGCGCCGCCCCAGAGGCTCCATCGGGCTGGGCTGGGTTGTTCCACAGCGTCCTGGGGAAGCCGGGAATCCCATCCTGACACAGGCAGCAGCCCCTCCCCATCCTGGGTCCTGTGGGTCTGGATGGTCCGTGTCTGCATGGGCGCTCGTCCAGCCCAGGGGACACAGAGGACACCCCCCAGCTCACCTGCTGGGGCAAAGCCAGGCGTCCCCAGCCCTGCTCTTAGCCCACGGCACAGGGTTTCCAGATCCCTGAGAGCAGGGTCCCCCGTCTGCTGGGCCCAGAACCCCATGGCTGGTGACCGGCAGGTGTCATCTGCCTGGAAGGGCCGAGCCTGCGGCCCCGCCCACGGGTCCCCGAAGCAGAGGGAGCCCCATGCACAGCTGAGGCCCCGGGTGACCGCCTGCCTGTCTCCTCAGGCTTCGCTCGTCGGTGCAGGAGCCGCCGCCCAGCCATGGAGGGGGAGGAGGAGCAGCCACCCCAGGAGGTCAGGGACCCAGCCGATGCCGGGGTCGGGGTCTCAGGCTCAGGGTCCAGCCAGCCACTCAGCAGAGTGGGGGCCCCTCAGCGTGGCCGCCTGGGGGTGGGCTACGTACAGGCCACGATCACAGGCTTCAGTACTGGAGGGTGTGTGGAGCTCACGGTGGGGACGCGGTGCTGCCCCAAGCCCAGGCTGGTGCCAGGGAGGCGGGCATCCCGACTCAGACGTTCCCTTCTCTCTGCAGGGCGACGTGGAACCTATTGTGACAGTGGGGGTGTCAGAGGTGGTGCCCAGGGTGCTCGCCGGAGAAGCCCAGAACCTGTGTGCGCGCTCCTGAGATCACGCAGGGCCGGGCGGCTGGGTGGGATGGGGGAGCTCTAGAGCAGCAGCGGGTCCCCTGGGCTTGGAGCCCTGGGCGGCGGGGTGCACCCCCTGGCGGCAGATGCAGGGGTGCCAAGGTGGGGGCGGGGCGCATGCACGGTGCTTGGGGAGCTCGTGTGCACCTGGGCTCCGGGTGTCGCTCACCCGAGAGCCGGGAGCCCGAGTGGCCCGAGTGCGCCGCACCCACCCCCGCTGTCCTTGCAGCCGACGCGGACGCACTGACCCTCCTCCTGGAGATGAAGCTGAGGAGGCGGCGGGAGCGGCCCAGCCTGCCGCGCACCGTGACCGAGCTGGTGGCGGAGGATGGGAGCAGGGTGTACGTGGTGGGCACGGCGCACTTCAGCGACGACAGCAAGAGGGACGTGGTGAAGGTAGGGACCGGCCCCTGGGAGGGCTTCCTGGGGCCTCGTGCCTTCCCTGTCCAGCCGCTGGCAGAGCCGTTGTGTTGCCTCAGAGCAGTGGGGGCACCGGGGGCGGGGTGGGGCGGCGGGCTGAGCGGCGCGGCCCTTGCAGACCATCCGGGAGGTGCAGCCTGACGTGGTAGTGGTGGAGCTGTGCCAGTACCGCGTGTCCATGCTGAAGATGGACGAGAGCACGCTGCTGCAGGAGGCCAAGGAGCTCAGCCTGGAGAAGCTGCAGCAGGCCGTGAGGCAGGTGCGGTGCCGGGTGGCATGCTGCCCACCCTGGGGCACCCGGGCTGGGCCTTGGCCCAAGGGGAGAGCTGGAGTGGGCGCCCCGGGGCCCCGCACGGGCAGGGGCTGAGCTCAGCGCTGTCGGGCAGCCCCAGGACCCCTCCCGCACCCCTCGCTCACACCTATGTGTGCCGCTGGGGGTCGTGGCAGGGGACTGGGGCCTGGGCCTGAGGGGCACCCGCTGGGGATGCGGCCGCTGACGCGGGCTCCCTCCCCGCAGAACGGGGTCATGTCCGGACTCATGCAGATGCTCCTGCTCAAAGTGTCGGCGCACATTACCGAGCAGCTGGGCATGGCTCCCGGCGGCGAATTCAGGGAGGCCTTCAAGGAGGTGGGCCTGGGGCCACCGGGAAGTGGGGGGCCGGCGCCTGGGGGCTGCCCGGGGCCCAGCTGCCCCGGCCAACGCCCAGCCCTTGCCCCAGGCCAGCAAGGTGCCTTTCTGCAAGTTCCACCTGGGCGACCGGCCCATCCCCGTCACCTTCAAGAGGGCCATCGCGGCGCTGTCCTTCTGGCAGAAGGTCAAGCTGGCCTGGGGCCTCTGCTTCCTGTCAGACCCCATCAGGTAGGGCCCCTCACCTTCCGTACACAGCCCCACCCAGGAAAGGTGGCCCAGGGCCCACCGCGGGGTTCGTCCCCCCTTGTTCTGGGGCTAAGCCTCCTCAAACAAGGCCTTCCCGCCCCTTCCTTCCGCCGGGGGCCTGGACACAAAGGGTGCGGAGGTCCCTGCCCTGGGTCAACAGCACAAGCCTCCTGCTGGCTGCCCTGTGCCCACGAGGCTGGCAGCGTGCCCTCTGCCCCCAGCAAGGACGACGTGGAGCGGTGCAAGCAGAAGGACCTGCTGGAGCAGATGATGGCGGAGATGATTGGCGAGTTCCCTGACCTGCACCGCACCATCGTCTCGGAGCGCGACGTGTACCTGACCTACATGCTGAGGCAGGCCGCCCGGCGCCTCGAGCTGCCGCGCTCCTCTGACGGTGACGGCGACGGCTGGCCCGGGCGGGGGCTGTCCGGGCACCGTCGCCGCCAGGCCGGGGCTGACGTGTCGCTTCCCCCACAGCCGAGCCCAGGAAGTGTGTCCCCTCCGTGGTGGTGGGCGTCGTGGGCATGGGCCACGTCCCGGGCATCGAGAAGAACTGGACCACCGACCTCAACATCCAGGAGATCATGACGTGAGTACCGCACAGGCCGAGCGGCCCGGGGAGGAGGCTGGCCCGGGAGCCCGCACCCCCGCGCGCGGAGCCAGCCCAGCCCACCCTTCCTCCGCAGTGTGCCCCCGCCGTCCGTCTCCGGCAGGCTGTCCCGGCTGGCCGTCAAGGCTGCTGTCCTGGGCCTGCTGGGCTATGGCCTCTACTGGATGGGGCGCCGCGCCACCAGCCTGGTCCTGTCGCTGCCCGTCGCTCAGTACTGTCTGCAGACGGCGTCCACGGCCCGGCCGCACAAATAGGAAGGACAACCTCCCGGCCGCACCTGGGTGGCAGCCCGGGGGCGCTGGGGCCGGCCCCCCAACCAAGGAAGTCCCGGGCGCGACCCCCCGTGGGGGTCCCCACCCAGTCACGCCTGCCCTCCAACCCGCCCAAATAAAAAATTATTTAACTGCTCTGAGCTCAGGCCTCCCCGCAGCCCCTCCCCGCCCCTGCGGGACCGCTCCTGGGGTCACAGGCTCCCCTGCGTCAGGACAAGCTGGCAGGAGGGGCCGCGGGGGCACATCCGGCCGCCCCTACCTCACCGTGCCTTCCCCTCACGGGCAGCGACTCGCGGTGGGCTCTGGGCCTTCGGGGTCCCGGCAGGGCAAGCGCCGAGCCGCTCCTGGGGCTCCGGGGGCGCCGCTGCGATGGGACGCTTGGCCCGGCAGGGGCCGCCCATGGGTGCCCGCTCTGCCTGCAGAGACTGTGCTGTGGGCTTTTAAAAATGTCTGAAATTTTTTTTACTCAGGTAATTTTAACTTAAAACGAACTGAAGTAAATGTCAGGAAATACTAGCCTTAAATCCCACTGGGACAAAGGGTGTCAGGGCGGCGCGGGCGGGGCGCAGGTGGGCGAGCCCATGGGAGGCGGCGTGGGGTGGCCCCTGGACGCGGCCCCTCCGTCCGTCCACTCGCTCACCGCTGGGACCCTCCCTGGGGCTGCCCCGCGCCACCTCCCCGACACCTGGTGCGTGGTCGCCACTTTGCACACACGCGGCAGGTGCCTGCCGCCCCCGGCCCCCCACATGGGGCTCCCGGCCTGGGCACGTCCAGGGGGGTGATGCGGCGGCCGCCTGGGGCGGGGATCACGCCGGACTGTTTGTGTTGACTCCGTGTCCGACCAAATCCGGGGCAGCTTCGGCCATGAGCCACGCCAGACGGTGTTCTCCCTGTCACATACACACATGTACTCGTTCCTTAGAAACCAAAATAAAGTCTAATTTTGGAAGCTCCTGTTTTGTGAAATGTGTGGAAACGGGAGTCAGGTGCCACCCACCCCACCCCCCCACCCCCCCCACCCCCGGGCTTCTGTGCACGGGGCGGGGCGGGAGGGGGGGAGTGGGCCGGGGACGCCCTCAGCACGGAGGATCCGGGCACAGGGGCCGCAGCCAAGGGGAAGTGCGCTCTCGGGGCGCCCCTGCCCTGCCCTCCTGCCGCACCTTCGGGCCCCCCCAGCACGAGGGAGGAGAGGGGCGGGGTGAGCCCGGCACCTGCACAAAAGGAGCCAAAGGAGCCGGGGCCCAGGGGCTCAGATCTTCCCCAAAGGCCAGCCGTGAGCACGCAGGGTGGAGGTGCCCCGAGGCCGTGGCCCCCCACCCGTGTCCGCGCCCCCAGGAGCCATGGCTGCCAGCCCCGTGCTGGGTCTTGCTGCTCTCCTGTGCCTCTCGGTGCCCCAGGCCAGCTGCCTGGTGCGGTTTCGACGGCCGGTAAGGGGCGGTTGCCGACGTGGGCCAGGGCCTCCCAGAGCTCCCGGCCGGCCTCTCAGCGGCCCCCTCTCCCCACAGGTGCAGGTGGCGCTTCTGGAACCCCAAGGTCTGGTGAGGCGGCTGAGGGAGGCCGGGGCCCAGGCTTGGCAGCCCCCAACCTGCCCCACAGCTCCCCCTACCCCGAGGGGATAGGGGCCTGGGCCCCTGGTGCTCCCACATTAGGGCCCCCCGGGCTTGGGGGGCCGTCTGGCGGCTGCCGGCTAGGAAGGGAGGGGCCCAGGACTGGCCTTCGGGGCAGCAGGGGAGGCCCGGGGCTGTCCAGGGGCCGCAGGCAGGGTGGAGGGGAGGGCTCCGGTCGCGGGGGGATTGCCGCCGTCTGAGTGCCCCTGGCTGTGTGTCCCGCAGGGAGGGACTGCTCTCACATCTGGGCGGGGAGCCCCGGCGCCCCCAGCGGAGTGTACACTGTCCAGCCGGCCGGAGCCGCCACCCCGTTCCAGGTGGGTGGCCAGGTGGGCGGCTGCCACCGTGGGGGCCTGGGGAGCTGGACGGTGTGACCATCCAGCTAGCCGGGCCGGGCAGCCGGGGGAAGCCTCGGGGAGACTGAGCCCCCCGGGAGACCACGTGAAGGGAAGCAGCAGCCACGTGGCAGGGTGAGAGCTCCGGGACCGAGCAGCCTCCCGGGGTGCAACCTTATCGACGCTTCCCAGAACTCGAGTTTAATATGATGCAAGTTTATATAACATTACAAGTAGAAAAACAAAGTTTCAGTTTTCAAATACAAAGTGTTTCCCGGAGAACAGGGAGACCTGTAGGCCCCATGCCAAGTGCACGCCCCTCCCCCAGGTCCTCTGTGACATGCACCCGGATGGCGGCTGGACGGTGATTCAGAGTCGCAACTGGGGCCGCGGGAGGCCCCTGGACTTTGAGAGGTGCTGGCAGGAGTACAAGCAGGGCTTTGGAGACTTGAGAGGTAGGACACGCTCCTGCGGGGACCGGGCCGACGGCGGGGGCGGCCAGCAGTGGCCCGTCCCACAGCTGTGCTGCCTGATGGCCCGTGCCCGCAGGTGACCACTGGCTGGGGCTGCAGCACATCTCTGACCTGACGTCCCAGCCGGGCCTGCGGGTGGAGCTGAGGGTGGACCTCCTGGACGTGGACAACCGCACGCTGCACGCCCACTACGACCACTTCCACGTGGATGGGGAGGCCCAGTTTTACCGGCTGAGCCTGGGCCTCTACTCGGGGAACGCAGGTGAGCGCTTCGGAGGGGAGGGACCCAGCGGGCTCAGGGAGGGGCTCAGGGAGGGGCTCAGGGAGGGGCAGTCCTGCCACAGGGCCAGGGCAGGCAGGGAAGGATGGGTTCCCAGCTTTCCGGCCCACACCTGCCAGTCTCTGTGCTTGGGGAAACACTCGCTCCCCAAGCGCCCGCCCTGGGGTCCCTGACGGCAAGGCAGCGGGTGCGGCCAGAGGGGCAGCTAGCCAGCACCCACGCCGCCACCGCACACAGGAGACGCGTTCCGGGGCTCGGGCCACACGGACAACCAGGAGGGCTGCGGCTTCAGCACGCTAGACCGTGACCACGACCGCTGCTCGCCCTGCACGGACGGCGCCCAGACCTTCGCCAGCTGCAGCCACGATCGCTCGGGCTCCGGGTGGTGGTACAGCGACTGCGGCCACGCTGACCTCAACGGGCCATGGCCAGAGCGTGAGGGGGCCATGTCGGGCATGCGCTGGGCAGCTGGCAACCAGCAGCCCACCTTAAGCTCCTCCGTGCTGCGCCTGCGCACAACTGCTCCCCGCGAGGCCTAGGCCCGCGCCCATGGGCACCTGAGCCTCATTAAACGTACCAGCCTGGCTGTCCGCTGTGTCTTCCTCGGGGTCAGAACCGAGAGGCTGCCGAGCTCAGCTCCGGCCCAGCCTGGCTGCTCAGACCCTGCGCTGTCCATGGAGGGCACCTCCACCCAAAACAGCCCTGGGGGCATCCGTGAGGCCGCGCAGCCCAACGTTTAGGCCAGAAGCAAGGCCCCCAGGTGCCATAAGGCACTAACCCTTGGTGCCGACCTCCTGGAACCCCTGGCACCCCCCAGGTGCCTCCACTAGCTGTGAACCCAGGCCCACCAGATTCCAAGGTGTGGGTAGCACAGTGGGGTGAGGGGCAAGGAGATGGGTCAGAAGGGCCTGGGGAAGGGGGGGGGGTGACACTAGGGTCAGGCCAGGTCCCCTAGGCAGGTAGGAAGGAGGCTGGGACTAGGGGACTCTGCCAGCAGGCCAAGCGGACAAGACCGCAGGCAGCCCAACATCAGGCTGCAGGAGAAGACCCCGGGGGATCGGCGCCCACAGGGACCTAACACGGAAGGCGGTGCCCCCGTGCACCCCCGGGGTGAGGCCTCGGAGCTGCAGAGGGGCTGGCAGGCACAGACGCTGCACCTGACGTCTGGGAAGCCACGTGCTGGGCTCCTGGGGCGAGGGCACAGTCCAGCCGCGAGGGAGCCCGTGTGTCTGTGCTCCTGGCCTCAGGTTTTAGTGGGAGGCCAGCGCCGGGGCCGCGGGGGCACCGGGAAACCCCTGCAAGGACCACTGGCTCCCTGCCGCCATCCGGGTGTAAGGCTCCTCTGAGGGCCGCACCGGGGCACCCTGCAGCAGTCACGCAGGTGCCTTCCCTGGGCAGACGCTGCAAGGCCAGGCTGGGCCCCCAGCCCCTGGGCAACCATGGGGAGGGTCCCAGGACCCGCAGCCCTCGAGCCCGGGATCAGAGACACGGGAAACGGGAGGAGCTGGGTTCAGGGCGGTGCTATGCCAGAAGGGCAGAGGGTGCTAAGAGGTCACCCAGGGGCCCCCCCTGGGTGGACCATGCGGTCCAGGGGCGCAGGGGAGGCACCGGCCTCCGCTCCGGCTTCGCCCGGGGGCTCCTCCTGCGGGGCCGCACCGACCCGGACCCGGACCCGGACCCGCGCGGACAAACCTCCCCTGTCCGCTCCGCCCCGGTGCCCCGCGCAGCCGGGAACCGCCCAGAGGCCGCCCCGGGTCACCCGGGCTGAGGCGCCCCTGACGGTCTACAGTCGCGGGCGCCCGGGTGCTCTTCCCTCCCGCCCCCGCGCCCACCCCCCGAACCCCGCCCTCCGGACCCCCCAATCCCCGGATTCCTCCGGGCGCCCCCCGCCCCCGGAACGCCCCGAGACTCCCGGAATCCCCCCGGCCCCCCGACCCCCGGATCTCCCCGCCCTCCTGGACCCCCCCGACCCGCGGACCCTCCACCCCCCAGGTCCCCCCGCCCCTAGGACGCCCCCCCGACCCCCGGATCCCCCCGGGCCCCCCGACCCCCTCGCCGCGGCCAATCAGAGCCAGGCTTTGGAGGGCGCGGCCCGCGCAGGCGCACGAGCAAACGCCACCCGGCGGCTGCGCAGCGGGGCGGGCCGCGGCTTCCGGTCGGGGCGGAGCTTCCGGTCGGGGCGCAGGGGCTTCCGGCGCCGCAGATGGCCGCGCTCCGGGCCGCGCTCAGGGCCTTGTTAGCGGCCCCCCGAGCCCGGTCGCCGCCACTGGGCCGCCGCCCGCCGCCCGCGCCCCGCTCCGCCTCGGCCGCCGCCCGCGGCGCTGCCATGGAGCCGGCGCCCCGCTGGCTGGCGGGGCTGCGCTTCGACAACCGCGCCCTGCGCGCGCTGCCGGTGGAGACGCCGCCGCCCGGCCCCGAGGGCGCCCCGTCCGCGCCGCGGCCCGTGCCCGGGGCCTGCTTCAGCCGCGTGCGGCCCGCCCCGCTGCGCCAGCCGCGCCTCGTGGCGCTGTCGGAGCCCGCGCTGGCGCTGCTGGGCCTGGGCGCGCCGCCCGCCGACGCCGCCGCCCGCGAGGCCCGGGAGGCCGAGGCCGCGCTCTTCTTCAGCGGCAACGCGCTGCTGCCGGGCGCCGAGCCCGCCGCGCACTGCTACTGCGGCCACCAGTTTGGCCAGTTCGCGGGGCAGCTGGGCGACGGCGCCGCCATGTACCTGGGCGAGGTGTGCACGGCGGCTGGCGAGCGCTGGGAGCTGCAGCTCAAGGGCGCGGGCCCCACGCCCTTCTCCAGGTGGGCCGGGGGCCGGGGGAGGGAGGAGGGGAGGGACCGGGTAGGGAAGGGGGAAGGAGCTGGGGGACGGGGAGGGGAGGCAGGGGGAGCTGGGGGGCGGGGCCAGGGCCGGGTGCAGTCCCGCAGCCTCCCTCCCTGGCTCCCTGGCTCCCTGGCTCCCTGGCTCCCTGGCTGGGCCTGACACGGAGCTGCAGTGATGTGGGGACTAGAACAGGTGGGGCGACCCCAGTCTCCAGGCCTGGGAACCAACTGCCTGTGCCGAGGCCCCAGCCCCTCCCCTGCCGCGGGGCTGCAGCCACAGGGCTGCAGCCAGGTGCCCCCGATGCCCTTTGACCTCTCCACTGTACACAGAGGGTGCAGCCAGGTGCCCCGACGCCCCTCCACCTCCACCGCACAGGGAGGTACAGCCAGGTGCCCCAGACGCTCCTCAACCAGGACCACACAGGGAGGGTGCAGCCAGGTGCTCTTGATGACCCTTGACCTGGACCTCACAGGGAGGGTGCAGAGAGGTGCCCCAATGCCCCTCGACCTCCACCACCCAGGGAGGGTGCAGAGAGGTGCCCTGATGCCCCTCGACCTCCACCGCACAGGGAGGGTGCAGCCAGGTGCCCTGATGCCCCTCGACCTCCACCGCACAGGGAGGGTGCAGCCAGGTGCCCCCCACGCCCCTCCACCTCCACTGCACAGGGAGGGCACCCCCACCCCCAGCTCCTCCCTCCAGCAGCTGCTCCACCCTCCACGCATAAACCACGGGAATTTTGGAATCAGCTGTGCGGGAGCACAGCCACTGCCCCCCCCCCCCCCCCCCCGAGGCAACGTGTTTGCGGGCAGCCCCCGGGGCAGCGCCTGGGCCTGTCTGCTCCCCCGGACGCACACAGCGTGTGGTCAGAACCCTGCGCAGGGACAGGATCCCTCAGGGCCACTGCTCCCCGGGGCCGGTCTCCAAGCACCTGTGGGCCGGACCGGGCAGCCTGACGCGCAGGGGCCCTCGGAGCTGTAGCGGCTCATAGCGCACACGGTCAGCCAAACCAGCCACATTTGTTAAATGCTTGTTCAATGGCTAAAAAAGTTACAGCCAAGTTGCCATTTTCTGTTCAAAGAAATCCTGAGGGCAGGTGTCTCCCCTGGCCACTTCCCTGTGCCCAGCCCTCCTCCCTCTAGGAGCTGAACGGGTCCTGCACCCCCTGCCTGCCGCCCAGCAGCTCCATCTCTGGCCCCCAGAAGAGCTCGTTCTTCATCCTCTAGTTTCCAAATGGCTCTATCTCTAGAAGTGTCCTGAGTTCAGTTTGGCACCACCGCCACCCACCACAAACACCTTGCTCAGAGCTCTCCACACCTCTGCCCCTTCAGAGGATATGTAAATGCTTCTCACCTGGGGGCCTGCTCGTTCTCTGAGCATCTTTAAACTTTGTGTATTCATTTCAGTAGTTTGTTTTTTCCAGTTACAAAGACAAACCTCTTGGGAGAGTGATCAGCCATTGGATGTTTTTTATATTTGAAAACTTGAGTGTTAAATCTCGTATTTCTAGATTTGAGATCCACTAGAATATTTTTCTTTAAAAGAAAAGGGTCAGGGATCCCTGTGTGGCGCAGCAGTTTGGCGCTTGCCTTTGGCCCAGGGCGCGATCCTGGAGACCCGGGATCAAATCCCACGTCGGGCTCCCGGTGCATGGAGCCTGCTTCTCCCTCTGCCTATGTCTCTGCCTCTCTCTCTCTCTGTGTGTGTGACTATCATAAAAAAAATAAAATTAAAAAAAAAAAAAGAAAAGAAAAGGGTCAGTTAACCTTTACTCAGCTTGGCACCCACCCCCCGATGTGTTTTGGGGTCCCCAGCCTCAGCAAGGCTGACATCCAACGTGGCTGTGAGTGGCTTCCAGCCAGCTCCTGCTGGATCCCCAGATAAGGATTTGGTGGGGTGGGCAGGTGACTTCATGCCTGTGCTGCCCCCTCTGCCTGCTGGAGGGGCTGAGATTTCAGAACATGCTTCTCCTGGCAGGTACAGAATACCTTGTCCTCAGCTGGGTCCATCCTCGCAGCTCTGCTGGGGAACAGACACGGGTGTGCAGGAGAAAGGACTGCTGTCATGTGTCCTTTTGGCCCTGTGGGTGCCTGGCTGCCCTCTGAGGCCCTTTATCCTTGCTATGTAATGGTCCAGTTCTGGCTTTTGCCTTGGGAAGAAGACAGGCTGCTTATTTTCAGGACCAGTTTTACCAGATTCAAGATTAAATTGGGCTCTGCTGGCTTCCTGCTGAACACGAAATCTAGCTGGGTGAGGGGATTCCCAGGACCAGGGAGGAGTGGATTGACATTTGACAGTAGGTTTCCTTGTCACAGTTCTTTATATAGAAGGTAAATGGAGTGCACCTGTCCCACTGGCCAGAGGCTGACGCCGTGAGCCCTGGGGTGACCGCCAGATCTGGTTTCTAGAGGTGTCACTCACACTGGGATGAGCCACACTCAGGCAGGGAAAGGCAGGGGGCCTAGATGTATCTTCACAGTGAGGGCTTGCAAAACTCTGAGCACCCGTGATCATATCAGTATATGCAGCATACATACAAAGGATTTGACAAAATAGAGTGCCCATTCTTTTTTTTTTTTTTTTTTTTTAATTTTTATTTATTTATGATAGAGAGAGGCAGAGACACAGGCAGAGGGAGAAGCAGGCTCCATGCACCGGGAGCCCGATGTGGGATTCGATCCTGGGTCTCCAGGATTACGCCCTGGCCCAAAGGCAGGCGCTAAACCGCTGCGCCACCCAGGGATCCCTAGAGTGCCCATTCTTGACAAAAACTCAGTAAACTAGGAAGAGAGGAATTTCCTTAAATTGATAGTACCTCCAGAAAACCGACAGCTAACATCTACTTGGTGAGAAGAGGCTGGAAGTTCTACTAAGATCAGAAACAAGGTAAAGATGTTTCCCCCACCATTACCTTTCAGCATCAGACTGGAAGTCTTAACTAATGCAGTAAGACAAGAAAAGGAAATTAAGGGTATACAGATTGAGATGGAAGAAATAAAACTCTTTGCAGATGAACATGTATGTAGAAAATCTCAAAGATCTGATGAAAAAGAACTAATAAGCAGTTACAGCAAGATTTCAGGAGGTAAACTTATTACAAAGTCAGTCACTTTACTGTATACGAGCAATGAGTGATTGGAATTCGAAATTATTTTTTAAAGATTTTATTTATTCATTCATGAGAGAGAAGTCCCCAGTGTGGGACTCAATCCCGGGTCTCCAGGATTACACCCTGGGCCGAAGGCAGACACTCCACTGCTGAGCCACCCAGGCATCCCAGAACTTGAAATTAAAAACAATATTATTACCATTATTACTCCTCAAAATGAAATACTTAGGTACAAATCTAAGAAAATACGTACAAGGTCTTTAATGAAGAAAACTACAAAACTGATGAAAGATCCCAAAGAACAAAATAAATGGAAAGATGTATCACATGTCCATGGATGAGAAGACTCAATGTTGTCAGAATGTCAGTTCTTCCCAGTTTGTCTTGTAGATTCAATACAATCCCAATCAAAATCTCAGTAGGTTATTTTAGACTTACAATAACCAACATAATATTGAAGAGCAAAGTTGGAGGACTGACGCTACCTGACAAAAGCCTTACTGTGAAACTATAGTAATCAAGAAAATGCACTGTTGTTGAAAGAATAGATCGATGGAACAATGGATAGATCCCCATGATGTAGTTAACTGATCTTGACAAAGAAGCAAAGATAGTTGTTTGAACAGATGGTGCTGGGACAACTGGGCATCTGCACACCAAAATATACCCTTATACCCTTCACAAAAATGAACTCAAAAGGGATCACAGACCTAAATATAAAATGCAAAATTATAAAACCCCTAGAAGATAAGATAGAAACCCCAGAGGACCTTGGGTTTGGACATGATTTTTTAGACACATACACCAAAGGCAAGATCCATGAAGGAGGTACTGATCAGCTGGACTCCATTAAAGTTAAAACTTTTGCTCTGCAAAAGACAATATCAAGAGAATGAAAAAAAACTAGACTGGGAGAAAACGTTTGTAAAAACGTGATAAAGGACTTACTCAAAGTATACGAAGAACTCTCAAAACTCAACTGTAAGAAAACAAGGACTGAGATGGGCTAAAGACCTGAACAGATATGTCCCCAGAGAAGAGACAGAGTTGGAAAATAAGCACACACAAAGGAGCTCAGCGTCATGTGTCATCAAATGCAAATTCTGACGACAGTGAGCCAGCACGGCACACCTATCAAAACGGCCCAAATCCAGAGGCCTGGCCACACCAAGTGCCGGTGGGCATGGGGGCCAGCAGGAGCGCACACTCGCTGACTGCCACGCAGGGTGGCGTGGCCACCGCAGAAGGCAATTGGGCAGTTTCTTACAAAAGTAAACATGCCATACGATCCAGCAGTTGTGCTTCTTGCTATTTACCCAAAAGATTGAAAACCTGTGTCCACACAAAGCCCTGTGCACAAATGCTCATGGCAGGTTTATCCTTAATTGCCCAAACTTGGAAATGACCGACATGTCTCTCGGTCAGTGAGTGGATACGTGACGTGGGGTCCATCCAGACAGTGGGATCTTGTTCAGCGCCAAAGAGAGACGAGCTACCAAGCCGTGGGAGACACAGAGTGGGGCACCTGGGTGGGTTGCTCAGGTGAGCATCTGGCTCTGGTTCTCCCTCTGGGTCTTGATCTCAGGGATCCCCCACGTTGGGTTAAAAAAAAAATGACATGGAGGAACCGTAAATGAAAGATGCCAGTCTGAAAAATCTGTGTGCTGTAATGGTCACATTCCAGAAAAGGCAAAGCTGTGGAGACGCATGAAAGATCAAGGGTTATAGGGGAGGGAGGAACCGGCCGGGAGGCTGCTCCGAGTGATGCCATCACCCGCCTCCACTTGTCCCACCTCCGTCCGAGCGCACGGAAGGGAGCCCTGGCGGAGACGGCAGTGTGTATGACGGGGACGTGTCCGTGTGAGTCCATGGGTCGTAACAGGTGTGCATTGGTGGTGGTGGGGACAGTCGAGGGGGCTGGGGGTGGACGGGAACTCCCAGTACTCTCCTCGGGGCTCTGCTGTGAGCCTGAGGTTGCTCTGGTCCACAAGGGCTGTTCTTGAAAGGATGGAGGTCCTGCGTGAAGGCCCGAGGCACGCAGGGCAGCCGACGACATCCGATGCTATGGGTGATGCTGACCTAGGTCATGGCGAGAGCACCTAAAGTAGAATTGCGGGTTGCGGCGGGGGGGGGGGTGACCTCGTGGTGCAGGTCCTGCTGGGAGGCCTGACGGAGCCCTCACTGTCCCTGGCATTAGTTGGGCCTCCAGCTGCAGGCCACGTTCGGGGCCGTGGGCATCCAACATCCTCTAAGCTAGGGTCCTCCTGCAGTGACGCTGCAGCTGCCGGTGAATGGTTTCCAAAAAGCCTTTAGGACGTTGTGAGTCAGTCCCTCCTGCGTGATGCCGCCGTGACCTGCATGTGTGATTTCAGGCAGGCTGATGGCCGCAAAGTCCTTCGGTCGAGCATCCGGGAGTTCCTGTGCAGCGAAGCCATGTTCCACCTGGGCATCCCCACCACGCGGGCCGGGGCCTGCGTCACGTCCCAGTCCACGGTCGTCCGAGACGTGTTCTACGACGGCAACCCCAAATACGAGAAGTGCACGGTGGTGTTGCGGATCGCTTCCACCTTCCTGAGGTAACACTGGGGCCCCAGGGCTGTGCGCGTGCTTCCCGGAGCTGCAGGTGGTGCAGGTGGCCAGGGGCCTGCTGGAGAGGCTGCCCCGTGGAGCCCCACGCGCTGGGACCCCATCCCTGCCGGGCCCGGAGCCGCAGAAGTGGACGGCCCACTGGGTCAATGCCGGGCACCCGCGGTGGGGCGCGGGGCCTCTGGGCAGGAGCCCAGGCCTGCTGTGGAGGGCCGGCTGCTGCGCGCCCTCCCTGGCCAGCCCTGCTCACGCCCCGCGCAGCAGCCTCTGTCCTCTGGTTCCTGTCCTGGTAGCTCCCCAGTGTCACCTGCTGCCTGGCACCGTATGGTTCCCCGTGCTGTGGAGCCAGGACCCCGTGGCCCTGGCCCACGCCCGAGGCTGACAGTCCCTGGCTCCTGCTCTTGTCCTCTGGGGGTGGAGGAGCCAGGGCACTCACCTGCCTCCGCACGGAGACCCCGGCTGCTTCCCTCACAGCACTGCTGGCCGGCTGACCACATGGCGCTCACCGCTGGTGGGAACGCCAGTCGGTGAGACCTAGGACATCTCCGCACGTGGCCTCAGGCCCCCTGGGTGACACGATCACTACAGGACGCCGGTTGCTGACCTGCCCCTAGACGCGGGGGTGAGCACAGAGCCCTCCTTGCGCCCCAGGGTCGGTCGTGCCTTCCTCAGCCTCCCCCAGCCCGGCGTGTGGGGGACGTGACCAAAGGCGAACGGTCTGCATGTCCCCAAAGGACATTGGTTTCCATTGGTTTTGCTTTAACTGGGGTGCTCTTCCCAGCCTGGGCCACGAGACCCTGCGGCCAGCGTCCTCACGAGGGCTGGGGTCTCATCTAACCTGCCTGACCTCGTTCTCCCTGCAGGTTCGGATCCTTTGAAATTTTTAAGCCTGCAGATGAGCACACAGGCCGCGAGGGCCCCAGCGTGGGGAGAAACGACATCCGGGTCCAGATGCTTGACTACGTCATCGGCACCTTCTATCCTGAGATCCAGGCCGCTCACGCCGAGGACCGTGTACAGAGGAACGCCGCCTTCTTCCGGGAGGTAGGTGGGCCACACAGCAGCACCGCGGCCCTGGCTGCCAGGACATGGGCGACTCGCCCGTGGACACAGCTTCTCACTTGGCTCCCTGCCCGGCTGCCTGAGTCGCTCCCCTGTCCCGAAGCCTGTGACCACTTGTTGGCTTTGAGCGGACAGACTTCCCGGCAGTGTTGCGTAGAGGGTCGGGTCCCAGGACACACCACGGATCACTTGGTTTCGGCGACACTGGCGAGTCCTATGCCCCGCCAGGTCCCGTGGGGAGCCGTGAGGGAAGGTCTCTACGTCAGTGGGTGCCGGGTACCTGACCGTGCACCCTGTGTCCGCCCGGGTCACGGCCACGCCTGGGTCCAGTCCACACTGGTGAGCTCAGGTGTGGCTGGCACCCCGGGCAGGATGGATGTCTCACGCGACGTCCCGAGACCGGGGCCTGTGGCGTCCGTGGGAACAAAGAAGACAGGGCCGGCAGATGAGTGCTATGCATGTGTGGGGCCTTGTCCCCCCAGGCTCCAGGCTGCCAGGAGGCATCTCGGGGTTTGGCTCACATCGCGGGGGGTGACTGGGCAGGTGAAGCCAGAGGACCACGCTGCCTGGGTCCTGGAGGGTCCTTGGCCTGACGCGGTGTGCCGTGCGCGGGGCCGCAGGGCATCTGCGTGCCTCGCCCGACCAGAGTCAAGGAATGTCAGGGTTCCTGACGCTGTTGATCTCGTAAGAGCCAGAATCGGTGAGCATGTAAGAGGCAGGTGGCTGAGCGGACAAGCGGAGCCCTCGTGCATACCTCCTCCAGGGTGCTTTCTCCTTACACGTTCCCACGCATCCTTCCCTGCGGTGAGCGCAGCGAGGGGCCGGGCCTGGGGCTCACGGGGGGCAGAGGGCCCACCTGGACCCGTCCCGCTGCAGGTGACCCGTCGCACAGCGCGGATGGTGGCCGAGTGGCAGTGCGTGGGCTTCTGCCACGGTGTGCTCAACACAGACAACATGAGCATCGTGGGGCTCACCATCGACTACGGGCCCTTCGGCTTCCTGGACAGGTGGGCAGCGGGGCCAGCCTGCGGGCACCCCGGGTGCCAGGACCCCCGGGTGCAACCTGCCGTGTGCATGGCGGCTGGCGTCCGCACTCAGTGCAGTGTTCAGCTCCTGGCAGTGCCTGGTTGGCCGTTCCCAGGAGCACGAATCCCTTGGAAGGCATTGAGCGGAGGGGCCTGCTTTCCCGGGGGGACAGGGGCAGGGGCCTGGGCAGGGGCGTGGCACGGAGAGGTGGGGCGGCCCCATGCTCTCAGGGCAGAGTGGAGCCTCAGGGGCCGGCCCACAGTGGCCACGTGGACAATCACGGCCCCCCCACCCTGGCCCCAGGTACGACCCTGACCACGTGTGCAATGCCTCCGACAACACCGGCCGCTATACGTACAGCAAGCAGCCTGAGGTCTGCAAGTGGAACCTGCAGAAGCTGCTGGAGGCCCTGGAGCCCGAGCTGCCCCGTGAACTGGGTGAGGCCATCCTGGCCGAGGAGTTTGACTCCGAGTTCCACCGGCATTACCTGCAGAAGATGCGGAGGAAGCTGGGCCTGGTGCGGACGGAGCTGGATGACGACGGGGCGCTGGTGGCCAAGCTCCTGGAGACCATGCACCTAACCGGTGAGTGTGGGCAGGCTGCTATGCCACGTTGCCAGCCCGGCCGCCTCGGGTTGGCAAAGCAGACACCACGTGAGGTTGACCATTGTCACCATGAGGGGAGCCGCTCGGGGGCACCCAGGACATTCACCCCGTGGTGCACCTGTCACCCTGTTCCCTCCAGAACGTTTCCGTCTCCCCAGTGGGACACCCTGTGCTTGTTTCCTCCTCCCCCCACCGCCACCCGGGCACCCCGTTTTTCCGTCTGTGGGTCGGATCCTGTGGGGACCTTGTATGAGGTAGACCCGTCCAGGGTGTGATAAGGGTGGTGCTGGCTCTCTGCGTGGCGGGGTCCACGTTCTGTTCCTTCTACGGCCGCATGACTGTCACGGCCCCTCGCATGGACGGCCGCGCTTTGCTGCTGCGGAGCGGAGACCGATGTACACGCATCTGCTCGAGTCCTTGCTTTCGACTGTGGGGCCGTGCTTCGGCGTGGACGGCGACCTGATGCGGAGCCCCCGGCTTGCTCAACCAGGAACCACCAGAACTGCTGGTGGAAGCAGCCACGGTGGGCATCCGTGTCTTACAGGGCGCTCAGCGTCTCTGGCTTGTTCAGATATGGCTTCTACGAGATTGAGAACGTTTCCTTCTGTTCCTAGTTTGTGTTCGCTATGGAAGTTCTTCCCATTTTGCACCCACTGAGATGAACACACAGTCGTCGTTCTCCCTCCGGGTCCTGTCGTGAGCAGTTATGCCTCCATGGTGACGGGCGGCAGGCTGCTCGGCACACACGGACTTCTTACATCCTGGGGCTGGAGGCCGGACATCAGGGCAGATGGGGCCATGGGCTCAGGTTGCGGGTGAGGGAGCAGCACAGACCCCACGGGACATCTTCAGCTTTGCTACACAGGCACTGCTCCCCTGAAGTGCATCAGGAGGTGTTCCCTCCTGGTCTTTGGAAGTTTGAGGACCGGATCTGATGCTCAGGTGTCTGGCTCACCGGGGGGACTGTCTGGTACTCCGTGTCCCTGCAGAGGGTTCAATTCGGCCTCCTCGCAGCTTACAGAACTGCTCGGAACCGCTCGGACTTTCTGGGTCCGTTCGGGCCGACAATGTTTCTAGGAGCTTGTCCGTTTGCTCTTATACCCGACGCACTGGCATGTGACCATGCGGAGCTCCCTACAGTCTGTCTTCTGTTCACTCGTCACGGCTGCACGTTCGTTTCTGATTTTAGTTACTTGTCAGTGGCTTCAAGTCCATCTCGTTGGTCTCTTCAGAGAACCAGCTCTTTGTTTCAGTGATTCTCGCTTGTTCGGTTCCCTCACTGATCTCTGCCGTGCCGTGTTTCCTTCCTTTCTGCTAACCTTAGTCCTTTTTGCTTTCCATCTAGTTTCTTAGGTATAGGATTGGAGGCTTTGTTTTCTGAGATGCACCTGACCTGTAGGAGTTCAGGTGTACCTGAGTGCACACCGACTTCCATCCCCACACAGCTGCAAAGTTCTTTATCTTGTGACAAAACAGGTCTGCTCTTCTGATGTAGCTGATGAGCACCTTCAATGTCCCACTGCTTTTGCGGCCTCCTATAAATTTCGGTATTTATGTTTCCCACATTTTTCCTGCCTGTAGGTATTTTCTCGTTTCCCTCTGAATTTCTCTTTGGACACACTGGTTAGTTTACACATGATCTGCAAATTCTCCAGCTTTCCTCCACAGTCTTCCTTCCGTGGTGGTTGGAGATTCGTCCTCTGAGCAGATCAAGACTTCCTCTGTGGCTGAACCTGTCCGTCCCGGAGGGGCCAGCAGCCCCCTCGGCGTCGGCTGACCATCTGGACGTTCCATCCATTATCCAAAGTGGGGTGCTGCAGCCTCCCGCGCCCTCAGGGCACCGTGCTGGTCCTCCTTCCATGTTACGAACATTTGCTTTGTGTGTCTCGCGCTGGCTTGGCCTGTGCACCTGTCACATCTTGATGAATGGACTGTCCGTCGCTACAGCCCTGGCGGTGCATGGTCTCCTGCGGAGGCCCCATGTCTGACGGTGGCAGGGCTGGCCCAGCTCTGCGGGTTTCCAGCTGCTTGGGATAGTTTTTCTGTCCTTTCCGTTTGGACTCGGTAAGTTCTTTTTGGCCGTGTCACGTGGAGAGAATCCATTTATTGCTGAAGTCGTCCCTGAGGAGGGGTTGTTGGTAGCCGTCGCCCACGTCCCAGCCGCGTTCATCCCTCTCCTCCTCGGCGCCTGTCTCTGTAGCAGACTGTTCTGGTTCCCGGCCGTTTGCTCTTGTGTCTATTTCCGGGACGTTCTAGGGGCTGCGGTGACTGTTTTCACAAGTCAGCCTGAGGACTCCCCGTGTCTGTCGTGTGTCTGGACGTGCCCCAGGGGCTTCTCTTCTATGCTCTGCAGCCCCAGGAGGCAGTGGGGACGCGGAGCACAGCAGGGGTGGCCGGGGCCTGACCTGCATGCCTCTGCTGCCTGGACCTGACGCACAGCTGAAGGACCTGGGGCGTGGAGTGGTGGCCCGGGCGTGGGCGGGTGGGTGGGTGGGCCGCCTGTGCCTCTATCTGCCGGCACCCTGAGCACTGCCACGTTCCAGGAGCTGATTTCACGAACACCTTCTACGTGCTGAGCTCCTTTCCAGTTGGGCTGGAGGCCCTGGGCCTGCCCGAGTTCCTGGCCACGCTGACCGCACAATGTGCCTCCCTGGAGGAGCTGAAGCTCGCCTTCCGACCCCAGATGGATCCCCGGTGGGTACCTGGGTCTCATTTCTTAGAATTTGCTTCCAGAGGGAGACCATGTAGACCCTGGGGAACGTCAGAGAGAGCTGGCTGAGGCAGCTTGAGCAGGGAGGGTTCGGGCCCCCAGGGGAGGGATGGCAGCGCAACCACCGTACGGGGAGGCCGGTGGAGCAGGCTGGGCAGCAGCTTCCCAGAAAGAGCCTGAGGACCCCCCAGCCTGTGCTTTCCCACACTTTCTCCCACTGTGGGCAGCACATGGTGTCTGAGCCCACACTCAAACCCGGAAGCAGCGTGTTTTTAAATTTTATTCATGAGGCCAAGAGAGAGGCAGAGACACAGACAGAGGGAGAAGCAGGCTCCCTGCGGGGGCCCCATGTGGAACTCAATCCCAGGACCCAGGATCACGACCTGAGCCAAAGGCAGACGCTCAACCACTGAGGCCCCAGAAGCCCTGTTTGTGGGTTTTAATAAACAAGCCAACAGACTGTGGTCTGAGAGAATTTAGCGCAGCAGCGTGGGGGGTGGCTGACGGGATGGAGGACCGGCTGGTAGGACCAGGTCCCCCCCCCCCCCCCACCTCTTCTGCAAGTGGGAAGGACGTGGCCTCATGGCCACCATGGAGAAGCGGACGGCAGTGACCTTGCCCTAGGGAGAAGCAGGTGCCCAGCAGTAGCGAGATGGTGCCCTTACCGGCCCACAGCACCTGCCCCCTCAGGGAACACACGTCCCATGACATGAAAGGGCTGCAGAGCCAGGATGAAGGGCCACCTCGCCGGTCGGGCCTGGGTCACCCCCTTGGGGGGCAGCCAGCTCTGGCACAGCAGAGCCGCTAAAGCCACTGCCACCTCCTCGGTGCCCAGCCAGCCAGGGGTGGGAACGCGCCTCACACTGCCCCTCTGCACAGGCAGCTCTCGATGATGCTGATGCTGGCACAGTCCAACCCTCAGCTCTTTGCGCTCATCGGCACCCGGGCGAACGTCACGAAGGAGCTGGAGCGTGTGGAGCAGCAGTCACGGCTGGAGCAGCTGAGCCCGGCCGAGCTGCTGAGCAAGAACCAGGGCCACTGGGCTGATTGGCTCCAGCAGTACAGGTGAGGCTGCGGGCGCGGACTCAGGGCGCCATGTCCCCAGGAGACGCCGCCCTGTGCAGGGAGCCCAACACAGCAGTGGTGCGGGGGAGGCGGAATCTGCTGGAAAGAACAACTTGGATGTGATTCCAGAGCCCGGCTGGAGAAGGACAGGGAGGGCATCAGCGACGAGGAGGCCTGGCAGGCTGAGCGCATGCGCATCATGCACGCCAACAACCCCAAGTACGTCTTGCGGAACTACATCGCACAAAACGCCATTGAGGCTGCAGAGAATGGAGATTTCTCAGAGGCAAGCTCGCCCCCGTCTCCTCTCCGTCCTTGGGTCCCGCGGGAGGACAACCAGGGCAGGGGCAGCCCCTAAAACTCCTCTCCGCCCTTCTCCAGGTACGGCGGGTGCTGGAGCTGCTGGAAACCCCTTACCACAGTGCCGGGGAGGCTGCTCAGGCCCCGGAGGCCATGGAGCCCGAGGGGGCCAGCAGGGCAGACAGTGGGGGGCACTCCTACAGCAGCAAGCCCCCACTGTGGGCGGCGGAACTGTGTGTGACGTGATCCTCGTAACGGCCTTGGAGGCCTCCACACATGGAGCCCCGAGGCCCCGAGGCCCCCCGAGTCCTTGAGGCGGGGCGCACCTGTGGAAAGCCCACCCCGTCTCTCCATGACGGCTGAGACGTCCAGTCAGGCCCTGACCTGTCTCTGTCAGATGCAGACTCAGCAGCCCCACCCCAAGCTCAGTGCGCTCCCTACAGAAGCCACATTGTGCAAGGACAGGAGCTCAGCAGAGGGAAGCAGGCCCAGGGGGCGGAGCTGCCCCGCCCACCTTGCCACCCTTGGAGGGGCTGGCACACCTGGCTCCTAATGGGGAGACACAGCCCCCAATAAACCAGCTTCTCCCCCTGGCCCGTCTCCGTGTGGTTGCCCTGCCTGCCCCCTGAGGAGGAAGCGCCAGGGGTGGGGGGCACCTGTGCAGTGCGGCCTCAGGCGTCCTGGTAGTAGTTGTTGAAGTTGATGCGCAGCAGGAAGTCCTCCAGATGGGGCTGGTAGCCTCGGTTCACCAGCTTGGTCACCACTGGTTGGGAGGGGGGGACGGGGGGGGCAGCTCAGCCAGGCCCATGGGCTGGCTCCTGCCCGCTGTCCCCAAGCCCACCCGGCCCTGGGGGACAGTCACCTTTAAAGAGGAAATGGGAGTAGTACTTAAAGGTGCTGTATGACTGCTGCATGAGGGCGAAGTTGGGGTGTTCAGCACCCCGGGGGCTGCTGGCCGGGACCCAGGGCTGCGAGATGAGCTGACTACGGAACTTGAGGACAAGGCTGAAGATGCTGTGGATGACGTTCATAACGGGTGCAGCTTTCTCCGTCAGCAGGCCCCTGGGGAAGCAGGCAGCTGCTGGTAGGGGGCACTCCCCCACGTGGCCCCAAGGAGCGGCCCCAGGCCCAGCGGCTCACCTGAAGACCGCCTTGTGCAGGTACTCGGCGTGCGCACGCTGGATCTCCTCCAGGTCGCCCACCTGCGCCAGCCGGGCACGGAACTCACACCAGGTGACGTGCAGGATCTGGTTGGCGATGTAGCCCTGGGTGACCTTGACAAAGTGCTGCATCTCGTGCTTGAATAACTGCAGCTGGCGGAACTGCACGGAGCCAGCGGCCTGGCTCACCAGAGCTGTGGGAGGGCAGAGGGTCAGCCGTGGCGCCAACCAGGGGCACGCCCCAGGGCCAGCTGGCCTCACCTGTGCGCTTGAGGTGGAAGCAGATGTCCTTGAGCGTCCACATCATCAGCTTCAGCTGCAGCAGGAAGGAGAAGATGCCACTGTACCTGCTCAGGCAGCCCTCGGTGACCACGATGTTGAGGGGCCAGTCCACCTGTGGGTGAAGCCAGCTTAGCACGCCCCCCACCCAGTGGGGCCGCCCCCGGCTCGCCCCCTCGGCTCTGCCCTGCTGACCTTGTACCTGAGCTCCAGGCAGCTCAGGACGTCCGGGGCGTTAGGAGCAAACGCCTCGGGCAGGAACTTGAGGGCGAAGGACAGGTTGGCAGCATAGGGGGTGTCCCCGTGCAGGCTGTACTGCAGCGCCTTGCTCAGCACAGAGTTGAGCACCAGCGGGTTGAGCAGCTCCCCGGGCGTCTGCCCCGCCCCCAGCTGAGGCCGGAGAGGGCACAGGTGTCCCCAGGGCGTTCGGGCACCACCACGGCCCCGACCCGCCCGCGCCGCGCCCAGGGATCACCTTCTCAAACAGCAGGTCACTGAGGGACTGTGCGAACTCTCCGTCCTCCATGAGCAGGAAGTGCCGCAGCGCCTCAAAGTGCGCCTCCAGGCGGAGCTCCCCGAAGAAGTAGTCCACAGCCGCCTTGTTCACCAGGGAGACGCTGGCGGGCGGGGGCGGGGTCAGCAGGGCGGGAGGGGCGGGGGCGGGGCCGGGGTCAGCGGGGCGGGGCCAGGGGGCGGGGCCGGCAGGGCAGGAGGGCGGGCACTCACTGCGCGGCCAGCGGGGCGGTGATGGAGTGCTTCATGAGCACCGGCAGGGGCAGCAGCTCGCTCAGCTGCACCGCGGTCTCATCTGCACCCGACCGGCCCCGGGGGTGCTCTGGGAGCGCGAAGGCCCGGGGCAGCCCATGGTGTAGCAGGTGGGCGACAGGAGGCTCTGCTGCAGGACGGCGGGCCGCGGTCAGGCCTCAGTCGGGCCACGGGGACCCACCACCCCGCCGCGCACTCACACATGGCCTCATAGCTGTCCGGGTACTGCTCCAGGCGGTACTGCTCTGCCAGGCCCCTCAGGTAGGCCTGCTCCTGCCCCCAGCGCTGGGCCGCAGCCTCCTCCTCGCCAAGGCTGGGGCTGCTGGGGGCCGCCGCGCCTTCCTAGGAAGAAAAGGCAGGGTGGGGGTCCCCTCCGAGTTGCCCCATCCTGGAGGCCTTAGACCCAAGCAAGGCAGGCCGGGGGGCGGGTGGCGAAGCTTACTCCCTCCGCCCGAAACCATGTCTGCCCTCACCTGTGAGCTTATAGGGCGACCTGGAGAGAGGCTGTCAGTGTCTGCACTCGTCCCTGATCCTGAGCAACAGAAAGGGGGTGGGGGGAGGAGTCAGGGCCAAGTGCCTACTGTGTGGTGGCACCTCCCAAGTCCCCAAGGCTGCGGACTTCTTGCCCTTCCTCTGCCCAAACCCCTCTTGGGCCCACAGGTGCCACCACTGATAGGACAGCTGTAGGGTCCCACTCACCTGGCTCCTCAGGGTTACCATCGCCCAGATCCCCGGACCCAGCCACCGCAGACAGCAGAGCCTGGGGCCCACGTGCATGCCCACTCCCAGAGCCGGCCACCTGAGCATCTGAGGCCGTCTCTGCAGGCAGCTGTGGCTCGTGCTCCCAGACGGGGCTCTGTGCTCCCAGGCTGAGGCCAGACTGCGACCCATGGTCAGGAGGGCTCTCGCAGGGCCTTGCTGCATTGGGCTGGCCTTCCCCAGAAAGTGCACCCAGCACCACGTGGGACTCAGACACGTGTCCGTGGATGTTCCACCGCGGGCGGGCAGGAGCCACGTCCCACACGTTCTCCCCGACTTTGATGCTGGCGTCAGACACATGTCCATGGACGTTCCACCGTGGGCGGGAAGATGCCACATCCCACACATTCTCCCCGACTTTGATGCTGGCGTCAGACACGTGTCCGTGGACATTCCACCGTGGCCGGGAGGGAGCCACGTCCCACACATTCTCACCAACTTTGATGCTGGCATCAGACACATGTCCGTGGACGTTCCACCGTGGGCGGGAAGACGCCACGTCCCACACATTCTCCCCAACTTTGATGCTGGCATCAGACACGTGTCCGTGGATGTTCCACCGCGGGCGGGAGGGTGCCATCCCAGAAACATAACCCCCTGCAGGAATGCTGCCCTCTGACACATGCCCAAGGACCTGCCCCATGGCCTGGCTTCTCCCCTCCTGGGGGGATTTGTGCCCAGGGGGGTGTGGGTGAGGCAGAGCCACCTGCCTATCTGGGACGCCTGTGTTCTCTGGCGACAGGACACTGTCCCCCCACAGCTGCGGCCCCTCATCGCTCAAGCCTCCTCCCACGGTCTGGACAGACCCCGGGGAAGCCAAGGGCACTACAGCAGGCCTCAGGATGGTTCTGAAGTCGTACTCCTGTGGCCCAGGGGGCTCTGTGCCCACCACTTCAGATGAAGCCGAGGGAGGCAGGTCTGAGCCAATGGTTTGCAGCGCCTCCTCCAGGACAGAGGCCACACCTGTGGGCACAGGCTGCTTGGCCTCCCCGGCTGTGGGTAGGAAGTCTTGGATGCTGAGTCCCTCGGGGAACGGCCCTGGGTCAGCTCCCGGTCCCGAGCCATGGGTCCCTGCTGCTAGAGGTTTGAGGAGCTGCGGTGTCTGTGCGCTCGGGCTGTCCCACTCAGCTACGTGCTGCTGCACCACGTACCCAGAGTCAGAGCAGCCACCCCCAGCAGGGTGCACGAGTCTTGGAAACAGAGCCTGAAACACACGTGGGCATCGGTCCGCCGAGCTCAGGTCTGCAACCAGCACCAAAGCTCATCAAGTGGGGAACCGTTGGGACAAGCCAGGCCCAGCACCCACGGTGATCCCAGGACCGTGCAGACCTGGGACACCCAGCTCAGAGCCCCATGCTGTGCACCGAGTCCAGCCCCCGGCCCCTCACCTGGGAGCCCACACTAGGGATGACAGCCAGTGGCTCCAGGGGCTTCCCCTCGGACACGTCCTTCAGCATCTCCTGAAATTGAGGCAGCAGCGGTGAGCACCTGGCCCCACACAATCCAACCCAGAGCCTCCCCACCCTCAGCCAACACACGGAAACCACAGCCCCAACTGCCCCTGCGGCCGCAGCATGGAGGCGCACAGGGCCCGGGTCTATAGAGAGCACTCAGCCCTGGCCGCTTCGTCGGAAGGCGGCACGGCCTCCTCCCAGCCATGGCGTCCCCGAGCCAGTAACCGATGCCCTCCCAGAACACGGGTCTGCATACACTCTCAGGGGCTGTTCAGGGGAAGAGCGTCTGTCGGGAGCCATGGCGATACCTGAACGTGCTTCTGGTCCTCCACGAGGAAGCGAAGCCGTGTGCTTGCCAACCTGTGCCGCTGGATTCTCCACAGGGCCTTCTGCTCTCGACGAGCTGCTTCCGCTGACAACTTGCTATAATGGTCCACCAGCGCCTGCCTGAAGCCATACCCAGAGACACCGGCTGCCGCGGCCGCCCAACGCTGTCCAGCTGGTGCCCCGTGGGCCAGGGCGGCTCCCCACGGTAGGGGCCCTCAGTGGGTGGTATGCACAGCCTGGCACCTTCCCAGGCCAGCAGGGGCCTTGCCAGGCAGGTCTCTCTACATGGCAGGAAGGGACCCCGCCGGGCAGGGACCTGGCCAGGGCACAGCAGCCAAAATGAGCCCCTGTGTGGACCGAAGCCAAAGGACTGGCAGGAGACCAGCCAGCCAGGCCCCGGGGGGAAGGCGGTTGCCCCCCAGCTGTGAACTCCAGGGGAGTAAAGAAATGCAGAAGTTTCCCAGAGTGCGACGCAAACGCTGCACGTGCTTCCCTTGAAGCCCCCAGCACCTCACTCCGAGATTTTGGTCCTTTCACCGACAGGGACCTGGTCAGGCGGGGCTGGCTGACAGCCATCTGGCTGCCCCAGACGGGGAAACGGCCCTACACCCCGCTTTCTCCCATAAATGGCAGAATGACGTCTACCCCCACGTGCACACACGCTCCATGTACAGTGTGTAAGGTCGGGACGACGAGATCCCGAGAGACACGACGGGCAGAAAGAGACATTCCCCCCAGAAAGGTGCCCCAGGAGACACCAGCTCTGCGGCCAGCTGACAGAAGCGTGGGGGGCGGGACAAGCTGCTGGCACCGCAACGGCACAGACTCTGGGACGCTGGGCTGGATGAAGGCCCTCGTCTGTCCAGCTGCCGGGCTGAGTGCACCCGAACGTGGCAAAATGGCCAGAAGCACTCAGCCCAGGTGCGTGGCCCGAGTTCAGAGCCCCACTCTTCCTTTTTTTTTTTTTTTTTTTAATTTTTATTTATTTATGATAGTCACACAGAAAGAGAGGCAGAGACATAGGCAGAGGGAGAAGCAGGCTCCATGCACCGGGAGCCCAACGTGGGACTCAATCCCAGGTCTCCAGGATCATGCCCTGGGCCAAAGGCAGGCGCCAAACCGCTGCGCCACCCAGGGATCCCTCTTCCTACCTTAAAACACTTGAAAATCTCCAAAATAAAAAGCCGACCGTCACAGGATCATGCCAGGAGGGTCAGCGCCAAGTGACCACCTACCTCGCCTTCCTCTCCAGCTGCTCCTCCAGAGCCCTCAGCCTCCGCTCCCTGTCACGGAGTTCTCGCGCATGGCCGAGGTTGTCATCCAACGCCTCCTGCCTGGCCGCCCGGCGCCGCTACACAGAGGACCATATGCAGCATTGCAGGTAAGAGCCGGACGCCCCCAGGCGGCACCACCCGCGGCCATACCACCTACCTCCTGGTCCTTCACAAATTGCTCCTTCAACCTCTGGAACTGCTCTCGCTTCCGGACGTCCAAGGCCACGCGCTCGGACGTCTGCCGGTCTACGTTGTGATGGGAGGGGGAGGTGTTACGGGGAGCCCACGGCAGGGGCCCCCCCACCCACAGAGGGAGGCCCCAAGCCACACGGACCACTGAGCGCTCGCAAGACCCTGGATGCTGCTTCCCGGGCGTGCACGATCAGTTCTTGTTTTGCAATTTCCATTCGTAACTCCTGAAAAGGACCATCTGTAAACAGATGTCCTAAGTGTCCGTCCCCCCTTGAGGATGGCCTGAGCGCGGGGCTCCTGGGACCCCGCGCGGGCCCCTCCGGGGGCAGCACCGGCCCCGAGGGCGAGGCTCCCGTCCTGCACAGCAGCAAGCCTAGGTAGTCACAGAGCCTCAGAACAACTGGTGGCCGAGCCCCCAGACCCGCATGTGCCCCCTGGGGGGGCCTGGGAAGGAGCCAGCCCCCGCCCACCTGTCCCTGCTGCCACCGGCCGCCAGGCCACAAGCAGCCTTCCATCAACGCGGCCCCAGGTACCAAACCACTTAAAGCTCAGGACCTGGCACATCAGCCCCTGCCCAGCAGGAGAGGGGCCCACGGAGGCGAGGACAGAGCCCCTGCCCCAGGTGTCCCCCAGTACCCTAACCCCCTACCCACCAAGAGCCTCAGGCCCAGCCTCCCCGTCTTGCCCGCTGCTCCCATCAGCCCAAGACCCTTAGGGGCGGGGGTTCAAGGAAAGCCCCCAGGCCCACAGAGCCTGGCACCTTCTCCTCCTTGCTGATGGAGCTGTGGCGCGCCACCCTCTCCATCCGCCCCACGTAGATGGCGCAGTCCCTCTCGACCTCCTTCAGCTCCTCGGGGGAGAAGATAACCGAGATCCGAGGCACAGGGACGTCGGACCAGTAGAGGTAATGCTGCCAACGGGGAGAAGCTGAAGTGAGCGAGCGACATACAGACCCCTTGCCCGGCTCTGTTCCCGCTGAGCCGTGGGGACGCTCACTTTCCCAAGAACATTCACTCCACCGAGGGGTGCGGCTCCGGGGAGGTACCGGGCGGGCTGTGAGGGGGTCTCTGCCTGTGGTGCCGGCCACGCCTACCTCCCACCAATGACCCTCCAGAAGCTGTGAGGACCCATGGCCGCCCTCAGCCTCCCTCACGGCAGGAGCATGGGCTACAGACGCGGGCACCCGCGCGCTGCGGTCAGCCTGGACAGAACAGACCCCACGCTGGCCACCGCCCAGCCCCGGCCCTCCCCGTGCCTGCAGCCCACCCGGTCGCTCCCCACGTCCCGGCAGCTCCAGTGTGTCCTTGGCCCAGCACAGGACGGGCCCCTCCAGCCACAGGCTGGGCCCCCGGCCCCCCACCCAGACCCCAGTAGTACCGCATCACAGGCCCTGCCCTGTGGATGACCTGTAGGCTGCTGCCAGGCCTCCCCCTTGGAGCCTGGCCACCCTGTGCCCCCCGACTCTCTACACCGGCCTGGGTCTGTCTTCCTGTGGATGCGTCCGGCGCGGTCTCCCTGGGCAGTCTCCCACAGCTGCCCGTCGGCCTCTGAAACACCTTTGCTTTTCCTCCTGACTTTGAACAAGTTCCCAGATTCTCAACAGATCGCTTGTGACACTCGGGGGAAAATGAGGGGCAGGTGAGCACCAACTAGAGCCTGATGGCCAGGTGTCAGGACCAGAGCATCCAGGAAGACAGCATGGGCGGGCCCTCCTCACCCGGGGACAGCAGAGCTTCAGCAAATTGATGGTCTTCCCGCAGACGTACACGTCGTGGGCAATGTGCTTCAAGAACACAGGGACGCAGTCCTCCACCTCCTTGGAAATGAGCACGTAGCCGTGGGTCCAGTAGAACTTGTCTGCATGTGGGACAGGACACGCAGCTGGCTGTGGTCACGCACCGGCCCCGGCCCCGGCCCCGAGCCTGACGGCAGAGGCCCAGCCAGTAGCCAGCAGCCAGCAGCCACCTACCTCTGAAGCCCAGGTATTCGTGGTTCACCTGGATCATGAATTCGCCGTAAGCGTCTCTGAAGACCCCACTGTACACCCAGTCGTGGATGAACCTGCGGGTGGGCGCCCAGCAGTGAGGGGCACGCAGCCACGGGGGTGCAGCCAGCAGTGCACCCCTTCCCAGTGTACAACCCTGCCCTGAGCAGGGCTCCGACCTGGGCGGCTCCCGCATGTGCGGGGTCGGGGACGGGCGGCCCACCTGGTGTAGGGCTCGCAGCTGGTCTTCAGCAGGGACAGAAGCACGGGGTAGTGCTCATTGCTGCAATTATCCAGGGCTTCTTGGTAGAGGTAGGAGAGCAGCTTCACGCCCTGGAGATGGCACGGGGCGTGGTTCAGGGTGGGGCCGGGGGCCGGAGCTGCCCAGCTGGACGCTCAGCCCTCCAGGGGACCCCCTCCGACTGCCCACACCCGAAGAACCAGAACTCACGGTGGGGAACGCAGTCCTGGGTTCACCGCCGGCACCTGGGAGCACAGTGCCGACACCACAGAGCTCGGCCAAGTACCTGCACACGGGGAGGGGCTGAGAGAGACCAGGCAGGCGACACACAGACCCCCAGGTCCATCCGCCCGCCATCCCCCCAGCTTCAGCACCCCTGGACTCTGGGCCCCTGGGCATCTCCACCTCCTTCCCAGGCTCAGCAAAGGCTCAGAACCACCCCGAGTCCACGACTTGCCCCCTTGCCCCCCACCGCCTCATGCAGTGACACCTCCTCTGGCCCCAGACCACCTCCCAGAGCCCCCCCAGCCCCCAGACCCCCGCTCAGCTGGCAGCACACTGCCCCCATCCCCGTACCCCAGCTCCCCCCTTCTGCCTGCAAGGTTTCCTCTCCCACAGAACCCTCCTTCCCAGCATCCCCCTCTCCAGATGGCACCTGCCACAGGCACTGGCAGGGACCTAGACGGGCCGCCAGGTCGGCCACCCACACATACGGCTCCCACTGAGCCCGGCAGGGGCAGAGGCCCCCCACGGCCCCGCACCCACTGCCACGCTGAGGCTCACCTGAGCTGCCGGCCCAGCTTCTTAAAGAGGAAGCCGATGGTGAGGAGGCTCAGGGTGGGTGGAGTGGAGAGGACACACGCACGATAGTACTGCAGGTACTTCCTCAGGCCGCTGGTGAAGGCCTGTGGGGGAGGAGGAGGCCGGAGCAGGGCGGCCGGGCGCAGGCGCGGAGCCGCTGAGCTCGGAACCAGAGGACACACTGCAGCTGGGGAAGGGGAAAGGCTCGGCTCCCACGACCTAACCCTGGGGTCCAGCTTCCAGCTCCAGCTGGGAGGGGGCATCTGGGCGTCATGCTCAGAACGCAGGCCCTTCATGGGACCCCAGGGCTTACTGCAAACCCATCCCTGCAGCCAAGACCAGAGACAGCGGGAAACTGGAAACTGCAGGACCGAGGGGCCCTTCTGGAAAGGGCAGCCAGGCCGCGTGCTCAGGCGCCAACCCTGACAGGGCCTCTGGTTGCCCAAACCCTGGGCTCTCAGGGCGCATGCGTCTTGGGCTGCACCAGCATAGCAGGCCCTAGCTCAGCTCCTGTCCTCACAGCAGCTGTGCACAGATTGCTCCAGAACAAGTCAGCCCACCCACCAGTCACGACCCACAACCCACGTGGCAGTCCGTCCCGTCTTGGTCAGCCTCCACAGGCCCAGCCTGCACCATCTCCAAGCTGAACCTGGTCATCACCCACCACTGCTGCCACAGGACCAGAGGGCACTGCAGAGCCAAGGTGCCCAAGCAGCCCAGCACCCGGAGGGCTCCAGCACCCTGCCTCCCCAACGCATGCCTCTCCGCTCTCCCAAACGCCCTGGACACCTGCCCCTCCCGGCAGGGGGACCCTACCCGGGTGTGGGCCGGCTGTAAGGTTCTCGAATCCTGAGGGGGTGACAGCCGTGAGGGGGAGGCCATACCTGGAAGACGAGGCCCTTGCTGCATGAGGAGTCCAGCACAGGCTGCAGAGAGAACTGGCTCAGGCGCGCGTAGTGTGTCCCACACTCAGCCACCTCTGACAGGAGGCTGCTGATGCTCTCAGGGGATGCCCCGGATACATGGACACCCCGCTTCACCACGAAGGTCTGGGCTGGCTGGACAGGGCAGGGGGGCTACTGAGCTCAAGCACCCAGAGCCCAACGTGCTTGGTGTCCCTTTCCCCCCCTTCCAGCGTGGGTGTCCCCAAGACTGGGCAGGCACCCCAAAGTAAGACACACTAACAGTAAGCGCCACAGCCAAGAGCAGGTGGGCACAAAGCATAACCCGATGGTCCCACTCTTCGTAACAAAAACAAACACAGGGATCCCTGGGTGGCGCAGCGGTTTAGCACCTGCCTTTGGCCCAGGGCGCGATCCTGGAGACCCGGGATCGAATCCCACGTCGGGCTCCTGGTGCATGGAGCCTGCTTCTCCCTCTGCCTATGTCTCTGCCTCTCTCTCTCTGTGTGACTATCATAAATTAAAACACACACACACACACACACACACACACACACAAACAACAAGGAAACATTTTTCATGGGACGCCCGGGTGGCTCAGTGGTTGAGCGCCTGCCTTCGGCCCAGGGATCGAGTCCCACATCAGGCCCCCCGCAGGGAGCCTGCTTCTTCTTCTGTCTGTGTCTCTGCCTCTCTCTGTGTCTCTCATGAATAAATAAATAACATCTTAGAACAAAACAACCAAAATAATCTTGGAAAATAAAAACGTTAGAAGATTCACACTTGCCCAGTTCAAAACTTATTGCCCAGTTCCACTTATCTGGAAACTACAGTAATCAAAACAGCGCGCTACTGGCATAAAGACAGACACCTGGACCAGAGGAACAAAACAGGAAACCCAGAGAAAAACCCTCATGTATATGGTTACTTAATTTTCTTTTTCTTTTCTTTTTTTTTTTTTAAATCTTTATTTTTACTTTTTTTTTATGATAGTCGCACAGAGAGAGAGAGAGAGAGCACGCGCGCAAGAGAGGCAGAGACACAAGCAGAGGGAGAAGCAGGCTCCATGCAGGGAGCCTGACGTGGGATTCGATCCCGGGTCTTCAGGATCGCGCCCTGGGCCAAAGGCAAGCGCTAAACCGCTGCGCCACCCAGGGATCCCCTGGTTACTTAATTTTCAATAAGGGAACCACAACTATTCGCTGGGTAAGAACAGTCTCTTCAACAAACAGTGCTGGAAAACCCAGACATTCACGTGCAACTGCCGGACCCTCCCCTCACACAGTATACAAAACTTAAGTATGGGGCACCTGGCTGGCCTAGTCAGTAGAGGATGTGAGTCTTGATCTTGGTGTCATCAGTTCAAATCCCCGTTGGGTGTAGAGGTTATTTTTTTTTTAATTTCTTTTTAATTTATTTATTTATGATAGTCACAGAGAAAGATGAGAGAGAGGCAGAGACATAGGCAGAGGGAGAAGCAGGCTCCATGCACCGGGAGCCCGACGTGGGATTCGATCCCGGGTCTCCAGGATCGCGCCCTGGGCCAAAGGCAGGCGCCAAACCGCTGCGCCACCCAGGGATCCCTTTAAAGATTTTATTTATTTGTTCATGAGACACACAGTGAGAAGCAGAGACACAGGCAGAGGGAGGAGCAGGCTCCCTGCAGGGAGCCTGACTTGGGACTCGATCCGGGACTCCAAGACCACACCCTGGACTGAAGGCGGCGCTAAAGAGCTGAGCCACCCGGGCTGCCCTAGAGATTACTTTATTTTTTTATTTTTTTTTTTTTTAGAGATTACTTTAAAAAAAAAAAATTAAAATAGATCAAACAACAAACTTAGCTAAAACCAAGAGACTCTTAGGTGAACACACAGAGGCAAATCTTCATGGCCCGACATTTGGCAGTTTCTCACATATGACACCGAAGGCATAGGCAGCCAAATACAAACAAACTAGACTTTGTGAAAATTAAACTTCTGTGCTTCAAAGAAAACCATAAGGAGAGTGAAAGGACAACCTACAGAACAGGAGAAAATATTGCAAATCATGAATCTGACAAGGGATTAATATCCAAAATATATAAAGAACTGTTACAACTAAACAACTCAACTCAAAATGGGCAAAGAACTCAAATAGACAACTCTGCAAAGAAGATACACAAACAGGACGCCTGGGTGGCTCAGCAGTTGAGCACCTGCCTTTGGCTCAGGGCATGATCCCACAGTCCTGGGATCGAGTCCCACATCTGGCTCCCTGCATGGAGCCTGCTTCTCCCTCTGCCTGTGTCTCTGCCTCCCTCTCTATATGTCTTTCATGAATGAATGAATGAATAATAAATAAAATCTTAAAAAAAAAGATACAAAACGGCCACTAAGCACATAAAATATGTTCAAAACCATTAGTCACTATGGAAACACAAACCAGAACTATGACACAGCACTTTCCACCCGCAGGACGGTCACTAGGAATGTTATTTTGTTACATTCACGCTGGCCAAAAGGTGAAAGCGACCCTTGTATCCACGTACAGATGAAAACTGGGATAAAACACAGGAACACATACATGGACCATCCTCGGCCCTAAGGAAGGAGCCGCAGACACCCGCCCCCACCTGGTAAGCCCCGAGGACGCTGTGCTCAGTGACCTACGCCAGACACAGAAGGACGAATCCCATATGGTTCCACCTCTAGGAGGCACAGGGGAGCCGGTGGAGCGGGGGGCCGGGGGCAGAGGGTGTGTGACGGGGACACAGCTTCGTGGGGTGGGGAGTTCTGGAAACAGTGATAAGGACCACACAACACTGTTAATGTAGTTAAAGCCACTGAATTGTACACCTCAAAGTGGTGTAAAAAAAAATGTGTGGGGCACCTGGATGGTGCCATCGGTTAGGCATTCAACTCTCAGTTTCAGCTCAGGCCATGATCTCAGGGTCATGAGATCGAGCCCCAAAAGGGGGTCCGTGTTCAGTGAGAAGTGTGGTTAAGACTCCCTCTGCCCCTCTTCCTGCTCGCACGCACACACGCACGCTCTGCTCTCCCGCTCAAAATAAATAAATAAATCTGGAGAAAAAAAAGTGCTTGAGATGGTAAATCTTAACTTATATATATTTTACAAAACTAAGAAAAAGGGTTATTTCCATGGTAAGGCCATTCATACGAGGCCATAAAGACGGCATTCTAGGTCTCCCAGAGGATGGCCCTCACACTAGTACCCACATCAACCACCTGAGGAGTCGGTCGGAGAGCACGTCTCCGGGCAACCCCAGGACGTGCTTCTCACACATACTCCAGTTTGAGAACAGCCACTAGATGAGAACACGTAAGATACGGAGAGCCTGGGCGCTTACAGGAAAGAAGGGGGGCTGCAGAATCACACATACAAGAGGCTTCGTGTCTGTAAATGTATTTGTTTATTTTAGAAGTGCCCATGGGACGCCTGGATGGCTCAGTGGTTGAGCCTCTGCCTCCAGCTTGGGGCGGGATCCCCGGGTCTGGGGATCAAATCCCACATCGGGCTCCCCGCAGGGAGCCTGCTTCTGCCTCTGCCTGTCTCTCTGCCTCTCTCTCTGTGTGTCTCATGAATAAATAAAATCTTTAAAAAAAAAAAAAGAAGAAGAAGAAATGCCCAGCAAGGGGCACAAGGCCGATCAATGGCCCCTACTTCCCATGCTCTCCCGCCACCGGCAAGAGGAGAAGCCCACGCACCAAGCGAGTGGCACTAGGTGAAGCCAGTGACAGTGTCCGGACTACGTGGTCCCTTCCTGCAAGGCAGGCGCTGCCGGGGCTGAGCGAGCGCCCAGTCCAAGCACAGGGAAGCGCCCGAGGGCCTCTCAACACCTCCTGAGGATGGACATGGAGATGGCAGGCACGTTTCTACTGTTTCACCAATAACAATCTCGCTTTTCTTCACTTTTTTTAAGAAGGTTTTAATTATTTATTCCAAAGAGACACAGAAAGAGGCAGAGGGAGAAGCAGGCTCCACGCAGGGAGCCCGATGCGGGACTCGATCCCAGGTCACACCCTGGGCCAAAGGCAGACGCTCAACCACTGAGCCACCCGGGTGCCCCACTCTTCTATTTTGAAAGGACGTTCATAAACTAATACTTTCAGAACTGAAACGAGGAGACTGTGGCCATGACCTCTGGGCCAGCCAACCCGCGGGCCTTTACCCCCACCCTGCCACCCAGCAGCTTGCCTCGGGGGCCGCCTGCTTGCTGCATGGGGCTCCCATCTACCCTGTAAAGTGCCAGGCAGACGGCGGGCTGTCTGGCTGGCGGTGCCCCGCATGCCAAGCCCTTGCTTACCTGGCAGAGGGAAAACGTAGTGGACACAACCCCAATCAGGACGTTCAGCACGTCTTTCACTAGCTCGCACTCCTTCACCAGCACGGGCTGCGGGACCTGCAGCAGGCCCCCGCCGAGCGCCTGCAGCTCCCCGCGGCAGAGCCTGCAGAACCTGTCGAAGGTGTCCCTGCCGGCTTCCGTGAGGTAGGGCTCCTCTCTGTGGCCGGGGGGGCTGCGCGGGAGACGGAGGGGGACACTGAGCACAGGGTTGAGCTGCGCTGGCAGAAGGCAGGGGGAGAGGGCCTGAGAAGACCAGGGCGCAGACCCTCGGAGGGCATGACACTGCATCTTTAGGTTAAGTCAGTACGAAGCCCTCAGCAGCATTATCAAGGCAGCCACGCGGAGGCACCGCAGGGGTCGCCGGCAGGGGCCCGGATCAACCAACATGGCCAGTCCGTAAAACGGAGGAGGACCCCGGTGGGGACGGACGCCGTGACACACACTACAACACGGAGGAGCCCGAGGACTTTACGCAAAGTTGAATACGGCAGACGTGAAACCATGACTCAAAATGAGCACGCGGCCCCCTCCACCCCTCCTGGGCCTGAGGGCTTGGGACAACAGTGCCGCGCAGCCGGCAGGGGGAGCCCCGGGGCAGGAGCCGCAGCTGACCCGGGCAGGTGGGCCCAGCGCAGCACCCCCCCCCCCACCTCACCCCCACCCCGGGCCAACTGAATATTTTACTGAGGTTTCCTTTACTTAGTGGCCCAGAGCAACAAGGCTCACGACATTTCAGACAGAAGGGACGCTGGGTCTTGCAGGGCTACCTCTGGGTACATGGCGGCCTCCAGGGGCTCTGTGTCCACAGGGCCCTAGGCCAGGAATTCAAGAACCATGTCTACACAGCACAGCACATCATTCAAAAGCAGCCAAAAAAACTGTCACTTTTTAAATATTCCCTTGAAAACCATCAACCCCTACTGGAAAACACTTGAAAGAGCTCTTTTCTAAAACCCACTGAAAGAGTAATTTCTCAGTAACGGGGGCTTAGCGAATACAGGCCCTTTTCAAACTTTTCTTCTCGTTTTTAATAGCTAACCAGCTCCTTTCTCCTAACTGCAAAAAAACTTATTTTTAGGTCTAGGATATCCAAAAAAGTATCATTTATTCTTCAGAGACAAAAGTCATCCCCGAGGAGGGTAACAGCGTCCTGACACCAAGATGCAGGTCTGACCGCCGGCACGCCTTCATCCCAGCAGGCGCGACACACAAGGTACGAGAACAATACATCTCAGAACGTGTTAAAATCAAAACTACTGGGCAGCTCTGGTGGCTCAGTGGTTTAGCGCCGCTTTTAGGCCAGGGCATGATCCTGGAGACCCGGGATCGGGTCCCACGTCGGGCTCCCTGCATAGAGCCTGCTTCTTCCTCCGCCTGTGTCTCTGCCTCTCTCTCTCTCTCTCTCATGAATAAATAAAATCTTTATTAAAAAAATCAAAACTACTTTAGGGGCACCTGTGGGGCTCAGTCTGTCCGCCTTGACTCAGGTCATGATCTCAGAGTCCCGGGACCGAGTCCCTGTGTCGGGCTCCCTGCTCAGCGGGGAGCCTGCTCCTCCCTCTGCCCCTCCCCAGCCCCCACTCACTTTCTCTCAAATAAATAAAATCTTAAAAATCAATAACCCTCTCTGACAACGCACCACAAGTCACTCTTCCCCTCATTCGGCAGTATCTGAGCGCAGGCGGTGAACGGAAGACAAGCCCAGCCCTCACGGGGCAGGGGCTGCAGCCAGAAGCACTGAGGAAGCACCGACTAGGAACCCAGGGCCAGGGAGGCCTCGAGAGGCCCTGGGAGCAGCAAGAGAAACGGGGTTACTGTGAGTGGAGCTGGATGCACAGGGAGGATTCACGGAGGATCTGGACCAGCCCTCCTCCCCGACCAGGGGCAGCCATCAGGTGCAGCAGGCAGAGCAATGACGAGCCCTGGCGTCTGCCCCCGGAAGGCGGCACTGGCCGTGTGGAAGAGGAGCAGGGCGGCCAGTCCTGAGGCGTCCAGGCTGGCAGAGGGGTGTGCCCAGACACGGACGTCTGCCCTCACACCCTCGTGGAGAGACCCCGCCGTTTGGGTCCTCCTGGGAGTCCCTCAGGACAGGTCCAGGCGGGTACCACCCCACCTCTCACCCCCCGCTGCTCCTGCCCCGACTCCTCGGGGTGCATGCCAGCACCACCCTCTGCGCGGGCCCTCTGGGGAGTCAGAGCTAAGGGAGAAAAGCCCATGAGGGAGCGAAGGCAGCCTTCAGCATATGAAACCGCTTCCCTGAGAGTGGGTGGCAGGCACGGAGCAGCGGCCCAGGAGCAGGAGGGTGACCTTCAGGCCCACAGGGGTCCCCCAGGCCGCCAGAAGACGGAGCAGACAGCCAACTCTGCTTCTGGAGGCAGCAGCCTCCTTCACTCCCACCAGCCAGAGCTCACCGCAGGAAACCAGCAGGTGGCTGGGCTTGAAACTGAAACAAATTCAAGACATTTGCGAAATGAGCTTGAGCAAAAAGGGTGGCAGGGGTCGGTGGGATCAGGTTCCCACAACAGGCAGAGGAGGCTCAGGGGAGGGCAGCCGGGGCCGAGCCCGCCCAGGCTCCCCCTGAAGCCACCATGCTGGGTGGCGCTGCACACCGGCTCACGTCCCGGGAGCACGGCTGCTGTCCTCACCACAGGGAAGAGCGCTGTGCTGCTCTGCGCTGCCGGGCTGCGTGGTCAGCGGCCTCCAGGGGACACCCAGGACATCGAGTGCGCTCAGCAGCACAGGGACCGAGGACAGACACCCGTGAGTAATCATATCCCAACAGCGACCTGAACAGTGGGGCTTCACGAAGGAAACACCCACTGCACAGAGATGGAGAAAAGAACGCGCTAAGCCATTGGTCCAGTTCCTAGCAGGACGGCTGGACTCGCCTGGGGAACACCTGACCAGACATCCGATGGGAAGTTCCCGGGGAGGAAGGACAAGGCAAGCCCTGTGGTGCTGAGGAAGTTGGGAGCCGGCTGGCCCTGGAGGAGGCCCCTGGGGGACAGTGACCCCACCCCAGCATGAGCAGCACCTCACTGTGTACGCCCAGGCCCATGGCGCGTGGCCCAGAGGCCGGCTTAGAAGGCCCTCGGCTCCCTGCGCACCCTGACGCCGTGCAGTGCTCCCCAAACCGCTATTCCACAGAACTGCCAGCCGCTGACACAGGACAAGAGTCCCAGGAGTGAGTACTGGGAAACCTGTGTCTTCCATCTGCGCGCGACTCTGGGAGGTTTCAAGAGACACCAACGCTTCACCAGTTCTCAGAGGTCCTGAGTGCAGAGGCCTCCCCAACCCGGATGAGCCCGGGGAACAAGATGCCGGCCGCGGTCAGGGCAGCAGGGCAGTGACCGGAGAGTGCCATGCTCGGCCCTTCACATGAAGAGCAGCGGACACGAAGAACGTCCCCTCCCCAGCACCCTGGGCCCAGGGCCCTGAGCACACCGCCGTGGGGCTGCCCTTGACACCTTGGACTGGGAGCCCTCACGGTAAGGACGTAACCCAGCAGGAGTTCCCAGCACACGGGTACGTCCCACAAGTCTTCCCCTCCGCATCTCTCTCACCCCCAGGACCCAGGCACCGCCGCACACCAGCCTGACCCAAACGCCCGGGCTCTGAATCCCAGTGCACCTGCTCTCCCAACCACTACCTGGGCAGAGTCAAGGCCTCGTGCACCTGGGAGGCGGGGGCGTGCTGAACAGGAAAGGCTCACATACCATCCAACCTGTTCCCAGCACCTCCGCTTGCTGGCCTCGTAGGTGAGCACGGCATCCCACAGGTCGATGTCTGGAGTCACGCCGGGTTCAGACTGGGAGTCAGGAGTCAAATTAGAGGCTGACTGGAACCCTTCATCGTCGGACTGGTCCACACTCTGAGGAACCTGGATGTCATAGGAAAGACGGGGACATCACTAGGCCGTTGGGTCTAAACCTCACGCAAGCGTGGTTGTGACACACCTCCAGGGCCTCACTACGAGAAATACCCAGCAGAACTCAACCTGCGGCTGGTACCTCCTTTTGACTTTAGGGGGACAGCGACTGGAGAGAACCGCGTGAGTGCGAAAGCACAGCGCTGGAGGGGGACAAGCAGCGGGTGTGCGTGTGCAGGTGGCAGTGGACCCCCGCCCCCCGGGGACCCGGACCTTTTCCGTGACCCAGGGAAGGTCAGGAGAGGCATCTGCAAGTGCCCGGGGAGCTGGCGACAGGAGAGCAGACACGCTACCTTGATGGGCAGCCCGGAGACGTCAGCGCTGTCGGGCACCGGCGGCAGGTCCAGCCGGACATCCATGTCGTAGGTGCGGCTGTGCACGAGGGCCCCGAAAAGGGAGACCCGGGTGTCTCTCTCAAACCTGTCCCCGCAGGGGTCGCCGTAGGAGAAGAGCCCCGACCCCGCGGCGGGCAGGCCGGCGCCCGGGGCCGCCTCCATCACCTGCAGCGCCCCGCGGACTGCGTCCTGGCACAAGCACTCCTCCCCGCAGATCAACGAGCGCACAGCCATCTCGAACGCGCTCAGGTCGGAGCAGTCGTAGCCGCCGTAGGGCACGTTCCTGCCGACGTGCTGGCTGTGCAGGAAGTAGTCCCGCGGCCGCCGCAGTGCCCGGGGGGGCCCGCTGCCCGCCAGCCGCACCAGGAGCTCCAGCACCGGCCCCGCCTCCGCCAGCCGCCCGCTCGGCGCCGCCTCCAGCTCCGCCAGCAGCCGCTCCAGGCGGTCGGCCTCGGCGCCCAGCCCGGCCACCCTCAGGTCGAAGGACAGCATGAGGACCCTGTTCTTCACCGGGAGCCTCGGCAGGCCGGGCCGCGCCCTGCGGGTCTCCTCCCGGAACAGATGCGAGAAGAGCGCGTCGTAGGCCGCCCGCTTGAGGCTGCGCTTGGCCCGGGGCCGGCCGCCGCGGCGCGGGCCCGGCTGAGCGTCCGCGGCCGGCAGCAGGGCCTCGCACAGGTCGTCCAGCAGCTGCGGCACGCTGGCCATGCCCGGCCTCCCCGCGGCCGTCTCCCCCGGGAGGCTCCCGTTCCCGCCGCCGCGGCCTCACTGCGTCGCGCCCCCGCCAGGCCGCGGGAAGCAGGCGCGCCGGAAGTGCGTCACCGGGAGGGCGGGGCGCGGGCGCTTCCGGCTTGGAGCGCCGCGAGGGGCGGGAAACTTGAGGCCCGCGGCGGAGCCGGGGGAGGAGGCGGAGTCAGGCTGATTGGGGCGAGAAGCCCACAGAGGGTGCACAGCTGGGGCGGGCTGCCACGCGGGAGCGCGTGGACGCAGGGGCCCCTCCGGGAGGCCCGAGCCCGCAGGTTACCCGGGCCGGAAGCACCGCAGCCCGGACCCCGGCTTCTCGCCCGCGTCCGAGCTGCCCGTCGCCCCCGTTGCAGACGGGCGGGTGCAGAGGGACTGCTGCCAGCGGGCAGGTGCGGGACGGGCGGGTGCGGGCGGGCAGGTGCACGATGGGCAAGTGCGGAAGGGCAGGTGCGGGCCGGGCCGGTGGAGAGGACTGCTGCCAGCAGAGAGGTGCGGGAAGGGCAGGTGTGGGCGGACAGGTGCAAGACGGGCAGGTGCGGATGCGCAGGTGCGGGATGGGCAGGTGCGGTACAGGCTGGTGTGGACGGGCAGGTGCAGGACGGGCAGGTGCGGATGCACAGGTGCGGGTGGGTAGGTGCGGGCGGGCAGGTGCAGGCGGGCAGGTACAGGATGGTCGGGTGGAGAAGGACTGCTGCCAGCCGACAGGTGCAGGCGGGCAGGTGGAGAGGGACTGGTGCGGGATGGGCTGGTGCAGACGGGCAGGTGAGGGCGGGCAGGTGTAGAAGGACTGGTGCCAGCAGACTAATGAGAGTAATAAGTAAAAGAGTACTTCATTTATTTTGAAAAGAATACTTTAAAAATAGATTAAAAACCAAAAAAGCACCCTAACTGGGATGCCTACTTTGATTGGAATGTTGAAGCTTCAAAACGTTATCAAGAACCCAAAACTACATTTCTGCAGGGCGCCTGGGTGGGGCTGTGGGTTTAGCTGCTCACTTGGTTTCAGCTCAGGGCTGATCTCAGGGTCATGGGATCAAGCCCCACGTGGGGCTTGATCTCAGGGTCATGGGATCAAGCCCCACGTGGGGCTCTGGGCTCAGTGGGGAGTGTGGGATTCTCTCCCTGCACCCCTACCCCGTGCATGCGTGTGCGGTCTCTAAATAAATGGTAAAGGGATCCCTGGGTGGCGCAGCGGTTTGGCGCCTGCCTTTGGCCCAGGGCGCGATCCTGGAGACCCAGGATCGAATCCCACGTCGGGCTCCCGGTGCATGGAGCCTGCTTCTCCCTCTGCCTGTGTCTCTGCCTCTCTCTCTCTCTCTCTCTGACTATCATAAATAAATAAAAATTAAAAAAAAAATTAAAAAAAATAAAATAAAATAAAAATAAATAAATAAATGGTAAAAAAATACATTAAAATAAAATTGCCTCTCCGCAAAATGCAATGTCTAGGCTAACTGAGGCAAACAGAGACAGAAAGTCTTCCAAGGACTGTTTCCATGCCCCTGCCTTCTTTGGGGACACAAGGCCCCACCTCCCCGTCCGTACTCAGCTTCCCTCGGCACCACCCCAGCTCCTCTACCGCTTCATTCGCATTCAGATTCTCATGACTTTCTCTTTTCCCCTAAACCCCGTCTCCTGACTCCTTCCTTTCCTAGACTCATCAAAACCTGCTCCTTTAAAGTTAACATCTTCTGAGGATCCAGCTAAACACCACATTTCTTACATTCCCTGGACTAAGGCTGAATTTAATTGCAAGGCATAGTTAGAGTCTCCTAAAATGAGTGAAAATCCCCCATAGGTTTGCTGAAGAATTTTTTTTATGATCTCATTTATGTATTAATGAGAGAGGCAGAGACACAGGCAGAGGGAGAAGCAGGCTCTATGCAGGAAGCCCGACGTGAGACTCGATCCCAGGTCTCCAAGATCAGGCCCTGAGCCGAAGGCAGGCACTAAACCGTGAGCCCCCCAGGGATCCTGTTTGCTGAAGACTTTAACGACTCACTGACTGAGCTTCCCACGCACCCCTAACGCTGTTCTTTAATGGATCGACCCAGGTCTCTCTCCTTCAATTAAAAGGACCGGGGTGTTCAGAACCAGTTTTGGTGGGGAAAGAAGCCGGCGGGAAGTGCCGCCTCTTGTCCCAGCTGTCCAGAGCATAAACAAGGAAACCCGTCCACATGAGTGGATTTCGAGCAGCTTCCTTTTTTTTTTTTTAATTTTTATTTATTTATGATAGTCACAGAGAGAGAGAGAGAGAGAGAGGCAGACACAGGCAGAAGAAGCAGGCTCCATGCACCGGGAGCCCAACGTGGGATTCGATCCCGGGTCTCCAGGATCGCGCCCTGGGCCAAAGGCAGGCGCCAAACTGCTGCGCCACCCAGGGATCCCCTCGTGCAGCTTCTATAATGCGTGGATGTCAGCGTCTCTTAGCCATGGTTTGGGGTTTCCTCATGGGACTGAAGCTCTGTCTTAGGCCAGGGCTGCTTCCGTGGGGAAGCCGTCTAGAGCTTCATGGGGCTCAGAAGACTGTCCCTGCCGCGGTGCTCCAGCAGGTCTTGCTCCCGGTGCACATGCCGTCCTCTGTGCCCCACGTTAGTCTCACGCACGACCGGAAACGGGGAGTCTCGACTGGCAAAATCCGTCAGCCTCCCAAGTACCTGGGCCACGAGCCTGCTGCCGGTCCTTCTGGATCGGCCTTTGAGATCCAGCCTTTGAGACCCAGGACAGCCACCGCGCTCGGGCTCTGCCCCTCTGACCCACAGTTAGTGGTAGCAGATCCACTCAAGATGCTCAGGTCTGACTGCTTCTATCACAAGTAACCATCTGGGGAGCCCGGGGGGCTCAACGGTTGAGCACCGCCTTCAGCCCAGGGCATGATCCCGGAGACCCGGGATCGAGTCCCACGTCGGGCTCCCTGCGTGGAGCCTGCTTCTCCCTCTGCCTGTGTCTCTGCCTCTCTCTCCCTCGGTCTCTCATAAATAAATAAGATATTTAAAGAAAAAATAAAAGTAACCACCCGGGGCACCCAGGTGGTTCAGCGGTTGAGCATCGAGTCTTCGTTTCTGCTCAGTGTGATTTCCTCAGCAGTGAGATTGAGCCCCGGGGGGTGCTCAGCGCTCAGTGGGGAGTCTGCTTGAGGAGTCTCTCCCTCTGCCCCTGCTGCACACACTCTCCCCTCAAATGAATAAATGAATGTGTGTTTTTTTTCTTTAAGTTTTCAAAGTAGCAATCTCCCCGTGAGCTCCTGGGAGATGGAGATGATGACCTTATGCATCACATCTTGCAACCTGGAGATTTCCTTTCCTGGAAAAAGACCCCTCCAGAACCCTCTCGGGATGTGCTGACCCGCCCTTGTGCCGCCAACATCCAGGTGAGAGACTTGGGTCCGCGGGACCCGTGGGGAGAAAGCACCAGAGCCCGGCTGGGCCTGCCCAGCGGCTGGTGAGCACGGGGTGCCCTGTGCGCTCCTCCCAAGCCCTTGCAGAGGGGGCGCCTCATCATGATCCCAGGACAAACCCATGTCCCACTTTCCTGATGGGTTAGAAGATTCAGGATTCACAAAAGTCCCGCTTTCATCTGACTTGTGTCTGACACTAGATTCTGACCCAAATTCAGCCTCTGAATTCACTGCCTGTTAGGCTGTATTATCAGATAAGCTTTGTTTTCTTTTTTTTTTTTAAGATTTTTTTATTTACTTTTTTAAGATTTTATTTATTCATGAGAGACAGAGAAAGAGAGAGAGAGAGAGAGAGGCAGAGACACAGGCAGAGGGAGAAGCAGGTCCATGCAGGGAGCCGGACGTGGGACCCGATCCTGGGTCTCCAGGCTCACACTCTGGGCTGAAGGTGGCACTAAACCATTGCGCCACCCGGGCTGCCCCTAAGCTTTGTTTTCAAAGTGTTTTTTGTTTGTTTGTTTGTTTGTTTAAAGAAAGCAGTACTGTCTCAGTGCGTCTCAGGTTTTGCTGTTTGTGTTCAGCTAATGCCCAAATGCCCTTGGCTAATTGTTTTCGTGTGTTCTTGCAACATCCCGTCTCCCCGCAGGAACTTCCAGGAGGCACACAGGAGTCTGGCTTTGCCTCCCTAGGGGGAACTTTTCTACCCTAAATTGGAATAAGTGCCAATAAATACCTCCAGGAGGCAACGCCGCCGACCTACCGTCTGGTTTAGAACCGTCGTACAGGGACACCTGGGGGACTCAGCAGTGGAGCATCTGCCTTCACCTCAGGGTGTGACCCCGGGGTCCTGGGATTGAGTCCCCCGTCGGGGTCCCTGCAGGGAGCCTGATTCTCCCTCTGCCGGTGTCTCTGCCTCTCTGTGTGTCTCCATCATACAATTTGGGATTGTTGTGTTACTTCTGTTTTGTGTAGCTATTTTAAGTTTTATACTTTGTTACCTGTCAAACCTTTGTAAAAAAAGACGTGCCCAATAGAGAAACATCTCCAATACTTGTAACCTTGAGAATGTGTAGGCTTTCAGTGAGAAATGCCTGGAAGTTCTCCCTCCTGACCTTCCTTCTGACTCAGATGTGGCCTCAAGTGGTCTCCAGCGGGCACGCGCGCTCCCTCTGATGGAGGACAGGACAACCAGGAAAGTCCTTCCTGCGTCCATAGGCCAAACTATAAATACGGAAAACCTGACTCTCCATCAGCGATGCTTTCAAAGAAAGATCTTGATCAAAAGAGGGGAAATGGGGCAGCCCCAGTGGCGCAGCAGTTTAGCGCCGCCTGCAGCCCAGGGCGTGATCCTGGAGACCCTGGATCGAGTCCCACATCAGGCTCTCTGTATGATGCCTGCTTCTCCCTCTGCCTGTGTCTCTGCCTCTCTCTCTCTGTCTCTATGAATAAAGAAATAAAATCTTTAAAAAAAAAGGGGGGGGGAATGTGAAAATTAATAAAGGGAAATGCATGAAGTGGGCTTGGGAGGCCCGAAGGGGAGGCTGGGGGGTGAGCTGAACCACCCGCCCCAATTACAGGAACCCCTGGTAGTTAGAGACCCAGGAGCAGAACCGGGGAATCCTCACCGTCCCCGACTCTGGCTTTTCTCCAATGGATGTTCATTCACAACAACTCTTCCCAACATCTTCCTTCTTTCCCAGAAAATAATGTTCCTCCTCCTTTGCTTGCTGGACTTGCCTGTGCTCTTGCCATAGTCTGCTTGTCCCAAACTGCAATCCTTTGCTACTCCTAAATAAACCCATTTTTGCTGGTAAAATAACTTTTATTTTCAAGGTTAACAGTGTAGCAAGTGCGGACGGGCCATCCGGGCAGAGGTGGCCACTGGAGGTGGGCTCCAGGTCACGGCCGTGGACAGCTCTGCAGTCTGGCCCCTCTGGACAGAGGTCTCAGGGAGTGGTGTGCGGGCAAATGTCGAATAACCGGCTCTTGGGGGACGAGCTTGTATTGGCGTCCCTGGGGTGCGAATACTTGCACTGTGGCCGATTTCAAGATACTGGGTTACAGCACTCAAGAAGGAGCTGGGAACACAGGTATAGTCAGCTGGTCAGCGCTATGAGCAGGTCACCCCCAGGCCATGAGCCCCTCCCCGCAGAGCTCTAAGGCAGGACTACCGCCTAGATTCCCAGCGTTTGGCATCCTCACCGGCCACCTGCAGCATCTTCCACTGTGCTTCCAGCTGCCCTCTCAAGTACAGCAGGGCCTGCGTGTCCTCTGGGGGGGCGGTGGAGAAGGGACCCAGGCTGGGGGGTGCGTCTCCATGCAACACCCGGGCCAGGATGCCTGCAAGCTGGGATGTGGGTTCCTGGGCCAGGAAAAGAGGTGGGAGCAGCAAGTCCCTGGTCTCTCCCCACCTCCCCACCCACAGGACGTCCACCCTGCCCAACTCACCTGCTCCACCAGGACCAGGACTCGGCCCCCTGCTGGACCCCGCAGGAGTGCAGCCAAGAGCGCAGCTTGGGGTTCCTGCAGGCCCTGGGCTGGTCCCAGCGCCATCAGCACCAGGTCAGGCCGGAAGCCGTAGGCCAGGGGCAGCACGAGGGCCAGGACGCAGCTCAGGAATGCTCCCGTTGTCTGCAGGGAGGACAGCAGCGTAGCTCCAGCCCTTCAGCCCGGGGTCCCCCACCTCCCACTCTCTGGTGGGCAGCCACACCGACGGTCCCGTCAAGAAGAACAGGTGAACGCCAGGGGCTGGTACCCACAAGGATGCCAGCGAGCAGCCCTGCCCTGACACCACAGCTCACCCCTGGCAGCGGCATGGAGACATGGAACGGGGACAGGGCAGCGGCTTCTTTGCCTCTGATATCCAGCCACAGAGTCCTCCTTCCAGAGAAGACCCAGGTGCCTGGGTGTGAGCCCAGACAGCACCAGGGGGGTGGGGAACAGCTGGGGGCAGCACTGCTGGAGACCCTCCCGGGAGCTTGCCCGCCCCTCACGCATGGGCCCCGGGGTGCCCACATGTAGGACTGGGTGCACACGCGACCCAGGCATCATACCCGTCATTGGCAAGGTCTGGGGGCTGGTCCAGCTGTCCCACAGCCACACACAGCACCCTAGAGGGAAAAGGTGGCCTGGGACAGGCTGCGCTCACCAGAGCCCACCCCATGCGGCGGGAAGCGGGAGTGGTGTGGCCAGCCAGGGCAGGGGGTGCCCATGGACCAGGCTCTGCAGGCTCCGGCTGGCCAGGTGAGGCTCACCTCTGGGCTCTGTGCGACAAGCTACACCGAAGGGCCACATCCAGCGTGGCGGCTGCAGCAGGGGTCGTTGCAACACCACTGCTTACCTGTGGAGGTAAATAACGCAGGGCAGGGCAACGCCCATCAGGTAGGGTCACATCCACCCCCTCTCTTGGTCTCTGTCTACAGAGCGGCCATCTGTACAACCTGAAGTCAAACTGCTCCGCTTCTGGAAATAAGACGCTTAAAACCACACTTTAAATCATCCCCTTCGCCCCACTGTCAGAGTGCCTGGCTGAGTGGGCCTGAAGTCCCGAGCCTGTCCCTAAGAGCTGTTCTAGAAAGGGTCCAGACACAAGGAAAGTCACGTCCAGGTGGTTCCGCACCACCCAGCCCTCCTGGGCCCCATCCCCAGCCGCAGGGCTGCCCTCGGCCATCCCAGGTGCCCCACCTGCCCATCCAGGATCCCCTTCAACAGGTGCAGGACCTTTCCAAGGGCAGTGAAAGCTGTGTCCTGGGCCAGGGCCTCATGGAGCCTGTGGTGGTAAATGGGGACATGTGGACAGGGAGTGACAAATGGCCCTATCCCTCCCGTCAGGCCCGCTCTGCCCACCTGGCCCAGGCCTGTGTCTCCTCCTGGGGGGCTGACCCCTCCTGATGGAGGACAGCAGGGGGCAGGCCCAGGGCAGCATCTGGCACGGTCAGGGTAACAGCCGTGCGGACAGGGGGTGTGGGGTGGAGGTGCAGCTGGCCCAGGAGGGAACTCAGCACAGCCGAGGCCTGGGCCTCCACTGCCTTGAACGTGGGTCCCCCGGGCAACACAGGTGAGGTCCTCCCGTCTGCGGAGCAGGTGCCGGGCCTTGGTGTGGGGGCTGACCCTAGGGCATGGTCCAGAGTCAAAGCCAGGGTATGGGAGCCCAGGCAGTAACCCTGCTGCCCAGCGTGGGCCACACTGACCTTGCTGCCGGAGGCTGGTCCAGTGAGGGGCCTGGGCTGTCCGGACGCTCTGGATGGACTCCAGGGCACTGGAGGGAGAAGCAGGAGCAGCGAGGCCCAGCCTGGAATGCCCAGCCCCCCCAGCCTCCCACCCCGTACCTGCGATGAGGCTCCATGGGCCCCGACAGGGGTGGGACAGGGTCACCCAGCAGCGCCCTCACCACCATGCACACGGACTGGGACAGGGACTCCAGGTGGTAGCCACCCTGGAGAAGGAGAGGACTAGGTGGAATGGGGCAGGGCCGGCGCTGGGGCGGGGCGCCCCCATCCCCGGCAGGACGGCCGCCCCGGCCTGCAGCCCAGCCCCTGGCCACGGAGCCCACCCAGCCGCCACGGTCACCTCCAGCACGGCACAGACCCGGCCTCCAGCCAGCACCTGCAGCAGCTGCGTGAGGTGGCCGAAGCACTCTGGTGTGGCCTGCATCTGCCCCTGGAACCAGAGCCCAGCGTGAAGGGGGCCTGCCCCGGCCCCCAGAACCCTCCCTGGCCGGGCCAGGCCCTCACCTCAGGGTCGCCAATCGCGGAGTCAAATCCTGCAGAGACGAGGACCAGCTCAGGATCAAACTGCGGGGGGGGCGGGGGGGGAGCCAGAGAGAGCCTGGAGCAGGGGTGAAGGGGGAGGGGGAGCCCGAGCACGGAGTCCCCCTCCCACAGCCCCCCCAAGGCCACACCTGCCCCACGCAGTTACCTCAAAGGCCACAGGGAGCAGCACGTGCAGGAAGGCGGCCAGGTAGTCAGCATTTCCCATCCCGACCTGCGGCCACGGGGCATTAGTGTGGGGCCCATCGGGAGGGCTGTGGGGTCTTCACCCCCAGGCGTGGCCCTGGGGCCCCGGAGGATGTGCTGGACTTGGTCCGGGAGGCCTGGGGCTGCAGGGCAGGGGATGGGGCCTGGCCAGGGGGCTCTGGAGGGGGGCCGGGCAGGGCGGTGGGCACCTGGTTCCAGGGCAGGTTGACGGTGAAGCCACGGCCCTTCCCCTGCCCAACGGCGTCCGCATCTGACTCCCGGAGGTAGGGCCAGAACCGGCCATGCTCATAGCGGTGCCAGGAGAAGTAAAGAACGCTGTGGATGGCCAGCCACGGCAGAAGTCAGAGGTCAAAAGTGAGGACCTCAGCCCCTTGGCCCCCCCGCAGGGGTCGCCGGGAGGCTCCCATCCCCAGCTCACCTGGGGTCGTCCTCAAAGATATACTGGATGCCCTGACCGTGGTGGACATCCCAGTCGACAATGAGAATCCTGGGGACAGGCAGTGCCGAGCTCACCGAGGGGCAGGGCCTCCAGCCTTGGGGCCAGGAGCCCAGCCCAAGGTGGGAAAGGGCTGAAGCGGGTGTCTCAGCGACCTCCGCCACAACTTTCCTCTGGCCCCTGGCCCCCGGCAAGCCCAGCACACACCTCTGCAGGCCGTGTTTCTGCTGCGCGTGCCTGGCTGCGATGGCTACGTTGTTGAACACACAGAATCCGTTGGCAGCGGCCCTCTGGCTGTGGTGCCCAGGAGGTCTGCCGGTGAAAATGGGTGCGGTCGCATCAGGGTCCACCTGTGCCCGCGCAGGGTCACCCGCGGAGGGGCCGGCCCTCACCTGACCAGGGCAAGCCCGTTGTGCACGGCTCCCATCAGCACCGCGTCCACCAGCTGCAGTGTGGCCCCCACGGCCAGCCGGGCGCAGTGGAAGGTGCTCTGCGGGGGAGGGGTGCAAATGAGCTGGCACCCGCTACACCTCACCGCCTCTGCCCAGGCCTGTGCCCCCGGCTGTGGGGCACCAGGGCTCAGCAGAACAGGGGCCAGTGCCAGGTCCCCGCAGCAGCAGCGGGCACGGTATGCAGGGCATTTGCACGCTGATGAACGTGGGGATATCGGCACACAGTGGGCAGATGCTTGTGGATGCACGTTCGGGTGGGAGGCAGGTCCCCAGGGCCGTACCGGGTGGAAGTAGACTGCATCGTACTGTCCCGACAGCGCCCGCAGCTCCTGGGTGTCCAAGGCCTGGGTTCCTCGCAACAGGGACACATACTCTGGACTGCAGGGGGCAGGCAGGGGATGCAGGGTCACCAGCAGGAGCAGGAAGGGGAGGAAAAGGGGGACTGGACCCTGGTAGGACTGTCCCCCTCCCCCATTCCCTCACCCACCCACCCACCCACCCACCCAGTGGAGAAATGGGCAAGTAGGGGAGAAACTGTTCCCAAGATGCCGGCAGGCAGGGCCCGGGCGGCCTCCTGGGGCGTGTGGCTCCCCGCGGTCTGACCTGTGGACCAGGCCCAGCTCCGCCTCGGAGGCCTCTCGGGGGGCCAGCTGGAGGCACCTCTGCTCCAGGCCCCCCTGCTGCAGGCGCCGCAGGGCTGCGGTCAGGCGCTCGGGTCGCTCGATCTCACACTCGGGGCTGCGTGGACACGGAGCTCAGGGCCCAGCCCCCCTGCGCACCCCCCCTCCCCCGCCAGGTCACACTTACTCTTCCCAGAGCAGCCGCGCGGCTGTCATGTCCTCATGGTACACGAGCGCGGTCCTCATGGTCCCACCACCCTGGGGGTGTCCCTGGGGGGTCGGCGACCCTGGGCCGCAGCTGGGACGGCGCGGGGCCTGGGCGGGAAGGCGCAGCACCCAGGCCGCGGCGGCTCCCTCCTCGGGACGGGCTTCCGGCTTCCCCGCCCCGCCCCGCCCCTGCCGCCCCGGACCGGCCCCCGAGCGCCGCGGGACCCGAGCGGGGCGGCCCAGACGCTCCTCCTCCGCGCTCCAGGCTCGGCTCCACCTCCTCCTCCTTCAGCCCGGAGCCGGGGGCCGGGAGGAGGGGGAGGGGAGGAGGGAGGAGGGGCCGGGAGGAGGGGCCGGGAGAGGAGGGAGGAGGAAGAGGAGGAGGAGGGGCCGGGAGCAGGAGGAGGGGCGGGGGGGGAGGAGGGGCGGGGGGAGGAGGAAGGGCGGGAGAGAAGGAGGAGGAGGAAGAGGAGGAGGAGGAGGAGGAGGAGGAGGAGGAGGAGGAGGAGGAGGAGGAGGAGCGGGGTGGGAGGAGGGCCGATGGCCCGCGTGCCCCGGACGCCGCGGACTGTCGCAGGGACCCCACCGAGTGTCCCCGGCCGGCCGCCCCAAATCTCCCCCAGCCCCGCGCCGACCGCGCAGCCCATCGCGTCCCGCTGCGCAGGGCCGGTCCAGGCCAGGGCTGGGGAACGGGCGAGGGCGAGCGAGGGCCCAGGCAGGACTCAGAAACGCCCGGGGGCTGCAACGCCCGGGGGCTGCATCATGTGCGAGGACCATGGTGGGGGGGGTGGAGGGGACGACCTCGGCTATGGCGGGGATGCAGCAGCGGCCCCAAGACGGCCCTGCTCCCCCCGCTGCCCTTGGGGTCCCCACGTCCTGATGAGGCACCTGCCAGCAGGCTGCGGACGTCCAACTCGCTCCGGGGAGGCTGCGATTCGCTCACTTGGGGTCAGTGCCCACCCCGAGCCAACCTCCGCGGCTGTGGCCAGAGCACCAAGTGGTCACCCTGTGCCACGCAGCCTCAGGGCCTGCGGGGACCACCCCGCTCCCGATGGCGCCCTGAGCAGAGAAGGCCACTCGCTGTCCACTTCGGCAGCCTGTCTGACCACACTCGGCTGGGCGGCCGCTCTGGGCGCACCACCCGCGGGGACTGGTGGGAGGGGCAGGGTGGCACACCAAGGGTCCGGGAAGCCGGTGCCCCAGCGTCACCTCTCCGAGCCATCCACCAGCCGGCAGAGGGCTGTGCGAGGTCGGAGGTGCTGGGGTGCTACCGGCGGAGAGGCAGGAGATGCGGGGAGACCCCAGAACCTCTCCTCGTGCTGTGCGGGGAGCGTGACCACTGCTCGCCAGGAACCTGGCTGTGGACAGTGCAGGGAGCTCAGAGGAGCCCCGGGTCACACCCGCCCCCATCAGGCCTGGGGTCTCCTCCAGAGGGAAAGCCGCAGAGGAAAGTCAGCCGCAGGAGGGCCCAGCCCCTGGAGCACCAAGCACCAGCCCACTGCGGGCCTAGGAGGAAGTGGGTGCCTGCTCGGCCGAGCAGCGCCCAGGCCCTGCCCACCCCCCAATCCGGAGGTGGAGAGCCAGCCTGAGAATTAGGAGAGCCGAGTGGGATCTCTGCAAAAGGGTTTATTGGCTTCCAGCCACGTGGGTGTAGCCCATTCCGGGCAGGAGTATAGGGGAGTCCACACCAACGCCCCCAGGAGAGACACCTGAGGAGGCGCTCTGGGTCCTCTCTGCCTTATGAAGTGGCCTTCAGCAGGGGCTGGAGCAGACAAGGTGGGGGCCAGGCCGTGACCCCAAGCCTCACCCCCACACAGGCTCTGGGGCTCCTTGTCACACCTGGGGAGGGGGGGACACTGCTCGGGGAGTCAGAGGCCAGTCCCAGGTGAGGCTGACATCCTGTCCAGAAGGTCCAGATGCTCCCCAAGGTGAGGCTGATGTGGGAGCCTTGAGAGCAGCGTTAACAGGCCTGGAGGAGGGGGTCCACGAATGAGAGTTCTCCTGGGATGGAAGCCCCCGGCCAGGCCACGGTGATAAGCAATATCCCCCTTCCAGTAGAAGCCCCAGCCACAATCCCCAAGGCGTCCTCGTCACCACTCTCGGGGCCCAGGGGTCTTCACAGGGCTGTCTCCTTGGAGACCTTGGTCCCCAGCTGCCGAGGAGGCTTGAAGCTGAGCACTTCTTTATATGTGACACCTGGGGTGGGGTGAGAGAGAAAGCCATCATGGGAGAAGGGACCTCAGCACCCCTCACAAGCGCCTCCTACAATTCACACCTGGGGGAAAGCCAGCGACCCAGGAAGAGCGCTGGGCCCAGCTCACTGATGCTTGCCCTGACCAGCTCTGAGTCCTAGGAGGTGGCTCTCGGTGGGTGTGGGGAGAGCTCCCAGGCCCAGAGCACAGCCTGTTAGTACTGAGCTTGGGGCTCACCTGGTCTCCAAAACATCAGGGTCAGAAGTCGCTGCGGGAGTGCGGGTGCCACACACGCAACTTCATCAGAGGCCACAGCCCCCCTCGGCCCCCTGTGTCCCCCCACATGAACTATCCACCCCGATGGGGCTCCTATAACCCAAACCCACTGCCTGTGGCGTGGCCAGGCAGGCCTGGGCCCAGAGCCTGCTGTGATGAGCAGTCCTAAGAATAGAAAGCAATGTGTCTCTACAAGTGGAGCCACTCAGGACCCCCCAGAACACACCCGTTTCTGGACCCGGAACATCCACAGAAACTTAAATGAGAAGAATTGCCACCAAACACCTGGTGGTCACGTTCCCTGAAATGTGTGGCCAGAGCGAGCCATCCCCAAGGAAGGGAGAGGCCTGCTTTGCTTTCCCCCCGACCCGTGTGCAGAGGGACGGGTTCTGCTCGGCCTAGCCTGGCGTCCCCACGCTCACCTGGCCAGGGAGCACCTGTTGGGGGGACACCGGTACTCCCCGTGCCCAGGGCAGGAGACTGCGTGAGGAGCAGGCGATCTACGGGGGGTTTGCCTGCCGCATGGATGTGTCCCCCAACGGGTGCCCCCGGGCCCTCTGTCTAATCCTAACACGGGGCTCAGGCCATACAAGGAAGGTCTGCGTGCAGCTGGCTGCTCCCATGGAAATGGGAGGGAATGAGGCTTGCATTCCTGACCGGGGGCTCAACCACAAACGGATCACGTGTTCACCGTGGTCTGCGGTAAAAGCAAAAGCTCTTCCCACAGTTCGTGTGGGTGGAGACCACGGAGAGGACTCTGTGGCCCGCGGTTTTCTAGTTATCTTTTTTAGCAACAGAAAGCTTTCATCCAACCAAACCAAACGCACAAGCACGAACGGGGTGGAGCCCTGCGGGAGGCACCTGACACACTGGCGGCTGAGGACCATGATTTGAGAAGCACCCCCACCCCGTGAGCAGCACCAAGGCCCCGGATCTGACTCAGAACCATGACGGCCCAGGACGCAGTGGCAGCCACAAGCCGTGGCCAGACGGTGCTCCCCGCTGCCCTCACCCATGCCGGCCCCTGCAGGCTGGTCCCGCAGCCACCAAGAGAGGGACACCGAGCCCAGCCCTTGCTGCCTGCTGTCCTGCAAAGCCAGTTCCAGCGCGGGTTGCAGGGCTGCGGCAGAGGCCCGGGGCCCGGGCAGGTGTCCCTGAGCCCAGCCTGAAGCTCAGAGTGTGCCACTTGGGCCCAGAGCTGAGGAGTTGAGTGGGGGGCTGTGGTGGAAGGAAAGAGCCAGGGCAAAGCCAGGCGGTGCTGGGCGCAGGCTTAGGTGGGTCGGAGCCGCTCAGTGGGACGAGGGGGCAAGGGGTGCAGAGGAGGCTGCTGTGGGGGGCTCGGCCTGCTGGCCGGACGGAGGGGCATGCAGCTGTCCGGGTGGGAGGGGTCCTCAAAGGGGCAAAGGGGAGCCGGGCTGGCTCGGTCCGTCGAGAGTCCAACTCTTGGTTTTGGCTCAGGTCATGAGCTCAGGGTCGTGAGATGAGCCCCCCTCAGTCAGGCTCCACACTCAGCAAAATCTGCTTGAAACCCTCTGCCCCCCTCGGCCCCTTCCTGCCTGGTGCCTGAGCGCACACACTCTCGCTTGCGCTCTCTTAACATGTAGATCTTTAAAAAGGAAAGTGGGGCAAAGAGAGGCCACGAGAAGTTCAAGAGGTGAGAGTGGAAGTCTGAGGCACAAGGGGGTGCAGAAGGGCCGCAGGATGGCCCGGGTCTCTGGCCAGCACTGGGGCCGGGCCTGCAGGTTAAGTGCTCACAACTGCCTGCAGCTGGGGGCTGCCACCCAGTTTCCAGAACTCTCCTCCGCACTTGTTTGTGCTGAACCCCCTGCCCGGAACGTTCTTTCATCCTTCAGCTCCGGCCAGAGGGCCCATTGGCCAAGAAGCCCCCTGCCCGCTGGCCATCTGCTGTATTCCGCACCGGGCCTGCGTCCCAAAGTCGGGGGACCTGGGGCTCTGAGCCCTGACCACCTGTGCTGGGCTCACAGGGTCCAGCCACCGCCCCTGCCCAGAGCCCCCCACTCACGCTTCCACTCGTCCAGCGTGCGGTCCACATCATCAAAGGACTCGTCGTACTTCTGGGCCTTGGGCTCCTCCTCCGTGTCCTGCAGGGACTCGAAGTACGGGTGGGTCAGCGCCTCGGCCGCTGTCACCCGCTGCTCTGCGTCCAGCACCAGCATCTTCTCCAGGAGGTTCACAGCTGTGGGCAGCACTGGTCAGGGAGGGCCCAGGGCCCACTGCCCGAGTCACTGACCCAGCTCCCCTGAGTCCTGTCCTACCCAGGGGGCTTGCGTTAGTCAGGATAGAGGCAAAATCCTTCTTCTGCAACTCGGGGAGGCCCTTCATGTAGTTCTTCGCCTTTTCAGGAAGAAAGGGTGAGGGGCCACGCCACAGCCCCGGCCCAGCCCCGCCGCCCGTGCCCAGCTCCCAAGTGACCTCAGCACTCTGCAGCCTCTGCACGAACTCGGCGGGAGGTGTCCCTGTCACCTTCATGATCTCCTTCAGCTGGTCCAGGTCTGTGCTGAGGTGAGGAGCATAGCATGGGCCAGAGAGTGGGGCTCCCCCCCCAGCTGGGGCAGTGTACCCAGCACCCACCCAGGCCCAGCCCAGCCCCCCACATGTGTAGGATACGGTCACTGCCCTTGAACAGTGTCTTCCCCGTGATCATCTCTGCCATGATGCAGCCCGCGGACCAGATGTCCACTGAGACAGAGGCCCCATGTCAGTGCTCCGTGGGCCAAGGAGGACAGGACATGCGTGGGGAGGGACACAGACACAGCGGCAGTCCAGCCTTCCACCCCTTGCCCGGCTCCCATTCCCGCACAGCCGCCCCCCACGAGGAGCCACCGTGGGGCTTCCCCTGAAGAGGGGCAGCAGCGGCGCCACCTGGGAGGGCACGGCTGGGGGTGGTTCTGGGCAGCGCCCCACCTGTCTGCGTGTAGCGCATCCAGTTCAAGATGACCTCAGGTGCCCGGTACCACCGGGTCACCACGTAGCCAGTCATCTCGCTGTCTGCCTGCCTGGCCAGGCCGAAGTCCAGGATCTGGTGAGAACCGGGAAGGCGGGGCCGGAGCCCCCGGGAGTAGGTAAGCCAGCCTATGACCCAGAACTGGGCACGCGGGGCCTCCTGCCAACCCTCCGGGACCCAAGGTCCTGGCTACGGACTCCCTGAGCCTCCCCGTGAGCTCCTCTGCGTGGCCAGCGCGCCCAGCCCCACTGACCTGGCTTCCACCACCCTCAGGAGCAGCCCCCCGAGGGTCTCCTTCCCTGCTGCTCTGCTCCCCACTGACCCCGGGAACTGGCCAGCACATTGGAGAGGCCCCCTTGGCCCTACCCTGGCTCAGGCCTGGGGGCCTGGGGACACCTCCCGCCCTTCACCTCATGAGGTATGGCGTGTGCCTGATGCCCTCCTGGCCCGGACGGCGGGGGTTGGGTCCCTCTGCCTGAAGGCCAAGGGAAACCGGCAGATGGACAGGTGAGGAGACCCCCCCGCCCCCCACCTCCCCCCAACACACACCTTCAGCTCACAGTCCTCATTCACTGCCAGATTGCCGGGCTTCAGGTCCTGGGGACAGAGGAAGCATGGCCGTGCGGCCCCTGCCCCCGGGGGGGCACAAGGGCAGGGCTGGGGCACCTGAATGGGGGAGCAGCCACACTGGGCCAGCCCCGGCCGCAGCCCTTCCAGGGCAGGTGAAGGTCCCTGGGGACCCACAGCTGCGTGCAGGCATCACACACATTCCCCACTGGACCCCAGCACAGGGGTCCTGGAGCTCAGGCCCCCCCGCGTCTCCCTGCAAAGGAAGTTCCCGCCAGGACTCACCCTGTGGATGATGCCGGCGGCGTGGATGTACTATGGGGACAGAGATAGGGTCCGCGGCAGTCAGCTCTCTGGGAGCAGTGTGCTCCCCAGCCCCAGCCTGGCCTGAGGGGGTCGCCCTCCCATACCCCCTCTCCCACCTTTAGCCCCTTCAGCATCTGGTACACAAGGAACTGGATTCGATCCTCACTAAGCTTCTCGTGCTTCATGAGCTTGCCGAGGTCAGTTCCCATGAATGGCATCACCAGGTAACTGAGGGGACAGGTGGTGCAGACAGTAGGTGTCGCACCCACTAGAGACCCCGGAGATCGCCCTGCAGCACCAGGCTCCACCCACCTGTCCAGTGCCCCCCCGCAGCTCTTCCTCCCACCCAGCCCCAGAATGTCAGGTTTGTCAGGACCACACTGTGGTGCTCCCTGCAAGGCACATGGAGGCTGGGATCTGGGGAGCACCAGGGATCACAGGCAGAAGAGGGTGCAAGAGAAAGGAAGGCCTGCAGGTAGGGGCAGGGATGGCAGGACACATGGTCAGAGCGGCAGGCTGGGCAGGTGGAGGGAGAGAGACAGCGAGGACAGACATTTAGCACCTCGCCGGGACAGAGGCCTCTGGGTCCTTGACCTCTACAAGGTCAGACGGCGAGGAGCCTGTCCTCAGCCCTTCCCAGGCTCAGCCCCTGGCTTTCGGCCGGCCAGACCACAGTAGGAGCCCAGGGAGGGCAGCCTCAGGCAGGCCTCCCGCCGCCACTCCCCTGCCTGCCAGCAAAGGTCAGCGGCTCTAGTTACAGGCCACGTTCGATGCCAGGGTCCCAGAGCACGGGACCTGCCAATGACAGATGCAGGCCCCACGCTTGCACGCCCAGCACTGGAGAGGGCCCCGCGCCAGGTGTGGGGGCAGGAGGCCCAGGGCCCACCCACTGTGCCAGGGCCATGGGTCCCCGGGGGCATGTGGCAGGGGGCAGACTGTGGTGCAGGGAAGGGACCCCCACTCAGGCTGCAGGGACACCCACAGACCAATGCGGAACCCGAGTCAGCACCCAGGAGCAACCCAACACTCCCTTGCCCTGAGCAGCCTGCCCCGGGGCTGCACTCACAAGTCTGTGAAATCATCCAGGGTTTCATCAGGAGTGAACACGTCCAGCAGCCCAATGACCTGGGGGGAGGCCGGAGTACCTGGTGGAGTAGAGGCCTGGCGGAGGGTACGGGGTCAGGTACACCCCGAGGCAGCACAGCGCCCCAGCCAGGAAAGCCCCCTACAGCTGTCCCCGTGTCCCCCCACCGTCCTACTGGCAGGACAGCCTAGCCCTGGCACACATGACCATAGACACAGGCTATTTTTGAATGGTGACTGCAGGGATCCTCTGGGGGAGGGGCGGTCCCAAGTCTGGGTCGGCTCCCAGCCATCCAAGGCACTCCAGCCCCCTGGCCCTTCCCCTGCCTCTTCTCATGCCCACTGAAGAGGGTGGGACAGCCTCCCAGGGGAGAGCCAGCACCCAGCAGACCCATCAGGGAGCCCTGGCTCTGCCAGTGAGGCCCAGGCAGGTGGCACGACAACCAAGGCAATGGCTAGACCCGGCCCCGCGGAGCCCCAGGAGGCCTATACGGCTGAGTGGCCAGAGGGCCAGGTGGATGTGCCAGCGGGGGGACACCTGGCAGAGGCCAGGCAAACGAGGGCCGAGGCAGAAGGGAGGACACTTGAAGCGTTTGAGGAACACGGGGAGAAAGGCCAGGTGGCTGAGGCCCAGGCCAGGGAGTAGCCAAGGAAAGGCCGGAGGGAGCCGGGCGGGCCCTTGCCTGCCAGGTGAAGGTTTGGCCTTGATCCTAAGAGCTGCCGAGAAGGGGTTTAAACAGGTGCGATGCCTGCTATGTGGAGACAGATGGGAGTGAGGCAGGGACAACTAGGTGACTGCGCCACCAGGGCCAGAGTCACAGGCACAGGGGAGGACAGAACATAGAGGGATGTCCGGTGAGGGGCCTGGGCCACCGGGAGAGTGTCTTGGCAAGAAGGGGATGGAGGGCAGGGTCCCCGAGGATCAGGGGGGGTCCGTCACGTGGAGAGGGATCTGTGCCCCTGTGGATTCTGGCCTCAAGTAAACGGAGAGGGAAGGGAGAAGGTGCCAGGTGTGGGCGGAAGGGCAGGACCCGGCCGGCACTCCGCCTCTCACGGCCTCAGTGTCCTCCCAGGGCAGCGGGGTCACAGTCAGCCATGTGCAGGGCACCCCGAGGCGGCGGCACCGGCTGCCAGGAGGTCAGGAGCTCAACTGGGATGGTGCAGAGGAGGAGATGCGGCAAGGGTGGGAGGCGACCAAGCAGGCCGCCCTGAGATCTTGGAGGCGGGAGCCGGGGGGCAGCTGGGGAGGAGGCTGCCGCCACGGGGAGTCAGCTGGGCCTGACTAGGGGAACCAGGAATTGGTGAGGTCGGGGCTGGGCTGGCGTCCCGCACGAAGGGATGTCCCCGGGGAGGCCCAGGGACAGAGGCAGAAGTCTGTGTGAGTGAAGCACCCGCTGCAATGCCATCGGCCAGGAGCCCAGGGGACCCGGGACTCGCTTTCCCCCGAGGAGGGAGGCTGATGACCTAGAGCCGGGCCATCCGTAAGGGTACCCCGCCCCCCTGCCCAGCAGCCATGAGACAGCCTGATCCGGGGGTGACGCGGGGTGGGCTGTGCAGAGGGCAGAGCTCGGTTGGGGAGGCCCCCCAGGACACAGACTGGGGCTCAGCAGCCAGCAATGGGCACACAGGCCGCGGCAGAACACGGTGCCCCAAGGGCAGGTCGGGCATCAAGGGAGGCCCTCGCGGGTGGGGCCGCACATCTGCCACCCTGGAGCGAGGCGACCCTGGGCCGGCCACCCAGCCTCGGCTCTCCACGGCCGCCCGTAGCCCCTGACCACGGGGCACGCCCCGCTCAGCACCCAGCTGGGCAGACTGTGGCCCACAGCCCGGGGTGCAGGGGGCCCCAGGGTGCAGCTGTGGGGGATGCCCAGCCGGGCGACGGCGCCCCTTCCGGGACCACCGCGGCCTGGGGAGGCAGGGCTGGGCCGAGTGAGGGTGCCGGCCTGGCGAGTGTCCCCCCCACCTCGCGGGGTGAGCCCGGCCCAGCCGCACCGGGGGCGCCCACTCACGTTCTCGTGGCGCATGTGCTTGAGGAGGCGCAGCTCGCGGTAGGCGCGCTTGGCAAACAGCTCGGACTGGAAGGGCCGGTATAGCTTCTTGATGGCCACCCGGGCGCCGCTGCGGCTGTCCACGGCCGAGCTGCGGGACGCCCTGCTCAGCGGCCGCCCGCCGCGCGCCCCCCCCCCCCCGCCCGGCCGCCCGCGCTCACCACACGGCCCCGTAGGCGCCCGAGCCCACGGGCTGCAGGTCCTGGTACACTGTGCGCACCTCCCACGCCGTCTTGGTCACCTCTTGGCGGTAGAAGCCCCTGCGGGCGGGTGGCGGGGAGCTCATGGTGCCCGGGGCGCCCCCCCCAACCGAGCCCCGAGCCCGGGACCGGGTCGCCGCACCTGCTCGCGCGCGGGGCACCGCGGGCCTCTCCTCCCTCCCTCCCGGCCCGGCTGTCCCGCGCCGCGACCCCCGCCTGCCCCCGGCCCGGCCCGGCCCGCAGTCCCGCCCCCGCCGCGGACCAACCGGCCCCCGGGCCGCGCGCACGTGACGCCCCCGCCCGCCCCGCGGAAACCCGAGGAGGCGGGGCGGGGGGGGGGGAGCGGAAGGCAGGGCGCGCCCCCAGAGCCCGAGCCCCTCGCGGTGTCTGAGCAGATGCCCCTGGGTCACCGCAACGCTCCCGGCGGAGCTGGGCCCCCCTGCTGCACAGCCCTAGCGCCCCCAGTCTCGGCTGCAAGTCCCTGGCCATGGCCTGGCCACCTCCCCCGTGTAACCCGGGCCCCATTCCTGTGTCCCCCTTGTCACCTGCCCACCTTGCAGGACAGCCCCTTCCCCTGGGGCTGATCCATACCCGTCCCAGGGTGGGCCCCCACCCCCACCTCCCCAGCACCTATTGCCTGCATCCCCCTCTCCTTGGGGAGGAGCTGGTTCTGTCTCCCAAACTTAGGCTGCATCCCCAACACCCCTCCGTGTGACCACCGGGCCCCGGCGCCAGAGAGGGTGGTGGTGTAGGTCTCCCTTGGGCCCCCAGGCACACCCAGCTCCCTGCCGGCCACCTTCCACCCAGCTTACTCCCTCCTGACCTTCCTGAGCCTGGCCTGAGCATCCCCTCTCTCTCCAGACTTGACCCCCCGGGGGTGAAGGAGGGCCCTACTTGGGCTCTCAGGGTCCCCCTGACCCCTAGGTGGGGCATCGTCCTTCCACAGGTCTGGCCACATCCCGGACCGGATGCTCCTGGAGGACAGAGCCCCCTCCGTGACCTGCCCAGCCCAGGGACCCAGGTCCAGGGTAACAGGATCCCCAGGGGCCCTCCCCTTCCTCTGCCCTGCCGGCCACCATGAATCAGCAGCTCAGAGCGGCCAGAGCAGCTTTCCACCTGGGCTTCCGCAGGACTTGGAGACCAGCCGGAGAGATCGGCCTGGGCCACTACAGCCACAATCACCTGTGTCCTTCATGCCTGGGGCCGACCGGGCAATCCCCCTGCCTCTCCCAGGAGCCCCTCGCTGGCTGCTTCCTCCCCGTGGGGGGCTGGGGTATGGCAGGTGTCCCCAGGTGGTGCGTCCCAGTTCTGCTCCCGTCCGCTGCCCCTCACCACAGGACTTGGGCCAGCCTGGTCTCCAAGGGTTGCCCAGGACCTGAGGCCCAGCAGCCGCCCCAACCAGGCCCCTGGTGGTCCAACTCCCAGAGGGTCTGCAACCCCCAAGACCCAGAACAAGGGCACGAATGTCCCTGACCCCTGCCCAGACCAGGACCCGTCCTCACCCGAGCAGCAGTGGGCAGGAGCTAGTAGCTCAGGGTGTGTCCCGAGGGCTGAAGCAAGGGTTCCCTTCCCCCCAACCCAATACGAAAGAGAGGAAAGCTCTCTTCCCCACCCTCCCCGGCTCCAGGGGCGGATGCGCCTTTGCTCCCAGGGAGCCCCAGCTGTCCCCAGGCAGCTTCCCTGACCACTGAGAGAAGGGGCGGGCCTGCACAGGGACCAGAAGCTGAGCCGGCCCCATGCATTCCTCAGCCGGGCAGCTGGGCTTTATGTGCGGATGGCCGGACAGCTGTCATGCCCTGTCCCCGCTCGGAGCCCATTAGCCTGGGTGCAGACCCCAACGCCCCCCGGCTCCCAGGAACGGGGAGGCGCTGTGCTGTATGTGGCTGCTTGTCTGACTAGAGACTTGAGCGACCTGGGCAGCGCAGGGCCAGGTGGGGCCTGACCAGGGGGGCAATGCACAGGCCCAGCCACCCCGTCCAAGCAGCAGGGCGCAGAAACTTGGGAGACAAGCAGCCTGAGAGAGAGAACCCTCTTTATTGTGAAACCCTGGTGCAGGCACTTGACGTTGAGACCTCTGCAAGGTGGGAGGTCGCCCCGACTCACGCAACACCACCCCTCACGGAGAGGCCCCACGATGGAGGTCCACACCCCAACACATCTTGAGCCGAGTCCTGTCCCAGAGGTTGCCAGATCAGCCCATCCTGGAAGAAGGGAGGGCGAGAGCTGACCCCAGCTGCGGGCAGCAGGGCCGGAGCGGGTGGGGTGCAGAGGTTATCAGCAGAGGCTTCCTCCTCAGCTCCGGCCAAGGTCCAGGGTCTGAGCCCGAGTATGCAGCTCCCCTCCAGGCTGGAGCCCCTGGGCCAACTTCGGGCGGCTCCTGGTGCCTGCTGCAGCCCCCGCATACAAGGAGGAAGCCCTGGCTTTTGTTCACCAGTTGCCCCTTGCCCAAGGGAACCCCCGCACGGAGCACCCAGGGCCTCAGCAGCAGCACCCTCCCCCCATCGGGAACCGAGGAGGGGGATGGAACAGTACAGCCGCCTCCCTGGAAGCTTCTTGCTGGTCGTGGCAGCAGCCCGTGGGCACCCACAGACACACCCGCCTGCAGGTGCCTCGACACATAAATACCGGGAACACACAGTGGTGCACACGTGCCACTCACAGTACAGGGGGACGGACACTTGGCTCCAGGATGACTCTCTGATGACAGCCTGCGGCCGTCCCTGCCCTGTGACCTTCAGGGAAGACCCTGCTCAGCTTTCAGGCCATGGGGCCTCAGCATCTCCCAGGGGCGCCCCACACTTCCAAGTTGAGAAGCTCTGACAGCAGAGGCCTCCCCTAGGCTCCAGAGGGCTCTGGCCCCTGTGCACCCCACTTGCCAGAGATGGCCCTGTGGGACGGAGGAGAGCCCCTCGGGCATCCTGGCGAGGCCCTAAGGAAGACCCAGAGGGTCGGGAGAAGGCAGGAGGACCAAGGGGTTCCAGAGGTGCAGACTCCACCCGCGGCTTGCACACACGCACACGTGTGCATTCACACGCGCACACAGATGGCCCACGAGGAGCAGCGTGTGGGCGGGATCCCAGGCTGGGGGCGGGGCTGCGGCCACGGGGTGCTGCGGCCCCTCATGGGCATGCGGTGGGCTGAGGAAGTAGCCAGCATGCTCTTGCTCCCGCTAGAGTGGCTGGTGGTACAGGCTCCTCACTGCTCGATCTCCAGGCTGCCGGGCGCCTGCGGTGGCTCTGCGGGCTTGAAGCTGAGGACCTCCTGGTAGGTGAGCTCTGGGGGGAAGGGGACAGGGTGAGCCCTGCGGCCGCTGGCCCACCGCCCCGCCCGGGCCCAGCACCCCGAACGCAGCCTCTGCCTCCGGGCTTCCTCCCGGGGTCTGCCCTGGGCTGCCCCCAAGCCTCTGCTGGACACGCTCAACCCCATGTCCACCTGCCCCCCCCCCGGCAGGAAACGGGCAGCCCCTAGCCCTCGGGGCCCCCCGCTCCACCCCTCCCAGCCGGGCCCCCTCGAGCCCACCCTTCCACTCCTCCACCGTGCGCTCCTTGGCCTCCACGCTCTCGTCGTAGGGCTCGGCCTCGGGCTCGTCATCGGGGTCATGGTACTGGCTGAAGTAGGCGTGGGCCAGGGCGTCGGCCGCGCTGACCCTCTGGTCGCTGTCGAGCACCAGCATCCTTCCCAGGAGGTCCACAGCTAGAGCGGCCAGTGCGAGGGGCAGTCAGGGGCGCATCCACACTGAGACATGGAGCCCTGCCCGGCCCAGGGCCCGTCCTCACCCAGGGGGTTGGCTCCATGGAAGATGCTCCTGAGGTCCTTCTGGGGCATGGGCGGCAGGGACTGGATGTATGTCCGGGCCTGGGGGCAGCAGGAGGGACCTGAGGGCACGGCTCACACCCCGCCTCCCCCCCCCCACCCAAAGGCAGCCCCAGGGAATTCGGGGAGCGGCCTCCGAAGGGCCAGGCCGGGAACGTACACAGACCAGAGGTGCCCCCGCTTTGGACGTGGCAGCTCCAGCGCCTTACCTGGCTCTCGGTGCCTGCAGCAGCCCCCTGTCCTTGGCTGCGGCCCCGTTCGCCAGAGCGCAGGGTTTACCCTCCCCGTCCCTCGCGCCAGGGATGCCTTCCCTGTCCACCTGTTTCTCCCCGACGGGGTCAGGCCCTGTGTCGGGCTCTGTTCCGCTGGGACCCCCGTTTCCCGCGCCGTTGCCGGGCTGCTCCCCAGCGCGCCCAGGGGCCTGGTTCATGGGGGCGCCGGGGGCTGCTGACTCACGTGCTCCGAGGAGATCTTGGCCAGCACCTCAGGGCTGGGCGTGCCCACCACCTCCATGATCCGCTTCAGCTGGTCAATGTCTGCCCGGCTGAGGAAACGCCCTCCAGCCAGGAGTAGGCCCCTCCCAGCGCGCAGATCCCAGGCTGCCCTCCCGCAGCAGGCGTCAGAGGGCCCCGGCTGGCATAGCGTGGGGCCAGGAGGCAAGGCCAGCCAGAAAGGGCCCGTGCCCACCTCCACAGAGCCCCACCCAGCAGAAGGGGACCCGGGCTCACCCCCCTCCCCAACCTGGCCCAAGGATACAGTCATTTCCTGGGAAGAGGGCCTTTCCCTGGAGCAGCTCAGCCATGATACAGCCCACAGACCAGATATCCACTGTGGAGGAAGGAGTCTCCATTAGTTCGCCTGCTCCAAGTCCCGCCCCCACCCCCTCCCAGAGAAGTAGGGCCGTGCAGACTGTGCCGCACCCTGGTCACACCCAGGCCCCCAACCAGCAGAGCCCTTACTCCCCTAGATACAACTCTGGGCAAGGGGCAGTTAGCCCGGGACCCGCTGCGCTCGAGTGACGGCCCCGGACCTTGCCTGGGCTCAGGCCTGGACACAGACGCCGCCCAGGCCCGAACGCAACACATCTGCCCCGCCCACGCAAGCCTCACCTGTCTGGTTGTAGTGCATCCAGTTGAGCATGATCTCAGGTGCACGGTACCAGCGCGTGGCCACGTAGCCGGTCATCTCCTCATCAGCCTGGCGGGCTAGCCCAAAGTCTAGGATCTAGGGCAACCCCCAGGCTCGTCAGCGCCTCCCTGAAAGCCCCCCCACACCGGCCCGTGGGCCCTCTCCAGCGGGCGGCTCACCCTGAGCTCGCAGTCCTCGTTCACGGCCACGTTGCTGGGCTTCAGGTCCTGGAGGGCAGGTGGGGTGTGAGCGGGAGGAGCGGGGCGCTGGGCCTGCACAAGCCCGCCCTCTCCGGCGGTGCACCTACCCGGTGGATGATCCCCGCGGAGTGGATGTACTGCGAGGGGGAGACCATGGGAGCGTCAGGTGCCAGCCAGCACAGCCCACCCCGCGCCCCCCACACGCGCCCACCTTCAGGCCGCGCAGCAACTGGTAAACCAGGAACTGGACGTGCTCGTCGCTCAGCGCCTGGCACTTGACGATGTTGTTCAGGTCGGCGCCCATCAGGGTGGTCACCAGGTACCTGGGAGGGGTCAGGTGTCAGCAGAGAGCCCCCCCAATGCGCTCCTGAGCCCCGCATCAGCTGCCACTCACACTTCGCTGAAGTCCTCAATGGAGGTGGCTGGCGTGAACACGTCCAGCAGCCCGATGACCTGCATGGGGATGGGAGTCAGGACTCGGCGAGGCGCCCTGGGGCTGTGTGCCCCGTGTGTGTGCCCCACCCCCACCCCGCTGACCTGCCCCGGTGCTCCAGGCTCACATTCTCGTGCTTCAGATGCTTGAGCAGGCGCAGCTCTCGGTAAGTTCTCCGCGCGTGGATCAGCGACTGGAAGGGGCGCGACAGCTTCTTCACCGCCACCTTCTGGCGTAGCCGCGTGTCATAGGCCGAGCTGCAAGGTGGGTGAGTGAGGCGGCGGGGTGGGAGCCGGCCGTGCACCCCGGGCCCCCGCCTTTTTCAGAGGGCCCCTCGGGTGGACCGCTGTCCGTGTGGCCAGCCCGAGTCCAGCACCTGGGGAGCCTCTCCTCTGTGCCTCGCTCCTCAAGGGGCACCCACTCTCCAGCCTCCCTTCCCACATGCATCCCGGCCATCGGGTCCCTGCCTGCCCCGCCTGGGACCCATGGGGCAGGATCTGGATCTTCTCCCCACAACCCAGCATGAGGCTGGGGGACAGACTCCACCAACCAGGTCAGGAAAACAAACATTGTGAACCATCCCCTTTCACCCCAAACGGTCCTCCTGCTCCCCTACGGGCCCACCACTCGTGGAGGCCCCCCCGGGTTCCAGAGCTACCTCCAGAGCCCCTGGACACCCCCACCTCTGAATATTCAAAATATGGACAAAAAGCTAGCCAAAAACATTTACTGCGTTATTATTTCTAAGAGTGAGAAACTGGACTATATGAAGCATTCAGCAGAGGGTGGTGTCTGGACCCACAGAACATTCCCCTGGGCCCACCCCACCCCCCAAGTTCCAGAAGTTCCACTGCACACCAGCTTCCACACCCCTCCACTCTGCACGAAAACATCGTCTCCACACGCAAACGGCCTGTCACCGCTGGGCCCTTCCAGACTCGCCGGCCTGGCCCTGGGGCCGCACTAGGAGTCCTACCTTTACAGGGACCAGGTCCTCACTGCTGCTCGGCCCTTCCCTCCCTCTCCTTTACCTGCACCCTCTAGAATTGTGCTTCCCCCAGGAGTGCGTGCTGTCTACATGGGGAGCGGCTCCTGCAGCACCTGGGGTGCTCACAGGGCCGCGGCAGGGGTGCAGTAAACCCAGTAGGTGTCTCAGGCCTCCACACGCCTACCTCCAGGCTGTGGCTTTTGGGGAAAGGTCCACGTCCCTTTTGGGGACACAAGCAGGGGAGTGGCCCCTCACGTGGGGCAGCAGATCCTTTGCTCAACTGTGTCTGCACAATTGAGTGACAAAAACAGGTACTGGGTCACAGCTTCACAGAACACGGGAGCCCAAGCGAGGGCCATCGCCTGCACTGGAGCACCGGCGCCTGCACTGGAGCACCGGCGCGTGCGGGCAGTGGGGAGAGACCCAGGGCTCCCCCGGGGAGTGTGATGCTCCCTAGGGACCCAAGCGATTCCAGCAAGACTCTATATTCCCCAGAGACCACCCATGCACTGTCCTGATCCTCTTCTTGCCTTTGAGATCAGTCTTAGGGATTAAGGCAGGCCTGAGGCTGGCATGCATAGGACAGCCAGCCTGGGGCCTCCCACACGCCGGCCAGTGACAACAGATGGGGGACAGCAGCCCTACTCCAGGCCCTAGCACTGAGCCCCTGGAGGGGTCAGGGAGTCCCCCAGGAGCAATGCCCCATCCCTAGGGGCTCCGGCCTCCCCATGTCCAAGACCTCCCCAGCCATCTGACTGAGGCCTTGGGAAGGACCCCACTGGTTTTGGGGAGCACCTCTCAACAACGACATCCACACTCAGCTGGTCACTATTGCAACTGCACCCCGAGTTCCCGTAAGCACCTTACCCTAAGCCCCCCAGTGCCTCCCTAACCCTACACAGGCCTCAGGCAAGTCCCTTCCTCGCTCCCACTTGCAGACTGTCCTCGGGGCCCAGGGCCCAGGTGCGGGCTGTGGCCTGAGCTCTCCTGGTTAGGGCAAAAATGGAGTGGAGTGTAGGCCGACCCCACAAGTATGGTAGGGGGACGGCAGGCATCTCTGCTGGGCCCTCGGCCCCATCCAGAGTCTGAGACCCTTGGGAAACGGGAGGGGCAGGACCCGCGGCGGAGTTGGAGGCCATTGCAAGGGGAGGGGTCCTACCCTCCCCCAAGTTGGGCTCTTTTCATTTGCAAACAAAAGTACTGGCTGGTACCGCACCTGCCAGACCCCGGGGTGCCGGCCCTTGCTCGGGGGCGAGGCGCACTCTCCCGCGTGTAGGGCCCGGGGAGCCGCCCTTCCGCCGACCATGACGCCGCAGGACGGGGGCCTCGGGGCGCTGGGGGGGGACGACCCCTCCCCGCAGCCCCACGCCGCGTCCGGGGAAAGTTTCCTTCCGCCCCCGCCCCCGCCCCCGCCCCCATCCTCCGCGGCGGCCGGGATGGCCCGGGGCGGGGGCGCACGAAGCCCCTCCCCACGCCGCGCCGCCCGCCGAGGGAGGGAGGGAGGGGGGAGGGGGAGGGTGCGCGCCCCGGTCCCGCCCGCGCCGCCGCGCCCTGCCCGCCGCCCCTACCAGACCGAGCCGTAGGCGCCGGAGCCCACCGGGCGCAGCCCCTGCAGCCGCCGCGGCACCTCCCACACCGTCTTGTTGAGCTCCTGCCGGTAGAAGCCTGCGCGCGGGCCCGACATGGCCGAAGCGGCCGCCGCCCGCCCGCCCCGCCCCTGCCCCCGCCCGCCCGCGCCCCCGCCGGAGCCCCAGCCCCAGCCCCAGCCCGAGCCCCAGCCCGAGCCCCAGCCCCAGCCCCAGCCCCAGCCCGAGCCGAGCGCACGGAGGGCGGCGGGAGGAGGCGGCGGCGGCGCGGGGCGGGGCCGGGGAGCGCGGGGCCCGACGCGCGGCTTCCTGCCCCAGCCGGGCGGTGTCCGGGCGGACGGCTGCCCCCCGCCCCCTCCGGGGCCCGCACCCCGCACCCCCCTCCCGGGCCCCGCACCCCGCACCCCCCTCCCGGGCCCCGCACTCTCCCATGCACCCCGCCCCTCCTCCTCCCGGGCCCCACACTCCCTCCCCCCCGCACCCTTCCTCCCGCACCCTCCCATGCACCCCGTCCCGCCCCCTGCCGGGCCCCACACTCCCCCCCCCCGCACCCTCCCATGCACCCCGCCCCGCCCCCTCCCCGGCCCCGCACCCCCGCCCCCCGCACCGCCTCCTCCCCGCACCCCCCTGCACCCCCCCGCTCCCTGTTGGGCCCCGCACCCCCAGCCTCCGGCTGCAGCTCGCGCTCGCCAGGACACCGCCCTGCCCGCAGCCTCGGCTCCCCGCCCCCTCCCCTGCCGGCACCGCGGGTCCGCGCACCGGCCCCCCCAGCCCCCGCTCCGGGCCCTGCACGACACCCCTGCGCAGCTGCATAGGAAACGCTGCCCAAGGAACCCAGACACTTGGTGGGACGTGGCCGTGGGGCGGGCAGGTGGGTGGCCCGGCCCCCCCCCGCCGCCCCGCCCGCGCCGTGGCCGGTGTCCGGGGCCTCCCGTGGCTGCGCGGCGGCTCCGGCTCGGGGCTGGCCTGGGCACCGCCGGGGGCGAGGCGCTGCTGGTGCGGCCCCGAGGACCAGCCCCGTCAGGACCAGGGACAGCGGCGGTGCCCGGCCACCTCCGAGGTGCTGTACCCACAAACAGCTGCCCCCAACTGGGCCCCTTCGGTTTCCGGCTCCTCTCCTCCTAACCCCTTTCCGCCGCCACCTCTTCCGAGAAGCCCATCCTGACTTTCCCTTGTCCTGCGCGGCTCCTCCAGGGCATCACCGCAGCTCGTCCCCGTGTCCCCTCGGCAGCGCCGCCCGTCCCTCACTCCGAAGGGCGGCCTCGCCTCTGTCCGGTGCTGGGCTCGCGCACCTCTCCTTCCCCCTCAAAGGTGACCAGCGCTGCCGGGTGACAGGTGCCTCTGGACCCGTTATGAGGGCGGGGGCGGGGCTGGCACCTCTGGGGACACGGCAGCCACGCCCTCTTCCAACAAACCAAACCCTGAGATTTTATGTGAAATCTGCTGGCTTTAAATACCGGCAGCCAAATTAAAGCAAAGCGTTGTCAGGGCAGTACGGGGCAAACGTCACCACCGGCGTATTTGGACTGCAGCGTGAGCCGAGCCCCGCCCGCGGCCAGCCTGGCAGGACCCCGGCCTCAGTTTCCCCTCGGGGACCCCGGTGTCCCCACCCCGCGGGGCGGCGCCTGGGTTTTGTGCGGAGCCAATGCAGCTTCAGCTGAAGGCGGGGGAGGGGGCGGCCTTTGTTAGCGCTGGGGGTGCCCCCAGGTTCCCATGGCGACAGGGCCCTCCTCCCAGCCACCCTAGGGGAGCCCTCGGGAGTGTCCAGCGTCCTGCCTGGAGGACCGAGCTCCATAGGAGGGAGCTCCCCTGCTGGGCCTTCCCACAGCGCCATCCTGGCCACTGGCTGCAGGAGGTGGCTGCGGCCAGGTGACAGGCCTGGTGGCCTGCAGCGAAGAGCAGCGGGGAGCGGCAGGTGCCTCAGGTGGGAGCTGGGTCCCGGTGGGGAAGCCGCGGGGAAGATGCCTGCCCTGGGCCTCGGGACCCCATCCCGGTCTCCCGGCTCCTTCGTGGTTATCCCTCGGTGTCTAAGGTCTCTCTCCTCTCCGTGTCCCCTCCACTGCCCAGGCCACCCAGAGGCCGGCAGGAGCCCCCCTGAGCCCCTGACATGGAGGTCCCTGATTCCGGGGAGGGGTCACTGGTTTGAAAGCAGGGTAGGGCCTTGGGCAGCTTTCTGCAACTTGGCAGGAAAGGTCATGGAGGCCATGTGTTTCCTCCTGTCCTTGCCCCGTCGTGTCCCTGTGGGGCACAGGGAAGTGGACATGGGAGGGTGGGTCATCCGTCAGTTTGTCATGGCGACCACTCCAGGCTGGCCTGCCCCACCCCAACATCCACACCCAGTCTCTACCCTCACTGGCCCTGGAAGGACACCTCCTGCCCTCTGAGGGGGGGTAAACCCCCGTTGGGCCTGCAGCCCTTCCTCTACTGCCTGCACACCCCCCAGAATATGAGGGGTCCTCACTGGCTGCCCAGTTGGGGGCTGGCAGGAGTGGCTGGTGGAGGGCTGGCAGCCAGGCCCCAGGTTTCCACCTCCGCCTGCCCCAGGTGCCCCCAGCTTAGCGTTTCCAGAAGGTGCCCCACCTGCTTCTGAACAGCTGAATCTTGGGGAACAGTGTGGCTCATAACCATGTCACCTAAGAGTCCTTGGGGTGGGGGACGTCAGCTGTTTGCCTCGCACCTCTTCCTTGCGAGAGGTAGCCACACTTGTTCCGTGAGGCTTGAATGGGGCTGCCCCTGTGTGCAGGGGGTCCTGCCGAGGCCTAACCTGTCCAGGGCCACAAGGAAGCCTCAGTGGGGGAGACAGTGTGGGGCGGCCCGAGGACGCAGCAGCACATGTGGGGAAGCCGCAGACACGTGGGCACCTGGATGCAGCCATGTCAGGCTGGCTGCACCACACCTGTCCTCACTTAGGAGCTTCCCCCTTCTGCTGGGCTGGTATCCTGGAAGCCTGGGCCCTCACAGGGCAGGCCTGACGGGCCGACACCGTGTGGACACCCCGAGGGCTACAGCGGTGCCTCTGTGCCACAGCCCGCGCGCCTTCCCCGGCCATCAGCCTTACTGCAGCCCCGAGTCGTCCTGGAGCTGCCCCAGATGGCCCCACAGCCGGAGCAGCGGGGACACAGGGCCGCCTCCCAGGGCCCCCCGCTCTCTGGTGGGGTCTGCACACAGCGATGACTCACTGAGCGTGTGCTGGCTGGACCAGGCCTGCGAGGTACCCCCATCTCAGGAGAGGAGACCAGTCTGGGGTTCGAGGTCCAGCGGGAGGCCCAAGCCATGCCCACTGCCATCAGCTGCAGCCCCTGAGCCCAGGTGGATGCCACCAGATGGCGCCGGATCCCCATCCCCCGCGCCCCCCCTCCCCAGGGCTCAGAGGGGGGTGGTGGTGGTGGTGCAGGAATGCCAGGCTGTCCCCACCAGGCTGTCCCTGGAGCCTCAGCTACTCCGCCCTGGGCCAGAGGAACAGCTCAACACTCCCCTGCGCGCCGGGGAGCCCCAAGGGGGACACCCTGCAACCGTGTCTGGCCTGGGACGCACACATGACCCGGCGCCAGGAGGAACCCAGCCAACCAGCAGAGTGAAAAACACAGCTATATTTGATTTACAATTAACAAGATTTACAAAAGGGGGTGGGGGTGAGGGCGGTCCTGGCGGAGCTGCTCCCGGACCCCAGACCTGGGCCCGGCCTCCAGGACGGCCTGTCAGACAGGCTGAAACAGACCCTCCGCCTGCTGGGTCCCCTCTGGCCGCCTGGGCCTCGACGTCTGACGTCCAGCTTGACCTGTGAGGTGAGGCCCGTGGTGCAGAGTCCACCCGGGGTGCCAGCGCCCCACAGGGCTGGCCGGGTGAGGTCAGGAAGGCTTCGTACCGCTTCTCTCCTTCCATCCCAGTGGGACAGACAGACACAGTCTGGGTGCCGGGCCCTGGGGGCCACAGGCACTCAGACCTCACCCAAAGACGCCAAACCCAGGATGCGAGGCGGCTGCTGGTGCTCAGGGAGGGGGAGCGGAGGCCCAACTGCCCCCAGCGACCCAGCGCGGCTCCAGGGCGTAAGGCACGTTTGCGAATCACTTGGTGTGACACAGAACACCTGGTGCTGGTTCTGCAGGAGGGGCTGGTGCTGGCGGGCGCCCGGCAGTATTGCTGAGAAAGATGCTACACACACCAGACACCGAGGCGAGGGCTCCCCCGGGGGCGTCTTCCACATGCCCCGGGGCTCTTGCTCTGCTGGTGAAAGGTAAGGGCCTCGCCACTTGGCCTCGTCTTCAGGGGCCGCCCCGTGACTGACACGGGGCATCACGCACCTGTGCCCAGAGACCTTGGTGGCAGAGGTCGGAGGTCAAAGGTCTGTGACTTTGTTCTCCAGCGCAGCCGCGATCTGCTGGAGGCGAAAGGCCAGCTGCATCTTCTGCGCGGCGGGATCCTCCTCCAGGGCGTTGATGATCTGAGGGGGGCTCAGGTCAGATCGCGGCGGGGACCCATGGCCCGGGCGCCGCCACCCCTGGGAGGATGGCCCTTACCTCGTCGTAGTACTTCTGCGTGTACTGGTAGAGCTGGTGCAGGGCCACAAGGGTGTTCAGGGAGTCTGTGTGCGCCTGGGGTGGGGGGTGAGCGTGTGACCCGGGGCGGGGGGAGGGCAGACACATAGAAGGTTTCCAGCTGTGGGCTGGCCACTGACACACACTCCCCCAGACACACCGACACGGCAGGCAGGGCCAGCACAGCACCACTCACAAACCCCTACCCAGGGCGCACGGGGCCCACGCCTGCCGGCCCATCATCCGCCCCACCCACTTCTCTCCTGTAGGCACCACTGCACCCCGCCCCCCTCCAGAGCACAGTCCCTGCCCCACTGGGGGGCGCCCAGCCTGCAGGCTTTGGGGCAGGGGCAGCTGGGGTCCATCCCGCATCTTCTCTCACCCGCGAAATCTCTGCCAAGTGTGTGTTCATGTCCTGGTCGCTGACCTGCACCATCTGTCGGATTCCCTTGTAATAACTGCAGGAGAGAGCGGGGTGCGCTCAGGGCAGGGGTGAGGCCTCCCAGGCAGGGTGGGAGCCACCCCCAGGGGCCAAGGGTGGGTGCCAGGGTCGGGCAGAGGGGAGGGCACTCACTCCTCTACCATCTTCTTATAGGTGGAGATCTCCTTGGCATAGAGCAGCTTGTTGCTGGGGGAGTCCTGGGGGCACAGACAGGAGGGGGTGTCGGCGGGGGGTCCCAGGCCCTCCTCCTGAGCCCAGCCTCAGACGCCCTCCCAGCCTGCAGGCTCCACTCACGCGGCTCAGCTTGTGCTCGGTGCGCGTACAGGCATCCATGAAGGTCTGCGCAATGACCGACAGGGAGGCGTCCACCACCTCGTGAACGTGCACGTCGAAGATGAAGTGTGGGTTCTTGAGAATGTTCACCCAGAACCGGAGTGGTAAACTGAGGCAGGGAGACAGGGAGTGAGGGGCTGCGGACTGTGGGGCGGGGCGGGCAGCCGGAGGGGAGCCCCCACCTGTTGGTCTTCCAGATGTGGATGGTGTCCTCGTCCTTGATGTCGTGCTTCTCCGCCTGCTCGTCCAGGAAGTCGAAGAAATACTTGACGGCTGGTGGCACCGCGTGTCCGGGCGCCAGGACGCTCTGGAAGAAGTTGTCCACGAACTGCTGCAGTGTGCCCTGCGGGGTGGTGGGAGCACTCAGCACGGAAGGGGCGCGGCCAGCGCTCGGCCAGCGCCCGGCCAGCACCCCCCCGCTGCACCCACCTTGACGGACAGCAGACGCGTCAGGTAGATCTCGGTGATGGCCTTGGTACGCTCCTTCTCCTTCACGCTGCCCCGCTTGGACTTGCCCTCATCTACCTCGTCCGCCGGCCGCACCAGGTGCCACACGCGGTTCTCCTCCTCCAGGAGGGCGTGGCCTGCAGGGTGGGGCAGGGTGGGGGTGAAGGACCAGACTGGAGCCCGGCACCCCCCTCCCAGCCAGGGCGGCACAGAGCAGGTGCCAGTCCACGCCGAGAGCACAGGCTGAAGGGAGGGACTCACGCTCCCCGGGCAGGTCCGGCTGGCTGTCCTCCGGCTGCTGCGACACTCCCACCGTGGACAGGATGAGCGTGGCTCCATCCCGGACCTGGGGCATGGCCGTCATGAGGGCAGGCCCACCCTGCGCGCGGCCCCCCATGCCCCGGCCCCCCACTCACGTTGTAGTGCATCAGGGTGTTGATGCGCTTCCACCGGCCCTCCCGCTGGGAGGTCAGGTCCAGGTCTGACAGGATCTGGGCCGTGGAGCCTGGACGCCACTCTGGAAGGACACAGCCCAACACCTGGAGCCCGGCCCCGTAGCACCCAACTCCCGCTGACTATCCCTCCACCGCCGGCCAGCCCGGGGCCCGAGGACAAGACCCCCCCCCGGGGGACACAGGGACCTTGCTCACCGAGGACCACACTGTCAGCCTTTGGCCAGCGGGAGCACGGCTGCGTGCGGTACACCTGGTCGATGATCTTCTCCTTGACCTGGGAGATGGTGTCACAGTTGAGGACCTTGACTGGGATGGCATCTGCACCTTCGTCTTGGACGATCACGCTCACTGTCTGCGGGAGGACACGGAGTGAAGAGCCAGCGTGGGGGCCTCGCTCTCCCTGCCCACCCCTGTGGGAGCAGCCCTGGCCCCCCGTGGCCATGCTGTCGGGTGACGGGGGCAGCTCTGAGACCCTAGGGCACTGGGGGCGGCCTGGCCTGGCCTTGTCCCCACAAGCCCTGGTCAGCAGACTCTCAGGTGTGCCCGCAGCAGCCCCAGACGCCAGGACACACAGTTTCTCTTCAGACGCCCTTGGGCCCCAACAGCTGCGGGGGAATCACAACCCCTCTCTGGACTCAGCTGGGCCTGAGTCCCTGAATGGCCTCCAGCTCCCAGGACAGAGGCTGCCTAGAGCCAGCGACATGGGGAATCCCGTCTAAGGCCCGCCCCGGCCCGGGGCTCACCAGGGGTGCGTACTCCACATCATCGCCCAGCAGCCCCGTATCGTTGAGCGTGTACTTGGCCTTCTTCTGCACGGCGTCAACGGGCCCCTTTTCCACCTGATGCTTGATGGCCTTGAAAAGCTTGTACAGGGGCTCGCCGGCGCTGTCCTAGAGCAACAGAGGGCAGCTCAGCCACCGGGGACCGGCCGGGCCCAACCCCCTGGGGATGCCACACACAGGCGGACGTGTGGGGGAGGGCGGGGAGAGCCACCTCACTCCTCCGCAGCCCTGGCTGGGCCACCGGGAACCCACCTTGAGGTACTGGTACAGGCAGATGGACATCCAGTTGGACAACATCCTCTCTACCACCGTCTCCGACCTGAGAGTGCAACCAGGTGTTCGTTGAGCGGGGTACTGAGGCCCAGTGGCTCCTCTGGGCCCCACAGCTCCCCACCAGGCTCAGGGCCCCGTCAGAATGCACACGTCCAGCTTAGACCCCCCAGCAGCTTCCACCCCGTCCTACAGAGAGCAGAGGCCAAGGGCACCAGCGGAGATGCCCATGCTGCCAGCGCCACCGCGGCCGGCCACCCCCTCCCCACCCACATGCGGTGGCTGAGTCTGCAGGCGAACTGGGCACGGCAGGTGCCTCACACATACCTGCGCAGCATCAGCTTGGGGTTCTTGGCCACCACGTACTGCTCCATGAGCTCTAGGAAGAGCGTGCGCATGATGTCCGTGTAGTACTCCAGCTTCCCGTGCAGTGCCACTGTCAGCAGGGATGCGAAGTAGACCTTGGCGCGGGCGGAGAACTCGCGCTGGCTCTCCAGGGTGTGGATAAACTGCCAGGGCCGGCAGGGGGCAGGCAGTGAGCGGGAGAGCTCTGGGGGGCTCCCCACGACGGACACCCCGCCCCCACTGCCCCCCTGCCCCACCCCACCCACCCCGGCCCCACTCACAGTGACCAGAAAGGACTTGCTGTTGAGCAGGTTGGAGAACTGGTACAGGGCCTGCTCCACCACAGACCGCCGCGACTCGGGGATGTCCAGTCGGCCCGTGATCATCACGTCCTTGTCGCCGTCCTTCGAGGGCAGGAAGAAGACACGGTCGGTGTAGGTCTTGTAGTCCAGCACCGGGATGCCCGCCTCGTGCACGTCGTTGGTCTGGTCCTCCATCTCGATCATCAGGTCTGGGGGGAGGCCAGGGTGAGGCAGCCTGCCGCCTGCCCGCCTTCGTCCCCAGCTTTCCAGTCCCAGGAGGTGCCCTCCCCCGGAGACCCCAGTCCCAGCAGTGAGCCTCCTGCCTGGCTGCCTGGAGGCCCTACCTGTGAACTCCTTCTTGCAGCGGTCCCGCACGCTCTCCTCCAGGCCCTCCAGCTGGGATTTGATCTTCTCGTATTCGCGCTCCGCCTGTTGGCTCTTCCTCCTGGGGGCACAGGGAGGTCACCAGGCCTGGCCTGCGTCAGGCCGTTCGCTGGCTCAGAGCCTGCGTGGGGTGCTGTGTGTGGCCACGGGGCTCACCAGTAGCAGTAGACAGACACGGCGATGACCACCACCATGGGCACGATGACCAGTGGCAGGATGAGGCTGAGTGGCACGTCGCTCGCCCTCGTGTCATACTCTACACGGCCCAGCACCCACTCCCGAGACCCGAATTTCACCTGCAAAGGTGGGGCATACGTGGCTGTGATGGAGAACCACCCCCCCAGCCCTTCCCTGCCCCTGGGGCCTTGGCACACACACCCCCACCCGTACCCTGCCCCTGGGGCACAGAGCCCCATGACCCCCACGCCCCCACCCCAGCCCAGCGCCCACACGACCACACGCACGATAAACTCAGGCAGGTTATGCGTCGTGTCCCGCTTCTGCCGCCGCTTCGGGGGAGGCTGCACCTCGGGAGGCTCGCAGTACAGATCCGTCTCTGTCAGCGTCTTCATGATGCACCGTTCGGCACCAACAAAGGCCTCGGCCTCGTGAAGCGTCATTGCCTTGTTGAGGTTAGTGCCCTGGGGGGAGCACGCGGCCCGGAGGGAGTCAGGGACACCTGGGCGGCCTCTCCTGCTGACCGCCCACCCCGCCCCCACCCCCACCCCCGGCAGCGGCCAGTCCTCACCCGGGCATGGATGAGCTTGTTGACCTGCTTCTTGACGCCCCCCGTGAAGTTCTCAAAGGTGGGGTCGGCCACGTACTCAAAGGCCCCGGCCTCGGTCCTGAGCAGGGCACGGTGCCCGTCCATCTGGATGAGGGCCGTGAGGTTGTAGGCCTCGGGCTCCTCGGGGACCGCCGGGGACGAGAACACGACCTTGGAGTCGTTGTAGAACACGTACTCCGTGCCCATGACCTGCAGGCCAAGGCCAGGCCGTCAGGCCCTGTGGCCCAGGGCCCCTGCCGCACCTCCCGGGGGGCCCGCGTGCCGAGGACTGACCGTCGTGGGCTGCAGGAGCCCGGCCTCCCGCCGCTGCCGCCAGGACTGCAGGGGCTCGGCTATGACCACCATGGCGAATCTCTGGATGAGGCTGAAGCCCTGGCCCGTGACGTTGATGCTACGGCCACCACTGCGGACAGGGGGCAGTGCCTGAGAGGATGGACCTGGGCAAGCTAGCTCCCGAGCGGGTGCCCTGCCAAGCTGTGACCCCGCCCTGCACTTGGGGTGTAGGTCTGTGCACACGAGCACCCGCGACCGTGACTGTGAGCACCGCCATCGCTTGTCAGAAGTTGGTGGGGGGGCATCTGGGCTTCTAGGAGAGCTGATCTGGGGGTGCAGTGGGGTTCCCTGGAGGCTGCCCTGCTGCGCAGACCAGCCCCACTGTGCTCTCAGAGCCTAGTGGGCAGAGGACGGCTGGGAAGTAGCTGAGAGGGGTGAGCGCACGGTGGGGGCCCCCGGCTGGCCGGGAGGGGAGTGAGGCCGCACCTGACGAAGCTTCGCAGTGGTTCGAAGGCCCGCAGCACTGGGTTCTCGCGGTAGGTGAAGAGGACGCCGGGGCTGGGCACCCGGGAGCCCCCGTAGTAAATCTCCAGGGGCAGCTCCCCCAGCACGGACTGTGGGCCGGTGACACACTGCAGCTGTGCCCCAAACTGCGTCCTGGGGGTGGGAGCTGCTGATCAGTCCCGGCCCTGGCCCTGGGGTCAATGGGCCAGGTTGGCCCCACTGCCCCCACCCCGTCCCCCAGAGATTCAGCAGCCCGCAGATGACACCCACACTTTACAGGGGACGTCGTTGAGGGTCACCCGCACGTCCTCCTCAGAGCCCGTGTCCAGATGGGTGCCGCTGATGGTCAGTGTGGTGCCTCCTGCCTGCGGCCCCTGTTTTGGGTCCACGCTGAGGGGCTGGGGCTGCTGGAAGAGGGGCAGACGCCTCGGATCAGGGCCAGGCGGTGGACGCACGACCCTGCCCCGAGTCCACACGCGACCCTCGATGGTCAGAGGCCAGTCACTTACCTGGTAGGTGAACTGGACATGGGGTGGTGAGTGACCCAGCTTCCCGTTGACATCCACCGTGACGCCCCCGGTGATGGGCCCCGCCGCAGCCTCAATGGCACACACGATCCTGGGTGAGGGACCAGCCGGGAGGACGCTCAGCGGTGGGCACCCGCATGTGCCTGGACCCGCCCTCCTCTGCCGCCCGGTCACCTGGCCCCCCGCCCTCCAGGCCGTCCACTCACCGGGTGGACACGGAGTAGCGCTCTGGCTCAAAGGCGCAGTTCTGGCCTGCCACGGTGACCCTCTTGACGTCATCCGCAGTGACCCCCAAATTGGACCCCAAGATCGTGATTCGAATGCCCCCACCCAGTGGGCCCGTCTCAGGATGGATCTGGAAGGGGCAGAGTGCAGCTGACCCAGCAGCTCGGGCGGGCAGGGCTGCGCGGGGGGGGGGGGTGGCGGGGGCGGGCGCAGGAGGCTCACCCTGGTGATGACGGGTGGTGGGCACTCAGAGGTGGTGTTGCTGCACAGAGCCTCGTACACGCACCTGCCCTGCCCGGCGCACCACACGCACTTGTACGCTGGGTCGGCAGCCAGGCACAGGCTGCAGTCGCTCCGGCCAAAGGAGCAGTTGTACAGGGTGACTGGACGAGGAAGGGGGGTCAGCGGAGCCGCCCTGCCCATCCAGCCCTGCTTCCCCGCCTGCCCCCCTCCGCCCCCAGCCCAGCTGCCCACACACCTTGGAGCTTGCTGTCAACGTTCTTGCCGTAGGACTTGACGTACAGGTGCAAAGGCAGGGTCTCGTTGGTGTCGTGGGAGAGCTGGGGGGACGAGCAGGGACACCCTGTACTTCCTGCTCCCACTCAGACCCGGGGTGACCAGCACGCAGTGGCCCACGCAGTCCCCTCACAGCCAAGAGGTAGCAGGGGAAGGCCTCCAGGTGAGAGGAAGCCAGAGCCTCACGGATGCAGACACCCTAGGCCACACTCCCTCTGTACCACCCCCTGCCTGCCCTGGGGGCCGTACCTTTGGGGTCCGAAAGAAGAAGGTTCCTGGTTCCTGGGCGCTCACCGGCTCCTCAAACTTGAGCAGGTCACTGCCCACGTGCAGAGAGGAACCCTGCAAGGAAGTGTGGTGACGACGCCTGGACGCCCATCCCGCCCCCGGCCCAGCACCGGCACCTCTCCGCACCCCACACCCGTCGCCCCAGCCACCTCATCTCAGGACTGCGCAGCCGCCCCCAGGCATCCCCGCCACGGTCACCACCACGGTGTGGCCCCATCCCGGCCGCCCAGCCACCCAACACCCAAACCATAAAACTCCATCTCCCACTCTCTGCCTTCATTCAAGGCCCATCTGAATGACCCCATGTCCCACTGGCTTCTCTGCCCCCAAACACGTGGGCAGCACCTCCCTCGAGTGCTGGGTCCTGAGCCAGGGGAAGCTCGAGTGAGCACCAAGCACTTTGACTCTGGTTTTGCAAGAAAGGGGCTGTGACCGATCCCTACAGACCATCCAGCAGCCCCCATGGCCCCTCCCGGGCCCCACAAGCGCCCCCACCTTCACCGTCTCCAGGTTCTTGCCCTGGAAGGTCACGTCTGTCTCGTGGTTCATGGGGATGACCAGGGGGCTGGGGTTCAGGAACTGGGGGCAGTTGTCCTCCTGGAGGGATCAAGGCTGGTCAAGGGCTGCCCTGCCAACACCCAGCAGCCCGGTTCCCAGCTGGTGCCCATGGACGCTCACCATGTGGGCACGGACGATGCCGTCCTCAGGGTTGGGGGAGGCCTCCCGACACTCGTGGTAGCGCAGGTCCCACTGGCAGGTCCAGCGGTTGCTTGTGCAGGAGATGCACCTGGAGGAGAGGGCAGTGAGGGGTGCCGGCCACGGCGTGGGCTGGGCAACGGGCACCCTGGGCCAGCAGGACACTCACGGCAGGTTCTCTGCCAGGCTCATGGCCTCCCGACAGTCGTAGAATGGGTACTGGTGGGATGTGAGGAAGGTGTTGTTGCGTCTGAAGCGGAGCTGGATGCTCACGGCCACGTGGTCTGCAGATGGCAAATGGGGACGGCGTCAGGCGGGCACCAGGCGGGTGGGCAGCAAGGCGTGTCCCTGTCCCCTGGCTGCCCCAGCCCCCCGGCTGCCCCAGCCCCCCTGCTGCGTGGAGGCCTCACCTTGGCCAGCTGGTGTGCGAGGAATGGTGTGCGGGGAGTTGCAGATGACCACGTCCCCTTCCACGCGGGCAGCGTGTGCCGGCGAATTCCCGAAGAGGCACAGCAGCTCGTCCTCCTCGCTCAGGGCTGGGAGGGGGCTGACGGTCAGCTGCACCTGGGGAGGGCGGGCGGCTCACAGCGGGGCCCTCCGCCGAGGGCACCTGCCCTCCGCCCATGCCAAGCCCTGGGCAGGGATGGGGAACCCAACTCCTCACTGGGAACAGGCCCCCGTGCTTGTCCCAGGTCATGCGGGCCAGGGGAACCCCACAGAGGGCAGGCTCCTGGTCCACAGCCTCCACCAGTGGAAGCCCCACCCAGGCCCGGCCCCAGCCCTGCCGCCCACACCACGCACCTCGCCCTGCGCCCGTCGGCTCATGTTCTGGGGCTGCGCTCCGGTGACAGCCACACAGGCCTCGTCACGGCTCCACAGCCAGTGGCCGCTCTCCTCTGCCCGAGGGCACTCGACCCTCCTGGTGCATCTACAGGGGCAGGGGTGGCCTCAGACCTGCGCCTGCCGGCCCACCCGCTGCCCCCAGCCCCCCGGCCCCCCGGCCCCACTGGGCACTCACCGTCCCTCAACAACGCACCAGCCGCAGTAGGGGTCCTGTGAGCTGCGGCACTGCTGGCAACTTGGGTAGCTGTGACACTCCTGGACCGGCAGCCGGAACACCTGGGCGCAGCAGCACCATGAGCCGGGCCGCCACAGGGACTGGCCCCTCGGGGTCATGGGCGAGGGCCCACCTTTATCTCTGAGCCTTAAAAACCTGCCGCCAGCGGGAGGCCTGGGGTCCAGGGGCAGCGGCTCTGAACCGCCCCGCGGCTTGAGGTGCCTGGGATTGTGGGGCGTCCGGGGGAACAAGGGGCCCGGCCGACCGCGCACCTCGAGACCCCTCAGTGGAGGGAGCCTGGCCCACGTCCCCATGGTCGGGGCCCATGCCTCTGCTCAGAGCAGACGCATCGCTGTGGCCCGAGACCAGGAAGCGGCCAGACACGACTCGGGGTGGCACCGAGGCTGCCCCACCCCCCACACTCCCTCCTCCAGGGCTCCTCGGCCCACCTTGTCCTGGGTCATGGCGTAGAGACTGGTCAGGTTGGCAGACAGTGCCAGGTCCCTCTTGATTCTCTTGTTGATCTCCACGAGGATGGAGCCGTACTCCGCAGAGGTACCGTCCGGGGCAAGGTACACCTGCGGGCGGAGGGCCGCGCATGAAGATGGGGCCGTGCATAGGTGGCCCCCGGGAGCAGCCCGCTGCAGCCCTGGGCCTCACCTTGAGGACCCGGCCGTCGGAGGTGCCCAGGAAGGCGACCGTGTGGCCATTCTCGGCGGTCACCACCACGGCCGTCAGGTTCAGGCCGCCGCGCTGCAGCACGGCCGTGGCTGTGAGTCCGTCTCTGCTGCCCAGCGGGTAGGGCAGGTGCTCCGAGCCGCACGGGAAGCTCTCACTGGCGCCCTGTGGACCGCGGCATCAGCTCTGGGCATAGGCCCCGCGCCCTGCTTGAGGCCTCCCAGCCCTGTCCCCACACATGTCCCTGGGAGCCAAGACCCCCCGAGGGAGCGACCCGCGAGTGGGACCCGGCTGGTGACAGCTCGCCCCTGCGCAGGGCGTCCTCACAGCTGGTGCTACCCGGACACCCACGGGAGCAGGTGCGGAGGCCACGTACCGTTCCGTGGCCGCCACACTGGATGTCGCCGTGGAAGGGCTTATAGAAGGTGTCTCGGCCCGCCTCCCGGGAGCCGGTGTAGCAGGCGTTGCGGTTGGCCTCCATCTTGGCGTGGACCTCGTCGAGCGGGAAGAGACAGAGGCCCGCGCGGGGGCCCCCGGCGCTCCGGCCATCCCTGCTGAACACGGCGTACAGCACCCTGCCGGCGCCCGGCCCAGCCACGGAGGCTGCCAGGCACGTGCTGAAGCGGGGCGCCTGGGGGTCGCTGGGGTCGCGGCACTGCAGGTCCAGCTCCAGGTAGGAGTAGTAGAAGGGGTCCTGCTTGCACATGCGAGCCAGGAGCGTGCGGTTCCGCGGCGGGTGCTTATCCTGCTGGTTGAAGACGAAGAAGACGTAGAGGCCGTCCTCAAAGGCGGCCACAAACTGCTGCGTGTTGGCGGACAGGTACCCGGCCTTGTAGGTGGCGTGGTCTGTGTAGGCCTCGAAGGCCTCCCTGCCCTCGGTCCGGTCCAGCAGGCGCGTGCTCACGATGATGCCGTTGTCGTGCGGCCCGTTGCCTTTGCCCACGAACAGAACTCGCTCGCCGCCAGGGCTCGTGGCACTCACCAGCCCCACCGTGCTCACACTCTCGTCGTTGCTGGCCACAAAGGACTTCTCGCCACTACCGTCCTCGTAGAAGAGCAGCGTGGAGATGTTGTTGAGTGCACGCAGGGCACAGATGCCCTTGAAGAGGCTGCCGCACTCAACCAGGCGCTTCCCAGGAGGGTCAAGCAGCAGGAGCTGGTTGACGTTGTCCGTCTGCACGGCCTCATGACACTGGCTTGGCTCAATGGGCGGCGTGCACTTCTTGTTGTCCAGGGCCGGGCCGGTGGCCGCCTGCTGCTCCAGCTGCAGCTCGGCGCTCAGCTGGTAGAGCGCGTTCACCGCCCCCAGGTACACCACGCCTGACGCCTCGTCCACCACCAGGTGGTTCAGCTCCGTCTCGCTGCGGAACATGTCCAGCTTTCGGGGCCGCAGGCCTGCACCCGTGACCCCCAGGCCCAGGAGGGTCAGCGCCCAGAGCTGCAGAGCCATGGCCCCCCGCTCCCTGTGGAAAGAAAGCAGGGTCAGGGGAGCCCAGCCCGGAGGAGGCACGCGGAGGAAGCAGCCCCTCCAGGGCCTCTCCAGACACCCCACCCCCAAGAACCAGAAAGTAGGCCAGTGGGGGTGCCGGCCTCCAGCCCACCCCAGGGGGACCCAGCCCCTCCCTGCCTCCCGCACAAGGGACTGGGTGCCCTCCTCTCCATGGAGACTGACTCCCAGACCTTCTCGAGAAGCTCAACCTGTAACCCAACCTAGCGACGGGGGACGGACTCTCTGGCCACCACCACGGGAGCTGCAGGTGTGTGTGGCTGCCCCTGGGGCTCACACACCTCCAGGGCCTCCATACCTCCAGGTCCTCCACCTGCGAGGCAACAGAGCACCTCCTCCGGGAGGTCCCCCAGGCATTCACGCGTGTGCTCTCCCCACACCCTAGGACCCCAGGGCTCCAGCTGATCTGAGGGCACCCAGACCATGAGCCCCAGTGCACAGGCCCGGGCCGAGAGGGCACAGGCCTGGATGTGCCAACCGCTGACCACACACCTGTTCTACACCCGACTCTCGGCACGTGGTGCAACCTCACAGGAAACACAGGGACCCAGAACGTCAGATGGAAAGGAACTGGAACCAGCTGTGTGAACTGAAGGCCCCCACTTTCCTCAGTCGTCTCTACTCCCCACGTGGGGCTCGAACTCAACCCCGAGATCCAGAGTCATACGCTGCCACCGACACTCCCGCCGACGGAGCCCACCAGGCGCCCCGGGACACACGAGAGCCACTCGGACCACAGCCCAGCCCTGCCTCCCCGTCCAACACGCCAGCCAGCCCGCCCGCTAACCCCCAGGCCCTGCCAACCCCCAGGCCCGGACCCCAGGGGGCAGGACCCCAGGAGGAGTTTCCAGGAGCTGCCAGCCCTCGAGGGGGGCCAGGTCAGGCACATACGCAGGCCCAGGCGTCCGTGTGTGAGGGCTGAGCCGCTGAAGCCAAGGCGGACAAAACGTCCCCAAGTTAGAGGACGTGAACATGTGGTTCTCCCCCCAAGTCAGTCACGGGGGCCGGGGAGACCCAGCAGGGCCGCTCGGCCTCTAGACCTCCTCCACGCTGGGGGTTGGGGTCCCCCCGGGACCTGCTCCATCCTGGTCCGAATCCCCTGGGCATCCATCTTCTGCTGGGCCCTGCACCCAGCCTGATGCCTAGGGGGCCAGACCCAGGCAGCGGAGGGTAAGGAGGACCCCAGACAGCCCGCGCTTCCTTGCCCTCCCTGCATGTGCCCCCACTCCTCTACCCTGAGAACCCCTCTTCCAGGAAGGCCGAAAGCCACGTGCTCTGCTCCTGGGCCAGAGGAGGCTTCGGAGCGCTGGCTTTGGGCAGGGAGGGCTGTGCTTGCTGGCATGAGTCGGCTTCACCTCCGCACCGGACGCCCTTCTCTGCTTGGGCCACCAGGCACCCCTGACCAGGCTGTGTCTTGTCTCCCCCGCCACCCTCCGTTCTCAGGACCACGACCCTCCTCACCCCCTGGAGCAGTGTGTTGCAGTACAGCCTGCAGTGCTGCCGGCCCCCTGGCTGCAGCGCCACAGAACCCCCACCCAGGCATGAAGGGGACACCGCAGGGACCCAGGAGGGCCCCTGGCTGCCGGGGGCAGAGGCTGCGCAGGCGGGAGGAGAGCCAGGGAGGCCCCGAGGGGGTGACAGGGCTGGGGGACGGCCAGGCCTTTAGTCAGAGCCGGCAAGGTTTCAGGAGCCCGACTCCCAGGCTGCCCTCCACACCGAGGCCGGGAAGCCGGGCGCTGGGCACCCGTGGGCACTTCCCGGTGCCTCGTCCCTCCCTGTCCCTCCCAGGGAAGGAAAGGGCCGTGGGCCCACCCCCTCGTCCAGCCCCCGCCCCGTGACCCAGGGCGGCGTCTGGGCCCAAAGTCCGCTCGGCGGCGCCGGCCAGGGCGACAGGGGCGGGCCTCGGGGCCCCTCGCCTCCCCGGCCAGGCCGCCCCCACCGGCCGCTCACCCCGCTCACCCCGCTCACCCGGCCCCGCGCCGCCGCAGACCCTGGCCCAGACCCCGGCCTGGCGGCTCCCACCCGCCTGCTGGAGCGCGGAATGAATGGAATGTTCCCGGGGCCCAGGGAGGGAGCCTGGGTGGGCGGGGGCGGGCGCAGGGGCGGGGCGGCGGCAGCGCGGGCGGCACAGTCCCAAGTGCCCCAGTCGTCCCCTGACCCCCATCCCCCGGCCCCCACCCAGTCCCCGTCCCCCTCCCTGTCCCGGCAGCGGTAATTCCACCACCACCACCCCCCCCCCCCGCCTCCCCTCCGCCCCATGTGGACCCTCTGTGGGTCTGCAGGCTGCCGGGACTGGAACCCACAGCAGGTGGGGAACTCTTGGGGCCGCTCCAGCTCTGAGCCTCCCCCAGCCCTGCTAACTCACAGCCTTGGGGGGGACCCAAGAGGCAGACGGGTCACAGTGCTTAAAAAGAAAGCTGCGGTCTTCTGGTCTTCCTCTGGTTAACATCCGTGTCACTAGTCCCTCAGCGGGGAGGCCAGCGCGGTCCCCCCAGGGCCCTGGGTCTGGGGCAGCATCACTGCTCAAGCTGGACCAGATCCTGCCCAGGGCCCCTCCGGGTGGCGGGTGGTGGCCACCCTGAGGCTTAAATCCCAGCGTTCGGAACTCACCCCGCACCGTGCGCGAGAGCCCAGATCACCCAGCGTGGCAGGAGGGCCCTAGGTCAGAGGCAGCGGCTCCCTCCCCCCTTCCTGGGCAAACAAAGCCTCAGGTGACCCACCTGACCAGGAGCTCAAGCCTGTTAGAGGCGCCAGGCACAGCCGGCAAAGCTTCCTGCCCCTAGTGTTCCTACTGTTCCTGGAACGGGCGCTTCCTGTTTTGAAGGCAGCCCCAGGACCCCTGGCTCACCGGGGCTGGCGGGGATTTCCTCAAGGGCATCAGCGGCCTTCTTCCTGGCTGCGGTCCAGAGGTGCACTTCCAAAAAGTTGCACAAACTCCGGCTCGTTGGCTGGCCCAGAAAAACGTCTGGGCAGGCTCGCCTCCCCGAGCCCATTCGCAGCCCTTGAGACCCAGAGCCCGGCGCCTGAGGGCCCGGCGCCTGCCAGTGTCAGCCAGTGTCAGTGGAGCCCACCCTCCCGACAGAGCCCACCCTCCCAAGGAGAGCAGGGCCTCGGGGAAGGGGGGACAGGAGGTGGGAGGGCTGCTGGCAGCCCCCAGGGCCAGGGCAGAGGGAGAGAGACACAGAGAGACAGAGACACAGGCCACACGCACAGGGAGGGTGGGGGAGAGAATCTCAAGTGGACTCCAGGCCAGGCGTGGAGCCCAATGCGGGGCTCGATCCCAGGACCCCCAGCTTAGCCGACGGAGCCCCCCGTGCGCCCCAGGGCCCAGCCGGACCAGAGCTCAAGGTCACCCACCACCCGCGGCAGGGGAGGCCTCCTCTAGCCTCGCCATGGGGCAGCAGCCCCCTCTGCCTTCCCCAGGTGGGGCCCAGCCTCCACTCACCGAGCCTCCAGGAGTCCAGCTCAGTCTCCGCCCTGCGCCAGCATCAAGATTCTCTAGGAAGCAAAGGAGCAACAGCGGTGTCACCCCAAGCCTGGCCTGCCTCCAACCGTCCACTCCATGGCTGGAGGGGGAGCAGCTCAAGGGGACACCCCCGACCTCCTCTGCCCCCTGCAGCCTGCTCCCAGCACGGCCCTTCCTCAGACACGGGCCACCGGGTCCCTCCGTCCGCACCCCAACCCCAACGCGCACAGCACGTGGCCTTTCCCGAACACAAGCATGGGAGAAAGGGGGCAAGGACCAGCTTCCTTTTGTCATTGGTCTGTGGCCACCAAGTGCCTTTTTTCAGCCAGGTAGGTGTATTTGGTTAAAACATAAGTTGCTTTCTGAATAACAAGCAGACTGGTGACCCTGAGCTCTACTCCCAAGCCATGTGAACTTGCCTCACTTCCCCCCTCTGTGAAATGGAGACAGTCGTGAGCTCCCCGGGGACTAGTGATTCATTCACGAGAGCTCAGCCGGTCCTGCAGCAGCCCTGCTCCCGTGTCCACCCCACCCCCCCGCAGGGGACACCTGTCCACGGACACCGCGATGGCGATGCAGCAACCACCGGGCGACCCCAAAACACACGCCGGCCGTGCAGGGGGTGGCGGCCAGCAGCAGCGCGGGATTCTTACATCTCTGTGGGTCTAACTGCTGAGAAGTTCTAGAAGCCGCCTTTCAAACTGAAAACAGTAGTAAAGCCTGGGGGCAGGGAGGCCAGGCCTCAGTAGCAAAAGAACTTCATTTACCAGTTTCGGAAAAAGTCTCACAAGGACATGTTCACGCATCGTCTAAACGCAGAGGCTTAAGCACCGGACGCTAACGGGTGCTTCCCCCACCGCCCCCCCCCCCCCCACCGCCAGCCCCGGCCCTAGAGCCACTACCTCTTCTGGCTAATCCCAGCCCCCACGCCCCAGGACCAGCCCACGCCACAGGCCCCGCGTGTCTGGGGCAGCACGCACCAACACGGAGCCGTTCGCCCAATCCCTGCAAGGCTGGGGCAGGAGCCGGGGCAGATCCGAGGGAGACCAGCAGGGGCGGGGCAGGGGCAGGGGCAGGGGCAGGGCTGAGGCGCAACCTTGGTCAAAGGAGCCGGGGCCACCCCACAGGCAAACTCAGGGGTGAAACCCCTGGTCAGGAGACGCAGCCTGGCGAGGAAGCAGCCGGGGTGCACACGGCCTCCAGGGCCCACCCTCCCGTCTGGCGTCTGTCTGTCCGTCCGTCCAACCATCCGCTGCAGCAAAGGTGAGGGTGGCTGCCTCCCCCCGGCCCACGCCCCCTGTGCACCAACACCAGGCTCCTCCAGCAGACACTTCCCACAGGATGAAGACTGGGCCCGTCCTTCCTCAGCCACCCCGGCAGCCGTCCCACGCCAGGGTGCCTCTGCCAACTCCCCAGCCGTGCCCCCCAGCGCCCCCAACAGCCAGTGTCATGGGCTCTCGAGACGGCCACTTTCACTTCCCTCAGAAGGCAGCTCCCGCGATCACAGGCCCCGGAGGCCTCGGGCCCCCCACCTCCTAGTCTCACACCCACCGCTCCCACTCCACAGGCGACAGCCTCAAGGGTAGATGGCTGGAGCCAGGCTTTTGTTTTTTGTTTGTTTGTTTGTTTTTGTTTCCAAGATTTTACGTTGATCTCTACACCCAGCGTGGGACTTGAACTCACAACCCCGATCAGGAGTGTCACACTTCACCCCCTGAGCCAGCCTTTTAGATTCAAACTCCAGCTTGGTCGCTTTCTATCTTGGTCAGGTGGGTAGTTCACAAGGCCACCTGTGCCTCAGTTTCCCCGTGTAAAGTGGGGGTGATAACATCGATCTCAGTGAACTGCCAAGAAGGGTAAGCAAACCCTATGGAAATCCTAGGGCTGTACCTATGGGAGGCAGCACTCTGGGGGACTCATCACCACCTCTGCTTTGCCACCCCTCCGCCCCGTGGAATCCTGAGATAGCCACCCTGAGCTGGCCTGTGTGACAGTCCCCCGTCCTCTAGGGTCTGGGTCATCCCCGACGGGCCTGCCACGAGCGCATCTGCACCGGGAGCTGCTGGATGTGCACCTGTGCCGAGCCAGTGCCTGGGGAACCAGCAGGTGCCCTGCAGCTGACCCCCAACCTCACACAGGGCTGTCTCCTCCCACAGGCGGGGCAGGCGGAGCAGACGGAGCAGGAAGCAGGCAAGCTGCCAGATGGGTCCCTGTGGTTTCCCTTGGGTGCCATCTCCCTCTAACCCATGGTCCCCAGGGCCCTGGCGTGGGCAGGTTCTGCACCCCCCACACCCCAAGGAAGGTGAACAGAAGGCACACGAGAGGCGGGTGCCTCCAGCCCCCAGGGCTGGGTCAGTCCTTCTTCCCAGGACGCTCTTCTCTGCTTCCCGTTAACAGCAATCGGGGAGGTGGGGTCCAGCTTGGGGGCAGCCCTGGCCAGGCCCGGATGGGGGGGAGGGGCCCAGAGGTCCCGGGAGCACAGGCGGGGGTGGAGGAGGCAGGTGTGGGCGGGGGTGAGGGTCAGGTGGGGGGTCCAGGTGGGCGCAGGTGGGGGGCGGGGAGGGGGGTGGCGAGGGGAGCCCCGCCAGGCGGGGAGCCAGCCTCCCGCGCCGCCCCTCCCCCGCCGGCAGCTGGTAGCCTGGGGACCGGGCCTCAAGTCTCCCGACGAAAATGCAAATCTGCAATTAGCGGGGAGCGTTAAACAAATCAGAGGAAACAAAACAGGCCGAAGCGCCGCAAATCGCCGGCAAATCCGAGCCTCGGCTGTTTCCAAAACAAGCGCGAAAGGGGGCGCTGCCCGGGCGGGCGGGAGGTGTGGGGGGGAAGAGGGGGCAGCGGGAGCGGGTCCGAGGGGCGCGGGAACAATGGGGCGCGGGTCACGAGGGCGGGGCGCGCTCACCTGCTACCTGTGCGTGGGTCCGGACCGCGCCACCTCACCCCGCCCCCCCCCCTCCCGGCCCCCCGCCGCCCCGCGACCCGGACCCCGGAGAGGCTGAGCTCCCGCCGCCCGGGCACCGAGGGCAGGGGCGGGGCGGGGCGGGCGGGGCTCCAGGGACACACTGACGTCGCAGCCCCAGACTTGCGTCAGCGCCACCGGAGCCTCCCACTGGACCCCTCGCGCCAGTGACGCTCCTACCTGCCACCCTGGGGCCGCCCTGGGCTCCGGGAGCCCGGCCTCTGGGTCCCCGTGGCGAGTCCCCACGGCCCAAGACCCCAGCACGGCGAGCACCTGACGGAGCCAGCCGCGGTGGCTTCTCAGCGGCCCAGCCCAGGGGGGTGAGCGGGCCGCCTGGTCCAGCCCAGCCCTCAGGTGTCCCTGGGGCTCGCTCAACAAAGCCTGTGTGTGCTGGAGCCCCTCCCTCCCCGCACCTGCCCTGCAGCCCCTGCTCTACGGCCCCTGCAGGTGCCCACAGATGGCTCCCTGCAGCCTAGCCCTGCGGCCCGATGGCCCAGAGAAGCCAGAGAACAATTCCGGTAGCTGACAGGGCGCAGACCCTCGGTGCAGGCAGCAGTCGCCAGCCTCCTTGGCCCCCAGGCCCTCAGGGCAGCGTGGGTTCTGTTAGACTCGGTGCCGGTGCCCACCACCACCCAGCCCCTTCCTTCCGAGCCCCAGCCGCCCACGCTGAGGCCCTTCAGGATGCGCCCACCGGCCAGGGCCCAGGTCGCTGCTAGGACAGCAGTGCTTGCTCACAGCCCCACAGCGTCGTGCTCTGCACCAGCCTCCGGCCTGTGGCCCACTGACCCGTCCCATCGCTCGGCCCAAAGCCCGATAGCTTCCTGTGTGCCACCAAAGCTGCTGTGTGCAGGGGGGGCACATCTCCCCTCCCCCCCCCCCCCCCCCGCGCACACAGTGCCTCAGGCAATACCCCAGCAGATGGCAGGGAGCAGCCTAGCCTTTACGCGCGTGTGGACATCCTCCCGAGATAACCGGCGAGTAGCCTGTGGTCGGATAGCCACAGAAGGAGAAGGTAAGGTGGGGAGGGGCCGCCTGAGGTCGGACCCCACAGGGTGTCCACGGCCCAAATGAGGCATGAAGCCACTGCACGGGTAGGAAGAGCAGCTCTGACGGATGTCCAGACACAGAAGGGCCCCCAGTGAGGGGCTCAGTCCCTTCGTGCCCCACATCTATGCAGGAGGCGGACGGCTCCCGGCGGGTGGGAGCCGCTGGTTCTAATGCGGGGCCTCCCTGCCCGTGCCCCTCCAAGAGCTGCTCCCCTCTGAACTGCTCCCATGCATCTGCCCTCCCAGGCTCACCTCACAGCTGGCTGCGCACAGGCCAGGGCAGCCTGAGGCTCACGGCAGCTGCGGGGCGCAGAGCAGCACCCCCCAGCCCCCTTCCTGGGCCGGGAGTGGGGGTGGGGGGGCGGACGGGGGCGGCCGCGAGAGTGAGGAGTAAGCAAGGCCTGTAATCTCCCCATCAAGTCTGTCAGCGCCTCGGCGGTCACCCCAGCCCCACCTCCTCTATCACTCCCGAACCCCACAATTAGCCCAGGGCACCGTGCCAAGCCGCCACACCAGCCACCTCTCGCTCACGTGACCGCACACGTGCAGGCACACTCGTCTGGGATGCCCACGAGGGACCCTGCCGGCGCCCAGTGCGTCCCCAGGACAAACAGCAGTGGGGAGGAGCCTGGGGTACCCAGCGCTGGGGCCACCCCGGTGCTGGCAGGGTGGAGGGGCAGGGCCCGTACGCAGGCCGCCTGCTGCCAACCAGGTGTCCAGTAGAGGCCAGGTTGGGGGCCCCGCCAGACGCACAGGGCTTGGGGTGCTGGGCGGGGCCTGGGCCAGGCTAAAGGTGAGGCGGCAGCTGGGACCCACAAGGGAAAGGTTGGGACCCACAGGGAAACCCAGAGTTTGGGGAGGGAAGAGGGACCGGGAGCCCAAGCGAGGAAAGGCCCCGCTCAGCTGGAGGGGAGCTGCCTGCGACGTGAGGCAGGTGCTGGGGAGGCACCAGGGTGGCTGCGCTCTTGGGGCGGAGGTGGGCGCTGGCCTCCCTGGGAGGCACGGGGATGAGGCCCAGCTCCCTGAAGTCCCAGCGCCCCTCCCTCCCCTTGGTCTCCCATCCCTGATGGCTCCTGAGGTCCCTCAGGGCGGCTCCCCCATCAGGGGCGGCGGCTCCCCCATCAGGGGCGGCAACTCCGCAGCGGGCTGGGGGGGGGGGGCAGGTGGACCACGCAGGACCCCCCACTGTGCCTTCTTCACCAAGGCCTCAGGCTCTGCGGACAGCCTGCGGCGGGGGTGGGAGCCTAGGATCCACGTGCAGCCCAAAGTCCCCACCTCTCTACAGCCAGGCCCGCGTGGCGAGGTCCCGTCTTACCAGGCTGCCACTCCGGGGCCCCTGGACCGCAAGTGCCACAGGCTTCCCTGCAGCCTAGGACAGACCCAGGCCCCCAGAGCAAGGGTGGGGGTGGGGGCACAGCAGGCGGGGACAGCACCCTGTCCCCCATGCTACCCGCTGGGGCCTCTCGGGACCTCAGCGCGCCCTCAGCCTCCAGCAGCCAGCTCAGGGTCGCTGCGGACTGGGCCCATGGAGCGCAGGCTCAGGGGACAGGGACCGGGACTCGAGGGCCAGCCAGAACTGCCCTGGGGGCACATACCCCGCCCGGTGGCTCTGCTGACACAGGTGGGTCCTCAAGGACTCCCCGTCCAACAGTTTTCTCTCTCGCTTTTCCTGGCAAGGGCGTGCAGCCGGGCAGCGTTGGGCAGAGATCTGAGCTCCCCACTGGGCCTGTCCATCCTGGGCCTCACGTGGGACCTGCGGGCCAGCGGGCACCACCCCAGGCTTCAGTCTCGGTGCAGCAGCGATCTGTCGGGGCAGGGCTGCTGGCAGGGCTGGGGGCAGAATGCAGGCTGCTCCCCGAAGACTTCCTCTCCCTCGCCGTGGCCCCGGGGCCAGGATTCTCCCAGCACTGCCAGGTTCAAAGTCATGCCATCCCAGGGCCTGGAGACCAGGGTGTGGACGCCGGCCACGCCCTGTCCCCAGATACCCCATCCCAGCCCGGGGGACCCTCGCACGCCCAGCACGCTGCTCCCAAACACTTGGGGGGTGGGAGCGTAGCCACCAGCCACACTGCATCGTGGCCCCGTCTCTGCGTGAAAGGGGTGCTGGGATGTGGGGGGGTGCGGAGACCCCTGAGAGAGACGAAGCGGGACACAGACGGCCAGCTCCAGGTGCGGGCCAGCCCTGCCCGTGTCCCTGTGAGCAGCCTGGTCACTGTCCTTGGCCACGGCAGGCTCCTCAGGGGCCCTGGGTCCAGCCACTGTGATGACTTTGTGAATCATGCACGGAGCAGACGAGCGGAGACCCACGTGGGTGGCCTTCAGGCAGGACAGTGGCCTGACTCAGGGCCGGGCAGGGAGGCCTGGGCAGCTGAGGGGACCAAGGTCCTCCTGCCCTCGAGGCAGAGGGAAGCAGGCGCCCGTCAGGAGATGTGAAACCAGGAGGGGAAGGGCGTGTGGGGTGGGGTGGGGGAACCAGAAGCGCGCCACCCCCCCAGCTGCCCCCGCTCCCCCAGCTGATCACAGGCCCCAGATCCCAGTCTCAGCCTGTAATTTGAGTCCAAAGACAATTAGCCACAGGTGGCCCCACCCCACCCCACCCTCAGCCCCACCCCAAACACAAACACCCAGGAGGCTCTGGACAGACCTCTGCCCAGCCCCAGCCCTGGCCCAGGCCCTCGCCCCAGGGAAGCGGGTCCCCCCCCCGCCCCCCCGCAGCCCCTCCACAGGGCCAGACTCGGGCGTGGGTTCTGGTCAGATCCGCTGGCCTCAGCCTCCCCCAGACCCACACCCGTGTCCAAGGCCGGGGTGACCCAGGAGGCTCCTCAACAGGAGAAAAAACGCTCACACGCACCCCTACCCGCCCCCAGCGCCGCAAGGCCGGACGACCATGGCTGCAGCCCTTGCTGGCACGTCAGGGTGGCCCTGCCTGGGTTAGAGAAGGGGCTCTGAGGAAGGGTGCTGGACCCCATGGCCTCTCCCCACCAGCGCACCCCTGCCCCCGCCCAACGTCCCGGGGCTCTTGGGTTCTGGGGCCAGGGCGCATGCGCCCGCAGTGGCCTGAGGTCTGGGGTGCCCTCTTGTGAGGGGTGGGCCGAGGCCATCTGGAGCCCTCCCCAGGCCTCCAGCCCCCCCACAGCGCTTTCCAATCCAATCTCTTCCGCTCCACCCGCCTGGGCAAGGGCCAGGACCCCGGGCTCCCCGCACCGCCCAAGCTGCCAGCCCCGGGACAGTTCCTGCTGGGCTGCCAGGCACCAGGCACAGGCTCGGGGCAGGCTCAGGCACAGACCCTGGGAGCCCACCCAGTGGCGGCCGCTTCCTGGACGGAGACCCACGAATGCCTTTGGTCGGTTCCCCTGGGAACCCGCGGGTGCGGGCTGGGCGGTCAGAGGCTTGGGGGGTCTGTGCGGCCCTCAGTGGCTGGGGTAGGGGTCTCGCCTGGAGCAATCTAAGTCCCGCCCCTACCTGTTCCCTGTCATCCCTGGGAAGCATCAGGTGTGAGTAACTCGCCAAGGTGTGTCCCTGAACTTGAACCCGCAGCGTCCCGGGCCTTCAAGCTACGTGTGCTGGGGCTGAAAGGGTCCCCAGCCTGGGCCTCCCCCCGCCCCGCCCTGAGGACAGGACCTGGAGCCCCTCCAGCCCCGTGGCCCCCCTGGAGGGGCCTGGGTCCACTCCAGGCCACCAGGCAGGCCTGCTGGGGCAGCCTCTAACCTCCAACCCAAGGGTGACGCATCCCCTCCCTCCCACCCCGCCTCCGACTGGTCTGAGCAGCCTTGGGTGGCAGAGCTGCCCAGACTTGCCCGTCCCTCCCTCCCGGTGCTCTCAGCCCTCAGCCCCGGAAGTGGATGCCTCTCCCAGGGCTGCAGCCTCCCCCCCTTGGGTGGCTGGACACGGCTGGATAATCCAAAATAATTCCTTTTTGGCAGGCAGCCGGCGGAGGAGGGGGGACTCACATTCCAAACCCTTGTTTTTCTCAGTCACTTCCCTCCTCTCCTGGAGCAAGGAACCCCTGGCCAGACCTCAGGCCTCCTGAGAGGCCCACCCCAAACACCGAGGTGCTCCCCCCTTCGCCGTAGCGATCTGGCAAGAGGTGGGGGGCTCAGATCTGTGGAGCCCACCTGTTTGTCCTTTATCTTCTCTGGGAGTTCCTAAAAGCTGAGACAACACAAAAACACCGAGCAGGGTCAGCCAAGGACCCTCACCTCGGGGCGGGGGACGGGCTCTCCACCAGCCGCTCAACCCCGACTCCCAGACTGCGTGTGCAGGCCCCACCAGGGGAGCGTGTGGGCTGCAGGCTGGGGTCCCGCAGCACCCTCCACCTTGCTGCTCCCCCAGCCTCCACGGGGCCCAGCACTGGGCTGGGGGAGGCCTCAGGGGCTCCCTGCGCAGGCACAGGCCAGAAACCCCTCCAGGCCCCAGAACACGCCTCTGGTTTTGGGGCCCAGCTTTGCCCCCAGTCCTGACCCCGCACACACCATGGGGGGGGCACAAATAGACCCTTTCCTTCCTTTTCCAACTTGTTAGGAACAGCAGCTTTAGCGACGTGGCAGGAAGCTCGGGGCTCGAGTTTCGGGACCCCAGAAATCTGCTAATCAGCCTGAGCATGGAGGAGTAGGAAGGGCCGTCCAGGAGGGCTTCCCGCAGGAGGAACCCCGCCCAGGCGGAGGGGGAGCGAACGCTCAGGGCCGGGGTAGGTGCCTGGACCACGCGGTTCTGGGGCTTCCTGGGCTCCAGAACGACCCGAGCCGAACCGGTCAGCAGACCCGGGCGGCCTCCGCAGGCCCCGAGGACAGGCAGGCAGGCCGGGCTGCGACACCAGCTGCCCTAGTCCCACCTTCTGGGCCCCGCACAGCCCGGGGCGCGCAGGGTGGTCCCCACCGGAGCCCCCGGGCGGCTGCGGAGGCGCAGGGCAGCGGGTCCAGCCTCCCCGGAACCGCGGCTGCGGCGGGGGCGGCTGGGCGGGGGCCGAGCTCCGGCGACCGGGAGACTGTACCCGGCCACGGCCCGGTCCGCGCAGGCGGGAGCGTGGGCGCGGAGGGAGGGGAGGGAGGGGCGGGAGGGCGAGGGGTCCTTAGGGCGCTGCGCGCGGGGCTCCCCGGGAACCTCCCCCCGCCCGGCGCCGGGCCTCGCCGGCCACCTGGGAGCCCGGGGCGCACGGACGGCCGAGGCCCGATCGCGTCCGCGGTGCGGCAGCGGCCCCGGGTCCCCGCGCCACGGAGCGCCGACTGGGACCGGGCGGCGCCCACGGCGAGGCCCCCGCTTGCCCCGCACCCGCGTCGCGGTACCTGCACGTCCGCCGCCGAGGCTCGATGGCGCCCGGGCCGCGATCGGCGCTGCGCTCCGGCCCGCGCGGCTGCCATGGAGACGGGCCTTTGTGTGGCCGAGGAGGGGCCGGAGCGCGCGGGAGCAGCCGCCCCGCCCCCGGCGGGGGAGGGGGAAGGGGAGGGGGAGGGCGGGGAGGCGGCGGAGGCCGGCGGGGCGGGGGCGGGGGGAGCAGGGGAGGGGCCGGCCCAGCGGGTCCGCCGCTTCGCCCTCACCCAGGTTCAGGCCAGCTTCTCGGCAGGCCAGGCCACCACCTCTGCTGTCCCCCAGGGGGTCCGGGGACTGCTGCACCCTGACCCGCTCCCAGGCGCCACAGCCCCCCCTCCTCCTGAGAGGTGCTCCCCAGGTCCAGCCCCCAGGCCAGCAACAGGGCTCACCTGCCAGCTCCCGCCCAGGCTGGGGTGCTGAACAGCAGCAGCTGGACACCCAGGGAGGAAGGGGGCCATTGCCCAAAGCCTCGCTCCCCCCACGATGCCCCCTCCCTGGCCCGTCCTTCCAGCATGCTCACTTCCTCCTGTCCCCTCCACACCCTCCAGCACCTCCTCCTGTTCAGCCCCCAGTGACCAAGACGGCCCCAGCCCCACGGAGCCCCCAGGAGGCCCTGAGCCAGGTCCACACCGAAGCCCACCCCATCCCCGCTGCAGAGGACCCCTAATGTTACCAGAGTTCACAAGAAGGCCAACTTATCAAAATAGGAAGTTAAAAGACAAGCACTGTCACAGCAGAAGTTTTAATACCAGAATGTGGGAAGGCCACTATCCCAGACTGGAAGGGAATCTTTAAATAAAGCACAGGAAGCCCTGGGGGGTGAAGACCTGTCCTTCCTGTCCCTGCACCCCCCCCCCCCCCCCCGCAGCCACCACACAGCCCCTCCAACCTCCAGGCCCCAGGGACCAAGCACAAGGCCCTCCGGGGCCAGTGGGCTCCTACCTTGCAGGCCCTCGGGGCTCTGGCGGGGTGAGGAGGGCAGGAGGGCCCCTCCTCCCTGTGCCCTCCTCACTCCTGTGCTGACATGCTAGGGGACAGACCCAGAACACCAGAGCTGACCTCATTCCAGGCGCGAGCAAGGAAGCTTCTGGGGAGAGAATGCAGTGGGCAGGACTGCCCAGCTCCCACAGAGCCCCCGCCAGAGCCACATCCGTGCAGGGGTCAGGCTGCGAGGGAGAGTGAGCCTTGGTGGCTGTTGGCACTCCTGGACAGGTGCTTCCTCAGCCCTGCGCGCTCCAGCCTGGGACTCCCCCCCCCCCCCCCCCCCCCCCCCCCCCCCCCCCCGGCAGCAGTGCCCCTGCCCGCAGTGGTCACTAGGATGAACTGCTGTGAGGCACAGCCAGGGGCCTCGGCTGCAGCCCTCAAAGCCCCAAGGGAGGACTTGGGAAATTGGGGGGACCTGGTTGGGCCACCCTGGAGCGATGGTGGCCAAGGTCCCTGGGGGCTCCGAGGCCGCCCTGCAGCCCCTCCTCTCTGCAGCCTGTGGTCCTCCAGCCCTTCGGCACATGCACGACAGACCACCTGGTGGGTGTGCAGTGCAGCCAGCACAGTTAGGGGGACGTCTGGAGCACAGCCCTCACCGTTGGGGTCACAGTTGTGAGGGGGGCCTGGGTCAACTTCCCAGGCTCCCTTGCACCCTGGCCCTCAGGAGACCGAGGCTGGCACACGAGGGAGCCGGCCGGTCACAAGGAAGGTGCTGGCACCTTTGCAGAGCCCCTTGGAGACCGCACTCTGGGCGAGGAGGCTGCATGCCCACGCCAGCCAGCAGGGTGGGCTGCCCAGAGCGGCACCTGAGGCCAGCGTGGGCCTCCCACTCCCAGAGCTTCAGCCTGTTTTTTCTGCAAAGATGAACCCACTGCTTCGGCCAGGCTCTACTCTGTTTAGCGGCCACGTCCTTGGAGGCCGCCTCACATGGGCTCAGCCACCCACAGACTGGCGACGGTCACAGGCTGTCCCGGGCCACGGGCAGGGCTGGGCAAGTCCACAGTGGCGTTTCTGAGAGCAGCGGCCACGGTCATTGGGCGGCTCTGCCCAGGCGGCACAGACAGCGTAGCTCTGAGTCCCCGATCCACAGGCCTTCGGGGGAGAAGGGGCGGCGCCTCCGGCCTGCACCCACCATGCCCGCTGCGCCCACTTGCCATTGGGCCCCGCTCAGGGCGGTGGCCAAGCCCCACCCGGGCCTCGCCTCTCAGGTGAGCTGAGCCGAGGACTGGAGGTTGGGAGACTCACCTGTGGACTCAGTGCCCCGTCCACACCTCGTGCCCGCCCACCCTCCCTCCTGCCGCTGGCCAATGCCATCGCCCTATGCTAAGCCGCGATGGGTACCGTGGGGCCAGCGCTCCACGGCGGCACATGGGGCAGGTCCGCACATCTGAGGGCCCTTCTGCTCCCTGCCAGCGAGCCCGCTGCCCCGGCTCCAGCTGAGGGCACCCAGTAAGTCTAGGGTCCAACACCCGTTGGTTGCACGTGGCGGTGGGTGGGCCCCTGCGAGGGAGACAGCTGGAGCGCCTGCCCAACAGGATGCGGCAGCGGTCGGGGCTCCAAGAGCGGGACCAGGACGCCAGCCCAGACCCTCCCGGCAGCCTCCGGACCAACTACAGGGCAGTGCCCCTCCCCAGCCCAGGACCACAGTGAAGGGCCTGCCCTCCCCCCTGCAGGTCGGTGACAGCTACGGGGCAGGGGGTCCACCTAGCAGCTGCCGCCGCCGCCTCTCTAGGGCCGGACAGCCTGGTAGGCCCAAGAACACATCAAATACAAGGCCCAGGGCGCCAGGGCTTGGGCAGGTGGGCACCGCAGGGGGACGGGTGGCCCTGTGCCCAGAGCAACGAGGGCTCACAGCCAGCCCTGCCTCATGGCCCCCGGGCCCTGCAGAGGGCAGGTGGGACCCAGGGGGAGGCGAGGCTCTGGCCAGCATGGGGTCCGCCCATAGTCAAGGGCCAGGCTGTGGTTCCAAATGCCACCTTTTACTGCTGGAACACCAGGGGTGCTGACAGGGCGCCAAGGCGAGGGAGCAGCAGCAGAGAGCTCGGCTTGGGGAGCTTGTGCTTGGCTGGGGCCACGTCAGAGGAGAAGGAAGCGTGGTCAGACCCAGGCCCCCGGCCCCGGCCGCTTGGCCCTGTCCTAGGGAGGACACAGGACAGCCTGCAGGTCCTTGGGCAAAGAGCCGATGACCGTCTCGATGTACAGCTGTGCCCGCTGGAGCGTTGCCTCCTTCACTGGGAGCTGGTGGCCTTGTGCCTGTACCTGCAGGGGCAGCAGTGGTCAGGGGCAGGTGACCTGCATACAGGCCGGTCAGGTCAGGAGGCTCCACAGGGCCAGGAGACAGCTCACCAGCTTCTCCCGAAGTTTCAGGACCAGGTCCACGACCTCCACCTCAGACTTGTCCTTCATCCAGGCCTCGATGTTCTGCTGGGGACACGACAGAGCCATCCATCACGAAGGCCCTCACCGTCCCCTGGGTCCCCCTTTCCTCCCCCGGCCCCGGCACCCCCTTACCGCCTCACAGATGGCCTCGAGGTGCAAAGCCTCCAGCTTGTGGGCCATCTCCTTGTACCGCTGCCGGTACCAGCCGTCGAAGTGTGGGGACTTGAAAAACCGCCTGCAGGTGGCAAGATGCGGGAGCTGTGGGCTGACCCTGTGTGCCAGGGCGGCCTGCCCTGCCCGTGGCAGGAGCCTCAGGACCCCAAATGCCATCCACACACCTGTACAGGCCCAGCCAGTCGCCCTTGAGGATGCAGGTGAGCTGGGGCCCTGCGTGCTCCAGGCTGCGCAGGAAGTCATCCTGGCGGAAGGGGCGGATCTGGGGAGGAGTCTGAGACAGGGGCCTGGTGAGCGCAGGCTACTGGGGAACACAGCCCCACAGGCCTCGGCCATCAGCTGGCCAGGACCCTCCCCTGCCACACTCCTCAGCCACCTGAGGACCCATCGCCCCCACCCTCCCAGGACAGACCCCCAGACGGCCCCTCCCAGACAGAAGGGCCTAGAGGCCCTCATGCATGGCCCCATTTTTCTGTCCTATGACGGATGCCTAGAGCCCTGGCACCTCCCACACGCTCGATGACCTCCTCCCTCCCAGACTTCCCCCAGATGGCCACCGGGACCCGCACCTTCCAGGGTGTGATGCTCTTCTGCAGGGGCATGAGGCTGGCCATGTAGTGCTCCTGGGGAGGGGAGGTTGGGAGTGAGCCTGGGGCCACAACCTGGTGCCCTCACCCGCTCTGCCCCGGGCCTCACCAGGGGGATGATGAAGCTCTGTGTGAGCTCCAGCAGGTGCCGTCTCAGCAGTGCTGTCTGTGTGTCCCACGGCCTCTTCTTTTGCAGCCCCTAAGAGGGGGGCACGGGCTGAACTCGCCACATGCACCCCTTCACCCAGAGCAGGCTCACCGCCCCACCCCTCCCCGGGCCTCCCCCCCGCCTGTACCTTGAGCAGACGTTTGAGCAGTGCCTTGTCCCGGTGGAGGTGGGCCGAATAAGCAGTGTAAAGGCCTGGCAGGAGAGCAGAGTAGGCCCGTCTAGGAGGCCCCCTGGAGCCCTGCCCCACCCGCTCCCACCTCCAGCCCCGGGCAGCACAGTTCCCTGAGAACTCCACCCGCTGCACAGAAGGGGCTGCAGCCCAAGGGGCACACACCTGGCTTGGTGTCCAGTGTCTTCAGCCTGGAGGGCTTTTTCAGCTTGACCTGCTTGGGAAGATCCCCTGGGGAACACACCCAATACCAGGCCTCAGGGTCGCAGCCGCACCCACCCTGGGCTGAGCCTCTCGCTGGGTGGGCCTCTGAGCCCCCGGCCCACCTCCCCCGCTGCCTGGGCAGAGGCCAGGCCAGCCTCACCTGACATCTTGGGCTCTCCCACACGGAGGATGTGGGGCCAGTGCTGGAGCGTTTTGATAAAGAAAGGGTTTGTGACTCCCAGGACCACGTTTGGTCTAGAGAGAGGAGAAGAGAGAGAGAGAGAGAAGGGGCAGAGGCAGGCCCAGGGAGATGGAGCACGGGGAGCTGGAGGATGGGGACAGACAGGGCACTTACGGGGCCTGTGTGCGGGTGGTGAACTCCTTGAACTCGCTGTCATGGATGGTGAAGTAGGGGCGGTAGTCGCAGCAGAACTTGAGGGGCTGCAGGCAGCTGAGGGCGGGGCGGTCAGCAGAGAGGTCAGCCCCCACCGCTCCTTACAGCCCCCCTCCCCCCCCACCTCACCTACCTGATTAAGGCCAGCACCATCTCTGAGGACATGGCAGGCGAGGGTGCCAGGACCACCAGGGGCTCCCCGAGGAGCATGAGCTCCCACAGAGTCTGCACGTGGGTCAGCACGGGCTGGAAGCACCTAGGGCCCCGCAGAGGTGGTCAGGGAAGGCGGCTCCCAGCCCTTGGCCCACCCTGCTGGCCAGGCGGGCCCAGCTCACACCAGGCACTGCCCTGGACAAGACGCGTGAGGACATCTGAGGATGCTCAGGGGTGTCCAGGGCCACCCTACCCTCTGACCACGGCCTGCCTTGGCCTGGCCCTGAGCCCCCACACCAAAACACGGGGCAGCTGGGTCTCCGAGGCCTGGCTCCCTCACAGATGTGCCTGGGAAAGAGCAGCCTCACGCAGCAAGGAGCTCCCAACACAGCGGATCCTTCCCTCCTGATTTCTAGAACCTTCCTCCCCACAGTGCCCACTTCCTCTTCGTGGTGGCAGCAGAGCCCCGGGCTTCTCTACAATTCTCCCTCATGGAACCGCCCCAGAGTTCACTTCTGGGGCCTGCAGTCCCTCTGGGGGCCCCACGCTGTGCAGGCTTTACCTCATAGGTCCCCTTCACCATCTACTCAGGCAACAGACAGCAGCCTACAGGGCTCACCTGAACAGGTCCAGTTCATGGACACTGGTGAGGACCACCGGGGCGGGCAGCAGGTTCTGGGAGGAGGAATGGATGGGATCAGGACGGGGGAAGGCTGGTAGCTGGCACCCCGGAGCCCCGAGCAGTACCTTTCACCCCAGGGGAGCCCTGGGCACTGCACCCTTGCCCTGCACACCTCTGCACCCCCACAGCACTGGAGAGGATGGGGGACACCCAGCTAGCTTTGCTGAGGGTCTGGCCACCCCCACAGGGCCCCTAGCGAGTGGGGCAGGGACGCCTGGGCAGGTGGGAGGGTCGAGGCAGGTGCGAGGCCACTGGCCCAGAAGCAGGGCCCCACCTCATGGCTACACTGCTTCGGAGGACTGTGCTCAGGCTTGTCCATCCGGGATGGGACTCGAACCTGGGGGACGGAGGGAGTAGCTGCCAGACGGGAGCAGGCATGTCTGTAGACCTGGGGCCCTCCCTCCCCAGCCAGCCCTCACCTGGAGGACGACTCCCATGACTGGCAGGTTCAGGGTCTGCCCCGGCACAGGCGCTGGCCACTGGTCTATCTCGTTGCACACTGTGGACACAGGTGGCCAGTGTCGGGAACCTGCCCCAAGCAGCAGCCGCTGGCTGGAGGTGCCGAAAGCTTCAGCCGGGGAGATGGTGCCATCTGGCATTGCCCGGCAGCCACTCACCTGCTTCCAGGCAGGGGGCCAACTTGTCAAAATACTCGGGGGCGATGAGGCTCAGCAGCGCCTGGAACAGCCGGACGAAGGGCAGGCGGGACACCAGCACCAGGGACTGCAGGACCCGCAGGGCCGGTGAGAGGTCCTCCCAGCCACGCAGGCTCTGTGGGGCCCCTGATGCCGGGCTCATCCAGTGTCTACCCGGGGAGCGGCATCCCGCAAACTCCACAGGACAGCCGTCCCTGGGAATGGCCCATCCTGGATCCCAGGGCCAGTGGACAGAACACCCCAAGCCTGCCCCAGATGGGGCAGGGAGCCCTCAAGAGCACAGCCGGGCTCTGGGCCTTCACAGGGAAATGCGCATGGCCAGGATTTCTGGGATGATCTCCCCGGGACTCAAGCAGCTTTTGCTTATGGTGTCTCAGTTCAAGAAGGAAGTTGTCCTAATCTGGAAAGCGTGACCCTGCTCCCGTCAGCAGCAAGGAGCAGGGACATCAGGAGCTCACAGGGGGCTGCAGGTGCCGTGCCGGCCAAGGCAGGCAGCAGCGCCCGTTCCCCAGAGGGCCCAGGAGGCACCCGCTCTCCAACCCCTCATCTGCTGCCCAGGCGGGGTGGCTTATGTGGCCTAGGCAGTGAGCTGTGCCCCATGCCAAGAGGCTGGGGGCTACAGGACACGTGGGCACCAGCCCTGCCTCACAGCAGCACCACCCCAGAGCAGCCAGGTGGCTCACCTTCTGGAAGTAACCCCTCTTCACAGAACTGTCCTTCACCTGCCTGAAGTACACGTAACCGAAGTAGTGTGCTGGCTCCCTCTGCAAAAACAGCGTCAGCTGGGCCGAGCTCACTCCCCACGTTCCCTCCTGCCCACCCAGACCAGCAGCCAGGGCTGCGACTGCTCTCTCCAGCCATGGGGGTCAGGCTGGGGGGTCCTTGGCTCACAAGGTGGCCGACCCCTCTACAGAGGGCACCTCTGCAGGCACTGTGGTCACAGCTCAAGGGGCCTGGGAGCACCCAGTGGTAAAAAGAGCTGCCTCACCCCCACAGAGGCTGGGGTGCCAAACCTACAGGTGTGGTGGGGCTTGCAGCACTTGGGAACCCTCGCGGTTGCTCGCACCAGGCCAGCCCTGGCCTCTGGGGAGAGGCAGCCTGCACTCACTTGCAACGACACAGGGGCCCCGCTGTTGTAGCGGCGGTCCTCAGCATGCCAGGGGCTCCTCTGCCCGCCGCACTGCCGAATGCGGAAGCTGAACTGAGTGTCTCCGAGGCAGCCTGGAAAGGGAGGCAGCCCCCACCCGGCCCACATCAGGGTGGAAACTCTCCTGCCAGCTTTCAGGGAGGGAACCACAGACAAGGCCACGAATGCCTCCAAAGAGAAAGCCCAGCCTGCCAGGAAGGCTGTGTCCTGATTCCTAACCTCAGTCTCAACCTAAACACCGCCCCCAACAGCAGCAGGGACAGCTGCATGCGTGGTGCAGTCAGCTTGCACAGGGGCCCTGGGGGACACCGGAAGGCCATGGCGTGGGGCCTGGTCGGCTAGTCTGCGACAGGAAAACAGGCCTGCACGGACGGCCAAGTCCTGGAGAAGAGCAAAGGCCAGGTAGCCACTGTGGTGGGATGTAGGAACCAGACCCCACCAGTCGCTCTGCCTAGAGACACCCTGCAATCAGGGTAACCTGACCAGCGCTGCTGCCGGGAGCTCTGGACGTCTATAGCAAGCAGGGAGCAGGGAGTGGGTTGGCGCAGGCAGGCAGTGATGCTGACAGTGGTCACGTCCACGCCTGGGCCACGGGGGGTCCTGGACAGCCTCAGTGCCCACCTTCTGCGTGTCACCCACCCCAGCTCCAGAGCCAACGTCCCAGGGGTCGGCTACCTGAGTGCGAGTCGGGAAAGGACAGGTAGCAGATGCTGCTTTTCTGAAACACAGGAAACCAGGTGAGGGCCTGCTCGAGTTGGGGCCACGGCTGCTCCCAGGAGAGCCAGGACCCACCTCCTTGTCCGTGAGCCGGAAGTCACTGGGGTACACCAGCTGTGGGGACACAGGGCACCCGGTCACCTGCTGCCTTGCAGGAATGCTTTCCTGGCGGCCGCCACCTCCTTTCCGGCTTCTCTGCCCCTTCTCAGCAAGAGTCCCCTCCATCCTTCCCTCCTGTCAGCTACCACACGCGGGCCAGCTCCCCAACTCCCTTCTCGCACCCCTCCCCTCGTGCAACTGTGCTGAGACCTCCCTACCTCCCTCACCCCAGGGTTCGTCCCCAGAGCTTCCGGAGGTGGTTTTCAGAACCTCCACACCCCCACACCTGCCTCTTTCCCACAGCAAGTGACCCCAGGGCTCTGCCTGCAGGTCCCACCTCCCCTCTGTTCCCCCTACTGAACCCTTCCACTTAGCCAGAAGGTCTTGGGCTGCACAGTTCCCCAGGGCTTGCTCCCCTAGATGGGGCCTGCCCAGCTTCCCCATTTCCTGGTCTTGAGTCAGATGGCACCAAAGACAGTGGCATCCCTGCCTGTGGACAGCATCCCGAGCGCTTTCACCCCAACCTCTGCTAGTCAGGAACCCGGAAGCTTCTGGCCTGTACCCCCCACCCCAGCAAGAGCCCTAGGAGAGCACCCTGAGCCCTGCAGCGTCAGCAGCAGGCCCTTAGGGATGTAGGAGGCAGGCGACACTCTGGAGCAGCAGCGGCCTGAGGCTCGCTCTCGGACTCAGCAGCTCTATGCGCAGGCCCAGGGCCAGAGCGGATTTCATTACAGGATCCCCCCAAAAGGCAGGGGGCCCCACGGCCCTCACTCCAGTGCACCTCTGAGGTGTCTTCCTGGGAGCTGGTGTGCCTTGGGCTGCTGCCCTGGCCTGTGCTCTCCAGAGAGCACAGTGCTAGGAGTCTATGGGGGCGTCAGGAGACAGGGCTTGCATGCAAGGAGCTCCCAACTTGTCTTGTCCCCCCAGACTCAACACTGAGGAGGAGCTCGGTTTAAGGTGAAGTGAAACTGTTCAATAAAAAAAAATTGATTGTGAAAGCATCAAATGCTACTCCTCCTCTTACTCTCCCCACCAAATTTTGTTTTGGAAATATAGCTGTTTTCGTGAAAATGTCTACATTAACAGAGTACTTTTATTTTAACGTCAGCTCAATAAATACTGCGTTTTCTCAGATTTAACTTCTAGCGCAGTAAACGTTGACACATATCCGTACAAAAAGCTTCTTGGGGGGACGCCTGGTGGCTCAGCAGTTCAGCGTCTGCCTTAGGCTAAGGCCGTGATCCCAGGGTCCTGGGATCGAGTCCTGCATTGGGCTCCCCGCAGGGACCCTGCCTCTCCTTCTGCCTGTGTCTCCGCCTCTCTCTGGGTCTCTCAGGAGTAAATAAAATCTTAAAAAAAAAAAAAAAAAAAGTTTTTTTTTGGCATCAATAACATTCCCGATTATAAAGGGTCCTGGGACTGTGCAGTGCTGGAGCTGGGACCTGGGAGGGCACGACCACCACAGTGGAGGGGGGCTCTGGGGACCTCCAGGCAGAGCTCATGCCACAGGCTTCCCAGGGTGGCTGGGTAGGCGCAGCCAGGCCCCCTCCTCAGCTTATCCACAGGTTCCCGTCCCCCACCTACCCCCAAGGCCCTGCCTCACCTGCAGGCTTCACTGCATCTATCAGCCTGGAACCCCTTCCCTGTATCCCATGCGTACTGGGGGTCCCAAACCACTCTGTCCCTAGCACAGAACATGAGCTCCTACAGGGCAAAGCCTGGCTGCTTTACTGGATTTAGTGGATGAGTGAATGGAGAGCTCCTGGCCTTCGTTGTTGCCTTTTCTGAGGAACAGTTTACGTCAAGCAGCCCCTTCTCCCCCGCCTGCCTCTCTCCTCCTCCTCCTCCTCCAAGACCAGCCATGCCCGGCCCCTCCCTCTGAGCTGCATTTGTCCAGTGCCTGTGGATCACCAGCTCCTGGAAGGCAGCCTCTGGGTCTGCGGTCCACATTCGTGCACCGTGGACGATGCTGCGAGGTCTGCATTGCTCAGGCAGTCCAAGATGGGTGAGCACTGAGCAGGTGCTCCTCAAAACCCAGAAAATTCGACTGAAATGACCCCAAGCAAAAGGCAAACCTGATGAGGACCGTGTGGCTGTGCCGCCTGATAGGCTCACGGCCAGACTCCCACACAGACCTCACGATTCAGAGAGGCCCTACGTCCCCAACACCCCCGGCCAGAGCTGTGCACCTTCACCAAAAGCTCAGAAAGTCACAGAGCCTTGAACAGGACTTGCTGAGAATCAGCTTTCTAAAAGTTCTAGAAAAATGTACTTAAGAATGCCCTAAGGACACAGAAAAAGCTCTTAACTTCTGTGATTTTCTGAGGAATGTGAGCAACAGTGAGGATGTGGGCTCTGCAGCCCCAGGCAGATCTGTCACCTCCGGGTGCTCCACGGGGCTGCAGCAGCACCGCCCGCCTGATGGGAATGGGCGCCTGGTGGGGATGGGCGGGCCAGGCGGATCCCAAAGTCCTTGACAAGGGTCCGCCCTTTCTGTTTGGAAGACTGGGGTCTCCCACAAGCTCTCAGCAGTCAGCACAGCCTTGGCACATGCCCCTGGCCCCCCTGGCAGCGCACACCTCCCTGGTCTGTGTCCTGACCTCGGGGCATAGGAACGACCTTGTGACAGGCCCGGGGACGCAGGGAGGAAGGGAAGCTGCCCAGGGTGGGTGGGGGGCCTGCAGGCAGTGGGGCACCCCAGGCCCCCGAGCGGGTGCAGCTGGTGAGCAGGACGCCTGCAGGCTGGAAAGGGCCCCGAGCCTGCGTGTGAGGCCCGATGAACGCGGAGGTGTGGGCAGGGGAGGCCGCGCGGCCGCAAACGTCGGCCGGGGGGTGTGTGTGGGGGAAGGGGGTGACCGCGCCAGAGCGGACTCCCACCCTGAGTGACCCCGCGGCACGGAGGGTGGAGGCCGGAGACCCGCCGGGCACCCCGAGGGCAGGGCCCGCTCTCCTGGTCCCGGGGGACGTCCTGGCAATCGGACCCTTCGTCCTCTGTTCGGGGAGGGCACTTTGAGGAGTGACCGGCGCCGGGCTTCTGAGGCGTCGGTCCCAGGGCTGTTCCCGGGATGCGGGGGGCGGGGGCTGGGCGCGTCCCCGGCCCCGCCGTGCCGCCCCCTCCCCCCTGCCCCCGCCCCCCGCCGCCGCCCCCGCGCGGCCCGCTCACCTCCAGCGCCTGGCCCAGCTCCAGGTCGAAAGTGACCACGCACACGCACTCCAGCCAGGCCGAGAAGCGCGCCCACGGTGCTCCCGCAGCCCGCGCTCCGGGGGACGCCGCGCCCAGGCGGCCGCGAGCCCGGCGAGGCTCGGCGCCCGACAGCGCGTCCATGGCGGCTGGGACTGCGCCCGCCGCGCGTTGCCGGGGGAACGGTCCCGAGGCGTTGCCGGGGGAACAGCCCGGAGGCGGACGCCTGGCGCCGAAAGGGACCGCGCCGCGGAGCAGTGGAGCGGCAGCTGCGGGCCAGAGGGGCCCTGCCGCCGCGTCGGCGCCTCTGGCGGCCGGAGGACCGCCGTGCAGCGGAGCGGCGCCCAGCCCACCAACGAGAAGGGCCCGCGCGGGCCAGAGCGGCCGGGGCCAGGAGGCGGAACTTCCGGGGAGGTCGGTCAGGCGGGGGTCGGGGCTTCCGGGGGCGCCGCTCGGACGGGCGTGGTGCGCAGGCGGGGGGAGCCTGTCCTGGCGGCTCTCGCCGCTCGCGTCAAGGCCGACACCTGCTGCCGTCGGGCTCGGATTCCAGCCGGGTCGGGACGTTGCCCCGCGATGCCGGGTGTCTGCCTGTGGTCCCCCGCGGGGTCGTGTCCGCAGCCCCCCGGAGCCCCCGAGGCCGGGGCGGCACCTGCGCGCGGTCTGGGCCACGACCGCCAGGTCCCCGCGGCTTCCCGGCGCGCGGGGCCTGCTGGGGGCCCGGTGCCCCGGGTCGCCGCGGCGGACGGGGCTCGTGATGTGCGTGCGCCTGTCCGAGTCCCGGCCCAAAGCTGGTCACGTGCGCGCAGAATGAGGGACGTGCTGTGATGGGCCACGACCATCCTCTGCGGTGACCCCCGCCCTTGAACCTAAGGCGCCCCTGTTCCGAAGCTGACCGCGATGCGCCACCGAGTGTTCCCAAGCATCCCGTTAGGAAGTGTCGGATGCAGAAAAGGTCAGTGAGCTGCACCCCGGCCGCCCAGTCAACTTGTTTTACCCTGTGTCCCCTCATCTGTCTCCATCCCTCAAGCCACCTTATTTTTAGATTACGTCCAAAGACAGTTGTAGACATCAGTGCTCTCCCCCACCAAATACTTCAGTGTGTGTATTATTAACTAGTACTTTTTAGTTCAGTTTTTTCTTTTTTTGGGGGGGTGGGGGTGGGAGAAGTAAATTAAATTTATTTATTTTTAATTAATAATTATTTATGTATTTATGTATTTATTTATTTTGGAGTAAAATTCATGTGTAGTGAAACGGGTGGGGTTTTTTGTTCATTTGTTTTTAAAGACTTTTTTATTTATTTATTCATGAGAGACACAGAGCGAGAGGCAGAGACACAGGCAGAGGGAGAAGCAGGCTCCATGCAGGGAGCCCAATGCGGGCCTAGATCCCAGGACTCCAGAATCATGTCCTGGGCCAAAGGCAGGCACTCAACCGCTGAGCCACCCAGGGATCCCAGAAATGGGTAGTTCTTAGAATCACCATTAACCCAAAGAACTAGCAGGATAAGGACGGAAACAGTGCCATCCCCTCAGGAAGTCCCCTGTTGCCTCTTTTCCAGTCGAGCACCACCACGCTCCACGACTCCATGATTCTTTGCACCACGAGTGACCCTGTTCCAGAACTTCATAAAAGTGGAATCATACAGCGTGAAGTCTTGTGTGTCTGGCTTCTTTCACTCACCGTAATGTTTTTATTTTTTGTTTGTTTGTTTGTTTTTAAGGATTTTATTTATTTTGATAGAGAACGAGGCAGCGTAGAAACAGGAGGAGCAGCAGAAGGAGGAGCAGGCTCCCCACTGAGCAGGGAGACGGATGCTGGGCTCAATCCCAGGACCCCGAGATCATGACCTGAGCAGACGCTTAACAGACTAGGCCACCCAGGCGCCTCCACAGTGTTTTTGATATTCATCCATTTTGTGGTGTATTTCCCAAGCTCATCCCTTCTTACTGCAGAGTATGCTTCTTTGTAAGTGTATTACAGTTGTTTATTCATTTATTCTATTGATCCTTTGCATTTCTATACAAATTTTAGTAGTAGCTTGTCAGTTCCTTTTTTTTTTTTTTTTTTTTAACAAAGATTGTGTTTATTAAAGAGAGAGCGCACAGGAGCAGGGGGCGAGGCAGAGGGAGAAGGCGAAGCAGACTCCCCAGTGATTGGGGAACCAGTTGCAGGGCTCAATCCCAGCACCTTGGACTGGATCCCAGGACCCTGGGATCATGGGTGAGCCGAGGGCAGACACTTAACCAATGGAACCATCCATAGCTCATCATTTTCTACAAAAAAACGAAAGAAGACCATGTGCTGAAAATTTCCCAGGAATTGCATTGAATCTACAGATCAATTTAGGGAGAACTGCCATCTCACGTTGCTAGTGTTCTATGCATGACATGGCCATGACATTTCACTCCATTTATTCAGGTCTTCAGTAATTTTTCTTGGCAATGTTTTTGTTCCTTGGGAATTGGAGCACACCCAGGTTTGATAATAGGCTAGGAGAGTTCATAGGATTTATTTTATTTTTTTTTTTCCAAGCCAAACTGTATCCAGCTTTATTAAAGATACTTTTCATAAACAATCATGGTATTTCAGGCAGGACATGGGCGGACGATCGTTAACAGTATACAACAACTTTCAAACTCCCTTCTTCAATGGACTACCAAAATCAGAAAGCCACTATAAAACCCAATGAAGTCTTCATGTGATGCTCTGAACAGGGAAAGTTTCGAGTGAGGGTTGACAGTTCACATTTAGCATGTTGTTTAACAACTTTTCACAAGCTGACCCTGACTTTCAGGAAATGAAATGAAAATGGCAGAATTATCAATCTGAAGATCCACAAGCTAAAAAAAGGAACTCTTTTGAGGGACGCCATCTCAGTGGTGACACCGTAAAGTCCAGATTGCCTGACATACTGGGAACCATTTCATGGGATCAGGTTCCAACAGGTCTCTGGGTTTAAGGGAGTCAAGTCTATGTTGAAGGCAGAGAGGGAGAAGAGGACATAAAAAAATGAATTTTAGTTTTTCCACACCACCAAGGTGGCTCATGTGTGTCAACATCAAGGAATCCCTCCTCCTGGGAGCCAAGAGGAAGTTTCTCAAAACTAGAAGGGGAAGGTGTTTTTCCCTCTTGTTATCAATGTAGCTTCGGAGATACTCTATTGGTGACATATGCCCTTCCCCCAAAACAACAATGAAGTGTTCCGTGTGCTAACAACATAGCTTAAAAAAAAAAAAAGTAAAACAAAATTCTGCATTTTTATAAAACTTGATAAAAAATAGTATTTCAAACTGTACAGTCACCAGAAGTACACAGTTATCAAAAATGCACACACTTCACTTGGCATCTCCAGCACCTTCAGCTTTCTGTGCCTGGTCTGTTTTGGCATCTCCATTTTCTGCAGGGTTATTTCCATCCTTGCCAGCATCAGCTTTCCCCTTTTTCCCTTTGGGTACCTTCTCTCCCTTTGCAGGGGCCTTTTTAGGCTTGGGCTCTGGCTTTGGAGGAGCAGGTTTAGCAGATAACCTTGCAGATCTTCTCTGTGGCTCATCCTTCACCTTGGCTTTATCTCCTTAGCATCCCCTTCAGCCTTTCTCTTGGGCATGGTGGCGACGGCGGCGGGACGTAAGTGCTAGACGCGGGGATGCGGCGGCACGCGGGCTTTGGCCGGTCCGGGGGTCGTTCTTGCCTCTTCTTCTTCACACTGCTCATAGGATTTGGCATGTAGTCATTCTATGTCATTACATTATATCTTTATTTCACTAAAAGGATACAAAATAAAATCAACAAAGAGAAAGACTCTTGGGGCAAATTTTCGGGGAGACCAGCCTCCAGGGTCCTTTCTCAGTGGAGTCCCAGAGGAGGCACTTTAAATGTGTCAATGAGTTGTGATAGGATGTGAAATGTTGCCAACCAGGGAAGTTCCTTAGAGAAGCTTATTGGGAGTTTGTATTTCTTTCCTAAGGCCTCTGTAACAAATTGATACAAATTAGGTGGCTTAAAACAACAAAAACGTATTGTCTTACAGTTTGGGAGGCAGAAGTCAGAAATCAAGCTGTCAGCAGGTTTGGTTCCTTCCCAGGGTTGGGAAAAAGGATTTGTTTCAGGCCTCTGTTAACTTCTGATTGCTGCCTGCAAACCTTGGTTGGATTGTAGATGTACCATCCTAATCTCTGTTTGTACATCACCTTCTCCTCTGTGTCTCTTCTTGATTTTTCTTAGAAAAAACTTGTCATTGGATTTAGGACTGCTCTTCCCGCCCCCCCCCCCCCCTGAATCGAGGATGATCTCAAGATCCTAACTTAATTACATCTGCAAAGACCCTTTTTCCACAGGTCACATTGACAGGTTTGGGGTGGATATCTTTAGGGGAAGGAACACCATCCAGCTCCCTACAGGAACAGTCAGATAAGCAGCCGCTGTCCAGTGCCTGCCCAAATTCCAGATGCCCAGAAAGAAAATGGGTGGTCAGTAGAAGTCACATTGAGTTTAGACATTATGAGCCCCTCTGATCACTCCTTGGAGTGATGGGAACTCTCCTGAAATCCATGTTGCCAGATGCCCACCAAGGGTTAAGTTGGTAAGCAGGGGCTTTCTATGACTAAGTGGTTAGCCAGCTGCATCAGTTCTTTTCTGCACGCCCTTCTTTTGTTAGATTTATTCCTAAGTATTTTATTCATTTTGATACAATTGTGAATGGGATTTTTTCTTTCTTTTTAAAGTATAATTAACATGCAGTATTATGTTAGTTGCAGGTGTACAATATAGTGATTTAACAATTCTATATATTACTCAGTACTCATCACAATAAGTGTACTCTTAATCACAATCACCTATTTCACCCATCCACTCACCCACACTTTTTCTGTGAATGGAATATTTTTTCTTAAAAATTCTCAGGGGCACCTGGGTATTTCAGTCAGTTAAATGTCTGGCTCTTGGTTTTGGCTCAGGTCATGATATTGGAGTCCTGGAGCCCCTTATCAGGTCCTGTACTCAATAGGGGAGTCTGCTTCTCCCTCTCCCTTTGCTCATCCCCCCATAAATAAATTTAAAAATCTTTAAAAAAATTTTTTCAGATTACTTGTTGCTGGCAAATAGAAGTATAACTGCTGTTTATCTATTGATATATCATCCTCTGACTTCAGTAAACTATTATTTCTAGTGAGGCTTTTTTTTTTTTAAATATAGATTCCTTAAGGTTTTTTTTTTTTTTTTTTTTAGGATTTTATTTATTTACAGACAGTGTGTGTAAGAGCGGGGGGGGGGGGGGGGGGGGGCGCTCAATCTCACAACCCCAAGATCATGACCTGAGCCGAAACCAAGAGTTGAACACTTAACCGACTATGCCACCCAAGCGCCCCTTTCCTTATATATATATTTTTAAGATTTTATTATTTTAGAGAAAGAGGGACAGAGCATGGGGGGAGGTGCAGAAGGAGAGATAGACTCCCCGCTGAACAGGGAGCTTGATCCCAGGACCCTGAGATCACAACCTGAACCAGAGGCGTCTAGATGTCCAAATGACTGAGCCACCTAGGCGCACTGTCCCTTGTGATTTTTAAATAGATAATCATATCATCTGTGAATAAAGGTAATTTTACTTCTTCCTTTTTTTTTTATTTTAGGTTTATTTATTTACTCATGAGAGAGGCAGAGATAGAGGCGGAGACACAGGCAAAGGGAGAAGCAGGCACCCTGTGGGGAGCCCAATGTGGGACTCATCCCAGGACCACATCCTGGGCCAAAGGCAGACACTCAACCACTGAGCCACCCAGGCATCCCTTGCTTCTTCCTTTCTAATATGTATGCCTTTAATTTTTTTCTTGCCTTATTGCACTAGCTGGAAACTTTTGTACAATGTAGAAAGATTTCAAATATTTCTTCTATTCCTTGTCTTTCTTTTCCTTCTGGTGTTCTCATCCCATGTCGGGTACACCTTTTGCAGCTGCCCCATCATCGTCTTTGGATGTTCTCTTCTGTGCTTTTCGGATTTTCTCTTTATTTTTCAGGTTTTTTAAAAGATTTTATTTATTTATTGAGAGAGAGAGAGACAGGCACAGGCACAGGCAGAGGGAGAAGCAGGATCCATGCAGGGAGCCCGATGTGGGACTCCATCCCAGGTCTCCAGGATCATGCCTGGGCTGAAGGCAGCGCCAAACCACTGAGCCACCTGGGCTGCCTGGTAGTGATACTTTTTACACGATGCTGAATTTGGTTCTTCATTCATTCCTGCTGATTTGCATGACCATCTTGTGTCATTTCCTTTCAGCTTGAGGAACTATCTTTGGTACTTCCTATAAGGCAGATCCGTCAGCAATGAATTTTCTATTTTGTCTGTGATCTCACCTTCATTTCTGAGGATTGTATTTTCGGGTATAGAATTTTTTCAGTGACAGGTTTTACTTTTCTTTGGCACTCTGGATGTGTCATTCTATTGCCTCATGGTCATTGTCCCCTTATGAGATTTCAGCTATTAGTTGTATCATTGTTACCCTTTATGTGATGGGCCATTTTACTCATGCTTTCATGGTTTCCTGTCATGACATGCAGGAATTTGGTGATGGCATACAGAAGTTTGGATCTCCCTGTGTTTCTCTCATGTGGCCTATGGATCAGTAGTCTTATGAAGCCCTGGCTTCTGTCTGGCTGAAGTGTGGCTGTTCTTGTAGAACAGGATAGGACCACACTTCCTCCTGTACTGATGGCACTCAGAAGGAAGTGTTTATTTTATTTAAGATTTTATATTATTTTAAGATGTTATTTATTTATTCATGAGAGACACAGAGAGAGGCAGAGACACGGGCAGAGGGATAGGCAGGCTCCCTGTGAGGAGCCCGATGCAGGACTTGATCCCAGGACCCCAGGGTCACACCCTGGGCTGAAGGCAGATGCTCACCTGCTGAGCCACCCAGGTATCCCCCAAGATTTTATTATTTTTAAGTAATCTCTGCACCCAATATGGGGATCAAACTCATGACCCTGAGACCAAGACTCATATATTCTACTGAGCCAGCCAGGTGCCCCTGGGCAGCACTCATTTTACACCACAGTTTTACTTTTTTCAATTTATTGGTGAATAATTTTGCATTTGGTGTTCTTAGTGATAGAATTTATTTTATTTGATCCTCCTCCTGTGTCAGAAATACTGAATTCAGCTTGGCTCTATTTTCACCATTTTGTGTACACTATAAGGCAGTTTAGAAGAGAAGTCTGTTAGGGAGCCATACATATTAATATCTTAAGAGCAATTACAGAAACAAGGATTGTGGTAGCTCTACATATTTTCTCTTTGCACATTACAGTGGGTTTTTAAAAAAGATTTTATTTGTTTATTCATGAGAGACCCAGAGAGAGGCAGAGACACAGGCAGAGGGAGAAGCAGGCTCCCTGCAGGGAGCCCGATGCAGGACTTGATCCTGGGACCTTGAGATCACACGCTGAGCTGAAGGCAGATGGTCAACCCCTGAGCCACCCAGGTGCCCCGCACATTACAGTATTTACTTGTCTATACCGACCATTTTCTTCTCTCTCCTTTCCAGTTTTTAAAATAAACATGTGGTCAGGGGTTATCTAATATTTCACTTTAACATAAGGGCATAAGAATACTCAGTGGGACGGAAACAGAATTCAAGGATTACGGAATGCAGTCAACCGTTGATACAGGAGCGTCTGTGACTGCAGGTGTGCTCATCAATGCTTATTCTTCACCTGTAATAAGGACACATGCATCTTTTAGGTGAAAATAAAGCATTGTTTTGTTGGTTTTTTTTTTTTTCAAATATTTTATTTATTCATGAGAGACACAGAGAGAGAGAGGAGCAGACACAGGCAGAGGGAGAAGCAGGCTCCATGCAGGGGCCCTGATGTGGGACTCGATCCTGGGACCCTGGGGTCACGCCCTGCGCCAAAGACAGATGCTCAACCGCTGAACCACCCAGGCGTCCCTGTTTTGTTGTTGAGTGGACATTCAAGTATGTTTGAAAGGATGCAAACAGAACCCAACTATTCAGAGGGTCAGATGCTACCTGTTTTCCATTTATGCTTCAGCTCCAAATCCACTTCTGCTTGCTTGCTTGCAATAATGGAGCTGGATCCTAGAAGCATTTCTCTTCTGCCTTTGGCAGGATGTTAGGTTTTGCTGGTAGAGAGTGTTGGAGAGTCCTGGTCTAGGTGTGCATTCTTTTTCTTCTCCCACTGGGCAGCTGCCAGAGCCACATGTGGGAGACTTGGAGTGGTGTTGCCTCTGTGAATGGCTTCCTACTCAGTTCAGCATCAGGCTGTGGGCAAATTCTCAGGGAATCTCATAGACCCCCCCCCAGCAGGAGGCTTTCCAGGCTTAGCTGGCCTGCACCTTGGAGAGCTGTATTCCTGTCCATCAGCCTCTGCTCATATCACTGCTATCCCTGGACAACCCAGGGAATGTCTGTTGTCCACTAGGCTGCAGCCACACAACCCAGCAACACAGCATGAATTCCCACCTTGGGGAGGGAACCTCCCTTCAAATTATGGAGGGAACTCTGTAGACAACTTTCTTGACTATGGAGTTCTCTTTACTCCTTTGTAATTCATCTCCTGCTATTGGTAATTTTTATTTAATTTTTTATTTTAAAAAATATTTTATTTATTCATTCATGAGAGACACAGAGAGAGGTAGAGACGTAGGCAGAGGGAGAAGCAGGCTCCATGAAGGGAGCTCCATGTGGGACTTGATCCCGGGTCTCCAGGATCACATCTTGGGCCAAAGGCAGGCGCTAAACCCCTAAGCTACCCAGGCGTCCCTATTGGTAATTTGTATATCAAACTTTCTGTGGTGAAGTCATTTTATGGTTTTTGTCCTGCTATTGGACTGTGACTACTGACACAAGAAGGAAGAAACCAAGCAGGGAAAGGCTACGAAGTGTGCTTGTGTGCACAGGGACATGTGTGCACGTGTGTGTGTAGGCTTGAGATTTGAAGTAGAGGGTCAGGGTAACCCTCACTGAGAAGGGGACAAGGGAGGAGGATCTAGGAGGTAATTTAGTAAGCACAAAAATGACCAGAGGAAAGCGTGGGTGCGAGGGCTGTGGTCGGAGGTCATCATGATCAGAACCCAATGAACTAGGGGCAGTGTATGGAAACGGGAACACATCACATAGAACCTTATGAGTAACGGCAAGGACTTGGGTTTCTGGCCATGCCAGATGAGGGCTGGGGAGGGACGGGATGGGCTTGTTCTCTTTGGATCTCTCTAGGTGTAAGCTATGCTGCTGGAAGCTGCTCTCTGGCAAGAATGCCAGAACAGAAGCAGGAATGCATTGGGAGGCTGCTGTGTAGGTAAGAGAAACTGGTCTTGGACCCGGGTGTGCTTGTGCAGAGCTGGCCATGCTTAAAAGTGGAGGAATGGGACGCCTTGATGGCTTAGCACTTAAGCTCTGCTTTCTGCTCAGGGCGTGATCCTGGAATTCGTGGATTGGGTCCCACATCGGGCTCCCTAAGGGGAGCCTACTCCTCCCTCTTCATGTGTCTCTGCCTCTATTGAATAAATAAATACATTTTTTTTTTTAAGTGGAAGGATTTGCTGATAATTCCAGTGTGGAATCTAAGAGAAGGGTCCAGGCTGACCCCAGGCAGTCTGGCCTGAGCATAGGAAGAACACCGAGATAGAGGGTTGCAGGCGTTCACATAGCAGAAAAACCAGTGGGACCATCTCTGGTTGGTCCTCTGGCCCTGATCCCCCTTTCTGCAGCTCAATCTGCTGCGACGGCCTTCGAGGGGCCTTTGTTTGCACGGCTGGCAGGGCGCTTCTCCTCTTGGTTGTAGGGCCAATCCATTTTTTTTTAAAGATTTTATTTATTCATTTCAGAGAGGGAGAAGGAGGAAGAAAAAGGGAAAGAGAATCTGAAGCAGACTGCGCTGAGCGCAGATCCCAACCCGGGGCTGGATCCCCCACCGCGAGGTCACCCCCTGAGGTGAAGCCAAGAGTTGGATGCTCAACTGACTGAGCCACCCATGCGCTGAGCGGATGCTTTTTTTTTTTTCTTTTCTTTTTTTTAGCTCTCAACTCCTGGAAGTTCACCCTGCAGAACTGGCCAGGTGCCTGGCCTGCAGGGTGCCAGGGAAAAGTGCTCAGGCGGAGAGCTCTTCCTCTTCGCAGACGTTCTGCTCTAAGGCCAGCCGAGGGGAAGCCGTGCCTGCGCCCCGCCCCTCCCCCCCCCCCCCGCCCGCCCGCCCGCCCGCCGCCGCCGAGCCGCTGGGCGGGAGCACGCCCCGACTTTGGAGGACAGCCCCCCCAGCCGAGCTCCCCAGGCCGCCCCCGGCCCCGAGCACGTGACGTTGCAGGGGACGCGGCCCGCGAGCTGCAGGTCAGCCAGCCCTCAGGGCTGCACCGCAGCACCGTCCGCGCGGACCCGAGTTAATGAATCTCGTTCGCAGACTGGTTGGTCTGGGTGCTACGCGGCCCCTACTTGAGTTGCGCAGCCCCCCAAGAACCGCGGGGCACGGGGTCAGGCGCCAGCCGGGTCCGGGCGCAGGGGCCTCCGCGGGGCACACAGGCGCCCGCGGCTGACCCCCGCGTGCCCGGGACTTCGGGGCGCATCCAGGGGCGATGAGGGGAGGGCCGCCGACGACCCGGAGCCGCCGCCCCAGGTGCGCGGTTCTCACGTCGCCTCTGGCCCCTGCAGGGGCGGTTCTGCGGCCGATTAGGCATCCGGACCAATCGGTGCTACGTCAGCAGGACCAGCGACCGGAGAAGGCCGCCCCGCCCCACGTGAGCGCGCGCCCCGCCCCGCCCCTCAGCCCCGTCCACGTGAACGAGCGGCCCGCCCAGGTCCGGCCCTGCGCGCCGCATAGCCCCGCCTCCGCTGCGTCCACGTGAACGCCGGCCCCGCCGCGCAGCCCACCCTCGCCGCGCCCACGTAAGCAAGCAGCCTGCCCCGCCCCCGCCGCGCCCACGTGAGCGAGCGGTTGGCCCCGCCCCGCCGCGCGGCCCCGCCCCCGCAACGTCTACGTGAGCGCGCGCCACGCCATGAAGCCCCGCCTCCGCCGCGCCCACGTGAGCGAGCGCCCCGCCCCCGCCCCGCCGCGCGCCCCCGTGCCAGACACCGCCCCCCGGCGTGCGCGCGCGCTCCCGCCGTCGCCGCCGCCATTTTGGAGCGACCCCCTCGCCGCCCGCGGCCCGAGCCGGTCCAGAGCAGCCGGCCGGCCCGCGCCGTGTCCGTGGGCGCCGTGTCCGTGGGCGCCGCGCCCGGCCGGGCCCATGTGCGTGCGGCTAGCCCCAAGCCGCCCGGGCTTCGCCTCCGCCAGCGCCCTGGCCTCCATCCGGGCCTCCGAGGAGCCGCCTCGACGCCCGGCCCGCGGGGCAGGTGAGTGGGGCCGCCCGCCGCGGCTCTTCCCGGCCGCGCCCGCCCCCTGCCAGTGGTCTCGCGGCCCGTGTGCCCTCCCGTGGGCCGCCCTCCCGGCGGGCGCCCCAGGGCGCTGTCCACCGCACGGCGTCCACCTGTCAGTGGCCGGCGCGCTGTTGCCCCTGTCAGGGCTCCCCGCTCGGCCCCGCTCCTTCCCGAGGCGGTGTCCGCTTGCCTCCGGCGCCGCTGCCTCGCAGTCCGTGTCCCTGTGTCCTGACCCCCAAGTGCTCTCCTCCTCCTCGAGTCGTGCGCGTCGGTGCCCCGGGCAGTGCCCCCCCCGCCCCCCTCCGCCCGCACCTCCTCGCGGCCGCTGCGCTCCGCCCCTGCCTGTGCGGTGGCGGCCCGAGCCGTAGAGTCCTAGCTCTGCGGTGCTCTATCCCGGCGGTGCTCTTCTCCCTCGCGGTGCCCCCAGCCCCCGGCGGTGCTCTAACCCCCCGTGGTGCCTTAACCCCGGCGGTGCCCTAATTCCGGCAGTGCTCTACCCCGCCCCCGCGATGCCCCCAGCCCCTGGTGGTGCCCTAACACTCGGCGGTACCCACCCTACCTGTTGCCCACTGTCGTCACCGCCTTGCTCCTCCTCCTGTCGCCCGTGTGGTTTCAGGGCCCCCCCCGGGGGTCCCCGGCCACCGGCCCTGTGTCCCTGCCCGCACGCGCCCTCCTGGCCCCCCTTCCCGGCCCCCACCGGCCCTGGGGTGTCCTCCACACACCCCCGCCTGCCGCTCTGTCCTTGCAGCCTGGCAGCAGCGCCCACCCACTTGTTACTGACAGCCCTTGGCCCGCATCCCAGGCGCCCCGGGCCCTTCTGCTCGGTTCCCCTCCCGCTTCCGTCGCTGCCCTCCTGCCCCGTCCCTGTGGCCTCACAGTGCTGGAGCCCTCACGGACACGCAGCCGTTCTCTCTGGTCCACGTCCCTTGCTTTCTGGTGGCTCTTCCATTTTGGCCTTTCTGACTCCCAATGGCGGGGCTCTGGGCGGTGAGAAGCAGCTAGGTGTGGGAAGAGTTGGGATGGTGGTGGATGTTCTCTAGGAACCGGCATCAGACCGGGAGGGGGAGGGGGAGGTGGCTAGGAGCCAGGTGGGCCGTGGACCTGACTGTCCGCTCTTCCCTGTGGGCTGTGAGCCTGGGATGGACGAGGAGCTGGGGCGCCCACAGAGGGGGAGAAGGGAGAGGGGAGGTGTTGGCAGTGGGTGTGGTTGGGGCTTAGACCTTGGGGCCCCCTTAGAGATTTTGGAGGCAGAGCTCGGGGACTTGCAGAGAGATTAGAAGAGGGCGCGTGAGGTTCTGGGCTTCTCCGTGGCACCGCTCACTGGGTTGGGGCCACAGGGGAGGGCGGCAGGAGCAGGGTGGTGTTCCAGGTTGGAGATGGAAAGTAAGGTTTTCTCTTGGCTCCAAGTAGTGGGAGAAGTCTGACACATCCAAGGGGCATTAGCAAGAAGGTATCTCGCAGAAGAATCTGGAGCCCAGAGGAGAGCTCCTGCCGCGGGTGTGGCGATCTCAGCACAGGGGTAACGGCAGCGGATGCACACAGATCTGCAGTGTGTGCTGCTCCTTGGAGTGCTATGTGTGAACTGTTTGTCCTCACAAGAACTCTGGGGTGTAGGAACTATTATCACCCATTTTGCAGGTGAAGAACAGATATACAACAAACAGGTGGTTGACTGAGGATTTATATCTCAGCCGGCTGACTAAACCTCTCCTTCTTTTTCGTTGGGTAAGGAAAAGGCTACCTTTCAAAATACTTAAGTTTTTGAATAATGATGGTAGGTGATTTTATATCAGGCATTTTTGTGGACACACATGCATGTGTTCCAGTAAAGCTTTATTTAGGAAAACAAGCCCAGGAACTTTTTAAAGTGTGTTACAAGGGACTGACGCTTGGGTGGCTCAGTGGTTGAGCATCTATCTGCCTTGGGCTCAGGTGGTGACCCCGGGGTCCTGGGATCGAACCCCTCATTGGGCTTCCTGCAGGGAGCCTGCTTCTCCCTCTGCCTGTGTCTCTGCCTCTGTTCTGTGTGTCTCTTGTGAATAGATGAATAAAATCTTTTAAAAAGAAGTAAAGTAGTAAGATGGTATATGTAACATTATTACTTTTTTAAGATTTTATTTACTTATTCATGAGACAGAAAGAAGCAGAGACACAGGCAGAGGGAGAAGCAGGCTCCATGCAGGGAGCCCAATGCGGAACTCGATCCCAGGACCCCAGGATCACACCCTGGGCTGAAGGTGGCACTAAACCGCTGATCCATCCAGGGGCTCTTTAACAGACTTTTTTTTAAAATTAATTAATTTATTTCTTTACTCATGAGAGACACCCACAGAGAGAGAGAGGCAGAGACACAGGCAGAGGGAGAAGCAGGCTCTGTGCAGGGAGTGCAGGGAACTGGACGTGGGGCTCGATCCCAGGACTCCAGGATCACAGCCTGGGCCAAAGGTGGCGCTAAACTACTGAGCCCCCTGGGCTGCCCTATAACAGACATTTTGATGTAAAGTGGGTACATGATTTGCGTAGAATTTACCATAAACCAGTGTGAAATTTTCTGTTTTGACATCTAAACCAGTAAGCATTTAGGTCCCCCCCCCCCCCCCCCCCCCGCTGCTCGACTCCTAAGCATTTACTTCCTAAAACAACTTAATGACTTAGTCTTAACATTTCTGTTAATATGTGAGGGTACTGAAGCACAAGTTAAGGAATGTCCCCAACGTCACAATAAATAAATGGGAGACCCAGGACTCAGCTCAGGTGGTCAGACTCTAGAGCTTGTGCTTTCCACTCTCCCCTCCTGTGGGTGGCTCATGCACAGGGTAACCTGCAGTAGGTATGTGAAGTGGGTCTCGTTCTCACAGCATTTCTCAAGCATCCTCAGCCATCCTCTTGGAAATCATGTCATATCCATGGACAGCAAGCAGTCTTCTTTTTAACACAGAATGTACAATCTTTTATTTATTTTAAAAAAAAGATTTTATTTATTTATTCACGAAAGAGGCAGAGACATAGGCAGAGGGAGAAGCCATCTCCTTGTAGGGAGCCTTATGTGGGACTGAATCCTGGAATCCTGACCTGAGCCAAAGACAGCCGCTCAATCCCTGAGCCACCCAAGCGCCCCTCTTTTATTTCTTTTGTTTGTTTTTAAAGATTTTATTTATTCATGAGAGAGACAGAGCGGCAGAGACATAGGCAGAGGAAGAAGTAGGCTCCATGCAGGGAGCCCGATGTGGGACTCGATCCCGGGTCTCCAGGACCACACCATGAGCCTAAGGCAGGCGCTAAACCACTGAGCCACCCAGGGATCCCAATTTCTTTAAAAAATATTATGAGGCGCCTGGGTGGCTCAGATGGTTAAGTGTTTGCCCGGCTTACGTTGTGATTCTGGGTCCTGGAATCAAGCCCACATTGGGCTCCTTGCTCAGTGGGGAGCCTGCTTCTCTCTCCTGCCCCTTCCCCCACTGGGTGTACTTGCATGCACTCTCTTTCTCTGCTTTCTCAAATCTTTGAAAAAAATTCCACTACTAAAAATTACTGAATTTTTTACTTCCAATGAAATGCGTAGATCTTAAATATATGTTTGATGAATTTTGAAAAATGTGTACACCAGTGTGTCTATCACTCATGTCAAGATATAGAACGTTTTTGGGATCCCTGGGTGGCGCAGCGGTTTGGCGCCTGCCTTTGGCCCAGGGCGCGATCCTGGAGACCCGGGATCGAATCCCACGTCAGGCTCCCGGTGCACGGAGCCTGCTTCTCCCTCTGCCTGTATCTCTGCCTCTCTCTCTCTCTCTCTGTGTGACTATCATAAATAAATAAAAATTAAAAAAAAAAAAAGAAACTTAAAAAAAAAAAAAGATATAGAACGTTTTTGTCATCCTCAAAGCTTCCTTGTGTCCCTTTTCAGTTACTACAACCAACCTCCAAATCCTGAGGCAACCATTGTTCTGCTTTCTGTCATTATAGATTAATTTTACAGGTTCTCCAACATATGGAGATTCTTTCATATGAAAGAAATCATAAAGTGTATGGTATGCTCTTTTGTGTCTGTCTTCTTTTGCTCAATGTCATGCTTTTGAGATTTGTTTATTTACTTTTTTTTAAGTAATCTCCGTGTCCAGTGTGGGGCTAACTCACGACTCTGTGATCAAGAGTTTCACACTCCACCAACTGAGCTAGTCAGGTGCCCCTTGAGATTCATTGATTTAAATGCCTGTATCTGTAGTTTGTGCTTTTTATTTGAGTAGTATTCATTTGTATGAAAATTTATTTCTTTTTCTATTGATGGATACTTGGATTGCTTTCACTTTTTGGCTCTCATGACTAAAGTTAAGATTCTCATGTATGTCTTTTGTGGATATGTAGTATTTCTTTTGGGTAAATATTTAGGAGTGGGATTGCTGGGTCATACTATAGATATATGTTTAACTTTTTTAGAACCTACCAAACTATTTTCCAAACTGGTAACCGTTTTACACACCCACCCACCAGCAGTGTATGCGAGTTCCAGTTTTTCCACATCTGTGCCAGTCCTTGGTATTGTCAGTCTTTTTAATTTTAGCTATTCAGGTGGTAGTGATAATCTCACTGTGGTTTTAATTTGCTTTTTTCTGATGAATAATGATGGTGAACAACTGTTTGGTTTTGGTGAACAATTTTTAAGATTTTATTTTAGAGACCGTGCATGTGCTCTTGCAAGTGCTTTGGAGGGAGGGACAGAGGAGGAGGGAGAGGGACAAGCAGACTCCATGTTGAGCTGGAGCCGTGGCATGGGCCTCCATCTCATGAGATCATGACCCGAGCAGAAGTCAAGAGTCAGATGCTTAATGACTGCCACCCAAGCGCCCCTTGGTAGACAACGTTTTGTATGCTAGTTGGCTACTTACATTTTTCTTGCGAAGTGTGAGGTTTTTTATCCACTCTTTATTGGATTGTTTGTTTTTTAAATATTTTTACTTATTTATTTTTTTAGAGTGCATGTTCGAGTGGGGGTAGGGACAGAGGGAAAGAGAGACTTTGTGCTAAGTGTGGAGCCCAATATGGGCTGATCCCGTGACCGCACAAGCTGAAACCAAGAGTCCGATGCCCAATCAACTAAGCCCCCCGCCCCAGGTGCCCAGGATTGTTTTTTTTTGTTGTTCATTTTAAGAGTTAAAAAATGTGCATATGCTGATCTTTATGATGTATTTGTGTATAAGGAGTCCATTTTTTTTTTAAAGATTTTATTTATTCATAGAGACACAGAGAGAGAGAGAGAGAGAGGCGCAGAGACACAGGCAGAGGGAGAAGCAGGCTCCATGCAGGGAGCCCGATGTGGGACTCGATCCCAGGTCTCCAGAATCACACCCCGGGCTGCAGGCAGCGCCAAACCACTGTGCCACTGGGGCTGCCCAAGGAGTCCATTTTTTTTTCTATTTTATGATTTGTCCTTTTTTCGTTTTTTAAAATTTTATTTAGTTTCAGGGACGGCTGGGTAGCTCAATGGTTGAGCATCTGCCTTCAGCTCAGGTTGTGATCTTGGGGTCCTGGGATGAGTCCCACATCAGGCTCCCGCTGCAGGGAGCCTGTGTCTCTGCCTCTGTGTATCTCATGAATAAATAAATAAAATCTTTAAAAAATTTTTTTAATTTACTTTTTTGGAAGTAATCTCTGTACACAACATGGGGCTTAAACTCATGACCCAAGATCAAGAATTGCATGCTCTGGGGATCCCTGGGTGGCTCAGCGGTTTGGCACCTGCCTTTGGCCCAAGGTGCAATCCTGGAGTCCCGGGATCGAGTCCCGCGTTGGGCTCCCAGCATGGAGCCTGCTTCTTCCTCTGCCTCTCTCTTTCTCTGTGTCTATCATAAATAAATGAATAAATCTTTAAAAGAAAAAATCGGCTACCCCAAGTTTCTTTAAAAAAAAAAATTGCATGCGCTATTGATTGAACCAGTCAGGCACCTCTTGCTTGTTTTTTTCTTTTTTTTTTTTAAAGGTTTTTATTTATTCATGAGAATACACAGAGAAGAGAAAGAGGCAGAGACACAGGCAAAGGGAGAAGCAGGCTTCACGCAGGGAGCCCGACGTGGGACTCGATCTTTTTTCTTAATGATGTCTTGTGATGAACAGAAAATTTTAATTTGGTTGAGGTAAAAAAAGTTTGTCAATATATTTTTTTTACATTTATTATTATATTTAGTAATCTCTACATCTGATGTGGGGCTTAAACTTACAACCCCAAGATCAGGAGTGGTATTCTTCTCCTGAGCCAACCAGGTGGCCTGTCAGTATTTTTTTTTTTTTTTAATGTTTATTATGTGTTCTAACAAAATTTTGCCTACACCCAGTGTTGTGAAGACATTGTCTTTTTCTTTTTCTTTTTTTAAATTTATTTATTTGAGAGAGAGCACAAGTGAACGAGCGCACAAGTGGGAGGGGCACAAGAGGGAGAGAGAATCCCAAATGGACTCTGCCCCAAGCATGGCTCCATATCACAACCGTGAGCTCACAACCTGAGCTGAAACTAAGAGTTGAATGCTTAACTATTTCATCTAAGTGTCCCCCTTCTTTTTTGTAAAAGTTATTTATTTAAAAAAAATTTTTTTTTTTTAAGATTTTATTTTTAAATAATTTCTACATCCAATTTGGGGCTTGAACTTGCAACCCTGAGGTCAAGAGTCACACGTTCCACTAACTGAACCAGTGAGGCACCCCTGTAAAAGTTGTATAGTGGTAGTTTTGTATTTTGGTTTATGATTCACCGTTTTCTTTTTAACATCTTTATTGCAATTCAATTGATGTACAATAAACCACACTTTTTTTTTAAAGATTTCATTTATTCATGAGAGACACACACACATAGAGAGAGAGAGAGAGGCAGAGACACAGGCAGAGGGAGAAGCAGGCTCTATGCAGGGAGCCGGATGCGGGACTCGATCCCAGGACCCCGGGATCACGCTGTGAGCCAAAGGCAGATGCTCAACTGCTGAGCCACCCAGGTGTCCCCACACATGTTTAAAATGTTAAATTTGGTTACTTTGACCTCTGTATACCCGTGAAATCATCACCGCAGTATAGTGAACGTATAGTATAATCATGCCCCAGATTACCTCATATCCTTTTGGGAACCCTCCATCTTACCCTTTGCTGAGTCTCCAAGCACATACTGATCTCCTTTCTGAATGATCCTTCTTGCATTATTTTTTATTACTTTACTTTATTTTATTTTCTTGCATTATTTTTTAATGTGAGGTGAAATCAGGATACATCCCCCACCCCCCACATGGGTTATATAATCATTCTAGCATCATGTTAGGGAGCCTTTGTTATAAATTAATTAAACATGTGTGCAAGCTTATTTCTGGGCTTTCTGTTATGATTTGTTGGTGTATTTTTCTATTCTCTGCCAGCACTGTGTTGTCTTAATTACTGTTATTTAACAGTAAGTCTTGAAATCAGGTAGTATAAGTCCTTCATTTTTATTTCTCTACAAAATTGTCTTGCCAGCTTTAGAATAAGCTCTTCAGTGTGTACATAAATTTTTGTCATAAGTTTGGTTGGGGTTACATTGACTCTGTAGATCAATTTTAGAATTGAAGAATTAACATAGAGTCTTCTGTGCAGATGGTATATCCATTTATTTAAATCTTGCATTTTTCTCAGCATGCTGTATGTTTTTAGTGTGAAGATATACTTTTTTGCTGAGTATATTTGTAGGTGTTTGATATTTTTGCTTGTTTAAAACATTTTCTATTTATTTATTTTTAAGGTTTTTATTTATTTTTAAGTAATCTACACCCAGCGTGGGGCTCAAACCCACAACTCTGAGATCAAGAGTCACATGCTCCACCGACTGAGCCAGCTAGGCATCCTATTTTCTTCTTCTTTTCTTCAATTGTTTGTTGTTAACGTACAAAAACAGTTGGTTTATGTATACTGATCATGTATCCTGCAATGTTGCTTGAGTCATTTATCAGTTCTCATAGTGGGTTTGTATATTCTTTTGGATTTTTTACCTATATAATCATAGTTTGAAGACAGTTTTACTTTTCCTTTCTTGTTTTAATACCTTTCATTTTTTTTTCTTTATTGTACTAGCTAGAACTTCTAATACAATGTTGAATGAAGTGATGATAGTGGGCCTTCAATGGTTGAGGAAGTTGCTTTCTAGCCCTATTTTGTGGATTTTTTTTCCTTTTTTGACTAAAAAGGGTGTTGGATTTTGTCAAAAGCCTCTTCTGCATGTATTGAGATTATCTGATTTCTGCCCTTTATCCTGTCAATATGGTGTGTTATATTAATTGATTTTCAGATGTTAAAGCAACTTTGCAGTCTTAGATAAGTCCCATTGGTGCGGTGTATAATGCACATATAAAGTGGCTGGATTTAGTTTGCTAGTGTTTTTTTTTTTTTTTTGAGAGTTTCTTTGTATATGTTCATAAGAGGTATTTGCATATGACTTTCTTATGATACCGGTTTTGGTAATACTAGCTCCTTAGATGAGTTGGGAAGTTGTTTTTTCCTTTTTGCAGATTAGCTTGCTCTTTCTTTCTTTCTTTCTTTTCTTTCTTTTCTTTCTTTTCTTTCTTCTTTCTTAGATTTTATTTATTTATTCCTGAAGACACAGAGAGGCAAAGACACAGGCAGAGGGAGAAGCAGACTCCCTGTTGGGAGCTCGAGGCGGGACTCGATCCCAGGACCGCACGATCACAACCTGAGCCAAAGGTGGAGACTCAGCCACTCAGCCACCCAGGTGCCCCACATGTGTTGTTTCTGATGAGAAGTCAACTATCATTCTTATTATTCCTTTTTTTTCCTACTGTATTTAAGATATTTTACTTATTTTATGACTTATTTATTTATTTTAGAGAAAGAGACCACGTGACCTTGTGTGGGAGGGCATTGCAGAGAGAGAGGATCTTAAGCAGACTTCCTGCTGAGCACGGATTCTAGTGTGGGGCTGGACCTCACAACCCTGAAATCATGACTTGGGTGAATCAAAATTAAGAGTCAGACGCCCAACTGACTGAGCCATGCAGGCGCCCCTGCTTGTTATTTTAAATAAACACTTTGTTTTTATTAAAGTTTTTTTTGCTGTCAATTTGACTATAATTTTCCAGGTGTAGTGTTTTGTATTTTTCTTTTTAGGGATTTACTTCATTTTTTGGATCCTTGTGTTGGTGTATTTAATCAACTTTGGAAACTTTGGCCATTGCCTCTTAAATATTTCTTCTGCCTCATATTCTTTCTCCTCTCCTCTTGGGACTCCAGTGGTAATTGTTTTATTTTATTTTTATTCATTTACTTATTTTTTAAAGATTTTATTTTTTCATGAGAGACACAGAGAGAGGCAGAGACACAGGCAGAGGGAAAAGCAGACTCCATGTGGGGAGCCCGACATGGGACTTGATCCCGGGTCTCCAGGATCACACCCTGGGCCGAAGGCAGGCGCTCAACCACTGAGCCACCCAGATGTCCCAGTGGTAATTGTTTTAGGTTGATGTTCTCCCACAGGTTTTGAGTATGTTTGTATTTTTAATATTCCCTTTTCTGTTTACATTTGTATTTTTATATTTTATCTTTAAAGTCATTGTTTTCTTTTTTGTGTTCATTGTGTTATTAATTCCATCCGGTAACATTTTAATTTCAGATACTGTATTTTTCAGTTCTAGAACTTTTGGTTTTTCTGTCAGGTTTGCATTTCTCTGCTAATATTTTTACCTCTTCATTCCTAATGATGTTTTGCCTTAATCTTCTAATATATTTATAATTGTTGTTTTGAAGTTCTCATCTGCCAATTCCAACTTATGGTGATTTGTGGATCCTATAGATTGTTTTTTCTCTTGATCATGGATCACAGTTTTCTACCTTGTATGTCTAGTAATTTTTAATTATATAGTGAACATTATGGATGGTACATTCTAGAGACCTTGTTTTAGGTTATCTTCCTGTAAAGAGTGTTGAGTTTTGTAAGAGCAGACTGTTAAATTTCTGGGAGATCATCTTGATCCCATAGAAGCTTGTAGCCTGTTGGGTGGATCTTTTGTTTTTGCCCTAAGTTTTAAGACATAGCCTTCAGTTCTGGAACATGGTTTTTACTTCTCTAAGATATGGCCTGTGTTGGGTTTTAATGGAAAACCTTTCTAATTTGGCAGAACTGAAATTCCAAATTCTGTCTCCCCAGGATTGGTCAGCTGCTGGCATCTTTGCTTAGCTTTCTCCTCAAAATAGTTTAGTTGTTTTCAGCTTTATTGACCTATAATTGACAAAATTATAAGTTATATAAAGTACATTATAGTGGTGTGATATATGAATGCAGACTCTCCCTATCTGGGTGACCATCTCATCTGTCCCCTCACATACTTGTGCGTGTGTGAGAACACTTAGGTTGTGCTCTCTCGGCAATCTCACCCGACATGTTTGCCATCACATCCTCAGACCTTACACATCTTTGAGTTCCACATGTGGACCCTTGACCAGCCTCTCCCTGCCTCCCCTGCACCTGGCCCCTGGCAGCCTCTTTCTACTCTGTTTCTATGAGTTTGACTTTTTTTGTTTGATTTGTTGGTGTTTCCTCTAACCATGTGCAACTTAGGAGTCAGCCAAGGATTTGGGAGGGATTTAATACAGACTTATAAAATTAAGTATTTTGGTTTTTTCCCTTTTTGCTGCTTTTTTTCCCCTTTCTGTTTTGGCCATTTTGATAGTCCTGAACTCTGACCTCCATTCCTCCTGTAGTAAGACAGCCAAACACTGCTGTCACCTAGCACTGTCGCCTCCTGTTCTGCAAGAGCTGGCAAGTGTCCGCTAGTCAGAAGGCATCTCAGTGTGGGGCTCAGACTTTGCTGTCCCTCCAGTTTCTTCGTGTTTCTGGAGGTTCTCTAGCACCTGTGGAGCTGTTTTTTTTTTTTTTTTTTTTTTTTAAGATTTTATTTATTCATGATAGAGAGAGAGAGGGAGGGAGGGAGGCAGAGACACAGGCAGAGGGAGAGGGAGAAGCAGGCTCTGTGCCAGGAGCCCGACGCAGGACTCGATCCCGGGACTCCAGGATCATGCCCTGGGCCAAAGGCAGGCGCCAAACCGCTGAGCCACCCAGGGATCCCCGTGGAGCTGGTTTTTAAAAAATTTTGTGCAGTTTATCATTAGTGCTAAGACTAGTCTGATATAAGCTGGAGCCAGAACTCTCAGACCTGCACTTTTATTTATTATTATTATTATTATTTTAAGATTTCATTTATTTATTAGAGAGAACACACACATGCTCGTACAACCAGGGAGAGAAGCAGAGGGAGAGGGAGACTCTCCAGCTCAGTTCCTAGACCCTGGATCATGACCCAAGCTGAAGACAGATGCGTCACAGACAGAGCTCCCAGGTGCCCCAGACCTGCGCTTTTAAACCCTGCACTTTTAAACCATGCCTGACAGAGGAAAACGAGGGAGACCAGGGTGATCATTGGGGTGTGTGGGGGGGAGGCCAGGAGCTGATGCTGGAGGAGATAGGAGAGTGTGGGTCACAGAAGCTAAGAGAGTCTGGTGATAAGCTGTGGGATGTAGACTGTCCTCGGTGGTCATTGGCTTCCTCGACAGAAGTAGGGTGGTGGCATGCTGCGGGGAGAGGCCAGATGGGAGCAGAGGGAGTGGGGGCCGTACATGCAGACAGTTCTTTCAGGAAGCATTGCTGTGAACAGGGATTGGAGCAGAGTCTGTGGGGCAGGGTGTGTGCGTGTCTGTGTGCACACTGACAGGGATGTGTCCTGGAGGAAGAGGGACCCGAGAGAGCAGAGGAGCAGTCTTGAGAATGTGTGAAGGGTGGGGTCCACAGCGTAGGTGGAGGGACTGGTCTTTGTCCTTTGTCCCAGGAAGGAAAGCAGCACATGTGGTGATTTGGGTTGGTAGATTTGATGGAGAGAAGATGGGAGACCTTTGGCTTTTTCTGTGAATTAAGGGGTAAGATTATTGGAAAGTTGAGGAAAGAGACAAAGGAATATAATGATCGTTGTGGTAGTCGTGTATTGCTTTGTAACAGAGCACCCCAATGGTTAGTGGCGTAAAGTAGCAACCTTAGTTCTTGCTGATGAGTCTGTGGGTTGAGCCCAGTTTGGGCTGGGCCAGGCCTCTGCTCGTCGTGTTGTCTGCCTGGCTTCTCGTGTGGCTGGGGCCTCATCTGGGTCTTCAGGCCTCTCTCCAGGCTTTTGTCAGTCTCCCGGAGGCTGGATGGGGCTTCTTCACACATGGTCACAGCATTCCAAGAGGGCAGGGCTGGAAGCTGGCTCTCAAAGTGGCACCTGTCCTCTGCTGCCTTCTGGTGGTTACAGCAAGTCACAGGATGGGCAGATAGGTTTCACTTCTCCTGCTGCTGCTTTTTCTTTTTTCTTTTTCCTCTTTTTGACTTCATTTTTTTTTTTTTTTTAAGATTTTATTTATTCATGAGAGACAGAGAGAGAGAGAGTGTGTGTCAGAGACGCAGGCAGAGGGAGAAGTAGGCTCCATGCAGGGAGCCCGACGTGGGACTTGATCCCGAGTCTCCAGGATCAGGCCCTGGGCCAAAGGCGGCACTAAACCGCTGAGCCACTCGGGCTGCCCTTGACTTCACTTCTTGATGCAAGGAGCTATATAGAATTTGTGCCGTTCTAAAATTGTCCCGCTTGTCTTAAGAGGGGGAAACTAGCTTCTTTTTTTTTTTTTGAATGATTTTATATATTCATGAGAGACATAGAGAGGCAGAGACACAGGCAGAGGGAGAAGCAGGCTCCCTGTGGGGCGCCTGATGCGGGACTGGATCCCCTGCCCTGAGCTGAAGGCAGATGCTCAACCGCTGAGCCACCCAGGCGTCCCTGGGAAACTAGCTTCTTAAGAATTCAAACGCTCGACTTATTATTATTATTATTATTATTATTATTATTATTACTATTTAAAGATTTTATTTATTTATTAGAGACAGAGAGAGAGAGAGGAGCCTGACGTGGGACTCGATCCCGGGTTTCCAGGATCACGCCCTGGGCCGAAGGCGGCGCTAAACCGCTAAACCACTGGGGCTGCCCAGCTCGGCTGTATTAATGTTCACTTGAGATGGTGTGATCATTAATTTAAAACGAGTAACGCTCAAGCCAGATTTCCTCATGGAAGCCTTCTTTGCCCGACAAGTCCCTGCTCCCTGACTAATGATAATTGTGGACATTTATTGGGCACTTAATTGTTTGCCAGCCATGTTTTTTTTTTTTTTTTTTGATTTTTTTTTTATTCATGAGAGAGAGAGAGAGGCAGAGACACAGGCAGAGGGAGAAGCAGGCTCCATGCAGAGAGCCCGACATGGGACTCGATCCCGGGTCTCCAGGATCACGCCCTGGGCCAAAGGCAGGCTCTAAACTGCTAAGCCACCCAGGGATCTCCTGCCTGCCATGTTTTAAGCACTTCATATAGATTATCTTGCTTGATGTTCACATTGTCCCCCAAGCCATATACCATCATCTCTATCACATAGTTGAGGGGACTGAGATAGAGTTTAGAACAGTGATTCAGATCTGGAAGGGAGAGGCTGACCGTAGGCCAGGCAGCTGTACCCGGAGCTGAGGATGCAGCCACCATGGCTCACTGCCTCTGGACAAGTCCTGTCTTCCACTCGTAACCGCTGTGGTGCTCATACACACAATGACTGTCCATGCCCCTGGTTCCACCCGCTGAACTTTGCCCCAGTCAGCCCTCCTGTCCACCCTAGGAGGTTGGCATTTTCGTCCTTATCCACAAGGATGCCCCAAGGCACAGGGAACCAATGGCTCTGCTGTCTTCAGGCTCAGAGGTAGGATGCTGTCTGGGCAGAGTCCTTCAGGATCTGCTAGAGGTCAGGCTCCTGGAGGTGGGGCTGTGTGTCTTGTCCCTTGCACTTGTTGCTGAGTAGAAGGTGCCCAGTGTCCTCTCTGTGGGCTCTTAGCAACATTGAAGCCTTTCAGAGCTCCTCTTCAAGAATGTAACTGCCACCTGTCAGCCCACAGAGATGCAATTCACATAGAGTCACCCTTTTAAAGTGTGTAATTTAGTGACTTTTAGTACATTCACAGGGCAGCCAGCACCGCTAACTCCAGGAGTTTATCACCCCACCAAGAAGCATAATTGACTGCCCATTTTGAAGATACGCACTTCTCTCCTCTGGGTCTCGTTTCCCCTCAAGCCTAGGAGACCCTCCTCTCCTTTTCTTAGCTCAGTCCTGGTTACTACCTTCTTGTCATCTCCCTCATCTTTATAATTCTTTCTGTATCTCCTTTGATTTCTCCTTTTTTTGTTGTTGACTAGGCCAGGATCTGGTGTCACATGGCGATTTGAGAATGTGGACTTTGCTGTCAGCTAATCTGGGTTCTGGTTTTGAATTGACATTAACTGTTGGCCTGGGCCAGTCCTACAGTTATCTAGACCTCTGCTTTTTAACGCATGAACTGGGGTTAGAGTTGTACTGGGCTTGTGTGGTGCCTGTGCACCGTGAAGTGTCCATGGGAGCAGCTCTTGCTGTTTTCCTTCCTCCTTGCAGTCAGAGTTCCTAGACTTAAGTTGTTCCTTAAGTTGTTCCTTAAGTTGTTCCTAGACTTAAGTGCTCTCATTTGGACTCAGCTCTGCCCACTGCCCTGGTTTCTGCCCTGGTACTTGTTGGGCTTTATTTTTATTCCACCTGTTTGGTGGTGCTTTTTAGCTGCATGTCTCCACTTATTGGTCCTTCCAGGAGTTCTGGTCCAGAGCATGCCATGCCTGCTCTTGGTTCTGGTTCTCCCGGGAGCACAGTGCTGAGAACAAATGCAGTACAGGTACTGTCTGTTGTCAGTTGTGGAGCAGATGCACACAGGGTTCTCGCTGTGATGTGTCTCTGGCTTCCTGTACAGGCAGGCCCTGGCTTAACAATGGTTCAACGTGTGATTTTTCAATTTTTTTTAAAGATTTATTTATTGTTTATGAGACACACAGAGAGAAGCAGAGATACAGGCATAGGGAGAAGCAGGTTCCCTGCAGGAGCCCAGTGTGGGACTCGATCCTGGGACTCTGAGATCACGACCTGAAGTGAAGGCGGCCGCTCAACTGCTGAGCCACCATCCCTGATTTTCTAACTTTACGATAGTATAAAAGTGGTACACACTTTGCAGGAACTATTCAGAATTTTGAATTTGAATCTTTTCCCTGAGGCAGCGATATGTACTACGATCCTCTGGTGATGCTGGGCAGCGGCCACAGTTCCCAGTCAGCCTGCGATCACGAGGTCGACAGCCGATGCTGATAGCCACCCGTACCCTGACGGCCATTCTGTTTTTCAGTTTGAGTACAGCATGCGGTAATTATGTGAGGTATTCAGCACTTATCGTAAGTTGAGGAAGATCTGTAGTTGACCCCCTTTCTCCCTGGGCCCCAGGAAGGCATCTGGTGTTGGCCACCGTCCTAGACCAGTGGGGGCAGTCATGACAGCTCTTTTCCCCTAGTTACATTTTTACTTGCATTACACACAGACTGGGCACATGCCCAGGATAGCAGGACTAGTCAGTGATGGAAGCTGGATTTCGTGCCAGAGAGCCCCTCCCATGCTCAGGTCTTCCACTCTGACGGTTTTTCTGCTTGGGCTCTGTGTTGATCTCCAGGAGGGAAGAGGAGGGTGTGTGCTGACCGTGCTGCTGCGTTCCCTAACCAGGAAGAGGGGCCGCGATTACTAGCAGCGAGCACACGGGTTTTGAGCTTGCGCTCTGAGTCTTCTTTTCATCACACCCAACAGCCAGAAGGAAGCTCTTGAGGAGGTGAGGGCCCGCTTAGGCCTGACAGAGCCCTTGCTCAGGGTGTCTGGTGGGGTGATGAGTTGCTCACCTTTCTGAGACTTTGGTGGGAGACCAGCTACAATCCATCTGTGGGGGGAGAAACGGCGCTTTTAGGAGCTTGCAGCCGCAGGAGCCGCAGCCACCCAGGCAGAGTGTTGTCGGGGGAGTGGTGCTCAGGCCACTGCGAGCAGACTGAGGCGGACATCTGTCTCTGTGTGGGTCTCGTCTCACCCTCACAGCACCCAGGCTGGGTCCGGTGGGGATGTGGAGCAGGCTGGCTCTCCGGCGGAGACACCAGCAGACTGAAGATGCACTTGTTACTCAGTGTTGGCCACATAGTGTTGAAAATTTAAATTGTGAGCATTTGAAGATTTGGGGATTTAAGAAAATTTGGGGTTCAGGTCTTTCTCGTAGATCCTGGCAGATGTTTCCCCTTGACCTGTGTTTCTGCAGGACTGTAGGTGGCTGCCACGGACTTGCTCCTGTTGCCGTGGATGGCCTTGTGCTCTTGCTGCACGTTCAGGTCCACCTGCCGTTTTCTCCATCTGGCTGCTTCCTTCCCCTTAGCACCTCCCGCTCTGCAGCGCTCTGCATCACAGCCCTTGTGTTAGGATGTGGCCAGAGAACTAGAAATCCAGGGGCTGGGCACCTCCCTGTTCCTTGTAAGACAGCGCTAGCTCCAGAAATACAGGGTTTAGGATGTTCACTTCTCAGTAGAGCTGACTTCCTTTCTAAAAAATTCCTGTGTACCCCTCTGGTGTCTGGAGATGGCTCGGCTGTGCTCTCCTGTCCTCTGACCACAGCACTCACACACTCACTCTCCAGGAACCTGCTCCTCTTTCTTCTTGGCCCCTTTTTCTGGGGCACCTACCAGATCGGGAGCTGGAAACCTGCAGGCAGGCGAGGCGGCTGACTCAGCTGGCAGCAGCTGTTCCCTCGTCAGCCTGTGGGCCCTTCCGCCTGGCTGGGGAAGGGACCTGATTTTGCAACTCTCACACTGGCACCTGTTTTGGGATCCAGTTTTTCTCTGTTGTTTCCCCATTTATTTATTTATCGTGCCAGGAAGTGTTTTCCTCTAGAAACTCAAGTTTATTTCCATATATTTGTCCTTCTTATTCTCTGACAGTGCCCCTCTGATAGAACTCTTTTAAGAAATGGATTTTTAGGGGATCCTTGGGTGGCTCAGTGGTTTAGCGCTGCCTTAGGCTCATGGTGTGGTCCTGGAGACCCGGGATCGAGTCCCATGTCAGGCTCCCCACATGGAGCCTGCTTCTCCCTCTGCCTGTGTCTCTGCCTCTCTCTCTCTCTGTGTCTCTCATGAATGAATAAATAAAAATCTTTGGGAAAAAAAAAGAAATGGACTTTTAATTGTTAACAAAGTAACAAATATGAGGCTTCTAATAAAACGATCTATTTTTGGGGAGCCTGGGTGGCTCAGTCAATGAAGTATCTGCCTTCAGCTCAGGTCATGATCCCAGGGTCTTGGAATGGAGCCTCACATTGGGCTCCCTGCTCAGCAGACTCCTCCCTCTCTGCTTTCTCCCCTGCTTGTGCGTGCACGCTCTCTCTGTGTTAAGTGAATGAATAAATTTTTTTTTTTTTTGAAAAAAAAGATCTATTCCTACAGGCAGCCTTCCTCTCCCCTGGTTCTGTTCCGTAGAGAAAGCTGTTTTTGAAGTCTTAATAGTGTAATTCTGGTAGTCACTTCCATAGGTTAGTAATAATAAAAACTCATAGGAGCTAACACGGCTTAAGGCTTTTTGTGTGTCAGGCGTTGTTCTAGGATCTTTACATTGATTTCTTCTTCTGATTCTCACTGGTAGTATATGGGGTAGGTGTTGTTACCTACTTTTCATAGATGAGGAGACAGGCCCAGAGAGAGGCTAATTGACTTGTCTGAGGTTTCTCCTTTTCTCTTTAATTTTTTAATTGTGGTAAAATACATATAACATAGAACTTACCATTTTAATAAGTTTTAAGTGTGCAATTCGGGGATACTCAGCACATTCATCCTGCTGCATTTCCCAAACTCCACACCCCACACACTGAAGCTGTGTCCCCGTCACACACCCTCCGCCCCCAGCCCCCTCCCCGGCCCCCGCACCGCCAGCTCCCCTGTGTCCCCAGGAGTCTGACCACTGCATGTGCCTCCTAGCAGTGGAACCGTACAGGATTAATCCTTCTGTGTCTGACTTATGTCACTCAGCACAGTGTCCTCAGGGCTCACCAGGTGGTGGCGGGTGTCCACAGTTCTTTTTAGGGCGGAGGATATGATTGAGGATAGATGCCCATGGCCCTCTACCTGCCTCAGGGAGAAGAGGATATCATTCTTAGAAGGTGAGACTCTGAAGCTCAGCTCTGTTAACCTTTGGACCTGCTGTGGATACTCTGTTAGGTGACCACGCGAGACTTTGCTGAGTTGTCTACTGTTGGACAGCCTGATTGCTTCTCGACCTTTTGGCTAAGATCAAGTGTGCTGTGTGTTCCTATCAGTTTAATATTAGACAACCTGATTCCCTGTTGTCATGAAATAACATCTTTCCCATTCTCTACTGTCTGACACTTCTACTGTGTGATTGTTTCCTCTGGTTGGTCTATGAAAATCCTTAGACCATTAAGGAGCCCCACCCAGTCTGACTGCCTTGTCCCAGAAAGCCTTCAGACATCCTTGTTTCCAGGAACTGGTTAGACATGTTCCATCTTAAGCTGGAGGAATCTGGCCTCCCACATCTAGGGGAAATCCCACCTTTGGGTCAGCATTTATCAGAGACTGGTCTATAGAGCAAGGGCAGTAGTTGTCTTCTCTTAGATTTGGTGGTCTCCCTTTAAGACTCTTGGAATGTGGCTCACTAGGCCAGAGTTTTCTGATGGGTAGTTACATACCTACGTGTAGGCAGGCATAGAGGTAGTTATGTCATGAATCTCAGCTCTGTCTGGGAACAAGAATGTCCTGTCCCCATCAAGGTTCTTCTAGCCAGACTGAGAATCAAATTGACATGAGACAGATCAACAGGAGAAAATAAAATTTAGGGGGCAGCCCAGGTGGCTCAGCAGTTTAGCACCCCTTCAGCCCAGGGCCTGATCCTGGAGACCCGGGATTGAGTCCCACGTCAGGCTCCCTGCATGGAGCCTGCTTTTCCCTCTGCCTGTGTCTCTGCCTCTTTCTCTGTGTCTCTCATGAATAAATAAATAAAATCTTTTTCTGAAAAAGCACAAATTCTAGAAATCACAAAATCATGCCATTTTACCTGCCTGCTAATCTTGGGTCCATACTCAGCCTAAAAAGTGCCTTCTGTAGTTGAACCATGGTAAATGTCACACCTTATTGAAGGTCTCTTAAATCCCTCATTCTTTTTTTTTTTTTTTTTTAAGATTTATTTTTATTTTTTCATGAGAGATACACAGAGAAAGGGAAAGACACAGGCAGAGGGAGAAGCATGCTCCCTGCAGGGAGCCCTACCCAGGACTGATCTGGAGACTCCAGGATCAGTCCCTGAGCCAAAGGCAGATGCTTAGCCGCTGAGCCACCCAGGCGTTCCTAAATCCCTTATTCTTAAAGCTGCCTCTCTTTTCTGTCATTGATTTGTTGGAGGAATTTGGTTATTTGTCCTATAACCTCCCACGTTGTGGGTTTCACTAGTTTCTTCCTTTTGTATTATTTAGCTTGTTTGTTTCTCTCTAATTTCCACTAAAGAGATTGACAGGGTGATTAGATTTAGGTGCAATTTTTTTTTTTTTTTTTTTAAGTAGGAAAACTGAACAAGTGTGATCTGATGGATTTTTTTTTTTTTTATCTGATGGATTTTAATGTAATATCCACAGGAGAATGTTTTATTTATTTTTTTAAATCTTCCTTTTCTGGGATCCCTGGGTGGCGCAGCGGTTTAGCGCCTGCCTTTGGCCCAGGGCGCGATCCTGGAGACCCGGGATCGAGTCCCACGTCGGGCTCCCGGTGCATGGAGCCTGCTTCTCCCTCTGCCTGTGTCTCTGCCTCTCTCTCTCTCTCTCTGTGACTATCATAAATAAATAAAAATTTTTAAAAAAATCTTCCTTTTCTGTAATTTTATTATTTTTTTAAGATTATTTATTTATTTATTCATAGAGACACAGAGAGAGAGAGAGGCAGAGACACAGGCAGAGGGAGAGCAGGCTCCATGCAGAGAGCCTGACGTGGGACTCGATCCAGGGTCTCCAGGATCACGCCCTAGGCTGCAGGCGGCACTAAACTACTGCACCACCAGGGCTGCCCATACAGGAGAATGTTTTAAAACATCTTCTTTCCATTTTGTATACATTTCAGACCCCCTTTCAGAGGGTTGACTATCCTAATTTCATTAAACCCTGGGATGTCTGTCCAGATAGCAGTTTCTTCCTCAGATTTTGGTTCTGTTCTCTGATGAGGTAGACTGATTCTTTTTTTTTTTTTTCTTTTTAAATATTCTATTTATTCATGAGAGACGCACACAGAGAGGCAGAGACATAGAGGGAGAAGCAGACTTCTCAAAGGGAGCCCCATGCAGGACTCCCTCCCAGGACCCCAGGATCACGCCCTGAACTGAAGGTAGACCCAGGAATCCCGACATAGACTGATTCTTAGTATGTGATAGCTGCTTTTAGGTGTTAAAATATTTTTTTTCATTCTATCTCCATTTCCCTACAGGACTTCTTTAGTAGCTGTTGGAAAATGGGAGAATTGCTTCTCTTTGGCTTATTACCCTACAGACAAGTGTGTTAAACTGAGCAGAAAATGTTTAAAGAAAATAAAAACAAAATCTGGCAGTATGGAGTGGTAGCACATGGGACACATTTTAGGGTTAATGTCACATATGCCTTTCCTGGAGATAGGTATCACACATACATCATAGTCCTGGATATCATAGACCTTAGGGTATTTTACTCTTACTCTCTTAACTTTTGTATAGTCAAAATAAATAATGAAAAAATTATTCCAAATAGATCAGGGATATTACAGTGTAAAAAGTTAAACTATATGAGTGCTAAAAGAAAATAAAGGTGAATTTCTTTATAACTTAGGAGTGGGGAAAACTTTTCTAACTATGACTCTAAGCCTAGAAATAGTAAGATTGATTACAGTAACAGCAGAAACCTGCATTGTAAAAATCACTATAAGCAATGTCAAAAGACAAATGACAGCAGAAAAATATGTTGAATTTCTGTCATAGCAAAGAGCTTTTATCTCTAATAGTTGAAAGAACTCTACACCTAAAATTAATATCACACTGTGTGTTAACTAACTGGAATTTAAATAAAAACTTAAAAAAAAAAAAAAGGAAAAATTCATAGAGACGCACCTGGCTCACTCAGCCAGAAGTGTGCTACTCTTGATCTCAGGTTTGAGCTTGAGCCCCACATTGGGTGCAGCAGTGACTAAAAATCATCATCATCATCATAAAAGAACTCATAGAAACTGAGAAGAAAAGCAATATAACCTGATAGAGAAAAATGGGCAAAAGATAGAATATAGAAAATAAATAAAAATGGACCTTATATAATTGAACAGATGCTTACCATTTCTTGTAATAGAAATACTAATCAAAGCTATATGGAGATACCACTTCTCCTTTACCATATTGGTAGAGTGGCCAGCTGTCCTGGTTTGCCCAGTACTTTCTGGGTTCTAGTGCTGAAAATCTTCTGTTTGGGAAACTTCTCAGTCCTCGGCAGACTGGGACAGTTAATTACCTTACATACTGGCAGAAATCCAAAATTTTAACTATATGTTCTTTAGACAAAGCTGTGTTGAAATTGTCTTCTTGCCAGTAGAAATACAAACTTGGGGGTGGTGGTGCCTGGGTGACTCAGTCAGTTCAGTATTTGCCTTTGGCTCAGGTCATGGTCCTGGGATCGAGTTCCATATCAAGCTTTCTCTGCTCAGTGGGGAGCCTGCTTCTCTTTCTCCCTCAGCCTTTCGCTACCCTTGCTCATGCTCTCCTTTTCTCTCTTTCTGTCAAATAAGAGGAAGAGAGAGAGAAAGAAGGAAAGAAAGAAAGACAGGCAAATGGTACAATACCTCTGGAGGAGGATTTGTATGTTGCATGTTTATATGTGCATTTGTCCTTTGTCCCAGCAATCCCACATCTAGGAATCTGACTTAAAGGTATGTTGGCAAAAATATGAAATGACTTTGCAAAAGACTGTTCATTATAGAATTATTTGTAATAGCAAAACACTGGAAGTACCATGTGTCCATCACTAGGGGTAAGTCAACATAAAGGAGTACTGTACAGTTATCACAAGGAGTGTGAATCTTTGGTGTTACGATTCAGGTTAGGACAGTGGTTGATATCTTTGGGGACATGGGTTACTCTGGGTGCTGGTAGTCCAGTTTCATGAACTGGGTGGTGTGGTTGCATGGGTCCGTTTGTGAAAATTCAAGGAGCTGTTCACTTAGGATTTATGTGCTTTTCTTTATAGTATATTTAAAATCAGTAAAAATGTTCATTTAAGGGAGTAAGGTGGGGCACCTAGGTGGCTCAGTCAGTTGAGCATCCAGCTCTTGATTTTTGGCTCAGGTTATGATCTCAGGGTTGTGGGATTGAGCCTGGCATCAGACTCTGGGTTCAGCGTGGAGTCTGCTTGATTTTCCTTCTCCCTCTGCCCCTCCCCCTCAAATAAATAAATAAAATCTTTAAAAACAAAGAAGAGGTTTTTTTTTTTTTTTTTTTCTTAATTGATTTATTTGGAGGGGCGCTTGAGCAGTGGTAGGGGCAAAGGGAGAGGGATAGAGAATCTCAAGCAAACTCTTCCTAAGGATGCAACCCAGTGTGGGGCTTGATCCCAGGAGCCTGAAGTCATGACCTGAGGTGAAATCAAGAGTCTGCTGAACCACCGAGACACCCCAGGAAGAGTTTTATGAAGAAAGCAAAAACAAAAGATACAGAATATTATTTTTATTTTTATTTTATTTTAAAAAATATTTATTCATGAGAGACACACAGAGAGAGACAGACACACAGGCAGAAGGAGAAGCAGGCTCCCAGCAGGGAGCCTGATGTGGGACTTGATCCCGGGACCCTGGGATCACGCCCTGAGCTGAAGGCAGATTCAACCATGGAGCCACCCAGGTGCCCCATCCTATGGTCTGTTTTTAGTAGCTGCTTTTTAAACAATTTTTTAAAAAATATTTTAGTTTTTGAAGATATTATTTCCTTCTTAGGGAGAGCAAGCAAACTGGAGGAACAGGGAGAGAGAACCTCAAGCAGACTGCACTGAGCACAGAGCCCAGCATGGGGCTCAGTCTCATCACCATAAGATCGTGACCTGAGCCAAAACGGAGTCAGCCACTTAACTGACTGAGCCAGTCAGTTGCCTTCAGGATTTTATTTTTAAGTAATCTCTACACCCAACATGGGGCTTGAACTCACAACCCTGAGGTCAAGAGTAGCAAACTTCATTGACTGAGGCAGCCAGGGCCCCCAGCTGCCTTTCTTTTTTTGAGGAAGGTGGGGGAGCATGAGGACCGTATGGGGAGGGGTGGAGGGTAGGGGAACAAGCAGACTCTGTGCTGAGTGCACAGCTCAGTGCATGGCTTGCTTGATCCCATGAGCTGGAGAACACAACCTGAGTGGAGATCAAGAGTTAACTGTTCAACCAGCACAGGTGCCCCCACCCCCTGCAGCTGCTTTTTAATTAAAAAAATAATAATAATAATATATATATACACACACACACACACACACACACACACGGTGTTACATTTTCTGCTACTTTGTATGTCTAATATTTTTTTTGTATGTTGATATCTGGATTATGATTTTGAGTTTTGTCCTGGCAGATAGTTAAATTATTGGAAGATCATTTTGCTCCTGTCAGGCTTGGATTATTCTTTGAGTAGATTATTCTTTGAGTAGATCTGTTTTGGTTTTGAATTTAGTGTTTGGGTGTGGCCTTTGCTCCAGATGTAATTTTGACCCTGAAGACAGGGTCTTGTTCAGGTCTTTGCTGTGTGCCTCAGGGTGCTCTGGGAGGTTCTTCTTCTGCCCGGTTTGGAACTCCCAACACCCCACAGCCTGCAGGACATGTAGTTTCTTTTCAGCTCTAAGCCCCACTACTCTCCTTTGAGTGGGTCTGTTGGTCTGGGACATCTCTAAATACTTTGACTTTGGAACCATGTAAATATTTTATATAAGTTAGCACAGAATTAAATAAAAAACAATAGCAAATTAGCAAGCCCCTCCCCCTCCAACATAAATACAAATGAACATTAGTTCAAAGTCAAAATAATCAGGCCTAAAGTCAGTCTTAACAAAAATACTTGATTATTTTGAAAATTGTATATGAAGTGCTGAAAAGCCAGTGTTGAATTATTCAGCTTAATAATTTTAATTATTAATGTAATAAAAAGAGTTCTCTGTTTTATCTTTTTTTTTTTTTTTTTAATTTTTATTTATTTATGATAGTCACAGAGAGAGAGAGAGAGAGGGGCAGAGACACAGACAGAGGGAGAAGCAGGCTCCAAGCACCGGGAGCCCGACGTGGGACTCGATCCCGGGTCTCCAGGATCGCGCCCTGGGCCAAAGGCAGGCGCCAAACCGCTGCGCCACCCAGGGATCCCAGTTCTCTGTTTTAGAAGATGGTTAACACTGACATTTCTGGCTCACTAGCACAACTTTGGCTGCCTTTTTTTGCCTTTTTTTTTTTTTTTTTAAGGATTTTCTTTATTTATTCATGAGAGACAGAGAGAGGCAGAGACACAGGCAGAGGGAGAAGCAGGCTCCCTGTGGGGAGCTCGATGCCAGGACCCCAGGGTCACGCCCTGAGCCAAAGGCGGATGCTCAACCCCTAAGCCACCCAGGAGTCCTGTCCTGCCTGATTGGTTTTTATATGAAATTTAGAAATTACACAAATATACAGAAAACATTGCAGTGAACACTCATGTACTCACCACACAGCTTCAAGAGTGATCAGTACTTTGCCATTTCCCCCCCATCTGTCTGTTTCTCTCTCACACTTTTTTGGTTTTTTGTTGTGTTTTGTTTTTTTTTTTTTTTTGTAGTTGAATTTGCCAACATACGGCATAACACCCATCACACTTTTTTTGGTAAGGATTTTTATTTGAGAAAGAGGGAGCATGAGCAGAGGGAGAGCCAGGCTCCCTCCTGAGCAAGAAACCCAATGTGAGGCTCTATCCCAGGACCCTGCAATTGTGACCTGAGCTGAAGGCAAACGCCCAACTGGCTGAGCCACCCAGGTGCCTTCTCCTCCCACACTTAAAAATTTTGTTTGGTTCGTATCTTTTTGTGGAGTATTTTTTTTAAAAGATTTTATTTATTTATTCATGAGATAGAGAGGCAGAGACACAGGCAGAGGGAGAAGCAGGCTCCACACAGGGAGTCCGACGCGGGACTGGATCCCGGGTCCCCAGGACCACGCCCTGGGCTGAAGGAGGTGCTAAACCACTGAGCCACCCAGGGATCCCCTTGTGGAGTATTTTTGAAGTGAATACCAGAAATAGTGTTATTTTACCCATGAATACTTCACTTTTTCTAACAAATTAGAACAGTTTTTATTTTTAAAAACATAGCCACCATATCATAATAACTAAGAAAGAATTCATAGTAATTGCTAATATCATCTGACAGCAGTCCATATTTGGATTTCCCCAATAGCTTCAAATACAACTTTTTACATTTGTCGTTTTTGTCCTTTTTTTTATTTCCCCCGGGGAGAGTGCGCTGCTCCTGGAAGTGCTGTGCTGCAGGTCAATGCATAGAGTGGATGGAGCAAGCTCCTATTCTGTTTTTTAGTTCCAGAAATCCATTTTATTTGTTTTATTTATTTAATTTTTATTTTATTTTATTTATTTATGATAGGCACACAGTGAGAGAGAGAGAGAGAGGCAGAGACACAGGCAGAGGGAGAAGCAGGCTCCACGCACCGGGAGCCCGACGTGGGATTCGATCCCGGGTCTCCAGGATCGCGCCCTGGGCCAAAGGCAGGCGCTAAACCGCTGCGCTACCCAGGGATCCCTGTTTTATTTATTTATTTGACAGAGAAAGCATGCATGGATAAGTGCACACACCAGCAGGGGGAGGGGCAGATGCAGAGGGAGAAGCAAACTTCCAGCTGACCAGGCTTGACCCAGGACCCCAGGATCATGACCTGAGCCAAAGGCTCAGACACCCAACCGACAGCCACCCAGTGCCCCTCAGAAATCCATTTAATATACTGTACTTTGATAGAGGACTCCTATCAGATATTAAACTGATAAGAACAGGAAATACACTTGATAAAAAATGATTACATTTGATATGTTCTGATTGGACTCAGATAAGATCTAAATGTTACATTTGGTGATTATGTCTCTTTAACCTCATATTCTAGAGCAGTCCACTGTCTCTGTTGCTAACATAAAATTTTTAAAATATAAAATCGTGACTTTCATGCAAATATAAAATGAACAGTCCCAGGTTCTACGCTTTTCTTCTAGAAGTTGCTGTGGATTATCAGTAAGCTCTCTAGTCATTTGTGTCTGGTGATGTGCATATCCTGGTGGTGATGGCGTATAGTTATGAAACTGGACAACTTCATCGAGATCCTTCTCACATGAATTCTTTGGAGTGACGTTCTAACCATTGAGCTAGTTACTCAGATACAGCATGGGTGTATATCATCAATACCATTGTCTCGGGGCACCTGGGTAGCTCAGTGGTTGAGCGGCTGCCTTCAGCTCAGGTCACGATCCTGGGGTCTTGGGATCAAGTCCCACTTTAGGCTCCTTGCATGGAGCCTGCTTCTCCCTCTGCCTGTGTCTCTGCCTCTCTCCCTGTGTCTCTCATGAATAAATAAATAAAATCCTTAAAAAAAATTATGAAATGTTCTGATAATTTGATTAAGTTAAGATACTGATTTTTGTTTTCCTGTTCTCTGTTGTTTTGGTAAGTTAACTTTACAAAGGCAGAACTTAAAATAAGCTTTTTTCTTATTTTTCAGGTGAAGAAATTATAAATTTTCTACTGAATGAAAAAATCTTTCTTAAAGTTACATATAGTCCAAGAAAAAAACCCCAAATGTTTTCATATTTTGTTTGAACTTAGAATTAAGAAGTTTCCGTAGAAGGTAAGATAATTTTCCTTTTTAATTGTTCTTTATTCTAATTTATGTAAATATACTGTAAAAGCAGAAGTTCAGAGATGGATGACAGCAAAATGCTTATTAGTTTTGAAGGTGTATGTTATAGCTTATTGTTTTGGGGGTTTTTTTGATCCTTCTATATCTGGTTTTAAGATTCTTTGTTGTGGAAAAGTTGTTCTCCCTCATCCAAAAAAATGGGGCTAGCCTGTGTGTATGTAGTGAGGCTATTCTCTGTCTCAGTTGTGGGGAACACACGAGTCGGGGCATAGGCACTGTCGTGGTTGCCATCCAGAGCATACATTCCCTGTGCAAGATGACAAGCCACAGTATTAGATACTCACCAAAGGTTCACCCGATTGCCATCCAATTACATGCTGCATAAATTATAATAATTTCTCTTCAGTACTTCAGTGCATTAAAAACTAAAATAACTTAGGGTACTGGGATGGCTCAGCCAGTTGAGTGTCTGACTCTTGATCTCAGCTCAGGTCTTGATTTCATGGTTGTGCGTTTGAACCCCACGTTGGGCTCCGCGCTGGGCATGGAGCCTACTTAAAAACAGAAACAAAAAACTGGGGCACCTGGGTGGCTCCGTTGGTTAAGCCTTCCAGCTCTTGATTTCAACTCAGGTCGTGATCTCAGGCTCCATGCTCAGTGGGGAATCTGCTTCAGGTTTCTCTCCCCCATTTATGGATTCTCTGTTTCTATGTCTTTCTCTCAAATAAATCTTTAAAAAACAAAAATTCCAAAGCCCTACAACAACTAAGATAACTTTCCAAAAGCCAGAAAAGAAAACATTTTTAAAAAGGAACAGTTAGGAATTATGATAACCCTCCTTTGTTCCTCTACTGAAGAGAACAAATCATTTTCAGAGGAAAGCCTTCTGAGTGCTGGCCAGTGGGATTTCTATAGCGTAACTTCTAGCAAACGTGAACTTACAGTAACAACACACATAGCTCTGGGAGGAAGAGTTAGCATGACTAGATGCCCCAAGGCTTGTACATATTGAATAATTGGATGCAGTGTATGTACTAATGTATGAAATGTGTGAAATAATACAGAACAAAAAAATTAGCAATGAAAAGCAAAGCAGCACAATGATCCAAATAGAACTTTCAGAAATGGAAACAATGTTGAAATTAAAAACTCTGTGTATGTGGATTAAACAGATTAAAATATGGTTGAAGACAGAATTTGTGAACTGAAGTATGTGTCTGAAGAAATTACCAGCCAGTAGCACTGAGATATGAGGGGGTGGAAAGCAAGGTTAAGAGAAATGGAGGATAGAATAAAAATACATCATCAATGTGTAGTTGACATCCCAGAATGGAAAAATAAGGAAAATGGAGGAGAGTCATTATTCAAAGTATTAATAATTTTGGCTTTTTAGAAACTACTTAGAGATATAAATCCACAGATTTTGGAAGCACACTGTGTTCCAAGCAGTATAAATAAAAAGAAACTCCACACCCACATATTAGAAGCTCTTAAGCTACAGGTAAAAGATTACCTACAACAGATGTCACATTAACATGTATAGAAGTCAAGAGAGAGAGTGGAATAATTCCCCACAGTGATAATAGAATATAAATTTCAGTATAGAATTGTGGGGATGCCTGGGTAGCTCAGTGGTTGAGCATTTGCCTTTGGCTCAGGCCATAATCCTGGGGTCCCAGCATCGAGTCCCACGTCGGGCTCCCTGCATGGAGCCCGCTTCTCCCTCTGTGTCTCTGCCTCTCTCTCTCTCTCTCTCTTTCTCTCTTTCTGTGTGTCTCATGAATGAATAAATAAAAAATCTTTAAAAACAAAACAAAACAAAACAAAAAATACCCAGGGAACTGATATATAACAAGGAAGCTCTAGACTGAAACCAGGAAGGAAGAACCCAGGTAAGTAATTTAAGCACCACAGGATCTGCCTTTGCCCTGAGGGCATTTGCTGATCTGGACTAAGTGGGGTTTGATTTTAGAGGTCTGGTAGGGTAAGAAGAGTAGTAAGTTAATCAGCCCTCTCAAGATGGAGCGCCCAGGGGAGACTCTCCCCATGTAAAAGGGGGCTCTGAAGGCTCCATCCTCAGGTGAAGAGAAGCACATCTGCCTCACTGTATCCCTGCCCCCACCTGGTTATCTTTCTACTGGTAAATACTGTGGAAAAGAAGGTGGGAACAATATATGGGGCCATGGATTAGCATTTGTGAGGATTTCTAACCTAGGTTCCCATTGCCTGTTACTTCAGGGGAATCAAGTACAAATTTAGTTTAGGGTGTTCTGGCTCAGTGAATGCCTTCAGGCATTTATGCAGAAGCAGACATAAAATCTCTGTGGGGGAAGTTACCTTTATCCTAAAATGCCAAAAAAGCCCTGCGGGTATATTTGAAGAACATTGATTTGTATGCAGACAAGAATGACCAAGCACACCATGAGTGAAAATCAGTAGAAACAGACCCTCCAAGACTTCAGATTTTGGAATTATCAGAAATAAACTGTAACACAAGCATGCTGTTTATTTTTAAAGATATATTTAAAGACTTTCCAACCAGGGCCCAGAAGAATAGTTCCCGCAAAGAAGGGTGGTAAGAAGAAGAGCTGTTCTGCCAACAGCCACAGGCGCACCCATGGAGTGGGTTTCAAGAAGTGTGCCCCTTGGGCACTCGGAGAGATCCAGAAATTTGCCATGAAGGGGATGGGAACTCCAGATGTGTGAATTGACACCAGGCCCACAAAGCTGTCTGGGCCAAAGGAATCAAGAAGTTTTTATACTGTATCTGTGTGCCGTTGTCCAGAAAACGTAATGAGGGTAAACATTCACCAAACAAGCTCTGCACACTGGTTACCTATGTTACCTGTCACTACTATCAAAAATCTACAGACAGGGATCCCTGGGTGGCGCAGCGGTTTGGCGCCGGCCTTTGGCCCAGGGCGCGATCCTGGAGACCCGGGATCGAATCCCACATCGGGCTCCCGGTGCATGGAGCCTGCTTCTCCCTCTGCCTGTGTCTCTGCCTCTCTCTCTCTCTCTCTCTCTCTCTCTCTCTCTGTGACTATCATAAATAAATAAAAATTAAAAAAAAAAAAAAAAGAAAACACATTTCTAAAAAAAAAAAAAAAAAAAATCTACAGACAGTTAAGATGGATGAGAATTAATTGCTGGTTGTCAGATAAAGGTATAAAACCTCAAAAAAAAAAGTAAAAATATGGGAAACTATAGAACGTTATCTATAATATTTAAAGAACTACCAGATAGAAGTTCTAGAAATAATGCCGTATCCAATATTAAGAATTCAGTGTAGGGGCCGCTGGGTGGCTCAGTCAGTGACATGTCTGCCTTCAGCTCAGGTTGTGATCTCAGGGTCCTGGGATTGAGTCCTGCATCAGGCTCCCTGCTCAGCGGATAACCTGCTTCTCCCTCTCTCTCTTTCAAATAAATAAATAAAATCTTTTAAAAAATTCAGTGTATAGGTTTAACTTTGAATTCTGTATAGTGAAAGGAGGGAGCTGGGGTGGAAACACTCTGGCACATGCAGGCACACACCCTGGTCAGTAAGGAGCCCAGGCCCTGTCCTGAGAGGCTTGGACAGTATGTGTCTGACAGTCTCAGGTGGCTATGACTTTCCTTTGAATGCATTGCATTGACCTGCATAAATTATTCTTTTACAGTTATTTTAATTTACCTTTGTGGTTATTTCTTCTCTTGACTTCTGATTTCAGTTTTTATTCATCTATTCATCTCACCCTAGACCTTTGTTTTTTTTTTTTTTTTAATTTTTTTACAATTAGGCCTTCTTGGATCTTTGCTCCAGTGCAGTGTGCCCATTATAGACATGGTCTCAGTTGTTAATTGTGCAAAAATTCCTTGTTCTCTGTGCACTCATATTGCCCTTTTTTCAGGTCAGCTAGAATTCCAGTGGTACATTGGTCAGTGTTTCATAACTCGCTCTCTAGAAGACTAAAAACCCTTGTGGTTTGAAGCATTCGTCCATCTCCATAGTGAAGATACTTCCATCATGTCCGATTTATGTGGCCAGTGTGATGCCACTGAAGGTGGGGTTGGGAGAGCTGTGCCGCTTTGGCCACCACTGAACCCATGCTCTGTGGCAAGGTGACCTCATCTGTTTCCTTCTGTTCTTTGCGGTCAGAATCCATGAGGACAAAATGTGCCAGCCACGGATCTGGGGCTGTTACAGCAGCTCTTCGGGATGCTTTTTGTCCCTGGTTTACAGGGGTGGAAACCAAGGCACAAGAGGTCTTGTGACTGGCCCCAGCTCACACAACAGAGCCAGGGCTTTGATCATGAATTAAAACAACAACAAAAACCCAACTGTTTTATGGCCAGACAGGTACTAGGGTGCATTCCAGATTCTCGTTTTCTCTTAGCAACAGTCTCTGTCACAGAATGTTCTCTTGAAGGGCTCTGTTCATGGAACTACATACTCATATGGGCAGCATTTCTCTTTAGAGAAATTATTATTTCTTCTGTGTGATCGTTATGCTAAGTAAAAGTAAAGTAAGAGTAAGTTATGTTAAGTGAAAGTAAATAAAGAAGAACTTCAGGTTCCATTCATTCAGCTGTTGGATAAATGTCTAGAAGACGTTGGTAATAGTTTGCTTAGTGTTGCAGATGGACTGTGCAAGGGCATTGTCAGGATGTGCCAGGAGCCCTGGTGCTGTGCTGATACTCGGGTATACTAGAGGCGTCTCAAGCCAGTTATTTGTCGTAAGGATGCTATTAGTGGTGGGCCTCTGGGTCATCCAGGGAAGGGAAGTTACAGCTTTCTCTGTAGGTAAGGGCCGGCTGACAGGATGCTGGCACCTCTGCGCTGGGTAGTGCACAATTGCAGGGACACAGGAAATGTTTGGAAGCCAAGGATGTACTGTTATCTGAATAATGGTTGTGGAAACAGTTTACACTAGGTCCTTTGACAGTGAAATTAGCTGCAGCAAGCTCTTCAAAGGGTGCCACTGATGTAATCATTGAAATATTTCTTAAAAATGTGTGGATAGGGACACCTGGTGGCTCAGTGGTTGAGCGTCTGCCTTTGGCTCAAGGTGTTATCCTGGAATTCTGGGATCGAGTCCCACATCAGGCTCCCTGCATAGAGCCTGCTTCTCCTCCCTTTGTCTGTGTCTCTGCCTCTCTGTGCGTCTCTTCTGAATAAATAAATAAAATCTTTAAAATAAAATAAAAATAAATGTGTGGATAGTGACAGACATATCAATACTGTTGCAGAGATTTTTTTATTTAAGGTACTGATACGAGTTGAAGCAAATAGTCTAATGGTTTTATTTCAAGTATCAGTGGTAATGTAATTAGATGTTTTCACGTGCTGGTCTATAATAATTGGTGACATTAGCAAAATAAGTGGTAAGGTACATTTTTCTTAAAACTCTTATTTTTTTTCTTTTTTTAAAAAAATTTTATATATTTATTCACGATACAGAGAGGCAGAGACACAGGCAGAGGGAAAAGCAGGCTCCATGTGGGGAGCCCGATGTGGGACTCGATTCCAGGGACTCCAGGATTGCGCCCTGGGCTTAAGGCAGATGCCCAACTGCTGAGCCACCCAGGCATCCCAAACTCTTATTATTATTATTTTTTTAAGGTTTATTTATTTATTTATTTATTTATTTATTTATTTATTTATTTATTTATTTATTTATGATGGGGGGGGCAGAGACACAGGAGGAAGGAGAAGCAGGCTCCATGCCAGGAGCCCGACGTGGGACTCAATCCCAGGACTCCAGGATCCCGCCCTGGGCCAAAGGCAGGCGCCAAACCCCTGAGCTACCCAGGGATCCCCTCAAACTCTTATTTTTTCAAAGTGAAATGTTATTCCCCCTCTGTTTTCTAAATTAAAAAAATTTACCGGCCTGGGGGGATCCCTGGGTGGCACAGCGGTTTGGCGCCTGCCTTTGGCCCAGGGCGCGATCCTGGAGAACCAGGATCGAATCCCACGTCAGGCTCCCGGTGCATGGAGCCTGCTTCTCCCTCTCCCTGTGTCTCTGCCTCTCTCTCTCTCTCTCTCTGACTATCATAAATAAAAAAATTTTTAAAATTAAAAAAAAATTACCGGCCTGAAAAATCACAGTGTCTTGTAAACTATTGAGCTGGGCCAGCTTTTACAGATGGGTCCCTCAGACTTGGTTTAGTGAATAGATGGTACACTTGATTCTGTAAATGGGGTGGGTTCTCAGAAGCCCTTGAATGTGCAGGATAGATGTCCTTACTAAACTTTCTGTTTTATAATTTAGGAGTAAATAGGTGGATATTAAATTAGCTTATTGTTTCAAATTATAAGCTAAGAGTAAGTGGGTAATATGATTTGGGTTTAGTTTTGGTTTTATTTTTTGTACAAGGTTTGTTCTCTGTTTAGTCTGTGATAGAATACATCAGACCTATGACCTCTCCCTACCCCAAAGGAACCTGTGGTCTGTGGGCTCATGTACAGACCTAGGTCTGTGTTTGCTTTGTTGGCATCACACAGGCGGCATCGACGGCCCCCGATCAGTGGTTGAGGGTGCAGTGGGGGTACCTCAGTGCATCTGTGTGGTTCTGCCAGCGAGACACTGCCTGTGCTGCTCCATGCAAGAGACTTGCAAGATACCTGGACAGACTTAATGGCAAAGTGAATAATACTGGACAGATTTTTCACTAGCCAGGGCAGTGAAATGAGGAATGTCTGGGGAACTTGCAGGTGGACTGAGTAGGAGACAATCCAGGGAAGAGAAGATGGGCCTGAATTGATCCATGTTGAGGGAAGGGCATGGGAGGGTTCATTGTCCTGTTCTTTTTTTTTTTTTTTTTAAAGATTTTATTTATTTATTCATGAGAAACACAGAGGCAGAGACACAGGCAGAGGGAGAAGCAGGCTCCATGCAGGGAGGGAGTCCGACGCGGGACTCGATCCCAGGACTCTAGGATCACGCCCTGGGCCAAAGGCAGACGCTCGACCTCTGAGCCACCCAAGTGTCCCTTGTTGTCCTATTCTAAAGTTAGCTATGTGTGAGATTTCCCCAAATAAGTTAAAAAACGAGAAAACAACAAGCAAAAACAAGCATAAGCCCTAGCCACTTAGAACAGTGATGAGGTGGAAATTTAACCTGGAACCTCTGTGGCTCCTGGTTTTTGGGGAACATGCTGAACAACCTCTGACCATTCCTGCCCGCCGCTGGACCTGGTGAGGGAACAGCCTGCAGCTTCCATGGACCTGCTCTGACGGCTTCTCATTCCTTTCCCCCTCTCTGGGGATGTGCTCCTGGGTTCACTTCCTCAGCTGGCATCTTGTTTCCTTGGACCCCATCCCTCCCTATAGGGCAGTCACTGTGATGTGTTCAGTGTACCCTGTCCTGTGTCTGTGTCCTGTGAATGCATGTTGTCAGGAGTGCACGCATTTTAAATTAAGTGCGTGGATCATATTACGGCCTTGATCTGTTTCTTAGGTTTTTTCATTTAGCCCCATCCTTTTAGGATTCATCCACATTGCCATGTGTCCCTTCATTCACAGTCCAACAGTGTGCGATCCCCCGTGTTTGCTTCCTGCTCTGCTGCCTCCTGCTTGTACGGGGCCCTGTCATTTCTTGGGATGTGGAGGTAGGGGGATTCCGGGGCTGCTGGGAACGCACATGGTTTCACGGAGTGCCGTCCCGGGTGCCATGGAGCGTCTGCCTGTCTTCCCTCCTAGTGGGAGTGTGTGACACCTCTGCAATGACCTGGCCAGTCCTGCAGGTGTGCAGTGAGAATACTTAAGTAATTATTTTTTCAAAGAGTTTTAGTTGATCTCACTTTTAAAATGTCCTATTTCACTGATTCAGGCTTTGTTTTTTCTTGTCTAACTTCTTAAATTAGTTACTAGTTTATTTAGTTTTAAAGATTCTTATTTTCTGGCAAATGTATTTAAAACTGTATATTCTTTCCTAAAGTACTACTTATAGCTTTGTCTTACAAAGCTGGACATGAAATATTTTCATCATTATTCCATTATACATGCTGCTTAGTCACTTTTTTACCTTAAGGGTTTTACTGGGGATATGTTATTTAGTTTCAAACACATAGGATTACTTTCTTTTTTTAAGATTTACGTATCTGTGAGAGAGCGTGTGTGCGTGAGTCGAGAGGGAGGAGCAGAGCAGAGGGAGAGGATCTCAAGCAGACTCCTCATAACTCCTCTAACTCCTCACAGGGAGCCCGATGCAGAGCTCCATCACAGGACCTCAGGATCATGCCTTTTTTTTTTTTTTGGAGGTTGGTTTCTTTTTTTTTTTATAATAAATTTATTTTTTATTGGTGTTCAATTTACCAACATACAGAATAACATCCAGTGCTCATCCCATCAAGTGCCCCCCTCAGTGCCCGTCACCCATTCACCCTCACCCCCTGCCCTCCTCCCTTTCCATCACCCCTAGTTCGTTTCCCAGAGTTAGGAGTCTTTATGTTCTGTCTCCCTTTCTGATATTTCCCACACATTTCTTCTCCCTTCCCTTATATTCCCTTTCACTATTATTTATATTCCCCAAATGAATGAGAACATACACTGTTTGTCCTTCTCCGATTGGCTTACTTCACTCAGCATAATACCCTCCAGTTCCATCCACGTTGAAGGAAATGGTGGGTATTTGTCGTTTCTAATGGCTGAGTAATATTCCATTGTATACATAAACCACATCTTCTTTATCCATTCATCTTTCGATGGACACCAAGGCTCCTTCCACAGTTTGGCTATTGTAGGATCATGCCTTGAGCCAAAGGTGCACACTTTACCTACTGAGCCAGGCACCCCATTAACAACTTTATTGAGAGAATTCATCCACTTAAGTGTGCAATTAAAAATTGTTTTTAAGATTTTATTTATTTATTCATGAGAAGCACAGACACAGAGACACAGGCAGAGGGAGAAGCAGGCTCCATGCAGGGAGCCCGACATGGGACTCGATCCCGGGACCCTGAGGCCACGCCCTGAGCCGAAGGCAGGTGCCAAACCGCTGAGCCACCCAGGCGTCCCTGTAATTCCTTTTCAAAATTTCTTTGGCTATTCTAGGTTTTATTTTGTTTTTCTAATTTCCATATACATTTTAGTATTAGCATGTCAGTTTGTATTTTAAAAATCTGCAAGAGGAGGTGCCTGGGTGGCTCAGTGGTTGAGCGTCTGCCTTTGGCTCAGGGCATGATCCTGGGGTCCTGGGATTAAGTCGCACATTGGGCTCCCACATGGACCCTGTTTCTTCTCCCTCTGCGTGTCTCTGCTGCTCTCTCTCTCTGTGTTTCTCATGAATAAATAAATAAAATCTTTTTTAAAAAAAGCAGAAAATAACAGGGTCCTAGGATCAAGCCCCACATTAGGCTCTGCACTTAATGAGGAGTCTGCTTGAGGATTCTCTTCTCTTTCTCTTTCCTGCCTCTCCACCCCCCTGCACACACTCTCTCTAAAATAAATAAATCTTAAAAAAAGAGCAGAGAATAACAGACTAAATAAAAGTGAGACCAATCAGTCATACACTGTTTACATGTTTACATTAAAGGAACACTAAGTATAAAGACACAAATAGGTTGATAGTGAAAGGATGGTGAAGGATAATACCAAACGTGAACCAGAGGAAGAGTGTGCTGTATTGATGTTAGACAAAGCATACTTAAGACATGGTATTTTGCCAGTATTAATGAGGGACATTTCAAAATGATCAAAGAGGAAATTCATCAAGAAGATAGAACAATCCTAAATATACATCCACATGATAAAGGAAATTCAAAGTACGTAAACCAAAAACTTACAGAATCAAAAGGAGAAATAAGTAGATCCATAAAGTTGAAGACTGCAACCCTCCTCTCTTATTGACAAAACAAGTAGACACAAAATCTGTGAGGATGTAGGAGACTTGATTAACATTATCAATCAGCTTGATTTAACTGACCCACCCAACAGCAACAGAATAAAGGTTTTTCTGGTGCATATGCCACATTCACCAAGATGGACCATGTCATATGCAGGGTCATTGGTTAGCAAAATTAAGCCTGTGGGGAAATCTAGCTCACTGCTTATTGCTGTACAGCTTGTAGAAGAAGGGTTTTTATGTTTTTAAAGGGTTGTTAAGAAAAAGAAAAGAGGGGCACTTGGGTGGCTCAGTGGTTGAGCATCTGCCTTCAGCTCAGGGTGTGTTGCCTGGGTCCAGGATTGAGTCCCACATCGGGCTCCTTGCAGGGAGCCTGCTTCTCCCTCTTCCTGTCTCTCTCTCTCTCTCTCTCATGAATAAATAAATAAAATCTTTAAAAAAGAGAAAAGAATGTACAACAGAGACCCTGTGTGGCCTACAAAGCTGAAAATTAATTAGGATCCTGTTTAAAAATCTGGTCTATTTATGTCTTTTTAGCTTTTTACAGAAAAAATTTGTTGACCCCTGTGCTAGGCCATAAAACAAATATCAGTAAATTTAAAAGGAATGAAATCGTATAAGCCTACTCTCTGACCACAACAAAAATTATATATAAATAACAGAAACGGGAGTACCCTCTGCTTGGGGGATGGGATGCTGCCTGATTCACGGATCATTTAATAAAGCCAATTAGATCTTAAAAAAATAACAGACATTTAGAAAATCCTGAAATAATTGGAAAATTAATCATTATACTTGAATTCAGTAAAAATGGAAACATGAAAAGCTGTGGGGTGCAGCCAAAGCAGCACTTGATGGCAGATTTGTAGCTTTAATGCTCATACTAGAAAAGCGGAAGGGTCTAGAAACCTGTGATCTAACAACTTAAGAAGCTGGGGGGAAAAAAAAGCAAATTAAACCCAAAGTGTGTAGTAGGAAGGAAATTACAAAGAGAACAAAGGAAGTCAATGAAATAGAATATGCACAAATAATTGAGGGGAAAAAAAGCCAAAATTTGGTTCCTCAAAAAGATGAGTAAAATTGATAAACCTTTATTTGCACTAATGAAGAAAAAAAGGACGACAGACGTTACTAATGCATAAGAATGAAGGAAGGGTGTTAGTACAGGTCCTCCTTGATGTTGAAAGAATGATGCAATGATGTTATGAACGACTTTATGCCAATAATTTAGTTAGTTTTGGTAAAATGATAAAATCCCTTCAGTGCAAATTATCAGAGTGAAAACAAGTAGAAATAGAAAATACCGATTATTGAAATGGAATTAATAACTTATAATATCACCAAAGAAAATTTTAGCCCCTCAGCTTCACTGGTGAACTCTGTTGAATGTTTTCGGAAGACGTAATACCAGTTTTATATGAACTCCGTAAATGGAGAAGAGGGACTGTTACTCAGCATATCTCATGAATGCAGAGTTAACCCTGATTTGCAAAGCAGACAAAATTGCAAGGAAGGAAAATGATAGACCAGTATTAACGCAGCCACTCCATCTGTCTGATGATTAGTGTTAGCATGGTGCATGCTGTTCCATTTAACTTTTTTTTTTAACATTTAACCTGTTGTCTTTAATTTTTTAAACATCTATTTATTTATCTATTTATCTATTTATTTATTTATTTGAGAGAGAGAGAGAGAGAGAGAGAGAGAGAGAAAGGGAGAAGGAAGGGCAGATGGAGAGGGAGAATCTTAAGCAGGCCCACACCCAGCAGGGAGACCAGTACAGGGCTCAGTCTCATGACCCTGAGATCATGACCTGAGCCGAAATCAAGAGTTGGATGCTTAATCGACAGAGCCACCCAGGTGCCTCTTACCTTTAAATTTATTTATTTAAAGATTTTATTTATTCATGAGAGACACAGCGAGAGAGGCAGAGACACAGGCAGAGGGAGAAGCAGGCTCCCTGCAGGGAGCTCGATGTGGGACTCGATCCCAGGACTCCAGGATTATGACCTGAGCTGAAGGCAGACGCTCGACCACGAGCCACCCAGGCGTCCCTTTGTATCTTTAAATCTAATGTAAGGATTTAATATTTAGCATGTAATTTGTTTTTGTTTTTTAAAATCTGGGCCATTTCTGTCTTTATTTATTTTTTGATTTGTCTTTAATTGAAATTATTCATTTGCATTTATTGTACTTATTGACATGGTTAAGTTTGTTTGCTCTCTTGCCATTTTTTTTCATTTGTCCCCTTTGTTTTTGTTGCTTGTTTCTCCTCCTACCCCTCTTCCTTCTCTCCTTTTTGGTCTTTGTTTGATTTAATCCAGTCCTTTTTTAGGATCCTGCTAGAAAAACTTGTCCCATATAGTTGATGGGATCTTATGGTCTTCCCATCCACTCACCCACTCTGTGGCTGAAAGCAGGACACACAAAAGCTACCTCTAGTTACCTCTTTCTTGTAAGTTCTTGTTCAGAAGAAAGTCTTGGCAAGATGGGAGTCTCTCTCTAGTTCCTCTCTTTGCCTGGATTGTGTGTTGAGAGTTTGTCGTTCTGCAGGGCATTTAGGAGAGACTGCCATTTTATCCTGAAATTATTTCTGATAATGATTTCTGCTCTCCCCAAGTATGTTGCTACCACTTACAGTATCCATCCACACTCTTCACAAGAGACATAGGAAGATCTTAGAACCCAGAGGGTGGTAACTGAGTGTGGTATCAGAGCATGGAGTCCCTTGCACTGCCAGTCAAAGGCTCACTGACAGTGTGTACAGGTGCTGGTTATCGGGAAACTCGGGCTGTGCTGTTCCTTAGCTCAGTCTGGCAAGGTGAGTGGGATTATGTTATAGGTACGACTGAGCACAAGAACCTATGCAGAAGGATAAAGGTAGGAAAGTGCACTTTGTGTCGGAAGAAAGACATCGTCCTTGTGGAGATAGCAGGAAGCCGCCAGAGGGCCTGGGCGAGTGTTGCAAAAAGCAGCCTGGTGAGTGGTAGGCATGTGGAGCCAGCATTGGTTTGGAAGCTGAGATGAGAGGAACCTGAAGATGTCTGTGTTTTAAAGAAATGAGTTTGATGCGCAAAGGCAAGAGGCTGCCAAGGGGTGGGGGCATGGGGGCTGGCTGGATAACCCAAGGAGCCTGTGTCAGGGGCTCCTAGAGCAGATGGGCTTTACATGCAGACAAATTGGGGCTTCTACATTGTGTGGGGTCTTTACTCTTCTAAATAAACTTACTAGAGAAGATAAATCCCATCTCCCATTCCCACAATTTTGCAGATAACAGTTGGTGTGACATTGAAGAGATTTCATAATCTCAAAGTATATGTAGGTTTCACTTTGTTAAGGATATAGGCTTTATCGTCCTTATTTTGAATCAAACAGTGAAAATTTTGTTGCAAGCAGTCTGGGCCCTGGGAGCCTGCGCTATGAGACACACCTAGCATAATAAACCTTGTATAGTCCAGGCGAAGACTGCAAGAGCCTGGAGAGGGTGGTGTGTGTGAGACACAGGGAAGGCTGGGGGAGTAGTGGTTTCTAGGGCTGTGCATGTGAGGGGTCCTGGCTTAAGGGATAAGCTGGGTCATTTGGAGATGGGAACAGTGAAGGGGGGACCAGGTTGCTGAGGGTGAGCCATCAGGAGTTTGACTTGCTTAGATTGGGGTTGTTGAGAGGATTTGTGTTCTTCTATGAGACGGTCCATCAGGTGTGGGCAGGAGAGTAGACATGGGAGGCTCAGGAAAACTAAGTTTGTAACACTGATGACAGTTGTGGAACCAGGGGGCGTGGGCCTCTCACAGGGCCCCACAGGGAAGTCCCAGGGGGGTCAGGAGGCAGAAGACAGGGGTGGTCACTTAAACCATGACCTTTATTGGGATTTCCATGGGAAAGGTGAGGCAGGGAAGGTGGACAGTTTATGGCCAGCTGGTATGATTAATTTGGTGGGCTCTAAGCTGTAGGGGTGGCCCTGGGATGATTAAAGGCAGAGGAAGATTGTTTCCTGGGATGTGTGGGCCCAGAGAGGAGCTGCTTTGGATAGATTAGTTTGCAGGTCATAGCAGTGCTCCGCCTGGGCCCTTAGCTGTTTATAAGGATTGGCTAATTCTGGGAGGGACAGTCTGTCCCCGGCCAGAGAGGTTTCTTAAGATGTCAGACACACTCCATAGAGAATGTGCAAATCAGAGACACTGGGGGAGAGATGCCTCGTGTTCACTCAGATGGGGTTAGACCCTGAGAGGGAGTGTTGTAGAGTTGTTACATTGCTCGGGGTGGAGATGCATCCCCAGTACTGACATGTGGAAGACATGGGAGCCAGGGATCCAGTGAGAACCCTGGAGGTGGGTCCAGCATGATGGGAAAGGAGAGCAGGCAAGGTGGGTCAGGCAGAGGGAACTGAGAGAAGGCACAGGTGCTGCACTGCGGAGGAGCTGGGAAGTCCCTGCGAGTTTTAGAGCCAGACCTGGAGAGATCTGTCGAGACCGTTCCTCGGGAGAACAGTCTCCAGCACCGGCATGGGCTGGGGATGGACTTCCTGGACTTTGGTGTAGACTTGCTGATGGTGGGAGAAGTGACCCCTCATATCTTTGCTTGCAGCTTCGTGGCCGTCATCATGTTCTGGAAGTTTGACTTGAATACCACGTCCCACGTTGACAAGCTGCTGGACAGGGAGGATGTGACACTGCGAGAGTTGATGGATGAAGATGATATCCTGCAGGAGTGCAAGGCTCAGAACCAGAAACTGCTGGGCTTCCTCTGCAGGCAACAGTGTATGGAGGAGCTGGTGAGCCTCATTACACAGGACCCGCCCCTGGACATGGACGAGAAGGTCCGCTTCAAGTATGTACTGAGGCTGTGACCGGGGCCCAGAGCTGGGCAGGGCTGCAGGGAGGTGCTGGGTGCTGCTTGAGGACGGCTAGAGCCAGGGCTTCTGGCAGGAATTCCCGCTGCACCCCAGCGGGAAGCAGGCCCCAGCCTGGGGACGTGGCCTATCAGGAGAGATGGGCAGCATCTGACCTCTTGGCCATGGGAACTGCCTCACTGTGGGGTCTTGGGATCAGAGGAAACAGGCCATGTCATCAGTGGTACTGACCATTCTCACAGTTTTTCCTGAAATGTTCCATTCATCAATTGGCTAGGATGTTAGGACGTGACAGAAGGGAAGTGGTGATGTGGCTGGGACTTGGGATGAGGACAGATTGTGAACGAGGGGGACAGCGGCGCCTGGGACCAGTGACACAGGAACAGGGGCACACAGGGCAGCCCTTAGGTGCTCCTGTGTCCATCGAGTGCCAGACTGCGGTGGTCAAGTCTTAGAACAGGGCTGACGATGGCCCACAGGTCAAGTCCTATCTTTGTGTGGCCTGCAGGCTAAGAATAGTTTCATGTTTTTAAATGATTGTAAAAAATCAAAGGAGTAATGCTTTGTTACCCACGAAATTAATATCCGATTCACATTTCACTTGCCCACGAATAAGTCTTGTTGGAAGGCAGCCACACTCAGCCTTCGGTGATTACAAGGGCAGAGTTACAACATAGACTGTCTAAAATATTTACTCTACATCTTTACAGAAGCCTTCGTTGACCTTTGTCTTAGAAGGAAAAGAAAGCCAGAGAGGGCGATGAGAAGTGCCTGTGGCAGGGGACAATTGATTTAGGGACACCCATTTACGGGGGTCGCTCACGACCTCTCTCCGGGGAGCCGTGTTGATGCTGCCAGAAGAGAGCCTTAGATGGAGGTAGGAGCTTGGTGGTGGAGGAGCCTGTGGGTTAGGGCCATGGTGAAAGGTCAGATAGAATCCATTGTGCACTGGACATGCCTGATCACTGCCCCTTGTCTCAGCATCACTGTGGATGGCCCTCATCCCTTTTACCCTCTCACTCCAAATGTGTCCTGTTTGGTGATAACTTATGTCGTCTCCCTACATAGAAAGCATTGGTGACAAGACAGGGAGCTGGGGTGGGAGGAGTTCTGGATCTGGGCAGAGGGGATCCCAGAGTGGCTTCAGAGCCAGGAGAGGTTCGTGTTCATTGTCAGACAGTTTGGGATAAAGTAGTAGTGGATGAACACGAGGCCAAGCAAACCCAGCAGTGAAAGAACTTCACCTCGGAGGGACTCACATAAGTAAGTAGATGTAAGCGGAGCGAACCGCTCAGCTCCGCTGTGGACGGTGTCTTCATGTTCACACGAGGTAAGCATAGGCCCTAGGTTTGACTAAGAAGTGTGAGATTTTACAGAGTGAGGGTGAGGGCCGGATGACAGGAGAGCTCTGTCTTCATCTCCCATCGTAGGAGGTTGGTCTGTCACATGGGACAGTGACAAATGAAGAAGTACATCTGTATTTACTTAGAAACATGAAGGTAACCACAGAGCTGAGGATGAACATGGGCTGAGCAAGGACACAGGAGGCAAGAGGCTGCCCCTCTTCATGAGCCCCATTGAACTGCATGCATGCATATCACAAATTAAAAATGTTAATTTAAAAAATTAATTTGATTTTAATTAAAGGTAAATCAAAGATTCCTTTTTGAGAAAAGGAATAGGATAGATGGATAGATGAGGTAGACAAGAAAGAAGTAGAGTCAAGATTATTTTTAAGGGGCGCTCAGTTGGTTGAGCATCTACCTTCGGCTCAGGTCATGATCCCCAGGGTCCTTGGATCGAGCCCTGCATTGGGCTCTCTGCTCTTCCCCTGCTTGTGCTATCTCTCAAATAAATAAATACATAAATAAAGAAAATCTTTAAAGATGGGGAGGATACAGCAGGTATGTAGACCAGGAGTCAGCACACTGTCTCTGAAAGGTCAGGCAGGAAATCCTACAGGCTTTGCAGGCCAGTAGATGTGTGGTGGTTCCTCAACTCTGCTGTGCTGGTGTAAAAGCCACAGCGGACTACGTGAGTGAGTGAGTGAGTGAGTGAGTATGGACTTGATTTACCGGAACCACCCCCTGTGCTGCTCCACTCGGGGCTACTGCCCACCTTGCTGGCCTGGCCTTCATGCCTTTGAGGAGAGGGCTCTGAGCAGTCTAACTAGTTGCTTCAGGCAGCATGACTGCAGGCTAGGTGATGGGGCGACTCTTCCCAAAGGTGGAGGATGCACTCGAACCATGCCTGTTTCAGAGAAGCTGCCCCTGGGTAGTTTGAGGTCCTACTTACAGCCAGAGGCTGATCCAGACAGTGAGGGCTCTGTGCTGCAGCCCTGGTCTTTCTCTGGAGGTCCCTGTCCAGTTTGCCTGCTGAGTTCTTAGCCATTGGAGGAAGAAGATGAAAGAGTCAGCAGACAGACCCCAAGACAGCACTGCAGTTACTTGAAAAGTGCCGTGGGAGAGTGTGGTTTATAGCTCTGGCCATGGGCTTCCGTGATCCAGGTCGCAGAGTTACAAGTGCTCCCCAGCAGAAGATAGGGCTGGGGCAGGATCAGTGTCCTTTCTGTCCTGTGGTGCCACAGGTCAGAGCAGGAAGGAGGGCTGAGCCCAGTCGCCCTGGTGACCACCCGGGGGCGTGGGCAGTGAGTCTTGGCACAGAGGGAGGTGTCCGGGGGGCAGAGGGGTTCCCTCTATCCTCACCCTGATAACCCTGGGCCCACCTTCCTTCCATGTCCCAGGACCTCATCGTCATCGCCTTGGGCTTCCTTCCTGTGGGGAGTCTAGTCTCTAGTAGCTTCCTGAGGAGGACCGTGTGAGGGGGTGTCTACAGTGCATCGGTCTCCTTTCACGCTTGTTGGAAACGCCGTCTGGCATGGACTCTGCATGGACACCAGTCTCTGTGCTTCAGAAGACTCCATGGTTGGCTCGTCGTCCTGGCCTTGCTGCCGACATGCGGGTTGTAACAGGACCCCCAGGTTCTGTCTCGTCCAGGGGGTGCTCGGCCCTTTTCTGGTCCCATCGTCCTGGAGTCCCCCCCATAATGTGAGGGCCCCCCGGGGGCAGGACAGGGAGTCCCCGGGGGGTTTCAGAGTGAGGGCTCCGCTGCAAGCAGTATTTCCATATTCGTGCCACAGAGACGCATGTCCGGGCTTCTTGGCATTGGTTGGGTACGTACCCCCGGGCCCTTTCGGCACATGCATTCATGGCTTTCCACACAGGGAAACTTCTATAGAGCTTCTCTAACAATCTTCTCCATTCTGGTAGCCTCTTCCTGACACTTGTAGTCATGTGTAAGCCGCCTCACTTCATGTTCTCCTCCTCTTCTTTCTGCTCTGTCTTTGCCTTTTTGTTCTGCATCTGAGAGGCTTCTTCACATGCTCTCTTCCTCTCCTTTTATTGATTTTTAAACTTTTTATCATTTAACTGAAGAGATCTTTCTTGTCAGATATTTTAACCCTGGACCTGCATGTCTTGCGCGTGGCCACTCTGTGTTGGGACAGTGTTTCTGGTACTTTCCTTCTGTGCTCCATACTCTCTGTCATTGCTCTGCATGCCTTGTCTTCTGATGGTTATTTGGTCAGCCCTTATGTTCCTTCCAAAAGAGAGGCACCAAGGTCTGTGTGGAGTTTGGGGCCTAAGGGGGACTTGCTCACTGTACTTCCGCATGGGCGACAGATAGCTAGCCATTTGGTTAGTTGATGACTGGTTGACATTTCTTTCTGTCCTACAGTGTCTCCAGAAAATAATCCTCCCTGCTCCTGGCTGTGCGATGAGGACCCTGAGTCAGGAAGAGGGGCTGCAGGCACCCATGTGTTTTTACCCGGCCCCCTGTTTCTGGACAGCGTCCCATCAGTCTCTCAGCTGTGCCCGACGTCCCTGAGTTAAGAGCTCCTCTCCTCTACCTTTTCCAGTTTTCCAGGTTATAACTTCTGAGTCCCATGTACTTGAAATTCGGGGGATAGGAAGCCCACTGCGCTCCTGAACCAGGCCTTCCGCCCCTCCTGGAAGCCACTGCCTCTGTGTCCAGGCCTCTCTAGGGTGCTTTCCAGTTGGTGCTCCCTCTGTGGCCACACCAGCGCTCTGGGCCTTGCTAGGAGTCATTTCCATTTCTCTTTTCTTGTCTTCTTTCCTTTGCATCATTTGAGTAGGAGTTTGAGAGGGAATGGTAACAAGCCCGGAAGTTTGATCTGCCCTGTTTAACTGGAATTCCTGTTCCTTGTGTAAATTTTAGAACCTACTAAAGCAGTGCCTATTTTTTGAAGAATAATTATAAAATACCAATAAAGAAAACCTCAGTCCCTCTACTGAGGGTCAGTGCCTTAGAGCTCATCGTGCATGTTTGCTTGTGTGTGGAAACCAGACTGGCACCTTTTCATGTGCTCTGGAAGCGTTTTCTGAAGGAATAGTCTGTACTTTTCTCTGGGTCTTGATTCTTTTCTACCATCCATACGTCTTCCCTTGTTGTTTGGAGTCTGGTGCACACTTCCCTACCTGTGTGGTGTAGGGCCTTGCTGTGCCTTCAGGGTCGCTGACCTGGCCCTCCTGCCGTACACTGAGCAGGCCTTCCCTGACCGCCTGCCCCTGGCTAGTGCACGTTTTCCGCCATGCTGGTTTCACCATCCATGGTGCTGAGATGACTCATTTGATCCTTGTAACCGTCCCATGAAGTGGGCACTGGCTACTCCTCTCATTGCCCCCTCTCCTGGCCTGGGCCTGCATATTTAACTGGGCCACGTCTTTGTGAATGCACCAGGTCCCTCACACCCAGCCTCCCCACCTAGCACTGTTTCTTTAAGCCCTAGAAGGTGCTTTCTCGGCTCTGAGCTGATGAGAAACACCTGTCCTGTAGCCAGACCTAGATTTCTTGGTTTCTTCCCCCTTCCACATTCAGTGGGCTGCCATGTTCTGCTGTTTTCTCTAGAGTCTCTCAAACCCAGGTCTCTGTAGACCGTCCACAGTGACCATCTTGGTGTAGGCCTGTGTTAGGGCCTGTGCCGGTGGCTGCCAGGAGCAGGAGGGTCATAGTGGCTAAACTTGACCCAGGGCTTACTGTGTGCTGGGCCCTGCTCTGTTTTATGCACAGCCTTGTAGGGAGGCTGGGCACTTGCACCTCCATGTTCAGATGAGAAAGCCCAGACACAGAGAGGTTAAGGAATGTGCCTGAAGCTGCATAGCTTGTCCTGTGTAGGACCAGGTGTGCTCTAGGGGAGTCAGCCCTACTGGGGCAATCCCACCACCTTCCTGTCTGCTCTGGCCCTGGTCACCCTCACTTACATTCCCAAATGGACCTGGATGCAGCACCAGGCATTGCTGTTGTTACTGTTTTTAAGACTTACTTATTTATCTTAGAGAGCAAGAGGGAGCAGGGGGAGGGGAAGAGGGAGCGGAAGAGGGAGAGAATCTCCAGCAGACTCCCTGCTGAGTGCAGAGCCCAATGCAGGACTTGATCCTGTGACCCCAAGATCATGACCTAGGTTGAAACCAAGAGTCGGATGCTTGGCTGACAGAGCCACCCTGGCACTCCGGCACCAGGTATTGTTAATGGCCTTGCTGATGTGGGCTCTGTCCTGGTTGCAGCAGGTTGTTGGGTATATGTGCGAGTCCCAGGGGCAATGGCAGTGACCCTGTGTCTATCAGATGGTAAGGCAGGGAACAGAGTAATGTCATGGGGTTACATGTGATGGGATGAAGATGATTTTGTATCTGACCATTTTTATCAAATGAATAGTACATCATTTATGTATATTGGTATTTCTTTTTTTTTTTCTTTTTTATTAGTTTCAGAGGTAGAGGTCAGTGACTCATCAGTTTTATATAATATGCTCCTTACATCATGTGCCCTCCTTAATGTCCATCACCCAGTTACCCTGTCCCTTCACCCCCTCCCATCCAGCAGCACTCAGTTTGTTTCCTTTGATTAAGAGTTTCTTATGGGGACGCCTGGGTGGCTCAGTTAAGCGTCTGCCCTTGGCTCAAAGGGTCGTGATCTCAGGGTTATGGGATTGAGCCACTCATGGGAGTCTCTGCTCAGCAGAGAGTCTGCTTCTTCCCTTCCCTCTGCCTGCCGCTCCCTGTGCTTGTGCTCACTCTCTCTGTGTCAAATAAATAAAATTTAAAAAAAGTTTCTGTGGTTTGCTTTCCTCTCTGATTTTGTCTTATTTTTTCCTCTCTTCCCCTATGATCCTGTTTCGTTTCGTAAATACCACATACAAGTGAGATCACATGATAATTATCTTTCTTGGATTGACCTGTTTTGCTCAGTGTAATATCCTATAGTTCCATCCATGTCATTGTAAGTGGTAAGATTTCATTTTTCTTGATGGCTGAGTAGTCACTGTATATATACACCACATCTTCTTTATCCATTCATCTGTCAGTGGACATCTGGGTTCTTTCCACACAGTTTGACTCTTGTGGACATTACTGCTATGAACATTGGGGTGCAGGTGTCCCTTTCAGTCAGTCAAAGATACATTTGTATCCATGGGGTAAACACCCAGTAGTGCAATTGCTGGGTAGTAGGGTAAGTCTCTTTGAACCTTTTGAAGACCCTCCACACTGTTTTCCAGAGTGGTCGCACCAGCTTGCATTCCCACCAATAGTACAAGAGGACTCCCCTTTCTCTGCATCCTCATCAACATCTGTCATTTCCTGACTTGTTAATTTTAGCCATTCTCCTGGTGTGAGGTGGTATCTCATTGTGGTTTTGATTTGTATTTCTCTGATGCCAAGTGATATGGAGCATTTTTTCATGTGTCTCTTGGCCATATGTTTATCTTCTTTGGAGAAATGTCTGTTCGTGTCTTCTGCCCATGTCTTTTTTTTTTTTTTTCCATGTCTTGATTGTATTGTTCTTTAGGTGTTGAGTTTGATAAATTCTTTATGGGTTTTGGATACTAGCCCTTTATCTGATATGTCAGTTTGCAAATATCTCCCAATCCTTAGGTTATCTTTTAGTTTTGTTGACTCTTTGCTTTGCTGTGCAAAAGCTTTTTAATCTTGAAGAAGTCCCGGTAGTTCATTTTTGCCTTTGTTTCCCTTGCCTTTGGAGTAAAAAGTTGCAGTGGCCGAGGCCACAGAGGTTGCTGCTTGTATTCTCTAGGATTTTGATGGATTCCTGTCTCACATTTAGGTCTTTCATCCATGTTGAGTCTATTTTTGTGTATGGTGTGAGGAAATGGTCCAGTTTCATTCTTCTGCACGTGGCTGTCCAATTTTCCCCACACCATTCATTGAAGACACTGCCCTTTTTTGATTGGATATTCTTTCCTGCTTTGTCAAAGATTAGTTGATCTTTGGAGTTGAGGAGTCCATTTCTGGACCCTCTATGGAGATGAGGGTCCATTTCTGGGTTCTCTGTTCTGTTGCATGGATCTGTGTGTCTGTTTTTGTGCCAGTACTGTGCTATCTTGATGATTACAGCTTTGTAATAGAGCTTAAAACTCAGAATTGTGATGCCACCAGTTCTCGTTTTCTTTTTCAACATTCCTTTAGCTACTCAGGGTCTTCTCTGGTTCTATATAATTTTAGGATTATTTTTCCCAGCTCTGTGAAAAACATCAGTGGTATTTTGGTAGGGGTTGTATTGAATGTATTGATTGCTCTGGGTAGCATAGACATTTTAATACTGTTCTTCCAGTGCATGAGTATGGAACATTTTTCCATTTCATTGTGTCTTCCTCAGTTTCTTTCATGAGTGTCCTATGATTTTCTGAGTATAGATCTTTTGCCTCTCTGGTTAGGTTTGTTCCTAGGTATCTTACAGTTTTGGGTGCAGTTGTAAAGGATACTGGCTCCTTAATTTCTCTCTCTTCTGTCTCATTGTTAGTGTATAGAAATGCAGCTGATTTCTGTGCATTGATTTTATATCCTGTCATTTTGCTTAATTCCTATACAAGTTCTAGCAATGTTGGAATGAATTCTTTGGGTTTTTCTCATAGTTTGTGATGTCATCTGTGAAGAGTGAGAGTTTGATTCTTCTTTGCGATTCAGATGCCTTTTATTTCTTTTTGTTGTTTGATTGCTGAGACTAAGACTTATGGTACGGTGTTGAGCAGCAGTGAGAGTGGACATCCCAGTTGTGTTCCTGACCTTAGGGGAAAAGCCCACACTTGCTATAGGCTTTTCATATATGGCTTTTATGATGTTGAGGTATGTTTCCTCTAGCCCTACTCTGTGAGGAGTTTTAATCAAGAAAGGATGCTATAAATGCATTTTTTTTTTTTTTTGCATCTCTTGAGAGGATCACATGGTTCTTGTCCTTTCTTTTATTAATGTAATGTAATTGATTTGTTAATATTGAACCACCCTTGCAGCCCAGGAATAAATCTCACTTGGTCATGGTGAATAATCCCTTTAACGTACTGTTGGATCGTATTGGCTAGTATTTTGGTGAGAATTTTGGCATCCCTGTTTATCAGGGATATTGGTCTGTAATTCTTTTGTCTGGTTTGAGGATCAAGGTAATACTGGCCTCATAGAAAGAATTTGGAAGTTTTCCCTTCATTACTATTTCTTGAAACAGCTTCAGAAGAATAGGTATTAATTCTTCTTTAAATGTTCAGTAGAATTCCCCTGGGAAGCCATCTGGCCTTGGACTCTGTTGGGAGATTTTTGATTACAGCTTCAGTTTCCTTGCTGGTTATGGGTCTGTTCAGGTTTTCTATGCCTTCCTGTTTAAGTCTTGGTAGTTTATACATCTCTAGGAATGCATCCATTTGTTCCAGATTGCCTGGTTTGTTGGCATATAGTTGCTCATAATATGTTCTTAAAATTGTATTTCTTTGGTGCTGGTTGTGATTCCTCTTTTTTTTTTTTTTTTTATAAATTTATTTTTGATTGGTGTTCAATTTGCCAACATATAGAATAACACCCAGTGCTCATCCCGTCAAATGCCCACCTCAGTGCTAATCACCCAGTCACCCCCACCCCCCCGCCCACCTCCCCTTTCACCACCCCTAGTTCATTTCCCATAGTTAGGAGTCTTTCATGTTCTGTCTCCCTTTCTGGTATTTCCCACTGATTTCTCCTCTTTCATTCCTGACTTTATTTATTTGGGTCCTTTATCTTTTCTTTTCGGTAAGTCTGACCAGGGGTTTATCAATCTTACTAATTTTTTCAAAGAACCAGCTGATAGTTTCATTGATCTGTCCTCCTGTTCTTTTGGTTTCTTTTCATCAATTTCTTCTCTAATCTTTATTAATTTTATTCTCCTCTGGATTTAGGCTTTTTTTGCTGTTCTTGTTTCTTGAGAAAGCCTTCTGTTATCTACTTCCCTCCTAGGATTACCTTTGCTGCATCCCAAAGATTTTGGAAAGTTGTGTTTTCTTTTCTTTTCTTTTTTTTTTTTTTTTTTAAGATTTTTATTTATTCATGAGAGACACACACAGAGAGAAAGGCAGAGACACAAGCAGAGGGAGAAGCAGGCTCCATGTAGGGAGCCCGATGTGGGACTTGATCCCAGGTCTCCAGGATCACGCCCTGGGCTGAAGGCAGTGCTAAACCGCTGAGCCACCTGGGCTCCCTGAAAAGTTGTGTTTTCATTTTCATTTGTTTCCATGAATTTTTAAAATCATTCTTTAATTTCCTGGTTCACCCATTCATTCTTTAGTAGGATGCTCTTTAGCCTCCATGTATTTGAGTTCTTTCCAAATTTCCTCTTGTGATTGAGTTCCAGTTTCAAAGCATTGTGGTCCAGAAATAGGCAGGGAATGATCACAGTCTTTTGGTATTGATTGAGACCTGATTTGTGACCCGGTGTGTGATCTATTCTGGAGAATATTCCATGTGCACTTGAGAAGAATGCCTATTCTGCTGCTTTAGGATGGAATGTTCTGAATATAACTGTGAGGTCCAACTGGTCCAGTATGTCGTTCAAAGCCTTTGTTTCCTCACTGATCTTCTGCTTAGATGATCTGTCCATTGCAGTGAGTGGGGTATTAAAGTCTCCTAGTGTTATTGTATTATTATCAATGTGTTTCTTTAATTTTGTTATTAATTGGCTGATAAAATTGGCTGCTCTCATGTTAGGAGCATAACTATTTACAATTGTTAGATCCTCTTGTTGGGTAGATTGTTTAATTATGTTGTAACGTCCTTCCTCATCACTTCCTACAGTCTTTAGTTTGAAATCTAATTTGTCTAATATAGGGTTGCCACCCCAGCTCTCTTTTGATGTCCATTAACGTGAGAAATAGTTTTTCACCCCCTGATTTTCAATCTGGAGGTGTCTTGGGGTCTAAAACGAATCTCTTGCAGACAGTATATCCATGGGTCTTGTTTTTTATCCAATCTGATATGCTGTGTCTTTTGATTGGAACATTTAGGCCATTTACATTTGGAGTAACTATTGAAAGATACAAATTTAGTGCCATTTTATTACCTACAAAGTTACTGTGTTTGTAGATTGTCTCTGTTCCTTTCTGGTCTATGTTACTTTTGGACTCTCTTCATTCAAAGGATCCCTTGTAATATTTCTTGTAGAGCTGGTTTGGTGATCACAACTTCTTTTAGTTTCTGTTTGTCCTGGAACCTTCTTATCTCTCCTGTTTTGACGTCCTAGCTGGATAAAGTATTCTTGGCTCCATATTTTTCTAATTTAGCACTGTGAATATATCATGCCAGTCCTCTCTGGCCTGCCATGTCTCTGTGGAGAGGTCTGCTGCCAATCTAATGTTTCTACCCTTGTAGATTCTGGACCTCTTGTCTTGAGCTGCTTTCAGGATTTTCTCTTTGTCCCCGAGATTTGCAGGTGTTACTATTATAGTCAGGGTGTTGACCTACTTTTATAGATTTTGAGGTGGGTTTTCTGTGCCTCCTGGACTTGGATGCCTGTTTCCTTTCCCAGGTTAGAGAAGTCCTCAGCTGTAATTTCCTCCAGAATACCTTCTCCCCATCCCTTTCCTCTTCTGGGATCCCAATTATTCTAATATTGTTTTGCTTTACGATATCACTTATCTCTCGAATTCTCCCCTTGTGATCCAGTAGTTATCTCTCTTTTCCCAAGCTTGTTTATTCTCCATTATTTTGTCTTCCATATCATGGATTCTCTCTTCTGCCTCATTTATCCTAGCAGTTGGATCCTGCATTTTTTATTGCATCTCGTTAATAACCTTTTTTACTTTAACTTGATTAGATCTTAACTCTTTAATTCTCCAGAAAGGGATTCTCTAGTGTCTTGTATACTTCTTTCAATCCCAGCTAGTATATTTATAATCATTATTCTGAATTCCAGTTCCAATATCTTACTTATATCTGTACTGATTCGTTCCCTGACAGTCAGTACTGCCTCTTGTTATATTTTTTGAGGTGAATTTTTCCATCTTGTCATTCTATCCAGAGAAGAGTAGATGAACAAGAGAACAAAATACTAAAAAGGGAACAAGCACCCCAGAGAAGTATACACTAAAAAAATCAGAAGAGTCCTGAAACTGAAAAATAAAATAAAATAAATAATATGATCAGACAGGTGTACAGACCAGGGCCATACACTGGATCCTGTGTGTACTTTAGTTTTTTTGTTAGAAAACTAGATTTTGGGATCCCTGGGTGGCACAGTGGTTTGGCGCCTGCCTTTGGCCCAGGGCGCGATCCTGGAGACCCGGGATCGAATCCCACGTCGGGCTCCCGGTGCATGGAGCCTGCTTCTTCCTCCGCCTGTGTCTCTGCCTCTCTCTCTCTCTCTGTGACTATCATAAATAAATAAAAATTTAAAAAAAAAAAAAAAAAAGAAAACTAGATTTCAGGATGCCTGGGTGGCTCAGTCAGTTGGGCGTCCACCTTTGACTTAGGTCATGATCTCAGGGTCCTGGGATTGAGCCCACATCAGGCTCCCTGCTCAGCAGAGCATCTGCTTATCTTTCTCCCTTTGCCTCTCCCCCTGCTTGTACTCTCTCTTGCTCTCTTTCTCTCACAAATAAGTAAAATTAAAAAAAAAAACAAAGAAAAAACTGGATCCCAAATTTGTAAAGAAAGAACAGCTTACATATGTACAAAAATAAAATTAAATATCATGAAAGGATAGCATGTAACTGTAAAAATAAAAATTAAAAGAGAAAAAAAAAAGAAAAAGAAGGGATATGAACAGATAGTTGATCAGAACAGAACAATACGCTGTATCCTGAGTGTATTTTGTTCATTTTGTTAGAACAAACTACATCCCAAAATTGTAAAGAAAGAAAAAGATATATACACAAAAATGAAATACATTAAATGGATGGAGTGTAACTGTAAAGATGAAAATTTAAAAAGATTTTAACACACACACACACCCCCAAGAAAAGAAGAGTAACAAAATACCATATGCACTAGATTATGGGTGTATTTTGGTCTACTTGTTAGGAGAAACTGCATCCAAAAATTGTAAAGAAGGAACAACATATATACACAAAAATAAAATTAAATACAATGTATGTAACTGTAAAAATGAAAATTAAAAAATATTTTTAAAAGAGTTGATAAAATAAGAAATTGGATACAAAAGGAAAGACAACTTTAAAATTGTAAGATTAAAGAACAGTGGGGTAAAACCTGTGAATTGTGTACACTATTCCCCTAGCTCTGGAGGTTTGAAGCTCTCGGTGACCTGTAACCTTGGGCTTGGCTGGGTGTTCTTGCTGGTGTTCTGGGGGACGGGCTGTGGCGTGTATTCTGAAGTGTCGGGAGGGGGGGCAGGATGGCACCACCCTTGCCAGGGGGCCAGGCTAAGTCAGCTCGGGGTTGCTCTACGGGGCTTCTGTTTCCTGAAGGCTTTCCACGCAGCTCTAGAGGATGAGAGTGAAAGGGGATGGCCTCCAACCTCCAGCCCCAGAGCCGGCAGGCCAAGGCTCCGCTCCTGACCGCGCCGTCGGGGAACATCGGTCTCCCTGGTGGTCCCTGTCCGCGCTCTGCTCACCCAGCCTGGGCCCAAGCATCTCAGTGTCGGGCACGCGGCCCCGTTTTGAGTCTCCAAACCCTTCAGACTGTTGTGGTGTGAACCCAGGCCACTCCTCGGAGGGAGGTGACGGGTCTTGCCGTTGTCCTGCTGCCCCCTGGGCCCCTGCTCGGAGAGAGTCGCCTGTGGTGCCACCCGTGCTTGGTGCTTCCTGGCCGCCCCCAGCCCGGAGCCCGTCCAGGCGCGCCGATCGCAGCCAGCTTCCCGGTCCGCTGCCCGGACTCGGCTGCCCTCGCGCCCCGGCCTCCTGTGGCTGTGGTGGTCCCGACACCACGCTGTCTCCCGCCCAGGGTTTCACCCCCTTGGCCGACTGAGCACCTTTCAGGCAGGGACATCCCTCCCTGGAGCAGACTTGGAAAAGTTCAGATTTTGTGCTCCACTGCTCTGGGCCTTCTGGTGCCGCGGTCGGAGGCTCCCCACCCCCCCAGTTCCTCTTCCCGTAATCGTCTGGGATTCTCTTCTCCACACCCCCCACCTTGCAGAAACCCGTTGCTTTTCTATTTGTAGAGTTGTAGCAATTCTTTTCTTAAATCTCCAGGTGAGTTTGCAGGTGTTCAGAATGACTTGATATCTATCTAGCTGAATTCCTAGGACTAGACGAAACTAAGATCTCTTACTCCTCTGTCATCTTGCTCCTTTGTTCTTATATTGGTATTTCTTAATAATAATTAGTCTGTGTAACACCTCATAACTGGTATTGTATTATACGTAATCTGCTGATGTGGCATTTCTTTAGCCTAGAGACAAGCTTGGGTCTGTGCTTGTTGGTGTACAGTGACAGGAAGGGCATGGAGAAGGGAGGGTGCACGTAATGGACTTGGTGTCACTAACCGTATGGTCACAGGAGGGAAAATACCTGTGGTGTGTGGACAGAGATTTGAGAGAAGCCAAAAGACTGAGGAGGGTTATTTAGAGAACGCAATAGAGTCAGAAAATGTGTACGAGGAGGGTACGAGGAGCAAGAAAAATTTATGTTAAAAACATGGAGCTGGTAGTAGTAAAAAATGGTAGTGGGTCAAGGATATTCATGTTTTCACTCTGTTCAAGGTCTGTGAGTGTTTTGGTCTGACCTGTGGACCTGCTTCTTGGGAGGCTGGTCATCTGAGCAGCTTCCTGAGAGCTGAAGAAGTCTAATTTCACCTCCAGTTGCTTGCCTTGTGCCCTCTTAGGTATCCAAACACAGCCTGCGAGCTGCTGACATGTGATGTGCCGCAGATCAACGACAGACTGGGAGGGGATGAGACTTTGCTGAACCTTCTTTACGATTTCTTGGACCATGAGCCGCCTCTCAATCCTCTGCTTGCCAGTTTTTTCAGCAAGACCATTGGCAATCTCATTGCAAGAAAAACTGAACAGGTAAATACTCTGTCAGGCCAGTGTGGTTTAGGGTGGCTGGCCTGGTGATGCTCGTACAGCTTGCTGTCAGCAATCACTGTGCAACCCATACCATTAGGGCCAGGGGGACGGGGTTTCTGACTGTTCCATGGGACTCAGCATAGGCTACTGACATGTGAGTTGGAAAGTGACTTCCTGAAGGTATATCTGCTGGCTGCTTAGGAATAAGCAGTTCTTCCTGCCATCCCTGAGGGCTGTACAGGACTCCAAACCAGGCTCGCTTGACTTGTCCCGACCAGTCACAGGCATGAGGACTAGGGATAGGGCTGCATCATGGCAGGTTCTTAGGATGTCCACCTTCTAAGGTCTGACTCTCTGATGGGGTGGCAGGTATGTGTGTGTCTTGGACACTTATTGTTTCAAAGAAAATAAAAGAAAATTTGTAGCATTAAGCTTCTGTAAAAATAGTGAAATCGCTTCATTAGCTGGAGCATGGTCTTCTTGGAGGTCATTCCTGCTCCTGCCTGTACTCATGCTTCAGCGCCACCCATACTGGTATGGAGACACAGAAAAAGGGCATGTAGTGTAGTGCTGCCCCAGGCCTGCCACCGGCCCAGCAGCTAGTCTTGGTTACTTTCACCTTTTATCCCTTCCCACCATCCCCAGTGGATTATTTCAAAACAAATACATGTCATGTGATTTTTTTTTTCTAAAAATTACAGTGTAAATATCTCTAAAATATCAGGACTTTTAAAAGTTCTTTTATTTATTTTATTTTTTTTAAAGATTTTGTTTATTCATGGGAGACACAGAGACAGAGAAAGGCAGAGACACAGGCAGAGGGAGAAGCAGGCTCCATGCAGGGAGCCCGACGTGGAACTCAATCTTGGGTCTCCAGGACCAGGCCCTGGGCTGCAGGCAGTGCTAAACTTAGCGCTGAGCCACCTGGGCTGCCCTAAAAATTCTTTTAATTGTAACCCTAGGAGGGAATAAGACTTTGCTGAGCAAATTGGATTATTACACCCCAAAAATATTAACCATAATTGTTCAGTATCAAATACCCAGTAAGGGAACAGACCAGTATTTTATGTATACGTTTGGAGTTCTGAGAAAAGTACAATGTGCAGGGCCCAATGTTCACTTGAGGAAATTGTTGGCATGTTGTAAATGTTCAATGGAACATACCTTTTATAGGATCCTAAATCTTAGTTTTGCAAGGGACCTCAGAGGACTCACTCGTCTCAAACATTTTTCTGCACCAATCAGAGTGTAAGTGAAGAATAGGGGTGATGCAGGTAGTGAGAGAGGATAGTAGTGGTGGCTGTGGTTCTAGGACACTACAGTGAGTCCTCTCACACTAGTGACGGGTATAGGGGGGTGAGCTCGGTGGTCACTGTGGCTGTGGGGTAGTGGTAGAAGTTCCAGAAACCCTTGATTATGGGCCTTGCCATCCAGCTCATAATTGCCTGTAGCCTGACCATATTTCTGTGCTACTTCATTTGTTTGCTGTATTTTATTGCTTCTCATAATATTTCTTTTTCTTTTTCCCAATGCATCAAAATAATATGAAATGTACTCTTTAAAAATATTTCTTCTATTGACAAACACATAACATACTTATATGAATTTCAAACAAGACAGAAATACATGAACAGTCTCCTGTAATTCTCCAGATGTAACCACTGTTGATTACTTAGGGCATGTTCCACCTCAGGTCTTTTCCTGTAAGACCTATTAATATATACTTATTATTTATTTTCAAGTAATGGCATCATACTCAGAATACTGCAAATTGTTTTTTTCACTTAGAAATAGATTAGGGGGGCGCCTGGAGATGGCTCAGTGGGTTAAGAGTCTGCCTTTGGCTCAGGTCATGATCCTGGAGTCCAGAGAGAGAGCTCCGCATCAGGCTCCCTGCTCAGCCCCTCCTCCAGCTTGTGCTTTCTTGATCTCACTATTGCTCACGCTCGCTCTCTCTCTCTCTTTCTCTCAAATAAATAAAATCTTAAAAAAGAAGAAGAAAGAAATAGATTTGGTATGTCTTTTCCTATGTAACCTCCTACATTCTTTCTAGCAGATGCTAGATTATTTTGAAGCAAATCCCAGAAATTGTATCATTTCATATGTAGATACTCCTGTATGTGTTTCTACAGGATGAGGACTCCACAAGCATAATCACAGTTCCCTTTATTACTGTAGTCCAAAGTGTGGCTGGAGCACAGTTTAACTGTTCATCTTTTGAAGGACTTGTGAGGTGTTTGCACTTTTGTCTGTTACAAATCGAGCTGCTACGAACATTTGTGTGTAGTAGTCCTGTCTTATCCACAGTTTCAGTAACCCAGTCAGCCCTGGTCCAGAAGCAGGTGATCCTTCTCCTGCCACAATGTCAGAAGGTCAGAGAAAGCCTAACACCACATCACAGGCCTAGGTCATTCACCTTCCTTCATCTCATCACATAAGCATTTTATCATAAGCATTACAGGATGAAGGGTGAATACAGCACAATAAGATATTTTGAGAGAGAGAAAGCGCACGAGCCTACATTCACATCACTTTTATTACAGTATAATTGTCCTATTTTATTATTGTTAATCTTATTATGCCTGATTTATAAATTAATCTCTATCGTAGGTATGCATCTACGGGAAGAAATGTAGTACATATAGGCTCCAGTACTGTTCGTGGTTTCAGGCATCCATCGGGAGTCTTGGAATGTATCCTCCATGGATAAGGAGGGATAATTAATTGTACAGCTTTGTGTGTGTGAATTGTTATATTTGAAGTGAATATCTGGTAAACACATAGTTGAGTAGTGTGTTTTTGTCTACTCTGTTGATCCGTCTTTAATTGGTTTATTTAGGTCATTTACATTTAATGTAATTATTGATATGTCAGGTCTGCCGTTTTATTATAGTTTTCTATTCTTGTTTTGCATTTCTCTGTTCTTTTTCCTGCCTCCTGTTACTTGACCATTAAAAGAATTCCATTTTGATTTATCTAGAGTGTTTTTTCGTGTATCTTTGTATAAGTTTTTAGTGGTTGCTATAATTGTCGCATTATACTAGGTGTTACATCATAACTAAGACCCGTATGTGGTCAGCCTGAATGGATACGGTGAGAGTGGTTGAGCCAGTTTACAATCCTGCCAGCAGAGTATGCAAGTTCCTATTGCTCCCCAACCCTTAATATTATCACTGTTCTTATCCTAGCTGTTCTGGTGCATGTATATAATACAGTACTGTGGTCCTGATCTGCAGTCTCCCTGGTGACTAATGAGGAGGAGTATCTTTTCACGTGTTAATTGGCCATTTGGATATTTTCTTTTGTGAAGTCTCTTGCCCATTTTCTATTAGGCTGCCTCTTTTTGATTTACAGGAATTTTCTCTGTATTTCATCAGTACAAGTCTTTTATGGTTGGGGGGTGGTTTGTTGTTCTTAAAGAAACCTTTGCCTGCCATAGTCATGAAAGTATTATCTGTATTCCTTGGTACATTCCTTGCTCTTGCAGAGTGATGTTCCATAGGGTAGATGGACCAGCTGTTCCACTAGTCATGTTTTCAAGTACGTCTAGGCTGATTCCAGGTTTTGGTGATTATCAGTAAAACTGCTATTCTAATAATTTATGTTTCTGTTCTTTTGTTTCATCTGTGTGCAGGATCATACCATCTGTGATTAATGACAATTTTATTTTGTCTTTTATAATTCTTACACCTTTTGGGGATGCCTGGGTGGCTCAGTGGTTGAGCGTCTGCCTTCAGTTCAGGGCATGATCCTGGAGTCCTGGGATTGAGTCCCACATTGGGCTCCCTGGGTGGAGCCTGCTTCTCCCTCTGCCTGTGTCTCTGCCTCTCTCTCTTCTGTGTATCTCATGAATAAATAAAATCTTAAAAAAATTAATTCTTATGACTTTTATCTCTTTTTCTTGCCTGATTGCATTGGCTAGAACCTTTAGTACAATGTTTTTTTTCCCAAGATTTTATTTATTCATGAGAGACAACAGAGAGAGGATCAGACCCCTAATTTATATAAATTCAGAAAAATGAAAAATTTCCTTGAAGAACACATTCATCTAAACTGACAAGAAGAGAGAAAATCTGAATAGTTCTAGAGCATCAAAAGAAACGAAATCCCCATCACAACATCCTTATACAGAAACCTCTAGGCTCCGAGCACGACGTGGCTCAGTTGGTTAAGTGTCTGAGTCTTGATCTCAGCTCAGGTCTTGACCTCAGGGTTGTGAGTTCAGACCTGCGTTAGAGTGCATGGAACCCACTTAAAAAAGGAAAAAGAAAACTCTAGGCTCTAATGACCTTTCCACTGAATTCTACCAAACATTTTTTTAAGATTTTATTTATTGGGATGCCTGGGTGGCTCCATGGTTGAGCGGCTGCCTTTGGCTCAGGGCATCATCCCAGGGTCCCAGGATCGAGTCCCGCTTCTCCCTCAGCCTATGTCTCTGTCTCTCTGTGTCTCTCATGAATAAAATTCTTTTTTTTTTTTTTTAATTTTTATTTATTTACGAAAGTCACACACACAGAGAGAGAGAGAGAGGCAGAGACACAGGCAGAGGGAGAAGCAGGCTCCATGCACCAGGAGCCCGACGTGGGATTCGATCCCGGGTCTCCAGGATCGCGCCCTGGGCCAAAGGCAGGCGCCAAACCGCTGCGCCACCCAGGGATCCCAAAATTCTTTAAATAAATTATTTATATAAATTGGCACAAAAAATTTTTTTTATATAAATTGGGTACCTGGGTGGCTCAGTCAGTGAAGCATCTGCCTTTGGCTCAGGTCATGATCTCAGGGTCCTGGGAGTGAGCCCCAAGTCAGGCTCCCTGCTCAGCTAGGAGTCTGCTTCTGCCTCTGCCCCTCCCCCGTTCACTCCTATGTGCTCTAATAAATAAATACAATCTTTTAAAAGATAACATAAATGAATGTTCATAAAATTATTTCTGCTAACGTCGTCCTGGTGATATCTGTGGGTTCTTTTGTGATGCACCGTATTTTCCTGAGGTTATTGGCATCTTCTTTCTAGGGGTGTGGTCATTCTCTTCACAGAGCCTCCTCCCCCCTTCCATCTTTTTCTTCTTTTCCTCTTCCTCCTCCTCTTCCTCCTGTCCAGCACAAGTGTGGCTGGAGCCCCCCCAGCAGAGTGGGCCTTCTCCGTGTCCCCCTGCCACCAGTAGAGGCCTGCGTCCAGCTCCATGCAGAGGCCCGCACATTGCAGGCATTTCTTTGTGGCAGAGCTGAGCTGAGCTTTCAGGTGTGCTGCTGAAAAGGACCTGTTCAGGCTTGTCCACCTCCATCTCTGCTCTGACCTGCAGCCTGCCTTCATGCCCAGCTGTCCACATCTGGTCGGTGCTGGTCTCCATCAGCCGTGCATCGCTGCCTCTTCCTTTGTAAAACTTCAGTCCTCTTTCTTTTCCACTGGCCTGTAGCCTGTCAGTGACTGGCTGTCCCGTGTGCTCTGTGCTGTTGGGTTTGTGTCCCAGGTCTGGGGGCTGTTAGTGATGACCGGCATCCCTTGGCTCGGGGTTGTTGACATCAGTCATTTGTGTTGGAAGCACTTGAAGCGGTACTGGGTGAGCGGTCCTGACCGGCTGCACACATAGCCGCCTGTGTCACCTCACTCAGCATGCTGGTGACCTGTTAACAGAAAGGCTCCTACCGCACAGCAAGCCTGTGTCACCCCAGGGTCCTCATGGGGCCCCCACCACTGCCTCGTAGGCCTTCCCTGTGTTCATGTCCATGCCTGTCCTTGGAGAGGTCCTTCTTAGAACTTCTGTAGGTCTTTCCATAATTTATGCTCAGTATAACTGAAAATTCATCTTTCTTGTGAGAGTTCTTCAAGGAGTGTTGGTTGTCAGGCTTATCAGGGTGTGTTTGATTTCAGGTGATTCTGTTCTTGAAGAAGAAGGACAGGTTCCTCAGCCTGGTGTTAAAGCACATCGGCACCTCAGCCCTCATGGACCTGCTGCTGCGCCTGGTCAGCTGTGTGGAGCCGGTGGGGCTCCGGCAGGAGGTCCTGCATGTGAGTGTGCGGCCCGTCCTCTCTGAAGGCCTCTGCCTGTCCGCGTGTGCTTACAGGCTCCCTGGGCGCCTAGTGAGTGGCTCAGGGAGGCCAGAGTTGGGTGAAGGAGCTCAGAGACCCCTGGAGTGTCCCTCCCTCCCAACTTTCCCCCCAGTATGACTTTCTGTCTCTAGGGTTCCCAGGGGTTCTCGTCCAGGCTTGTATTTGAGGCTGGGTCTGTGACCTGCACCTTTGCTGCTGTACTGCCTCAGTCTGTTCAGAAGAGAAGTGCAGAGTGTTGCTTTCCTCTTGACACTCGGTGGAGAAGCAGAAGAGGGCTTTCCTCACCACCACCCCCAGGCCCCGGCTCTACGCCTGGCACATACCCTCTGAGCAAAGCACTGGCTGACAAGGATTCCATGTGGGGAGAGCAACAAAGACCAAGCAGGCCTGTATTTTGTCCTAGAGTCCATGCATGTGTCTGCCCTGACAGGCTCACAGTGAGAGGAGTGGTCATAGCTCCCTGAGGGCTTTCCTAGAAAACTGGAGAATTCTAATCTCAGAGAAACCAGGAAATCAGTGCTGGATAAGCTGTTCACTGCTGTTTGGCAGGTTTTATTTGTAATGCAATTTAAAATAAAGCATTGGTTCTTCTTGCCCACTTCCCAGCTCCTGGCATCGGGTGACAGTTGTCATCAAGGTGGCCGTCCTCACGCTCAGGTTCATCATAGAGCTGCCTCTGCAAAGGATTAATCGTGTTAGCTAACATGGGGTAGTGAATGCAGCATCAGTGTCAGCTGTTAACAGCAAAACGCCTGCATTAACTCCTTGCAGAGCAGCCACGGAGGCAGATCTTCCAGGTTTGGAGGAGGAAGTGCACCGGCCTTTCCTGAGTGCCCAGCACCTTTGGGCCTTGAACGGTGCTGGACTCTTAGTCCTCACAGCGCCCTTGCTGCTGCCCCAGGCCTCTGTGCTTCTTCTGGTCTTGGAAAGGCCCCCCAGTGCCACAGAGAGTGGAGCACAGCAGGACCTCCAGGTGTAGCCAGGCTGTGCCCTGGGGAAGAGCCCTGCTGGTGCTTGAGTGGTTCCAGGCTCCAGCCCCTTCTGTCTTCAGAGATTTCCTGAAGACAGTATGTTTAAGAGTCCAGCACTGGGACATAAGGACCATGGTTCTCTTCTTCATGGACTTTGGGTCACTACTACTTCTTTTTGGGTCTGAATGGACACATATGTTGGACAAAGAATCTCTGTCCCTGCAACCTGGCATGTGGATTTCTTCTGCACCGAGGGACTTGCCTTCTGTTGAGTTAGATGTGAACAGCATCATTAACAGGCCTCTTTTTCCCTTTCAGTGGCTTAATGAAGAGAAGATCATCCAGAGACTTGTAGAATTGATCCATCCAAGTCAGGATGAAGATGTGAGTATGGCCCCTCACTCAGGGCTGTTGGAGAGTGCTCTCTGCTGCTGTGGGGGCACGTGCCCCTTTCCTCAGATGAGGACCAGTTAGATGCTTTTCTTCCTTTAACCAAGCACTGACTTCTAGACTATTTATTTTCAATAAAAAAGTAATACCTATATTTTGTAAAAAGTAACAGAACTAAATTAGTTACATCTCTGGCTGAGTAGTAACAGATTACTCCAAAACTTAGTTGCTTGTAACAGAAAGTATGTTTTTATTTCTGTTTCTATGAGTCAGGGACCTGGACGTGGCTTAGTGGGTGCTCTGCCTAGGGTCTGTCACAAGACCGTGGTCCAGGCTCAGCGGGGGGGGGGGGGGGGGGGGATCCGTTTCCATGGTCACCAGCAGGGCAGCTCACAACATGCTGCTGGCTTCCTTTGGAGTAAGCATCATGGAAGTCCTTTTTCTGCAAACTCATCTTGGAAGGAATGGTCCAGGAGCACCTGTGTGGCTCAGTTGGTTAAATGTCTGCCTTTGGCTCAAGTCATGATCCTGGGGTCCTGGGATCGAGCCCCGTGTCAGCGGGGAGTCTACTTCTCCCTCTCCCTCTGCTCCTCCCTTATGCTTCTGCTCACTCTCGCTCCCTCTCTTAAAGAAATAAGATCTTAAAGAAAAAAAAGAAGAAGAAGAAGAAGGGACAGTGTATTGTGGGTGTGTTCTGCTCTCTAAGAGGGAGTGGCTGGGTCCAGCCTATGCTTGAGGAGGTGGGATTTATGAGGGCGTGAGCTCTGGGAGGAAGGCCCCCACTGCCAGTGTGGAAGCATGTGGGATGGCAGTGGGGCTTCCTGTCTTGGCCCCCTGCCCACTCCCTGCAGGAATCACTGTTGAGAGTTTGGAGTATATCCTGAAAGGCCTTTCTGTGCCTGATAAAAGCCAACATACGCTCCTGCCCTCAGCAGTTTGAGAACAGTGATGCCAACTCGTGTGTGAGCCCTCTCTGTGTCCCGGCCGCACTGTTTTCTGTTCCTGTGTGCCTGTCGGACAGCTGGGTGAGGGGACTGTGCTCCAGACCAGGGGGTGCCCCTCCAGCTGTTTGAGTGCTGGGGGCTGACTGGCCTGCTCCCGGGTTAGAGGCAGGGGTGAGGCCACAGGGACCACCTGGCTGCTTTTCATTTCTCCCTAAAATAGTCCTGCATGTGCTTCCTTTAGCTTAGAGCCCCCACGACATGCACATCAGTGCTGTGTGTTCTGAGGCTCCCGGCAAGGAGCCAGGGCCGAGTTTCTCTCTAGTCAGTTATCTGCATTGCTAAACTCCCCAGTGTTGCAAGGGCACCATCCAGTCTTCACCGACTAAGGATTAGTGTTGCCCAGAAGAGTCGAGGCCTCTTCTTTTCTCTGTGGCACCTGCCTTTTTCCATTAGCTTGTAGGACTTCTCCTGAATGTTACCAGCTAGGTTTTAATATTTAAAGTATGAATTTGAAATACAGTATCAGTAACGAAGTCATATATACAGTGTATTTTACAGTGGTTCCAGGGGTGGAGCAATGTCTGTGTAGTGTATTTAACCCTTAAGAGAACCCCATTTGGTCTGTACAGCAAAAGGTCTGACTAGATTTGCATTCTGACATCAGAAAGGCCCACCAGGCATTTCTGAGACGGACCGGTTCAGAGTCCTGCGTCCTGAGAACTGAGCAGCGAGTGGGGCAGCTCTACTGACCTTTTTCAGCGCTGAGGAGAGTGCTGCATCTCCTTTTCCTTCCAGAGACAGTCCAATGCCTCTCAAACCCTCTGTGACATCATCAGGCTGGGCAGAGAGCAGGGCAGTCAGCTGCAGGAGGCTCCAGAGCCCGACCCCCTCCTCGCAGTGCTGGAGTCGTGAGTGCTGGCTGCATTATGGGTGCCTGGCTGGGTGGGTGCGGGGTCTTTCTGAGTCACTAGGAGGTCCCCAGGCCCTTCCTGGAGCACCAGCAGATGCTGCTGCTGCCTCTGATTCAGATTCTGATGAGCTGGCTGTGACATAGCCCGTCTGGCTCACTGGATAGACTTGTGTCTCCTGGGAGGGCTCTCCAGGCAGGTCCAGTGACTCCAGGCCAGTAGGGGCAGGAATGTCCTGAGAACCCTGGGTGCCTGGTGTGGAGCCCGAGCAAAGCCCATTCTGGGTTTAGGGGGGTTACTCCTTCTTGGGGAGGAGAGCTGGTCCTTTGGATGTGGGGCTGTGCATCTGCTCCAGCAGCAGTGAGCTCTGCGTGTGTCTGACAGGCAGGACTGCGTGGAGCAGCTTCTGAAGAACATGTTTGATGGAGACCAGACTGAGAGCTGCCTCGTTAGTGGGACTCAGGTGTTACTTACCTTGTTGGAGACCAGGCGGGCTGGGTGAGTGATGGGGGGCCTGGCTGCGTGGCATGTTTCACTACTTGTTATGTAAATAATCACACGGGTAGACTCATTGAAAAGGTAAATCCGCAGCCTCTCTGACCTTGGGTATCCGAGGTGTTCCCGCCTCGGTCTGAAGGCACCAGTGTCAGCAGCTTCCCAAGTGTTCCTGCGTGTGTGTGTGTGTGTGTGTGTGTGTGGAACAGGTGTGGCCAGTTCCAGCATGTGGGGGGGCTGGTGCCGGGTGTGCACGTGCGTGCGTGTGCATCTCTGCTCTGCTCGTCCAGTTGTGTGCTGTGGTGACCTGTCTCCTGGGGTGACTAGTTCTCTTATTTCCTTGTTCTGGAGGGAGCCTCACTGAAGCCCCAGCGCGGATTAACTGGATGTAAACCGCAGCAACAACAAAAGAACAAAATGACAAGACATTGGGTTAATGTTGGTAGTGAGATTAGAAGCAGTTTCTCATTCTCACGCTCTCTGGGAACCAGTACGCAGCCGTTAGTGTATTCCCTAAAACTAGAGTGATACTGCTGTCATTGTTTACTCTGGTCAGGCCACCAGAATGTTGACCGTTCTTGTCTTTGTGAACTCAGGAAGCCTGGGCCTGTTCTAGGGGATGTGGGGGCTCCTCTGCAGGCCTTTCTCAGCCTTGGCTGAGTTGAACGGACAGCGTGAAAATGACCCATAAAAGCAGAGATTGGGATGCCTGGGGCGCTCTGTCGGCTAAGCACCTCTTGGTTTCAGCTCAGGTCATGACCTCAGGGTCCTGGGGTTGAGTCCATTTTGGGGGTGCAGACGCCCAGTGGGGAGTCTGTTCGGATTCCCCGTCCTGCCCTGGTGTGCCTCCCCCCACTTGTGGTTCTCTCAAAAATAAATATATTTTTTTAAAAACCCACCAAAACCACGGGTGAGCCAGCTGATTCTCTTTTCTATAACTGAAAAAAGTTTATATGAATATCTCAGAGAAATTAGTTTTAAGAAGCTAGAGGGACAGTGTGGCATCCTGTCTCCTGTTTCTCAGCCAAGGAGTGGGAACCATGGTGAATATTTCCAAAACGGGGAGAGGGGGACAGAGATGGTTCCAGTGAGCATGAGCGGCCGGCCGCCTGCCTGGTGGGGATGAGGGGGCTGCCCTTAGCCGTCACCTGGGAATGTTTTCTAAAGGCCAGTGTTGCCTTTCTCTTCTCTGTACCATGAGCAGAGAAGTCGGGGGGCAGGGTGAAACAGGATGGGGGTGTGTCCCCCGTGTCTCCATCTGCTGTCCTCATCCACAGGACAGAGGGCTTGGTGGACTCCTTTTCTCAGGGACTGGAAGGGCTGTGTACCATCAGCAGCAGCGTACTGCATGGCATTGAGCCACGACTGAAGGACTTCCACCAGCTTCTGCTCAGCCCGCCAAAGGTAGGTGAACTTCTGGTAGGTGCCTGTGCGGGTGTTGTGGGCGGGATGATTTGCAAGCAGAGGACCCTGCACCCCGCTTGAGAACCACCAAGCAGGTGCCAGGAGCATGTTTTCACACCTTCATCTGCTCAGTGTCCATCTCTGCTCTGGGGTAAGGCCTAGGGTGTGGACATTTTGCACCCTCCTCCCAGATGACTCTTGTGCTCTGAAATAGGGGTCATCTGAGAACCTATGTTAACTGTGGGTCTGGCCTTCAAGTCAGGGGCCATGGGGCCCGGGGTCAGGTAGGGCACAGGGTTGGCTTTTGCCCAGCTCAGGAGCTCCAGGCAGTATGCGGCTCAGGTAGAGAAGGGCTCAGTCACTTAGCCGCCTGCCACCTCGCTCACCGTGGAGCCCCTTCCCCTTTCCTGGGTGCATCTCAGCACCCACCACGCTCTCCTGCACGGCTTATTTTATTTATCAACTTATCGTCTGCCTCTCCCACTAGAAAGTGAGCTTCATGAATGTAGGGATTCTGGAACATTTGGTTAATGAGAAGGTAGACACATCATGCTGCATGCGTGGGGTCAGGAAAGACCTGTGTTCAGTGTGACAAGGTTGCTGTTAGCCATCTCCTCTGAGCGCGTTAGCAGGGTTAGCTCAGTGTCCTGATGAGACTGTGTCCCCCAGAGAACTGGCCCAACCTTGGACACATCTCATGAGCTGAGGTGCATATCTCTTTACTTGATTTGCTGATACCAGAGAGTTCTGGGCTTCTGGGGGCAGTGGACCACCATTGCTTACTGTTTTGTGAGGCGCTAAGGGGAGTGGGGGGGGGGGTTCCTAACCCTGCTGACCCTTCTTTCCTCTTGCAGACAGTGCTGCCTGGAGGAACCTCCACGTACGCATCCTTATGCATCCCCAGGCTGGGCCATGTCATGGAGTAGTGGCCCTGGCCCTTTGAGCAGTTAGCACCAGAGCTAAGAGAGGCCTGCAGTGGTCATGCTGATTGCAAGGCTCTAACGGGTGATGCTTCTGTGTTTGTAGAAAAAAGCAATCCTGACCACCATTGGCGTGTTGGAGGAGCCCCTGGGGAATGCCCGTCTGCATGGTGCCCGCCTCATGGCTGCACTGCTACACACAAACACACCCAGCATCAACCAGGAGCTCTGCAGGCTCAACACCATGGGCTTACTGCTGGTGAGCGACTTGTGCAGTCTGCAGCGGGTGGGCAGACTGGGCAGGGTCCAGCAGAGTGGGCAGCTGGACCTCCGCATCCAGACAAGGGTCTACCCAAGGGAGGCTTTGGTTCGGTCCCAGAACAGACGCGGTCTGTGCAGAGAGACCAATTTCCCGGACCCATCCCAGGGCCGACCGCGCAGGTCGCTGGTGAAGCACACGGGGCGACAGCGGGCAGGCCTTGCCGTGGGCTCATGGAGGATGCTCTGAAAGCAGAGGGCAGATTTCAAACCCAGTCTGAAGGAAAGGGGAAATACAGTCCATCTCCTTTCTGATTTCTGCCTAAGGTCAAACTTCCGTTATAGCTCTTCAACATAAAACATCCTAAAAGAGCAGCTGCTGGTCACCCACTATAGAAGGCCACCCTAGTGCTTCTTGTCCACAGCACAGCCTCGGTGCCTGAGGGAGAGGGTCAGGCAGGCAGGGCTGGCCCTGGGCAGCTGCTGTGGACAGAGGGTGCATCACCCCAGGTGTCAGCCGTGAGCAGATGCAGTCTTCAGTCTTGTATTTTGCCTTGCTGTAGGGCCTCTACTCCTGGAGGGCTGGAATCTTCAAAAAATTGAATCTTTATCCCAGAAGGAGTCAGCCTTGGAAGCAGGCCTGAAGTCTGACTATAAATTTCTTCCAGTGTTTGGACTCCCAGCCCAGATACGGATCAGGGGTTGAGTTATGAAAGGCCTCCTTTCCTTTTCCCTCTCGGCTTTTATTTTATTGTGGTAAAATACATATAACAGAATTTACCAGTTTTATAATTTCTAAGTGTACAATTCAGTGGCCTTAACTACCTTCACAGTGTTGTGTGGTCCTCACCACTGTTTCCAGAACTCCCCACCCCGCACACTGAAGCTGTGTCCCCATCACACACCCTCCGCCCCCGACACCCGCGCCACCAGCTCCCCTGTCCCCCCAAGTCTGACCACTGCATGTGCCTCCTAGAGGTGGAACCCTATGGGATTCGTCCTTCTGTGTCTGGCGTAGGTCACTGAGCACAGCGTCCTCGGGGCTCACCAGGTGGGGGCGGGTGTCTGCGGCTCCTTCCTTAGGGCCGAGAATGGGCCACCCTGTTGCTTGCTTCCTCCGCTGGTCTGCTGGGGTAACGCTGCGGCAGACGCGGCTGTGCAGGGGCTCATCAGAGTCCCTGCTTTCAGTTCTTTCCTCGAGACAAGGAATGGATGGGTCCTCTTGTGCGGCTTCAGGAGGAGCCAGCACTTTCCCACAGCAGCCGCTCTGTTTTACCAGCCATGTGGGAACTCTCCAGTTTCTCCACATCCTCACCAACACGTGTTTCCTGTTTATTGGTTTTGTTTGTTTTTTAATAATAGCCATCCTCGTGTTATGAAGTGGTATTTCTCTGGGGATCGTGCTTTGCATTTCCCTAATGATTATCTTTGGAGAACCGTTTGTTCAGGTCCTTTGTCCATTAAGTGGCTTGTTTGGTTTTTTTTTTTTTTTATGGTTGAATAGTAGGAGCTCTTTGTATATTCTCTGTGTTAAAATTTAGCAGATACATGATTCAAAAATCTTTTCTTCCGTTCTCTGGATTATTTTCACTCTCTTGATAGTATCTTTGACCCAAAAGTTGTAAATTTTTATAAAGTCCAACTTACCTATTTTTTTCTTCTATTGATTGTCTTTTGGGTGTCATATGCAAGAAATCATTGCCAGAACTGTCATGAAGGTTTCCCATGTTTTCTTTTTCTTTTCTTTTTTTTTTAAGTTTATTCATTCATTCATGAGGCAGAGACACAGGCAGAGGGAGTAGCAGGTTTCCTCTGGGGATCCCGATGTGGGACTCGATCCTGGGACTCCAGGATCACGCCCTGGGCTGAAGGCGGTGCTTAACCACTGAGCCACCCAGGCATCCCAAGATCGGCTTTTCGATCTTTTTCAAGATTTGCCTCTTAGGATCCCTTTAGATTCCATACAAATTTTAGGATGGGTTTCCTATTTCTAAATTTTTTTTTTAATTTTTTATTTATGATAGTCACACAGAGAGAGAGAGAGAGGCAGAGACACAGGCAGAGGGAGAAGCAGGCTCCATGCACCGGGAGCCCGACGTGGGATTCGATCCTGGGTCTCCAGGATCGCGCCCTGGGCCAAAGGCAGGCGCTAAACCGCTGCGCCACCCAGGGATCCCGGGTTTCCTATTTCTATCCCAAAAAATGCCAGTGGGATTTTGATACATATTACATTAGTTTGTAGATCTGGTTTGGGTAGTACTGTTATCCTAACAAAACAAAGTTTTCCAGTCCATCCATGAACATGGACGACGTTCCATTTGTTAAGGTTCTCTTTCTTTCAGCAGTGTTTGTAGTTTCTAGTGTATGAGTCTTTTCATTTCCTAGGTTTTAATTTATTCTTAAGTATTTTATCCCTTTGAACATTACTACAAATGGAATTGTTCTTTAATTTTTTTAATCTAAATTGTTAGTGTGTGGAAATACACTAATCTGTGTGTTGATTTTGTGTCCTACAACTTTGCTGAACTTGTTTATTAGCTCTAACAGTTTATGTGGAATCTGTGCATTTTCTGCATATACGATTGTATCGTTTGTGAAAAGAGGTAATTTTACTTCTTTCTTTCCAGTTTGCACACCTTTTATTTCTGTATCTGGCCTAATTGCTCAGTTAGAACTTCCAGTGCAACACTGAGAGAGTGGGCTTCCTGCCTCATCCTTCATCGTAAAGAAACAGCTTCCAGTCCTTCACCATTGAGTGCGGTGGTTGCTGCTTGCCAGCCACATATCCCTTATTGCATTGAGATTTCCTTTTATTGCTAGTGTATATAGCAATATAAGTGTTTTGTATGTTGTCAGATGTACTTTCAGTATCAGTTGAGGCAATTATGTGTTTCCCCCTTTATTTTGTTAATATGGTACATTACATTTCGTTTTCAGATGTCGAACCATCCCTGCATTCCAGGAATAAATCCCACCTGGTCACAGAGCATAGTTCCTTAATATGCTGCTGAGTCTGGTTTGTTAGTATTTTGTTGAGGATTTTTGCATCCGTGTTCATAAGGGACATTGGTGTGTAGTGTTCTTGGGATGTCTTTGTCTAGTTTTGATAATTTTGTCTAGTTTTCTATGATAATCCTCATAGAAAGAATCAGAAAGTGTTCCTTCTTTTGGGGGGAAGAGTTTGAGAAGGATTGATGGTGTTGATTTTTCTTTAAATGTAATAATATTTGGGAGAATTCACCAGTGAAGCCATCTGGCCTAGGTTTGTTTTTTTTTTTACTGGGAGGTGGGTCTGACTCTGATGAGGATGAGGAAACATCTGAGGCCATCTCCAGGATCACTCAGGGTTATACCGGCAGAGAAGGTAAACCTGGGAACTGTGTCAGGCAGGTGGGCTTCCTGCCTTGAACCATTGCTCAAACCCTTGGTGTGAAGGAGGGGCCCATACTCCTATCTTGGGGTGGCATCCATACCCTATCTTCCCACCCCATTCCCCCACCCCACACACCATGTCCTCCTCCTTCCTCGTGGGCAGCAAAAGGCCTGGGACACAGGCTTCCGTAGTCACTGCTGTGAGAGAAGGCCAAAGGGATGTGGACAGGCACGCTTGTGTCACCCCTCTGTGCTGCTGGCACATGGGGCCAGAATCCTAGGTGGGCTGCTGTGCCCACTTGGTCTAGGGGAGGGGACAGCCACCTGCATTCAGCCTCCCCTGGCCAGTGGCCTGTGCAGTTGGGGTGGGCCCACTGGGTTCCCTCAGGGCGTGTCCACTGTGCACACCTCCCTGAATACAGTCCCTGTTCGAGAACTTAATGTACTTCCAGTAATTCATGAGTCAAAGACAAAATGATAAAGGAAGAAGAGTAAAAATACTATGTAGCAGAATGTGTACCATGTATTTAAGGAATTTAAGGTGGATACTCCAGGTGGTGCAGCCTGTTGAGGACACCTGAGAAAGAAAAAGAGGCTAAAAATTAATGAGTTAAGCTTTTGACTTAAGGACAAAAAGATGTGGTTAGATGAGAGCAGAGATGAACGAGAGTGCAGCACTGCAGCTGAGATGGAATGGTCAGGGTCGGGGCTCCTGCTGGGTGGTCAGGGCACGGCGATCCCCTCCCTCTGTGGTCCCGCTGCAGGAGGACACTGGTCCAAGGAGTTTCCCCTGTCCTCTCTTCACCCCAGGACCTGTTCTTTAAGTACACTTGGAATAACTTTTTGCACTTCCAAGTGGAACTATGCATAGCCGCTATTCTGTCCCACGCTGCCCGGGAGGACAGGGCGGAAGCCAGCAGACCGGAGAGCGGGGTGGAGCCTCTGCCCGGGAGTGGGGACCCAGAGACCCCCCAGCCTGCTGCCAGCCGCCCCGAGAACACTATGGTGACTCATGTAAGTCCAGGAAGTGTCCTGCGTGTCCCTGCATGCCGGCCCCGCCCAGCGTGTGTGGCTGTCCGCTCCAATACAGGCTGCCCGTGGCCACCCCGACCCTCCAGGGCACGATGTGCTGCCCTCCCTCCACCCACGAGATTGAGAGTCACACAGGAAGGGTCCATGTTTGCCAGGGCTGCTGTGCTGGGGGACCAGGGGCAGGGCCCCGAGTGGGGGGCCACTCACCAGAGGGGTGAGGGCGCCTGATGCTGCCCTGTGATCTCCTTCCAGGCCAGTCCACCGTATCTTGTCGAGCTACTACTGCCGGGAGAGAACCCAAAGGGAAATGCAAGGGAAACAGAATGTGTTCCATTCTCATGAGAAAATGTTCTGGGATTATGGACCTTTGGAAACTACACTCCCTCTCTTTTCCTCAGCTCTTCCTGCCCCATGAGTGCATGGCAGGAAGCTCACCTCCAGGACTGCCCCAGCTCTTCCTGAGCCCCGAGTGAGCACACCTGGTGTGGGTGTCTGTGTCTCCTCTGCCTGGAACAGCAAGCCTTGTGTCTGGCAGACAGTAGGCCTTAGCATTTTCTAAGGAGAAGAAACAAAAAAAAAAAAGAAGAAACAAACACGTACCCAGCTGGGTGCCGTGCAGAAGTGGCACAGATGCCCCTCCCTATGTCAAGGAGCCGGCTCAGAGATGCTTCCCTGGGAAGGCCGGGGGCTGTAGGGCCAGGGGCCTGGCAGACCCCATAGAAGCTGTGGTTGAGCGAGTCCTGCCGTATGCAGGCTAACAGCAGCCCAGGAGGTGGACAGCTGGGAGCAGGAAGGGGGTGCAGGGGCCTGGAGCCCAGTGAGGGAGCCTCCCCCCTCCCCCCCCCCCCCCCGATGGTGAGGCCCTGTGTAGGGTGGGGTGTGAGCTGGGTCCCAGAACAAATGTGCAGGCACAGGACACAGGATCCTGGCCCAGAAGCCAATGGATGCCCTCAGGCCTAATCATTGCTTCTAGACAGAGAAGGTGGGAGGACAGCACAGAGGAGGAGTGGAGCTGGGCAGCCCTATGGGGCCTGGGGCAGCACCTGCCCTTGCTGCGTGGTAGGGACAGCAGGGAGCCCACGGCAGTATCCCCTTAACCCGCGCGGTGCAGGTTGCAGGGGGTAGCCTGTGGACCCTGACCTGTGTCACCTACCCCCCAGCTGTTCCAGAAGTGCTGCCTGGTCCAGAGGATCCTGGAGGCCTGGGAAGCCAACGACCACGCACAGTAAGAACCCACAGGGTGCTGCGGGGGTGCCTGAGGGCCCAGTGTGGGGGTCCTGCTCCCGGGAGAACACCTGGAGCTGCTGCCGCCCAGGGAAAGTTAGGGCCCCAGGTGACCAGAGGAGACGGGCAGAGCAGCTCCATCCCCAGCACTGCCCTCCCCCTCCATCAGCAGAGACCCCAGTCTTACCCCACAGTGTGTCCTCAGTCCTCCCATCTCCTCACCCCAGCCACCAGCCGGTTCTCTTACTGAGCCCCAAAACCTCAGAAGTGCATCGAGGCTACTTCCTGCTTTTTCTCCTGCACTCCGCTGGGAGCTTTGTGAAGCACCGGTGGTCCCACCCCGCCACAAGGTCTCAACCACCCAGGTCACCCAAGGTGTGGCCTGCAAGGGCCATGTGGGCAGCCTCAGCCCCGACCGAGCTCCTGGGAGCTGTCCGACCTCACCTGGGCCACGGCTCACATCCTGCTGTCACAGAACCCACCAGTTTGCCGAGACAGGGCCATCTTCCCTTCCTTTGGCCCCGTCTCTGCAGCGCCCACTATAGGCCCCTGCAGAGCCTCATCTGTATAGTCCATGTATTTGTGCACATGGGTACCTGTGGGGGGAGGACTTCATGCTGCCACCAAGGGGTTCACAACATCCCAGAGGTTAAGGCGACAGGCCGGGAGGCCTTGCCCTGGCCCAGCCCTCCGCTCCCTGTTAGCTTGTGCCACCAGGTGTTCTCAGCTCCCTCCAGCAGGCTGGGCTCACTGGCTCAGGGTTGACAGAGGGTGTGGTGGGAAGTGGCTCTGCCCACTGTACGCCCACGAGCTGCCTTTGTAGCTGGGGGAGCATTTTACGTCTCCCTAACCCAGGGAGGAGTTTAAGACCTGCCCTCCTGCTGGGTCGGGGGTGTGACTGGGGATTCAAAGCTGTGTGTGATGGGAACGTGGACGGCAGCCAGGCTGTGGGCCTCAGAGCGCACGGAGCTCGGTCTGGAGCTGTGACCGGCCAGCTCCCAGCCGTCCCGGCCCCACCCACGTCTGTGTCCTGCCCGTGTCGCGCTCGGTCGGCCCCCATCAGCACAGAGCAGGGATGTCCTGCATTTTTGTCTAAGTCCTCTGTCCCAGTGGGTGTTCCTTTGGGTCAGCCAGCCTGGGCGAAGCTGGGAGGGCCTCTGGAGCCGGACAGCTCAGGGGTGTCTGGGTGTGGGGTGAGGGGCACGGCGCTGAGGCCCCACGTTGCCCTGCTGCTGGGGGGGTGGCATCTGCCTCGTTAGCACTTCCTGGTGAGGTTGGAGTGATTGGCTGGCACACAGCAGGTGCTCTCCAAACAGAAGGGGCCCGCAGGGAAGGCTGTGAGGAAGGACCCGCAGGGGGCAAAGGTCAGGCCCTGGGGACGCACAAGGAGGAAAGGAGGAAAACCCAGTGGTCCCCTTGAAAACCCACTTCCTTTCAGGGCAGCGGGTGGCATGAGGCGCGGCAACATGGGCCACCTTACCCGGATCGCCAACGCGGTGGTGCAGAATCTGGAGAGGGGCCCCATGCAGACCCACATCAGCGAGGTCATCCGAGGTGAGCCCTCCCTGCCCTCGTTGCCCTCCTGGCAGCAGGAGCCCTGTGGTGGGTGTTGCTGCTGCCTGTGACCCCTGACTGCCACCTCCTGCCCTCAAGCGCCCCCAGCAAGTGGTATCAGGACACGCTGCTTAACCAGGTGGGCCTGGGTCGCGGGGTTGGTCCTCCTTGTGCCCAGAGACCATGTCAGGCGCCTGCAGGGCAGCTCGTGGCTCGGGAGCCAGCACTGTGCTCTATCCAGGGACCCCGAGGCCTGCCTGGACGCCACCCCCCTCTGCCTCAGGCAGCTTTGCAGACCTTTCCAGCCAAGTCGGGGGAGCCGGGGGAGGTGGCCTCCATGCTCCAAGAGGGGGCTGTGGGCCCTGAGCCGAGGCAGCCTCTCCTCTGGTTGGGCCTCACCTCTGCCCTCACCCCGAGACACTTGCCACCCTCTCAGCCTGGGGCCAATACTCACCCCTCTTTCTGGCCCTCTCATGCCCTGGCCTGGTCTGCAGGCCCTGGGTGCCGGGCCTCGTGAGCTGAAGAGGGCCCAAGGGGGTCTTGGTTAGACCGGAAGGCGGGCAGCTGGGAGGGCCCGAGTGGCCCTGCCAGGGTGGACGATGCCTGGGCCAGCCTGAGCAGGGGGGTGGAGAGGCCCCGGAGCTCGCAGTGGGCAGATGGGGGGATGCACGAGTGAGCCGAGGAGGCGAAGGGTGGGCAGAAGCCAGGACCCCCCCAGGGCGCTGGGGCTGTGTTCACAGCAGCTTCACGACCAGGACCGTCCTCCCTCCTCAGCCCTGGGTGGGATCTTGTGCCCTGTGAGTGGTGTTCACACAAGAGGCTGAGCCGCCTGGTGGGGTCCCTCCAGGGGTGTGGGGAGATGGTCGTGCAGGGCCCCAGTGCCCTGAGCCTGGAGAGGGCATGGGCAGGTGTTCAGCCCATCCCCCACTGTGCAGCTGAGGAAGCCTCACTGGAAGCCTCTGGGCTGGTTGTGCAGCAGGTGTAGACCTGTGGTCTTGGCTCACTGGCTGCCTGCCCCTGCCCCCCAAGAGAGTCCCTGCTGTGGTCCCTCTGGCCAGAAGCTCTGGGTGGCCGTCCAGGATGGGAGCAAGGGGCTGTGCTCGGTCCATGGCCTCCAGGCTGGTGTCTGGCCCGAGGAGGCTCCCCACAGAGGGACAGTTTGGGGTGCGGGAGGTGAGCCAGCAGCTCTCTGTCCTGGTCTCACGTCACTCAGCTGTGAACTTTCCAGAACACAGGTGCATGGGATGTACTGAAAGGGCCGGGGAGGGCGGAGGACGCGGCCAGGCTGTAGCCCCCAGTGCTGAGGTTGGGCCCCACCCCGCGAGCGCCCCTACGGGATCCCTGGGCACCCTTCCAGCAGCCGCCCTGTGTGCCCCGCTGCCGTCCCCTGGCTCCCCAGCACTGCTCCCTTGCAGGGCTCCCCGCGGACTGCCGAGGGCGCTGGGAGAACTTTGTGGAGGAGACCCTGGCGGAGACCAATCGCAGGAACGCTGTGGACCTGGTGAGGGGCTCGGCTGTGCTGCTACTTGGCGTCGGCTGGCGCTGGGGCCACGCCCTCCTGGGTGCTTGTGGAACGTGCGTGTGTGCGTGTGCACCCATGTGGCCCAGCCAGGTGCAGTGGGTCCCTGGTTCCGCGTCCCGCTTCAGATCCCGGGGCCCCTACCGCCTCAGCAGAGCGGGTGTCAGCCCCTCCCCTGACCCCTTAGGTGCCCTGCTGCGTCCTGGGGCTCCTGGTGCCCCAGGCCCAGTGTGTGCTACGCCACAGGGAGGGGCAGGGGGCAGGAGCCCCGGGACAGCGGGGCTCACATCCACCCGCTCTGGCTGTTTCAGGTAAGCACCCACCACCTTCACCCCTCGAGTGAGGATGAGGACATGGAGGGCGCTTTCCCTAATGAGCTGTCCCTGCAGCAGGTGCGTGTGGCCGCTCTGCACACTCAGGCAGCCCTTTCCCGCCCTCGGCGGCGCTCAGGCTCCGGGCCGTCCTGCCCAGCGCCTTGCTGAGCTGCAGCAGAAAGCAGCCCAGGGGAGCGTTCTGGTCCCCACGCACCAGGCTCCAGCAGGGGAGGGGCTAGGCGTGCAGCCCCTTGAACGAGGGGGGGCCCCCGAGCCACCCAGTGGATGATCGTGAGACTCGCACGAGGCTGTTTGGACACGACCCTGCGTTCGTGTTCCCCCAAGAGGTTAGGTTGGGAGAAGCCGCGAGGCACCGCTGCTTCCCTGGGAGCGGCCTCGGTCTGAGGCCTACCCTGTGCCACCCCTGCCAGGCTTTCTCGGAGTACCAGGTCCAGCAGATGACGGCCACCTTCGTGGACCAGTTTGGCTTCAATGACGAGGAGTTTGCCGACCAGGATGACAGTGTCAAGTGAGCTCCCAGGATGTGCCCGGGGCACCGTGTCCCAGCTGCCCACCTCGGTCGGGAGCCCCATTTGGATCCCTCATCACTGCCCACTACCTTGTCCCCTGTCCATTTTGGGAGGAGCTGAGTCCTCGGTGTGGCCCTGTCCTGCCTGGGCCTGGAGGCCATTCGGCCACTTCCTGAGCTGAAAGCAAGTGTGACTCAGAGTCACTGTGGGAGGGGCCAGGCTGGGACACCCCCAGGAAGGTAGGTCATCACCGTGCAGACCAGGGACAGAGTGGGCCCAGGGAGGAGGGCAGGGGCCACCCCCTCCGTCAAGGTCCCCGTCTGCTGACACCACGTGGCCGCCTGCAGACACGTCCACCCCTGTGGGCCTTGCTCTGTTCCCTGCGAGGTGCAGCCGGGGGCACGCACGACAGTCCGTGGGGTGTCACAGGCCCTGGCGGCTACGTGCTGAGTGCCCCCCGTGTATTGCAGTGCCCCCTTCGACAGGATTGCAGAGATCAACTTCAGCATTGACGCCGATGAGGACAGTGTGAGTTCCCAGCTCCGTCCTCATTGGACAGGGACAGGGGTGCCGGGTGGGTGGGCAGCCGGAGAGACAGGGCTGCTTCGTGCCTGGGCCCCGTCCTGAGCGCCCCCTGCCTGGCTGAGCCCCGCTGGGAGCCGCGTGTGACCGCATGCGTGCTCATGCTTGCAGCCCAGTGCAGCTCTGTTTGAGGCCTGCTGCAGTGACCACATCCAGCCCTTTGACGATGACGAGGAAGATGACATCTGGGAGGACAAGGAGATGCATTGCATGGCCCGGGTTACGGCCAGAGCCAGGTGTGAGGGCCCCCCAGTCCCCCAGGCCCCTTGATGCAGAGGCCGCAGAACAGTGTGCGCACCCCTAGCCCTGCCCCAGCATGATGCTGTGCGTGCACAGGAGGGGTGGGGCCTGGGTGCCCCTTGCGGAGCTGGCTGGTGGCTGCTCTGACCGTGTGCCCTCCCTAGGTTTGGGGGTCCTCACACCTCAGAGAGCTACTCCAAGAATGGCCTGGAGCGTGGAGGCCAGGATAGGAAGGAGGGTTTGGAAGCCGACAAGGATGCCGGTGCCCCTCTGGCCTCCACCCAGAAGGAAGGGCCTCCTCGCTTGGAGGGTGGCTCAGAAGGTAACTGTGGGGGACATGGGGTTCAGGCGGGGCAGGGGACTTGGTCAGGGACACAGCCCTCTCTGTGTGCTGGGGGCCGCGTGGGCTTGCTGTCTGCCGACTTCCTTGGCACCGGCTTCAGGCAGTGTCCCTGAAGGCGGCAGGTGCTGTGGCTCGGACCCTGGCTGCCCCCGCCCCCATCACAGTGGTGGCCGGTGTCGTCCCCGCCCCCCCCCAGGCCCACCAGGGAAGGCCTGCCCTGCACCACTCCCTGTGGGGCCGACCTGCAGGTCAAGGGTACCTGGACTGCCGTGTCTCCCCAGCAGGCACCTCGTGGAGCGTGTTTGATGAGCCGGGGAACTCGCCAGCGCCGGCCCCGGGAGTGGCCGTGGACGTGGGCTCCAGCGTGTGGGCAGCCAGCACCTCCAGCCCCTCGGCTCTGGAGGAAAAGGGCTGGGCCAAATTCACCGACTTCCAGCCTTTCTGCTGGTGAGCGGGCGGGCCGGGAGGTCACCCCGTGTGTGCCTGGGGGTGGCACCTCCCCGGCGGGGGCTCAGCCTTGCCTTCCGCAGCTCCGAGTCCGGGCCCAGATGCAGCTCCCCAGTGGACACGGGCCACGGCGATGCCCCGGACGGCCCGGACCAGGGCCCAGAGCGAGCCCGTGAGTAGGAGGGGCTCTGAGCACAGGGCATGGGGGACGTGGTCCTGGGCCCCACGGCTCTGTCTCCCTGGGGACACTGACCTGCCTGCGCCCGGCCCTGCTGCCAGGAGCTCTGGCCAGCGGTGAGGGCTTACCCAGCCCAGGCCGGTCTCCCCAGGGCTCCGGGTACACTGTGCCGCCTCGCTGGCCATCCTTGACCCTGGGCCCAGGGAGGGGCTTGGAGCCACGGGCCTGAGGGGGGACAACTGTCCTCATACGGTTCCTAGAAATGGACACATGCACACGTGGGTTTGAGGGCCTGGAGGCCGTGCGCTGTGGCCTCTCCATCCTCCCTGGGCGTCACCAGCACCCTGTGCCCCATCCTGTAGGCCCGGCTTCCCCCTGTGCCTGGAGTGTGTGTGTCACCAGGAAGGCCCCCCTGGTGGCTTCCGACAGCAGTGAGGACAAGACGGCTGGTGCCTTGGAAGCTGTCAGTATGGGTCCCAGCCGGGAGGCCCCCCTGCTGCCCACGTCAGCCCCCAGGTGTGCGGAATGGGGTGCGCGCAGGGCCCCGGGTGCTCACAGACGTCTCCAGCCCCCTGGCGAGGGGAGGGGAGTGGAGCCGGGGCTCCGGTGTTTTGCGGAGATGAGCGCATGACCCCCCCACCGCCCCCCGGAGTCTCAGGGTTGGGGCTGCCCAGGGTCGGGCCCACAGCCCATGCAGCAGGACGGGGTGTCCGCACCCTGCTGGGCCCTGGAGCCCTGACGGGGCATCGCTGGTTCCTCCGCACACACCGCATGCACCGGGGGAGCTGCAGGCCTTGGGGATGGCGCTGCACAGACCCACCCACCCTGGCGGCGTGGTGGGCAGGGCCCGAGAGGGGCGGTGGGGCCTCTGAGGGGCCCTGCGCCTGGGCGCTGACTGGGCTGCTGCTCTCAGGCTCAGGGTGCGCTGGGATCCGCAACGTTGGGGTTCCTGCGAGCCTTCCTGCGAGCCTCCCTGCGAGCCTCCCTCGCCAACTGCCCTCGGCACCAGCCCTGCTCCGAGCCGGTTCTGTGGTCCCCAAAGGCCATGGGCGTCCGGGGCTGGGGTGCTCCCAGTGCTCGTGGGGCTGCGGGGCCGCCATGGGCTCATGCTCGTCTGGGGCTCGGTGACCCAGGCCGCTGTTCCTGGCTGTCCCAGGAGTGCCCGCGGAGGCCAACGGGGGCAGGCCGCTGGGGGTGGGGCTGTCCTGGCCGAGGTGGACCAGGACACCGGAGCCTACCTTTGGCACAGGTTCGAGCCCGCGCTCCCCGTGCCTGTGGAAGCCCCCTGCGCTCCAGCTGCGGCCGCGTCCCCCAGGGCCGCCCCCGCTGCCCTGGCCAGCACCCCCGGGATGACCGCAGCGGGGCCCCCGGCAGCCGTCACCACTGCGGCCCCAGCCACGTGCACAGCAGCTGTCCTGGGGACAGGGACGAAGGATAGGTAAGCAGGGCAGTTGGGGCCGGGGCTGCGGGGCCTCGGGGTGCTGTGGGGCATCAGCCTCAGGAGCTCCCAACCGTGCCTGCCCGCCCCCCCGCAGGAAGATGGACTCCCCGCCACCCGCAGGAGCCGCCTTGAACGGCCCCGTGTGACGCTGCTGCCACCCAGCCACGGCGCGCCCTTAATCGAGGAAACTACCTGGTGATGCAATTTGTCTTTTTTAATTTAATTTTATTTTAAAATAAATGCTGCATTGGTAAAGCTGGCAGTTGGAACCAGTTGGACGGCCCAGCTTGCGTCTCTCCTGACGACCCTGAGTGGGTGTCGAGCCCAGCTCCGCTTACAGCAATAAGGCCTCCGATGTGCTCTGCCTGGGAGCCGGGCAGTCCCAGATGCCGTGCAGCCCGAGGTCATGGATGCCACAGGCTCCGAGCGTCCGTTTTTACCGTTTTTTTTTTTTTTTTTTTTTTTAAACAAACGCAGGAAAGAGCCACGTGTTTGCACTTTTGTGTCCAGCCAGAGCGAAGGGCCTCCCCGGCCCTGGGGACAGACGTGGGTCTGGAGCTGGACTGGCCACGCAGGGCCGTAGCTGCCCGGGGAGCCGGCCTGGAGCCGGGCTGCGAAGTTGACTGCCTTAAAACAAGCCCCTCGTGGCCGAGTGGGCAGTGGGGACACCTGGCGGGGGCGCCGGGGCACAGAGACGGGCTTCAGCAGTGCCAGGTGGGGCAGGGTCTGCGCCTGTGGGAGGGCAGGGCCAGGTCACAGGGTCCTGGGGGGTCTGCAGGATTATTTTGTGTTGAGTCCATTTTTAATGTTCTGATCACCTGACAGGGCACCCAAGACCCCAACTCCCAATAAAAGTTGTGTTATTCTTACTGACAGCCCTGTGTGGTGTGCGGCTGAGAGCCCGGAGCCCCAGCCGGGCCCTTCCCAGCTCCCCCCTCCTGCACCCACTGCACCCCCCTTGGGGTGGTTGGGCGGCCACAGGCCAACAGCTGAGCTGGGGGGGGTGGTCTCCTAATGACTCACCTGACATCACCTGTCTTGCCTGTGTCCACATCTGTTCACCCCCCCCCCCCCAACCACCAGCCACACCTGCTGGGAACCCAGCGCCCAACATCCACCTGGCTGGCTCCTTGTGCAGGTGGGACTCACAGGAGGGAACACGGCACCTGCACCCTGGAGGCCAGCCTCCGTGTGCACCTCAATGGCCATCGCCACCCGTCAGGGTGGGTGGGCACAAAGCAGCAGCCTATGGACCCCCCCACACACACACCATGGGCTCCCGGCACGGGGAGGCGGGCTGAGCGGGCAGAGGACACACAGGATGCGGGTGTTAGTTCTCTTTATAGACTCTGGTTCTGGGAAGGGGCGGCGGCGCCCGGGGACCAGCACGCGGAGGGGGCTGCACGGGGCGGTATTTACAGGCCCACAGGACGTACCGGGTCCGGCCGCTCACCCACGACTCCAAAATAAGTTACCGCGGGCCGGGCGGGCGGGCACTGGCAGGGGCTGTACAGGGGGGGCGGGGGGGCCTCAATACTGTCGAGGGCGGGGGCTGTAAACATGGCCGGGGGGCCCTGCCCACCCCGAGTGGTCTCCACGACGGCCTCAGGCGTCCGACAGGCAGCTCTGGATCTGGTCCACCCACTGCTGGGCTGACAGCACATCCTGGGCACAGAAGTTGTAAACGCGACGCGTCGTCTTCACCTGGGGACAGCGGGTGGATGACTGCACAGCCCGGACTCCCCTGCCCTGTCCCCCCGCCCCCCACCCCTGCCCCGCTCACGTCAAAGAAGGCCTTCTCATCCACAGTCTTGGGGGCGCCCATGGTGGGCGTGCCTGGGGCCACAGCCTCCACTTCCGCCAGGTCGATGACGCCCTTGCATTCCGTATCCACACGGTGGTCATAGTAGCGCAGCTGGGGGAGGGCAGGGGGGAGGTCACAACCTCAGGGTCACGGGTCAGGCAGGGGAAAGGCCAGGGGCCAGGACAACCCCGCAGCCCCCCCGCCCCCGGCCCCTCCTCCCCCACCACTCACCTGGTGCTTCGTCTTGTCCAGCACGAACCAGCGGGCCTTCCAGGGCTTCATGAAGGCCCCCTTCTTGTACAGCGTGCCCTCGTACGACCTGCGTTCCCAGCACAACCAGGCCCAGGCTGGACCCAAGGCTAGACCAGCCAGGGTGCCAGGAAGTAGCCCTGGGCACAGCTTAGAAGGGGGAGGACATGGGACAGGGTCCCCACCCTGCACCCCTCGCAGGACAGGACAAGGGACGGCCTCAGGGCAGCAGCCCCGCGAGCAGGGAGGTCGCCCTCCCGCCGCCTGCCCCCATGGAGACCCCACGGCCACCATCCCTCTGCTCCCGTGCGGTCCCTGCGGCCTGGCTGTGGTCACTGATTCTGCATCCCAGACCACCCTGCCCCGGCCTCCCACTTGAGCCACCATGCCGGGGACGGCCCCCCACAAATCCTGCAGTTCCCCATCAGGACCGCCGGCCCCTGCGGTTCCCCAGCACCGAGACCCCTCACCGAGGCGGGAAGTACCCCCACCTGTTCTCACTCTCCGCCGTCTGGAACTGACTGTACAGGGTGCTGGTGCTGCGGCGCGCGGCCTGGCGGGAACTGGATGCCGTGGAACCGCTGCTCTGGTCACTGTCCAGGCTGAGGCTCAGGGTGGAGCCCACAGGCCCCTCCTGCAGGTACACGCCTAGCGAGCGGCGGTGGTGCGGCACGCTGGACACCAGCAGGGAGCTGGGGGTCCCCTGGGAGCGGGAGGGGCACCTGTGTCAGGGCCAGCAGCCCCGCCGCACCCGACAGGCCAGCTCCCCTGGCTGCCTACACCCACGCCCACTCACACGTCCGTCGGGCCTGCCCTCGAGGCGCTGCGCTGCTTTCACCCGATCCCAGGTGTCCTTCCAGCGCTCGGGGGGTCGCCCCAGCTCCGCCTCCAGCCGCTGTAGCTCCTGGGGGACAGTTAGGAGACTAAGGTCACTCAGAAGAAAATATCCAGACTGAAACGTGGAAAGAAAATTACAGAAAAACAGGGAAGCAAAATGACAAAGATCTAATTGGTCTGACCAGAGCACAGAAGTGGATGAGGGAAGGGACGGGCCAAACATTATCTGGGGACAACAAAAATTAGTCGTGCAAACTAGAAAGGAGCAACCGGGCAAAGGCTGCTCAGGATGCTGATCTGCACAGTCCACGGGGTGGGGGGTCCGGGGGGGGGGGGATATGGATGCGTGGCCGTGGCTCAGCGGAGCCTCAGGGATCCGAGGCCTCCGGGAGCCTCCGGCCGACCCCACAGCCACGGCCCTACGTCATAAGGCCCGGAGGGAGCCGCCACTAAGAAGTGGTGCGCTAACCCCAGACTCTGAGGCTCCGCGACGCAGGAAGGTGTGGGAACTCCCAACAAGGTGGGGACACGGTGTCCGGTGTCCGAGCTGGGCTACCCGCACCTAGGATAAAGCCCTCCCCAGAGCTGCCCCAGCAGAGCCCAAGAACCACCCTGCACTGAGTGCAAGAGTAAGACCCAGAACTTTCCAGGGACACAGTCTGATCTCAACGTAGAATCCACGATGTCGATTATTTAAAAAGTTATTAGACAAAAAAGCAGGCAGAGGAGATCCATGCTTAGGGAGAGGAGGTACTGGAGGTGCCGCACGACAGATTCACAACAGGGGCTGTGAACACACGTAAGACGTAAAGGAAAGGATGGACGTGATGGCCGAGCAGATGGGGAATTTCTACAGAGAACGGAAACTATATTTTAAAAAAGCAAATGGAAATTCTAGGGCTGAAAATTATAATACCTGACATGAAAAATTCATTAGATTGACTTTTAAGAGGATATTCAGAAAGAAAAGACCAGTGAACTTGATGATCGCAGAAATCATGCAAGATGAGCTGCAAGTAAACTTTGGAAGGAAAAACACACACACCCTCCAGGGATCAACGGGACAGGAAAACCGCAGAGAAATGACGGCTTGTCGTCATCGTTACCCCCCACCCCGGGCTCAGTCTCTGGGTGGCTGCCTGTGACTCACGACGTGACCCCAGGGTCCTGGAATCGGGCCCTGTATGGGGCCCCTGCTCACAGGGCATCTGCTGCACCCTCGGCCCCTCCCCCGTTCAGGCATGCATGCGCTCTCTCAAAATCTTAAATTTATGGCCTAAATTGCATTGAATTTGATGACAACTACCATCACATAGATTAATAAGCAGCTGAGAAAGCTCCAAGCACGAGGGGCGCCTGACCCTTGGGAAGAGCGTGTGACCCTTGACCCCGGGGCCATGAGTTCGAGCCCCATGCTGGGAGTAGATATTACTCAAAATAAACTGTAAAACGCCAGATGAAGGTCAAATCGCTGAAACCGAAAATGGAAAAATCTTAAAAGGGAGAGAAAGAAAGGGGGAGATGACACGCACGTTACAAGGTTCCTCTAATGTCGGGAAACTGTAATGACAGCTTTAAACCGCCGAGTAGAAAAACCTGTCAACCTAGAATTCTACATCCAAACAAAACACCCCTTAAAAATAAAGGCACTGGGGCGCCTCATGGCTCAGGTCACGACCTCAGGGTCATGGGATCGAGCTCCATGTCGGCTGTGCACTCGGGAGTGGGCTTCAGACCCTCCCTCCCCCACTCAAATGGTCTTTCTCTTTCTCTCAAATAAATCTTAAAAAAAAAATAAAAATGACAGATGACCCGGGGGTTGCAGGATAGAGTCCTGCATCAGGCTCCCCGCAGGGAGCGCTTCTCCCTCTGCCTGTGTCTCTCATGAATAAATAAATAAAATCTTTAGAAAAAAAAAAATGAAGGCATGGAGCGCAAGGCTGGAGCAGTCGGTGCATGTGACTCGGGATCTCGGTGCTGAGCTGAAGCACGATGCACGTACAGATCACAAATACTGCAGCCCAAGCACGTCAATAAACCGGGCAAAGGTGCTAAACATTCCAGTGAAAACCTGTCAGATTGGGTCAAAATAACCAGATGCTGAGTGCGGGAAACTCAACTTCAAGGGACACAGACCAGCCGGGCAGCAAGGCTGCAGGAGGACGGTGCACATCACGGTCCCAAGATGGACATGATCACCCAAGACAAAGAGCCTCTGCTGAGCTTGGGGCCCCGTGTCCCCCTGACCCCCCGACCCTGGTGGGATCTCCCGAGGCCGCGCCTTCCTCCAGAACAGGACAGGCTCCCAAGGCCTGAGGCACCACCAGGGGGGAGGGGAGGACACACAGCCGCTGGACTGCCGCCCCCGCCCCCACTCCGGCTTGGGCCAGGCCCCACCCTGCACTGCTGTGCCCACTGGGCTCCGCCCTGGCGGATCCAACCCGAGCAGACACACGCCCACCAGGAACGGAAGGCAGAGGGAGGGACAGACAGACGCCTGCACGTCCATCTCAGCTTCCAGGCCCGCTTCCCCCGACAGAGGGACGGGGCAGGAGAGAACCCCAAGAACAGCTGCCTCCTGAGGCACGGGCGCGGGTGGGGGTGGGCGGATGGCACGATGGCCCCGGACAGTCCTGAGTTCCCCAAGGGCTGAGGCCCAGGTGCCTAGGTTGTCCCTGCCCGCAAACATGACGGGGTGCAGGGCGGGGCGCACCCTGCCGGATGGGGGTTCGCGGGGGGCAGAGGGGGGCCGCATGCACCTCTAGCAGGCGTGAGATGGCATCGGGCTGCGCCCGGGGGCGGCTGTCGTAGCAGGGCCACACCACGCGGCGCCGGCTCTGTGGCGCAGCCCCGTCCGGCCGCTCGTCCTCCGGGGGCTCAGGGGGCCCCTGCGCCAGCTCCCAGTCGTACGGGGGGCCCTCGGCCAGTGTCTCCTCGGTGTAGAAGTCCCACACCTTCAGGTTGGACACGTTGCTGTAGGGCCGCAGGACCTGGGGGGGGGGGGGGGCAGCCGTGAGCAGCTGCGTTGCGGGGCGCCCACCCCCCCGGCCGGCCCAGCTCACCTCCGCGTCCTCGGGCGCGTACATGTAGTTGTAGAACACGGGCGTCCTCCTGCTCAGCCGCTCCACGTACTCCCACACCGACCTGCACGCCTGCTGGCCCCTGCGCTCCCCCTTCTCCTCGTACAGCAGCCCTACGGGGGCAGTGCTGAGCCCAGGCCGAGCCGCCCCACCCAGCACCGCCCCGCCCCACGCAGCCCCTGGCCCAGCCGGGCCCTACCCAGCTCGATGCGCTCATAGTCCGAGTCCAGCAGAAAGGTCCGGAAGCGGCGGGAGGCGTGGTGGTAGCCAAGGAACTTGAGGTAGAACGGGCTGAATTCGAACTCCATGGGGAACTGCAGGTGGACCTGCGGGGGCAGGGGGTGTGGGCAGGGGGCGGCAGGCGCCCACCACCCCAGGCAGCTCCCCACACCCCCCGCAGCTCTCCCCTCCCCCGCAGCCACACACACACACACACCCCCCGCCCGCCCTGCACACTCACCTGGTGCACACAGTCCAGGAACTGCAGGAAGACGGGCGTAAAGCCACTGCTCTGCCCGGCCAGCGTGTGGGCGCCGCGGTGGCTGAAGCGGTGGCCGAAGGACAGCCACTCCTTCTCCACCAGCAGCCGGAAGCCGTCCAGCGTGCGGTAGAATGGATCAGACAGCAGCTGCACCAGAGACACCACCTGCGGCCGCCTGCCCGTCAGGACACGCCCCAGGCTGCGGCCCAGGCTGTCCCGTGGCCCTGCACGCACCTGCGTCGTGATGTCCCAGCCGTCCTCCAGGCTCACCAGGACGGAGGAGCCCGAGTCCAGAAGCTCCACAACCAGCACCGACACCTGCAGCAGCTTGTGGATCTGCGGGCGCGGCAGGCCCTAAGCACCACGGGCCCGAGCCCCCACCAGGCCCTGGAGTGCCCCCCCTCCACCCGCAGCAGGGATGCAGCAGACCTGGATCAGCCACTCCGAGTCCTCCAGGGAGCGCAGGAAGGACGCAGGGCCCGGCTCAGCGGCAGGGCAGCCGGGGACACAGGCCTTCAGCAGCTTCTTGAAGCTGGCCTTCACCTGCCGCGCCTCAAACACCTCGATGGGCACCAGTTCCCACTGCTGCAGGGGGTCTGGCCGCACGCCCTGAGGAGGCCAGCGTGCTGAGCCGTGCCCCTGCCGCGCCTGCGCCCCACCCCCACCCCACCCACTCACCTTGAGCTGCGCTTTGTCCCCGATGATGTAGAGGGCTGCGCGCTGGGGCCGCAGGAAGCCTGGGTCAGGGGGGGCCCCGTTAGCCTGTGGTGGGCCCAGCATGTCTCTGCCTGCCAGCCGGGAGCCCACATCAACACCGAGCCCGCCGCTGCGCCCACTGGCCCGGACGCTGCCCCATTTACCTGCACAGAGAAACACGATGAGCACCCGACCAGGCCTGGGGCACCCCTGGCCGGGCCTGCACTGGCATGAGTTGTCGGGAGACCGGGGTGGGACGTAGGGCCTCAGGCTGTTAGTCCCCAGGACTGTGGGGGGCTGGGTGTGCTGCTCTGTCACACGGGGCTGTTAGTGCCAGCTGCAGGGGACGTTAGTGCCCACGACTGCTCAGTCACACAGGGGGGCGTCAGTGCCAGGTGTGGGGGAGCCAGCCTGTGCAGCCAGTACGGTACCTCGGGGAGCGGTCCGTCTGGAGGCCGAGGCCGCCATGGGGTTGGACAGCGTGGTGACCCTGGCTCTGGGGCTGGGCACTGGGGGGCACAGCAGAGAAGAGGCTCAGGCCTGACCCCAGGCCCGACCCCAGGCCCGAGGGTCTGCCCCGCACAGAGGGCCTGTGGTCCAAATGGATGAGCTACAGGGCTGGGCACCCACCAAGCCCCCCAGGGCCCCACACAGTGGGCGGCCATGCCCAGGCCCCCTGAGCCCTCTTGGCCCTCAGGGGCAGGCCAGGGGGCCGAGGGCCAGTGGCAGGTGGGACCCAAGAGGCGGGAACCCTGGGCCCTCCTCCCGACGGCTCCTCCACAGCCCATCCCCGCACCCTCGGCCCCAACGAGGAGGACACACAATCGCTCCCAGCAAGGACAGAGCATGTGTCCCTGTGACATGGACGCAGCCTGAACCGGGCCCCCCCACACGGCTGAGCCCCTGGAGGGCCCTCACTCTGAAGCCGGGGGACCCTGGGAGCAGTCGAGCATGCCCCGGAAACGCTGGGGAAAGACATGGGTGCTGGAGAGGGCAGGAGGCGACCAAAGCAGGGCAATGGTAGAACCATAACCTGCCTGATGCAGGCCCCTGACATCTGCAAGACTGAAAGCCAGCAGGGGAACAAGAGGGCAGTGGTGGGTGCCAAGGCCAGCCCTCCCAAGGAGCCAGCACCGCGCACACTGCCGCCCATTCCGGCCCCGGGGCCCCAGCACCCATGGAGCAGTCGCCACACGCAGCAGGGAGGGGGCACCCTGTAGTGAGCACCCAGACCAGGGCTGGGGGCGGGGCTGGTGCTCACACAACGCAGGAAGCCCTGTGCAGAGCGACCCCAGGCGGGGGCAGAGCGGGCTGCGTCCTGGAGACCCCCTGCAGATGACGGCCAGGGCAGTGCCGGGTGTGGCACAAATCAGAGCGACTGCACCGCCCGGGGGGGGGGACACCTTCCGCACTCTGAGGCCCGGCTGGGGCAGCTCCACACTGAGAGCCCATGGATGCCAGGCCCCAAGCACGATGGGCTGCACAGGTCCCACGTCCGAGGCCTGACCCTCGAGGATCTATTAGCCGGACCAAGAGGGGGAGGCAGAGCCAGGGCGTCCGTGGGGATCCAGGCAGGGGGATGGGGGTAGTGGGGGCGGGGGGGGGGCACAGGGAAGGTTAGGGCCAAACATCGGAGATGGGGAAGGGTCAGTGGGGAAGTCAGAGTGACCCAGAGTGAGTGCCGGGGGGGGGGGGGGGGTGCCATTCTGACCCCCCTGATGCCCCTCGTGCCCCAACTCAAAGAGCGTGTCCTCCCGTCTGAAAGCCCCTCCCAGAAGCCAGTGCGAATGCCGCTCACCTCCCAGCAAGGTCTCCACCTGCCACCCCCTGGACAGCAGCACACGGCACATCACTGAGCACCTCAGGGGCCGCCCCCTGCCAGCACCCCTACAGCCCCTCAGCCATGCCGTGCCCCACCCAGGTCCAGCGTCTTCTATGCCAAGCGCAACAGCGAGCGAGACCCTGCCACACAGTATGGAAGGGAGGACCAGGTCGGAAGGGCCTGGATCCACTTGGGAGCAGCAGGTCCTGTGGGCGTGGACACAGACGGGGAGGCCAGGACGCAGGGGATAGAGCCCCAGCAGCCGGACGGCCTTGACGAAGGGGGGCCAGGGACCGTGGGAGGACTGGGAAGGACTGGGACCAGGGTAGCTGTACCGGTGACCCGGTGACCTGGAGGCAGACCGTGGGCGAGGACGACGAGGCAGGAGAGAGGAGCGACCACAGCAGGCCTTCAGGTACTTACGTGACCACCTCCCCACACCTCTTGCCCCTTGCTGGCCTGCCCGCCCCGCGTGCCCTCCCGCCGGCCAGCGCCCCTCACCGTGGCCGCCCACGTGTGCGGAGGAGAAGCCGCTTAGCGTGTTCCGTCCCGACGAGTCCGCGTAGCGCGGCATGGAGCTGACCACAGCCTGCAGGTATTTCTCCTGTTCTAAGCTGCCAGAGTCCGCCTGAGACTGGCCTAAGGGGGAGGGTGGGGGGAGGAGCTGGAGCAGGCAGCGGGTGGCGGGCAGCGGGCGGGGGCGGGGCCCGGGCAAGTGCGGTACCTGGAGAAGGTGTGTTCTGGGCCTTAAACAGGCCGACAACACCCTTGCCGTGCAGGCCCCCAGAGCGCAGCAGCACGGCCTTGGAGCGCCCACTGCGCCAGCACACCACCGGGAAACGGTTCTGGCGGTAGCAGCGGGAGACACGCTGCAGGGCATTGTCCTGGACGCTCTGGGGGACGATCAGCAGCCCCGGGTAGCTGTGGGCGGTCACACCCGTCAGGGCGAGGCAGTGGCGACAGGGTCCCCCCCCCACCCACGGCCTCCGCACACTCCCTGCACGCACAGCCCCCGTGGCCACTCACCTGCGGCAGATGGCGTACATGCGGTTGACCGGGGAGATCCGGAAGGGCTCGGATTTGGCGCGGCTCAGGCTGCTGCTCAGGGTGCCCAGCCCCAGACGCTGGTAGTCGCGGCAGCACGCCCGCTCCACCAGGCTGCTCATGGTCATGCGGTCCGAGGGCTTCAGGGCCGAGGAAGGGGTCAGCGTGCTGGGCTCCAGCTCCTCCGACACTAGGGCAGGAAGGCACAGGGGAGTGAGCCGCAGAACGCCAGGCCAGCCCCACAGGAAGCCCCACCCAACCGCCTGGGACCGCGAACGCCCACCTGAGATCTCATCCTCCTGGTCCTCCGGAGGGGGCTGGCCCCGGTGCTCCCAGCTGGGGGGGTTGTACTTTTTCCGGGTCACATACTGCCGGCCAATGGTTTTCTTGGCATTCTTCACGAGATTCCGGGACAGGGTCCTGCAGGGGGTGCAAGCAGAGGGTCAGCAGAGGGGGAGCAGAGGGCGGGGGGGCACCCTTGAGGAAGGGCGGGGGCCTGGGTCCACACCGGAGGGAAGGCCCCTTGTCCTTGGTGGTGCGGGGGGGCCGTCCGGGCGCATGGGTGGAGCCCAGGGTGAAGGCGAAGGTGCCCCGGATGTCCGGCGGGTACCGCAGCTTATGCAGCTGCTTACGGAAGAGCTCGGCGCTGTCGGACCCCACCTCCTCATCAAAGGCCATCTTCAGCAGCTGTATCAGGATGACAGGCGCTCAGAGGTCTGGGCGGCCTCAGGTCCAGCCCCCGCCACGGAGCAGGGCCCCCGCTAGAAGCCGGGGACTCCCTGCAGCCTGGGGGATGTCCTTCTGAGGGACAGAGGGTGTGCGGGGGCCACTCGTCACACTGTGTGGCCCAGGCCAAGGGACTCGGTCCTTCGCCGTGTTTCACATCCGTCTGTGTGACTCTCTTGTGAGAGGTTTATGGTGCATGTTCCAGACACGGGTTCAAGGATCAGGGACCCACCAAACCAACAGAAGAGCCATAAAGGCCAGCACGTCACACAGCACGTCCCACGGGCAGCGGACACTGAGCTTAAGCACGGCAGCCTGCTCGTAAACACAGAAATCACGGAGATGGGGGGCTCCAAGCCTGTGGAGCCGTGAGAGCCACGCCCGGGGGCCTGAACCTCCCCAACACGCTCACCACCACGTGCCCCGGCGGACCTGGAATGTGCAAGAACGCAGCTGCAGCCCGTCCTGCAGGAGCTGGTCCACGGGGGTCTGCACGCTGATGCGCTTCTCCTTGGTCAGCGCGGCCACCGGGAAGGAACGGACCACCACCTGTTCCCCGACTTCTCACAGGCCGGGCAGAGTCAGGGGAGGGGAGGGGAGGGGGTCACAAAGCCTTGGGGCACCGAGCTATGGCGGTCCCAAGCAGGTGGGGGAGGGCAGACCATGGCCAATCTTGCATGGAGACCCTGTGCCCAGTCCTGTTCACCCCGAGGACCCGGGATGGGGGGGGCACAGAGGCTCACCCAAAGGGTCGGTAGGCATCCCCGTGAAGATGACCCGGTACGTGGTCAGGAAGACGGCGCCCTCAGCCGGGAGCAGAGCAGGGCCTCCCCCGCTGCCCCCTGCACCCTCTTCACGTCCGTCTGGCAGCAGGTAGACACGCAGGCCATCCAGCACGCACTCCTCGCCGGGCAGCAGGCGCGGCCGCAGCAGTTTGGGCTGCTCAGGGACGACAAGGCACCTGAGGATACTGCTCTGGCCCTGGGCTGCAGCTCTGCCCGGCCCCCGCTCACCTTTTGGATGGGGGGCAGCCTCTTGCTCTCACGGTGCACGGCCTCCAGGGTCTCAATGTGCATCTGGACGATGTCTGGGGGACAGCAGTTTTCACGCCCTGGGCCCCCGCGCCTGCCCGGCCACGGAAAGCGTTTCCACACCCAGACCCCCCCCATACCTGGCACCATGACATGCAGCCCCTTGAGGTGGTCGCTGGTGACCCCACTCTCCGTGCAGACCTTGTCCACAAAGCGGTTAATGAAGCGGACCACGGCCCCGGCCACATCGCAGGTCTCTGCGTCCTCAAAGCCGCTCTCCGTGTCATAGCTCTCCGCCACGCTGCCCGCCATGCTGGCCAGGGAGGGGCACAGTGGGCACAGGCCCACCACCACAGCCCCCCCACTCTCCGAGGCCCCAGGCCGCCCCGCACCTGTTGGTGACCAGGCTGTTGCTAGCGCTCTCTAGGTCGCCCAGGCCTGCGCGCTCCCGCAGCAGGCGGCTCTTACTGCTGTCCAGGGGCAGCAGCAGGTAGCTCATGCGGTTGGCGTAGTGGATGGCCTGGCTGAACACCGTGCTCTCCTCCTTCTGCACCAGCTCTTGCTGCTTCTCGCGGCTCAGGGTCGGCCACAGGCGCCGCTGCTCAGACGCCACATCCAGGGCAGAACGCTCGTCCTCCTGTGTAGACGCGTCCCCCACCTGGCACAGCGCTGCAGGTGAGCCAGGACCAGGAGGCGCCGGCCCTCGCCCGCAGGCGCAGGAGTCCCCGCACACCTGCAAGTGGTCTCGGTCCTCAGCGGGCTCCAGGTAGAGGGCCCGGATGTGGGTCTGCACGTCCCCGTAGAACATGGCCTCCCAGAACTGTGGGGTGCTCCATACCACGTGCTCCTGCACACAGCTGTACGCAAACTGTGTCACTCCTGGGCTCAGCTTCTGCAGAGGCCACGAAGGTTGGGGGTCACCAGCTGCAGCCGGAGACAGCTGGGGCAGGGCCCCGGGGTCACCCCAGCACTCACCCGGCAGAAGGCCGTGACCAGAGGCAGCAGAGCAGCTGCGATGCCGTGCTCATCCAGGGAGGTGCAGTCCTGCGGGAGCCCTGAGCCGTCATGACTGGCCCCATGGCCCACCTCTGCCCTGACCCGTGCGGCCACCAGAGCAGCGTCTCCCGCCCCGTCCCTGAGCCGTCTGTGCCGGCTCCCGAAGGGCTGCCCAGAGATTCAGGCCAGGAGGTCCCCTCCAACAGAGTCTTCCCCCCGCCACCCCCACCCCACACCAGATCTCTCCCGTTGCCAGCACCACCCGGAGACGTCCTTCTGGGGAGCCCGGGGAAGCCCTACCCACCCCCGCCCCCTGGCCCTCCCTCCCAGCAGGGTGGGAGCCCGGCCTCACCTGCAGGCAGCAGTTCATCATGCGGACCACGAAGTCAAACTGCTGGTGGTCCAGGACTGCCCGGTTCTGCTGCACGTGCAGGTTCAGCTCCTGGGTGAGGCAGCGGCGGGCTGCACGCCCCTTCAGGGCCCTCAGCACAGCTGGGAGCAACTGGGGACAGGGCACATGGGGCAGGGCCCTGAGCCTACACAGGGACCCATCCAGCCATGCCCTGGGGGAGGGGGACGCCAGAGCCCCAGCTCTCAGCACAGACACATCTGGAAGCTAGTCTCCAGGCCAGGTAGCTCGATGCTGGGAGCTCACTGCCCAGCAGAGATGACACCTGCGGCAGACCCCACCCTGCACCTGCGACGGCTGACGGCCTTCCAGGACGGAGCTATCGCACAGCCACAGGCCAGTGTGAACCGTGCTGTGCACCCCTCTGGGCCTGGGCCCCAGTGCGCACCAGCTCCCAGGTCTGCGGACTCTGCTGGCCAGGGCTTCCACGTCCTGACAGCACACGCCCAGTACGACACTGGTGGCTGGCTCGCACCAGGCAGGCAGGACGGGGCCGTGTGCTGCTCTCCTAGTAGTTCTCAGTGGAAAGTAACTGGGAGCCCTGCAGGCCCCTCATGGGACACGGAGCAGCTGCAAACAGGATGCGGATTCAAACCGGCTGTCGTGAGACCCACACGTGCCCATGAACCACAAGGGGCAAGACAACGTGGAGGTCCTAGTTTTACCAAAAACCAAAGCAACCAAACCAAACTGGTGTGGGCCTGCACTTTTTCCACGAAGGATGTACAAGAAATTCAGCAGTAGACAGAGATGAAGTAAACCCTTCCCTCCCGCGAGCGCCCCCAGCAGGCCCCATCCAGCTGCCCAAGGGAGGTGTCACCACGTGTCACCTGCCCCACCTGCCCCTCCAGCCACCAGCAGCTTCAGCGCCCTTCACTGGGGCTCCCTGCACCCGGCGGCCCTCACCTTCTTGGCCTCAAGCATCTTCCCCTCAAACACGTAGGAGATACAGTTCCGAACCACCTCCAGCCTGCGGGCACTGTTGCCATGGAGCCCGCTACTCCGCTCCAGGATGGCAGCTGGGAACAGAAAATGCACTCATCTCTAGCCTCGCGCCCACCCTGGGCCACGCGCAGGGGCCCCTCCCCATACGCACTCATGGGTGGCCCCGAGGGCACGGTGGTCCTCCTCTCGGCCTTCACGGCTGGGGGCGCGCCCTGCATCTTGGCAGTGGCCTGGTCCACGATCCACTGCACCATGCCGTCGTCCAGCCGGGGGAAGGGGCGGGGCACCCGCCGCAGGTGACTGGCCTCCCCCGGCCTCTGCACCTTGTGCATAGCCACCGCAGGGTAGGGGTTCTCCTGGGGGGACAGACAAGTGTGGGCAAGCAACCGGGTGCCGCGTGGCACAATGACCTAGCTGGGCCGGTCCACCCCCTCGTGCCACCTGCCGTACGTTCTTATAAAGCTGCTCTGCCAATTCTTTGACGTGACGCAGGACTCGCTGGGGGTGGTTCTCATCCGCCCGCATCCGTGCCACCTCATGGGCCACCAACTGGGGGAGGAGGCAGTGTCAGGCGGGCGGGGCGGGAGTGATGGCGGGGGCTCCTCCCACCCGGGCTGGGGACGAACCTCATCGAACAGGTCCGTGGACCGGTAAGGGACCCCACGCTCCGACACGAAGCCTGCAAAGGCCATGCCCTCCAGCACCTTCATCAGGAAGTCGTCCTCCATCAGCCCCCGCTGGCCCAAGAAGGCTGCCTGGGGGCACACAAGGGGGTCAGCCCCTAGCACTATCCGGCTGCCTCCACCCGCAGCTCCACCTGCGGCCCAACCCACCTTTTTTTTTTTTTTCCAGCCCACCTTATGAAAGCGGATGACAGGCTCTGGGTGAATGCGGACCATGTGCAGACACCAGCGGTAGCCCTGCAGGAGCTGAGCAAAGAGCCTCAGAAAGACAGCACGCAGCTCCTTGTCCTGGGGCACAGGTGAGCGCAGGTAAGAACGAGGACCAGGCCTGGGCCCGCCCCCTCCCCTGCTCATGGGCTCATGGCCACCCTCCACCCACCCTGGCTCCACCTTGGCGCACCCAAACACACCTATCCAGACCCTGCCCAGGCCTCCCAGGACCCCTTGCCCCGTCCTGCCCCTGGGTGGCAGCAGACCTAAGGAGAGGGCACAGGGTTAGCGTGGGCCCCTGCCCTGCGGCTGCCCACAACCCCCACCTGCATCTTCAGGGAGGAAGCATTCGCTGTGGGTGGCGGGAAGGCAAGATCCGCCAACTCCAGGTCTGGATCCAGGACCTGCAGGAGCAGAGGGGAGCAGGGACGACTGCCAAGCAGCTGACCCCATCCCAGCGTCCCTGAAGCCCCTGGTCCTGCCTTACCATGCTCAGCACACTGTGCGTCTGGCTCTGCAGGGGCTCCGGCAGCGGGGGGATGTGCACGCACTCTGGCACCGTCACCGTCCCTCCATCCAGATCAGCAACGATCACATCCAGCTACGGAGCAAAGGGGGCAATTGGTCACGGGCCCGCCAGCCAGTCAGCAGGGCCTGGAGTAGGGAGACGGGCCCCACCACGGCCCTCACCAGCTCCTGGGTCTCTGCCTGGAAGGCTGCGTTGACACCGATGATGAAGGGTGTGGGCGTGCTGAGGACCTCCAAGAGCTGGGCCGGCAGGATGGGCACATAGGTGAAGCTGTAACAGCAGAGAGCTCGGTGCCGGAGAGCCCGGGGTGGGGAGCTGGGGGACGGGAGGAGGGTGGGTGACAGCAGGGGCACCTGTATCGGAGAGGGAAGAGCAGCGCCAGGAGCCCCCGGCACGCGTCTGAGAGCCGCTGGTAGCTCCGGGACAGGAAGAGCACTTTGTGCTCAGTGAGCGCCGCGCAGAACAAGGACAGCACATTGGTGATGCCTGCAGGGAAAACCAGGCTAGAAGGGGCTGCTGAGGGAGAAGCCTACCCCGCCTGCCCACCCCCGGGAGAGGAAGGGGGCCTGTGTGGGGCAGGGGCGGCCAGGCTCACCCAGCTGGCGGAAGAGCAGGGCCACGCTGCAGCGGCTGATGGGCAACGAGTCGGCGAGTGGGGTCTGGATGACCTGTCGGTCACCGGCCCCCAAGGAGATGGTTCTCTGTGGAAAGAGAGGGACCGGTGTTCAGCCGCTCTGAGCAGACCCGTGCGAGCCCGGAGCTCCGTGAGCGGAGGTGAGACTGGCCCCGACAGGCCTCAGGAGGGAAAGGCCTTGCCCGGCCTGCGGCCTGAGCAGAGCTGCAGAGAAAACTCAGGGCCTCTGACCTGGGGCAGGGTGGGGCCTGGGAGGGCAGAAGAAACAAAGAATCCATACCACTCCGTCCTCGACAGAGTCCAGCTGCACAGGACAGACAGGCAGAGAGACACGGTTAGACGCACCCACACGCAGGGCACTGAGCAAGGAACAGACGGGCACGCCGACACTAACATCCAGACAGGCACACCCAAGGGCCCGAGGACAGAGAAACGGAAGGAGCCGGGCAGGGAGCCGGGCGGGACAGGGGACGCACAGGTAGCAGCAGGCAGCACCACGACACGGCCAGCACCCGAGGCCCTGGACTCTGAGCACCTCGGGCCCCGTGCACATGGCCCTGGGGCACCAGGAGGGCCTTGGCTATGGGTAGACAGCATATGCCCCCAAGACCCACCTGTGAGCCCCCAGCCAGGGGGATGATGCACGTGAGCAGGTTCCCAATCACGTTCTCCAGGCCCACGTTCAGGCCCTCCACGTGGATGGTGTAAATGAGGCCCAGGCTGTTCTGCAAGGACACAGGCTGGGGAATGCCGGCCCTGCCACTGGGGCACCCCATATCCTGCCTTGAACCCTGGCTGCCTGCCTCACCCTGAACACCTCTGCGTGGTCCAGTCGAGACACCAGCACCAGGGTCTTTGGTGCAAACAGCTGGCCAGGTGTGGCAGGTGTTGCAGGTGACAATTGCACCAGGCCACCCTCGTCCGCCTCCTCCTCCCGCTCTGTGGCATCCTCGGTGCACACCACTTCCTGTGGACACAAGCCCCATCTGCCCAGCTCTCAGGCATGTCCCATGAGCCCAGGGGGAGGACACAGGTGATTCAGGCAGGAGCAGCCCTCTGTGAACTCAGGCCCCATGGGGCTCAGGCACCAGGACTTGCCACAGACAGGGAGACTCCCAAAGGGCAGGGAGCCAGCCGCAGCCAGAACCCCACACGGGCCGCACCCCAGGGTCCCCAAGATGACCTGTATGGGCTCTGCTGGCTCCCAGAAGGTCAGGCAGGCGCAGTAGTGCCGCTCAGAGTTGATGTCGGTGAGGACAGCAACGAAGAAGGTTGGTGGGTTCCTCTCAGGACACAGCTGCCACCCACTGGGCTGGCAAAACTGTCGAGAAGGGGGGTTGGGGTCGGCCATCACCCCCTCAGTGTCCCTGCCCTCACAACTCTGCACCCAGGGCACAGACACCAGGTCCCAGTGTAGCAGACAGCGCCTTGCTCTGCGACCCTGGGTGCATCTCGCCTCCTGGACCTCAACCCTCCCCCCTAAGAGGAAGTCACAGCCTCTGGGGTCTCACTGTGGCCAGAGCACCCCGTGGTGCAGGACATGGGCTCCACCACCACAGGGAGGGGCATGGCATGACTCTGTCCGCCAGCCCATGACCTCCCACCAGCCTCTGCAGCAGCTTGGAGACGTCCTCGTGCCCACCGGGGAGCTAGGCACTGGGGAGGCTCCCCGCAGTCCTGGGAAGCAGTGCAGCGCACACACCCCCCCCCCGCCCGTCTCAGCAGCCCCCACTCACCAGCTCGATGCCCTGGGGGAACGGGTTGTCCTCCCAGTCCTTCTCTGGGAAGCGCTGCAGGATCTGGCCCTGGCCTTCCCCACTCCCTGAGGACAGGAACAGGTGGTCAGGGCACCTCCCACCTCCCAAGCCGCCACCCAGCCAGGGGATTCAAGGGTCTCCGACAGAAACCTCCTGCCCACCCTGGCCTCCATGTGACAGCACACCTATCATTTCCCTAAAAACAGTCTTGCAAGGGGAGGCCACTGGGCAGCCACAGACCCCAAGGCCAAGAGAAGCCCCTGGTTTGGTACAGGGAGTCCCGGAAGCCTTTGGCGAGGCCAGGCACCAAGTGGAAGGTGGAAGCCCCAGCCCGGTGCCGCTCCCCAGCATGTCCACACCCCCAGCCGGGCCCACAGCATCAAGCCAGCCTAGCCCCAGTCCCTGGCTCTGCCTCACCTGCCGGCCCTGAGCCCGCCGAAGAGGCAAGGTCTTGCACCTACTGCCTGTGCCAGGGGAGAGGAAACTGGGCCCAAACTGCTGCTTGCCCCACTACCTCGGACACAGGCCCAGCGCAGGTCCCAGAACTCAGCCAGGGGGCCCGGGGAGGGCTGGTAGTTGACAGGAAGGAGAGAGGCCAGGCCAGGACACCCCCTGAAGGAGTTCCCTCCCGAGTGCTGGGGACCCGGCAACTTGCAGGGGCGCTGAAGGTGGTGGCACACGGGCCTGTCCTCCGCCTGCACAGAAGCCAGTGCCACACCAGCCGGGGGGCAGGAGGTGCAGGTCTGCTCCCCCCACCCCATGCCTAGGGCAAGATTCCCAGCTCAAGGCCACAGTGGTGGGGTCAGAGCCCCTTGCTCGCCGCCTACGGAGCCTAACTAGGAGGCACGATGAGGTCCTGTCAGGGAGCACTCACCTCCCAAGACCAGCAGAAGATGGACACAGGGCCTGGCTCTGCTCCACCCAGCCTGGCAGCACACAGAGCAGGGAAGACAGAAACCTCCCTACCTTCACCTCCCACGCACGACAGGCAGGTCCCCGGGCACGGATGTCCGCACCCCTGCTTGGACCAGCTCCAACACCACTGGCCACACCAGCAGAACAGGAGCACGTAGCTAAGGAGCGGGCAGTGGGCATGAGGCCTTCCTAAGGGCCTGCCCCAAGGCCCAGAAAGCCATGGAGCCCAGTGGGAGGACCTGCTGGACACAGCTCCCACCCCCACCCCTGCCATGTCCAGCCAGCCCGGTCCACCCTGAACATACGCAGGAACCACAGGGCCTCAGGCGGAGCCAGGGGCCTGGGTGCCAGCCTGTTCCCGCGGGCACTGGGAGCAGACCCCAGTCACGGGCCAGCAGAGAAGCTGGGCTCCAATCTCAGGAGACCACGCACCCTCCAGGATCACGGAGGCAATGCCAAGGAGGCAGCGGCAGGCTGCTGCCGGTGGGGCGAGGTGGGGCGAGGTGGGGCCATGACTCTGACTCACAAAACCTCAGTTTCCTGTTCCCCTCCCCCTCCCACTCCTGACATGAACCGAGGTGGCAGACGGAGGAGGCGGGGAGGAGGAACAGGTGTCTGCTGGAACCGTACCTGCTCACACAGAAGCGCACACAGCCTCCCAGGACCAAGCCTCCAGGGGTCCCTCAGGGTCCACCCCAAGGGCCACCTTCAGCAGGCCCGGGCCAGCTCACCCTGAGCCATGCCTCCCCCCACCGACTCGCTCCCCAAAGGGCTGATTTGTGCACAGCCCCAAACCACCATCTGGGCCTGGGCCTGGGCCTGGCCGGCACCCAGGGCTCACCCAGCTCCTGCCACGAGGCAGCGGGCAGGGGAAGGAAGAGGGGGTGTGTGCAGGCAGGGACGGCAGCCTCTGCCCCATAGCCTCCCTCCCAAGGCCAGACAGCCTCAGAGGGCCGCTCTCAGCAGCCTCTCCACATGGGGAAGCAGACAACGTACCTGGCCACTGGCCACCACCCACCCTCCCCACTCCATTTATCCTGTGAAATATCAACTCCCACTTGCAGGGCTCCGCCCTCTGAAGACCCAACTGGAGGCTTTCCTTGAACTGTCCCCACTGCCTATGCCAGTGAGCATCCCCCACCCCCAGCTCCTTCTTTGGGCCACGATGGTCCTAAACTCGGCCTTCAGGTCTCAGCTCAAAGAGCACTGCTCCTCCAGGCAGCACTCTGCACCCTGCCTGAGCCTGGGGCCTGCCACAGGACCTCCCTCCCTCCGCCGAGCCCCTCTATGATTCCTGCTGCCCCTGTTGTCTGGCTGGGCCAGATGGAAGCTCCGCAAGCCAGAGACTACACCTCTGTATCTGTCACTGCACCTGCGCCTGGCACAGACCGCAGCCTAATTAGGCCTCGCTGAATGCACACAGCCAGCTACACAACCACCCTCCCACACCCAGGCCCCCTCACGCCCCACAAGCCAACAGGTTCCATAATCAGAAATGCAGGGCAGCTTCCGGCGTCCCGGGACAGGAGAGCTCTCCCTGGACGGGCACACCACAGAGCAGCCCTACTCCTGGTCTCTCTCCCACCCTGAGACCCGCCTGCACCTCAGCTCCGCCGGCAGGGGCCAGGCTGCAACCTGGGTGCGGGCCTGCATCCTGGGGGAGGTGGGGCACTGCTGGTCTCCCAGTGTCCGCCACCCACTCAAGCCCTTGTGGCCATGGAGGGGACCTGCAGCAGTTGAGCCCCTGCCCCCGCATTTTCCCCCACGTCGGGGGTCATAGGAGGAAAGGCATCTGACGGGTCCACAGTTACAAAACTACTCTAACCAACACCATCATGGTCCCAGGCTGGGACTTTTTGGGAGGCCTTAGAAGGAAGGGCACTGAAGTCCCCTGAGACACAGATGGGGACAAGCACTTCCTCTTGCAACCGTGTCCCTGCAGCCAGCCCCATGTGGGCTGCAGGCCTGAACACAGGGCGAGAGAACACAGAGCATACGCTCTGTCATCTGCTGGCAGTGGTTGTCACCAGTGCCAGGCTCCGATGCCCGGAGGGCTGGCCCAGGCCAGCAAGCACTCTGAGCAGAAGCAAGGGAGGATGGAGCCTCGCTGCCCCCCCACCCCCGCCACCCCTCCAAAACCCCAGCAAAGAGGCCCTGCGACTCCCTCGGGTATAGGAAGAGGGTGAAGGAAGGACAGGACCTTCCTGCTGCTCCACCCACCCAATCTCAACACGCAGGCCATCCCAGCTACAGCAACAGGATGTGTGAAGGGGGTTTGCAGCCTCGCCAGTGGTCCCCCCCAACCTTCCCTCAGGCAGACCGGACTGGCTCTCAGGGTGGGGGCTGGAAGCCAGATCAGGCCGTTCCAAACAGCCCCAACCTGCTCCAGAGGGCAGGACCATGGGTGTGGGGAGAGCAGATGGGGCCCAGGAATGTGGCCTGCTCAGCACAGTCAGGTCTGAGAGGCCAGGCCACAGGACAGAAAGCCTTCTTCTCAAATGCTGGGGCCAGGGTGGGGGGTGGGGACACCAAGAGGGATCCAGCCTCTCCTGCCTGGTAGATGTGCACTCAGCCACCTGGTCAAGAGTGTCTCCTGTCCTCAAAGACACACCCCGGCACTGGCCATGCTGTGTACATCAGCTGACCATGGTCAGGCCCCCCCAGCCCAGAAGCTGGGCAAGGGTGATCTGTCTGGCCCCCACAGTGTCCCCAGAGCTGGCCCAGGGTGCAGAAAGTGCTAACTCATGTCCTTAGTGAAGGAGCTCCCCCAACTCACCAGGGGAGAGGTCTGCACTGAAAGTTGGGGTCCCATCCCCCCCTCCCTGTGCTCCTGCCTGGAGAGGTTCACCAGATGGTAACTATAAAACCAGATGCTCCCTCAGGCAGGGCTCCTGTACCCAGGCCCTGCACCCACCAGCTCCAGACAGGATGTCTAAGTCCAGGCCAAGGACAAGACATCCCCCACTCCTACCCCCTCCACTGAACCCAGAAGACCCTGCATCCCTGTCCCGACGTCCTAGGCCTGCAAGCACACAGGGTCCCCCACCTCCAGCAGCCCTGCCGACTGTGCCAGTGCCTATGGTGTCCTCACACCTGCTGCTCATCACTAAGACATCCATCATTTCCTGGAGCCTCCTGTGTGAACAGCTTCACATGCGTGTCCACCTGGGAAGTCTGTGTGACTCATTCCAACTCCAGATGAAAAAGCTGAGGTACAGAGAGCTGGAAGACTGGCCCAAGGTCAAGAGCTATCAAGTGGCAAAGCAGGTACCACTGGCTCCCCCACGTAGTGTTTCTCTGCTTCAGGCTTCCTGCCACCACCTGGCTCTGCCCCCGGCCCTATGGCTAGGGTCCTAGCCTGTGGGCTTCCTTCTCACGGGATGGAGGAGTCCTGCCAACACAGGCCCTGAGGCTGGGTGGCCAGTCGGCAAGTGACCAGCTCCAGCCCTGGAAGGCAGCGGTTAGGGCGGGCTCCATGGCCTTCACCCCTACTAGGTGACAGTCTGGGACACCTTCTTGATGCTAAGGGAGGCAGCCTTCTCCCCTGTCTGTACCAGAAACCACAAATACCAGGGGTGCCCACCCTGAGTGTCACAGCCAGCTTGCCATGGAGCCCACCCACGCCGCATCTCACCTCCCTAATTCACCCTCAATCCCCCACTCCTGCTGCTACCACCTGGCCTCTGCCTGTGGTCTCTGCCTCCCCAGACCCTTCCCACACCACTCCTGCATCATCAGCCTCCAAGCCCACTCTGTTCATGCAGCTCCAAACAGGGCCCCTCACACCAGGCGGCCCCTGGGCCAGCCTGGTTTCCCTGGATCCCATGCATCCCTCTGCTCCAGGTGGCATGGCCTCCTCGCTGCCCCCCACATGCACCATGGGACAGACGGTTCTTCCTCTGTGGGCCTGTACAACACCGAGTGTGAGCCTGCCACGTGCAGACTGGGAGGCAAAGATGACTGGCTCTTGCTGCAAAACCTCCCCATCTGGAAGAAGACACGCTCATGACTGAGGGTGTCAGGGGACGGACCCTTGGACAGACAGGAGCAGAAGAGAGGAGCGAGTCCTACGAGGGCACACAGGAGGGTCTGGAGTGTGCAGGATCCGGCAGGTAGAGTCTCAGCAAGAAAGGCAAACAGGAGAGAAATTCTGGGTCCTGGGTGATGAGTGTGCCAACCGGGCTGACCACACAGGCTCCCCTGAGGGCATGCGCTGCCCCCCTGCCACTGGGATCTGAGCCCACAGCTTGCTGCTGGGTTTGCCTCTGTGTTAGCTCAGGCCAGGCAATCAAGCTCTGTGCTCGACTCCACTTTACGGACGAAGGAGAGAGCAAGGAAACCGTGGTGGGCTGCTGGAGGAAGAAATGAGATCATGCACACAAAGGGCTGTGCAGGGCCTGGCACACGGAGCGTGCTCCCCAACCCACCGTCTCCATGACTGCTGCTGATGTCATGGTCAGGCTGTTTGCTCCTACCCCCGGGGCTCAAGGGCCCTCAGACACAGGCGCTGACCCGAGAGGTGGACCTTCTGGACGTCTACTTGACGCAGCGGTCCCCCACCCAGGGCTTGGCCTGCAGGCATGAGGACCGCGGGCGGCCTGCCGCTGGTCCCTCTCCTCGCACTTCCTCCCCCTCGGGGCTCAAACATCACCTCTGCCCGCCCATCTTCTGCATCCCTAAGCCTCCTGGTCTGAGACACCCCACACGGGCCAGGGGCACCGGGGGTCAGAGGAGGGCTTGCGAGCCAAGGATCCGTGTCCGGAAGAGCAGCTGGCGGCGGAGCAGAGGGCCCATCCCACCCCGTGGGAGCCCGAGGCCGAGCCCTCCCGGACCCTCCCCGCCCCCCCGGGCCCCGCCAATGCTCGGCCAGACCCCGATCCGGCCCCAGGGTGGCGGGCAGGTCGGGCTCGCCGGGTCGCGCTGCCCCGCTGTCCTCAGAGGTCGCCCCCGGCCCCGGGTCTCCGACCCCGACCGCGACCCCCGACCACGACCGCGACCCCGGCCCCCGACTGGTGCCCCGGACGACCCTCGCGCCGGCCCGGCGGCCGCGGCCCACCCGCCCCGCGTGTCCCCGCGCCGGCCCGCCGCCCCGGCTGACCCCTGCCGGCCCTGGGGCCCCGGCCCTCCGCCCTCAGCCGCGGGCCCGGCACTCACCGCGCGGGTGCGGCCCGAACGCCACCAGCACGAAGTAGTCCGCGAGCCGCGCCATGGCGAGGTGCGCGGGCGGGCTCCGCGGCTCGGGGACGCGAGGGCGGCGCGCTCATGGCCCGGCCCCGGCCCTGGCCCGCGCTCCCCGGACACCCCGGGCCCGCTCCGCCGCGGCGGCCAGAGCTCCCGCCGCCATCTTCCCAGCCAGCCGGCCCGCCCGGCTGCGCCGTGCGCCTGCGCGGCCTCTCCCCGCCCCCGCCATGGGCGGGGCCCGCAGCTACGCGCTCCCATTGGTCCGCTCGGCGCGGGCTCGGTGCCCGGGGGCGGGGCTCCGCCCGGCCCCGCCCCCCAGGCGCTGACAGTGACGGCGGCTCGCGCGGGTCAGCGGCTGGCGTGGCGCGGGTGGGAGCGGGCGCCGGGCTCGGCTCTCGGAAGCCCCATCGGGCGGGGTGAAGCCTCGAGCGCACGCCCTCCGCGGAAAGCGGCGGCAAGGCGGGGGCACCGGGCGCGGGATGGAGGAGACGCCCACGCCCCGGGCGCTCGAGCCCCCGCAGCCCGCCGCGGAGCGAACAGCGGGCGGGGGAGCGGGAGCCGCCGGCCCGGGAGCGCACGGGGTCACACCCGAGGCCCCCGAGCTGTGGCGGCCGGGGCCGGGCCAGAGGACACCCCACCCAGCGGGGGTCGGGGAGGCAGCAAGGGCGCTGGGAACTACGCTGGGAGCCCCGGGTCCAGGCACCTCCCTGGGGCTCATTTACCTCCGCTTGCCCAGGTTACAAACTCGCAGAGACAAGGCACTTTGATTTGATTTTTCTTTATTGGAGGGTTGGGTGGTACCATCACCCTTGAGTTTGGGGAAGAGGACACTGGCGACAGTGTTGGGGCAGGTTGGGGGGAGCGTCCGGCTGCCCCGGGCCTCTGCCCACCCCTCCCTCGCTGTCCCTCCAGAGCTGGCCTGCGGCCTCTGTCCTCTCCACAGTGTCTGGTGCCATCTGTGACGCTCCCACGCGTGTTCCAGGTCGGCCTTCTCCAGCCCCAGGCCCACGAGGCTACAGGGCAGCCTGACACCTCTGCCAGGAAGACCGCAGGCGCCCAAACCCACCCTCTCTAGGGGCTCCCGCATGGGCCACCAGAAGAGCTGACCTCGTCGCCCGCCCCCAGGGTCACTCAGGCTCTGTCCCCCCAGGCCGCCCTCCTGCCCCGTGGCACCTTTCTACCCTGAATGTCACGACTTCGCGCTCCCTCCTCCCCAAGCTGGAAAAAATAAATCAATGACTAAAACCCGGGAGGGCTGCTGCTGCCTCCCTGCTCGCCTCCGGACATGAACCAGGCTACTCCACGGACTGGAGCTCAACACTTGTCGAATTACTCACCCCACGAGTGTTTGTTGAGCTCCCATGGTGTGTGCAGCCGGAGGAACAGAGAGAGGGCAGGTCCCCCGTGCTGACGGGGCCGCGAGGTGGCAGAGGAAACGTGGGCGGATGCAGAGCTGTCCCCGGGCAGATCCCCAAGCCCCAAGGGACCACTGACACCAAGCCCATACCGTTGGGTGTGGGCTGGCAAGGGCTCCGCGGGCCACTTGGCGCTCTGTCCATATGCACCCGTCCACCCCAACAGGGATTTCCACTTCTAGGAAAGTCCCTGCTTCTTTGAGCTCACACGGAAAGGTTCTTGCTCTTGGAAAGACCGGAAATCGCCTAATTGCTCATAAGTAAAAGATCAATTTAGAAGTTACAGAACAGGGATCCCTGGGTGGCGCAGCGGTTTGGCGCACCTGCCTTTGGCCCAGGGCGCGATCCTGGAGACCTGGGATCGAATCCCACATCGGGCTCCCGTTGCATGGAGCCTGCTTCTCCCTCTGCCTGTGTCTCTGCCTCTCTCTCTGTGACTATCATAAGTATTAAAAAAAAAAAAAAAAGTTACAGAACACGTGTGTGTCGGGGTGGGGCCATGCACAGGGAGAGCGGAGGTCTCTGTCTTCACATGTTTTTACTCCAGTATGCAGGTGTGATGCACACCCCCCTCCACCTGCCCCAGGTGAGATACACATGCCCCTCCACCTGCCGTAGGTGAGATACACACCCACTCCACCTGCCCCAGGTACCATGCACACACATCCCCTCCACCTCCCCCAGGTGCGATGCACACACCCCTCCACCTGCCCCAGGTGCGATGCACACGCCCCTCCACCTGCCCCAGGTGAGATATGTTGCACAAGAGCAAGTCAGGAGGGGGTACCCGCCTGGAAAGATTCGTGGTGGGTGGTAATTAAGGGCTCTCACTTTTTACTTAAATTTCTCAGAAAGTCCTCATGATCCCTGTCTCGGGGAAGAGAGGGCAGAGACGGGGACTCTGGGGGAAGGGCCTCTGAATCACCGTAGTGAGGAGCTGAGCAGCTAGCCTGTGGCGGCGGGCATTCGGGCCAGACCCGCCCAGGCCGCTCATGGGGCAGACACCTGGGGGAGGGACCAGACTGGCCGACGCACCCCCAACACCTGCCCCCTCAGCCTGGAACGTTCCCCCGGCCCCCGCCCCCGGAAGGCGCCAGAGGTGGGGCGTGCGGCTGGGAGTCGCTAGGGCCCGAGGGTTGGGGGGGCTCCCAGCGGGCTGCCCTGTGACGGCTCCCTCCGCGCTACGCGCTACCGGGCTGTGCCGGAGTAGGGAGCAGGAGGGCGGGCTCCAGCCTGCCTGGGGCATCTGGCTCCGCCTCCTCCTGGAAGGACTATTCAGCTCTGAAGGTGCTGAGGTCAGTCACCTAGCGGGACCCCCGACCTAGCACAGGCCTTACTGGAACAAGGAGGCTCCTGGCCCAGCCTGCTGCCGCTTCTCCCCTGAGACCTGCTGGCCCGCAGACAGACAGGCGGACCGACGGACAGACAGACGTAGGTATGAGCTTGCCTGCCCTGGGCCTGTGCCCCTGACCACCAGGGCTACCCAGTGTGCCGGGAGAGGGCTGGCTGCAGGTGAGGGCCGCGGTCCCCACACCTGCCTGGCTCCCTCCCCGCAGCCCCGCCCGCCATGGCCTGGCTCCTGACCGGCACCCTCGGTTGCATCAGCCTCCTCTACCTGCTGCTCCCGGGCGCCCTGTCCAGCAGCCTGGGCGGGAGCCAGCGGCCTGCCCCCCCCAGGTGAGCGGGGTTCACAGCTGCCCGTGCCATGGCCCACGGGGAGGCGTCCCCCCAACATTCCCCAGCACTTGGGCCCCCTCCACCTGCTGCTAGGGCTTTCCTCCTAAATCAAGGGCCCATGTAGGCCTTCAAATCCTGAGGGGGGGCAAGCGGCCCCTCCTCCTTTGTCTCCCCCCAAGGACACTTCCCCCATCCCCCAGCCCCCTGTTGGTAGAGCCATCCCCTCAAGGAGGGAGAGGTCAGCCAAGAGAGGGAGGTGGAGGGATGCCCAGGACTGCCCACCTCTCCCACCCAGGGGAAGGGGGAGCATGCGGGTCCTAAGCATAGTGACCCACGGGGGCCAGTGGCACCCTTTGCCCGGGGAGGTTCAGGTGAATGGACATGGGACCTGGGCTGCTGAGGTGGCTGAGGGCCAGGACCCAAGCCCAGGGCTCAGAAGGCACCGTGGGCTTCCCCTGGCAGCGCTCCAGGGCTCTGGGGAAACTGGGCTTCCCCTGCCGGTGACCCCATGCCTCTGTGGAAGGGAGAGTGGCTGGGCTTGAGGGGGTCCCTGAAAGTTTGGGCCACCAGGTTTCCTTCCTCTGCCCCCCCCCCCCGCCGCAGGGAGCCCCCAGCCCGTGCCCCTTCCAGCAGCCTGAAGCCTCGATCCCCTGCGCCTCGGCCGGTGGCCTGGAAGCTACAGCAGGCCCTCCAGCCTCCACGGCGCACCAGCCGAGCCCCTGCCACGGCTCAGCCTCTCCGGGATGGTGTCCACCGACACCGGGGCCCCCGCAGGTCCCGAGCCCAGCTCCTGCGGGTGGGCTGTGTGCTGGGCACCTGCCAGATCCAGAACCTCAGCCACCGCCTATGGCAGCTGGTGGGGTCAGCCGGCCCACGGAACGCAGCCCCCATGGACCCCAGCAGCCCCTACAGCTACGGCTGAGGTGGAGCGGCCCGTCCCAGCCGGGATGCTGCACCTTGATCCCAGAGCCCCCACCCGGCCCCCCGGACCTCCTGCAAACAGCAGTCCCCTGAAGAGCTGGCGACCCCCGAGGCGCCCCCTGCCCTACCCCACACCCATCAGGTTCCGTGGCTAGCACCGCAGCCCAAGCAGGTCCGCAAGCAGTCTCGGCTCCCAAAAGGGCTTTGGGAGCCAGGCCTCCCCAAGACATGGGGAGGCCACGGCCAAGCAGGCACACCCGGCCCTCCCCACTGGACCTGACCCCATCAGACTGAGCCCCACTTGGCCTGTCCCGGGGCCCCAGCCTTCCCACCCCCGTGCCCTTGAGTCTGTGAGGGCAGCAAGCAGGGGGACCCCACGGTGGTCCCCGTCCCCGGGGCCGGCATGAGGGAGGGCAGGCCACGCCGGGAACTGTTGCTCCAGTCGCCAACTCTGGAGGCTGAGGTCAGGGTCCAAATGGGGACCCCTCCCTGGATCTCCAGGCAACACAGGGGAGCCTGGGAGGGGGCACACGGGGCACAGGGGGAGGGAGCAAGATCTCCCAGCCCAAACAGGTCAATGACGTCACAGCCACCACCACCTCAAGTGGCTGGATGCCAAGCGAGGGTGGGGGCACCTCAGGCCTCCCAGTCTCCGTGAGCCCACCCTGCCCCGCCTGGGGACCCACGGAGGTGGCAGGCTTATGGAGAGTCAGGGAGGCAGATGGTCCTTTAAAGGTTAGAACGAGCTCTCGGGCCAGTTCTGCTGTGTGTCCACCCCGGGTGGGTCCTTCCCATGCGGGGCATCCCTGGGGACTGTGCCCTCCATCCCAGCCACACAAGGCACAGCCCAGCCTCCAGAAAGGCGATGCCTCGTTCATGGCAAACAGTGATAACAGTGCTCCTCCGCCAACATCTCCACCACCCGTGAGGTCAGCACTATCACTACCCCCAGTCGAGGAGCAGAAGCCACGGCCACAGAGGTCAGGTGAGTTTCTCCTGCCAGCGCAGCGTCCACCCATGGGGTCCCCGGCACGGGAGTCTCCTGGAGAAGCCCATCTGGGCTCCCACCCAGTGTCTGCTCTTCTAGCTGGGGACCCGCCTGGCCAGGTAAGGCTCCTGCCCTCCCTTAGGCCCCGTGGGGACAGGTGAGGCTGCTTCCTGAGCTCAGGCGAGGGCAGTCACAGTTGGCGTGGGAAAGGCTGCCTGGCGAGCAGAGATCTGAGGATGGCCAGGCACTGGCAGTGCCAGGACCCCACATCCACAGGGGGTGGCAGGGAGGCCCCTGAAAAGCAGCTAAGAGGCTGGAACTGGTGTGTGTGACCGTGGGCAGAGGGGCCAGGGGCCTGTGGTCACCGCAGGGTGTCAGCAGGGCAGTGAGGAGGTGGGAGGGGGAGCCAGGAAGAGGAGCGGTCTAGGAGGGTCAAACCCAGAGAGTCAGGAGCACCATGTGGCCAGGTGCCCCACTCCCACCCCCACCCAGCACCCAGTCCTGGGCCCGTGCGTGCTCATTCTCCGTGTAGAGTGCCCCTCCTCCGGGGTCAGAGCGGCCAGCCCCCAGGATGCCCTGTCCTCGCTGAGGCTCTCCACAAGGTTGCAGGTGACAGACTGTTGAACTCCAAGCATCTCTGCACCGTGACACGTGGTCACAGCATCGGACCTGCTGTCCGCCTGGCCCCTGAGCTCCCGGCCACTTGGGGCACTGACGTGGTGTCCACCCGGACTGGTGGCGGCAGCCCCCGAGCGGCCCCAGGGCCCCAGCAGCCGTCTGTCTGCCTCTCCCCATCGCCCCAGACAGTCGGCTGGTCATTGACTCCTTCTACTCTAAGCCACCACCTGCTTTGGGGTGACAGCTCAGTCCCCTCCCCGGGGCCCCCACCCTTCCTCAGCCAATGCTTGCCCAGCTGCGGGAGGCACCAGCAAACAGCCTCCTCCCCACAGCCACAGCCACAGTGGGAGGAGACCCAGGGAAACTACCTCCTTGGGAGCAAAGCAAATGACACCCCACGACTCCCCATGTATCAGGACAACAGGTGGCACTTTGAAGGGGTTCCTGTGCTCCCCAGCTTGTTGTCAGCACAGCCAGGAGCAGCCCCCCAGCCTTCTCGCCCAGTAAAGCTGAGTAGGGGCTCCAGCCTACATGCCGGGTCAGCCACTGCCCTGCGTCCCCCTGCTGCCTCCCTGCCCTGACCTCCCTGCCCTGACCATACTCTGACTGCCCCCAGCCCCACCCGCCATCTTCCTGACATACCACAAGGGCTGGTTCTGCTCCCAGTCAGCCTCCTTCTCTCGGAGAATGTCAGGTCCCCGCTGCATGTGCCCGCCCTGGCCTGTTCTGTGCTCTGCCCTTACCCCGACGGAGCCCTCACCTCCAAATCCAGACACAGGGCGCCCTCTTGACCCAATGGCAGCCAGGCTACTCCACAGGCCCTCACCCAGTGTTAGCAAGGATCCCCCCTCCTCGGTATCTGCCCCTAGTGACTTCCCGTCCACGGACCCCACTCTGCTTCCTGGCAGCGGCCGGCTGGATTCTCTCTCCCCTGTTGCAATAGTCGTGAATAAAGTCTTTCACCTTCATTTAGCGAGGCTCAGAATAACTTTTCCTAAAAGCCCCTGCCCTTTGTGGAATCCGGGAAGCCTGAGGCTGATGGGTGGGGCCTGGGGTCTGCACACCTGTTGGGAGGGGCCTGCTGTGGGTGGGGAGGGGTGGGGAGGGGTGGGGAGGGGAGGAGAGGGGAGGGGCGAACAGGGAGGGGCAGGAAGGAGAGGGGGAGAGCTGGAGGCTGGGGGACACACGCTGCAGCCTCCAAGTCCCAATCAGGTAGGTGTCTCAGGGAGCTGAAGTCAGGGAGGGGGGTCGGGGCCGGGGCCGGGGCCGGGGCCCTGGGAGCTGCTCCTGTGCTGACACATTAACTCCCGAGGCCAGGAGGATGGTGGATGGTCACTCATTACCAAGGGCCAAGGCCAAAGGGCAAGGTGGCGGCTGGTCCCTTATGTAACCTGTGGGCATATATAGGGGCACAGCCTGCAAGCTTCTCCCCACTGCCAGCTGCTCCCTCGAGATGAAGGTGGCTGTGGTGAGTACGCCAGGCCCAGAGGAGACGCAGCCAGCGTCCCTCGTGGGAAGGAGCGGCCGCCCCCACCCTGTCCCCGCTGGTTCCCGCCAGTCTGCTGGCCCCGGTCAAAGGGCTCCCTCCCTCCGTCTTCCTCTGCTGGTTTAGGCTTAGCAGCTTAGCAGGGGCAAGGGTCAGCAGCCCCACCCCTGGGCCCCCTGCAGACCCGGGGGCTGGTGCCAGGCACTCCCACTCAGCATCCTGCACACCCCGGTGTCACCCCGATTGGGCATCTGGCTGACCCCCCGAGCCAGCTTGTCTCCGGTGGTGCGGTGGTGCGTGCGCTCTGGAGGGTCCGTGCCCCGCCGTGCCCCAGCCTCGCTGCTGACCCCCGGTCAGGCTGCGGTGTCCACAGGGGGATGTCCTCACTTCCCCGTGGGGCCGGCATCCCCGCGAAATGGGTTTAATCCTCCACCCAATCAGGGCCCAGACCCTTCCCTGGTCTACCGGCCAGACATGGACCCAGAGAAAGCCAAAGACAAGGGCAGCTTCCGAAACTACGAGGTAAGGATGCTCCCCGGGCCAGGCCCGCCCCCCCTTCTTCCCTGGGGGTGGGCAGCACCTGCCCCTTTGCACAGCTGGGGGCCCAGCCAGGGAGGTTGGAGCAGCGGCCCCGGCTATGCGGCCCCGGCTATGCGGCCCGGGCTATGCTGGTCGGGGCCCCGCGAGCTTCCTGGCGGCCCCTCTGACTTGCAGGCTGGCCCGCTCCTGGACCGGGTCTTCGCCACCTACAAGCTCATGCACACCTATCAGACGGTGGACTTCGTCAGGAAGAAGGTACTTGGCAGCTTCCTGGGCTGTCCGTCCCCGCGGCCCCCAGCGGGACGGCTGGACGGGGCCCGGGTCTGACCCAGCCGAGCCCATGGCCATGCTGCCCCCCCCTTCCGGCCCTAGCACATCCAGTTTGGGGGCTTCTCCTACAAGAAGATGACTGTCCTGGAGGCTGTGGACATGCTGGACGAGCTGGTGGATGAGTCGGACCCGGACGTGGACTTCCCCAATTCCTACCATGCCTTCCAGACAGCGGAGGGCATCCGGAAAGCCCACCCTGACAAGGGTGTGTCTCCCTCCTCCCCCGCCCCCGGGGTGGGGTGGGCTGCATTGGGTGGGTGGGAAGAGGGGTCTGTGCCCTTTCCTGGCCTCACCCTTGAGCCCCAGGCCACCCCTCCCCGGCCCTCGTCTCCCACCCGCTCTAGCCGGCTCTGTCCCTGTCCCTCCCAGACTGGTTCCACCTCGTGGGGCTGCTGCATGACCTGGGGAAGGTCCTGGTTCTGGCAGGGGAGCCGCAGGTAAGGGCAGTGGGGCGGCCGGGTGATGCTGGGGCAGTCTGGGCCGCGGGCTCTGGAACCCGCCAGGCCGGGGAGGGGGGATAGGCCAGTCACCCCCTCTACGGCTGCATGTCCCCAGTGGGCCGTCGTTGGAGACACCTTCCCCGTCGGCTGCCGGCCGCAGGCCTCTGTGGTTTTCCGTGAATCTACCTTCCAGGACAACCCGGACCTCCAGGATTCTCGATACAGGTGCCCCCCACCCCCAGCCACTGGTCCCCCTGTCACACGGGCTCCTGAGCCCCTCACTCCCTTCTCTCTCCCTGCAGCACGGAGCTCGGCATGTACCAGCCTCACTGCGGGCTGGAGAACGTCCTCATGTCCTGGGGCCATGATGGTGAGGCTGCTGGTGGGCAGGTGCGGGGGGGGGGGGGGCAGACGGGACCTTGGGGCCTGGCTCTGGGCGCCCGATGGTGACCCCCTGTCTCCCACAGAGTACATGTACCAGGTGATGAAGTTCAACAAATTCGCTCTTCCCCCGGAGGTAGGTGGGAGGGGGGGGGTCAGCTGGCCTGCCCCCACCTGAGAGCATGCCCCGAGTGCCGTGCTCCTGCCCTCAGGCCTTCTACATGATCCGCTTCCACTCCTTCTACCCTTGGCACACTGGCGGCGACTACAGGCAGCTGTGCAGTGAGCGCGACCTGGCCATGCTCCCCTGGGTGCAGGAGTTTAGGTAGGGCCAGCCCTGGGGGGCGGGGGTGGGAGGAGGGCCTGGGGGCCTGGGGGCCGCCGGGGGCCTCCTCACCACACCGTCCCCCTTCTGCCGCAGCAAATTTGACCTGTACACCAAGTGTCCCGAGCTGCCAGACGTGGCCACGCTGCGGTCCTATTACCAGGGCCTCATCGACAAGTACTGCCCCGGGGTCCTGAGCTGGTGACCAGCCTGCCCCGCCCCCACCCCCGCCCAGGCCTGCCCAGTGCCCCGCTCCACCTGCACACCCACGGCCAGCGCCCCCCGCCTGACCGCTCTGCTCACTGCCAATAAAGACCTTGCAGCATCTCGTTAGTGTGGCTCCACGCTGCGGGGATCCCGCCGCCCCCGCCGCCCCCACCCTGCTGCTCGCCCTTCCAGCTCCCGTGTCACTTCCTGGGGTTGCCTGCCCATCCTCACCCTGGCAACGTCGGCAAGTGCTCTGGGCCCAGTGTCCTTAAGAAAACAAGATGTAGCAAAACGTTTGGTAGCTAAAAAAACAGGTTATGGAGAACCTTGTGGTGCGAGGAGCGGTCAAGGGCAGTGAAGGCAGGCAAGAGGATTCCCCCACCCTCCCGGCCCCGGGGTGGCCAAGCCTCCTCCGCGAGTGGTTTCAGGTTTCGCCCCGCCCCAGGGCTGGTGCTGGCTCCCTCCCTCCCTCCTAGCAGCTCATTTCTCGGAAGAAAGTGGATCCTAGTCTCAGGGACTTTCCCTTTGTTGGTGTTTTGCTGGCGGTGTCCCCACGGATTCCGGGGTTCTGGGTGGCCCCGTTCACTGGTATCCCCGAGAGGCGCCCTGAGATTGGGCCCCGGCGGGCGGGCGCAGGAGGGCCTGGGGGCCACAGGTGCCTGTGTTCCGGAAGCCACGGCGCTCGGATTAGAGCCCGAGAGGTGGTCCGCCTGGTCAGGGCGCGGTCCCCCGGCTCCCCGACGGGCTCCCCGACAGAGAGCAGTGCCCCGTGGTCTGTGTCTGCGGGCCTCAGCTCGGTGCCCCGGAGGCGAGCAGTGCTCCGATTCAGTGCGAGAGTGTGCGGATTTTGGCCTATTGGGGCTGCGGCCCAGGAGTCACCCCCGCGGCCAGGGTTGGGGTAGAGCTTCAGGAGGGTCCGCTCTGCCTGCTGCTGCGACAGGACAGGCTGTGTTAGGTCCCTGTGTTTCTGTGACAAATTACCGCAAATTTGGCGGTTTGAAACAAAACCTGATTCTCCTGAGTCGTGGAAGCCAGAGGCTGAGATGGTGGCAAGTGCTCGGCAGGGCTGCCATCCCACACAGGCTCCAGGGACGATCCGCCCGCGCTGGTGCCCCGCGCATGGCCTGCTCCCTCAGGACCCCTCTGCATGCCCCAGGGAGATCCCTCATCCCAGGATCCTGACCTTGGTCACATCTGCAGGATGCCTTTTCTAAGGCATTACATTCATAAGTTCCAGGGATTTGATGAGGATGTGTTTTTGGGGGGGGCTGTTCTCAAGCGCCCTGGGAGCTTCCCTTCCCCGCTCAGAGAGCAGGGACACCCGGAGGAGTTGGGCGGCTCTGGGTTGGTGGGCGGCAGGTTCAAGAAGCGAGGGAGCGTCCACAGGGGTGGCCCCGAGGCAAGCAAATCTTTGCATTTGCTGCTAGAACCTTAAAAGTTTGGGGGCGCTGGGCTGGCTCCACCGTAGAGCGTGTGGCTCCTGTGGCTCGTAGTCTCGGGGCGTGAGTGTGAGCCCCCCCTCCCACCGGGTGTAGAGAGCACTTAAACAAGGAGCATCTTACACAGAGGCCCCTAGGGGGTCCAGGCACCATCCAAGGGGTCCCTGGCCCTTTCATATTCACAGACTCAGTGTTCAGTGCTCACCTGCCCATGCCCCCGCCGCCCCCCTGCCCTGCTCCGTCTTCCAGGTCACTTGTCCTTCCTTCTGGAAAATTGCTTCCTCCCTGGGCAGCCCCTCCACACTCCCTCCCAGCCGGTGGGCTGAGGCTGGGCAGGTACACGGGGCTGGGGGGTGGTCCCTCCCTAGAGCTGCTTCACAGGGTGCTGGGGACCACTGTGGAGGCCAGAAGTACGGATCTGGGGGAAGGGCTGTGGAGGGTAAGCTGAGGCCCCTCTGCCCGCTCGGAGGGGGCTGGCATGAGAAAGGGGGCTCAGTGCGCTGCTTCTCTGGGCCCCAAGTCAGCATCCTGGGCCCAGCCTGGGGAGCCTCCCCACGGGCGCAGCAAGAGGGGCCATGTTGGCTCCTGTCCCAGGGTCCCCAGGCCCTCTCCAGTCTCCAGGCCACCTCACACGGCCCCGAAGCCAATGGCCTCATAGTCTGTCCCCGCCAGGGTACAGTCAGGCCTCACTGGGCTCCAGGGCTTTGGGGCAGCTGAGGAGCCTGCGGATGGGAGCGGGCTGCCGCTCTGCAGACGCCGCTCCGCCCCCGCCCTTATCCACCTTGGTCGAGGCCCGAGGCCTGGGCTCAGCCTGCCAGCACCCTTCCAGCCAGGCGCTTCTGAGCCGTCAGCTCCCCCTGAGCTGTGGGCCGCAGGCAGCACCCTGCAGGGGCTTGCTCATTCTGGGGCCGCTGGAGGCGGACAGTTGGACAGCCTGGAGCGTCCAGCCCGCGGGACCCCAGGGCTAATGAACAGCCTTTGCTGCTCTGGGGGTGGGGGACCCCAGGAAGTCAGGGCAGGGGCGCATCTGGAAGGATGGCCCTGGGAACAATGACAGGGCGGCGGGTGGGTCCCTTGGTAGGTAGTGTGCGCCACTCTTGGTCTCGGGTGGGGAGTTCCAGCCCCACAGTGGGGGGCAGTTCCCCTGGAGGAGAAACCAAACCAAACCGACCTATGTCACTCTTCTCGCTGAAACAGGTAGTGAGTTTATTTTTATAGTTAAATAGAATTAATGAGTAAATATTTAGGGAAATCTCTCAGCTTAATTTTCCAGGTGGTAATTTTTTTTTTTTTTTTTTTTTAGATTTTATTTATTCCTGAGAGGCAGAGATACAGGCAAGGGAGAAGCAGGCTCCATGTGGGGAGCCCGATGCATCCCGGGACCCTGGGATCACACCCTGAGTTGAAGGCAGACACTCAACCACTGAACCACCTGGGAGTCCCCGGCCAGTTGATTTTTGACAAGGTTGCCGAGACCATTCAATGGGGAAAGCACTGTCTTTTCAATAAATGGTGCTGAGAAAATGGGCATCCACGTGCCGAAGAATGTTGCCGGATGCCTACCTTACACCATATGCAAAAATTAACTTGAAAAGGACCAAAGTCCTAAGCTATGAAACTCTTGGGGGAAATCTTCATGGCTTTGGATTTAGCAATGATTTTTTCGCTATGACACTAAAAATGCAAGCAAGAAAAGAAAAAATAGGGATCCCTGGATCGAATCCCACGTCAGGCTCGCGGTGAATGGGGCCTGCTTCTTCTCCCTGTGACTGTGTCTCTGCCTCTCTCTCTGTGACTATCATAAATAAATAAATAAAAATTAAAAAAAATAGGTAAATAGGACTTCATAAAAATGAAAACCTTTTGCACACTGAAGAACACCATGAAGGGAGTGAACAGGCAATCTGCAGATGGTAAAACATTCACAAATCCTATATTGATGAGAGATTCGTATCCAGAATATATAAAGAGCTACAGCTCATTAACAAAAACCAAACAATTAAAAAAAAAGGCAAAAAAATAATAAAAAATTAAAAAATAGGCAAAAGACCTGAATAGACAGGTCTTCAAAGATACACAAATGGCCAAAAAGCACACGAAGATGCCCAATATTCATTAAGCAAAGGCACAATCAAAACCACCACGAGACACCATTTCATACCCATTAGGATGATTATTACAAAAGAAAGAAAGGGAGGGGATCCCTGAATGGCTCAGCGGTTTCACGTCTGCCTTTGGCCCAGGGCATGATCCTGGAGTCCCGGGATCGAGCCCCCCATTGGGCTCCCTGCATGGAGCCTGCTTCTCCCTCTGCCTCTCTCTATCATAAATAAATAAAAATTAAAAAATCTTAAAAAAAAAAAAAAAAGGGAAAACCACCAGTGCTAGTGAGGAAGTGGATAAATCTGAACCCTGGTGCATCCCTGTGAGGAGGGAACGTAAAGGTGCAGCTGCTCTAACAGTTACTGGTTCCTCAGGAAGTTAATGGGACCTACCAGGTCCTGCCAGTCCACTCCTGCGTGTGGACCCAAGATAACTGAAAGCAGGGACTCAAACAGATGCTTGTACGTCGGTGTTCATTTAGGTCATTCACGATAGCCAAAAAAAAAAAAGGTGGGAACCGCCCAAATGTGCATCGATGGATAAGCGAATAATCAAAACGTACAAATGCACGATGGCATGGTATCTGGCCGTGGGAACGAGCTCTGGCCATGCCGCCTCGTGACTGCATCTTGAAAGCACGGTGCTAAGTGAGAGATGCCGAAGCCAGACAAAAAAGGGCACAACCTGTGTGATTCTACTCAAAGTGTCCAGAACCGGCGATTCCCTAGACCTAGAAAGTACATCAGTGGCTGCACAGGCCTTGTGGGGGGAGCGGTTGGCACACGCCAGCTAAGGGGATGAAAACGCTTAAAAATTGACCAAAGTGGTGAATGCACAGCTCTGTGAATCCACTGACAGCCTCTGAATCATGCATTTTTAAGATTTTACTGATTTACGTGAGAAAGAGCATGAGGGTGGGGGGAGACTCTCAGGCAGACGGTGCTGGGCATGGAGCCCGATGCCGGGCTGGATCCCATGACCTGAGCCAAAATCCAGAGTCGGACCCCTGGGGCGCCTGGGTGGCTAAGTTAGTTAAGCCTCTGACTCCTGATCTCAGGGTCCTGGGATCCAGCCCCACGTTGGGCTCCCCATGCGTGTCGCTGGCACGCATGCTCTCTCTCAAGCAAATAAATAAAATCTTAAAAAAAAAAAAAAAAAGGTTATAGGAAACAAGACAAAAACCCAAGAAATTCGCAAACAATTTAAAAGCCTGAAGATTAAAAGGAGCAGCTTAAAATTCTATCCGTAGTATCTCCCTACACAATACAAGAAGCATCAAAAATCAATGAGAAACAGGTTAATTATTCAACAAGCAGTGCTGACAATTCTGGCTGCTTGGGGGAAAAAAACGGTTTCTGTGTTTCACAATATGATGCAGTCCATTTCCGATGGATTAAAAAGGCAAATGTAAACAAGGAAACCTTCAGGATCTAGAAGAAAAGACGGGCTTCCGGGCGGCCTGGCGGGAAGGCTGCAGGTGTGGGCCTCGGCTGGCAGCGGTGGGGGGGAGGGGCATGGGACACGGGGCCATCGGGGCCATTGCAAGTTAGCTGCAGATGCCCGCTTGGGTCCTTCACTGCGGTCCGTGCAGTACCAACTGCCGAGGCCGTGCCTGATGCTTAAAAGGCACTGCTTAAAAGCAGGATTTTCCACTAGTTTGCAAAACTTACTATAGGAAACTCGCCGGAAGAACAAGCTGGACTCAGGAGGGTCAGGACGCAGCAGGGGAGGGGGCTAGATGAGGTGGCTCCGTGGTTGGCTGTGACCCCGGGGGTCCCGGGATCGAGTCCCGCATCGGGCTTCCCACAGGGAGCCTGCTTCTACCCCCCGCCTGTCCTCTGCCTCTGTGCCTCTCACGAATAAATAAAATCTTAAAAAAAAAAACAAAAATACAAAACTGTAGACCACCTCACCCTGGGCATTTCCACTGTTCTGTATAAGGTGGCTTTTTTTTTTTATTGCCAAAGTCTAATAACAGGGGAGACTGTCACGCTTATGCATGAAATAGAATAATAAATAACCTAGAAGAAATCATGAAGTAGTCATTTAGTCACTTGATGAGCATGGGCTGTACAAGCATAAAAATAGTAAGAATCAAAACTTCAAATATAGTATGAATTCAGTTCCATAAAACAAAACCAACGTTGGTGTGCATGCCTCCTTGCCATGAGTGTGTGTGTAAAGCGGGAGAAACAGAACTCGCTTTGCTTTATTTTGCTTTCTGTGTTTTGTTTTTTTTTTTGCTTTCTGTGTTTTTAAAACAATATTCTCCCCCAGTGAACGTATTACTTTCATTTTCAGGAGATAACGTGTTTCATGACACACATATCCCCCCCAAAAATCCTGAATGCAAACAACATGTTTTTGAATTTTATTTTATTTATTTTTTTTATTTTTTATTTTTTTATTTTATTTTATTTTATTTTTTGTTTTTTGTTTTTGAATTTTAAATACACAACTGCTTTAAGCGCTTGGTGGGATTTGGAATTCAAGTGGAAATCAATGTACAGATCATTGAACATAAGAGCACATTTGAAGGCACCAGCAGCTCAGAATGTCGGCCACCGGTGGCCGTGGGCACGGGCTGCGCAACAAGTTCTGTTTGAACCGGTCAGAGGGGAGGGTTTTCAGTGCCACGAGGGGGAAAGACCAGCGGCCCTCGGGATCGGAGCACAAGGTGGGCCGGGGAGGCTGTGCCACGGGTCCTCCAAGGGCAGTGCCCTCTTGGCCGCAGACCCCTGGACAGACCCAAGGCTGCTTCCTGGGGGTCGTGGGTCCTCCCTCCCCTCCACAGGGCTGTCCTTCCTCTCCCACGCCCCCCAGCACTCCACCGCTCAATGCCCCCGATGTGGCACCTGTGGTGCCGGCCCTGCCCAGGGAGCTCTGGGGCTCTGACCCTTCAGCCACTTCCTGGGATGCGGAGGCAGGGATAGGAAAGAAGGAAGGGGCTGGGTCCCAGTGCTCCCAGGCCTCGGGCACTCTGGGTCCCACAGTCCCACACGGCCACCTTGTGGACGTCCCGTGAGTGCTGGCGGGCCGGCCAGGCCGTGCGGGAACTCGCCCTCGTGTCTGTTTAATGCAGGACATCAAGCCGGGGAGAACCAAGGCCCCCCAGAAGCCAGGGAGCAGTCAGCGGGACAGCATCTGCGCCGTGTTCCCTGCCAGGGGCAGGGACGGCCCGTGTCCTCAGGGCTGTGAGGTGGAAGGAGACAGCAGACGCGCGCTCAAGCACAGAGCTGCCTTTATTGATCCTGGGCCGCAATGCCCAGGGCTCACGGTGTCTTCCCTCCTCCTCCCTTGCGTCCTCAGCAGGTCAGCCGAAGCCCGGCCTGTGCAGGGGTGGGGGCTGGGGGCATCAGACCTGGCTCCCTCCAGAAGGAAAGGGCCTCCCACAGCCCTGGTTAGTGTCCTGGGAAAGACCCCCAGCTGAGTCACCTGCCCACCTCGTGGTGGAGGCTGAGGATGGGCTGGGGAAGGCCCCGGTCGCGCAGGTGTTGGGGTGGTGGGGCGTCCACACAGCAGGGCGGCCAAAGCCTGCCCTTGGGGACCGCATCCCGACCTGCACCCGTCCCGGCACCTGTCGGCTAAGGCACGCTGGCTGCATGTGTCCTGCTGCGGAAGGCCAGCGGCGCGCTGGGGACCCGACCCTCTGGACACGTGGCTGACGGAACGCGGCTACTTTTTCCTCCTAAGAGCCTGAACGCTGCCGCTGCAGTTGTCAGGGGTGGGGGCGGCCGCTTTGCCGGCAGGCCCGCAGTCCTTCTTAGGGGCCAGCCTGTGCTTCTCCTCCTTGGCCACAGGGGAGGCGTGGGGGGGACGGGGCCCCAGCAGGGCCTGCATGCCCCTGATGGCCCCCACTGCGGTGAGGAGCCCCCAGAGCAGGGTGGAAGCCTCCAGGGGCGACAGCTGTTTCCGTATCCAGCGGAGGGCCTGGGCCAGGGCATTGCCAGAGCTGCGGGCTCGGGGCAGGCTCTTGTCCTGTGGATGCAGATTTGACTGGAGGCCCATGGAGACCAACCCCGGGGGGGGGGGGGGGTGGACCACCCACCACCTCCCCCAACTAACGCCTTCCTACCTGGAGACCAAACTGTCTGAGCAGCGTGTCCAGCAGGGGGTCCCCTAAGGACACCGGGGGGAAGAACTCCTCGACCCACTGGCGTCGCCACCACTGGCTGCAACAGGGCGGTATGTCAGGGGGGGCGCTTGAGTCCGGGCCCCAGCACCCCCCACCCCTGTGTCCAGCCTTACCTCTGCTCCCCAGGATGTGAGAACCAGTACTTGTAGCGTTGAGCTCGCACGTAGGTGGGCGGCTGCTTGTGGAACGGGTACTTCTCCACGTCGTTCTGGATGAGGCGGATCACTGCAGAGCAGTAGGGCTCAGCACAGCCCAGTCTCCCCTGGCCCCTGCCACCCCTTCTCACGCTCCCTGCTCCCCCTGGGGCCTACCCTGCCAAGACCCTCCGCCTCCCCCTCTGCCAGGCCTCACCAGGTTCCCTGCCCTGCAGCAGGCGCAGGACCAGGCTCGTGAACCAGGGGCTGTGTGAGTGCGGGCCCAGAGCGGCGAACCACATCTGCCAGTCGAGGCGGGGCTGGTGGGGTGCCACGATGGGGGGCGGCCGGCTCAGGTTCCCCGGCTTGTACATGAACTCGATCTCCTGCCCAGCACGACAGGTGAGCAAGACCTGCTGGACCCGACGGACCCTCCCCACCTTCCTCCCTCCGTGGGTGCCTCCCTGCCCTGGGGGCCCGAGGCAGGGTCTACCATCCAGTGCTGCCCGTCGTAGCTGCCTTCCAGCACCACCTCGGGCCGCCCACCCAGACCAGTCATCCGGCGGAAGAGGCCGTAGGAGTTAGCCAGCTGCAGGTGTTCCACGGTGCCGAACAGGCGGTGGGCACCGGTCCAGAGACGCCCGTGGGTTGAGGGCTCTATGTAGGAGTATGGCACCTGGAGACGGGGCAGCAGCTCAGTGCTGTCCCTCCAGCCCCCACCCCCCGCCCCGAGTGCTACCCACCAGGCTGATCACAAACAAGGCCACCGTGGCAGTGCCAAAGATGAACAGCTGGACTGCAGTGCAGAGCTTCCTCAGCCACCCTCGCACCTGGGTCCACCTGGGGGGCGGGGGACCCAAGTGCCGTCAGGCCTGCCCTGTATAGCTCTACCCCACCCCCTCGGACCACATACCTCCAAAAGGCAGTCAGCAGTTCCCAGCCGAGGGAGACCACCCCCAGCCACATGGTGGGCAGGGTCACCATCTTCAGCCACTGGGAAAACTGATGGAAGGTAAAGGCTGCAGAAAGAAAGGAGTGTGAGGAGAGCAATCCAGCCTCTGTCCCTGTCCCCCCAGCTGGTACTCACTGGTCGTGGAGTGAACAGCAAGCTGCTCCCAGTCAATCTCCAGGCCGAAGTAACGCACGGTGCCATAGGCCAGCAGCCCGTAAACGGTACATTCCAGGAGCAGGGCCAGCAGGGCCAGCAGTGATCTGGGCCAGGCTGCTGAGCAAGACAGTCACAGGTGGGCTGGGGTCACTAGATGAGTGTTGGAGGGCAGGAAACTTGCTGGTGGGGAGTCGGGCTGAAGATGCCTGGCTGTCCGGGACAAGCTGGCACTCACAAGTGGGGGTCTTTCTGCAGCGGCCGCTGTCAGCCTCAGCAGTGAGGTTCCCATCGTCCAGGAGGGCGGTGGTGAGCACCAGGGTGAGCAAATTGAAGAAGTTATAGTTGCCAGTGACGATGATCAGGACTTGCAACAAAACCTGGGGGAGGACCCATGCTAACTCCCGAGGCCCGCCCCCTTCCGGGCCCTTCCAAGCCCCTCTGCATCCCGTGCCTGGGCCTCTCTTGCAGGCATCACATCCCCTTCCTTGTCACCCTCCTGGCCGTCATGCTCCCACTCCAGCCGTCCCTTATCCCCTGCTCATACCTTCTGTGGCTCCCCGTCACCTGGAGAAAGCCCAGGCTCAGCAGCCTCTGCTAATCTGACTTCTCCCAGTGAGGCTGAACCCTGTCCCACAGGCTTGCCTTCACACCCTGAGGTAGCCTGTTCCCCGCTCATGAGGCCTTGAGTGCTCCCACCAACCACCCAATCCCGGCAGGACCCCCTGGGCAGCGCTCACAAAGGCCATGTCCCGTCAGACGGCTGAGGTCCCCACTGACCTGGGAGTAGAAAGCTACCAGACGCAGGCGGCGCACGGGGGCAAAGAACAGTGGGGGGACTGCAATCTCGATGAGGAACGTGGCCACCACGCTGAGTTTGTGCAGCCAGACAGGCAGGTGGTGGGCGAACCAGGAGGCAGGTGTGGGCAGGCACTGGGTCTCATAGTGGTAGGTGAGGGCTGCAAGTGACAAGGGGTGGTCAGGGCGAGACAACCCCCAGCCCTGTCCCACGTCCAGGACGGGACGCTCACCAGTAAGCCCCCACCACGCGGGGCAACGGCTGGTCAGCTTGACCACGCCGGAGGCAAACATGAGGCGGAACAGCAGCCAGCGCACAAGCCAGAAGGGGAGGGCTTCATGGGGCGATGCCCCTGCCAGCCCACTCTGGGGGGTCTGCTTATGGCGGGGGGGCTGCCTCAGGGGGGCCACCAGCATGGCCAGGAAGCCAGTCTCCAACAGTAGGGAATCCCTATGGGGAGAAGAAAGAGCACAAAGGGTTCCTCCCCATCAAGGATGCTCCCCTCGGAGGGTCCTCCCTGGAGAGGCAACCATCCCCGCCTCCCCGGCCCCACCTGCTGCAGCCCCACACCGAGGTCACTCACCACTGGAAGTAAAGAAACACCTGGCCCACCTGCAAGGAGAAAGGCTGTCAGGGAGCAGGGGGTGTCTGCAGAGGCAGGCGGGGCCCAGGGTGGACGGGGGACTGAGGTCCTGACAGGGGTGCGGGTGGCGCGGGGGGCAGCAGGCAGCCCCACTTACCTGGCAGGCCGACAGGTAGGCAGCCCAGAGCAGCAGGTAGACGAAGAGGTTGCACAGCGGGCGCAGCAGCAGCGCGCCCAGGGCCAGCAGGGCGCCCAGCAGGCTCAGCAGCTCCAGGCCCTGCGCGGTGTCCAGCCCCAGCTGCGGGGCCTCCCACAGCAGCGTCGGAGTCTCCCAGAGCTGCCGCCAGCGCCCCTTGCCCTGCGGCCGCAGCGTCCTCCGCGCAGGCAGGATGCCCTCGGCGCCGTACAGGCCTGCGGGAGGGCGCGTCAGGCTCCCCCCCCATCGCGCCGGCCGGGGCCTGCAGCCCCCCCCCCCCCCCCCCGCGGACCCGCCGCAGCCGGCGACCCGGGCCAGCGCCCCCGCCGGCGGAGCTCACCCGGGCCTTCCGCGTCTGCTCTCCCACCTGCCCACCAGGTGCGCGCCCACCGCGCTCAGGGGCCGCGACCTCCGGGAAGCGGGTCACCGCACGCGCCCTTCCCCCCGGGCCGGCGGAGCGTCGGCGGGGCCGTGAGCGGACTCAGGGCGCGGACTGGGGGCGTCCCCGCGGGGCCCTCACCCGGGATCTGCGTGTACAGGGACGCGAAGGCCAACGCGTAGACGGCGGCCACGCCCTGGAGGAACAGCCGCCGCGGGAGCCCGGAGGCCGCCATGTCCGCTACGCGGCCAGCTGCCAACGCGCCCGCCGGACGCCCCGCCCCGCCCCGCTCCGCCCCGCCCCGCCCCGCCCGTCCGTCCGTCCGTCCGGCGGCAACGGCAGGCCCCGCACACAAGCAACGGCAGGCCCCGCCCCGCCCCGCCCACAAGCAACAACAAGCCCAGCCCCGCCCCCGCCCGCAAACGGCAGGCCCCGCCCCCGGCAAGCCCCGCCCCCGGCCCTCCCGCAAACAGCAAGCCCCACCCACGCCCACAAGGAACGACGAGCCCCGCCCCCGCCCCCGCCCCCGCCCCCGCGCGGCGCGCTCGGGCGCAGGCTGAGGCCGCGTGCGTCATAGGTGTGCGCGCGGCGTCGCGTGCTGCGTCCTTTCCCGGGGCGGGAACAGCAAAATGGCGCCAGAAGCGGTGGCGGGCTGAGGACGCTGGCTCCCCTCGAAGACCGCTCTGCGCCCCGCGGGCCGCCCCGGCCCTCCCGGACATGGAGGACGTGGAGGCGCGCTTCGCCCACCTGCTGCAGCCCATCCGCGACCTCACCAAGAACTGGGAGGTGGACGTGGCGGCCCAGCTGGGCGAGTATCTGGAGGAGGTGAGCGCGGCCCCTGAGGAGGGGCGCGGGGCGGGCGGGGCCGCGGGCGGGCGCCGGGGCGTGGGGGCCCGACCCCGCCTCGCGCGGCTGTCCGCGCCCTCGCCGCCCTCGTCCTCGGGATACGAGTATTTGGTTTTTCTCCCAATTCTGACCTTGCGTCTCGAAGCCGTTCGCTCCTGAAGTAGCGCGGAGCCGCCCTCGCACCGCACCTGGGAGCCGCGGGATGCGTTGGCGGCGGTGACTGGCGTCTCGTTCCGATACCGCGGCATAGTGCACGTTTGGGTGTTTGGGAGGGCCCGGTCGCGGGCGCAGAGCTCTTGCTTTTTTTTTTTAATTTTTATTTATTTATGATAGTCACAGAGAGAGAGAGAGAGAGAGAGGCAGAGACACAGGCAGAGGGAGAAGCAGGCTCCATGCACTGGGAGCCCGACGTGGGACTCGATCCAGGGTCTCCAGGATCGCGCCCAGGGCCAAAGGCAGGCGCTAAACCGCTGCGCCACCCAGGAATTCCGAGCTCTTGCTTTTTTTTAAAAAAAAAGATTTTATGTATCCGAGAGACGGAGCGTGAGCAGGCGCGGGGGGCCGAGGCAGAGGGAGAGGCCGACGTGGGCGGCGTCCCAGGACCCGGGGATCGTGACCTGGGCCCGAGGAGGACGCTCAACCCCAGAGCCGCGGCAGCCCGCCCGGTTCCCTGTAGGATGGATCCCCTCATCCTTTATGCCTCAGCTTAAATGTCAGTTCGCCACCCCGTCTAACGCAGTTCTGCCGTAGTCAGTTATATTCTCTAGAATGTTTATCACAATCTATTTGGCCTGTTCAGTCATTTGTGGTCTTTTTGCTCTAGAATGTAGGTTCCGCGAGGGTAGGAACCACGTGTGTACTCTGTTCCTTCTGCATAGTAGAGTGCCCAGCACACAGCAGGCACAGAATGAGTGTTTGTTGTATGACTGCTTGACCTTTCTGTCAGCGTCCTCTGCTTGGACACAGACTGCTGCGTGGGGCTGCTGTGGATTCCAGGTTTCCACATTGGACTTGGTGATGCCTGGTAAATCTACTTCCTAAGTTGGTCAACTCTTTCTGCTTCTTTCTTTGTTTCTTTTTAAAAATGTTTTATTTATTTGAGAGAGCAGGGAGAGAAGCAGACTCCCCACTGCTGAGCAGGGAGCCCGACCTGGGGGTTGATCCCAGGACCCCGAGATCACAACCTGAGCTGAAGGTGACGGTTTATCAACAGGAGCTACCCAGGCACCCCTCCCTTCATGCTGCTTGTGTTGCTCTTCCAGACCTTCTCTACCCTTTGAAGTCTTAATTTCCCTGCTTCCGTTTTTTTTTCTTTCATTTTCCATGCAGCTGCCAGGAATTTTTTTTTTTAAGCACATCATATCACATTGGTATTCTCTTGCATCCATTTTTTAGTTGGTTGTTGAGTGTCTTCCGAGCCGAGAATTGTGTTAAATCGTGAGATGATAGTGGCAATCAAACAGTAGTCCCTGCTTCCCCCTTGTGGGAGGATGGATCCTAATTTAGTAGCTATGTGGAGTTTTGGAATAGGTATAGGTCTGCCGAGAGGTTAAGATTTGGGTTCAGCATCCTAGCTAACAGGTGGCAGAGCAGAGGCCACCTGTCTCCTCACTGTGTCTTTGTGTAAAACTGATGAGACAGAAACAAAAACAAAAAACAACAAACTGATGAGACATTTGAGAGAAGAGTTGAGAGTTCCAAAAAGAGTTTACCTGGGGGCCCTAACTGTTGGGGATAAAAGGGTTTGGCTAGTCAAGGTGAAGAATGTTCGGAGGTAGGAAGGCGCTTGGCTCCGTGGACAACGCGGGGAGGGAATCGTGTGACCCTGTACAGCGAGGGGGGTGGGGGCGGGCAGCAAGGCTCTCTTTAGGATTCAGAGTTTTTTCTTCTTTTTTTTTTTTTAAAGGATATAGGTTTTAGTGACTTTATTTTATTTTAAATATTTCTTATAGATTTTATTTATTCATAAGAGACACAGAGAGAGAGGCAGAGACACAGGCAGAGGGAGAAGCAGGCTCCATGCAGGGAGCCCAACATGGGACTCAATCCCGGGGTCCCCAGGATCATGCCCTGAGCTGAAGGTGGCGCTAAACCACTGAGCCACTGGGGCTGTCCGGATTCGGGTTTTTTTCTTAAGAGTGGCAGAAAGCCATTAGGGTTCTGAGTGGAGTGACATCATCTGCCTTGTATCTTCAGACAAGCACCTGCTTGTGAAGAGTAGATTGGAGGGGAGTGAAGGATGGGAAGAGCCCAGTTAGTGCCGAGGCCCAGGCAAGAGGTGGGGCTGGCTGAGCAAGATGGGTGGTCGCTGTGGGGAGGAGCAGACAGGCTGTCAGAGGAGCAGGGAAGGGCAGGGACCATGGCCTGGATTGAGTGCAGGAGGTGAGAGAGCACAGAAAAGAGCTGGGGCTTGTGGGTTTACGGACGGGTGGTTGGGGCGGTATCTAGGCTCAGTATGGACCTGTCCGGTGAGAGTTTTAGCTAAGATGTCCAAACGGTGTTTGAGGAAGGCAGTTAGATTCATGGCTTTAGGCTGAGACGGGAGGCCCTGCCCAGAGTATGCATTCGGGAGTTGTCGGAAGGCAGGTGGACCATGAGGTCCTGGGAGCGGGCGGGCGAGCGTAGGCTGAGGAGGAAAGGGCCATCCCTTCAGCCCAGGGCCTGGGTGGCTCAGTTGCCCTCACCTTCATACTCTCTCCTTGGGAAAGCTAGCTCCTCACTTCTTTCCAGAATGCTCTGCTCGCTCAGACTGGCCTGAGAAGCTCCCAGGATCCTATGGGAATGGTACAAGTGGCCTCTTGGTGGCACCCTCCCAGACTCCCCCTTTTCTTTTGGTGCCTAGGGCCTAATGTCTAACCTTGGCCATTATCCTGTGCTTCGGGCATTTTTGCATAATACTCATGTTCCTAAGTATTTGAATCCCAGGTCTGCCTTTGTGGCCGAGCTTGGTCTTCCTACCAGGCCTCTTCCTTCATCTGCCTGGGGCATGTCTGTCTTTTATGCGCACCTACTGATGTTAGCACTTTGTTCATCAAAGTTATTGACCCCGGCATCAGGCCCCGGGGTAAAGGCTGGAATTGGCCCTGACAGGTGGAGAGAAGCCCTGGGTGTGCGAGCCACACTGCGGAGGCCTTCACACCGGGCAGGGCAGGGCAGGGAGTGGGCGGCAGGGCAGATGGAAAGCCAAGGCAAAGAGTTTGAAAAAACAAAAACAAAAACAAAGACAAAAACAAAAAAAAAGAGTTTGAAAAAACATGCTGGGGCTTCAAGTGCTGTTTGCTGAGAGGCGTGCAGGAGAGGGGCTGAGGCATGGGGAGCCCCTGAGTTAAGTATGAAGATAAAGAGTTAGGGGACTTTGAGGTGTCTTGGGGTGGCTCTGGGCGCATGCTGCAGTGTAGGAGACAGCACTGCTGTAGACGGGTTTGGGAATTGTTGGCATACAGCCTGTGGGTCACTGACAAGAGGTGATAGGAGCTGGGGCTCAGGGACCAAGCGGGGGCCAGGGGCTGCAGAGGAAGGACTCATTTGGAAGTGTTCTCTTAGTTTCTGCCCAAAGGATTGACACCAGTGTTCTGTGTGTGTCCTCCCCAGCACTCCCAGGGTGAGGGCTCCTCCTGCCCGACTCTGCCCAGCTGGCCTTGACTTGGAGGGGCTCAGTGTGCAGTGCCTCTGGGCCTCCCAAAGGGAACTGCTGTGCCACTCCGGCTGTTTGTGCCTCACAACTCTAGGGGCCTCCCTTTTCCAAAACGCAGTCTCAGAGATTACAGGAGGTAGGAGACATCCTCGGCCTCTTGCCTCCAAAAATAAAACAATGGACAACCAGTGAGCCCAGAGCAGAGCCAGGGCTGAAGGGTGCCGTGTGGTGAGCAGGCACTGCAGGCCGGTGTGGGGTGGGCTCTCTGGGGGAGACGCGCGCAGACTTTGGCTGCCCCAAGGCCCTGGTGTTGTGTCTTGCAGCTGGACCAGATCTGCATTTCCTTTGATGAAGGGAAAACAACAATGAACTTCATGGAGGCAGCGCTGTTGATCCAGGGTTCTGCTTGTGTCTACAGTAAGAAGGTGGGTGCCGCCTGGCTGTTGGTGTCGTGTGCGAGTATCTTCCGGGACAAGGCTGTGTCCTGCTGGCACGGGTGGCAGGCTCACCCTCTCTTCCTGGCCCCGCCAGCACTCTGGTCTCCCCTGCTCCTCCCCACTTGTTAACACACCTCACGCTTATAATCGAATAATTATCATCGAGGAGCAAGCTTAGATTTATAATTGCAGGGCCTGCTGCTAATGCTAAACGTCCAGCAATGTCCAGGAGAGTCCCCCCCACACAACAAAGAATCATCCCTTCCAAAATGTCAATAGTCCTAAAACCTAGAAACCATATTGTAGAGTAAGAGGAGAAGCAGGATGAAGGGAACGTGTTGAGAAAAATCGGTATTTAGGAAGTGCCCACCAGAAGGAAGTCAGAGAAAGATAAAAGAAAATGTCCTGGAAGTCAGAGTGGTAGAGAATTTTAAGGGGAAGGAAAAAATTGTTGAATTCAGTGGATTGACCCATACAGAACAGGTATTCAGGTGTCTATGGGTCTATAATTGGAAGGTCAGCAGGGGTTTCACTGAGAGGAGGGCCAGACTGTGGGGTGGGGAGAGGCCACTGGGAGGGGAGACAAGGATGGGCGTGAGTCAAGCAGTGGTCCTGCAGCCAGCCAGCTCGTGCCCCGCTCTGGGCCCCGGCCTGGACTGGCGAGATCAGAAATGGGCAGCAGGCAGGTGTCAGAATATCCTTAGCGACAGCCAGGACTGAACCGCATGGACCTGAAGGGTGAAAGGGCAGGTGGGGTGGCGGAGGAAGCAAGACCCCAGGAGAAACAGCTGAGGAGTTGGTCAGGGCCGTGGGTTGCCAAGACCCCTCTCAGGAGTCTGGAGGCGGAAGTCAGGGTTGTGACGTAGGGGAGGTGGACCCAGAGTTCCTGCCTAGGGCCCAAGTATTCATAACGGAGAATAGAAGTCAGTGGCTGAGAATCAGCAGACTTGGTGGAAGTTCAGAATACTCCTGAGTGGAACCAGACTGGCTGACAGCCTGGGCAGCGTGACGGACGCTACGCATATCCTGTGGTTTGCGAGGGCGCTGTGGGGCACACTTACGTGACTTCCCCCAGCGTGCTGAGTCGTCCCTCCTGCAGGGGCAAGAAGTGCGTGACCGCACTGGTCCAGAACTGGCGGTTTAGTGGCTGGGAGAAAGGTGCACGAGGTGAGCGTTTAGAAGTATGTGATGGGTCCCAGCTAGGGAGGGGCGAGTGACCTGCATTCAGGCCTGACCAGCACAGGACACAGTAGCTTTACTGGGGGCACCAGAAGTTAGTTTGAGATTCCGTTGGCTTTTGTCCTAGATAATCCCATTAAGTCAGATTCCTACGTCCTGCATGTGTCCTGAGAAGGAACGTCTGGGGATCCCTGGGTGGCGCAGTGGTTTGGCGCCTGCCTTTGGCCCAGGGCGCGATCCTGGGGACCCGGGATCGAATCCCACGTCGGGCTCCCAGTGCATGGAGCCTGCTTCTCCCTCTACCTGTGTCTCTGCCTCTCTGTGTGTGACTATCATAAATAAATAAAAAAAAAAAATTAAAAAAAAAAAGAGAGAGAAGGAGCGTCTGCACAGACGTGCAGTGACAGATGTGCGTGTGGTAAAGCAAGTGCAGTGACATGATAATAGTAAAGTCTGGAAGGTGTGGGGAGTCAGCACCATCCAGGAGGACTTTCTGAAACAATGCAGACGGTCTGTGACCTGGGCTGTCAAAGATGGTAAGTACTAGCAATGCCTCTCCGCTTATTCTCTATGAAGCGGGAACAGCGGTGGTACGTAGTTCAGGTAGACTGGATGGCGTGAAGCCCGAGTCCTGAGACGTGCCGGACACTTACCAAAGTCACTAGTAAATTAATCCAAATAAATGGGGCCCATGTTCGAAGGACCACCATCCGCGTGGTCACCGTCTAGTGCAGAGCTCTGTGCATAAAAGAAGGATTTCATGCAAACTTATGGCATGAAAAAAAAGAAGCAGGGCCAAGAAGAGTTGCTTGTGTTCTTGGGCACGGTTACCCCAGAGGGAATGGCCTGGAGGGGGCACAGGTGCACAGCCTCCTGGCCAGCATCTTGGAAGTCCTGACCCTCACCGTGGGGGTGGGGTCCCACAGGTTGTGGCTGGGGCTTCTGGAGATGGGGCATTGGTGGCCCAAACCTGCAGGAGGAAAGGGGGCAGCTGTGGGTGCTGGGCGGGAGCAGCACAGACCTGGGCCAGCGGACCGCATGCGGGCTGGTGTGTGGGGTGTGAAGGCAGCCACTCGTGTGCCGTGTGGGGCCAGAGGAAGGGGAGAGGACTACACTGATGAGACATGCCAGGTGGACATTGGCAGGACCCTGCTGGGAGTTTTGGAGAGGACGGTGGGCTTCTGTGTGTGTCCGCCTTTGGGGAGGGCCAGGTTGCATTGAGGTCGGCTTTCCTTCCCGCTCCTCACTGTCTGCTTCTCGTCACCAGGTGGAGTACCTCTACTCGCTGGTCTACCAGGCTCTGGATTTCATCTCCGGCAAGAAGTGAGTACTTGTGGTGAGCCAGGAGGCGGACGCCCGTGTCAGGCCCCTGCAGCCTCTCAGACACCCATGCACTGGTTCTCTCTCAGGCGGGCCAAGCAGCTCTCCTCGGTGCGGGAACACGGGGCCGATGGGGACACCAGCTCCATGGCTCCCCAGGAGGGAGAGGACCAGGTGAGATTCTTGGGTGTGTGGCCGCTGCCCGCCGTGCACTTGCCTGGCGCTGCTCCTGAGCTCTTGTCCCCGCATAGTTCCTGTCGCTGGATGACCTCCCTGACGCCCGCACTAACGTGGATCTGAGGAGTGACCTGGCTCCCCGTGTGAGTGCCCCTCCTTCTGTAGGGGCTGCACTTAGCTGACAGGGGTTGGAGGGGTCATCCCATATGGGTTCCCCACATGGAGCCCACGGGACCTGTGGCTCACCCACTCTTGGCCTCCATGCAGGAGATCCTCATCATCCCTCTCCTGCCCATGGCCCTTGTGGCACCTGATGAGGTGGAGAAGAATGTCAGCCCCCTGTACAGGTATCGGCCTGAGCCTGAGGGGACTCAGATAAGGGGAGAGGCTGCTGGGCAAGGGTCTCTGCAGTGGATGTGTTTTGCCAGCACAGTTGTCAGGGGGAAGTCCTGGCCAGCCGGAAGGATTTCCGGATGAATACCTGCACCCCCCACCCCAGAGGAGCCTTCATGTTGGAGCTGATGGGCATACCCCCCACGGAGACGCTGCTGCCAAGGAACCAGGAGGGTGAGGGCTTGGGTGTGGCGGGCTTGAGAAGGAGGGGTCCCCTGTGCCTGCCGGCTCTGGTCCCACCTCCCTCCCCAGGCACCTGTTGTGAGGATGTGTCTGCTGGTGCACATCCCCTTTGCCTCCTTTGCCTGTAGCTGGCTCAACCCAGGGTGCCTGGGTCCTGGGCCAGGTCTCTGCTCTTCCTGCTGAGCCCTGGCTCTGCTGGGCCCCTGGGAGGGGTCTGCTGGGGGAGGGGTTGGGCTGACCCTGCCCAATCCCCCTCTTTGCCAGAAGCTAAGAGGGCTGAGGAGCAGCCAATGGAAGTCTCTGTGTGCGGCCCAATCCCCGTGCTCAGTGTCTCCCCAGAGCCAGGTGAGAAGGGAGCATGGTGCTGCATTTGCAGGGTGTGGGTAGGGGTGCGCTGTGCTCAGCCACCCCAGGGGTGAGGTGTGGGTAGCAGCCGTGGCTCACTGTGCTGTCTTGGTCTCGTGACTGCCCTCTGACCATTCTTGGGCCTGTGAGGTTTGGGCCTACTGCTTCTCCCCTGGCAAGCACGGATGGCAGTGTTTCAGGAGGAAAATTGGTAAAGGAAAATGAGCCAAACAGAACAGAGTGGTGTGAGAAGAGTGTGGAGTGCCCTGCTGCAGTCCCTGGGTTGGCTGAAGGTGGCCGAGTGAGGAGTGGCCTTGCAGGTTCTGGGCGTTGGCAAGGCAGCCTCCCAACTGCTGTCTGCTCTCTACTCACCTGCTCAGGTACCTCGCCAGAGGATCTGCTGCCTGCAGGTGGTGGTGAGGATGAGGATGAAGAGGGGGCAGCAGAGCTCCCTGAGGCCATGGCCCCCGAGGTATCCCAGGAGCCCCAGGAGCCCCGGAGCCCACAGCAGGTGGGACCCCTACTGAGGCCTGCAGAGCTCAAGCCGTCAGCCAGGCAAGCATCCCCACGCTCACGTGGGCCATGCAGTCCTGTCTGGGCACCCTCCAGACAGCCTTAGACCTGGCCTCACCCCCAGCTCTTTGGGGTGTGCCCAGCACGCCTTTCCCCTCTCTGAGTAGGACAGCTGCTGCTCCTCACCAAGGAGCTGGGGTTCAAGGGCACGCGCCCTATGCTGTTGTGGCTGGCACCTAGGATGGTGGCTGGTTTCCAAAGCTGACTCTTCTGGGCTCGGGCTGGCAGGGGCCGGACTTGAAGGCTTTTGCTGCTTCCCACCACCCTCATGGGTCACCTTTGTGTTTTGGCCTGGAGCTAAAAAACTATTTTTATTTATTTTTAAAGATTTTATTTGTTTATTCATGACAGAGGGAGAGAAGCAGGCTCCATACAGGGAGCCTGACATGGGACTCGATCCCGGGTCTCTAGGATCACACTTCGGGCCGAAGGCGGCACCAAACCACTGGGCCACCGGGGCTGCCCTAAAAAATCTGTTAGAAGAAAAACTCTGATGCATATAAGAGGTTAACGTTTCTTAATTTTGATCGGTAGATGCACGACATTTAAAATATTTTTGTATATTTTAAAGGAAAAGGTACCTCACAACCATTTATTTATTTGTATTTTTTCCTAAAATTTTTCCTTGAGTTTTTGTGGACCCTAAGAGGGTCCCTGCAGGGTTCTTGACATCTGATGCCAGAGCACAGCTGCTGGTTGCCCGAGCCTTGGGTGCCAGGCTCTTCCTCCAGAGGAAGGGGAGGAGAGGGAGGAGGAGAGGGACCCCCTGGAGCTGTTTCTTTGCAGAGTGCTGCCCAGCCCAGTGGGTGGGTGCTGCAGGAGCGACAGGAGCCAGCATCCCTGAAGGTGAGGGGCATGGGGGCTCAGACCAGGGAGGGTGTGCTTTGAAGCTCCACTGTCCCCCCCCCCCAACTCCTCCAGCTTTTAGAACCTGAGCTCCTAGCCTGAGGCCCTTTCTGTGGACTCTTTCTCAAGGAATCTTCCTTTCTCCAGAAATTAAGTCTGCTCTTCTGCCGCTCTGGGGCTCCTCCCTCCCTGCTGTGTCACCCTTAGGTCCTGAATGTGGCTGGCTCTTTGCACTCAGTGTCTGGGCTCTGGGGGGAGGGTGCACATCCTTAGCTCCCCACCCCCCATGTCCGCTTGTGCTCTGTGCTCAGGAGATTCCAGACCCCTGGCAGAGCCTGGATCCCTTTGACTCCCTGGACTCTAAGCCCTTCAAGAAAGGTAATTGGGTGGGTGCAAGGGACACCTCTCTGGCATCTGGATGGATTCTCTGGAGCACTAGCATTTGATGAGGGTGGGCTTGTATCCATTGGGAGCCTGGTGGGAACTGTGCTTGTGCAGCTGTTCCTGGGGCCTGTGGGTGCCATAACCTACCACAGGGCCCAAAGTTGTGCCCCCATAGTCGTTTACCCCCAGGTAGGCCTTACTCCGTGCCCCCCCGTGTGGAGGAGGTTCCAGGACAGAAACGCAAGAGGAAGGGTGCCACCAAGCTGCAGGACTTTCACCAGTGGTACCTGGCTGCCTGTGAGTGGTGGGCTGGGGCTGGGCCAGGGTGGGAGGGTCCAGGGACAGCCTACAGGGACTCGGCCTCATTCCTCCTGACCAAATTCTCTTGAAGACGCTGACCATGCCGACAGCAGGAGGCCCCGGCGGAAGGGCCCGTCTTTTGCAGGTGAGGTCAGGGTTGTGTGCACTCTCCCGAGAGGTAAGGTGCTGTGGCATCATCTGTCTGGTTCCCCTGGGCCTGGGGGTGCCCAAGGCTCTAGGGAGACTGGGGTGGGGGCCCGGGCAGGACACGGGAGCACCTCTCACAAGGCCGTTGTGTGCAGACATGGAGGTCCTGTACTGGAAGCATGTGAGGGAGCAGCTGGAGACTCTCCGGCGGCTGCAGAAGAGGGAGGTAGGTACTGGCCCCTGTGTGGAGCTCGAATGGCTCCTGCTGGGAGATAGCAGTGCCCCTCATGGGTGCTCTCTGCACAGATGGGTGAGCAGTGGCTGCCGAGGCCTGACGAGGGGCTATGGCCTGGGGACGATGACAACCTGGAGGATTCCCTGGAGGATCTGAGGACAGCAGGTGGGAGCCTACTGGGATGGGCCAGGGTGGGGATTCACATCCGTTGCCAGCCAACCTGCATCCAGCTGGGGCTTCTTGTCTACCAGCAGATGACTTTCTAGAACCTGAGGAGTATGCAGAGCCTCCTGAGGCTCAGCCCGGGGCCACTGCAGACCTGGGTAGGCCTGAGAGGGGGTCCCAGAGAACAGGGGAGGGAGGAAAGGGCGTGGCTTATGGCCGTTGCAGCTCAGTTTCTGCTTTCCAGAAGCAGAGGCCATGTCAGCATCCCTGAGCTACGAGGAGCTGGTCCGAAGGAATGTGGTACGTCTGAGTGAGAGCAGGTGGGGTGCTGGGGGAGGGGCCCCTGCACGGAAGGTGACAGCTCCCTGGTCCTCCTCCAGGAGCTCTTCATTGCCACTTCTCAGAAGTTCGTCCAGGAGACAGAGCTGAGCCAGCGCATCAGGGAATGGGAAGACACCATCCAGCCCCTGCTGCAGGAGCAGGTGAGGGGTTGAGCTGAGCTCTGGCTGCGAGTCAGGACACCCCCCCCCCCCCCCCCCGCCTTGGTTTTGCCCCAGGATCTCGCCCCTCCTTGTAGGAACAGCACGTGCCCTTTGACATCCATACCTATGGGGACCAGGTGGTCTCAAGGTTCAGCCAGCTCAACCAGTGGTGTCCCTTCGCGGAGCTAGTGGCTGGCCAGCCTGCCTTTGAGGTGTGCCGCTCCATGCTGGCCTCCCTGCAGCTGGTGAGTGGCCTGGGGAGCCTGGGAGGGACCTGGTCCCCGCTTCTGCTGACACCTCATCCCTACAGGCCAACGACTACACGGTGGAGATCACCCAGCAGCCGGGGCTGGAGGCGGCCGTGGACACCATGTCCCTGAGACTGCTCACGCACCAACGGGCCCACAAGCGCTTCCAGACCTACACTGCCCCCTCCATGGCCCAGCCCTGAGTGGGGAGCGCTGAGGCTGGGAGTGGGCTCTGGAGCTCCCCCAGGGGTGCCGGGCACCCATCTGCCCGCTCCACCCTGTTTCCTGGCTGGCCCAGCCCAATAAAATGGTGTTACCTCCCACCTAACTCTTAGAACCCGTCAAGTCCTGCTCTGCAGGGAGAGGACCGCCTGTACCCTGCACTCTCTGTGAGTGACCGAGTCCTGAGCCCCTTCCTGCCCTTGCCTCCTGGGCTGCGGTACAGATCACAGGCCCGCCGTTCCATCACACCCCCTTTAATGAGTGGCTCAGTGCAGGACGCTGCGGAAGGCAGCCATGTGGTGCCGCACGCTGTCGGCGATCTGCTGTGCGGATGCGGTGCGGCCGTAGTAGTCGGTGAAGAGGCCATCGGGGCTGAGCAGGTAGATGGCAATGGAGTGGTCCACAATATAGTCCTGGTCCTCGTCCTTGGGGCCGGCGCGGTAGTACACGCGGTAGCTGCGGCTCACCTGGGCTACCTGCTCAGCAGACCCAGTCAGGCCCAGCAGCCGCGGGTGGAAGTCCTGGACGTAGCGGGCCATGGCTGCGACAGTGTCCCGCTCGGGGTCCACAGTGATGAAGACCGGCTGCACAGGGGGCAGGCCAGGCTCGGCCTCTAGGTCTCGGACCACCTGCACCAGCTTTTCCAGCTCATCGGGGCAGATGTCGGGGCAGTGAGTGAACCCAAAGTACAGGAGCACCCACTGGCCCCGGAAGTCGGCCTTGCAGCGTGTGTGTCCATGGTGGTCCAGCAGACTGAAGTCCCCCTGGCCCACCGCCGCCTGGCGCAGGGCCTCTGTCCTTCGTAGCTGCTGCCTCTGCTCCTTCTCCTTCCTTGCAGCCAGCCAGGCCCCGCCCAGCCCAGCCCCAAACAGGGCGGTGACCAACAGCCTGGTCCGAAGCCCAGGGCCCTGGGGTCCGCTGGGCCTGCCTGTCCCTCCAGGGCCCTGCGTGGACAGGAGCCCGCAGCTCACGTGGAGGGCCCTGCCTCCTGGGGTCCATCGGAGGGCTGACGGCTTGAGATGTGCAAGCCTGTGCCAAGGCTTGGGTGCCCACACCAGCAGCAGCATGGACCTGATGCTCCTGGAGGACAGTGTGCCGGGGTCAGGAGCCTGAGGTCACCTCAGTGTCCTGGGTTAACCCCGGTGGCTGCAGGGAGCTGCGCCAAGCCCACGCCAGCTCTCATGGAGGCCGCTCCCACGGTGCTCCGTGGACGAGCTCAGCTGCGGCTCAGGAGGCCCCCAGGCCCGTGCCCCACGCCCGTCTTTCCCCAGCGCCAGCTCCCACCCAGGCCTGGCCGCGCCTGCGGCTCCGCGCGGCCCTCCTGTCCTCTTGTCCTCCCATCCCGCCGGCGGGCCGCATCCCACGTGCATGCCTGGCCGGGGCGCCTGAGCATGTGTGCCTGTTTGCAATAAACCCCCATCTCTTGAAAAGAAGCGAGTGAGTCTGTGGCTTCAACCCCCGACGGGCGGCCAAGCCCGTGCTCAGCAGCAAGCCTGGGTCCCAGCAGAGGCGAGGTTCACCACTGCCGCAAGCCCCGCCTTCCTCCCCTCCCGGCCTCCGTGCCGTTCTCGCGGGAGCCCCCTGGTCCTAGGACGCCCCTCACCTGTTCGGCTGCGGAAAGGTCCGTCCCGGGGATTCCCACGTTTGCTCTCCGCCACGTCCGGTGGCCTGCGCTCCGGGCTGGATGACCCTCGGCCCGCCCCACGGCTGCTCCACGCCGGCTGCGCGCGCCAAGTTGCCTAGCACGCGACGGCGGCCCGCTGCCACCTCCCGGGCCCCTCTCCTGGGAGCGCACACCTTCCGCCCAGCGGTCAGCTGAGAAGGCAGGACTCCCGCGCGGGCCACGCGCCGAGCGCGACCCAGGCTCCCCGGGACCCGGCCCGCGCTCCACAAACTCGGCAGCGCCTCACGGCAGAGGTCGCCGGGCTCGGGCGCTCCCGCACACGCTCGGCGCCAGAGCGCATGCGCGGGCGTGCGTGCGGCTCGCCTCTTCCCTCCCCCCCCCCCCTCCCGCCGCGCGCGTGCGCAGAAGTGACGGGCGCCGCCTGAGGCCGCGCGGGGCTTCCGCCCGGCCCCGCCCCCCCTCACCCCCTCGCTCTTCCCGCCGGCACCGGGCTCGCTCTCCCGCTCCACGTCGGCGCTGGGCGCGCGGTCCGGGGCATGACGCCCCCTGCAGGCCAGCAGGGGCGGCCGGACGGGCTCCGTGGAGCGGGCCCGAGGCGCCGGGGGGAGGGCGGGAGGGACAGGAAATGGGAACTCAGGGAAGGAGCCGGGCTTGCCGGGAGGGACGGGGGTCTCCGGGCTCCCGCTATCCGCCGGCGCGGGGGTCCCGGAGCCGAAGCTCGGGCCAGGACTGGTCAGTCTGCACCCGGGGGCCCTGGGGCTGAGCCGTCGTCCAGCTCCCGAGGGGCGTGTGAGGCCAGCCCGCCAGAGTTCCGAGGGGGAGAGGAGAGCTCCCATTAGGAGACCGCCCGACGGAGAGGCCGCACGGGCTCCAGCGGGCACGGGCAGGTGCTCACGGGCGCTCCTGCCAGCCCGGGCGTGGCCAGGGAATCCGGGCTCCCCGGCCTGCAGGTCCACCAGCAGCGGCTTCTCACTGGTGGAGGATGGAGGCGGGGGCGGGGGGCTGCAGGTGGTGAGGGGCCTGAGCTTCCTGGGAGGGGACGTCGGGGATGCTCTTGGGTCAGGGACGCTGGACATCGAGGACCAGGTTCCCTACTGTGGGGATGTTAGGTCACCTCTTGAGTTGGTGGTCAGGCATCTTGTTCTGTTTCTTAAGTAATCTCTACACCCAACATGGGGCTTGGAATCAGGACTCAGATGGAGTGGTACGCTCGACCAACAGCCAGCCCGGCCCCGGTGGTCAGGCGTGTTGTGATGTGGGGCCCCTGACCCTGGTGTTGCTTCGGATCACCTGTCTGGAGGAGGTCCCGTGGTCCCCTGATGAGAGAACCTAGACTTTGTGGGGTCAGAGGTCAGGCATCTTTAATATGCAAACGGTAGACCCAGAGTCTGGGGTCAGGTTACCCATGATGACTGGCAGGCTGTCAACTGTGGCGGACACCTCTGGCTTCATACAGGAGTCCATCTGCCGGAACCGGCCTCCTGCCCTGACCCATAGGAGAGTGACCCACTGCCTCCAGCAGCCCTTATGTCTGGCCAAACTCCCTTGCATCAGGGCTCCCAGTGACCTTCATTGACCCCTTCACTGACCCCGATCAGAGGTTCATCAGCAACAGGTGTCCAAGACCATGACCACAGACTTATGAACAATTCTGATGAGTCCTCATTAATGACTGGTTTGACTCATCATTGATTTGACTCATCAATGTCTTATGGCCCATTAATGGTTGATTAGAGGCCAAACAGTGATTCTGATCAAATCTCTATTAATGACTCCAAAGTTTCACTGATAATCCAAGTTCAGTGACCATCAATGACTCATAAATAACTTTGATTAATATCCGACCCTGGTTAATGACCCATCAGTGATCCTTCAGAGATTCCGGCCAGTACTACTATCAGGCACCTAGATCAGTGACCAGTCAGCCCACCTGTACCTGCTCTGGGCTCTAGATGACAGTGAATCTAGAAATGGACTCCAGTTTGTCCAGGTTGCACCCCCTCACCCCATTCCCCATACCACATCTGTTGATCCCTGGTACCTGCTGGGCAGGTACCTGAGTGCACCCGCACAGCTACTCCTCTACTTTCACATCTCCCCTTACTTTCCCTGGTTAGGACTTCAGCTGGAGTTCTAAGCAGTTGTAGCGGATATAGGGCTGGCTGAGAGGGAATGGAAAAGAAACTGTCCTCATTTGGTTTGGGGAGTGATGGGGAAGAGGCTAGTACCCATTCCTAGGGGCACAAGACTGGGGAACCAAGGGAGAGGAATACCCAGCTCTTCCCTTGGGAGTCCTGACTAGGGTACCGAAAGGGAAGCTGGACAACTTGGTCCTATGATGGGGGCTGATGGGGAGGGGGAACCTTCAATTCCATCCTGGGGGTCAGAAGCCTGGGGTCTGCCTTTGGGGACTCCGTCTAGGCCAGGCTGAAACTAGAAACTGCCTGTGGGCTGCTGACCTCTTTGGGTCAGACATTCTGGGCTGGAGAGGAGGCATCTTCTAACCTTGCAGTCCACAGGCAGCCAGGACAGGTAGGAGGACCAGGGTGACCTTGTCCCCCACTGCTCCTGTGGAATGCTCTGAGTGCTGAGCTGTTGTTCAGACTTGGCCCAGGCCAGTGCCTCGGTCTTCTGCAGACCCAGGTCTTGCAGTGGCATGGCCCGGGGGCATGGGATACAGGGGTGTAGCCAACACGGGGGGGTGTCCCACAGTGGTGGGTTCTCCTGGGGTCACTGACAGTGGGGGCCCCAGGGTCAGAGGCGCCCCGAGGTCCGCCTAGCTCAGGCGGATCAGCTCCGGGAGTCGCTCAGGCTCTGGCTCTCCCCGCGAGAGGTCAGCGGGTGCGCCCGGGCGGGGCCCCTGTGGCTCCATTGCCCCGGGCCTGCGGGGTGCGACACCGCTGGAACCTGCCGCCGCCCTGTGTCGGTGTCTCTGCGGCAGGAGCGCTTGGCCCGGCCCCGCCCTCCCGTGTCCGCTCCTCTGCCCCGGTGTCGCCTTCTCGGATCCCAAAGGCGGCCCGCGGCCGCAGGTGGACGGCGGGGGCGGGGCAGCTCGGATGGGCGGAGCTCTGGGCTAATGGCCGCCGCGGGGGGGCGGGACGACCCTGCCGCGCGACCAATCACGGCAACGCGTGCCTTCCGGGGCTGGACGGGCCGGGACCCCGGGGACCGAGCGCCGCCCCCCCCCCCCGCCGCGCGCCCGCGGCGAACAGAGGGGCGCACGCGCTGCAGGCTCGGGAGGCTTTATGCAAACGTGTGGGGCCCGCCCGCCCGGTCAGTCGTCCGCGTCGGTCAGGACCCGGGCCAAGTAGTCCGAGTGCCGGATTCCGAAGCTCCAGCCGCGGGGCTTCCGGTGCTGCGGGCCCAGGACACGGCGCTGACCTCGCGGGGTCCTCCAGCCCCGCGCCCCGACCCCGGACCCGGGACCCGGGACGCCAGAGCACCTGGTCCACGCTGTAGGCCGCAGGCCCCGGATTCAGGCTGTTGTCCCGGGGGGGCGAGGTCCGCGCCAGCATGGAGAACTGGGGGGCCCGGGGCTTGTAGATCGCGGGGCTCACCACGTGGTAGGCGCAGGGGCCCGGGGTCTGTGGGAGGGCGGCAGGGGCGCTGGGTCCAGCCTGCAGGCCTCGAGCTTGGGCCCCGGCCCCCGGCCGCCCCCACCTTGCTGAGGTCCTCGCAGAAGCTGCCCACTGCGCTGCGGCCGTAGATGGAGTAAGTGGGGGCCGAGACTTTACCGACGACGCGCGGGCCCAGGAGCGAGGGCACCGTGTAGGTCGCGGGGCCTGGGGGGCAGCAGCGGACGGTGGGGGCGAGGCTCGGCCTGCACGGGGGTCCCCACCGGGTCCCCGCGGGGCGGCCTCCCGGGCCCACCTGGGGTCTGCTGCTCCGCGTGGGCGCCCCAGTTGCGGGGCGCGATGCTGTGCCGAGGTGCACTGGGGTACGTCGCGTTCCCAGCTCGCTCGGGGAAGTACCTGCCTGCGGGGCGGACGGGGCGGTGGGCCTGCTGGGGACCCGGTGGGGGGACCGGGCTTCGGGGGTCAGAGCCGCTGGGGCCCGGGGTCCTTTCGAGATCCGGGCATGGGGGCACCGAGCCTGGAGTGGACGGTGCACGAGGGGGCCCGGGGCGCAGGTGGGGGTTCCCGGGGAGGCGGCCGGGCGGTGGGGACGCCGGGGTCACAGGGGTCCTGACCCGGTCCGGGAGTGAGGAGGGGCGCCGCGGGGCGCGGGCGGCCGTGGATGGAGTAGGCGGGGCTGCCGTCGGGGCCGCGCACGGTCATGCGAGCGGGAACCAGGTGGCCGGGGCCGGGGCCGCAAAACGTCCGCGGCGGGGGGAGGCGCGCGCCGAAGGAGAAGGCCGGGGCGCGGGGCCGCGACGGGTCGTGCAAGGTGTAGCCTGCGGGGGGCGTCACAGCCTCACCGGGGCCCGCGCCTCCCCGGGCCCGCCCTCGCCGCGCCTTCGCCCTCCCCCCGACGCCGGTACCGATGTTCGGGGGCAGCAGGTATTTGGGGCCCGGGCCTCGGTAGAGCGCTGCGATGGGGCCGCGGGGCCGGTGCGGCCGCCAGGGGCCGACCCACACGTCGGAGCCCATGGGGCGCGGCGGGGCGCTCGGGCCTGCGGCACCTGCGGAGGCAAGAGCGGCCCCCCCTCCACCCAGGGCTCGGCCGGGCCGCCGGGCGCCCCGCCTCCCGCCTCCGGACTCCGGACTCCGGACTCCGGGGCGGGGCCCATCCGGTATCCTGGGCGCCGGGCAAACAAGCGGGAGCTTTGCGGGCCCCGCGGGGTCGGGGGCACCCCCAGACCCCGGCCCCTGCCCCAGGCCTCACCCCCAGCCCCAGGCCCTGCCCCCGCCCCCGGACCCCAGCCCCAGCCCCAACCCCAACCCCAGGCCCTGCCCCCGCCCCCGGCCCCCGGCCCCCAGCCCCAACCCCAGGCCCTGCCCCAGCCCCTGCCCCTAGCCCCAGCCCCAGGCCCTGCCCCAGGCTCCTGCCCCTGCTCCCGCCCCCTGCCCCCAGACCCCCAGAACGAGCCCAGTCGGGTGTGAGCGCGCCAAGTTTGGTCTCAGTTCTGCCGGAAAGGAATTCTCTGGCGTTGGCGGATACTTTAGGGGCATCGGGCAAAGACACCGGGGGCGACCGGAGGGGGCGGCGTGGGGACCCGGTGCCCGGAGGGGGCCCCAAGGCTGGTACACTAACCTGCTCTTGTGGGTCCCGGCGGGGAAGGCGAGGTGGGGGGCTGGATTCCCGCCCCCGCCCAGCCAGACTCCCAGACCCCATTGTGTCCAGGTCCCGCCTCCTGGCAACGGGGGACTGGCCGCCCCTCGCCCCGACCTGGCTCCGCCCACCCCTCCGAGTCGCCGGCCCGCTTCGGTTTCTCCCTCGGGAGCCCTGGGCACTCCCAGGAGGCCTGGGGGCTGGGCCTCCGCCCGAGGCTGGCCGCACCCTCCCCCAGGCCTCAGGACACCCTTCCAGAAACGGACGGATCTGCAGACAAAAGACAGACTTGAGGATGAAGAAGCAAACAGCCTGCTCGCTTTGTCACCTGTAGAGAGAGAACTTTGTATCTATTTAAACCCGAATATTTGCAGAAACAACCTGGGCCACAAAACAAAACTGAAGACAAACATACAAATTGAATAAAGATATAGAGAGCACATTTTTGATGGAAGTCCAAAATAATTCTTTTTAAACAAGACATCTATTTATTTGAGAGCGCAGGCAGCAGGGGGAGGGGCAGAGAATCTCAAGCAGGCTCTGCTCCCAGCCTGGCGATGGACTTGGCCCCATCCCTTCCACCTGAAGATCACGGCCTGAGCCAAACCTCGAGTCCAAAGCTGAACCGACTGACCCAGGTGCCCCCAAAGTCCAAAATATTAAAAAAAAAAATAAAAAGAAATACTTAGATATGAACAAATTGTCTTTTAAAAACCGCTGGATCTGGGCACCCGGGTGGCTCAGCGGTTGAGCCTCTGCCTTTGGCTCAGGGCGTGACCCGGGTGTCCTGGGATCAAGTCCTGCGTGGGGCTCCCAGCATGGAGCCTGCTTCTCCCTCTGCCTGTGTCTCTGCCTCTCTGTGTCTCTCATGAATAAATAAATTAAACTCTTTAAAAAATAAAAACCACTGGATCAAAGAAACTCAAATGTGAAGCTCCACATGATATTTAAAGCATCGCAAAGGTAGATCCCTCATGTCCAACTCTAGGGCACAGCTAAAGCCGCGTTCAGAGGAAGATCTATAGCCTTGAATGATCTCGTTACTAATGAAGAAAAAATTTTTAAACACATTTAGTATTTATTTTGGAAACAGAAAAAGGAACAATCAAGTCAACTAAAAGAATGCGCCCATTCTGGAGCTCTCTAGCACTCACGGCTCCTGGAGAGGAGGGGGGTGAGCGGTGCCCAGGGGTTTGTGGGGATTCTGGTCTTTGCCAAGGGGGCCTCAGCAGGGATGCGGGGGACCCTAGGGGACCTGCGGCTTGAGAGGAGAGGCGGGTGGAGGAGGCATTGTTTGGAGAGAATTTAAAGGTAATACAGTGAGCCGGACTTGGTCAGCTTTGCATTATCCTCCTGAGAGCAGGACTCCAAAGGAGGAGGGAGATACAATACTCCTACCCCACAAATCTCTTGTTGGTCATATTTTAGACAACCCTGTGGTTACTGTCGAGTTCAGGAGGGTTCGTGTAACTTTCAAATTAGCGATTTTTCCTACCCATCCTTGAGGACAGCCAGCATTCCGTGAGGACCTTGGCTTGGACTTGCTGCCTGCTGCCTGTGTTCTTAGCCGGGTGCCCCAGGCCAGGCCGGGACTGTGAACTGTGAACAGGGCTTGGAGCTCAAAGTGCAGCTGTTGTCTCCTCCCCCACGAGGACGCTTTAAGCGTCAGATCTGAGCTGAACAATGACACCAGAGTGGGTGTAACAAGGAAGAAACCACTTCCTTGAGTTTTCTCACTTCTGGAATTCTGTGACCATTGGGAGTTTTTGTGTTTAAAGTTTAAAAGCTGGGATCCCTGGGTGGCGCAGCGGTTTGGCAAAGCTATAATCATTTTGTTGGTTAGTACAAACTTTATTCCATATACGAGATATCTTACTGAATATTTTATTTTATTTTTTTGGAATATTTTAAAAACAAAAGTATTTGCAAATTGCTAATTTTTTAAAAATATTTTATTCATTCATGAGAGACAGAGAGAGAGGCAGACACAGGCAGAGGGAGAAGCAGGCTCCATGCAGGGAGCCCGACGCGGGACTCCAGGATCAGGCCCTGGGCTGAAGGCGGTGCTAAACCGCTGAGCCACCCGGGCTGCCCAAAAAAGACATTTAAAAAAAAAAAGATTTTATTTTGGGACCTCCTGGGGGACTTGGTTAAGCGTCCAACTTTTGATTTCGGCTCAGGTCATGATCTCGGGATCGTGGGATCCAGCGCTGTGTTCAGCGGGGAATGTGCTTGGGATTCTCTCTCCTGCCCCTTCCTCCCCCAAATAAATAAATCTTTAAAAAAATTATTTTTTTTTATTTTTAACCAATCTTTACACTGAATATGGGGCTTGAACTCATGATCTTGGAATCAAAACTTAAATGTCCTACTGACTGAGCCGGCCAGGTGTCCAGGATGTTTTTGTTACACATGGTAACTCTTCTGGGGGTCTTGTGTTTTTGATTTGTTAATTTTTCTTTCTATTTTCTTATTGGTAATTTTTGTTGTAAAGAGGAATGAACTTTTTATACATGCTCATGTTTTATTGTGGCTTTCTAGTGCTTTCTGATTCCTGATGGCAAGTCCCTTCTTTTTTGGCGTCCTTTCCAAAATTGCTTGGATAATTTTACACTTTTGTTTTTCCTAGGTGAATTTCTGAGAATCCGTTGAAATCGGAATTGTATCGACCGTGTAGGTTACGGTGGGGAGGAGAGGCTAGGTTAGGGTTTTGAGTTTCCAGTTTAGGAACGGGTTATATTTCTGTAGGTCGGGGTTGGGTCTGTTCCCTGGACCAGAACAGCGATGGTGGAGGGAGTGACACAGGGTGGCTGGACGTAGAGCTCACCTGCTTTGGTGACATGCAGAACCCACAGGGTGAGGGGCACGTGGCGATCACACGCCGCTGCTTGGCTGGTGGACCAAGCCGCGGGCTGTGTGTGGCTGGGCCCTCCCCTGACCCTGGAGGGGCCCCCACAGGGCCTCCCCGAGCTGGCTGCCGTGGTGCTAGGTTTTGTCCCCGGAGGGTGCTGGGACCCCGCGCTGGGTGGGAAGCTGTCCCCTCGCGGTTCCCTGCCACGGGGGTGAACGTGGCTCCCCTTGTGTGCTAGTTTTGTCAGTAAATACGGAAAAGCACGGAAATGTAGTTGCTTTTTTTTTTTTTTTAACATTTATTTATTCGTTTTAGGGGGTGGGGGTGGGGGACAGGGAGAGAAGCAGACACCCCGCGGAGCACAGAGCCGGCCGAAACCGACTCGGTGACTCATGATTCGCACAGCACTGTCTCTGGCTTTGTCGTGGGACCACGTGTTGGCCGTCAGTGGGGAGGCTTTGCTCCGGGCCATGCTGTCTGGGGTGGGCCCGGCGTCTTCTGCCTGGGGTGGCCCTGTGCCCGCGGCCGCCCGCCTCACTGGATGCCCTTCTAGGAGCCGTTCTTGGCTGCCGGCCATGGCGCTGCCATGGCTCCTCCTCTTCTGCGGGAACCAGGTCCCGACTGGGCAGGGAGGTGGTCGCCCGGTGGGGCCACCCTGAGGTTCTTCCGGCGCCCGAGCACTCATGACAGGCCCCGCTGCAGTCATCGGGTGCCTGGCTGCGGGGATGTGGGGCTGGGGCCGGCCGGGCCAGAGAACCCACTGTTAAAACCAACTTCATGAATATTTATCCGTATGTTTTCTTCTAAGAGCTTATGGTTTTAGCTCCTGTACTTAGGTTGTTGATCCATTTGAAGTTAATTTGTTTTAAAGATTTTATTTATTTGAGAGACCCCCAGAGTGGCAGAGACGTGGAGAGAGGCAGGCCCCCTGCAGGGAGCCCGATGAGGGACTCTATCCCGGGACCTGGGGGCACGGCCTGGGCCAGAGGCAGACGCTCCCCGCCTGAGTGCGCAGGCGCCCCATGAAGTCAACCTGTGTGCGCGGGGTGAGTGTGGACATCCAGCGATCCAGCATGTTCGCGGACACCAACATTTCCCCGTTGAATAGCCTTCGCATGCCTGCCAAAAATCAACTGGCCACAGAGCCCGGATTTATTTCTGGACTTGCAGTTTTTTCCCCCGGTCTGTATGTCCGTCCTTGTGTGAGTGCCACACTGTTTTTTTGTTTGTTTGTTTGTTTTGGTTATTTTTATTTTATTTATTTATTCATGACAGAGAGAGGCAGAGACACAGGCAGAGGGAGAAGCAGGCCCCATGCAGAGAGCCTGATGCGGGACTCGATCCCAGGACCCTGGGTCACGTCCTGAGCCAAAGGCAGAGGCTCAACTGCTGAGCCACCCAGGCGTCCTTAAATAATTTAAAATGAAAAAAAAAAAAAAAAAAGATTAAAAAAAAAAAGGGACGCCATTTTATGTGTGTTAGCTCTCTACTTGGATCATGTCAGCACATTAGAAAAAGAAAACATAGGGATCCCTGGGTGGCACAGCGGTTTGGCGCCTGCCTTTGGCCCAGGGCACAATCCTGGAGACCCGGGATCGAATCCCACGTCGGGCTCCCGGTGCATGGAGCCTGCTTCTCCCTCTGCCTGTGTCTCTGCCTCTCTCTTTCTGGGACTATCATAAATAAATAAAAATTAAAAAAAAAAAAAAAGAAAACACATGCTTTTCTTCCCGAGTGTTCCAGCCCCGTTCAGGCCCGAGGAGGGCTGTGGAGCAGCGTGCGTGTGCCCTCCACTTTCTACCCTCAGGCCCCCAGCACTGGGTGCGTGGCTGCGGGAGCACGCGCGTCTCCTCCTGTTCCCAGTGTCTGAGGAACAGGAGCTTCAGAGGGGCGGCGCGCCCGCAGGACACCTTCCAAGGCTCCTGCTGCATGTTTGTCCTTCCCCTCGACGGTAACTTTGCTGTGTTGGCGTCTCGTAGCGCAGCTCCCAGTGGCACGACCGTGACCGTGGGCTTTCCCCGGGACCTTAGGAAGGGGAATCTCCGAGGAGCTGGGGGGGAAGATGTCCTCAGCCACCTTCCCAATGGGGACTGTCTCCGTGCAGCAGAGTACCCCCCTCCACCCCTGGTTTCCTTCCACAGAGGATGGCCCGAGACCCGTCCTTGGTCGCCTGTGTGCCACCAAGACCCATGACGGTCCTTGACACCTTGTCAGGCTGGTTGGGGTGATTTCCTGTGCTTGGTTCCTCCGTGATCACAGTGACACCCTAGGGCATCACCCAGTGACGCTTCTGGTCTCGGACAGCAGCCTGGCCCCGCTAACGACAGGTGTCTTTAGAAGCTGGGTAGAGATGCCTGACGGGCTTCTGCGTGGCCTGTAAGGAGGGCATGTCACGTCTGTCTTTTCAGGGCCTTTGGACCCCAAACAACCAAGAGACAGAGGCTGGGACGGGGACGGGTATAGGTACAATGTCCATAAAGCCTGCCACCAACTTGAGGTCCACCTTAAAGCTTGGGCCCGCCTTCCACCCTCTAACTGTCAATCTAATACGCTCTGGGGAGCTGGGAAGCCACCAGATGGGTGACGCACCTGAGGTCCAGTGGAACCCGGGCTGGGTGCCAGGGATGCTCCTTGGCCGTCTCCTCAGTGTCCGAGTCAGGGAGAGGTCCTGTGTCCTAGAAAAAGAAACGAATACATGTTGGGGGGGGGCGCCTTTGTCCCAGAGACTCCTGGCTCCTGTTCACGTCTGGGCCCCATGTGCCTCGGGTTAAGTGAGGAGCAGGTGGACAAGACGTGGCTCGTACCTGTGAAACAGGCCAAGGCAGGCCAGGTGCATGGCCCGCACAGGTGTCTACGTGCTGGCCTGTGAGGGGTTGACTTCCATGGAGGACAGCGGACTGCAGTGGTTTGGCAAAGATGGGGGAGGGCCAGGGGATGGGATGGGCAGCCAGGAGCCAGGGCGACGCACGGGGTCAGCGGATGTCTTGGAGGGCCCCTGGGGGCTGGCTGCTGTGGCATTGGAGCTGAGGCAGGCTGGGCTCAGGCTTTCTGGGGGCACGAGAGGAATCCGAGCAGGCAGGTGCCCTTGGGGTGCAGGGGAAGCCCAGCAGGCGCTGGAGAGGGCAGGCAGATTGGGATAATCAGGCCAATAAGGAAATACAACTTTGGGTTTGATTTTGTTCATTTTTTTCCTCTTGTCAGCTTAGAACATTGCTTTTGAAAACTCCATCCTGCCTCTTCTGAGCTCAGGATGAGGGACTTCCAGAGGCTGCTGGAGGAAGGGAGTGGCTTTAGGCCTGCTCCCTCCCAGGCCCTCATGCATTCTGGGAGAGAACAGTGCAAGTCCCAGTCCACCCCCTCTCCCCCAGGTGACAGGAGGTGCACGTTGCGGGGCAGAGCTTAGCGAGAGGATGCGTGCCCTCCTCCGTCTGAGACAAGCCTGCAGGGTTGGCCCCACGGCCTGCGCCTCTCCTGTCCCCCCCCTCTCCCCCGCAGTGGAATGGGCTTCTTGGGTTTCTGGTAATCTCATCGGCTGCATCGTGTTGCTAAAGCTGCAGATAACATCTCCTGGTGGGTAACTCTGCCCCGACAGCCTGAGGCGCCCCGGTTCCAAGCTGGGACGCTGTGCAGGAGGCCTGGGGGTCGGAGGGTCCGCAGGCAGAGGCAGGTTGGCTGAGACGCAGGACAGTCCTAAGGATGATGGCACTTGCCGCTGGAACCTATGGGAAAGGAGGGGGCAGGTGGGCCCGGCGGGGTCCCTGAGCTCCCAGAGCGCCTGGACAGCATGCGGTCTCGGGGGGGCTCCCCCTGGCGCCACACAGAGTGAGGCCCCTCAGCAGGCGCCCCTCACCTGTGGGCAGCACGCACCATGACCCAGGGCGCCCCGGGGTCCGGGCTGGGCTGGGGCTGGGACACGGAGGATGACTGGGACGGGCCTGCGCTCATGCTGCTGGCACTGGCCGTGGTGGCGGCCACCGCACTCGCCCTGCACTGGTTTGGCTCTGGGCGGGAGCGGGAAGCTCCAGGACCCGCACCCACGACCCCCGCAGCCCAGCCTCAGCCTGGAAGACCAGGGCCAGCCCTGCCCCTGATGTCCCAGGTCGGCGACGGCCGCGGCTCGGGGCAGGGGGAGTCGGAGCCGCCAGGATGCAGCCAGGGGAGGCCGCCTGCAGCCGGGGCCTGGGACCAGACACTGCGGGAAGGGGGGGGTCTGGTCGCCACAGCAGCACCTCCACTCCAGACACCTGGCGAGGTGACCCGCGGAGGGGCCTCAGGACAGCAGCAAGGTAACACCCCTCGAGAAGCCCCCAGAGGTAAAGGAAGGGAGCCTCTCAGGCCGGGTGCTGCCCTCCAGGGTAGGAGCAGCGGAGGGGGGGCCTCTGGTCCCCTCCTGATACACTTCACCCCTCGGAGCCCCGGCAGGAGGATGGAAGGGCAAGTGGGGGCAGGTGGCGTCCCAGCCAAGGTGCCAACCAGCCAGGCCACAGCCCACACCGCAGAACAGGACCCCAACCCCCCGCGACAAGGTACGGGGCTGCCCGGCTCCCTGGAGAGGGGCCGCAGCCGCCGGCGGTGGTTGCCCGACCAGGGCTTGGGGGACAGAGACCCCTATTTCCCCAAGGTGCACCCTGCTCGGCAGGGCGCTGTGCTGAGCGTGTGGGACGCGGTGGATGCCGCCGGCTCCCTGGGGCCTGCTCTTCCCCCACAGGTGCCCCCTGCTCCTGCAGCTCACACCGTGCCCCTGGGGGGAGCGGCAGCCACAGGGCGCAGGGACCGCGGCCTCCCAGCAGCCCCAGGCTCTGCTCCGCAGTCTCAGGGACCCCCTGCCTCCGAGGAAGCCTGGCCCTGGGCGCAGACAGAGCTCCTGGGCCCCGGGAGCGTCAGCCAGGCCCCAGGCTCCAGGGGCCCGAGGCCAGCAGGGTCGTGGGGTGGACACCCACTCTTGCCTCGGGGACAGGGGACCCCGGACGCTGCCGAGGAGGGCAAGGTGGAGGCTCGGGGCTCAGGACACGGCTCCTTCTCTGGCCCAGGCCTGGGGGTGCAGAGCGGCGGGTGGGAGGCAGGGGGTCCCCCCACTCACAAATCCCCGGCCCTGCCACCCTCACCTTCCCCAACTCCTCCGACCTCCTCTCCCTCAGACTCTTTGTCCCTGAGAGTTGGCCAGTGTCCTGCGGAAGATGAAACTGCCAGTGTAGGGGCAGCCCCAGCCCAAACCCCAACCCCACCCCCAGCTGCAGCCCCAGCCCCATCCCCAGCCTCATCCCCAACCCCAAACCCAGTCCCAGCCCCAACCCCATGCGTAGCACCAACCTCAGCTGCAGCCCCAGCGCCAAACTCATCCCCAACCCTAACCCCAGCCCCAGTCCTAACCCCAGGCCCAGCAGAGGACCCCCCATTCCTTGCCCCCAATAGTGGGCCGGGGCCAACGCCCCAGGAGCACAGGGTGGCTCTCTGCAAGGACAAGCAGGAGGGGCAGCTCTCAAGCAGCTGGGCAAACCTTATTTCCATGGTTCTTAGGAGTCACCCTTTCCCCAGCCAGGAGAGACACCAAGGGAGGGCCCCAAGGGCAGCTCCCCGGGTCCCCAGGGATCCCAGCCCTGGCAAGGCCCCTGAGGACAGAGAGTGTTCTGCCCCCGAAGGGGCGGCCCTCAGCCCGGTGGTCACGGATAGCTCCTCAGATGTGGGCGCGGGGTCCCCGGGGGGTGTGGGGGGCGCAGGTGCCGGGGTCGCAGGGAGCCCTGAGCCTGACGCCAGCAAGGCGGTGGCGGTGTTCCCCGGGTGGCGGGGCGGGGCCCCGGGCGGCGAGGCGCGCGCTGCAGGCAGGGGGGCGGTGTTGGGGGCCCCGACGCGCCCGGGTCCGGGGAGCTGGGAGGCTGGGGGGCCGGGGCGGGACCCCTACGCCCTGCTGAGCGACGACCTGCTGCGCGTGCTGGGGGACGCCGCCCTGTACCGGCGGCTGAGCGGCGCGGCCCGCGAGCGCATCCTGAGGCTCCGCACGGGGCGCGGCCAGGCCGTGCTGGGGGTGCTGGTGCTGCCCGGCCCCTACCAGGGCGGCGGGACGCGCGGCGGGGGCGCGGGCGCGGGCGCGGGGGCGGAGGCGGAGGCGGAGGCAGCCGCCCGGCCGCACCTGCACGTGCTCGACCCGTGCGAGAACACCTGGCGGGCGCTGACGCCGGTGCCGGCCGAGGCCCCGCTGCGCGGCTGCGCGCTGTGCACGATGCACAACTACCTGTTCCTGGCGGGGGGCGTGCGAGGCTCGGGCGCCGCGGCCGCCTGCTCCGACCAGGTGTTCTGCTACAACCCGCTGACCGACGTGTGGAGCCAGGTGCGGCCCATGCGGCAGGCGCGCGCGCAGCTCAAGCTGGTGGCCCTGGACGGGCTGCTGTACGCCATCGGCGGCGAGTGTCTGCGCAGCGTGGAGCGCTACGACCCGCGCACGGATGCCTGGACGCCGCGCGCGCCCCTCCCCGCGGGCTCCTTCCCGGTGGCGCACGAGGCCGTGGCCTGCCGCGGGGACATCTACGTGACCGGCGGCCACCTCTCCTACCGCCTGCTCAGGTACAGCCCCGGGAAGGACGCGTGGGACGAGTGTCCCTACAGCGCCAGCCACCGGCGCTGCAGCGACATGGTGGCCCTGGGCGGCTTCCTGTACCGCTTCGACCTGCTGCGCGGCGTGGGCGCCGCCGTCCTGCGCTACAACACGGTGACGGGCTCCTGGAGCCGCGCCGCGCCCCTGCCGCTGCCCACCCCCGCCCCGCTGCACTGCGCCGCGCTGGGCGACACCATCTACTGCCTCAACCGCCAGGTCACCGCCACCTTCACGGTGTCTGAGGGGACCGCGCAGTTCCAGGCCCGGGAGCTACAGCCCTTTCCCCTGGGGAGCAGGGGAGTCCTCTGCCCCTTCGTGCTGACCCTGCCCGCCGCGCACCCCCTGCAGACTGCGCTCTGAGCGGCTGCCCCCGAGACCCCGGCCGCCCACGGTGGCGGGGATCCAGAACTCTCTGCCGGGGCTTCTGGGACAACCTCGCTTTTCTGTTAGGATAAGGCTGCTGATCCCCTGCATCGCCCCCAACAGAGGCTTCTCCCCTGGGGCTCAGGCTCCTTGCTCCCGGGAGCCGCTTCCCACCTGCCCACCCAGCGCAGTCCACTCCTTAGGACTTGGTCCCACAGCACCCCCGGCCTGGGAAGAAGGCCTGGCTGCGGGCTGCGGGGCCTCCAAGCCGGGGACTGATGTGGCCCTAAGGACCAGGACTTGGCCTGTGGAGGAAGAGGTGGCTGGAAACACAGTCACATCCCTGTGTGTTGTCCTGAGCGAGCGCTTCAAGCTGGGCAGGGTGTCTATGAGGGAGTGGGAAGGGGGACAAGGGATGGAGAAGTCCCCCGGAAATGTCCTCGCCTGTCAGGCCTCAGGAGCCTGTTTGGCTCTTCTGGGAACTCTGGAGCCCTCCTTTGTCCGACTGGTCCCCAAGGCCTAGAACCTTGTCTCTGGAACCACTCTGCCGCCTTTAGGCCCTGCCAGGCCTGGCCAGGACCCCTTGGGCTCACACCCCTGGGGGGGGTCCCTCCCACCTGCTCTGCCCTGGAAGCCAGCCTCACCTCCCACCAACGCCGGTTTTTACACGAGGCCCAGCTTCTCCCGAGCTCTTTCCCGTGAGCCACAGACCTCGACGTTACCTTCATTCTTCTCCTCTGTGAAATGGGGATAACGACCATCTGTCACTCAGGAGACTTGTGAGAACATACGGTCACATTTGTGAGCACCTCGGACAGTGCCCAGGATGAATGAATGATGTTGCCCTTTACCTATTTTGGAATCCACCACAGGAAGGCAAATAAATCTGACTGACTACTGCTGCCCGTCCCACCGTCTGACCTGGTTTGTCCCTATCCAGCCCCATTTTTGCTTTTTATTCTGCTCGGTGCTGCTGGCACTAAATATATTTAATTCATTGAAGGCATCTGCATCTTATAATTCTCATTTTTTGTTTGCAAGGTTTGGAAAGCTGCTGGGTAGGACAGAAAGGGGTCCTCGGTTGTCCTTAAAAATAAGTTTATTGAGAAACAAGTACTATTCATACAGCTATATATTTCGGTTGCTGTTGCTCTGCCAGCAGAGGAGGCTCTGTGCCCCAGGGCCCCTCCGCTCCGGCAGACGGCAGCGTGGCGGCCGTGGGTGGGCAGGGGCCTATTGTTTGTGCTTGGTCTCATTGAGCAGCTCTTGCCAGTTCTTCTCCATCTCCTCCTTGCAGTTGAGGAAGGCATCCTCCAGTCGGCGCATGGACTCTGCCAGCGTGGGGTTGGTGCGCATCACCACCATGTCGTAGGCCATCCATGTGGCTTGCACTGCAACAACCAGACAGGCCCCGATGAGGCCACAGGGTAGGGCTGTGGCTCAGAGCGCCCCAAGGAGGCCCAGATGCCTCCAACCATGCCAAGCATCCCAGGGACCAGATCCCAGTGAGTTACCCAGTTATGCTAAGGAGGGAAGGCTGGTAGGCTCCATGTTACAGGGTTCATAAAAACCCCTATTAAAACTTCTCTCTACGCAGAGCAGTACTGAAAGTTCCCTGACTTCACACAAGTCTTAACTTCTGGATACATCAGCCCATGACATTAAGGCTGGAGGCCAGTCTAATATAAAATATTAGGAAAACTTAGAGCAAACCTAAGTCCTTACCCATCTGCAGTTCACAGCCAGTGGTTGCAGGCTGAACCCCGAGGAGGCATACTGCTGATCCAAGCTCATGTAGGGGGCCTACTACTCTTACTCCAGCAAGGCCCTGAGCCTCATGTTACCTTATGCATAGTGGCCTGGGGCACCTGCCCACTTCTATCTGGGTGCCTCTGCGCTTTCATCAAGGCCAGTTCAGGGGCTCCTCCTTTTGGGAAGGTTTGCTGCATCCCATGTTAGATGTCATTTGGTGCTCACCCCTGCACTGAGTTTCTTTTCTTTTTTTTAAATACTTATTTATTTATTCATTTAGAGAGAGAGAGAGAGAGAGAGAGAGAGAGGCAGAGACACAGGCAGAGGGAGAAGCAGGCTCCATGCAGGGAGCCCCACGCAGGACGCGATCCCAGGTCTCCAGGATCACACCCTGGGCCGCAGGCGGCACTAAGCCGCTACACCATCAGGGCTGCCCTGCACTGAGTTTCTTGCTGTTTCTCATTGAGAGCAGCTCAAGGTCAATGTCCCCTAGGCCTATAGGTAAACACATGCTTCTCTTATGAATTCAATGGAAGTGTACAGAAATCCCACCTCTCTATAGCACTCACCTCACCGGTGTGGTTCCACCCTCCATAATTACAAGGAACAAGGGGATCTCCCTCCTGCATGACGTGAACCACTGTCCAAACATCACCCCCTTAAAACTCCTCTTTGCTGGACTAAAACATAGTGGACACTTTGGAAAACTATGTCTTCAAGAAAATTCACCAGAGAAGGATTGGCAGGAAGAGTAATAACAATTACACATGAATATCTACACACAATCAAGGTCAGCAGCGTGACAGGCTTGACGTCTTACATGAAGTAATATCTGTTTGGTTAGGGAAAAATTCTTAGAAAAACTATGTGCAGTATCTCAGCAGATAGAGGGCAGATAGCTATACAGCCTGTGCAGGAAATCTTGCACTTTCGGGTGCATGGGAGTCACTTGGGACACCTGAATGTAGATCACTGGCCCCTCCACAACTCAGATTCTTTTTTAGCAGGTTGGGAATGGCGCCCAGGAACCTATTTCTTAGTACGTAGACCACCTGGACAGCAGGTAGAACATGCACGTGGGAGTCAGAGCAGTCTGCTTCTGGGCTCTCCACTTGCTATGCATGTGGTCAGGAACAAGTGACTTAAATTTACTAACCTCATTTGTAAAGGACAATGTCCCAGTCTCACAGCTTGCTACGAAGATTAAATGGATGATATATGTTAATTGCCTAGGACATATTAGAGTGTTCAAGACAGGACAAACTCTTACTAAAAGTGAATAATTGAGATATTCGGCAAAGGGTTAGGGTGAGTAAGAAATAAGAATTCAGGAGGAAAAAAGAGCTTGAAGAAATGAATCTCATGTGGTACCACATGGCAGGTGGAATTCTACCTCTGAGTTTCCTAAGGCCAAAGCAGAGGAAACATGCCCAGGTTCAAGACTCAGTGACCATAAAATAAAAGCAAACCTAGTAAGACACTTTTATCCTATGGAAAAATTTTCCTATAGGCATATTTTTTGAGAAGTACATAATATTAGTTGAAAATGCCCTTGTCAACATTCCTACTTTATTATTTTATTTTATTATTTTTTAAATATTTATTTATTCATGAGAGACACACACAGAGAGGCAGAGACACAGGCAGAGGGAGAAGCAGGCTCCCTGCAGGGAGCCCGACATGGGACTCAATCCCAGGACCCCGGGGTTACGACCTGAGCCAGAGGCAGACACTCAACTGCTGAGGCACCCAGGTGCCCCTATAAATCTTTTTTTTTTAAAATAAAAAATTTATATTTTATTTCAATAACTTTATAGGTCTACCCTTCACATTCAGGCTAGTTAATTGGTTACTTATTTATTTAAAAGATCTTATTTATTTATTTGAGAGAGTGTGTGGGAGGGAGAGGGAGGGAGGATCTGAAGCAGACTCCTTGTTGAGTGGATCCCACGATTGTGAGCCCACAATCTGAGGCAATACTAAGAGTTGTCCACTTAACTAACTGAGCCACCCAGGAGACCCTGGTTATTTATTTAGTTACTTAAAGATTTTATTTATTTATTTATTTATTTATTTATTTATTTATTTATTTTTATTTATTTATATTTTTAAAGATTTATTTATTCATGAAAGACACACAGAGAGAGGCAGAGACACAGGCAGAGGGAGAAGGAGGCTCATGCAGGGAGCCCGATGCAGGACTCGATTGCAGGACCCCAGGATCACGCCCTGGGCTGAAGGCGGCGCTAAACCTCTAAGCCACCCGGGCTGCCCTGGTTATTTTTAAGTAAGCTCTACGCCCAGCATGGGGCTTGAACTCACGGCCCCAGAATCAAGAGTTATATACTCTACTGCCCGAGCCGGCCAGGCGGCCCACCAGGGTCCATGTTGTTAACTGCCTACGGTATGCTGCTTCTTATGGACCACGAGAATAAACCCAAAAGACTAACAAGGATATGAAGACAGTTTGGAACTCAACTGAAAGAGATTTTCATAATACAGTTGAGTTTAAAAAGTAAGGAAGAGGTTGGAGATATAATGCAATATAGTTTACATAACTTAAAAATATATGCATAAAACAAAGGTACAGAATTTACAAAAATGTATAGAAAAGGGATAAACAAAAAGAGAAATGGAAATTAAAAAAGGTAAACAGATAAGTGAAGATTGTTATTTGGATCAGTGATGATAACAGTGTGAACTGAGGAATAAGCCAACCCCTCTGCCAGAGAACCGTAAGAAAAACAGATCAGCAGGCATGTCTGGGTGGCTCAACGGTGGAACCTCTGCCTTCAGTCCAGGTCATGATCCTGAGGTCCTGGGATCGAGTGCCGCATCGGGCTCCCCACAGGGGAGCTGCTCCTCCCTCTGCCTGTCTCTCTCTCTCTCTCTGTGTCTCATGAATAAATACATAAAATCTTTTTTTTTAAAGGACAAACAAAACCAAAATCATTAGAAAACAACAAATGAAGGAGCCACTATAGTAGAGAGGGGATTATCTATGATCTATTATCAATTACAAATTGAAAAACACCCACACATTTTTGTCACTGTGCCATGCAGGCAGGTACCAAAGGAAGCAATCATATTCCAATGCCTATTTCACTGTTAGCACTGTTGTAGGCAAGGAAGATGTCAAGAAGCTTAAGACACATGCTTTCTTAAAATGCACAAAAAGTCAGGGAGCTAAGACACATTCATCCATTCAAAAATGATTAAACAAAAAAAAAATAAAAAAAAATAAAAACAAAAATGATTAAACACTCGGTATGCGTCAGCACCTGTTTACGTTCTAGGGACAGAGCAAGGAGAAAAAATGTCAAAAATCTTGCTCTCATGACTATTTTATAATAAACAACAGTAAGTAAACTTAGTATGTTAAAAGGAAATAAGTACTAAGGAGAAAAATAAATCAGTGAAGGAAGGGTGGGAGTGGCAGGGAGATGGGGTCTGATCTGCAATTTCAGGAAGGACGCTCAGCAAACACTTCACTGAGAAAGTGACATTTGAGTTACCTTTTGATGGGGACGCCTGGGTGGCTCAGTTGGTTAAGCGTCTGCCTTGGGCTCAGGTCAAGACCCAGGAGCCCCAGGACTGAGCCCCAGGACCCATTAAGCCCCAGGATCAATCCAGCCCCAAGGCAGCTCCCCGCTCAGCGGGAGTCTGCTTCTCCCTCTGCCCTTCCCTGTTTGTGTTCTTTCTCTCAAATAAATAAAATCTTTAAATTACCTTTTGATGAAGTTCCTAATGTTAATGTAGCTCAATTTATCAATCTTTTATTTTGTGTTTAGCATTTTGCCTCTTGTTTAGGAAATTCAACCTCACCCCCAAAGTCACAAGATACTCGTCCCTATTTTCTTCCCAAGTTTTACACTTATTTTTGACACTTAAGTTTTCATCATTCTGAAGCTATTGTGTGTATACGTGGGTAGGAATCCATTTTTAATTTTTATTCTTATGGATAACCGATTTCTCCAGCTTGGTTATACAACAGTCCCTTCTTTCCTCCACTGATCTGCCATTTCACCTGTTATATATAAAAATTCGTGTGTGTGTGTTTATGAGAGTGTGTGTTGTGTGTGTACATGTGTGTATGAGACTGTCAGGTGTGCATCTATGTGTGTGCACGTATGTGTGTCTGTTTCTGGGCTCTCTGGTGTATCTGTTGCTCAACTTGTCTGAAACCACTTTAAAGCCTAGGATGACACACCGATTGCTTTACGTCCTTCTCTTGATAAATGTCACTAGCTCCATTTATTTGATCTTTAGGATCTGTTAGTTAAGTTTTATAACTTTCTGCATACAGGCCTTGTACATTTTTTGTTAAATTTCTTCCAGGGGAATTCACAGATGTGAGCACAAGCCGGTGTGGGTGTGTTACTGTAAATGCCTTTAGGGCACCCCGGGTGGCTCAGCGGTTTGGTGCCTGCCTTCAGCCTGGGGCCTGATCCTGATGAGTCCCACATTGGGCTCCCTGCAGGGAGCCTGCTTCTCCCCCTGCCTATGTCTCTGCCTCTCTCTCTCTGTCTCTCTGTGCCTTTCATGAATGGATGAATGAAATCTTAAAAAAAGAGAGAGAGAGAGAGAGAAAGAGAGAGACAAGAGTTAACTGCATTTTTACATACCAGCAACAAAGAATTAGAGCACATTTTAAAAAATATTTTATTTATTTATTAAATAAATATGCAGTTAACTCTTGTGTAGTGATCTTACACGCAGCCACCTTGCTAAGCTTTATTATTTCCAATAGTGTAGGTTTTAGATGCTCGACATAAATGTGGTAGCCAGGCTCCAAGGTATTCTGGTAGTCCCTGTGTTCCGGTGATCACATCCTTCTATAGTTCTCTCTCACATCATACTACAGTAGGCCTGCATGATGATTTAACTATGGCACAAGTGATGGCATGTCACTTCTAACATTAGCTTGTAAAAGATGGTACCTTCTGTCCTGGGCTGCTTCATGTATATGCATGTATAGTATTATACTCTATCATACATATTATAGTGCACATAGTCGCTCTAGGGGAAGTCATGTCATCACCAGCCCTACGATGAGGCCAAACAGAAAGCCTCCTGCCAACAGCTACATGAGCTTGGAAGGAGATTCTCCAGCCTCTAGTCAAATACCTGGAGACTGAAACCATGGCCAGTTTGAGTGCAAACCTATCAAAAATGTATCCAGAACCACCCAGTTAAGCTGTTCCCACATTCCTGATCTTCAGAAGCTGTGTGATAATAAACGTTTAAGTCACAAAATTTGGGTTAACTTATGCAGCAGTAGATAACTAGAATAGATCTTAGTACCAGAGCATGATGCAACAAACCCTACGATGTAGGAGGAGCTTTGGAATATTTCAGTGGATGGAAGCTAGAAAAGCTGCAAGGATTTTGAGGAAAGTATTAGCACAAGGTTAAAGTGCCTTGAACACCCTGTTCATTGGGTTTTGGAGTTTGAAAAGTCTGCCAATAAGGATTTACAGAGAAGTAAGGGAGCTCTTATTGGAAGCTAAAGATGGCAGACAACTTAGCCACACTGTCATAGGAAGTAACGTGGAAGGGAGAACATGTACTTCATGAACTATTCAGGATTTACCTATATGCTTAACATTTTATTTGTTTTCCATTGCCTTCTGCATTTTGGACCTTCCTTCTGAGATCATATTCCCCTGACTTAAGTAAAAATTTTAGTAGTTTCTTTAAGGCAGGTGTCTTTGTGACAAATATTATCAGTTTTTGTTCATTTGCAAATGTCTTTATTTTTCCCTCATTATTGAAAGATAACTTTGCTGGATGCATAATTTTGAGTCAATAGTGTTTTTATGACACTTAGGTATTATTCCACTGATTTCTGGTTCTCATGATTACTGCTGAGAATTCCACTCCAGTTGTCACTCCTCAATAGGTTTCTCTCTGCTTTCCTACAGTTTTTCTCTTTGTCTTTGGTGTTCTGAAGTTTTGCTATTATGTATCTACATATGGGTATCATTTTATTTTGCTCAAGAGGTGTTCTATTTATTGGATCTATGATTCAATTTTTCATCAGTTCTGGAAAATTCACAGACATTATATTATTAGATAGTGTTATTGTTCCATTGTCTTTAATGTCTTTTTTTTTTTTCTGTGCTCCCAATTAGATATAGGTTAGGATTTCTTGGTCCATATCACAAGTCTCTTCCTCTCTTCATACTTTTACTTTCTTTATCTCTTCTTGATGCATTATACTCCAACTGATTATCTCTTCAAGTGTTGTTGATTTCTTTTTTACGTTACAATTTTACTTTTCCTTTTGAGAGGCTCTATTTTTTTATTTTTAAAGATTTTAAAAAATATTTTATTTATTTATTTATGAGAGACATAGAGAGAGAGAGAGAGGCAGAGATACAGGCAGAGGGAGAAGCAGGCTCCATGCAGGGAGCCCAATGCGGGACTCAATCCCGGTTCTCCAGGATCCTGCCCTGGGCTGAAGGCAGCACTAAACCGCCAGGCCATGGCCTCTGCCATGAGAGGCTCTATTTTAAAAAAATCTGTCTATTCTCCAATTTCTTTTATGCTCATTTCTGTACTTGCATCTTTACCCCTTTTATATATAACTATTTACACTCTGCATCTGACATCCTCTATAGCCTGTGACCATATATGTGACTCTTGTTTCTTGTGAGTGGATTTTCACTCACAGTGGCTCATCATTTCATGTATTTGGCAAGTAGCTATGCTCACCACTATACCACCAACTCTGTATTTGGTAATATTTATCTGTGAGACCATTGCTGAGGTAGCTTTCAATCTCCTCCACACTGCTATAGGATCTTTCTAAAACATCTATCTCTTTATGTTATTCCCCAGTTAGCCTCTTCAATATTTCCCAGTTGACTACAGAATGACTTCTTAGTGTGGTACAGTCTTTCATGATCCGACCCCAAATGATTCATTGAGATTTATTCTCTACAACTTCCACTTGTAGTTTATTTTGCGGTAGTTGAATCTTAAATCCAATGGACTTGCTTTTTTATTTTTCTTCTTTCTTTCTTTCTTTTTCTTTCTTTCTTTCTTTCTTTCTTTCTTTCTTTCTTTCTTTCTTTTCTTTCTTTCTCTTTCTTTCTTTTTTTTTGAGTGTGTGAGTGGCGGGGAGGGGCAGAGGGAGAGAGAGAATCTTAAGTAGGCTCCATGCCCAGTGCAGAGCCCAAATCAAGGCCTGATCTCATGACCCTGAGATCACGACCTGAGCTGAAATCAAGAGTCGGACACTTAACCAGCTGAGCCACCCGGGCGCCCCTCCAACCACCTTTCTTTCTTCTAATTTTGTTCCTTGGCACACATTGTTCTTTCTGTCTGAAAACCTTGCCCATCACCTGTCTATCTGGGAATCTCCTAACAACTCCTGTTTCAGAGAAATGCTCCATGCCTTCTCTTAAAAATTTCCATAATTTACCAGATAGATTTCAGTCATCTATTCCAAATCCCATTGGAACTTTACTTATTATCCTTTTATTATAGAAATTAATATAGTATACTGCATTTATATGTCTATGTATTTATTTCATTAGACTATAAGCAAATTACATACAGGGCTTAGCGTGCGTTCATTCAGGAACTACTTGAATGAATGAATGAATGAATGAATGAATGAATACATGGTGCTTTAACTCTGACTCCAAGTCTTGATTTTTCTTTGAGCTCTAGGATTATATTTTTCCAGTTTTTTTTTTTTTTTACAGATTTTATTTATTCATTCATGAGAGACACACATACACACAGAGAGAGGCCCAGACACAGGCAGAAGGAGAAGCAGGCTCCATGTAGGGAGCCTGATGTGGGACTTGATCCTGGGTCTTCAGGATCACACCCTGGGCTGCAGGCAGTGCTAAACCCCTGCGCCACTGGGGCTGCCCTGATCCCTTATTTTAAACGAGGCTCCCTTTCTGGCCATCTAATAGTACCACATTAAACTATTCAATCTTAAGTACGCATCAAAAGTAATTACTTTTTAGTTATATTTCTTCCTTCCATGACCATCAGCTTTAGGAACAGGGACCCCCTAACAATACTGCTGCAGGGCTGTATGCTGGGCAAAGGGAAATAATCAGATCTTGTGGGGAATTATTGGACAATGGCTCTGAATTGATACTAATTTCTGGAGACCCAGAATATCACTACCAGTCAGTAGAGTGATCTATCCAGTCAGAATAGGGGCTTAGGGGAGGTCAGGTTGTCCACGGAGCTCTAGCTCAGGTCTGTCTCACAGAGGCTCAGTGGTTTTTGAGCACACTGTTCCAGTATGTATAATTGAAATAGATCACTTGGCAATTGGGAGGATTCCCACATTTATTCCCTGATTCATGGAGGGAGGGCTATTACGGTAGGGAAGGCCAAGTGGAACCACTAGAACTGCCTCTCCCCATGAAAGCAGTAACCAAAAGCAACACTGCATTCCTGGAGAGGTAGAGATTAGTGTCACCAGTAAGGATTTGAAAGATGCAGGGGGTAATTCTCTCCACATTCCCATTCAATTTGCTAATTTGGCCTGTACAGAAGACAGATCTTGGAGAATGCAGTGGATTACTGTAAACTCAGTCAGGTGGTGGCTCCAATTGTAGCTGCTATTCTAGATGAAGTTTTGTTGCTTGAGCAGATTAACACATCCTCTGCTATCTGATACGCAGCTATTGATCTGGCATTTTTTTTTCCTCCATACTTATTAGTAAAGGCCACCAGAAGCAGTTTGTTTTCTGCTGACAAGGCTAACAACACATCTTCACTATCCTAACTCAAGTATATCAACTCATTATAGCTCTATGCCGTAATTTAGTGGACAGGGGCCTTTAATGCTATTCTCTTCCAGGACATCAAGCAGGTCCATTACATTGATGATAGTAAACTGATTGGACATGCTGAGCAAAAGAAGCCAAACACAAGAATATATACTGTGTGAGTCCATTTATATGAAACTCTAGGCAATTATATCATTTGTTGCCTGGTCCTGGGGAGGGGCAGAAGAAAAACTTTTGGAGTGACATAAATATTCTGTATTTTGACAGTCATGTTGGTTACACTGGTGTATACACTTGGCAAAACTCAGTGAACTGCACACTTAAAATGTGTTTATTTTATTGTTTGTAAATTATACCTAAATAAAGGTGACAACAATAAAAAACAAGAACATGATTTATCAGTTCTTAGGGGTTGCAGTAAAAATATCTAGAAATAAATCCATAGCCTCAAATGTTTTCATGACTTATAAAGGAATAAAAGTGAATGAACAAAGCATTTGATGCAAAGGTTTAATAAAACAATTTAAAAAATTAGGGAAGGCAGAAGGAAAAAGCCCAGAAATCCAATTAAGTTCAAATATGGAAAAATAAATACATATTGAGATGCTTTCTTGGCCCAAATGCCCTTCTCTGAGAATTTGTCTTCATCCACAAGACCTATAGATGGGCTGAGCTTTAACTTCCATGTTATCACCCATGTGGCTTAGTCCAACCTGGCTATGAACGATGTATACTACTGCATATGCATACTTTTCAGCATTTAAAAGTAATAGATTGGATGTACACACAGCATCTTGGAAAGAGCTGACATATATAGTTCTGAATTAAAAACATAGCACGAGACATATAACACAATACTATTGATAAAAATGTAAAATAAATTTATAAAATACCAAAATACATTTCATAAGAACAGACAGACAAAAAAGTACATGTTAGAATTGTTGCCTATGGGAGAGAGGAAAGGGAATGGGTTATGGGAATAAGAGAATAAATAAAAAATTAAACTAGAGGGGTCCCTCATGGGCCAATGATCATAACGTATCATGAACTGAGGGGTATGATAAAATTAGTGTTCAACATCTGAGAGTAAAAACAGAGACGCCTGGGTGGCTCAGCAGTTGGGTTCCTGCTTTCGGCTCAGGTCGTGATCCCGGGATCTGGGATCTGGAATCAAGTCCCACATCGGGCTCCCGTGAGGAGCCTGCTTCTCCCTCTGCCTGTGTCTCTGCCTCTCTCTCTCAGTCTGTGTATCTCATGAATAAATAAATAAATCTTAAAAACAACAACAAAAAACGAACAATCTTTTTTTTTTTTTTTTTTTTTAACGAACAATCTTTTCTTCAACAGCACGGTCAGGGACTAGAGGAATAGTCTGAAGGAACCAATAGAAAATAAAATGGAAAATAACAAAGCAATAAAACAGATTACAGAGCTGATGATAAAGAAGACAATACAAAAAGAAATGTATATAATATGGATAATTGGAATTTCTGAAGAAGTAAATCAAAGAAATAGTACAAACAATAGCCCAAGGGGCACCTGGGTGTCTCAGTCAAGCATCTGTCTTCAGCTCAGGTCATGTTCTCAGGGTCCTGGGATGGAGCCCTGTGTCAGGCTCCCTGCTCAGCAAGGAGTCTGCTTCTCCCTCTGCCCCTTACTCCACTCCTGCTCTCTCTTGCTCACTCTCTCCCTCTCAAATAAATAAAGTCTTTAAGAAAAAAAAAGTATCTCAAGATATGATACGTGAAAAAGTTCTTATAAAAAATACTAAAAAGGGTGCACAGGTGGCTCAGTCAGTTAAGCATCTAATTCTTGATTTCATCTCAGGTCATGATCTCAGGGTTGTGAGATCGAGCTCTCCATCTGGCTCACACTAAGCATGGAGCCTGCTTAAGATTCTCTCTCTCCTTCTCCCTCTGCCCCCACCCCTCGCTTGTGTGTGCATGCTCTCTCTCTCTCTCTCTCAAAAAAAAAAAAAAAAAAAGGGAAAACTAAAGTCTACAGCTGTAGAGGTCTAATGTATCCCAGGAAAAGCATTAGAGATTATTAACACCAAACTTATGTTGGTGAAGTACAGAACTTCCAAAATAAAGAATCTTAGAGGCAAAAGAAGTCAGTCACTTTTAGGAGAAAACACAGAGCAGGCCCCACACACTATTCCAAGGAGCTACAAAATGCTGAAACATCCTCTAAGTTGTAAAGAAAATAATAATCTAACCAAATTACCATCCAGTTATAAACGGAGACATATTCTTTTTTAAAAATTTTATTTTTAAGTAATCCCATACCCAACTTGGGACCCAAACCTACATTCCCAAGATCAAGAGTCATATACTCTATGGACTGAGCCAGCCAGCTGCCCCTGAATGTAGACATATTATTAAGCCTTTGCAAATTCAAGGAATATGATATCCATAGCTATAGTTCTTAGGTTTAAATATTTGAACTATTTGAATTTATTTACAATGTTACTATAAATCTCAACAACTATAAGAATTATGATTCAAGAACAGAATGTAAGTGTAAATATTACTAAAATAAATGTTATTTGTACTTGATAACGAACAAACACTAGTATAATGAATGGCAGTTGTGCCTTAGTTTCTTTATCTGTAAAACAGGAATAGTAAAAATCTCTATATCTCATAAAAATGTTGTGAGGATTAAATGAACTCTTTCATGTAAAGTGCTTAGAACAGCATCTAGTATTTAATAAATACTGAATGTTACTGATTAGTATTATTAGACCCTAAACAAAGATAAATGAAATAGCTGAAGAAATAACATGAGTTTCTTTAATATTTTCCCACAAACTTCCTTAATTTTGGAACAATCTTATAGAAGTTAATGTATTTTTTTTTATGGTGAAGGAATATTGTTTAAAGAATTTCTTCAAAAAAAATAAATGAAAAAATAAAGAATTTCTTCAGTTTCACTTCCATTTAAATTCTTAAGTAAAATCAAGGGGAAATGAGGGGTGCCTGGCTAGCTCAGTTGGTAGAGCATGTGACTCTTGATCTCAGGGTTAAGAGTTCAAGCCCCACATTGGTTGTAGAGATTACTTAAAAATAAAAGCTTAAAAAATAGAGAAGTAAATTATGATTGTGTTACTACCATGGCTGTTTATCAATTAGTGGAAACATGTTGAATAACAGACTAATATTCTTTTCCCAAAATGGAGAGATTTGTTCAAGTCCATTGCCGACTTTATTCCACTGAGCTGACTGTACCTCCCACTTCAGCACCTCATCAGTCTTAGCACTATTACTCTGAATTCTTTATTTAAACAATTCATAGAATGTTCAATTCTGTTCACAGGTATTATAGTAACACTGTCATTTGCTGAGTCCTTGAGCTTGGGTCTGGTACCGTGCCCAGTGACAAAAAAGAAATCACTATTCTGCCCTCAGGAAGGTAAGAGTCCAGTTGCAGAAATAAGATACAGACACACAGGGGATCCCTGGGTGGCGCAGCGGTTTGGCGCCTGCCTTTGGCCCAGGGCGCGATCCTGGAGACCCGGGATCGAATCCCACATCAGGCTCCCGGCGCATGGAGCCTGCTTCTCCCTCTGCCTGTGTCTCTGCCTCTCTCTCTTTCTCTCTGTATGACTATCATAAATAAATAAAATTAAAAAAAAAAAAAAAGATACAGACACACATAAAGTAACCAGAAAATACTTCAAGGCATTAAATATAGTGGTAGTGTCTGTTTTGTGGTACAGAAGTTACATGGTCTAGAAGTTGAGAGGTGGTCAAGGAAGGCCTTGTTAAGGCAGTTGACTTGAGCTCAGAAGTGGGGGAAGAATTTGAGCTACTGGAAATAAGGGGGGAAACCTCCTACCTGAGATCTTCTCCATCTCTTCCAGTAGCTTTTCCAAGTCTTTATTCAGGTCTGACAGCATTTTCAACATGTTGTCATAGTTTCTTTCTCCAGGTTCAGAATCAGCCATCTAGGCAGTACACAGAAAGAAGACTCGGTGAGACAGACCGACTCTGATTCCAGCTCTATTATGCACACTTAGCTCAAGCCAGAACCCTGAGGTCGTCTTTAATTCCTCCTTATCTTGTTTTTCTGACCTAAGGGGTCACTGAAACTTACTCGTTTTATTTGTTTGTGGAATATTTACTCATCTATGGGTCAAGAAGGCCCAGTGCTTGGGAGTCACCAGTGAACTGAACACTGCCTTTGTGGAACTCACAGCCTCACTCAGCTCTTTAAAAAAAATTTTTTTTTAAAGTTTATTTATTAATGAGAGATACAGAGAGAGGGAGGCAGAGACACAGGCAGAGGGAGAAGCAGGCTCCATGCAGGGAGCCAGACACAGGACTCGATCCCGGGTCTTCAGGATCAGGCTCTGGGCTGAAGATGGCGTTAAACCGCTGAGCCACCAGGGCTGCCCTCACTCAGGTCTTTAAGGTCCTTATCCTCCCTCTTTCCAAGGTCGTGGCTTGACCTTCGGTCTGTTCTGTCATCTGCCACTGAATAGGTCTACTGAGCATCTACTATGAGCCAGATATCTACCATGGCTCTGTAGATACTGGGGTGTATTTGTGGATCCAGACAGATAAAACCCATGCTCTCACTGAGCTTCTGTCCCAGGAGGAGACACAGTAATAAACAGCAGAATGGTAAAGATGCCTTTGTTTGTGGTCACTGCATAAAGAAAACAAAAGAGCGTAGTTTAATAAAGAGGGTCTTTCACAGGGTGGGTGCTTTAGCTTGTAAAGTCCTTCCTAATGAGGTGGAATTTGAACTGACACTTGAATGATAAGCATTTTTTTTTAAGATTTTATTAATTTATTTGACACAGAGAGCATGCGCACAAGCAGGGGCAGTGGGAGAGGGAGAAGCAGGCTTCCTGCCAAACAGGGAGTCCGATGTGGGGCTCAATTCCAGAACCTGGTGATCATGACCTGAGCCAAAGGCAGACACTCAACCAACTGAGGCACCCAGGCACCCCTGACATTTGAATGATAAAAAGGAGTTGGCATGTAAAGAGCTAGGGGAAGAGGTCTAAATAGAATTGCTCAAGAAAAGGTGGGAGTGGTCCTCATGTATTTTAAAGCATGGAAAGAAAGTATAGAATGGGGTTGAGGAGTAAAATGGTATAAGATGAGATCAGCTAGGTAGGCAGGAATTTTGGTTTTATTTTGAGTTTGAGGAAAAGTCACTAGATGTGAAAGCAGGGGATTATGTTTTAAGATAATGACTTCAGCAGTTGTTTGGAAAATGAACTACTACAGAAGGTTGAGAGGAGGTAAGAGTAGGAGAACCAGTTAGTTAAGAGAGCACTAGAATGGTCTCCAGATGGAAGTGGCTTTGGACTAAGGTGGTAGGTAATGATACCAATGATGAAAAGTGGGAGGGTTCAGGCTATATTTTGGAAGATGAGCCAAAAGAATTTGGAAGAGGATCTGATGTGTCTAGGTTTTCAGGGCTAAGTGGTGGGAAGAGAGAAATCAAAATGACTCCTAATTTTGATGAGAACAACTTGATATGTGGTTGTTTATTAAATGAAGTGGGGAAGACTAAGAGAAGAATAGGTTAGAAAGGAAACAAACTGCTCTTTTTTTTTTTTTTTAAGTCATCTCCATTCAATATGGGGTTTGACTCACAACACTGAGATTAAGAATTGCAACGCAGGGGATCCCTGGGTGGTTTAGTGGTTTGGCGCCTGCCTTCAGCCCAGGGCGTAATCCTGGAGACCTGGGATCAAGTCCTGCATCGGGCTCCCTGCATGGAGCCTGCTTCTGTCTCTCTCTCTCTCTGTCTCTCTCTATGTGTCTCTCATGGATAAATAAATGAAAATCTTTAAAAACACACACACACACACAGTAAGAATTGCAATGCTCCACCAATTGAGCCGGGGGGTGGGGGTGGGGGGTGGAGGTTGGGCAAATGCTCTATTTTGAATGTATTAATGTGAGATGCCTATTAGGCCTCCCAAAGGAGATTCAAACAGGCAGTTGAATATATAGGTCTGGAGTTCAGGAGAGAAAAGTTGGAGCTGAAAATATTTGGAACTACCAGGGAATGCTTTTTTCACCTTTCACTTGCACTATTTTCATAAACTCATAACTGGTTTTCCTGCTTCTGGCTTCATCTTGTCAAATCCACTTTCCCAGTTCACCTCCCAACATGTAAATCTGACCATGTGACTCTGTTTACAACCCTTCAATTGCTCCATATTTTTTCAGGATAAAACATAATCTCTTTACAATAGATACAAGATCCTTTATAATCTAGTTCTTAACTATTCCTATTCTCATCCAGTTCTGGGTTGTGACCAAATAATTGAAGAAAGCCTTAAGAAATCTCAAATGAAAATCTGTAAGAGTTGTGTATTTCCATGAGATGTACTAAAAAAAAAAAAAATCCACGAAAAACCACAAAACTCTATAAAATTAAAAAATTTACAGTTTTCCTATAATACGAAATGGAATAAAATAATTCTATCACGTAGGTGGTTACAAAAATCTGTGTGAAGGCAAAGGAGTAGATAATGACACAATTCATATCTAGTTGTGTGGGCTACTTGCTTAATTCATTAATTTATAAGATTCCGGTATTATTCTTTTACCCACACATTCAGCACATATTTATTGAGTACTATTTTAGATTCTGAGGATATAGCAGTGAACAAAACAGGTTAAAATTCTTGGTCTCATGGAATTTATATTCTAGTGGTAAGAGTACATAAACAAGATTAATAAGTGAACTAAATATAAGGAGGGGATAAGTAGCAAGGAAAAAAGTCAACCAGAGATGGAGGGCGAAAGTGTGTAAAAAGGGTGACTGTAGGATGCCTGGGTGGCTCAGTCGGTTAACCATCATCTGCATTGGCATGGCTTAGGTCATGATCCCAGGTCCCTGGGATCCAGCCTCGTGTGGGCTCCTTGCTCAGTGAGGAGTCTGCTTCTCCTCTTCCCCCTGCTCGTGCCTGCTCGTGCCTTCTCTTTTCTCAAAAAAGTAAATAAAATTTAAAGAAAAACTTCCTTAAAAAATAAAAGAAAAAAAGAAAGGGGTGGATGCAATTTAAATATGTGTACAAGCTTGTTGTGATGAGCACAGGGTATTGTATGGAAGTGTTGAATCACTATATTGTACACTGAAAGTCATATTACACTGTATGTCAAATAACTAGAATTTAAATAAGAACTTAAAAAAGAAGAAACAAAACAAAGGAGCAAAGGGGGAAAAAAAAGAAAGAGAGGCAAACCAAGAAACAGACTATTAAGTAAAGAGAACAAATTACCAGAAGGAAGGTGGGTGGGGGGCTGGGTTAAATAGGTGATGGGGATTAAGGAGTGCACTCGTGATGAGCACCGAGTCTTGACTGAAAGTGCTGAATACTGTACACCTGAAACTATTATTACACTGTATGTTAACTAAATGGAAATTAAAACTTACAAAAACAAACAAACAAAAATAAATTAAAACTTAGAAATAAATAAGAAAGTGTGCAGGGAAGGCCTTGCTGAAGTGATTTTGACTAGAGACTTGCAGGAATTGAGAGAATGAGCCATACAGGTATTTGGGAAAAGTGCATCCCAGGCAGAAAAAAGAGTAAGAACAAAGGCCCTGAGCTTGAAGTCAGCTGGATGAGCTAGAGGAAGAGCAACAAAGGCAATGTAGTTGGTATAGAGAGGGAAGTGGGGAGTAGTAGAAGATGATATCCCAAATGTGGGAGTAGAACATGGTGGGCCTTGTAGGCCATGGAAAAGACTAGCGTTTTCTTTGAGTGAGATGGGAGCCTGGAGGATGGTAATTTGATTTACATGTTAATATATCACTAGGTGGAGAGTAGCTTTTCTGGGTGGAAGCAGGGGCACTAGGAGGCTGCATTAGAATAATGCAGGTGAGAGATAATTAGCATAGGAATGATATAAGCAGTAGAAGAGGATAATTCAGGGTACATTTTGAGGGCAGAGCCAACAAGATTTGCTCATGAGTCAATGTGGAGTCAGAGACGACACAAAGATTTTTGGCTGGATGACCAGAAATAGAGATACCATTAACTGAGATGGGGGAAACTGGAAGACACTGAGTTGTTTGGGAAGAAAGAACTCAGTTTTGAACATAACATATTAACATGAGGCATCCAAGTGGGGATGCTGAGTAGGCAACTGGATAAATGAATTCAGAAGAGACAGCAGGGGGATCCCTGGGTGGCGCAGCGGTTTGGCGCCTGCCTTTGGCCTAGGGCGCGATCCTGGAGACCCGGGATCAATCCCACGTTGGGCTCCCAGTACATGGAGCCTGCTTCTCCCTCTGCCTGTGTCTCTGCCTCTCTCTCTCTCTCTCTCTCTCTGCCTCTCTCTCTCTCTCTTTCTCTCTCTGTGTGTGACTATCATAAATAAATAAAAATTAAAAAAAAAAAAAAAAGAAGAGAGAGCAGGCTAAAGATAGAAATTTGGGAGTCATCAGCATCCAGAGGCTATTTAAGACATGAGAATGGGTGGGATCAAGGGAGATAATACAGATGGAGAAGAGGTCCATCATCGTTTGGGGAGATATGAAGAAACCAGCCAAAGAGACTGAGGAAGGGGGGCCACAGAGGCAGAAGGAGAACCAGTCCTGACTCCTAAGTCCAGACTTTTGCAGAGTCACTGGACCCCAACTAGTGTCCTCCAAGAGTATGAAAACTCAGCAAGCTGACAAGATAACTCTAAAAAGTAAAACGAAGGGAACTCCAAAAATTGTATGGGATAAAATCGGTGCTTCCTTAATGGGTGAATAACTTACAATGCTGAGAAGTAAGGAATTCAGATAGGACATGTTGAAGAGCATAAAAAGTAGAATTACTGTTAATATTTGGTATTTTCTGCATGTCTATGTTTAAGAGATGTTGACTTATTAGAGTAACAGGTCAGCTTTGTCATTCTAGTTTAAAATGTGAAGTTGATTATGGGTTATAATTTTAAGTGAGAATCTTCATAACTTTATAAAGAGGACATTTAAGAGAACCCGAGGTTCACCATATTTGTAGGTTTGACTTGTGATATTTATAGGAATTATTTAAGAAAGTGGGAAGGTTTGTTATTAAGACAACTGAAACACTTAAAGAAATGAAATATATTAAATTTACAATTAAATGAGTTTAAGTTTGCCTGGGCTGAAGCCTTTATTTGGTGCAAGACTCTGTAGTGTCCTTCCTGCCTCGGTCATGGAAGCCCACACAAGGTCAAAGTAGTCCGAATGCTGAGCCCCCCACATGGAGGGCAGCTGTTCTGGAGAGTCTCCAGAACTATTATGGACTTTATGGGAATGGGGAATAAACTTTTGTTAAAAGACACACACACACACACACACACACACACACACACACACACTAGTTTAAGTTTGTAAATGGAACAAAAACATAACACTATTACAATTTAAATTTACCAGACCCAGAATAAGATTAAGAGTTTAGAATGAGATAATCTTATTTAGAATAATCTAATGATCTGATTTAGAATAACATAAGCTAAACTTAAATACTCAAGAAAGACTGGATTTTTAACATTAGTAACTTTAATAAAATAAATATTAATTTTAAAAACCAAAGTATACAATCAAATACAATACTTTAAAAAATCACCAAAGTTCCTATTTGTCAATATCTAGCCATGTCCTCATATTTACCTAAGCTTCAGTCCTATCAAATACTTGATAAATTGGGGTCTCCACCATATGCCAACCACGCTGAAGAAAAAAAATTTAAAAAAAGGTAGGATTAAAAAATAGGTAGGTACCCAGTCCCGCCATCAAGGAAATAAATCTGGCAAAAAAGCCTGTTGTAAAGCAAGAGTCTTTGAAGAGCAATAGCCGTTCATCTAAATGTCCGCGCTTGGTTTCAAACCAAAGCCTTCTTGTATGAAATGGCCCTTTCAGCCATGTCATTGGTAACTCTGAAAACACTACGTTTTCTTTTGCTTCCAGGTGTTTACATATATCATTCTACTGCCTGAAATACCCTTCCCTCACTCTTGTTTTTGTTTTTGTCTTGTTTTTAAAGACTCAGCTCAAGGGTCACTTGTAGAAGTCTTTCCTTACATTTCCTATCAGCCAACTCTGAAGGTTGCACCTCTTTTACATTCCCACAGCTTCTGCACCTCCTTCCAGCCAGACACTATTCTAAGCATTTACATCTTTATAAGAACTCTAAAAAGTACTATTATTACTCCCATTTACATGTGAGGAAAACAAGGCTCAGAGAAATGAAGTAAGTTGCCCAAGGTCAGACCGCACAGACAAAAATCTGAGAACTGGGCCCAGACAATCTGGCTCCAGTTTGTGTGCTCACACATTACACTACTGGTGTGCAATAAATCCTTGATAAACATGAGAGTGAACAGAACCAATGAGATATAGTAAGCAACTAAAGAATAGCTTGGGTGTACCCTGAAATCCCAGGCTAGAATGCAGACTTTGCTGCGTATCGGCTGTGAAAGCCCAGCAAGTCACCCCATCTCAAGTCTCAGCTTCCTCTTCTGTAAAATGGAATAATAGCTCCTTTGCAGGTTATTGTGAAGATGCACACAGATATGGGTATAGTAGGCACCCACATCTACCAAATGCAATAGTTGGCATCACTATACATGTAACACCAGGTACAAAGTAGTTGCTCAGAAAATATTTTACTATAATGAGGTGAGAGAGATAGGAAGCCAATAATATAAAAGCTAACATTTATTTCATGTTTAATATGTGCAAGGAACTGTGTAAATTCTCAATAAGCACTGACTGATTTCACAACCATATAACAAAGTAAGTGCTATTACTCTCCCCATTGTACAGATGAGGAAACTGAGGACTGGAAGAATCTAAACAAAGTTGCACCGCCAAACAATAGTAGAGTTGGACTGGTGTCCAGTCCTGATTCTAGAGGTGGAGCCCACTAGCACTACATTTTTTCTAAACTGCCTTAGACAACACAGTGGGTGGTTTTGAGCTGGACTGAGAAGAGGGATGGAACGAAAGACAAAGAATGGGGATAAAGGAATGGAATGAAGAGGCTAATAGTGAGTTCAGTTTGGGGCAGCTTGAGTGTGTGGTGCCTATGGTGTATGGAGGCAAAGCTATTCAACAGGATTAGAGCCCTAGAGAGAGGTAAACAGAAAATAAAGATTTTTTTTTTTTATAAAGTCTTTTAATTTTTTTTTTCAATTTTTATTTATTTATGATAGTCACAGAGAGAGAGAGAGAGAGGGGCAGAGACACAGGCAGAGGGAGAAGCAGGCTCCATGCACCGGCAGCCCGACGTGGGATTCGATCCCGAGTCTCCAGGATCGCGCCCTGGGCCAAAGGCAGGCGCAAAACCGCTGCGCCACCCAGGGATCCCCAGAAAATAAAGATTTGATGGTGGTTTAAGTTATGGGAAGAGATGAAATCATTCACAGTGAATGTATAAAAGGAGAGGAGAAAATGGACTTGGAAGAAGCCCTTAAATATCAGCCCTTAAAAGCAGAGGATACAAGCCAATAAAAGGCACCGATAAGCAGTCAGAAATGTAGAGAACTGGGGAGTGTGTAGCTGAGACCAACAGAAGAGAGGAGGGATGGGCCAGTTAATTCATTTACTCATCAACAAATATTTATTGAATGTCTGGCACTGTTTTAGGTGCTGGGAGTATATTAGCAAACAAAAGACAATAGTCCTTGCCCCTGTAGAGTTTACATTCTAGTCAAGGGAGACAGGCAATAAACACATAAACACGTACAACGTCAGGTGGTAACAGAAAATAAAACAAAGTAAGGTAGGCTACAAAATAATGGAGTGGGAGGAACCACTCCATCTATGGTGAGCCATGGGAATCCCTCTTAGAAGGTGAATCTTCAAATAGACTCAAGAAGTGAGCATGTGAGCTGTTAGATACCTCAGGAAGAATTCTTTGCAGAGGAAACAGGGAAGAAAAAGCCTTGAGGGTAACTGTTTGAGTGTGGCTGAAAAACAGGATCCTAGGAGATGAGGCTAAGAGGCTGGGGGTTGGGGTTGGGGAACGGATACTGCAGTTTATATAAGACTTTGATTTTTATTCTTTTATTGACAGAAATGAGATATTAGATAAATTTGAGGAAGTGACACAATTTGAATTAGGATTTAAAAGGATCACTCTGGGAGCATCAGGCTCCTAGTTTCAGCTCAGGTCATGATCTCAGGGTGGTGGGATCCAGCCCAGTGTCAGGCTCTGAGCGTGGTGTGAGGCCTGCTTAAGATTCTCTCTCTCCCTCTTCCTCTTCATCTGCCCTCAGCCCCCATCATGTGCATGTGCTTGCTGTCTCTCTCTAAAACAAATAAATCAAAGGATCACTCTGGCTGCAATGTTGAGAGCAGAGCAGACTGGCGTGGAGATGGTGGAGCAGAGAGGAGGCTGCTGTAAAACTCCACGTAAGGGATGACCAGGCTTGGGCTAGAATGTTAGAAGTGGCAGTAGTAGGTGACTGGACTCTAATATGTAGGAAACACAGAGCCAACAGTATGTGCTGACATCCAACATTTATGTGGAAACATAAATCCACAGTGTGGAGAAAAGCCTGTCTGAACATCCGTACTGGGGGGCCACTGGGGTACAGATGACACAGCCAAGAAACTAGCTGAGATCTCCTGGGAAGTGAGGGTGGATGAAAAGGAGATCTGAGCTCTCCAATGTGTAGAGTTTGGGAAGACGAACCAGCAAAGGAGACAAAAGCAGCAGCCAGTGACCTAGAAGAACCAGGAGAGATCGAAGGAGTGAAGTCTCAGAAGCCAAGTGAAGAAAGTAAACAAAGAGTGATCAGTTGTGTCTCATATAAAGTAGCATAAAGAATAAAAAGTGATCATGGATTTGACGATCTGAAGGTCAATGGTGGGCAGCCCAAGTGGCTCAGTGGTTTAGTGCCGCCTTCAGCCCAGGGCCTGATCCTGGAAACCTGGGATCGAGTCCCACGTTGGGCTCCCTGCATGGAGCCTGCTTCTCCCTCTGCCTGGTCTCTGCCTCTCTCTCTCTCTCTCTCTCTGTCTCTCAAGAATAAATAAATAAAATCTTTAGAAAAAAAATGGAGGTCAGTGGCAATCCTGGCAGAAGCTGTTTTCATGGGCTGGCAAGGGACAAAAGCCTGACTGCGATGTATTTAGACAGAAGGGAAGAAAAGTAGAAACTTGTTCTTGTGTTCTGGTTCAGAGAAGCAAAGAAAGGGGCCAGGAGCTGGAATGTAATGTGGAGTTACAGGTGTCTTTTGTTCTAAGTTGGGAGATGTTACACCACTGTCAAATATTACAAAAGGGCGCAATAAATTTAAGACATTTTATTTGGGGGGATCCCTGGGTGGCTCGGCGGTTTGGTGCCTGCCTTTGGCCCGGGGTGCGATTCTGGAGTCCTGGGATCAAGTCCCACATGGGGCTCCCGGCGTGGAGCCTGCTTCTCCCTCCTCCTGTGTCTCTGCCTCTCTCTCTCTCTCTATCATAAATAAATAAATAAATCTTAAAAAAAAAAAAAAGACATTTTATTTGGGAGCCAGGTCTCAGTGAGTAATTGAATAACAGTAACAATGACAAGATTTCCATGAATAAAGAATTAACAGAGTATTAGACAAAATAGGGTACAGAGATTGAGACAAGTAGGAGAAACAGGAGACAGTGACAAGATGATAGAGGGAAGGTTTTCTCTTTCTTAACTTACATAGGCAGAGAGTTCTCTTTAGGTTTATGTGGAAAGAGCCAGTTGAACAGAAAAGGCTGAAATCAGGAGAAAGGGTACCTGATGGTGCACGGGCTGGGGCCAGAGAGGTCACCTTACCCTGTGAAGGGGAGAGAAAGAAAGGTAAGATAGGTAAGGGTCCAGGTGGCCCAGGTTCCTGAGGTCTCTAGCTCACCCACAAATGGCAATGAGAAGGTTCTTCTAATAGACATTCTTGGTTTGAGGAGAATGATACAGGTTTGGCAAAGGTGCGCGCCTCACCAAGGCACGTGGATATGCAGCACAGAAGCACTAGTAGTGTGGCCTCGCCGCACGGCTGCACAGTGTCCCCAGGACTCCAGGGCAGCACAGAGTTAGCTGGGGCCTGGAATTTTGAAAGGTGGGTGGTGGATGACAAGGTGAGGGCACAGGTCAAGGGCGGATGGGGGTGTGCAGACAAAGCAGATGCATGGAGACCGGGTCGTAGTTGAAGGGCAGGAGGACTGGGGATGGAAGCTGTGGCCAGCGATGCTGGATCCAGGGAAAGGGTAGGAGCTGCAGCAGAGGAAGACCAGGGGATCAGAGTCCATGGCTTTCCTTCCTGATGAGGTTGCTACAGGTGAGCAAGACTCGGTGGAAAGGCGTGCGAAGGATGCTTGGGGGGCTCAGCGGTTGAGCATCGGCCTTCAGCTCAGGGCGTGATCCCGGGATTGGGTCCCACATCGGGTTCCCTGCATGGAGCCTGCTTCTCCCTCTGCCTGTGTCTCTGCCTTTCTCTCTCTTTCTCTGTGTCTCACGTGAATAAATAAATAAAATCTTAAAAAAAAAGAAAAGAAAGAAAGAAAGTGGGGGGGTGGGACCAGGGCCGCACGCAGCCCAAGGCAACTAGAGCAAGAGCAGACTAATGGGCTCTGGTGAGCAGAGGGGGTGTGGAGAGGACTGCTGGGGGGGTCACTGTGGGAGGAAGGGCTTGAGGTCCCAGGGGTCCTGGGAGGTGGGGGCTCAAGGGCCCTGAGGCCTGGCTGTAGCCTCAGGGTCTGGTCTGATCCCTGGTGGCAGCTGGGATCCCCCTGGAAACGAGAACTCGAGAACTCGGAGAGGACAAGAGGGGCTCCGGGGTCAGAGATTCTTTGTGAGAGGCCCATGTGTGAGCCCCACGGGAGCAGCAGGAGTCCTGGCGTCCAGGGGACTGGAGGCTCTGGGAGCCACGGTGCACAGATGGCAGGGCTGGAGTGCATGGGAAGCGCAGTGCAGGTGCTCCGGGTGTGCAGGCAACAGGCCAGGGGGTCGGGTTGTCTGTGAAAGTCCAAGGTCTGGAATGTGCAGGGTGTGGGGGAGGAGGAGCTGGGGGGTGAGAGAATTGCGGTGTGGGAGACAGGGATGGGTGGGGGGGAGGGGGATGTGGGGAGGTGAGGGGGTATGGGGGCAGGGAGGGGTGTGGAGGCAGGGAGGGGCGGGGTAAGGGGGATGTGGGGAGGTGAGGGGGTGTGGAGGCAGTGAGGGGCTGGGTAAGGGGGATGTGAGGAGGTGAGGAGGTATGGGGGCAGGAGGGGTGTGGGGGGAGGTGATGTGGGGGTGAGGGAGGCGAGGGGGGTGGAGGTGTGGGGACAGGAGGTGTGGGGGGGACAGTGAGGAGTGAGGGATAAAGGGGTGGGGGGGTGAGGGCGGAGTGTGGGGGCGAGGGGTGTGGGGGCATGGAGGGGTGGGGGTAAAGGTGTGGGGGGGTGAGGGTGGGGTGTGGGGGCAGGGAGGAGTGGGGGGAGGGGGATGTGGGGAGGTGAGGGGATGTGGGGGCAGGGAGGGGCGTGGAGGGAGGGGGAGGGTTGAGGGGGTGGGGGTGCGGGTGTGTGGGCATGGGGGTGAGAGGGGTATGGGGGCAGGGTGGGGGGGCGAGGGGGGGGGGGGGGTGCGGGTGTGGGGGCATGCTGGTGAGGTGGTATGGGGCAGGGAGTGGTGTGGGGGCAGGGAGGGGTGGGGGTAAAGGGGTGCAGAGGGTGTGGGGGCGGGGAGACGGGGTGACAGCCGCCACGGCGGGGTGTGGGGTGAGGGCGGCAGGGGCAGCGGTCACAGCTCGGGGACGCCAGGGCCGGGGGTCGGGGCACTCAGGGGGGCCTGGGCCGCCGGTGGCCGGCCTCGCTCACCTTTGGCACCGCCCACGCTAGTGTGGATCCACCGCCCACCTGCGCTGCCGTCACTGCTGGGGACACGGCTGAGCAGGCACGGCACCCCGCCCCTTTCCGTTACTAGACCCGCCCCCCGGAGGCGGCTGCTCGCCCTCATTGGCCCGTCTGCCAGAGCGGAAGGGGCGGAGCCGCAGACACGTGAGGGTCGGTTTCGAGGCCTCATTGGCTGGTCTCTAGGGCTGAAGGAGCGGAGCCGCTGGTGGCGGGGGGGGGGGGGGGGGGGGGGGGGGGGTGGTGTGTCTCACCTGCGGTGTCTGGGTGGTCTGAGCCCTGGCGGTGGTGGCAGGTGGCGGGAGAGCACGGTGGGAGCGCAGGTGCCCTGGGGGTCCCTCCGGCCTGGTCCGCTCAGCGTAGCATGAGGATGAGGCGTACGTGCAGGGCCCGGAGCCTCGCAGGTGCTGGTGGGCATTGCTCAGTGAGCTCAGGGGCCGCCTGCAGGAAGCTGACCCTCGGGAGGTGCGCACCTGCCCACGGGGTGGCGGTGGCCACTGAGCAGGGAGCCCTGGTGGGGCCTGGAGACGAGGGAGCGCCGCTGGCTCAGGTGGGCCGGTGGCCGAGGCCCGTCTGGAAGGTGCGCAGCTGCGGTTGGGATTCGGGATGAGCCTGGCACCCACCGGGTTCGCCCCAGGGCAGAGTAGGAGACGCGGCTAGACGCGGCCAGGCCGTGCGCACCTGTGCAGCCCGGGCCCTCCACACCTGACCCGGCCGTCCGCCCCACCTGGGAGCCTCCTGCGCATGGGCTGCCTGCTGCTGGGAAACGGGGTGAAGGCAGCCTCAGGGGCGACAGCTTGGGCTTCACCGGAAGCAACACCGGATTCCAGGCAAAAGTTTCATGGAAGGTAAGGGTGTGGAAAGGCCTGCCTCTTAGGGATGGATTCGTGAGGAGGTCAGGGCTGGGCTGGGAGGCCAGGGGCGCCCTGCACAGCAGGAGAGGTGCGTGAGCCCATCCCCCGGGGCCCTGCTGGATGCTAGTGTCCAAGGCGACTTGGATCTATCGAGGAGGGAGGCCTGGGCTTCCACCAGCCAGCCTTTCAAGAGTGGTGTGGAGCAGAGCCTCTATTGGGTGAAGCCGTGATGGTGTCAGGATTTGTGTGTTCTGGCTGCGGTCTTCACGAGTGCAGATCTGCAAACCCGGCGGGGATAAGAAGCTTATTCGGAGGCTTGATGGGTGGTCACCTTGGTTTAACATTTTGGTTTCTCCTCTTATTTGAACCAAGAACAATCCAATTAAAAAAACAAAACAAAACAAAAACAAAAAACAAAAAAAAACGTTGTATTTCAACATTAATTAAAAACCAGTTTTTTGGGAGACTCTGCTCACTGCTCTCCCGGGGCTGGGTGAGCATTCTCGCAGGCCACGACACTGATGAAGCACCTACTTCTACTTCTATATTTACTTTTAATGTTATTCTACTATAAAAAGCCAACGTGAGGGAAAGAGCATGTGTTGCCATCTCACAGCAAGGCCCCTTGGCGCGCTGGCTGCAGGCCTGCACCGCAGCTTCCCTACGGCCAGGAGGCCGTGGGCAGCCACAGGGCGGTGTTCCAGCCCAGAGGTGTTCGCGAATGAGGCAGCTGGGCCCCATGCTCTGGCAGACCACGAGTGGCCCGGGGAACAGGTGAAGGTTCTGAAGCAAGATTTATTCCAAGTGGGTGTGGACAGTGCTGACCTCAGGAGAGATGTGCCTTTCAAAGTAGGTCACAAGCCTCTTGGTCTCCCAGCCCCGTCTCCTCCCTCTGCTACTTCTCTGGCCTGAGCTCTGGCAGCGGAGGGGCCCCTAGTTCCCAAACAAAGGTACCCAAATGCCAGGAGAGAATTACAGAGATTTATCTTTATTAGTATCTTTATTAGCAAGAAAAAGAAAACCAGAATTTCTACACACCCCCCCCCCCCCCCCCCCCCCCCCCCCCGCGCTCAACCCCACTTCCACTGCCTGGGCCCTCAGGGAGCAGCATCTGCCTGGGGAGGGCCTGCTGCCGGAGGTGTCCTTGGAGCCTGGGCACCGGTGCATGGCCACCCCTGTGCCTCGAGCCGACCACGGGCCCCCTCCTCCACAGTGCGGGGATGACAGGGCAGCTGGCCTGTCTCCAGCCCTCAGCTGTCAGCCTTGGGACCTTGGAAAAGATCAGCGATGTCCAGCAGAGCTTGGCGGATGTGGTTTCCAAAGCGCTGGGCGTTCTGCGGGAGCCAAGAGCTCAGACCAACCCTGGCAGGGAGCCCCTGTCTCTCTGTCCCCACAACCCAGGGCTCGTCCCCAGCCCATAGGGCCCCGGGGGGCACCCCCTCCTCGGCCTGAGCAGGGGCAGGACAGACTCACCGTCTCCGAGCTCGAGAACTTGCTGGAGATGTGGAAGAAGATGGTGTTCTCGCCCGCGATCATGTAGGAAACCCCGTAGCCATCGTCTGCCACCTGAGGACAGCACAGATGGTAGAGAAGGAAATGAGCCTTGCAGGGCTTGCTGTCCCCAGATTCCCGGGAAGGGGCTCATTCCTGAGGTCAAGGGCACTGCCGGGAGGAGTTCTGCCCCTGCAGCTACAGGTGCTACTGGGATCCAGGGCAGTGTTTGTCCCAGGAGGCCTGAGATCGCCGCCTCTCCCCGAGTGTCTCCAGCCCTGGCGTAAGGTGGGGGACCCGGGCTCTGCACCGTGAGGGCGGCGACCAGTCCTGGGCCCGGTCGGTTGTGCTGCCGAGGGGTGTCGTGTGGGCGGCTGCAGCCTGTGCTCGGGTGATAGCTGCCCACTGTCCTGGCCTGACTTCAGGGCCCTCCTCCCCCCGAGGTGCTGGGGCCCAGTCCTGCTCCCTTGTCCCCTTCCAAGAGCACTTACGGGGCCAAAGCCACCACCGGCGCCCAGGTGTTTGGGGTACTTGTCTGGGTCGAACATGCGGATCTGGAATTGAGCAATCTGGCTGGTGGAGAGGCGCCAGGGCTCCGAAAGCACCTGCAACAGAGAGGCCACCGCAGACACACCTGTGTGAACTGCCTTGCGCTTGGCACGTCCCCGTCGGCAGGTGGTGCCTGGACAACAGCCTGAGTGGGTGCGCGGACTCCCCATCTATTCTCAGGGTGACGCAGCTGCATAGAACCCCCGAGGCCCCTGTGACCTGATGGTCCCCTCGGCCCGTCCTACCAGCCTGTCTCTCCCTGGGCTCTGCTCCCTCCCCTGGGGCTGCTGTGCCCCTGCCCCAGTGTGTGGACACTGGAGGACCCCTTCACCCCAACCCTCTGCCTCCCCCCCTCTGCCTCCTCTCTCTGCCCTCCCTCCGAGTGCTGTCAGCACCCGAAAGCCACGTGTCTGTCTGTCCATGCTCATGAGAACGGCAGCTCCACGAGGGGAGACTCCTGCTCAGAACCAGGCCCCCAGGCCTGGATGGGCTACGGGGAGGGCAGCTGCAGGGCAGGGGACAGGGGACACTGCCACCGACCATGCTGACCTCAGCCAGGAAAGGGGAGCTGACCCCCAGGTACTTGGAGACCACATAGAGGCAGAAGAGGTGCCTGTCTATGCCAGCCCCTGTCATCGCCAGGCGGTACATATTCTGGTGTTTCTTGGAAGCCTTCCGGAAGAGGTCTCGGAGGTCAGCTTTCTGGGGGGGCAGAGGTGAGGCGGTGAGGGGTTCATGTTTCAGTCAGAGGTGAGGAGTGGCCTGGCCCCCAAGCGGCTGGCGGCAGAGCTGGGCGCTCACCATGCGGGACCCCTCCGCCATGGCCTGCACGAAGGCTGTGGACTCGCTGGTGCAGGAGCGCACGGTCTCGGTCCGTCCCTCCCGGAACATCCTGGTCATGGAGGCCTCGTAGGTGAGACAGAACTTGCCCCTGTCCTGGGGGGTGTAGGGGGTGAGTGTCGCCGCTGAGGCTGCGCCCCCTGCCCCCACGGCCAGGGCCCTACCCGGAAGTGGGCGAGCTGCAGGGCAATCTGCACAAAGGCGTCTGGGCTAGTGCGACACTTCTTGATGAGGCCTTTGCCGAACGGCAGGAACTGGAAGCAGTACAGCTCCACGTCGTCGGCTAGCGCTGTGGCCACCCGGCAGGAGCTCTCGATGACCGCTCGGCACTGCCAGCAGAGGGAGGGGTCAGCTGGGGGTAGAGCTCGGCACGCGGGGCTGCAGGGTCAGGGGGAGGCTTGGAGGAGATGACACATCCACAAACATGGGAGACCCCCTGAAGGGCCTGGGCCGGGAGGCCGGCAGGTGCTCCATGGGCCAGGGTCACGTCCAGGTCGCTCACTGGCCACCAGAAGGTCCCAGGACCTCCCTGGACTCTGACAAGCTCTGTCCCTTCCCCCTGAGAGCGCCCCCCATCCCTGTCCCTTCTTGACCACACACCTGCTCAGGGATGTCCCACTGCAGCCGCTGGGGAGCGGCCAGCGCGGGGTTCGCTTTGCCCTGGCAGTGCCCAGTCTCCGTGTAGCCGAGGTGGAAGGTCTCAGTACCCAGGACAAACTGCAGGGAGAAGGGGAGGCTGAGGAGCCAGCCTCGTGCCCCACACCCAGCCGGCCCCACAGGACCCCTCCCTCGCCCATCACCTCCCAGAGGTGTCCTATGATGGGGGCGTCTGCCCACGCGTGTTCTGTGTTGAGGCCCAGTTGGCCGTTCTTGAAGGCGATGACCGTGAAAGACTTGTCGAACCACCTGCAGGGGGGTAAGCGGGAGATGCAGGTGGGCGCGGAATGGGGGGGCCGGTGGGGGGCCACAGCCAGGGCGTCACACCTGTTGTAGCAGTTGCCGTGCAGCAGGGCCTTGCCGTACAGGCTGAGGCTGGCCTCATCCTCGGGGTCGTAGTGGTGAGACTCCTCGTCCAGGGCCACAAAGAAGGCAGCTCGCTCGATGGCATCCAGAGCAGCCTTGTTCTTGCCGGAGCTGAAGAAGGCTTGGCGCGCCTGTGCCCACTCCAGTCTGGGGCACAAGGGCAGGGAGGGCAGTGGGGTCCCTGTGGGCGGTGGAGGACCCCCCCCCCGCAAACCCCGGACCTGGCAGGACCGTCCGGGAGGAATCTCTGCCCCACTTGCTCCACCTCCACCCAGTCAGACGTGGCTAGATGCCGCCATGGCCACCAGTGCCCCGGCTACAGAGGGTCCTACCGTAGACAGGGGGCGCCCTGCCAGTGGGCATGCCCCTTGCCAGGCCTCTGGGCCCAGGTTCTGGGTGCCCTGCGGGTGGGCCCTTGTCCCCATGGGGCGCTGGTACCTTCCCCCGGCCGTGAGCGCTGCTAGCTTCTCCTCCCCGGGCTGGGGCGGGGACGGGTCGTCCAGGATCCTCTGGAACTGCAGCTCCAGGTCACAGGGCTTGAGCAGCTGGGAGCCCTCGTACAGCCACAGCTTGAAGAAGCGGCCCTTGTGGTAGACAGCCACGTGCCTGCTGTCCGACAGGTGCTGCAGCAGGTCTGGGGCAGAAGCCGGCAGGGGGCAGGGGCTGAGGCCTGGGCCGGGCGCACCTCCCTGCTCCTGCGCCACCCTGCGCTGCAGGCCTCCACCTGGACTTCCCCTGCGCGGGGCTGTGGCGGTGCCGCCGTCGAGCCAGGCCCCGTGCCGGGCTCCCGTACCTCTTGTGCAATGCCAACAGTCCTAGGAAACACTTCACAGAAGAGGAAGCTGAAGCTCTAGGAAATTACACACACTGTCCCAGTGTCTGGAGCCGGGCCCGCAGCACGCAGCCCCTCCTGCTCTGCAGCTCCACCCCTCCTGCTCTCCTTACCCAGGCCGCCTGCCTGGCTCGCAGGGTCCCAGCACTGGCATCAGGCCTGCGGACACGTTGTGTCTGGGACGGCTCACAAACCAAGCATTTGTCACAGTTACATGACCCTGAGATACCCAGGACACTTGGTGATGATGAGCAGATTGGAGGGCACCTAGCATGCAGGCCCTGAGCTGGGAGGGTGGGGGGACTCAGTCCTGATGGCCCCAGCACAGCACTAACACGGGCACGGATACCTGGCTGTGGCCCAGTACCTGTCTCCTTGCCCGGGATCCGGGTCGTGTTGAACATCCTCTCCATCTGGTAGGAACACATGGGCACGATGCCCAGGGCCATCACCTGTGGGGAGGCCAGTGCAGCTCAGATGCGGCAATCTCTCCCGGCTGCGCCACCCGCCTCACACAACTCACAGGCTTGATCTCCTCGCGGTCCAGTTTACGGCGGTACATGATCATAGCGTGCACGACGTTGCCCAGGCGGGCTGCCTGGATATTTGTATTCTTGATGAGCACTAAGTCCTGCAGAGACAGGGCAGAGCCTCAGGTGCCGTGCCATGACCTCTCTGGGCTGCTATTGCCTGGGTCTCCCTGCCTGAGGCCCCGGGGCTCCTGACCCCCTTCCCCAGGCCACCCTGCACCTGCACTCGGCATGCGCTGCCACAGATGGACCTGTGACCCAGCATGTCTCCCTTCAGCTCAGCTGGAATCTTTCGAGCTTTTTCATGACCTATTTTGTTCATGTTTTGTTTTGCATTGAGAAATAGTTTAAAACCTATTGCAGGCAAGTTGTATGTACGTCGCGGGGGGGGGGGGGCAGCTTTGTGGGGGAGGGGACGTCGGCACGTGACTCGGAACGGCTCTGGACAGCGGGAGACAGCGGGAGAGGAGAGGCACGCTGTGGAGCCCCGTGGCTGGGCTGTGGGGACACCCGGCTGACTGGGCACCTCAGGTGCTGGGAGCCGGAGAAGAGCTGGTCGCGGGGTGAGGGGCTGAGCTCTGAGAGAAGCAGCTCTGGGTTCACATAGTGACACAAAGGGAAGGCGCGAAGGGAGAAGCTCACTGGTGGTGGCGTCAGGATGGTTGGGAACCTGCGGCTGGGATGCCAGCGACAGAGCCATGGTGGGAAGGGCCAGCTCCTGGGCTGGGCCGGGTAGTGAGCCCGGGGGACTTGGAGAGTGACAGTGTCAGGCTGTGGGTCCTCAGGAGCGCGGCTGCCCTGACTGTTCTTCCAGGATCTCCCCCAACCTCCCTGCCCCCCGCGCCCGCTCGCACCATGACATAGTAGTTGCTGTTCACCACGAGAGGCGCCCTGCTGCGCAGGTACACATACTCTTCCCACCAGTCACTCACCTGCGGAAGGAAGGGAGGAGTCAGGGTGGGGGCAGAGGCAAGGGACACCCCCCCCCACACACAGGAGGGTGAGGTAAGCCCAGGAGGGGACTCACATAGTTGGTTGCCCACCATGACTTGAGGACCAGGTACTTCTGCAGCCGGGGGGCGGTCTTGTCCTGGAATTCCTTGGCCAGGACCTCCATTCGGTAGTATTCCTCATCATCCAGCAAGGGCCGCACAGACTCCAAGTACTGTCCAGCCAAGTCATTGTCAGCGTGGGGGCCAAACAGCAATGACCGCCTCTGTCCTGCCCCCCTGCCAACCCGGCCCCATGGCTCTCAACCCTGCTCTTTACAGGGGATGGTCCCTGATGTTTGGAGAAGTCCTCGCAGTCCAGCTTAGCCTGCCCCACTGGGATGTCTGACCCGGACCTCACCCGCTGAACTGTGGCCGGCACGCTGGGCACAGGAAGCTTGGGCAGGGATGTCTGGAAGCTGTAGAGCATGGGCCTCCGGCTGGACAGCAGGCGGACACAGATCTGGGCACACAGAATGTTTCTGGTGAGAACCAGGGGAAATAACAGAAACAGCCACATTTGAGGAGCTGGGCCCCCAACCCTCAGAACCAGGACAAACCCATGCACCAGGTGCCAGTGCCCCACCTGCCTCTCCCAGCTTACAACCCCAAATGAGGTCCCCAGAGTCTCAAACCAGATGCCCGAACCCCTCCACCGGCTCCTGCTCACAGCCCAGACTTTGGTGAAGTGGCTGGTCTGGCCGTGCATCTCGAACATCCAACCGTGGTAGGAAAGAAGCAGTTTCAGGGTTTGGCGGAAGAAGAAGATGCCCATCATCCAGACCCCCGTGGAGAAAATGGCCATGCTGAGAAGTGCCCGGGTCTGTGGGGTCCGGTAGGGGCCACATCTGCTGGGGAAGGGAGAGGGCTGCAGGGGGTCCACTTGAGGTCAGGCTGGGGGGGGGAGGAGGGGAGGGGGGGAGGGAATCCGCACTTCTGACTGAGTCGGGGGAGGCGTTGACGAAGAGCACTCCTGGGCACCCTCATGTCCGAGGGCCTTACTTTCAAACTTAGAAAGTAGGACTCAGATGACAGTGGCCCCCCGGGGGGGCTGCCCCTAGGACCTCCAGGGGCTACTACTGGTTTGTGCCCTGCTCAGGAGCCTGCCCCGCCCTCTCCGGGAGCCCTGCTTCTCACCCCTCAGGGAGGCATCTCTGGATGTAGCACACCAGCCCCATGGAGATGTCCACCTTGCAGTAGGAAGAGCCCACCGTCGCCATGACAACGACCAGCCAGCTGGTGGGGCTGCCAGGGTACACGCCCCTGAGGATGCCATTCTGCAGGGCAGACACAGGCAGCTTGCAGCAGGAAAGGCAGCTTGCAGCGGGAAAGGCCGTGGGGAGGAGGCAGCCGAGCTTGGGGTCTTGCCCTTGCCCGGCCTCCTCCCTCCCTCACCTGCTGTGTTCTTCCTCCTCCACGCTCCCCTACCTGCAGCATCCCTTACTCACCAGGGGGCTGCTATTCCTTGCAACCTGTCTGCCCTACACCCCTGAGCACCCCTGGGGCTTCTGCACTGCTGGAGCCTGTCACCCAGCCTGACGGCCAGCCGCCAGCCTCCAGCCTCGGTGGGGGGGTGGGGCAGCCGCCGACACCTGGCCTCGCCTCCGGGGAGACTGTTCGCACCTGCCAGAACCACCTGCACCCACCTTGATGCGAATCAGGCGTTTCTTCCAGGAGTTGATCCCGGACAGGTAGATGTGCTTCAGGGCCTCCCGACTGAGCCGGAAGTCCACCCCGTCTGGGGTCACGGTGAACTGGAAGGCCACGGCCTGGTGCGCTTCCGCCATCCTGGAGGTTGGCCCTCACCTGGGGGGGTGTGCGGGCGGGCTGAGGCCGGCCCCGCCCCCGCGCCCCCGGTGCGCGCCCCCCCCCCCCCCCCGTGCCCCCGGTGCCCCCACTCCCACCCCCGCGCCCCCGGTGCCCCCGCCGCGCCCCCGCTCGGGGCCCCGCCCCTAGCCCAACGGCCGCCGGACCCTCGCGCCGCGATCGGATCCGGGGGCCCCGCTGGAGGGGCAGGGGAAGCAGGGGCCAGGAGCCCCGGAGCCGCGGCGAGGTGGGGGCCCCGACCGCGAGGGGCCCTGTGCCACTCACGGCTGGGGTTCGCTTCCGTCCGCGCGGGGGGCCAGTCGGTCTGGCCCGTGTCCCCACGTCCTTCAGGCCTGGCCGCCCCGCCCCCGCCGGGAACCTGACACCCACTCCCAAATTTGGGTCGAGCAAACAGATGTGGGGCGGCGACCAGAATCCCCTCCTCTGTGTGGTGGGAACCGGGGGTGGGGGCGGGCTCTGCAGACTGGCGTGGCTCGGAGGTTCGAGAACCTGGGGCAGGCGTGGGGGGGGGGGGCTCACGTGAGGATGGGAGCATTAGAGCTAAAAATAGCTGAATGTAGGGAAAAGGTCGCCAGGGCGTCAGCTGTGCGCCTGTGAGCCGGGCAGTCCCCCCGGGTCCTTCCAGTGCGGTCGGGGAGCTGCAGCCAGGGGGCCTGTGACCTGGGTCAGCCCTGGCACCCAGCTGCCTGCTTTCCAGAAGGGGACAGTGAGGCTCAGCTCAGGGGGCAAGTCAGGCTTCGCGTTCCCCGGGGGTGGGCAGAGGCAGAGCCAGGACCAGGTGTGAGGGAAGCAGCTTGTTTATTCTTACGGTGCACAGCCCGGGGTTGTCCCACCACGACCCTCAACCCCAGGCTCACTCCGGGGCTCAGCCCAGTCCCCAGGGTGCCCTGCTCTGCACCCCTCCCTCCAAGGTCCTGCCCTGGAGGCTCCAGGAGCCATCTGAGGAGTTGGGGGCCGGAGAGTCAGGATGAGGGGTGGAAGCCGCTCAGCTGTCCTTTCTGCTGGAAGTAGAACTGGAACCGAGACTGGGCATACTCCTAGGGAAAGACCTGTGAGAGGGCCTGGGCCGGCCTCCCATGCCCGCCCGTGCCCCACCCCCCAGGGTGCCCAGACCCCTGGACTGCCCACCTGCTGCTCCCCCATCTGCATTACTTACCAAGTAACCAAATTCTATGGTGGACATAGATGCCTGGAGAATAGACCAGAGACCCCAAAAGAAATGGGATGCCAGAGCGTATCTAAGGAGGGCAGGAAAAACAGGGGCTCACAGCACACTTGGGATCCCCTGGATCCCACCCCTGAGGCCGGTCAAGCCCCAAAGCTCAGACTCCTCCCCCACTGCCTTAACCCCACCGCGTCCTGACCCCAGAGGTGGCCCGCCTCCCTCTTCCTCAGCACCCTACTCTACCCCCTCCCACCCATCTTTCCTCACCGATTAGCCTCTACCAGCAAATCTTCTTCCAGTTTTCTCTGCTCCTCCTGGGAGACGGTGTCACCTTTCTTGCCTTCTGCCAGGTAATGGCGAATAAAATGGAGCTGAGGTAGACAGACGAGTCAGATGGGGAGAGAGTGCAGAGCACGTCCCCGTGAACACCCTTTCTCGCCGTTCTGTCCAGACCTCACCTTCCTCCTCCATTGGGAGGCCAGGTCCTGCTCCCCAGCCTCCAGTCCACATACCTGCTGCCCCCGGGTGGGGTAGTCTGCGGGCTGCGCTTTGTAGAAAGGCCACTCCTCGTGAGTATAATCATAAACCCACTCACAGAAATGGTTCCCAATGTCAAAGCCCCTGGGGGAATAAGGTGGACCCTCAGTCCCCAAATACCCTGGGCAGCCGGGACGCAGAGAGGAAGGCCTAGTCTGTCTGCCAGGCTGCTGCGGGAACAAACCCATGGACGCCACCCTACTCTCACCTGTAGTTGTAACTACTGTACTCGAAGTCAACCAGCATGAGTCTGTCGGTATTTTCTGGCTCTGAGAGCAACAAGATGTTCCCTGGGAGAATGGGTGGAGGTGCAGTCACTTCAGGGCCCTCTGCCCCCCTCACCTTAGGAGACACCGATGCTTTGTCCTACCTTCCTGGACATCATTGTGGCAGAAGACCACTGGGGAGGGGGTGGAGTCGAGCAATTTCCTGCGGGGCAACAGGCGCAAGGATCCTGAGCAGCAGTGACTAGAGGAGGGTCAGTCCCCCTTGTGGGCCAGGGCCTGAGCCCACCCTCGGTAAATCCTGGGGAAGGACCTGGTTAGGTGCCGGGTGCTGCTGCCCCTCACCTGAGGTTGCCCATCTCATCCTTCAGGCTGTACATCTCCAGTAGGTTCATCTGGGGGAGGTCAGTGGGGGGCAGGTCCTGGATCTGCTTCAGGTACCTGAAGCCCGGAGAGGAAGATACACTGCCTCCGTCCCTCCCTACCGCCTTCCTGTCTACGCCCGGCCATTTTTCTGTCTCTGTTCACTTGTCTGCCTTACTTGGGAGCCCGTTCTGTGGGAGACCATGCTAGGCACCGGGACACCTGATCCACTTAGCTGGAGGCCTGGGCAGTCATGGGCACGTTCAGCTACAGGCCAGCGTAGTAACTGCCAGCATCAGGGTTCAGAACAGGTGTGCAGGAGCCCCGAGGCGACTCCTGACTCACCGTTCCATGGTCCCAAACAGCCAGTGGGGCTCCTTAGTGAACGGCATCTCCATGCCATGGAACCGGGCCATCTTCGTGGCGATTTCTGCGGACAGCACCGGCTCTCGAAGCTCACAGGTTTTCAGTGGCCGGCTCTGCACCCAGGAGCCTATCAGGGTGGTGAGGGGGCTGGGGCAGGAGGGGGAAGGGGTGGGGAATGGAAGTGGGAGGGAAGTCAGGGTCTTGGGTAAAGGCCCTACCTGGGGTTAGGGACATGAGGACAGGCACTGGAAAGGGGACGGGGCTGGGGGCAGAAGGTGCCTCGGGGAGGTCGGGGCCAGGTTCGTACTGGGATGTACTGTTCCAGCCGGCCCTCTGGAAAGACTCCATAGAGCTGGGGCCCCAGCGACCGCTCTGCCAGAATGGCGAACATCACACTTTCGAGGACCAAGGAATCCACGCCCTGAAGGAAGATGGACAACCCGGGGGACAGGGTCACAAACACAGGAGGCTCTGCTCCCCACCCCCTCCTGGCACGTCTTGCTCTATTGCCTGGAGACTCCAGAACCAGGCTCCAGTAGGAGAATCTACAAATTACTTAGGCCCTAGGCCTCAGTGAGAACATCACCTGCCAGACAGCTCTCATGTGCAGGATGCCCTCGCCTGCAGGATGCCCTCACCTGCCTGCAGGATGCCCTCACCTGCCTGCAGGATGCCCCTCGCCTGCCTGCAGGATGCCCCTCGCCTGCAGGACGTCCTCACCTGCCTGCAGGACGGCCCTCACCTGCAGGACGCCCTCACCTGCAGGGCACCCTCACCTGCAGGATGGCCCCGTACAGCCGCAGCAGCACCTCCCGGGGCTCCTTGCCAACGCTCGGCAGGTGGTCCGGCAGCGAGCAGCGGAACAGCAGGTTACTGAGGCCCCCGCTGCAGACCCAGAGCAGGGCGCGCTCAGGCCGCGGCCGCTGCACCTGCCCCGCCGCCACCACCCCGCCCGTCCCCTCCCCACGTGCCCCGGGGCCGCGGAGACTCGGCGTCCCCAGGCCCGAGCTCGACCCCTGACCCCTGACCTCCCACCTCACAGGGTCCACCCTCAGGTCCTCCGGCCGCGCCTGGCGCCAGGCCCCGCCCAAGTACTCCCGGCAGCACTGGTAGGCGCGGCGCTCGGCGTCACGGGACAGCGACGAGCCGCGCCGCCGGTTCGGGGCCGCGTCCGGGCACTGAAACTGCCGCAAGCTGTCCTTGGCCAGCCGGTCGCCAACAGCCCCGCCTCCGGCCACAGCTGTCCCCTCGGCAGCCATGGCGCCCGCTGGACCAAGCCCAACGTCCAGCCGCGCGCAGCCCCCTTCGGGCGGACTCGGCTCCTTCCGGCCGCGCTCGGGCCCGCTTCCGGCCGGCCTGCGTCTCTCCGGTCGCACTCGGGTCTCTCCGGCTCTCTTCGGCCCTCGGCGGCGCCGCTCAGCTCTCTCCGTGATCCGCGGCGGGGGGGGCCCTTCCCGAAGGCCGAATTGGGCGCGTCTCCGCTGTATCCCGCCCCTGCTCGGGGCGAAGGCCAATGAGCTCTCTCGGTGGGCGGGGCCGCTCTGATGACAGGCAGCTGGGAGGGTCCACGTGGACCAACCGGAGGCGCGCTGCCTCGGGGCGGGGTCACGTGGGCGGGATCACGTGGGCGGGTGGTGCTCCCCTGCCGCCGGCCTGGGGACCCAGGGACCGTCTCTGGACGGGGCGCCCCACCCCCGGGGCAGGCGACGAGGAAGAGAGGCGCAGAGTGAGTGTGGGGCACGTCCGGGGACTAGAGGATGTGGGGCACACTTGCTGAGTGGGTGGGTTTGGGCCCTTCGGGACAGTCGGTGCCTCCCAGCGCCTTAAGCTCCTCACCGCCTGAGGCTCGGAGGAAGCGCCTGGAGCCCTGCTGAGACTACGCCCCCATGCCCACCCACTAGCCTCGTGGGCTCACCTTGGAGCGCACACCTGGGGATGCACATGGGCCGCCCCCCCCCCCCAGGACTCACCTTGGAGCACACACTTGGGGATGCACACGGGCCGCCCCCCCGCCCAGGACTCACCTGGGAGCACACACCTGGGGATGCACACGGGCTGCCCCCCAGGGCTCACCTTGGAGCACACACCTGGGGATGCACACGGGCTGCCCCCCAGGGCTCACCTTGGAGCACACACCTGGGGATGCACACGGGCCGCCGCCCCCCCAGGACTCACCTTGGAGCACACACCTGGGGATGCACACGGGCCGCCTACCCCAGGGCTCACCTGGGAGCATACACTTGGGGATGCACATGGGCCGCCCCCCCCCCCAGGACTCACCTTGGAGCACACACCTGGGGATGTACACGGGCCGCCGCCCCCCCAGGACTCACCTTGGAGCACACACCTGGGGATGCACACCACCTTGCCCAGAGGTCTCACTTTGGAGCACATACCTGAGGCTGCAACCCCCACCCCCAGGGCTCACCTTGGAGCACACACCTGAGGCTGCACACCTGGCTCCTGGTCCAGTTTGGTGGTTTGAAGACCCACCACACGCAGCCCACCTGGATGGGGTCCCACCTTAAGTATGTACCTCCTGTGTTTCTGCTTTTGCCGGAGACAGGAATGGCAACCAGAATGACTGGAGCCACAGGGATTTGTGGTAATGTTCTTGGGGTGACAGATGGGCAGCCGACCTCAGTGTTGTTTGATTTGAATAACCAGAAAGAAATGAATTTGTGATTGGAAGGCAAATGTCAGTTGCTGCAGTGGAAAATCCTGCTCCCTTGCTCTAAATCTGAGCTGGTTCTGAGACCTGGAGCCCACTGGTTGGAAAGGACGCTTGGTCTCTCAGAGAAGGATTCCCCCAATAATCACCATAAGGATATGAAAAAAAATTGTCCTCCAGTCCTTCCCCAGAGGGACCTGGAGCCACTTAAATTTACTTTGGAAAAGGGACTATCCAGACCTTTCATGGGCTTAGAAACGGCGTCTGAGACACTTGTAAGGTACCTGAAACCTCGTGAGCCCTTGATTATTTTTTTTTTAAGATTTATTTATTTATTTATTATGATAGACAGAGAGACAGAGAGAGAGAGAGAGAGGCAGGCAGAGACACAGGCAAAGGGAGAAGTGGGCTCCATGCTGGGAGCCCGACGCAGGACTCGATCCTGGGACTCCAGGATTGTGCCCTGGGCCAAAGGCAGGCGCTAAACCGTTGAGCCACGCAGAGATCCCCGAGCCCCTGATTAGAGTAGTGACTGGAAGTCAGCTGAGAAGTGCATCTGGACCCAAGCCCTGTGGTTCTTTTTTTTGGTCCCAGTGCATGCTTGGGATGATTGTACCTCGCAGTGAGCAGATCCCGATCCCTGACCTGTGGAATAAGAATCATGGTAGGAAGAGCAAAGGGGAAGCCCCCCAAAACACTGCCATGCCTCCTATTCCTCTAAGGTAGTAAGTCAGAGGTGATGGTGCATTCCTAGTGGGATTACAGAGGCGCTGTCACTCTCAAAGACATAACCCCGTGGTCCCCATTACATCTTCAGTTCTCCTGAATGGCCCCTGCAAAATCCAGACGGATTCAGGTAGAGGGTGGCGAACCACCACAAACTCAGCCAAGTAGTATCTCCCATCACAATAACTGCATCAGTTGAGATATTTTTTACTGGAACCAATCAAAGCGCCTCTAGCACCTGGTAGCAGTTACTGATCTGCTGAACATTCTTGCCAACTTCCAGTAGCAGAGAGTAAATCCCCAAAAGCAGTTCATGTTTTTGGAAGAACAGGCAAACATATTCATTATCTCACTTCAAGATGGTTTTAACTTTCCTGCTCTCATAATTTAGTTAATTGAGCTCTTGATCATCCAGACATTCCACATAACACTGATGACATAAAAAAAAAACAACAAACAAGCGTGGATGACATCATGCTAATTTGACATGGTGAAGAAGGAAGTGACAAGTGTTCTGTCCTTGATAAGACCATGCAGGTCAGAGGATGAGAGAGAACCCTTCAGAAGTCGAGGAGCCTGTCATCAGTGAAGTTTTCAGGGTGCACTGAAGGGCAAGCAGGGAGTCACTTCTAGGATGACAATGAGTTGTTGCGTCTTGCATTCTTATCACAAAGACGGGGTCACGGTCGTGTTCATACTTGGGAATACCATTCTGACCCATTTATTGAGTGTTGGGGAAGACTGCTGGTTTTGAGTGGCGCCCAAAGCAAAGGAGGCCTCTGTAGACCCATGCTGGAGGGTGGGTGGGTTCCCCTGCCACTTGGCAGAACCGGTGGATTAGGGTTGGGCTTACTTGTGGTAGATAGGGATCCTGCATGGCACCTTTGGCATGCTCCCACAGATTTGCAGCGCACACTCTGAGGGTTTTGAAGCAAAACCATGCCTGCTGCAGTGGAGAACTACTCCCTGGTTGAAGGCAACTTGTGGCGCACTTCTGGACTTGAGTAGAGACTCAGTGCCTGATTATGGGGCACCAAATGGCCACGTGACCACATCTGCCTGTCCTGAGCTAGAGGTCGACAGGTCCATGAAGTCAACAGGTTAGGCAGGCTCAGTAGCAATTCATTGCACAGTGAAAAAGAATTGGATCCCAGCTTGTCCAGAGAGCACCAGTCATTTATAGGATGAGGTGGCTGTGGCTTCCACGTCTCCTACGCTGTTGCCCCGATGCCTCTGTCTTAGGAGACAGAAAGGAAAATTCCAATCTTCTGGTTCACAGGTAGGTTGACTTATGTGTTGATAGGAACTTGACATGAATCACTGCTGCACTACAGCCCCATTCAGAGTCACTCTAAAGGAAAGTAATGAGGGGAGATGCTCCAGAGGACAGAGCTTTAAGCAGCACACTTGGATGTCCTCTTTGTAGGGAGAGAGTGGAGTGGACAGAGCCGTGGTCTAAGGAAAGAATGCATGTGAATTTCTGAGTGGTGACAGATGTCTCGGCTGCCCAGGGACGTGGGAAGAGCAAGAAGGGAATGCTGGAGACAAGGAAGTCTGGGAAAGATGATGTGGAAGTCCTCACAAATGTGTGCATCTGTGTGCCTCATGTTAATGCCCACTGCAGAGGGGTCACCGAATGACAAAATGACTTGTTGCTTTGTCAGCTTCTGTCCTTGCGTACCCTTGTGCTTGGATGGTGGGCCCATGAATGGAACTGCCGTGGTGGCAGCAGTGCTGGTTGTGTCTACTAGCGTGGGCTCTCTCTTATCAAGACTTGTGTAATTATTACTGTGGCTGAATTTCCGACCCCTGGTGTGGCACCATCCCTGGATGACTCAGTGACAAGTTGGTTTCAGCAGATCCTTTCCATCCAGAAGAGGGCATTGATTCATCCTTAATGGAAGTGATACCTGCTCTGGATGTGGCTTTGCTTTCCCATATCCACATATCCACAATGTCTTAGGGAAGTATCACCATCCAGAACCTTCAAGAATGCTGGATTTACCCACGTGGTATCATGCATAACATTACTTTGGATCAAAGAACTCATTTTACAATGAAAGAAAGATGACAATATTATGAATTGCCATGGGAGCCACTGCTTCTCTAACATCCTGAAGATGCTTGAGGCTACTCAAGCAGCCCATCTGTTAGAAAGATGGAATGTTCTCTTAGAGTCTTAGCAAAGGTCCCAGCTCTGGGATAGTAGCCTGAAGAGTGGGATATATACCTTGATTTAAAGCCCAGTGTGAGGTTCTGGGCCCCAGTGGATACAACATATGGATCCAGGAACAGACACAGGCCTAAGAGCCCAGGGTTGGGGAAATCTCTCACCGTCGCTCTCAGTGATCCGTTTGTAGAGTATGTGCATTCTGTCTCTAGCATTAAACTCTGCTACACGCGTAGGGGATATTCCATGATGGGACCTCCACTGGTTGGAGGGAAGGGCACCCATATCAGCCTCAGTGTGAACGTTCCATGAGGTCACTGAACTCATGCTTGTGAACCAGCAGAAAAAGGAGGGGATAATTGATTTCTTTTTTTAAAAAATATTTTATTTATTCATGAGAGACACAGGGGTGGGGCAGAGACACAGGCAGAGGGAGAAGCAGGCTCCGTGCAGGGAGCCCGACACGGGACTCGATCCCAGGACCCCGGGATCACGCCCTGAGCTGAAGGTAGACATCCGACTGCTGGGCCACTCAGGTGTCCTGATAATTGATTTCTGATGATTGTGAGGAGATCGGGTCTCTGCTGCTTAGGGACCATCAAGAGCTTGCATGGGAGGACTTTGAGGATTTACCTGGATCTATCTGGTTGCTTCCATGCCAAGTGATAACAGCGAAAAGTATTTTCATCAGCCTCAGCCTACCAAGGGCAAGAGAGGTTTCATGAGTAACCCCATGAAATGCTGGCTAAGGGCAAGAGAAATCTAGAATAGGCAGGGAAGGAAAATGACGAGTATCAGAGCCCCAGGACCAGCTGCAGGAGTGTGGACTATTTTTGTTGTATCGAGGCTTGCATAGAGGCTGTGACCAGGCTTCCTCTGGAAGACTCATGACAGATGGGACTTCTGTGGTGCCCGAGTACATCTGAGGGATGTAAGTGCTGCTGTGCTGACTGATGTCCTCGGCACACCTTAAATCACAGAGGATTTGCAGACCTGCACTCTGGCACCTGCTGTGTGTCTGCAGTGTCTGCCCACCTCTGACGTCCGGAACAGCCCAGGTGTCTGGAGGCGACCTCAGGGGCGGGGGACGGGAGGCAGTGGGTGAATAATGGGGCAGTCGCAGGAGGGCCGGTGAAGTCAGGGTTGTTCCCTAGAGCAGTGACCTCAGGGACACTGCTTTGGTTCCTCCTTTTCTCACTCAGCCCCTCCCTCACTTCTGTTTCAGGAGATCAGTTCCTGAACAAACCACGTACGCCCAAGTCTTCATCATAGGCTCTGCTTTCCAAAGAACCCAAACAAAGACACACCGTAAAAGAACAAAGATTTTTGCCAATTTATATCCACAAAAAAAATACTGGAGAATATATATGGGCATGGATTACAAGGATACAAAGCCAAGAACTAACTGTGGATTAGTTCAAATTTATTAACATGGGTGTAGTTACTCCAAAGAGATTTTGGATTCGGTGTTTTGGCTAAATCCGGGATTAGTTATAACTGTGCTTAGCTGGCTGAACGGAGCCTGGACTCTGGTGGCCAGCCCCGTGAGATGGTGAGAACGTGCTGGAGTGGATTTGTCGTGTGTATGTGGCCCCCAGTCTCCTCTGTTTGTTTCCCTTCATTAGTCCATTATGTTAAAGAATATGTTAGGTTATGTCATGGGGACGCCCGGGGGGCTCAGGGGTTGAGTGTCTGCCTCCCGCCCAGGGCGTGACCCCAGGGTCCCGGGATTGAGTCCCACATCGGGCTCCACATCGGGCTCCACATCGGGCTCCTCACAGGGAGCCTGCTTCTCCCTCTGCCTGGGTCTCTGCCTCTCTATGTGTGTCTCAGGAGTAAATAAATAAAATCTTTAAAAACAAACAAACACCACCAACAGCAGAGCTATATTCTTTCACGGTTCTGGAGGCCCGAAGTTTGAAATCGGGATCAGTGGGCTGGAGTCAAGGTGGCAGGAGGGCCGCAGCCCCTCGGAGGCCCTGCCACAGAATCCGCCCCTTGCCCCTCTTCAGCCGTCGCCCACTGCTACAGGCTCTGCGTCTTCCTCCGACAGTGATTTGCTTCTCTTGTAAGGACACTTGTGATCACATCAGGAACACCTCCTCATCTCCAAAGCCTTAATGCAATCATTTCTGTGAGATCCTTTTTCCGGATAAGGTCTCAAGGACAGGCCCCAGGTTAGGATGTAGACAGTTTCCTCTGCTCCTGCCCTCAGTGCTTCCAGCTCCTTGCTCCACGGGGTTCCAGCCCTGGGTATTGCGGCTAAAATGTTGAGCCCTTGCCTAATTTTTCTCCCTTGGATGTGATTTCAGCTCGCATGCTTGAAGAAGTGTGGTATGTTCACCCTGAATCTTTTGCTTATGTATAATTTTGAAAAATCATGCTTTCAGCGATCATTTGGAAAATATTGGTTCACTGGGTGATGGAGGTCTTCCAAATGTTGATGCCTTTTATTATGTAATATCAAAAAATATTTAGGCTTTGGGAAACTTTATGCTCATGGTGACAGATACAGGTTTTCTCTCTTTAAAAGAAAAAAAAAGCTCAAATTTTATCACTGGCAACAAATACTCTCAGTTTTTTTCCTTGAAGTGACATGCTTACTTTATTCATTTTTGAGGAAGTGTCTGTCGGATACCCAAGGCAGAATAAACAGTTTGTCAATTTTAAATAAAAATAGTGTTTCATGGGATCCCTAGGTGGCGCAGCGGTTTGGCGCCTGTCTTTGGCCCAGGGCGCGATCCTGGAGACCCGGGATCGAATCCCACGTCAGGCTCCCGGTGCATGGAGCCTGCTTCTCCCTCTGCCTATGTCTCTGCCTCTCTCTCTCTGTATGACTATCATAAATAAATTAAAAAAAAAAATAGTGTTTCATGAAAAAAATGCCCAGATAAACAATTGTATGAGTAGCTATGACACCATTGGACTTCAGTATGCATCATCACCCTGAGTATTAAGAATTTTTAAGTGTCAAGACAACAAAGTTTTATTTCTTAATTGATGACATTCCTAAGCAAAACTTCTTTTTCTTCCCCCTCAACCCCTGACCATGTGGCAGTGAGGAATTGGCTGATTAGTGCTACAGTTTGGTGTCACTGCCTCTGCTTTTGTACCATAAACGCAAATGTCAACACGTGGAAAGGCAAGTCACATCTCAGTATCCTACAAATAAATTTGAACTTGCTGACCTTTAGAGACTCCATGATCCATGTACCATATTTTGAGAGCCACTGTAATAGTAGATTATAAGGATCATAGAATAGGTGTATTTTCAGTTTTACCAAGTATTGCTAAATTTTTTCCCAAACTGGTTATCCCAATTAAAAAAAAAAGATTTTATTTATTCATTTATGAGACACCCAGAGAGAGAGGCAGACGGAGAAGAGAAGCAAGCTCCATGCAGGGAGCCCGACGTGGGACTTGATCCCAGGACCCCAGGAATCATGCCCTGAGCTGAAGGCACAGTACACGACCTGTACAATGTTGTGCAGTTTACATAAGATAATTTTATTTATTTCGTGTACAAGCTTAGAGATAGCCAGCCCTGGGCTTGACTGGTGGCTCTGGGAGGGATCAGGTTTCTATTATCTTGTTCTGCCTTTCTGTCCTCCATTCCCCAGGGTGTTTCCTGATCCAAGATGACTGTTCCAACAAGTTCTTCCAGTTTTTAACCAGCAGGGATAAGGATGTCCCAGGAGTCTCTCTTTTTTTAAAGATTTTATTTATTCATAAGAGACACAGAGAGAGAGAGAGGCAGAGACCCAGGCAGAGGGAGAAGCAGGCTCCATGCAGGGAGCCTGACGTGGGACTCGATCCCGGAGCTCCAGGATCACGCCTGGGGCCCAAGGCAGGTGCTGAACCGCTGAGCCACCCAGGTGTCCCTCTGCCAGGAGTCTCTTAAGGGAAATACTTGGAACTGCCCCATGCCACTCACTGCAAGGAAGGTTGAAAAGTGTGCTTATTTTGGAGGGCTAAATGCCTAAAAGTTGGGGACTCTAGGATTAATAGAGGACCACGGCAATAGGGATGGGAGCCAATCGGCAGTTTCTGCTGCAGTCTTCTCTTTTCGCCATTCATATATTTGAGCACTTTCCTGTATCTGGAGCAAACTTCCTTTATTCCTAAGGAAGACCATTTGTAAAGGTTCCCCCGGTGGCCCCATCTAGCTCACAGTTTAGATTCTTGGAGTTAGGCAGTGTTTGTTTCAAAAGGTCTGATGGAGATGCTTGTGGTCCAGTGATTTAAAAATGAGATGGTATGTTGTTTGTTGTCCCAACATAATCAATTGTACAATGGTTTATAAATTCAATTTTTTTAAAACTGAAAAATATTTTATGTGTCCCAAATATACAATGAGAGAGTAAGAGTCAGATAAAACAATAAAACCTTTATTTATAAAAGGCAACATGGGAAACATAAAACAGTCTATGGTCCATGGCAATTTCCAACTCCTATTAAGCATGGATAATGAAGACCCCTGCCCTGGAAGAAGAGAAAGTTCCTGGTTCGACAGCCCCTGACTCTGTCCTCCAGGTTGTTCTTTGTTTGTTATACATCTGGGGTGGGCACTATCCCCCTCTTGAGGCTGCTTGTGTGGAATGACTTTGGGGGGCCAGGGGCTCCTGGGGGGCTCTGTCAGTGAAGCGTCTACCTCCAGCTTGGGTCATGATAGGGGTTCTGGGATTGAGCCCGTGTTGGGCTCCCTGCTCATTGGGGAGCCTGCTTCTCCCTCTGCCCTTGCCCCCCATCCTCTGCTCATGCTCTCTTTCCCTCTCAAATGAATTTTTTCTTTTAAAGAATAACTTGCAGGACCCTATAATAGATTTCTGGAACTCTTTCTCTGAGTAGATCCTTTCTCTCTAGTACTCTTCCCTCTCTCTTTTTTTCTGTCTCTCTCTCATTCTCTCTCTCTCTCATTATCTTACCTGAAAATTCCAAATACTTGGGCTCCCCGTCCCCTGACTGTCTTCTAAACTCATGAAGAAGGGCCGCATCCTGATTGGACCCTCCTCCCTGCAGTCAGGAAGTTCCTCCGTATGGAAAATCAGGGCAATTGTAGGCTTTATGTCACTGATTCCCTTTACTTTATCTTAGGGAGCACAGTCCTGTGCTGTCTTTTGTCCAATGTTTGAAAATAGTTGTTCCCTATATTTTGTTCAGTTTTCTGGGGTTTCCTTCCTACCCCCTTTAGAAGGAAGGCAAGTCTGATAGCTGTTATTCCAATAATGGCTGGAAGCCATTAAAAAAATCACAAATAGGGCCGCCTGGGTGGCTCGGTTGATCATTTGCCTTTGGCTCAGGGTGTGATCCGCCTCCCCGGATTGAGTCCCACATCCTCCCACATCCGGCTCCCTGCAGGGAGCCTGCTTATCCCTCTGTCTATGTCTCTGCCTTTCTCTGTGTCTCTCATAAATAAATAAATACAATATTTCTTTTAAAAAAATCACAAATAATTGTTGAATGTTTTAAAATTCACTTCTATTCAGATGAGTATGCAAATTTTCTCTCAGTCCATGAATGTGTGAAAATGGGATGTTGAGCCATCCTTGGATCAGAATGCACTTACAAATATAAACTGTTGAATTTTATTATCTAGTATTTTGTTGGGACTTTTGTATATATGCTCATAATTCATTAATTTTTTTGAGCTAGCCTTACATGTTGTAGTTTTATAAAATGAGTGGAAATGTAATATGGCAACCTAGATTCCTAAGTAGAATTTCCCGATGAAAATGTTTTAAAATCAAGGATAAACCAAGAAATAACAAGTATTGGCAAGGATTAGAGGAAAAAGGAATCCTCATGCATTGTTTATGAGATTGCAAATGGGTGTAATGAAAACAATATGGAGTTTCCTCAAAAGAGTTAAAAATAGAAATACCATATAATCCAGTAATGCTAGTACTGGGTATTTACCCAAAGAAAACAAAAACACTAAATCAAAAAGATATATGCATCCCTATGTTTATTGCAGCATTATTTAGAATAGCCAAGGTATGGAAGCAACCTACATGTACATTGATAGATAGTGGATAAAGAAGTGGTGTCTGTATATATATAACTATTTCTAGGCCATAAAAGAGGATGAGATCTTGCCATTTGCGACAGCATAGATGGACCTAGAGAGTGCTATGCTAAGTGAAATAAGTCAGAGAAAGACAAATGCCATATGATGTCACTTGCAGGTGGAATCTAAAAAATAAAACAAAAGGCAGAAACAGAGAACAAACTGATGGCTGCCCAAAGGGTGGGGGTGGGAAGGGATGTGCAAAATGAGGGAAGAGGAGTGGGAGATCCAGGCTTCCAGTTATGGGATAAATCATGGGGATGAGAGGTCGAGTGCAGGGAATATAGTCAGTGGTATTGTAATGGCATCAGATGGTGACACTTGTGATGAGCACATGTAGACTCGTCGAATCACTATGTTGTACACCTGAACCTAATGTGACATTGCGTGTGTCAACTATACTTCAATAAATAGGGTCTGCTAGAGGGGCGCCTGGGTGGCTCAGTCAGTGAAGTGTCAGCCTTCAGCTCAGGTCATGATCCTGGGGTCCTGGAATCGAGTCCTGCATGGGGCTCCCTGCTCAGCAGGGATCCTGCTTCTCCCTCTGCCTCTCCACCCCACTCATGCTCTCTCACTCTCTGTCCAATAAATCAATAAAATCTTAAAGAAAAGTAAGACAAACTATTTTCTAAAGAACTGTTTTCTAAAATTGTTGATGATCTAGTAAGAAAATAAGGGACTAAATAAGATGGGAGGCCAGAGGGGCAAGTGGAGCCCTGCACACTGCTTTTGCTCAGAGGCATTTGGTAAACCTAGAGAACTTGGATTTGGGGTTTTATAGCCTCTACCATAAATAGATAGATAGATGATAGATAGATAGATAGATAGATAGATAGATAGATAGATGGATATATAATATTTCCCCCCAATTCATACCCACCCAGAACCTCAGAATGTGACCATCCTGGGGAGCCTGGCTGGCTCAGTCAGTAGAGCATGGGACTCTTGATCTTGGGGTTGCAGTTCAAGCCTCATGTTGAGCATGGAGCCTACTTAAAAAACAAAAAAGTGACCTTATTTAGAAATAGGGTCTTTACAGATAAAATTAGTTAAGATAAAATCACACTAGATTAGTGTGGGTCTTAATACAATGACTGGTATCTTTATAATAAGAAGGGAGACAGGGGCACCTGTGTGGCTCAGCGGTTGAGCGTCTGCCCTCTGCTCAGGGTGTGATCCTGGGGTCCCAGGACCGAGTCCTACATGGGGCTTCCTGCAGGGGGCCTGTTTCTCCCTCTGCCTGTGTCTCTGCCTCCCTCTCTGTGTGTCTCATGAATAACTAAATGTAAAAATCTTAAAAAAAAAAAAATAAGAAGAGGGACATTTGGACACAGACACAAAAACCTAGGGCAGAAGGTCATGTGACAACGTAGGCTGAGATTGCAGTGATGCCTCTAGAACCAAGGAGCTGGCAACCATCAGAAGTTGGGAAGAGGGCAGCCCGGGTGGCTCAGCGGTTTAGCGCCGCCTTTGGCCCAGGGCCTGACCCTGGAGACCAGGGATTGAGTCCCAATTCCGGCTCCCTGCATGGAGCCTGCTTCTCCCTCTGCCTGCGTCTCTGACTCTCTCTCTGTGGGTCTCTCATGAATGAATAAAATAAAATCTTAAAAAAAAAAAAGTTGGGAAGAGCCAGGGCGAGGAGGGGGGATCCTCTCCTAGAGCCTTTGCAGAGAGCATGGCCCTGCTGATACGTTAATTTGGTCTCTAGCCTCTAGAAATGTGAGGGAACAAATTTCTGTTATTTGAGGGCCACCAACTTTGGGGTACTTCCTAATGGTAGCCCTAGGAAACGAATAAGTATACAGGTGAATTAAAGATATACTCTGTTCTTTGGGGACTGCAGAGTGAAGTGTGTGTGTATGTGTGTGTGTGAGAGAGAGAGACAGAGACAGAGATCCTGAAAACTTAGATCAAGAAGCTGGCCCTCATAGAGGTTCACGGCTCAAACTCACATGGTCAGGGTGGTCTAAGAAGCTGTCAATGAGACATTGACCACAGAGCGATCTCAGGTTGGTATTGCCCGTAGGTGCCTGGTACAAGCAAACACAAATTCTTTTTTTTTTATAATAAATTTATTTTTTATTGGTGTTCAATTTGCCAACATACAGAATAACACCCAGTGCTCATCCCGTCAAGTGTCCCCCTCAGTGCCCGTCACTCATTCCCCCCACCCCCCGCCTCCTCCCCTTCCACCACCCCTAGTTCGTTTTCCAGAGTTAGGAGTCTTTATGTTCTGTCTCTCTTCCTGATATTTCCCACACATTTCTTCTCCCTTCCCTTATATTCCCTTTCACTATTATTTATATTCCCCAAATGAATGAGAACATACACTGTTTGTCCTTCTCCGATTGACTTACTTCACTCAGCATAATACCCTCCAGTTCCATCCACGTCGAAGCAAATGGTGGGGATTTGTCGTTTCTAATGGCTGAGTAATATTCCATTGTATACATAAACCACATCTTCTTTATCCATTGATCTTTCGATGGACACCGAGGCTCCTTCCACAGTTTGGCTATTGACAAACACAAATTCTTTCTGATGGTGCCTATCTTTCTTCCTAGGCCAGAGTTCCCCAGAAATACATTCCCAGGGCTAATGAACATCTCTAAGTTAAAAAACAAATAATTAGGGACGCCTGGGTGTCTCAGTGGTTTGGTGCCTGTCTTTGGCCCAAGGCATGATTCTGGAGACCCGGGATCGAGTCCCACATCGGGCTCCCCGCAGGGAGCCTGCTTCTCTCTCTGCCTGTGTCTCTGCCACTCTCTCTCTCTCCTGTGTCTCTCTTGAATAAATAAATAAAATCTTAAAAAAAAAAAAAGAAACCCCAAATGATTAAGCAGCAAGATAATGAGGAATCATAAGCGTGAACCAGCAGGAACCACAGACAGCACATTTCAGGTAATGGAATCGTCAAATGTATTATAAAAGGCGTATGTTCAATATACCCTAAGGAATAAAAGGTAAGGTTGAAAATATGTGCAGAAACTAAGAAACTATGAAGAATAATCAAACATTTTGAAAAGAAGCTCCAGACGGAAGTTCTAAAATGAAAGTTTTAATTTAATTGTCGCTTGAATTTTAATTTCAACTAAATTTAAAACTCTGTGCACAGCTTTAGCAGCAGATAATAAATAACCAAAGAGAGAATTCATGAGCTAAAATGTGAATAAACTATCCTGAATATTGCTTGGAAAGATGTAGAGATGGGGAGCATGAAAGAGATGCTAAGAGCTATGGAGGCTGGAAGGAGCAGATCCAGGGGGATCTGAGTGGGGCCCCCAGGGGAGAATAGAGGGAGTTGGGGGGGGGCAGTATTCCAGGAGATACTGGTTGTGACATTTCCAAACTAAGGAAACTGTATGGAGAAATCCATACAGCTGAGAAGCTCGGTAAGCCTCAGGCAGAAAAAAACAAAACGAATGCACACCCAGATGCACTGTATTGAAACTTTAGAAGATCAAAGACAAAGAAAAGAATCCTACATGCAGCTGGAGAGTAAAGAGAAACGGCCGCCGCCAAGAGACTGACAGACTGAGGGGTGACTTCTTGCAGCGACAAAGTAATTCAGAAGAAGACAGAATGACACCTTTGAGTTGATGATGGTAACTAATTATCTGACCTAGAATTCTACATCCAGTAAAAATATCTTTCAGGAGCCAGGACAAGATAAAGACTTTATTAGACAAATGGAGAGCTTACTTCCCAGAGCTCTCAATAAAGAAAATGCCACAGAACGTACTGCAGGTAAAAGGAAAGTGGGGACAGCCCTGGTGGCTCAGTGGTTTAGCGCCACCTTCAGTCCAGGGCGTGATCCTGGAGATCCAGGATCGAGTCCCACGTCGGGCTCCCTGCATGGAGCCTGCTTCTCCCTCTGCTTGTGTCTCTGCCTCTCTCTCTCTCTCTCTGTCTCTCATGAATAAATAAATAAAATCTTAAAAAAATAAAAAAGGAAAGTGGTATCACGGGAAGGTCTGAGATGCAAAGAAGAAAGGAGACAGGGGATCCCTGGGTGGCTCAGCAGTTTAGCGCCTGCCCTGGGGTCCTGGGATCGAGTCCTGCGTCGGGCTCCCTGCATGGAGCCTGCTTCTCCCTCTGCCTGTGTCTCTGCCTCTCTCTCTCTCTCTGTGTCTCTCTGTGTGTGTTTCTCATGAATAAACTAATAGTCTTTTAAAAAAATAAATAAATAAAATAAAAGTTTAAAAGAAAGAATGGAGATACAAAGAGGCTAACATTTGCATAAATCTAATTAAACAGTGACTGCTTAAAGCAAAAATAAAAATTCCGTATGTATCTTTAAAAGGAAAATTAAAATGCATAATAGAATTTAAATTAGGACGAGCGAATCCAGTTAGAGTCTTCCAGGGTCTTTATATTGTTCAGGTAGAAACATCAATTCACCTCAGGCTTTGTTAAATATAACGTGAGTGTCGTAAGTAAGAGGGTGCCTTAGATCAGATTCTTTCAAAAATTGTGGCTGGGACAAAGGTTCAAGTGCAAGTAACCAATGTGAAGGTACAGGAGAGGCAGGTGACTGGGTGGCAGGCAGGGAGGAGAAAAGGGAGCATCTTGCCAGCAGCCAGGTCCTTGGTACCTAACCTGTAATTTGCGGTGAGATTGTACCTAGAACCCAGATGTGAGGCCCAGGGGGCACAGCTTGATAAAGCTGGAATTCCAGGTTAACAAGTTTGTGGGGGGAAGAGGCCTTGGAAATCTCTCTGGGCCTCCCGCAGCTTCAGGATCTCTCCCTGGTCAGGAAGATCATTGTCTCCACCAATCCTGCATCTTTGGGAGGGACTAAGGAAAAGCTGAGAAGCCATTGTCACCAAACATTCCCCAGCCTGTTATTTCCTGGAATGTTTGCACTCATCACAACAAATGTCAAGGCTCCAATGTAGTCCTATGTGGAACATGATGCTGGTCCAGTGTGAAGACTCGTGTAAACATGTATAATCCTGTTCTGTATGCAATTCTTATGTAACTGCCTTTGGGGGTTTTACTTTATGTGAAGAAATGTTTTGAGACATCGAGATTTCAGATTCTTGCTGTTTCCTAAGACTAAAAATCCCTTTAAAAACTTAACTCTGACTTATTGTCATAATAGTTTTCCTCATTGATAGAAACCTGTTTTCTGAAAGGTATAACTATTTGTGGAAGTTCCTTTCTTTATTGTTTAAGATTCTATTTATTCATGAGAGAGACACACACACACACAGAGAGAGAGAGAGAGAGAGAGAGAGAGAGAGAGAGAGGCAGAGACACAGGCAGAGTGAGAAGCAGGCTCCATGCAGGGAGCCCGATGTGGGACTCCATCTTGGGACTTGGGGATCACGACCTGAGCCGAAAGCAGGTGCTCAACCCCTGAGCCACCCAGGTGTCCCTGTGGCACTTCTTCTCTTAAGCCAGAAGAAGGATATTTTTTACTGTCTTTTCCTTGAAGGCGTAACAATATTGTAAACCCCATGACTTTGGGTTCTTTCTTTATTCCTAGGTTATGCCTGTTTATTGATGGAAATGATCCAGAAGAGAAGGAGACATTGATGATGCAAGAGGGAAGGGCTTGGATGGGCGATGAGAACAGCAGGAGGGTCACTAGCCTGGAGATCTGTGGTCTCAGAACATGGCCCCCAATTCCTTGACACTCCTCCCACTGAGAGGTGGGTCTGTGATCTCTTTCTCTCGAATCGCGATGTGCTCAGGACTGCTTTGACCAACAGGTAGGGCCAAAGTGATGCCATAGGACTTCCAAAGCTCTACCAGAAAGGCCATGCAGTTTCTGCCTGGGCCTCCTAGGACACTCACTCTCAAGGAAGCCAGCCTTCTTGTGAAAAGTCCAAACACCCTGAGACCACCATGCTGGGAAGGCCGGGGGTTGCTGGTGGACAGTGCCAGCCGTGCTCTCAGCCAACGGTCACCATCTATGGGCAGCCTTGGAGCGGGCCCTCTTGGACATCCAGGCCAGCTGACTGCTGACTGTAATCACACCACACAAGAAGCCCCAGACAATGACTTTTGAATTCCAAATTTATGACTGCAAGACTGTAAGCAGAATAAAATGCTTGTTTTAATCCACTAAATTTTGTGGTAATTTTCTACACAGCAAAAGTAATTGGAACATGTTTGCTGTTAGGTCAAGGAATTGTGGATGTTGTGGTGCTACCATAAGAAAGTAAGAAAAACAGAAGGTGATGGTTAGTTAGAGACCTGGATGCTTAAAATCAAATTGAGGAGGTGAAGATATTGCTTATGACAGCATACTCCATAAAGTATGGCTCTTAAGCTTTTAATCCCTATTATGTATTTCTGTTCATAGTTTTAGCTACTGACATTTTACTTTTTTAAAAAAGATTTTATTTATTAATTAATGAGACACAGAGAGAGAGAGGGAGAGAGAGAGGCAGAGACACAAGCAGAGGGAGAAGCAGGCTCCATGCAGGGAGCCAGATATAGGACTTGATCCCGGGTCTCCAGGATCACGCCCCAGGCTGAAGGCGGCACTAAACTGCTGAGCCACCAGGCTGCCCGACATTTTACTTTTTAATGTGACTTCTATGCTGTATGAATAGAATAAAATATTAGTTTGCATTTATTACTTCTTTTAAAAAGATTTAATTTTATTTTTAAAAGATTTTATTTCTTTATTCATGAGAGACAGAGAGAGAGAGAGAGGCAGAGACACAGGCAGAGGGAGAAGCAGGCTCCCTGCAGGGAGCCTGGTATGGGACTCGATCCCAGGACCAGGATCAGGCCCTGAGGCAAAGGCAGATGCTCAACCACTGAGGCCCCCCAGGTGCCCTTATTTTATAATTTTGTGTATTTATTTTTTAAGTTAAGGAAGTTTTTAAGATTTTATTTATTCATTTGAGAGCGATAGAGTGAGAGCGCACAAGCAGGAGGAGGGAGAGGGAGAAGCAGAATCCACACTGAGCAGGGCATCCAATGTGGGCCTTGATCCTAGGTCCCCTGAGCTGAAGGCAGATGCTCAGTGGACTAAGCCACCCAGACGCCTCTATTTATTTATTTATTTGAGAGAGAGAGAGAGAGAGAGAGCAAGAGTGGGAGGGGCGGAGGGAGAGAGTAACTCAGGCAGACTGTGTGCTGAGTGCAGAGCCTGATGCGGGGCTCAATCCCATGACCCTGAGGTCATGACCTAAGCCCAAACCAAGAGTTGGACACTTTAACCAACTGAGCCACCCGGGTGCTCCACGTTTATTTATTTTCTAATCTATGAGAAAATTATCAGAAAATGTCCTCTGACTTTTTAGAATTGATCTGTGACAGGGTTGGTGAAATTCTGTTGCTGTTTCAATTTTTCCATATAAGTCTAGTCAATTTTGTATTTTGTACTAACTGTGCCATTAGTGGACTTCAGAGAAAACCAAATTATTAAAGTGGTATAGCTATTTAAGGGAAGGAAAAGGAGTCTGGAAGGACGCTGGCAATGGGTGGTCAGAAGGAAGAGGAAAACCAATAGTGCATGGTGCCCACATGCTGAGGGAAGGAAGAACTTCAAGGAAGGGTTGGTCAGGTCCCTGTGGATCTCAGTTCCTTCACTGATACAAAGATGCTATGAGAGTCACATGAGGTAACACATTAAATTTGATGAAATATGAGAGGTGTAAGGAACATAAACCCCTTCAGGAGGTTGTGCCTTTTCATCAAGGTATCCTTCAGCTGGGAAGAGCAGCATCCTGAGGGCTTGGGAGCAAATGGTTCCTAGTGCAAGGAGCATGGGGAAGAGGGACACTGGATGATCATGATGAGGAGCTAGGGCCCATGCTTAGAGCTTTACATGCATTATCTCATGGGATCCTCATAGCATCTGTGGGACAGATGAAGAAACAGGGGTCCATAGGATTGAGTAACTTACCCATGTTCATAAAATTGATTACAAGATAAAGATTGATACCATAGTCTCTCAGACCCTAAGGCTGATGACCTCCCATTTGTGCTCTGGGGACAGATGGAAAACTTCGCAGGTAAAATTGGGAGTGGAAGCCCCAACTTCATAACCTTTATACTCCTGGAATCTGGAGGCAAATCATCTGATAAAAGGGAGGGAAGGAAGGGGAGAGGCTTGGAGAGGATTGTGGGAGTGATAATTTGAGACGGAATTTAGAAATATAGGGCTTCATTCAGGGTTGGTGAAATTCCAGGCAGAGGTGAATCCTGAGGCTTTTTATGGGAGTGGTCACTAGAGTTGAAAGAATCAAAGACTGCTGACTGACCAGAGGTCAAGAACTGACTTACCAGGGTGTTGGGTGGATTATTTATGTGGACGTCCAAGTTAATCAATTTGATGACAGGATTGAAAGGAAATCTGGAGTTAAAGCTCTTTGTGAATTCTAGGGAGCGATATGGAGTTCTGTGGGGAAAGTCAGAGAGGTTTTGGTGTGTCCAAACTCCTTGAACCTCAAAAATGGGGGATCTTAGTGCTCCTAAAATTGAAAATACAAAGACTTAATGCCCCAGACCTGGTAAAGTCCATAAGCTCACTCATTCATTCGTCTCCTCATTCACATATTTGCTGAGATCCTGCTATGGTCGAGCATCCAACTATCCTTGGAGCCTGGAGGTTCAAAGAGAGATAAGATAGTGTGTCTTCTTTCTTGCAGCTCTTGTTTGTTAGAGAGGATAACATAAACTATTGAGTACCATTCTAAGAAAAATACTATAATTTTTATAAAAGGTTTTATTTATTCATGAGAGAAACAGAGAGAGAGGCAGAGACAAAGGCAGAGGGAAAAGCAGACCCTTTGCAGTGAGCCCACTGTGGGACTCGATCCCAGGACCCCGGGGTCACGCCCTGAGCCAAAGGCAGATGCCCAACTGCTGAGCCACCCAGGAGTTCTGAAAAATACTGTAATTGAGACAAAATGTAAATTGTGGGTGGGGCACAAAAGAGGGCACAATCCACCCTTGGCCATGGGCCCTCTCTCCCAGAGAATGAAGTTGTCTTCCTCACCTTGCATGAGTTTGGTTTCCAAGCATTTATCAAGAGTTTCATCTTTCCCGCAGAAATAGTTTTGAGAAGGGCACATAATTCCCATGGGGCGGGGGGGAAGAGGCTAATTTCACTGCACTTTTGTTGAAGTTCCAGCCTCCATCTTTAGCCAAATCTCCACAAACTCTCCCTAACCCGCCTTTCCAACCCATCTTTGTCAAGTGCACTCACAGCACTGATCTGCCCTCTCCCACCCCAGTGCCCGCTGACCCTGACCTGATGTAACTGCGCGAGCTCGATTTCAACCATCGCTCTCCCCACACCGTTCCATATCAAGCCAGAAAGCCAGAACAGGTCGGCGTCCTGAACGATGCCAATCACACAGTCGGTTCTCAAGAAACAGTTTCTCCAATGGAATGAGCATGGCCTCAGGGTCATCACCCCAGGTCTGTCAGTACCTCTGCACACTGTACTGTGCACCGAAAGTTCCATCACCTTGGAATCCAGCGGGATCAGCGACCCTTGGTCAGATGCCTCTGTCCAGCACCGATCAGCACCCCGTGGGAGGGACAGCTCCTGCAGCTCGCGTTTCAGGAGGCGCACGGGGCGGGCCTGCTCAGCACCCCCGGGGCGGACAGCTCCTGCGACCCTGAGACCAGGCCGGGCCCCCCACTTAGCTAAGGCTCTGCAGCCCCGAGACCAGGCTGGGTCCCCCGTTAGCCAGGGCTCCTGCAGCCCCGAGACCAGGCCAGGCCCCCCACTTAGCCAGGGCTCTGCAGCCCCCGGGACCAGGCCGGGCCCCCCATTAGCCAGGGCTCTGCAGCCCCGGCCCGCTGCGCCCCCCTCATCCCTCCGCAGGGCCTCCTGTCCCCGGACCTGGTCCCCCACCCGCCGCCAGTCCGCGCCTCGCCTCCCCCGCCCCACAAGAAGCCGAAGCTGAGCCTCTCGGTCAAACCATCTCGTCTCCTCCAACCAGCTTGCCCGCCGCCCCCGCCCCTCCCTGCTCCCGGATCCTCCCCTCCCCTCCCTCCCCTCCCCTCCCCTCCCCTCCCCTGCGACGCCGCTCGCCCGCCGCGGTGTCCTGGCGGGGTGTCGAGGTGTGTCGCGGGCGGGGTGTCGCAGGGCGGGTCACGAGGTGACTCGGGGAGGGCTGGGCGCCGAGGGAGGGAGGACGGAGGGCGAGCGGGCCGCGGCTCCCCGCACCCCTCCCCCGCCGCAGTCGGCAGGCCTCTCCCCGGAGAAGATGGCGGATCGGGCGGAGATGTTTTCTCTTTCCACCTTTCATTCGCTGTCGCCGCCAGGCTGCAGGTACGCACCCCGGCGCCCCGGCCTTGGCAGGTCCTTGCCATCCGGCAACCCCCGGCCCGACCCAGCCCACAGCCTCCCGCGCCAGGGCCTGCCACCCCACCCCCATCACCTTTGGGGACCCTCTCTGCCCCTACGGCCTCTCACCCGTCCCCATCCTCCTTCCCTTCAGGGTCTCTATTTTTGTCCCACCCTCACCCCTTTTTATGGCCCTAAGGACCGGTGCGGGCACCCACATCCTGCCGGGCCCCAGGGCCGCACCCAGCCCCTGCCGCTGACCCCTCAAGGGTGGAGGACCGGGGCTGAGCCTCCGAGGGGCAGCCTGTCGGGGCAGGATGCTGAGCCACCTTCTGTGTTTGGCAGTGTCCTTTGGCCTTGCTGGGCCTCTCTTCCATAGAGGCCTGTCTCTCGGCCTTGTGGGGCTCAGCAAGGGAGAGAGCTGAGACCCAGCTGGAGCCCTTGGGGGAAGGGCCTGAGGTGGGGAGACAGTTGGACCTCTGGGTGTAGACTGGTCTTGGGCAGGAGCGGGGAGACAAAGTGGCCAGTAGACTCTGCTCCCAGAGCAGCCCTACCTGCCCACCCCCTCCTGGCTACCGCCGCTGCAGCTTTAGCTTCCCCCTCCCCCCACTCTGCTCCGTCTGACTCCCCTGGGGCTGAAGCTGTGACCCAGAGGGGCCTGGAGCAAGGAGGAGAGGCTGCTGACTCTCTCCGAGAGGAAGAGCTGGAGGAGGATTGAGGGGACCAGTGGCTCCCCTGGGCTGATCATGGCTCCGATGGTGGGGGGAATCTGTGGAAGAGTAGAACTTGGGGGTCTAGGTGATGGCAGGATGTGGCTCGGTGAGGGGGGTTTCTGGAGCCCATGGGTCCTTGCAGTTGGGGGGGGGTCCCTCCTTAGGACCGGCTTCCAGGCAGGGAGGGAGTCCAGGGTTGGTGGCTCTCCTGGGAGCCCTGACCTTGCTCTCTGACCGTGGTCCCCTCTCCCAGGCCTCCCCAGGACATAAGCCTGGAAGAATTCGATGATGAGGACCTGTCTGAGATCACCGATGACTGTGGCCTGGGCCTCAGCTATGACTCGGACCACTGCGAGAAGGTGGGCAAGGGGCTGGGGGCATGGAACCCTCTCCAGAGAGAACCTCACTCGGGCTCTGCTTAATATTCACGTGGAGTTTGAGGGTGGGCCTGAGCTCAGCCTTGAAATGAGAAATCTGGTTGCCCTCCCGCTTCTGGCCTCCTGGCCCAGGGTCCTCCTTGGTATCACGCCTCTCTTTTTCTCAGACTGTCCACCATCCACAGAGGGCCGTCCCCAGCATTCTCTGCCTGGCCCCTGTCACTGGGCTAGCTTGGTCTCATGTGTGTCCTCAGACCACTCTTTAGGAAGACCTCACCCCTTCCTGCTGCCACCTCAGCTGTCTCCTTCCCAGCCCTCTCCCCACCTCTTAAGTCTCCATCTATCTGCCTTATGTCTCCACCCCTGAGATCTTTTCTCCCCCCATCTCCCGCTTCTCCACCCCCTCCCTGTCTCTGCATGTTTCTGTTTTCATTCATTTAAGAATGTTTCTGCCATGTGGAAAGTGCCGGGGGCTTCCAGGTGTGTGGAAGGAAAATGGGACAGTTGTGGCCCTTGCCCTTGGGAGCTTCTAACTCAGTGGGGGAGAAAGACATGTAAGAGATGCTGGCTGGCTGCCTGCAGGCCAAGGACCGGGTTCCAATGAGAGGACACTCCGGTGCAATGAGGGGGGAGGGAACTGAGGCCTTCAGGGAGACTTTCCAGTGGAAATGGCACACAACCTTGCCCTTAGGAAGACTAGATGTACCTGGGCAGATAAGGGAGGTAGAGAATGGAGGAGAGGAGTTGCTGGCAAAGTGATCAACTGTGTCAAAGGCCCTGAGGTTGGTGCAAGCTTGGTTAATCCTGGTTCTGGTTTGTCTTAATGCATTCCACTTAGCATCTGTAGGCAAAGTCCTGTTCTCAGGGTAGGGTGTTTCAGCACAGTGTGGACGTGGCCCTTCCCTAGGGGGGCTTGCAGCTTGGGGGTGGGGTGGGGTGTAAAGTAATTGCGAATTGGGTTAAAATGCCATGAAGGAAGGAGTGTTGGTGTCAAATGTGATGCGGTTTGGGGAGAATGTGAGGGTGGCGAGTGGACTGGGGCCGCTCCGAGGATCTCTGTCGCTTAAGCTTAGAAGTCTGGGCTCTTCGCAAGAACCGGAGTGATCTTTTTTGTATCTTAAGCAAATTAAAACAAAACAAAACTGCTGCGTTGGTGGGGAGCAGAGTAAACTGAGCCTTCTCTCTCTAACTTCTAGCTTTCTGCTTTCCCCTTTCCTGGCAGCTGGAACCTCAAGTCACTGCTGAGCTCTGGCCCACTCTGCCTATCCCTCCTTCTTGCAGGACAGTCTCTCCCTGGGACGTTCGGAGCAGCCTCACCCCATCTGCTCCTTCCAGGATGACTTCCAGGAGTTTGAGATGATCGATGACAATGAAGAGGAGGAAGAGGAAGAAGAGGAGGAGGAAGAGGAGGAAGAGGAGGAGGATGAGGAGGAAGGAGTCGGAGAGGGCAAGGAGGGAGGAGGCCCTGGCTCGGAGGCCCCTGCCCCAGAGGCCCTGATCCCCTCCCCCTCCCTGGAGGAACCCCACAAGAACCGACCCACCACGCTCCACCTGACGACACTGGGAGCCCAGGTGAGCACCCAGACCCACTCGCAGCATCCTGGAGTTAACCTGGGCTTCCAGTGTCTGGGCCTCGGATCCCCAAGGCCGCCCGCCTGCGCCTGAGAGCTGGGCACCCTCCTGAGCCCCACTCTCTCTGCTCCCCCACGTGACCCAGGACTCCCTGAACAACAATGGAGGCTTTGCCCCTGCGCCTCCAGCTTCCTGGCAGGAGACCGCGCTGTGCTCACCTCCCCAGGAGCCCCTGAGAGGTGAGCAGGGCCATGGTGCCAGTGTGGGGTCACAGGCGGCAGAGGAGGGAGGAGAGGGGCCCGGTGGTCTTGCTGACCCCCACTCCGGCCCCGCAGAGCCCCCCGCCTCCCTGCAGCCCACTGACGCGAGCCCCTGCGGGGCGCAGTCGCCCATGCACCCAGGCTGCGACTGCGAAGGGAACCGGCGGGCGGATGCCCCCGTGCCCTGTGGGGCCTCGCCATCCTCCGACCCGGGCATCGAGGCCGACCTGGGCAGCCGCTCGAGCGGGGGCCGTGGTGGCCGGTGCAGCAGCCAGGAGCTGTCGTCGCCGGGCTCCGACTCAGAGGATGCGGTGGGCGCCCGCCTGGGGCGCATGATCTCGTCCATCTCGGAGACGGAGCTGGAGTTGAGCAGTGACGGCGGCAGCAGCAGCAGCGGCCGCTCCTCGCACCTCACCAACTCCATCGAGGAGGCCTCGTCGCCCGCCTCCGAGCCCGAGCCTGAGCCCGAGCCCCCGCGCCGCCCGGCCTTCCTGCCCGTGGGCCCAGATGACACCAACAGCGAGTATGAGTCGGGCTCCGAGTCGGAGCCGGACCTCAGCGAGGACGCAGACTCGCCCTGGCTGCTCAGCAACCTCGTGAGCCGCATGATCTCCGAGGGCTCCTCACCCATCCGCTGCCCCGGCCAGTGCCTGTCCCCCGCCTCGCGTCCCCCCGGGGAGCCCGTGTCGCCGGCCGGCGGGGCGGGGGGCGCGGGGTGCGTGGGGGGCCCGGGTGTGGAGCTGCTGGACATGGAGACGCTGTGCGCCCCGCCGCCGCCCGCACCCCCTGCCCCGCGGCCCGGCCCCACGCAGCCTGGGCCCTGCCTCCTCCTCAGCAACCCCACGCGTGACACCATCACGCCGCTGTGGGCCGCTCCGGGCCGCGGCGCCCGCCCAGGCCGCGCCTGCTCGGCCGCCTGTTCGGAGGAGGATGAAGAGGATGAGGAGGACGAGGCCGCCGCCCAGGGCAAGGCTGGGCGCCCCGGAGGCAGACCCCGGGGCCCCACGGCGACGCTGGACGCCTCACTGGTGTACGACGCAGTCAAGTACACGCTGGTGGTGGACGAGCACACGCAGCTGGAGCTGGTGAGCCTGCGGCGCTGCGCGGGCCTGGGGGATGACAGCTCAGAGGACAGCGGCGAGGCCAGCGAGGAGGACACGGCCGCCACCTTGCTGGGCGGCCAGGGCCCCGAGGATGCCTCCCCAGACAGCCCTGACCTCACCTTCTCCAAGAAGTTCCTCAACGTCTTTGTCAACAGCACATCTCGTTCCTCCAGTGAGCGGGAGGCGGTCCCGGGGCGGCCCCGGGGGGCCTGGGCATCTCGGGTGGTCAGGGACGCGGGCGTGGGGCGACCCCAGGTCTCCGCGGGGTGGGGGTTGCAGGGTGCGGGCTGGGCTGGGGAGGGCCGTGCTCCCCTCCCAGAGTTGGGACAAGCCAGGTGCTCCGCAGGTGCGGGGAGGCCGGGCCTGCAAGGACTTTCCCCCTCCGCCTCCTGAGCCTCTGTCTTGCCCTGTCTCTGTGTCCCAGGCACCGAATCCTTTGGCCTCTTCTCCTGCTTGGTCAACGGGGAGGAGAAGGAACAAACCCATCGGGCTGTCTTCAGGTACAGCCCTTCTCACGGTTGTGGGGGGTGGTCCCCAGCCCCAGCCTGCACACAGCTTGGGACCTGGGTGGACGCAGCCCACTGTGTCCCACCCCTCCACCGGTGGCCTCCCGCCTCTGACCTGCTCTCAGGTTTATCCCTCGCCATCCCGATGAGCTGGAGCTGGACGTGGACGACCCCGTGCTGGTGGAAGCCGAGGAGGATGACTTCTGGTTCCGTGGCTTCAACATGCGCACGGGGGAGCGTGGGGTCTTCCCTGCCTTCTACGCCCATGCGGTGCCTGGCCCTGCCAAGGACCTGCTGGGTGAGGTCCTGTCCCCGGGGGTGGCTGGTCACCCAGCCTGCCCCTGCCCCCTCTGCCTGGTCTAGGCACCTGATGACACCCCCTTCCCCCCAGGGAGCAAGAGGAGTCCCTGCTGGGTGGAGCGCTTTGACGTGCAGTTCCTGGGCTCTGTAGAGGTGCCTTGCCACCAGGGCAATGGCATCCTGTGTGCAGCCATGCAGAAGGTCAGTCTGGAGGCAGGGGTCCAGCTCAACCCCATCGGCTGGCTCAGCCTCTGGAGGTCCCAGGCCTGTGACCATGGAGGGTCCACACAGTGCCTTGGGAGCCTGGGTGGGCAGGGATCCCCGCTCTGAGTCAGAGGCCTGGACAGACAGGCCTAGGGCAGAGCTTGGCAGCTGTCCCCTGTCACCTCGGTGTCTCTGCCTCCACCGTACTCTGCCTCCTGTGCTCTATGGCAGCATTGTGGGTGTCTTGCTGGCCCTTTCTTGCCCTCAGGCCATGCTGTTTTGTCTGCCAATCAAGACCAACTCTCAGATCCTTTCCTGGGAGTCATTTGTTCAATCACTCATTCATTCACCTGGTAGACATTTAGTGAGCCTGCCCATCTACCAGCCCCGTGATTGAGTAGGAAAGCTCCAGAGAACAGGACAGCCCTGTAGCTCGTGGGATGGGCAGCGAGGAGGCCAGGGGTTGTGGGAGCCATGGTCCTGTCTGGAGGAACAGAGGCAAGTGGCAGGCTTCGTGCAGAGAGGTGACCAGCCCGTCCTGAGCCTGAGGAATGGCTAAGACCCCCGCCCCCCACTCATGTCTTCTCTGGTCACGGCCAAGAGTCTGCCTCCCTCCTGTGACATGTTGCACCGAGGGGATGGAAGGACACCCTTGAGGGCCCTTGAGACCATCCCTCCCCTAACCTCTTCCCCAGATTGCTACTGCCCGGAAGCTGACCGTCCACCTGCGTCCTCCTGCCTCCTGTGACCTTGAGATTTCCCTTCGGGGGGTCAAGCTGAGTCTAAGTGGAGGACCTGAGGTGGGAGTGTAGGGGCCTGATGCGGGGGTGGCTGGGGGTCTGACGGAGGGGTGTCTGGCAGGGGTGCAGAGGCAGCCCCAGACCCCACCTCTCACCAGCACTGCCTGCCACCTGTGTTCCAGGTCCAGCACTGCAGTCACTTCTTCCAGATGAAGAACATTTCCTTCTGTGGCTGCCATCCCCGCAACAGCTGGTGAGAGCCCTAGCTTCCCGAGTCCCCACAACCCTGAGAGTTGCTCATACACAGCCACCCCCCCACCCCCCCGCATGACTGCCCCACCCGCACCCACACGGCTGCCACCCTGCACTGGGCTTGGGAGACACAGATCAGAAGAGCTGTCACCTGGTCTGGGTGGGGAAACACAGACTTGTAGTAGCGCTGGCAGATGTCTGTACAGGGCTCCAGGGAGCAGACCTGCCGGGGGGGTGAGTCCTCCGGGACCCAGGGAGGGACGAAAGGCCACTCTGCAAACTTGGAAGACGGGTATGGAACGAGGTGGATGTCGGCAGGGAGCCAGCTGAGCTGGGGCTGTGGTGAGGGACAGCGGGCTCCCGGGGACTGTCAGGACTCTGTACCTGAGTCCACTTGCAGTGGAGTCACGGGGTGACTCAGCCAGTTTGATAGGCCGGCTCTGGCTGCTGTGCAGGGCACACGGATCCAGGTGCCGCAGGTCAGGCACATGCAGCGCCCCGGACGCTGGAGGCGGGACAGGCAGGAGCCGGGTTGATTGGATGTACAGGGTGACCTGGAGGGAGAATCCAGAGTGACATGCCACCCCGATGACGGGCAGAGAGTGACCCACACACCGAGCGGCAGCATGGAGTGGATGGGCCTGACATCCTAGAGATGCGGCGTTTAATTGCAGATGCAGTGAGATCAAAGTGGCCATTTGTTACATGGGTTTGGAGTGGGAAGGAGCCGTGGAGGGAGAGCTTCAGTTGGGGGCAGGTGGGTAACGGTGGCTGAGGTGAACCGGGTAGGCAGGCAGAGCGAGAAGGGGCAGGATGGAAGGGAGTGAGAGAGCCGGTGTTGTGACCAGCTGGCAGAGCCGCAGGCTGCCTGCCCAGCCCGGCCCCGGCCCGCTGGTCCTGGTGCCCTCGAGGAAGGAAATAGGAGTAACGGAAAGGCCGGGCCAGGCGGGGGCTCCCCAAGCTCCCACGGGGTGTCGCAGGAAGCAACCTACCTGGAGGGCAGGTGAGGGGTAGAACAACACAGCAGCAGGGCACTGAGGCCTGGGACAGAGCTTGAGTCCAGCATGTGTGTCGTCTGCTTGTGGTCTGGGTGTGGTGTTAACCCTCAGCGGGGTCACAGCCCCGTTTGGCTGTTTTTCCACCGAGGAGGGAGATGCTGCTTTGCAGGCTTCCCAGCAGGAGGAGAGTGTCAGGGCTCAGACCAAACAGCAGGCAGCTCTGGTGCTGCAGGGGCGGGCTGCAGCGCAGGGAGACCCCAGGTGCGTGGGTGGGCTCCACGGGGGCGGGCGTGCACGGGGGACCCCAGCCGTGCGGGGTGGGCTGAGGGTGACCTTACCAAGAGGGCAAACAACCTGGATCGTTGTGTAGACCTGGGCTGCACGAGCTCAGGCCTAGACACCTGCACACTGATCCCAGTGCAAGCCCATGAGAGAAAGATGGTCAGGCCAGCCGATCGGGATCAGGTGGAGGCAGACGGGAGGGGGCGTGGGGCTGCTGTCTGGCCCCGGGCCTTCCTAGTGCTGGTTCCTTCGGGAGCAGCCCAGGCCCTCACAGTAGGAGGCTCTAATGAAACAGCGTGAGGCGAACACTTGAGTCATGACCGCATTTCCTCAGGAAGTAGGCAGTAGACCCCGGGCGTGCTGGACACGCTGTGTCTGGTGAACTTGGAGAGTGTGGCCTGTAGGATCCCGGACTGGCGTGTGTCCTCCCCTCCACCATCCAGAGACGGGCCGATCAGGGACCGTCAGGAGGCGTCTGTGCTTAGTGATCAAGGTGCTGTTGTGCTTGGGGCTTGGTGAGCGGCGTCCGAGGGCTAGTGGCCCTGCGTGCGGTTCTTTGAACGCGGCCGTTGAGACCAGGCTGATCACGGAGGACGTGAGCACGCCGTCCTGGCAGTGACGCTGCCAGGCGCATGCCCGTCTAGTGCCCCTGAAACCCCAGTGCAGCCTGGTGCGGGCGGGGCTGGCGGTGCAGGGTGCCCACAGCCTCTGGGCGATGACTTTTGTGAACGTCTTAGATGGACAGGATGAGGCAGGTTAGAAGAGGTCCGAGTGAGCCCGAGGTGGGGCAGTGGCTACAAATCCAAATGGAGCCGGGGCGTGAGTTTCTTCTCTGCGAAGGTGGTTCTGCGGTCGGAGCTCGGGAACAGCTGTGGAGTTGGCAGGATGCGAGTGTGGCTGGCAGGCCGGGCGACTCACTTCTGGGCAGCGGGAAGGAGGCCCCGTCTCTGGCCCGGGGCGGCTCTGGGCGGGGGCCACCCTGTCCTGCAGAAGTGAACACAGGTCGCTCACTCCTCGTGGTGCTAGCACTGTGCTTGGACTAGACCCCAAAAGGCCACCCTCACATCTTGAATTCCTGTGACCCACGCGTTTTCCCACCCCCACTCTCCTCCCGAGCCCTCTGCTCCTGAGTCTTGGCTCCGGACCTCTGGGGGGCCTGAGGTGTGGGTCTGGGCTCTGATGCCCCTCCGCACCAACCCCCCTGCAGCTATTTTGGCTTCATCACCAAACACCCTCTGCTGAGCCGCTTTGCCTGCCACGTCTTTGTCTCCCAGGAGTCCATGCGGCCCGTGGCCCAGAGTGTGGGGTAAGCGGGGCAGGAAGATTGGCCGGGAGGCGAGGTCAGGGGGGAAGGCCTGGTGTCGGCTGGAGAGTTGGGGCAGGTTGAGGGCGGTGATGACAAGCAATAGGGGTGCAGAGTGGAAAGTGGGTGGAGGTGGCAATTACCCTGTGACCCCCGGGCCTGAAGAGCTGAGGAATGGGGTCCGGGGGTGATGGGCAGGCCCGGGTGAGTGGCTGCTGGACGACTCTCTCCCCCCAGCCGCGCCTTCCTAGAGTACTACCAGGAGCACCTGGAATACGCCTGCCCCACAGAGGACATCTACCTGGAGTAGCCCCGCCGCTGTCCTGCTGTCCGTGCAGCTGGGCTGGCCGCGTCTCCGGAAGCCGCCACGGCTTTGCAAGAACTGGACTGGGGGCACGTGGGAGCTTATGTCCAGGGCGTTTCCTCCTTGCTCCCCGGGGCTGCGGGGGAGGGGAGTCCTCTCCTCTTTCCCTCTGATCAGTTCCTCCTCTCTGTGTCACCTTATTCCACCCCCCGACCCATCTCCTCGTTTCTGTCTGTCCCTCTCTGTGCCTGCGATCTCTCATCCTCTGCTCTTTACTTGGGGTCAGAACTGGGAGGATTGTAGAGGAAGGCGAGGCTCTAGGTGACCAGTGGCACCAGGCTCCCAGGTGATCCCCTCCCACCCCTCCCTGTGATTTATAAAGGAATTTTAATTTTTATAGTGAATCTCAAGGGATTATCCCATCCTTGACCACAGGGACAAAGAGAAGGACCCCGCTCAATACTGCCCCACATGGAGTTCAGGGGGAAGCAGGGAGGGGTTCTCCAGAAGGGTCCTGGGGGAGATTAGGAGTAGCTCTTGATGCTTACCCTGAGCCCCAGATGCTAGGAGGAGGGTGTCTACCCTGGCCCTGGCCACACCAGCGTCCGCTTTGCCGCTGCAAACACTCCCCGCAGTCTAGCACCTCAATAAACTCTCTGCTTGGTGTGACACTGGCTGTTTCTGCGGGGGGAGGGCGGGGGGGCCCAGGTAGTGGGCCTGGGGTCCAGGCGCCGCCCATGGCGGTAGGGACGTGAAAAGGTTCCTGGGAAGATTCACCCCTTCAGTGCTCCCCGAAATCATGCCCCGGGCCCCCCAGGGGTTCTCCCTGCATGCACCTGATCGACCAGTGGGGGACGGGTGCGCAGAGGGCGGTGGTCACACTGTGTTCCTTCAAGCTGCACCAGGGCTCCCACTGGACAGTGCATGTGGATACGCACGCTTGTGAGTGTGTGTGTGAGAAACAGGGGCCACGATGCTCAGATCTTAAAACTGGCACTTAAAAAATTCTCCCCAGAAAGCCAAAGGGGAGGGGGTGGCTATGTGTCACTATGCTTTATGTTGCTGTGGATGGAATCTTCCAGAGAAAGGGCTATCCTGGCCCCCGGCCCCCCGGGCGAGCCCAGCCCTTGGGTGCTGAGGCCGGCCTTCCTGAGGGTGGTCTGGGTGCCCCCACCCCCGAAGCGGAGCCCAGTGCTGCAGAAGATGAAGGCTCTGAAGCGTGAGCCAAGGGAAGGACGGATTCCCTACATATGAACTTAAAGCTACTGTCTCCACTCATGTGGCGGCCGGTGTGTGGCCCAGGCATCGGCAGGTGCACCCACAGGTCCTGCAGCAGATGTGTCGCGTGTGGAGCTGCTCCCAGACGGTCCAACCCCACCATCAGGAAGAGAGAATGTGTGAGGAAACTCCCCCACGGATTCAAGCTGGAAAGAGGCAGAGCCCTGGATGTGCACGTCTGAGACTCGCACCCGGGCAGGGAGCGCGGTAGAGGCCTGGGCCGTGTCCCTGGGCCCCACCTGCTCCCTGCACTTCCTGCCCTGGGTCAGCTGGGGTGCCCTGCCCCGCCCCAGCTCCTCCAAGCTTCGCCAGTTCTCCCTGTCATTAACTGTCCCCCGGGCTGGTCCCTTCCCTGGAGCCGCTCCCTGTTGGGGGGACCCTTCCCACGCAGCTCTCCTGCGCCCTGGGCCCCGGCTTCCATTGCTCAGCTCCCACGGACCGGGTCCCCGCTCCATCCTGGGCTCTCCGAGCAGACGACTCAGCTGGCCTGTGTGCACCGGGCATTAGCCCACCAGCCCCGGCGGGCCTCCAGGGCCCCTCCCGCAGCCAGACAGGGGCCAGTGCTTTGCCAAGTGCCAGCAAGGACCCTGGTGAGAGGGCTGCGGTGTAGACGCAGCGACAGCTCGGGGGCCACGGCCACACCACTCCCACGAGCATTTACGCACCTGCTCCTGGTTAGCTATGTTCTGGGTGTTATGCTTTATTTACTTTCTCTGGTGCCTGAACTAGACCCACACTGCTGCCACCTCCACCCCCATCGTCACCGCCAAGGCTGCCCCCCACTCCCCTCCACGTGGCCTGGAATTTCCTCCTTTGAGCATCAGAAGCCTCCAGGCTCCCTACCTCAACCTGCACCTGTGACCTGATGAATTTTTAAACAGAACCCTGGGCAGCATGCTCCATCTTAACCTCTGCAGTGGCTCCCTATCGAGACTGCCCTGTCCCTGCCCCTCTCAGCACCCCCTCCCCTGTGCCCCATTTCTGAGCTTCCTATGGGCAACCCCTGTCCTGTCTAGTTTGCTGGGAGACCTGTCCTCCTGGGTGCTGGAGGGCCCGGAGCCTTGGAGCTGGGTGGGGTGTCTCTCCTGCCTCCTGCTCTGGCAGAGGCTGAGAAATACGAGTCTAGGCGAGTAGGGGCGAGGCGGATGCCCTCTCCTCCTGGAGCCAGTACAGTGCTTGGCGCGCATGCTGAGCCCTCGGAGCCCGTGTAGGGAGCGGGCTTCTCATGTCAGGACTCTGACTTCTGGAAACCTGGCTCAGGGCAGCACCCTAAATGAAAACCTTTGTGCACATTCTTGTTTAAAATATTGAAAGCATAAAAATCATCTAAATTTTGACCAACTAAAGGTATATATGTACCTCATTGAAATATTGGGCACATATGAAAAAGTAATATGGAAAATACTTGTTATGCTATTACGGGAAAATAAATCTGCAGAGCTTGTGCTGGAAACTACGTGTTGAAAAAGAGTGAACGCGAGTCCTTGCTTCTCTTCCCTTTATTCCTGCACAAGCATGTCTTCGTTGTTTCCAAAGTATTATAGGTGCTTATTAGAGACCCGTAAATGCAAATAGAAACATCCACGGAAAAACCAAAAATAAAAAAAAGCAAAGATATTCATTACAAACAAAAAATCTGACCACAGTAAAAGTACCCTTGTTAGGACTCATGTAAGGATGTGTGAACTTGCCCTCCAGGCAGGCTGAACACAGTGCTCGGGTAAGTGTGTATTCATCACCACTCTTAAAAACATTATACAAAGTAGAATTTCTCTATTTTAAAGTATTACTTTTCCGTTATAAAGAGCTCATGGTCATGATGGAAATCTTGGAACCTGCAGAAAATAGAAGGAAGGTAAAGTCCTCATATTTACTCAAAGACAACTCTTGCTGGTATTTTGGTTATTTTTCCCCCTTTTTATATATGGATTCTTATTTTATTTTGTCTGTGACCAGAGAGAGATCGAGGGACCCAATGAAAAATTTAAGGCAAGAAGATTAAAGCAAAGTAGCCGAGGTCACCATGCAACGAGCTTTGTGCAGTGAAAGACGGTCTTTGCACAGTGAGTCTCTAGTTATGAAACCCAGACCCACAAATTCCTGATTCAGAAATGTTTGAGCAGCAAGAAAAAGGACGAAACAGATCTGAAAATAAATTTAAAAAATATATTTTGTTTATTCATGAGAAACACAGAGAGAGAAGCAGGCTCCATGCAGGGAGCCCGAGGCAGGACTCGGGGGTCACGCTCTGAGCTGAAGGCAGACGCTCCACGGCTGAGCCACCCAGGCGGCCCTGAAAGTAAACTTAGTAAGGTACAACCAACTCACGTACACACTGGATTCTGGATCCTACGTGTGCAGAACACCATTCTCTCTGGGTGGCAATGTAATAGGTGTGACATTAAGCGTTCAGCCCTGAGGGAAACCCCAGGGTCCGACTAGCCGAGGAGGGGGGTCCAGGCTGGCTGGGCTGCTAGAAGCTGCTGGAGGACAGCTGACCCTGTGGCCCTGTGACCGGGCGCCTGGTCCTGGGACTGCATGCGGACTGCTGTCCCTTCCAGCTTCGCTCAGGTTCAGGCAGGAGGAGGAGCAAAGGCACAGGGGCCCGCAGCTGGTCTTAGGCCCCAGTGAGGTGTAGGCAGGAGGGAGGCCCGGGTGGGGGGGCGGGGAAGCCGGTGTCAAGTCCAAACTCCCTGAGCCATCGCCCGAAGGATGTGAAGCAGGAACATTTACCTGCTGGCTTCTGGCCCCTGGGGGTGGGGGGTGAGGGCACATATTGGGCAAATATTGGGCACATATGAAAAGGGTAGCGTCCGCCCTCAGAGCAGCTCATGGGCAGGTGAGAGCAGAGGGAGGAAGCGGGTCTTCCTGGGATCGCCGGCCAGCCACAGCTAAGGTCAGAAGACCTGCCCCCGGCCTTCTGATCCTTCAGTGCTGAGCAGTGTTTCTCATCTTCTCCTGACCAGGGAGCATGTGGGAAGACGCTCCTCCACCCAGCAAGCAGGGACCCAAGGCCGGCGTCCTGGGATGCGGGTGACAGGGAAGTAGGTGGTATTGGGGATCATCGCCTCGACACTGAGCAGAGTAGGGGACCTGGCTCCTCAGCCCCCAAACCACCGCTGTGAGCTGGCCTCACCTGGTGCAGGTGTGGACACGGGGGTGCGGGGCCTGTGCAGGGGTCAGGTGCGTGTGGACAGGCGTTGGCGCGTCGCATGGAAGCTCCCCGAGTGTGCCCACCCCACCGCCCAGGTCATGTTCTGTGGAATTCCCGACCTGCGAATGAGGTCCTTGTACACGGAGCTTGGCGGAGGAGAGATTCAACCATTTACCCTGAAAGCTGCCTCGGCCGTCATTTCAGCGGATGGCAAGAGGAGGAACTTTGATTTACTTTGTTATTTCCTTTGGGCAGATTCAGAGCAGGCACATGGCCAGGCGCCTGGAGCCCCCACAGAGCCCCGCCCTCTGCCCCGGGTGGGGGGCACCCCCCTTGGCCTTCATCCAGACCTGCCTGCACTCTGTTGGGGCGCCTGCATGAGGGTTCCGTGGAGGGAGACAGCCGCCCCGCACTCGCATCCACAGAAGGGATGGGGCAAGCTCCTGCCCCGTCCTTCCTTGGGGACCCCCGGGAGGGACCCCCGGGGAGGTATCCCAGGGTGGGCGGCTCGTCCAATCGGGGTGGCAGCAGGGGACGAGGAGGTCCTGCTGCTCAGGCACGGCCCCTCCCCAGCGTGCACAGCCTCCCGTGGGGTGGCAGGTGGCACAGGTGGATCCCCAGGGGAGATCCTCCATCTCCTGCCCCAAACCCAGCACGTCGCGCGGGCCCTCTGGAGGGGACCAGTCGTCCTCCCGACAGCCCAGGTGTGCTGGGATTAGGACAGTGTGGTTAGTACTTCTCTATCACTTAGCGTGTGGTCACCACCAGGCTGCGGAGCGGACTCTGGATAATGTAACCGCAGGGAAATTTCTTGGGAGGATGTTGGGACTTGCAGGGTAGAAAGAAGGCACGACAAGGGGTTACCACCTGGGGACCCATGTCTGGGCCACGGCCGGCACCAGGGTGACTGCCCTCCCTCCAGGCCGCAGGGGGACTGCAGTTCCCAAGGGGCATGGGGGTTCCCTGGGGAGGCAGGCACCGGGGCACCACGTTGTTCCAGGGTTTGCAAGATGATGAGGAGACGTTTCCACTCTCGCTGTGGAATCCCGGGCCAGGCCGCCCCACAACGGCTCTCTCCAGGGCCCTGGTGGCCGGTTAGCTCCCGTGGCACCCCAGGCCCCTCTTTCTCCGTCGGGTCCCTTTCTCCTGAGACCACCTGAGGCTGCCCCTCCTTGCTGTGGCGGGGGTGGGCCATGACCACCCAGAGGAAGGGTCACACACAGGAACCACTCCTCCGTTACTGCCCGCCCTGCCCCAGCCTGGCGTCAGGGAGGCGACAGGGCACACGGGACCCCTGAGAGACTGTCGGGTGCAGGAAGGTTAGGGCACAGCTCCCCGGGATGTCTGGGCATCGCCTGCGGGGCTCTAACTAGTACTTGAAACTCAGGGAAGAGGCCAGTTTAAGGAGGATCCCGCGGAAACGGCCCCTTTGCTCCCCCTTCTGGCCACCTCGGGGACAGGCCAGCCAGTGAGCAGGGAGGAGGTGTGGAGGGGAGCAGATGTCCCCGGATCCCTCCTCCCCCCAGCGCACCTAAGGGGAAGTGCACTGGCAGCCAGCTCCAAGCAGCCCAGCTCGGCTCCGGGCAGGGGAGGCCCAAGGCAGTGGCTCTGTGGGGGAATGACCAGTCTTAAGCTCACAGGACAAGGGGCAGTTTTTTAAATCAACAGTAGCAGGGAGGAAAGGGAAGTTCAGGGACATTGCAGACAGCCTTTCAGGCCACGACGAGTGTGCGCATGAACATGTGTGCGTACGTACGTGTGCCATGTGCTCACATGCGTGTCTCTGCACGTATGCACGCATTAAAAATTTTTTTTTAAAGATTTTATTTATTTATTCATGAGTGACAGAGAGAGAGAGAGAGAGAGAGGCAGAGACACAGGCAGAGGTAGAAGCAGGCTCCACATAGGGAGCCCAACATGGGACTCGATCCCGGGTCTCCAGGATCAGGCCCTGGGCCGAAGGCGGCGCTAAACCGCTGAGCCCCCTGGGCAGCCCTGCATGCATGTTTGCAAGTGTGCGCACACACACACACGTGATGTATGAGGAGCAGCTGAAAGGATGAGAGACAAGCACGTCTGCCTGCAAAAGCATCACAGCAAAACCAAAAGTAGGGTAAGAGGGTGAGAGTCTGCTTCTCTCCAAACCACGGGAGCAAGGGGGTGGGTTTCAACACCATCCTCAGATCTCAGCCAGCAGAGAAGCCCCGCCCTCCCCAACAATTATGCTCTTACAGGACCCGCACTCTTCCTCTGTGGTATTTCTCAGCGAAATTCTCGTTTCTACTGAAGAAGAAAATACACAGGTGACGACATAAGCATGTGGCCGTACTGCTCTATGTATACGTGCGTCTCACGTTTCCACCCTTCAGTCAAGTCAGAACATCTGCAGCCTCTCATGTTCCCCAGTGACCCTTCTCGGGCACCATCCATGTGCCCCTGCCCCCACTCAGGAGGAAGGGGTGCCTATGGTGCCGAATTCCCCAAGATCGCAGGGTTGAAGCCCCTATCCCTTGGTAGGCCAGATGTGCTGGGGGAACAGGGATGGGTCCCCTCTGGTGATCTGCACCCCAGCAGCCTGCTCAGCACTGGGTGGTGAATAAACCTTACCCAGGTGGGCAGCAGGCCTGGAGAAGCACCTGTGCCTGGTGCTGTGCATGGGTGTTAGCGTGGGTGTGGTTCTTGCTGGGCAGTCGGTCTTTGGATGCACAGATGGCGTGCCCGCTCCGGTTCCTCAGTCATCACTCTGGAATCTTCTTGAGGTGACTGTGTGACCCACTGGAAGAGAAGCTGCAGTCTGCAGGGGGAGGGCGTGCCTGGCTCATCTGGGGCCAGGCCTCCACTCACACAGGTGCACACGGGCCCTCCTTTTGCCAGCGTCACTGGCTGCAAGGGTCCCCAAGAAGCCACTGCCCTATGGGGGGGAGCCCCAAGATGCAGCAGGACCTGGGCGTGGTCAGTGCAGCCCCCAGGGCAGATGAGAAGTGATGGGAGAGCCACAGGGAGCAGACGGGGTGGGCCTCAGCGTCGGTGCGACAGGCCCCCTCTCCAGACCACTTGCTCGCCCACGTGGCCCCACACATCTCATTCACACATCCCCTTCCAGCAAGATCTCTTTTGGCAGAAGGTAACTGATAACCACTAGCAGCGGCTTAAACAGGAAGGGTTCACTATACTGTGAGCTCTGCAGATGGGGCCTGGAGATGCTGGCGGGGCTGCTGCGTGATGCTGGCTGGGGCAGTGGTAGCACGGTGCCGTCCTCACTGCCCCCAGAGGAAGGATGCTGGAGGGGACCCAGGGGTCATGGGGGACTGCCTCGATCCTTCACTGACCAGGACTCTTGGTCACATGCCATTCCTGGACTAAGAATTGGATTGGACTGTGACTGGCTCTGCTGGTCAGGGAGAGGCTGCGCTCCTAGTCCATGGGCCTCTGCCCAACACTGGGTCAGTGGGGGTCTATGAGGGCAGTGGGTGGCTGCCCACGCTGGGGCCTCAAGCACCCAGACTGTGCCCTTCCCATCGAGCCAGCGCTGAGCGAGCACAGGGGGCACCCGTGGACGTGCCCTCAGCACACACACAAGGTGGCTCTGTGGCACAGGTGGGCAGCTGGGGCAGAGCACACGGACCCCAGCAGAGGCCAGCCAGGCCAGTGTGCTGAGGACCAAGGGCTGCTGGGCGGGGAGAAGGCAGGCCTCGGCGGGAACAGGGCCCCTCGGGGGTGTGAGCTCAATTCTGATCCTGGGGGCAGCCTGCAGAGCTTTGAGCAGGGATGCAGCCAAACCTGAGCTATGCCTGTGTCGCTGGCGGGAAACAGGAAACATGTGTGAGGGGTGGAAATGTGGAGCCTCAGCGGGGGCCGAGGCAGGGCCTGAGTACCTCAGGAGCTTATCTCCCCTTACCCCCATCTGGAACGTGCAAATCATCTCCCGCCCTCAGACAGGTGTCTGATAGCCCTGGCGCTGCCCGCTGCCCACTGTCCCTCGTGCCTGCTGCGACCTGCCCCTGGCACTCGGGCACTTCCTAGGCTCCTTGAAGGGACATGCTCACACTCAGGAACGAGCTTGCACTGACACGATACAATCACAAGATGCCTGGGTTCCTATCCCAGCCAACCTCTGATGGCTCGATGACCTTGCTCTGCCTCAGTTTCCTCATTTGTAAGGCAGGCAGAACAGCACCTACCTCGGGGTTATCACAAAGATTAGATGCAATATCACACCTATGAGTACCAGCTGGTGTTATTAGCGTTCTCAGGTACATGCCTGGGTGGGGCGAGGGCCTGGCTGGCCCGTGCCAGTGCTCTCAGGCCTGGGGCTCAGGGCAGTGGCAGCAGGATGGCCGGGGGGTACAGCCAGGCTGACAGCAGATCTGCAGGGCAGGGTCCTCGCCTCGGGCCATCTGGCTGGGGCTGAAGGTCACGGTGGCGTCAAACTGGGCCTTGAGCAGCTGAAGTTGCTTCAGCGCCTGCAGTGCCTCTGGGGCGACCTCAGCCATTCCTCCCAGGAGGTTGTAGTTCTCACCAGGGTCCTCGGACAAGTCAAAGAGCAGTGGGGGCTCATGGGCAGTCAGAGGGCTGGAGGCGTGGCAGGCAGGGTCCGGTGTGGTGTCACTGTGGGGAGAGCCTGGGGAGGAGGGCAGGTCTCTGCAAAGGGCGAGAAGGACAGGAGGGGCCAGGCTCTGGGGATCAGCAGGGCGGGGGAGAGGAGATTACCCTGGGTGAAGAAGTGAGCTTTGTACTTCCCACTGCGTACAGCAAAAACCCCGTGGACCTCGTCCGGGTAGGCCGAATAGAAGAAGAGAGACTGCCGGGGGCTCTGGGGGCAAAGTCAGGGATCACAGGGTGGCCAGAGCCCCCCAGCACTGACCTGCATGTACCCAGAGCCATCAGCCTGTGTCAGGCCCTGGACATGCAGCTGCTCCTTGCCCACCCGAAACCCCACTGGCAGCACCACCTGGGTGCTGGGGTCAACAGAGGAGCTGTGGAGTGGGGGGGTAGAGCCAGGGTCTCAGGGTTGTGAGCACTACCCTGCCTGTGCCCAGCAGCAGGGGGCTGAGATCAACACCATCCAAGGTGACGTTGGGCAGCGGGGCCCCGGTCAGAGACGCCAGCGTGGGCAGCAGGTCCAGGGAGCTGGCCAGCTCATGGGTCACACCTGGAGGCAGAAGGCTGTGTGTGATCAGTCTATTTGCCACCAGGACTGGGGAGGTGGGGCTGGGGGTTCATGAGGAGAGGGCCTGGAGACTGACCAGGAGCAATGTGGCCTGGCCAGAAGGCCAAGGCAGGCTCGCGGACACCCCCATCAAAGGTGGTTCCCTTTCCACAACGAAGAAGGCCAGAGCAGCCACCATGGGACATCCTCATCGTCTCGGGCCTGGATGCACAGGGGACCAACAGTGACACTCAGGGGGACCCCTGGTGACCCCGCCCCAGTTACATGCGGTGCATGAAAATAACCAGCAAGCACCCCATGTACTCGTGGCCCCCCGCCTCCCGCGTGCCCCGTGGGTCACAGCACACAGCCAGCATCTCCTCAAACAACCGTGTCCCGCTACGTCCTCAGCCAGTGCTCAGGATGGGGAGACCCCAGTGACCGCTGCTGAGGGACCCACCAGCACTTCCCCACCCCCTGCCAGCAAACCCATTGTCTGCAGTGAAGATGACCAGTGTCTCTCCGAGCAGCCCCAGGTCCCCCACAGCTGTCATCAGGGCCCCCACAGCTGCATCCAGCTCCATCAGGGAGTCCCCGAACGGCCCTCGGCCTGAGCGCCCAGAGAAGCTCTGCCCCCCGAACTGGGGGTAGTGGGTGTGCTGTGGGCGGAGACAGGGGTTAGCACTGGGTAGGGCTGCAGGGCAGGAGGGAGCAGGCCAGGGGCACTCACGTGGGAGGCGTAGTACAGGAAAAACGGGCGGCCCTGGCGCTGGGCATCAGCCATGAGGTCACGGGCGAAAGCCACGTAGCGGGCCTCGAGTCCAGGCAGCCAGGGGGGCTGAGCCTCCACGGACAGGTTGGCCAGCAGCGGGATGGGGACCAGGCCCTGGTCGCAGCTGCCATCACAGGGGGTGGACGGCGGAAAGCAGGTCAGGTTCTGGCAAGGGCCCTGGCGGAGCGGTTCCGTTCAGGAGACTGGGCTGCTGGCAGGCCTGGCCGGTCGCGGGGCCGGGGCTCACGGGCTCCTACCTGGTCGTGCGAGTACGGGATGCCCAGGAACCGGTGGAAGCCCTGGTGGGGGGGCAGGAAGGCCCCGTCGGGCCCCACCCCAAGGTGCCACTTGCCGGCGATCCCCGTCAGGTAGCCGCGGGCAGCCAGGACCTCGGCCAGGGTCACCTCCTCCAGGGGCAGGCCCCCGCGGGAGCCGGGCTCCAGGACGCCGGGGTACAGGCCCATCCGCACCGGCAGCCGCCCGGTCAGGAGCGCGGCCCTGCGGGACCGGGCGAGGCTGAGACCGACACGAGGCCGGGGGCGGACGCGCCCCCCCCCCCGGCCGAGGGAGCGACCCGCTTACCGGGAGGGCGTGCACAGGGACGTGGGCACGTAGAAGTCGGTGAAGCGCAGCCCCCCGGCGGCCAGCTGGTCCAGGTTGGGCGTGGCGGAGCTGGGGTGCCCGTAGCAGCCCAGGTCCCCGTAGCCCAGGTCATCGGCGAAGATCAGCACGATGTTCGGCGGCCCAGCGGCGGCCAGGCCGACGGCCGAGGCCAGGGCGAGGGCCCACAGCGGCCCCATGGCGCCCGGCGCCAGCGGCCTGGGACGGAGGGCGAGCCGGCCGCAGCGAGTCCCACCCGGGGCCGACCCAGGCGCGGCCCCACCCGGGGCCCCAGACCCAGGCGCTACGCCTCGCCTCTGCGGGATTCCGACTCCGGGAACGACGCCCTCCTGGAGGCCCGACCCGAATACTCCCGGCAACCCCCTCCCGGCCTCCCAGCGGGCTTCCGGGGACCGCTGACCCCAACAGCACCCGGAGGCCGCGGCCCGGACAGAACCCCGGGGCTCGGCCTCGAGGTCGGGGGCAGGAGTCACATGACGCTGACCCCCGGGGCCCGCGCGGCGGGACGAGGGCAGTACCGGGCGGAGCAGGGGCGGGACGGGACCGCGGACCGCGGACCGCGGACCGCAGGGGCCCCGTGGGCGCTTCCGCCTCGGCCCGCCCCGCCCCCGACTCCGCCCCGCCCCGCGGTCCCGTGACCCTCCGCGCGCGCAGCCCGGGCGGGCCCTCGTTGGGGCGGGCCCTCGTTGGAGGCGGGGCCTCGTTGGGGGCGGGGCCTGCTCGCACGCGGCATGGGGCGGGGCTGGGCTCGGGGTTGGGCTCGGGGTTGCGGGGCGCGCGCCCGGCCCCGCCCCGTCCCCGTCTCCGCCCCGCCCCGCGGTCCCGTGACCCTCCGCGCGCGGCAGGCCGGGCGGGCCTCGTTGGAGCGGGGCCTCGTCGGGGGCGGGGCCTACTCTCACGCGGCCTGGGGCGGGGTTGGGCGCTGGGTTGGGGGGCGCGCGCCCGGGCCCGCTTCGCACCCCTGGGCCGTTGGAGGGGCGGGGAGCGCGGGGCCTCCGACCTCGGGGGCCGGGAGACTCGGGGTCCTTTACGAAAGGACCTGAGTGCGCGGAGGGGGCGGGGTGCCCTGGGCATCCTGGATGAGCCACGCGGAGCGAAGGCCGCGGTGCCCACCGACCGCGGGCTCTTTGCTCAACGTTACTTCCGGTGCTTTTCTTGAAACGCGAGACAGCAAACTCAGACCCTTTCCGTGCACGCGTCTGTGTGTGTGTGTGTGTGTGTAGTGCGCGTACGGTTTGGGGTGTGCATCTGGTACCTGGGCTCTGACCTGCCCGGGGTCACACTAGGGCCAGAGCTGCAGCACCGGTGACCTTGCAGACCGGGCTTCACCTGTCTGGCCCCCGTTGGTTTAGCTGCCTCAAAGGGATGGAGTGGCCAGAGGATGGCTAGGTGGGTAACGGGGCCCCCAGCCGCAGCTCCCCCAGGGCAGCTCCCACCGCCCCCAGGAAACTCTCCAGGACCGCTTTCTGGCCTGTTTCCCTCACAAACTCAGGGCATCCCTCTGGGACTCTGAGCTCAGGAAGATCAGGACCTGGGTTCCCGGTTGGGGAGGCTTTCCGTGGCTGCTGACGGTGGAGCAGGGCTCAGAGTGGACCGCGCAGCACATGTCCTCTGGGGACTGCAGTGGGGGACCAAGACACGGGTCCACTGAAGTCCAGCCCTGGCTGGGGAGCTGGCACTTTCCTGATGAAACAGGAAGGCTCAAGACATGGGGGAGTGTGGAGGAGCAAAACTGGCAGGGCGGGAACTCTCGGGAATCGGCTGGCCTGGGGGTTGGGGTTAAGGCTAGCTGCTGACCTTGTGAGGACAGGAAGGGGCCAGTTTGGCAACCTATCCCCTTGGTGTCTTATCCCAGGGTGGTTTCTGGGCCTTTGCGTGGGAGTGGGATGGGGTTGAGTGGCCAGAACAGGAAGTTTTTCCATGGCCCAGAAATCTTTGAACCTGTAATTGGAGCTATCACAGCTGGTCGGCGCTGTGAATTGGAATTTAAAAGGAGTCAACCAAAAGCACTTTCTTCCCTTTCAGCGGCGAGCTGGAAACTACCCCAGGCGGCAGAGGACCTGCCCTGATTCTCGGGAAGAGCCTGCCTGGGGTTGTAATGTTATGCAAATGGCTGGCATCTTCCCCTGCGGTTCCTGAAGGCCCCTCAGGTGTGTGCACACGGGCTGGCCAGCGGAGCCAGCCCGGCCCTGACCTCTAGGTAGGGGGAAGGTCTGTGTGCTGCCAGCTATGTTTGTTCAAAGCCAAGCCTCTGCAGGCGTCTGAGTCTTTTGGAGATATGAGTTCTTTTTTGGCACTGCTGCAGGAGCTGGCAGGAGGGTCAGCTTGGGATAGAGCCCTGATGGGAGGCAGCCTGCCAGCGTGCATGATGTGGCTCTGGACGCCTGGGACATTGCTAATTTGGAACTGACGCCCACAGTTAGGAGAGGGGGGCCTTGCAATGAGTGGTGCTGGTCTTGTGCTTCTGTACCTAGGACAAGGCATGAGAGGCCTGTGTCTCCTGGGCCTGCGTGGGGTGGGTGGGGTGGGTGAGTGGCTTCAGTGAGAACGCCCAGCCCACGGGGGAGAATTCTGCAGCAGTTCTGGGGCTGGCTGATGTGGGGGCCCAGGATGTCAGAAGCCATCTGTGCAGGCCCCCAGTTCCTCCCTCCTTGCCCTCAGGAACTGCTAGACCTCAACCTGGTCCACCAGGTGGTATTTCCTCCCCCACAGCCACCCTGACCTGGTGGATTGGTCCCAGTTCCCACGTGGCAGGCTGGTAGGTGCATGTCTCCACCTAGAGAGGGAGGTTTGGTTTGCTTGACCAAACTTTAGTCCGTCTTCTGAACCTTTTCCTGGGCCCATCTGTGCACTTCCTTGTAAATCTCAGTGTTAGCAAGAACGCTCCACCCTTGATATCTGATTAGGTTGTTTTAATTTTTTTTCAAGATTTTATCTATGTGATAGCCCGAGAGAGTGTGTGTGTTCGGGGCGGGGGGGGAGTGGGGGGGACGTAGGAGCAGAGAGAGAAGCAGGCTCCCCTCTGAGCAGGGAGCCCAAACCATGGATCCTAGGACCCCAGGATCTTGACCTGAGCTGAAGGCAGCTGCTCAACGCTCAGTCAACAGCCACCCAGGGTCCCTCTGATCAGGGTCTTGATCCCCGCCCCCGCAAGCTGACATCTGATCACCTGGTCTGTCTTTGGCCAGAATCCTGGTGGGTTGGTCTAGCCAGAACCCCCCTTACCCCTGATGTTTTTAGTGAAAAAGTTGTTTTTTTACACTGACCCCCACCTGCTCCTTAGCTGTTGTAGGTCAAGGTTTCCTTGACCCTCGTAGGATCCCTCGCTGGGTCTGAAAACTAAACTGACAAAGACAGATGAACAGGAGAAAGCCCACACATTTATTTAATTTTATAAGGTTTCCTTGACATGGGAGACTTCATAAGGAAATGACCCAAAGAATCTGTTAAACTTGAGTATCTTGTTCTAGGTTTGGTGGCTCCTGGACAGCTGCAGGAGAATATGGCAGGTTAAGGAGTCTGAGGGTTAGTGTGGTAGATGGGGGAAGCTCAGCAAGGCCAGTGTGTTGGGATCCTTTCCTTTGTCTTTGGCATAAGAGCGCTCCTGTTCTCTGGGGATGGGGGGAGTACCTCTCACAGGGGGGTTCATGGCCTGTTTCAGGGGACACGGGCAGCGGAGGTCAGAATGGCCTTCCTGCTGCTGCTGTTGCTTCAAACTATGTCAGCTTAACATACTCAGGACACTCAGGACGGGACGCCTGGGGGGCTTGGTGGTTTAGCGCCGCCTTCAGTCCAGGGCGTGATCCTGGAGTCCAGGGATCTAGTCCCACGTCGGGCTCCCTGCCTGGAGCTTGCTTCTCCCTCTGCCTGTGTCTCTGCCTCTCTCTCTCTGTGTGTGTCTCTCATGAATAAATAAATGAAATCTTAAAAAAAAAATAAAAAAACATACTCAGGATGCAAGGTGTCATATTTTGGGGTAGTGTGTTCTGAACTGTATCACTATGAATTCCTACTTGCCTGTGCTGCAATCAGAATTGAGCCGCCACCGTAAAATTCCATCACAGTGGTATGTGTACCTACTGTGATGGTCCTGAATTAAGTGTGCCTGTTGTGTTTAACTGGTTAAATGTATTCTTTTTAAAAAATTCCAGGTAGTTGACACAGTGTTATATTAGTCTCAGTCCAATATTGTAGTCCAGCAGTCCCATCCATCACTCACTGCCCATCGTGGTAACTGTCCTCTTAACCTCCGTCATCTATTTCACCCCCATCCCCTCTGGTAACCACTTGGTTGTTCTCTCTAGTTAGGAGTCTATTTCTTGGTTTGTCTCTTTTTGTTTGTTTGCTTTGTTTCTTAAATTCTACATATGAGTGAAATCATATGATACTTGTCTTTCTCTGACTTATTTCATTTAGCATTATAATATCTAGCTCCATCCATGTTGCTGCAAATGGTAAGATTTCATTCCTTTTTTTAAAAGATTTTATCCATTTATTCATGAGAGACACACAGAGAGAGGCAGAGACACAGGAAGAGGGAGAAGCAGGCTCCACGCAGGGAACTTGATGTGGGACTCAATCCCGGGACTCCAGGATCACGCCCTGAACCGAAGGCAGAGGCTCAACTGCTGAGCCACCCAGGCGTTCCGAGATTTCATTCATTTTGGTGACTGAATAATATTCCATTATGTATATATACACACACACACCACGTCTCCTTTATCCATTCATCAGTCGATGGACACTTGAGCTGCTTCCATAATTTGGCTATTGTAGGTAATGCTGCTATAAACATAGGGGTGCATATATGTTTTTGAATTAGGGCTTTTGTATTCCTTGGGTAAATCCAGTAGTGGAATTAATGGATCCTAGGGTAGCCCTATTTTTAACATTTTGAGGACCCTCCACACTGTTTTCCAGAGTGGCTGCACTAGCTTGCAGTCCCACCAACTGCCTTCCCGTTTTAACAAGCATTGTGAACGATTCTTTAAGAGGGTGCTGACTGGGAGGCTCACATGGCATCCATGGGGTGGAGAGGGGAACGGGAGGGCTCCCAGAGACAGGGTGCCAAGGAGTGCTGGGGCTGGTGTGCAGCAGTGTGGCTCTCTGTGGCCCTGTCCCTCTGCCCCCCCCCCCCCCCGCCCCACTGCCAATCTGTAGATATCCTCTAGCTTCAGGCCTCTGAGCTTGCTGTTCTCTATCGGAAACCCTTGACCTTAGATCAGCCTGGCTCATTCCTTACCTCCTTCAGGTCCATTGGGATGTCACTTTCCCAGTGAGGCCTTCCCTGGTGTCTGAGCACCTTCTCCCGCCTCTGCCCAGTTGTGAGCCGCTGCCCTCGGGCTCTGTTGGCGGGGGGCATAAGCTAGTTGACGTAAGCAAGCCTTAGCCTCAGCTGGCATGTGGCAAGTCTGTATTACTCTTCTCACCATTATGTCGTCCTAGGGTGGTGCCGGGCCAGGAGCACGAGGACTTCCAGACACCCTGGATCCTCCACAGGGCGCTAGGGAAGATAGCTTGACAACAAGGTGGAGAGATGAGGACAGCTTGTCTGCTGAGTTACAAGCAGGGTCAGGTTGTCAGGTTTTACTCAGTCTTGCCTGCAAGGGGAGAGCCCCTGAGGGAGCACCTCACAGATGCAGCAGGCGGATCCCTGTCAGCCTCTGGCTACAGATCCCTTACCTGTGAATGACACTCAGCTGGGCAGGTGACGGGGTCCCCAGACATTGTTCTGTCATTAAAGTTCACCCACGAGGAATGCTGATGTCTGACGCTCTGCCCAGACCGGGTGCGGGACAGTTCCTCCTACACGGTGCTTCACGGAGACCTGGTGTGCAGCAGCGGACTCTGGCCCCCATGTGTGTGGCAGCCGCCCCCCCCCCCCCCCCCAGAGCCTGGTGCAGGCCTGGGGAGCCATCCTGCCTGGGCCCCCGGGGCTTGAGGCAGAGGAGGCTGCATGGTAAATTCCTCGGGGGTCATAGGGTCGTAGTCCAGCCTTCCTGGGCAGGACAGGGGTAACTTCATGTAAACACAGAAGAGAAGACGTGGATGCCAAGATGATCGCACCGTTTTGCATACCCCCTCGGCAGGGTCCTGAGGAACGGACTGGAGGAAGACAGCCCCACATCAGTGGAACGGACCCGAGGGCCGGGGTGGCGGTGACTGCCCCCGAGTAATTGAGACCAGGGCTCAATTACAGCCCGGGTGATGACGCTGAGGCGCGGAAGACTCCTCGGTTTAATGGCAATGGAAAACGGAATTCAACTGAATAAATGTAAAGATCAAATTCGCTTTATTCAGTGACTCTTGGATCTGCTGGCATCTCCTCCAGCAAGAAGGGGCCTCCAAGGAGCTGCACACCTGGAAGGGCTTTAGGGGCAGACGATAGGGGGACAAGGCAGCTAGAGGGGTGGATTGCTTCAGGCAAGGCCACTTCCCTTAGGGGAGGCCGGGGGCTTATCATGCTCATAACCTAACTGTGGTGACCAGGAGAGTCTAGATTCGCTGGCTTGAAGTTCCACTGCCGGGAGAGGCTGAGACTGCCCTTAGGTTAGGTGCTAAGTGTTGCCGGTGCTTAGCAAAAGTGACTCCATTTTGGAGCTTGTTTCTTTTTAGCAGTGGAGAAAAAGATGTTGAAAGACTGAGACAGGAAGGTATTCTGCTTGACCTGCTCAGTTGTCCCCAAATGTCCTCTGAGATGTCCCCTCACCAAAATGTAAAGGGTGTAGTTTGGAGTAGGGAGGGCGACGGCAACACCCCTGAAAGGCTCTGGGGGAGCTGGCAGCTGGAGGGCGGAGAGGAGACAAAGGGAGGAGATAATGGGGTGGCAGGGGCCCTGTGGCCGGGCAGGTGTGGTCATCATATGGTCGAACACATTGGTGTGGACTCAGAGACCATGGGCCATGAAGTCACCCTCCAGGACACAAACAGAAGGCAGTGCCAGCAGAGGCTTGGGCGGTGGTGGAAAGACCCTGGGTCTCAGGAACTGGCCCGGACTTGACTCACAACACAGGAAAGTCACTCCAGCTCCTCTCCCAATTCCTGGACATGAGTCATTCACAGAGCCGGAGCCCTCTGCCAGAGGGAGAGACCTGGAGGAAACACTCAAGGCCACGCTAAGTCTTGCCCATGGCCTCCCCTGCCAGGAGGTGCAGCTTTTTGCTAGGATTGCTATTCAGTGGGGAGCGGGGAGGGGAGGGACACTTGAGGCTTTCAGGGGGGATTGCTGGGCACTTGGTTCTGAGTGAAAGCCATTTCCCATTCTCATGCCTCTATAGTCCAGTGACCAGCAGGAGGCCTGGGAAGTCAGGTGAGATACGCCTTCTGGGCCACAGTCCCTCTCACAGCGGACACGGTGGGTTTGTGAATCTACATTGTGTTAACTTCCCCAGTTGTTGAGGTGTACTGAGCAGCCAGCGCAACACCCCTTGCTCGTCCAGGCGACGACGTCCAAGGCAGGAAGCACAGTGAGGCCTCTAGAGCTCCCCTCTTATATCATTTGAGGAAACACCAGCTGCTTTGACAGCTAAATCCCAAAATCTCAGGGACTTAATACAACCCATGGTTTCTTGTTTACACAAAGTCCAGTTTGCAACATTGGCAGGGATGGTTGGTGGGCTCTCTGCTCTGCGTAGTCATTTAGGGACCAGAGCAAAGGAAGTGCTGCCATTTTCAACATGTGGATTTTCAACATCCTGGATGCTGACATCCAGCAAGCAGAAGGCTGAAGGGAAAGCGTGCAGGCGTGAGCAGGAGGCATCTATGGGTCAGACCTAGAGCAGCACATATCAGTTCCAGAACTCTGACATGGCCCTACCTACATACAAAAGGGGTTGAGAATGTGGTCAATTGGAGTCAGCAGTTGGGCACCAGCTTTCCTTCACCTCAGTTTGTCAACTGTGGCACAAAGAGTAACCCCCTAGGGGACCACTTCTATGGAGTTACGGGGCGGGGGGTGGGGGGCATTCTTAGAAGCTCAGACTAGATGCTTCTCTTTCAGTCCTTCCAATGACGTTGTAGGCACTAATTCCAGTGTATTAAATCCCTTTCTGTTCAAATTAGCCAAACATGAGTCTGTAATCTGTATCCAAATTCTAGCTTTTGCAGTCAGTGAGATGAGAGGTTGGGGAACTGTGAGGCCAGTGTGTGAGGGATCACTTGGAGGGACATAGGAAATGTCAGAACTTGAGGTGAGCAAGCAATCTGTCATCAGGATGCCAAAGTCCCAGGTGCCTGGGTGGCTAGTCGTTTAAGTGTCCAACTCTTGATTTCAGTTCAGGTCTTGTTCTCATGAGTTCAAGCTCTGAGTTGGGCTCTGACTTGGGCATAGAGCCTACTTAAAAAAAAAAAAAAAAGACACCAAAGTCCCAAGTGAATGAGAGGACATAGATGACGAGGTGGGACCCATTTGTACACTACTATATTCCTAGTGTCTCCTATTTTGGTGTGTGTTTGTGTGTGTATGGGCCCATAATAAACATTTTAAAATGTAGAATGTCCTTCTGTTATTTCTGCATTTATTTAACATCTGTCTAGCAAACAATCATTAAGCACATATATGTGCTGACTGCTATGATTGAATATGAAAAGCATTTCTGGGGTGCCTGGCTCAGTCGGTAAAGCATGCACCTCTTGATCTCAGGGTTGAGTTCAAGCCTCACATTAGGTGTAGAGATTACTTCACAAAAATTAGAAAAAATAAAAAGAAAACCTTTCCAACAACATAATCTAATGCAAGACACTTGGAAATATTCACTAAAATATAATAAGCATTCTTTTAAATGTATATAGCTGAGCTTGAAAGAAAGCAAGAGATAACCCCAGAGACACTAAATGAAGAGGAAACTAAAAGTAAGAAGGCAAGAAAGCATGATATCAGGAACATTCTCAGGACTTTTAAAGGCCTATAACTTCAGTAATAGGCTAGAAAGACTAGAAAAAAATCTGCTTTTCATAAAAGAGAAATAAAAGATTTTGTAACGATTTCACCACAAGATGAAAATTAAATCCTCAGAATTCATAAAGATAGTTTCTCTTCAAACAGGTGGGTTTTAAATATATGCTATCTGGGTGGTTTGGAATTGAGTTGAAGTGGTTGTAGGTTGGCAGCATTGGGGCACCTAGCAGGAGCAAGTGCAAATGCTCTGAAGGAGCTCAGTCTCAACTCAGTCTCTCCAGGTTCTCACAGATTGGATTAGCCAAACATGAGATCACAATCTAAAATCACAAACCATATAAGTATCCTAAAAATGGTCACAGAGATAAAAGATGCAAATGTGAACAGGAGGGACGCCTGGGGGGCTCAGTGGTTGAGCGTCCGCCTTCAGCTCCAGGCAAGATTCAGGGGTCCTGGGATCAAGTCCTGCATTGGGCTTCCTGCTCAGTGGGGAGCCTGCTTCTCCCTCTCTCTCTGCCCCTTCTTACTCCTGTTCACCGAGTCTCTTTCTGTCAAATACATAAATATAAAATCTTAAATAACAAAAAAGAAGGTGAGCCTACAGAAATTACCAAGAGTACAAAACAGACTGGAAGATGAGAATGTTTTTTTTTTTTTAAGATTTTATTTAGGAATCCCTGGGTGGCTCGGCGGTTTGGCGCCTGCCTTTGGCCCAGGGCGTGATCCTGGAGTCCCAGGATTGAGTCCCGTGTCGGGCTCCTGGCATGGAGCCTGCTTCTCCCTCCACCTGTGTCTCTGCCTTTCTCTGTGTCTATCATAAAATAAGTAAAAATTAAAAAAGGTTTTATTTATTTATGAGAGATACGGGGGGAGAGAGAGAGAGACACAGGCAGAGGGAGAAGCAGACCCCACGCAGGGAGCCCAACTGGGGACTTGATCCCCAGTCTCCAGGACCAGGCCCTGGGCCGCAGGTGGCGCTCAACCGCTGAGCCACCCGGGCTGCCTGAGAATGTTTTAGAATGAAAGGGTCTAACATATTTAAAACTTTTTGAATCTTTAAAAAATTTCACACCTTACAATTTCATTAAATATATTCACAATGTTCTGGAACCATTACTGTTATCCATTTCCAGAACTTTTTCATCACACAAAACAGAAACTCTGTACCCATTAAAAAAATAGCTACCTATTCTCTCCAACCCGAGCCCCTGGTAACTTCTTTTTTTTCCCCTGGTAACTTCTATTCTGCTTTCTGTTTCTATGAGTTTGCCTAATCGAGATACCTCATGCAAGTAGATCACATGTTTGTACTTTTATGAATGGCTTATTTCACTTCACATAATGTTTTCAAGGTTCATCCACGAGATCTAACATATTTTTATAGAGGATACTGAGGAGATATAACACTTAAAAAGATAGTAGCAGAGACGTTCCAGATTTGATGAAAGACATAAGCCTTAAGACTCAGGAATCATAACAAATACTAAATAGGACAACTAAAACTAAAACAACATCTACACATAAATTGAAATTGAATCATATTAAAGACAATAGGATCTTAATAGCATCCAGAAAGAACAAATTATCTACAGAAAGAATAACAACTTAAAATATCATTTCTTTCTTCTTTAAAAAGATTACTTATTTATTTATAAGAGACACACAGAGAGAGAAGCAGAGACACAGGCAGAAGGAGAAGCAGACTCCATGCAAGGAGCCCAACGTGGGACCCGATCTTGGGACTCTGGGATCATGCCCTGGGCTGAAGGCAGGTGCTAAACCACTGAGCCACCCTGGGATCCCAAAACATCATTTATTCCAATGTCAGCAGTAGACCCCAGATGACAATAGAATAGTAAGTTCAAAATGTGGAATGTAATTAACTGTTAATATAGAATTGTATATGCAAGGTGACAAATTCTATTCTAGATTCTGCCTATTCTAATATCAATCATGGTTTCTTCCTCATTAACAGAGCCCTGATTTTGATGGAGGGCAGTAATGTGTTTACCTAAGAAAGAACTTCATTTCCTAATCTCACTTGCAGCCAAACCCAGTTCTGGCCAATGAGATAAAGCAGAATCATTGAGTAAGGTTTCAAAAAAGTTCCTGAAGAAGGTCAGACATCAGGCAGCCCCAGTGGCGCAGCGGTTTGGTGCCACCTGCAGCCTGGGGTGTGATCCTGGAGACCCAGGGTCGAGTCCCACCCTTCCTGTAGGGAGCCTGCTTCTCCCTCTGCCTGTGTCTATGCCTCTCTCTCTCTCTGTGTCTTTGTGAATAAACAAAATCTTAAAAAAAAAAGTCAGACATCTGTTCATGATGAAAAACTCTCTATAGATTACAACTAAAAGAGGACCTTCTAAATCTGAAAAAGGCCATCTACAAAAAAATCCTTCAGATAACATCATACTTAATGGTGAAATAAATGTTTTACTCCTATGACTGAGAGCAAAGCCAGGCTGCTTACTCTTACCATTTCTATATGACACTGTATTGGTGGTCCTAGCCATTGCAATAAGGCAAGAAAAAGAAAAAAAGCATGAAAATTAAAAAAGAGAAAGTATTTTGCTATTTGCTGATGACCTGATTGTTTATTTTATTTTTTTTTTTATTTTTTTTTTTATTTTTTTTTTTTTGACCTGATTGTTTATATAGAAAATCCTAAAGAACCTATAAAAATGCTACTAGTGTTAAGTGAATTTAATAAGTTTACAGGCTACAAAGTTTATATACAAAAATTCATTGTATTTGTCAATATTAGCAACAAACAGTTATAAAATGAAATTAGAAACAAAACAAATGAACAAAGAAAAAAGAGACCGACACAAAAACAGTATTCAAACTATAGAGGACAAACTGAGGGTTCCAGAAGGGAGGGATGTAGGAGGATGGATGAAATTGGTGAAGGGGATTAAGAGGACACTTATTACAATGAGCGTTGAGTAACGTATGGAATTGTTGAATCACTATATCATGTACATGAAAGTAATAGAACACTGCATGTTAAAAAATAATTTAAAATTCTAAAAATAGGGCAGCCCGGGTGGCTCAGTGGTTTAGTGCCACCTTCAGGCCAGGGTCTGATCCTGGAGACCCGGGATGGAGTCCCACGTTGGGCTCCCTGCATGGGGCTTGCTCCTCCCTCTGCCTGTGTCTCTGCCTCTCTTTCTCTCTCTCTGTGTCTCTCATGAATAAATAAGTAAAATCTTTAAAAACATTCTAAAAATAAAAATAAAACAATTTTCATTTGCAATAATGTGAAATAACAAAATTCTTAGGAATAAATTTAACAAAAATGTGTAAGCATTCTACACTGAAAATGTCTAAGCCTTGCTGAGACCAAAATAAATAAAGGGTTTACCATGTTCACACACTGGATAATTTAATATCATTAAGAATCCATTCTTTCTAGATATATTTATAGAGATAATTCGATACCAATATAATTCCCATCACGTTTAAAAAAATTTAAAAAAATTGACAAGCCGATTCTAAAATTTATTTAGAAATGAAAATGACCTACAATAGCCAACAAGATTACAAAAAACAAAGTTGTGGGGCTTATACTACTTGATTTCAAGGCTTTATAGAAATTAAGACAATCTGGTATAACTGAAAGTATAAGTGTAGATTGAAGGAAAAGAATAAAACCACCAGGAATAGATCCTCATATATGTGATCAACTGATTTTCAACAAAGGCAATTAATTCAGTGGAACAGGAAAGTCTTTTAAAAAATGGTGCTGAGAAGATTCTAAAGCATTAAGATCCACAGAGACAGAGGACAGAATAGTGGGCCCAGGAGCTGGGGAGAGGGGAATGGAGTGTTATTGCATAATGGGCACAGCTTCCATGTGGGATTATGAAAAAGTTCTGGAGCTGGATAGATGGAGGAGATGGCACAATAATGTAAATGTACTTAATGCTACTGAACTATACACTTAAGACTGGCGAAAATGGTATATGTATTTTACCACAACAAAAAAATTTGAGGGGCCTCTGGATGGCTTTGTGGTTGAATGTCTCCCTTTGGCTCAGGGCATGATCCCAGAGTCCTGGGGTCAAGTCCCTGCATGGAGCCTGCTTCTCCCTCTGCCCGTGTCCCTGCCTCTCTCTTTCTGTGTCTCTCTCTCTCTTTTTTTTTTTTATAAAGTCTTTTTTTTTTTAAATTTTTAATGTATTTATGATAGTCACACAGAGAGAGAGAGAGAGGCAGAGACAAAGGCAGAGGGAGAAGCAGGCTCCATGCACTGGGAGCCCGATGTGGGATTCGATCCGGGGTCTCCAGGATCACGCCCTGGGCCAAAGGCAGGCGCCAAACCGCTGCGCCACCCAGGGATCCCTGTGTCTCTCTTTTTAAAAAAATATTTTATTTATTTATTCATGAGAGACAGTGAGAGAGAAAGAGAGAGAGAGAGAGAGAGGCAGAGACACAGGCCAAGGGAGAAGCAAGCTCCATGCAGGGAGCCTGATGTGGGACTCAATCCCAGGACTCTGGGATCACGCCCTGAACCGAAGGCAGATGCTCAACTGCTGAGCCACCCAGATATCCCAGGAAAATGCTCATTTTTTAAATTTTTTAAATAATTTATTTATTTATTCATGAGAGACACACAGAGAAGAGAGAGAGGCAGAGACACAGGCAGAGGGAGAAGCAGGCTCCATGCAGGGAGCCCGACATGGGACTCGATTCTGGGTCTCCAGGATCATGCCCTGGGATGAAGGTGGCGCTAAACCGCTGAGCCACCTGGGCTGCCCGGAAAATGCTCATTTAAACACACAAGGAGATAGATACCTCTACACATTCATTAAAATGGCTAGAATTAAAAGAAAAAAAATCAATGCCAGGTGTTGGCAAGGATGTGGAGGAAATGGAAAAATTTGGAATTTAAAAGGATACTACCATTCTGGAAAAGTGCTTGCCAATTTCTTAAAAAGTTAGCATACATCTACCATAAGATACAGCCATTCTAAGTATTTACCCAAGAGAAACGAAAGCAAAAGTCCACACAAGAAGTTGTACACAAATGTTCATAGCAGTTTTTTTCATAATTATCCCAAACAAGAAACAACCCAAATATATATTTTAACAGATGAATTAATACGCAAAATGTGGTATTTTCTTTTTTAATAATTTATTTTGAGAGAGAGAGAGAGGGAGAGAGAATGTGGCGGAGGGGCAGAGGGAGAGGGAGAGAGAGAGAGAGAATTCCAAGCAGGCTCCACCCTCAGCACAGAGCCTGATGCAGAGCTCAAACTCACCACCCTGAGATCACGATCTGAACTGAAATCAAGAGTTGGACGCTCAACCGACTGAGCTATCCAGGTGCCCCGAAGTGTGGTATCTTCGTAAAATGGAGTCTCATATAGAACAGAAAGAGTGAACTGTGTGAAGTTCATCCCTAGGAGGGCAGGGATGAGGAGGTGGAAGAGTAGTCCAGCAGAAAGTAGGCCAGGGCTACCTGGTCACTGGGAAAGTTGAGCAAGATAAGCTAGGAATCACTCTTTTTTTTTTTTTTTTTAAAGCTAAGCCTTCCCTGAAGTGACAGTCCACTTCTGTGGCCCAGAGGTCCCTCCAGTCCCTTCCACTACACTTAGGGAACAGTTCTGTACCTGCAGCTAGACTCAGTGATCCCCACCCCACTCCAGCAGGGCCCCACTGTGCTGAGACAGCTTTCTTCCCCAGCAGCCTTCGTGTCTTTGGGGCTATGTAGTCAACGATTCAGCTTCTGTTGGCTTTTCCATCTTCTGATCCCATCTGCATCATGTCTTCTAGAGTTTCCTTTAAATTGCTATTCCAGGGGTAGCCCGGGAGGCTCAGCTGTTTAGCGCTGCCTTCAGCCCAGGGCCTGATCCTGGAAACCCGGGATCGAGTCCCACGTTGGGCTACCTGCATGGACCTGCTTCTCCCTCTGCCTGTGTCTCTGCCTCTCTCTCTCTCTCTGTGTTTCTCATGAATAAATAAATAAAATCTTAAAAAACAAACAAACCTCACAGTCTTGAAAGAAAAGGTAATTGGAATCCTAAATGTGAAATTCATTAGGCAGATATTTCTGACTTTTAGTTACATTGTTAAAATAATATTTACTAATGCTCTTTCTAAGAATATACAACAAAGATCAGTCATCCCTTCACATCACTCCAACTTTTGCCACTACATATGAAGAATGTTTAGTAGAAGCCACTCAGGTTGAGATGACAGAAACCAAATCGGAACTAGCTTTATGATGTTTTTTAAAGATTTTATTTATTTATTCATGAGAGACACACAGAGAATGAGAGGCAGAGACATAGGCAGAGGGAGAAGCAGGCTCCACGCAGGGAGCCTGACGCGGGACTCCCGGGATCACGCCCTGGGATGAAGGCAGGTGCCAAACCGCTGAGCCACCCAAGGATCCCCTGCTTTATAATGTTAATAAAAATTAGTGTTTATTGTGTACCAGGCGTATGGTAGCACTTCATGCCCACTTACCTCCTTTAGCCCACACAATAGCCCAGAAGGCCAGGAGCCAACCCATGAGCCCTGAAGGTAAGTACTTGCTTCATACTCAGCAATTGAAATAATACTTACCATTGTCCTCAACTTACCAGGGTGCAGAATGGTGCTCTGGAGACACAGGAAAGCCAGAGGGAAGCTAAGAAGCTTTTCTAGGCCATGGGGGTATTTGGAGGCTGAGCTGGGATTTTAATCCAGACATCTGCTCCAAGGACAGCCCTCCAACCTGTCCATTGTGTGGACTCTGAACCCAGAAGGGAAATTTATTGGCTCTTGAGGCCAAATTCAAGAGAAACTGAAATCTTTTCAGATTTCAGGGAGTGTTTAGGGACTTACCCTTTTAGAACCTTCCCCGTCTCTCATATCTATACCTCCCTCAGAGTCGCTCTCTTCTCAAGGCTGGAATCTTGGTTACCAGTAGCTATTGAGTTCACATCTCTTATGTATCCCAAGAGTGGAGAAACAGTTATAAGAGGTAAAATCCCAAGGCAGGATTGTCACTTGCCCTACTTGGGTCACATGCCCGCTGCCATGGTTCAAGTCCTAGATTCTCTACTGTCTAATCATGCACGACTTTAGACACAGTGAGTTACTTTTTCTTTTTTCTTTTCTTTTTTTAAGATTTTATTTATTTATTCATGAGAGACAGAGAGAGAGAGAGAGAGAGAGGCAGAGACACAGGCAGAGGGAGAAGCAGGTTCTTTGAAGGGAGCCCGACGTGGGACTCGATCCCGGGGCTCTGGGATCATGCCCTGAGCAGAAAGCAGACGCTCAACCGTTGAGCCACCCAGACATCCCTGAGTTACTTTTTCTTGATGGCTTTTGTTTCCTCATCTGTTACATGAGAGCAGTAATAGTGGCTTGCTCAGTGAATGACATGTAGCTCTCAAATACCTTAGTAACTAATTTATTTTCATAATTTTTACCATTCTTTTTTATTTAAGCAATTTTTACAAATCTTTGTGGTGGTTAATGTAGAAAAGTGAGGCTGTAAACCTTGCTTGCTCCCATCAGTTTTAGAGCTTGAGTTTTATTATTCTTTGTAGTCCCTGGACTACCAAACCAAGAAACTAACATACAAGTCATGATAGGATAGTGGTGCTTCTCTGAAGGGACACATTTAGGCTGCTTAGGATCCCCACATAAATACAGGCCCAACTGAGTTCATAACTCCAAATAATAAGATTCTCACAGAAATAATCTGCCATGAGTGAAAGTTGGTAGACCCCACAGAGAGCAAGATTACACCACCGAAAAGGTCATATAGTAGAACTACTGACTAGAAATTTTAAAATAAATATATTTGAAATGATTAAAGACAAGAGAAGAAGTTTTAAAATTGCATTAAATAAAAAGATAAAAGCCAAAATAAAGAGCAAGCAAAAAAAAAAAAAAAAAATAAAGAGCAAGCAGATTTGATAATGTACCAAATTGAGCTTCTAGAAATAAAATCTATGGTCATTGAAATTGGAAGCTCTATGGAAAAAAAAATATGGACAGAATTAACAGCAGATTAAACATAGTCAAAGAGAATATTAGTGAGGTGGAAGTCAGAATTGGGAAGTTACCCAGAATAGAGCACACACAGAGGGGAAAAAAAAAGTACTGAGAGGAAAATAATTGTCAAATTTAGAAGTCTACATTGCTAAATTATCACTTAGGAAAGAGAGCAAAATAAGACATTTCAGAGACTCAAAGAATTTTTCACTACTGGACATTCATTAAAAATATCTGAAGTATGTGCTTTCAGGAAGAATGGACCTCACCCTTGAAGGAAGAGTGAGTGAAGAAATAGGCTAAGGTACGATCCAATCTAACATGCACCCACTGCTCGACAGAATAACAATGAGAATGACTGATTTGGAGCAAAAGTCACAGGATCAAGAACCTGAAGGATGAGAGGTGAAAGTATTCTAAGTTCTTATTGTTACATAGGAGGGAGCACAAGAGACTCTCTCTACATAGCTGACTTTAGAACTTGTTTTTTTTAAATATTTTATTTATTTATTCATGAGACACACACACACACACACACACACAGAGAGAGAGAGAGAGAGAGAGAGAGAGAGAGGCAGAGACAGAGGCAGAGGGAGAGGAGCCCCACGTGGGACTTGATCCCAGGTCTCCAGGATCAGGCCTTGGGCTGAAGGCAGCACTAAACCACTGAGCCACCTGGGCTGCCCAGAACTTGCTAATTATGTATGTTGAAAATTAAGTGTATTTATGAAAGTGATGGAGAGCACATAGCTTCCAAGCCAATGGAGTTGAGGGAAAGGGGAATAAATGATTTGATCCATCCAGGAGAGGACAGAAAGGGAGGCAAAAAGAGGCACAGAGTAAAAAGACAGGGACTCCTGGGTGGTCGGTGGTTGAGTTTCTGCCTTCAGCTCAGGTCATGATCGTGGGATCCTTGGATCGAGTCCCACATCAAGCTTCCTGCATGGAGCCTGCTTCTCCCTCTGCCTGTGTCTCTGCCCCACCCCCGTGTCTCTCATGAATAAATAAATAAAATCTTAAAAAAAAAAGACAAAAGAAGATAATAAAAATCCATTAAAACATCTCATCAATCACAATAAACACACTGTTAGAGGTTGAAAACTGTAAGATTGATTTACACAAAAAAGACTTTAGCTACATGGACTATATATCAGAAGCATACCTAAGATATAAGGAAAAGAATGGAAAAATACAAATGATGTCCATACTCAGAAAAAGAGCTGTAGTAGATTACTTACTAGAAAAACCAAAATTAAGGCAAAAGGCATTATTAGGGATAAAGAGGGGGTACTGTTAAATGACAAAAGGAATAATTTATCAGGAAGCTATAATAATCCTACACTTCTTAGCACTTCAAAACCAAGTCTCAAAACATATAAAACCCAAACTGGCAAATTTCATGGAGAGATTGCTAAAACCAGTATCACAGTAGTGGGATTTAACCCACCTCTTCTGGTAATTTATAAATCGAGTAGATGCAAAATTAGAAAAGGCATAGAATATTTGAATAATATAGTTAACAAGCTTGATACAATGGAGATCATATCTATCTATCTATCTATCTATCTATCTATCTATCTATCTATCTCCGAACAATTCCTATAGAACAGATGGAAAATTTTCACAGAAATAGGCCATGTACATGCTACAAAGAAAGTCTTCACAGAATCCCAAAAGATCAGTATTTATGCAGACTACCTCCTCTGACCGTAATGCAATAAAATAAGAAATCAGTAACTAATGGTTAGTCCTCCCTCCAAAAAAAACCTAGTATACATTGGAACATGTAAATAAGCATACTTTCAGCAATTCCCAAGCCAAAAAAATTTGATATTAGAAAATCAGAACAATGTAAAATTAAAAATCCTACTTATCAAGATTTCAGGGACATAACTAAAGTGGCACTTGGAAAGGTATAGCTTTAAACACTTACTGTCAGAAAAGAGAAAGACTAAAAATTGGATTAAATATCCAACTCAAGAAATTACAAAAAGAATCATAACACAATAAAGAAGTAGAGATAGAACAGAATAAAACAAAATAGAAAATACAGATGATTAGCAAAATTAAAAGTTGATTCTTTACAAGTGGTTTTATTCCCTGAAAAGTGAAACTTGACGAATCAGACTCAGGATGACATAGAACCTAAATATATTGATAAGTATCAAATAAGTAGAAGCAATAAAAACTCTAACCACAAAAGATACACCAGGCCCAGACAGTTTTCCAGTCAACTGGACGCCCAAGGATCCCCACCTTCCACATCTGCTCTGGAGTCTGGGTGGGGATCTCATCTGGAGGGAAATGGAGTGAGAAGAGCCGGCAGGGTGCAGATTTGGTTCATCCACTCGGCGACACGTGGAGCGGTGACCCCTGGGCCGCAGACTGTCAGGGACCCCTGGGGAGCCTTGTTCTTGTGGGGTAAGACGGACACTGGACAATAATCGGCACGTCAAGTGTGGAGTAGGTGAGAGTAGGTGCTGCGGGAGGGGGTCAGGTGGACATAGCAGCCCGTGGAGAAGGGCTGCCAGGCCAGTGGAGGGCTGAGAATATGGGCCCAACCGAGGTGTCAAGGAAACCTGGGCGGTGGGACAGCCAGGAGAAGCCCTCAGGGGGGCAGGGTTGGGATGAGGGGGAGGAAGTGGGCCCCAGGAATGTCAGGGAGGGAGGGGCAATAAAAGGGAGTGAAAGGTGGCAAAAAACTTTGCCAGGAGAGGAGCCCGCCACAAGGGCCAGGAGGGTGTGGGCCTCGGATGCTGGACCTTGAAGGTGCATCAGATGATGGAGGTTTGGGAAACTGAGGAGGGAGGGGGCACAGTGTGGGCTGGGGTGAGGGGAGGCTGTGGCGAGGCCAGGGCCTCCATGGGGGCCGCAGCCTGCGGGTAGCTGCGTGGTTGTGGGATGTGCCAGGCACTCTTGGGGGTGCTTTGCCCACATGAAATCCCCAAGGACCTATGAGGCCCGTATGCGTCTGAATATGTGTGGTGGGAGAATGTGGGAAAGAAGCAGGGATGGTGAGAAAGATCCTTCTGGAATCTTGGCCTGGATGGAAGGAGTGGGAAGCAGAGGGCCCTGGGTCTGGCAGAGGGAGGTGGGTGCTGGCAGGCAAAGGGGGGCCCTGCCTGGGAGCTGGAGTCTGCTGGACCAGGGGGCTGCTCGGGATTTATAGGGGGTGGTGGTGAGGGGCCGAGTTCTTTTATTCTCAACAAAATAAAGGGCAAAGACACCCACTATCCTTCGGCTCGGTCCTCTGTAAACCCACCGTGCTGCGGGGATGGAAGGACGTAATGTGGGTAAAGTGCTTCTGGGTTCTGTTATTTTTGCTGTTTGCTGGGGTGGTGGCGGAGCTGGGGAATGTGCAGGCTGGGAATTCACTCATTATGTGCCCGTCCCCTGTGCCAGGCACTTTGTGGAACCAGTTCGGAACTGAGTGAGGCCCTGGTACCTCCCTGGGCAGTGCCAGCCCCGCGGAGCCTGGGGACCACAATCGGTTGACTGCCCATCAACAAAATATGAGATTTTTCTCCCCAAAGGTTTTAAGGCTGCAGTGCAGGGCCGGAGTGGGACTCACCCAGGGCAGTAGGTTGGTAGGGGGAGGCCTGGAAGGCTGACCAGGCTCCCCTGAGGTCCAGGATGGGTGGGCAAGTTGGCAGGACTGGTGCAGAGCTCTGAGCTGCCCGGATGGGTGTTGAGGAGATGGGCAGCCTCCTTCCTTCTTCCACCATGAACCAAGGGCTCTGGTGAGCATGTTGGAAGCCTAGCAGCCAGCCACAGTAGGATCAGAGGCTGGGAGTTAAGGCAGGTGGGGGCTGGGGGGGCAGGAACCGTGGGCCTGCTGGCTTGGTGGGCGCTAGGGACAGGAAGATAGCAGAGACAGGAGAGGGGCTAGGAGCACTGTTTCCTCTCTCTGGGGCTGGGCCGCAGGAAAGCCAACCCTCGTGCTTCCCAAGGTGCTTCCTGCAGATAAAGTGGCCTCTGACAGGCTCCTTCCTGCTCCCCCCTTTCCCCATCCCTCCCATCCTGCCTCAGTCCCCAGGGGACCCTCAGCTCCCCCACTCTGGCCAGCCCAGTGGCCTTGGGAAGAGTCTGGACAAGGGGGTGGGAGGTCTGGGCATCCTGGGGCCATGCTTCCGGCCAGGGAGGGTCCACCCAGGCTTGAGGAGAAAGCAGGATCAGACCCACAGACTGCGCTGGAGACTCGGCTCTGTGGGGTCAGTGAAGTCCTGGGAAGTAGAGATTTTTTTCCTAAAGGGGTAGCGGATGGAAGAGGAGAGAGCCAGGGGCTCCTTCAGGGCTTAGGGCCGGGCCCTGGGAATAGGGCCTTGCTCTGGGGGCATAGGGGTGGGTATTGGCGGGGAAGGGGCTTGGTGGTGGGCAGGTAGTGGTCAAGGTGGCTCTGGGAGGGGGGATCTGTTCTTGGAGGGGGTGCCAAGTACTTTTCGTGGGGGGTTAGGGTGTTTCCAGGTTGTCATGGGGAGGATTAGGGAGGTTCTCTCTGTGTGTAGGGGGTTCATTTAGGTTTATTCCTGGGAGCCTCGGGGGATCCGAGGCTGTTCTTGGAGGAGGTTGGGTGAGGTTGGGGGGCCCAGGGACTGTTTCTACCAGGGACCTGAGCGTGTGCTCACGCTTGGTTGCTCTGTGAACGTGGTCAGGTGTGTCCAGTGAGAAGGTGAGCTGCTGGCTAGGGGGTCAGGGCCTGGTGTTCTGGGGCGCTTCACGCATGTTGGGGAGTTCTGCAGGAGTCCAGGGCTATTACCGCATTCCACTGTGGCTCTTTGCTCTCAAGTCTTGGGGGCCCAGGTCTCGCAGCCCCGGGTAGTCCTGTGAGGCTTACCAGGGCTGGGGGGCGGTGGCGGGCTCCGCGGGGCGGCGGTGCCTGAGCTAGTTTCTTTACTGTGCTCCCCTGTTCTCCGCCCACTCATCACCCCCTCCCGCGTTGCCACGACAACGTGTAAAACTAAAATTCACTTCCCCGTTGCAGGTGGAGACTAGTAGCGCCCCCTCCCCTAAGCCAGTCCTCCTAGGTCGTGCCCCCATCCTGTCGTCGCTAAGGTGACGGGGAGGGGGCGACAGGGCCTGGGTCTAGGCAGAGCAGGAGGCCTGGAAGAGGGGGGCTTGGAGTCCAGGGCGAAGTCCCCGAAGTCGGCTGGGGGAGCCCGGGGCCGCGCGGAGCTCCGTGCAGGGTGGTCTGGGGGTGAAGTCGGGGGCGGGGGCCCTGGGCCTCCGTGACCCGGGGTCTCCGCGCCGCCCCGGTACCCGGTAGGGCTGGTCACCGTCACCCCCCGCCCCCCACCCCCCCGGCCCGGCCCTGAGTGCGGTGGGGAGGTGGGTAGAATGGGGGAGAAGCTGCCACCTCCGGAAATTAATTCTCCTGTTTTTCTCTCCCCTCCCCGCCCACTCTGCGGCCCTCGCGCCCGACGCGGACCCCACCGCAGCCCCGGGACCCCCGCCGCGCGCACCCCTGCTCCGTGGTCCTCGGATGCTCGCGCGCGGCCACTCCCCCCGCGCCGAGGCCTAGGGCTCCCCGCGCCCCCCGCGCGGCCCCCGGGGCCCCCGCCCTGCGGGGCGGCCCAGGCCCCCGGCCCCCCCGCCAGCGCGGCCCCCCCCGCCCCGGGACCCCGGCCGCCCCGCGCGCGGCCCCCCGCCGCCGGCGCAGCCCCCCGGCCGCCCCCGCTTCCCTCCCGGCGCGGCCCCCTCCCCCCGCCGCCCCCGCCCCCGGGGAAGGCAGGCGCCGCGCTGAGCCGGGGCCGATGCAGCTGAGCCGCGCCGCCGCCGCCGCCGCCGCCGCCGCCCCTGCGCAGCCCTCGGCTCAGCTGCCCCCCGCGCCCGCCCCGGCCCCGGCCCCCCCCGGCCCCCTCCCGCGCGGCGCGGCCGACGGGGCTCCGGCGGGGGGGCAGGGGGGGCCGGGGCGCCGCGCGGAGCCCCAGCGCGCCCCGCTCCCGGCCGCGAGCCGCCCGGGCTCCGGCCCGGGTGCCGGCGCGGGGATGGACGGCCCCGGGGCCAGCGCGGTGGTCGTGCGCGTCGGCATCCCGGACCTGCAGCAGACGGTGAGCCCCACGCCCCGCGCCGGGACCCCCGCGCCCCGGGACCCGCGCCCCTCCCCCGCCGCCCCGGCCGAGACCCTCCCCAGCGGCCGGGCGGGGGCGGGGCCGGGGAAGCGCCGCCCCTGGGCGGGTTCGGGGGTCCGGGGTCCCGGGGGTCCGGGGGTCCGGGGGTCCCGGGGGGCGCGCTCACGGGCCCGCTCCGCCGCAGAAGTGCCTGCGTCTGGACCCGGCCGCGCCCGTGTGGGCCGCCAAGCAGCGCGTGCTGTGCGCCCTCAGCCACAGCCTCCAGGACGCGCTCAACTACGGGCTCTTCCAGCCGCCCTCGCGGGGCCGTGCCGGCAAGTTCCTGGACGAGGAGCGGCTCCTGCAGGACTACCCGCCCAACCTGGACACGCCCCTGCCCTACCTGGAGGTGAGCGCGGGGCCCGGGGCGCGGGTGCGGGGACCCCAGGGGCCGTGCCGCGCCCCAGCGCACCCAGCGCCTCGCCTGAACGCGCGTCGCCCCCTCCCCCGCCGGCACCCCGACTCTCGCCCGCTCACCCATTCATAGCGGAAAGGATGCGGGGCGCACTGTCGGGCGTGGGGACGCAGCTCGTAGTCCGGGTGGCGGCGGCGAGGGCGCTGAGCGCCCCCCCAAGCATGACGGTGGCGGAGCCCAGAGTCGGCCTGGCCCCCCGCGGTGCAGGGACACCGGGTTCCGCTCAGGGCAAGTCTGGGAGGGAAGCCTGCAATCGGGCCTTGGAAGAGGAGCAGCTTTTTCCAGGGAATCCTGGGGATGGGGACGACCGAGAAAGGCAGCTGCAGGTTCCAGAACAGCAGGCCGACGTCCCGTGTGAGCGCAGCCTAGGCAGTGTGAGGCCCGCTAAGCAGGGCTTGGTTGGGGTTGTCGTGCACTCGCTCAGCCCAGGGTGCGCCCTTTCTCTGCCTTCCCTTTACCTGAGCAGTTTCGATACAAGAGGCGAGTGTACGCGCAGAACCTCATCGATGATAAGCAGTTTGCAAAGCTTCACACAAAGGTAAGGAGGAAGCCGCAGAGGAGGGACCCCGGAGGTTGCCACCTGGCCCCACCTGGCCCCCGTGGGCGGTGTTCCCTTAAGCCCACACTTCACTGGATTTTGATATCAAAAATGCCCTTGAAAAATTTCTAAGAGCCCTCCCTCTGCTCGCAGTACCCCACTGCGGCTTGGGGCTGACTACAGTCCCGCCAGCTTGGCTTCATCTGTTCTCTCTCGTGTCACGGGCCCAGAGCAGGTGTTGGGGCAGCTGGAGGGCTGGGTGCAGACTCTAGCACCGTCCTCGTTGTGGCCGTGGTCTGCTGACGGGTTCCAGTCAGCCTAGATTCTGGCTCACCACCTCTGGCTTGGGGGGGTGGGGGGGAGGGTGGGTATGATAGGGCGTGGTGTCTTGGGGAGATCCCGGGTGGAATGGAAGTGAGTAAGCACCTGATGTTGTCATTTGGGGGAGCTGGGACAGCATGGGGAGAACAAGGAGCCTAGCCCTTAGCGGTCAGCCAACTGGGCACTCATACTTAGGCATCTAGTTAGTTTTCTCCTGGGAGGGACTTTTATTGTTCCATTTTCCAAATGGAGGTACTGAGTCCCAGAGAAGTTATGTGACTTGCTCCCAGGTGCGCAGCCAGTGAAACTGGAACTGAATCCAGATGTGCCTGACTCTGGGGCCCTGTGCCTAGGCACACCTACTGAGCACCATTGCTAGCTGGGCCTGGCCCCAAATGTTCTTTGGGGGCTGCCTCACTGCCTTCTTGGAGTGTAGGAGAGGCAGTGTGGGTGCCACAGCCGCTACCCACAGTCAGAGTTCCTCTGGTCCCATCTCGGGCTCTAGTGACCAGTGGACATCTGCTTGCTAGACATGTCATTGACAATCTCTGGAGCGTGTCTCCTTCTCCAGGAGAAGGATCTGAGCACTGTCACCTCTGGGCCCCAGTGACCCCCTCTGTGACCCTGGAAACTCCATGCGAGGTGGGGCACGTGGGGATCAAGGCCATGACTGGGGCTGGGCTGAGACGGTGCCTTCTCTCTCCTCTTGCCCCTGTGTGACCCTGTCACTCTGGGTTCCTCCCAAAGTGGTTACCTCTTCTCTAAAACCGTCCTGAGCACCTCACAGGACCCTGATGACACTGCTGACTAGTGACCTCCAGTGGGTCCACTTTTTTTTCGATCATGTTGAACTCCTTACCCTAGCCCCGTGTTTCTGCCTCCTGGATGCTAACCAGCCCCCAGCATCACACCATCCACTTGGGGTCTGGCTAAGGTCTCTCCCCTGTCATGAGCACCCTTCCTCCTGTTTGACTGTCCAGACCCGCCTTCGGGGACCACCTCTGTGGAGCGGTTCCCATGGTGCCCTCCTATTTCTGATACAATCTGAGTGTTTTTAGAAGCCAGGGCACCTTGCCTCGGGCGTGCAGCATCTGTAGCACCAGCCTCAGTGAGGCTTTGCTCAGTGAATGAACGCACGACTAGGTCAGTGAGCGAGAGGCAGGCAAAGTCCTGTCACGGGAGGGGCCGCCCATGGGCGAGGAGGGGCCTCGGGGGTCTGCCTTGGGGTGATCTCGTGAGGAAGAGGGAATGGACCACCTTGGGTAGGGTCCCTGGGGTGATGAGGACGTGGGCTGTGGCGGGGGTGCGGCTCCTGCCTGGGTGCCTCGGGCTCTTCCGGTTTGGGCAGGTTGGCCGAGGAGGGGAGCCAGAGCAGTGGCTGAGGCTGGGGTAGGAAGCCCTTGCGTGGGGGTGTGATCAGGGCAACCTGGCCTTGATGAGGGGCCGGATGGGCCGGGGATCCGGGCAAGTACTTCAGGCAGCCTGTGGGCCCGCTGAGCTGAGGTTAGCCCTGTGGGAGTCCAGGACTTAAGGTGATATGAGGGGGCGACCAGGTCATGATGCAGAGTGACGGGTGTGAGGAGGTGGGATAGTTGATGCCTCTGTAGGGTGACAGGTGGCCTGAGGCTTCTGGTGGAAGGTGGGTGACACTTAGACGATCGGAGCCGTGGTGCTCGGCTGACCTGGATGGCTGGGTGTTCCAGGCAAACCTGAAGAAGTTCATGGATTACGTCCAGCTGCACAGCACGGACAAGGTGGCCCGCCTACTGGACAAGGGGCTGGACCCCAATTTCCACGATCCTGACTCAGGAGGTGAGAAGCAGAGCGGGAAGGGGCATGGCCCTGGAGTGGTGGTTGGGACCTTAACCTTCATCTGTCTCCCGAACCCAGAGTGTCCTCTGAGCCTTGCGGCCCAGCTGGACAACGCCACGGACCTGCTGAAGGTGCTGAGGAACGGCGGTGCCCACCTGGACTTCCGCACTCGCGACGGGCTGACGGCCGTGCACTGTGCCACTCGCCGGCGCAACGCGGCAGCCTTGACGGTCAGTGTGGGTGCGGTGCCCGCCTGGGAGGCGCGGGGGCAGGGCGGAGGCTGGACCCCCGTGGACGCCGAGGCTCCTTGCCCTCAGACCCTGCTGGACCTGGGTGCCTCTCCTGACTACAAGGACAGCCGCGGCCTGACGCCCTTGTACCACAGCGCCCTGGGGGGTGGGGATGCCCTGTGCTGTGAGCTGCTGCTGCACGACCACGCTCAGCTGGGGACCACGGATGAGAACGGCTGGCAGGAGATCCACCAGGTGCGCCGGGAGCATGGGGTGCGGGCTGGGGGCCTCGCCTCTGCCTGGGCCCTGTCAGCCAGGGGTGGGGAGTCCTGGATGGCGTTCGGGGACCCAGGAGCGCCTCCCTCACCCCGCAGGCGTGCCGCTTTGGGCATGTGCAGCACCTGGAGCATCTGCTGTTCTACGGAGCTGACATGGGGGCTCAGAACGCCTCAGGGAACACGGCCCTGCACATCTGTGCCCTTTATAACCAGGTGTGACTATATGTGTCCGCACGCATGTGTGCTACGTCACAAGTGCCTGTTCTGTGTCCTGCTGTTGGCTGTGGCCTTCTAGGCCGATGCGTGCACCTCTGTTCCCTGAGCGCACGTGTTCCACGTGTGTTCCAAACACCCAGGTGTAAATCATGCACATTTGGGCTCTCTGGGCCAGGAGGGACCCGCATGTGTTGTGTAGAGCTCATCTGCGTGTGCCCCTGTGTTGCGCATATGTACGCTGGACACGTGAGTGTGGATGCGTGTGTCGTAGTGTGTGCGCGTGCCATTGTGTCCTCACCGCACCCTTCCAGCTGCCCAGCTGTGACCCCCACTCCAACTGTCTCCGCAGGAGAGCTGTGCTCGCGTCCTGCTTTTCCGCGGAGCTAACAAGGACGTCCGCAATTACAACAGCCAGACAGCCTTCCAGGTATAAGAGTGGTTGACAGGAGAGTGAGGCTGACCCCTGGGGGTCTGTCTTTCTGGACCTTGGTTCTTCCCTGTAAGGCAAGAAGGGATCTCCCCCCAGGGTTGGCCCAGATAGAGGAGGGGGGGCCAGTGCAGCGCCCTGCTCATGGAGGGAGGGCTCACTGCGGATGGTTCCCTTGTCTTCCTTCCAGGGAGAGAGGAGGGTCATAGGACTCTGTCAGGGGACAACCAGTGTGGGCTTGACCTGCCAGAGACGGGTTGGGGTACAGAGGCCAACCCAGGGGTGAGAGGATTGGTTCCAGTTCCTGACTTACTTCAGGTGATGCTTCCTAGCTGGCTTTGGTTCATGGTGATGGTGTGACCATGCCAAGAGTCACTGTATGCCTGGAGTTTGGGGATGGGGGAATAAAGACCACATTCTGGGGACTTTTAGACCACAGAGGGAGCTGGGGTTCTGTTCTCAGTGGAAATGAGGGCCGTCTCCTCTGAGATGAGAGGAGAACAGGTAGGTCCTCTGTGGCTGTCCGGTCAGGGGGGCAGATGCGGCAGTAGAAGATCCCGGTGGGTTTGGGTGAGTCTGGAAGGGCCAGTTGGGTGACTAGATGCAGGACCAAGGGAAGAGAAGGGAGGTGACGGGGGTGAGGCAGCGGTGGGCCATGGCTGAGGTAGGAGTGATGGTGCGTGTGGAGCGGCTGTTAGGAGAACCAGTGGGGCGACCGTAGGCCTGGACTGTCCTGGTTTTAGCTCTGAAAGTCTCATGTCCCAGGAAGCCGGTTAGTCCCGGGCAGAATGGGGCCAGGGTCTAAGCCTGGGGCACCCAAGCAAGGGAGACCCCACACAGGAGCCCCGTCAGGATGCATAGGGGCCGAGGGGGGAAGGTTTGGCACCCCTGAACCCCACTTCTTCCCCTCCCCCTCAGGTGGCCATCATCGCAGGGAACTTTGAGCTCGCAGAGGTCATCAAGACCCATAAAGACTCAGATGTTGGTGAGTTCTGGCCAACCCAGGGCCCTGTTGGATGTGGATCTGTGGGGGTTGTCAGGGCCCCAGCAGGTACGGGGGGCTGTGGGGAGGGTGCCAGGGAGCCTCCACACCCTGAGCCTCTCCCTTGCAGCTGTGCCTTGGTCAGCGGTCCATCAGTGGTCCTGATGGTAGGGGGCGTGTGCTGAGGGAGAGGCCCCTGTGGTGTGAACAGAGGGTCTGAGTGAGGGCTTAAGGTGTGGTTAGGGCAGAGCTGTGGGTTGGGGCCATTGTTGAATTTCGGGATCGACTTAGGTTGAGAGTGGGGTTGAAGTCAGGGTCAAGGCTCATTCCTGTTAGGTCATCTGAAAGGTCAGCGGGGCACATGGAGCAGTGGATCTCAGCCACTGACCCTCAGTGTGTTGCTCCTGTCTGGAGCAAGAGCCACTTTGCGTGGCCTGTGGCGTGCTTCAGTAGGATAAGCTCACGTAAACAAAACACAGTGGTGGGTGTACAAGTGGAAAAGGAAAGAGCGACCTTCAGGGCACCGAGTCCTGAACCAGTGCACTGGGGGGAGCCCAGTGTGTGCCTGACTTGTGGTCCCAGAGGAAAACCAGGAGATGCCACTCGGTCTTGACCCTAGGGCGGGCAGGAAGATGGGCACAGCCATCCCACTGGAGCCTCAAGGAGGCCGCCACCCACTGCTACAGCAGTGGTGGATGCGGGACCTGTCCTGGGAACCCGGCCTTCTGTCTCCCGTGTGAAGTGGGTGGAGCTAAGGCGACCTCTCTAGCTAGTTGGCCGAGGAGGGGCTCCCTTCTTAGCTCCCTCTGTCCTGGGTGGACTACGTTTTTCTGCCCATGGTTCTCTCTGGAGCACAGACTCCTGGCTCCCGTTTCTGCCAGGGTTGCAGTGTCCTCATTGAAAAAAAAAAAAAATTAAGTGACAGTGGGTAGCAAAGGACTAGGACTGGTCTGTTGTGAGGTTAGGGTCAGGGCTGGCGTTGGATTTTGGACTAGGGCTAAGATTAAGGTCAAGTTCATGTTTTAGGACTCTTCCTCTGCAGAGTCTCTCCAGAACAGACTTCCTCCAGGGAGGCTTAGTTATGAGTCTCTCATGTCCCAGGAAGGCCAGGGGACCCTGATAATGGATCGAGTCTCCAAGGGGGGGGGGCACGCAGATGCTCCACAGCTGCAGCAGCTCCAGCACAGCTAGTCCCAGTAGGTACATGCTGAGTGGACGACTGAGCTAATGACTGGGCATAGGATTTGGGTCCAAGTTCTGCTTGGGAGAGAACCATGGTAAGATTTGAGGTTTGATTTAGGGACAAAAGACAAGAGTGAGAGCTCGGGTATGGTCTGGTTGGGGCTGGTGAGTGTTTTGGAGGTGGTTGTTAGCCTGGGAGAGAACCCTGGTTTGTGGACATGTGGGATCCCCTCATCTTATGATTGTTCGACCATGGGAAAGCTGCTCAGGACCTCTGTGCCTCAGTTTCTCTTAAGTAAAATATGGCTCTTTATGGTTATTTGTACATCTTTTTTTTCTCTGATCTCATGTGGGATTTGACTATGTGTCTTGACTCTGGCAGGTGACCTTGGTCCAACTGGTTGGTGGGAGGGGGGGTGTCTGGTCCTGGCCAAGAGAGAGGAAGGCTCCAGCTGCTTGATGTGGACAGAGATGCTAGGCTCCTCGGGTCACCAGTTCTACAGCTTACTGTCTGGCTAAGGGTGTGCTTGCCAGGTTGGAGTTAGGCATGTCGTTGCTGAGCTGAGGTACAGAGCGGGCAACCCTGTGTGGGCATTGGCTTTGTGGGCCACGTGCCCTAACCTGCTCGGGTTGTCGTGCATACACTCGGGTGACATGGCCACATGTCCCTGGGCCACAGGTAATATACTCTTGAGTCTTTGCTGCTATAAGCCTTGTTATCTCTCTCGTTTACTCTCAGTAAGCCCTCAAGGAGTGATTAGCATTAGTCCATTTTTATAAAGGGGGTTTAGGGCAGAGGCTGTCTTTGCACCTGTCCTTGTCACCCCTACTCCCTCTGCACGCCTTCACTCCAAGGACACTCCCTTGATGACAGTCACAAGTTGCCCTGTCTGTCCTCCCAGCTGGGGGACCTGGGTGGGTCTGCACACAGAAGAGCCGGAGGGAGTCTCTGCCCATCCATCCCCAGGAAGGGGGCCCTCGTGGGGGGTCTTGCCTTCCAGGGACAGGACCCCTGGAAGCCTGTTGGCAGCCCTCTCTAGACTGATAGGCCTGAGGCAGGGACCCTGGCCTAGGAGCAGCTACCTCTGCTTCTTCACCTCTGTTGCCTTGGGCTGACCCAGGGCCCCCAGTCGCCGTCGCTATCTCTCCCGCACGTGCTTTCAAGTAGCAGGTTCCCACGGACGTGCTGTCCCATCGTGCCGGAGGGAAAGTCTCCTCACACTGGACCCAGGGACCTTGTTAATGTAAATTCTGACTCAGTGGCTCTGGGTGGAGCCTGAGAGTCTGCATTTCCAATGAGTTTCAGCTCCGAGGTGAGGCTGATGGTCCATGGCTCACGCTTTGCTAACAGGAGTCTAGGGCTTGGCGAGTGAGGCCTTGCAGGCCCAATTCAGCCAACGATCTGCTTTTTTTTTTTTTTTAATGGAGGCTTTAAAATTAAGGATTTATGTTTCATTTAGAGTTAAACTCACGTAACATAAAATTAATTACTTTAAGCTGAATAATTCAGTGGTATTTAATACATTCACGGTGTTATACATCCACATTTATTGAATTTCAAATATTTTCATCCCCCCAAAAGGAAGCCCTGCATACACGAAGTAATTACTCCACATTCTCTTCCCCTTTAGTCTCTGTCAACCCTTAACATACTTTCTCTCTATAGATTCACCTGTTCTAGGTATTTCACATAAATAGAATCATACACTGTGTGACTCTTGGTGTCTGGCTTCTTTCACTCAGCTTGTTTTCAAGCTTCGTCTACGTACGTTGTAGGACGTATCACTACTTTGCTCTTTTGTATGGCTGAATAATATTCCATTGTTTGTATATATAAAATTTTGTTTTTCCACATGTGCTTTAAGAGGACACTTGGGTTGTTTTACCTTTCAGCTATTATGAATATTGCTGCTATGAACATGTGTGAAATGTATTTGTTTGAATACCTGTTTTCAGTTATTTGGGGTGTAAACTTAGGAGGGGAATTGTTGGGCCATATGATAATTCTATATTTAACTTTTTGAGAAACTGCCAAATTGTTTTTCACTATTTTACGTTCCTACCCGCAACGTATGAGAATTTCAAAGTCTTCAAATCTTTGCTAACACTTGTAATCATCAGTTTGGTTTATATTTCATTTTTAATTTTTTTTACTATGGCCATTCTAGTCAGTGTGAAGTAGTATCTCATTGTGGTTTTGGTTTGCCTTTCCCTAATGGCTAATGACATTGAGCATCTTTTCATGTGTTTATTGGCCATTTGTATATTTTCTTTGGCGAAATGTCAAAGTCCTTTGCTTATTTTTCAATTGGTCATAGAATGAGTTAGGAAGTATTCTTCCCTCTTCTAGTTTTTGGAAGAATTTGAGAAGGATGGGTTTTAATTCTTAAGTGTTTTGGTAGAATTCACCAGTGAAGCTGTCTGGTGCTGGACTTGTCTTTGTTGGGAGATTTGTGATTACTGATCCTTCTCTTTGCTTGTTACAGGTCTGTTTAGATTTTCTATTTCTTCTTGAGTCACTTTTCATAATCTCTGTTTTTCTAGAACTTTGTTCATCTCATCTAATGTATCTCATTTGTTGGCATACAGTTGTTTGCACTAATCTCTTTTAATCCTTTTTAATTCTATAAGATTGGTAGCAATGCCACAGTTTCACTTCTGATTTTAGTTAGTGTCCCTCTTTCTAAGTGAGTCTAGCTATAGGTTTGTCAGTTCTGTGGATATTTTCAAAGAACAACTTTTGTTTTTGTTGATTCTATATTTTGCTGTTTCATTTATCTTTGTCTATCCTTATTTCCTTCCTTCTGCTAGCTTTGGGTTTGGTTTGCTTCCCTTTTTCTAATTCCTTAAGAGGAGCACTTATGTTATTGATTTGAGAATTTTATTTATTTATTTATTTTTGCTACAGATTGTTTATAGCTATGAATCTCCTTATTGGCACTGCTTTTGCTTCATCCCTTAAGTTTTGGCATGTTTTTGTTTTTATTTTCTCAGGGTGTTTTCTAACTTCCTTCTGATTTGTTTTGGCACACTGGTTGTTTAAGAGTGTGTTGTTTAATTGTCACGTATTTGTGAATTTTTTAAGTTTTTGTTGTTGTTATTGTTCTTGAGTTCTAGTTTCATCCCATTGTGATTGGAAAAGATACTTTGTGTGATTTCAGTCATTTAAAAATTTATTGAGACTTGTTTTTGTGGCCTAACATATAGTCTATTCCTAGAAAATGTTGTATGTGCACTTGAGAATAATGTATATCCTGCTCTTGTTTTCTGTAGTGTTCTATATACATATCTGTTAGGTCTAATTGGTTCAAGTTTTCTATGTCCTTACTGATTGTCCCTCTCGATGTTCTACCCATTATTGAAAGTAGGGTGTTGAAGTCTTAAATACTATTATAGAACTGTCTATTTCTCCAAATGTGTTAATGTTTATTTTACATATTTTGATGCTCTGTTGTTTGGTGTATATATGTTAATAATTGTTAATATATTTGATGAATTAACACTTTTATCAACATACAATGTCCTGTGTCTCTTTTAACACTTTTTAAGTCTGTTTTGTCTGATATAAATATAGCTACTTAGCTCTCCTGGTTACTATTTACATGAAATATCTTCCTTTATTCTTTTATTTTAAACCTGCTTGTGGCTTTGGATCCAAAGTGATTCTTTTGTAAATAGCATATATAGTTGGATCATGTTTTTTAATCACCATCTGCTTTTTAAATAAAGTTTTATTGGAACTCAGCCACACCCATTTGCTTATATATTGTCTGTGGCTGTTTCTGTGCTACAGCAGCAGCGTTGAATCCTTAGGACAGAGGCTATATAGCTTGCAAAGTCTGAAATAGTTACTATCTGATTCTTTACAGAAGTTTGCCAAACCGTGATCTAGAACATCTTTTACGGTTTCCCTCGTTATAGTCAACTATAGATGGTCCAGTACAGCAGTAGCCTGGTGAGATTTGTCGCATGTGGCCTGTTCTGTCTCTGCCGAAGCCTGTGAAATGGGCAGTTCCAAGAGCAGATCTGAGCATGCCCAAGATCTCATTTGCCTGACAGGAGGAGCAGCCTTCTGCCCCTGAAGCTTATGTTAGAGGCAGTTTGGGATGTGACCCCCAGTGGTAGCTTCAGTCATAAGCTAACCCAGGACTGAGGCAGTTCCTGGGATATAGGATTTTAGTTTTAAAATCTGGAAAGCAAACCAGAGTAAGTTGAGAGTAAGAGCCTTATCTGGCTGCCCAGAGTCTCATCTGTACCCCCCCATTCCCACCCCAGTACCATTCAGGGAAACCCCCAGTTATGCAAAGCGGCGGCGGCTGGCTGGCCCCAGTGGCCTGGCCTCCCCTCGGCCCCTGCAGCGCTCAGCCAGTGACATCAACCTGAAGGGTGAGGTGCAACCGGCAGCTTCTCCTGGACCTTCGCTGCGAAGCCTTCCCCATCAGCTGCTGCTCCAGCGGCTGCAGGAGGAGAAAGACCGGGATCGGGATGGTGACCAAGAAAATGACATCGGTGGCCCCACAGCAGGCAGGGGCAGCCAGAGCAAGATCAGGTAGGAGGGCTCTGGGAGGCCCTGGCAGGGTCTGGGTGGGTGGGGTGGGGGCACCCAAGCAGAGGAGCCAGCATGAAGAAGCAGGGAGAGACCTAGTGGTGCCTGGCACCTCCACAATGATGGGCTGAAACTTGGGGTGGGGGGCTCCCAGGCCGCCCTGACAGGCCTCCCTGGATGGGAAGGGAAAGAAGGTGAGGTCCTGTTGGCTGGGGCAGGCTCCCCCGTGCCGATCGGGTGGGAGCTGGACTTGCCCTGAGGGGAGCTCAGGGAGGACGTTGGAGGAGAGGATTTGGCCAGTGCTGTGCTTTATGGAGGTGCCTGCATTGCTAGGAGGAGAGGAAAGGCTGAGATGAGGTGGGCTGGGTGGTGTGTGGCTAGGGTTAGGGAATGGAGCTTCATCTCTATGAGGGCTTGAAGCCTCTAGTGACCCCTAGCCCTGTCTCCAAGGGGGGCAGTCTCTGGCTTTCCACAGCTCCTCCAGCCCTGTATAACAAGACTCTCTGGCTCTCTCTTTACCCCCTTACCATTAGCACTGGGACCCTGAGAATCGGAGTCATTGGAGGGACTTGGCATCCCCAGAACTTAGAGGAAGAAGCCTTGGCTAAAGCCAAGGCCCACCACTGGCCTCGGAGGGCTGGACAGTGGGGAGTGGGAGGGTGGGCTCTGCAGGTAGATGGCTGGGGTCCAGTGCAGAGCTGGCATCTGCTGACTGTGTGGCCTTGGACAGGTTGGCTAGCCACTCTGTGTCAGGGCTTCTCATCAGTAAGGTAGGGCAATACCACACAGTTGTTTCCTTTGGGAAGCCTTCTGGAACCTGAGCAGGTGAGGGGTCCCTACTGCGACCCCCTGGCCCACAACACAGTCCAGACAATGCTGGGTAAGGCACCTCTCCTCCTGGACCTTTGATGGCAGGAACTATCTTCCTACAGCTTCCCCAGAGCCAGTCACATAGAAGGTGCTCAGGAGACGTTGTTGAATGAGTTACATAAACAGCATTTTGTTTTCAAGATGACAGCTGGGCTCAGCATCATGTGTGGATCATTTCACTTAACTTTGGCCACATATGAGACTGTGTTCCATTAACACCATTTTACGGATGAGGGTCCCAATGTTCAGATGGGGTAAGGGACTTGTCTAAGGTCACGGAGCTAGGAAGCAGAGTAACTGGGCCCTGGTAGACCTGGTTCCCAGATTTTCTAAGCCTGAGTGTTGAGCAGAAGGCTTGGGTGCAGCAGGAACTTATAAAAGCAATTTCTTCCTCTGCCTTTGTCCCTGCTTGTGCAGCTGTGATCTGTGATGTCTCCTCTCTCCGTGTCTCTGCCCAGACTCCAAGGCTGTCTGTCCTGCTCCAAATCATCTCAGTTCTCCCCCAGAGCTTTTGCACGTCCCATGGATTTCTTAAGGCTAGGACGGCACAGGGGCTAAAAGTACAAACTTGGGGATGTTTCAGTGTCAGAAATGAAAACGTGTAGATGCCATTGTTTTCATTTATTTTTTATGTACTCATTTATCCTTTCGGCACACACACAACTGAGACCTGGTCTGTGTGGGACGGCAGGATATTACTATTTTTCTACATTTACTAGGTGCCTAGAGTGCCAGACATGGTAGGAGCTAATGGCAGGGAGTCCTAGCAGCGTCAGAACAGCACTGACCGCTGGGGCCCAGAACTAAGCAGCAGTTAGGTGGGCAGTGGTTCAGGGAAGGGGGCTCCAGCTGAGTGGCCAGGAGGGGGCTGGGGAAGTGTGGGGCACCCTGGAGGGAGACCTCCCGGGAGAGGTAGGCTGGTGGAAGGTGGTGGTGGTGAGGGTATGTGGGGGGAGGCCGCGTCTCCCCCCACCCCCGGTCACTCCAGCGCCCCCTGTGGGCGGGGCCTGGTGTGGAGCCCCTCGCTGCCCGCCTTGTGGGGCCCAGTGCCCCGGGCATCGATGCGGGGTCTTGGCCCAGGGACCTGTAACTTGGTACCTGGACGGATGGGTAGGAGTAGAGCAAGTGAAAGGTAGGGGAGCACCATGAGTTACGGGGGGGGGGGGGGGGGGGCGAGGGGTGGAAGGTGCCCTCCTCCCCCCCACCAGAGCCTGGCGGCTGCCTGAGGGTGCGCCCCCGGCTGCCTGGGTACGAGGGGCGGCGGGCGGAGCAGCGCAGGGTGCGGGACCTGGAGCCCCGGGGTTGGCACGGGGAAGGTGGTGGGCCTGGAGCCCCGGGAGCAGGTGTGGGGGTGGGGGAGGGCCGAGGCCTGAGCGGGGAGCGCCCCTGGTCCCTGCCCCCGCCCCCTGGGGAGCCTCCCCACGCCCCCCCCCCGCCCTGCCCCCCGGGAGCCCTCCCCGCCCTGCCCCCCCAGCCCCCCGCCCCCCCCCGCCCTGCCCCCCCAGCCCCCCGCCCCCCCCCTGCACCCCCAGCCCCCCCCCCCGACGAGCCCCTCCCCGGCCCTGCTTCTCCCGCCCCCCCGGGGAGCCCCCCCCCGTCCCCCCGCCCCCGGGTCCCCCAGGCCCCGCCCCCCGGTCCCTCCGCCCCCCCCCCCCGTCCCCCTACCCCCGGGGAGCCTCTCGCTCCCCCTCGCCCCTCCTCCTCCCCCCCCCCCCCGTCCCGTCCGCCCCGCCCCCCGGTCCCCCCGTCCCCCGTCCCCCTCCCCCCCGGGGAGCCCCGCCCTCTCCCCGTCCCCCCGCCCCCCGGTCCCCCGCCCTCCGGCCCCCGCCCCCCGGCCCGCCCCCGGGGCCGCCGCCGTCCCCCCCCCCCCCCCCCGGGGCCGCCGCGCCGTGGCCGGGGAGGCGCGGAGGAGGCCGGCGCCGCCGCCCGCAGAGGGAGGAGCCGGCCGCGGAGGAGGCGGGGCGCGGGGCGGGGGGCGGCCGCGGCATGGAGCGAGCCCGGCGCGCCCGGGAGCGCAGCCCCGCGGCCCCCGAGCCCTGAGCGGGCGCGGCTCGAGCGCTGGCGGGAGCGGGCCGGGCGCGGCGGCGCGGCCCATGGAGCGGCCCCGGGCCGGGCCCCCGGCGGGCGGGCGGGCGGCGGCGGGCGGCGGGCGGCGGGCGCTGCGGCGGCGGCTGCGGTGAGGCCGGCGGCGGGGCCGGGCCATGCGCCATGGAGGCCCCGGGCGCCGGCTTCGCGTGCCCGCTGCCCCCCGGCATCGCGTCCGTCACCTACGTGTTCGTCTACAGCCCGAGCGGGCCCGGCGGCCCCGGCGCGCCCCCCGGCCCCGGCCCCGCGCCCCCCGCGCCCCCCGCGCCGCCGCCGCGGGGCCCGAAGCGGAAACTTTACAGCGCGGTCCCCGGCCGCAAGTTCATCGCCGTGAAGGCGCACAGCCCGCAGGGCGAGGGCGAGATCCCGCTGCACCGCGGCGAGGCCGTCAAGGGTGAGGGGCCCGGGCGCGGGCGGGGCGGGCGGGGCGGGACTCGAACTCGGAGCCGCGGCGCTCGCGGGACGCACCTGCCCCGGGGGACTCCCTGGGTCGCCGCGAAGGGCTCCGTGTCAGGGCGCGGGCCTGCCCCGGGTCCCTCCGCATCCCCTGTCGCCCTGGGTTCCCTGTTGTCACCACCCAGGCTCCTCGCATTCTGGGGTGTTTCTGTGTCACGATGGAGGTCGCTGTCATGGGAGGACCCCGTGCCATCGGGGACCTTCCTCCCATGACGGGTGTCCGGGGTCACTTCTGGGACTTCCTCGTTGGAAATCCTCGAGATGGGGCGGGGGGCCTGTCCCACTGTAGGGGACACCTGGGACCGTTACGTGGGCGGCTGCGTGTCGGGGAGGTTTCTGTCACTGACGCTTCCAGTGTTCTGGGGGGATCCTGTGCCATGACAAGCTCCTCTCCTTCTGGGGGCCCCTGTCATTTCTGGGGTCCTATCCTCACAGGGGCCTCACGCCCATGGGAGTCTGAGGAGACAGTTGTGGGGCCAGGCCCCCCTTTCCCTTTGGTCCATTGTGTGGCCTAACCCCTTGGCCACAGCACAATGACCCTGAGCCTCTGGCGGTGACCCCTGGGGTGGGCAACAGAGCAAGGGTGGGTGTTGGCTCAAGAGCTGGGGGGAGAGGGCTTCGCTGGGGGGGCAGGAGCAGGACTGTGGCCCTTGCCTCTGCCTGTTGTCCCCCCTCGAGTGTGTCCATCTGTGTGTCTCTCTGTCCCCCACATGCCTATCCTATGCTGTGTCCATCTGTTCATTCCTATCTCCTGTGTGGATCCCAAAATCTTCCCAGGGAAACAACCGGGAGGCTGAAGGGAGGGAAGGGGAGAGGAGGAGAGAAAGGGTCAAGCAGGGGGGCGGTGGGCAGAGCCTGCGCCTGGGGTGGTGGTGGCTGGGGTGGGCTTCGGGAGGTCCTGCTCTGCCCTGACGGCTCTCTGGCTTCTGTTCCTCCAGTGCTCAGCATTGGGGAGGGCGGTTTCTGGGAGGGGACCGTGAAAGGCCGCACGGGCTGGTTCCCGGCTGACTGCGTGGAGGAGGTGCAGATGAGGCAGTATGACACACGGCATGGTGAGTGACCCCATGTCCCCTAAGCAGCAACCGAGGGGCACCGCCCCTTCCAGCTCCCCTGTGGTCTCGTGTGGAGCCGAATCCGTGGATATTCACAGAGAAAAGAGTACTGCAAACTCAAACACACATCCAAAGTGGACACAAACTTGTGTCTACGACAGACACACAGCACACACATACCCTGTTCGGACCTAGGGGCACATGCTGGCGCTTCACAGCCGTAAAGACACGTGCAGCCTGTCCGTAGGACGCACATCGTGATTACGCCTCTGTGATCCCACGGGGGACTCCCAGTGACCATAACCCCCCCCCCCCCCCCCCCGTACATAGTCCTTACAGAAATACTGGGTGTTTGGAGTGCGAGATTCCCGTGTGGCTGGCAGACGGTTAAAGAGGTCACTATGAGAAAAGAGGCGTCTTTCCAAAGTGGACAGATTGTCCAAGTGGGCAGCGTAGGGAGGCCTGGACTAGCCAAGAGGAAATGAGGCCAGTTAGGCCCAGAGGGGCTGTCGTGGGTGCCTTGGGGCCAGCATGGTCTGAGGGCAGCAGGTGGGGGATGCTGCAGCCTCAGCCTGGAGGGAGGATGTGAGGGCCAAGGCTGGGGAGCAGCTTTGCTCAGTCCTTGCTGACTAGCCTGGGCCTCCAGAAAGGACCCCTCCAGGTGTCGGGATCTGAGGTGGCTGCTCCTTTCACAGGACCCCAGGCCAGGGCTTGCTGTGTGTCTGTCACGGGTGTACCCTTGTGATGGGAGGAGGTCCCTCGACCCATGAGTGTTATTTCTGCCGTGGAGAACTGGTGTCCCAAGGGAGCCCCCTCCTGAGTGGTGGCCAGTGGTGGTTACCAGCAGCATGTCTAGATCGGGTGTGTGTGTGTGTGTGTGTGTGTGTGTGTGTGTGTGCGCGTGCCTCCCTCTGCACCTGGAGGGCTCGGGCCCTGGCTTGAGGGTTTCCCAAGTGGAGCCAGCCCCTGTGTGGCCTGGACCTCGGCCCTATGTGGAGCAGGGAGCAGGGCCGAGGCCCAGGGAGGCAGAGGTGCGGCTGCTGACCTGCTCCTGATCAGGAGCCTTTGCTCCCTTTCTCAACCATTTCCTGTCTTGCCCTGTCAGCCCTCCTGGTGGCTGGGACCTTGGAAGGGACACCCATCCCCTGCTGTCTGCCCGTGGAGAGTACGTGGGCCAGTGTGTACAGCTGGGGAGTGCTTTCCGAGGTTTGGGTCCCGGTGCCAAGTTCACAGAGGAAAGTGGGGCAGAAGGGGCCTCTGGGTCCTGTGCCCCCCGTGCGCGGTAGGGACTGGGTCCTGTGCCCCCTATGGGAGGACAGCAAAGTATCTGGTTTGACAACTGTGCAGACCCAGAAGCGGAGTCTGAAGCTGGGAAGGAAGCTGGCAGCGGAGAACAGCAGCAAACGTTGATTACATGTTTGGTGTGTGCTGGGCCCTGCGCTGGGAGTGGGGTCGCAGAGGCTGGCTCTGCGTGGAGACGAGCAGGTGTGCAGTTGTAGCAGCCACGTCGCTGTGTTCCTGCGACCGCTGGGGGCCCGGAGGAGCCCCCGGGGTTGGCCCGAAGGAGTCGGAGAGCAGCCCTGTAGGACATAGGACAGCTGGGAGTCCGCGGGGTGGTCAGCTGATGGGGATGGGGGGCAGAGCCTGTTTGCTGGAACGTGGCCTGGTGTTCTAGATCCACACGTGCTGGCATCTAGCATGCTCCTAGCTGCGTTAGGGTGTCTGGCATAGTTCTAAGTGCTTTTACGTATGAGAATTCACTGCCTCGTCCCGGCAGGTCTAGGAGGTGGGGGAGATGGGGGCGGTGGTTCCTCTCTAGGAGGGCAGAGTCCCGTGTGTGCTGTGGGCAGTGGCCTGCAGGGTCCGTGCCATGGCCACCACACCTTGGGGGCTCTGGGTGAGTGAAAGTCGTGTGTGCACGGAGGGGTTGCGGGGCTGCTGCAGGGAGCGTGAGGCTGGTCAGGTGGCTGTGCGACCAGGTGGAGGAGCTTTGCAGCTTCTGGCAGTGCTGTGGGAGACATCTGCCTTTTGGATTGTGCGGGGCATTTAGGATTGGGGCGAAGGCCCGGGCAGGGCAGAGAAGGAGTTGGAGAGGGCTGGGGTGGGCTGAAGCTCCGGAGATGGGTGAGTGCGAGGAACAGCCTGGGGAAGGAGCTGTAGGCCTCGGGGCAGTTGCAGGGCTGCCAGACCAGGGTGGCTCTGGGGTCTGTCCCCTGAAAGAGCGTCAGGAGGCACCTGGAAGGGGCAGGTGGGCAGAGGGGGAGAGGCCCGAGGGGGCTGCCTGCTGCAAAGGGGTAGGAGTAATCTCTGTCCTCAGCCAAAGACCCAGCCACCAGCTGTTCTGGGCAGATAGTCCCTGACCTGGGACCCAGGGACTGGGTTCTGCCAGAGGCCGGAGGGCAGCCCCGGAATGGGAACTTGCTTCCAACAGGCCCAGATCCAAAGGAAGATCTGTTTCTGAGACTGGAGTGGGGACAGAGAAGGACTTAGAAGCCAAAAAAGGGGCCTCTGTGCCAGCATGTGTGGGCCAGGCTGGTTCCCAGGGTCATCAGGGTGCACCTCTCTGGTATCTGTCGGGAGCAGGAGGGCAGAGAGCTGAGAAGTGAGGGGAGCCCTGTGTGCACAGAAGGGTCTGTAAGACGCCTGGAAAGCCCTGGCCAGATCCTCCCTCTCCCCCGCTCCTACTCGTCCACCCTCCCTCCCTCCCTCCCCCAATTCTCCTCCCCCTCCTTCCCTGTATTTTCCAGTATTGGAGGGTCTACTGTGTGTTTTCACTTCAGTTGGCTTTTATGTGTCTGATTAATAAAACTGGAAAGTGAATTTGTGTTATGTAATAAATATAATTTGTTTGGCAAAATCTAAAAACCGGAGGCTGATGAACTGTGGAGTCTGAGGAGGTCCTTCTGCAGGTGGGCGCTATGAACATCGTGAAGTTGGGTCAGTATGGAGAAGGGCGTGACAGAAGCAAGAAGGGGTCCGAAGGCCCCCACCCCCCGCCCTGCCGCGCCGGCAGGGACAGGGCCTGGCCTGCTCTGGTCTTGGGAGCAGCAGGATGGCGGGTGCAGGTGCATGACAGGCAGTGTGTGGGAAGAGGAGAGAAGGGAGCAGATGAGCTGTTGGGAGGGTTAGGGTGATAAATCACAGGCCGTCAGAACCTAGAGGACCCTCCAAGGAGAAGTTTCCTGTTCTACGAAGAGAGGCTCAAAGGGATCTGTTGACTTACTGAGAGTCAGTCAGACTAGTGGCAGGGTCCTGGAAGCAGGGACAGTACTTTTCCTGATACCAGCATCTTGTGATATGGGTAGGAATTCTTTCTTTTTTCCATCCAGCTATGGCTCCATCTACTCTTGTCCCTTGACTTACTCACCTTTCCTGCCATCTGTCTACTCTTCTGTCAACCCACCCAGCCAGCCTCTCTTTCTGTCCATCCACCTACCCAACCATCTATCCATATATTGATCAATATGTTAATCAAACCACCAACACAGCCATCCTGTCTCTGCCAATGCACCAGCCCACCTATCCACCCATTTACCCATCCACTACCCTTTGATCCATCTGTAGCCTCCTAACCTGTTTTCTTTCCCTCTGTCCACTTCTATATCTCTCCTCTGATCTGATCTGTTTTACCTGTCTCTTGTTCCATCCGCCCATCTGTCCGTCCATCCATCCATCTATCCATCTACTCAGCCAGTTGTCCACCTGTCTATCCTTCCAGTTAACATTTAGAGGGCCTGTTCTATGCCAGGTGCTGTACTGGGTGCTGGGGTCACAGAAATAAATGAGACGAGACGCTCCTCTTATCTACGAGGAGCTCACAGTTGATTGTAGGTTCCTTCTCTGATCTCATTTCTTCTGTCTCTCTCTTCCTCTGCTTCAGCTGCATAGGCTGCTTTCTGTCCCTTGAACATCCCAAGCCAGTCCTGCCATGTGGGCTTTGCCCAGTGGGCCCCTGCTGCCGGAAAGCCCTTGTCCACAGAGTCCTCAGACTGCTCCCTGCCGTGCCGTGCCCCTCCTCACCTGTCCCTTCCTGATGAGCCTTCTTGTGACCATCCTAGAACTGTAGACCTTCTCCAGACCCCTGTCCTGCTTGCTTCTCTCCCAACATTTGCCAGCATTTGCCATGTTACACATGTACCTGTTTCCTGTCTTCCTGTTCTCCCTCTTCAGATAGATGGTAAACACCACGGGGTGGAGGCTTTGTTCTGTTCTTTGCTGTATTCTCAGAGCCTAAGACGAACAGTGCTTGGTACACAGTAGGCGCTCAGTAAATACTCGTTAAATGAATGAATGAATCTTGAGAAATGCTAGAATGATAGGGAATGGGAAAAGAGCTATGGATGAAATAGGAGGTGGTGGTCAAGCCATCTTGGGGGCCTTCCAGGGTTCTGGAGAGCTGGAAGCCAGGAGGGGCAGGAGTGAGGGCTAGGATGCTGGAGAAGAAAGTCTGGCACAGGGGATTGTGGCTACAGGTGTGGACTGGAAACTGCAAGTTTGCGGGAATTCGGTGAGGCCATGGGTAGGACAGAAGATGGACAGCTGCCCAGCCCTGTGACCGCTGTGTAGGACTTTGAGATCAAGAGTACAGACGGGACAAGGCTCTGTGGGATGCAGTGACGTAGGGGAAGGGGACCTGGCCCTACACCTGGATCTCCTGCCCACTCAGAGGTTGGCTCTGGAGGAAGGGACCCTGGCAGGCTGAGCATCAGTGGGCTCTTGAGAGAGTTTCAGTGAGGCCAGAGTGACTTCTATGCCAGTGTGTTTGTCTACAGCATGGCACTTGCGTGTGACTGCGGTTGCATACACACACGCCTACGTGAACACAGCACTTACCCATGACTGCAGGTCACACACGTGTGTGATGCACCTTCTTTGCTCAGCCTTGGGGTTTGCTGACACTCTCTGAAGATGGCCCTGGCCTGGCCCCATCTGCTGTGTGCAGCCACTCAGGAGGCGCCTGAGCCGAAGCCCTTCCTCATCACAGACCCTGACCCCAAGAGGCCAGGGTTTCCAGCATGGTCCTCTCAGCCTTCTTACCTTTGGACCTTTGGGTCCCCCACATCAATACCAGGCCAGGGATGTGTGTATGTGTGTGTGTGTGGGGGGGGCCGAGGCTGGTGACCCGCATGGTTGAGGGGCAGTTCAGGTCAGGTGGAGGATGTGGCCCTCCATCAGCTCCTGAAACTCCCCTCAGAAACCCGGGAGGACCGGACGAAGCGCCTTTTCCGCCACTACACAGTGGGCTCCTATGACAGCCTCACCTCACACAGGTACAGGTGGAGGCGGGTGGGCAGGTGGGCAAGGGCAGGCATGCATGCGGATGGGATGTCAGACATGGAGGGAGGATGTACGCTGGTTGAGGAGGCCTGGGGATGAGAAGGTCAGAGGACGGGAGGTGCTACCCAGCCCACTGCTATCTTCTGCCTTCCTGTGTGGTCCAAGGGCAGCTGGCGGGGTGGGCTGTGCCTGTGGGGTCCTGTTTAGGGCACACCCAGGGTTGGCCTGGCCTGCTGTGCTCTCTGGCAGGGCTCTCCTCACCCCTCCCTGCTTTCCTCCACCAGTGATTATGTCATTGATGACAAGGTGGCCGTCCTACAGAAACGGGACCATGAAGGCTTTGGTTTTGTGCTCCGGGGAGCCAAAGGTAATGAAGGATAGGTGGCAGCATGAGTGTGTAGGGCTGAAGTGTCAGGCCAGCAGGGCTGCACATTGCCCGGGTATTTCTGGTCTCTGCTCCTCCTCTCTGCTCTCCTTCCAGCCTCACCCCTGCCCCACTCCCTCTGTCCCCGCGGGTTTGGCCCCTGCCCCCTTGCCTTGCCGCCCCACCCCGCCTTGCCCCTCTGCTCTGACTGTATTCTTGGTCTGGAATGTCTCGGTACAAGGCCGTAGTCCCTTGGCCCTGGCGGTCTCCAAGACCTCTACTGGAGCATGTGTAGTGGAGGGGGAGGCCTTTGTCACGGGGCCAGGGGAGGATCTGTACCCTGGGCAGCCCTGCCCGCGGCCCCCTGCTCCCAGGATGCCCTGCCTCAGGGAACCTTTGTTGAGCATGGCGAACCACCTGTGGGAGGTTCCTGTGTGGCAGCTGCTCCCAGCTGGGCCATGGTCCCTAACGCCCTCCCCGCACCCCTGCCCTGCAGCAGAGACCCCCATCGAGGAATTCACGCCCACGCCCGCCTTCCCTGCGCTCCAGTATCTTGAGTCGGTGGATGTGGAGGGTGTGGCCTGGAGGGCCGGGCTGCGCACAGGAGACTTCCTCATCGAGGTGAGGCTCATCCTTACCTGTGCAGTCAGGTGGGGCGCTGACCTCCGAGCCCCGAGGTGGACACACCTGGCACATCCCCACCACGCGCCTGTCTGTCCCAGGTGAACGGGGTGAACGTGGTGAAGGTTGGCCACAAGCAGGTGGTGGCTCTGATCCGCCAGGGCGGGAACCGCCTCGTCATGAAGGTTGTGTCTGTGACAAGGAAGCCCGAAGAGGATGGGGCTCGGCGCAGAGGTGAGGGGCCAGGCTTCAGACCTCTGTGCTCAGACTGTCCCCTCTGACGCCTGACTTTAGACCTTTGACCCCAGGCCCACGTTCCTCTCCCCACCCCCTGACCCTAGACTGTTGACGTCAGACGCCTCAACCTAGGTAGAGTGTCTGCCTTCAGGGCCTGGGTGCCTTCCTGACCCCCATGTCAGACCGCCAGAACACCAGCCCCGGCCCCCAGCCTCTGACCCCTGACCCCACTTGCCCCTCCTCAGACCCCCACCCCCTCCTTCCCGGCCGTCCCCCCAGCCCCTGGCGAGGAAGAGCCCTCCTTCCCGACACTGCCAGCAGCTGCCTGGAGGCCGGGGTTGCCATAGCAACTGTGAGGTTGACGCTGCCGCCGCTTATTGTCGGAGGGAAGGGGGAGGCGGCACCTGAGGGAAGAGGAAAAGCGTCTTCTCCCCGCGACGTCGCGGCACAGCCTGGGCCTGGGAGGCCCTGCCAGCCTGGGCTGCCCGGCCCCGGTCCCAGCTCGGCTGCCCACAGCCCAGTCCCCAAGGGGCAGTGGCCTCCAGGGCCTGGGGAGAACCCCGGAGCAGCAGAGGCCCTGCCTGCCGGGAGACCCCTCCCAGCCCCCACCTCATGGCTCTGGTGCCCCCTGGCTCAGCCCTCAGAGCCTGCTGGGTGGGCACTCAGGCGTGAGCTGGCCGGCACTGTGACCCCCACTTGGGCCCTTGACCACTTGCCTCCTGAGGCCCCAGCCAGCTACCCTGGCCCCGCCGGGCCCTTGGCACCCCCTGAGCTCCCAGCGCCATGAAGAAGTTTGCATCTAGCCGCAGCCTGAACAAGATCCTGGCACAGTGCGACTCATCCTCACGGGAGTACGAGGAGATCCAGGCGGTGGAGCGCAAGTGGCACCTGCACCTAGCCACGCCGCGCTGCCTGCTGCTGGACAGGAGGTCCAAGGCCTCCCTCTTCTTTGCAGCCCCACCGCCCCCCAAGAGGGCCCCCAGCACCACGTTGACTCTGCGTTCCAAGTCCATGACGGCAGAACTTGAGGAACTTGGTGAGCAGCAGGGGTGGACAGTGGGCAGACAGCCCAGGGTGGGAGGCCAGGCAGTGTCAGCTGGGGCCATAGCTAGGCAGAGACAGAAGGGAGGAAGGACAGACATATGGACAGGTCAAAGGTAAATGGGTGGGTGCTGGAGTGGTGAGGAGGGGAACGGCTTGCAGATGGCATGAGGGCTGGAGATGGGCAGGAAGCAGGACCTGGCCTACCAGTATGTTTGTGTGCATGTGCACCTGCTGCCTCTGGCTCTGCACACCTTCAGTTTGACTTTACTCCTTCACTGCATCAGAGTGAGGAAGGAGCAGGGCTCCTGGGCCCTGTCACAGCTCTGCAGGCACTAGCTGTGTGATCTTTGTGCTTATTTTTGCCTCCTTAGCCCCTGTTCACTCGTCAGCTAAGGAGGGGTTACAATGAGCTGCTGACCTTATAGGGCTGTGTGACCATCACTAGTGTGATGATGGGACAGGCCCCCGTGAGCTTCAAGAGACAAATAAGAGTGTGTCAGGGCTTTGACGGGGCATGTTGTGGGCATGATTCTGGGATGACCCCCAATAGCCTCACTGTGGGCATGTCTTGATATATGTGACCGTTAGTAGCTTCATCATAGGCATGTCCAGATAAATATGACTGTGTCCTGACATATGTGGCAGTTAACGATGGGTATGTCTTAATATACATGACTGTTGGCATGCTCTATCTTCCTGTAATTCAAACCCAGTTCTAGTCCCAGACTTTACTGTGGCTCTAGCCTTAGAAGCAATGCTGCCTCTGGTCCTGGGCTGAGTTCTGACATAGTCCTGGCCACAGGAATGGCCCCGATCCTGGTTCTAGACTGACCCTCAATCCTGGGTTCAGGCTTTGTTCTTCCCCAGCCATGGAAAGAACACTTACCTGTCCCCCAGAATTACTGCTGACCTTATTAATAGAGTGATCCTTGACCCTGTCCTGGCCACAGGTTGAGCCACCTTCCCCCTCCCCGCCACCCCATTCCAAGCAGGTACTCTTGACTGCAGTGTAGGAGGAGGAGGGCAGCCACCAAGATAGACCGGGCATACTTTTCTTCCCCATAAATATTCTGAATAGAGTAAAACTCAAAAATAGATAGCTAACTCAAAACAAAGGAAGAGGAATTTCCCAGGTCTCAAGAATGAAGAGAGAAATTAGTTAAAGTGAGAGGAAGTTAGTGTCCAAAAAGGCTTGGGACAGTGTATAGACCCTAAGGGCAGTGGTCGGGGCTCTGAAGCTTCTGCAAAACCAAGACACGTAGCCGTGAACCCATGAGGAGTGGGAAAACTGGAACTGAGCCCAGGGACGGGCATTAGCATCAAAAGAAATGGAAATCATAGAAGAAAAAGAAAGACACAAAATAAGGTGTTTAAATACAATGTTTGGGATGCCTGGGTGGCTCAGTGGTTGAGCGTCTGCCTTCAGCTCAGAGTGTGATCCTGGAGTCCTGGGATCAAGTCCTACATCAGGCTCCTTGCATGGAACCTGCTTCTCCTCCATCTGCCTATGTCTCTGCCTCTCTCTCTGTGTTTCTCATGAATAAATAAATAAAATCTTAAAAAATGCAATGTTTAAGGAAACTAACAACTCATAAAGGACAGGACAGTACAAAAAAAAAAAAAAAGAATAAGCAGATTTTAAAAGGACTGTTATTGAAACAAAAAGTATAGTCCCTGAGATGAAAAAAAAAAAAATCCATGACTGAGATAAACAGTATACTAGATTCAATTGAAGAAAGAAGCCGTGAATTAGAAGATCATTCTGAGGAAATTACCCAAAATGCAGCACAGAAAGTAGGGAGATGCAAACTATCAAAAGCAGAGAAGAGATAATGGAGGACAAGTGAGAATATCCGGGTCTAACGAGAATTCCAGAGGGAAAGAATAAACTGATTGGGGAAGAGGCAATATTTGTAGAGTAAATGGCTAAGAATTTTCTGAAATTGAACAAGGACATGAAATTCTATTTTGAAGAGGTTCCAAGCAAGGCAATAAAAACAAATCTACATCTAGATCTGTCATAGTAAAACCTCACGACCCCACAGACAAAAGAAAATTTTTACCTACCAAAGCAGCTGGATAACTCAGAAAGGATCAATGGCTAGAATGGCAGCAGACTTCTCATCAGCAATAGTAGATGCTAGAAGACGATGGAAAAATAACCTATAAGTCTTGAATCAAAAAAGCCTTTCCACCTAGAATTCTATACCCAGCTAAACGTGCTCATTGAAGAGTGAGGCAGAGAGGCCAGTAGACCTTTGGCCTCAGGGTCACAAGGGTCCAAGACTAGCCATGGGGAACTGATCCATCACACTGATGGAGGCTCTAAACTGATCAGTAAACCAGTACCAGTGGGTGGCTGGGTCTGGCTAGACACCAGACCAAGGCTGTAGTGGGTGGGTCCTGGGAGTCTCCTTCCAGAGGCTGTCATGTCATGTCACGTAGCCATGTTCAGCTACATGTTCAGAAGGGACCCTCCGAGTTCTGCTTGAAGAGGTGCATGGGCATCTAGGGACCAGGGGACTGAGCCCCGTGGAAACAGAAGAGTGGCCTTCTGCTCTGTGGGGTGCTTCTGTGTGAAGAAACCAGTGAGTAGAAGAAGAGCCTCCTTCCTCTCTGCACTGGTCTGGGGCACTTCTGCTGCTGGGTGGCAGGATTAGTCTACACACCCTTGTCTTCCAGAGGGGCTCGCTCTTGCTGCCTCACGTCAGCATTGTTTCCACCAGGTTTTACCCAAGCAGAGTCTGGGGGAGGACAAAGGGACAGCTTAGCACAGAGCCATCACCCATAATGCTGAGTGAGGGGTCATAGCTTTTATTGAAGCTGGACCCAGACTCTCTATGTAGCTCCCTTCAGAGAAGGAGACGCCATTGCTGCCCCTGGAGGAGAGCTGTTCTGGGAAGCCAGACCACTGGCTGACTTTCTCTAGGTTTGAGGAAGCCAGGCCAGCATCAGGGTTTCCCCAGGTACCCGAGGGATCACCCCATGATCCAGCACTTGTGCTTTTATAAGACGGAAATAAGACCTGTTGGTTCATTACCAGCATAAACATGCCAGCTCTCCATTGCACTGTTGAGAAGTGATAGAAGCTGTTAGGGTGCTGTGGTCTATTGAGAGGATGACCTGAACATCTGGAAAGAAAGGAAGTGTGAGGCCACAGAAAAAGCAGGTGGCAAAGGTGGGAGCTCATGCCCAAGTGGCTTCTTGCTGCTCGGTGGGTGTTGGGGAGAAGTCAGGTCCTGCAGGAGGTCTTCGAGAAGAGGTAAAGAGCATCCTGGTGGGAGATGGTGTGGGCAGAGGCGATGCCCAGAAAATGAGGGCCTGGGGTGGCTGGCAGAAATGGGAACGAGAGGAACAGGTTGGGGTAGAAGCTCTCCTTGTAAGTGGGGTGGCAGGAGGAGGAGGAAAGGTGGGACACTCTCCGTGCCCTTCGGCATGAGGGGGACTCCTGTGGTCACCACATGTTCATCTGCTTGAACCAGTAATATGCTGGGGCTGCAGACACAGTGGAGACTCTGGGCAGGGAGGGCCTCGGAGGGTCTGAGCCCCTCCTGTCCATCTGCTTTCTGGAGAAGTCTGGAACTTTTGGGTCACTTTTTCTCTTGCGATGAGAATGCCAGGGCAGGTGCCATACCCGCGTGTGGTTCTTGATTGGCTGTGGTCTGGCAAACACATGGGCCTGCCCCTTGCTGGAAACGCACTGCACAGAACACTCAGGGGTGATCACTGAAACTGTCAGTGGCCCCTGAACTTGGGTGTTTGGCGGAGAGGGGTTGCCTTTTTTATGAACAGTTGATGGAACCAAGTGTATGTGGCCATCTGCACATGTGCGTGCATGTCTGTGTGTGCATGAGCGCATCCATGCATGCGTGTGAGTGGAAGTGCATGAATGTGTGTGCACGCGCTCATATGTGCACGTGCACAAGCATATGTGCCTGCTCGTGGTGGTTTCTGCCTTGAGTTTCAAGCCATATACCAACTCGGCATTTGGGCATAGCTGCCCCTTAGGGTCTGATGGGGGGTGTAGGCCGGGCGTCGCAGGGAACCTGGGAGGTCCTGGCTGTTGGGAGGGCTGCGAATGTATGTGAGGGAAATATGGGAAGTGGGAGTGGGAAGGGGCCCGGATGCTGAGGGACGAAGCCTGCCTCTTACCCCTTTGCTTTGTTTCTTGATTGCAAGCCTCCATTCGGAGAAGGAAAGGGGGTGAGTCATCTGCTGGGTCCCCAACTTTACCTGATCCCTGTACAGGGAAGTTTCCGTTCAAGTCAGGGGGGCCTAGAAGCTGGGGCTGTGCCTCCCTGTTGACCTTGTCCCTGAGGATCTGGTGTGGGTACAGTGGAGGGAGCTGGGGAGGGATGGAGGGGGAGTTCCCAGGGGTGTGGCTCTGTGGGGATGTGAGGGCCCCAGAGGCAGCCTGGGGAGGCAGAGCAGTGCCACTTCCTGGAGCTGGGTGGGGTAAGGGTTTAGCGGGCCCAGCTGGGGGTCTGCTCAGCTCGGGCCTATGCTTTCTTGCTGTTTTCTGGGGGCTCCTGTGCCTGATGCGTGGATCCCATTTCTGTGCCGACTCATTGTGGGGTCAAGTCCAGGGCTGCTGACAGTGCCTTCTGAGCAGGGGTCTGGGCCCTGTAGCATGGGAAGGGGAGCTTGGAGGCCCTCTGCCCAACATAGCCTGGGCTGCTGACCTCACCGCCCCCTGCCCCTCTAGCAGTTCCCTGTGTGCTTCCAGGCTCCTTCCTATATGTGTCCAGCCTCCATGTGGGGGCAGAGTCTGAGGTCCTGCATCTGGTGAGGTCTCAGGATCTGGCCTTTGCCAGCCTCCTCCATGTCTCGAGTGGACAGGAGACTCTTCTTCGGCTGAATAGGAGTCAGAGCCAGATGGAAGCCTGAGGTGGCTTTGTGGTCTCAGGCACGTGTCTGTGTGCCTGGTGTCTGCTCCTCACTTTGCCGTGCCAGGGACACACTGGTGCCCCGTGTCTGGGCCCTGACTCTCCAGCATGGCCTGCAACCTGACCCTCAGAGCTCTCCTGTTGCCCCTCCCCCAGTGCCAGGTGAAGTGCTCTCCAGGTATTAAAGCTAGGTACCCTCTAGGGACGCTTTCCTTCGCCCTGTGAGACAGACACACAAGCTATTTCTGGAACAGTTTGGTTGTGTCCTTAGCTCATTAGCGGGGCTCCCAGGGTGTTATGCTGTGGCCTGTGCACTTCTTTCAGTTGTAATGGAAGTGTAAGGGAAGTGACATGATAGTGCATCACTCCTGTGGCCCCTCATTCCTGCTCGGGCTCCGGTGGCTTCAGCATCTGTGTCCCCACCTCATGCGGGATCCTTACACCCAGTGTATGTGAGGCTGACAGGAGTGTCCCTTCCCAGTGCCCCAGACCTGCTTCCTAATGGATCTTATTTTCTTTTTTAAGTGTGTAAGATAATTTATTTAAGAATTTATTTTCTAGGGGCACCTGGGTGGCTCAGTGGTTGAGCGTGACTCCAAGGTCCCGGGACCGAGTCCTGCACTGGGCTTCCTGCATGGGGCCTGCTTCTCCTTCTACCTGTGTCTCTGCCTCTCTCTCTGCGTCTCTCATGAATTAAAAAAAAAAAAAAAAAAAAAAAAAAAAAAAAGAGGTATTTTCTAATAATGGTGGGGATTGTTGTCAAGCTCACCAGGTCGTAGTTTGCAGAATTCTTGCTTCTTTCCCTTCTGGAAAGCATTCTTGTCGGGGCCCAGCACTGTTCTCCATGTCCAGTGGTACTTGCTCTGCTGACTTCATGTGCACACTGCTTGGTTTCACGTGGGCCTAGAGATGCGGCTTCTACACCCCACGTGCCCCACGGAAATGTTTCCTCTCCACTCATGTCTTTATGTCTGCAGTTCCTGGATAACATGGTTGTGAAGTCTGATTTCTTACTGGATCTGTGGTCTGGAGCACTTTCTCTCTCAGAGCTTCATTTCTTGGGTAAAACAAGGGCAGTATCAGCATCTTCTTTGTATGGTTTTAAGGGATGAAGGGTCATGGGAAGTTCTTCTAACTGGAAGTCACCAGGGACTGAACGAAGGGTAGTGATGGTGATTTAATCTTCCAAAGGGAAGTTGCCTGCTTCATCACCCAGACAAGAGGACGGCCCTCTCACGAGCCCTCCCCGCGGCGCTGGGAGCCACCCACGGGGCCTGCGAGCTGGTCTGCAGGTGGATTTGTTGAACTCCCGTGTTCTTTGGGGCCCAGGCTGGGTGCTTGGGACACGCAGGGGAGAGGATGGGCTCTCCTGGGAGCCCGCGAGCTCTGCAGGAGTTGAGGTGTAGTGTGTCTTCAGTGCTGATGCTGAGCCAGGCGGAACTGGAGCGCTTCTTGCGTGTGGGCCCGTTCTTACAGCCATCGCTGAAGCAGCTGCCATTTTCACAACTGCTTCATCAGATAAGGAAACTGAGTCACAGGGAAGTTAAGTCAGGACAGACTCCGTACGCCGAACGGGTCTGGCCTGGGCTGGGTGCTGGCGGCTGGAGGGGCTGACTTCTTTCCCCTGGCAGTTGCTGGGTGGGCTGCAGAGGGAGAGCCAGGCGGAGCCGGGGAGGTGTTGGCGAGGTGACAGGGCCCTGGTGACAGGCCAGGCTGGCCCCGACACAGGCCTCTGGGGTTGGCAGAGGCTCAGGGATGAGTGGGGTGCCGTGGGGCCGCCGAGGCTCGGGAGCTGGCCCCACCGCCGCTGCACAAGCTGCACCCGACGCACGACCCTCGTGCCCGCAGAACTGCTGGTTCTCACACACGTGCTTAACAAAATTTTCAAGTCACATGGATAATCGAAAGCCCCACTTTAAAAAACATTTAACAGTGTTAATAAAAAAAACAAGCAAACAGAGCTTTTCTTTATGATGGATTTGGGAAGAAGGCTGCGTAAGGCCTCCTGGTGCCTTTGCCTGGCTCTGGCCTCGTTTGCCTCGCAGGACTGCCGGGAGTCCCTCCAGCCCCCCACTCCCCAACCCCCACCCCTCCCCCGCCAGCATCGTCCTCTCCTCCCACTTCCCACCCATCGCAGGGCTGCTTCTCTGTGGATGAAGTTTTTTGGGCCTCCTGGTCTCAATGGGAGTCGTCTTTTTAGGTCCCTCACCCGGGACTGTGACTTATGTCTTCAGCAGTATCCCATCCATCCGTTCCGGGCTTGTTCTGTCTTCGGTGGGCACCTGCTGTACATTGGGCCTTGTCCGGGGTTTGTCCTGGGCCTGTCCTGGCCCTTGTCCTGGCCCTTGTCCTGGGCCTTGTCCTGGCCCTTGTCCTGGGCCTTGTCCTGGGCCTTGTCCTGGGCCTTGTCCTGGGCCTTGTCCTCCAGGAACGGCTTAGCTTGTGGTGCAGCAGAGCCACAGACACACGAGAGACGCCAGGTGCTGAGGACAGGACGGGGCGAAGGGAAACAAGTTCAGGAAGCCTCTGGGCTCCAAGCATGCTGTCCCCCTCCCCCACCCCCCAGTCCTCTCCCTCGTGGCCAGTCAGGCATGTCCTGGAGTGCAGTGGTGACCTGGACGCCCCTGAGCCCGCGGCGGCCCAGCTGGGGTGGGACTCAGAGGGGATGCGTGCTGCTTGGCTCCCAGGCTCCCCAGGCTCGGGTCCGGAGGAGGGGGCGCAGGGTGCCGGGCCCCGGGGGGAGGATGCAGCAGTGGGGCCACACGGGCATGGGGCAGGTTTGGCATCCACGTGGCTGAGTGGTGCCTCCCTCGGCTGTGCAGAGAAGCTGGATGAGATCCTGGCCGCTGCCACGGAGCCGACCCTGAGGCCAGACATCGCGGATGCCGACTCAAGAGCCGCCACTGTCAAACAGCGGCCCACCAGTCGGAGGATCACCCCTGCCGAGATCAGCGTAAGTCGCCCCAGCAGCTTTGGGGCCCGGGGAGGCAGGGGGTGGGGGGAGCTTGGGGGTCCGAGCTCCATGGCCCCTGCAGGCTGGCTGTGCATTTTTCTGGGGTGGGAGTCCATCACTTGGCCCCTGCTCTCCAGGGCTGGGGGTGAAGGGCCCCGTGGCTTCCCTTGCACGCAGGGCATCAAGCCCCCACAATGGCCCCAGTTTAACATCCCACTGAGCTCTCCTCACACTGTGGGTTTCAGGAGCCCCTGCACAGCCACACCCTGCACCACCTAGAACCCCCCAGCCCTGTGGGGGCACCTCTTGTGGCCACTCCTCCAGCCACATCCGCAGTCACCCTACCCAGTGCTCCACGCTCCCTGTGGGCAGGGCCTGCTCGCAGTCCTGGCTCAGGGCTCCGTCGGTGCCAGTGCCCCTGGGGTGGTGTATGTTTGGTCCCAGGCTCAGGAGCATGGCTGGGGCTGGGTGGAGACCTGGGGGCCCCGGTGCCCCAGAACCTCTGTATAACCCACCAACTCCCACAGTCTCTGTTTGAGCGCCAGGGCCTCCCAGGCCCAGAGAAGCTGCCCGGCTCCCTGCGGAAGGGGATTCCACGGACCAAGTCTGTAGGTACGGTGGGAACGGTGGATGTGGGACTCGACGACCCTGTCTCCCAACCCTCTACTGGGGTTTCCAGTTTTGCCCTGAGAACTGCTCTCCCAGGTCACAGCCCAGGAATCTCCTTCTTTGTGAACATATGTGGGTCAGTCCTTCCCCCAGTCCAGAGACACTGTGCGGAAGAGACCTTGACGCTTCCTTTCTCCATCCACTGTCCCCCTGTCCAGCAAGAGACCCCTGCCCCCCATCCACCTCTCCCCGTCCAGCATGTGCCCCCTGCCCCCCCGTCCACCTCTCCCTGTCCAGCGTGTGCCCCCTGCTCCCCACCCACCTCTCCCCATCTGGCGTGAGCCCCCTGCCCCCCCATCCACCTCTCCCCGTCCAGCATGTGCCCCCTACCCCCCATCCACCTCTCCCCGTCTGACGTGAGCCCCCTGCCCCCCCCGTCTACTGCTCCCAGTCTAGCATGTGCCCCCCGCCCTGCCCCATCCACTGTTCCCCCCACCTCACCTCCTGTCCACCTTTACCCGTCGACCTCTCCCCATCCAGCATGTGCCTCCTGCCCCCCCATCCACCTCTCCCCATCTAGCGTGTGCCCCCTGCCCCCCCCATTCACCTCTCCCCATCCAGCTAAGCTCCTTCGCTCCCCGTCCAGCGTGCCACCTTCCTGTACCTTCCGTGGACACCAGCATCCCTCTCCCTATGTCCTCTACTCCTACCCTGGGTGCCTCCTAGACTTCCCCTTCCCTTGAACCTGCCTGGCCGCGCCCCCCCCCGCCCCCCGTACTTCTCCATACTTCTCCATATCTCTCTTCTTCCCAGAAGGCGCCTATACCTGCTGCCACCTGTCCCTCTCCTGCTCCTCAGCCCGGGGCAGGCTAGCTCTATCCATACCTAAAACTGACCGTGCTCTCACCCGGGGGTTCTCAGGGCACTCCTTCCGGTGGACACATGACCTCTCTTACCTCAACTAGCATTTGATATGTTTGTCTCTTCCTCCATGACAGTCACCTTCCCAAGGCTTTAGGACATTTCTTGGTCCTTCCCTCAGTTCTTAGGCTTTACCTATTCAGTCTTTAATGCCCCTCCCCCCCAAACCAAATGTAGGTCTTTCTCAAGGCTGTGTCCTTAGCCTTTTTGCCTTCTGCACCTGTCTCCTTGGGACCTCATGCCCCACAGCTACTGTCACACCCCACACTTAGCCATCTCTCTTGATCCCAGATGGGGTCATCTCACAAGCCCCACCCAGTGCTTGTCACTCTAGGCATCTAATTCCCCTCCCCTGCCCACCTGTCCATCCATTCAGTGACCAGTCCACTTGTCCATCTATCTACCTTGTCCACTGTGCCACATCCATCATCTGTTCACCATCATAGTAAACACCTATTTAACACTGTCACATTGTGTTTTATGGACACTGGTTCATTTAATACTTCAATGACCCTGTTGAGGTGATATTACAGATGAGGAAGCAGGTAAAGAGGTAAAATGACTTCCCCAAGGTCACACAGCTGCCTCCCCTGTCTTCTGGTAAGACCCGAGGCCACCCGACTGTCCAGATCTGGCCAAAGGGGGCTTTCTGTAGAGAAGATACCACCCACAGCCCTCTGGTTGACCCCCAGTGGGCTCTTCATTGCCTTGGGGGCCTGGGCACCTGCCCTAGCCCTAACCTACTTCATCTGGGGACATTTGTCTCTGTTTCCCTCTTACCTGGGTGTACCAGAATTTGCTGTTCTGCACTTGGCCTCGTTCTGCCCAGAGGGCCTCTCTTAGCGCGGCCCCGGTGCAGCTCAGTGCTGTCCTGCAGGGTGTGAGCCTCTTGATTCCTCCAGACCCTCCTGTGCTCAGTCCATGATTGAGTGAGACGGGTTCATCTTTGGTTCCCTTGGCCTGGCCTGCTGCTCGTCACCAACATGCATGTTGGCCAAGGTTCTCACCTCTTGTGGCCATGGGCACATGATTCAGTCCTTGAAACCTCAGGGTCCCGATCTAGAAACTTGAGAACTGTCTAGTGCCTGCCTTCAGGGCTACCCTGAGCTCACCCAGTGGGCTGCACTCAGGCTGAGTCCAGGCAACAGTGGCTGATACTGGAGAAGTGCTTGCTACTATTCGTTGGGCGGAGGGCCCTACCCCACCTTGGCTGGTATCACAACACATTCCCCATTTCATCCCGGGCAAGTGACTTGTCTTCACCCTAGGTTATAATTTGGCATGCCAAATCTGCATCTTTTAGGAGCACCAGCTTTTGTGGAGTTCTTTTCTGTCTCACACACAGGGTTGTGGGTGCTCAGTAGGTGACTCTTTGCTGCCCAGTAAATGCAGTAGGGAGGAGACCCCGAATGAATGAACCCAGCACAAGGTCTGTGTCCAGTGGTGGGGGTCTTTGGAAAGCAGACCTATACATGATAGCGATGCTCATGACTTCAGCCACCTTCCTGGGATGCTTCTAGGTGCACAGCTCTGTGCTGTAGGCTTTAAATGGCTCCAGCTCTGGCAGTCCCACAATGGGGGCCAGCATTTCTCCTGAGATTAGGAAATGGACATGCCAAAAGGTCAAGGAATGTCAGATGGTTACTACTAATGCTAGAGCTCAAGCTTCAGCGTTTACTTGAGAGCCCCCCCTTTGCTGTGCCGGGGGTGCAGGAGCTGTCATGCAGGATGAGGGGCCTGAGCAGACCGCCTTGGTGGCTAAAGGAGGGGTGGCTGAGAATAGGCAATCTGTATTGTAGTGAGTCCGTAAAAATGTGACCAAGCACAGGGTGAAGCCAGGTGTAGATTCCCAAGGCCCTTTACCGGAGACCCGTGTGTATGTCAGCACTGGGGCCATCCATCCACTCTCCTCAGATGGTGCTAACACTGCAGCCTAACCGCACACACCGACTGCACAGGTATCCACATTGTGTCCACAGGGCCACTAGGGAGGACTTGCCAGGTTTAGCCAGGCAGCAGGACAGCGCGAGCCCTGAGCATCCCAGCCCTGCTCTTGCACAGGCCCTAACTCTTGCACACTGAGGCAGGCAGAGTGCGTCATGTTTTAAGTCTTGCTCATGAGAAAATTGAGTTTCAGAGGGGCCCGGGGCTTGGCCCAGAGGCAGTGGGACTGAAGCATGTATTAGGTGCTTAGTCTACAAGTCCATTTTAGTTCTTCCTCCTTCCTCCACACCCAGCCACTAAGCTTACGGCAGTGACAAGCAGTGTCTCCCAGTCAGTCCACTTGGGTTTTTGGGATGGAGCCTCTCAGGGCTTGTCTTTTCACAAAGCACCTCCTCCCCTGGGAACCAGCTCTCTTTCTGCCAGATGCATGGTTCAGCTGGCCACAGTCCCGCTGTCCCTTTGAGCACAGCCAGTGCATCACTCCCACTCTGGGAGAGCGTCCCCCTAATTTCTGACTGCCTCCCTTCCTGCCCTCTCTGGTTGCCACTGGGGCACACCTGCTGGTTCCACTGTTGTGATGTGGCCCTGCTCGGTCTTGGATGGAAGCCCTGCACCAGCCACCTACCTCTTCTTTGCAGTTCTGTCTTCATGACTGGGGGGTCCTTCTTTGGGCCCTCAGTGCAGTGGGGCTTGGGCAGCTCTTGGCCCTAACCTGGGCTGTCGGAGTTTCCGTCCTCTCGGTTGTTGGTGGAGCCCTCCTCTGCCTTACATCTGAACTAATTAATACCTCTCCCCAGGTCTTCCCAAGAACCCTCCCAAGCCAGCAGGGGCCCCCGGGGTGCAGAGCCTGGGTATCTAGGGAGGAGCCCGGACTGGGGGGCTCTGCTCAGATTCCCTATTCTGGGCTCCCCGTGTCCCCTTTTGCTTTCCAATCCCAGCCTCCGCACCCTGCGGGACCCCGTTGTCCCAGTCTGGTTAGAGCTTCCCGCCAGGTTCTCAGGGGGTGTCTTCGCAGCTATTGCTGCCTGGGACGCTCTGCTCCGTCTGCAGGATGGGCCGCGGGTCTCACTGGATCCCCTCTGTCCACAGGGGAGGATGAAAAGCTGGCGTCCCTCCTGGAGGGGCGCTTCCCGAGGAGCACGTCCATGCAAGATTCCATGCGCGAGGGCCGAGGCATCCCGCCACCCCCCCAGACTGCACCGCCCCCCCCACCAGCCCCCTACTACTTCGACTCGGGGCCGCCCCCCGCCTTCTCGCCTCCGCCGCCCCCGGGCCGCGCCTATGACACTGTGCGCTCCAGCTTTAAGCCCGGCCTGGAGGCGCGCCTGGGTGCAGGGGCCACGGGCCTGTACGAGGCCGGGGCGCCCCTGGGGCCGCTGCCCTACCCTGAGCGGCAGAAGCGCGCGCGCTCCATGATCATCCTGCAGGACTCGGCGCCCGAGGTGGGCGACGTCCCGCGGCCACCGCCGGCCGTCACCCCGCCTGAGCGGCCTAAGCGGAGGCCGCGGCCGCCAGGCCCCGACAGCCCGTACGCCAACCTGGGCGCCTTCAGCGCCAGCATCTTCGCACCCTCCAAGCCCCAGCGCCGCAAGAGCCCCCTGGTGAAGCAGCTTCAGGTGGAGGACGCCCAGGAGCGCGCGGCCCTGGCCGTCGGCAGCCCCGGCCCGGGTGGTGGCAGCTTTGCCCGCGAGCCCTCCCCGACGCACCGCGGCCCTCGGCCCGGCGGGCTCGACTACGGCCCCGCTGACAGCCCCGGCCTGGCTTTCGGCGGCCCGGGGCCGGCCAAGGACCGGCGGCTGGAGGAGCGGCGCCGCTCCACCGTGTTCCTATCGGTGGGAGCCATCGAGGGCAGCCCCCCGAGCGCTGAGCTGCCCTCCCTGCAGCCCTCCCGCTCCATCGACGAGCGCCTTCTGGGCGCCGGCGCCGCCCCCACCACCGGCCGCGACCTGCTCCTGCCCTCCCCCGTCTCTGCTCTGAAGCCATTGGTGAGCGGCCCGAGCCTTGGGCCTTCAGGCTCCACCTTCATCCACCCGCTCACCGGCAAGCCCCTGGACCCCAGCTCGCCCCTGGCCCTGGCCCTGGCCGCGCGGGAGCGGGCTCTGGCCTCCCAGGCGCCCTCCCGGTCCCCCACGCCTGTGCACAGCCCCGACGCTGACCGTCCCGGGCCTCTATTTGTGGATGTGCAGGCCCGCGACTCCGAGCGAGGGGCCCTGGCCTCCCCAGCCTTCTCCCCAAGAAGTCCAGCCTGGGTCCCTGTGCCTGCTCGCAGGGAGCCGGAGAAAGCACCCCGGGAGGAGCGGAAGTCGCCGGAGGACAAGAAGTCCATGATCCTCAGTGTCCTGGACACGTCTCTGCAGCGGCCGGCTGGTCTCATCGTCGTGCATGCCACCAGCAACGGGCAGGAGCCCAGCGGGCTGGGGGCTGAAGAGGAGCGGCCGAGCACCCCGGAGCTGGCCCCCGCCCCTCCACAGTCGGCAGTGGCGGCGGAGCCCCTGGCTAGCCCCCGGGCGCAGCCTCCTGGCAGCGCCCCGCCGACAGACCCCGGGCCGGGCCAGGGCAGCTCGGAGGAGGAGCCAGAGCTGGTGTTTGCCGTGAACTTGCCGCCCGCCCAGCTGTCCTCCAGTGATGAGGAGACCAGGGAGGAGCTGGCCCGCATTGGGCTGGTGCCGCCTCCTGAAGAGTTTGCCAACGGGGTCCTGCTGGCCACCCCCCTTCCTGGTCCAGGTCCCTCGCCCACCACGGTGCCAGGCCCGGCCTCAGGGAAGCCGAGCAGCGAGCCCCCGCCTGCGCCTGAGTCTGCAGCTGACTCAGGGGTGGAGGAGGCCGACACGCGCAGCTCCAGCGACCCCCACCTGGAGACCACAAGCACGATCTCCACGGTGTCCAGCATGTCCACGCTGAGCTCAGAGAGTGGGGAACTCACTGACACTCACACCTCCTTCGCCGATGGACACACTTTTCTACTCGAGAAGCCACCAGTGCCTCCCAAGCCCAAGCTCAAGTCCCCGCTGGGGAAGGGGCCGGTGACCTTCAGGGACCCGCTGCTGAAGCAGTCCTCGGACAGCGAGCTCATGGCCCAGCAGCACCACGCCGCCTCTGCTGGGTTGGCCTCTGTTGCCGGACCTGCTCGCCCTCGCTACCTCTTCCAGAGAAGGTCCAAGCTGTGGGGGGACCCCGTGGAGAGCCGGGGGCTCCCTGGGCCCGAAGATGACAAACCAACTGTGATCAGTGAGCTCAGCTCCCGCCTGCAGCAGCTGAACAAAGACACACGCTCCTTGGGGGAAGAGCCGGTCGGTGGCCTGGGCGGCCTGCTGGACCCTGCCAAGAAGTCGCCCATCGCGGCAGCTCGGTGAGCAGGGCAGTGTGGGGAGGGTCCTGTCCCATGTCCATGGCCCCTCTGTGTTCTTCCCTCCGTGCCTCACGGCCTCCTCCATTCCCCTCCGTGGTCCCTTCTGTCCCATCCCCTACCCGTCTTTGGCACTCCTCCCTGTTCACTTCTGTCCTTGACTCGCCCTTGCTTTGTCAGGGATCTGAAATATCAGGGCTGCTGTTCTCTCCATCCTTGTTGGTGCTGGGAGTGGGAGCTGGGTACCCTGGAGGGACAGACCCAGGCAGGGCCCGAGCACCTCCCCGGCCCTCCCGGAGACTCCCCGCCTCAGGTTCACGTGGGCTCCTATTCTTTTGCTCCTGACTGAAGCTGCCTCTACTAGTCAGGGTCCTTCTGTGGTCCGTTCTGGAGTTCCCACCCGCTGCCCCCACCCCCGGTGGCCACGTGGCTGGTGCCCCCATTCCTGTATCTGCCTCCTGCCTTGCTTCCTTTCGAGGCTTAGAGTGCGCTGACTCCTTTTCCTTTGGGGTTCCCCCACCAGCTTCCTGTTTCCTGTCTCTCTGTTCTGCCTCAGTGTCCCTTAAGCACAGATTCGGGTGTACGATTTTCACAGCACATTCAGAAGTCACTCTTTGGTGGAAGTCACACCACCTCCGCACTCTCCATCTGCCCTCTTGCTTTCTCTGTACCTTCCCTGTCCTTCTGTCTTCTCTTCCCACCTCCTACCCGGGGTGGGGACTTGAAAGGGGAGGGGCTGAGCAAGGGGCTGGGGTGCTGCTCCCATAATGCTGCCAGAGCCCCTGGGCTGATCCCTCGGGTATCTCCTTGAGGACCCCCCTTCCCAAGGCTCTGTTCCTGAAGGGGATCCCCCTTGGGCCTGTGGGCTCCATGGACACTGCTGGGAGAGCTGGTTCCTGCCCCCGGTGCTGGTCTAAGGCACAGCTGGTCCTCCTGGGCCAGCCCTTGGCCCTCCTCCCTCTTCTGGCTTTGTGAGGCATGGGTGGGGTGCTACTGCCTGGCTCCTCCTTCTTGCTCCGTGAATACCAGCCTCCAGGGCCCTTTCCCATCGGCGTTGGAAGAAGGCCTTGGAAGGCAGCCTTCACAGAGCAGTGAGGGATTCGGGGCTTACTCACAAGGGTTTGTCTCATTTGCCTTCTTCCAGTTAAGGATTCAAATGATAAGTTGGGGCTTGGGAAGCTCATGGTGCCTCTCCTTTTTTTTTTTTTTTTTAATTTTTATTTATTTATGTATGATAGTCACAGAGAGAGAGAGGCAGAGACATAGGCAGAGGGAGAAGCAGGCTCCATGCACCGGGAGCCCGATGTGGGACTCGATCCCGGGTCTCCAGGGTCGCGCCCTGGGCCAAAGGCAGGCGCTAAACCACTGCGCCACCCAGGGATCCCCATGGTGCCTCTCCTAAGTGGTCCAGGAATGTTGTCCTTCAGCTCTAGTCATCTCAGGGGCTTGGTCTGGGGCCCTCTCCCCCTTTCCGCTCTTCCAACTCCCAGCTAAATAGAAAGCCCTCTTTCCAGCAGGGTGATGTTGAAAGTGCCCTGAAAGTGTCCTGACAGTGGCCAAGGGTGTCCATATGGGACGAGTAGCCTGGATCCTGGGCCTCTGCAGGACCTGACCCCTGAGAGTGAAGGGGTCCCCGATCCACCCTCGACCAGCCCCTGTCTTCATCTCTGCCTCTCCTCCCTTGCCAGCCTGTCCATTCCCCTGTGTCCCTTGGTCCCAATGAAAATTAAAGCCATTTAAAGTGGGCAGCACAGTGCCTGGTGCCATGCAGGCCCTCAATAAACATTTGCTGAATACATGAAAGAACTGAGCTAAACACAAGCTGTCTTTTGTGATTTGAAATCTAGGGAGGTGGCTTAGGACACATACCACCGAAGGGCAGATACAGGACTCCGATTTACTGGTTGTCAAACCCCATGATCAGGTGATCAGGCTCAGGTGAGCCCGGGTCTGGTCATTTGCCTGTTGGCTCCCATGGGGCGGCTGGGCAGCCTCAGCATCTCTCCTCTGTCAGGGAAACGATCTCTTGTTCCATGGCTCTGGGTTGCACCAGGACGCTGTTTGTTTTCTTTTTTGGACGCGGGATGGGGAAGGGCAGTTGCAAACCTTCCGTCCCATCTATTCCATAGGTCCTTTGGAAAGTGAGCCTCCTTCCCCGGTTCTTGCCAGACTGCAGCTCTGGCTTCATGTGGGTCCCCTGCTTTCCTCTGAATGAATCACTGGGGTCAGCGGGACGTAAGGCTGCCGCTGGCCATGCCCGAATCGTCTCTCTCCTAGAAGCCAGGGCATGGGGTGCTGAGAGTGAGGGAGTGTGGTTCTCAAGAGGACAATCAGGTCCTGGTAGCAGGGTCCCAGAAGCCAGGTAACCTGAAACAACAGAGGTCCCCTGTGACGTGGCCCTTGCCATCTCCAGCAGCTTCATTCCCTGGCATCAGCTTAGGGTCACAGGGCGCTGGATTTCAACTTTCAGCTGTTGCATCTGAGCTCTGTAGTCTTGGACAAGCCTCTTGACTCCTGTGAACGGCAGTCTCTCCCCTGTGACATGAGGGTGATACAGCATCACTTTGAAGCTCTGAGCTCAGGGCTCCCGCATGGTGGTTTCTCACTTGGTGCACACTCGGCCAGGCCCTTTGTGGTTCTGGGGGCGCTGGCATGGCGCAGTAGGTTGGGTGTCCAACTCTTGACTTGTCTCACGTCATGATCTCAGGGTCCTGGGATCGAGCCCCACGTCGGGCTCCGTGCTCGGTGGGGTGTTTGCTTCTCCCTCTCCCTCTGCCCTTCCCCCACTCTCTCTCTCTCTAAAATAAAGAAATAAAATTGTTTAAAAAAGAGTGCCAGATACTGCACTAGAAAACATCAGATCCTATTATTTCACCTCTATAACCCTTCTGTTAGATGGGCTGTAGTATAATTTCCATTTTCCAGACAATGACACTAAGGTTCTAAAGAGGTCTCCTGGAGCCAGTAAGTGGTGGCGTCCAGCTGACCCCCACAGCCTCTGTCGTTAAGCCCCTTCTGGTGACAGACACTGGTTTCTGTGCAGTAACCCATCCCGCAGACATGCGCACCTGTTCATTCGTTACATTGCCACCTGTACGTGTCAGTTGTGTGAAGGACACACGGCGTGTCCTTGATATTCTGCAATCACTCATCCACGCAGTTCGACCTCGTCAGTGTAGCCTCCCCATCCCCCTGCCCTCCACATGCCCTCCTGCTCCCAGTCACGTGTCCTGTCTCCGCGGTGTTCCCCCTCTTGCCCTCAGACCTGGGTGAAACCACGGCCCTCTGGAGTGCCCCCCCTCCACTTCTGGCTGCAGGCAGGGGCAGAGCAGGGGACGCAGCGACACACTGAGTCGGCCTTCGTGTGGCTGCCGGGCGGCTCCTGCCCCGCCGCTGGCTGTGGGCTGCACATCTCTCTCAGCGACGGGCTGCCCATGATACCATGTCGTGGAGAAATGCTCCTGGTGTGGGAAGTCCCGACGTCTGGGTGGGGCTGCTTCCTTCCCAGGATCGGTCCTGGCAGAGATTCCCCCTGGAGGGCCACACCTCCGAGCCTCGTCCCCTGGTGCCTGGGTTCCCTGGGTTTCACCTCCCGGACCTGTCCCTTCCTCACCCAACGGACGTCACGGGGGGGGGGCAGTGCCCCTTCCTGCTCACCTACCTCCCCTCTGACTGCCCTGATGCCCCATAGCCACAAGACGCCCCGTAGCCTAAGACCTTCTCGGGCAACCTAAGCTGCCCTGTATGCCACAGATCTGAAGTAACTTGAAGTGATCAGCTTATCTGTCCTGGGGCCATCTTTCTGGGTGGAAGGGCTAGGATCTCTGGCTTTCTGGACCATTGGTTGCAGACTATGCACCCACTCTGCACTTCCAGCTTCGGGTCTAGCTCTGGTGTAGACAGAACAGCCGTCTTCTCAGAGCCCCACCGAGGTCTTTGAGGGCCACGTCTGCACTCAGCTCCATTTGTCTTCCATGCTCCACAGTTGGATTGGAATCCTGCGTGTGGTCTGAGCCCTGCAGGGACAGAGTTTTGCTGTGGCTCTCAGTTTTACAGCTGTCTGACCCTCACATCGGGTTTTACAGAAGACGTTCATGGAGAAATGGCTTTGGAAATACAAAGTGAAGGGGGTGTCTGTCCTACACACCCCACCCCTCTGAGGTGCTCTGTGCCATGGCCTCACACCCGTCAGTAGTAGGTCACCGCTTAGTGTCTTGCAGGAGACACACGCCCCTCTGATGGGGTAAGGACCCTGCTCTGCTGACATGTTTGGCAGGGATTTGGATGCAACCCTGTGTGACTGCAGGTGTTTCAAGGGCAGCTGGGCTTCCTCCGGGACCTGGGCTGACACCTGTTGTGTGATGGCCAGTGCAATGTTGCATGAAACTGGGTTGCGTGCTTTGGGAGCCCCGAACTCTGCTGGGAGAGCAGGAAGGGCTCACAGATGAGGCGATGTGCTGAGGTTGGAGCTGTGAGCGGATGTGGGCAGTGGGAAGGCAAGAGGCTGGAGACGCCGCGGCCACAGAGTGTGCTTTGAAGCTTACGGGTCTGTATCTAGTTCTGTGCTGCTGTTGAGGGTTCTTTCCCCGACTGGGGCTCCCAGACTGCAGAAGCTCCCGGGCCTAGACCTGCCCTGCAGGAGTGCTGTGGCGGAAGGCCTGAGGCAGAGGCAAGGACCAGAGCTTGGGCTTTGTCTTTTCTGTTGGTACCAATGGGCCAATAGGCAGCCAAGCCTGGGAGAGACACATCAAGTTATTTTTGTGTGATGACATTTTTTTCCAGTGTAACTTGTGCTCCTGACTTTGTGCTAGGTCCTAGGAGTCAAGGAGGACAGTTAGCTAATGAGGAGAGAGGGCCTGAGTGAGCATGAAATGTCTGGACCTTGAGGTGGCTGGGGGAATGAGGATGAGGATCTGGGTTAATGCTAGGAGCCCTCCAGGTGAAAAGAAGGAGCTGATGGTGGCTCCCAGGTCCCTGGTGTGGGGAGGATGTCTGGCAGCCTCTGTAGAGGTCTGGAGCTCAGGGGAGCTTAACTGGGCTTTACACGTAGCATTTTTGCACACCTCACGATAGCCAAGGGGTGGGAATGGACCATACGGCCCAGGAGAAAGTGGGAACTGAAAGGAGAACCCATGAAACCTAGCTGGGAAGGAAGGGGTAGAGGAAGGGGTCAGCAAGGGGTCCTGCTACTGCCTTGGTAACTGCATGGGTGTGTGGGGGATGGGGACCAGGCCAGGCCTCAGTGGCTGAATAGTTAACGAGGTAGTGAGGCAGTACCACAGTCAGATGTTGGTGGAGGAGACGTCCGGGGCATGAAGCCTCGCTGAGCCATCCGGAGGAGATGCTGCCGGCATTCAGGGGTGAGGTACCGTTGGTTAGAGGGTGGATAGCCCAGAAGTCCCCTCTGGGAGGCCAGCAGGTGCTGGGACGTGATCACACCATGGTTGGGTCCTGGCTCGGGAGGTGGTCAGACAGCCAAGAGAGGCGATGGACAGTGATGGGTGTGCAGAGGAACGCGGAAACTTGGCCGTGGATACTGCTGGGATTCCTGCCCAGGGAGCGATGTGATAGTTCCCTGTCCCCGCAAGAGGAAGAAGAGGAGGAGCAGGCACCTGGGCCATGGGGAACCCTCAGCCACTCCCTGCTGTGTCCTGTGGCCTCGGGAGCACAGACTTCCTTAGGCTCTTCTAGGCCTCCTGGCCTGTCCAGCATCCCTGGGCATCCTTAAGACAGGCTCTCTCTCTCCACTCCCAGCCAAGTGGAACATGGCACTTCAGGCCCTCATGGCACCCCTGGCACCAGCCGTATCCTCGGGCAGGGGCCCATCTCCTTGCACCCAGCACCCATTTCCTCAGGGGGCTCTTCCTCGGTGCTACTAGAGCCAGCTTACCTCTGCCAGACGAGGAGGCTCCAGCATCGGCCAGAAAGATTCTGGAGGCCAGACCCTGCTCTGGGCTCAGAGCACCCATCCTGTTCTCTCTGCCTTCACAGCTTGGCTGTGGTCCTGCCAACTTGTCAGTATGCTTCGGTCACACCTGAGCCTCTAGGCACGCCCACATGGGTCCACTGAAATGTAACCTCTGGGGTAGGCTGGGGAGGGTTCCCTCTTGAGATGCAGGTCCTCAGGCTGGGGTTGCTGTGTGGGGGCCGTAGGGGGCCTCTCCTGGCCACCGTCCTCTCAGCATCTTATGCAGCGCTGCCTCCCCCTCCCCCACAGTCAACCCCCTGGGCACCCACCACCTCCCTGCAACATCCCCTTGGGTGGCCTCCTCCTCTCCCTTCACTGCTGCCCTGCCTTGCCCCAAAGCCCAGGTGGTGCCAGGGAGGCCAGGTGTGGTGGGAACAGAGAGGGGTCTTCTGGTTGGTGCCCATTCCTGAGCCCACCTCAGGTGTCCCCTGGGGGCAGGTGAGGGGGAGGCTTGATCTAGTCTCCTCAAGAGGCTCTGCTGTGGGCCTGAGCCATTGGGAGAGGCAGCAGGGGCAGAGGCTGAGGAGAGGAACCAGTGGAAGGTGGGGGAAGCTGGGAACCAGAGCGCAGGTTGAGTGGGAGAGGTTGCACTTGCACAGGTGGGACATGGAAAGATGAAGCCACATCAAGAGGATGCCGAGGGTGCCCCGTGCGCTGTGGGATTGCCCCGGCCAGGGTCGCACAGAGGTGGGCGGGGGTACCCAGAGGAGTGTGCTTAGCCCAACTTAGGCAGGGGCGGCGGGGGGGAGGTGGGCTGGCCACTGGAGAGAGGCTGCTCAGACCTCAGAGAGTGTCCCCAAGTGCCAAGGGGCTGCTGAGCACCTGCCACACAGCATCCCAAGAAAAGCCGGTGGATGGGCACTACTCTTGCCTGGCTTCTCAAACCAGAAAAGCCCCACCAGGAGCCCACCCGAATGGGCCCGGGTTGGGGCTGCAGCCCCCTCCCCCAGCAGCCCCAGGTGTGCTCCCTCCCACTGCAGCGAGTTCCTCCCCCCACAGGTGTCTGGCCAGGGAGATGTGTCCTTGGCTGCCACACTGTAGCTCCAGTGGGGCCACGTGCCTGCTGTTGGGCCTGGGCTGCTAACACTCTTTCTCATTGCTCTCTCCCGCCCATCTGCATGTGGCTGCTCTGTCTAGCTGCGCGGTGGTCCTGAGCGCCGGCTGTGTAAGTGAGCATGCCCATCCCATGCCTCTCGCTGTCCATGCGCTGCGCCCGGCCACCCTGGTTGCTGCTCTGCTTGGCTTCGTGGGACTTCCCACCAACAGCCCCCTGAGGCTTCCCCTGGGCATCACTGGGGCTAGGAACGGAGAGGAGGGGGTGGGATAAGGGGGTGGGCTTTCTCCGGAGGTCCTCCCAGGTGGGCCTCCCAGCATGGCCGTGCTGGAGAGAGAGGGCTGCAGGTCTGGGGTCCTGTCAGGTGATGTTGGGCAGCGAGGTACCATTTGTGTGTGTGTGTGTGTGTGTCTGTGCGTGCACATCTTTGCTGCTGCGTCTGTAGCGAGCAGGCCACCGCCATTCCTGCCCCGCTGCTGCATGTCTGTGCCGCGTGTGGGTGCTGCTGCTGAGCCTGCTGCCCTGTGCGGGGAGGCCGTGCCATGGGTGTGGCGCTGCCTCGTACCTGGCCTGCACGTGCCGCTGCTCTGCGTGGGCACGAATGCTGCCTGCTGTCTGTCTCTGACTCATGGACTTGGTCAGTCTGTGCAGCCACCAGCTTTTGTCATGACTCAGCCATCCCTGAAGCCCGCCCAGGCTTCTCTGGGTTTCCTCAGGAGAGCAGAGCTGCGTGTAGGAGTGGTGGTGGTGGTGGGGTGCTGTCAGAGGCTCCCCGCCCAGGGCCTGGGTGCACCGCAGCACCTAGAGCCAGGGCCGAGGGTCAGGGTTGGGGCAGCAGCCCTTTGGCGGCAGAGGCCACATTTCCTCCGGTGGGCAGCTTTTGGGGGCCCCCTGGCCTGAAGGGGGCCACGCCACTGGGTTTAGTCTTCACAGCACCCTCCGTTGAGCCCGGGGCCCCCTCTCCCCGTGCAGGGCCCTGGCCTGACCTGGGGGCCCAACGCAGCGGCGCCCCTCGCCCATCCCTCGACCCTCGCCGGAGCCCTGGGAGCCCACTGCCTTCCTGTGGCCCCAAGGCTGCGCCCCCTCCGCCCCACCTGCCCCTCACCTGGCCTTGACCCCCTCTCCCTCCGCAGGCTCTTCAGCAGCCTCGGTGAGCTGAGCACCATCTCAGCGCAGCGCAGCCCCGGGGGCCCGGGCGGCGGGGCCTCGTTCCCGGTGCGGCCCGGCGGCCGCTACCCCGTGGCAAGGCGCGCCCCGAGCCCGGTGAAGCCCGCGTCGCTGGAGCGGGTGGAGGGGCTGGGGGCGGGCGCGGGGGGCGCGGGGCGGCCCTTCGGCCTCACGCCCCCCACCATCCTCAAGTCGTCCAGCCTCTCCATCCCGCACGAGCCCAAGGAGGTGCGCTTCGTGGTGCGCAGCGTGAGCGCGCGCAGCCGCTCGCCCTCGCCGTCGCCGCTGCCCTCGCCCGCGCCCGGCCCCGGCCCCGGGGCGCCCGGCCCGCGCCGGCCCTTCCAGCAGAAGCCGCTGCAGCTCTGGAGCAAGTTCGACGTGGGCGACTGGCTGGAGAGCATCCACCTGGGCGAGCACCGCGACCGCTTCGAGGACCACGAAATCGAGGGCGCGCACCTGCCGGCGCTCACCAAGGACGACTTCGTGGAGCTGGGCGTCACGCGCGTGGGCCACCGCATGAACATCGAGCGCGCGCTCAGGCAGCTGGACGGCAGCTGACGCCCCCCCACCCCGCCCCGCGCCCCGGCCGCGCCCTGCGGGCAGGGCCCCCTCCCGCCCCCGCCCCCGCCCCCGCCCCCGGGCCGCGGGCTCGGCCCGCCCCCCCCACGGCGCCCGGGCCAGGAATGTTGCATGAATCGTCCTGTTTGCTGTTGCTCGGAGACTTGCCCTGTACATTGCTTAGTGCCCTCCCCGGCCGGCGAGTCCCACCCAGCACACGGTCAGGAAGGGCGAGGGGCCGGCGGCTGGGGCGGGAGAGGGCCGGGGTGGGTGCTCCGGCCTGACCACCTCCGCACAGCGCCTGGCGGCTGCTCTCCCACAGGGGGGGGGGGGGACCCAGTCCAGCATGCGAGGTCAGGACACACCTTGGTGACTCGGGGGGAGGGGGGAGACTTGGGGTTCTCGGTTGGGGGCCTAGGAGCCCCCCTGTTTTGCATATTTTAATCCACTCTATATTTGGAACGAGAAAAGGAACAAATATCTCTGTCCTTAATAGCTTCCCTTCCCCTCCCCGACAGCCCCCCACCGGTTGCGCTGCTGCTGCCCAGTCTTCCATCTCTGGCCCCTCACTGCCACTGCCACCCCACATGGGGCGGGGGACGCTCCAGCTGGTCTGGGGTTGGCCAGGGTCCTAGTAGCCCGCCAGGCCCGGCTGGGCCCTCTCCCCTCGCTGAGCTCTAGTGTGCCCCACCGACCCTTCAGGTGCTGCGCAGAGGAGGGGCGGCAGGCCGCAAGTCCTGCTGGGCACTAGCTAGGTCAGGTGGCCTGGGAGACCGTTGCCCTGGGGAGGCCAGAGCCCCGGCGGCCACCCCCAGCCGAGTCCCTCACGGGGCCCCTTCCCGGGAGGGGCCTGGCCTCCTCCCCACACTGTCGGGCAACCACAGCAGAGAAGCCTCCCTGCCTCAGACCCCAAAGTCTCCCGTTCCTGCCCTGTGTGTGTGCGCACATGTGCGAGTGTGTGAAACTCTGGGTGCAGCTGAGTGCATCGGGGCCCTGTGTGTGCCTGAGTGGAGTGTGGTCCCCAGAGGCCACTCTGTGTGGGGGCTTCAGCGGTGTGCACAGGGTGCGTGCATGGGTGTGTGCCCGTGAAAGCACCCCATCTCCACTTCCAAAGAAAGAGGCACCCTAGGACCTGCTGTTTGCCCAGCCTGTCCTTGCAGAGCCTCCTCTAGCCTGAGCGGGCCTCCTTGGTGAAGCTCTGCTGCTGGGACAGGCTCCCAAGGGCCCTTGGAGGCAGTGCCCCCCCTGCTTTGGCCTTCTGGGGGGCTCATAGAGGACCCCTAGAGTCAGGCCACCACAAGCCCTGGGGAGAGGCAAAGACCCCAGAGGACACCCCAGCCCCCCTTACTGTGACTCCTCACACTCAGCAATGACCTGTGGGGTGGGGGGCCCTGGGACGTTTTTAAACCTAGGGTTTGGAGTCTGGACTAAGCTCCATCCACGTCACTCACAAGTTTCTGTTTATATTTCTAGCTTTTTTTAATAAAAAAAAAAAAAAACCCAGAAAACTGAAGTTTTCCCAGCCCAGGGGCCTGGCACGCCGGTCTGTGCCCGCCTGCCCCGCCCTGGCCCGCCGGCCCCACTCCCTGGGCAGAGTCACACCCAGTAACCCCTTCACCGACAGACCAGGTCACACACACAGCAGCAGTCACTGTAACAGACTGCCACATACACACTCGGTCTCACACTCACCTGTGGGTTTTTGGTTCCGTTCAATTTGGGTTTTTAACTTTACAGGGTCAGTTGTGCTCCGCCCCTCCTTTTGTATGGAGTTCCATCCAGGGGATTTCACCCCTGCTCCAGTCCTGAGGCCTCCTGACCCTGACGTTGTGATACACCCCACAGAGATCTATGTTTCTTATATTATTATTATTGATAATAATTATTATAATATTATTATGTAATAAATTTATAAGAAATGAAACCTTCTCAGTTGCCTGTTTGAGGAGATACTCGGAACACAGACTGCTGACCCTTGCACAGGGTGACACAGACCTCCTCAGCCTTGACATGAGTACCTGCTGATTCGGGGCCCTGGCCCTGACCCCGTCTCCTTAACATCCACGTCCACGTGCCAGGCTTGCAGCTCTGCCCGAGTGCTCTGGACCTCAACCTGTGCTTCCTGAGCTGCAAGCTTCTCTGTTCATCAGCTGGCTGCATAGCCCTCCTGAGCTAGAAGTCCAGTTGTGACGCCTGCCCCCCCTCCCCCAGGCCCTTTGTTTCGGAATTCTGTAGCTCCTGCCCCTGGAGCCCCTCCCGTCTGCCCCAGCTGTCCTGCCCCTGTGGCTGCAGCCCTTGGTCAGACTTCGCCTCGTGCTCTGAGCTCCCAGTCACGCGAGCAGCCAAGGAGATGGCCAGCCTGCTGTGGCACCCGGTGGGGGTGGTCTGTCCACAGGAAGGGCAGGGTCCCCTTGGTGAGTGGGAGAAGGGTTCACAGTGCGGCGAGTGCTGGATGTTGTCCCACAGAGCAGGCCCATGGCAAGGCCTTGGGAGGGCAGTGCCTGCAGAGCCAAGCCCCACCGGGTCAAGGTGGGGCGCAGACACGACGGTGATAAATGTGGACTTGGACCGGGGTTATCACCGGGTCATGGCGGGGCCAGCAGGAGACGCCACCAGGGAGGCGTGAAGATCCCAGAGGGAGCGAAGCAGGTGGCAAGGGAAGCCGACTCCGACTGCAGGTGCGGGCCGGTGGAGGTGCTTTGAGGCAGCATGTGTGGGTCTGGATGGGCTGGTAGGGACTGGAGAAGGCCCTGCCGAGCTTGGATCTTGAGGGGCTGGCAGTGTATCTAGAAAGCCCCACAATTTCAAATTTCCCACTTTTTCAAATTTTTAATTTTCACTTTTAAGTTAGAAGCTGTAGTCATCGTATAGAAGAGGCCGTGAAGGAAGTCAGAGAGAACGTGCCAGCGGGGGTGTCAAAGTGTAGGGATGGGAGTGGGACCCCGACTCGCCCTGGGCCTGCGCCTCTGTGGGGGAGGGGCTGGGGTCCTCGGAGCTGCACACGGAGCTCTGGGTCTCTCTGGGCCTGGGTCAGTTTTCCATAGAAGGAAAGAAGAGGCAGCAAACCTTCCGTGGAAATGGCACTGCCACCCCAAGAGGTTTGGGGGAGGCGAGTCAGAATCTTCACCACCTGTGAGAAGACACAGCAGAGGACCCCACAGGTTCAGTGCTGGGGGAGCTGCAGCCCCAGACGCTGTGGGGCCAAGGTCTCCTCATGGCCTCAGGATGTCCTTTGGGGGCCCCTAGGCAACTCACCGGCACTCTTCCTGGCTGCAGCGCACTCGCCTCCCTCAGCCCAGGCACCCCTGCCCGAGGACCTGTGGACACCTTGGTGTCCGCTCTGCAGAGGGCGTCCCTGGGGAGTCTGAGGGGGCTAGGGATCAGGATGCGGGATCACGTTGTGGGGGCAGGGTAGGGGCTCGGAGGCAAGGAGCAGGAAGCAGGCTGGGGTAAGCCCGAGGACATGAGAGTGGGAATGCAGGAGGGCAGGGAGGGAGGGAGGTGGAAGGGGCTGGGGCTGGGGAACCCATCATCTGGGGAGCTGGGAGCCCTAGCTTGGCCAGAGTCAAGCCCCCGGTAGCCGTTGGGACCGCGTCCTCTGGCCCCAGGGTCCTGTCTGGTACCCTCCTCTCTCCCCTGTGCTTTGGAACAGTGTAGAAGCCAAATGACGTCACTCATTTCAGATTTTTGCTTCCTCCATTAGGGTTAATGACAAAATTAACCTGGGTGGGCCACGCACCTATCCCTCCAGCCATTCCTGTGGCCATGGGGCAGGTGCTGTGACTGGCGGCCCCTTCTAGAATCAGAAGTGAGTGTTACTCTGTGAAGTCACACAGTAGTTGTCTTCTAGAATCTAGACCTTGGGTCTTCAACTTTGTTATGAGTGACTCTAAGTGTTTTGAAAAACCAGGGTACTACTTTTCATCTTGAAGTTTATGACTAACATCTTCATCATGTTTAAATACTTGCCAAGGTTGTGATTTCTGGAAAATTGTACATATTGGCATCAAAATAAATGTTTACATCATTCTGCTAAATGATTCTCATGGAATCATGAGAATGGACCTAAATACCATATCAATTTTGTGCCCATCAGAATCCTGTAAAAACTCCTGAATAGGTGTTTTCTTACACAATCAAAACTCTAATGGTTCCATCTTGAATTCCTGTTGTCGTTTCTTGAAGTGTGATTCCAAAGCCTTTTTGGTTACCTTAGCAGGCAGCCAGTCAGCACTCCCACACCCTGTAATAGGAGAGGCCAGGTCTTCTGACCCGCAAGGACAGTAGATTTGGGGATAGTCGTGTAGAGGAGATGAGAGGTCCGACAATTAAGTGGAAGAGATGGAAACACCTGATCTGCAGGTAGGGACCATAAGACCTTGTCACACTCAAATAGGGGAGAGGAGACCCCTCGGTCATGAAGAGAGAAGAGATGGAGGCTCCAGATCTAGCAGAAGACATGAGAGACCAGATCTCCTGACACTCAGGGAGAGCACAGAAGACCCGGTTATACTTGAATGGGAGATAGGAGATTTCATTACCATCGGGTAGGGGAGATGCGACCCCAAGACCCCCAGCAGTGAGACGGAAACCACAGTCAGACACTTAGCCAGTAAAGGAGACCGTGTGATATTCAGGTAGAGATGCGAAAAGCTCATACTTTTAGGTGGGGAGGGAGGCTTCCTGGCTTCTCAGTATGGCTGATGAAATCGCAGCGCACTAGGTGAGATGCACCTCCTGGCCTTCAGGTAGGGGGCAGAAGACTCTGGGTTCTTGGGTAGAGAAGACACCCCAAAGTGACACTCAGGTGGTAGAGATGAGGCCTTCGGCCTGGAGATGGGAGCAAACACATCCTCATGTGCAGGAATAGGAGTCGATAGCTCCTGAGACTCAGGTACAGATATGCAAGACCTATTGGATATTCATCTGGGGGGGATGTGACCTCCCGAAAGTTACGTGAGATGAGCACTAAGACATTCAGTCAGATGGGATCCCCGGGTGGCTCAGCGGTTTAGTGCCGCCTTCGGCCCAGGGCCTGACCCTGGAGACCCAGGATGGAGTCCTGTGTCGGGCTCCCTGCATGGAGCCTGCTTCTCCCTCTGTCTGTGTCTCTGCCTCTCTCTCTCTCTCTCTCTCTCTCTCTCTCTCTGTGTGTGTGTGTCTCTCATGAATAAATGAATAAAATCTTAAAAAAGAAAAAAGACTTTCAGTCAGAAGAGAGGTAGAAGAATAAAGGTCATCTGACAATCTGACATCTTAACACTCAGAAAGAAGCTATGAGGGGTCCTGACACGCAGGTGGGGGAGAGGACAAGCTCTTCACACTCCTATGGCTTGGTGCAGTGCTTACACTCAGGGAGAGGAGGGGAGATCGCCCTCCATGTGGTGGAGACGTGATGTCCTCACTCTTGCAGGAGTTGCAACTTCATAACATGCAGGTGTGTGAGGTGAGCGTTTGTCATCCTCCTGTAGGTGGGGTGCTGCCTCCTGATAGAAGTGAAACCTCAGGGTACTTAGGCAACTGTGATGGGAGTTCCTAACACTCAAGTATAAGAAACACACGTTGCTGCACGTCTGTCCCGGAGAGGAGACCTGGAGGCACTCAGGAAACACCAGATCTTGTGATACTCAGCAGTGAGTAGAAAGGTTGGCCTCGTGGTCCTAAATTAGAGACATTCAAAGTGCCTCTTCGAGAAGCGTGCTGACAACATGTACTTGTGAGAGGGAAAGACAATTTGCTCCATACATGGATAAGGATCGATTAACCTGACAAGCCTGATGCCCTGTAGCTGCCACATGCTGCACCGTCTTGACACAGGACATAGCTGCCCCTCAATCCAGGCTGTGGAGCAGGAACTGTGGGTACAGCGTGCCCAAGGGACAGACCCTGAACCTGCCCTGGATTTGAACCTCAGACGATATGGGACCTTAGAAGGGTCCAGGGGAATGAAGATCCTGGCCTTGGGATGGAGGGAAGGGGCTGGACATGAGCCCCCATCACCCCAGGGGTAGGGGAAGCCTGTACCAAAAGCTAGAAACTTGTTTGAGTGTGAACCGGTTAGCTAAAAAGTCCTGCCTGGCCTGAGACTGGGGGTGGGGGGAGGAGGTGGGAGGTGGCCCTGCTGATTGGTCAGGAGGCCGCAGAGCTTTATGAGGTCACTCGGCTTCCAGGCCAGGCTGGGGCAGGAGTATGGTGGAGATGCTGCCAACTGCCGTTCTGCTGGTCTTGGTGGTGTCTGTGGTTGCCAAAGATAACGCCACGTGTGAGTAAGTGTCCGGGGCTCCTCAGGGGGTGGGGAGAGTGTGTTCTGAGCAGCAAGGCCCACCCAGACTCCCTCTGTCCAGGGCGCGGGAGGAGGCCAAGCTTGGCCCTTGGGACTCACTTGGCTTTCCCCGGGTATGACCCGTATCCCACCTCAGGCCACCCTGCTCCCAGTTTCCCCCAGGCCTGACCCCGGGCTCCGATGCCTCCTGCAGCACAGACACTGGGGCCCTCTCCTCACCCAGAGACTGACCACACTGCCTCAAGCATCAAGTCCTAATTTTTAGGAGCCTCTTTGTTCCCACAGACCCCGAGGTGCCCCTACCTACGGCTGACCCCCAAGGCTCCAGGGTGTTGTCATGGCATTCCTGAAGGATCCCCTCTCCACCTTAGGCTCCAGCAGCCCCCAAGATACCCCCGAAACTATCGTGGCCTCCCCCCAGCTCCTGGAGCTTCCACCCCTGGGCCCCCAGTGCTCCCCACAGCTGGGGTTACTGGACCTACCTTGGCAGGTGCCCTCCTGCCACCCTCCAAGCTCACCGTGCACAGCGGGGGAGCCCTGGGGCTGTTCCCTGAGTACCCCACCATCACACCTGTCTAGCCCTCCTGTGCCCCCCCCCCCCCCCCCCCCCCCCGTGCCCCCTGCTTCTCACGGTCCCTCTTTCCCCACCTGGGGCCACATCCACCAGCCCCATGACCCCAAGCTCCTGGGCCGTTCCCGGAGCCGCAACATCTGGCCTGGCTCCCCCCCTGCCCCCCCCACCCCGTGCCCCCGGTGCGCTCTGACTGGGCCGTCTCTCCTCAGTGGCCCCTGTGGGCTGCGGTTCAGGCACAGTGCGCAGGGGGCCAGCCGCATCGTCGGAGGGCAGGACACGCTGATCGGGGCCTGGCCCTGGATGGTCAGCCTCCAGGTCTTCACCTCCCACAACAACCGGAGGTACCACGCCTGCGGAGGCACCTTGCTGAACTCCCACTGGCTGCTCACTGCCGCTCACTGCTTCGTCTCCAAAAAGTAGGTGTGCGAGGGCGTGCAGGGGTCCGGGGGCCCTGGAGGGTGGGCGTGCAGGGTGCCGCGTGGGGCCTTGGGGTGGGCCTTGGGGGGACTGGGGTCCCGGCCGCCGGCCTCGGGGCCCCTGGCTGAGCGCCGCCTGCCCGGCCTCCTCCCGTAGGAAAGTGTACGACTGGAGACTGGTTTTTGGCGCAAGGGAGATCGTGTATGGGAATGATAAGCCCGCGAAGCCGCCCCAGCAGGAAAGATATGTGGAGAAAATCATCATCCACGAGAGCTACGTCCCCAGTCTGGAGTACAACGACATCGCGCTCATGAAGATCACGCCGCCTGTTCCGTGCGGGCAGTTCATCGGCCCCGGCTGCCTGCCCCAGTTCAGGGCGGGCCCACCTAGGGTGCCCCAGGGCTGCTGGGTGGCTGGCTGGGGGTTCTTAAAGGAGAAAGGTGAGTGCTGGGGGGCGCTCATGGGGCGCTGCAGGGCACCCCTCCGTGGTCTCCGCAGTGGGGTCGAGATGTGAGGCCCAGCGGAGTGCGGGCAGTAGGGTCCCAACACTGGGCCCTGTTGTAGGGGACACACTGGCAGCTGCGTCCCCTAACCAGGGCCTCGCGACCGCGGACCTGTGGGTCGCTGGAGGGAGGGCCGAGCGCAGGCACAGGAGGACCTGGCGCTTCGGGAATGGGGTCTGGGCTGTGTCTGTACCTGGGGCCGGGAGCCCCGCTGCTACGCTGCCTAAACGGGGGATCGTAGCCTGAAATGGTGCTTGGCCAGCTCCTCCCGGGCCATCCCGCCACATGGTAGGCCGAGTGCGAGGCCGAGTGGGAGGCCGTGAGAGCCAGGAGCCCAGCCCGCCCGGCCTGGGCACCCTCGGAGCTCACACCTCCAGAATCTGCCCTCCTACTTTCCTCCATAGTGGGCGTTGGGGGTGGCGTTTCTGGCAGGTCAGCAGTGGGCAGCAACAGGGCAGGTGGGGTAGGCCTCTCAGCCTTCCGCAGGTGGCCACGTGGGCTTCTTCTCCCGTCAGCTTGGGGGTGTGAGGAGACCCTGGAAGTGCTTCTGTCCTTTGCTAATGGAAAACTGGGGGCTCCTGATTCAAGTCATTTGGGGTCAAAACTTAGTCTTTTCTGGTGACAAAACCCTGGTAGAGTTAGGATACGTCCTGTGACTCTTCCTCCTCTCTGCCCGTCCCTCAGGGAAGGGCTCCCCCCTCCCCCCGGGCACTCTTGTTTTCACTGGCCTCTGCTGGCCCTTCCCTCCCTGGCCCGGGGTGTACCCTCTGGCTGGCTGTCAGTGTCCACGGCTCTGCTGTGGCCTCTAGAGCATTCTTCTTGTCCCACCCCAGCCCACCCTGCTCTGCCCACCCACCCAAACATGTGCACAGTGTTTCGGGGTTCTTGCAGTCCCTCGGGGGCTGATCTCAGGGCTCCCATCTACACTTCCACCGCTACCATCACCTTTGCTATCCTGTCACTCAAAAGGATTGTAGGCTCCCAGTGACATCCTGGACACCAAGCAAGTCCTTTTTTGTTCTAGAATCCTCCTCAACTTAATGGGATGTCTGCCAGGTTTTAGTGAACACATCCTCCACCGCTAAGGCCAAGTCTCAGATCTTCTGTGACATTCCTTATCCATTTCCTCACTCTACCTCCTCCTCGAGCCCATGTGCTTCGGGGCTCGGAGAGCACTTCCGGGGTGGTCCTCCTCCTTTCCTACAGAATTTCCAGTTCTTGTAGATGTCATAGCGTCCGTCATTTAGAGCCAATGGGTTGGGATTGAGAAAACCCTGTTCTCCTTCAGGTCCTCTGGCTCTTAACATAGATCTAAAAGGTCACCTCGAGTGACCAGGCTTGTTTTGGCAGCAATTTCAATGTCACCCCTGTCTCGGGCAGTGCAAGTACAAAACTAACTGCTTTGAGGGGTACGGAAAGCTGAGCTGAAGGGGCTGGAGACACAGTCAAGGCCGCCCAGATGGGTCCTGGTTTCCTGCTTGCCCCACATCTCTACGTTGCAAGTCTGGTCTGCCACCTCCCCATGCAGATGCAGGATGTCAGGGCCGCCTGCCAGGCTGCGGCTGGGCTGTGGGTGCTGCTGTGCTGGGGCCCCTCTGTCTGAGGGAGCCGCTAGATGAAGAGGGGAGAGCCGTGCCCTTTCCGGGGCTCTGTCCGAGCCAGGTGAAGGGTTGGCTGATGGAGGCAGAGCCTGCGCTGGCCCTTTCTTAACCCATAGGTCGTGATGGAACGTCCGGGGCTGTAAAGGAAGGTCTGACTTGGCTTCAGGTCATTCCAGCCACCCAAGCCCCTGACAGGTCTGTGTGGAGGCAATCCTGTACTTCCTCCCTTTCTAGGATCCCAGAGCAGATGGGAGGCAACACAGGGAGGGACTCACTCACCCCGCTCCAGAGGATCCTGTCCGCTGCTGAGCAGAGGGGTCCTGAGAGGGGATAAAAAGCAGGGAGGGTGACTTACAGCCGTACTATGGGGGAATGAAACGTGTATCCTCGATTTGAGTGTAGACAGGAGACCCTTGGTCCGAATCCAGAATCCAAGCCACACTACATCCCTACCAGGATGTTTGGATGAGTGGTGCTCCAAGCTCCTGATTGTGGGAAAAGAGAGTCATGGGGCTCAACACAGGAGGTCACTGTGGGGTGTAAACCGGTGACACATCCTGGCCGTAACTGTGAATAGTCATCTGGCATCGACACACATCCCTTCACATTGACACATGGCTGCATCTGTGCGTCCTCCATGCACTGCCCCAGCACGTTCCTCCACCCCCGCCCCACATCCTTCAGAAGCATATGAGGAGAGGCCAGGGGCATTGACTTCCATGGATTTTAGGTTTAATTAGAGTGTTTCAGGATGACAGGGGTTCCGTGGAGGGAGGAGGCAGGGCTTTCCCAGAACGTGCCTTCTGTGACCGCTGACCACTGAGCTGCCTGGCTGTAGCCTACAGGATCGCACCTACACTGCAGGAGGCACGCGTGAACCTCATCGACCTTGACTTATGTAACTCCACCCAGTGGTACAACGGGCGCATTCGTTCAACTAACGTGTGTGCAGGCTACCCTGAAGGCAAGATCGACACCTGCCAGGTAATTTCCCTTTGGGCGCCCTCCTCCCTGAACACCACTGCCTCCAGGGCCCTGCCTCAGTGACCCTTTCCCTGGTCCCATCTTGTAGAATGAGGATGGGAGGTGACATCTGCTGCCCCTACAAAGGACTAATCACCATGCTGAGAGCCTTTATCCCGTCATAACACAGAGACCATAGCACCCAAACACCACCCTTGAAGAGATGCTCACCTCTCCTCACCAGAATACAAAAATTTCACATCCACTTGTACGTACATGCCTGTGGATGCATGAGCCACGAACCTGGGCCCATGGGTCGACTTGTCGTCCCCCCTCACTGCGAGGAGACCCATGACAGTCCATTCCCTTCTCACATCCCAACTGAAGCTGTTGATACCAACTCAAAGTTTACCACTACTACTTGTGTTCATGGCAGCAGGAAGCCATGTGACTACAGAAACTGTCCTTCCAGACCCTATGGCCCTTCTGGACAGGGGAAAAGTGGCTCGGACAGAGAGTGACTTCTGTGTCCTTCTGGGCAGGGGGACAGCGGCGGGCCTCTCATGTGCAGAGACAACGTGGCAAACACCTATGTGGTCGTGGGAATCACAAGCTGGGGGGTAGGCTGTGCCCGAGCTAAGCGCCCCGGAGTCTACACGGCCACCTGGCCCTATCTGAACTGGATTGCTTCCAAGATTGGTTCTAATGCCTTGCACATGGCTCAACTGGCCACCCCTCCCCATCCTAGTACTCAAGCACCCCCGGCTAGACCCCCCTCTGCCCAGTCTCCTGCTCACCCTCCTTGGTACTTCCAACGCCCTCCTCGACCGCCTCCTGCCAGTCTGCCATCTCAACCTCGACCTCGACCCAAACCCCCAGCTGCACCTCCACCTCCACCTCCACCCCCACCCCCACCCCCACCTGCACCCCCATCTATCCCTAAACCTCTCCAAGTACTTTCTTTTGCCAAGCGACTACAGCAACTCATAGAGATCTTGAAGGGGAAGACCTTTTCTAGCGCAAAGGGGTATTATGAAATGGAGACCACAGATCTCCCAGAACTGACCGCTGCCTCCTGATCCAACCTCACTCCCAACAGACCCAGTGAGCCCCTCACTCCCAAGAAAACAAAGATGGAATAAATAAATATAAATATAAATACAAATATAAATATAAATATAAATATATATGTATATATATATATCCATGAAGAGATGTTTTCTGGACTTCTTCCTACCTGCCCTGCCCAATTGAATCCAAACCCTCCCCCAGCAAATGTGTCCTTCCTCTGTCACCCTCCAATGAGGTGGAATTGCTTGTATGTCAATGGCAATTGTGGTTTCCTAAATTTTGATTTTTAAAGTTGGAACAAGGTCATCTGGGGCAGCAGGCTGGGTATGGTCTGTACACTCGGAGTCTCTGCATATTAAATCAGTGGGGGTGGGCCCTGGAAGCACCTGTGAGGTGAGCTGACGCAGAAGGGGAGGGTGTGGATCTGAGTCCACTCAAAGAATGACCCCAGTGTGAAGTTTTGTAGCATGGCCATCCGATGATCAGTCCACATGGCTGACCCCAGGCAGGAATCTGCCCCCAACCAGAATTGCTCATGTCCATTTGTAACTTCCTGGGAAAGAGGTCTCGATGGGCTCAGGGCATGGATCAAATCTTAGCCACTTGAGGATTAAAGATGGCAGGCTCCAGAAAGAAGACCCCCGCCCCCTGCCCCCACTCCTGGCTGAGCAGTTACCTGCTCACTGTTTCCATGTGTTTCAAGTGCAAGGTGGTCCTTTGTTCTGGTTGCAAAGACAGGTGGCAGAAGGTGCAGGAGCATGAGGAAGAACTCTGGGTGAGAAAGACCAAGGAGCCTGTCCTTTTCCTGCTGTGGCTGGTGAAGCAGCCACGAGTCTCCATTTTTGGGATTCATCAGTCTGTCAGGGTTCAAACAAACCCTCTGCTTTGCCCCTCATCAGCTATTTGGCCTTGGGAATATGGCCAGAGGGTTGTGTGACAATGAAATTAGGACAGATGTGCAGGATTCAGAGCAGAGCATGACTTGCTGTAAACGCTTATAGATGTGGGCTGTAATTTAGATCCAATTGGTGATGAGATGCTGGGTAACCTTATACTTATACAGGGGTGCCCTGGTGTACACCATCTGTGCACTTCTGACCCCTGAAATGCTTAGGCCACCTAGGAGGGCTTGCAAACTGATCTGGGTGGCCCATAGCTCTGTAGTGTAGCAACAATGGATTCAATTAAAAAAACAAAACAAAACAAATTTTATCTGCCTTGGCTAAGAGCTGGCATTGCTAAGATTAGAGTTGGCAGGTCCATTATTCTTTTTTTGGCTTTGGTCTTTCTCTTCTAAAGCCAGTTTCTTCATCTCCCTACTGGGTATATAAGCTTTGTACCCCGGTGTCAGACACTAGTTATCCTCTAAACACTGAACAAAACTCCGTGTCAGTCACAGAGCGAGATAGAAACCAAGCTGTAGGCCACATGGTCCAAAGAGCAGAAACTCAGGATCTGCCCTCACACTTCCGGGGAAGTCTTGAGCCCTAAGCTTCACAGGTGGGAATGGTGGTACAAGGTGTGCTCAGGCCACAGAGTAAGGGTGGGTGGAGCTTTAGAACCAGTGGTTTCTTTCCACCTGCGGGTCATCCCTCCTCTTCAGAGCATCCCAGGATCCGGAACAGATTCTCCTGGCAACTCTCTCTCCTTTCACATGCTCCAATCCTTGTCCTTAGTTTTTCCCTTCTCTCCTTGTTGGGCCTCTCATCTGTTTCTGGCACGTGGGCCTCCTTGTTGGAGAGACAGGGCTTGTGCTCAGGGAACACTGATGGGAGGCCATGGATGGAGCCTGCAGAATCCAAGTGATGGTTTCCTGTGTATTTTCTGGGAACTTTCCATGCTCACAAATGTATTTATATATAATCTAATCCCTTTCTTAGTTACTCACTGTTCATACTACTCTGACTTCCTTTTTTACTTAGCAAATTAGAGATATTTTCATGTTGGCACATAGGGACTCACCTTCTCTAAGTCATGTTGTACAGCAGGGGTACTTATGAGATATAGTGTCACATTTCCCTCCTGGGTGGGACCCTCTAGCCACCTGCTTTAGCCCTCTCTCGGGATGCCTATTCCCATGTATAAGCCAAATTCACTGCTCTTTGCAAAACTAGTAGATGTTCTAATTTTCACTTTTAAAATTACGAATGAAGTCATTGACAAGTGAAGTGAGTCTCTCTGATCTGCCTTTATGTCCCTGTGGATATTCTAACCCTGAAAATGGCTTACAGCTTCTGGAACACACAAGACAGGAAGGGCAGGGGGAGGTAGACAGGCTGTGCAGTGAGCCAGCACCAAAGGGCATCTAGGAAACTGAGGGATCTGCTCACTATTTCCTTGTGGGCTGGTTTAGGCAAATGATAAATATTCTTTTAAAAAATAGAATTCATAATGAATTTTACTGTTAGGAACAGTAACAAAGTGATTTGACAGTGGCTAAACCTGTACACATGGTAAAACCTGATTCCTGAGCATGTGTGTAGGCACAAGTTCTAATTGTGAATTTGATCAGTATATGAAGTCTTATATTTGCAAGGAAAAAACTGATCTTAATGAATATAATTTTAGTACATTTTAAATGGAAGTGGAAAAATGGAGGTAGCTCATCCTTAATGTGTAAAACAGTGATCCAGAAAGGGAAATGAGTCCAATGGGGGTTTTCTGCAGGAACTATATTCTTGGTAAAAAATCATCAGTGACCTGCTTTTGGTGACTATAGTTGGTTCTGCGCACTTCTCCTGGGTGATTACTCAGGTAGTGGAATGGCTGGGTTATTTGGCAGCTGTGAGTTCTGACAAATGAATGCACCCAGGAAACCAGCACCACAAGCACTATTGTGCACCCGCACATCACTCCGAAGGCCTCCTTGTGGCACTCTGTAATCCCTCCAGCCTCCTTCCCTCCCCGGCCCCAGCAACCTCTGATCTGTGTCTCTCACTTGTATTCATTGGCATTAAAAAAAAATCTTGTAATAAATGCAATCATACAGCTTCTTTCATTCAGCATAATCATTTTGAGATTTACCCATGTGCCCACGAGTTCTGGTGGTCTATGCCTTGTCACCGCTGAGCATTCCACAGTCTTGTCTGCACCACAAGCTGTTTCTCTCCAGCAGGTGATGGACTTCCAGTTGTTTACAGTTTGGGGCCATTACAAGTAAAGCAGCTATGAGCATCTGAACACAAGTCTTTGTAGGAGCATATGCTTTCATATCTCCTGGCTGAGCACCTATATGCAGGGTCATATGGTGGGTGCATGGTGAGCACTTTTTAAAACTGTCAAAATGTGGTTTCAACACTCTACATCAGCATTTTCTGAGAGCTCCAGTTCTTCTAGCTCCTTGCCAACACTTGGTGTGCTCAGTCTTTTTAATTTTTAAAAGATTTTACTTATTTATTTATTAGAGAGAGAGAGAGAGAGAGAGAGGGAGAGAGAGAGCATAAGCAGGGGCAGAGGGAGAGGGAGAAGCAGACTCCTCGCTGAGCAGAGAGCCCAATGCGGGGCTCCATCTGAGGACCCTGGGATCATGACCTGAGCTGAAGGCAGAGGCTCAACACACTGAGCCACCCAGGTGCCCCAAATTTTAGCCATTCTTATAGGTGTGTAGGAATGTGAGTTTTTTCCCCTACAAATGTAGTTTATAAATAAATTCAAAGAATTCTAAATGAATATAGTTGAGATTTATCAGTGAGATAATAGGGCAGTAACAACAAAATGTGGGAGGGCACCTAGGGAAAGGAGGAGGTAGAGAGAAAAAAGCATAAAATTCATCCAAACAATTTGGATTTTTTCAAGCATCACAAACATCAGTGGGAAACATCTGAAAGACATACCGATAGCAACAGTCTTAGGACAATTTCTCCATTAAGCTAGGTCTATCCCATATAAAGATATTCCAAAGTACCCAAACTCCCAGAGCATCTCTGCTGAAGTTAGTACTCCTAAATAGCAACACTTTTATGTTTAAAACAACATCCTCATGGTGTATGGCTGGCTCAGTAGAGTGTGTGACTCTTGATCTCGGTGTCCTGAGTTCAAGCCCCATGTTGTGTTGTAGAGATTACTTTTAAAAAAGATACTACCGCCCTCTCCCCCACCATGAACACAAGTCAACAATTTGCCTACATTCAGTTTATCTCTCACTTTTAGGGTGATGAAAGGTTTGCCCTTCACAGGAAGGATCCTGTGCCACCATATTGACCTTTATATGATTCATGTATTTCCAATGTATGCTTTGATCCTGCCCCACGAATCCTTCCTTCTCAAAGCTCTAGGAAATCTTAATTTTGTTCTGCATGATCAATGAGAATTCATTCATTTCTGTGATAGTTTCATAAAGAAGAAGAGAAACAATGCAGAGCCCAGGGGTGGGACCTACTGGCCAGCACTGGTATCTCTCCTGGTTGGCTTGAGCAATCACTGAATTCTATTCACTGAATCACATTGCCCTTGGGGGGCAAATGTGCGTCACCATGCCAAAATCATGCTAAATATCATGCTGAGATAGATTTGGGAATATGGCTAGGGTCAAATGATTCTTCAAGCTATATATGTCAGGAATGTTTATGAAATTTGTAAATTTTGGGGTTTTAAGTTTCTGAGGTAAGAATCCAAACTTCAGTAACTTTCCACCTTGATTAAAATGACTTAAGTGTCGCATTATTTTAAAGCAGCCAAACTGTCCTCTCCATATAGAATGGCATCACTAATATCGGATGGTCATTGTGACGTGGCTTTAGTGATGATGAACGGGCTGTCCTATCATTTTACTCCACTTTGTTCTTCAGTCACTCAAACACTATCTACTCATGCCAAATGTACATATTTTTCATATACACCACATTGTTCAGACCTGTTCGTAGAATATAGGCCACTTCCAAAATTACAATCCGCATTTCTAACATCGAATAAAACAAAAAATTCTACACGTTTCTTCTTTAGTGCCAAGCCTTTGAAAACAAACTTATTCAGAAAAGTGGTGCTCGGCGTTCAGCTATTACTCTAAGGGAGTAATAGTACAAAATTGTGCAAGATCCATCTCTAAGTAAGGAACAAATTAATAATAGTGGAAATACATTAATTTGAAAATTATATTTGGAGTCTACGAATTCAACCAAATGTTACCTGACAGCTGGAACAAATCAAGATTTTTTAAAAAAGATTTTATTTATTCATGAGAGACACACACAGAGAGGCAGAGACACAGGCAGAGGGAGAAGCAGGCTCCCTGAGGGGAGCCCGATGTGGGACTAGATCCCAGGACCCCGGGGTCACACCCTGAGGCAAATGAAGGCAGACGCTCAACCACTGAGCCACCCAGGGCCCCTAAACCAAGACTTAATGGGCATTCCAATCAGTTCAAACCTTATGCTGTTCTTTTTTAAGGAAATAAATTCTCTAATACCAGTGCTATCTCCTCTAGGTAATTTGTTTAGTGTGATCATATCCAAGGCCTGTGATCGTTACCTCCTAACTATGCCACAAGTGCCTTGGTACTCTGTGAGCTAAACAGGACAGGATGCCCTTTGAGAAGATTAAGCAGCACTTCTCTGTTAAGTCTTGTTCAGAAGACCACAGAATCCACCAGAAGTGACCTTCCAAAACGTTTTCCACACTAAAGATGATAAATAGATCTCATGTGATCACAAATTCTAGAGAGGCCAGCAAAATGTTAGAATAAATTGGTCCTTAGGGTTAGTGAGTCATTAATACCTGCAATCTGATTTTGTTTCTTAGTAAAGTTAGCATTACTTCATCTGCTAAAGGAATAAATCTACTTATTCTCTAATTTAAAAGGTAGACTTTTAAACGCCTGGGTGACTCAGAGGTTGAGCATCTGCCTTCAGCGCAGGTTGTGATTCCTGGGTCCCGGGATCAAGTCCCACATCGGGCTCCCTACGAGGAGTCTGCTTCTCCCTCTGCCTATGTCTCTGCCTCTCTCTTTGTCTCTCATGAATAAATAAATAAAATCTTTAAAAAAATAAAATGGAAGTTAGACTTTTGAATCTGTTCAGAGCTTCTTTCTCAGATTTTTTTCTTAAATCAGCAAACCCATTTGATGTAGAGAGAAAGCACCTATGTAGTTGGAAAAATTTCTTTTTTACAGATTTTATTTATTCATGGGAGACAGAGAGAGAGGGGGGTAGAGACATAGAGGGAGAAGCAGGCTCCATGCAGGAAGCCCGATGTGGGATGCGATCCTGGGACTCCGGGATCACGGCCTGAGCCAAAGCTGAGCTACCCAGGCATCCCCTAGTTTTTTGTTTTTTTTTTCCTTAAAGATTTTATTTATTTGAGAAAGAGACAGAAAGAGCATGACAGGGTTGGGGGGAGGCAGAAACAGAGGGAGAGGGACAAGCAGGCTCCCCTCTGAGGGCAGATCTCAACGCTGGGCTTGAACCCAGGATGGGAGACAGAACCCGAGCCAAAGTCAGATGCTTAATGGGCTGAGCCACCCAGGTTCCCCTGTTTATCAAGTATTACTAAGAAATAACTGACATACTTTGCTGTTAAGCTTAAGGCATGTGGCAGGATGGTTTGATTTACATCCGTTATGAAATGATTGCCACAGTAGGTTCAGCTAACATCCATCTTCTCATATGGATACAATAAAAATAAAATAAAAGAAAGGAGAAACATGTTTTTCTTGGGGTAAGAACTCTTAGGGCTCACTCTCTCCTAGTTGCTCTCCTTGTATCGGGTCGCCGTCATCACTGTTGCAACAGGACGCCTTTTATCCTACACCCAACCCCTTTAAATTCTAATGTTTCTTGAAAATGAAAAAACTTTAAAGATTTTATGTATTTCGCAGGGAGAGTGAGAGAGAGAGAGTGAGAGCGAGCCAGAGAGCAGCTGGGGGGTGGGGGAGGCAGAAGCTGGGGGAGAAGCGGGTTCCCCAGACGATGCTCCATTGGGGCCCTGGGATCAGGACCTGTGCTCTAGGCAGAAGCTCAACCAGCGGAGCCCCCAGGAGTCCCTAAATCCCGACTCTAAATGCAGTTGGCTCCACAGTTTGTGAAGGGGCTGAGGTGGCTGACATGTATACATTCTTCCCATCAGCATTTCTCGGTTTCTTTTTCTTTCTGCGATCAAACACCCATCCACTAATCAGAGCTGCTGATGGAGAACTTTCCTGAAGTCCTGCCACTGCCCCTGGGATCTGCAGCCGGCGGTATCTGGGCATTACCATCTCTGCCAGTCTCACAGAAAGTTCCAGCACTGAAGCTCCTTCTTCAGGATTTGGGCATTTAACCATAGACAATTTGCTCTTTTGTTTGGGGATTGTTTGGTGGTTTAGTTAAAAGGATACAATCCAGGAAGAGAGAATGGAAGATATGAACAGGGCCAAGTGCGTGGGGGAAGCTGCTGTGCGCTCGCCCCCAATTCCTGGAAATCGGGTGGTGTCAGCGCATCGCCCCCATGGCCAGTGCCGTGGAGCATCACTGTTTTCATGTGCCCACTGCCATTGACATATCTTCTCTGGTGGTTTGTTCAAATCTTTGCTTTTTAAAAAATTTTTACTGTGGTCCTTAGAGTTTTGAGTGTTCTTTTTATATGCTGAACGTAAGTCCTGTATCATACATTCTAGTAAATATTTTCTCCCAGTCTCCAAGGCTTTAAAAAAAAAATCTCTAAGTAGTGTCTTTTTAAGAATGGAAGTTTTAAATTTTGAATAAGTACAGTTAATGTGTTTTTTCATTGATTGTTCTTTTGGTGTATCTAAGAAATTTTTGCTTAAACCAAGACCTCAAAGATTTTATACTTTCTAGAAGTTTTAGTTTTAGGTTTTACATTTAGGTCTATGGTCCATTCTCAGTTAATTTTTGTTAAGGGTATGTAAACTATGGAGTGAAGTTCATTTTCTGTATGTGAATATCCAGTAGCTCCAGGGTCGTATGTTGCAAAGAGTTTTCTTCCTCTACTGAATTGCCTTCATATCTCTGACGAAAATAGGTTGCTCACATATGTATGGTTCTACTTTTGAGCTCTCTTTTGTTCCCTTGAACAGGTTTACCCTGACGGTGCTACCACAGCATCTTACTACCTATGGTTTACAAGAAATCTTGAAAGTAGGTGGTCTACGTCTTCCAAATTCTTTTCAAAGCTGTCTGGTAGCATTTCCATGTGAATTTTAGAATCACTTTATTGATTTATAAAACAAATCCTGCTGGAGTTTTTATTGTGATTATGTCAAATCTATAGATAAAATTTAGATTTTTAAAAAAGGATTTTTATTTATTTATTCATGAGAGACACACAGAGAGAGAGGCGGAGACATAGGCAGGAGGAGAAGCAGGCTTCCTGTCTTGATCCCAGGACCCCAGGATCAGACCTGAGCCAAAGGCAGATGCTCAACCACTGAACACCCGGGTACCTCAATATAGATAAATTTTAAAAAAGTCTTAAGTAATCAACATGCTTACTTACTACCTCGAGATCAAGAGTCACATGCTCTATGCCAGGAGCCCTGCATCCATGGATTTATTTGAGGAGACATGACATCTCAACAATATTGAGTCCTTTGAAGCATTAACATGGTGTATCTTTCCAATAATGTTTATATTTAAGAGTTCTTTAATTTCTCTTGGCAATGTTTTAGTCTGAGTGTGCAAGCCTTTTGTCAAAATTACTAAGTATTTCATATTTTGATAGGATTGTAAATGATATGTTTTTTGTGTAAATGATATTTAATTTCAACTTTCAATTGTTCATTGCTAGTATTTAGAAATATAATTATTTTCTGTGTATTAATTATGCATCCTGAAGCCTTGGTGAATGGACTTATTAATTCTAGTAGTCTTTTTTTTTTTAAGATTTTATTTATTTATTCATAAGAGACAGAGAGAGAGAGAGAGAGAGGCAGAGACACAGGCAGAGAGAGAAGCAGGCTCCACGCAGGAAGCCCGATGTGGGACTCAATCCGGGTCTCCAGGATCACAACCCGGGCTGAAGACGGCGGTAAACTGCTGAGCCACCGGGGCTGCCCACAGCTTTTTAAATTTTTTTATTTTTTACTTTTTAAAAATTTTAAAAAATCCCCCCCCCCTTTTTAAAGTAGGCTCCATGCTGGCATGTGACCTTGGACTCATGACCCTGAGATGAAGATCTAAGCTGAGATCAACAGTTGGACACTGCACTGACTGAGCCACCCAGGCGCCCCTTTAGCAGACCCTATTTATTGAAGTATAGTTGACACACACAATGTCACATTAGGTTTAAGTGTACGACATAGTGATTCGACGAGTCTACATGTTATGCTGTGCTCATCACAAGTGTCACCATCTGGTGCTATTACAATACCACTGACTATATTCCCTGCACTCGACCTCTCATCCCTATGATTTATCCCATAACTGGAAGCCTGGATCTTCCACTCCTCTTCCCTCATTTTGCACATCCCCTCCCACCCCCACCCCTCGGGCAGCCATCAGTTTGTTCTCTGTATTTATGGGTCTGTTTCTGCCTTTTGTTTTATTTTGTAGATTCCACCTGCAAGTGACATCATACGGCATTTGTCTTTCTCTGACTTATTTCATTTAGCATAACACCCTCTAGGTCCATCTATGTCATCGCAAATGGCAATATCTCATCACTGTTTATGTAGAATAACATTCCATGTCCCTACTCCACATCTTTCTTATCCATTCATTGGTTAGTGGATACTTGTGGCGCTTCCATATCTTGGCTATTGTAAATAACGCTGCAATAAACATAGGGGTGCATATATCTTTTTGTTTTGTTCAGGTAAATATCCAGCAGTGGAATTATTGAATCATTGGATTATTGGATGTTATTTCTAATTTTTTGGGAAGAAAGTTTGTACTGCTTTCCGCAATATACCAATTTACATTCTCACCAACAGCGCACAAGTGTTTCCTTTTCTCTACATTCTCGCCAAAACTTGCCCTTTATTGTCTTTCTGATTGTAGCCATTTGGACAGGTGTGAGGTGCTATCTCATTATGGTTTTTATTTGCATTTTCCTGGTCATTAGTGATGTTGAGCATCTTTTCATGCGTCTGTTTATCATCTCTAGCAGCCTTTTTGTAGATTCCCTTGGGTTTCTACATAGAAAAGCAAGTCATCTGCTTTTATATATATTTTTTATATATTTTGTTCAATATGGATGCCTGCCTCCCTTCTTCCTCCCTCCTTCCCTTCCTCCCTTCCCTCCTGCCTTATTGCACCAGCCAGAACCTTCAGAACAATGTTGACTACAAGAGTTGGGAGTGGAATCCTTGTCTTGTTTCTGATCTGAAGGGCATATAATTAAGTCTTTTATCATTAAGTATGATGTCAATAGAGGAGTTAACTGTTAAGTATGATATCCTTCACAGATATCCTTCATTAGGTTGAGGCTGTTCCCTTCTACACCTACTTTGTTAATAATTTTTATTTAGCTTTTCAATGTCAAGAATGAATGTTGGATTTTGTCAGAAATCTTTTCTGCATCTATTGAGATGGTCATATAGTTTTCCTGTTTTACTTTGTTAATCTGGCGAACTATACTGAATTCCTTTTAAATTAGTTAATTAATTAATTAATTTTTATTTATTCAAATTGATTAACATATAATGTATTATTGGTTTGAGAGGTAGAGGTCAGTGATGCATAAGTCTTATAAACACCCAGTGCTCATTATATCATGTGCCCTCCTTAATGTCCATCACCCGGTTGCCCTGTTCCCCTACCTGCCTCCTCTCCAGTGGCCCTGTTCATTTCCTATGATTAAGAGTCTCTTTTGATTTGTCTCCCTCTCTGATTTTGTCTTGTTTTATTTTTTCCTCTCTTCCCCTATGATGCTCTGTTTTGTTTCCTAAATTCCACATATGAGTGAGATCATGTGATAACAGTCTTTCTCTGACTTATTGAGCTCAGCATAATATCCTTTAGCTCCATCCACTTCATTACAAATGGCAAGGTTTCATTTTTTTGATGGCTGAATAGTATTCCTTTGTATATATAGACCACATCTTCTGGATCCATTTATCTGTTGATGGACATCTTGGTTCTTTCCATAGTCTGGCTATTGTGGACATTGCTGCTATAAACATTGGGGTGCAGATGTCCCTTATGATCACTACATTTGCATCTGTGGTGTAAATACCCAGTAGAGCAATTGCTGGGTCATAGGGTAGGTCTCTATTCAACTTTTTGAGCAACCTCCATACTGTTTTCCAGAGTGGCTGCACCAGCTTTCATTCCTACCAACAGTATAAGAGGGTTCCCCTTTCTCTGCATCCTCGCCAACATCTGCTGTTTCCTGACTTGTTAATTTTAGCCATTCTGACAGGTGTGAGGTGGTATCTCATTGTGGTTTTGATTTGTATTTCCCTTGTGCTGAGTGATGTGGACCATTTTTTCATGTGCCTGTTGGACAAATGTTTATCTTCTTTGGAGAAATGTCATGTCTTCTGTCCATTTCTTGGTTGGATTATTTGTTCTTTGAGTGTTGAGTTTGAAAGGTTCTTTTTTTTAAATAATAAATTTATTTTTTATAGGTGTTCAATTTACCAACATAAAGAATAACACCCCTTTTCTCCGCATCCTCTCCAACATTTGTTGTTTCCAGCCTTGTTAATGTTCCCCATTCTCACTGGTGTGAGGTGGTATCTCATTGTGGTTTTGATTTGTATTTCCCTGATGGCAAGTGATGCAGAGCATTTTCTCAAGTGCATGTTGGCCATGTCTATGTCTTCCTCTGTGAGATTGCTCTTCATGTCTTTTGCCCAGTACATGATTGGATTATTTGTTTCTTTGGTGTTGAGTTTAATGAGTTCTTTATAGATTTTGGAAACTAGCCCTTTAACTGATATGTCATTTGCAAATATCTTCTCCCATTCTGTAGGTTGTCTTTTAGTTTTGTTGACTGTATCCTTTGCTGTACAAAAGCTTCTTGTCTTGATGAAGTCCCAATAGTTCATTTTTGCTTTTGTTTCTTTTGCCTTACTGGATGTATCTTGCAAGAAGTTACTGTGGCTGAGTTCAAAAAGGGTGTTGCCTGTGTTCTCCTCTAGGATTTTTTTTTTAATAAATTGATTTTTTTATTGGTGTTCAATTTAGCAACATATAGAATAACACCCAGGGCTCATCCCGTCAAGTGTCCCCCTCAGTGCCCATCACCCATTCGCCCCCACCCCCCGCCCTCCTCCCCTTCCACCACCCCTAGTTCATTTCCCAGAGTTAGGAGCCTTTACTGTCTCCCTTTCTGATATTTCCCACACATTTCTTCTCCCTTCCCTTATATTCCCTTTCACTATTATTTATATTCCCCAAATGAATGAGAACATACACTGTTTGTCCTTCTCCGATTGACTTACTGCACTCAGCATAATACACTCCAGTTCCATCCACATTGAAGCAAATGGTGGATATTTGTCATTTCTAATGGCTGAGTAATATTCCATTCTATACATAAACCACATCTTCTTTATCCATTCATCTTTCGATGGACACTGAGGCTCCTTCCACAGTTTGGCTATTGTGGACATTGCTGCTAGAAACATCGGGGTGCAGGTGTCCTGGCATTTCATTGCATCTGAATCTTTGGGGTAAATCCCCAACAGTGCAATTGCTGGGTAATAGGGCAGATCTATTTTTAACTCTTTGAGGAACCTCCACACAGTTTGCCAGAGTGGCTGCACCATTTCACATTCCCACCAACAGTGCAAGAGGGCTCCCTTTTCTCCACATCCTCTCCAACATTTGTGGTTTCCTGCCTTGTTAATTTTCCCCATTCTCACTGGTGTGAGGTGGTATCTCATTGTGGTTTGGATTTGTATTTCCCTGATGACAAGCAATACAGAGCAGTTTCTCATGTGCATGTTGGCCATGTCTATGTCTTCCTCTGTGAGATTTCTGTTCATTTCTTTTGCTCGTTTCATGATTGGATTGTTTGTTTCTTTGGTGTTGAGTTTAATAAGTTCTTTATAGATCTTGGAAACTAGCCCTTTATCTGATACGTCATTTGCAAATATCTTCTCCCATTCTGTAGGTTGTCTTTTAGTTTTGTTGACTGTATCCTTCGCTGTGCAAAAGCTTCTTGTCTTGATGAAGTCCCAATAGTTCATTTTTGCTTTTGTTTCTTTTGCCTTACTGGATGTATCTTGCAAGAAGTTACTGTGGCCAAGTTCAAAAAGGGTGTTGCCTGTGTTCTCCTCTAGGATTTTGATGGACGCTTGTCTCACATTTAGATCTCTCATCCATTTTGAGTTTATCTTTGTGTATGGTGAAAGAGAGTAGTATAGTTTCATTCTTCTGCATGTGGATGTCCAATTTTCTCAGCACCATTTATTGAGGAGACTGACTTTCTTCCAGTGGATAGTCTTTCCTCTTTCATCGAATATTAGTTGACCATAAAGTTCAGGGTCTACTTCTGGGTTCTCTATTCTGTTCCATTGATCTATATGTCTGTTTTTGTGCCAGTACCACACTGTCTTGATGACCATAGCTTTGTAGTACAACCTGAATACTGGCACTGTGATGTCCCCAGATATGGTTTTCTTTTTGAAAATTCCCCTGGTTATTCGGGGTCTTTTTTGATTCCACACAAATCTTAAAATAATTTGTTCTAACTCTCTGAAGAAAGTCCATGGTATTTTGAGAGGGATTGCATTAACCGTGTAAATTGCCCTGGGTAACATTGACATTTTCACAATATTAATTCTGCCAATCCATGAGGATGGAATATTTTTCCATCTCTTTGTGTCTTCCTGAATTTCTTTCAGAAGTGTTCTCTAGTTTTTAGGGTATAGATCCTTTACCTCTTTGGTTAGGCTTATTCCTAGGTATCTTGTGCTTTTGGGTGCAATTGTAAATGGGATTGACTCCCTAATTTATCTTTCTTCATTCTCATTGTGAGTGTATAGAAATGCCACTGACTTCTGGGCATTGATTTTGTATCCTGCCATGCTGCCAAATTGCTGTATGAATTCTATCAATCTTGGGGTGGAGGCTTTTGGGTTTTCTATGTAGAGTATCATGTCATCGGTGAAGAGGGAGAGTTTGACTTCTTCTTTGCCAATTGGAATGCCTTTAATGTCTTTTTGTTGTCTGATTGTAAGGCTAGGACTTCCAGCACTATGTTGAATAGCAGTGGTGAGAGTGGACATCCCTGTCTTGTTCCTGATCTAGGGGAAAAGCTCCCAGTGCTTCCCCACTGAGAATGATATTTGCTGTGGGCTTTTCATAGATGGCTTTTAAGATGTCGAGGAATGTTTCCTCTATCCCTACACTCTGAAGAGTTTTTATCAGGAATGGATGCTGTATTTTGTCAAATGCTTTCTCTGCATCTAATGAGAGGATCATATGGTTCTTGGTTTTTCTCTTGCTGATATGATGAATCACATTGATTGTTTTACGAGTGTTGAACTAGCCTTGTGTCCTGGGGATAAATCCTATTTGGTCATGGTGAATAATTTTCTTTTTTTTTTATTTTTTTTAATTAATTAATTAATTTATTTATGATAGTCACAGAGAGAGAGAGAGAGAGAGAGAGAGAGAGAGAGAGGCAGAGGGAGAAGCAGGCTCCATTCACCGGGAGCCCGATGTGGGATTCGATCCCGGTTCTCCAGGATCGCGCCCTGGGCCAAAGGCAGGCACCAAACCGCTGCGCCACCCAGGGATCCCTGGTGAATAATTTTCTTAATGTACTCTTGGATCCGATTGGCTAATATCTTGTTGAGAATTTTTTTAACATATATTTTTTTAATTTTTAATTTATTTTTGATAGTCACAGAGAGAGAGAGAGAGAGGCAGAGACACAGGCAGAGGGAGAAGCAGGCTCCATGCACTGGGAGCCCGATGTGGGATTCGATCCTGGATCTCCAGGATCGCGCCCTGGGCCAAATGCAGGCGTCAAACCGCTGCGCCACCCAGGGATGCCTTGTTGAGAATTTTTGCATCCATGTTCATCAGGGATATTGGTCTCTAATTCTCCTTTTTGGTGGCATCTTTGTCTGGTTTTGGAATTAAGGTGATGCTGGCCTCATCGAACAAATTTGGAAGTACTCCATCTCTTTCTATCTTTCCAAACGGCTTTAGTAGAATAGGTATGGTTTCTTCTTTAAACTTTCTTCTTCTCCTTTCTCATTCATGATTTTATTAATTTGAGTCTTCTCTCTCTTCTTTTTAATAAGGCTGGCTAATGGTTTATCTATCTTATTAATTCTTTCAAAGAACCAACTCCTGGTTCCGTTGATCTGTTCCACAGTTCTTCTGGTCTCAATTTCGTTGAGTTCTGCTCGAATCTTAATTAACTCTCCTCTTCTGCTGGGTGTAGGATCTATCTGCTGTTTTTTCTCTAGCTCCTTTATGTGTAAGGTTAGCTTTTGTATTTGAGTTCTTTCCTGTTTTTGAATGGATGCTTGTATTGTGATGTATTTTCCCTTCAGGACTTTTGCTGCATCCCAAAGATTTTGAACGGTTGTATCTTCATTGTCATTAGTTTCCATGAATCTTTTTTTTTTTTTTAATTTTTATTTTTTATTTATGATAGTCACAGAGAGAGAGAGAGAGGCAGAGACACAGGCGGAGGGAGAAGCAGGCTCCATGCACCGGGAGCCTGATATGGGACTCGATCCTGGTTCTCCAGGATCGCGCCCTGGGCCAAAGGCAGGCGCCAAACCGCTGCGCCACCCAGGGATCCCTCCATGAATCTTTTTAATTCTTCCTTAATTTCCTGGTTGAAACTTTCATCTTTTAGCAGGATGGTCCTTAACCTCCACGTGTTTGAGGTCCTTCCAAACTTCTTGTTGTGATTTAGTTCTAATTTCAAGGCATTATGGTCTGAGAATATGCAGGGGACGATCCCAATCTTTTGGTATCGGTTCAGACCCGATTTGTTACCCAGTATGTGGTCTATTCTGGAGAAAGTTCCATGTGCACTTGAGAAGAATGGGTATTCAGTTGAGTTTGGATGTAAAGTTGTGTAGATATCTGTGAAATCCATCTGGTCCAGTGTATCATTTAAAGCTCGCGTTTCTTTGGAGATGTTGTGCTTAGAAGACCTATCGAGTATAGAAAGTGCTAGATTGAAGTCACCAAGTATAAGTGTATTATTATCTAAGTATTTCTTCACTTTGGTTATTAATTGGTTTAAATATTTGGCAGGTCCCACATTCGGTGCATATATATTGAGGATTGTTAAGTCCTCTTATTGGATAGATCCTTTAAGTATGAGATAGTGTCCCTCTTCATCTCTCACTACAGTCTTTGGGGTAAATTTTAATTTATCTGATATGAGGATGGCTACCCCTGCTTTCTTCTTCTTTTTTTTTTTTTACCCCTGCTTTCTTTTGAGGACTATTTGAATGGGAAATGGTTCTGCCATCTTTTATTTTCAGGCTGTAGGTGTCCTTCTGTCTAAAATGAGTCTCTTGTAGACAGCGAATAGATGGGTCCTGCTTTTTTATCCAGTCTGAAACCCTGTGCCTTTTGATGGGGTCATTAAGCCTGTTCACGTTCAGAGTTACTATTGAAAGATATGAGTTTAGTGTCATCATTATATCTATTCAGTCCTTGTTTTTGTGGATTGTTCCACTGAAGTTCTTCTTAAAGGGGAATTTTAAGAGTCCCCCTTAAAATTTCTTGCAGAGCTGGTTTGGAGGTCACATAGTCTTTCAGTTGCTGCCTGTCTTGAAAGCTCTTTATCTCTCCTTCCATTTTGAATGAGAGCCTTGCTGGATAAAGTATTCTTGGTTGCATGTTCTTCTCATTTAGGACCCTGAATATATCCTGCCAGCCCTTTCTGGCCTGCCAGGTCTCTGTGGAGAGGTCTGCTGTTACCCTAATACTCCTCCCCATAAATGTCAGGGATTTCTTGTCTCTTGCTGCTTTAAGGATCTTCTCTTTATTTTGGAATTTGCAAGCTTAACTATTAGATGTCGATGTGTTGAACGGTTTTTATTGATTTTAGGGGGGATCTCTCTATATCCTGGATCTGAATGCCTGTTTCCCGTCCCAGATTAGGAAAGTTTTCAGCTATGATTTGTTCAAATACATATTCTGGCCCTCTGTCCCTTTCAACGCCCTCGGGAACCCCAATTAAACGTAGGTTTTTCTTCCTCAGGTTGTCGTTTATTTCCCTTAATCTATCCTCATGGTCTTTTAAATGTTTGTCTCTTTTTTCCTCAGTTTCCCTCTTTTCCATCAACTTGTCTTCTATGTCACTCACTCATTTTTCCACCTCGTTAACCCTCGTCGTTAGGACTTCTCCTTTGGATTGCATCTCATTCAATTGATTTTTAATTTCTGCCTGATTGGATCTAAATTCTGCAGTCATGAAGTCTCCTGAGTTCTTTATACTTTTTTCTAGAGCCAGCAGTAGCTGTATAATAGTGCTTCTGAATTGGCTTTCTGATCTTGAATTGTAATCCAGATTTTGTAACTCTGTGGGAGAGAGGACTGTTTCTGATTCTTTCGAGGTGAAGTTTTCCTTCTAGTCATTTTGCTCGCTGCAGAGTGGCCAAAAACAAGTTGTACTGGGAAAAGGAGAAAAAGAGACAGTAAGAATGAAAGAAAAGAGAAAAAGAAAAAAGACAAAAGGAAGAAAAAAAGAGAAAAAGGGAAGAAAAAGAAAGAAAGGAAAAAAAAGGGTGGGGGAAGCAAACAGAATTCAAAAAGAAAAAAAAAAAAACAACCACGGGGGAGTATATCTTTTGATTCTGTATACTTTAAGTCCCTTGACTTCCCCTGGAACTTGTCCGTCTAGCTGGTCTTCTGGGGGAGGGGCCTGTTGTGCTGATTTTTCAGGTGTTAGCACTTGGGGGAGCTGCTCTGCCCCCTGCCTGGTGCAGGGCTCAGTGGGGGTTGTTTACCCCGTGAGGCCTCAGGAGGAACAACCCCAGTGGCGGTGGCCAGCTCTGGAGCCCTGGATTCAGCTCCCACAGGAGCTACAGAGCTCTCCTGGGCGGGGCCGCTGATCTGCTCAGCTCGGGGCAGGAGCGTCCTCGCTGTCCTGGGCCCTCCTGGCCTCTGCCTGTCCTGGTGGGAGGCCGGATCCTGGGCTGTGTCCCGGCGCCCTGTGCTCCGGGGCCTGCGCTGTTGGATTTGTGCTCCTGCCCCGCAGCCCCCTTCCGCGGAGCCGCCCCCCGAGCCCCTCCGAGCTGCTCCGGGTCCAGCCGTGCGCACTGCAGTGTTTTAGGGAGCTGGGCGCACTCTCCTGGGTGCACAGGTGTCTGTTAGTGTCCCAGGGAGCCTGAGGGCATCCCCGCCCTCCTGGGGTCCTGATCTAACTCCCTGCGGGCTCCTTTCTGCCCAGGAAGGTTGGTGAAGCTCCTGCTTCTCCGGGATGGAGCTCTCCTGTCCTGGGGACACTTGCCCCGGCCTTAGCCCGGCTCCTCGTTGGGGCCCCTCCCCCCTGCATGCCTTTTGTTTCTTTATTTCTTTTGTTTGAAAGGTTCTTTATAGATTTTGGATACTAACTCTATCTGATATGTCATTTGCAAATATCTTCTACCAAAACAAAACAAAACAAAAAACCAAACAAACAAATATCTCCTACCATTGTGTAGGTTACCTTTTGGTCTTGTTGACTCCTTGCTGTGCAAAAGCTTTTTATCTTGAAGAAGTCCCAGTAGTTCATTTTTGCCATTGTTTCCCTTGCTTTTGGGGACGTGTTAAGCAAGAAGTTGCAGTGGCTGAGGTCATGGAGGTTTCTGCCTGTGTTCCTCTCCAGGATTTAGATGGATTCCTGTCTCACATTTAGGTCTTTCATCCATGTTGTGTCTATTTTTGTGTATGGTGTGAGGAAATGGCCCAGTTTCATTTTTCTGCATGTGGGTGTCCAATTTTCTCCACACTGTTTGTTGAAGAGATTGTCTTTTTTCCATTGGATATTCTTTCCTGATTTGTCAAAGATTAGTTGACCATGGAGTTGAGGGTCCATTTCTGGGTTCTCTATTCTGTTTCATGGATCTGCGTGTCTGTTTTTGTGCCAGTACCGTGTTGTCTTGATGATTACAGCTTTGTAATAGAGCTTAAATCTCAGAATTAAAAACAAAACAAAACAAACAAAAAAAGCTCAGAATTGTGATGCCATCAGTTTTGGTTTTCTTTTTCAACATTCCTTTGTTTATCTGGGGTCTTTTCTGCTTCCATACAAATTTGTTCCAACTCTGTTAAAAAAGTTGATGGTGTTTTGATAGGGATTGCATTGAACGTATAGATTTCTCTAGGTAGCAAAAACATTTTAACAATATTTGGTCTTCCAATCCATCAGCATGGAATGTTTTCTATTTCTTTGTGTCTTCCTCAATTTTTAAAAATTATTGTCCTATAGTTTTCTGGGTGTAGATCCTTTGCCTCTTTGTTTAGGTTTATTCCTAGGTAGCTTATAGTTTTGGGTGCAGTTGTAAATGGTACTGACTCCTTAATTTCTCTTTCTTCTGTCTCATTGTTAGTGTATAGAAGTGCAGCTGATTTCTGTGCATTGATTTTATATCCTGCCACTTTGCTGAGTTCCTGTATGAATTCTAGCAATTTTGTGGTGGGGTGTTTGGGTTTTCCATATAGAATATCATGTCATCTGGGAAGAGTGGAGGTTTGAGTTCTTCTTTGTTGATTCGGATGCCTTTTATTTCTTTTTGTTGTCTGATTGCTGAGACTAGGATTTTTAGTACTGTGTTGAACAACAGTGAGACTGGACATCCCTGTCATATTCCGAACGATAGGAGAAAAGCTCTCAGGTTTTCTCCATTGAGAATGAAATTTACTGTGGGCTTCTCATATATGGTTTTTATGATGTTGAGGTATGTTTCCTCTATCCCTACACTGTGAAGAGTTTTAATCAAGAAAGGATGCTGTACTTTGTCAAATGCTTTTTCTGCATTTATTGAGAGGATCATATCATATGGTTCTTGTCCTTTCTTTTATTAGTGTAGTGTATCACATGGATTGATTTGTGGATATTGAACCACTCCTTGCAGCCCAGCAATAACTCCCACTTGATGGTGGTGAATAATCCCTTTAATGTACTGTTGGATCCTATTGGCTAGTGTTTGGATGAGAATTTTGGCATCCCTGTTTATCAGGGATATTGGTCTATAATTCTTTTGTCTGGTTTGAGGATCAAGGTAATACTGGCCTCATAGAAAGAGTTTGGAAGTTTTCCTTCCATTTCTATTTCTTGAAACAGCTTCAGAAGAATAGGTATTAATTCTTCTTTAAATGTTCAGTAGAATTCCCCTGGGAAGCCATCTGGCCTTGGACTCTTTGTTGGGAGATTTTTGATTACAGCTTCAGTTTCCTTGCTGGTTATGGGTCTGTTCAGGTTTTCTATGCCTTCCTGTTTCAGTCTTGGTAGTTTATACATCTCTAGGAACGCATCCATTTGTTCCAGATTGCCTGGTTTGTTGGCATATAGTTGCTCATAATATGTTCTTAAAATTGTTTGCATTTCTTTGGTGCTGGTTGCGATTTCTCCTCTTTCATTTATGATTTTATTTATTTGGGCCCTTTATCTTTTTTGATGTCTGGCCAGGGGTTTATCAAACTTATTAATTCTTTCAAATAACTGGCTCTTAGTTTTGTTGATCTGTTCTATTGTTCTTTTGGTTTCTATTTCATTGATTTCTGCTCTAATCTTTATTATTTCTCTTTTCCTGCTGGGTTTAGGCTTTATTTACTGTTCTTTCTCCAGCTCCTTTAGGTGTAAGGTTAGGTTGTGTATTTGAGATGTTTCTTGAGAAAGGCTTCTGTTGCTATCTACTTCCCTCTTAGGATCCTCTTTACTGAATCCCAAAGGTTTTGAAAAGTTGTGTTTTCATTTTCATTTGTTTCTATGAATTTTTAAAATTGTTCTTTAATTTCCTGGTTGACCCATTCATTCTTTACTAGGATGCTTTTTAGCCTCCATGTATTTGAGTTCTTTCCAAATTTCCTCTTGTGATTGAGTTCCAGTTTCAAAGCATTGTTGTCAAAAAAGGGGCAGGGAATGATCACAGTCTTTTGGTATTGATTGAAACCTGATTTGTGACCCGGTGTGTGATCTATTCTGGAGAATATTCCATGTGCACTTGAGAAGAATGCCTATTCTGCTGCTTTAGGATGGAATGTTCTGAATATAACTGTGAGGTCCAACTGGTCCAGTATGTCGTTCAAAGCCTTTGTTTCCTCACTGATCTTCTGCTTAGATGATCTGTCCATTGCAGTGAGTGGGGTATTAAAGTCCCCCAGTGTTATTGTATTATTATCAATGTGTTTCTTTAATTTTGTTATTAATTGGCTGATAAAATTGGCTGCTCTCACGTTAGGAGCATAACTATTTACAATTGTTAGATCTTCTTGTTGGATAGACTGTTTAATTATGATGTAACGTCCTTCCTCATCACTTCCTACAGTATTTAGTTTGAAATCTAATTTGTCTAATATAGGGTTACCACCCCAGCTCTCTTTTGATGTCCATTAACATGAGAAATGGTTTTTCACCCCCTGATTTTCAATCTGGAGGTGTCTTAGAGTCTAAAATGAATCTCTTGCAGACAGCATATCCATGGGTCTTGTTTTTTATCCAATCTGATACGCTGTGTCTTTTGATTGGAACATTTAGCCCATTTACATTCAGAGTAGTTACTGAAAGATACAAATTTAGTGCCATTTTATTACCTATTAAGTCACTGTGTCTGTAGATCGTCTCTGTTCCTTTCTGGTCTATGTTACTTTTGGGCTCTCTTCACGCAAAGGATCCCTTGTAATATTTCTTGTAGAGCTGGTTTGGTGATCACAACTTCTTTTAGTTTCTGTTTGTCTTGGAATCTTCTTATCTCTCTTGTTTTGACTGATGTCCTAGCTGAATAAAGTATTCTTGGCTGCATATTTTTCTCATTTAGCACTGTGAATATATCATGCCAGTCCTTTCTGGCCTGCCAGGTCTCTGTGGAGAGGTCTGCTGCCAATCTAATGTTTCTACCCTTGTAGATTCTGGACCTCTTGTCTTGAGCTGCTTTCAGGATTTTCTCTTTGTCTCTGAGATTTGCAAGTGGCACTATTGTAGTTGGAGACTTGACCTATTTTTATAGATTTTGAGGTGGGTTTTCTGTGCCTCCTGGACTTGGATGGCTATTTCCTTCCCCAGATTAGGGAAGTCCTCAGCTATAATTTGCTCTAGAATACTTTCTCCCCACCCCCTTTCCTCTTCTTCTGGGATCCTAATTATTCTAATATTGTTTTGCTTTATGATATCACATCTCTTGAATTCTCCCCTTGTGATCCAGTAGTTATCTGTCTTTTCTCAAGCTTCCTTATTCTCCATTATTTTTTCTTCCATATCACTGATTCTCTCTTCTGCCTCATTTATCCTAGCAGCTGGATCCTCCACTTTTTATTGCATCTCATTAATAGTCTTTTTAAATTTCAACTTGATTAGATATTAGTTCTTTTATTTCTCCAGACAGGGATTCTCTAATGTCTTCTGTGTTTTTTTTCAAGCCTAGCTAGTATCTTTATAATCATTATTCTGAACTCTAATTCTGACGTCTTACTTATATCCACATGGATTGAATCCCTGGAAACAGTACTGCCTTTTGTTCTATTTTTTTTTATTTATTTTTATTTTTATTTATTTTATTTTTATTTTTTTAAATAAATTACTTTTTTATTGGTGTTCAATTTACCAACATACAGAATAACACCCAGTGCTCATCCCGTTAAGTGTCCCCCTCAGTGCCCGTCACCCATTCACCCCCACCCCTCGCCCTCCTCCCCCTCCACCACCCCTAGTTCATTTCCCAGAGTTAGGAGTCTTTATGTTCTATCTCCCTTTCTGATATTTCCCACACATTTCCTCTCCCTTCCTTGTTCTCTTTTAAGAATTTTTCCCATCTTGTCATTCTGTCTAGAGAAGAATAGATGAACAATAAAACGGAATACTAAAATGGCAATAAAACCCCAGAGAAATACACACAAAACAAATTAAAAAAGACCTGAAGCTGGAAAAATAAAAAAGGAAAAGAGAATATAATCAGACAAGTGAACAGAATAGAGCAATACACCAGATCCTGTGTGCATTTTGGTCCATTTGTTAGAAAACTAGTTTCCAAAATTGTAACGAAAGAAAAACTTACATATGTAGCAAAAAATTAAACATAATGAAAGGATAGAATGTAACTGTAAGATTGAAAATTAAAAGACAAAAGAGGGGGAGCCCTGGTAGCTCAGCGGTTTAGCGCCACGGTCAGCCCGGGGTGTGATCCTGGAGACCAGGGATCGGGTCCCACCTCAGGCTCAGCTTCCTGCACGGAGCCTGCTTCTCCCTCTGCCTGTGTCTCTGCCTCTCTCTGCTTCTGTGTCTCTCATGAATAAATAAATAAAATCTTAAAAAAAAAAGACAAAAGAAAGAACGAATATAAGCAGGCAGGTGACTATACACTATATCTTGATTGTATTTTGGTTGGTTTGTTATGAGAAACTACATCCCAAATTTGTAAAGAAAAAAAACCATATATACACAAAAATAAAACTAAATACAATGTATGTAACTGTAAAGATGAAAATTTAAAAAGATTTTAACACCCCCCCCTCCCAAGAAAAGAAGAAGAGCAACAAAATACCATATGCACTAGATTCTGGGTGTATTTTGGTCTACTTGTTATAAGAAACTGCATCCGAAAATTGTAAAGAAGGAACAACATATATACACAAAAATAAAATTAAATACAGTGTATGTAACTGTAAAAATGAAAATAAAAAAATAGTTTTTTTTTTTTATTTATGATAGTCACAGAGAGAGAGAGAGAGGGGCAGAGACACAGGCGGAGGAAGAAGCAGGCTCCATGCACCGGGAGCCCGATGTGGGATTCGATCCCGGGTCTCCAGGATCACGCCCTGGGCCAAAGGCAGGCGCCAAACCGCTGCGCCACCCAGGGATCCCTAAAAAAATAGTTTTAAAAGAGTTGATAAAATAAGAAATTGGATACAAAAGGAAAGACAAAAACATTAAAATTGTAAGATTAAAGAACAGTGGGGTAAAACCCGTGAATTGTGTACACTATTCCCCTAGCTCTGGAGGTTTGAAGCTCTTCGTGACCTGTAACCTTGGGCTTGGCTGGGTGTTCTTGCTGGTATTCTGGGGGACGGGCTGTGGCGTGTATTCTGAAGTGTCGGGAGGCTGGGCAGGATGGCACCACCCTTGCCAGGGGGCCAGGCTAAGTCAGCTCGGGGTTGCTCTACGGGGCTTCTGTTTCCTGAAGGCTTTCCACGCAGCTCTAGAGGATCAGAGTGAAAGGGGATGGCCTCCAACCTCCAGCCCCAGAGCCGGCAGGCCAAGGCTCCGCTCCTGACCGCGCCGTCGGGGAACATCGGTCTCCCTGGTGGTCCCTGTCCGCGCTCTGCTCACCCAGCCTGGGCCCGAGCATCTCGGTGTCGGGCACGCGGCCCCGTTTTGAGTCTCCAAACCCTTCAGACTGTTGTGGTGTGAACCCAGGCCACTCCTCGGAGGGAGGTGACGGGTCTTGCCGTTGTCCTGCTGCCCCCTGGGCCCCTGCTCGGAGAGAGTCGCCTGTGGTGCCACCCGTGCTTGGTGCTTCCTGGCCGCCCCCAGCCCGGAGCCCGTCCAGGCGCGCCGATCGCAGCCAGCTTCCCGGTCCGCTGCCTGGACTCGGCTGCCCTCGCGCCCCGGCCTCCTGTGGCTGTGGTGGTCCCGACACCACGCTGTCTCCCGCCCAGGGTTTCACCCCCTTGGCCGACTGAGCACCTTTCAGGCAGGGACATCCCTCCCTGGAGCAGACTTGGAAAAGTTCAGATTTTGTGCTCCACTGCTCTGGGCCTTCTGGTGCCGCGGTCGGAGGCTCCCCCCCCACCCAGTTCCATTTCCCCTAATCGTCTGGGATTCTCTTCTCCGCACCCCCCACCTTGCAGAAACCCGTTGCTTTTCTATTTGTAGAGTTGTAGCAATTCTTTTCTTAAATCTCCAGGTGAGTTCGCAGGTGTTCAGAATGATTTGATATCTATCTAGCTGAATTCCTAGGACTAGACGAAACTAAGATCCCTTACTCCTCTGCCATCTTGGCCTCTCCTCCCCAGCCCCCCTACTCCTTTTTTTTTTTTTTAAATAACCTTTCATTTCAGAATTATTTTAGATTTACAGAAAATTTGCGAAGCAGTACGCCCTTCACCCAGTTTCAGGTTCTGCTGTTAGCATCTTACATTACCATGGTATGTATGTCAAAATTAAGAAATGAACACTTGTACAAGACTATTAGCCAGGGATCCCTGGGTGGTGCAGCGGTTTGGCGCCTGCCTTTGGCCCAGGGCGCGATCTTGGAGACCCGGGATCGAATCCCACGTTGGGCTCCCGGTGCATGGAGCCTGCTTCTCCCTCTGCCTGTGTTTCTGCCTCTCTCTCTCTCTCTGACTATCATAAAAAAAAAAAAAAGACTATTAGCCAAACTCCAGACTTTATTCAGAGTTTTCCAGTTTTTCCATTACTGTTATTTTCCTGTTCCAAGGTCCAAATTAGGGCACATACATATTGCTTCTATGGATCGGGTCTCATTCGTCTCCTGTGATCCGTGGCAGTTACTCAGTGTTGCTTTGCTTTTATATGGCCTTAACACTATTGAGGAATACTGGTTAGATATTTTCTAGAATACCCCTCAATTTGAATTGTCTTATGGTTTTCTCGTGATTATTGGGATTATGAGTTTTTGAATGAATCCCATAGAGATGAAGTACCCTTCTCATCACTTTTATGGGAGGAGTCCATGATGACATCAGTGGTGACTTTAACCTTGGTCCATTGGGCGGGGTAGTGTTTTCCAGGTTTCTTCACTGTTCCCCTTGCACGCTTTATTCTTTGAAATTGAGTTGCTCTGTTTAGCCCACCATTAGGGGTGGTGTTGATACAGTGTTGGCTCCTGCAACGTGTAGTATCTACATATATTATTTAAAATTCTTCTGGGATGAATTCTAAATAATTCATGGGTGGTGCCACCCATGCCTGGGTGGTGCAGTTGTTTGGGCATCTGACTCTTGGTTTGGGCTCAGGTTGTGATCTTAAGGTCATGGGACAGAGCTCTCTGCATCAGGCTCTGTGCTTGGTGCAGAGTTTGCTTGAGATTCTCTCCTTTTCCCTCTCTCCTCCCACTCGTGCTCTCTCACTGTCTCTAAAATAAATACATAAATCTTAAAAGAGTTCTTCTACAGAGAATATTTGTGTCTTTCCCCCTATTTATTTTCACTGTATAGACTCACTTATATGTATTTTATACTTTGGATTATAATCCAATACTGTATTATTTATTTTGCTGGTCACACTGTTCTAGCTTTGGCCATTGGGAGTCCTTTCACATGGCTACTGTGTCCATTTCATGTGACTCCATCATTTTATTTTTTGAATATATCCTTAATTTCTGGTGTTACAAGATGCTCCAGGCTTATCTTGTATTTTCCTGGATTCAATCATGGTATCAGTCATTTCTCTAATATGACCTAGTTCCTTTAATTGGAGAATGTTATTTGGAAACCAAGATTTAGACACAAGGTATGCTTCTTGCTACTGAGATGTCATTGCTTTTAGGCCCACTAAGCTAGGTAAGACAACTATGTAATGTAGGCATGTACCTTAACCCAACTATACATGCATACCTGCGATTGTTTCTGGATTTATCCATTTGCACATATATTAAACAGTTCATACTGTTGTTTCCAACTCAAGTCCCGTACCACCAGGTTCATTGTATCCTTCACTTCTTGCTTATACTGAATAATTTTTTGAATGTTTAATGGACATTGCACTCTGGGAATAAACTCCACTATGGTTATAGTGTATTATCCTTTTTATATACTGTTGGATTTTATTTGCTATAATCAAGGAAAAAAACCCTGTGCATTTATGTTCATGAAGAATACTGGTGTATAGTTTCCTTTTCATGCAATATCTTTGTGTTAATCTCACTATTAGAGCAATGCTGGCTACATAAAATAAGGTGGGAAGTGTGTTCCATTCTTCAGCTTTTTGGAAGAGTTTGTGTAAAATTCATATTATTTCTTCCTTGCATGGTAGAATTTGCCAGTGAAGCTATCTGGACCTGGAGTTCACTTTGTGGAAAGGCATGGAATTGGGAATTCAATTTCTTTAATAGGTATTTAGTAGGCAATTCAGGCCATTTGTCTTCTTGAATGAGCTTTGGTAGGTTTTATCTTTCAAAGAATTCATCCCTTTCATCTAGCTACTCAAATTTATAGGCAAAAGATTATTCACAGTTATTCCTTTATTATCCTTCTAATGACTACCTTTCTGCTGAATTTGTACTGATGTCATCTTTCTAATTCCTGATATTGGTAATTTTAATCCTCTCTCCTTTTTCCCTCTTGGTTAGTCTGACTTAAGTCAGCTGTACTGATTTTAAAGAACCAGGCTTTGCTTTCATTACTTTGTCTTCCTGTTTTCTACTTCATTGTTTTTTTTTTTTTCTCTGATCTATGTTATTTCTTTTCTTCTACTTTGTGTTTAGTTCATTCTTTTTCTAGTTTCTTAAAGCAGAAGTGGAGGTCACTGATTGGAAATCTTCCTTGTCTTCTAATATGGGTATTTAACAGTATAAATTTCTCCCTAAGTATTGCTTTAGTGACATCCCGTATTTTGATATGTTGTTTGATATGTTTGATATTTTAGTTAGTTCAAAATACTTTCTAATTTCCCCTTTGATTTCATATTTGATGCATGATTATTTAGAAGCACGTCATTTAATTACCAAATAGGAATATTTCTGTTATTGATTTATATTTAATTCCATATGATGGTCAGAGTACATATTTTGAATAGCTTGATTCATTTTAAACTTTCTGAGACTTGTTTTATGGCCAAAGATGTAGTCTATCTTCATAAGTGTTCTGGGTGTACCTGAAAAAGATGTATGTTCTTCTATTTTTGGTGGAATATTCTATAAATGTCAATTAGTTCAGGATAGTTGATAGTGTTCACATTTTGTGTATTCTTACTGATTTTCTGTACATTTGTTCTATAAATCATTGGAAAGGGTTATTGAAATCTCTGAATATTATTGTAAATTTGTCTACATCTTGTAGATCTATCAGGTGTTCCTTCATATACATTTTAACAGTGATACTGATAAAATAATTCACATACCATACAGTTTACCTATATAATTCAATGGCTTTCAGTATATTCATAGAGTTCTGCAACCATCACCACAGTCAATTTTAAAACATTCTTTTTCCCCTAAAAAGAAATCCCACATCCTTTAGCTGGTAGGAATGTAAAATAGTGCATTCCCTCTGGAAACAGTTTGTCAGTTCCTTAAAAAAATAAAACAGAATTATCATATTAGGGACACCTGTCTGGCTCAGTGGTTGAGCATCTGCCTTCAGCTCAGGTCGTGATCCCGAGGTCCTAGGATCGAGTCCCTCATCAGGCTCCTCATGGGGAGTCTGCTTCACCCTCTGCCTATGTCTCTCCCTCTTTCTGTGTGTCTCTCATGAATAAATACAATCTTTCTAAAAATTATATTACCTAGAAATATCACTCTTATATGCCCAGAAGACTTCAAAACAGGGACCCAAACAGATAGTTGGACACTAGTGTTCATAGCGGCACTATTCACAGTAGCCAAAAAGTGGAATCAACCCAGGTGTCCATCAACAGATGAATCAATAAGGAATATGTTGCATATACATACAATGGAATACTATTCAGCCATGAAACGGAATGGAATTCTGATATGGTACCATACGAATTATCTTTGAAAACATTTTAAGTGAAATAGACCAGATACGAAAGGACAAATATTGGGCAGCCTGGGTGGCTCAGTGGTTTAGCGACGCCTTCAGTCCAGGGTGTGATCCTGGAGTCCCGGGATCGAGTAGCGTGTCGGGTTCCCTGCGTGGAGCCTGTTTCTCCCTCTGCCTGCGTCTTTGCCTCTCTCTCTCTCTCTCTGTCTCTCATGAATAAATAAAATCTTTAAAAGGACAAATATTGTATGATTCCACTTATATGAGGTGTCTAGAAAAAGAAATTCATAAAGAAAAGGCTCAGGGGAGGGCAGACTGGGGAGCTATTGATTAAATAGTTGGAGTTTCTGTTTGGGGTTATAAGAAAGTTCTTGAATTGATAGTGGTGGTAGTTATAAAACACTGTGAATGTTCTTAATGCCACTGAATTAATTGTACACTTATAAATGGTTTAAATGGTAAACTCTGTTACTTATATTTTAATTTAAAAACGGAAAAAAATACTACAAGAAATCAAATACAAAAGAATGCAGGAATGGAGAAAAAGAGGGACAGAAAAATATGACAGGTTTGTCATAGGTGCTGCCCCCTGCCACATTCTACTAGTGGAGCCAGGCTGTTCTGGATGAGGGTCAGGCAAGTTGCTCCAAGTTGCTAGGCATCTGCACAGTTAACTTTCCTAAACAGGTAGTAATCCTGCAGTTTATGCATCCATTGGGCCAGTGTTGGAAGTGGAAAGGCCCATAGTTGGTGGTGTGCAGAGCATGGTGCCCAGACTGTAAGAATAGGAAAAGCCCCTAAAAATCAAAGAAGACTTCCCTGGGGATGTTTTCAACGCGTCCCCCTTTGCTTCAGATTGGAAAAGAACTTTGATTCTTAGACTGACTTATTTCAGCAATTCAAGGTGATCTTGAGTAAGCTAAGACACAAGTAGATTTACTAGAGCCTTTGAAACTCAAAGCAAAGTAATGACTGGCCACTGGTGAGAAGTCATCTATCTGATGTATTCACTTACTGCTCATAACTATGCAACATCATTTTGGTTATATTCCTAAAAGTGTGGTTTGGTTTAAATGGTATAATATTATGCTTTAATTAAGTTAAACCCATCATGTATTAGTACTAAAAGGAGTCATCCTGAAAAAACGATATTTTAAATGTTATATGTTAATTAAAAACACTTTCAAAGATTTCTGAAATATATCAGTAAAAAGGTCTTAAAACTGTCATATGATAGAAATAAAACGTACATAAATCTAGGTAAAAAGGCAAGATTTTGAGTTGAGAACTGTAGTTCTCATGGCAAAATCCAGAATGGATGCACTCGAATAGTATGTGCTGCTAAACAGAGAAGGCTTAGAAAATCAAACTCACTGAATAGAGGTTTCAAATTTATTTAAACCTAAGGGGAAAAATCCAGACTCTATACATTGTGTATCTTGAATTAATGTTTTATTATTGGCATAAAGACATGTAACATGTAATTTGATTCATTTCCTTCATGAGATCAAATCACTGGACCACGTTCCATGTTGGTATACATCTACCTCAATTCTAAATAATCTAGGTTTCCTCCTTCTTCTATGTTTTGTCCGTTATTTAAGAAAAAGTAAAAAGACTCTTTTTGTTCTTTGTGTCTCATTTTTGTGTTAACATTTCTCACTCCTTGGGATCCATGGGTGGCTCAGCAGTTTGGCGCCTGCCTTTGGCCCAGGGCACGATCCTGAAGATCCAGGATCAAGTCCCGCATCGGGCTCCCAGCATGGAGCCTGCTTCTCCCTCCTCCTGTGTCTGTGCTTCTCTCTCTCTGTCTATCATGAATAAATAAATAAATAAATCTTAAAAAAAAAAAAAACATTTCTCACTCCTTGGCCAGCGTACATATTCTTGTCCTTCAGCATTTCTTTTGTTCTTTTTTAAGGTTCTTCTTTCCTTTAAATGACTATCAGTGTCAGTCTTTTTTCCATTTAGAATATTTTGCAACTATACTTATGAGAGATTGAATCTGTTTATACCATTTCATCCTTTCACTGTATTAACAATGACAATCATACATGTCAATATTGCATTATTAGAAAAAAATTGTTGTCTTCAGGTTCCTTCAAGCCTTAAATGAATACATAGCAGTTCACTCATATATCCAGTTTCTCAAAGAACACAGAATGCTTGTTTCCCCCCTGGGAAAACTATTTAAGAGCCAATTAAATTATGACATATTTCGGTTATTTTAATGTAATGTCGTGTTCCCAAGCAAGTTTAAGCTGTTATAGATGTGTTTGCACTGTAATTTTATGATAACTTAAAGAGAGCTTGTAGCTTGAAAGAAAGACATAATAAAGTCATAGTTAAATAATCTTCATACTGATACGTTTTTCCTCAACTATGTGATTTTTGATCACTTGAGTCTTTTTATTTTTTTAATTTTTAAAATTTATTTATGATAGTCACAGAGAGAGAGAGAGAGAGAGAGAGAGAGAGAGAGAGAGAGGCAGAGACATAGGCAGAGGGAGAAGCAGGCTCCATGCACTGGGAGCCCAACGTGGGATTCGATCCTGGGTCTCCAGGATCGTGCCCTGGGCCAAAGGCAGGCGCCAAACCACTGTGCCACCCAGGAATCCCTGATCACTTGAGTCTTTTTGTTTATCCAGGCAGAAATTTGAGATCATTGCATATTTAGGAAGGTAAGATTATAGACTGCTTTGGGCTCCTAAACAGTTGGTTGCATCATTGTTCACCTGGGCTACAGATCTGGTGGGTGTCTTGGCGGAGGGGCAGAAATATAGAAGATACCTTTAAAGGTGATGGCATTAGAAATCAGTTTCCCTAATTTGCATAAATTAATGAGCTGATTGCAAAAAGATATCTACAAAGTGTATTGGAAAATATCTAAAACTGATATTGAGGTGTGGGGACTCGGATAAAAGCACCTGGCTTGTGTTTCCATTTTTGGTGTAGGAATTTGCGACAAAGTAGTTTGTGGCTTTTCCATTTGTTTTTTATTACGATATTTAGAAATCTCATACTCGAAAGATGCCTCAATTATATCAGCGGCTTTATGAAGCAAAGACGGAAAGTAAACACAGAAAGTATAAACACAAATTTGCATTTGGTTTGTGTGCACAGCCTGCTGCTGAAGTCCTCATCAGACACCTGCATGTCGGTGCTGCTTGTGTTGTCAATTTCTGCTTTGTTAGGGTAGCTGAGGGCTCCGGAACTCTTACAAAGGGCCGTAGGGTCCAGTGTCCACATCTAAGCATCTCTATATGACGTACTAAAGAATGATAGGAAATTATAGCAGCACCATTTTGATTAGTCCAAATGTTTTCAAGGTTGGAAATCAATCTTGATTAAGTGAAAAGAAGTTTGAGACAAATAGAAAACACTTAGGAAATGACTGAAGTGAGTTCTTCCTTCTCATTTACCTTAGAAACTATTTCTAATATAAATGATTGGATCTCTCCAGTTAGAGGCAGAGCTTGGCAGGATGTTTAAAAAGCCAAGATCCAGCCCTATGCTGCCTCCAGAAGCTTCACTTTAGCCCAAAGACCCAAATAGGTTTAAGGTGAGAGGGTGGAAAAGACCGTCCATACAGATGGTAACCAGTAGAAACGTGGTGTGGCCATACCCACACCGGACAGAATGGACCATAGGTCCAAACTGTTGGAAGAGGCAAAGAAGGGCATTAGATATTGAAAAAAGAGTAAATTCATCAAGAAGATAATTATAATCATAAAGGATAAAATACAAACAGAGATACTCTAAAAAGCATATATGCACATATGCACCAAACAATAGACCCCCAAATCTTTTAGGCAAACATTAACATATTGAAGGGAAACACAAATGGTGCCACAGTACTATTTGGAGGCATCAGCACTCCACTATCAGTAGTGGATGGGGAACGTCTAGACAGAAGGTCCACAAGGACATACAGAACTTCAACAACACTGTTAATCAATGACCTACGTGCAACAGGCAGGCATAGCACACTCTACCCAACAGCAGCAGAATACAGATTCTTCTCAAATACATATGAAACATTTCTTAGGACAGACCATGTTTTAGGGCACAAACAACTTTCAATACATTTTAAAAGACTGAAATCATATATAATATCTTCTCTGATCACAAAGGGTGAAGTAGAATCAGTAACAAAATAAAACTGGAAAATTCACAAATATGTGGAAAATAAAGAAATGCTCTTAAACAAGCTTAATGGATCACACAGAAGTAATCACAAGGGAGTACAGAAAATAGAGATAAGTGAAAGTGAAAACAATATAAAAAGATTTATGGTGTGCAACAAAAGCGGTGCTCCGAGGGAAATTTATAGCAATAAATGTGTATGTTTAAAAAGAAGAAAGATCTCAAATTAGTAACCTAAGTTTACACTGCAAGCAAGTGGAAAAAGAGGAACAAACTGAACAAAAGCTAGTAGAAGACAGGAAATAAATATTAGAGATAAATGAAACAGAAAAAAGAAAAACAATAGAGTAATTAAACCAAAAGTTGGTTCTTTGAATAGATGAACAAAAATGACAAACTTTTAGCTATAATGATAAAGAGAAAACAAAGGTGAAAATATCCCCAAGATTGCTAGAACTCATACAGCAATTTGGTAGCATGGCAGGATAAAAAATCAATGCCCAGAAATCAGTGGCATTTCTATACACTAACAATGAGACTGAAGAAAGAGAAATTAAGGAGTCAATCCCATTTACAACTGCACCCAAAAGCATAAGATACCTAGGAATAAGCCTAACCAAAGAGGTAAAGGATATATACCCTAAAAACTAGAGAACACTTCTGAAAGAAATTGAGGAAGACACAAAGAGATGGAAAAATATTCCATGCTCCTGGATTGGCAGAATTAATATTGTGAAAATGTCAATGTTACCCAGGGCAATTTACACATTTAATGCAATCCCTATCAAAATACCATGGACTTTCTTCAGAGAGTTAGAACAAATTATTTTAAGATTTGTGTGGAATCAGAAAAGACCCCAAATAGCCAGGGGAATTTTACAAAAGAAAACCATAGCTGGGGGCATCACAATGCCAGATTTCAGGTTGTACTACAAAGCTGTGGTCATCAAGACAGTGTGCTACTGGCACAAAAACAGACACATAGATCAATGGAACAGAATAGAGAATCCAGAAGTGGACCCTGAACTTTATGGTCAACTAATATTCCATTAAGGAGGAAAGACTATCCAATGGAAGAAAGACAGTCTCTTCAATAAATGGTGCTGGGAAAATTGGACATCCATATGCAGAAGAATGAACCTAGACCACTCTATTGCACCATACACAAAGATAAACTCAAAATGGATGAAAGATCTAAATGTGAGACAAGATTCCACCAAAATCCTAGAGAAGAACACAGGCAACACCCTTTTTGAACTTGGCCACAGTAACTTCTTGCAAGATACATCCACGAAGGCAAAAGAAACAAAAGCAAAAATGAACTATTGGGACTTCATCAAGATAAGAAGCTTTTGCACAGCAAAGGATACAGTCAACAAAACTAAAAGACAACCTACAGAATGGGAGAAGATATTTGCAAATGACGTATCAGATAAACGGCTAGTTTCCAAGATCTATAAAGAACTTATTAAACTCAACACCAAAGAAACAAACAATCCAATCATGAAACGGGCAAAAGACATGAACAGAAATCTCACAGAGGAAGACATAGACGTGGCCAACATGCACATGAGAAAATGCTCTGTATTGCTTGTCATCAGGGAAATACAAATCAAAACCACAATGAGATACCACCTCACACCAGTGAGAATGGGGAAAATTAACAAGGCAGGAAACCACAAATGTTGGAGAGGATGTGGAAAAAAGGGAACCCTCTTGCACTGTTGGTGGGAATGTGAACTGGTGCAGCCACTCTGGAAAACTGTGTGGAGGTTCCTCAAAGAGTTAAAAATAGATCTGCCCTACGACCCAGCTATTGCACTGTTGGGGATTCACCCCAAAGATTCAGATGCAATGAAACACCGGGACACCTGCACCCCGATGTTTCTAGCAGCAATGTCCACAATAGCCAAACTGTGGAAGAAGCCTCGCTGTCCATCGAAAGATGAATGGATAAAGAAGATGTGGTTTATCTATACAATATTACTCAGCCATTGAAATGACAAATACCCACCATTCAACGTGGATGGAACTGGAGGGTATTATGCTGAGTGAAATAAGTCAATTGGAGAAGGACAGTGTATGTTCTCATTCATTTGGGGAATATAAATAATAGCAAAAGGGAATATAAGGGAAGGGAGAAGAAATGTGTGGGAAATATCAGAAAGGGAGACAGAACATAAAGACTCCTAACTCTGGGAAATGAACTAGGGGTGGTGGAAGGGGAGGAGGGCGGTGGGGGGGAGGTGAATGGGTGACGGGCACTGAGGGGGACACTTGATGGGATGAGCACTGGGTGTTATTCTGTATGTTGGTAAATTGAACACCAATAAAAATGAATTTATTATAAAAAAAAGGTGAAAATAGTAAAAATAAAAAATTAGTAGTAACATTACTATTATACAGAACTGAAAAGAAATGTAAGAAAATAAACCAACATGTGCTTCCCAAACTACATAACCTAGATGAAATGAAAAAATTCTTAGAAAACACAAATTACCAAACTGGTTCAATTAGAAATAGAAAGAAGAAATGGAAAATTTGAAGAGATTTACAAAAAGAAAGGTTGCATCTGCTTGGAAAACAAACTAACATATCATGAAAGAAAAATTTGGAACTAGATGTCTTCACTGGTGAATTCTACCAAGCATTTAAAGAAGAATTAACACTCATCTTTCCCAAACTATTCTAAAAAAGAGAAGAGCAACCATTTCATAACTCATTATAAGAGGGAACTCATAACTCGTTATTTCATAACGCATTATTTTGATATCAATGCTACTTTACAAGTAAAGTATCATCAAATATCCCTAAAATCCCTCATGAATATAGGTCCAAAAACCTTTAATGAAATACTAGCATATTCAACCTTGTATTAAAAGGATTATATGCCATGAACACCCGGGGTTTATCACAGGAATACAAGAGTCGTACAATATACAAAATTCAATCAGTGTAACATACCACATTGATAGAATGAAGTGGACAAACCACACGGTCATCTCAGTTGGTGCAGGAAATGCATTTGCCAGATTCCAACAGCCTTTCATAAGAAACCCAGAAAATTAGGAACAGAAGGGAACTTCTACAACTTGATAAAGGCCATAGGGGAAAACCCACAGCCAATGTCATACTCCACAGTAAAAAACTGAACTTTCCCCCTAAGATCAGGAATGAGGCAAAGATGCCTGGTTTCACCACTTTAATTCAACATAGTACTGGAAGTTCTAGTTAGAGCAATTAGGCAATTAAAGGAAATAAAAAGCAACCAAATCAGAAAGGAATAAGTAAAAACATTTCCAATATGCACATATGATTCTATTTATAGAAAATGCATAAGTATCCACAGAAAACTACTAGAGTTAATAATTCAACACAGTTTCAGGCACAGCATCAACACACATTAGTGAGCTGTGTTTCTGTAACCAGCAATAAACAATCAAAAAAGGAAATAACATCTGCAGAATACCTGGAAATTAATTTAACCAAGAAGTGAAAGATTATTACATGAAAACTACAAACACTGCTGAAACAAATTGAAGACTCAAATAAATGGAGAGACTTCTCATGTTCATGGATTGGAAAACTTAATACTGTAAAGATGTCATAACAATATTTATTTATTTAAAAGATTTTATTTATTCATGAGAGACACAGAGAGAAGGCAGAGACATAGGCAGAGGGAGAAGCAGGCTCTCCGCAGGGAGACCTTTGTGGGACTCATCCTGGAACTTCGGGATCACGCCCTGAGCGGAAGGCAGAGGCTCAACTACCGAGCCACCCAGAGGTCCCGAAATAATCTTTAAAAAGAATGAAGTTGAAGGACTCTCACTTCTTGAGTTCAAAACTGTACTAGGAAGTTACAGTAATTATAACAGTGTGGTCCTGGCATAAGGATTCACATCTAGACCAACAGAATAGAACTGAGAGTCCGGAAATAAACTCATACAATTATGACCAACTGATTTTTGACAAAGGTGGCAAAACCATTAAAGGAGAGAAGGACATTCTTTGCAACAAATGGTGCCAGGACAACTGGACATTCACATGCACAGGTGTGAAGCTGGATCCCTATGTCATGCCATATACAAAAAAAGTATTTTTAGATATTATGTATTTATTCATGAGAGACAGAGAGAGGCAGAGACACAGGCAGAGGGAGAAGCAGGCTCCATGTAGGCAGCTGGATGTGGGACTCGATCCCAGGACCGTGGCATCACGCTCTGAGCCAAAGGCAGGTGCTCAACTGCTGAGCCACCCAGGTGTCCCCATATACAAAAATTAATTCAAAATGGATCAATGATCTAAATATAAGAGCTGGAACAATAAAACTCTTAGAAGAGAACATAAAGGTTAAGTTTTCATGACCTTGGATTTGGAAAGGGATTCTTAGATATGACACCAAGAACATGAGTAACAACAACAAAAGATAAACTAGATTTCTTAGAAATTAAAGGCTTTTGTGCACCAAAGACATTATCCACAAAGTGTAAGGATAATCTATAGGATGGGAGAAAGTAGTTGCAAATCATAAATTAGATGAGGCTTTAGATCCAGGACACATATAAAGAACTCTTAGAGCTCAACAACAAAAAAGAAAACCAAACAAGAATAGTCAGAGTACTTGGAAGATATTTCTCCAAAGAAAATTTACAAATGATTAAGAAATATATGAAGAGGGGCTCAACACCATGTCATTAGGGAAATGCAAATCGAAACCATAATGAGGTACCACTTCACAACTACGAGAATGGATTAAATTTGTCTTTAAAAATAGAAAGTAACAGGGGCTAGCAAGGGTGTGGCAAAATCGGAACCTTTGTGCATTGCTTGTAGGACTGTAAATGGTTCCACTTTGGAAAAGATCAGAAGTTCCTCAGAAGTTTAAATATGTAATTACCATATGATCCTGTAATTCCACTCCTAGATATATACTATACCATGGTCTGAATTATGATCCCCCAGAATTCATATATGGAAGCCCTAACCCTCAATATGTATTTGGAGTTGGTATTTAGGTAGGTAATTAATATTAAATGAGGACATAGGGGTGGGGCCCAATTTGGAGGACAAAGGATGTGTGGTCTTTTAAGGGTAAGAGAAAGAGATCCCTCTCTGAACAACAAGAAGAGGTCACGTGTGCACACAGTGAGATGGCAGCTGTCGACAAGGCAAGAAAAGAGGCTTCAGAATGAAACCAATCTTGCTGGCACCCTGATCTTAGAATTTCGGGGCTCCAGAACCATGAGAAATAAATGTGTTGTAAGGCACCCAGTCAGTAGTAATTTGTGATAGCAGCCTGAGCGGACCAAGGCATCCAAGAGAACAGAACTCTGGTGCTCCTGTAAGTCCACGTATAAGCATGTTTACAGCAGCACTAGTCATGTAGCTAAAAGGTGGAAACCGCCCAAACATCTATCAATGAACGAATGGGATAAACAAACTGTGGGATATATATACAATGGAACATTATTCAGTCCTAAAAGGAAATGAAGTATTTCTTACTGGAATAAATCTTGAAAACATTATGCTAAGTAAGAGAAGCCAGACATAAAAGGTCACAGTATATGATTCCATTTATGTGAAATATCCAGGATACGTAAATCCATAGACAGAATGCAGATTAGAATTTGCCAGGGGCAGAAGGGAGAGGGTACAGGGGAACACTGTTTGATGAGCAAGGGGTTTTACTTTTGAGTGATGGAAATATTCTAGAACTAGACGGCAGTGATAGTTGCACAGCATTGTGATTGTACTAAACGGGGCTGTGTCGTTTACTTTAAGAGGGTGAGTTTTATGTTATATAAGTTTCACCTCGATAAAATATTTAAAAAAAGATCCAGGGGTGGTGTTCCCTGTCTTAGTCAGGATGGAATGAACTTTAAGGAGCAGGTGGTTCTAAGCATGCGAGGGTGGGTGGCCGTGGATGGCGCTGGCACCCTGCCTGAGCACTCCTGGCTGCTTTGGGAGTTGATGGGTAAACCTGCCCTTCCCCCGGAGCATCGCCTTGCCACCTCAGCAGCCACTTTGCCTTGGAGGCTGGGCACCATCCCCTCCTCGCCCTCCGCCTCCCACACTTGCTAACTGCCACAAAAAGCCCCCCCCCCTTCAAGTGGGAACAACTCTGTGGGGCAGTTTGTCCTCTACAGCTTCCCTGGGGCAGAGGACACAGAAGCTGGCCTCCTGTCCTCTCCTGCTCCCCTCTCCACTCTAGGGAACTTGATGCAAGATGGTAACATAATTTTATGAATTTTATGGTATTTGAATATCTCAATAAAGCCATTGTGTTAAAAAATACTTATTAGTCATCTACAACACCAAAGGGCTTTTTTTTTTTGGATTTTTTTTTTTTTTTAAGATTTTGTTTATTTGACAGAGAGGTCAGAGAGCACAAACAGGGGGAAGGGGCAGAGGGAGAGGGAGAAGCAGGCTGCCTGCTGAGCAGGGACCCCATCTCAGGACCGTGGGATCATGACCTGAACTGAAGGCAGGCAGACACTTCCCCAACTGAGCCACCCAGATGCCAGCCCCCCCTGCCCCCCCTCGCCCCCAATAGTTTTTAAAAGCTCAGGGTAACACATTCCTCAAAATCTCAGGTCAAGTTATATCTTTTTCATTGAAATTATTAAGTATTAGTAATTTAAAGGCAAATAAGGTTTGTTTTTGTTTCTTTTTCTTTCCAAATACTCATTCTTTTTATTTTTATTTATTTATTTATTTTTACTCTTTTTTTTTTTTTTACTCATTCTTTTTAAAACGCTAAATTCCAGGGCACCTAGGTGGCTCAGTGTGTTAAGCGTCTGCCTTCAGCTCAGGTCATGATCTTGGGGTCCTGAGATTGAGCCCCATGTCAGACTCCCTGCTCAGTGGAGAGTCTATTTCTCCCTTTGCCTTTCCCCCTGCTTATGCTATCTTTCTAATAAATAAAATCTTAAAAAAAAAAAAAAGCAAAATTCCATTGCAATGGTTTCTATTACAGCAGAGCTGACCCAGTTGCCCTTGCCTCCCTCATTCATCTAACTGATGGTTACAAGTTCTTTTGTGGCTTTTTGCTCAGTGAGATCCAGAACCATAAACATGCACAAACATGCAATGTTTATGTTAATTCAAACTTTACTATAAAAATGAAAACAACAGAAATGATGATGCACAAGATGATCATACACACTAGTGAACACGTGTTGGAGGGAAGTGGGAAAGGCAGTAGGGCAGCCCTTCCCCCTGCCCCATGAGGCAGTACCCATCACAGTCCTAAAAAAAAAAGGCAGGAAAGTATCATCTGCTGATGTCGGAGCTTTAAAGGGAAGCTCTTCTTACAATCTAGATGGGTGAGCTCCGTGGTACTGGCAAGGGTGGCAGGACTTGTCACCTGTTTCCCTGGGCTGTACCAGCAAACCTGTCCTATGATCTGGGCCTCAGTAGGCCAGTGAGACACGGGTGCCCAGAAGAGCTCCTGAAAAGGCTGGGGGATCAAAACCATTTCTAAAAAATGTTGGTTGGGAGACTAAAGAGGAAAAAGAATGGATGCCCCACAAATCTGTAGGGGTGGGAATAGGGGCCATCAGGGATTAGAAATCATTCCCTTGGTGGAAAGGCAATGAATAAGCCCTGAGGTCAGTTCTGGGAGAGAAAACACACCTCCATTTCCTTTTATTTGAGACACACAAAGCTCTTCCCTGCCTCTGTGCAGCCTGGGGAGGCTTAGGCTACTGATCCCTAATTTTGCTTCAGGGTTTGCTGCTCTCAGGATCTCTCACACCTGTCGAGGGTGCTTGCTGCTGCAGACTCCCCCCGCCCCCATCCCTGGGCGCAGGGGAGGGACAGCTGTGGAAAGGACAGGAATCACCGGCCAGGGCAGTGGGGGAGGGAGACGGTGAGGGGGATGGCCTGCAACAATGCTTCCGTTCATAGCTAGAGGGCGGCTGAGTGGAGGGTATTCTGAAGGATACCCCCCTCCCCAAAGTCCATGCAAACAGGCTTCCTTCTCTGACTCAGGAAGGGGAGGGGCTCTCCGTGCTGCCACGCTGCTCTTGGTCTGGTGCATCCTCCTCCTTCGGCTCCAAATCAAAGTTCTGTGGACAAGGCTGTGGGTAAGGCCTGGCCCTGAATCTGCCCAGTATGGCTCTGGCACTTCCAGGGGCGCAGACACAACGAGCATGTGCCGCCTGCCAGGCCCAGCAGGAGCCGCTCTACTGGCTTACGTTCCACATCCCTCTGCAGAGAGGCTGTCTTCTTTAGCCCACCCAACATTTCGGCCTGACCTACCTCAAGCTCCTGCAAAACCTCGTCCATGAAGTCCCGGGAGTTGTGTTTGTAAGACACAGCTAATCGAATCGCGTCATTGAAGAGCTGGGGATAGGGTGAGGTGGCGGGGAGAAGACACGGCTGTGGGTCCCTGTGCCCTGTTCTGGTCCTGTGTTCACACAACACTCCACCCCTAAAGTCAGCAAGGTCACCCCTCAATTCACCTTCTCCCAATCAATGTACTTTCTCTCACCAAGCCCAGGCCCATCACCTCCCCTACTGTCAGAACAATGATCCTTTCCTATCACCCCTGGCTCTGGCTTGCCCACTCACAGCCCCTGCAGCAACGCCTGTCCTCCCCACTGTCCCTGCAGCCAGCCCTCCTCTTAGTAGCTTCCCTGATCCCTTGACCACTTGGCCTTCCCTAAGCTCTGCAGTCCACCATTACCTTCACAACATTGGTACCATCAGCAGCTGAGACAAAGTACAGGGGGAGGGAGAACTTCCTGGCAAAACTGAAGCTCTTTTGGGTCATCTTTATATCTGCTGTAGAGAGAAGGGAGGACACTGGCCTGTCATCAAGGGAAAGGGAGAGGGTTTTGCAGAGTGGGTCACTAGAGACAATTCCAGAAAGTTGGACAGACAGGGACAATCAGGGGACATGTCCTAGGAAGAGTTCATGGAACAGGGAACTGTGTCTTGGGAAGAGGGAAGATTGGCTCAGTTGGCATCTTTACTGGAAAGAGACTGATGGCAAGCAAATAAGGGCTGTAATTTGGGGGGAAGGACAGATCATTGAAGGTTTACTGTCCCAGGAATAGAGGAATAAACGTGGTGGTGGGTCCCCCATGGATTGTGGACACCTAGATGCAGGGATGACCCCACCATCAATTTTATTGGCCACCAGGATGCATGGGATCTCTGGCCTGAACTCCCGAAGCTCCGTATACCAGGTGCTCAGGTTCTTGTAGGTTACCTTCCTCTGCACATCAAACACCTGCAACGAACAGAGGAAGGAAAACAGCTTAGGTGTGTCAGGGTCTGCATACCATCCACACCTGACACACACACAAGCAGCTGGGCAGCTTTGGGGGGCTGCCCTTCTCAGGGAAGCCCCCAGAACCTCCAGACCCAAAAGTGGTTTTTAATGTTTACTTGTTTTATTATCTTGCCACCTAATCCTGTGTACCTATTTTTTTTTTTTAAAGGAATTTATTTATTTGATGGCGAGCAAGAGAGAGCATGATTGGGGGGAGGGGACAGAGGGAGGAGCAGACTCCTCACAGAGCAGGGAATCTGATGTGAGACTCGATCCCGGGCCCTGGGATCATGACCTGAGCTGAAGGCAGACACTTCACAGACTGAGCTACCCACGTGCCCCTGTGTACCTATTTTAATCAAGATGTATCATAGTACTAATCAATATAGTCTGTTACAAATTGTAATTTTTTTCTTAGCCTATTATTGCTTAAACTGTGTCTTAAAATTCCTTTGTGGGTCCCTGAGGTGGCTTAGTCAGTTGGTTGAGCAACCAACTCTTGGTTTTGGCTCAGGTCACGATCTGTAGGTTGTGAGGACAAGCCTTGCACCGGGCCCCATGCACAGTGTAGAGTCTGCCTGAGAGTCTCCCTCCTCTCCCTCTGCCCTTCCCCTATCTCGCATGCACATGCTCTAAAATCAATCAACCAATCAATCTTTAAAAAATTGCTGTTATAATTTCAAGTGCCTCTAAAGTTTCTATGTAGTTACTATTGGTGTACCTTTTTTTTTTATTTTTTAAAGATTTTACTTATTCATCTGAGAGACACTGCAAGCAAGGGGACGGGGAGAGGGAGAAACTCCTGCAGACTCCACACTGAGAACAGCCTGATGTGGGGATCCATCTGACCAACTGAGAGCATGACCTGAGCTGCAATCAACTGACTGAGCCACCCAGGCATCCACCATCAATGTGCTTTTAATTTTAAACTTTTGTTTAATCTGTTGTTCATTTTGTATTTTAAACCTTTTAAAAGTAATTTTTTTAAAATATTTTTTTAATTTTTATTTATTTATGATAGTCACAGAGAGATAGAGAGAGGCAGAGACACAGGCAGAGGGATAAGCAGGCTCCATGCACCGGGAGCCCGGGTCTCCAGGATCGCGCCCTGGGCCAAAGGCAGGCGCCAAACCGCTGCGCCACCCAGGGATCCCTAAACCTTTTAAAAGTAATTTTAGTCTATTATTCTTATTTTGAGGTGGTTGACATCTTTATTGCTTTGGAGTTGGGCGGGTGGCTTCCTCTTCCCCAGCAGGGGATCCTAGCTACGCAGGATGGCGCTGGCCCTGCGAGTGGCCAAGGTGCACACATCTAGGCAATGCTTGTTCTTGCACATCTGCCCGGTGCTACAGAAAGTGGTCTGCACGCAGGCGGTAGCGAGTTGTCACCGGCTGGATCTCCGCCTCCCAAGCACCATTACACCTTGTCTTCGGGTGCCAGCTCCACGCCGCTGTCTTGAGGCGAACTGGACCCTTGAAGGGAAGCAGCTGCGAGCCTTAGGATACTAAGGCTCAGTGCTGGACGTCTGCTTCATCCTCTTGATCAGGAAGCTGGAGCAGTTCTGCACGACCATCCACTGCAGGAGGGTGGACATGGTAGCAGCTCCTCCTACTACAGTGGCCGGAGTTGGAAAGACTATCTTTTATTATCTTGTAGCTTGTAACTTGATTAACATTTTATGATTTATAGTTTTTATCTGCTTTGAAATATTAGCCATAAGCATGAGCACTACAGACTCGCTCTAAGGGCAGGGGAGGCCAGAAGTCCTGAGATGCCTGGAATTACTGCTGCAAGGATGGGGTCCTTCAAACCCCTGGTGGGAGCTCCTTAAAAGCCAGCCTCCTGCTTCTAAGCCATCCTCTGGGATGGGCTCACATCACAGGCCCAAACTTCCCAGCACAACAGTGGATCATGGTGGACAGCCCTGTAACCTGTTAGAGTGGCTGCTCTTCCTTCTGAATCACCCAGTCCTTCATGGGAGCAAATGGACCTCACCCAGCACCAGGGGCTTGCCCTGGGTTTGGGTTAGCAGCTGTCACGGCTGAGGCAGCAAGAGGTCCACCTAGGAGGCTCCTCCACAGTACACCCAGGCCCCATTTCAATAAATGACCATGTTGTCTTGAATTCCCTATAAAGCACACTTGTAATGAATCTTCTGGAATCTGCTTCACATCAGGCTGCCTCCTATGATCATCATCAGTCACCTGGTCTTTCATGCAGGTCTGATTTCCTGAGCTACTTCTGTTTGTTTTGGGAGCTGAGGAAGTGCTGGCTGGGATGAGGAGCATCCCCAGTAGGGTTTCAAAGTGGACAGTGCGACGACAGTCCCAACTCCCTCTGGGACTATCAGATCCCCCAAGGTCACCACAAGGTGAGCACTTTCTACCTGCCAGGTCCCATGCAGCAGACAGCTGCACATACAGGCATGTAGGAATGCTGGCAGGACAGACACCCCCAGGTGTCATTTGGACCCTCAGAAGAGTGTCCCAATGGAGCCAATGGAGAAGTTACTCCCTCCTGCCTTGGAGGGAGAATGGAGGTAAGCTCATTGCTCCAAATGCCAGTGCAGAACTGAGACAGACATGGCCAGCTCTCCCTGGTTCTCCAGGGTCAGAGACATTGCCTAAGTGAGCCTCCAGATGAGGCACTGCCCTGCACTGCTGCCATGTGCCCTACCCAGTCAGCTTCTCGTTCTGTCCTCTTATAGGTACCAATATTACAATTTGGAAAATTTCAAGAGATTTTATGTTAAGGATTAGTGGAGTCTGTGAATGGAGCCAGGGCTCTGGGCAGGAGGCCCTCAGGACATAGGCTTGCACAGCTCTCCTGTGCTTCTCTGCTTCTCCCTCGGGTATTGTTATGACACTTCTGACCCTGTAGCTATGGGGAACCCCTAAAGACTGTGTTCTAGACAGCACAGAGGAGAAGGGCTGGTTTGGGAGCAGCATCAGGTGACAGTCGAGGGGGCCTTGGGAGCCTATCTGGGTAGGTGGCTCCATCAGGGAAGGACTATATTTACCTCTTAGATGCCATGCCTGATGCTGAGGCCCTGGATGTGCTTCACCCCCTGGATGGGGGTTCCTCATCCAGCTCCACTTGAAGAGAAGCTCACTTGGGCATGTTCTCACTGAGAAACCACCCCAGGCTGCCCTGATGCCCTCTCTCCCAGTACCCAGCCTCGGTGAGGGCTCAGCACTGCTGGGTGACCCATCAAGCTTGCCCAGAGCCTTTGATCATTGCCCAGCTGGTTTCATACCATGATGCAGGCATGGGCCTTGTAGTAGTAGGAGGCGTGCATGCTCTGGAACCGCTCTTGGCCTGCTGTGTCCCAAAAGTCTGCAACATAAACACAACTCTGTCTGATGGGGCTGGAGGGCAGAGAGACCCAGACACCCTGATTTTCTCTATGCTGACCTCTGTGCAGAAACACAACATGTGGGGGAAGACACGGAGGAACAAGACCATACAGCTCACATATATGTGTCTTCAGGACACAATGCACCTGGGTCATGGGAGGTCTGTGTATGCCTGTGTGCCTGGGGGTGGGTAAGAGGGAAACATATGGCCAGGCCAGGAGGAGGGAGAGTGCGGACAGGAAGTCCCAAAGGGAGAAGGTAGGTTTCCCCGCCCCTGCCCACAAGATGCAAGGCCCTCCAAGGTCGAAACTAGGCTGACTTCCCACATGTGTGGACCACAGATGATAAATAGGCACAGCCAGGTAGGATGCGTGGCCTAGCCAAGCAGGAGGTGGTACTGTCATACAAAGTCAAAACCTTTTGTGGAAGATAATACTCAGACTACAGTTGTTATTTCTTTACACTGGCTATATTAGAATACCAGGTCAGAGAGCTGGAACTGAGGCCTGTGTGCCTCCTCGCTCCTCCCTGGCCTCTGGGCTCTCAGGGTCCTCTCTATCAACCCTCCTCTCCACTGGGGGTTTCATTTCCTCCCTGACTCTCTCCCACAGACTTCTCTACCCTCCCCACCCCTCCCCCTTGAAAGTCCATGGCCCAGCCATGTGCTGCTCACCTACAAGGATGGTCTTGCCGTCCACCGTGGCTGTGTGCTTGTACAGGGTCAGGGCGTATGTGGACAGCTGCTGTGGCCGACTGCATTCACGTTAAGGAATAGAGATGAACAAAAAGGAAGGCATGGAAGGTACTTGGTGGGGGAGGGCACTGGTGTGATGAAACTGGCCCTCTTCTTTTCTTTCTGGAGTTCTTTATAAATTGAATGAATGTCGCAGGCAGAGGATCAGCTTTAAGTATCACTGGCACAAACTCTGTGGAAAGGCAAGGGGCAGGAAAAGCTGGGGGTGTGTCCTGGCCCTCTAAGTAACAGGGACAACATGGAATGGAACTTTACAGAGAAGCCGTCATAAACAGCATGCTGTTGGAAAATGCAACCATGGGTGCCCCAGCCCCTTTATGGATTGGGCTCCTGGAGGCCAGAGAGGAAACCCAGCCTTAGGCAGCACCATGATCATCTGGGGGGAAAAGCCTCCACAAGCCAGACAGCTGACAGGCTGTTTATGAACTGCCTGTGTGAAACCCTGACAAAGAGCCTGGGGAACGAGACTTCCTGAAGCTGCAGAGCACAGGGTGGTTTCATCAGCAAGCTGGGAGGATACAGACAGGCGAGGGCAAAAGAACACTTGGTATGAGGTGAAGCAAGATACACTCAGATTCCACCTTGGGGGGCTGGGGGCCAGGGCCCAGGGCAGGGAGTGGGGCCCCTCCAGGGCTCTCTTCTGCCATGGTTCCCAGTAGATTCACCTGGGAAGCCTTTTAAATCCATCCTGGTTGCCAGGGAGTGTCTCACTCCAAACCTAGACAATGTGGACAATCCATGGGAGGGAGGGAGCAGCTCCTGATTTACAAAGTTAATTCATACCAGAGAATTTTAAGATATTAGCCCAAGTTTTGAGGTCAGAGAGGTTAAATGACTTGCCCAAGGCCAGAGCTACCAAGAAGGAGTTTGAATCCAGGCATGTGATCAAGTGCTGGTAGCCGACCTACTGTCTTCCTGATATAAAGCAAATGCAAATATGAGTAAGCTCCGAATACACAGCATCAGTTATGCGTGCTGCCAGCTGGTAAGGAGCAAGTATGCATGAAACCTGTGCATTCACTCACCTATCCCTCTTCCCTGGACCACTGGAGCAAAGGGGTAAACAGTGAGGCTGAGCTGGCATGACGGAGAAAGGGCACAGGAACGAGGAACAACCCGTGAAGGATACAATCCATCCATGAGAAACCTTTCCATAAGTCTGTAAGGACAGTGCATAAGGTGGTCAGGTACATCTTCCAACCTCCCTCCTCCTTGCCCCACAGCATCAACCTGTCCAGGCTAACGACCTAGGGCCAACTGCACCCACCCCCTATGTCACTCCACAGCCAGAATTTCCCTTTGGGAACTGCCCTCCAACCCTCTTCCTGACTCCTAACACCAGCACATATGCAAGAAAATTAAATAAAAGGCATCCGAAAGATGGAAGTAAAATTATTTTTCTTCATAGATAATTTTATAGAAAACTCTAGAGTCCACAAAGAAAGTAATAGAGCTAATAAATTCAGCAAAGTTGGAAGATATAAAATCCACACACAAAAATAAGTTGTATTTCTATACACTGGCAATGAGCAATATAGAAAGGAAATTTAACCAATGAGACATAATACTTGTACACTAGAACTATAAAACCCTGTGGAAAGAAATCAAACAAGACCTAAATAAATGGAAAAACATCAGTCCTTATGGATTAGAAGGCTTACTGTTGTTAGATAGATAACCTTGCCCAAAGCAAAGTCCCCAGCCCCTTTATGGATTGGGCTCCTGGAGGCCAGGGAGGAAACCCAGCCTTAGGCAGCACCATGATCATCCAGGGGGAAAAGCCTCCACAAGCCAGACAGCTGTCCACAGACTCAACCTAATCCTTATTCAAGTCCCAAAGACATTTTTGCAGAAATAACACATCTCAAAATTCATATGGGATTTTTAAAAAAGAGTTTATTTATTTATGAGAGGCAGAGACACAGGCAGACAGAGAAGCGGGCTCCATGCAGGGAGCCCAATGTGAGATTCAATCCAGGGACTCCAGGATCACGCCCTGGGTGGAAGGCAGGGGCCCAACCGCTAAGCCACCCAGGCATCTCAATTCATATGGAATTTCAAGGGATCCTAAGTAGCCAGAACAATCTTGTGAGAGAGTAACAAAATTGAGGAAATCACATTTCCCTGAGGTCAAGACTTCATATAAAGCTACAATACTCAACAGTGTGGTACTGGCATAAATATGGACATACAGACGAATTGAATAGAGAGCTCAGAATGAAACCCTCACATATGGTCAAATGATTTCTGACAAGGGTGCCAAAGACCATTCAATGGGAAAGGAAGAGTCTCTTAAATGATGTTATGAAAAGTGGACATTCCCACGCCAAAGAATGAAGGTGGATCCCTTCCCTCACACCATATACAAAAGTTAACTCAAAATGAATCAAAGACCTAAACTTAAGAGCTGAAACTATAAAACTTTTAGAATATAAGATCAAATCTTCATGATAATCCCATAAGATCAGATACTTAGACCAATGGAACAGAACAGTGAGCCCACAAATAAACCCAAGCAAATATGGTCAAATATTTGACCAGAAATAAACCGAGAATACACAATGGAGAAAGGATGATCTCTTCAATAAATGGTGTTAAGAAAAATAGAAATCCATGTACAAAAGAATGAAACTGGATCTCTATCTTACATCATTCACCAAAAATGATCACCAAAATAAGCGTAGTTAACAGCCATCACCAAACATAGCTATAGAATTTTTTTTTTTTCTTGTGATGAGAACTTCCAGATTACTCTCTTAGCAACTTTCAGATATACAGGACAGTTAATATTGCTATTAACTATAGTCACCAGGTCACACATTACATTCCTACAACTTACTTATTTAAACTGGAAGTTTGTTCCTTTTGACCCCCTTTACTCCCAACCCTGCCGGCACCTCTGGCAGCCACCCACCTGTTGTATCTATGAGCTTACATCTTTCTTCCTCCTCCTCCTTTCTCTTCTTCTTCTTCTTTTTTTAAAAGATTCCATGTATATGTAAGATCATACAGTATTTCTCTTTTTCTGACTCATTTCACTTAAAATAATACCCTCAAGATCCATCTTGTCACAAATGGCAAGATTTCCTTCTTTTTAAAAGGCTGAATAATATTCCATGGCACAGAGACATGGGAGGTGTTGGTCAAAGGCTACAAACTTATAAGATGGATAAGTTCTGAGGACCTAATGCACAGCACACTGACTACAGTTAACAACACTGCATCATGTCCTTGAAAGCTGCTAAGAGATTAAATCTTCAGTGTTTGTCACACACCCACACACAAAAAAGATAACAACGTGAAGTGATGGATGTGTTAACAAATCTTACTGTGGCAATCATTTTGCATGTATGTAGGTATGTTAAATCATGGCATACACCTTAACAATCTCAAATATCAATTACATCTCAATAAAGCTCAACATTTTTAATTTTTTAACAATTTAATTTATTAAAATTAAATGTTTCCGTTCATCAAAATACACCAGTAATGGAGTGAAAAGCCACAGACTGGAAGAAGGTTCAGAACGTCTGAAGATATTCCTACAAGTCAATCATAAAAAGATAATTCAGTAAAAATAGGCAACCGATTTAAAGACCCATCTCACAAAAGAGGAGTTCCAATAGCCAATAAGCACCAACAAGTGCCAGTAAGTGGAAAGGTACTCTACAAAATTAGTCATCATTATAGAAAGTCTTAAATATAATCTATCTCTCTCTGAATAGTCAACCTTGATAAATGTGCTGTCATAATGTTTGCTTACTACTTTCTTTCCCTGCTTGATCTATTGATGATTGAGAGAAACACCTATTCTGAACTTGGTCAGTCATCCAGTTAAAAAATTATTCAGACTTAGTCACTCCTCTGCTCGAACCATCTCATGTTTTCCCATTTTTTCAGTTCAAAGCCTCCTCAGATCCCCAGCCCGACCCTCCCTTTTGCTCTCTCCTCTCACATTGTCTTCCTGCTGCTCCCTCTCTGTTCTAGCCACTAGCCAGTTCCTCTAGCTGAAATGCTCCTCCTCATGCATGGCTTCTTCCCTTGCCTTCTTCAAATTTTTGCTCAACTGTCACTGTCACAAACAGGGCTTCTCTAAACATTCTCTTTAGACTACAACTGTTAAGGGCCACTCCTTATCCCTCTATAAATTGAATACATTCTAGCCATGATTTTATACTTCTCTGGTTTAAACTGTAGCTTCCCTCGTACAAGGGTGATAGATTCTATTTACAATGAACAAGAAACAGCATCCATATTATAAAGAAATAACAGATGGGGGACGCCTGGGTGGCTCAGCGGTTGAGCATCTGCCTTCGGCCCAGGGCGTGATCCTGGAGTCCCGGGATCAAGTCCCACATCGGACTCCCTGCATGGAGCCTGCTTCTCTCTCTGCCTATGTCTCTGCCTCTCTGTCTCTCATGAATAAATAATAAATAAATAAAATCTTAAAACAAAATAAGAAATAACAGATGGAAGTAGGAACATCACCCAATGAAAGTACTGCTGCCAGAGATTCAGAGGCCCTGAAACAGAGCTATGCTTAGACCCTGCCTTGGGAGGTCATGTGCTTATGAAGTGGAGGAGGAAAGCAGAGTCCAAGAGACTCATCTCATCAGAGTGGGCAGTGAAAGAGTGATGGTCTCTCTACCCTCTTGTCTCAGAAGCATGTGAAGTGTCACAGGTGCCAGAGCCCCCTCTGGGAGCCCCTTTCACCAGGCATCCAGCACATCTTCTCCTGGCCCTTGGGGATAAGGAGGCATGGGACCAGGCAGGCTGTGTATCCCCCGCTTATTAATCTCTCCTACTCAACTCCAGTTTGTGCTTATGCCATACATGGCCCTAGCACGGTGTGCATCTTTGCCCTCTTTTGCACAACAGAGGACAGTGATTAAGGGGAAAATGACATCCTAAAAGCCATCACCCAAAAAAGGCAATGCATCTAAAGTTAACCATTCTGTTTTTGAACAAAGATTTGTATTTATTAATTTTCTTTATCAGGTCAAACTAGTGGCTGACAGGAAGATAAAACTAGGACCCAATGAAGACACACCTTGGCATCACTTAGAAAACACTGTGAAGTAACCCTTGCTACCCTTCCACCCCACCCACACAACAGGGGGCCAGGAGCTTAAGTGGCTGAGTCAGGGTGCAAACCATATCTGGAGCTAACCTCTCTTAAGGAGCAGGTCAGGAAAGGCCATTTTTCGTTGTTGTCCTAAGTGAGGCTGGTAAGAAACTAGCACCAGAACTTGGGGTTGGGCAGTGCTGCTGAGCAGGCAGGCCACCGTGAGCCTCACCACAAGCCAGGCTCTCCAAAGCTCCCCTCTGCTAAGGAAGCTGCCAGCTTGCTCTCCACCTGCCTGCCGTTCCTGCTCCCTGTTTGCTGGGAAACAGGCAGTGTTATTTACTGTGCAATCTCCTCAAACGACAACACTCACCCTCATTTCATTGTACAGACATGTTGCAGAGGATGGTCAAAGCAATTTTAACACGCTGAACTAGACCTGCAGCATTTGCGTATGGAGTGGGGTGGAGAGAATGTGAATTCCCGAGGATGGCTTAGAATCCAGCAAAGCCCCTGGAATCCAAGGGTAATTATTGAACAAAGAAGCTGGAAGACAAGGTGGATCTGGAGCAGCCTAGGACACAGGACTTGAGCGGATGTCTGGTCTACCCTCCTGCTGAGAAGTCAGAGGGGACATGTGGGATCTGCCAGCACTCAGAGCCCGCCTTCAGCTCCTCAGCTGGGGAGTCCCTGACTGGGCACATGGGCACTGGAGTCGGTTAAGAGTCAGACTATGCCCCAGCTGACCAGTCAGTCCTCATTTCCTTCCACTCTGCTTCATCTTGGAGAGCTCCTCCGAGAGGGCATCTGCACCACCTCTAATCAATCAGTCACCAGTCTCCATTCCCACTCACAGACTCTCGGCCCACATGGAACATGCAAGACCCCCCAGCTCTCACCACCTCATCCTGGACTGCTTCAGTAGTCTCCAGGGTAACTGGGCCAATATCTGCTTCCAGGACTCAGGGAAAAGCTCTATGTACTCAGTCCTTGTGACTGGCTGCCCCCTCCCCCAACACACATGGCTGCTGCTGTGATCCCTTTGGTTCCCCCTCCCCCCCATATACCTGAGGTCCAGCCAAGAAGGCTCCCTTATCACCCCCTATAGAAGCCATGCTCCTCTGTGCCACCCCAACCTGCTCTGGGCCTAGTCTTTCTTCCCTCAGCTCCCAACATACTTGGACTTGCCCACAGCGCTGTCCCCTAGGCAGATGATCTTCACGTTGTCATCAGCATCGTATTTCTCTTGGTCGAGCTCACAGGGTTTGGCTCTGTCGCTGGCCATTGGCTCCTGCCTGCTGAGCCTGGGGTAGTTGTGTGCGTGTCGGGTATTGTCCCCGTCTGGGAAAATCAAGAAGAGGCTGTTGTTAAAGAGTTGAGAAATCTCCTCAACCAAATCTATTTTTTCCTCTTTCTGGACAGGAGAAAGAAGGAGCCGATGAAAGAAAGGCCTGAGGACACACTTACATCCTTCTCTATTCACCACCAGCCTGGTAGCCACTTGCTGGACTGTGGGGCTGTAATCTTGTCCCCACTCAAATCCTCTTCGGGTGGTTTACCCTGTGTCATCTCCTTAAAGCAGCTATGTTCAGGGCCACACCTCCCATTCCCACGTGGAAAGACAGTACTTTACAAGCTGCACATGGGCAAGCTTTCTCACCGGTAGAACAGGACAAGAAGTTCTAAGACAAGAAGTAGTCCCCATGTCACACAATCAATGTGAGACAGAGACAGCACTCTGTAGACCTGAGCTTCCCTCACTGAACAGACTCCACAGCCAAAGACATCTTATATACATTCCTGATCACCTACCTCACACCTCCACCTCCCCTTGACTTTCCTCCCTGCTGCCATCACTGGCTGCCTCTTTCTCTCTCCATGTGGGTATTCTCTAGGGTTATTTTAATCTCTACTAGTTTCCAGTATCTCCTAAATAGCGATGATGCCAAATCTGTACCTTTACTGACACTGCTTCCCTTGGCAGCGGGCTCAGTTAGGCAATTCCTACCAGATTTGGACTAATTGATTCTGCTACAAGAGACAAATAACATGAAAAAATACTTAATTCCTGCCCACCCTAAACATCAGTCTTTACATTCTTCGTCTGTACAAGACACCACCAGCCATCTGGTGCCCACACCTGCTGAGATCTCTAGGTCTGATCTCTCTTCACTGCCAAGTATAACTTTTCAAACTATAGTAAGAATGTGCAATAGTCCAGACTCTGAGCTAATCAGGCACAGAGAAATGCCGCCTTCAGGCTGCTGCTGAGCTTTCGCCATGAGCAGACCTTGTGCTGGGTTCGGAGGAAAGGAGACACGAGGCGCGCAGAGGCTACTGCGGAAAGAGCGGTGATGGGCCGTTGCCCGCCGGGCGTGGAAACTGCCAGCACAAGCCACTGCTCGTTGGCTGCAGCACTGCTGTGCCTCCACTACCCTCGGCCTCAGGAGGTGCCCCGGGGAGGGGCAGATGCTTGCGGAGCACGGTGAGGGGCTGCCCCTTCCGCCTCCTCCCCGGAGCGGGCTAATCTGTCCCAAGGCCGGGCCCAGAGCCATCACTGCAAGCTCGGGGACCTGCCACGGTGGCCGCCGTCCGCGCCATCCGCTGCGCAAGCTCTCTGCCGTTCAACCAGCATTCCCGGGGCACTCCGCACATCAGGGAACCAACCTTGCCGGTCAGGCTGGGCCGCCGTCGCCCTCACACGGCAGCGTGGACTCCACGGCCCGTCCTTCTCCCGCCCCGGGCCCAGGGCCGGCGGATCCCAACGCTGGGTCGGCCGCCTGGGGAAACAAGGGAAGACCCGGACGCCGCAGGTTGGCCCGGGTGGCCATTCCCCCGCCCGGCCCCCGGTCCCCGCCCATCCCCGTCCAGGTCCCCGCCCCCCCCGCCCCGTTCCGTCCCCGTCCACCTCGGACCCCGCAGGCAGCCGCGGCTCACTCGGCCAGGCCGCCGCTTCCGGCTCGGTCAGCGTCCTCGCAGCTGCTACGCAACGGCGCAAGGACCCGGAGGAAGGCTGCCCGACCAAAGCCTGAAGGACCCCTCGGGGCGCGGGTGGCTAGCGCGGTGCCGGGGGCAACCCCGCAGGTGACCCTGCTCTCCACCCGGGTTGGGTCGGCGGTGTCGGCCAGAGGGCGGGTGGGTCTGCGGGGAGTCCGCGGAGAGCGGGGCGTCAGCGGAGGGCGGGAGTTCGCGGAGGGCGGGAGGTCGCGAGGGTGGGGGAGTCCGGAGCAAAGGGGAGGGGCGGTGGACGCGGGGGCCACGGGGTGCGGGAGAGAACGAGAGGTGCGCGGTGTCCCGGAGGGCAGGTTCGGACATGGTCGGGGGGTCGGGCAAGGTGAGGCTCAGGGTGGGATTAGACGTTAGGTGTTAGGGTAGGGGTTAGGAATAAAGGTTAAGGATAGGGTTAGAGTTAGGATGATAAACTAGGGTTAGGAGCTGCGGTTAGGGGCTAGGGTTACGCAATAAAATTAGGGTTAGGGTTTAGGAACTAGGGGTTAGAGAAGGGATTAGATATTAGGGGTACGTTTAAGATAGGAGGAAAGGAATGGGGGTAGGGATTAGAGTTAGAGTGAGGGTTAAGGGTTAGAGGTTAGGTTTAGAGGTAGGATTAGGGTTAGCGGTTAGGGGTTATTGTTAAGGAAAAAAATTAGACATAATACTAAAGGTTAGCGGTTCGGTTTAGGGATAGAGGGTAACGAGGCGTTAGGCTAGTGTTTAGGGTTAGGGTTATAGGGTTAAGGGGTTACGATTAAAACATGGGTTAGTGTTCAGTGTTGGATTGTAGGGATTAGGGTTAAGGCAAGGGTTGGGATAGAGGTTAGGGGTTATGATTAGGGTTTAGAGTTAGGGTTTAGGGTTAGGGGTTAGATTAGAGTTAGGGTTGGGGTTAAGGCTAGGGTTAGGGCTATACAGTGAGGGTAAGCCGTTAGTTGGGTAGCGTTACGGTTAGGTTCGAGAGTTAAGGTTAGGAGTTAGGGTTAGGGGTTAGGGTTAGGGTTAAGGTTAGGGGTTAGGGTTAGGGTTAAGGTTAGGGGTTAGGGATTAGGGTTAGGGGTTAGGGTTAGAGGTTAGCGTTAGTGATAGGGTTAGAGTTAGGGGTTAGGGTTAGAGGGTTAGGGTTAGGTTTTAGGGTTAGGGTAAGGAAGGGGTTAAGGGTTAGGGCTAGGGGTTACGGTTAGGGTTATGGGTAGGGTTGTTAGGGTTAGGGGTATTGTGATTAGGGTTAGGGTTAAGTTGTAGGATAAGGGTTAGGTTGTTAGGGTTAGGGTTAGATTTTTTGGGCTTAGGGTTGTTAGGGTTAGGGATAGGGTTAGGTTTGGGTTGTTACGGTTAGGGTCAGGGTTAGGGATTAGGGTTAGGTTTTAGGGTTAGGGGTTAGCATTAGGGTTAGGGTTTAGGGTTCGGGTTTGGTTTAGGGTTAGGGGTTAGGTGTTAGGGTTAGGTTTAGGGTTTGGGTTAGCGTTAGTGATAGGGTTAGGGTTAGGGGTTATGGTTAGGGTTAGAGGGTTAGGGTTAGGGGTGAGGGTTAGGCTTAGGGGTTAGGGTTAGGGTTTTAGGGTTTGGGTTAGGTTTTAGGGTTAGGGTTTAGGGTTAGGTTTAGGGTTAGGAGTTAGGGTTAAGGTTGTTAGGGTTAGGGTTTGGTTTTTTTATTTGCATTAGGGTTAGTGTTAGTGTTATGGTTAGGGATGGGGTTAGGGGTTAGGGTTAGGGATAGGGATTAGCGTTAGGGTTAGGGGTTAGGGTTAGGGGTTATGTTTAGGGGTTAGGGTTAGGGGTTAGGATTAGGAGTTAGGGTTAGGGTTTAGTTTAGGGGTTAGGGTTAGGCTTACCTGGTTTGAGTTAGGGTTCGGGGTTAGGGTCCCGGGTTAGGGATAGTGTTAGGGTTAGGGGTTAGGGTTAGGATTAGGGTCAAGGTGGTTAGGGTTAGGGGGTTAGTGTTTGGGTTAGGGTTAGGTTTGTTAGGGTTAGGGTTAGGGTTAGGAGTTAGGGTTTGGGTTTGGGGTTAGGGTTAGTTGTTAGGGTTAGTGTTAAGTGTTAGGGTTTAGGGGTACATTTAGGGGTTAGTGTTAGGGTTAAGGTTAGGGGTTAGGGGTTACGGATATGGTTCGGTGTTAGTTTAGGGTTAGTGTTAGGGTTAGGGGTTAGATTTAGGGTTAGTGTTAGGGGTTAGTGTTTGGGTTAGGTTTAGGATTAGGGTAGGGTGCTAGAGTTAGGTGTTAGGCTTAGGGTTAGGGGTTAGGTTAGTTGTTAGGGTTAGTGTTAGGTGTTAGGGTTAAGGTTAGGGGTAGGTGTTAGGGGTAGGTGTTAGGGTCAGTGTTAGGGGTTAGGGTTAGTTGTTAGGGTTAGGGTTAGGTATTAGGGTTAGGGTTAGGTGTTAGGGTTAGGGGTTAGGTTTAGTGTTAGGTGTTTGGGTTAATGTTATGGTTAGGGTTTAGGGTTAGAGTTTGCGGGTTAGGGTTAGTGTTTAGAGTTAGGGTTAGGACTAGTGTTAGAGGGTTAGTGTTAGGTTTAAACGGTTAGGGTTAGGGTTAGGTTTGTTAGGGTTAGTGTTAGGGTTATGGTTAGGGTTAGGTGTGACAGTTAGGGTTAGGGGTTAGAGTTTAGGGTTCCATTTAGGGGTTAGGGTTAGGGTTAAGGTTAGGGTTAGGGGTTACGGATATGGTTTGGCGTTAGTTTAGGGTTAGTGTTAGGGTTAGGGGTTAGATTTAGGGTTAGTGTTAGGGGTTAGGGTTTGGGTTAGGGTAGGGTGTTAGGGTTAGGTGTTAGGTTTAGGGTTATTTGTTAGGCTTAGTGTTAGGGGTTAGGGTTAGGTGTTAGGGTTAGGTGTTATGGTTAGGGTTAGGGGTTAGGCTTAGGGTTAGGTGTTTGCGGTAGCGTTAGGGTTAGGGTTTAGGGTTAGAGTTTGTGGTTTATGGTTAGGGTTTAGTGTGAGGGTTAGGGTTAGTGTTAGAGAGTTAGTGTTAGGGTTAGAGGGTTATGGTTAGGATTAGGGTTAGGTTTTTAGGATTAGGGTTATGGTTAGAGTTAGGTGTTATGGTTAGCATTAGAGTTTAGGATTACGTTTAGGGGTTAGGGTTAGGTTTAAGGTTAGGGTTAGAGGTTATGGTTAGGTTTTGGCATTAGTGTTAGGGTTAGCGGTTAGATTTAGGTTTAGTGTTAGGGGTTAGGGTTTGGTTTAGGGTTAGGGTTAGGGATTACATTTAGGGTTAGTGTTAGTGTTTGAAGTTTAGTGTTAGGGTTAGGGTTAGCGTTAGGGGATAGGGTTAGTGTTAGTGTTAGGGGTTAGTGTTTTGGTTAGGGTTAGGGATAGGGTTAGGGTTAGGGTTAGGCTTAGCTGGTTAAGGCTGGGGTTAGGGTTAGGTGTTAGTGTTTCAGTTAGGGTTAGGTGTTAGGGTTATGGTTAGGGGTTAAGGTTAGGGTTAGGGTGAGGGTAAGAGTTAAGGGTGAGGGTTAGGGATAGGGTTAGGTTTAGGGTTAGGGTTAGTGTTGGGTTAGTGTTAGTGTTAGGGTTAGGGTTATGGTGGGTTAGGGTTTGGGTTAGGGTTAGGGTTAGGTGTTAGGGTTAGTGTTAGGGCTAGGGGTTAGGGTTAGGGTTAGGGGTTACAGCTAGGGTTAGTGGTTAGGGATAGGGTTAGGGTTAGGGGTTAGGTTACCATTAGGGGTTAGGGTTAGGTTTAGGGGTTAGGGTTAGGGTTAGGTGTTATGGTTAGGGGTTAGGGTTAGAGTTAGGGTTAGGATTTATGATTAGGGTTAGGGTTTGGGTTAGGGTTAGGTTTAGGGTTAGGGTTGGTGTTAAGGTGAGAGTTAAGGTTAAGGTTAGGGTAAGGGGTACGGTTAGGGTTAGGAGTTAGGATTAGGGTTAGGGTGAGGGGTTAGGGTGAGGGGTTAGGATTAGGGTTAGGGTTTAGGATTAGGGTTAGAGTTAGTGTTAGGGGTTAAGCCATCTTTCAACTAGGTGCATACTTATTGGTGTGAGAATGTAGCAGCATTCTAAGTGAGGAGGTTCCATGAATACTGCTCTACTGCACTTGGAGACACACATTCCAAGCCTGCATTTTTCCACTTGTGTTGCACGAGCTTCTGACAAACATCTCTAGTGAGTATGTTCAAAACTCCATCTGCAGAAGAGGGGCAAGATTGGGGAAGAGAAGGGTCCCCAAATCACCTGTCCCCACCAAATTACCTAGATAACCTTCAAATCATCCTGAAAATCTATGAATTTGGCCTGAGATTAAAGAGAGAACAGCTGGAATGCTACAGTGAGAAAAGTTCACGCTTCTATCAAGGTAGGAAGATGGGGGAAAAAAGAAATAAGGAAACAAAAGGCATCAAATGCGGAGAGGCCCCGCGAGGAGCCGGGCTAAGGCAGGTGCGAGTGCCCCCAGGACAAGAAAGCTCTGTCCCAGAGAAGCAGTTGCTTCACCAAACTTCCCGGGTGGAAAGGTGCTTGCAGGGAGTTAGAGCAGGACCCCAGGAGGGTGGGGATGCCCTCAGGCTCCCTGGGACACTAACACACACCTGTGACCTGGGGATAGCGCACCACACCCCGCGGCTGAGCTCCCTAATGGGATGTAGCACGCACACAGCTGGACCCGGGAGCAGCTAGGAGGGGCTCGGGTGGCAGCTCTGCAGAGGAGGCTGCGTGGCCGGGAGCGTGAATCTAACAGCGCAGGCCCTGGAGCCCAGGGCGTGGGGGGGGGGGACACAGCCCAGGATCTGATCTCCCCCCGGGACAGGCAGAGGCCAGGAGGGCCCAGGACAGCAAGGACGCTCCTGCCCTGAGCTGAGCAGATCAGCGGTCCGACCCCGGAGCATCCAGACCCCTGCGGATGGAGCGCTTCATAGTTACTGCGGGAGCTGAATCCAGGGCTTCAGAGCTGGCCACCGCCACTGTGGTAGTTCCACCTTGGGCCCTCACAGGGTGAACAACCCTCACTGAGCCCTGCACCAGAGCATCTCCCCCAAGTGCTAACACCTGAAAATCAGCACAACAGGCCCCTCCCACAGAAGACCAGCTAGAAGGACAAGTTCCAGGGGAAGTCAAGGGACCTAAGTATACAGAATCAAAAGATACTCCCCCGTTTTTTTTTCTTTTTGTTTTCTGTTTGCAACTCCAACTTTTTTTCTTTCTTTTTCTTTCTCTTTTTCTTCTCTTTTTTATTCTTCCTTTTTATATTCCCTTTTCTTTCCTTCTTTCTCTCCTCTCTTTTTCTCCTTTTCCCAATACAACTTATTTTTCACCACTCTGCACTGAGCAAAATGACTAGAAGGAAAACCTCACCTCAAAAGAAACAATCAGAAACAGTTCTCTCTCCCACAGAGTTACAAAATCTGGATTACAATTCAATGTCAGACAGCCAATTGAGAAGCACTATTATAAAGCTACTGGTGGCTCTAGAAAAAAGCATAAAAGACTCAAGAGACTTCATGACTGCAGAATTTAGATCCAATCAGGCAGAAATTAAAAATCAATTGAATGAGATGCAAACCAACTAGAAGTCCTAACGACGAGGCTTAACGAGGTGGAAGAACGAGTGAGTGACATAGAAGACAAGTTGATGGCAAAGAGGGAAACAGGAAAAAAGAGACAGACAAATAAAAGACCATGAAGACAGATTAAGGGAAATAAACGACGGCCTGAGGAAGAAAAACCTACCCGAGGGCGCCGAAAGGGACAGAGGTTGAGAATACGAATTTGAACAAATCATAGCTGAAAACTTTCCTAATCTTGGAAGGGAAACAGGCATTCAGATCCAGGAGACAGAGAGATCCCCCCCTAAAATCAATAAAAACCATAAAAAACCTCGACATTTAATAGTTAAGCTTGCAAATTCCAAAGATAAAGAGAAGATCCTTAAAGCAGCAAGAGACAAGAAATCCCTCACTTTTATGGGGAGGAGTATTAGGGTAACAGCAGACATCTCCAGAGACCTGGCAGGCCAGAAAGGGCTGGCAGGATATATTCAGGGTCCTAAATGAGAAAAACATGGAACCAAGAATACTTTATCCAGAAAGGCTCTCATTCACAATGGAAGGAGAGATAAAGAGCTTTCAAGACAGGCAGGAACTGAAAGAATATGTGACCTCCAAACCAGCTCTGCAAGAAATTTTAAGCGGGACTCTTAAAATTCCCTTTTAAAAGAAGTCCAGTTGGGATCCCTGGGTGGCGCAGCGGTTTGGCACCTGCCTTTGGCCCAGGGCGCGATCCTGGAGACCCAGGATCGAATCCCACGTCAGGCTCCCGGTGCATGGAGCCTGCTTCTCCCTCTGCCTGTGTCTCTGGCTCTGTCTCTGCCTGTGTCTCTGGCTCTGTCTCTCCTTCTATCTCTCAAGAATAAATAAATAAAATCTTTAAAAAAAAAAATAAAAGAAGTCCAGTGGAACAATCCACAAAAACAAGGACTGAATAGATATCATGATGACACTAAACTCATATCTTTCAATAGTAACTCTGAACGAAATCGGGCTTAATGACCCCATCAAAAGGCGCAGGGTTTCAGACTGGATAAAAAAGCAGGACCCATCTATTTGCTGCCTACAAGAGACTCATTTTAGACAGAAGGACACCTACAGCCTGAAAGAAAAAGGTTGGAGAACCATTTACCATTCAAATGGTCCTCAAAAGAAAGCAGGGGTAGCCATCCTCATATCAGATAAACTAAAATTTACCCCGAAGACTGTAGTGAGAGATGAAGAGGGACACTATATCATACTTAAAGGATCTATCCAACAAGAGGACTTAACAATCCTCTATATATATGCCCGGAATATAGGAGCTGCCAAATATATCAATCAATTAATAACCAAAGTTAAGACATACTTAGATAATAATACACTTATACTTGGTGACTTCAATCTAGCGCTTTCTACACTCGGTAGGTCTTCTAAACACAACATCTCCAAAGAAACGAGAGCTTTAAATGATACACTGGACCAGATGGATTTCACAGATATCTACAGTACTTTACATCCAAGCTCAACTGAATACACATTCTTCTCAAGTGCACAAGGAACTTTCTCCAGAATAGACCACATACTGGGTAACAAATCGGGTCTGAACCGATACCAAAAGATTGGGATCATCCCATGCATATTCTCAGACAATAATGCTTTGAAATTAGAACTAAATCACAAAAAGAAGTTTGGAAGGACTTCAAACACGTGGAGGTTAAAGATCATCCTGCTAAAAGATGAAAGTGTCAACCAGGAAATTAAGGAAGAATTAAAAAAGATTCATGGAAACTAATGAGAATGAAGATACAACCGTTCAAAATTTTGGGATGCAGCAAAAGCAGTCCTGAGGGGGAAATACATCGCAATACAAGCATCCATTCAAAAACTGGAAAGAACTCAAATACAAAAGCTAATCTTACACCTGAAGGAGCTAGAGAAAAAACAGCAAATAGATCCTACACCCAGCAGAAGAAGAGAGTTAATAAAGATTCGAGCAGAACTCAACAAAATCGAGACTAAAAGAAGTGTGGAACAGATAAACAAAACCAGGAGTTGGTTCAATGAAAGAATTAATAAGATAGATAAACCATTTTCCAGCCTTGTTAAAAAGAAGAGAGAAAACTCAAATTAATAAAATCATGAATGAGAAAGGAGAGATCACTACCAACACCAAGGAAATACAAACGATTTTTAAAAACATATTATGAACAGCTGTACGCCAATAAATTAGGCAATCTAGAAGAAATGGACGCATTCCTGGAAAGCCACAAACTACCAAAACTGGAGCAGGAAGAAATAGAAAACCTGAACAGGCCTATAACCATGGAGGAAATTGAAGCAGTCATCATAAACCTCCCAAGACACAAAAGTCCAGGGCCAGATGGCTTCCCCGGGGAATTCTATCAAACGTTTAAAGAAGAAACCATACCTATTCTACTAAAGCTGTTTGGAAAGAAAGAAGGAGATGGAGTACTTCCAAATTAATTCTATGAGGCCAGCATCACCTTAATTCCAAAACCAGACAAAGACCCCACCAAAAAGGAGAATTACAGACCAATATCCCTGATGAACATGGATGCAAAAATTCTCAACAAGATACTAGCCAATAGGATCCAACAACACATTAAGAAAATTATTCACCATGACCAAGTAGGATTTATCCCTGGGACACAAGGCTGGTTCAACACTCGTAAAACAATCAATGTGATTCATCATATCAGCAAGAGAGAAACCAAGAACCATATGATCCTCTCATTAGATGCAGAGAAAGCATTTGACAAAATACAGAATCCATTCCTGATCAAACCTCTTCAGAGTGTAGGGATAGAAGGAACATTCCTTGACATCTAAAAAGCCATCTACGAAAAGCCCACAGCAAATATCATTCTCAATGGGAAGCACTGGGAGCCTTTCCCCTAAGATCAGGAACAAGACAGGGACGTCCACTCTCACCACTGCTATTCAACATAGTACTGGAAGTCCTTGCCTCAGCAATCAGACTACAAAAAGACATTAAAGGCATTCAAATTGGCAAAGAAGAAGTCAAACTCTCCCTCTTCGCCGATGACATGATACTGTACATTGAAAACCCAAAAGCCTCCACCCCAAGATTGCTAGAACTCATACATCAATTTGGTAGCGTGGCAGGATACAAAATCAATGCCCAGAAATCAGTGGCATTTCTATACACTAACAATGAGACTGCAGAAAGAGAAATTAAGGAGTCAATCCCATTTACAATTGCACCCAAAAGCATAAGATACCTAGGAATAAACCTAACCAAAGAGGTAAAGGATCTATACCCTAAAAACTAGAGAACACTTCTGAAAGAATTTGAGGAAGACACAATGAGATGGAAAAATATTCCATGCTCCTGGATTGGCAGAATTAATATTGTGAAAATGTCAATGTTACCCAGGGCAATTTACACGTTTAATGCAATCCCTCTCAAAATACCATGGACATTCTTCAGAGAGTTAGAACAAATTATTTTAAGATTTGTGTGTAATCAGAAAAGACCCCGAATAGCCAGGGTAATTTTCAAAAAGAAAACCATATCTGGGGCATCACAATGCCAGATTTCAGGTTGTACTACAAAGCTGTGGTCATCAAGACAGTGTGGTACTGGCACAAAAACAGACACACGGATCAATGGAACAGAATAGAGAATCCAGAAGTGGACCCTCAACTTTATGGTCAACTAATATTCGATAAAGGAGGAAAGAGTATCCACTGGAAGAAAGTCAGTCTCCTCAATAAATGTTGCTGGGAAAATTGGACATCCACATGCAGAATAATGAAACTAGACTACTCTCCTGCACCATACACAAAGATAAACTCAAAATGGATGAAAGATCTAAATGTGAGACAAGATTCCATCAAAATCCCAGAGGGAACACAGGCAACACCCTTTTTGAACTTGGCCACAGTAACTTCTTGCAAGATACATCCACGAAGGCAAAAGAAACAAAAGCAAAAATGAACTATTGGGACTTCATCAAGATAAGAAGCTTTTGCACAGCGAAGGATACAGTCAACAAAACTAAAAGACAACCTACAGAATGGGAGGAGATATTTGCAAATGACGTATTAGATAAAGGGCTAGTTTCCAAGATCTCTAAAGAACTTATTAAACTCAACAGCAAAGAAACAATCCAATCATGAAACGGGCCAAAGACATGAAGAGAAATCTCACAGAGGAAGACATACACATGGCCAACATGCACATGAGAAAATGCTCTGCATCACTTGCCATCAGGGAAATACAAATCCAAACCACAATGAGATACCACCTCACACCAGTGAGAATGGGGAAAATTAGCAAGGCAGGAAACCAGAAATGTTGGAGAGGATGCGGAGAAAAGGGAACCCTCCTGCCCTGTTGGTAGGAATGTGAAATGGTGCAGCCACTCTGGAAAACTGTGTGGAGGTTCCTCAGAGAGTTAAAAATATACCTGCCCTACGACCCAGCAATTGCACTGTTGGGGATTTATACCAAAGATAGAGATGCAATGAAATGCCGAGGCTCCTGTTCCCCATGTTTCTAGCAGCAATGTTCACAATAATCAAAGTGTGGAAAAAGCCTCGGTGTCCATCGAAAGATGAATGGATAAAGAAGATGTGGTTTATGTATACAATGGAATATTCCTCAGCCATTGGAAACGACAAATACCCACATTTTGCTTCAACATGGATGGAACTGGAGGGTATTATGCGGAGTGAAATGAGTCAATCGGAGAAGGACAGTGTATGTTCTCATTCATTTGGGAATATAAATAATAGTGAAAGGGAATAGAAGGGAAGGGAGAAGAAATGGGTAGGAAATATCAGAAAGGGAGACAGAACGTAAAGATGCAAAATCTGGGAAACGAACTAGGGGTGGTGGAAGGGGAGGAGGGCGGGGTTGGGGGTGAATAGGTGATGGACACTCAGGGGGACACTTGACGTGATGAGCACTGAGTGTTATTCTGTATGTTGGCAAATTTAAGACCCTAGTATAAATTTATTATTAAAGAAAAAAACTCCATCTGTAGGCAGTGTGGAAAAGGGAGGGACCGCATGTGAGCTCAACTTGCAGAAGGATATTCCCCAGGGAGACAGCTTTTAGGTAGGTTCTCATGTATGGAAGTTAGTATGTAGCTCCAATCTACGGGAGGAAGGAATTCCTCAGAAGTCGCTGGACTGAGCTAAGGGACACTTGTCTCTCACAAAACTTGTATCCCGCATCGAACAAAATCCTGTGGAAGTGAACTGTACAGGCAGTCAGGACGTGGGAGCAACTGGCCAAAAGCTCAACTCTATGTCTTGCAGGCAGATGTCTGCTAGCAACTCATTTATGGGAGTTAGAACCCGGCACCATTCTAATTGAACAAGGCTGTTGAAATTCGCTGTCTAGAACTCAGATACACGTGAATATAGGCCTGACGCTTCCACATGCTTTTCACACAACCTCTTCCAGCACCTAACATAAGGATGTTAGGAGCTATGTCAACAGGCAGTAGGGATGTGCGAGGGTCCTGCCCAGAGCTCAGCACTCACGAGGAACCATGCCTAGAAGCCAGCTTTCAACTAGCTGCGTTCATATTGCAGTGAGAACGTAGCAGCATTCTGAGTCAGGATTTTCCATGAATACCGCTAAACTGCACCTGGAGAGACACCTTCCAAGCCTGCATTGATCCACTTGCATCACACGAGCTTCTAACAAAGATCTCTAGTGAGGATGTTCGAAACTCCATCCTCAGGCAGTATGGAACTGGGAGGGACCGCATGTGAGCTCAACTCACAGAAGGATGTTCCCCAGGGAGACAGCTTTCAACTACGTTCTCAGGCATGGAAGTTAGTATGTAGCCCCAACCTAAAGGAGGAAGGAATTCCTCAGAAGTCGCTGGATTGACCTCAGAGACACTTGCCTCTCACAAAACTTGAGTCCTGCATCGAATGAAAGGTTGTGGAAGCGAAGCGTACAGGTTGTCAGCATGTGGCAGGTACAAGCCATAAGCTCAAACCTCAGGAGTGTGCATGCCTTGGAGGCAGCTGCCGCTAGGTGCTAGACTGACCATGGAGACACTTGCTTCTCACTCCGCTACTATCCCTCATAGAACGAAATCCTGTGGAGGTGAACCGTACAGGCAGTCAGGATGTGGGAGGTACACACCATAAACTAACTCTCAGAAGTGTGTAAAACTTGGAGGCAGATGTCTGCTAGCCAACCATTTATGGGAGTTAGAACCTAGCACCACTCTAATTGAACAAGGCTGCTGGAAATCGCTGTATTGAACTCAGATACACATGAGTACAGGCCTGACACTTCCACACGCTTTTCACACTACCTCTTCCAGCACCTACAATATGGATGTTAGGAGCTATGTCTACCTGCAGTCAGGATGCTGGAGGCTCCTGCCCTGAGCTCAGCTCTCACAGGGAGGCATTTATAGAAGCCCGCTTTCAAGTAGCTGCGTTCTTACTGCGGTGAGAATGTAGCAGCATTCTGAATCGGGAGTTTCCATGAATAACACTCTACTGCACCTGGAGACATGCCTTCCAAGCCTGCATTTCTCCACTTGGGTCCCACAAGCTTCTGACAAACATCTCTAGTGAGGATGCTCGAAACCCAATCTGCAGGCAGTGTGGAACTGTGAGGGACTGTGTGTGAGCTCAACTCTCCGAAGCAAGTTACCCTTGGACACTGCGTCCAAGTAGCTTCTCGTGAACGGAAGTTGGTATGGAGCACCAATCTAAGAGAGGAATTCCTTGGAAATCCCTGGGTTGAGCTTGGAGACACTAGTCCTGTGGGCCTGCACCTTCCACTTGCCTCTCACACCACTTCTGTCACGCGTCGAACTTAGGCCTGTTAGAAGCGAAGTGTACATGCAGTCAGGATGTGGGAGGTACAGGCCATAAGCTCAACACTCAGAAGTGTGTATGCCTTGGAGGCAGATGTCTGCTAGTTACTCATTTATGGGCGTTAGAACCTAGCACCATCAAATTGAAAAAGGCTGTTGGAAATCACTCTATTTTTTTTTCCTGGCAGTGTTCTTTATAATAATTGTAAATTAGAAACAATCATCAATAGAATTAAAGTAAATTAGAGCACATATTTCCCATTTAAAAATGTTTAGAAAGCAATATGCAGAGTTGAAGAGGTATCTTAAAGCTCACCACATATTTTAGCACATAAAACTGTTGTGGTCGAAAAAAATATTCTTTTAATCATAAATTTATTCTTTATCGGTGTTCAATTTGCCAACATACCGAATGATACCCAGTGCTCTTCCTGTCAAGTGCACCCCTCAGTGCCCGTCACCGATCCACCCCCAACCCCCGCCCTCTTCCCCTTCCAACACCCCTAGTTCGTCTCCTAGAGTTAGGAGTCTTTATGTTCTGACTCCCTTTCTGATATATCCTGCCCGTTTCTTCTCCCTTCTCTTCTATTCCCTTTCACTATTATTTATATTCCCAAATGAATGAGAATATATAATGTTTGTCCTTCTTCGATTGACTCCTTGACTCAGCATAATACCCTCCAGTTCCATCCATGTTGAAGCAAATGGTGGGTATTTGTCATTTCTAATGGCTGGGTAATGTTCCATTGTATACATAAACCACATCTCTTTATCCATTCATCTTTTGATGGACACCGAGGCTCCTTCCGCAGATTGGCTATTGTGGACAGGAAATCGCTGTATTGAACTCAGATACACGTGAGTACAGGCCTGACGCTTCCACATGCTTTTCACGCAACCTCCTCCAGCTCGTAACATAAGGATGTTAGGAGGTATGCCTACAGGAATGCAGGATGCGGGAGGGTCCTGACCTCAGCTCAGCTCTCACAAGGAAGCATGCGTAGAAGCCAGCGTTCAACTAGCTGCGTTCTTACTGTACTGGGAACATAGCAGCATTTTCAGTCAGGAGTATCCTTTTTTCTTTTTCAATTTTTTTTTTCAAATAAATTTATTTATTTTTTTTAAATTAATTTTTATTGGTGTTCAATGTACCAACATACAGAATAACACCCAGTGCTCATCACCTCAAGTGTCCGCCTCAGTGCCCATCACCCATTCCCCCCACCCCCGCCCTCCTCCCCTTCCACCACCCCTAGTTCGTTTCCCAGAGTTAGGAGTCCTTATGTTCTGTCTCCCTTTCTGATATTTCCCACACATTTCTTCTCCCTTCCTTTATATTCCCTTTCACTATTGTTTATATTCCCCAAATAAATGAGAACATACACTGTCCTTCTCCGATTGACTTACTTCACTCAGCATAATACCCTCCAGTTCCATCTACTTTGAAGCAAATGGTGGGTATTTGTCGTTTCTAATGGCTGAGTAATATTCCATTGTATAGATAAACCACATCTTCCTTATCCACTCATCTTTCGATGGACACCGAGGCTCCTTCCACAGTTTGGCTATTGTGGACATTGCTGCTAGAAACATCGGGGTGCAGGTGTCCTGGCGTTTCATTGCATCTGAATCATTGGGGTAAATCCCTAACAGTACAATTGCTGGGTCGGAGGGTAGATCTATTTTTAACTCTTTGAGGAAACTTCACACAGTTTTCCAGAGTGGCTGCACCAGTTCACATTCCCACCAACAGTGTAAGAGGGTTCCCTTTGCATCCTCTCCAACATTTGTTGTTTCCTGCCTTGTTAATTTTCCCCATTCTCACTGGTGTGAGGTGGTATCTCATTGGTTTTGATTTGTATTTCCCTGATGGCAAGTGATGCGGAGCATTTTCTCATGTTCATGTTGGCCATGTCTATGTCTTCCTCTGTGAGATTTCTCTTCATGTCTTTTGCCCATTTCATGATTGGATTGTTTGTTTCTTTGGTGTTGAGTTTAATAAGTTCTTGATAGACTTTCTAAACTAGCCTTTTATCGGATACGTCATTTGCAAATATCTTCTCCCATTCTATAGGTTGTCTTTTAGTTTTGTTGACTGTATCCTTTGCTGTGCAAAAGCTTCTTATCTTGATGAAGTCCCAATAGTTCATTTTTGCTTTTGTTTCGTTTTCTTTTTGGAATTTTATTTATTTATTTATTTATTTATTTATTTATTTATTTATTTAATAAATTAATTTTTATTGGTGTTCAATTTACCAACATACAGAATAACACCCAGTGCTCATCTCAAGTGCCCCCCTCAATGCCCGTCACCCATTCACCCCCAACCCCCACCCTCCTCCCCTTCCACCACCCCTAGTTCGTTTCCCAGTGTTAGGAGTCCTTATGTTCTGTCTCCCTTCCTGATATTTCCCACATATTTCTTCTCCCTTCCTTTATATTCCCTTTCACTATTATTTATATTCCCCAAATAAATGAGGACAGACACTGTCCTTCTACGATTGACTTACTTCACTCAGCATAATACCCTCCAGTTCCGTCCACGTTGAAGCAAATGGTGGGTATTTGTCGTTTCTAATGGCTGAGTAATATTTAATGTCTTTAATATTTAATGTCTTTAATGTCTTTTTGTAGTCTGATTGCTGAGGCAAGGACTTCCAGTACTATGTTGAATAGCAGTGGTGAGAGTGGACGTCCCTGTCTTGTTCCTGATCTTAGGGGAAAGGCTCCCAGTGCTTCCCATTGAGAATGATATTTGCTGTGGACTTTTCGTAGATGGCTTTTTAGATGTCAAGGAATGTTCCTTCTATCCCTACACTCTGAAGAGGTTTGATCAGGAATGGATTCTGTATTTTGTCAAATGCTTTCTCTGCATCTAATGAGAGGATCATATGGTTCTTGGTTTCTCTCTTGCTGATATGATGAATCACATTGATTGTTTTACGAGTGTTGAACCAGCCTTGTGTCCCAGGGATAAATCCTACTTGGTCATGGTGAATAATTTTCTTAATGTGTTGTTGGATCCTATTGGCTAGTATCTTGTTGAGAATTTTTGCATCCATGTTCATCAGGGATATTGGTCTGTAATTCTCCTTTTTGGTGGGGTCTTTGTCTGGTTTTGGAATTAAGGTGATGCTGGCCTCATAGAATTAATTTGGAAGTACTCCATCTCCTTCTATCTTTCCAAACAGCTTTAGTAGAATAGGTATGGTTTCTTCTTTAAACGTTTGATAGAATTCCCCGGGGAAGCCATCTGGCCCTGGACTTTTGTGTCTTGGGAGGTTTATGATGACTGCTTCAATTTCCTCCATGGTTATAGGCCTGTTCAGGTTTTCTATTTCTTCCTGCTCCAGTTTTGGTAGTTTGTGGCTTTCCAGGAATGCGTCCATTTCTTCTAGATTGCCTAATTTATTGGCGTACAGCTGTTCATAATATGTTTTTAAAATCGTTTGTATTTCCTTGGTGTTGGTAGTGATCTCTCCTTTCTCATTCATGATTTTATTAATTTGAGTTTTCTCTCTTCTTTTTAACAAGGCTGGAAAATGGTTTATCTATCTTATTAATTCTTTCATTGAACCAACTCCTGGTTTTGTTTATCTGTTCCACACTTCTTTTAGTCTCGATTTTGTTGAGTTCTGCTCGAATCTTTATTAACTCTCTTCTTCTGCTGGGTGTAGGATCTATTTGCTGTTTTTTCTCTAGCTCCTTCAGGTGTAAGATTAGCTTTTGTATTTGAGTTCTTTCCAGTTTTTGAATGGATGCTTGTATTGCGATGTATTTCCCCCTCAGGACTGCTTTTGCTGCATCCCAAAATTTTGAACGGTTGTATCTTCATTCTCATTAGTTTCCATGAATCTTTTTTAATTCTTCCTTAATTTCCTGGTTGACACTTTCATCTTTTAGCAGGATGATCTTTAACCTCCACGTGTTTGAAGTCCTTCCAAACTTCTTTTTGTGATTTAGTTCTAATTTCAAAGCATTATTGTCTGAGAATATGCATGGGATGATCCCAATCTTTTGGTATCGGTTCAGACCCGATTTGTTACCCAGTATGTGGTCTATTCTGGAGAAAGTTCCTTGTGCACTTGAGAAGAATGTGTATTCAGTTGAGCTTGGATGTAAAGTACTGTAGATATCTGTGAAATCCATCTGGTCCAGTGTATCATTTAAAGCTCTCGTTTCTTTGGAGATGTTGTGTTTAGAAGACCTACCGAGTGTAGAAAGCGCTAGATTGAAGTCACCAAGTATAAGTGTATTATTATCTAAGTATGTCTTAACTTTGGTTATTAATTGATTGATATATTTGGCAGCTCCTATATTCCGGGCATATATATAGAGGATTGTTAAGTCCTCTTGTTGGATAGATCCTTTAAGTATGATATAGTGTCCCTCTTCATCTCTCACTACAGTCTTCGGGGTAAATTTTAGTTTATCTGATATGAGGATGGCTACCCCTGCTTTCTTTTGAGGACCATTTGAATGGTAAATGGTTCTCCAACCTTTTTCTTTCAGGCTGTAGGTGTCCTTCTGTCTAAAATGAGTCTCTTGTAGGCAGCAAATAGATGGGTCCTGCTTTTTTATCCAGTCTGAAACCCTGCGCCTTTTGATGGGGTCATTAAGCCCGATTTCGTTCAGAGTTACTATTGAAAGATATGAGTTTAGTGTCATCATGATATCTATTCAGTCCTTGTTTTTGTGGATTGTTCCACTGGACTTCTTTTAAAAGGGAATTTTAAGAGTCCCGCTTAAAATTTCTTGCAGAGCTGGTTTGGAGGTCACATATTCTTTCAGTTCCTGCCTGTCTTGAAAGCTCTTTATCTCTCCTTCCATTGTGAATGAGAGCCTTTCTGGATAAAGTATTCTTGGTTCCATGTTTTTCTCATTTAGGACCCTGAATATATCCTGCCAGCCCTTTCTGGCCTGCCAGGTCTCTGGAGATGTCTGCTGTTACCCTAATACTCCTCCCCATAAAAGTGAGGGATTTCTTGTCTCTTGCTGCTTTAAGGATCTTCTCTTTATCTTTGGAATTTGCAAGCTTAACTATTAAATGTCGAGGTTTTTTATGGTTTTTATTGATTTTAGGGGGGGATCTCTCTGTCTCCTGGATCTGAATGCCTGTTTCCCTTCCAAGATTAGGAAAGTTTTCAGCTATGATTTGTTCAAATTCGTATTCTCAACCTCTGTCCCTTTCGGCGCCCTCGGGTAGGTTTTTCTTCCTCAGGCCGTCGTTTATTTCCCTTAATCTGTCTTCATGGTCTTTTATTTGTCTGTCTCTTTTTTCCTGTTTCCCTCTTTGCCATCAACTTGTCTTCTATGTCACTCACTCGTTCTTCCACCTCGTTAAGCCTCGTCGTTAGGACTTCTAGTTGGTTTGCATCTCATTCAATTGATTTTTAATTTCTGCCTGATTGGATCTAAATTCTGCAGTCATGAAGTCTCTTGAGTCTTTTATGCTTTTTTCTAGAGCCACCAGTAGCTTTATAATAGTGCTTCTCAATTGGCTGTCTGACATTGAATTGTAATCCAGATTTTGTAACTCTGTGGGAGAGAGAACTGTTTCTGATTGTTTCTTTTGAGGTGAGGTTTTCCTTCTAGTCATTTTGCTCAGTGCAGAGTGGTGAAAAATAAGTTGTATTGGGAAAAGGAGAAAAAGAGAGGAGAGAAAGAAGGAAAGAAAAGGGAATATAAAAAGGAAGAATAAAAAAGAGAAGAAAAAGAGAAAGAAAAAGAAAGAAAAAAAGTTGGAGTTGCAAACAGAAAACAAAAAGAAAAAAAAACGGGGGAGTATCTTTTGATTCTGTATACTTAGGTCCCTTGACTTCCCCTGGAACTTGTCCTTCTAGCTGGTCTTCTGTGGGAGGGGCCTGTTGTGCTGATTTTCAGGTGTTAGCACTTGGGGGAGATGCTCTGGTGCAGGGCTCAGTGGGGGTTGTTTACCCTAGGAGGAACAACCACAGTGGCGGGGCCAGGTCTGGAGCCCTGGATCTGGCTCCCTCTGTTACTATGGAGCTTTCAGTCTGCAGGGCCCTGGATGCTAATCATACATGCTAATAATACAATACATACATGATAATAATACAAATCAAAACCACAATGAGATACCACCTCACACCAGTGAGAATGGGGAAAATTAACAAGGCAGGAAACAACAAATGTTGTAGAGGATGCGGAGAAAAGGGAACCCTCTTACACTGTTGGTGGGAATGTGAACTGGTACAGCAACTCTGGAAAACTGTGTGGGGGTTCCTCAAAGAGTTAAAAATAGACCTGCCCTACGACCGAGCAATTGCACTGTTGGGGATTTACCCCAATGATTCAGATGCAATGAAACGCCGGGACACCTGCACCCCGATGTTTCTAGCAGCAATGTCCACAATAGCCGAAGTGTGGAAGGAGCCTCGGTGTCCATCGAAAGATGAATGGATGAAGAGGATGTGGTTTATGTATACAATGGAATATTACTCAGCCATTAGAAACGACAAATACCCACCATTTGCTTCAACATGGATGGAACTGGAGGGTATTATGCTGAGTGCAGTAAGTCAATCGGAGAAGGACAAACAGTGTATGTCCTCATTCATTTGGGGAATATAAATAATAGTGAAAGGGAATATAACGGAAGGGAGAAGAAATGTGTGGGAAATATTAGAAAGGGAGACAGAACATAAAGACTCCTAACTCTGGGAAATGAACTATGGGGTCGTGGAAGGGGAGGAGGGCGGGTGGTGGGGGTGAATGGGTGACGGCACTGAGGGGGCTATTTGACGGGATGAGCACTGGGTGTTATTCTGTATGTTGGTAAATTGAACACCAATAAAAATTAATTAAAAAAGAGACCTCACCAAAAAGGAGAATTACAGCCCAATATCCCTGATGAACATGGATGCAAAAATTCTCAACTAGATACTAGCCAATAGGATCCAAAAGTACATTAAGAAAATTATTCACCATGACCAAGTACGATTTATCCCCGGGACACAAGGCTGGTTCAACACTCATAAACAATTAGTGTAATTCATCATATCAGCAAGAGAAAAACCAAGAACCATATGATCCTCTCATTAAATGCAGAGAAAGCATTTGACAAGGTACAGCATCCATTCCTGATCAAAACTCTTCAGAGTGTAGCGATAGAGGGAACATTCCTCAACATCTTAAAAGCCATCTACAAAAAGCCCACAGCAAATATCATTCTCAATGGGGAAGCACTGGGAGCCTTTCCCCTAATATCAGGAACAAGACAGGGATGTCCACTCTCACCACTGCTATTCAATATACTACTGGAAGACCTAGCCTCAGCAGACAACAAAAAGACATTAAAGGCATTCAAATTGGCAAAGAAGAAGTCAAACTCTCCCTCTTCGCCGATGACATGATACTCTACGTGGTAAACCCAAAAGCCTCCACCCCAAGATTGCTAGAACTCATACATCAATTTGGTAGCGTGGCAGGATACAAAATCAATGCCCAGAAATCAAAGGCTTTTCTATACACTAACAATGAGACTGAAGAAGGAGAAATGAAGGAGTCAATCCCATTTACCATTGCACCCAAAAGCATAAGATATGTAGGAATAAACGTAACCAAAGAGGTAAAGGATCCATACCCTAAAAACTATAGAACACTTCTGAAAGATATTGAGGAAGACACAAAGAGATGGAAAAATATTCCATGCTCCTGGATTGGCAGAATTAATATTGTGAAAATGTCAATGTTACCCAGGGCAATTTACACGTTTAATGCAGTACCTATCAAAACACCATGGGCTTTCTTCAAAGAGTTAGAATAAATTATTTTAAGATTTGTGTGGAATCAGAAAAGACCCCGAATAGCCAGGGGACTTTTAAAAAAGAAAACCATAGCTGGGGGCATCACAATGCCAGATTTCAGGTTGTACTACAAAGCTGTGGTCATCAAGACAGTGGGGTACTGGCACAAAAACAGACACATAGATCAGTGGAACAGAATAGAGAACCCAGAAGTGGACGCTGAACTTTATGGTCAACTAATATTGGATAAAGGAGGAAAGACTATCCACTGGAAGAAAGACAGTCTCTTCCATAAATGGTGCTGGGAAAATTGGACATCCACATGCAGAAGAATGATACTGGACCACTCTCTTTCACCATACACAAAGATAAACTCAAAATGAATGAGAGATCTAAATGTGAGACAAGATTCCATCAAAATCCCAGAGGAGAACACAGGCAACACCCTTTTTGAACTCAGCTACAGTAACTTCTTGCAAGATACATCCATGAAGGCAAAAGAAACAAAAGAAAAATGAACTATTGGGACTTCATCAAGATAAGGAGCTTTTGCACAGCAAAGGATACAGTCAACAAAACTAAAAGACAACCTACAGAATGGGAGAAGATATTTGCAAATGACGTATCAGATAAAGGACTAGTTTCCAAGATCTCTAAAGAATTTATTAAACTTAACACCAAAGAAACAAACAATCCAATCATGAAATGGGCCAAAGACATGAGAAATCTCACAGAGGAAGACATAGACATGACCCACATGCACATGAGAAAATGCTCTGCATCTCTTGCCATCAGGGAAATACAAATCCAAACCACAATGAGATACCACCTCACACCAGTGAGAATGGGGAAATTTAACAAGGCAGGAAGCAACAAATGTTGGAGAGGATGCGGAGAAAAGGGAGCCCTCTTGCACTGTTGGTGGGAATGTGAAATGGTGCAGCCACTCTGGAAAACTGTGTGGAGGTTCCTCAAAGAGTTAAAAATAGACCTGCCTTACGACCCAGCAATTGCACTGTTGGGGATTTACCCCAATGATTCAGATGCAATGAAACGCCGGGACACCTGCACCCCGATGTTTCTAGCAGCAATGTCCACAATAGCCGAAGTGTGGAAGGAGCCTCGGTGTCCATTGAATGATGAACGGATAAAGAAGATGTGGATTATGTATACAATGGAATATTACTCAGCCATTAGAAACGACAAATACCCACCGTTTGCTTTGAAATGGATGGAATTGGAGGGTATTATGCTGAATGAAATAGGTCTGTCGGAAAAAGACAAAGATTTTATGTTCTCATTCATTTGGGCAATATAAATAATAGTGGAAGGGAATATAAGGGAAGGAGAAGAAATGTTGGGAAATATCAGGAAGGGAGACAGAACATGAGGACTTCTAACTCTGGGAATTGAACTACGGGTGGTGGAAGGGGAGGAGGCCGGGGGGTGGGGGGGAATGGGTGACGGGCACTGAGGGGGGCAGTTGATGGGATGAGCACTGTGTGTTATTCTGTATGTTGGCAAAATGAAGACCAATAAAAAATTTATAAAAAAAATAACAGTAATAATGAAATCTTGCCTTTTGCAGTGATATGGATGGAACTAGATGGTATTATGCTAAGCGAAATAAGTCTGTAAGAGAAAGACAATTATCAAAAGATTTCACATGTGGAATTTAAGAAACAAAACAAATAAACATAGGAGAGTAGAGGGAAAAATAAAATAAGATAAAAACTTAGAGAGAGGCAAACCATAAGAAACTTTTGACTACAGGGAGCAAACTGAGGATTTCTGGAGGGAAGATGAGTACTGGGATGAGCACTAAGGAGGACACTTGATGTTAATGAGCATCAGGTGGTGTATGCAGCACATGAATACACTAAATTCTACCAGTGAAACTAAAAAAATTGCTTAATAAGTGATTCATATTGACGATGAACTCCTTAGAGAAGCGTAACTGATAATGAAGTCATCAAACAAGAAAGTTGCCCTCAAGGGATGAAATGTTTATTCCTAGGAGTTTTCATGACATTTAGCTTAATGAGAGCTTATGTAATATTCAACCACATAGTCAACTCCATTTGCACGGGCTTATCTGTGGACTTACCTCATTATTTGGGGGCAGTCAGCATTACTTGCAAGTGTCTAAAAACACTTGCCAGGTGACTGATCATCTGAGTAAAATTTGCCCGAGTTTCTTCTCTGTATTCCCTTTGGTAGAGGTAAATTACAGCTTTGCTGTAACTCATTTCTCTCTATCAGGTAAGAGGCCCAGAGGTAAATACCAGTCACTGTCACATCTGAAGAAAAATCCAATCTTATTGGTAAGTTTTTCTCTTTATGGTCTTCCCTTACTGTCTTACCTCTTTTCTACTTCTTTTGTCTTCCTTCTCTTTTTTACTTTTTCTTCTCTATTTCCCTTCTCTTTGAACACTTACTTTATTTTGCATTTCACTTCATTATTCTTATTCTCTTCTTGTTTTCAGAACTATAACCAGAAGAAACACTGAATTTGTTTAATTCTGTTCAAGTCAGTTTTACTATGCAATCAAATAAGTTTAATATTGGCATAGGAGGCAGTAAAAGTGAAGAAATGAAGAGATGGAATAGGGACAAAACACTGATTTATAGGAATAAAAAAATCAGGAGCAAGAAAGAGTGTTCATTATCTAAGTAGAGGCAGCGCAGGCCAAACCAGGGAAGAGCTACAGTTGTTACCCGGAATTACTTCTGGAATTAAACTCAAATCTAAGCTTGATTTCTATTTTCAACCATCATAAGTATTTATATATCACCTTGTTTCTCTGTTGCACTCATGGTCAGTTCCTTGAGGCAATGATATTTATACAGTCATCACGCTGAGTAGTATTGTGACATCTTAGCGCTTACATACTGAGAAAAGTAGAAATAATTTTTTCACATGCTTGTTCATTTCTTTACCTCATTACCATAAATCTAAGCCAGACTACAAAGATGATTTATAAGATAGTTTTTTATTCATCAGATTTGTAGAAAATATTTGTCTTTCCTCAAAAATAAAGTAATACAAATAATAAAATATATAAGCACTAGTTTTTGTTAGAGTTTATCTTTTATATTAATCATTTCAAAAATGTGCCCTATTAGTATGTATAACCAATAGCAACTACTAACATTCTGATATAATTATCTTCATAATTTACTATTGGTTCCTGTGCATATTGTTTTCTCAATATTTTTACCAGAGCAGAAGCGTATCAAGAGGTCAAGATGGAAAACCATACAACTGTGACAGTATTTATCTTAGCAGGATTGATGGAGGACCCCAAACTGAAGATTGTGCTATTTGTCTTCCTGCTCCTCACCTACTTGCTAAGCATCTCAGGCAACTTAGTTTTTATTACCCTCACTTTGTTGGACTCACATCTCAAGACCCTTATGTATTTCTTTCTTCGAAATTTTTCTTTCTTAGAAATTTCTTATACGACAGTCTGCATCCCCAAATTGCTTGTAAGCATGGCAACTGGTAACAAAACCATTTCCTATAACTGTTGTGCAACTCAGTTGCTTTGCCTTCCTTCTTGGAGCATCTGAATGTTACCTCCTGGCTGTCATGTCCTGCGATCGTTATGTCGCCATCTGCAAGCCCCTGCATTACACAACCATTATGAGCAGCAAAATCTGTATCCAGCTAGTCCTTAGCTCTTGGATCACTGGTTTCCTCATCATCTTTCCAGGACTCATTTTAGGCTTAAGCCTGGACTTCTGTGATTCCAATGTCATTGATCATTTCTACTGTGGCATTGCTCTCCTCCTGCAGATCTCCTGCACAGACAGACATGTGTTGGAAATGATGAGTTTCATCTTAGTTTTGGTGACTCTGCTGGTCACTTTGGCATTAGTAATTCTATCATACACATATATTGCCCTGACAATTTTAAAATTTCCTTCTGCCAACCAGAGAAAAAAGCTTTCTCCACCTGTTCTTCTCGCATGATTGTCATCTCCCTCTCATATGGCAGCTGCATCTTTATGTACCTTAAACCTCAAACAGGATATCCTTGAAGGGAGTGGCAGTTCTCAATACTTCTGTTGCTCCACTTTTGAATCCCTTTATTTATACTCTAAGGAAACAGCAGGTGAAGCAAGCATTTTATTTTTCTGTTCCATTGTAAGCATTCTCAATTTTTAAAAACATTTTTTAAAAATATTTTTATTTATTCATGAGAGACACAGAGAGAGGGGCAGAGACACAGGAAGAGAGAGAAGCAGGCTCCCCTTTGGGAGTCTGATTCAGGACTAGATCCCAGGACCCCGGGATCACGCCCTGAGCTGAAAGCAGACGCCCAACCACTGAGACACCCAGGCATCCCAACATTCTCAAATTTGACTCATTTCTTCTCTGCTTCTTCCATTTAAATGTAGCAAAAACTTGAAAGATTATTTTAGTCAACTTTATATATTAGTTCATGGAGACTTAATTATTTTTATATCTATGCAGTATATTTTGTTCTTATATTTGATTTTCTGCAAAATCTTGATAAGTTCGAAACATTTATATATCTTCCTTGGGATTTTACTTTTCCTTGGCTTTTATGTCCTGATGCACATTCTCTATTGTTTTAAATAAATATATTTAAAAGTGGGAAGTTGAGATTAAAATATCAATATCATCCTTTGTCTTGAGAATTGAAAAAACCCCACTATGCTAGTGTAATAAAATATTATATGGTATATTATTTTTATTTTACATTTTATGCCATATAAGTAAATAAGTAAATAAATACTGACTCATGTATGTGTACTAAATCAAGTAACTTTGATTAAGAATAAAATGCATCCTGGAGAGAGAGATCACATTTGATGCTTTATCAGCTATTCCTTATTCATCTTGGAACTAACTGTGTTCCTTAATTTCTACATCTATAACATAGCAACAACAAGTTTTTTTTATTTTGAGATATTTTAAGGCTAATTTGAAAGTATAAAATCAGTATTCTCCAGATTAAAAAACAAAATAAAATGAAAACTTGTAGAATAAGTTATTCTGATTTTATCTTGTAAAAAAATGCACTTCGGAGAGGTACGATAAGTTACTCTTGTCACATAGCTAGTTAGAGAAACAGAATTCAAATTCATTTCTGCTTGATTCCAGAGGCTATGTCTATCCAGTACCAGCAATCCCCAATCAGTTTGTAGCAGACTCGTCTACGTGTATTCTGAAATGATGATGGATTCAGTTTTGGGGTTGAGTGTAGACATGCAATTAGAGATTCTCATGCTGATTCCATTGCCTGCTAATGTAATTTATTGTAATGCTTTGTCATTTTATATATGTGATATGTTACTTAAAAATCTTGAAAACTTCGTAATGTAGCCGTTATGTACTTAGAGGATGCTTCCTACAGTTTTACCATATGGTCTGGTATAGAGTCAAATTGTTTTGAAGTAGATAATTGCTTTTGTATATCCTAAATAATCTCCCTCTCTCTAGCTGTCTCTTATGACTTTTTCTCTTTCTCCCTCTCTCTCACATACACACATACTCACCTTTCTCTATTCAATAAATTTTTCTTTTTTCTTCCATTTCTTCTCTTTTCTTTTTTTCTTTTTTTTTTTTTCAGTACCAATAAGTTTTTATTCATTGTATTTTCCCAAGGTAAAGAGAGAAGGGAAAAGGGTCAGCATGTGTGTTACAAGACAATAGCAAGTGGGAAAGGAAGTACCCGGCACAGCAACATCAACCATCAAATAAACACTCCCCAGAGATGGAGTCACTAAAGCCCAAGAGGGCTCAGTCTCCTGCAGTTCAGAAATGAGGGGAAGGGATCAGGTTAAGAACAGATAGGTACAGCTTTCCTACCACCACCCCCCTCCCCGCCCCAATAAATTAAAGATTTCACAAAGCTTTGGTTTCTAGCAGTAAACATGGAGTTACATTCGTCCGTCTCCTATTAAACAATCTTGTGGCCACTTTGACAGAAGTTTCTTGCACCTGCATAAAAGTTCCTGAGTGACTTGGATATACATTCATCTTCCTTTCTTGGTCTCCTGACCCTACTTTCTACATTCAAGGCCCCCCTCGTTGCTTCAGCTTCCCTCTACCCTCAGCCTGGAGAGATTAAAGTAGGTTTGTTCCACCCAAATACAAGTGTATTAGTATGAATCACATCAAGGAATGGTCTTGACACAGGAGATTGGGAACAAGGGAGGAAGTGTTCTTCGCTTCTTTAGAACGTGAAATGTGTAGGTGTGGGGCTTTTTCTTGGAAGGAGGGATAGGAGAAGGGTAGGGTAGGAGTTAAGTTTTAAGACAGAAGATCTGGCCCAAAAAAGGAAATACGGGAAGGGAACATAAAAGGATAGTCCAAGGCCGCCACACTTCAAGAGGGGTCACCAAGCTATGTTCCAGTTTCTTTTCCTGGTGCAGAACCTTTTGTCAAAGATGCTTTGGCTATTTTTCTCAATACAAAAAAGAAGTTTGTAAACAATAAAACCCCAAAAGAACATGGAGAAGACCAACACATTATATTTACACAAACCAGGCCACCAAGCAATCACCCAATCAGCTATTCATGAAAACCTACAAAACCCAGACAAATACAATCACTAGAGGGGGCAGCAAGCAGGGGAGACAAGAACCCAGGATCAGACACACATCACCCAATGTGTTCTATTGCATCTGCCCCATTTCAACACAGTGAGGTAGGTTTGTGGTGATCTCACAGCATATTAAGTAAAACCTTCTTTTATCCTTTAGCTACCACGACACTAATCACTGCTGCAGCAGGGCAGGACACTGGCTCTGGACACTGCAAAGAAGCCATGGCTTATGGTCTCTCTGGAAGTCAACAAGAAAAGCCCAGAATTTATAAAGGTTTAGAAAGTTAGCCTTTGCTTCATACACCGCATCCCTGGGCAGCTCAAGATGGGTTCCAGAGTTACTATTCTTAAACCTATCCTTACCAACTCATCTTTAAAACACGCGCGCGCACGCACACACACACACACCCTGTTGTGCATGGTAGGCCTAGCCCAATCCAGCAAAGGATGGATCCGGTATGTAAAGTGAGTCCCGTGCCCTGGGATTAGAAGTCTGGAACAGGAATCCTTTATTACACGTATAGACAACCCTCAACTAATCCTGGCTTCCCCTCCGCACCTTTTAGTTGGTTCGGCCTCTCCTAACGTTACTTCCTATACCAGCTTTTCCTGTTTAGACCAATTTCCAATCTTCCACTAGAAGATCAAGTCATGGAGCAACTGAGTTAAAATCTCGTCTCCCATGGAAAACTGAAGGTAGAGGGGTTTCAAGAGAACACTATGGCAGAAAAGCCAGCTCTAATTGGCAAAAATGAGGTAGTTCAATAGGCTATGCACTCCAAATAGTTGTTCTCCCTGGTGATAAAACAAAAAAGTATTCCTGCTGTGCAGACCTGGAGCTGCTGCTGACTTATCCCTGAGATTGCTCATGTACCTGAGAACACAGTGCAGGAACGAGGGCCTTAAGATTAAAATACACAAAAATACAAAAACCAGAATATTTATATTACGAAAAAAAAAGTTAAAATGCACAAGATACGTCATTCGCACACAGCTAGTGCAGTTGGCATCCTGGAGAAAGTGGGGCCCAAGGTGCGGTTGTCCAAGGGAGCAAATAAATAAAATCCTATCAGCCCAGAATGGGGTGGGATTAAGTTTAGGAGCAGGAGGTCTGTAGCTCCAACACAACAATCCCTGTGGCTACTGTCACAACCCATTGCTTGGGACAGTCCTCAGCACCCTATCCCAAGAGTGGGTTATGGGACAAGATGTAGAAAAACCCTGCCTTACCCCTTAGAGATTCCCTCCCCATAGAATATAGTGGTCGTGGGTTGGGCCCATCAATCTGGTCTCATGCTTCATCTCTACACTCTGGCATGGGAAAAATTATTATTACATGTCCTTCTTTGAAAGGAAAACAACTTCCCTATCCACGCTACTTTCAAAAGCTGGAGATCTGAGGGTGGAGACTCAGGTAAAGCACACGGGGAGGGATTTTCTTCAGAACTCTCCACGAGCATTTGGATAGAGCACAGTTGTAATTCATTTGCCTCACCCCTTCCCCCCTACCCTGCCAAGAGGGAAGAGGGGGTGATGCTGTGGGACCCTGGCCTGAGATATATGGCAGAGCCAGCTGCCCCCTACCCACCTTGTCCCCACTTTCTCCACTCTGCCGATTGATGCCTGCTCCTCCAAACTTCCTGATCACAAAAAGAATTACCCCCACCCAGTGTAGCTCAATTCTGGGCCTCTGGGAGTAGGGCAGGGCTATGGATCTCTTCTTCTTCTTCCTCCCGAAAGTAGGCTGGCTTTCCCTGTGAGCTGGGGGCCTGCTGGGCCTTCAGTGGACACGAGGCTACCATATGGCTGATGCTCTGGCAGAAATGGCACTTCTTGGGCTGGGGTGGCAGCTTGCATTCCTTGGCATGGTGGTCTAGACCTCCACAGTTGTAGCACCTGTCTCCCTTTGATCTGCGCTTCTGCATGTTCTTCCCTTTGGGTCGCCTCTCACTCCCAATACAAAATACTCCACCAGGTCCGGTGACCCGGATAGATTCTAAGCCTTTAGCAGACTTCTTAAAGGTGAACTCCACCGCCTCACCCTCCTTCAGGCTCCGGAAGCCCTCCATGTGCAGCTTGCTCTGGTGCACAAAGACATCCACCGGGGGGTCAAGCGCGACCCCGGCGCGGGCTGTCATGGACAGGAAGCCGAACCCCATGCGCACGTTGAACCACTTACAGATGCCGGCACCGTGCAGCAGCTGCGGCTCCTCTGCCGCCCGGGCGGCGTCCTCTGGCGCCTCCTCCGGCGCCTTGGCGCAGCCACCTGCAAACTGCTGGTTTGACACAGAGCCCATGGTAGTCGGCTGAGCCCGCGGCCCCGGGCCCCTGGTCGGGTGGCTGCTGGCCCCAGAGAAGTCCGGAGGCCTTCTTTTTTTCTTTTTTTTCGTTATCTTCTTTTGGTAGAATGGCTTCTGTAAGTCATAGGTGGATCTATAAACCATAGTTAGCTAATCAAGGCTTTGGACTCCATGATTAGTTCAAGACTACACTTCTACTCTGGGCTTTACAAATGATCATATTATCTCTACAAATAAGAACTCAATTAGTGTTGGGCATGAAACTAAATTCAGTTGAGTAAAATTCGATGTGACAAAAATTTTGTAAATATTAGAATATTCTTTTCTGTTATAATTACAGCTATAAAAATAAACCCAGAACTTTCAGGAGTTCATTAAATAGAGCATGTTTACCTCACTATTAAACTAGGGTAAAGAAAAGCAGAGCCAAGAAATAAAATGAAAGAATATGAATGCCAATAACTTAATTTGATTCTCCGTAACCAATAATAATGAAAGCTCATCCCTTGGAATTTCAGGTGGGACTCATAACTAAGGTGAATCTATCTAATTGTCCTATTTACTAAATGTTCTCTTTACCCCTTGGCCCTTGGTGGGTAGGGGTGTACCTCTTGGCCCTTGGTGGCTTTGTCCTCAGGTAGAAAGCAAGAGAAAATGAAAACTAAGAAAATTTTTACTCCCTATTTTTTTTGTCTACTACATTTTACTTAATGTTTATGCAAATACCATCAGGCCAGATAGTCCTAGAAATCTGTTTCAGAAAGGGACAATATTTAAGGTGCTAATTTTAGAGCACTTTTAGGTATACAAC